>NW_026944407.1:0-5465233 GCF_033458365.1 Neurospora hispaniola | reverse complement strand
AGAGAGATCCCTAACCCTAACCCTAACCCTAACCCTAACCCTAACCCTAACCCTAACCCTAACCCTAACCCTAACCCTAACCCTAACCCTAACCCTAACCCTAACCCTAACCCTAACCCTAACCCTAACCCTAACCCTAACCCTAACCCTAACCCTAACCCTAACCCTAACCCTAACCCTAACCCTAACCCTAACCCTAACCCTAACCCTAACCCTAAGTTTAGTACGAAGTTTACCTTGCTGGCTATATAGTAAACCTTTAAGTTGTATTAAGATAAATAAATTAATATATTAATTAATCTTCAGTTTAACCGGTCCGTCAAATAGGTTTATAGTATAGTTTATTTAACAATTCCTTTAGTCGTAGTGTAGTTGGTTAGTATAATTACGGGTAGGTTTAATAAATGGATATAGGTACGTAGTCTTTTTACCGCTTAGATTAAATATACAACTTCGAATTTAGAAGGGCTATATCGTATTTTTATTTTAATTAAACACTTATTTAGAAATATTATTAAGCGTACTATTATTATTAGTATCGTAGTTCCTAGCGTTTATTTATATCCTTCCTTTAAGTAGAATATTATAATACTATTATTACGTTCGAAGGAACCATTAAATTAGATAAATAATTGTTAGTCGGGGTTAATATAAAAAAGGATTCTACTAATTCCGTTTTTGCTATATATTATTTCTTATATAGCTTAGAAAACGAATTATTCTTATTCCGTCGGTTCGAAAGTCGTTTTAATTACGTAGGATATTCTTTTATTAATATTACCCGTTTTTAATATACTAGTCTTACGTCCTTCGGCTAATAAGGTCACCTTATATATTTATAGTAGTTCAATTAACTGGGCATAGTATAGAATTAGGTGCTTTAAGAATTTAGTACTTCCGATGTACATCTCTAGAGCTTTTAATTAATTCGGAAAGTCTAGTTTTCGCATAGTTTCAATTCTTTCTTCGATTAACGTTAGCCCAAGCGCGTTTATACAGAAACCTAATAGTTTAACGTTAAGAAAGTTAATAAAGGATTTCTTCAAGGAAATTAAAATATTCTTTTTAATAAAGAGTGTAAATATAGTATTAAAATACTTTAAGTAGTCTTTAGCTATATCGGATGTAATTATAATATTGTCGATAAAGGCGTAGTAATATACTAAATGCGGGGCGAGGAGTCGGTTTATAAATCGCTATACGTATACTAGGGAATTTTAATATCCTATTAAGGCTACGTATAGTATTTCGAATCTTCTATAGGTAATTATAGTTAACTAGTTTTAATAGGGGGGCTATACATTAAATTAATAGAAGAAGGAAATTGTATCAATAATTATAATAAATTTCTTTCCTCTTATACGAACTATTACCAATTTTTATTATAATAAAGGGTAATTATTAGGGACGAATACCTTATTTAAGGATTATAAATTTATAATTAGCTTTCCTTTTAACTTATCCTTTATAATTCTCTATATTACGAAGATTGGGTGTAAGAAAGGCGTGGCTTCTATGCAATCGTCCAGCTTTCCCTATATGTGTAATTTATTAAAAATATCGTTAACGACTTCCTAATCTTTGTAGCTTAGGGGGTATAAGCAGGTATTAGTCTTCTAGTTCTATTAGCTTTCGACTAAGGGGATTTTTATTATTTTATTTTCCGGGATATTAATTATACCGCCTTCTTCCTACAAGGTAGGGTATTTATCTACTAGCGCCCTTATATCTTCGGCTAGAACGGTATCGGCTATGAAGATGTATATACCGTTGTTTATTACTATTTTTGGTGCGTTTGGCGTACGGCGTAGTCCTAGTAGGGAGTGCTTTTTGGGGATGCGGGGTCGTTCTCGTAATATCGTGTTATCTTCGTTACAATCTCCAGTAGTAGGTTCGGGGTTGAAGTCTAACTAGTTAATAGCTATATATATAGTATCTTCGCATTCTATAATTATACTGATTCTAATTTTCTTAGGGATAGTTAATATAGTAAAAAGGTTATTATTCTTTATTAATATTATTTAGGGGGTTTTATTTATAATAATAGAATTAAAGGTTTAGGGATATTTAGCGGTGAATTTTAAGTTTCTTCCGGATAGTAGCGGTTTATAATTGACGGGTACATATACCTATTAATTTAAGCGAATAATAATTTCTCTAACCACAGTTACTTTACAATAGTACAGGTTGGTTCTTTTATTAATAGTAAAGTTTATATAGAAATTGCCGAGTTTGGAGAATATAATTGTAGTTTATCTATAATCAATAATACCCCTTTTAGAATTTATAAAATTATTAGCGAGAAGCGTATTAGTAGATAAATTATTTACTACTTATATTGACTTTTTTACCCTTATTAGGGTGGGGGAGCTATTTTTGTAGTTAATTAAATATATTTAAAAGGTAGCCTATTCTCTAATGGTTATCGATCCTCCGATACTTTTAATTTCGCGGTTTAACTTTATTATTATAATATGCTCTAATTTGTTCAGCAGTATTTTTAATATTATAGAGCGACCTATTTTTAAGTCTATATAGACTTTAATAAGTAGCCCTTCCGGTATAGCTTTAATATTAATTCTTAGGTGGGTATAGGTAGATAACTAGCCTTATTCGATGTTTTTCTCGTCGATTTCGGGAGCCTCCTTAATAGTATATAATTGGGTCGGGTTAATAAGCCGGGGTAAGGGTATATTATTAATATTGTATTCTACAAATATAATATTAGGTTTTTTTTTATTGTTTTAAGCTTTATATTTCCTTAAATAAGTAAAAAACTAGTTCCGGGTTTTAAATTGCGCTTTATAGTAAGCGTATTTTATCCTTAGGGCCTTATCTATTCTACGAGCCTCCGTCTTCACCGCTGTAGATCGCTTATATTTTTTAACGTAGGCTCTAATTATAGTATGTAAGTCGAAGTGCTTTAAATATTTACTATAGGTGGATTTGGCGTTTAGTATATAGTAGCTCAGATTTATTGAGGAGGATTCTTTATTCGTATTGTATTCTTTGGTAAAATAGATTCTATTGTACTACTTGTATTTACATTACTAGTCTCCGGGTCGACTATTGTCTCTTATTTTAGATAATTCTTTTAATTAATTATTAGACTATTCCTTAGAATAATCCTTTATACGGTCCTTCGAATAGCTCCTTTAGTCTTTAGAATAATTTCTCGAATAGTCCTTAGAGCGGTTTTAGGAGAAGGAGCTCGTCCGATTCTATCTAACCGAAGTATTCGAGGTTTTATTATCTTTACTATAAGACTCCTTAACGGTTCTAAACCCGTAGGTTCCGCCTATTAGATAAGGGTAGTAATTTAGGGCTATTATGTATAGTAAAGCTCTAAATTCTTCTAATAATTATATATAATTAGCTAATAGTCCGTTCTTTAAGAAAGTAGGAAGGAAGCGGCGGATATGAATATCCAGACTAGACCAGATCTATATTATTATTCCGTACTAATTATCACCGCTTTTATTTAGAATATCTATAGCTTTATTATATTGCAGTTTTCGTTAAATAAATTCGGTTAGGGCGTTTTCGTTCTTAACTACATTCTTTAGAATTAAAGTAGCTTCCGTAAATTTACATATAGCTATAGCTAAGTCGGGTGTAAATCGAATAGTTAACGTATCTATTAGGATAGGTAAACTATTAATTCTTAAGTCCCGCTATTTATTAAGGGAGATTTTATTAATTTACTATTTAATGGCTAGACTATTAAATAGGGTTTAAAATATAACTATAATCTATTTTTCTATAGCTCTTCCTAAAATAGGGTCTTCTATAAAAGATTTTAAGTAGTCTACGAAATAATAGACGTTAATATAGATTATATTTTTGCCGTCGGATATACTACTAAGGTTATTAGGGTCTTCGTAATAGGGGTTAAATTAGCCGATATCTTTTCTACGGAGACGATCGTCTTTAAATAAGAAAGTATTATTACTAACGAGTACTTAAGTAACTTTCTATACAGTTAATAATTTAAGGGTTAGTTCAATATAAGCAGGGTTAGTACGAAGTATATTTATAGCCTTAGCGAAAAGCACTTCTAGGTCGGTAGTATTAGCGTTGCTTCCGCTCGCTATATTAAAGTATTATCTTTACTTATATTTATTGCTTATTAGTATTATTATTAGAATTAATAAATATTATATTTTTTTGAAAGAAGGTTTTAGAAATCCTTTTAACTACGTATTTTCTAGGATATCTTCCGGCGTTTCGTCCTAGTATTCTTAAATATCCTTTATTAATTCTAATAATCCTTATACTATTTATTCCAAATTATCTAACTTTCTTATTATTACGTCTTTTACTTAATTATAAATAGTACAGTTGGCCTTCCCAACTTCGCTCTTTGCGTTATTTATAATTAATTCCCTATTTGCCACTTTATTAGCTATAAATAATCTAGTATCTATAACGGTAATTCGTAGGTTCATTTAGTTAATTGCCTTATTTAAGCCTTCTACTTATTTTACCACTTTATTAATAACTTCCCGAACATTAATAAACTTATCTTTCAATTATCAGTTAAATAAAGTATTATTATTATTGCATTTTTATAGGCAATTAATTAATATTTATATCTCCCTAGTTAAAGTTAATATATTATTTGTATTAGCTTGTTTAAATATATGGATTTGCTATTCCAAGTGGTTAAGTATTCGTTAAATATGAAATATAGAAGATTTATTATTTCTATAGTTATTTGGCTATCCTCTTAGTCTTAGTGGTTCCTCCTTAGATAGGTTTATAATTATCGATCCCCGTCCCTAATCACCTGATGTTTCCTCCCGGACCTCTGCTTCTCCGATTAGTATTCGTAAAAAGGCTCTTGTCTTTAATTTATATCCAATTTGGTTTTTCGGTAGTAGCCTTAAATTATTATCCGATTCAATTCTAGCCGGAATAGGGATTCGAATTTAAGCTTTAATATTAGATAGCGGTTATTGGGGTTTATCCGGAGGAAGCCTATTACCGTAATTGGGTAGCAGTTTTTAGGGGGGTAGTATAGGTAGCTAATTATTAGGAGGGTATCTAGGAGAATGGGTATCCGGTAGGTTAATTATAATTGTCACTTATAGGGAGATGTTTGGTATTATTAAATTGTAATTAATAATAGGAGAAAGAGGACCGTTATCCTACTATTATATATATTTCGGAGGCAGGGGAAACCTTTAGTGTTGGATGAGGGGTAAATTAGGTCCGGATCTAAGTAGTAAAGATGCGTTGCTACTCTTCTAGCTAACTAATTTTTATTGAAGCGTAAGGATAATAATAGGTCGGGGATATTTAAATTGCATCGTATAATAGAATATTTTAAATATTTACAATACTATTGTACTTATCCTTTCTATACTTTAACGGTTAAGATAAACAGTAGTAAAGTAGAATAACTTCATCTTCGTTTAAAGTTAAGGCTCAACGCTATAGTTTAATTTTTAAGTCGGTGAGAATACTATATATTATTTATATTTTGGTTCAGGGCTTAACACTGTAATTAGATAGTATTAAATTATACTAGGGTGCTACGTATAGTAGTGAAATTATTAATTAATTATAACGTTAAAAAAGTTTTTGCGATAAGCGGTCGGTTAGTTTAATTATTTAGTTATAGCTATTATTTATTGCGGGAGATTGGGAGCAATCTTGAAGAAGACTATATATTCTAGTATTCTAGGTAGGAAGCGATAATGCCCAATTTAAGAGTAGGCTAGAGGCGGCCTTGTAAGTGGTAGTTAAATAGGGTATTTATAAGGCTTCTAGAAGCCTCTGTCCTGCTAGTGAATGGGAGCCTTGTTAAAGGCGGTTAATAAAGGTTACTAGAACCTTTGTTAGTCCGTCCGGCAGTTGAATGCCTGCCGGAGGTTTCTAGAGGGCAGTCTATTTGTCTATTGTACATATCCTGTATCATAATTTTTTAAGAATTGAAGCTAGATATTAATTTTATACTAATTAACTTTGAACTTTTTATATATACGGTTGAAATTAGGATGGTTTTAAATATTTCGTAGCTGGAATAAAACGATATTAACTTCTTCGGGTAATTTAGGTAATTAGTAGCAAATATAAGAAATATTATAGAGGAAGTTAATATAATAACCCTTATATTTTCATTGCTGGCGGCCGAAAGTATAAATATTAATATAAATGTAGATTTGTATAATAAGTATTTCTTCTATTAGATTAAGAGGTAGTAGTTAATATTCTTTAGTATTAGGATTAAAAGTGTTAAAGTTTATATTGTTGGCCGTAGTATATTTAAAAAGCTTTCCCGGCCGAAAGTCCGAATTAATACGGTAATACTGTTTATAAATATTTTAATTACTAATTCTAATAAGCTTTAAATAGAACCACTTTTCTTTATAATAGTAGTATTCTTCTATAACCTCGGTATTTAATGTAGTTTAATAGTTGAAAATATATTAATAATCCGTATTAGTAATAGCCTGGGTATTTATATCGCTGTTGAATACGGGGTTTTATTTAAAGTTAATACCGGGGAGGTTGGGAAATTGGATACCGGGGGGTTGAGGTAATTATAGTAGTCTAAGGCCCCGTAGCCGACCTCGTTTCTATTATAAAGCTTTAGGTTAATATTAGAATTGGGATTGAATTTATAGAAGGTTATAGTTTTATATAAAGTTATTAATATTAAATGTAGTGTTTGAATTATTAAAAGGATTTCGTATTTATATACGGGGTTTAACTTAAAATAGGTTATTATTATTGTTATTGAAATAGTAGAAATTATTAGAATTATTATTATAGACGTTATTATCTATTTCATCTTTATATAATAGTTCCTAATACTATTTATAATAATTGTATTTAATGTTATATCTATTAAAGAAATCTATCTGTTGAAAGTTTTAATAGTAATTAAGATAGATTTTATTTTCTTCTCGGATATTATGATTGGGACTAGTATAAATGTATATTACGTAAAATCTAGTAATAGGATTTTTATTAATAGGGCGCTATATTAATCTATATACTGGGTAGAAGAAGTATAGTATTTTTTCGTTAGGTTGAGTGTTAGTATTGTTATTGTCGGTAGATTGTATTGGAAGATTAGGATTGGCTAGAGTTAATATAGTTAGACGATTCTAACCCTTAGCTCTTCCTAAATATAATAAATAGTAATCCTGTTCTAAAAAATAGTAAATTATATAATCCAAACGGTCGGCTATACTATTATAAATAGAATAGACTTTGTATTAAAAATTAAGGTTATATTATATAAATAATTAATAAAGTATATAATTACCGGTATTAGGGTTACATTCGCTATTATATTGAGAATAATAGTAATTAGGATAGATAAATCGTTAATTGTTGTTATATATAATATAATTACCTATAGTTGGATTGCGGTTTGTAATTAGTCGAATAATATAATAAATTAGGTAAGTAAATCGGTTATTACTATTATAGAATCGGTATAATCCTATAGTAGGGTTGCGGTCGGCGATAGGAAATATAAAGTAATAATAGTAGTATATAAATTAAATAGGATCTAGTTTGCTAGTATCCGATTTTAAATTAGGATGTTTCTAAGCAATTAATATAGTTAATAAGGGAGTGGGTATAATATTTTATTTTCGATTACACTTGTAAAAACGATAATTATATTAAATTTAGTTTCTCTCTTAGCGGGTTTAAATAATCTCTTTATTATCCTATTAAATAATATATTAGTAAATACATAAATATTAGATTAAGAAACTATACCTATAAATATAGTTTACCTATTTTGTATTAGGTATTCTATTAAATAAAACTAGCCTTAAACTTAATAGATTAGTATTAGGGAGTATATATTTTAAAGCGGGAAATATTAGTAGTAGTAAATTGAATATTAATTTATAGAAGTTATAGAGATTGAATCGAATAATTAATAAGTTGTTGTAAATTTAAACTAACTCTCTAAACCGGTTAGGGTTAGATTGTCTATTAATATTAAAATTATTAAATTTGTAGTAGGGAGGGTTAATAAAGTTAGGGAGGTTATTATAGTTAATATTATCTAGCCTCGAACTCTTAATGTATAACTATATAAAGTTCGAATTCCCCTTACTACTATTACTATTACTATTTAAAATTTAGTAATTCTTATATAGAAATATTAATATCCTCGTTATTAAAATATTAACGGGGATTTAATTATTAAAATACCGGGGGTTACGGTTATTAAAGTTTAAATTAGTAGATTTGCTAAGGAGGTAAATTCTTAAAGATTTATTATTAGGAGGTATTATTAAAATATTTTATAACTTTTAATAGCGTAAGTCTCTTATTACGAGGTCGGGTATAGGTATTTTCTAGTAATAATATCGAAGCGGCTTTGGAACTTTGTTTATTGCCGGTAGAGGAATTAGGGATAGTGGGATTACCGGAGGTATTAGGATTAGTAATATCCGGATTGGCGGTAGATTGTAAATTTAATATTATTTGACGTTATTAAAATCGATTTTAAAATAAAGAAGTTAATTATTTAAAATATAGCCTGTTACTAAACAGCTAGTTAGTATTATTTAAATCGCACCCGCAACCCCCCGCGGCTCGGATTGTAATTTTACTTACAAGTAGGTATCCTATTTACCCGTAGGTAGTAAGACAATACAGCATACTAGGATTCTATTAATAGGATTTATAT
This sequence comes from Neurospora hispaniola, assembly GCF_033458365.1. Lineage (NCBI taxonomy): Eukaryota > Fungi > Ascomycota > Sordariomycetes > Sordariales > Sordariaceae > Neurospora > Neurospora hispaniola. Next base: position 5,456,565 of record NW_026944407.1, on the reverse strand, counting down.
ATTTCAAAGGATTTACTATTAAATAGATAGCACCGGTTAACTAATTGGCCAATAGGAAGGGGAATAATAGACTAGATAAGAATAAAGGGGATAAATAACTTACCAAAGTATATTTATTGCAGTAAATATTATAAATAATTATAAGGAGGTTTAGATTATTTTTACTAATAAATACTAATATTAGCTTCTTTTTACTATAACTGTAATATTAGCGAGTAGATATAGGACCCGGCTAACTTTACTCTTAATTGCCGGGAGGCGGCTATTAATTAGAATCCATTTTAATTAAATCCTTAATTAATTAACTAAATAATTAAATAATTAAATTATTTAATAAATTAATTAAATAACGGAAAGATAAATTGATAAATTAATTGAATAATTAAATATTTAACTTTGAATACGAATTATAATTCTAATAGGAATTATTAATTTTATTACTCTAACCCAATTACTCTCGTATTTATTATTTTAATCCACATTAATAACCTATTTCTAAAGGTCTATAATAATATTCCTAGACCCGATAGGGTAAGTGAGATTAATTACTTTACCCTTCTAATTACGTCCTACTAATCTATAAACAATTAATTAGGTACTCCGTAGGGTAATATAGGATAGTAGCGATATTGGATATCGATATTAAATATCGATGTAGGATATTAATATTGGGTAATATTATTGGAAAGTGATAGTTTATAAGGATATTGTATTAAAGAGATTAAAAAGGTAAATAAATTTATAAAAGTAATATTAGTAAATAGTTATATAAGTATTAGGGGGGGAGGGACTTATTACTAGCCGGCTAAATAACCGATACGTTTTACCCCGGGTAATAAAAAATGCCGAAATACTTTACTATAGTAATATTAGTAGTAAATAGGAGGGGAGATAGAAGGAGGAGATTTACCCGTTTGTACAATTACTTTAATCGAACCGCCTTAGTAGCTAATTTAAAAGAGCGGTCGGTTATTAATAGGCGAATAATTAAGCCTAAACTGCTATAGGATAGTATTGAAATTATTTTGAAAAATATTTAATATTAAATATTAAAGTTAATTTTAGATATAAGATATTGAGTATAATAAAGAAAAAAGAGTTTGAGAATTGAAAGGCGGGGGGAGCTAGCTTTTTATACCCTTTGGGGAGGGAGTTAATAGGTATTAGAAATTTCCGCCGGTCTAGTTAACGGTCGGGTTTATAGTAGAGTCGGCTGGTGAATAGTATTGCGATTATTTTATTAATATTAAAAGATAGAAAGTGGAAAGTTGTTGGTAGAAGGTAATAGAATAACTTAAAGTAGCGGTCGTTAGTAGTAGTAGTATTGTACCTTCTTTAGTAGGGTCTATAAATAAGGAAGTAATAATACGTAATTGAATGTACTTTATTAAAAATTGTGTAAACGGCCGCGTAATTGTTTAAAGGTTTAAAATTAATAGATATTAATAATTCTAAATAATTTTTAGAGTTGCGCGATAATTACAACGATAAAAGGGTATTAGTATTAATAAAAGGGTATTAGTATTAATTAAAAATAGTAGATTTAATAATAATATAAAGGGTAGTATTATTAGGAGTACTAAATTTACTGGGAATAATAGAATTATTAGGAGTGTTAAACAGTCGGGCTGCTAGAATTGCCGGGAGCGCTAGAATTGCCGGGAACTTATACTATAGTCGTATATAGAATTATAAAACGGTCGCGCAACTATTTAATAGAATTTTATTTATAATATTACGTAATACCGTATTTTACGTTATATTTAAATATAAATAATATAGAATATATAATTAATTGAGTTCTTTCTAGTAGTACTTTTTGTATTTTAATATATACAATTAACGTAGAAATATAGTTGTCTAAATATGTCAAATGTAGTACTGTTTATATGTGCTATCGAAACTGTATTTTGCTTAGCGCTAAGAGTTGCCTATTTGGGACTGTTAAGGCGTACTAAGACGGGTAATTTTCTGCATTCTAGCCTATTATAGATAGAACCGCCGCGCCTTCCTTGCGATAATATAGGGCCTATAGCACCACGACCTCTAGTGTGGGTCTGCGACAGTTATAACACATTTGGGCCCCGGACATCGCTCTCTCGTGAGGGTATAGGCGTTTCAAATATAATAAGGGTCGAAGTAAATAAGGATATTTTAGAAATTAGAGAGCCCGGTCGGTTAGGCCGAAGTATTATAGAGGTTAAGGGTAATAATATCGATTTTAGCCCGAACGTACGTATAAATATTATTAAAAAGGTATTAAGAAATATAAAGGATACGGTCAGTTAGGGTTAGGTATATAGCGAAATCGAATATTAATTTAGTAATTAATTAAAATTACTAATAAATATATTCTTTTTAATATTTAAATAGGGACGTTTTAATACTATTAAATATAGGGGGTTTAATGCTACGTAAGCGGGTAGTACCGGTAATTAGGACGGTTATAGTTAATACTATTATTATATTAGTATTTTATTATTAGGCCCGGTCTTTAGTTATAGCGAATTACTATTATATTTATTAAATTTATATAATTATAGTAGCGGCTTCGATTATAATTCTAGTAAGGTCCTACTACGTTTAGAAAGTTATAATAAAGTTCTAAATAGCGGCCTACTAAATTTAATTAGTTATTTATTAAATATTTAAGGCTTTTTATTAGGTAGTACGAAGTTCGCTATAAATCCGGCCGAAATAGTCTTTGATAATAGTAAAGTAGAACTAAAATTAAATAAGGATATTAAAGTTTACTTTTAAAATAGAAATAAAATTAAAAAAATCCTTCTATAGGCCCTTAACCGTTTTATAAATATAAGGGAGGGTATTTAAATAGAAGAGAGTCCGAGTAGTAGCTTTATAAGTAAGTATAGTATTAGAATTAGGGGTAGGCGTATTTAATAAATTTATAAAATTATTTATAATTTAGTACGGGGGTTTCGGTAATAAAACGCTAATAGTATATTATATAAGGAAAAGGAAGTAAAGTATCGTAGGTAATTAGGGTATATAATATAATAGTAATAAAATATAGTAGTAAAAGTGAAGTTGTTAATTTGGGGCGTTTTTTGAAGGGGAGTTTTAGCGAAGTATAATTGGGTTGTATATATAGCGTAATAGGGTTGGGATTAGGGGATTGGAAGAGGTCGGTACCGATTTTAAAGTAAATTGAAGTAAAATAATAAGGAGGTTATTAGGCCATTAATTTAATAGAAAAAGTATAATATACTATTATAATATTAATTAAGAAGAATTTGGAGAAGATGTAATATTGTACGAAGAGGAGAAGATTAGAAGAGAGTAGCGAAAACTCTACTCCTAGACTATATATATAGATTAAATAGAAATTCGATAGAATTAACTAAAGGACGGTTGGGTTGCGGTAGCGGAACGCCGAGAGGGACGGGACTATATTATATAGTGCCGTAATAGTTATAGGGAATTATATTTCTAAGGACAAGGTCGATAATAATTTTCTTCTTCAATTTATAAAATTTTATATTCTCTTTAGTAAAATAGGTAATAATTATATTTTAATTAATAATTTCCCCTTCCTTTAAAGCGACCTTTATTTTTAATTCTTTAACCTAAATTATAATAGCAGTTAGGGAGTCCCGTACCTAATTCAACTTATATTAAGTCTAAAATAAACTATTTTAAATTTTATTTATTTCGGCTAGTAATTTCTAATAATTATAGTATTTATTTAACAATATAGAGTATTCGGTACGTTCGGGGGCTTCCTCGCTATTATTACTCCAGTTATTATACGGACCGTAATAGTTAGAATAGGAATTTTTATAATATCCCTCACTACCCTCGGGCTCCTTATAGTCCTTTACAGTATTTAATTATTTATTTTTAATTCGAATTTAATTTCCTATTATAATATTCAATTTAATAATACTAAAAGCGACTTCTTTTTACAAATTCTAATTCTACTTACACAAAACTATATTCTTATATTATAACCAACTTAATTCCTCTACGTCCGGATTAACTCTAATAAGGACTAAGTCTTATTTAAAATTAATAACGGTATTCTCAAAAATAGTTACTTTATTCTTAAATTCAAAATTTTTATCCTTAATTACCTTCCAATAATTAAAAAAATTTAAAGTATATTTGTATATTTTATTTAAATTAATATTTAAGTTAATAGCAATAATTTAATAACTATACTATTAAGCTAAAATTATTTTAACTAGAATTATCCGCAATTTAATTTCCTAAAATATAGCTTTTATATTAGCTTCATCGCTTTCGTAAATATTTTTAAAAATAGCGAAATTAACAAATAAAAAACCAATATACAATTTATTACGTTAAAAATAGTAAAACTAATAATCCTTACTAGCCTTTATAAAGGGTTTAAAAATAAAGGTAGGACTGTCTTCTTTTTTTAAATAATATTTAATAATCGCATTAATCTTCGTATATAGGAACGTATATAAATCTTTTTTCTTAAAAGTATAACATACATTAACTATTTTAGTAATAATTTCTTAATTAAAAAACGTAATAACTTTATTAATATTATTAGGAATATCCTTATTATTAAAGTTAAATATATTGAAAGTACGTAATTAAATATCCTACTTATTTTTAATAGTAATAATATTAAGCAATTGGCAACGAAAAGCGTTATCTTACTCTACTACAGACTTGGAGGTAATAGGTACATTATTAATATCGAAAATAACCTATTTAACGGCCACTTTATCCTTCTAAACTTTAATAGCCTATTTCTAAACTTCACTAACTTAAATACTTACAATAGCAATTACCTTCAACGAGGGCTACTAGGTAGACTATTATCCCTACTTCTTTAATGAGGCTTAACCTACCTTTTCTTTTAAAGTATACACTATTGTAATATAATAGTCTTTCAATTTCTAATATAATAGGATATTTGGTTTCCTCCTTAGAAAGTATATAAATTAATTTTATAATTGTTACGAACGACGTAGTTACAAGAGGCAAGCTAACACGTTGATTCTAAGTCTATTGTAGAATTATAAGATAAAGAAGAAAAGAAGTAAACGTGCAAAGGTGCGCGCGGGGTCTAGGGTTTTAATCTAGAGTCCCGGTGCCCTGTGCGTTATACCGGTCGCGGGCATGGCTGTGCTATCCCGGTGCCCGTCCGGCAGGCACCACCGCCAGTGCCGTGATATGTATTATAAGACTAAGTTATATTATAAGATTTAAAATAAACTGTTAAGGAAGTAAATAGAAGATAACTATCTAAGTAAATTATACTAAATCCCTCGGGTACTATAGACGGAAAGCTTTAGGTTCGGCTTCTATAAGGTATTAGGGTGGGGTTTACTCTATAAATCCTAACCTCCAATTTTTTTTTTTTTTTTTTTTTTTTTTTTTTTTCTTACTTAGAGGAATCCAACATTGCACTCATAGTAGGCCGCCAAAATATTAGATATTTACTTGGAATAATCCAGCATTGCACTTATATTAGACCGCCAAATTTTAAAATTTATTTAGAGTAATCTAGCATCGCACTTATACTAGACTGTCAAATTGTTGGGCTTTTACTTAGAGTAATCCAGCTCTAGACTTAAATAACAGCTGCGCTTCAGTAGGTTCTGCCGGGCTACCCGGAAGACGATGTTACTGTAGTGGTATAAACCTTCCTAAACGACGAGGGTCTGAAACACAGGTCTCCAGAACAAAGCTAGGGTACTTGATACACCGCCTACCTAGGTACCTCGTATTAGCCACTTCACTCACCTTGGCATCAACGGACTGGAGACTCACCCTCGTATAACCTCGTAACTATGTAAAGACCAAGGGGTAGGGTGGTAATGCCCCAGATATAGAGCAAGCAAGTTGGACGCAACAACGTACCAGTCGGTCAGAACAAACGAGTATAAGTTGCTACCGTCTTCCGTTGCTATGGACGAACTTCTCCTCTCAATAACCCAAACTCCAACAGTCTCTTCTTTTCTAACCATTGCCGAACCATTCAATCATGCGCCTCTCCGGTCTCTTTCTTTCCGCCAGCCTCGGTGCTGCCGCGACCATCCCCCGCCAGGCCGACAATGGTTGCGCCGATCCTGCTAAGCGTGTGGAATGGCGAACCCTGGGCGCCGATGTCCAGAAACAGTACATTGACGCTGTTCTGTGCCTCAAGACCAAACCCTCGGGCATAGGACTCAACACCACGCGCTACGACGATTTCCCCTATGTCCACTCCCACCTAGACAAGACCAGTACGTTCATCCGGTCATTCACTTGTCTCTATCGTTACATTCTCTCTAACTTCCAGAACTCGCAGTCCACTCGGTTGCTATGTTCCTTCCTTGGCACCGTCTCTTTGTTCAAGTCTACGAAGACTCTCTCCGGGACTGTGGATACACTGGTCCTATGGCATATTGGGATTGGACGCTGGACGCAGGCGACCCGACTAAGGCGCCTGTTTGGGACCCTATAACCGGCTTCGGCGGCAACGGCGATCCCGCTATTGATGTCATGGACAGTAACATGAAGTGTCTTGTCGACGGCCCGCTCAAGGGCTTCCAGGTCGCCTATACTATGAAAGGCTACGAGCCTCATTGCCTCGCCCGCGACTGGAACAGTGGCATTGCGTTCCCTGGCGACATGCTGGCTGACTCTTACAACAAGGAAGCCGTCGACAAGGTCGCCGCCCAGGACAACTATAAGGACTTCCGCTACCACCTGGAGGGTGGCCCACACGGCGCGATCCATTCGGCCGTGGGTGGTGACATGTCGCCTGCCACCTCCCCCAACGGTACGTTATTACCCATAAGGCCAGTTTCCAACTGAAAAGTGAACACAAGCTGACAGCCACGATCTGATAGATCCCATCTTTTTCCTCCACCACACCCAAATCGACCGCCTGTGGACTCTGTGGCAGATGGAAAAGCCTGAAACCCGTACTACCGACTTCGGCGGCCCTAAGACTCAGAACCTCAGCAACCCCGGCGAAGCTACCCTGGATGATGTTATGCCGTACCTCAACCTGGTCCCGGACATTAAGGTCTCGGAGGTCATGAAGACGCAGACCTCCAAACTTTGCTACAGCTACTAGGAAAACAGCTGTCTGGAAAGTATGGAAAGGTGCGGAGGTGTGAGTTACGAGAAGCTAGCCCTCTGTTCCAAATTTGGAAGCGCTGTGTCCGTTCCATTCGTACCATATAGCAACGAGGAACGAAGGTCCGATCTTCTCAGTCCACTAACAAGACTCGGTGACACGATTTCAAAGGCTTACAGCTTGCGGTTCTGCTTCAAAACAAACCTTGTTCCTCCCATCACAGTGAACGTCTTGCCATTGACAGCCTGGCCGTTAATCATGAAAGTAGATCGTTCCACCGGGGTCCGTAGAGGTGTCGGCAAAGACACCGTTCCCGAGCTTCCGATAGGCGCATCGATCTCCATACTCAACAACCCAGAGCAGCTAAAGTTCCACGCAACTCTAAAGGTTCCTAGCAAGGTCGGCATCGTTCCGTTGGCGGACTGTAGTCCTAAGGTAAGGGGAGCGACCGCGAATTCCTTCCAGCCCGGCTGCGTCGGTCGGACGCCCAAGACGACTGTGTCAGCTCGGCGGTGGGGCCAGTCGCCCAGCCGTGGCATAAACTGGTAGTGAGACCGAGGCCCGGCCTTCCCTCGGCATCCAACGTCTCCCAGAAGGTTCCGGTATAGTTCTCGTGGGCCGGATCGGCCATGGGAGCCCAAAGATTGTTGAGCAGCTCAAGAGCGGCCTCGCTTGCGTTGGAAGCCAGGGCAGCCCGCAAATGGTAGGAAGACGCATACGGGCTAATGTAGGGTTGGAACCCGGCCTTGATTGCGCTGCTAGAGAAAGCATGCGGTCCAACAGGCGACATGAGAACTTTGGACAGCGTAGAGAGAATGGTCTCGGTAGAGTGAGTGGGATTCCTGTTAACACCGGCTAGAATGGCTAGAGCGTTGGAGTCTTGGGCAAATCCAGTCTGGATCGCTTCCGAAACGTAGTAGGCCTCCAATTCGTCGCTCCATAGCGCTGTGTCCATGGCATCGCGAATCTTCTCCAGACGTTCCTGATAGACTGTGGGCTCAATGCCGCCAGCCGCCAAGAGCTGCACGGTTTCCTGCAGGGCATAGGCGTACAGGACGTTGAACTTGGTGACGACGCCAGACTGCGTCGGATCGTAGTAGTTCCAATCGCCACCAAAAGAAGCGTCTGAGATGTTGAAGAGGCCGTTGTCGAGCGTCTGCGAGTCTGCCCACTCTAGTAGCTTCTGCACTTTGGGGGCCCAAGTCGTAGCAAATGCGACATCACCAGTGTGCATAAACACAGCGGCTACTGCCGTTACCAAGTTGAATGAGTACCCAATCAAGCCCGTGATGTTCACATCCAGGCCGTTAGCCAAGGGCTCCTGTTGGATTTTGGCATTCGGGATAAAGAAGCCAGGGGTTGCTTGGTAGGAACCCAAGAGGTCCAAGGACCCGAGGATGGACTCGAGGTTGTGAGTGCTGGTGAGGGCAGATCTGGCGGCGATATCGAGGTCGCCGGCGTAGGCGATACGATCACGCCGGGAACCATCGACCACCACAGCTGCCGGATTGGTTCCCATAAAGAAATCGGGCAGAAAACTCTTGTCGGTGAGTGAATTAGCGTAAAACTTGTCTTCGGTGGGAGTCGATACGAAGAGATCCCGAAAGATGGCTTGGTGGCCGAATGAGGCGCCGAGGCCAAAAGACCCAAAAAACCGCGCCGTCTGTGAGAGTTTCATTGCAGGGATGCCATCAATAGACACGGTGATGTCTGTTACGGCCACGACGGCATGAACGGTATGCCATGCTCCAAGGCCACCCGTGAGATTTGACGGGAGTGCCGATTCGGCCAGCTTCTCGTCAAACGTGGTGGAACCTTTGTGCGCGCTGATGAGACCGTTGGCGACATCACATGAGATGTAGATACCTGAGTTCAACGTATCCGACAGCACCGTGAAGCCAAAACCACCGATGACAGGCTTGACCTTGAATTCGACATTGTAATACAGGAGCTGGGCGGCCGCCGCGCTCCCCAGCACCTGTGGCGCAAGGCTGTCTACTGAGGCCCCCTCTGAAGTCACCTCCCAAAAGTCCGGGGTGCTGTCTTTCTGAATTTCGGTCATCTGGACGGTACGGGCTCCAGTCTCCCATATGGCATTAAGTTTGAGGTGGTCGGAATGGAAGGATCCGGGCAATTGCGTAACGGCAGTGTTGTCGGTGGTAGGATGCACGCCGACATTTCTCAGCGTCAGGACTCCAGGAGAAGACAAGTTGAGTCTCTGGAAGCGAAAAGCGCCCTGCACGAGACGGTTCGATTTGGTACCTGGCTCTGCGATGCTGTATCGATTCACACGATAGGTATCCATGGCTGCAGCGAGCGGAAGAGGTCCGTCCGACTACAAGAATTGTGGCTAAATATTAGGACTTGGAGGGAGAGGAGGGATCGACATGAGGGTAGAGATCGACTGACCATGTAATTACTCAGGGCACCATAGCTTTCTCCATAGGTGATTTCGAAAACGGATGTGTCCCCATCGGCTGCTAGCACCTCGAAAGTCGGAATGCCTTCTACACTACGATTGTAATCGAGTGTTACGATCGCAGGAGAACCAGAGGTCGAGTCCAAGCGAACAACTCCGTCCAAGCCGGTGATCAGTTGGGCAGGCGTATCATTTTCCGGTGCTGTTTCCGTCTGGCGCCCAAGGATGGTTCGAGCCTGAGTTAGGGACGCCAGGTAGAGCCCTAGGCTCAGCCAAGAAGTCGGCCGTAACATGCCTGATCAACCTCTGGCAAAGCGAGTGACCTAGGTAGGTTGGGAAGGACAGGAATGAAAGAAGTTAAAGTGATGGGTTAATGGATGAAAAATGAAGAACAAGATGAAGAATAGGACAAGAGATGATGAGGACAACAGATTTCATAAGTCAACGTCATGTACATAGACGTCTGGTAGCGCACGCAATCCTTCTGAGACTGAAAACATTGGATTGCCCGCCCAGTTGACAAAGTAGAACAACATGGTAGAATATGTTGTACGCGTATACGCTATACGCGTATTCTTTTTACCCATAAGGGCCCGTTCGTTTCACCAGTAAAGGCTCCCTGTAGATGATTTCAGTAATTGCGTGGATTTGGCGAGTTGTATGGGATATGCGTGAATGGTAGGTCACATGATTCGCGATACCAGCCGGCGTTTCTTGAGGGTCAGAGGTGGCTGCGTAAATGTCCCGTAAAATCTCGCGATACTGGTTGGCATTTCAATCCACGGAGGTCAAAGGAGGTGAAATTGGTAAATTTGGGTAAATGGTGTTAGTTGATTGGCTCAAATTCGTAATGATGACCCGCCTACCTGGTAACGACCCCAGTAACGCCACAGGCTGCTGGAAACCCGGACACTGCCAGCCACTTGGGGGTAGCATGGAAGATATGTGTGGCAGCAGTGCAGGCTTTTCCCTAGATACCTAGATGCTCAGATGCTGAATTCAAGGTAGGTTTCTGGCTCGAGTAAGGGGGAGAACGTAGGGGGCTACATGACCCAAGATGGGACGCTGGGCATCCCACAGCCTCAATGATGCTGACACAGGAAACGGATGCAGGCGGCCCCGCTACAGAACCATTCTCAGCCTCAATGCGGGATCCCTTGCGTTGGGTAGAGGTACCTATCCTGCTCGGCACCAATGGCCTTCTACTGCGTAGACGCCATCCAGATGTTCTGAAACGGTACATACCTCTACAGCTTTCTGCAGCGTCTGTTCGGGTCGTGGTCTGGTCAGGTCGTCCGGGTCGTCCGGGTGGTCGGGTATCTTCCACTTGTGTGTGCGGGTCGGCCTAGATCCGTCGTCGCGGGAGCCAGCCCAGCTGGGGCTCGGTGCGGGCGGGCTGGATGTCGCTCCACTGTCGAACGGTCGGGAACTTGTGGAGGCACCCTCTGCCGCGGTGAACCGACGTTCGTAACATGCCCAAAAAGAGCGCATTCAGAATTTGCAAACAACGCCATCTCCATTTCACCTTTCGTCATCCACCTTGGTCCACTTTCATATTACTCAGCCCTACGAAGCTTCATAAAGCCCCCGACCTCCATCCATTAGCTTCGCCAAGTCCCATTCCGAACAACGTAACGCATGTCTTCGCTCCTCGGTCGCATCTTCCGTTCCCTCAACACCCAGACCTCCAAAATGTCCACTACCGCCTTCCCTTCCAGCCCCGTCACCGTCCCCGAGGGCGCCGAGAAGGCCACCGTCGCCGCCGGCTGCTTCTGGGGCGTTGAGCACCTCTACCGCAAGCACTTTGCCGACAAGGGTCTTTACGATGCGCGTGTCGGCTACATTGGCGGAGACGCCTCCAACCCTTCCTACAAGCAAGTTTGCTCTGGCAACACTGGCCGTAAGTCTTTTACCTCTCTGGCGACGCCTTCTGCAGCCCCCTTCGGGGATGCCGGTCTCCCTCGCTTTAAGCTTCTTCACTCGATTGTGTCGCTGACAAGCCCAAAGACGCCGAAGCTACCCTTCTGATCTACGATCCCACCCGTCTCTCCTACACCCAAATCCTCGAGTTCTTCTACAAGATGCACGACCCCACGACGCACAACCAGCAGGGGCCCGATCGCGGCGCGCAGTATCGCAGCGGTATCTTCTATCACAATGATGAACAAAAGAAGGTTGCCGAGGAGATCACCAAGAAAGCCAACGAACAGTGGTGGGGTGGCAAGATCGTCACTGAGATCCTCCCAGCCAAGGAGTGGTGGGATGCCGAGCAGTATCACCAGCTGTACTTGGTGAACAACCCCGATGGGTACGAGTGCCCCAGTCACTTCTTGCGCAAGTTCCCTGAGCTCAAGTAGGCTCTTGGGTTTTGAGCAATTGTGCCGCCCTGAGCGCGCACCAAACCGAGTTCTGGGCGTAGCAAGAGTGCGCCCAGCACAATCTGGGGATGACTTTCGGGCAGGATCCGGATGAGACATGATGGGATGGTAATTCAACACAGCGGGATCCCGGACAACATACACGGCATGGGCGGATTTAACATACTAGCGACAACATTGCATCAGGCGGCGTTTGGGACGGCAGAAACATGTTGGGTTTTGCCGTTTTTTTTTTTTTTGTTGGGGAGTTATCTTGGGATATCTATGTAAATTTACAAGTAGAATACAAACAACTGCCTGAACCGAATCAGACCAACAGCTCCTTCTTGTATGACTCCGTCAACAGCCGACACTGGGCAGAGTGCTGACCACAAACTTCAAAAGCAAACGATCTGGTATCTTGTTCAACGCTTTCTTGGTTCAAACTCATGCTACGAACACCCCTTACTTCCTGCGGTTCTGCTGCATCATGAGAATCTGCACCATGCGAACAAAGATGTTGAGGAAGTCGAGCTCAAGCGAGATGGACTCGTTAACGGGATCCTCCTTGATGACGCCAGCCTGGGCGAGACGAGCATGGTAGAGAACCCTTTGGACATCATAGAGCGTAAAGCCACCGAAGACAGCAAGACCACCATAGAGCCAGAGGTTCTCGGTGAAGGCAAGGGTGCGGACGGCAGTGGCTGGGAGAACCAGAGGAGCGAAACCAGAAACGGCGACAATGGCAGCACCGGCGAGAAGAGGACCGCCAATGTAGAGGTACTTCTCCTGCTTAGCGGTGGCGCCGACAAACGAGATGGCGCCCATCATGGCGATGGTGTAGAGACCGGCGCGAGCGAGAAGAGCGGGAGGGGCCATGGCGAGGAGGGGAGCGACAAAGGCGGCCTGGGTAGCGTTGAAGACGGCCCAGCAGGCATACTTGGGGATGTAGCTGTGAAGAACGGGTCAGCGAATGCGACAACACAGACACACGGGAACGCGAAAGACGTACTTGTCAGGATCAATAGCGCGAGTGGCAAGCATGGAACCGAAAGAGAGAGCGAGACCACCGATAGCGACAACCCAAGGGTTGGTAACCATCAGACGATAAGTGAAGCCGGTCTGGAGCATCTGGTAGGCCGTCAGACCGATGATGCCGATGCCGAGTCCAGTGTGCATAAAGGTCTTGTTGAGGTAGGAACGCTCGTAAGGGGGCATGCCGCCGTCCGCGCGAGTCTCCCGGTTGAACATGAACTGCAGAGTAACCCAGGTGCCGCCGACCATGGCGCCGCCGTACAGGAGCTTGCGCATCAACAGGCCACTGTCCGGCTGGGGCTGAGTATGAGACTGGTACTGGTAACCGCGGCGGGCGCCCTGGAGACGAGCGAGGAGGCTGTTGGCGGCGGGCTTCTGGGCGATGAGCGAGGGGGTCGTCGTCCTCGAGGTGAAAAAGTTGGTGGTCTTGGGCGCGGACTTGTGGAAGGCCCGGATGGCGGCGGCAGGACCGCTCGAGGCCTTTGCGAACTCGGGGATCCGCGAAGCCAGGCGCGCAGGCCCAGCGCGGATGGTGAGCGTAAACGACATGATCGTGGGTGCGACTCGATGCTAAAGAAACGTGGCTGTCGATATCGAGTTGTGCAATGTGTAGATGTCGCTTGTGGGAGTAGGTGTTTCGGTGGTTAGAAGCGGAACCGATGCAGATCTATATCGGCGCCGAGGAAAGGCAAACGATGGATGACGTTCCGTTGGAGGCAGTGCCTGTGTTTAGGTAATGTGCGTCACAGCACAGTGGTCAGTGCTGGAGGAGAAGCTTCGAGCAGCCCCGCGCGTTCGCTCCTTGTCGGATTTAGGCGCCGGCTGTTCGGCTTTTGGAGACCCTAACCCTGGTAGAAGGAATGGCCCTTCTTTACTCTGCACATACGGTACCTGCCTTTGACAAGCGAGTGACAAGTGACAACGTCGTCCTTGACATGGTTGGAATATGTATGATGCGTCCTAGGTCGGCTCTTCCTCACGACATTTCTCGATGTGGTACCGTAAAATTGTTCTGTGTTGATGACAAACGGATACCAAGCACTCTCATGTTTTGCCCTGTGCTTCCCAAGGCCAAAGAGAACCGAAGCAAAGGATGCGTGCCGACGCAGCCAGAGCAAGGCGCAAGAGACGCTTGACGTAAGATGAACTTGATGCACTTGATTGCTTGCTGCTGGCTGGCAATAGGTTCATCCAGAAATATCTAGTTGTTATCCCCCATTCTGTCGCTCCCTTACAATGATAGTGTCAGCTTCAATCCTTCTGCTTCCCAGTCAGGCATAGCAGCACCGAAGAAGCCACGATATGGATTACCTACCTGACCCTTTGCTCCTCCTCATCGTTACTCCCCACATTCTCCTGATGGCGAGAGTGTACTATTCCTTCATGTCTTTCCAGTTGGACAGGAAATCTTTGAGATCGTTCTCTCCCCCACCAATCGTGGTAGGACAAAAGGGCGTCACCGATCCGATTATTTCCAGGGTCATCTTCGCCCACGCGGCTTGGAAGTGGATAGAAGCAATTCAACGGGCGAGACCTGGTCTCATTCCCATTGTTATCGCCACTTGCTTGTAAGCCAGGGCACTCACTGCTACAAAATCTGATAGCATTTACAACTGACTCGTCAACCAGAGTTTTGGTCTCGTTGTATGTTTCATTCTCAACACGAGGCTGGGAGCACCGATTTTATTAGGATCACCTACATGAATCTGGGTTCATGGGCATCAATCTTGCAGCCGGGGTCCATCAGAGTCTCCCTTGCCCTGATGCGTTAAGACGCTGCAACCAATCTGTGGCGCTCATGGGTCTGAAGCGCCCAACATGAATGGAGCGAGGAGTTGGTCGATTAGAAGAACTTAGGTAGTCTATGAATTAAAAACCCCAAGAAGAAACCACCTTGAATACCCAATCCTAGCCCAGGTCACCAATATGCACCTTCCAACGTCGTCAATGACCAATGTACTATGGAACGCCTGCCTGCAGGTGCCCAGTCCCTCCTGCATTTCCATTCATACCTCTAGGTTCCGCATCAAGCCATGTCATCAAAACCATCCTCTGCAAAATCGTCCCCGGCTTCAAATTTGGTCTTTGTCCCCCCTTCCCTTCCACACTGATCCCCTTCCACAAAACCCCAACCAATCCAGCAATTGTGATCACCTCCATTACCATTACTGTTAACAACCCCGCAAGGTCCCCCGGCCGCGTCGTGCTTCCATAGCTACTAGCGCTCACTTGCAGCGTCCCAAGAAAGAGAGCCCATATTTCCATAGAAGCGGTTCCAATCGATAGGCATGCCAACGTGTAGCGGCCGGACTTGAATGCGGTGAAGATGATGATGAGGGGAAGTGTTGTATTATATTCCTCCTTGTTTCGGTCTGTAGACCTGGGTGTACCGTTTGCTGAGCTTGCCCCTGCACTTGAAGCCCCTGCGGCTGGAGCAGCCGATGAGCATATAGGCTTTCGGGGAAGAAAAGGGCACACAGCACGGAAATCGCGGTCAACGCATTCGTAGACAGACTTGGGTTCTGGTTAGCAACTAGAAGCTGGGAAGAAATGAAGTCAGACTTGCCTTAACTAGCACACCGATGACTAGATACAGTTCCGGTGATAAAGGAATAGTATCATCCTGGCTCTTGATCGCCATGAGATGTCTGCACAATATCCAAAGCGTTACAGCGAAGACCAGGAGGACTGCCGAAATGAGACATGTGAGCGGAATTAGGTTCAACATGAATGGTTTTCGCTGAACGTGTATGTCCCACTTTTGGTTCAGAAAATCCCGTATCGATTTCAACAGAAGCTTGAATGGCTTGGACGGAGTCTGAGCGGGCTCGTGCGCGCACTCAAACTTCAAACGCAGTCCACCCCCTTGAAATTTCGTCCAGCACAAGTGATTTCGTGCCCACTCATCCAGTCCGTCAGGATCATCGACAAAGCCTTGAAGTGCCCTTGGGGATAGCAACTGGCACATTGGCTGCGCATCGTCTGGAAAAGACGTAGCGCCCATCAACTCGCCTTCCTCGGTCAACTCCTTCAACCACTTCATCCCCCTCGGGTCGCCATACAACCCGGACCCCTCTGTGCTTGTTCCCCTTTGCCAATAAATGGCCATCAGAGCAACGGCACACAACATATTCACCCCAAACATAACTTCGAGAGCCCTCGCAAACGATCCATCCATCACTGCCACCCTCACACCATATCCCACACCATCCGCATCGTTTGCAAAATCCACCAAGTCCCCATATGTTCCACCATGTCTCTTTTCCAGGGAAAATAGGGAGTTCTGAAGGTTAGGAATCACGGCAAACGCAATGATATACGCCGTGCTAGAAAAAAGACAAGTCCACTGCCTGTACTTCACGGCCTGCCACAACCTTAACGGAACCCAGAAAGTGTGGTAATCCACATTCAACGTCCTGTCAGCTGTCTGCTTCATGTTGTCATTGAACAAGTGATAGTAAGGTTCAATACGCTCAACCTCCGCATCGCACTGCTGCCAGAGCAGGCCATAAAGCACAACGACGATGGTTGGGAGGTAGTTCCAGACGACGTACCCCTCCAGTTTCAAGCGGCTGGAGGTGCCGCGCATGTTTTTGAAATCCGTGCTTTCCGAGTCCCAGTAGGTGTAGAGTCCGAGACGAGGACGGGAGGCGATGGTGGGGTAATAGCCTGGAGGTGAAGGTTCGGATCCATTTGTGTGCATGATGCGGTGGCCGGGTTCGAAGGCGGGACTGATGGAGTGTTGGTAGAGGAGTTCGACGACGACGAGAAGAGAGAGGGATGAAAGAGCGAGAAAAAGGAGGTACGGGTTACGAGTGAAGAAAGGACGCCAGGTCATCGATGTGGCCCCGGAGACAACCTGCATGTAACCTTGTCTTTTGAACTGGTGGAGGGAGTAGAGGTACAGCGGCATGTATATAAAGAAGGGAATCACAATAAGTATGGCCGATGTGATCTTTGCTGCTGCGAGATAGTTTTTGGTCCGAAATGGATTGGGCCGCGTATGGTTCGAGGGGCTGAAGATGAGCTTCAACTCAGAATGACTCCATCCGGAGAATGGACGCTGAATATCGGCTGGTGACTCGTCTCCAAACTGCCGTGCTCTGTGACAGTTAGCTCAAGGCTTGAGGAAAGGGAACGATAATACACACGGATTACCGGCAACCCTTCTCAGACTTGACCCCAGATGATAGGCGGCAAAGCGCGGGTTGTACCTGAACCAGGGCTCCACTGCAGGATATCTCTGGCCGTCAGTCAAGTCCTGCCATGCCTCCACCCACCCATCCCACCATCCGTTGGATACTGTAGTGAGGTCCAATACACCCATATTGGACCCGAATTGCCGTTCGCCGCCGCTGAACATCATAAACCGTTCGTGTGTGACCTGGCAGGTTGCTCCGAACCGTCCGTACGGACCGTTGTAGACCTCCACCCAGACGAATTGTGGTATCAACAAAACCCAGACGTTGTCACTGCCATTTCCATCAGGGCCAACCATGCCTCCCCACGCGTAGACAGCATGGACTGTCTCATCATACGACGGGACAGTTACCATGCAAAAGTCTGCACGTGCTTCAGGCCACACCCACCCTTTTGTCGTTGGATCTCCGTTTCCCGTAGTGGTTTCCTGCGAGTAGATCCTCTCAGACGCCAGATCGTAGACCGACACCTGGGTGAGTGGGTGATAACTGGGAACCGGGTGACAGTCCTCGCTTGTACACATAGATCCGCCCATGGCAATCAACACTCCCTTTTTCCCGTATGGAAGATAGACCAGTCCGCCACCGGTTCTTTGGACGCCGAACCCGCCCGGAACGTCGTAATAGGAGAAGTTGTGGGTTTGCATGTCGAATTCGATGAGTTGGCGTTGGTAGATTCGGTCATGCATTCCAAAAGTGGTAGAGTTGTCTGCCCAACCGCCCATCCAGTATGCTTTTCTTGTTTCTGGAACGCTCACACTTGCGCCGCGGGCCAGACGAAAGGCTGGAGGATTTTGAACGGAGATTTTCTCCCAGGATCCAGTGCTCTCGGTGTATGACCATATCGTTTCTACCGCAGATGGAGCACTGGCGGAGGAGTTGGAGTACTGACCGCCGAAGAGGAAGAGTCGATCTGTGTTGTCGCTCCATAAAGCGCCCATAGCAACTTGGGGAACATCGTCGGGTACAGTTTGGATGTGGAGGATCCTGTTCTCGTCAGACAGATTCACACATCGTAGGCCTTGGTCTGTTGAACAACCACGTTAGTTGAGCTCATTATCATCGGATATGGGGTACAGGGGAAAGTAATCACATGGAAGCCATGTCGGCACGCCACCGGTGCAGTTATACAAAGCTAGTCCGCCGTAAAAGTATAACCTGTTCTTTAAGACTGCGCCTACGCCTTGGAGTCAGCAACAATATACCATCCGTTCTTTAGGCCAAAGAAGCTCACTCTGCTCAAACTTGCTCTTCACAAAACCATCAGGATTGCAGTTTTGGGCTCTGGCTAGGCACAGCGTCAATAGTTGATTCAGAAGCAACCACGACAGAGTTGTAATCTTCATGGTAAGAAAGCTTCACTCGACTGACCGTCAAGAGAACGCCGAGCAAGACATAAGTCTTGCCATGGGAAGGCATCTTGTACACGAGGAAACTTGTGCACAGTGGTCCAGTTTTTGCTTATGATGATGTATGTTATGCTCTTTCGGAGATGATGGGCCGACAGATAAGGGTAAAGGACGGAAGCTTTCCGCACAGCTGGCTACCGGCAGCCTATACATTTGTCAGGCCAAGCCAAAAGTAGCGTCCTAAGAGACGATATGGGTGCTCCAGACCGATAATCATCAGTAGTTTGACCGAGTGAGATAACACCGCCGCCCCCAACACAACGGTGTAATTTCCGCAACAAGAAAACAACAAATGCACTGGCCCTGCCAAGAAGAAGAATGTTTCAGCCTTGTAAGGTTTGGGGATGCTGCAACCGAAATTCCCAAGATCGGGGTTGCGATGAAGGTGGAAACACGGGATCAGAGATGCGGGGGCCTCCTATTACGGAATATCGCCCGACGGGCATCTGATATGATCCAGTGCTCGTCAGGGCTAGAAACGCCCAGTTTGACCCCGTGCTGGCACATATGGTTGTTTGTTTTTGGAGATTGCCATATGATGCTCTTCGCGGAACGACGAAAGACATCCGCACGACAGCCATGGTTGGCTTGGATATCCAAGCAGGTGTCCGTTTTTGTTGTTGTTGTTGTTGTTGTTGTTGTTGCTGTCAAGTTGTTTGCCCAGAAAATGACTGTGGGCGACTCGTTGTACACGGTCCAGAAGCTGGAATTGTTCTAGAATAGTGATTCTGCAGGGCTGTGGCGGCAACCAGCCCGATGTTTTAGCGTGCTCTTCTTCAGGGTCTTCAGGGGCGTGTAGCCTGAACAGGGCAGCGCCATTTCTTTCTTGTCTCTCGCCATATCGGGTTGTCCGGCGCGATAAGACTTGGTCGTTGAAAGGGTTGGATGACTAGAGGTTCTTATTGGGATGTCTCGAAGTCGAACGGCAGGCCAGCGAGCGAACCGCAAGGGTGCTGCTGTCGCCTGTCGTGCGGTACTCCACGGCATGAAGTCATTGAGGTGGATATCGTGATGCTCCGGCGGAGGTACGCTGGTCGGCTAGCAATCTGCTTCCTGTACTTGTGGTTATAGAACAGCGGTGAGGAACGGGATCGATATCGGCGGGAAGTCGGAAACAAGACGGTGCTGCTGGCGTTCTTATCGTCGTCGACGACAGTGGGAGCCTTCGATGTGGGGTGTGACAACACCACCAGCACAGCGCGCCACCCTTCGAGAAGGCCTGTTCTGATCGTTCCAGTGACTGTCCGCGAATCATTGCAAAGCCTACAGTTGTTCGAGATACGTAGGTAGCTGTCCCTCATCATGTTAGCTTGAAACGAGGACAACAAAGGGGACCAACAGCTACACTACATCAGCGCGGTCAGCGTCTTACCTCGTCTCCTTCCGGAAACCAGCTTCAGTCTCATGCAGCTTGGCATCACCACTCTGAAACGTCCCTGCGATTTCTGCAATTGTTGCTGTTGTGAACGTCGGAATAAACGTCCGTCGGAGTCACTGAAATGAACTGGACTGGACTGGTTACTGTAGTACTAAGTAGATGCCGGCGGTTACTGAGCACCACGCACTGTAGAGGTATTGCAGTGAGAAGTAAACCAAAACGGCCCGACCCCACGCTGCCGAGCGGTTGCGGCACTGGACGGTTCAGTTGCCAGGGCATCTCGGGCTTTCATCTGGACCTGCCGCGGGCGACAGGCGCATCAACCAAGACGGGACGAAAGAGCAATCCCGTCCTTTCACTTCCCTCCCTTTGATGTTTATTTTGATGCCTTCTTCGCCGTTGTCTACCTCTAACATATTCACTCCAAGAACCATTAGCTACCCCTACCTACTCCAGCTACAACCACCTCGGCACACGGTAGTAAGTGAGGTGTATGGTAGACGGGCGCCATAGCTCCCACCCGACCTCCACTGACACTTGGTTACGTCAAAGCGCCGGCCATTGCGATCGAAATAAGTACTATGTACTAGGTAAGTAGAGGTAGCCCAGGTATGTACAAGTTAGAGGTACCCCACAATTCTCCGCCATCGCTAGGTAGAGGTACCTACTACACTACAAGGGGCCCAAGTCCCGACCCCCGGCCGCGGCCACATCGCCAACCAGGTTCCCACCACTGATGCTTTCCACTTGTGACCGGGCTCCCGCTCTTCGCATCCCACCGTCGTCGCACACGGACCGCTACCTACACGTCGTCACACACTCCTCGACAGCTACATCAACCTCTAGCAATACCTATTTCTGTGAGTACTGTGCGCAGCGATTGCACCCAGAGATGATTGCCATTGACCAAACCTCCTGTCCAGACCCCTATAGCCGATAGCTTCTATCGACCTGACGCAATGCTCCGCCGCAGTTGAGCTGTCCCAACTGCCCTGATCCACCCCACGAAGCCGCCCGCAAACGGACTTTGGGCAAGCGATCTCGAAGCATCATCCCCTTAGCACACAACAACATACAAATCACGTCGACCCGCACCTGCCTGTGCCCGATAGCACTCTCGCGACTGGCATGATCGATCGTCTGTTGCGTCCGTAACCAAGCCGACGATATAACCTCCAAAGCATCCGCCCAACATGCGCCGGAGTCGAACACCGCCTCCATCGCCCTACCGCGTTCTGGCGCACCATGGCGGACCCCAACCACCGCAAGACTCGGGTGCCCTCATCAGGTCCTTCAATGTCGAGACCAATCCCACTCGCCCGATTCGCCCCTCTCCTCTGACGGCCTCGACCATCCCGGACATGCCTCTCGACCTGGTGGACCGAATCCGATCGTTTCCCCTCTTCGTGTCCGCCCCAGAAGGCTTCCTCGTTGCGATTGGCACCCATCTCAAACCCCAGGTCCATGCCGCCCAAGACCACATCCTCACAGAAGGCGACGAAGCAAAAGCCATGTACTGGCTGGTCCGTGGCGTGGTCGCCGTCACGTCCCGCGACGGCGAAGCTGTCTATGCCGAACTCAAACCCGGCGCCTTCTTTGGCGAGATTGGTGTGCTCATGGACGTTCCACGAACTGCGACTATCATTGCGAGGACGAAATGCCTGCTGGTCGTTCTTAAGAAGGAGGACCTACACGCCGAATTGCCCAAGTATCCTGACATGGAAAAGGCTATTCGCCAGGAAGCACAGGAAAGGTTGACCATCTTGAAAAAGAAGCGGCAGGAAGGCAGGCAAATGGCCAACTCTTCGAGCAATAACCTAGCCCGAGAAGCAGTGCCTGGCGAAGTTAATACCGGAGAGTCGGGCAGCATCAAGGAGGGCGCCGTGGTCAGAAGCAAGAAGCGCAAGTCGCCCAGTCCTGGTGTGATTGACGACCCGACCATTAGTGGTAGCGCCCTGGGAAGCGGTTACGTCAATGTGCGAAAGACGCTTAAAGAGCTTCCGCTGTTCTCGACGCTGCCTTCCGACATTCTGCACTTCCTGGGCCTAAGCGCACAGCCAAAGTCGTACTCGCCTTTTACCGACATTGTCCGTCAAGGCAGTCCTGGTAACGACATTTTCTTCATAGTTCGGGGTGAAGCCGAGGTCGTACACGAATCGGAAAAGACGTTCTCACGACCCCGTCTAAAACAAGGACAATACTTCGGTGAGGTGGCTAGCCTAGGCTTGTCCGAAGGGAGAACTGCCACGGTCCGGTCCATTACTGCAGTTGAATGTTTGATGATTGGGGGGGATGCGCTTGAAGAGCTCTGGAAGCGCTGTCCACCCGAGATTCGGTCCCAGGTGGAAGAGACGGCTCGAAGGCGCATCAAGGGAACAGATGAAGATGTGGAGATGGTGGATGCCCAGCCTGAAGTTACCTTCACCACACCTTCGAAGCCAACCTCGCCGGCTAAAGACAAGACACAACAGCCTACAGATCCCGATCCGTTCCTTAGCGTGGACATGGAAAACATTCGCAATCGCCGTAGGAACTCGATCGTCCCGCCAACTCCTCAAACCGATGCTTCTGCCATCGTTAACGGCATGAAGGCTATCACTCCCGAGAGCAGCCCGCTGCGACATTCGGTGGCAGACGGCTCCCCGATCCCGAGCAAGCGCGCGCGAACTCTACCTTGGAGACCATCCACGATCGAAGACGAAGCCAAGAAGCTTTCCCTGCCGGATGATATCCTGGTCTGCATCTTCCAGCACATGGATCTCCTCGAGTTAATCAGACTACGAATCGTTTGCCGAGACTGGCGTCGCCTGCTAACCACCAGCCCGAACCTCTGCACCCATGTTGACCTCAGTCTGATCAACCGCAAGGTAACCGACTGGTCCCTTGTTCACATCCTTGCCCCTTTCATTGGTCTGCGGCCTGTCGAGGTTGATATCAGCAACTGCTTCCACATCACTGACGAAGGGTTCCAAGCCCTGTGGAAACAATGCGGCAAGAACATCAAGGTCTGGAAGATGCGCAGTGTCTGGGACGTTTCCGCGTCGCAAATTCTCGAAATGTCCGAAAACGCCAAAAGTCTCGAGGAACTCGACTGGTCCAACTGCCGCAAAGTAGGCGACAACTTGCTCGCCAGGGTAGTTGGCTGGGTGGTCCCCGAGCCTCCCCCATCCCGGTCCTCTGAGAATGGCAAGGTGGTCATCGCCTCTTCCAACTCTCGTAGCCGTCGTTCAAAGCCCACCGCCAACGGCTCAGCCACCGCTCCCGCCCAGCCACCGCCCGGCACCGTCATAGGCTGCCCCAACCTGGCCCGCCTTAATCTCTCCTACTGCAAACACATCACCGACCGCTCCATGCACCACCTCGCGCTCCATGCCTCCTCCCGTCTCCAATCTCTCTCCCTAACACGCTGCACAAGCATTACCGACCAAGGCTTCCAAACCTGGTCTCCGCATCGCTTTCCCAACCTCACGACCCTCTGCCTAGCAGATTGCACCTACCTCACCGACACCTCCATCATTGCCCTGGTGAACTCGTGCAAGTCCCTAACCCATCTCGATCTTTCCTTTTGCTGCGCCTTGTCCGATACCGCCACCGAGGTTATTGCGCTCGGTCTGCCGGGTCTGAGGGAACTACGGATGGCGTTCTGCGGCAGCGCTGTGTCCGACGCGAGTCTGGGCTGCGTAGCGCTGCATCTTAATGAGCTTCGTGGGCTGAGCGTGCGCGGGTGCGTGCGAGTGACGGGGGTGGGCGTGGAGAACGTCCTGGAGGGGTGTGGAAGACTGGAGTGGGTGGATGTCAGCCAGTGTAGGAATCTCGGGGGGTGGTTGGTTGGAGGAGGAGTGGGGAGATGGGGATTTGATGAGCGCGTTGCAAAGAAAAAGGGTGGTGATGATGCTTTGGGGATGATGGAGAGCAAGGCACAAGGGGGTAAGATGGGAGCTGGAGGGGTGGGTGGTGGTGTGCAGAGGCCGAGGGGAAACAACGGCGGGCTGAGACAAAGTAAGGTGTTAGGACCGGGACCGGTGATGAGGCCAATTATCCCGCCGAAAGGAGTGACAAACCACCGGACGAGGAAGCCGATTCGATTCGTGGTTGAGAAGTGTGGTCTCGAGTTAAGGTGAGGTTGCACGAGCGTCCGAGGCTGAGCCAGGAATGACATAGAGGGATGACATGGAGCTGGACATACATACATGGGCTGGTTAACTGCACATAATTTTTTAGTATTATACTGGGGCTTGTATAGGTTGGCTTCAGTTCCTTATACGCACGGCAAAGTCGAGTTGTTTGCATAGACCGGCTGAACAGGATCAACAGGACTTGGCTTGGTGTTTCTGGCTTTGGACATTCGTTTTGTACATATTACCTGGGATTCTGGATGGGGCAACGGAACCTACCTGCATACACATAAGGACGACAGAACATACGATATTGATACCCCTTCATTCCTACTCTGGTCCTCGTGGTATATATGTGATTGTGAGCGTGATCATATCTAGGTAGTATGCGAGACTAGACCGTGACCGGCTCTGAGAATTTCTGTACTGGGTCTGTAGTACCTACCTCTACATATAAGACTGCTGTCCATCTCATCTTCCCGTGGTCCATTGGTGTAATGGCTGAACATTGCCTAAGTTGGCGTATTGTTGTGCTGTCCGCGGCCGTACGGTACTAGCGTGGAAGTTACTACCGGTGCGAGTTAGGTACTGGCCTTCTTTTTTGTTTTTCTTGACTGGTTGATTCGGCTTGATCCTCCAAAAGATCCAGGCCTAGCCCAGTTTCACAGACGGGGATTTGCTCGCGTAGAAACCATATGTAAGAGGCAAAAGCCTCTGGAGTGCTGCTTTTTGTACCGCCAAGGGTTGTCGCTATTTTGACGTCGTGGACATTGGAACCAGTATGACAGACATTCAGGTACTCTGAAAATATATGTTATTCGTTATGTCGTTCTATCATCTACAGATATCGCTTGTAGTCAAACATGCTCTCAAACGCCTACACCATGGAGATGCCTACCTGATAAAACAAATCCAACAACCCAAAACAGGAAAAAAAAACCGCTGACTGCTAGAAACCAAGGGCAAAAGAGAACACAGACCCAGAAAGACAGGACGCCCAAGGGACAAAAGCCTGTTCACAGGAACATGTTCCTCCTATCCGCGTCCCTTACCCTACCTCCTGGCGCCGTGTAATCCACACCTGCGACACTACTAAGGTCCTTTTCGAACACAGACTGGATCTTAGTGACCTGCAGAAGCCTAGCCAGGTCGAGCTTTACACCCTCAAAGCTCGCCAGTGATTCAGCGGCCTTGACCGCATTCTTGATCTGCCGCCCATTCAAGTCGTGTTCCGCCAACCTCTCCAAACCCCGCTCATCAATGTCCACACCTCCGGGCACCATTCCGCAAAAATTCTTCCAGATTTGAAGCTTGGATTCGAAGCTCAGGTCCGTATACCTGATAGGTATGTGGATCCTGGACTTGAATGCTTCGTCGAAGGTGGTGACGCGGTTGGTGGTGAGAAAGAGGATACCGGTGTAATACTCGAGGACACGCAAGAAGACCGAGACCATGGCGTTCCTGTGCAGATCATGCAGGGCACGCTGTTCGAGAAAAATGTCTGCCTCGTCAATGAGCAGAACGGCACGCCATGTGGCGGTCATATCCATGATCTGGGTGAGTTGGGCGTCAAGCTCGGAGGAGACGCAACCGAGATCGCCCGATGAGACCATATACAAGGGGCGCTGAACGTACTCGGCTACGCATTCTGCCGTCAGTGTTTTGCCGACACCCGGAGGGCCGTGAAGCACGCAGACAAGGCCTTGGCCTTTGCCTTTGACAATGTCGTCAAACCCGGGCCGCTCACGGGTGTGGTTGGAGACAAGGGCTTGGACGGTCTTCTTGATGGTGGGGTCGAGGACGAGGCCGTCAAAGCACGAAGTGTTCCACTGGATGGGTTCCAGCTTGTCGACGAAGAACTCGAGGAACCGCTTGATGGTGAAGGAATATCCGCGAACGGTGGCGTTGGTGAGCATGGCTTGCTCGTCAGTCAGAGGCTCATATTCTTTGGTCTCTGATGTGAACTTGATGGAGGACGGTGAGGGGGCTTTGGGCCTTGAACTCGGCAACTTCTTAACAACAAACGAGTGGTCAGCCGCCAGCCGGTGGAAGGTGGCGCAGTCAATCATGACGCGCCCGTTGACGCCGAAGCGAGCGTAACCTTGCATCTCCTTTTTGATGACGGCGATGCCATTGTATTGAACGTAATGTTGGCCGAGATGCTTCTCCCACTTGCGTCCACGGGCTAGTAGGGTCTTTCGGATCCCGTCGGCGTCCTCGTGTAGATGAAGGGGGACGATGTCCAGTTCGCTAAGCTGGACAACGCCAGTGTACTTGCGGAAGGTCAGATGCGACTTGAGGGTTCCCACATTCTCGCCGTCGAAGTCAATGTAGCGACAGGAGAGGGTCATGCCGACAAGATTGGCGTGCTCATCGTACTCATCATAGTACCGGCGGACGCGATATGCGCGATCCTGATCCAAGATCTTGCAATGAACAATGGTGTCGGGGGGTAGGAGAGTCCAGGCGTTATCGTACGAGATGGCGCGAATCTCGCCGGATATGCACTTTTCGTAGGCAGCAATCTCGGACTCAAAGTGGTTGTTGATCCAGTCCATGAGGAGGTTGAAATGTTGAAGGGACTCCTGGTCGTCGGTAAAGCGCTTCACGCCCTCGGCTTGGAGTTCCTTGCGGTAGTGAAAGAGGGCATGGTAGGGAGCTTCGATCTGGACATCGTCGACATCGATGGGGTCGGAGGGATAGTCGCCAATGACGTCCCTGAGGAGCTGACGCAGAGGCTGGGGGTTAACGTAGAGGCGGGTGTTGTCATGTTCGCCGCGGTGGTCGTAGTGCTTGACGAGGCAAAAGGCATACAGACGCCACCAGTCCTTTTGTGCTGGCTTCTCGATCTCGGTCTTACGCTCGGTGAAATAGTGCTCGTCCTTCTCGTCATATCTCCTATCAAGGTGCTTAAACTCGCACTTCATGGTCTGGTCCTCTGGGGGCTTGTCTTTGTCGTCTGTGGCCGAATCTTTTATGTCTGAGTCTGCCTTTTCGTCTGTTTGGCTAGTTTCGTCTTTTTTGTGCTCGGGCGCATCTTGGGGCTTGGTCTCGTCGTGGTCGTTGACCCCGTTCGTCTCGGTACACTTGCAGGTACATGTACACATGGCCTTGACGGGTTCTTGAACAGGAGTCCCATTGGGAACATCCTCAGTGACGGCAGCAGGAGCCATAATGTCTGATGTGTAGATGCTGTGATATGCCTGAAGAAGGCAAAAGAATGGTAGCTATGGTAGCACAAGAAGACAGGCAGAAGGTTTGCGACAGGATTCTGGGGGACAAGGAGCAAAGACAAGCAGAGGCATACTTCAACCTTTTATACTTTGCCCGACTTAGCTACCTCCACAAGCCCTACCTTCCTGCCATCCCATGTCTGACATCTCTATGCAGGGCGCCTGCGATGGCAACCACCAACGGCTGGCCTCATCCAAGGCAGTGACGGTGAGGAAAGAAGAGGTCAAAGTCGCTGACGATGCAGGCTGCCGTGGCTGGTTGTGTTCCCTCATTGATGCCCAGCGAATGGCGGCCGTCATCTTCTCCACACTTGACCAGGCAGACGGGCGACCTCTTGTTCGGCTTCCACTGATTGTTTCATTCTCTTTGGCTGTCCAAACGACCACCACCCATGGCGATGCTGGAAACTTGTGGGGCCGGGCGCGCGATGACTCGTTACCGATGTGGTGATTGTGACGATCTAACGGCAGGCAGAAGCGAGACATGCTGGACAAGGACGACTTAAGTGGGACTGAGGCTGAGTTTCTGTCTTGCAGCGATTGCGCCAATGGTGAGAAGGAAAAAAAGTGGTGAAAGGATGAAAGACGGGAGCAGGGGAGAAAAAGAGGAGGGAGCCTGGCTGCGCTGCCGATTCTCGGACCAATCCAGGGCAGGCGCCATGATCCTCCACTGCTGACGAAGGGCGGGGCGCAGGGGTCCCCGCAGCGCCATAACCTACCTCCAGGGCTAGGTACGTAGTGCCACTGCCCTGTAGCTTTTACACTTGTAGAGCAACTCCCCTTGCCCTCTCCACTAGGGACCTCTCCGCTCAGCCCTATACAGTGGAGAGGGAATGGATCCCGCCTAATCAAGCCCCAGTTCCGTCAGTTGTCATGGCATTCCACTTCGGTTTTTCGTCAACAGCATCGTCAACCTCACAGGACACTCAATACGTTTCACCATGTTGGCTTTCTGAGCCCAATACTCCAGTCTTCACCATATCTGTTGCGATGTGGATTTCGTCAACGCATCTCTTGGCAGCGGCAAATGTGCTCGAGTTCTCATAGGGATAGGATGAACGAACGCCGTTCATCTCTCGACGAATTTCATCCGAGGCATCGATCCAATTTTGCTTGGTACATACGGTCCTTTGAAATGGACTGCGAAGTCAACAAGAAGCGAGTCTCATGAGATAGCATCCTTTCTGAAAGATATCTAGACCCCCGCGCCAACCCGAAATCTAATATGACAAGCGGAAGAGCAGATGCTGTCAAGCTGAAGCCGACATGTTCTTCGCTTTCTTGGCCGAATATGTCGTCCTCGGAAGGGACTGTTGTAAGCGAACTCTGTTCTTCTTTTCCAACTGTCTCAGCTCATATGACGGCTTGAGGCCCGGTTTTCTCCTTGGTGCCCCGCAACTTATCGTTATCGTTCCCGAGTCCCGTCCGGGTCCGGGTTGACAGATGAAAACCTCGAAAGATGGAAAGAGCGCCCATAAGTGAAGGCCCCGCCGCGCGTCGAGCAGGTCTCGAGGCTGTCCTGTGTACTGGCGCCAAAAGGCCGCGGGAGCCCAGACGCGTTTGAGAAGGCGAATTTTCCTTCATTCCTTCTGACTGGCCGCGAGAGAACTAGGAAACTTGCTCATCCTGAATAGAACACGCCTCACCTACCGCCGTTCACGTCCCCGGATGCGCATTTGTTAGAGCAGTCCTGGCCTATCTGAATGTCCCTTTACTTACGCCCACTTAGTACTTTCTTTTCCAAGGTCCCAACCGATCTTGAATCCATTCAGTCTCCTTCTTCGTTCGGTGCCAGGAAGGACACGCCCACACGATGCCCCTCATCAAGACCGAACCAGGCGTGAGGATCAAGTCAGAGCACGAAGCTAGGTTCCACTTCTCCTCTATTCCACGCCCACCTGTTTCCTCGGTATATGTCAAACAAGAGGATTGCAAGCCCCCCTCTGTGTTTGTCAAACAAGAAGATCGCAAGCCCGTGAGTTCATCTTTCTGGCACCCACTTGCTCTCTGGCTAACGTAACGTGTCTACCTAGGACTTCTTTCTATCTCCCAACTATGGCCCGTCGAGGAGACATCGGAGATTCCGTCATGCCCGCAACTTCATGGTTCATAGGCTAAGATATGGCAAAACGATACGCGCCCACTACAATCACTCGGAGAGCACGGTGGTGTTTACTCTGAGTGATGGAGCAGCCTCTGTCATTGACGACTTCCCAGAAGAGGGGCACCAAGCCGAGGAGACGATTTTCCAGCGTTTACAGAGGGCAAACTTCAACATTCAACCCATAGAGCCTTCGGGATTCCTATGCCGCGAAGTACAGCGTCAGCTATCTGTTTGTCAGTCCAGCCCACCAAAGGTCATTTCCACCGCAGTGCAACGGACATCTGGGAACATTCACGCGCCTGAAGCTATTGCAAAGCAAGAACAGACGAACTCAGAAAGCAAGTCTCTTGCTTCAACGGTACATGCGAAGCCTGCTCCTTTACCTGCATCGTTCTTCGGCAGACCTCAACCCGCTACCCATATCCTGCAGGTCACATCCAGTACTCCAGTACCTCAAAAGCCGTCCGAAAGCATCTTTGATATATCCCGGCCTAAAGATCAGTCCAACATCTTTTCCCATCCCATCCCGCCGAAACACAGATCTTCTCCGTCCCTCAAGTCCTCATCTGACCTCACATCGGGCCTCGCGGTAGGCTGTGGTAATCAAAGTACGAGAAGCCCTCGCAGCATCTTCAGTCATTCGTTCTCGGCTACAGAGTCGCCTTTTTCAAGCAAGTCAGCCCTTTGGCCCACAGAATCCTTCACTGGCTCTTCTTTCCTCAATCCCACTACTGGCCCGGATGTTTTCGCCTCCTCCCTTGCCGCCACTGTCAAGCCTTCATCGGAGGTAATCATTATCGACTCCTCTCCCGAGTCATCTCCGGCATATTCCCCCCAGACAAAGAAGCGCGCTGCCGAAAATCAGGCTCGCAGCGCCTAGCCTACCTCTTTCAGTTAGATCCAGCCAGTTTCGCCTCTATATTTTCCCTCTTGGTAAAATGGATGGTCCTATTGATCACCCAACCTACCGAGGATCCTAGTTTTAGGAGGCCAGTGCGTCGTCCTGGAAAGGAGAATCAGATACCTCTAGTCAACTGTGCCAATGTTTGGCTCTTTTCCGCTCTGTTGGTGAAAGTGACAACTCCTGGGACGTTGTGATGATGGAGAAGCATATCGGTCCAGTTTGTTGGGCTTCATCTACTGATGTCGTTTCTGATATTGTTCATGTCGCTATGGATGATGTCTCGTAGTCTTGGTAGCAATTTATGTGGTTATTTTGTACGTTATGTCAAAACTTCTGGGCCTGCCGTCCTCATATTTACATGTGCAGTAATCGGAAACATGTGCTCACATATGAGCAAACAATCATCTTGAGTTCGATTTTATCTTCAGTACCTCTGCAAATGATATTTCGCATAACAGACCATATATGTTGTGCATTGTGTTGAATTTCCGTTGTTCTTCAAACAGAATAATACGGAAACAACATTAATAGCACCAGAGTCCAGCGGGTGCCGGTGCCCTATAAAGCTGTGGGTGCTACAGCGAAATTGACCCGTCGTAAGGCTGAGGAGGTGCAGGGATGCTTCCGCCCCACAACACTTACAAGGCTGCACGGTCAAAATGGCTAGTTCCGAGGGGCACTTGAGTTGATGCCGACGGATCCCAAACAAGATCGGTCAATGTTAAGCATGAAGTTCCCAGCTTTTCCGAGACCTGCAAAATTGGGGTTGATATCTGCGCTGTTCCTTCACGAAGTGTTCTTTAGAGCATCACCGCCGCTTTCGTTACCTGAAGCGGGAAACCCGGGCTCTGAACAAGAATTGTCTAGCAGACAATACGTGTAAAGAAAACAAGAATTGTTTTCCAAATATTAATTGTCTCCCAAACATTGATTGTCTCCTAAGCCCCTAGATGTTAAAAGTATAGAGTATAACCTTCTGTACTTTAATAGTCTTTAATAGTAGCCTTTAATACTAAACTATAGTGAAGGCTAGTATTAGAATTTAAATAATCCGGAATAGCTTTACAAAAAGTAAGTTACAAATAAGAATCGAACAAAGGTCACGAACAAGAATAAAAATAAAGAAATAATTTATTAACCGCTTGACTACTAAGTTAGTTGGTTATTTCTGAAGGAAATGGCTAGTTCTTTCCGTTGATAAATTTCGCTGGGGGAGGGGGGGGGAAGGAAAGTAGGACTTTGAGACCTTAAGAAATTTCGAAATTTGGACCCGACCCGGCTCCAAAACTAAGAATACTATATTACAGCGCTTCCCCAGTATAAGAAACATGCATTGTTTTTTAAACATTGATTGTGGTTATTGTCCAACAACCACAATGTATGTCTAGAAACAGATTTTCCCACTACGGTAGGTACAAGTCGGTCATGCCAAGACCTTACTGGCTCGTAATCTCACACAATAATTGACTGTCGACATCTTGCTTAAAGGGGCGGAGTACGAGCTTTCTGACAGGCTACATTAGCCACTTTGTGTTCTTTCTGGGTATTCAAAGTAACAGCGTCAGCAGTGGGCAGAAGCCCAAGTTTCCTGCTTTGGGACAGAATAACATCAAATCATCTAGCGTATTAACATTAAGAGCTCCCACAATCGTTTGTCCATTGCAGAGCAGTAGGTAATCAGTCTCTTCATTATGTTCCGAGGAGTTTAACATCTACCATAATCCCATTATCCTTCACATCCCATCTTTCCCTCTCCACGACACGGAAATTCCTTAGTACTGAAACCAAGCACAACGTAGCGCCACTTATTGCTATTCATATCCCTTTTCACAACTACTCCAACCTTGAAGGTGTGGTAATAGATGCGGCTGGGTTGATTGATGCCTGTAGAACAAGGTAGAACTAGCGAATAGAGGTATCTTCGTAATTCTCTGTTTATGATTGAAATGCGTTGAGGTTACCTGGACGAACGTTGCTGCGGAACGACAAGCAAAGAAGGCAAGAGCAGCTAGGACCGAACGCGCCGGTACGTGCCCTGTAGCATCACTAGAGGTAAGTTAGGTAGGTAGGTACCTAGTGACCCAAACACGTTTTCCGCCCCTTCCTCCTCCCTTATCGTTATCAGCGCTCGTGACTTTTGCCTGCTCCGTTGACTCCTCGCTTCCAACTCACCATCTCCATCCATTCGGTTATCATCACCTTCTCGGATTCCACTTTGCAATAACTCAACACGCAACATCTCAAACCCCAAGGAAGTACACCCTTGCACCATGACCACACGGCCAATCTCCGAGGCAGCTGTCATTGCCAGCGCTGAAAGGCGCCGCTACAACATCATGTCGGCAATCCAAAGCTCATTCGGCCTCAGCGATGACCGCGTTATATACATTATTACCAAGTTCATTATGCCCGAGACCTTCGCTGCGTGTTGTAAGTGGATCAGAGTCAAAAGAAGCTGCGAAGGCGGGTGCAAGTCCGAACTCACCATCAACCTTATCACCAACCCATTGACGATGTTCGACTGGTGGGTTGATTACAACCTCTGGGCGCATTTCTGCAAGTTTCACTCTTTGTGGCCCTGGGATTTCAGAAGCGAAATTGAAATGCTTACAACTGTTGCCAAGTTTGCGAGTATATCCACCAGCCGCAGTTTGGAGAGCTTGAGAACATGGCACCTCAGTATCGAAGCTTTCTCGACACAAACGAGTTACGTACGCTGGAGGTTGAGAATGCCAAGGATATAAAGGTACGAGTGGGTGTAAAGCATGAAGAAAAGGATCAGGGACTCAGGGTGAGGGAATGTGTCTGACTGGGGAAAAAATATGATGTCGATCCTGACGTGCCATAAATGGTACTACCGATGGAAGCAGTGCTCTCGATTGCGTGATAAACAATAGCGCCCGGCTAAGAAATTGCAAAAGAGCTGAGCATAGACTAGGATATAGTGGTCATAACATTGAGTCCGAGACAATTTTACTGTTCGTTGGGTCTTGCTGCATGTGGTAACTGAAGGGATGACACCCAAGCGAGCACCAGGCTAACTAAAGATGTGGAAGGTGCAATGGAGCAATGCAGCATCCCAGACTGAGGATTGCAGATGCTGAGATACTCGGCTAGGTAGGATGGGGTATCAAATTATCGTCGCCCGAGAAGCATGATTTATAGTACGAGTCAGCAGTGGAGGATCGGATTCGGGACGGTAGCTGCTCGGATCGAAGATATCAGCACCGACAGTTCGAGACAAGCTGCAAGCAGACATGGCGAAGCCGCGAAGGGGGAACATAATGGAAGGATTGCCTTTGCAAGCGACAGATCATACAGGTAGTAGTGGGTTTTGCAGGCCCGGATAGCTTGCTTGTACAAGGCTCGATCCAGGCAGACAAAACACACGCGGGACGTAAAAGAGTTGCAGATGGGTGGCTGATGTAAGTGGTAGGCCGATAACCTGACCGGTGATCGTGGTTATTCCGATTCCTTTCGTCGGCTACCATTACATGATAAGGGGCCCTTCATCGTTTCTAGGTGGTTTCTCCCGTCAGCATCGCGCAAGAGGCATGTCTGACTGGAAGTACCTTAGACTGACCAAGTGCGCGACAATGCAATTCCCTTTGAGAACATTACTTAAGCAGGGGGCCTGCCCTGGCTGGCGGGGACTTAACGCGGGCAGTAAACGGGATGCAAACGCTGCGACAGACGCAGCCATCAAGGTCCCGGCCTCCTTCCCGCCCCCGTCATCCCTAAGAAAAGTGCGACCGACAACGAAATTTTGCCTACCTCTACTACCTCTACAAAGGTACACAGAAGATTGACGGGGATGGGACTGGAGCCCATCCACGTATCGTCGACTGTACAATCTAACCCTGGTATGTTTGTTAGTTTGGTATAAAAAAACGCCTATCTCCACTTGAGAGCCCCGGAAAGTGAGGAAGTATTCGATTTTCAAATAGATAGGCACTGAAAGGGGACTCTTTCTTTTATATTTTTCAAGTTTGAAGGCCTTCAAGGAGACGGATGGAGGTATAAACAGAGGCTTTTGTGGCGTATTACATCCTGGTCATTGTTGGTCGCTCTAAAAGATAACTCTAAGGAAGCCAATAAGAGCTCTATATCTCCCTTGTTCAACCTATGGCCGAAGAACCAAACTAACAAACATACCAGTCTTATATTGTACTGAGCTTCTGCTGCACAAGTGGCAGGGCCGCACCACAAGTTCCCAATTTTATGTCAATTGCATGGAAGCTGGAACTTGGTCACCACGCCTAATTGCCGAATCATGACTACAACGAGTGTCCAAGTACCCTCCCATTCGCTTCAAATCACTCCTCCTCGGGCTCTCACACCACTTTAAACCGGACAGCAAGCTAACAAGACTTGTCTTTCACAGAGGAAACACCCAATGTCCTACCTTGCGACCTTTCAGATTTGATTTCTCCCGACACTTCAGCATCGACAGCGACGCCACCCACGGCACCGAGCGCTCTACCATTCGCAATACTACCTCGACTCTACGAGATAACAAGGCTCCGAATGATCTAACAATCCTCGAAAGCAGGGGCCACAACACCACAAGTTCATATACCAGGCCGTTCCCCCAATACCATGCCAATGCCTCCAGCGCCACGAATCCACGCATTCGTCTCCATCGAAGCTATGGAGCCGTACACCTACGCGACTCTTTATATCCCAATGCTGTCTACCGAACCCCTTGTCTCGATTCGCTTTGCTGCTATTGGCCGATTTTCAGAGAGAGCCAGGGTACGGAAAGATGACGCCCAATGTCAAATCGAGCGGCAGCATACATGTAGCTGCTAGTATATAAACCGAAAAATCGGCCATTACCTACAATTCTGGAGATATCAAATACAGTTGCTAAAAAGTCATTGGACAAACAGCAGAAACTGCCTCTCTCGTCTTCATAGTTTACAAACAAGTTGCAACAACCAAGACCAACCCTCAACCTCCGTTGCGCCATTTTCTTCTCGCTCTAAGTCTTTCTGACCCCTCTATATGTTGGATAACAGCGCAAAAATGCACTTCCAGAAGATACCTTGTCTGAACCTACTATAGACTGCCGACACACGTGCAGTACGAGCCTCAGTCGTCTGTTAGATCAATCTCAACCTTGCCGTCTTCCAACCTGCGCTGTTTGTAGCGAGAAGCGAAAAGAGCTGCGTCCATGGGCTCTCTCTTGATGCCACGGGCTTCGACGGCAAGTTCGGGCTTGATACGCTTGATACGCTGTCACAAAACATCCTGCAGTTAGCCCAGCTTGTTGTGCGTTGGGACAGTAGATCTAGAGAAGACAAGAGAAATGCGTACCATGAACTCTTCCTCAACATCAATGACTTCTTTGGGTCGGGGTACAATAAACTCCCGAATAAGGCCCTCTAACATATCATGTTAGCAGTGGTTTTGATGCAAATGCCGTACCGAATTGTAGCGTGATAGGTGAAACTCACCCATCGTGCGGTATCTAAACTCGAAGACCGCAAAGGGCCGATGAAGCGGATCCGCGGAAGTAACAACGTAAAACTTGGGCGCAGTGGCCGCTTGCGACTTGAACCTAAGTGTGAGTGAGTTGTTAACCAGCTGTTGTGACTTGTGGGTTTTTCAGGAAACTGAATACTTACGTGGCTCTGCTGTCTACTGCTTTCCCCTTTAGGACCTTCTCTGCCACCTTTCCAACGGATGTTTTGGGTGGAGCTATAGAACCTCCTCCTGAGGCCGGAGTCCCATCATACACCAACTCGAGTTTAACGACGATTGTGCCATACCTGCTGGCTTCTTCGATCTGTTTCTTGATGTCCTTTTCTGAGACCGGTGCCTCCACTGCATGGCTTTACGTCAGCATTTGAAGCAGCCAAAAGCCTCAGACAAACGGAGTTTGAGGTCAAAGTAGCGTGGTCCTACCAATGTCGAGTGAAGAGAAGCTGAAAGATATCTTTTGCCATCCAGTCACGTTGTCGCCAACGATGGCAGCGGAGAAAGTGTCGACTTGATTCCTTATGAGGTGTGGTCGAAGGGACCAATTGTCGATTATGACTGTCAAACTGATTTGCCGACGGAAATCTGGGAAGCCGAGCCCGGTACTGTCGATGGCGACTTCGAACTGCTCTCCTGGCTTTGACTCCACATAAGCCAACGCGTATGGATCTTCCTCACTAATCCTCGATGACAACTTGTGGAACTTGTACTTCTTTGAGCCCGCCTTGACATCGTCTGGCGGCGCATCGTATTCCTTGGCAAGTTCACCATTAGCCCTAATATTGACCTTGAGGCCCGGGAGGCAGCTCAAGATAGCCATGTTCAGGCGACGATCTGCGTCTGGTTGAGGGACCAAATCGAGTTGTCGAAGTGAAGGAGTTAAGAGGGAAGACCAGAGAGTGGAGACGGTACCAAGTCGACAGGTTGCGGGAATTTCAATTCCTACCTCACCTCAACTTTGGTGTTTCGCAGGGCACCGTATGGGATCGTGGCGGACGCGTCACTGCACCCTCAGACGCACAAAAGAATGAAGGTCACAATTGGAAAGAACATGCAGTTGATCGCGGCCGACTCACGAAAGCACGTGTCTCGTTTGCAGCCCCTCGCGCGCCAAGCACTGATGCAGTGCCCCCATTTCAGCCCACCTCCATGTTCCCCCCCCCTCCCCCGCCGGGAAACAAAAATCCCCCCCCAAATGACGGACCCTTCTTGGGAATCGTCGAATGAAATCAAGGATTTCAATATCTGGGGCTGTCTGTTGCCGTGTCCATGAGCGAAAGCACCATCCAAGGAACCAGATCAATCAATCACTGAGGCAGAGAACAGCCCAAACTACCTAGGTAACAGTGTTTTGCTTGCCTGCGTTGAATGATTTACAATCAGCAACCCATTCGATTAACATCCCATCGGTGATCCTACCCTGCACCACGTATTTAGGTAAGAACTGGGATTAGTGGCCCTTGTCTAGGATTCAAGGACTCTCCTGACGCTTTAGTTCCACACATCCGGGCTTCATCGGGATCCACATCTCCGGTCTCGACCCGGGACTGGGACATTCCCGTCTGTTTGTTCATTAACTCTCCCCGGCATAGAGTACTTTTCAACTCTACAAGATGTAGTGCTCGCAAATTAAAATGAAAGTTCAATAGGGGCAGGGACACATAGTTAAATACCTGGACTGAAAAAATAAAGGGCTGCGAGATGGTTTGATCGTCTGAGGTGTACCGCATCTCGTCTGTTAAAGAACTCGACTAACAGATTTAGCGTGGCATTGAGGGCGGCAACGTTAGTGGCAGGATAAACGATTCTCATTTTCACTCTGTGTCCATGCCAACATTGGATATATGGATGGTAACCAAAATAGCAGACTCTCGGACTTTTCATCTACAGGCGAAACCCACAGGGTTCAAGCGCTTGTTGAGCTGTTGGCCGTCCATGGGCGGGTTTGTTGTTCGCTTTGTACACCTCGGTGAGAAGACGGTGAAGAACACTGCTGCCTGCGTGCAAGAACCCACTGCGCACGGACCTTCAACGTTCCGTCCTTCCTCAGCTGTTCTTGACATCACACCACAATCGCGAAACGGACCAAAAAGCAGGAAGGAGCGGGACGGAGCCTTCAACACACCGGACTCCCGCTCGCGGGGTTCTGACGCCGCTGTCGCGAAGTTCTCCACTGGGGCCGGAAGGTTCTTCGGATTTTGTCACGACAGTTTCAGTCGCAGCTTGGACCTCGTAAACTACCTACTCAATTGCTGCCACTTGGAGGCCGAACCAACACCACGGCGACGAGAGGCTCAAGATCTCGACCTCACGACTAATTTCACCCTTTCACGACAACAAGGACAGTGTGGCACCTAAGCTCGCTACATCTGCGCTTTTCATTGTACACAGTGGCACAGACGACCCAAGTTCCGGTACTGCATCGTCTGGTCAGCCGACACCCGCGAACTTGAGGCTCCTCGCTAGTCCGGCCCAATCTTCCCCGGAGGTGAGCTCCCATTCAATCTACCAGGCATCTTTCCCCCCTGGGTACTGGCGACCTCCGATTAAAACATGGCTCAATCAGCCTTCTCCGCACACCAAGTGGTACCATTGACACTCTGCAACACTTCGCTCGCCTCATTTCCTATACAAGAGGCTCTTCGGAGCCCCAAGGACAAGCAAGGAGCTCCCACATGGATGGTATGACTGTGAGAATGTCACACAGCGTACGAGAAAAATTCCAAATCAAGAGGCTGGTCCCTAACGGATGGTCTAGGCCCCCCTCATGGCCGGATTCGTCATGGCCGGGTTCACTTTGGCTAACGAAGCTGCCTCCACAGACAGACCAACACTGCGCCTAGTCATCACAACATTCCCCTAAGACGCGCCGCAGCTGTTGTCAAGTGTATCGGAAGGGACCGAAGCCACCGCGTATCTCGCCGCCTAAACGTCAAGAGGCTCAACCCGCTCTCGAGCTTACTGCCGTGTTACAGCCAAGAACTGGTACAGCCGCTTCTCGTTCCTCAGCATCAGGCAAGCTGTCTTAGCATAACCTTCGGAGCCTCATCAAGCCATCCAACGCTTCTGTTCCTCTGACCTTGGCATATCTTTGCTATCCGATGTTCTCCCATTCCCGTCTAACTCACGCTTCGCCAGCACCCGAACACTTTGAACAGCTTTGACCGTCTCTGCCCGCAATTCGAACCCGATCATTGGCCAGCTATTCAATATGTCAAAGTCTCCGCCATGGAGGCCGCTTCCGGTCACGGCCCCAGGTATACCCAATCTTTTGGTTGCCACCAACTTCACGGCCCAGTCATACAAGGTACACCTGACCGACCTTGCCAACGTCTGGGTGGAGAACATGGACAGAAGACCCATTATGGGAAGAGCATCAGCTGAGGACACCAGTATCGACCCAACAGACGGCAATGAGAACTTGCAGAGGTTACTGGATTGGATTCGAGCTGCCTTCGACATTGACGATCCAGGGCATCGCAACACGTCTCTGACTCTCGGCAAAGGCAAAGACGATTCGATAGAGGTTCAAATTACCTGCATTCTACCCGAGCCCTTTAAGCCTTTGAAGTGGCCACTGTACTTGAAAAAGTGCTCTGCCTCTGCGCTTGCGACGGAACTTGTGTTGCCACTGATCCAATTGCACGAAGCTCGAGCACAAGAGATCAACCATCTCATCGCCACCATTCGCGACAAGGACGCCGTTATCAACAGACTTGTAGACAAGCTGGAGGCCAACGGTATAGGGCTCGAGCACATCTTCAACAAACTGCCAGGCAAGCGCAAAGTCGGCAGGAAGGAAGCAGAAGGCAAGATCAAGGGCCTCGCGACCTTTGTCGAAGCAGACTTCAGAAACGATGGAGTACAAGGAACCACTAGATCAACGGACGTCCCTACGCTCCTTGACACCGTCTTCCGCGAAACCGGACTCAAGCACAACCCTGAAATGGAGTTTGAAGCATCAGCCATACTAGACACCTGGTGGACTGAACTGGGCAGAGGGAGAAAGCTTGTCCTCGCCGAAAGATCAAGGAGAGAAATACAGACGCCACCACCGCCAGAATCACCAGCGAAGGAAGAGCACGATGATGACTTCCAAGTGCAAGCCACGCCGCCTGGCTTCAAATCAGCGAGCAAGAGACGTGGTACCGCCACTCGTCAGACAGTCATTGACAATGATGATACCACATCGGACGGCGAGGACGAAGATGTGCAGATGACCCAGAACCCACCTCCTCTTCTTACGAAGGCCTCGCCGGAGAGCACGCCGGCTCACCGACTGGGCACCCTTGGCGGCCGGAAGCGACCGCCCAGCCGCTCACCGTCGTCAGCAATACCCGAGGAAGACGATGGTCTGACCTCAGAAACAGCTTCAGAAGCAGAGGAAGACGCGTCGTCCCCTCCTCCTTCCTCGTCCAAGCCTGCGCCTAGAAAAGGAGGACTTGGTCGTATAGGGGGTATGGGTGGTAGAGCAAAACACAAAGATTCTGAGCAAGAGCCTCAACCTGAACACAGACGATCGCCATCTTCGCCCTCTGCTTCTCAGCCGAAGAGACACAAGCTGGGAATGATTGGAAAAGCGCCGTCTCCAGAAGACAGCAGGATCATTAGTCGGGGTAGAAGTAAGAGCCCTAGCGCGGCCCCCAAGCCACGGGAAACGTCAGAGGAGCGAGCAGATCGGAAGCGAACCGAGCTGCAGAAGGAGCTGGAGAGGAAAGCCACGGGGCCGGCCAAGAAGAAACGTAGGTTCTGATGATGACAGAGAAGACACCCGCACTTGTCTTCTCCCTTCTCTTCAGCGTGATTATCACCGCTGCGAGCAAAACTTGCCAAGACAACCATTCCTTGACTACCTAACTTAGCGGGCGCAACTGACAGGATCGCTTCTTCACGTATGCGTACGTAAAGTCGCGTAGGTAGACGCCCGGTTTCTCTGCCGGCCGTGGGATGCTGGCGCTGCTGCATTTGAAGACACGCTTGTCACACAGGGAAGAAGATCAATCCGCTGGAGGATCTCGGATACGATACATTTGGAACAATACCTACCATAACCCCTTTTTTTCATTATTCCGGGTGATGACATGTCATTTCCGCCCGGCATCTTGCAGACTTGTGAGACTGACCCTCTCCGTCTCTCACCGTCGAGTCTCGGGTGGCTGTGATCCATTGAGTTATCGCTACCAAGCCATATTTTCTTGCCGATAGCGCTACCGTGCCTAGCTACAGAGTTGTTAGAACTCCGGATGAGCCAAAGAACCCTTCCGTGGCACCGGTTTCAAAGAGGTGGAACTCCTCGGCACCAGTCAATACCGACCACACAACGAAATCCCCCCAGCATACCTACTCTGTCACACACCACATGCTCCTTCCCGCCCAAGCGTCCCAGTGTGGCTCCTGTCAATTCCGCGGAGTCGACAGCATCAATGTACCATGCATTCTCAATTCTTCTTTGCATCCCGTGGATCTTCTGTGACAGGTGACAGAAAAAAAATGCTGTGGTACCAACATGGGTCTGGAACTGAACCGAGCGCGAGAAGACCGGGGAGTTTCTCTGAAAAGTGGGAGTAATGGACTACGTTGTCCATGGCGTTCTTGGCGCCGTTCGGGACGTAGAGGTAGGTTACGTCCATGACGCGGTGTCTTTGGCACTTGGAAGTATGCCCTGAAAATGAGAGACCGTTCCATTGTAACGGCCGGGAAGGAGAAGAAGCTGGTGATACGGCATGGCCATGAGCAGAGAGCGGCATATCAGCAGCTGCGCTGGCTTCAAGGGCGTATGGAGGGTGCCACGGTAGTGTGCGGTATCATTCACGAGCTACGGGCGCAACCCCGTCATCCAGACCGCCCGTATTGGCCTTGTTGAGCCGCAACAGATGGGTCGGTCAGACAAGCCATGAGCACTCGGGTATAATATCTCCGTCTGTCACAGTTCTATAATGGAGGCAAATACGAAGATCGATGTGTTTCAGGATGATGCACGAGCTATCACATGCACAATGCTCCAGTCGTTGCTGTTGCACTTGTGGAAGGGTTTCTCCGCCATCAGTCACTCAGGGTGTATTTCGAGCAGCCGTGTTTTCGGATAAGGCTGTGTGTGGGTTGGGGACATGACTGATAGCCTTGCGCGACCTCGACCCTGTGAGTCTATGAGATCAAGCTTAAAATCTTGGTTGTGGCAAGTGCCAAGACGAAGATGGAAGTTAGACACATTGCCCTATGCTTGTCCATTAAGACCACCTGGTCTCCCCCAAGGGCAGTGCAATGAAAACTATCGTGCAGGACTTGTACCGTGGATGTTGATAACCAGCTAGAGGTAGACTGACACCTCCCCTTCATCATTATTGGACTTGTGTTTCCGCTGCCTAGGTATTGAGCTAAGTAAGGCGCCATATCCGGCAATACTTGGTATCGACGATGGGCGTGTTCTTGGCTGGGCATCCTTGGTAATTACTTCAGGCTCCAAGTCTCATCAACAACAATGTCTAGCTGACTACAGATACTACGATTTACTCCGCAGAAGTTCACCCCGCCGACGTCTCTTTCGGAGACATACTTACCTGGTATTACCGACGACATGCTTCAGTGATACCACCGGTCTACGCTAAAGGAGATATCACAACTTGATTTTGATCGGCCTTTCGATAGCGCATCAGATATGGCATGATCAGCAGAGAACCCGAATTCCCCAAGGCTGGCTGGTTATGATTGAGTCTTTTTGCTGGGTTGAAGGGTGCCGACGTGGGTTATCACTTCTTGTCCGCCATTTCGGGTAGAGACGTGATGCCTGGGAAGGAGGATGCGAATCAGAGCTTGACAGATCACCAGTTGTCCCTTACCATGCATAATCTAGACGGCATGTACGCAATGTTAGTAGCGTCGAGGTGGTGAAGAAGCAGGCTCGTAGTCCAAGGGTAAAGTGGTAACAAAATGTCGCTTGCCATAGAGTTCCAAATGCGGAATTTCAAAATTCACGCTTTGCTTCTTCTATTGCGTACCTAGGTAGTGGATATCACTGCCTTCACCGGCTTCGTTTTCATTTTTTTCAGGTTATCAAGGATCACCGAAGGACCTTGACGCCACCATCACTTAGTCATCCGTCAGACTCAATCAGCTTACGCGAAGAAGAAGGGTTTTACAGACAAGAAAAGCGCGATCATGGACTGACGATGGTTGACGGACGGGAACGATGCATGCATGATGCTAGTGCACCGGCTTCCACCCGTATGCATAGGTAGGTAGGTAGGCTTTTGTTCGGTTTTCGTTTTGCGGTCAGGTTTTTCGGCCTTAAAACAGCATCTTTACGATTTGTTCCTTACCTGTACTTCCCTCAGGTAGGTAGACAATAGATGCGTGTAGCAATGCAAACCCCAAGTTGACTAGGATCTGAGCATTATGATAGCACTGGCTAGGTGTCTTCATCAAGAATAAACTTGGCTAAATCGTTTGACAGGTACGTGTAGTGACTGTGATGCTCTTCCCCGACTTCCCCTCAGTCTGAGATAAATACTTAGGTAGTGACAGATGATGTACAGGCCGGCCCACTACAGAAGACCTAGCAGAACGAACGGGCATTGGCAACCGGATTGGTTGGAGTGTTCAGGAGTATCAGTGTGTAGAAGGCCGGCTCTCTAGAGGTAGTTGTACGCTAGAGGTACATTCTCATAGAAAACCAGTTTACGCCATGATAGTCCCGGGTCAGTGTGTGTTAATAAGGTACCTACCTATCTTGGCGAAGATGGGATGAACAACGCTTACGTTGAAATAACGTATTTCAATTATCCCCCTCTTCGCTGTTGTTCACAGGACGGGGAGAAAGGAACAGAAGTGGAGAGCATTACTGTAGTGTACTTCTAGTGTAGGGCCCAAATACCTGGTTTCATCAATTGATAAGACACGCCCACAATTTCGATCAAGCGGGAGACCCCGATTAGATCGATAAGCACCAGATGTATTGGATGTGATGGCAACGAACCAGTTTCCAAAAACCTGGTCGGAGCAATGAGCGTTCAGCGCATCCCTCGTTTGACGAGAGTTACATGGAGGCGAGAGCTCCCTTGTTCCTCTTTGCCTTTTTGCGCCTTTGCTTTCCTTTCATTGGCTGGTTTCGTTGGTTGGAAGGACACTGTTGGCGGGCTGACCTCCTTGCCTAATAGAACGCCGGTGGATGGTACCTAACTTGCTATCACCTACAGCTACATATAGGTAGGTACATTGGACAGGTGACATGACAGGCAGGAGGACTAGTGGCCCGAAATGGGTAAAAGGCAGCTAAAGACTATTAGTTTCAGCGCTTCGGTGTGGTGAAGGGTAGGTACCTCTAGCGATGGTGGGGGTAAGGGATGGGACAGAACAGGGAATAACCTTTTTTTTTTTTTTTTCTTTCTGAGGGGGGTGTAGGATCGTGATATCCCTTCGGTAAGGTATGGGAGGGCTCAAAGAGATGAATGGAGACGCGATGCAACTTCCTATGGGCTGATCTTTTGGCGCCATGCTGTGCGTTATGAGGATTGCCCGCCGAATCTCAAATATTTCGACCCAAACCATATCCTGTGATGTCAGTTGTACCGATGATGGTTGCAGTAAACCGAATTGCGAGGATC
Source organism: Neurospora hispaniola (assembly GCF_033458365.1). Lineage (NCBI taxonomy): Eukaryota > Fungi > Ascomycota > Sordariomycetes > Sordariales > Sordariaceae > Neurospora > Neurospora hispaniola. The sequence goes on along the minus strand of NW_026944407.1, from coordinate 5,412,259 downwards.
TTTAGAGCCAAACGGGCCAAATGACATACCTAGCAACCTGTGGAGCGGATGGATGGTGAAATATCGATAGGTTGTTTATGTTTGACAACAGCCAAAGATAAGAAGAAAAAGGATGAAAGAGACGAGGAAAGAACGAGACGAACTTATCATCAGGCGGTGCCATAGGGATCCCACCGATGTCAAAAGGCAGTTGAGTGAGGGTTCACTTGGTCTTGGGTGGATGATCAAATCATGAGAACTCTTGGGTTTATTCAACCATTACTTGGGCAGGCACTTAATTAGGGTGTAGAGGTTCATGGAGAATGGGATTGCAGAATGGGAGGAGCCGCGCTGACCGAGACAGACAATCTTTCCCGGACTCGGAGTTGGGCTGAGACAAGACGGTCAACGGTTCAACGATGGCGTGCCGGTGGTATTGACTTGGTGATGTCTTACGTGTCGTCTGGTGAAGACGGGAACCGGGGCCTCGGGAATGGACAGCTGACCTTGCTGAGCGCGGGACGGCGGACCAGCCGAGGACTGTCGCCGTCGCGGTTTTGCTGGCAGTGAGTATGGCGGGGATGTTGACGACCTGAGTGAGTGGCCTTCCATCTCCAAAGCACCGGGTCCTTCACCGGCTTCAATCTGTTAGCGGACAGGGCAGCGGCATCAGTCAGTTCTTTTTTGAACATGTCTGTCTGACAGCTACTGGCCGAACAGATGCCCAACCCAGCGCGTGGCAAGGGTAATGTGTCACATTATCGATGTTGTGGAAGAAGCAAAGTTGAAGTTGACGACAGACAAGGTGGAAAGGCGGGAAGGGATGGGCAATGCACTAACAATCTTACAGGGCATAACAGGGCAAAGAGCGCTAGAACACCGACGTGAACACCTACGGACACTAGTGGTACACTAAAAGGTAAGTGGGTCAAATGCGACAGTGGGCGCCCGGGACCTAACTTGGGCCCCTCCCTGCAATTCCGCTTAGTAACGAGGCAGCCGTCCACTGTCGGGCAACCTACCTCGAGTCGACTCGACAACGCGGAGCCGACACCAATTCGTGGACGAGGTCGGTCCCATGTGTGTTGTACCCTCGAGACTAATGGCATCCATGCGCCGTCGCTACCGACAGTCGCTAGGTACCTACCTTACCGAAGTCTCCTTCAGCGCGACATCACCCAAGGATGTCGTCGTCGTCCACTCCGCAGACTATCATGGGCAATCTGCCAAGGTACCCAGTGCACAGCTACGGTCAAGACAAGGGAGGGGTGTGTCCTTAAGGCCGCTAAGTACCGAGTACTTACTACTTGTCCCTCTTGTTCCTCCAACTAACGTCTACTGATGTCAACAGGTGTGGGCAACAGGGACAACTCGCTACCCTCCTCACGAACGCTCCTCTTGTCGGCCCAAGCCGCCGGTTCACGGTAGAGGATGGACGGCAGAGACAGCGAGACATAAGCCGTGTTTCACCACCTGCGAGGCTGCTTCTCCTGCTGCTCCACGGGTAGCCGTCCCAGCCAGGCAAAAGCAGTGGAAATGGTTCGTGTTTCGGAAGGCGAACGAACTTGTTTTGACTTCGGAGACTGGACCATCGGGCAGGTCATCGGGTGAGGGACACACAATCCAACAAACTGACAGCGTCTCAGCGCGTCAGATTGGAGATTTGGGATCTACCCGAGATCTCCATCAGCCGATCTTCTTGGTACATATGTGTTGGCTTCAGGGCAAAAAGCACGTCTGCTAGCGAAGACGCAGTGCTACACCATCCGGAGGCCGTATTGGCCGCGAACCACCACCAACGCCCAAGATGCACTGCTAAGCCGGTCAGCCCCCAAGCCACAACTGCCTATCTGGAGGGAACGAGACTAAACGAAACATGGGATCGGAAGAGTAAGAGCCAGAAATACACAAGATACCTACTTTCAGTATCAACGTCTCGACGTGGAGGACAGTGTATTACTATCCGCGCAATAAACCGACGTCGTCAACTGAATCAATAAATGTCCACATATGATTGGCTGGCGGTAGTCGGTCACTGCGTTGCACCGTTGGGTGGCCCTTTTGCCTTCCCCCACGTTTACATTGACGTTAAGCCGTCATTAAACAGACCAATTTCGGACGGAATAGCGAGTCACCTGCACAAGAAAAGAAAAGAAAAACATGTATACTTTCTTGAATGCCTCCAAGGTATCTTCTCCCTTCGCGGCATCACTGCGATAACTTACAGCTATCACAGACAGTGTAGGGCCAAAATTCGTGTGTTGGACGGAAGAGCTCTGCCGTGAAGTCACTGGCGAGGATGGCTTTAGCTCAGCCTCCCCCGCATCTTGTGCTCTCAAGGGGTGGCTGTCACTGGTCTCGTTGGCAGTTCAGCGCTGCCCAGGGACTGGAGAGAGCATGGCCCACTGCCATTGGCACCACGGTTCCCAGTCCCGGGATACACTTGGTTTGGTGGACAGCAGGGCAAGACTTGACGCTAAGTAAGGTACGGATGAAGGTGCAGTCACCGGTTTCCTTTTCGAAAATTGCCAGTCTCGATAAGGACTCGACGAACATGCCAATGACAGTCGGACAACCGGACCCGGCACAACCTCCGATCAGTTTCTTAGGCGGATGATGGGCGATACACGATCTTATGGAGGTGTAGTCGGATCGTAACTCAATAAGTTCGATGTATTGGCCATTTCCGGTTCTGTTTCTGGCCCTGCGTTTGGGGGCAGTTCATTTTCTACTACCTAATTTCTTCCACCATCAATCGGGCTTTGGGTACCTCTACCTATTTCCGGTTGTGTCGCAGGCCTTGAAGTCCAGTCGAGACTGATATCCCACGCCTCAACAAATTTCCACCGTCTCTTTCACAGTTCGGTTCTTGCTTCAAACATACGTCACCGGGATCCCTTGACTTGTCCCCAGGTCTGACAGGCAATAAGAGCAAGTCTGACAGCTGGACTGTGCTATCCCTGCCGGGCCTTGCGCTACACTACGTACTATGTACACCTTTCCGTCCCTGTCCTTATCATTGCCCAAGGAGCGCTAGCGTTCGGCATGTCTCAATTGGATCTTTCAAGATCCAGATCACTGTGGGGCATGGTATGATGGCACGATTTCCACTATTGACGACAAATCTATCGACGGCAAGCCCACGCCTCTGGAGCCTCTCAAGACGTAAGACCAGTCATTCCAGATCAACCAGCGAGCCCAATGTTCTATATACTAGAAATGGCTTGCCAAGAATATGAAGACACAAGATAGAAAAGCTGAAGACTGGGGGAGGGCACACGCCACAGTCCAAACCCCACGCACAAGTGACTCGGGAGAAACGGAAACAGAAAACTAAAGCGCAACAAACAGGCACTGTCGCCTGGTCAAGGACCATAGTCACTAGTGGCCGCCTTATCGACGGCCGTTAAGTAGGCGCAAGTATTGCTAAGCCTTGGCAGTGTCGGCACCACTGCTTACCTACTTTCAGTCCAACCTCACTACCAACATAGCACCTCGCTACGACTTGTCCATTCCAGACTTGTCCTTCCAAATCCCCACCCCTCTCGCTTGTCCTTGCTCTCTTTCGTTTCCTGATCTACCCACTCTCCCTCCACTCTCCACAATGCCCAAGGGCCGACCCGACAGTTTGGAAACCAATCTGCATGCGTGAATCAGCGTCAGATACACATGGCGATTGGCTCATTTCTGCCACGCGAGCTCCCCTTTGTCCCATTTTCCTCTCCTGCCAACCAATGGGAGGCAGGCCTCGAAACTTGGCCTGCAAGGCTGAGTGGTACTTTGTGTTCGGTGTTCACATCAAGGGAGAAGGCGAAGACGCCATGTGATCCTCTCAACATGCAACCACAGGCACCGCACATGGCTTGGAAGATACGGTGGTCTCTCGCCAGGTGCTCTGCATCATTGTGGAATGTTCTTTAGGGTTCTTGATGGCGTCAAGTATTGACCCTGTCTCGTCGTCGCCTGCCTATACGACGTCTAAGAAAAGTGCTTCTCATGCGAGACGCTCCCTCTTGGCTTGTACTAGCTCGATCATCACTATTTTCGTCCCTCGTCGTCGTCATAACATCCTAGCCCTCTTGAAAACACATGGCTGTAGTCTTGGCCGTTTCGAAATAGCCGAACACTGCTTGGCCGGGCAGTCAGGTACATTCAGCTGCATGGAACACTCCAAATGCAGGTCCACCAGGGAGAGAATGCACGTCAGGTTTCTATTCTTGGTCATCGCGCTATGCACCACGAATGCTTCACATATCGTGTCTCATGCTTTGCTGGTGATGCAGTTGTATTGCACTCCTCGGGAACACGAGGTCTGGTTGACGTTTGAACGTTGATCGCACACCACTTCACAACAACTCGGAAGAGTGCACTCCAGCTCTCGCATCTGCCCTACACCTCAGTCGCTTCTTTGCGCACAACGACCCAGTCCAATAACAGCATATCCAGAGGACTGAATGTAGAGGTACGTAGGTAGCTAGCACGATGGCGCGTCAAACAAGCCGCCATCAAGGTGCTCATTCATCCACCTGCGAACTGAACAAAGCTCGGTTCCAAACTGTCGGAAGAGTGCCGGATCGAATGTTTTCCTCTTCTTGACGCAGATGGAAAATCTGTGTTTCACGGATTCACCGATTGGGACCTCGGAGCTTAGTGGGCTTGCATGACACAACCTCAATGGAGTTATGGCGTTTTTCGTGATCAGTGTTGCTCGCCATCCTGCGTTAATGACAGGGACAAGGATGCCTCTACGTTGAGATCAACGCAGAGACAGTACACAATGGTGGCCCGTACCTGTGAACGAAAGGAAAACATGTCAGCACCGCGTCGTACACACCAGACACCACTCCACGCCATTTCTTCAAACTTGGGGACGTTGTTATCGACCAGGTCCTATTTCTGTCTTGTTCCTGACAGTTTTGTCCGTTCGAGTATCTCTCAGCCATTCCATACACTGTCATATACTCCCTATTCCTTAGAGAAGTCAGCAGCTAGCAAGCCCCATTTCTGACCCCATATGAGGTACACTCATGTTAGAGTGGTTAATACCAAGCAAGGAATCAGGGGTCAGAGGCTTCAGTGGCTTGCATCTCCCCATTACAATACGAACTGCAAGGAGACGGATATAGGAAATAGGGTACCAGGCGTGCGTAAGGCATGTAGTTCTACGGCGCAAGCGGCGTGAAGGCGGATAGGTTGGCGGCAAAGTGCGCTTGTTGGACGACATTGCCGTGGCCAACGAGACGCGGGCAGAACTTGCCACGCCAGGCTCTGCAATGACATTCCATGTTACGTAGAACCTGAAACGGGTGCTGGAACACGGCAAAACGCAAAAAAAAATGCGAACCTCTCGTCAACGGTTTTGGTGATCACATGAGATCGGCGGTAGGGTTGCCATGCTTCGTGTCGAGACATGTTTGCCAGTGGCTGGAAGTGCGGTCCAGATTTTCCGAAATACCTAGGTATTGTTGCCATCGTCATTGTTACTACGGCATTTCTTGTTGAAGCTCTAGTGTACAGCTGGTGATGGTCTATAGGTACATGGCATGATGGTAGATCTGGAGAGCCTGATACTGACGGCGGGAGGCCTTTCATCTCGATGCCAATCAACGTACGTGGCTCTTGAGATGGCATGAAGTCAGAGGATGCAGGACGATGACATGTATCACACTGACCCATACGAAAGTTCGAGAATAGAACCTGAAACTTGACTGATGTACGGTGACGAGAAAAATATCGCCTTTTCAAAGGCGGGATCTCCGTGGGGAGAACTGAAGTCAGAGGTCGGCAGATCGGCAAAAGAAAAGAGATGGAAGGACCTTTGGAAAACTTCCAGAACAAAGGATTATTGTTTTTCACCGAATGACGTCCCATCGCCTTCAAATTACGGGGGCTTCAACGTTCAGTGGTTCAATATCTTGGTGGCCAACAGGCCATTCCGTTCTTTTGGTGCCAGAGACGGAAGCAAGGAAGCATCTGCAACCAGACTGAAAATTGGCCGAAAGATGGGAAATGCATCGAGATCCGTAATCTCCATGTCAATTATCGACTCTTCAGAACTGCTGGCTGGCACTTCGGCTGAGACGGAAATAGCGAAGGATTCTCGGCGTGCCATGACATATACCGGGCTAACGAAGATAATCTTTCCTGTTCCATGGAACCACATACGGTAACGAAACCACAAGAGGGGTTTCGCACCATTCCTCAACGGTGGTGTAAGCATGTCTTGTGGGCGTGGCTGGCGGTGAAGACGAAAAGGGATAAACGTCAATTCCCGTCCTTCGAGCAGAACGGTGCGTATTGTCGCCAGGTAATCGACAAGGCTGCGACTTGGCGCTTGCGTCACAGTGTTGAGTCGATAGATGAGTGAGGATGGGACATGTTCAACGTACAGGTTTGCGAGTGTTGGTGGTCAAGCCACGGTGATAACGACGAATCTCGCGCTTTTCCTGGTGTTCCGAGTTCTGCACCCCCCTCTTGGATTTCCCGACCCCCTTTTCTTGACAGGGATTAGTGGCAGGACTTGGCAGAGAGGAGGTATGTATACAGTAGCACACTCGCTCAGCTCTCACATTTGCTTTTCTTTTTTTCACCAGTAAAAATCGTGGCGCCCAGTGATGTTCGAATTCGTTCGCAGGCTGCGAGCCACAATCGAGATTTAGACGTGTGATGGTCACACATGTAGTGGAAATGTGGAAGATGGGTGGACGCGCGCAAGGGGCGCCTTTCCGGGTTCCTCTATTCCTTTCTGTCTCGGGCCGTTGAAGATGGAAGGAAAAGAAGAGGAAGAAGGAAAATAGTGACATGTTGAGGGAAGAAAACCATAAGTCACTTGAACGAAGGAATTTGTTACCTTCATGAGAAGAAGAAAATGTCAAGAACATGAACGGTACCTGAATAACGTGACGTTGCTGACGTGCGGTTGGTACGGGGAAAGAAAGCAGATCCAATACGGCCCGGTACCAAGACGTTGCGTTCTCGGCACGGTCTGGTATGTCTGAAAAGGAGGTGAGAACTTGAGAGGATCAGCCGGCATCAGTGCAACCCGCTAACCCCAGCTGTTCGCTATCTCGAGGCTACTTTATGAACGCCCCTAGTGTCAATCATCACCCAAAACAGAGCAAAAGCTGGTACAGATCCTCACTGTCACCCACAGGACGTTTCATCAAGAAGTGAGCACCGGATATTTCCCTGGTACAGCGCTTGCGCGCTTATTGCACGGCTACATTAGGCGGAGCATGTATGCGGTGTGGTTTTGCTTCAATTGAGAATGGAGGTCACCACTGCCCGTCTTGAGGTCACGTCCAGTCCTAGGGCTAGAGGTCAATCTCTCCAGGGTAAGTCACCCCCAAAGCCTTCGGACTTGCCTACCTACATTACGCTCCGTGCCCAAGCTATGCTAGGAGAAGTAGGGAGCCTCTAGAGGTAGGTAGTATAGGTATGCTGCCAAGCTGCCACTCTCATCAACACTCCTTCTTCGGGTTTGCCCAGACTGCCAGCACAAGGAGTTCCGCGACACGGCGCGAACCGTGTTCCTCCTTCCATCAACCTCGCTTTAATCGCAAATCTATACATCCGCCAGCACCTGGAGATGCAGCTTTTCGCAAGACCAGAGAAAAAGCTTGAATCCTTACTAGTTCAACGACCATTAGGTACTCACAAGGTTTGGACCCCGTCGGTAAGTGGTAGACTACCGAAGCACCGCCAATTCCTCGAGGTCATCGCCTCCATGTCCAGATCTTGAGTCCTCAATCACTAGTAGGTAGACCTCACCTTCCCACGATACCCATCAGCCCCCTCATTCAGTGTAGGTAGCCTTACACGTCCACTGCAAAACCCGCAACATGAACCAACCCCACCCCGAGAATGGCAAAATCGTCCGATTTTCTGGAAGGGCTGCAACTGAAAATAGATTGGTGCTCATTGGCGCGATCTCAATCGAGATTGGTGGGCATCGCTTATCTGTGTGCTGAGGCGTTCATCGCTACATGTGCATGCTTCGTGCCTTTGTCTGGAGGTTTGCGTACAGGCAGGGGCAGGTAAAGTTCCGTTGTAGCCAGGTTCTAGACTGGCTGGAGTCAAGTGTGGTGAGCAACTCTGCCTGCCACGACATGCCTCCAGTCCCACCTGCAAGGGCAACAACAACATGAAGATGACTTTTCGGCATTGGACATTTGTACGACATTGACTAGGTACCTCTAGCTGACACGGATTACCTGACTGACAGAAACAGAAGATGTGGGTGGTGTGGAGGTGTGACGAGTCTCCAGGAAATGGATTGAAACCACCTCAGGCATTGATCTTGGTGGAATGCAAATGCATGACTGACATCCCCTCCATAGTAACCGCAAGCGATAGATTGCCGCAAAAGGCCCCTGGTGATTTGAGATTCAATTGTTGTTGGACCTCATCAGGTACGTCCGGATATGTGGCTGAAATGCCCCGTCTGGTGGGTGTACAACCGTGGTGTAACCACACACACGTCCACGCCGTTGCTAATCTGTGCCGGGCCATGGTTCTCGTGGCCTGGCTGGCCTTTTTCACGGCCCCTGTGTAAAAAGGGCTTGAGAAGGGCTTGTAAAAGCTTGAGGGCTTCAGAAGATAGCGAATAGATGTTGCGCTTCTCTTTTGAGAATGATGATTGCTATTGGGCATCGAAATGGCTGTCAGACGGATGACCACTGAGAAGGGCCAAAAAGGGGAGGCTAGTGATGCGGGATTGTCTCAATGTGTTCGATTTCTTCGAATCTTTGAACGGGGCTGAAGTTGGTGGTGACGGGGAGGATGGGAGATGCGCGGCATCACGAACTACGCTACCTTCTACATAAACGCGCACCAAAAATAGTAACCAGACGCGCTTGGTAGACGCACCTCCGGAACAACGGTGAGGCTGGCACTGAGGCTGTGGGAGCCATTTGCTGAAGATATCACGAATGTTACGATCATTGGTAGACATTGAAAACTTGCGGTCGCCAGAGGTTTGCGTAGCAGTCTGGTACTGTCGGCCTTGGAGAGACAGAGAAAGAAGTACCTACCTGGGTACCTCTAGTGAACGCAGAAATTTGTGAAAATATTCACAAAGACGGTGAGTTGTGCATCAAAGTTCTGCGCATTCATGAAGCAGTCCTGGAGAGCGGTGTATTGACGGATGTGAACAGTAGGTGCGGATGCGTGTACCATTGGTGAGGAACCACACCGCAAGCAACTATGACGATGATATTTACATCCTTTTCGAAGCCCCACTGTTGCTCAGCGAGGGTCCCTTGAACAAGTGAAGAAGAGGATATTGACGAAATGAAGCAAACCTAGTTTCGACAGTTGAACTGGGACAGGAAGAAATCCTTTTCCCTTCTCGGCCCGGCCGTTTTGGTTCTTCACTTTCTTCTTTCGTCTCTCTTTCCTTTCTGGGCAATGCACGGTTTAAAAGAACGTGGGAGTGAACCCCTGACCGGAGCGTACGTCTCGCACATCAAGATATGTGTGGAACATTGTGCAACGGTGAAATGTCTCAGTGACGTACCTCTCTGTCTTGCTGTCTCTTCACCAACGCAGGGTAAGCAGTGAAAGCGATTGCGGCGTGGTGTCATGTGGCAGTAGAGGTGGGTAGAGTTAAGGTAGGGGCAGTCCACGGGGTCTGTACATGTATGTTGGGGTAGTGAACCCGTGCAAATGCTGCGCCCATCGTCATCACAATCATCTCCAGCAACTTCCATCAACTTAGATCACTTTCCATGCGACTGATTCTGCACTTTGAGATATCACTTCCCATCAACCGCCTCTATTGCCAAGGAAAAAAAAATGTTGGCTCCGAATCCTACATCAACGCACTTTTCTTCCCCCACGCCACATGTATCTCAAATCGAGAACAGCCAGCCACTGGATGAAAAGGGAAGTCTTCGAGATCAGTCGCACATCAGCCAGAGCGCTTGAGGCGTCTTCTTGAGCGCCACAGCGCACTAGTCACATACAAATTGCTCTTTTCGGGGACTCACAGCACCTTTAGTCCTGAGGGGCCGCAAAACTTTGAAGAAATCGTATGTTTTGGGGGTAGATGGCCTGTTTTTGAGACATGCACTTTTCCTCGTTTGGATGCAGTCTGAGCTTTTCTGAATCTGTCACTTGTTATCTGAGATTGTGTTGAGTGGGAAAGAAATGGGAGACAGATGTACGGAAATCGGACGCGGATACTTAATCGGAGACAATAACCGGGGATTCGGGTTGATGGACTATGATGGGAATCAGGGAGATGAAAAAGGTAGAGGTAAGATCTAAGCTGGTCTAAATACCACCATAGGTGATAGCTGGCCACTGGAAGGAATGGCGATAAGCAATGACGTGATAGACCCAACCCGGCCTGGGGAAAGAACTGGAGATTAGTCTAAAGGCTTGACTATCACTGACACGGGCTCGAGTAGAGGCAAGACGGCATCTGGGAGATGATGACTCTATCATTCACCCTCGGGGGTACCCACAGTCAGAACGTCAGTCAACCTCGAGCATTATCATCCGCGATGGAAGACCGTCGCTTCCCCAGATTTAACCAGTAACCGTATGTTACGTTGGAGGCCGTAGAAAGGAACCAAATAGAGGGGGAAAAAGAAAAGAAAAGAGAAAACGCAGAAAAACGACAGCCAAAAACGTCCCATCACTACCGCTTCTAGACCTGTCAGGGTCCCTTTTGACGGACCACTTTCCCGACTCTTCCTCCTTCTCGGCCGGCTTCCTGTCTTGGCACATTTGCCTTTCTCGCAGTAGTGTACAGCACTCAGGGCCACTCAGTCTTTGTCCCACCGTGCCGATTCGGATGCAAGAGTTGACGGGAATACAGGGGGGTCATCCGGTGCCGAGCTCTCTGTTAACTGATTGCACTAGTGGTAGTCCGGGCTGGGTTGGGGGCCAGATGTGCTATTATGCCCGCCTGTCATTGGTCGGTTGGCGGTTGTGGTGATCAAGATGGGATGTCGCCCGTTGGTGAACAGTGGGGAGGGGTGGGGGAAGGAACCATGAGAGGAGGTAAAAGACATGTAATTTGATTGGTTGGTGTCGCTGATGCTAGGGGCCGTTGGAAGCATACCTACCTGGAGAGCGAGGTACCCTACAGTGGAGGGAATGGGAAGGTAACACTCAGTGCACTGAGGAAGGTGTAAGAGAAGACTAAATGGGAAAGAAAAGGCTCTCCTGCTAATAGATTGCAGTGGACATTGTTGACCATGGCTGGCGGGAAGGCGAGGAAGCTTTCCGTTGGTCAACGTACACGGCACAGCGATACGATAGTATTGATGGCGGCGGGCTAACGACAGCTTTGTCGGATGATGTGCATTGCTGGACACAGGCACGGCAGGACACGGCAACTACACCTTGTAAGTTGGGAATAGCTTCACTATATGTGCTATCGTGAATCTGGTTGGCGAGTTAGATCACCAGAGTACATATCACCGGCTCTCTTCTTGCGCCAACCACCCGGCAGCTACTGTAGAGGTACCAACCGACCGACCGTCCATCCCAACCAACGAGCCTTGTTATTGAAGCCAGCCAGCCACCAACAGTACCTTAGCATTGAGATGGATTCGCGTCAGCTATGCGCACCATTCACCAGTGATGCAATGCGATCAGTTTCAAGCTCATGATATTCCATTGAGAAGAGTCGAAAACCTAGTAGTCTTGACATGCTGATGCAAGTCCCTGTTCCATCCTCTACTGATTCCCAGTTCCCAGTTCCGGGCCAGTTTTTTCCAGCCTGTCCCATTTCCCGTGCCTGTATCGCCCGGACCGAATTCCTTTCCTGTAGAGGTAATTTACCAAAGCCAGTCCTCAATAGGAGTGTTCAGCAGACCTGTTGAAAAAAATTGCATCGCTATTCCACTCTTCTGTGCTTGCTAAATGCAAATTCAAGATGAAAAAAAGACAAACGCGGGAGCAAGAAGTCAAAATGTCCGTCATGAAAACCCCACATCGCCACCCTCAAAGCACCTAGACCCCATCCCCTCCCTCGCTGTATCTCATAGCGGAATGTGAAAAGCGGGGGACATAAACAATCCTTGAAGCTTAAAGGCAACGCAGGCTGTGAAACGTTAGGTAAGTAAAGTGGAAAGAACAAAGAGAAAAACAATGTAGCGAGAACAGTTGAGAAGCTCACATATCCATCCATCCATGTCCAGCTTCGTCCAGGTCCCGTCATCATATCGCCACCTACGGGTCTGGCCCTCTGGATATGTGCGCGAAGAAATGACAGCCGGAACAGTGAAGTGAAGATAGAATGTGGAGGTGGCAAGAGCTGATGTTTGATGTTGAGTGCTGCCCACTCACCAGGCAAAGGAAGGGAGAAAAAGCCAAGCCTGGGAGGGAGCAGAGCTGCAGAGGCCAACAAGGGAGACATGTGGAGGATAATTGATGTTTGTCCTGCCCCTGTCCTTGTCTGGTAGTCCCTTCCCCATCCAAGCTTTGGCTGTAGTGTAGATCATTGCAGCAGTGACAAGGGAACCACTACCTGGGCCCAGTGCCCATCTCTTGACGCTGCTTGCCAGACTGGTTTTGCGAGCAGCTGCGAAATGCGAAGAAGAAAAAAGAGAGGAAGATACGGATGGAGAAAAGAAAATAGGAAACAACCCCCCACCAAATCTAGTGAATCAAAAGCAAGTTTTTTTGGGTATCGCCTTTCGTGTTTGCTATGTCGTGACCTCATGATCGTAATATTGGTATTGGTACAATTTGGCTTCCTGCAGTCGTAGCATCAAGCCGCCGCCTATCTCTTCGTTGTTTTGTGCTCAAGTGCTAGCATCTATGCATAATGCCCATACATCATTCCCGTAGCTGGAACCGCCACGCCCTGGGCATGTTCCCAGCCGTTGTGATGGCCATACCGGGACTCGCCCTGGTAGACTTGAGGCTGATGATACCCGGCGTGGTGATGGACACTGGTAAAGCTCATGGCGTGATCCTCAGGGCTGGGATAGTAACTCGCGCTACTGCTCGTGGGGTTCGTCGCCATGAGCGAAGGGCTGCCGAAACTGGCCTCGGGAGTGATGGGCTCGTTCATCACCGAAATCGGCTCCGACGCCTCCCTTTGAGCTTGGCCTTGTTGTTGCTGTTGCTGTTGCTGTTGCTGTTGCTGTTGCTGTTGCTCGAGCGAAGAGGCAAGGATGGCAGGGTCGGTGTAGGACTCGTAAAAGTCAGCGGCGCAGGAAGGGGCAGAGGTAGCAGACATGGACATTATTTCTGGCAAACTATGCGTCACCGCCGGCCTTGCAGAGACGGGAGACATATACGGGTTGTAGTGTTGCTCAGGCGCAGAGGTAACCATGCTGACTCCGAAGGGATGTTGTTGAGGGATGTGATGGCTGGAGGTATAGTAGTGCATTTGCAATTCCGTAGGAGCCGTTCCGTTGCTACGAAGTGTAGCGCGGTTGTTCGACTTGGAGATCTTGTTACGGTTGGCAAGGGAGGGGGAAGAGCGATATAGAGTGGACATGCCGGTGCTGTACAAATCGTACTTGCCGTCCTTCATGTGGCGGCGGGAGGCGTTGCAGGCCGAGGCTGCCGCAGCCCGTCGCGAAGCGTGGTTGCCCTTACGGTAGCGTGTGGTAGACTGGACGCCGCCTTTGATTGCCCAAGGCTCGAGATACCATTCCGTGGACTTCTTGTTATCACTATTGTTGGAATCTGTGGAGGCATTATTGTCTTCATCGTTCATGTTGGTGTTGGTGCTACCTTCGGGCTTGCGCTCTCGTTTGGTGAACGCCTAATGAGTGTTAGCTGATGTAATAGTGACTGTGGGATTAGAGGGAAGGAACACCCACATGGTTCATGGACAAATTGTGACGGATACTGTTCTGCCACCCTTTTGTATCACTCTTGCCCTTTTCGGTGTTCTCGCGGAACCATTGGTAGATATCCTGCAGTGTCATGGCCTTGTTGGGGGTGCTCATGAACGCTTTGTAGATAAGCTGCGCATAGGGCAGCTCGGCTTTGTTGTTGCCGGGGAGAATAGAGGCAGTAGTCGGGGCGCTATCAAGGCTAGCCGAGGGAGAAACTGGACTGGAGACGCTACTGCAGGTGCTTATGCCATTCATGTTGCTGTCACCAAGGAGATTGTACGCAGGATATGGGTTGCTGACAAGAAAGTTATCGCCGGCCTCGGAGGCGGGGGCGGTGCTCAACATGGAGGTGTCTGAGTCGCAGTCGAGCTTGAAGTTATTGGGAATGGAACTGCAGGGAGAAGGGGGGTATTCCGATTCTTGAGAAAGTGAGGAGATGCTGTTATGGGTGGGATAGTGGTGACTGGGAAAGAAGGAACCGGTGGGAGGATATGAAGTTGTTGTCGAGGCGTTGTGGTTCTCTCTCGACAAGGTCTTGGATGGAAATTGTGGTGGGGGGGTGTTCGTCTGCCTGCCAGCGACCCCGGCGTATGACTGCTCCGCCGGGTAGGAACCCCAAGAAGAGCCAGAACCTGAGGCAGAGACCGGACGAAAGTGATGGTCTGGTGAACTCCAGCTGCGGGGCGATGACTGGCTAGACAGACACTGTTGTGTAAGTCCTCCGTACCCATTTGTAGGTGCTGTTGAGGAGCCTGCGGTGCTGTGGAAGGCATAGTGCTCGAACTCGTCACTCCCGGTTTGCGCCCGGACCGAAGGGTTCCATAGTGATGTGCCAACCTGGGTCTTTCTTTCCGTCATGCCTCCCACAAATGCAACCGGGCTACTGGTCTGGCTTCTTGTGGCTTGTAGTGATAACATGTATGAGTTTGAGAAGTCCATTGTGTCTGATGTTGTTGGGTGTTCGTTTTCGGTAGTTGATTCCGTGTCCATTACTGAAGTGTCGTTGCTAAGTGAGCCAGGGAAGAAAGAAGAGAAGAATGGCTTTGATCAGTGTTGGTGATCCAAGACAACGAAGGTTGTTGGCCTAGGTATGTATGCTTTTCTTCAAGTGTGGGGAGAAACAGATTTGATATTGAAGGTGTGAGGTCCAGATGTCTCAGTTATCAGGCAAAACGGCTGTTGACTGGCAGTTGAAGTATGTAGGTGTATGTCTGTATCTGCCAGGACCAGGGACCAGGGGAAAGAAGATCGATACAAGGACATGGAGCTATGCAGATACTGGACGTATAGCAACATCTGGCTATGTTGTTGAAGCTCCATCCATGTCAGTAGCAGTACTATGTAAGGGGTGGGTATCTCAAGCCAAGCAGAACAGGGGGGGGGGGGGGGGGGGGGCAAAGTGTGTACTGAGTGCGGTGGTGTACATCCCAAGGGAGGACACTGCCCTGCCTTGCCTTCAGTGAGTGAGGGTTCTGCCAACACAGTTTGTTCACTTTTGTTTGGTGGACCAGACATCTACCTCCACATCCGGCGGGAGCGGGCGCAAGGAGAGAGTACCGGGTGGGTTTGCGATACCTTCCATTCCTGGCTTGTATGAGGGTGCGGCCGTTGTGCCATGGCCTGGCTTCCAGTTCATTGCTGTGTGTGTACATGGTGTGGCCATGCGCACTCTACACGGCATGTTTTCTACGGTGGAAGAGGTAGAACAAACGAAACCGTAGAGTTGAAGATCAACACGCTATAGGCAGTAGCTCTGCGTGGCTTGCTTCTGGGGACGAAGGTGAAAGTAAAGAAGGTAAGGTACTCAGGTACGTTGACCAATCGGCGCCGGATCGACTGTGTTATGGACACCCCTCCCTCGGTCTCTTAGGTGAGGTACCTGTGAGAAGGAAATGAGAAGGGTTCGGTGCTCGTCACAACCCCAGACAGCAGGCCACAGCAGCACCCATGCCCATGCTTTTCATCTTCTGCGAGTGTACCAGTGTGTGCAATAATTCTCACATACTGCCTACATGGCAGAGCCGGCAACAAAGACAGGGAAGACGGCACGATGGAAGAAAAAGAAAAGTGACAGAATTGACGACCGGGGTTTTGGACCCCTGCTCGGTATGCCTGGTGCTTTCAAGCCAAGACCTGATACCTGGCTCTACAGTGTCAAGCCCACCGTAACTTGACGTTGAAGAAAGGCGGCGCCAGAACTGCAGTGGAGGAAAACTTGGCGGTCAGCGACTAAGAAGCATGCTTGCCCGTAATGCAGTTTGAAGTGTGGCTTGTTCGAAGGGGCAGTAGGGGAAGTAGGAAAGGGGGGGTCCGAAGATTTGGTCTGTTCATGTCGTCCAGTCCATGTCGTCGTTGTTCAAGTTGTTGTTAAGGTAGGTAAACAATCCTCAAGCGAAAGACAATTGACGACACAATCCACACAATCAACAGTTTCGGTTTGGGGAAGTAAAAATGGCCAGACCTTGAAAGGACAAAACAAGTTCAGCGCTAACAATCTCATAGTCGGGCATTGTGACTCCCTCTAACTGGGCCTTGGCTGGCCAGCGCTCAGGGTTACCGGCAGAAGCGAAGAAGAGCTATTGTCTGGAACTCTGGGAGCCGTGGAAGCGGTCAATGACGGCAGCATGAGCTAGGACAGCGACAGCAGTGGGAGTAGACTTGGGCGTATCAGAGTGAGGCTCTCTCTGCGGCAATGGGAAGCTTCCAGCCAGTCAGCCAGCGGCACGCCGGTGTCGTCAGCGAGTCCTAGGTCCATTGCAGACCAGACACAAGAGGGAAGATGCCACAAGGACGGACAGAATTGGCTGGCCGTAGCCAGATCCTAACGGAAAGGTGCAGCCACTTGTGGTGGTGCTAAGAGGTGGTCTTTTTTAAAAACGGCCCAATCAGTGATTCCCACCATTGTCACTCTGTGCTGGCATGGGGCCTTTATGGTAGTGGGCAGACGGGCCATGGAAGAAACGGCGGAGTTTTCAACACAAGAGATGGCCATTCAAAGAGGCAAGAGGTCAATATTTCCCAAGGGCAGAGGCGCAAGAATAACTGAACAACAGGTCGACTGCCTACTAATTGACGTGCGCACTCAGCCCGGTCTCTCTCTCCACACGGCTTCGGGCTTGCACGGCTTGCACGGTGCCATGACCTCGTAATAGTAATTTCTTGTGACATGCAGAACATAGACTTTGTTTCATTCTAGAAGGATGTGTCGAAGAAATGATGAGCGTGAATCGAAAATCGGGCTTGGCTTCATTTACCGGCCGACCCCGAGGCAGCCAGCTTCCACGTCTCTGACGGTGACCGACGCCTCGCAGACCAGGCCACCCCTTATCTCCATGCCACGGAGGAAGATCGAGAGAAAAGCCACCCCGGTTATTTCTGCCAGCCTCAAGAAAGCCTCAGACTGTAGCTATCCTGTGGAACGTGTCTTGATAGTGCAGTGTGCCCTGCGTCATCTCCAGGCGTCCAGACAACGAAACACTCCTCCCACCCTTCACCATCTGACAAAACTGACAGACTGGCAGGCTGACCGCAAGATGGACGGCTGATCGATTGACATGATATCCGGACTGCTCTGTACTTCTCCGTCTCCAGGGTTGGGCTGACACCTGGTCCTGTCTTGCCGGTGCCCAGACACCTAGGCAGAGAGACAGACAGACGGGAGACGGATATCTCGTCTTCTTCTCGCAAAATCCGAAAGTCCGAAGAAACATGAATCATCCAGTCGCACACCATCGCACCAGGGATCTAGTGAGCTCCAAAAGTTCGGGTTGTCGCATACGGAGAGGAGCCGGTCCAGTCCCGTCTCCGTCCATGATCCCTCCACTTCAGGAGTGCCCGCTGACGTGCCGCTCGACTGTCGCGAGACAAGACAATGACATCCACCCAGAAGACCAGAATGCTGCCGGCATCCAGCCCCGATGCCCCGGTCTACCCGGGGAACGGCATCATTCCCACCCTTCTAGACGAAGCCTTGAAATCGTCTCATCTGTGCCCCGTGTTCGTTCCCGTCGTCCCCGGTTGGCGGTGTAGCAGCCCTTCCACAACACACCGCACTTGGAAGCTCTCTCGTGTGTTCTTTCATAATCAGACAATGCGCCCAGTTCATCCAAAGACCGGGACCAGGGATCGAGCCCAGACGGGTCGCAGCAGCTTCCGCGGCCCCATATCGACCTATAGAACACGACACCGAAGAACCTAGACCAAAAGACCAGCCGAAGGCTTCGCCGTAGGCCGGACCAGCATTCCAGAAGGCGGTGGTCATATGGCACTGGGCTTCTTTTACTTTCTGTAGTAAATCTGCCCAGACACCGTTAGCCTTGGCCGGTACAACCAAAAGGGAGACCAGATCACCAACCTTTTTGAACTGAAAGTGTAGTTGAAGGATGCCCTACACACAAGTAATGGGTTAGCACAAGAACGGTCAGGCCAGAAACGCACGGGTAACCGGCGGATGCTGGATGGCGTGGAAAAGTATAGCGTTGGCCTGTTATAGGGGCCGTGGTAATAGGCCAACGTAGCCATCGGGACCAACGCTGTCACCAACAGCCCACCGGCCAAACAGCAATGTCGCCTACCACAACCCACAACCTAGGATGACTCACCTTGTCGAAACTACTCTTGAACCCCCTCTCCTTCTTGGCGCTATAATCCCACTCCCTGTCCACAATCCTAAACGCAATATCCTCATACGGCGGTCCGGCCACGAACCTAATCAAGCAGGTATCCTCCTTGCCCGCGGGCGCAAAGCTCTCTCCTCTGCGTCTCCCGCCCTCCCTGATGATCTTGAATGTGGGCGCCTTGGTCTTGTCAATCAGGTCGGGATAGAAGATGTTGAACTTGTACCCCTGCACGACCTTGGGCGGCGGGTTGTCGTGGTCGTAGTGCGTTTGGTTGTACTTGTTCCATTCGTAGCCCATCAGAACGCGGTTAAAGTAGCGCGGCTTGCGGGGACGGTACTTGTCGGCCCACACGGGCTTGGGGTTGGAGGTCAGGGATTCTTCGGCCGTGAAGATCTCTTCGCCTTCGAGGAAGCCGCGGGCGACTTCCCGGTCGTAGAGGGCCTTGGTGGCTTGGGAGAAGTCTTCATTGCCGGTGGAGGCGAAGCGAGCGGTGCCTGGGGGCGGGGCGGTGCTGCTGCTGCTATTGCTGGAGGATGCAGCGAGTGGTGTTGATGTCGAGGCGGTAGGGCGGCTCAAGGCTTTGGAAGGGCCCGAGGTCAAGGTGAGGGCGGCATCAGGGAGGGCGTCGGCTTGTTCCAAGGCTTTCGCCCTCTCGGGGTCCTTAGCCTTGAGGACCTCGACGCGGGCGGCCTTGATCTCCAAGCACACCTGCTTCAGCTTTGCCTTTGCCTTGTATACCAGCAGACTCTTGAGTAAGGATTCCCAATAGTCGGTATCGATGGGCTCGTTGGACTGTAGCTTCGCCCTGATCTGCTTCTCCAACGCCTCCAACTGCTCCAACGTCTTGGGTGCCAGAATCCTGTCAACATCCGCAGCCACTGTGTTGACGGCACGTCCTTCTGCTCCTTGTGGTTTGAGTTTGTTTCGCTTTTCGTCACACAGAATGGACAGGGCTAACCAGTACTCCTTGTTGCGGCGGTTTGTCTCGAGGGTATTGTATGACTTGATATCCTCCTCCAACTCCTTCAGCTGGGACTCGTTCAGGTTCTGGAGGACTCTCTCGGGAGAGGGCACGGGGATGTCGACGTCGTCATCGTGGTCGTCAAAGACATCGCGGTCGGTGTCGATGAAGCGGAGGTTGAAGGCGAGGTAGTCGATGGGCTTTGCGCGCCGTTCTCTGACGCGGATGTCGGCCTTCTTCTTTGCTTGTTTGAGCACGAACTTGTCCTCGTCGGCGACGAATTGCTCCGACTGCTCGTCCTGGGTAAGGTATTTGCCGGGGCCAGAGCTGCCGACCGGGGTACTGTTTGAACCTGTGATGGGTTTCGAGGAGGGCTTGTATTGGGGTTTCGAGATGCGGTTGTTGTTGTCGAGTCTGGGGGCAGTGATGTCTCGTTTGTTGTCTCGGTCTCGACCTTTGCCCAAGCCGGCGATCATGGCCTGTCGGTCGGGGTTCATGGTGGCGCCCGCTGAAAGTGATGAGCTCGTTCTGTGTTCACGCGGGGTCTGAATCGGCAGTACTAGTAGAAGTCGCGTAAAGTCAATGGTTAATATTGGCGAGGCTGAGGTAGTATAGTTGATGTGTGCCGTCGGTGTAGGTAAACAGTGGGCGGCAATGTTCTGGTGATGATGATAAAATGGAAGGGAACAGAAGGCTGGAAGTCGAGTGGAAGCTTCAGTTGTTCAGTGGACTGGCGCGCGCTGACAACAGACGAGATGCGCTAACGGCAGGCAGCTCCGATGGAAGGAAGATCTTGGTGGTCAAGGCTGGCAGAATAGCCGCAAGCAGGGGACAGCCGGCAGGCATTGTGGCATCATTCCACTTCCCGTCCATGCCTGGGAATAGCTTCCCTCCATCAAAACCCCACCAAAACATTACAAAGGAAAGTACCTACTGTACCTAAAAACATCCCACGACGACATCACATCACCACCACAACATCACCGGCGCATTCCTCACCGAGGAGACCTTGGCGAGATATCCCATTCCTTCCAATGTCACCACTCATTGACATCCTCCAACGTTCCTTGGCCGCGCCCTGAAGGACCCGTAAAGAAGATGCTCTCGACGGCATCACGGCCTCGCGAGACACACGACGACATTACATAGTAACAACAACAATCTGAACCACGACAACACGGGGCCGCGGCCATGTATAACCAGGGCAATATCATGCGCAAGCTGCTGGGCAAGACTAACAACAACCCCGACTCTTCTTCGGCCAACAATTCGCACGAGAACACGCCGTCGTCCTCAGTTGCCAATGGCACTTCTCACGGCTCCAACATTACCAGCAACCCCAGCGGCGGCCTGACTGCGATCTCCAACTATCGTCAACGTCCCACTGCCGCTCAGAATGCCTCATACCAGGCTGGCCAACCCCTCGAGTGCATAGACAGGTCCCCGGATGGCCGATCAGCTGTTCTTGCTGGCCGCCATGCGCTACGAACCGTCACCTTTGACGGCCTCAGCATTCGTGAGGGGATCGATCTTCGCTCGCTTCTCCAGGGAGGAAGCCCAGATCAGTTAGCTATCAGAGATGTCAAATGGGGCCCTGCTGGCGGCAACCCGACCGTCTTCACGGCATGTGGCAGCGGCAAGATCTTCCAGTACGACCTGGTGCGCGCCAGCGAGGCCTGGGCTACCGGATCCCCGCTCGAGTCTCTCCAGATTCGCGAAGACTCTCGACAGGTCAACACACTCGACGTTAACCCTCACCGGGCCAGCTACCTGTTGTCTGGCAGCCAAGACGGCATCGTCCGCTGCTTCGATATCCGTAACCCGATCCCCTCGCGAACCGGCGCCACTTTCCGTCCCGTCCACGCCTACAAGTGCAACGCAGACGGCGTGCGCCAGGTCCGCTGGTCTCCCAAGGATGGCTTTGTCTTTGCCTGCTCAACTGACCAGGGCACCATTCTCCAATGGGACATGCGCAAGTACCATGCGCCCGTCCTGAGGATCAACGCCCACGAAAAGTCGTGTACTTCGATTGCCTGGCATCCCGACGGCGAACACCTCGTGAGTGCTGGATGGGACAGCAAGTGTCATGTTTGGCACCTGGGCAAGGTTCCCGACAAGAGACAGAAGCCGAAATGGACTATATCGACTCCGGCACCCGTGGCTTCTCTTGCCTGGAGACCAGGGCAATGGTCAGCGACAGCCCAGGCTAAGAGGGCTTCCCAGATCGCCATGTCGTATGGGGAGGGCAGTCAGAAGAAGTTTGGTATCAATGCGGTGCATATCTGGGATCTCGCCCGTCCCACGATGCCGTATAGGGAGATCCAGCTGTTTGATACTTCACCCAACGCTCTTCTTTGGCACGATCAGTATCTTCTATGGACCGTCGGCCAGGATGGTCTCTTCACACAGTGCGATGTCAACTTTGCGCCCAAGGTGCTTGACCGGCAGGCCGTCTCGACCATGTCCTTCTCGTCACAGGGAGACGTGCTAATGTTTCTAGACGAGCGTGCTCCCTCCCATCGTCCACGGCCACACATGCTACATGCCGACAGCAGCCACAGCATTAGTGCGCCTTCCTATAGCTCGAGTCCTGCCACTCCCAGGTTTGGTGTCAGCCGCAGCGATTCTGAAGATGATGTTATCGGAAGTTTCCTGGGCCCCAAGCGGCAGCGGAAGCGGCGTCCAAGCACGAGGTCAGCCAACCTGAGCACGACACCCCCGACGGGTTCGGAAGAGGTCTTGTCGTTGGAACAGACCATCAAGGTTACCGGCACCTACAAGCCCCAACAAGCCATGGCCATTGGACATTTGCCTGCTGCTGCGACAGTAGATGTGTACGAATACCTTACCATCAACTACTTGGAGGTCCTGTACCAGGAGCTGCCACACGTCGAAGGAGGCAGGCCACTGCCCGACCGAGTCAGGACTATCCTCGATCACTATGCCAAAGCAGCCGATAGCGTCAATCAGTACCGGCTTGCCCAGTCATGGCGCATTCTCGCTTACTGGGTGGACCTGATTTTACGAAGACGAGGGCAGTACCACTTGGAACGTCGACTTGATCACTACGAGAAGAGGAAGACGGAGGCCCAGCTACGCGCGCTGGGTCCTCCTTTTCAGATGTCAGTCCAGACCGATGGGGCAGATACACCGCGAAAGGCAAATCCCAGGTCGTTGCTGTCAGAAGAGCTGGAGAGTACCTCGAACCAACCGACACCCCTTGCCCGGCCTGTTACCGAGTCCGAGAAGCTGGCGCCAGTTCTGGAGCCTGGCAGTTTTGCACTCGGCCCTGCGCTCCAACCTCGCGGTCCACAAAAACGTAGCCGTCTCGACTCTGTCCCCTTGTCCGTCGTCTCCTTCAATAGCGAACAGACCCAAGCCAGCACAGAAGGATACGATTTCTACGACACCGAAGCAATCCTCGGCAATGCCATCGACGTACCTCGCAAACGTCACGAAGACCCCAGAAAATCCGTTTTGCGCCATGATTCCGATGACAGCTTCGGGCATGGCCTCTCCGTTTCTGCCGGTAGCCGCCGCGGCTGCGGAACCACAGGAACCGCCATTGCCAGCTCTGTCGAGTCCAGCGGCGGCCTGCCCATCCGTGGCTCTGCCCTTGCCGAGATCCGCTACCCCCGGGGTAGCGACGGTTCCGAACAAGCGTCCGATCTCCAAATGGGCAGCTTCGGTCGTCCCCGCTTCGTCGTGCCCCCGCAGCTCAATCGTACCGAGACTGAAATGACGGGAATGACGGCCTATACTGACGAGCACCATGCCATTACGCAATCCACTACCGACGACAGTTTTCCCTCCCAAAACGAAAATGACACTTTGCATGCCGCACCACCCGTCGTCATTACCGACAAACCCCCTACTCTTCCCGAAGAACCGGAACCAGAACCCACCCACATAATCGAAACCGACTACCTACCCTGGCCTTCCGATCCTGCGTATCCTTACCCTCTTCACAACCACGCTTCCTCCTTCTCCAGTACTACACCCCCACTGAACCCTTACTCTCTGATATCCCGTACTCTGGCCTTCGAAGCCAAGTCCTCCGCCTTGAACGCTTCGGCCATTGTCCTCCTCCTCAAGCCTTTGGTATCCGACGAAGTCATCGACAGTTACCAAGCAGCAGCCATCCTTCGGCAGCATCACTCCCGCCTCATGAACCTCAAACTCTTTGTCGAGGCGGCTCTTCTCAGGAAATTATGCATGCAAGGTTGGCCCGCCGCGGCCGCCGAGTCCAAGCCCGGTGATCAGGAGAAGAATGCGCTGAAAGACTGGGGAATTAATTACCCAGCCATCTTGACCCCGGCTCAAAACGGCGTGTCAGTCGGATTCTTTTGCAGCTCGTGTCACAAAGCGAGGGAGTTGGATCGCAGCGAGGCGTCGACGGATTCAGTATGGACGTGTAAGCGGTGTAAAGCTGCTGCAGCCCCATGCGCGCTTTGCGGTCATCGCGACTCGTCTCCCTTCATCCCTTCTTCCTCAGAATCAACCATCTCCTCCCTCCAGCCTGATCGGGAAGGGGAAGATGACTACCAGCCCATCGCAACCTGGTGGCTCTGCCCCGGCTGTGGGCACGGGGGCCACTCCTCCTGTATGCAGGCTTGGCATGCAGCTTTTGAAGCCGAGCGGGACTCAGCCATGTACGTTGATGGACCAGTTGATAACGACGACCCAGCTGCCGAACTGGCCTCAAGCGGCGGTTTCTGTCCGCTAGATGGGTGTGGGCATGTCTGCCTGCCTGGCCCGATGAAACTGCCTTGGGGGACGATGCGAGGTACCGGAACCGATACGGGACATGGCCACGGTATGGCCTCCAGAATGGGCGAGATGATGACCGAAGTTCCGAGCCGGGCGGGGACAGCGCGTGAGAGAGAGCGAGAGGCTTCCGCTCCTAGCAGTTACAGCCGTTCGGCAGGGAACAAGACACCGGTGTTCTCGGGCGGTGGTATCAAGACACCCGTGTTCTCAGGCGGTAACAAGACACCCGTGTGCTCCGGCCTTTCCAGCCTCGCCGGCCAGGGCGACAGCTCCCTCCTTGGCTCGGCCGCCGATCGAGGATACGTCGACCTCGGACCTCCAGCTCTTTCTGCTCTCGCTTCTGCTGGAACAACCAGCGAGTCAGGTGGCAGATTACTTGGCAGCAGCGGCGACGACGCCCCTCCTGTGGCACAAAGCAGAGCGGTAGAAAGCGTCAGGGAGACGGGCTTGGCATTTGGGATCGGACCGGGAGGTGGGATACAGGCTCATCACTCGCATTCGCAGACTTCACATGGCTCGGGGTCGGGATCTCAGAGTCATAGTGTGACGGGGATACTGAGCTCAAGTCCGGGGAGGATCGGGGCCTGGATGAGTGGTGGTCTTACTGGACATGGTGGAGAGGGAAGTAAAGCAGATGGAGGGGGCCGAGGTGAGAGAGACAAAGAAAGGAGGAAGAGCGTCAAGTTCGTAACGGCGGTGGATGGGGTCGGTGGTGGTGGTGGTGGTGGTGGTGGTGCGGGCGGTTCACTGTCACGGCAATGATGGGGCGTCCCATTCAGTTTTATCTCTTTTGATCCCCAATTACAAGTTTCTGCTGCGAGCGAGGTCATCATGGACCAGGCACAACAGACAAGAGATCGGGTAGTTTGTGTTTTTTTTTTTTTTTTTTTCACATCCTTTTGTACTGGTGCGCTCTGGCTTCGAGTGCCTTGTAGACTGAAACTTGGCTCACGTGTTTTGCGAGCCTGCAGTGCAGTGACCAGGCCCATCGCTCCTTCCAGTTGCGCCTTCCATTTGTGTGTATCTGAACGAGACCGGACCCGGACGCGTCATGGACTCGTCCGATGGCAGGAGCGGTGCCCTTAAATTTTCTGGAACCCCGCCTCGCTTGTCGTGTCTTCTCTCATTCACCATCCCCTTCCCGACATCTGAAACAGGAGCGTCCAGCACGATCTACCGTATCGATCCGTTCTGCCCAATTCATTGAGAGCGGCAACCACCAGCACGGCTCCAACCAAGATGGCAATCCTCACCGGCTACCCGGAGCTTGAGATTACCGTCGAGGTTGATGGCCAGCGCGCGCAAGAATACGATGCCCCCGCAGATGAGGTTGAAGCGCGCGCCAAGGAGATTGACTTTCACTCAATTACCCATGTGCCTATTCAAGAATCAGGATCTCCCTTCACCATCAAATACATTGAATCCATGCCCGGAAAACCTTTTGTATTCAAATTGGATTCTACTAGATTCTCTATTCCAAGTCACGATGGCCAGAAACACAAGGCCGAATACCAATGTTTTCTGGACGGGATTCCTACTGGCTACTACTCGCTTCCCGGCGGCACTAAGACAACGAGAGATTCTTCCCTCTCTGGCAACAATGAGTCGGGCTGGAAACTCCACAGGTTCCAATTTTCCACGCTCGAGCTAGGTAATAACAACAACTTCAATTCCTCTCTGCGCGAGATCGCATTACATGAAGTTACTGTCAGTCTTTACCGAACTGACTCTCATTTGTTACAGTGGAAGGAGCAGCTGAGACACAAGGAGATCGGACAAAGCAATTTGGCACACTTTCAGTCAAGTTATGGCATGCTATTGACTCAGGTCGAACATCAGTACTGAAACCTCTTGATGACCCCGTTTCTGTTCAGTCTGTCTCCGAGACGGCATTAAAGGGGAAATCAGTGGATAGCAAGGTCCAGTGAGTACCTGTTTCTACCACATATTCGAATTCACTGGAGGACTCAGCTAACATTCACCGATCCAGTTTCAGGAAGCATCGAAATCACTTGAGTCTTGGTTCCCATGGTAAACGGACCATTGCTTTTGATAAGTCATCATACAAACACCACAAACAGTGGAAGTCAGCTTTCCCCTGTATTCTTGGAAGTTCTTTCCGCTTTGAGTTCAGGTGCATGATGGATTTCGAGTCCGTGTAATGGCGCAAGAGCTAGTTTCGGAACCGACCTTTTGTGCTTCGCTTTCGTGAGCCTGCCGTGACCAGACTCCGGGTCCCGTCGTTCCTTCCAGTCGCGCCTTCCGTTTTCTGCGCCTGCAACATGTGAAGCCGGCCCCCAGCGGCGCCAGTCACCGCCCAGGTAGGTCCCTTCACTGCCTTGGGTCCCATTCACTTCCCTACCTTACTTTTGCAAGACTGGACACCCCGCATTTTTCAACTGGGCACTTGAAGCCAGGCAGCCTGGTATCGCTACGTTGTCTGGTGTCTCTCCTTCTTCACACCACCAACTGCCCTACATCCTCTTCTGAGCACGAAGACAAACACATGGTTGCAACACCCACCAGCGCATAGAGGATTCTAACCGAATAGTGGAGAGGTATGGCAATTCTCACCTGCCTTCCGGGGCTTGAAGTTGCCGTCGAGGTCGACGGCCATCGTGCGCACGAATACGAGGCCGATCCAGATGAGGTTAAGTCGCGCGCCAAAAAAATCAGATATTATTCATTCCAGCAAACACCGGACCACAAAGTTCCCTACGTGTTGAAATACATCGAGGCCAAACCAGGCAAGCCTTTTGCCTTCATCCTTGACGCGACAAACTTCCACGAC
Organism: Neurospora hispaniola; assembly: GCF_033458365.1. Classification (NCBI taxonomy): domain Eukaryota; kingdom Fungi; phylum Ascomycota; class Sordariomycetes; order Sordariales; family Sordariaceae; genus Neurospora; species Neurospora hispaniola. Next base: position 5,385,328 of record NW_026944407.1, on the reverse strand, counting down.
TTCAAGAAGACAGAGCCGAAAATATATTGGGTTTGTTCCATGGATGGCTTCAGTTCCAGGCACAAGCCAATGTCAGTTGGTACTGAAGACAAGAGGTCCTTTTGTCAAACTGGTGGCCGAGCCACCGGCTGGAAACGACACACTTTTCACTTCGGCAGCCTTGATGTTCGTAAGTACCTACCTCTACATTGTGTGGTCATACGGGTTTATTACCTATATGCAACTGTCGTATAAGGTTCGCCGGGCTAATCTTCCTCCAATCTTATATAGGGGAAGGACATAGAGGGGACGCTACTCAGGCGAAGGATGCCAAGCACTACGGCACACTTATTGTCAACCTTTATCTCAAGGTCGACACAGGCCGCGTTGCATTTATTCGGGACAAATACAGTCCTAAGCCCATCCTCTCTGTTGGTGAGAAGGACTTGAAGGGCAAAGCCGTTGACAGCAAGGTCAAGTAAGAGGACCCATGGTTTCAAATAGCTGAGAGCGTCTAGCTTACCAAAGCCTATTTAGTTTCGTGTCTGAACCCATAGATTACCCTGGTCAAGTAGCCACTTCAAGAAATGTCGATCCCCATAACCGACCCATCGCCGTCTTCGAATTCCGTTACCGCACCATGGGTAAGTCTCATGCCCATCGCTCTATGTCGTCAAAATAGCCGCTTACACTGTACAATACCGTAGAGGGTCTTTTGCAGGAAGGCATTGTATCTCGCCCGGTCGTTAAGTCCAAGGAGGTTGTCGACGTCGAAGAAAAATTCCAGGTAGGCATTCGCACCATAACCTGCAGCTCTACTGTTCTGTGCAGAAAGACAGACGGTGAGTTAACCGTTCTTTTACCCACAGCCGCGCATCAAATCCGAAAACGAGGAACGCAGAGGTGTCAAGAGAGAACGACCCATGGACCCTACCTCCTCTCCCCTTTGCTACAAGCTGCGCCGCCTGAAAAACGGACAGGTCGAGATTGATCTGACGGACGACTGATGTCTGAAGGGAGCACACGGACGTCAACTGGTACGTGAAGGAATCCGGCCGTGTAAGGCACTGGGAACGTCTCAACGCTCAAAGATGTAGAACAGCATGGAAGTGTCTTTGAATCACAGGCAAGTATGCCGAAATATGGTTGCAAATACCTCTAGGTAACCTCTCTTTTACAAAGCAATCAGTCGAGATAGCACAGTGTGTTTAGCAAAATGAAAAATGAATGTCAACAAGATCACTGCCAGTGTCCTGCGGTCTTTCCATCTTTTGTGTGAGGAAAAATGACAGTCTTCTAGTTTGCACTACCTACACCTGCCTCAATGGCTCGGTACCTACCTACTTAGATAGAGGTAGGCAGGTGGCAACCTACATGTAAGTAACACAAAGAAAGAGACTGAGAGCCAACATTATACAATCCAATGCTGGTTTGTTTGTTAGCTTGGTACACTAGGTAGGTAGGTACTTCTGGTGGTGCATACTAGACGAAATCAATCCCGAATAGTCCCAAAGCTTACCTATGAGGATAGATTAAAATGGGTGAGTAGGTACGAATTATAAAGGCATTAACAGGAATTGATATAATATATCGAATATCAGGAATGGCGTTTCCAAGGTAATAATACGCGCTACTTAGCTATAAAGACGTATAGGAAAGTTGACACGAGGTCTCGAGATAATGAACAAATCAGTACTGGACTGTAGTAGTGTATGGTTTTCTTTTTTTTTTTTTTTTTTTTTTTTTTTTTTTTTTTTTTTAGAAATCATTTTCGCTAGAGGTGCGCTTGAGCTTTCTCCGTTTTAATACATGTATCCGGTCTTTCTTCGTGAATCTCAAAATCAGGGCACTGCAAGCTTTCCTTGTCCTTCAGGTAAACCCAACTAAAAATCAAGCAAGTCGCAGATTCCGTTTTCCAAAAAGCACATGTAACACGCGGCTCAACTCCCCAAGCCTGCATCCTGCATGTAACCTGTATTCCCACCAGTGATCAAATCAAACATACACCAGCCCTCGTTGTTATATCCCAGGGGCATTTCCTCCTCAAAGTGGCAGACTCAGTTGGAGGCAGCAGTGCTCTCAATAGAGCCCAAGCTACTTCCTCTACCTCTAGTTGCCATCAAAAGATCCGCGCTTCCATTCATGTTCCCGTTACCCTCAGTTGTATTCATCTGCGATTGTTCCCAGCGCATGCATGCTCGCTGCCTCTTCCCCCACCCTCCCTTCGCCTGCAGTCCATCTCTCCGATTCAACCGCTATTCTGCCATCAATGATGACAAGTAAAAGGAAGAAGCCAGCAAAAGAACTTGCTGGCCCCTTCCGCGACACCATCAAAGAACTTGTTGGCCCCTTCCGCGACACCATCCCAGAAGCCTTCCGTCGCATGTGACACATTCACATTCATGTTGCCCATCTCGTTGGTGTCAATGTTGTCGGTGTTGTCGGTGTTGTCGGTGTCGTTACTCCTCTTTGCATGGGGTTCCAGGTCCTGGTCAAGGGTCGGTGCAGAGGAGGCAGAGGCAGAGGTAGACAAGGTGCTGCGGGCCTGGATAGGGTCCATTCCGTCTTGGTTCTCGCGAATTCGATTGCCGTGCGTCAGGGTGGACGGCTCGCGGGTTCCGACGAGGGTTGTTTTCCCCAAAAACGGAAAATCTCGTAGGGCCCGAGTGATGGGGGGACCGTTCGTAGGGTTGGACGGCTTTCTGGGTCCATAGAGAGTGTTAAACATGTCCGAGGGACTGACTCTTCTTGTTCGTTCGGCGGCGTTCCAGTCGCGAACGTGAACACTAGGCTTGTCCTGAGCATCGTCAGTAGCCAGAACGGTAAAGGTAGTCTCAATAACAGGGGTAGTAGAGGTGTCAACAGTCGCCTGAGCGTCAACAGCACCCTGAGCACGAGCAGTAGAGACAAGATCAACAACAGAAATAACCTCAACAGTAGATGATGAGGTTGGGGTAGCCTGAGCCTGCACATCACCAGCCGGAGTGGTCCTCGCAGCCTCAACCGGGGTCTCAGCAGCTTTGAATGCCTCCTCCATCACAGGCGATATCGTAGCCACTGCCCCTGTTCCCTTCACCTCCTCCGGCTGCCCAGTCACCCAAGGAACCACGAATCCCATGATTTGCGCAACAGCACCCCAAGTAGGCCAAGTGGGCGGCTTCGCTTTTGTAAACTGCGCCGACCTGTCTAGTGGGTTGGTATGCACACCCGGGGCCCACTGAAGGCCGCCAGGGTCACCGTCCGCAGCATCGTGCTCGTGATAAGTGGCGGGGGTATGCGAGGCCCCGACGCCGAAGGGGTAGGGGTTGGCGACATGGACCGTCACAACAGGTGCTTGGGGTGCTTGGACGGTGCTTGTGAGAAAGCTGGTTTTTGTTGGAAAGACGGTCACCATGGCAGTAGCAGTATGTTTCACTACTTCGGTCACGACAGATGTGTCTTCCTTGGACTTGACAGTTACCGTGTCCGGTTTCGCGGACTGGGTTGAGACAACCGTGACAAACTGCGTGGTCGGCTCGAGTTTGGAGGACTCCTTGGGTTGCACGACGACAACATCGGGCGTGGCCGACTCCTTGGGTTGCACGACGATGATACCAGGGTCGGCGGACTTGGTTGTTGACGATGTGGTGGAGGTGGACGAGGACGTGCTGGTGGTGTTGCCACGATGCATGGTTAAGAGATTCGTGATAACGCTGGGAGCATCTTGGCTGGTGGTCGACGAGATAGACGAACTGGGGTCGGCCTGAGCGTTGATCGTTGAGATGACTGTGATCATCTCACCGTCATGCCCAGTAAAGGAAGTCGAGGATGTGCGAAATGTTCTCGATGCACTCGTGCTGAAAACCACCGTCGGATGGACAGTCACGGGGCCGGGCTCGGGCTGGCTGCTGCTCGTGGGCTCTCCAACACCATTGTGTTCGCTGCTCGCAAATGTAATAGGGGAAGGCTCATCGTGGGTCATTCCACCGTTGGCATTGTTTTGTGCACCACGTTGACTGCTGCTTGGGCTCGATGGGGTCGGAACTGTACTTACCGATGGCGTGGGTGCGCTCGTAGTCTCTGAGGCAGGGGAAGCTGGAACGGTGAGGACAGCAACAGACTCTTGGGCGATTTCTTCAACCACGGTCGACAGAGTCAAAATAGGCACCACCGTGGTAGAGTTCTTGGCGTTGATATAGGTGATAGTTGTTACTTTGAGAGTAACCGACTTGTCTCCATCAACCAAGATATTTGCAATTGAGGGGGACGACGTGGGAGGCGGGTCCGTTTCGTAACTCCCGAATGCCGTTGGCACCATGGCCAACAAGAAGCATGACAAAACGAAGAAGAGAGACATCATCATGTCGGTTTCTAAATATCCGCAGGTGGTCAAGGTAGTTGTTGACAATGAACGTTTTTCGATAGACTCTCGAGGTTGATGTATTTGTACTTGGGTTGTGGAACATGGAACGAAGGGAAAGAAGAAAGACAGGACCAGTCCAAAGGCAGGAATATATACCATTTTCTCCAACAAGCTAGAGTGTTCATTTCGGAAAAAAAAAAAAGAAAATAAAAGAGCCATGCCGGAAGTCCGATTACCAAGACTCACAGGGCCGGACTTGAAAAAATGAACAGCGACATGCATATAATGTATGCATCGAATAAAACTCTTCTCAGGCAGCGGAGGCTGCGACAAGACCAAGTTCAGCTTGCATAGGTAGCCCGCATCTTATTAACTGCAAGTTGCCATTTATTTGCAAATGTCATTGACAGCTGCGTGAACCTGACCGGCGGTCCCGGTATGATCGGAGCTGTGGGTCCGGCAGTCCGCCGAAGAAACATCATAAGGAACTCTCCAGGTCAGCGCCCCGCCTCCTTTCCATCGGCCAGCGCAAACCTCTACCCATTTCCTCAAAATCTCTTCCTCACCTGCCCCCTATTCCCCTCTCTCCATACCCACCCCACGCCCTTACTTTCGCACCACCTTCTCACCTCCTCCGTGCCTGCCTCGCATCCTTCCCACCCAACTCTATCCAGTCCCTTTCCGGCCGTATTCAACCACGCTGTCAGCTCTTCCAGAATGATAGGGTCGTACATGAGGATCTTCTCATGCCAAGAGGGCTCGGAAGGGTTGGTAGTGCGGGGAGCGGTGGTGATGGCTTCGGTTATGTGTTTGAAGAGATCAGCTTCCGAGGGCGTGCGGGAGGTCATGTCCAGGAGGGACTCCTCGCACTCTGTTATGAGGGACATTTCTGCTGCCGGATCGTGTTTGTGATCTTGGTGGTGCTTTTCGGGGGTGGAGAAGAGGTGGGATGTAGAGGAGGAGGCATCGGGTGAGGAGACGGGCGGGGAGCAGGCGAATGGATCGGAATCGGAGATGTCGATATCAGAGTCGGGGATCTCGAGGATGGGTGAGCGGGGGCGAATCGGAGATAACGAGGTGCGGCGTTGGGGCTTGGGGGTTGATGCGGAGAGAACAGGTAATGGTGCAGTTGTTGTTGATGTGGGTGCTGCTTTTGGTGGGTTTTCCGTGGTGGAGGTGCGCGGAGCAGACGCAGACGTAGCTACGGCTTTCTTCCTTGGTCTTTTCGTAGTGGACGCAGCCATTTTTATTCCTGCTCTTGCTTCTTGCATATGTGCGCCTTGGACTGTTTGGCCTCTCCCTCGGTCGGGAGATACCGCAACAGAATTGTTGGATCGGTGAGCGGGCTCCAAACTCCCTGTCCCTTCCTGCAACGTATTGTCACCTAGCCCTGTGCTTTTGCCTGTAGCTGCCCCCGTCTTACTTTCCCAGCACTGTTCGAGAAGACGAATCATGGCTGCGCGCTTCTTGATCGGCTTAAATCCGTAGGAGGCGATCTCCCGGCTTAGTTGGGCGTCAGTAAAGACCTCGTACTTTGGGCGGGGCGAAGGGTCCCTTTTTTTCTGCTGCTGCTGCTGCTGCTGCTGCTGCTGCTGCTGGGTTTGCTGCTGTTTCCGCTGCTGCGTCTTGGAAGGACTGGTCTTCTGGGACTGCTCAAGGAGCTGGTAATGTTCTTGATTACTTGGTGGCGGTTCGTAGTCGTCGAAGTCGTAATCGAGGTCGAGCACAGCGCTTACTCGTGGAGGTGTGGTCGGTCTCGGAGGTGTTTCCGTTTGAGGACTCCGTAGTCGAGAAGAAAGACTATCTCGGGATGGCGAACGTGCTCGTTGAGGTGTCCTTTCTCGTGGCGGGGCAACAGGATTTGGCGGTGGAGGCTTCGTAGTACGGCGAACTGACTCTTTTCCCTTTATTGAAAGTGTACTGATCAGGGTTTCGGGTCCTGTAATCGTGAGTCGTTCGGTGGCAACGGGATCGGATGAAAATATTTCGATTGCTCTTTCCGCCTCACGCTCGACTTGTTTTCGAGGACTTGCCTCCCGTTCAGGCACATCAACAGCCGGTTTGTCAGCTTGCTGTACCACATCTTCCGGTACCTCCACGGCTTCAGTCAGATCAAAGATCTCCAAGTCCAGCAGATCGCCGTCCTCGTCCCTAGCCCCAACCTTCCAAAGCTTGTTGTTCCCCGTCTTGCGCCTGCTAGCAATATTGCTGAACTTGACCGGGCTGGACATGAAAGGATCGCTATCCTGCGCGTTGCCCGCCGTCTTCATCGACTCGTGCAAAGCACGAAGGAGGTCGGTGTCTTCCGTCACAAGCTGGCTGGAAGTGCCAAAGACAAAATTCTGACCAGAGACCTGCCTGAGTGCGCTATGGGGAGATAGCAACAGCTGTTTTCGAGGCTCGGGCTTCTTCTTGGAGACCCGGGCCTTTCCTGGCTTCTTGGAAACGGCCTTTGTCTTGGCGCCACCTGGTTTGATAGCAGCATCCTCGTTCTCCACGTTAATGTAGCCCAGGAGAGTGTCTTGTTTGGGTGCCACAGTCGATATGGAATCGTCAACTGGGTCTTGTATTCTATAGGCGGCCGTTGCGAGGTCGGTGATTGTGCGTGGCTTCTTCTTGGGGGCTTTGGGCTTGGTCGGGGACGTCTCTGGACTTGTGGGTTTGTCTGTGGCAGTGTTCGTAGTCGTAGTCGTAGCGACCATCTCGATCAGTTTTCTCTTCCCAAGTACATTACCTTTAGTGCCTTCACTCGGCTGAATAGTCTCTGGTTCACAGCCGTATGTATCCAAGAGCTTTCCAAACGCCACTGGTGGTTCGGTATGGGCAGTCGTAGAAGACGGTAACTCCTTGACCACAGACGAGTTGCCCGCAGCTGGTGGTGGTCTGTCATCTGGCGGTGGCGTCCAATCTAGTCTTCTTCTTGCTGCCGGTTCTAGGTCGACTGGCTCGTCTATGCTTTGCACGGGTATGGGTCTCGGAGGCTTCGACGCAGCGGGATCTTTCGAGGGTTCCTCTGGGACAGGAGGATCGGCCGTAGAAGCATGAGCAGAAGCGGCAAAATGCTTGCTCACCGTCTCAGCTTTCTTCCTCGAAGCCCGTGGTTTTGCCGCTGGTTTCGTGGCCTTGGACTTGGGTAAGGCAGGCTGTCCATCGACGTCCTTTTGCTTGGGCGGCCTCCCCCTTCTTGCTGGTGGTTTAGGTGGTGCATTTTCGTCGACGGCGGCTGTTGTCTCGTCCTTCTTTTTCCTCGGTTTCCTGGGTTTCTTTCCTGGCTTCTCCTCAGACATGGCCGTCCTTGTTGTTGGTGACACTTCAACCGCTACTGTCGACACTGATGTTGCTATCGTCGGAGTCTCTTTTGTTGGCCGAGATGACGAGTTTTTTGAGGGCTTTTCTTCCTCCATGACCTGCGACAAGTGCCAAATGCTAGCAGCGCTTGTGAAGGTTCCAAGCCCAACTGCATCGCGGGGAATGGGTGTGGCATTGCTACCGGGTCGCAGCGCTGGTTTCTTGGATGCTGCCTTTGCGACTAGGACGCTGATGTCTGGGAACTCGGGCGACGACGAGATGATGTCTATCGTGTCATTGTGCGCCATTCGAACTGGTGATGCGACTGGATGGGAAGAGTACCAAGTCTCCTCCTCCATCGATATCCAATGTGCAGAGTACTAGGTAAGGTAGAGGTACCGGGCCTAAGAGAAGCAAGTGCGCAAATGTGACTTCAGTCAGTGGTGGACGCTGGGCCAACTTGGCGACTCGATGCGCCGCGCGCGGAAATCAAAGCTGGAAGGCGACGAGGATGGGAACCTCTACGGCTTCCACTTTGCAGGGACCACGATCACGACTACAGCGCGCTATCAGCTGACAGTGCAGGTGTTGTTGTTAGTGCAGGTACAAAGTACTTGGGAAGGCAGCATCTAGACCACAGCCACACCTGAGGACGCGCACTAGCCACAAAATCCATCCAAAAGCGTCCGTGCGCGCCACTGGGCAGCCCACATTTGGGGCTTGCACACCAAACTGCGATTTTGTTGTCGAAATTCAAGTTGGAAATTCTGCGCTTGTTGCCCGCTCCTCGTCACCAGACCACACACCCCCAACCGCAGTCTCAGCACCCCCAAAGACAGCCAAAATGGAGAACGATCGCGGCGAAATTGTCGACCTGTATGCCGTCCCCATGCTGATTTTTTTCATTCTTCCCGTGAGGTGAAATGCTAACGACGGGAATTCTCGTCTAGTTACGTCCCCCGCAAGTGCTCTGCGACGGGCCGCATCATCAAGTCCAAGGACCACGGTTCTTGCCAGATCACCATCGCCAAGGTCGACGAGAACGGCCGTGCCATCCAGGGCGAGAACATCATCTACGCTCTCTCCGGCTTCGTTCGCGCCATGGGCGAGTCTGACGACTCCCTCAACCGCCTTGCCCAGCGCGATGGTCTCCTCAAGGCCGTCTGGAACCCCCAGCGCTAAATGTCTGGAGTGTTTTTGAACGAATGAGGCAATGGTACGGAGATTCGAAATCCGAAATCGACAATCTCGACCGAAGAGCAGTTTTGCTGATATGATACCCAACAATTCAGACAATATCCGACATGATCGATCTGGACACAAGAACGACCTGTAGGAAAAAAGCAGGCAACGACTTGGGACGAACAACTACTGGCAGCGGGACCACGACATTGGGTTGGGAACTCTGGGATTTGCGGAAATGCATCTTTGATTGACAAAGGCTCAATGGCGTCAGAAGGATATTGTTTCTCATTCGGAAAAAAATACACTGGCATTGATGATCTGAACGAGTTCCGTCCGCATACCGTCTGTCTACAGATTTCTCACCAACACCGAACATCTTACATCCGATTTCATGACACCGAACCCAATCGACCGTGACATTGAGCAAAACATACACACACATCCCCCGGCTAGACAAGTCTCCCCGGGTTACAATACTCGAGGCTGGGGATTCTGGAGCTACCTCGATAGCTTCCATGCCGCAAATTGAAATTGAGGCTTTGAAAGGCTGTGACGAGCGAGTGATTCGTCATGGTACAGATACGAGTCTTACATGCTGTCATGATCATTCGCTTTGTGATTCCACAGTTTGGAGGTCCAGTTCTCATGGATGTGGTTTGACTCTCCCATTAGGGCTGTTACACATGTCTTTTGGTTTTGTTTTTGTGACTTGTGCTGATATGTCGAGAAGGGAACGACTCCAGTCCGTTTGCAGGGCAGACGGTTTCAAAAAGGCAAGTTCCGTCAAGTTGTCTCTCTCTCTCCATGCTTACTGTTTTCGTTCGTCCCATAATTGCCATGGAAACCCGCATGTCATCGGATGTCCCTGCATTTTGGAGATCCGCTGGAGATGCGCTAACAAAGCAACTGGAACGGAGTGGGCGATCCGTCTCGATTCAATTACACCATGACGTATCGCAGAGATCGAGCGATCCGATTGCACAAACACAACCTCGCATCATCGCTTTGCAATCACACTCACGCGCATGATGAAAGTGCCTAGTAGTTCTCCTGTGGCGGCTGTCGCAATGGTGAAGCCAGAATGATTTCTCTTTCCTCTCTCCTTTTTTTCACACAACTTCCATGTTTCGCACCATCCGCACCTTGACACCAGAGACAAGCGTCTTCCCGCCGACCTCTCTTCACTTCAAGCTCAAGACCACCATGGCTCCCAGCAAGCGCAAGGCCTCAGCGCCGCCTCAGACCTCACACGTCAATGGCAACCCTTCAGCCAACAAGAAGCGCAAAACCACCACCGATGCTCCTCCCACCAACCCCAACACGTCCTCGGACCCCCTCCGTGCACCACACCCCTTTTACAAGGACTCCGAAACCCACGGCATTGTCCTTCGCAAGTTCTACCCGCATGAAATGTCCAACGCGCGGGCCCAAGCCTACAACGACAATGAACTGCCCCGGCCTATCGAAACCCTCTATGCCGCACTAGCTGAGACTGCCGCCCTGCGCAAGTCTTTACCAGTCCGCCAAGCGGTAGTCCACTGGTTCAAGATGGATCTCCGACTGCACGACAATCGCTCCCTCTGGCTAGCCAGTCAGAAAGCTAAGGAGGCCGGGGTGCCCTTGATCTGTCTCTACGTGTTGAGTCCGGAGGATCTAGAAGCGCATCTGAGGGCTCCCATAAGGGTGGACTTTATGCTGAGGACCTTGGAAGTCTTGATGACGGACTTGGAGGATTTGGGGATTCCGCTGTGGGTGGAGACGGTGGAGAAACGCAAAGAGGTACCAAACAGGATAAAAGAACTTATGAAGAGCTGGGGAGCTAGTCATTTGTTTTGTGCAATGGAGTATGAGGTTGATGAGTTGAGGAGGGAGGCGAAGCTGGTCAAGTTACTGGCGGAAGGGGAGAAGGGTGAGAAGATGGCAGCGGACGTGGTTCACGATACCTGCGTTGTTATGCCAGGAGCACTGCAAAGTGGAAGCGGAGGGCAATACGCCGTATACAGCCCATGGTTTCGAGCGTGGATCAAGCACGTGGAAGAAAACCCGGAGTGTTTGGAGATCTACGAAAAGCCTGGGCCAAACCCTCCCGGCACAAAGGAGAAGCACGAAAACCTTTTCGCTTGCTCTATTCCTGAGGCTCCAGAGGGCAAAAGACTGCGAGATGACGAAAAAGCTCGGTACCACTCTATATGGCCAGCAGGCGAGCACGAAGCGTTCAAAAGGCTGGAGAAGTTCTGCGACGAGGCTATCGGCAAGTATGCAGAGAGGAGAAATATCCCGGCCATGCAGGGGACGAGCAACCTTTCAGTGCACTTTGCTTCGGGGACATTGAGCGCCAGGACGGCGATACGCACGGCGAGGGACAGGAACAATACCAAGAAGCTGAATGGCGGGAACGAGGGGATTCAGAGGTGGATTTCTGAAGTGGCATGGAGAGATTTTTATAAGCATGTTTTGGTTCACTGGCCATATGTCTGGTACGTTTTCAACCTTCCTGTCACCAAGTAGGTTTTCAACTCGCCCTAACACCGTCCATCGCAGCATGAACAAACCTTTCAAACCCACCTACTCCAACATCGAGTGGTCCTACAACGTCGACCACTTCCACGCCTGGACTCAGGGACGCACCGGCTTCCCCATCATCGATGCCGCCATGCGTCAAGTCCTCGCCACGGGCTACATGCACAACCGCCTGCGCATGATCGTCGCCTCCTTCCTCGCCAAAGACCTGCTAGTAGACTGGCGCATGGGCGAGCGCTACTTCATGGAGCACCTGATTGATGGGGACTTTGCCTCCAACAATGGGGGGTGGGGGTTCGCTGCTTCTGTGGGCGTGGACCCGCAGCCGTACTTCAGGGTGTTTAACCCGCTGCTGCAGAGCGAGAAGTTTGATCCTGATGGCGATTATATCAGGAAGTGGGTGGAGGAGTTGAGGGACCTTCCCGATTTGAAGGGCGGCAAAGGTGGGGAGATCCATGATCCTTATGGACGCGGAAGTGAGAAGGTCAAGAGGAAGTTGGAGGAGAAGGGGTATCCGAGGCCGATTGTGGAGCATTCGGGTGCAAGGGACAGGGCGTTGGATGCTTACAAGAGAGGGCTGGCGAGGGATTTGTGAAAGGGGATAGTGTTGTTCTTGGGGACCTAGGGTTGGGTAGTTGTTTACGATCCTGGCTATGGCTTTTTATGTGTGAAAAAAAAAAGTACGACGAGCTTCTACATCCAACCACGGCATGGTGATATACGACTGCATCCCGTCTTGAAGTGCACACACGCACCTATAGTAAACATCCGCATTTGGGAAGTGATTGAAAGATGACTTTATGACCGAATCGAAGCCTACCTATCTGTTGTTTTGCAGAGTTGCAAATAATGATGCGGTGATGCCGCTGGCGGTGGATACGGACATCCGGGGATAACGGCGTCCCCACCCCGGAGAGGGGCCGGGAACCGGGCCCCGGTGCGCTAAAGAGGCGCTGTGGGACCACTATTTTCAGGGCCATTTGTCTTGGCTGACGGATGCGGGGAACCTGGAACCGATCAAGTAAACACCAGGCAAACCCCAACGGACGAACCGAGGTTGAACGGGATTCCGGCATTCGTAACCCTTCGCAACAAGTCCGGGGAAAGCCATTTTTTCGAAAGAGACACGTGGATTCGCTTTTTATCAGCCTTATCTCTTCACATCTCGAAACAAAGGGAGAAACAAAAACATGAGTTCGGCTCGTTTCCGCTTCACAACTCGAAGTGGCATCTACAGCAACGTCTTCAACTTCAACTTGTCAACATCCACTCTCCGATCCCAGACACGCACGCTGAGCTGTCTTTCCCGAATCCCACGACACCCACTCCGCAAGACCCTGCCTGCATCCCGATCCCGCCACACATCCCGATACAACCCTCCAACACCAACAAGACCCTTCACCACCACCATGCCCCCGGCATCAAAACCCGAAATCCCACCCTTATCCAAACCCTCTTCTTCCTCAGGGGCAGACAAAAGCCCCCTTCCCATCCGCCCTTCGTCTTCCGTCATCCTACTCTCTCCCATCAATCAAGTCCTACTACTCCACCGCGTTGCCAAATCCACCTCTTTTGCTTCTGCTCACGTCTTCCCTGGCGGAAATCTATCCGAGTTTCACGAGGGTGAATATTACCCGTTGCCAGCGAAAGATGGGGAGTTGCATAGGGACAGTGAGGCGTACAGGTTAGCGGCGGTGAGGGAGACATTTGAGGAGAGTGGGATTCTGTTGGCTCGACGGAAAGATGGTGGTGGTGGTGGTGGTGAGGGAAACAAAATGTTGGAGTTGAGCGAGGAGGAGCTGGAAGAGGGTCGGAGGGAGGTATTTGGGGATCGGGTAAAGTTTACGGCTTGGTTAGAGGGGAAAGGTGGGGTGGCTGATGTTGGTGAGTCCCGTCTTTATTTTCTATCTTCCACTCTTTGGTCCTTGGTCATGACGGAAAGAAGAAAAAGGGGGAAAGAGGAAACAAGGAGCTAACAAGAAATACCTACATAGACAACCTCCTCCCCTTCACCCGCTGGATCACGCCCCAAAACCAACGCAAACGGTTCACCACGCAAATGTACCTATACATGCTTCCCCTGAACACCACCACCGCCGAATCGCAGACTACAACGGTAGTCCAAACCCCTACCCACGATGGCGGCGTAGAACACACCGCCGCACTATTTGATTCTCCTTCCACCTGGCTGGCCAAGGCCTCAGCAGGCGAAATTATCCTTTACCCACCGCAGTTCTACCTCTTGACCCTTATCAGCCGGTTCCTGCCCAAACAATCTTCCGACTACGACGAGCAGCGCGAAAGGCTTGTTTCCTTCCTGCGCCGGGTACCGACGAGTTCAGTGAAGCATCCGACCTCTGACATCCCGTGGGCGGAGAAGGTTATGAGTCCCGAGGTGGTGAGCTTTGCTAAACAGGGGAGCTATGGCAACGGACGGGTGATTCTGGGACTGGCAAAACCGGGACGGGAGTTGATGGACAGTGGGCGAGGAGGAGACGTGGAGAGGGTGGTATTAGTCGATTTCAGGAAGGAAGAGGTGGAAGAGGTGAAGGAAGAACAGACAGAGGGAGGGGAGATGGTGAAGAAGGTGATTAAGACGGCGGTGAGGGTGCCGAGGGAATTGGAGGTGATGGAGAGGACGGAGGCTATGGCTATGGCTGCTGCTCCTGAGAAGAAGGGGAAAGGGAGCAAGCTATAGTTTAGTGGGCTAGTTTGTTGGGTTGTACTAATGGATTACAAGTAGGGGGATAGGCACTCCTCGACGGTCATGATGCAATCGATGCTGTCCGCTTCCTCCTTCAGTTCCATGGCCCGTTTTCTTACTTCCCTCCCCTCCTCCTCGTCCATGATTTTCCCAACAGCTTCTGCTAACTCCTTCACATACTCCTTGTCGTCTCTCCACGACTTGTTCAGTTTAATCCCATGTCCACGCCACTGCACCCGCACAACGTTCTCCTTCTTGTCCTGTTCTTCTCCCGCGACAACCATCGGCACCCCGTGACCAATGCCGTGCATCACCGCACCGTAGCCGGCGTTGCTCACGAAGACGTCGGCGTGGGGGAGGATGGCGTCGTAGGCGAGGTAGTCGACCACCTTTGCGTTGGCGGGCACTACCACGTCCTTTGGTAGTGTTCGGCCGCGGTGTCCCAAGATGGCCACCACCAGGGTGTCTTCTTCTCGTCCACCCAAAGCTTGAATGGTTGGAAGGATAAGATGCCTCGGGTCAATCTCCACGGTTCCCTGCGCTACCACGACCACTTTCTTTCCTTCCTTCTCCCTCGCCAGCTTGACCTCATCCACCAAGGCTTGCTTTGCTTCCTCAAGAACACGAACCGACTTGGGCACCGCACCTACAAACCGCCAATTCGCCGGCCACCCCTCTTCCGTCTTGTAAAACCAACTCTCAACACCAATCTGACAAACGTGATCATACCCGACAAAACACTCCCCGCTAAGCAATGCCCAGCTTTCGCGACCCTTTTCCCTTTCGCGTGTCTCCATGGCTTTGGCAAAGTCCTTGCCGCCTGCTTGTTCCACTTTCTCCACCAGCAACTCTTTTAGACCCCTTGTTTCCATCTCCCAGTCCCTCCATATCTTGGCGACCCGTTCTCGGTAAGCAGGAGTAGTATCAAACTCTATCGGTTCAGAGACCAATGGTGGGATGTGCGCAGACCGGAGGGCAGGGATCATGACGCTTAGAGCAATGGAGCCGATTGGCTTGGGAATGGAAGGAGGGAGGGGGGCCCCGTGGAAGAGAGGGAGGAGGAAGTTGGACGTTGCTTCTGCTACTACTACCACTCGAGCAGAAGAAGGGGGGAAAAGCTGGTGGATGTGGGTCAAGGCGGCACAGAGGGAGCGGTGCCGAGCCGGAATGGGGGAGATGAAAAACTCGCGGAAGTCGCTGAAGACGCGGTCGCGCCAGGTTGGTTCAGAAGTAGTACCTTGGACCACTGCATCTTTTTCGGTGATGGCCCCCTCCCCCTTGGGGGCGAAGTACGTCAAGTCGTTGAAGTCTGCGTCGTCGAGAAAGGGGAGAAATTGGACTCCGGTGGCGGATATGGTGGCCTTGTGGGCAGTAGGGCCAAGGTAGAAGACGGGCCAGCCGCGAGCATGGAGGGCGGAAGCTATGCGGAGGGTGGGAGTTATGTGGCCAGTTGCTGGGATGCTGGTGAAGAGGAGGATGGGTTTATCACCATGGTTGACCTTCTGATGGGAGCCCATCTTGGGTGATGATGTTGATGCTGATGAAGTCGATGATGGTCAGAATAATATTGGTATGGTTCAACACAATGCGCTGGGTTATATTGTCTCCATGAACAGACGTGTCCGAATGTGTTGGCAGCCCCCCTGCCAATCAAGCTGTTGATCGTGGAGACAAGATGGTGGAATCCGTCGACAAGCTCATCTCTAGGCTTTGAGAGTGAGTAAAGCGTGGTGAAAGGTGAGTGAGTGAAGACCCGGTGCCGGGATATGGTCAACACACCGAGGTGACTCTTCTTGGCTCACCGAGCTCACCTTTCTTCACATGACAGTTTCTGGAAGAAGAACAAGCGCTGAGGGTGCATTGAGCACTCGGTAATTGTGGGGGCAAATAAAACATTGCAACATGCTGCGGGCTGAAGTCATACGACGTTAGCGAGATAGAGAGTCGCAACCTGGTAGGGAGTTGCCGTTCGAGTTGGAGGTCGACGGAGGAGAAGTCGCTTGGATAGAGGTACCTACTTATTGTGTCCATGCCCCGCGTGGTCTACAGAATTCGTCCCCAACCCGTTTCCCATCCTCCAAAATATTCTGGACTCGAAACACAAAACAATGGCGGGGTCAAGTTGAGTGATGACGGGACGGGAAGGAGGACCTTTTGACAACTCCACCCCATGCTCCTTCCTCACAGGGCTCACCAGTGTCCGGGATGTGTCCTCTTCTGGAAGTTGCCCGAACCATGGCGGCGATCCAGGCACCGGCAGCGACGGCTCAGAGGACGGGCGGGACGGACTGGACTCTTCCGCACTCTCCACTTTTCCCGCTGATGACTCCACTTGATCCTGTGTTTGACCAATGAAAGCTCCTGTACGCTTCCGCGGCATGGAGCCACTCTCCTAAATACACTACAATCACGGCAGGATCTCTTTACTCACCCGACGCCTTCCTTGCACTGCACTGCACTTGCCAACTTCCACCTCTGCTTCGTGCTGTTTCGACTCAGACTTTTTCTTTGGCGGAAAGAGAGACGGAATGAGGAGCGACGGTGTCTCGTGGAATTGACATCTTTTTCTCAGACATGATGAGAATTTTACGGCCACACAAACTCGGTCGGGAATGAGTGTCATGTCTGTTGTTCTTTTCCCTTGTGGTCGCCTCAGACATGGGGTCAAGCTGCGAATCTCGAGTAGAGGTAGGGTACCTATGGGATTCCAGATACTCAAACAAGATTCAGCCACCAAAGGATCAAATCTCCAATGCCTTAATCATCACTAACTACACAGGCGTGAAATCCCTTCACCGGTGAAAGCTGTCCTGGACTACCGGTTCTATCGGGAAGCCTTCCCACTGCGTCTCGCCTGAACTTTTCTAGACAGAAACGGTTACATTGACACCCGCTTACCCGCCCTGGGGCCCCGGACATGCTTCCCCGGCACTGGCTTTAACTTCCGCTGTAACACTCTCCCGCTTTCTACCTACCTGCCTCGTTGGGTACTGGCTTCCGAGCCATCCCCACAGGACCCCTTTCCCATCAAGTACTTCTACTGCCCACGATGCTAGTCTTCAAACCTTCGACATCTTTACGGACGACAGAGAGACAGTGTCGAGGTCGGGTTATCAGACTTGGACCTTGATCTACAACAGCGTGAAACGATCCACATACGATGAACAGTACGGCGAATAACACTACGGCACCATCAGAATTATGCGACCCGTATTATATATGGCCGCCGGCAAGTGAACGAGCCCATGATTCCCTGAGGCCAAACATCTACGCTTCAACCGTGATTTGCTGGCTTATAGCCGCTCTTTTTGTTGGGTTGCGGCTATACACGAGGAGCGTCATCATTCGAGTGTTGGGACCCACGGATTGGAGTATCTTGGCTGCTTTAGTGTTTTCGTTGGCTACAAGTGTTGGGACTATAGAGCGTGAGTACCTCTACCTACATATCCAAACATGTTCATGGATAGCAGATGGGAATACTAAAACTGAGCAGAGGCTATCAACGGTTCCGGCCTTCACGTCTGGGACATTGACTGTTCAGATGCAGCAGCGGGGATTGCTTGGTACAGGGTACGTTTTTAAGAAAGACATGGACGCAGTCACTAACATACATCTCACCACAGGCCTCCTGGTACTCTCTCGTCTTCTACACCCTTTGTCTCTACTTCTCCAAAGCTTCCATCTTGCTACTTTACATCCACCTCTTCAACTTTCGCTGGGCCCGACTCGGTGGCCAAATCCTCCTGTCCATCGTCACCATCAGCCACGTCTATATGCTCGCCGTGTGCTTCGTGGCCACTATTCCCTTGAATTCCTACTGGGACTCCACCATTCAGAGACAATGGACTGCGCCCCAGTCAATGTGGTGGTCCAGCACAGGTCTGCACATGGCGACAGACTTTTTAATTTTCTTGCTGCCGTTGCCTGTGGTGTGGTCAGTCATGTTGCCCAAGAGGCAAAAGATTGCGCTTTCCGTGGTCTTTGGATTTGGTTTTGTGTAAGTCTTCCTCCCTTTGCCGCTGCCCCCTCCTGCTCCCCCGATTGACTCTGGTAACAAACAGGATCTGCTTCATCTCTATCCTCCGCCTCCTCAAGCTCCTCAAAGTCCAAACTACCCGTAACCATCCGACCGATTGGGCCTACAACGCCGCCGAGCTCACTTACCTTACGGCACTCGAGTGTAACGGCGCCATTGTCTGTGCCTGCGTCATGACGTTGAGGCCCTTCATCGTCAAGTACTTCCCCAAACTCCTTGCCTCCCATTCCCGCTACCCCATTGGAAGCAACGGGCAAGGCGGAAGACTGAGCGATAGTATCACTCCGCCAACCATTGGATCGAAGCCGTTCAAGCCTCCGGTATCACCGGCAGAGGCGGTTTACATGCGACGGGAGAGGACGAATGCTTGGATGGATGGTGGTTATGTAGAGCTGGATAATACGTGGGAGGGGTTCGAAGGAGCAGCGGTGAATGATGTGGAGATGAAGGAAGGGGTTGGGAATAAGAAGGAAAAGAACGGGGAGAAGGAGCATTTGGGGGTAAGGAGATGGAATAGTCTGAGGACACTCCACCACCACCACGATCAGAAAGGGGGTAGAAGTACTGGAGAAGAAGATGGGATCCAAGTGAGGAGATCGGTGGATGTTACGGTGCAGGTTGCGCAGTCACGGGAGCATGAGAATGAGGATGGGAGTGGAAATGAGAACAGAGACAGAGCAAGTGAGGTGTGTAAAAAGGGGACTGCGTTATGATCTCGTAATGATGGGAAAGATGATACCAGGCTACGGAATAAGGGCGTTGAGTGTTCATGAGCGATGGTACCAAAACAGTTCGACTACAGTTCAATTAGGTCTGATAACGTTTTGGTTTTGGCTTGGAGCATTAACGTTTGACTGCAAGGACATCTCAAAAGGGAATTTAAGTGCTTGGTTGTACTGTGTATACTGCTATTTGTGTGGTGGGGACATTTCTGAAGGTCTAATACTCTGGGATGCATTCTGTCTAGGTACCTACAGGATGCGCCAACTTTTTTTTTTTTTTTTTTTTTTTTTTTTGTTACGCTACGAGCTGGGAAAAGACCATGTACTAGCAACCCCAAGCCACTTTGGAACCACCACCTTTGGTTCTGCAGGCGAAGCTGCCTTTCTCAACCGCACTGTTACCGCCGTCGTAGGCTTTGGTGCCGGATAGACATGGACGGATGGCCGAATTTGAGGAGGACGAACAGCTGCGGGTACATATTTGAGTTCGCTCTCATTTATGGAAGGTAGATCGTGGATGGTGAGGTACTCGAGATCTTCATCCAAGCTGTTAATGAACCTAGATGCCGATGGCTGACGCACACTCGGCCTTAGGGCAGTTGTCGACCTTGGTGCCGGCGCAGGACACTTGATCAAATCTCTGAGACCTCTACCAATCGGGACTACCGATCTGTTGTTGCTGGTCCGTCTCCTCTTGATGTCCCGGCTGTTCTCAAACTCGGCCTCATCCGAATCGTAGCAGAAGCGAGCAGAAGAACCGCCGGCTTGGTAGTCCGGGACACCAGGGAGGTCACTTTCGTCGTCTGTTTCAGACCAAGTTCTCTTTTTGCTAGATGTAGCATATTTGCGGCTGCCCGATGTACCATTATATACTGGGTAGCGAATATTTCCATCGGAGAGGCAGGATGCAGTCGACCTGTCCGAGTCAGAGGAAGAGTCGTAATCGCAGAGAGTCATTTTGATGATGTTTACTGGTGTTTCAAAATTAATTACTCCAAGTTAACGCAATGGGTCTGTTGATCAACGCAGATCTTATTGATGAGGAAATCGTAACGCCCTTATCTTATTCTCTGATCGAACTACGGAGGGGCGCTGTTCAGTCTTGTCCTTGGTGTAAAGCAGCTGTGTTCCTTATAAGAGACGGAACAAGTCGCATTGAATCTGATAAAGCCATTGTTCAGCCGGTCCATTGTTTATGTCTCATTGCAATGGTCAACGGAGATCAAGCAACCAAGGAGCGGAATGGATGCCGACAACCCGGGGACAAAGAAGGTTCGTACACCGAAACCTCCAGTCGAAGCCACTCGGGCCTATCGGGATCTCTCCGCCGGTCAAGACGCCCGTGGGTTTCGTTGCTTCCAGTCTGATGTGGTCTAATGGATCTTTTCGGGGACAGTTTACATGATTATCTCCCTATATCTTGATGATGTGAATGAGGAGTGTTCGAGTGATGTCGAGCCGAAAGATGGTTTCAGGGTCCAGCGGGTTACGTCAGCAAGCGTGGTGGAGTAAGTGATGAATTCTTAACAACACATGCCCCGTATTTGCCCGTAATCTGATAGACAATTAACTGATTGCAGTCCTGTGACCACCTCGCGCAATGACATCACCTCTCTCAGCACCAGATAGAGGTACGCAGGAGCACATTCGAGACTTCTCCCCCTTGACAGGAACAGATGAACAGTTCTCTTCCATACAGACGTCCATCGACTCTTTTCGATTCCAGTCCGTCGAATCAGACACGCCTTATCCAAGTCATACGGCCGGACCCAATACCTATCATACCGATCTTTAGGTATCAAAAACAAATTGCAACAAAACAGAAGACCTCGAGAAGCAAACAGGAAGCTCCAACGGGAGCCCAGACCTCCAAGGAGCAGCACATCCTACCTACCTATCTTGACAACAACCACAACAAGTACCATCATCCACGCTCGTAGAAAAAATGCCCGAAATCACCCGCACCTTCAACAACCCCTTAGCCTCCCATCAAGCCCGGCACCACCACGACCTGCGCGGCACCGGCGAACAAGACCCCTCGGGCGGGCAGACGCGGGCCGAGCACGAAGCCGACAAGCCCAAGCACCCCTTTGACGAAGCCCTCCGACCGTCGCACGTGTTGGGCGCAGAGAAGAACATGGGCGCACCCGAGAAGCTGGATGCCAAGGCGCAGAAGGAAGGCGGGGCACTGAGCGGTGCAGGGTTGAAGGACACGCTGGACATGATGGCGACGGAGGAATACAATCCGTATAGGGAGGGCAAGAAAAATCCGCGGTTGCAGGAAGGGTTGCCGCGGGGAGTGGGAGGGTTGGAAGGGAAAAAGACGGAACTGGAGGGGGCAGGAGATTTATTCCCCCCGACTTATGACGATGAAACACCGTGAGCTGTGGAATGTTATACCACTTGGATGGAAAGACTCTCATTGGTGTTGCGTGTATAAGGTACTTGGTAACATATTCTTTTTTTCTGTAGTTGGTGCTGATATGGCTACACATGTGGTTTGGATGATGGGGTATGCTGAGCCTGCACAGCCAGCTAGCCATCTGTGGGAAAAAGTGCTAAAAGGCACATTGATCGAGGGAAGGCATTTATGTTGTTGATCAATGCAAGGAGGGTCTGTCTAGATTACTCTGGCCATGGTCAGCCTGCAAACTTAGGAGCACCGGCAATAATGGCGGGTGATAAGGGAATCCTTTACTCACTTTGAGATTTGTAAAGCCTCGTGCTTCCTTAGAGTGCAGTCCCCGTCGGGTTGACTCAATTCCCTCATCGATACTTTTCTTTTTCCTGTCTGATTCTGGAGATTTTCTTTACCATAGATCACGAGACTCTGTCTTAAATATTCCATCTATGGTATCCTAGGTGTCAATATGCGTTTACCATGCCTTGTCGATATTGCAAGTGTTGTCCAATGATCTCCTCCACCGTTACCGTGACGCCGTAGCGACAACGGCCTGCGATTCGGTTGGCTTATTCATCACTGATCATTTTCTCCCCTTTCCCTGCGATACGCGGAAGGCAGGATCAAGTCAGCATTCGCTCAAAGCAAGTCATTCATTCTTCTCCCGAAGCGTTCAACTCTGTCTCTCAAGCACGTGAGATTCAGCTACGCCTCTTTTCTGCATGTCGGACCAACCACCAGCACTGCCACCAACAATTGGCCGAAGGGGCCCGGTACGACTCCGATAGCGAACTTTTACCGTTCGATGATCTGTTTGGATGGTTCTGATGGTGGACAATCGGCAAACCAGAGAGGAACACTGCATCAATCTGCATCTGGAAAGTGACGTTGAGTTTGCAGCGGTGCAGTACGCTAGTGGAACTTTGTTCTCTCCACACGACACACGACAGCAGGTGGAGATGGGCCCATGCAAGGGGACCCTTATCTTTTACACGTCGACAAGGGCGGCATGTCGGGAAAGTCATGATATCAAGAGTCAAGTTCACTACCCGTCAGGCCTACAACATCGGCGGTTATGTACATGATGATACAGACATACAATTGAATATCAAATGGTAGTATTGGTACATCAGACGGAGCTGGACTAGATAGTAGGCGACTAGTTAAGCGCTGTTGTGTGCTTGTCCTCCAATATTGATTGCTTGTTAGCATCGCCAACTCTGCACGTCTTCATTGTCAGTGCTGAGTCGCTGTCTGTTCTTCCTCCCATCGCAATCATCCCGTCATCTCCTTCATCCATCATGCCGATACGAAGACCGTTGCTTGCCTTGTTTCCTCATGCAAGCGTTGAAAGATCCTAAACGCCAGTCGCAAACCCTTCAAGTTGCTATCCTCGGCGCAGGTCCTTTCAGTGTTTTCCTTCCATGCCCATTTGTTTCATAGGTATTATATTCGTAGCTGTTTGTTCGTCGGTCGATCGATGGGTTTTCGAATTGTTGATAGTCGCCTGTCACCTATCTCTATCTCCCCCGCATCGTCTCACGTTCCGTTTTCCTGTGAACCAGACCCCAGCTCACTGGAAACGATGTGCCTGGTTAGGCGGTGGCCCCTCGGGCGGAGCATACTGATCATCCGCACCTCTGTGGTATGCGCTCGCCGGTTGCTGGAGTTGGATACCTTCTTGCTGGTTGCCATAAACGTACTCGCCGTTCTGGTCCGCCTTCTGGCCATTCGGCGGTGCGTAGTACCCTCCTGGGACTTGGCTACCCGGTGGTGGCTGGGCGGAATACTGGGGCGGCGAGTATGGGGGCGGCGCGGGAGCCATCCAGCCAGTTCCATACATGGGTTGCGCCCCTTGGAGGCGGCGGCGGCGGGAATTTTTACGTCTACAGTCATGTGATGTCAGTGGCAATGGTCAGGTGATGATTAGGATGGGTAGGGGGACGACGTACGCCATAAGGTAGACCGAGAGAAAGACGCAAAGAATCGCCACGGCTAGTAAGACCCAGCGGCCGTAGTAGTACCAGTGGGTAAGGCAGTAGGGTCGGCCGTATGCATCAACGTAATCACAACGACTAGACACACGTTAGCAAGGTTGAAGATGTGTTGTTGGTGATGCGAAAATGAATGGCTTACCCTCGCTTGGCGATCTCGTGGACCTGGTTGGCCATCTCTGCTAGAGGAGCCATTGCGGGCTGTTGGTGGGAGTGGACTTATTGGATTTCCTTCGATTCTGATATCAGATTGCGATGTCTCGATGTCTTTGCTGCGACAGCAATGTCGATGTCGATGTCGAATATCGACGGACTCGATTGCGTCAGGTCAAGGTGGAAAAGTGAGGAGATGCGAAAGTGAAAGAAAAGAGAAAGAGGTTTGACGGGACGTTCCTCCCCTGCGCTGGGGGGTGACGTTGGATTTAAAAGTCGGGTTTGATGTTCACAGGGAGTCGTCAGGGCGTCCGTGGCGGGGAGGGAGGGGCTCAGACAGTCACAGGTTCAGAACACCAAGCCCCAGGGCAGTGACGGGGAAGCTGCCCTGGGGACCTGGAAGAAGGATTGACGCTTGTATCCGTACCTACACTACTTAGCGAGGCACCACTCCAATGTTCTAGGCAGCTCTACCTAGCAGGGCATCCATATTGTGGAAAAAGCCGGAGAAATCTAATGCTGGTCACCGACCCCGGCCTTGAAATCCTTTGTTTCCATTCATTGCCAGGTGTGCTTGTTGGAACATATTGGCTGACTGAGCAAGATCTTGAAGGTTCGACACTGTCAAACCAACACCTCGGCCACCAATTCCGTCTTCCATCAAGCGAATCCTGTGGTGATGATTATCAAATAGGGGTCACCAACCTCAGGTCACCAATGGTCTGCTCAATGGTTCACCTCTGTTGCGAGAACTTTGGCCTGCCAAGCCGCCTATCCGAGACCAGAAAGATACAGCATCGGCCGATCATCCCACGTCGTGATCTCGGACAAGACTCATAGCGGCCGACAGTCCAATACACACTCTCCCTCGATTGCATATACCTAGAAGACAACCAGCCGCCCGCTGCAACGACGGCGAGCTTGTTTAGGACTATGGGTAGGTAGTATAAATGGCATGTGGTCATGGTTGCGATATTAGCCGTACCATTGCCGTCTTGCGTGGTAAGTAGGTATCTTTGCTGCGCCTATCCATTACATATCGCTGGTATCAGGGAGTGTTACCCAATTCAGAAAGACGGGAATATTCACTCAGTGTGGCTGTCTGTCTGCCTGTGGCAAAGTCCATGGCATGACATAAACTGTCCTTTGATGGCATCGTCGGTGGAAGTGAACAACCTGAAGATCGATACCTACCCAAACGGGAAACTTTTTAAGATTGCAGTGGACGGGTTGAGTGGAGGTGCAACGCGACACTGCCGACGTATCAGCCTTGAACATCAGACTCCCGTCGCTGTTCCTGTCCAAAGTGCTTCGGTGCGACAGACAGATGGCATTGCGCGTGGATGGAAGCGATCGTCTGTCAATAATTTATCTTGATGAGAGGCCGCCCGTACGCCAAGCCCCTTGCAGTTAAGTTACGCAGGTAACAAAAACACTGAGCGGCATGACAGATGGCGGCTTTGTGTTATGGTTACCTATGTTTCATTGCGATGATGCAAAAAAGGAAGGAACTGAATCCCACTCGACAACTGAACTCTCCAAATCCAAAAATGAAATTCATTTGGCTCACTGCACTCAGCTGCGAGGCACAGCTCTGCCAAGATTGCCAAGCAATGCTGCAGTGCAATACATATGCTTCACAAATGCCAGCTGGTGGCGGCCCGCTGGCCCAGACCCTGCCGGCCTCAACCACGTCTCCCGTCTGGGCGCGCACCGACCGCACTGCAGTGACCACTGCACACGCCTCCCAGGTCCAGCGGCCCAGCGCACTCGCCAAAAAGGCCACTACCAGCTGGCTTAGTCAGCACGTGACAGACTTTAGCCCCATTCGTTTTCCCCTCCCACACAAATTTTGAGGAACGACTCTGAAAATTATCAAGTCCCGAACGTACGCATCGTCGTGATCTTGCCATCCAGACAAAATGGCTACGCAAGCGGTCCAGGTTTTCGGCAAGAAGAAGAACGCCACGGGTATGTCGAGATATTGCATTTTGGAATTTCGGGCCATCTCATGACAGAGCGACAATTGCTGACGTCTTTGCGACAAATGTAGCGGTCGCCCGCTGTGTGCAGGGCAAGGGCCTCATCAAGGTCAACGGTGTTCCCCTTAAGCTCTACGCCCCCGAGATCCTCCGGGCCAAGCTCTACGAGCCCATCCTTCTCCTCGGTACCGACAAGTTCGCCGAGGTCGACATCCGCCTCAAGGTCTCCGGTGGTGGTCACGTCTCCCAGGTCTATGCCGTCCGTCAGGCTGTAAGTTTGGAAATCTGCGACCCCGGAAACCGTTTGCGACAACAGATATGCTAACAGAATTGCTCATTACAGATTGCCAAGGCCATTGTCAGTATTTCCCGATTCACGAGCCCCCTTTTCCCCGACCGATAACATTGCCGAATTCCATGACACGATGCACCCGAAGAAAATGCAAAGACGAGAAAACTAACCAGGGCATTTTTGGTGGATTTACAGGTTGCCTACTACGCCAAGTACGTCGATGAGCACTCCAAGAACACCCTGAAGACCGCCCTCATCCAGTTCGACCGTACTCTCCTCGTCGCCGACCCCAGACGTTGCGAGCCCAAGAAGTTCGGTGGTAAGGGTGCCCGCTCTCGCTTCCAGAAGTCCTACCGTTAAAGGACTACCTGGAGAGGGAGAAAGTGGTGGTGCTTGGATGGATGGTTGTGGTTGTGCGCTGGCTGCTTTTGTTGGCGAGCATCATGATGCGTGGACACGGCGGACGGCGTTCTTCGGCATTGCATTGATCAAGAAAGAGACCCGAGTCAAGTTTTCCAGACGACCACGATATGGCTTGCTGTTTGTCTGCTGAGGGAGGAATTATCAGCAACAAACACGGCCGTGTGTTGCCGCATCTCGGCCAGAGATAGAGGGAATGCAAACAAAAGACTCGAGTCCTTTCTTCTGTTTTGTTTCTGCAGACCTCCCAAAAAGCGAAAGAGATACCACACATCCATTACACTACAACAGGTCCGAATCTTTTTGGTGGTTTAATGATCAATCATGCGCGAAACGACGATACATAACGACCGGTTCAGCAACGTCACATAGAGAGAGAGCTCTAAGGGTAGAACTTGGGGCGATCGAACTTCCAGCACACCACACAATAAGAAGGATCAAGCCATTTCGTGTTCCTCTGCGGTGCCCGTGTTTGTGCCATTCTGCGATTGTGACTGGAGGCAGCAGGCGAGCGAGTGTTTCACTGGTGAGTCGCGGTGACAGTGTCACTGATGCTAACGATAAAACCGACTGAGCGACCATCCGGTATGAACAAGGGAATCAAGAAGGCCAGAGTGGCTCGGGGACAGCCTTCAGGCCTTTCCTGGGTTGTAGAAAGCTGTCTCTGGTTTTCCGCAGTTCATCATGACTGCTTGGGCGACGCGGCTGTGAAGTCAATCACAATGCCACATTTGTAAGAGCAGTTGGCCTGTAGTCTCAAAGGTCTCTACCACTGGCATACCCACTTGATGAAGGTCAGCTGTCCTCTGGTTCGTTCAGCCCTACTCATCGAGTGATAACCTCCGAACGAATCACTGCGTAGAAGTATCTCGAGTCTTGCCGGAGGTCAATGAACAAACCGGGATACCAAGCCGAGCCATCACTCTGGAAGTTGAAGTGAAAACGGCGTAGGGTAATGTGATGTCTACCCAACTACGCTCACAGCATTCCAGGTAGGTATGTACACATGACACCCTAACACCTTTCTTAATTTTCTTTTCGCAACGGAGTTGCTAGACATAACCATCAAACCCAGGCTCTCTCGGTCTGATTCACATTGTGTTACACCCTCACTCACACATTTACATGTACAGCACGGTGCACCTTCAGCCCAGCAATTTGATCGTCAGGTACCTACCTACGGAGTTCCTTGTGTGCTTGTTTGGACTTATACGTGCTTCTTCTTCTTTTTTTCATGAAATCACCAACATCTTTAACGGTTACGGTTCAACACAGCCATAAACAAACCAAGAATGACGAGATTCAATACTTGGAACCCATGCAGCTTCACATTCATGAACAATGGTGTGAGTGAGTGTCCGTATTCCAAGCAAGTGCGAAATTTCCCCAAACATGTCTTCCAGTCGAGTCCCCCATCCCATCCCATCCCAATCCCAGCTGGCATCCATGACCACCATCCCTTCCCCCCCCCCCCCCCCCCCAATTCTCCAAACCCGCGGTGCGCGCGGCGCGCAGCCCTGCGCTCTTTGCTCCAGCCAATCAGACCGACCCACGTCAATAAACGATGGAGTCGTGTCAGTCAGTTCGAGGGGTCAGTCAGTCAGGGCCTCGCTGGCATCGATCAAGGGTACTGTAGTCAGGTCCCCAAACAACATAAGTCCCAGTTTCCTGTCCTTCCCCCCGTACCTACAACCTACCAAATGAAATGGTTTTGAAAGGATGCAAAAGAGGCCAGCCAGGAGCAAGGCAGGAATTTTGTTCTGGGTTTCGGGCAAGGACCTGACAGAAATATTCAAGAGGGCATGCCTGGTTCCTCTCTCTTGTTTGTCTCTTTTGTTTTCCTCCTCCTCCCGTCCATTTTCCCCATCCGTTGTTTTTGGTGTTCGTGTAGGCCTTCAATGATCTCGCGCCTGCAGCAGCCCAACAACAACAACAACAACCAATTCATCCGCCTCACGCCTCGTGCCTCGTTGGGACCTGAACTCGCTCGAGTCTCGAGTCTCTTGCACCTCAGGGTCACTCACCTGCCTACATACACACCGTACGGTGCTACTCCATGTCACTCACCTTGGTTTTCACATCGACCGATACGATTGATTTCGCGGTCATTTACGGACGTCGTCGCCATTCGGATGAGTATTTCTACTGCTACTGCACTCTCCTTCCTGTCACAGACCTGTCGTCCTTAACTGTTCTTCTACAAATCATGGAATTGGCTCTCTGTCTGGGATCTTCCTTTTGTCATTCAGTCCCTTCATCCTCGCTCAAAGTTGACTACACGAAGAGAAGCGGATATCTGGAAAGTTACAAGGTTAACCAAAATCCCCTTTCTTCCTCGTTTCCCAGATCCCTTCCTTGTCCACACCTCGTCTTCGCAGAACCTCTCAACTTTCCATCCATGATATATCCAGACCAGGCAAAGCACACGTCGAAACAAAGGAGACAAGAAACTACATAAGACATCACCCCATTCCTATTACCACATCGTTTCCATCTCCCTCCCGTGGTTTGAGTGGCGAGTGCCATTTCGTTCTAAGATTTGTTTTAAGCCCAGTCGTCGCCGACGGACAGTTTTCCCAATCTTCAAAAGAAAAAAAGGAGTTCGCTCTTACACCAAAACGACGACGCTGCCCCCTTCATCACGTGGACAATAGGGGACGAATGCCGTCAATGTATAGCAGCATACCAGAAATATATCCAAACAAACGCGCAAGCCGAGATCGAATCGAAGATACCTACACGATCGCGATCTGTTGCCGACCGAGAAAAAGAATCAAACAACGTCGTCGTCTGCTGGTTCGTCGTCGCAAATGATACCGAAATATCGAAATCGAAATCCGAATGGCGCGAGGTCCGGAAACGAAGATGAAGAACAATAAGAAACCCAGGCCGAGGTCGCTGGACTGTTGAACCAGCGACAAACTCATATGCCCGGGCCGGAGATCGAGACCAAACAGCGCGTGGGTATTGGTAAAACGCAAAGAAAACCCTCATCCTTCGAAACCGTTCGGATCCGCTCATTTCCCAGCAAACCTCATCAACCACTGCAGCACCGCATCGAGATTCATCTCCTCCTTGGCCGAGATCCCATAACAGCTGACCTCCCGTCCGGCGATGCTCTTCAAATCCATCGCATCAATCAGTTCGTCGACACTCAACCGTTCCGGCAAATCGGATTTGTTGCCCAACACCAACAAGGGGATACCCTGGAGGGTTTCGTTTCGCATAAGGGAGTGCAATTCCTCCTTGGCTTGCGGGAGCAGACGAGGATCGGCGATGTCGACGATAAAGACTATCGCGTTGACGCCTCGGCAGTAGCGCTCCCACATCTGCCGAAAGCGCGGCTGGCCACCGAGATCCCAGCATTTGAGCGTGACATGCCCGCGTTGGACACGCTTGAGGTTGAAGCCTACTGTTGGGATAGAGCTATGTGTGGTGTGATATTAGTCGCGGGGGATAAGGAAGGGGAGAGGGGGTCAGGAGGGGATTTGATGGAATATGGGATGGGACCAAAAAGAGGTGGCTTACTCAAGGGTGAATTCTCCGCCCTGGAATTGGTCAGCAAAAGCTTCAGCTATGGAAGAGGTGGACGGCATTGGGGACTCACCGAAATAACCCTCAGCAGTGACGTCTTTCCTGCGTTCTGCAAGCCGATCATGGTCACATCCATCTCCGTCGCCCTGTTGTATCTGATATGTGAGCAATCGATGCGATAGGACAGACTGGGCAACTTCCGTGACTACTCACCAGAAAGTTCTGAGCAACCAGTCATAGACTTTCTTGAATAGCCCGGCCATGGTGGGTAATTGATGTGAAGTGATGCGATGGCGGTAGTAGATGCGAACAGGACCAGAACGAATGAAATTGTCGGGATCCGAAGGAGTTATAGACAATGGCGTAGGCGTAGACCGGATTGATCAACAGGTTGTATGGTCCGGATATTGACAGCAGCAGCGCACGCAGAGCGGCAGGCAGGTCTCAGTCGGGATATTACTTTTGCAGGCAGACGAAATAACAGGTATGGTACAGGACACAGGACACACGAAGAGCAGATAGTGAAAAGAAAATAAAAGTAGAATGTCTCGTATGACTCTGGCACACCCGTCGCGGGCTGGCGAATCTCGCAACGAGGTGGGAGATGCAGTTCTTGTGCGATCTGGGTGGGATATGGGGTGGTTGAGGATAGTCCGTCCGAAGCCGACGCGGGGCTGTCTGGCTGTCTGGCTGCTGCTGGGGTGCCGCGCGGGTGTGAGAGTGACCGAGTGGGTGACTTGACTGTGTGTAGGTGTGTGTGTGTGTGAGCGACTGGGATTCCGTACGGGCCGCCGCTCGCCAAGGTGAGATGATGAATGACCTCTCTCTTCTGGAGGAAGAGTGGTCCGTGCCTCGAGCCGTGATGATTGACGGATGTACTTTGTTAACTGTAGTACACAGATGAGAGCGGCTAAGACCCGGGTTTCATTCGTTTCCCTCCCAGGGCAGTAGTAAACCGGGGTTGCTGGCGGTGATCAGACTGCGAGCGTGCGATGGCGGATATCGATGAGCGAGGATAGTCGAGGTAGCAAGTGTTGGGAGATGATCATCGGCGGGGGAGACAGACTGGAAACGGAAGTCGCCAACTGGAACTAGAAAGGGAACTGTGTGATACCCGCCCGTGATCACGGACGAGAGCGTCTGAAAAGAGGGACCGGGAAGAGCAAAAGCAGGGTGTCTAGTAGAGTATCAATCGATGCTAGGGTCTCTAGAGACTAGCTCGGGGGAGAGACTGGGGTTGACGGCGGCAGAGGCGGAGGCGGCAATAAGACTGAAGGTCGCACGAGGAAGAGAAGACGGTGTGCCAAAATGGTCAAGTCTTGGGACAAGACAACCAAGGTGACTGGTGTAGGCTAGAGACTGAAGAGTCAGATAGGTACTGTAGTATCGGCGGGCCTTTTGGTTTGAGGGCGGATGGGAAAGGTGTATAAGGTTGGATCGAACTGGAGGTTGCCGCTGTGGGATGTTGATGCTGATGCTGATGCTGGGATTATATGGGATGGCGGATGGCGGATGGCAGATGGCAGATACTGCAGGGACTGTTGTTGCTTCTGCTGGTTGGGTGCTCCCGTCTGCTTTCGTTCTGTGCGCAGTCAACGGGCCAGTACGTAGAATATGTAGATCAGTCAAGAGAGTCTAGTCTAGCCTGGTAAAGTCGCCTCCGTTCGGGTCAGGACTGTTCGTTGGATATGTAGTGTAGACGCAAGATGGCTGCTGGTTCGTCCGTCTGTCAATCAATCAAGGACCGGGAACTGGCTGGGATGGATCTCGCTCGCCAGGGACAATCAGATCAGGGCTCGGTAGCCGGATGGATCTGTCCTGCTCTAGTCCCCTTTTTTCTCTTCCGTCTCCAAAAGCTGTGTAATCCTTGGAGAACCGTTGTTTGTGTTCCTCGACGCTGGACGAGGAGAGAGTGTGACTGATAGGGTTGAGTGCAGTGAGGACGGATAGTACTGATTGTACTACGGGCAGTGATATAATGAGGCCGAGATGTCAAAAGTCAAGTTTGTGTGAAAATTTGAGAGACTCCGTCAAGACTTCAATTTGTTGTCTGTCATTGTACAGTAGTAGCGACTGGGCTGGTAAGTAGACCTGAAGACTGAGCCTACAGTACAAGAGGAACCCTGAATGGATCAAGACGGGAAGGTGGTGTATTGTAAGGCCACCAACAGACGCAACAGCGGGGTAGTTGCGTTCTTCTGATTGGCCCATTGAGCTTCGGGGCAGGTTCCATTCCCCACGCACGCTTCAAGGCCCATGACGGAAGGAGCCCTTTGGACTTTTGTCAAGTGTCAACCTCAGTGAGATCAATCCTCAGCCATCACATGAGTGTGGAAGGCGACATTAAGGGAATGTTATTGCCAAGGAGAGATACAGTGATGACTCGAACTGCTTCCCGTCAAGTTCAATACAGTCATGGTGAAACCCGAGCAGACCGTGTTATTTTATCAATCAAGGTTACCAGGAGACAGGGCCACTTTGCCTCGGGCTTAAGAGATGTCTTGGTGAGTGGAGGGAAGAAGTTCCAGTCCGCGATACTTGCTGCCTTGACCTCTATCTAGTACTTCCACAAACAGTGATGCTGATAACCACCACCAGTAATCACAGCTCGAGGCTCTCCCAGGCTCATCGACCAATGCCACAACCCGCCAGTCATGGCTATCCAAGATTACCAGTGATTGATTAAACGACCATCCCGTCTGACGGAGTGCGGAGTGAGGGGGGAGTGCAGTGCATAAGTGCAGGCAGCTGCATAGATTTTGCGGAGAGGACTAAGTAGTACGTACATGCAATGCAGGACGTGTACGCAAGAAGATTCGAGTGATGGCATTTGATCCACTTCAACTTGTGCTAACCGTTTTTGCGGCCTTGAATGGGATGAACGGGTTTGAGATTGCCGTTGGTTTGACTGACTTATAGGCCGACGGCCACTCCCTCTTCAATGATACTGACACAGTCCGCGATAGGGCCGGGCAGAGTGGTCGCCCAGGTCGGGCCATGAGCTCTTTTGCTGCTGACGATAATTACCGAAACGACTCAAAGTGTCCAAAGTCCACTTCTCATTCGGCCGGGAAAGGGACGAACTACCTACCACAGGTACCTAGAAAGGGGGACCGGAAAGCCATGAGGTAAGGCCTCGAAGACGGCCGCCATATGGCCTCTCGGGGAATGCAATTTGCTAGTGTACCAACGGGATTCGACTTGAAAAGCAAACATTTGGCCGTTGGAAGAAGCCAACATTTTGAGGAAGACTGCCGACTCTCTCCTCTTCAAGAAATGTCATGACTGGACCAATGAACAGTCTCCTGCTGTGGAGCTCAACCACTGACGAACCTCCGACTCTCATCATCATGGGTCACAACGTCACGGCAAGCAACTTGTTAGCACTCCAGTGGCGTGCAAAAAGGGCCTGATATCAACAGGAAGAAGTGAACCACCTGTTGTGCACAATAATCTTGACATGTCCGGGATGGAACATGTTGAGGTTGCACTGCGTGCCCGTTGAATCATCCACATCTTGTGTCTCTTCCTTTCGTCGTGCCATTCACTCCCCTCCATCCTCAGCTTAAACTCTGCACACACAACACGCCAGGCACCAAGCACCTCCCTGGCCATCAGAACCCTGCTGGTACTTCCTTGTCCGGCTTAGCGTCATCCAAACGGGCGTGACAAAATCGAACTGTGGGGCAGCGGTCCGATAAGCGATAAGCTCTAACAATTCAAGAAAAAAAAATCAATGCAGCGCTGGGGCGGGCGGCGCATTCAATTCCAGTTGTTGTGACGCGCTCGAAAAGTTGAAGGTCGGTGTCCACGCCTGCGACTGACTGAAGGGACGGAAAACAGTCCAAGTCAACAAACTAAACCATATACCCCGTTCTAGAGATCAATGCCCCCGGCGCATATCTCTGACAACCGCCAGATACCCAGCCGGCAGATTATGAAGGAATAATCCAAGGAGCGCTTCACTTTGCTGCTTAGAAAGCAGACAAAAGCCCATCCATACTTCTGGGTTTTATATCCACCTTGAAAACACCAACCCGCATATCCCGAGATACTGTACCCCAGGACAGGACCCCAAGTCCTCCTCACACACCAACACACAATGGCTCCCCAACAACAGCAGCCGACCAGCCAGGACTGGGACGTCAAGTTCAACCAGGTCCGCCGCGAGAAGCTCTTCCGAGACCCCCCGACCGACCGCACCGCCTATCCCGCCCTCCAGGCCGCCGTCGACCCCCACATCGAGTCCTTCAATGCCCTCTTCCGCGACGATGGCAAGCCTTCCCTTCTCGACCACGCTCTGGCCGAGATTGGCACCAAGACATTCCTAGACGGCGATGAGCGCGCTGATCCCCAGGGCAAGAACAAGCTCACCATCCGCTACAAGAGCATCGAGTTGCAAAAGTCTCAGGTCCCGCCCACCAACCGCTGGGCCAAGAACCGTGAAATCTTCCCGGCCGAGTGCAGAGAACGACATGTCTCATACAGGGGCAAGCTGTCGGCCACCTTTGAGTATCGCATTAACGATGGCGAGCCTCACGAGTTTGTGCGCGAGCTCGGCCAGATGCCCATCATGGTCAAGGTAAGCCTGGTGACCGGAGATATTCCCAGTCTACATCATCCATGTCTAACAATTCTGCTTGTCAAAAACAGTCCAACAAGTGCCACCTCCAAAACAACTCCCCTGCCCAGCTGGTAGCAAGAAAGGAAGAGTCCGAAGAATTGGGCGGTTACTTCATCGTCAACGGTATCGAAAAGCTCATTCGCATGCTCCTCCTTAACCGGAGAAACTTCCCGCTCGCCATCGTCCGTCCCAGCTTCCAGAACAGAGGCGCCTCCTACACTCCGTACGGTATCATAATGCGATCCGTCCGCCCTGACGAGACCTCCCAGACCAACGTCCTCCACTACCTCAGCGACGGCAATGTCACCTTCCGTTTCTCGTGGAGAAAGAACGAGTACCTCATCCCCGTCATGATGATCATGAAGGCCCTCGTCGAGACAAACGATCGAGAAATCTTCGAGGGTCTTGTCGGCCCACCCCAGTCCAAGGGCGTCGCCAACACCTTCTTGACCGACCGCGTCGAACTCCTCCTCCGCACCTACAAGAAATACGGCCTTTACAGCAAGACCCAGACTCGCGCGTACCTCGGCCAAAAGTTCCGCGTTGTTCTCGGCGTCCCCGACACCATGTCCGACTACGAGGTCGGCACCGAGTTCCTCCGCAAGATTGTCCTTGTCCATCTCGGCTGCCAGGACGTCACCGAGCAGCAGGATGCCGACAAGTTCAACATGCTGCTCTTCATGTGCCGCAAGCTGTACGCCCTCGTTGCCGGTGACTGCGCTGTCGACAACCCCGATGCCGTCCAGAACCAGGAGATTCTCCTGGGTGGTTTCCTCTACGGCCAGATCATCAAGGAGAGACTCGAGGAGCTGTTGACCGTTTCCTTCCGGGCCTCCCTTCGCGACTACCTCAGGAGGAACCCCACGGTATCTTTCCAGTCCGACACTTTCCTCAAGGACTTCCCCATCGCCATCTTCCGCAGGGCCAACGAAAACATTGGTCAGTCGCTCGAGTACTTCTTGTCTACCGGCAACCTTGTGTCTCCCTCCGGTCTCGACTTGCAGCAGGTTTCCGGCTTCACCGTCGTTGCCGAGAAGCTTAACTTCTTGCGTTTCATCAGTCACTTCCGCATGGTGCATCGTGGTTCCTTCTTCGCCCAGCTCAAAACGACAACGGTCCGTAAGCTTTTGCCCGAATCGTGGGGTTTCCTCTGCCCTGTCCACACTCCTGATGGTTCTCCTTGCGGTCTTCTCAACCATTTGGCCCACAAGTGCAAGATCATGACGGAGTCTGTGGATGCCTCTACCATTCCTCGTCTGGCTTTCGAGCTCGGCGTTGTCAACATTTCCTCGGCTGCCACCAGCGAGAGTGTAGTCGTTATGCTTGATGGCAGGATCGTCGGTTGGTGCACCCCTGAGGAGTGCAAGTCCATCGCCGAGACTCTCCGTTACTGGAAGGTCAACGGCGAGAACGGCGTACCTCTTCAGCTCGAGATTGGCTACGTCCCTCCTTCCAACGGCGGTTCTTACCCCGGTCTCTACATGTCCTCTCAGCCTGCTCGTATGGTCCGTCCCGTCAAGTACCTCCCTCTGCAGAAGGAGGATTTTGTCGGTCCTCAGGAGCAGCCTTACATGTCGATTGCCTGCACAGAGCAGGAGGTCATCCCCGGGGATTCTACCCACGTGGAGTTCGATCCTACTAACATCCTCTCCATCCTCGCCAACATGACCCCCTTCTCCGACTTCAACCAGTCTCCCCGTAACATGTACCAGTGTCAGATGGGTAAGCAAACCATGGGTACACCAGCAACGGCTCTTGCCCACCGTACGGACAACAAGATGTACCGTCTCCAGACGGGTCAGACGCCTGTTGTCCGCGCACCTCTGCACAACACGTACGGTTTCGACAACTTCCCCAACGGCATGAACGCCGTCGTCGCTGTCATCTCCTACACCGGTTACGACATGGACGACGCCATGATTCTCAACAAGTCGGCACACGAGAGAGGATTTGGTCATGGTAGCATCTACAAGACCAAGAAGGTCAGTCTCAAGGATGACAGCAGGACACGCTCGGCCAAGAGCATTGTCAAGATGTTCGGCTTTGCGCCCAACAGCACCATCCGGGAGTCCACCCGCGACATGCTCGACAACGACGGTCTCCCTCGCGTCGGCCGTCTTCTCCGTGAGGGCGACGTCATCTGCGCGTGGCACACCGTTTCCGCCGACTACAACGGCCAGCTCGTCAACCGCGACGGCGTCACTCACTACGAGCGGTACAAGGACTCGGAAGACGCCTTTGTGGAGGAAGTCCGCGTCATCGGCGCCGACAATGGCACCGAGCCCCTGCAGACCGTCTCCATCAAGTTGCGCATTCCCCGTTCCCCCGTCATTGGTGACAAGTTCTCGTCTCGTCACGGTCAAAAGGGTGTCCTTTCGCAAAAGTGGCCCGCCACCGACATGCCCTTCTCGGAAACCGGTATCCAGCCCGACGTCATCATCAACCCTCACGCTTTCCCGTCGCGCATGACCATTGGCATGTTTGTCGAGTCGCTAGCCGGCAAGGCTGGCGCCCTGCACGGTCTCGCGCAGGACTCCACCCCCTTCAAGTTCGACGAGCAAAACACGGCGGGCGATTACTTTGGCCACCAGCTCATGAAGGCTGGCTACAACTACCACGGCAACGAGCCCCTCTACTCGGGTATTACGGGCGAGGAGTTCCAAGCGGATATCTACATTGGTGTGGTCTACTACCAGCGTCTGCGTCACATGGTTAACGACAAGTACCAAGTGCGTACTACTGGCCCCGTCGTGCCTACGACTGGTCAGCCCATCAAGGGTCGTAAGAAGGGTGGTGGTATCCGTGTCGGTGAAATGGAGCGCGATGCCCTTCTCGCTCACGGTACTTCGTTCCTCCTTCAGGACCGTCTTCTCAACTGCTCGGATTACTCCAAGAGCTGGATGTGCCGTCAGTGCGGCTCCTTCCTTTCCACGCAACCCACCGTGTCGCCATTTATCGGCAAGCGCAAGGCCGTCAGCACTGTTAGGTGCAGGAACTGCGCGGTCAGGCTGGACGACATGGAGGATGTCGATCTCATGCAGATTGACGGAGAGATCTGGGAAGATGGCAGCGGTACCCAGTGGATCGGTGGAGAGAACACTACCATCGTTGCGGTGCCGGGTGCGCTCAAGTACTTGGATGTG
Organism: Neurospora hispaniola; assembly: GCF_033458365.1. Taxonomy (NCBI): domain Eukaryota; kingdom Fungi; phylum Ascomycota; class Sordariomycetes; order Sordariales; family Sordariaceae; genus Neurospora; species Neurospora hispaniola. The sequence continues at coordinate 5,348,009 of NW_026944407.1, read as the reverse complement.
GAACTGGCGGCTATGGGCATCAAGCTGAAGTACAAGGTAGATAAGAAGGATGAGATTAGGAGGGGACAGTTGGTAGGGAAGAAGGCGGGTGATTTGATGTTGACGGCTTAAGAGATATGAGAGTTCTATGTATGGATGGGTCTGGTCAAAGGGTACAGAAAAGTTCCTATGTATGGGTTTATGTGTTTAGCAGCATCATGGGAGTAAGTTAGGGTAGTGTAATTTGCAATGTTCGAATGTTTTTCTCTCCTGTTTCGGTCATACCGGCAGACATTTTCTTATTCCCATGGCATGGTGAAACCATGAACAGGAGTAGCATGTGGTGGGACACTCGAGTGGATTTGACTTTGACGCAAGTGAGCTGAATCCCGTCATCCACAGGTCATTCTTCATGGCTATGAGCAGTGGTTTGATGGCAAATGCAAACTTGACGGTAGCACAAGAGAACGATGTACCTGAACACAAGAGCGGGAGACGACACCAGGACGCAAGATTGTGTTTAACACGATCGGATAGCTGCCGTGACCCCTAATGATAGGTATGCGTGTCAACGATGGTGCAGTTGAAGAAGATGGGGTTTGGTGATGTGATTAGCAGCATAATGGAAGTGTTGTCCCCGAGTGAGGAACTCGATATTAGGAAGCTATTCACGACGAGGTGACTTTTTCTTTCAAAATACTTTCAGTTTGTTACCATGACCAGGTGAGACACTCCAACGTAAGATCACACTACAGCTGAAATGGATACAACGCTGATACGGATAGTTACCTCCAGTGACTTGACACTTGACACGCAACACGCCCATCCAGGAAGGAAGCAATTTCAGTGCCGATGTCGGGTTTCACCTGCCTCTCTGAGGCCCGACTTCCGATCACGGCATTCGGATCCCCCAGTCTCTTGCCAGATGTACCTTCCTTGTGTCAACCGGTGTGGAAATTATGTCGGTAAGTACCTTCCATTTTCACTCTCGCTGCTCCTTCCAGAGGAAGTTCTCGTCCTTAGGTTCCATAGAATCGTCACTACAGTATCACGCTCGGCTCGGCTCCACGGCACTTGGCTGTCTCTCCACTTCCCGGGCAGTTTCAGACTTTTCTCTGACATCTTCAATTTCCATCTGACTGGCGATTGCAAGCCATCTGCTTCGTCTCGCTGTGTTGGTGTTTTGGGTCGAGTACCTTGCCTACTACGACAATCTGTACTTTGCCATGATCGGTAGTCAAGGCATGCTTGACAATCAGAAAAGCCACTGTCCACCGTGATCGGAACAGCAATCAGTCACTCGTTTCGTACTTCAAGATTTTTTTTGTTCTGGATCCAGAAACTCTTTTCTCTTCTTTTCTTCTAATCTGTCCATCTCGCCAACTCCTCCTAATCAGCATACTCGAGTCACGTCCCAATCTGTGCCATAATTCTCGACCATCAGCATTCCATTCTGGCTCGTGACCTTCAAGGACTTCGTCAATGACTACTTCGACACCCATTTACCTCCCCTAATCGCAGCTCATCACCGCCTTGGTAACATCCCATTCCTTTCCGGTCTCTCCCACCCACCCGCAACGGACGTTTACCTCGCCCACATCTTTCTCGACCAATCTCCTTCTTGGTCAGTCATTCGTACGCTTCACCGGTTCTTCTCTGAGCAAAGACTACGTCTCAGTCGTTGCGACAACCGAGATTGACACTACTTGCACATCGCAACCCATGCCAATGGCACGCTTTCGGTTACCACTCGCCCTGCTATCTCTCGCTGTGTTCGCTGCGCACTCCGTTCTCGCACAATATGGCGCGTACGACTACGGCTTTGACGCAGCAAAGCTCATAAAGCGCCAGCTCGCTTCGCAAGAACCGGTGCCGGTAGTAACGGGAGCCGAGGGTGGGGAGACAATCCGACCTCGACAAGAAATCCGTCAGCTGGAACAGGACAAAGAGCTATGGACTCTCTATATCCTGGGGCTCAGTCTGATGCAGTTCACCGACCAGTCATCGCCGGTGTCGTGGTACGGGATTACTGGTACTAATGTTACACTTGAGGTTCCCCCCTCTTCATTCTTCTCTGTCTACTGACACGCTACACGTGTGCTTTCTGTCATGCTAACCAACAACGTCAACCAGGGATACACGGCATACCTCACCAAACCTGGGGCGGTGTGACTCCTACTCCCGGAAATGAGGAAACAGGATATTGTACTCACTCCTCGATCCTCTTCCCGACATGGCATCGTCCTTATCTTGCCCTCTACGAGGTACGTCTCTCTCTGTCCCTGAGATAATGACGCCTGCCGACCCAAGACCCGTCACAGCAAGTACTTTACAACCTGATCCAAAACATTGCCAAATGGTGGCCCGAGGGCGAACCACGAAACCGATACCAGGCGGCTGCTCTCCGGTTCCGCATACCCTACTGGGATTGGGCCTCCAGCCCGCCTTCAGGACAGAGCGTTCTGCCTCTTAGTGTTGGTGGGAGCCCGTACGTGGATGTGAATGGCCCCAATGGAGTGCAGAGAATTGCCAACCCCTTGTTCAGTTACTCCTTCAAGCCGCTGAATGCTACTGCCTTTCTTCAGGATCCGGTGAGTGCAAGTCACCTTTGGCGAAGCGACCTCTGCTGACATTTGGTGTACGACAGTGGGATATATGGACAACTACTCTCAGAAGCCCGACTACCAGCGATAACAAGGCGCAATCCAACAACTCCCTCGTGGCTGTGAACTTTGACCAAAATCTCGACTCAATTGGCCAACGTCTTTACATTCTTTTCTCCAACTACGGCAACTACAGCACCTTTAGCAACAACGCCTGGATACCCTACATCAATAATGGCTCCTTCGACTCCCTCGAAGCCATTCATGACACTGTACACAACCTAGCCGGCGGCGGCGGACTAGGCCAACCCAACGCTCAAGGCGGCCACATGGCTTACATCCCCTACTCCTCCTTTGACCCCATTTTCTTTCTTCACCACGCCATGGTCGACCGCATCTTCGCCATCTGGCAGTCCCTGTACCCAAGCAGCTACGTCACCCCCATGCAAGCCTACATCGCATCCTACACCACCTCTCGAGGCGAGTTTCAGACCGCCGCCACCCCTTTGACACCATTCTACTTTAACGCGAACGGCACGTTCTGGACATCGGACATGGTCCGCGATCATACGAGGTTTGGATACACCTACCCCGAGCTGGTTGGAGTGTCGGGTAGTGTACCGAACAGCCAGAGCCGATCACTGTCAAGGAGGGCAAGGGAAAGGGTAATGGCAGCGATCAACCGCCTTTACGGTCCATCAACTCCCTCGAGTCTCTACCGCAAGGAACTACGAGCCGGAAGACTAGGACCAGGGAAAAAGGTCCCCGGCAATCTACCTGCCGGAAGGGTCTTCAGCGGTAATGGGCAATACAGGGAGTGGCTAGCCAATGTGAGGGTGAAGAAACAAGCCTTGGATGGGCCGTTCTTCATTCATCTGTTTCTCGGGGAAGCACCAAAGGACTCGAAGGAGTGGGCGTCGGCCAAGAATCATGTCGGGTCGATGGGGGTTTTTGCGTCGGATGAGCGGTATGGGGAGAGTAAGATGGATGGGATGGATGAAGTTATGGTTTCGGGAACTGTGCCGTTGACAAAGGCGCTAGTTGAGAAGGTGATGGGGACGGGGAGGTTCGGCGTTGGCGGTGCGGTCAAGGGTGTTGTTGCAGGTGCGGGAGGCAGAAGTGTCGGTGGTCGTTTTGTGGGCTTCGAAGGTGACGTTGGCAATGGCTTCAGGGGAGAAGACGAAGGATATGGAGAAGATGGAGATTGGTTAGGACAGGGGGAGATGTTGAGGAGTCTGGACCCCAAGGACGTGGAACCCTTTCTAAGGAGAAACTTGGTGGTGAATATCGTCAAGGTGGATGGGAAGGTGGTTATGCATGGGAGTTATGTGGAGGGTTTGGGGATTCATGTGGTCAGTTCTAGGGTGAGGGCGGCAAGAGTTGAGGAGGAGTTACCTGCTTGGGGCCAAGCGGAGAGTGGGTTTGATGTTGTCTGAGGTACGATCATGTCAAGAGGTGTTGGCTTGGTTCTTTGACAAGACTTGTAGTTGTTATATGTTGTATTGGTGGTGATGGAAAATAAGGGTATGGCTTTTTGTTAGAATATGGGGATGATAATGGCCCTTTAGGGTGTAATTGTAGCTGAGATTAATGAAAGGCAGTGATCATTCAGTGAGGAGATTCGACAGAAATTCCAAATACCCCCAGCGAGTTGAACATGTCCACGTTCCTTCGCCACTGCTCGTCTGCAGTTGTGGATACCACCAGGACACTCGATGATTTCTCGACAAAGACATGTTGAATAGTAGGGTATAGCCATGTAACTTGTAGCTAGGGAGCTATATATTAGGTAAGTAGACTTTGTTGCGCCTTGTCAGGTCAAAACAAGACTGGAAACTCCGTTGCCTCACCGCCCTCAAGACAACAACTTGACAAGGCGGCCAAGGCAAGCGGCAAGGGTGTAGTAGGTAAGCACCAATGACCAAGGCAAAGTCTGAACACTGTGTGGCTATTGGACACTAGAATTCAGAGCTACCCCCTCGACGTTAACTCAAGATAAACCTAGATAAGGTAGCTAGGAACTGCCTGCCTGCCTGACTGACTGACTGACTGACTGACTGACTGACTGACTGACTGACTGACTGACTGACTGACTGACTGACTGACTGACTGACTGACTGACTGACTGACTGACTGACTGCCTAACTGCTTGGATGACAGGAAAATCCACGTGGAAAATTCGAGGCGAAGCTAGGTAGCTGCCCACTGCTGCAAGGGGGTAGAGCCTCATCTTCCCAGCCAGACTTGTCTCTTGTACTCTTGTCTGTTTTCTATCCCTTTTCCATTTGTCATGTCACCCCTTCATTCATCGCCAGCCCCAGCCAAAACGGGGCAGGGCAGGACTGCTCGGGACAAAGCCCCCTTCGAGTTCATGGTATGGAGCCGCCTTGTAGGCGTCACGTTGCTGTTGTTGGTGGCTTCATGGAAGGTGAGGTGAGGCGGCTGGGCGTTGAGGATTTCACTACCTCACCTACCTAGCCACCATATACTACCATAAACATGTATGTAGAGCCAGGGAGAATAGGGCTGTGTGGTGGTTATTCTGAAGAATACGGGTGATATGTGTGTTGACGTGGTTTGATGACTGGAACTGGCTGATGAGGGGGACAGACCAAGCAGGCTGAACACAAGGCGGTTAAGTTGTGGGTACATGTACCTTGTTGGGAAGATGTAAGTGCAAAGGACGAGGTGCCTACCTACCTGTAGGGAGTGAAGCTCATGGAGACATAGTCGAAAGTTGGAGATCTTCAATGTGAGGCAACCAACGGAATAGACACTTTTTAAAGTAAGGCAATCAGTGGTTTGCAAGGTAAGGGTAGTCGACTTCGTTGCTGTGCCATTAGGAAGCTTGCCTAGTAGGTACCTCTACATTCCGAAGTTCCACTCCTCGGAGATTGGGTTTTCGATGGAGTGTCAGGAATTGGTGAGTTGCATTTCTCTCCAGATAGCGCCACCGCACAACGGTTGACGTGGAGTTTGTTGAGCACAAGGTAGAAAGGGGAGACGGACTGAGGCGTCTGTTTACCACTGCCTCAATGAAGGAGGGGAGAATGGACTTCCAGCCCGGGATTAGAGCATATGAAGTCGGGCGGGTTAAGATTTTGAGCGGTGAAGCGACTGGCTCGAGGTATTGGACAGATTTGTCTTGCCTTGTTTTGCCTCGTTGTGCTGCTGGTTTCACGGTTAGGGTGTAGTCTACTCAGTTCGGTTGTCGCCGATACTTCTTAGATAGGTAGAGGTAGGTAGAGGTAGGTACGTAACTAGGTACGCTGGTAATTGCTTGAATCTGACAGTAGGTGTGCGAAAGTGTTGGCATCGCGATCGTAAACCGCGGTCGGAAAGATGGCACGTCCAAGACACGAAGGAAAAGGGAGATAGTGAGTTGGGCAGTTGCTCGGAGGCATCCGGTGACACCTCCATCTTCAGCCTGATGCCAGGTCGATATACCAAGTTGCTGTGCCGCCTCGAGACACCAAAGCTCAGTGAACCGGTAGGAAATGGCAATGTGTGTCTGCATCATAATCAAGGACCGCGCTTGAAGACCGTGAAATCAAGGGAGAAAATAAGGAGCATCGTTGACATCGTTGACAAGAAACGGATAGTACGGACCGGTCCACCCAGGTGTCGAGAGACATCCGGTGTGTACATTTCACCCATTGCAGGCTGTGATAATGAAGCGACGATCGAAACAAAAAAGACAGTTGGCAGTGAGGACGGAAACAGATTTGTTTCGAAACATGCGGGATGACACTCACTGAAGTAATGGTGGGTTACATCAACTTCCCAAAACTCAGCCGAAGTGGCCTAGGTGTGCGGTCCAAAATGTCGAGTGTGGAAACTGAGGCCCAAAAGAGAACGTAATGCGACGACAGTCTACCGCTTTTGGAAACTGGAAATGCATTTTGAAAGTTCGGGTGCCATCGGTTTGTGCTTGTGAGCTGAAAATGTGAAGATCCTTTTGCTTTCGCTGACTTTTGTTGCTGGGCGGAGATGCTTGGCGCGTTTGGAAATCTGCTTCTCGTCGTCATGGTCATCGTCACGTCTTGCCCGTATCAGCGACCTACACCACCAATTTTGACAGTTTTTCATGCGAGGTTTAGGAAATAGAAACAGGAGATGCCGAATAAGTGCTTGGGGATGCATTTTGGCTTGGTGTGGTATGGAAAAAGTGCGAGTGTCTTCGGCCGTCCCAGCGTGGCCGTTGCGCCACATCTGTGCAGTCCCAACGATCAGCACGGGTCTCTGAGAGCAGCCCAGTCACCAAAACTTTGTGTCGCCGCCCGTTCGTTGCTGATTTTCCTAGGGCGTATCATCACTGGAACTGAAAAGTTTCCCGCCTCTGCCGTGGAAAGACTTCCCGCCGTGGATGATATCACTGGTTTAGCGTTGGAAAGGCCGTCAACGTTTCACAAGCCCCGCCAGTCCACACCATCTTGACCTTAGTGATTCTTTGGCTTGTGAGACAGCAACCCGCGAACGCCCGCTATAGAAACGTCTGATAAGCCGTCTCTGTCAGTAAAGGGCGAATGAGAACAAAGCTTCGGACGAGTGATGAACGAGTGTTCGAGGTCCAGGTACCCGAAGTCCCAAACCATCGACTTACATGGACATGCATAACCAAGTCAGCAAATGAGAGCTCGACCGGCGTCCAAGACTTGGAATGGCCTCTGAAACTATCACGAACTTGGAATGGGCCAGTTTTGAACGAACATTAGCTTCCTTGCGGTTTCCTTAGCGTATCCCGCCCTTCTGCACCGCAGTCGCCGCAATTTCCTTCTTTTGCTTCTTTGGCCGTTCCTTTACCAAGGCCTCAGCCTTCCCCCTCCGGCTGCTTAACCTTCAATTAAATCGGTGTTTCAAATGTCTTGGCCCATTCACGCCGGACCTCGGGAATGGCCTCTGACTGGCTTCAAAACATGGTCTCCGCTCAAGGCATCCAATCGGCCAAGCAGACTTACATGCGAAACAGCAATACCACATGCGGAATTCAGCTGCTTCGCCACGATACCAATGCAAGTTTAATGAGAAAATCAACTTCACCGTCTTTTTAAGCCTCAGTTGAACCCCAAAACATTTCCATGTCAGGACGCGTGAGGAGGCTATTCTGAAGCCCGGTAAGGGTCGCGACCAAGTCCGCCTCATCAGAAGGCCAGTAGAGCAAGCCCAACCCCGTCGCCTGGTGCCCGTTCTCCGGATCATCAGCGGCCAGAACTTCATGAGGCATGACGAGATGTGTGACCGGTTTGTCTTCCAGGGACTCACAAATGTTTTCAGTGTCAGTGATGAACGGTAGCAGTCACACCGCCCGCCGATCCGATCAGACCCTGTGCCCTTGTCGCCATGGTACGATCCAAGCTACATACTCAGTTGCGCAGGTTGCTGTCCCGGGACCGAAGCCTGGTGGTCATGAATCGTCAAAGGTGACAGTGGCATACTTCTAGAAGCCGAGTTCCGAAGGCGTGAACCTATAAGCCGGCGGTGGTAAGATTGGCGATGGTGATCAACATCTTGGAACTTTTGCTTCAGCTACCCATGGGTCAGTCCATTGGCCAGTCAGCTACCAGTTGACCAGTGACGATGCGCTGTAGGTTTGATAGCTAGGTATGTACACGTGAGTGATAGCGGTGCGTCGTCAATGCAACCCTGCATAGACGCCCCGCTATGCCTGCAAGCCGCCCTTGTTCGGACCTCGGTGACATGTTTAACTGTAGACGACAAGTCAAAGTCATCGAAGACGACAAAAAATGCGGGACGTGCCGGGAAAAGGGCTCGATGATTGTAACATACTGGACTCTACGTTGTCAATCGAGGCGGACTGTATGTACGCAATCAGAAATGGCGATGGCTTATCTCCGCATATTCCCTTCTTGCGCATCCACTTCTTACGACGCCGCAAGTTGCAGGGGGACCTTGAAGCCTCGACAACAACGAAGGGTATTTCCACGAGTGAATAGAGAGGCCCTTATGCGCAAGCCCATCCAAGCCTAGCGGCGACAAGGCCCGACGGAAGGTGACTGACATGGAGATGCATCTGGACGGCAGGCTGACTGCCTCTTTGCTTCTTTCTTCAAGGGCGTTCTCGTTGTTATGTGAGACATTGTGATACTGCAGCAAGCAGCAGGCATGGCTTAATGACGACATACCATGTAAGTCAGTCTTGACAGCTTCAACTAAGCTTTTCGGGACGTCTTCGTCCAAACCGGGAGCCGAAGTTCGACCCCAACCTTAGGCTGCAACTGCTAGTAGAGCATCTGGGGCTCGTGACTACTGCGCCATGGCATATGAACAGAAAGGAAAGAAACCGGGGAACACAAGGATCATTCTGGGTGTACATCTGGCTCAGGCACCGGTATGGAAGCTTGTGCTTCGAGGTGATCCAAGGGCGGTGAAGTTGTTCAGTCCAACCTGACCTCGACTTCATTGCTCCCCTTCCGCCTGCCGGTGCGCCGTAATTGTCATGAGTGGGTTTTTTTGCACGCTTGCGCAAGGTACGCAAATAGGTAATTGGAGCTAAGCATCATACGTGGCACCTGAGGCATGCCACGCAGGTACAGAAGCTGGAGGGGGTGGCACTAGCTACCCCGACGAGCCCGTCAGATACTTTGGAAAATGATGACGGGGAATTGTGGGCGATACCAACCAACACGGTTTGCAGCGAAGTACTCCTGACAGAATATGCAGGTGTCTTCGGGGTAATTTCGTCTGCAGCAAGTCGTGTATTGCGTTGGATGAGATTGAAGCCTCATACTCTTCATGTCTCTTCGTATTTGTCCTGTGATTGTAAGCTAGACCTGCGGCCATGGTGAAAGAGATGACGAGTGACCACATCCCCTCCACCCCCCCAACCCCCTGACGGCACCTACCGCAATTCTCGGTCGAGACAATCGACTCATTGGAAGGGTGCAACCCCAAAGTAAACAATATTGACCAATGGGATTGTAGACGGCAGACCGAGACAGGAGACGGACCAAGTATGGCCTGGGGCATAGCCATTCCGACTTCCATCCTGCTTTCGCAGAGGGCTTGTGAGGAGGACTCTGAGAAAGAGCCTCCTTTTCCACATGAGCTTCGACGAAAGGCTGGCAGCGCTACTTTTAAGGCACAGTCTCTCGTAGGACATCCCAACTTGACCCCCGCGCTCTTCTCCTCTTAGTTTCCACCATCCCGAGTCGGATACAGTAATAGCCTGCAATTGCCTCGATACCGCATGCTCGATTCTGTCACACCGAAACACCCTGATCTTCTGATTGCTTTGTTGTACCTCCTAGTTGCCTCCGCATCGCGGCCTTGCCGGCTCCTATTGCACCAACCTACAGTTAACGGCACATCCTCAGACACTGCAGAACCACCTGAGCCCATAAGGGAGGCATGACTATGGCGAACCATCCTTTCCACCCCCGTGTCTTCAATGGAAGTGCCGACTTCCAGAGAGATGATTGTCCAGGTCCCTGTCATCCTGAAGAGTACCTTAACCGCCAGCCGTCCTACCCAGAGGTTGGACAAGTCACCGAGGATTTCAACCAATATTCCTCAGGAATACCGAATGCTGCCGAGCATATCTTTGGCCCCGACCAAAGTTCTTCCGGAACCAGAGACATTACAGAAGAGTTCTTTGACTTCGACCTGTATAGTAAACAAGATGAGGTTACCGTCACGACTGAGACCTCCATCGAAGGGGACTCCTTGGTTCATTCGGCTCCGTCCGCAACACAAGACCAGTATACTAGGACGGCCTTGGATCATGAACCCGAGACGACGGAAGGCACTATTATTGCCGCTGCCTCCAGTCCCCTTGCTATCCCGTTTCTCAATCAGCCGACGCGCGGCGAATATCTCGACCCTCAACGATATCCAACGTCTGAAGACATCGATATTCATTTATCCGATCCCGACAGTCATGATGTAGATGAGACGCAGGCCTCATCTCGAAGCCGACTTGGCAAGCAGGCTGCTAAGCGCGAGCGCATTCTCTCAAATCCTGAAGAGACAGCGCGTACCCGGGAAAACAAAGCGTGCCTCTCTTGCAAGATTCAGAAGACCAGGGTAAGACAACTCAATCCCAGATATCCCATTTTTGACGATGTTCGCTGACAAGGATAAAAGTGTAAGCCTGAAAGTCCCTGTCCAGGCTGTGTCGACTTCAGTGCAAAGGTCGGGAGCCCTGATACTGTGTGCAACCGGGCAATTCTGACCATGATCAGGACGAAGGCTGGTAGGTAGCCCAAAAGAAATCGTACCAGGTGAAAATAGCTGACCTTGTCGAAGATTGGCCATTGACAAACCAGGTTTTGAGTCAACCGAAACGCGAACAGGCCTGGGGCAATGGAAAACGTACTGAGCTCCTCATCTCCCACTGCACCAACGCCGACAACGCATTACTGTTGGTTCACGGTTGCGAGTTCATCGAACAGCGGCCAGGCCCTTGCTTCTATCATATGATAGGCATTGCCCCCGATGAGGGTCCCAGTGATAAGAATCTTTATGATTGGGGCAAACGTGATGTGGAGGTCCATGCCGACACCGAGGAAAATTTCCCGAATTGTCTTGAGAAGTTCCTCTTGCTCTATGAGCAGATGTTTCATCAACGTTATGTTGCGAACGTCAAAGGTAAGCCTCAAAGCCCCGATTTCCTTGCAACACGTCGACTAACGCGATCTACACAGGCTCTGCTCAGACCAGGCCTGGCAGGTTCCACAAACTGATGGACAACGCGCAGTATGTGGCGTGTGTGGCAAAGATCTGGACCGCTAGGCGATTCTCTGTAAGCGGAGTACCCTTCGGTTTCGACCCTGAACCAGTGTCGGTTTTCTTGCGTCAGCGTGCTGGGAAGATGATAGGGCCAATCGAAGGGCAGATACTGGAGCAGCTCAAGGTGTTCTCAAACTCCAAGGAGACCAAGATCACAACTGACCTCGAGTCCACTATGGGTTCAGCGCTTGTTATTGCTGTCTGGACTGCTCTGTGGCAGATGATGTTGACATACCGTAGCGTGCTCAACCTGACGCTGCCTGGCACTGGTGAGTCTACCCCATCCAGTTTCCCCCCTGCTAATATGCTAATTTGAGTGGCAATAGCATTCCATGAGGAGACTAATAAACTCTTCCAGAGCATGGTCACGATATACTCGATGCTCTTCCGTACGGCAGAAGTGCTCAGAACCGTGGAAAAGGCGTTCGAGAGTGCAGATGCATTCGATAACGATCAAGTTAGACAAGCGTTTCGGAAAGCTTGGGAGACGCGTTTTGATTTCTGTAAGCAAAGAATCAGCCTTCCTGCCCCTTTTGACACTCTTGGGTTGACATCTCAGTAGATTGCGAAGTGGAAAAAGGGTCACCATCCAACAGACAAGATGCGCTTCTAAAAACACACGTCATAACCTGGGAAGAATTGATCTTAAACCGGCGAGAAACGAAACCAGCTCGGAAGGGAAAAGCGAAAGTGTGCGAGAAGAAGCAAGCTTGAGTCCCCAAGCAAAAGACAAAGAAACACTAGTACATAGGTCTGACTATACAGGCGTTTGGTACTAAAGGAAGGGCATGATAGACTGCGAACGGCTTACAGAAGTGAAACAATATCGGGATGGCATTTTGGCTTAATGTCAATGGACGTGGACATAGAATAATACTAATCACTGTTGACAGCATCATAACAACTTACCACATCAAGGAAGCGTGCTTATGTCCACAATGACCTTTTTGCTGGAATCTTGCTCTCTCTGCGAGCCGACTTGTTCGAAATGGGATATCAGATCTCGGGTGTCAATGCCTCGAAGAGCTGTTTCGACAACCTGGAGGTTGAGGCGGACTTGAAACCCCTTATTATCGTCGGACTGTTCCACGGTCGATCTGAACCTGGCACCAGAAAAATCAGTACACTATTAAACAGCTGTTTAGTCCAACAATCGACTTACTGAACCTTGTCTCCAAGTTGATGAGCATCCTGGACCGTTGGTGCCAGTTTTGCAAGTATGGTAGCTACAGCTCCAATGTAGCCCGCCCAAAACACAGCGTCCGGGTTGACAGTATCGGCCAATGCCCGCAAGTTGTTCAACAGCTGTTCATCCGCCGGAGTGACGCTACCGCCCCATCTTGCACAAAGTGTCAGAGCCATTACAGCCCGGGCCGCGTGCGATAGACCAGGACAATCCGGGTGCTCCGTGATGGCGCTGTGCAAAGCGGCAGAGGCATGGTCAAGGGTATCGACGCCGATGTCAGACCAAATCTTGCTCACGAACAGGCGGCCAAGACCAAGACCAAAGACCGTTTTTGGGCTGCCATAGTCAGCTGGCAGAGCTGATGACAGTATATCAACAATGCTTTGGAGTGATGCCTCGGCTTGGAGACAATCCAAAGGATCGCTCTCGCGAATCTCCTGGGGCAGCCTGATCATGAGCGCACCTTCTCTGTTTCCTCCGGCACAAAACGTGACCGATCGTATGCGTGGAACGGCCGAGATGAGAGCCTCAACGACCGTGACGATGGCAGGAAATTGGGCTCGGCGGCGCTTGGACATTCCGACGATCTTCTTCTTGAAGTTGGTGTTCACTTCGAGCATATGACTGGTCTTGGCAAAGAATTCGCCCGTGACTTTGTAGGAGCCTATTGCTGGTATGGGATACGGGGAGATTGCATCGTTGTGCATCAGCATGCTGCCGTAGCCTCGGAACCCTCCTCCGCAGAGATAAATGTCAATGCCTTGTGTACCCTTGGCTTCGTCCGCAAGGGCAGGGAAGGTCTCGCAAAGCCTGGCAAAAGCCAGCTTCATACCTTGGTTGAGCTTCGAAACCTCGTTGGTCTTGAAGTCAGCATCGTCGTGTTCGAGGATTTTGATCAAGCGAGCAGCACCAAAAGGCAAACTCCTGCCGACCTGTGCTGCGTGGATGTGATAGTCGGCATCTTGACCGGTGGTGTCCAGATAAGACATCTGGACACTGCCACCGCCAAGGTCAAGGAAGAGACCCTTGGGACGAGAAAAGGCCGATCTGGCTCCTAGTGAGCCAAACAGGGTCTCAACTTGGGGGTGCAGAATCTTGATAGCAAGTCCAGGGACCTCGGCCTCGATGGTCTGTAGCATTACAGCAGCGTTGCCCGCTTTCCGCATGGCCTCTGTAGCAAAGACGGTCACATGGTCGGGGGGTACGCCGTAATCGTTGACAGCAATGGCATGGAACCGGGCCAGTGTCTCGGCCACAAGGGCGATGGTTTTGTCGGGGAAAAGCGGGGGGCCACCAGCTGAAGACTCGCTCAGGGCATCGAAGAGGGAGATGGCGGCTCGCTCCTGGTAAAGACACTTGAGCAAGCGAGTCTGTGGCGGGGAGAGGTCGGAAATGGAGAACCGAATGCCATTACTGTGAAATAGATAACAAAACTAATCAGGATATGAACACCACAAGGGGGAAAAATGCAAATACGGTACTGTAGCCAGCTTACCTGCCCATATCAACCAAGGCATAGAGGTGGTTCGAGTCGGCAGGGTCCCAGCGAGGCCATACCTCGTCGAGATTGTCCAGTGTGACCAAGTTGACTGATTCTGTTGATGCCATCCTTTGGGTAAACTGAGGAGCTGAGATGTCACTCCAGGAGGAACTTGAAATCGAAAGCCAAAGGAAGGAGAGAAGGCAAAGTTCAAAGATCATGTGAAGGAACTGACGCCGATGATGCCCAATGTCGGCCAGCAAGACGACTGGAAGCTCCACACTGCTGTGATTCGGCCAATCATCAAAGCTGCTGGATTGTGTAGTGTAGTGTAGGTCACCCAGAGTGGGAAGGACCTGGAGCTACACTGGCTGTTCCTGCCCAGCTCAGCTCAGTGGTGTACATAAAGTACCTTGGGTAGACTAAGCACTGAACACTCCAAGCCCCCAGTCATGACCCCACCTTCTGCTCAGACCCCGCAATGAGCTCTTATCCTGGCTGTTAAGAGCCTACGCATTATCACGCCGGGAAATGGAGAATCGCTAACCAGTCTTGTTATTGTGCCAAGCCCAATGCCATCGTCATTATGGCTTTAGGTTTGATGTCAACAAGAGCCTGAGGCATGACGGGCCCCTCCATCACCATCGACAAAGCGATCGAGTGTTATTTTATCGATGAGATGCCGCATCTTCTGATGGTAACGCCACGAACGCTCTCAAACCTTCTCGGGCACCACGGATTATGAGGCGACAATTCATCAACAACAGCGACACGATCATTTGACAGGCCGACTAGGTAGACGGCAGGAAGTTGAGTAAGGCCGACGTGCAGCTGCACCTCCTCCCTCCCTCTTTTTTTCGCAGATTGGCCGTCACTTGCTCCATTCTGTTCCTCCCTTCACCTCTGTTCTCGTTTCCATCTCCCAGGTCTGGATGGGTAAGTAAATCGGCAAATCCGTCAAAAGTTCAAAAAGTCGACGACAGCAGGAACTACACTACACTACATATGGAAATCGGCATCGAAAAGAAAGAAACCCTGTCTCCGGCGGCAGTGCTCACATGAGGTTACAGTACTAGGGACTTTTTAGTTTTTAGCGCTGCAGATTACATCACTGGCCGTGGTAACAAGTGGGTGGGTGGGTGACCGCTGAGGTTCTTGAGTCCTTTGCTCTGTGTCATCCATTTTAGGGAACTGAACAACATGGACAACATGGGACGCGTCCTGGATGGTCGGTTGTTTTTGTGAGTGGCCAATCACAAGCTGCCGCTAAGACGTTGGGATCGCGTTCACGACGCGTTGGACTTCCTTTATTGAACGGTTCTTCACGCCATGATGATTCCGCGGACGGCCGGCCTCCATGTCAGTACTAATTGCTGCTGCCTTTGCTTCCAGGTTGGATCTCATGTTTCAACTTCCGATGTTATTGTTCTTATTGATGCTGTGGTGTTGTGATGGTGTTGTTATTGTTATTGTCGTCGAAGCTGGGTTACACTTGTGAAGCGGCGGCCTCCATCTCTCCACATTCACGCAACTCCACGCCGGCATGAACTCCACTGCGGGCTTCAAGTGTCAGAGTTAAGAGCCGGCCTCCGTGCCGCGACAGGTGGACAACGGACCCTTGAGTTGTTGTTGTGTACACGATTGGGTTGTTGTTGTACTTGTTGTTGTCGTCGGTCGTCGATGTTGGTTCACCACTGGCTGATGTTGGGGTTTATATATAAATATATATATATATATATATATAGATACCTGTATATATGTTGACATGGATGTTGTTGACATGGTGTGGTTGTCAAGAGACAAGAGATGTCATATCCGAGGTAACTATGTAACTGAATTGACAGGAACTCAAGAGAGATGCCCCAGCCCTTGTCCCTGTCCGTTCCGTCCTCTTTCCATCTCTGGCTGATCTGATTCCCGAGGCTGATGAAGCTACTGTACGACCTTGCCTTGTACCTACATACATTATACTTATACATACACATACACATACATAGCACATCCATTCCCACTTTTGACGGACCCTTGCCCTCGCTATCGCATATCGATCGCATCCAGGCAGAGTCCAACGACCCGAGTTCCATCCGCTCGTCCCTGCAACCACTCACCACTTCTACTTTGTCCTCCCCCTCTAGCTCTTGTCGTTTTTGCGACTTCACCTCTTTGCGACTCGCTCAGTTATAGGTGCGCGCTTCTGGCGCATTTCCCACAAACCCCAGCGTTTTGGTCGCATCATCCACCCGCTTCCATATTCCATCTCAAGACAAGAAAGTTGGCAGCAAAAGACGGCCGCCCGCACGCACTTGCGACTGAGACCTTCCGCTCACTTGATTGATTGATTGATTGATTGACCCTTTCACTCCGACACTCGCTCTTTTCCGCAAAGTTCACCTTGACGACACCAAACACCAGCAACAACAACAACAACCAACACCTAATTTCCCCCAACCATCCGACACTGCAGCAGTCTCGAGCTCAGTCCCCTCTTTCTTCCCTTGCAGACGCAACGACAATACAACTTGAACGCGATAACGAGCCACGCCGACCACGCCGACTACCACTTACGCCGATCACGACGGACCACGACCACGGCCACATCGTGTTTCACCATAACAATTGGCACAGTACTACACCCATCTTCCTCTCTACAGTCGGTACTTCTGCCTTGCCCATCAATCCTTTTGCTTTTTCCTACTTGTACACGTACATAGTACGTCCTTGGTTCCTTTAATTCCGCCAATTCGGCCTCTCTGCCTGCCGCACCCCAGCCATCCCCATTTGGTCCGCCATTTCATCTCTTTTGTTTTGTATCGCATCGCATCGCATCGCATCCACAACACCTTGACGGCCAGGTCGTCGCGTCGCGTAACATCAACAAAGACCGACCGACCGCCCGACCGACCGACCGACCGCCTTTGCGACAAAGAGACGGCTCGCGCCGACTATCAACCGTCTGGGATCTCCCTCTCCTGTCGCCCTTCCCTTGGTACCTTTTCACCACTCATTTGGCAACACTCGACTTGCTCAACACCACATTCGCCGCGCCATCGAGTCCTCGTTGCCGACCTCGCTCGCGCCTGTTTCAACTTATTACTACCCTTTTATTCATCCCTTGCTCTTTCCGTCCCAACCCACTACCGCATGACGCTTGTATAAGACATAATGGACCAACAACATTCCTCCGGGCGTGTAACAATGCCACGCGACTTTCGCTATGCCGTCGCGCTCGAACTTCCCGACGCCAGCGAAGGACCAAGGACGCCTATAAACCTAATTCCAGAACATGACGGCTTTCCCCAAATTCCTTCGCCTCCCAGACCCCGTCTCAAAGTCAAGAGACGCACCACTTCGAACCAGCTCGCTGCGTCACAGCAATTCCTGGCTTCCGTAGCAGCAGCAGACCTCGCCATCCCCAGTATCGAAGAGCCAGAGTCAGACCCAGAGGACTTTACCATGCGTCCCTTCTCTCCAGAACCCCATCAAGACTCCCTGTCTTTGCAAATCCCCCGGGCCAGGGCGTATTCAGACGCAGGACCAAAGACACCAGTACCAACCACCATGGCGCTACCAGCATTAACACCCCGTCGATACCCGGATTGGACCCTTGGTTCAACCAGTAGCTTCGAGTCAACACCTGAAGAGGATGACGACGACATAAGCAGGCCATCAACGTCCCAGTCCACCCAGACCAGCGACTCCTTTCCGAGCCAATGGTCTCAACTCTCCGGAGACGACGAAACCGACGAATGCGACCTTGAAATCGCCTCCCTCGACGGGAAGGAGGACACTCTACATGATTTCGGCACGGCAGGTCTTCTTGACCTTGACGAACCAACCGAGACCCTGCAACCATTATCCACCACCACCCCCACCACCCCCAAGGAAGCCAACCTCCAATCGAAATTACCGAGAAAGAAAGTCCCCTGGACCAAGCCGATGAACGACCACCTCTGGTCTTACTACTCCCTCTACCTGCAAGACCCCAAAGTCACGCCGTTTCGCATGGGCAAGAACTGCATTCCACCGGAAGGAGTGTGCGCACGAGTTGCCCGCGAAGCCGTTCGCACCTGGCGGGGGTCGAAAGCGCAAAGGAGCACTGCCGGTGGGAGCGCCGAGGGGGCCGGGACGTTCATGTGCTGGCCGCATACGCAAGCAGCCACGAGGGCACAGCTAAGGGAGTTATGCCGTCAAAAGGCGGCAGCGGCAGCTAAGAACCACCGCTTCCTCTCTCGAAGCGTAACTCCGATGCAATCTGTCCAGACGCCCAGGGCGGAGCGGCCGTTTGCGACAGGGGACATGTCCATGTCTCTTACGTTGTCCACATCTGAGCACATGCAGCCACAAGGGCCATTGGCACAGTTGACGAGATCAAGTCTAAGCATCTTTGAAGCTCTACAACCCATTCCCATCCCACAACGGCAGCCACATGACGCAGATCAGGAACCTTTACGGGGCCGTCTTGGCTCTCCATTATTCGGCCCCTTCCCCAGATCCGCTGGACAAGCAGACCTTGACGACCCTGAACCAGCCCAACCGCGAAGCTATGGTCCTTCCTCGTCAGCCTCCCTTGCCGCCGCAATCGGCGCAATCACCACTCGCAAAAGGGGCCAGACGATTTCCCATTCCCTCCCGGGTCAACATAGCCGGCCGACAACAGGCAGACTCCAAAGCCCCGTAAGACTCAGCCGATCCAGTGCGCCTGGTAAGCGGAGGAACACGCATTCGCAGGGTGGAGACCACAGAAAGAAGACTGCTCCTGCTCCTGCTCCTGATTCCGTAGCAGCAGCAGCAGCAGCAGCAGCAGTAGACTCCAGGCCAAAGGTAGAAGAGGGCACCACCACCTCCAGCACTACCAGAGGCCGAAGTTCAACCGAATTCAGTTCAACATTAGGCCACCGATTTGACGACTTGTTTATCCCAAGGTCTACTTCCACCGGTGCCGATCTCGCTGCTGCTCCAACCCCATCTGAGCCACAGGCACAGGGCCTCCCCAGCTCCATCAGCATGCCAGCAATCCTCGGCTTTACTCCCTTCCATGTCGCCCCACCTCCACAGGAAGAATCCAATGCCCAACCACCTGCCAGGCTGGGATCGCCGTTGAGCTTTACCTCTACCTTCTCTGCTACTCGCCACAGCCACATCCGAAGACCGGGACACGGACAGAGTGTAGATCTGGGGATGCTTGGTCGTGGACCAGCTGCGATGATGCAGCAGGCTATGAATCAAGGGCAGATGCGTGGCGGGAGGCGGAGCCAGGAGTCGATCAGTGAGCTCCAGAGACCCCGACCAGAGGCTAGCAGGACCAACAGTACTGGAAGTGGAAGTGCAAGTGGAAGTGGCAGCGGAAGCGAGACAACAAGAGGTGGGAGGATGGCGGATTTGAGGCAGCGGTTAAGGGAGTTTAGCAGACGGAGGGGTGGGGAGGGCGGGAGGAGGAGGTCTGGGAGTCCGTTTTAAGTTCCTCCTTCCATTTCTTTTGCTTCTGGGATGGGGTGTTCTTGCGTATGATTATGCTTTACGGAGGAACGGCGTTATGAGAGTGTTTCTCCTTACCTACTACTGCATGGCCGGCGGAGAAAGTCGGGGTTCATGGCGTTTATGAAGGCATATGTCTGGTGGCATCCGCATGCAGCAGACGTTTGTATTAAAGGAGGAGGATGGATGAATATCCTTGGAGAGTTGCTACCAGTGACTTCTCACAGTCAGTACGCAACGTGGTGGCACTGGCTTCATTTACTTATTGTGCCGCGAGACATTTCTTTCTTTGCATACTTGGTATCTTTTCTTCTTTTTCTTTTGGACTTTTGTTGTCTTTGGGACGGACCTCTTTATTTCGCTCTACTCTCTGTACAATCAACCGTACCATGGTGAAACAGTACATGGCGACTGATTGGTATCTTTCTCTCCTCTTTTTTTCTCCCTCACGGGTTTTGGTCATGTACTTGCCACATGGAACGGCGTCAATAGCGAAACTCACCTCACAGCATATCTAATTTCTTTCTTCTAGCCTACTTAGATTCTCATATCACGCAGATATTTTATTTACTCAGACACATTTGAGCTTGCAATACTCGTCTCTAGCGCACATTGTTCGATCATTAAAGGCTTATACTCGCATATAGCTCAACATTGCAGCTTGGTGACTTACCCATCTTACTCGCTCTCTACATCCCCCCTTTTGTTCAATCATCCAGTAACATTGGACCAACAGCCCAGGAATGTGACTTGTGAGACAAGACTCCAAAAATACCTACACACGTCTTACATTAGTAGAGTTCCAATCCGGACACAGTCAAATCGCATTACACACAGTCGTCCTCAAACTCTCACCGGATCTTGATAAATCCACCAAGTCCTCGCCAGAAGTACATACTGCCCCGGCCCCGGCCCCGGTCCCGGCCTCCGGAGTTTGACGTGTTGTTGCCCGCTGCCCAGCAAGGCGACGCTTGGACCCACAGCTGTTCGGCGCCTCCCGCCCGAAGCGGGACAGCAGTGCCCTGAGTGGGGTTACATATGTAGTGCTGCCGCCCGCCCCTGCGCCTTGTCCCGCCCGGAGACTTTCATTCATCTTTATTAGCGTTGCCCCGCTGAATGCCAACGCCAACCGCGGCATCCGAATTCCGGGGTTCGGATCGATTACATCTTCATTCGACACTGCTGGCTACGTCGACGCCTTTCTCTACAGCTTCACACTTCAACTTGTGGTCGTAATTGAAGTTCTCAACCGCCGCTAGCTACCTAGACTCGATAGGTATTCGGTCTGACGCAACACCCCGAGACCCCGAACTCGAGCTGTCGAGCTATCGAACCATCAAGCTCCTACCGCGCCCGATCACACGCGTCTCCCTCCCGTCCTCCAAGCCCGAAGCTCCCCTCCAACCTGACACTAGAGACCCAAATCGCAACCACCATCGAACTCGACTCCGCCATCCAATGCCCACACAATGAAGTTCAACGTCACATCTAAACGGGGCGGGGCTCCCAGCTTCCTGTCGATACAACAATTGCTCCTGTTAGGCTTCGTCGCGCTAGCCACACCCGTTGCGGCGTCCATTGGCGATCGGCTACCTGAATTCCAAGAGTGTATAAGGGTTGGTTGTCTTCCAACCTGGGAGGAATAAAAACAGCTTTGCTCTAGACAGACAAAGAGGAACCCAGGACAGAAAGAGAGAAACTGACTGACGTTATACTGTTACTAACTAGGTCTGCGAACGCGAAAACTGCGGTCCGGACGCTGAACACCAAACGCCCATTCGTACGTCTTCCCTTTTCCCCTTCCCCTTCCCTCTTCCTCATCCACTATCTAGCTACCTACGCTACCTTTGTCGTCAACACCAACGGCACGATCTAACTGCTTGCAGCCCTCCACCGCCGTCTCCTCCTCTGGTCCTGCCCCTCCGAATGCGACTACACGTGCCAACACCTCACCACCTCCTCGCGCCTCTCCCAATCTCCTCCCCCCTTCCCTCACCCAGTCGTCCAATACCACGGTAAATGGCCCTTTATCCGTTTTCTCGGGATGCAAGAACCTCTCTCCGTTCTTTTTTCGCTCGGCAACTTCTGGGCCCACTACCAAGGCCTCTACACCAAAATCCTCCCCAACATCCCGCCCTCCTACCCCTTACGGAAATGGTACATCCTGCTCTCCTACGTCGGCATGGCCTCGTGGTTCTTCAGCGCCGTCTTTCACACAAGGGATTTCCCCGTTACCGAACAACTCGACTATTTCGCTGCGGGCGCCAACGTTTTGTACGGACTGTATTATACGGTTGTGCGCATCTTTAGGCTGGATAAGAAGGACACGCCGCGCCGCGAGTCGCTTTTGCGACTGTGGACGGCTTTGTGCATTTTGATGTATGTGGCGCATGTCACGTACCTGAAGATGTGGGCGTGGGATTACACGTATAACATGGCGGCCAACGTGGCGGTCGGGGCGGTGCAGAATCTGCTGTGGAGTTGGTATTCGTGGACCAGGTACCGGGAGCAGAAAAAGGGGTGGGCGGCGTGGCCGGGTATTGTGGTGGCGTGGGTGTTGGTGGCCATGAGTTTGGAACTGTTGGATTTCCCGCCGCTTTGGGGGAGTGTGGATGCGCATAGTTTGTGGCATGCGGGCACCATTGTGCCGACGATTATTTGGTATAAGTGAGTATCTTATCCAGTTGACTGAAGCTAAAAGGGAGATGGAAGCTAACGATTATGTCACAGTTTCTTGGTTAAAGACGCGCAGGATGACATGGCGAGGAGCGAGAGGCTCAAGTCTTAGGAGGGTTTGAGAAGTTGACAGTGTACAGCAAGTTAGAGCGCTGACAGAATGGAATAGACATTATGTTTGTTTACGCTATATCCAGAGGATTGATACACGCGACGCTGACGAGAACGACGATTTTATGTTTTCACACCAATACCCAAGACCATAACACTCCTCCCGGACCCCAATGGCTTCCTTTCGCTTCACTGTTCTTGGTCTCATTCTCGTCGTCCGGAGAAGCACTTCTGTTGACACCAAGCAAATCGAGCAAGCGCAGCCTGGCATCGTCCTCGTCTGGCTTCTCACCCTATTTGTTCTCATCCGCCTGACTTTCCTAGTCAACATCGTTTTCGTCACCAGAAGAATCTTCATGATAAACAGCCGCCAAATCGACAACCTCATTCATCATCCGAGGCGTCATCATGAGGAGAATCCTCATCGGAAGGATAAACAGGCCTGACACTGACATCGACATCCTTGTTTCCATCAAGAGAACCCCCAGCTTTTTCGGCATCGACATCGACGCCTTCAACAAGAGTCGGCTTGTTCTCCGGACTATTAGATCCAGAGAGGTGATATCTGTCTCCCTCGTCGTCGGCGTCTTCCGAGGAAGACTCTTCATCTAGAAACATCTCATCATCCGAAGACTGCTCGTCCTTGAAGAGTGTTGCGATTTCCGGGCTAGACATGCTGTCGCCTTCCGACCTGCTTTCCTCCTCCTGGCCGGGCTTTGGACTGGTGCTCTCCTTGTGCTCCAACATGGTTGACTGCTCGGGGATAGCGTCTTCCGACCGGGTTCCGTCCACCTCCCCAGACTCTGGGCTATCTCTCTCGATGTATCGCAAGATAGCTCTCCCACGCAACCCGGGGTTTTCCTCCCAAGGAAGCACTATGCTGCGATCCGTGTCAGAGTTCACGCTGCCCGACGGCGAGGGGCTAGCAGAAAACAGCACTGGTCCCAAGCCGCCTCCACTGTTCCGGACCGGCAGATCACCTGTAGATATCGGCATGCGTCTGGCGTCGTCGGCCCTGGTGCGGACCTCTTGGAAGCCACGTCGTTCCATCTCATTAAGCAGGGCCATGTCCATCAAATCCGCAGCCACGCCCGCATCCTCCACATACTTTGTTCCGCCGGCGCCAGCCTCATTGACAACCTTGAATTCTTCCTCCTCTGCGCACCTTTCAAACTCGATTTTCCTCTCCCTCTCCTTCCATACTTTCTCCTCAAGCTTGTTCCTCGACAACTTGTCCATAATCCTGAATAAGTCGTCCAACGCGTCTCGCGGAAATTCCAACACCCACCGCACACCCATTGGCTTTTGCTCCTCACTTACTTGCTCATACCCCAGCTCCATCGCGAGCCTTTGGACATTCTCCTCCATGTCCAAGTACCTTCTCATTCTCGCATCGATCGGATACTCCACATTCCCGCTCATCGACGGCCCCGCGCCACCGTGAATTTGAATAGCATCCACGTCCTCGAGTAGTCCAAAGACATCACTAGTTGTCTCTCCTAGCGCAGCCTGCAACTCCTTATCCCCCACTCCCGGCCTCCAAAAGTCAATTACCTTCAACCCCAGCACCCCTTTCTTCCAAACCGGAGCCCCCTTCCCACTCGTACCCACATCGAACCCCAAATCAAGATCCAGTCCCTCCGCCTCCTTCACCTCATGCATCCTCTCATCAATCCTGTACCGCACTATGACCCCCCTACACTTGTTCCTCTTATCCGCCACACACAGCACAACGCTCGTAAACTCCTTCTCCACCCACACGTCAAAATTGGGACGTCCAAATCCCTCCTTCGCCCCCGTTTTGGACGGATCCAACGCCCGCCAGCATTCCTTGTCTGCAATCAAGCACTCCGGCAATGCCTTCAACCCCATTTCATAGTCCCAGCCATCTGTCGTCGATAACCTGCCCATAAACGGGCGAAGCGCGTACCCTTGTTCACGGATACACCCCTCAAAATGTTGTAAATCCGCCGGATCTCGTCCGTCGCGCTCGAGGCTTCTCAGTTGCGCCATTTCCCCTCGCTTGCGGAGTTCGAATGCAATTCTTTCGCTTTCGGTGTCGTACTAAGGTTCCACCGAGTGTTGGTTCCTGTTGTTGTTGTTGTTGGAGGCAGAATAAGGAGGATAATTGAAGCCGTAGGGCGCCGCGTTGCGTGGCTTAGCTGCAGGAGGAGGAGGAGGAAAGGAAGGAAAAGGTAAATTGGAATCTCGAAGATCGGGAGAATAGATGGGGCGGGCATCTGGTGACGGGGCAGCGGAGTAGCGGGCTAAGCGGGCTGAGGGTCGAGAAGAGTCACGAGAGGAGGGGGAGGGAACTTCACGCTCGTCGAACGAGCTAGGTGAGCTGCCACGACGGCTGTTGGCCGCCAGGTTGGCGGCTCTGGCGGCAGCAGTGGCACGCTCAAAGAAACTGGGGGCGAAACCTGATGGAAAGCCCGTACGAGGAGGAAAACTAGCACGAAGAGAAAGGGGACAACGAGAAAAAGGACGAGGAGGAGAGCGATGACGAGGGCGAGGACGAGGTGAAGTAGAATGGGGAGATCGAAAGTGAGGACGAGGAGAAGATGGAAGATATGGAGGACTGGAAATAATTTGATTGCTGTCGGCACGGGAAGAGAGGGAAGGGCTGTAGTTCGTATTGTCTGTACCGGTCTCGTCGTCGATGCCCGCGCGTGTCAACGGCCGGCCACGCTCGAAGTCGTCGGCCCCGGTGGAAGAGGCGGAGCCCATTTTGGGTAGTTAGCTTGGTAGTTCCGAGTGTAGTGTGTGTTTGTGTGGTAAGTTGGGTTGGTTGTTTATGGTAGTCTTTTTGGTGAACTGATGTGGGAAGCAGATTGGAGCGATGCTTGTCTGTTGTAGTCGTGATCAATGATGTTGGGTATGTTGTTGAATGGACATTAACCAAGATTTAGCTGTGCAATATTGTGTGATGGTGTAGTTGCTGAAGGACGGTCAAATGATGGATTGGCGTAACACTTGATGTTGTGATGGTTGGTGACAGTGACTGGTGTGTGGATTAGGTTGGTAAAATCCTAGATTTCAACTTACTTCAGTTGGTGTCCAAGTTAGATGATTGTACTTTCCTTCAAGAACATCTGCCCTTTCTAGGGCCTCACAACCTTTTCTTAGCAAGAGGAGGAAAGTGGGAGGCAAACAGAACTTAAACCAGCCTGGTGGTGGCTCAGACTTTCCTCTGTTGGCCAGACTGCATTGCCTGCAAGAGCTCATGGTTCAAGGCTGGCAATTCCTCAAGGCAATGACCAGCATTGCATCTGCGACTTTGCGAAAATAGAACCCAGAGGAAACCTCCACCTGTGCCTGTGATACCTACGGGAAAGTCAGTTCTCGATTTTTATTTTTTATTTTTGAGGAAGGCCATGATGGCTTGATGCTGGCGAGCAGACATGGACATATTGTTCGAGGCTAGCATTATCTGGTCCAGTATTCTTTGCAAACAGATGCTAGAGATGCAGTGACTTCACATACGGTTGTCGTGGCAACAAAGCGGGAGTCAAAAGTGGACAGAGTCCAATGTTTTGATCACCATGCCATTCCTGGAAAAAGGGCATCACTCACTGTTCCAGAAAACAAAAGACAAAAAGGGTTCATGCAGGACAAATTTCCCCTGGCAGCGCCAAGACGGTTCATCCCCAGGATCATGGGTGGTCGACGTGGTGGGTATCCCTAGGAGACTTACTGACCAATCAGAAAACGGACCGGGAATCAGCGTGTAAGGTGGCCTCAACTCAGGTCCGTTAGCGTTTCGTTTCGTTAACAGTTAAAAGATAGTAAATAATCCGGAGGGTTAATTGATTGATTGATTGATGATGATGAAGTAGCAAAAGTGTCAACGAGAACTTATCAAGTGCTTATTCGTTTGTTAGATTGCTGCCCCTCGTTTCTGGAATTTGGAGTCTTTCAGTTGTGAAGATCACCTATCCCGTCCCCCGCCCGAGCTACAAGGCTACAACTGGATGACCTAGAGAGTCGACATTCCACTAACAGCCCGGAGCTGGAGCTTTGAGCAGAGGTACCGTCCGTTCCCGCTTGGTGACGCGCAAGCTCCGTCCCTCTACGGGAACCAACAACACCCAGGGCAGCAAGGGAAACGAACCCCTCCACCAACGAAACCACGTGGAACCTTCCATTGGAACATTCCCTCGTCCCTCGGCTACTTAGGGGTAGAACTACCTGCTCATTACACTGTGTCCATATCCAGAGAATTCAGTTGGGTCATTGCCGTCGCTGATTCCACCGAAGCCCGTCCGCCCCTAGAGGCAACCTTCAACAAACCCGCCGACGATCCAAGATGGCCGGGAAATCGAGATTCACCAAGCTCGACGCTTTTACAAAAACAGTCGAAGATGCCAGGATCAGGACAACATCCGGAGGCATCGTCACCATTGTCTCCCTGCTTGTTGTCTTGTTCCTCTCGTGGGGAGAATGGAGAGACTACAGGAAGGTGGTGATACACCCCGAGTTGGTGGTTGACAAGGGACGAGGTGCGCACATACTTAGCCCAACAACAGCAACCCATAGACAGTAGAGCTGGATAGTCAAGACAGATAGGAACAAGAGAAGCTGACCATGACGGAATCCCACAGGCGAACGAATGGAAATCCATCTCAACATCACCTTCCCCAAAGTACCCTGCGAACTCTTGACCCTCGACGTAATGGACGTATCCGGCGAGCAACAACACGGCGTCCAGCACGGCGTCAAGAAGATCAGACTTAGGCCCCAAAGCGAAGGAGGAGGCGAGATTGACGCCAAGATTCTTTCTCTGTGCGTTTTCCCTTACCCATCTCCCCCTTCCATTACCTATCACCAATAGCACCACCACTAACACCTCTTACCCAACAGCCACGCCGCCGACGAATCCGCCACCCACCTCGATCCCTCCTACTGCGGTCCATGCTACGGCGCCCCGGCCCCGTACAACGCCAAAAAGCCCGGCTGCTGCTCCACCTGCGAAGAAGTGCGCGAAGCCTACGCCCAAGCCTCATGGGCCTTTGGCGACGGCGCCACCATGGAGCAATGCCAGCGGGAGCACTACACGGAGCGGCTGGCCGAGCAGCGCCACGAAGGCTGCCGCATCGAAGGCGGCCTGCGCGTCAACAAGGTGATTGGCAACTTCCACATTGCGCCCGGCCGGTCCTTCTCCAACGGCAACATGCACGTCCACGACCTGGCGCAGTGGTGGAGCACGCCCGTCCCTGGCGGCCACTCCTTCAGCCACATCATTCACTCGTTGCGATTCGGTCCCCAGCTGCCTGACGACTTGGTTCGCAAGTTGGGTGGTAATGGGAAGAACACGCTGTGGACGAACCACCATTTGAATCCCCTGGACAACACCAAGCAGGAGACGGACGATCCGAACTACAACTTCATGTACTTTGTCAAGATCGTTCCCACCAGCTACTTGCCTTTGGGCTGGGAGAAGCAGGCGGCGCAGAACAAGGCGACTTGGGAGCAGGACCACAGTGTTGGACTGGGCGCGTATGGGTACGGATCAGATGGAAGCATGGAGACGCATCAGTATAGCGTTACCAGCCATAAGCGCAGCTTGACAGGAGGTGATGATTCGAAGGAGGGTCATGGTGAGCGGTTGCACAGTAGGGGAGGTATTCCGGGCGTGTTTTTCTCCTACGTAAGTCCCCCATACCTATCTGGGTGTGGATTTATAATATGGTGGTGGTGATGAGTGCTAACAAAGTGGGCCATAGGACATCTCCCCCATGAAGGTGGTCAACCGCGAAGAGCGCGCCAAGTCCTTCCTTGGCTTCTTGGCTGGTCTTTGCGCGGTCGTGGGTGGTACCTTGACCGTTGCGGCGGCGGTAGACAGAGGCTTGTTTGAGGGCACGGTGAGGTTGAAGAAGCTGAGGAGCAAGGATAACTAAACACATGGATATCTGCTGGTCAAGGGAGGTGAAAAAGCAGAGGTAGGTATAGATTGATGGGTTGGTTGTGTCTACAGGCGGGAGAAGTTGCAAATATTTCCTTTTTTTTGAGATTTATTGAAGTTTATCTGAATCTACTTGGGTACATACAGCAGAATTGTTCACGGTGCTAATTGATTTCCCTGCATGATGAGCGTCGCTGGTTTTGATGCGATGTGAACCTCCATGATACCCTCCCTACCCTATATCTGGACGAGTATACCCAAAGTAAAGGTCAGGCAGTTTCAAAACAAACTGAACCCCTTGAAACCACCATCCAAACCACCCTAACCCCAGCCCAAACGAACGAGCCCGACTACCCGGGACCCGGCCGGACGGTGTAAGCTACACTGCCTCTACAGGTACTCAAAGCACGCCGATGTGGACCCCCAGTCGGATCCGGGTGGGGCACGGATCGGAGGGATCGGTACGCAGCATGTGCCTGGCAGCTTGGAAGGTAGGTAAGGTAAGGAACAAGGTACCTGAAAAGGGCCGGAGAGTTCGGTCCGAAACAGGGGCCACCACGAGTCTGGATACGGACTGAATTCAATCTCGATCACTCATGACCCGATAGTCTGGGTCGTCATATTGTACACTGTTTTCTATGTATCTGTTTTCGTGAACAGCTCGATGCCTGTGTGCAGAGGAGGAGTGCCGCCGGTGTTGCGGCTGAAAACGTCAAACTCCACTCGCGAGACTGCCTAGAACAGGGCTGTGCAGTGCAAGTTGGCTGTTGGGTAGTGTACTTAACTACACTAAGCTCAGCAGGAAACTAAAAAACATTCGCCACGATTAGATCGGATTGATCGTGTTAGTTAAATCGGTTAAATCGGTTTGGATTGTTGGACATGAGGAGTGGCTAGATTATACTTTGCCCTTTTTTGAGTCGTTCGATCTTCTACGAGGTTCGTATGCTTTGGTTACCTACCTTGGTACATGTTTTGTGCCTGGCAGAAGTATGTTTTCGGCAGACAGCAGCTTGTTTGTCTTGTGTGTCTTGGCTTGGGTGTCTCTGGATTAAAGTTACCTCAGACATCGTCAGACCTCGCCATGCTTGCTTGTGATGGTTAACGTGGCAAATCACGATGAGGGTTCTGGTTTGGTTTGGGTAGAGCTGGAGGTACTTAGGTGTTACTCTGCCTTCTGTAGGTTCAGTTGCTCGGTTAGATCTCAGTTTGGATGTCTGAAGACTTCCATCGTGGGCAATTAGATGATGGAAGGCGCAAAGTGTTTTTGCATTGTTCTTGTAATTGAAGACGACATGTTGAATATCAGACAAGTTCGAGATTTAGCACCAGCAAACTGCAAGAAGCTGCATGGTAAAAGCTGCCTGATGGACCTTGAAAGGTATACATACTGTACTGTAGCAAATGACAGACCTGGACTCTCCCGCATTTTTTCTCCCTCTTCTTTGTCTACTTGGCAAAGACTCTCAGACTTTTAGACTTGGAGGATCTCGGTCTAGATTTTGATTTTCAAGCTGGAGATCTGAAAAGGATCGGGAAATCGGGTCGTTGCGACGGTGTCTCGTTCGTACCGGTGAGAGCAAGGAGAGAAAAAGAAAACAACAAAATCATAAGAAGACGAACGGATATCCCAAAAGGGCTTAGCGGCCATGGGAAAAAGATCCGAACTTCCCTTCTGTTTGGTGTCCAGTTCATCTCGTTTCAGCACTCGCATCGCAAAATGACAGCGCTGTGCGCATGGCATGCAGCACGCAGCGAATGATGCAGGTCCCGCTGAAGACTACATTGCGCTTTCGTGAGTGCTGCATTCAATGGAAATCGTGGAGAACCCCTGCCATGTTGAACTGTTGTTGTCCGTTTTCGTTGTCGCTGTTCTTTGCTTCTGTTCTTCCATTCTTTCCTTTTTTCTCTCTTTCCCTTGACGGTACTGCTGAGTTTGATCTCTGATGGCGACGTGGTGGCAAAACCCGTGTTTGCTCTCGGTGCAGTGGCTACAGGTAAGTACAAAGCGGCAGCGGCAGCGGCTATGCTTGTGTTAAGTTGACCACGACAGCGTCAGCGGCATTCTTGAGGAACGTTGGACAAGAAACGAAAGAGGTCATCAAAAGTGCTGATGAAGCCAAGAAGATATCATGGGTGTTCATCTCTACCAAAAGAGGTGCTTCATCTCCCTGCCGTGGCCTACCGCGTCCCTACTTATAAACCTCATCATAGGGCTCATTAACCAAGATCCCAGTGCCTCCAACCATCTCCCACGTGTAACCGGACGGGAAGGGGTCCCTCATTTCCAGTCTTCCATCAGTGCACGACATCGACACGAGATTGGGTTGGCGGGTTCTATCTATCCCTGTGCCATGTGCCACGAGGCAATGATGGAGGCAGCAAACAGATTTGCATGTGTTGTGTACCTCGAATTCTTTTTTTAATTGTTTTTGCCGTAGTCGTTTCGTTTCTTTTCTTGTCAAGTGTTGGTTGAGAGATTAGTGGATAGATGGATCGCATCGGGAATCCGATCGCGTATCATCCCGAGCGGGGCCGTCGGACGGTCGGCCGTGACTTGAC
Organism: Neurospora hispaniola; assembly: GCF_033458365.1. Lineage (NCBI taxonomy): Eukaryota > Fungi > Ascomycota > Sordariomycetes > Sordariales > Sordariaceae > Neurospora > Neurospora hispaniola. The sequence goes on along the minus strand of NW_026944407.1, from coordinate 5,317,284 downwards.
TGATCAGTTTTGAGAGAAAACGAGATTTGGCCGAGCAAAAGGGAGAAAGGGACAAAGGCTTGACTCTGGGCGACGGATCAATGAGCGCTCATAACCGGAAGGCTTTCTGTAACTCTCTGCTCTCTCGCGGTCTACCTCTGGTTGCTACCGTGCCAACAAAAAAGAAAAGCCATGTGAAGCATCATCGACGTTGTTTCAACAAATCCCGAGCGAGACCGACAGTTCAAAAAATGCTTCATGCAGGAGAGATGGGCACCTGACAGCCAAACAATTTCCGGCCCCAAAGACGTGCATTTTCCGACCATAGGGGTTCTATTGTCTTATAAGCCGCAAGCAATGCCCCTGGTCGAGACGTCAAATGGGGAGACCAGGGGGCCGTTTAGGAGAAATGGACCACATCTAGAGTTGCTTGGCGCCATGCAAGAGGTTTGAGGATTTTGGAGTCATGTTGCACTGCTTTGAAGCATGACGGAACCCAACGGATGTGCTGGACATTCGAATGCGATGAGTACCTCTAGTGTACTATTTCTGTATCTATGTGCCACATTACATAGTGTATCGTGATGAGGGGGGCGCCATTGTGCCGTTGTCGGTGTGGTCAGGTCGGTCTAGTACCTCTATGAAAATACTGTATAGAGCCCCTACCTCTACCTATTGCGAGATGCATTTGAGGGGTCAAGAGATAGGCTGCCATGTATCAGAAGAGAGACGTGGAGAAAAGGGGGACCGGTGATGCCATTGCAGATCTTGGAGAGATGGGGCTTAATCCGGTGGATGTTGCGTGGTTTCGAGATGCAGATGTTCGACCGTTTCTGGAGATCAAGTCCTGGAGAGTGGAGGATACTTATCGAGTCGCTGGAGTTGACGACAAAGGAAAATCATGCATGGAAAATCACTGCAGTCAAGTTGTCGGTAGGTAGGTAGGTAGGTAGGTACCTACCTCTGGTTGTATTTTTCACGTAAGAGCGTGTATGTACCTACACTAGTACTCATTACCTTATGCAAGTATGTAGTACCTTACTAGCGAATGACAACAGTAAGAGGGTGTCTTGCATCGTCTTCCACAATCTCGAATGCTTTCAGGAACGTGAGGGAACGCCATCCACACAGCTATTCCTGTTCCACTCTAGCGCCCTTCATTTTTGGAACACAATTACAGACATGTTACCGTGAACAGCCTAGCCGCAATATTCGCCCGCCCATCCGGCCCACTTAATATCCCCAGATGAACCCACTCGATGCCCGAACGCTAGCGTGCTAACCAAAGGGTGTGCATCAGACGCGCTGAGACGAGGTTACAGTGGTGTCAGTTAGTGGGTGAAGGTGCCCCCGTCATTGGTCCCGTAGTGTTGGCCCGCTCGTGGCCTAACAGACCGTTTTTCTCAGGGACCCGCCAGACCCGTTCGTCCATGGATGCCTCTCTCTGCCCACAGAGATGAACTTCCCTTGAACCTTGAGAGAGTTGGGATGACAATTGCAAAGAACAAGCAAATGGGCTTCGAGATTCCCCAATTCCACTTTCTGCTCGCTCGCCCATGCATGTCCACTTTACTTCCATCCATTGTTACTTTTTCGACTCCATCGATGTCTTTTTGACTTTGTTGTTCCCTTTCCTCGGGCAAAACAACCGGTGTCCCCCTGTTTAATTCCTACCTTGTCTACCTACACTACCTTTTTTCCCTTCTCCTCCACGACTCGGAGTACCTTGGTGTCCCTGTCGTTGTCTTGTCTTTTTTTTTCTTTCATCCCTAGAGGTACCCGACCCTCACTACCACCATCACTTGCAAACCCTCGAGGTCCCCCTCCTCCTCCTCCTCTATACACACGTCTCCTCCCATTCTTCCTACCTAACCTAGGAGAATACCAAGGACGACATCCATTCGCTTCCAGTCGAGAGCCGAACGAGAGACGAGCGAGTCAATCCGAGAGCCGAGTCGCAATTCCTCAACCACCTTCACTACCCTCGGCCATCATATCCTCGACAAAAACCCCCCCGTCCGAATTAAATTATAGTCACTCGTTGTCGATCGCTGCGACTCCCCGTCCACCAGATTCCAGTCCACCACACCCCCCCCCCCATGGGCCACTGCTAGGACTGATTCGCTGTCGTCCCGTCATCGTCGACCTACCTCACCAAGCACGACAGCTACCCCGTGTCAGGTCGACCGTTCGAATGCGCCCTTCTCCAGCATCGGAAAACCTGCTTTGACGCACACCACCCGACACTCGCTTGCCACCCCCCTCCATTCTCGAACGAGTCCATTCGACGAAAGGGGAGAATAGGGATCCTCGAGTCCCTGCATCTGCATTACTATCCGGGATACCCACCGATTCTGCCTGTCCTCGAACTCGACGACGGCAACAACGCTCGTTGAACCACACGGCCTAACCACAGACCAACACCACGCTCGCTACCTGTCCGTCGTTCAAACTCGACCTCCTCATACTTGATGCACCGTCTTTAGTTCGAAATCTACACTTTCGACTCTCGCTGTGACGTTGCGGCCTCTTGGCCGACTCGCCAGAATCCGACCTTTATACTCGGATCCATACCCACCGACTTAGGAAACTTCTCTCGGCCTTCTCGACTTCTTACGGAACAAACATCCAATGGGTTCCGACACGGCCGACACAGAATCCATCATGTCGTCCACACCACGCCGTCCAGCGCAGCTCGACATACGGTCCAAGTCAGCAATGTCCGTCTCAAGGCCACTGAGATCCCCTCGACTCCATGTCGCCGGCGAGGCGCCCCCGGAGCTCTCCCCTCTGGATGCTTTTGCCATGCAGAGCCGGCTGCTTGCCAAACAACTTGAAGAGAGCGCAAGGCAGGGCCGGCGCTTGAGCCGTTTGCCGCCTCTAACTACCGATAGCCCGTTAATTGTACAAGGCCGTTCCGAATACTTTCGCTCCCTATCCCAAGACTCTGGAAGCGATGAGGCTTACACACCGCAGCACAACGTCGGCCTGGGCCTGAGACACGAGGTGGACGAGGACGTGAGCAACCGACCCAAGTCGATGCACCCGCGCATGAGCCGCATCCCACCCACCCCAATCGAGTCGTCCGTTCCGATGCCCGCTCGACCGAACCTCGATGCCGAAAGCGTAGAAGGAGAGATCTCTTTCGGAATCGGAGCCCGTAGGGAGGAATCGCCCCAGCCCCTCGACCGCAGCCCCGAAATTGAGCGACGATCGGCTTCGGCCATGGGAACCCGAGAGAGCATGGCGCGCTCACCACCGTCGGCACCGACTTTGACTCGGGCTATGACTTCGCCGGAGCACGTACAGGGTGGCCTGCTGCCACCTCGCCCTTTGTTCCCCAAGCGATCCTCGAGCATGATGTCTTCGCCCCTGGAACCGACTGACGAGGATGGGCTTGGTTCGTTGGGAACATCGTTTCACTCTCAGGTCTCTCAGGGTTCCCGCAAGATGTCTACCAGCAGCAGCATCCTGTCTCCTATGGGCCGCAGTCAACGGTCGCCCTCTATTGCATCGGACATGTCCGGACTGCAAAAACCATCTATGAACTTGTCCATGCCCATGAGTCGGGCAGAAACCCCCTCCTTCGAGTTTCCAGCTCGCCAGCCGTCTTCTGACAGCCATGCGTCGTTTGTCTTGGTTGATAATGAGGCGCATACCCCGGTCAGCATGAACGGCGATGGTTTCCCTGACCCTGACGGTAACCACTCCTTCCACAATGTGCAGTTCACATTGCCACGAGGAAAGTCAGTTCGGCGGGCGGAAGACGAGAGGCCTGAGTTTGGTACGCCCCTTAGGCAGGTCACTACCAACGAGCAGCCTCCGTTGCCTAGCTCAAATGAGCTTCTCCCCCGTGCTCACGTATCCGGACAGCTTCCTCCATCGCCATCGAGCTCAGTAGGACCTCGCCTATCCGAAGACCGCCTCAGGCAGATACCATCCGAGCAAAGCAAGGTAAGCCTCGAGGTCCCCAGGTCAGCTTCAACACGGCAACCGTCGCCAGAAGCCATTGGTCGCCTCTCAACAGACAGTGCCCTCGAGCGCGCCCGACCGTCAACGTCTCCAACACCCGATAGCAATCAAAACAAGACGGCCACACCCACGGCCACCCCAACGTCGACAGCAGCACCCTCCATCGCTGCTACGCACGATACAGCAGCCACCCTCACAGCTACACGCTCTCTAGGCCAAGCCACCGGCCATCAGACCATGGCCGAAATGACCGCCGAAGAGCACGTCTCCAAAGCCGTTGCTCTGCACGAAAAGGGTGCACTGCAAGAATCTACGTGGCATCTCCGTCACGCGGCAAAACAAGGCCATCCCACGGGTATGCTGCTCTACGCCCTCGCCTGCCGACACGGATGGGGTATGAGACCAAACCAACGCGAGGGAGTAGAATGGCTCAGAAAGGCCGCGGCAAGTGTCAATTTGGAATTACAGCAAGATGACGACAAGACAAAGGAAGGAAAGTCGGTGGATAAGGTGGAGCACAAGGCGAGAAAGGCGCAGTTTGCGTTGGCGCTTTACGAGTTGGGTGTGTCTCATATGAATGGGTGGGGAATTGAGCAGGACAAGGTTTTGGCGTTGAGGTGTTTTGAGATTGCCGGGTGTAAGTCTTCTGTCTCTTCTGGTGTGAGGGTTTCCGAGAGGGAGTCGATTTGCTGACAAGGAAACGATATAGCGTGGGGCGACGTGGACGCTCTAGCGGAAGCTGGGTTCTGCTATGCCCAGGGTATCGGATGCAAGAAGAACTTGAAGAAGAGTGCCAAGTATTACCGAGAGGCGGAGGCCAAGGGAATGAGTATGGTTGGAAACAGCTGGTAAGTTTTTATCCTCGTGTTTCTCACTGTCTTCGAGCTGGGAATATGGGATAGGGAGGCTGACAACAAGGAACAGGATTCACAAACCAAAATACGCCGATGATCCGAAAGACGGGAAAGACTCGAAACACTCACGCAACAAGTCCAAGTCTAGGAAAACGCTGTTTGGGTGGAACCATTCTTGAGCGTTCTCACAGCACGACGGTTCCCAATTATCTTCGACTATACCCGGCACTTTATTCTTGGTTAGGTTCTCTTCGCCATCTGGCCCGGTAGGGCATTCATTTGTCGACTTCCAACACTCAAACTTGGAATCTTTCCTCAACTGACGATAACGACAATGCATCTCAATCCCATCTAACACAAAAACAAGCACCAAATACCCATTCCATATACCCACAACCCGTTTATACATACACCCCCCCTTCTCCTCTATACAGCATACAAAAATTCCCATCCGGTTGGGCCATCGTTTTGAGAGTCTTCGGAAAAGGAGTTACAAGGCGCTGGGTGCATGGCTACGGGGCGTTGTTGTTGTTGCTACTGCTGTTGAGTGCTTCCGCTGTGATTTTGTACGGCGGACAGCTCGATTTCTCTGTGCATTTACATTTACATATTCTTTCCAAAAACTCTGTACGTTATGAGCAACATTCGCTTTTTTTCCTGCTTGTCCTTTCCTCCTGTTTGAGTGTTTTCTTTTTCTTCTCTTCTGGTTTCCCCTTCGTGTTTTATACCTTCGCTTTTTCCTTTTTTTTTTTTTTTTTTTTCTTCTCTCCGTTTTCGCTTTTTCTTCTATGTTCACTTTTTCTTTCTTTGTATCATTTCGGTGGTGGGGAGGGTTTGAAGAAAAAAACGTTCCATTTCTTTTCTTTTTTTTTTCATCCAAGCCAAGCGAGGAGCGGAAGATCGCAGGCAGGCAGGCGGGCGGGCAGGCATAGTAGAGCGCAAGGACAGAGGGGAGTCAGTCAGTGGAAGGACGAGGCAGAACAAAAAAAAAAAAAAAAAAGACGAAGGGCTTTTGCATATATTTCATCTCGCCATTTAGACAAGGACATCATTACACAATGTGTCGCTGTATTTTTTTCGAAGAAAGACTAACTCGATTCGCCTCTGTTGTCCGTGAAAGGACCAGAGGCAGAAAGGAGTAAGGTATTTGGCGCAAATAGCTCGCCCGGATTTTCTTGAGAAAGCAATTTCTTCTTCTTTTTTTTTCTCGTCATTTTGGGGAAGAAGCAAAGTGGCTTTGATTTATTGATACCTAGCCTGGCCGCCGAGAGTAGGAGGGGTGAAAGTAGGAGGAGGAAGAGGAGAAATTACAAATACATCAGACAGTCAGACAGACAGCGAGACATATACCAAGTGGAAGTTGCGGGGGGTGAAGCTGAGAGAGAGGGGAGAAGAGAGAGAAAAGGAGAATGGAAGCATTTTGAAAGAAGAACAAAAAGCAAATATTTCGCATCTACACTAAAGCTGCGGTGACTGGGAATTGCCTCCACTTGTCTTTATGTATACCTACCTATGCGAATTATCATTCATTTTGATGTGACTACGGCATTGTACTCGGTACTACTCAATACTACCTACTTGAGAAAGAAGGCCGATGTAAAGAGGATAGAAACGGTGAGCATGGTAGGTCCATAGTACTTAGGCCAGGCCAACCAAATCAGTACCGTATCAATACAGCCAGCTTGTAATCAATAGGTCATCACCACATTTAAGAGAAAGGAAAGTATGTTCTAGTTGTCATTATCTCTTACCCCATCTTGGAGGCGTCGACCTTTCTGTCTAGCAATCATGCACAAGAGAGCTATTTTAGGGCCCGTAACCCAGATCATGGCTGAAGCTCCAAATCGCTTATCTCATTCGTTGTGATCATCCATCCAGCCTCGCTCCTCGTCGTGGCGCGGAGCGTTTCGGCATGGACAACGTTTATCACTCGACCGCGGCCCTCTATGTATCAACCTCCATCTTGTCACCGCTCGCCGGCGTCTCCTCTGCCAGCTCCACCACACTGATATAATTCCCCATTTCCTCCTTCTTGATCACCTTCTCATTGAGCACCGCCGTCGTGCCCCTCTTGAACTTGTAACTCTTGAGCTTCTGGGTCCTCTCGTTTGGCTTAACGAAACCTCTGTGCAGCGTCGTCTTCTCGGGCGTGATCACCGCCAAATCGACATTACTTCCCGAGCCCAAATCGTTCCAGATACCCGCCTCGATCGCCTGGCTGCACAACTTCATGGCCTCCTCCTTGTTCAGCTGGGGCTTCCACTGCGTCTCAAAGACGGACATGGCCGCCAATGAGCCGGAGCCCATGGTCACGTAGGGGAGCTTGTCGGTGGAACCGTGCGCGTGCACGGTGAAAAGGTGGGTGCCGGTCGGGTCGACGCCCGCAACGACGAGGTACGCGCCAATGTGACCTTGGTACCGGAAGAGGTGCTGCTTGAGCATGGTCATGCACGTCACGACGCGCGGCTTGCGGCCGGTGGACAGAGAGTGCAGCTCCAGCTGGGACGAGATCAGGGCCGTGGTGAATTCCGTGTCGGCGGCGGTACCGGCACCAGCGCACCAGATGTTGGGGGCGATGAAGTGCAGCTTTTCGCAGTTCTTGTCGGCGACGATGGGACCGGACGTGGCACGGGTGTCGGCTGCGATCTGGGAGGAGGGACAAGTAGTTAGTGAGCTGTTGCTTGGGTAGATGGAAACATGGGGTGTGGTGACAGCTAGGTAGCTGTGGCATGCAGGGTGTGATGTATGATGGAGGAGGGACAGAATGACGCTGTACTCACAACTACACCACCGTCGTAAATGCAGCCCACAATGGTTGTTCCTGTGCTGGTGGCCTTGGGAAGCGGAACGCCACGGGCGTGTAGCGCCGCATTGCGGTTGTAGTTGGAGAAGTCGAAGCCGGGCATGGTTTCGGCTTGGGTATTAGTTGATGGCTATGTATGTATGTATGGGATCGTGAGGGTGTCGTGAAATCGGCGGCCTGCTGTTGGTTGTGGGCGTGGCAGGAAGAGGCGGCGGAGCTGTTTGCCGCAAGGTCGTCGTGGATAGGTTGATGGATGACGGGAAGTGACTGGAATGGGGGGCAAGTTGGTGATGTTGCTGTTGATGTTCAGTTGTACAGTTGATAGGTAGAGGTAGCTGATGACGAGGCTAGAAGCTGCCTTCCTCTCTAGGCGGGCGGTTGTTGCTAGGTTGGTTGCCCGCCTCCAGGTCCTCCCCCACTGAAAGCTGCCCACTCTTGTCCACTGAGAGCTTGCTGCCCTGCCGGCCGAGCGCACTATGGTACCGCGTAGACAGGGCTGCCAGGGTTAGTGGTGACCACAACCCAGGGTTATCTGTGGTAATGGCCCAAAGCTCCTCCACACGTGATGAGGTTTAACCCGATCAGGCTAGACTCACATCATACTCTCACGCTGTTGTTGCAGGGGTTGGGTGATAGCTTGGCTCACCCGGACACGGGCACACGGCAGGCAAAGATGTCCGCCGCGGCCCTTCTCAGAAAAATCATGGGTCGCGTCTTCTTCTTGGTTCCCGTCTGACGTCCAATGCGTCAGTCTCCAATTTGAAAGTCAAAGGTTAGGTCGGCTCAGGCAGAGCACTCACCACTGCGAGACAGACTTCCTTGGAGGACACCACAACCACCACATCGCCATACTCTATTGTTGTGGAGCGATTTTTTGTCGCCATTTATTTTCCTCTTTTTTTTTTTTTTTTTTTTTTTTTTTATTGTCGTCAACCGCATCCCATACCCATACCGGCATTATCGAGCTGGTCAGTTTCCAAAGTCAACAGACTATCGACAACCATCCAGCCGACTCTCCATTTTTAATCCAAACACACCACCAAATCCACTTTCACGCACCATCCACTTCCACCAACACTCGAGGTACCTTGTAGTGCTGGGAGCATAGAATATACCGACCTTCGAACGACGATAGCTACCGTGTCGCCGTCTTTCGTCGGCCAAGTCACTTCGACCGACGCGCTTCTTTCCCCGCCGCGCATTCGTCACACCACAAGGCCCTTGGCCCAATGCCATCCGACTTTCGGTGATATAAATCCAGTACACCGAGACTACAACAATTGCAATCAGTGGTAGAGGTGCCTCCAGCTACCATGGCGTTCGCCTTCGGAAACCAGTCCGGCGCGGCTGGCGGCGTTACAGAGGGTCCTGCTCTCGAGGTCATCCAGACAGAGGCATGTATTGTTGCGCGCGACACCTCCCTCCCCTAGTCTCATGCTAACTCACTGTCCTACCAGGGCCTCGGCTTCCTTGCTCTCAAAGGTGAGGCCAAAGTCCAACTGACTTCGAAATGGAATCCTCCTCCGGCCCCGACGGCATCCCTCCTCAGCATCGCCCAGCACAAGGGCCTTGTAGCCGCAGCAGGTCCCGATGCCTTCATAATCTCCACTACCGAATCCGTACGAAAGGCCTTCGAGGCCGAACAGCCCGCCGAGGGCGACATCCGACCCTTCACGCCCCAAGCCACCATCCCTATGCCCCTCCGCGTCTCGCAGCTTGCCTTTACTGCCGACGAGAAATATCTTATTTTGTCCGCCGAGGAGGGTGGTGGCCTGGCAGTTTACCATGTCGATGCCCTTAGCAACGGCACTACCCAGTCCGCTTTTGAGATAAGCACCAACGGCGAAGCGCTTCGTTCCCTGATACCCAACCCGGCACCCGAGTTCGCCCACTTTTGCGCAGTTATCACCACCAATGGCAATCTATACATGGCCAACCTGAACGAACGTCAACTTGTCTCGGGAGCCAACGGCCCAACGTTACGGTCCCAGGTTAGCTGCGCGTCATGGAGTACTCGAGGAAAGCAGCTGGTGGCAGGCATGGCGGACGGTTCCATCATCCAGATGACCCCAGACGGTGCCGAAAAGGCGCATATTCCAAAGCCCCCCGGCGTGGGAGACTACCACGTATCTTCGCTGGCATGGCTCGAGAACCATGTGTTTTTGGCAATTTACAATCCCGCAAGCGGCCAAGATCCGTCTGTGTACTACGTTATCACACGCCAGCAGCAGGCAAACGGGCAAGCCACCTTTACCTACAACAAAATGACAGACCCCGTCGAGCCATTTGGGGCGGAAAAGGCTCCCCATCATTCAGTATTGCGGTTGAAGGACTTCCCTCCGAGTCTCACCGATCTTCTTCTGGTGTCTTCTACTGCGACCGAGAGCATTGGACTTCTTACCCGCTCAAAGACCCCTTTGGCAGCCGACAAACCGGTCGTCAATGCCTTTACCACAACGGAATTCGCCGATGACACCAAGCGTGCGCTTCTCCCTATGAGTGAGGATATGACGGAAACCTTCCCTGTTGGTACTGCGCTTGACCTGTCCGCTAAGGACAAGGTATATAAGCCCATCCCCACGGACGAAATCAACGAGTCCCCAGGTCCTCTGCCCGGCCTCTGGGTACTGAATAACGACGGTGTCCTCTCGGCTTGGTGGATCGTTTACAACGACTCGATTCGTAACGGGACCACGTACCCTGGTCTCGCCGTCATGGATAGCAACAAACCTGCGCAGCAAGCACAACCTCAACCTACGTTTGGCGCTTCTACTACGACTGCACCGGCGTTTGGCTCTTCGGCGTTCGGTGCTGCTCCATCTCTCGGGGCCAAGACGTCCCCTTGGGGAGGTGGCGGTGCGGCAGCCCCGGCATTCGGCTCCAGCAGCTTTGGAAGTGCTCCAGCTGCTGCTGCTCCGGCTTTCGGCGCCCCAAGCGCGCTTGGAGGCCCAGCGGCGGCTCCTGCTTTTGGCCAGTCATCCATGATCGGAATGGGGGTTAAGGCCTCTCCATGGGCCTCTGGTGGTACCAGCACTGGATCTGCGGGAACTTCAGGTAAGGTCTTTGGCGGCGGTGCTGCCTCGTCATCCGGTGGGTTTGCTAGCTTTGCGAGTACGCCTACTCCCTTTACTAGTTTTGCAGGGAAGTCGGAAGGCAGCGCATTCGGTTCCCTCGCCGGTAACAACTCCGGCGGAAGTATTTTTGGGTCAAAGCCCGCTGAATCGAAGAGCATTGAAGTTTCGATGGATTCTGACACAGCGTTCCCTCCTCCTGCTGCGAAACCCGCGGGAGGTTCCGCTTTTGGATCATCCCCCTTTGTGCTTGGAACTACTTTCAAGGCTGACCTCAAAACTGCCAACGACAACGAGGAGCCTTCAGAGAAGAAGGGTGCATCTATGTTCGGTAGTGGATTCGGTCTATCACTGAGCGAGCCTGCCGCCGCGGAAACCAAGGATGAGACTATGGAGAGCGCGGCTCCTACGCCTGTTACCGAGAAGCCCAAATCGATCTTCAACGTGGAATCCACGACCCCCGCCGGTACCCCTGCCTCCAACAACATTTTTGGTGCTCCCAAGCCCCCTGGCAGTGGTCTCTCCAATGTGTTCGGCGCGCCCAAGACCGAAGAGTCCAAGCCCAAGCCGCTCACCGATCTGTTTGGAAAGCCTAAGACCGAGGAAGTTGCGGCCAAGCCTAATCCGTTTGCCGCTCCTCTCAAGTCTGAGACGAAGCCTAACCCGTTCGCGGTGCCCCTTAAGTCGGAGGCGCAGCCCAAATCGTTTGCGGATGCTCTTAAGTTAGCGGCGTCCCCCAAGGCCAAGGAGGAAGATACAGAAAATAAGGAGAACCTAGCCAATATTTCGGAGGTACCCGAGACTACTAGTAAGACGGACTTCCTTCCCAGCGAATCATCAGCATCTTCAATAGCTGACCCACTAGAAACAGGATCCAAAGCTGAAAGCGATGAAGCTCCTCTGCCACCGGATTTCTTATCGAGCAAGGCCAAGCCTACCAGTAAGAAGGCGGAGGCTGCTCCACTGCCTCCCGATACCCCAAGTAAGGCCCAGGATCTTCCCAAATTGCCTCCTGTCCCTTGGAGCCCGAGCAAGGAGGAGGAAGGTGAGGCTGAGGAGGAGGAGGAGGAAGAGGAGGAGGAAGAGGAGCACGATGAGAACGAGGAGGGTTATGAGGACGAGGAAGAAGAAGAGGAGGAGGAGGAGCGTGGTAGTGAAGAAGACGAGGAGCGGAGCGACGAAGAAGAGGATGAAAACAGTGATGAGGATGAGGATCGCTCGGAGGTGGGCAGTGAGGGTAGCGGTGTCGATGTCTCTAAGGAACTCGACCAGACAACTATGTCCGTCCACTTCGAAAACGGAAGCCCACGTTACCAATCCCGAAACATTTTCGGCAAGAGCAACAACAACATGGGGGCGAGCACATTCTCTAACATTTCCCGCTCCGAGGCGGAGCCACAGAGTCGTTCCCTCTTTGGCGAGGCGAACAAGAATGCGCCCCCCTTGTTCTCCAAGCCTTCAGGGCCTTTCGACTCTCCCAGCCCCGTTCGCAGCACGCAAACCGCCCAGCCCAGCCTTTTCAGGCCACAAGAGGGACCCCGGACTGCCAGCACCCCCGTCTTCAACAAGAATCAGCTCTTGGGCGCCAGCACCACCCCCAAGGGCCCTCCACCAGTCGACCCCAACGTGGCTGCCCAGCGCAAGTTCGCCGCCAAGAAGGAGGCCGAAGCCCAAGCGCTCGTCGACCCCGAAGACGAAGGCATCCAACAACTGCTTGCCGCAGAAGTTGAGCCTACCCTAACCATGAACGAGTTCCTTGTCGTCGACTCCAAGCTCGAAACGTACCATGCCCCCTCTTCCAAACCCTCCTCCGAGGTCCCCGCAGCCGTCGAGACTTTGTGGCGGGATATCAACCGCATGGCTGACCGCCTCGGTCTCAACTCGCGCTCTTTGGCATCATTCATCCTTGGCCATACAAAGTTCGCCAAGGCAGGTGGGCGCACAAAAGAAGACCTCGAAAACCCCGAGGACTGGGTCCTCGTCGAAGCTTCAGAGCTGACCAAGCTCATCGACGGCCAGTTGGCTCGGGAGTTGGAAGAAGGCCGCATCAAGGACATAGCCGAGACGCAAGCGGCGCTCGACAAGGTATCCCGCGAACTCAGAACCATGCGCGCCAAAGAGGAAGACATGCGCAAGCTCTTCGCTGCCCAAACAGACCCCGAACAGATCGCCACTATCAGAGCCCAGCCGCTCAGCAGGGAGCAGAGCGTGCAACAGATAGAACTTCGCCGGTCGTATGCCCAGTTCGCAAAGCAACTCGCAGAAGCCGAGGAGGCCTTGGTCCTACTAAGGACCAAAATCGCCGCCAGGGCCGCAGAAAAGGGCGCCGTCTCTCTCGCCGGTGCCGCAAAGGTACCCACCGTTGAAGCCGTCATGAAAACCATTCAAAAAATGACGACCATGGCTGAGAAGAGGAGTGGCGACGTCGATCTCCTGGAGATGCAAATCCAGCGCCTCAAACTCTCCCAATCCCAATCGCGAGAAGGGGGGTCAGCAGCAGAGAGCAGAGAAGGCACTCCTACACCTACACATAATCCACTCAAGGCCAGCACATCCAGCTTGAGAAGTTCAACGACATTTACCCCCAGAGACTCAGTTAGAATCGAGCTCTCACAATCACACTCCCCTGGCGCTTTCTCGGCGTCGGTCAGGAGCAACACCACCGCCACGACGCCTAGCCCAAGTCCAAGGAAGAAGATATCGATGTTTACGGAAGAGGAGAGGAAGGAGATTAGGGCGCGAGAGGCGAGGAGGAAGGGTAAATTGGCGCTGTTGAGGAAGGCATTGGAGAAGCAAGGACCGAGGGTGGAGAGGCTGAGTGATGATTGATTGACTGACTGACCGACTGATTTTGTTGGATTTTCCAGTCTTGTGTTTGTTTGTCTGTTCATGTCAGTTCAAGTTGTCAGTGTCGGTTGGTGATGGTGGACGGGTGGCTGAATGACTGACTGGGGAGTATAAGGAGTTGGAACATGAGGCTGTATTGATTAGTGGTAGGGTTAGTATATCGAGATCTGATGAGAGTGAAAGAATGGCAAGAGGAATGAAGAAGTAAGAATTACCAGAAAATGGCTCTGAAATACGCGTGATATATTCAACGAGAATTCTGTACATGAAACTGATGCGAGTTTCGATGTTGATGTGTCACTATTAGGGTACTGATGGGCTATGTAGGCATGCACTTGGGTGCGTAGTGTAACTATAGACTGAGATTAGGGTACCAAGTCTAAGTGGTTTTATGAAGTATAAGGTGTGTGCGAAGTTACCCAACATTGCAGTCAATACCTGTCAAGATCATCATCACTTCGTCATCAGTTGAAGACAGTGAATTCATAGAACATCGCGAACTACCTTGGAATCTACAACTACCAACTCGAAAATTGCTCTAGCAGGTTACAGTAAACCGCCAAAAGAAAGATCAGACAGAAAAACATCGAAATTTGCCACCATTCAACTTCCAACATGCAACTCCATCTTGCCCGGCCGCAGACCTTTAAAAGCAACCAACTATTCAACATCCCAATTCCGACCTTTCTCATGTCATTCCCGCTTCAGTGGTTGTACGGATGCGGCTCCCCAGACTTCGTATGATAATCCCCGCAAAACATACACCGTCCCCAATCCAGCCCGTCATCAGCCTTCTCCCCACTCTTCTTCAGATCCTTCCAAGCCACGTTGGCAAGTACACGATAACTCTTCCTCGGCGTCTGCTTCTCTCCACTTTGCTTTCTCCACCTGCCATAACGGACACCATCACCCCAAGTGCGACGATCGGGCTTGGAGGCGAAGGGGGTCTCGTCGTCTGCAAACCGTTTCACCTCTTCTTCTTCTTGACCTTCCTCTTCGGGAGGAGCAAGTTGGTAATTGTACTTGGATCCCACCTTCATTTCGCCCAGACGCTTGGCTACGTCGTTGGCTTCGGGGAGAGAGACGAGCGTGCGCTTCTCTTTCAGCTTGTGGGTGGCGATGATGTGCGCGTTAAGACGGCCTTCGGTTTCTGTCGTGAGCTTGCGGCGTTTGGGAGGGGACTGTTCGCGGGTATGATGAGCTTGGGTTTGGCCTTCGGTGGTGGGAGGTGAAGCGGAACGAGATGGAGGAGGGGTGCTGGCCAATTTGGCCAAATATTCCTGGCAAAGAGCCCACATTCGGGTATTCTGGCTGTCACTATATTGGCTCTCATGCTCACGGCTCCGGTTTTCCTGATAAAGTTTCATGTTGTTGAGAAACACCTGCGGCTTCTCTCTCGTCAAGTAGCGGTAGCCTTCAGCTCCAGACACACTGTACCTTGAATGGTAGCGCCCCTGCTGTCCGCTCTCTGACTTGACTCGGCTGGAAATGAGCTCGTCGTGAACCACTTCGACGGGGGTCCGGCCCACGGCGTTCTCACGGAAGAGCAGGCTGGGTTGGAAGTCCAGCACGGCCCGGATCAGCTTGGAGCTGGCGTGTGAGGTTAACATGTCGTGCAGAGGGGTGTCACCGGAAGCGTCAAGCATGTTGAGCGCGGTAGTCACCGCCTCAGACGACATCTCAACGAGGAGGTTGAAGACGGCGACGGACTTGTTGTGGTCTTCGTTCCCTCCGATGCAGGTCAGCCATTGGTGGAGTGGGGTGCGGCCATCACTGGCCAGGCTGGAACGCTCAGTGATCATGCGGATGAGGGCCTCGCGGTCGAAGAGGCTTAGCAGTTCCTTGAGCTTGTCAGCTGGTGGCGTGTAGATCAATGCGGCGTGCAAGATATTGGTCCACGAGCTAGTCCTGACGTTCGGGTCAGCACCGGCTTCTAGCAGGAGCTTGACAAGTTCCACACGACCCATGTAGACGGCCTGCACCAGCGGTGTCACGTTGTGCGACTTGGCCTCCAAAGCTTCAGGGCAAGCCTTGATGAGATACGAGACCAGATGACTAACGTCGACTTGGCCAGACTTGACAATGACGGCGTGGATGATCAACTCGCCTATATGATTGTTAGCTTTTCCCTCTATAAAGCGGATGGCAACGCGGAACTTACTCTGATCATCAAGCCATCTAGCGATCGCACCCTCCACACCTCCGGGGGCCCGTCCCAGGTGTTGCATCCTCATGTCTTCCTGAGCAGCCTTGGACTTGGCAAACTCGAGGTAATGTCTCAACGGGGCATCGCTCAGGAACCACTGAATACTCTCGATGCAACAGCTCTCTGCGGCTCTCAGCAGAGGCGACGTTGTGGAATTCTCATCGCGTGGTTGTTGAGCCACTTCCCGGCCGGCATTGGCCCAATCCTTTCTCTTCTTTCCATACACCGACAAGCCCTGGTAGTAGCGCGGCTGCTCCTTAAGCTCGACACCGGATCCTTCCACCAGGTGCTCCAATGGCAAGCCCGCACCCGTGCGTCTGATCAGCTCAGCCATGACCTCAACGCGTCCCTTCCGAATGGCCGTGGCAAAGACTTCATCTGGTACGGAGAAGAACTTGGGAGGTTCTGTGGCCGGGTCGAGCTGCAGGGTTCCAAAGTGCTCGCCCATATCGAGCACAAACTTAAGGAGCTTCAAGTCGTTGTTCGTGACGGCATACATCAGCGGATCCCACGTTTCCTCTTCATCATCGAGAACCTGGCCCTTGTTCAACTGCATGTGATTACGCCATCTGCCGTAGTTGAGACCGTTGGTGGCCGTCCTGCCCTTGAGCAGAGATACTGGTAAGGTGTGACTCTCTACCTGCATGGACACCTGACCGATGGTGTCAATGGTAAACTGATCGTCGACAGTCTCGCCCACAATTCTGGGTGCAGACTCGTCCGAGGAACTGTCATCATCATCATCATCTTCGTCTTCTTCCTCGCCGCTCTTGTTCATCGTGTAACGGGTCTTGGCCTTCTCCGGAGGTGAGTACTGCGCCTGAGCAATCTCTAGCACCGCCTTGGCGAGGTCGTAGTGACCACGCTGCAGTGCCAGGGTGAAGGGATTGTGTCCGTTGTGACCCTCGACAGCAATCTTTAGTGGCGGCTGCTGCTTGGCGTCGTCCCAAGAAGTCAGGGTGAATTTTTTGACCTTATCGAGATCACCAGTCCACACGGCCTCAAAAAGCTCCATGTAGGCAGCCTGCTTTGTCTCAGTCATGTCCTGAACACCGGTGAACACGAAGTCGTAGTGATACGGCTCTTTCTTGGAAACCTCGTCGTCATGATGACGACCAAGCCAGAACCCATGATGATTGATGCTGGAGTCATCATTACCGTCCTCCTTGCGGTCGGGATAGAGCTCCTTGAACGTCTTGCCACCCTTGGAGATGATGCTCTGTTCGATTTTCTCCAGCGTCGCAATGGCGTCCCGGACGGCCTGCTCCTTTTCAGGAATGCCCTTCGTTCTCTCAAGACATTTGAGACCTATCTCATATTCCGTCCGCTTCGCCGGCTCCCCCATCTTCTCAACTTTGACTCCGCCGGATACTGCCCAGTGTTGATAAGTACCCTCCTTGAATCGTTGGAGATAGGTGTCAAGTCCCAGGCGCGGCTTGGGCTCCTCGAATTTTGTGTTTTCTCCTTTGTATTTTCGAAGATCCTCTAGCTGCTCCCGCACCATGTCAAGGGCACTTTTGCCCTTCCATCGATAGTGGTAAGTGCTGTGCAAACCCCTTACTGACTCGGGGTGGAGGGAATTCGGATCGCACCCCCGTTCTAAAAGTTCAAGCGCAATGCTGGGCTCCTTGGACCGCAAGGCAGCAATCAATGGGCGATCAAGATCTTCTCGGAACAATTTCTTGTTGCTCTCAAAGTCGCTAAGCCGGCTCTCCTTGGGCGATTGTCTGGCGCTCTTGAGCCAGGTCTCAAAGTCAATCTCTGGCACAGCGCCCGTCTCAAGGAGCTTCACAACCATGCCCAGGTCGCCATCTTTGATTGCGATTAGCAATGGCGTCTCACTTTGGGCCCATTGATTGCAGACGTGGTTGATTGCCGTCTTGTAGCCTGCCTTGTCGAGCTCACAGGCCAAGTCCAGCAGCGTCCTGGCATTTCGCTCCACGTAACGGGTGAACACAGTGCAACTGTTCATGTCCGCCTGGGCGACCGTGGCACCAAGGCTGAGAAGCGTCTGAGCCATCGACTTTGCCTTTTCGATGGGAAGGGCCATGACAAGACCCAGCGTCAGGAGGACCTTATTCTTATCCTGAGGGAACTTGACGGGCAGCAAAACATCAGCTCCGTATTCTTGGCACAAAAGCTTGACAACTGCACAGTGCCCCTCCATGATGGCAAGGTGCAAAGCCGAGCACGGAATATCCCATGCAACTTCATCCACTTTGTAGAAGTCAGGGCCTTCCTCATCTTCGGCTACGAGTGTGCCATCAGGTGCGGGTGTTTCAGGAGTCTTGTCAACCTTGACAAACGAGCCTGTCGCGATGCTCATCTTATCGCCACCGGCATCAGACTCGGCATCGTCAGCTTCAATCATTTCAATGTCTTCCGAGTCGTCCTCCTTCTCATCGTCGACATCCATCTTCTCCGTCTTCTTCTCTCGAAGTGCAGCCCTGGCCTTACGGCGTTGATCTTCCAGTTCCTCAAACTCTTCCTCGTTGGCGTTGCTCTTGTTCATGAGGATCTTGACAATCTCCACATCTCCACGAGAAGCGGCCAGGTGGAGTGCGGTTCTTCCGTCCGCGAGACGCGCAGTAAGGCGGGCACCAGCCTCAACGAGGGCACGAACCACTGCTGGCGAAGAGGACATGATAGCAAGGTGAAGGGGAGTCCTGCCTGTGTGGTCCCTGGTGTTGGGATCGGCGCCCTCCTGAGCAAGCCAGTCTTGGACGTGCTCAACATCCTCGTCGACAATGGCCTGGCACAGCCTGGCAGTGTTGCCGATATAGGCCATTTCCGTCCAGTCATCATCGGTCAAAGGGTTGAAGGAGCCAATCTGTTGTCTTCCGGGATCGTCCTTGATGAAGGAAATCCTGCCAGAGACGTAGATCTTGTCCTCCTCTTCGGCAATGTCTTTCTCTTCATCGGTCTGGGGAACCGGGCAGTGTCCGCAGCAGTCTTCGACGACGTCTTTGAAGCGGCCAAACTAAAGAAAAAAAACAAAAAAAATGGTGAGCAAAGAGCTTTAAGAATATTCGTTGGAAAAGACTTACAAAGGCAGGATGGCGGTGCAAGTACACGGTCCGGTCATCATGCTGGTTCCACTCGGCATTGAGCAAGAGATCCTTGGTGTAGCAAAGCTTCTCAATCTTTTTGGCGTGGAACTTGGGACCGTAGGGGATGGTAAATGTGTGGTAGTCGGACACCTCGTCTCCGCTGACCCAATCGGCGATTTCGTCGTCGTAGTCGTCCTTGATGTTCGAACCCATAGCCCGAAAGTTCTTGCGCACGAATCGATTAAGAGCAGGGCGACCTCTTTCCTGGCGGCGCTGGTCGACATAGTTGTCTCTAGCCTTTGCAGTGGGCAGTCTTTCCAGCACGAGAAGTCGTGCGAGACCCAGAGTTCTCATAAAACTCCGCTCGAAGATGGTAGGGTCGATGCGAGAACGGTCAAGCTCAGGCCAGTAGACCTCAAACCCTCTGCGGCTGTACTTGGAAAGGCGGTTTTCGTAGGAGGGACTGCGGCGAGTGAGGTCGATGTGGTTGGTCTGGGTCATGTAGGACTGCAGAGCGCGAGGGGTGCAATAGACTTGCTTTCCATCATAGGCAGCGCCAGAGCAGTCGATGTCGAAACCGGTAAGAATTTCGGACACGGACTTGTAGATGCGAAGGACGATCTGGATGTGTCTGGTGGGATACTGGCTGCAAATGGTAACAGCATGCTTGGTCCTAACCGTGGTAGTCTCGCAGAGCAACGCATCCCTGACCTGACTCTCAATCTCCTTGATCTTTTCGATCGCCTGCTCCTCGGTCAGGCCATACAAGAACAGATCGACATCGGAAGCAGGAGCAAACTTTTCATGATAGAACTCGCGCATCAGCCTCTTGGAGCCGCTGTACTTTTTGGGAACCGGCAAGATGCAGTTGACAACCGAGGAGCCGGCCGCAACGACGTTGTCCCAGTTCAACTCGACCAGAGAAGACTCGGAGAAGATGTTGAAGTTCCTCTGGAAGTCCTTGTGAGATTGGACAACGGCGGGGGACTGGTCTGGACGGCGCATGTCTTTGGGCAGGGGCATGATGTAGCGTGCTCTCTCCTCCTCAGACTCGGCCTCCATGTTGCGGGCCCGGATCTTGATATCAGAGGTGTTGTCTGTGAAGAGAGGCAGGACGTTGACGTAGGGGTCCTTGAGCAGCTCAGAGTCGGGCTCTTGGGCGTAGACCTGACGAAGACGAGCCTCATAGTCACGGTAGGGCTGGAGGAGGTCGACCATGGGGGTCTGTGGGTGGTTGGCGATGTGCTTGACCAGATCGCTATGAGGGACCGGCAGCTGGGGAAAGGTTGACGTCGCCATCTTGAACACTTGGAAGGCTTGACTTGGGATTGATTTTGGGAGACAAGAGACTCAAGGTGGCGGACTTGACTGAGTGTATCAAAGATGGTGAAGACGAAGAAGGGACGAGACGGATGGACGGACGATGGAAGTGAGAAGAGAATGAGCGACGGCCCGGAGTCGTGTTCATTTTATAAACTTGACGTGAGGCAGGTACAGTGAGTAGTCCCTTCCCTTGGGCGCCATGTCTCTAACCGCGCGCGGCGTCGACTTGCCCATCATCGACCGCACCTTCCTTCCTTCCCACTTCTTCCCCCTCAAGCGCATGGTACTTTCCCACCTCCCGGACTTCAGGAAGGAAGTCGCCATGGGGGTGTGCTGCCTGGACAACCCACGTCAACACGACAGGACAACATGGAAACAAGTAACCGCCGTGTATCCATCGCGGACAGATCTCGCGTATCCGGCGCGATATCATGTGAGATCGAGTAGTGAAGGTGGATGTGATGCCTGGAGTTGCCTGGTGTTTGCGGGGAACTCGTCGGCATTGGTTGAAGCTATCGCGGCGGCCCCACTTCTGCCTAAATCATCCATCTAGCCGTCCCCTTGTATGTAACCAACCGCATGTAGTCCGCCGGCAGGCATTGGATATGCACATCTACAAATATTCAAACACACATGTCGATTATGACGAAAGACGGTAAATCCGATTTCTCACCGGTCTGTTGTGTCTAGCTGATCAGGAACCTGGCTACTGGAAATGCTATCGACACGACCTGGGGCTCATTGAACTGCGGCATCAGAACAGGCAATGAACGACAAGTGACTGCACACGATAAACACGACAGACGAAGATCCGTGGACCAGGTAGAAACCAAAGCTCAACTGTCTTCCTCTAAGTAATGACTCTTTTGATGGACGACGAACCTCACTCCGTCGTGGAGACAACTCGTGCCAGTCAGTCCAGCAACCCATCGATTATTTCCCTGGAGTAATAATGACGGTGGCGAGCGGAAGGTGCTCGATAAGAGCATCACAGCTCCGATAGTATAACCACCACCGCAGCCATCCAGCCACCGTGCTTCCGTAACCCCTTTCTTCCTCCGTTCTTCAAGCATCCATCTCGCGGAATAAAATTAAAAGTCCCAAAAACGCCGTACCATTGTGTGTGCTATCCCATGAACCTCCTCTTCTGAAAGCGTCGCGTCGCAAAGTCTAGTCTACCTAGTGATGCTTGCTTGCTTGTTGTGACTCTGTTCGTCCTTCTTCGCTATAATCTTCGCCTTATGTGGCCATCGCCGTTGTTGTTGTTATCGCGTGCGTGTACAAGTATAAATAGGTAGGTGGGTATGCTATTCGTTGTCGTAGTCGTCGTCGTCGTCCTGTCGGAACCAACCTCATAGCGCAATAGCCCCCCTCCTGCCCTCTCGTAAATGCAACAACCCTTGGAGACCGCAGAAGCAGAAGAAGAGCTGTCGTCGCATGTCAGCAAAGCTCTGTGTATGGTACCAGTCCCGGCCGCTCGAGTCATGTGGAAGATAGTAAACCTACCGCGTAAATAGCAATAGCCATCCCAGCCGTCGCCGCCACCTCCTTCCCATCCTCCGGGTCCTCCGTCCCGCCCACGAGCTCCGGGTGGTTGTTATTGAAGAGGATGCACAAGACGCCGAGGATGAGCATGGCGAAGGCGGAGATGACGGTGCTGTGTTTGGATAGTCTGTGGTCAGCATGGATTCAATCCATTGTATATGTTGTCGAGTGTGGTGATGTTTCTTCAGAGTGGTATGCGACGACGACTGCTACACATTTCCTCCGAGCCGTTATTGCGCGCTGCCGTAGTCTGTGATGGCGAGGCTCTGGTGTAGATTGATGAATGGGACTGGATGTGGTTCCAGGTTGCTGCTTACCAGCTCCAAGCCTGCATGGCTCCCACAAGAGGCTTCATCCTGACGGTGTTCTAGTCGTTTTCTTCGAAGCTGTCTTGTTGTTTGTGCGAATTCGAATGTGACAGCTGGGTGGATAGTATCTTGTCGTTGTCGTGGGAATGTCCTGTTGTGTTGTTATTGATGGCGAAGAGTAGTCAGTGTGATAGAGAATGGAGACCAGGACCTGGCCGCAGTCAAGCACGTCCCCTCGACCGGATGATGTCGTTCGTTAGGTTGGACCTGACTCGGGCCCATTTTAAGACCCACAGCTATAAACGCAGACGACCAATCATTGGCCGTGGTAGGCGCAGTGCGCTTGGAAGGAAACGACTCCTTGAAGACAATGTGGACGCGATATTTGTAAAGAAAACGAGGAAGAGGACAGTCATAACATGTACATCAATAAACGAATTCAGAAGACTCGTTTCATGTCTGGAGGTACATATAAGACAGTTTACGGAAGAGTGCGGATGACAGTGATGTTCTTACGATATCAACGATAGCAATCTTCTACAATTTGTTAGGAAGTACACAGAATGTCCACTATAGTCTTATCATGTACTAACAAAGCCTAGCACTAAAGAACAGCAGCCATTAAGGTCTCAACCTTTCCCAAGAGCAAAACTCCATCAGTCCAGAATGCACGCACGACAATTTCGCACTCTCTAGACTAACATCTTGGCCCCCCAATCCCTTTCCCTGTGCCTATCTCATGGAACCATCAACAGAGACAAATCGTTTCCTCACCCCAGGTTTCGTGGTTCCCAAAGCCCCCTTCGTTGAAGTAGCCCACGCGTCTGTAGCAAGGCTGCCCGTTCTTTTTCTTTACGCCCTCCTCCAGCATCAGGACTAGTCCTATCTGGTAGGGATCCTTCTTGTTTGTGTTCTCGGATTCCATGGATATTAGTATCAAAAGGAGCACTGATTCGCCTAGTCTTGGTTCCTGGCCCGGGTCCCAGTAAACATAAACCCATTCTGTGTCGCTCGCTCGCACCGCAAGCAACCAACACTTAAACCTCCATTTCCAGGCCGCCAGCCCTCTCTTGACCCGGCTTTTTATGGTGAGTATGATTCCTTCTTTATCAGCCCTCGTACCAGTGTATCGATCTGTGGATGTGGGACAAGTGAAATACTTAAACTGTGCCCTGTAAGTGATTAGGGGGATATCGAAGTCGAAACGCTCAAGCAGAAGAAAATCCTTGCCCCATTTTCTAGCAGCCCAGGACCACGAAGGGGGCTTCGATTTCGTAAAGTCTGTCGGTTCCTCCTTGGATGGGTCCCAGCCATGATACCACCACAAAAGATCCAGGGGCCAGAGTTCCTTCCATGTCCCAGCCACGTAGGTGAATCCTTTGCTATGTTCGATAGCCTTGGCCACTCCAGAAAGAGCAATGAGCCTATCTGATTCGTAGGTGAATTCGGTCCTTTGATAACCTCTGACTATTCTTAACCAGGCTAGGGACAATGTAAATCTGGAGTCCTGTCTCCCGCGTGGCAGGTCTTGAGGTGTCGTGTCTGATTCGGTCCCAAAGGTTTTATAGCCACAGAGCAACTCAAAATCCGACTTGGTGCAGTGATCCTCGACCCATAGATATTTGGCCCAGACACAGGCATGTTCCGGTTGTAGAGCCTGCAAGGTGATAATACGCGTTACTTAGCTATGAAGACGCATAGGAAAGTTGACACGAGGTCTCGAGCTAACAAACAAACCAGTACTGGACTGTAATGAGAGAAAAGACGCCAGAAACTCCTCTGTTTTGTCCCCGCAATACTCGTCGCCGACCATCCATCCATTCCACCAAAGGGGTTTTGCAGCACACGAACGTGCCTTCTTCCATCTGTCTCATCTGCCCCATCTCTGCTCTTCCCCTCGTTTGGCGCCGTACGCAACCCAAATCTTCTAGGAACGAAGCCACTTGACGAGATTGACGATGATGCACGCAGTTGTACATCGATGTCACAAACGGCATGAAGCCGGTGTACCGGCGTTGACAAATGAGAACGACGAATTATAGCTACCTGGAACTACGCTGAAACATTGACAGGTACGAACAAAACCACCAAGAAAATCAAGCTGGGAGATCTAACCCAGCAGTCACTTCAGCTTCATCCTCCACCAACTTTAGTACCAGCCCAACCCTCAGCACAAAGAACAGCCTCTTCCGTCACAGTTCAGCATCCAAGTGAACAGCGGCGCTTGTATCAAAAAACATATCGATTGTGCCTGTGCCAACACGAGTAGTTTTGCCTTTCATGACTGCACCTCTCAAGCTGAGCCTTACATCACTGTATCATGTCCCGGCCAAGGAGTGTTACCTCTCGAAATTCGGACAGAAGAAGTCGACGACTGTGGCCAGAGACGTTATGGCGAGTCTGCGAGTGATATGGTCGACGACTCAAGCGCTGAGGCAGTCCCGCTCTGGTCCGTGTGCCGGAAATACCTGTTCTCGTCCCAGAAAACAATGGAGCAAAGATGGCAACCGGAGGCAACTGACTCCATGATAGTCTCGAGCCTTGGGCTGTGGAAGGAGAGTTATTTGTTCGTCAGAACCGCTCTCCTGTTGCGAAGCTTGTATGAGTCGACGACGACTAAACGCTGGATGATGACGGACTTGCCAATAATCCGGGCACAGTTCCCGCACAGGAGGTTGGAGACCGCTCCATTTGTTTTACAATCCCTATATGCCCAGTGGACCTTGTTGGAGAGATCATGAAACGCTGTTGTAGTATCAAGTATGAATGAAATCGGTGTTGATCTGAAGGAAGATGTAGCGGAAGAGACACAACCACGAAGCCGTCCCTCCCAATTCAGTCCTGTGGTGGCTATGGGTGGTCCCCGAGGATAGAATTGATGTTGTGAAGTGGACAAAACTCGGACTGTTGACTTTGTGACTTTGAACCGCGGACGTAAAACGACGTCTGCACTATCAGCCTGTTATTAGTACACGTACTACTTCACTGAGAAGAATAATGGCAGTTACATAGGGATTAGGCCATACCATGAACAGTGCTGAACGCAGATAAGAACATCAAGTCTGTAGAGGTATCAAGTCAAGTTCCCGTCCTGAGCATCGACACTCAAACGAAGGGGGCCCCCCGATCAAGTCAAGCACGTCGGAGTCCGAAAAAAAGAAGAAGACAATCATAAAGAGAATCAAAGAGTAGGTAAATATGAACAGACAGGAGTAAGAGCCCGCGATTCAAAAAATCAATAAAATCAAGAAGAATACGAAGATAAAGAAGAACAGCACGTCTGCGTCTCCGTGCAACACGGGCGCGCCGCCGGTCGTCGTCAACTGCCATCGATGACTGAATCTGAGTGGGTTGTGCCTGATAGGGAATAGAGACACACCAGATGTCGAAGATGTATGTTGTTTATTGTAGGACTGCACGAGGTGCGACGAAAGAGACTGGACTGCACGAAGAGGATCGTTCTGATAATGTTGTTGTTGTTATTGTCGTTGATGACGACGAGGAATACGACAGTAGCTTTATCTTTATACGCGGCAATGGTTTCCCTGCGTACCTGCTTGTTGAGAAACAGAGGTACTGGTTAGGTAGCCACCATGGTAGGTAGTCGCTTCACACTTTCCATGTATGACGGGGATGAGATGTCCATCGGGAAGTGAGGTGGATTCGACCGAGCTCATCACCACCACTCGCTCGCTCTTACCCAGACCATACCCAGGCTCGTCGTAGACAAAACAAGGTAGTTGAGACCTTTGATACCTATTATGCCTTGGGTATACTCCTACTACGCATCCAAGCGTCTTTGCAACCCCTCTTGTCTTAAGTTCTTGGCAACTTCTGAATAAAAACATACAAATAGGACTCTAGCCGATGTCGTTTCGAATTGTTCTAATCCCTATTATAGTCTTGCAACGGCCTTTTTTTTGATCTTGACGAACGGTAGTGGACTAGTTAGTTTACCTAAGGTAAGTAGCTTGTTGGTTGGTCTCACTTATTTTGTCTCGGATGAGCCAGGCTACTACTTAACTCTAGACCGACGGGAGACCAGACAATCGACTGACCCAACGTGCCTTCTCTTCCCTAAGTAGCTCATGGTGACCAGTCCGGAAAATACTTACTACGCGAGTATGGATTTATGAACCGAGGTTCTCTTCCGTCTGTTTGGCTCGCTTGTTTTGATTCTATAACCCATCCTAAGGAAAAGTGAGGAGAGACCTTCCAAGAGTCGTCAAATTGGATTGACGCTTATACATAGTGAGACGCAGCAGAGACGAGACTACCTAACCAGAGTGTAGCAGAGACAGTGGAGAGAGAGAACTTAACTAAGCACCAGACAACGATGGAACACAGGAGGAGTTCTTTGCCCCATGAGTGTCAGAGTCGATGAGGATACACATGCAATAAATGCAATCACCCTAGAATATACTATATACCTAACCACAAGCTATAAACTCAACTCAACGCCATGACCCGTTCGCCCGCCCGTCATTCTTCCCTTCTTCCCTTCTTCTCTCTTGCCTCTTCCCTCCATGAATGACAATAAGGTCAGAACTATACATGATGCGATCTTGAATGTAAACGAAAAAGACCAAAGTATACAAAAGCAAAAACAAACGCCAGAGCTATGCAATGCTAGTTTTCATATGGTAAAAGTGCTTTGGGTATGCGTTGAAGAGCAGAGGGGAAAAGCCAACAGCATGGGATCAAAACAACAAAACAAGAAACGAAAACAACGTGAAACACAACGCAACGCAGGCTCAGCAAGGCAACAAACAGGCCGACATCATACCTCCTCCCCTTTTTCATCCATCGCCATATTCATCGATCTTCCCGTCACTTACATCACACCACAACAAGCCTAGAGTTATTTAGACTCCGGGATTCCTCCACCTGGGCCTTCCATCCTTCCCCACCGCATTCATCCCTAGCGAACTCCCACTCCTACTCGCATATCCTCCACTCATCCCCAGCGAACTTCCACTCCTCCTCCCCGCCCCAACAGCGCTCGTGTTACCCGTGTTCAAACCCATAGCATGTCTCGCCCCCGCCACCGCCTGCGGGCTCTCCCGTCCCGTCAATCCAGGGGTGGTAGCCCTCCCTAAGCGGGAAGTCGGCTGCGGAAGCATGCTCTGCCGGTTGCTGCGCGAAGTAGACATGGAACTAGCTGGTCGTACTGCGAGACTGGGTTCGGACATGCGAGGCGGTTGGAGGGATTGGCGCTTGGGGTTGCTGCGCATGTTGGAGGTGCCGGAGCCGGTGGGGGGTTCGACGCGTTCGCGGCCGCTGGTGGAGGAATGAAGAGAAGTGTTGGAGGATGAAGGAGGGTAGTAGGAGTGGGAAGTCTTGGACTGGCGCGGGGTGGCGCTGGGACCGACGCTCTTGGAGAGGGTTTGCTGAGAGTAAGGACCGGGAGAGGATATGCGCTCGCGGAAGGACAGTTTTGATGCCGTGGCGTTCGCTCTTTTGAGGGTGGGACTCTGTACGTCCGAGCCGTGGGTCAAAGGAGAGCGGGTTTGCGGTAATTTGGAAGTAGAGGACTGGCCCAAGGAGGAAGTAGACCTGGCATAGGGCGAAGGGGTGGTCAGGCTCAGAGGTTTGAAGTTATGGCCTGTGTCGACGTCGGATGGGCTAAAGGTGGCGTTCCAACGAGGACGGTTGTCGAGTTTGGAGGATGGACGAGGGGGTTGAGCGGCGGAGCGGGAGCTGGAAGGCGTAGTTGTGCCTGGTCTTTCGCGGTAGTCCGTCTTTACCGGGGTACTGGCAAAGATGGTGGACATCCGGGGATTGGATGGTACCGCTTTGCGGGTGACGGTTGAGGCCGAGGCTGGGATGGTTGACTGCCGGCGAGACGCAGCAGGTTTCGGAAGCTGGCTACCGGGAGTACCCGCCTGTCGTGACTTGGACCGAGCAGTGGGGGGAGCGTTTCGACCCGTCATAATGACAGACGACGGTGGTGAGCTCTGGGGAGTCTCGTGGCCGCTGCCCAATGGAGACCTATCGGACAAGATGCTGGAAACGGAATCCCGTAGTTGCTGTCCTTTCGAATAGAGTTCCTCCACAACCATATCCACGTCAACCATCTCCGCCTTCAGATCCTTCCACTTGGTCTGCATCTCGTTATGCAAACGCAAGATCTCTCCGTTGACCGTCAAGCGATCCTTGACGCCCTTCTCGATAATCGACAGAACCCTCTCGATAGCAGGCCCGTAATGAGTCTTCTTAGCCTCATAACTTTCCAGCCTTTTGCTCATCATGGGCTGGTTCGTCAAGTGCATTCCCGTGTCGAACGCCTCCTTCACTTTCTCTAAGCTTCGCAGGACGGACTCGTACATCTTTTGCGCCTGTCTGCCGGCGCCCCTGAACACCAACACCCACCGATCCTCACCTAGTTCCTTCCTCAGAGACTCGGCATCCTTCTCCAGCTTCCTGTAGGTAGCCTCGAGACTGTGCCTCCGCATCTCCAACTCATCGGAAGCAGTAGGGAAGATATTCTCCGCCCTTGACTGGAAGCCCGCCAGTCTCATGGGCAGAAAATCCAACGAAGCCCTCAGCGGCTGCATTCTCGCAAACAGCGCCAACAAGCTTGAGTCGTCCATCGAGATTCCCGTCGACGGAGTCGGCAGCGGTGACGTCGGGCTATTCGGAAAACCAGGATGACCAAACTTCCCGTTCCCATGGGTATTAGCCGCCTGCAGCCTGCTCACCAAGGACGTCGGCGCCTCCTCAACGATGGTCTCCAAATCCCCGATATCCACTCCATCGCCCGCCAACATGGCCGTCTTATGCCTCCTCTCCTCCATCTCGAACACCAGCTTGCTCAAGTCATCCACCTCCATCTGGATATCGCCCAACACCACGTTCCACAGCTCCTCCCACTCCATGGCCAACTCCACCTGCGACTTGACGGCCCTCAACGTGTTCCTGATTCGCGCCCACTCGCCCATAATGCTCTCCATCTGCGCTACGGCTCGGCGCAAATCCTCCGTCGAAACCTCGTTGATGTCTTGGCGCTCCTGCAGCTCTTCGATAGCTCCAACATAGATGTTGATCAGCTCCTCGAACCGCACAATCGCCTTTTCAACTTCATCTACTCCTTCGCGCCCACCAGCGGCCGCCCACTCCACGTCATCGTCGGCTTCGAGACCGCCGATGACTTCCGAGGCCTTGTAGATCCATCCGCGAATCTGTTCGGCTGCGCCGATAAGCGCCCGGGCGGCTACTTGGGCCGTGGGAATGGCGGCAATCTTGTTGGAGAGGAGCTCGGCATCGGGAAGGGTGATGGAGGTTAGCTGGGCGAGCTGGTTTGCAAAGGAGGCGCGAGATAACGTATAGACAGATTGAGGGCGGGAGAGGCTGAGAGGGTTGAAGGAGATGTCGTCCGGGTTGAAGTCGTCGGCGCTACTGTTGTTGGCGGAGCTGTTGGAGGTGTCGCGTTGATGTGACTGGGAGGGGTATGTATCCTTTGGCGGAGGCGGGGGCGGCACGTCATCGGAAGACTGGGATGAACTTGGGCGTGAATCGCGGGCTATATGCTCGTGTCGCGTGTCTGGTTGTGCCTTGACGCCGTTACCGTTGACATGATCGGGGAGTCGGTACTTGTTAGTGTCCATTTCTGTGTTGTCGTCTGGTGAGGTGGAAACGCTGTCGTTATCGTGATGTTCTTGTTGTTGAGCTAGTACGTCACCACCGATGTCTGCGTGTTCTTCATGGGCGGCCTCCTCGGCTTCCTCTTGGGTTTCCTCTGATTTGTGGCGGTGATGATGGAACAGCGTGGATGCCTTCAAGCTTGATGATGATGGAAGGTGGACAAGAGGACCTTTCCAAGGACGACCGCGTCGCTCGATAACGAGGGCTTGAGAAAGGGACAAGTGGTGCTCGTCGAGCTTCTTCAGCGTCTCCTCGGGCAGTTTGCCGATCTCGAGTTCCCGGTGTTGGGGCGGGGATGCGGGTTTGCGCTGGCCGCCGAAACCGAGAGCCTTCAATCTCGCAGCGAGACCCGGGGAGGGTTTGCGGGTGGCGCGAAGACCGGGAGGGGTCGGATCGGGGGTGAGGAGGACGTCTGTCGAGAAGCTGGATTGTCGCGGTGTTGAGGAAGAGGAAGAGGAAGAGGAGGAGGTGGTGGGCGGTTCGGAGTCGAGGTGATTTACGGAAATGTGAAGGTGATTCGTATTGTTGTTAGTGGAAGCGCTGGAGCTAGTAGCAGGCCTGCTGTCGCTGGTGGTAGTAGTATCGGAGTTGGTGAACTGGAGCAGCTCGGTAGGGACCTCCGAAAAGGACAGTTCGACGGCGCTATCCTGACGCTGTTGCTGGTCCTGGTGAGAGCTAGAGGTATCCCGGTCTAGCTGCTGTGATTGTAACGATGGGGAGTCTTGATCTTCCTTGCAGTCATCAATCGTAACGAGGCTGTCTTGGGCATCGATGTCCAGATCCGAGTCGCCGTCGTCGTTCACCAGTCGAATGGTAAAGCCACAGTCACTGGCTGGCGGAGGAGGGCCAGCAGCGGGAGACGTAGGCGACAACACACTGGTGGTCATTTGTTGACGAGTTTTTGTCTTTTTTTTTTCTTGCTGCTTGGGGTGTGTCTTGGAGGGGATTATTGGTCCAGCTCGTGACCGGGGATTCGAGACGGTGACTGGTTCTAGATGCCGACGAGAGGCCAATCGGACTTGGGTTGTTGGGCCACTGACAGGACAGGCGCAGATAGGCGATGTCGCAACACCTTGCAGAAGAAGAAGAAGAAGCAGCAGCAGCAGCAGGCAACCTCTTTCTTTTTCACTCCTTCACGCGAGGGAGCAGCGGGCGTGGGCGTGCATGCAGCAGCTGCCTGTGCTTTCTGAATGTACTACTAGACTCGTCACCTTGCTGCTGTATCGGCGAATATGCGGTAGAGAGAGTAGGTAATGGTACAATCCCGGCGATCAGAGGACGACGGCTGGCGGTTGTCGCGATTGGAGGCTGGCCGAGGTTTTGCCCTGGGTCGGGGTCGGGGTCGGGAATGAAGGGATCCCGCTAATACCGGCGGAGTTGTACCTGGTAGTGTAGGTGTTGTTTCGGAGAAAGCAGAAGCCTGGATACGACAGGCCTTGAACGAACACCTAATTGAGTGGAATGAGGACGATGAGAATGTTCAGTTTGGTCTGAGGTGACAGAAGAGTGAAATTGGTAGTGTACCAAGTAGAGTGTGACGCCGGGTGGGCTTGGCAGGGTGTTTGGTTAGGATGAGGAATAACACTCAATACAACCAACCACCAAGAAAAAAAGAAGGATCTAGCCTTTAGTCACAAGATAGGTATGTCAGGTATATGAATAGGTAGGTGGGAGATAGGGAGAAAGCAGGGGGAAAAAAAAGTCAAAGGGGCTTATTTGCTTATTTCTGGAAACCCGTAGGTAGTCATCGAGGTAATTTGGGGGAGTGAATTTCAGTTACGCCATTCTTGACAATACCGTACACAAGCAAGTTCAGTTCAGTTCCTGTGATGGATGGGTTTCAGCACACCATCCACTGTGGCAACAGCCAATCACCTTGGTCTTTGCTAGGACGTGCAAGAGTCAAACACCCGGCTTTGCTTTGAAACATAAAGTCAGAGAAGGAAGCTCCGAGTGGTGACTGGAGACAAACCTAACACCTCTACATTCCTTACTAGGTAGCGGTATTTTCTCCTCCGATAAGTGACATGAGTTCCCATCCCATCGTCAGCAAGATAAATAAATTGCCGCTCCCCGCATTCTCCCTCCATCCACCGGGTATAATACATACGTGATATCTTCAGAATCGATGCTGTTCTGCATCCCGACATCTCGACCAGTCCACCCACCATCCGTCATCAATCACATCACACACAGCCCATCACCATCTGGGGGATCTTCCATTTTCTTCCTTCCCAATGGCCTCCAGCAAATGACAGAGGGCGCAACCCATAGGAAGCGATATTGACATCGGCCTGCCCCTCCCACTCGGGTGCGCAATTACAATGATTACCTTGCCACTCCCACTCGGGCGGTTCAGACTTCAGAGGCACTTCAGGAGTCTTGTCCACTTACAAAATAAGGGTACCCCTGCACGCAGCAACAGCCTTGAGATGTCGCTAAATCATGCTCATCGGAGTTGCCGCTAAACCGGATGTGGTAAACAGTCAGTTCAGAGGAATGCCACCTTTTTATAGACTGACTGTTGAGACATGGCAATGGTCAAAGATACTCTGGGTTATCGCGGGTTTCTCGGCAGTAAGTCTCTGTGAAACGGAAAAGCAGGGCGCACTGAGACGGCACATGAAGAATGCGCAGAGAGAACAAGTGCCAACGGGAGAGACATATCTAAACATGTGCCTTCCAACCTGTAGGTGCGGTAGCCACAGGTCTCACTCATCCCATCGAGACTCAGATCAAAGAAGCTATAAGAAATCCGACATGGCAAAACGTCATCGTCAACAGCTGCATACTCCCGTTCAAATGCAAGCAGGCACACCTACTAGTACCGGTAGTGAGTCGGACACGTGCCTATTCAAGGCTCTCACCTCGCACCTCACGGCTTCGTACCTGACACCATTGCATGCTCTCAATGGCGGCGAGTATGTATAGTGTGTAGCCCTGTCCGCACCTGTGGGGTTGGCAGTCTTCCGTCTGATATTCTGAATGGATGACAAACTTGTTTCTCGTCGAAAGAATGGAGGACAAGGGTTCTGGAGCTTCTGTTTCACAAAAAGAGCTCTGTGTGTTTCTCGGTCTTTTGTTTGTTTGGCCACCTGGACTTCTTTAGTGTCACCACCACACCACCAATGGAGACTCCATCTATCTATAGGTACACTCTTGACACTCATGGCCAAGCATGACTTCTTCACGATGTTCACTTCAATGTACTTGTAATGTTAGAGAAAGACAGACTTTGCAAGCTGTCAACATCTGAAACTTGAAACAACGGCATCCAGGGAAGATGCCAGATGCTCAAGATACGTCAGGCAAGGAAATTGCAGTGACTCGGCAGCACCCGCTCTTCTTCCGTGCTTGCATACCCTGCCTATGTAACTGTAACGGGACCACGGGGCTTGTTCGGAACATGTAGACGGGAACGTAGTGTAGACATTGGATTGGATAGATCAGAGATCTGGATACATAGGCAGGGTAGGTAAGCACGCAGTCACTGGTCCAACGGGCCGCTTGTTGATAGTCGAGTGTCAAGGTCAAGCTACACTAGAGGGGAGGGGATTCCCTACCTAGTAGACCTAGACGGGTTGTTGGTGTTATCACAAGGGAGGCCACCGAAGAGTTGCCAGCCAACCCCTGAACGCCATCCGTCCAATGTCAACAAACTGAAAGGACATCGGAGATTCCAGTGGTCTGTTTGCTACCTATGGTCTCAGATTTCCCCGAGGGGCGGAGATGGAGGATGGCGATGAAAGGACGATGCTCCGAAAATGTGTGACGGCTAAATTGTTAGTGTAGCCCCCTGTCAGTGCCACTGTCAGGCTACCTAGGTCCAGTCTGTCCCTCTCCTTCCACTTCCCCGCTACTAGCTAGCTAGGTATCAGACGGCAACTAAGGCCTGTCGCTGCAATGGTCCGGCCATTTCCAACTGACACTGCCGTGATTGCACTAGGTAGCGCCGCCCAACAGCCAAAGGCGTTGCTTGGGTGCATTTCCAAGCTGCAAGGGCAGCACCTGCAGCAGAGGGAAGCCAGTGAGCGGGGTGCTTGGGTTGGTGCTAGCAGCCTAACGACAGCACACCACACCGTCACCCAATCTGGATGGGCTCCCGACATGGACTCTCCAGTCACTCATCGTCGTTGTTGTCCACTTTCCGCCGTCCAACACACGACAACTAAAATCACCAAAACCATCCCTTCCTCATTTCCTGTGCCCGCAGGCCCATCCATGTACACACGTACACACACAACAACGGCAGAGGCAAACCCCTGACTCAGTCATCGAAGCCTTCTTTCTCTGTTCCTTCTTCCGCAGAATTACCCCATCGCTTCCTTCCGCTGTGGATCTCTATTTTTTGGACAGACAAGGCTTCAAACTCTGTGATTTGATTTTCCACAGTGCCGTGAGAGTGTTGGTCATCGACTCGAGCTTTAACTGTAATTGTCCACATACACCACAGCCTCGATCGAACCTCTGATCACCGACTGTCACTGCCTCTTCTCCGCCTTGGGGCATGTCAAGAGAACAAGAATAACGATCGCTATACGTCAGCGCCCAAATCCAAGACTACAGACCTCCTCCGCCCACGACGAGGCAGGCAGATAGATACCCGACACCTACCTGCCAACGGTTATATACACACGGCTGTATCCCGTCGTAACGAGACACATTCGAGACATACCTCAAGCCGTACCGGACCGTCCAGGATGAGCGCTTCACCAGACAACGATTCCGTCGCCCGGTGCGAGTCGCCCGAGGCTCTGCCCTCGCCGGCCGTTGGCGCTCCCGTTCACAAGTTCATGCGCTGTGCTTCTGCCACCTCGGCCATCTCCCACGGGTCAGAATCCACCGAACGCTCGCGTGACTCCCTCATAAGCGACGCCGGCTCGGCCTTTTCGCGCTCCTCGTCCGGCACCTTTCCCGTCAGCTCGCGCCGCTCCGAAATCAGTACGCTTGGCCACTTCTTTCTCCGGTCCCGGGATAACTCGTGGATACGGAACTCTACCGGAAGCTTGGATTCGTTGACAGCTAACTCCTCCATCTCGTTAGGAAGCAGCAGCAAGCGACGGGGCTACATGCGCCCTCAAGGAACCGACTTTGCCCAGAGCGCCCGCCAGCGCGAATCCGTCCTGAGTCTTGGAAGCATCGCCCACCTGCAGTACTACTTTGCCCGGACCGGACTTTTGGACGGCAAGGGCGCCCAGTTCGCTCGTAAACGCCAGCAAAAGGCACAAACACTCGATCTGTCCATGCTCGAAGGTGGCGATTACACGATACCTAGGGTCTTGAACTTTGAGAACGATTCGAGCTATGCCTCCATGGGCAGCAGCCCCAATACCCCAGGGCTCGAGCCCGACATCAAGTCGCCCACAGGAGACGAGCACAACATGGAATTCCAGCCGCCCGAGGAGGAGTTCGGGTCGGATTATGATGAGGAAACAGACCAGCAACATATGCTCCCGCCGACGGTCTCGACGTACAACCAACGCGAAAAGCCGATCCCTAAACCCCCATCGATGGAGGAGCTTCGGGCCGAGCTAACAAGCGCCCTCAACGCCGCCGAGCGATCCCTAAAAGAAGCCAACGAAGCCACCGCGCCCGCGGGCGAGTCTGCTCCGCCGTCAGACCGGGTCGTCGTCCCACCCGCCATCCTTCTCTCCGACACATCCTCCAAACCCAACTTTTCCGAACAAGAATCCTCCAGCCCCGTCACCCCCACCGTCCCCCTCAACCCCACCGGCTGGTACGAAATCCAAGGCATGCACATCCTCGACGTCATGACCCTGGCCATCCGCGCCGCCAAGATCTACTACACCTCCCACGAGCGCCCGGACCGATTAGACGCCATCAAGTCGGAAAAGGACCTTCGTGCCGACCTCTTATCAGTAATGGACATTCTCAAGAAAATGGCCACGCGCGGCTTCATCGGCGGCATGCGCGACGACGAGTTCCAGACCATGAACCAATGGATCAAATCCCTGCGCGACATGCTCTCCAAAGAAGACGAGATGGAAGCTGCCGAGCAAAAGGAGCGCGAGTCCTGGACCTGGCTAAAACCGGAAAACTGGCCGACCGATGAGAACGGGAACCAAATTGAGCGCGAGGAAGCCTTTATTCACTCCATGTTGGCCGGTCTGCCCTTGCCCCCGCCGCTGTCGAGTCTCACCCCGTTGCCCAAGTGGACGCCGATTGATCGCTCGTCAAGTAATCCGGAACCGACGCCGTTTCTGAGGGAGCTGAGTAACGGGATTCGGTTGGTTCATCTGCATAATTGCGCGGTACGCAAAAGTAGGCGGAGGTTTGGTGCTATCCCTAGTTTCCATGCGGACACGCAGAAACCATATCGGGCAGCGGACAATTTGCGGTACTGGATGAAGGCGGCGGAGCTCAGGTGGGAGGTGATGATCAAGTGCGACGCGCTGGGGTTGCAGTATGCCAAGGATGGCAAGCTGGAGAATCCGGAGGAAGGGGGTAGGATGTGGGTGGACTTTGAGGAGGCGGTGGTGAGGTGGTGTAGAGGGGTGAGGGCTGAAGTGGAGGGGGAGTTGAGGGGGAATGTTAAACCATAGTGTCAAGTGGGAGTGGAGGGAAAGGGGAGTCCGTAGGATTAAAGAAGAAAGTGAAGGGATGAGGGAAGAAACACTCTATTTATATATGAGAGAAGTCTGGACATGAGACACGGAGACGGAGGCTGAAACTTGAGGACACACACACACGCACACACACAGAGAGAGAGAGAGACACACACATTTTCATGCATATGGCATTTTTTTTTTTTTTCGGTTTTACATATACCACACCGCACTGGCACACATTGGCAACTGGGCACTCCAACTGGATTATTCACGGAAGGGAAGGAGAAGGGATTTGGCATTATCACCGTCATTTGTTTTAATCCTTTAATTCCTACTCCAATCCATTTTACATTTGCATACTTTACGTTACTTTCTTGCATCGGATCTTCTTTTTGGTTATAGAACGGTTTACACTTTATAGGAAATAAGTTTGGAGTTAGCAATGAAGAAGGATAGAAACTACCTAGTATCTAATTACCTTTGGTGAACAGGACGAGAGACGAGAGAGCTTCGGAACGGAACGGAATAGAACGGAAATATTACCTACACTAGCATAGAAGCTGGTTTATATGAGTTACCCTTGATGGAGAGAAGAACCTCAATGCGATCAATTGAGAAATCAACGGCTTCCCCCAATACTGCCTAGTCGAGTAGGTAGGTAGGTAGTCTATTTATAATACTTATGTAACCTACCTATGTAGTGATTTACCTCACTTTTTGTCTCAATCCCACGCAACTCGAAACCAAGTGTACCACCCAGTGTGTGATAACTAACCCCTTTTCGAAGTAAACAAAA
The DNA here is from genome assembly GCF_033458365.1 of Neurospora hispaniola. Lineage (NCBI taxonomy): Eukaryota > Fungi > Ascomycota > Sordariomycetes > Sordariales > Sordariaceae > Neurospora > Neurospora hispaniola. Next base: position 5,280,317 of record NW_026944407.1, on the reverse strand, counting down.
GCACTGCCACCACTACAACTACTACCACTACCACTCACTGTCACTACAACTACAACCATCACCATCACCATCACCACTACCATCAACGTGCGACCTCAAAGCCCACCTTACCCCACAAACTCCAGTCAGTTCACCACGCCATTCCACGAATTACCTCTACTTATACACATCAGACTATATCTGAAATACCTTACCTTACCTTACCTGTTCACCACGCTCGCTTCAGCCGCATCCCCTTCCATTCTCATCATATCCTACCTTGCCTCCCTCCCATGCCAAGGTCGTCGGCAATATCCCGGTGATAGAGGTAGAGGTAGAGGACTAGAGGTAGAGAGAGGGGTACCGAGCGATGCTAAGCGATGGGATGGAGAGCGTAACATGAATAGAGGTACCTCTGGGGAAAACATTCCTACGTAGACAGGTAGGTACCTACCCTACCCTAGGTAGGTACGTAAGTGTTGGCTTTGCTGGTGTATAGTCGGTCGAAGGGTTGTTATTGATGTCTGGTTTTGTCTGGAGGGTGGGTATCTGACTGGACACTGCCATGTCATTTTGACTTTACTTTCGACTTCCCCTTCTTACTGTCCAGATCTTAACGCCACGAATGAATGGAAACTCCACGAATGATGATACTCAACGTTGCGCAACTGGCGAATACTATAGACTTGGCTCGTCCTTTTCGACTAGGTATAAGTAAGTGCCTTGTAATCCCGCTATATTTCAGGGGGATATCTAATATGTCAAGCTCGATTGCCCTTTCAGCCGATGAAAAGCTTGAGCTGAGCTCTCTGGCCATTTTGGTCTGGCCTGTTCAAGCTTGCGGAAGCTCAACTTCCTCCCCCTCCCCCTCCCTTCCATAAGAGACTGTATAAATGCGATATGCGATAAAATGCTAATGAGGCATAACACTTATCCCTCCCATTCCTCCTCCACCACCCCTTTTCCCTCCTCCTGCACCACCGGCACCACCAGCACCACCAGCACCACCTCCCCTAGACCCAGCTCCTCCCCCTCTCGTCGTTGTCTTCGGCGCAGTAGATGCACCCCTCTTCCTTGCCGTCTTCGCGCCACTCCCACTCGCCTTCCGTTTCGTAACTCCCCCTCCTCCTGCACCACCACCACCACCAGCAGCCGAAGAACCAGCCCTCTTCTTCCTGTAATATTTCTTCCCACCTGCTCCTCCACCTCTCCATCCTGATCCTGATGCTCTCGATGAAGATCCTCCTGATGCGCGACCTGAGCCGTAGCTACCTTTGGACGAGCTGCCGCCGGAGGCGTACATGGAAAGTTGTTCACGGAGTCGAGCATCCTGCACGGCTTTGGAGACGGGCGGACCTGTTGAGCCGGAGAAGTAGCGGGAGGATTCGAGGTCATCATCATCATCATCTTCTTCTTCTTCGTCGGAGTTGTCGGAGGCGGTGATGGCGTCTGGATCGATGGCGTCGATATCGGGGTCGCTTAGCCCGTAGTCTTCTTCGTCTTGTTCGGCGATGGGTTCTCCGCGGCGGTTGACTGCTCGGCCTTTATCTTGGATTTGTCCCCCACGTGTCGACTGTGCCTTTCCTCGCCCCGCATTCCGCGATGGTGCACGAGCCGGAGGTTCATCCTCATCACTGCTAATCAAATCCACTACTTCATTCCCTCCTCCTCCTCCTCCTCCTCCTCCCTTCTTATTCCCTCCTTTTCCAGTCCCTGTCCTCCTGGGGCCCTCATCCCCATCCTCATCACCAGCCACAGCAGGATTATCATACCTTTCCCCCACCATCATCTCCCGATAATTTCCCCAAAACCGCTCCACAAGGGGGATGAACTTGGCACCATACCGATCTACTTTATCCTGGTTGATATCTGGGATCGCGCGCATCGCGTCCAACGTGCGCGTCCACCGGATCGCCATCTCGCGATACTGCGTTTCGGTAAAGATGGGTTTGCGCATGTGGTTCCTGTTGCGAAATTCCTCCTCGAAGACCTTGGCTTCTTCAACAAAGGCATCGACAATATCCTGGTGGACCTCGTCGAGCTGGGCATAACGGGGGTTTTGCATAGTGCGGGCGTCGATGGGCGGACCCAAAGTGGCTAGGTGTTGAGAGAGGGTTTGAGATTGTTGGGTGTGAGAGAGTGTGTCATAAAGGGTGGTTTGGCGGTGCTGAGGGCGGGTAGCGCGGGAAGATGGGCCGCGCCGCGAGGGGCGGACAGGTTCGAAGGCATCTTCTTCTTCCTCCTCGGGTTCAACATTATCGGATACGACAAAGTTATCGCGCTCGTAGCCGTTGGCGTGGAGAGGACCGTGAGGACCGTCGGAGCTGGGCTCTTCGTAATCGGCAATAAGGGTTGGTAAAACCTTTTTGGAACTTCGTTTCTTGGTGGCTCGAACGGGTGAAGAGACATTTGTTGATGTTGGCGGTCGTTGCAGGGTGGGAAGTTCTTGCTCATCCATGTCCTCGTCGACGCGACGGCTCCGCTGCTTAGACCGAGACGGGGGTTCGACGGACTTGTTCGAGGGAACTGGCAGCATCAACCGCTTGCCATTGTAAAGGTAAGCACCAGCTTCAGGGCCGGTCTGTACGAGCTGCTGTGTTAGCAAAGCAACAAAGCCAGATATGTAAGACCAACCGGGACAGCACTCACAATATAGTAGGTAATAGGCATCCCCGCTCCATTCATGATATTGTCCTCGCCCAGCGCCTTGTGGAAATTCAGCTGCAGCACGATCCTCTGCAGCTCCCTCTGCGTGCTCCCCTTGGCGATACCAAAGTGACACACGCCACCGTGCTCGTTCTTTCTCTTGCCCATCAGGATATCGCACAGCTTGCCCAGCGTGATGGGCTGCTGGCTCTTCACCACCTCGATGGCGGCGAAGGCGATTTCCGTAAAATCCCTCATCTCCGTCGACTTCGAGATGCGTCCGTTCCGGCAGTTATCGCATCCGTCTCTACACTTCCGGTAGTCAAACTCCTCGCCAAAGTAGCGGAGCACTTCTTCGCGCCGGCACGTGTGCTGCGACTCGCAATAGCTGACCACACGGTTGAGCATTTGTAGCTGACGCTCCTTTTGCGCGTAGTCACCTTCACCGTCGGCGATCATACGGCGTAGGGATTGAATGTCGCCATAGGCAAAGTACAAGTAGCAGTCCGATGGCTTGCCGTCACGTCCGGCGCGACCGGTTTCTTGGTAGTAACCTTCGAGCGATTTAGGTATGTGTTGGTGAATGACGAAGCGGACGTCGGGCTTGTCGATGCCCATGCCGAAGGCAATGGTGGCTACCACGACTTTGACTTGGCCGGTCTGCCATTCATGTTGAACGTTGATCTTTTCGTCGGTGGTGATGGAGGCATGGTAGTGCTTTGCTTTGATGCGGTGCTTTTCCTGGAGGTTTTTGGCGATGTTCTCGGCACTCTTTCTTGATAAAGTGTAGATGATACCCGTCTGGCCGTCATACTTCTCCTTGATCAACTCTGCGATGCGGGCAATCAGATTCTGCTCCTTCATCCTGACTTCATAGTAAAGGTTCGGCCGATTAAAGCTCTGGGAGAAAGTCTGGCAGTCCTCCATTGCCAGGTTGTGCTTGACATCCAAGATGACGTTCTGTGTTGCCGTCGCTGTCAAAGCCATGACCGGAACTCCGGGAAACCTCTTACGAAACTCTCCTATAGCTTTGTAATCAGGTCGGAAGTCATGGCCCCATTGACTGACGCAGTGAGCCTCGTCGATAACAATTCTAGCCAGCTTTTTCCTCCGGTAGAGATCCATCATCTTGTTGACGAATGTCTGGTTCTTGCTCACCATCTCCGGGGTGACATAGAGCAGTTGGAGCTCATGCTCAGGATGCTCAGCATCAAGCTTTTGAAACACCATTCGGCGCCTTTCTGAGTTCATGTCTCCGTTGAAAGCGTAAGCTTGGATCATCAGGTTTGCCAAATGGTTGACTTGATCCAGCATCAGACTTAGCAGAGGGGAGATGACGACTGTGATACCACGCGTCTTGCCACTCCTGACTACAGCCGGCAACTGATAGCACAGAGACTTTCCACCACCAGTCGGCATCAACACAAAGGCGTCCTTTCGAAAGTCAGCAAAGTCTATTTTCGTCTCCCCCTCCTCTCTCTCTCTCTTCTTGGTCTCTCCCAGATAGGTAAAGGACAGAGAACTCACCTTACCACCCAAAGTAGCATTAATAGCCTCCAACTGATTCTGTCTGAACCCCGACATCCGAAACCTATCCTTGAGAGCCTTCCTCACATCATTCGACCACGCATACTTCATCTTTTCGGGCGGCATCGACAACTTTGCATGTAAGGACTTGGCCTTCTTGGTATTGGCATTTTCGTTGCGTTTCCTCGGTTTGATCGTGGTCGCCGTGGATGTCGACATCACCGATTGTGATCGTAAGTGATTGTTGTTGTTGGTGGTGGTGGCGGCCGTAGAAGTATACGTCTCGGCGCTGTCTACTGCTGCCAGGAGGTCGGCATCGTCGTCTTCATCGTCAAAGTAATCGTGGCCGTGGACTGGCTTGGACGGGGCGGTTTTGAAAGGGCTGTTGCGCTGGGGAAGGGTGGCCTGAAAGGGAGCAGAAGCCGGGGCGTGCTGTTGTTCCATGAAGGGGTCTTTTTCGTCAAACATCATGGCTTCTTCCGCCGAGATGTCAGGAAACGAGTTATTGGTCGGTCTGCTCTGATACGACGCCGGAGTCTGGCGCGCCGTTTGAAAACTCGGCGTCGGAGGGGGTGGCATCCGGTGAGCAACCTGCTGCGCAGCAGGATGTTGAGTCTGCAATATGACCTGCTGGGAATTATGATACTCGGTCGTCGGCAAAACCGGGGCCTCGGTCCTCGTCGAAGGTGTCGGAGTCGCTATGATGATCGGCTTCTCCTCCTCCTCTTCCTCCTCCTTCTTTAGGTCAAAGCTCTTCTCCGTGATTCCCGCCGCCACGATAAGCCTTGTCAGACTCTTTACGATAGCCTCAATCTCATCATCCAGCTTGTCCAACTGCGCCATCAACTGATCCTCATACTCATCGTCTTCTTCGGCATAAGCGCGAACGATTTCCTCGTTGATCGAATCATGCTCTTTGCGTTTCTTGACGTACAACTTGTGTTCTTCCTGGAGGGCTCTGAGCGCAATGTCCCGTCGCTTGAGCATCTCCTTTTCCTTCTTCACCTCTTCGCGTGCCCTGTCTCTTTCTTCCCTAGGTAGTCGTAGACAGTCCCGCAGCTTGATCATGTTCTCCTGAAGCTCGTCATTAACGGCGCTCAGTTCTCTTTCCAAGATTGCGGGTGCGTTGACGAAAAGGTCTAGCAGGGGTTTGTGAAGCTTGTAGTCGAACTCCTCAAAGTTGCTGTTTTCCCTTGTGTTGAGGGGGTCTTCACTTGGTGGCGGCATTGACGGCGGCAGGGAGCTTTCGGCGAGTGTGCTACTCTGTGCAAAACTTGGGCCAACTGACGGCTGCTGTGTTGGCCTTTCGACCGACTCAAGCAGCTGGTTGCGCGGGGTGTTCAACGGCTCTAGCGGTTTTCGCTGTGATGGTAGATCCATGGGCGGCGGTGGTGGTGGTGGTCGACTTTCCACAGACTCTAGAGTCGGCAAAGTGGACTCGACCGGTGGCCTACTAGGCGTGTCCATAACCGTGTCTTCGTCCAAACCCAGTTCCCGTGTGGTGGTCCCACCGCTTCTGAAGAACTCCGCACTCCCAGGCAGCGACCCAGCAGAAAAGGGAGTGAATGCCTCGTCCTCCGAGTCCATCACTTCACTGCGCCGTGGCTTCTTGGCGGTGGTCGTACCTGGAACCTCTTCCGTTTGCTGCGGCTGGGGTCTTGGCGTCGTTAAACCTTTTGGCGATCCAGAGGACTTTCGCTTGCGGGAGTTGTCGACATCCGGACTCGACAGAAACGACGGTTCGTCATCTCTTGCAGCCTGTTGCCGGGTTTCCGCTGTGCGCTTCTCAACCGAAGCCTCCTTCCTCTTAGGAGACCGACCCCGTTGCAGCGATACTGTAGGCGGCAGTCTTGTTGACACAAACCTGGATGGAGCCTTTGATTTCGGAGTACTTTGCCGATCCCCGTCAACCAGCTCATTAATATCCATAAACTCGTCGTCCTCCTCGCCGTCATCATCATCAAAAAGCGAGACATGCTCATCCTTCATGATGTAGTCATTTGATATCTTCCGCTTCTTGACCTGGCGAGGCCTGCTCCCACCTCTTTCATCATCGGGGTCTGCACGCTCAGCAAAGTCCTCCCGCCACAGTAACTTGTCATCGCCGAACCCTATTAGCGAACTCGAAGCGACTGTGTTGTCATTGTCGGTGTGATCTTTGTCTTTGCCGTTCAGACCGTGGTCATGGCCGAGCTCTTCGGTAAGATCGACGGCATCGGAAAAGATATCGTCGTCTACGATCGGACTGTCGGGCGTGGGGGCGGGGTGACGGAGGTTCCTCTTGTTCTTGAGGTGTAAAGTGTGGGGAGCTGGCGAGTCGGTCTTTGGACGGACCAAGTTTGTCGAGGGGGACTGTCTCGCAGCTAGTGAAACCGAGTATGCGCGTTGGAGCGGGCCGACGCTGGCACCGGTGGTTGAAGCAGGTGTCAGTAGGTTTTGGGGAGGTCGTTGTTGGGGTGTGGGTTGGGGTCTTTGTGCATATGTAGTGTGTGCATGTTGCTGTGCTTGTTGTTGTTGTTGTTGCTGTTGCTGTTGCTGCTGCTGCTGTTGTCGTGCTTCTGATTGCGACCGCTGGCGCTTTTGTTGTTGATGTTGTTGTTGTTGTTGATCAAAGGTACTGGAACTGGCACTTCCGTGCTTAGCAGAAGCTGACCTAGACCCAGAGCCTGTCGTTGACGACGACAAGGAGACCAAGTGCGGCCGTGGCAGGTTATTCTTGACTGAGAGCTTCGCCATTCCTCCTCCTCCAAGTCCAACTGAATTCTGATCCGTCGATGCTCCTACCTCGGGGGCAATCTGTTGGCGTGTAGCGGGTCGGGCGTCATTTGTCGAGGATGTGTTTGTGTATCTCGAGGTCGCAAGGGTTGAGGTTGAGGTTGAGGTCGGGTTTGGGGTTGGTTGTTGGGTTCGTTGTTGAATTGGTTGTGGTGGTGGAGGTGGTGGTGGTCCCAGTGGTTGTTGTTGTTGTTGCTGCTGAACTGGTCCTCCTCCTCCCACTCTTCCTCCTCCTCTTCCTCTTCCTGCTCCTCCAAGACTTCCACTTCCACTGACTTGTGGATTGGTGACAGCCGGAGTTGAGGAATACAAGTGGAATAAATTGTTATCTTGTGAAAACCCCGTCGAGGAATAACCGTCTTCGATCGCGCTTGGTGTTGTTGTTGCTGCTGTCGTCGTTGTAGGCTGTGTCGCCGCAGCAGCAGCAGAAGGATACACGGGCCCCTGTGGAACGACAATGGAATTTCCCGATCTCTTCAACCAAGAAACTTGTTCGCCCCAATTGTTGCGCGTCATGAGCGTGGATTGCGCTGTCGAACTGGTGAGCAACCGGCCGAGCACGCCGCCGGACGCATTGGGATTTAGCACTGTATCACCACCACTGTTACTGCTACTACTAGTAGAGGCAGCAGCAGCAGTAACTGAGCCGGCAGTGAAATGGTAAAGAACTTTTAGGGAATGAGGCACCCACGACGCCAGCGACGAACTGAAAGAAGACGTGGAAGGAGAAGACGAAGACGTGGAAGGCGGCAGCGGTACCTGGTGGTTAGAGGTATTCTGCAGCACCGAAGAAGTAAAAGTCCTCAACGACAAAGACAACTGATTGGATCGCGTGTCAGACGTGTTCTGCTGCTCCTGCTGCTGCTGCTGCTGCTGCTGCTGTTGCTGCTCCTGCTCCTGCTCCTGCGGCGGCGGCGGCGGCGACAGTGGGGTACTAGTACCTGTACCAGTACTTGTGCTCGAACTCGTACAGGAGCTTCCTTCCCGTTCCCGTTCCGCCATGGCGCGAAACAAAAACACACACCGCCCCACTCCAAACGCGCCGTCAGGTGCTTGCGCGTGCCTGCTTGGCCTAGGCGGTTAGTGCAGGTTTTGGCTGGGAAATCCTTATCTGCATATGCCAAAGCATCTACCCCCTGTTTCGTACAGTCTTATAAGAGATGGCGAGAAGGAGTGGAATGAATCAATGTGATCTCCAGACAGTTGCCTAAGATGCGATGGAAACCTTGGCCTTGGGAGCTTCGTTGCGAGTGCCTTGACAGACAACGTCTATCCATCCGCAGCTGATCCGTTGATTCAATCGAGGTACGTATGGAAGCAGACGATTTTCGTCAGAGCCTTGCTTTTCTCTTGTCACTGAAGGGTCGCCGTTAGTTCCGTCGTGGGTAAAATCCCAACTTGATTCAAATTGCTGCTGTCTTGAAGGCTGATATCGTTTGTTCAAAGGCCCATCCTCGTATGGCTTGTTGTAGTCAGTTTGTTGATATTCGAAGTAGCTGTACCGAGATACGCGGCGATGAAGATGTACATGGGAAATGTGCCGAATTCAATGTTGCTCCTGCTGCTCCTGCTGGTTATGCTGTCGTTACCGTTACCGTCAACAAGTCGCCGAATAGAAGTGTATCTTGAACTCCGTGATTGCAAAGCTCCCGGCACCAGGTCGTTTGGATTCGCAGGTGCCTTGTGGCAGTGACCGATGATATCAAAGCCAAGGTTTCTCTCCAAACAAGAAATCAAAGAAATGAAAAAAAAGTCGGACGGAACCAAGCCTCGCTGTCGTGACTCCCAAGATGGTCACAAGCTTCGTATATCGTGAGCTCAGGTGCCTGTAAACAAGTGAATATTCTCGGTGGTCCAAGTTGTAAGGTCATCACCTGCTTCGTTGCTGTATCGTGTTCGCCGTTGAGTCGTCAGTCGTTCAGCCATCAATCGTCAATCCTCCACTCATCCAGTCATCGTATCCGTCAGTCGTCACCCATTCAGTCACCTCTCATGCCACATCCACCACATCTCCCCCTCCAGTCCTCCTCCTCCCATTTATCACTCACCCCCATCTCACCTCCCCTCCCCCTCACCTCATTCCCCATCCTCTCCACAAACGGGGCCCCCCCGCCCCTCCGCAAGCGGACTCCATTTCTGGTCTTATGCAATCTGATGTTCGACCCTCCTCCATTTGCTGGTAAATAAGGTGGGATCGAGGGAATCGCCATCTTCAATTTTCATCGAACCGGAAAGAAGAAATATCGAGTAATTTGCGGAGATCAAAGCAGATAAAAGAATGAAAAAAGATAGTGAATTAGGAAGGACATCTCTGAATTACAATCAGAAATGGAGAAAGGAGTGAGTATTAGTATAGTTGAGATCTTACAAGGCTGTGAATATACCTCTGTGTAATTGTCAGGTGTTGGTGGTTACTACCATGTACTTTATAAAATCATGTTGTGGAGGATATTTGGGTAGGATGAGTTATATGAGGAAAAGGAAAGAAGAAGCGGAGTGAAAGAGTAGAAGGTTGATTGATGATAGAGGGGAAGAGGTAAGTAAATATTATGGGCGGGCAATCATACGATCTTGTTTGCCTAGGTGAGATCTTGTGTCACGTTGGACACTTTCTCCTAAAGATCTCTAGTACTCGACACACTCGCAATCCTCACAACGGCCACTCCCTCCTAGACAAACGGTCAGTCACCACCCAGCACACGATCACTTCGCACGCACAATATCTTTGCCGTAGCAACGCTCATGTGTATTCAACAAGTATATTACCACCAGTGTAATCAATGCCTCCAGTACTTTTCCTTCTATGACCACCTGCAATCACCGCACCCAATCCAGGGGCATCACAATGCCCTGCCACCGCATGCCACACTTACGACCCCTAAGAAAGAAAAATGAACAAAATAAAAGAAACTCTCTCCACCCAAACTTGCCAAGTTCCAACCGAGAAGCCAAAACCAAAACCAAAAGAAGCCAGCCCTGCGCCGTGCGGGAACCATGAACAGAAGAATTGAGAGAGCTATGAGATATGTGGTATGTGTTTGTATATATCACACGAAAATCCCCAACGGTGTGCTGTGAAACCCAGCCGTGTGTACATGAACAAGTATGTAAGGATGTGTGAAGCTTTTGCGTGTGTGTGATCTATGCAGCAAGGTGGGAAAAAATAAACAAAAAATCAAAGCAAGCGTCAAAGTGTGATGACGAAGCGAATTAGGTGATCAAGGAGATATGTAAGTCGACCGTGAACGCCAGTGTTTGTCGCTTGTTGAGTGAGTGATAAGGAGAATATGTTGACGTCGTAGAGACAGACGGGTAGGTGGGTACATGATGGTAATAGATGATGATGATATGACGATGTTAATGATGATGCAGGCAAACCCCATGAGGTGTGCCGTCATTGCTGAAAAATGCACGTTAAAAGGGGAGAAAAGGGGGAGGGTATCTCAACAACAGACAAATCCAAAACACAGAGAGAAATGTCATTCCAAAAGTCATTCCGGCTCTCTTCCAGCCAGCCTTTCCACCGCATGTTCGCTGTATCGACAGCCACCATGGTATCTTTCGGGGCGGGGCTTTTTAACCCCCTCTCTTCAACCCCATCCCCTCTACGCCCAAGTTCGGCACCTCCACATCCTTCAGCCCCAAAACACCCTCACCCCTCCTCCGCTCCACAAAGCTGTTGCACTCGCTCACCACCAGACTCCACTCCGCCAGCGCTCTGCCAGTATACACCGCGCCCGAGGCATAAATCCCTACGGGCTTCTGAGCGCGGACGGCTAGGTGCAGACGGTTGACTTCGCTGTCGAACCCACTAGGAGGAGGCGAACGCGCGCGTGCGAAAGGGCTGCCGTCTCGCATTCTTGCAGCAGAGCGAGTATCAACCAGCGGACCTTCATCATCAGACGACTCGCCAATGTGGAACATTGCAACGTTGCCGCCTGTTGAGCGGCGGCGGTTTGGGTTTTTTTCTGAGCTGGCTTCGCTTGAGAGCGGACGAGCGTTGCGGACGTGGCTGATTAGGCCTGTCTCTGATTGTCCGCTGCAGCGACGGGCGAAGGGTGAGAGACCAGAGTTGATGACAGGCGAGCCAGGGCTGCTGTAGACCTCGCGGTTGAGAGGTCCATCGGAGGAGACGGCGGCGCAATTGAGAATCCTCGAATGAGCGGGAGCTGGAAGGCGAGGCCGGTACAGGACCATGTCGCGCTGGGGACCGACGGTGCCTTGCCATGTGAGAGCGAACCGGAACACAAAAGTGGCCGCATCAGAGACAGGGGCAGATCCGTTTGATGAACCCGAGTCGGATGTCGGCTTGGCGTTCATTGCGGAGTTCTGCTTTCCAGGCGGAGGAGGACCGGCCCGAGCTGCAGCGGCCGCAGCCGTTTCGCGCCTAGCTTGCTCGAGTTCTTCATCCCATGTCCGCTTGCCGTTTGTGGCACCATTAGGTAGGTGGGCCTGCGAAGCGGTAAAAGAGAGAACCTTGCCCAGGAGAGACCATCTCTTCTTGGAAGTCTCTTCGACCCTTATGCTCGACCTGCTTTCAGTGCTGGTGGACTGGTAGTCGAAGGAGCCATCCATTCCTGGGAAGGAGGTGGTGAAGGAGTCAAAGCCAAGGTACAAGGGCGTCTGCGCCGGCTGGAATTCGCTTCGGATGATCAGGAATCGTTTGCCGGGTGTTGGGAGACACGGTGCTCTTGAAGGGGGCATACGACCCTCAGCTTCAGCAGTCTGCCACATCCAGAGATAGTGTGACCAGACGGCTCTCAATCGCTGTGCAACAAGCAGGAAGATTTTGCTACGTAATGGTCAGCACACCAGTACAAAGACCAGCGAGGAACAAAGGATGACTTACTTGTCCAGCTCATTAACACTTCCAGTGTCCCTGCAAACACGCCAACACAGGAGACGCATGTAGTAGGCGCGAACCATGGGACACCAGTGATTGAAAAACCTTTCAAAGGTCTCGTCCGTCAACAACCACTCGCAGCACAGTCGCTCCTTGCGTACCGGATCAGCAACGATAGCATCCCACACTGAGTAAAGGAATGAGATGATACGAATCTCTGACATGGTGTTGTTGGAATCCATAATCAACTTGCTGACCTCGAACCAAAAGGGCCAATCAATATAGTTAACGAGTGAACCGCTAGGGGTATCAGGGGTGGCGATGCTGTTGTTCTGGTTATCCTGGTATGCGTTGAAAGCCGTGAGCGCCTCCTGAAGGAAGTCGCAAAGCATGAAGCAAGCGGCGTGGTCATATTTGGAGGTCCGCTTGGTAGCGGCGACCATAACGGCCATGAATGACTCGGCAAAATTATGCCTGATCTCGGATCCAATTACAGACTTCCCCAACAACATGTCCTTCAGCAGGGCAACAAGTCTGTTTTCGTCCATCCCCTTCAAGACATTGCTGGGTAGTGAGAGCCCAGTGGCTCCAGTCATGGTCGCGTCGGTACCATGGAGACTGTCGGCGATCGGTGGTCCTAACAATGCGTCCATAGAGGCCTGACGGTGAATCGCGCCATCCAAGGTCGAGAGAAGCTGAGCATGCACCAGGACGAAACCGGGGGCACGCGCCTTCTCAACTAGAGGAAGGCCTTGCGGCATGAAGTCAGCACAAAGGATGTGATAGTACTTGCAAAAGATATAGAACAAGTCGGTATCGCCTCCTCGCCATCTGGAGACCCAGGAACCGTGCCAGGCAGGCTTTGTCAGGGTGACGGGCGGCTTTGCTGCCATGCGCAACTTGTTGCCCAGTGTCTTGACTGACGTCCAACCCCACTGTCCAAGATGTGGTGGGAAGAGCGCCACAAGGTCCTCACTCTCGCCTTTGCTCCTCCTTGGAAGCCCCAACTCGTCAGACGTCCGGCGCAGAAGGTCGCTATTCAATTGCCAAAGACGCACGAGAATGTCCGCTACCCCGGGAACGAAGAAAAAGGCATAGGCGCATGCCTTGCCACTCCAGTTGACCAAGCTAAGAGGCGCATGTCGTAGACACATCTTGTCTACTACGAGAGCCATCTGCCTGGCAAGGCTGTTGACGAACATGGTCCGGACATTATGCTCGGCGGATTGGGCGACAAAGTCAATGGCAGCCAACTCGGCCTCGTCTGCGGTGGACTGTGTCGACGATCGGCCGCGCACACGCTCCTCTGGCGAACGTTGAGATAGCGGCTGAAAAGAGCTGGTGCAGGACCTCCACTCTGGGCGCATCATGAGTATAGTAATGGTTTCGAGTAACGTCGGTCTGTCAACGCCTGCGACTGGCTGTAGATTAGTGCCCAACGTGGGAGGAGGGGGCGTCACAGGGCCGGTGCCCGCGGACGCGGCGAAAGCATTCCTATCCAGCCTGGACTGCCCAGCATCCAACATGTCCAAAAGGCCGTTCCACCATTTGTTCAAGATCGTTACTCGGCGCTCAAAGTCTTCGGGGGCGAGCAGCTTTGTGTTCGTGTTGGATGGGTGGTGTGACGTGCTGCGGAGAAAAGGTACAAGCGTCGATCGTACTACGTTCATGCGCATGGGGGTCGAATTCTTGGCCACGAATCTGGAAAACTCGCTATCGAGCGTTCGGAAGGTCGACCATAGCGGGTCGCCGGACGTAGGGTGTGGCATTGTGATGCTCGTGTCTGCGGTTGAGTGGGATGCGTGTTCGGAGGTAGCTGCTGTAACAATGGTGTCCAGAGACGAATTCCTCGTTGTGGATGGGGCGTCGCTGTTGCTGCTCGAAACATCGTGTTTGGCATCCTTTGCTTGCAACAATTTTTTAGCGGGTGTGGTGGTTGGGGTGGACTGATTAACGGGCTTTGCCGCGGAAGTGCTGGTGTCAATGCCGGAGGACGCGTTGCTGTCAAGGTCACTTGATTTGGAGCTGATGACAGATGAAGCTGATATCGAGGTAGTTGACAAGCTTCTGGAGAACAAGACACTTTGCGGTCGCTGTTTTATCCGAGCCACAAAGCTGCTTGCCCGATGTAGAGCTCGACTACGGCTGCTGCTTTCTTGTGGCCGGCTGGCATCTGCGTCACCACCTGCCCCTGTGGCGCTCCCACTAACACCCCCATCGGACTTATCCCTCTTACTGCCAAGCCTGAGCAATCCTTCCACTTTGGACGTCCTGCGTCCTTCACTGTGCCCGCCCTCGACTGGCGATTGTTTTGTGAGGGTTTTGGGGGGTAGTGACGGGGACCTCGAAGACGGGATCCACGAGCGCCTCGCATAATCGGCAAAGGATTCTACATTGGCCGTCTTGGGTCTCTGCAATTCCTTTACATCCTCCAGCGCGGCCTCCTGCGTTCCGGTACCATGATTCGGCTTCGACAGTTTTCTGGTGCGACGGTCCTCGGCGGTCTCCTTGGCGTCATAGATCACAGTCGTGGTCGAACCAGGCATCCATGATCGCCGACGATCGATCATTGAGTTCCTATGAGAAAGGGATTCTCGGGCTGGCGACTTGGGAGGGATAATTGGGGCCGTCGACGTCGTGGTCGTGGTCGTAGTTGTCTTCGCTGTGGTCAGCTCGGTTGTGCTGACGGTTAAAATAGCGGGCGCAACGGGCGCAATAGCGGGCGGTGTCTCTGGCTCTGCGTCCTTGATTGTAACGACTGTTTCCTTCGAGGCCACACCACGCAAAGGCTCGATCTTGGAGCCAATGCTAAAAGACCGTCCAAGCTCTGCAGCAAAGTCTAGTGTAAGTGGAACATTGAGGTCGGGGAGGGTTGGGGGAGCGCTCGTGGGGGAGATGGGACTGGTGGGAGAGTTGAGCAAGTCGATGCGACTGGAAAGAGAGTTGCAGCGGCCGGAGGTAAAGAGGGTGGACAGCCTGTGGATATGGGTCTCAGATGGACTGGTGGGCGACTTGGTCGTCTTCGTAAGTATCTGCGCAGACCCAGTCATCCCAGTGTCGAAGCCAGTGCGGGGGATGTCGAGTTTCAGCAAGCCTTCCGGCTTTGGGTCTACCGGTGTGTCGTTTCCGCTGGAGCTGAGCGCCGGAGTGATGCTGGTGATTGACGTCCGGTTGAGCCGCGATTTGCCCCTGCTAAAGGGCGAGCTTGGCTTGCTGGCTTGGTTACTGTCGTGGTCGGCCGTGGTTCGCGATTGGAGACTCTTTGGAGAGTCGAAAGCGTGCAGCGCTGTGGCCCTGCTGCCCTGTTCTGGTCTCACGATGTCCATACCTCTACGGGCTGGCGGCGTGGGTACCGTATAGACTATCAGAATGAGGATAATCTGCGGTGGTGCTGGGATACTGCCGGATGCAAAATGCAGCAGCAAGCAGCAAGCAAGCAGCACAGAGCCAGCAGCAGGCAGTCAGACGGGACGGGGGAGCCTCGAGATTGGAACCCGGACCAGGTAGGTAACAGGGGGAGGGATATGGTTAGAAGTGCCCCTGGTTGGCTTCTGACTGGTGAGACTAGGTGCCGCCTCTGCCGGACTCTGGCAGCTATAGTGGTCGCAGTCAAGCAAACAGGGAAAAGGCCCGTCTGAAATGTAGCTATGTCTTAGAACATTGTATGATCACAGGGCGATATGGATGATAGCAGTAACGGGCGGGATTGGGGGGGTCGGTTGGTGTTTGGTACTTGGTTGCGAGAGACAGGCTGTCTCTGGCCGGTAGAGAGTACCTATCTATACACAGTAGACCAGTTTTGGTTGTAAGAGGTGTGGGCGGTATGGCTGGTGATTGGCGGGCAGTGGGATGATTTCCAGTTGTTTAATCCAGGGGCAAAAAAAAGGTACCGGGCTGTAGTGTATAATGAGTGGGTGGGCGGGGACCTGAGACAGGCTCGCTGAGACACTGGATGGCGGGCGGTACTAATGGTCCGAGGCGAGGTACCGTTGGATATCTTGACCTTTTCTTTTCCACTCCTTTCCCTTTGTGAAAGCCTAGTGTCTGTGTCGAAGTGAAGGAAGGGTGCCGTCGTCTCTCTCGTGTCTCTTTTCTTGTTCTGTAACAGCAAAGGTAAGGGGTGGTAGCGATCAGTATAACGGAGTGACAGGGCAATGCGAAATGAGGTATGCCAATGCTTGGTAGGTATGAATGTAGTGCCGTAGCCGTAGAGGGGAAAAGCTAGCCGCTGAAGACAGTCCGCCCTGTGATTGTTCCTTGTATGTAGTAGATGTTGTGTGTGTTGGGAGTGGTTGGTGGTGGTGGTGGTGGTGGTATGATTTCAGGAGCCGAGAGTGGTAACAACAACGGAAGTGATGTTCGGTAAGTATGTACGGTAAAGCGTGGTATTGGTGTAACTTGAGCAACAAAAGTAAATTAAACAAGTGAAAAATCAAGGCCAACCAGTCTCCGTCAGCTCATACTTGGTTTCAACCGAACTGTCTGCGACTCGGGGTGAGGCAAAGAACGAAACGAAGAGACCAAGAGGAAACACAAAGCGTCTCGAGATTGAAGAGACTGGAGAGCTTGAGAGGTCGGGTGAGAGGCAGCGAGAGGAAGGGAAGAGGACAGCGGCAAAAGGAACCCTCCACCTCCACTTCCCGTCGTCCACTTCAGTTTGTTGCTCTTGCCAATTCTTTTTTCTTAATGGTCATTCAGTCGTTCTTGCCCAATCTCCAATTCAACGGATGCAGAATGTGCACAACAATCCTCCAATCAATACTATGACTCGCGCTCCCGCAGTGGGGATTGCGTTCGTCAACATCACAATCTGGAGGCGCTTTCCCTGTGTGTGGTGTGGACACGGACTTGTACGTACAGTACCTCTAACAACACCGCATGGCTTGAAGAAAAATAAGTAGGCACGGCCAACCTGTTGCCTCAGAAGTGAGGAGCAATAGAGTCTGACCGTTACTATGACGCTGAGAATATTCGGACGAACCAAGGTACCATGCCATCCAAGCATTGGCCTTCTCGAACCATCTCCAGTTTCTCCAGTCTCTTCAGAACCTCTTCCTCCCCTATTCGCAAACTGTCGAGATGAGCACTGTTTTTCCAAGCACCGGTCTAGGAGTCTACACAGTAGAGGGAATTATAAATTACCGCGTATTGGGGTACAGATTTCTCACCCACGCCGCGAGATGTGAGGCTGCTGTGGGCTGCACCTCACCTCTTCTCAGCAGCGGAAAAGCATGCCCTGCTGAAGCGTGGATCCCCATCATGTACCAAGACCGCTTCAAGAGGGGCCCTCTAATCCACTTCTAGTATGGCCGACATGGACGCCAAGGCGTAGATATTACCTGATTTGGGCCCCAAAGCGCAACCGCCAAGCCAGCTTTCGGATCAAGAACACCGGGCGCTGTCAGTGTGTCGACGAACAGATTCTGCTTCACTTCCAATTCTTATTGGGGTTCTCTGAAGTGGATTTCCCAAGAAAACAAAAATGAAAAAGAAAAAAGAAAAGAGAAAGGGTTCCAAAATGAAATCATGAAAAAAGAGCCATCCGATATCCGCGTGTTCATCCGAAATGGGTGAGGTATGCAACGTAACAAACAGTCCGGTCTGGGGTTGCATTTGTCGGCTTCAAAATCGGGTTCCTCGAAACAGCGAGCTTTGAATGGAAGGGAAGTTGACAACCACTCCCGGCCTCTCGATCATCGATCTGAACAAAAAAAATGACCCACATCCACCACGGATATCCGCCCATAAATACCCAAGACAACCGAGGTTGTCCCTGGAAATGTACTGGGACATGCGCTGGAAAAACAGGAACTGAATTGACACAATGGAAAATGCACATGCTGATCTGGGGAACATATCCAACTTTGACTCTTCCCCATACTACACCATATCTATCTGCCAACGACAAAAACCGTCTCTTTGCTTGTTGATTCTCGAAACAACGCTGTCTTGGATCGGGACAACGTTTGGCAGAAGGAACCTAGGGGAAGGATCCCGGACGCTACAAGATGATAGGATGCGCCCGCTAAGCAACCGCTAAGATTAACCACTACGTCATCGACACTGGTCAGGGGAGCAGGCAACAGGAACTGGAAATCAACAAAATCCCCACCAAAGTCACACCTCCTCCATGTTCATTCCATCCATCGGACACAGACAGGGAGGAATGAAAAAGAGACCCGCTCCCGCTTCATGCCCGTTGCTACCTCATGGAAATTGAACGACTTCCGATTCCCGATAGAACGGGCCCTTTTCCTGATCCCTCCCTAGCTAGCTTCCAAGACTCCCCTTTTATATCCTCACTAACGCTGCAATGATCTGTTCGCTTACGATTTCACGGGACGGCGCTATCGAAAAAGAAACTTTGCCAGAAACACACAACGGTTAGCTTCATCGGTTATTCGCCCGTTCAGCGCGGGTTTATTACTACACTATACAAATCTGCAGACCAACATA
Organism: Neurospora hispaniola; assembly: GCF_033458365.1. Classification (NCBI taxonomy): domain Eukaryota; kingdom Fungi; phylum Ascomycota; class Sordariomycetes; order Sordariales; family Sordariaceae; genus Neurospora; species Neurospora hispaniola. Next base: position 5,262,091 of record NW_026944407.1, on the reverse strand, counting down.
GCCAGACAGGGCATGCTTCCAGCAATCTTGGCTTCTCTAGCTTCATGTTCGGGGTTCCCTCGCTGTGTGGTGCACAACCGAACACGAGAGAGGAATTCGTATCACAATACACAGCAGGGACATGGAAGCAGTATAGGTACACTAGAGCTTGACCGACCGGATACCTCCTAAAGCCCGGGGAATGGTGATCCGGCCCTAGTCGAGCGAGTCCGGGTGCGACGGTAAACCACGTGTACTCGAACTTCTCATTTTCTACCAGGAATCCAGGAGGACCACAAAATCCCGATATCGAAAAGAAAGCCAAGAACACTCCATTCACAAACTATTTACCCCCTTCGCTCGCCGAACCAGCCGCCGCTCGTCCATTGCTGGGTTGTCTTGACTGGTTTGAAACATATCCACTACAAGCACAAAAGGAAGTGGTGGAAAAGCGGTCAGGCTATGCGCTTGGAAACAAGAAGTCCTCCTTAAAGAGTCGGCCGGCACTTGGGTCTTGGGAAGCGCCTCATGTCGGGCACCGCGATACGCCTTCCATCCATACCACTTTATTGTTCGCTGTAGGCTTCCATCACAAAAAGTGCCGGGTCGCCTCCTCGAAGGCGTCCGTCCAATTTGCATGCAAGCCGCTTTCTGCGGCAGAGATTGAGCCATGGAGCTACAAACTGCACAATCACAACGCCACACATACTCTTCACCCGATGGCAATGCCGCCTCATATTTACTTGGGGATATCTACTGTCAATATTCACCAAGCCCTCCATCCTCAGGCGGCGCAGTCTGGCCCAAGTAGCTGCTACTACTCGGTCTCAGCGAGCCCGCAGCCTCAGCTGTCGTACAACCGGAACTCTTAGCTGAAGTTCTGAGAGCACAACAGAAAATACAAAAAGCGTGCAGCCAGGAAATACGGCATGATGGCCTCACTCGTTCGGATTATCGGTCGGTTAGTCGGTTGGTCCAGTGCCGTCTTCAGTTTGTTTCCGTTGGTTCTTGACCTGGAGTTCAGTAGAGATCGGCAACGAGCCGCGCGGGCTAATCCAATCCTACCCACAGCTTTCCTCAACGAGCCGCGCGATTGCGTCCATAGATCTACGTCTTCTTTCTCCAGACCTCTACATACACTAAAGCCAAAGCCAGGATACGTAGGGCCAATGGCCCACGAAAGACACACACACACACACATGTGACTATCTATGCGACGACTAACGACACGGACAGGACGATGCAGTTCGGAACCCGAGACATGCCGGAAAATCCATTATTGCTTCACTAGTGCCAGATAACAAGAAACTCTAAAAACGTGGAAAGAAAACGTACGATATGGAATTACTGAGAACTAAAAGATCTTCACTCGGTATCGGGTTCACTAAGACCGTGAACCAGTGAGAAGGCCGTTGTGAAAGAGGTTGGGATGTAACCCCCACGTCTATCATCGAGAGCTATGGCGTGCGTGGTTACCTACGTAAAGATAGATGCCTTTCCGGTGTGTGCCAATGGCCAACATTGTAGCCCTTGCCGGATTTACATACCCGCCCTTGGAATCCAATACGTCCCGTCCCGGGATAGTGAACGGGACAGACATGAGTAGTTCGGTGATGGCAGCATCGAGTTGCTTCTCAGCACATGTCATACATGTACCGATACGGCTATGCAGTGAGTGCTTCTTTCGAAGGGAGCTGAACATGTATGTAACATGTCTTTTCAGCTGGGCTCCCATTTGCTTGGTCAGAAAACGCGGCGGCCGCCGCTCGCGGCACAGAACTTTCAGCAAGACGGGCTAGAAGCAAAGGTGGCGAGACCAGTCAATGTCATCAACTCGTTTTCGGTTGGCGCCCAGCTAGAGAAAAAGAAGAAGAACAAGATAACCTGACTTGAGCCCCAATTCAAGTGTAAGTGCGTCAGAGCACGGAACATGAACACACAAAGACAAGGAACATTCTTCCGAGGAAGTTGGAACGTGGGGTGAGACAACTTTTATAAAGTTGTATGCCACAGCATTCAGATTCAGGATTTCGTACACTGGTTCTAGCACCACAGATGCACAAGGAAAAGGAAGAAAAAGAGGGACCCTAGGCCCGATAGTTCCGAGGAGAGACATTATGAAGCAAGACATGATGGTTCTCCAAATAGGCAGAGGGGAGTGCAACTTCTTGAAAAAGCCGAAGTGTTATGAGTTTCACCTACATAAGCTAACGTTTTGAATGGCCTTACAATAACATCTGGATATCCCTCGTGGCGCAATTGGCTAGCGCGTCAGACTGTTAATCTGGAGGCTGTAAGTTCGATCCTTACCGAGGGAGATCAACATTCTCTTTTTGAATTTTTGCATCATTATTACACAATGTGTTTGTCTATTGTCTTAGGATTGATGAACCTTTTTCTTTTTGAAGGTCAGGTACATTCTAATGATGAATGTCATGGTGTAAGGTGAAGGGACTGGTCCTTGATGTGCGGTGTTACTGGTCAAACAGACAATTCCGAGACGTTGATGTTTTGACCATGGAACACCCCATCGCCAAGTAACAACGAATGCTTTTGTCATCACCAACTTTTCTTGACACCATTTGGAAAACCAAAACCGTGAACGACCAAAACTTTTTCTGAAATGATGGTACTCTAATGACGTACTATTATCAATACCTCCTATCCTGAAGACTCCTTCCTTTCCATCAACTCACGTTATCAGTTTACCTGTCCAGTCCGAGTCCCTCCCCGAGCGCCTGCACGGAACAACCCGCATCCAAACCAAACCTCTCTTCTCCCACCGCACCACACCTCACGGGAACATGCTTACAACGAGTTCGCGAGTCACAACAGTTTACTTGCATCCCAGTCAGTGCCTTTGTCTTTACCTCCATTCTCGGTCGCGGGAGACTGCATAGAACTTTTCGAAAATGCATTCCTTCATATACCCGAGTTTCCGAACACTCCACATGTACATACATACAGCTGCGGGCAGTTTCAGTTTCAGTTTCAGCGGCACGGGCTGGGCTTGACGAGAATGCAATCGCCCTTTTCAAAACCGTTGGAAAGTAACTTCCCGGTGGCATACATATGATAGTAGTGAAGACGGAGGCGGAGGCGGTGAAAGAAGTGCCGAGGATCTATGGAACAAGGGTAAAAGAAGGCATCACAAAAAATGTGCGTTCCGGAGGTTGTACAATGCAAGCATGGATGGGTACGGGCTGTTTGGACGTGATTGGGAAAGAGACCGGGGAGTCTCATCAGGTTGGATGGATATCCTACATGTATGGTCCGGTCAAGACGATCACGAGAGAGAGAGGACATGGCGAAATAGATGATGTTGGGTCATTGTGAGAGTAGCTTTACTATACTGCTTCATGGTGTTAGAGCAAGACAGGCCATGCATGTACGTACGTAGTAGGTGGATAAGAGCATTCTTGATACTCGCCGGGAGCAATAACTGGAGAAATTTGGTTCTGAATCAGAGTAGACAAGTTTCAAGAAATTCGTATTGTGCACCCGGAGTGTAAGAAAACACTCTCCCAATATGACAGCTTTTGTATATTCGGAGTCTCCTCAACTGTGCCAATTTTGTGAATGTGATGCCAGAGTTTTGTGATGTTGCTGACTCAATTGATCTGCTCAATGCTTGTTTCCAAAGAGCAAGTGATTATCGAGTGATCAGAATAACTAGGTAGGTCAAGGTTGACTCTTATCACCAACCTAATTGTGCCGATGAGACGGCAGAAATGGAAATGTTTCTGGTTGCCGTTGCAGTGACGTTGAGGCGTGAAATGGAACCTAACAGCCCGTGAACCCCTGAACGACAGGCAGGGGAAAGCCAGCGCCCAGTGGACGAGCGGACAACATTGACCCCACCCGCCCCACAAAATTTTGAGTTCAAGGTCTCCTCTTATCGATAAGCGCCGTTCTGGAATTTCTTTGCTCGATCATCACGACGACGATTTGCAGGTGAAGGAGACAGTCCCCAGTCCACATCACCACCTTGCGATAGCTACCCAATCCACCCACTACCGTTATCGCATAACCAGACCGCCAAAATGCTCCGCCAAGTGTAGGTCAATCGATCATGACAATGGTACATACCGAACGATAGCTGACCGTCCTTTTCCCCCCTCACAGCAAGCCGCGGACAGCCCGTTCCAAGAGGGCGCTCGAGAAGCGTGCCCCCAAGCTCAACGAGAATCCCAAGACCGCCCTCTTCCTTCGCGGCACGACCTGCAGCCAAGTCGTATGTCGCCTCCTCCATATCCTCTCCTCCTATTTTGATGGTATCATCAAAATCTAATACAGTCCGCAGACCCAAGATGCCATGCAAGATCTCTACTCGCTGCGCCAAACCCACGCCAAGCGCTTCCACAAGAAGAACCCCGTCCACCCCTTCGAGGATGCCAGCTCCTTGACCTTCTTCTCCGAGAAGAACGACACCTCGCTCATCCTCTTCGGCTCCAGCAGCAAGAAGAGACCCCACACCATCACCTTCTGCCGTACCTTCGACTACAAGATGCTCGACATGCTCGAGTTCTACCTCGACCCCGAGACCTTCCGCAGCATCGCCCAGTTCAAGACCAAGAAGGTGCCGGTTGGCACCAAGCCTTTGATGGTGTTCGCCGGTACTGCTTTGTATGTCCCCCGGTTTTGTGATATACAGGAAGGAGTAGTGAATGTTGGTAGCTAACCGAGTACCATAGCGAATCCCCCGTCCCCAACGCCTTCACCACCGCCAAATCCATGCTCATCGACTTCTTCCGCGGCGAGCCCTCAGACAAGATCGACGTCGAGGGTCTGCAGTACTGCGTTGTCGTTTCCGCCGACGAGCCCACTTCCTCCTCCACCGACCCCTCGGACCCCTCGACAAAACCCACCCTCCACCTGCGCGCCTACCTGATCCGCACCAAGCGTTCCGGCCAGAAGCTCCCCCGAGTCGAAGTCGAAGAGCACGGTCCCCGCATGGACTTCCGCCTCGGCCGTCTCCAGCAGCCCGACGCGGACATGCTCAAGGAGGCGATGCGCAAGCCCAAGACCAACGAGGAGCGCACCAAGAAGAACATCAGCATGGATAGCATCGGTGACAAGATTGGTAGGATCCATATGGGCAAGCTGGATCTTAGCGAGTTGCAGACGAGAAAGATGAAGGGTCTCAAGAGGAGCAGGGATGTGGTGGATGAGGACTTTGATGATGCGGACATGCCGATGGAGGGCGTCAAGGAGGTCAGTGACAGGATCGTGGGGCCGAGGAAGAAGAAGGCGAGGGATGTTGTTGAATTTTGAGTTGAGCAAGAATAGGGAGTGGGGAGAATAAGGCGAAGAAAGGAGGAGGTGTAATCGTTTTTTTTGTTTCTCACAACTGTTGCGATCATCCACCAAGACACAAGGCGTTTTTGGGAGTTTTTAGTTTTGTTACATTATATCATATATCATTTGCTGCTGCTGCTCTTGGGGAAGATGAACTTTGAAGCCAGATCAGATCAGACCATCCAAAAGAAGTGAAGCCAAATGCTGGAGTTATGGATGGATGGGTTGTTTGTGAAATTGACTTGCTAAAGCCGGTGAATGGTAGATGTTACAAATCTTAGACCTAGACATACAGTATCTACGTGCTACTTATACCACCCAATACTGGGACCATAGGACCGACCGACCGACCGACCGACCGAGTTTGGCTAGGCTCTAGAGATCACCAAACTCGATGGTGTGTTCCATTGTCTTGCCATTCTCATTCGTAAACCAGCTATTCCATGCTACAGCTCTCTTTGGAAGAGTATACTAGTATTCAATTGTCACCACACTGCCTACTATCACATGGCACTCATGTTAGTATTCCCCTATTTCCCTATTGTACCTTGATACCTACCTTGCTACATTTCAACTATCTATGATCCTAGAAAGGAACGAAACAATTTCATGATTATATACAGCTATAGGGAAAAAAACAGACCTAAAATAATCAGTGTTTCCATCCTCGGCTTGGTAACGCCTAGATGGGGTTATTGGTGAGGCAGTCTCCAAACTGATTTGATTTTGAAATCAAGAAGGATAACAAATGTCCATGCCGAGAATGATCAATTACATCTTGTTGACTGCAAGGTTACCTATGAAAGAAATGCCTGTACTAGGAACTGTGTTTGGTAGGTAGAGTGGCCCCCCCCCCCCCCCCCCCCCCCCCCCACATATCCAACATGGTAAGGGGGGACAGTAGTTTTTTTTGACTATGAGTTTACCCAGTTTCCCTATGCTTGTCTGAACTGAACCTAAAGCTAGTCTCACCGAGGAGTCAAGACTCGACATTATGTTCTCTAGACAAGTTACCACAAAAATCTCTCGAGACACTTAGAGCTGGGCCACCTACAGAGATTTGAAGCTGATTAGAAGCAATGGGATCGGCATAAGATAGAGTCTTCTCATTCCATCCTGAGCAGCTGAGATCATGTATTTTATTTTGTATTTAATGCAGTAGATATCCAAATCCCTACCCACTACAATATAGTAGCTAGATAGGAGTTTCACATCTGACTGTTCAAGTGAACAGATCCCAGATCCCAGATCCGATCCGATGTCCTTTCTCTGACTCTGGCCAGACACATGCACACACACAGAAAAAGAGCATCCAAAGCTTCATGAAATTTCTTTCTCCAATCCATCATCTCTTCTTCACATGGGTATCATCCAACTTCCAACTTCCAGCTTCCAAAGTCTCTCCGCCACCCCAACTCCGGGTTCAATCACCCCCCTTCTTCAGATCCCCGTTTCTATGTCTTCTCGTTTCCTTAATATAGTATAGTGAAGAATTTCCCTCAACGCCTCTGCTATGGTTTAATAAGAAAAAAGACAATGATGTTGTAATGTTCTTTCCAATCTTTGGCGCCCCATCCTGGCGCGTGTCTATGTCAAAGTTATATGTGTTTGACGTTCTTCTTTCGACTTGGTGATGCCTTGTCAGCGTGCTGGAATGGCGTTCTCACCAGAAGGGGGAAGCCACACATCTGCTCCTCTCCTCGGTTAGGTTCGGTTCCGCCGGTTTGATAGGCGCGGAATTTGACGTCTGCGTCCGGCAACGCCCGCCGTCCGGGTATGTGACACCAATAGATATCAACCAGTGTCCCACTTGGATCGTATTCGTATTCCCGGAAGCCTATATAAAGGGACCACCTACCGGCGGTGGTCCTTAGGCGTGTGTTCCTCTTGTTCTCGGGGTTTTGCCTCCTCGCTTTGGTCTTCATACCGTCCGTCACCTTTGGTTGTGTCACGTTCTTATCAATGGCTGTTTACTCAGGGAACCTCAGGAATGCTTCTCGTCGAGTTCCCCGTCTGGCACAGCAACTCAATATGCCGGTAATAGCTATGTCCACCCTGACCCTCCAGCGCCTGTTCCTCCGCGTACCAATCTGCCCCCCACACCTCAGGGGGTATCGTCGAGCTGCCGTCCGGCGTTTCGTACAGCGCAATCCGCATCGCCCATTCCAGGTGCGGCCACCATTTGCTGTAGGCCTCTGGGCCAAAATAGTCACTGTTGAAGAGAGACACCACGCCCAACACTTCTCGGCGGGCCATGCCGTGCAGCCACCATACTGAGTCGAGGGACTTGAGAAGGGCGAAGAAACATGCGAGAATAGCAAGGGCCCGCGGGCGGCGCTCTTCTAGCAATTCGATGAAGCGCTTGGATACAGTTGCTGGAAACGCTAGCGGCGCGCCTTTATGGGGGATTTTATGCGCCCAGTTGAGCACGGCGACGGCATGCTGGTATGCTTGGCGAGTGCTGGTCACCAGTTCTGGGGAAGCCGGTACTCGGCGCTGTTGAAAGGGTTGTCCGGGTGAATCGGGGTGTAATGATGCTGGTCCTGAGGGGTTGGCCATTTCTTCCAACTCGTCACTCAAATCATCTAGAAGATGGCCGAAGAAGGTAGGACGGTTAAGCCCCAGGTCGAGTTGCAAGACGACTTGGGAGTTGATCACCTCTGTTACTACGGGACTGGTGCGTAGCCATTGCCAGGAGGCGGCGGTGACAGCTTTGACGCCCTGGAAGGAGTGGAACCACGAGAAGGGGATCGAGTAGCACCCAGCTGCTGAATATCGGCCTTGCTTGTTGAAATCCTCGGTGTACTTCCCGGTTGCTTGAGCGAGGTTCAATTCGTCTTTCATGAAGACGCGGGTGGCTGTTGATTGGAAAGCGATGAGGGAGGCGGTTAGGAAGAGGGATTCGGCGTTGGTACTGTCGATGCCCTTGGTAAGTGTTGCGCTGTATTCGGCCAGAGAGGCCGCCATGTATGCGTGCGAAGCGCGGACTAGGTCTTTGTCGTTTGGGGATTGACTCCGCAGATGAAGGGCGGCGACGGCGAGAATGGCATCTGTGAGGTGTTGAGAGCCCGAAAAAGCCATGCCTGGCACGGTAATCTTCCATATGTGCTCCGTGGTGGGGGCGGTGAAGGTAAAAGTCTTGCATGTCATGGCGGTGTAGTGATGCATCAATCTCAACTCGAGCATTCGGTGGGCGACCGGAGTGGTTGTCGAGAGAGCTTGGGAGGGTGGTGAGCGGCACAAGGGCGGTGCTCGTTGGAAGCGTGATGTCGACGCATTCGATACGGACTCGGCGCCGGGAGAATATGCCGGAGTATAAGGGGTTCCGGCGGCGGTCGACGGACTCGATACGGAGGCAGTTTGAAGCTCGGGGATGATTTCGGGATGTTCAAAGTCGCAGGGGACGCCGTGCTTGACGCAGTTGCCGCATCGAGGATGCACCTCATCGCACTAGATGGACAAGTAAGGGTCAGCCATGTTTGATGTCTGGCCGATGGATTGTAGATACCTTGATCTTCCTCGACTTGCAACGGCGGCAACCTGCCCTCGACTTTTTGTGGGAACGACGCGGAGGCATCTTGATGTTTTGGTTGTTGTAAGGTATCTCTTATTGTATTAATGCCTTTGGTGGCGGTTTGGAAGAACCCGGGATTCCATATTACGGTGGCCGGGAAGCTGGACTGCAATTGTCGGGCTGAACTGGCGAGGAGATCACGGTGAAGCTTTTGACGAGACCGGAGAATCAAGAGACAAGGAAGAATCGACTTTGGGAGGAGGATCTCGGTGACGGACGCGCAATTCCCGTCCCCGTCAATGCCCCCGTCGTTACCCCGTAGTTGTTGCTCGTCGTTCATCCAGGGCTTTGGTTAGGCCAATCAAATGACGCCATTCCCAACTGATGGACCGGATCCGAGTGGGGCCGCTACTTGTGGAGCGCAGGGAGAGAATGACGGGACGATCATTTGTCAAGAAAGCACCATGTCTGCCGTCTGTGTGTACTGTGTAGCGTAGGGCCACGGGAAAGTGGAGGGATGGCTTCGTTACATGTACGGAATGTTCCTCCTCCAGGTAGGCAGTGACAGATTCAATGATACGATGCAGTTTTGACAGGCAACTGCCTGGTACATATCAACCAGCGAAAAGACACAAACCAGGTGAGACTGAATCGAGACTGGAAACACCCATTGGCTCATGTGCCGCCACCCGTCTCCGGCCAATTCGTAGAGGGCAAGCAGCTCGCGTGCCATAGGCTCAGCGGTTCATTCCTGTGCTTATTCAAGGCTGACTGCCAAAACCTGGGGAACTGGGGAGAAATGTGCAACGAGTCGGATTGTCAGAGGTTCCGTCGACACATGTCCGGCTGTGAATAGGGTCAATTGTACTTAAACGGGCAGTGACAGCTAAGGGCGTGAATGGTCGAGTTCCCTGCACACGAGAGTCTGTGTATCTTGGGTGAGATATCCGAAAAAAGAGCATTGAAATATTTGATGACGCACGGATTGACCTTCATCTACGCTAAAATACTTCCACTCTACACGTGTAGAAGCATCGGGTGAGACACACGTGCTGTCCTTAAGCTGTACCTTTCTTGAGGTTATTCAGTGGACCCCTCTGGGCCCCTCAGCATCCATGCTGTCCGATTTCCATGGTTGGTGAGGACTGACTGACTTGTTGTGATAGGCTCTTCAATCGCCAGTTGGGTCCCCTCCACCTTTTGGCCAAATTGACTCGACAATCCCATCCCGTTGCCTTTTGTTTCTCGACAGCCGGCTTCACGGAAACGTAGACTGTAAATCGTGGGAAATCGCCATGATCCCTTACCGCGGGGCTTACACGATGAGCATCCCTCTGATCTGACCTTTTTTACCCCACGTCCACGCTGTTGGGTCTATCGGGTCTGAATGATGGAGTGATCTGCCAACACGGCGCGTTGAACATGAATTTGAATGGGGAAGCACGATTACCACCAAGCATTGCTTTGATGCTCAGGGCCGAGACGGGAGACGTTGATATTGGGATCTTGATACACTAAAGTCACAAACCCTTTCGAGGATCTCTCTACCAAGGCAAGTAACTACAGAGACATATGTCAGCAGCCTCACACCTCGGACTCGTTTGTCATCAATGCAATGACAAGGGCGCAATTGTGTTTGAGTCTCTCTTGGCTTTGCGCAAGGCGTATTCATGTACACTAATTCCAAGCCGTCGCAAGTTGCCATAGACTTTACGCCAAATATTAAACTTTCAAAACACTTGGCCATCGATCGGATGAAAGTCATCCATCGTCGGATCAAGATTCGGGATACACTACACTACTTCAGGTATTACACATTACACAACAGTGCCGTTGCGTGTCACACCGACATCATGCATCCCGCCATAGTCCTACCTACCTATTTCCATGGCTTCCAATGGCTCTCTTTTTGGTTTTCCCGCACTGCCATGTGCACCTCGAAAAAAGACTACGGTGGACTTTCGGTCAAGATCGTGTAGCCAGCCAGAAGCCGACAACACGACCAAATAGGGTACCAGAAATAGGCCTAGGACAAGGTTGAGATGCGCGCCTCACCCAAGCCACGAACGCCCATCTTGTTGTGACCGCTCGGAAAAGCCGTTCTGCGCGGCCAGTATCGGTTCGATTGAGTGTTAGTTGATCATTCGATAGTGCCAGTAGCTGGCTTACGAGTGTGGTTGCTGTTGGTCGTCGATGGTGTCAGTGGTGCTAATGATTACCCAATCCTGCTGAGCAATCACGACAACACTTTGGTCAGAGTCGTCATTCGAGTTGACCGCTTCGTCCATGTCCAACAATTGTCGATATAAAAGAGAAAGCGTCTTCATCACAGTCGCAGATTCTACACTACTTCCATTGTAATTCAAGTGCTGAGTCCCAAAACAGAAAGAGTAAAGAAACAGTGTGGGGGTGGATCCGCGGCAAAAAACCTGAATTGCGCCATCGCCAAATTCCATCACACAATTGAGCCGGCCCGCAAAAAAAAAGGCACAACCCATAAGAAGTCCGTCATTCTCTCCATCTTCAGCCCCGAAACCGCAACCACCACGCCGACCGTCGACCGAGCCATCACCACCAATTGGCGCCATCTCCGTCACATCTCCGCAACTACCGACACCAACTACGCAGCTAGACGGTACCTAGACGCCCTACCCGCGCAATCGGACCCTCCCTCCCTCTCAAATCGCGCCAATCGAGCAAGATCGCCATCCTAGGTACATACCAGACAAAATGACTGCCTCCAGCGACCACCCCATTACCACTCCCCCCCGCGCTCCCTCGCCCGTCCATGGGTTCGGCACGCTCGCCGTCCATGCGGGATCCCCGCACGACCCCGCCACTGGCGCCGTGATCGAGGCCATCTCGCTCTCCACCACCTTTGCCCAGACGGCCGTCGGCAAGCCCGTCGGCGAGTTCGAGTACTCGCGCAGCAGCAACCCCAACCGCGCCAACTTTGAGAAGATGGTTGCTGCTCTCGAGCACGCCAAGTACGCCCTCGCCTACTCGTCCGGCAGTGCCACCACGGCCAACATCCTCCAGTCGCTCGCCGCTGGCTCCCACGTCATCTCGGTCTCGGACGTCTACGGCGGCACCCACCGTTACTTCACCCAGGTCGCCAAGGCCCACGGCGTCAAGGTCACCTTCACTCCCGAGATCGAGGTGGACATCCGCGACCACATCACCGATGCCACCAAGCTCGTGTGGATCGAGACCCCCAGCAACCCGACCCTGCGCCTTGTGGATATCCGCGCCGTCGCTACCGCCGCCCATGAGCGTGGCATCCTGGTCGTGGTCGACAACACCTTCCTGAGCCCCTACGTCCAGAACCCGCTAGACCATGGTGCCGATATCGTCGTCCACAGTGTGACCAAGTACATCAACGGCCACTCGGACGTGGTCATGGGTGTTGCCGCCTTCAATAGCGACGAGCTCTATGCCCGCCTCTCCTTCCTCCAGAACGCCATCGGCGCCGTCCCCTCTGCCTTTGACTCGTGGCTCGCCCACCGTGGAGCCAAGACCCTCCATCTCCGTGCTCGTGAGGCCACTACCAACGCGACCGCCATTGCCCATGCCCTCGAGGCTTCCCCTCTTGTCATCTCGGTCAACTACCCCGGCCTTGAGTCACACCCCCACCGCGCCATTGCTCTCAAGCAGCACCGCAACGGTATGGGTGGTGGCATGTTGAGCTTCCGCATCCACGGCGGCCACGCTGCTGCTGAGAAGTTCTGCCAGTACACCAAGATCTTCACTCTTGCCGAGTCCCTCGGTGGTGTCGAGTCCCTCTGCGAGATTCCTAGCTCCATGACCCACGCTGGTATCCCCAAGGCCCAGCGCGAGGCCGTCGGTATTTTCGATGATCTTGTCCGCATTTCTTGCGGTGTTGAGGATGCTGAGGACCTCAAGGCCGATGTCCTCCAGGCTTTGGAGCGCGCTGTTGCGGATGCTGCCAATGGTGTCTCCAACGGTGTCAACGGCACTCACTAAAAAGTGCATGTTGTTTGTTGTCTGGGATTGGTAAAACAAAACGGGCGTATGAATGGCATTGAGAGCGGGTTTAACTACTACCATAGACGGGGTTCAGGCGTTATCTCATCATGCGACTCTTGTGGGCATGGTCAATATTTTGATTCTAATAAGATACCAAAGGAGGTTTATGATGAAGATCAAGGGTCTATATGTATCCCACGATTGTTGCCTGGGTGGGTTTTACCGCAAACGAGGGAAAGCGTCGGGGTTCACTTTTCATATACATGTAGTCATATAGAGATGATACCAAAGCGTTTCTTGTTTGTCATGTACATCTCAGCTGGGTCATGCTGATGTTGCTGTGTTCTTGTGACGGGCGTGAAAGTTCCTCCATTATTAGTGGTGATATTGGTCTGGCAACCGTGAGCAACACTGATCTCGATAGCAGTAGGAGATCCACAGCAGCAAGCATGCTCTGCTCAGATTATCAGATGACACAGCCGGGTCAATTTCATCATGATTGCAATAAACTTGCGGCCATTATCGACGAGATTCGCTCTTGTCAAATGACGACCCTGCTCAACTCGAGTGATTCACCAATTGATAACAGCAACACCACTCACTGGCTGAACCAGTTAGTTGGTTAGTTCTTGATACTCACCGATCCTGCTCTCGCCAAAATAGTGTCGGTGCGTGGCTTTTAAGCCATCACATCGGATGGAAGCCAAGTGAAATTCAAAGCAGTGCAGCACTCGGGCAGGAAGAAAGGAATCCAGCGGTGAAACTAAACGATCTGATCTGATCGAGTAAAAAGAATTCCGAAAAGGGAAGGAGCAGGATATCGTGTAAGTGAAAGTCATCACATTCCCGTCTTTGATTGGTCAGGCGTCGAAAGGTCGGGCGGGCAAGGAGATTGGTGATCGAAGGAAGACCCATCGAATAAAGATAAAGATGAGTTGGCGGTGCGGAAGTGTAAGTGAAGTGAAGGTCGGCTGTCGGGGCGGCTATCGGTGATCTTCTTCCGGGCTTCTTTCACTCACAGGTTCATAACCAGCCTGCCGTTTTGGCATGGTATGGGGTTAGTGACCGGAAGGAGTATCTCGCCGTTAAAGCTGTGAGGAGGAGAGAGACCTTGACTTGATGTCTGAGTCTATGTACGAACGAAAAAAAGAGCTCGTTTACTCCCCGGGAAGCTTTCACAGCCAGCATCACCCTCACCTAGCCTCCGGCCCCGGAGCCAAGTAGCTCCACTACCCCGGTCCCCGTCCCACCCCGACATCCGATAGCCGCGAAGGGGAGTGGAGAAGGCCGATATCCGATCCACTCTTGTCGGCATCAGTGGAGCCCCCCTCCCCCCGACCTCGACCTACGCACATCAAAGTTAAGCGCGGCGGGGGCGGGGGGAGACTGGATAGACCTGACGGGAGTCGCCCGGTCCATCCATCGGCTGGTCCACTGCACTTGTTATTCGAACATCACCTCCCTCCCCATGGACGTATCATTTTCCACAAGGAAACACAACCACGACGGAGTGTTCCAGTTGTTGACGATCCGTTCCGTTCCCGCAACCCAAGTACAAACAGTACTACATATGTAGTGTACTAGGTAGGTATGTACACGTCCGACGCTAATGAAGGCATTCCACCGGCACGTGGACAGTGAGGTAGTGTACACTAGGGTGGAAGGGTGACATGTGTCATGTGCATGGCATGGTATTAACTGATTCCCAAGACCTTCCATGCTTGATACCGAACCGCTCGGTCAAGCTCTTGTGTATCCCGATACCAGATACCGGACACTTCACTTTATCTCTGTCCCCGATATCTTTTCCACCTACCTATGTTAGGCCGTCTACTACCTACCTACCTACCTACCTATCACCGGGCGACTACCACTGCGTTATCGTACCTCGAAACTCGATAGTACCGTACCAGTCGTTGATAACCCAAAGAGTCTGTCTAGTGTTGCGTACCTACATGTACCTATATATCTACTAGTCCCAATCGATACCTAGGTATGTACTGCATATCACGCAGGGTACCTCTAGGGACTGAAGCCCCGGTGAAAATTGATTGGAATCCCAAACACAATGATTGAATGACGGACGGACGGACGGGCGACGGACGGGTGACGGGTGTCGGTGTCAGTCAAACCGCGTGCCTGCCTTGCCCTGCCCTGCCCTGCCCTACGGCGACATGTTCCCTACCATCATACGGGATGCGTTCATCCCATTCCATCCCATGTCCCGGCCCGTTTTTTGGTCAAGGGAAGGGTTTGCCACCACCCGTCCCGTCCCCAGTCGCCGTCCAGTCACAGACGACGCACGCTACCTACCATAGGTATCACGGGTATTGTCGATAAGGGAGAAATACCGATCGGGAACTAACTTGACAGGACGAGGAACTGAAGTCTGTCTTGTCTTGTCGAGTCTTGTTGGTTGGGGACCATGAAGGACTGCTTGCACGGAGGAGCGGTGAAATTCTTGGATCCTGGATGATGCCCGGCCGCGAAGAATTGTTTGCTTGTTTGATTGTCGGTCGGTGTCGAGTGATACCATCCATTAATGGTTTTGTATATCTTCTTCGATACTCTGTTCTTTGTTGTTCATAAGTATCCTTTCGTTCCTTGTTGGTAAATCATATTAGTTGGAGGTGTACATCCATTTTCCTTACAGGGAGTACTCTACTTTACTCGACTCGACTGAATTAAACACAAGAGAGCCCTTTCCTTGATCTCTCGAGTCTTGTGTTCGTTTCATCGTCTCTATTCTGTTTCTCTGCCAGAGAAGTAGACCGAGTGTTTATCTACCATGATGACACCGCCATCACTACCACCACCGCCAAAGACCCAGACGGTTGACCCGAGTCATACACTTGTTGAGTTCCGGTGTCCGAAATATTCATGTCATCAACCGAGCAAATCATCATCATCCCAGCAGTCCTTTGCTTCAAGGACATGGGCATACCTCAATGAGGATGTCGTGCCTTCAACCTTTGCTGAGATTCAACTTCTTCTTTTGACATTTTGCATTGGGTTACAAGGTGTGTTTTCCTTTTTCTCTTCTGCCTTTCCACCATCCCTCTTTCCCTCATCAAACATGCAAATAATGTATATCTGCCAAACATACATTACTGACATTAAACAGACGCAGTCTCCTTCCCCGACTTCCACTGCTTCGCCTCCAACCAAACCGGCAACACCGTCTTCCTCCTCCTCGCCGCCGCCCTCCCCGAATTCAACCCTTCCATGTTCATCACCGCCAACATCGCCACCTCCCTCGGCTTTTTCTTGGGGAGCGCCTACCTCACCGGCCAACTGGGGCACTTGATCGGCCCCCGCCGGCGCTTGTGGCTTCTAGTCACCAACACAATCCAAACCATCCTCGTCTTCATCGCCGCCGCCCTCCAGTTTGGTAGCTACCACACCAACACCCCCGGCAAGCTGCTCTTCGAGTCAGGCAGCATCGATACCATGGAGGCCGTCACGGGTACTAGGACTCTAGTGTGTATTGCCCTCTTGGCGTCCGCGGCGGGGAGTCAGGTGGTGCTGAGCAGGAGTCTGAACATGACGGAGATTAGCACCGCTATGGCGACGGCGGCGTGGGTGGATTTGGTTATTGACAAGCGCTTGATGAGCAGGCCGCTGAAGGAGAATAGGGGGAGGAATAGACGGGTTGCGTTTTTGGTGAGTTTGGCGGTGGGCAGTTTGGTAGGAGCGTGTATTTATCGGTGGGTGGGGAGTGCGGTTGCGGTGACGGTGAGTGGAGGGGGGAAGGCGGTGGTGGGTGGGATGTTTTTGTTTTCGAGGGGGGAGGGGAAGGAAAAGGTGGGGGATGTTGAGGGTGGAAAGTTCCTGAGTGATGCCTGTGGTGATGAGAAAAAGAGTGGCAAAGAATGTGTGGATGGGAAGGAGGCAGAGGGGGGTGGGAGTGGGAGTGACTCGGAGGCTGAGATGGGTCCGGCCAGTGGAAGGGCGGATGGAAATGTATAAGGGGGTGAAAATATTTGTGTGACTTTGTTTTTGACTTGAACCCGTTGTAAGCGAGCATAATAGAAGAGCGCATGGAGTTTGGGTGTACCTACTGATCAATCATCCAATTTCGGTCCGTCTGAACCACATCGATCAACGAGTTTTGGAAGTGACGATGGGCCCAAGTGTCCAGATTTGCCGAGTCATCGCTTTGGGATTGTCAAGCTCTGAAGGCTGTCCTAGCTTGTTTCGTGTTTCCTCACTGTTTCTGGTCCAAACTACAATTAAGTAGAGGGCCTATGAGCAATGAGATTGTCGGTGGGACGGGGTGAAGACGGGAGAGGGAAACTGTGATTCAAGGAGCAGTGTTAGCCGCAACTTCCTTCTTTTCGAGACATGTGAGGGACTCGGGGTATTTTGAGAAGGAAAGAAGGGAATGACCAAGCGTACCTACAGGTTGTTCACGGAAGCTACCCTGGGGAGACGATTTACATTTAGCCAGCGGTTCTTCGTTCCCTTTCCGGTTGTCATCTTAGTCTTTCGTACACAGACACTCGCTCTCATGACAGCGCGTTCTTCGTCTTTATAAATATTTCTTTCTATTTGAGTGCGCCGTTGTTGCCCCGGGTAGCATTTCCGATTCTTTGACTCCACCTATATGGCACTTCGCTTCACCACCCCCGAAAAGGAGACGTTGACTTCATCGACTACCGTCTTGTCAGCCACTGAGGCCGTCCATCGGTCATCTTGGGAAATAGTCAACATGCCTGACATGTGGTTACTTGATCCCAGATGTATCTGATGCAAGACGGAAGATGTGCGTAGGACTGTCGCAAGGGGTAGCTCGGGATGAATGTGTCATCGTCAACAATAATCTCGTGCTCCATCAGAAGGCCGGGGAAGTGTGTCAACTAAAGACCCAAGCAAAAAATTGATGAGCTGATATCGTCATACCATCTCTTCACTTACACTTCAAGCCCGTAGTCTTTATACATAGCCGGCGATGATGGAACCCCTTGATCCATTCACCTCGATTGTCATCTTTCACGAGTCCTCTGTCTCTCGGGCATTTTCCATTAATACGACCACCATGACAACACCGATCAGGATACTCTTCCATTCACCCCAAGTTACGCCTCTGATCCACGACCCCAATGCTCTCGATGGATGAAAATAACCCGGAAAAGATGGACACCCAGTTCCTCCAAGTGCCCAGGGAGACCCAGGCCAAATGCCCTCTTCTTTTCCCTCATCATCCCAAACGTTCGATTACGACCACGCCTACTATCACTGCCTTGAAACGAGCACCGAAGCTTTCAAAACGACAACCAGCCCACATCTACCAAGATGTATCGCCGCCACACCGACAACGGAGAGGGCAGTAGCCGCCGGGAGAATCCCCCTCGACGCCCTACCCGTATCACAGTCGTCATCCGAGACGAACCAGTTGACGGACCTCCTCCACACATCGAGAGGGAAGAGAGGAGGCACCCGTGGCCCCCTCTCCGATTCCCTCCCCCGATGGTTAGATGGGACCTACCATCGAGACCCCTTCCGCCAGTCCCCCTTCCGAGAAGGGAAGGACTCTGGGCCCGCGCCCAGGAACTCCTCGGCCACAATCGCCACTTCCTCGATCGCATCGACCGTGAGGTTGCTCTAGACCGGCTGGAGGCCCGTCAAGTCGAGCGTCGAGCTCAGCGAGCTCAACAAAACAGGCAGGAAGAGGAGGCTCGGCGGGATAGGCACGAGCAGGAGAGGAGGCAGGAAATGGGGGCCGAGAGGAGACGGGAAGAGCACCTAGAACAGATGACTAGGAGAGGTATGAAGCCAACCTTGGAACTCACAAAAGAACGTGAAGCTAACTGCTAGATTGTACAGACGAACGAAACCGCCAGCACGGCGGTAACGTACCGGCCGCCAGGGCCAATCCCGTCGAAGCGCGCCCAGCGCCCGTCAACAGACCCCCAGTTCCCCAGGTTCCGGCACCAGTACCGGCAGCCCCAGTCGCCACAGCCACCACAGTCAACGCCGCCACGGCACCAGTCCCAGAGCCCAGTGTCGACGGCGACGACCTCGTTCCCTGTGCGGTTTGCACCGAGGAGTTTCCTCGCTCCCAGGTCCTCACGACCTCCTGCGCCCCAGAGCCGCACCACTACTGCGGTCAATGCCTCCAGTCGTTTTTCAGAAACGCCATGGACGGCAACGTCTGGCGCAACGCCGACACTTTCCCTCCTACTTGCTGCGGCAACCGCTTCTACATTCACGCCAACGAGCCTGGAAACGAGAACCCTTCTCGGGAAGTCCGAGCGGGCAACGAGCGCTTCCGACGGCTGCTCGGTGTCGAGATGATCAGACAGTACATTGCTCGTACTGAGCAGGTACGCATGGAGAGGGAGCATACGGGCACGCGGTGCTCGAACGTGGACTGTGGCTGGCTAGTCCCGGAGCGTTTTACGGGCGTCGAAGGTCGCAGAGAGACCGAGGCCATCTGCCACCACTGTCGACAGGTGACCTGTATTATCTGCGAGGGCAGGGCGCACCGAGCCAGGTACCAAGAGCGTTGTCCTGGCCACAGAAGAAGGACAGAGGAGCAGCAGCAGTCGGAAGAGCAGGCCGATCGGCAGTTCAGACAGTTGAGGCGGGACGAGGCCTGGAGGACTTGTCCAACCTGCGACATGACCGTCGAGAGAGATGGTGGCTGTAACCTGGTGAAGTGAGAACCCCCATCTCGTTTGAAGCTAGAAGAAAAAAGAGTTACTGACATTCTTACAGGTGTATCAAGTGTAAAACATACTTCTGCTACCACTGCCTACTCATCCACCCTAACGGGCATGGCGATGGACCACTGTGCGCCTGCCCCATCTTTGACCTTCACGAGCCAGAGAGGCGGATCCGAGAGAGACGGGCAGCTGGTATTCCGGACCATGTGGCTGAAGGTGAGGAAGATGACTTCTTCCATGGCCGTGACCATCAGCATCGCCAGCTCCAGCACCACCAAGGCCACCACCCCGATCCGGGCCGCCACCGTCATCGCCATCATCGCCATGACGACCACTTCCTCGACCACATCCCCGAGGATGACGACTTTTTCCATGGCGGTGACCACCGCGACATTTTCGACAACGCCCCCGAGGAGCTCCTCAACCGCCCCATCGAGTTGGATAGCGACGACGACATTGACGCTGATGACCTTCGATTCATCCTCGATGCTTTGACTAGACGTAGGATGCCTTGATAGGTTATCCTCGACCTGGTCATCGACAGGTTTTCTAGGAGATGGAGGGAGGAAGGGAAGGAAAGTGGACTATCAACTACCATTCATTATTATGACGCTTGCCATCACCAGATACCCCTACGAGGGGAGAAACAACAATTTCGATCCGCCTTATCACGCCCCGGTTGTGGTTCTACATGCAACTACTCGGATCCATGTACCTAGCCCTGAAGTGACGGGGCAACATGACCGAGTAGGTAGAACCGGAGCAACTATGGAGACAGAA
This sequence comes from Neurospora hispaniola, assembly GCF_033458365.1. Taxonomy (NCBI): domain Eukaryota; kingdom Fungi; phylum Ascomycota; class Sordariomycetes; order Sordariales; family Sordariaceae; genus Neurospora; species Neurospora hispaniola. The sequence continues at coordinate 5,241,865 of NW_026944407.1, read as the reverse complement.
AAGGGAAGCAAACTGGATCGGAAACAAACCAGAAGCAGCCTATGCAAGCGTTTGATGGGCGAGAGTTGGGGAGGGAAACCATATGAGAAGTTGGGATATCTAGATGGAATTTAGCGTTGGGATTTCGATGAATTGGTTCTTGGATTTGACACGAAGCCGTAGGAGTTGGAATGATGGATTGGATAGTTGGAATACCCAGGCTTATCATAGCGTTGCTTTATGATCAATTCGTGATTTTCTGATGCGGATGATGAATCGATCAAGTGTTGTTGTGTGTTGTTGCTCGAGTGATGATTGAGTGTTGATGTTGAGTCCAGTGTTTGTCCCCAAGTCCAGTTCCCCTGGTCATTCTCTGCCGCATCTTTACCAAGTCAAACGTCCACATAGGCTCCCTCCCATCCGATTCCTATCCGGAGTGCTTCACTTGTCTGTCTTTTTTGATAAGTTAGCTGGGTTTTGCTTACCAGACCATGTTGCCCACCTGGGAAAAGTAAACAAGGAAAGTGAGAGGAGGCGGTAGGATAGAGGTTTTATACCCAAAGGTTTGCAGACAACAAACCTCTGTAACCTCGCGACGGCTACCCACTCAGCATCACATCCCACAGGGACAGTTTCACAAAAAGGCAAACTGCTGTTTGTGTGTTAGTACCCGACCTCACAAAACTGAGAGAACTGTGCCGTTTCAAACTCAAACTTGTCAAGCCATGTTGTCCCTACCCGTAGACTCTGAGCACTGTAATCACAGATAAGCAAAGATAGTCCTCCTGAACCAATAAGCTGTGATATATATCCAAAACAAACAAACGCTCTAAAACGCCGCCATGCTTCTCTACGCTGTCTATGTAGATGGTAGTTGTAGTATGTTCCGTCTTTCGGCGGAGCAGAGAGCCCCTCTCTTTCCTCTCCTGTTCCTGCCCTGTAATTCTGCTCCTCTCATCTCTACTACCCTTCCCTCGCCTGTAGTTCATCTTCCTCTTCCTCTTCCTTTCCAAAATATAAACCCGAGTTCACTAAAGCTCCGTCTTCGGTGAGGATGGTCTAGGTATATATGCTCATGCTCTCGATAATAATGAATTCGCAAAATGTGGTTTCTTGTTTATTAATCGACTATCGATCGCGACCGAGCCGTTCCTCGTCATCGCGCGTCAATTCGTACGCCGGCCGGAACTTGTTTCCTTCGGCGTTGAGTGCCAATGCAGGATTGGGCCGCGTGTCTTTTGTCCCGCCGAGGGAGGAGAAGCCTTGGGAGTAGAGGGAGCAGAAGGGGATGTCGAGTTGGCGGATAAACTGTTTTGAGCGATACAGTGTCAGCAAGTGCTTGACTACGGCGTTCTGGGGATTAAAACTCACAGTCCATATCTCAACATAGTGCCAATCCAAGACGGGATTTATCCGCATGAATTGCGGCCAGCCCTTATCCGTCGGCGTGAAAGATGCTAGAAACTCGCTGTGTGGATCGGTCCTTCGCGTGCCCATGAACACGGCTTTCACGTGGGGCTTCTCGTCCAGATAACAATCGAGGGCCTGGCGCATGGGCAGGGCGTATCGTGCTAGGTCCAGGTGGTACTCTTCTGTGGTGGTGGCGACGAAGTCCTCGACTTCTTGGAAGGGGTCTGGCGGGGCGATGTAGATGCATTGGAGACGGGGGAGGGTTTGTTTTGACGAGTTGGAGATCGAGGAGGAAGAAGAGGAGGACGAGGAGGATGGCGGTTGGAGTGAGGCGGGCCAGCAGGCGAGGATGAGGATCAAGAGGACGAGACAGTCCTTGCCGCCATTGTAGGAGAGGGAGAGTTCTTCGGGTCTGGATGGTTGGGTTGGGTTAGTTGCCATCATGTTGGCTAGCTAGCTTGATGAGATGGTAACGGAACTGAGAAGGCCAGCGTACCTATACCGACGCAAGGCTTCCTCTATCACCTCCATAGCATCGCGGGCCCGTCGTTGAGTACCCTGTACCGTCTCATCGTTGGAGTGAAGAGCCAGGAAGGCAAGGAGCTTTGCGCGCAAGGCGGCGCATACCTCGGCAAGGCTGCGAGGTTGGCTGACGATCTTGGAGACCGATGAGGTAGCCATGTCTGTTGTACTTGTTGTTGTGTAGTTGGTCTCTGAAGGGGGAAAGGGCGCAGTTGAACTAAAGGTGGTGGACGAGGCTGAAGAGACACCGTTGCCGACGACGTGCAAGTCTTTTAGAGAGGGCGAGTCCTGTGTCATGTTGGAGGTCTATGCGCGGGAATCGGGACGAATTTATTCTTCTGTAGGAGTGGCAGTTGTCGCAAAAAGGGGAAGCTCGGATCCAGATGCAATAATCACAGAGTAATCATGTTCGGTCAGACTGACTGACTCTATGTAGGTGGTTACTCGGTATGGCGTTGGTAGGTAGATCGACGCCTCGATGTGTGTGACGGGACAGGGTCTCCCAAGGAGAACAGTAGGCCGAGGATGTGTTGATAGAAGGTCAGCAATGCAGCAGACCAGCAGATACAGAGACAGGGGAGAAAGGAGGGGACAGTCAGTCAGTGGTTGGATCAAACGAGGCTTGTGATAGTTCCCTTGTTGTTGACACTGCCCGGGTTCCGTGGAGGTTCCCCAGGCCCATGGAACCGGCATGGAACCCCTCCACCCACCGCGGCTCACTGGGGCCCGCTGAGGTGCCTGCCGCCCCGTTCAGGCCCTCGGCTGTGGTGGAACCACCTGGCATTCCGGGGGAACAGGGAACCCACGGTACCTAATGTGATACCTAGCGATAACGATAGCGAGTCCATGCTCCCGCTCCACTTGCTTACTTTGCACTAACAATTTCCAGTCACTCGACACTTCCTCTTACATCTCGTCGCGGTACCTTTTTACTTGCATCATCTCGTCGACAACCTCAAGATGCCGCAACAGCTTGACTATCAAGTTTCAATTTCCTATATTATATGACCCCGCGCTCGATACATCTCAATGCCACAGAGCGAATTTCGTTTCAAGGGCAGGACAGATATACAGGACGACAAGGCCAAAGCTGCCCAACATCTTCCTTCTCCCACCAAACTGGACCATGATGCCATTCAGGAGGAGCAACGACACTCTTTTTCGAAAGCTGATCGATCATGGTCATGACAGAGAATAACTTCTCGAGTAGGAAGTTGATGTCTTGTCGACAGGTTCACATCAAGATCTAGTGATCTTGATTGTTTACCCAAAGCATACTCATTCCATCTATCCATCTTGGGTATGAATCATTCATCATCACCATGACCCTCAACAATATACGACCTCTATCCAAAATGAGGCATTCGCGATCCAAGTACATCTATCTTGACATCCACATCTCTCCTTGGTTTTGAGAGCACTTGGGTCATCGCCATCCAGATCACCAATTTCCATCAATCGTCACAGTCCAAAGTCCAAGGATGAACGACCCAGACAGAAAAAGCAAAGTTGAACAACTTCCGTCTCACAGCAACGCCTGTCAGTCGCCACAGAAACAACTTCCAAAGAGAGTGACCACGACCACCACACCCAGTGAACATCTCAAGGCCAGTGCCTGCGGCATCGTCATCTCAACGTCATTCCCTTTTTGTCGGAATACGGTCCGAGAGCTTTTGGTACTGTACGTTCGAGAGTCCACCAATTCGATCCGATGGATGCCCTCGAGATTCTCATCCAAGTCAAACGAGTCTGGAATCCGATTTCTAATGGAAACCACTTCTTATGCAACTTTTCTGCACCGAAACTCTGCGCTTTCTGCTGACTTGGATTTCCTGCATATTCAACTGTGACCGATTCCGATGTCCACCTGTCAATCAGTCGCTTCCGCTGCCGTGAGCATACCAAGTCCGGAGACATGCCCGGCAGCCAAGCGTGAGAAGAAACTAAAAGACAACGACAGTGGTTGACGATCTACTGCCAAGTTCACTCGAATAGGTAAACACAGTACCCCTCTTTTTCTTCTTAACCATATGGTTGGCCACCCATACACTACATCAGCACAATTCCATTCAGATCTCACTTCCCCTCGTTTCCTAAATCGATCGTAAGGCGACACACGCGAGGGGTAGATGTTCTGGAAGGTCCCGAAACGAACCAGCCAGAACACACAACTTGTCTATTCTGTTTGGGATCAAAGCAATCCGTGATAGTGATGGACTTTATCATCTCAATCAACTTTGGGAGCCTATACCCACTTGGACATACGAGCCAAGTACCTCCCAAACACCATACGCCGACATACGTGCATATACCCCAACACCACGATCAGAAATCCGAGCTCCCCTTGGTCAAGCTTTGCTCTTCCTGCGGGACGTGCTTTCTCTCCAAAACGGCGGACGGCCCCGTCCCTTCTCTGCTTGTGACGACATGATGAGGTACATCCATCTTTCGGTTTGGATCTTCAGTCGACTGATCTCACCAATTTGTCCTGCGGATCTTGGTTTGTAGTGTCAAGAGAGAATGGAAGACGGAGAACTCCTTGGCCTTGCGCTACCATAGCTGCCCATAGCCGTCACTGCATGTGCATAGGTACATACTCCTCTCAAGCACGTACGCGAGCATCTGTGATACGCAAAAGGTATAAACCACCGGCAACCCCGCCCTCTTCGTCCGCTTGTGTTCCTATGCTACTCCTCCTTTACATCTAACGATTCTTCACTCACCGTTGTTACTAAAACTTCATTTAAAGTGACAAGTCCACAACAATATACACAGCTCAGTCAAGTCCAAACAACCTCCTCGTAGAGTTAATCACAATCAACTCTTTCCCAACGCATAACAACGCCACCCCCCTCTTCCCCCACCCCTATTCTCATCCCTCCCACTCATCCTCCTCATCCACAATAACCATGGACGACACCGGCAGCAACCCCCCCATCGCCGGTCCCTTCCAGCCGGCCCACCCACCCACCCTCGACAACCCCGTCACCGAGGCGCCGGCTCCCCACACCAGCCCCGTCGCCGGCAAGACGGGCCCTGATGCCGCCGCCCAGGGCATGAGTGGCGGCGGAGCTAGGGGTAGTATATCGAGCGAAAGCAGCAAGTTGATTGACGAAAGCACCAAGCTCTTTCCTAATGTCGCGGGGGCTGCTTCTGAAGCGTTCAGGAGTGAGCGGAGCGCGAGTACGTCTTCGACTACCAGTGTGACGGGGAGTGATCGGCCTATGGGGAGTGCGAGTACGGTTACGGAGGTTCCGTATGGTAGACGGGTATGTTCTTTTTTCTTTTTTTTTTTTTTTTTCTTTTTTTCTTTTTCTTTTTCTTCTCTGTTGTTGTTTGGTGATGATTGAAAGGGGTTGTGGGTTGTGGGTTGTGGGTGGTAAAGAGATGGTGAACATATGCTAACAGCTCGGAAATAAAACGACACAGCCGTCTCACGGACATGGAGGACATCATGGACTCTTTGAGGGCTTGATTGACCAGAAGAGAAGGAACGATCCGGCTAGTGTTGCGAGACGCCAGAGTTTGAGTGAGCAGAGGCCGGTGCCGCAGGGGTTTATTGCCAAGATGTGGGATAAGTACGTTCACCCCCTAAAACTTTTTCGTTTGTTTACTTTGAGGCTGACTCTCCCGTGACTAGCTGGGTACGCGGTGCCCCCCCTGACATCTAAACAAAGTCACTTTTCTCCTTTCCCTCTCGTCAGCATTGTCTTTTTCGTTATCCAAACTGAAGAAGAATGTCAAGATGGGTGGAGATCCAAATTGTACGAACACATCATTGAAATATGGAACATTGCATGAGGGCAGGCGCGACGGAGGAGATGTAATGGGCATTAATGATTGATTGGGATCGCTTGAACGGGATCATTATGTGCGGTGGTAGTTGTAACTGAAGGTTGTCCTTGCCCGTCTTTTTCCCATCTCTTTTGTCACTTGATTTGTCGCATTTTAGGAGTATGATGGTTGATTATCGGCCTGCCTCAATTATGGTCTTTTCTTTCGTGTGTGTTTATGACGATGTAACGAACTGATAGCATCAAATGAATGCTAAAAGATTGTGCATGGAATCATTTTATCAAGTCTCGTTTTATCTGCCGTGGCCACCATCGAACGAGTTCCTCCTACAGTAATCATGTACCAGATACGGCACTCCTCGCACCTTTCCCTCTAGTTCACTCATGAGTTGATAAAGATCCGAAAAAAATCAAAAAAAGAAACAAGAAACATACAACACCAGGTTATTCGCCGGTCGTCACCGAGCCAACTACTGATCTGGCGGTCACCGGCTTATCTAGGGGAGAGCGGACGGGATCCCGAGTTTTATCCAGGTGCCTATGGTCGTATGTGATTTAGGCAACTGTCCAGGAGAATGTGGAAGGGGGAGTGGCATAAATGGTTATATACCTTTACTTAATTATACGCATTCGGACGATGCACACAGGTTCAAGAGAAGGCCTTTGGCTTGACACTCCAGCAATTGGGGCGAAATATCTCTGAGCCCACATCTCTCAAACTATGGATCCGGGATAAGGATAAGGTATTGGTACATTACATCTCTGCGCGAGAATACTATTCAGCTACGAACATTGGGGAGAGCTAGTTTTGAGAGCTTGCCGTCAGGTGTTATGGCTACCTCTACCTCCACCGTCAGATGCTGCGATAAAGATATGGCATAGAAGGACGAAAACTTCTTGCTACTCGACAGATGGACTGTCTTGATTTGTCTAGGCAAAGGGTGGAGGAATGAAGTCGATTCGGCACTGGTGTTTCACCACCAAACCACCAAGATCGAGGACTTCACGAGGTCATCGGCACAGCCAGGACACTCGGTCGCTGCTGAGAGCATTCCAACTCTGAACAATTCAATAAGTCCTCATTACATTGTGAGAGCTTTTTACCACTGGAAAAACACCAAGGTGCGAAAGTCGCATTGAGCCTTCCCTCACTCATCGTCGGAGATATGTACCGGAAGTTGCCGAAGGGAGAGGCCTAAGACATGGCCGTCACCCTCATTCCTACAACCACTACCCAACACCTACATATTTGACGGAACTCACAGGAACGCATGCCTTTTCCCACCATCTACCATGTTCATCGCAATCTCCCACCATGAGGCCTGGGATTCCAGTTGTCGTGTTGTGGCATAGCAGCGACACCCAGCAGCGGCCGGGAAGTTGGCATCCGTGTCAACAACATAGCGATGATATGAAGCAGTAACAGCAGCGACAACAACAATAACAACATGGAGAAACTCACCTATAAGTATCCCCAGATCTGACCAGACTGAGAACTAATTCCTTTCTTCCTCACCAGCCTTCATCTCCTCCACCAGTCTACATCATCAGGACTTCAGTCTCTCTCTCTCTTTCCAAAGAAACCACCAAAGCCAAACTAAACCAATCCTTACCAAATACCAACGTCACACTCACTTCACTTCACTTCACTTCACTCCTTTTTTTTTTCAAAATGAAGTCCTTCGCCCTCACCACCGCTCTCTCCCTCGCCATGGCCGGCTCCACCCTCGCCGTGCCCATGATGCAACAAGGCCACGCCATCGCGCACATCAACGCCGAGGCCCTCAAGAACAACCTCGCCATGGCCAAGGCCAACACCAACATGAACACCAAGCGCCAAACCACCCCCGCCACCTCGCCCGCCGCCTCCGTCCCCGCCGGCACCGTCCCCTCCGTCGCGCTCACCGACCTCGACCGCGTCGTCTCCAGCGTCGGCGTCATCGTCAAGAACGCTCAGGACGACTTCCAGAAGATCGACATCAAGGACCCCCAGGGCATTACGGGCATCCTCTCCCAGCTGCTCGGCAACGTCACGCAGACGGTGCAGCAGGGCACTCGCCGCATCAAGGCCAACCAAAAGGCTGCCATCCTGCCCGTTGGCGCTGGCTGGGGCGTCGCTGGCGGTGCGTACCCTCTTGGTGTGCTTGGTGGCCATCCCGGAGGCCTCGGCGGACTCGGCGGTCTCCTGGGCGTCACCGACGGTCTCGCTGGTTTGACTGGTGTCACTGGCCTGTTGAGCAGCTTGTTGAACACCGTTACCGGTCTGCTTGGTAACCTCTTGCAGCTCGGTGGTGGTGATGCCACCAGTGGCAGTGGCTTGGACGCGAACACCCTGGCCAGCTTGGCTAACCTCCAGGCCCTCCTCTCGCTTAGCGGCGGCCTGACTGGTGGTGTGCCCCTTGGTACTCTGCCGCTTGGCGACTTGAGCAACCTCGCTGGTATCTTGAGCCCGGAGCTCCTCAACCAGTTGCTTAGTGGTACTGCTACTGGCAGCCCGCTGAGCGTCATCGAGTCGTTGTTGGAGGCTGTTCAGGAGCTGCTTAGCTCTGTCCTCTCCGGTTCTATTGGTGTGACTGCTGGCATCACTGGCGATCTCGGTGCTGATGCTTCCACTTCCACTTCTGATTAAAGCAAGGGTTTGAAATCTGGAGCCTGAAGCTAGCGGGTAGTTCTTGGGACTTTTGTTGCTTCCCGGCTGGAGATGTTGGTCGCATAGGAGGAGAAAAATGTTTTTGTCACTATTTTCTTTCAACTAATTCGGCAATAAGTTTTGTTTTGGTGGATGTTTATGTGGAGGAGATGACAGTCGGTATAAAAGCGTCATTTATCTGGAGCGGGAGAACTGGCGAAAGAGCAAAGTCTAATGAATGTTTGAGAGTGTGCGAGTTAGTTTTGCTTTGAACAGAAAATATCAGGGGTTTTGCTCTTGCCTTTCTTGACCCATCCTCACGATATGCTGCAATGTGGTCTCCTTGACTGAGGCTTCTTAGCCCAAAGAATGAACCATCTGATGAATCAGATCAATATCTGCCTCCAGTGTGGATATATAATCACCTATACCACTCCCCCTTCCACATTCAGCTGGTTGATACTGTACTAAAAACATACGACCATAGGCACCAGGGCAAAAACTCGGGATCCCGTCCGCTCTCCCTTAGATAAGCCGGTGACCGCCAGCCTAGTAATCGGATCGGTGACGACCGGTGAATAAGCTGGTGTTGTATGTCTTTTTTTTTTTCTTTTTTCTTTTGTTGACCGGTTGATTGTTCTTCGATAGCGAACTTTACACTTTCATTTCGTGGCGTTACATCGCGCAGAGCATTGATTCGTCATATGCAACCCATCTGCCCGTCTGTTCAAGTTATTCTATATCCGAACCGAAACCCAAAGCAAAAGAGTAGCAGACTAACCCCAACGAACCTTAGATCCAAGTAGTGTAAAATCCCCCCTTCTTTTAGTCACCTCCAACCATCAACAGCAACCGAATACTTCCCTCCTCCATCTTCTTGCACTAGGTTCATTACCAACAGGCCCTCCTCCAGATCCCTCGTCTCCTTGTTTTGCGCCTCATTTGCCACCTCCCCCTTTCCCACCCCATTCTTCTCTTCCAACAGCCTCCTCAACGGCACATGCACATACTTCTCCGCCCGCTCAATCCCCAACCGCTTATACAACTCCTTAAATCCGTTCTTCACACACCCCTCCGCCGTTTCGCACAAATCCTCTAAAGGCCCCTGGTCTGAAAACACAAATTTCACATCCCGTTCCAGTTCCAAAAACTCCTCCCAATCCATCCCCTCCATCTCAGTCTCCACCTTTCTCCTCAGCTCCTCCTCATTGAATCTCTGCCTGAGCGTAACCAACGTCTCCCGCATCCCTTCCATCTCCTCCCTCCTCTCGTTCTTCTTCTTGATCTGTTCCGCCCGCTCGAGTAAGGGTTTCCAATCCCGTAGCGCGACTTCCATTCGCAACGTATGTGCACTTTCTTTCCCCTCGCCGAGCTCCTCGGTGCTGAACTCGACGCACTCGCGCTGCATAGCAATGGCGTCGTCCATTTTCCCCTGGTAGGCGTGCACCGTCGCATAGACGTGCAGATGTTCTGGGACGGCGGGGGAGAGCGGGCCGAAGCGCTTGAGACAGCGGGCCATGACCTCGCCGGAGACGATCTCGGCGCAAGAGAGGTGCGAGTTGGAGAGCAGGTGGGTGGTGATCTGTGAGAGAGCGGAGAGGGATTGGAGGGCGGTGGGGCCGAAGGAGGAGAGAGATTGCGAGTATAAAGTCCAGAGGGCGGATTGTTCTTTGAGGAAGACGGCTTCGGCGGCGGCTGCTTCGGAGGGGGCGAGGGAGGAAGGGGGAATGCTAGGGACTTTGAGGTCGGAGAAGAAGGGGGAGGAGGGATCATCATATTGGACGGTGCCGTTTTGGATGGTGGCTAGGTGGTTTAGGGTTTCATTGGCGCGCATCAAGGCTGCTTCCGTGTCGGCGATCAAGGCTTGTTGACGCGGATTCGTGCTGGCTTTGCGGGCGGCGAGGATTTTGGCTCGCATATCACGGACTTGCACCATGCGGCCCATGTCTAGATAGAGACGCTCGAGGTTGACCATGGCGGCTATGGTGCCGTCGCTGTGCGGACCGAGCATGTCTTCCTTTCGCTCGAGAATTTCCTGGAGTAGGGGTTCGGCGTCCGGATGGCGACGAAGGCGGAGGTACAGGTCGGCGAGCTTGCCCATGGCACTTAGGGTCCGCTCATCGCGCACGCTGAAGAGGCACTCGTAAGAGGTTATTGTTTGCTTCCAAGCCTCTACCGCCTCGTCGTCTTTGCCCATGGCGTCGAGGAGGACACCTCGCTTGCCCTGGAAGAGGGCTTCTTCTTCTTGGCTGAGGCGTGTCTCGACGAGACGCTCGCATATCTCGCTGTGCGGGAAGATACGACGACGAAAGTATGCGTTGGAGGGGTCGTTCATGCCTACGATAGGGATCGAGTCATGGATGAGGATGCGGGCTGACTTGCCAAAGGAGGCACGTTGTTTGCTGCTCATTCTGTCTCGGGCCCAGAGGTGGACGAGGACGTGCATGGATAGTTCGTATCCGGGATCCTTTTTGAGGAGGGAGAAAGAATCCAGAAGATCAACTGCTTTGCGAAATTCAGTTGGATCCCATTTCCCTCCCTTTTGGCTGTCAACCTCCAGCAAACCTTGGATGCTGTAATCGTCGTCAGGCATGTCAATGTTAGCGGCGCGTTTGGCACGGTACTCGGCCGCTCGCCTAACCATGTCCTCCATGATACCGGAGTTGTGGTAAAAGCAAATGGTGTTGAGAATCTTGATGCCAGTCCTTGCAGCTTCCGCCTTGGAATAGCCCCCCCTGAGTCTTTGGAAAGCCTCGAGCATGTAGTACGAGAGGTTGAAGGTTGTGTACACGGCTGTGTTTTGCTCATTGGCCCCGAGGTACTTTGGGTTCTTAAGCAAGTCTTGCTTGGCTTCGAGGAACCGCGAGAGATAGTCAGGGAAGGAAATCTGAGTTTCACCCATAAAGGCACCGGCTTGGTCGAGGGCAAGAGGCAGACACCCCAATGCATCAACAATGGGCTCACAAGACTTTCGATAGCCTGGGTTCTCGGGCGCTTCTCGAGCGGCTCGAAGGAGAAGAGTAATGGCGTCTTCCTTGCTCATCTCATTGACTTGCACAACTGCTTCGCGAGGGAGTAGTTGTGTGAGGTTGTTGAAGCGGCTGGTGTAGATGATGTTTCCCTTGTTTCCGGGTGGGATATACTGGCTCATGCCTTTATCTGGCCCGTAGTTATCAAGAATCAGGAGCCAGTCATCGTTTTCTTGCATCCATTCATGGACTTTGGTAATTCTTGCCCTTCCCTTGTGCTTGGGCTCGCCATCACTAGGGAAGAGATCATCATAGATGAGGTGGTAGCTGTCAAAAATTGTAGCAGCATCAGTAGCGTCGACCCAGAAGTCCCTTTGGAACCTAATATCAAAGTTAGTAGCTGATTCGTTTCTATGATGGCGGAGCACCTTACAATGTTTTGCGGTGGTTATCGGCAAACTTCAAGGCGATTTGCGTCTTGCCAACGCCTCCCATCCCCAAGAGTAGAAATTCCCGTCTTGGGTTACTGAAGTTCTGGAAGTATGTTGACATCGTACTCAAAATATCAGTTCTTCCAGTAAAGAGCCGGGTCACCCTTCCTTTTGTCTGGGACCGCCGCTTGTCCGTTATCATTTGGTTGATGTCGGGATACGCTGTAACAGTGTCAGCCTTTGTATACGATTAACCAACCAGCACACAACTCACCTGCCTGGCCGACAGTTATCCCCGACGTAATTCCTTTGCAGAGAATGTCGACAACCTTCTCGATACTCTCCTTGACAGCAGGTGTCTTCATATACTCCTCGGTAGCTTTCTTCAACAGCGGAATTTTCTTGTATTGATCCAGTTTGACTTCATCTGCAACACCCGGGACGTTAAAGCGAAAGTACGTATCCGGAAAGTCTGTAAACCGAGTTTCGGTAGAACGGTGAGCCAACTCGCAGTCTGTCGCCACCTCTTTCAACGATTGTAGCAATTCCTTGACGAAGGGAATTCCTGAGCCTGGATATTTTCCAGCCGATTCTAGAGATTTATTTCGGAACCCCGTCCCGAGACTCAAGACGCAGCCGATCTTGCACGTCTTGTCCAGAACCTGTGCAGCTTCGGAAAGCACCTCTTGAGACGGGTTGTTGCAGCCAAATGCACCGTCGATCAAATCTTCACCGGTCACTTCGGCGCGGTCGAAGAAAGTCGGCGCCGCCGATGTTGCTCTTGCTGCCTCGCAGATGGTGACATTCTCATCTGATATTACCGTGTCCTCATGGGAGTATGCTCGAATTCGACGTACGGCGGCAATCTCCTTGGCTCGTTGAGCACAAACGAAGGCCTTGCCGGTTAAAGGGTCACCCTTGGGGTTTCTCATCAATTGGCTTTCTCCGCGTTTTTCCACAATCGACTTGACAACTCTCTCTAGAGACCTTTCGTCGAACTTGGCGGAAATGCTGAACCTCCTGTTCCATTTGCTGAAGATTTCGCTCGCAAAGCTGTCGTATTCCTTGAGAGCCTCTGTGGTTGTCATTCGAAGTCTTCCTAAAAGAATGGCGATGAGTCTAGACGAGTGTAAGCGTCGCACTCAGGTCATTATGCTGCAATATAAATGTCTCTCACCCTCCGGTGCTGGTTCCTCCTATCAAGTGGAAGTAGTCGCACGGTTTGGGAATCTCATCGAGACCATCTTTCTCTTGGACTTTCGTCATGATCCTGTCGAGAATGACGAGTTCGCATACTCCTCGGACACCTCCACCGTCTTTATTGTGTACAAAGTTAGTCATGCATCAACGGGAAAATGGTAACCGTCAATACAGTAGACCAAAGAGGGTTTCTCATACCGAGCGAGAGGAGGTTGACAATGCCATCACACGCATACGAAGGAGCCATTATGGCTCGACAAATGATACCAACAACGACAAGAGTAAGTCAAAGATCAAGGCAGTAGATGCACCATCTTCACTGACATCTTCTCACTCCAATCCCCCACCGGGGGATAGCTTGAATTATACCCTCTAAGCTTTTCCGAGAAGAGGGGATGTTAACTGGCGAGCTAGCCGCCCATATCAATGGGGTGGATGGATGTGACCCTATCCGCTCGAAGCTCCATCGAGGCCACCGAAACGCCGTCCAATACCATTCACTCATTTGAGGGAGCTAAAGCGTCTAACACTGCCCCAAGTCCCCAACTGTAGGTAGTTCATAAGCTGCCTGAAGATCCCAAATTCGATTCGGTTGAGCTGCAGGTATCCGTTTTTGATTCTTGATCTGGGCCGCGAATAAATTTGTGTTGCTGTGTGAACCGTCAGTATTCTCTTGGTACACTGTAACGGATGCAAGTTCTACCACACCGTCGAGAGCACAAATGGGAAGTAGTATAGAGGTACCTGAAGCCTACCGTCCTTGATAACGGCTCTTCAGACCATGAAGTGGAGAGAGAAGAAAAATGGCCACCTGAAGACCTGCATCCCCCCTTATCATGTATGTCTGTCTTCAACAAGAGAATCATCACCAGCATTCACCTCTTAAGTGACTTTGTCAGCATTGCAAGCATTGTAATGAACTCAGGGAATAAGCATTAAAACATTTGATATTGTTTTTCTTGTTGACATAGCGACAACCTACCGCAGGGTAGAATGAGCAACATGAAAACATGCTCAAAGAGCAGTGTACATTCTTCCGGCCCGTTAGGTCATCGAAATAGCAAAAGCATGTACAAAATAATCTGTTTCGGCCAAGGAGAGGAGTTGACGCATGGCCAGTAGACAGTGCTATTGACACTGACCAAGAGAAAACACAAAACCTCGTCGTAATAACAGAAAAAGGAGGTTGATAACATATGATGACCCGCTCCCCAACGCCTGGTACCTACAGTCCTTCCCTTGCTCTATCATTCCAAATAATAGTAACCAACTTGAGTTTACTCTAGCGAAGCATGGCATTGAGCTTGACGTTGGTTCTGCGGGTCCTGTCATCCGCACGATCAACCTGTTGCAAACTGTCAGCAAGCTGCTACCGGAATCATCTTCACACCTGTTTACAATCACTTACGTTTTCACCGATCGCCGTAATCTGGGCATTCTGCTTCTCAAGAACCTGACCAATGCCGCTAGCGATGTTCTTCATATCCACCAGGTCATAATAGAGCTCCTTCTCCAGCATTTTTTGCTGTTTGAGGACTGCCTGCTGCTGGCCATCAGCATCGTCATACGTGAGCTCCTCCAAATCCTTCTCGGTCACATCATCCTCAAACGCCATGTAGTTCTTAACGGCCTTACCGCCCAGCAACTTCTTTTGCCCGGGCTTCAAGTTCTGCATGGTCTGCTGGTTCTGGAAGGCATTGGCCCGCTCCTTCTGACGCTCCATCTTCTCCAAGGTCTGGTCTGCGTATGTCTTCTCATCCATCTGACGGAGACTTTTCTTGCTCATAGCGGGAACGAAGAAGGGGCGGTCGTTGAGCTTGCCGAGATAGCCGGCCGTGTCCTGGGCTGTTTTCGTCTTCAAGTCTGTAGCAAGTTGTGAGCAGAGAGTAATGGCAAACTTCACAACCCGATGTAGTGCTTACCAATGCGGATAGAGGCATCATGAACCTTGTCCAGCCTATCTCCCTGAACCGACAAATTGTCGATGATGTTCGCTCCGAGGTTCTTCACGTTCTGCATGTGCGCTCTACTGCGCTGCAAGCTCTCCAAACCCTCATTGTGAGTACGCAAGATGTCATCCTTGGTCTTGTCCACCTCCAAATCCTGCTTCTGTTCCTCGGTGAGTTCCTCCTCCGGCACACCAAACTTGTTGCCATAGATCTCTTGGGGTGTGGGCTGGTAAGGAACATCTTGAGGTCCATCAGGAGGAATCTGTCCGGGCTGCTTGTTGTCGCCATACGTGACGGGGTACTGCTGCTGGTAGGGAGACGGTTGAGCAGAAGTACCCGCCGAGCCGCCCGAGTTGTACTTGGAATTGGAGTAGAGTTGGCTCTGCTTGGAGTCGATGGAGGGCTCGTAACGGTTCTGGTTGCTGGTGGAAGGGACGTCATATCGGTTATCGCCATATCTGTCCGTGGTGCCGAATCTCTCGTTCGTGAATCTTCCCGCAGCAGGCGGCTGCTGAACCGGACCTCCGGCGGAGTAAGGAGGAGGAGCTTGTTGGTTCTGGTACGGGGACGGACCACTGCTAGCGGTGCTGGATAGAGTAGATTGAGACTGAGCAGGGCTCGCGTACTGGTTGGCATACGGATCGACCGATGGTTGCTGGGCATAGGGGTTCTCGGGGGCAGCGGCCTCCTTGTTCTTCTTTCGTCCGAATGACCAGCCCATTTTGGGAAACTGTGATGATTACAATACTCAGTACACTTAAGTTATTGTTACAATGGGGATGTCAAAGAGATGGAAACTGATGTGTTGTGATTGACAGGATGCGGTGGAACTGGAACGAGAGGAAGGAGAAAAGGAGTAAAATGGATGGAGGGTTTGTTTTTTTAGGGAGAATAATCCATGAGTATGAGGGAAACAGGGGGATACAAGTAGTTCCCGCTTGGAGAACACTTCCGAATGTCTTGACTGGTGTCTGGAGAGCGTTCCAGGTTTCTGTGCTTCCTCCGACGGCCGATGGAGTGCTGTAAATGATTGGGGAAGGCCCGTAATACAAGCGTTGTAACCATGTTGGCAAGGAGGTCCCATGCTCATTTGTAGGTATGTACACTAGATAAGTTGCAGGAAGCAGCAGCAGCAGCAGGGGGCGATCTGGAGATGCCTGCATTGGCCACCGAGTGGGAAGGAAAGTGCTGACGGATCTTGCGGGTCTTGTGTTTAACCTGTAAGCAGCCATTTTCAGGTGTTGCTGTTATGCCAATGGCAGCGTGGAACATGTTGACCACTAACACCGACGGATGGCCTGCTTCCGCTGTGTCCGCGTCTCGCCCATGCTGAGATTTCGCCCTTTTTGGTTCCCTTTTTGCGAGACTGTCCGTGGGCTGCTTGGTGTTGAGGCTGTGTTGACCATTCCTGGCTCTCTTGGCGGTGGACGTGCCGGCATTCATCGTCACCCCATGTCCAGACCAGTCAAGAGGTGTTGTCTGATGTTTCCTCCAAGGGTCCAGTCGAACGGAAGTCGAAACGTGGATGGTGTCCATGGGGCCTCCTTTTCCGCTGGTTCCTGGCTCCTGAGTGGTGGAGGAGACGCTGAAATGCACAGGAAAGGGCAGTGGAGATGGGTGATCCAGGGGAAAGCGGGCTTGTACATGTCGCAGGCTAGGGCTGGACTGTGCTAGTGCTGGGGATTTGGATGGGTGGTGTTCCATCATAAATGCTTACCTTCATCCCACACGCCAAAGAACGCCATCGCCATCTTGATGGCTTCTTGGTCTTCGCCTCCTCTGTATGCTTTTGAGCCTCGGGATCGGGGTCGACATCATCTCTGGCCCATGTGTTTGTTCTCCATGTTGTGGTCGTCGCCCAGGTGCTGTATCTCCGGGTGGGCTTCTCCCAAATATTGGCTTCTCGCCAGGTGGGGTTCCTATCTTTGCGACCCATTTTGGCGATATCGAACTGTTAGTGGTGGCTGCTACAGCTCGGTGACGGATGGCTGAGATGAGGCCGTGGGAGGTCGACGGGCATCATCGAAATAGAGTTGTCGGGTGGTGTTCTTTTAGCAGGAAATGCTCCCGGTCGGTATTGCCTTTCGCCTCCGCCCCCGCTTGACTTGATCAATGAAGTGAATTCCTGCTGAGTTTGGTTTTGGAAATCCGAACAAAGAGACGGCATCGAAGCCGGCCGAGCTTGCCTGGAGTGTATGGTGGAGTGCAGACCGTGACTGCCCTCACTTCGTGGGAACTGCGGCAGCTGCTGTTAAGGAACAACCAGCTGGTGGGCATTTGACTGCGGAGAAATGACGGTTGGGTGGTAGTTGCGCAAGTACCGGATAACTGCCATGGCAGTGGCCTTGATTGCCGTGGTGTTAGTGCTCTGTAGGTTTGGAAGGAGCGGGCAGGAGCCAAGACAGCAGATGAGGTGGTGAGGGAGGAGAAATACACTACTTTACACTGCAACATGAAACATTCGCTCAGTAGAGCACGAGTATTAGGGCGGGACTTCGTTGCGCACTCTGCACAATAATCTTGATACCTTTCTCGGTTTCTGCTTCAACTGTGAGGTGGTTCGGTGTTGTTTGCAGCCCCACGTTGCAGAACTGTGCCAAGGTATTGAACCCGTATTCAACTGTACAAACAATACGAGATACTGACAATGGCTTGAGAATAAGAAGGCAACTGCTTGCGTCTTCCTGGAGTCAGATACTTGCAATGTGATCAGATTGTTACTTGGGGACGAAAGTCATTAAATGACGCCATCTTTCATCTCTTTTACAATGGGAAAAACTGGCTTGAGTGCCTGGGGACAGTATTCTACAATACTTGACATTATGCCGGACAATGCACAGACCGCCATAAGCATTTAGCGCTGGACGAAAGAGGAAGACAACATTGATGCGTCACTCACCGACCAAACACCTTTCACCTTTTTATTTTCGTTCTTTAACCTCACTCTTGACTTGACAAACCCCCCTCTTGCATTCACCGTATTGTATCTCAAAACAAAAGTCAACATTGGAACCCGTCATCACAATGTTCTCCAGCCTCAATTAAGCAGACCAGTGGTCTTGCCACAAGCACCCAGTTAGGACCCTTTCCACGGACCTCACCTAACCACCCACTATTCTCTTCGTTACCAACATCACCAGACACCGAGCAACTTGCTCTACAGCATCCAAAATGATTACCCGAATATACACACTATCCTCTCATAACACATCCCTCTATCGTGCAATACTAGTTCATCATCCCCGATATCACCACCACAAGACTCGCTGATATTTGTTATTGCTTGTTAAACCGTCTTGCTCAACATTACACATATCAACCAGAGTTTGTGATCCAAACTCCAAAGGTATCACCAACCCCTTATCAATCACACCACCAGCGCATAATCCCAGCGAACCCTGACACAAAAACACAAACATGTCCGTCTTCACTTTTGATCCCAACCCCCCGCGAGTCTCCTCTCCCTGGCTCAAATCCTCCGAAGGGCCCAGCCGGCGCTCCACTCCGGAGGCCCGCTCCTCAACCCCTACTACTCTCGGCGTCATCCAAACCGGTCTGCTCTCCGACTACAATGGCATCACCCGTCTAGAAGCCGAGCCCCAAGAGGGTCCAACCGAATACAAGCTCCACCTTCTCCTCCGCCCACGTCGCAAGTACGAGCACAGCAGCACCTCAACAGCCAAGATCTGCGGTTCAACCCAAAGCAAACCACTGCCTTATGATCCTACGTCCAAGTCACTACGCGGAACTCCCGTTTCTGCCGGAGGTGGCCCAGGCGCAACCACAACGAGACAGGACCGTTTCGAGCACTTGACTACCCAGTTGCTCTGGAGACTCCAGCAATCTTGTCCTTACCATGCCAGCTCCGCGGCTGTTGATTTGGTGATTCCGAAACTGCCGGCCCCGGATGAGCTGGAGCGGGATGGGAAGGTGAAGCTAGGAAAGCTGTTACCGGGACTGGAGGCATCGAGAGGTGCGCTGTATGAGATTGGGGTGGCAGATGATGGCACATTGGTGGGGCTGACGAGAGATGAGCTGGATGAAAGTTTGGCAAACCTAAGGGTCATGGCGGCGAGCTTGGGGTGCAACATGAATGTGCTGAGGATGGTGATTGTGGGCGAGTGCGAATGGATTGAGTCTTTGGTTGAGCCTGGGGATTCCTTATTCGAAGAACCTCGGAAGTCACGACGCAAGGACAAGCTATGGGTGGCTGAAGCGCTGATCATGCCGGATTTGACTGCTCAAGCTAGCGGTACTGTGCCTTCGGCTTTGCCCACCATGAAACAGGGTCCGTTGACCACGAACCAGTTGCGCGTTACGCTTACGGGGCCGACTACGTCTGGGAAGTCTACGCTTCTGGGCATTTTGTCTCAAGGCTCACTGGATAATGGCCGTGGGAAAAGCCGGCTCATTTTGCTGAAGCACCCTCACGAAGTAGCTTCGGGCGTCACTTCCTCCGTGGCTCAAGCACTGGTCGGTTACCACGAAGACGAAATCATCAACGATGCTCACAGCGGAGTGGAATCTTGGATCGACGTTCACGACTTCACCAGAGACGGTCGATTAGTCTATCTGGTGGACTCTGCCGGAGCTCCAAGATATCGTAGGACCATCCTTCGCGGTACCGTCGGTTGGGCGCCGCATTGGACACTGCTTTGCATAGCAGCCGATGGCAGCGATGCTTCTCCTTCCGTTGACGCCCCGGCTCCGGGAACCACTCCAACAGGTGGCAGCAATGGCATCGACCTAGCCTCCGCCCACCTCGAGCTATGCTTGAGACTTAAACTGCCCCTTGCGATAATCATTACCAAACTTGATCTCGCATCCAAGCTGTCCATCGTGTCGACGCTTAACAAAGTTCTCACTGGCATCAAGCGAGCCGGCAGAACTCCAGTTATTCTCAAACCCGACGCTACCAACCCTTCTGATCTTACTCATGTCTCGCCAACCGAGGAAGCAGCCGTCGCTAAGGTCGCCGACCAACTTGCTTCTAACGGTGACTTCCTATCAGTCGTCCCGATAGTCCTCACCTCCGCCGTCGATGGGCGCGGCCTAGGCATGCTGCACGCCTTACTCCAGGGCTTGCCTTTGCCTCCCACCCCAACTGCCCACGACTTCACCGGCCCAGCTCTAAACCCTGAGCAGCCTGCTTCACTCTTCCACATCGAAGACCAGTACAATCTCGCTGCATCCTCATCGCTAGCAACGGGCGACTCAGACGAGGAAACAGACCTCGGCACCGTGGTAGCAGGCTATCTTCGCTTCGGCAGCCTGTCGATAGGTGACACGGTAGTTGTCGGTCCCTTTCCTTCATCTTCCTCGTCTGACGACTCCAGCGACACGCCCAGCCCAGCCCCTCCTTCTCCTGGCGCAGTAGGAGCCATAGCCACGGGCAGTGACAACCACCTTCGCCCTACCCTATCTGATATCGAAGCAAACCCGTCATCAGCTGAACTCAACCGCCTTAACTCATCGGCCAAATCCAATCCGTCGACTTCTGCTTCCTCTGTAAAAGGAGAGTGGCACACCGCCAAGGTTGTGTCTATCCGTAACCTCCAGCTGCCTGTGCAAACACTGGCGGCCGGGCAGGTGGGGTCAATAGGGATGGTGTTTGATCATCGTGACCCGAACACTGCAGAGACAAGCAATGGAAACGGCAATGGGAATGGCACAGGGGGTAAGAGGGCAGCGAGGATAAGAAAGGGGATGGTCCTCGCTGTTCCCGGGAAACACATGTCGTCTACTACCTTGCAGGCTGCCAGTGGGGTCACGGCGGTCTTTGAGGACGATAATCACGGGTCCTCCTATGGTGATGGAAATATGGAAGACGAGGGGGTGGCCGGATCGCTGACGGTGGGAAGCTTGGTGAATGTTTACGTGGCCAGTGTTAGGGCGTCTGCAAGGGTGGTGAGGGTCACGAGGCTCACTCCCAGTCCCTCTCTTTCTCCCGAGTCTACGGGTCAGGATGATGGGAGTGGCGGGGACGTGTTTACCTTTGGAGAGGGTGAAGATGCTTATAAAGACCCTTTGCACGCGAGCAATGGAGATGGTGATGGCTTAGACCCAAGTGGCGAGGAGACAAGAAAGAAGGGATGTGAAGTCCAACTGGAACTCCTCTCGAACCGCGAGTGGATCGAGCTGGGCTCAAGGATCTTGATCCTGGGTGATAATGGAAGTCGGGATCGGTCGTCGCGGTTGGAGGGGTATGTAGGGAGGGTTGTTGAGATTGTTGAGTGATCTGTCTTGTTTTCCTATGGTTTGTGTCTGAACGTGAGTAAGTGTGGCAGCGAGTCTTTTTTGTTCTTTTGTCCCTTTGGATATGAGTTGTTTGCTCTTGCTTTGGTCATAGCGTAACACTGTTTATTGTTCTTGATGTTGTCGATGTTGTCGAAGTCTGTTGTTGGTTAGATGGCTTCTGGGTAGCATAGTGTTTTTGTTAACATTGATGAACTGTGTTTTGTTTTAAACAACGGCTCTATTGGGTGTTCTCCGGGCTGCGTGATGTATGAACAAATGCCGTGATGTTTCGTAGCAATGCGTGCTTCCAGTTTCATGATCGGATCTTGCGCCGGTCCCGTGTTTGCCATCCAAAACATCATGTTCGTCATTGCTCTGCCTATCGTGCTTCGAAATTCCACGTCGTCAAAACACACATAACAGTTTCCTATGTCGTCCTCGAACAAAGGGCTGTCTTTCATTCCTCCTCTTTTTCCTCCCTCTCAGGTCTTTCCACACATGACCATATCCCACTTCCCACCTCCCACTCCTCTTCTCTCCCCATTTTCTCCCCCCCCCCCTCCCCTCCTCCGCCCAGCCTAACGGCACCTAGCTAAGCCCTAACCAACCCATAAAACAACGTCCAAGTCAACACGAACCCCGCAAACCCATTCATGATGCCCCCCGCCCAAAACTCGAACCCACTCCGGAAATATTTCTTGACGCCGCCTACTCCGCTCCCCAAGCCGTTGCCCGTGCCTTTATTGTCTTTGTACTCTTTTGGTGACGACAAAGGGGCGACGCGGACGAGGTAGATGAGAAAAGAAGTGAGCAACGAAAAAAAGATGTAGAAGAGGAAGCCGGAGTAGGATTCGAGACCGAGGATGCCGGCGGAGATGCCGAAGAGGGAGGCGGAGAGGGATTGGAGGTTTTGGAGGGCCTGGATATCAAGTTAGTCTTGGTGGGGGGGACTGTGGTTAAGATGGGGGAGGGGAGGGGAGAATGGAGGGAAAAAGAAGGGAGGGGAATAAACGAACCTTGGAGTTGTGCATCACGCTCTCCTGCACGATGGGGGAGATTTGGAAGTCTCGTTCGGATAGCATGGTGGCTTTTGAGTGTCTTGTCGTGAATATGATTTGATTTAACGGATGGTGGTGTATCGTGTATCTGGCGCCAGGCCTACTATGCGACAGGAAGACGAAAGCTTGGGTGCTGTTGATTTCTTGGCGGGGGTTTGATGTGCAACCAGCTAATTTACCCCGGATCTTCGTCTTGTTTTTCGTCGCTTTTGTTTCGTTTCGCTTGTTTCGTTATGTCTCGTTTTAAGTATCGGCGAATTCGTTTCACGTCGTGGGGTCGTTAAGATGGTGATAGTACACTCCCGTGGTCTGGTCTGGATGGTGTCGTTGATCAACTTAATTGCATGGACTGGACCGGAGCCGCAACGAGCGGGAACTGTCAATTTACCCAGCTCCCGTCGCCCCAGATGGCCAACGTCAGGGAAACGGAGCTGGCCTGGAGCTTCAGTGCTGAGTGAGCCTGGGCAACAATTAATGCCTGCCCCGACAGCCATCCACAGCAGAATAGATCCCGGCAGGCAACGGCGCACGTGGCAGGGCTTCAGTTGCTACCTAAGAACCTTTACGGCTCTCCGGCTCCATTGCCGGCTTCCGGTGGAACGAAGAACGAAGCCTTGGGCCGTCGATCCGTTGTACTGTAATCTTATCGTATTCTTACCGTTTTGTCAGCATTCCTGACCTCTCGGCGTCGGCGACGGTAACGCGGCGACACTCCAGCTGGCATGTGTCGAGGTAATTTCCAGGGTTCAAGGTGCACTAGCGTAACAACTGAACGGTCCAGCCTCCTGAAGAAAAGGTGTCATTCTACTGAAATGTTTCAACCTACCTAGGGATTGATGGTTGGATCTCCCAGCCTGTCTCTTTTTTCATCTGTTGGAGCCCTTTCTTCACCGATATCAAGGCTGAGCTCATGGTCTATGGATCACTTCTGGGAGTGACATAACTGTGCGACGTTGGGCCTTTTTTTAATCTTCCAACTTTTCACTTTGCTGGCATTTGGTTACTGGACTGGAGACGGGCAGCAGATCATCACAGCAAAGACGGTAAGATACAGAATCCACCCACCCCCTTTGGTTCGCGAGTTGCAGAACGAGTGGCGTCAAATTTCACGTCATCTGCCAGGGTTCTGTGACCTTTAATGAGCATCCCCAGGACCATCAAGTATGTTATTTTGGGACTCTGCTGTGGAGAGAAACACTAAATTCATGGAGAAGAAGAGGCTTCCATAACTGATAATCATTCCAGTACACTAGTATTGGCACTTGTCACAATTTACAATTTCTCATTTTGGACAACGCCAGCCGCTCGCTCGTTCAAGGCTCGGACGTCGCCAGTTGCCCGTTTCCCGTACGACAACCCCGTTTCAAGCGGTCATCAATACTGTAGTCACTTACACCAATTTCCAACTGAACCTTGACACTCCTTTTCAACATCGACAACAACATACAACCACCCAGACCACGATAGAACACGATCAATCGAATCTTGACAACGTTTCACGGAACAACAAAGACAAAAGGGCATATGTACCGATAACCGACAGCGCTAGTACCAACACTACTTACTCCAACATTTCACCTTGCGCCGCACTTTGCTTTCGCACGTCTCGACCACCTCGCATAGCATAAGCGACACCAAGAAAACCCACCGATTCCTAGATCTCAGCCACACCGACCCACGCCTGGCTTTAGCTCTGCAGAACAACGGACATTAAAGACGATCGAAGGGGGAACCAGGACTTGAAACAAGGAAACTGCGTGGTGCCGCCGGCCTGGTATCTGTACTCCGTCGAAACAAGGGGGACAAGCACACTCCTCTTTCTTTCTTCCTTGTTCAGAGTGCCGCCTGGCGTCAGATGGAGAGCTAGCACCACATATCGACCTCCCGTTTCTTTGTTGGATGCTCCTCTCCCCTTCTCTTGTCCGAGTCCCATCATTGTCCGAGTCGTTGTCCGGTCGTAGTGGCATCCATGGAGACCGTAATTCAGGATTGCGAGCCTCTTGCCAATTATCTCAAGGGTTCGCTTACCTACTCACCGTCCATCTCCAAAGCACAGCAATACTTACTTGCCATGACAGATCAAGGCGAAGAAACACGCAACAATGACTGGCCAACACCGCCAGCCTCCGAGTCCGACCACAATGGCCAGTTCCACGATGCCCACGATGACCGCCTCTCCGAACACAGCATCTCACCCCCCTCCTCTCCCAACTTCGCTCCCGTAGGCCGCCCCATGGTCCGCAAGCGGTTCCGAAAGAACGCCCCCGAGCCAATACAACTCGAGATCCCACACCGCATGAAGCGATACAGCTCGCTTGGCTCGCTACATGACTCCTATTCTGTAAGGATCTACGCTCAAATAATAGGGGCCATGTGTGTTGAACTAATGACGTTTGTCCGTGGTGAAAAGAAGGCCGTAACAGCAAGGATAGACCGCGCCGACAACCAGAAATTTATCGAGCAGTTCCGGTACACGATCGTCGCTTCGCAGTTGTTGAGTGGGCACTCGGTTGCTGGACTTAATCACTTTTACCGAAATCAGGACGCCGATGCTTCGAAAAAGCAAAATAACGATGTCGTACTACCGAACTCGACGGGGCTGATCGCAACGGCTGCGGGAGCGTTGGTGGTGGCATTGGGGATAAGGTGGTTATGCTTGGGAGGATACGCCCGTCTGACCAAAAAGGGGGTGCTGGTTGCCGTTGTGGTTGCCGTTGCGGTGGGATTGGTGGCGCACTTTTATATCCGGAAGCAGTGGCTGAGATATGTGCGGAACAAGGCGTTGGCGGAGGTTGCTACTTTTGTGGCGAAGAGTCAGGATTGGGATAGTGCTACGAGTGCGGCACTGTCGTTGATTCAGGAGGTTGAGTTGGTGTCGAGGGGGTATAGGCTGTGAGTGCGCTCGTCCGGAGGAAATTGGGGGTAACTGCGGCTAACAACAACCAGGAGCGCACCACTGCCGCCTATCAGCAGAATCGAAGACCGAAGCCAAACGAGACGATGCGGACGCCTGCGCAAGGCTCTTAAGCAGCGGTTTGCCGATATGATCAAGAGTTACATCCAAGTGACGACAGCGGTGAAGGGACTCTCGGAACAGCTGGATCTGGAAAAGTACTACGACGTTTACGACATTACCGACTTTGACGTTTCCGATGCGATGCAAGGGTTTCCGGAGGTCGCGACGGAGGAGGCGGAGTCGTTACGGGTGCTCAAGATTGCGGCTGCTCGGTTCCATACCATCCGCAAGCTGCTTCTCTGTGCTTTGCTTGCGTTCGAGGCTACGGGAGATAACAGCGACTTTGTGCGGTGGTCGACGGCGGCTCAGTGTCTCAGCCAGCTGAGCAGTCTGACTGGTGATTGCTACGAGAGGCTTCGTCTCATCTTGAGCGATGAAGAGAGTGAGTTTCATCCCGTATTCTTGCCCGCTACAAACACACAACAGCTAACAAAACCAGGCTTCCCCGCCATCCCCGAAACCAAGTTTCCTCTTTCCCCCAACCGCGAGAAACGCCGAACGCAATTCCGCAAGCTCAACTCTCTATCGACGGGCATCCGCGGTCTCCAAGCCAAGCTGGCACTGTTGCGTGAAGAATCCGAGAAAGCACTCAACGAAGCCGACGATATCTCTGAAGTTGGTTTCGACCTCATGTCGCAATACGAGTCCATCGGCCAAGACCTCAAGATGCTGCAGCAAGCTTGGGAGGACGGCAAGGCTGCCCTAGCATCCGGAATCGACCGCAACGAGAAACGTATTTCGTCCATGAGCATGCTGTACTCGCCTGCTACCTCTCTGAGCGGGTTAACCACTGTCGGCGAAGAGAACGAAACCGGTGGCGGAGCGGAGGATGCGCTGAAAGCGCTAACCGGGGAGACTTCTCCCACACGAAACTCTTCGCCAAGTCCCAACGAGCCGGATGTGTTTGAGGCGGTTGCGCTATCGGCTCGGCCAAGAAGTATGCTGACCAGGGAAGAGAGGTTGGTGAAAATGAAGGAGGAGAGAGAGACGAGAGCAATGCAGAGGGAGAAGGCGGAAGCGAGTAGGGGCATGTTGAAGGAGTTGGAGATGGTGATTAATCTGAGGCCGAAGAGACATACAACCATGGGGCCAGGCGGGGGAAACGGAAGGAGTGCGGCGCCGACGAGGATCTCTTTATGACGACAGACAAACTCTGCGGCATTCTCTCTTTTTTTCTTCGGGGTTTCTTTCTTTGACCATTATAATCTTGCATGGCATGGCACTGCGCGCAGACAAAAGAGAGGGGCGAACAACAACGAGAAGGCCAACTTGCCAAGTGTTCTTCAACAGCAACAACAACAACAACAACAACAACCACAACCTTGGGCAGAAAGGCGTTTTGACGGATACACAGACCATGGGAATATTTGAAAGTTGGGGCAGGCAAGCGAGCAATGTGGGATACAGAATCTAACGGCGTTTATACACTATACAGACGATCTTGGGCGGGCATTCTGTAACAAATTCTTTTTTTTGAATTGGGGGAGGGTGTAAGATAGGTGAATAATGTAATAATCAAAATATCTTGGAGAATGGAGGCAGAACAGAGTTCGAGCAGAAATGAGGGAGTCAAATAGTTGAAGTCATATCATCGGAACTGAGCAGCATACCTTCGACATTGCCATCGAGACACGATTCAAACAGAAAGAGGGGATTCAGGGCGACAGCTCCCACTGAAAACGCGAAGATTGCGCCTGAAAGCGGACTAACAGCGCTGGAGAACGGGACCGTGCACCGGGAGCTAGCCCGAAGCGGTAAATCAATTAAGCCTAACCCCAGCTCAGCGCGTTTAGCTGCCATTAGCAGGCGCGTCAAGTCGCGAAGTGGGTGTCCCACCACCTGTATTGGTGGTTCCTCTCTTTTTATCGTCCATTGCCTGCCTGTTGCAGCTTTTTGAACAAAACCATAACTCTTCCCAAATCCAAATCTTTTCTTCTCTCTTCTTTTTTCGTCAAACCACGAGCGCCTCTCTCTCCCGAAAGTGATACCCAGCGCGCGCATATTTTCTTCCCTCTTTGTCTTTTTTTCCCCGTCGAGTTCGGTAATTCACATCCATCAGTATGTCGTCTCTGTCTGAGCGTGAAGCTGCCTGCTGCCTGCTCGCTTGCCCGGCACTAGGAAGAAAAGCTGGAGAACAGAAGTGATGGGTTGCTGACTGGAGGACTATCACAATAACAGAAATGCTTGAAGCACGGTTGGAGCAGGCGTCGATCCTGAAGAAGGTATTGTTTTGTCCTCTTCCTCTCCAGAGCTGTCTGTTTCCTTTCCCAGCTAAAAGACACCCACTAACTCTGTCATGATGATGACGATGATGTCCAGGTCGTCGACGCCATCAAGGACCTCGTGCAGGACTGCAACTTCGACTGCAACGACTCGGGCATCGCCCTGCAAGCCATGGACAACTCGCACGTCGCGCTCGTGTCCATGATGCTCAAGACGGAGACCTTCTCGCCCTTCCGGTGCGACCGCAACATTGCGCTCGGCGTCAACCTGACGTCGCTGACCAAGGTGCTCCGCGCCGCCCAGAACGAGGACATCCTGACGCTCAAGGCCGAGGACGCGCCCGACGTGCTCAACCTCGTCTTCGAATCTTCCGAAAACGACCGTATCTCCGAGTACGACCTCAAGCTCATGGACATTGACCAGGAGCACCTGGGCATTCCGGATACCGAGTACGCGGCCACCATCAGCATGCCGTCGTCTGAGTTCAAGCGCATCACCACCGATCTCATGGCCATGAGCGAGAGCGTCAACATTGAGGCGAGCAAGGACGGCGTCAAGTTCAGCTGCCAGGGCGACATTGGCAACGGCAGCATCACCCTTCGCCAGCACACCAACGTCGACAAGCCCAGCGAGAACATCGAGATTGAGTTGAGCGAGCCGGTTTCCCTTACGTTCTCGCTCAAATACCTGGTCAACTTTTGCAAGGCGAGCGCGCTGTCGAGCACGGTCAAGATCTGCCTTTCCAACGAGGTGCCGCTTTTGGTCGAGTACAACATTTCGGCTAGCAGCTACTTGAGGTTCTATCTTGCGCCCAAGGTATGTCTTTGTTTGTCATTTTCTGGGTGGTTGTTTTCTGTCAGGTGTGATGCTAACTGGTTGTGATTTACAGATTGGCGACGAGGAGTAATCGCCCCATTTACCTCCAACAACCGAACCGCATCTCTGTTACGAACACCACGAAACTATGCCTTCATGTATACCTCGAGTTGCTATAAAATCATGGGGAGGAGGAGAATTGCAAGTCATGTAGAAGATAAGGGTTGATGCAGTGATGAGAAGAAGAAAAGGGATATGAAGAAAAAGAAATCTGTGTTTCTGAAAGAGTCTGGCACTAGTACACACAAATGTTTTAGAGGGCGTTTTGTTCTTTCTTTCTGCTGCGAAGATGAATGCTTAGGGGAGACGACGAGGTGTCAATGAATATTGCGATGGCCTCCAACACAACACCTCTACCGAGGAACACGATGCTGTTGTCGTTCCCTTTTTCTGTACAATGGTTTTACATTGACATCGGGAAACTGTCCGCCCTGTACCACTGATCATTGCTTCTCGGGAGTTCAGCTTGGCGTTGAATGTAGGTATTTCGGAGGTATGTTAAATCACAAGTACCCTTGTGACATGACCACTTCCCGTCAGTCGGCGTGTTTTCCAGAAATCTTCCACCCGACTGTTTTTTTTTTTTTTTTCGTCCGATGAAGGTCCTGGTGTTCACCAACTTCCCCACATTGTTCGTTCAATGTATGCTGTAACTTACCTACCCACCACGGCACCTGCGTGACGTCCCCTCCCGCCTACACTACAACAGGGCGCGCCCAGCAGCTCTGAATGGACTCCGCATTCAAGTTGCCCCTAAAACCCGCCCTGCAGGAAACGTTTTGGCGGGGCATGGGTGGTTCCTGGAAAAAAAAGAGTCATTGACTGGCCGGCCCTGTGCCATGACCGTTAGCGGCGAATTTCTGGACCATTCGAGGACTCGAATCAAGATGTGGGCAAATGGGTGGCACAAGAGGGCGATATCGCAGTTTATTTGTTTGATGATACTATTTGCAATTGATCGAATCTTTCGGCTATATACGGTCTTCTTCTTTCACCGCTGACTGACTGACTGACTGACTGACTAGGTCTAGGGTCAGAATCACTTGTTGTGTCATAGTGTTGCTTAGCTCTTTTCCGGAATCTTTCCTCCATCTTTTCTTGACCCGGTGATCATCCAATCCTTCCAGTCCTCTGACTTCTTTTGCGAGTTTGAGACAGACCTCGTTCTTTTTGACAACAAACATTCCCTACGTCTTTTGACTTTGGCATCAATTCTCAACATATCGTCGAGATTCTAAGCGGCCGATTATTCTTTATAGAGACAATCTATACCACCGTATTGACAGACCGTTCGTTGCATCTTCAGCTCGGCTTACTCGGCTTACGTACCTCTCTCTACCAACGATCGAGATCCTTCGCGCCGCCACTCTACGCCGCAGGACATCTACCGAACATAACCAATTCGAACGAAGGAACTCTCTTTAACGAATCTCGAGTTCGATCTTTCCTCTACAACCACCAGAAGCCGAATCGCATACAACGTACTCTACCAAGGTCACCATGAGCGACGGAGAGCCTCCAGTCCCCGACACCCGCGTGTTGGCTGTCGCAAGCCATGTAAGTCTAGTTCTCCTTTTCAATTGATTTCAGGTTGGATCAATTGCTGACTGGGAGTGCTTAGGTTGTCTCCGGGTAAGTTCCGATCTACCTACAAGCTTTGCGCCGGCCTCTCGAGATAGACCAACCGAGTCCGAACCAGACAAGACGAGATGAGACGACAAGGAAAAGAATACAAAGAAGAAAAGAAAACCATTGGCTAACATCGATATGTCTTCCCCCAGCTACGTAGGCAACAAAATCGCCGTCTTCTCCATGCAATCCCTCGGCTGCGACGTCGCGGCCCTCAACACGGTGCAGTTCAGCAACCATACCGGCTACCGCCAATTCACCGGCACGCGCGTGTCCGCTTCGGAAATCACCGACCTCTACCGCGGTCTGAAGCAGTCTTACCTCGATGACTTTGACATGATGCTGTCCGGGTACGTCCCCGGTGCTCCAGCGCTGGAAGCCGTAGGGGAGATAGCGAAGGAACTCAAGGAAAAGGCTCAAGCCCGCGGGAAGCCTGGGAGTTTCTTCTGGGTGCTGGATCCCGTGATGGGCGATAACGGGAGTCTGTACGTCGCGCAGGATGTGGTGCCGGTATACAAAGGGTTGGTGCAGTATGCAGACCTGATACTCCCGAACCAGTTCGAGGCCGAGTGCGTACCTTTCTTTTCCTCCCCTTCCCTTCCCCTCTCTTCTTGTTGGATCGAACTAACAAATAAACGGCACAGACTCCTCTCAGAAGTCAAAATAGTCGACATGCCCTCCCTAACCCGCGCCATCTCTGTCCTGCACGAGCGCTACGCCATCCCGCACATCATCATCACTTCCGTCTCTCTTCCCGACGCTACTACCGTCTCCTCCACCATGCCCAACTCCGTACCCGGCTCTTCGGCACCCACACCAACACCCCAAGAAGAAGGCCAAGGCCAATCACAACCGCCCCGCACCAAAACCCTCAGCGTAGTCGGCTCAACAATGACTTCTGCCCGCCAACCGCGCGCCTTCCAGATTAGTTTCCCCGCCATTGACTGCTACTTTTCCGGCACGGGCGATATGTTTTCCGCGTTGATGCTCGTGCGCATGCGGGAGGCGGTGTATAACACTGAGGGAGACTTGACGGAGCGGGAGAGCTGGTTAAGCGAGGACAATGTGGACGCGCTGGACTTGCCGCTCGCCAAGGCCGCGGAGAAGGTGTTGGCGAGTATGCACGAGGTGTTGACGAAGACGGCGGAGGGGATGAAGGGGAGGGTGCAGAGGGCTAGGGGGTTTGTGGATGAGCAGCTTCAGAGAGAAAAAGCGATGGCGATGACGGATGGTGTTAATGGGTGTGGACATGCGAATGGCCATGAGACGGGTCAGGATGGGCATGTGGATAAGAAAGTTAAGCTGGATTCGACGACGACGACGACGACGACGAATGGTAATAGCAATGGCGTGGAAGATGGGGAAAAGACGGAAGAGAGGATAAAAGAAGAAGCAGAACGAAGGAGGAAACAAGTGGAGGAAGCGGAAAAGGAAGAAGAAGTGCAGGCGAGGAAGAGGTTACATTTGATGAAGAGCAAGGCGGCCGAGTTGAGGCTGGTCAGACATCTGGATAGTTTGAGGCATCCCAAGGTGGAGTTTAGGGCTAGGAGGATAGAGTGCTCTTAGTCCTTTTTTTTTTTTTTTAGTTCTGTTTGGGTGTAGGATTAATGTCTTTGCGAGAGGGAGAGCGAGGAATAGAAGGGGTGTGGGATGACGGGAACAGCATTGGATAGCGGGAGTTATTGTTGATCTGCTGTTGGTGAGCGAGGCGCTATTCTGTTCTACTATAGAAGCTAGATTCGAGCACGGCATAGCATTGCGGGAGCTTTGGGGGAGGGAGTTGGTTGGTGAATGTCCCGATTAACAGTATATACCACACCACATGTAATTCATACATCAAGAATTGGATCAGAACAGAAGGGTTGTAGAGTCTTGATTTGAAATGAACCATCATGTCTAGAGCTTACCTCTGCTGCCCGTCAAGTCGTTCGTTCATTCATTCCTTGCTCATTTCACCATTCATATGTATCACCGAAATTTGTGTCCATATTCACCAATCCGAAGTATCGTATGCATTTCATACCTTTCAATGTTTCTGCCAGATTTCCCGAAACGCCGTCCATCTATATCGCTTCATACCCCTAACCCCTTTCTTTTCTTTTCTTTTCTTTTCCTCCGACCGAAAAAAACACAAGAACCAGTTTTCTTTCTTTCTTAGTTCTTCACCTGCTCCCCAACACCAGAACTAACGCCCGTACTCCCGAACCCGCCCGCGCCTCTGACGCTCTCCTCCAGCTGTTCGACCTCGACCACCTCGGGGGTATAGATGCGTTCGAGAACCAGCTGCGCGACGCGATCGCCCTCGTTGACGACAAAGTCGACGTCCGAGTGGTTGAACAAGAGAACCTTGACTTGGCCGCGGTAGTCGGCGTCGATGACGCCGGCGCCGACATCGATGAAGTTCTTGGCTGCTAGGCCGGAGCGGGGGGCGATGCGGCCGTCTATGGTTTTTTGTGTTGCTTTCTGTCAGCGAACATTCTGAGGGTAGAAAGGTAAGAAGGAAATGTAAAGAAAGGGAAGGTATAAGGAAAAGGAAGGGAAGGGAAAGGACAGGAAAGGGACGGGAAGGGAAGGAATAGAAAGCGAGCGAAGCGAGGACACCCCCGGAGGGCCTCCACGGAGGGCCTCCACGGAGTGGCCACCGGAGGTGCACTCGAAGCAAATTAAGAATAAAAGAAAAAGTAAACAGAGGAGAAGGGCGAAAGTGAGGATATTAAAAGAAAACGTACAAGTCCCAGCAGGAACAGCCATGGAAATATCCGTATCCACCAGACCCTTTCCGCGCGCAGGGATCGTAGTCTCCTTGGAAGCGTAGATGTCATAACCAGCAGCGAAGGCGGAGCCGCGAGTGGGCAGACGGGCCTTGTCGGACAGCTTCTTGATGAGGAGAGGAGGAGTTTGGTCGACCTTGGTAACGGGAGTCTGGGTATCGGCAGTCATGGTGGCGGCGGTGGTAGTGGCGGTAGCGGTGGTTTGGGAGGAGGAATCAGCGGAGGTCTTGATGCGCTTGGCGGGAGGGGAGGAGGTAGTAGTAGGTTCGGTGGTGCCGGTGGTCATTGGTGTGATGGTTGCGAAGAAGTGTTTGAATGTGGTGGTGGTTTCGGAAACAATTGAAAGAGAAGAAGAAGTGGAACGAGAGAGGAGAAGACGGCGGGCAACAAACATTGATTTGCTGCTGCGCGAGGGAGGAGGAGGAGGAGGAAACGCAGCTGTTTCAATGGTGGGGAGGCGGCAACACTGCGGGCGCAAAAGCAAAGCAAAAGCGCAGCCAAAGCTGAATGTAAGCGCGTTGGGTGACGCGTCGGACGGACGCGTAAATTGATTGATTTCAGGGGTCCAAAATCTCTTGGCCAGTGCGTTGCCTGCCGGGAGAATGGCTTGAGGTAAAGGCAACAGAAAGGAAGAGGGTGATGAAGCTGAAGCCCAAGGAAGACTAGGTCTGTAACCTCAAAAAGATCGACTCGAGCCAGATACCTTGGATATTCCACGATGATAGACTTCCATGACTGTGGATGCCCTAATCATCCAACTCCCTCCCAAAATCCACCAACCTCAACCTCGTAGCATCCCTCGGGTGGAAAACAGCCACCTTGCTCCTGACCAAAAACCTCGCCGCCGCCGTCTCCCGCTCAATCTTCACATAGGCCGCCGAGCTATCCCCTCCGGCATCCATGCTCTTATTCAGCAGTTTCTCAATCAGACTCCTCATCTCCGCTCCCGCCGCACTCGCCTCATCCCTCTCCCTCTTTCTCTTGCCAGTACCCTGTCTCCCCTCCTGCTGGTCTTTCTGGGCACCCCAAATCTCATCAATCCTCCTCTGCCTTCCATCCCCCTCTTCTTCTTGATCCGTCTTCTTCGCCTTGGCCTTCTTCAACTTGCCCCTCGCATTAAATCCCGCCTCCAGATCCTCGGCATCCAAGTCCATCATCTCTCCTACCACCGGCCCGCCCATTTCCTCCGCTGCCAGTAACGGGCCAAGGTACTCCTCGATGAACCAGTTTAGTTCTCTGATGAGCTTCTTGGTCTCCTCGTCGTATCTGTTCCGCTCTTCTTCCATCTTTTCCAGTTCCTCTTTTGCTAGCTCCTCGGGCGTCCTCTCCTTCTTTGCTTCCATCCCTTTCCTGAGCAATTCGACGCGAGCCTGAAGAGCTTCTTGGAGCTCCTTCTGCTCGCGGACTTCGGTTTTCAAGTTTTCGAGATGGCGCTTTTGCTGGTCAAGGAGGGTGGAGGAAGAGGATAGGTAAGAGTTGGTTTGGGTGATGGTTTGACTGGTTTTGCGGATGGCGAGCAGGGCAGGGAGGACGGAGTCTGGGAAGGGGAGGAGGGGAGTTGGGTCCGACTCGGCGAGGGAGGTGTAGGCGCGGGTTAGGAGGTGCATGGAGGAGAGAGGGTTGAGGGGTGGTGGTGGTCCATTTTGGCCAATGTTTTGTTTTAGCTGTGAATGTGTTATTAGTGAGTGAAAAGGGGGTTTGTTGACATGACATGGGGCTCGGCTCACCTCGTTCAAAGTCGCCTCGGCTTCTGCCGTCATTCGCTTGAGTTCGCGAATTGTTCGCTCTAGGTTCGCTTCATGCACAGGATCCTTGACGCGACCACCGCTGCCGTTGCTTGAGCCTGTGGTAGTGGATCCTTGGATGATGCCTTCCATGGTGTTGGTGTTGTTGGTTGTTGACATGGCCGGCTCTCCGAAGCCCTTGTCGGTCTGGTTGGCTCAAGGGGGTGGCAAGTGAGGAAAACCTAAGCGGGACACGGTATCACAGCGTGGAGTAGTGAGAAGTGAGAGTGAGAGAGTGTTGCACTTGCAAGCAGGTATCGGTGTTTATTGGTGTACAACGTCCGGGACGAGAATTTGGCAACTAGTAGTGCCACGTTCATGAAAAGTGTGTGTTTCCACCCGGATATGTCCAGCAGCCGGGATGGAGAAGCTCAAAACACGACTTCCCGTAATACGAATTGGTTCCCGATGGAGGAGCTTAGTCAACAGCCAACCACGAAGCTCTCACCGAAGCCTGAGTGAATACGCGCCCGTTTGTTTTCGTTGACGGCGTTCGAGGCAATCAACCTGACTGGGATGAAACCACCAAGACAACAACAACAACCAGAACAACAACGAGATGGTTCACTGGTTGTTTCTCTCGTCGGATGTGTCTCGATGGTATTGTTAAATACGCCGTAACGCCGTGTTACTGTATTACAGCAGCAATGCCGGTGTTCAGTTGCAGGCAGCTAGCACGCATTAAATGCCTGAGCTTGCTTGGTGGTGCAGTGGTTGAAGAACTGTGAACTGAAGCAGGAAGTGGAAGTGCTGAAATCGGATCGCAGCTTCTCTCGCTCGTGTGGCCTGGACCCACAGAGCTCGGATGCCTTGGCAACTGGGCGTTGGGCAACGAAGGAGGGAGGGAGCTGGGGTTGCAGGCTGGGCTGCGGCGCCGTCCAGGAAACCCATGCACCAACTCCCGTCTTTCCAGCTCTAGCTTCTCCCCAAGACCGCCAGAGCAGCTGTGCAGGTGGCAGGCGGAACTTGACCAGCTGGCCTCAAGCGAGCCTACAGCCGCCAGACGCACACCGGGCCGTCACCTGAGGCTGTTGAGTTGGCCTGTGGCCTGTGGCAGGTCGCGTCGGTTGAGGCTACGGCCGGTTGCTGATCCTGCTCACCCAGGCGGGACCCTCAGGTTTCATCAAGCCATCTCCCTTCCACTCCACAATTCCAAACCAAACCTCACTCTCGCGAGACATTCCACTTCCACTTCCACTTCACTTCCACTTTCTCCCCCCAACGGCCACTCACCACCTGGCAACCCTTTCCTTCTCGACCACACCCCTCGTCGTCGTCATCTCCTCCTCTCGTCATCTCGCTGACTTGAGCCATCCCATCACTTGTTTTTTTTGTTCTTTTTTTTTTCTTTTTTTCTTCTGAAGATTCTGCAGGCTTGTTGGTTTCTCCTTTGCCACGACCACCGACACGCGCCATCACCACGTCGTCGAAAAAGAAGTCGACCGCCCACCGCACTCCTCCTCCATCTACACACACCCGGATCGACGCTCCAAGGTGTGTCCCCCGGTCAAAGCCACGATCTGCTATCGGTAGCTACAGCCGGATCTCGGATACCCTGGGCTAGCAGAAAAAGACTGGCGTGCTTCGTCTCCAGTGCTTGACAAGCGAAAGAAGGTTTGAGATACCAGAAGTGCTTCTACTCTCTTCTTCCGTACCAAACAAAAGGGCAATCCGTCATCACCTCCACCACCACCACCTACTCTACTACTCTACTACGTACCTCACTCACCTTCTTCCTTGCTCAACCACCTCTACTACCTGCCTACTCTTTGCGCTTCGCCCTTGCCGCATAACATCACCACCACCAACTCCCCGGACAAGGCTTCACCAACACTGCAAGATCAAGCAATCCAGCGATAGGCCTCCTTCCTCCCATACTACTTCGCGCACCAGCACCAGCACCGGTCTCCGTCCCGTCGATCGTCTCTTTGATCGGCCCCTCCCGAGCAACCACCACTCCAACACCCTGAGAGCGCAGTCCCGACCCCTTCAACCGCACCTCCACTACACTACACCAGCACGTTTTCCTTCGAAAACCCCCAAGGTGTAGATAAAACAAGTTCGATAATTCAAGAAGAATATTCATCTCGCACGACCACGACTTCTCCATCGAGACGTGATTATTACCTGACTTTTAGCTCGCTCGCAAGCAACAACCATGTCCGCCTCGCCACAGCCCACCCAGTCCGCTAAGCGGCCCCTGGACGAGTCCTCTTCGCCCTCTCGCAACGACCAGCCCGAGGCCAAGAGGCTCGCTCTCGACAAGGTTGTCAAGGACGCCCAAGAGGAGGTTGAGGCTCCCGCTCCCGAAGACAGCCACAATGCCGACGACACTGCCGGCTCCGCCACCCCCACTCCCGCCCCCGAGTCCAACGGCACCAAGGTGAAGGGAGACAAGTCGGAGGGTCAGGATGCCCAGGGTGACACAGTTGTCCCCGATGCTCCCCAGAGCAAGGCAACCAAGGACCACGGTGCTCGCAGCCGCGCTCAGCCCCCTGTCTCTGCTCAACCTCACGATGAGACTGCTTGGATCCATGTTCGATCCGTTATTTCCAGCCCGGAGGCCGCCACCATCATTGGAAAGGGCGGCGAGAATGTTTCCAAGATCAGAGAAATGTCCAACGCCAAGTGCACCGTCAGTGATTACCAGAAGGGCGCCGTTGAACGTATTCTCACTGTTAGCGGTGTCGTTGATGCGGTCGCAAAGGTATGTTGTCCCCATGTTTCCCTCAGCAGTTCACTGGCTAACTATTCAAAAGGCATTCGGTCTTATTATCCGTACGCTGAACAATGAGCCTCTTGCTGAGCCTTCCAACACCCACTCCAAGACCTATCCCCTGCGTCTCTTGATTCCCCACGTCTTGATCGGCTCTATTATTGGCAAGGGCGGTGCGCGCATCAAGGAGATTCAGGAGGCTTCCGGAGCCCGCCTCAATGCTTCCGACTCGTGCCTGCCCCTTTCCACGGAACGGTCGTTGGTTGTCATGGGCGTGGCCGATGCTGTTCACATTGCTACTTACTACGTTGGTAGCACTCTTCTCGAGCAGCTCAACGAGCGTTTCGGTGGTCCCGCCGCCTCAGCGTATGCCACCCGCAGCGGAGGTCCCGCTGCTTCTATTCCTGGCGGCCTGCAGGTCGTCCCCTACGTTCCTCAGCCCGCTGGCGGCAACTTTGGCAACCGCGATTACTACCAGCGCAACCGTGGCCCCGACCCCAGGTCTCACCACGGCATGCCGCCCAGCCAGTACCCTGCGCCATATGGTGCACCTCATCC
Organism: Neurospora hispaniola; assembly: GCF_033458365.1. Lineage (NCBI taxonomy): Eukaryota > Fungi > Ascomycota > Sordariomycetes > Sordariales > Sordariaceae > Neurospora > Neurospora hispaniola. Next base: position 5,204,114 of record NW_026944407.1, on the reverse strand, counting down.
GGCCCAGCCCAACCCTGCCGTCCCGATGCACTACGGTGCCCACGCCGCCGGTGGTTACGGTGCCGCTGCCCCCCACGTTGCGCCCCATGTCGGCCACGCCGGCCCGGCTCCCCATGCTGCCGGCCCTCATGGCGCCCCTGTTGCCGGCGCTGCCCTCACCCAGCAGATCTACATCCCCAACGATATGGTCGGCGCCATCATTGGCAAGGGTGGACAGAAGATCAACGAAATCAGGCAGATCTCTGGCAGTGTGATCAAGATTAATGAACCGCAGGACAACAGCAATGAGCGACTCGTCACCATCACCGGTACAGAGGAGTGCAACCGCATGGCGCTCTACCTACTCTACCAGCGTCTGGGTGAGCTTCAGAACAACGGCCGTGACTCTCAGCAACCCAATCACTAATCAGATATTCTCACTTCAACAGAAAGCGAAAAGCACCGTTCGTAGGAACGATGCCGGACGATAGCCTAATTCAGCCAATAGAAATCACCGCGGAATTCTTGTCTTTTAGTTTTTAGTCTCGAGCCTCTTATATCGATTTTATAAAATACCGGGTGCTGGGAACGTGGCGTTAAGCGGATAGTACGTCTTCTTTGGTTTCGGGAGAGAGTGTGTGAACCTGGGAAATACAGCGACTTTGAAACAAAAACGGTAATTTGCAGTTTTACTCTACCCGTGTTTTGGTGTCACTGATTGAAAAGGGGAATCTTCCCCGAACATGGTTTGGCCATCGGTCATTACCACATTCATCTGTCGTTCTTGCACTAGCCTTATAATGACGCTGTTTACTTCTTATCCTCTGAACACTCACCTCCCCAGTGTGCTCTGCTCTCAACATCTCAACTTGTGGCTCCCTTTCTTTCTACTCGTCCCACTGTCCTTTGTTTGTCATTGCATCCGGCAACTCACCACTGGCTCACTAGTCTCATCGTCAAACATATGCAGCTACCCGCCCGTCTTCCCGACGTCCCACAGACGTGTGCACACCCCGGTTGGTTATTGGAACTGCTGACAGGGTTGCGTCTGCTTCTAAGGTTTTCATCGAATGACCACCTGCTTCTGCAGGTACACTCAAGGACGAGCCGGCCACTTTAGCGTTGGTAACCGAATTCCCGTGCAGGTGAGTTTTTCTTCGTGGTGTGTTTTACGTCTGATGATCAGGATCACAGATTTAGGAAGTTGTCGTCGGTATCACCTGGTGAAGTGACTGTCTTGTATGTTTCGCCGCCCATTCACGGAACACGAATTGTTGAATGGCACACAGACAGATTGAAGCTGCAGTGTCAGTACGTAAGGACTTCTTGGAATATCAGGGCCCATTCCCGCTATATCCCGAACTTTTGAAGAAAATACGACAAGGAAGAGTAAGCAATTGAATCAGCGATACTCTCTCGGCTACTCGGTCTTGGGCAGAAAGCTGTGACTCGTAAAGGGAATTTGTCCTTCACTGGCTAGTTAACGGAAAGCAGGCCTCTTGATGATGGCGCATCATATCTCGTTATTCCACTTTGAAGGACAGAACTTCCGTGGAGCTGCCTCGCTTAGTCCGTCTCGTTGATCTCTCAAAAACACCGGGGAATTTCCAAGTCTCAATGCGACATGATACAATCGATGCTCACTGCCTGGTTCCTTTGAGTGACTTGAAGAGTTCTTTCCATTTTAGTTCGTTATTCCCAACGCAACTTCCTTCCCAAACAGAAAGCCAACCGCAAGTGGCAAGATCGAGAGAGAGAGAGAGAAAGAGAGAAAGAGAGAGAGACAGAGAAAGAAGAAGAAAGAAAGAAAAAAAAAAGACATACAACACCAGCTTATTCACCGGTCGTCACCGATCCGATTACTAGGCTGGCGGTCACCGGCTTATCTAGGGGAGAGCGGACGGGATCCCGAGTTTTTGCCCTGGTGCCTATGGTCGTATGTTTTTTGAGCAGTATCGGCCTGGTTGGATGTTGTAGGGGAAGTGGTATAGGTGATTATCTATCCGCACTGGAGGCAGATATTGGTCTGATACATTGAATGGTTTATTGTTTAAATGAGTACCTACCTTGAAGCATCTCGATTTTGCTTGCTTTGGGGAAGATATTATCCAAGACATTTTGAAGCTAGAGGTATTCTTTTTGTTTCTATCTGATCGCGTTTGGACGGCTTTGTCTGATCAAGAGTTAGCTACCTAGCTTTCAGGCATTGCTGATGAGAACCTAGGTAGTCTAATCCTCAGTAGATGGAAGGAGTTTCAGCGCTTCAGACATATTTTATCCACCGCGGTGAGATGGATACCACCTATACAGTTGTAAGATGAGTTGGATATAGCTATGTCGTGACTGTGGAGATCTCGCTGATGAGGCGTCTGTTGAGCAACGGGAACGGTCGATCACCTACATTGTGAACGCTCATAGTCTACAAAGACAGGATCGGACAGCAACTAGGTAGGTAATTGTTTCCAACCGTTTTGTTGATAAGCCATAATACCTCTAAGTGTCTGATATGCCATGCCATGACATGCCATGCTGGAGACCTAAAATACTGGACGTATCTCGCTGATTCATAGGTAGAGGCACAGGAGACGATGCCGGTAGCGACCCCTCCCTTCACTAAGAGATCAGGTACCTCTACAGAAAAACATCGTCAAGGCATTGCATTGGCTTCTTGCTTGACCGGTCCTGGAGTCCGTAGCTACTATTGACGTTTCGAAATCACACATGTCATCACCAACAAAGAATAAAATAGATAGAGTGTCGGCGTCTAGGCGATTCTATTCATTTAAAGCGTGTTTTGGCCTCTATGGTAGACCTAGCTTTGAGAGAAATGACCTAGGAAGCTTTGACAGAAATGCACAAGGTAAGTTGGGTGAGTGTAAGAACGCTTAGGAAAGATGATCACAAGCCTCAAAGGAATAAACCCTTCCAGGAGTGTATTGTATCGCAATGTGATCACACACACAAAGACCGAGAGGAAAAGTGGTCACTACGTTATGTATGCTCTCTGGTCATATGTAAAGTGTTCTCAGTCAAGTGCTTAATTTGGAAGCCAGGCACTCTCTTAAAATTGGTGTCTTCCTTCCTACATTAAGAGTCAATACAAGTGGTTAAACAATAAAAAAACGCAAACCTGATAAGCTTGGTCACAAATTAAAAAGAATATCCTTGGTTTAAAGAAGTTACATTGGTTGGTATCAGAGTTCAGAAAAAAAAAAAAAAAAAAAAAAAGGACAAAAAAATACAAAACAGAAGTTTGTTTCCTAGGTATGTAGTCGCTTTCCATCATCATTAAATCTTCAATCTTCCCTCTGTTTTCTTTCTTATCCTACACACTCTTTTCTTCTCCTGCCTTTATCTCCTCCGCTTCTACCTTAACCATCATTCTAGGTTCCGTGGCTGCTGCATCAATACTGCGGCCTATAAACCGGTCCTCCACCCTGCTGCTGCTGCTGTTGCTGGCCATAATAACCCCCCTGGCTACTCTGGCTTCCCTGTCGCTGCTGCTGTTGCTGGCCATAGTAACCCCCCTGCCCCTGACTACTCTGGCTCATCTGCCTCTGCCGCTGCTGTCCATAACCGCCAGCCGCGCTCCCAGCACTCTGACTACCAGCTCCATACCTCGGCGGCCGTTGCGGCTGGAACCGCATCTGGTATCCACCTCCTTGTTGTCCCGGAGCCGAGCCCGGTGCGGACCCAGATCGTGCGGGCCTTGGACCCTGAGCCTGTGTCTGACCTGTGGCAGGCATCCCGCGATATCCAGTACCAGCTGCTCCGACGTTGGGGACGGTTGGCTGGCGAGTCATTGGGTTCATGGGCGGATTCGAAATTCCCATGGGCGCGGGACTGGCGGTGAGTTGCTCACGGCTTCCCATCCTGCCTAGTGATGACTGCTGTTGAACCTGTTGCGGCTGCTGAGGCATCGGTGGCGCGGCGGCACCGTCGTATTGGAATGGGGTGGTGGAGCGGGAGTGGTCGGAGTAGACGGACATGGTGTAGCCGGATTGGATTCTGCCGAGCTTGGAACCAGCCTTGTTACCGACGTCAGGTCCAGGGCCGGCGGTGGTGGTGGCTGTGGAAGTGCGCTGGTTGGGGCCGGGGATGAGGTTGAGGTCGGGAAGGGGAGGAGCGGCCGAGTCGCGGGAGGCGAGGATAGCCTTTTCTTCGTCGTGGTTCGCGTAGGGCTTGTCGAGGGTCGAGAAGGTGGAGGTTGAGTCGGCGGTCTTGGCACGGCCGAGGAGGAGGGAGTTGCGGGCGTCGAGGGGGGTGAGGGTGTCGCGCTGTTGCAACTTTTCTGTGCGGTTGTTAGTTATCGAGTCATAGAATGATACCGCTAATGGGGGAATGGAAAACATACCCATCTCCTTTCTCTTCTGCCGATGCGGGTTCGCCTTGCAAAGAGCATTGATCGCATTCCAGACAATCAGAATCGCCAGAATGCCCGTCAGCGTGCTCTGTATCGCAATGAGCACGACGCCCGTAACCGTCTGCGTCGTCTGCGCAATGCCAAACTCCTCGACAAACACCAGGATACACACCACCGACAGGACCCTGACCGTTTGAATCATGATATTGATCACGTTTCCACTCTTCCTCTCGTACGGCCGGCTCCAGATCAGCAAACAGAGCATCAGCCCCTCGATAGTGAGCTGAGCAATCGTCTGCACCATACCTGACCCGTCCGCCCCCGCGAGAACGACCGACTTGCTGAACATGTAGACAATAGTCGGCACGAAAATCCACCAGTAATCCTTCCTGTAACTCTCGTAGAAAAGCGAATACCGGACCCAGATGTTCTTGTCGTTGTAGAGCCCTGCCACATCGCCCTCGCGCTTCTTGAGCTCCCGCGCGGTACTCCAGATCTTGTAGCTGAAGAAGGCCAAAACACCGCTGAAAAGCGCGAGGGTAAGGCCAGCAAGGAGCTTGGCCGCCCAGGAATCGCCCTGCGTGAACTGGAAGACGCAATACAAGACCCAGACGCCGTACAGAAGCATGATGAGCGAGGTGATGGTGCGTGTGATGGAGATCCAGTAGTTCTTGCGGAAACCGGAGAGCTTGGCGGGGAAAGAGCCGAAGAGGGCCCAGATCTCGAGGACGACCTTCACCAGCAGGATGCCGACGACGATGGCGGCGATGATGATGGCGACGATGAGCAAGATCGTCATGAACATGTTGGCGGACGGGATGGCGAGTTGCTGGACGTAGCTTTGGATGCCCTTGACGGCAACGCGGAAACTGTCGGTGTTGTCGGAGGCGGTGGTGGTTCCATTTCCGGAATCGGTGGTGTTGGCTGCGCTGGAATCCGTGAGGTTAACACTGGTCTCGATCTCGCGAGCGGCGAGGCGGATGAACTCGGTGAAGGCGCGCTTGACGGGCGCGGAAGAAGCCGTGTTCTCGTGAAGCGTGGTGGTGGTGTTGTCGGGAAAGACGAGCGTGGCGTTCTCCCGGAGGAATGTGAAGCTGTTGTGGGTGAGGTTTCCGCCCGTCTTGCTGCGGAAGTCGTCGATGGAGGTCTGCATAGCCGCCCACGGGATGATTCCCGTAGAAAAGCCAAAGTTCTTGGCGAAGTTGCGGTAGACGGGAGGGTAGCTGACGGACAGCATGCCGTTCATGGCCATGCCCTGGAAATGACCAAAGACTTCGGTGAAACTGGGGCTGATGGTGCCCACGCCGGCACTGCTCGCAGCTCCTCCTGCTGAGCCTGCGGCGGCGCTACTTCCAGCGACGGCAGCTCCAGCGGCCGAGATACCGGTCAAGACGAGGGCGGCACCGGCCACGCCGGCGGCGATATAGGAGACGGCGGGGACGGCGGCGGTTTTGCCGTTCGTTACTTCAGACTGGATGCATGCGACGTTTTGTCCAGACTCCTTGGATAGCAGCTCGAACTTGGCCATGGCGGCAATATCGGGGATCTGGAACGCTATCGGCGGTATCATGCTGGCTACCTCTGAAGTAAGTACCTGGGATCCTTTGGCGGAAAAGGAACCAGCGGGGACTATCGATCGTCAGCATATCTCACCTACCATAACGCTTGATCCAGAAAACTTCCACATACCAGGGCATAGCTGCTTCACAAAAGTACCCTCATCGCAAGGGTTGAACGTGTTGTCGTAGATGTTCATCCCGTAAGCCGTCACTGAAAGATGAGCGGTGACATTCTGTACTTGGTTGCTCGTTCCCGCCACGTTGAAAACAACCGTCCTGTCGGCGTTGTTGTAGGTGACATCGGCCCTTTGTACCGAAACCTGGGCGTCCTGCTCGCATACGTTGAAGCCGACCGTCTTGAGAATGTCGTCGCCCATGACTCCCTGTGCCATGAAGAGCCCGGCGAAGAAGGCCCCAAGGGCCGTCCGCTTCCTGCGGATCATGGTGTTTGTTGTTGTGTGTGTTGATGAACGAATGGTCGATATATTCAATTCGAATGGTGATGTCCTATTCAGTTCCTTCTATTCTTCTTCGCCAGTATCGTATGCAGATTGCTTTTTTCCTTCTCCCCTTCTATTTTGTGTCGTCGATGATGCTGTAGATAAGAAATATGCGCTGCGAAATGGTCGAAAGTTGGACGTATTGTGGTGTCGTTCCAAAACCCCCTTAACTCATGTATGTATGTATGCCGTCGAAAGGTTGCCGTGGCGTGCAGTAGTGGTATCCTCGAAGCCGGTTCTCGGAAAGTTGGATATGATATTACGATGTGTAGGATGTATCGATCAGATGTCGCGGTAGTCAAACAATGAATGGTGTGTGTGTGGAAGTGGTGATGATTGGTTGAAAGTGAGCGACTGACAAACAAAGGCAAAGTTGTTTCTTGCTTGTTTTGTTGGTTTGAACCCCCTTCCTAAGCGACGACGACGACGATGATTGACGTCAAAAAAGGACTGGATGGTCAAGGCCAAGCAATGGACAAAAGCCGAGGATCAACCTGGAAGGAGAAGTGAAAGAACAAGAAGGATCTCCTCAACGGGAATAGGGCCCCTGTGTGCTCAAAGGAGGAGAGCGAGTAGGTAGAGCAGAGCAACGCAGGAAGTGAGAGAAGGATGGGCAGCGAAGAATGAGAAGAACTGGGTAATTGTTCGTTTGGTGGATTGGCCCAGGCGGTCCAGGTGCTCACGGTCCACGTCTCCAAGCCAAGAAATCGGATCGATCCAAGTCTGATGATGATCGACGTGGAATGGGACAAGTAAAAGCTTCTAGGATGTTGTCCAGGTCGTCATGGATAGGCAAGAACTCGTACAAAAGTTAAGAACCTGCCTTGCTTCTGTTTGGCAAAAAGAAGAAAGAAAAGCGAAACCTGCGCTGGGCTGTTTCAGGAAAAGGAAATGCACAGGCCAGCTGGATGTGTTGAAAGTGAAGAGAAAGAATGGAGATGATGGAGAAATGGTGGAAAAGTGAAAGTGTAAGGGAAGTCGTAGATTCTCCGAACTCTCTCGACAAGACCGGACGATCAGATGGAAGACGAGACGGAACGCGGGAAGCAAAGAAGGGTTCACCCCAGCGGGTATGTGAAACGAGCTTTTTTCCCCCAAGTGTTAGTGATACTGATATGTTCCCAGTAGTTTTGAGTACCACCAGCGTCTGGTGAGGGAGTCGGAGTTTGAATCTTGGTGTAGTGTACTTCAGACAAGACAAGACAAGACAGGACGACATGACAAAAAAGAAGCCGGGAATCCCCCTCTCCGAGCCTCCTTGAGGCGAGTTTGAGTTGCCTCCCACACACACACACACAGTCCCCTATTTCGAAATGGAATTTCTCGAATCGAATCTCTTGGAACGAATCAAGCGAGCAAAATGGGACAAATCAACCGAACCGAACGAACGGCTGGCTCTCAGCGACCAAGTCCCCGACTCCGTAATGGTTGGTCAAACCGCCTTGCCCGTTTGGGCGAATGGCCTGTAATCTTTTTTCTCCTTCAAAAATGCCATTCATTCACTACTTTTTCAGAATGACAGCCAGCCAGCCAGCCATAGCATCAACAAAACGAACGGAAAGATCAAAAAAACAAACGGACTGCCCGACCCGTCCAATCCGCCCGTCAATTCAAACGGGGCTCATCCTCATCTTCTGTTCTGTCTGCGGTCTGCGGTCTGCGGTCACTTGACCAGTGCGTACCTTGCATCGAGGCCTCCGACAAGCATAAGTAGCATCGCCTCCGTTCTAGCCAGCCGGCCAGCCAGCCAGCCAGCCAGGGAACAGCCCTTCTCGGAAGACTTTCCAAATTCTTCAACAGCTTTCGTATATAAAGCTATCGGTCGGTCCGTTTTCTCTTTCAGATTCTTCCATAGATAGAAATCAAAACAAAATACGAGACTTTCCTTTCGGAGCTTCTACAAGGTGTTCTGTTCCATTCCGCAATCGAATTCAGGAAGGTTGCCCGCGTGGCTCAGCCCGAACGAACGTAACGAAACTGGTAGGTCGGTCGCCCGCCCGGTTGGTTGCTCGGTCCCGGTCGAATCATGTTTGCCCGTTTGACTGGCAACAGGGCCGTGGCAAGTCCCTCGTGGGTCCGTCATTGATCAAGAAGAAAGAACGGAAAGTTGTCCCCAAGATTCTCTTTTTTCCCCTGACATGGAAGGAAGCCCAAGCCCAAGCAAGCAAGCATCTGAAACGTTACTGTGGTGGGAGGCGTCCCCCAGCACTCCAACAGTGCCCGACACCCACCCGCCCACCACTGGACGGTCGACAGTGGACCAGGGGTTTTGTTGCTGTCTCGTGCGAGTGGGCGGCTCTGTCATTTCCGAGGTCTGATTGGTTGAAGAAGAGAGAACAATGGTTCAGTTAGGTACCTGAAGCCCCCGCCTTGTTGTCCACTGAGAGCCGTTAACCGAAGAGAACGAACCTGGAAGAGAAGGACAGGGGAGGCCTGACTTTGACGGAGTTGAATGGAAACGAGGGAAGCAAGGGAGTTCTTGGTAGTCTAGACCCCTGACGATCTTTTTGGGTACCTTTTTCTTTTCAGTCCAACAACTCTTCTTTTCGAGGATGAGTGAAGAGATAAACACCAGATAAAATGGATGAAAGGCCGTGAACCCGTTGGTGGCAATGTGCTTTCTCTAGCAGTGTAGAGGTAGAGGTTCTGTGAGAGAACTAACCTCCTTCGTCTCCCCTTCGTCATCTCCATGATATCAAGCCGGGCAGGTAATGTAAATGAAGGAGGTAGTGGAAATCTGCGTTAACGAGAGCCACCAGACAACAACCGCCGACCAGCCTTCATGGGTGCCATTCATTCAGAAAAGACAGGCCTGAAAATGCATATGTAGTGTACATACAAGTACACGTGTACATCTACCACAATGAGCCGCGCTTGACATCTGCGACCTGCCGGATCCCGAAACCTTAAGTACCGGACCAGCTCGCCCTTGCATCCGGTCATCTGGGCTTCCTTGACCTTGGGAAACGGCTCGTGATTTTATATAATCTCGCCCCCATTTCACCATTATGTATCTGTCTCCAGGCAACCCGTCTTCACTCCATTCCTCTCAGCTGTTTTGTTTTTCTTTTGCCCGTTTTGAATCGCCTCGCTTTTCAAAGCTGCTTGTCGCTTTAACTTGCTCTGTTGATCATGTTTTACAACTGTGAAAATCTCAACATCATTTCTGGTACATGATAACCCCTCCGGGAAGGCCCTAATTCCATAACCACTGCCATCCCTGCATCACTATGCGCGCCCCCTGTTTCCTTGTGGTGCCCCTGTCGCGGGTTACACGTCAGGTTCGGAGATCGCCTCCGGACTCGAAGCACGAAATGCGTCAGGTTGATGCAAGTCACCACCTATGATTCATGGCCAATGGCCAATGGTGATTCATGGTCATTCATGGTCGAGGTCAAACAAGGAACGATAAGAGAAAAAAGGACTTGTCTATCCAAGATATCCAAAATGGAAGGTTACGTTCGCGCTCTAAGCCCCCCTCGTAACTCGTAACTGGGAAAGTTCAAAAGCAGACAACTCCTGTGTTCACTCATGATAAACCGTGGGCTTCATGTGTTTCAAAAATAGAGAAGGAAGAACCATCCACCAGATGAAGGGACCATAAGACGTCAAGCTCCTTTCGTGACCACCAACCAGAACGATTCGTAAGCACAAAAAACAATCAAAATTCCAAAAGAAATCTGCACCAAGTCTTGCTGTCAAACGCCTCGCCACGCAGAACCCTCAAGAACGCATGTGTGCAGGCAAGGGTATCAAACCATCCGACCATGAAACCTCTATCAACACCAAAAATAGAACCAGAAAAGAAAAACAAAAACTCGTATTGCCTCAGTAGAACCCATTCTGTCCCGGCATAGGCGACGTCCCAAACGGACTCACACTCCCATGAGGACCTGCCATTGGCATGAACTGCGCAGCCACATGTCCATGTGAGTGTTGTCTACCGTGATGGCCATTCTGCGAATGCGATAGACTGTTGCCCTGGCTTGGATTGGAAGTAAGGCTCGTATTAGTCAACATTCCGCCGCCACTATCCAAGTTTGCGTACCCCATCGAGGCAGAATCTTGAAGTCCCAAGGCGTTCATATTCATGTTGAGATCTATCCCAGGGAAAGACTCGGTTCCCATGCCGTCTGGCGACACCCCCACAAATTGGTTAGGCATCGGGCCCATCAACGGTGTGCCCATCAGGGGAGTAGTCAGCTGTGAGGTGACACCCATCTGCGAAGATGACATGGGAGAAGTCAGGTATCCGGCTGTAGTGGTCATCGGCATGGTGGTGTACGCTGCCTGAGAGGCTATCAGGTTGGCGTAGCCTTGGCTCATGGGTTGCTGGGCCATGGGCATGTTCATTGATCCCGAGGTCATCATGCCTTGTGATAGGTCACCGAAGGGCACGGCATGATAGCCAGGCGAAGGGAAGGACTGGAACCCATTAAAGCCTGAGTGTTGCTGCGGGGTGTTGGAATATGTCATGGGCATTTGGCGCATTGGCATATGGCTCAAGCCAGCTATTGCCGGATCGAACCGCTGCTGCATGTGAGGCTGTCCGCTGTGCCTCCTATCGCTCTTTTCGGGTATAGGAGGCGGGAAATGCCTCGGCGGAGGTTCCTGCACCGGGCTGATGATCGTGTCAGGATCAACCTCCGTCCGCTCCACGAGCTTGATGATGGGCAAGCTGATTTGCTCCATGTGCTTCGCCAGGTGGACTGTCAACTTCTTCCATGTCGTGAGCTTTTCCCCGCAAAACCGACACGGCTCCTGCTCCGGTTTTGTCTTTGTGACTCTGTGGCATTTCTCCACCATCTGCCAGGTTGGGTGGCACGCGCCGCCAGCCTTTCTGATATCGCCCTTTGTCTTGTACTTGGGCTCCTGGAACTTGTGCTCGCGCACGAGATGCTGGAGGAAGTTATCCCGCCGGAAACAATCGTGCGTGCAATCGTCGACGCCGCACTTCCACCACTCGAGATGACGATGGCCTTCGTTTTCATGGCGGACCCAATCAGCTTTTCGCTTGAATGTTTTGTTGCCATCTCTGCAGTTTTCCCACGTGCAGGCAAAAGGCGAGACGTCTTCGTGCACGTGCTTGGTCCAGTCCGAAGGTTTCTCGAATTTCTTTGCTTGGAAGCACAACTGGCACTCCAGCTCAGCGGGTAAGTCCCTGGTGATCGGTGGGGGAATGTTGGCAGGGAACTGGTTGGGGTTGATCATTTTGTCACCCAGCGGCACGTCTTCTTCAGACCGCACAGAGAGCCCTCGGCCGCCAGGATTGGCCCTCATCAACTTCGCCTTGCCGCCTGATTTAATACACATAGATCCAGATGAGCAACTCTTGTTCATCAGGTGCTGTTCGTGCTCTTTCTTGTGGTTCAACAGGGCCTTATAACGAACCATCTGCTGGTAGGCAATGCGGTCCACCAGGTAACGGCTTTTTTCGGGGAGCTTGGGATGGAGCTCCAGGAAGTGTTGCTTGAAGCCATCCTGCGTTGGCTTAACATGGACAATCGATGCGCTTGAATCGACGTTGGAGTCTCCTGCCCCGTCCTCGTCATCTTCCTCATCAGAATCATCATCGATCTCTATGACTTCAGCAGAAGGCTTGGGTTCCGCAGAAGGTCTTGGAAGAGGGGCTGGAGGACCGCCATGATTCTTCAACATTGCTGCGAGGGTAGGAGCGTCCGATCTGCTCCGAAGACGGGTCAAGTTGACACCCAGATTCCGTGCTGGACTTTTGGCGTTAGGAGAAGTAATGGGAGTAGTACTGATGGAGCTATTTCTAGCGTGCACGGCCCCAATAGATGCCAGATTACTCATGGCGACCAAGGCAGTGTTGATGCTGGGAACCGATTGCTTCTTGCCCAAGCTTCCTGTCCGATTTGGGGGGGCCAAGTTCAAATTTCCTTGGCCTTCCTTTCGGTCTACCGACGAGCGTGTTGAGTTGGAAGCAACCTCTTCATTTTCGGCCCGAGTTCGTTTGGCGTTACTGGGTCTTCTGACTAGACCTCGGAGCTCTTGGAAGATTGCACTAGGTCGGCGAATGGATTCACCTCTGCTCAAGGACAGCTTTTTCAGAATGTTCCCAGCACTTTCGACCTCGGCGTCTATGGTGCCAATACTGCGACGCCTGGTTCCCCAGGTTGCTGCTCTTGAAATAATGGAGCCATTGTCTTTGCACATTTGCTCAAACTTTTTCATGGCATCATGAGAAGTCTCTGGCTGATGTCTTTCAGAGGTGATGGGCAATAACAAGGGTGCATCGGCCCAGTTGCGGTTCCCATAGATGATGGCTCGATCTTTTGCTGTCATCTCGCCGCCTTTCTCTGTGAAGTATGTCTGCCCTGATATTTTCTTGTTTTCAGAGGGTTCCGCTCCAATCTCCCGCGGATCGATACTTTCATCATCGTGGTCAAGAGGTCGTATGAAGGGTTGATTCACATCCACAAAGCCCGATCTTGTGCGGCTGACGGCCTTCAACCTGGCCATCCAGGCATCGACCTCCTCATTCCGTTCTTGAACTTGTTTCTCGGCTGCTAGTTCATTCACGCTGCGCACCTCGGCGGAAGACCGGTCACCAGGAGCTACTCCACTTCGGCCGCTGGCTTGATCTGGGGCCCAGCGTACAGACTCATCGCGTGCGAGTGTCGACGATGGAGACATATCGCCGTCGGGGGTCTGATGGACGAAATCATTTTCGTTGATGCCAGGGTATGGAACATGGTGTTGAGCGCCGTTGATGGTGTACGAGTTGATGGTGTCGTAATTTGAGACTGTTACCCTTGGACTTTGCTCTGACATGACGTTGATCGAGGGTACAGAGCCGTCGTCACCCAGCTCCGCGCTATTGGTAGCTTCTGATGTCAACTCGTATCCAGGTTGGCTGCTGTCCTGCGAGTCTGATAGCGATGGCTGTTTTGGCCTATGGGTGACCTCTTGGGTAATGACGGAAATGACTGGACGTTTCGGAAAGGTAGCTTGGTTGGAGCCGGCTTCGGGGTTTGGGGAGGTCTGTAATGAAGGTGTCTTTTCTGGACTCATGGGGAGATGACTGGCATTTAAAAAGGCGTTTTGTGTCTTCTGGACTGGTTCGGAAGAGATGTCGTCCGCAAAGGGGTTACTGTTGGCTATCTGGAGGAAGTCGTCATCAAGGAAGGAGGGTGAGCCGTCCGTGAGGGAAGAAAAGTTGATACCATAGAACTGGTCGTCGTGGTCGCCAAAAAACATCTGTTGATGGTGGTTACCGAAAGCTGCCAGACACTCTTCTGGTGTCTGTGTGTTGTTTAAGGCAGGTGACGCCGAGTTTCTGAGGGTGTTTGGTACGAGATGGCTACTTTGTGATAGTTGGTTGCGCTCCGGCGTGTTAGAGTCGTTATCAGCCAGAGAAGACGGCGTGTAACAGGTATGACCCAAAGACATGTTGAAGGAGGGAGGGGTGGGGGCCCTTAAGAATGTGGCTCCCTATGTGTGAGGTGTGTATATATCAAGAAGTGATGTTATGATGCTGAGAGTGTTGGCCGAATGGGCAGTGCGCGGTCAGGTCCCGATCTTCCTGGTAGGCGATTAGGCGGCAATCATGGTATATCTGCGTAGGCAAACCTCAGAGGATGATGAGGAGGAGGAGGAGGAGATTGCGGCTGCGGCTGCGGTTGTGTCGTTGCGCGGGGTTCTGAAGAGAGAGTGAGGGTGTTATTGGCTTGGCTGGATTATCGTCGCCGTGTTATAGACGCTTCTCCACTTGCAATGAGACGGATGATCAAATGTTTGCGCTGGCTTCCCTTTCCCACGCGTGATAGAAGCTGGATATGGAGCGATTCCAAGGAGAAAGTGTAGAGAACTGTTGGAAAGGACGGGAAGAAGGGGAAAAGATGATGGTGTCTTGCGTACCCGACAGGAACCAAATCTTGAGCAACACCGGCCTGGACCCCTGTCTCTTCTTCGTGCAGCGTGGATGTGGATGGGGGCAAGGCGCATAGACAGCTGCGCTTTCGAGCCTGGTCTGTGGCCGTGAGCGCTTAGAGGCTTGAATTTGGGTGATGTGAGCAGGGGTTCGCGATAGTGTGTGGTAGCGCAGCTCGGTGGTCTAGCCGTGTATCCGCAACCTCAGTGAGCTCAAAGTTCTTACACAGTGAACTCTGTCGAACTGTGGATTCTTTTAGATATCATTATATGGGTTTGCCTTGGTTTGACAGTTGCCGATAGTCTCTATGTCTAGGTCGGGTTTCATCAGTCAAGTGAATTGATGATATTCGCGGAGAGGTAGCCGGGCCGTGATTGGAGTCCTGATTCTAGGTAGCCGTGGTTGCCTGGGGTCGATAGTGACGGTGTCAACCCGTTGGGGGAGGATATGATGCATAAACCAATAAACCAGTATCCCGGGTATGAAGTCATGTTCTCGATATTTCTCAACCGGCATGCGGAGTTGCTTGACTCTGTGATCATCTCATGGTCTCCCAGCCACATGGGAGCAGTGCTCGTTCTGCCTCATCGTGGCTTCATGTCATCTCGAACCAGAGCCCGGTGGTGGGTGTTGAGTGTGTTGTTCTTGTGTATCCTCAAGCCCCTGTCAAATATTGCCTGATTTGGCCTGGAGATGCAGCCAGCTTGATGCAGTTGGCTCGACGGTTTCACCCTCGATATGCTCTGCTTACAGCCATGGACGTAGTGGTCCAAACGGTCCAAGGCGCAATGGTGGTAATCATCACGGCACCGGTCGGTGAGAGAACGAACCTTGATCAAGTCCATTCCATCAAGACCCGAGACAGTGGTAGACGTCCCAAAGTCGGCACGGTTTCACCAGTATCGCAACATCCATGGTGCGTTCCACTTGATGTGATGGTCGAAGTCTGTGAGTGGATCGTGGAATGAGGCGAAGCAGCATTGTTCGAGAAGGGCAGACTCGGGCAGAGCAGCAGGCTGAACAGAGTTGATCGACTAGAGTGGTCGCTTGGGTTGTATTGCAGCAATTCAAGGCGACCAAATGAGGTTTATCTCCGATCTGTGTCCAGTCAGTCACAGAAGAAGGAGGTCACGAGAATTTGGTGGTTGCAGAGAAAAAGTGAAGTGAAGAACAGGAGAATTCCCCAGATGCCCCACTTGCCCGACCTTAACGGCTGCTGACCCCACCTTGAACAAGGCATTCTGCACTGCCCCGCGCGAACCATTTTGCAAACCACCAAATTCGACATCATCGTCGCCGGGCACTTGACAGACCCGACATTTCACTGTCATCCCACACACTTTCATGATACTCATCCAGGAACTCGGATTGTGCCTTGCGACTTTACATCATCCTTCCCGTCATCACAATGATACATATATGCAGCCCATCAGCACGGAAAGAAGCATGGAAGTCGAAGCCCTGACAGACCTCTTCAACATCCAGTCGCTTCCCTTCATTCAGTTTCACACTGCTGATATTGAACCCTCCCGATTCGCTTGACTTGTCACTTTGATGCGCACTGTCAAAAAGTCCCGACAAACCGTTCAACCCAATCCATGGCCGACCATTCGTGAACCCATCAGACGATGCCGTTTTCATAAGCCACTGACTGCATCAACAACGGCCATTATGTACAAACATTCTATTGAGTTATGATCCCGGGATTCGAGAATTCAAGATTCCCTCTGGTGGTTGGGGACGGCTTGCACTGCCACGCCACGCCGTCTTCCACTTCCGCTCTGCCACCCCCGTTTACGGGGCCTTTCCCACGATGCATCTCTCCTCCGGGATCACGTATCCGAACTGGTTCAGCACTTGCTATGAATCCTTGATCCCTTTCACCACCATCGTTCACGGTGTCAATGATTCACTGTCAGACATCATGTTGTTCCTACGAACGTTCGGCTGCCGACTCAACATACCCTCACGAGCTGGTCTGTTACACTAACAAAAGGGGCAGGCTATCATAAACCTTCCAGCACAAACAGTTTGACATAGCGGAACGGAACTACTTCCGTATCCCCGTACAGACAATGACTAGGCGCCGTCATGGACCATGGCCGTGAGTAAAGTTTACCCATGCCGCTGGAATGACTCCGTTGTCGGTTCTCGGTAAACCAGTCTTAAGATCATTCCAACGATCATCAGCCTCGACACCTAACTCACTAGAAGATCTTTCAAACCACCAAGGTTCAGAATCCGTCTTCACCCCATGTCATTCTCGACTAACCGATCACGGTGACATTCACGATGCTCCTTCCGTCCCCTAGGTCTGGCCCTATCTTGAACTGTCGGCACATACCCCATGATACAAGCTTAGCATCGCACAAGCTCTCTTGCCCCAAGCCTAGACTCCCACTGCCCTGCACAAGGTCACACCATCTCACCATTCTAATAACACCAGAGAAGTTTCGCTGAACGCTTGAGCCCCTTCGCCGTAAGCCAAGTCTTGTGTGCCTTTTCTGCGCTTCTCCGAACGCCGATGATATGCATAAGATCTAAGCCAAAAGGCAGTGTAGATCATGAACCGGGCATAGTTCTAGATCCGCAGTTTGGGGTTACATACATGAATTCTAGACTTCAGCCAAACAGTAAATGGCATGGCCTCTTAGGAAAGTTCCGTTGCTGTTTGGGGATCTGAAGGATCATCAAGCCTACTAGAAGAGAGAGAGAACCTGTACCCCTGAGATCGGAGCAAAGCCGCATGCACCCCTATGGCCTTGCGACTTTGGTCTTCGAATCATGGACCAGATCGGACCTCAACGTCTAAAAAAGAGTGCTGTTTCTAGGAGAAATAGTACTGTAGTAAACTGCACTTTTGGCTGACCGGCCACACACTGAGCCTTACATAACGATCTCCATAGTCCCGGTCATCTCGTAACTGATCAAGTGAGTGGCCTGACCATGCGGTGGCTCCCCGAAAGAGGAGGACAGACACTACACTATAACTTGACATCTGCCAGAACATCGAGATACCAACACACAAAAGCATGTTCAGGAATTTACATTGTCTTCCTCGACATCTCTATTGACCTTTCGTCATTTCAGCTCATAAATTAAACTAGATATTACAGTGTCCAATCTCAGGAACAGCTCTAGGCGACCAGTTGAAAGAAACACTTGTTGACTTCAAACACTGCTACTTTGCCAAACAAAAAATACCAGTTTAATATTCCAGAAACATTGAGCTACAACAGGAACTTATCGGTCTTGATCACTATGAAAGGAAAACAAACACGGGCTTTCATCACCTTCTTTCTACCTATTCACTGTCATCCAGCCCATCACGGAGGCCCGGGTTAGGGTTCCCATTCACACACTCAGGTGTCTCAGGGTTAGGGCCAAATTCCCAAGACGTCATCCTCGGCTCTTCCCGAACCTTCGTTGCTTCTTCGTTGCTTCGTTCGAACCTTTCGTACACTAGGTTAGTATGACAAAGTGGCCCGAGCTCCCAATCAGCAATTAGCGACGGAATCTCAGCTGTTGAGCAGTGTCTGTCGGAGCTTGCCTGCCGATTGCAACCGACCGGAGTCCCCCAAGATCCCGGTCCCGTTGCGCGCGCAGACTGGTCGCGGACATTGCTCGCTAGTGTACCTACCTTAGCTGCTGCTCGGTAAGTTTCCTCCGAACTGGTCGATACCTAATCTTTCTGAACGAGCAACTACAACGAATACAACAACAGAAAATCAGACGATAATACTGTTCACAATGGTGAGTTCCCCTTCGGATGATACCAACGTAGGGAGAGGGGAGGAAAGCTACGGTCCAGCTTGCGTTCAATTGACTAGAACTACCTGTACCTACCTAGCGATTGGCATGGCAATGGCAAGCTGGAGAGAGGCCGAGGCATACAACGGGAATGCTTGGATGCTTGGAGCTGTTCAGGTCATGCTAATAATTGCAAACTCAAACTCAAACAGGGCCTCGAACTCCCCGCCTACGTCCTCTCCGCTCTCACGGTCACCGGTGGTATCGCCGGCTATGCCCGCACCAAGTCCAAGCCTTCCATTATTGCCGGTTGCGCTGTCGGTCTTCTTTGTATGTGTTTCGTCCCATGATCCCGGATCGCGATGCCTACCTACATGCTACACCACCTCTATGAGAGTGTATCCGATCTACCTACCTACCTACCTCCCGAACTACACCAGCGCCCCAACCTACCGATCTCCACAAACCTGTTTTTCCCTTTCATCATATCATCCGACCCCTTAATCTGAAACTGTTACTAACGGACGGCCTTCACAAAAATAGACGGCCTCGGCGGCTACCGCATCCAAAACAACCAGCCCTACGGCGTCGAGCTCGGCCTCCTCGCCTCCGTCGTCCTCGGCGGCGCTTCCCTTCCCCGCGCCATCAAGCTCCGCAAGCCTGTGCCCATGATGCTCAGCGCCATTGCTGCCTTTGGGCTGTATACCTTTGGTGATGCTTTCCGCAAGACTCTCTAAGGAGGATAATCAGGAGGCCGGGACTCTTGCTGGAACCCCCGTTTTTTTTCTTTGCTCGAAACGGCCTGGAACGGTTGGGACGCGCAAAGGGAACTCTTGTAAGAGGGGAGTGGGATATTCTTTTTGTTTTTTTTCTGCATATAAGCCAAAATGTTACAGGATAAACCAAATGCAAAGTAGTTGCGCCGCCCTTATTTATGCTCTCCTTATGTGGTGATGGGTATCATTGTGTGTATGTGTGTGTGTATGTGAGCGGCCTGGTCTGTCTGTTTGTCTCGGATCGCGTAGAGTGTTGTGTGTGTGTGTGTGTGTGTGGTTGATCGTATTCCTCCCATGCCGTATCTACCTTCCACCTCTGCGTATCCAGCCTTCCCCCGCTTATGATCAAATTTCCATATGGTTCTTCGAGAAGAAGGGAAAAGGGAGAGTTGAGGTATAACGTTGCTTCGATCGGGGAGGAAACGAACAATTGTCACGATCACGTTCTCGGTTTCTCAGGTTGATAGAATCGATCGCTCGCTCGGCTCGGGACTCTCGGCTTCGGTCTCAGTCGCGGGAAACGTTGTGTGTTTGTTGTTTAGGAGTTCTCATCAATCTCCTTCCACTTTTGCCGGATAATGGCCTTCTTGTCCGCCACGCTGCTCTGGTTGATCTTCTGGGTCTTGAAGCGCTCGGCGCGCAGGCAGGCCGCCAGCTCCTCCTTGAGCTCGTTGCACATGCCCATGGACTTCCAGAGGAAGCCGCGGGCGTGGCATTCTTCGAAGGCGACCATGACGTCGTAGCAGGCTATAGTCGGGCAGAAAGGTGATTTGTTAGCGACCCTCGGTTCGAAGAGAATTAGAGGGGTCGTTTGGTGGAATGATGCGTCGAGAGGGACGTGGGGAGGAGGAAAAAGAAGAAAACGTACCGGCATTGTCCTTGGTATGCAAAAGAGGATGCATCTTGACTGAGTTTTTATGCTGTCACGGAGGAACAGCTACTGAGACCAATGTCGTCGGGTGTTGTCGCGATTCAAAAAAGTGATCTGGGGGTGATGGGTTGTGATTCGCGACAAGACGGGAAGATCAAACAGACAAGACAAGACCAAAAAAGCGCGGCCGCGGCGGCAGGCCTGGACCGCTCGGAGCTAATTGAACTGCTTGACTTGGAAGCTTTGACCAACCAGAGTTTACTTGGGGGGCCCAAGAGAGGCCTGTGATTGATTGCCCCTCCAACGGGCGGTTCTTTCAAGCAACGGGCACTGGACCTCCTGAGCACTAACATTTTTGGCCTAGCTTTCTCACCAGAGCAACTATCAACTTCTTTGAACTGCCTGCCCGGTCTTCAATCCGACTTGAACAAAACGACCAGACCTTTCACTTTTCACTGAAGAGACTGCCAGTAGCGACGGCTTCCAGTTCAGACAACAAAGATGGCTCAACAACCAGCAGCTGCAAAGAAGCAGCAAGGTCAGTGTTCTCATACCCATCCAAGGGTGCAAAGAAGAGGGGCATCCTTGTCGATTGTACGTAGACGTACGTAGAGGTGACTGACAGCTTCCTTCGAACAGACCTTCAGCTTCAGTACACCACTTACAAGAACACTCTGCAACAGATTGCCCAGAAGATTGGTGATGTTGAGCAGGAGGCTGAGGAGCATAAGTAAGCATCTCGATGTTCGGTCTTGGGACTTGAGGTTCTCTTTTTTTGTTTAGCCGCCAGAGCCGACTTGAAGAAGGTGGTGATGGTGATGGTGTGAACTCCTCACTCATCGGTTATGCTATGACCCCTTGCTTCATCTTCTTCTCGTTGTGGGATTTCATACATGTTATCACACCGCTTTACTGCGGCATGAGGGATGGATGGAAGGATGGTTGATGTTTTCTTTTTCCTTCTCTCAACACTTTCCCTTTCCGTGGCTTTCCATATTTTCTCGCTCTTGCTTCTTGCTTCCTCGTATTCATAATTCTTTCTTTGTCACACCGCCCTTGTCATATCTCTTACTGCTCCCCAGTCAACTCCCCATCCATACCTTTACCTTGGGAAGATCTGACCTTGAAACCCCGATCTTGAAGAACTGAGCTGACACCAAAAATAGACTCGTCCTCGAAACCTTGGACCCTCTCCCGGCAGACCGCAAGTGCTTCCGCATGATCAATGGCGTCCTGGTGGAGAGGACGGTGGAGGACGTGATCCCCGCTTTGAAGACCAACGCCGAAGGACTGAAGAAGGTTCTGAACGACTTGGTCAAGCAGTATCAGAACAAGCAGGAGGAGCTGGATAAGTGGAAGGTAATGTGGTGTCCTTGTGTTTTTGTTTTTTTTCTGGGCTATGCAAGTGCCTGAGCTGGTTATGGGAAATGGTCAACTGACTGACTGATTTTTCAAACTGTACAGAAGAAGAACAACGTCCAGGTTGTTCAGTCATGAGGAGATAGACGGTATGAGATGCTGGAGGAAGATAGAGAGAGAGAGATTTCATCAGGTATAGTGTACGGATACAATACCCCCCCACCACCATTACGATTATGTCAGTGTGAAGAGGAAATGAAAAGAAAAAAAAAACAGTTCTAGTGGATAGACGATGCCATGTCACCAAGGATGGTCGGTTGTTGACGTGCTCAAGTCCCAGGTTCGGCATGTGAAGGAGATAATGATCGAGAACGAGCTACAGGCGATGACGTCTGGTTAGGGTGCATTCCTTGTCGGCACAGCCAAATCGACAGTGCTTAGGATCATATCATGGATGTCGATGCTGATAGTTGTCAAGGGGTGGCCGACACGCGCAGCAGAACCGAAAGGATGTGGAAAAGTTCTCCAGAAATGGAATAACCAAGAGCTGTCGGGTCGTCATCCTACTTCAATATTTACACGCAAGGCATAAACAATCGATTGACAGTTGTCACGACATATTTGTGCTTCTTGGGTGCTTAAAAATCCTGGATATGATGGTCGTGGTGGTCGTGGTGGTGTGGTTGATGAGTTGTCCCATGCCCATCCTGGCATGGCATTCCCAAGGAGGCTCACTGCAGCCTAGCGACAAAGGGGCGCGTCTCAGTGCCCAACCGAGAGGCCGGAAACCTTCCTCATCCCAACCCCAGCCAGCGCATGCGGTTGGTTGGTTGGGCTTCGATTGGACTGGAACCCGCGAGCGAGCAAAGCGACGCAAAGCAAGCAAAAAAGACTGGTGATGAGCTACTGCGTGCAAGATTGTCTGAGATGACGGGCGGGCGGACAAATGCAAAGAACGGTTATGACGGACTTGCCGTCGGCGGGCGGAAAGCCGGCGTCATTTTCTCCGCTTTAAATGGCTTGAATGTAAGTAAGCCGCCGTTTAGCTTGAATGCTTGTGATATGTTACTGTCCTGTCGTACAGCAGCACATTATGAAACGCGGGTTTTTGTTGGCCAACCCCAACTGTTTTCTTTTTCTGGACTTTGCGATTGAGGAGACCCGTGACCGTGATAGCGTGTTGAGCCAACAGGGGATTTCTACAATAATTTCCGGAATATCTCCCAATGAGATTGTCGAAATCCCAGATAAAATCGATTATTGGCGAAGAACTGGCTTTGTGACAACCACTGAGCGTGCTCTTTGAGGTTGTCCCAGACTCGTGTTTGGGGAATAGTGAATGGCTGTGAATGGTTACCCGCATCGTGGGAAACGAAGGAAGGGGCGGGCATATCATGAGAGGAAGATGGTGATAACGAAGAGCGCAGCCAGTCATCACACACTCCTCTCCTTTGGGATCTCCTTTGGACCCCCAAACAATAGATCCCCAGCCCCTTTCGGCCTAAAAAGCCGTTGTTGGATTTCAGGGCACCGATTGGGCTTCTGGGTTTCCTTCAGCCTCCTCGTGCCTGTTGTTTGGGTTGAAGATGGTGTTGATATGTCACAGCCATTGTCGAATCAGAGGCTGTCTCCACCCACCTTCCAGGCATTCGTCGCCCTGAAGCTGGGGTTGCTGTTCCGCCAAGATATCATACATATCTGGAATCATGAAGAGATATTCAACTGTTGGACCTTGTTTTCTTGGGCGAGTTGGAAAAGTAAGAAGTGACTATTGCTTTGCGCATTACCCTTGCTAGATAATATTCGCAACAAGCATGCAACCCTCTGAGGAGGTCACGGATGACGTACTTTCACCGCTCTTGTCGGTCCACGGATATCAATCAGATATTGACGTCTCGTTGAGGGCGCGGAGTACGTCTAGCAGTCGGGTGGCTATGTAGTCGTCATGGGCGCTGATGATATCCATCGGCCGAGGTGGGGAAGGCGGATACCTAGAGGATCAGTTGTAACAGCAAGGACGCCGGGGTCGGATGAGGGGAACAGGTTCTTTGGAGTCTGGATTTTTAGTTGTAACGACGAAAGCGTCAGTCTCCATTCTGGTGGTGGATTGACATGGAGTTGTAGTTGTCAAACTGGGGTACCAAATCGACAATATGATTGATGCCAACAAGAAGGGCAGAAATAGGTAAATATTACCCAGACAGATATTACTACAAATGTATGTTTCGGACGTTTTATGTGCCATTGTCAATATATCAGCAATGTAGAGTGAGAGTAAGGTGTGTTGTCGTCGGTTGGTGTCGTTGTTGTTCTGCTACGTACTGTAGTGTACGTAAAATCCGACGTTGTGCTGGCGAAGCCGGGATGGTCGCTCACCCGCCGGAACATTTACAACGCAGCTATGCCTATCCGGGATGAATTGCGGCGTATGATTTTGGTTGAGACCCGCTTCTCCCGCATGCTCGTCTCTCCCCCGATTTCCTTCTTTTAGTAAATTGTTAGTGCAGTCGGCTGTTTTGGGTACCTAGAGACCAAGAAGAGTTAGCTAGGTAGAGATAGCTGTCAACGAGCTGACACTGGACTGTCACGACAAGCAAGAGAACCTAACAACCCCACGAGTCGAGCGGCTTTGTCTTGGATTTGTGTTTCCCGGCCATGCATCTCAGACACGGAAGGGAACGGGGACAACGACAACGACAGCAGCCAGACCTGACTTGACATTCACACATCCATCATCCATCCATACCGGCCAACTCAGACACCTACTTACCATACATACCTGGATTATCCACTAGTAGGGAGATTCGGCATCCATCTTCCACCTCCCCTCCCTAGACCTAGCAGGAATATCTCGACGCCCTAACCCAAGAGGTACCCTACCAACCGTTGACGCGCCCCAGTCAAACACCCGCCCACTCCTCTTCGACGTGGATACACACGCCGTCCGACACCCCCGACCAGGGCAAAGCAGAAACCCGTTTTTGTACTCTACGCGAAGCTTGCGTGAAGCGACGGGGCCATACAGACCACTCATCTCTACTCATCCAAGCATCGTCTTAATACTACTACTACTACCGGTACGTACACATACATCGTGAGAAACCACACCCCAGAGACGATGGAGTCTCGTGAAGGAGTCAGACTGCTTTGTTGAGTGCTTCTGCCATGCTGCCATGCGCGCACTGCATCGTTGCGCACATCATCACCACACACCACACAAGCACACAGGCACACTACACTACAGTCATCCCGTCCTTTGCGTGAGCGCCATGAGTTGCTGTGAGGTGCTGCTTGCTGCTGCTATTGCTGGCCCCGCAGGAACGCGGCAGTCCAAGTGATGGAAGGAAGGGGACATCGACCTCAGACGCCCATCCCAGCCTTCCCGGTCCTGGTAGCTTCTACTGGACATTTCCACACAGTCATTCGTCTCCATCAAGCCACCTCGTGCCCCGTCTTGTCTCCAGCTGTCCCCAAACCCATCCCAGTCCAATCCACCGTCGTAGTCCCACGTCCGGCCAAGTATTGGTTCTCGACATGACTGGATCTGCTCTTCTGACGCGACTTTTGCAGGTTACCTTTTCCACGAGGCGAAGACCAGGCAGACAGCAGCAGCATCGTCATCATCATCGACGATACACAGTACAATCTACACTACTTGTCTCTACGTACCCCTACCGCGAGTTCAAAGAAACAAAACGCGTTGCTCTGCCCTGCGCTGGCCCGGACAGTAGAGCCCAAAAGAAACCAACCATCACCAGCCCATCGCCGTGTGGTGTAACAGCGACCCGTGTGTACACAGAGACACACAACATCAGGAGGCCATCGGCAGCAGCAAGAGAACGGACTTGACGAAACGTTGAATCCAGGGACACGGGAATTTACTTGCGGCAGGGTCAGTCTACCTGCTGCGGTACATACATACACCCACAGATCTTGGTGGTGACCGTTGGTCATCCTGTTTACGACCGCACCAGTCCTGCCTGCAGCAAGGCGATCTACAATATCCAGCGGGCGCCGGCGCCGGCAAGGTTCCAGAGCCCCAGAGGCAGCAGACAGTCTCCGCGCTAGAGACACCACCCTGTACCCTTGGGTAGGACCCGCAGTGCCCCGTCCAGTCACCAGTCTTGTCGGGCCACCCCATCCACACCCCGGAACAGCCCCCTCACTCTTCGCTACCTATCGCTACAGGTACCGAGCGTGCCGCTACAAAGAGACATCAGACCAGTAAAGGTCGGGGCGTTCCTTTGCTTCGGCTTCGGGCTGCCATATCCTGTCTCGGGCTTCTCCCGTCCCTCCTTCTTCTCATCGCCACCAGTCCACCCCAAGCTACCCGCACCCCATCAAGTCCCGTTGTGCCCAGCCCCGGCCCCCCCATCACAGCCTGAAGGATCCCTGGACACGCGAAAAACAGGGGGGACGATTGACGCAGTCGCCTGCAGGCCGAGCCGCCCCCGAAAAAAAAAGTGGCCTCAAGCCTTACCTAACACCCTTGCAACGTGTCCAACGACACATCATCTACCTTAATCCAGTCTGTGCGAGCTGGCAGTCCAAGGAATTTAGAAAGACGTGAGCAGCCGCTGCAGGTAGCCAAATATGTCCGACTCCCCCCAATCCAATTCAAAGGATGTCGAACAAGGTGCACCGTCACCCGGCGAGGAACCACAAATGAACGACCCTCAGGACCCACACTCGAGCGGGCTCAACCAGTATGAGTTCGAAGTCAAGGAACAGGACCGGTGGTTGCCCATAGCCAATGGTATGTTACACACCTCGTTGCCTTCGTGCCCTTCTTGACCTACCTACCTCTATCCGTCCCTATCTGCCTCTGGCTCTTGCCTCGGTGCCGGCGGGCCCTTGAGCCTCTTTGTGTCTCTTGGTCTTTGTGGACAGTCACAGACCATGATTCGTGTGTGCGCCCGCCTCCCTCGTGGGAGCGTGTGTGAGGATGTGTGAGTGTGTGTGTGTGCTCTCTAGCCGTGGCCAGACAGAGAGCAGGGCAGCACGCCCGCTTGCGCTTGCATGGCACCATGTCCATTCATGGCTGGGGGTTTGGCGACGAGAAGCAGACCCGAGACCGTCTCCGACTGGCTTCGCTTCTGTCTTGCTGCTTCCGCTACTGCTTTGGGCTTGAGAGCACTTCCAGAACAAGCGCTGCGCATACTCTCTATACACTTCCATGTCTCACCATTCGTCGTCCAAGTCGCCCGAAGCGCCGCGCGCTTCTTCCTCGTCTTCCAAAGCCGATCGATGTGATGCTTACGATGCTAACATACGCAACTTTGCCCCAGTCGCTCGCATTATGAAGAATGCGCTTCCCGAAAATGCAAAGATAGCCAAAGAGGCAAAGGAGTGCATGCAAGAGTGCGTGAGCGAGTTCATCTCGTTTATCACCAGCGAAGGTACGTACAATGACTGCCAATCTTCCTCGCAGCGTCGAAAGTCATCCAGTCAGAGGAACAAGTTAAATCTGACCTATCACAGCTTCGGAAAAATGCCAGCAAGAAAAGCGCAAGACGGTAAACGGCGAGGACATCTTGTTCGCAATGACGTCCCTGGGATTCGAGAATTATGCCGAAGCTCTCAAGATTTATCTTTCCAAGTATAGAGAAGTAAGTCTCCGTCCCACCAGTCCCTTTTCCGTGAGGCTCCTTTTGTACTAGCGATGTTATTGCTGTCTCGTGGTGTTTCGTCCGATATGACACCGAGACATGACAATGGCGGTCTTGACGGGATGGGAAAACATGAAAACCCGGCTAACTCCAGCAGCAGCAGAATCAGACAAATCGTAGCGAGAACCAGCAAAACCGACCCAGCAGCCAAGGCTACGGTGCGCCTCAGGGACAGAACCAACCTGGACAAGGCGGGTTTTCCAGCAATGATCTCGGCGGCCAGCAAGAAAGTGGCGATGCTTCAGGCTACAACCTCTATGGCGCCCAGACTGGACACAACGGTGGCGGTGCTGAAGGGTACTAAGAGCCAGCGGACCATGGCGTTTATCGGCAAGAATGAATCCCCCTACGATCCAGCAGTTCTGCAAGCCCCAGAAGCACAGGCAGTACTTTCGGACACTCTGGTTGTTGGCCCCAAGCAGGCATCCCATCAGCTTGTGGTTGATACGGTCAATTCAAAACCGGGTCCAGAAGACGTCGTGCTCTCTTGGTACGTTTGATGATCCGGTTGCGAATGAACCAACGTCTTCAGGAGAAGTCGGCACGTTGCCAGAAAGGCTGCACATTGCGACTGTAGCCGGGGAAGGATCACGAAAATCATACTCACCGCTACCGAGTCTCTGATGTGTGTATAACCATGGGACTGCTTGCTTGTTGACCCACAAAGACAAGAAGTAGCAGCCTCTTACGTTGCCATGTTTTATTTCCTTTCTTTTTTTCTGGGGTGGATATTGTTTGGTCTTCAAAGATATAGGAGCGGCCATCAAAATTGGTATTTAGTCGGCTAGCTGGCGCAAAGAGTGGTTATCAATACAGTCCAATACTACTGGTTTGAATGTTGTTTTTGTAGCTGGTTGATTCATTTAGCCCTACGACTAGAGGACAATCGTACTCTGAACAAGTATTCCCGGAAGTTCACCGTGTCATGTTGAATCTTGTTGCTTTCTTTTCAATCTCTACTTAGCTATTCAACTTGTGGGGTTTGGGACAACAATCTGGGATGAATATCGTCCAGTATACCAGGAGTGCCAAGCTTACAAGCAAACTAACAATGGACTGTGTTGTTCCTTTCTTGATCAGAGACCTGCGGTTGGTGCTTTTGCGTCTGTGGCTTTGACCGAAAAGGTAGGACATGACAACAAGTAGCGATTAGATTAGAGCTAGACTCGAAAATGGATACGCTATCGGCATAACTGTGTGACTTTTCATGATAATGTCTGTTGAACGTCTTGGGTGTTTCCTTTGGCCCATGTCACGATGCGTATGATACGGAATGACATGGGAATTTGGGGACTTGAGAGGTTGAACTTGATGATGGTGGTTATGTAATCAAGCGTCACTCAGCGAAACCGAGAAGTTGACCGCCTTCCGAATCTGTCGGACACGGGCCCACATAGACTGGTGGGCACGTGCCATCATGTGGGGGCCAAATGGAGGCTTCCCGCTCACTAACAGATCAGAAAAAAACATTCAAGTTGCAATTGATTTGTCGTCTTTTTCATCCATCATAGCGTAAACAAACTCTTTTCGAGCCGTATCCTTGCGGCCAGCGACCAAGCAAAGACCAGACCGGAACGGAATAGCACACTGGCCCAAGTACCAAGGCGACTCCCGTACCTTGTCTCTCGCTTCTCATCCGCTTGTAATCTCAAACTCGACAATTATGCCATTGTTGTTCGGTCAAATCTGCGACGGGAGCCGAGACACACTTTGATCACCGTGCCATCACCTGTCCGCCACTGGACAGTCAAGCCGTGTGCATATCGAGAACCTGAACGACAGACCGAGTACTGCGTACCTTTGCCATTTCCACCACACTACCACGCTAGTCATAATCATCGTCTTTTTTTTTTTTTTTTTCTGCCGGCCAAATCGATTCCCAGGGATCCACTTCATATCGACAAAATAATCACCAGATAATAGTCCAACCCCCGGTAGACGGCGAATATTCTCCGCCCACCCCCATCCTCGACCATGACGACTCTCACTCCGGTCGCAACCCGATCGCAGGCAACCCCGCTCACTTCATCCGCCATCAAGTCCATCCTACGAAAGCCGACCACCGTGCTCGGGAGAAGGTCCAGGGAAGAGGACGGTGAGAGTAGCGACGGCCTCCCAGGCAGCAGCCCCGCCAAGAAGAGGAAAACCGTCATGTTCAACGACAAGCTCAACATGATCAAGGAATTCGGTGGCAAGACGTTGGACGACGCAAAGCGCGAGGTCAAGCAGGCCCTTGAGGGTCATGCCCGCGGAGACGATGAAGACTACGATGGCCTGAAGGAAATCTTTTGCCCGAGCCCGAAGCGAACAATTGTTGAAGAGGAAGATGCCGATGCACCACAACCACAAGACCTCCAGGTTTACGTCGTTGCCTTGACTAGCCATGCGCCATTGCTGGACAGATCGTGTTCGGGACTCATCCGGGCGGTGCTCAATTGCACGTGGCTGGACAGGGACGATGTTTTTGCACGAGCGTACATTCAGCTACTGGCAGCCTTGTCTGCAAAGGTGTATTTCAGGCAACAGGCACTCTCGATGATGGTCGACAAATTTACCGAGACACGATCCTCCACCGTCGAAGTCGTACCGGGGTTTCCGCCCGTCGATAGCGAGACCAAGAAAGAGCGGCTACATCTCGGTCTGAAATATCTCCTCGAGCTCTACGCCGATGCACGACCGATGATCCTCGATATCGTTACCCACAACTTCCCACATACCGAAGAATCGAAGACGAGACACATGGAATACATCGATCACTTGCTCAGGCTGAAGGTGGACAAGCCGGACTTGGAACGGGACATAATGGAACTGATCCTCTCGCGACTGGTGAAGCTGGACGTCGAAATGACACTGGATTTGGAGAACGACGACGACGAGACCACACGGGCGGTTCTACGGCAACTCGAAGCTTCGAACGCTAAGAGCGATGATGAGGATGACGATGCCATGAGCGACGCCGATTCGGACGACGAAGACGAGGAGGAAAGTGACGAGCAAACAAGGCGAATTCTCCTGCTGAAGAGCAAGCTGGAAACGATGGACGCCATTCTCGACCTGCTCTTTTCCATCTACGATCCCGTCTTTGCTGACCCCGATAGCCCGGAGGCACTAGCCACCTTTGAGGATCTATTAACAGATTTTGTGAACGTCATCCTCCCTCACCTTAAATCGCGTCATACACAATACCTCCTCTTCAAGTTCGCCATGAAGTCCAACCGGCTCATGGAGATGTTCATCGGCACTCTCTTCAACATCGCCTTCCAATCTACCCGGGCGCCCGTAGTCAAGCAAGCGGCCGTCGCCTATCTGGCATCCTTCACGGCACGAGGAGCTCGCGTGCAGAGCGACCAGGTGCAACTGATTGCGCAGACCTTCCTCGACTACATCGATCACTACAGAAACACCCACACCAGCTGCCGCGGACCGGACATACGGCGCTATGGTCAGTATTATGCGTACTTTCAGGGGTTGCTGTACATCTTCTGCTTCCGCTGGCGGGATCTGATTGATCGGGACGAGGTCCCCGCGAGCTTTGACTGGGACGACCCGGCCAGCTTCTTGGGCCAGGACTTGCCGTGGATGAAGGGTTTGAGGCAGCGATTGCAGGTGAATATCGCCAGCAAGCTTAATGTAAGCCATCCACCACCCGCTATTGGTCTTGGGTTTCACGTTTACTGACAATAAACGTAACAACAGCCCCTAAAATGCTGCTCCCCAATAATCGTCGACGAATTTGCCCGCCTCTCGCACCACCTCCGGTTGATCTACATCTACCCCCAAATCGAAAAGAACAAGACCATCCACCTCTCGCAGTTCTTTACATCTTCGTACGCCACCGGCGGCGCCCTTCGCGACTCCGGCTTCGAGTTCGATCACGAGAATTGGACGCATATTGAGGCGTGCTTCCCCTTTGATCCGTTCCAGCTACCTGTTGCCAAGAGGTGGTTGGACTTGGACAAGAACTATGTCGAGTGGAGGAGCATTGCTATGCTCGAGAAGGGTGGTGATGATGATAGTGATAGTGACGATGAGGATGACGATGATGTGAGTGAGGATGGCATGGGCGATATTGGGGATGCATCGGATTATGAGAGTGATGAGGAGGTTGAGGCTGGGGGCGTGGAGCATGATGATGAGAGTACGGATGAGGAGAGAGATGATGGGTACCATGGGAGCTTTAGGAGGATCTAAGAGGGGGCTGCACACCATGAGAGTGGTTGAAGTGGTGAAGTGGTCCAGGAGGAAGGTCATTATTTCTTTGTTGGTTGGTTTTGTTTTCTTGGTAGGGTTTCATGTCTGTTTCTCTATCTGCATGGCGAATAGGCGGCGGCGGGAAAGCGCATCACCTTCGTCACTCACTTTTGGCGTTTTGGAGGGGCAAAGGGAAAAGAAAAGGGAAGGGAACGGGTTGGAACTTAAAAACTGTTTTTTTTTTTTTTTTTCTTTGGTTGGGACTACAAGGCAAGGAATGGTTCGAAGGAACAGTGATGTATGATATGGAACGGAATGGGATGGGTAGGATGTGAGGAGGATATACCATAGATGGATGGGTGAATTACCTACTTTCGGTTCCAGTTGTCATTGGCTGTCCATGATATGCTATGCTAGGTATGCTATGCTGTCCATCGAGGCAGACAGACAAAACTGAGCCATAGATACACAGGAAACATGTAAGCGGAGGATGAATCAGCACCCACGGTGAGGAGTACGTACCATATACGTTAGATTAGTCTACGAACAAGTAGCTATCCTCTGAACTAGCGAAAGGGAAGAAAAAAAAAAAAAAGCAAAATATCAATCCATGTCATCAGCCGGCAGTGCCCGCCCGGTAATGCTCACGGTAGTCCTCACGGAAGTGTCAAGCGTGAAGTATGAAGCAGTGTCAAAGCCTTACTCATCACTTTGCTAGGCTTGCCTTGTGCTACCTTCCACTTCTCTTCGATCGATGAGGCGTTGCCTTGACCGGGGGCACCGGGGCTTGGGGGCACTGCAGTGGTGAATGGACATGTGCGGGCATGCAGCGTTGCATCCCCCCTAACCCACAAAAAAAAATAGGTATTTGTCACCATGTGCATTGCAGCACCAAGCGAGGAACTTTTGGGTGCCTGGGGATGGATGGACGGATGGTTCACTCGTCCGAGACAAAATAGATGAGACCGACCAATAGGTTAGGTGAATCAGTTCGCTACCGCTTGTCAATTTTGTTCTTCTTTTTTTTTTTTTTTTTTTTTTTTTTTTTTTTTTTTATAAGAAGAAGGCCGTTGTAAGCATGTAATACGCATTACAGCAATTCGAAAAAAAACATTGGCTAGAGTCTCATCTAGATACAAATATCCAGAAACTGCCTAGAACTCAAGATCAGAGGTGTGACAAAGACGCTGGATGCGTGGTAGGAGTATACCCGGTATGATGTCAAATGTCTCAACTATTTTGTCCAGGACGAGGTTCGATGGTTGGATGGTTGGATGGATGGGTCGATGAATGGTTGGATGGATCTGCATTTCCCCCCTTCCCCCGGACCGGCGGTCTT
The DNA here is from genome assembly GCF_033458365.1 of Neurospora hispaniola. Lineage (NCBI taxonomy): Eukaryota > Fungi > Ascomycota > Sordariomycetes > Sordariales > Sordariaceae > Neurospora > Neurospora hispaniola. Next base: position 5,171,864 of record NW_026944407.1, on the reverse strand, counting down.
AGGCCATCAAGGTTCTTTTATTCTTCCGCTTTCTATCATTTGATTTCTATCCGGAAGGATGACATATCGACAGGGCTGGAAGGCGGGAAAGGCGGGTAGCTACTACTACGCTGGATGAGGTAAGTTCCTTATATTGGAGGCATGGAATGGATGGTACGATCCTGGTTAAGGTATTTGAGTTAACGGGATGATTTGAGTTTCTGGGTTTGGTGCAGTGTGGTGGTCATGCTGTCGAGTGTCAGTGAACCTGGAGCATTTGTACAAACTCTCGTCGCTCTCTGGCACTTTAACTGGTGGTTAGGTTTCCATGCTTGCTTGCCATGACAGAAATCGATGCGAGAAACTTTGGAGTGACACTCGGAGACTTGATGTTGGTGTTGATGGCTGCACATCATATGTTTGGGTTGATTTCATGCGGAGCGTTCCGTTTCCGTCGAGATTCTTTTTGTTGAGAGTCGATCTCGGAGGGGACATGTCCGATGATGATGATGATGATCTGGATGATATATGTGTAGAGGTAGTATCTGTCCGTCAGGTCTGGACTGGAATTAAAGCACACTACTCCGGACCTCTTGCCATCTTTATCACCCACAGCCGATATCTCTACCAGCACAAGCCCCGTTGACTTACATCCGTTCAAGCTCGGCCTTTGCTTGCTTGACGTTAGCAGCATAATCAAGTATCAAAAGGACAAAATCGTTGCAGCAAGATGTATTCTTACGTCTCCTCTTCCTCTTCCTACTCGTCTTCTTCTTCCTCTTCTTCCTTGCCCTCCTCCTCTTCTTTCCCATCTTCCTGCTCAATCAAGGGACAATCCACAGCATCACCACCATCTCATCACCATGAACCTACCAAACCATCAGCTACTATGATCATCACACCACAACCACCTTCTTCTTCATCTTCCTTCTCCACCACCAACAGCAGCAGCAACAGCAGCAACAGCAAATTCAACAACGACATCATCAACAACAAAACCTCAACCTCCCTCTCTCTTCCACAAGCAGCCACACCCCCGGACTTACTTCAACTTCGATACCACGACCCTCCACACTCTCAAACCACCCACCAACTTGATTCCCGTTCGTCATCGATGTCCAATACGGACCACATGCACACCGATACTTCTGTCTCTACAGGTACTTCTCCCTCTACCTCTACTTCTACTCCTACCTCTCCAGGGACTTCCACCTCTCCAGATACTTCTAACTCTCCAGGTACCTCTACCTCTCCCTCCACAGATACTTCCACTTCCACAGCTAGTCAACGCCAACCTCAAAAGTATCACACCCGCCGCCGCCTCCAAGTCCGCCGCGCCCAGTCCTCCCACCGCCAACGAAAAGCCGACTACATCAAGCGTCTGGAGCGCGAGATTGCGAGTATTCGGGGGATGATTGATCAGATGAAAGAGGATATGGAAGTGTTGAGAGGGGAGAATGAGGATTTGGGGGTGATGGCGGTGAGGAGATGAGGTGTGAAGAAGATCCCAGGATCGTGAGGTCAAAAGGGAAGAGAGAGAGAGGGGGGGGGTTGGAAATTGGAAGTTGGAAGGGGGAAGGCACGGGGGAAGGCACGGGGGAAGGGACAAGTTGGAAGAAGGAGGCACGTGGAGAGAAGGGGTAACTGGACTGGACTGGATTGAATTGAATCGATGGAACGAAGGTGAAGATTCGAGAGGACATGGAAGAATGTCAGTTGAGTTCAATAGATGGTTCTGTTGAGAGTGATGATAACTTGGTTGTGAATGGTGGAGGCGGACGGCAGGCCTTCTTCCATTTTTTTTTTATTTTTTTTTTTATTTTTTTTTTTTCCTTCCTTCCTTCTTTTCTTTCTTCCACTTTTTCTGTGCTGTATTACTTTCTCATGTTTTATCTTTACTTGTATTTTCTTCCTTTTTTTTCGCCCTCATCCTTTCTAGGTCTAACCTTGAATTCTCGTCGACACAACCTACCATTAGATCTCTCCAAATCTCTCTTACCAAAATCATCACCAAAGCTCATCTGCGTTGCAACACCTCTCCTTGTTTTTGTTAAATCCTTTTACTACTCATGATGCGTGGGATTCAGCGTAGCATGTGAATGAAGTCAATGATCTATCTCATGATTCTGTAAAAGAGAGAGAGAGAGAGCGCGCTTGGGATTCGCCGATCCTTAACGACGGCTTTTGTAAGTAGCCTGCCCAGATGGCACTCTGCCGTGCCTTCCCTTAAGGGAAATCCCGCATAAATGCCCTTCTCAAAAGAAGAAAGACGACGTCCTCGTCGTTAACTATTATATATATTAACATAATTATCTGCTGTACCTAGCCGGTGTCCTCTGCCTTCTTGCGTCTGTTAATGCTGCGCCAGCTTGCCTTCTTCGCGTTACTTGGTTACTCCGACTTTATGAATGTTTCTCCAGTGACACATGTGAATAAACAGACACCAGTCTTCTTTACCTATCTTCCAACATACGCGTCTCTCTACATCAACTTGTTTATCTCCAGCCATTAAGTGCGCCGCGACTTTGTTATCGACTAGATTGTTTGGATTTCTCTCCGGCTCCATCGTCTATATTTTTGCCTCGCCTTCCTCTGACTCTATCCACTTCATCATCTACTCATCCTTACCCACCAATTCCTCATGCTTCTCTAGTAGACTTGTGCTTTGACAGCAGGTCGTCGTAGTTCCTTGTCCATCCACTCAAAGTCTTATTGTAACCGTACAACACTTCTTCGACCTCCTCCATCATACCTTTTTTAACACTCTTCTCGACATCTAGCATCAACTAACTCCCCTAAACCCCCTCTTCGCAGAGACCTCTTCATCATTACAAACATCTTTGAATCAATTCGTTCTATATCTATCTGGTCAAATAATTACGAGAACGAGAAGTCGTTCTGATTGCTCCCAGCCCTTGAAACCTGAAACCTACGTCCTACTTTACCCTATCTCTGCCCGACATCACACGGAACGCATTTTGTCTATCATAAACGACGTCATATTGTATCTAGATGACCAACTGTCCTCGGCGATGGGATGAAATGTTTTGTCAAGTTGGGAAGGGCTCCAAAAATAGCCTCGAAATTATCGGCCTTTCATTGTCCCGGCTGCTGTCAGACATCTCTCTCTCTGCCCATCTCCAAGACCCTCACGTTGTCCTGATACTTCGTATTCAGTTCTTCGTAGTTCTCATTCCAACCTCTGCTCTCAATTCGTCTTCGCTCCTGTTAGCTATCCACTCTTCGTGCGACCATGCGGCCCAAAGCCCAAGCAAGATGGTGGATCTCGGCCACTTCTTGGGATCCAGGATGGAGGATATTATAATCGATGAGCATTCGCAAGTCGGGGAGGCCGACATGAGAAGGCCGGTTTGCTTGACAGCGGCATCTGCAGTAGGGCCAGATCGCATGGAGCAGCGGGTTCGTGCTACTTCCAGGATGCACACAGCACATGAGTGGTGCATCTTGGTACGCAGACGCTGTGTGATAGAATCAAGCGCAAGTGTGATTTGAAAACTGTCCTCAGGGATGGGGTGAAATGTTTTGTCATCATGAGAAGGGGCTCATAAACACCTCCCCGAATGCGCTGTCCCGCTGAGGTCGTTGCAAGACTTCTTCTCACAAAACCCAGAGATATTCACTAGCGGCGAGAAACATCTTCGGACCAACGTGGCGACGAATGAGATTCCGTAATCGTAATATGAAGGAAGAGAGGATGAACAAGGGAAGCTGTTGAAGAGGAGTAGCGTGGTGTCGAAGCGGATGAACAAGAGTAGCGAAGAAGGGTAGCGCGGCGTCAGACCTAGGGGATGGTCAAGGGGGCCGGATGAAGACGATGATTGTGTTAGAGTCTGACGCAAGGAGCAGCTCAGCTACAAAGGCCTGGGATCCCAGGGTTTATATGCCTATTTCGCCATGCACAACCGGGTTCCAATCTAGCCATTGGCCTGACTTTGGAGAATGGCCTCCTTCCTCAGTAGCGTCATGCTGCTTCCTATTACCAGCCATACACACCGTTTTGTGGAAATGCTGGAGGCGGCAGCCGCTCTTCGCTCTGGCAGCGCATGGAGCGACTGTTGCTAGGTAGAGAAGAGTGGATGATATTTCCCTACAGATAACCCCAACGTGGAATGTCTGGCAACCTTGACCTTTTCTACACCCTTGCGCTTGAACTCTGAGCCACTGAACTCTCATCAGAGCAGCCACACTGCCCGGGGACTCCTGCCATCCCAGAGCGATTGGTATGTCCTTGGTTGAATATCTGTACCAGTTCTACATATACCAAGGCTTCATGTGAGCCTCCTGTAATTTTCACCCTCGGCGCCTCCCTGGTGGTGATACCTAGGTATCATTGTATTAGTCATGACCACATTGCGGGTTCCGTTACATCATTCTTCAGCACCTTCCCAGGATCCTTCTCTCGAGAGTTGGTACCTAAGTGGCCAGCAGGTGTCGAGGCCCCTCCTGCTCGATTGCCCTTGGAGGTGTTCCGAGATTATCGACCAAGGAAGGTGCTCGTCAACCTGCTGTTCAGTTAGTAACCATTTACACGTCGCGTCTGTTCCCTTTGTAATACCGTTGTTTAGGCCGTGAAAGTGTTACAGTCAGCGAGTATTGCTTCAGTGTCAGTTCACTTCGCTTTTCTCATGCATCTTGTTCGAGATATGAGACCATAAAGACAGGCATGTCAACACATGTTGGTCCGATACAAAGTTCCAATTGTTTATTGGGAAAAAGGAATCGACTGTCGTCTGGATGTACCTACCTCCAGATTGGCCCTGGTTGATATTGAAATCGTCAGAAAGTGCAAGTGCGTGAAGAGAGGAAAGGGCTCGTCTCTTGGGAATTCTGCAAAGACGCAGTACATGTCTCGTGGGTGCTTGCTCACTCGGTAATTCTAGGTACCTACTCTTCTTCGAACTCCTTCTCCCTGTCATATTGTCATTTTCTTGTCCTCAAGATGGAAGCACTTTACTGTGTACTCTTCATCTTTCCAACGCCAGTTCTACAAGTACACAGTACCAGTACATAATATGGTCTCCCGTACAAACCTCAAGCCGTAGCCGCCCACGGCCCGACCCACGCATTAACAATGAGACCCCAACCCCACTGTGGTTCCCACTGTTCCCGCTGCACCCTCACGGAAAATCACTGCCCAAACCCAGGCAGGCACGTCAGCCGTGACAAAAGCGCCAACCTGCATCTTCAGTTCTTCCTCCTGCTTCTCTCTTCACCAGTCAAACCACCGCATCTGTCATCTAGGAACACTCCACCTCCGCAATAGGTGTCTATTAGCTCCGGCGCCTTCCCGTCCTTATTCTTATTTTTGGGTCTTTTTCCGTGGGCGGGGTAATGTCGATTCCATCGGCGCCTGCTGCGGGAGTTTCCTCCTTCAACACTTGAGCAATGGACTCGACCGGCCACACCAACAAAGCCAAAATGCAGTGTTTATGGTACAAGAAAGTTCTGTACAGTAGCGACTCAGGAACAGTACTAGAAAACATGTCGTCTCGACGCCTCCCGGGGGTGAAACACATCCAGTTCGCCGGTTAGGAGTGTGGTACCTAACGGTTGTTGGCGTGGGCGCTTCGCCCCTGTGGCTTTTCTTGCTAGTGGCTGTAGCCCGTTATTGGTCCAAGAGGCCGCGCTTCGTGTTTTCAAATCCCAAGTACGTCTTTGCTATCCGCCATGTAACCCTTCGACAACGACCCGGGGGGTGCGTGGACTCAGAGACCTTCGAGGGGCTTGGGGAGGGGGAGAGGGGGTGTGTAGATGCAAGTCTGGGAGAAACAAGAAGGCAACCAACATGGGTTCACCTCGTCGAGTCCGGGGTCCTCGAATCCCCAGTGGGCTACATAATGGGCGGTTCCGATAGTTCGGGTCGGGTGCTGACGTTGGTCCAGTCAGGTACCACCACGACGGGATTCTTGCTTTTGCTATGGGACTGGAAGATATATGAAAGTGTTCCCTCTCCCATGTCACGGTCCTGGAGTCTGGGGTTCTTCACCACTTTTTTTTTATTTCTTCTTGTCATTATTTGTTGATATCCTGTTCTCATTTCGTCTATTATTGTCTAAATTACGAGTCAACGGTTGAACGCTTTTGGATACGAGTAGCAGAGAGCAGAATACAAGATGGCTCCCAAAGATGGTGGCCCACTCAACTTGCTATCTCTCGGTAGGCTATCCATGGTAATGGACCTTGGATTACTGTATAGCTAACAATATGCCGAAACACGCAGATGGTGGAGGGATTCGCGGTGTGTCAGAACTGGTTATCCTTGACAGAATAATGAGGAAAGTCCAAGAAAGGGAGCTCCTGAGTGAGATTCCAAAGCCCTGTGATTATTTTCATCTCATTGGCGGTGTCAGTACTGGAGGGTAGGTGCCCCGACCCGAAGCTTCAATTTGACTTGACCCTGGACTAAATCATGTCATACAGTCTTGTTGCGATACTGCTCGGCAGACTCCAGCTGACCACCACCGAAGCACTGAAAGAGTACGACAGCTTTGCCAAGAAAATATTCTGCACCAGAAATCGAAGATTAAGTTTGGTGTCCAGATATGGCGAGGAAGCGCTCGAGCGAGCAGTCCACGAAGTTGTGCAAAAATGTAGGTCCAGCCCTTTGATGAAGGATCCCTCTGTGGACGAACGAGCGACCGGGAAAGCCTTTGTATGTGCCATGCCGAAGCAAAACCAGGGCGTTCCGCGCCGGATTCGCTCATACAACAGTGGTGACGACTGGGACAAGAACATCACCATCGTCCAGGCGGCACGGGCCACGTCGGCTGCTCCCACCTTCTTCAAACCTCTTGTCATAGAGAATGAGGGAGTCAAAGAGGAGCTGATTGATGCTGCAATGGGTGTCAACAATCCCGTAGCCGAGGTGCTAGACGAGGCAGGAATGCAATTTGACAACTCTTGCAAACTGGGCTGTTTCCTCAGTCTCGGCACCGGGACTCGGCCGAAGAATATGGAGTCCACCAGCGCAATCGGCCAGCTTGTGGATGTCGGAAAGCTGATGAAAGAAGTCACCACTGATTCGGAAGCGAGAAGAGAAGATATGGACAGGAAGTTCACAGATCATGAGTCGACCTACTTCCGCTTTAGCGTTCCTGACGCCGCGAGCAAGGTGAAGATGGAGGCGTACCAGGACATACCAAAGTTGAAAGCAATGACTGAGGAGTATCTGGAGACTGCGAAAGCCAAGGCAGACATTGAGAAAGTCGTGGATGTTTTGGTCAACAACAAGACGGAAAATGTGACCATCGGGCAAGCTTGTAAGTATTCAGTGGATATGGGACTGGACATAAGAGACTTACTGACAGATTGGCCCGTGCAGGCAAAATACTAAGGGTGCAAGTGCGCGAGTCGCAACCCCGAGGAACTGTCAGTCGATACTTCACCGGCAGAAAAGAAACTCTCGACAAGATGTCAGGATATTTCTTCCAGTCTGAAGATGCATCCAAACGATCGCGGTCCCTCGAGTTCTTGATCTGGGGAATGGGCGGTGCTGGGAAATCCCAGGTTGCTCTGAAATTCTACGAAGACCACAAAGACCGGTTCAAATACAAGTTCTGGGTCGATGCCACCACTCCTTACACTCTCAAGGAGGGGTACCAGAATATCGGCTTGGAGTTGTGGCCCCAAGAAGCCGTCGCCAATGACGCACTAGTCCTTCGAGTCATCAAGTGGATGGAGACCTTGAAGGACGATTGGCTGCTTATTCTTGACAACGTCGATCACCAAGACGGAGACTGGACCAACTATCTCCCGAGGAGCGGTCATGCCCACGTTATCTTCACCAGTCGTAAGAAGGACGTGAGGCCCGGTCTTCGCTCGGCCAACATCGCAGAAGTCAACGAGCTCAGTGAGGATAACGCAGTAACTCTCTTGCTTAGAGCCGCCGATAAAGACCATGACGACCAATCAATGAAAATTGCAGCACTGCCAATTGCTAGAGAGCTCGGATGTCTCCCTCTTGCTCTCGACCAAGCAGGAACATATCTCGGCCAAACCGGGGAGTCATTAGGGCGCTATCTCCAAGAATTTCAGGAAAGAAGGATAGAAAGAATGAAAAAGGTCACCCACAAGACAGAGGGAAGGAATGAGGCCGTCTTCACCACCTTTGACATCTCCTTCGATCAGATCAAGGCCTGGGCGAGAAACAAGGAAGGCCACATTCGAGCTCAACAAGCGCGGTCAGCCATCAAGATTCTCAACATCATCTGCTTCTACTACCACGAGAACTTGTCGGAAGAAATCTTCAAGCGAGCGGCCGAGTTCCGGTCACAGAGGGGATTCGACCCCCTTCGGGATGGTAGCCACTCGGTACAAGAGCTCATCACGGTCGACAACACCCAGAAATGGAACGACCGAACCCTGCGGGACGGAATGCTCCTTCTCGAATCCTTTTCTCTTCTCAAACCTTGTCGCCAACTACGAGGACCAGGAGCTGAGACCGCCCCACGGTCGTACTCGATGCACGTGCTCATCCACGGCTGGGCCAGGGACCGTTTGAGCAAGGCAGAGCAGAAGGTGTACTCGCTGTGGGCGCGGACGCTTTTGATTGGGTCAATCCCAACCTCCAAAACAAGTCCTGCGGCAGTCAAGTACAGGCGGCAGGTCCTTCCGCACGCCATGGCGTGTGAGACGCTAGTGAAGGAGCGAGAAGGTGATCGCGAGCTCGAAATGTTCATTCAGACAAAGCTCGCCACGATGGCGCAGGAGGGCAATGATTGGGAAAAGGCAGAGGGTATCTGGATCGATGCCATTCGCGACTTCAACATGGAGCACGCAGGTACCAATCACAACGAGTCGACCATTTCAGCCATGAAGTCTTTAGCAGAGCTGTATAGTGACCTCGGCCGATTCGGCGAGGCGGAGCGCTTACTGGTGGAAGCCAGAGATCGGCGAGTTGTAGAGATTAAGGATACTTGGCAACAATTACTGAATGAACATGAGGCTAAGAAGGAGGGAGAGAAGGGAGGGAAGAACGAGGAAAAGAAGAAAAGTGGGAAGAAAGAGGAGGCGAAGGGAGAGGAAGAGGGCGAGTTCTTCAACTACTTTACACTCGGTTCCGAAGAAATGGAGCTGTATCTCAATGCCGATGATGCCATCATCAAGATCGACGAAGCTCTGGCCAAGCTCTACCAGACAATGGGCCGGTTGTCGGACGCCGTCACTCTCCTACTGCAAATCATGAAATCGAGGAAGTGGAACGGAAGCCCTGAGCATCTCAAGAAGCTGGACGCAGATGTGGAACTCGCCCAGGCCTTGTTCAAAAAGAATGATGAGATGGATATAAAGTTCAACGAGGAAGTAGCCAGACAAATGGCCGATCCGGAGCGGACCCACCGCTTTCTCAAATACGAAAGTCTCTGTCGTCCACAGCCAAAGAAGATCGCCACGGCGGAGGACGAAAAAGACAATGCAACAGCAGCAGCAGCAGTGCAACCTCTTCCTCCCCAGACACCCGTCGAAGAAGACGAACCCCCGCACATCCCCGACGCCCTCCGCAAGGACGAAGCCAAACTATGGGCCTACTACGACAACGCCGTCGACTTCCACGGCGCCAACTCGGAAAAAGCATGCAACATCATGCGCGCCCTCGCCGGCAACATGCTCGCTCAGCAGCGGCCCGAATGCGCGCGCATCATCGTCAGCGAGGTGCACAAGCGCACCATGGAACGTCTCGGCCCGCACCATTACCGCGTATCCGAGCAAGTCAGCGAGATGGCCCACATCTTTATCCAGAACGGCGACATCCCCTCCGCCGTGACGGCGCTGATGGTGCCGGCCATCAACATCTGCGACACGCTGGGCGTCGAGAGCTATAATAGCCGCAGGATCATGGTTATGCTGCATGACCTGCTGGACGTGTACGAGCAGCAGCAGAACATCAAGGGCAAGGACAAGGAGCAGGAGGAGGAAGATATGTGGGAGCGGTTACTGGCGCTGACGAAGAATTACTGTAATACCTGGTGTCAGCATCATGATATGCACAGGGAGCTGAGGCGTAGGTTGGGCCCGTCGCAGGACGCGTTGATGGCGGCTAGGCTGTCGCAGTATCGGAGCAAGAAGGCGTGGCAGAATAGGGAGGCGAGGAGAGAGCTTTTTAAAGAGTTGTTGGTCCGTCCGGAACCGTTTTATGAAGAGCTGAGGGAGTCGGTGGGCTTGGGAACGGGGTTAGAACAGGGGCCGAGATCGGATTAGTTGTTCGTGATGGGCTTTCGTTTGGTGGACGGCTGGGGCCGCTGTCGATTTCGGGTTATGATCATGACGTTTGGGTTGAGGTTTGTTTTTGCTGTATACCTACATACTACCTCTAGGGACAGGCGTTTGGATCAAGCGGGAAATGTTTGGATTCACAATTGCATGGCATTTACCCTTGTTCGCTAGGTATGCTGAATGTCATGCCATACAAGTACACGCCTGGGAAGTCTCACTTGAATGGAACCGTTGTAGATCTTCCGCAGTTTTTTTGACAGCACACCTCGATGCCTTTTCCAGATCAACATAAGGCCTACTATAATAGCACAATTATATACCAACCAGACACCTACAGTATGCTGTTTACGGCCAAGTTGTTGGAAACAATCAAAACGACGAGAGGGTAAAACTGGAGAAAAATAAAAACAAGAGAAGAAAAAAAGGTTGCCCGAACGTGCCCAAGGACATATTCGAACGCCGTTGCTTCTACTGTGTAGATAAGAGGGCAGTTACGGGACCGTAAAGTGGCGCGCTTCACCTCTGTCGACTACGCTGTCTTAGGTACCCAGGCCGTTTGTTATGAGTGTACCACCTTTCGATTCCAAACCTCAAGTAAGGAGTGCACTCGCGCAGACAGGCAAGCAGGGAGAAACTGAAGCCCAAGTCAAAGGGAGGAACCCAATTCAGTTTTGCGCTGGGGCTGGCCATGATGTGAGTTTGGAATTTGCAACACCGGTGAGGAGTCCGTATATTCAGAATGTATTCACGGTCGGGAACCACGTTGAGGTCAAGGACGTGGATGACATCGAGATCAAGATGAGCTTGTGGGTGAGGACGGGTCATAGGCCCAAAAGATTCAAGGTTGGGTCGGTGGTTGTCTCGCCGTCGGCATTTTCTGTGCTTGGTTGACCATCGTGTTAGATATTTGAGTAGATCAATCAGTAAACAATATATACAAGTGAGAATGGACGGGTAAAACTACGCAAACTGAAGATGGTTTACAAAGTGAAAGTGAAGGTGATGTTTACAGTTGACGTTGGCAGCGACAGTGACAGATGCGAGTCCCCACCAAGTGCCAAGTGACCGCCGGCCAGCTGTAATCTCACCCGTCTGGATCCACCCTTCACTTTCATCACACATTTCATCCAATCACATCTCGCCAGCCGTTTTTCTTTTGCACGCCCATATGTACATTTCCCAGCATAACTCACCCCATCCACGCTTCTCACTTCATCCTCCAATTCTCACCAGCTCTTGATCCCGTTAACCCCCGCCACCTCTCAAAATGTCACGCAAAAGAAAAGCCGAATCCGGCGAAGTCCTCAAAATCGGTAACAAAACCATCTCCCTCGAAGGCTACCTCACCAAGAAACCAAAAACTGCCAGCACCCCTTCAACCTCGACATCAGACAACAACACCCCAGCACCATCAACCGAAAATGATACAACGACAACAACAGACCCCAAGGAATTCAAGCCTTCCCGCCCTCTCACAGGAGACCCCTCCCTTTTTGCCACCCGCCGCGCCCTCCCGCTCTACCTCTACCAAGACCGGATCCGCTCCATCCTCTCCAAAAAGGACGTGCTAGTGCTCGTCGGTGAAACCGGTTCGGGTAAATCTACCCAGGTCCCGCAGTTCTTGTATCAGGAGCGGTGGTGTCAGCGACGAAGAGTCAAGGTCAAGACCAAGGTGTTGGATAAAGATGGGAACGAGGTTCTTGAGGAGGGTGGTAAAGCAAAGACGAGGGAAGAGACGGTCAACGTTGGAGGAGTCATTGCGATTACCCAGCCGAGAAGGGTAGCTGCTACTACGCTTGCGGGACGTGTGGCGAAGGAGTGCGGGACGCCGTTGGATACGAGTGGGAGGGGGACAGGGTTCAAGGGACGGGGACCGAAAGGGAAGGATGGAAAGGGGCCAAAGGGTGGGAAGGAGGGAGAGGAGTGGGATGAGGAGAAGGATGTAGTGGAGGAGATGGGGAAGAGTAATGGTGGTGATGAAGAGGTGGTTGAGGAGAATGGGAATGAGAAGAAGGATAGGAAAGACCAGGAGAAGGGCCTGGTTGGTTACTCAGTCCGTTTCGATCATCGAGTACCGCCGGGGACGAAGATCAAGTACGTTACGGAGGGTATGTTGCTGCAGGAACTGTTGAGGGATCCGCATCTACGACAATACTCGGCCATCATTGTGGACGAAATCCACGAGCGCAGTGTGGATGTCGATTTGCTGTCTGGGTTCCTCAAGCAGATTGTTACGGGCGACAAGGCCGGTCGTGGAGGGATCCCGCTCAAGGTGGTAGTCATGAGTGCTACCGCACAGGTCGAAAGAATCAAGAAGTTCTTTTCTAGCGACGACAGTCTTAAGAAGGGGACATCCGGGGAGGAAGTGGAATACCTCGAGATTGAAGGCCGACAGTTCCCCGTCGAAGTCATCCACGAGCCCAAACCCGTTCCAGACATCCAGGAGGCACTCCTCAAAACGGTCTTCAAGATCCACACCCAAGAGCCGCTCTCCGATAAACACGGCAAGAAGGACATCCTGTGCTTCCTCACCGGCCAAGAAGAAATCGAAGCCGCCCAGCGCCTAATCGAAGAATTCGCCGAAACCCTCGACCCCAAAGTGCCCAAAGTCAAAGTCTTCCCCCTCTTCGGCCAGCTCTCCATGGAAGCCCAGCACGAAGCCTTCCAGCCCATCAAGCATCCCTTCACGCGCAAGATCGTGCTAGCCACCAACATTGCCGAAACCTCCGTCACCGTCCCCGGCGTGCGCTACGTCGTCGACTGCGGCAAAGCCAAAGTCAAACAATACCGTCCCCGTCTCGGCATGGAATCGCTGCTCGCAAAACCCATCTCCAAGTCCTCCGCCATCCAACGCACCGGTCGTGCCGGCCGTGAAGGCCCCGGTAAATGCTTCCGTCTCTACACAGCCGACACCTTCGCCACTCTCCAAAAAACAGACCTCCCCGAGATTCTGCGGACAGACGTCCTCGGCGCCGTCTTGACAATGAAAGCCCGCGGCATCGACGACGTGCTTTCCTTCCCGTTGATGGACCGGCCGGAAATCGACGCCGTCGAAAACGCTCTCGTGCACTTACATGTGCTTGGCGCGCTAGGCGACGACGGCCGCATCACCGACACAGGCCGCAAAATGGTTTTGTTCCCCGTCACTGCGCCCTACGCGCGCGTCCTGCTCGCGGCCGCTGACCCGCGCTATGACTGCCTGCTGGAAACCATCGACATCATCTCGTGCATAACCGCAGGCGACGACATCTTCATGCAAGTCCGCTCGGAAGAAGACAAGGAAGCCGTGGACGTGTACAGGAAAGAACTCCAGCGTCGCGAGGGCGACTTGATCACGTACCTGAATACCATGCAACGCTTCGTTTCCACCCCCTCTGCCGACCGTGGGACGTTCTGCAAACAACGCCGGATTAATGTGCGGAATATGCGACAGGCGCTGAATATCAGGAAACAACTCCGGTCGCTGTCGGTCAAGAATAAGATGCTGGCGGAGTTCCCGATGCCGGATGCGGAGGTGACGTACCAGCCTGTGTCGCCGGAGACGGCAGAGAGGATCCTCAAGGCGTTCTTGAAGGGGTTCGCGATGAAGACGGCCGTGCTAGCGCCCGATGCGAGTTATGTGACTGCCCATGGGAAACATGTGGTTGCTATTCACCCGAGTAGTAGTTTGCATGGGGTCAAGAGGGAGGCTATCATGTTCCTGGAGCATGTGTATACGCAAAAGAATTATGCAAAGAAGGTGAGCGCCATTCAGGCGGGGTGGATTGCGGAGGCGTTGGCTGCCTAACCTGAACGTGTGTTCTCGTGGGTGGCGGGGTTTAATATGGCCAGAGATGTGGATGGTGGCAGAGAAGGTGTGAGGTATAGATACCCTAGATAGAGGTGCTGAATGCATGTACTTGAAGTCTATACTGAATATTATATCTGTTCATCACTGAACATATTCCACGGTGAAAATGGCCGGTTGACGATTTGTTTACATCGTGATGCTCTCCTTGGTGTTGTCTTCCCATTTTGTTGTCTTCGAAAGAAAGAAGTGGATCCAGACCCACCGACCTCCGGTCTTGGCACTTGTCATCACCAAGCGCTCTCCAACCGTCGTTCGGCAAATCCGGCATTCCGCCCGGACCGTCACTCAACGCCGTTCATTGCAGTGAGTGTATCAGCCGCCCCGTCTCCGTCGCCGCGCCCATCAACCACCATCACCACCAGCTTCATCTCCCTCCCCCCCTTTTTCTCCCCCCCATTCCCCCTCCTCCCCCGTCTTTCCTCCACTTCTTTTCTCTTTCATCTTTCTCTACCCTTTTTTTCACTGGCCATCCACCCCAAAACAAAATCGAAAAGGAAAATTTCAGAATGTACGCCCTCGCCCCAACCCTCCGCCGCTCCGCCGCAGCCCTCACCCACTCCAAAAACCACGGCATGACGCCCGGCCCGCTCGCTCTCCTACCGCCCATTTATCTTTATCGACGACTCCTTCGCGCGCACAGAAAACACTTGCCGCGCGAGATGCGGCTGTTGGGGGATGAGTATGTCAAGGCCGAGTTTCGGGCGCATCGGAGTGTGGATAATCCGGCGCATTTGGTGAGTTTTTTTTCTGCATTTCTTTGTTTTTATACATTTGAGGTTCTGGATGTGGGGTGGGATGGGCTGTGGGATGGGATGTTTGGAGGGGGTGGATGGGATGGGATGGATGGATGGGATGTTGGGGAGGGATACAGTGGGATGGGATGGGGTGCGACGTGGAGGGTCAAAGGGAGGGGCCAAGGTGAGGGTTGAGAAGGTAGTAATAAGGGGCGTGGGGGAAGGTATTGGGACGTTGGAAGTGAGGAGTGGGAAGGAAGTGGCAAGTGAAGTGAAGGTGAAGAAGCTCCAAGGGATGATGAAAAGGTGGTGAAGTGACTGATGAAGTACCCAACGCAAACCAGAGGGGAAAAGAGGGGGAAGTGAAGATTGCGGAGGTTATGCACTGGAAATTCCTGGTGGGAGCATATGACAGGGACTGAAAAGGAGGGCGATAAAGCGAGAGAAAGTGATGGAAGTGAGGAAAATGGGAGCGGTGATACAGCCGATGGGAAATGAAGACCGAACAGCAAGGGATGAGATTTGTCGGAATACGAGGGCCGAACTGGAAAAACAAATACCGAAAGCCTGGGGTAAACGGAGGAAGCTACGGCAGGAGAATGACAACGGAGTACGCTTAAGAGAGCAACTCGGTTGAACGGCATGAAGGAAAGGGATGAAAAGGAGGACAGCGTCGACAGCAGACTGGAACCGTGGTCATTGAGCAGGAGCAAATTCTCTTCAAAAGCATAGACTAACACAAACACCCACCTCACAGATCGGCTTTTTAACAGAGTGGCAACTCTACGCCCAAAAAATCGAAGGAAACTCGTGGGTAGGCGAGAAGTTGGACAAGGGCAAGGTTGAAAAGATGAGCGGTGCGTATCCCTCCCTTTTCCCCTTTCCTCATGTTCAGTCACTAACATAACATGACAGACGAGCAAATCGGTCAACTATACGAACTCATGCAAGCCATCCAAAAGCGCGGAACCGAAGGGGATCTTGAGGACGGTGACGGTGGAGAGTCCGGTCAAAAGTCGCAATGATCACTATAATAAAAGGGTGTATTTTGATAAGTGTATGGCTTGTTTCTGTTCTTTGTGTTAAGTATTTGTACAACTAAGCTATCTAAATCAAACGCTTATGAGGAACTCTCAAGTACACGAAATGTCTGCGACAAGACAACCCCTGGAAGACAAATTCGCTCAATAGTCAAAGAATGTACTCTTTCTCCCAAAAAGTAACCACCATCTCTACCTTGACCTGTCCCTCTTTTCGGAACACCCTCCTTCCTGCCTTTGCAATGACCAGCCCTCGAGGACTGGGACCGCTCTGTCCTAGAAATTGACGGCGACGGAGGCTCTGTAAAAAATGGAAAGCCTTTTTCGAACGCGGGAGGAGGGAATTGGTGTGATCGATCGTGCAGAGCCATGGGGGTTTGTCATCCTCAGAAAATCGTAGTTCTAAAGGCAGTGGTTTGGAAAATCTAGGGTCCAGTCCCCACATCTCAAGCCAGCCGAGCACGGCGGGAAGGACGGTATAGCTAGCGACGGGGAGAATGGGGATCGACGAGAGATCCGGTGCAGTTGAGTTGATGAGCCTGTGGGATCGTGGTTGATTAGCTGGGGTCTTATCTCTTATGTTGCTGTCAATCGTAAGAAGCCATGTTGGAACAAAAAAGGAGGGACCGAGTACGTGCCCGAATAAAAGGTCAGTGAAAGCTCTCATGCCCGTCATTCTGCTGTCTTTGTCATCCTCGAGGCAGATGATGATTACCGGCCTGGGGGACCGTTGCCTGTTGGCACGGAAGGCTTGATCGGCAACTACAATCCGTTCAAGTGAATGCTTGAGCCGAGTTTCTGCGGAAAGTAAAAAGATGGAGAAAACCCGATAGTCGCTTTGTTTAGGCTGAGAGGGCTCTCGAAAAGAGTAATCGCTGTCTTTAGGGCCCTGAAGGCCGATGTCGTGAAATATGTCATCGGTCTCTGTGAAGCTTGTGAGTACCACTGGTTGATGGTCGCTAATGTGAAGACTGAATACCTACGTTCCTAGCGTTCTCCGTGGACAGCAAGGACCTGTTTCATGGCCTCGTGCCATTCCGTTTTCATTCGACCGTACGCGCCAAACACGTGCTTGAGCTGATGGGCTGTCTTCACATTCGGCTTGGACGCGATCTTGGAGTCTGTGGGGGTACTGGTAGGTGCGGACGATGGCTTAGTCGGTGGGACGGAGCTCTTGTCATCGGCCACAGCTTGCGCAGGTTGCTCCTGTGGGGGTTCCTCCGACTTGGACGATATGCTAGTTGGGTTTGTAGCAGAGTGATCTGATGAGTCCGACTGCTCTGCCGAGTCAGACACCTCTACCTCTAATATAGTTGGTAACTTGCTATCGAAAGACATTGTGGAGATGGAAAAGAAAAGAGTAAGATAGAGCGAGAGTTGGTGATGGGAAGAGGGTGAGATGAAGAGTGGTGTGGTTTGTTATCCAATGAAAAGGGTATCGTCTAGCTTTAAGTACTGTAGGTATCTGGTATGCTGTTAAGATGCTCCTCCTGTATTGTAGTCCGCCGTGCCTGCCGTGTCAGTTGTGATGAGAAACTGCTGGATGTTTCCAAGGCCCTTTGGTTGTCGCTCCGCCCTTGGATCGGCCGTGTTGCCTGGAGCGCAAGAGGATCCGGGTACGTCTTTCTTTATAGCCCGTCCCTCACCATCGAGGGTCACAAGTCGTACTTAGAAGCCCAACTTCCCGGTCAGTCCCGAGAATACCCTCGTAAGAACAAAGCCCTCGTCCGACTCATCTGCAGAGCCTGCCACTGACGGCGGATAGATGGGCTTCTTGGTCCTTGGGTCCTTGTATGCCCTCAGCGCATCCTCAATAGCCTGCAACCTCGCTTGCCTCTCCTCGTCCCTCTTGAAGAACTCGTCTTCCCTCTTCTTTCCCTCCTCCAACTGCTTCTCCAAATCCTTTATCCTCTGCACGTTCGGATCGGGCTTTGACGAGGACCGATAGTACTCGTAGAGCAGCAGGGCGCTGGCAATGGTCAAGATAAAGGCGTCCCCAATGACATCGGCAAACAGGTCGACGGCCTTGGGCTCGGGCAAGGGCCTGAACTTGCGCTTCCATATGCTCTTGGGCGGCTCCCTGACGGCATGCGACTCCTTTGGGATGACGCCGTACTTGGCTTTGAGTTCCAACTCTTTGCGCACTTGCTCTTCAGTCTTGACGGTGGGCGCCTCGGCTTTCTCTTTGGCTTCCTTTGCGCGCAGCTCGGCGTCGGAGTTTCGAAGGGCGAGGACGGACAGGCGCATGTTGAGCTGGTGCATCATCTGGCCATACTTGGCGGCGAAGGCGCGGAATTTGGGGTGTTCATGGGCTTGGTGCTTGATGTGGTTCTGGGTGAAGAAGAAGAGGAAGCATGTCAGGCTACTTGGTTACCCATGACAAGGAGAAGGGAAGGATAGAGGGAGGACATACGGCGCCATACTTGGAGATATGCCGCACAAAGAGGGCGGCAAGCTTAAAGAGAGGAAGGGAGACCATGGTGATGTCTGGGGTGAGACCTAACCTCTAACCAGGGAAAACCGCTGGTCGGTCGTTGCCGCCGTTGGTGGTGGGTGAGTTGGCGATGCCGAGGTTCCACGAATTGGGACGAATTGGGAGTTTGGCCAAGGAGCCAACGAGTGGAAGAGGTTGTTTGCCAAGTGATGGCTGTTGGCCAAGTTCACAGAAAAACCTGGAGTAGGTCACAATGGTTTCTATACTACCTACAGGCGCATGTGACGAGACATTGAAGGAGAGTGCCGGGTAGGTTAATCTCTAAAGTTCGGATGACGGACAATTCCTGCATCCCAGGGCTTCCGTCATCCTCCATATCGATAAGCTCCATTGACTCCAGGCTGTGACAAGCAGCTGCCTGATTGGATTGCCCGATTGGCGTGAACAGCACCCTACCGCCCTAACGTCGAGTCAAGGTGCCGCTAACCAGCCAGCTCAGCACCTGCACCCCACTGAACCGGGCGAGTCAGACCCCCTGGTCCGTCTGTGGGCGCCCTGCGGTGCTGGCTTGGCAAGCGACAGTGGAGGTTCGGGTTCCATCAGGTCCCGTCCCTTTGGCTGCAGTGGGCTGCCCTGGCTGGAGAGGGTCCCCGCCGTTGCCCTGGCGACTTGACTGGCAAAGGGACAAACAAAACGAAAGGTCTCGAGCTCCATGCTTGCTTGCCAATTTTGGACGGTGGATTCATTCCAAAGCAACAACCAGCTCCCGTTTTGCATGAATTCAACAACACAACGATCTGAACTCAGCGTCCTTCTTTTCCACTTTCCACCTTCCCTTGACCTCTCCACTTTTGCAACAAAGTCGTCACCATCCTGGTTTGATTTATTTGCAAGGTACCAAGTGGATGAATTACTACCGACCTTCGTTTTCGTCGTCACCAATTATTCCCTCCCAGCGCGACACCCGAGTCAATCCGCGCTGAAATATCATCAATCGACGACAAACATCTTCATGATACTGCCTGGCTTAGTTTACCTCTACATACGTCGGATCCCAGGCCGCCGAGCAGTGCTTGGCCATCACTAGTCCGTCCCACTGTGAGTTTTTGCTTCTTCCAAACAGACAATTGGCGCTTCCTAGGTCTTCTTCCCTTCGTTTCCACTCTGTTGTGTCTCTAACCAAGGTGGAACCTCCACTCCTTAGACCTTTCAGACAATTCACAGCATTGAATGACCCGACGAACAGGACGAGACTCCCCGCCAACGACCCCGACGTCAAACTCGACGACTTCCTAATAATACATAGCCGATCGATCGACCTGTGATCCTCGAGGCGCTCGAGAAAGTCGTGGGAATGAGAGGTGTCGGTATGGACGCCCTATACCCCAGAGATGTTAACGCCCCGGCGAGACCGAGAGCCCATGAGCTAAAGTCCAAGGCAGCTGCTGGGCTCAAGGCTTCCAAGGACAAAGACCACCCGCCGCCCCCGCCGAACCATGTCAACGAACCCCCCAGCTCCGACCGCAAAGAGGGCGCCATCTACCAGGTCGGCAAGCCCCTAGGAAAGGGCGGCTTCGCTATCTGCTACGACGGCAAGCTGATCGGAAGCTCCAAGCGATATGCCCTCAAGATCGTCAAGGCCCAGATGGCCTCCAAAATGGAGCAGAAATTCCAGACCGAGCTCCAGATCCACTCCAAAATGCGACATGTGAACATTGTCCAGTTCCACCGCGCCTTTACCTTTGAAAACTGCACCTATCTGGTTCTCGAACTATGCTCCAATGGCTCTCTCATGGACATGGTCAAGCGCCGCAAAGGCTTGACAGAACCCGAGGTGCGCTTCTACACCGTCCAGATTGCTGGCGCCATCAAGTACATGCACGCCAAGGGCATCATCCACCGCGATCTCAAGATGGGCAACATCTTTCTCGACAAGTACATGAACGCCAAGATTGGTGACTTTGGCCTGGCTGCCTTGCTCCTCACCGGGAAGGATATGCAGATCATGAGGAGGACGACCCTATGCGGAACACCCAACTACATTGCACCCGAGATTCTCGAAAAGGGAAAGAAGGGCCATGACCACATGGTGGACATTTGGAGTCTGGGTATTATAGTCTACGCTATGCTCACCTCGAAACCACCTTTCCAGTCTTCAACCACCGACGAAATCTACCGCCGCGCGAGAGAACGTGATTACGAGTGGCCGTCGCCCGATGCTACACAAAAGTACTACAGTCTGGAGGCCAAGGATCTTGTTGCAAGCATGCTGCAAGACGCAGACATGAGACCGGATCCTGACACCATCGTCTCTCATCCCTTCTTTACCTCTGGCTACATGCCCGTTCCTTCCGACATTTCGTCCAGACTCCGAGATTCCCCACCACAGAATCCTGCCTTTTACGATCCTCTGTCCGGTCCCCAAGCGGAAGCAGACAACCTCCGCAATGTGCAAGAGATGTGCAAGGAGTGCAGTGTGGGTCCATGGTGCACACAGCAGTTTGTCTTCAAGAACATTTGGCGAGAGATGGCAGAGGAGGAGGCAAACGGCCTTACCCCTGTTATTCCGCTCGCCGAGGGTATCGTTTACAGGCCCTACGACGAGATCAAGACCGAGGCAAGACGTCGGGCTCGTCTATTACAGCAGCAGCAAGCCGAACAGCAAGCCTCCAAGCTGACATTGTCACAACAACCCCAGAAGCGCGTCCCGTTGGCGGACATCGGCGGAAGCAGGATGGAGGGAGTAATACATTCACAACCTCAAAAGCCGGTTGTGGATGACCTGAGCAACAGTCTCGCCCAGGCGAGCATCGCTAACAGGGGCACCACAGGACTTCTCCGTGTCCCACCCCAGAGTTTTGCGGCTCAACAAAGGGCCCAAGGCCGCCCTCTCGCTACGGTCAGCAGCTTAGGTCGGTCGCAGACAGTTCCAGAGCCGGCGCTCAGAAGTGCTAGCTCTACTTCGTTACGCACCCGGTCCAGCAGGCGGGAAGTGCCCGAGACCGCTCCTGATGCATTAGGATCCCAGCCAATTCGACCCACGACCCGTAGCACTCGCAGCTACCCAACAACCAGAAGCCAGGCCGCGGTGTTGCCAGCTGAAGAGCCCGCTCCTATCCAGCGGAGTGTACCAATCTCGACATCGCAAAAGCCTCAAGAGGACAAGCTGAGTCTCTTCAGTCCTGCCGAGTATCAAGAGGCAGTACCAGGGACGCAGCCTGACATCGTCCTTGAGAGGCTTCGCAGACTGCAGGCAGAGCTGGAACGGGCATTGAACGCCCGCTCAATGGCTCTTGTGTCGTCCCGGGACAAGACTCCATCACCTCCTCACATCGTAGTTAAGTGGGTTGATTACACCAACAAGTTTGGTTTGGGCTACATCTTGAATGATGGCAGTGTCGGTTGCATTCTTCGTAGCATCCCTACCCAGGAGGGTAGCCGAAGTGGTTTGCTACCACCTGCTTGCGTGCTCGTCCATGGTGCTGAACGTCACTGCCAGCGCAGAGACGACCCTAGATACCCAGACAGGCACCAAATCCTGCCCCAAAACGAGGGCGTATACTTTTACGAAAACAACGGCGAAGACGGCATCAATCGTGTTCGGGTCTCGCCCCAGAACTTCCATATCCCAGTCAACCCCGATGGCACTACGGGTAAGCTTACGGCGGGCAAGGATATCTACGACCACCGAAAGAGGGAGCGGATTGTGTTGTGGAAGAAGTTTGCCAATTACATGATTCAGTATGGCCGAGAGTCGGACAATCAGGATGATGCGCCAATTCGGATGCCGACCATCACGGACCCTACTGTTGCGCCGAGTGATGTCGTGACGTTTTACCAGAGGTTCGGTGACGTTGGGTGCTGGATGTTTTGCGATGGTCATTTCCAGGTATGTTGCCCTCCCCTTTCCTCTTTTGCTGAGATCCAGCTAACAAAATAAACAGTTCAACTTCCCCGACCATACCAAAATCGTCCTCGACTCCACTGGCACCTTCTGCCACTTCTGGCACCTCCCCGAGTCCGCCGCCACTCACCTCTCCATAACAGGCTCCCTCTCCGAATCCGCCCTCGACGAGCGTTCCGTCCTTTCCTACCCCTTACAAACCCTCCTCAACTTTTCGTCCCCTTCCCGCTCTACCATCACCAGTACCTCCACCTCCCGTCGCCGCCCCGAAATCCCCGCTGCATTGCAAAACATTCCCTCCGCCAACCAGTTCCGCGAGAAGATCACGTTCATCCGAGACGTAATCAAGGAGTGGTCCGCCAACGGAGGACTGGGAAACAGTGACATGTCACGCGAGAAGAGAATAAGGTGGACGGGCTGCAGAGAGACGAGGAACGCCACGGGCCCGATGAAGCATGTCTGGGTGACGATTGGAGCAAGGTGGGGTGATTCAAGACTCAGTGCGTATGTGGATCCGAGGAGGCCCGACGAGTTGGGGGAGGAAGTCGATGAGAACGCGAAGAAGAGGTGAACCCCATGACATGATAAGGGGTATGGTGGGTGATAGGCTGGAGAGGATGATTGGCAGAAAAGAGGAGAATGGTGGCTTATCTGTTCAAGGGACGGGGAGGGAAACAAAAAGAACAAAAAAAAAAACAGGAGATGGCAGTATACCCACGACGACGCAACGTACGTACGTACGCATGAATTCACGCATGCATCATCTCGCCTTTTTTCCATGGGGGCGTATCTTTATTACTTTTTATAAAGGGGGGGGCGGCGTTGTCTTTTTTTTTTCTCTTCTTCTTCTTCTTTTCCTATCACTATCTAGTTCTAGGTATGGACGGGGGGAGGTTTCCATTGTCGGAGTAACTTGTACCGGACTCTCACTGGTTCTGGTCGGTGGTATGGAAGTGGCATCCATCACGTATAAGGGAAGTCAGCGTTCGGCCTTTGATTGGAGCCTGTCTGGAATGTTTCGAGTGTTTGTAGAAAAGGTACAATGTACATATTATGATTTGATCAACTCTTTCTACTAGTTGTGGTCTTTGGTGTCTTTCTTGTCTTGAGAAGTAGGTGATGAACAATCCAATGAGCAATGCTGAAGAGTGAAGAGAGAAGAGAGAAGAGAGACTTATCGTAGCCAATGTCAAGTCAAAGCACAGTGAAAGCGAACTGGTGGTGAAGTTCCTACAAGTGATTACTCTTCTCGCCTGTTTTCTTACCTCAGGTTCCACTGAAACCCTAACCTACAGTAAGTAGTAAGTCTCATATGATGGTAGGTAGCCAAAGAGAAACAATAAGCAACTCTTTATTAAAAAAAAAAAGAATAGTCACCCGGCAACTACCTAATACATGGATAAAAGTCTCTCTCATACCCCCCTTTCTCCCTTTCTTCTTCTATTCACAAAGTTCGTCACACGCTAAAGAAAGGAATACTCTGCGTATGGATTGATTTTGTATTATTCATTCATTGGTGTATCTGCCTGCCTGCCTACTAGAACAAAGCCCCCCCTCCAAAAATAAGAGTCATGTACGTATCATATCGTCCATTTCTGTTTCATCTTCTCTCATGCTCGTAGGGTATTGATGTTGGTATCTGTAAAGCCAGGGATTCCCACAAACCAGAAAGCTGTGAAAGTCAGACAAACTTTCCTCGTTTCGAAGAACGAAATTCCCTCTCTACAGGCCAAGGACCCCTTTTTCTCCTATTCCTTGAGGCTCTGTTATTCAAAGGTAGGACTTCTCCAACATGGGGTCCAGGAGCAGTTGGGTCGACATCCCTCCTCCTCCTCGAAGAAGTGAAATAAAAACAAAAACGAAAACAGCAGGTGATATCAAGTGCGAGAAAACAAAATGACGACAGTATACTAAACGAAAACCCTCAAGTTCCCACTCTTCTCCTTCACAAACAGGACCACTTAGAAGTCCCAAAAGTTGTCAGACTTCAAGGTCTGCTTCTTGCCGGGATTTCGGTTTTGAAGGTGCAGGTCCTGAGGTTCCTCCTCCTCAGTAAGCCAGTTACGCTGCGTTCCCTTCTTGCCGCCCATGCCATCTCCGGCGATAGTGATGCCCTTGTTGACAGCGGTGCTAGCCTCAAATCCCTTTCTGCTGCCCATACCATCACCTGCAATGGTAATGCCCGTGTTGGAATTCTCCTTTCTTTGTACGGGTGATTCGTTCTCGATGGACCAGTGACTTTCCAGTCCACGTTGGGCCGCTTGGCGATTCTCGCTGGCCTTGGAGCGACCGTTGGCACCCTTCTCAGCCTGAGGGGATTCGTCCGAGATCTCAAAGTGAGGCTCAAAGTGCTTCTCCCTGTTTTTGGCGTTGGTGATGTTGCTCAGCGCACGAGGCGCAGGTGATGGCGCACTACCATCAGCCTTAATGAGGTCGTCGTCATACAAGTGCGAGGCTGCGTTTGTGCCAGCGCCGCGGTTGCTCTTCCCAACCGGCGATGGAGCACTGCCATCAGCTTTCAAGAGGTTGTCGTCATACAAGTGCGAGGCTGTGTTTGTGCCAGCGCCGCGGTTGTTCTTCTGAATCTCGGGAGATGGGCCGTCGTTGCCAACACTGAAGTGAGTCTCGTCATCACGGCGCAGCTTACGCGGTGGTGCCTTGTTTTGCGGAGTCGAAGGGCCTTGGTAATCTTCGTCGTCAACGCTGCCAAGGAAACTTTTGACAATGGTACGGGTAGGAGCTGGCCTCTCGGGGGAGGTAAAGTCATCGAAAGACCACTGGCTGTCATGCTTGGTCTTGGGCTTCTTGTCGAAGGGAACACCAGGCTGGGGTGCGTCGGCGGGATCGGAACCGTCGGCAAAGTCGAAGTGCTTGTACTTTGTCGGATCGGGCTTCACCTTGCGCTGAACCGAGTAGATTGACTGAGGTGTATCGGGTACTTCGGGCATATTCTCGTCAGTCTCGAAGAGACGGATAGGCTGGAAGTGCTTTGCGGCACCAGCCTTAGGGGCAACGCCGGGAGTCATTGAACGACTCCGGTCAGTAGTGGGCGAGGTGGGGTCCTCAACTGGCTCATCTCCAAGAATCTCCTCAAAGGTGCGTTGGCGTGGCTTGCTTCCAGCATAGGGAGAGACAACGGGCTCTGGTGGGGTTGCGACCTCTTCACGAGAAGCGAACAGAGAAAGCGACGCATGGGGATCGCGCATGGCGTTGGTGACCTTGGGACGGGTGCTCGTGGAGCCTTGGTTGTCGGTAGCGGGCGTGCCACCTTCCTTGATGCATCTTGTGATGAGGCTGATCTGATCCTTGCTGTCGCGAATTGGCCAGTTGCGACCGGACCTACCAATAACCTCGACTTGCTTAAGAAGCGAGCCTTGGTCCCAGCTCTGTCGGATTTGTGTAATCTTGCCGTCGCCGTTGAAGGTTACGATGTGGAACTGTCAAGCCGCGGGGTTAGCACTTGGCTGAAATTTATGAGGGGGAAGTTTGGGTAACTGACAATAGTAAAGTTGACCTTGCGATCGGCAACGTAGTTATCTTCCAGACCAGGGAGGTAGGGGCCTCCGGTAATGAGGAATTCGAGGGAGGTGTTGACTTCCAGGGCGAGGGCATCTTGGCCTTCAATGGCATATAGAACAGTCTCCTTCTCCTTCTTCACCTGGTTGGCAACGGTCGAGAGATGCTTGGTGATGTTGGATGCGCCGGCAACGCTGGTGGTGGTTGTGATGTAGTGTAGAGAGGCGTCGTCCGAGAGCGCCGCGGCGTTCGGCGAACCGAGGAACCTCTTGTATGTGTCCTGCAATGACATGGCTGCAGTTGGCAATGTTGAGTCTTGCTGAGGAAAGGATGACAGCGCGACGATGTTTTGATCCAATGCGATGCGCAAAAAGATAGCTGTGACAGTAAACAGAAGCTGACCAAGAAAGCAAGGACCTTGGTCAAAAGCTGTTTGTTGATGCGGAGGGAGAGGGGAGGATTGGGATTTTGACGAATGTCAACAAGAAGTTGAAGAGCTCCGCGAATCAATCAAAGGGAGAAAGTGAAAGCAGAAAAACAAAGCTGGAGTTCAATGTTGGGGCAGGTGCAAAGGAAACGACGGACGTGAAGTGAAGGATGGAAGAGAGGGCAACCTCAATGCAAAGGTTGGCAGGGATGGGATGCATACATAGAGGTAGGTAGGTAGGGGTCCACCAGGGCAGTCCACTTTCCACTTTCGCTCCCTTTGCTGGGAGCTTGGGTCCGAAGGCGCAGACAACACCTCACTATCTGATCTGCTCGTTCATAACTGCTTAAGAAGGTATGGTAGTGTATGGACATGAGGGAAATTCCATTTGAAATCAGCAATCTCTACTAAACAAGATTCGATGGAAAAGCAAGCTGCTTGTGGTGGTGGTGAATGTCAAGTCGAAACGACCTTGGTGTTGTTGACCACAACGTTGAGAGAAATCTTTTTCCAATCAGAATCACATTTCTCAGAACGCATCTGCTAGTGATCACGCAGGCACAGGCAACATGCTTGTGAGCCCTCGTGCTGCATTAGTAAGAGGTTCCTTGATTGGACGCCCTAGCAACACTCCCTCTGCACCATTATGTTGGTTCCTTTTGAGCCTCAGTACACAGATAAACATCGGACAACCCATGTCGAAGTCGGTGATCATGTTCAACAGATCTTTGTGATTGTGGAACAAAACAGACGTATCATGGTGTTATCACTCACACGGAGAGCCGGGCAACGGATTGATTCCCTTGATAGCGGTAGTTGATGGTACGTACTCGGGGGCCTGGAGTTGCGGGGTTGCACGGCCCCATGTGCTCAAGTCGCATTAAACTGCAAGGAAGAGCTCCATAGGTGGTGTTTCAGAGGGGGCAGGGGTTGGGGTGTTGGAGTAGGAATACGCTATACCCGATTTTGTTGATGGTGAGTCCGCTGCCTGCCACTCAACGCAACAAACGGCCCTCCATCGTTTTCTCTTTTGTTTTGTTTCAACTTCAACATCACAAGTCCAGAACATCTCAACACCACCATCCTGTGCTTCAACATCCCTCAGAACCCCCAATTTGTCTGACGGACCCTTTACCGAAATGAATCCCCGTCAACCATGGACTAGGTATCAATGGAACCCCGAGCCGCAATAAGCAACTCGACACCGTTCCACTTGACGACATCGTCTCCCACACCACCGACTGGCCTGTTAAAGACACACCAATCGGGAATCCATGATTGGACCAATGCTCGCTCAATCTACTGAATGGCGGGAAAAAGGCGGTATCATCGGTCTCTGGTTACCACGAATCACAGTGACCCTCATGGGGCATAGTCAGCGTCGCTCTAGCCAAATAGTTCGTTTCAGGTGAATATGTCAGCTCTACCGTGCCAAACCGTCCCCGTTGGCCGCTTCTGGTTCGTCAGATCAAGCAGCCTTGCGAGACACGCTCTTTGTGAAGCCACCTGAACCTTACCTAGGTATGCTGTGCCACCTTACGGTTTGCTCTTGATACCGCTTGTGTTGCCAGCAAACCATCCGGGAACCACTCCCGGTTGGAACGAAGCCTTGTTCTAGCACACATCACGGCATGGATCTGGTGATCAAGTCCCAAAACTAGCTGATTGCTGGTTTTGCACGACACATGCGATATCCGCATATACTTATATCATCGCTGTTACACTGAGGTTTATTTTCGCTCTTTTTCTTCTTGCCTCTTTTCGCTTCCCCCAAGCGAGCTTATTCTTGGAAACCCACCCCATGTTCTAATCTTAATACCCGATTCGGCCACCTTCAAATATCTATCCTGAGATATCCTTCACCTCCTTTCAAAACCAACAACCACAGACTACGCGAGAAGCAACATGCTGGTCCCACTAATGTTCTTGCCCGACCTGGAGGGAACCTCCAAGACACCGGAATCTCGTTCCAAGACAAGGCTCAAGCCACAGCTACACACGCAGAAAAACCACAACTGCTACAACGGCACCCGAACACTGCCGATCGCCACTCTTGTTCGACCTCAGCACAACTCCACGCCAGACTCGGACTCTCAACCCCAGCGCGAGGACAAGCCCAAGTCAGAATCCAAAACCCATAAAGACGAGTCTCCGCTTTACGAAGTCACCCTCTACTACCCTCACAACCGCGCCTGCACAATATATCGCTCCAGGGAAGACTTTTGGCTCTTGAGAACAGGCCTTTTGTCAAGCTCGTCGTCCACCGCCCCACAACCTCTCGCAACCCTACCGACCGAAAACAAAGAAGAGAGTGAAGGAGACTCCGAAGATGTCGACAAATGGGATGCAATGCTGAAGGAGGCATTAAAGAGATTCAAAACGAGTGGCCATGGCCGTCACTCGGTTGAATGGTTCTTGAGGCGGCGGTTAGGAGACTGTGAGCGGATGGCGAGTGGAAAAGGCGCAGGACTACCGACTGGGACGACAAGACGAGTGAGGATCAAGAAACCCAGGAACATGGACGACATGAAAACAATGGATGAAAGAGCAGGAATGCAGGGGTACTTGGTGGATTTCATGGCCAAATTGGACGAAAAAGTCGCGGTCAGGGACGGAGTATGTCTACATGACAAGGATACGGAGGAAGAGGATGACGTGATATCGAGAGAGATTTGGACAGATGATGAATTGAAGATTGTCAAGGACGAATCAGTCAAGGACGAGGGGAAGCGCTGTGGTGAGGGAAAAGAGGCAGATCGAGAAGGAGACAAAGTCAACGACAACCCGACCGATATTCACACGGCAGAAGAAACCAGGGAGAGACAGTTTAATGGTACAGAGGTTGTGATAGGTCTGGACACGATTTCGCTGTGTCAATCCAAACCTATCCCTGACCTTAGCAATCTTGGAGGGCAGTCTATTGCCGCTCGGAGGAAAAGCAGGCAAATGACTGAGAATACAGGACCCTTGGACCAGAAGACAGTACCCAGTACTGAGGGAGCCCTTCAAAGAAACATGGATAATGTCGAGACGTCAATATTGAACTCGGAATCGGCGGTGGGGGTTGACACAGACGAGGACTCGTCATCCGACGGCACAACGGTGCTTACCCCAACATCAAGTAGCGCTGGTGAGATGTCGCCAGGCGATCCACCTCCCGACGAGGCTCACATGTACAAGTTTATGTACTCCCCAAGAGCCTCAGATTCCGACTGGGGTCCTGAAGATTCTCAGTCTTCACCAACAAAATGACTTGACACTCACACACTCTGGTGGTAGCGATTATTGGCGTAATTTGACAGGAGCTGGATGGGGGGAAAGGAAAGGCATCATTTGCAACTCGAAGGCTGCTATATTTTGATAACTCAATGATATCACAGGATGTTTCAATCATCAAGTCTAAACCTAAGCCTCAAGCTACGATACGCTGCCGTCGTTCTTATGCCCGCCGTGTCGCTGTTTACATGAACTCAGGGGCACCCCAATAAGACCCCTGCACCAACTGTTAAAGTTGTAGGGGACGCAGCGGACATGGACGTCACTAAAAGGCTAAAAGCGGGAAGGACCGCTCCACTGGATGATCGCCGTAACAGCCCGCCGAGCCCCTAAAAATCCGGGGTGGGATCTGCCCCGCGTTCGAGGCCTGAACCTAAGGGAATTTCCACACCTGAGATGGAAATCCCCGTCACGAAAAATGCGACAACTCTCTGTTCTCCTCCTCCTCCCTCCCTTTTCCCTCTTCATCCGCCCATTGCGCCCGCCTCACAACCCAATCCACCGCAATTCACCTCCAATCCATAAGCCACAATGGATATCGACGACATCCTCCGCGAAGTCGACCCCGTCTCGCACCAGATCCCGCAGGAAACGCGCGACCTGCAAGACCTGACGCGCGCCTGGGTCGCCGAGCGCTCGACACCCGAACTGCTTCCCTGGCCCTCCAACGGGCTGTTCGAGCGCATCAACGACAAGATCAAGCGGCAGATAGAAAAAGTGGAGGAGATGACGGGCGACATGGACCCCAAGACCAATTTCGCCCTGATTGTCATCCAGACCGAGTTGGAGAGGTTCAAGTACTTGGTTAGGTCGTTTTTGAGGACGAGGATCGCAAAGGTATGCCCCCCCCCCCCCCCCCCCCCCCACGAAGCTCTTTACTTGCTAGGTAACTCAGGAGAATACTGACACCTGAGAATTGGGTAGATCGACAAACACCTCCTCCACTACATCTCCAACGATAACCTCCGAACACGCATGTCGCAAATCGAAGAGGCGTACGCGCGAAGACACCAGCTCTTGTTGCACAACCACTACCTTAACTCTTTCCTGGGGACGTTCCCGCCCGCAATGCAAAATTTGAACGACACGGCGGGAAATATCAGCATGATTGACAGTCCTGACCTCGACTCGGCCGTGTTCATTCGCTTGTTGAAGGACGCGGAGATTGAGTGTCACGGAGTCGACGTCGATGGTGTGCTCACGGGCAAAGAGGGGGATATTGTCATTTTGAGGTGGTCAGATGCAAAGGGGTTGGTGGAAAAGGGGGATGCTGAATTGGTTTGAGGCTGCCACCATGGATGAATGACCTGTCTACAAACAATGAGGGGTAATGGGCTTACGCTTGTCGACATTGGACGATCACGGAACTTGGGCGTTGGCGGAAGCTTTATCTCCAGGACGTCACTCAACACCACCAAATCGACCGATCGACGACGGGAGGTATGGCGAAATGCCAAATACTCGACCCCGTTGAACGCGGGCGATTGTTATACAGCCATCTCATCGGTGTTTGCGGGACGAATATCGGGACCGGGTTTGCCAGCTTTGAAAAGGTTCACGCCCACGGCTACGTCGCCATGACGTGCGGGCGGTATGAAACCTCACGATGATCAGACGAACAGCATCAAAGACGACGACGAAACAGCAGCACCCGAGGACACATCGCTAACAACGACCTGCTCACCTCCCCATCCACAATCGAACATTTTGCAGCAGCGGGTACACCCCCAAAAGCACGCATCATGACCACCGTCGCCGCCGCCGATTCCAAAACCATTGTCCTCATCACCGGCGCCACCCGCGGCATCGGCTTCGAAACCGCCAAACACCTCAGCACCTCCCCCGACCAAGATTACCACATCATTCTCTGCGGCCGCCGCCCCTCCTCGGTCGAGTCCGCCATCACCATCCTGCGCTCCCTGCCCAACCTCCACGCCTCCACCACGTTTGAATTTCTGAATCTCGACCTAACCTCCGACACCTCCACCATCTCCGCCGCCGCCGCCGCCGCCCACATCGCCGCCAAACATGGCCACCTCGACACCCTCGTCCACAGCGCCGCCATCTCCTCTTCTTTTCTGCACACCAACGTCACCGACCCACGTGCGCCCGAGAGGGCAAGAGAGAACTGGCATTCCATCCTCGACACGAACCTCATCGGCCCCGCGCTCCTGACCGACGCACTCCTCCCTTTACTATCTGCGTCCCAAAAACCAGAAAGCAAAATCATCTTTGTCAGCTCCGGGCTGGGATCCATACCCTACACTTTCAACAACAACCATGACGAGGCCGCCAACAGTCGCAGCAGTCTCGACTTGGATAACGTCACGAGCAAATATACGGAATTCAGCGCTAGTAAGGCGGCGTTGAATATGTATGCTAAGCACTTGGCGTGGAGATTGGAGAATGCAAAGGAAGTCAAGATACTAGGAGACACGAAGGGAGGGCAGGAGACTAAAAAGTGGAAAGTCAATGTAGTTTGTCCGGGGTATACGTCGAAGACGGCGGGGGGGTTGGATAGTTTCAGGGGAAAGCAGGAGCCTTGGGAGGCGGCGGAGACGGTGGTGAGGGTTGTGCAGGAGCAAGGAGAGAAGACGGGGACGTTTAGGGATAAGGAGGGGGAGGTGCCGTGGTGATGGGTACCTCACAGTAAGTAGTGTGGTGGTGGTGATGGTGGTGATGGTGAGGACTGCGATATGGGAGATGGGAGTGTGGATGAGGGTTAGGGTTAATGCAAGGACTTTTACACCTCCTCCGGCATTTAAAACGTTAGCGCGGTGAATTGAGGTAGTGGCAATAACTTAATTCTCCTTACAAAAGATGCCCACTTTACTCACCTCCAATGCCCTGAATATTGTAGAGTGGCGGTACCACGCTAACGAATTATATGCCGACAGAGGTGTACGGAAAGTGAGAAGGAGGGAGGTACCACAGTTGAGGAGGCTATTCACACCTCATCTACTCCTCGCATCGCTCGATGGACCGACATGCTCGTAATGTATGTACTATCGATGGCATTTTTTGGGCTTTTGTAAATTCTAAAAATAACCATAATTCAGAAAAAAATCACGCAAGTGGACATCGATCTGATGACTGTCCCGTTGATCTGGTAACGGCCCTTCCCTTTAACCCTGACCTGCACCAAAGCTCCAACAAACTTCTAGACTAGTCGTGACCTCGTATTTATTTCCATGCATGCCTGCATGCATGCATTGAGGCAAAAAAAAGGACCCTTCGTACATTGAAGAAAAGATCAAAGCCTCATCGTCCTGGTTTTTACATAGCTCAGATGCTAGTGGATGCGTCCCAGCAGCAGCAGCAGCAGCAGCAGCAAAGAGGCAAAGTGGTCATCAGATAGTGGAAAACGGTTGCATATCGTTGGTTGGTTGGCTAGGAAGTCCCTCGTATACCTAAAACGTGTGGCTATATAGGAAGCTCTGGTTATTTCCGGATTATGTAGTGTACTAGGTATGTAGTACATACACACGGGGCACGACGAAGCTGCACAAGCACAAGACTTTTCAGGTCGGTCGGCCTTGGGGGCTCGGGGACCTCGGGAGAGGCGCGTGTAGTTTCATGTCAATTTGATTTTGGTGTATACATACCACAAGGTGTATATACAAGATGATGTATGTACAAAGTACTACGGAAAATTAAGTCAATAAAGTTTGAACGAACACAAGCTAGGTACGTACGTAGGTAACTTTTCAAGATTTATCTACCTTGCGCGACTTGTCACAGGGCCTGCCTGGGCCGGACCTACTACCTCTACGAAGGAGCAAAAAAAAAAAAAAAGGTTGTTCACGATGCGATTCGATGCGGTGTCTGTGTGTGTGTGTGTGTGTGTGTGAGCGTTACATATCTAAGGTAACGACGGTCAAGGCGTGCCGCGTTTTCGGGTCAACTGAACTTAACAACCAACCAAGGTAACCTCCAAGATTTTTACCACCTTGCTTGATTTCTTCTGTCTTCGTCTATTTATGGAACCAGCCTCTCTCTCTTTTGTGGTGAATTGGATGTTGGAGGCCGTTGACAGAAGCTGGAGGTTGGTAAGGAAGTGAGTGTTTCACTTCTCTCTCCAGCGACCGCCTCACATTCAAATCCAAGCCAACAAACAACTTAAACTACCACCTAGCGAAGCCAAGCGAGGACGATGCTGATCACCCACCCTCCCAGTCCCAGCCTTCCATCTGTGTCAGTCAGTCAGTCAGTCAGTCACATTGATCATGGTCATGCAGTGGCTTGCGCTGAGCGGTCCGGGGGCGGGGTGGTGGCTGGCTTGGACAGATTTGATGGATTTGGATTTGCAGTGAGGCGTGCATCTTCCAGTCACTTCTTCTTTTCTTTTTCAGTGTGTGTGCAGGACACTCGCTGTGCAGTGCAGTGCAGCGCAGTGCGGCGCATCGTCCGTTCCATTCCTTCCACTTTGGACGGGCACTCCTCGGCCCGCCCCGCGCGGTCTGTCCTGTCAACTGAAGTTTTTTTTTTTTTTTTTATCAAATTGAAGTTTTGCGCAATCGCTTCCATTGGTCCTGCTTACTTGATCTCGAAACAAGTCCAATATCGTGAGTGTCGAAATCCGTCATTTTCCAACTTTTGTAAAGAAAGAAAAAGAGGAACACAATGGAAAAGAAAGGAAGCTGAGAGAGAGATAGAGAGAGAGAGAGAGAGAGAGAGAGAGAGAGCAGAGCAGAGCGCGTGGCCCAGCGTCAAACAACAACCGACACGAATTGCAACTACACTAAAAACTCCGAAACTCTGTCTCAGTTTTGATTGGTCACTGCCCTGAATGGGATTACCGAATCGGGAAGAATAGTAGCACCACGCCCACTCTTTTTTTTGTCCTCTCGTCAGTCGTCACTTCCCTCAGCTTTTCCTCCTCGTCTCGGCACTGGCACTGGCACTGTCCAAGCCCGGGCGTCTCCTGCGACGGGACCTGGGACGGGAGGATGGCTCGATGGATACCACCTACCCAGGGCACCACTACCACCACCATCGCACTGACAGATAGGTATTTTGGACAAAGGAACGATGGCTGGATGTGGTAGGTGGCAGCAAGCAAGTAATTTTATTTTGGTTACAACACCCGCCAAGTCAAGCGAAGTGCATAAAGTTCTGACCAAGATTGTACATATATATCCCTGTGACCGGTAATTAGAGATGGTATAACTGAGTGCTTTTAACGATATGCAGACGCAAACAAGAACGTCTGTGCTCGTAAGGGAATGAACAGCAAAGGGATCATCGTGGGAACGGAAGGGATGACATTGAACCACCGGCAAAAACATCAGACAATCAATCTCTTCTCGCTCTGCCGTGTCTGTCTGTCCTTATTTCGCGAGCTCACACAAACACACAACCAACGCTTGAACCGGGTTGGGAGGACTGACACGACAGCACAGCAGAGAGGTTCGAACGTCTTTAACAACGACACAACACAGCACAACATATCCACTTTCGAGGCGCATCCATTGCTCTCGTGGAGATCAGTACGTGGTGTTTGTCTCTACTATGGTACTCCCATGTCCCATCTGATGCCGTCCACCACTCAAAGGGCTCGCTGGCTCGCTGCCGCCGCTCAGACCAGGCACCCCCCCCCCCCCCTGTCCCCTGTCCCCTGTCCCCTGCCTTCGTGTCTGTGGACATTTGTGGGGGAAAGACTGTCAGTGGAGACACACACCACAGCAGCGCCCATCGAGCAAGTCCAAGACAGACTGGAGAAGAGAAGTCAGTGGAAATTACCCACCAAACATGTTTCCAACTTTGCAACGACGACGACAAGTCAGCTAGGCAGGCAGGCAGGTACCCAAGGTATCGTGACCTTGTTTTTTTTCTCTTTCCCTGGCCACCTCATGTTCTATCCTAGTATTCCGACCTTTAGCTGTTATGCTACGAAAGGGTATAACCGAATCGAGTGTGCTCAGGCAGGGATATCAAATGGATCGATGAATTGTCCAAGTGGTGCTTGACGGTAAGCTACGGTAGGTTCTGGTTGCTACGGCGTGAATGGAGAAGAAGGTCCGTAACATGGAAAATGGAGACTAGAGGACTGGAGCTAGCTAGGGAAGTGGTGCCCGTGGGTGGCTTTGCATGTGTGTGTGTGTGTCTGTCCGTTGGTTCTTGTCCACACTCCACGCAGCCATGTCATGTCGTATGAGTGAGTCCATTCCCTTCCCTTCCCTTCCCTTCCCAGTGGAAGACTCCGACAGCTGCTATTTATATGACAAAACATATAACCTCCACCTCCCTCCTCCTCCCTTCCCTTTTTCCTTTTCTCTCTCTTCCTCTCCTCAGAACTTTTTGTTTTGTTTTGTTTCCATCCAAGTAAGATACGCGTACTGACAACCGACGACACACACTCGCTCTCACACTCGCGCTTGTTGAGATTTGCTGTTTGCATAACACGACGACGATATAAGATATCGGAATACCTTCGCTTTAATATCTAATACGAACCGAAACAAAAACAAAAGACACGAAAATGCGCTTCACACCTCTCATCCTCACCGGCCTCTTCGCCCTCACGGCGAGCGCCCAAAACGCCACCACGTCGGCTTCGTACCCTGTCAACTCGGAGCAGGCCGCCATCACCAAGTGCATAGAGGCCTGCGACGCCGGCGACGTTTCTTGCACGAGCAAGTGCATTGCTGTTCCTAACCCTTCTGATTCGGATGTACGTTACTAACCTACTTACCTCCTCACTCTTTCTCTCTTCACCTGTCACTCTCTTTCACCACTTTCAACAACCCTCAGCTCCACCAATCTTTCGCCAACACACACACACACACCCAACACACACTAACTCTTTTTTTCCTCCAGGTCAACGCAACCAACGACTGCGTAACCGCCTGCCCCAAAGGCAGCGGCACCGACGCCGACAACGCCGCCTACCAATCCTGCGTAGAAGGTTGCATCAGCCAGCACTACTTCACTGCCACCACGGGCGCCGCGGGCGTTGTCGTCGCCAACCCCACCGGTACCGCTCTTTCTGATTCTGGTACCACGGGCGTGACCAAGACCAACGTCGTAGTAGTCAGCACCATGGTCAGCGGATCGTTTACCACGACAATCACGAGCACTAGCGCGGCTAGTGGTGCTGAGCCTACGGAGACTTCTGGAAGTGATGATGACAACAAGGGTGATACCAGCACGGCGTTGGTGGAGAGCACGAGGAGTGCGGGTGGTGCAGCGGGACGGGCTGCTGGGGCTGTGGGCGGGTTGGGTGGCTTCCTTTGGGCGGCGGCGGCTTTGCTTTAAGGGATGTGAGATTATGAGAACATGAGTTGGGGTGGGTGGGATGATTGATGGCTTTGGATGGAATGTATGATTTGATGTGATGGTTATGGCTATGGGCTGACACGATGGAATGAGCGGATGGGATTGTTATGGCTATGGATTGATGGTTATATATGGTTTGGATGCATGATGATGATGGCTCGGGATGGATGACTGATGGATTTAATGGGGTTTCTTGCTGCATCTGCGGCGGTTTGGGTCTGTCTGTGTTTGATATCACCTTCCTTGGAAACTTGGGATAAAAGTTGAAAGGAAGTGGTGACGAGCGGTATTGTAGTATATAAAGCACAGCGGTTTGAATTACTTTGTGGATACACATCTGAGCTGAACTTGTGTATGGGTTTGATCGAGTGTTTTTTGCTTCTTTGGTTTTTTGGTATCACTAGGTTGTTGTTTACTTCCTCGTAGGAACGGTAGGCTCGATATCGGTTACCCAAGGAAGACCGAGCTTCTTCATCTCGACGGCCAGTTGGAAGAGGTAGTCCAAGCTGTTTGTCACACAGATCCCACGGTTAGCTTACGGTCAGACAACAACAATAGGCAAACACAGACACGAGAAAAAGGACATACCTCTCGCACATGGTCTTGGCCTTGTGCACATTCTCCCCCCACACATAGACACCATGCCTCCTCACCAACACCGCATACGTATCCGGGTACTTATCCATAGCCTCCTCCAAAAACTCCGTCAAGTCCTCCTCATGCGCCGTATTCTCAATCACCGGGATCTTCAACGTATCATGATATCCCAAATTCCCACTCTTGCCAAACCCCTTTCCGAACCCCTTGATCTGCTCAATATTGTTGATCATAAACTCCTTGTCCTTGCCCGCGCCCTGCGTCTCCAGAATCAACGTAACCAGCACCGCCCAATGCGAGTGCGTATGGATACAACAGCCCGCATTGCGCTTGGTGAACGCCGCCAGAAACAAGGGCGTGCACTGCGAGGGCTTGTAGTTGGCTGGCGAGCGGAGGTAGACGCGTTGGCGCTTGTCGAGCGATTGTGCCTGGGCGGCTAAGGACAGGACGTAGATGTCGTCGGGCTTCATGAGCTCCTTTTGGACGCCCGAGGGGGCGAGGTAGACGAGGTCATCGGATCGGATGGAGGCGCCGCCGCCTGTGCCGGTCACCCAGCCGAGAGTCCAGAACTTGGCGCAGAGGGCGGGGATGAGGTTGGCGGGGTGGTTCGGGTCGGAGGATTGGACTAGGTGGTCGTTGTTGTTTTCGGGGGTGGTGGTGGGAGAACACATTTTGGCGATGGGATCGGGGCTGGCCGAGGGTACCAAGCAAAACTCTGGCTGGGGATGTGTCGTGAATTGTTACCAGACGGACGGCGGGGAACGGGGAAGGGTCGCGGAGTTGGGAATCGCGGCGCGGGCTTTGGGTCGGGTCCCTTCAGGCACGGAGCGGAGGGGTCGATTTCGCGATTGATTTCGATAGCGGCCGTTGACGTGCGCGGACGGGAGCAACCCAAGTTTAGCGCCAAGAAATAAAAAAATTGTGGTCCCGCCCCCAGTTTAGGTAGAGGACTGGGATGCGGGAAGAATGGCGCTATGGATAGGTAGTGTCGGGAGCTTCTGCCGTGCGGATCCTACTTGTCACCGTGTAAATATGTATCGCAGTTGAAGTTCTTCGAGATTAAGACTGGCGAGATGAGCCTAAATGGGACGGATATTGAAACGGACGAAGCCACAGTATTAGTTCATTCAAAGGGTTGGTTGAGCCGAGGGAACTCGAATGAATTTGAAGAGTTCGTTCAAAGTTTCAGCCGGCTCTTTGCTACACTTTGAGGCGCCATCAAGAACTTACATCCGTGGCTCTCGAGAACTGACCTGCCAATTTACCTCCAAGAGGCCATCAAGGCTCCGACTCGGGTTAAGATGTCTTCAACTGTTAGCCAGACTTCTTTTTCAGAAGGTGTTCGCCTTTCCATACTCGGAAGCTGCAAAGCTCCGTTGCCAGAATGGTTACTTATTTGATGCGGATCCATCCGACAAAGATCGAGATCTCGGAACAATAACACTTTACCTTCTGGAAGACGCGGTGGTGGAAACCTCGAAACAGGTAGCATATATTTCACCGCACAAACATCACCATTGTTCATACCAGACGAACAGAGACAAACAACTGGCGAGAAAGCGTTCATCTCTCTGCATGGCCATGCTCGTGGTCGAAACGGAAAGCCCCACATAATCTACACGCGCTAAAATGAACGACTCCAACACAATTGACCAACAGGATGCTTCCATGGCCCCATGTTTTGGTGCCGGTGAAGACATTCCGATGTTGACACATTTACACCGGAAGACCAACAACCACAATAACAGGTTCAAGCTGAGGAAGCTGAGGTGAGAACCTACCGTTTGTGCCACATACACGTTGGCTCTTTTGTGCATGGCAAAGAGGGATGACAATGGGTTCCAAGACTAAGAGAACAATTACTTGTAACATCAAGATACACAGTACACAGTCCAAGGTTGGCCAATGAAAAGAGAGACCCCTGTCGTCTGTCCAATCCCGTCCGTGGAAGTTTCGAAGCATTTCCACAAGTTCCAGCCGACTGGACTCCGAAACGGCGCTGAGAGGCCACTTTGTCATAAGATGGAGCCTCCAGCAACAGGCCTGTGCCTCAAACCTGCCCCCGCAATAATTAATGTTGGTCTCCGCAGCATCCCGCCCGCTGCCGCCGCGCCAAAGCTCCCCTCCCCCCCCAGCAGCTGTCATCTCAAGCAGGGCGGCCCATTAAAGACACGTTGTCACTTGTGAAGAGGTCACTTAATACCGGGCACGCCTGGAAACTTTTAATTCATCATCATCCACCGAAACCCTTTCCCCCCATCGCCGCCTGCATTCTTCTTCCTCTTTTCTTTCCTTGTGCCGTGGGAGTGAATATCCATTGCCCAACAAGGTTCTTGTCTCTGTCTGTCTGTTTGTCTCGAACTCGACCTCGACTTCGACTTTGTCGTCTTTCTTTCAGCAACAACCCCTCTCTCCATCCCCAACACCTCTCTCAACCACACACACATACGAACGCGACTGCGAATCCAGTTGAGATAACAGCCACTTCGCCTTCATCATGAGGTTCAACGTAGCTGCCGCTGCCGCCAGCGCCGCCCTCCTTGCCGGAGGTGTCAGCGCCGACGACTCCCAAAAGGTGCTCAAGGACGAGAGCTCCTCCAGCACTGTCGCCGAGGCCGCCACCTCGGTTTCTCCCGCCGAGATCCCTACCTTTACTGTAAGTCGTCGTCGTCATCAATGCACTCCAGTTACTTCGACATCACGGACAGCAGCTGACCAATTACACACCCACACAGCCTACCAAGCTCAAGGCTCCCTTCCTCGAGCAGTTCACCGATGGCTGGGATGCGCGCTGGAAGCCTTCCCACGCCAAGAAGGAGACCGGCCCCGATACCGAGGAGGAGTGGGCTTACGTCGGCGAGTGGTCCGTCGAGGAGCCCGTCGTCTTCAAGGGCATGGAGGGCGACAAGGGTCTCGTTGTCAAGAACGCGGCTGCTCACCACGCCATCTCGGCCAAGTTCCCCAAGCAAATCGACCCCAAGGGCAAGGACCTCGTTGTCCAGTATGAGGTCAAGCTTCAGAGTAAGTCACTATCGCCCGCTACCCGTTTCTCATAACAGGCAATTGCTAACAGACACCGTTCAGACGGCCTCGAGTGCGGTGGCGCCTACCTGAAGCTCCTCCGCGAGAACAAGGCTCTCCACCAGGACGAGTTCTCCAACGCCACTCCCTACGTCATCATGTTCGGCCCCGATAAGTGCGGCCACACCAACAAGGTGCACTTCATCTTCAACCACAAGAACCCCAAGACGGGCGAGTATGAGGAGAAGCACCTCAGCGCTCCCCCGACGGCCAAGATCGTCAAGACCACGGAGCTCTACACGCTCATTGTCCACCCCAACAACACCTTCCTCATCCAGCAGGATGGCGAGACCGTCAAGGAGGGTAGCCTCCTTGAGGACTTTGTTCCCTCGGTCAACCCCGAGAAGGAGATTGACGACCCCAACGACACCAAGCCCGAGGACTGGGTTGACCAGGCCCGTATCCCCGACCCCGATGCCAAGAAGCCCGACGACTGGGATGAGGAGGCCCCGTACGAGATCGTCGACGAGGAGGCCACCATGCCCGAGGACTGGCTCGTTGATGAGCCCCAGACCATCCCCGACCCTGAGGCTCAGAAGCCTGAGGATTGGGATGATGAGGAGGATGGTGACTGGATCGCCCCTACCGTTCCCAACCCCAAGTGCTTCGAGGTTTCTGGTTGCGGCCCCTGGACCAAGCCCATG
Organism: Neurospora hispaniola; assembly: GCF_033458365.1. Taxonomy (NCBI): domain Eukaryota; kingdom Fungi; phylum Ascomycota; class Sordariomycetes; order Sordariales; family Sordariaceae; genus Neurospora; species Neurospora hispaniola. The sequence continues at coordinate 5,130,874 of NW_026944407.1, read as the reverse complement.
AAGAAGAACCCCGACTACAAGGGCATCTGGAGCGCTCCTCTCATCGACAACCCCGCCTACAAGGGACCCTGGGCTCCTCGTAAGATCGCCAACCCCGACTACTATGAGGACAAGACTCCCGCCAACTTTGAGCCCATGGGCGCTATCGGTTTCGAGATCTGGACCATGCAGAACAACATTCTCTTTGACAACATCTACATTGGTCACTCGGTTGAGGATGCCAAGGCTCTCGCTGACGAGACCTTCTTCAAGAAGCACCCCGTCGAGGAGAAGCTCGAGGAGGCTGAGAAGCCCAAGCCCGAGGAGAACAAGCCTTCTTCGCCCAGCGACCTCAGGTTCACCGAGGACCCCGTTACCTACATCAAGGAGAAGGTTGACCTCTTTGTGACCATTGCCAAGAAGGACCCCGTCGAGGCTATCAAGTTTGTCCCCGAGGTTGCTGGTGGCGCTGCCGCCCTCCTCGTCACCTTCATTGCCATCCTCGCTTCCCTTGTCTCTGGCGGCAGCTCTCCTGCCCCTGCTGTCAAGAAGGCTGCTAAGGATGTCAAGGAGAAGGCCAAGGACGTCAAGGACAAGGCTGCCGAGGCTGTTGCCACTGGCACTGAGAAGGCCAAGGAGGCTACCAAGCGCAACACCCGCAGCCAGTCGTAAGAAGCAGACAGACTGTGTTGTGGTGGTGAAGAAGTTGGAGGTGGAACTAGTTATTAACGGGTAATAAAAGGAGGCTGAGATTGTTGAAAGAGGAAAGAAACAGACTACAGGATCACCTCATCTAGTTGGGTGTTTTGACGTGACATGATGATTTTCATTTAGCTCTGAAGCGATACCGGCCTGGGTATAGTCGGCCAAAGGGTTCTTTGTGGTTTGGGTTCAGTTTCGAAGTGTTTGATCGATATCTCGGAGTATCAGGGTGGGGAGGCGCGCACACATGTATTCTAGCTATTTACCTAGGCTTATCACAATACTTTTTTGCATTATCTGAAGCAGTTAAGGCATTGTGGAGTGTTGATGTGACGGCGTTATCTTGACTGATAGTGACGGTGAACTCCGTGATGTTGTCTACTTAACACTACACTACTAGCCCGGAGCTTTGATCTGGTTGCCGGGTATCCGTTTCCTTCCCCGTCTTCCGCTGGGTTGACTTTGGCTGGGATGTGCCTGATGAGGGGGTCCCGCTATGAAGACACAGTGGAGAAGAGTGATCGCCGTCTTCCGACAGGGAGAAAGGGTCGAGGAAGGTCATTGGTTGGTCGGCAGGCGGCGGCTTATTCACTGCGAGCAAAGAAGCATCTCCATCTCTCCGCACTTCCCCCGCACGACAGCATGTACACTACGTATGCGCTAGGACGACACAGCGACACCGGCCACTGGATGGACGCCATTCATCAACCGAGCGAGCTGGTTCAAGCCGGGAACAAAGTCGCCTCGGGCCAACGGTGGTTTCGAATGTGTGGGAAAGCGGTATCGGTCCGTGTTTGATAAAAGGGCATCATGGCCGGACCTCCTATCTCCTTGCTGTCGTTGTTGATTCAACCAGTCAGCAGAGACCACGGGTAATAGGAATTAGGTCAAGGTAACAAACAGCCAGAGACTGACTGACCTCTACGGCTCTCGTCCCGTGATTGCATTTCCATTTCCTCTCTTACCTTCCGTCCTCCCTCGACTTCTCCCTGGTCCAAGACTTCACTCAACATGCAGCGCCTCACTTCTCGGGGTCTCTCAGCGTCTGCCTCTGCCGCTGGTCGTCGCCTCGCCTCCACCAGTTCACGCAGGGCATCACCACTTCTGCTCTCCTCCGCCTCCAAGATGTCGTCCCCAGCAAAGACCCCTTCCGCCACCGCGGCGCGAAGGATACATGCCACCGCCAACCACCTCCGTCCTGCCGCCGCAGCCCTCGAGAGCACCGCGACCAGCTATCCTACCACCCACGACAAGATCGCCGACGTCAAGGACACTCCTTGGTTCATCGACAACAAGTTCGTGACCTCCTCCACCACCCAGTACATCGATCTCCACGATCCCGCCACCAATAACCTCGTCACCCGCGTGCCCCAAAACACCGATGAGGAGCTCAAGGCCGCCGTCGCCTCGGCCCAGAAGGCCTTTGAGTCGTGGAGGAACACCAGCGTTCTCCACCGTCAGGCCATCATGTTCAAGTTCGTTGGTCTGATCCGCGAGAACTGGGACCGTCTCGCCGCCAGCATCACCCTCGAGCAAGGCAAGACCTTTGCCGACGCCAAGGGCGACGTGCTCCGCGGTCTGCAAGTCGCCGAAGCCGCCTGCGCTGCTCCCGAGCTTCTCAAGGGCGAGGTCCTCGAAGTGGCCAAGGACATGGAAACGCGCAGCTACCGAGAACCCTTGGGCGTCGTGGCCGCCATCTGCCCCTTCAACTTCCCCGCCATGATTCCCCTCTGGTGCATCCCCATCGCCACCGTGACAGGCAACACGCTCATCCTCAAGCCCTCGGAGCGCGACCCGGGCGCGGCCATGATTCTGGCGGAACTCGTCCAAAAGGCCGGATTCCCCGAGGGCGTCGTCAACATTGTCCACGGCGCCCACCGCACCGTCAACTTCATCCTCGACGAGCCCGCCATCAAGGCCATCTCGTTTGTCGGCGGCAACAAGGCAGGCGAGTACATCTTTGCCCGCGGCTCCGCCAACGGTAAGCGCGTGCAGGCCAATCTGGGCGCCAAGAACCACGCCGCCGTCCTGCCCGACTGCAACAAGAACCAGTTCCTCAACGCCGTCGTGGGCGCCGCTTTCGGTGCCGCCGGCCAGCGCTGCATGGCTCTGTCGACCCTCGTCATGGTGGGCGAGACCAAGAACTGGCTTCCCGAGCTGGCTGAGCGCGCCAAAGCGCTCAACGTCAACGGCGGGTTTGAAGAGGGCGCCGACTTGGGACCCGTCATTAGCCCGCAAAGCAAGGAACGCATTGAGTCCCTGATTGCCTCGGCCGAGCAAGAGGGCGCCACCATTCTGCTGGACGGCCGCGGCTACAAGCCCGCCAAGTATCCCAACGGTAACTGGATTGCTCCCACCATCATCTCCAACGTCACCCCTAGCATGAAATGCTACCGCGAAGAAATCTTTGGTCCTGTCCTCGTCTGCCTGAACGTGGACACCCTCGACGAAGCCATCGAGCTGATCAACAGCAACGAATACGGCAACGGTGTCGCCATCTTTACTCGCAGCGGTCCCACCGCGGAGACCTTCAGGAGACGCATTGAGGCTGGACAGGTCGGTATCAATGTGCCGATCCCGGTGCCTCTGCCCATGTTTAGCTTCACGGGCAACAAGAAGAGTATTGCGGGGGGAGGAGCAAGTACGTTTTATGGAAAGCCGGGAGTCAACTTTTATACGCAGCTTAAGACGGTGACGGCGCATTGGGCGGCGCAGGACGCGATTGGACAGAAGGCGGATGTGGCTATGCCTACGCATTCGTAGCGGTATACTATATGTGTGCGTGTATAGTAGAGATAGGTAATGAATTGTGAAATAGTGAATTGGCAGGCAATCTTGTTTTTGGATTCCTAATTACGTTCGTTCGTTCGTTTTTTTTTTTTTTTTGTTTTTCTTTCGTATTGGTTGGGGAGGAGGGGTATTTACCTATCTGTGGAAGTTTAATGTTTGGTATTTGTCTGTCTGTCTGTCTGTATCTGTTTACTCTCTGCCTGGCAAACATAATACAACAACCATAACCACTACTATACGACATGATATGATTTACCACTACAGAGTACACAGACAGTACTTGGCAATGCAATATGATGATTTCCACCACTCGGCTTAATAATGTACCACACAGATTGTACCAAAACTACCTACCCTAGAAGACTGTTAAACAGTATATATATTATGCACTTACTTGGCAGTTCTACTTCACTTGTTGTGAGTCCATGTATGTACAAAGGGTAATTTATCTACTGCCCCCTGCCTAGAGGTAGCTGGTAATCAGGAACATACATATATACATAGAATAAAAAACAGGGTAGATGACGTTAGTAACACATTAAGGAGAAACATGTTTCTACTACATCTTCAATCAACTAACTGCTCAGCCGCTCAGCCGCTTGGCTCTTCCGACTTCTACTTGAGACTGCCCTTGGCTTATGATATATAGAAACGAAAGTACGTACGTACACTGACTGACTAGGTCTAACTAGGTAGCTGTATAGGTACCCTATGGTAGCGGTAGCGTGTATTTCTTACTTTAATAGGTAGGTAGGTAATGGTAGGTAATGGTAGATATTATGAGAAGACATGTTATAGTGGTAATGTGGTAAGTTAGTTGAGTGTCAACAGGGTGCAAGGCAGATCGGATTAAGGACAAGATGATTGATTGCATAATCATGCATTGCATTATAGACATTTTGAAGCATATAGGTAGGTCCGGTATTTGTGTAAAAAGATTAATGTTTGTTTGGTATCACTTCATCTCATACCCTTCCTCCTTACCCCTACGCTGCCAACCCCTACCGACACTGCTAAAAGAGAGAAAAGCATACACAAAGACAAAACAAGATATCAGCGGCTGGGAGAGTACCTAGGTAAGAAAAAGGGGAGCCATATCATATTATGTCAGGTCCAAAGATAACTACTACTACCACTCGCTACTCTCCATCTGCTGCTACTGGGGGATATCCATCGTGTTCTTCCTTCCTAATAATCAAGAGGTGCTGAGCCCACCCACCTCATCCAAAAATATAGATACTGCCTGAAGAAAAAAAAAAAAAAAAAGAACCATCATACAATAACCAACAAACGAAGAGAAGCAAACACTCAAAACCAAATCTCAACCATCATAGAATTAAATCCCCGGCTTCGAAAACCCATCAGTATTAGGCCAATTGCCTAACCCGGCCGGATCCCCTCCAATCCTCACATACACACCCACAGCCGGCACTCCTCCATCCAGCACAAAGAACTGATACCATCCGGGCGGCGCAGTATGCGCATTAGGCGGCGCGTCCACAGTGCAAGACGTGCCCGTGCATTGCACGTTGGGCATGATGGTCCTGGCGCCCATCGAGTTGCCGTGGGTGCTGGATACCGATCCCAAAAGAGTGACGGTGATGGCGCCGTTACGGGCGGCAGCGCCGAGGGTGAAGGGAATGGTCTTTTGGTTCCAGTCCCAGTCTCTGTTTGCGAGAGTAAATGTGGGCCGCGGCTTGCCGTTGAGGAGATAAGGCGGGACGAACACCTCGACGCGGTACTCTTCGGGGTTGACGGCATCCTGGGGGTCGGAGCCGGAGATCATGACGCGCCCGTCGAGAAGCGTGATGGCTTCGGAGTGGTACATGCGCGCAATGGTGGTGTTGGCCATGACTGTGATGCGGGAGCCAACGGGCTTTGTAGGGTCGTAGAGCAGAGCGTTCAGGTTCGGGTTGTTCGCGAGGCCAAAGCCAGCGACACCGTGGTGGGCGCCGTTGGCGATCAGGTAAGTCCCGTCCGGCAAGGGAGCCATGCATGGCATGACGCGGAAGGATGGCATGCGCTCAATGACCCATGTCGGGTTGGCGTCGTCGGGACGGGTGGACACGCAGTTGTCGAGGGCGTAGCCGGGGCCCACGTTGGAACCGCCGCAGATGAGGACGCCAAGGTTCTCGGAGTATGGGTAGCGCTGCGGGAGCAAGACGGCGGCGCCTTCCAAGGGGTAGGTGCGCCCGGATGTGGGGTCATTGACGGCGCCGGGGACCTTGGGCAGTACTTTGATGGTGGCAAAGGTCTTCTCGTCTAGGATTCTGGCTTCGTTCCAGTATTGGACAAAGATGCCACCGCTGGGCAGCACTGCGACAAAGGGATAGAGGTTATTGGGATCGGTGCGTTCAAGCCATTCCATGAAGAGTGGTTTGGTTCCGGTATAGGGCAAGACCTCAATGGAAGGGACGGCGGCAGCGTTTGAGCCAGTCTCGCCTCCAATCACAAAGATAGAGCCGTTGGCCATGACCATGGCGCTGGGATACCAGCGACCCGCTTGCAAGCTCAGCTCGTTGACGTTTTCTTCCCAGTCATGACCAGGCCAGTACAGACGAGTGCCGTAGGTAGAGTCTCCAGACCAACCCCCCACTGTCAGCTGGCGGCCTACCTTGTCGGGCAAGGTTACACCACCAGCACAGAACACATCAGTCTTGAGATGAAGTTCACGGAAGGCCGCATTGGTACCGATCTTGGACAGATCGAGCTCATATGCACCCGTTTCGTTGGCAGGTCCAGTTCCCCATTTGGAAAGGAAGCTGATTTTGCCTTCGATAGTTTCGGACGTCATCAGTGGAACGGTAACGCCGTTGACGAGTAGTTCATATTTGCCGGCCCTATAATCCTGGGGGAAGTCCCACGAGTAAAAGGGTGTTCCTGTCCAGAAGTAGGTTGTGAGGCGGCTACCACCACCGCAAATGGACGATGTCTCACCGGGACAGACAATGTTGCACTCCGATTCGGGGCGTTTGGTGGCACCGGATGTCCCAATGTTGGCCGGATCACCGCAGTAGCACTCTTGTCCGTATTCGAGACCAGCAGCCATGTATCCGTATTCGGCACATCGATCGAGGCACATCTTGGGCGTCATGACATTGGGGAACTCGGATTGCCAGAAGAATGTGCGTTGGTTGTTGAGGTTGTCTTCATAGCAGCCATTGTAGGCCCAGTCACCCACCGTCTCTTTCGGAGCTGGAGGAAGGTCCACTTGGGGTTCACCACGGGAAACAATGGTGAGTCTATCACCTGCGCCGCACTTTTGGCTTGCGTCTCCTGGACAATTGACGCTGCACTGGCTGTCGTCAACCTTCGCTCCACTGTTAAAGAGCGAGTTTCCGCAGAAGCACTGAACGCCATATTCGGTCCCGGAGATGGTGTATCCCTGTGAGGCGCAATACGTGGCACAGACAACCTGAGAATTAGTCTGGCTGTCGGGTGCCTGGTGGTTGAGGAGACGGCCAGTGGTTCCCTCAGTCCAGCAGCCTTGAGGAGCCCAACCTTCGGGGAGACCGGTGGGTTGGGGAATTGCAGACGAAACGGTGGAGCTAGGAGCGACTGTCGTGCTCGGGGGTTCGGTGCCATTTTTGGCATAGACAGACAGTCGGTTTCCAGCGCCGCAATACTCTGTGGATTTACCAGCGCAAGTCATGCTGCAGTCAGAGTCGGGTGCGGCCACAGACCCAGCATTGAGGCTGTTGCCACAGTAGCATTCACGGGCATACTCTACACCAAAGAAGGTGTAGGCAGCACAAAAGGCGCTACAGGCCTCGAGTGTCATCTCATCTGACGCCGTGGTAGCAGCGCTCAAAGCGCGGTTGCCAGTGGCCTCGGTGCGGCATCCGTACCAGTCGTAATTTCCAACGGACGCCGGCTGAGCAGGGTCTTGGGGTTCGGGAACGGCTGAAGATGTAATGGCAATGATGCCGGAGACGGTCGAAGTTGGCGGGAGATCACCCTTGATGTAGATATTGAGGCGATTACCACCGCCACAGAACTCGGTGCTGTTGCCGTTGCAAAGCGTGGTGCATCCGCTGGTCGCAGGGGCACCGCCATTCGAGATGCGATTACCGCAGTCTTCTAAAGTCAGCATGGGCTCCCTTTCAAGTGGTTTCGAGGGAACTTACAGCATTCACCGCCATATTCCACACCCGCGTACTTGTAAGCGGAAGCATCACAGGCGGCCGTGCACTTGTCCACCGTCATATTCGCGCCTGGGATGGTACCAACAACGAAGGTAAGTGTTCTGCCGGTTGTCCCTTCCGAGTAGCAACCAAGAAGAGAATAGCCATTGACACCAGGGTTTGCCTGAGGCCCAACCGCGGCAGAGCTGTGGAAAATGGACAGTTTCGAGGGGCCTCCGCACGGCTCTGTTGCGTTTCCTCTGCAAGCCATGTTGCATTGTGAATCTTCGAGCTTTTGAGCAGTGGTGGCAATGCTCTCACCACAATAACACTCTTGTGCGTATTGGGTTCCGGCATACTGGAAGCCTCTTGCGGTACAAAAGGAGATACAAGCCTCATTGGTCATGTCCTCGCCGTCTGCATAAGTGGCCGCGCCAATGGTTCGGTCGACCTCGGTATAACAACCATCGTATTCCCAAACGCCTGGAAGATTGGTGGGGATGACGAGTTGGGAAAGTGTAAGTGGTAGCTGGGCGCATAGTTAGCTATGGATCATGAGAGCGAAGCACCTGTCAAGAATGAGGCTTACTGAAGACAGAAGAAGAGAGGTCAAGACGGCCCCTGCTTGAATTGCCCTCATGATGGAAAAGTGTTATGTCCTATGGCGGACACCAGTACGACAGCGAATTCAAGAGAAGGGGATATCGAAAAAGAAGGAAGCATTACCGACGAAGGAGACCATGATAGCTATATATCTTCCATGGCCAGGTAACACCATGGCTGACATCTGTAGGCGAAGCTGAGTTATGAGAATAAGAAATGGCAATACGAAGTACCAGTGACTTTTTTTTTTTTTTTTTTTTTTTTTTTTTTTTTTTTTTCGAATCTTTGGTTGCAACAAGTCAACGGGAGAGTAACAGACACCCTTGCCACGCTTCTTGGTGGTTGCCGGTAAGCGAAAAGCCAAGTTCTTGGTGGGAGGTGTGGGTGCCGGATGGGGGATGTTGTTCTGGTGCTGCCATGTGAGCACAGTGAGAGAGAGGGTGTGCCAGTGTGGTGCCGACCATCTCATCGTACCAGAAAATGTGAGCTGCTGATGGACGATATTGCACAGCCCATATTGCTTGCATGTCATGGAGCTGGGGGAAGGGAGGGGATCCCGGCAGGGGTATATGGATGAGGGTAGCATCGTGTTGGGCCAGCCTTGGGAAAAACTTCGATATTCTACAAGGGGAAATATTTGTGAGCAGCTAAGTATCCCAAATGGCCAACATGGGTTGCGATAAGACCGTGATATTTGTGCTATTTGACAATGGTGCACCTGGTGACCCCTAGACTAGTGCTGTCAATAGACCGATCTTGCTGTTGGAAAAGCAAGAGGGAAAAGGAGCTGGCGTAGGTGGTGTAGCCGGCACCATGGGAGCAGCCGGTGGGTGTAGCGAACACGGCATGATCCGTATAAGTAAGGTAAGCCCAGGCAAGGTACATGAACTCGCGGCGGTGTAGTGGAAACCAGGCAGTGGGTGAGACTGATTCCGAACCTACACGACAGGAAAAGCGCATGGCCGCCATGCTGTATCACCACACTTGCGGCCATTGGTAAACCGTATAGGCAAGGCCCAACTCGTTGTAAGTGGTCATAATGGCAGCCTGCTGCTGTGAACGAGGCAACGGCTGCACCAACAACCTGGAGGCGCCATTGTTCCGTCTCCAACTCTTGAGAGAGAGAAAACTCATGGCAGGGTCGGGTCAATCTCGGTTGGCCGGTCGAGCTTTGATGCAGTAGACTCGGATTTCGGTAACAGTTGATGTGGAGATTAACTGCAGCAGAGTGGTCGAGGCCTACTTGTCAACTCGTATCACCCCGGTTGAGATGTAGTATAGGAGTGAGGTGAGATGAGTGTGGTGAGTGAGCGAGGTACTGCCTCTACAGTATGTATGCATTGGGAAAGGAAAGGGTAGCTAGGTAAGGTAGCATCAGGACATCTGGAAAGACATGGCCGGGTCAGCCTTTCCGGAGTGCCACCGCAAGCCACACGAGGCCGTCTGGGATGACTGACCAATGCCCACATTCCCCGCATCGGGATGGCTAACTGTGGTGCCGTGAGTATGGAAACACAGTGGTCCTTGTGGTTTTCTGGCCTTGTGTCGTCTTTGTAAAGCCGAAAAGTTTCTCGTGGCGTAGAGGTGCTGATTGATCATGAGTCTGGTGATGTTGACGAATGTGAAGATGTGAGGTTCGTGATGGTTGGTCGGCGTGAGGCTCTCGACGCGGACTCATTGTGAAGCCTGCCTGCCTAGTCTATTGTCTTGGTTGTCTTGGATATTTCCAATTCAGGAAGCAGAAAAGAGGAGGGCTTCATGCCCTATGCGTGAGACTCCGACCTGTGACGGAAGCTCTTGCCCATTGACTGATCGGTCCAGAAGCGTTTGCGCTTGCCCAAAGTGTCTGTCTTCATTCCTTCACACCGTCGCTCTCCCATCAAGACAAGGAAGGTACCGGGTACCTTGCAGATGCAGGGCAGCCGTGTCTCCTCCAATCTTGAGAGTTCTCACTGCACTTCCATGTGCCTTTCCGGACTTCGATTTTCGTCGAGTTTTCGTCCATGATCAAGACTGGAGACTGAGTGTTTGGAACATCAGCCCATGACGCACTGAGTGTGATAAAGAGGGCATTGGCGCAGCGTCATCATCTCACTCTTAGTTCGCCGTCGGTTGTTGGTCGTCCTGGTTCCTGATGGCATCCATCCTCCTCCTCGAGATGGAGTCACCGAGCAAAGGCGTGTCGCCAGTTCCTTTCAATATGTGACTGACTGACTGACTATTGTTTCCGGAAAGAGCTGAAGACCATCAAAAAGGTTTGGCGTCTATCAAGCGAGCCCGCGATGAAACCCGCCTCGGACCGGAGCACTCCGCGGGCCTCACCGAGAAGATACGCGGGATCATGGATGTTTCTGCCACACACACCCTCCTGTCACAGTGTCGGATGTGTCTTGGTCAGACAGACTTGACCAAAATGGCGTCGCTGGGTGGTCACGGCATCTTGGGGTTAGGGTTGTCCGAGTAGTGTAGGGCATTCCTTTCGTCTCCACAATGTGTGAAGTGGAGGGATTCGATTTTCGAAGGCCCAAGTATCAAGGTACTTATTTACCTCGAGCTTCCACTTTCCTCTCTTTCTTTTGTCTTGATCCTGCCAAATGTGATAACTGTGCTACCTACAGCTCGGCTCGGCTGACGACCCTCCTCTTCTTCCAATTTCGCAGAATAATGATACCCCAAAGCGCAACCCAAACTCAGCCCATCGTGGAAATGGAACGCGGGGTCCATCAGCGACTCCCAAAGACACAGGCGGCTCGAGCTGGCTGTTCGGATAACCCCGCCATCACCAACTGACTGACGACTGAGACAGTCTTGCGCCGGGCAACCTTCAGCTCAATTGTTGACACCTCGCTTTTGATCACCTCTAGGGGGAGAAGCGCACTCAAGGCTCCAGAGAGGGAAGACTCTTCAATGTCAGCCTCGGTGGTTCTCAAGAAGTCCGAACTGTCATCAGGGCCCTTCTCATCCCCAGAAACTGACGCCGCAAGAGAATCACCTGCAAGATCTCGGGTAATCAATCGCATACGATTCGCATTTTCCCCCGCCCATAAGGCGGTCAAGTCAACATGTCCATCACGAGGGCCAGCCCTGCAGACTCACCATCTTGTCCTTGTCCACGGCTCAGCACCGCCAAAAAAGCAAGGTGAAATCTCCGGGGTGAGATTCAGGAGCCAATGATTTCCCTTGCTCATCCACTGTCCCTAATTTTGGTCAAAACCCGTTCAAGCCACCCTTTGCGGGACAAGAGGCCCATCAATACACCGTCTCGAACCTTGGACTTGGGATCGTGAACGACATGCCATCATCCAAGATGAGAGTTGGGCGTCGGCCGTCCAAGTGTAACCCACACCTTCCTTTATCACATCCAGTATTCCTTATCAAGACCTAACAACCATCATACCCCCCCCCCCCCCCCCCCCCAAAACGTCCTTCCCTGACATGATCTGACACTAACGAATGGGTCTGAACACTCAAAGGGTTGAGTAAACCACTCTTCGAAGATGTCTACACAGTATACACTAACAGCCCGTCCGAGTCAGTCCTTGTACCACAGATTCTTTGACCGCAACCCATAAACAATCCTCCAAGTCGGAGTTACCTTACCATTAGGTCACCCAGAGACCAATCATAACACTCTAATGTCAACTCCAATGCCTTATCATCAAGCAACACTTTACATACACAGTGGTCTTACCATTCAAGTGTGCCCTATCCCTTTTCGGATGCCTATATCAGGAAGTCCATCAGTCATCCCGGGCATGCGTTGTTGCCCGGAAAACTCGTATCCGGCAACGGCACTCTCCCTGATGACATATGCAAGGCATAATGCACACTGGTCACAACTACATAGGTATACCTACGCTTGATGTTGGAAGGCTGAATCTGGCAGCTTGGTGGCAGATGTATTCCAGTTTATTGTCCCCGCGCGATTTTACTCGGGATTTTCCGTTTCGACGCTGTATCGGGGTATGACCTGACTCCGTGCAAGAATTCCTTATTTTGCCGACCGGCCGACTGAGTGTACGAGTGTACGAAGACGTCCCTGAAGAGCGTATGCAGTCCTTCCAGACACTGGGTCGGCATCGCGGTCAGCAGGGTGTATGCAAGGCTTCATCGGATTTATACCGTCTGAATATTTTCAATAATTTCCTGTTTTGCATCCTGCTGTTACTGCTATCCTACCTTCCTACGCACACATGGCTCGATTCCATGCCTAATATCCTGAAAATCGCATGGCTTTGCAGTTTCGGATATTCTCCTTGATTCGGTCTGGCGCTGATGTTCTTGGCGGTCAATTCATCTGCCACCACGTGAGAAATTACAATGCCTGGATGCAAATGTTTCTAATTCAGCTTCTTGACCTAGCAGCATGGGCATGTTCTCCTTCAGTTCAGCCGCATCGACCAACCTACCTTGAGCTATCACATTGAACACCCACCCCCGCATGAGACGGGTAGCCTTGAGATTATGTTCACCGAGGAGCTGGGTCACCTCGGCGGCAATGTCAACCACGGTCTGGGTTGTAGATGCTCGCGGGGAACGTACCGTGGTTCTGTTGCCAGTGCGGAGTTCGGCAGGTCTGGCCAACGTCAGCTGCGCAAGCCCTGTCAGCCCTGGAACCCCCGTTAAACGATAAGACCTTTCAATTCATTGTATAAGCTGCCCAGTACTCTGGAATGGCTTTCGATTTCGGTCGGTGTGCAAGAAATGCTTGACTCACCTCAAACAGCGGTTGCTACATGGCTCAAGACTGTCTCGGCATCCAGTTACGACATATCCTAGCACGATCCAGCAATAAGAAAGGAGTGAATTTGCCACCAAGCCCCTTATTCCTTTCCCCGGAACGCCAACGCAAGCCTCCCATTGCTTTTTGGGAGGAGGCTTGCTGTTGTGGCGTCTTCTGGAGTCTGATCATAGACTACTGCAAACATTTATGCCGGTACACCGCGATGAGATGCAGGAACGACATTGATTCTAATATCTTGCCCCTGACTAGTCAAGGCGGCTAAAAGTCTAATAGTGTTCGAGTCGTCACCTGCGTCAAACTATCGAGGGCTATCGCAATCTTGTCAAGGGCGTCAATGCAGCGTCATGTCGTTCAACGGTGATGCTGAGCGCTAGTGGCAGACTAACGACTATACGCAGTAGCAAGATGAACGACTGCTCTTACGGCGAATCAACAGAGAAACCACGGCACCCCCCTCTTTAATGTCAATGGTTACACAGTTCCTTGGATGAGGGATTGACCAATGCTTATTGCCACGAGCTGAGCGCAAAATATCTTATCGACAGTGTCTTTTGCTGCGTATGAGTCAGCGTTGCATTGCGCTGCAAGCGGTAAGAGAATACGGGATTGATCGGTTCAAGCTGACATGTTGGTTTACCAGTGACCTCTTGATTGCATTTTTCAATGTTGTTTTATGACTCTGCGCATCCGTACAATATCCGGATGGAGTGTAAACCTGAGGCCTAGCAACGTGGGGAAGAATGTCACAGTGACAATGGATTTCAAAGTTGTCGATTAGGATCAATAGTTTGTTTGTGTTTTACCTCATGGAAATGATCAAGGCTAATCTTTGGAGCAGGATGCAGATTGGATGAAACACCAGACTGTTCAAGATTTCAAGACTCTGCCATTGTTAATGTTGGAGCTCAAAGAAGCAAAGGGAGGCATCACACAGCTCAGCTGTTCGCCGCAATCACATCAAGGCAGACATATTGGCTGATCCTCTCACTTTCGTGAAGGTCTGCTTTGATTGTCTCTTTAAGCACGTCGCTTCGAGACACTTGGAGGAACACTTCCACATCGCGCAACGTGCTAGAACGCCAGAGGCAAGTGCCAAAAGAATCATCAAGGCCGAAGCAATGTCGACCAACTGCCAAGCAGAAACAGAAAAGCACTTTACCTGATACCCAAGCTATCCGCGACGAACACTTTTTTGTGATATGGATTCCATCAATGGTCTGGGACAAGTCCTCTTTCTCCTCGGATGCTGCCGACCTGCTCTGCACTTGGGTCGAATGATGCAAACACTCAAGGTATGATGAAGACAAGAAGTCTGAGCCCAGATCTCATCGCGATCATCTGAATCACAGCTGAACGGGGCAATCACAGCTGAACGCCGACTGAGAGCAGCCCAGACTCTTCAGTAATGTCCACAGGCAAAACACACCCAGACCATTCACCAGCAGTACATCCGCCAGTAGGTTGCAGGTATCGTTCTTCCTCGCGTCCTGAGCCCCTCCCGAAAAAGGAACCCAAGAGCACAATGAAAAAAAAGGTGTGATGTAGGCCGGTCAGACTTCCATCGAAACCCACCCCGCCCAAGCGCCCGAAGGCAGACCTTGAGAAACCGGGGTACAGATCATCGCCACTCTCTATACAATCATGCAGTAAAGCAAAATCGCCACCTTTGCAGGCAGAGCGAGAGTAAATTAAAGGGACCTCACTGTTGGGAAACGAGGATATAGTTCATCAACCCGGGTGGGATCTGTGGCTCCTTTAGGGAACACAAAAGAGGACAAATACTATAGAAATGATTCTCCTGTAGAGCGCAGAGTGGTTAGCAAGTATGTCCAAAATGTGGATCCCAATAGTAGGGGTAAACTCACTGAAGTATTGTCGACATGAAGAAAAAAAAAGAGAAAAAAGAAACCCAAAAAGGTGGGAGAGAGGAGAGTATTTTATACCCCTCCGAAGAGATCCTGGTGGTCTGTGCACGTGTGAAATTTTTTGGGGGTGGGTGGGTGTCCACTTTGACGGACGGAGGTAAAGACGGGAACTTTTCCGGTACTGTATTTTTTTTTTTTTTTCAATTCCATTCACCAAGCTCCGTGAGTAGTGTACGTACCGTGACCCGCTCCCCTCGGCCCGTTCCGTCTTTTGGGTCCACTCCGTCTCCTCCGCTCTGCTCCGCTCCGCTGGGTGACCGGCACCGGCACCGGCACCGGCTACGATGAAGAGCCAACGAAGGAAGGACTTGACATTGTTGAACCAGATGTCTCGAGAACTAACTTCTCGCTGTTACACGTGTTAGCGTTAGCTATGTAAATTTAGACTATAATTTCAAGTGTCCCGAAATGGTTATGTAGAGGTAGGTAGAGGTATCATGGCTCTCCTTCTGTAGAGTGCCGGGATCAACTGCGATGTGCATGGAGTACCTCGTTTGATGAATCTGTATTGGCATAAGACAAAGCGGACAGTTTGCGATTGCGTTTTGGCGCCGTTGAAGTCGGCGAAAGTATCACTACCGAGGGAGTAAGAGAAAGGACTAGTCGATGTTATGGTTTCGACGGAGCCGGAAAGTTCATCTTCCACTCCGTGTCGTAATATTTTGGCATTGAACGTTGATGTCCTCCTATATGATCACCATCAGTTTCATTACTCGTCATTTCTCTCACTAGCAGTAGAACAGAAACTCCGTTTCAACCCCTTCCATGTTATACCTACGCTTCCAAGTACACATTGACCACCTCACTGGAACCACGACTACCGGTAGCCTTAACTCTAGCCGACTCTGGTGATCGATCAGGCGATGCAGGCAACGCAAGTCAAGTATCCATCACCTTCTCTTCCTCTTCCTTAGCCTCTTCTCACAATTCCTACATTTCCAGCAATCCCCAGCTTCAAACACCCCATTACCATTACCATGCGTAACACCCCAATGCTGATGCCACGGAGGTCTTTTTTTTGTCGGTTTCGGTGGGAGTCTCCATGGCTGTGGGAGTGTCAGTCTCCATCCGTCCGATGGGATCCAACTTCGAATTAGAGAGTAGAGGTACCCAGAATCTGTAACAATAGAAAGGGAAAACCACGTCTCAGTACTAATGATTATGACTTCCTGTCTACTTCTGTCGCTTATTCTTCTTCTTCTTCTTCTTCATGTCCATGTGCACCTTCCCCTGGCATTTGGTCTTGCCCGGGTACCCTTTGTGTTGTTTTTACCACGGGATGGACAGGGAGGTAAATATAGGTTGCGAAAGATAGAAGGCTGCTTCTTTGTGTTGAAACAAGTTTCACGCCACCATGAGGCCGCAGGTCAACCACCCTTTGAATGAGAACCAGAAACACAAGGATACCCTGAACATGGCCTATTTTCGCAAAGCCTTTCTGTTCAAGTCAGGCAAGCACTTGACGGCTTCGATGGCGAGTGGTGACAGAGAGAACTCTCGTTGCCCATTTTCGTGCGTAGGGTATATAGCTGAGACTGAAGGGGTTCGAACCATAAAATCAACAATGTCCCAAACCTTCGTGTTAGAGAAGATGACAAAGAGAGGCAGCCGTCAACATATCGATGGAGCCTCTGCCAAAGCAGGAAGGGACTTTGCCGTCAGGACCAAGTGAAATAACCTTTAGGTAGGTAACCAGTCAGTTCAAGTTATCATAACAGGTAGATCCTTCCCTTCAGAGAGCTTGACAACAGTGTTGTGCCTGAAAATCACTAATCGAGCCTGTGTCTGGAGCAGTCCATACCGACAGCCTGCATGGAAGGAATAGTTGTGTCAGGTTTTCGTGGAGATAATGCGTCAAGAGCCGTATCACGAAAGGCGACGGTGGAAACCATCGGCTCCGCCTCTGGTTCAAATATGCCCAGTGGAGAAATTTTCCTCGCGCTTCAATCTCCATCCTTCACCACATTGATTACGTAGCAGCTAAAGAGGAAGCACTTACTTACCTGCCGAACAGCCGCCCGTCATGTCGAAACCCTTCCCCTTTCTCAAGACCACCGATGCTCCGGATGATGGGGTCGTCAACTTCCCAAAAGCAGCCCGGCTGACTGCTATGCCCATACCGCCGCCACTAGACAACAGTCTTGGCCCAAACACTTCTCTTCAAGTTTCTCACAGCTGCCCATTTCGCCGATTGGTTTTAATTATCCTGCGACAAGTCGTTCATACCTCTAATCAACCAGCCGACAAGTACGGCCCAAACCAATCGACATCATCCGAGTAAACCTGCCGAGTAAACTTGCCGAGTGAACGTACAGCCGCACTCCTCATCTCCATCCATTTCAAGCCCTCATTGAGGCATCTTGGTAGACAGGCTCTCGTCGAGAAAACAATTAGCCCAGTTCTTCTCACCTTCCTCCTCACCTCACTACCAGGCTCCTCATCTTCACCGACCATGCTCCATCATCTTTCGCAACAGAGCCCCGAGTCCTGAGGCTAAGGCTAAGGTCCTCCGAACTCTCGGCTTCTGGGTCCCCTCGAGTCGCTGGTGTCAATACACTGATTTGAACCCGTCATGGAGTCGACTCTGCCTTGGTTTACCCCGTCCGCGTCGGCGCTGCTTGAACCGAGTCTCTTGAAACTTTGCCTGCCTGTCTGCCTGCCTGTCTGAACTTGACAGTAGACCCGACAGTTAGTAGACCCGACAGTAGACCCGACAGTAGTCCTGATCGAAGTACCTCTAGGTAGATCAGACCGTGTCCCGACCGTGGTCCTCATATGGCCGTGGCCGGGCCCTGGCTGCCCTGGTCCTTTGGTCAGGTTCGTTGGACCTTGACCTGACTTTGTCCGTGACTTCGTTGGAAGTCGTTGGCCCGCTCCAAGTCTCAGCTGAAGTCCAACGTCGGCAGGCATCTTTTCCCATCTCTTCCCTCGGCTTGGCAACTTGGCGCTTGGCACTTTACTCTTGGCGCTGACAAATATAATTTTACACTACTGCGTATAGCTGTGCCAATAACTACCTACCATTTCTACGATGCCTGATCATGGCCGCGTGTGTTACCCAAGCGCTAATTACACAATGACGCGTAGCAAGTGGAAGAAGCAAGGGATCGCGGCAGTGGCAGGCAAAAACGCCTTGAGGGTAGGTATGTAACACGACAAAAGAAACGAAAGCTGTGGTTTGATGTCATTGCCAGGATGCCAGGGAGCTCGCGCCCAACGCCCGCCCCCACGCAGCATTTTGGCGTTGGAACGCGCCGGCCGGCGGGGTGGTACACTACATACGTACGGATGAATGGGCCTCACCGCCTAACCTTATCGCTTCGTCGGTTCCTCGTTGTTGCCGTTTGATATCAACGTTCAACTTCATTGATGACCTATGAGCACCATAAAGTGAGTGGTGGCTAAAACCTGTGTCTACCAAAAGGGTATTTTGTGGTGCTTTGTGTGTACCTATCTAGATAATCTACCTACTAAATAAAGCGGGGGTCGTTCATGCTGAAAAGCGAAGAAAAACATGCAGGTCTACCTCCCCAGTTGCTTTGGCTAAGTTCGCGCTCTCCCATTCAGATCGAGTGTCATGTCCACATGCTGTGATAACGGGGGTATGATCTTGTCGTCGTGTAACATAAGTCGGCAAAGTCCAACAACAACCACATTAGCAGCTCACCCTTCTTCAACTTCCCATTGCAAAAAGAAAACATAAAAGGCCTTTGAAATCGACGACCTCTCTCTCCTTTGCTGTCTCGTCTTTCTCGCTTTTAGACAGACTTCGACCGCTTTCTCTCATCCTCCAAGACGACGTGGTGACAAAAGGCTAGTTTCTCTCCAACCTGGTTCCGGACTGGCGACTGCCCCGAATGCGAAGTAATTTTTTTTTGTCATTTGCGTCTGGAAGACCCGCTCATCCTTTCATAACGGACATTACCAATCTTTCATTTTCCC
The DNA here is from genome assembly GCF_033458365.1 of Neurospora hispaniola. Lineage (NCBI taxonomy): Eukaryota > Fungi > Ascomycota > Sordariomycetes > Sordariales > Sordariaceae > Neurospora > Neurospora hispaniola. Next base: position 5,112,065 of record NW_026944407.1, on the reverse strand, counting down.
ACAACTCCATGACTCCTGACCAGGGGTGTTCCGCCTGAGCCGGGCCCTGAAGCCGACCCTATCCATCCGCTTAGAGATCGTCATCGTCCTCCTCGTTGGGAAGAGGCATCTGGGCAGCCTCGTCCATCTCGGCGCGGTACTTCTCCATAAGCTCCTGGTCGACAACGGCGGTAGGAGGAGCAAGGGCGGGGGCAGCGACGAACTCCTAGAGACACAGTTAGACATCAGACCTCGTATGGCGCTAGGGGTGGGATAACATACGAGAGCGTTGTTGCCGACGAGCTTGCGAGCGAGCCAGAGGAAGGGCTTCTCGAAGTTGTAGTTGGACTTGGCGGAGATATCGTAGTACTGGAGGTTCTTCTTGCGGTGGAAGGTGATGGTCTTGGCCTTGACCTTGCGCTCCTTCACGTCGACCTTGTTACCGCAGAGGACGATAGGGATGTTCTCGCAGACACGGGTGAGATCACCTAGATGTGTTGTCAGAGCGGGCTGTCATACGTCGCGACGGGTCCTGGATGATGAGGGGTGCTTACGGTGCCAGTTGGGAACGTTCTTGTAGGTAATGCGGGAGGTGACATCGAACATGATGATACCGCACTGGCCGTTGATGTAGTAACCGTCACGGAGACCACCGAACTTTTCCTGACCGGCGGTATCCCAGACGTCGAACTGGATCTGGCCGAAGTTCTGCGCGGGGGGGTGGTTGGGTCAGTATCGGGTTCGTCGAGCGAGCGCGCGTGCAAGCACACGTTTGTTGTAATCGAGGGCCATCAAGACTTACGGTGCTGAAGCCAAGAGGGTGGACCTCGACACCGAGGGTGGCCATGTACTTCTTCTCGAACTCACCAGTCAAGTGGCGCTTGACGAAGGTGGTCTGGCGATGGCATCATAATGTTAGCGCAACAAGTCCCAGCAAGCAGACGGGTACCCACCAACACCACCCCGCAGCACAGCGATATGTACTGGAGCGCCGATGGTGTTTGATGATGATGCCGTCCACGTTCGCGGAAGATGGGATGTGGACTGACCTTGCCGGTACCACCGTCACCGACGAGGACGAGCTTGAAAGTAGGGGTCGCGGCAGCCATTGTGTATGATGCTTAATATCGCAAGCGAAAAAGAAGCAGGTAAACAAGTCCTTTTGGGAAAGTCAGCTATCGACCGGTCGGAGCGACACAGATGGGCGGGGTATCGAATGGTTAAATAAGGGCGAGGGAGGGAGGGATCCAAATCGAACTAGAGACGCACCTTTGCGATTTTGCAGAGGGTGGGAAAATGGGTGTGGTCAAAAAGAGAGGAAGCAGTGGACCTCAGACAGCCTGGTGGATGATGTTGTGTTTTCAAGGCACCGCCGCTCAAGGGAAGGGCCACCAGCCTTGACGAAAAACTCGTTGGGCGGCGGGGTGCTTGTTAGGTGACGGGCACGTGACCCGCCTGGTCAGTGCGGTACCCTCAACCAACTGAAAGCAACGAACCTGATGGGCGCAAAGTCAAACCGATCGATGAGGATGCCATTCACTCCGTCTTGCCGCAATGCCGCCCGTTCGTGTCTTATTTCCTGGTCCTGACGTGCTGACGTGCAGACTGTCGCGTGTCGGGAACAAAGAACTGAACCTACCAAGGGTTTCAAGCGTTGGGCCACAGTGAATGCGCACTCTCATGGCATCAGCCTTATCCATTTATCTCTTTTCCACTTTGACATCAGGTTTGCTCGTTTAAGTTCGCTTGTTTTTGTTTTGGTTCTGGCCTCGTTACTACGGTGAGGGAGAACCCCTGGCGTCTTGGCCTTTTGGTTCATCTTTCGAATGCCAGTCAGTCTCACATCCGTTGTTTCCTTCATTACAAAGCAAATTCCCAAAGAGGCCTCATTCTCAGGCGGCAATGGCGCATCCTGATTCTTCCCTAACACATCTGAGCGGATTTGGTGCCCAATGACGCTACTCTTGTATCACAATCTTCTTCTGCCTAGCTCCAGGCCATCATCTCGCCCCCGTTGCCTTTTCATAGTGGCAAGATATGGCATCCAAGCATACCTCTACCGCCCCAGTCGCGGCGAGGAGTCAACGTTAGCCGAAGCTCTTGGGTTCGTGTCCCTGCCGTGCTCCGAGAGACCTTGACGAGAATATTTTGCTAGTGTCCGGTTAGCTCAGCTTTCTCCAGGCTGACAACTACTTGGGGCAGACAGAGCCTGGCACGACTTACCCCTTCATTACCCTGAACACACTCTGCCACCTTCCTTAGGCTGTCATGGTTGGACCGGTTGACATAACCAAAGCTGCGGATCAGATCACCGGCCTTGAGACCTGCTGTGGCCGCCGGACTGTTATCAACGACACTGTTGACTTTGGCGAATGGCTGCTCCAGAACTTCGGGTACCGAATCTGGCAGCGGTGCGGCTTGATCAGTGGGAACAGGTGTTGACTCTTGGTCGTCGTCCTGGATGCTGGCGAAATGCTCATGCAGACGCTTCTCGATCAAGGCCATCAACTCCTTGTAGTCGTTGCGAAGATGGATGATGCGCGACCTTGTTGTTCGGATTTGCGCAACATCAATATCGGATCTGGGAAAGCCATCGGGAGTAAGGAGGTTTGTGTTCATGTCAACGCCGTGCTAGATCACATTGTATCAGTCAAATGGCTTGATGAAGGCTCGATGAATATAAACTGGACCAACCGAATCAAGCACTCCGCTGAGCGCCTTGAGCTCCCCCTCGATAGCATCCTTCTTGCGCTGGAGCTCAGCAAAGGATAGATGGGCAGCACTGCCGTTGGTGACAGGGGCAGATGTCGGTCCCGAGGGGACAGTAGGCGCATGAAGGTTGCTCATGGTGAAGAGTTGCAATTAACGTATAATCTTATAATGGGTAAGCCTTAGTTGTGAAATCACCAAGCATGATGAGATCTCGATCTCAGATTGGAGTATGTATGTACCTAGCTGGCTCGTGAATTACCTACCTAGGTACTTTGTACGGGCAGTCTCCAGCGAATGACGCGATGCGGTGGCCTGGCCGGATGGATGCCTCTCTCTGCCGCTGCGGGAGCTTGAGCTTCAGTGAGCTTCCCTAGGTAGCTTTGCTGCCCCGGTCTTTGGTTGCCGTGTCCCACTCTTCGCCGGCCGCCTGTGATGGTCGGATGGGCCGAGAATGAGGTGAGCGGCGGTGCGGGGTAGCATTTCCTCGTTCTCTAGCCCCTCCATTATGGGTCCTCTGACCAATGGGGTGGCAGCTTTCACCTGGCCGACCCGTTCGGACGATGTTGACCGGGGCTCCCATCCCTTGGATGGCGCCTGCCCACCTGTCGCAGGGATAGCCTGCGCTACATAAAGAACCACAAGGGCCGCAGGGCTTAGGCGCAGAAGTGGACGGAACTGAAGACGAGAAATGGAGCGGTTGCCCGTGCTGTCTCTCATCGTCAAGCACTGCAGTTCCCGTCGGCACTCAAGCAGACCTTCCCTTTGAGAGTGAGCAACAAGCAAGGGTGCAAGGGCAACAAGCTCCGAGGAATGGGACACGGCATGAAGCGAACTTTACGACTTTTTTTTTTTTTTTTTTTTTTTTTTTTTTTTTCGCAACTGCATCTCAAACAACGTCCTTCCTTCCCGTCCATGATCGACGTCCCACTGCTCCTGCTGCAGTGCTGCAACTCGAGATGTGCCTCACCTCACCGTCCCTGGTCCCGGTCGAGGTTCATTTGGAATTATTACCTGACCCACAAAGACGGGCATCAATTTCAGCCATCATTGTTTACATCCCATAGCATGTAGGATGCGAAAACTCCAATGGTCAAGTCACGATAGGCAGTGATTGGCTGTCGCTGATCTTCCACTCACCTCTCGTCTCTGTCCTCTCTCTCTCTCTCTCTCTGCACACCACCATAACCCATACATCTTTCGGCTGTGTCTGGATTTCTTAGCACTTCAGCGACCAGAGGGCACAGTACACTAGGGGCACGAGTACCCAGTGGTCCAAGCCCAAGAGACGCGGGAACAAATCCATAGGCTGACTTGAGCCACGTGTCGACCGTGTTGCGGTTTCACGTCCGATTCTCGCAGCCAGCCTTCCGCTTTGATGGCGGACCCATCTGGCCGAGTCCGCCTGAGTCCTCCCTTCCACTACACTACCTTTTCAGCTGGAGACCAAGACGTCCAAGAGAACATGGCTGACTGTTTCGGGCGAGCTCGGATGCCCAATGGACATCAATGAGTTCGAACGGGCATGAAATATCATCAATGACGTGCCTTGCGCTAGATATCCAAGAGCGGCTTTCCGGCATCCCCGGCCGCCTTAGTTGCCGACCCTCGCTCCTTAGTACAATCAATGGCTACTTATCTATCTAGCCTTAGCTTCCTGCCTTGCTGCCTTTGAGACAGACTTTTCCAGGCCGGGTTTGAGTTGAACCCGGCCGGCCTCTTCTTCCCGTCCTGTGCTGCAGTTACTCTTATCGACGGGTGCAGGTCGGAGTGTTGTTCCTCGTGGTACTACCTACCTACCTTAGCTCTACCTGCTTCTACTCTGTCCCTTGAAGGCGGGCGGGCAGGCAGGTCTCGGTCATCAACAGCAAAACGACTGGAGCAACAACAGCAAGCCGGCCAGGAAGGAACTGAAGCGACAAGGACTCACACTCACTCCTGCCCGGCCTAGAACGAGGTGTCCTGGACTGCCGGGGTCTCGGAGTGGACTACAGTAGTAAAGCGAAGAACCTGGGGGAACGCTCCTTCCCAGTCGCCCTCTCGTATCGCCCACGGCATCTGGCGATAACGAACAATCTTGCACCATCCATCTTCAAGCCCATGAAAATTTCTGCCCCGTTCTTTTCGTCTCCGACCCCTCTCCGAAAGAAAGACTTCTTCCCTCACAATGTTCTGGTTGCTAGTACTTTGTCAGTCGTGGAAAGGAAAACGGCTCCAACCTTTTTTGGTTTCTTGGTTTCTCGGTCAACTACTCTCTAGCACACATCGTGCATTATCTTTTCATCGTCACGGGGTCTTACCGCTGCCTTGCTCTTAATTACCATGTTTCGATAAGGGCCAGTGCATCATCTGGAACACTCGACTCGGAGAGGATTGGAGCCCACGGATCCGAGATACTATCTGCCGTGCTGCGGTTGCTGCAGGAGCACTTGGACTCGAGTCTCATCACGGTCGGTGCAGGTCATCTGAGCTTCAACCAAAGGGTTTCAAGTTTGGAGTTTGGAGCCTCCTCTGGTCTGGCTCTGGGCCTCCCTTCTACCTGGTTCTCTTTTTTTTTTTTTTTTTTTTTTTTTCTTTTCTTGGAACCTCCTCTCGACCACTGGATCCAACCCACAATGGCAGCCCCTGGACCCAATGTCGATACCCATGTCGATCCAGTCACCAAGCCTTTACCGCCATCTCCTTATGCTCTACCGATAAGCGCCATTCATACCCCCTTCGACCCTAATGGGAACCCGCTGCCGTTGCTGTTAACATCAGACGAAACACAACCACTCGACCATGTACGGGAAGATCTTACAGTTACGGAAGAAAAAAACGTCAGCTCCAGCCCTACTGTGGCCGTGGTGGATGTGAGCGAGCCCAATGAGTGGGATACTTTGGATACGATACACGACTTTCAAGATGCCGTTGCACGTCATCAGGCCCTGGAAAGTAGCAACCATGTCTACCGGCAACCAACAGCAACACCATGCGAGCCCCCAGCCAGTCAGCCCTCGAAACCGAACCGGCCGTTTCAAAAGTGGATCAAGACTCTGCACAAACGAGCAGTTCGCCGTCAGGAAGCCATGGGTAACGAGCATGCTTCCACGTCTTACTACTTCAACCTCGATGGGGCGGGCTCGACAGCCTGGGGACCCGGGCACTACCGACCGTCATCTTCAACATCCTCTTTTGGTTTCGTGACGGCCGTCAAAAGCGCCAGTATATCTCTGACTAGTGCCAGCACTATTCTGACGCGCTCCCGGAGAAACACCGTTCGATCATCCCGTGGCCAGTCGAGGACAGAACGCAGCAGCAGAGCTTCTCTCTCCGGTGCGCGGCTTTCTGAGGATAGTTATTGTCCGGAGCGACAGCTGATGGTGGATCCTGCGGCTATAGGGAGGTCGTTGCAGCGACGCCGGGTTCTGGAGGAGCTCATCAACACGGAAGAGAGTTATATTGGAGATGTGCGCTTCCTGATGAATGTATGTTGCAGCTTCATCCCGTCCTCTTTCACTGTCTCTGACTAGTTTACCCCTAACCTAGGTTTATGTTACCATTCTTGCTTCGCTTCCTACTTTGCCAGCCAGCCTTCGCTCTTCTATCAATCAAAATCTCAATGACATTGTTGAGCTGCATGAGGAGATGTTAGGCGACCTCCATAGAGCTATTCCTCACTCTGAGTATACACAGCTCAAATTCCCTCTGCAAGTTCCTTCGGCCGGCTCGGGGTTCCGTGGTCATCAGCGATGGAGAAGTCTGGATGCAGTACCAGAAGACAAGGATGGCATCTCATGGCTTCGTGAAGTTCCGGGCATGCTTGCCGACCCCCAGGTTGCTGCTGAAGTTGCCAAGATATTCAGCAAGAAGATGAACCGATTTTTCATCTATGAAGAGTATGGTGCCAAGTACGAGCTGATGATCAAAGATGTTGCTTCTGCTCACAGGACAATGCCTGCATGGCAATCATATCAAAAGGGCATTGAGATTCTGGCTTCCTCTCTTAGCTCGGCTAACAGTCAAGACGACAAACAGAGGAAAAGTCTCACAATTGGGGATCTGCTTATGAAGGTAGGCGATATATCGCAAAATAACACGCGGATGTATGCTAACAAAGACCAGCCAATCCAGCGTGTGTGCAAATACCCATTGCTCTTCGCCGAGTTGCTAAAACACACCCCTGAGGCAGACTGCCCCTATTCTCATATGGAAATCGAAAACACGCTTATCCGATTGCGTGAGGCTACTGCCGAAATCAACAAAGCTACGGATGATTCCAAAATCAAGTCCACTCTGGAGAAAACATGGATCCTCCAAGACCGTCTGGTGTTTCCTAATCAGCAACTGGATGCAGCTTCAAAGAATCGCATTCGATCATTCGGCCACATCCAATTGTGCGGAGCTCTGCATGCCTGTTGGCAGACAAAAGAAGGCGTTAACGGGCAGTACATGGTTGCTCTACTGTACAAGGAATGGTTCTGTCTAGCTACAGCTAGTAGGACTGACCAGATATACACGATCCAAGCTTGCATTGCTTTGAGCAACGTCAAGTTGGAAGAAGTGGACAACTGTCGAGGTATGACATTGGCTCTGTCAGATGTCTTCATCCGTGTGAACCTCGTGCTGACGTATCTATAGGCCTTCAATGTCACACCGCGCCACATTCCTGGAAACTCGTGTTTCTCTGCGACCACCAGTTGTACGAGATCATCTTGACAGCATGCACGCCGAAGGAGGAGATGGAATGGCGTACACGCCTCGGAAACCAACAGACCACCGAGGGCCAAGACCAGATGCAACCGGCAACTTTTAGCTCGCTTTCTCTGAATATCAAGACTCTGGGAGCTGTTTTTAGAAAGCCAGGTATGTGTTCACTCTCCAATTGGTACATGGACAGAAATAGCTGATAATCACCGATCATAATTAGGCACCATTGCCAGGAAGATATCTATACATCGAGCGACCACCGTCGGGCCCAAGTCACCGTTATGCCAAGTGATACTTAAGAATACAAGTGTCATCAAGGATGCACCCGCTTCGGGAACAAACTCCTCAATCAGTCGATCTCAGTCCCTTCTGACCACCAATACCCGACTGCCAGTCCTTGCGCCATCTCGTGAAGAACGGGCTCGACTCGAGACTCTGCTGTCAGATGTCTGGACCCGGGATATCCTCCCCTTCCCCGGAATAACGGCCCGATCCCGAAGCGAGCAGCTAGTCCGAGCATCCGCTTCATCCATGATACGAAAGCTTAGTGTGGTGAGCATTACGAGCAGCTTCACCAAACGCTCGGCCAGTTTGACCAGTCTCCCACGCAAAGGAGGGAGTGGCAGTAACTGCACAGAAGAGGAAACTTGTGTCGGCTCCACTGCCACCAAGGGCACAACAAGCCCCAAAGTCCTGAGCAGAGTCTGCCACAAGGCGGAGGAAACCAGCCGTTCTCTACTTTCCGTGATTCCCGATAAGATCGAGAGACGTAGTCCTATGCTTCGCAGCGCGTCTGACTCGGTGGGTAAAGAGATGTTTAGTGTGGTACATCAGCTAGACCGAGGTCGCATTCGGTCAGAGAGCGAAAGTGAAGGGGCACAGATGGTTCATAATGATTTCTCAGGTATTCTGCAACAATCATCGGGAAATAGCTCGAGGGCGCCGAGCATCCAGCAGTCGAATCTCAGCAAGCAGACGACCAGGGAGATGTCTTTCCGGAGAGGAAAGGAGAATGATGGCTCGGCTGGTGACGCGGCTAGTGTTAGAGGTAGCGGGAATAGTATATTATCCGGTGACTCTGAGTACAAGGGGTCGACGCCGAGGAAACTGAGGAAGAGGTCCAAGACGTCAACATCAACCACGACGGGGAACAAGTGGGCAAAGGTAAACGTGCATAGGGAGGTTATGGTGCAAAGCTTGAGGAATATGTTTCGGTGAACAAAGGAGGTGAAATAATGTTTACTGGGTCAGGCAAAATTTGATGACGGGCGGCAAGGGCAAGACGGTCGGCATTATTGGGTTGGAAAGGTGGCCGGATAAAAGCATCTCTTATAATACCCGCGTGTTTTTTTCTTCTCATGTTTATGGCTTCATGGTTTTACGGACTTATAAGGAACGACCAACAGGTGTTGAAAACCGTCTCGGCAACGGGGTCATGTGCTCGAGGATGGTATCGAAATGGGTTGCCAGATTGTTACCTCAAAAGTTATCAGATACCCAAATGTTAAAAGTGGTCGTTCGCTTGTGGGAGGTGGTATGGTAGATGGTGATGGTATTCCCAAGGTAGGGAATTTCAAGGCTGACATGGCGTGATGTTTTCACGATGATTCGGTATGGTTGTTAGCACATGATGGCTTATTTTGGCTCGGCATGGTGAACTCAAGATGGCTCCAATTGACCCGGAACGGAGCAACTCAATCCGATGGCCAAGAACAACAAACTAGAAGGCCAAGCAATTCACCGCCCTCGCGTTCTCACCTGCATTGCCAGCAAACATTGGCAGTTGTCGTGCAGTTGTCGTGAATGCCAGATGGACGTCGCGACTGACGTGCCGTTGTCCGATTGACAATGACGTAATTGAGGTCACAAAAGCTCGGCTGCAAGGTACCAGCAGCAAGTGCACTGAAAAGAGCTGCATTTTGGTGGATCGAAGTCGCTGGAACCTTGAATTATTTATAAAGAATACGCGCAGGACCCTCTTTCATTCCAAGTGTTTCTTGAAGGGTAAGGAAGGGTAAGGGGAAAATGAACACATTTCGAGGGAACTGGTGCCATGGTCAACAAGGGAAAGGTTGGAGGCGGCTCGGAAGCAAGGTCTTGGTGACAGCGCTATTGCACGCTAGCTTTCAGAGCCCGCTGAAAATGGATCTGCGGGGTTCTTCCCGCCCCACCATTTCCCCATTGGAACTGTGCCTGCCGCAGCAGTGGAGTAAGTGTCCAGAAGACCCGCCAATTAACATCCAACTCCCAAGCGTCACCTATGACGTAGTTGTTTCTGTTTGTGCTTTGCTGGCTCGGCCAACCTTCCTTCGTCTGTAATTCTGTCGTCTTTATAATCTGGTAGGTGCGACGTGGAAACGGACAATAACTTCCCCTCTCTTCTCTTCATTATCCGATACCCCATTTCCAACGACGAACTATCACGAACTTTGTACGACGACGACGACGACGACGATTTGATCAAGTTAATCAGGTGAGTTTGATGGTGATGTCTGCAGCGCACCAATCCAGATGCTCGCCTTCCTAGGTCCTTTCGTGTGAGGTACGGGTGGATGGTGAATGAGATTCGATTGGGAACTTTCATTCACACTCTGGTTGGAGCCGAGGATGGAATTACCTGTTCGCTTACGTGGCGCCCATTCACTTCCTTTCTGCCTATGCCAACTACAAGAAAGACGAGCATGGAAGAATCACGATGGCATCCACATCCCCCCTACACTACGACAAAACAGACATACTAACCCTCGCCCGCTTTATCCAGGACTTGACAACCCCCACGAACCCAGGAACAAACACATACCAAACCAACCCCCCACACAAATCCATCCAAAATGCGCGGCGGTGCCCACGAACTCAAGGTCCACTACAAGGGCAACAACGAAGAGGACTTCCTCGTCTTCGTCGACAGCAAGGACGACTACAACAAGTGGCTCAGCGACAAGTCGACTCCTCTGGCCCAAGTCGTTTCTGTCTTTGAGGTCTTCACCACCCACAAGCAAGGCAGCCAGGGTATCTACTCGGCCGCGTCCCAGGCGATGCTCGAGAACGAGTTTGGCACCAAGAACGCAGAGGATGCCATTAAGCAGGTTTTGGAGAAGGGCAATTTGCAGGAGATGGCGGTATGTTTTTTTCTTTTCTTTTCATTCCCCCCCTTCTTTCTCTATCTTGGAGGACGAGCGCTGGTATCACAAAGCCAACAACGACACATGCTAATATGATGCTTTGTAACGACAGTTCCCCGAGCGCCAAGGAAGGAAGAATGACTCCAACAACGACGCGTTTATTACTCGCTAAGCAACTCTTACTTGTCGAACGACAACGACATGGCACGACACGACACGACATTCTTGAGCGGAAAGCATTGAACTAAGTGAGCCGGCGTTTTGAGAAACAGACGGGCTGGGCTTGGGCTTGAGCTTTTGTGGGCTTGGGGATTTGGAGTCGAGTGGTGGAGTGACTGGAGTGAAAGGAGTGGATGGGAATGAACAATAGCAGCGCTTATGACGATACCATACTTAATGATGACTGCTTGATTCTGAAGACCAAACAAAACATTTAAAATTTCTTTGCGACGTGTGAAGGGTTAATTAATGCATGGTGACTGTGATGAGCTCTGGTGCGCATGAAACTAGATTTGAGGTTTGAAGACAAGTCAGGAAGAAGGAAGTTGGTATCTGTCATCAAACTCCTTGAGGATTGGGTCGTTGGATGTAATGAATGAACTTGCCAATTCAGTTGGTTTCGTGATGTACCCCGTATTTAAGCATGGCTGCGGCACAGCTGACCACTATGACAAGAGGGACAGTTCCGAAACCTCGACATTCATGCCACAAACCACATAAGTTGACTGACCATTAGGTACGAACACACACTTTTGAAGTCTATATCGACTTTTCTCTTTCAGTCCTTAGCTCCTAGTATATGCACTAGTGCCCACCTTGGCTATAAATAACTCGCTTTAAGTCGGGTTTCCAGATCCCTCATGCGGCCAATTTTCGAGGCCTACTCAGGTACCTAGACAGCGACAAGAAGGAAGCGATTCCATTAAGCGCGGTTACCAGATACTTCTATGCATATATACCCGCGCCAATTGCTCTCCATCTGCGGCCAATTCTCGTGACCTGGCTACGTAGATAGACTGGTTGACTGACTGCAACAGGAAGGCTGGAAGCGATTTCATCAAGCGCCGCTACCTAGATACCTTCCTTACCTGTATGTTTCTACGTACATATGGAGATACTATCCGCGCCAGTCGCCAGTCGCCAAATACGGTCATCCGGCGCTTATGGGAAAAACAAATAAGCAAGAAACATTATTAGATGTAGTAGAGGACGTCGTGAACGAACGGGCCCCCAGATAGATGATGACCACACGTGATAAGTTAGTTGCCCCCTGGTGATATCGTGCATGTCTACCTAGCTACCTAGCTAAAAATTTTCAATTCGGTAGTCTGTTCAATGTTCTAGTTCTAACAAGTGTCCGAAACCCAATTATTAATTGTTTTCCCACGAGCGAGCTTAGAGGTGAAAGATAGATAGGGTATACATATAGAGTTCAATCGCTTGGTCTAATTACCCCCCCCCAAACAGGCCTCCGAAACCCAAATTGTTTTGCCTACGAGCTGATGAGGGTACATGGATAGAGAGAGTGACTGGTCGATGGATGATACGGGTTATTTGATCCTGTTTCGGGCTGTTGGCGCGTGTCGTGCGAGTCGTGTGTCGCCTGTTGCGTGTGTCGTGTGGTTGTCTGTGTCGCCTGTTGCAGTAGGTAGGTTGACTAGAAACACACACAAAGAAAACACACAAAGAAAAGGGGGTGGATGAGACGTGGATGGGAAGCGGCTCGCCAAACAGAGCGCACGCAGAATATAGGTATGTATCTACCGGGAACAGCGAGGTGACGGAGCGCTGAAGGTTTTTTTTTGAAAGGATGGGACTGATGCGGCACGAGAGGATTGGTTCGCAGAAAGTTTCGAGCTAGGTAGGTAGCTTGGATTCCAGTCGATCTGGAATAGCATGAGGATGAATGTCTGGCGGAGGTGCGGACGAATTCCTGGCGGTCATTCTACGCTAGCATGTTTGGCAATGATGATGATGATGATGATGATGATGATGATGAGGTGCCTGTTTTTGTAAGCTGAAGCTGAGGCTGAAGGGTCTATCGTTGCGGTAGGTAGCCGCTGCTTAGATGTACTTCACCTAGCTCTAGGTACTCGGTCACCTAACTGCCAGGCGCCAGCTAAGCCCTGGAGATGACCCCTACTTGGTTGATGATGGTGGTGATGATGGTGCCCGTGGTAATGGTGTTTAGGTACTTAGGGTGAACTGAAGGACTCAAAATATACAGTCCAGACATTGGTGACTACCTAGGTAGGTACAAGAGACAACACCGAGTGACCTGTCAACTCCAGAGCAGCAGGTAGGCGTAGGGCCAGATGCAACGGATTAATCCGGTCAATCGGTCGGTCAGTTGGTCGGTCAATCGGTCAGTGATGAATCATGCCAAGAACATGAAGCGAGTGCTGGGTCAAAAGATCAAAGATGATGTTCAACTCTGTAGCACCCCTTGACATGGAGGGATTCCAACGCTTGCCAACTCGCTTGTGTAGAGGTGAGGTATTGGAACATAACTCGTTAGCGTTATTCTCTTTCTCCTGTTGGTTAACAGTTTCCTGCATCTACAATGCTGGTTGGTCGGATGAAGAAGTTGAGAGAAAAGGACGAATGAGGAAGGAAGGAAGGAACACTGATCAGTAACGCTGAGAGGTTCGCTCCTCCTCGCTCCTTCTCGGACTTGACGGGTTTTCTGAATTTGGATCTGAACCTGGACTGGACAAACGAGGTTTCTTCTTATACGCTGATCTGTATAGTACGGGAAAAATTGCCATTGTTTAATCTAGAGCTGAGGACCTTGAAAATGAATGGATGTCGTGAATTGTGCGCTGGGCACTTGAGAGTCTTCGTTACTCGCTTGACCGGACTTGAAGGTGGATGAATGAATGAATGAATGAATGAAAGAAGGAATGAATGAATGAAAAAAAAAAAAAAAAAATTGAATGAATGGATAGATTAGCCGCTTCATCCTTCAGCAAAAGTTGGCTTCCATCTGTATGTTACCGACTAGAATCAACAGTATCAACTGTCAATCTGACTTTCAGCATCTTATCACCTTTTGCTCTCGCGAGCGTCCATCACTTCACTTCACACTTCTTTCGGGTCCTGGTACAGTCCATTCTTTTTCCGTCATTTATCTCTTGATCAACAACATTCAACACGAGACCTGTACCGACCTAAACTCATAGTCAAAAAGTACCTAGGTACCTACTGCCACCACTCACGCCATTGGATACCTATGTGGTGGAAAGAGGGCGGCAATACCTGGTATTTTTCTTAACCATTACTGTATGCTAGGTAGGTAGTTTCATCAAAGTAATGTTACCTAGTTCCGCGACTGTCACATTGATATCAGTCTTGAGGTCGATAGTGGATAGTGGATACCTAGTCGTGCCATCACGGAAGGAAGAGCCTCAACCCGATATCCATTGACACCTTCGAGCTGCCCGCTCAGTGTTTCCTCCCTGCCTTCTTAGGTACTTTGAATAGGTACCTAGGTAGATCTTTACTACCTACCTACTGTCGCTGGACTTCCCATTCCACTCACTATTGACATCATAGATACCATCATACTATTTGATTCCATCCCCTCTTCAAAACATCCCATCCTTCTGTTCATCGCTGTCTCTTTCTTTCTCCCCATTTTCTTGGGGGGGGGGGGGGGGGGGGGGTTTCTGCCCTTTCGGCCCCCTTCAATCAATAAAGTGATAAGTGACCACAATACATCCATACCTAAATAAAGTGAGGCATTATCACCGCTATTAAGTCTCGCACCAGACGCACGCACGCACGCACAAGCAGGCAGGATTGGCGTTGATGATGAAACTGACCGAAAACACCGAAGGAGAAGGCCTGAGCGCTAATGATGATCCCCTTCCCCTGTCTTGTTTGTCATCAGGGGCTTGCTTACTCACTCACGATACCAAACACGATGAATGCCAAGGAAGAGCGAGCAGATTTTTGGACTTTGCTTCATAAGTATATATGTATAGTAATGTCCGCGTCTCTTGAGATGGACTGGCTTGGCTCTGTCTCCAGGGAAGAGTGGAGAGTGACGAGACAACTCATCGGGAGATACGACATAGTTTAAGCATCAATGTGGAAATGTGTGTGTGTATGTGTGCGTAGACAGATGAATGCATTTGTAATGTAATTCGTGCCCTTTTCATCATCAAATTATGTACAACAAACCCAGACGTTATTTATGAACATCATCCGTTCCCTTTTTATGCCACTTTTGATATGCCCTTGCTCTCCGTCAATCATTCCTTCTTGCACTCTTCTTCTTCTTTCCTCCTCTCGCGGGTATCATACTGCTTCTTCATCCTTTGTAATCACAAAAACGCCGTGGGTATCCAAATGCCACATGCAAGTCTGACATGCAGAATTGATGCTATATAAACAAGGGACAGTAAGAAAGGTAAAGAAAAAGGGACGCTTTGCTTGCTGTGCACCTGATAAAACAAAAACCAAATGATATATGTATCAGTTGTGTATGTGCTGGTTTCGGGATCTGGCTCGTATATATTACGGCCTTCTCCCTCTTTCTGTGTTATATCACAAGATGGCTGACTGACTGACAATCCCGCGCTCTCCGGGTTTTTTTTTTCCTTCGGAAGTCGCGTATGATGATGTCGTCGTTTTTGCCAAAAGGTGATGATGATGGGTGTTTGAGTTGGTCCGATAAGCAGGTTGTACAGAGTCGTATCGTTCGTCACAGGATGCTGAGATGTAGCATCATGGATATCATACACGTCCAGTCTTGCCACCACGCTGTGGTAATGTCCAAGGCTTTGCGCAAATCATCTGTTCAATCATATTAGCAGAATATTCTGCATCGAAATCATTCAAAATGAGACTAACCTCTCCCTCGCTGTATGCCCAAAAGTACACGGCCAGCCCAATCACCTGATAAATAGCGGCGTTGGTCCCTTGGTAGATGAGGGCGGCGGCCAGGGCGGTAAGCGGAAGGACGGCCAGGCGGGCCTCAAGACTGCGGTGAAAGCTGGATCCGGCGATGAAACCAAGCGGCCACTCCCAAGCGATGAGCAGGAGTCCGAAGACGAGGTTGATGATTTGCAGAATCGGTATCGGCTTGACGGCGGCGTCTAGTGTTTTTGTGAGGAAATCCCAAAAGATCTTGGGCCAGAAGAATCCCTCGAGTGCGGCTGCGACTTGGTCTGTGAGATGTGTTAGTTGGAAATAAAGATGAGAAATAGGCCAGACGTACAAGTTCCAGCAGCCAGGATAATGAGTCTCGCCCAGTGGTTCTTGATGAGTTTTCCCATGTTGACGACTGATTATGAGTCGGGTATCTTGACCAAGACGCAGACCTTGGTTCCCTATCGTTTCCGGATCGGTCTCCCTTTTCTTGGAACTGACTTTGCTTCCACTTTGATCTTGCTCTTCCTTGCTCCTATGACTCGGTTCCTTCGCAGATGATGATTTCTTTTCACGCAATGATGATTCCGTCTCAGTCCAAATCCTCCCTCGTATTATCCCAGCCCTGATGATGAGGCAAATGTCGTAAAAGTCCGATTTTATAGCGATCCAGCGCGTCAAACAACCCAAATTCCAACAGGTACTCTGGTAAGTCCTTTCGAAAGAATGGAAGCAGGTAATCCCGACCTGCGGTTAAAAGAAGCGAAGTAGTTGAAAAAAGGGTTGTCGATGTGAAAGAAGGCTATCGACGTCCAGACGTAGATCAAGGCCGGCAAAGAATGGAATGGAAGAAAAGAGGAAGGGCAACCCAAGGATGAAGCGGCCGGACAGGGCCGAGGCGGTACTAATATTAGGCGGGTTGTCCCTTCTCCTCTGGTGATGATGATGATGGATGACTGGCACTCGCCCCGCAAGGGCCTTGCACCCGGGGGGTTCGGGAGAGCGTGTGTCAGAATGGACGGGGTGGTGGTGAGGTGGCGCAATTGAAGCTTCACCGATGACGATAGTGCGTATCCAGTATTGCTAGTCGCTGTTGTTGGAGATCCAGGTTCTGACGATTCGGTCTATGGCGACAGCGGGCATCCGGGCGGCATCTGCTGTTTCCAGGGGATCGGAGGCTGGTTCTCACCACCCAAACAACGGGTATTATGGTGAGGGTAGTTGGAGGCACCTGGCCTGGGCGATCTAACGGTGGTGGTGTTGTTTGAAAGGTGAAGTCTTTGGCGATGTCACTCTGGAAGGCCGGGAGCGTCTGAAGTTGGGGGAGAGGAGGCAGTCCTTGCATGAAGCTGTGTTTGAGGCCGACAGACTTTTTTAGGGAAAGGGGGGGATCAAGAGTGTATGATCTACCAAGGTCTGGGACACATGCCGGGTTTACCCACGTCTTGAGGGGAGGAGGATGGATGTCACTGTGTGGGGTGGTGATGGATGGAGCGTGCCGGGCTAGCACCGCACTTGGCGAGGACTGGGCATTGTCTGGGCAAGAGAGAGCGAGGAGAGGCCATCGCTGGGCATTGAGAACTAACAGGCCGAGACCATGAGACCGCCTTGTGTCTCTGGTGGTTTTTTTTTGTGAGAGGTGAAGGCCTCAAGCCACTCTGTGAGCTGGGAGGCGGGCACATGGCCTTTCCGGGGACCCCTGGGCGGTTGCGCAGACCTCAGCTACATACTGTAGTGTACCTAAGTATCTTGGGGTCTTTTTTTTTTTTTTTTTTTTTTTTTTCTGATCCACGATGAGGTAAATGTATAGGTACCGTTCAGTTGGGAGTTGGGAGAAGGAAAATCCGAGATTCCGCTTAATTAATGGTCATGCCCAACCAAGACTGCATTGGGTGGTGGAAAAGGTAAAAAAGGATTTGTCACCAGAAGCAGAAACCAAGAATGACCAAAAAAAAAAGAGAAAGTCGTCGTCCACACAGAAAGAGCCCCGCCGTTCCTGGCTTCCTTCCTGGGCCCCGAGGTGCCCCTGCCGTCCGACGTGATTGGCGTTAGCGTGAGCGGTTAGCAGCCCCGGGCCTTATCCAATCACATGCCATCCCGCTCTGCTTTTCCGTTGCCAAGACAGGGGCTTCCCCCATGCAATGTGACCCGCCTATAACGTTTAGCATCAGGGATCTTGTACCTTTGCGATGCCGTCCTGTAACTGGACAGCGCTTCACCAGTGTCGAGTGACAAGCCGGATGCCTCCTTTGCCGTGGCCCGGTACTTAGTACGGCACCGGGCATGTTGAATATTTGCTCCGGAGTGCACGGTGGACGCATCGTGCTTTCCGATATCACAGTTATTTTTGGTGGGCCAAGATGGCAGCTGTGGTTTTTTTCCTCACTTTTTATTCTGCGAATGCAGCCTTTCAATGGCACATTCGCCTTTCAAAAGAATGTCGTCAAGGAGCATTTGGAATCAACAATGGCCTTCTAGAAACCCAACTTGGACAATTCAGTAGCTTTGGTTCTATATGTATTCTTTGGTGCACTTTATGTACACTACATACTGGTAATGCAACATGGATGTGCTGAGACAGGGCCGTTGGCTGCTGAGGCGCAAGACGTTTGAGATGCTTCCCCGATCTGGAATTCCCACCAGAGCACAGGCCTCCCTCGCTTCCTGCCTCTTGGCCCTTTTGAGAAGAAGGGAATCGATGCTTCCCTTTCGTGTATCACCACTGACTGCGCCATGCGGCGACAACAACATCAACAACAACACGATTGTTTGTTTAACCTCGTACAACCACACACCTCACAACGTCTGAGACTCTTTTTTCCATGCATTCTTCATGTTGTGACGACTGCAGTGACCCCAACCCAGCGGATTTCTCTTCTCGGATCAGACTGCATTCCGTTGTCTTGTGTCTGAGAGTTTGGTATGCCAGTGGAGGAAGCCGTCAACCGACCTGGTCCATGTCCTCTTCACCATTTCCTTCACAATCACATCGGCACTTGGTTCACGATTGAACTCAATGTTGACCAAGAATCTTGTCATCACCTTCATCACGCTCAATGACCTGAAAATTCAGAGAGATGATCCCTTCACCGCCCGATATACAAGATCCGTTAATCCTGTGGTCAGATGGTGGACCCATCCAGATTCCTAGGTGTTCCGGGACCGAGCCTTCGGGGATTTGTCTGTTTTTTTCTTTTCTTTTTTCTTGCTGTATTTCCCCTGTCTTTCTTCGGAATCTGCCCTGCCCGCCCAGTCTCCTCTTTTTTAAAAAGTAAACACCCCAGCCACACAGTTCGCCAAAAACATGGCTACGTACTATGCAGTCATCACGCTCCTCGCGAACTCGCATATGCACATCGTGGGGACTACTCAATGCTGCCTTTGCACGCTTCGCTCTGCACATTGTACCTAAACCCACACAGTAAAGTGCTACGTTAGACCGGGCGGTTGTGCGCTGCTCGTCATTGGCCTCACATGGGTCAATAGGCGGAGAACCACATGGGGGATCTCACAGTGTCCCCGACCGACAACCAATTAGGGGTCCCACCCTCCCCTCTCCATCACCTCGAGTTCTTCACTCATTTTCTCTCCCAACCGGGACAAAGAGCCTCTTCACATTCAAGTGACATGATCTTCATGCGAGGAGGCCAGGTCCTGTTCGCAGATCACTCACAAAATGATGGAAAATGTCCGCTTCGCTACACTAGTGCGGTATTGTATAAAATCATCTTATCATCATCATCATCACCGACACACCCCGAGCTTTCTCCAACCACGAACCTCGCGCACTCCACCAATTCATGCCGCGTCATGCGCTACTTATTCACACTTTTTCACCATGGCTCCGATCTTGAGAGATTTCTTGGGTAGTCATGTCGATTCTCGGCGACGTGATTGTTGCGTTGTGATTGTGATGGACCGGATTATGGAGCAAGGCCAAGGACGAGGGCATGCAAGACATCATGTGGTGATACACTACCTAGTGGGTGGCCGTCGGACGAGCAACATTCAACGTTTGTTTGGTTGACAATGGAAGTGGCATCTGAAGACGATGACGAGGAGGAGATAAGATGCCGAGCACCGATAACTGGTTTCTACAAAATCCGACGAACGGCGTCTGGGTCTCCTCATATGTTGATGGGGTTCGTTATCTCCACAGCTTATCGAATCACTTTCGTCAAGTTATCCTCCAGATGGTCATCACGCCCAGCAGGATGAGCCCTGGGAACACTAATGGAGACCAGTTTAAATCCGAAGGCGAGGTTGACATTTTGCCACTATGTACGCCTCAGCCGCATCCAATATCGCCCAACACTTGACCATTTATCATGGCGAATCGTCACAAAAGACCGGACGGTACAGACAAGTGATCCGAACCCCAATCGCGGCATCTTTCTCTTGGTCCGAGCCGTGTCCTCCATCTCATTAATATTCAGTGGCGAGGAACAATGGTCATTGTTCTGTACCTTGACTGTCTCTTTTCAGCCATGGCCGGGTAGTGCTGCCAGCCAGGTCCAGTGACCAAAACCCACCAGTCCCAGTGGGATGGCTCGATGGGTAGGAAGCGCCCCGGGGTTTTCCAACCAACCGAACCCAGTTAGTGTAGGTCCGGTGTGTGGATGTGTGGATATGTGATCCAGCCTGGGTCTGTTGGGCTGGCCTCGACCCGCCGGCCTGGCACCTTTTATCGCCTCTCTCGTCTCTTTTGGGATTTGGTGTGGCTTCTTTTCCTTTTCCCTGCCTCTTTTGTGTGCTCATTAGGAACCCGCCTCCCCGAATGACAATATCTAGGTATATTACGCAGTTTACGCATGGGGCGCCAAAGATAGTTCAGCTCAGCATCAAGTGATGTACACGTGCAGACTTCTCTTACAGTGTTGTTGATGAGAGAAAACAAAAAGGATATCTTTGGAGGGTGTAGTCCACATTGCAAAACACGTGAGGTTAGTAATCTCGGCGGTAAGCTGTGCCCTCGAACTACATTAGCTCCTTGGTTTCGCTATTCACTCATTTTCACCGTGCCCTTTCTTTCATACTGATGCTGAACGTCCGTTGCTCTACACTACCTGCACCAGCTAGGTAGTGTGCGCTTTCTCGGCGCTTATACCCATTACCATATAGGCCAAGGTCAAGGACCCCTCTCTTCCTCCTCACATCTATAGGGAATAACCTGGAAGCCGTTTTTCTGTCAGATTTTATTTTATAACTTTTCGTTTGTCGTCGTGGTCAGCTCAGCTCACTCCCTGCTGTCGTCGTGCTCAGCAGGAGCAGCATTCGTCACAGTGCGTCAGTCACTATCACTCACCGTGACGACGCGGATATAAATAGAGGAAGACTATTAATCCTTTGCTTACACTACTCACAATAGATTTTCTTGGCTACGGGCTACGGGCTATGTACATATGGGGAGAGGTCCCTGCTTGGGGATCACGGCCGAGGAAAACAAATAGCGCAACGGAGTGGATGGAATGGGTGGGTTACCTGGTATCGTGTCGATACCTTGGTGATTGGAGATAACGGACGGACAGATGGTATCAGAAACAAGAGATGGGGCGAGACGGGGTCAGAAGTAGAGAGGGGACTGGAGGAGGTGAAGTATAGACAGAAGCAGAAGCAGAAGTTGAAGCAGACGTTAAAGGTAAAGTTGATGCTGTTGATGCTGTTGATGCTGTTGATGCTCTTGATGCTCTTGAAAGGCATGTACACTAGGTATGCTATCATTCATTCCATCCCGGCGCCTACCATGAACTAGCGCACAAAGGAGATCATTGGATTGGCTTGGACTGAATGGTTGAAAAGACGAATGAAAGGATTCAAAGTGGCTGGACTAGGCAGTACCATAATGGACACCTAGATACGAGTGGATATGGGTCGAACGTTGTGTTGAGGTACTGTAGATAACCCTTGGGGCCGAGTAAATGACCCCGATTCCGACATATTCTTTCTTCTTATCTTTTTTTTTTTTTTTTTTTCAATTTTTTTTTTTTTTTCATTTTCTCGGTGGTCGATTTTGGAATGTATGCTCTACCTCCCCTCCCTCCCTTTCTTTTCCCTTTTTTTTCTCCAATCTCTTTTCATTTTCTTTTTATTAATATTCTTTCTTTCTATATTCGATATCATCCATCCAAATACTAGTGAAGACCTGGACACTACCTAACCACCATCAACTCCTGTCTGTTTGGGATGGAATGTGTGGTATTTTCTTCAGGAGCTTCAGTTCGGATATGATACTAGCGTCATGGTTTACCAAGCCATGATTTAGTCAGTCCCTCGGAGCAACCAATGAAAGATAACTTGGACAGTAGGTACCTACTCTTGTTACCTCTCAGCTTCAAGCCTTGATCGCTAGGTACCTAATAATCTCACTTATGCCTAGGTAATCCTATTCATAAAGTCTCGGGAGATGGTGTGCTTACGATCAAGGACATAAAGGAGTTAACTTGCCTTTTTGTTTTGTCTGCTCCACGCTGAGATAGCTTTGGATTTGTTGGTGTGTATAAGAGGTTATCACTAAAGTCTAAAGTGTGAGGCGATCAAGATTGAAGAACATGATGGCTGTTTTTGGTATGTTAACGTCGAGAACATGAACAAAAGATCTTTGAGGTGAAGTGCTGATATCGATCAACAAGTTTTGACCAAACGTGCCAGTTCTTTAGCAAAAGTTTAAAGTGTGTGAAACTGATCCTGTTACTACCTAACTACCCAGCCAGAACCGCCACTTGGTTTTCTGTCTGAGATAATCAACCTCATTCATACCATCACGGCACAGACCTCACTCTACTTCTACTTCCTACTATTATTTAATCTGTCAAATCACTTCAAATCCCTAGTCTATTTGACTTCTCTTTTGATGGACATGCTGCTCTTCCCCTTTTGACTTTGTACCCCTTCCCCCATTACTTTCTAACCCCTTGCATTCGCGTTCCTTACCTGAACCTCTACCTAGGTAGCCAACGGAACAAAAAGTCCAAAGTGAGAGAAATCACCCAGTAACAAGAGACACCTACGCAACACACACATAAACCCATTTTGAAAAGCATAACAGCACATACGACCATAGATGGTAGAAAACTCGGGATCCCGTCCGCTCTCCCATAGATAAGCTACCAATCGCCTGACTAGTAGTTGGGTCGGTGACGACCAGCGAATCCCAGGTGTTGTATGTAATTTTTTTGTTCAGATTTTTTACTTTGGGCCGTTTTCCTTGTTTGTTTCTCTTGATAGTTCCTTCTGGTCCGTCCTCCTTATGGCACACAAGCCATATGGGGCTGTGGGTGCTGTTTCCCTAGGTACCTACCTAGGAAATATTTTGCCGAACATGATGATGGCGAAACTTGGAAAATATGTAGCAGGAGGAAAGAAGATGGATAAAGAGAATTAACTCAAGAGGAAAGTACCAGGTGCCGTTCCCTCCCACTTTGGTCTTCATGTACCTCAAAACCCCATACCTCCAAACCACATACCTATGTACAGCAACCACTAAACAGCAAACTCATGCTCCCAAAAAGCCAGAAACCTCTCGACTTCCACTTCTACCTGCTCACTACCCCCCGATGCTAGCGCCATCGCGTTTCTGATTTGCTCTTTTCCCTCTGGTGTCTCGACTAGCTCTAGCAGGTCTCTGAGGCCAGGGAAGTTTCTGA
This sequence comes from Neurospora hispaniola, assembly GCF_033458365.1. Taxonomy (NCBI): domain Eukaryota; kingdom Fungi; phylum Ascomycota; class Sordariomycetes; order Sordariales; family Sordariaceae; genus Neurospora; species Neurospora hispaniola. The sequence goes on along the minus strand of NW_026944407.1, from coordinate 5,089,048 downwards.
AGATAGGACCGGTGAGAATCGCGCATGACTGAGGGGAAAGAGGGTGAAAGAGAATATAAGAGCGGGACCGGTTGCGGTGGGTGGCTGTGGGGACGGTGCAGAGCGGGAGGAGGGTGTCTCTGCTAGGGATGGAGGTGGTGACGTAGGGTGCCCTTGGGTGATGATGCTGATAGCTGTTTGGGTGGTGGTGAGTGTGGGTAGAGGTAGCTTGAGGGATTGGGATGTGAGCTGGTGCTGGAGTAGGGACTGGAGGTGGTTGTTGTTGGAGGGAAGAGAGGAGTGATGGGAGGTCTGCAGGGTGGGAGATGGGGAGGATGGGGATGGAGGAGAGGGGTGGGTTTCGAGTTGAGAGGAGACTGTGAAATTGTTCGTTAGTTGCCTGGCTTCATTATGTGATTTGTTGGGGTCATGATGTCAGATGACAGAAAAAAAAAGAGGACAGAAACAATGGAGACATACCTAATCTGCAACTTCATGAACCCCTCCATCCCCTTTTCCTTTCCTTCCTCGTCGGTCTCAAGCGCATAAACAATCTTTGCGTGCGACGCATCACTTCGATCCGAGCGACAGAAATCATACAGTCCACCGATCCACTGCATTGTTCTTGCCCTGCCGACATCAACAGCCGAGTATAACAGAAGACGAAGGACCCGGTAACTGTTTCCGCTGGGGACCATGAGGGTGATGTCGTTGCAGCGCAGCTCAGTCTCTTTTGGAAGGAAACGAAGACTGTCAGTGGTACTGGATGATGATTGGCGTGGGCAAGGATGAAGAAGGAACGAGGAATATACCTTGCCATTGCCCTCCAGGCTGATGAAGCAGCTGAGAGACGACTTCGGTCCATGCGGGTCTTTGTCTGAGGTCTGAGGATAGCAAGTTCATGGTTGTTGTTGGGTGGTGGTGAGGGAACACTGGGTGAGAAAGGATGGGGAAAAGTTCAGTTGGATAAGGAATAACCCATCGTGCGGTGACTGGAATGCTCTTTCCTATTTTCCACTCAACTCAAGGACATTCATCGCTCTTTCCTCGGATGACTGGAGTGGCGTATATCCGCTGAAAAGTCTTGAGGCGCACCTGCCTCCAAGTTCCTGACGATGGTGTACCTTTACCTCTGAGTTCGGGATCCAGGTTTGCCAACCACAGGTAGTTTCCAACTCTTATTTCTTTCAATCTCCTGTCCTTTCTCTGATCTAAAGGTACTTACTTACATACCCACACCCACACTCACCTCACTTAACCTATTCCTCCCCTTTCATCCTCCCTTGTCCATGACCTTGTCCTTGTCCTTGCCCTGTTCCCACCCTGACTGGTAACTTATGCCCTCCCGATCCCGATCCCGATCCCGACGATGTTCCCGACTGTTGTAGTGTCTGTTGCTGCTGTTGCTGCTGCTGCTGTTGATGTTGCTGCTGAGAAGAAGAAGAAGAAGGCATGGTGGGAACCGGAACGCCGTCCACAAAGGAAATGACTGGCTCGGCAAAGGCTTGGAAAGATGGTTGGCCTGTTTCGGGGTGGGTGGGGAAGAGGGATTCGATTAGGTTCTGTTTGGTGTTGTTAGTTGTCAGTGATGATCCGCTTGAAGAGCATTAAGAGATGAGAGGGGGATGGGAGTGAATGGGTGACGAGGGGAAAAAAAAAAAAAAAAAAAAAGACACAGAGGTGGAAGAAAAAGGAACAGAACAAGAAAAACATACCCAATCAACATTTATCCCACCACCTATCGTCCCGCCCGCATTTCCTCCACTTCCTCCATTTCCTCTGCCTGACCCTCCTCCTCCACTACCACCAGTAGCACCAGCAGCACCACGACTGCTGCTGCTATTATTTCCACCATTACCTCCACCACCACCACCACCACCCTCATTTCCATTCCCATTACCAGCAATAGAGGCACTAGAACCCCCACCCCCAACAACACTCCCATTCCTCCCCCCTCCTGGTTGCCCACCTACTTGCCCCCCTCCATGACCATGACCATGAGCATGATTCACCACACTCCCCCCATCACTACTACTACTGTTCTCCGGACTCCCCGGGTTATTACTATTCCCAGGCGGCAACCCCCAAAGGACAGCGCCGTCCGAGACCCCTGCGTACACCATGTTGGGTGGCGGCATGTTGTTGTTGTTATTGTTGGTGTCGGTATTGTTGTGCCAGTGGGGTTGTTGAGAGGGGGGCCATTGGTTTTGTTGATGATGCTGCACGTGTACATGGGACTGGTGATGTTGCTGCTGCTGCTGCTGCTGTGGGTGCTGCGGGTGGTGTTGGGATTGTACGTGTTGGGAATGTTGCACTTGGTGGTGGTGGTGCTGTTGGAGGAGGAGCAACTGTTGTTGTTGCTGCTGTTGCTGTTGATGGTGGTGCTGTTCGGCCGGGGAGAGAGAGCCGTTCATGCTTGAGTTTGGAAGAGAGAGGATGTTGATGGAAGCCATGGCTGCGGCGGCGGACATGGACATGGAAGAGGATGGAGGCATGGTCGGTGTTTGGAGGCCGGGTTCCTGTTTGAGAACTAGGGGTTGTTGCTGCTGCTGCTGCTGTTGTTGCATCATCATTTGTTGTTGATGATGATGATGCTGAGCCTGCTGATGAGCGTCATACGACTGCTGCTGCTGCTGCTGCTGCGACGACGTCTGCATCATTATCGGCGTAGGCGGCGGAGGCGATTCCTTAATGGCCTGCTTGCCCGGCACCGCCCTGACCAAGTTCGTTGGGGCCCGCATCTTGCGCATGCTCGTGTACACGCTCGTCTTGCTCATGATCTCAGTCAAGATCCGCAAGCTCTTCTCTTGTCTCGGCATCTCGCACTCAAGCTGGAAGACCCAGTCCAGACACGCCCAGATGCGATCCGCTTTGGTGTTGTTGGGCCGATAATAAATCTCGGTCGCGAGCAAAAGCGCGATTTGGTACTGCTGGTAGGCACCCAGGTACCATGCCCAGTCGCGGAACTCGGGCGTGGTCTCGAGCGCGATGGAGTGCTCGATGATCAGGATGCCGCTTTCGACTAGCAGCCCGTTCAGGCGCTCGGGAAGCGGGTGGGCCGTGTTGCTGTGGTAGGGGTGCAATACCATGGCGTGGAGTCGGTAGATGAGCAGGTTCATGACATATCGGGCGTATTGCTGGATGGGAACTCGGTCGTCTAACAAGGTTGTGTACTTTTCCACCATGCGCTTGCGGAAGTTTTCGATTTTGGCAATGACGGGCGTGAGATCCATCTTGCGGGCCTCGAGCTTGCGGCGGTCCGACCAGATGATGCGCATCATCTCGTTGACTTCGAAGCGCATGATGGTCAGCAGGGATGAAGTCCATTGGTGGTCTTGTGGGACGACAGGGTAGCCGGGATGGTTGACGAAGGCGTCTTCTTCGCAGTTTAGGGGAAGGCGGGTGTCATAGTCGTCTCGTCGGATGGTGGGCTTGGGACCTTGAGCTTCGCAGGTCCGGATGTCGAGGAAGCAGAGCTGGTGCCAGATGAGTCTACGGACGTGGGTTTCCAAGGGGTTGAGACCAAAGGCTTCACCGTCCCGATGGAGGCCCATGCATTCGGCCATGCGGACGGCGGCGCCGACGAGGACGGAGTGAGCCCGGGAGACTTCTTCTCTGCAGAGGGGTATCTAAACCTCGTTAGCTTGCCTGAATGTTAACCCTTCATCAGGATGACATCTCACCATGTACATGACAAAAGCCTGCAGTGTCTCGACCTTGGTCGTCCTCAAAAAGTTGGCCCTCGCCAGCGCGCTCTCCGTCCCAATCTTCATCTTCTCCAGCAACTGCGTCTTGTACCACCCAAATTCCCTCTGCACCTCCTCCTCCTCCATGCTCACACAGGCACTGAACCAGGCAGCAAATACCACCGCCTGCACCGACGCCCTCGGCTCGATGTTGTTGAGCACCTCCAGCCAGAACCCGTCATACAGGGTCTCGAAGGATTGCTTGTGGACACATCGAGCAATGGGGTGCACGGCGGCAAAGTATCGAGCCACGAGCCCGTCACCGATGAACTTGTCTGGCAGGAAGTGGATGAGCGAAGGGGGGTGGCCAGTTTGCCCAAAGAAGAAGCCGCTGGTAGGAGGAATGTATGCCGCACTAGGACGGAGGAAGTCCGGGACGTGTTCGGTTACGTTTCCGTCTTGGTCGATTATGGCGTGGTATCCTGGGATGTTGTTGGCATCCGCGTAGCTCATGTCTGTGTCTACCTGCTGCTGCTGCTGCTGCTGCTGCACCCCGTTTGGGTTGGACGCGTTCCCCATACGAGGACTTCCAATGCCGACTTGGATCTGTTATCATCGTGATAGTCATCAGTATCTTTCCCCTTCAAGAATAACATCGCAAACATCAAAAGACAGAAACTCACCTCCTCCGCCAACCTAGGCCTACTCATCCCCCCAATCCTTTCCGTAATCCTCATCTTACCCACCTGTATCCCCAAATCAATCACATCATCCGTCTCATTCTCATCATACGCCACATCATTCGTCACCAACGGCGTAATCTCCAAGTCTTCCTCTCCCTCTTCATGTTCTCCCCCTTCTCCCTCTGCCCCGTCGTAATCTTCTCCCTCTCCATCATCCCCGTCCCCATCCCCATCCCCCTCCCCATTTCCATTTCCATCTCCCCCCCTTTTTCCTCTTATGCTATTATCCCCCCAAGTAGAAACACCACTCCCCCTCCTCCTCCCCCCCACACCCATTATCCCACCCATTCCCATCCTGATCCCTTCTCCTCTATATCCACCTGAAGAAACAGAAGCAGCGCCCTTGGCAACATCCCTCTCCAACGCCCGTTCCAAGGACCCAACCTGCTCTTTGATCTCTGTTAATCGCATCTGGGAAGCTTCGTCTAGTTTGGGACCTAGGTAGAGACATTCGCGATTGAATTTCTGGCAGTTGACGCACGGTTTGCACTTGTTGCATTTGAGTTTGCGCCGACGACATTCGAGGCACGAGGTGATCATGCGCATGCGTCGGCGAATGGGTTTTTGGCCTCCGGTGTGTTGGCCCCCGGTGTGTTGGGAGAGAGGGCGGTGGTGGTGTGGGCCAGAGAGGTTGTTGTTGTTGTTGTTGTTGGATAGAGGTAGAGGTAGGGTACTGGTTAGGCTGGACATACTGGATATGGGTACCATGGGTATGGGCATGGGCATGGAAATGGGCATGTTGGGGAGAGGGGGGAGGTTGCTGGGGGGGTAATTGGTGGATATCCCGGACATGCCTGTGGCGATGGACATGATGTTGTTGTTATTGTTGTTGTTGTTCATTTGGGCGGATGAGGTGATGATGGGTTGTTGACTGCTGCTGTTGCTGCTGCTGCTGCCCATTCCGGATCCAATGCCGCCTAGTAGCCCGTTTATATTCCCTCCCCCGACTCCGACTCCGAGCATTCCCATGTCGAGACCCATACTGGATGGTCCCGGTCCGTAGAGGTTGTTGCTGCTGTTGGGGTCAAGACTTCGTGGAGTGGACATTGGGGTGACCATCTGGTCGTCGTCTAGCGTGGCCGTGGTTATGGACGAGGCGACACTTGTTCGTCGGAAGTTATTCTGTTGCCGATGTGCGTTTGACGGTGGGAAAGAGGATATACCGCCCATGATTGTTGATGACATGCTCACGGCAGGAGGTATGCTAGTTGGATAGGCTTGTTGCTGTTGATTAGCTGCTGACGTTGAGGAAACGGCGTGTTGATGATGAGGATGATGATGCTGGATATGTTGCGCCCCTGTAGTCTGCGATGCCATTGAAACCGGTACCGCAGTCATCGATTGAGGATGGGGGTGAGTTGTAGTATGTGGTTGTCGATTACTGTGATTGCTTGTTGTGTTCATGGTATTCGTCGGCATGCCGTTCGCTGTGGCCATTCTTCTGCGGCCGTCTCTCTTTGTTCGCCTCCCCCCTGAAATAGGCAGATGTATATCCTGGTATCGTGAAGTCACGTTATTGGTAGAGTTTGCTTGTTTCCTTTTTTCGTTGTTTGATTTAAGGCGGCACTTATGCGCAAAAATGATCGAGTGGCTTCATTGTTTGTCCCTCCAGGGGCGAACTAGGCAATAAGCGGGTTGGACTCGAAGGGGCCTCGGATATCTCCTATGTCCTAGTCCTGATCTGATTCTTGGCCTTAGCCGCGGTTTGTGTCGATTTTCTTCTTGCAGGATCGATCTCGACTTCAATGGTCACTCTGGTTTCGTTCGCGAGTTTGCGCCGATCCTGGTAAATAAAGGTCGAGCGGATGATGCCGGACCCTGATAGACGTAGACGCATCGGTTTTCCGGATGTGTTTAGGGATGAGATGCAAGCTGAAGAAAATGAAGTTGTCTTGGTTCAGGAGGGTCCTCAGTAACAGAGTAGGTCGGAAGGCTGATACTACCTGCTACTCTTGTGGCCCGTCTTGGGGGTGGTGGTGGTGGTAGTGGCGGTCGCTCAACCACGTGCAATGCTCTGGTCCTGCTGAAAAGAAGAATGAGGCGTAATGTGTCTTGGTAGTGCTACTTGCTCGTCGGTACCGTCGGGATAGATAATTCCGGCTTGGAGCTCATACGACACTTCCGTGAATAGTAACGGGTCGGTGTGTTGTCGTATCCCACAGCCTCTCGAGAAAGCGCTTTCCGTCACAAGAGAGACTCTCAAAACATGTTAAATTCGAATAAAAAACCTGAACTTAACAGATAGGTTTCAGTAAGTTCGTGTCTGTTGGGGAGAACGGATTCTGTGCTCTCTCTCTCAAGACTATTGCGTCTGTGTCCAGTCTGTGTGATGGTGCTCTCGCTAACTATATCGTTCGGTCTTGAGTTCAGCCGCTTTTTGGGTGGTTCATGTCCTTCTGAAATGCCACCGACCGACCTTTGCTTGTGTATGTGTGCGTGTGTCCGGAAGGGTACCGTACCGGAGGGTTAAAGCTGGAACTGGAACTAGACTGGAACTTGGGGGGGTATGTGTCTCTGTGTGTGTGAGGACGGGGAGGGGAACACGTTGTGCGAGGTGATGCTGCTTTCTTATTGTTGCCACACTCACTCTCACTTGTCTCTTTGGGGTTTCCTGGCTTGCTCTGGGTGCGCTTTTGGAGGGGGGGCTGGCGTCACGATCGATAGTAGGCGCAGCAGCCACCACAACCACGCGAGATGATGAACCCTGATCACCAACCGACCCCGAACTAATGGGAAAGTATGGAGATTCCCGTTCTTTCTTTTAGCAGCAGCAGCAGCAACCGCACGGGAAAGGGGAACAAAGACTATTGGCTTGTTGCTCTTGATTTCTTTTTCCTTGGAGACGGCGCCCGGAACGCCAGCCGACATGCGTCCAGGGGTTGGACCTAAGGTTTGTATGTACCGGGACGGCTGCTGCTTGATCCCCAGACTGTCAGCTCCCAATACCATAGGATACGTGAGTTCGATAAGGGTATGTGAGGTGAAGAAAAGAGGGGCAGGTATGAGAAGGGTAGCTGCGGCTGGCTACCGAACCAAGATCGAGTCAAAGTCTCGGACCGTATTAAATGGGAGATCAACAACAAAAGAGAGAGGGAGGAAGAGAAGACAGATGGGTCGGTCAGACAGGCCAGGCATGCACCACAGATTGGGAAACTGGGGGAACTGGGTGAGCGATAATGCAGGAGCGAGTGCAATAAGAGGGATCTCGGGCAGCAAGCTACCAAGAAGGATCCGAAGCTCCTTTCAACCTTCTCGGTCGGTCAGCCAGCCTTTGCCGAATTGCCATTTTGGGAATTGAGCTCAAAGTACCTCACTTTTCCCCCCCTCTTCCCCTTACATACGATGATACTCGCGTAGTTGGTGACAATGCCGGCGTGACTGCCTACTCCCAACAGTGATTGTTGACTGTTGGGTGGTAATAGTTCTTCATCGCCGGGATGGATCTGCATGAGGAACTGGGAAGTGCCTGTTCGCTTTGCGCTCTTTTTCTTATATGCCTCTTTTGGGTCTATAGACGACCTCGATTGTCCCATTTCTGAAAAAAACGAGTGTAAAGTCCTTCGGGGTATCTCCTTGCTTAGACCCACATGCCCTGATCAAGACATGGATGGGACAATGGGTGATGGGGGTTTATGTGAGCTGCAGACGCAATAGCGCTTCACGCTCCCGCCCGACCGACCGGACGGGATAGCACAGCAACGCATTTTGAAAGCCTGGGGAGGGAGAAGGTTTGGGGACAGAGAGCCAGGGGGCAGAAGCTGCAGGCAAGCACCGGAACGTTGATCCCACGTTTCACGGAGAGTGGAGGAATCTAGGTAAGCTGAAGTACTATACTGCGGGAGTCGGGGTGCCGTGGTCTTATCGCCATATGTTGCTTGTAGGTATGCTTCTTCGTTTATTAAAGATCAATTTCGGTGAAGTGAACTCGATCAGAAGAATGCCATTCGATTTGGAACGTCAAGACCTGGCGAGTTTATCTCTCGTCTCGAGGGCTGGCCCATGATCCCATGTGTCGTTTCGAATGACCACCACCACCACCACGAGGCAACCAGCCGTAGCGATGAGAATATCTCGTCCAAACATCCCCAGCCGGAATGTATTCCTTCCCCTTCGCATTCGGCACTCGGTTATTGTTGACTCTAAGCCCTTTGAGGAGTGGCAGCCCACTCCACGCAGGAGGCGCTCGATCCGCCGCTCCCCTCACCACCTCCATCTCTGGTTTTGTGTGTGTCCAAACGACAGGCTGGTCTGAGTCTAGACTCCCTACAGAGCCACCAGCCAGCCATACAAGACTGAACCATGCGCGAACGCCACTTTGCTGTTTGCTTGCTGACCGACCGTGTGTCTCAAGATGAAGATACGTGAGTGAGGGGGGTTGATGATTTGAAGAAATTCACAATCACGACGGACTAGGAACCTACGCCGGAGAAAGACTGTGGCGTGAGATCGTGACCTGGCAGGCGGACCAGCGGGACAGAGAGCACAGAAGCCACGATCGGGAGACTCCATGGAGGAGAAAGCCTATCGGACGTTCTGGTTGTCTTTGTGTGACTGTTGCAAGTATTGAAATGTTGCTGCAGGTCATCGCTGACCCATCTGTCTCGCCTGTCTGTTCCTTAGACCCCGGTCCTTGTTTATGTCTCTGAGCATCATGTTTCGGTTGTTGATTTAGGTTTTGATTTGGGTTGTCCATCTTCCTTTTGCTCGCAATCTGCTGTTGAGTTTTGATCACCAGAATAAGAATAGGGATGAACAAGATCGATTGTATAGTCCACGATCTTTGGTTTCTTCTTGTGCACGCCTTTTATTGCCGTTGAGTGACCTGAGAGTGTCCCAGCGGCCAGGCCAGACCAGATCGTCTGTTAGTAACCGTGTCACCCCGTCTGGTGGTTGAAGGTTCGTTTTAGGCACACCTTGTAGTCAAACTTACGTACCCACTTACAAATCCACTCACTCTGATTGCCCTGAGGCTTGCCATATAGGCAGATAAATCGTCAACCGTTGAGATCTCTAACAGAAGTCGGAAACATGGAACCATGGCTGGTCGTTTAGGTGAGTTTCAAGTCCTGAAATCATGGAGTGCCGCGCGGGACTTCCTCGAGCCCTTTCAAACCCAGACACGCCCTTTCTCGCCTTTGGTAGTAGGTATGTATGCTTTGGTCGGGGCCCGCCCGAGCACGAAGCATCGTGGCGACCAACTTATTTGCATATCTGCCGTGTAACCACGATTGGTCTCTGTGGCACCATGACACCATCCACCCCGACCGACATCCCAGCAGCGCTAATCTAAATAATCATGGGGAGCTTCTCGGTCAACGCAATCGCGGCGGTGGAAGAGACAGAGTCTGGGGAGGAGCCCTTGTCGAGTAACTGCCGTCGCGACAGATGTTGAACACTTGAGTATTGGAAAGCAAAAGATGCCGTGGGTATGTATATGCCCAGAGCCAGAATGTAGACAGATGTTGCTGTTGAAAATTGAACGTATTGAACTGAGTTATGTCCAGAAAAAAGTGAGGAAAAAAAAGTTATGTGCAAGCATGCCTGCTTTCGTTCGTTATATACGCCCCTCTCCACCTAATACGACGACATCTGCTTCAACTCCCTCCTCCTCCTCACCTGGTAGGAATTCGGCTTGTCCTGCTCATAAAGCTTCGTCCTCCAGTCCACCAACTTCTGCCTTGTCGCTCTCGCCACCTCGGGCCCATAATGCCTCTCCATGCACTGAATAAAATACCTGAGCCTCGTTTCCCTGCCCGGTCGGCCCATGACCAAGTCCTTCGTTACGACCTTGTAGAGAGCCATTAGGACATCTGCGCTCAGCCCTTGGTTCCATGGATTCGGCTGGTGGATCGCGTCACGGTCGCTGGACTCGCTGTACCTGGAGTCAAGGGTGTGCTGCACCGTGGACTGAATGTCCTGATCAGTGATACCGCCCATGCCGCGGGCAGCCTTGATGGCCTCGACTTCCTCCAGATAGCTGATGGACTGTTGCATCAGCCGGTATTTCTGTCTGTCGGAGAGGTGTTCAACGCTTGCGAACAGGGGTGCGATCTGCGCAACGACTGTGGCGCGCTTGTCACCCACGTTTCCATGGAGGCTCAACCGCTTCCGTTGGTCCTCCAAGGAAACCCTATCGGGGTCGAATGCCTCTTCGAATCTGGGAATGTCAAGGACTTTCCAGATGGTGGAGATTCTGATGCTCGGGTCGGCAATGATGGCCTTGGCATACTTTAGGTATACGTGGGTGCTGAACGGCGCGTGCTTGTCGCCGTCATCCATCTTGGGTGGCATTTTGGAATTCATCATTTTTTCCATTTTTTCCCTGAACACGGGACCGATCGCTCTCTTTTTCCAGGCATAGGCTTCCCAGATGCGACGCATCTTGAGAGCCACCTTGTGGTCATCACAAAGATAGGCAAGGTCTTCGAGAAGAGTGCGGTTAATAAAGCCTCTTCGTGCGAACTTCTTGAGGGCCCTGGGGAGGTGATGAACCCGGTTGAACGATCGGAGGATATGGAACATGCTGGTGAACAAAAGCGCATGATTGGTCGCTGGTTCGGACTCATATATGGCCATGGCAAGGCATGCGAGTTGGCTGTTGTCGAGGCCAACTTGGTATACCTCATGCTTGTGCCTGTACATTCTGGCCGTTAAAAACCTTCTCTTGAGACGATTTCGACTGGCCCAGTGAAAGAGCATCAGCGAGCACATATGAAAGTTACCCAAGTGCTCAATGGTCTCAGGTACCGTCTTAAAGGCATCGATGGCATCGCAAAGTAATTGCGTGTTCACTCCGTCCATCTGGGCCAACACTGAGAGCCAGTTGTATACTACCGGGCTTCCCATCCCCTCTGGACTGGAACCGAGTTGCAAAACGAGTTCAGTGGCTGCATCGAAAAGAATACTGTGCTTGTGTGGGGAAACGGCTTCCAAGGCGGCAGAAACCCAACGAACATGTAGACAGTTTCTCTGAGGATTCTCCCCTCTGGAACGGACGTTGAGCGCAAACAGGACGGAGTCGACGCAGCTGATAGACTTGGGATCGGGTGGAGGCCATTCCAGGTATAAATCTTGATTTGGGTCAATGTCGACTTCCTCCGTGACATCCCCGTGATATTTGACTTGGTCCAGATCGTTGTTATCGAAATCGCTTTCGTCGATATCTTCTTCATCAACGTTCGGCGTAGCTTTATCAGCCTCACTCAATTGACCCCCGTCAGGGCCTTCCCCAAGATCTGTGGTTCCTGGCGGCTGAGCAGCCCATGCGGTGAGAATTCGTTCGAGGACTGTCAAAATGCCTTCCATACCCTTCTTGATACCAGGTTGGGATACGGTGCGCATTCCCCAGTAGAAGAGGTAATACAAGTCGTTGCCAGGTTCGAGTTTGGACATCCACTCGAAGAATTGCCGCCAGAAGGCAGGTTCAACGGCGTCTGCGGTGAGAGTTTCGGAACTCCTGACACCATCAATAATGGTTTTCAGAAATACAGCTAACTGTGCCTGTGTCATGTTGTACAGCGCCGAATAATGGGTTTGCATCATCTCCTCATCTTCGCCCCATCTCTCCTGTATGGTTCGGATCAGCTCATGGGAGATGGCCCTAAGTTCTATGGCCGATATCTCGCCAAGAGCAATGTTGTGCTTGAGTTTGGCGCATATTCCACTGAACAGTTCCGCAAAGATTGCCAGGGGTTCTGTGGATGCCGCATGTAGACGATCTACGTCTTGTCGAAGATTTAAATACTGTGCTGACGGGGATTGTGGTTCCTCCACCAACATATCCTCTTCTGCTTCCTCTTCCCGGACGGCCTCTGGACCCGAGGTTTCCAGCTCAACGTCCCTCTCCAGGTTTTCCAATTCCTCAGGCATCGTTTGTCCCAAGGCTTCCGAAAATGACTGGAGGTCACCTCCTCTTCTCAGGGAACGTATGTTTATGGTTCCTGGGTCTTTGAACCATGTTGGTAGTTGAACCGCCGAAGGGTTGGTACTCTCTGGTTCTGTAGGCCTCGCATCCTCCGGTGGTTCTGACGTTGACCATTGTTCCATAAAAGCCTCTGGACTTATCCACTGATCTTTGGGCTTCTTATTCTTTTGATCAATTTCTGATTCTGGAACTGAGGTAAAGAAGCCTGAATCGTCAAAGACATCTGGTGCAGTTGTTGAATGATTGGTGTCCATTGAAGTCGCAGTCTTTAGGTCTACTGTGAACGACCTGTTGAGCGCTCCATGTAAGGATCCTTCTTCCCATGGGAGCTTCTGCTGGGCCGAGTGCTGTGTATCCTCTGGGCCTTTCACATCAACTTTTGCCGGCCATTCTGGTGTAATTATTTGATAATCGGAGTGCTCCAAGGTGTCTGTATCTCGGGCTTTCGGGTCCCAAGTGAAATTACCGGTTTCATCAAAGATGTCAGATGCGGTAGTCGAGTGACTGTTGTTCTCCGAGTTTGCAACTTCCACGATCGGAGCTTCGGGGCTTTTTTGTGAAGGCCAGCCTTCAAATGGTGTATCGTTTTGGGACGAGTACTGTGTATCCTCGAAACTTTCTGTCTTCTCCTGCGCTGACCATGCATCACTACGTGGGATGTCGTCCCGAGCCGAGTCCTGTGTATCCTCGAAGCTTTCTGTGTCTTCTTGTGCTGTCAATGGCTCAACACATGGTATGTTATCCTCAGTCGAGTGCTGTGTATCCTCGAAGCTGTGTATTCCCTCCTCCATCGCGCACTGTTCCAGAAACTGTGGTGTTATCGGTTCATTTCTCGACTGTCTCAAGTCTTGATGCGCCGTCCAACCGCTTACAAAAAAGTCGGCATTATCGAGCAAATCGGTTGGCGCAGAATTATCGAACCCAATTGCCGTACGATCGAAGGCGACATGTTGGGCCGAAGCTGAAGATGGCGGCTCCCAATTCCACTGACTCAGGTCGACTGGGTAAGGGAAGGCCCATGGTGGTGGAGTGGGCGGACATTGTAAGGCATTGAGATCTCCGAGGTTCCGTTTCCCCAAACGGCGGCGGGCCTCGAGCGGACCGGGCACGCTCCCCACCGTCCTCCGTGTGGACTGGACAAAGCTGGCGAGATGTGGGAAGTCGGCGGCGGAGGCAACCCAACACGGAGGGCCGGTCGGGGGTGGGCTTCGGGGGATGGAGGGAATTCGCGGAGTTCGACTCAGCTGGAGCAGGCGGTAGCAGTGGGAAGTTTGTGGAGTCATGGGAGTGGACTTGGAGCGGAGGAGAGGAGCTTGACTCGCGTTCACGGGCGGCGGAGGGGTGGGTGGTCGGGGGATCCCAGCCTAGTGAGAGCCATCCGGCTTGTTGATTGAGGTGTCGAGATGATGTAGTGTATAGCAATTAAAGAGGTATATCATGACAGACAGACAGAGAGTGAATTGGTGTTGAGAAGAACATGTCGAGACCAGCAACGTACGAGCGACACAAGGAAGAGAACAGCTTAGCTTGGTAGCTCGAGACTTGTGAGAGATCCGTCGTGAGGGGGAAATGTGGATATCAACTTTTTAGTCTGACATTGCGGGCAGACAACGGCGCGGCACAGCTGAGCATCTCCAACGGAACTTACCTATCTAAGGAAGCAAGCTGTAGCGAGCTGTGCTGTATCTGTGGCTAATGGTACCTGCATTCCCGTCGTCTGAACTTGAGGGCAGTTGTGGCTTGGACGTACCTATTACTATAACCTACAGTTTGTCCTAAAGTCGTAGGCCACAAATTACCTGAGAAACCTAGAGGTAAGCGGGGGATTGACAGACTTCCAGGGACAAGAGGGGTAGATTTAGTGGAAGCTCGATCGTACCAGGGGTGCAATTGGCAGCAGATCGGCCCCGCAAAACGCCCAAGGGACCCCACTGAAATTCAGCAGCCGAGCTTCAACGCTGTGGGTGCGGTGATCCTCCACCAGTTCTGTTTTGGAATATCACAAGTCCATGGAAACATGGCGGGGGCTTCTCTCTGTCTCTTGTCCTTGTCCACTGCCTTGGTTGCCTGGTATCTTCACAACAAGTCAACAAACAAACACAAGATGGCTTTCCAATTTCCTCCTCTCAAGAATGACTTGCTGCTCAGGGCCGCCCGTGGTAAGTCTTTGGAAAATTTCAGACAAAAAAAAAAGAGTCATCTCATCTTTCACATGCAATCTCATTCACTAACACACCCATTTTCTCACACATAGGCGAGACCGTTGAGCGTCCCCCTATCTGGGTGATGCGCCAGGGTGAGATATCCTCACTCACATATTCTTACTCTCACCTCTAACACCTCACCTCTCATCCTCACAGCCGGCCGCTACCTCCCCGAGTACCATGAAGCCAAAGGCGGGCGTGACTTCTTTGAAGTCTGCCGCGACCCCGAGATCGCCTCGACCCTGACCCTCCAGCCCATTGAGCGCTACGCCGGCCTGATCGACGCCGCCATCATCTTCTCCGACATCCTCGTCATCCCCCAGGCCATGGGCATGACGGTCGAGATGGTCGACAAGAAGGGCCCCCACTTCCCCAACCCGCTGCGCTCGCCCAGCGACGGCCAGTACGCCGAGCTCATGGAGCGCGACGTCGACGTGGCCAAGGAGCTGGATTACGTCTACAAGGCCATCACCCTCACCCGCAAGAAGCTCGACGGCCGTGTCCCCCTGTTTGGATTCACCGGTGCCCCGTGGACGCTGCTGTGCTACATGGTTGAGGGCGGCGGTACTAAGCTGTTCAAGGAGGTCAAGACGTGGATCTACAAGTATCCCGAGGAGACCAAGGCTTTGTTGCAGAAGATCTCGGAGTTGTGCGTGGAGTACTTGGCTCTGCAGGTCAAGGCTGGCGCTCAGGTAATGCCCCCTCTTGTCTGGGTCTATCACTTTGGCCATTCAGTACTAACGACATCCAGATCGTCCAAGTCTTTGACTCCTGGGCCGGCGAGCTCTCCCCCTCCTCCTTCAAGACCTTCTCCCAGCCCTACCTGACCTACATCGCCAAGCACCTGCCGCTTCGCCTCAAGGAGATGGGTCTCGAGCCCGTCCCCATGGTTGTCTTCCCCAAGGGCGCATGGTACGCTCTCGACGCCGCCTGCGACATGGGCTACAATGTCGTCGGCCTGGACTGGCTGCACGACCCTGCCGAGGCCGTCAAGGTTGTTGGCGACAGGCCTATGGTCCTCCAGGGTAACGCTGACCCTGGTGTCCTCTACGGATCCCATGAGGCCATCACCAAGGTCGTCGAGGAGATGGTGCAGGGCTTTGATTGGCATGGCAGACACAAGGGCTGGATTGTCAATTTGGGCCATGGCATTACGCCGTTTGTTAACCCGGATGATCTCAAGTTCTTCTTTGAGGAGATTCATCGGTTGACTAAGACCAAGGCTTAGGTGCCTGGTTGTATGTACGTATAAAAACGGTGTTGATGATGTATGAAATTTAGATAGACATATATCCCCTCAATCAAATTTTCAAAGTAACCTGCTCAACGCTTACAACGCATCCCCAGCTGTAGCCAGATCCACCACGGCCCTATTTTCATGTCAGCAGCAACTCTCATAACGTCAAATTCCAGGGGGAAAAACGGGAATACTCACCAAGACAACAACCACCCAACCCGCCCACCAATACTCCTACAAACCCCCTGACTCCTATAATTCTCTAGGAAAACATCCGCAGCTCCCCACCCATCATCGCCATAATCCTTGACATGATCCCTCATGACTTTACAAGCCACCGCCTTCGCCAGTCCCTTTCCGCGGTATTGCTCCTGTTTTTGTTTTGTTCTTGTCAGCTCCCTCGTCCCTTTTTCTCTCCTTTTCTCTCTCCCTCCTCCCTCTCCCGTTCTTTCGTGAAAATGTAAGGGGAAAAGGAAAAAAGACAAACCTCAACATGCAACGTCATCAACGTCCCATCAAACGCCATGAACCCCCACGCCACCATCCTCCCCTCTCCATCCCGTACCGCCACACTAGGAAGTCCCAAAAGCGTATCCTCCTGCCTTTTAATACTCGTCCGGCTCTGCACCAACCTTACATCCTCCTTCGTCCTAACCCGATCCCACACCAGCCCCTCTTTTTCCATCGTTGTTTCCAACTCCCCCTCCCTCTCCTTCTCCGACGACGGCGACGACGACACCAACGCTTCCGTCCGAAACAACCACTTCTGACACACCTCCCACTCAATCTCCTCAGGGATATTCGCCGTCTTGTGCATGTGGACCCGTCCCTGATCCAAAAACAATCGATGGCGATGGATCTCCGCCAAACTACCAATCATCACCTTGGGACCCGGACCTCCCGCGGCAGCGTCCATACAAAGATACGCCCTCGCCTCAGTCCAGTTCTTTTGTCTCTGCTCACTTGCCTTCTCTAGAACCAAAGGCATCTGCAAAGCAATGGTGCGCATCCTTCTCAAGAGGGCTAACATGAGCTCATCGCACTCTTGAGCTTCTTCCTCCGGTAACGAATGGGATTGTGACTGGGAGCCAAACACTCCCCATGTTGTCGACCCATCCATGGTCGTACCCGTCCCCGGATCAAAAAAACAATGATCCTCCATCGTAGAATAAACCCACGCCTGCGTCTCCGGAAACCGACTCAAGTCCACAAACGCCGCAGCAAAATGCTGCCGCCTCCTTTTTCTTTTTCTTTTTCCTTTTCCATCCGCTGCTGCCGCTTGCCCACTTTTTCCATCCACTTCATCTTCATCTTCAGCTTGTTGATCATCCGCTTCAGCTACAGCTACAGCTTCAGATTCAGATTCAGATTCAAAAGACTGGACAAGATCCTCGAGGGAGTGCCTAGAAGCAAATAAAACATGGCTGTAGGGAGTCGTGCCCAGTCCGTTGTTGTTGTTGTTGTTGTTGTCTGAAAAATTGGCGGCGTATTGAAGACGGCGGAGAACGGGGAGGGAGTAAGGGAGGTGGTTGGATAAGAGATTCAAGAGGGAGGGAGAGGGGAGGGGGGTGTCGAGGAGGTGGAAGTAGGGGGCGGAGGGTTCTGTCATTTTTTTTTTTTTTTTTTTTTGTTGGTGGTGGTTGTGGTGGTGGCTGGGGGTGATGGTTGTGGTTGCAGTGAGGAGGAGTGTTGTCGAGATATTTTGCGTAGAAACGAAAAAAGCCGTAGGTTCTGGTGAAAATTTTCGAAAAACGGATATTTAGCCGAGACAGGGAGGATTCAAATCCTGGCGGCTTTCCGAGGACAGATGAGAGACTGAAGACCGTCTGTTCCCTGAGTAAACTCGCGTGGAATTGAAGGAACAAACAAAGTGAAGAATCGATGTTTTGATGCAAAATGTAGTTTGTTGTCGTCAAGTCGCATCAAGATCCCTCGGAATAGTCATATAAGTGGGCCAATCAGATTATCAAAGACAGCAACACCAATAACATCGACGAGTGATACGGACAATACGCGGATATAGGCAAGTAGCTGTTTGGTATCTCTGCTCCGAAATGTAGACATGAAACCAAATCTCACGCAAATGACTCATCACTCAACTCATGGCTTCCGAGAAAGAAGTCATGTTCAGTCGACACATCATCAGCCAGAAAAAGACTATAACATTGAAATCGCAAAAGTCCAGCGGGCAAAACAAAGTAGAGATAAATCAGGATAACTTTTGGAAATCCTTCTCTTTCTTTCCTTGCCTGTTTTAATATCAAGGCTTCTTTCTGGCCCATGCCGTGCTGTGTTCAACACATCCGTACATCCGTCAAAAAACACCCCCATCCAAAATGCTAATGTTGAAAAAGGAGAGCCCCAACCTGTCATCATGGCCTATACCCAATCCATCGCAACCCCGTGTAGAGAGGTGAATATCCCTTAACGCCAAAACCCCTGGGTATGAACAATGTGATGAAACAAAGAAAAATCCCACTTTCCGTGAACCTGCCGACATCGGTAGACGTTGGCGATTCGGAGAGGACGCCGAAAAGGGGGTCGCGGAGCATCGTAACAGCAGCCCATCATCAGCTCAGCTTGCCGTCCAGTCATGAGTCCATGATCACCGCTGTTGCGCCCCAACAAGCCCCTCCAGTTGTATCCCCCTCTTCGACCGCACCACAACCCAACCCGCCTTACGACGAACTATTCCCACTCTTCCTCTCCGCACTCCCCTCCCTCTTCTCCTCCTTCTTGTCTGTCTTGTCCTTCTTTCCAAACAAGAAATTCCTCCCCTTCTCGGCCCACCCCAGGTCCGACGATTCGCTCTTCTCATTCTTCTTGTGACCATGACCAGCTTGTCTCTCGCGCTCGGCCTCTTTTTCCTTTTCCTTTTCCTTCTCTTTCTCCTTGTTCTCCTTGTGACTACCACCATTATGTGTCCTCGAAGGGTGCAGCAGGTTGTGCAGATGCAGGTGGTTCTCATCTTCCTTGTCGATGGCGGTGGCTCCCGAGTGGCCAGCCTTCTGGGCTTCGCGAGCAGCTTGCGCGTCTTCGGCCGTGAATACGTTTCCGGTGCCGCCGCGGCCAATGTGGGTGGCGCCGAAGGAGTCGCGGCGGACGACACTGTGTTACTGTGTTAGCAACAAATTGCTGAGGTGGGGGAGATGGATAGGGAACGATAAAACGTACGGCTCAACGTCTTGCCTCCTCCTCGTCTCAACGGGGTCCGAGTTCTTTGCCATGTTACCGTTGCCGCCGCGGCCGGTCGTCACCATGGCTGTCTTGAGAGTGGGTGTTTGTAGGTCTTCGGGCTGGATGCGGGGGGACTTGGAGCTGTCGACGATGTTGCCGGCGCCGCCGCGGCCTGATGATTGCATGTGGGCTGTCATTGTGGTTGTCGATTGTGTTATTTGTGATATTAATTGCCAAAGTTGAGTGGTTGGGTTAGAGTTTGGACGACACAGGAGACGATCGCGCCTTGGACACTGTCTCTGACGTAGAAGAGCCTGTGGGCCAGTCGGGTTGTTTGTTGTATGTATGTAGATCGTCACGAGGAGGGTTGACGATTGGAGGTGGTGGTTGAAAGGTTTGCGCCAGTGTGGCTGATGTCGTTATGACTTGAGATCGCAAATGGTAAAAATGGATGTAAATGAAGAAGCCCCAACTCTGGGAATAAGATGAGTCTTATATTCGAGTGACTTTTCCTTGTTCCTGTTTTCTTCTGATTCAAGACTCTTGGATCGTCGTTTTCGGTTTCTTGTCACTGCACTGAGATGGATGGCGGGGCCTGGGAGGGGTGGGCAAAACCCTTTCTTTTCAAGTAGCTCAGCCCAGCGGACAGGCTGGGGGCATACGGCACTGCACTGCACTGCACCTACTGCATCTCAGGGCACCGCATGACCAAAACCCGACGTGCTGTCGACAAGAACCAGGCACCTCTGGCCACGGCACAACAAGGATCTTGCTTCCTCTTTGGCCACTGAAAAAAGGTCGATCACAAGGGCCCGAAAAGATTTTTTTTTTTTTTTTTTTCATCCTCTGTTGAAGAGAAAATTTCAAGGGTCTCGTCCGTCTGGGCGTTGACATCACACGCACAGCCTCAAGGAAAGAAAAAAAAGAAAAAAAGAAAAAAGTCCCAAAACAACACTCGACAGGCAATCCCAGCGGCAGGGGAAATCTTCTTGATGGGACATGGGATGAGAAACAAACCCCCAACCCAAAAGACTCTGCAACAAACCATTCCAGGGCGGAGAACACAGACGGGAGCAGGCGAGAGCCATCAGCCAAGAAGATGACACCATCCAGCAGATGATGTGCTCCGTCCAACGAAAGAGATTCCTGTTACGTACACGAGCATGACTTGATGGGTTGGTGTTGATCGATGGGGTGGGTAGCTGGGCAGTCCAGTACATAGCTTGGGATTCGCCGACTGGTGCGCCGGTAAGTGATGTTGTGATCTTGATAAGAGCGAGGAATCGATCAATGTTCTCGTTGACATAGGATTCGAAATGAAGTCGTCATCACAAGGAACCCGCGTACGGGCAGGAAAGGCCATGTTGATAGTGGTACCGAAAGGAACCTGGCGGGGCCGGACCCAGCCGAGTAAACCCCGGCGACGGAGACCACCGCTTGGGCCGATATTGTGCGGCACAGGGTCCGCGAGCTCCTGGCTTTTCCGGGTTGGAAATGCGATTTCAGCCCGACGGTCGACTCGTCTCATGACAACATTTCGTCACAATTCATGATGAGACTAAGATTCACCGTGTTGGATCCGGTTCCTGAATGAACCTGACTCCTGTTCCTGTCTTGTGACTGTTTGGGACGGGCGATCCCCGACCTTGATATTCAACCACATGGATTTACCCGATATACCCTTATTTCTGGGGATACATACAGAACGCCAGACAGATGAGATCCCGTGCCTCAACCACCGTTTCAAATGATAGGACGACCATGCTTCCCACCTTCTTATTCTATCTTATTCTTTTGTTTTTTTTTTCTTGATGCGATGAGATTTCGCACATAGGGCCTTACTCCGTACCTAGATCTCCTGTTTGGATAGTCATTACCAAACAAACTGAACAGCAACAACAACAACAACGACTCACTCAAGCATTGTTTGTGCCTGTCGAGATATATCTCAGTGACGTATGCCACGGCGGCTTTTTGCCATGCTTTCTTTTATCTCGTTGATCTCCCGAAATCTCAAAATGTGCCACTATCTAACATTCTAGCCGATCTCGCTTTTAGACATCTACACTAGGACATGTGGCCAAGAGCTTTATCTCGTTGATCTATCAAACCTACGTACCTACCTAACGAAGATCTACTCTAATAAGAAAATGTCATGGAATCAATTCCTCACACAAGAACAACAACACCCCAGACCTCTCTTATCAGAAACTTGAACTGTGTCCGGTGAGATTACTTGGCAGTGGAGCAAAAAATAAATGGTAATGACAATGATAATTAAATGTTTGACTGTCACCGCAGGCTTTGAACAGCTTCGGCGCAGATTGCTCCTCCTCGGACAAATAACCGCCTCGGTCTCTTTCCGGCGATGATCCGGCGGCGATCTAGTACCTACTGCACCGATCCGGTCGCAACCCGGGAAAAGTGGAGAACAACGGCATAGTGGAGTGCCCGGCATAGCAATATCTACACCTCTGTCGGCATATAATTCGTTAGCGTGGTACCGCCACTTACAATATTCAGGGCATTGGAGGTGAGCAAAGTGGGCATCTTTTGTAAGGAGAATCAAGTTATTGCCACTACCTCAATTCACCGCGCTAACGGTTTAAATGCCGGAGGAGGTGTAGGCAGCCGGGGTCGGAGCTAGCTCCACTAAAACAGCCGGCCGGGTGGGACCAAGTCGAACTGTAACTTGGTCCGTTACGGCTTCAGTACAGCGGTCATTTTTTTCGGGGTTTCCTTCTCTCTCTCTTTTTTTTTTTTTTTTTTTTTTTTTTTTTTTTTTTTTTTTTTTTTTTTATCTTCCAGCTTCAGCTTCATCGTCCATACCCCCAGGTCGTTCGTTTCCGCTCCAGATGCACCTCCGAAAATTGACTGTGACAGCAACGAGTTCAGTGTGTCAAAAAAAGAAAGGTGAATGGGACAGATACGATATTGGACGAGGTATCTCGGTTATCCTTTTCTTTGGGATCTCATAATACGAGCTACATGTTAGACATATAGAAGAGTCACGGTGGAATTGCGGACGTTAAAAAAAAAAAAAAAAAAAAAACCCGGGAGAAGAGCGGAAACGGGTGTATCCAATATTTGTTCCATCTGTTCCATCTGTTCCATTTGTCCCATCTTATCTCTTTCTTTTTTTTTTTCCTTTTTTCCCGTCATTCCAATATTCAATTCCTTCACGGTCTCCTAGACAGTCATAAACATCTATCATAGTCCAGTGCTCTACACGGTCTCGTACAGTTCATTTACACGCAACCAATCTCCTCCCATCGATTCATTCTCAATTGCCCAAACATTGGACAGGTCTCTACACTAGTGTAGGCAGCATGTCATCTCACCTATCGGGCACCTCTCACCTCTGGCCTGGATAATGACTCTTCGGGGCAACAGTAGTAACCTCACACCTCTTTACACGACATAATCACCTACCTAGGTAAGGTAACTAGGTAGCTCTCCTTGCAAGAATCAGAATGTTGCAGTCCACTTATGTAATCGTCTGACATCATTCAATTTCATCATTACATCTACCCTGAACAATGCGTAACTACACTACCTACCTTGGGTAACTTGCGTTTATGAAGTACCGTTATGGTTTAGTTTAGTTTAGTTCGGTTTGGTTCAGTCCAGCTCGAAATGAAATGACGGATGGAAGAATGGATTGATTGATTATGTAATGTAGTGTAGTTTAGTGAAGCGCAGTGTAGTGTATGTGGTGTAGCAGAAACATAATAAGAGAGAGTCCTTGTATGGAGTGGAGTGGTGATAATTTTTTTTAGATTTTCTTGTTGGTTTCTTCGTTCTGTGTTGGTCAGGAACTAAAGGGGGCCACGGCCGATACGTGTGTGTGTGGTAGGGTCAGTGCATTCTATATATAATGTCAAGCAATAAATTAGTGAGGAAGTAAGTAAACCGACAATGTTGAGAACAAAGGTAAGAACAAGAAGGCAAAGAAGAACAACTTAGGGAAGGCAAAGAAGAACCGACATTGGCTAGGTACCTGTACCTAAAACCAGAACTAGAACTAGACTACAAAACACAACTAGTAAGTAGATAGATAGATAGGGCAGAAAAAAAAAGGAACAAAAAGAGCCACCTGCGCCTCCCTCTCTCCCTCTCTTTCTCTGTGTAAGCCAGATATTTCGCGAAACAAAGAAAGATCAAAATAATAAAAGGTTACGAAGTTATGATGTATGTACAAAAACGTCCCCTGTTTGGCGTGATGTTGTGAAAGTGAGTTCTAGCACACAATACGATGAGGAAAGCAAAGAACGGAAAAAAATAAATTAAAAAATAGTATCCATCCGCTACCTGTTCAAATCCATTCCATCCCAGTCCAGTCCTTTTTCGCATACTCCAAGTCCTAAAAAACCCATGGTAGAATCATGCCTTTCGTATCTCCTGTCCTGTTCAACATATTCTTCAGATCAAGATATCTTCAGAGGAAGGGCACCGCTTCGTAGCTGATAATTATACGTAACATCATGAATGTTCGTAAATCCCCGAAGCCTCGTTCATCTTCGTGCTCCTGGTGTCATCTTGTCCTGTCCTGTCCCTTCTCTCCCTTCACAGTAACTCCCAAACTCGTCGTATCTGATCGTGATTCGTCGAGGTTGGGCCGGACGGTAGCGGACGGCAGCTTTGACAAAGTGACTGGCAGTGTGGGTCGAGCATCCAATATTCCCGTCAACGTTGGACCGTTTATCCACACCCTGCTCGGTGCCCCCTTTCAAAATGGCCATCTCATTTCTGACAAGCTAGACCATATCCAAAACTACCACCTTAATAATCATCATCATCCTCATTATTCTTACTATTCGCCCCCTCCTTTCTGATGGGTATCTTGATACCCTGCGTCGCAAAACACTTGCTGAGTGCCGTGCTGTCGCACACTCCCGGGAACTTCTTGGCGCTAAAGACCTGGAACGGCTCGCTGAAGACGGAAGCGAGGATCGGAGCCTTGGATTGGTTGATGCCCGTGCCGGAGCCGGATGACCCTGAAGGAAGGGGCGTGGGGAGGCCAACGTTTACGAAGGAGAATTGGAGCCTATTTGGGGTTGTGTCAGTTCTGATCCGGCTGGAGAGGGGATGTGGTAAGACGGAAAAGAATATATGGGGGGACGAAGGGGTGAGAAGCAAGCACAGGAATACACACCTAAAAACACCCTCAGTCCTCACACTCAAGTCCTGCATCACGAACCAAATCCCAATCTTATCGTTTGTATCTGTCAGCCTGAAGGCGCTGCACACCAGGCTTCCAATCAGGTTCCTCGTGAACATGCCCTGAGGCTGCTGTCCGCCCTGACCACTAGTACTGCTGACCGACATCCTGTGCTGCAGAGGTCCGCCTACACCACCGTGCATGCCGCCATACTGAGTTGGGTGGTCGTAAGGACCTCGCGGGGCGCCGTAAGGCCCGGGCTGGGGTGGAAGTGGTTGGTTGTATTGGTAGTGCGAGGGGGCGGGGGCGCCGTAGGGGTTACCGTTTACAAAGCCAGCTGGTGTCATTGTTAGCATACACTGTGAAATCTCGCGGAATTAGAGGCCGCATACCGTGGTAAGGACTTGTCTGCATATCATACGGATTCATGCCCGGGTTCCCTTGGTACGGCATCCCTTGGTGATGCCCATAGCCCACATCTCGATTCGACGGCAGAATATGCGAATAAGCGGGCGTCGTTTGCTCGAGAGAGGCGTACGAAGCTGGGGTGGTAGACGAGATGGAGGGCGTTGAGGTCGTGTGTCGGACGAGGTTTACTTCCTTTAGGGCGTCTTCTGTGTATAGGCTGACGTTGCAGATGAACATTGAGTATTCGATTTCACTGTAACATCCATGTCAGTCACATTCAGCTCTAGTGGTTCAGGGACAACAGTTACTGACTTGCAATCAATCTCTTTCCCGGTTTTCGCATCTCTAATAACCAGCTTAACACAAGGAGGGGGCGTGATGGGTCTTCGATCCTGTCATTCCATGTCATCTGTAAGCCACCGATCAATCCGTTTGTTCTAGAGCGAAACACAAGGCAACAGGCTACACTGGTTGGAGGGACCGAATGTGTGAGTGCCCATGTGCGATGTGCCAGCAGCCAGCAGCAGCAGCCAGACATAAGCAAGCCATCCATACCTTATCACCAAAACCACACATTCGTGCACGTTGTGGTTGTTGCACAACTTCGAGCCTATGGCATGGGATGAGACCGGGTTAGCCCTGCTGTCTTTTCTGTCTCTTGTCTCTTGGCTCCCTCTCCTCCGTCTCTGCCACCGCCGATCGCAAACGGGGAGATCGCCGGAACCAAGGGTTGTGCGTAGGTCAAAACTCACGAATACATCCTCCCCTGACTGTCGGTCCCCGAGTATGGCTTCAAGTTTTGCTCCTGCTGCATCCTTTCCTCGGCCGTCAAGGGCGCTCGTTCGTGTAGCTGCTGGTGGGATGGCGGGGTTGATTGTAATTGGCCGGCGTGGCCGCTTCCATCGCCGTGACTGGAACCACCCGGGCCGGGGGGAGCATGAGGAGGAACCGACGACGCGGAGCCGGACATGGTGGGATCTTGGTATGGGTTTGTATGGTGCGGCGGTGGCGCGCTGGGAGGGGCCATGGAGGGGAGCTGGTGTTGCTGCTGCAATTGGTGATGACGCGGGGGATATGGAGTCGCGTGAGGATCGTGGTGATAGCCGTGGTCGGGCGGCAGCTGGTGCGGTAGGTTTGAAGTGTACGGCTGCATCTTTTTGGTCTGTTCCCTTTTGTTTTCTGTTTCCAATCTGGCTATAATGATCTAGAGCTATCTGTTGCTTCTTGTCGCTAGGTCGGTAGGTAGGTGGGTAGGTGGGTAGGTGGGTAGGTAATACCGGCGCGCGATTGATGATCCCCTGGAAGCTGGAGCGGACTCGAGTCCGGTTCTAGGGACTAAAAGTCGGAGGGGTCTTTTTTGTCTTTGTTTCTGGACTTGTACCAAGAGAAGCTGAACCACGGTTGATATTGCGGGCGCAGGGGAAGTGGGCGTACAAGAGCTTTTGTTGTTTCCTTCTTCCAAACAAGACAGTACAAAGTGCTGACGACAGATCTTGGGGAAGGGCAAGCAAGCAAGGACAGGTACACAATGTGATGGCTTAAGTTGTCAGGAAGTTCAGGAACCCTGGAGCTGGAGCTGTCGCGGTACCTCTCTGATGGGTTGGAGATGGGTTTTTGTGGAGAGCCGCGAGTGGTGGATGAGGGGCGGGTTCAAGTTCGGTCAGTGGCACCGAAGGAACGGCAGCCGCGTGGGGCACCTTAGCAGCGAGACAGTCCAGTCCAGTCCAGGCTGACGGGAGTCGGGAATGCAGTATGTAACGGGAGGGGAGGGTCATGGAATGCTGGATGATAGGTGATTTGGCAGAGTCAGGCCAGCTTGAACTTGTAGTGAGATGACGATGACGAAGGCGATTGGGTTGGGTCCGAGAACAGTTTGTCGACTTTTTCCAAGGCGGGTTTGACTTGAAAGAGAGAGGAGCAAGTGAGGCATGTGTTATTTGCGCCTCGTGAATATGCCTTGATGTGGTTACATACTTTGAAGCAACTTGGTGAGAAAAGAAGAAACTGGACCTCGGTTTGTCAATTCACTTCTCGTCAATGGCCTTGCCCACTACCCTTGAACCCCCCCGCGAGGCCGTGTCGTGTGTCTGTCTGTGTGCTCGAGACGTTAAGACGTGTAGTCCCTTGACTTGGGTAGCCAGGTGAGGTACCAGGCAGGTGTGTGAGAACTGCCCTGTCCACCCTGTGAACTGCGAGGTTGCTTCCCCAGAATGGCAGGTACTAGTAGCTGGCCAGGGTCTCCTAGTGGTGCAAAAACGTAAGGCCTGCCCTGGTGCGTGTGGAGCTCTTCAGTTCTCACAAGCTTTTGGGGTCGCTCTCAAGTTCAGTTCCAGTATTGCCTCCGGGCCTTCTCATTGGGCGGTTTTGCGCACCTCGTAGTTGTACCTACCTTTGGAGGTACATACTGCCCTGTATGCTACACTCTGTTGAAGCTGCACCGTCCATGCAATTGGATTTTAGAGTCTCCGACACGCACTCAGCCGCCCTGGTTCTACACTACCTACCTAGACGGCACTTGGTGTTTGTGCAGCTGTTGAACACAGGCACTGAAGCCCTCTACTGTGTAGGCAGGAAGGGATACCGCTGCCTGTCCGTTTTATAGGTAGGTAGGTATCTCGCTGTTGTGGCTATGAAGTCTACTGTACCCCTGTCTGACGTTGTAGCGGTTTGGGTACCTGTCCAGACGACGAGAAATCAAATGTTGACAAGCAGTCAAGTGAAGTCCGCTGCCGGGCTCCTGGCCACTGCCGTCGGCTATGTGAATCATACTGTGCAAATGCCCGTTCGTCAGACGTGAGTCCAAGTT
Source organism: Neurospora hispaniola (assembly GCF_033458365.1). NCBI lineage: Eukaryota > Fungi > Ascomycota > Sordariomycetes > Sordariales > Sordariaceae > Neurospora > Neurospora hispaniola. The sequence continues at coordinate 5,061,723 of NW_026944407.1, read as the reverse complement.
AGCTCATCAGCCGCAGGGAGAGTTGATTCCCAATCTCACGTCAAGTTTAAACGTACCTGTCAGCGTGTTGTTCGTTCCTGGAAATGCAATGCCCAATTGTTGTATCTGGCAGCTATTGCGGGTCATTTGTATGATAGATCCTGTATAGAGTTCTATAATTGTCGTATAGTTCCCAAACCTATAGCTCGTTGACGCCCGCAAACGAATGCCACTAGAGCTCAAAACGGCTACTCGGCCACCGGCGTATCATGATCATGTCCCGTCATGGCGACCACCAGGCAAGGAGCCTTGTTTAAATATCAGGCGACCATGTTGTCGCAACATGCTCACGAACACTTGCGAAAGATCAAGGAGCACAAGCATCTTGGTCCCGGGTGTGATCAAGAAAAGCAACGCTCCGTAGCATCCATGTGTGTTGGTGCAGTCTAGGTATACCTGAAGGGTTTGCATGGAGATGAGAGGTGGCTGATCCTTCATTCGGGACCCGGAATTGCGACTGTCACCTCACCCAAGTAGCGGCGCTTCATCTGTCATGCTCAAGCTGTGGCCCGGGACTATGTATGTAGAAAGCAGCAGCCATTTCGGATTTCAGCTCGTCCTGTTTTGTGCTATGGTAGCAGCAGTGAACAGCCAGCAACCGGACATGGGGGTGGGTGGTGTGCGTGAGACGGGATCCAGACGGGATACCTCACCGGACTGCCCTACAACCCAGAGAAAGCGTACTACAGCAGAATGTAACAATCGCACAACTTGTATAGGCTAGGTACGACCACTGGGCCGTTACCGGGCGTCCATCAGCAATGACAAGCCTCCCCCAACCGCTAATGCTGTGATCGGCTTAAATTTTTCAATGAAAAGTTAGGAATATTTCGTTACATGCAGCCAAGCAGAATGGGTGGATATAACACGATTGTACCGCTTTAGCGCTGTATTAGTGTGGCGATGACTGTTTATGGTCTAGTTAGCCAAGACCTGTTTACCGCCCTGTAAATGTCGTTTGAAAAATAAGGTTAGATTCCGCCGAAGTCTAGAACCTGGCTGTATTCCGACTTATACGTAAAATACTAATTAAAATACGTTCTAATTCGAAAAGATGAATATCTAAGACGAATATTTGACCCCTTTAAACGGTTCGAATACTTTACTATTATCGTTATTACTAAATAGTAAAGGTGAGGAGTAATAGAGTGGACTAAATAACCCGCTCTTACCCCTATTAGAGGATATTTTTAAACCGCTTAGTAACTATAACTAGCCGCTAGCCTTCCTTACCCTCGATTTCGATAGTCAATTTATTTATCCGGCCGACTATAGTTAAATCGATAATACCTAACCTTCTTAATTGTATCTACTTAATGATAGTCAATTAATTAAAATTTATAACGATATTGTAACGGCTTCCTTAAATAATACCTAACTAATTCGAAATATTATTTAAAATAGAGAATTATCCCGAAATATACCCCCCCCTCTCTTAAAGAGGAAGCGAGTATCCTTTAATGATTTGGGGTGGTACATGGGAACATATACATTGGTTTTCAGCAGTGATTTTTTTCAAAAATTTTCAAAGTATACAGGATTAGGGAAGTACTTTCTAGATTGAGCAAACCTGGACAGTTAGTGTGGAAAAAGAATGAAAAAAAAAAAAAAAAAAAAAAAAAAAAAAAAAAAAAGAAGGAGATTGAACATGAGGAAACAGGATAGGAAATTAATAGAATATTAACCTTTCATTAAGCTAAATAATCAATTTCTAACTCTTTAGCAAATTTTTAATTATACAAGATTAATTTTTAATAGTCGTTAATTATTTATCTTTATTTGCTTAGTATACTAAATAATCCTTTATCCTTCTTAGGAAAATATTTATTTATATCCCTATTTATATCCGAAAGGAAAGATATAGAAAGATCTAATAATTACCCTCGTTTTCCGGCGAAAACTAAACATTAAACCATTCAACAAATGCGTAATTCCAATAAATCGTATCTAATTTAATACTTCCTATTTCGACTATCCGAAAAGACTTGAAAATTATCTATTATTCTACTTAATTAAATAATTAAGAATTATAGTCCTTATATATTGTGCTGGTCGTAGTAGTATTAGTATTATTATAGTTTTCTCGCCATTTTAAATTGGTAATAAGGATGAAATAGGTATTAAAATTCTATACTAAATTAGCTAAAACGAATATAGGGAATTTACAATTTCCTATCCTCGTTAAAGTTTACCCGATATTTATTAATAATATTTAATTAATCGTTACGAAAAGGCTTAAATAGCCTTATTTTAAAAAAAAATAAAGATCCTTAGTACTGGATGCTTGCTACGGTCCGGGGCCCTCGATAGTAGCCGACATACAGCTACATTAGTAGCCGTACTACGACTGGCGATAATATAATTAATTAATAATCACCCGACTACTATTTGGATATAACGTTGGAGTACGAATAATAGTATAATTAATTAATAAGAAAGATATATAAACGAATATCTAAGTAATAATAATTAAATATAAGTAAATATAAACGATAAATAAATTACTAAATAGTAGTAGTTCGACTGTATAACCCGATAGATAAACGAATACCTAATTAATAGTGCCTAAATGATAATAAGAATAGACGATTAATAGGCTATTTGAATAGTAATTTAGTTGAAAGATTATTTAAGAATAATAAGTAACGAAAGAATTTGTTAATAATTAGGGTAAGTATTAGTATTAGGTTTTTAAGGACCGCTATCTTTAAATTAGTAGTATATAACCCCTGCCTAAGTGTAGAAAGATTAGACGGCCCTTGGACCCTTTTCCTTGAAAATTTGTAATTAATTCCCTAAAGGGAAGGGTACTAGCTATTATTTCCGAATTCCTCCTTCGTAGAATATATTAACTATTATTATTAATAGATTCTTGGGATTGTAATTATTACTATTATTATATTTTAGAGAACCGAAAGGAAGTAATTAATTACTATAAATCCTTATTAGAAGGGCTTTAATAACGATATTACTAATATAAATAAGAATTACCTCTTATTAATACCGATAATAGAAGTAGTGAGAAGGAAAAGAATAGAAAATAAAAATTAAAGAAATTCCTTTTATTTAAGAAAAGAAAGAAAAAAAGGATATTAGAAGGACAAAAAAAGGAACGTTAATAAAATATTTCTAATTAAAAAAGGTATATAAATACTTTATTAGAAGAAAAATAGTTAAAAAAGGAATAAAGATCTTTAATTAAAAAAAAAAAAAAAAGGGGGGGTAGGACGAAAGATAAAACGAAAATAAGTATATAAATAGTATAAATAATATTAATAAAATCTAGAATAACCGGAATATTTTTATAATCTTAATTTCGGATACTAATTAAGGAGTATTAAATTAGTTTCCTATATCGGTACTAGAATTATTTTTATTATTTCTCCCGAATCCTACTCTTCCTTCCTCTATTCCTATGTTAAAAACTACCTTTTTTCCTTTTTTAAAATTTAATTAATTTTTAACGCTTTTACTTATCTTATTAAAAAATTTATCGCTAATCCTTTTAGGGAATTTTTCACCTAGCCTAAATAAAGAAAACCGCCATCAAATCCCTTACTACGGGGATAGTAGCGGATACGACTAGCCTACTATTTAAAACTTACTACTAAATCTACTCGGTTCTATTTATACCCTATATTTATATACTTTATCTACCCCTCTGCTTAATGTTTAAATTTAACCTCCGCCTCCTTATATTATTTTTTTACGATTTATTTAATTGCCTTTGGGACTTCATTGCACTAAATTAGAGATTAATTATTCCTAAGGCTTTAAATTTAAATAGTATCCTCCGAACCCCTAAGACTATTATTCTATTACCCTTACTTCTACTCCTTTTAATAATTATTAATATTCTTTTTTAAAATTATTAGGACTAAGTATTATAATACCTAAATAGTCCGAATAACTATAAGAACTTAAATATAAATTATAGTAAAATTTAAGTACAAACCTATTTAAAAGTCTATCCAATACGTATTTAATATAAACGTTAATAGGCAAAATTCTTACAACTTCCTTTATAAAGGACTATACGCCTAATATACGATTTAAAGGGAAGAATATATTTATATATTTAGAAGAATTTAATAATAGGGTTTAAAGTTATTACTTTTCTAATAAAATTAAATTGAATACCTAGTACTAATAATATATATTAAATACCCGAAAAATTTGTAGAGAAATAGCAAAGGATACTATTAATAAGGGTACTTAAATATAGAAAGAATTTTATCGTCTTCTAAAGCGAGAATTTTTAGTATTGGACCCTAATTAGATAGATAGTAAAACTACTTTACTAAAAATCTTCTATAGTAAATTAATTCCTTATAATAGAGAGAAGATTATTAAAATAATATTTTGGTATTTAATATTTTTAATGAAATAACCGAATAAGGAGAAGGATTTTATTTAATCTATAATAATACGCAATTTCTACAAGAAATTTACGAAGAGGATTAGGCGAATAATTATAACGATTATAAATTTTAAAGAAAAGGTCTATTAAATAATTTAGTTATAGTTCTATACCAAAGTAATTAAAGCTATTTATAAATATTTCGACTTCGAAAATAATATTTATATTAATAATAAAGTAGCTATTTTATTAAATAATAGCCTCGATATAGATCAGACTAAGAAGAAAGTATTAATAGTCGCTAAAAAGAGAGGTAGCTTTATTAAATTAAATAATAATTCCGATTAACCTTCTTATAAGAAAATTCCTTCGGTAAATTAAATTACTACTTTAATTCTTACTATTTCCTACTTAGTTAAAAAATCGGATATTAATAAAATAATTAAAGAATTTAGCTAAATAAAGTTTATACAGTCCTAATTCGATAAAAAATTAGTAAAGAAATAAAAGGAGGAAGTTTAAATCAATTATTTATTAATAATTAATTAAGGAAGCGCTACTAACGAAGGAGGAGAATATATAAGTAATGCGGGATTACTACATCCCATACATCCCATATATAATTAGACCAATTGACTAGAATAGACTGGGCATAGCTTACAACCATACCCACCCCGATAGAGGCACTGGCATACCCAGGCACGCGCCTTAGCACGTGCCAACCTTACCCGGTCGCTGGACCTACAGACTAGTTGTAGCCTAGCAATAAGATAAGGGAATTCCTATAAAGGGATTCCCGTGCGGGGCGGCCTTCGGCCACGCCTTTCTTCCTCCATTATCTTTTTCTTTAATATTATAGTATGCACTAGTATTGTAATATTTAAAAATACCTGTATTACCCTATCAAATAGTAGCTACAATTAAATATTTAATAATTATCGCAAATAATATACTCCTCGTACCTATCTTCTAGTAAATTCATTAACCTCCGTTATTACGAATTTACTAGTTTAATTATAAAATTATTTATTGTAAAACGCCGACCCCGCAATTACAAAGCTCCTAATTACTCGTTGTTAAGATAGTATCGGAACTTCCCCTAAGTTCTCGATTACTCGTTATAAAAATAGTATTATACGCTTTTATATTATATTATTTTATTCGTATCGATTCGTATTAAACGAATATACTAGAACCCTTATACTACTCCGATCCGAATTTCTATTTTAAATTTTAATGTGAAGGGTAATCTGCAATTATTTTATTGAAAGATAACTATCGTTTTTTCTCTTATTGATTTTATTAATTACTTATTATAATAATAGTATTAATAAAGTTGGCCTCCTATTTACCCCCTCTATTATTACCCTAATCCTATTATTTTCTAATATTGTAATTATAGGTAAGTGAGTTTATATTAACCTTTTTTAACAATTATTATTCTAACCTTTATAATTAATAAAAACCCCCTAGAATAGACAGCCCTATATTGTTCGCTACGTAAATTATCTATACTTTTAACCTATAATAAAAATTATTTAAATATTTAATTATCGACTTTATTGTAATTTTGCAATAATTCGGCCCCGGCCCGCAATATTACCTAAATTTAAACCGGCCCGTCTACCGCTATAAGCTAATTAAAGTTTGGTATTATTAATAATATTATTTCTACTATAATTAGCGCTTTCTCACTTAGCAAATTATAATAATCTTTAGCGATCGACCCCCTAAAGAATTTTACTCTATACTAAGCATCGCTATAGAAGCGTAGTTTATAGCGAAATAACCGCGATACTATAATTATCGGCTGGGAGAATAATTCTAATAACGATAATTCCTTTAGTAGCATCCTTAACCGTATAATTAATAAGAAATTTTAAAAGCGCTTTAATAATATAAATACTATAATTAAGAATGTTAATATTAATATAAGATAATTTAAAATTAAAATATATAAATAGTTTATTACTTATATTAGAGACGCCCGTACTTAAAGTAATTATATTGACGAGTTTACTATTACTATAGTTAAATTCGAATCCGATATTTCAATTAATTATAAGGAAGTTATAAAGGCTATTGCCTTTCTAACTTTCAGAAAAAATAATCCTACTCTACTTAGTAAAAATAAGGGTAAAGGTAAAGTTATTAAAATATTAGGATACTATTCTAATACCTAATTTAACAAATTTAATATTATTACTATTTATTATCCTGCTAATATATTCGACGGTTATTATATTAGTAATAGCGCCGCCCCTAAATATACTAAATTAATTATTAAGGATAATAACCTTGAATTTATTAAAGCCCCCCTTTATATACGGAAGGATTTTAAAATCCGTAAGTATTTCCCTATATTTTATAACCCCACTACGTACGACGGTAATCCGCTAGCCCGTCCTCGTATTTGCCCGCACTATAACCCGCACTTTACTAAAACCCTAAATAATAATAAAGAGTTTATTAAGTAAAATTTTATAGAATGGATTAATAATTTACGTAATTGCAATGATAGCCTCCGCTATATAATGGAAAAGCAGGCTACAATATATGCTAGGCATTTATAGTAGATCTATAATCTATATATAAGGAACGTTTACGCTATAGCCTTTCCGGATTTATTCTGCAATGAAGTTAGTAAAGTTATTATTAAGTGTGCCGTTATAGAGACCGCCGGCGGGAATAACGCTACTTCTCTTATTATCTTTAATAAAGTAATTAGTAAGGTTAGTAAGGCTTCTTTAAACTTTATTAATAAGGTTGGAAGTAGTATTCCCCTTTTAATACCGAATATACGCTTTATCGCCGCTACTCTAGGCGATCCTAATAATAGTAGCGATATTAGTAATAGCGAAAATAAAAATAATAATTGTAATTTCCTATTTGAATATTTTAATATTTATAACCTACGTTGCGTCCCTACTATCCGCTAAATATATAGTGACCCCGAAGATAAGCCGAAAATAAAGTATAATAATATTAAAACTTTTAACCCTTTTACTAATAATTCCGAGGATATAAGTATAATTAAGAACGGTAGTAGTATTATTTATATTAATACTACTATATTTACTGACTACTTTAATACTCTTTTAGAAAACGATTATACTAATTTTATAGAGAAATAACTTATCCGTATATGGCCAACCTTCTTATAAGGTACTATATATATATAGTAGTACAATTAGTTGGACTCCGCTAAACGGTAATACTTTCGAAAGTTGTTTAGTAATTTTATTAAAATTTTAGTAGTTAAATTCACTCCTAATTCAATTATTACGATTAAAAAGTTTAATAAAGGAAAATTAACTTTGTACGATATTTATAAGGATAATAACGCCGTATTTATATATATTCTAAAGTAGCTTCGCCTCGCTTATACTATAAGTATTTTATTTAAAAGCGGTGATAATTAGTATAGTATTATAGTATAGATCTGGAATAGTATAAGTATTAATATTAAGATAATCTTCTGTGCCCCCCCCTTATTTAGAGAGATTGAGAAGTATTTTAAGGATATTAAAAAAATTAAAATGGTTTTATTCGCCGTAGTTAGAAATAAGTATTCTATCCGTACGGTCCGATTAAATCGCCCCGGTAGAAGCCCCGAGTAAACCCTTAATTGCAATTGCGATTATTATTATAATTATAATTATAGTAATAATTATAATTATAATTATAATTAAGGAGATGATTGTAATTGCAATTGAGGTGATTATTGTAATTATAACTGCAAATATAGCAATAGCCCTAAGCGTACTAATAAGCGTAGTTGCAATAAATTGGACTATTATATTAACTGTACTAGGGATTGTACTCCGGAGTTTAACTATAGTTATGATTATAATTGTAATATAAGTAGAACCCGAGCTAACTATATTAGTAATAACCCCGCCTTAGAATCGGACTTCGCTAACTTTATAGATAATTCGGAGGAATATAATTCGGATACTTCAATTTATTATATATATAGTAGTTAATTGACTTGTTCCAAATATTTAAGAGAATTTAATTTAATAACCTTAAAGTAACAATACGTAGAAAAATGTTAAGTTACTAGTACTATTGGTAGCGATAAAGTTCTTACTGCAACCCCCGACCTTGATTTTTATAAATATTGGAAATGTAAGTAAAATTTCCCCTCTCGAAATTAAATCTTCGAATATATTAATTTCTATATAAAGGATTCCGAACTGGCCGAGAATATAGCTTCGGATATAGTTTACTTTATTATTATGCTACTTATTTAAACCGCTATTCTTTAGATAAACGAGTATTTAAAGAAAGGCCTCCTTTTAAGTTTTATTTACTTTTATATCCTTGTTAAAGCCTCCCCTAAAGTTAATCCGGTAGAAATTTATATGGATCCTAGTATAGGTAAGACTATTATTAGCCGTACGTTCTTAAATATTTTTAAATATTCTATATTTACCGAATTTTCTATTAGAGTAAAGGGAATAGGAGGAAAATTAATTAAATTAATAGAATAGGCTACTTTTATTTTCTATTTACTTAGAATTAATATTAAAGGAGATTTTACCTTTTTAAGAATTATAATAGCTAATTAAGTAATTAATAAGTTCGAACCCAACCTTCTATTAGTAAACTCCTTTTTCTACCTATGGTAGGCGGATATTAATTATTGTACGCTTAAAGTTCGCTTTCTATAAAATAATTTTAGTACGGTATTTAAAGTCCTTAAATTATTTAATTATTGTATTAGGAAGGTAGTGATATTGAAGAAGATAGTTCTATAATTAAGAGAAGAGTATATAGTATTAGTTTATTATATTACCTTCCTAAGGGATAGAAGTTTTCTTTTTAATTCTTTTTACTCCGCTATCGTTAGTTCTATTATTAATACTTACTCTCCTATAATCGCCTTAATAAAGAATACGAGTAATAAAACCCTAACGATCCTTTGGAAGTAAAAGATCGATAAAATTATAGAATATAACGCCGATAGGTTCTTTACTACTATATAGGCCGATGTTTGTAATACGGCTATAATTATATAAGTATTAAACGTTATAGAAGATAGCGAACTTACTATTAAATAGGTAATTAAGACGGTTTATTAAACGTACTATATATTAGCTAATATCGACCTCGACTTCGATATTGCAACCCTAATTAATATAGTAACCGTTTTATCCGTAAGATTTAGTATTAATCCTTCTAGAGTAATGAACGAGCTTCCTGAAATAATTATTCCCTACTTTAAAATACCGGAAAAGTATTCTACTCTAGGTATTTGTATAAATAAAAAAGTATTTAAAATAATAATAGCGGAGGGAATTTATATTTATATTAAAAGTAAGCAGGTTATAGTAGCTTTAAAGTAATTTACTACCTATTTCCTTAAATTATAGAAGGAAGGCGGACTGGTAGATATATTTAATAAAGATATAATAAAGGTCCTACTAGTAGAGGGCTAGTAAAATTATAAAGTAGCCGTAAGAATATACCCCGTTAATAAAAAAGATTAGGCTATTATTAATAAAATTTTTAACGTTTTATATTATTAAAGTAAAATAGACTAGGTTAAATATATTACCCTATTTATATATTTAATCTTTATTATCTAGTAAAAAACTAAAAATAAATTAAAGGGCCGCCCGGTTATTAATTTATAAATCCTAAATAGTTTAATTATTCTAAATAATTACCTCCTACTACTTTAAAGGGAAATTATCGCTTTTATATATAGGAAGGTAATTATTATAATTATTAATACTATTTCTTTCTTCTATTAATTTAGTATATAGTGGAAGTATTAGGACCGGTTTATTTTAATTACGCACTAAGGTTTTAAATAGCTAAACGTAGTATAAATAGGATTTAAAAATACTTTAATGTATATTTAGTATTTTATAAATATATTTTTAAAGGAATATAAGGACTATTACCGAATTTATATCGATAATATAATCATCGCCTCGGATTCTATAAATAATTATTTAAAGTATTTAAATATAATCTTTTTTTTATTTATCTCTAAGAATATTATACTATTACTAAAGAAATTATATTTAAATTACCCTAACGTCGAATTATTAGGGTTTTATATTAATAGCTTCGGACTATTAACTATTAAGGAACGAATAAAAGCTTTTAAAAATTTAGTCTTCCTAAATAATTTAAAAGCGCTAGAGTAATATATTAGAAGTATAGGGTTCCTCCAATATTTAATCCCCTATTATACTTAATTAATTAACCCTTTTTAATTTAAAAAAGTCTTATTATTAGTAGAAAGATGAAAGTTTAGGAAAATTGAGAATGGTAAACTTGTATAGTGTGCCGCCTATTGCGCTAAGATTTTTTTTAAACCGGCGGATTCGGAAAAATATATTTTCAAAGTTATTTAGAAAGCGATATACGACGAACCTACAATTCTTTAATATTTAAACCCCGATTCCTAAGCCTTCTTATAAATCGATAGTTCCTTTAAATGCGGCTTTAGTGTAATAATATTCCATTTAAAATTAGAATATACTTGGGGCGGTAATTTATAGATCTTATTATTATAAATTATACTTATTATATTTTTAAGTAAAGTATTAATTAAGGTAGAAATTAGGTACGGACCTTCCGAATTTGAAATAGCGTGTTTGGTATAGGTAATTAAGAAGTTACGTATTTAATTATATTCCTATAACCTACTAGTAATAGTTTTTACGGATTATTCTGTTATAAAAGGAATTGTGGAGCAGACTTCCCTCCGTATAATATTTATAGATTATACTAACTGTTGGTTAATTAACGCCTTTATATATTTATTTAACTATTAATTTAAAGTATTTTATATCCCTAGTAAATTTAATTTCATCCTAGATGTATTGAGCTGCCTAAAGGCTATAAGTAACGAAATTAGTAATTTTAATAGTTCCTCTATATTTAACGAAGTTTAGGAAGATGAGGTACTATATGTTAATACCTTCGAGGGCGTATAGTACGCCTTTTCCGAAGTTTAAATAAATCCCAAATTATGTAAGGTATATATTATAATCTACTCTTCTAATAAGAAGTTCGTTAAAGTAATAGAATATTTCTAATAGTATAAGAGGGTTTCTAAGGACGGAGATATTGTTTTTTTTAAGGCCGGCTACCCCTTCTTTATAAAGGACGGTCTTATTTATAATTAATAGGTAGAAGTATTTAGAGGGTATATTAATATCCTCTACGTATTGTATAAATTTATTAAAGATATTCTAGAATCTATTTATAATAATAAATATTATTTTGGTTATAATTGTATAATATACGATTTGAAAGGAGTCTCCTTCCTAAATAAAATTCGTTTAGTTAGGTAATATATTGAGTATTACCTAGTTTGCTAGTTTAATTAAATAGATTATAATTTATTAATTAGTGATTATTAATTTATTTGACCGGATGAGGCTTTATTAATAAGAATTATATTAATTAATTTTATTATTAATCTATTTAAAGTATTATTCGAGAATACCCTATAGTAGATAGTTAATTATAATACCTTCGATTCTTTATTGCCGATTATAGATAAAAATTCGAAGAGATTACTAATGATCCCGGGGTATTCTATTTATATAGCTACGGAGTGGGGAATTATTATTATTCGAATACTCCTTTTTTGCGATTGGAGCTTTTTTATTGGGATTATCTCTAATTAAGATAGAAAATTTATATTAATATATTAGAAAGGTATATAGAAGGTAATAAGTATAAAATTATTTATAATAACCGTCTATTATACTATTGGTAATAATATAGCCGAAAGAAAGAATTAAATTATTAAAATAGTTATTTAATTCTATACTTTCTATTACGAATTTAGATATAATTAGCTCCTAATTATCTTATTATTATAATAGAATTTGAATAGTACTTTTATTAAGAGTATTAAGACTTCGTTTTATAAATACTTATTTAGTTATAAATTAATTAGACTATTAAACGTAATAATAAGTATTAATAGTTATACCTTATAAAAGAACCCGGCGGTTAGAGATTATATTCGATAGGAAATACGTTTAGTTATAAATTTCGCTATTATTGACGTAAAAATCCGCTATAATACTGCCTATTAGTAAATTAATTTTAATATTGGAAATAAAGTTTTCTTTAAATTGAATTATAATTATTATTTATCCGGCCGGCCGTCCCGGAAAATATTTTAATAATATTCCGGTCCTTTTAAAATTATTTAAAAAATAGGCTATTTAACTTATAAATTCGAGCTCCTAATAAATATAAAGATATACCTGGTAATTTCGGTAGTATATTTTTCCTCCGCCCTAAACGGCGAGGACCCTTTCGGCTGCTCCGCTCCCCTACTTAGGCCGGTTGAAGATTTTTAAAGCGATTTTAATTCTAATTAAGGACCCCGGTACAAAATTGAGAAAATCGTTATTTATAAATAGATTAATAGCAAAATCTAGTATTACGTTAAATAGAAAGGGTACGGGTATTATAATAACTATTGGAAGGATATAAAGGATTTATATAAAGTTAAAGATTTAATTAAGGACTATTAGAAGTACTAACTGGATAAACGGAGGCGTAGTATAATATATTTATATGTAGATAGACAACGGAAGGTTCGCTTTATTAATAAAAAAAATCGTTTAGACTTTGGAGGGTTACGATGGTTTAGATACTTAAAAAAGTAAAAGTAATAAAGCTATTCCTATTAAGGATAATAGTATTCTTTTTGTAACGCCGGGATTTAATATGGGATTACTATATCCTATGCATCCCATATATAATTAGACCAATTGATTAGAATAGACTAGGTATGGCTTACAGCCATACCCACCCCGATGGAGGCACTAGCATGCCCAGGCACGCGCCTTGGCACGTGCCAGCCTTGCCCGGTCGCTGGACCTGCAGACTGGCTGTGGCCTAGCGATAAGATAAGGGAATTCCTATAAAGGGATTCCCGTGCGGGGCGGCCTTCGGCTACGCCTTTCTTCCTCCATTATCTTCTTCTTTAATATTATAGTATGTACTAGCATTGTGATATTTGAAGACACCCGTGTTACCCTATTAATAAGCAATTCTTTTATAAAAAGTAAATAAAAAAGTAGTAGAGGAGGGAATTAAGGCTATAGAAATTCCTATTAGATCCATTGCTATTAGTGCAGTAATAATTATTATTAGAATTAGTATTAAGAAATAGTAAATAATATTTAGAAAGGTAAATTAGTAGTTTTTCGATTTCGGGATCCTATATATACTTCCTAAATAATTATTACTATTAGTAATAAAAAAGATTGTAACAATTTTATTCTTAATAATTTATTAATTTTAACTGTTAAAAATAGGAAGTTAGGACTTCTAATATAATTTTAAATAGTAATTTATAGGATATTTCCCAAGTACAAAGCTATCTTCGACCGCTAGAAGAAAAATATTTAAATATTAAAGAAAAAATACCACTTCGAATTAGAATTCTCCTTACTATTTAGTAATACCCGCGGCCAATAGTAGTAAAGGAGTAATAATATAAATACTTCTATAAATATAACGGGTATTAATTTATTAAATTATTATTATATAATTAATAAATTAAACGTTACTTAAGAGGTATACTGGAGATTTCCAACCGAGTATAAAATCGTTATAATTTATTAAACGCCTGTAGAATATCCTTAAAATTTTGATAGCTATTTTATAGGCTAATCCTATATTATTAAAGATTATCTAATCTAATTATTATTTAAAGGATAAATATTTAAGGAAATAGGGAATATATTAAAAAAATTTAATTTTATTATTATAGGGCTATTATTACCTTTAATTAATAATTTATTAAGTACGTTCCCTAAGGATATATTGAAATTGGAAAGCGATATTATATTTGCTAAATAAATGCTTTCTTCCTTATATTATATAGAAGCCTCTATAAATTCTTCTGTATAACTTAAATATTGAGATCCTTCTATAGTTTTTATAGAAATATTGTATAAATTTAGGGTAGATTAGGTATAATTCCTTTAAAGAATATAATCTTTGAATTATAAAATTAAAGATACCCGTTAGAGGATAACTAATATTGTAATTAATTTGAGGTTATTTAATTAAGACGCTAGTATAAGAGGGTTTAGTAAGTAAGTTATAAATTTTATAGGAGAAGTATCCTTCTTTAACTATTTAATTAAGTAGCTACGGTAATTGGATATTATTAATGATAGTACTATTATATTTAAGAATAATCTACCCTAACCCGCTTCCTTAGAAATTAATTAAATATTTCCGGTAAACCGGCTAATAAAGATCTTTAAACCGACTATGGAAAATAAAGTAATTAATCTACCTACTCCCGATTTTAATAAGGAAAATGTAAGATTTAATGCTTTATTTATAAAGCCGATTAAAATAATTAATACTGATGTTGTTACGAAAGAGGCTATTTAATGGGTGAAAGAGCAATACCCTTTCGTTTCTAAAACTATTGACTATAATATTCCTTATCGAATTGGGGAATTATACTATATAAATCGACGGTTTGTAATTATATTTATTATTCTAATTTAGTATAAAGCTAGTTTAAATAAGGAGAATATTGTAAGAATCTCCTATAAAGGTAGTGCGACGGTTAATTAGTTTGAAGAAGCGAATTAGGTTATTCCCTTAACCCAGTATAAAATTAATAGTATATCTATTATAGGAAACTTGAACGATAGTATAGAAAATCCGGATTCTACTAAAACCTCTATCTATTGTTTGGATTAAAGATTAGACGGTACGACTAAGTTTATTTGGGAGGATATATTGAAATCCGCTTTTAATTATATAATAGAGGTAATTACTCTTATATAATTATATGCCTATTTATACAAATTTTCCTACCTATTATATTTAGGAGATGTAATTAAGATATCTATTCTACTAACTTTATTTATTTCCTTGTAGTAAAAAGGGCTAAAGATTAGAGCCTTCTTTAATACCGGTGTAGAGGTGAATATAATTACCTACGATTTGGCTAAGGAATATGGATTAGTTATTACTAGTATTAGAGTATTAAATATAAATAGTAATAGCGGTAGACGGGATTTTATTAGGGAAATATACAGTTAAATATAATTAATTAATATTCTATAGGAAGTATATTTCTTTGTTACTACTATTTATTTACTATATTATAATGTTATATTTGGGTAGCTTTTCTTTAAGGATGCTTAAGTAAAATTGAATTATTTAATTAGCGGTATTGAATTAGTAGATGTATTAATAGAGGAAATAATCGTTAAAGCCGTATTAGTTCTAAAAGAAAGAGCGAGGCTAGGTGTATAAGTATTACTATATACTTAGGAATTCGCTGAGTGGCTGTCCCCCTTAGATAGGTTCGTTAATTATTTAGGGATTAATTTTGAAATTAATATATTAGTTCTTGTTTAGTATAATAGCGAAGTTTAAAATGATATTTTTAAATAGATAGAAGATTCGATAGTTAATAAATTATTAAAATATTTGTAGTATATTTAGAAAAGATATTATTCGTTGAGAAAGGCCGTCTTAGGATTCTTCTAAGAATTTTTATAGGATGAACTATTTAATATTAAATAATTCGAAAGATTTTTATTTAAAGACTTTAATAATACCGATTATAATGAGTTAGGTAATATATTTAGTATAATGACTATAGGGAATAATCCCCAATTTATAATAGAAGAAAAGGAGTTTACAGTGGAGTTTAGAAGGTAAGTATATAATTTTATTTGGTATTAGGCGTTGGTGTAATAATTGAGGCGTATAGACTAAGGGAAGAAAATTTATAAAAGTAATAAATCTATACCTACTAATAGGAAGGTTAATTAATTGCTACAAAATAATATAATACCCTTTAAAAACTTTATTACCTATATTATATATAAGCGAAAAGATTAGAAGGTATTACTAATCGACGACGTACCTTCTAATAAATTAAAGCTTAAAGGAAACCTAGAATAGAAATTGTATTATTTTATAATTTTGAAAAATAGATTAGAATAATAAAAGAAGATTTATCTGTTGCTATAGAATAAAATAATTATATTATATTTTTCGAAAATATTTGAAGGAGAATAGTTGACCCCCGAATGCCTTCAAACTATATTTAACGGCTTGAATAATAATTTAATTAAAGAAGAATAAAAACTATTTATTTATATTTTTTACAATTATAAAGCAGCTCTTACTTAGGATTTTAATTATATAGGAAAAATTAAACCCGACGTTTTCCCTCCCTAAGAAATTAGGACGGTCCTATATTCAGTATAGTAATATAAATTAATCCTAATATTAAAGGCTAATTATTAGAAAGTCTGCGAACTATTAAAGGATTGAGTCTAGCGAGGCACGTTGGAAAATAATTATACCGCCTACCGGAATAATTAATTCCTAATTTCTAAAAAAGATAGTAGCCTTTAATTAATTAATAACGTTTAATGGATTAACGTTATTACTTTATAGGATTCTAATATCCCTCCTAATTATAAAGAATTTAGTAAAGAATTTGGAGGATTTAAAATACTTTCCCTCCTCGACCTCTTTTTTAAATACAACTAAATCCCTCTTAATAAAAAGAATAGGGATATAATTACTTTCTAGAGTGTAATAGGAGTAAAAAGAATAATTATACTACCCTAAAGAAGAACGAACTCTATTATTTAATTTTTTAGAGTAATAATTAGAGTATTGTATAATCTAATCCCGACTATTTATCGGCCCTACCTAAATAATATCTATATTAAATTAGTAACCACAAATTATAATAGACTTAAGGTTAGACCTAGAATACGAAAATATATTTTTAATTACTTAGTAAATATTAATAAAGTATTAATTAATATCGAACTTAGTAATTATACTATTATAACCGGGAAGTCTAAATAATATTAGCCCGAAGTTAAGTTCGTAGGATACCTCTATTTAAAGAACAGTCGACAACCTTCTCCCTTTAAAATATTTAGAATTCTTTAGTAGGAAGATTATAAATTTACCAAATAGAAGGGTAAAGAATTTTAGCAACTAAAAGTCTTCTTAGGGATTATTAGGTATTACCGAATTTAAATTAAAAATTTTAGTACTATCGTTCAACCCTTATATATTCTACTTAAGAAAAACGCTAAATAGTAATAGACCGAAAATAAATAGTTTATTCTAGAATACTTATAGTACAAGGTTTTGTCTACTCTTTATCTTGCACCCATTATTTATAATAATGCCCGCTACAGCGAAATTTTCCTTATAGTAGACGTATTACTAATCGGCTAGGGAGCGGTCCTTAAATAAATTAATCTAAATAACCAATACTACCCTTATCGGTTTGAGAGTAACATTTAGTTAAATATAGAGAAAAGATATAACGCTACTAAGTAAGAACTTCGAGGGCTGCTTTATACTTTAAAACAGCTAAAGCGCTATTTATTTAGTATCTACTTTATTATTAAAATTAATACGTAAATTATAGTATATTAATTGAATGGTGTAGCGTTTAATATCCTAATGATAATAATTATATACTGGATTACTTGGATCCGACTATTTAATTTCAAAATTAGATACATCCTTAGGAAAAAGAATATTGTTGCCAACAGCCTTTCCTATATACTTCCTTTAGTAGTAGATTAGCGGAATAAAATTGATAAAGAAGATATCGACAATTATATAGACCAATAGATCTATATAATTAAATTCAATAAAATACTAAACTAAGGGAAGAAAATTTAAGAACCTTTAAAGGGTCGTTAGACTTATAACTCTTAACGGATTACTAAATACCTTTAAATGCTAAAACTACCTACCAACTTAACTACTAAATAGGAATAATAACGCTTTAAAATAGAAGTTTTAAAATTCTTTTTCTAGGAAGGAACTTTATAATTGCGGCTTATATATATTAATTAAACGCTACGTAGATTTATAGACGACGATATTAATTATAATATTATCTTCTATAAATATTATAATAAAATTAATTATAAGGGAAGAGAAATAATTTACTGTTGTATTACCAACTTCTATTAGTAGAAGGGCATTTATTCCTATATAGAAAACCGTATTAAATCTGTTAGGAGGCTCAGAGCTCGTATACGGAAGCACCTCAGCGGCTGCTACTCCCCTTTATTAACCGATGCGTAGGATTATTAATAATAACGCCTATATTGGGTTGGATTCGCGGGAAGGATAATCCGGCACTGTGCCGAGGCGCTAGATTAGTATAAGGCTCTATAATGTTCGTTAGCGGATGAATAGAGTTTGTATAAGTATAAAAGAGGTTTAACGGAGTATATTTTATTATAGTCGGTAGTTATTAATATATTTTTGGATTGACCCCTAATTTACCGTCCTTTACGTGTGGCTACGACTGTAGTCACCTCAGCCTACCTTTCGCCTATATTCTTAATAAATTGATAGTTCTTCCTCTGGGAGTTGAGCCGATACTGTTAAAATATATATACGTAGCGGCCGGTTTATTTCTTGTACTACTAAGGCTACTCTTCGTCCTTTTTATATTATTATCCCCGCGGTTATTATAATTGAAATGATTTAATTTCTTCTACTTTTATTATAATAATATTAATTTATTATAGAGTTTATTGAAGAAGATAGTAATAAAGATTATCCCCCTACGCCGCCCTGGGCCTTCTATTTGTATTTTTAAATTTTAGAAGCCGATGAGTTTGCGTGTAAGTAGTAATTATTCGAATTTCGGTTCGTTATAATTAAATTCCTCTTTAATTACCTTCCTTTATATATATTTTAGTAAGAGTAATTCGTATTCGTAGGCCTCGCCGAATAAAATTTAATAGAAAATTACCCCTTTATCCTTACTAGGTTCTATTATTAGGATTACCTCTTTTATAATTAGATTTATATTTTTATTATATTTCCCTTTATTATTTTTTTATTAGTAGCCGTTATTATAACTACCCCTTTACTAACTACGGCTATATTGGCCTATATTAAATACCGTTTTAAATATAATATTACTAAATTTATTAGCGAAAGTTTCTTATAGTTATAGAACTACTTTTATAATATTAATATATATTTTTAGGAATATTTCTATATTTCTTTCTTGTTTGTTATTAGTTATATTAAGGGTAATTTTAAGAATGTATAAATTAAATATATATTAGTTCTTTATAGTAAGCCCGGGTATAATATTATTTATAATGTATTTATATAGAATAATTTCCGTACTTTCTTAGAGACTAAATATAATAGTAATATTTAGGTTATTAAACGATTTGTTTTTAATAAATTCGAATATATATAGTAAAGCGCTTCGGAAATTGTTTGTAATTTTTATAATTATTATTATATTAAAAAATTCAATTTATTGTACGATTAATTGGAATATATTCGGATTATTACTTAAATTAATTAATTATACCCCTTTTTTAAATAAAGTATCTTTTTGATAGTTGGTATTAATATAATAAATAAAGTAATAGCGTACGTAGAATGGTTGGAAGGTTTAGAGAATATTGAACTATTTATATTATATTATTAATATTAGGTATTTTTAAAGTATAATTTATTATTTTCTTCATTTTTGTACCCTTCTATTTCCTTTTTAAATATTCCTTTTTAATTATTTTATAGTAATAACTCCTCCGATTTTCTCTATCGCCCCCCTACTGCTTTTTAAATAAATCTTAATCTTATTTGTTTCTTTTATTATTAGAAAGGTTATATATATAATAAGTATATTTAATTAAAATTATTGAATATTTGCTACGAGTATAGTATAATAGGCTATTTTATAGCGGTGTACCCGAATTGAGCCTATTATAATTGCGATTAAGTTGGTTATTTAATATGGAATTGCCTTATCTTTATAAGTGCCCCTTTATATGGAGTAAATGCTGAACTAATTGTAGTTAGAGCGGTAATTGTAATTATTTAGGATAATATAGGTAGATTGTAAATATACCTAGAGATAAAGTTATTAGTAAGGATTTATAGAGATTGGCGGAGTATGCGAGGGTTAATAAATTCGGGCGCGGAGTTAAATTTAATTAATAAGTATTTATTTCTATTGAATACGAAAATTAATTTAATATTTTATTATTTTATTAATTTCTCCCTTCGGTTTATTTTTATATATAGTACGATTACCTATTTTATTAAAATATATAATTCTTATAATACTAAGTAGATAAAGTAAATTACTTTTATTATAGTTGAATCCCTAGTTGTAGAAGTTATTTTTAGTTATTCTTAGTTTTATAAATAGAATTCCGATATTAATTAACGGTAATAGTCGTTTCGGTTTTGTATTAAGGCTAGTAATTTTGTATTAAATATAGTACCGGTGAAAGAAGTATATAATGTTATAGCCGTTCTAATAGGGCTACGGTGGAATTTAATTCTACTATTAGACTTTTGGGAAATAGTAAGGGTAGAGGAGGGTTTTTACCCTTCTGTATATATAAATATCCTATTCGAAATCCCTTTTTCTTTAGCGTTAGAGCTTATAACCCTATTTATTATAGTAAAGTCGGCCGAATTGCTTTTAGTCCCTACCCTCTTAATAAAGGTTTTTCGAATAGTATTTAACGGCGTTTACCCTATTTTAGTACCCCCTACGGAATTAGTGTTATTGTAACCTTTAGAGTTATTAGAGGAAATAGAAAGTGAATCCGCCGTCCCTAAACCGATTATTCCGTTAGAGTATAAAGAATTCCAGTTAGTATTCGAAGTTTTAGTTATACCTTTACTTTAATATAATTGGTTAAAGTATTGTATTAATCTAATTAAGGGGGAGTTGGCGCTTTAGGGATTAATTTATATGTTAAATATTAAGGAATTAGAAGTATTATACGAATAATTAGCGGAAGTATTTTAGAAAAGGTAAATTTATCCTTCTATTAATTTAGTAAATATTTTTATTATCTTTATTTTAAAGAAGGGTAGAAAATTAAAGTTCTATATTAATTTTAGGATGTTAAATAAAGTTATAAAGAAGAATTGGACGGTATTACCCCTTATTTAAAAGATTTTAAATTGGTTATTGTTAGTTAAAATCTTTATAAAATTAAATTTAAAGGATATATATTATAAAATTCGGATTTGAGAAGGAAATAAAGAGAAGATGGCGTTTCGTACGAAATATAGGCACTATAAATTTTTAATTATATTAATAGGATTAGCGAATATGCCGGCGATATTTTAAGCGTATATTAATAATACATTAGTAGGGTTAATAAATACTATATATATTATTTATTTTAATAATATTTTAATTTATAGTAAAAATAAAGAAGATTACGTTAATTATATTAAAGAAGTCTTTTAACGGTTATAAGATTGTAACCTCTATGTGAATTTAGGTAAGTACGAATTTTATATAAAGTGAATATTGTTTTTAAGATATATTATTTCCCCGGAAGGTATAGTGATAGATTTAGAGAGGGTAATAGTAATAGTGGAATAGAAAGTTCTAGCGAGCGTTTATAATATTTAAGTCTTCTTAAGGTTTATAAATTTCTATTAATATTTTGTAATATTATATTCTAAAATAATTATGCTCTTAACGGAATTATTAAAAGGGAATAAATAAAAGTTATTCGAATTTATAAAGGAAGTGGAAAAAACGTTTACGGAATTTAAGAAGTGGTTTTAGGAAGCCCTTATATTATATTACTTCGACCTAGTATTATGGATCTAAATAGAAACGGACGTATTGGATTTTGTAATTGGGGTAGTTCTTATATAATTGTATAGTAATAAATAGTATTTAGTAGCTTTCTTTTTGAAGAAGAAATTATTAGAAGAAATTAAGTATAAGGTTGGAGATAGAGAGTTATTAATAGTTATAGGAGTATTAAAGGTGTAGAAGTAATATTTATTGTATATAAATAAACTGTTCCTAGTAATTATAGATTATTTGAATTTGTAGTATTTTCGAGAAAAAGAGTAGGTTAACGCGAAGTAGAATTAGTAAGCGTTAGAATTAGTAGTATATAATTTTAGGATTGAATATTATTCGGGAAAATTAAATTTAGCGGATAAATTATTAAGGAAATTATAATTATAAGGAGAAGAATAGGAGGTAGGGGGTAATTACTTATTAATAAAAATTATTAAAGGGGGTAAAGAAAAAGGTTAAATGATAAAGGAAAATTAAGTAGTAAGGGTATTAGTAAAATAGGTAATTTTAATTAGAAAGGAGATTTAAAGGATAATAGTAAAAGAGAGGGAATAGTAATAGAATATAAGTAAGATAGAAGAGGGTTAGATATTAGAGGATAAAGGAGTTAAATTATAGGAAGAAAAGTAGAATTTGTAGGGGGAGGGTAAATTAAATAGGGAAGAAAGAAAGTAAAAGGGAATTGAAAGTAATAGTAGAAAGGATGGAATAGCGAAAAAAAAGGTAAGGTTCGCGGGTAAGGCTATTGTTAAGTTAAGGAAGGAGGACGAAAGTATTATTATAAGAAATATAGGCGGGTATATAGTAGTAGTAAAAGTATAGAAGGATAAAGAATAATTACTATTATTAGGATAATAATTATTAGAAGTATAGAAAGAGGATTTATTTATTATTGAAGAAATATAGAAGAATAGTAAAAGAAGAAGACGGGTAAAGAATTAAAAGATAGGGGAAAACGGAATTCTATAATATTAATACTAAATTTACGTTCTAGAACGGATACGGGTTAAACTATTCTATACTTACTATAATATAACGATAATAGGATACCCGGATTAAAGGAAAATATTAAAATATATTAATTAATTCTATTATTAACCTACTATTACAATTAATATTGAATTATATATCTACGAATATTTAGTATACTAAAAGGTTAAATTTTATAATTACCGACTATATAGGCTATTAAGGTTATTACCTATCCTTATTATCCCTTAATAAAATATTTTGTACGACTTTATTATTAAAGTACTAAAATTATTCGATTCTATATTTAATCGGACTTACAATGCAATCCTTATTATTATCGACCGTTTTACTAAGTATGTTTTATATATCCCTATATAAAAGACGATTGATATTCGGTAATTTACGTTCCTCTTCTAACGAAATATTTTTTAATAATTTAGTTTCCTAGATTCAATTATATTAGATAAAAGTAACCTTTTTATAAATTAATTTTAAAAAATTTATTATAAATTTTTAAATATTTATAAATATTTTAGTACAATCTAATACCCCTAAACGGACGGATAAATAAAGAAGTAAAACTAGAATTTGGAATTATACCTCCGAATTTTCTACGATATAGAATAAATCGATTAAGCTAAAAAAATTATACTAGTATAATAAATATATAATAATTATTTTTATACTATTATTAGAAAATCCCCCTTAGAACTACTCTTCGGGTATTATCTTCGGGGACTAACGGATCCAGAATAAAGGTAGAGGATAGTCCTTCTAATAATAATTACTAATTAAATTAATAAATTACTTTACAAATAATTAGAAATTGTAATAGCCTTAGAAATTATTAACCAAAAGTATACAAAATAGTATAATAAAATTCAAAAACCAAAGGAATTTAATATTAGAAATTAGATTTTACTTAATACGAAGTATATTAAATAATATTACCCAAACATTAAATTAACAAACAAATTTTTAGGACCCTTTTAAATTATTAAAGTCGTCGGAGAAAAGAAGATAGTATACCGACTCGTACTCCCCGTACGTTACCGGATTTACCTAATATTCCCTATTATTCTATTAAAATTATACTATAAGGATCCTATTACAACGACGCTGCGAAGGGAAATTGTAAATATTAAGGAGGATAATATTTAGTACGAAGTTAAAGTAATTATAAAGTATTATAAATTTGGTCGTTAATGTTAATTCTAAGTTAAATAGAAAGGGTATCCAGATAATGAAAATTCGTAGGTTTTATAAAAGAATATAAATTGTCCAAACCTTTTTAAAGAATACGAGGCTAAGGAGATATAGTAGTGGCGTATTAGTAGCGGGCCGATTACTAGGTTAATAAGGGTTAATTAAATAGTAAGAGGAGAATAAATTATTTAGAAATTTAAAATAAAAATATAAGATATAAATATAAATTGTAAAGTAAAAATATAAAACGTAGACGTAAAATATAAAATGTAAATGTAAAATATAAATGTAAGATGTAAAATGTAAATGTAAAATATAAATATAAAATGCAAATGTAAAATGTAAAATGTAAATGTAAGATGTAAATGTAAAATATAAATGTAAAATACAAAACGTAAATATAAAATGTAAGTGTAAAATATAAACGTAAGACGTAAGATGTAGATGTAAAATGTAAATATAAAATATAAATATGAGGTGTAAAGTAGGGATATGAAAATAGAAATATAAGGTAGAAATATAAAATAGAAATACTAAAGGAGACGAAAAATAAAAAAGGAAGGTAATTTAATTTAATATAGGATGTTAATAAGGCGTTAAGTAGAATATAGCCCGTATTTTCTATTATTATTCTAAATAAAAAAATCCTTAGTAGTATCCGCTATTATTAATATAGGATTAGAATTTATAATTTTAAGAGAAATACTCCTGTGTACTACCGTGCCTATTAATAATATTCGTAAATACTATTTTATATTATTTATTTATAGTTCTCCCTTACAAATTTTAATAATTTATCTAATTTCCTATCTATAAATACTAGCTTCTTATTAACTGTTTAATATTAAGGACTCTAATTGTAATTAAGGGAGGGGGTAATATAAGTAGGAGAATTCGGCGCAGAGATATTTATAGGAGAGCCGCTATTACCGGTAATAGGACCGCTAATAAGGGCTATTGGATCGATATTAATATTAGTATTATTAATATTATAATAGTTAAGTTTTAAATAGCCCTTACGATCGAAGTTCCTAGTTCGGAATATACTAGGCAACGTTGTAGGGAGATTGTTATTAATAAAGTATATTTATATTATAATTTAAAATATCGTTGCGGACTAATATAATTGCTATAGGAGGAGGGTAGGTAGGGGGCTACCAGTATTAGTAAGGCGTATAATTTCGGCTATTATATCCTATATATTATTCTAGAGGTTGTAAATACCATAGGGGACTTTGAGTATATAGTGGTGTAGCGATAGCGAATATTGCGATCTTTCGTTAAATTCTGGAAGGAGAAGACGTTAGTAAAAAAAAAAAAAAAAAAAAAAAAAAAAAAAAAAAAAAAAAAAAAAAAAAAAAAAAAAAAAAAAAAAATAGGGGAGATAATAAAGGGAAGATAGCGTACCTTTAGTTTAGTAAGTATGTGTGTCAATTAAATGGAATATTTTATATAAATTTAAGGTTAGAGTATTAGCGAATGTTTAAGTTAAAGTAATATTATATTTTAAATAAGCGAGGGGGCGAATATTATTAGAAGATAGGAAAGGAGTAGTTAATTAAAGGTTAATTACGGGTATAAAGTAAGAGGAAAGAGAGGACGGAATAAAAAGGAAAAAAATAGAAAGGAAAAAATAAATATATTAATTAGGTTTATAAAGGAAATAAGGATTAGTACGTAGGTATATAGTAAAAATATATATATTTATAGCGGAGGGCAGTTTAAATAAGGGGGTAAGTAAGGCGGCCGTAGAATTAAGGGAGGGGGTAGTGGATATAATTATAAAGGTAAGAATAGGAGGAAGAAGAGAAGAAAGGTAAAGAAAGTAGGCGGAAAGGATATTATATAAATAAGGGAGGAAGTCCCTATACGAATATAAATTAAAATAGGCGAATATAATTTAAGGTAGGTGAATATAAAATAATATAGGGTAAATAGAATGTTAAATAATTATATAAGTAGTAGGAAGGGATAAATAGAAAGATAAGACGAGGGTGATAGTTAGAAGGGGAAGGATAGGACGAATAAGTAATAGTAGCGGTTATAAAAAAGTAAGAGGGAAAGGCGGATAATAGGAAAATATATACTTTGGATTATAATAGGAAGAGTAGGGGAAGTAATTAAAAATTGTATTATTAGAAAGGAAGGAGTAATACGAAGAACAAAATAAGAGTAATAGGAAAGTAATTAAGAAGGAATAATATAAGTAAAGGAAGTTTATAGAAGAAATAATATATAAAATTATAAGAAGCGGAGGATAGAAATAAAAATCCCGAAAATAAAATTTATAAGAAGGAGAATTATATCTAAATATTATAGTAAGCCGTAATAAATATAAATAATAGAAAATAATTTACAAAAAGAGTTTCGGATTTTAATTACGTAGGTATTCCGAAATAAGTATAGATAACGGAGGGTGCCCTACGAGAGTATTAAGCCGTATTATAAATGTAGATAATAGAAAGTATCCGGGGGGAGGAACTATAGGTATAATTACATTAGTATCTTAAAGTATTTATTAATACTTTTAAATTCGGAGTAGCATTCCTTATTAGGTAAAACGAGGCTTATTACCTTGTATGCTTACGGGATAACGGTTTTAGTGATGGTTGGGAACTTAGTTAATTTTTTAAATTTAATGCCGGTTTTATATTTGTATTGGAATTTATAAGAATAAATATTATAATACCGATATTCTAGCGGGCGGTATACTAATACTTTAAATTTAATATTAATTTCGTATCTATATTAGAATTTATAAAAATAGATATTACAATGCCGATATTCTAGCGGGCGGCTTCGTATCCGTATTTAGAACTTATAAGAATAGATATTATAATATTAATATTCTAGCGGGTAGTTCGTTATATTTAGAGTTTATAAGAATAAATATTACGATGCTAATATTCTAATAGCTAGCTTCATATCCGTATTTGGAATTTGTAAAAATAGATATTACAATACCGATATTCTAGCGGGCGGCTCGCTATATTAGGGGCTTATAAGAATGGATATTACAATATCAATATTTTAACGGCCGGCTTTATATTTATATTTAGAGTTCGGGAGAATGGATATTATAATATTAATATTCTAACGGGCAATTTCGTATTTATATTTGGAATTTAGGAGAAGGAATATTATAATATTAATATTCTAGCGGGCGGTTCGCCGGTAGTAAAGCGGTTATAATATTTAGGATATAGTATTAATAGTTATTACGAATAATAGTTCGTTCGAATTAGGGGGTAAGGATATTGCACCTTCGTTGGCAACGTAGCCCGATAATACTATAATAGTACAATACTAACGCCCTCTGCTATTTAACCGGGATTTACTACGAATTATAAAAGTTTTAAGGACGGAACCTATAAGGGGGGGGATCGTATTAAGAAATTTAGAATTCGTATATAGAAATACCTTAACGGCTATTACTCTCTTTCGTTAATCGATATATAGGATTATTAATGATAACGCCTATATCGGGTTGGGCTCGCGGGAAGGATAATCCGGCACTGCGCCGAAGCGTTAAATTAGTATAAGGCTCTATAATACTCGTTAGCGGATGAATAGAGTTTATACAGGTATAAAAGAGGTTCAACGGAGCGTATCTTATTATAGTTAGTAATTATTAATATATCTTTAGATTGACCCTTAACTTACTGTCCCCTACGTATAGTTACGACCGTAGTTACTTCAGCCTACCTTTCGCCTACGTTCCTAACAAAATCCTACCTAGATTATTAAAAATAAAATCCTAAACGGTTTATTAATACCTTTTAATATACTAATCCGTTACTATAACTATTTTGTAAATAAACATTAGATATCTAATACATACCGGGCAAGGACGGAAAAAGGATAGGGATTATTAAAGCGCGAAATAATTTTACTAGTTATATTGAAATAAATATCCTCCCTATAGTAAATTCGAAATATATTGTTCGCTTTATTAAGGCATAGATTATTTATTAATAGGGCCTTCCCTTATTAATTATTATTAACAGCGGATTGGAATTCTATAAAGATTATAAAGAATTACTAAGGAAATTCAACATTCCTTTTATTAGAATCTCACCCTACAATTCTAAAATAAATAAGGTGAATAAAGTTGGATATTTCCTAATTACTATAATACTAATAAAGATTATAAGTAATACAACATCTAATTAGAAACTTTAGCTACCCTACGTCCTATTTATAAATTAAATTATAGTCCGGGGAAACTATAGTTTTATTCCCTTCTATCTTAGTTATAAATATAATCCTATTTTACTATTTAAATTTAATTTACTTTTTTAAAAAATTATATAATAGAGTAATATATAGAATAATAGATTATTAAAAGCCCGGCTCGATTTAATATTTACTAAAACCCATTTACTCTAAAATAATAAATATAAATTTACCTGTTACGGCACCATATGACATGGTCCCGTCCCTCTCGGCGTTCCGCCACTGCAATCCAACCGTCCTTTAGTCAGCTCTATCGAGTCTCCACTTGGTTTATATATATAATTTGGGAGTAGAATTTTCGCTGCTCTCTTCTAATCTTCTCCCCTTTGTACAATATTACGTCTTCTCTAAGTCCTTCCTAGTCGGTATTGTAATAGTATATTGTAC
Source organism: Neurospora hispaniola (assembly GCF_033458365.1). Lineage (NCBI taxonomy): Eukaryota > Fungi > Ascomycota > Sordariomycetes > Sordariales > Sordariaceae > Neurospora > Neurospora hispaniola. The sequence continues at coordinate 5,032,891 of NW_026944407.1, read as the reverse complement.
TTTTTCTATTAAATTAACGGCCCAACGACTTCTTTATTATTTCGCTTCGATTTATTTTAGAATTAGTACCGACTTCTCCTAGTCCCTTAGTTCTAACCTTATTATATTATATATATAACCTAATTATATTTCGTTAAAACTCCCCCTTAGAAAACGCTCTAAACCGACAATTTCACTTTTACTATTACGTTCCATTACCGTTACGTTACATACCTTAATTACTTATAATACCTTATTTCCTTTTCTTTATATAATGTACTACTAATATTCTATTGCTAAAACCCCTGTATTAAATTATAAGTGACTTTACGAATTTGTTAAGCGCGCCTACCCCCGGCTTTAACGCTATATTTACTTATAAAATTATTATTCGGACTTTCTTCCGCCCGGATACCTTCCCTTTTATTTATAAAGTAGTTAAAGGCTTATAGGAGGACCTTTCTAATTTCGTTTCCGTTTTAGAGGCAGACCCTAATATCCTTATTTAATTCTAGCTCTACCTTATTATTATTAAAGATTATTTTAGCTGGGTTTATAGCGAATTTTGTACTACCCGACGGGAGGCTTTAAACATTTAGTAAATAGTTAATTAAATTTAGTAAACCGCTATTTAGAACTTTATTGTAGCTTTTTAAGCGTAATAGGACCTCGTTAGGGTTATAGCCGAGGCCGCTATTGTAATTGCGTAGGTTTAATAAGTGTAGTAATAGTTCGTTATAATTGAAGATTGGGTTTAGTAATAGAATATTAATATAATAGTAGTGCTAATTATAACCGCCCTAATTATTAGTACTGCCCGTTTATATAGCGCTGAACCCCCTATATTTAGCAGTATTAAAACGTTCTTATTTAAATGTTAGAAAGAGTATATTAATTAGCGGTCTTAGTTAATTGTTAAATTAATATTCGATTTTACTATATATTTAACCCTAATTAACTATATTCTTTATATTTTTTAATGCCTTTCTAGCGATATTTATACGTACGTTCGGGTTAAGGTTGATATTGTTACTTTTAATTTCTATAATACTTTAGTTTAGCCGACCGGATTTTTTAATTCCTAGGATATCCTTACTTATTTCGACCTTTATTATATTATTTTAAATGTTTATATTAAAATAGTATAGGAAATAGACTATTTTAAATAGGGTAGTACCTCCTTTATTAATTTTATTATTACCTTTATTAAATTAATTAATTAGTATAAATTCGATAGATAGCGCTATATCGATACTTTTAAATTTAAAATTAGTAGCGCCCTTTAAAATGCTTTAATTAGTATTATTATACGATTAATGGCCAACGATTTTAATATGTAGGTTAAATTCCTTTGGGTTTTAATTAATAATATTAATAATTATTATTATTAGAATAATAATTCTTCGGCCCTGTTCTACCCGCTATTCCTAATTAATAACGCTAGTAATCTTATAGTTTTTAATAAAATTAGCACCCCTTAGAAGGGACTAATCTTTTAAATTGAGAAGGACCGTCGTTGGAAGTTCAATTTATATATGTATTATAGCGCCCTTAGTTATTATATGATAGTTTGTATAGTAAAGGCTAAATTGAAGTCCGCTAGTTTTACTATTACTTTAATACCTCCTTAAGATATAGGAAAAGTTTAACCTTTAATATAAATTGTTACTAGAGGCGAAATTCGAGGAAATTGGAGGACTTATATTTATATTCTATAGGACCTAATATTAGTTTCTCTTTTTCGAACTCCCTTCGTTTTAGCGCCGGTTCGTTAATTCCTTATTCTACTATAATTAATTCTAATTACTCCCTAATAAATTTTATTAATTCTTTGTTTGTATACTATTATAATATCCCTATTACGTTATTCCCTTAGTTATATACCCTTTATTTAGCCGATAACCGGGAGGGTAGTAAAATTTTATATATTTATATTCTATTCTATTTTTTAAACTTATTTATAAACTATTTAATTCTATTTATATAGCTATTTAACGGCCCGAATATAATCTTTAGCTTCCTTTAATTACAAAAGTATAATTTAAAGATCGATTAATCTAACGGTTTTATAGAACTCCTAAATTTTATTATTATTAAAGTTCTAACCCCTACTAAGCCCGACTAATAAATATTTGAAAGTATTCCCTCTAATTCTAGTTTAACTAGAGTTAACCCTCTAATTACTATACTAGTTATTAAGTCCACCCCCCAGGATAGGTTTAAACTTATTACGAAATTTAAAACGTCCCGCCACTATTCTATAATAATAGGGAAATTATAACTACTAGTAAGTACGCGCCCGAACGGCCGTACTTAACCCTAGGATACCTCTATTTAAATATTATCCACCCCTAATTTTATTTTTGTATATAAAGAGCCTAGTATTAAAATTTATAAATATATACTAGATTAATTCTATTACTTTACTAAGCCTTTAGCATTAGGATCCTCCAGTATTATAAATAATATTTAGGTGCCTAATAATTTAGCTGACCCTAATTAATTTTTCTATAACTTTAATAATATTACATTTCGGATAGTCCTTTAGGGTTAACTTATTAAGTAGCCCTTCTCTTAACTAATTACTAATTATAGGGATTGGATAGTAGAAAGGCTATAGTTTAAAGCTATTTTAATAGAGGATATTTAGAAATATATTAATAATAAATTATTATTAATTTAATAGGAGATTTTTAATGCCCTCTTAGATTATTTCCAGCCGAAGTAGAAGGCCTTTGATTTTAATATTATTAAAATAATATTATTCTACCGCCTTTTCGATTATAAGATCGATTTGATCTCCGGTTAGAACCCCTTTTATTACTACTTATAGCCTATATTTTAGGAGGAATTCTATATTATTTATAAGTATTTAAATAATTACTTCGCCGCCGGCTTTATTTATCCGAATTCTTTACTAGCGGCCGCCCTAATTCTATTTACTAAGAAGTTTAGTAGGGGTATTTATATTTGTATTGACTATAGGAGTTTAAATAATACTACTATTAAAAATAAATACCCTATCCCCCTTATTAAAGAGATTATTAATACCCTTTGGAAAGTAAAATAGTTTAATAAATTTAATATTATAGCAGCCTTTAACCGGCTACGGATTATTCTTAAGGACGAATAGAAAATTGCATTTATTATTAGGTTCGGCCTTTTTAAATACTTTATAGCGAACTTTAGTATAATAGGCGTACCCGCTTCCTTCTAATACTATATTAATTATATTTTATTTAACGTCCTTAATAAATATATTATAATTTACTTTAATAATATATTTATTTATAGCGAAATTAAGGCGGAATATAAGTATTATTTCGAAGATATTGTTTTGTAGTTTTATAAGGCGGGCTTTATAATTAATATCCGGAAATACGAATTCTATAAATATAAAACTAAGTATTTAAGTTTAATTATTTCCCGGGATAGCCTTTATATAAATTTAGAAAAGGTTAATACTATATTAAATTAGGGTATCCCCGAAACGCTAAAGGACTTCTAATATTTTATTAATTTTATAAATTTCTATTATTATTTTATTAAAGGTTTTTTAAAGATTGCTTAGCCTTTAACTGCATTAATGTCTAAGGATAAGTAGATTTCGTTTATACTTCTAATTACTATAGTTGTATTCGAATAATTAAAAGTCGCTTTTACTTTAATATTAATCTTTATTTATTATAACCCTAATTAGAAAATTATTATTAAAGTAAATATATTAGATTAGGCTTCTAAAAATATTTTATTATAGGTTGACGAGGAAGGGAAATATTATTTTATTATTTTTTTTTTATTAAAGTACTCTCTAGCAAAATATAATTATAAAATTTATAATAAGGAGTTGCTTATTATTATTAAGGCCTTCGAAGAATAGTACCCCGAATTCTAAGGTATAAAGGAACTAGTTGAAGTTATTATAAATTATAAGAATTTATAATACTTTATTTTTATAAAGTTTCTTAATTAGTAGTAAGTATAGTAGTTTAAATTCTTTAGCGATTTTTATTTCTAAATTGTTTACTGTCTGGGTATTTACACTATAATCCTAGATATATTATTCCGCCTCTTTAGTAGCACCCTAATTAATAAACGGGATATTAGTAATAACCGAATTATTAATTGTATATGTATGTTTTTATTTAAGGAGAATTAGATTGAAGAATTAGATTTTAATAAGGTTAAAACGATATTGGCGAGGTTATTTATCTTCGACGCCGAATTCCCTATTAATAATTATATTAATGCGGTTTATTTCGCTTTTCCGGAGGCCCTAGCGGCCCTTGTAGTGTTCTAAGACCCTAATTGTAAGGCTTTTCCGAGACGGTTGCGAAAAGTTATTAGCGCGGTTATAATTAATTATATAATAGTTAACGGTAGGATTTTAATTAACAATAGGATTTTTATTCCCCCTTATTCTAAGATTAAATTTTAGATTTTATAATATATTTATAGTTTAGCCCCGGGTAATTACCCCGGACGGTTTAAAATTTACAATTTTATTCGGCGGATTTATATTTAGCCGAATTTTTCTTATAATATAGCTATTTTCGTTTAGGATTATTACTTTTACACTAGGATTAAGAATTCCCGCTTCGTACTACTTAACCTCTTCGAATTATTGTTAGTCCCCTTTTGTAATTGGTTTAATATTTTTATCGATTTTATTAGCCCCTTCCTAAAAATAAAATTAAGTAGCCGTATTTATATTTATATTATAATTATCGTTAATAAATTAATAAAGATATGCTATTATATTGCTATTTATAGCTTATTAGTTAGGGAGATTGCGGCCGTTTTTCTTTGCGAGGTTTATTACCTTTATAATACGCCGGACTCTATTATTTCTAATTGCGGTACCTAATTTGTCGTTACTTTTTAGTAGGAGTTCTATTATTTATTTAGCGTTAAATAAAGGTTATCCTCCTTTATTTACCCCGAAACGGACGATTAAATAGAAATTATTAATATTTATATCGAATAGTACCTTCGTACCTTCTGCTCCTATTATTAGAATAACTAGCTATAGTGGTTTCCCCTTATTAAATTTATAGTTAATAACTATGTTTCTGAAACTATTAACCTTTTATTATTTTTTATTAATTATAAATAGTACCCGAAGATAAGTATTAAACCTCTTAATTACTAGACTGGTTTTATATTAATAATATAATATTAAGAATTCCTCAATACGTATAATATTAAAAAGCGGGTCAATAGGGTTACCTCTAGAATTCAATTATTTATAAAGGAGGTTTAGGAATATTATTATTATTATACTAATTTATACCGGTTCGACGCCCCCTATTATATTATAAGCGATAAGGTTTAGGTAAATATATAGTATTAGAATTAGGGCTGCCCAGCCCTTAAGCTCTTTAATAAATAGGCGGGCCTTTTTATTATTAAGAAGGTATACCGCCGGGCTGTTACTATTACTATAAATCCCTTATATAAGGTCTTCCCGGTTTTCTATATTTCCTTCGTCCGCCTTTATTAAGAAGGTTTCCTAAGTTAGGTTATATTTAATAAAGCCTTAGATTAATAGATTTATAGCGTTATTATTTCGCTAATTAACCCTAGGGAAGAAGAATAGTATTTTAAGTATATTTTAAATTTATAATAAGACGAAGACGGTAATTTTAAATATTAGATTAAGTGGCCGAAGCCCTACCGCCCCGATTAGCGATTTATTAAAGACTTTTAGGCGAATATTAACGATATTAAGGATTTTTATATTAAGAATTTAGGGAAGCCCGGCCTCTAATTATATAAGGACGGTACTAAAACGCCTATTCGTTATAGGAATATTAAATTGGTAATTAGTATATTACCGGAGTAATTACTATTATAAATTATTCTTTTCCGTTCCTAACTGAATTAAGTAGTTAGAATAATTGTACTTAACTTTAGGTATCTAGTAAAATCTCTACGGTTTTTTCTTTACGGTTATTCTATAATAGTTTTATAGTTTTTATAGTTTTAAGAATATAGGACTATTTTATTCAATATATTTAATAGCGAATTACTACAGTTATACCGCCTTTTTAATTATATTATTTAAATATTTTACTATAATTACCCTAGTTGATCACGCCCTTAGAATATTAATAAAAGAATTTAATTTCTAGTTTCGGTAATATAGTACCTTCAATATAAGGACGCTAGTACACCGTAAATAAAGTGGTTACTTTATATTTTAGTCTAATTCGGGTAGTTAAATATAATTTAGTTAATAAATTCTTTAATACTTTTAAGAATCGTATTTTTAGCGTTAATAGCTATATAAAATACTTTAATTTTAATATTAGAGTAGAATTAGAATTTCATTAGAGTTTATTATATATAATTAGTATTTCCCTCTATAAAACGGGGTTTAATATCTTCGGTTTAAGTACGGCGTTCGACTATAGGCGTATTAAAGGCGGGGCGAAGATTACCGGTAATTGTAAATATATTACAATATAAATTAATAGTAGCGTAAATATTAATATATTAATATAATATTAGTAATTTATTTAAATACTCTTACTAGTACCCTGCCGGTATAGTATTATTTACAATTTTCTTAGTAGTTTTTTTAGTACTAATAAATCCCTAATTACTATGGATATCCTTTTTAATTATTACAAAGTTTTCGAAAAGCTTTTACGTTTCGGTAACGATGTTTATATAAATAGCCTTATTCTAAATAAATTTATTATCTTTCTTCTCTTAAAAAGAGGTAGCTTAAGTAGTTAGGGTAGTAGTATTAAAAATATCTCCAATTATTAGTAGAACGGCCTTATTTCGTTAATAAAATTTTAGATTTAGGATTTTTAAGAATATTTATAGAATTATAATTATCTTTAAATATATAGTAATAATAATACTTTTTCTTCTTCTTTATAGGAAGAAGGTAAAGGATTTTTAGTAGGGTAGTATTGTTAATTTTAATATTTAGGTTATAATAACGAAGGTAGGGTATGTAGCTGAATTTAGGCGCGAAGGTCGATATCGCGGCCTCGCGGCCGGTAGTATGTCTCTTAATTATTTTAGTAGTATAGTGTATGCTTCCTTTTAAGATTTTCTTTATTTATAGTAATAGTAGGAAAGTAATAGTGAAATAAGAATAGGGTATAAGTATTTTATTAATAATGTACTATTATAGAGGGAAGTAACGATATATTATTATTAAGAAAAGAAAGGAAGGAGTGAGAATAAAAGGAAGGAGCGAGAGAAGAAGTAAGGGAAATACGCGACGTACGGTACTTATATTATTAAGATTGAATTAGGATTAGTGTAGTGCTATTTCTATTATTGAGGGTAACGGCCTTTCGGTAGGTAGCGTACGGCTGGTAATGTGTTTTAGCGAGCGTAAGCGTATAGCGATGTTATTACGGTAGGGGAGCGGGGAGCTTACAGTATTTTTGTTTTATTTGTAATTGAGGTTAATTACGTTTTAAGGCCGGGGGTACTATTACGGTACTATATAATATAGTTCCGTCCTTTTCGGCGTTCCGCTACCGTAATTTAACTATCCTTTAGTTAGTTCTATCGAATTTCTATTTAGTTTATATATATAATTTAGGAGTAGAGTTTTCGTTGTTCTCTTCTGATCTTCTCCCCTTCGTACAATATTACGTCTTCTCTAAGTCCTTCCTAGTCGGCATTGTGATATTACCCTTACGGCCGAACGAATTTCTACGATACGGTAGAAAGCCGTAGAATACTGCAATTTAATAAATAAAGGAAAAATTAGACCCGATATTATAAAATTATAGGTAAGGGATCTAGTATTGGTTTACAATTATATTCGACGAATTAATATGAGTTTAGTCCGAAAATTCACTTATTATTAGTTTAGCCCGTTTTATATTAAAAAGATTACTTCTAAATACGAATACCTTTTGAAAACCTTAGACGGAATTAATATTACGAACCTTTACCTAGTTAAAAGAATTAAAAAGTACTTTTCATACAATAGTATATAGTTAGAACTAGATTATAATATAATTAAATAGGAGATACTTCCTTTACTATACCTAAAGGAGATTCTAGAGGAACCTATAATTAATAAAGATACTACTAAAAAAACTATAGATTATATAATTAAATAAAATAGTAGAAGGAAAATACGTTAAATAGTATAATAGAATAATAGGAAATTTAAGATTGTTTTGCCTAAGGGGAAGCCTAAAGATTGGAAACCGATATATAGGCTAGGAAGTAAGGAATTCTAATCAATTTACTATTTCGTACGAAAGGAACCGAGTGGATATTATTATTCCTTTCGAAGGGAAGAGAAAAAATAAAAAAGGATTACATATTATTACAATACTAAGAAATATTCCCTGTGTACTACTAAATTTACTTTATTCCTAATTAATAATATACGAGAAATTAAAAAAATTAAGACGTTTGAAATAACTACCCCTATTACCCCTAGAGAAAAATTTTTTATATATTTCCTATATTAAAATTCCCGTCCTAGAATACCGTGTAAATATATAAGTTACTTTATCGACTTTTATATACTAGAGGAATTTAACCCTAGACCCCTAATATACAATTCCTTTTCCTATTAAAGATATTTAATTTAAGGCCTAATTTTACCCCTAAAGAATAGTCTAATATAAAACTATAAAGGAGGAATATTAGTTACGGTTTAAACCTCCCGACTATTATACTATCTAGCCTTAAGCTCACTAGAATTATTTGTTTTAGAAATGAGCTCTAAAGAAATAGAGTTTATAGTGTACTCTTTAATTATTCTACAATACTATATATAGTTACTATAAATACTATCTTTAAAGTTAGGTAATAGAAGTGAACGACATTTTGTAAAAGGATTTATAATTATAGTCCGTTTAAATTCGTTGGAGGTACTATAGAATACTAATATATATTCTTTTTAGTATATTGAGACGTAGTAACTATACTATAGCGAATTACTAGTATCTAAAAAAAAAAGAAAATTAATAGAGAACTGATTAAGTGAACGGAAATATGTACTTTTTATTAAAGATCTAAATAATTAATACTTTTAACTACTCATTTCGTTGAGCTATATAATAGGTATAGCAACCAAACGGTTAACTACCTTTAGCGTCGACCTAAACTAAATTTAATACTATATTAGAGGAAGTTATTATTTGTCTAACCTAATTTAAAAATTATCCTTTAGCCCCAAAACCGCTAAGTATTTATAAGAATGCTTCCTAATAGTTAGGGAATCCTTATAAAAAAATAAAATATAATGTTTTAGGAGGGTAAAGTACGGTATAGACTCTTAAATAAGCGATAGTTAATTTTATACCCTCTATTAGCGTATAAGCTCCTTAAATAGCGTTTATAAGTAAAGGTCCTAGTCTAATTTATTACTAGACTTGTAAATAGAGAAATTTATAAACTTTAAGGCGGTCGTTGTATTAAATTTAATAAGAAATAAAATAGGGATAGATTAGCTTAAAAATATTATTGTACTACGGTTAATAAATATTATTCTTATAAGCGTTCTAATAAATATTAATTAGTTAATTAATAGTAGTAGGAGGAAGAAATTATATGGGATTTACGTATTTTTAAAGTTAGTTAGAGCTATAAGTAAATATTTTAATAGTAGGTGTTTAATGTAGAAAGAAGAAAATTAATAAAATAACGGGGAATTAATTAGAAAAGGAAGGAAGTAAGAAGGGAAACCCGATCGAGGGAAGTAGGTTTTTATACCTTAATAATAGATTATTATTAATATTTAATTTATCCCTTACTATTTTAGAAGAAAATAACTATTTAGAGAAAATTTATTGTTTTAAATAATTATTAAAATTATTATAACTGTTAGAAAAAGAAGAAATAAAAAATTTTTATTACTTTAAACTTTTATAATTTATTATTTTTATTATTTAAATATTCGCTTTAAAAGAATAAATAAATTGATTATATTAAAGGTAAATATTATAAGGTTAGGTATTATATTGCTAGCTAGGCGAGTAGTAGCTTCGAAAAGATATTTCTAATATTTAAATTCAATAGTCGGATAATTTACGAACTATTTATATAATACCCTTTTTCCTTAACTTTTTCCTTACCTTCCTTTTCTTCTCCTTATAGTAATAATATTAAAAAGCCTAAAAACTTTTAAAACTTTTTTTTCTCTATTAAAGTAACTTTAATTTAGTACGATTTATATTATTAATTTTTTTACTATATATAGTTTAATACGTTTTAAAATATTAAATATCAATTTCAATTTTTTCTTCTTCCAACGCTTATAAATTAATTATTTGCAATATTACTTTATTAATATATTTTCTAACAACCGTATTTTTTTTTATAATAAAGTTTAAATTACTTTAGGTAATAATAATGTAAGTAAATCTAATAAAATTAAAGGTAAAAAGCCTTAAACTATTTCAAACCCGACTAAGGTAATAAAATTTAGTAATACTAATAATAAATAACCCTAATAGTTTATTCCTACTTATAACCTTTAATTTTTATAAGGGTATAATAGAATATTAATTTTTAACCAGCTTAATAAGTAGGTAATTACACCATTATTAAACTTCTAATTTAAATAAACTTAAGAAGCTTTTAAAATAACGCTTAATTAGAATATTATTAATTAAATACTTCGGTTAAATATTAATACTACGCCCGAATTATTAAAAACTATATTCCAAGGCTTTACTAATCAATATGTTTAGGACTATTAGGGATCCTTCCCTAGTTTATTAAAAATAATTAATAAATAGTTAAATATTATAAGAATAAATTAATTATATAATTGGATATTAAAGTATAATAATAAGTATAAGGTTTATAAAGTATATTTTAACCCCTTTCGAAATCCGAAATTAAAAAATAAGTATATACCTCTTAATTATCCCTAGCTAAACGGTACTTAATTAAATTAGCGCTTTAATTTTAATTTACTTTATAATAAATTAAATGCCGATGAACTATTCGGTAAACTCTTCTACTTTGAATTACAACCTAATCAAGTAGGCGCCTTCCTACTAAATAAAAATAGTTTTTATAATTAGAAGCGATTTATAATACGCCTAACTAACCTTTAATATAGTATTAATAAATATACCTTTACTTATATTAATAATTTAATTACCCTACTTTTATAGGTAATTAGAAAGGGGTTAAAAATAATCTTCGTATTAAATGAGTATACTCAATTAAACAACACTAATAAAATTCTAAAATATACAATTAATTCGAACGACATTAAATTACCTATAAGGGAAAAAAGGCTTTAGGTAATCCCTATCTACCTATAAAATATATATTTTTCAATAGCTATCTTTAATTAATTAGTAAATTAATAGGATTATTATAATTCTAATTTATATAGTTCTATATTAAAGAATATAGAGTTAGCCTTAGTTTCATTATTTTAAAAATTTAGTATTTAGGGGGTAATAAAGTCTAATTTAAACCTTCTTATTCGTTAAATCGACTTCGTTACCTAAAAGTCCGATTAAATCTATAAATTAATAGTAGTAGAAATTATACGAATAAGATTAGTAGAATGTAATTTAAATTTTTGAATACTTATACCCAAAACTTAGAAATAAAGTATAATATTAAAGGAGTATATAGTATTTAAATAAAAGTAGAGAGAGAATGTTATAGTATAATAGTATTAGAAAATAATTTATAATATTTTATAAATAAAGTAATAGTAACTTAAAGGCTTACCTAGGAATCCTTTAGGGGAAATATTATTTATAATAGATAATAGATTTAATAATATCCTTTCTTAATAAAATAAATATATATATAGTATTAGAGAAAAGCCCTAGTGTTTTATATAGCCTAAGGATTATATTATTTAGATTAAAGAGAACTAATTATAAAGGTTCGGAGGTATAGAGATCTTTCCTCGTTACTAACTATATAATAGCCCTAATACTATAATTAACCTTCCTTTATTCTAATATATATTAATTAGACCTATTAAGGAAAATAGTAACGAAAGTTCTTTATTATTTAACTCTTTATCGTCCAGCTTTTCCTTTCCTATTTTTATAATATAACGAAGAGAGGTTAGAAGATTAACCTCTTCTTTAAACGATATTTATTTACCCTTAGATTCTTCCCGAAATTCGATTCTAATTTTAACTCCGCTTCGATAGATTATAACTCATTCTTAGAATTTAAGGATAACGAATTAGCCGGCCTCTACTCTAATTTTATTTCGTTTAATAGTATTATTACTTCTTAATTCTTATTCAATTAAGAGATGAAGTACTTTTATTTAATTAATTATTAATAATTAAATATATTATAGCCTAATATTAGTTATATCTAACCCTCCTAAGGAAATTAGGGCTCTTTCTATTAATATTCTAATAAATTGTATATAATTGCGAATTCCTCTTCTACCTAGAAATATAGGAACTTTTAAACTATTATTAAAAAATAGAGTTCTATTGGTTCTAAAAAGTATTAACCTACTAAGTACCTTAAAATTACCTATAAGTTTCGTATAAATATTTATTTAAGTAAGGAGGATTGATTAATTACTAATCCCTTTAGATTTTAGGAAGCCTTCGAATTTATTTACTCCCTCCAATTCCTCTTAATATAAACGTATACTATTAAACCCTATACTTATATCGTAATAAGGATTATCCCTAGTATCCGAATTTAAGAGTTTTTATTCAATTAGAGAAACTCCTATTACTAGCCAAAGCCCAGCAACTAATTAGCTATAAATAGTAGTACTATTTAATTTTAATTCCTATAAATTTATAGTAAACTCTTTAATTTACCCTATTCGCCGTATAGAATGTAATTTAAATAACCTTCCTAAATACGATCCTAATAATCCTTCCTAAATTACAATAGAATTTGAAGAAAGATTTAATTTAAATATTTGTTTAAGATTATAAGGACCTTTATAATTTATTAGAACGACTTAGAATAATATTATTCGGAGAATAAATAATTATCTCCTTACTAAAAGTACTAGAAAAAAATATTTAATTATAAAAGGTAAGAGAGGATATAGGGGCAATAGAAATAACAAAGGAAGGCACTAATCATGTATATATATGTGTGTGAAGGTGAGTCTGCTCAAGGGACTTGTTGTAGACTTAAAGGGAAGATTTGATTTAGGGTAGTATATAGGAATATATATATTGGTTTTTAGTAGTAATTTTTTTCAAAAATTTTCAAAGTATATAGGATTAGGGAAGTACTTTCTAGATTGAACAAACCTGGACAGTTAGTGTGGAAAAAGAATGAAAAAAAAAAAAAAAAAAAAAAAAAAAAAAAAAAGAAGGAGATCGAACATGAGGAAACAGGATAGGAAATCAATAGAACATCAACCTTTCATTAAACTGAATAATTAATTTCTAATTCTTTAATAAATTTTTAATTATATAAAATTAGTTTTTAATAATCGTTAATTATTTATTTTTATTTATTTAGTATACTAAGTGATCCTTTATCCTTCTTAGGAAAATATTCATTCGTATCCCTATTTATATCCGAAAAGAAAGATGTAGAAAGATCCGATAATTACCCTCGTTTTCCGGCGAAAACTGAATATTAAGCTATTTAATAAATGCGTAACTCCAATGAGTTGTATCTAGCTTAATGCTTCCTATCTCGACTATCCGAAAAGACTTAAAAATCATTTACCACTCTACCTAATCAGACAGCTAAGAACTACGGTCCTTATATATTGTGCTAGTCGTAGTAGTGTTGGTATTGTTGTGGTTTTCTCGCCATTTCATTAAGCCTAAAAGGGTTAAGAAGTTACGCTTATTAAAGAAGAGAATAAATTGGATTTAACTTATAATTAATTTAGTAATAATATAGTTTCTGGAGTATAAGAATAAGAAGCTCTTTAATTCAATGTAATTAAGGGATTATATTATAGTATAGGAGCGAGTAAGGGTATTATACGTAGAGAAGTAAATTGAGTATACGTGGACTTAGAAGTATATTAAAACGAAGTTTAATATTAAATAATAATAATATTATTATTAGAAGGAAGTTCTTTCGATTTTTAACGCGTCGTTAAATCCCGATACTAAATTGTCCGAAATATTTACGTATAATTAGGAGGTATTTTGGAATTGGAAGAATATTAAGAACTATACTATCGATTAGCTTATAAAGACCCTACTTAGTAACGCCGAAGTTTATTCTTAAGTATTCTTTAAGATTAGGGCGGCCGGTGGGGGTATTGCGGAAGCGGGTGAATTATAGGTAAATAAGCTATTTAAAGATAATAATATTAGTTTCGAGGGTAATAATAGCGGTAGTAGGGAAGAAATTATATTATCTAGTGACGATAAGGTTGAGGGTGATAATAATAAGATTTAAGAGATTACTCCACACTTAGTAAAGAAGTTTATTAGAGTGTAATAATATAGGAGGGATATTAATCCAATTTAAACCCCGCTATTAGAAGGCGAGATTTCCTTTATTAATATAGGTATTAGTAATATTATTCGAAGAAAGAAGGGTAGTAAGGTCGAATTATTGGGTACATTGATAGAGAAGGCGGCTACCTTATTGTAAGTTCCTAAGTTGGCTAGATTTAACGATATAGCATTCGCCGTTGAAAATTTATAGTACGAGTTCTTTGAGTTGGAGGAGGAGGAGATAATGAATTGTATTAATTATATCGTAAATTACCCTCTTTTTATTAATATATAGTTAAAGTTGAATAAAAAAATAAAAGAGGGGTATATTAATTATTAGAAAGATTAAGTAGAATAAAATAGAGTAGAGTATATAGATTGAAGGGGGTAGGGAGGGGAGTGGTAATTAATAATATAATAATTTATTAGATTATAGTAAATATATAGATTTATTGTACTAAATTCCCTATACTATTAAAATCGAGTTATTTATTATATTATATAAATTTATTGGATTTATTAGATTTTAATTCAAAATCGTTGATTTTATGAAATAATCCAATCTTTTTAGTAATATAGTAAATAATTATATACAAACGCAATAATTTGAAACCTCCCCTCCCTACCCTATATTCTATTCTATTACTCTATTCTATTCTATTCTATATATAATTAATTACTTTATATCCTTCTTCTTTTTTAAATATAATTACTAATTCTTCTATATTAATATCGATACGCGCTATCTAATAGAATTAGAGTAATAATTTTTTATAATATTCCGCGCCCTCAACTTCGCTTAGTTTATTAATTATTATTCTCTCTTATTTAGTCGGTGGGGTTATTTTGTATATTTTAGAATAAAGTTGTGTAGTGTAGTTACTGTATATACTACTTGTTTTTAGTTTTTAAGATTGTATTTGAATAGCGCTACTCTTACGATTTTCTACTGCTTTTTTAAATAATTAAAGATATTCTTTACGATAATTCGGATATGAGAGTAATGTAGATTATATAGTTCTTTAGGGTTTTTTAGTTATATATTTGTATTTTTCTAATCTTGAAGATAGTATTTAATATTTGGATAGGGAATTACGATACTTTGTTTTACGCTAAATTTAATATTAATAATATAGTATCAATTACATAGGATACGAAATAAATATAAGAATGTTTAAGTATAAAGTGAAGTATCGTTCGTCGAACTTTTTATACTAATTAGTACGTATATAAAAGAATAGTCGAATTTTACAGCAGCGAATACGTTTTAGGTTATTTATCCCTTTCGATTATACTAGCGAAGTTAATCCTCCTTCTTAATATATACCACAATATAAGTACCGTTAATAGCGCCGATACAATTATTAAAGGTATTTAAATTAGGATCTAATTCGATAGTCGGATTTAAATAATTATTTGGTGGTAGTGTAATATACATAGTATATAAATATTTACATACTACTAGTAAATTATTCATAATTTTTAATACCGAACTCTAATTGATTTAGAATTAGTATGAGGCGGTTTACTAATCCTAGTAATAAGCTAGAATGTATAAAAATACTATTAACTTCTGGTGTGTTGTCTAGTATTAATTGGGCGCTAGATTAATATTTTTTTAAAGCTATTTTAATAATATATTAAAAGTAGGTCGGTCTATTTTAAAGAGCTATTTAAATTATATTAATAAACTATAATAGATTTTATTAATTAATTTTTTAGTATAATTTGGGTTATAGTATATAGTTTCTAGATTTTTCTTTAGTTTATTTCGAAGGATAATATAGATTGCGGTGGCTACCGTAAAGGCGAATACAGCTCGATTACGGCCTCCCGGATCTATTATAACCGATATTAAAGAATATAAAAGTATAGTAGTTACTATATATTATAGTTCTAGTAGACCGGTATATAATAATTGAGTACGGCTTAATTAATATGGCGTTCATTAATATAGTAGTCGTGCTTATGTAATACCCCGTACGCGCCAAGACGAGAGAAACTCACGAAAACTCACAACTTTTTTGCTAGAAGTAGGGGGGGACCTACTTCTGAGATTTCGTTGTTTTCGAGCAAAAAATACTAAAAATCTATTGATCTTTTACTATTTTAGGAAGGTGAGACACCCTGCATTAGCGTGTACATTCTCTGAGTACCCTGGTTCTGATTTTTGAAGTTTTTTGTTGTTTTTTGCTGCCCAAGCTGGTTAGCGCTTAAAAAAATCGACCTTGGCACCCAAAAATCCCTGTAACTCTCCAAACTTTTCATTGAAAAGTTTGAGCCGATCACAGCATAAGATGGGATACCAGCAGTCCAAGGTCGTTTGCAGATTTCCCTGTGATGAGCTCAAGCTTGATGGAGAGATCATCAGTACTACATATGTAGACAGGCGGCCGCCACCGTGCCCAGGCGTTAGCCGCGACTTCGTCTTCACCTGCCTGCTGTAGGCATAAATGTCGACGTAACGGTCGGCAAGACCTACCTTTCCTGTCCCGTGCTCCGCCATACCCTTGTAGAGCTGTCAGGCGTAGAGTTACCAAGTTCGGCTGACAATGTTTTCCGCTCCCCGTGCATGTGTTGCCCTTCTCTGGCCCCAAGTCGACCTGTCTCGACCTAGCGAGTCGCCAGAGATGGGGGCGGGTCCGTGCCGTACGCGGCAACTTCCCGGGCGGCGGAAGCCGGGTCTGCAACGAGTCGGACAGCGTGGTCGGACAGGGCATACAGCCGTTTCCGCGGGAGAGGCACAGATGACATCTTTCGACTTGTCAGAATCCCACCGCATTGCGGTGTTGTGCTTTGACTGCAAGTCTCCGCTTCCGTGCCTCGTCAGCAAGAGTGAGTGAGACAGAGGTACAGGTAGGATGGAGGAGAGCGAGGATCCTTGCTGGAGAAGGCTATATGTTGAGCCACGATTCATACTGTTCGCCTGCAGGCGCACTCCTTCTTCCACCATATCTTCACACTCCCTTGTCACAAGCGTTGCGTCTCATGAGTCTGACTGATACCACGACGGCGAGTCTTAATTTTCAGCAACTGCTAGACACCCCGAGATAACCAGGGCCTGGGCTCGCTTGTAAAAGCACAGTCATGAGAAAACACGGCGATGAACACTCGCACGTGAACAAGAAAGATGTTTAATGAGCCGCAACGGGGTCGCCACGATCCGGTTAATGAAAGGGTGAAGTGACCAAGAGTACTACCTAGAAATAGCATCAGGAAAGTCACAGGGGTTGATTGAGTTTGGTAAGGTGGGGTTTCTCTTCAGACTAAGCATTTATGACTGTTTGGAAGGTGCGCACAGACGGTATCAAATGGAAAAGGCAGAGGGCAGTTTTGCCTCGAGGTCATTCCTTCCCGAATGTTTGGTCTTGTCCGATTCAGACTGGAAATGACAAATGAAAAGAAAGTTTTGTTCTGAGAAGGGACGATCAAGGGACTAGCAGACTTCTGGCTTTGAGATCCCCTCTTTTGTCTCTGAAATGAAATCTCTTCTTTCATCAACGCTCGTCGAGTGTCTCCAGCAGCTCCGGACGTTCCACTTGACAACCTCGAATTTCAAGTTGATTCCCCCATAAACCGACACTGTGACCATCGCGAACTGAACCTCTGATACCCAACCATTCTTCTCGTTACTTCCGACTACCATGCTCTTCTCGAGTTGGAGTCTTCAGTCAGGCCTCGGTCATTTTTATCGCAGGGATCCAACATCACCACCATTCAATTACACAGCCGAACGTCCAGCTTGACTGAATGGCGCCTCATGCGACGAACCGAGACCGTGCGCATAAAAACGTGCGTGGGTGAGAGTGGAAGCTGATCATCTTCAAAGAATATTCGATGGCCCTTGGGAACTAGTTCATGTTTGTTTGTTTGTTTGTTTCAGGCTGGGGCATTCCATGATTCCCATTCCCCCTTTTAATTTGTTTACTTGGCTCGCTAAGATCCTTGAGGAAGGCTTCCAGATGTTCTGCATCCGTGTGCATTCATGCGCAGGTCGTCGATGAAACAGCTGTAACGCGTTTTTATTCACTCACTCTACCAACACAACGACAAATTGGACGTTTATTCTAGTCGACAGTCATCTTAAGCCTCGCAAAGAGTCAGGACCCTGACGAGCCCATCTGAACTAGAGGCATGTAAACAACACAGGGCATTGTTTATGCGAGCCCACCTCAGGCTGCTACTGCTACTCTATCGTCTTATTACCATTTCGTGTTTGTTCCCCTGAGTTGACGCACCGTATACCGTGTGGTGCAACTCCACCATCCCTCCCAACAACTTCACCAAGATAAAGCGTGAAGCTAACTTTCGACTCTGCAGTGAACTGCTTTGGGATACAAATCCGAGGATCAACACCAACACCCTCTTCGTCTGTCTGTACTGGTACACCGAGCAGGGGTAGATACCAGACCGTCCGTCACAGTCTTCGAGCCGGAGGTTGAGTCCTTGTCATGCCGTTATCACAACCAGAAGATTTCAAAGACGGCAAGTTTGGTAACCGCCGGGAATGGGACTTTCCCACCCCGTACTTTCGTCAAGGCAATCTGAGATCTTGTCTAGAGGCAGCGTTACTCTGCTTGTGAGGCAGCTTCTCTGTGCAAAGAGGCCCCCTCACTTCAGCAATCGATGGCCCCCTGGAGGGACCAGACGTGGGCACATGGTATCGAGAATGGTTGCATTAAATCATCCTGTCAGCGTCACTATCAAATGGCCACACGGGTACCCAACGGCATTGACAAAGGTGCGGGGTTTGGGGCCCCGGGCGGTTATCGAGAGACATGGGCTCATGAATTCTCGTGGCTCACCATCCCGATGTTATTTTTGGTCATGTGTGCAGTCACGGCCTCAACCATTCAGCAATGGAGGACCCGAGAGGAGAATGGATTCAAGGCGTACCGCATCTGGGGCCACCACCAAAGCCCAACATTGGTACCGATATGATGCTCACATGGCTAAGGATGACTAGAGAAGCATCGCCACTCAATGGATCATTCCTGCCTTACCATGGCCACCAACGAACCAGGTAACCCACTCTGTCCTGCTTGAACATTGGGTATGCCATACGATGTGCTTTCCCAAAACAGTAGAACATGGCGAGGGAGGGACGGCCATTCCTCGTGGACTAGGCTATATGTGACTGCGATATGGGATCCCAGGACCTACTCGAAGTGACTACATCTACATGACTGGTGGGCGTGGCAGAAAGTCTAGCGTTAATCAAGTAAGATACGGATCACCGAGAGGCAGTGTCTCGGATAACATGACACCCTCTTACAGCAGCACAAGCTTATCCCGGAGCCAATAAACGACAGAGCTCGCCAGTCATTATTACATGCTCGGAGACTCGGAACGAGGAAGCGGCACCCAGAGACGGAGAAACTCGGGGCGTCTTGCTCATGTGGGAAATTTGGCAGAGACTGGAGACATGGCAGTGAATGCTCGCATCACGATGATGCTTGGACGTGGCCAGTCATTGTCTGTCCCTCAATACTTCCCTATTCCTCATCACTTCCGTCTGTGGTACATATATTATCTGGTCGTAAGCACTTTCCTTGATTCAAGCAGCGGAACAGTGGCCCGACACAGTACTTGCTCATGTGGGCTACACCCGTCCCGTTACCGGCTTTCCGTACTTTCATATGGGCTGACCTGACTACCTGTAGACAGGCACAAGCCTCGCAGCTCTGTGGCAACCATCACTCATTTCCACTAATCTACCTCCCCTGTTGACCACCTAAAGGTTGAGTAACGGCGGAATGCCAAACCAATTTGAGTGAGGCACGTGGTAGCAAAGGCGATGATGAATGAAAAGAAAGACCAACAAAAAAAGGAAAAAAAAAAAAAAAAATCAAAAAAATTAATTCTACAAAGCCACTAAACTCCTTTCCTTTCTCCTCGGGAGCGATGACGGAGGCACGTGTCGACATCCGGTAACCCAAGCCTTGCTCGAAGAAACCGCGACGCGCAACCGACTCGAACGCGGGACCTCTTCGTGGACCGGGGGTGGTACGGCGCACTGAAGAGACCCTAAATGGGACCAGTTGAGTTATTCTGGTCTCGTGGAGATCCTGCTAACTCGGTCTGGATTGGTCCTTTATCAATGACAAGTGCGCCGAGGCTCAGGCGGCAGGCGGTTGGTCCAGTTGGAGATTTCATCCGATGCCCTGGTGTTTGCACCCGTGAAGGAGGATGAACCTGAGTGGAAGGCACGGGGTGGACTGTGCGGTATGGTAGGTAGGTAGTGTGGTTGATGGTCTCAGCTGCAATGACTGTACGTAAGTAGTGAGTCTAAGGTTCACCAAGTAGGCCGCAGGCAAAGATACCACAAGGCTTCCTTGTAACTCATATCTTCCATTATGCTCATCATAATCAGAGCTGTCAGACATCTTCTACATTATCCTCACGTTCATCCTCGACACTTATATAGATCCTTCTTACAAGCACAACCTCCGTCATCATCATCATCATCATCATCATCATCATCATCATCATCAACTTCAGTTCTGCCTCAAAAAAAACCAACTTCACACCAGCATCATCACCAGAAACCTCCCCATACCTAAGTTGGCACATCCCCCCGATAACCACACCATCCACCCTACTCGATACACTTCTCCAATCGACCAATCTTATCTACCTCCTCCTCCTCCATCTTCTCCATCTTCTCCCTTGTCTTCCTTGTTGGGTGAACGGATGTACAGCCCCTTTATTTACCAAACACATTCGAAATCCGTTTGGCGGGATCGTGTCCTGCCTGTCTGATACATGATGAACAACATAGGCCAGCGCAGTTTTTTTTAGTTTTTTTTTTTGGGAAGTAAGTCGGATCGCGCGGACTCCGTGGGTGGTGCCGGACGGAACCGGACGGAACCGGGGTGGTTTGAGATTTGGTTGGAGATCTGGTCGAGGGACTTGCCTGACGAGGACTAGGGCTAAAACTAGTTATTTGGGAGAGACCGAGAGAATTGAAGATGGAAATGCGGGAGGGGGGGAGGGGGTTGAGACTGGAGTGAGATTTCGTGGAAGGTCATTTATAGGTGCTTATGGTTCAAGTGCTGATGGTGGTGGGAGGGGGGAGGTTTGATGGGGATGACGGGAGGTACATGTAAATTGGTTTCTTTGGGGGATTGGAGAGAGAGAGAGAAAAGGGGGGGGGGGGGGGGGGGGGGTAAGTGGTTGAGGATTCCTCTTGTTTTGTTTAGGGTGGACGTGATGATGAAATTGAATGATGTTAGATGAAACTGAACTGAACTGAACTAAACTGAACTGAACCATAATTACTTCAAAAACGCAAGGTACCAAAGGTAATGTAGTTTCTTTATATGCGTTTACTTTAGTTGCATATATGTATCTCCGTTCGGATCGGAAGGGAATAGAACGGGAGAGAACAGAACGGCACGGAACGGAATGGCAGGAAGGGGGCAGGAAGGAAAGGGGCGGGAAGCTATGAAAGGCGGGAAAGGTCGTTTACAAAGCCGCCGGCCACACCGTCGGGGACTCAAGAGGTAAGTAAGTTAATGGCTGGTTGTAGGGCCAAAGCCCGCACGGTGTCTTGAGGTGTTGAATCTACCATAGTGTTTGTTAGCAACATGCGCATTTCAAATGTATGATATTACCTCTTCGTCTTAACTATACATGAGACCGGAAGGGACGGACGGATGGATGGATGGATGTCTAAAAGTGTTTTTGTAAAGTGTCTTAACGTGTATCAACGTGTGTCTATGTACGTACGACGGCAGGTCTATGTAATGGATACTAATGCCGATTATGAGGACTTTTGTGCCCTCTCCTCCCCTTTTTGTCTTTAATGTAAACAAGTAAACAAAACCAAACAAATACCCAAACGCCAAACACCAACCCTTATCCTGGGTTACAATGAATCCAAACACCTTTCCTATGATATACTTTTGAATGCTCCTTCAAACACGCCATGCCATGCTCCATCCGTACTTCTCAATAATGCTTCTTTCTCCAACAACGCAATACAACCTAATCATGAAACCCCGACTCGTCCAAATCAGCAACTTTCCAATACTGTCCCAAACACATCAAAACAACTCAATCATCCAACGCCTCTCCACTCAAAATTCCCCTCAAAATCCCCACACCCGCCCCATCATCCTTCAGCAAAGTCTGCTCAACCTCCCTCTCCCCCACACAACTAGCCACCCTCTTCTCATCTCCCGCCACCAGGGCACCTCCCATCCCAAACACATCCTTCTTCTTCTTGCCTCCCCGCTTCGGTGTCCCCACTCCAGGCGAGCTATATCCCAACGCAGTAAACGATCCCGTCTTGCCGTCCACAGGCGTGATCAAACTGAGAGTTTCCAGGGAAGACACAACCTCGCGGAACTCAGATGACGAAAGGGGGTGTAGCAGCGAGTCCTGTTTGCAGAGCTTGGTGTAAGCCTCATAGAGAGTCTTGACTGTCGGAGCAATCGGCGCCTCTTGTCTCCTCGACGGAGTGCCGGTAGTGGATGCAAAACTGGCTGAAGCAGAGTTAAGAGCCTCCGACTGCGCGGCGCGGTTACGTTTCTCGATGGCGACCAGAGCGCACAAAGCGGCTTTTTGCTGGAGGTTGAGCGTCTTGAGACGTTGAGTGGTGCCGTTGCTAAATGCTGCGGCTGTGACTTTGCTGAGGTGGGCGATGCTGACGCGCGGAGCGGTGGCGGGTGTCAAGGCCTGTAGGGATTTAAGTAAAGAGGCCGAGACGCTGGCGCTGGGTCCAGTGGAGATACTCCGGAAGAGGGAGGAAGGCGCAGGAGCCGAGGAGAGGTTGGTGTTTTCGCCTAGGACGCGCTTCTTGGAGGGAGACATCTGTAGCATCTGCTCCTTGACTTCGTTTTCGTGCTTCAGACGGGTCTCGGACTCCACCAGGTCGATGGCGCGGCGGCAAATCTCAAAAGCGCGGCGCAGGTCGCCGGTTTGGCTGGAGACTTTGCGCGAGCAGAGCTCGATGGCGGCTGGGTGGAAGAAGGGGATGTAGTTGGGGTCCTTGGGTGTTCCACCGGGAAGCAGGCTCTTGAGACGTGTGATGATGATGTTCTTGACCTGAGGCGCCGTGTATGGAAGGATGGGCAGAAGCTCAGGCTTGAGGTTGCGCGACTTGAGGCGCGGCAGGAAGCGGTCGGTGAGGTCGAGCGCGTTGGCAATGCCGATCAGGGCGAGGCGCGAGTTCTTCTTTTCGAGTGACCATTCGAAGAGGCTGTAGAGACTTTCAGGGTCGAGGGTGAGGATGTGGTCGATTTCGTCCAACACCACGAGGAAGACGGCCTGGGTCTTTTTCTTGGGCAGGATGAGCTTTTGGAGAGCTGCCACCACGTCGCTTTCGGTTGAGAGTTCCTCCTTGTCTTCATCGTTGCTGACTAGCTGGTCGAAAAGGGTGACGTAGAGATCCTTGGACGACTTGATGCTCATGCAGTTGATGTATGCCTTGCGCACTGTTGATGTCTCGGATGCGAACTTGTCGGTGACCTTGTTGACGATGGCGCTCTTTCCGGTTCCAGGAGGCCCGCTGACGTAGAGGCAGCCGCTGGGATGGGCGGTGGTGCAGCGATCCAGGAAAGTGTTGAGCTTCTCGCGCTCGTCGTCGCGACCAATGAGTTCTCCAGGATCGGCGCTTCGAGAAAAGAGTTGGCGAGCTTGATGGTAGACTGTCTGAGAAGCCGCGGGTGTCATGGGCGTGCTTGGTGTCATGCGCCTGGAGAGCTTGCCGACGGACATGACGCGATGGCGCGGAGTGGTGACTGGTACCCTTGCGAAGACATCGTAGTGTCGTGGTGTGGAAGGTGTGACGGGAGCTGTCTTTGGCGGACTGGCGATGACTGATTTGCGCCTTCTGAGAAGTGACTTGGATGGTGTCTCGGCCTCGATTCTGTCCTCCTCCTCCTCGTCTCCCGTGGGCTTGCGGTTCTCCTTGTGGTTCTCAACGTCTTCGTCGGCAATTGGCTTGGGTGGTGAGGCGGCCTTCTCCTTCTCTGCTTGGATGTGGTCGGGCTCATGGTGGATCTCTGGGTGGATTCGAAGAGAGCGTCTTGTTCGCTTGACGGCAAGAGGGCCGAGTGTGATTTCCTCGTCTTGTGGTCTGTCAGTATGTCGACGGCAACTCTTGGATGTCGTCGTCAGTTGTAGCTCACCTGTGAGTCTAGTGCTCCTTCTCCTCTTTCCCAGAGTCGTAGGCGCGCTAGGCGAGGCCATGGTTTTTTGTCAAGTCAAGAACACCAGTCGCAATGCACAATCACAATTACAAGCGGCAGTCGCGTGGAAAGAACGATGCGCGGATGTTGATGGTGGTGATGGACTTGTGTGGTTGTGTGGTTGTAAGGTGGAAAGAGGAACCTTGAGCAGTCCCAGTCGCACTGCACCAAAGTACATAGAATTCCAGTTCGCGCGCTCCACCCCTGGCACATTCCACATTGCGGAGACGCGACCGCGAATTTGTGGGGCTGCAGCTCGGTGCTCGACGCGGCTTCCCCGCTGCACTGCGCGTTTCAATTAAGCCCCGTTGCGCATGAGCCACACAAGCTGTGGCGGGGGAGGGTTCGTTTTGTGGCGCGTGCCTCGTGTCAAAGCGGGGCCTCTTCCAGATCCGTATCCACTCCCCCGCACTATTTCCACAGTGTCCACAGGGGCATTCCAGGGGAACCCTCCACTGAAGCAGGGAGACCGCCGCCTATGTTTCCCTTTGCTGTGCTGGAAGGTGGCGATCTCCGTCCCGTTGGACCTCCCGAATCGGTATAAGAGAACTACCTAAACCTCCAATACCCGACGCCACTGCCTTTGCTTGTGTTTATCGATAAGTACTATCATGACCGCAAGCAATGACAAGTCATCCACCTCAGTGTCTGATCAGATGTCCATGTCGATAGCCCAGAGATATCACAGAAATATCAAAGTTGGTTGACCGTTTGTCCTTTAATGGACTTGGTGATACTCGAATGTCCTCCAAGATGGGTTCGTTAAACATACAGCACAATGGCTACAATGCCGACGTGGAAAGAATAAGAGATGAAGAGTATCCTATGCTGAAGGGTAGGCCCCTTACAATCATCTCGACACAACTTGACCAGACCACTAACACAGAACAAACAGACTCCATCTACCTCGACCATGCCGGCACCACCCCCTATCCCAAGTCCCTCATGGACCGTTTTGCCCAAGAGATGACCGCCAACCTCTTTGGCAACCCCCACTCCGCCTCAGTTTCCTCCCAACTATCAACTCAGCGCATCCAAGACATCCGTCTCCGAGCCCTGCAGTTCTTCAACGCCGACCCAGCCGACTTTGATCTCGTCTTCGTCGCCAACGCCACAGCCGGTATCAAGCTGGTTGTCGAAGCCATGAGATGTCTGCCCACGGGCTTTGACTATGTCTACCACCAAGCGAGCCACACCAGCCTGGTAGGAGTTCGGGAAGAGGCTAAAAGTAGCGTTTGTCTGGACACTCGACAGATGGAAGACTGGCTATTTGGGAGTTATCCCTTTGACGACTACGAAGACGCAGAAAGACCAATACTCTTCGCCTACCCAGCCCAATCCAACATGGACGGCCGTCGCTTTCCCCTTTCTTCGTCTTCCCAGATTCGTCGCCAGTGTCAATTGCCAACCAACAAACGAAAAGCCTACACCCTCCTAGACGCCGCCGCTCTCGTCTCCTCGTCCCCCTTGGACTTATCCAACGCCCAAACAGCACCTGACTTTGTCGTCCTCTCTTTTTACAAAATCTTTGGCTTTCCCGATCTCGGCGCTTTGCTCGTCCGGAAGGAGGTCCAGGATGTGTTTTCGTCCAGACGGTATTTTGGCGGTGGGACGGTTGATATGGTTGTTTGCCTGAAAGAACAATGGCATGCTCCGAAAGATGGATTTCTCCATGAGAGATTGGAGGATGGGACGTTACCGATACACAGTATCATCGCGTTGGACATCGCTATGGATGTTCATGCCAAGCTCTTTGAGTCGATGGAGCGGGTGGCGGGCCATACGGGATTTTTGGCTAGGCGGCTATATCAGGGGCTGAAGGGGCTAAGGCATGCGAATGATGAAATGGTTTGTGCCATTTACTCCCCCGATCCTGAGACGGAAGACAGCGGACCAGTGGTGGCGTTCAACATCCGAAACGCACAAGGGATATGGATCAGCCTCGCCGAAGTGGAAAAACTGGCGACGCTAAAGGGCATACATATCAGGACCGGAGGCGTGTGTAACCCCGGAGGCATCGCCAGCGCTTTGGGACTGGAGCCATGGGAGATGAAGCAGAACTTTTCTTCGGGGTTTCGATGCGGAATGGACAATGATAACATGGGTGGAAAACCAACTGGAATTATCAGAGTGAGCCTAGGAGCGATGAGCACGATAGCGGACGTGGATCGGTTCGTCCAGTTTGTGGAGGAATTTTACCGCGAGGATACACCACCGACTTTACCTCCACCAGAGACGAAACTTGAACCCTCACTTCGAAACACCTTAGAACTTTATATCAAAAGCATAGTCGTCTACCCCATCAAAAGCTGCGCCGGCTTCCACGTTCCCCCGGGCATC
Source organism: Neurospora hispaniola (assembly GCF_033458365.1). Lineage (NCBI taxonomy): Eukaryota > Fungi > Ascomycota > Sordariomycetes > Sordariales > Sordariaceae > Neurospora > Neurospora hispaniola. The sequence goes on along the minus strand of NW_026944407.1, from coordinate 5,005,998 downwards.
GACTGGGAAGTCCACCCCGAAGGCTTAGCCTGGGACCGCGAATGGTGTTTAGTCCACCGCGGATCAGGCCAAGCACTCAGTCAGAAACGATACGCCCGCATGGCACTTTTACGACCAAACCTAGATTTCACCAGGGGAGAACTGCAAGTTACTTATGCCGGCGACATCTCTTCGTCACCAGGTTTACCATCCTCGATATCGGTCCCCCTGTCCAAAAACCCAAAGATGTACGCCCCCAAAACATCAGGCATGTCCTCCCGCGTCTGCGGCGAGGAAATCACACCCCAAACATACGCTTCAGCACAAATCAACGACTTCTTCTCGACTGTGCTCGGGGTGCCGTGCGTGCTGGCCAGGTTCCCGCCGGGTGGGCAGGGGAAGGGGATGATGAGGCATGCCAAGGCGCATTTACAGCGACATCAGCATCAACAACCACATCCTGCAGTATCCGTACCAACAAGGTTGACAAAACCAGCAATGATGCCAGGCGCTTTCCCTTCACCTGAAGCAGTAGAAACGCCCCCGTCGCCACCGGATTCGGATACCGAAAGGTCAGCGACTCCAACTCAAGAGGCTCAGGGTCCAAAACCACGAAGGATACTGCTATCGAATGAAAGTCCGATTTTGGCGATTACGAGTACCAGCGTCGATGCCTTGAACCAGTCCATCGCTTTATTCAACCCATCGGTATCGCAACCGATTTCGGAAGCGGTGTTTAGAGCTAATCTTGTTTTGTCCCCTTCACCTTCAACCCCTTCCGCTTCACCTTCCAACCCTTTAACCCCTTCGCCTTCCCCTTCCACCACTTCAAAACCAACACCAAAACAAAAACCAAAACCAAAACTAAACCCCTACGAAGAAGATACCTGGTCATCCCTTACCATTTTCAACTCTTCTTCTTCTTCTTCTTCCTCAGGCAACCAAAAAGGAACCAAATCCATAATCAAATTTCAAATGCTAGGCTCCTGCCGACGCTGCCACATGGTCTGCATAGACCAAACCACGGGATCGAAAACCGCAGGAGGCGAACCCTTTGTGACACTAAGTAAGACGAGGAGGTTTGAAGGGAAGGTGTTTTTTGGGGTGCACATGGGGTTGCAGCAGCAGCAGCATGAGGAGGAGGAGGATGAGCATGCTGAATGTATAGAAAGGGGGGGACGGGGACGGGAAGAATGGGAGGAAACGGAAGGGTGATGAAGATTAGGGTGGGGGATGTGGTGAGGCCTTCTTATTTGTGACTGGGATGGATGTTAGAGGTACTTGAGGTATTACTTCACATGAGATCATGATACATCACGAGAATCGTTAAACAAAATGAGGAAACTCTCTCTCTCTTCTCCGGCAGCTTTTATTTACTAACTAACTAACTGACTGACTGACTAACTAACTAACTAACTAACTAACTGACTCACTGACTGACCAACTAACTAACTGCTCAACTCAACTCAACTCAAGTCATGTAATGTCGCAAACACACAAACACAACTAAGTACCTCCAACTGTCGTAAGATATATATATTCCAAACAAGTGCCTAAATCCTCCACTCTATTTACGTACACATTTTAGTACAGCGTAGGACCATACCAGCTACACAGTCCTCATACAAGTGTAACTCGTCCCGTTAGTTAACTTCTATCAAAGTCGACTGGGATTCTCAATTCATATCTTACCAACCTAACGCCTATCCTACACTTTTTCATTTTAAAAAGTAAAAAAAAAACGCGAGGTCCAAGTCAAGTCTCTCAACAGAGCTCGGTCTTGTCTTGTCTTGTCTTTAGCTTTTCCTTTGTCAAGTTTGTCATGTTATTAGCTGTTATATATATAGGTACTGTTGCTTTGTGTAGGTAGTAACGAGTTTGCTTTATATCTCATTGTTCTCGGGGTCAGCATTACCTACCTTGTGAGGCACCGACGCGAGGCACGTCTTTTGCGTAACGATAATTACCTAGGTAGCAGTGATTTTTTTTTTTTTTTTTCTCTCCTTCTTTTCTATAAAAAAAAAAAAAAAAAAAAAAAAAAAAAAAAGTGACTGAACTTGATAGTCCCAATGGTATGTATGTATTCGTGAAGGAAGGTCCTGCTGCCACTATAAAGCCTCGCCGCGTACTACGTATCTATATGAGGAACGGGATGCGACGGAGTTATATAGGTACGTAATTAGGTAGTGATGATGTAGATAGGTATCATAGAATTTTACGTATCTCCAATTCCTTCAGTGCTCATTCATGTCTTTACTCTCGTTCCAGTTTGAAACCAGTATGTTTTTTTTTTTTTTTTTTTTTTTTGGGTGCAGCAGTTAAACTTGTAACCTACTTGTATGTACATTGAACACACCCACAAACAACCAACTCATCCACACATCCACTCATTATCAAACTACCTATTACATAGAAAAAGTGTATATATACATACTTCTGACGTTCTTTTTTGGATACTTGCCCTCTTTACACCTTGGCATGTTCCTTTTTTCTCTTTCTTCCCTTTTTGGTTTCCCTACGCTACCTACCGACTCTCCCATTCTATGCCCATCCCCTCTAATCTGCCTATGCACTCTTTGTCTCCCCTGTCGTCGCCGACGTCCTCGGCTTCCTCTCCCACCCAGTCTTCAACAACCTCCCCACCTCAAAAACCGGCAACGGATGCGCCTCGGTATTAAATACGACCTTGTCCAGCGGCAACAAATCCTCCGGACTGAACAACAAATAAAAGTACTTGAGCGTCTCCGCCATCCAGAAGCTCTCCATATTATCCTTGATCACAGGCGGTATGACATTGGCATTCGACAAGCTCGTAAACCCGCCGCCATCTTCGACAGCAGTGTAGTTGACAAACGACTTGAACATGTCCCATCCCCACTCGCGGTACTTGACGTCGCCCGTGATGCGGTACATGTAGAAGAGGGACTCGACCGTTTCGGGCCGTTGGAGGTTATGCGCGTCCATTTGGTGGACTTCGTAATCTTTGCGCCAGGTCGCGTCAGGACCGGCGGGGTCATGGAAGATGGAATCGGGTGGGGAAGTGTGCGAGGAGGACTCCGGCAAGGGGTCGGAGGGGATCTTGAAGTAGGTGATTTCTGCGGCGAGACCCGTCGCCATGTACCGGTACATGCCCCAGCACGTCTGCATCAGCTCGCGGGCGAGCTTCATGTCGGCCTCGCGTTGCTTGTTCCAGAAGCCGGGCTTCTTGCGGGCTTCGCGCTCCGAAAGGCCTTCGGTGGCGGCGAGGGCAATGGTTCCCGGGAGGAAGCAGACGAGGTGGTCCATTTTGGGAGACAAGTTGCCCTCGAGACCCGAGGGACGTTCGCCGACAATGGTGAACCCGCTGTTCTCGGTGTAGGTGACGAGGTGCTTGCGGATGCCCTGGAGAGCATCGTTCCACATGTCTTGGTAGATGGGTTCGGCCTTGTGGGTTTGCAGGTACTGCTTGATCAGGTATTCGTAGTAGGAATCGCCGCGCGAGCCGAGCCGGATATTTTGGGTGTGGAAGTGGCCGGTGCTGGGCTGGATGAAGATGGGCACGAGGCCATCGGGGGCTTGGTTGTCGTCTATCACTTTCATGACCTTTTCGGAGCGGTCCCAAAAGTCCTTTTCGCCTGTTAGGTTGGCGAGGTACTTGAATTCGAGCTGGAGGGTGGTGGCTTCGGCGGTGGAAGAGGCACCCATGTCGGCGTGCGAGGGCAGGCCTTGGAATTTACCGAGGTTGACGCTCGCGTAGGGAATGCCAGAGGGCGTATCGAAGGCAGACATGAGGCGGTCGGCGAGGTCGCGGGCCTTTTCGAGGTAAAGGTCCTCACCGGGGGCGCCCACGTCGTCATCGGTGATGGGCGCTAGGTTCGGGTACTCGGTGCTGAGGTAGTAAGCCGACAAGAGACCGCCCATCATGCGGATGGTCGTCTCAAAGGTGTTGACATCTTGATCCTGGTCCCAGGTCAACGACTTGGAGATCCACTCGCGAGCATGAGTAACCCGCGAGGTCAAGTTCATGATCATCAAGGTATCTAACGAATCGATAATGATCCAACCCAAACCCTTGGGGGCCATGTTCCGGCCCGTCTTGGACACGGGGTGAAACTCGTCATAACCTAGTCACAAGTTAGCCTTACCCTCAAGTCACAACACCAACCCTTGTTCAAAAACATACCCCACGCATATCTCTCATAAGCATCCCAACTCAGCTCCATAGCCTCAACCACCCTCTCCCTCCTCTTCAGCCAATCCGCCTTACTCCTCGCCTTTGTATCCGAGCTCAACCACCCCCAATCGCCCAGCTTCTCCCTGGCTCGTTCATGATGCTCATCAAAGAAGCCCGTGAACCACAACAGCCCCAGCACCACCAAGGTGAATAATCCCAACACCCTCTTTTTCCTTAACAGCGGCCTAGGTCTCGCTTCTCCGGGGCCGTACCCATACGGCTTATCCTTGTACATGGGTAACGACCTTCGATCCGGGTTTAGGAATCCTCCCACTTTATCTTGTACTCCCCCAAACACTCCTCCTGCTCCTGCTGCTGGTCCAGCCCGTTGGCGGGTGGCAGCAGCCCAAAGTCGATCTTCAGCTTGGCGCGCCGGGTCCGTAAACGACGGGACGTGTCGTGGGATGGAAAAAGAGGCCATGTCCCCTCCTTGTTCGTATTCTTCTTCTTCTTCTACTTCTGTGTCTTCCTCGTCGTATGTCTCTTCCGCAGCAGCAGCAGCAGCAGCAGCAGCTGGCAGTAAGGTGCCCTGCTCCAAGTCCGACTGTGACTGGCTCTGAAAGGCAGTGTGGTCAAGCGCCCTCTCGACTTCCTTTGCGGCGGCTTCGACGGCGTCGCGGGTGCGTTCAGCGGCCTGCTCCGCGAATTCGGCGGCTTTGGCAGCGGTCTCGACAGCCTGCTGGGCGGCTTTCTCGGCACGGTCGCGGAACTCGGTGGCGGCAGTGGTGGCGGTTGCGCGGAGGATGTTGATGGCGGCAATGGTACCGGGGCGGTTGTGGAGGTTGAATGGATCGCGGACGCGGTTCATTGAGGAGGAGGTACCCTGGAGGGGAACTGAACCGTTGGCGCTATAGTAGTTGGGGCAGTTTCATTGGGGGACGGTACTGTCTTCCTTGGTGTAGCTAGTGCTGTTAGTGCACTTTTGGGCCTTGTGGTGCTGGACTTGAGACAATGGATTGGAATCGCCACGGTACTAGTTCTTGGTCATTAGGTAGGTAGGTAGGTAGGTAAAGGCAGGTATGGATTTAGCAAGAGCTGGCAATTGTAGGTATAGATTGGAATAGATGGAAGGTATTCACATGCGAAAGGGAGCAGCAGTCTCTCCCCCCAACTTTGTATTTGCCAAATTTGAGCGGTCAAGCTGCACAAGGAAGGAGAACTGCGGCGTGGACCTACCTAGCATGGAGCTGTGCTTCCATCCCTTCCATTACACTCTTACTTCCACTTCTGGCAGTGCCTGACATGTCTTTGCACATGTACCTACACCATGCAGAAGTTGTGGTGATTACTTTCATATCAGCCCGAGATAACGAGAATCATGCAAGAAACCAAGAACATTGCTGACCTCTTACACTAACTAGGTACACAGAATGTACACTACGCCAAAAAGGACAGCTTGAGCTTGGACGCGTCAAGTCCATGCCCTTGCGACGTCGTGGGCCCCGCTGTTTGTAGTGTTAAGGGGGCCAGGTTCGCCAGGGTTAAGGGTGTGGTGATCTGTCAGGGTTGGGTGTGTGGTCAATTACTCCCGGCGGTCTCACAAACTTCCATTTCTAACGGTTGGCGGTTATGTATAGAGGTATGTTGCAATGTATGAAGAGTATGTTTTTCGTGTATATGACTATGGATGAAGAGATATTAACCTTCCAAGTTGAAGTGAACGTGAAGAACATGTGAACAACCACAATACCTCTAACTTTGAGTTACAACCCCTTCCTTATCTTATCACCCTCTCCTCCCGTCCCGCTCACTAACACCGTCCGTGACAATTCAGTTCCACATTCGGTAACATCCCAATTTCTCCCCATCCCGTCCTTCAGCACTGCACCACTCAGCAGACCGCCCACCATCTCACCATCTTACAATATCACAACCACCTCACCACCCAAAACACTCTTGATCAAAATGTACTGCCTGGAAATCCAAAACTACCCCCACCTCACCCCCTCCGAATTCGCCGAGGCCGCCCACCACCTCGACCGGCGCTACAGCCAAGCGACCCTCGGCCCGCTCCGGCGCCAATGGAAGCTGCGCGTGCGCTCGGCGCTCAACACCCACTTTGTCTCTCCTTCGGATCCCGAATACAGCACTTTTATCCAAATCACCAGACCGCTCGAGGTCAATCTGGATGATGATGGGTTATCCGAGTTTTTGGATAATTTGAGTTTTCTTGAGGGGCCAGCAGCGGTAAGGGGGGATGAGGGGGAGGGGGAGGGTGTGGTTGGTGTGAGTGAGGGGATGGAGGTTGAGGATGATGATGAGGTATGTTCATGGCCCCGTGTGAAGTGGGGGTGATGGTGGTGGTGGTGGAAGATGCTGATATGTGGTTTACTGGGGGAGAAAAGGCCATGGTTTTGCCTTTTAAACAACAACAACAACAACAACAACAACAGCAAAAGACAAGCTATGGCTACGTCACATACGAAATACACCTTCACCCGACATATCAAGCGCCTTGTCTGTGGTTTTCACTAAACGGACTGCCGGCGGATGAACCAGCCTTCAACATCGACACCATCTTTCGACGGCTTGTACCCGATCAGTTCAAAGATGGACTTCGCCGCGCGGGTTCCGTGGGTGGTGTCTCAGCTGATGTAAGTTTTCTCATCTCATCTCGTGTTTTCGAATTTGTGTGCTTCGAATTTTGGAGTTCAATCTTCTCGCTGTTGAAAACACCAAAAAGTTAACTAGGGCTGAACTCTTTTTTCTCGCTCTTTGTGACTTTGTTGTTGTGAAGCATATGGAATATGAGAAGAAGAAGAGAGAGAAAAAAAAGGTGCCTATACTAACACACGAATGTCCCTTCTTTTGAATTATTTCGGCCAAACAAACAGTATCATCCCATCACAGGCCTTCCCACCTTCTTCGTCCACCCTTGTCTCCTCGGCGAGGCCATGTCGACCTTTGACAATGTCTCGATCGAGAACTACCTGATGGTTTGGCTTGGACTCGTCGGCGGCTGTGTCAGCCTTTGGATCCCCAAGGAAATGGCCTTGGAGCCTTCTTCCGCCTAAAGGAAGTGGGAGTAGCGCGGTGTATGTTGTACATGCAGCTAGCGGTGCGTATTCTGCATTGTCCTTCGAGAGGGCGATTTTTTTTATCCATCCGCTTCATTGCGCCTTCATTTTCGTCATCCTTCCCACCGCGAGCTGGTATCTTGAAACAAAAAGCAAATGCCATAGTGGACACCCATCAATCCTCGTCGCTGTCTTCCTCCATAGCAACGTCCGAATCGCTCTCCTCCTCTTCTTCCTCTTCCTCGCGTGGCCGCTTCGTTCCGCGGTTTTCCTCTGCCGGTGTGGTTGTCTCCGTCCCGGGAGGCTTGGCTGGCGAACCTTGTGGTGCTGGACTCTCGGTATTCGTAGTGGTAGGGGCGCCTGGTACTGGGGCACTGAAGATGCTCTGTTGGACGGTGGTGAGGGCTACGGCGGCGGCGGCCTTGGGTGGCACCAGAGTACCGTCGAGTTTGGCGATGATGTTGGAGCGACCCTTGGCGTAGGTGATTTTCTAGGCAAACCCGAGTTAGCATGTGAAGAGCTACCGCTGAAATATTTATCCCTGAAAAGACGTACCATTTTCCTGCCCAAAAACTCCATGCCGTCAAGTGACCTCATGGCCTGTGTTGCTGTCTGAATGTCCCGGTAGACAATGTGTGCTTGCCCGCGCATCTTCATGGTCTTGAGAGCGACAACATCGAGGACGGGACCGTAGGTGGAGAAGAGCATGTATAGTGCCGTACGGAGGTCGTCCTTCTGGATCTTGGCTGAGGGGAGGTTCGTGACGTAGAGAGTCTGGTTTGGCGGGTTCGAGACCACCTTTTGGGGGAGGCCGGCGGGGGGAGCAATACGCGTAGCCATTGCCGCGTAGGAATTCGGGAGTTGATGTTGTTGGTGTTTGTATAATGCAGGCTGTTAATTGTCGCGTATGTTCTCAGTATATCGTAGACGCCTCGTGGGAGGGGTGAATGTCGTCAATCGTCTCGTCGTCGTCGTCGTCGCTCGGGTGTATGTATGATGTTCGGTGATCAATGAAGAATACGACGTCGACAATTCGGTTGCTGGTCCAAAAATTGGAGACAGCGGGCGGCCAGCCTACGACGGGAACAATCGGTACAAACCCCACGGGCGTGGGTGCAGCTTGTTCCAGTTCCAGGTGGGTCAGCCCCGGCCGGCAGCACGCTTCCACTTGGCGGCGTCACCCACCCGCAGCCAACCCCACTACGCTGCCGCAACGGTGCCCCTGGAGCCTGGCGGTCTGACCTCATTTCAGGCGTCCAGCCCGCTGTAGTTACGTACGGAGCTCTCCCGCTCTCCGTTCCCGGACACAGCTTGCTTCCCCTTTCCACTTCCACTTACAACATCCGGCTCCGACACCAGACATCACTCTCCGTCATCACCGCGCGGTAGTAGAGAGCTATACTCCTATCGCATACCTTGTTTCTACACTCACCAAATCCTTCACAATGGCCGCTCCCGAGGTCCACCATCTCTTCCACCACCCCATCGCCGACCACTCCTTCTCGGCCGATCGCCAGACCTTGGCCATTGCCCGCGACACTCAGGTCGAGCTCTACGGCAGAGTCGGCAATGCCTTCAAGCTCAAGGATGAGCTCAAGGGTCATGACAAGCTTGTCACCAGCGTTGACATTGCCCCCAACACTGGCCGCATTGTGACTTGCTCTCAGGGTAGGCCCCCCTTTCGCAACCCAGGCACCTAACCAAACTAACAACCAACCCCAACTCACAGACCGCAACGCCCTCGTCTGGGAACCCTCCCCCACCGGCTACAAGCCCACCCTCGTGCTCCTCCGCATCTCCCGCGCCGCCACCTTCGTCCGCTGGTCTCCCTCGGAAGCCAAGTTCGCCGTCGGCTCCGGTGACCGCGTCATCGCCATCTGCTACTTTGAGGAAGAAAACGACTGGTGGGTATCCAAGCACCTGAAGAAGCCGATCCGGTCCACCATCACCTCCGTCGCCTGGCACCCCAACAGCGTCCTCCTTGCTGCCGGCTCCACCGACGCCCACGCCCGCGTCTTTTCCGCCTTCATCAAGGGCACCGACCAGCGTCCCGAGCCGAGCCCCTGGGGCGAGAGATTGCCTTTCAACACGGTCTGCGGCGAGTTCCTGAACAACTCTGCCGGATGGGTGCATTCCGTTGCCTTCAGCCCAAGCGGCGACGCTCTGGCGTTTGCGGCGCATGACTCCTCCATCACCGTCGTCTACCCCTCTGCGCCCGAGCAGCCGCCCAAGGCGGTGATCAGCATCAACACGCAGCTTTTGCCCTTCATGAGCCTCTTCTGGAACGGAGAGACCGAGATCATTGCTGCGGGTTACGATTGCGAGGCCTTCCGCTTCCAGGGTGGCGAGCAGGGGTGGCAGCTGGCGGGCACGCTGGAGAAGGCCAAGGCTGGAGGAAGACCGGGTCTTGGTGACGAGGACAGAGAGGAGTCTGCGCTGAACATGTTCAAGCAGATGGACCTGAAGGGTAAGGTCAGCAAGGATGATACCATGTTGAAGACGGTGCATCAAAATACGGTCACTATGTTGAGGCCCTTTGAGGAGAGTGGTGGACGGGTGACCAAGTTTAGTTGTGAGTGTTCCCCATTCCTACATAATCTGTGGTTTCAATAGTTATTGATACTGACTTGACACAACAGCGAGCGGTGTCGACGGCAGAGTCGTCATCTGGCACACCTAGATTTCTTCTTCATGAAAGAGGGTATAGCCGCACACCTATGGAAGCAAAAAGCCCGCAAGCGAAGCGTAACATTTAATGTTAATGGAGCAAGAGTGAACGGCTGATGATGAATCAAATTCAAGTTCAAGATCGATCATTGTCAGTTTAGCGGGTAACTTTCCCGGTCTTTGATTTCTGCCCTATCCGTGCCTCCCGGTATCCGCCAAAGTGATTGATAGTCCATCCACCCATTGTATAGAGACCCATCATGTCACTTATCAACAGTGAGCTATCCGTTTGTCATGACCGCCCGGCCGATACCGCAAGATATGTATGTGTGAATCAGACACACAGTCAACAACACATACAGGTTCATACATACAAAGCGATTCATTGACTACCGCTTGTGGCTTGCCGGACGCATTCCGATTTGCCGTGATAACTTCCATAAAAGACTTGTAAGAGAACTGATAACTGGCGGCAGGAGAAGTGCATGTTAACATTCATGTCCATCTCCTTGTTTTGTCTATTTCATGTCCTTTCGCTCCCCATCCAGACCTTAGCTTAAAAGCATCTAAGTAATCAGCCGTCCGTCACTCCGTCCCTTTCAGCTATCCAAACAACTCAACTTCACCTTGCTTTGCCTCCATCTTCCCTGCCTACTTTTTCTGATTTGAAAAGCAGCGTCACAAGCCAAACAACAAACCGAACCATGGATCACAACAATTACCACCAGTCATTTAACCACCTTCCACACCCTCTGTACTTTATTTCCGCATCTCCAGTTCATGCTTCCCCTCTTGGTAGTCCTCCAGAACCAAGAGACTACCACTACGCTCCAGCATCACCAAGCGACTTTATTTACAACTCCTCTGCCATCGCCAATAGCACCGCCAACGGCACAGCTAGCACTAGCACGGGTACTAGCATCTTTGATCGTCCCTCCCGCCCTTCTTCTTCTTCTTCTTCTTCTTCTCGTTCTTTATTCTCCATCTCTAACGAGCGGGTATTTGGTTATCCACCTGCGGGAGTAGAGTACAGCGGCCCTTCTACTGGGGCTGTGGAGCGGTCGGTTTTGGATTATTTGGAGGTACCTGGGGTACCGACATCAAGTCTACCACAACCTACACCAGGTTTTGAGGAGCATAGACGCCAGCGGCAATCAACAACAATGAACATGGGGCCAGGACCAAGTAAATCGGTGCCGCCTGCGTTGTCGTTGGGTCGTGAAAGAGGGAGTAATGCTAGTTCCAGTGAGGAGACAGTGGTGATTAAGCGGGAGGAGGGATCGCTTAGTCCTGTTTGGGTGTCGATACCGCTAGGGCAGAGGGTGGAGAGGTGGGTGCCGCGGGTGACACAGGGAAAAGAGGGAAAACAGATTAAGCAGGTGGAAGGAGATGGGGGAATGGACAATGGGATCAGTGGCGGTAGGACCTGGGGGAAAAGGGGGGAGGGGGTGGTAATGGAGAGGGTTGTGATGCCACCACCAACGGTGCAAAGTATGGGTGGGGACGTGGGCAGTATGGAGATGGGAATGGGCATGGAACCAACAATAATGCCCAAGATGGGCCTGTTCAAACCCATCAGGTGGGATGGGCCGTCTTCTTCTTCTTCTGCTTCGAAGACTAAAGCGAGGAGGGTACGTGCCTGGGAAACCTTGGAAGGAGATTGTGGGAATGATCATTTCCGACGGACTTGTGGAAATCAAGACGGAAACGGAAATGGAAACGAAAACGGCAATAGAAACCGAAACGACGAAACCGAAGACGAAAAGGTTTCTGACGCCCCCATCTCTCCTCATTCTCGCTCCCCAAAGAGACTCAAAACCTCCTCCCGATCAAGATACACCTTTTGTCCAGGTCCAGCAGAAACAGAAACAAAAACAGACACGGAAATAAAGCAAGAACCAGGCCTCTCACCGCCACCATCCGCTATTTTCGCTCAAATTCCCAGAAATCCCTTCGATGCCGTCCCAAGCAACAGTGGCTATGAATCCTCCGGCCAATATGACGATTCCCTTTCTCCGCGAAGTATCAGCCCTTTGACTCGGGTGCCGACACCTCGTCGTGTGCTGTTCACCACTACTCCGAACCGGATCATGACTGGAACAAGAGAAACGACTCAGCCTTCACTAAGGGCGGTGAGTAAGCAGTTGAAGAAGAGGAATCGGGAGATGGCGCTGGGGCAGCAGGGTCGGGAGGATAATCGAGAAGTGAGTCGGGAACGAAGTGACGAAGCGAGTCGGGAACCAAGAAAGAAACGAAGAGGAGAGGGGGGATGGAGTTTACCTGGCGGTAGTCAGGGACAGACTCACGGTGCTTCACTGCAGCAGCAGCAGCAACACCGAGGATCTTCAGAAGAAAGAGAAAAAGGCTGGACAACAACCATCTCAGGCAGCAGTGAAGAAGGGGAAGTAAGCAGTTACTACGAAAACAGTTACAGTTATAGCTGCGGTCAACAGGAAAGGCGGGATAGGGATGACGCTGCTGCTGCTGCTGCATCAAGTAATAATGCCCTTTCTTGTACCGATCAAGAAGAAGAAGAAGAATGGTGTCGCCCTTTTTCATTCTCATCGTCGGCACCCGTCTCTTTTGAGACGTCAGCGAGATATGGTGATTATGTATCCGCTCCTCCGTCACTGTCGGTTTCCCAACTGAAGGGGGAGGAATACCGGCAAGCTATTATACAAATGGTGCAAGACACTTGTCTTGAGGCTAGCAAGAGGTATATCAGGGCTCATTGTGTGAATAGGGGGGCCCGTGACGGGGGCGGTAGTCCCGACACTAGTCCTGCTCCCCGCCAAACTGTCTCGACACGATCGGCCCGCAAGGCAAGAAGGAAGCATAAACTTGAATCCCGTCAGGCATTTTCCTCTTCCTTTTCATCCTCCTCCTCCTCACCAGAATCTTCACCAGCACCAGCACCTTCACAGCAACGACGCAAAGGTAAAGGTAAAAGCAAACGACAAAACCGAACCAAAAAGCGAACAACCGCCACCACCACTCCTCCCTCCTCTTCGTCCTCCTCTTTTAACTCACCCCATCACCAACCTCCCCCCGAAATCCATTTAAGAGATGCCCTCCTCCCCAACATCTCCCAAATCTGCACCCTCCTCTGGTCGCGCTCGCAGTCTCTCCGACTGCACGACACCGACAGCATCGAGCTGCATACCGCGCGAAACATGTACTGGCTTTTATCGTGGGCGGAGACCGTGGCTTTTGCCGTTGCTGTTGCTGCTCCCGCCGCCATCTCGGATGCTGGTATGTCACCGTGTACCTCGGTGGATTCACTATCATCATCATCATCATCATCTGTTGCTGCCGCTAGTGTCCCTGGCGGTCCCTGTCTTGAAGAAGAAGATTTGGGTGTACAAGGGGAGTGGTATCGATCTTCTTCTTTTTCTTTGCGGCGGAGAAAAAGGGAGTGGGAATGGGACTGGGAGTGGGAGGGTTTTGGGGAGGGGGTGAGTGAGGAGGGGGATAAGGCTAAAGGAGGGTTTGAGAGCAGAAATGGGAAAGCGGTTTGGGAACAGCAACGCATAGAAGAAATGATGAAGAGGGTGTTTGACGAGGGAGGCATGCTTTGTGAGTTTCTGGGGTATGGGGAGGGGGTGGAGAGGTTGGGTAGGGTTAGGGAGTTTTGTGGGTTTTGACGGAATTCATTCATGGACTACTTGGGTTGGTTCCTATCTAGAATTTGCGGCATTTTGAGGTAGTAGTGTTTCTGGTCAAGGATGGAATCTGGATATTGAGAATTGGATAGAAGAGATTTTTCTTCAAAGATCGTCAATGTGGTAACTGAAGATAGCCTGATGAGCATGTGTACTTTTCTTCGGGGCATGGTCCACAACGTGTTTGCCTCGTGGCTTATTTGGTTCCTGGTGAGGAAAAGGAAATATGTCTCGTGCTTTGATTTAATAGCTTCTGGTAGTGTATACACGTGTATATGATGTATTAGTTATCGTCTTGTCTGGCTTGTTCTGGGTAAAGCGTGATGGGTTTGGTTGGCTCGGCGTGTGTGACCCTGGTTGACTCTAACTTTTTAGAACAAGTGTGGGTGTTACTCCATCTTGATGCTCTTTGGTAATGACAGCAAAGAATCGATAAGATAGCCGGGAAGAGCGGGAATAACCAAAGAAAAAACCATAGGGACGGATATCGAGAAAAAAACACAAAAAACAAAAAAAGGGGGCGCGGTTTATCGGGCACTGAAATTGGGATGGTCCACAAAGTATCCAATATTGCCATGATAACGTCAACTGAGGAAGAGCTGAAAAGAGCTGACCCCACTGGAGCCCACTCGATAACCCCACAACCCCACGGCGGGTAGGCGAACGCTAAGAGCGCTGCCCTGAAGTGGACCTGTCCGGGGCATGGTTGGCGGGATCCCGGGCCTTGTTACAGTGGATGTGGTTCCCCCCCAGAATTCCCAGGCAGGGCAATTCCCCGGAATGGAGGATGGGAAAATGTTCAGTTGGTTTTCAACATGGTATCATCTTCGACCCCCCTTCCATCCTTGGACCTTGTCTTTGTCACCAATGAGAGACGGACTCGCTCACCGATCACTCGCATTCCCGTATGTCCGCCCGTGTTACATCCAGAAATGACCCCACGGACCGTCACCCAACAGCCCTGAGGCCGGCCGGGGGAATGATAAGCACTTCTCTTCCTGTTGTGGTCACGGCTATGTGCTGCAGTAGTGTAAGCTTAGCTGACAGGGCATTCGATGACTGCCCCTGCCTCTTTTTTTTTTTTTTTTTCTCTTTTTTTAATTTCTTTTTTTTTCCCTCCTTCTCACTCACATATTATCCAAGTTGAAGTACTACACACATCAACCCGGACTGTCACGCGACCACACTCCACTCACCAAATCCGCCATCTCACCCGGCGACGATAGGACGAACGGTTGTGATAGGGACGCGATGATATTGGGCGCGTATCTAGTAAGAGGATGAGACCTTTACAAACCGACCAGTCGCCTCTCAACCGACAATAACGACAACAACGGAAGCATGAAACCCAAAAAGCGAGACACCATGCCCAGCGACATAGAAATGGCCGCTTACGGCAGCAGAGGTGGAGATTCCTTCGGCCAGGGAAGTTCATGGAGTTTCCGGGAACCCTTCGCAGTCGGCCGCGTTCCGACATGGGCACGCGCTCGGCATCGCCAAGAACCGAGGTTGCGGACATTCCTCGACTCGTTCAAACGGGACCCGGTCCGCCGGATATCAACACATGGCATCTACGCCCAGAGTCATCCTGATCAATACCAAGCAGCCGACTCCTCGGATGAACCTCGGACCGAACAGAATCATGGAAGCCACTACTTTGACCTGCACGCCGCCAACGTCAGGACGGCAAACACGGGTCTGGCCCGAGAGCTCAAGGGGAGACACTTGCAGATGATTGCCATTGGTGGTTCAGTTGGTATGTCTTGTACAACACCTTACAAAAAGACATGACTGACCAACATCAGGTTCCGGTTTGTTCGTGGCCTCGGGCAAGTGTCTCTACCTAGGAGGTCCGGCCGCGCTCATCATTGCATATGGCTTTGTGGGTGTCATGCTTTGGTGTACTATTCAAGCTCTCGGTGAGCTGGCCGTTGCTTTCCCCGTTGCCGGTTCCTTCTCGTCATACTCTACAAGATTCCTTGATCCAGCATGGGGTTTTGCCATGGGGTGGAAGTAAGACACTGACCCCTGAACTTTATCGAACCTGACTAACCTCACCCCCAGCTATGCCCTCCAATGGTTGACAGTCCTACCACTCGAACTCATAGCAGCTTCCATCACCATCGGCTACTGGAACGACCAACTCAATAAAGCCATCTTCATCACCATCTTCCTAGCAACCGTTATCATCATCAACCTCTTTGGTGTCAAAGGCTATGGTGAAGCCGAATTCGTCTTTTCCATTGTAAAAATCGCCGCAGTCACCGGTTTCATGTACGTACATTCCCTTTTTATCCTCTCCAAAACTCTCCCTAACGATACCAGCATCCTCGCCGCAGTCATCAACATTGGCGGCTTCGACGACCCCCAAGGCAACACCGGCTACATTGGCGGGCGCTACTGGACCAACCCCGGCGCCTTTCACCACGGTTTCAAAGGTCTCTGCTCCGTCTTCGTCTCCGCCGCCTTCGCCTTTACAGGTACCGAGCTGGTCGGGCTCGCCGCCGCTGAAACCGCCAACCCGCGTAAATCCCTACCGACAGCCATCAAACAAGTCTTTTGGCGCATCACCCTCTTCTACATTGTCTCTCTCACCCTCGTCGGCCTCATCGTCCCCTACAACCACGAGCGCCTGTTGGGAAACATCTCCCATTACTCCGTCTCCGACGCCTCGTACTCGCCCTTCGTTATAGCCATCGAGTCCGCCTCCATCCAAGTGCTACCGGGAATCATGAACGCCGTCATCCTCATCGCCGTACTCAGCGTAGGCAACTCCGCCGTCTTTGGTAGTTCCCGCACCTTAGCAGCCCTGGCCGACCAGCGTCAAGCGCCCCAAATCCTCGCCTACGTCGACCGCAAGGGCCGGCCCCTCTTCGCCATCCTTTTTGCAGCTCTCGTCGGCCTCATCGGCTACCTAGCCGACCTGAAATTCCAATCAGACGTGCTAAACTGGCTGCTCGCCGTCTCGGGCCTTTCGTCCATCTTCACCTGGGGCTCCATCTGCCTCTGCCACATCCGGTTTCGCCGCGCCTGGGCCCGCCGGGGCCGGTCCCTTACCCAACTCAGCTTCACTGCACAGGCAGGCATCACGGGGTCGTACGTCGGCCTTTTTCTAAATGTCTTTGTGCTGATTGCCCAATTCTGGATTGCGGCGTTCCCGATTGTCACGTTTACGGATAACCAGTCGGCGGCTACCGCGTCGCCGAGTAAAGTGGCGCAGAGTTTCTTTTTGCAGTATCTGTGTGTGCCGATTGTGGCGGCGTTTTATTTGGTGTATAAGCTGTGGTTTAGGACCAAGATTGTCAGGAGTGATGAGATGGATTTGGATACGGGACGGAGGAGGGATGTGAATTTGCCCGTGTTGGTGATGAGGGAGAAGGAGGAGGTGGAGGGGTGGCCCGGGTGGAAGAGGGTTTATCGGTTTTTTTGTTAGCCGTTCACTGGGATTATTTGGTTTGGAGTGGTGATTTCCTTGGGTTTGGATTGAATGGTTACCTAGGAGTACCCTAAATGTCTTGGAGTTTGTGTTGGAATATTTGGGAAGGATTTGTTGGAATTATGGGTTTGGGATGGGATATGAAGCGAGGCGTTTAGAGTTTGTGGGTTAGTTGGGAACGAATTTGCGATGGAATTTTGACTCTGTTCAGTTCTGTACAGTTTGATGATACCATGGCCGGGGCTTGTTAGTATACACCACTTGTAACTGTAATGACCATGGATGGAGAAGAATGAAAATATCCGATAATTGGCTTTTTACCTCTTATGGTCACCTACGGCATCCATCTTCGGTTCTCGGGTAGTTTCGACTTTTGCCTGTAGCCACACCTACGCTGAATCCCGAACTCGATTCAGTTCGGTTCCGTAAGACAACGGGAGGTACTCATACACCACCGTGTTCAATGAGTCATTTTAGTATATTGGGCAGGCAGGTGTATCGGGACTTTTCAGATATGTGCCTATTACTAGGTAGGTAAACGAAGGGGCGATGAAGTCTTTCTGTTTAGTCATTCAGTTCAGTTCAGTGGAAACTGCCCTGGGAAAGAGCACCCCATCAACCGCATAACCTATGGAAAAGGGCTTGTTCTACAATGGAAGGAATGAATTTGCGTGATGTACCATTGTTACCTGTAGGTTGTCTTGCTTAGGCATACCTAAAGGTGGGAACCGTCATCGCTGTTGATGTTAATATAAAAGTCTCAACCGGAAAGGAACAGTCTACATGACATCTCCTTTACTATCTACCATCCAAGTCTACCACCATCAGTCCCGATACCTCTCCCCTTCCACCCTTTCCTCTTCCTCTCTCCCCATGTGAATCATCTCCCCTCTCCTCTTTCCAAACCCCACCAAAGTCACCACCCCCAAACAAACAGCAAACATCCCCCCCGCCACCAAAAACGGCAATCCCATCCACCGCATCCCATCCCCATCCCCCTTTCCCGGTCCCTCACCAAGTCTCAACCCAACACCAAACAACTCCGCAGCCACCGGCCTCCCCGCCGACGTAGCCGCATACGTAACAACACTAATGACCGTATACAGCGTCGCGCGATGGCGAGCATCCACGAGGTTGGTAATCAGACTGCGCAAGGGGACCGAAAGCGCGGCGCCTGCTGAATAAAGAACTTCGCCTGAGGCGAGAAATCCAAAATTCGAGATGGGGAGGGAAATGAACAGGCAGCCGAGGGTGAGGAGGGTGGCGAAGGTGCGGGAGAGGAGGGCGTCTTTGGCTTCTTCGCCCATTCTTGCCCAGGGATATGGCGAGGAGTGGGAGAAGAAAGTGGATAAAGAGGGGAGGAGGAGGGTGAGTGTTAGGAGGTTGGTGAGGGCGCCGAGGGAGGGGAGGAGGGAGGCCTGTTTTGGATGGGTGTTAGTGGGAGGGATGAGATAAATAGGTAGGTAGGGGAAGGGGCAAAAAAAAGGAAAGGAAAACACTCTTGGAGGAAATAAAAATGGTGAATAAGGATAAGACGTACCTTCCCCAAAGACCACCCCAGCCTTTTACTCGCATACTGAATCATCAACAACTGTTCCGCCTGCTCGCCCATATAGTACAACCAGAAACAAAGCAACAGCAAAACAGCCTTGGGGTTCTTACAAGTCCACGTCCCTGCCTCCTTTGTCTTTTCCACGTACTCTTCCACAAGCTGCATGACAGTCTTCTTATGCTTCGTGATTGTTTCCTCCGCACTAGACCCGCTGTTCTCTTCCTCTCCCTCTGCACCCATCACCAACTCACCAACACCTATCTCCAAAGAGTCGATATCAGAAGAAGCAGGCAAAGTCTCCTCCACAAAAACAACAGCAACGACATACCCCACCACCTGAACCAAAAGACCAATCCACATGGCAAGCCACGCATCATCATAGGCAATCAAAGCACCACCAATAGGCACAAAGAGAAACCGCGAGACGATGGACGCAGCAAGGAGGTAGCTGAAGAAGGTGGAGCGTTGCTCGGCGGGACAGACGTCGGCGATGAGGACATAGACAATACTGGTGAAGGTGGTGCTGCCTGAGCCGAGGAGTTGGAAGAGGCCGCCGAACCAGACGGCGCGGATGGGGAAGAAGTTGGGGAAGTAGTCTTTATGACTGTTAGGTTTTTTTTTATCGATGGATAAGGGAAAGGGAAAGGGAAAGAGAAAGGGAAAAAGGACGAGAAAACGTACAGACGAGACGAACCCATGCTTCGTTTAGTAGACACCCCAATAAAGCGAGGAGCAGGACTTTTTTGCGTCCGATGCGGTCGGTTAGGATGCCCCAGGGGATGGCGAGGGCGACGGCTGGAGTTTTTGATGAGTGTTGGGTTAGTGTTTGTGTTTTGTTTTGTTGGGTTCAGTTGTGTGTGAGTTATCGGGCATCGATCATGCAGCATTTTTCTTCTTAGGTATGTTCATGATATCCTTCTCATTTTATTCCCCGTTCATCTTTTTTTTTCACCCTTTACTCTTCCCACCCTCTTATTCCACCCCCGTTTCTTTTTCTCTCCTCTCTTTTTCTCTCCTCTCTTTTTCTTTCTTCTTTTTTTTTTTTTTCTTTCTTTTTTTTTCCTTTTCTTTTTCGTTTTTCTTTAATTTTTAATTTTTAATTTTCTTTATTTTTATAACTCCTGTTTCCCTCTCTTCCTCTCTTCCTCTCTTCCTCTCTTCCTCTCTTCCTCTCTTCCTCTCTTCCTCTCTTCCTCTCTTCCTCTCTTCCTCTTAACCACTTCTACCTCCCTCTTCCCCCCTCCTATTATCCCCCCTCTTAACCACTTCTACCCCCCTCCCCCCTTATTCCACCACCACCAAAAGAAACAAAAAAAAAAAAAAAAAAAAAAAAAAAAAAAAAAAAAAAAAAAAAAAAAAAAAAGTCAAACCCACCAGGTAATATCTCAAACACATCCTTCCAAGCATTCACCTCGGCAACCTCACTCTGCACCGGCCCCACTTTACACTTATCATCTTCAAAGTTCGTCGGCAGTCCTTCAAAGCTGGTCGGCAATCCTTTTCCCAAGCTCAAAGAGTCGATGATTCCCTTCTCATAGTACTTTTTGCAGATGATCCCCTGGAGAATGGCGAGCGAGGGCGCGGTGGTGATTTGTACGCCCATGGTGAAGAGGAGGGTGAGGGAGGCGACTGTTACGAGGGTTGGCCATAGTGCGGATGAAGAGGGTTTTTGGTCTTGGAAGGAGGGGGCATCTTGGGGAAGGAGGGTGGTTTGTTCGGTTGGGGTGTCGTTGGTGTCGGTGTCTTCTGGGGGGTCCATGTTTGGTGGTTTTGGTGATGGGGATGATGAGTGGTGATTAGGTGGGAAAAAAACAAGATGAAGGCAACGCTGGTCAAGGACAGAAGATGAAAGAAGAGTGATGCTGATGAAATCAGAAAGAGTCTGAACGCCCGAGGTGAAATGGAATGTCAAGAGAATGTGGAGGGATGGTTGGTAAAAGGTCAAAAACCTTGTGTGAGTCAAGGTAAACAAATGATAAGGGGTTTCACATCATAGGGCTGGATGGATTGGTGTTGTATTGTTGGTAAGAGTACGTACGTATTGCTGGGCCGGAACGCGCAAAGGACGCGCAATACTTGCTGGGGTTGCGGTGCGCTGGCACGGTATAGGATTCGATAGCGGTTTATTGGTTGCGGCTTAACGGAACCCGGAATGATATCAAGGTTGGGTTCCGTCTTATGTGTTGATGGTTGCAAATGAAACAGATTCACTTTCTGTTTTGAGAAGAGATGATGGGAGATACTAACCACCAGGGAAACCAACACCGACCAGATGCTTATTCCCGACATGAAGCATTCGTAGGGCCCTTATCGGTAACCAACGGTTTCTCTTTGGGAGTATCATACATTATGAATCTATCATGAAAGATTTGTATGGGAGGATTCAAATGTACCTTTGCTCTGCCCTGGAGACGGGACGTGTAAGCGCTAGAACAGATGTGGAAGGTCGATAACTTTATACGAACTCTATTCCAGCAACCGGCCGCGCGTTAACGTCCACGTCAAGCAACCAAAAAGAACTTTGATGCCCAACATCGCTGCCGATTCCGTCGATATATGACGGGGCTGCCTTTTTTGTCTAATCCATCGCTCCCTGCCCCAAACTTCCTTTCCCGGCCCGGCCTATGCATGCTCATCCTCTGTCACAAATATGTTTTCGTCGTCGTTATTGCTGGAAGCATGTGGTATAGTATGTCGCATATAGCTCAGGTATACAGATAGATCGATAGCGGTTATGGGTTCCTCAGACTGTAAATCGGCTTCATATGGTCCGTTGTTTGTTCTCTAACTGGGGAGTATGGTCCTTCAAGCCGCGGGGGCAGCAACATAGGCGTTGATGGCCTTGACGGCGTCGCCATCGTGGGCCTTGAGTAGTTCGGTAGCCTTGGCCTTGGTGAGCTCGAGCTCCTCGACCTGTTTGATGCCCCGTCAGTAAGCTGTGCCCAACGGCGATTACTAAAGACACTCACAAGGAGGGCGACATCGGCCGCATCGACCTTGACCTTCTTCACCTCGGCCTGCTTGCTACCGGCAGTGCTGAGAGAGTGGAAAGCGTTCTTGACGGCATCCTGGTCGACCTGGGCGGAGGACTCGTCTTCGCGGTTGGAGTCGAGGCTGGACAAAGCAGCGGCGGCCTTGCGGTCCTCGGCGGACTTGGCGGTTGGCTGGACCTCTTCCTCGACGTCACCGCCAGTGGCGCCCTCGACGACGGCAGGTGGTTGTTTGTCCTCGGCCATTTTGAAAGTTGAAACTAAAATTGGCAGTGTAGACAAAAGTCGGACAGACGTCGGTTGCTAAAATAAAGCTTTGAAACAGGAGCTGGCTGCTGCTGTAGTGTCACTGCTGCACTTTGCTGTACGTAGAACACCAAGTTCCCGTCGCGACCAGATGTGGGGGCGGGGCAGGCACCGGGCACAGCGTCACAGTGGGACACATTTCGTCGCCCATGTTATTGGTCAATTGACTTTCCCAGACTTTGGAGGGACGGTTTTGACACTTTGAACAAACACCGTGTGGTGCACTTGCCACTGACTCACCACTCCCCCGACAAGCCGAAAGGATATTTGAATAGGATCTTCCGTCTTCTTTGAAGTCCAGCCATGACTAGCAATGAACTACACACCATTCTTTACCACTTTCTTTTCTGAGAAAAGACCACCATAACAGTCGTCGTCGTTCAAGACTTTAGTTCTTGGATATTGACCCACCTGTCCATTCTTAGTCACTCGCTGTTCGAATACTACTGCCAAGACATCACAAGCGCCACTTTGGCTTCGAAATTTCCACCCACTTACACACCAACTTCACCATCTTCAAATCCGTCGTCACCATGAGCCAACAAACGACACCAAACGCCTCCGGATGGACACCCGACTCGTGGAGATGCAAGCCCATCAAGCAATGCCCCGAGTACCCCGACAAGGCCGCCCTTGAAAAGGCCACCAACGAGCTCAAGACCCTCCCGCCCATCGTCCTCCCCAACGAGATCATCCGCCTCCGGGAACACCTTCGCGATGTCGCCCAAGGCAAGGCCTTCCTCCTCCAGGGCGGCGACTGCGCCGAGCTCTTTAGCTACTGCCAGCAAGACGTGATCGAGTCCAAGATCAAGCTCCTTCTACAGATGTCGCTTGTCCTCCTCTGGGGCGCCGACAAGCCCGTTGTGCGCATCGGCCGCATGGCCGGCCAGTACGCGAAGCCTCGCTCATCGCCCGTCGAGACCATCAACGGCAAGGAAGTGCCCTCCTTCCGTGGCGACATCCTCAACGGCTTCCACCCCGATGAGCGTGAGCTGGATCCTAACCGTCTCGTGCGCGCCTACCAGTACTCAGCAGCCACGCTCAACTACATCCGCGGCGCCATCGGTTCCGGCATCGCCGACCTTCACGGTCCCCTCGACTGGGGCCTCGGCCACGTGCGCGACCCGGCTCTCAAATCCAAGTACCAGGAAACCGTCGACCGTATCCAGGAAATGTTGCGCTTCATGCACACCATTGGCGCCGACCAAAACGAGAAGCTGTCGACTGTCGAGCTCTTCACCTCGCACGAGGGTCTCCTGCTCGAGTACGAGGAACCGCTCACCCGCTTGCTCAACCACCCTTCGGTCCGCTCCTACCCTCCCGACTCTACCACTCCCCCCAAGAAAGAATACTACAACACGTCGGCTCACTTCTTGTGGATCGGCGACCGCACGCGCCAAATCGACCACGCGCACGTCGAATACTTCCGCGGCATCGCCAACCCCATTGGCGTCAAGATTGGTCCCTCGACACCTACTTCGGACTTGTTGCCTATGCTGCGCACCCTGAACCCCAACCGCGAACCCGGCAAGGTTACGCTCATTACGCGTTACGGCGCCGACAAGGTGGCGTCTCTCCTGCCTGCGCACATCCACACGGTCGAAAGCTCCGAGTACGCCCGCACCGTGGTCTGGCAGTGCGATCCCATGCACGGCAACACACAATCGGTCAGCGGCGGCATCAAGACGCGCAAGTTCAGCGACATCTTCTCGGAGCTTCAGCAGACACTACGCATCCACAAGGAACAGAAGTCTTACCTGGGCGGCATGCATTTGGAATTGACGGGTGACGCGGTGACAGAGTGCTTGGGAGGTGGTGCAGGGCTAGATGAGGATGACTTGAGTACTAACTATACGAGCTTCTGCGATCCGCGGTTGAACGAGAAGCAGGCGCTGGAGCTGGCGTTCCTGGTGGCGGATCATTATAGGCAGGAGAGAAAAGAAAAGGAGGCTGAAAGGAGAAAGTCCTCGGTGGTTTAGGGGGCCGCTTGTTTGAAGATGTGGAGGAGCTGGCAGATGAAAAAAGTAGTGAGGCTACTGGCGCGAATGGGAGTGCTCCTACTATTGGAGGAACTGCTACAACTCTTGGGGCTGCTACAGCGAATGGGGCAGCAAATACAAAATAGGATGCGACTACCAATGAGGCTGCTATTACATCTAGGGCAGGTGGTGGTTTTGGATGTGGCGGGACTGCTGCTTCGGAAACTCTTCCATGACATGCCAAAGCTGGGAACGGCTGATAGGCCACGACGGGAGATGGCCCATGGTCGCGATACAGCTATTGTGTGATAAAAGGGTGGATAGTTTTGTGATGACAAGCGAATCGGCCATAGGTGGTGGGTTTTACAGGTCATGGAAAAAGGAAAGGGGAAAAAGTCCCGAAAGGGGTGTGAAACG
This sequence comes from Neurospora hispaniola, assembly GCF_033458365.1. Classification (NCBI taxonomy): domain Eukaryota; kingdom Fungi; phylum Ascomycota; class Sordariomycetes; order Sordariales; family Sordariaceae; genus Neurospora; species Neurospora hispaniola. The sequence goes on along the minus strand of NW_026944407.1, from coordinate 4,981,780 downwards.
GTCTATGAGGAGGCAAGCGGTTGTCATGTTATGAAAGAGGGTTATTCAAAATTCACAAGTGCTATAGCGTCTTTCTGTATCGAACATTGGATTCATCTTTTCAAGTGTTTTGGTACAACAAGGTAGTGTCCTGGAAATTCGAAGCCCAAGAAAAGTACAGGGTAGTCAAGGTGACGCATCGTGAGCACAGTGACGTACACCGTCCGTCCGTCGGGCTCCAGCAGCTTTGGTCTGCCGCATGTTTCAGGTCATGCAACAAGCTACTGTCGTCCGATACAGCTCCTCCCCTCCTGGTGACATTTACCCCGCTGTCCTGTATCATTGTACCAGAACAGTTCCAGCTTCCAGAGCTTCCCCTCTTTTTGATCTTCCGTCCGATCATCAACTTGAAACATCCGACTTGAACTGACCAAGCTTTTACAGACTCACAGCTTATCTATCTTTACTCCATTCTCGTTTTGTTTGTCCGACCTCGTTACTTACCCCTCTTCCACTTCCGGTTCCAACTCTATTCCGACACCTTCGACGTCCATCGCAAACCCCAACAACTCTCCCCGACCAACAACCCAAACAACCCAGACCAACCATACCAACCGCAACAATGGTCGACCGTGGCCGTAAGCCCTCCGCCCTAGCCTCCACCCCCGGCCTGCCCCCGCAACCCCAAGTCGCCTTCTCTGCGGACAACTCTCGTGTGACCGCCACTCTTCCCACCGGCGAGAGCGTCTCGGTCCTGCTGTACGGCGCCACCGTCGTCAGCTGGAAGGACAAGAACGGCGATGAGAAGCTGTGGCTGAGCGAGGCGGCCAAGTTGGATGGGAGTAAGCCTGTGAGGGGCGGAATTCCCTTGGTTTTCCCGGTATGTTGTCCGCCGCCCTTGATTATTTTTTTTTCAAAGGAAGGAAGAAGGAAAGACGACGTTATGCTGACGAGAAACGGAAATAACAGGTCTTCGGAACAGCCCCCGGCCACGCTCAAACCAAGGAGCTACCCCAGCACGGCTTCGCCCGCTCGTCGCGGTGGGAGTTCCTGGGCAAGTCCACTTCGGAATCGACGCCCACTCCCACCACCCCGGCCTTTGCTGCGACGGCCACTAGCGCTGCCGGAGCGGTGGCGGCGGCGGCGGCGGATTTGAGCGTCAAGCTGGACTTTGGACTGAGCTCTTCGGGCTTGAGCGAGGACGCCAGGGCAAAGTGGCCGTATGCGTTTAATGCGATTTACAGCGTCACGCTGAACACGGATAGTCTGACGACCAACTTGGTGATTACCAATGACGACGAGAGGAGTTGGGAGTGTCAGATGTTGATGCATACATATCTCAGAGTTAACGTATGTTTTTTTTTTTTTTTTTTTCCTTTTCCTTTTTCCTCCCCTTGCTTCCTTCCTCCCGCTAATCGCACACAAAAAAACCAGGACATCACCTCCGTCTCCATCCACGGCCTCGAAAACGCCTCCTTCGTCGACAAAACCACCTCCCCCATCTCCACCAGCACGCAAATCACCTCGGCGCTAACCATCTCCTCCGAGACCGACCGCGTCTACACCCCCGCCGGCGACGACCCCGCGTCCATCCCCATCACCGTTTTCGAAGGTGACCAACCCAAGTACACTGTTCTGCGGGACAACCTTGCCAACGTGGTGGTCTGGAACCCCTGGATCGAAAAGGCGCAAGGTATGGCGGACTTTGAGCCCAAGGACGGGTACAAGAACATGTTGTGCGTGGAACCGGGGGCGGTGGCTACGTGGCAGGTGTTGGAGCCGGGGGATGCGCTTGAGGGGGCGCAGACGATTGTTTTGGGTGGGAAGCAGAATTGAACCGAGGGTGCGTGGGTGCGGGTGCTGAGGGCAGAGCGGGCTAGAGAAGGGATGAAGGGGAGGTTATAACATCAAGACAAGGGGATGGAAGTGGTAATTGGATTAAAGTGGGAAACGGAGGATGTACATGAATGATGATAAGTGATGACGATGAATATGTGGCAGAAGATGACGGAGATAGTCTTGTAGCTGTGGGGGCAGCCAGTTTTGCTGGATAAATAGACAGACAGAGACGGCAATGATTATAGTAGCTGGACAAGAGCTCACGTATTGGAAGTGAAAGACGTGATGAGTGATGGCAATGACTGAGAGAGGCTTGCATCAATACAGCCACCATTTTCACCACATTGGTTTTACTTGCTCTTAATGTCCTTAATCAGTCATGCAAAGCAACGAATGCAGCGCTAACATTGATCCAACAAGTAACTCCCGCTCTGCTATACTATGCTATAACCCAATATCCCAGACGCCCGGAATATCCCCATTCCTACAAATGCCACAAGCCACGATGATCCAGCCATCTATCCATCCGTCCGTCTTTGTGCCTGCCTGCTTACAATATATCCTACAGCATCTTACCACACTCCATAACTCAACCACCCCTCGAACCTGAACCTGAACCAGAACCTGACTCATCACCACCACCACCACCACCACCACCACCACCACGACGATTATTTACCACCACCATTATTACCACCACCATTATGATGACTAGAACTACCACCACCAACAACCCCCGCAACACCCCCCAACTTCCCCAGCAAAGCCACTATATTCTCGCTTATCGCCGGGAGGAGGGAGGTGGAGGTAGAGGTGGAGCTACTAGTAGTAGTAGTCCCGTCGGGAGATGAAGAAGAAGAAGAAGCAGAAGAAGCGGCAGGGAAATTATCTCTGAGGATCGCTTGGCAGATGGCCATGCAGGTTGCTATGTCGTCTAGTGGTACCACCGCCCCCCTGTATGTTTCACTGCTGCTGCTGCTGCTGCTGCTGCTGTCCCTGCTGTCGTCGTCGTGGGAGGTTGAGGTTGAGGTTGATTGGAGAAGGAGGGCTGGACGGCCTTGGTTGTGGTGGATGAAGGCGTCGAGGGTGGGGGGGTGTGGGGGCCGTTGAGTGTTACTAGAGGTAGACGACTTTGTGTGGGGTGGTGCGTTGTGAGTCCTGGGGTGGTGGTGGTTGAGGAGGAGGACGAGGAGATGGCAGTGGTGGTGGTGGTGGTAGGCGTCATCATCACTTGTTGGATGTAGCTCGACATTTGATGATGACTTCTTGCCGGTCCCTCATGATGGGACTGCTGCTGCTGCCCCTTCTCCCTCTCCCTCTCCTTCCCCCCCTTTGACTCCCTAGTGGTAGAATCCTTAGAATTAACAACACCCCCCCTCGCAGTCTGCAACACCCCCCACCCCCAAACCGCCAACCCGCCCAGATGCACCGCGGCCGCCCAAAACTCTCTCAGTTGCCCTTTAGGAAACTCTCTCGCGAACCTGAGTACCTGCCCCGCATGCCACAGCGCCTGTCGCGCCTCGCTACTATCCGCCCACCGCTGCAGGACCGGATAAATCCTTTTAGCTTGCTCTTCGCCTTCTTTTCCCGAAAAGAGCTGCAGGTCTTCGAGAGAGACGTGGATGTGCATGAGTAAAAGATGGAGGAGGAGGAGTTCATTGGGTGTTGTGTATGAATACAACGGAGAAGAAGGGGGGGAGACTAAAGCGTGGAATTGGTGCAAGGTAGTGCGGAGGTCGGCGAGTCGAGAGATGAGGAGGGATTGCGTGGTTGTTGCATTGGGGTTATTGAACGGGGATGTGGAGGTGTAGGTGGATGAGGAAGACGACGACGGTTGTCCGAACAGGGGGCGATGGATCGACGCCAGTTGGCGGTACTCCCAGATCAGCGACCAGAAACCATGCAAGTAGATGCTGATAGCGAACTGGACGTCTAGTCTATGGTGATGGCGGACCAAGAGGGTCACGTCCCGCAGTAAGTCGCCGAGGCACGGGACTTGTTCGTCCATGGTGGAGGACGAGGATGCAGCGGCAGCTAACCACCGAGACTTCCACTCTTCTTTGGTGCGCGCGAACCAACATTCTTTCGGGCCCGGTAACGGCATGCGCATCTCCGCGTAGCTGATGCTGGGATTGTTCAGCTGCGTCATGCTCACTTGCGCGTCGCGCAGGTACGCATGGAACGCTAGTCGTTTCCAGGATTCCATCTCCATCCACCGCTTCCACTTGTCTTCGAGCTCCTTGCCTTCGTCGGCTTCCGTCACTACGATGGCGGGGAGGTAAGCGCCGCGGGTGAATTTCCCTCGGCCGCGCATCATGGCGACGGGGACCGTCAGGTGGCATTCGGCAATCTCCATCTTGCGCCGGTTGCCAGACCAGACGCCGAGGTCCTGCGTGAGGACGAGGGCTTGGACGAGCCCGAGGTCGGACACTTTGGAGTTGTTCTCTTCGAAGCGGCCGGGGATCGAGACGCGGACGGCTTCTTGGAGGGCGAAGCCGAATTTACGAAGGGCGGGCACGGGCGCGAGGACGGCGCCGCAGGCGGCGGTGATGGCGAGCCATTCGGGGGGTTGGGCGTTGAGGGACCAGTAGAGCGCCGAGGGGGAGCGGTCCTTTGTGCCGGAGCCAGAACCAGAAGTAGAAGAAGAAGAAGGAGGAGGAGGTAAATGACAAGCAATAAAACTCGACACGGAACATATATGCGAAGCCAAAAAGATGTGGATCCAATGGTTGATGGACCCCGAAGAAGGAAACGAAGAGGCAACCCTGGAAAACTGGGACGAGTTGGATTTGCAGATGGAGAGGACTATGGAGAGGATTAGGTCGCGGCCCGAGGAGTGAAGAGTGTGCTGGTTGAGGGTTATTAGTTGCTGCTGCCCCTGGGACCCGGAGTTTTGCTGCTGTTGGGTTGCTTTATTGTTGTTGTTGTTGTTGTCGGTTGGTTGTGAAGGAGAAAGATCGGATGACTTGCGTTTGAGTGCCGATTTGGGAGAGAACGAGGGCGATGAGGATCCGGATGTTGAGAGAGGCAAGTGTGATTGTTCGGCGTAGACGTTATCCGTTCGCTGGGGGGTCCAGCGCCAGGGGGAGTCGGTCCATATCTGAGCTAGTTTTGGTCGCATGGCGGATATGTTCACGGGATCTGAAGTCGTTTGACCTGTCTCTGCTGTGGTGGTCGACGACGAAATTGGGCCTGAGCTTGGACCGAGCTGAGCTGGATCAGAAGAGGGAAGCGGGATAAAAGGCTCATCATGTAACCAGTAGTCCAAAAACCCAAAGTCCATGGCATTCAGGTCAAGACTGGAGTCATCGCAAAAGTCAAGAACTGCCAGCCCCTGAGCCTGGGAGAGCGATTGGTCGTACAAAACGTCCCGAAGAAAGTCGGAAAAGGGGAGTTTGGCCATGTCGTCGAGCATGTTACTTGTGTTGTTGTGGGGATAGGTTGCTTGGACTTGAAAGGCTTGTTCTGGGTTTGGGTTGGCAGTTTGCGTCTGGTCCATTATCGTTTCGGGAGTCGGTAGATGGGATTCCTCGCTTTCGGTGAGCATGGGACTGTGTTCAACTGGTTCCGAAGGGTAATGTGTGTGGAAGCCAGACGCATGAGGCTCGGAAATCGAAGGTCGTGGGTAGTAGGAAGCTTGTCGATCCTCATAGTCATAGCCCTGAGCGCGATCGTGGGCGGATAGATGAAGGAGATGCAGAGCTGCGTCTTCTGAGGAGCCATATTCGCAGCTTATCCCTCGATTTTTACATCGTGTACATCTGGGTGTTGTCAGCAATCGTTTCACCTAATCTCTTTCAGTTGTAGGTACGCACGGCTTCGCCTCTTCACACTTCACTCTCGCCTTCGCACAAGCCTGGCAAGCATGCGTCACGCGTCCAGCACCAGGCGAGGAATTCATGCGTCTCCTTTTGGCTCCATTGTCATCTTGGTGGTTGGTGCGGTGACGCTTTAGGAGATCAGCTCGGGCAAAGGCTTTTGAGCATATCTAGGACAGTTTTAGCCCCAGTTTCAAGAATCAGCCGTGACAGCAAACTTACATCGCAAATGAAACGCTTCCCGAGAGTATGGGTCGCTATATGTCTCTACGCTTCGGTTAGCTACATTGATGTGATACTTTGACTACATCAGTCATGGACATACCTGTAAGTGTTCAGGCCGAGAATACCGTCCTTGTTATTGTTAGATTTGCCGGATACAAAAGCGGGACTCGGAACCTACGTAAACAGTCGGCACACTGATAAAGTGATTGTGTGTTGGAGTGACTCCTCGACAACGGTGGTGGAGGAGGATTGTGGACCGGTGACGGCAGTGATGGTCGATGGGCTTGCGATGGAAGATGTGATGGCGGCGGAATGGGATGAGAAGGACTAGGAAAGGATAGTGGAGCAAGAGACAAGCCAGATCCAACTCCGGGCCGGTTACCGATGGGACTGAGGTGGTGGATCGGATTCGGACCCGGATGTGGTTGACGACTGTGGAGAATCGAGTCTATACCGGGAGCTTGGCCCGATCCTTGCCGGTATGGAGGGTCCGGCGGATGAATGAGATTTCCGATGGGACTGGCCATGGCCGATCGATAGTGGGTGATGGCTTCAACACAGATCGAGTGGCTTCGGATGTAAAGACGCTGTTGAATTGCCACTCAACAACACTACTCTAGACAGTAGATAGCTCGGCTGTGGTGATAGTACAATGTCACAGGTGTGTCTCAACTCGAAGGTTTGGTACACGGATGTCCGTCCAGGCAAGCAAGCCGATCCGGAAAAGTGGGAGGATGGCGGGAAGGTTATTGATGGGTAAAGGTATGGTGGTCGATGGGGTTGATATGCCTGGTGTTTCGTCTACACGTGTAAAGTTGTATGGGTTGGTGTCCAGGGGAAGGGAACGATGGTAGGTCCCATGTCTTTACTATTATTTAGTTGAACATCTTCCTACAAGCCTCCCGTTGTCCGACTGAAAACCCAGGGAATTAGAATGACGCTTGGCACGACCTGGGCGGGAATAGCGATTAAAGAGTTGGTGCAGATAGTAGAGCACACCGGCCCCCGCACTAATGGCCATCTCAGCGGATCAGTAGCCCCCCTGACGGTTCCCTAGTCAACCCCTGTTCGGCTCGGATCCCGTCCACTTACCTTAACCTGCACTGACACAGGACCGAGACACTTGGATTTGTGAACATATCCACGGTGTGTTGAAGATCATCGCCAACTTTGTCGGACTGATAGGGAACCGGCAAGTTCATTTGTCTCGGCAATGTCAAAGGAGCTTCTTGGAATGGGAGTCTGGAAGGGGAGCAAAAGATAAACAATGAAGAAATTGGTCAGCGGAAAAAAAGAGACCAAGACCTCTTTTTGTAGTTTTGACTCAGGTTCCTGGGTTTACCATGTCGAGATGCCCGTTGGAAATGGACGGGATTTTCTAAATGTCTGATGCTGTACATATAGTGTACTGGTTGTCCCCTTTCACAGTGTACGAATCTGGGTACTCCCTGCAATCACCGTTCCACTATTGGTGATCACACCTTGGAACTGAGACAGAACTTGCCGTCCTAGGTGGGAGTCGTATACCTCCGCGGAGGAAGGCCTTTTGAGCCATCAAGGGCATCATCACTGGTCGATGACAGGTGGGTGGTGATGTGATGGTGATGCAGAGTGAGGAAGCAGTGCCGCAGTCTCCGGTACGCGGACATGCGGTGAAGGATAACACATTGTCAGCCCTGTCATCTCACCGTAGCGGAGTACACTCCGGGCAAAGCGAATCATGTGCCCCTGAAGAGCCGATATCGTTCCACGAGGATCGACAACATGGATGCATTAGTTAGTGGAGGAGGCTCGAATGATGTGTGATCCGCGTCGTCATCCTCACCAGCATCAGCGTCGTCAGCTCTTTTTCGTCGGGATCAAAAACCGGGTGATATTGATTAGCATTACAATAGCAACGATGGACTAGCGTGGTGAGTTCTAGGTGGTCAGTCTGTGACGAGGTTTTCCAGGTAGACTTGCAACAAAAAGAAACGTCGGGCCCTTTGCTCAGTCCGAATCCTCTTCGTAGTCGTCGGGCAACTCTTCGAACCGGCCCTCCTGAACCGCCTTGGCAACAGGGTTCTCGACATTAACGATTCCCAGCTTCCTCGCCCTGTGAAGAAAAAAAAGGGTCAGCTTTCGGTTTTCCGAGTTGACTGGAATAATGCAGTCACTTACCTCTCAAACAAGACAAACAGTCTCTCAGCCTCACGCTCCTTCTCCTCCATGGTCATCTCGGGCATATCCGGGAACGTCTCGGTATCCAAGAACTGGCCAGTAATGGGGTTGACCGCCCTCCTGCTGCTTTGACCAGCCTGGGAACTTTCGCCCTTCTCGGCATCGCCACCCAGCCCTTCGGGAACCGGGATGTTGTTCTGGAACAGGAAGCCAGAAGCATAACCGTATCCGATGTTTTCAACAAACCTGTTTGCGTCCTTGTCCGACACGTTGAACAGAAGGTGGGACACAGCTCTGGCAAACTCGGGAGCGATGGGGTTGGTCATGTTAGCTAGCAGCCTGGCGGGGAGGGTGTCGCCCTTGCCGAGAACCTTGGTACGCTCCTCTTCTGAGGGGAGCAGGCTCTTGCGGATGAAGTCACGGACGGGAGAGTCGGCTGGGGCATTCTCGTAGATGGAGGAGATGATGCAGGCTAGAGGGGTGACGGTTGCGTCGAGTTCCTGGTCTGAGTAGGCTTTGAGGGAGAGATGGAGAAGGGTGATGAGCTTTTCGGCGAGACTGGAGGGTGCGTCCTTGGGGTAGAGGCATGACCGTACTTGTTCGGAATCGAGCTTGAGGTTCATGAGCGCATTGACCAGAGGACCGAGGGGAGACTCGAGGGGCGGTGTTCCCTTTGGTGGGATATCCAAGCTGAGAAGAAGGGTCACTATATGCGGGACCGCAGCTGTGAAACAGTCCAGCTTGGATGGACATTTGCTGGTGACATTGAACAGGAGACGTAGTGTCTCTCCCAGGGCCATGAGTTCCATGGGGTCTGGCTTGGTCTTGTTCTTGGCATGCTCGGAGATTGTGGAGGCGTGGCGGGCGAGGTTCGCAACCATGCTCTCTGCCAGATGATGCTCATCGATGAGCTTGGCAAGGTCAACAGTGGTGCCGTAGGTGCTGAAGAAGATGACTCGGGTGGCCAGAAACTCGTCGTCCCAGTTGTCGTTCTTGAGCTTTTCGCAGGCCTTGGACTCATAGCCTAGGTCAACGAAGCGCTGTCGTGTTTCGGGTATGAGGAGCATGGCGTTGCAGAGCACACGGAGGGCATTTCGAGAGGTGGTTTCTGACGACGAGTCGAAGGCATGTTTTGTGAGAGTCTCAATGCCTTGCTTGGTGAAGATGGGGTCGGCATTTCTAGGGTCTCGGCCATACACCTTGAGTTCCTCCAGGGCCTTGTCTCGTTCTTCTGGCGAGAGACTTTGGCTCTTGAGGTCCTCGGTCAGTTTGTTGACAAGGGTGGTGACGGCTTGCAACTTGGCTAGATGGGTGTTAGTTTATGGATGTCCAAGGTGAATGAATGACTGGTAACTGACCTGGGCCAGAAACTCCTATTGAGGACATGGTGATGTGCTTGGTACAGTCAAAGGACTTGGTTTACCACGGTATGAAGTGAAATCCTGATAGAGAAAGGGTGAAATATATCGCAAAGTGGTGGTGGTTGATAGGTAGGTATCGATGTAGAGAAGCGGACAGAAAGTGGATGAAGACTGACTTGTCAGGATGACCGAAGACGGTGAACACTGTACTGTACTGTACAGGTAAGAAGAGTGAAAGTTACTTGATAACAGCGGCTCCACCTTCCGAATTGGATGTTTGATCCCAAGTTGAAGACTGAGCTTCAATCCACGCTTGACCGAGTCATCAAGTCTAGTCCCATGGGGCATGTGTATCTGATCATGAATTGGTATGTTTGTCCGGATCTTCAAACCAGTTCAAACTTCAACCTCTTGTCAAGAAAAAGGTTCTCCTATGATGCCGTGCACTAACATTTGAGTTGACCCAGCTCGCCAACAGGGGATCACAGCTAGCAGCTGTTAGCTTGAGCTGCTCATGTCCAGTGTTTCCCCTGATACACCACATGTTGGCCTAACATTGATGATCTGGCTCTTCAGTTCCTCCGGAAAAAGACTAAATCTCACAAGGGATACATTACCCAAGTTCCTTTCCGTGTTCGATGATAGCGTCAGGCCAAAGTGCGTCGTTAGGTGGTCTTGATAATCCAGTAGACCTAAACGCTTATGCCAACACCTCTAGACTACGTAGAAGAAAGCTGTGGGGAGACGGGACCCTTAAAGTGCCAGGAATGGAGACTTGGCGCGAAACCCCTGTAAATTAGTGGCTGCAAGACGCGATCTGCATCGGGCCGTCCATGTCACAGTCGCGACCGCGTTAAATCCTTTTAGTTTATCACCTGCGGATTGGCATCACCCACGGCGGCACAATCGTCACCGCCCGCCTGCGCTGTAGCCTCTGTAGCCTGAACAACGTGAAGAGGAGAGGAGATTTCTCTACTCTTTTTGTCGCCTTGGAATCGCACAACGACGGCGACCAAGAGATCACCACCCACGTTCCTTTTTTCCAACAAGTACTGTACCTACGCACTGTCGGTGAACTGGCGCTGGCTGAGTGTTGCTTGTCCTCTCTCCATTGTCTGTTGACTTTGACTTGACGTCTTCAACCAAGTCATTCTCTACCTACCTTACTTTCTACAGCTCAGCTCCCTTTGCTGTGATGAGCGACGAATGAGCCTCCACCATCTAGTGTAGCTCTCCCACTCGAAAGCACCGGCGTTTGTCCCCGTCTTACATGACATCCTAGGCTGGACCTACACGGCTGTCTGCCATCCGCCCCCCCGCCACTACGACGACCGGCTTTCCATCCAGATCATGTCCAATAACACGAATAGCCTCGAATCTCTGCCACCACGACCACCCACTCCACCAAAGAGAGAACCACATAATGCCCCTCCAGCGACCATCCCAAGAAATGTACTGGCCCCCATCGAGCTCGACAGCAACCTCAGGGCCGTCCATACCCCGCCTGCCCTAGACTCGCCCGGCTCAGGTCTCGACAGCAAATCAACCTCGAAACGAAGCACCAAACGAGTTGGCTTCTCGGCAAAGGCAGAATACAAAGACGCTCCAGTCTTCATCGACGGCGACAAGAGACAGCAGCCGACCCCCGTCTCCCTCCCGAGAAGCGCTTCCAAGCCTGTCAAGTCCATCCTCAAAATCACCCACCACGTCCCGAACCCTCTCGAGGAAGCCAACGGCAATCCGTCTGATCCCTCGAACCCAAACATCTCGGTCGCAACCATGTTGGAGTCAACCCTGAAGCAGCTCGCCGGCGGCGACCGCGACTCCAAGCTCGATTCCTACATGATGTTGACGCGCGCCTTCAAGATCTCCAACAACTTGCCAGACAGGGTGGCTTTGCAGGAAAAGATGGGCCTGTTCATGCAGTTCATGCAACGAGATCTTGTCGCCAGGACCCCTCAGGGCACCCTCGACTCCTCGCTTGTTCAGCATGCTCTCAAGCTCATCGTCACCTTTCTCGGCCTCCCTGCCATTGCCTCGACCATGACGACCGACTTCGGATCCTTCCTCATCGACCACTGTATCCGCTCCTTCCAAGACAACTCGACCCCAAAAGACACTGCTCGACATTTGATGCAGCTTGTCTTGGTACAGAACTTCTCGTCCAAGGTTATGACCCCTGAGCGAGTCGGCAGACTGGTCACGTCGCTACACAACATCGAGGAGAACATCAAGGGAAAGAGCATCATCATGTACCGGCTCATGATATACCAGAAACTGGTCAATCAAACGGCAAAGACCATGGTTCTTCATTCGGACTGGCTATACGACCTTTTCACCGACATGCTCAGCACAATAAAGGATATCCGCGAGAAAGCCGTCACCCTGGGCCTCAACGCTGCTTTCACCATCGGTCACGAGGTCCAGCTTTCGCGCAAGACAATGGAGATATTCAACTCGGTCGCCCAAGAAAAGAAATACATCGAGTACTACGAGGAGAGGCTGAAAGCCATGGTCAAGGACAAGACCGTATCCGCCTCGGTCCCCCACATCTGGAGTGTTGTCATCCTGCTACTACGGATCCGTCTCAGGGTATGGGACCGTACAGCGCATTGGCTGCAACTGGTCCAGAATTGCTTCAACAACATCGATTACCCTACCAAGATTGCCGCTCACCATGCCTGGGCCCGTCTGGTCTACTTGACAAATGCCGTAGAGCCGTCCTTTGAGGCTTCCCTCAAAACCATCATCACCCCTTTGACTAGTCAGCTCCGAAGAAAGAACAGTGCAAAGGCCTCGGAAGGACAACTCAGGGCAGCTGTCTTGGGTGATGTGTGCAATCTCTGGTACTATCTGTTTAAGCCCAATACAAATGCAGCTTTGCTAGATGGATACTGGACAGCTGGCGTCCAGCCCATCGTTACCGCCCTTGTGTCCAGTCCGGACCCTTCAAAACCAGTAACCGCATCCCCAACCAAGAAACCCCAGGAGACTCATGGGCAAGCAAGTGTCATTCTCAGCGGTCTCTTTAACTGCACGACAGCCAGGCGATGGAGTGTGGATCGAGTAATGGAGGAACCCCTCGCAAGACCCGAAGAGGTTCCCGCCATTGACGCAAAATGGGTTCGAAAGAACGCTGTCATGATTCTGGCTGCCATTGAGCCCATCCTCGCCAATGATTTTCATGCACTTTCCAACAAGAAGAGCGCAGTCTACTGGCTCTGGGCCTCTCTTGTTGGGTCGATCGCCTCTGCCGCATCTAAAGAGATTAAGGTCTCCAAAGACACAGGCTTGTTTATAACAGAAGCACTGTCTGTCCTGCAAAAGATATGGCAAAAGGGTGTGCAACCTGGAGATGCCGCTTCCGCAGTGGATTTCCTTCGCGCTACAAAGGGATATGTGGAGATCATGATAACTTCACTTGGCCTCCCCCCTTTTACAGAGAAGCTAGGCAAGGCTCAGGCCGGCCAAAAGTCGCCTATGCATAATCTGTTTTCTATGCTGTCTGGGCTTCCTTCTGGCATCCCTGACGACGGCACCTTTGAAGTCTTCTTCACTTCCGTCTTTGAACACTTTACCGAGGCAAAGAGTGAGAAAGGAAAGATGGAAATTGCCCTGGATTTGCTCACTTTGATTCCCATGGAGACACCACGCCCATATGGAATGTGGCTGTTTGTTGCGAGGGCGCTTGAGGGATGGCTCCAACTTGATCACAGTAGCAACCACTCAACTGGCTCCGGTGATACGCCCATAGGCCACGATTACCGTGATATCGTCAAGGTTCTCGAGCGTGGAATTAGGTCGACTCCTAACCTGCCTCCTGATCACTGGGAGTCACTTTTCAATGCTGTTCACCAGAGGGTCAGATTAGAAGCAGGAGAACCTGGTGTCGCCATTGTTGTCATCGAACCTCTAGCTAAAGTGGCACTGGATCAACTTACTACCCCGGGACCCATGATTGCTTTCTTTAACGGGGTCCGAAATGTCGCCGAGTTGTTGTCGATTGCGAGTCAACCACGCGACAAGCAAGCCGTTGACGCAGCTCGAAGACGGCTTTGGGGAACGGCCCTAGCTGGTTCGCGCTCAGCCACTTTCGACACGTTTGACAACTTGTACAAGGCTGTCAATGAGGCTTTGACACGGCTCTACAAGCAATTTGATTCGGATAATGCCGAACTTATCATCTGCCTTCTGCAAGAATTAGTAGGCTTTTTCGATAGGTGTAACCAACAACTCATCTTCAGGACAATGTCAATCCTTCAAGATGGCTTCCTCCCTTGGCTCCAAGACCCTAATAGACTGCTTGGCAGCCAATTGGACGCCATCGTGGTTGTGGTGAGTTATCCGTGTCGAGTAAACTGGGCAAGCATAGACTAACATCAGATAGACAAACACGCTCTGGGACAAGGTATGCGGTCATCTCTCGGCAACCGAACGCCCCGAGCAGCAGCTGGATTCACTCATGCGCATCTTCTGTGCCACTCTCGGTTCCTCTCATCGATACATTGTCAACTCGGCTGTATCCCTTTGGAACAGACTGTATGGCAAGGCTGAGAAGCTAGACTACCCTGATGAGCTCAAGGAAGTGCTTGCCAAACTCCGACCATATGCCGACCTGGTCACGCCCGGTCTAGAGCTTTCTAGCCTTGAGTATCCCTCCCACGAACCCATCTTTGTCGAGTCAAAGGAGGAGTTCAGCTTGCCTAGACTACCACCACCATCCTCAAGACGCACCACAAGAAGCGCCTCACGCACCAACTCACCAGTCAAGACGCCGGATCCTGTTAAGCGCAGGTCCCCAACCAAGCGACGTGCCAGCGCCACTCCCGAAGTCAAGAGCTCTGGCTTCAACCTCCGTCCCAAAGCGGGGGCACCACGTCTTCGGCACGATGACTCCCAAATCCAATTCGCGGCGGTTGACTCCTCCCCTCAACTACACCTCATCCATGAGGAAATGGAGTCCCAACTCCTCACTGAGCGCCAAAAAGAGGTCCGTGAGCGCCAAAAGGCAAACGCTGCGCTCTTCCCCGAACTTCGTTCCTCCCCAGCTACACGAACCCGAAGCTCAGCGCGTCTCGCCGCTCGCTCACGCGAGGCTTCCCCTTCAGGTGCTCAGACCCCTCAAGCTGGAACTCCCAGAAACCCAGGAGGCAGATTCACCGAGTTCGTCAGCGGGACGCCTACACCCCGTCGTGGCCAGGCGTTGACAGCGATTGTCGACCAGGACATGGACATGATGGACCCGCCCTCGTCGCCGCCGATAATGGAACCAAGGAGGAACCCGCTCGCCGCCGAGATAAGGTCCAGATCGGCGAACACGAGCTTGCTGGATGATTGGCAGCTGTCTTCATCTCCCATCTCTGGATCGCCGTTGCGCCAGCAGCCGTTTGCGCCGGTGCCGTCGAGTTTGGCTGTGGCTTTGGATGCCGTCAATGCTGCGGTTGAGTCGTCTCTTGCACCGGAAGAAGCGGCTGAGCAGGATTTGATGGAGGAGGATGATGATGATATTATTGAAGAGAGTGTGCTGCCCGACCAGGAGAATCAAGCTCTTCCGACTGTGGAGCCGGCTAAGGGGGGTCATCTGGGTGTGCCACGCCAGGAAACGCCGGAGAAGTCGGACCATGAGCTGGAGGAGTTTGTGGATGCGCCTAGTAGCCCGTTACCGCCGACGCCGCATAAGGTAGGCAGAGCCGCGGCCAAACCTGCCATCCAGGCCAACACAGACCCGGCGAAGAAGACCGTACCTACTCCCGCCTTTGCAACTGCACCCACCAATGCTCCCGCTGCCACAGCGGTTGTACCCGCGCCCACCCCATCAGGTGCCCCATCTTACGACGGCGGCGAATGGGACGACCGGTCCCTCCTCAAACTCGTGGTTGAGCTCGACTCAGGGAAGCTCGATAGACAAGAGTACACCCGTCCATCTCCCTCCGTTTCGCCCGAGAAGCTGGCTCTCACAGCAGCGAACCTCAAGCCCAGTTCCAGTTCTAACAAGCCTGTTTCCGGTCCCACGTCAGCTGCCCCTTCCCCCGCTGCTTCGTGCATCGTTGCTTTGGATGACGATAACATAGTGGAGGAGGAAAGCGAGAATCTTCAGGTTCCAAAGCCGGTGGCACCTCGAGGGCGGGTGACGAGATCGCGGGCTAGCTCTGTGGCTTCGAACCGTTCTGTGGAGCAAATTCCGAGTTCACAGGCGCAACAGCAGCAGGCGACAACACAAGAAAAAGGGAAGTCCAAACTCAAAGGTCCGACGAGCGCACGAGCATCGGCCGGGAAGGGGAAGAGGAAGAGGGTGGCTTCTGCAGCTTCGGAGACTGCTGCTGCTGCTGCTACGGCTCCTGGAACTGGAAAGAAGAGGAGGATTGGACGTCCTTCGTCTACTGCGCCGGCGGAACAGGAAAAAAGGGAGGTTCAAGTTCCAAGGAGTCAGAGCCAAGAAGGTGAGTCCTCCTTTTTAGTGTCCTCTTTGGGAACGACACATGCTAACGGTCATGTTACTGCAGTCCCTCCTAAATCCGAACCTATCTTTTACGACCGTCTCCCTATCTCTGTCGCATCCTCCTCCCAGTCGTCGTCGTTGTCTCACATAGCATCCAGCCGTGCCTCTTCGGTGGTGTCTAACTCGGTTCTTGATGAGCGAGCTAGGGGTTTTGTCCCTGGCGGCAGTGGGACCCAGCGCACCGTGCCTTCTTCCCTCCTCCCTCAGCAAACGTCGCAGTTGTCTACACCTGCGTCGGTGCCAAGGGATGCGGGTGATGCGGGTGATGCAGCTGAGCAGCAGTCCCAAGGGACTCAACAAGGACAGGTTCCAGAGATGGAGGAGGTATCCTCCGATGGCGAAGATCTCGTCCAGTCGCAAATAGAAATAGAGTCTAGGAGTGCGGATGAGAGACAGTCGCTATCTATGTCTCAGGTGGAACATGGTTTGGAACACTACTTGGAGGAGGAGGAGGAGGAGGACTTGATTCCGAGTTCGCCGTTTATGGCTGTACCAGCTAGTGGAAGAAGTGGAAGTGGGAGTGGGAGTGAAGTCTTGGTGGAGGATACGGTTCTTTCACCGGAACCAAACCAAGGAGGACAGGAGGAGGAAGAAGAAGAAATGGAGGTTGATGAACCACCACCACAACAACAACAACGAGAGGTGGGAAACAACAACAAGGGGACGTTAGCAGAGCAGCAGCAGCAGCAGCAGCGTCACCAGAAACATTGGGTGATTGGAGAGAAGAGGCTGACGGAGGACGTTATTACCAGCGCGCCACCACCACCACCACCACCCGGCGGAAATTATCACCCAGAAAGTCTTGGGCAGCAGCAGCAACCGCAACAACAACAACAACAACAACAAAATCAACCTGGCGAGGAAGCCGTTCAGCGACTGGAAGCTTCTTTGGCAAACAGCAGCAGCAGCAGCAGCAAGGAAAGCAGCAGCAAGGAAAGAATCCTCTCGTCCCTCCGCGCCAGTCTAAACGAACTGCGCACCGCAACGGCAGCAGGCGGCCTGTCTCGGCAAGAGGTGTACGAGATTGAAGACTTGTTTATGGATTTGAAGAGGGAGTTGTATGAGGCGGAGAGGAGGGGGAGGTCTTAGCCTTGTTTGTCTTTGATTGCTGGTTGGGCACTACGTGTGTGAGTGTTGTATGTATTTGTGTGGGGGTATTAGGTTAGCTCAGGTTAGGTGTGGGGGGGGTATGGATGGATGGATGGGTATGGTATTGGCTTTCAAGGCGTTGCTGTTGTTGTATTGTTGTTGGAATGAAATGGCTTTTTGTAGCTGTTAATTAGGTATATGGCTGAATGAAGAGAAGGCGCGGTTGTCTGGACTGGTTACCTAGGTTAGAATAAGAGTTGAGTGCTGGGTTCGTGAAGGTGGTAGGAGTTGGTAACTATGATTGATGTTTGGGTCAAGTTGAGATCCTTGGTACACCTACCTACTCCGAACTCCGAATTAAAGAAATGAAAATACTTGGTGTTGGTACTAGCTAGGTACTAATCACCCGTCCAATGAACCTCTATTTACTCTCATCTGCATTCCTACACAAAAAGCAATCGCCCACCGATCTGGTTCATCCGATCCATTCTGATCTGCTAGTTACGACCATAATTGCTCCCAGGATCGCCCGATCACCCGCCCCATTTATGTGGAGGGGCCAGGGGCATGATGGCCCTGAATCGCCCCGAATTTCCAATGATAGCGGCCACCTAGTCTAGAGATCCAAAGTAAGGGAACCGCTGTGGAGATAAGGTTGCCGTGCAGTTCCGTTGTCATCCACCTGGTGGTCGGGCATCAGGGTTCAGAAGGTCAGGTCGTTCTACATAGTAGACAAACACTAGGTTGCCCGATCTTGCCCCGAATTACAGTTGGTACCTACCTAGGTAGTGGCGTTCACAGCCCAGCGGCGGGCAGTTTTGAGTTCAGTTGTTAGAGGTAGGTAGGTAGGTAGATGACGCTAGAATCGATAGGTAGGTAGTGTTCCGTCTCACATATTTTGCAGGTTTGTTTGCTTTTTCCATCTCCATTTTTTACTCATGATCGACACACGTCCGTCCGGGTGATGATCACGCGGCGCGCGGCGGCGGCGGTGACACAATTGATTATTTCTACACTACCTACACTAGATTGGCGGCGCTTGGAGGTTCGTTCAGCTGTGAGACATACAGCTGTTCTTTTTTTTTTTTTTTTTTTTTTTTTTTTTTTTTTTTTTTTTTTTTTTTGGAAATGATTCTCACCACCGCGGCCTTTCATTTATTTATTTGCAAAAATTCACCTTTTTACATTTCCATCTCCAACGAAAACATATCCGAAAATTCCCTCCTCTTTCTTTCTTTCTTTCTTTCTATTGACGGCCCGCCGCTGCAACGCAACGTACCCCAATCCGACCTACCTACCGTAACCGCACGCAACGCAACGCAACGCAACGCACCCCTACTTCCGCCGTTCGTGCCCGTTCCGTTGAAGGCCTGCCTACCTGCAGCTACCTACCTACCTACCTACCTCTACAGATACACCAGGCGATACGACATGACATGACAAGATGTCACCCCTCACATCAAGCCTCACCTCAACACCACCACCACCACCACCAGACGCCACAATCAACCTCGCAGCCCACTACCTAACCACCTACCGCTCCATCTTCTACCACGCCCTTTACGACACCCCCAACAAAGTCCAACCGTTCCTCATCCCCTTTTGCCTCGTCGGCGCCTTTCTCTTACCCATTGCGTTTCTCTGCATCCCGCAGTACACCATCAAAACCACCACCACCGGGGAGAAAAACCAACAAGTAAGGGTCCGAAGGGAATGGGTCCATCGGCTGCGATGGGTCGTGGGGGGTCTGCTTGTCTGGTGGAATTTGGGGGTGGTGGTTGGGTTGCCTGGTTTTGGAGGGCCGTCAACGGAAAGAGGAGAGGGATGGTTCACGCCGGGCACAACAACAACGGCAAGCGCTTGTACGGCTTTGTCGTATGCGGCTGGCTTGATGGGTGGGTGGGGAACGATTTGGGGGTTGGAGACGGTGGTGTTTGGGGGGTATCAGGGTGTGGCGATGAGGGTTAGGAGGAGGTTGAAGAATGATCATGGTGGTGGTGGACAGCCAACTCGGACTCAGACTCAGGGAGAGAAGGGTGGTATTGTGAATGGGAACACGAACATCAGTGGAAACGGCAACGGCAACAGCAATCCTGATACAGCAAACTTGCGGCGAAGAAACCTCAACGGGAGTGCCAAGGTTGCTTCATCGGCTTCTACCGATACCGAGACACAAAGTCCAGGCGAAAATGAACACAAGGAAAAGGAAAAGACATGGATGGTAGACGAAACGATCGACCTCGACAAGTACGAGTACTACTGGGAGCCGTACCCGGACAACGGCACCATTTGGGAGAGGCTCGATTGGGTCATGGACATGTTTAATTCCTTCCGGGGTGCTGGTACGTTTTTTTTTTTTTTTTTTTTTTTTTTTTTTTTTTTTTTTTTTTCCCTTTCCTTTTCCCTTTTTCTTGTTCGTTTCCCCCTCCCTTTTCGTATACACCATACTAACTCCCACACAAAGGCTGGAACTACTCCATTTCATCCATCCCCTCTCTCCAACCGCCCGTTATCCCCCCTTTACCAGAATCCACCACCACCACCACCTCTCCGGTTTCCTCCCATTCAGAAATCCTTCCCTACTTCCCAACCGGCCTCCCCGTCTCCTTCGCCAGCCTCCCCGTCTCATCCCACCAACACTTCCACCGCCCCCTCACCGCCCGCTCCTTCCTCCTCTCTCGTCTCCAGCACATAATCTGGTCCTACCTCGCCCTCGACTTCTTCACCGTCTCCGCCCGGTTAGACCCCTACTTCATTCTCGGCCCCAACGGTCCCCTCCGTCATCCCACCTACCTCTCCTCTCTCGCTTCCTCTTCCTCTTCTTCCTCTTCTTCTACTACTCTCCCACCTTTATCCCTCGCCTGCGCACGCTTCTTAGCAAGCCTACCGCCCTGGGGCCTCAACTTCTTCCGAAGCTTATTTTCTTTAAGCGGCGTACTAGGCGGCTTGATTCTATACAGCTACCTCTGGCAATTAACCCAGTTTTTCGTCTTGGGACGGTGGTTAAGACTGGAAAGCCACGGGATGGGGATCCTAGATGAGTTGTGGCGGTATCCGGATCTGTTTGGGGGGTTTGTGAGGAACGTGCTGGATCGGGGACTAGCTGGGTTTTGGGGCGGGTGGTGGCATCAGAGTTTCCGAGTCGGGTTTACGGGGCCGGTGAGGTTTTTTTTGGTTAAGCAAGGGGGGGGTTTTGGCGGAGGAAAGATAGTGGGAACGGTGGACGAAAAAGGAAAGAAGAAGAAGAAGAACAGTACTAAAAAAGGGGTAGCCATGACGGTACAAATGGCCACCGCCTTTTTCCTCAGCGGCTTTCTGCACGCCCTCGGCGGTTATTCATCCACCGCCTTCCGCATCAGTTTCGCAGGGCAAGATCTCCTAACAGGCGACAAACGAAACAGACTAGCGGGCTTTGCTGAACCCGTCGGGTTTTT
The DNA here is from genome assembly GCF_033458365.1 of Neurospora hispaniola. Classification (NCBI taxonomy): domain Eukaryota; kingdom Fungi; phylum Ascomycota; class Sordariomycetes; order Sordariales; family Sordariaceae; genus Neurospora; species Neurospora hispaniola. The sequence continues at coordinate 4,961,376 of NW_026944407.1, read as the reverse complement.
TGTTTTTCAGTTTTTGGGGTGCCTGGTCCAAGCCCTTCTCATCGCCATCATCAATAACAGAGTCGCCGCCCCCACTCGAGAGATGCCAAGGTGGTTGAAAAGAACAGGAAACGGCCTTTTCGTGCTGCTGTGGCTGCATTCAACTAGATGGATGTTGATTGACGACATGGCAAGATCCGGACTATTCCTGTATGAACCAGTGCCCGTTTCGCTGTTTAGGTTGTTGGGGCTGGGAGGGATGCCGGGTGAAGGGAGAAGGGATTGGTGGAGGTTGGATTGGGAGTATGTGCCTAGTTTGTGGTTGGGGAGTAGGTGGTGGGAGAAGGGGTTTAGGATGTGAGGGGATAAATGGGAGAGAATGTGCAAAGGGGGGAAGAACAAGGAAGGAAGTGTGTTGTTATGAAGGGACATGGGATAAGGATCTGGAAATGAACGGATGGAAGAATGAAAGTGTTGGATATATCGATAAACTCAAGCATGGCGTTGGAAAGAAAATCAAAGGAGGAAACAGGGATAGAAGGTATTCATAGATGGACATGGTATCGTTAAGCTATAGACCCAAAAGACATGAACCTACAGCCTTCAATTTCAAACCCTAACAGGAACTTACTTCCCTCGCCACCTCAACCAACACCCTCGTATCCATCCTCTTCTTTTTATCTCTCATCACCTTCTCAATCTCCCCCTCCAACCACCTAATCACCTCCCTATACCCCGCTTGTTTTCTCACCAGCACCTGTCGACAAGCAACCATGGCTAACCACGCAACTTGCCCTTTACTAACAGAGCACTGATAACCAGGATATCTTTGCTTTCTGGATTTACTCGTCAACAGACGGTACGCCACTTCAATCAGGGACTTGATCGTATCTGTTTTGCGCGCGCGTAGTATATATATCAGCTAACCTGTCTGTGTACTTAAGTGTCTTTCTTTCTTTCATGATTACCTCCAAGATATGACAGACGGACAGGAATATTCAAAAGGCAATGACACAAGAGAAGAGAGAGAGAGAGAGAGAGAGACACATACCGATGACTAATGCCGTCCCTGGTTTTCGTTTTCGTTGGGTGGTGGTGGAAAGACAGCGAGCGTGCGCCCACATCTTGATGGCTGTTTCGATAAAGGCCGAGTACAAGTTGCGGAGGGTGGTGCGGAAGGAGTTGTGCGTGGTGTCGAAGAAGAGGAGGTGGGATTGGATTTTGAAGGCGTCTGTTTTTTTTTTTTTTTGTCAGTCAGCTTTCATACACCTATTTTCATGGAACCTGAAGGGGAGAGAGAGAGGAAAGGAAGAAAAGAAAACTCACTCAACACCTTCCTCCTGAAATTCCGTCCCTGATTCCTCGAATACTCGACCGTAATCCCATTAAACACCACCGTATCCCTCTTGTTCTGCACCTCTCCCCCAGTACCAATCCCAGTACCAGACTTACAAATCTCCAACGTCCTCGTATCAATCGTCAACCCGCAATACGGAAACTTCGTCTTCCTCCCCCTCCTCAAGTTTGATACTCGAGTACCACCAACGCAAACATCAAAATTAACCAAACTCTTTTGCGCAGAAACACTCACGCCATACTCTGCAAGCCCACGATGCATCACCTCCACAAACCGCCGCGCTTTGGACGGCGAGGTGGTGATGAGGAGGAAGTCATCTATGAGACGCATCAATAGGGTATTTCCGTCGCGACTTATCCCCCTTCCCTCGTCATTATCATCTTCTCCTGGGGTTAAACCCAGGAAAGCCAACCCTTGAGAGCGTTCGAGATCAGCGTAAAAGTAGTTGCATAACGTGCTGGAGAGCACGGAACCCTGGGGTATCCCCGTCTTTTGGCGGTAGTACTTCTTCCCGATCTTGACGAGGTTTTGGGTGATGTGTTCTTTGGCGAGGGATAAGAGGGAGGAAGAGGTGTGTAGTTTGGTGGAGGAGTGTGAGGGGATGAAGAGGGTGTTCTTTTTGGTTGTTGCCACTAAATCTTGTTGGGGGAGGATGGATGTTGATGGGGAAGTGGTTGTGGTTGTTGTAGTGGTAACTGAGGGAAAGGGCGTGGTGGTTGAGTGCCAGCGTTTGGTTGGTTTTAGCTTATATTTTGGGTTGTTGATGTTGGTGTCGTTGTTTGCTGAGTTATGTTCGTAATCCAACGGAAGACTGACCTCGACGTGTTTTGATTCCTTATACACCCCATGCCCCGGAATCTTTTCCAGCAACTCGACCATTGCCGCTTGTGGAATGGTGTCGAAGGCCGCTTGCACGTCCACCTTGACGAAATAAAACTTTTTCTCCTTTCCGCCGCCCTTCTCCTCGCTCATAACCCGAGCTCGAAACCCCTTCACCCTCTGATAAATATCCCCCACAGCAAACATCCCCCCTCCCAACAACCCTGGCCGTTCCCTCTTTTCAAACTTCAACATGGAATTCACCGGTCCCAGTACCGAATTGATACTAGGCCCCAGAATCTGCTTTTGCGTTCCTCGAATACCTTTACTCCCAAACCCTCTAAGCAAAACCCTCCTCCTCAGATTCATGATCGGCCTCAGGTTACTTCCCACCCCCTTCGGCAACAACCTCACCTGCGAGAACCCCAACTTCCTTCCCTCCAGCCTCTTGACCGCTTCTGCGCCCTTGACCTCCTCAAACATTTTCGCTTTCAGACAAGTGAGGGCCGGCTTAGTGACAGACAGCCAGACATCATGTCGGAAGAAAAACAATCTGTACCGATGTGCCGAGCTTTCGGTAACATAAAAGTTGGACCGGATCAGAGGGATCAAGAGCGAGTCAAAGGTGTAATAGAGAAATTCGAGGTAGATTTCTTTTCGCTTGTTGAGCTCGGGCTGGGAGCACTTGTGCGAGGATAAAGCTGGAGATGCCAACCAGGGAATGGAACAGAGTTTCATTCCTTGGACGAGGTGGTGGAGGGTCATGGATTCGAAGCGGCGAAGGCGGATGAAGGCGTCGATTTGTTTGAGGAAGACTGACTTGTTATGCTGTTGGGTAGCAGTAAGGTCTTCTGACGAGCCCCAGAAGTCGTTGGGGATGATTTTCGATAGAACAGCTTGGCAAAAGGCTGATATGCTCGAGATAGGGGTAGCTAGGTCCAGAAGAGAGTAAGATTGGGAATCAAAATTCGTAATGGCAGCAGCTGTAGAAGGTGGACGAAGATTCCTGCGGTTCTTTTGGGATGACTTTGAGGGGCGGGCTGGGATTCTGAGTGGACTTGACTGTGACTTGTGCTCTGGTTCTAGTTGTTTCGGTAGCTGTTCGAGTTAGCATTGCTTTACTCAACTCAGAGGACCAAGAGAACTCACAGGACAATAATACTGCAGCATCTCAGCATACGAACATCGCCTATGCAACACTTGCAACTTGAGAACCAAGTCTTGCGTGTTACCCCTGAGTCTCTTGGGTATCTTGATCTTGGGCCGCTCTCCCTCGGCCGGTTTTGGTAACTTTTTTGCTATCTCATCTTCGCGAAGAGTGTAGTCTTGGAACTTTTGCGCAGTCTGCTGGCGATCTACCACCGAAGTGAAGACATTGTGAAGCCCGAACTGGCGAGGAAAGATGTACATCATCACATGAGTGGTGCTCTCATCCGGTTTACTTGCCTGTTCCCCTTCAGCTGGCTTTTGGCACGGAAAACGGTTTAGAACGTCTACAATAGTCAGTTTGCGTGTCCTCATGCCCACGATGGAAGCTGAACCTACGAATATGCCTTAGCCCAAAGTGAACCAACCCCTTTGCATTCAACGCCGCTCTGGCGTATAACATTCTGTTTCTGGCAAAGGTGATTTCCAAAGGACTCAGTTCCTGGTTCTCACCACCGGCCCCACCAGTGCCCTTCAAGTCTTTTCTGGCAGCAAAATCCGTTCCCAACGACCGCGGTTGCAGTTCCGAAACAGGAATCCCACTCACTTGAACCAAATTCCCCTTTCCCTCCTTCACACCTACAAACACGGCACAATCCAGCAACAAATCCAACATGATCCTCTCCCCTTCTTTTCCCAGTAACATCAAAAACTGCGGCCACGGCGCCTCCTTCAGCACCTTGACACAGTTATTCTGATGAAGCGCATACACACCGGGTATCTGATGCTGATGACGGGCGGTTGTTGCCATGTCCCCAGATCGACCCTGCGGAGGGACTCCCTTCCGGAAACCATCACAGAGTAAATGTCTCGGCCCGGGCCATCCGTTCCCAGTTTTTGTCTTTTCTCGGAAAGATGCTGAGCGGGAACGACGGGAGAATAATAGCCAGATGACAAAGTCGACTATGTCGGACTGCGAGTACATGGCCCCCTTTAAGCCATCGGACAGGGTCACATGGGACTCGTCACCTTTGGTTCCTCCTCCGCCTTGGGAGAAGCCGACCCATTGTTCCCAGCGGTAATCAGACTTTTCTTTCTTGGAAGTGATGTCTGATGGAGGGTCGTGAGAGCAGACCAGAGTGGTGTCTAGGAGGGTGCCTAGGGCTTGCTCAAGTGCTTGGGCAGCGGAGGGTTTCTCCGAGGCTGGGGCAGGGGCAGGGGAAGGAGAAGGGGAAGCGGAAGACAGGCCGAGTGCGGCGATCTTCTTCCGGCGGATTCTGGATGTTTTGGGAAGTTTGGACAGTGCGTATTGACGGAGAGTGAGGGTTTGGGGATAGTAGATGGAGAGGAGGGTTTGGGTGATGGGATTGGGGACTGTTTCTTTGACTAGTTTTGGGCGTTTTCTAGGTGGCTCGGGCCGTCCCTTGGATCCCCAAGTTGTACTGGTTGAATCCAGCTCAAGGAAGCTGACGCTCTTTCTCTTGGCCGACATGATGGTGATGGTTTGGGAAAATTTGATGATGCATGCTGGAGCCTATGAAGGGCTCGGGAGAAGGAGCTGGCTATGTAGTGATTGGAGGGAGGATTGAATTGGTTCTTGGCAAAAGTGAAGCACCAGTCGGATAGGGGAAAAAAAAAAAAAAAAAAAAAAAAAAAAAAACAATTGACAGGTTCCGTTGTCGCTGGTGAAACGGCGCGACGACCGCGAAAAGGTGATTGATGAGTGACGCGTCAAAGTTGGAGATGGCGACGGGAATACTAGAATTGGAGACATGGGTGGTTCAGTTTGCTTTTCAGGTCCAGGGGCAATGTTGGGGTAGAATGGACATTGGACGAATAGGCACCTTGTGCGCTTGTGAGACACTATCACGGCTTTTACGAGGGAATGAGTGTTAGTGGAACTGCGCCTATCACACAGTCGTACAGTGCAGTGCATTATCAGATGGAGGTATGGATGTTCATTACCTAGACAAGCTCCACCCGACGTCCAATGCAGTCAGTCCCTCTTCCTTCCCATTTCGAAACACAACGGCCACAGAAGTGGAAAGACCCAAGACCGGACGTGTTGCTTCCGACGGACTCTGCCAGTGCCCGCTTGTGTGAGGTGTGTGCGGCAGTGGCACAAGCGGAAGATGGAAGGGAAAGGGCAGGTGAGGGACATGAGGCAACACACACACTGCACTTGGCTGTAGCGAGAGGTAGTAGTAAATACCCCGGACTTGTCTGATTGGGCGACATGTACAACAGCCCAGCCATTAACACTTTTTCCCTGCCCGCCCGCTCCTTCCACTCAGGCAGGGCAGGCCAGTGGATGAAGGGAACCTCAATGGCTGATGCGCGCAATTGAGGAAGCCACGAGGGGGGGACGCCACAGTGTTTCGAGACTTGCACTTGGTTGCCCGTCTTTTACCTCCTTTTGTTAGGTGGACAAGACAGACAGGCCAGTCTCCTTTAGTTTTGCTTCTCTCCTTTTCCACCCACCATTTGCTGCAGTTCCCCAAACACCGGACATTTCTTTTTGGTCACCCACAACGTTGCAGTGGTACCTGCTTCGAGTCAACACTGCTACTACCTACTACAGTAGGCACAGTATAGGGTTCCACGGCCGGCCTTTTACAGGACAGTCTTGGTGACGGGTAGACGCCCACTGCACCTAGGTAGTGACACTGTCCCCTCCTCCATCAGCAAATATCAATCAACATCACCACTCGATACGACATTGACCACCACCTCCTCTATCAATGGGACCTGCATTCAGCTTGTCTCGCATCGGGCCGTGATGATGACCATGATGCTGCTGCTGCTGACTGACTTGAGGAACTGCCCGTCAGCCAGGGTCCGGGTTTGGACTAGGTTGGTAGTGTATTCTAGTTTAGTGTACAAGCAGATTTGCTACTGCATAGGGGTCTCTGCACTACTTGTAGGTAGCGTGCTTGGCAGAATCCACACTGGTACAACTTTATACTGATGGTCGACGGGGGAGAAGGGGTTCTGGAAGGTCATAACAGATGACTCTATCCAGATACCGAAATGGTCAATTGACTCCAATTCCATGCCTACGCTTGGACATGTGTCAAAATAGAGCCAGATTGACGAGTCCATAATCTTATCTCGTTAATAGTGTGTGTAAACATAGGTGGAAGAGCAAGTCTGCAAGCAGCGAGGCATGGAAGAATGGAATGCAGACGCCAGGGGAAAGAGGGGAACTTGGGTGATCATGGTGGTACTGTACCAAAGGACCCCTGGTCAGAGACGGGATTGAAGATTGGTGGTTCCTGTTTTTTTTTTTTTTTTCTTCTTCTTTTTCCGCTTCTTCTTCAGATTCGCGACCTTCATTCAACCTTCAGTATTGACTCGCAGACCTCCATCTCATCCCGCCCAGGAATCTGCATATCGACACGTCGTCACTAGCCTCATGCCCTGACATCCATCTCTCGGGCTGGCATGCTACCCCAAGTCAAGTAAAGTGGTATTCAGGGTGCTGTAGTCTAGACAGGACATCCTGGTGCACAAAAGGTACCCAGTAGCCCCTGGCCTGTGTGTCTGTGTCTGTGTCTGTGCATGGCCGGGATGATATCGACATTTTAGAGAGTACCTAAGGAACCGCCCGTTCCTAACACCGACCGCCTGTTACGTACTATCGACACTTCAGTTCCTCTGACGACAAAAACAAGAACTGAACTGAACTGAGCTCGCCCCCATCCCAAGTTACCCCCTCCTTCAGCTCAGCTCTTTCCCGTCCCGCGTTTTCCATACCGCGAACAAGACTGGACAGGGGGGCAGACGGGTGCAAAACTCGTCACCGTGTAGGATCAGAGCAGAGCAAAGAGGTGAATCCAGAGCTGAGTGGGCAGCCGTCACGGTACTATACCGCCTTCCACATCTTCAAGGAGAAACGGGGAAAAAAAGTCACAAAAAGTCATAACCGTACTGCCCTTAAAGAAAAGGAGACAAAACGTAATGGATCACGGCAGCATCCGGATCCAAGAAGAGGAGGAGAAGGCTGCTTCAACTACTAATCTTCATACTTTGGCCCACGAGCTTGGTGGTGGTTCAGGTTCCCGTCGTCATATTACCCGCTCAAAGTCTCAGTCACAGTACAAGCATCACCACCACCACAACTACCATTCCTCTCTAGACAATCTTGACCGTCGAGCCCCAGACTTGTACCGGTACCTCGAGGCCAAACCACCCCACGACGGCCACCACCCACACCACCACCACCACCACACCCGTCCACCACCACGCCGCCGTGATTTCCACCAACAGGACCACGGCTCATACTTCCCCGAACACTCCAGTCCCACGCACCCGTCTGCGCCTGCGCCCGCGCCCGCACTAGACTTTGAGGCCCGACCCAGTCACTTGGCCAGCCCGTCAGCCAGTTATACCAGCTATTCAGCGAGTCGACTAACAAGTCCCTTGGCCAGCCCTCGACTAACAAGTCCAGCGCAAAGTCCCCTGGCCACCAGTCCGTCTGCCTCTGCCCACAGCCTCAGCCAAAGGTTTCCATTTGCTTCCCATGCCGCCGCCGCCCATCATCTCCAGGCCTTTGCCGCCAATCCGCGAGTTTCCGGGTCGCTAAACCTGCAACCAGACGACTATTATCGTAGCTTTGGAACAAGTGATGCCGCCGTCGTAACAAGCAGGACTGCGGATCCAATCAAAAAGAGTACCTTGGCACCTACCTCAGTCCAACAGCAACAGCAACAACAACAACAACAAACGCTTCCCCCATCCACCTCTCCAGGGTCACCTTCGAATGGGGCCCTAAAGCCATCCGCCTTGCCTGCTGCTGCTGCTGCTGCTTCCGCTGCTGCTGCTGGCACCACCAAAATGTCCGGAAGCAGCCGTAGTACACATACTAATCCACAAACACCCAGCGGTGCTCGATCGGGACTCCGCTCAGCATCGAATCCCGTCGACGATCGCCTTGGCAGCAATGCCAGGCCGGCGCTGACAACAGCTAATTCGTATGGCACACAAGGTGGGGCTCACCCGCCCAGCGTCAAGGACCTCAAGAAGATGTTCGACCAAACAGGGACATCCCACAATACCAATCTCCCAAGCCAGCGAAGACAGCCGAGACCCTCGAGAGACCAGACTACTTCCACCATATCCTCCTCCTCCTCCACCACCGCTTCCGCTTCCCCAATCAAGGGTCCATCTCCCAGTGTTGGCGCCCGAGTTGCCTCCTATTCGGCGGCACGGTCCAGGAATACCACGACGACGACAAGGACGACGACGACGACGACGACGACGACGACGACGACTTCTCCCGCGACAGCGACAGGGACATCTTCGAGAGCGACATCGATACGACGAACGCGACAAGACCCAACCAACAATAGCCCATCCCAAACATACCGATCCCGATCCAGAAGTATACCGCGACCGCGACCGCGACCCAAACTCTCGACCGACGACCGAATAACAGATCGCAACTCCCAATCGTTCGCAAACCGAATCAGCAAGCCTCGGAATAATAACAACAGCAACGGTGGAGCTGCCGCAAACGGCCCGGCATCCAGGTCGCTGCCGCAGCTGTCCCCCACCACCGGATTGCCGTTACAATCCTTGTCGCGATCGAATGGGCTGCTCTTTGGCGAGATCCTGCCCGACGAACAAGACTCGGTCACGGCTGGGTTTGGCATCCAAGGCCACCACCTAGAAGGGGCTCGTCCCCGGCGGACTTCCGAGTCGTCCAGCATACATGACCTCACCATGTCCGGACCCCGCCTGCGAAGCTCCTCTCACTCGGATACTATGGGAGATATGGAGCCCTCGTCTCCAACTGACTGGTACCGCGGGGCGGCCTCTGCGCTGCCTACTACAGATAATCTGGCTAGGGTAGCAAAGAACCACTCTAGAGCCCAGAGCGATGTCGTTGTCTCATACGCGTCCACCAAACAACCCTTGTCCACCAGCCATACCCGGTCCGGCCGTGGCACTGCGACAACGACAACAAGTAGCAGCAGCAGGGCGACCAACACGGGCCGGACCACCCCTTCCACACCGACCACGCCCCTATCCTCCACCTCGCGCCTCCCCGTCATGGTGAAAAGGGCTAGTATTTCAGAGAGCCACGGAAGAAGCAGCCCGGTGTCCACGCGATCCAACTCCCCCGTCGCCGCACTAAAATATGGACCAACCCCTACCAGCGGAAGATCGTCCCGCCAGCAGCATGGGACACCAGTCTCAAGGGCTAAAACACCTGCCACCCGTTCGCATACCCCTACCACGCCCGCGACCACCACCACAACCGCCAAGCGCCTCCAGACCTCGAATCGAAAGGCTGCTCCGACCAACATTGCGACTCCCAACAATAATAACGGCCGGCTCAACGCCTATGTGTCTGTGCCCGCTCCCAAACTCTCTCCTTCGCTGCGAAGCTCGCGACCCCGGCAGTCCGTGGCCACTGCTTCGACCGCGGCTTCCCGGATGAGATGCTCCACCGACCGACCGCCGTCCCCCGACAAGTCGAACCGCCGGGCTGGATCAAAGGCCGACAACGCTGCCACCATTCGACGACGAAAGCTGTCCGTAGGACCCATCGATTTCGCCCAACGACGAGAGACGATCAAGCTTGCCTACAGCAGAACCATCAAGGACCAACAAGCCAAGGAGGCCAGGGAGACTGCGGCGGCGGACAAGCGCAAGATGGACTTGGATACTGTCACCCGCGCCGAGGCCAAGGCGGAAGCTGCCGCTCTTGCTGCAGCGCCATCAAGCAAATCGTCCGATTCAGTAGACCGAGGAGAAGCAGCAGCAGCAGCAGCAGCAACAGCAGGGAGACATACAGACAAGAAGGGGCTTGAAGAGCCTCTCAAGCTTATTACCAACCTACCCATAATACAGACACCGGCGCAACCACCTGCGAGCAATGGCCGTGATTCACCAACGTTAGGAATACCAGGAGGCTTTGTCGATAGTGACGACGAGCTCGATGTTCCAATACCGCAATCAGCCATATCCGTTGCTACCGCAGTGACCGAGTTCGATGAGGAAGCGCAAACAGAGCCACCACGGCCCGAGAATTTCGCAGCGATTGACTATGCCTTGGGAAATATCGTCATAGACCATCAGCCACCAAGTCCACGAACCCATGAACCGCCAGCCCCGACGCCTCCATTGGCGTCACCTTTGGCGGCACCCCAAAGCAAGCGGTTATCCTATCATTCTCCATTTGACGACGATGACGATGTGGACGACGACGATGATGTGTCTATCGAGATTGCGCTGGATACGTCCGTGCAGCAACAGCAGCAGAAGCAGCAGCCCTCGCAGCAACAGACGCCGACTCGGGAGGATTTCACCACGACCGAGCCAACCACGGGTCCTGCGCAGCAGCAGCAGCCAGATGCAGACGAATACGTGCTCCAACCGTATACATTTTCATCCCAAAATTACGAAACAACGGTCACGATATTGGGCCCCGAAAATGATTTTAGACCGTTGTACAAGGACCAAGCTCGTGACACGAGGCCTCCATCCGGTCTGCACCATGCAGACGAGCCGCCGCTGAATGAGACATTGGGAGCCACTGCTGCTGCCGGCCCTGGGCAATCCCATCCCCAGCACCAGAAGCACCAGCGCGAAGAGTCCCGGGTCTCCGAGGCCGATAACCTGGAGCGCCTCGAGGATTTTTATATTGGTCCGCATCTACGTGACAACATTGCCAGCCTGCGGGATTCGACCTTGACGTTATCCGACAACGATGACCCATATGATGCCCATCCCTCCTCCGCAGCAGAGTACCAGCAAACACTTGACAGCTCACACTCCAACGGGCTGGCCGTACCTGCCTACTTGTCACCTGGTAACCGCCTCAGTCAGCACTCAGCCTGGACTGACTTTTCCTTTGGAAGCGATGATCAGAATGCTGCTGCTCTAGATAATCAGGACCCGCGTGCATCACGGATATTCAAACAGCCAACGGAATCCGAGCTACCCGTGTCGTATAATAATAACTTTGCCAGGAATCGATCAAGCTTACGGCGTCCGCCACCACCAAGTCCGGAAATATCACCACTTGACAAGCCGCCACGAGCATCTTCATCCTCCATGCTGGCTGACAAGGTCGACCCGCGGCAATCGTCAGACCTTGATAGGGACAATTCCGCTGTCCAAAGGAGGATACCACTAGTGTCGCATCAGACAGCCCCTGTTCGCCCATCAGTAAATAACTATGATGATTTAGACGAGAGTACCTACGAAGTGCTCTCCCGGCCCAACAGTTATCCACATGTACAGGATGATGAGGAGTTTGGAACTGCCATCATCTCATCTCCACCATCAGCCGGCCTATTTTCTTTCGAGACAGTCGATCAGTCACAGCTTTCCCGTACCGAAAGCAAAAGCTTATCGTCGGAAGCCACAGATAACTTGACACAGGAGCAGAAACGACTCCGGCAGCGGCAGATGGTCATCCGCGAGCTGATTGATACCGAAGAGATCTTTGTTCGGGATATGAGCGTTGTGGAGGAAATTTACAAGGGTACGGCAGAGGCATGTCCTCAACTTGATTCCAAGACGATCAAGCTTATTTTCCGGAACACCGACGACATCATTGCCTTTCACGCTACCTTCCTTGCTCAGCTGAGGGATGGGGTCGCAAGTGTCTATCAACCCAAGGGGAGAAAGTCACCTACTTTTGCACATGAGGCGTCGTTAAAGGAAACGGACACGACCACTCTTGCGTCTACCAACTCCTCCGGCGGGGCCTCGAACAAGCCGGAATTGGATGATGATAAGGATCGCCAGACCAGCCTCGGACCTCTCTTCATCAAGAACATCGACCAGCTCAAGGCCGTCCACGAAGTCTATCTCCGAACCAGTGATCTTTCTGCCAAACGTCTGATTCAAATCCAGGAGGACGATGCCGTCAAGGTGTGGCTGAACGAGTGCAGCGAGGGTGCCAAGGAACTCACAGCAGCCTGGAGTTTGGATTCCCTTTTGATCAAGCCCATGCAGAGGTTGACCAAGTACCCCGATATCATTGCTCATCTTCTCAAGTACACCCCAGAAGATCATCCCGACCGGGATGCACTTGTCAGTGCCAAATCCACCGTGATCAGCGCCATTGATGAGATCAACAGGACCAAGAGGAACTTTGAGCTTGTCGGCCAGATTGTCGGCAACCGGAAGCGCAAGGAGTCGGACGTTCGAGCTGGTCTGGCCAGGGCCTTTGGCAAGCGTGTCGATAAGCTACAAGGAGCAAGCAATCGGGCACCAGAAGACGAAGAATATGCCAAACTTCATGAGCGATTCGGTGACGAGTTCCTCAGATTGCAGGTGGTGCTTCGCGATGTCGAGTTCTACACCCGAAGCGCCTCCACCTACGTCCACGAATTTCTTCAGTACGTAACCGCCATGGAGCTGGTTATGCGCCTGCAGCCATCGAGAGATTACGCCCACATCGAAAGCCGATGGGTCCAGTTTAGTGTCTCTATGAGGGACATGGAGAAAATCCTGGACAAACATCTAACCGACGTTCGCAAACAAGTTATCGAGCCGTTTGAGCAGGTCATCAAATGTTACCAAAATCCTGGTCTAGCCATCAAGAAGCGAGCCAAGCGCCGTCTCGACTACGAGCGCTACATGCAGCTCAAAGCCAACGGCAAGAAGATCGACAAGACGCTCGCCGAGGCCGTCGAACAGTACGAAGCCCTCGATGATACGCTCAAGAAGGAACTGCCCAAACTTTCTGCACTGACCGCCGAAATTGGTAGGATTTGTCTCGCCAAGTTCGTCGACATTCAAGCGGCATGGTACTCGACCTGGACAGAAAAAGTCAAGGCCCCCCTCGCCGACTTCGACCACACCCCCGACATTCCGGAAATCGTCCAGGTCTTCGATCGAGATTTCAAGGAGCAAGTCGAGCGGGCAAGACAGCTCGTCATTCTCAACCCTGTTTCGCTGAGAGGTAGGACCTCCCAGTCGACGTCGGATGACATTGGCTCCGGCTCCATTCTGACCAAGACTCGATCTCGTCCTACTGAGCTGCTCACCCCGAGAGGTCGTGGCCTGTCCATCAACAGCGATTATGTCCCGACCCTGCCGACTCCCGATCTGTCTGGAAGATTTGACCTTTCTCCTACCGGCACTGGTTCGGCGTTGCCTAGCCCGGGGCAGTATTATCGGGATTATTACTCCGGGTTGTTCAATGGCCATCACTCGAGGGGCAACTCGGCGGCTCCGCTCAGTCCGGCGGATCCCTCGTCGTCTTCGGCACCGAGGTCGGTACCTGCTACGCACGCTACTTCTACCACGGGTGGCTATTCCACTACTCGTCCTACAACTGGTCGTAGCTTCGACTCGGGCAGTCTGCCTCGTCAATCCACCGATTCTTACTCTGCTCAATCCGCCTCCGGCACTCACCACACCAGCCACGGCCATGGAGTCGCCCACTCAGGCCACACCCTCTCCCGTCGGGGATCCTACACCTCTTCCCACCACAACTACGCCACCAGCGAACCGCGTCGCCAATCCGGTCTCTTCCACTCTGCGCTACCAATGGACGACGCAGATGAAGTTGATGGGCACCCTGAACTGGAAGCTGGTCCCAGCAATTCTAACCATCATTATGAGATGCAAACTTCGAATGGTGGCGCAGGCATGTTCATCTCGGCGGAAGCTGCGGCCGAGGCCAATGTCATGTGGTTGGCTGCTAGTCTGTTTGAGTTCAATATTGAGACTACCAAGCATGAGGGCGGGTATCCTTATTTGACTTATCAAGCTGGGGAGGTACGTTATCATTCTTTTTTTTTTTTTTTTTTTTTTTTTTTTTTTTTTTTTTCTTCCCCCATCTCTTTCTGTGCTGGGATTTTGGGGAGTTGGATACCCGCTGCGCTCGGCCTTTTTTTTTTTTTTTTTTTTTTCTCATTTTGCTCGCTTCGCTCGAATTCACCCTCTCCCACTCGTACTCCTTCTCCCCTCTTCGCCTCGCTTAATATTTCCAAGAATCAAAACCAATGACTGACAAATACCGTGTTGCAACAGATCTTTGACGTAGTCGCCGAAAAGGGTGAGCTCTGGCTGGCCAAGAACCAAGATGATCCCACCAACGTCATCGGCTGGATCTGGAGCAAGCATTTCGCCAAGCTGGCGGAGTAGCAAGTCGCTGGTTTTGAGGTTATGATTGCTAATGCTCGGGGAAGGGCGGAGAGGGGGAGGACAAGTCGGGAGGATAGGAGGAGGACGGACGATACCTCCAGGGATCAATAAGGATAAGGATAAGGATAATGATGAATAAGGTCCAAGGAGAAGGGGGAAGGAAGGAGGAAGAGAAATGTGACTGACTAAGAAGAAGAAAGATGATTGATACCTAGGGATTATTCTGGCGGGTGGTTTTTTTTTTTTTTTTTTTTTTTTTTTGATTCTGCTTCTGCTTCTGCTTCGTCCACTACTGCTTGTCTAATAAGCGGGTGACAGTTCTTATTATTAGGTACCTACTTTTGGGCTCGAGTGCGCGAGCCAACCTTGTGTGTGCGCTCTTTTTTTTTTTTTTTTTTGACTTCTCTTCGACGGAGATATTCTTCTTTGCTTTCGGCAATTTTTTTTTTTATTTTTTTTTCTTATCATCAAGCCTGGCGTTTAGAGAGACATTGTTATTCACCAATTCCCCTTTTGTTTTCACTCATAAACTTGATAAGCACGAGCAATAAAAAAAAAAAAAAAGAAAAAAAAACAGGTTTCGGTATAAATTAAGGGACTAACAGACGGGTTTGGCGGAATGGATGGATGGACTAACTGTCAGGAGGCTAAGAGCCCGTGCATAGAAGCACCTTAGCGGCTGCTACTCCCCTTCGTCAACTGAAGCGTAGGATCATTTACAATAACGCCTACATCGGGTCGGGCTCGCGGGAAGGATAATCCGGCACCGCGCCGAGGCGCTAGACTAGTATAAGGCTCTATAATACTCGTTAGCGGATGAATAGAGTTTGTATAGGTATAAAAGAGGTTTAACAGAGCGTATTTCATTATAATCGGTAGCTATTAATATATCTTTAAATTAATCCCTAATTTACCGTCCCCTACGTACGGCTACAATTATAGTTACTTTAACCTACCTTTCGCCTATATTCCTAATAAATTGATAATTCTTCCTCCGGGAATTAAACTAATACTATTAAAATATATATACGTAGCGGTTAGTTTATCTTTCGTACCGTTAAGGCTATTCTTCGTCCCTTTCGTACTACTACCCCTATAATTATTATAATTAAGATAATCTAACCCCCTCCGCCCTTATTGTAATAATACTAGTCTACCGTGGAGTCCGTCGAAGAAGATAGTAACGAAAACTACCCCCTTATATTGCCCCGGGCTCCCCGTTCGTACCCTTAAACTTCGGAAGCCGATAAGTTCGTGCGTAAATAGTAATTATTCAAATTTTAATTCGCTATAATTAAGTTCCTCCTTAATTACCTCTCTTCGTATATATCCTAGTAGGAGTAGTTTACGTTTGTAAGCCTTATTAAATAAAATTTAGTAGGAAATTACCCCTCTATCTTTATTAGGTTCTATTATTAGAATTACCTCTTTTATAACTAAATTTGTATTTCTATTATATTTCCCTTTATTACCCCTTCGTCGGCGGCCGTTATTATAATTACCCCTTTACTAATTGTAGCTATATTAGTCTATATTAAATACTATTTTAAATATAATATTATTAAATTTACCGGCGAAAATTTCTTATAATTGCGGAACTACTTCTATAATATTAATATATACTTTTAGGAATACTCCTATATTTCCCTTTCGTTCGCTATTAATTATATTAAGGGTAATCCTAAGAATATATAAATTAAATATATATTAGTTCTTTATAGTAAACTTAATTATAATACTATTCGTAATACGCTTATATAGAGCGACCTCCGTACTTTCTTAGAGATTAAATATAATAGTAATATTTAGGCTATTAAATAATCCGTTCTCAATAAATTCGAATATATATAGTAAAATATTTTAGAAACCGTTTGTACCTTTTATAATCGCTATTATACTAAAGAATTCAATTTATTATACAATTAACCGGAATATACTTAGATTGTTATTTAAATTAATTAATTATACCCTCTCTTTAAATAAAGTATCCTCTCGACGGCTAGTATTAATATAATAAATAAAATAATAGTATATGCAAAACGGTTAGAAGGCCTAGAAAATATTAAACTGTCTATATCGTATTGTTAATACTAAGTATCTTTAGGGTATAATTTATTATTTTCTTTATTTTCGTACTTTCCTACCCCTTCTTCGAATATCCTTTTTTAATTATCTTGTAATAATAACCCTTCCGATTTTCCTTATTACCCCCCTATTACTTTTTAAATAAATTCTAATTTTATTTATTCCCTTTATTATTAGAAAAGCTATATATATAATTAGTGTACCTAATTGAAATTACCGAATATTTATTATAAATATAATATAATAGGCTATTTTATAGCGGCGTACCCGAACTGAGCCTATTACAATTACGATTAGGTCGGCTATTTAGTATGGAATTACCCTATCCTTGTAGGTGCCCCTTTATACGGAGTGAATGCTAAACTGATTGTAGTTAGAATAGTAATTATAATTGTTTAGGATAATATAGGTGGATTGTAAATATATTTAGAGACGAGGTTATTAATAAAGATTTATAGAGATTGGCGGAATATACGAAGGTTAATAGATTCGGGCGTGGAATTAAATTTAATTAGTAGGTATTTATTCCTATTGAATACGAAAATTAATTCGGTACCCTATTATTTTATTAATTTTTCCCTCCGGCTTATTCCTATATATAGTATAATTATTTATTTTATTAGAATATATAATTTTTATAGTATTAAATGGACGAAGTGAATTACGTTTATTATAATTAAATTCTTAATTATAGAAGTTATTTTTAGTTACTCCTAATTTTGTAAGTAGAATTCTAATATTAATTAGCGGTAATAGTCGTTTCAATTTCGTATTGAGGCTGGTAATTTCGTATTAAGTATAGTACTAGCGAAGGAAATATATAATATTATAACCGTCCTAATAGGGCTATAATAGGATTTAATTCTATTATTAGACTTTCGGGAAATAGTAAAGGTAAAAGAGGGTTTCCGCCCTCCCGTATATACGAATATCCTATTCGAAATCCCCTCTTCTTTAGCGTTAGAATTTATAACCCTATCTATTATAGTAGAGTCGGCCGAATTGCCTCTAGTCCTTACCCCCCCAGTAAAGGTTTTTCGAATAGTATTTAATAGTATTTACCCTACCCTAGTACTCCCTATAGAATTAGCGCCGCCGTAACCCTTAAAATTACTAAAGGGAATAGAAGGCGAGCCCGCTATCCCCGAATTAATTATTCCGCTGGAATATAAAGAATTCCAATCGGTATTTAAAGCTTCGGTTATACCCTTATTTTAATATAACCGGTTAAAATATTATATTAATTTAATCGAAGGGGAATTAGCGCTTTAGGGATTAATTTATATATTAAACGTTAAAGAATTAGAAGTATTATATAAATAATTAGCGGAAATACTTTAGAAGGGATAAATTCGTCCTTTTATTAATTTAATGGGCGTTTCTATTATCTTTATTCTAAAGAAGGGTAGAAAATTAAAGTTCTATATTGATTTTAGGGTATTAAATAAAGTTATAAAGAAGAATTAGATAGTGTTACCCTTTATTTAAGAAAGTTTAAATCGGTTATTATTAGCTAAAGTCTTTATAAAATTGGATTTAAAGGATGCGTATTATAGAATTCGGATTTAAAAGGGAGATAAAGAGAAGATGGTATTTCGTATAAAGTACAGGCACTATAAATTCTTAATTATACTGATAGGATTAGCGAATGTGCTAGCGATATTTTAAGTATACATTAATAATATATTAGCGGGGCTAATAGATATAATATATATTACTTACTTTAATAATATCCTAATTTATAGTAAAAACGAAGAAGACTACGTTAATTATATTAAGGAAGTCCTTTAATAGTTATAAGATTATAATTTCTATGTAAATTTAGGTAAATACGAATTTTATATAAAGCGAGTATCGTTCTTAGAATATATTGTTTCCTTAGAAAGTATAGTAATAGATTTAGAAAGGGTAGTAGCAATAGTAGAATAGGAGGTTCTAGCGAGCGTTTATAATATCTAGATCTTCTTAGGGTTTATAGGATTCTATCGATACTTTGTAATATTATATTCTAAAGTAATTATACCCCTAATAGAATTATTAAAGGGGGATAAATGGAGGCTATTCGAATTTATAAGGGAAGCGGAAGAAATATTCGTAGAATTTAAAAAACGGTTCTAGGAAACTCCTATATTATACTATTTCGATCTAATATTATAAATTCGAATAGAGACGGATATATTGGACTTTATAATTAGGGCGGTTCTTATATAACTATATAATAATAGATAGTACCCGGTAGTTTTCTTTTCGAAGAAGAAATCGTTAGAGGAAATTAGGTATAGGGTTAGGGATAGAGAACTATTAATAATTGTAGGAGCGTTAAAAGTATAGAAATAATATTTATTATATATAAATAAACTATTCCTAATAATTATAAATTATTTAAACCTATAGTATTTTTGAGAAAAGGAGCGGGCTAGTACAAAATAAAATCGGTAGGTATTAGAATTAATAGTATATAATTTTAGGATTAAATATCGTCCGAGAAAATTGAATCTAGTAAATAGGCTATTGAAGAAGCTGTAATTATAAAGAGAAGAATAGGAGGTAGGGGGCAATTACTTATTAATAAAAATTATTAAAGGGGGCGAAGAAAAGGGTTGGACGATAAAAGAAAGTTGGGTAGTAAGGGTGCTAGTAAAATGGATAATTTTAATTAGAAAAGAGATTTAGAGGACGGTAATAGAAGAGAGGGAATGGCGATAGAATATAAATGAAATAGAAGAGGGTTGGGCGTTAGAGGACGAAAGGGTCGAATTGTAGGAAGAAAAGTAGAATTTGTAAGGGGAGGGTAAATTAAGTAGGGAGGAAAAGAAGCGAAAGGGAATTGAAAGTAATAGTGGAAAGGATGGAATAATAAGGAAGAGGGTGAGGTTTATAGGCGAAGCTATTATTAAATTAGGGAGGGAAGACGAAAGTATTATTATAGGAAATATAGGTAGGTATATAGTAGTAGTAAAGGTGTAGAAGGATAAAGAGTAATTATTATTATTAGAATAGTAATTATTAGAAGTATAGAAGGAGGATTTATTTATTATTAAGGAAATATAGAAGAATAGCGAAGGGAGGAGATGGGTAAAAAATTAGAAGATAGGGGAAGACGGAATTCTATAATATTAATATTAAATCTATATTCTAGAACGGATGTAGGTTGAATTATTCTATACTTATTATAATATAGTAATAATAAAATACCTAGGCTAAAGGAAGATATTAAAATATATTAATTAATTCTATTATTAGCCTACTATTACAATTGATATTGAATTATATATTTACGAATATTTAGTGTACTAGAAGGCTAAATTTCGTAATTACTAATTATATAGGCTATTAGGGTCGTTACCTATCCCTACTATCCTTTAGTAAGATATTTTATACGACTTTATTACCGGAGTACTAAAATTATTCGACCCTATATTTAATTAGATTTATAATATAATCCTTATTATTATTGACCGTTTTATTAAATATACTTTATATATTCCTATACAAAAGACAATCGACGTTTAATAATTTGCGTTCCTCTTCTAGTAAAACGTTTTCTAGTAATTTAGCTTCCTGGATTTGATTGTATTGGATAGAGGCAGCCTTTTTATAAGCTAATTTTAGAAGACTTATTGCGAACTCTTAAATATTTGTAAACGCTTTAATACGGCCTAATACCCCTAAATAGATAGATAAATAAAAAAGTAAAACTAGAACTTGGAATTATACTTCTAAATCTTCTATAATATAAAGTAAGTCGATTAGGCCGAAAAAATTATATTAGCGTAATAGACGTATAATAATTATTTTTATACTACTATTAGAAAGTCCCCTTTAGAGCTACTCTTTAGGTATTATTTTTAGGGACTAGCGGACCCGGAGCGAAAGTAAAGGACGGTCCTTTTAATAGCAATTACTAATTAAATTAATAAATTACTTCGCGGGCGGTTAGAAGTTGTAGTAGCTTTAGAGGTTATTAATTAGGGGTATGCGAAATAATATAATAAAATTCGAAAGTTAAAGGAGTTCGATATTAGAAATTAGATTTTATTTAATATAAAATATATTAAATAATACCGCTTAAATACTAAATTAATAAATAAATTTTTAGGACCCTTCTAAATTATTAAAATTATTAAAGAAAAGAAGATAGTATACCAATTTGTACTCCCCATATATTACCAAATCTACCTAATATTCCCTATTACTCTACTAAAACTATATTATAGGGATCCTACTGCGGCAATACTGCGAGGGGAAGTTGTAAATATTGAGGAAGATAATATTTAATATAAAATTAAGGTAATTGCGAAGTATTATAAATCCGATCGCTAATGTTAATTCTAGGTTAAATAGAAGGGGTATCCGGATAATGAAAATTCGTAGGTTTTATAAAAGGATATAAATTACCTAAACCTTTTTAAGGAATATAAAGTTAGGGAGATATAGCGGTGGCGTATTAGCGGCAGGCTAATTACTAAGTTAATAAGGGTTAATTAAATAGTAGGAGGAGAATAGTAATTGTTTGGAGATTTAGAGCAGAGATATAAAATATAAATGTAAATTATAAAGTAGAAATATAAAATGTAAATGTAAAATATAAAATGTAAATGCAAGACGCGGATATAAAATATAAGACGTAAATATAAAATATAGATATAAAACGTAAAATATAGATGTAAAATGTAAGTGTAAAACGTAAGATGTAGACGTAAGATGTAGATGTGAGATGTAGGCGGGAGATATAAAACGCAAATGTAAAATGTAGATATAAAATGTAAAACGTAAATGCAAAATATAAATGTAAGACGTAAAATATAAATGTAAAACGTAAATATAAGACGTAAGATGTAGATATAAGATATAAATATAAAATGTAAATATAAGGTGTAAAGTAGGGAAGTGAAAATAGAAATGTAAGGTGGAGATGTAAAGTAGAAACGTTAGAGGGGATGAGAAATGGGAAGGGAAGGTAGTTTAATTTAATATAGGATATTAATAAAGCGTTAGGTAAAATATAGCCTATATTTTCTATTATTATTCTAAACGAAAAAATCTTTAGCGGTGTCCGTTATTATTAATATAAGATTAAAATTTATAATTTTAGGAGGAATATTCCCGTATACTATTGTACCTATTAATAATATTTATAGATACTACCTTATATTATTTATTTATAATCCTCCCTTATAAATTTTAGTAATTTATTTAATTTCCTATTTATAAACATTAACCTCCTATTAACTATCTAATACTAAGGACCCTAATTATAATTAAGGGAGGGGGTAATATAAATAGGAGAATTTAGTATAGAAATATTTATAGGAGAGCCGCTATTACTAATAATAGGACCACCAGTAGGGGCTATTGGATTGATATTAGCGTTAGTATTACCGATACTATAATAGTTAAGTTTCGAGTAGCCCTTATAATCGAAGTTCCTAGTTCGGAGTATACTAAGTAACGTTATAGGAAGATTATTATTAATAAAATATACTTATATTATAATCTAAAATATTATTACGGATTAATATAACCGCTATAGGAGGGGGGTAGGTAGGGGGCTACTAATATTGGTAAGGCGTATAATTTCGGCCGTTATATCTTATATATTGTTCCGGAGGTTACGAATATTGTAAGGGACTTCGAATATATAGCGGCGTAGTGATAGCGAATATTGCGATTTTTCGTTGAATTTTAGAAGGAGAAGACGTTAGTAAAAAAAAAAAAAAAAAAAAAAAAAAAAAAAAAAAAAAAAAAAATAGGGGAGATAATAAGGAGAAGATAGCGTACTTTTAATTTAGTAGGTGTATATGCTAATCAAACGGAGTATTTCGTATAGGTTTAAAGTTGGGGCGTTAGTAAACGTTTAAATTAAAGCGATATTATATTTTAAATAAGTAAGGGGGTAAATATTATTAGAGGATAGAAAAGGAATAGTCGATTAAAAATTAATTATAGGCGTAAGGCGAGAGGAAGGAAAAGACGGGGCGAAAAGGAAGAAAATAGGGAAAAAAAGCGAATATATTAATTAGGTTTATAAGGGAGATAGGGATTAATGCGTAAGTATATAGTAGAAATACGTACGTTCGTAGTGGGGGGCGGTTTAAGTAAGGGGGTAAATGAAGCGGCTATAGAATTAAGAAAGGGGGTAACAAATATAATTATAAAAGTAAAAATAGGAAGAAGAAGAGAGGAGAGGTAAAGAGGGTAGGTAGAAGGAATATTATATAAACGAGGGAGGAGGTCCTTATACGAATATAAATTGAAGTAGGCGAATATAATTTAAGGCGGGCGAATATAAAATAACGTAGGGTAAATAAAGTATTAAGCGGTTATATAAATAGTAGGAAGGGGTAAATAGAAGGATAAAACAAGGGTAATAGCTAGAAGGGGAAGGATAGGACGAGTAGGTAATAGTAGTAGTTATAAAATAATAGGAAGGAAAGGCGGAAAATAGGAAGGTACGTATTTCGGATTATAATAGGGAAAGTAGGGGAAGTAGTTAAAAGTTGTACTATTAGAAAGGAGGGAGTAATATAAAGAATAAAGCGAGGGTAACGGGAAGGTAATAAGGAAGGAATAATATAAGTAAGGGAAATTTATAGAGGAAGTAATATATAGAATTATAGGAAGTGGGGGATAGAAATAAAAATCCTAAGGATAGAACCTATAAAGAGGGGGATTATATTTAGGCATTATAATAAATTATAGTAAATGCGAATAATAGAAAATAGCTTACGAGAGGAGCTTTGGGTTTTAATTGTATAAATATTCCGAAGTAGGTATAAATAATGGAGGGTACCCTACGAAAATATTAAACTGCGTTGCAAGCGCGGATAACGGAGAATGTTTAAAGAGAGGAATTACGGGGCGTAATTATATTAATATCCTAAAGTATTTATTAATACTCTTAAGTTCGGAGTAGTACTCTTTATTGAGTAAAATAAGGCTTACTACTTCGTACGCTGCGGGATAATAGTTTTAGTAACGGTCGGGAACCCTGCTAGTACTTTAAATCTAATACTAGTTTTGTATCCGTATTGGAATTTATAAGAATAAATACTATAATATTAATATTCTAGCGGGCGGAATACCAGCTCTTTAAACCTAATACCGGCTTCGGGGCCGTACTAGAGTTTATAAGAATAGATATTACAATGCCGATATTCTAATAGGCGGCTCGCCGGTAACGGAGCGGCTATAATCCGGAATATAGTATTGGCGGCTATAGCGAATAACGCTCAATAACGCTATAGTACCCGGCATTTATTATAGAGGTTCCGAGGACGGAACTTATAAGGGGGGGGGTTATATTAGGAAACTAAGAGCCCGTATACAAAAGTACCTCAACGGCTACTATTCCCCTTTATTAATTAAAGCGTAGGATTATTTATAATAATATCCATATCGGATCGGACTCGCGGGAAGAATAATCCAGCACCGCGCCGAGGCGCCAGACTAGTATAAGGCTCTATAATACTCGTTAACGGATGAATAGAGTTTGTATAGGTATAAAAGAGGTTCAACGGAGCGTATCTTATTATAGTCGGTAGCTATTAATACATCTTTGAATTAACCCCTAACTTACCATCCCCTACGTGCGGCCACGACCGTAGTCACCTCAACCTACCTTTCGCCTACGTTCCTAACACTAACGGACGGACGGACAGACAAATATATAAGTTCGGCAGGGGATATTTATAGGCAGGCGGAGTGGAAGGATGGAACGTAATAGCCTAACTAGTAAATTTTTTTTTTTTTTCTCTTTCTTTTTCCTTTCTTTTTTTTCTTTTTTTCAATTTAAATTTTTTTTTCTCTTCTCTTTTTAAGTTTCTTTTTTATTTTTTTTCTCCTAATTCCCAATTTCCAAGAAACGGTATAAATAGTAGAGTGCGTGGGTGGGTTTTCGGTTTGTTGATAATAATAACGACACGGAGGATACGGAGGAGTAGGAGTAGGAGGAGTAGGAGCAGGAGGAGCAAGAGGGAGTACAACTTAAGGGTAAGGACATGGAGGGACAGACATTATATACAAGGTATATAAAAACAAAGCAAGATAGCGAGGTAAAAGGATGGATGGAAGGAAGGTAACTGGGACGGGCGGGCCGGAAGAATCCTAAATAAGGTAGATAAAGTACCTGATAAGGGAGATGGTGGTAGATGTGGGAGGGATATGTAGGAATAATGTAATATAGTAGGTATAAGTAGGGACCTACCTAGGTATTATGAGCAGCTGAAACATATTCGTTCGAATTTATATATTTATCTTTTATCCGTTCACGAAAGAGAAAAAAAAAAAAAAAGTCAAAGATTTCAAAATCGAAAACTGGAGAGATAAACAACCGACATATCATGACCGAATTCAAGACAAAGCAAAGCCAAGCAAAGTCAGATTTACGCCTGCCAACTCCGACGACCATCGACCGAGTAACTAATAACTGAAAACAACAAAACAAAGCAAGACTAAACAGCAACGACAAGACAAGAAATTACCAAGTAAGTAGGAAGATTCTTTTTAGGTCATCTCATTGTCATCTTTTCCTTCCTTCCATCCTTCTTTCTTTCCTGTCTATCTCTCCTTCCCGTTCCTTTCCTCCTCCCCCTCCATCTTCCACTTTCCATTTTCTATATTATATCCCATCCATCAGCGCTTCCATCCACCCATTATCCATCAGACAATCAAACCTGACTTCCCATCCCACCCATCATCTCATCTCCCGCCTTCATCCCCTGCGCCACCGGCTCCCGCGCCTTCTGACCACTAACAACCCTCCCACCCGCAGCACTCCTCTGCTTCCTCGGCCTCTGCACCAACACCTGCGCCGGACAAACCACCACCTCATCATCTCCCCTCCCCCAATCATCCCCCTTTCTGATCACCAGCGGGAACAGCACCACTCGGACCGTAGCCCTCTGCCTCTCCAGTTCTTCGGGACTCGGCACATCCACATCCCCACTCCTTTCATTCATCAGCGCGGCATTGAAGCTCACCGTCTCAACCAACTCCCCGCTCTCGTCGTACTCCGGCTGTAAAGGAGGCAACATGATATACTCTGCGCGCTGGGTTCGCATTTCAATGGAGAGCTTGACTGCTTCCCGCACCACACGGCGCAGTTGGTCCAAAATGACTTTTTCCTTGTCCGAGGGCGGGGGGAGGATCTTATCCAATGCGTCGAGAATAGCTTGGACGACTGCTTCCGTGTCGCGATCCCGTTGACTCTTGTAGTTGCGTCTTTGGCTGAGCAGAGTCAAAGTGACGGCGCGCCATTGGCGGACGGCGTGCACGGGTCCGGTCTCCGACAGTTGTTTCTCGAGGTACTTGAGGCGCTGGCGCTGGTCGCGGTCCATTCCGAACAAGAAGCGGGTGAAGACGAATTCGTAGATCATGGTCATGGTCATGGACATGAGGACGTCGCGGCGGCGCACGCGATCAGCCAGGTAGACGTCGACGTCGGAGCCGTCGAGGACGGCGTTGTCGAGCCGGTCGATGAGTTTCTCATCGTTGATCTCCGAGGTCAGTCGGCAGTGGCGCATGTCGCTGAACTTGGAAAAGCGGAGGACCCATTGCTGGACGTGGGCGCAGAGCTGGGATAGGCGCTGGTCGAAGTAGTCAACGTCGTGGAGGTCGAGGAAGTCGTCTGTTGCGGTGGGTTCCGGTGACCGGGTAATTTGTTGGCTTTCGATTTGCTCCTGCAGCTCGCGGATCTGGGCGGTTTGAGCGTTCAATTGGGCGCGGAGGTGGGCGATCTGGGCATCCTTCTCTGCAATGGCCTTGGTGTATTCCTGTTCGTGATTGCCTTGAGCGGCGGCGAGTTCCTCGGCGGCTTTCTTGACTTGTTCTTCGAGAGCGCGCACCGTCTCGTTGTGCTTAACAGCGATGGCGGAGGTGGAAGTCTTCAGGCCCTCATATGTTTCCTCAAGCCGGTTGCAGGTTTCTTGGGTTTCTTGGATTTCCCGCTGGAGGTTCTCAATCTCGACATTTTTGTCGGCAAGGATGCTGGCCAGGTCGGCATTGCGTTGCGACAGTTCGGCTTCGGCGTCATTTTTGGCTTTTTGCAGTGCCGCATTCTCGGCCATCAATTGGGCAAGTTTGGCTTCCAGGTCAATGAGCTGGGCACTGTGTCGTTTGCGCAAGCTGGGCGGGCGGGCAGGTGATCGCGGGGATCCCAGGCGACCTTCGCCTAAGCCATCCTGTTGGAGCAATTGTTGTGTCAGCGTTGCTATTCACTCAGCAGTTTTCAATGAGGGACAAAACACATACATAAACGTCGGGCACATCCATTGACCCCTTAGATCGGGTGCGGCCTTCATTGGCGACGGGCGTGGCAGATGCGACAGAAAGAGCCCTGGGCGTTGTCACAGCTTGTTTGTGCTGCTGCTGCTGCTTGTCTTTGCTCTTGTCCTTGTCGACGAGGTTGTTGTTGGTGTTGTCGTCACCACCATCGGCAACAGGGCTGGTGCCCAATGCCAGGGCAGGGGCAGCTGCACCAGGGACTACGCTGCTAGCGCTGGTGGCCCTGCTAGTGTTGGGCCGGGGAGGACTAGGGGTGGCTGGGGCCTGGCTTTGGTGGGGGGCAGCAGGGGCAGCCGTCGGCGACGATCCCGATGTAGGCCGGGGGGGTTGAGCACGCGAGGGGGTTGTTGGGCTGACAGGGCCAATGCTGCTTCTGGAATCTGGCCCTTCAGCATCGGCCGGGGCTCCTCCCTCCCCTTCTGCGTGTGTACCAAGGAATGCCGACTTGGCGGCGGCATCCTGTTGGCTGCCAAAGGAGAGGGAGCGCAGGTTGCCAGTGGCTCGCTTGTCCATCCGCCTGAGCGGGGGGGTGCTTGTGTGAGACCGGCTGCTGCTGCCTGGACTGTCAGGCCGCAAGTTGAGGTTGTTGTTATTGTCGGTGGCACTCAATGGTTCGGGAGTGCGCAGTCGTGCAACACCAGTGTTCGAAGGGATTGGCCGGGCAACCGGTGATGGTGACTGGCCTGAAAGTGCTGATTGCAGCTGCTTGCTGATGTCCGACACGCTCCGCAAAGCGCCTGTTGGCCTCAGCGCCACTCCCAGGCCTGGCAAGGTTTTGGGAATGTGCTGCTCAGGCTTGTCTTGCGGTGTTTCCTTCTTTGCCCCCTTGGCTTGTTCTGGTGAATGCTGCTTTTTGACGACTTCCACATTGTCCTTGAGGCCCGCAGGCACTGGTTCCTGCACCTTGGAAGTCTCGGCAGTTCTCAAAGGAGACGAAGGGCCAGTCTCGGTCCGATCACTACCGGCAGATGGGCTATTGGCAAAATCCCGTAGATCAACCCCTCTCTCGCGCAGATCCTCCTCCTGGATTTGAGCTTGTCGTTCAAGTTGCTGTTGATGATACTGCTCGTTGAACACTGCGTACCGGGACATTTGCGGTGAGCCCCGGGCCGCCACGGTAAAAGTGCTATCACGGTTGGAATCCATGATGGGAGTCCCGTATCTGAAAAGTCCCGTGATGTTGGCTTTGTTGACAGGTGAATCGCCGTCCTTGTCGTGCCTGTTCCTGTCGTCATCCGTTGCCCAGTCTTCCTCCTGCAAGGTCGGTAAGCTGTTGTAGGAGTGCGCATAGTCTGAAATAGTGGACATGGGCGCGCTGGGCGTTTGTTGATGCTGATGACTTTGATCCGATGTCGCGTGACTGCCTGCCGGACCTTCCCCATGCTTCGTGTCACCACCGCCTTCAATCGTCGTGTTCGAGCGACTGACGGTAAATGCTTCCTCTTCCGCAATGTCATCAGGGAAGGAAAACCTGCGTTGCTCAACCACGGGAGGCGAGCTGGAATCTTCCCGACGATTGCTCTCCATTGCCCACGGCATCGGCGCTCCTTCTCTGATGGCCTTGGGAACGGTCTCGGAGTCTTGGCGGTCGAGACTCGGTTCGGGAAGATCCTCGTTGTCCCCACCATGGACATCCTCTACGTCCTCTTCATCTGCTTCTTCTTCAAGGTCATCTCCAGACCGTCTATCCCTCTCACCAGGCTCTCCGTCCGATTCTTCCTCCTCACTGTCTTCTCGCTTGTCATCACTCCGCGTGACCGCGACGGGTTTGACTTGGTCGTCTTCATCCTCACTTCTATCCTTCTCTTCATCATCCTCACTGTCTGTCTCCTCACGCTCTTCATCATTTTCACTATCAATCTGTTCCTCCGCTTTCTCTTCTTTCTTCAAACTATTCGCGACGAGCGCAGCGCCGCCAAGCACGGCAACGGTGCCGGCCACGATTGCGACGCTTTGTGCCTGGTGAACTTGATGTTCTGCATTTAGATAAAATTAGCAACATGTTCCAATATCCCCTATCTGTCTGAAACACTAAAAAGCACTGCTTACCATCATCACGATCATATTCCTCGCTTTCGCTCCCGCTTTCGCTCTCCCATTCGTCATCGTCTGCTGGGACGTCACGAGACAATTCACCACCCTCTTCCTCCTCCTCCTCCTCCTCTGCACCATAATCAGGCGATGCAGGCAGCTGCACATCCTCGGGATTGACCTCAGGGAAAGACGCAAACTCTTGATCCGCTGATCTCAGCTCCGGTGAGCAATGGTACCTCAACTCGGGCGAATGCCAAAACTCGACCGGTTCAGTATACACTGGGGTATGAACCTCCTCTGATTCTTCATACCCGTGTTGTTGAGGGGCTGAGTAGTCGACGGGGTGCATCATGAGTGGATGCGGATGCGGAAGTTCCCGCTCGTAGCGCTCGTGGTGTTGTGGAGGACTCATATCCGGAGAGGGGAGGAGGTCGGCTAGCGGGTCGTAGTCATCGTCTTCTTCGTCTTCATATTCCGCTTCCGAGTCGAGTAGAGGGTGGGTTGTTGGTTCTTGCTCAGGCTCAGAGTGGAACTCATGCTCATGTTCAGGCTCGGGTGTAGCGGGCACCTCGATTTGTTCGGGCTGGACGATAGGGGAAGCTGGAAGTTCGATCTCCTCAGGTACCATTGCGGGAGATGATGGTAATTCGATTTCCTCGAGCTTTGTGGCATCTGCCTCGGAGCTAGAGTCAGAGTCAGACGCGAGCTCGGCATCCTCGGGTTCATTGACAGGCGAAGACGGAAGCTCAATGTGCTCAGGTACGAGTTGAGGTGAAGAAGGCAGTTCAGCCTCCTCAGGCTTCGTGGCATGAGCTTCAACAATTGGCGTACTGTCTTCGTCCGCCTCGGAGTCAGAGTCAGAGGAGAGCTTTGCATCTTCGAGTTCGTTGACAGGCGAAGAAGGAAGCTCAACCTCTTCAGGAACAATCTGAGGTGAAGAAGGAAGTTCAATGTGCTCAGGTACAATTGCAGGAGATGAAGGTAGTTCAATCTCCTCGGGCTTTGCAACATGAGCTTCAATAATTGGCGTCGTCATGTCTTGCTCATCCGCCTCGGACTCAGAATCAGAGGCAACTTGCACATTTTCGGGTTCATCGACAGGCGAAGAAGGAAGCTCAACCTCCTCAGATTCATTGACAGGCGAAGAAGGAAGCTCAACATCCTCAGGAACACTCCGAGGTGAGACAGGCAACTCGATATCCTGGGGCTTGATGATCTCGGGAGAAGCAGGGAGTTCAATCTCCTCAGGGTACACCTTTGGCGTGGCAGGACGGTAAAAGTCCTCAAACGTGTTATCCACATGTCTGCTGTTGTGATCTTCGACTGGTTGTAGAGGAGCAGGTGCGGAATCGTTCTCATCCTCCTCCTCATCAGAATGATCTTTGTTGTCCTTCGAAACCTCAGAAGCAAGCTCAAGTCCAGCGGCAATCAAGCCCGTAGCGACAACAGGGACGGTTTCCTCCACTGGGGAGTTCGGAAGTTCCACGTCCTCCGGCTTCAGGGCAGGCGAGGATGGGAGTTCGACCTCTTCGGGCTTGATTTGGGGAGGAGACGAGGATGAGGCCTGGCGCTGTGGACTGGGCGGGAGAATCTGTCTTGAGTGTAACTGCTGGCGCTCAGCGATATAACGTTGTAGGTTAGGCGGAAGGATTTGTCCTGAAGGCAATTGCTGGAGCTCAACAATGTCGACATCCGCTGGAGTATCTTGAGGTTCCTCGGGGATTTTGAGCGAGGAAGAGAGCTCAACCTCTTTGGGCTTGATTTGGGGAGGAGGCGAGGGTGAGGCCTGACGTTGTAGGTTAGGCGGAACGATTTGTCTTGAATGCAACCGTTGGAGCTCAGCAATATGACGTTCTAGGTTAGGCGGAAGGATTTGTCTTGAATGTAACCGCTGGAGCTCAGCGATATGACGTTGTAGATTAGGTGGAAGGATTTGTCTTGAATGCAACTGCTGGAGCTCAGCAGTATCGATAACCGCGGGAGTGTGTAGAGGTTCCCCAGCGGTATCAGGCGAGGAAGGGAGCTCAACCTCTTCGGGCTTGATTTGGGGAGGAGGCGAGGGTGAGGCCTGGCGCTGTAGACTAGGCGGGATAATCTGCCTTGAGTGTAATTGCTGGAGCTCAGTGATGCGAATATCGCCTGGAGTATCTTGAGATTCCTCGTGAAGTGCAGGCGAAGCTGGGAGTTCAATCTCTTCGGGCTTGATTTCAGGCGATAACGGGACCTGACGCTGCAAGTTAGGCGGAACGATTTGTCTTGAATGCAACCGTTGGAGCTCAGCAATATAACGTTGTAGGTTAGGCGGAAGGATTTGTCCTGAATGCAATTGCTGGAGCTCAACAATGTCGATATCCGCTGGAGTATCTCGAGATGCCTCGCGGAATTCAGGCGAGGAAGGGAGTTCGATCTCTTCAGGCTTGATTATGGGCGATGACGGGACTTGACGTTGTAGGTTAGGCGGAACGACTTGTCGTGAATGCAACCGCTGAAGCTCATCAAAGTCAATCTCAACCGACGGACTGTCTTGAGATTCCTCGTGGATCTCAGGCGAAGCAGAGCGCTCATCATGTTCAGACTTGTCAATAACAGGCGCCTCATGGGTATGTGCCGGCGCCAACGTAGGTTCCTCCTCCTCATCAGTAGGCTCCGACTCCTCCATCACCGTCGACAGAGTCTCAACCTCATGCGCATGCACAGGTTGCACCGGAATGTCAAACAAAGACTCAACCTCTTCCTCCTCTTCTTCGAGTACAGCCCTAGGAGTAGCGGGCTGAATTTCCACACTAGGCAGAGACATTCCTCGTCCCCACTCGGGAGAAGCATCATGTTCATCATCTTCTGCTGCCGGCTCAGGTTCAGGTTCAGGCTCCGGCTCAGGCTCTTGCGCAACCTTTACCTCGGCCTCGCGCTCCCTTGTTCTTTCCTTCTCTTCCGGCTGCAACCCAGGCGAACTCTCCGGGCTAGGCGTAATTTCCATTCCTACCCCTGGGGTTACCACCATCGGAACAGCACCGACGTCCTCTCCTTCATCGTCCAGGTAGGAAACAGCCATCTCCAAAGCCATAGACTGGTCCTGTGCCTGTCCCTGACCCGTCGGCGACCCCATCGAGTCTACCGAACTGACAGAGGGAGGACGAGCCGGCTCTTCTTTCTCAGGAACGATAGTCTCTCCCAACGAATCCAAATCAACTGGCACTGGCACCACCCTGTTGGCGGCGTTGGGTGCCGTATGTCCACCAAAAAAAGATGGCTGACGCTGTCGAGATTTGGATCGGACTTTACGGTCGTCTGCGAATGTCTCGAGATAATTGGCTGCGAGTTCGCGCGACTGGCGCTGGGTTTGTTCTTTGAGCAGAACGGAGACTGGTGGTTGCTGCTGGTGCATGGACGACGCCGAATACGGAAAGCGGGGCGTAACAGGGGAAGAGCCACGGTTGATGGAGGAAGACTCGAGGAAGGAAGCGGCGAGCGCTTTGGCTTTTCCAGTAGTAGTAAAAGCGGGCCACGAGTTTCTAATTGATGAGGATTTGGCGCGTGGTAAGAGGGATGCTGCGAGGGCTTCGTTGCTGAGGCGTGCTGGCTCGGTGGACCTGATGCGCTTGTGTCTGACTGGCTCTGCCTGCTTGGGGGGTTGGCGTGTCTGTTCGGTAGACGGAGACGGGGCAGCGGGCTTGGGAGGTTCTTTAACTAGTGTCTCCCTTGTTGAGGCGTATGGCATGGGCGTGCGGGGAGCGAATAGGGTCTCAAATCCTTGCGTTTCGTCGATTGATTTCCTCGGTTTCTTGACTTCATGCTCCTCGGGCTCGGAGGGCGGGTCATGAGTGAAGTGGCTGACGTGCTCGCGAGCAGGCTCCTCCGCCTCGGAAGGAAGTTCTTCGAGAATAGCACCCTCGGGTAACTCGACGTTGTTGAAGTAATCGCCGTCATCGTCTCCAGCTTCCTCGAGAGGGAAGGTGGAAGCGGAGAGAAGCTTGGGAGAGGGCCCATCCGTAGGGTAGAGATCCATAGGGGCGTCCTCAATAAGACCGAGGCCGACCGTGGTGGGAGATAGGGCAGTAGCATAATCGTACTCATCGAAGCCTCTATTGATGGCGCCCTTAACGGCGGGGTGGACCTCAACGGTCTCGCTCAGTTCCGGTTCATCGTCTTTGGTTGTTGTTGTAAGGAGCTCATTTACGGTGGCCGCAGCGAGTGCTGCTACTCCTGCTGCGGCGGCGGCTGCTGCTATCGACGTGGAAGTTGGAACTGGCGACCCACCAGCTGACCGACGAAGGTCCACATTGTCTTCTGCTTCGCGGCTGAGAATGTCAGCATGATGTCCGTCGCCAGTAGTAGTAGTAGTACTTGAAGGGTCTCGAGGTATGATGGGGGCATCATCTTCCGATCGCTCGATCGCAGCAGCCACCTCTTCCCGTTTTCGGGTTGGTTTTGGTTGGTTCGGTTGCTTACTTGTTGGGACCTCGGTGAGTAGGCCGTTTTCCGAGATCTCTGAATCGGCACCGTCAATAGAATCAAGATCATCAACATCGTCGACATTGTTGACCATTTCCCATTTCTGTGCCGGATCGGTCTTTGCGGCATCGCCCTGTTGCGTTAGTTCCTCAGCACCGGTTGCGGGTTGTTTGCCCTTGCCGTCAACAGCATCGTAGTAGAGGTCCGATTCGAAGCTCTGTCGGACAGGTTCATTCGGTTCCGGCTCGGATTCTGTCGCAGGTGAAGCCGGAAACTCCACGTCTTTGGGTAGAAGGACGGGCGAATCTTCGGGAGCAGTGTGCTTGTCAAGCTGCTCTTCGCCTTGCTGCTCTTGAACGTGAGAAAGATCGAGAGGCTGCTCACGTTCCAAGTCAACCACTGGAGAAGGCGGAAGTTCCACATCTTCGGGTAAGGTGACAGGCGAAGGAGGAAGTTCCACATCTTGAGCAAGCACCTCAGGAGAAGCAGGAATCTCCAAGTCCTCAGGCTTGACAATTGGCGTAGACGGGAGTTCGGTGTTTTCCTCGGAAACTTCGATGACCCGTGCAGAAGGCTCAAACTCAACTGGCAGCTGTTCATCTGCCAACTCAACCACAGGAGAAGCGGGAAGCTCTACCTCTTCGGGAACAATCTCAGGGGAAGGAGGTAGCTCAAGGTCCTCGGGCTTGGGCTTGGGCGAAGATGGGAGCTCAAGATTGACAGGCTCAATGGGAAGCTGATGTTCCAATTCAACGACAGGAGAAAGGGGAAGTTCCACATCTTCAGGAACGACTTCAGGAGAGGCGGGAAGCTGGATATCCTCAGGCTTTGTCACAGGAGAGAACGGGGGCTCGATCTCTTCTTGTGGGGCAATGTCGGCTTCAAGATTGATGCTCCGTTCGAACGGCTCAGAGACGGTTGTGGGCTGTTCTTCGGTCTCAACCACAGGAGAAGCGGGAAGCTCTACCTCTTCAGGGGCTGTCTTGGGAGAAAGTGGGAGTTCGACTTCTTCAGGAACAATCTTTGGCGAGGCGGGGAGTTCAATAGCGGCCCTCTCCAGCACATCTTGTTCGGGACCATTATCGTGCTCAGCACTGATGCCGCGCTCAACTGGAAGCTGCTCCTCATCCAACCCATCCACCGGGGAAACCGGCAGTTCAACTTCTTCAGGAACAACCTCGGGAGAGGCAGGAAGCTCAACCTCCTCAGGCTTCAAAACATGCGAAAGAGGCAATTCCATCTCTTCAGGCTGAACTTCATGCTTGACTTCAGGAGAGGATGGGATTTCAATAGCGGCAATCCTAGCATCCTCCTCCTCATCCAAGTCATCGACTTGTTGATCAACGCTGGCCTCGGATTTCTTAGTAAGAATAGGAAGTTCAGCTTGTTCGGGCTCGTCAATTGGCGGAGCTGGAAGCTCGATATCTTGAGGGACAAGTTCAGGCGAAGCTGGAAGTTCTACCTCTTCAGGAGTAACCTTGGGTGAGGCCGGAAGTTGAGTGTCAACAGAAGGCGAGGCGGAACGCGGGATATGCGGAGGAATAATCTGGCGCGAGTGCAAATGTTGCAGCTGCTCAATTTCCACTTGCTCCACAGGCGAAGCAGGAAGTTCAATCTCCTCAGGTGCCATCCTAGGCTCAGCGTCAGACTTTGGCTCAGGCAAAGCGGAATTTTCCACTTCCTCGGCATCTGGAACAATCTGCGGGGGACCCGGAAGTTCAACCTCCTCAGGAACAACCTCCTCAATAGTTGGCGAAGCGGAGCGCTCAATATGTGGAGGAATGATCTGACTTGAGTGGAATTGCTGAAGTTCATCAACGTCCACTTCCTCCACAGGCGAAGCAGGCAGTTCAACTTCCTCCGGAGTAATCTTTGGCGAGCCGGAAGAGGAAGTCGCATAGTGGATATTCCTGGGAATGATCTGGGCCGAATGCAGATGCTGAAGCTCAGTAATCTTGGACTCGTCAAAGGGCGAGGGTGAGCGCGGTGCCTCAGTTTCATCTGCTGTGATCTTGGGCGAGGTAGGCTCAGAAGCTGGGAGCTCAACTTCTTCGGGAGCAGAATGAAGCTCGGCACCATCCAATTCATCTTTGACGGGCGACGGCGAATCTGGAAGCTCAACCTCTGCGGGTGTGATCTCCTTTAGAGGCGCAGTCGGAAGATCAACGCCCTCAGGATCAACCTCACCCCAAGTTGAATCAGCACGCTGAACGTACAGAGGAAGGATCTGAGCCGAGTGTTCATACTGCATCTCGACGACATCCAATCCCGCCTCCACTAGTGAAGATGAACGTGGCAGTTCAACTTCCTCAGGCGTGAACTTTTCCAATGGCGAAGCAGGGAGCTCAATGTTTTCGGGAACGGCCTGAGCCTGGGCTGTAGGCGATAGGGGGCGTTGAATGTGAGGAGGAATGATCTGAGTTGAATGCTGATGTTGAAGCTCGGAAATATCCAGGTTTTCTGCAGGCGAAGGTGAGCGCGGAATCTCGACTTCTTCGGGTGCGAGCTTAGGCGAAGATGATGTTGAAGCTGGATTCTCAACCTCTTCAGAAACGACCTTGGACGAAGCCAGTATTTGAACCTGTTCAGGTACGGTCTCCTCCACAGGTGCCTTTGGAAGCTCAACCTCCTCAGGAACAACTTCACCCCAGGTCGAATCCGCACGCTGGATGTGTGGAGGACGAATTTGACTCGAGTGCAAGTGCTGAATCTCATCCACGTCCAGTTCAGCGCCGGGCGAGGAAGAGTGGGGAAGTTCAACTTCTTCAGATGCGCGATCCTCAAGAGGCGACTCTGGGAGTTCAACCTCCTCAGGACCAATCTCAGCCGAAGCCGCCCGCTGAACATGCGGCGGGATGATCTGACGAGAATGCAAGTGCTGAATCTCAGCGACGTCCAATTCAATAGGCGAAGGCGATTTTTGGGCTTCGATAGTCTCAGGAGTGGCCTCGTTCACAGGAGAAGCCGGCTCCACCTCCTCAGGAACAACCTCAGGCAAAGTCGGGGATTGCACCTCTTCATGAATTGCTGCAGGGGAAACCGCACGCTGAACACCCGGCGGGATAATCTGACTAGAATGCAAGTGCTGAATCTCATTGACATTCAAGCCCTCCACAGGCACAGGCGAAGAAGGCGAGCAGGGGAGTTCAACTTCCTCAGGAACGATCTTGTGCGAAGCAGATACTTCGAAATCATTATCAGATTGTTCGTCGACGATTTGGCTATCCTGCTCAGCGGCTGTTGAAAGATCCATCTCTTCTTCAACTTCCGCCTCGGTCAATTGCGACTCGGGCAAACCAGAATCTCCAGGGAGTGTCTTGGATGAGTCTAGGACTTGGTTTTCGGGTGAGGTGGGGAGTTCTTCAGATGCGGGTGAGATTTCGTCCACAGGCGAGGTCGGGAGTTCGATGTCCGCAGGCGCGATCTTGGGCGAAGATGAGACCTCGTGAGTGTTGTCAGAGTCGCCAAGGCTCCGAGTGACTTCGTGGGCGAGAGTCGGGACTTCAGCCTCGGGCGACATCGGCAGCTCCACCTCCTCAGGCAAGATCTTTGGCGAAGTGGAAGTCGGGAGTTCGTGGGCAGTAGGAATCTCTTTCGCAATTGGCAGTTCGTGGATTTTGGGCTCAGTCTCGGCAGGCGACTGCGGGAGCTCAACATCCTCAGGCAGCCGAGCAGTGGTAATCGGAAGCTTCGTCTCTTCATGTTCGGCCTCAGGCAAAAGCGACTTTGGCAATCCCACATCTTCGGATGAAATCTTGGGCGAAGCTGGGTGTTGCACCTCGGACGACGGCGCAGGCGCAAATTGAACGGTTTCCTCCTCAGGTGCAGGTGCAAGTGCAGGTGCAGACGAAACAGCCCTTTCCTCAAACGCAGTAGTATCCTTAGTCGAAGGAACCGAGCGCTCCACGGGCGACGAAGGCGTGAACTCCAATGCCGCCTCAAGCGCAGGCGAAAGCACCGCGTCCTCAGGTGTGCTCTTGGGCGAAGGGGACGATGAAGCAGGAGCGAAATTGGGTGACTCGACAGGAGAGGCGGGGAGTTCCACTTGCGCTGGTGAGATTCTTGGCGACGACGATGCGGGTGCGGGTGAACCTTGGGGTGGAGGAGAATGCTGGACTTCAACATGATCAACTGTTCCCTCATCAGGCGAAGACGCGAATCCCTCCTGGGGATCATCACTGAAGCTCCGCTCATATTGCTCGACATCAACTGGCGACCCATCGTCGTCATCATCATCCTCAAACTCATCATCGGGCGAAAGCGGTAGTCCCTCATCATCAGAGATAGGCTCAGGCGAGAATTGATAGCCGGGTACGATATTAGGCGAAGGCAAAAGTTGAGGGCGCTGTGGAGAAGGCGGAAGCTCGATGTTTTCTGGCTTGACCTTGGGCGAGACCGTGGGCGAAGTCCAAGTTGGGATTGTGACATCGGCGACGGCTTCGTGGGACTCGGTTGTGATTGGGAGGTCCTTGTCTTGGTCGTTGGTCTCAGGCTTGGGAGAAGGTGAGGCTGGGAGCTCTACATCCGTAGGTGCGACCATGGGCGATGAGTGTGCATATGAGAGTTCTGCATCCTTAGGAAGTCCAGTAAAAGATACAAGCTCCGCATCTCGGTTATCAACTTCAGGAGAAGGAGACCCAGACCCATCGAGCTCCTCCAACTCTTCAGCCAGTGTCTTCTGCTTCGACTGGGACGCAAAATCCTCCTCCACTTCAGAAAGCTCAGCCGCATCAGTGGGAACCTTGTAATTAAAAACTTCAACCGCGGGCGAATGAGCAGGCGAATGCTCACGAGAAGTCGGAATCTCAACATCTCGATGACCGGTAACAGGTGACTTGACATGCTCATGAATCTCGGCGACGATTGGTTTCTCCTCCTCTCGATGCTCCACATCAGCAGGTGAGGGCGGCAGTTCAATATCCTCGGGTGGTGGCATGTCCAGGGAGCTTGGGACGGCCATTAGAACAGCAGGGGACTCCAAGGATGACGGTTGCGCATGAGCATCGGCAGTGGTGGTGACCTTGGGTGGTGATTGAGAAAAAAGTTGTTGTTCGTCGTCACCATGAGAAGAATGCAGCTGCTCGTTGTCGATGATGATAGGTGTGGATTCTGAATCAGGGGAGGCGGGAAGCTCCACCACACCTTCAGGGGTAACCTTCGGTGAGAGCGGCAGTCGGATATCTGTGGGTCTGATCTCGGAAATAGGGTGTTGGCCACGTTGGTCAGCGTGCTGGCCAAGGCTTAGTTCGTTGTCTGACTTGGGATCATCCTCGACGTGCTGATCGCCTTTAGGCTTGGTGTTGTCGACGTCGAGATCTTGAGCGAATTGGTGGTGGTGATGAGCCTCATTGACGTTGACAGTGACAGTGACAGGAACAGGCGAGGCCGGCAACTCCACCTCCTCAGGCCTAGGCGCAGTGTGGTGCGGCGGCGCCGGTGATGAGGGAGATGGAGGAAGCTCCACTTCTTCAGGCTCGGTCATTCTAAGTGAAGAAGAAGGGGAGGAAAAAGAAGAACGAGCAGCCGCGCGGTGTGACGGGGCATGCTCGTGGGTAGTAGTACTAGCTTCGGTAGCCTGGGACGACGCGGTGTTGACAGCAGCAGCAGTGCTTGTAGTGGCAGCGATAGTTGTTGTAGCAATAGTAGCGGCGGTAGTAGTTGAAACAAGGTTAGGAGAGGTAGTTTCGGATGGAAGCTCTTCAGAAGCAGACATGGAAGAGCGGGAAGAACGACAAGGAAGGAGTGGGGAAGAAGACGAGCGAAGGTTAGTCGCCGCCTCAGAAGTTGGCAGCACCAAGTCGCCGGGTTCCTCGTGCCTCTGAGCCTCAGGCGTGAAAAGTGGGATGTCCGATTGCTGCCCAATGAACTGCAGCATATGGATTAGCACAAGACTTATTCCAGACATCCGATTGGGTACATGGGGGGAAAGAGGTGGAATACCTTGTCAGGGTTCTGGTCCTGGTCGCGGTCGGCAGTGGTGGTGGCCGGTGAGAGAGGCTCCACGGTGCTCTGCTTGGCTTGTTCAACCGCCGGCTCGGATTCGGTGAGATCCCCGGCATCTGATAGGGTTGACCAAACTTGTTCAGGGTTCATTGCGTGTCTGGGAGATCGCTGGCTGAAGCCTTGTTCAATTGCCTCATTTTCGCTTTCGGCGAGTTCAGCTGAAGGTGAAGGAGAGGCGGGCAGCTGGACATCTTCAGGATTGACTGCATGTGAAGATGGGTCGGTTTGGAATTGCTGACTGATGATGATATGTTCAATTGGCTCAATCTCGGACATAGCTGGAGGGGGAGAAGGTGGCAGTCCAATCTCTTGATGGTTGAGTGAGTTGTCTTTCTCAAGCTGCTGGTCAAAGTCCCGCTCAACTGGCTTGATAACGGCTTCGTCAAGTTGTTCCCCAGCAGCATCAGAGAGAAGTAGAATCGAGGGAGAAGATGGCAGTTCTACCTCCTCATCAGAATTGACTTCAGGTGAAGCTGGGCTCACCGTGACCTTCTCAACTCCAGCCTTCATCCCCAAACCTCCAACTGCATTCTCACTTCCGCCGGTCTCGGACAAAGCGTCTTCTAAACCCCCTTGTCCTTCTCCTTCTTGTCCTTCTTCATAAACATTCCCATGCCCACCACCCCCTTCGTGCCCTTCAGCGCCCGATTCCAATTCGCCTTGGCGCTCGTGCTCATCACCTTCTTCTCCTTCTCCTTCTTCTCCTCTCCAATCCCCGTCGTTTCCGACTCGTCCCTCCAGTCCTTGCGACTCCCTATGCTCATCGCCGTCTTCGTTCTCGCCAACATCCCCGGTTTGGGCTGATTCATCATGCTCGCCGTCTCCGGATCCTTTGGTGGTCTCTCTGACGACGGTGTCTCCACATTCGGGAACCCGTACGACGTTCCCGGCGCTGACACCGATCCCCCCAGCGGAGGAGGAGGAGCACCCGATGACGTCGCTGGCGGGGAGAGCGTTCCCAGACCCGACGATGTCCCCGGTGGAGATCCCAGTAGGGAATCGCCCAGTCCAAAGCTGGGCAGTTCCAGCTTGGGCATCACGGGCGGCTGTTGTATCGCTGGCGGCTGCGTCTGGGACGAGTGCTCGACGCTGTGTCTCCGACTGCTCGAGGACCGATGGCTGCTCGCCATGCCCAGGGTGACCACGCTCTTGAAGGACATCTTTGATTTTTCCTTCTTGTCTGTCGTCGTCGTGGTGGTGGTCGTCGTCTGATTCGAGTGATGGCTGTGATGCGAGTGCGCGTCCGTCACGTCCGTCGGCTCCGTCAGGTTGGCACTGGTCGTTGTCTCCGGGTGTGAGCTTGCCGGTCTCTCCTGGGAGACACTGGTCCTGCTGCCTGTCGGGATGCTCAGCGCAGACATCGCTCTTCCCATTCTCGTCTGCGACTTGCTCGGCTTTCCCTCTGGCATCAGTTGCTCGGGAAACTGATTGCTGTTCCAGCTCGACGGCCTCGACCCATTCGAGTGCGCGCTCGCCGACGATTCCATGGGCGTCTGCGTCGCTGTGTCCGGCTCGTGGTGGCTGGGCGTAGGAGTCTTGTCGCTCTTGTCCTTGATCAGCCCCAGCGTCATCACCTTGTTGAAGCTGGCCATTCTCGACTTGGGCGCCGGGCTGGGATCCGGTCTCAGCGGGAACTGCGGCTGCTGTGGCGGCTGCATTGACGATCCAGTTCCCGGTCTCGAGTCCGTGTCCGGGGGAGGGGTCTCTTGGCTTATACTCTTCCTGGGCCTGGACATGCCCATCCCGGAGATCGTCCGATCCATCCTGCTGGGCTTGGCGGTGGCCGTTGCCTGATACGACCCGGACGAACCGGGTCTGCTCATCTCCGGCGGCGTGTCCACCAAGTCCGAGTGCTTGTCCTTCTTGGTGAAGGCGCCCAGTCCCAGCATCTTCATCGTCTTGTTGGTCTTGCTCTTTTCCGACGAGTGCTGCGAATGGTGGTGATGAATCGAGCTTGATCCAGACCCCGACCCAGATCCCGGTCTCGATGGCTCCAGCACGTCCTGTTCGGCGCTGTTGAACCCCGAATCCGGAGTCTGCGTACCCATGCCCGTTGATGTCGAGTGAGACCTTGACATCATACCGAACGTCAGCCGGTCGAGCGTCTTGTGCTTCTCCTTCTCCAGAACCGGTTCGGATTCGCGGCGCTCCGCCATGTCCGGCCGTTGTGAGGCGGCTGGGTTCATGCCCGTCAACGCTCGCTTCATCATTCCCGGCTTCGGCTGCGGGTGTGGATCCGGCGACACTTCGGGTCTCAACGCTGGACTCTCGTGCGGACTGATTTCCATGCTGTCCGTCTCCTGTGGTCCTAGATCGATGCTCGGTCCCCGACTGGTCGGCTCTCGTGTCCTCGACTGCTCC
Source organism: Neurospora hispaniola (assembly GCF_033458365.1). Taxonomy (NCBI): domain Eukaryota; kingdom Fungi; phylum Ascomycota; class Sordariomycetes; order Sordariales; family Sordariaceae; genus Neurospora; species Neurospora hispaniola. Next base: position 4,919,741 of record NW_026944407.1, on the reverse strand, counting down.
CGGGACTTGCCCGTCATGCTGAAGTTCTTGAACGCTGAGCCCATGCTCATCTTGCGCTCGCCCGAGTGCTCTGCCGTCGAGTCCATGCTCGACCGTGGCTTTGACGCTCCCGGAATCATTCCCGACACGGCTCTCTTCATCATGCTCGGCCTGGTGGATCCGGAAATCGACTCGGTCTCGGACTGCTGATCCAAGCTCGCTCGTGGCTTGGATGTGGTAGGAATCATGCCCGAAAACGCTCTCTTCATCATGGCCGACGACCCCTTCGGTTGCGTGATCGACGCAGTCTCCTGATTGATCGACTCCGACTCCGCATCCGTCGCCGTCGCGGGTCTGTGATGATCCGTCTCCCCACCCACCGACGACGCCCTTGGCTTCCTGAAGTCCAGCTTGTCCAGACTCTTCATGCCCGTCATGGCGCGATTGATCATGCCCGGTTTCGGCGGAGGCGAAGTCGCCCCGTCCTCCAGCTCCGAGTCCTCGAACTCCGTCTCGGGAATCTGTTCCAGACTGGGCGCGCCCCTCGTCCTCGACAAGCCGCTCATCGCTCGGCGCACCTTGCTCTTGACCGGCTTGCTGGCTGACGGCGGATACTTGGACGGGTCCGGTGGTCTGTCCTCGGCCGGAACGTCCTCCTCCCCGTCCTTGCTGAAGCTGTTCCGCGGGCTCGGCTCCGGACTGCTCGTCTGCGTGCTCATCTCCTTGGCGCTCGATGACGACTTGCTGCCCAAGAGCGAATTCAACCCCAGCTTCGGAATCCCGAGATTCATTTTTGATGACGTTGACGTTGACGTTGTCGATTGCGAAGAGCTCTTGTTGAGTGCGTTCGTTGTCAGCTGCGGTAACGTCACGAATTTGGGGGGAGTTGCCAGTCTGCTCATCTTCCTCCCTTGGAGTAGTCTTGAGGACTGCATGTTCGAGCTCAGAGGTTGGATCTTCGCCTACTTGTTGTTGATGCTTGTCTTTGGCCTTGTCGCCCTTTTCGCCCTTGTCTGACTTGGACTTGCTGCCGCGTCGGTAAGGCACGCCCATGAAGCGCTTCGCCTTGGTTGTCTCGTCCGCTGCTGCCGTCTCGGCGTCGTCGTCGTCGTCGTCGAGTTCTTCGTCTTCGTCGTGGATGGAGAAGCCGTCGCTGTCGTAATGAGTCTCGCCGTCGCCACCACCTCCGGAGGACGTCCTGCGAATCTTGGGGTTACCCTTAGTAACACTGGAGCTTCGCCTACTGCGACCCTGGTCCGCCGAAGAATTTCTGGTCTTTTCGACAACCAGTTGTTGAACCAGATCGGTAAGTTGAGCCAGCTGAGCATGGAGCTGGGCAACCTCAGCGTTCGGCTCCAGAGGCGGGCTCATAAGGCCGGAAGAAACATGGGATCCCTTCTTCCTGTTCTTTCTCTTCTTCCCAGACGCATCGCCGGCAGCGCCAGCATTGGCGTCTTGCGAACTGCCAGAAGAGGGCTCCTCATCACCATCCGAGGCCTCCTGGTCCTCGGTTCCCTCAGTATCAACGGAAGGGGAGGAAGGCGTTGATTTGTCTTTGCCCTTCCGTCCTCTCCTGTTCCTTCTGGTCTTCTTGCCAGGCGCACTGCCAGAGGGCTGAGTATCCAAGTCACCTTGTTCAGCCTCAGAGTTGTTGGCATCGACGTCCTCTTCCTTGTCGGTAGCGACAGCTAGAGACGAGTTTCTTCTCTTGCGGCCCTTTTTGCCAGAGGCCCTCACAGTACCACCAAGCTCCTTGTTGGCCTCCGAGGTAGGGGTGGCAGTATCGGAGCCAACATCAGGAATGGGTTTCGAAGGCACCTCAGGGATGGGTTCAGGGGGAGGGACATCCTTAGGTCCACCGCCGGTAGTGAAAGGATCAGACATGTTGTTGTATCGTGAACGTGATGAGTCTAATAATAGAATATCAAAGTATTAGTTGCTGATCCAGCGTATGTGATAAGCAATAGTAAATGCTTGTGTTTGAGGATCTTGAGATGTTGTTTCTCCTGGAAGTGAAAACAGAAAAAAGTTCAAGTGACAGTGAGCAGTCCCAGGAGCAGACAGGGAGTATCGACCAGAATAGGGATAGCCTGTGTAGATGGATGTTCAGGAACGGGGGCGGTGACGGTAGGCCAAGCTAAAGGGGAGCTAGGGGAGCTTCCAGCCCCGCCCATCTTCCCCCCCTGGCTCTGGCTGCTCCATCCCGTACCCCATTCACATGTTCGACATAGGCTTGAACACCCTTCCGCTCCTAGATCTGCAGGCACCCCCTTGCTCATAAAGTTATTTGACCAATAAACATACCTGGACCCACTGAGTTTCCCCCCGCTGATAACCTGCGATCAGTTTCCTGTAAAACACCAACATGGTCAGCAGAATCATCACCAGTCAGTCCACTTGCACGGCCCACCTCGATGTGCTGCCCAAGCGGCGTCGGCGTCCTATAGCCGGACCGCCCTCTAATCGGGCTCGGTGACGCTCTCCCGTGCAGCTCTGGCCACATGCTCGGATGCCCAGGCTCCTGTGGCATCGTAGCCTCTTCATCAAATTCCTCCGGCCAGGCATCCGGCCAATCCGACTTCTTGCTCCTCTTCTTCTCGGCAGCCAGCTTCTTCTTTTTCTCAGCTCTATCGGTACTGGCCCTCTTGAGCGCATAAATCGGTCTCTCCTCTGCATTGGAACCAGTCTCTGCGGCCCCGGAGGAATGAGTCGAGCCAACAACACTGGTGTGCGAAGATGTCGGTGAATCGCCAACGTCAAAGGTAGACCTGCGTTGCAAGAAGAGCGCCCGCTCGAGTTTTTCTTTCTCGGCGATCTTGGCTGAGCGCTCAGCTTCTCTGTTCGCACTGACAGTTCTCATGCGCCGTTCAAACTCTCCATCGGCGAACGGGTCAGCGGCTTCGAGGGCCTTGTCTAAGCTCATACTGGGAGGGCTGGCAATGCCCCAGCCTGCACCCATGGTAGGTGACGCCGGGTTGGACATCTTGCCGGCCTTGGTCTTTTCCTTCTTGGGATTTGACCGTCTCAGCAATCTAGGCGTGAATGTGTCTGATGTCGGGGAGACTAGATCTGGCGATACTGTAGCTAGTTGCTCCTTTATCTTTGGCTCCTCCTGAGGCTTGTCGTTATCATCGGTCTGGGATTCACCTTGCTGCGCCGAATCTTCCAAGGCGGCTTCGACGGGAACGGGATCTTCTGCAGGTTGCATATCCATGGGAGTATCTGCTTGAGGGTTGATTGGCTGCTCAGCACCACTTGTCAGAGATTCAGTGGTGTTGCTGCTCTCAGGTGGGGCAGTCTGGACGCCTTGTTCCGCATCACCCTGTGGTTTCCCTTGGTGGTCATTAGAGACATGCTGTTTGGGCGTGGGTGTCACAGAGCCGTTTTCATCCAACTCATTTGTAGTCGTTTGCTTCCCATCGGCAATGGTGGCCTCGTCGTGTTTGGTCATGGGGGTCTCTGTCTCTGATTCGCGCTCAATGGCGGCAGTCTCCGTTGGTTCCCCAGAGGCACAGGGGGAGAGGTCGCGGCTCCTTGGGAGAGGTATTTCCTCGGGGAGGATAGTGTTTTCATTGTCGATGGATTCCTGGGGGGCCGGGATTTCTGCTTCAAAAACCAAATGTCAACAGAGCTGTTCCTCGCCTTTAGGTAACGACATGTGTTGCGTACTTGGTTCACTCTCCGGAGCTGTTTTCTTTTCACTTGGGGCACCGTCGCTCTTTACCATTGGCCAGGTGCTGTGTCGGTCGAATCCGGGTCCATCTGTGGGTTTTGCTGTGTCAGATATGGTTGGTTCCTCGAGGATGCTAGCAGCAGCGCTCTTGTTTTTCTTGTTCTTTTTCTTCTTACTCTTCTTTGGCTTGCTTGCGGGTTCAGCCTCTGGCTCCAGTTCTTTGGGCTCTTCGGCTTCAGGTGCTAGTGTTGTCTCCAGGTCAGCTTGTGTCGTCGGTAATGGCACCTCAGGCTCCAAGTCGGCTTTGCCCTTTCCCTTATTCTTCTTCTTCTTCTGTTGATTTTTCTTACCCTTCTTAGTTGTGCTGGGTTCAGCTTCGACACCCTCCAATGTAGATTCCGGTTTGGTTTCCGCCGGTTTCTCCAGTCCGGTCTGTGACTCATCAGCACCCTCAACCTCCTCAGTCCTCTCATCCTCCACCTCCTCCTCCATCTTCACCTTCTCCAACCTCTTCTCCAACTCATCCCCTGACAACTCCTGCTGCTGCTGCTGCTGCTCCTCCCCAAGCATCTCCCGCTCATCACTAGAATAATAATCCCTCTCGTCTTGCACCGGCACATCCGACGGGCTCGGGGCCGAATTGCTCCTAAAGTTCCTTCCCAAGAAAGCCGTAACACCAGGGAACGTCGGCAGTCTAGTCAGCGAGTGCCTCTTTAAATTAGTACCGCCGGGCGAATATTCGCTGACATCGTCGTCATCTTCGTCATCCAAGTCGTCCAGGTCGCCAAGCGTGCCCCACTGGTTTTCAGGGCTGGCTACTCTCATTGGCCGCTGACGCTCAGGCTCAGCGACGAGACCGCCTCCGAGGATGGAGTCTTCTTGAGTGGTATTGGCGGGCTGGGGTTCACCGCTGGACTCCTCCTGATTCGATGGAGACTCGGTGTGCTTGTCTTTGTCGGTCGAAGTCTTGGGAAGTTCATCTTTTTGGGCTTCGGCATCAGGAATATTTTCGATCTCATCGTTGACCGCTTCGAGGTTGGCTACCCTGGAGCTTGGGCCTGGAATGCCGATCCTGAGCTCTTGGCGAGGCGTGCTTTGGTCGGATGTGGTGTGATCGGCAGGTACGTCTTCAGGAACGTCAGGCTTCTCGGTTGGAGTATCCGAAGATTCGAACGAAACTCCTTTGGCCTTCTTGCTCTGCTGGGACAATTAGTCAGTAATCTGTAACACCCATTCGTAGAAATTGTGGACAATACCTCTTCGATAGACTCCAGTGCGTCCTCAATCTCCTGTGGAACTTGCTCCTCTTCGTCCTCATACTGCGACGACGGGCCTGGCACAACCTCCTCGGGCTCCTCATACGTTTGACCCTGCTTCATCGCCGCATCTCTCTTCTTCAGATACTGCAACACCCTAAAGGAGCTCTCGGGGCTCAAGCTAGAAGTAGCCTCGGAGTCGCCCGCAAGGGCCTTGGCAATCTGCTCCTTCTGTTCCGCATTGGCGCCGGACAAGAAACTGGGAGCGTCTGATGCAGCCACCGTAGAAGCGTCATCCTCGTCGCACATGTCCTCGTAGATGGTCTCGGCTAGCTTGTAGTCAATTTCGTTGGGGTCATTGTTGCCGATAAGCATGGGGGACTTGGCCTGGTTGTGGGAGGATGGCTTTTCGTAGATGTCGGATGGGTGAGCGGCTTCGGAAGAGTCGCGGCGGACGTGGCCTACAATGAGTTCATTGGAGGCCGGGAGGGGTTCGTCTGTAAAGTCAATGTTAGCTTTCAGCAAACTTTCATCGGACGGATTTTTTGTACCTTGAGTCTCGCTCTCGTTCCAGGGTTGACTGGGCGCAGTCTGCTTGGCAAGTGACTCCGTAGCTGGCTGGGCCCCAAGATTAGGCAACGGGGACCTTGGTTCAGGAGAATCTTCCCTGCTTTCTGGCAGTGGCGGGAGTTCCGAAGGGTCTTCAAGACTAGGAGCCGTCTCGATGTCCTCAGAACGGCTGCTGGATCTGCTTTCCGGCAAAGCTGGAAGGTCAGCCAAATCCCGAGACACCTCGTCACCCTTGACGGCAGGAACAGGGAAGTCTTCTTCACTGATGTCAGACATCTGAGTAGGTTGTGTCTCTTCCCAAGCGGGCTGTGTGAACTCATCGGGCTGCCACGTAGTTTGCGTCTCCTCCTCTTCGGGGAAGTTGTCAGCTGCAGGAGAGTCAGGCAAGGCAGGAAGCAGTTCGAGATCTTCGTCAACGGGAAGTGCTGGCAGGCAAGAGAGGTCCTTTTCAGCGACAGGGATTTTGACATCCTTAACAGCTTCCTCGGCGATGGGGGATTGAGGTACAGCCACTGGAAGCGAAGTCTCCTGATCGGGACTACTACCCCGGCTTTCCGGCAGTTCAGGCAAAAGATCCAAGTCTTCGTCAGCCGGAAGAGGGAGAACCTCTGGTGAGATGGCCTTGGGCAAAGAAGGTTGGGGCTCAGGAGAATCGTTTCTGCTTTCAGGGAGCGCAGGGAGGATGTCGAGGTCCTCATCGACAGGCAGAGCTGGCAACTTGGACAGGTCGGCCTGCTCAGGAGTGTTGATGGGTAGAGAGACCTCAGGTTCAGGCGACTCGTTTCTGCTCTCAGGCAGCGCAGGCAAGACATCCAAATCCTCATCAGCAGGCAGAGGTGGCAACTTGGACAAATCCTGCTCCTGCTCCTGCTCCTTCTTCTCCTCAGCTTGCTCGGGAATGACAGCCGGGACAGTCTCAACTTGCGGCTCAGGCGACTCGTTCCTACTCTCTGGAAGGCCAGGCAAAAGTTCGAGATCCTCATCAACAGGCAAAGCCGGAAGCTGGGAGAGGTCAAGCTGCTTTTCAGACTGTTCAGCTTGTGGTACCTCCTGGTGTTCCTCGACTGGCAAAGTAACAGCCAGTTCGGGAGAGCTGCCGCGGCTGTCAGGTAGGGCAGGCAGAAGGTCGAGGTCCTCATCAGCGGGCAGTTGAGGCAGGGAATTAAGCGGCAACTCCGTCTCAACCTCAAGAGGCTCCTTGGACGAGACTTCTTCGACGACTCGTTGATCGTAATGGTCAGGGAAGTACTCCGCAAGATCCTCCATCGGCGGCTCTACACCCAGCGTAGGCATAGCCGCAACTGGCGAAGCGTATCCCGATCCCTCATGGCTTACAGGCAAGGAAGGCAAGGCCCAAAGACCGTCGTCAGATGGCAGGCGGACAGTCTCAGGGTTGACGGAGATGGGCAGCTTGGATGTTTCTTCAATAGCCTTGGCGGGTGATGAGACTTCTTCAACCACTTCAGCCGGGATATCAGCAGTGACGGGCGAGGCGTATCCTGAGCCAGTGCGACTTTGAGGCAGCGAAGGCAAAGCCCAAAGACCGTCCTCGGACTCAGCTGGAAGTGGCACGGACTCAGGCTCGGGAATAGTAATTGACAAGACACCCTCCGTGTCCTTGGAAGACTGTTCAACCTCTGTGTCGACTGAAATATCCGTCGGCTGGGCCACTGGTGCCGCGAACTCTTCTTTCACAGGAGAGCTGGGACCACTTTCAGGCAGAGCGGGGAGGAGATCCAAATCTTGGTCGGTCGGGAGTGGCAGAAGTTCAGGGACAACTTCTGGGACAGTCTTGGAAATATCCTCGGGGACAACGTCAGGAACAGCCTGAGGGATTTCGGTCGGAGAGGAAACCGGGAAAGCAAACTCCTTGGTAGGCGAGATAGGAGCACTCTCCGGAAGAGCAGGAAGGAGATCCAAGTCTTGATCAACTGGTAGTGGCAGAAGTTCAGGGACAACTTCAACGAAGTGTTTCTTCTCAATAACCGCTTCAGTAATTGGCGAGGTTGCGAGAGAGTCGTACTCCTTGGTAGGCGAGACGGGAGCACTCTCCGGAAGAGCAGGTAGGAGATCCAAGTCTTGATCAACCGGGAGTGGCAGGAGTTCGGGGATAACCTCATGCACCTCTTCAACAACCGCTTCCTTCTCAACGACCGCTTCAATGATTGGCGAAGTAGTAAGCGAAGCATGTTCCTTAATAGGCGAGGCAGGTCCACTCTCAGGAAGAGCAGGCAGCAAATCCAAGTCTTGGTCCACAGGAAGTGCTACATTCTCAGGCTCAGGGACAACTTCACGGACGACCTCTGAGATGGCCTTAGGAACAGCCTCCTCCTTCTCGAGCACAGGCATCGCTGGGGAAGCGGATCGCTCCAATGCTGGCGAGGCAGGCCCGCTCTCAGGAAGAGCAGGAAGGAGGTCCAAATCTTCGTCCGCGGGCAATGAGATAGCCTCAGGTTCAGGCTTAGGCATAGGCACCGGTCCTTTAACGACCTCGTTATTAACCGCGGGAACGAGTTCAACTTCAGCCTCGATCTCCTCGAGAAGCGTAGGGGCAGCGACAGGACAAGTAGCAAGCGAAGCATGCTCCTTAGAAGGCGAAGCAGGCCCGCTCTCAGGAAGAGCAGGAAGGAGATCCAAGTCTTCATCAACAGGCAATGAGATAGTCTCTGGTTCAGGCACCTCCAACCCACGGCTAACTTCCGAAACAAGCTCAACCTCGTTATCGATCTCCTTCTCAGTGGCAGGAGCAACGACCGGCGAGGCAGCAAGCGAAGCATGTTCCTTCGTGGGTGAGGCAGGGCCACTCTCAGGCAGCGCAGGAAGCAGGTCCAAGTCCTCGTCAACCGGAAGCGCTACTTTCTCGGCCTCAGGAATAATGACAGGCGAGGCGGCCTTCTCGAGGAGGACGGGCGAAGTGCTTCTCTCCGGAGAAGTATTGCCACTTGCAGGTAAAGCCGGGAGGAGATCGAGATCCTCGTCAGCAGGGAGTGTGACAGTTTCGGGAGCGACCTCAATTTCCTTCGGCGCATCTGTAGCTTCAGGGGCCAAGATAGGCAAAGATGGCATAGTCTCTGTTGTTGGAGAGGTAGCGATGCTGTCTGGTAGAGCCGGAAGGAGATCAAGGTCTTCATCGAGTGGGAGCTTGATGTTTTCCGGAACTGGAACCTCACGCTCAACGGCCTTCGATGTCTCCTCAACTACTTCCTCCACGAAAGGCTGGGATGGCATAGTCTCGGTTGTTGGGGAAGTAGCAAGGCTGTCCGGAAGGGCAGGCAGAAGATCAAGATCCTCATCAACAGGAAGTCTAAGAGCCTCCGGAGCCAGAGTTTCCTTGACTACGGTAGTTGGTACTTCAATAACGGCCTCCGGCATCTCCTCCGTGTCCTGAGCAACCTCTGGAGCCGAGATCGGCAGAGAGACGGGCACAGTCTCAGTAGTAGGAGACGAAGCAACGCTATCAGGCAATGCAGGGAGGAGGTCCAAATCCTCATCAGCGGGAAGCTTGATGTCCTCTGGAAGGTTGACAATCGTCGGGACAGGAGGAACGTCCTCAGCGGGAGTTGAGAGAGCATCATCCTCACCAACGGAAACAGGTGAGGCAGGTTCACGAAGAGTAGGCGAAGAAAGGCCACTCTCCGGTAGAGCTGGAAGGAGATCCAAGTCTTCATCGACGGGGAGCTTGACGGTTTCCGGAGCAGGGATCTCAAACTCCTCGGGAGCCTCGACCACCTGAGGGGTCTGAGCAGCCGGAACCTCCTCAACAACCTCTGGAGCAACCGCCGGCAAGGAGACAGGCACAGCAGACTCGGTTGTCGGGGACTCAGGCAAAGCCGGTAACAGATCCAGATCCTCATCAACCGGGAGCTCGACAGTCTCAGGAGCAGGAAGAGCCTTCTCAGTTGAAACCGGGCTGGGGACTTCAACCTGCTTGAGATCCTCATCAACAGGTAGATCGGTTGACAGATTCACGGGGGTGACATTAGGTGAACCAGCATCACTCTCAGGAAGGGCCGGGAGGAGATCCAAGTCCTCATCAACCGGAAGTCTGACAGTCTCTGGAGTGGGAGTAGCTTCCGAAGCAGGAAGAACCGCCTCAACAGTCTCGGGCTTGGAGATAGAAAGGTCAACAGGCTTCAGAACTTCATCCTCATCCTCACTTGGCACATCCCTTTCGAGACTCTCAGTCCGGGGCGCAACAACAGGCGAGCCAGCATCACTCTCAGGCGCACTCTCCGGCAAAGCAGGCAACAAGTCCAAATCATCATCCTCCGGCAACTCAAAGCTCTCCGGGGGAGGAAGAGCCTCCTCGGTATCAACAGCCGGCGCCAACACAGCAGCAGCAGCAGTAGCAGCGTTTCGCTCAACAAGATACAAAGGTTTAATCTCCCTCATCGAACCCTCCCAACTGGTCGGTCTCGGCCTGCTCCTGACCGGGAATGTTGTCCCATCGGAAGCAGCAGCGGCGTCACCATGAGCACTAGATGGCCTTGAAGCGGGTGACTGCCCCCAGGCCTCAGAAGGTGGAAGTGAGTGCACCGACCCTGCCCTCTTCTTCCCCTTCAGACGGAACTGGATAGGGACGGCGGTCTGGCTTGGTACTCTCACTGGGGCGGTCCCATCCAGCGCACTACGGCTGCGAGTGTGACCCCTCTGTCTCCTGATCAGGGATTGGGTGCCCATCATTGCTGCTACGGCGGCCTTGAATGCGTTGCCTGGAGAGCCAGACGTAGGTGGTGGCGTAGAGGGTCTGCTTTCCGGCAGTGCGGGAAGCTGTTCGAGATCAAAGTCAAGCGGCGAGGGCAAGTCTGCAAGGTAGCGGTACCCAGGCCCCGTGAGAGTAGGGTAAGGAGGCAAAGGAAGAAGATCACCATATTGAGGGTCGATGGCTGGGGTGAATGGTCTGTGGACAAGGACTTCAGGGTCGATAAACCGAGAATCCGTGTTTCGCAGTTGGGTCGGCTTGGGGGCACTGTCCGAACCGGCATTGCTACCGTGTGATTTCTCCTCCTCCTTCTCAGATTCAGCAACGGGGATACTATCCATGGAGGCCTGGGTGGCATTTGGGCGAGGGAGATTCTGGGCCTCCGCGTCTTTGCTGTCAGAAGCGGTCGCAGCCTCAGAATCCTCAGCCGAGCCGGCACCTGCGCCATGGGTGCCGGCATTACCTAAAAAATACTCATCCTCGCTGTTGCCCTTCATCTCGGTGGTGGCAATGATGTGCTCATGCTTGCGGTCCGATGCCGAGTTATTGGTCTGATTCTTCAAAAATTCAATAAACTCATTGCTGGGTCGGCGGTCTGAAACACCATTTTGCTCGGTACTGATCTTCTTGCTTTCCCTCTCACTTTCATCCGAAGGATTGGTCTGCGAGTTCTCGTGTTCCACAACCTCGAACGAAAACTCCTTGTTCAACCGATCTGGCGGCTCTCGGTTGTCCGGGTTGAATGTCTCCGTTGGGTTCGTCGTGGTTTCGTCCTCACCAATTTCCGCTTTTCGCAGAATGGACTCCCACTCGTCGCCTATGGAGGATTGAGTTGCCATGGCCTCACGGCGCCAAGTATAGGTGTCGGCATGAGGCTCGGGGTTGGGGTGTTCGCCGCAAACCACATCGGCAAAGTTATCGGAGAAGGTGGGACGGTAAGGAGAGAAGATTGATGGCTCTGCGAGGCTTTTCGGAAGCTTGCGCTTGGGTTTAATGGGGTCACTTGCGGACTCATCGACAATCTGTAACTAGGTTAGCAATCGTAATCGTCCACTATGATCATGGTTAAAATCTCACCTGACGCGTAGCCTCATCTCCTTTCTCTTCGTGGGATTCTCCCTCGGTAAGCGCACTCTGCTCCTCCTCCTCCTCCTTGAGCTCCTCTTTGATCTCTTCATACTTGGGCTCTTCAGTCGCTTTCGGGCTCTCCGGTTCGTCAATGGTAATGGCAGGAACCGGAGTCGCCTCATGGTGCGGCTCCAGATGCGGCTCCGGATCGGGATGCGGGGATTGGCGGGGTAGTTCAACGTCCGGCTGCACCTCGGTCTTTGTTGGTGCAGCAACGTCAGCCGGCTTTGTCTCGGGCTCGATCTCCCGCGATTTCTGCTCTTCAGGCTGCTTCTCTTCAACAATCGGCGCCTCAACAACTGGAGCCGGAAGAACCACCTCAACCCTTTCCTCAACTTCGGGAGCAAGGCTCTTCTCCTCCGCAGCCGGGACCTCGGCCTTCTGCTCAGCGGCGGCCTTCCTATCCTCAGCGACCTTCTGAAGCACCGCACCGGCAAGCGTTCCCCAAGCAATGCTCGCCTTTCTTTCCCTCTTAGGCTGTAGGGCGCGCTTGATCGCTTCCACGGCCGCTTGTCTCGACCTGTCCACAACAACATGCGTCAACCCGGTATCAGCCACGGGCTCCACCCACCCATCTGACTTGACAGACTCCGTGTCTTCATCCTTGGGGGTTGGGGCGATGATTTCGATTTCACCGCGGGCGTTGAGGATGTAGTTTGGCTTCTTCGATTCCTCTGCAGCAACGGGAGCCAGCCTGGATTCCTCAAGCTCCACCTCGGACTCGCGGGCAGCTTGTCTTGCGCGCTCTCTGCGTTCACGTTCAGGAGTAGGAGTCGGCGCCGGTGTGGGTAGCACTAGATTCAGCAAGGGCCTCTCCCTCTCACACGATGGATCTCTCGAACTAAACATTGGCTGACCGGTGGGCGCATGAAGGCTGGAATGATCCTCTGCCGGTTTGAGGAACCTGTGCAAGTCTCGTGGCAAGATGACATGATCGATCCTCACATCGGCATCGGGCTCGGCGTACTTGCCCTTCTTGGGTTTTCCATCATCGGCAGGCTCAGCTGTGGCCCAACTAGGTTCGGCCGTGATGATCGTTGGTTCCGCTGTGACGATGACAGGTGTGGGCGGTCCAAACACTGAATCGTCATACTTATCCACAACTGATCGGCTAGGCGAGCTGCTGCGCAAGCGTTCCTCCCGCCGGCTGGAAACGTAGTCACGATACCACTTGTTGGCTTCAGTCTGCGGATCTGGCGTTGGTTCCGCTTCGCGAACGTGACTGGATTGACGGCTCCAGCTACGAGTACGCTCAGGCTCTTCGTTCGCGTCACGTAGTGGCTCGGATTCGCGAACACGGCTTCCCGCACGGTTATGGCTTCGGCTCCGCTCACGTTCAGGTTCCTCTGCCATCAACGTCTCCTTGTCAGTCTCGGGAATGGTCGCTTTGTCGGCATCTTTGGTGGTTGGCTGCTCCGATGCATTCCTGCTCCTACGGATCTCTTCTTGACGCTGCTGGATCTCGAACGAGTCACGACGAGTTACCCTCTCACGAATTTCAAGTTCCGCATCGGTTAGTGCACGGGTTAGTTGACGGCGCTTTGGAGGCGAGAAATCAGGCTCGGGAACCGTGTAGACCTGGGGAGTTAGTGGCCTAGCCGGGGTAGCATGAACCGGCGTAGCGAAAGCATCATCCGGAACCTGAAATTGAAATGGGTCAATTACGCCTTTGGGAGACTTCGAGGGGGATGGTCCTGGAGCTGGCGCTGCCTTGGAGTCGTGACTAACCTGGTCCTTGGGGGATTTCGAAAGCTCCGGCACAACTGGTTGGCTGGACTTGCGAGGTTCCTCGTCCTTGGGCTTCTCTTGCCGTTGCTCGGCAGCTTCAAGCTCGGCCAACTTCCTTGCCCGTTCCTTTTCGAGTTCGAGTTCCCTTTGCATTTCGGCGAGGAGTCGGAGGGTCTCGGCGCGCTTAGCACGTCTCTCCTCCTTGCTGGGCTTCTTGGGCTTCGGGTCCAGAGTGTCGCCCATACTCTCTCGCTTCTTCTCCGAGACGGATCGGGTGGGCTCTTCGACCTTGGGCTTGGGCTCGTCTTTCGGAACGTCGCGCTCGTTGATGATGGTAACAGGTTCACGCTTGGGACGGTGATGCTCATCTCGTTCCGTCTCCTTACCTGCATTGGAGCGCTTTTCCTCGGGCGACTCATCCCTCGTCTGCCGGCTAGTGCTGCGGCGCCGAGGCTCAACATCGATAATCATGTTCTCCCGATCAGCGCGATATCGAGCATCATACATCCGGCGCTCCTCCTTGTACTGCATTTCACGAGCCTCTCGGACACGACGTTCGTACTGCTCACGGTAATCGGCTTCGTCACGGAGACGCCTAGCCTCCTTGGCAACAGCCTCAAGCGCAGTTTCACGGGTCTCGAGCTCTCGCCGGGCAGCAATAGCAAGATCCTCCGCCTCACGACGAACTTTCTCGAGATGCTCGCGCTCTTGACGTTCTCGCTCAGCAGCAGCTGCGTCGCGTTCCAACGCTTCGCGGCGGGCCTTGTCAATGGCTTCCTGAACTTCGCGTTCCTGAGCTTCGCGGCGGGCCTTCTCAATGGCCTCCTGAACTTCGCGTTCGTGAGATTCGCGGCGAGCCTTCTCAAGAGCTTCAAGTTCTCGTTGAGCGGCAGCGGCAGCAGCAGCGCGCTCTTCAGCCTCCCTTTCCATCTTTTCAAGGGCCTCACGCGCTTCTCGCTCTTCGCGCTGCCTCTGCGCGGCGATTTCAAGAGCAACAGCAGCGGCACGCTCCTCTGCCTCCTTCTTCTCGCGAGCCTCCCGTTCAGCAGCCTCCTGAGCCTCGCGCGCTTCACGTTCCCGCTTGATGGCGGCGGCAGCACGGGCCTCCCGCTCGTGGCGTTCCTTCTCAAGACGCTCCCTCTCAGCCTCCTCGGCTTTCCGACGCTGCTCTTCCTCCTGTTGTACACGTTGCTTGTACTCGGCCAGAACGTGGTTGGGGTCCAGGTTGCGATCCTCCTCGTCATCTCGTCGGTATCGGTCCTGGAAAAGGGCAGTTCCGATGAGTGTTGCGGCAACGCCGGCAGCAGCTGGATCGGTAAACTGGGGAGCATCGGAGGCTAGGCGGGTGTTGCGGTCTTCAAAGTCGTGCCAATCGTCGAACTCAAGGTCATGGGTCGTAGGAAGCGGTACTTGGACATGGACTGGAACGTGAGAGGTGTGGGAAGTACGAGAAGTATGCGACTGGGCGTGAGAGTGGTGAGAAGTATGAGACGGATGAGCAGATCCATTGCTCTGAGCACGCGAGCGATGTTGTCGGTAGTTGGAAGGTGGCGTATCATCTCGTATTACTTCATGTTTATCAGCTGCATTCCCAATGGACTTGGCCAAGGCAGAGTCGACCGCCATAAGCCTACCATCGGCGGATCTCTGGCGCGGCATGGGGTGTTCCTCCAGAGCGCGTGTCGAGACCGGAACACGGGGCTTGGGGGCCTGGATGGCAACAGTGACGGGTCGTGATGTGATCAGAGGTGAGCCGGATACCAGAGTTGGACTGGTGACAGCATCGAATCTGCGGGGATCCGGGGTAGCGATCGGGTAGTGCATCTGCGTCGGTGTATCGAGTTCGTCTGTCGGGGTAGGGTAATTCGGAAGAGGATCGTTCTCGAATCTGCTAAGCCAGGGCTTTGACTGACGGGGTGGAAGCACATCTTCAGTCGGTCGGAACCCATTCAGGGGAGTCACAAGACCGTGCAAGGAGTTGACGGGACCAAACTTGGAGGGATCGATGGCCTTGTTCCTGATATAGGGTTTTTGAGGGCTGATGGTCGGGGGTGGAGGCGCGGCAACCGGGGCCGGGGAAGAAGACAGCTTCTCGTCCGAGTATTGAGGTGATGAACCATAGGCAAGGTCAGAGTCACTAGCGCTGGCCTCTTCCGCGTTGTCACCCGAGTCCGAGTCCGAGTCCGAGTCCGAAGCCGTGTCCCAGCCCTGATCGTCGTCACTCTGCTCATCGCGCTTGGAGGACTTGGAAGGAGCAAGACCGCGGCGTCCATTCCTCCTCGGATTCTGGCGACGAAAGTTGGAGATGGCGGTTGCGGCACCTACCAGCTGGGATGGACGTTGCTTGCCAGCCCTTTCCAGGTCACGGAGGTTGGAAGCCCTAGCAAGGTCAGAGATCTTGCGCCCAAGTTCGATAATCTCTTGGTCGGTCGTTGTTCGCGCCAAGTTGGGTCGGCCATCGGGCGTAAAGAGCTCTGGATCATATTCGGGCTGGCCATGGTAGTGCTGCGCAGGGTGCTGATAGGCATGAGGTTGCTGCTGGTGGTATTGCTGATGCTGGTGTCGATAATATGGCTCGGGCTGCGCATGTGGGTGCTGTGTGGGTTGGCCTGGTCGTGGTGTGGTCTGGTCCGAGTGCGCATACTGGTCCTGGGGTACATATTCTGGGCGCTGGTATTCATGCTGAGGCTGCTCGTACTGTGGATGATCCCTGTACTGATCCTGGTTGTGTTGTTGATACTCCTTGTCGTGGTGGGAGTGTTGGGAATAGGTCTGGCTAATCTTCCTCTGGGGTCCGCTCCTTCTCCTGGCGCCTCTTTGCGACTCGAGGGACGACCTGGATTGGTACCCGCCATAGGCCAGGTTGCTGTCGATGGAGGACGAGGAGTAGTTCTTCTTTCGAAAGGATCGGCGCTTCCGCACTTTCTTGGAGGATGCCAAGGAAAAGAAGGAGCGGAAGCCCCATCCCGTGTTTTTGGGGGCGCTGTCTTCGTCGGAGGAGGTGACGGCGGAAGAGGAAGTGCTGGAGTTGGCGCGGGATCGGTGGGTGGAGGAGGGGCCGGCAGTTTTGGCAGCAGTTTGGCCGACGGCGGCGGCGGCGAGGGCGGCAGCGGCGAGCTGTTCTCTGGACTGGCGGCGGTCAGCGCGTCGGCGGCGCTCCCTCTCGGGGCTCCGGCGGCGTTGGTCTCGCGGAATCATTGTTGACCGCTTGGGTATAGGATGTGATGTGTTTCGTTACGGGCCATTCATTTGCGGTGGGCGATGTGTATGCGTCGTCGTTAATGTTGCTGGCAATTGGTAGGGGGTGTCGTTCATTCGTTACGGTCGTTCAGTTTCGTTGTGTGTGTGTCTAAGCTTCTTTTTCTTCGCGTAATAATGGGGTATCGAGAGTCTTTTTTGCAAAACACTACTACGGCTAGGATGGTATGGTAAGCGATCGCGATACTAAACACTATGGTTGATGGTATGGGTAATTTTGTGTGATTTTTTTGGTGAAGTTGTGTTGTCTGTGTTTTTGGATCATCACACGTACGGGAGCTGAGAGCTGAGAGCTGCTGTCTCGGTCTGGAGGCTGGGGGACGGGGGACGGGGGTGGACGGGACTGGGGTTTGGATCTCGATTTTATGGATTCTGGGTGAAGGGTCCCACGGGTAGCGAGCGTAACAGCGAACAGCGTTCACAATGGTTGATTGAGTTTGGTATTTTGCAGGGTATAGAATAATGGGTTGTATGGTAGGTATGTAGGTAGTTGAGAGTTATTGTCGTCGTTGTGTTGTGGTGTATGAGGCTGGACCCTTGACACTCTCTATTCAGCCCTGCTGTAAGGAGTGTGTGTGTGTGTGTGTTGTGTGTGTTGTTTGATAGAGTGTTGAAGAGTCCACAGTCCTTTCTTCTTGAAAGATGACGGAACGGTTACAATCAACGAAGCCAGGGAATTAATTGCCTGGGTACAACACTACTAGTGTAGAGCTCCTATCCACAAGCTGAGAAGAAAGGAACAAGCGCCGAAACCGACGATGCCCTGCGTGGAGACTGAGAAGACCAAGAAGACCCCGATTGCTCCCCAATTGGTTTGGTGATACACTTGGGACCCGCTCATTAGATCTCAGGTGGCAGGAACAAGCACTCACTCGGCGAACCCAAGCTTGAGTTCAGTTGCCCAAATGAGAGAGAGAGGGGCCGTGCTTTTCCCTCTTTCCATTTCCACTTCTTGGGATGAACACGACGTTACCACTCGGCGGGAGAAGGAGCGATCCCTGTCATCCTGGGATCTCTTCCCGCCCAATTCGATGTTTCCTCATGTCTCCAACCCAGCTGAACCCTCGGGCTGCCACTGCAGTCATCCCCTCATCGTCCCCTCTCTTTTCCTCTCACAAGCACACAAAGTGGTGTCCAATGCAGTCACAACATGTCCCGACTCCCGCGCCTGGTCCCGCGGCCGAATCATGATGTGCAGCCGGGGGTTGCTTTAAAAGTGGTGGGCACTTTTTTTCTGCCCTTGTTGCGTCCTCCTCGTCTGGGCAGTCTACCCTTGCATGCGTCTCACCGCTCAATTGGCCCATTCATTCCTCGACTTCCTTTCTCTTCACACACAACTTCACATCCATCCATCAATCGAGAACCTCTCCCACTGGTTGGCTGCTCTTCCTACGCCAAAAAGCCCAACAGCGAGTCCACACGTGTACAGAGGAGGCGACATCATCAAGTCACTGGTCATCAGAAGTCACCCAGAAGGCAAAAAGAACATGCTTTCTTGATGGTGTGTTTCTCGGCATGGTGCAGTTAATACTGGCGAGATGGTCATTCTGTCATGCGATCTGTTATCCGAAAGCCTTGGTCGTCAAAATGCAAAAGTCCAGATGGAAACCCAACCTTGACTACCTACAGGTCCTAGTCAGTGCTTGAAACCTGACAAAAGATCGATAGACACTTGTCAGTGATACCCAGCACATACAAGCTGTCTATGAACACAAAGTCGTGTACTCCAGACGAGATGACTTGCATTTTCCATGTCTCAATCCTCCTCCTCAGTCGGACGGCCTTGCCGAGGCCGGGTCTAGGTCACAGAGTTTCAAGCTGGGAGACAACATGGAAATGTGTCTAAGTCGTCATTGGTTGGTTGAAAAGACCGATATGAAGTTGTAGTTGCGATATCGAGTTTGCAGAACGACTAAATACGTTGAAAGAAGTAAATATGCTCTTCTGCCATAGAGGTTGTTTTCCCACAGTGAAATGAAAGAAGCAACAGAAGCGCATAACAGAAAAGTAAAAAAAAAAAAAAAGTTGAGTGGTGGAAAGAAGAAAAAAAGGGAGAACACAAAAAAAGGGAAAGAAACAAACACTACTAGGTAGCTCGTGACGGATACAATAAAAGAAAGATACCCGAACTAACCTACCAAGCAGCTTCTTAACCCAGAACTAACCTCCCAACCTCCCATCGTTCCAAGCGACTTAGACCCAGGTCAGAAACAGCTCAACCTACCTAATATAAATGATCGATCCTACTACGCCAGTCACCTAGAGGTAGCTCGGTTCCCGCAGTCCTGTTTGTTCCGTTCTATCAGAAAGCAGAAAAAAAAAAAAAAAGAAGATTCAAGGACAGATCATATGAGAAGTCCATTTCTATTACAAAACAGACACACACACAAAAAAAAAAAAAAAAAAAAAAAAAAAAAAAAAAACTAAAGGGTGGCCGCCGGGGTGCGAGAAAGGAAAGGAAAGGACCACAAGAATAACTACTTAACCTGAGAATGCATGAATTCAAACAACACCCCCCCCCCCGCCCATTACCATCATCAACATCATTAATATCAAAAACATCATTACCTACCTACCTACCTACCCACCCCCCACCAACTTTGAACACATCATCAAGTAATGAATAATACCTACCCATCATCCGAACGGTGGTCAACGCAGCAGCAGCTTGAAATCATTGATTGATTGCATAAGATGAGGCCAGTGTAAAATACCTACCTCTTTCCGAGGTTTGAGCAAGGTAGGTAGGTAGGTAGGTATGGTAGTTATCGGAACCTTTTTTTTTTTTCTCTGGAGTTTTGAAAAGATTTAAAGATAGACGCTTGCTTGCTTGCTTGCTTTCAGAGACCGACGACCATATTTCCAAGAAGAAACATTGATGACTCAGAACACTCAGACAGACAGAGACAAAAAAGAACATTCGGTAAGTGGGTAGGGTAAGGTAAGTAATCGAATCTCAAAGCCGGTCGGTCAGTCAGTCAGTCAGTCAGTCAATTATTAAACCTAAGCGGCTACGTACCTATCTATTCGCTGCATGCCGTTATGCCAG
Source organism: Neurospora hispaniola (assembly GCF_033458365.1). NCBI lineage: Eukaryota > Fungi > Ascomycota > Sordariomycetes > Sordariales > Sordariaceae > Neurospora > Neurospora hispaniola. Next base: position 4,900,398 of record NW_026944407.1, on the reverse strand, counting down.
TGAAGGAGAACAGAACAGAACAGACACATTGTCGACATGGTCTTGAAGTAGGCTTTTTTTTTAGTTTGAACTGGAACAAAAAAATTTGGTATATATAAGAAGTTGAGTAACTCAAAACGAAACATCCGATAAATCGTCTTACAATAGGATTTGAACAGAACAGAACAGAACAGAATTGAACAAGAAAAAAAAAAAAAAAAAAAAAAAAAAGCCCATCACGACGCTTGTTCCTCCTCGCTATATCCCAAGATATCAAACAGCAACAGCAACAATCGTCCTCCTACCAATCCAACATCCTTACCTCCTATCCCCCAAAAACAAAACTAATGCCCATACTCCAAATGCGGCACAATCACCGGCCCATACTTGGTCGTGGCCGTAAACGCCCCATCGCCCTGCACCACAAAATCCACCGCCAGACTGAGTTTATTCAATCCACTCCCATTAGACCCTCCACTATGCACACTCGCCGCATACCCAGTTTGTTGTCCTCCCATGCCCATCCCCATATTGACCCCTGCATCCGGATCATAAGCCACAATAGCGACATAATTCCTCCGCGCCATGAGTTTCTTGTACTCCCTTGCTGCGCCGCTCGCATCAGTATGGAAGATCTCCATCATGTCTTCCTTGGTGTCGGAGACTTCGTGGGTGGATTTGTGCCCGTTCAAGGGCACATAGAGCAGTTTGTTGGAGTTGGAGCCCGAGTGGAGAGCTTTGAGGAGATAAGAAGAGCACGGGGCGGCGACGATGGGGGAGGTGATTAGTTGGTACATGGTTTTGTGGTCGGAGGGGTGGGAGGGGTCGTGGAGGAGGCCTGCGCCGGCGGAGTTGACGTCTGTTTCATTCACGTTAGTTATCAAGTGCATGGGAGGGGGAGGAGGGAGATAAAAAGAATACATACCACCAGACAAAAACGTCATCCTTATCCCCTTCTGCTGCGCAATCCCCTGTAGCGTCCGAATCAAATACGTCCTCTCCAGATCCTTGCTCTCGTGCGTCCACAAGTCCTTCAGCTCCTCCGCGATGTCGATCTCGCCAAACTGATTCAGCACATTACCCATCAGTCCGCTCTTGCCCACCGCCCTCTTTACTTCCTTGAATCCATGCGCCACAACCTCCTTTCCTCCCACCACACCGGCCACGGAGCTCGTCACTTTACCCAGCAAGTTATATGTCGTGTTAACCGCCTTCTTGCCCGTCGCAAACGTATTCGCTAGCGTCTCGACGGTCTCCAACCGTGGATAAACCACGGGCACGGATAACATCCAGATACAATGCTGCACGCTAGGCGGTAACATGGCCACCTTGGGAAACAGACCTTGGTACGTGGGACCAGCCATCACGCGCGTCTGCGTGCGTTCGGAGCGACAGTCGGGTCCTACCACCACAACGGCTGGGCCGAGGTACTTGACGAAATGCCAGCCGGCGCCGGTGATGGTGAAGAGGTCCATATCCGAACTGACATTGCGCAGCATTTCAACGGTGGTGTGGTGCTGGAAGAGGAGGTACATATCAATCGCAATCCGCCCGATATTCTTGAAAATCGCCGATGACTGCATGTACTCTGGGTAGGACCCAAACCCATCAAAGATATCGTGATCATCAATCTGCAAGACATGCGGAATCTGCGCAAACGCCTCGCGCATAAATGGTTGATCAAAGTGGCTCGTGTAATAGTGAAAGTAGGCATGCGTGACATCCTCTTCGTGTCTTGCCGTCCAGGGGACATTTTTGCGGTTCTCTCTCCCGGCGATAGCAAGCCATTGCTTGAGAATGGGCACCTCGCGCCAGAGCCGATCACCATAAATCTGGTCGCCCAGACCCAGCTGGACATGAAAGCCGCCGCACTCGACGTTCTTCTGCAGGATATCCTTCCACATGAATCCCACGCCGCCCAGCTTGGCGCGCTCGTTCTGGTTCGTCGACGGAGCAAAGTCATTACCCGAATGCGCAATCATCCGCCACCCGGTCTCATACCGCCCTGCAACGATGAACTCGTAGCGCGTGCACCCCAAGTGCGAGGTGACGGCGTAGGTCCAGCGCTCGGTGCCGTGCTCGGACATTTGCAAGTCCATGTCGTACTTGTAAAACACCCAGCGCTGGTGCGTCCATATGTTGTGCGGGATCAGCTGGCGCGGGTTCGGGGAGAGGTCGACGCTGAGGTGGATGTGGATGGTGGGCGGTTGGGGCGCGTCCGTCACGATCAGGATGCTACCGTGCCAGACGCCCTTCTCCAAGTCCATGTTGACGTAGCGCAGGTAGGGGCCAAAGTAGACGCCGTTGGTGGGCATGATTTTGTACATGTCTACGCCGGCGCTGGGGGGTGGGCCAGTGAAGCCGGAGGGTGCGGCGGAGGCGACGGTCATGATGCTCTCGGCATAGCCGGGGGTCTGGGGGTGGAACATGGGAGAGGCCAGGCCGGTCTTGCCCCCGAGAAGAGGCGAGGCAAGAGGGTTGCCGTAGGTTGACGCCGTGGGAGACAAGGGCGCCGCCTCGTGGCTGATGGGGTTGGGGCCCTTGGGGAACTCCCACTGCGTGGCTTGTGTGGCCAAGTGGATGTAGTAGTATTGACCCGAGTTCTGATCAAGATGGGCAATCCAGCCCTCCGGCAACGGCGGCGGTGCCTGGGTGGAAGCCATGAGAGACGGCGTGTGTTGCAGGGCCGGATGTCCGACATTGTGGGCAACCTGAGCCGGGTGCTGGGGCTCATTGGCAAAGGCCGGGTGTCCGGGGTGCTGTTGGGCTGGGGTTTGAGAAGCAGCCACGGCAACGGGCTTGGGCTTGTGGATGGATGAAGCCGGAGCCGGAGAGGCAGTATTAACTGGCCGGCTACTACTGCCAGATGCAGTTGTTGCTGGACGGGAGGTTGGGTTCGGAGTGGCATTGTTGTTGTGGCTGTTGTTGTTGTTGTTGTTGTTGTTGTTGTTGTTGTTGTTGGTGGTGGTGGCAGTGGTGGTGGCGGTGGCCGGATGTGTCTGGGCCGGCCGTTGTTTCTCGGCTGGGTAGTTCGAAGAAGCATTCGGAGTGACACTGCTATAGGCCGGTGGAGGAGTAGAAGCCTGCATGCGTTGGAAGTCCTGCTCCAGAACGCTCACTTGGAGGCTCGATCCAGCCGGCGCATTGCTTACGGGCTCGGGGTTCTTGGGAAGGTTGAAGCTATTCTGCTGTTGGGGCTGGGGCCTCGCTGGCTGAGGGTTCTGAGCGACGGCATCGCCTTGGTAGACGGTAGGGGGCCCGAACGGTTGCTGGTCCGGAGTCTCGGTCGGAGTCCAAGGCCGAGGTGGTTGCGCCTGGGCTTGCGATTGCTGCTGCTGGGACTGAGCGAGCGCGGGATGCTGGCTATGCTGTTGTGGTTGAGATGGAGGTCTCTGTCCACCATATTGCGCCAGACGCGACTGGGCCGCCGCACTTTGCGCAGTTTGTGCCTGGAGACTCGTGAGGGTTGCGGTCCCCGAAATGCCAGCAGCGGCATAGCGAGCTTCGATTCCGCCTCCTGGAACCACACCCGGCTCAACAATGGGCGTCTCGGGAGGAGGAGGCGACCCACGGCTGGCCCTCGTGGTCGAAGTGGAAGCCGTTGAAGAGATACGGGCAATGCTGGGCTCCGAGTTCATGCGAACGTTGCCACCTCCGGGAGGAGGGTAGTAAGGCTTTTGCTGATAGGCATTGGAGATTCTCTGCGCAGGATGAACAGGCTGCGGGGCTGGCTGTTGGGGAGGCCGACCCAAGGGCTTCGCAAACAGGTCATCCCCATTGGGACTATCAGGACTCTGTAGAGGCTTGGGGACAGCTCCGCGTCTGTCGGCCAACCCTGGCTTCTTCTCAATGGGACTTGAGTTCAACCGCGGAGTGGTATCGTTGTGTAGCTGGGGGCTCGAGGAGACCGGAGGAGGGCTATAGATGCGCCCAGTGCTGGAGGCGGGAGAAGGCCTGCGCACATCATCGACGGGGTATGGGGCTCGGGCTGGCTTGGAGGCCTGTGTAGGTCGAGAGAGGTCGTCGTCCGGGTACGGGAGAGGGGCGGCCGAACTCGAAGCTCCGGGCGGGAGAGGGAAGGATGGCAGCGGAGGTAGGCCCGGGAGGCCGGGTAAAGGGGCGACGGACGGCTTGGAAGCTGAGGCTGACGCGGCCGACGATGTTGGCGGGGCGGGGTACTTGTAGCGGTTCTCAGATGCCTTGTCGGCGGCACCGGGCGGTTTCGGGCTCATGGGCTTGAAGATTCTCAGAGGTTCAACGGTGGGACTATCGCAATCCTCATCCGAAGGGCGAGGCCTGCTGATGAAGAGTTCCTCATCAGGAACACCGCGGGATCGAGACATGTTGGCGGATGGATATATCTGGCAAGGAGTGGTGGTTATTTTTGGGAGAGCGGCTATGCGCAACAACGGACTGGCGTTGTTTCGGAGTGTGTCGAAGGATTCGGGTAGACAAACGGTCTCTTGTCACTCTTGATCGAGCGTGGATTATTTCCGGATATTCGTTTGGAGTTCTCGAAAGGGTTCGTGATTACCCCTCCTTGGTGTTGAGGATGGGTGATGATGGTAAAAAGAAAACTGAGACAGTCGTTTGGAGTTCTCGAAAGGGTTCGTGATTACCCCTCCTTGGTGTTGAGGATGGGTGATGATGGTAAAAAGAAAACTGAGACAGAAGAAGAAGATCAACACAGCAACAACGACAACCTCTTGCGCTCAACCTGTCACAACCGAGTCGCTTTTCCAACCGAAGCAAGCCAAACCAAGACAAAAAGTGACTTGAAGATGGACTTTTTGAAACAAAAGCGTCGTGTATCAGAAGACAGACCGGGAACAAGGTGATCAATATGCGGCCAAATGTGCAGGCCACACTACACTAGACTAGGTGACTGGCACATGGGCGGCGCCAGGCACTTACTTCCCTTTGCTTGATGGAGAAACAGACCAGGGGCAAAGGGTCACCTAGACTAAGGGAAGTCACTCAGGCTTCAACCCAGTCGGGCTCGCTTGTCGTGTATAAAGTGCTTAACGAGGGAGTTGGGCATCCTCCCATTGGGGCAACAAGACAAGCTGTGATTGGCCTCGGATGGCCTCCCATGGCAGCGCTTATGAGTCTGGAGATGGGGGCTTGATTGGACGAGAGCGGTTGCAAGCGCCCACCCAAGCTCACCCTGTCAGGATCCTCTCGGGCTGTTCATGCTCAGGCCTCGTCAAAGAGGTTTCCGTCACGGGCGTCAGAGGACTCCGACTATTTGCTGGTGAACCCATGGTGCAATCTCGTGAGACCCATCTGTCTTTGAGTTGACTGGAAGAACAACACGCGTCTTGTGGTATGCTGGGGGAGATGAGCTGTGGATGAAGGAGTCCCCCCGCAGTTTGTTATTGATCACTGGTTAGATGGCGGGGCAACCCGGGCTGTCCTGGTCAAAGCGCCTAAACAATGGGTCAGGGGCAGGGGGGTTGTTAAGTGCTCTCTTTACGTACTCTCTTTTCAGTTTCAACAAGGAATAATTTGGAGTTTCATTGTATTTCGAAGAGAACAAGTTGTGTGTACATGATGTTTGTACTGGGTTAGGTTCACATTGGATGGTGCATGTGACGACTGTGATGAGTGCTACAGTTGCTTCCACCGACTTGAGCTGAAGCCCCAAGATGCTCCTCAAATCACTTGTCAATTTCCGTCTGGCATCTGGTGAAGATGATTTCTGATATACCCTTCAAAAAGTCAACTTGTCAAATTGCAATATTTGAGACAAGCAACCTATGCCGTCTCACCACCTTCTTTTTACCAAGGAGATGCTGTGTTCCAAAACATGAACTCGGCTCGGCCAACGGGGAGCGGGGCCGGCCGGGAAGTCCCACTCTGGTTCCACCCAGTTTCCAGCGCCATCACTGCAGCCGCAGCTTCGTTCCCGTTCCCCGTCTGTCCAGGTCCAGTCCCAGGCGACTTCCGGGCTTCACAAAAACACCCTTCCATCTTCTCCTTGGATCAAGTTCCTGCAGTGGTGAGTTGCGGCGCATGTGCAATGGTGGTTCGAATGGCACGCCTATGGTAGACGGCAGGCATGGCCACGGCCTGGATTTCCCAGCGGGGTTGTTGGACGCTACACTGGATTCGAGCAATCACCTGACGTACGTCCAACAACATGTCCAGGGCGTTATGCTGCATAGGTGACTTCAATTCCTCCCGAACAGACATTTACACTGCTTATTCAACATGCCAACGACCAGGGAGTACACATGTACAAACCCCAGATTCCTGTCCTCCACGAAAAGGGATTCGTCAATTGACTCTCAATCACAGTCTTTTGTTTGGTTCGTGAAAAGAGAGGCTGGTTGGTGGTGAGTGAGAGACAGAAAGACGTCAAGTGACCGAACAGGTCGAGTTCCATTGTAGGTATGCGTGTACTTATGTGTCAAAGGATCTTGATTCTGTCAACCACAGCCACCCTGTTGAACATAATCTAGCTCTAGTTTCCTGTTTCGCTTCCAGTTTTGCGCTGCTTCAGTTCCGTCTCTATATTTCTCAAGATAAGGTAGGTAGGAAATAGCTTCCTTTTCTGTCTGGCCTATCTCCCCACCCGCGGACATCCTGCAGCCTCAACGACGTCACTTCTTGTCCTATTCGGCCGCGATCAACGCCGAGCTAGGCCCAAGTTTTCAAAAACATCATCTTTCCCTCCTCTCAAGTTCTGGGTTACCCTCGTCTTTTCACCACTCGTCCTCTTCCTCTCCTACTTCATCGTGGCCGTGTACAAGGGAACCGTGAGGCCCTCGAGCCCTCCAGCTCCACCGTCTCTCTTCCTCTGTTCCCTTCTACCGTCTTCGTCATGTCTCTGAACCGTGTCTCCTCGTTGGAGACCTTTGCTCCCCTCCTCACAGAGAACCGATCCAGGCGAAGCTCGGATGCCTCGACTCGAGCTCGCAAAATCAGCTTCAACCCTCTCCCGTCATCATGGGATCCTCCAGCTTTGGAACAGATCCAGGCCGTAGGTGCCTTTGAAGTCCCCAGGTGGAAGAGGACGCGTACGTCATTTTCAACCCCCAACAGTTTATCCTACCATGTGATACCATACTGACCATATATATGTCTCTTCTTCTCCTCCATATAGTCCAAGTCGTAGTCGCCGTCATATACTGCCTCTTTGCCGCCGGCATCGTCTTTGGCTATGCCGCCATCAAGCCCGTCCTAAAACGAGAGGGTGCCTACCGAGACGTCTGCCGCGTCGACCCCAACGATGAGGACGCCATCGGCGAGGACACATGCGTTGAGATCCACCTAAACTTCATGTTCACCGCGGCCGCCGTGGCCACCAACGTTGCTGCCCTTCCCATTGGCGCCATCCTCGATCGATATGGTCCCCGTGTCTGCGGCCTGCTGGGAGCCTTGTGCCTCGCCATCGGTGCCCTGTGCATGTCCTTCGAGAACCAACTACCCTTTGACGGCCTGCTGTTCGGATACCTCTTCCTGGCCCTCGGCGGACCCTTCACCTATATCTCGTCCTTCCAGCTATCCAATGCCTTCCCCAAGAACTCTGGCCTAATTCTCGCCCTCTTGACGGGCGCCTTTGACGCTTCCAGCGCCCTGTTTCTAGTATATCGCATCATCTACGAACACACCAACGAAACTTTTGGCCACCAGAGTTTCTTCCTCGCCTACCTGGTCGTCCCCGCCGCCATCGCCGTCATTCAACTCGTCCTGATGCCGGCACAATCCTACAAGACCGTCGGTGAACTAGTCGAGGAAATCGAGGAGCCCATCCCCGCCGACATGGAACCCTACGACGACCAGATCGACGAGGAGACTGCCTTGCTTCACGAAGAGGAGAGACAGCATCGCGCCGAGGTGGTCTCGGGTATCCAGGAGTTGCTCGGAACCACCAAGGCGGACAAGCAGGCCAGGAAGGAAGAGCGCAAGAACGAGATCTCGGGCGTTTGGGGTGTCATGCATGCTTATACCGCCTGGGAGCAGATCAAGTCACCTTGGTTTATCCTTATTTGTTTGTTTACCGGTATGTTTTTTTTCTTCTCCCCTTTTGTTTTGTTTTCCCGCTTTCATCTGAGATTTCCCTTACTAACCGAATCCCTCCCCCCCCCCCCCCCCCCCCAAAAAAAAAGTCGTCCAAATGACCCGCATCAACTACTTCGTCGCCACCATCCGCGTGCAATACACCTACCTGCTCTCCTCTCCTGCCCTCGCCGAGCGCGTAAACGACTTTTTCGACCTCGCCCTCCCTCTCGGCGGCATCTTATCCATCCCCTTCATCGGCGCCATCCTCGACCGCACCTCCACCCTGACCGTGTTGGTAACCCTCGTCGCAACCGCCACCACCATCGGCATCCTGGGAATCATCCCCCACTCGCTACTCGCCGCTTACGCCAACATCTGCTTGTTTGTCCTGTACCGTCCCTTCTACTACACTGCCGTATCCGACTACTCCGCCAAAGTCTTTGGGTTCAGGACCTTTGGCAAAGTGTACGGGACCATTATTTGTCTTGCTGGTCTGTTTAATTTCAGTCAGTCCGGTCTGGATTACCTCTTGCATGAGACCTTTAACGGGGATCCGGTCCCCGTCAATGTCGGGCTGATGGCCGCGGGACTGTTGATTGGTGTGGTGATGGTCATGTTTGTCGGGGTGCAGTCGAGGGGGATCAAGAGGAAGTTGTTGGAGGAGGAGGCGAGGGGGGCTTTTGCTTATGGGGGGAATGGTACGGGTACGACAAGTACGGCGAGCACGAGGGAGTGGACTGCGAATTGAACGGAAGTGGACTGAATTGAACTGAACTGCTCTCGTCCTATACCAAAAAGGAAGAAAACAGAAAGGGGAGGGGAAAAAAAAATGCAAGAGAAGATGGCGTCTCTTCATGAAAGAAAGGATGAAGAGTCCAGTCAAGTCAATCCGACAATCGTCGAGAAAGACAAAAAGACAAGAGACAAGAAAAGAAGGATGGCGGCCGAAATGAAGGGACTATGCTATTCTACTGCAAATCGTTCAAAACGAACGAATGAACAACAGCCGCAAGAAAAAAAAGGTGGATTCGAAGGGGGAAAAAAAAAGTACGGGGAACGGAAATATGCATGCCCGGATATATGTTACGGCTTTTGACGGTTTCTTTTTGCATGATATGATATCAGATACACAGCCAGCCAGCCAGCCAGCCAGCCAGCCGGGCGCTTGGGAAATCGGAGTTTATGTTTTTTTTTTTTTTTTTTTTTTTTCTTTTTTTTTCCCCATTCTCTTGGCATTTGGTAGGTAGGTAGCTAGTATTCATACATTAGCATCTGTTACTATGGTATACTTTATAAACACAGTTCATTATTTGAGGAAAGATTGATTGATTGAAAGCTTTTGTAGGGGGATGGGGGTGGGGGGGGGGGGGGGGGTTACTTGATTGGTGTTCAAGTGGCGATGGTAGAGTGAATGTTGGTGAAGTGTTTACTCAACCTATTTTTTTGAAGGGTTTCCAAAGTACTAGTATTAATGTATTGCAGTATTGCTGTAGTGTTGCCGAAGTGTTGTGTTGAAGTGTCATTGAAGTATTAGTAAAGTGTTGTTGAAGTGTTGCCAAACTCTTACCAAAGAGTTGCTAAAATATTTTTTTAAACTGTTTTCTGGACCGTTGCCAAACTGTTTCTGGACCGTTGCCAAACCGTTGCTGAACTGTTGTTGGAGTGTTGCTGAACTGTTGTTGGAGTGCTCGCTCAAAGTGTTATATTGCTGGAATTCCGCAAAGCAAAAGGGTGTCAGGTTAATAAAAACAAAGATTGGATGGATGGATGGATGGATGGATGGATGGATGAAGGACAGACTCAAAGATGGTAACATCGATTACTAGTAATCCCAGCAGCAGCAGCAGCAGCAGCAGCATCACCGTTTTGAGTAGTAGTAGCAGCATCTCGATAGCATCTTGAGCATCCCAGTAGCATAGAAAGCAAGCAAGCAAGTAAGCAAACAAGCGAGCTCATCCTCATCATCTTGGAGAATATATTCCCTACGTTACCCCTCGTGTTGTTATAGTTGTTCCCTTGTTGTTCCCTTTCACATGGCCAAGTCACGCTTCACTTCGTTGACTTGTTATTCCACGTGGAACAGAGAGTTTGTTCATACTTTTGTTCAATAACATAAGTAAGTAGTATCAAGCTGATCATTTATTCAACTGTCCTTACTACCTGAAATACCTAACCTAACCTAACCTAACCTGATGACACGTTCCCAACGAAACCTACACGATCAGACCCATAACCGCTGGTAAAGAATCAGCTGTGTTTACGCTTTCGAAGTTGTTGCAAACAGATACTATATAAATCCCAAACAAAAAAAAAACCACGCCCAATCCCCCCCTCATTACGTCCGGTCCAGCTTAGTGTTATACTCCTTAGCCACTGGTCGATAAAACCGTACAGTCAGGCGTTCTTCTTCTTCCCCTTGCTGCGTCCATTGCGTCTCTCGAGTCTGGGGCCTGTCTCCATCTGGCCAAGTAACGTTCCAATCCCTGTCCACAAAGTAAGAAGGAAACGACTCACTCCTCCACGGTCGACGAGCCTCCTCCTCCTTGGAAACCCGAGGAAAGTGCTACTTTCGCTCCGGTTGTTGTTGTTGTTGTTGTTGTTGTTGTTGTTGTTGTTGTTGTTGTTGTTGTTGTTGTTGTTGTTGTTGTTGTTGTTGTTGTTGTTGTTGTTGTTGTTGTTGTTGTTGTTGTTGTTGTTGTTGTTGTTGTTGTTGTTGTTGTTGTTGTTGTTGTTGTTGTTGTTGTTGTTGTTGTTGTTGTTGTTGTTGTTGTTGCTTCTGTTGTTGAGGAGGGTAGACGGTCAGGTCGTTCATGAGGTGCAAGACGAGCGCCTTGAACCTGGCGACGACTTGCTGCTTCGAGTGCTCAGACAAGTTGGCAGTGCTGTTGTTATCATCTGAGAGCGCAGAGTGTATCCAGAAGAAACCGGTGCGGACCAAGAGACGAGCGTGGATCTCTAGTTGTTCTGCAGTGAGTTCGACCAAATTGGGTACAATGTTTAGCACGGGCGGCGGCGGGAATACGTGTGGCTCTGCTGGCATTTGCTCTTGCGACGGCATCTGCCCTTGTGGCATCGATTCTTGGTGAGGCATCGGATTCTGTGGTGGCATCGGCCAGGAATTCTGGTGTAGGATGCGATTCGGGTGAGGCATCGAATTTTGGTGAGGCATCGGATTCTGGTGTGGCATCAGATTCTGCGGTGGCATCGGAGTCTGTGGTGGCATCGGCGAGGGATTCTGGTATGGGATGAGGTTCTGGTGTGGGATGGGATTCTGTTCTGGAATGGAATTCTGTTCTGGGATGGATTTCTGGGGTGCCATGGGATTTTGTGGTGGCATAGGGTTCTGGTATGGCATCTGTCCCTGCAATGGCATCTGTATCTGCCAAGGAACCTGTGTCTCCTGCGACATCTGCCACTGCCAAGGAACCTGTGTCTGCTGCGGCATCTGGCTTGCCCATGGCATCTGTCTCTGCCACCATATGTCTCCTCCCCACGGAATTTGTCCTTGCTGTGGCATCGGCTCCGGTCCCGGCGGAGGTGGAATTTGTTGCCCTAGCATCGGTCCTGGTCCCGGCATCTGTCCTTGCGACGGCATCGGTCCCTGAGACGGCATTGAATTCTTGTCAGCCTCTTCCTTCACCTCGTCTTCTTGTTCTATGTCGTCCTTGTTCACCTCCTTCTCGACTACGATTACCTCATCCAGCTTCTTCCTCTCCCTCGCTTCCTGTTCCTGTCTTTCCCTCGCTTCCTGGGCTTCCTTCTCCCTCGCCACTTTCTCTTCCCATTCCTCTGCCGCCTTTTCTCTGGCTTCCTCTTCCCTGGCTCCTTTTTCTCTCGCCGCTTTTTCCTTCGTAGCTTTCTCTTCCTTTTCTCTTGCCGCTTTTTCTCTTGCCGCTTTTTCCCTGGCTTCTTTTTCTCTGGCTTCTTTCTCTTTAGCTGCTTTTTCCCTCATAGCTTTCGCTGCCTTTTCTCTCGCTTCTTTTTCCTTGGCTTCTTTTTCCCTGGCTTCTTTCTCTCTGGCTGCTTTTTCCCTGGCTGCTTTTTCCCTGGCTGCTTTTTCCCTGGCTGCTTTTTCCCTGGCTGCTTTTTCCCTGGCTGCTTTTTCCCTGGCTTCTTTTTCTCTGGCTTCTTTCTCTTTCGCTGCTTTTTCCCTGGCTTCCTTTTCCCTCGCCGCTTTCTGAGCCTCCTCTTCCCTCTTCTTTTGCTCCTTCCTCTCTCTCGCCTCTCTCTCCTCCTTTTCCCTCACTTGTTGCGCCTTTCTCTCCTTCGCCTCTTGCTTCTTTTTCTCCCACGCTTCCTGCTCTGCCTTCTCCTTCGCCGCCTGCTCTGCCTTTTGCTTCCTTTCCTTCCTCCTCTTTCTCTTGGCGTTATTGTTCTTGCTCCTCTTTGACGGCGGCGATTGTTCTTCGGCGGCCGTGTTATACTCGTCGCTGTTTTCCTCTGAATCTATCTCATCCTTATCCTTTTCATCCACGTTCGCCTGTCCGTCTTCACCCTTCTCATCGGTGTCGCCTTGCTCATCCTTTTTGTTGTCATCGTCCTGTTCATCCTTCTTGTCATCTTGTCCATCCTCAAGATTTCTAGTCTGCTCATCGTCTAGATGCTCCTGCGCATCCTTGCCGGTCGTCTTCTTCTTCTGATTTTTCGGCTTCCTTTTAGACCTCCTCTTCTTTTTGCTCTTCTCTCCGTCCTCCTCCACGTCTTCATTCTTCACCTCCTGCGCCGTCACATCTACCCCCCTCATTCGTAAATATGCCGTCGTGGCTTCGTATTCTCTTTTCAATACCATTATGGAATTTTCCAGATCCACCTGTCCCTGTAAAAAATCCTCGGCTTTCTTGGGATCCACCTCCATCACATGAACATTCCCCTCAATCACCTTCGCTGGTAAACTACCACCGAGTCTTTCAACCCATTCTGTGAACTGCTGGTCTTCGGTAAGCTGCTCAACTGCCCCTTTATCGTTTTCCTTCTTCCACTCCTGCACCGCCACATCTACCCCCATCTGTCGTAAAGCTGCCACCACAGCCCTGTAGTCCCTTTGCAAAGCCTCCAAATCAGTTTGCATTTTCACCTGTCCATGAAACCAATCCTATAGTAACTGGGCGTGCACCCGGATGGGATACTGCATTGATGAACTATTATCGAGGTTCAAAAGTGCCGCACGTTGACGCATATACTGCCGGAAGTGCTGCTGTCTCCCTACCCACTCATTCACTTCCTCATCCTCTTCTTCCACAGCTTCCAGGGTCTTTTCCAAATCCACAGTACTCTCGGCTCTTCCACGTGGGCTCTCAGGTGCCGCACTCTGCGCAGCTTTCCCAGCTTCCTGAGTCCTTTTCTGTGCTTCCTGCAAATTCTGCTGGAGGCTCTCTGCATAGGCTGCCAACTGTTTCCAATCGTCTAAAGCTTTCTGCACCTGCATGGACTCCTCTGCTGTCATGGGGCCAATGTATTCCGAAATGCGACCGGTTCTCAAAACCATCCGAATGCGTTTCACCTCGGCGTGAGTTCCGGCCAGGCCTTCCTTGGTCAGCTGCCCTTGCTCCCTTTGTTTGCGCAATTCGCCGAGGATAAGGGTCAGTGCACGGTCGGGGTCTTTCTCAAAATCCAGGGGGTTTACTTGATCCCAGAACCTGGGAGGCGGTGCCGTGTCTGGTGTCGGGCGCGCTGTCCCTCCTTTCCGCAGATCTTGTAGCTCTTTTGCGTGTTGTTTGGCCTTTGCTAAGACTGCAAAGTTATTCCACCACTCCAAGAGTTTCTGCGCGGATTGAGATTCTTCTGGAGTCATCGGGCCGCTCGCTTCCGAAATCCGACCAGTTTTCAGAACAGTGCGAATGCGATTTAACCGAGTGCATTCATCGACAAATTGTTTTCCGGTTATCAACCCTCCGTTTCTCCTTTCACATACTTCTTCGAGGGCAGCGAATATTGCTCGGTCGGGATTTTGTTCAAAATCTTGGGCGTCCACCTTTTGCCACCACGGGACAGGCCGATGCGGGGGTGCTGTCGACGAGGCTGCTGTCGACGAGGGTGCTGTGAGGTCTTGGGCGAAACCGGGAGGGGGCCGTTGCGGTGGTGTCGAGGATGCTGCTGATGCTGGAGCGTTATTCGGATTGGGGGAGGCCGTTGTGGTTTCTTGATATGGTGGGGGATCATCAGGAACATCATTGGGAGCTTCAGAGTCGGGATCAAAGTCGGAACATCCGCCGCCGCGTAAATTGCACTAAAACTCGCCACTGATACCCAAACCTTCCTCCCTGTCCCGTCTGAGCCCTTCATCGCGCTCCTCGCTTTCCTCTTTGAGGCGGTCCTCGACATCGTCCCGGATGCCGCCCAAGTCTGGCGGGATCACCTGCTGCTGCACGCTGGGGGCGGCGTTGACGAAGCGCAACTGCTCGTGCACGTGCTGAATGATTTCCTGTAGGCGCTTCTGCGAGTTCCGATTCGCACGCGGTTCACCCAGGATCTGCTCTAGCGAGGGGAAGAGCTCCTCCTGGACAAAGTGCTTCCGCCAGGGAGTGTGCTCGGGAATGATCTTGTTGATCTTTTCGTCAACGTCGATGGCCACTGATGTCTCGTAGGCCCATGCGCGGGCGACATTGCGAGGAGTGTAGCCACCACCGCCGAACATGATCATGGGAATGCCAAAAGTTTTGCAAAACTTTGCGCAGGCACCGTGACCCTGGACTTGCAGGTTAAACCTACCCAGGCGGTCGCCGGCGAGCGAGTCGGCACCACACTGAAGGGCGATGACCGAAGGACGGAACTTTTCGTTGATCTTGCCAATGACGGACTGGAAGAGATGGCCATACTGCTCGTCTGTAATGCCGTCGTTGAGGGGCACATTGATGGCGTGGTGAGCACCCGGATTGTGCTCGGACTTGGGACCGTTGTCATCGAGACCGCCGGTGCCAGGGAAGAAGACCTCGGGGGCGAACTTGTGGAAGGAACAGGTCAAGACACGGTCTGTGCTGTGGAAGGCCTCCTCGACGCCGTCGCCGTGATGGACGTCAATGTCGATATAGAGCACGCGTGGATAGCAGCGCAGAAGCTGGAGGATGGCAATGACGATGTCGTTGATGTAGCAGAAGCCCGAGGCCTCGGACTTTTTGGCGTGGTGAAGGCCGCCGCCCCAGGCAATGGCAATGTCGGACTGCTTGTTGCAGATTTTGCGGGCGGCGTCCAGGGAGCTGCCGGCCGACATGGAACAGTAGTCGTAGAGGCCGTGGAAGAGGGGACAGTCGGAGCCGCCGAGGTTGAACTTGACTTCCTTGTCGGGGTTGTCGATGTCGCGGGGCATCTCCTCGGGCGGGGCCATGTGCAGGTAGTCGAGATAGTCGCTGGTGTGGAACGAGTTAAGCTCTTCGTACGTGGCTATCCGGGTGTTGTAGTTGTCCATGGCAAAGTTCATGCCGTAGGCGGTGACGAGGCTCTTGGTGAGGGTCAGGCGGAAGGGCTTCATGGGATGGGTCAGGCCGAAGTGGTGAGGCTCCATGTCGGGGTTGAAGTGGTACGAGACCGTGTATCCCTTGGGGCGGGTGATGTTGTATTCGTGCGCCATGCGCTTCATGTGGGCGTAGTAGTCTGCGTTTTCCCGGTCGGTGGCCTTGTCCATGGGGATCGGGGGCTGGTAGACGTCCACAATGGGCTCGTCGACGTCGATGTCGTGAGGAAGGTAGTTTGGTTTTGGCGGCCTCCATTGTAGCGACTGTAAGGTGTCCATGATGTCGCCGTCTTCTATGAATGCCGTGAAAAGCCGTAATGTAAAAGAATGTGTGTGGTGTTTGCCAAAGTTTGTGTGATTGTAGAATAGGTACTGTAGTCTGTAGTGTAATGAGAGTTGAGGCGAGAGATGATGGGTTGGGGATGCCGCCTGTTGTGCCTCTCGCTACCTACTACTGAGGTGGTGCGGTGATGTATGTATGTCCGACGTGTGGAAGACGTAATGTGGGAGGGGATAGAATTGTAGCGCTGTTGGGTGTTTTGAGTGTTCCTTCCTTGAGAGGGCGTGTCGAGGTCAATCAATCAATGCCGCGGTTGTGCCTGTCTGTCTGTCCGGCCGGTGTCGTGGATCTCGAATTCCATCTTGACAAGAAGTGGAACGGAGCCGTGGTTCGTGGACCCCTGGGTACGTACCCCTCCCCGTCCCTCGAAACCCCAGTCTGCTGGGCTGGGCGAGGGTTGGAATTTCAGTCCAGTATGAGAGAGGGAGCGAGGGGAGTCTCTGAAATCCGAGTCCCGAGCTGTCAGCAAGTGTCAGTGCTTCCTCTGGCGTTTTTTTTTTTTGTGCATTTGTCGCACCTGCTTTGCGTGGCGATCTTGCGCCTGCAAAATGGCCTAACCAGACATCGTTAGCTCATTATGGGCTGCATTTTGTGGGTGACGGAATTGCCGTCATGATTGGTTGAAACTGAGGGTACTACGTACCTTGTTCTTTTTCCACTGCAGTGGGTGTGATCCCTCCAGCCCAGGTCCGCAAGGCCGCCAACCGCCAGGAACTGTGAACTGTGAACCTCCAGGAAGAAGTGATGGAACTCTCCAATTGAACGCCAGCAGTTTCGTTGGAACCACTTGCACCAGCCACGGCAGACTGGCACGGCGTCCTGGTGTCCATCATATGTCAAACTGAGTCTGCCGGAGCTGTGCCTCGCTCTGCCTGTGTATGTACATCCAACAGGTTTGACGCGGCTACACTAAGTAAGTACACTTACCTTGACCGGTACAAAGAAACAGGGCATCACTCATTCATTCCAGCCTTGCCTTGCTGGTTACCTACCCAAGTTGTGTGCCAACGCCAACCTCAACTCCTTCCATCCTTCCACCACTCTCCCTTTCTCCTCTCCGGTATATTGCATCTTGGCGTCATCCAACGGCTTGTTACTCTTCCAAGTTGCTTTTTGTCTTTTTGCTGTTCCATCTCCCTCAACACATATAGGTATCTACCCACTCCTCGTCTCCCCACCCACGGGCCGGCATAGGTCGCGACGGGAACGACGGGACCAGGAACTGAAGCACAACCCGTCTCCCCCACCAACTGAAGCATCAGCAACTATCCATTTCACCCATCCATCCTCAACAGACAAACAAACAGAGCAAAGGCCAAGACTGAAATTGGACTCCGCGCTCTACACTTTTCTCCGCTGCATGATAGCTGCCAGAGCAGCCGTCGTTACCCAGCAGCCAGGTTGACAGGGGGGGTTACTTCATCGGTAGCGCGCCCACTTCCTGTCTCCATACAGCTATCAATACCGATACGTACACTACACTACACTACCGTCGCAAGGTAAGCCCGCTCGGATTTTTTTTTTTTTTTCTTTGGCTCACGAATCATCAATCGCCTCTTCGTCTATTCACCTTTTCTCTCCATCATGTGTTAACCATATGTTGTCTACCATTACATACTTGCTTGGCCACAATACAACTGCCTTGTTCCATCTCTGCCATGTGTTTCTTTAGTCGTCGTCCTCTTCTTCTTCTTCTTCCGCATTAGTCCTGTGCTCCTCGGCGCCTTTTTGTCCTAGACACGCTTTAATAGCCTTTACCTACTTACCTTCTTCGTGCCCACTTCGCGCCTGGATCGCGGGGTATCCAACACCTATTGCCACCTATCCATCCCACTCACTTATGACACGCGCATCCTTCTTGACTTCTTCCACGAACCCAGAGCGTGCCTCGTCGGTTAACAGCAGTCATCATGCCTAGAGACGACCTCTCCATCGACTTTGTCAGGAAGATGCCCCCTGCCGCAGAGCTCGACCCGGCATTGATCCTCGACGAATGGATACACAACACGCAGAACCTCCCCGAGGAGATTCGCTTCATGCAAGACGAGATTGCCGAGAAGGACCGCCAATATGACAAGCTGGTTAAGGAAATTGAAAAGAACGACGAGCGCATCCAGAAATTCATCAAGGCCAACGGCAGCTTCCAGCCGAACCCCAAGGAAGAAGAATACAGAGCCACCATCCTCAAGAACTTTGACCTAGCCGAGCAGCTGTCCAAGGAGAAGCTCGAACTTACACGGAAGCTACAACATACCTTTGACAAGCACGTCCGGGCCCTCGACAAGCAGATCAAGTCTCTCTACGACCGCGGCGAGCCCGGCTTCACCGATCCCGACGAACTACCTTCCCTCGTCCGCGACAGCGCCGCCAACATTACCAGCACCCCGACCCTTCTCCGGCCCGTCAACGGGAACCACCCCATATCCTCGGCGCTGAACGGCCTCGCTAACGGCACAGGCTCCAACGCCGCCCGATCGAACCAGATTCGCAACGTCCAAGCCTCGCACCACCACTCGGCCTCAGCACCCGCCACGCCCGCCGCGACCATAATACTGAACCAGCGCGCCCGCGAAAGCTCTGCCGGACCCGGAGGCGCCGTGCGCAAGGGCGCCGTCCGCAGCAACAGTGGTCTGAGCCTCCAGACGAGTGGCATAGGCCGACACTCTTCGCTCGGTCCAGGCACGCCCAAATCCTCCACAGCCTCTGGCGGCGTCCAACGCGCCGGCAGCGCTGGCCCCCGCAGCATAGGCAAAGGATCTACAAGCAGCACCAGTCGCAAGTCCGTACCCTCCGGTAGTTCGGCCGCCTCCCGTAAGAAGGGCAGCAGCGTGCCAACCGCCGGCAGCGGTAACGGCTCAGCAGGTGGTGTTTCCGCCAGCGGCGTCTCTGGCCCCGGCGCGGGAGGTGGCTCCTCCCACAAATCCAATCTTTCCCGCGTGCTCAAGCGCGCCGGCACCGGTACCACCGGCAGCGGAGCGAAGAACAGTCCCAACACGACCTCCCGCGCAAACTCTACGGGAGACAGCGACCTCTCAGACGCAGACTCCAACCTTTCTGGCTCCGAATCCGACCACCGTCGTATCGGCACAGGCCGCAACACCCCCATTGGCGGTGGCTCCCACTCCCGCTCCGCCTCCCACCACCACACCAACTCTTCCTTCTCGCACAAAGGAGGAACAGACGACCTCAACCACCCTCACCACCCAAGCCACGGCCACCGCCCATCCTCCTCCCTCGCCTCCAACGGCGGCGGCGGCGGTGGCACCGGTGGAGGCAGCGGTGGTCCCTTCCAATCCCGTCACCCCGGCGGCAGCGGCGGTCCCTTACCTACCTCCTCCCACCCCCAAAGTATCTCCAGCCACAACCGCTCCCGCTCCTCAACAACGCACCACCAACTCCAAGAAATGCACCGCTCCCCCTCCCTCTCCTCAAACCGCCGCCGGAACAACCCCGGTCTCACAGACGACGACGACGACGAGGACGTGGACGACGACGATATGGATCTCAATGTCGATCAAGAAGATGCTATGGACCTGGACGACGAAGAAGCCGGGGACGACCGCAAGTACTGCCTCTGTCAAAACGTTAGTTTTGGCGATATGGTGGCGTGCGACAATGACGAATGTCCGTATGAGTGGTTCCACTGGAGCTGTGTAGGGCTAAAGTCGGAGCCCAACGGGACTTGGTATTGTCCTGTTTGTGCCAAGAATATGGAGAGGGACAATAACAGCAACAGCAACAGCAACAGCAACAACAACATGAACAACAATAACAGCAATAACAGCAATAACAGCAGTAGTAATAGCCAGGGGAGGAGCGATAACAAGAAGAGTGGGAGTGGTGGGAGTGGTGGTGGGGGAAATAGTAGTAGCCAGGGAGGTGGTGGGAATAATAGTAGTCAAGGAGGGGGAGGGCAGTGAAGTGAGTGCAAAGATAAAGAAAGGGTAGATTGTTGGGTGTGGTATGAGTATGAAGTTATTATCTGCATAGGATGGGAAAGGAATAAATCATCACATTTGCACATTCAGGAAAAAGGAATCAAAACAGTCAAATCGACAAAGCGCTGAGCCTTCCTCTCCTCTCTCAAATTGATGGTTATCTATCAAGTCACCAGTATACTACCAGTTCTACTTCCCATAAAGCAATGACGTATGTGTGTGCACTAATGGCATTGTGTATTTGTACCTATCGCCAAAATCACTACTAGCCTCCTTTCCCATCATGCCATCACCCATCTCCATCATGCTTCTTCTTCTTCTTCTTCCTCTCTTCTTCTCTCCTTTTTCTAAACCATCGTCCTTTACATGGACAGACGACGATTTTATTACAAAAGAGTAATTGAATTCCCATTCATAACCATTGGTATATTAATCATATGTACGTGCAGCAAAAAAGACATGATGACGTCCCACAACAATAGGCCATACAGCGACAAGGCACGTGCTAATAATTAAACGACAAGAACCCAAAAACCCGTTTAGTGCTCAAGGAGGCGCAAGCTACCCTGGACAACAACGTTTTCGAGGATGGATCCGGGAGGAATGTCAATGGTCTGGCCCTCAGTGGCCACGATAATGACGGTACCCTTGAGGGTGACGCCACGGCCGAGGTTGACGGCACCGGTAATGGTGAGGTGGTCAAGCTCAATGATCTTGGGAATGCTGGGGATGCGCTTCTGGAAGTCCGACACCTTCTTGAAGTCGTTACCAAGCTTGATGAGGGGAGCGTCACCGAAGCGGGCCGAGCTCATTTGGAGCTGGCCGTGCTTGACGGTGTAGAGATCCGACTTGACGAGCATCAGGTCGGAGCAGGTCTTGACGGGCAAGAAGCGGCGACGGGGCACGTTGACACCGTGAGCGCCCTTGAAGTGCTTGATGGCGGCACCGACGGCGGTCTCGAGCTGGACAATGCTGATGTCGGACTCGCCCTTCTTGTCGCCGGGGATGGTCTTCTCGTTGGGAATGATCTCGAGCTCGAGCTCGTTGTTCTCAACGACACGCTTGACGGCCTGGACGTTCATCCAGATGTTGTTGGTGTTGAAGTACTTGAACTTCTTGATGGACTTGAACTCGTTGACGTGCTCCTTGGGGACCTGGGCGATCTCGAGGAGACGGACGGAGCCCTCGTAGTCGATAATGGTACCACCCTTGACGTCAGCCTTGGTCTTGTTGGTAAGCTCCATAATGTACTCGGCATCGGTCTCCACCATGTGCTGGAGGATGCGGAGGTCGACGACGGCACCGAGGTTGTCGGCGTTGGACAGGAAGATGATCTCGATACCGCGCTCAATAAGCTTGTCGAGGATACCCGAGTTGTAGAGAGACTCAAAAACGTCACCGTGTCCGGGAGGGTACCAGTCATGGAGAGGAGAGTCAAAGGACTTGGGGACGGGGAGGAGGGAGTCCTTGTAGATTCTGGGGTAGCGGGACTGGTTGAAAGTGAGGATGTCGACATTGTGGCCCTCGTACTTCTTGATGATGGCAGCAGTGTCGTCATCCGTGTTGAACGAGTTCATGAGGAGGATGGGCACGTTGGAGCCATAGGTGCGGTTGAGGTGCTCAACCTGGCGGACGGACATGTCGAGGAAGGACATGCCATCACGGACCTCGATGACGGACTTGGGGCCGACGCAGCCCATGGAGGTACCGAGACCACCGTTGAGCTTGAGAACGGCAAGCTTGTTGAGGAAGTCGACCGAGTTGTTGTTAGCGAGGCTCTCGTAGTCGACGATCTGGTGAGGGGCAGGAGGGGCAATCTTGTCCCAGTTGCTGTGAACAGTTAGTTGGCTGTCTGCGAGAGGAGCGCGACATGTCAAGATACGTACACCTCGTTGCCCTTGGCCTTGTCGTTCAGGTAGCGGCGGAAGAGCGAGAAGAAGTTGTCCATCTCGGTCTCGAAGAGCTTCTTCTGGTCGGGGTCCTTGACCGTCTCGGCAAGCTTTGTGAGGGCATTGCGCATCTGGGCAGCGGCAATGCTTGTGGAGGTGTTCTCGAAAGCCTGGTGGCGTGTTAGTTCCTCCTGGACTGTCATCTTGGTGGATGGATGGCAGAGTGGAAGAATCAATACTGACCATGTGGGATCTAGTCTTGCCATGGTGTCTCTTGGCAAACTCCTCGTCGCCGTTGGAAGGCATGAGGCGGTCGGGGAGGGCGCTCCTGATTGCTTGGGCCATTGTGTCGAATTGTGTGGTGACAAAGTCGGGAATTACGTTGGAAAAGGAGGTCGAAATGGTGACGGGCGTCTTGGAGGATTAGGTACCTAGGTAGGTATAAATAGGTAATGGGAGGGAAGCCGCTTTCTATGTCTTTGAGGTGTTAGCCCAAGTAGGTACGGTAGACGCCCTTGACGTAATATATGGAAACCAAACGACTAATGCAACACGAGTAGGGATCCGATTCGGCTCGAAACTGGACGGACGGGAAGCTGGCAGCAGGCTGGATGGTAGGTAACAGAATGGCCGGGACCCGCCAGTCTTCTCTACTAGCGTCCCTGCAAATGACAGCTCAATCGTCCTTCTGTGGACACGTTGAGGATCGGCCCAGGCAGTTGCAGAAAGGGTTCGCCAGTCAGAGCAGCCAGAGGAGTGGAGGGAGAACGACTCGAACGGTGAGCTTTGTGTCGTTCGTTCGCTCCCTCCCCTGCCCTGCCTGCCTGCCAGCCAACGCCAGGAGGTGTGTGAGGTGGTGTCTGGTGTCGCCAAGGTAGGGAAGGTGAGGGGTGGAAAAAAGGAGGAGGGGTAGGAGCCAATGCCTGCAAGTGCAGTCTCAAGCTGCTTCCCTTGCTGCCCCTGCCCTCATCCGTCTTGGATCCAAGGTACGTAAGTAAGGTAAGCTAAGTAACTTACAGCTTAAACTTCCACACTGTTGCTCACGCGGTGAGACTGGTAGTATGTAGTTGGGACAGGAGAGGATGGAGAGAGAGGAATGAAGAATAGAGCAAAACAACAATCAGAGAACTCGAGGGTGGGCATGGGGATCTCGATGCTTTTATCTTGTTCATGGAACGAGTGGAAGCCATGGCCCATAGAAAGTCGGGACCCAGCTCCCGTCTCGTAATAGCTCGTACCGGGTGGAAATTGTTAGGGAGCCATGTACACGAGCTACTACCTGAGCAAGGTACAAGGTACCCCGTGGCCCCCGATCGGGCCCAGGCTCATCTTCAACCGACCCCAAACCGTGTGGCGTCATTGGACTGCCTGCTTGAAGATGCTGTGTAGACAACTGAACCCTTTGAACTGCAGTGTAACTCGAATTTGGTTTTGGTCTGCTTATTATTTCACGATTGGGCATTCATGACATCTCAGACACTCTCGGAATCTTTCTTTTCCTTCCAGACGCGGGGCGACTTGGGTTTAGTGTAGATAGGTAGTTATAGTAGTGAGCAGCTGAGAGAGCCTGAGAGCATGGAAGGCACAAAACACCCAGGTACCTTATTAACCCCGCCTCCACTTTCATGCCAACATCGCCGTCAGAATGGAACCTGCCAGCCTGCCCAAGCGGCCGAACCCAATCCGCAAAATGGGGTCCTCTTTGACAAGATAGTATCTGCCTTGATGAGCCTCTCGTATCTTTAACTCTGAGGCTCCTTGGCTAGGTCATTACTATTCCATGTTCCGTAGAGACAAAGACGGGTGTTGGGGGGGGGGGGGGGGATGGGAGGTGGAAGGGCAGGATTGCCAAGTGTCCAAGTCAGGGGTAACGAAGGCAAAGCTGCACCTATGCATCCAAAGCTGTTGCTTCAAAAACGGCCAGCATTCAAAGAACATTGTCGAAACTCGGTGGATCACTGGTCAGCCGCTTGGCTCAACTTCGTGCCCAACCTGCGACTTTGCCTGGTGTTTCCCCCTTTCGACCTTCGGACCTGAACCTAAACTCTTACTAAACTCAGTAGCAAGCAATAGGGGCATCCACCCATTCCACCTCCCTGCCTGCAAGCTCCAGGACGAGGTGTTGACCGTTGACCGGGAAAAAAGGTACCTCGATAACTATCTGGCGTGGGGACGGCTCAGCTCCATCTCCCACATGCCCCGGTTCGTGGAGTATCATTTTAGGGGGTAAGGAAAAGCTCCCCAACTTCTTCAACCCCCAACATCGTAGTGTAGGCCCTCCCCGATGCGTTTCCTGACTTTGTTGGCTATAGCTTCCTTCTTTGGAGGGGCTGTTAATGTTGTTCTCAGCCCCAGCGGGAGCTAAAAACAGGATGGTGGGACCAGCGAGAGATCACGATAGATCCACCGTGAGCTCTGTGGTGGACATGGCCGGGAAATTTGACAGCAGGACGGGAAACCACCACGGCGGGAGAGGTCTTGCAAGGACTCGGAGCGAGGCGCTTCAATATTCTCTTGCTTTTTGCTGGTATCAACACATCACAACATGGCAGGAAGAAAAGTGTGAAA
The DNA here is from genome assembly GCF_033458365.1 of Neurospora hispaniola. Lineage (NCBI taxonomy): Eukaryota > Fungi > Ascomycota > Sordariomycetes > Sordariales > Sordariaceae > Neurospora > Neurospora hispaniola. Next base: position 4,876,230 of record NW_026944407.1, on the reverse strand, counting down.
CGCCACCGGCAGTAGTCCAACTACACCTGGGCCTATGCTGTGCTCCGGGAGATAGGCGGTTTGTGTACATGGTAGCAGGTGGTTGGCCGTTCTGACTTTGGTGACGGATCATGATGCAGAAGAAAAGCCCCTTGCACGAAACGGGCAATTACGGGTCGACCTTGTATAAGCGAGACGTCAGAACGTTATCAGTCCAAACCTCAAGAGGGAACATTCTTGACAGCAACACCGGGTCTTCTTCCCATGGCTGAGTGCCGTGGATCCTGAGATTCCGATTTTCCGTTCGGCCAGATTGCCCCACCCGGTCTTCTTTTTCTGGACATGGCAAGATGAATACGATTGCACCTCACCGCAACCACCACCCACCGCAACAACTAGACCACCACCACCACCACGAGAGGCCATCACCGCCGCATATGTACAACAGGGTATCAGGCCTAGACGCTGTCGATACGACTGTCTCCGCCAAGAACAGGTCAGCCGCCCAGACATAGGTCCCCCCCCCCCCAGCAGATCGTAGCTACAGCGCTCGTTAGCCTCCAGATTCCCACGTGGAAAGGGGAGCTGCGCTGTTTTGCTGCTCTGTATGTACCTTACACCGAGTCCCCCAAATGTCGGAGCGAGAAGACGACGGCGGCGAGGACGGTTGAAGGACTACCTACCTACATTGTCGCTTTGCCGACCTCACTCTTCCTCATTCTCACCCTCACCGACACGGACCATTCGTTCATTGGGCAATTTGGGGTAATCATGGGAGTGTGTGGATTTCTTCATGATTTCCCGACCCGCCGCTCATTCAAAGGGAAATGGAAAGCAGCGGAACCAATAACACCCCTGTCTTGACCACCACCCCCCTTCCGACCTATTATGGACTTCCCTGGTACACTACACTACATACATACTTACAATCTGAACATTCTGTCCCTTCTCCCCATCTTACTTCGGTACAACTCGGCTTGTCGGTGATGGCTTCACTCTTCCGTCCAGTCTTTCTACACTATGCAAACAAGCAAACGCCCATCACCAACCAATGTGTGCCTGATGAAGATCATGATCACCTTGTTGTCTCAGGTCACATCAGTCTTGGACCACTGAGCATCGTTCCTCTTGGCACATGGCTTTGTCTTTTTTTACCCCTGACTTTGTTGTTATCTGATCCCCAGTGGGAAATTCTACCCTTCTATTTTGAGATTTGGGCGGGAGCGATAGTTGTCCTCTGTGAGCCCATCAACTTCTCTTGCTTTGAGCTAAAGAGCATGATTTATTCATAAGTACAAGTGTTGCTTTGTAGGAGAAAAGGAAAATCAAAGGGTTCCGCAACACAGCCACTGTCAGATGGAGAGGCTTCCATATAAGTATCATGTCAGCAGGTGGATAATAATACAGAATGGATAAACCTGTAAGCAATCCTCAAGACAAGTTGGTATTTGTTTTCCATACGCCGCCGCCGCTCAAGTGACAAGGCGCCTAGAGCTATCTATCTATCTCAAGTGCAAACATACCTACATACGAACGGGTCACATCGATATACCCAGCTGAAGCTGAAGCTGAAGCACCTGCCTGCCTGTTATCCCACATGAGGCTGGCTGCACGAGGCTTGCGCAACACAAGAAGCAAATTCCAGAAAGGAAAGTCCATGTCGATGTGATACTGGCAATATCTGCAAACATGGTCTTACGTTTTTTGTCAGTTTTGCTTTTATCTCGAATTTACAGGCCCCAAGATCCGGTCACTGAATTCACGGGAACTTCATCACAATTATTATCTAGCATCAGCCTTGTGAGACCATCGCAGTCCAACCGCCCGCGGTTCCCAGAACCAATAAAGAGACAGTATATGGGTGTACTTTCGGGGAATTCTGCCAGAAGGGGCTGTGTCTATCTGCCAATTTCAAGCAATGACCACGGATACCATGACCCAACGGGGAACCTAGACGTCTTCAGCAGGGGCAGGTCAACAGGATCCAGCTCCTACAGGGCTGAGGTGGCTTAAATCAAGTAATTCTTGCTTGTGTTGGGTAGCGGGGTCGCTTGGGTATCGCATGGATCTTGACAAGGTACATGAAGATACAGTACAACAGTGGAAGGGGTTATTCTGTGAAGATACGCAGGTTCAAGAGCGGGAGGAACTCCCAATGCTATAACTGTCTTTGGCTTATTCAGCTGATAAGTCCGCGCGGCTGGACCAGCCACCATCAAATGTGGCTCATGTTTGACTAAAGTCAAAAAAGCTGTTGGACCATCATGGCGAGCACAGCCATGCTTCATGGTCACCCTTTTTTTCTTCTCGAATACTACTAAAGTGGTTCCTGGGAACTCGATGTTTGCTCACCACGAACCTAGTAGCTAACGGGCCGAGTTGACTACATTTGTCTGGTGCCATCCATTCCTTGGGATGAAAGACCGATGTTATCCTGTCAAAAAGTGTCTAGAATCCTCAAATTGATAACAACTAAGCTGATCTGCCTTTCATCTATAGTGTTTCCCACTTTACAAGGCATATTCACAATAATCCAAGAGCTTACCGGACACACCTGCTTGTCAAGCAAATTCATCAGTTGATCAAGACCATTGACAGCCATCCATCGAAAGCAGATATTATATTTTACCCCCTTCATCAATCCTGTATTCCACACGGTCAATCATTACGGTGAGGAAGTAAAGATGAAAGTGAAACCCAAACCGAACCGATCGGCAAGGACCGAAACTGAATTGGTTGGTCCGGAGCACAGACACGCCGCCAGATGTTCGTTATCTCCGAGTTATTAGTAGTAGTAAGCACGACTGCCGGGTGAAACGCCCGTCTTGGCAAACTTGAATTGATTTACAGACAACTACACAACTACAACTAACCACCTCCTTGCCTTGGTCTCCTTCCGTGCTTCACCGTCACTCTTCTTTCCTTTGATTCTTTTTTTTTATACCCAAGTTCCCCAGCTACGAATACTTATATCATATATCACTCCACTCCCTTCACTCCATCCATCCACCCACCTTTCAGAAGTACCCATCCTCCAACTCTTGTTGTCGCCCATTATCAACCAAACCCTTGACAACGAACATCAAAACAAATTTCAACACCAACACCACCCCCAAAACAAAAATGGGCAGCATCACCCTCACCCACCAACTCCCCCCAGCCCCAGACCATCCAAACCAACCTGCACCTCCCTACTACTGGCACCTCAACGCCCCTCCCTCCCATCCATCGCGCACCTCTCCAGTCTGCCCTCCCTTTCTCCTCCTTAAGGGCAACAACAACAACAACAACCCCGGTCTCTCACCCAAAGACTTCACCACAATCATCACCCCCAACCATTTATTTGAACGCGACACCTGGCCCCAAGTCCGTCGTCGCGTGCAGCAAAACAAGCTGGCCGAGTTCCAGCGGACGCCAGCGGACATGTGGCGCTACCTGGAATTTTGCTGGAAGATTGGTCAAAAATATCCACAAGGCGGGGGAATCAAAGAGTTTATTTTGAAGGAGCGGTTGAAGTGGGGGTCTGGGGATGGGGAGGTGGTGCCGAGGGGATCGAGGTTTGGGGATACCCAGGAAGAGGAAAATGGGGACGTCAAGATTCTATGGAACGATTGGCCTTATGGGGTTGATGAAAAGATTGTTCACTTGGTGGTGTGGACTAAATTCCAGCTGGAGGATGATCCGCAGACGGGGGATTTGACGGATGAAGCGAGGGCGGAGATTGATGAGTTTGTGAAGAGGAAGTTTCAAGTTGGGGGGAGGATGCCGGGGGAACATGTGCGTATTTATCTTTCCTTCTTATTCTTCTGTCCTGAAGGACGTTTACCCATGATAAGTGGTTATTGGAAGGCTAACAATGAAAAAAAAAACGCAACAGATCATCTGGTTCAAGAACTGGGCACACATCAAGTCGGTGAAAGCCGTCGAACACTTCCACGTCATGCTATTTGATCCTGACCCCGAGTTTGTGAGGGAGATCACAAAGGGCGATGTCCCTCTTGGTATCATACATACAGACGAACTAACAACGAACGAAAACCGCCCGGGCACCTTTTCAACAACCGAACAAACCAGCTAAAAATCCGAGGACTTTGAAATCACACACACACACGACTGCTGTCATGGGAAAGTTGCCAAGACCTAGCTCGCGGCTGGCCTTCCGGGCGCGGGAAACCCGTAACCAGCACGCACCTCGACAATGGGGCAGTCAGCCAGAGGCACAGCTGTGGGCTTCTCCATCCGAATGTGTACCTGCCACTTTGTGTGGTCTTTTCTATGATCCGGCTCAAGGATCTTTTCAGCCAAATGGGCACCAAGTGCTTCGAGAGTCTCATAGGAGGATTCTTCAAGAGCCTATTTGATTTCGTTAGCGCTATCCAAAAGGAACAAACAAACGTCTTGCTTATACAAGGGCGAGGAAATACCAACCTTGACAACCACACCCTCCAGCTCCGAGTAATAATCATCCATACGGAAGTACCTCTCCACGGTCACACTCGTCACAACAAACTGCTTGGCCCGTCTCTCATGGGGGTTCACTCCCACCAACGTCGGCACCTTGAGGTTATGAATCTTCAAGGATGCACTAATCAGGTTTTCCCTCATCTTCTCGCCCGGCCCGTTCTTGAAGAACTGACTGCACGTCATGCTCACTCCATCGCCCAACAACGACGCCTTGGGCAGCGTCACCGTAAGCGACAAGAACCTGATGCTCGAAATATCCAGAAACGGCTTCTCCTCCTCCTTCACCGAACCAAAGTGGGCCCACCCCGTCAGGCCAACCCACAAATCATGAATGACATACGCCAGCGTAAAGTTGTTGTTGTTGTTTTCTTGCACACTGTGGTCACCGTTACCATTGCCGCTACCCCTCTGCTCCTGCTCCTGCTCCTGCTCTCTCGGCACCGTGAACCGCTTCATGCGCTCCAGGATCGCCTTGCTCAGGTTGCCGTAGTGTACCGTGTCGGCGCCGAGCTGGTCGTTGGCGGCGGCGGTCCCAAAGGGTTGCTTAAAGTGGACTTCGGCGGAGATGAGACATGGTTGTGGGGCGGCGGTGCATTTGCGGCCCCAGGCGTCGGAGGCGGCGTACAGGTTGGTGGAAAGGTTGCGGACCGAGACGGCGGCGCAGGGTTCGCCGACGAGAGAGCGGACTTGGAAGTCGGAGACGAAAGTGTCGGCCATTCTGTTTTTGTGTACTGAATATCAGATTAGCGATGATTCTATCGTTTGAGTGACATAATAAAAAGAACTTACATGGGGGATTTTGAATTGTGATGATGATTTAGTGAGAGAGATGTGAAGTCTGCACTGTGAATGTCGTGATGTGAGTCCCGTTGAAAAGTGATGGCTCCACTATGAGTGTTTGTGTTCCCGTTTGCGCTAGCGAGTGGGTTTCGACGGTCTCAGTATGGATTTAATTGTCGAGGGAGAATTTCCAAACCACAAAAGTTGACTCGAAAGAGGGTATCGTCAATTTATATACCTCATCACCTGAATGCTTTCTGGATCTGGCAAAAGGCAGCAATGGAAAGAGCTCCTGAGAAATGACCTGACCTAGGTGACAAAACGGTTATCATCGCATGGCCGCTCGCAGAGGGAGGGACTCGGACCACTGTCACCTTCCTTACGTCACGGTCACGGTCACGGTCACGTTGGACCCTAACCCTTGTAACACCAAGCGTGCGTGATGTCCTCACCCAACATCAGACTGCAAATGAAGCCAAGCCATCAATTCAATCAATGCCAGAAATGCAACGAAATGGTTCCCCCGTTCGTCCTGTTGGTCATTTCACGATGTTTCAGTTCACAAGCTGAGAACGAGGTGTCTTTTCTTATGGATGGACTACGTGAAACGTACTTCACTACGAGATTGAGAACCAAGAAGACTGGACCGAGCGACTGATTCTCATGGACATTTGCGGTTGATCGTCCCTTTTTACTGCGTTCAAAGTCCTCTTCGTGGTGTAGTATGATTGATTATGGTATTTGAGTCCTCCCATCTCCCTTTAACGAGCTATTTCGTTCGATGGGGTGATCAATTTCTCTTTGAGGATGGCCTGTTGGAGGGAAGTTGGAGGACTCAACATCGTGGTTGCTCTTTCCTGCGGGCCTGGAATTGAGTGACCTGGCGAGAAGCGCTTTCCCTAACATGACAAGCTCAAAAAGGAGGCAGAATGAGGGAGCTCTGGAATGTTAGTGTGAGGGAGATGGGCCGCACTCGGTTTTCTGTTTGCGTTCCCGCTTCATTTCTGCTGCATCATCATCGCCAACATCATCGCCATCGCGACATTCTAGAAATACAAGAGGCATCCCGATTGACTATCATTTCATCCGAATATTTCCAACCACCTGGAAAGTAAATGTTGTCCTCTTGCTCCAGATTTGGTATGGGAAGCTAATGAAGCCGTCTTCGCCAGAAGACAAGCAGCTCCTCGACATACGAACGAACCCCTATGCAGAACCAACCGGCATCAGTAACAACAGACAAATCCGAACATGTGCACGTACAACTAGGAGTTTTACCAATGTGGTTGTCCGGTCCACAAACACCCACCACATCAAAAGCTCGTACTCTGCCCGCTGAGCTGTCCCGGCCCCTATCCTTACTAGAATGAAGCCGGGCCGGGCGCCGCCGTCGCCGTTGATGACAAGGCCGGTATCCGGTCAGGTCCTATCTTGGGCACCCTATTACAGCTGGTTCCTCTACCGCCGATGCGGCCGACGATCCCATGGTGGCAGGATAAGACAAAAGAACAACGTGAACAAGTGCTGCGAGAGCAACAGATTTTGTTCCCGTATTGCACACGAGAAGAAATCTGGAGTCTTCTGCAAGGTCGGCCCCTTCCGATCGATGCGCTGTCTTTGGATCCGGGGCTGGAAAAAGAACTCGCTGATCGGTTTCCCTATCCTTTGTGTCTCCCTCTTGACGCAGATGAATGAAGAACACAAGTTAGATTGACGGGAAATGATCAGAGGAGAGATCTCATCAACCACTCCTAGCGGCGAGCATCTTGGAGTAGCGTATCAATAATCATGGCTTTATATCACGGCTACCCCATTCTGGAGTCTTTTGAATCTTTTATCTGTGACGCGGTTGACCCCTCGCCCGTTCTTTCCCATGTATACGTCGTCATGGATATCAGATGGATCACAATCAGGCGGCTCCTCCCCAAAGATCGCTGGTTGCCTTGAAGTGGAAGGCACCTACGTGTTGCGTCATCTCGTGCCGGTGGAAGCTACAGTTGAGGGAGAATGGATCATCTTCAACATGAAAGCAACAAAGCCGTGTTCCATGGGCTTCTTACTTCTGCATCATCATCACTCCACGAATTCTCAACCATAACACTGCACAAACGCGAGCGTACATCCCCGTTGTCTACGCCTTATATCCCTACGCTTATTCTCCTTTGAACAAGATAGTGAGTCTATTCCCTCTCCCCATGAACAACGGAAACTGACAGCAACAGAACACTTGTTAGACCATCAGAAGTTTCGTACGCACAATCTTCAGCAAACAACGACCTACTAAAGGCCACAAGACCAAACCGAAGCCCGGAATGTGTCTGCGGGTGCTAGTTCTTTATCAATGTGGATGTAACGCGACCCGAACCATACCAGAATACCCTGATCAAACCTACGAAATATGGTCTTGCCATGGGTACATACCTTCCTGCTACCTGTTTCAAGGGAGCCACCGCTTGTCTTGCGTTTACATCCTCGCTAACGACTGTGGCCGACCGACCTGCAAAGCCGTGAGAAACTATTGGGGCTGGCGAGTCCATCATGGGCTCTCTCATGAGGCCACCTGGCGGTTATTCGTCCAATTTTATGACCGTTGGTATGCCGCCGGTGCCAACGACCAAGCCTTACCCGTAGCTGTTAACCATCCACACGAACTTGCCCCCCATCGATGGGACTACAGATACCCCCGTTACGACCAGCCGGGGTTCCTCTACGCCACAAATAGGCACTACAGCACTCGGATGAAGAATACAGCAGACGCGCCGCAGCCGCCGTGGCCTGTTTTCGATGTGCCCAACCCGGACCCGGACCTCAGCATTGACTACGAAAATTATCCAACGCTGAACAAGCGAGTACTCGAGGAGGAAGATCCGCGGCCACTGGGACTCGGACGGGAAGAGGACTTGCAGCCGCCGGCACCCTTGGAGGACGGAATCCGCCTAGGTCCTCGCCGCCTAACGATAGGGCAAATGCACATGCTCCACTTTTACCATTTGGAGTGTAGGTTTGAGATGAGTGGAAGCAACGAGTAGTAGCCTTGGTGTGTATGCGCGGAACGAGTGGTAGCTGTCGATAAGGGTGTCGGCTATGCGTTGTATTTATGAAGAAGTTAAAATAGGGTGTGCTACCGGGAATTGGGCGAACAACAATAATATCTGCGTGGGTTGCGCGGCTTGGACGGAGAAAGGGAGTGGGTAAGCAGAGATGGGAGATAAACTACCTATATACTCGTAACTATCAATACGGAAAGGGATGGATAATCAATAAACAGCGTGTCAGTTACCTTCCATTCTCTGTTATACTCCAAATACGTTGCCAACGTCAATGCAGACTAACTTACAGATATTGTTGACTGGTCTTTCCGTCAAGTTTTCCCTCTTTTTCTACCGTCCCGACTACCCAGGTTTCGCGACCTTCTTCACTCCCTCATAACTCCCGTCTTTGACTAACCTCAAACCAAGTGTTACCATGTCATATCCCCCGTATCTTGTACCGGATTGACTCGCAACCACCCCCCTCGACCTTAAACCCCATCCTCCTTTACCCACTTTCTCTCCCTATTACCGTCTCTGACCCTTATCCTTCCCTCCCCCTTTTCCTTTATTCTCCTTATCTCTCTCCCTCTTCTTCTCAGTCTTTCCGTGTTTCGAGGCATCTTTGCTTCTGCTGGTGCTGGTGCTGCTCTTACTCCTGGGCGCTTCATCAGCAGACAAAGGAGCAATAAGTAGGCCTGCCACGCCTGAAGCATCTGCATCTTCGGCGTGTCCATCATGTCCATCATGATCATCAGGAGCTGTGAGGTAGAGGGTAGTGTTTGGAGCTGGAAGAGGGAGATAGTATCCCGAGGACGAACTGGGAAGCGTGGACTGGTATGGATGATGTCCGGTCTCAAGCTGATATTGATCCGGGTGGTACTGGGCTTGATAATGGTTTGGATACTGATGATGATATGATGCGTACTGCTGAGCCTGCTGCATCTGCCACGCTCTTCTATTTACTTCATCAACATCTCGTCTAACCAATTCCCTGCACTCCTGCTGCTCTTCTCTTGTAACCTCCTTCGTCAGCACTTGTCCTGATGACAGTTCGCTACCACCCTGTATCCATCCGGTCGAAACCTGCTCCCTGATCAGAGCAAGTTGGTCAGGGTATTTGGACTCCATCCATCTTACTGCACGGACTGCTTTTTCTCGATTTACGACAGTCTCGTCCATATCATCATCTCTCTTCTCATTTCCTGAGTCAGCAGCAGGGTCGTCTTGGTACCTCTCATCGCCCCAGTTGGTGTCGATGTCAGCGTCGGTGTCAAAGTCGGCGTCAGCATTGAGTGCCCAAGTAGCACAGTTAATCTCGCCATTATCAGCTTTCCAATACATGGACATGGAGCAATGGACGCTTCTACACACTGTAAAATGAAGCTTGTGCCGGATTAATGTGGGTGATGTCCCTTGTATCCGGCAATTTAATTCGTTTTGGCAAGCGATTTTGGTGGAGGTGTAGTGCGAGCAGAAGAGGAAGAAGGTGTGTTGGAGGCGGCACATCTTGATCCCTTTTTTCTTTCTCTTTTTTTTTTTTTTTTTTTTGGGTCAATTTCTTGAATAGATCTTTTGAAATGAAAAAGGGTTGGTGATGAGAGGTGAAGTGTAAGAAGGGACTAGGTACTGGGTCAAGTAGATACCTAGGTATCAAAGATGAGGAATAGAAAATATTTTTCTACGTTTTTGGGGGGGGAAAAGCGAGTAATGCTAGTCCTGCTAGCTTTCGTTGTAGGTATGTTAAGGGTAGTAGGCGTCTTAGTCGGAGGAAGGAAAGGAACCTAGGACTGCGAGGACCGCGAGATGGATCTCTCTCCTTTTAACGCATTTCAAGAAAGCCTGTAGTTGTCAACTCCGTCGTCGCTCTGATATATGTCACAAGCTTACAAGCGCCCAACCCAACGGGATAAATGGCGCGCGCGTGTGTGTGCGAAGAGTGTTTCTCTCCCTGTTCGCCCTCTGATCAGTCACCAACAGACATTCGACACCGTTGATATGATACGAAACCGCTGTCGACACTCACTCACTCACTCACTCACTCACTCACTCACATTATATGCTTCACGAGACATGGCCTCACGTCACAGATACATATATGCTCCGAAGCAGTCACCAATCAACTTTAACTTAACTTGACACGGCACGACGGCGCTTCAGGTTGCTTGGATAAACGTCATTTGTAGTTCACGATGAAAAGCACTAGGTCACGAACTGGCGAGAAGGACGGATACCTCTTCATTTTGTTTTTTTGTTTGTTGTCTGTCCACCGTGACCCGCGAGAGGAGGGGAGGGCGGCAAACCTTTGATCTAGTTCTTTGTTTAGGGGGGAGCTTACCACTTAGGTTGGTCCCAGTGATTTAGTCTACCCGTTCGTTAGCGTAAATAGGTAGAGGAATAAGCAATCTTGGACCAACGCTCTGGCGGTAAGGAGATGATGAGTGATTAAGGTATAGGTAAGGAAGGAGAATTATGACACTTTGTTTGTTTGTGCTGTTGATGCCTGTTGACTTAAGTAGGTAGGACCCTCGATCGGTTTTGAACGGTTCACTTTTAACCTATCGGCCGGGAAGCATAGTTCGTCAGTCTCTTGGGATCAGCTGGGGATGATGGATATCATCTAGGCAATACAATGAAGCACCTTGGCATTTTAATTTCCGTTGGCTTCGTACATGAGTATTTGCAGTCATAGTACCATCCATTGAGTATCTCTAAATCCTTGAATATTCTCCTAACGGCTACCTATTAAAGTACACACAACGCAGAAAAGGTCTCGTACCCCTGATAAAAGTTAAGAATGACGGTCGAGTGTTAGTCCAAGAGCAATGGAAACTCAAGCCTAATACATTTGCGTGATAGAAAGTGTGGCCGAGTTCCATCATCACTATCATGACTTGATCATTTGGCCAAGACTCCCTCCTTGCATGGTGATTTAGAGCTTGGGTATTAATTATCATGGACTTTGCAGTCCACAGACCGGATGTTGTTCGAATTTTGCTTTTGGGCGGGAATTGCTTTTAGTCGGGAATCAAATCCCCGTAGCTAAGTATCTAGTGTTTCTAATAAAGACCTGACCTTGAATGGGAAGGAGTGGTGAAATTGTATTTACGTGCGTGCGTGCGTAAAGTCTTGAACCACATCCCAGTTGTCAGTGATGGTAGTGTATCCTGAAGGGAAACACACACTCTTTCGCGAGTAAAAATCGATCATATGTCTAGTGTAGATTCCCTCTTCAGCCAGGAAATGTGTTCAACATATGCCCTCACAATATCAAAAGGTCACGCGTGTTTGATTTCGCGTGGTTTTGAGCATCTTATTATAATCCATTCATAGGTAAGAAGACTCGATGAACTGGTCAACCAGTTCACGATATCATATACATCGAGGATAACAGTGACACTACGAGAAATATCGACAAAACTGTTGCCACGAAACACTCTAATCCATCAGCAGGCACACAAGTATAATAGAGCAGCAACTGATGCATCTCATGACGGTTTAAATTCAAGTATACATTACCCCTTTTCCGGTCATGTTCGTCACTTGAACAACCCATCTGAAGGGGACACAGACACAGACACCTTTGGATCGGATCAACGAAACTCTTGTCTATTATAGATAGGTATCAAATACCTTGAAGACTTAGTCACAGTCGAGCAATGTCAAAGATGCGCGAAAAATAAGATAATAAAATCCGCTCCTTGAATAATCTGTCTGCAAGACCGTAACTTAAGTTACTGCTACTTACGTAACCCCAGAGCTGTAAAATGGGCACTCTGAAAACCTCGAACCTCGGAACATACAACATAGTGACACCCATCCTTTCCATCCTTTCACGATCGACTCATCATCGACTGGACACATACATATGCGCTCCTCAAACCTGACTAGACGTGCCCACACTCCCATTCATTTTCCGCTTCATCCCGTTCAAAAGAAAAAAGACCTTGTCCCTAGGAAACAAAAAGAAACCAGCAAACAATTATCAGGGTTGTCACAATCCTTCCCTTCATGAATCTCCACCAGAGATATAAGCCGGACTGGACGACAACCAAATTAGAGAGAGACCATTACCTCTAATAGTTGAGCTCTCCGCCGTTTCCTCCAGCCGTGGCATCCAAATCCTCGTAGCTCTTGATCGTCCTTCCCTGGACCGCTTCACGCGGACCCATAGCCGCGTTTCCGGCGGCGCCATCACCCCAGCGGTTAGTAGGACCTCCTACGCCACGACCACGACCGGCCATTCCGCCATCCATGCCTCCTGGGTACCGAGGGTTGGGCCGACGGTCGTAGGGACCAGTACGACTCTGGAATCTGCCTCCAGCACCGCCCATGTGACCGCCACGGCGGATGGGGCCACCTGCACCAGTGCGATCGTCACCACCAGCGGCATGCCAGTTGGACGCCGCCCCGGCCATGGCACCAGCGTTCATCATGTTGGGAAACATGGATGGGATGGGGAAGCCCGGGAAGTTCAGCATGCTGTTCATGGCGTAATTTTGCAAGTTGAAGCCACGTGGGGTTCCAGTCGGTTGCTGGCCGTTAGAAGGCGGGAAGTGGCCATTGGAGTTGGCATCGGTCCTGGACGGCGCAATGTGTGCAGGGTCGATGACATAGGCATTGACCAAGGCGATCTTTTCAAAGTCAGCACGCATTCAATCCAGTTAAAAGGAGCAAAGGAAAACTCACCTCTTCCTTGAGCTTATCTAACCACTCGTTGTGTCGCTTCTCAACATGCTTCTTCCAGAAATGCTCCTCCTTGAAGAGCTTGGTGCACTCGGGCACCTTGCACCTCCACTTGTTCTCATCTTCCTGCTTGACGTACTTGGCGAGCTCATCGTTAATGGCATCCTCAACCGGCTTACCGCCCAACTTTCTGATGTCAACCGTGTCGGGCTCAAGGATCTGCATGATCTTGTCCTCAAAGGTCTTGACCCAGTTGTATGCCCGCTGCAGCTGTTGCTCTGTCTTGGAGGACGTGCGGAACTTGCGTTCACCCTCAGGCGCCTCACCCTCCTCGACGTCCTCGGCATCCTTACGCTTCTTGGAAGGGAAAGGCTCGCCAAGCGCGCTCGCACGAGCGACGGCCTTGGCCGACGACGAGAGCGTGCTACGGGGTCTGCGGAGATGGCCGCCAGGGCACTTTCTCGTCAACTCATGGATGGAGTCACTCTCAAAGACGCAAAAGAAGCAAAAGTTGAAGACACGGCGAAGATACTCAATCATGAGGTCCAGCTGCTTCTTCTTGACGAGCAAGTCTTCATCATCGACTTCGTCATCGACCGTCCCCTCATCTTCATTGTCATCGTCATCATCTTCATGTTCTTGGCCCTCTTCGTCCATGGCTTCATCCATGCCAATCGACTTTTCCTTCTTGATCTTCTCTTTCTTGATGCCAGGAGCGGAGACCGCAGGCTGCAGGCGACCGGCGGCCCTCAGGTCCTCTACGCGCTCATCGATCTTGAGCGTGGCATTAAAGTCGGAGCCGAAGTCCTCTTCGAACTTGTTGACAAGGCGTCTGACAAGCTCGAGGTCCTTCTCGATGCGTTCAGGTGCAGAGAAAAGATCCCAGAGGGCCTTCTTCCTGGGGTTCATGGGTGGATTGTGTACTCCTACGTGGCAGGTGAAATCACCGCGCTGTTCATCTTTGACAGTCTTGCCGTTGATGGCCTCCAGGGCCTTCTCAGCGGTGCTGGGGACGTGAGGCTTGGCTGAGCCCTCGTCATCATCGTCTTTCATTTCATCCTGAGCGATGGGAGCCTCGGGTGCAGGGTGCAACATGATCCAACCGATACGGTGGTATCGCTTACTAGGATTTGGATCACTCAACGAGAGCCACTTGAATCCACCCTCTTCCTCGCCAAGATGCTCCTTGCAGAAGGCCTCAAGGTTCTGACGACTGACCGACGGGGCAATAGTCTTGATCAGGAGCGTTGGCTGGAACAGATTCTCGTCCCTGATGTCGGCACTATTGGCTGGGACCAAGTCACCGACGCCGAGAACCTCGTTCGCAGCAGTTGCCTCACCTTCTTCCTTTTCCACAACACCGCCAGCACCATTGCTCTCGCTCTTGGGGATGCCCTCGAGAGAAAAGTCGTCAAAGGTGCCGGTCTCGAGATCTTGCTCCCACTGCGTGTAGGCGCCACGACGGAACTCGTTCAGCTGCTTTCTGAAGCCGTCTCTGATTTCTGGGACATAGCGTTCCCTGAACCACTGCTCGTCCTTGTGTTGCTTGACAAAAGTTTGTGCCATCTTGGCCTGAAGCTCTTCCTTGTAGGCATCGTAGGCGGCCTGAATCTTGGCCTTCTCCTTCTCACGCTCCTCCGGACCGCGGACCCGCTCGGGCTCACGGCGGCGGCCAGTGCGCAACCTCTCCTTTTCCTCCTTGATTTTCTCGTTTGCCCTCCACCACTCGCCGTAATATGAAAAGCCGACTTGGTAGGGGAGCTTGATCGGATCGGGGATAGGGTTGGTCAGAGGTTGGATTGGGGCCACGTCCTGGCCAGGAACATAGCGGTCAATATTGGCCGGAGGGGATCGCATGCGTCTCGACTGGTCATCGCGATCGCGAGGGTCGCGGAGGTCGCGGGGGTCACGGGGATCGCGGGTCGGGTAATCGTCGCGTGTGCGGGCTCTGGGTTCGTAACGATCGAGCGCCGCCGGGGATCTCGAACGACGCCTGGTGCGGTCGGCTGATGCAGGAGTGAGTACGGTGTGGAGGAATGAACGCATGATCATGGGGCTGAGCGAGGGGGAAGGACGGTCTACTGTGGTGCAACACGAAAAGGATGAGATGATGGACGTACCAGGAGATCTGCCACGATAAAAGTTGTCCCTCTCGTCTTTGATTCTGTCGTCACCTCTGCCCCAGCCCCGATCACCAGGTGACCGAGCCGAACCCTCTCGGTAAGAGTGGTAGGACGAGTCCATCGTTGATGGGAATCTGCTATGTGAAGGTGGGTTGGAATGGACTGTTTCCGTCTCTAACCGTATCGATGAAAGGATGGAGGAACGGGATGGGAGGTGGTCGGAACCGGATTAAGGAACCGCGTCGTATAAGTGTTGATTTTGGACGTTGGATGTTTTCTGAAGGACAGCAAGCGTGGGATGCTGCTTGTCAAGTAACGGTAGCGGAAGCCGGACAGCTGATTGCGCGTAGAGGTTGGCTACTGTTTGGCGACATGATTGCGGTTAGAAGGCTAACTCTAGGGTGAGGAAGATCTAAGCTGGGAGTAAAAGATGGAGAGAAGCGGAAGTGATTGTAGAAGAATAAGAAGACAAAGAATGTGGATGAGGTAGAAGATGTGATGTTTCTGGGGTTTGCTGCTTGGTATGCTGGAGTGGTGGTGGTGGTGATGATGGTGACGGTGGGAGGAGGAGGAGACGGTCAATGAACAACAGCAGAGAGAGCTCGCTCAGCGCCAACACACTCTCGTCGCTGTACAAGAAGAAGAAGGGGGGGATCGAGTAAAACCAAGGCAACAATAACAATGGCTGGAAGGATATCTGAACAAGTGAAGGCTTGAGGATTAAAAAAAAAAAGGGAATAACGAACAATTACATGGAACGAAGTGTTGATGGCCCGTTGCTGGTCGCCGTCGCGCAATGAGGGAGGTTGTCTGGGTACAGGTTGGATTTCCCGTGGCGTCGCGCGTGGAGATTCCTAAGGTAGGTAGTGTAGGGATGGAGTGATGGAATGGTGTACCTGGCACTCCTGGCACTCCTGGCTTGCTGTGCGAGTCGGGAGAGGGAGGAGCTGCAAGTCCACTGTTAGCTCAGCAGCCGTCCACACCTTCTTTGATCCACTTGCCGCTAGCCAACTGAACCGCTCCTGGCCAGCCGAGTCACGTGTAGTCTCCACTTTCCATCCATTGTCCAACGGCCGGGGGAGGCAGTCCATCAGAGGAAACAAACGACTGCTGACACTGTTCCTGTTTCACCAAATCATCAGCAATGATCGGCCTTGTAACCACATGGGCTATTCTATAGGACAGGATACTTGAAGCTCTATAAACTACTGTGTATGCTTTTCAGTTTTCTTGTTCCTTTGAACCTCGGCCCTTCAAAGTGCCAAAACGCGGAGACCGGACTTTTCTAAGCGATGTCCACAAGAGGGGCATTGACAGCTCGCGATCCAAGGGACCAGTCATCTGGCAAGTCCATCGAGCATTCAACGAATGATCTAGCAAAAAGTTTGTCCCGCCAAGGTTGCAATCTCACTCTACACTAAACAGCAAAGTAAACACAACAGAGTAGTAGCAATGCCACCGAGATATTTACTTCAACGGTGAACCCCTTTCCGCTCTCAAGCAGCACAGTGTTAGCAATACAGACCCTGAACTTACTTAGTTTCCAAACCTGGCCATGTCGTCATTACTTATAGTCAGTCATCCGACTTATACATGAGGTGAACACTACCACCACCAGTAGCCGAGGCTTCCATTCCAGCACTCTATCTCATTCATATATCAGACGCCTGTAGAATATATCCCCAAATTAAGACCCGTCCTTTTCTCTGGTTTATCTGGTCAACTTGACCAAACAGCATATCCGAAACATAACAAAACATATCCAGAACAAAACAAAATATATATCAGAACACAACAAAACATATCAACACTGGTTACAACAACCACAAAACCGCCAAAATGACGAGCTACATCCCCCAGCTCACCCTCCCCTCTTCCATCTTCACCTCAGCACCAGCCTCCATCCTCCTCCCCGTAGCTCTCGGAACAGCCGTAGGCTTCGGCACAGGCTTTGGTACTTTTACTCTTTCTTCCTCTTCTTCAGTATTTCCCCCCTTCTCTCTTGTATTCACACTAACCCTTCAAACACACTTACAAGTCTCCGACCAAAAACGCCAATACCACTCCCTCCGGCAACCCCCCCTCCGCCCTCCCTCCTCCGTCTTCGGCCCTGTCTGGACCCTCCTCTACGGCACCATGGGCTACGCCGCCCACCGCGCCTACCTTTTCGGGACCTCTTCCCCTTCTTCTCTCCTCCTCCCAACCACCAACCCATCATCAACAGTCCACCACACCGCCACGTTATACACCCTCCAACTCGGCTTGAACTTAATCTGGATGCCCCTCTTCTTCGGTCTGCGTCGTCCCATGCTGGCTACCCTCGACTGCGCAGCGCTGGTGGGGATCAATGCCTACTTGGCCTGGACGTGGGGAACCCAAATCGATGCGGTGGCGGGCTGGTTGATGGTGCCGTATGTGTGCTGGTTGGGGTTTGCTACGTATTTGAGTGCGGGGAGTGGGTATTTGAATGAGTGGGATTTTAGCGAGGAGAGGATTAGGAAGGGGGAGGAGGAGCAGAAGAGAAAGAAGAAGGGGTTGTAAGATGGTGGATGAATGGAGGGTAGAGCAAGCAAGCAGGCAAGCGAGTTGGCTCTTGGGATTGGTTACCTAGACTAGTTGAAGGAGAACGACAAGAAAGCTGTTGGTTTGGGTTTCACTGGGGAAACGGAAAACACAACACAACATCAGGCTGTGCAAGGTACCAATTGCAAGGTAATTCAATATGAACTGCTCCAAATCAGTTGTTGTTGTTGTTGTATGTGCAAGCAACTTGGTCTACCCAAAGCCATCCTCCTTCTATCGATGCACCTGAACTGAACGTTCTTGAGATTTCTGGCTGGGTATGTCCCGTCCCTCTTTATCCACAATCCTTTCTTTTTGTTTCCTCTTCCTACGTAGTATCTTTGGTATCATCAATCCTCCTTGAAAGAAAACGATGTGTATGTAAAAACAGATGCAAACGCTCCAGTTCCAACCAACCCCATCTATAAACTTTGCGCCGCCGACCGTTTCCTCTTCTTTTCTCCCCACAGTTTACCAGCCATCTTCCTTATGCTCTCCAGATCCTTCCCTCTCCTCCCCGCCCCCCCCCCCCCCCCCCCCCCCCCCCCCAAAAGCAACCCGACATTGACGGAACCCCTCTTTATCTCATGTCCCTTGTCTACTTGTTTTCCTTCCCCTCTAATGAAAATGTACGAACCCCCTCCTCAAGCCATAGGAAAATACTTCTTCAACCCATCATACACCATAAAAATAAAGGCCGAGCTCGGCGCGCTCCTCAACACCGTGATCCCGCACCCCCTATAAAACCCCTTGATGCCCGCCTGCTTCCACAACGCCCTCGCCTCCTCGCCAAAGCTCTTCTTGGGCATCGTCGCCGCTTTTCCTCCACTATCCCCTCCACCACCAATCGGGCTCGTCTGCATCCTGCTCTTGACCGTATCAGCCGGGAAAAACAGAAAATTATAGCTCATGCCCGCCGACGCCCCCGCAATCGCCTGCTGCCACAGCGGCAGAGGCCTCTCCCTACTCGCCAACACCTCCTCCTGGCTTGCGCCGCGCTTCAGCAGCGCCTGCTCGTTCCTTCCCCGGAACCACTTGGACGTAGTCTCCTTGGACCCGAACCAAGCCGCGCAACCGCCCGCTTCGCGAATCAGCGTGCCCAGCTGTCCATGCCAGAACCCACGTAGTCCTTCATGCCGAAAGATCTCCTTGATCACGGGGATCGGCTTCAACTGCCGCTGCTTTGCTCCTGCTCCGCCACCAGGTTCGTCGGGGACTTGGATCTTGCATTTGACTAGCTCCACGGGCGTGAGGATGAGGCTGGTGAAGGCGCCGGAAAAGCCGCCGGTGAACCAGAGGGCGGACAGCGAGAGCTCCGAGTCGCGCGGGGCAAAGCCGGATGAGTACAAAAGACTGCGGCCGATGCGCTCAAAGAAGAAGAGGGACGAGTTCTCGAGGGCGGCGCCGACGAGCGGGGCTGAGATGCCCCGGTACAGACCGAGAAAGCCGTCGGCGCGGATGGATTGGCGGAAGCAGTCGAGCGGGCCGGTGTACCGCAGGGGAAGGTGGTCGGGTTGGGATTGCAAGCGGACTTTGACCGTGTCGAAGGGGTATTCAATGTATTTGCCTACGATACCGGCGGCCTACACGCTGGTGGTGTTAGTAATAGGTTTGAAGGTTGTGGGTGTTGTTGGTGAGTGAGTGCACGTACAGATCCGTAGACGATATCCTCCAGAGCTTCCATCACTGCTGTCCGTGACTCAACCTTGGCAGGTGGAGATGTGGTTGTTGTGAGGTGAGAGGCAGAAGCAGCACCCGCTTCCTTGAAGCCCTGGTGCGTCTGGGCTGGTACGGAGTCCATCTTGATGATGTGGGCTGTGAAGCCTGTGATTAGGGAGAGAAAAAAAAAGAAAAAAAAAAAGGTTGAGGTTGAAGAGAGAGGTGTGATGAGACCTGACCAATCCCCTCGTTGCAAACGACGTGTAAGTTAGCCGGTTCCCAAGATGCTATGCAGTTTGCGCTCAAGGAGGCGTTTTGCGAATTTGCGATCTGTCGACTCCCGTGAGATGGCACGGAGGTTGTTAACGGTGTGTGATGCGCAATGCGCCTGTGTGCCTGATGAAGAGATGCCGATATGTCTTCACTTCTTCTTGACTCGTGATCTAAATGAGGGGTCAGAATGGTTTGGAGTCGACAGCCGTTGTTGTTCCAGGAAAGAAGTCTGGAAAGAGAAAAATAAGAAGAAACGAAAAAAAAGTCTATGATTGCTCAAAATGAAGCAAGGGGAGAAAAAAAAAAAAAAAAAAGGTGTTGCAGGTGAAGGTTTATGGAACAAAAAAAGTGGTGGTGAGAAGGCCGGGTTTGGATGAGGGTCCGTACTCTTGTGAATCCTCGGGGTCGCCGTTCTCAGACTTGGGGACTACGCTACACTATTTCAGGGATCACCACCGATGATAAGGAATACGTAAAGCCAACCTTATTTGGGTCCACGGGTAGGGTAAAGATTCCGGAACAACGCAAGACCAAGAGCGGAGCGGAGCCGGGTCATTGGTGTGAGCAAAGTGCCTCAAGTGGTTAAATGACATGTGCTCTTCTCGAGTTCTGAAATCATGCTTCATCCATTATTTTTGGAGTATGCGCCTTGTGATTGACAAATTTTCCCACCGTCACCAACACTAGAACAAAAAAAAAAGCATCAAGGGTACAAAAACCCTCAGTTATACCAAGTAGACCGAGGCAGTGTATGTATTACCCACAATACCCTTGTGACCAGATTTGAACAGAAAGGAAACATTGGCCGGGATTCAAGAAGAGACAGAGAGGAGAGAAGTCATCACTCACCAACTTTGGGTGTGTCGATGGAAATCGATCATCGGGAATTTCCGTGAGTTATGTACAGCAGGCAACTCTCAGCCAGCCCGCAGCGGCATTCAGCGAACGACAGGACAGGACAGGGCCCCCGTCCCACAGTGAAACGTCGAGAAGAAGTGGATTCTGTGGACAAAAATTTGGTCAAAGAAATCCGAGAAACGGAAACTTGGCGCGGTTTCGAAGTCCAGGAGCAGTCGCGTTGCCGGGCCCAAGACCCGCCGAGTCTTTACCAGTTTCGCCCATGTCAAGCGGGACTCAAGCGCCAGAACCTAACGGGACCTGCTGGAGGGGCTAGACATGTGACCCACGCCGATGATGCTTGGCGACATTATCTGATGATCTGATAATTTTCAGAAAACCATCTCCACTGCAACCTTAACCAACTCCTCTCCGGGAGCTCTCCAGGCTTCTCCCTTGGTTCTCACCGTCTCTTCATGTGCAAGTGCACACGCCGCTGGGTCCGCAATCGCTTCGTGGAGAAAGATGGTCAAGTATCACATTAAATCCCTCAAACCATCCATCCACCTTACCCATCCCATGCTGTTGACGTCTTCTCTCAACAAGTCAAGTAATGATATGCATATCATATTATGATAACAAACATGCGACTGAATAGTGGAATATCCTACACTAGTTCCATGACCCGCCCTTCCCGCTATACCCATTACTCTCCTCCAACTTCTTCTGTCCCTTCTGCGGCTTATTCTGAGCAGCCTCGTGTCTCCTGAGCTCATCCGGCACCTTGGAGATGGACGACTTGGAGATGATCTGCCTCAAGTCATACAACACATCGTTATCCTCCGGACCCAAGAAAGTAATAGCCACACCACTCTTGCCCGCACGACCCGTACGACCGATACGATGCGTGTAGGACTCAATGTTGGTAGCCATGTTGAAGTTGACAACCAGCGAGACGTCGGGCACATCGATACCACGACCCGCCAAGTCGGTGGCTACCAGGATGTCTGTCTGCCCGTTCCGCAGCGACGCCAGCGCCGCCTCACGCTGCTCTTGTGTCTTGGAACCGTGCAGAGTGACCGCCGAGTAGCCCATGCCCTTGATGTCGCGCGCAACCATGTCGCAGTTGCGCTTGATGTTGACAAAGACAATAATGGGCGGCTTGAACTGCCCCGAGTTGAGGATCTCCTGCAGACGCTTCTTGCGCTTGTCTTCGCCGGATACAAACTCGACGCGCTGCTCGACCGTGTCGACGGCTTCGCCTGCGTTACCGATGGTGACGATGGCTGGACGACGTAGGTATTTCTTGGCGATGCGCTCCACGATTGGAGGCATGGTAGCTGTGTACATCATCGTCTGTCTGTAGCGATCTTTGCCGTCCACGTACCGGCTCATCAGTTGCGGGTTCTCCGCATCGTCTGTATCTGGCTTTTCGTTGGTTACCGGCATGGCATCCAAGATCTTGGTAAGCGGCTCTTCGAAACCCTGGTCAATCATACGATCGGCTTCATCCATAATCGTGTAGCAGCACTGAGAGAAGACAAGCAAACGTCTCTCGAGACAGTCCACGAGACGACCAGGTGTGGCGACAATAATCTCGGCACCGTTCCGTAGAGCAAACGCCTGCTCTTCGAGCGAGTGACCACCCACAATACTGACGACTGTAAATCCGAGAGGCGTAGCAAACTTCTTGGCCTCGCTCTCAATCTGTTGCACCAGTTCTCTTGTCGGTGCCAGAATCAGGGCATATGGACCGTCATTCTTGTTGTACTCGGTAAGGGGTGGTAGTTCGGAGATGTAAACCAGTAGAGGCAGCAAGAAAGCTGCAGTTTTACCGGAACCCGTCACGGCCACACCGATCAAGTCGCGTGCTTGAAGGGCAATGGGAATGGCAGCTCTCTGAATAGGCGTCGGCTCGTCGTAACCCACGTTCTTGACAATGTCGAGCAGACGCCTAGGCAGCGTGGACTCTTCCCAACTGCGCATAGGGTTGGGAATGGCACCACCCTTGGTCGCAATGCCAAAGTTTTCCTTGAAGATACGCCAATCGCGCTCCTTCATGTCTTCCAGCTTCTTCTCGGACCAGTGCTTGCCCAGGTTCTTGCGCTGTTCCATCTCCTTGATGCGTCTGTGTTGTTCCAGGTATTGCCTGGCGCGCTCCTCGCCCGTCTCGGGATCGCCACGACGGATGGCTTCGGCCTTTCGCATCACCATCTCTTCCGTCATCTCGTAACCACCAAGTCGGACCAGAGGCTCCTGACGCTCTGCGTAGATGGGGTCGAAGGGTCGGCTAGTGTCGTCATCGGCATCCCAGTCAAAGTTGAACTTGTTCGCTGCCGTCCTCCTCCTCTTCTTCTTGGCCGAGAATGTGGACTGATTCACTACTGGACCCATGTAGCGGGCGCGCAGCTCTGCCTCGTCGTTCCTCTCCATCTTGGCTCGCTTCTCTTCGTCATCGTTGGGTGCGCCACGTTTTGCGCCACGTGGGTTTCTGTCTCGGTTATCTCTGTTGTCGCGATTGTCTCTGTAGTCCCGACCGTTGCTCATGCCGTTGGGTCCCCGGTCATCGTCGTACCGCATCGCCTTGGGACCGGTTGGGATGTTTCGTTGAGGGTTGTGGTTGTGATGACTCTGGATACCGTCCATGCGGTGGCCATTATGGTTTGTTCCATTTGGCTGAGACTTGGCTTCTTCCTTGCGCTTGCGTTCCTCTTCTTCCTTTGCCTTTTTCTCGGCTTCTAGCCTCTCTCGTTCCTTTTTGGGGATGAATCTTGGTTTCGCGGCGGCGGCTTCTTCCTCCTTCTTCTTGCGCAGCAGTGCTGCCAGGTCTGGGGGTTCCCGTCTTGATGTCGTGCTCATCGTGGTAGTGTATGGCGTTGGTGATGGATCGAAGTAAAAGACTGGTCGGAGGCAACAGTGTTGAAGATAAACGTGTTGATTTCCAAGCAGTGCTGGGTTCCGGAATTGGTTGTTGTTATGGCGAACTTGGGTGGTTCTGGGGTGCAGCGGTGCAGCACAGTTCTCGACCCGCCCAAAAGTTATGTCACGGTTCAAGATCGGTGAGATCCCTGTCGTACCTGTTCAAGGGTCTCCACATGCCGCGCCTTACGCGGGGGGTTAAAGAGTCGGGTTAGGGTTCAACGTGCAACTTCCGGCTGTTGCCAAGTATCGTTTCGCGCCCTGGAACTTTTTCGCAGTTGGGGTCCCGTCGGCGGCCGATTGATCGCAAAGTTCCCCGTTCCCGTTCGTTCGAGCAATCCGGACCCTGTCACCTACGACAAAAACAAACAAACAAAACCCCCCACCTCGACCGACACAGCACCGCCAGCAGGCCGGTCGATCGACATCTTCACCATGGCGGCCACGGTGAAGCAGCACGTCCAGCTGGCGCTTTCGCTCCCACCGCGGTTGCGCACCTTCTTGGCCCGGTACCCGCCGGCCGCGATCCTGCCCGCCGGCGCCGACCCCGAGACGCACAAGACGCCCTACCAGGAGGAGAGCCCGAACCCGTTCATGCCCACCAAGCACCCAATCACCGGAAAGTGGCACAACCCCAAGTACTCGCTCAGGCGACAGGCCGAGCTCGTCAAGCTGGCCCAGGAACACGGCGTCGAGGAGCTGCTGCCCTTCACCCGCAAGCTCAACGAGGAGAAGCTACGGAAGAGAGTCGAGCTCGGTCTCCGTGTCAAGGGTACCGGTGTTGGAGAGAAGGTCAAGGGTCACAAGCACGAAAGGACACTGGTTGCCAAGTACGTTGTCGAACCTCGGCTGCTGCTGCTGGTTGGGAGGAAGTGGTGGTTTGCTGACTGGGGATTTCGCACACAGGATGGAGAAGAGGAGAGAGGCCATGCTGGCTATGCCCGACCTTATCCGGGAATGGAAAAAGGTAAGGATTGCGCCCAAACTCTTGCGGTTTGCACTCTTGTTAACCATGGGCTTCACTACAGGTCGGCAAGAGGAACTGGACCAAGTTCCCCAAATAAGCGATCGGTCGTTGTCGCTTGTCGGGAAGATTACAACGAGAGTCACTGCCATGTCCATAGACTGTATCATCACCAACAATGTACAACAAATTTCAAGCCATTTGGAAGGGGATGCCATCGATGTGGTTTTGTTTCCCGGTTGTTGACTTAACGTCCTTTGGCGTCTTATAAGACGGTGTTCCCCACTGTGGTTGGAGGCCGGGACGAGGTAATGTGTTGAACGGTGCAGTAAAATTTCCCCCCGAATTTGTTCCTCTGAACAACTCACTTCACGATATCAGGCACACAACTAAGACCCAAACCACCACGCGAGAACCGACACATCACACTGCCTCTTTTCTACCCGATTCAGATTTCCTGCTGTATACAGCAAAATTGACAAAGGCAGCGAGCCCAAAAAGACACGTGATTGCGGGATACAAAGTTTTCTCTCGAAGGCTTCGACGAAAACCACCAACCTTTCACCACTTACACATCATATACATCTCAACACCAAACCGGGTAGTCTCACAGCCACACCGTTCTAGACTCAGGGTCGAATTACCAATACCGCCAAGATGTCCCAACCAACCCTCTACGAAATCCTCTCCCTCTCACCCACCACCTCCGACCTCACCCCCGCCATAATCAAACAAGCCTACCGCCGCGCCCTCCTCACCCACCACCCCGACAAGTCTTCTTCTTCTTCTTCTTCTTCTTCTGCTTTCTCCTCCTCATCCACCTCCAACGGCCACCTCAACAGCCACCCCCCTCCAAAAACCAAAAAATCCATCTCCTACACAATCGACCAAATCTCCCTCGCATACACCACCCTCTCCTCCCCCACTCTACGGACCCAATACGACGCCTCCTTACGACGTCTTGCTGCTTCCTCCCACACCCACCCCACAACAACCCTCGGCAAGGGTAATGTAGTCGAAGACTTCCAAACAGGCATCGACACCATCGACCTAGACGACATGGTTTTCGTACCTAGTACCAGCACTAGCAGTAATGAAAAAGACACATGGTACCGCCCCTGCCGATGCGGCAACGAGCGGGGCTTTGCCCTAACAGAGGAAGATCTGGAAGAGAATGCCGACTTGGGGGAGGTATTGGTCCAGTGCGCGGATTGTACGATTTGGTTGCGGGTTTGTTATGTGGTTGCTGAGGATGACGACGACAAGGAGGAGGAGGAGGAGAAAGGGGATGGGGATGATGAGGAGAAGAGGAAGAGGTAGTGGGGAGGCATCATCATCATGGCTATTAGGAAGACTTGCTGTGGGTATATAAGTGGTTGATCGGGAACAGAAGAAGGAGGTGAGTGGGCTGGATTGGATCAATGGGATCAACGAAAAGTAGAGGGGTTATGGTGGTGGTGGTATTGAGAAGACGGCATCTGTAAGTGAGTGATGGTTTAGAATCTGGCAGGAAATGTTGGTATGGTCACTCAAAAGATACCCGTATACCAAGACGACTTTCGGAATCACTAGCTTAGTTTGACGAGGGTGGAGGCATAAACGAATACCACTTGGTAGGTATATTAGCCTGAGAACATTGTGTCGCAATGTTGTTTTGAGTCGGCAATGAAATGCCTGAACTAATCTTCTCCCGTACATGTAAAATATTCCTACCTATGCCTGTTACTCATCGGCCTGGTTCTTGACTGGCACGCCCAGCGATGCTGTGGGAAGCTAAAAGTGTCTGCTCGAGATCTTGCCCGAAAAAAGGGGGTAGATTTTGGGTTTGTGTTGTGGTCACGACTGCCCAGCGTACTAGTCTAACAGACAAGACGATACCGAGACAAAAAAAGGAAAACCTCCAAGGTGCTCTGCTCTGCCACCTTCTAATCCTCTTTCATATTGGGGGAATCGTCCACTTATTCTTGGATTGCTGTGTTGTGTATCTGCGTAAAACATGCAAAAGTATTTGGGGGATCTCCATTCCGACACTCCAAAGACACCATTTCCACCGTGGACTTGCCAAGATTTCTGCCAGGGAATTATCACATCATGAGACTAAAAAGGAAACGTTTCCGCCACCTCTTTACTCGGCCTTGGGCTCCTCCGCCGCAGGGGCGTCAGCCTTGGGCTCTTCGGGGGCAGCCTCACCCTGAGCGGCGGGCGCCTCGGCCTCGGAAGAGGTCCAGAGAGTCTGTGGAAAAAAGAGTCAGCGCCGTTCAACCGAATCCAACCTCCTCGAGTGTACTCACAAGGTTGTCGCGGAGGAGCTGCATGATGAGGGTGGAGTCCTTGTAGCTCTCCTCACTCAATGTGTCGAGCTCGGCAATAGCGTCATCGAAGGCCTGCTTGGCGAGGTGGCAAGCCTGGTCAGGAGCGTTGAGAATCTCGTAGTAGAAGACGGAGAAGTTGAGGGCAAGGCCGAGGCGGATGGGGTGAGTGGGAGGAAGCTCGGTCTGGGCAACGTCGGTAGCGTTCTTGTAGGCGTCGAGCGACTTGTCGGCGGAGTCCTTGCGCTTGTCACCAACGGCGAACTCGGCGAGGTAACGGTGGTAGTCACCCTTCCTATTACGGGGGTTAGCGAGCGGCAAGGTAAGCGACTCGGGGCGTTATACGCTTACATCTTGTGGTAGAAGACCTTGGACTCGCCAGTGGTGGCGGAAGGAATGAGGTGTTGGTCAAGAACGGAGAGGATGTCCTCGCAGATCTTGGCAAGCTCGCTCTCAATCTTCTGGCGGTACTCCTTGATGAGGCTGACCTGGGTAGAGTTGCCCTTGGACTCCTCCTTCTGCTCGATAGAGGTGACGATTCTCCACGAGGCACGGCGGGCACCGATGACGTTCTTGTAGGCGACGGAAAGGAGGTTGCGCTCCTCAACGGTGAGATCACGGTCCTCGGAAGCGACGATCTTCATGTTCTCAACCATCTCTGCACGGCGGAACTTATCAGTCTCTGTGGGTCGGCATCGGGAATTGATTGATTTAACGTACCCTCGTAGCGCTCGGCCTGCTCGGCGAGCTTGGCAAGGTAAACAGCATCCTCGTGGCCCATTTTGGCGGTGTTGTGAAGTTCTGAGGTGTCGTGTGTTAGCGGATCAAATTATCAGGCGTGGTGGTGTGATAAAGGGGCGGGCCAATGTGAGGACGCGGGTGACTGAAATGGCGGGGTAGATATCAACGCGGGACAGCGAAAAGGAGGTGTAAGGCACAACAGCAATGCGCGCTGCGACGAAAGAAGCCCTTGGTTGCCGACCGACACGGTGAAGCCAAACTAAAAGTCGCTTTGTGTTTTGATTTTGTGAGTCCCGCGGTGTGTCGATCGAATGTCGAAGTAGACTTGCCGCCAACGGTAGGTAGGGGGTATGCGCGCAGCAGGCTGGGCAGCACCTCCTGAACGGCCGTCTTTGAAGCGGCTCCCGTCAAGTCAAAGCTCGGATGCGATGAGTGCTGCGGCCGCCGTCCATGGCGACAAAGATATGGCGTTGTCGCATCGCGATGACGACAGCGGGCGGTGGACGAGAGGAGCAGCGGGTAGCGGAAGTGCGTGTGCAGCTGATGATGATGATGATGATGCCCATGGCCGACGGTGCAGGGAGAGAGGGAGGAAGGGGAGAGGCAGTGTGTCTGTCTGTCTACAAGAAGCCATGATGGCACATACCTGGTTAGATATTAGAGTAGACGGTAAGGCGGTTGTAGATTCGCAAAGGCGACAATCAGCAGAGGCTTTGGTGGTGAAGAAGTGGATTTCGCTTGGTCGTTGGGGAAAAAGAAGCAGGAAATGGACAGGCAGAGTGGTTTTGGGAATGCAGAGTTGGAAATGAGGGAAGGGGGTGCATTAAGGCGGGCAGGGAAGGGGAGAGTGAGTGCGACCTGACACCTACTGGAGTGAGTGGAAGTGAGAGGAACCCGCCGGGGCGAGGCTTGCACGGCCACGCCTCCGCCTGTTTTGGGTTCTGATCGGTGCTAGAGGTAGTATGGGGCGGCGGCCTGCCTGCACTCGCTCCCTCTAGTCTGCTTCACCCACTGCGGCCTATGATAGTGTACGGGCCTCTAGTGTAGAGGTAGGGACAG
This sequence comes from Neurospora hispaniola, assembly GCF_033458365.1. NCBI lineage: Eukaryota > Fungi > Ascomycota > Sordariomycetes > Sordariales > Sordariaceae > Neurospora > Neurospora hispaniola. Next base: position 4,847,846 of record NW_026944407.1, on the reverse strand, counting down.
GAGTGAATGGGGAACTGAAGGGAAGTACCACCAACACGTGACACCACCTCTGCTGCCTTGAGGTTGAAGACGGGATTCCCTTTGGATTGCAGCTTCACTTTGGCCGGGCAACCTACACTAGAGGTAGCATCTACGTCACGTCACTGGGCTGGCACTCACGTAGGTTCAGTCCACCTAGTTACTACCTCTATCACAGAGGTAGAGGTATAATCGCAGACGGGCCCGGACCAGGTAATGGCTCTCGTCGCTTCCATTCCATCAGCATCTCTACACTACCTACCTTACCTCTATGCGAGTGCTTGCACTCACTCCCAAGCCTGATACTCCCACACAAAGTAGTACATACGAGCCCAGCCCGCTCCCTGTTTGACCACCAACCCAAACAGCAGCTGGGCAGCCCTGCCAGATAGGTGTGCCACGCAGCGAACGACGGCGGAATCATAAAATAGGTAGGCCGAAAGGAGACACCACGTTGCTTCTTGAAGGAAAACTCTGATAGTGATAACCCTCTGTCGTGGCAGTCACAAACACGACCATCAGCCCCTTCCCCCTGGTGGTGGTATTGAACAGCCCTATTTTCATCCCGCCAACCTGGAATCATACACGCAACGGATGGATGCCATGATTGAAGCGATTGGACCTTGGTTGCCGCTCTCTAGACTGTTCCATGAATTCCTATCCATCCGTCTCTATGGCATAAAGTGCCCGGCATATCTCGATCATGCGCTTAGTTCTCTCCACGGCTACAACTCTTTACTGCTGTAAACAAACCAATCGCTCGGATTCCACCTGTCCAGCCCCTATGTCCTTAAACAAGACCCTGTCTCGCCTGGCCAAACGGGGTCGGTCTCACGGTCTACGACTCTTGTTTTGGCATCATCTCTACAAGTTCAAGAGATCTTTCTGCTCACACCCATCACGCTGAAGCCATCTAGAGACCATCCGGGTCTCGCCCTACATTTTGTCGCCCTCCAGATGTAACCGTTCCCATAGCATCAGCTGAGCTTCATCCCTCTCGCCGTAAGGTCGCTGTCCAGACCTCGATGGACAGGGATGGGCCCGCAATTCTGATTGAGAGGATGGAGTCCACCCAGGGTCCCTTGTCTGACCTTGCTCAATCGCAAGGCCCTTCACGAATGCCAGGAACACGATGATCTCCGGCTCCATGGAGTTTGGCAAAATCCATGCCGTGGTAGTTGGTACAATACTATGATGCAAGAAGGCTGGAGGGGCAAGCCGCCCATGGAGACACTCTGAATGATAGAGAATTCGGGCTGGAACGGCTGGAGGGTTCAATGGGACTCTAAGTTGGGTTTGGGTTGTGCAAACCCACAGAGCCGCCCGCTTGCGCCAACCAAGATCTCACTGCCGAGTGTGTTCACAGCAGGTGGGTGGCGTTCAGGTTGCAAAGTTGCCCTGCTTCTTGCGTGCTTGCAATCAAAGTCACAACATCAATGAATGAGACAAGTTGAATCAGGGGAGTTGTTGCCCTGGGCCGTTTGTTGACAAGACTAGGTACTTGGTCTAAGACACACGACGGAGTTTCGTTTGTGGTTGTCTGTCACTCCAGGGCATTGATTGACTCCAGATCATGATTGCTTTCGGACCCCCTCTCAGCCCCTGATGCGTCATTCGTTACCTCCCAGCAAGACAGCTGAAAGTGGGAAGAGGGGTGAGCTTTGGCGGGGCAGTGGGGTTGAGCGTGCCATGGAAGCTTGCGCAAAGAACACTGTCGTCGCAACAAACTGCTGCCTCAGGCGTGAACTTTGTCTGATCCAACCCGATTGCAGTAAAGCTGCCAACTGTCAGCAACTGCCAAAGCCGAGCCGTCAGCGGACAGGCGGAGCAAGTCGGTGCCAGAAGCCACGAGCCTTGAGCCTTGTCCCGGTAAAGGTACGTAACCCCCAACCCGCGACGACATTCGCTGGAGAACAGAACCGAGCTTCGACGTCCATGCGGACCCGAGAAGCTCCATCCCCGTCCCCGAACTCCAGTCTCCAGTTTTCATCAGGTCATCCCAAGCAAGTGTACGCAATTGGATCACCATCGCCTACACAACGTAATCGCATTGACAACTAACTCGACGATTCAATAGAAAAAGGTAGCTTACACCAACTTCCGCGACTGTCCAACTGTTGTAATACATCTTCTCCCATACATACACTCAACTCTTTTGAATTAAATCATCCATCAAATCTGTCTTCTTGCACGCCAACCTAAGAAAAGAGACCCCATCCGCTAAAGCTTAACCCACGTCACTCTAGTCCAACCAAACCACCAAACCAACCATCAAGATGCTTCGCACCACCGTCTCCAAGCTCGCTCGCCCTACCGTTTCCAGGGCCTTTGCGACCACCTCCCGCGCTCTCGCCGGTGAGACCGGTGCTCCCCCCAAGACCGGCGGCCCAGGGTGAGTTTTTGTTCCGCCGCGTTCCTCGCACGCGCACGTGGATACGCGGCGACTCAAACTAGTTCAAACCCGCTGACATCATACCCTCCCATTCCAGTGACGCTTTCCAGCGCCGCGAGAAGGCCAACGAGGATTTCGCTATCCGCCAGCGCGAGAAGGAGAAGCTCCTCGAGCTCAAGAAGAAGCTCGCCGAGCAGCAGAAGCACCTCAAGACTCTTTCTGATCACATGTAAGAACGACCCATCAGCCAGCCAACAGCCACCACCGGCGCATAGTCGTCACAAACACACCAGGCCGGGCGCGCATCATATGGGTCGTAGTCAGCTGCGCACACCATCATCAGAGGAAGCCGGGCCTCGGTTCTCCTTGACAGATAAAAGGAAGTCCTAAAAAAGCAGTTACTAACAAGTCGATAAACAGTGACGAGATCACCAGGGAGCAGGGCGGCGAGCGCAACTAAACGAACAACAAGCAACAATAACAACGCATATTCATTTATTTTTTTTCTTCCTCTGCTTATTATCATTCCACCCGCGACGTCCCATCGCTACACATGCCACTACGCCTACGCAGTATGAATGCAATGAAATGAGAAAAGCCATGGATTGGGGGGGTTAGGAAAGGATGGGACTTGGGGATACGGGGACGGCGCGCCGAGGATGAATGTCATCTTACACATATCTCAAACTTACCCCTTGTAGCAATATAGCGAGCAAAGCCATGATCGATGATCAAAAATCCACCGGGGAAGGAACCAGGAACGAAGTGTTGGTACGAATGTGATTAGTGCAAAACCGTGACGGGGCATTTGAGAGGAGTTTTTCTGCTGCAGTAAGGGCGATAAGTAGTGGGCTCATCAGCTTCGCGCACTTGGACAAAAGATTTTCACAACGCGGCTGGCAACTTTGGCGCTTTACTCAAAACATTTCTCATGGAAAGGATACTATGAAGTTACCAAAGAAAGCGAGCCAGCCTACGTAGTCCCGTAACTAGATTCTTGACCTCCTCTGACCAGGACTCCAGACTATCCATTAGGCATCCTAGTGCTACTTACATGGGAAAGCAGACAAGATAGTATTACCGAAGTAATAACAACAACTTTGAGTGCGTCTTCTAAGAATCTACTGACTCATAACCACATTTCGGGTTGCAACAATACTGCTGCTACAGTTCCCGGCCTCATCAAATTACACTCACAGTAGGGTACTTATATATATCCAGTTCGGCAGTCCGATATGATTGATTTGTATTCACTCGACATTTCCTGCGCGCCAGTGTTACATTCAAGAGAGCCTCCAAAGACAAAATGCTAAACTGCAAAAACATGTAAACTCCCATCTAGATGCAACAAAGCCTTTTTTTTTTTTTTTTTTTTTTTTTTTTTTTTTTTTTTTTTTGGTTGTAACTGTGACCATTCATTACCTTAAACCTATCTTGTTTATTATTTTATTTGCTTTGAACTAACTGCCTGCGCACCATAATCAAGCTTAGCATAGTAGCCTTTTCATCCCCTATCCTAAAGTCAGTCAGACAGACAGACAGACAGACAGACAGACCTCAGCTACGTAAATTAACATCATCGATCCCCCCATCCACAGCCATGGTACACATACAAGACCCCCCTCAAATCATAGCATGACGGCCTTTCACAAACTAACAAACTAACAAATAAACAAACCAACCAATAAACTAGGGTAAGTAGGGTACTCAAAACTAAACACACACACACACACACACACACACACACACACAAAATCGCCGCCTTCCGATGTCTTTCTCTTTCTCTTTCTCTTTCTCTTTCTCTTTCACTCATACTTCACTTTACTTTAACTTCCTAAAATACATTCGTCATCAAAGCCCATTCATTTCCCTTTCCCTTTCCCTTCCTTCACCTGTTCACACCACCGGCCCTGTACGAGCGGTAAAAGCTCTGAGCGGCATCCGACTCGTTGACGCCATGGTGGGCACCCATGCCGCTGGTAGCCTTTTGGGCAGCGGCCACCTTGGCTTGGAGGTCGGCGGCATTTTGGTCGATCCACTGAAGTTGGTGGAGGTGACCGTTGAGGACACGGACGATTTGGCTGAGCTGTTGTTTTTTTGTTTATCATGTGCGTTAGTGATTGTATAAATAAGGGGTGGGAAAAGGGGGGAAAAGAAGAAAAAAAACAGGGGGGGGGGGGGGGGGGGGAGTAAACAAAAAGGACATACCGGATCATCAGGCTTGCTCCCCTTGCTCAACGTGCCCGTCATATCATTAATCTCCTTGATCATCTTGGCCAAATCCTTGCCCATCTCATCCAGCCTATCCGTCAGCTTCTCGGCAAGCTTATACGTCCTCTCGCGCTCCTGATCGGGGCCCAAGCCGTCGCCAACACCGCCAGCAGCCTTTGACTCGCCGCCGGATCCAAGCTGCTGCTTCTTGAACAGCTCCTCCAGCTGTGCCTCGTACTGGTCCAGCCACGCCGTCAACTCGTCCTGCTGCGACTCGACGCCCGAGAGCTGGCGCTCGATCTCGTTGCTGGCCTTCTCAGCCTCGTACGTGCTGGTGTACAGCTTCTGAATCTTCTCGCCGTTCTCAACCAGGAGGCGGTCCCATTCGGCCACCTTGGCGGCTTGCGACTTGAATTCCTTCTGGTACTTGGAGAGATCGGTGGCCCAGCGAGTGATGATTTCATCCATGGTCTTGTTCTTCAACCGCGGGAGGGTAGAGGTAGGGCCGGTGGTCGTGGAGGCGAGGTTGCCGGTGGTGCTGGTGGTGCCAGCGGCGGCGGTAGTGGTGTTGTTGGTAGTGGTTTTGGAGGTGGTGGTATCCGTAGGCTTGGCTCCTCCTCCAAAGAGACTGCTGGTGGTTCCAGCAGTGGCGGTGGTGCTCCCACCGGCAGTAGTGGTGGCCGCTGTGGTAGTGGCGGGCTTGGTGGTGGCCGCACCGAAGAGGCCGCTAGTAGTAGTCGAAGACGAAGTGGCAGGCGCTGTAGTTGTGGTCGTCGAAGGCGTAGTCGATCCGAACAAGCCTCCTGAGGCTGGGGCAGTAGAGGTAGTGGTAGCATCCTTGTTAGCGCCGAACAGGCTGCCGGAAGCAGCAGTGGTGGTAGAGGTGGCAGGAGCTGAGGTAGCAGGAGTTGCGCCGAACAGACCACCCGTAGCTGGCTTTGCCGCTTCGGCCGGCTTGCTTGTGTTGGCACCAAAGAGACCGGAAGTTGCTGGTGCTGTGGTGGTTGTGGTTGACGTCGTAGCCGGGGTTGTCGAGGCTCCGCCAAACAGGCTGCCACCGCTGGCCGCAGGCTTCGCGCCAAAGAGAGTAGATCCGGAAGTGGCTGTCGTCGCGGGAGTTGTGCTGGACGCAGTCTCGGCTGGCTTGGCGCCAAAGAGACCAGAAGTGGTGCCAGAGGTAGTGGTCTCGGCTGGCTTCGCTCCGAAGAGAGATGGTGTTGTTCCCGAGGTGGGGGCAGGGGTTGTGGTCGGGGTACTCGAAGCTCCTCCTCCTCCAAAGAGGGCGCCAGAGGCAGGCTGGGTAGCACCAAAGAGAGAGGGCGCGGCCTTGGAAGCGTCAGCAGCAGGTGGTGCACCGGCTGGGGTAGTCGATCCTAGTCCAAACGAGGTCTTGGCCGGCGTCGTCTGAGAGTTGGCGCCAGCTCCGAAGAGACCACCGGTAGCCGGAGTAGTCGAAGCATTGTTTCCAAACAGACCTCCCGAAGGAGCTCCTGTTGCGGGTGTGGTGCTGGCCCCGCCACCAAACAGGTTCGAGCCACCAGCGGCGGGGGTTGTCGATGTGTTGGCAGTGGTGTTTCCAAACAAGCCTGCGCCAGGCGTCGTGCTGCCTCCTCCGGCAGTGTTGGAAGCAGAGCCGAAAAGCGAAGGTGTAGTCGAGGTGGTATTGGCTCCGAATAGTCCTCCAGGTTTCGAGGCATCTGTAGGCTTAGCGCCAAACAAACCACCGGCCGGCTGTGTCGAGCTCGCTGCTGGGGTGCCGAAGGAGGAGGCTCCGAAAAGACCACCGGATGTAGCAGTTGTTGCTGGTTGGCCCGAGGCCGCGCTGGAGCTTGGTGTACCGAAGAATGACATGATTGCGATTATGTGAGGCTGACGATATTATGTCGAGGTTTCGGGGTTGGTTGGTTGGTTGGTTGGTTGAGGCGTTGATGGTAGGGTAGTCGTCGACCAAAATCTAGAGAGTCAACAACAGCGTCCCACTTCCCAAGGCTGTTGCGGTTACCTCAACAACAACAGGGAGCGCGCGGAAACCCAAGCAACGATTCGTTGAAATGCGATGAGGAAGATCGGCGCGATCTCGGTTTTAAGTAATTGATGCAATGGTCCAGCCGTGATATCGGATCGCGAGTTTTGGATGTCGGTTCGAAATCCGTTTGGTGGAGTGGACGTGGACGTCGTTTGGGCGTGGATTGGAGAAAGCAAAGAAACTAAGTGTGGCAGCGTCACTCTGTCTCTCTGTTTGTCAAGCTTCCGTCCTTCGCGACAGGCCTGTTTTTTTTGGAGGTGCTGCAGCGCGCCTGGGCTTTTCCCCTTCTGGGGACCCGGACGCGCAACAAGGCCAAGCATTTCCCGCTTGTTGCAGTGGAGCACCACTGCACCGTGACTGCACGCAGCGAGTCAGCCCCAGTTAAAGTGGTCAGCCTCACCTCACCCCGTCTAACATTTTACTAAGTAGCAAGTGCCAAGCGTGCACGGCCAATCAATGTGTGGCTTGACGACAGTTCGACAACTGAACTGAGAACTGAACTGACCTTGAGCGATGACGGGGCGGGCCTCATACACAGTAAAAGGGAAGTGCTGTAGTACCGTACGGGCCATACCAGGGTAGCCGAGCGGGCAGTGGGAGCGAAGCAGGAAGCCCCCGCTGTTGTCTCGGAAAGCTTGGGGTGGTAGGTGGTTACCCCATGTTCTAGGCCATCGTGAGCCCATTCCTCTAGGCCATCCGGAAGCTGTTCCTTTCTCTCGTCTCTCTCCACACACATCGTCCATCGTCTGGACATTGAGATGCCACAAGTCAGCCGCAACGTCTGTGTGCATACCCAACCTTGATTCACTTCACTTTGACCTCAGGCCATCCCGCTGCTTGCAATTGACCTATCTCCTGCAGAGTATAAGAGTTGGCTTACTCCCGTCTTGTTATAGGACACTCCAGTCCTGTCCCTCAGCAGTAAACATACTGTAGCACCCCACAGCAACTACATCACTCCTCAGTCCTCACCTTGGCCCCCCGATCCCCGATCCCGATCCTCCCATATCCATATCCATATCCATATCCATATACATACACCTATCTTGCTTCCTACCTCCCATATACACCTCTGCGCTTCCTTCAGTACTCACCATAGTCGGAAATCCTCTTGTTCTTTGATCGTATTGACCGCCGCGACTACGCTTCGAGATCACAATGGCTTCGCGCAGGAACAGTCTGTCGCCTCCCGAGAGGCAGGGGACCATGGACCCGGGCGCTCATGAGCTACCTGGTAGGTTACAGCTGATGGGGAACTTGGGAGACCTCTGAACAAAGTCGGCACATGGATATCCAACTAACCATTCATTCTACGCGCCAACAGGCTCCGACACCGAAGATCACTACTCCGATGCCATCTCTTCTCCCAAAGCTCCCTCCTCGCCCATCCCGCGAACAAGAGTTGAGAGAGTAGACGACAAGCCGGCGTATGGAGAGGTCCCGGGGACAAAGGCGTATTCTATGAGGGAAGGGGACGCGAAGCCGGATGAATTTGCCATTATCCCAGACCCAGACACCAAGCTCTCGACCGAGGAGCATGACCAGCGCCGGCCGTCCACTCCAGGCGGGCGCCCCATTCCCATGACCGTAGTGGAGGAGACGCCAGATAGCACTGGTGCCGTCACCCACCATGAGATCGAAGCGAGGCACGGGGTTGACAGTCCTCCCGACGTGCTTGTCAAGGCGGATGGGCAAAAGATCGAGCATGAGAAGGGTGGTGACAATGGTACGGATGCGTAGCACTTCTTTCTAGCCACACACACACACGCGCGCGCGCGCGCGCACACACACATTCACACGCACATGCCTGTTTGTTTGTTTTTTGAGCCAGCAAATTATACAAGATCTCCTTTGTATTGACTTTACGTTTTCCTGCGTAGATACACCAATACCACCTGCATTAAAGAGTCCTGCCTCGATCCATTCTAGAGACTCGTCATCTGATCTAGACCAGCCATCCTCTGACTCGCCCTCATTGGGGCCCAGTCTTCTAGAAAAGGAGGAGGCAAAAGATGACGCGCACGACAATGTCGTACGAGACAACGCCAAGACCGACGACGAACAGGCCGATGAAGATGAAACCAAGAAGGAGGAGGAGAATGTAGAGGTCAAGACTGAGCAGGCTACAGATGGAGAGGCGGAAGACGAGAAGCACGAGGAGGAGCAGTCAAAAGACCACGATACCGAAGAAAAACTTAAAGGAGACGAGTTCGAGGATGCCAGCGAAGAGCTTGAGAAGCAAGATACAAAGGAAGAAGACACAGAGGACCACTTTGACAAGGCAGAACCCAGTCAAGAGAACGAGAAGAAGGTCGAGCCAGAAGAGGACAAGACGGACGATGCCAGCTTTGACCACAAAGAGGAGAAGCCTGTTGAAAACGATGGGGTCATCGACGACGACGGATTTGCTGAAGCAGGGGATAAAGCACCCGACGATGACGGGTTTGGTGATGACGACTTTGGGGACGATTTTGCTGAGCCAGCCCAGGCCGGCGGTGATGACTTTGGGGATGACTTTGACGACTTTGAGGAGGGAGCCGAGGCCAACAACGATGCTGACTTTGGCGACTTTGACGATGCCGGCTTTGACGACGATGACTTCCAAGAAGCCGAAGGGTTCTCAGCTCCAGCACCTGCTCCTGAGCCGCAACCACAACATCCGCAGTCCTCATTATCCTTCGTAAGTCCCCAATCCAGTTACTCCCTTTACACCCAACACACACTAACATATCCTCTAGCAAATACCCGACTTCACCCACCTTTCCGCGTCTGAGATCCTCTCCCTCACTTCCCCTTACCTCAACGCCCTCTTCCCCCCCTCCCCCGACACCGACGGCGACGACGACTCCTCCCCCATCCCCACCCTCAACGTCTCCAACGGCATCACCGACCCCATTTTCCAACACCCCCGCTCCGCCTCCCTCTGGTCACAGCTCGTCGCCCCTCCCCCACTCCAACCCCCCGACTGGATCCGCTCCCGCATCCGCCGTCTCTTCCTCGTCTCCCTCGGCGTCCCCGTCGACCTAGACGAGATCCTCCCCGCTTCCAAGCAAAAGAAACTTGTCTTGCCTTCGTTAGGCGATCCCGACGCAGCAGACGACGAACGTACAGGTCGTTCGCGACGCGCTAGCTCTGCCGCCGCCGCCTTCCGCAGTCAAAACCAAAACCAAAACCTTACCACTACTTCGAATTCAAGCCGCAACCCATCTAAACAACCACCCGTTAACAAAACCGTTGCTGCCGCCGCAGGATCAAACACAGAAGGAAGCGCCAGCCGCTCTTCCAGTTCCGCTCGGAAGGGACCACCGCCCGAACCGGTATTCGACCTAGTGGCTGCCAAGCAGCTGTGCGAGACGACGGATGAGGCGCTTTCGGGGATGACGGACAAGGAACTAAAAGAGCATGTTCAAAAATTGGAGGCGATGCAGGGGGTGGCGTCCGAGGTGTTGGTGTATTGGCAGCAGAGGACGGATGAAAAGATTGGTGATCGGGAGGCGTTTGAGGGGGTGATTGAGAATCTGGTGAAGCATGCTAGGAAGGTTAGGAAGTAAAGTACGTACGTGAGTACATAGATTTTGGGGGGGGGGGGGGGGGGGAGGTGGGTGTGTTTGGGTATATATAAGTGAGAGTGTGGGTGGTTGGTTGGTTGGGGATTAGGGAATGAAGGGGGTAAGAAAAGGATGATTGTTATATTCTTCTATTCGATGTACAGGGGGTGATTACTTAGATAGACTGAGACTTGTTATTATATCAGGTGTTGTAATTAGATAAGGAGAAGGTTTCTAGGGAGGTTAAATTTCAAAAGGGGAGAGGCAGGATTGTGGTAGGTGTGATAGACTATTAGGTCTAGAGCAGAGTGAAATAAATAGATACTTACGTACGGATACAAGTTCCTAATCTTCAACAGAGGGTCATGTTCACTCGTCTCTCTAGTCTTCATTATCTAGTTATCACCTGAATGCAGTAATGGTAAGATGGTCGTTACGTCAAAAACTCGTGACAAAATCAACGTATTCATCTTCTCTACCTTCACCACTACCTGTTAAACCCAAAGTACGTACCTATCATACCAAAACATGACTTTTTGTACAAAGAGAAAAACCCGATACACCACGGCTCATAACGCGTTCCTCTTCTTCACAAGTTCTTCTTTTCACACACAACATTCCTCTCTCTCCCATCTTCTTCAACAAATCGTATGACCAGTCTTTCTACTTGAGTGCTCCCTTTTCATCGTTTACTCTCTCCGGTCCATGTTTGTTTGGATGGATAAAAATAAGAAGACCATGTACAAATTTCACAAGGCTAGTTTTAGAAACACAGGTCCCGGTTTCCCCACGCTACGCCGTTTCCTTCCGTGTCCGCCGCCCAAGTTTCCATTCTTCTTTAATCATCCCCCAACGACTTTTTGGATATTCCATCATTAGAGCAACCAAAAATTAACAACCTTTCATTTTTCCTGCTAATCGAGCGATATAAACTTTCGATATGTGGTCGCTTAAGAGGTGGAAGGCTCGAGGGTAACACCGCTGTTTTTAAGAAAAAGAAAGATATGTTAGTGGTTGTTTCAATGACGGTATGTCATGGGGTGTGAAAAGGGGAAAAACAAAACTTACGCAGCAATGGTGGCCCAACCGATAAGACGCCAGTGCTTCTCGATACGTCTGGAAAGGGCAACCTTCTCGCCGATGCTCGTGCAGGCGGGGGAGGTGAGGATGAGCTTGGCGGCATCCTTCTTGATGGCGGAGACCTTGGCACCGGTGGAGGTGGAACCAATGTTGACCATGATGACTTCGTTCTTGGCGAGCTTGTCGACCTTGGCCTGCTTGCCGTCGGCGGTGCGGACACCGAGAAGGCGGCGGAGGAGGTAGAAGTTGACTTCGATCTCGGAGTAGATCTCGGGGAGGCGGCCCTTGAGACCGAGGACGAAACCGACCAGACGATCGGCACGGCAGAGGGTAGGGTCGATGCGGGTACCGACACCAATGAGACCACCGGGCACGGCGTACTTGAGGTCGTTGGCCTCGGAGTTGAGGGAGACGATCCTGCTGAAGATGGGAGTGCACTTGAGGTCGCCCTTCTCGTCACGGGTGACGATACCGGGACGGATCTCGATCTCGTCGCCGAGCTTGAGGACACCGTGGAGAATGGAACCACCGGCAACACCACCCTTGAGCTCGTCAATCTCGGCACCGGGCTTGTTGACGTCGAAGGAACGAATGACAATCATCTGGGGGTCCATGGAGAAATCCCTGGGAGGAACGGGGATGGTGTTGACGATGGCATCGTTGATGGCGTCAATGTTGAACTTGAGCTGGGCCGAGATGGGGATGATGGGCGACTTTCCAGCAACGGTACCACGGATGAACTTGAGGATGGACTCGTAGTGCTGCTTGGCGGCCTCCTCGCGCATGAGATCGACCTTGTTCTGGAGGATGATGATCTTGTCGAGCTTCATAATCTCGATGGCAGCCAAATGTTCGGAGGTCTGGGGCTGGGGGCAGGATTCGTTTCCGGCAATCAGGAGGAGAGCGGCGTCCATGACGGCGGCACCTGAAAGCATAGTGCTCATGAGAATATCGTGACCAGGGCAGTCGACGAAGCTGGGAGGAGAAACATGGTCAGTCATTCGTTGGCGCAAATCATGTTATGCATGACAACTTACGAGACATGGCGCAACAGACGGTAGGTGCCCTCGCAACCCTCGCGCTCGCAAGGGGGATCAACCTCCTTCTCGGACTTGTAACTCCTATAGCATGTCGGGCGAGGGCATGCTGGGTTGTCGCACTTGTAGATCTTTGCGTTGGCGTAACCGAGCTTGATTGTGATGTTGCGGATGAGCTCGTTCTTGAAACGGACCGTCTGGACGCCCGAGATGGCTTTTACTACTGTCGACTTGCCGTGGGCGACGTGGCCGATGGTGCCGATGTTGATGGTGGCCTGTCGCGCAATGATCTCGGGGGTGAGGGGGCTGAGGGTCTTGACGTCGAGGTCCTTGGGATCGGTCTGGGGAGGAAGGGGAGGTCTCTGGACGACGGGGGCGGGGGCCTTCTTGAGGGCCGACTTGCGCGGCTTGGCCTCGACCTCGTTGTCGGACTCGTGCTGGTCGACCTGAGACTCGTTGTCGGAGCCCGAGTCGGACTCGACGATATCGTTGCCGAACTTGTCGCCGTTGGTAGCCATGATTGTGGATGTGGATGGAGGTGAGGTGTGGAGGTTAGTTAGGTCGGGTCGTCAAGTCGATGGATGGATGTGTCGCGGGGCAGTAATTTTTTCGCTTTCGGTGAAGCAACTGAACCCCTCTCGCTGAGTACTGTGCAGTGGGTGGTGTATGCCTGGTAGTTGCTGTACTTTTCCAGACCCTGCTCCTTGGTGTGGGTATGTGGGTGTCTGTCCTACTGCCTGTCTCCGCAACGGGACTCGCGATATTTGTGATAGCGGGCGTTGTTGGTGGTAAAACTGGACCTGACCAAAATAGTGGGGTTACAGCGAAGGTTGGAAGAAGGCTGAGAAGAAAAAACTGCCTGCCTGGTGGATGACTCTGACGATATTTGACTTGTGTTTGGCTTGTGCTCGGTACTATTTTCTTGTGCTGCCGCTGCCAGCTGCGACCAACAAGGCGAGCCGCCTCACACATTCCGCTCTGCGAACCTGCCCTGCGTGCGCTGCGCCCAACCCTTTGCCGCTGCCCCACTAAGCACGGTTTTCGGCTTAGCGTCGCCTGCCCCACAAAGGCCGATAAGAATACGATAAGCACTCGCCTCTGGCTGCTGTGGTTACCTTAGGTATGAAGTGCAGAGCTCAGTCACATCCCGCTCATTGACTTTTGGAACCTCCATCCTATCAAGAGTTCGCTATCCTACACTTTGATCCGATTATTCATCTGTTTCGGCACAAGACTCACTCATAAATCACACGGAAACGTTGAGAACGGATACACTGTATCGATCGGCGAGTTGAAATCGGTCTCTTTCTTTGAGAACAATCGTTACTTTGCAACGGCCTCTCCCATTGAGACCGACATTCTTCGACGTACATACGAACGTTTCCGGGTCGATAAGCTGATCCATCACCCGACAACGCCGAGTCTGCTTGTTGTCGTCAACTCTGAGGAGCACCCACGACGCTGGTCATGGCCACAGTCTCAACTCTATGAAGCTTGGTTAAGGGCGTCATCAGAGTCTTACCTGCTACCAATGCCTGGCTGTGGAGCGAAAAGTTAGGACATAAGGTGTCTTCTCCTGGATTCGACCCTTTCCCATCAAGTTATTCGATATCTTCACGAAGAGTGAGGCTCATCACTCTTGGGAGAATAAGGGTTCAACTTGGGTTCAGTCTCGGGATTACAGCGCTGTGACAAGTTGAGCCAAGTGGCCCGAATGTTGTCCTCCGTGATGTCGGACTGGGGCAGGGAGTAACTGCACCAGCTGTGCAAGCGTTACTATGTTCGAGTGTTCAGGACAACACTGCTCGAGTTTATTGGGAACATGCTCGGTATACATGGAAGCTACATCGGCCACAAACACGCTTCTCTCCTGGCCCCAAAAACACGCCCAAGCCCTTGTTTCACATCCAACCCAGATGCTTGTTGGATCGGGATCGGGGAGATTCCAGGGCCAAGACCTGTTTAACAGCGCGTACAACCGTCTCTGATGGTTCGAGAAGCAGTCTAGTAGGATTCAAGCCACAACCGATTCACAGCAATGACCATTGGAGCGGGGAGAAGACTCAACCGGTTACACGAGACATATCCGCTTGACCGCTGAATGGCCGTCAGTCACGGCCATAGCCATGGTTGGAGTTTGATCATCGCTGGGTTGGGGTCAAGAAAAGCAGCATGGGAGTGTCTATTCAAGATCATTCGGGCTGAGACTGGGCAAAACGACCAAAAGGTGAATTTACAACTGGCATGGCCGAGCTACTCCTATAAATACTTTGTCAGTTCTTCTCGAGAGGCACTTGCTGAGGAAGTGTCTTCTGCAATGAGCTTGGTAATCATCGTTTCACGACATGATGTGGGCAGCACTACCTACGGCGCTCCTCACCAAGTTGGGAATTCTTGCTGAGCTCGGATTCTTCTTGTCAAGTAATAGAACCGCATCAATGGTGCCATGGGTGATGACTTGCAGCAGCCGAACAGCGTGCTTCCACCGAGCCACCGAGAGCCCAAAAGGACGGGTAGGAATGCAACGCAGAACTGGCTGCCCATCATTGCTTGATGGCAGTATCACGATGGCAATACCGAAGCTTTTAGTACACCACCTCCGACTCGGCGGGCTAAAAATACCAAACCGGTGGCAACAGCACCTACAAATTGATGTGCTAAATACTGGCACTTTCATGATACTCTGTGCTTACGAACACTTGATGGAGGGTGGGCGGTATCTCTGTGCTGACAAGTGCAGCACAAGGTAACCTCGCTTCCAGGTGTAGATACGGTTTCTCGTCAGAGTTGAGGACGGCATATAAGTTGCCAAGCTATCTATGGGCGGAAACTCGTAAGCTGAGATGTCCGAGTTCGATAATATATTGGCTGTCAAATGCAAGTCCAGAACAAGGACATCACTGTCGCGGACTTGTGACGACGGCTCTGATATTCAAGGTGTTGATCTTTGCGAGTCCAGAACACACACCCAAAACACCCAGCCTTGTATCGTTTTTCCTGAATCAAGCTCTTTGCAGAATTCGTCTTACACTCAGCAGCACTACATTCGTCCTAGCGGTGTACATGTCTTGGTACCATGCCATGTTGTCCGCTGTGCTACGGAACACCGACGTCGTCGCTGTTCCAGAGGACCCCGCTCCCAGATAGAGAAAAGCGTAAAGAACACAGAATAGCTGGAAGGTGCGACATTGACAAGTCTGAGGAAGCCGCCGGGTTGATCAAGTCCCCGCCTTCACCAGCCCTTGGCTTTCACATTGATGAACATGGTCAACTGACGATTCTGGTCGGCAAGTATAAAAGATTACTGTGTCCCCGGCGCGTGATTCCCGCGCGTTCCCGCGAAGTCATGGTCAAACATCACACTCCAGAATCTTTCTGGGTCAGCGCCCGATATTACACTAGATTGGGGGACCAAGATTTGCGTAAAAATGGAGTGTGAACAGCGTGGAGCGAGCGAGTCGCTAGTCGCGGAGAAGAGAGCGTCGAGGAGGTTTGTGTGGTACCGCTTGCCGCCCACCAATGCATGGTTGGCAGCTCTATCACAGGATTGTGCCAACTGATTGGCTACACTTGTGAAAAGCCCAAACAAACAGCCAATTAGAGGACTCGGAACACTCCAGGGTAGGCAGTTGGATGGCAGGGGACCAGCGGAGATGTACGGCAGGGGTTCTTGTGAAAAAGGCCCGCCCTCCAAGACTTCCTCAGCAACGACAACGACGACGACGACCGCTTGCCGCCCAACCACGGGCCGCCGTCTCCTAGTGCTGCTCTGAGCTTCACGCTGTCGATGATCTTGGCGGTACATCTGGACGATGTCGTTGGCCTGCCTCTTCCTGGTCGAGTCCGGTAAAAGTGCTCCCCCATCCGCCAGCCGCCCCCGGCCAATGGATCCGTGTTACCCAACCTTGCCCGTCCGAACCAGTGATATTTTCTCCTGTGACCAGGAAGGCAGAACACAGAGAGAATGAGAACTCTGGTATTGGGGGCGAGAAGACATGAGGAGAGAAGGAGGACTCATCATGAGCAGTCGGTTACTATTCGAGTTATGAGCACATTTCCGTCTTCTTGGCCATGTGTGCACACGCAGGGCCATCTACATGTTGGTGTTGACGCCGCGGGATCGTCCATGCCGTCGACAGGCTGTTGTTATTCCCCTGGTCCGTTGCTACTATATCGAGAAGAAGAAAAGTTGCAACCCCACTTCCGGTCTTACATCTTTTCTTACGGTGTTCGAGTCTTATGTGTAGACCATTTCTGCTTCTAGACTTGACTTTCTCTTCTTTTCCCGTTTCTCTCAAAGCAACACCACAGAAATCTGCAGCATCTCCAACATCCAGGAGACGCAGGGAACGAAAAAAACGGCCTGCCACTGCCCGATCACAGTTCCTCGCTTGCCGACGTACATCCGCGGCCTCCCTCTTGAGCCACGAGCGAAAAAGCAGCTAGAGGTAACCACGAAGCCAGTCTGGTGCCCACTCCTGACTCCCAGTGGGCGTCTATTTTCGACATCAGTCGCCCGACCTTATTGGCGACACTAGCCTGTCGTCCTATCAGCTTCCGTGTCTCGGGTTTGACTACACCACCCCTGTGCAAAGTATGCTTCCCTATTGCTTCCCTCCGAGGAACCACTTGCTGATCGTCTCATGCAGAGAGGCAAGACTCGCGCAACCACCCATACCCATCCACCACCAGGATACCAAATCAAGGTGTACCAGGTAGTGGCAGCGGCTATTCAAAACCACCTTCACCCCAACGGCAGCGTCTCGCTTTCCATCCTCTCCTCTACTTCGGTAGCTGGGCTCTCTCATATCTGTGTCTCCTTTCCATTATACTCTATTTCCTTTTGCTTCACTCCTGCAAAGTGTGTGCCGTCATCATCTCACAGTTTGAGGCCGTGTACCCTTTGCTGGTTTGATATCGACATCGGGGACTGGCTTCTTCGAATTATTTCTTCATACAGTAAAGCCAACTAAAACGTATACACATCTACATCGTCGACATGGCCTTCAACGACGAGAAGAAGCGGCCAGCCGCTCTCAACCTGACGCCCCAACGAACAATGTCGGCCGGCTCAGTCTCTTCTAACAACTCATCATCCACATCCTCATCACTGGCCAAGCCTCCAAGGACACCACGATTTGCCGAAGCCACCTCAGTACACTCGCCTGTCGATGGACGAACACTACCCTTTTCTGAGCAGTCGGAGGTTGCGACTGCTCAGCCTGGAGATGTGGGTTTTGGTTATATCGGGAATGGAGGAAACAGGGAATCAGTCGCCATGCCAATGACACCAAGGTCGCCCCTCAAGAGTGCGATGAAGGTTCCGGGAACACCAGGTCGGGCTCTCGCCAATCCTCTCAGCCCAACATTCAGGGAAGAGGAGGAGCTGGAGGTGAAGGAAAAGTTGACGGAGAAGGAGCAGGCCAGGGATTTGGTGAGTTTTTGCGTTCAACTTGCGACCAAGCTCTAGGGTATACTAATATATACATACAGAAAATTAAAACCCGGGTACGCATGGCCAAGTTCGCTCTCCGCGGTGTCAACTTCAGCTGCAGTCTCATCATTCTCTCCATGCTTTCGGCCTCGTTCTCCATCTTCAACGCTACCCGACATCTTCCGGCCATGAACGGCCTTCCCGCTTGGGCCGCTGGCACTAACCCTTGGCCTCAATACGTCGTTCTCGCCTGCTCCTGCGTCTCGCTCCTCATCTGCATCGGTGTCTTCATTGGTTACTGCCGTGGGGGTCATCAAAGGGCGGAGAAGGTTGGCGTGTACTACACGCTCTTTGCTGTGGGCTGGTTCATCTTCAGCATGATCATGTGGGCGGTGGCTGCCGGTATCTTCCAATTCACCAAGAACAACAGCAAGAACCAAGACATGTGGGGTTGGTCCTGCGTTGAGAACCACCGCGCGGAGCTCTTCAAGGACAAGGTCGACTACGCGCTTGTGTGCCGTCTTCAGGTAAGCTCTTCCGCTCCCCTCACTTTGTATCACGGCAACACCCGGAATGTCTTACTGACAACAAACTTTTTTTCTCGTTGAACAGAACTGGGGTCTTATCTGCATGATTATCGAAATCATTATCGAGATCATCAGTATCACGCTCTACAGCATCGTCTTCTACCGCTACTGGTCCAAGCGCAAGCTGCTCAAGACCATGAACATGCGCGACAAGGCCCGGTCCGACCTCTACCTCGCCCAGCTGCGCGTGCAATCGGCGCCCAACACGCCCGGCTTCGGCCCCAAGTCGCCCACCTTTTCGCAATACGCCCTTTCCCCCCGCTTCCCGCCCTCGCAGTACCAATCCTTTGACGACGTCGAGAAGGGCTACGGTGCCGGTCCTACCCAACAGCAGCAGCAGCAGCCATTCACCCCCGGCGGCGGCGGCGGCCAGCGTCTCATCATCCCTCAGTCGTCCTCCTTCAGCTCGCCCAAGATCGACACGGGTTTCAAGCTGCAGGCTCCTCCCTCAAAGGCTAACCCTGCCACGCCCGTCACGCCCAAGGGCGGGTTCATGACGCCCTCGTCTTCCAACGCGGTCTCGCCCGTGGATCCCATGCCTCAAATCAACCTGCCCCAGCCTCCCCCGCCGGCGGTGGTGCAGATTGCGCACGCGCCGATGGCGGATGGCGAGCAGCAGTATGAGGCGGTACCGATCCCCGGGGCTTATGCCGGTCAGGCGATCAAGAACCCCCCGCCGCCGCCTATGCAGACGAGGTTTGCTTAGGTGGTCACCGGGTTCGGATGATGGCAGTGGCAGTGGCAGTGGGTGTCAATAAGCAAGGCGATGAAAGTATATATATCCCCTTTTCTCTTCTAAAGCAATCTCTTTTTCCCTTTGTTTATAGGTTTTACTTTGTTTGTTTCAAATTGGATATACCAAAGGCGTTGGCGGGATCACAACTTTTTTTTTTTTTTTTGGAATAGCGATGGAGGATGGATGGATGGAATGACGGAAGAAAAATTGAGCGGAGCAGACAGAGTGTGTGTATAATATGAGCGGGAACTCGGGATACGTGAAAGATGAAGATGGATGGATGACAGAAGGTCAAGTTACCTTTTTTCCTCTGAGACAGATCAGACAGGAAAAGAACAAGAGAATAGAATTCTCTAAGTGTGTGAATCGAATCAAACAAACAAGTTCGTCTGACACTGAAGAGTTTCACTTGAACATGGTGGTATGCATAGCCAAGTGGTTGGTGTTTATGTTGAGAAAAAAAAAAGTACTCCCGTGTCTTGAACATCGTGATACTCACAAACGAACTTGGGTGGTAGCCAACCTCCCCAGCCACAAACCACATGGTGAAGCCATCACCAAGATTCATGTGTAGCTACATTGAGAGACAAAATCTGGGTTACTCAGCGAGGTGAATCCTGGCACGGTAGTGTATGTAATACCATAATAGTTTTCCCAGCCATTATAACAATTACAAGCGGGAGCACCCGACGCATCATCCCCGTTTCCTTCGGTGGTAGTAATAAGCTTTGATGTTCACCAAGTCCAAGGCCCGGGGGAGGGGCCCGGGGAATTGAAGCCAAATCCAAGCTCCACTCCGCTCAGGGGCGCCAGCTGTCAACCTGCCAAAGATACTCATCGATCTGAACTGCCAGTGGGCAGCAGGAACAGATCAAGATTGATGCACTTTGCGACAGCTGCCAGCCCGAGTTCATCTCATCCTGTCGGGGTCCGGTCCTCAGCGGGTGCGCTACACTGCAATGACGGACGCTGGCGGGACCTGCACTAACAATTAATTTGCCGGCGGGACGGAGGGACCAGGACCCTTTGCTATGAGGTGGAATTGGACCCATTCGGGGATGCCACATGTAATTGTCGCGTTTCGGATCGGGTCAAGTCCCCAAGTGTGTTCCTGAATCAGGCCGACGCTTTCTTTTACCGTGCCTCTCCTTTCCCCTTTATCTTCTCCTTCTCGTAGTTTAAGCAGATAGAGTTGGAGGTGAATGAAAGTGAAGTACACAAAACAAGTCGAGTAAAAAGGTACGTGCATGAAGTTGTCAGCAACCTCAAGGGTAATTCGCAACTTACACTACACCACACCACACCACACCACTCGACCGCCGCTCGCCGTGATCGTCACCACCCCCATTTTCCCCAAAAGAAGAAGAAAAGGGGACGGGACGGGAGCTCTCCAATTCCTTCCTCCCAAAGCCGCGACCTCACCTCCAGCTCAGCTACACACAACCCACCTAGTCCAGTCCAGTCCAGTTCAGTCCGGTCCTAGCAATATAACTAACGAAACGGGCGTCACCGTGCAGACCAGCCTACCAAACCCAAAACCAAGCTTTCCCACTCATCCTCCGTCGTCGTCTCGCTCCCATCATCCCCCAACCCCGAACCGGCAAGTCGCTCTGTACCACCTACCTACCTACCTACCTCACCAAACCGACCTATCCAATGGCATCCCGCCAAGCCTTCCGAAGCCTAGCTGCTTCCACTCCTTCTTCTTACACAACCACCTCTACTACCCTCCGCGCCGCCTCCGCCGCTTCTCGTCGTTGCGCATCTACTCTCCAGAACACCACTACTCGTCGCAGCACTCAGTGGACTTCTTCCACTTTCCAGCAAGGGCAAGGAAGAAGCAACAAGAGAAGCTACAGCACTCCCGGTGGCTCTCCCCCGCCTAGGGACACGAACAAGATCAGCTTTTGGCCTTTTGTGGCGCTGATTGCCTTGACGTCCGGAGGGTATATGTTGTTGGTTAACCGGAGAAAAGGTGAGTTCTTCTTTCTGTTTGTTTGATATAATCTGGGGGTAAAAAGAGAAGAACAAGAAGAATGTGAAGAGGGGTAAAGCGGTGGTACTAGAGACAGTCAGTCAGTCAGTCAAGTCGGCCGACGGGAGACGCACGTGGAAGCAGCAGTGCAGTGGGAATGCAGGGCAGCGAAGGAAGGCGGAAAGGGCAACTCAAGGTCCAGTCGCTCTCTTAACTCCCTGCTGCTGCTGCTGCTGCTGCTGCTGTTGCTGCTGCCCTGTGGCTTTGTCAGACGAGACAAGACGAGACGAGACGAAACGTCCGACACAACCCACCACTGCAGTTCCTAAACTAAGTGGAAGCTCACCACCTACCTCTCCACCTCCCTATTTTACCTACATAACATAACATAAACCATCCTCAAAACAACAACAACAAAGCTAACCACCCCCGATCACCACTTAGACATGCCTCCCAACCCCACCTCCTCCTCAGCCGCGGCTGCTCCCGCCCCCTCCACAACCCCTGCCTTCTCCCCCTCCGACGTAACCGTCATCTTCGTCCTCGGCGGCCCCGGCGCCGGCAAGGGCACCCAATGCGCCCGTCTAGTCCGCGACTACGGCTTCACCCACCTCTCGGCCGGCGACCTGCTCCGCGCCGAACAAGACCGTCCCGGCTCGCAATACGGCCAATTAATCCGCGACTGCATCAAGAACGGCGCCATCGTGCCCATGGAAGTCACCGTCGCTTTGCTCGAAAACGCCATGCGCGACACTCTTAGCTCGTCCAAAACTGGTGGTAAAGGTCGGTTCCTGATTGATGGGTTCCCCCGCAAGATGGACCAAGCCGTCAAGTTCGAAGAGGTCGTTTGCCCTGCCAAGATGGTGCTCTTTTATGATTGCCCGGAGCAGGAGATGGAGAAGAGGTTGCTGGAGCGCGGCAAGACGAGCGGGCGTGAAGATGATAATGCCGAGAGTATCAGGAAGCGGTTCAGGACGTTTGTGGAGACGAGCATGCCGGTTGTGGATCACTATGAAAGGGAAGGAAAGGTGGTCAAGGTGGATTCGACGCCGGGGCCGGATAAGGTGTATGAGGAGACGAGAAAGCAGTTGAGGAGGGTGTTTGGGGATAAGTTTTAGAGGGGGTTGACTTGACTTACTCCGGGGATGAGATGGGAGTGGTTGACGGGGGGGTTAAGGTAACTTGGTTTCTACTATTTCTGAGATGGGGTTGGCCGTTCCATGAAAATAAAAACTTTTAAATACTACACTACTACAGATTTATTAGAAAGGGACGGAGCGATGGAGTCGCGGAGACGGTCGGTGGATGGATGGGGATGGTTTTCTCCCGTTTGGAAATTGAACTTGCTCTGTCTTTTTCCAGATGTCGAGATGGCTTGGTATTGCATTCAGACTTTTTACCGTTGTGAAGCCTGAACAGAATGATCTCGTTGTTTCCACCGTTGAGGGTCATAGACGTTCTAAAGAAGCAATGCTGTTACTCGCCTTCTTGGTCTTTTGTATCCTGAGTGGTAGACCACATCCGGTTCATTCGACATCCCCTTCACCCGAATTGCTGCTTGCCCCATCATACGAATGGAGAGAGAAAACCTGATGATTGCTGGATATCTAACCCCCCCCCCCCCAATTCCTCGGAATGATACAACAATAGAAATGCAATTCCGCCAAAAAGTGTAGTAGCTCTCCCTTGAAAATGGTGTTCCGTTTTTTTTTCGGGGGGCTCACAACTCCTTGATAGATAACAACAACAACAACAACAACAACAACAACAACAACAACCCGTTTTGATGTAGAATTCCTTTCCCATTCAAATGAACTGAACTGAACTGCTGACCGAGCGGGATAATACAGGGGCAAGACATCGCTCTTTTTCTTTTTGAAAGATCCCCTCATATCTCTATGCTACTAACAACAACAACTAATTATTGCAGCAAAAATATCCTGTTGGCAACCCCCTTCAGTCATCATCATCCGTGCGTTGCCTCGTCTGTCTGGCACCGCCGGTACGTCCTCCCCGGTTGCCGCCGCGCTGCTCCGACTCGCCAAGACCGGCGTTGGCCAGCTTGCGCTCGAGCTCCTGCTGCTCACGCTCACGCTGGGCCTCGACATCGGTCTGGGCCTTGCGCACGACGCCGACGAGCCTATCGACGACCGTCTTGAACTGGTCGACGCGGGTGCCGAGCTCGCGCCACTGCTTCTCGCCAAAGACGCGGTAGGTGGTGCGGTGAACCAAAAAGACCTTTTGCTTCTGTGACAGGCGGCCCTCGACCAGCTTGGAGCGGATCACGTCAATGGTCCACATCTCGACGTCCTCGTCGGGGATCTGGAGGGCCTTGGCGATGCTGGCGTAGGGGATCTCGCGGTTCGGGGTGCTGGCGGCGAGCGAGGCAAAGGTGAGCAGGCGCATCTTGCGCTGCAGCTTCTCGTGGTCGAGCTTCTCGTTCTCGATCCATCCCTGGTGCTCGTCCCTGAAGTCGTTGTAGTCCTCGAGGTCCTGCTCGGTGAAGATGTCGAGGAGCTGCGAGTAGACGGGGTGCGAGTCGCTCAGGGCGTGGACCGAGGGGAGCGAGCGCAGGTCGTTGAAGTCGAAGCGGGTGGGCGACGAAATGGCCATGCGGAGGGCGCGGAGGGAGAGCTTCTGGGCCTCATCGGAGGCGACCTCGTCCTGGTTGTCGCGGTCGAAGGTGGCCAGAGCCTTGAGGAGGTAAAAGTAGGACTCCCTGTACACACAAGAAAAGGTTAGCATGAAGCCGTACAATGATGCTGTAAAAGGTAAATACTCACTCCTGATCACCGGCGTCGTTGGCGGCATCGGAAACCTCGACGTAGAGCTTGCGCTGGCTCTCCGAGTCGGACTTCCATTCCTGGAGCCAGCCCTCGACGTTCTTTAACCTGGGCTTGAGGAGGTCGAACTGGCTGTTTTGCCTGATGAAGCGGACGATCTGCATAAAGACATTGAAGCGCAGCGGGTTGGACTTGTCGAGGAGGTTGAAGATGGTGGTGAGCGCATTGGAGGCGAGGGTGAAGCCGTGGGTGGGAGACGAGGTGATGGGCTTGAGAAGGTTGGCGCAGAGGGTGGGCAGGTACTTCTTGGGCTCCTCGGACTGGAGGACGAGGTGGATGAGGAGGTTGTAGGCGGGGGTGAAGTCCTTCTCGGGGGCGGCGTTGAGGGAGTGGGAGGCCTTGACGATGAGGTCAAGGGCATCCTCGCGCTTGTCCTGCTCGAGGAGAGGCTGGACCTGCTCGCCGACCTGGACGAAGTCGGCCATCTCCTGCGCCAGCTCGGCGAAGGTGCCGTCGACGAAGATCAACTGGGGGGTAGCCATGTTGGTCGGTGTGTGTGTGCGTGTGTGGTTGTTTGACGACGGGCTACCGAACTATTCCCACTTGGACCTAAAGGCTGGAGTGAGGTCGGGTTGAGGCGAGACACACGGCGGGACGGGGGGACGGACGGGGGACACGGCGACGGGGAAAATATGGCCGGGGACAATCTGACAGTATGTCCTGGTGCTAAAGGTCGACACTGGCCGGAAACGATACGGATATCCCGTCAGACGTGGGAGGGGCCCCAAAGGAAGTTTTCTTTAGTGGCAGGGCTCCGCTCTTTCTTTTTCTTTGCACACTCAGTTGCTGGGCCTCGACTCGCTGAGACTGGACCCTCGAACCAATTTCTCAAAGCAAAAAAATGCCCCGCATTCAAATGCCAAGCCCACCGCCTATTTTTGCCCTGTGCTGAAGAAGAGCTGTTCTGTGTGCTCCAGCCAGTCACGTGCAGGATTGTCAGGGTTGTTGCAGTCATCTGCTTGTGACATAGAAAACCCTGACCAGCGAGGTCGTGACAATGTCAAGCTCCAGTCCCTTTTCCTGTGCTTGTCACCGTGCACTTGACATTGTCCCCAGCTTCTCCAAATCCGATCTTCTTAAAGTCACATTCCCATTCATGATGTTTTGACATGGATATCAACAAAGATGAATAATCGAAGGATCCGAATTTGACAAATCAAATATCCAGGTCGAGATTTTGGACCACTTGAACGATCTGATTTCCTATTTGATGTGATGCACTCGATCGAGGTTCGCAGTTACTTGCCTTGGTCTGTGGAGATATAAACCACGGGAATGACGGCACACCTTGATTAGAGTAAACAAAACTATTGAACTCGCTACATCATCGAATATCTTCTTTTTTGACTTGTCACGATCGTATCTATCAAGACAAGATGGCGACCTTTGTAAGCTCACCTAAAACACAAACAGAAGCGGGAAGCGAAGAGGGGGTCACGGGTCATCTGAATCGGATATCCAGGCAGACACTTAGAGTGTGGTGGTGACCCGGGCAACGGCCACCTTCCATTACAGCCTGAGGATATTGTATCAGCTCCTTCCTTTTTCCACTGACGTGATGGGAGTCTCAAAATAACAAATGACCGGCACGCCTGACAACCCAGAAGGATGTTGAAGAGTCACAACGAACGAACCCACAATGGATTCCCAAGAAAAGAGTGATGACCAACCAGCCCTACGCTATGTATGCAATGCACATGGTGACATTCAACAAGGGCTGAGGGTGTGCACCGCCGAAAGAAAGTCAACAAGTGTACCTAGCTAGCGTACAGAGACAGCAACAGTAAACAAAGCCCCTTGAGGGCATATTTCAAATTGCATATACACGTAGATATTTCATAGAGAATCAAATCAATGTTGTCAACTGGATGCTGTTTCCCTTTCTGTGGATTTGTTGACTTATACGCGCCAAAAGAGTGGAGTCATGGCGAGGCGAGGCGCGGCGTGATTTCCAAGCGAAAAAGATGAAAAGCTTCCACTTGGGGCGCGGTCATCAAGGCTTGTAAGGTAATTAATGTACACTGTGAATCCCTGACGTTGTATGGTTGCTTTCTGGTGGAGGCCCCCCCCCCCAAATACCTTAGCACTGCCCGCGGCCTATCCCAGTCCCTCGCGAACTGCACAGTAGCATCATTCAGTCACTCAGTCATTCTCCCCAGCCCGGCGCCGTCACCACCACCACCCCATCTTTTTCCACTCTACACACAACCTACCTGGAACACACCATCCCGCCACTTGATCACTTGAGATCCTCTCTTTTGAATCGAATCCTCAGCTCCGGCATTAACTGACCAACACACCATTCGACCCGTTGCCCTACAATCCCAGCAGCCATGGCTCCCCGAGCTGAAGGCAGCAGCACTCTTAAGAGAGCTCGCGTACGTCCGTCCACTCACTCCCCCATCCCATATGTCATGTCATGCCATGTCATGACTACATTATACATCAAGCTTTTTATTAGGTAGTCCATGGCGCATTGCGTCACCACCAAGCATGCTCCGTCGACTAATATGCGCTCTACTTCAGGGTTCTGCCGACGACAACGATTCCTTCAAGAAACCCCGTCGCTCCGAGCGCCTCTCCTCCCAGCGCACCGGCGACAGCCCCGAACCCAAGCAGAAGACGCCCCTCAAGACCACCAAACAACTGCCATCTCCAGTCACCCACGATTCCGATGAATTCCCACAGGATTCCAAAGAGCCCACTGCCACTCCTCCAGCCGGCCGCCCCAGCCAGCTGTCGCAAATCAGCCCTCGCCCAGAAAACCAACATTCTCAGTCGCAAGCGTCCCAGCTCAATGACACACAAGCCTTTAGCCAGTTGCCCGATCTCGATAAGGCTTTGTCGGACGAGGTGGAGGACGAAGTCAAGGAGGGAGTTTGGGGCTACCTGTTTCCCCTAGATCCTAGGTACGGCGGCCGCTGCGTCGTCTTGAGGAGGAGGGCTGCTTGTCCCCTTCCAGATACGGTCTCACAGGCGGTTGGCTCCAAGAGAGGTAAACGCGGCCAGAAGGCGCTGATCAAGGAGGAGCACGATTTGGACAAGACCAAGGTCAAGGGACTTCCATCCGGTGGCTATCTGATCGGCCGACACCCAGAATGCGGTTGGTTCACCTGTACAATCCCCGCTATACGCCACCATGCTAACATGACATTAGACATCCAAATAGAGGACCCCATCGTTTCGAACCGGCACTGCATCATCTTCACAGAGAACAAGGGCAACGACACCATCGCCGTATTAGAGGATCTGTCGAGTAACGGAACGTTCGTCAACGAGGCAATAGTGGGTCGCAACCGCCGGAGAGAGCTCCAAGAGCTAGATGAGATCGCCGTTCTTGGCACAGCCCGCTTCATCTTCCGATACCCCAAAAGTCGACACACCAGCGCATTCAGACAGCAGTACACCATGCTGCAGAAGTTGGGCAAGGGTCATTTCGCCGAGGTCTACTTGTGTGTGGAGAAGTCGACGGGTACACAGTATGCCGTCAAGGTCTTCTCCAAGACTCCTGGCGTCGAGGAGAGGTCCAAGGACGAGGGTCTTCAGCAGGAAATTGCCGTGCTGATGGGGGTTAGTCACCCCAACGTCTTGTGTCTCAAAGATACCTTCAATGAGCCCAACGCCGTTCACCTAGTCCTTGAGCTGGCGCCAGGAGGCGAGCTCTTCAACTACATTGTCAAGAAGACCAAGCTGTCCGAGAACGAGTGCCGCAAGTTGTTTACCCAGCTGTTCCAGGGTGTCAAGTACTTGCACGACCGCAACATTGTCCACCGCGACATCAAACCCGAGAACATTCTGCTGGTCGATGATGACCTGCACGTCAAGCTGGCGGATTTTGGTCTTGCCAAGATCATTGGCGAGGAGTCCTTCACCACCACTCTCTGCGGTACGCCCAGTTATGTGGCACCGGAAATCCTCACCGACACTCGTCATCGCAAGTACACCAAGGCGGTCGATATCTGGTCTCTCGGTGTAGTGCTGTACATTTGCTTGTGCGGCTTCCCACCTTTTTCGGATGAACTCACCTCGCCCGACTTCCCTTATTCCCTTTCGGATCAAATTAGACAAGGCAAATTCGACTATCCATCGCCTTACTGGGACCCGGTGGATGATTTGGCTCGTAAGTTACCTAGTTTTATTCAAGATAGTGCTGTTCTCGATACTAACAGTGCCCCAGTTGACCTGATTGATTCCATGCTGGTCGTCGACCCCGAGAAGCGTTTCACCATCGACGATTGCCTTTCTCATCCATGGATGACCCAAAAAACGCCTGGCGTCAACGACAGCACCAACGGCCTCGTTAACGGCATCGCCGGTCTCGACGTCACCAGGCGCGGCGTCCTCCGCGAGCGCACCCTCCTCAGCTCCATTAACACGGTCGAGATCGCCGACAAGATCCCACTTGGCGAGAACAAGCCCGAGCTGAAGATCTACAAGAAGAATCCCACGGAAACGGTCAATGGGCCCAGCCAGCACGAACTTGCCGGTGCACAAGCAGGACCCTCCCGCCAAAAGGAGGCCAGGCCCGATGACAACAGGGATCCAAATGAGTTTATGAAGATGGGTGGCAAGGGTGATGAGGTACTCTTTGCGGACGATCCGAAAAGTAATTACCCAAGCGCCAAGAAGGATGCGAAGGATATTGTCGAGTCGACGACAAAGACGAATGGCAAAGGTAAGGGTAAGGGTAAGAAAAAGTAATAATGGGGTTCATGATCACTCCGTACTTCTTGCCTGGCCTCCCTTCACCAAAAAAACTTCAACGATGGAATATGGGCATTGGCGTTTGGAGCATTGCATTTGGTTGTTAGAGTAATAATTGGGTTGTATCTGTGGGATAAGGAGGACATATATTACAATGATGGATGTTGGGGGGGATGGCATGGATCTGATGTTCTATGTAATGGTATGTCCAAACCAGGACAGGTCATGACATGTTTGTTGTTGAAGCAGGCAAACTAGCAAGCGGCTTTGGGATTGTCATTATGGATGCAAGATTTCATGGATGAAGGACGGAAACTGGTACATATATCACTGGAGCTTTAATCTTTTTTTTCGTCTTATCTGCTTAATTTTTTTTTTCTTTTTCTTTTTTTTTTTTTTTTTTTCTCCATTTGCTTTTCTTTTTCTTCTTCTTTCGGCACTCCACTGTATGTGTGACGAGAGAGTTTCTTTAGCCAAAAAAGCGGTGCTGCATGGGACTTTAAGGCGAGGTTTTTGCCAAGGCGAGATTCAGTGGTATATGATGAGTTATGTTATTTTGTATGTATGTATGTATGTATGTATGTATGTATGTATGTATCTGTGCGTGCAAAGTACATCTGAGGACACCTAGATAGCGTTTTGCTTCTTTATCTTTTCACTTCGATGATGAATGGGTATTCATAGCAAGCAAGCAAGCAAGCAAGCAAGCAAGCAAGCAAGCAAGGACATTTTAGTTAGGTAGATAGATGATCTCAGAAGAAGAACAAAAGGAAACAGGATTTTCTTCACAAAGAGCCTCAATGATGCTACAAGTTGATCGCGGCGTGAAATCAGATTTGTTGGTTGGAACTTGCGTAACACGAACAACTTGAAGGTACCTCTCTAGTGATCACATATCCATCCTACCCGATCGAGTGTCCGTCCGTCCACTAAATAATCAAGCGGTGCGGTATCCAGTGAGTGTTGTGTTGTCAGAAAACCTTACCCTGTATAATTCCGCCCATGGGCACTACATCTTTGGGTTTTGGGTAAGTAGTACCCGGCCAGAACAGAACAGACAGACAGTCATAGGTGATTTAAGGACGCTACAAGGGGAGAGATGACATTACATCGATGTAATAGGAATGTTACGTAGCGAGGTGTCCGCAGACAATGGTGAGCAAAGGAGGACGGACCTCGATGGAAGGGTTTTGGAAGGAGAGAGAGAGAGAGAAAATTGAGAGGAGAGGGGAAATATCGAAGGACAGACATTGATTGATGTAGAAATGTTAACTAGGTATCCGTCAACAACAATGTATAAAGGAGGACAGACCTCGATTGAAGGGTTTCGAAAGAAGGATAATCTCGAAAAAAAAAAAAAAAAAAAAAAAAAAAAAAAAAAAAAAAAAAAAAAAAAAAAAAAAGGGAAAAAGAGGGAAACGCTAAGGGGAACGAGACATCGGGAACCGAAACATACATGAGAATGAAAAGATGGAAAAAGGTCCGATCCTCCTCCTCCTTCGGTCAGTACCCACACTATTTACTTAGTCGCTCTGTGCAACTTGATTAAACTTAACTAAACTCCGTCAGTGTAGTATAGTTCAATTAATCAGGGTTTAATTTTTTTTTTTGATTTTTTTTTTTTTATTTTTGGGAGGGGGGGGGGGGGGGGGGGGGAGCTCTATCTATCTATCTTCTAAGAGAAAGAAAGAAAGAAAAAAAGAAAGAAAGCTGTTGGGGTAGGTAGGTAGGTAGGTAGGTACTTCTCAAATTTCTTTTTCTTCTCGTTCAAATTGCGGGTGGGTGGTGGCATCATTCATAATTTTTTTTTTTCTTTGCTGATATGATGACAAGAATCACCGTTGCGTTTCTAGTAGGTTACCCTGTACCCAGGACCCAGTATCCAGTACGCAGTACGCAGTGCCCAGTGTTCAAGGGGATAACCTAGCTGTTAATATAAAAGGGAACGACGAAATGGGCGAGGGGGAAGTATGAATAACTTTACATAACACTATAAAACGTAGGTAGAGAGAGAGAGAGATGTGTGT
Organism: Neurospora hispaniola; assembly: GCF_033458365.1. Taxonomy (NCBI): domain Eukaryota; kingdom Fungi; phylum Ascomycota; class Sordariomycetes; order Sordariales; family Sordariaceae; genus Neurospora; species Neurospora hispaniola. The sequence goes on along the minus strand of NW_026944407.1, from coordinate 4,817,228 downwards.
ATGTGTGTGAATCCTCAACTGCTGGTTGATATAACATGGCAGTGTGTATCATTACTTCCTATCCTGATCAAGTGCAGAGTGAAGCGCAAGAAACAAACAAGCAGAGCATCCGGTTACTCGGATGACGTGCTAGGATATATATGTTCATTGTACTCCTGATTTATTAGTAGTAGTGGTGATAGTAGTAGTAGTGTAGTATAGGTATCATGCAATAGCGTTAAAAAAAGAGAAGCCACTCCTGTCAGTCCATAGAGAGACGAAGCAGCAACCCAACAGGTCCCCCTTGGTCTGGCTAAGTAAGGTACAGGAAGTCGATAACCATTTCTTAGCCATCAAAGTCAAGCAAGCCAGACGACAACAACCAAAAAAGCCAGAAAGCCAGATCAGCAGAAAGACAGACGAGCACCAGCAGCAGCAGCAGCAAACAAGCCCCGGCAAAGACGAGACTAGCAGCGATGGCAAAGCAACAGTCGAACCAGTAAATACGAGAGAGACACGAGACAGAGGAACAAGACATACAGAAATTGAAAACTAGCAAACCAGCCGCAAGTAGTAATTTCAATGCCTTGTTGATAACAGAAACCGCCTTTGGACCTTAAAAACCTGATTTGAACCCGGGTACCGGACAGAGAAAACACACAACACGATAAAGACAACACGGACTCCATCCACTTTCCATCCTTTCTTCCTCCCTTTCTCTCCTCATTTCTTTTTCCTTCCATCCCATCTCATAAAACCTTCTTCCACTTTAAATTGGCGTGGCTGTTGGTTGCTTGGTGTATCGCACGCGATGTTGATCAAAGAGTAGTATGTGCTCGTATGACCAGCTAAATTCCTCCAATAAAAGTCATATTGACCCATCCACACGGTTAGCTTGCTTTATGGATGTTGGGTTCGGAGAGGCTTGCACGTGCCCTGCTCAGAGGATCCTCCTTATCCGCCGTCACGATGGATGGGCTCTCCAGGCCGGAGACGAGGCTGTCGGCGGCAGTGAGGCCCCTGGTGGCGAGGGGTGGGCGGAGCGCAGCGTGCTGCGCGGCTTGGCTGGCAGAGTACATGCCGTTGTCGCGGCGGCCGCCTGTGACGGCGTCGGCAGCACGAGTGAGCTCGCGCTCCCGGTTCTTCTCGAGTAGTTGCCCGCCGAGCGTCGCACACTTGAGAATGGTCTGGATTAGATGGTTCTGCTGCAGCGGCTTGGAGAGATACTCGTCCATCTGTGCCTGGATACACTTTTCCCTGTCGCCCATCATGGCGTGCGCCGTGAGGGCGATGATGGGTGTGCGCTGGCTGCCGAGGCTGCGCTCGTACTCGCGAATCTTGGCCGTAGCTTCGAAACCGCCCTATGGAATTGTTAGCATCGGTTTCTTGGTTGGAAAAACAGCTTTGACTCACCATAATAGGCATCTGGACGTCCATAAGAATGACATCGAACTTTTTCCTCTTGACGGCCTCAACAGCCTCTTCACCGTTTCCAACAACGGTGACGACGTGGTGATACTTCTCCAGAATCTTGACCGCGAGCCTCTGGTTGACCGTGTTGTCTTCGGCAAGCAGGATCTCGAAAGATTTGGTGTTGTCCGCCAGCGACGGCGTGGCCCTATTTTCAAGAGCAGGGACCATGCCGTTACCGAGGTCAATGAGTTGACAAGGCGTCGTCATGTACGAAGTGATACCCAAGTCAAGACAAGACTTTAGCGAGACGTGAACGACTGGTGCTAGCAATACGATGGGAAGGTACTTAAAGTCGTCAACAGACCGCAAGCGCCTTGCATCCTCGATCGAGTCCACAATGATGACGTCGTAGGGCGCCTGGCCGGCAGCTCTGGCCTTCTCGAGCGCAGGATTCCTCTCCGAGTCGACGACAATGGGAACGAGGCCCAAGCCGTGGAGCATCTTGGCGATCTCCGGTCCATGTCCGGTGCGGCCCTTGTCGATGAACAGGACCTGGTGACTCTTGTAAGGGTTGAGCTGCTTGGCGATCAACGAGATATCGTCGTTGGCCAAGCGGACCACGCAGGTGAAGAAGAACTTGCTACCCTTACCATACTCACTCTTCACCCACACGTCACCACCCATGAGGTTGACGAGACGCTTGGAAATGGAGAGACCGAGACCAGTACCGCCAAACTTGCGAGTCATCGAACCATCGGCCTGCTGGAAAGTGTCGAAGATGAGATCCAGCTTGTCCGCCGGAATACCGATACCAGTGTCGGAAACGACAAACTCGATAGCGTACTCTTCGGTGCTGCACTGTACTGAAGAGGCCTTCTGGATGGTAAGACTGACTTCACCATGCTCGGTGAACTTGATAGCGTTGCCAACAAGGTTAAGAATAATCTGGCGCAACCTGAAGGAGTCTCCGACGACGTGGTCGGGTACAGAATGGTCGACACGATACGTAAGATCCAGGAACTTCTCGTTTGCCTTGACGGCAAGAGTCTTGAGCGCATTGAAGACGGTGCCACGCAACGTATAAGGAATCTCTTCGATGACCATACGCCTAGCTTCAATCTTGGACAGATCCAAAATGTCGTCGATGATGGTCAGTAAGCTGTTGGCCAGGGAGTTGACAATGTTGAGCATTTCTCTCTGATACTGTGTCAGGTCAGTATCGAGAGTAAGTTGTGTCATGCCGATAATGCCGTTCATGGGTGTGCGTATTTCGTGGGACATGTTCGCCAAAAACTCGGACTTGGTCTTATTGGCCAGTTCGGCGGCTTCCCTGGCCTGGGTATTACGTTGGATACTGTCCCTCAAATTGTAGACCATCTGATTGATCTTCTTTTTGAGTTCGTCCATCTCGCCTGAGGCTTCTACCTCGACGAGTTTTGTAAAGTCCCCGTCTGTTGCTGCATTTGTAATGTCGCCGAAAGCTCTCACTTGAGCCGTCTGTAAAAGGCATTAGCAAAGAGGGGTGCTGTTCAAGGGTGCTGGCGGCGAGACATACCAAGTTATTCGCCATTGTGTTGACATCGGTGGTAATTTCCTTCCACCTGCCCTTCAAGCCAGCAACATCGGCTTGTCCTCCCATGATACCATCGACACCGACATCCTTGGCGACTCTCTGCACCTCATTACAGAAAATGGAGAGTCGGTCAACCATGTTGTTGATAGTCTCCTTGAGTATGAGTATCTCTCCCTTGGCTTCAACTTCAATTTTGCGGCTCATATCACCATTGGCAATGGCTTGTGTGACGGTAGAGATCCCACGGACCTGTAAAAAGTTAGCAAACAGTGCATGCCGCAAAGGATCATTAGGAGCAGCTTACCTGAGATGTAAGGTTGCTGGCCATGGTATTGACGTTCTCGGTGAGATCCTTCCACTTGCCCTCCACATTATCAACCTGTGCCTGACCACCCAAGGTACCATCGGTGCCGACTTCCCTGGCGACCTTGCTGACCTCGAAAGCGAAAGTACCAAGACGGTCAACCATGGTGTTGATAGTGTTCTTCAAATCCAGGATTTCACCCTGAACCTCGACCCCAATCTTCTTGGTCAAATCACCCTTGGCGACGGCTGTGGTAACCTTTGCGATTTCTCGCACCTGTGTGGTCAAATTCATGGCCATGCCGTTGACATTTTCGGTGAGGTCCCTCCAAGTACCCTGAACATCGTGAACAGTGGCCTGCCCACCGAGCCTTCCTTCGGTTCCGACTTCCCTGGCGATCTTTGTAACTTCCCGAGCGAATTGTTGTAGTTGGTCCACCATAGAGTTGATAGTCTTCTTCAGTTCGAAAATCTCACCGCGGCATTCAGCTTGTACTTTTTGAGTAAGGTCACCCTTGGCGACAGCGGTAGTAACCTTGATGATATCTCTGACTTGGGTTGTTAGATTGTTGGCCATGGCGTTCACATTAACCGTAAGTTCGTTCCACATGCCCTGGACTCCTTCAACGTCGGCTTGACCACCGAGGATACCCTCGGTACCGACATCTCTGGCGACACGTGTAACTTCAGAGGCAAAAGTCCGTAGCTGATCCACCATTGTGTTGATGGTTTGTTGAAGTTGAAGTATTTCACCCTTGGCGGGACGCTCGATTTTCTTGGTAAGATCGCCATGAGCGACAGCAGTCGTTACGGAAGCAATCTCTCGCACTTGGTCGGTAAGATTCTGGGCCATGACGTTGACTAAATGATGGTCAGTACACGTAGGCCACTGCTGCTGCGGCTGTCAAGATGGGATCAAACATACCGTTGTCTGTGAGTTCCTTCCAGGTGCCGTCAACGCCTTCGATCTGAGCTTGGCCACCAAGAATACCCTCGGTTCCGACTTCACGAGCGACACGCGAGACTTCGCTGGAGAAGACTTGCAGCTGGTCCATCATTGTGTTTATCGTACGCTTGAAGGTGGTGATTTCCGGGTCCATTTCCACCGAGTTCATCCGGACCTTTTTGGACAAATCACCCCTGGCGACGGCAGTGACAATCTCACCGATTTCCCGGAGAGCCTTTTGGAAGGCCTCGTTGGCCTTTTGATGCTTCCAGAGTTCCCGCTCAAGGGTAGCAACCCGTTCCTGTTCAATAATAGCCAGAGCCTTTTCCTGAAGTTGCTTTTGCTCAATCAGCTGGGCGTTGACACCAGCAAGCTCCTGACGCTGGCTGTCAAGCAGCTTGGACTGGTCGTCGACATGTTCGCGGAGACCCTCCAGGGCCTCGTCGATGAAGCCATTCCGCGGTAGCGGAGCGGGGTAGCGGGCATCAGGCGTTTCCGAGGATGGCGAAAGGGTGCCGTTTGAAAACAGCGCATCGGTTGGCGCATTTGGTGTATCGGGCATAGCTGGAGGAGAGGCAGCGATGGCGGCAGTCTCCAGCTGCTCTATGCGGACAACCAGAGCCGAGAGCTCACGCTCCAAATCACCCTTCTCACGGGTATACGGACCGGGAAGCCTGACATGGGTGCTTGGGCGAAGGCCAGAGGTCTGGGTAGTGGCCGGGTCGACGGCCAGGGATTTGACGAGAGCAGCAATAGCTGCGAGAGTTGGTCCGTCAGTCATGATTGTGGGCTACGGCCGTTGGCGCCGTGAGCCTTGGGGACGGAATAGAGCAGGAAACGCAGTCGGGCAAGGCGCGGAAGCTAGTGGGTAACAATCAACTCTTGCGACTTCATGGGCGTTTGCGGGTCTCAGAAGCTGGTTTCAATTGAATCGAGATGGGAGATGGACTCGAGAGAATAGGGAGCGGCGTTGTAATCGATCTCTGGTCTCTGGGTTGTGTTGCTGGTTGGGTAGCTTGATGTGGTTATGTTGCGAAATTGCAATGCAGAGCGTCGGGTTGGTGGTGGTCTTGAAGCAGGGGATCGTCAGCAAAGGTGAAGAATGCAAGCGCGTGCGTATATAATTGACAGTTTCAGACGAAAGAACAGTGCTGGTGGGGAGTGGGCTCACTGTTTGTAGATAGGTATCCCGCCGCGATGGGTGGGAATTGTGTTTTTCAAAAAGGATTGTATCGCGAAAGGAGAGCGGGAGCTGGAGCTGGACGGAGGCTTCAGGCTCGGAGACTCGACGTGCGCCTCGGAGCGAGGAGGCAGTAGGAGATTTTGTTTGCCTGTTTTGGTCGCCTTTTTCTCCGTGGCCAAGGTAGGTCAGGTAGTAGGATTGACTGGGGACAGCGACAGCGGTGGGTAGGTAGGTAGGTAGGTAGCGAGTCTAGTCTCGTCCTCAGGTTCAGTCAGTCAGTCGTTGACGACTGCGGGCGGACTGCGGACTGGACTGGGCTGGCACTGCTGCTGCTGAGAGCTGGCTGATCTGTTGCTGGGCCTGGCTCCTTGCGCTGCTGCGGTTGAAGAAGTCCGGGCCGTGGTGGTGGTAAGTGGTGGTGGCCCGGTGGGTGGACTGTTGGACGGGCTGGTTGGGAGAGTGAGGCGGAGAAAGAGGAGAGTTATCGAGCGGTGCCTGGCCTCGACTGGCTGGCAGCGGGCGTGGACTGGGTCGACTGGGTTGAATGGGATCAGATCACTGGCTCCTGGATGGATGGACGGGACTGGAGACCAAAGACAGACTCGTCGGGGCCGCAGCAGGGCACTGCAGTGTCAGTTTGTAAACTCCAGGTGCAGAGTCCGTCGGAGCGCTAGAGGAGGAGCACAGTGCTAGTTGTGTTAGTGCGTGCCGTGCGACGGGGAACAGGGGCGCCCGCCGAGCGTTGAATGGCTGAATGAATCGGCTATGGTTTTGGTGCCGTTGACCACTGCACTTGTTCCTAGCGTCGCTTTGGTTTTTGTTTCTTTTCTTTTTCGTTCCCAACTGTTTTGCCTATCCCATCAGTCGAGTCTCTCTTCATTCTCTTTTCCAAGTTGCCACCTAGGGAGGTCGAGGTTGACGGGGGACTCTTGTACAGTGTGCTGTGGACGGAGCCTTCAGGCAACTCAAGTGCGGAAAAGGGCTTCGTCGAGAAGATGGATGGCACGTGGATGGGGAAATTCTGAAAGGGAAAACGGATGGGATGAGAAAGGGACAGGGCCGACGATGGCCAACAAGGATAATGGCGGCGCGCGGACGACGAGGGTGGAGGGCGGATCCAAGGTCTGAGACTTGCCCGGAGTGATGTTGTTGTTGTGGTTGTTGCTGGGCGAGGTCAAACACCAGGCAGGGTCATGGAAAGTCAGAGAGAACTGAACGAAGCCTCTCCAGTGTTTGCTAAAGGGAATCTCTTCAGGTCTTCCCCTTTGGCTCTTCAGTTGATTTCCCATGCTTCACAGCCGCCCAAGAGAGACGAGAGGCCGCAGAAACGGGATGGGGGTGGGCTGGTGGGGTTGTTTGCCGGCCGAGTGCGCCGAGTAAGGGAGGGATCAGCGCTGGCCGCGCTTCCTGCACGGCAAGGCAGGCAATGAACTGAACTCTTCTTGGTTGCTTCCTCTTGCTTGGTGCTGCCGTGCTTGGCCCCTTGGGACCTGAGGGTTGATATTGTACAGGTGGTCTGTGCTTTGCGCGTACCACTTGATGTACACTACGCAGTCTGTATGGGACCCTTTGAGCATTCTTGGGGTTCACTTCTCACACGTTCATGACCAAGATCTCATCAGTCGTCAACTGTTGATCCGAACTTGTTCATCTGATAACTCGGTCATCTTCTTCCTGCCACTCGGCGGCCACCGTCCGGACTCCGAAATCCAGTGCCGTGCAGGTGGTATCAAAGGCTGCAGACTGGTGGTGCACGGTTGGGACAGTATGAGCGGCAACACTTCACACGCTACCTGCACGCCTCGAGCCTGACACGTGCCTGACTCGTCCCATCTCGTGGTCCGTTGCGACGGAGACGGAGGGACGGACGGCGAACACACAGACAGACAGCTGCCGGGACGGGGTGTTTCCGCTCGGGAACCAGGACGTGCCTGGCACTCTTCAGGACGGAAGCATCTGATCGTGCATGTTTGGAGAGATGGGATCAGAAAAGGCATCAAGGGGACGCAAAGAAACCATTGACCTAGACATCTTCTTAACGAGAGCGCCCCCTCCCTCAAGGCCGCAAACTCCAGATCGGAATCTTGGAAACTCGGGGTCAAGGCTGACATTCACCACTAGAAACACCATCCTCATCTCACGTTTTCCATCTCGGGCCCGATCTCGATCGCAGAGGGAGCAAGGGATCCAAGGTCACCTACTGTGGTCAGGCAGCTGGCCGATGGCACGCATGGGATACCCGCACGCGATGGCACACAAGGCGCCTTGCACAAGACTCTTTTTAATGTACGACTTGGAGTCTTAGCAGTCAAGGCAGTTAGGTCATGCTTTAGTTGATTCTGTAAGAAGCCGTTTCTGGCTTCTATTGCGCATCTGGTCGGGTCGCCGGATCGCCAGTAATCGAGCGTCTTTGGAGAAAGGCCATAGGGATGCACTAATCTCCCATCAACCAACGATCGATCGATGCCATGGAGATCACTGGTTGGTAAGTATCTTATGTGTGGCTACATATACTACACTCCCCCAGCAGTCAGCGAGTCGTCGCCTGAAACGGGGTTGCGGGGTTGCTCAACGCCACCACTTCAAAGTCGTACACATTGTTACAAACATCACGTTGAACAGTCCGAATTGTTGCCCCCGGCTTTCGTTGCCTTCGGTCGACTACCTACATGTAATATAAGTATGGCGGTGGAAATATTGCCTGCGTCGCAACAGGTTTCAGTTGCCAGGCAAGGCATGCCGATGGAGGGGTAGCCAGCCGCTTTTTCAATAAAAAAGACGCCAATATCAACAGCGGACGCCAAACAGCTTTAGGGATTCTACTAGCCTCGACTCCAGATGCCCCGAAGCCTGCTAAGCCATCCAGAGACGAGAACATGACAGCCGGTCCTTGTCAGGTAACCCTTGGCTAGTATTATGCAGTGTATATACATATCACTCCCTCTGTCCCACGCGAGATGACAAAGGTGAGCCTCAGTTCGCAGTTCGCATCTCGGGATGGAACCGTGTGCTCCAGCGGGCAGTTCCAGCCAGCTCTGCCCTGTACAAGCAGCCAAGGCAAAGCAGTTCTAGACTTTGAGCCTCCCCGAACCCGTCGGCATCCCGTGGGAGTTTCAACGCCCAACGTGTTTTGACATTGCGACCCAACTATGAAAGCTGACGATGCAGTCAGTGCTGGGCATCCAAACTCCAAAGACACCCATGCAGCAACAAGCGTCGTTGGAGTCTCCTTCCCCAACTTTTGCAGTGTGTACAGTCAGCCAGGTACTGTACACCAACCCATAAACGGCTAGACTCCCGTCGCTTTCCTAGGGACCTAGGGCTTCTCGCACATGATTGCCCCGTCACACTGACCGACGGAGAAAGCGCAAGTGCCAACACCTTCAGTTCCTTCCATTCCACAACACATCCACTACCTATGTAACTAACTGCTCAGTTTGCTTTTTTGCGCTCGCAAGGTTCCCTATCGCGTTCGAACGATTGCCATGGAAATTGACCACTTCTACCACCACACTAGACGGGCCAAAAGATATGCGATCGAGATCATGGACCGACCGGATCGACAACATGTCAAAATCGATTTTATTTGCAGGCACGCGACCCCATTATTTACTCTTACTACATACACTTGTCGATATTTTACCCCTCCTTCCAGTCTTCCTCAGGCCATTGTGAATTTCGGGCGACCCGGCCGATGCCCAACACTTCTTGGAGCTTCTCCTCGTCTCAAAGTGTGTTTTGCCAGCCACCTACGTCAGTGCTGGCTTTTCGTTTCTTCTCGCGAAAGCCGCCATTGGGACGGCATCCTTTGGCGCCCAGAACGACCGAACCCTGGCCAGCGAGACATATTTTTTTTTTTTTTTTTTTTTTTTTTTTTTTTTTTTTTTTTTTTTTTTCTCTTTCAGATGGAAGTCGCGGCGGTGAAGGTTTGATGAATTGACGACGTGGAAACAGAGACCACTGCAAGACATGGCTGGACTTGCCCTGATGCCGAAACAAGCCTAGGCAGTATACGCTTCCAGCCATGACGATGGCGGCAATCGCGATACTTTGACCCTTGTAGCCGAAGTGGAATTTACCATCGTATCCGACTTCCCCAACCAGAGCTCCGTCAGGTCCAGCTCCCGCTTACGTCTCGAGTTAAGCATCAGCTGGCGGAGAAATCCAGAGAGGCATCATGACTTTGACAACAAGAGAAAAAGATTTTGTATGCGCTCAAGGTAAATCACATTATTTCACCACTTAGGATGTGCTTGCTCGTCTGGTATCCAGTGTCCCAGCCTCGTCCAAGTCTAGCCTCATCAAAAATAGTGTCTACCATTAACAGCTAAGCACCAAGACGAAATCGTGGATCTGAGCTGACATAGGCGGGCACTGATGGGGATCCCCTACCTGTGCAGTATCGGAAGGCTTGGTTATCTCTCACGTGACTGCACAATCTTGCGGATTGGTTTCGCTTGCTGTTTACCAGCTGCTACGAAACGGCTTGACATCCGAATGGAGGCTGGCAACTCAACGCCGACTCGCAGACAACAACACCAGGGACACAGTACGTATTCGCACTTGAGGCCTTCCAGAACCCTTAGAAGTCCTATCCCCAGGACCCTGAAAAGCGGTCAGGTGGCGAATGTCGATCCCCGAATCCAGACTCGACCTCTTTTGCTCTCTTTATCCCCTTTTGTTCACTTGTCAGTCGAATAGCGCGTGGGTGAAAGGGAGCACAGGGGACCAAAAAAAAAAAAAAAAAAAAAAAAAAAAAAAAAAAAAAAAAAAAAAACCAAAGGCCACTTCAATTATCGACAGCCGAGGTGATCGACAAATTGCGATAAGGCCGTTCGTCTGTTTTATCTTGTGATTAAGGCACAAGAGCGACACGCCTTCACTTAACCCAAGCCAACATGGCTGTATCAAGAAACATTGTCATCCACATCCACTCATCTGTCTGGTGTGTTGGTTACCTCCCGAATGTCCGATCTTGCCTGTATTTGGCCGGGCAGCAAATGTAAGAACCGAATGAGGCCAAAGGGAAAGAAGACAAAAAAGCAGCTTGTGGCTGGACAAATCCAGCCTCGAATCGCTAACACTACGCGAATGCCCAGATGGGCCCAACCGGATATGTTCCTCGCTTTGTCTCTAGTTTCCCTTTTCGAGCTTCTCAAAGACCCTGGAAGCTAACATGCACCCTTGTCTCCTCTGCCTCGCGTGCCCAAACACACCAAGTGGGTGTGGTTGTTCAAGGGTTACGGCTTGTGGTATTGTCCAAGAAGAAAACACAACGCTCGAGCTATTTCCCGCGATCAATCAAGCGCCAAGCCTTGATTTCATATTTTTCTATGCTCGTTCAGCCGGATACCGGCAACGTTATTGGTTCTCTAGTCCCAGCACACACCCTTCACTAACCTCTCCACATTCCACATGGTCTGGCAAACCGAACCAAAACCGTCTCTTTCCTCTCTGCGGCCACCATATCGACACCCTGAAAGTGGCGAATTGAAGCTCGCAGTGTGGGCTCGCTGGGAAATACATAGCCCTATACTATCACCGTTTTAACGTTGCACATGCAACCACCACTCACAGGAAACAGATCCGCCCCAGTTAGTGAAACAACGGACTCGCGGACGCTAGTGCAGAGACCCCTATCACAATGCCAAGCCAACCCAAACATTGTGTATTTGGCAACCTCTTAGTAAACATCCAACCCCACCCAGTAACTCGCTCACACAAGGGACCTAAACACCCAAGCGACCAATCTTTTTTTTTTTTTTTTTCCTTCCTTGCCAACCCTCAGCAGAGCAAGGAATCAAAGCGATCAAGGGGGTTTCTCAGAGCCGGAGCAAACCAGAATGTGTCTAGTGTAGTGTCACAGGAATCGGGATGCCGGGGGTGCCTGCCGCGGGAGGCTCAAAGAAGTCTCCGATCCAAACTACAGTACCGTGTGTAGGCACATATTTTGATTTTTTTCACGTTTCTCCTTTTTTTTGCTTGTCTTGGCTGTCACACTTTTTTTTTTTTTTTGTTTTTTTTTTTACAAAATTATTATTATTATTAATTTTATTCTCCCTTCTCGTCAGTGCTGATCTTGATCTGATATCGGTCACATCATCCGGAGCCAGGGCCGCTTCCTTAGTGTATGTCACTACATACATGCATGCTTGGATGTCCAACAATGGCTCGATGGAGTTCGTTTCGTCCTGTAGCGGCAGCATGGCATGGCATGCGGGTATGTAGAAAAGTTAGAGAGGATACTATAGGGGTTGGTACATAGGTAGGCGCTAGACGTAGAAACTGTTGACAGAAACAAACCAAGATGATGCTATTGGGATACCTAGCTAGCTAGCTAGCAATGTATCTCGGATCATTCACTGAGGGAAATGCTCACGTGGCCTCCTTACCGCATTCATCACCCATACATCAATGAACGAAGACCGAAAAAGGAACGCTTTCAATCTTGGGGCATCTTGGCAACAACGAAGAAGAGTAGTTACTGGGGTGCTTCACACAGTGTCGTGTCGTGTAGTGCGCCAAGCTCACTCATCTTGTGTAACGTGGGTGGTCTGATATGTAAGTAAGATCATAACGCCAAGGGCTACTACAGTCATAGTCAAAAAATACTGTCCCCCCTTACCATGTTGGATATGTGGAGGAAGGGGACAGTATTTTTTGACTATGAAATTAGTAGTGTAGTCTAGAAGACGGAGGAGTATGTAGTGTAGTGTAGTGTAGTGTAGTGTAGTGCGTATAAAGAGAGAAGAAGGAAGCGTGCGCGCGCAAGAAACGAATTCGTTATAATGATCTTTCGGCGGGAGGACAGATATTAGAAAATCCGCCATGTCAAGGCTGTGAAGGGAAGGAGCAAGGAGGTATCAATGGAAGGGGAAAAAACAAACAGAACAGGGCAAAAAGGAAAGAAAGAAAAGAAAAGAAAAAAGAAGTGAAAACGGTTGTTGAACCCTTCTCGCATAGCATAGGATAGGATAGGATAGGTATCCAACTCGCCATCGATGTTTTTTTTACATATTAACCCATTCAGGTTTGCCAAGCCATCTGGCGGAGCATTCGGGACCCAGAAGGGGAAGGGGGGGCCGCCGGGGAACCCCAGGTTTTTTTTTTTTTTTTTTTTTTTTTTTTTTTTTTTTTTTTTTTTTTTTTTTTGGGTTTTTTCTTGACTTGTGGTTCGAATACGAACGAACGGAAGTTGGTTGTCGAGGACAGCTGGCTCGCTCTCGGTATGATATGGATCGATACCTACTTATCGGGAATCCGGGCCGGATAAAAACCTACGCAGTACATACATGCGTTTGGTTCTTAATCGATTATATACCTAGACGGTAGTGTAGGGTCATACATAACTATGTAGTGTACAAACTGACAGTCACGAGTGGGAGTTCAAGTTTCGTACATACCTGCTAAGTTGGAAGTCAGCATCGCAAGCTTGGGGATCATCACACTGTCTGCTCACCAAAAGTCGTTATTGTTTTCAACAACGACAATGAGAGCCCAGAGCGTCTGGTTCGGTACCCTAGGTATAAGCGGTCGAATTTGTTGAAGTTGGAGCTTCCGCGACTATACGTTCTTAGGTAGCCATCCCTACAGGTCGACTAACTAAGAAACGAACGCAGTCGAGATATGCGACCAGCTCCTGTGTCTACATGGTATCTAGATGGGGGGGTCACTAGGCCGACACTAACAACAGCACTCCTACTACCCACCTACCTCCCTCTGAATACGATACCACTTACCTACCTACCCACATACCTGTTCTTACTGGGCGGCACTCAAGACACTTCGAGACGGATGTCCTAAGGGACGGAACGAAGAGAATGAATGCCTGCCTGGATGAGACCTATGTAGCCTCACGCACGAATTTCACTTATATATACATATGTACTACCCCCTAAGCTGAACTGTGGAGTTTCAAAGAGAGAAAAAAAAGATGCGAGGCAAAAGAAAAGTGAGGCTATAACATCCCCATGTTCCCCGGGGGTTGGGGTTGCGGTTCGCTTTTGGTTTTTAGGTACCAAGCAGGGGGAAAGACGAATTGCGACGATGAAATCATTCCCCCGTCAAGTCAAGCCACAGTTAAGGTTACATAGTACATACATGGATGAGATAGCCTCCATTGTACCCCCACCGAGAGACAGAGAGAAACAGGGTCCGTCTGAGTTGAGAGTGTCGTGTCTTCTCACTGGCGCCGTAACCGCAAGCGACGAAGGGGAGGGGAGGGGGGGTCCATGTGAAAGAACCGGGGACTACATGTATGTGCGAGAATGGGGGGAACACGAAAGGAAGGAAGCAAAGACAGTCTCGGAGATCAGATCTAGCCAGGGTCGGGCCGAGAAGACGAGTCTCGAAGGGAAAGAAAAACGAGAAGAAATGGGTGTTTCTCGGTAAGATAAGGAAGGTTAGGTAAGGTAGGTTTCATTCGGTGAGACGGTGAACTCTCGGTGAGTTGGTTTTTTTTTGATAAGCGAGTGAGCGAGCGAGCGAGCGATCGAGGCCAGGGTAAAGGGGTTGGGGGTCACTACCATACTACCTATTTATGTACATACATATAGCCTCACATGCCTACATACTGACCTTACCTATGTATTGTATGTACAAAGGAACCCGATATCGGTAATACCTAGGCCAATGACGCCGAGAGTACCTATACCTAACCTCTGCTCTGCAAAGTGAATAGTCGTGTGTAGACAAATATATAATGAGAATTTGAGGAACTAGAATAAGTTTATTTAGAGCTGTAGGTACATCTATCTGACGAACTACGTGCAACGGGGTGGGATAGATAGGTACCTTAGTATTTTCAGTACTAAATGGTTAATTTGAGCACGCTCAACTGATAAAACGTGGGATCTGGTCCTGCTAGCATCATAGTCTCATATGACAATGGGGTGTCGCTATCGGCTTGCACGATGAATGAAGAAAGCGGGCAAGCAACGACGAACGCAATTGACAGATAGTCATGGAGTACAGATGTATTTCTGGTTTGCGTGCATCACCGAAGAATATCATGTAGTTGTCGAGTGTCTTGGGGGGCACTTCTAGCTCCCTGTTTGTTTCGATCTCGACTCAACTGTATCAACATCACTTGCTAGGAATCCTTAAACAAGAGCATCCGAGCCAGACATTTGCCACAAAGTGGTGTGTCACTGACCGATGCCTTGGAAAGACAAACGAACATGCGCTTCGCAAGTATGAAATTTCAAATGTCACGTACCTGATACTGGTTGATGATGCATCATGTCCAAAGCCAGGCAGGCATCTTCAACCATGACAATCTCCCATGCCTACTTAAAAGAAGCGTTTGAGACCCTCGCCGCCAGTAATATTATATCCTCATCTAACCCAATCCAACTCCAACAGAATTCATCGTTAGAACTAACTCATAGTCACAATGTGCCGCAAGCTTTGGCCCGTCTACTCCTGCGGGCACGAACAAATCCCTGCCCAAAGCACCCGCACCGAGTCCTGCGGAAACAGCTGCCCAGAACACTCCTGGGGTTCCGGTTACTACGAGCTCCCAACAGACTGCGGTAATGTTCGCTGCTCAACAGCAATACGGAACATGTTTGACAAAGGCCAAGTGAAAATTGCTGATTGGAAGTGGAATTATGGTGCTCATGCTGGTAATAACTATACCGGTGGTGGTTCATCCTCGGGTATGGGTTACGGTGGTGCCGCTGGTGGTGATACTACTACGTATGGTGGGTATGGCGGTGGATACGGCGGTGGATATGCCGGCTTTTCTCCGATGTCCCCGTCGGGGCCGTCCGTGTCTTGTCCGGTGCATGGTGGATACAATCCGGCGCCGTCGCCTCCCTTTCTTCAACCGTATCATAACACTGGCAGCGGCTACTACCAAGGATACAACAACCCGGTGTTGCGTCCTATGTCAGCACCTCCAGCCCCGTTTTTGGGTCAACCCTTCTTTTTACCTTTCCCACCGTATGGCGGTGGCAGTCAAGGGTGCCCGCCTCCGACGATTGTGGTGAGATATCGTCGGTAGGTTGTCGACAAGGTGAGTAAGAAGTCTAATGAAGGTGAATGGTTGTGACGTTTAGCTTGGAGTCTGTTAATCCCGGACATGGGGGAATCGAAGAGATAGGGGAGACAGGGAAAAGTGGAAAGTGCGTCTGAATCTAGTTCTGTGTGGTGACGAAGTTACCCAAGTATAAGCAGGTTGATTGCAACGCTGTTCTTACATTTTTTTTTTTTTCGTGGTAACATGAGCACGTGTACTGCAAATGCAAATGCATATGCATATGTGCATGTGGACTCTGTGTCGTTGATGCATGCATGGAGAGAGGAGAGAGACTTGATATTGTACCAAGTTGAGCAACGTCAACTCTGTGTGGGCGACATATTCTGATATGTGGAATCTAGTAGCCACTCATCTTTATTCCTTTCATCTTCCTTCCTTTCCTTCTGTTTCCTATCTTGTTTCCTACTTTTGCACATTCCCTTCTGACCATCCGCCCTCTTCCTCTTTTACAAATCCCTTCATTTTCCTTTCACCTCCAGTTCCATCACCTAAGTATCTTTCACTCACCCACTCTTCTCTCCCCTTTGCCCTTCTTTTACTCTCTCATGTTTCTCTCTCCCCATGTTCCTTGCCCATAACATCCTTACCTATGCTTCCGATGACTCTTCCCCTTACTCTTCTTACTTCCCTTCTTCTCCACGTCATCTCTCAGCCACGAAGGTAGCGGCGGCGGGTTGTCGCCAGCGAACGGATTCGGATTTGGACGCGGCATTGGGTTCGGAGGGACGCTACCACCGCCGCCATATCCTGAGCCCGAAGGATCACCACCTCCGTAACCACCATAACCCGAGGGATCTCCACCTCCGTAACCACCGCCTCCGTATCCCGGATCAACTTGTCCACCACCACCACCACCACCATAACCTCCATATCCTGACGGATCACCATACCCCGGATCAACCTGTCCATCACCACCACCACCACTCACAGGAGGAACAGTCCCATACGAATCATAATACCGGGAATGCTGCGGATCCGTCCACTTCGCCGTCTTGGGCTGTATTTTCTGAATACAAACGTCGCAGCGCGGACTCATGCAATACTGCTCAGACTGGTACCGACCAATTTCCCAACTCTTGCAGTTTTTGCCGCAGGGGTACTCTCGGCTTGGAGCGGGCCCGGGAAATAATTCTTTTCCGCAGGCGTAGATTGGGTAGTCTTTTACGCACATTCTTGATATCTGTTGTGGGTGCGGCGGTTAAGGTAGGTTGGGTAGATAGATGGGAGGTAGACAACGATGGTGATGAAGACTCGTCAAATGCACCGCCATATAGCACCGGGACACTCCTCTTTTAACCACCTTTCCGAACCCATTCCCCTTGCCAGCGATACATCACGGAGACGACGGCCACTGGATCTGACGCGGACAGAGTGTTGCTGGACCCAGTCTGTCCGTTTGCGCTTCGTCGTCAACGTTGACATTTCGTGGGTCACCAATCTCCGAATTTTCTACAAGACTGAAGGGAACGCCGTTGGCGAGTTGGTGGATGAGCAGCGGCTGGCTGGTAGTGACTTGACGTCTTTGGACTTTTCTTTTGAAAGACACAAAGTTGCTATGAATCGATCAGTCTGTTCTTGGCTTTTTCCCGTCCATCAGAAGTGTGTACGCGGAACCTTTCACTTGGTTAAGGTTTGTTGACTTTGTCTTCCGGGAAAAGGGGTCATCAATAAGGCCTGTTGGCTCAGACATAGTTTGGCGTATATCACCAACAATTCTAAAGCTAACTACGTTAACCGCATGTATTCTCCCTTGTCCAATAATTGTCCGAGGTAGGTATATCTGAACAACAGCTTACCAGGTCTGACTCTTAACCTTGCTTTATTCTATGATCCACTCCCTTTACTATCATACCTTATCTTCTTTTATTGTCGTGAATGCCACCACCACTTTGCTCCATTACCACTGCTCTGTTAAAATCTCGTTTCCTTCCTTTTTCAGATCATCATCATCACTGCAGGTGTCTTTATCACTATTACAGATTGCCATCCTCTCTTCCATCCATACTTCCATCCACGTCGTACCATACATATCCTCGACGTCACTCTCATATATTTAGACCCACAAGCTCGTCGGCTGTGGACAGTTTTCGTAACTGTCATCCTCTTCACCACCACTTTGTTCCTATCACGAGTTCCCGCCTTGAGCAATTCCTTAGGTAGATACTCGTCTTAGACCTCCCATGTCGCCAATCAGATTGATCATCCAAGTCCATGAAGTCCAGTATGTAGGCCTAAGCACACGCGGGCGGCGGCAGCAGCGGTTGGGTCTACCACAGTCAGTCGTAAGCTAATTCACTGATATCTAGGTTTTAGCCAGACGACCTCGGAACACATTCTCAAGACACACGGGGTGTGTACGGGCAATTATCGCGGGCTTCACGAACTGCGTATGTAGTATCGACATGTGTAGTTGCTGTGAATGAATGATTATACACATACATTGTTCTTTAGACTCTTGCTGTAGTTCTGTGTGTCTAAGGGGAATGGTTTTGTCCTCTATGTTTTGGGGAATATGAGGAGCTCGTTGGATGTGTTCTTTCTGTTTCAATGGGTATTATTCCAATAAGACAAGCTTCGTTCCCCTTCCCTTTACTAACAACCTCAAGGATAGGTATCGGTAATATCCACATTTTCCAAGACACCAAAGCATTGGCATTAGAAGAAACTAGTATTAATGAGTAACGGCATCCGTTTTAAGTAGCCACTACATTAGAATACTACATGTGAGTCAGAAACACATACCTCCTGGGCATCACCATCACTGCCCAAGGCAATCGTGAGAAAGGCAAGAGGGACGGACCATGCCAAGTTCAGTTGGACTCAAGTACCAACCCAACTGAAGTTCAACACAAGCCGGCCGGACTCCAGACTCGAACCTGAACTTTGCTAGAACATTAATGTATCAATGTGAATGAGCATCATCGAACGTTCGTGCAAAGTGATAAGTTCGGCATGTGCATGACATGTGCCTGACGTCTTACACACCAGCCTGAAATTGACACATAAAGATACTATATATATATATATATATATATATATATTATATATAAGGTGGATGCAGGTACATGGTGACCACAGCTCTTGCAAAGCGTCTTCCCTCTCCGCCGCTCCTTTCCGACAAAGTTTGTTTGTTTGAGCGTCCCCTTTTTCTTCTTCTTTTTCTTCTTCTTCCTCTTCTTCTTCTTCCCCTTCTGCTGCTCGTGATTCTTGCTTGATGATGATAAGAGCTCGTCCTTACTCTTTACCCTTTGAGGATTCCTTCCTTCCTTTCTCGCTGTCGTTTTTTTTTTTTTTTTTTTTTTTTTTGCCCTCTTCACTCTCTTCTCGCTTTTCTTTCGCTCTTTTCTCGCTTTTCTCTTTCGTACTTCTTTGCCTCTTTGGGTAATGATAATCCAACCAAGTTTCTAGAATGTCTCAGTTCGGCTCTTTTTTTTTCTTGGTTTTTTTTTTTTTCCCTCTCTTTCTCATTAGGCGCCCCAGGCAGCAGCTCAAACCACACACACCACACATACCACACACTACCATCCATGCATCCATGTGTCCATCCATCTGTCCGCCCGTCCATCCAGTCACTTCTTCTTTCTGGAACTGGTCGGTTTATTTTCCCATTTTTTATTTTATTTTTCATTATATTTTTTGTTTTCGACTGATCATTCACCACTCGGTTCTTCTTCTTCCGAAAGGGAACGAAGAAGAAGGAAGAGAAGCAAGATCTTGGCTGGTCCTTCATTTCCTGCCTGCCCCTGCAGTGCTGATTAAGCTGTTGTTTCCATGAAGACTGCTGTGATATAACCATGAGGTACTTTACTTCAGTGAGGAAACGTATCTAGACCCACATTTCTACCTATGCATGTGACAAAGCATTCGACAAAAACATCATCTAGAAGCTTGAGCTTAAATGTATGTGTTTATTGACTTTAGTACCCTTTTACATACTTTTTGGGGACTGGATTACCCACTGCACTAGTTCACGTCCATCATGAAGTCAGAAAATGGAGGGCGGATGGCGGTTGATTCAAGAAGTCCTGAAAAGGCGAGCGAGGGAGGTATCTATCCATTCTTTCACACTCGCGGTGTGTCGGAAATGGTTCGTTTTGTTACACTCGACCAACACGTATTTACGTGATCTGGAGGTAACCATGCCATACAGTTTATTACAAATCGTAAACGAAGAAATCGTGTATGTAACAAAGCATTGCGAATACATCATCCAATCAGGTAAAGACTTCAGATGAATTCTTGACTTGCATGATGACGAAGAGCGTACAGTGTATATCACAGTGCGGTAAGTACATCGCATTCAGTATACAACCAGTTTTTTATATCCAGTAATAGTACTAATGATGCTAAAAATGCAGAATATGCATGCTGAAAACTCCGAGCCCCGGACCAATGGCCCGTATCATGATATTCAAAATGACTGACGGCCGTCCGTCAGCTAGTCAGCCTTAACGGCGTATTATATGTTGCTGTTGTTGTCTTTTTTTTGTCTAGCCGCTTTAACCAACCCGGCTTCCAGATGCTTCCCTTTCCCTTCCCCAATCCAATTGTCCCCTGTTCCCTGTCCCTTCTTTCCCCCCCTTACGTAACCCTTTCAATGCGTCCGCCGATCAACAATCTCGCCAGCCTTCAACAAGGCACTCATTCCATCGAGATTGAGGTTCCCTCCCTCTGGTTTCCTGTCGTATTGTTGCTGATATTGTTGTTGCTGATGCTGTGCCAGACCAGAACCCATCTGCTGGGGTGTTGGTCGTGGCGGGATTCCATACACAGCACTAATAGAATGGGAAGTGGGGGTAGCAGTATTCGCTACAGCAGGAGGCACGTGTGCGAGCGATAGAGCCCTATGGTAGCCTACGAGGGCTTCGTCAGCGGCTTCTCTAGATACTGAAGGTGACTTTCTCCAAGGCATACCATTTGTCATGGCCAGGTTAGCAAGTACCGGCGGCTGTCCAGCAGACATGGATGTCTGCTGCTGCGGCTGCTGCTGATGTTGCTGCTGCTTTTGATGCACAGGCAAGGGACCCGTTGGGTACGAATGGTGCGGTTGGCCTGCCTCATAGGAGTGGGCGGAGCTGGACGAGAGCAAAGCCTGTATCGGCAATGGACCGTCAGTAGGGGTCCTTGGATAGCCAAAGGACGAGGCCGTGGAGGCCGAGGATATGCTACCCGCCGAGGACTGCTCCTTCTTCAACGTAGGCGGATATCTCCGATCACCGCCAACCAAGCCAGGTGGGGGACCAGGGCTATTGGCGAGACTTCCTCTTGGGAAGTAGCTGCTTGTATCGTTTGTCTGTTGTGATCCGCTGGGCAGAAATCTGTGGCTATCAAAAACATCGGAGAAGGATGGTAGGTTTTGTTGAGACTGAGGTGTGCTTAGCGGTTGTTCCTGACGATGTTCATCCGGTCGGGTAGTCTCTGTTCGACTGGGTAATGGGTAATTCCTGGCATTGGTGTTGAAAGCCGTGGGTGATCGTTGTTCCGAAGACCGTCGATCCGCGTGGATCGTACGTGGCGATTGCATGCAGTCGTCATGGTATGACCCTGGGCTCAGTGCGGCCGATTGATGAGAATCCGTGGTGGAAACAATAGAGCTTATCCTCTGTTCCCTGGATGGCGGTGGTTCGCTTCCGTGAATACTGTCACTGCCGCCACTGTGACTCCGACATGTTCTGGTGGGCGTGGCAGCAGCGCTACTGGGACCACCAGATTCCGAGAGCTTCACTCGCTTCGACGAATCGTTGTCTGTGGCATGTTTAGACTCTGGCTGACCCAGTTGAATAGCAAGGTCGCATCATACGTACCTTGAGATGGTAGAGAATGCTTCGCCTTAAAGTCCGCCAAGTACTGCATGTACTTTTGATATTGAGGCGTCTTCTTATACTCGGCAAGTTCGGCGTGATACTTTTCCTTGTAAGCCTGCGCTTTGGATTCGTAAGGCTCCTTCTCAGCCGGCGTCAAATTTTGCCAGTTCTCGCCAACTAACTTGGCAATCTCGGTGAATGAGAGGTTACGGCCCTTGAGGTCCTCGCGCATCTCTTGAAAGGGGTAAACGGGTTAGTTGTCTTCCTGACGCGGGACAGGCGCTTTCCAATGGGTGACTTACTGTTGGAAAAAAGCACATAGGCTGATGGAGGCCTTTCCGGCGCATTTTCGTCCGCCTTTGGGTGTCTACGATACTTCCTCTTGGTAACAATAACAGTCCCAGGTTCTCGTAGCTCCATCTTTGGTGGCTCAGCACGAGGTACAACCTCTGTTGGCCTGAAATCTTCTATGCTGGGCTGTGCCAAGGGAGCCAATGAAGCTTCTGGCGCAAGCCCTCGGTAATTTGCTATCCTCCTCTGGAGTTTCTGTTGGTCCGTGTTAGCAGTTGTGACATATTGTACCACAGATCTTGTAGTACGTGGCAGTAAGATGATTGCTTACCCGTCTATGACCTAATTTCACGCCTAGGACATCGCTGATGGACCAGCTGTGTTAGTCAAACATCCAACATCCTGCTCGTGGAAGTCCAAAACAAGATGCTTACAGGTCAGATTCCGTGATATCGAGAATAGTCTCCCATG
Organism: Neurospora hispaniola; assembly: GCF_033458365.1. Taxonomy (NCBI): domain Eukaryota; kingdom Fungi; phylum Ascomycota; class Sordariomycetes; order Sordariales; family Sordariaceae; genus Neurospora; species Neurospora hispaniola. Next base: position 4,795,223 of record NW_026944407.1, on the reverse strand, counting down.
TGTCGAAACCCTGCTCAACGAACGCATCGAGATACTGACTGATCCCCAACTCCCCAAAGATGACTGTTAATTGTTGCGCCATTGAGTCCAATTGGTGTGATTTGTGCTGCATGGTGCACCGACAAGTCGAAGTTCCTAGAAGATCCCTGCACCGAAGCTCAACGGGAGCTTTTTCCAAAAGCGGTTGATGGTATGGATGCCTGATTGCCACAAAACCAACTATTCCCCAGGTGCATGGATGAATTAATAGATCGGATATAAAGTCGTCGTCAGGTGGCCGAGCGACAAGAGACCTGGTTTCTGTCGCCGTGCCGAGTTCGTGTGGATGAATTGCTGTGGTGGGTATGGCGTGAGCTTTTGAATCAAAGCGAAGAAAAGAAACCGCAACCAAGGCCGTGAAGGATAGAAGCAGATCGGGCTATTGATGAAGCTTCCGGGAGGGAGAAGAAGAATAATTAATGGTGGTGATGATGGCTTCCTTGGATGGTTGGAGGTAATTCGACTTGGTATATTGGGCAGAGTGTCACAGTTCTCTGATCATGAAGAAAGACAAAGTGCGCTGAGAGACTGCAAGCAAGGTGCTGAAAATGGTAGGTATATCTGTAACAAGAGTCTCGGTCAATGGTAAAGTCCAGACGCGATCCAGATGATGACGGGAGTTCATGGAGCCATGACCCATTGGGCTGGTGGGGTGAGGGCAGAGATCTCGATGACAACCCCAGCACAGAAGACAGGTAAGGAAGTCTTCGCGTGGTACGACATCGGCACGGGCATGGGTTCGGCTCTGATACAGCTACCGGGCGAGAGGGAATGGGGGAGGTACATACTTGTACCAGTGGCCTAGGTACCTAGCGGGGCAGCCACAGGCGATGAGCAAAGGGTGGAATTGAGATTATTTCAGCTCTTTTCAAGGCTTCTTGCGTCGCCGGTGGAGGAGTGAGTGGACGGTGAAGCTCAGGACTTCAAAGACAGAAATTTGGCCCACAAGTGCTGACAAGGGGGATTTCGCTTGGGAGGGGCTTTTGAAGAAGATGGAGCTTCCAGCTGTCTGAAGAGAGATCTATCAGCATGGATCCACGTCAGCGGCAAATCAGTGTAAACGGCGAGTGGACAATCAAGTCAACTTTGAACTTTGTCAAGCTCTCTCGGAATTTTGTGAGTGAGAGCAGCACGCCAGCCTCGACCACAACCGCACAAGCTCCTAGACTCTTCTCTCTCAAGCCAGACTTTTCCCCAGGCGTGCAAAGTTCGGGCGGCGCGATGCCACCCTCAATGCACATCAAAGGATGGTGAAGTGTTCTTGGGGAGTTTGAGATGAAGTGCCTCCGACTTCTTTTTCCCCAGAGCCGCCTGGGTCCCGTCTTTCGTTCGGGTAACCAGAACAAACCCCTGAGCAGCCAACGGCGGAACCTCGCCCCCATGCACTACATTGGGGATCATTGGGAATCTTCAAAAAGGCAAGAGATCTGCTGCTTGACACTGTGTGCACATCCCATGCCAAGTGGACGGGGAAATGGGTATCACGAGATACATGTACCATACATTCAGCCACCAAGGCTTTTTGATAGCCTAGGCGAGTTTGTCTGTACTGTATCCGAAGACATTGCAGTTCCTATCCACTGTCAAAGTGTATGTGTGTGTATGTGTGTGTGTGGGTTCCTGGCTAGACTGTCGTCACGGTAAGAGCAGACCGTGCGCATGTTGGGGTGAATGGATCAAGTCAAGGGGAACAGGTTGCCGCCGTACAGGGCGGTTACATTCGGAAGCGTCTGCGATATGTAGACGCACAGGGGAAAAGAGCAGGAGCAGGACAGAGTGGTATGTCGAACATGCTGATGATGCCGTGGTGCATTTCCACCAACTCCGAACGCGCAATTGGACATGTATTTGTTTGTTTCTTGGCTCCGTGAAACCCGCAGGAGTGAAGAAGCGAGGGAGAGGGGGGGAGTGGTGTTTAGGTTGGAAAAGCAAAAGGGGAAGGGGGGAGGGGAGCCGTGGCAGCATCCTACCTTGTGTTCTTGAGTTCAGTTGACGTTGTGAGATGTCTTTGATCTCCGTCTCTCTTCTGGGTAACCGTGACCGAAACCGTGGATGGTGATCCGGATTTCCCAAGAAGTGGTGGTCGCAAGGTTCGATGTTGGTTGATATCTCGATGCGAGGTGGTAGCAGCAAAGCGATGTGCTGCAAGTTAAAGTGGTTGAGTGTGACTGCTGACGAGGTACGTCGGAGGTTCAAGATGGGGAAGGAGGAGCAAACCTCGAAATGAAGAAAAAGACGGATATTGATTGACGGGAATCTTAATTGGCAAGTCCAAGTTGCAGAGACAAGGTCGACAAGGAAGGGACAAATGGGCAAAGTCAAGTACCGAGAGGGTTGGAGTGCATGAACAGAGTGTTCGAGACTCTCCAGCTTGACGCCAGGTAGATGCAGATGCCAGGGCGTAGCGGTGGTGCGGCAGGAGCAGGGCAAGGTGGGCGGCCAGGCAGGCAGGGGGAAAAGGGAAAGAGTGGGATTTTGTAAGAAGTGAACTGGAAAGAGCCCGTTCGTCGACATGGTACGTGGTACCCGGTACAAAACATGTGGGCTCTGGGTTGCCCATGGACAGTGGCCGAGTCGTCTACAGTAGTGTACAATTACAAGAGGACCTCTTCCTGGTCTCATCGTGGGCACCAAGCCGAAAATGGAGCTCCAGCCGGGCAACTCCAAATCGACTCCTGGGCACTTGGGTGAGGTACCTCCCGTTGCGAGCCTCGCGTACACTACTACAGCACCGACAAAATACATATCGTAATGAACAGAGAGAGAAATTGAAGACCTTGCTTGCCTACCCGGGATGGCAAGAGACAGGTGAAAAATGTAGTGTACACGGTACTTGGGTCAACCGTGAGACAGGCACTAAACTCTCTCCAGAAGAATCGACGACTCTTTTGGAACTCGTGGCGGCTCCGCTTTCCTCGCTCCCGGTTGCTCAACTCGGCATGGCGGGTCTGGATCCTTTCCCTTTTCGAGTTACGAAGGAGAAGAGGGGGGGAGGGAAGAGGGAGGGGGAGGACCCGGCGGGTTCTTTCTCTCAGTCTGTCGTGATTTCCACCTATTTGGAGGTGCTATTGCTTCAGTGCAGTCAGTCGTATGCGAGAAAATTGCATCTCGAGATTATTATCGAATTTGCAAATGTCGATCCAGGACAACCGTCGGGATGCTTCTCAGCCCCGTTGCCTGAACCTGGCACAGAGTGTAGGTAGGTACCGAGTATGTACCCGTTGGACGTCAGGATATGTGGTAGCTGCAAAGGGAATTGCTTGGTAGGTGCATACGCACTATTGGATGTCAGTGCGCGCGCGCCTGTAACGGAGCCGAAACTCCAAAAGACTGCAACCTCCCCCACAACCGCCTAACCTCCCCTCACCAACCCCCTGATGGGGCTCATTTTTTAGTGCTTGCAGTTCAGCTTGCTAACATGCACCTACGCCTCGGCATGCGGGTCGTGACCGGATTCGAGTCGGGGAGTTCCAGCTGCCAGTTGTTATCACTGCAGTGACGGCGTCAAGGGCGTCTCTGCGTGGACAACCAATATCACGAGGCTGTAGCCGTATCAGATACGTCACTAGGAGTCAAGATATTCAACATCAAAACCACACAAAGAAAATGACGGTGAGAGGCGTGTTTGAAGGTCAGCAATGTAGACCAAGTCAGACCGGGGACGGACATCGTTCCACAGATGTCCAATTATCAGGTGCGCGTGTATTCTACCATAAACTGCAAACGAGTCCGTATTTGCTGCCCCGGTTGGTTTTCTTCAACTCGACTTCATCGGCTAGGATGCACTTTTAGATGTGGAATTTCATGATGATTCCATGTTGCTAGTCTCTCTAGTGTAGTTAATAGTGTTGTGTGTAGCTTTGTTCTAGGATGATCCGTCGACATATGTAACCGTCGGATATCTCGATCACCATCCGTGGTTTCGTCATTAAGCATGTCGCTGCCGAACTGGGAGAGATGTGAGTACAGTAGCTGGTACGAGGAGCGTCAAAGTGATGGTAAAACCGCCCCTGGTAAAGGAGACATCGTGATCCTGAAGCTTGGAATTCCGATCACGATTCTTCCATCTGGGCCTGGTTTCTGGATGGGCAATTGTCCAATATCGGCCTTTTACAAGCCATGGAAATGCCGAGATTCCCGTACACCATGTCCTGCAACTGGCTCAGCCGCCATGGGGCTAAGTATTTGGAACAGATGGAGGGGAGTCGGACACGCGCCCGCCCGGATTTCACCCGAACATAGTGCGGTATCTTGGGTACTGTAACGGGTTTGACGGTGCTACAAACGTGCTTGGACTGTGGTAGCGACCTCAGCTCAAACTGTAGTGTTGGTAGGCTGCAGTGGGCAGCCAGGGCCATCGATGGGCGGTGACTTGTGGGTGTCAGGGCAGAAAGAAGCTTTCATCGAGGGCCATCGAAGTATGTACGGGAGCCACCGAGTTCAGTATCCCTGTCAGAGCTTGAAGAGCCAAGAAGGTCCCTGTCGGTCAGAGGACTGCCCTGACGCTCAAGCCGAGTCCCATTTAAAAAAAAAAACCTCCGGCTTTTCACCGTTCACCTATGAGATTGAGTCCTTCCAGGGCGCGAATGCCATCACTCCCCGTTCCAAAGCTTGGAATGAAACATTCCATAAGAGGATTCAAGATGCGCAAAGCCCAACAAGTGCAAGTCAGAACGAAGCTTGTGATGGGCGGAGTGGCACGAGAGTGGGAAAACCCAAGAGGGAAAGAATGGCAGAAAGGATCTCGATCGTTATCGAACAGCATAGGTACCGCAGTACACATGGAAAACGGTCGTACGATTATGATGGTTTTGACGGGCCGACCAGCCAATCAAGGCGCCCCTTTCCACCTCTTTCCCCCAAAGTGGCCTGAAATTCCGCAGCCTGCACGGGCGAAGCGGCATCGCGGGAATTCCCCGTGACCGGGACTGGACTGTTAAAGAGTGCAAGATACCTTAGTTGTTCGCTTGGAAAGTGCCATTGTTCTTCAGCGGTCTTGGAAGCCGAATTTAGCATCCTGCCAACGCGGTTCCCGGCTGTCCTGTGGTTGCAGCTGACATTGTCACCTTCAGTTGCAACAACGAACCTCACTGTGTTAAGCCGCATGGCATAGTAGCATGGACAATACGGGCTTTGGCCGTGTCAAAAAGTTCGCGACCTCATTCTCTTCTCCCCTTCTTCTCTTTTCACGTCCACACATTTGTCAAGTCTGCAGTTACAATGCATGTCGTCAGACATGGCACATATGCTTGTTTCTAATAAAAGTCTCAATTTCTCACTTCATTCATTCACAATCGATCGATGCCCTACTCCTGCCCTGTGCAGCACGCGAGCCAGTCAGCCAGCAGGTACCGGTAGAGGTACGTAAGGGGGGCACTAGATTGTCTTATCCGACCGTGTCTGCAAACCTCTGCCGGGATGTAAAGAGGTTAGCGCGCTGAATGGCAAGGTGGCGATTACTTTATTTTGCATACAAAACATGGACGTTTTCCTCGCTTCCAAATACTGTGACACAGATGGACGTACCTCGCTAAACTTTTTCTTCCAGGCAGAGGTGTCGGTATCATACACTAGTAGTGTACAATACCCTGATCGGCGTTCTACACTATACCGGTCATCGGGGGATTCTGGCGCCTTGTTGCGAATTCAAAAACCGTTTCTGGCCTTGTCCGACGAGTGAGACAGGAAGCGGGGAGTCGGAATGGTTCCGTCCTGGGTTTTGAAGTTGAATGTCTCATACGCTTCCTTGTCACCCGCTGGACGTCATCCTGCACACCAAGCATGCTGCACTGCGCTGCACCACTGGCGTTGCCATCTCGTTGGTTTCCCCTGTCAAAAAGGCTTTGCAGTCACCTTAGGACATGCTGTGCCGTGTAAATGGCCCAACACCACACACTGGTCATCGATCGCCAGGTGCATCGCCGGATTCAGGAATCGATGTTCTGCCTGGCAATCGAGCACTCGAATCGAACACCACCCCGCCATTTTATCTGTCAACAGGTCGTTAATGGTCACAGTCATGTTCGAAGCCCACGAGGTTTGGCATCTTGTCATGGTTTTCCATCCGACTATCTCTTCGTCTGCTCGGCTGCCACAAGTTCCGCCTGTCCATGGGCCTGCCGATGCCCAATTGAGTAGGTATAGAGATGATGCGAGTCTCTCTTCCTTTTTTGATTGCTCTCTCATTTCGTCGGTGTGATTCTGGTCTTTGAGATGCACACTCACTTTGGTCTGTTTGTTAGCTCCAGACTTGCGACCTCATCGGACAAGGCGAAAGACAAGGGATTCCGGCGATCGCATTGGTCCAAACCACCCCCAAAGCAAGGGTCAAGAACAACAAGGGAAAGATCATGTCTCGCACACATGCACCAAAATTTGACTCTATTCATGGCGGGCAAAAGCCAAGTGGGTGCTATACATGCCTACAGTCCCGCCTAGCTATCTTGAATAATGTCCCCTGTTAGTGCAACTAAATGCGGCACTATAGGGGACGACTCGAATTCTTAGCATCTTAGGGGCGGCTGTGCCGTTAGGGGAGTGCCTCAATTACATACAAAACTGGGAAGCCGGGCCGCAGAAATCGATTGCATCTACAGTAAAAACCCCTGCAGTTGCAACTCCATTCCGGCAGTGGTTTTTGTTGCAATAAGTGGGGTAGTTGCAGGAGGGGGAACCAGCGCACAGATCAGAAGTAAACATCCAAGCCACTCAAAGGCCGCCCACGGACCAGAAAAGTGGGTCGTCAGGCCCCAACACAAGGGTGTAAGTGCTTACTCCACCTCTTACCTATACCAGAAACCCCTTGTTAACCCCCCCTAGTATTACAATTCTGGCCGGGCAGCGTTGCAATTAGCAGTTAGCAGTCCCAGTATAGGATTTTAGTTCTAGCAGCCAGCTGGCGATACAATATATGGGGTTTTAGTAACTGGGGGGGTTGCAACTGTAATGGGCCAGTTTCTATATGTTTGCAAAAGGGGGGTTTTTGCATTAACGTGGGACATTACTATCAGTAAAACACTCCTCTACAAGTACCCCTCTAACATACGAGCCAGGGTTAATCGTAAACATTACAAGTAGAGGTACGCTTGCTACCAAACAGACCTTTCACACTACCTAGCTGTGGCTAGGGTAGGTACCGAGAATCATTCATCATGCAATTCATCTGATTGCGTGTCGCAGTGTAGTGTAGTATACTGACGTTTTTCGGAGCTCCGGATGCCATTTTTCTTTCGGTGATGGATCGAACATAATCATAGCAATCGGTTTATCAAGCAACCGTGGACCATGTCTCGGCCAGTTTTTTTTTGAGGGCTGAATGAAACAGGGAAGCTTCATTCAGGGCGATCAGCCCATGGTGTACTCAGCTGGAAACCCGTCGTCGACCCAGCGGGACCCAGCGGGTCGGTGGGCACGTCGCCCTCCCCCGCCGCGCCGGAGCTGGCGCCGGGCCAATATACACTAGGAACACGTCCCCATTATTTTAGCGATGTTTTACCGATTCTCGCCCGGTCCCTGTAGTGTACACGACGGTAGAGGTAAGCAAACCCGTCTTTCAGTTTCAAACTTGCGTTTTGTTCCAAGACCATTCCGAATTGCACCGAGCCATCATGGGCGATTCACTTGGGGCATCCATCCATCTCCCTCTCCGGATGTACCGAATACGGTTCTCCAAGCTTCAACGGTTTTGCTGCCGCTATGTAAAAGCAATCCGGACGCGGTGGATCAGCTGTACAGCGGTACCGTTATCTCCATAAAAGGGCCCCAGGCCCCCATCCTGTTAGCAGGTCGGTCTATAACCGTTGATACAATAGGGGTTGATGATGCAGTCACAGGGAGGTGGTGATGTGATGGCGGTGGTTCCTGTCATCGGTCGGCCCAAGTGGAAGTTCTTCAGTTGGATGATCACAGGAAAGTCTAGAACGTGAATGCCTCAAGTCCAGGATCTGGCGGTACCTACTGCGCCTGCGGCAGACCAAGCCAATCTGGTAAAGTGGCAGTCTGTGGCCTGTGGGGCAGGCGGACCGAGCGCGTGTGGCTTAGGTATTCTCAATCTTGCATCCAATTTCCATGATTTGTGGGACACGCTTGAAGGTCGATAGGGTGGGACTCGACAAACCCACGACACACTAGTACTATAGCAGTTACATGAACCACCACTTGTTCACCACTCGTTGCTGGAATTGGGGACAGATTGCGCGTCATTATCCGGGTTATAATCAAGCAAAGCCAGGAAGACCCAGCACCGCACCAGCTTGTCGATGCCACGTCCACGCCACTTCTTTCATATCCTCTCAATTCGCCGTTTTGGCCCGAGGTGAGGTCGCCGGCTTGCCAACCTCAACCCAAATTCACACCCCGGCCCACCCGATCGCCCACGCCGACCCGAGAAGCTCCTCTCCTTTTCCTTCCAGAAGAAGCCTTGTCGTGTTCGGCTTCAGTGAGCCGAGACGAATGACGATCATCGCAGCTGTCTATCCGACATACACGTTCTCAATGTCAGAATCTACAAGTCGGAAAGCGAGACAAGCAACAGACGCGACATGGAAAAGTGTTTTACCACTAGAGCGGATTGATCCCCTTTCGTATTGTCTTTGGACAAACAGTTTATTCGCTTTTTTTTCGCTCTCGCCCGGCGATTAGCCCCGTAGTACCCCGTAGCCTCATCGCATGCACATATCGTACGACGTCCATATAATCAGCCGCCGGGGAAGGGGAGTGAATGGCCCCGTATCGATGTTCCACACAATGTCCCTGATGACTAGGTACACTATACCGCACGAGACTAGCATCATCCGAACCACAAAGTTGTACCCTACTACCTTCAGCTACGGAACACTGACTTTTAAGACAGCAGGCAGACGACACTTGGCCGTCTCCAACCGTCTATTCCGGCGGCTAGGGTGCTATGCTGTAAACATGCAATGTCAGTCCGCTGTCCGATTCGACACTGAGCATCAGAAACAAGCGACGGGAGAGATAGAGTTTACGGAGCTTGTATGACAACTTCAACGCGTTAGGTAGCTATGTACAACTACAGATCTCTACTGATATTGTCCAAATCTTCCTCACTTGGCTTGACTGCCGTCTGCTGGAAGGCGTGTCATGAACTGCCAAGAGCTGAAAGAGGGACCAGCATATTAAAGTCCATGACGTCCCAAGTAGTGTACCGTCTACAAGTTGCCCCGGGATCACTCATCGTAAAATCCCCAAAGTCGACCGCAAGCGGGTGGGTTTTTGTGGGCTTCAGCAGATTTCCCGTGGATTCACCTGAATTTCTGCATCTTTATCAGATTCGACAAGAGTGGGTTTTCCTCATTGAACACCGACGTGCCCAATCAGCGCTTTACCAAAACCAACTAGTCCGGCTGTCGGTTGTTAATCACCGGCCGTTCCTTCCACGCACTGCCGCCCGGTATCCTGTAAGTTACATGTATGTAATTACGGTAACAAAACGCCGGCCAGACACAACCAACACTCACTGCAAGCCGCTGTCGGGTTGTCGAGCAATGCCGGCACTGCGTCTCCACCGTCATCAACCAAACACCCGACAACCTACACTACCTTTGTACGCTGCGGTAGCAACTCCATCAACGACATGACACGAGAAGAGTCCAGCAACATGTCCGCCGGACAGGATACCGAAGAGAGCAACGGCCAAGCAACGTCTCCAGTAATGGTATCTGCCGCGCTTGGAGATCACTTTGCTCAGGTGAGGGTTTCCATCTTTGCCCCCCATCTCCATCTCCATACCCCGCCATACTATCTCCTTTACATTGCAGAGAGACAAGACCACAACAACATGCCGACAACACAGTAGTAGTGTAAACAAAACAGAGAATTTTGGAAGATGGACCTTCGGGATCCAGCCCTATGTCCGTCCGTTTCGGCACTGTCTTGAGCTCCCGTTCCTCTATCTCTATCACAGCCTCATCTTGACGTCCTGCATGATCTTTCTTGCTGACCACTTGCTCGGTGTTGGGCTTGACGTTCTAGGCCCTCAAAGACCTGGCTAGGTATGACATGGCATTTTCGCTTCTCGTGTCTCATCCATCTTTACCATTTCTACACATAGCAAGATCCCCATGGGCCATGGCCATGCCGGCATCCCGAACAGCCAAGCGGCCATCTCATCTCACATCTGTCTGTCCCTTCATTTGGGTTTGGATGTGTGACAGTGTCTCGGAACCCTCATCGTTTTCTCGCTCCTGTTGCTGTCCGGCTCGCAAATGCCAAAATCCCCGCTGGATCTGCAGACATGGCGATGCGTATAGGGACCAATCCCCAGGGAAAATTCAGGGTCTCATGCTCCCCAGACCCAGAATCAAATGTGAGGTGTTTTGTCTCATTGCACATCATCTCCTCTCCTTGCTTTTTTTTTCTTTTTTTTTTTCCCCCGCCTTGCTTCTCAAAGGAACGCTGCTCATGGTGAGGCTACGGAGGAAGGGTCCGATTCAGCTGCATGAGGTTCCAGGGACCGGACCCAGAGCCTCGAACGTGTCGTGCTTCGGACAGGCCATCTAGCAGATCAATAGCGGGCGCAAGTGTCTCCATTGGCGTTCAAGCCCACATGAAGCACGGCGTTTAAGCAGATTTTACCAGAGATTCATTGCCCGAGTTGCAACGGAAAAGCACTCCCCACCCGTCACAGCCACATCACACAGGTTCATGCAAGCGCATCTAGACATGAAGGCCTAGAACCTTGGACCCAGCACTGGACCCCGAAAGGTCTCCTTTTTTCGAGGTAACTGGTACCAAGTACGGAGCCTCCGGTCGGTACCATGTGAAAGTGAAAAAGTTTCATTTCGTCTCGAGAACATCAATCTTGAGAGTCCATCCGAGCCTCGAACTCGCAAGGCGCCGATGCCGATAGTGTGTCGTCTTTCCCCGGCCACATTCCGGTCCGGCCAGTCTTGGAAGTGCCCATCCGCACGGTACCGTATCGCCACTACCACCTCATTCTCCGTCCATGTACTTGCTACGCAGACACATGACCACCCTCACCACACCCCATTGTCCTCTTTCCCATCCAATTCCCCGGTCCATACCCCAGAGTGCAATCTCATCGGTCGTTCCCAACAACTGCAAATCTAGCAGCAATCCTTGTCTCACATCCCGCCGTTACTACACGTGTAGTCTATGTCGGCCTCAGCTCATGGCTGCTTCGGGGCTCATGGTATTGGCACTGTGCAGCATTGTTTCGTTTCAATCCACCTTCCCCCGTGCTCCGTCGGTAACTCCCTCCGGTCTATCACTATCCTATGATATCCCCCCGATGGTCTTCGGACGTCCTCCCGGTCCGGAATTTTCTTGGGCCCGGGGCACTATTGGACACGGGACGTACGGGCTAGAGAGCAAGGTGTTAGGCTTGAATATGTGCTGGCCTTTCATGGCCAAAGGTTTTGCCACCATCATCACCTCAAACCCCATCCGCTTTCTCTATTTGGCATCTCTCCGGTTCTGTTCGGGAGCCGAAAGGAGAGGATGAAGAAAAAAAAAATTGGCAAGCTTTTAGGTTGAGCTGCTCAGCTGGTCAGGGGATACAGCCTCGAGGTGGACGATGGGACATGGACACGGACAAAAATAAACATCCCAACTACACACATGAGCATGGTTTTTTTTTTCTCCCGTCTTTTATTTTTAATTTTTTATTATTATTATTTTTTTTTATTTTTTTTCTCGCCTCCTCCAACTGTCAAGCATCGTGATCACATTTGCTCCGGCGACCGACAGACGCTTTTGATAGTTGGAAAACACGCCAATGTCATCAGCTGCAGTCGAGTTCGAGTGATGTAATATGATCGATTTTTACAAGGGAAGCCCTATGTCGGCATCGATCTATCTCTGCCCGCTGCCTTCCTCGTCCATGCATTTAACACTATTCTCATCACACTACCCTACACTATACTTCATACTATTGTCATGTATCCCTGTTCAAGCCGTAACCGCAGGCGGCCGGACAAGTCATTGGGTCTATCTACCAAGACTTGATTATGAGTGGTTCATATACGAGCATACGCGCTTTTACGGAGTCGGTCGAATTGTTCGAAATTGAAACTGCCTGACTTGATTATTGGTGTGAACACTTACTGATTTTTGAACAAATCTTTTTTCTGGCGAATACAGAGGCGAACAAACAGCCACGACTCTCGAAGCTAGTCTGACTAGACTGGAGAACACCCTTGATCAACTGTTGGCTTCCATGGAGGAGGAGGAGGTTGTCGAGGGTCAGGGCCAAGACAGCCAAGGCAACGCCAACGGCAAGGGTCAACAAGATCAGAGCAAGGGCAAGGATGAGAAGTAAAAGGCAAAAAAAGTCTCCGAACACACAAGGGTGTGGACGTGTATGTGAAGGGGAGGTGCTTCGTTCCGTTGCTGCCCTGGTGAAGTTGCCCTTTCGGTAGGTTGGAGGAGATGAAGCTCTGGGGACAGAGAGGAGGAACCTCTTTTGCTGGCAGCAGGGTAGGGTACTCACATGAGCTTCGACAGACAAGGGGATGCGCGGCAAGAGAATACTGGTCAAACGGTGTTGGTATATTGACCTAGGTGAAAAGGGGCTTTAGGGGCACGGGAGAGAGAAGTAGCTATGGAGACACTCACTACACTACACTACATTACAAACCACAGACTTATGTACCTAGCTTTAACATTGCTACCTTGCTTGGTTCGACCTATTATCCATAACCTACTTCTTATCTAAGGGGTGCTGGGTTAATGGCTCTGTATCCGCTTCCTCAGAGTGCTTATTACTTTAGTGTTTATTCTTTTAGTCGTTGTCTCACACTGATATTGTTAGCATGGTGTAAGCAGGTGGGAGGATGGATATACCCCTTGTCTTGAATTTTGGTGCGTGATCAATCTTGGGTGGTTGGTTGGTTGGTCATCATGAACTAACTGTCACTTGCTTTCTTTTAGAGAAACTCTATTCGCACGGGGAAGAAACTCTATTCGCACGGGGATCCACCTTTTTGCCCATACATAACCCTAACCCTGCACACCCACCACCGACCCGCACCAGTCTCGCTCGTACTACGCCCGCCAAGCTCCTAGATTTTAAGCTATTACACCTATTTGGGGGTTGTATTAGCTACCTTCGTACTGCACTAGCTAGCTTAATCTAATTTAGCGATTATTTTAACATATACTTCATTATATTACTTCCTCTATTATAATAAACTATACATATTATTACTACGTTGTATTCAATTAATCTACTACCCCGCACATTATTAAATATTATTAAAATAAATAAAGCGCTTGTATTTGGTCGATGGTACGGATTGATGTATTATTTTTTAATGTATTTCTCTAGTTAATTGTAATGTAAATGGCCGATGTAACGACACCCTAGCCGACGGGTATGTACGACCGTAGTACGGGTGATTACCCTAATTAAATAATTGATATTAACTTTATTAACTTACAATTAAGACCCTTAATAAATATTACCTTAATTGAGCCTACCTCTACTTAACCTATGGAGATTGATAATGATAATGATAATAGCGGTGACTCCGATGGTAATGGTATTTATAATAATTGTTATATTGTTTTTAAGATTTAATATAATACCCTTAATAAATTCTTTAAAGTAATTAGGGAGTAGGGTATAGAGTTCGGTTACTAATTAGTTAAGATATATTCAAGTAATTTAATTAAAGGATTTAGTTATATAAGGGTTGATTTTATATATTTAGTTAGTAAAATTCGTCCTTCGATTATCTATAACCGTTTAATATTAATAGTTAAACGGGGATATTCTTAGAAAGGAATTATTAAAGTGCTAAAGATGAATTTTAGACGGTAGACCTTTGAGATTAGAAATGGTTATAATAATTATACCTATCCTCCCGCTAAAATATTATAAATTTATAGAATCTTTAAAATAGAATATAAAATATTTATTGTATAGTACTTCAACTAACCTATTACTAGGAATTGTAAGATTATAAAATAATTATATAATTAATTTCCCGATCTTTATTTTATAATTAAATAATTAGAAAACTTTCGTTATACCTTTAAGAGATAAGCTAATATAAGTTACAATCCCTTTTAATTAATTATAAAGTTATTTATAGAGAAGGGGGTCTACTTTAAAGTTAATTAAGTAGATACTTCTTAAAAAAGTAAACTAATTGTCCTTTTTTAGAGTAATTTTTAGGGAGAGTAGATGTAGAAGGAAAATCCTTGGGTCTAAATATATAATAATACGAATAAAATAAATAATAAAGGCTTAGCCTTTTTCTAAATTATTAGTATAATTAGGGTTGGCTATACCTTTAATTGCAGCTTTAGTTTTATTAATAATGAGAGATAAGAGGGATTTAATTAATTAATAAATTAAATTAATATTCGTTATAAAATTATTAATACTAGTAAGCCGATTGTTACTATTATAGATTACAATTTAGTAATGAGGGTGGTTATTAAATGAGTTTATTTAGATGCGCGCTTTTAATTATATATTTTTTATATTAATAAGAATATAGTATTGAATATTAAATATAAATGGGATAAGAAGGTCGCCGCCTGGGTTAGCTACGTCTACGCCGACGTAATTATTATATAGATATAGTAAGAAATATTAGTATCGACCTAGCGAGTAGCTTAATTAACCTAGTTAGTCTAGTTAACGTATTTACCTAGTAATGTAATAATTTTAAATAAGCTTAATAAAGAGGATGAGTATATTGTTATACGTATGAATAAGTTAGCGATTGGTATGGTTCAATTGGGCGTTCTCCCTAATACTATAGAATATTCACGGACTAGTCTTTACGATCTCTAGAAGCATATATATTATACCTATATAATTGAAGTATTTAATATTGTTTAGGAGAGATTCGAGAATTTTTTTAGGTAGTAAACCGTAATTATTACGTATTTAAGAGAAATGTATATAATAGTTAAGTAGGAGTAGGCTACTTATTATATTAATGAGAGATTTAATTTTAATTATCGTACTATATCTTTAATTGAATTGGTTAACCGAAATTTAAAGAGTTTTATTATTAGCGGTACTATTCCCAACCTTATTTATTATATTAAGCTGTATTGCCTCCTATATATTTTATAATATATTAATTATCGTGTAATATATAGGTAATAGTCTAATTATTAGAATTATTATATAGAATTTCAGCCTCCTTAATATAATAAAGCGCTAAATTAATAAATATAATAATAAAGAGATAAGATTTATTTAATAAAGGTACTTTAATGTGGGCTGGTTAGGGGAGGCCCCGTATTGGGTATATTAGAAAATATTTAAGTTAGTTATTAAATAATATTATATTATTCTAAGTATAATATTATTAATTTAGAATTTTAACCCTAATAAGTTAGAGCTATATATAGGTAAATTTACTAAGTAATTTAATTTACTATACTCGTATATTCTACTCCCTAGTGATGTGGGGTGGTTCGTTTGTTCTTTTTTCGTTTTCCTTGTGTGTTCTTCTTTTCCTTGCTGTAGGCTCTTGCTTTCAAATGATAGGTGGAGGTATCTAGGCCTTGGCTCATTGCTTATTGAGGAGCAGATCTGTTATATTAGTCGGACGGGACCCTAGGAATGTAATAAGTAGAAAGGGGATATAAGGAGGAGATCCCGACCGAGAAGAGAAAGGAAGGTAGGGACTCTAGACTAAATTAGATAATACTTATCTTCAATAATAGATTAAAGAATCCCGCTCCTATACTATAGAATTACTATCGAACGCCCTTATAATAGTAAACTTAGTAACCCTTTTATAAAAGAATTAACTCTTAAACCTATTTAATTAACCTAAAATTAATAAGGAAAATTTTATCCTTCTCGTTAGTCTTTAGTAGTAGTTAATAAATTGTAATTTTACTACTTTATTTTAATTCCTAAAGATAAAAACTATATTTAATTCTGGATCTGCTCCTTACTATATTTAAGTATAATAGAGTACTTTTCGTATTAGTATAGTTTTTGTTTTATTTTAAATAGTAATAAGGATGAGATTGAGTTTTAAATTCCTAGTTAAATTAGTTAATGTGAATTTAAGAAGCTCCTAGAAAGGGATTCTTAAAGATGTAAAGGTTAATTTTAAAAATTTTAAAATACTAGTTCGAACGTTAGGAATTAAATAGTAAAGAATTAGTTAATTCTTCCGGTAAAGGAGCCTCTTACTTAATTTAATAGAAACTTTAATTCCGGATATATCCGGATTTCCGCCTTATTAATTAATTTATAATTTACCGATAGTAAATTATAAATATTTTAAACTATTATACTTATAAGACTAGGATAGAAACCCTTTATTTTATAATTTTAGGACCGATTATAATAAAGAAAGAAAATAAAATTAAATTAGAAAAACTTTAAGTAGTACTTAAAAAGAAAGATTAAATAAAGAACAATAATCGAAAAGAGGGTCGGTATAAATTTACCCTTTATTAAATAATATTTAGTATTTAAATACTTATACGCTATATATAGAGTTAGCGCTTCGAATTATTAAAATTATTATAGGATTAATAATTATATTATTCTATTCCTTGTTTAATATTTTTAGAATAATATAAATAACGTTTTATAAAATTAATAAAGTAGGTAAAGAAGTAGTATCGGCGATTTTAATTCGTCGGTCACACCGCTCGTTTAACCCTTAGATATTAATACCTATATAAGACCCCGAAAATTAACTATTACAATTATTAAAGTACTTGTATAAAGAAGAAAGAGTTAAAAAGGAGCATTAAATCAGTTCCTTACTAAAAAAGAAAGAAAAAAGCATTGCTTTTCAATACTAGTACTATAAGTTATAAATTCCTTATTAAAATCCCTACAAATCCAAACTAACTATTATATTTAATACTAATAACGCCCTTACTAATAAGATTCCTTTAACTAATACTTCTATTCGTCCGGGTAAAGTATCCCTTAATATTATTGCCGCCCTCCTTGTAAATAACGCTACCTCTATTCGAAAAATTCTCCCAAAGAAAAAATTCAATAGAAAAAGAGTTTCTAAATATATTGAATTATTCGAAGAAAAAGTCGGCATCTACAATTTTAGAAATAACGAATTTAAAATCAATATTTAACTTTAATAATATAAAAAAGAATCTAAGGATATTAGTAAGGGTCTCCTTTATAATTTTAAAGCTAAAAATACCGCTACCTAGGAAGAATTTACTAAAAGACTTAAAGCTATTTATAGAGTAAAGGATTTCGAATAAATAGATAGCGTATTTACTATTTTAAAAAAGTTTTATACTAAGTACATCCCTTATTAAATAAATAAAATTGTTAATACTGTTCTTACCTATTCGGCACTATTTGTTCGTTAAAAGGTATAAAATTAGTACAACGCCAACCATAATACTATTAAGAATTTCTATAAAAAATTATATATTAATATAAGGTATATAATTACTACCTTCTTACAAAAATTAAAGGAGGAACTCTATATTATAGAGTAGATTAAATTTTTTTAATCCCTAAATAAACTCGTAGTAAAATAATTTAATAATATTAATTCTAATACTTCGTTGGATACTAGTAATAGTAATAAAGAGGAGATATCTACTAAGAAGCGTAAATATAAAGTTAAACGTATAGTTAGTTTAGACAATTCTTCCGAATCCTCCGAGGAAAATACTAATTCCAAAGTCCCTATTAAAAAGACTATTATAAAAACGCAAATCCCTACTAAAACTACCCTAATTCTTAATAAAAAAATTATAAATAATTTAGTCAATTGTATAGAACAATTAATAATTACCCGAAACGCTGCCTTTACCCCCTAAATCTAATAGTAAACCCCTCTCCTTTAGCAATCCGCCCCTCGCTAGTCTATTTAATTTACAAATCCCTAAATTAATATTATTTAAATTAATATTTTATATAGAAGAATTAGGAACGGACGGAATACAAGGAAAGACAATAGAGGAGGGTATTAATAGTAATACTATTAATATAGTCTATTCAATCATTATATTTAGGAATACGAATAAAAGGAAGTCGATTATAACTATAGTATTATTAATTAGAAGCCTACTAACCGAAAAAGAAGTACGAATACTGTAGTATTTATAGGCTTTAAGATAAATTATAATAATAAAGTCCCTAAGGATATATACTTTCGAATATCCAATTTAGGCTGACTAAGGGATACGATCCGCTCCCTTATAATTTTAACTATTAATTACCCTAATTATTAGAAATTTAAAAAGTAAAAATTCGAAGTTTAATAATAGTGTAACCCGCAAAACGCACTATTTATCCCAATTTTTAACTTACTTTAAAATCCTAAGCAAATTAAATAATATTAGGATTAAATCTAAATTAAAAATAGTTCCCCCGTTATTACTATTAATTATATTTTAATAAAAACGTTTAAAAAACTATACAAAATATCCTCTCTTACCCGGGAATAAGTAACCCAAACTTATATAATTATTACTAATTTTAATAAAGCTATTAAATTAAAAAGGTTCTCCGAAATAAATATAAACTAAAAAGAGATTTATATTATTTCCCAAAACGCTATAGTAGCAGCCGGCGAACTAAAGAAGCCTAAGATTAATAATACGGTATTAAACTCTATAATTACCCCTCCTTTTACTTTAATCCTTCGTCTGTCTACTGCAAAAGTACTTAAATTAACCCCTAAGTAGTTTAGGACTACTTTAGATAACGAAGTTCGAATGTGCTTATTTACCCTTATTAATAAGGCGCTAAAACTATAACCTAAGAAGGTCTTATTCGTATAAAAAGAGGAAAAACTAAATCAAATATATACAAAAGATATTTAGATTCGAAATAACATCTCAAATATAAAGGAAATATACCTTATAGCCGCTAAATTTATAAATATTAAAATTATTATTACTATTAAAAACATTATCCGAAATAACCCTACTAATATCCTAGCTATTTATAATTAAATTAAATAATTCTTTAGAATTCTTTATAATAAGGATAGGATCCCTACTGTATAATTTAAATATTATAATAATATAATTCTTAATAATAATTCGGAAATTAATAAATTCGTTCCTATTAGGCCTAATAAAATATAAATTCACTTTATATCTATAGAAAAATAAAAGCCTAAGACGGATATATCCGTAAATTTAATTAAAATCGCCTTAAAGAATAATAGCCCTATATTTACCTAGCTATCCTTAAAAAATAATATTTTCTTTCTATTTAAATAACGTAATATTAGGGATTAAAGAAAGAATAAATTTATACTAATACACATTATCTCCCCTTAGAATACACTAATTCTTACTATAAATTAAATAAAATTTGTTAATAAATCGCCCCTCGCGGAAAGAAATATTATATATTTTACCCCTTTACTTATACTTTACATATTAATTAAATTCTAAGGAGGAAAGAAAATCGCCGCCCTACTAAATATAGGTATTAAATATAATACTATTTATAAGGTACTAATAGATTTACTAAAATTCTAGAATATTACTATAGAAATCTCTAATATTAATAATAATAGAAGAAAGAAGAGATTTCTTAATAAAACCTACAAAAAAATTTAACTATTCGATAAAGAACGGGAAATCCATTTCTTTATTATAGAATAAGCCCTACCGAATTATAATATTATTTTAGAATTACCGTTCTTTTAAAACGCTAAAATCTATATAAAATATAAAGAAGGCGGAAGGAACTATATAATTATAATATTTAATAAGGTAGTAATCCGTACCGCTTTAATCGCTAATTTAGAAATTCTCGGGGGGAGGTAAAGCGACGGGTAAAGGGTTTAACTCCCCTATTATTATAGTAGCCTCGTACATTAAAGGATAAAGAGGTAGGTCTAACGAGGATTATATAGAGGAGACTACTTTATTAGTAAATTAAGGATAACTATTAGAGAACGTTCTAAAAAAAAATAATAAACGAATTACCCCCCTTAATAATAAGATAGTAAAGGACTTAGTAGTCTTTTTGGAAAAAAAATAGGGTTTTTTAATTAGTCCGCAAAGTCCGAATATCTTTTAATAAATTTATCGCCGTTAGAAAAAACTCTTTTTAAAATTATTAAGGAATATAGACCCGGAAAACCCGTTAATAGGGTATTTATTATTACCGGACAACTATAGGGAGAAAAAGGAGGAGTTAGAAAGTTACATTAAGGGAAGATTAGAATGTATAATTATATAGATTAATATAATATATAAATAAATAGTATAGAAAGTAAACTTAATTAATAATATTGTATTAGATAGATTAAAGCCTAGAAGAAACCCTAATTAAAAGGAAAAGAAATTAGTAATAATAAAGGAATAGATTGCTTCTATACTTAAAAATTGTAATTCGGAATAAGATTGCTATATAGTATTAAGGTTTATAGAATTAATTTAAAGGTCATACCTAATGGAAGAATAATTTTAAACTTTACTAAAAACGGTTTAGGATACTTTAAATAAAAGAGAAATTGAATTATTTACCTACATTCTCTTTAATAGGGAATAAATTCTAGTTTAGGATTTTACTAAATATAAAAAACTAAATCCTAATATTATTCTACCTTAGGAAATCCGTACTATCCCTTATTCTACTTAATAAATAAAAGTTATTCCAATCCTAAAAGCCCTTTATAATAAAATATATAATTTATTAAAAAATCGAATTAAAAAAGGGATTTTAGAAGAAAATTATACGGTATATAAAAATAATTAATTTTTAATTATAAAGAAGGATAGCGGTTTACATCTTATTAATAATATTCAACAGATTAATAAAATAATTCTCTAAAATACTAACCCACCCCTAGGCTATAAAGAATTTAATAAAATATTTAAAGGCTACAAAATAATATCCTTATTAAACCTCTTTTTAGAGTATAATTAAATCCCCCTTAATAAAATAAATTGTAACCTTACTACCTTCTCGACCCCTATTAGTCACTTCTAAATAACTATTTTACTATAAGGAGGTACGAATTCTATTGTATAATTTATAAAGGTAATAATAAGAATATTATATAATTTAATTCCTAATGTCTACTAACTTTACTTTAATAATATTTATATTAAAAGACCCCAAAATAATTATAACGAGGAGTAAATTAATATTAAGGGAATTAAGAGATACGTATTAGAATATTTTATAAATATTAATAAAGTACTTATTAATATAGAGCTAGTAGGAGGGATAATTGTAATTATAAAATCCTAATAATATTAAAGGGAAGTAGTATTAGTAAGGTACTTATATATACCAAATAGAAGAGCGCTAATTATAAATAAAATTATAAAAATTAATAAATAAATTTACTATAAATACTAAGCCGATAAGAAAAGAAAGGAGTTAGAGTAAATCCGTGCTTTCCTAAATATTATAGGGTACTATAGAATCTAAATTAAAGGATTCGGTATTATTGCAATCCCCCTCTATAATTTAATAAAAAAGGACGTTAAATTCTAATAAATAAAGAACGAATAATTTGTAATAAAGTATTTATAATATATAATTACTATTATACTAATCCTTGCTACTCTAATATATAATAATAACTATTATAAAATAATTTTCCTTATAATTAATATATTACTAGAAGGTTAGGGAATTATTCTAAAATAAATCGGCCCAGATAGAAAATAATACCTATACTAATTCAAAAGTAGGATTTAATCTAATGCCGAAAAAAGGTATAATACTATAAAGAAGGAACTTCGGAGCCTCCTCTATACTTTAAAATATTTAAGAAGGCACCTATTTAATATTTACTTTGTAATTAAAACCAATATAATAATCCTAGTCCACTAATTAAATAGAATTGTAAGCGATATACCCGACGTACTACTAATATAATAGATCGCTTAAATAAAAATCTTTAATTTCGATATTAAGTATATTCTAGGGAATAAAAATATAATAATTAATAATTTATTTCGTAAACCCCCTAGACCTTCTAACCTTTATAAATAAGTATATAAAAAGGATATTAATAATTTTATAAACGTATAAATCTATTCTATCTTTATTATATACATAAATAACCCTCAACTAATATTCTAAGGGGAATAGTCTAAAAAGTTAGAAGAAATCGCTAAATACCTATTAACCTACAAAATCCCTTCAGGGCTAAAAAGAACTACTATAAGACGCCAATTCCAAACTAATATTATTAAATTTATAATATATAATAAAATCCTTTAATTACACTCTACAACCTCGACCTAGAACCTAAAACAATTAATTAATAGTCTAAAGGAACGTTAGTAGATTATATCCTATTACTATAATAAAGCAGGATATAGAGGCCGAAAAGGAATATACTACTATATTACAAAGCACTATTATTAGAAAAGAATATATATTTAAATAGAAGAATTAATCCGCTTATACTTTAATTACTAAATATTTAACCCTAAATAATTTAAAGATAGCTACTAATAAATTTACTTAAATTCTTACCCCTTTAGAAAGTAGATATTAAATATCCAATACCTCCCAAATACAAACGGTAAAAAAGTCCCTCTATTAGAAATTAAAAATAATTTAATAAATTATATAAAAATTACCCTACTCCCTATAATTTTATTAAATAAAATAAAGGACTTTCTTAAATTCTTATTCTTAAAGTAGGGATACCCTCTAGTAATTCTAATTAATAATAATATAAAATTCTAGAAGGCTATTACTAAATACTTACTTTAATTAAAGATCCCTAGGGAGTTTATCGCGCCTTACAACTTACAAATTAATAATATAAATAAATAAAGATATACTATAATTACTTTTTTACTTATAAAAATAATTAGAAGGAGTAGCGTTAATTAGAAAAAACATTTGCCTTACATCCTCTTTACAAACCGGACTACTATTAAAGGAAATTATAAGTATACTCCCTTTTAACTAGTATACAATTATAATCCGGTATTACTAATTAAATTTAACCTACCCTCTTAACGAATTACTAATTAGAAGAATAATAATAGGGTAATAATTAAAAAGGAATTAATTAGTATAATTATTCAAATATATAAGGACTTTAAATATAAATTTATATAAATTATAAAAAAAATCGTAATAATAAGGGAAGCAATAGTTAATTACCGTAATAAATAAAATTAGCGGAAAATACAAT
This sequence comes from Neurospora hispaniola, assembly GCF_033458365.1. NCBI lineage: Eukaryota > Fungi > Ascomycota > Sordariomycetes > Sordariales > Sordariaceae > Neurospora > Neurospora hispaniola. The sequence goes on along the minus strand of NW_026944407.1, from coordinate 4,772,088 downwards.
CTAAAAACGCTTAAATTAAAGTTAGTAATTTAATTTTAAAATATAATAGTATTAAAAGGATTAATATAAATTTAATAAGGAAACTCTTATATTAATAGTAAAGCCCCTATAAAATATACTGGATTTCTAATTTAAGGAGTGTATATTATATTAATATTCTAAATAGGATATAGTTCAATAAATTTATAAGTATTAGGAGGATTAAAAAATTTATAGTTAGGGATAGAGTAATATTAGACGCTAAAAACCCGAATATAATATTTAATAGGGAATAGATTTTATCCGAAGACGGAGGAGGTTAAGGAGACCTTAAACCGGCTAATAATAAATTATTCGTAGAGGAGACTCTAGGACGGGTACTATAATATAAACTTAAAGAAGGTATAGTTATAAAAAAAAGGAAAACGAAGTAGAATACCTTTAAAGATAAAATATAGAAAGATCTAGCTCGGACTAGGATTGAAATTACAATCCCTAGGGGGAAACCCCCAAGAATATAAATAAATCCTAAGGATTAACTTAATACCCCATTCGTATACTTAGGGATAAGTAAATTTATATTTAATAACCGACGTATAACGAAGAAACTGAAATAATAATATAACCCCCTTTCTTAACCTTTTTCTTTATAATATTTCCTTTAACATTTATTTTTTTTTACGAATTTATAATTTATATATTTACAATTGTATTTCTATTTTCAAAATACTTTAATATTTTTACTTTTCTATTTTCTAACGAAGGGAAATCCCTACTAATTTTTATAATACAAAGGGAATTAAATTAAGCCGGCCCTAATATAGTAGTACTACGTAGTAATATTATAGAGACGGGTATAACGGATCTATACTATATAATTAAGGGATTAGTAATTTAGAAGATATATAATCGTTATATTTTATTATTATTTTATTTAATTTTTTAACAAAAATAATAAATTAAACTCTTACTACTTTCGAAGGGAAGATTAAATACTACAATTATATTAAAAGAATAAAGAAAAATCTTAACCTAAAAAATAATAAAAAATCCGCCCTTCTACCCCTTCTCCCTATTTTACAAATTACTATCCTCGAATAAAGAAATAACTATAGGGTCCCCTTTACCCCTAAAACTATACGTATAAATAAGAGAAATATAATTAAATAAAAGAGTCTTAAACGTACTATAAATAATAATAAATTGCGAATCAATATTATATTTCTTATTATTATCCTTACTATATTTTTTACCGCTAAATAAAAAGAATTTATTAAAATCCTTAAAAAAACGAGCGTCGTTATTTATATCTAAAAGGTTATACGGATTTAAAACCTAATTTTTAAAAAGGAATTCTATAAATTTAGAAAATAGAATTTTAAAAAACAAAGCTTTAAAATCTATATAATTACCTAAAGCACCCCCTTTACCTTAATCCCTTTCGTACCTAATTACTTTAAGTTTCTTAAAAATTAGAATTACTTCTACTTTAATTGGAGATATATTAATACCGTACAAATCCGTACTATTGTTCGAATCGGCATTATTAACCTCTATTTTATTACTACCCTCTATATTCTATTTATTACTATAATAGTCCGATTTAATATCTTTAAAAATTAACGAAGGAAGATCTACCTAAATTCCAATTATAAATTCGTCTATATTATAGGAATCTATACCGTTACCCTTACTTACAATATTAACTTCCATCCCCTTACTACCCTTCTTACCCTACTCCTAACTATAATAACCTAATTTATACTTTTTTAGGGCTATTAAAAAAGGAATAACGTTATTTTCGACTATAAGTATACTAGCCTTATACGAATTTATACCCTTATCTCTAATATTATTCTCTATACTATTAGAGGATAAATCTCTAGCGACTAAGGAACTATTATTTAAATCCTAACCGTCGTTAAACTCATTATCAAAACCCTACTAAAATAAAGAATCATCCTAGGCAAATAATCTCAATACCTTATAACTACCGCGTATAATAACCCCTTTTCCCTTTAAACTTAGTTACTTATGCTCGTAGGTAGTATATTCGGACTATATCTTCCTACTAAAAAGAATCTAATCTTTAAAGGATACCCAATCCAATTGATTAATATTATTAACGAATAAGAAATTCCTACCTTAATTTTAATTATTTAATAATATCCGATAAAGATTAGCGTATTATAGTTAGCGTTGGGTAAGGAGCTTTAAATATTCTAAATTAATTGCAAAAAATATATACTAAATAATAAATTTATTGAATTATATACAATTACTACAAATCCCTCCTTTAATATTTACTAGTATAGAAACACAATTAAGAAAAAGCGACTAAATATTAGGAGTCTCTTATTTACTAGCAGAGGTAAAAATAGAAATAAATATCTTTTAGAATTATTTAAAATAATAGGAATAAATATATTAATTCCTAAGGAAAGGACAACAATTAATATAAGAGAAGATACTAGTTAAGGAGGAGTAGATCCGTATAAGATACTAAATTTCTAAATAAATAGAGCTAAAATATATTCCTTCTTAATACGGAGGGAACTAATATAATACCCCTAAGGCTAACTGCCTTTCTTCTTAATAAAAATTTTCTAGGGAGGATATTTTTTAACCCTAGAACTTCGAATATAGGAGAGGATCGCTTCGTAGTACCTATTAGCTATTTTAAAAATTAATATAAAACGGCGGAAATTATTAATATCCTTTAGGAGCTTCTATTCAAAATATATTGAATTAGCCGTAATAGGATACTTTAAGAAGAAGACCCCTACCTCCTTAATAAAAACTTTGTAATAAGGATTATATACTATTCCTTAAAAGTTATCCTCGGGGAGCGGACCCAAAGACAAATTAATAAAAACTTTTAATAAAAATTAATATTTACTATTAGGGCGTTTATTAAAATATTTTAAATTATTCTTAATTTTTAAAGGGAAGGTAAGAATAAAATTAATCGAAAAAGGAACTAATAGCCTTTTTCCAATAATAAAAACAAATTCTAAAATATTAGTATTCGGCTAAAGATTCTCGTTTTAGAGTTTAAAAGGAATCTCCCCTATTTAAATTACTATTTAAAGAGGGTTAAAAACGCTAGAAAAAGAATTTTTAAATATAGCGTAGATTTATACTATTAAAGAGAAAGAATTGGAAGATATTTTACAATTAATTATTAAAGAAAAATTAATAGAAATATAAATAAGGAAAAGCGAAAAAAAATTAAATACCTATTAATAAAAGTAAAAAGAAGTAAACGAAATACATTTAACTAAATATATATTACCTAAGTAATAAAAGTAGGAAGGTTTTAAATAGGAATAGGAAATACGAAAGTATCGTTAGAAGGCAAATAAATAAAATACTAAATACCTTCCCGGCGGATTTATACCCGAAAAATATTTAAAGTTCCAATTACAATTATAAAATAATACCCAAACAATCTTTTTAATCCTCGTAATATAATTAAATTACTAACTATACCAAAAATAAAAAATCTTTAATAAAAGTATATACCAGCAACCACCATTACTTTACTATATTATTAAGAACGGATCTATATTAACCATTATTTAATATCCTATATAAATATATAAAATAGAGGAATTATAAACCTAGTCTAGGGTACTATAGACTATTATTTAATAACCTACGCAAATATAAAAAATAAAAGTACTATAGATTTAGCCTAAAGAATTATAATTCGAAAGACCTTTTAATAAAGAATTTATAAAAATATTATACTTATATAACCTAACTATATAACCTATAGTCTTCAAGTTCATATTTAAATATAAATAACTATAGTAATTTAAGATATCGCCGAAAAAGGACGTAATCAGCCCCCTAGGATATTATAAAATTAATATTATTTAATTTGTAATAGAAGAAAATCCGCTTAATAATATAAAATTAAAATAGATCGTCTACGTTCGTTATTAGAGATTTAAAAATAATAATAGTAATAATAAAGAAATTTCCGCCTTCTAGGAAAAGGAGGGTAAAAAAGAATTCATATATTAATAAAGAATAAAAATTCGCTAATTACTAAAACTACCTACTAAAGAGATTTAATCCGTTATATTACTATTTACTATTATTAAAGAATCTACCCTATTTATAAATTCGCCCCCGAATGTCGCCAGGTTGAGCCCTATATAAAAATTAGTATAAAAGATCCTTTCCCTTAATAAACCTCCTTTTAAATTATAAAAAGAGAAGGGAGAACTTACTAAAAAAGAAATCCCTAGTAACCTACCTATTAAAATTATAAATATAAAATAGGAAAAGTAAATATTAAAAGAGATCCCCTCTTGCGAAGATAAATCTATATTTTAAAAAAGCAATCTTAAAGACCCGACTATCCTCCTAAAGGACTTTAAATTTAAATTATAATTAGAAATTCCCCCCACCCCCGTACCTCAAAGCTACAATTTATAAATAAATAAATATACGAAAAATATAAGATAAATATAAATAGAGGATATTAAAAATTAGAGAGAAATTAATATATAGCCGGGAAAAGTCTACCCCCTACAATTAGAACCGTTTAGGAAATTACCGCCAAATTCAAACTAGCGCTTCCTTAAATATAAAGAGAAAGGGAATTAAAGTAGTATAATAGAACTACTATTTATTCTTATATTTAGTAATATAAATAAAAATATTTATAAAAAGGTTATAAGAGTAGATCTCCTCCCCCTAAAAGATTAATTAGAATTTATTTAACCCGGTAGGATTTTGTAATATTTATATATCCTAGAGATAGTAAACCTATAGTATTATATTAACTAAAAGTAATAGCTAAATAGTATTAAAATATACGTAATTTTAATATAAATATTAAAGAGTTTTAATAACTAAATTTATATTCTACTAATAATACTATTATTAAATACTGCGAATCCGCACTTCAAAATAATAAGGGAGAATCTTAAAGAATTCTTAATAAAAATACAATAGTAGTATCTACCAATTTAGGTAGGAAACCACTTTTTACTAATAATTATCAATTAAATAGATAATATATAATATTTATATAATTCGGACTTTACTATAGAGAGGATAGAGCGGATTAAGACTGTGTTTAAGGTTTTATATAAGGAGAACTATATATATTAGAATAAAGAGAGAAAGTAAGAAAAGGTTTAGAATAATACTTTAATATACGTATTTCCTTATTAATAATTTAATTGGAATTACGGATTCTAAGTATTTAAAGCGGCTAGACTGTTTTTTATCGAAATAAAACGCAAAGATCGGCACATCACCAATTTATTATACCCTTATATTAACCCTATCTTTTAGGAAGAAGGTAATTACTAGAAACTTTAAGTATAAATTAATAATATAGAATAATTAAAAGAAATTATAATTAAGTAATAAATATATACTATATATAATTATACTAAAGTATAGTAAATTAGTAGTACGGAGGAATTATTAAATAAGGAGTAGTATAAAGATTTAGTACGAATTTTAAATAATAGGCTAAGCAATAGGTACAATTATAATAAAGAGCTACGTCCGCCTACTATTAGAAATCCGCTAGAAGAGGTAGTAATAGGAGATCCTAAGGCCTTTTACAATTTAATTTAGTAGGGATCTAAACTACTTATTTTAATTTCTATTAGTAAATAGGAGGATACTATTATAAATATATTTAAGTGAGGGAATATTGAGGATAAGGATAGAGACCCTACTTTTATATTTAATAAAATATTAGAGCTTAAATCCGAACTAGAGAAGGAGGGATCCGCTTTTAAATTTAAAATATTGTAAATTCTACGAAAGAAAAGACTAGTATTAAACCCCTCTACCCCTTTGAAATTTAGGAAAAAGAGGATAATAAAGTGTAATAAAATATAAGTAGCGAAAATTATATTTAGAAATTATAACCACTTCCTAATTAACTATTTTATATTCCTAATAAAGAGATTAATTGTAAGGGACCTACTAAAGATTAGACGCGTTAGGAATACTTCTATAATAAATATAAAATAAAAATACGCCCTAACCCTTTTAAGAAAAATAAAATAGGAATTATCCTAATTTAAAGTAATTAATATAGGTAAAGTTTAAGATTTATTGGATATAAATTTAAAGGATATAAAGGATTTGTTTAGAAAGGAGGTAGAGGAAAGAAGGAAAAGAGAAAAAGAAGTAAAGAGGAGAGAGCGGACTATTATTAAAAGTATTAAGAGATATAGAAGAGGAGGATAGGAATAAGGGAAGAAATTTCTACCCTAATTATTTATTTAAAATTATTACTAGTGTAATTTATAGTTCGTTTTTTCTTATTATTATTTCCTTAGTACGAATCTCCTACCTAATTATAAGTATTAGTATATTCCTTTTTTATTTTTTATTTTAGGTGTATAAATATTTTTAAAGAGGATTATAAAAATATTTAAAGGGAAGTATAATGTAGGGTAGTTCGTTTATTCTTTTTTCGTTTTCTTTATATATTCTTCTTTTCCTTGTTGTAGGCTTTTACTTTTAAATAATAGGTGGAGGTATTTAGGCCTTAGTTTATTATTTATTAAGGAGCAAATTTATTATATTAGTCGGACGGAACCTTAGGAATATAATAAATAGAAAGGGGATATAAGGAGGAAATTCCGACCGAGAAGAGAGAGGAAGGTAGGGACTTTAGATTAGACTAGATAATACCTATCCTTAATAATAGACTAAAGAATCCCGCTCCTACACTATAAAATTACTATCGAATGCCCTCGTAATAGTAAATTTAATAACCCTTTTATAAAAGAATTAACTCTTAGACTTATTTAGTTAATTTAAGATTAATAAGGAGAATCTTATCCTTCTCGTTAGTCTTTGGTAGTAGTTAATGAATTGTAACTTTACTATTCTATTTTAGTTCCTAAGGACGAAAGCCATATTCAATTCCGGATCTGCTCCTTACTATATTTAGGTGTGGTAGGGTGCTTTTCGTGTTGGTGTAGTTTTTGCTCCATTTCACTAGCCTTCTTACCCGACTATTGTTATTAAAACTATCGAAACTGGACTTTCACCCCTATTAGTAATTTATAAGAGGTTTAGCTAACGAGGATAAATATTTTAAATATTATAACTTTAATTATATAAATTATTTATATAGTTGCCTTTATAATTTAGCACCCTTTATAAGTAATTTTTATATTCTTTAATTAATTATATTAATTAATATTTAAATACCTCCTCTATCGACCGTGCTAATTTAATTTTAAGCAGTATTATAACCCCGAAATTGGCTTTATATTTAGTTTAACCGCGGCCGATAGTCTAGAATAGGCTATAACCCTACGGTATCAATACGAATAGCGCCGTCTATTTAAAGAAATATATTTATATAGGAGGGGGTTAATTTAAAAGTAGAAAATATAGTAAATATAGTAGACGAGTAACCTTCTATTCTATTATAGAAAGGACGAGGCCGCCCGCGAGGCTTTATACGAGGAAAGGTAAGAGGAGGGAGAGGAGGTAGCTTTATATAGGGTAAAGGAGGCTATATTATTAGTATAATAAGAGGAGGAGGTACGCTAATTAGTACCCTAATTGGCACTTAAATTTAGTAAGGGAAATTCATTAATAGTTAGAGTATTTAATTATACGGTAGAAATTAAATAGATTATAAATGTATAGATTAATATAGATTGAGTACGATTAATTAATCGCTTAATTGAGTCGTTTAATTAATTGCGATATACGATTGTACCGCTAAATGCCCTATAAAGTACGCTGTAAAATACCCTGTAAATGCCGAGTCTGGTGCGTGTACTAGCTGTAGTCTGGAGTCTGCGCTTGGTATGGCATAAAAGAATGTAATGCCCAGATTTACTAGGCGAAATCTATAAAAGAATACATCTAAGATGTTGGGGGCTGAGAGGGTTAGGGTTATGTATGGGTAAAAAGGTGGATCCCCGTGCGAATAGAGTTTCTTCCCCGTGCGAATAGAGTTTCTCTTCTTTTATTCAAGTTGACTACCTATTTTCCGCTTGAACAAAAGTCGATTGGGAATATTGCTTTCATGATCATCGGCCAATTTTAACTTGGATCTATTCACAGCGTAGTCAATTAACCAAGACTGTACTACCTATCCATAGCTACCTACCTAACTTGGCCGGGACTGACAGAAGACGGGAAGTGCCCGTAGAAAGAGAAGGAAGGAATGCCCCTAGGGGAAGAACTACCTTACCTTACCTATAGTATACCTAGTATAGATTTTGTACCGCCCAGTAACCCGGGGGCATGTCCGAACCCGTCCGGCTAGGGAAGGTTCCAGTTCCAGATCCAGATCCAGATCCAGATCCAAAACCAGCAGAACTCCTTAAGCCACATACACAACCCATAAAAAGGAAAAGAAAAGCCATCATCGAATCGATGCCGGGACTTCTTCATCATTTTCTCTGACTAGGTAGGTAGGTAGGTAGGTAAGTAGCTCAAAATGATCCAACATCTATTGATTCCTTACATGTTGTTACATTCCTGGGATACATTGGGATACAATGAACCGAGTGAACAGTCCTCGGTGGTTTTGTCGCCGTTTATGCATTGATTGTGTGTATCTAATAGTGGCGGAGGTATTATGGGAAGGGAGGATGATGTAGGAAAAAAAATATAAAGAAAAAGAGGGAAAAAAAGAAAAGGAAAAAAAAAAAAGGAAAGGCAAGAGCAGCAAAGACGGAGGAAGACAGACGTAAGTAAGTAAGTGACGGAAGGTGTGAGTGGCGAGTGTACTTATCATGAAGAAGGGACTGTCTGGAAAAGGTTCAGTTGAGAACCGACTATTGGTAAAAGCTCAGTGCAAGTTCTTCATCGGTTGAAGCTTCATAGTACTGACATGAGAAAGAGAAGATGATGAAGATGCAACGAACTGATTTCTCTTCTTTTCTGTTTTACACCCAACATATTTGTTGGTTACCACTGCAGCTGGCGGTATTCCCCTCTTTCCTTACTCGTACTTCTCCTGCTATACACATCGCTCATCCCGGGCAGGTATGTCTTTCTCTTAGTTCTCTCCTTCCCTGATATTCCCTCATGCAGTTACTTCGCGGTGTTTATATTCTTTCTCCTCTTTACATCTTCTCACTAAGTAAAGGCAGACATGTACCTCTATCATCAGGCATGTGACTGATTCCCTACATCCTCACGGCTATGGTCCTCATCATCACTTGAACTCGAACTTGAACTATCATCGCCCCCAGGCATCCCGGGTCTTCTGGGTCCTCCTCCTCTTCCTCCTCTTCCAGGCTCTTCCATCCTGTTACCTCCTCCACCACCTCCTCCTCCTCCTTCTTCTCTACCACCTCCTCCTCTCCCTCCTTCATCCCCTCCAAATTCAAACCTCACCGCACGTCGTGGCTGCTCTCTGTTACTTTCTCTCCGTTCAGCAGTACCTTCACTTCTTTCCCTATCCCTGGTTACCTCTCTAGCGGTATTCCTTGTCGACCTCATCACAGATCCTGAAGAAGTCCCAGCTGAAGAAGTCCCTGAAGAAATCCCTGCTGAAGAAGAAGAAGAAGAAGAAGTCCCTGATGACTCTAAACGACAAGATGATGAGCGAGGAGGAGTATTAAACCGACACCAAACCGCCTGACACGATACCCCTTCGACTCGCTCATATACCCCAGGCCATGCTTGACAGGGGAGTCCGCAGCGGGTGAGGACGGTTTTGGCGTGCGAGCAGAGGGCGTAGCGGGTTCGTAGTTCGTGGCACATTTTTCTTTATCTTCTTTCCTCGTCAGTTAGATTCGTGTGTTTTTCTACTTGGCCTTCAGGACGCTCTGTTGTTGTTTTTTTTTTCGCTTTTGTCTTCGCCGTCAGTTGTCAGTGGTCAGGGCAGTGAGCACTGATAGGTCTAAGGAGGGAGGATGAGGAAAAAGTTGGGATGTCTGATGCAATGGAATCTCCTGGTTGATAGAACAAAAAAAATAAATCGAGGGGACAAAAACCATGGGCAGGTTACCGGGATATGTATCCGTTGGTGTGCATGCGCCATTACGTTGTTCTGAGTCGAGGTGTGATACCATTGTCAAGTGACTCGGGAATGGCAAGCTGTTTGCTTAGTTCGATCTCAACGTAAAACTCCATTCATGGTATAATCCAGCAACAATAGGCAGCTCTGCGATCAAACAGGAAGCTTCACTCATGTTTGTAGTAATGTTTCGTACCTGACCCTACCCTACATGACGAGGGTATAGATTAAAGTTTGAAGTATCTGTTTGCTGTGGAACCCTTCTCCCTTTCCTTGTATCACCTTGTCTCGTCAAGCTAGTGCAATACTTCGCCGTCGGACATAGATAGTCAGTCCGTGTTGACCTACCCCCAGTTTGGAGCTAACGAACGCAATATGCGGTAGCAAGAAGACAAACAAACCACCGATGGGCATCGTATATAAAGAAGAACACATGCACAAGATGTTGTCGCCCAATACGTAGCACCAACCAAGTTATGAATCATCAAAATGAATAAAAAATCAATATCATCGCTACTTCCTTCCTTCCTTCCTTCATTCCTTTCCTTCCTTCTTCCTCCCCCCTTTCCCTTTTCCCAGTGTACTACCTAACATCAGTCCAAACCCCCGTCGTCTCCACCACCAGGTTGAAGACGGTGCCCAAAGTCCATATCCCAATCAGAGTCCATCCAATGCGTTTATTCATCACCCACCCGTTACTCGGCACCAAGATCAACAACGAGACCAGCGTGACCAACACGGTAATGGCCGAAATCATCAACGTCCCGCCCACTTGCAGCTTATAAGGCTTGTATCTGAAGGGCAACTCGGGGTGCTTGGCGTGGCGCTTGTTGGCCGACGATACAATCATCCAGGCGCCTCCCAAGCCGATGCCGAGGAGGATGTTGAGCATGGGGCCGCCGAAGCAGGCTGCTCTGTTAGGGGTGTTAGTAAGTGTTTTGTAAGACGGTAGGTAGTACAGGAGCGGTGTTTTGGAGGAGGGAAAGCGAGCGTAGCGAGGTAAGAGATGAAAAGGCCAGCGCAGCGGCACATAAAGAGGAGAGGGAAGAGCAGATGGGGGGAAAAGGGGGAATACTCACAAAGCCATAACCGGCCACCCCAGCCTAGCAACAGTAACATCAGCCACCAAATCCCCCAACGAATTCCCGACGGCAAAAATCGTCAATCCCAAAATGGCCTCGCTGATGCCCAAGATCACGCCAAAAGCTTTCAGGATGCCCACCACTTCGTTGGCTATGGTCGAGATCCAGGCGATACTAATCACGAATCCCAGAAAACAGAGCAAAAAGTGGTACTTGGGTTTCTTGTCGGCGCGTGTGGTTAAAAGTAAGATGCCAAGGCAGGTCAGGGAGAAGATTAAGCTGTAGAGGGTCATTTTGAGTAAAGCGCGGCCGGGCGAGGGGAGCTCGTCGATGGTGTTGGCCCAGTATATGAGCACGACAAAGAGAGGACCTGTGAAGAGCTGGAGGGAGATGAGCCAGCGGCTCCAGCCTTCTTGGGCGGCTTTTTCGTCGTTTTCGGTTCCGTTCTCGGTTACGTCATCGTTGTCATTGTCATTGTCGTTGTCGTTGTCGGAGTTGGGGTTGGGATTGGGGTTGTGGTTGTCGGCCAGAGTCGTGGGTCCGGCGGCGGCGCCGAGCTCGTCTTCCTCAACGATAGTCGGGTGGGAACCGTGACGACTGTGGCCATAGCGCTGGTGCGGATTGAGTTTCATAGCCTGCTGGACTTGGGCGCCGAGATTGGTATAGCCGTTGGTGTGCGCTCTGGCTTCCGAGGTCAACCTCGTCCGTGGGGATGCAAGCGTTACGTAGGATGGCGAGGCTGTCAGCGGGGAGTGGAGGGGTGAGCGTGCCAAGGGTGAGCGCATGGGAGACCGATTGGAAGCGGAACGTGTGCGACGACGGAATTCCTGCCACTCGGTTTCGGGGCGGATGTGGGCGCTTGACTCCAAAGATACGGGGACGGCCATGTGCCCTGGTTGTCCATGGCTGTGGATTAGGTTGATTGCGGAGGATTCAGCGGGACCACTCACTTCGTCGTCATCGTCGCGCTCGGACTCGGTTTCTACTACGGGGAGAGTGATGGCGAGGACAAAGACGGAGGGAGCCGAAATCAAGCTGACGAACTTGTCCCACCAGGACTTTTCAGACCAGCCTTGGAGGGTTGGGAAGAGTGTACCGAAGAAGATGTGTGGGGGCGGAAGAATGGAGTAGGGCCAGTACTTGAGAGGTTCCTCTTCTTCTTCATAGCCGCCAAATATGGCGATGGAGGAACGTCTTCTCTCGGACGGTGTAGGGAAGACAAAGGCTGATTCGGGTAGCTGTTGGGGTGTGAGCGCTGTGGGAGACTCGGAGAACATGGGGAAAGGCGAAAGAGTAGGCGATGCCCGGTTGCTGGAGGCGGTACTATCCGGAATTTGGAGGTGTAGACCCATTGTCCTGGGTGTTGTTTTTCTCCATTGATGCTGAAGCAGCCCTTGATTGACACCTCCGGTATCAAGAGGAGGCGCAAGCCTGCCGTCAACGGTTCGAGTGGTCGAGCTACCTCTAGTATCTGGACGCAGATTGGGACTCTCGTTTGGACGAGGCCCTGGTGTTAGTGCCGGGCTTGTGTGCCCCGTTTCTGAACCGCTTCGAAAAGCTGGTAAACCGAGACTGTCCAGGTTAAGGGGTGAATGTCCGGATGACAAGGCGCGGTCTCTGCCGGACCTGATAGTCGAGAGGGTCGGCAGTGTGTCGAGGGTGTATTGACGCCCCCGGTATAACTGATCCTCGCGAATCAAAGGTAGTGATGGTTGATTTGAGAAGTAATCGGAATTCCCCCGTCGATGTCCACGGACGTAGCCGCTATGCTGGTTTCTTTCCTTCTGTATTGACGACAATATCGACCGGAATTCCAAAGCACCGACAAGACTAGGTCTGATGGGAGTGATGGTGGAGTTGCTTCGGCCCCAGCGGGGACGGTTGACGCGCATGCTGCTGGTCATCTCTGCAGCCACTTGCAGATCGCGGTGTTCATCCTCTTCTTCCTCGCTTGGTGTAGATGCAATTCCGTGTCCGTCAACTTCTATTCTGGGACCATGCTCCAGAGCGCTGATGTCGGTCTGAGCAGTACGAGGCCGATGATTTCCCGAAGCTGCTTCATCATCCTCTGGTTGATCCCGGTATGGCTCCAGCTCTCCTGATGGCTCGGGTGTAGAGCCATAAAAGTGAGCACGAGCAGCAGCTTCCCGTTGTTTCCTCTTCCTCCTCCTGTCCGTGAACCACTGCCACGCAAACACCAAGATGACATAGAAGATATAGCAGCCAACCATGGCGTTGGCCTCCCACAGGTGCAGTTCCTGATCCAACAGGAACATCATGGTAAAGCTGATGGAAACAATGAAGTAAACGATATCTCGGACGAAGGTTCGTTTCTGGACCTTGAACTCGCGAACCAAGGCCATGGACCCGGCTACCACGGCAGTGATAAAACCAGCAGCACCGATCAGCTCACCCACCGCCATGCTCCCACTGTTGGAACTCATGGCGGCAAAGGTGCTAAAGACATCCGGGGAGCCATTGCCCAAGGCGAGGAATGTGACGCCGGCAAGATTCTCGCTTAGACCTAGGACGCTCGAGATGGTGCTGAGGTTGATGCTGAAGAAGTCACTGGCAGCGATGCCGATCGTGGTAAATAGGAGGCCCAGCCATGCGGTCAGGACGGCAAAGGCGACGGGTTTCGCATTGGGTAGCGTGCAGTAGTAGAAGCTCAGGTAGTGTATTAGGCCGGCATCCTCGTCTTCGCAGTTGGCCAATATGAAGGCGCATTGGTCTTGGACCAGGTGGACATCGCGGCAATCGACGGGGGCGGTCGGTTCGTGCTTGTGGTGGCCTCTCGCGAGGATTCGCGCAATATCATGTGGTTGTTGTTGATAATGTTCGGGTTGGCGCAACAAGCGTGATGTCGCGAAGGGTCTGAGGACGAGCGCATAGGTTGCTAGACAGGTTATAAGGAGAGTCGACACGATAAAGGGTCGGGAGCTGAAGGGGCTCCGTTTCTGGCGATGTAGCGACATGCTGGACCTTTGGTCATGGCATCGCGTGGGGAATACTGGCTGTATGTGCTGGTGTGTTGACCCAAGTGTCGCCAAGGTGATGGATGATGGATGGATGGATGGACCGGCGGGGCAATCCAACGGCAGTTATCGTTGGGTCGCAATCGCAACTGTAATCGCAAGATACGTATGTAAATGATGGCCGGAAAAAAAAAGAGAGAAATTGACCAGCGGCAGAAATCGAAAAGAAAATAAAAACAGATAAGGCTACAAGTAGTATGTATACGATTGACGGGACGATGGCGTGGCTCGCGTGGGCGGGATTGCTGTGTTATGGAGGCGGAATGAGATCATCGTCGCAAAGTTGCCAAGGTGATTTCGGGTGGCCAGAAAGGTCGGATTAGGACTGGTGCGTCGAGGGATCCATGCGCCGCTTCTCTGAGACAAGACGATTGATTCATTGCATTGTTGAGATGGGTAAGTAGACGATGGGCGGAAGGTAGGTATCTATTAGATTGATCCTATAGGAAATAGATGATTGGGAGAAAGTTGAACAGAAAGATGGAAGCTATCGATGTATGTAATCTAGAGTATGTAGAGGCAAAGGGCAGAGAAGGAAGGCGGGGAATATTAAAAGAGGTGACCTTCCTGGTTGGGCAGGAGACATATCGCTGTGTTACCGTGTTCCTGATCTCAACAAGTTCCCTGCAGCAACCGAAAAGAAAAAAAAAAAAAAAAAAAAAAAAAAAAAAAAAAAAAAAAAAAAAGGCAGAACAAAATATAAAAAAGAAAGGAAATTCATGGAAAGGTAATGCTACGTTCTAACGTCTGCAGCCCCATGCGCAACCCGGTTGGACATGGAGACGCTGTTTCGGTTGGAGTCTTTTACGGTAGAGTAGGAATACAGTGCATACATACGCGAGCTCCAATCGATGTGGGTGACCAGAGATGAGTCTTGATCACATCACAAAGAGGTCAAGACGGGGGAGGTATCCCATATGCCCTGCCACTTGTACACTAGGTAGAGGTAGATATACGTCTCCTTTCTCTGCATAGGTACCTACCTTACGTGACAACTTCGGACTCGGGAACTTGAATCGGAGTTTCAACTCCCCAAGTGAACCCCACATACAAGGTACACGTGTAGTGTAGTGTACCAGAAGGGGGCTCTGTGTGATCGCCAACGGCCGCCGCATGTCCCTTGTACTGTACGTGTACGGATGTAATGTACAGTACCGCTGTACCTGAGCGTAACTGTAGCTTAGTCATTCAATGCCAGGAAGCACCCCAGACTTCCTCCCTTCAACTTCACCCCGCTGTTGGGCTCCAGCACGTGCCGCCACCCGGCACCAGCCCGCTGAGACGTGGATCCGTCTACATAGTGCCCGCGCTATCCATCCAGCATTGGCACCACTCCCATCGTGGTTGCAGGCGGGTCAAAGTAAACAAACACCACTGAAACTCCAAACTAGACAGCGGCCGCCTGGAGCTTCACATCTTGGATAGCTTCATCAACACCGCCAAGATGCCTCGCCTCAGCACAGGTCCACGACGGAGCATGAGCAAGGGCCCTGCGGTGCCATCCCCGCTCAAATCCCCCGGCCTCAAGTACGTCTTTTCTTTGGATTGCGAATCGCGAATTGAATATCCTATCGCGTCCCTCTTTTAGTTTTCTCCCTTGTAACTGACCAAAGATTCCCGTCCCGACTAGAATCCCACTAAACGACGACGCCCAAGAAAAGGAACAACGGTCGCGAGGACGCAAAGCCCTCCACGAGGCCCAGATCAACCAGCTCAAACTCGCCGCGACCGCAATCGCAACCCCCGCCCGCAGCGTAATCGACGAAACTGGCACTCCGACCTCCAACGGACCGCGCACCCCGCGTCGCCGCATCTCGGGCAAGGAGAACTTCTCCATCCTCGACGACGATGACAGGCCGGTTGTGGGCGGCGCCGTCGTCACCCCCATGAAGCGCGTCCCTATCCTGGCCAACTTTGAGGAATGGATGAAGATGGCCACCGACAACAAGATCAATGCCGCCAACTCGTGGAACTTTGCGCTGATCGACTACTTCCATGATATGTCGCTGCTCAAGGAGGGAGACGGTGTCAATTTCCAAAAGGCCAGTTGTACGCTGGATGGGTGTGTCAAGATCTATACCAGTAGAGTCGACAGTGTTGCGACGGAAACCGGAAAGCTGCTCAGTGGTTTGGCCGACAGCCGCGACAGCAAGAAGAGGGATAGGGGTGAGGGTGAGGACGGCGGCGATGACGATGAGGAGGAGGACGAGGTGGACGAGAACGGCAACGTACTAAAGAAGCGTAGAAAGAAGGTTGGTTGCTCGGCTCACTGTTACGGGCGGGTCGGATGATACTAACAATTGCAGACCCAACGATCCTCCGAAGCCACACTGGCACCCTCTTTCGCTTCCCTACAGCTCAAAAAGTTCGAACTCGAATTCTCAGTAGATCCGCTCTTCAAAAAGGCATCAGCAGACTTCGATGAGGGAGGCGCTAAGGGTCTCCTCTTGAACCACCTGATGATCGATTCGCAGGGTCGCATCGTCTTTGACAGCAGCGACGACGCCATCGACACTCTCGACTCACGCAACCAGAAAGCCGCCGAAGAAAACGACCAAGATGCCGACCCGGACGCCATGGATATCGATGCGATGGAAATCGACGGCCAAACCGAAAAGACCCAGACTCGAACCCAACAACAAGAAGAAGAGGAGGAGGACGATGTGGAGATCGACATTGCCAGTCTTGGTGCTAGGTTTTTCCCAGATCTCGGACGACTAGACGAGATGGATGTGTGCCCGTCACTCAAGACGTTCATCCTCGGGGACCCCTCCGGATCCCTCGATATTCCCTTCCTCAGAGCGCCGGAGGACTGGCGCCAGGAGCAAGATAGAGCCAAAACCCCTGGCCTTGGCAACAAATCCGGCTTCATTATTGATGAGGAGAATCCGCTCGGTTTCGATGACGACGATGCGCTGGGCGCATTCGACCTGGGAGGAGACGTCGACGTAGCCTTCGGTGAGGGTGGAGAAGCCTGGGCCCGCGAAGCCGCCATCGAGCCGCAAATGATGCGGGTCTTCGACGCCGGTCTAGACATAGGAGAGGGCGAAGGTGGTGACGATGGTGATGGAGTAGACGGCGACCTCGAAATGATCGACCAAGACAAGGGTGATTTCGGCATGGTTAACATGACCAACGCCCAAAAGACGGACCGGCTGCACGAAGACATCCTCAGCTACTTCGACCAAGCCCTACAAAAGAACTGGACCAGCGCCGAGCACTGGCGCATTCGCAAGATCAAAGATGTCAACAAGCCCCAGACGGGAGAACCACAACGCCAGCGCAAGGAGAAACAGGCTTTCGAGATCGACTTCTTCACACCCGTGGATCGCACCCTTCACGACGTTCTGCACACCCAAGCCACCACCAACTCGACCATTTCGCTGCCTAAGAAGGACTGGAAGTCCAAGTCGCGCAACCTGCTGCCGGACGACAAGCACTTCAGCTCCAAGCAGCTGCTCAACCTCTTTCTCAAGCCCAAGGCCCGTCTCGGCCGCAAGCAGCGCGCCTTTGGTCGTTCCAATGCCGACAACCAAAACCCAGACCAAGTCCCCGAGGGCGCCATGGACGAGGCCTTCTGGGCCCAACAAAAAGCGCCGCTTAACCAGGGCCCATCATCGCAAGGCGACCATCTACCGCAGGGTGACTACGACGCCAACTTCTTCCAGGATGACGGTCTGCCGTTTGCCAACGGCGGGGACGACGATGACGACGAAGACATGGACGAGGAAGTCTTTGCTGACGCACGGGATCACTTTTCTCCTGGCCCCGGTGGCACGCAAGGGGATGGCGCTGTCGGCAAAGAAGGCACAGCAGGACTGACCATGGACGTGGGCATGACGGGCGCATTTAATGGGCTGACGGTTACGAACCCGGCCGATTTGGCGTTTGGCACGATGCTGGTCACGCAATCACGAAGAGTCAGGCCCGAGTATGTGCAGTATGCGAGACGGGCCAAGAAGGTGGATGTCAGGAGGCTGAAGGAGGAACTTTGGCGGGGGATGGGGATGGACATGTTGGATGGCGTACGTTTTTTTTCTTTTCTTTCCTTTTTTCCCCCCTCTTTTTCTTTTCTTCCTTTCTGTTTTTGTTATCCTCATTTTATTCCTATCAGTTACTAACATCACAAAAACAGACAACACCAAACCCCGAAGACTCCCTCCTCTCTCCACCACTAACAACCCCATCTGCCCAACCGGGCTCAGAACCTCCCAAAGAAGGGGAAGAACAAAAACCAACGCTCAAGTTCACAGAAGTCATGAACTCGCTGCAAAAAGTTTACCCCAAAACGGCCATGGACGACATCTCCACTAGTTACTGCTTCATTTGCTTGTTGCATCTTGCCAACGAAAAAGGGTTGGTGATTGAGAAGAGCGACGAGTTGACGGAGCTGTATATAAAGAAGGACGCGAATGCTGTTGTTGAGGAGGGCGGTGGTGAGTGAGTGAGTGATAATTGGGCGCTAGATGGAGATAGATAGCATGGGGGTTGTTTTGGGAGTGGATGTAGTTGTAGTGTGAGGGAGACAGTGTGTGAGATATAGATACCCCAGTTTAGCGGGAAGGTTGTGTTTTGCAACGAAAACGAAGAGGATAAATACGCAAATGAGGATGGGTGGTTGGGTGGGTGTGTTTCTTCTTCTTTTTTTTCCCCCTCTGTCTGGGTGGATGGGCGTATGATCCAGGATAAGGTATATATGGTATATCGAGAATATATGAAATATGGGTTACGGAATGGTATACCCAACGGGTCTCTGACAGTGTTGGTTTTCAATACAGAGAGGTGAGATGAGGAGATATGTATGTATTACCAGCGTGTGAGATCAGGTGAAAGGTCAACTGAAGTAAAGGAGCAAGAAAGAGCCTGTAAACAACCACTTGGTCACGCATCATATCGTTCTCGAGGACTCTCCATTGTGTGTCTTCAAATCATCATTACCAATTATCTTCATCCCTTATAGGTTTTTTTTACTTTGTTCTTCCATCATCATCATATCCCCACCCCCCCCCCCCCCTTCACAGGTAGGTAACCTCTGACCCCCCCCCCCCCCCCCCCCCCCCAAGACTTAAAGGTCAAAAAGCTTCCTCAGCTCGGCCGCCGTATCCTCCGGCCCGGTAACCGAGTGACCAATAGTCCTAGGATCCTCGTAGATCTCGTAGTCGTTACCGCCCTTGAAGGTCTTGTCGCCAAAGAAGTGGATGGTGTCGTACGTGATACCGCCGGCCTTCTTGGCCTCGTTCTCGAGGTGCTGCAGGCAGTAGGTCTTGTCCCAGCCGGTAGGGAAGACGTCGAAGGAGATTTGGCCGCCGATGGAAAAGCTGTTTTACGTCTCTCTGTTAGCTTTGTTGCCTCACTGAAAGAATGTGGGGGGGAGGAAGAGATCGAGCGAAGCGAGGTAAAGAAAGAAAGAAAAAAAAAAAAAAAAAAAAAAAAAAAAAAAAAAAAAAAGGCCGAGCGCAGCGGACACCACACCACCAAACGGGAGAGGACAAGCAAAAGGAAAAACGAAAGAGAGAGAGCAGAAGAAATACATACGTCAAACCCAAATGCCCAAACCTCTCCCTCAACTTCTCCACCATCTCCTTCCGCACGCCCGCCTCCTTATCAAACTTTTCAAACTCGTTTCTCTCCGCCGTGCTCGCATTACGGCCAATCGGGCTGACATTGATCATGCCGTTCCTGTACTCGATAAACGTTCCGCGCTTGATGGGGATTTCCAAGTCGGCAATGTAGTGCAGGATCCAGCGCACCAGCTCCTTGTACTGGTCCTCGCCAATGTACTTGATGAAGCTGTTGGAGGGCAGCGGCTGGCCGAGCTTGTAGGCCGTCAAGCCGTTCTCGGCGAAGCAAAAATCAAAAAGGGTGGTGACGTCGACCGAGGCGGAGCCGAGCTGTTCTTGCTGCTTGACCAGGTCGGAGCCGCCGACGAAGCCGATGGCGCATTTTTGGCGGAGGGCCGAGAGGAGGGAGAGCATTTCGGGTGAGACGGTCTGATAAGAGGTTGATCGGGGGCGGGGGCTGTGTTAGTTACATCGGTGTATACATTTAAAGAAGGGATGTCGAAGCTAAAAATAGGTGAAGATATCACCACCAGCTGGCTCACAGAAAGGCAACAGGGCCGGATTCAAAGAGCAGCTTTAGAGGGGGGGGGGGGGGGGGGGCAGAGAGGACAGACATACCAGTCTCGCGGGGGTAAGGGTGCCATCGACATCGAACAAGCAGATGGTGTTCTTGAGCGGGCGCTCCTCGAGAGGAGGGTAGGTGACGGGGGCAGCGGCAGCCATTGTGATGATGGTGCTTTTTGGTGTTGTGGTGGACGAAGATGGAAAGGGACAAAGTAATAAACCCTGAAAAGTGTACAAAGCTTGGGGAGGGGAGATGGCCAACTATATAAACGCCTCGCAGCGACGACAATGTACCCGACACTATACAACTTCAGATCACTTGCCTCAATTGTTCTGTCAATGGACGAGGACAAGGTAAATTAGAGCGGGGCCGCCCCGAGGCGGTCAACGTGTTCGGTAAGGTACCTTTACCTTCCTGGTTATTTACACCTCGCTGCAGTTTGTTGCCATTTGGGGGAGAGGATGAGCGATGTACATACCTGCACCAATCATCCCCACAATTGCGGTAAGTACACGATGTGATCCCGTACATATGTACATAGATGTCCTCTATGGAGATGACATTCAACAGCTTCGTCAAGTATACTGTTAGCACGTTTTGGACACCTATTACTTGATACCAAGTGAACTTTAGGAGACATCCATCTCATCCATCCTCTTACAGCCGAGTTCAGCGAGTCAAGAGCTCCAAACATCACAAGGACAAGACGGCATTCAAGCATGTGGAGGGGTGTGACGAGACCCACACTTTTGGGGCGGGGTCGTTTTTCGTTCTGCAGGGGCTGACCACTACTTGGGGGGTTCTGGGCGCCAAGCTTTCTTTCCCCCCTACATTACATGCCAAGTAGAGCAGATCCACCAGCCAGTCCCCTGCTGCGCTTTGTTGTTGCCCCTGATTTCCGTTGGAGCTGAAACTTGGAGATTGAAATTGTGTTTGATGAGATGAAGGAGGGTTAGGGTCAGATATGGGAGGGTTAAGTATCCAAGCTTATGCTTACTAGGTAGTTTTCTATCCTTCACCACAATTGCCTTGCCTCGTGTCCGATGTCTATGTCAAGAAGTGCATCTTACCCAATGCCACCAAGACGCCTACGAATGGCCAAAAGACTGCGAACGAGGAAAACATTATCTTTTAGAGTTAAATCATGCCCAATAAAGTGGTGCTCGTGTCGATGTTGGTCATGATAATAAGCCAATAAGAAGGACCAACACAAAAACCCCCATTAAACAAAACGAGGCTCAGTGAACATGACATGGCGACGACACGAGAGGAGACATATACATAATTATAGAAAAGAAACAAAAAGGAGGGGCCAAAAAGCACCGCCACTAAACCCAAACTTTATCCCCAAGTTCGTTCATGATCAGGCCTTGGGCTTGACTAGACAAAAAACGGACCCAGGCCGGAACTCGAAGGGCAAGAAACAGACAAGCAGGTAGACAGGCAGAGAACAACGGTAGACGCGTCACCAAGATTGATACTGCATCGACACCCTTCGACTCGATCTCCCACCACCACCTGCTGCTACTGACGCCACTCCTCCAAATCCCAGACCTCCCAGTCCTTCTCCAAGTCCAACTCCAAGGTTCCTCAGTGTCAAATCCAATGATCCCAACCACACTGGCTGCACTTCGCACGCAATTGTTCCCAACAAGCCGCCATTGCTTCTCCCATGGCGACCGCCGTCGCCACCTGTGCCCGCCGCCAAACTCCTTTCCGCCCTAGTAGCCAGACTCCCCGTGCTCCCGATTCGCTTTGGTGTTGATACTAGTTGTGACCCATCATTATTACCATCCTCGCTACCCCCGGCCCCGCTGCTATCACTCCCGTCATACCCCCACCCCATCCCATTCAACCCATTACTGATTTTCCTTCGTAGACTTCCCCATTTCCTTATCGACGGGCTTTCAACCCCGTTGTTCCAACTTGCACTGGCGCTTCTTCCCCTCACGCCTGCTCTCAACGTATCCTTGATTCCATGAACTGCCATCCTGCTATACCCCAGTCCGAACGCGTTCTACCGCTCCGGAATGGGCGTCTTGGCCAGTCTTCCGCCCGCACTCACCCTCTTCTGCAGCCTTGCTTCCTTCTCCTTTGCCAGCTTACTATCGCCGAGATTAACAGCGCCAGACCCGCCACCCGAAGCCGAAGAAAGCGCACTAACGCCATCGTACGAAGAACCGTAGCTTGTTGTTACCGCCGAGGTACCGATAGACTCGACGAGGGCGCGACGGCCACGCTTAATTTCAAGATAAGTTTGTGCGGCGTGGCTGAGGGGAAACATGGGCGGTGCAACGGGGATCTCAGCCCCGTTCTGGATCAGGAGTTCGGCGACAGGAAATGGGACCTGTTTATCAGGTCCCGTGGTCGAGGATCCAGGGGTGCCTGGAGAGGGAGAGGGGGTCATGGGGTTGGGTGAAGGAGGGGCCGGGTCGGCGGCGGCCAGGGCCAAATATACGGCGTGTGTACCCCTAGACTTGTCCGTTATATTGGGGTTGGCTTTGAGCGCGAGGGCGTAGATGACTTGTTGGATCTCGTTCTTCTTGATGGCTGCGAGGAGCGTCTCTTCGGCAGTTGGATACCGGGACAAGGTCGAGGATATTGGTTCGACGAATGCGCGGTCGACATACTTGGCCGTGATGAACCGAAGTCGTTGCTCCCGCGAAGCTTGTGGTACCAGCTTCTGTTGAGGGTCCAGGCGTGCCTCATATACCATGTTGGACACTCGATTTCCAACGAGCATCAAGAGCTCAATAATGTCCGGCGTAAACGATGTCGTGTCCAATGTGAGTGACCGGACTTTGCTGATATGCGTGCCAAGAGATCGGTGAATACCACTGCACTCGATGCAAACAATAATCGCCAGGTTGAGTGACACCCATTCGACCTTGTTGCTGGAGCCACAGTCTGCACACCACGAGTTGCCTTGGTCGTTCTCCCGTAGCATCTGGAGGAGCCGATCTGGGCTTTCGTCAAAGCTGGGTGCACGAGCTGTGCTAGGGCGAGCACCGACAGTCGTCCTCCTAGAAGGGATCGGGCTCAGATTCTGGTTGCTGTGGCCATGGAAATGGTGATGGTGGTGATTAATGGACGAGCTCTTGCCCGTCAATACTGAAGCGATGTCTCGCCTGTCGAAATCCGAGTGTCCTATAGATGATGGTGGCGGCTTCATATCCTTCAGGCCGCGCCCTTCCACCGCGCTTTGTAATGCGTTGTTGATAGCCATAATCCAGCTATTCATATCTTCTTCCGATGTTGCTTGATATACGCGTTTGAACTGTGGTGTGATAACTTCAAAACAGAACCGGCGCTCTGCGTTTCGAGCCTCTCGTACGGACGCCAAGCGCAGATCGATCGGATCCATGTGCAAGTCTAGTCTCTGCTTCCAATTACTGTATTCCGAAAGCTTGCCCTGGTCAAGCACAATCCAAAACCTGCATAATGTCAGTCCAGTCGTTCCACGAAATTTGGGGATAAGCAAACTACTCACTTGTGCCAGCCTTGTTTGTTGAGAGCTCGGGGATCAACATGCCCACCAGGCCGGTTAAGAGCCCACAAAAGTCCCTCTTTCCTTTGTGTCATGTTCTTGTCCGCCGCCAACTGGCTCGGATCCTTTTCTTCCAGGTCTCGAATACCCCGAAACTTTGTATTTTGTTGCGGGCTACCCAGAGGAGGTGGGAGCCCAATAAGACTCCCCGGCGACCTAGACAAATCGGTTTGTGGTGGTTGCGCTATTCCTGGTGTGATGGCCGACCGCAGCTGTGATCCTGTGCTGTCAGCGCGACCCAACTCAGACTCTCCATAGGACGCAGTTCCATTTTGGCCAGTTGAAGGACTGGGCCCGGACGATGTAGAAGGAGGCTCTGGCTCGGCATAAGCAAGGTTGCCCTTCTCCAGCAGCCTTCTCTTCTCTTCTCTCTCCCGTCGTTGATACTGATACGTCTTGTCCGCCTCTTGAACTTCTGTCGACAGTGCCTCAAGCTGTGGAAGGAGCCCCTCCACCTTCTTGGCCGTGGTGAGAAAAGCCTTTGCTTGAGCGTCCGCGTACTTTGTGAGATGGGAGAGAATTTCCTGCTCTTTGCGGCCTCCAGAAAGATCCTGCATGAAGGAAGAATAGTCGAAGCGCTTAAGTTCGAAGTTTTTGCGTTTGGTTTGGTATTTCGAGTCGCTCTGTTTCGCCTTGACAGAGTCGTGTCGCTGTCCCAAGTAGCGACTGACATAGGCGTAAAAGTCTTTACTCTCCTCCTCAAAGTCACGCTTCTTGGCTTCAGCTTGCTTGATATCCAACTGGTATAGCTTATTCATAGGGTCGATTACGATCTTTTGAAGATTTTGGGTGTTTTGCCGCTCGAACCTCAAAATTTCCCAGGCAATCTTGTCGAAGTAATGTTCAATGGCGGGCTGGACGGCGTTGGCGTTTGTCGACGAGACGTCCCTCAAAGCTTCCATAAACTGTAAAAAGGCGTCGTTGGCTTCCGTTTGCGCGGCGTACACTTGCTCGGCCCGCTTGATAAGTCGCTTCATCTGCATTCTCATGTTACCCGTCTTTTGTTCCAGGGCCTTCATCGTGGCTCGGAAGACGGGCCCGTCGTCAGATACCGACACATCCTCGCCGGGTCTCGGACATGGCACATCGACCTTGATGGGCTCTCTAACGGTTTGCGGCGGCTGAGGCGATTGAAGACCGGGCGGAAGAAGGCTAGGACCTTGATCAATCATGGGTAGATTCGGGGATGCCAAGAAGATTTCATCCTGCTCCAATGTGCTGTCGATTCCGGGACCCAAAGTCTGTACTGAGACCGCTCTGCCTTTTGGGGGGACGCTGAGAAGGGGAGGCGAGGGCGAACTAGGCTGACTAAGCCATGGCGAGTAACCTTGAGACTCGTTAATTCTTGTAAACAGGGGGAAAAAAGGGGGTCTGTATAGGGGGTTGAGGCAGGAACGTACTGCTTGTTACAAAGAATGAAAAGCTAGCGAGGGTGTGCAGTTTGTGCGCACGAGGATCGTACTCGACGAACTAGGCAAAGTTTCAGCAGATGTCCAGAAAGCACCAGCAATGGGGGAAACACAAACGCTGCAGAAGTTTCTCCAGCCGCCGCCCTTGTCTTCTGTGGGCTTGGGGGGCTTCCATTTCCACGTCCACTCAAACGATACCGAGGGGCTGCCGTCTGTCGCATAAACACCGACTAGCTCGACGTTTGCGTTCTTGTGAAGATTCGGGTCGGCCTCGAACTCGCGTGTAAGGAGGTTCTCAACCTCGCGGGGGGTGGAGCCGTAGACGAAGGTCAGACCATTGATTTGTGTATCGGTCAGACCGAGGGCCTCGAGGGCGCCGGCAGCATTCTGAACCACCTGATGTGTTTGGCGTACGACGAAGGTAAAGGTAAAGACGAGCTCGTCATCGTTTGTGAGCTTGAGTAAGAAGGTCGGAGGGCAACCTGGACCGGTGGACTCGGTATCCTGGTCTTCCTGTCAGCTTGGAGAAGGGTCGAGTTTCGGTTGGGGAGGCATTGCGCACCTGAACAAACTCTATCGGGGAGTTGTCGCCTAAGGAGCGGGATACTGATGCTCGTGTAGCTGGGAATGCATTGGGAACAATGTTGATCGAGGTGCGCTTTCGCGGACTAGAGATGACGAGAGAAGAGATGGATACTGTCAGACAGAAGGAGGGCAGGTCAGCGCTAAGTCAACAACTGCAGAAGCAGATCCAGCGCAATCCTCGGGTGCAATCTCGGTGAATCGTGAGACTGTGTGTCAGCCAGCATGGCCGGGGCGCGAGGGGTCGGACGGCGGGCGGGACAGCCACGAGGCCAGCCAGCCGGGACACATGCAGGGACGGGCGGCGCGTCTCTCACAACGGCCCGGGCGAAGGAAGGGATTCCACCAAAGTTGCCATTCGTGTGTCGTAACGAAGTGTGGTGGTTTTGGTTGGCGCAAGCAGACAGAGGACGACTGGATATGGACATGACAAGACTCTCGAGAGGAGGTGAAGGAAACCAAACATACATCGATTCTGGTCTCTAAGATAGACGGGTGTGCCCTCGTCGGGCGTGCTGCTGACCTGACCCATCTCGACAGCGCGATAGTGCAGAGTGCGGCAGCAAGATGTCAAACATCCAGATTGGGGGAGGGGGGGGGAATTGAGGCTGCCGGGCGCGATGGGTTGGCCGGAGATAGTCCGTCGTCTCTCTTTGCTGTTGCCGAGTTTCGTAGTCCGTTCACTTCTCTCGCTAGGTCGCAGTCTCGCAGGTGTCGGTTCGCGCGCGGCGCAGTGGATGGTGGATGGCCGGACAGGGCAGTGGTGCAGGCGGGCCCAGGCGGGTGGACTTTCCAGACTGCGCTAGGTAGTCTGTCCTGCCAAACTGGCGCTAGCGGGACTGTGTGGGTTCCTTTTGTTTGGCGGGGCGGATAAAGTGACCGTGTGCCTCGATAATGTGACCGTATACTAGCCAGAAGGGGCCGCCCCACATAGTGCAGAAGATGTTAGCAAATGCTAGCAAATGTCAACCGTACTAAAATTTTGTAGTGAGTAATATAAGTATGTATTTATACGTCTGGTATAGCTTATAGAAGCTGGACTTATATATAAATAAGATAGTTAGAATCGTATAGAAATCTAATCTTTTATTATTATACGTAATAATTTAGAATTATATAACCCGCTCCCTATATTATACTGTACGGCTCTATAAAAGTATTAGCGGTTTATTATTACTCTATATATGTAAGGCTATTATTTATGAGGTTACGATTATTAGCGGCGCTATTACTAATATAGTTAATATAGTATTAGGAGGTAATTAATTCGTATTAATTATTATTAATATATTAATTATATTTATAAAATTTACAATTTATACCTCTTACTACTAATTAATTTATATTATTATAAGCCTCAATTTCTTAGGAGGATGAGGCTAGCGAGTAGGCGTATTGTAAATTGGATTATATTATATATTTATATCCCTTTGAGTACCGCCGCTTTATAATAGAAATTCGAAATAGGCGTTTCGTAGTATAGGCTATAGCCTATTAATTATTAGGGTATTACGTTGTATTATTATTTTATTAGGATTGTCTTCGTTTACGAACTTTAGAAATGCTATTTGTAATAGTTAATACCGGTCAATTTAATATACTTTTATTAATTAATAATCGGAGAAGGAGGATTTATAGTATCGGGTTTAAATTATTAGTATAAATCGACGTAAGGTATAATAAGAATTACGTTAGGCCCTACTAAAAATAGATAATAAATTTCGTATTAGTAAGGGAGATTGTACTATATTCGAAATCGATTAATATATTCTAGTTGGTAAAAGGGCGGATTATCTTTAATCTATTTCTCTATTAAATTAATTTATTCTATAATTAATTCGAGGGTAGCGAAGCTCACTAGATACCGTAGTCGCTATAGTATATTAATACTATACCACTATATATTTTTAGAAGTTTATTTAACGTATATTGTAGCGAACCGCTCCTTTAATCGACTTAGATTCCCTTTAATAGTATTAAATAAAGTAGTTAAATTGACGAACCGATTCTTAAATAACTTCTTAAGGATGCTGTAAACGCCTTTTATATATAATATAACTCTAATACTGAAATTACAATGCTACTTAATATAGAATACTATAAATTCTTGTATAATTAGTAAGTAAATTTTTAATAAATATTCAATTAGTATTATAAAGACCGAATTAAAATAATTAATAGAAAATGTAGGGGGAAAAGACTTACGCTTTTAATTAGGGAATTCTATTATTAAAATTCGCTAGCGCTCTTAAAATTACTTGTTCGAATTAGAATAAATTATAATTGTTTAAATAGAGAGAATATTATTAGTATTATCGAGCTACATCCTTTTAGAATTAGGCGGGGTATAATTATTAAATTAATCGATTAATATATTTCGAATTGCTTTGTTAAAATATTAACAATAATCTTTTACTATAAATAACTTTACAATAATAATACAAATTTAATTATTATTATTAATAGGATTAATAAAATTACTATTAATTTTATTAATCCTATTGTCCCCGCGGTCGTAATTTTTATTATTATTGTAAAAATAATTACCGTTACTGCCTCGATTACCGAGCGTTGTGCTATCCAATGTACTAATCTATTTTTTTTTAACGTTAAAGGCGATATTCTTTATGATGTATTATAGGTAAATTTGGTATTAAGTATTATAATTGAAAATAGCGCGGGCGGCTCTCTTAAATGTGTAATTATAATTTAATATTATTATACTCGGTTTAGCGATATTCTTATCGGTAAATAGTCTTTTGAGGACGTATAGAACCTAATAGAAGGATTCCTCCTTTTCGCTACTTAATAAGTAATACTTAATATTAAATGTAGTATATATATAAGTAATACTGTAAATCTATAGTAGAAATATATTAAACCGGTTTATTTTGTAAATATAATTTAAAAATTATATTTTTAGGTTCTTCCTCTACTAATTAACGTATTAATTGTATATCTAAAATATATAATCGATTAGACGGTCGTTATTATATATAAAAAATTTACCCTTCTTACCTCCCTTATCCCTATTACTATCCGGCGTACTAAATTTATCGCTGTTATTTTTATAATAAAGCTTTATAAATATTGTAAAGTCCGATTATAGAAAATTGAAAAATTATTAAATAAAAATAAACGCACCCGCCTTCGCAACTTTAGTAATAGCTAATATATTTAATATATTATAATTCTTAATTTTAATTTCTAGAAAATCAATTTATAAAGTAATAGTAATATTCCTAAATATATTTTTAGGTTATTTCCTATACTTAAAAATATTCTCTATAATTTAAGGAATCCTCTTAAATTAATAGTAGTTAAGTAAATACCCTACGGTATTTAAATTTAAATTATATTTATATTAGTACTAATTATAATTAAATTTCTAAATACTGCTAAATTTCTTATATCTTACAACTTTTACTTTCTACTTACAACCCTTCTTACTAAATTTCAATAAATTATAAATACCCTTAGGGATATAGCCGGCGTATTTATTTTTACCCTTACTATATACGAAATTATACCGAATTAATTTATTATCGACCTTATTATTACTACAATTCGACGTAATATAAAATCCCTCTACCTTAGTAATAGTATTAATATCGTAAAAAAGAATCTTATAATTAAGCTACTTGTACTTATAAAAGTAGTATAGTTATAAAAGAATTTTATTATCGCTACTATTATCCTCGTTATTAGAAATTTAAATTATAGTAGGGGCGGGGGAGGGGGGGCTACTAATAAGATTAATTACGCTAGTCTTAAATTTTGAGGGGTTAATAAAATAAACGGAGCGGAGTATTTTAATAATAATAAATACTATAGTAGCGGGATAGCGATAGTAATAATAAGGTATAAGTGTATTGTGAGGTACGTATTTAATCTCACGGATATGTTAGGGATGTATACTTATGTTGCTTATTGTAAATTTTTGGTGCGGTTGGCATTTGCTGATATACTGTATGGGGCGGCCCTTTTTGGCTAGTATACGGTCACATTATCGAGGCATACGGTCACTTTATCCGCCCCGTTGTTTGGTAATGTGGTTCACTTCCACTTTGGTCTAAGGTATGATGATGGTGCTGCTGTTGCCCGCTGGAACGACGCCCGGGCGGGACAGGACACATTGATGGGAGAGAGAGTCGAGCGGTAAAGTATGTAGAGGTACCTATGTAAACAACGGTCGCGGTTACGGGGACCCAGCAAGGTGAGGCAAAAGAGAACCGCGCAGGAAGTTCACTTGTCGTCGATCTCTCCTGGTGGTCGGGTCAGGTTCGTCTTTTTTTTTTTTTTTTCTCTCTCTCTTACAGTACCTACCGGCAACCCAAGTCAGGGACAGGAAGACGGCACAAGACAGCGAGGCACACATGGGCACACAACCTACCTCTACATATGGTAAGAGCCGCCGGTCAGTACCAGTAAGTAGTGGACATGGATACGAGCCCAGTCTGGATTGATGGGGACGGCCACTTGACTGCAATTTAACAAGGGACGTCAACGACCAGGCAGGCGGCTCTCCAGTTGTAGTCGGCGGTTGAGAGCGGTGGTTGCGACCGATCCGGATCGATTCCACTTGCGGCACACGGCGGGGTTCAATTGGAATCCAATGATGGAACCCAAGTCACCGAGTCTTTGCTGGCAATCGACCAACAACCCTGATGGCCAAGAGTGTTGCTCTGCCAGGGGCAGGTGGATATGGATGCGCGCAGACCTAGCACCCGACTGCAGACGTGAAACTCGTCCACACTGTTAACCCTGGGGTTGCTGGCTGCGATTTCTTTCTTGGATTCGAAAGAGAAGTGCCAAGGGGAAACAGCGACAGAAAACAGAAAGAATCCGGACAAGTCTGGGCGCTGATGAATTCCGTACAAGTACCGAGATGATTGTCGATGCTGTGCAACCAACACATCCGAGTTATCCAACGGTTTTCTTTTCCGATTCATCACAGACGAACCACGCAAGCGCCGAGCAGTTGGGTCATCTGGCAAAGACAAAGAAAGAGAGGAGCTTGTGTTCCTTTCAAAAAGCTCGTGATAGCCCCATCCCCCCCAGGGCATCAGCCTCCCCATGGCCCATGCCCATGCCCCCCTTTCCCTTGGCATCACCCGTCCCTGGCGACGCGTACCTGGAGTTATTGTTCCGGCATTCAGTCACTCTGTCTCGGAAGGCAAGATGGGAAGATCGATGGCCGGTGGCAAGTCCTTCAACAACCAATCGAAGCTAACACGGAAACAAAAGTAAAAAAAGTGTGCGGCGCCTTTGGTGTAGATCGCACAGGTTTGTGACCCAGTATCTAGAGCCAAGTTTCGGAACCTCCAACTCGACATGTGCTTGTTAGTTATAGTGTTGGCGCATGGTGGGCCAGAGGACCGTGACCATCTATGACCGTGGTTGGTGATGATGTCACGCTCCCTCTCCAAAGCAATAACACCAAACTTGATGATTTTAACATGTGTATTGACTATATATGGCCCAAAAGACCAAGAGCAAAAATAGACCAACGTCTCCGGGCTGATAAGCAGCTCTGCCACACCCAGCAAGCTGTGTGCCATGATGGATATGTTTCTTCATTTCCACTAGGACCCCACGCTGTTCTGATTCTCCTCCGTTGATACGAGGCGCCGAGTTCCGTTGCCTCGTGTTGAGGGGGTGCGTAGTCTGTGGTATGTTGCAAGGTTGGGTACAGGGACAGCTGCTAGGAGATGCTAGTATTACCACTCCCAGCATCGATGCGTCAAAGTGGACTTTTGTCATCCATCCTCTTGAAGTTCTGGCTGCTCTGATGTCAATATTTCAAATCAGAACAATGAGCCTCAAACACAGCCCCCAATGATTTTGTACACTAAATATCCGACCGAGTGTTTGTTAATTTCGCCCTTTTGTCGAATCGGCTGCGTTTGTCGTCGTTGGACATGTTACAGAATGGAATGGTGGAAAGACTACAGCAAGCATCATGCTAGAACATGCTTGCGAACCTCCGCTGTTACGAATCAAATCCGCTGAAGAAGCACAGAAAGTTCGGCGTCATCCGCCGGGCAGCGTATCCCATCACAACTTCCATTCAAGAACACCATGATAGAGGTAGGTACCTCTAGTCTACTAGTGTAGGTAGTCTAGGGGTTGTTTGCAGGGAAGGGTGCACGTGCACATATGACGTTTCTGGCCCTCAAGCGCTACCTACAGGTACCCGAGGAAATTGCACAAGGGACCTACGGGATCAGACTCCCACCCAGTCAAACCATTCCTTTGCACTAACAAACCAGCATGGGCCGGACTCCTTCTTACTGGGCCGTCACTGTGCACTTGCGATAGTGTAGCGAAAGGAAGCCGACTCCTTGGGTAGGTAGGTTCCCCAGCTCTCTTCTCCAGGGGAGAGGTCCCTTGGCCAACGAAACCACATTTTTGATCTTGCATGATTTAAACGCCAACCAACAACTAACTTCGTTACCTTCGTTGCACCAGGTACCTACTGCCGTCCGCTCATACAAACTAGTACCTAAACCTCTTGTCGTGTCTTCACTTCTTGCCCGTCCCAGACCGTGTGAATCAATAAGGGGGAAAACACCCCGATCGACATCATCGCTGTCCCAAGCTACCGAATACGCGCCCAACCAAAAAACAATGAAGGGACTTCCTTGAATCGGGACCACCGACTTGTGACGACACGACGACCTACTTTCTCCTTCGTGAACCGGTCGACAGGCCACCAACCACCAGCGCAACAGTTGCCAGCGCACCCAACACAACTTCTTCCACCATGTCGGGGTCTACGCGACACTCGTACGCCTCGAACCGCCGAGTCGATAGCATCCAGAGCGTCCGCAGCGTCACCAGCGACGAGGAAAGACGCAACAGTCGCATACAGGCCTCCAAGGCCCGCCAGACCGCCGTTAGCTATGATGAGGCCTACTCGTTTGCCCTCCGCGTCGCCTTCCTCAACTACCTGTTACAGCCACGCAAGAAGCGCAAGGAATATGTCGCCGTCCCCAAGCCCGTCCACCGATCGCATAGCTCCAGTGTGAGCGAGCTCATGAAGGACTTTGTGCCCTCTGGCTCCTCGTCTTCCATGAAGCTGCCGCATGGCTTCCGTGGCCAGCTAGAGAAGCGCATGACCGCCGTTTTGCAAGGCACCGAGAGACTGCCCGGATACAATGACGCCGCCGTCAAGCGCACCTTTGGTGTGGCATACACCGCTTTTACCCAAAGAGACTTCCAAAAGTCCATTGACAAGGACCGCAAAGTCGAGCCGCTGGTGTTGATCTTCTACTCGTCCGCCATCAAGTTCCATAGTGCTGGAAAGTCCCCCGATGACTACCACTGGAGGTCACTCGTCGACAGACATTTGGCCATGTTTGTCCGCCTGATTTCCAGCGTTATCAAAGACATTGGCAGCGACCGCGATGACCTTCTGGCCCGCCTAAACACACTCGAGAACAAGCTCTTGACCAACGACCAGAATCTGTCCTTGGACAAGGGCCAAGAGAGTTCAACCTTTGTTGAAGTCGAGGTGCCCCTGAGTTACGAGATCAAGGACATGCCCATGGTTCTGTTTGTTGCCAAGATCTTTGGCTTGCCCAACTCGCAGGTTCAGAATGACATTGACAAAAACATGACCACATGGACCGAAGAGGCGGCCCTAAAAGACTTCAAAAACTACCAATTCAGATTGTCGGCAAACATGGCTGGTACTCTGCGAAAATTGGACTTTGACGTGGATGATGCATTTGAGGACTGGAAGAGAACCGAGACCCAGCAATTGGCCCAAATCTTTGCCGAAATTCTGAGTATCCGTCCAGATCTCAAGACCGGCTCCGGCTCGGATAAGCCCCTCCCACTACGGCCCATGTCGCTTTATTCGGAGGATCAGGCATTTTCCGACTTGAGCAAGATGCTTTCGAACCGCAGCTCGGGTAGCTTTGGCTTTGATCCGTCGTCTGGCTTCAGCCCCATGTCTCCTGACGATAATTCCAGCATTCGAAGTGTGGACGAGCCGAGTTATACCTTTATGCCAGTAGACCCACGGCCCGTCTACAAGACTATTCTACAATATGTCATGTCTTACGACCAACTGCACTCTGAGGAGTTCCCCTTCGCAGAGGAGTCCATCGAGTTTTTGACCGAGTTGGCCATTAGATGGCGCATCCCCCAGTTTATGCGCCACGTTACGCTCGTCGAGGTTGCCGTACGAAAGTTCCTCGATCAAGAAATTTCCACAATGCAGCTTGATGCTTGCCTCGACTTTGTCAAGGAGGCTCAGCCGGAGCCAAAGAAGCCGCCCCCAATCAACTTTTTCGGCGCCACTCTTTTTGATGTTGAGCCAGGCCGATGGACAATGACGGATTTTGCGGGCTATCAGCAATCCATAAAGGACCTCCATGACGCTTTGTTGCGCGAACTCTACACGCTCTTGATTCAGTGCTACCAGCCTAATCCACCATCAGTCGGTGTTGTAATGTCGGTACTCACGAATCACGTCCAAAATGACCCTACATATACCGAACGCCCAGACGAAATGGCCGAATATACCCAGCATCTCGAGAACGGACTGCGTCAAAAAGCTGCCGAGGTTTACCGAGGTTTCCTGGATGCCAACATTCCTTCCAACATGGAAGACTGGAACTTTGCCCATGTCGTTAAGCTCGGCCAGGCTGTGGTCGGTCTTGCGGAGAAGATTAAGAAGCGATATCGCAAGAACCCCGAAATCATGGGTGCTAGTCCATTTAAGGTCCTGGTCGAGACCATTTTCCCCAGCTTTGAGGAAGATGCACAAGAGTTCATCAAGCGTGTCGTGGATATGAGCAAGACCCGCGGTGAGGAAGGCCAAATCGATGTTCAGGACGGCTTCGATTTGTACAAGGAACTTGTGGAGATTAGAAAGATGCACGTCGAGTCTTTACCTGGAAAGCCCTTTGCTTTCCACATCGAAAGCCTCCTCGAAGACTTTGTCTGGCGATGGATTAGGAATGCCGAAGCTAGAATGACCGACTTTGTGGAGCAAGCGATCAAACAGGACACCTTCCAGGTCAGGACGAACGACCCCGACGATATCCCCACCGATGAGCAACGCCACAGTGTCTCCATCATCGACACCTTTACGCTGTTCACCCAGACCGTCAACCAGATTCACCAGCTTGACTGGGATGACGAGCTTCACCACGCAAAGTTCATGACTGCACTGGCCAAAGCCTTCTCAGCAGGCATTGGTCGTTATTGCGAGATTGTGGAGCAGCATTTTGCCAAAGAAATGGACCGTCAGACTCCTCAAGAGGCCGCTGCTAGCAGGTCGGCGCAAGATCGGTTTCTTCAGTACGCCAAGGATGCGTGGAACTCGAAGGACAAGGTCGAGCCTTTCCAGTTCTATCCACAGGTATGTACCACACATTGTGAGTTCCTAGTGTGACTGTAGGCTAATTCTTCGTGTCAGTCCTTTGTCAAACTCAACAACATTGAATATGCCATGCAAGCGCTGGATAAGCTAGAAAAGACCATGAACGTAGACGGCTGTGCCGAGGCGATCCGCCGGGTCGAAGGCATCAAGCCCCTGGTTAGGAAAGCAGGCAAGTATGTGTTCACGATCAAGATCGTAGAGGCCGAGGACTTGAAAGCATGCGACCCCGGTGGGTATAGTGATCCGTACGTGGTTCTGTGTGACGAGTACCAAAAGCGTCTGGCCAAGACGAGAATCATCATGAGGAACCTCAACCCGAGGTGGGACGAGTCGATCGATATTACCGTATCGGGCCCCCTTAACATCATCGCCACCATTTGGGATTATGATACCTTTGGTGACCATGATTTCGTCGGGCGTACCTCGTTGAAGCTTGACCCCGTGCACTTTAGCGACTACCTCCCCAGAGAGTTCTGGCTTGATCTTGACACCCAGGGAAGACTGTTGCTGCGTGTGAGCATGGAGGGCGAGCGTGATGATATCCAGTTCCACTTTGGCAAGGCCTTCAGGCACTTGAAGAGAACTGAGCGTGACATGGTTCGCAAGATCACCGACAAGGTAAGTCGAACGCCGCGTCTCTTTCACCTTGTCATCAGCAGCAATAATACTAACAGCAGTCCTAGCTGACCTCCCACATCAACCACTCCCTTTCCCACGACACCCTCAAGAGCCTCCTCAGCCGAGGTATCGCCGCCTCTATGGCCAACCTCTGGAAAAAGCGACAATCTACCGCACCCACCGTCACTGCCCAAGACGTCGAAAACACGCTCCAGCCGCTCTTCACCTACTTTGACGAAAACTTTGCCATCATGAAACAAACCCTCACGGACGCAACCATGGTGGCCGTCATGACGCGTCTCTGGAAAGAAGTCCTCATGGCCATCGAAAACCTTTTGGTGCCCCCCTTATCCGACAAACCCTCGACGCAAAAACCCCTCACCCAAGCCGAGATGGACATTGTCTACCGCTGGCTCGAGCTGCTCTTCAACTTCTTCAACGCCAAGGACGCCCACACAGGCGAAGTCCTCGGCGTGCCCTCGGACGTGCTCAAGTCGCCTAAGTGGCACGAGCTCGCCTCGCTCAACTTCTTCTACTTTGACTCGACCGAGAACCTCATTCGCACCTCGGAGCGCATGGCAGCCGCCAACGCCCAGCGCGCGCGCGAGCAACAACAGGCTACTGCCGCCGCCGCCGGAGCCGGTTCCCGCATGTCTGCTCCGCCCCAACTTCACTCCAATAACCACCACAACAGCAACTCCCTAGCCCCGCCTGGCGGGATGACTGGCGCAGCAGCCATCGGCGCCTTTGGCTCCCTTGGCACCATTCGTCGCGGCAAGAGTATCATGATGTCTCGCAACCTGGGAACTATGCGCCAAGCCAAACTGGAGAAGCGCAAAGAAGCGCAGGCCGATCCGTCAGATGATATGATTCTGCGTATTCTCCGCATGAGGCCTGAGGCTGCGCATTATTTGAAGGAAAGACATCGGCAGAAGGAGAGGATGGCGGCGGCGGCGGCGGCTGCCATGATTGTGAGACAGAGCGTGAATCAGAAGTTTGGTCTTGGTGCTGGTTTTGATAATGGTGGTGGTGGTGGAGGACTGAGGGTGAATAAGCGGCAGAGTGTGGTGCCGCCGGTGCCCAAGTTGCCGTTTGGGGCGGGGACGTCGGGGGGGCAGGTTATTGGTGGAGGACAGTTTGGGAGGGGTGGGAGGTGAGTACCTCTATGTTGTGAGTATGTGAGTGTGAGTGAGAAAGAGAAGGTCTGGTGATATGAGGGGGAGGGGGATGGATGATGGAGAGGCGGAACGAAAGATGATGGATGATGAGAAAGGAAGGAAAGGAAGCAAGGAAGGGAAGGAAGGAAATGGATTACTTAATGGGTCATTTTGTCGTTTTGTTTATTCCACATTTCTGTTCTTATACCTATGATTATCTGATATACCATATCCGCGCACTGGAAGGGGCGGGGAAGGGGAGCAAGGGGCCGGGTTGGAAGGGAAATAGCGTGTTTTGTTTTTTGTTATTTCCTAGTTAGGTTCCGCTAGCTGATGATATCATTCATATCCTTTTAGATCAGTTGTTCTTGTCATTCATTATGTATTATTTGTATTGCTATGTACTACCATAGTTGCTGGTGACGGAACTGAGAGTGATGAGATGAGAGAGAAAGTGAAAGTAGTGGGGATGATGATGACGATATATATAACATTGGGGTCTAGGAAGGATAGTTAACTTTGTAGCAACTAGTTCAAATACAAGCTTAGTATACTAAGGAGTTATATGTGTGAAGAGAGGGGGGGGTAAGAGGGGTGGGTGGGTGGGTGAGTAAGTGAGTGAGTGAGTGCGGGGAATTAGACTACTACTACTTGTTGGTTGGGAATAAGTGAGAAAAGGGTGAGCAGAGGGTGAAGAGAGAGTCAAAACAAGGAAAAAGGAAAAAGAAGCAAAAAACAAGTACCATGTTTGCTGTAAATGTGGCACAGACGGGAGCAAAGTTGGACGGTGCCTTCAAACCAAGGAAAGACATTTACGTGTGAGTAAATACAAGCAAGACAACAAAGGAAATTTCTGCATTACCTAGTCTAGTCAATCGGATGAATTGATG
The DNA here is from genome assembly GCF_033458365.1 of Neurospora hispaniola. Lineage (NCBI taxonomy): Eukaryota > Fungi > Ascomycota > Sordariomycetes > Sordariales > Sordariaceae > Neurospora > Neurospora hispaniola. Next base: position 4,734,281 of record NW_026944407.1, on the reverse strand, counting down.
ATTCTTCTTCCTTGATGTTCATCTTAACTATACTACTTACTACCACTATTTCCCAAGAGAAACGCTTATAATTCAATTCAATGCCTGGCTGGTTACCTATAATCATCCATTCCATGCTTAACCCAGTAAACAGACGTATGTATATATAATAATGCTGATTTGATGGATGCTGTTTTCCTCCTCTTTCTCCTTCTCCTCCTTCTCCTTCTCCGTCTTTGTAAAGGGACATAACTGACTGACTGATGTAAAATAGGTTTCCCAGGATCTCATTTGGGGGAACCTTCGCTAAACTGCCTGCCTGCCTGCTTGCCATGTTTCGTTTTTTCGGGCTCCAAAGGGATGAAAATTATAATAAAAGGATGGGATGGGAGGAGAACCGTAACAAGAGATGATAACGCCAGACAAGACGTCAGACGAAAGGCGGGTCAACTAACATGTCCTTTCATCCCCTCTCAATCGTGAATAGAAATCAGACTCCTTCAATCCTTCACCGACACACCCGACACCGCACTGGAGCTACTCCCAATGACGGTCGGGGTATCTCCATCCACCGCTGGATCATATTCCTCTTCTCTCACTGCTTTAGTCCTGGTCTTGAACCCCCTCTTTTTATGACCGACCACCTCAGCAACTTTGTCCTTGGGAAGTTCATCCTCATCCTCATCCTCCTCTTCTTCCTCCCCATCACTATCACCATCCCTGGAACTACCAGCGTCATCACTCCCACTGATGATATCATAAACCCCTCTTCCCCTTCCCCTCTCCTCAGCACCAGCAGCCTCCGCGTCACCCCGTCCTGTAACCAACCCTTCACTCTCCGCCCCTTCCTGAGGAATCTTCTCGTCCTTCTTGATGTACGAATCAATGATATAGTACTGTAAGGCGTTCATGATGAGCGGGAAAAGCATCATGACGAAAATGATTTGCAGCCGTTCGTTTCCCTCGGTCCAGCCGAGGGCCCAGTCGCCCACGCGCGAAATCCAGGGGAAGACCATGAAGATGATGAGCACGCAGAACTTCATGCCCAAGAGGCCGATGAAGTAGATGATGGATTGCTTGAACCACCAGCTCCAGCGCGGTTTGGTGCCGGGTGGGGAGTGGAGGGGGGTGTAGTTGCCGGATTGGAGGGATTCGGGAGGTTGGCCGAGGGGGGTGTATTGGAGGCCGCGGGAGAGGAGGCGGACGATGAGAATGAGGATTGGGATGCCGAGGGTTGTCTGTTTTTATTTCTGTTAGTACGGTGGTTTGTTCCAGTGAGAAAAGACAAAACGAAAAAAAGAAAAGGAAAAGGGAGGCGAAGGGAAGACAAACATCAATAGCCAAGTTCAACAAGTAGAACGAGCACGGATTGGGCGTGTACTCGTCTTCTCCTCTCGCACTCAATAACCCATATTCCACAGCGCGCTTCACCATCTTGGTCCCCACCGCCACTGCCACCGGATCCAACACTTTGATTTCAAACTTGCCGCTTGTCAACATGGACATAAACACATTGGCGGCGTGCACCAAGACGCTCCCAAAGACTTGTTTCGACACATCAAAGAACCAGATCTTGACCGGTCTTTGTGGCCGTTCGCGCCAGCGCTTGTAGACTAGTGATAATAGAGCCAAGCAGCCGAGGGCAATTTGGACGAGGATGGCGAAAGGGCCGAGTAGGCGGCATTCGGTGTTGTTGTCTGTTTGATGAGCCATGGGGGAGGCTTGTTGTGATGTTGACGACGTAGGTTGCGATGTGGGAGTCATGGTGACGGATATAACGGTTCCGGTGGGAGCAGGCGGGTTAACGACGTGAGGAAAGGTTTCGAATGGTTGTGGTTCCGTGTCTTGGGCGTCGGGATCGTCGAGTTGGGTGTCTACTTGCGGGTCGACAAAGTAATCGGGACGGGTATCCGCACCAGCAGCTGCCTCGCCACCTAGACGACGATGGAGGCCGTCGACTGTGCCGATGCGCAGACGATGGTGAGAGGGTAGGGTACCGCTGGCTACTTTCACAACCGGTGTGTCAAGGCGGATATCAACATTGCGACGCTGTCCTGACAAAGATAAAGGCGGTGATGCGCTGAGGGGAGCAAGACCCGGCGCTAAGGGTCCTGGAGGTGGCGGTGGTTGAAGAGAGGGAGGAAACATTTAATGGTGTGTAAGTCTGGCGGGTTAATTGAAGATTAAGGTCTTGGATATTTCCGAGACAGGTTTCTCCCAACAGAAAAACAGGGTCGGGAGGCGTCGTCGTCGTCGTCGTCAGAGACGATCTAGACAAAAGAGGGGCGCTCGAACACGGTGACGTTGCTGTGTGTCGCACAATAGTCAGATGGTTCAAGCGGCTAGAGGTAGACTCGTCCCGTGGTGATGGTTTCGTTCGACTCTAGGTGATTGTAGGTCACGGTACTGTCGGGACTGGTTTGGTGTAATGTTGGTTTGATCGGTGCAAAGTTCCGAACAAGTGGACTTGTCAAGTTTCAGCCGTTCGGTTGTTGAATCCCAGCTTTCCACTTTTGAAACGTTGAAACGTTGAGTTGGAGAAGGAGCAGGACGATGACGCTAAGCGCATTCAGTCGCATTCGCAGTCCAGCCACTTGGTTGATTTTGGTTATCGTTTTCCGAAATCGCATGTCAAGTTTTGTGTGTATTTCCAAACCGGGAAATGAGACAGTCAGTACATAACAACCAATGTCGCGTATCACAGCCGCCGTTAGAACAAAGCCCTGGTTTGAATCGAATTCAAGAGCGAGGAGAGGTGACGCCGCCTGTTCCTGCGCTTACAAGTTACAGCACAGCACGTCAAGGGCGGAGGCGATGCACAGCAAGGTCCCGTACTTACCGTACCGTCATAGGCCAGTTGCATAGTCGCATGTCGACTTGTTATTGGCTGTTGATATTTCTCTGGCCTTACCCTACAGTGGAGCCGTACAAATATTGCCTGAACGGGATCCACTTGAGGACGGGTGTATCAAGATGGATCCACAACCTAATTGCATGGCGGCTCCGCACCCAGGTCCGCTCGGCTGCTGGATATGCTTCCCGTCGTCTAAAAACACGTAACGACATTTTGGCCATTTCAGCCTCTGTCCGTCACAATCCTAATTCTTTTTAGGCACCGTCGGGAGTCCAGATGAAATGAAGCTGAGGAGTTGGGACGAATGTGTGTTGTGTGGTTATGGTACGAGCATCAGGTGAAACCGAAGGACGTGAGATGGCAGATTCAATCTCGTATCATGCTGGAATAGTTGCATCTTGCTGTTCTCCGTAGGGACATTGCACGCAAGACAAAAAACTTGCATGTGCTGGCGGACCGTGGCGAAAGCAGGTGGCTTAGATGCTCAGTTCACATACCGCCGTCCCGCATCAAACATCTAACGGCCGACCTACAGGGCTGAGAAGCATGCCAGGCTTGCTTCGACATTGAATCCACACGCGTCACATGGCTCAGCCGCCTGACAGACGTCATTTCACTTTGGCTATGATATGTGATATCCTTGTGCCGAGTGTTATTTGAGTCGCGTAAAATTTGTCTATCAAGGTTCACGGGCAACAACCATCATCAGGGTGCAGGAAATAGGTGGATTCTGAGCGAGCGTCTGACCAAGCAGTGGGACAAAGCCAACACTCCAAAATACAGTGACCAATGGGTAATGACTAGGTTTGCAATTATCTCGTCGCAATCTCCTCTCACGGCTTCTTGCGCCATGGGGATTCTGTGTCGCCATCTATTCAGTTGTTCCCGCATCCCAATGCCAGTTCAGTAGTTGGAAAGTCATGATGCAATCCTCCCCTAGGATAAAGACAACCGGGGAGCAAAGGAAGGCCAGCAGCAAAGCGGCCATGAAAGCATTGCGCGCGCCCAGGGGCTTTTACAGCTGAAGCCCAACGTAAAAGAGTATAAAAAGCAAAAACAGTCCATCAAACCATCACACCTATAACCCCGTCGCATTCCCCCATGCCAACGCAACAACAATGAGGGAGCAGCGCCAAAAATAACAAATCGATCCGTGAGAAAACGAGTTTAATGATGATGTATGATGTTTCGGTAAGAGGCTTCGTGATGAGAGGAGTATGGCAAAGGCAACACAAAGCCTATCGCCAGAGCCGAATCCGGCCACGTGTACGAGATACTGCGCGTCGTTCGTGGAATCTCTTCTGTTGTCATTCGTACACTGGGGGATCCAATTTGTGATAACAAGGGTTTATCGTTTAGGCGCACTCTGGGACGGTGGGAAGCAGCTTGCGCACGAAGTGAGGGATGGAGCTCCGCGCGTAAAAGGTCAACGGCGACCTGTCCTTCTTTCGGGTCGGTCCCGGCGGCGATGATCTGCTCGAAGCAGCCGGTGGTGCTGATCTACTCGAAGCCGGTGTGCTCGGCGCCGTCGTGCGCGGCGCCGCCCTGGTCTTGGAGGAGGAAGTATTCATAGAAGACGGGCCTCCAGACGATCGTTGTCGAATTCGGAGGCTGTCCGTAGGCCCGTCTAACTGTCAATCGATCCCGTGTTGCCTCTTGATGCGTTCTAGATTCTCCTTGCGGGCATCGAGGTCCTCTTTTGTCTTGTTCATCTTGTCGGGCTGATGGTATAGTACTGCATAACGGTCAGCGGGCCCTTAGCATGGCGACCATGTGAGGTCAGGGACACAAGCACATACCAACGAGGTAGCGGTTCTGAAAGTTGTAACCATTCAACTTGTCGCACGCCTGCTTCGCATCCATTACGTCCTCATAGACAACGAAGGCAGTGCCCTTTGTGTTGCTCGCAATGCCCTGGCGAACTTGACTATAGCCCAACGTGTCAGTGAGAGGACGACATGATGGTCGCCAGGGACGGGATGCCATACCGGATAGGTCCGTACTTTCCAAAGAGGTCGAAGAGCTCCTCCGGAGTTACGTTGTAGCTGTCGAAACATGTTAGTCCGTGACATGTCCATGACATCTTGACGACAGCGAGGGAGGCGATGGCGTACCTTAGATTCTTTACGAACAAAGCTCTGTTGTGTAGATGCCAGGGGTTAGTCATGCTCAATGGTAGATGTCTAAAGTTGACGTGGGACAGGAGGGCGATTGATGGAGGGACGTATAGGGAATGTAGCCAAGTAGCTGTAGGTAGGTGTAGGCAAGGTGTGTATGTGTGTGTACCGACAGGCGGCGGGCGGGCGGGCAGGCGATCGATAGGACGCCCGTGGACGGCAGGGTGACCGCAAAGGGACTCGCGGACTCACCGATTCACTTCAGGGCCAAGTTTGTTGGCGCGACTCATATCTCGATGTCGATATTGGTAGGGCTCGACTCGGGGAAACTAATTGTTGGTGATGGGTAGGGCGTTCAAAGAGGGGTGTTTCAGGCGACGAAGCTGGAGTGGTGGTGGTGGTGTTCAAGTGCAAAGTGGAAATGGCGAAAGAGATAAGTGAGGCTGATGCGAGACTGGACGGGTGGACGCGGGAGGGATGAGGAGAAAGTTCGAGTTGGAAACGGCCACAGGCGGGTGGGGCTGCTGCTTTCTGCCTAGCCTGCCCACGTGACGCCACCAAGCAGGGTCAGTGGCCTGCCTGCAGTGCGGTCGGATGCCTGGCAGTGGAAAGATAGCAGAATGGTCAGCTGGCACCAACGCATACGCCTGTCTGCATGTGAGTTGCGCTGCACGCACATCAAAACAAGCAATGATCAATTCGTCCAACCTTCCAAACACAGCGCGCGTCCAGGGTCCTGGCAGCCACAAGCCGAGTGTTTGATGCAGGATCGGTCAGATAACGCCTCGAGTATTTCATCCCAATATTGGCCTGAAGGTAACCTTGGTACTTATTGTCCCACTGCGTATTTGCACGCAAACACCCGCCTGCGGAGACAACTTCAAGCAACGTGGCTCATTATTATTCATTTCTGCCAAATTTTCACATCTCATTTTGGTATCCTAACAAGTAGATAACTGGATATCCGCCCCGATTCCCGATCGCTTTCCGACGACGGGATTCTCGGGATTAGCAGCTATTGGAATCCGCTAAAGTTCGATAAGATAACCGGACGGGGTTACGAAACAATGATTTGCACTTATCCCTGGACGAGATATTCAAGTGATCATGCCTCACTATTCCGTCACCTCATACCCTGTCTACGATGAAGCTCTTGGTCTGGGATAAACTGCACAGGATTCGCAACCTCCGGAGTAACTCTGTCCGACAGTTTGCGACCTTGTCACAACAAAACGAACACTCAAAGGTCAAGACAGACAGACTACCTACCTAGACCAAATAAGGTTTGTTTACTTTGTCCCCTAGCCCCTTTTTTCTGTGCGTTCCCCACCTTTTTGGGGCCTCTTGGTATGGAGAAGGCCGGGAGACACCCGACGAACCTCTGGAGTCTGTCTCTTCGTAGCCACGCTGACCCTTGTCTGGGCATCATATCGAGTTGTCATTTGCTGGGGAACTGTCCACTGTTGTTCAGATTACCTGTACATACCTCTATCACGACATCGAGCGGCGACTGGCAACTCTGATTCGTGACGGCTTCCTTCATACCTGGTTTCTCTCATTGCGACATCTCGATCATGTCTGAGACAATGACATCAGACTGGGATTCTTCACCGGAATAAGGGAGCCGTGGAATGCCAAATCGTTCTAGAAGCCAAGAGCGTCTTGGCTATCATTTTAGTGTAGCTCTCAAAAGAGGGCCAAGGGGTCTCTCCTTTGACTGTTGGCGATATCGTTACTAGACTTACTCGGCCCTGTCAGCGCACGGCGACACGCCTTTCAGACGCGTCAAGCGGTCAAGAGATTAGAATCCATTGGCGAACAACTTTTGCCGGGCGTGTTAGATATAGGAGGTCCCTGGGTATAGCAAGACCGGCCGAGAGCTGCTACCTGCTCATCTTCGTTCCTTCGGCATCTCGGGTGAATGTCAAAACTTATGGTCCAGTGTCAACAAACATATTGACCTTTTGTTTTTCACGGCCGTTGAAAATGCCACTTACAACCCTGACGCGCTAGTGCACAATTGGTGTTTCATTTCCGTTTTGCCTCCAGTCGTTGAAAGACGCTGAGAGTCCCAATTCAGGGACCAATTAAGCCATGACTCCAGTCCCGTCCGCCCAAAGACCGCCAACAGTGAATTACTAACCCTGGATACTGTTTGTGTACTGTAGCGCGTTTCAGCGGGCAGGTACCCGCGAACCTCGACAACGCACTTGCACTGCAGGGCTGAAATCGCATCGTTGCCTCCACTTTTCGTAATCTCGAGCTTCGACTTGCTCCCAACTGTTTCTCTTTCCATCCATCATTCTCTCCTCCTTGGCTTAAATTCAACACGTCAATCTTCTCGCTCTGTAATTCCTGACTAGTTAAAGTCTGTTCTTGTCACCACCAACTCGCAATTTCAGCTGCGTTGTAACCATCACGAGAACGGTTCCCGTCAACAAGCTGTGTTCGAATACCGGGAGTGGACGATGCCATCCGTCACCCATGAGAGGATCCCCTCGGCCAAGAAGAGGAGGCGAGACGATGTCGAGAATTCGTACACTTCGGGTAACATCCAGATTCCATTGTATGCGGACTACATGTCAAACCTCCCATCGCCATCCCAGCTCGCTGACCCCTTCTTCCTCTACTCCAGCTCCCACCCAGCCCTCGACACCACACGCGGAATCCTAGCCGACAAATCCTCCTACGCGAATCCCACCATGCATCAGCCTTACCCGCCAACCCTGCGCAAGATAATACCGATCGCCATCAACAAGAAACAACGCATGTCCGTGTCCGATGAAGTCCACCACCGAGAGGACAGCCACCACGGCACGCGAGCCAAGCCCAATTCTCCAACTGCTGCTTCTCATCCCCACCACCAGAAACAACCCGCTTTGCTGTCCAAGATCAAATGTCTAGACAGGTGTCATATTTGCTTTCGAAAACCGAGCAAGAAGGCCGACCTGGATTCGTACGCCGACTGCCAAGGTTGCGGCCAGCGTACGTGCTATGTATGCATGAGGCAATGTCCCGGATGGACATCGAGTTTCCATCATCAAGGGCAACATCACCATAACGAAACCGGAGAACAAGAAGCGCAAGTGCAAGATATTCCCCTGGCGAGCTCAAGTCCTGAGAACTCGTTCGCGATGCTGGATGCGGATACAGAGACGGAGGTGGACTTGGATGAGGTCGCCGAAAAAGAAAGATCAAGGCTAAAACCAACGACTACTGGATGGCATGCCGACGGCCACCGGGAAATGATATGCGGTCATTGTTGCGAAGAAAGAGGGGCCAATGGGGATGTGGTGTGTTTGGGCTGTTTACCTTCCTTTGGGGGATGACACGGCATACATCTCAGGACTCGACACGAACAGTCTGAGCAACAAAACAGACTGCCTCCGGATTTGGATCAAGGACTTCTGTAATACTGCTACTGCTCGGCCATGAAGATTACGGACGATATGATTTGAGGTACCGCTGTCAAATCATTGGGCTCTGCACGAAAGGAAGAAGTGGTATTGTATGGAGGGATAGGAGAGTGATAGAACCAACCATCTCATGGTTGTTTCAGAATGCTCTCTTTCCCTACCCGACTATTGTAAGCCGAGGGAAGGAATATTGGACGACATCTCCCGCGGCTTTATTCCATCAATAAAGGAGATGGAATCTGGAACCTAAAGAAACGCCAACGCCCCGTCATTCCAATGAATGATAACTCTAGGATGGGGCTCTACCATTGACGGCATTGCTTGTACAAGAGAAAAGGCACAAATGAGCGCGGAGGTCTGCTCTGCTTGGAGGAAGCCGAATGCTGACCCAATTGTGGACGGCCACTCACAGCACACTGATGTTGACCTTGTGGCCCGTAACGTTTTCGCCACTACGAGAAGAACTTGCCAAAGGACGCATTCACCTCTTGGGAACCACAGTTTTCTTATCAACGAAAGAGAGTGGAAGATACATCCGACGCCCACTTTAACCCCTAAGTCTGGTATACTTAGCCACATCCGAGAGGAAATGGACAACCGACAGAGAACCAAATTGTAGGTTGGGTGTACCGATGATGTTGAGTGGAGGAGGAGCTTAAAGGATTTCAAGTACTGGAAGTACAAGAACATACTCTGCCGCGTCCACTGGCGTGGTACATCCACTAGCTATCAACCTTGCACGAATAACCACCTTGACAGAAACGGGTTACGTTCAATTGCTTGGGAAAGCTCAGTCTTGGACTTAACCTCAAGGGATTTTTTTGACCTAGGACAAAACCCTGGGCAGACTAGGCTTAGGAAAAGTGAAGGCGTACAGGGAGAGAAAAGGAATTAGAGGGGAGAATTGGAGGTGTGCGAAGCAAGCATTGGTAGTCATTAGGGTCTTACTTGCTTCGACACTCATGGCTGGCAGCAATGAGGTCTCACCAGACAGATTCTGAGAGAATTGGGCAAAGGATACAGTAGCATGATAAGTATGACGTTGAAATGAAAGTTGATAGCATATGGGTCTGTATAGTAGCAAGTCTATCGGTCATGTTTGAGCATGGAGTATGAGGACGGTTACGGTAAAAGAAAAGGGATAGAAATGAAAATCGGACCTCATCATGAAAATTTATATATGATATGAGAGAGCATGTTGGGCCTGTCGTGATTACTTGGAACATTCATTGCAAGCAGCGAGACAAGCATAACATAACACTACACAATGAGACGGAACTAACCAAGTACTTATCGTAACCGACCTCCCTCGCCTCATTATAGATATAAATAGATGGTTGAGTATTGTCTTCGCCTCCTGTTTTCACTTCCTCTTTTTCATCCCCTCTTTCATGCACACTTATTAAGAAAGGACACTCCATTATCAACAACATGATGCATCAAACCTGAGCTTAGTACATAAATTAGCAGCCCAAGTCGAATATAGATCTGAATTGCAAGCGTTTCTTGTTTCCCTGTCTTTCTATATCTTTTCCCCCTCGCTCTTCTTTTCCGAGGGGGAAAAAAAAAAAAAAAAAAAAAAAAAAAAAAAAAAAAAAGAGTTAAAAATTGAGGTAGTGATGCTACTAAGTACCTGCACATGTCTACATCAAACCTATGATATATGCTACCATCCGCGGCAAAGGCCAGCCCGAGTAGGATGCTTCCAACCCAAAGTTTGTACATCCGCCCAAGACATTGTATAACTGACATATCCTTACTACTTACAGCACCATCGAGAAACAGCATCCGACATGTACTAATTAATGATGGTCAACAGGAGCGGTTGGCTAGGGCCGTATATCATCCATCGTCAACAATAGCGACTGATGAAAGTACATCGTTATTAAGTTCAGTTATTGAGGTTCGTGTTTAGAGTAAGTAGTTGGCCGATGTATGAAAGCTTTTATCACCTCAGCCCCTCCAGTTACGAACGAAACTACCCATAACCTGTCTGGTGTCATGTCGCTACCGATGTTTCAGTCACCAGTCACGGATAGATCAAGTATTGCAACAAGTGTTCATCCAGAACCATTTAATTACAATATGTACATGTTACAACATATTTCTGCCATCATCTTTCATTTCGTTTCTTTCTTTTTTTGTCTTCCTTTGTAACCTTCAGTACATTTACCTGCTAAGAGCAATATCGTCAATCCTGAGAATCATCTTCACCGTCTCCGCCGCCAGCTCGATGGCGCTTGTGCTGACCAACAATGGCTGCAAAACATTCTCCTTGGCGATATTCGGGTTGACACCACCGCTCTTGATGCTGACACCGGCATTCTTCTCGCCGTTCTCGTGCCTGTGGCGCAGGTCCGTCACCACCTTGATGCTGTTCAAGCCGGCGTTCTCCGCCAGCGTCGTCGGGATCACCTCCATGGCGTCCGCGAACGCCTTCCAGCAGATGGCCTCGGTGCCGCTCAGGGCGCGCGACTGCTTGGCCAGCTGCGAGGCGATCTCGATCTCGGCGGCACCGCCACCGGCAATGAGCGCCTTTTTCTTGACCAGGCAGCGGATGACGCAGAGGGCGTCGTGCAGGGAGCGCTCGGCCTCGTCGAGGATGAGGCTGTTGGCGCCGCGGACGACGACGGACACGGTCTTGCCGGCGGACTTGGTGCCCGTCACCTTGACCATGCGGGAACCGGAGGAGTTGACTTCCTCGACCAGGTCGGCGCTGCCGAGCTTGTCCTCGGTGAAGGAGTCGATGTCGGCGATGGGCTTGCAGCCGGTCGATTTGCAAATGAACTCAACTTCGTCGCGCTCGATGTCCTTGACGGCGAGGATGCCGAGGCGCTGGAGGAAGTGCAGGGACAGGTCGTTGACGGCGTCGCGGAGGATGGATTTCTGGATGAAGAGGACGTTGCACTTGGCTTTCTTGATCTTCTTGACCATGTTGAGGAGGTAGGTGCGCTCTTCCTTGACGATCTTGTCCATCTGGCGGTAGTCGTTTACGGAGATGGTGTTTTCCATCTGCAAGAGTGAGTTGTTAGTAAAGGGCAATATTTGGGCGATCAAGGGCCAGCAGGCAAGTTAGGTAGGTTATGGTCGCCAGAAAGGTATACGCACATCAGGCTTGGGAGGGCTGAGCTGGAACTGAATAAGACCGATCCTGGCCTTCTCCATCCGGACGGGACCACCAGCGCTCTTGATGACGGGCTGTGTAAGGACGAGACCATCAACCAGCTCGCTGTCCTCGATCGTACCGCCGACCTTCTTGATTATGCGGATGTTCTTAAGGTCGACATTCTCGGCGGTCTTGAGATCTATCGTCTTGGTGACTGCGTTGACGGCCATGGGGCCGAGGAGGTTGGAGTATTGTGACACGATCTTGGAGGAGAGCGAAGTGTTGGCGGCCTGGAGGAGCGAGGCGGTATCTGTGAGGGAGATGGGTTGCGACATGTCGTGGAGGACGTCTACGGCAGCGGCGGCGGCTCTTTGGAAAGCTTCGGAGATGACTGAGGGGTGGATGCCCTTGCCTAGTAGCCTGTCGGCGGCACCGAGCAAGCTACCGCAAAGGACGACGACCGAGGTTGTGCCATCACCGGCCTCGACATCTTGGGCGTGCGACAGCTGGACGAGCATCTTGGCTGTGGGGTGCATGACCGACATGCTCTTCAACATTGTGCTGCCGTCGTTGGTGATGATGGTCTCCCCCTTTCCAGTCATGATCATCTTGTCCATACCCCGCGGTCCCAGCGACGTTCTGACGGCATCGGCGACGGCTGGTGCATGTCTCTGTGTCAGCACCACAGACAACAACGACACAAGACGGAATTGCAAAATGTTGTAGGCATACCTCTGGCGGCGACAATGTTGGATGAGCGAACGGCGATGGGCTTCTCCTTGTCCTGTTTACATTGTGGGCTATCAGCAACTGGCTTGCCACAGAGCTTCACCCCTCCTCCTGGAGCTTTCGCACCGACTCCTATCGAGGGGTCAGGTTCCAAAAAGCGGGACGCACCCTGAAAGTCGCATTGCTCGCCGTCTGGGTAGCTGCCGGTGCGGTCGCCATGGTGCAAGCTTGTTTGATCTGGTATTTGGGATTATGGGAGATAGCAGACGGGAGGTCGGATGGGGATCAGAAACTGCCGGAAAGTCGAGTTGACAGTTTTGGGGAATCGGCTTGCGCTGGGTGCAGTGCAGTTGTTGTGTTGTAAGGCAGAGCTCTCCTCTTCTCCTTCTTTGCTGGTCTGGAATCAATGGGCCAAAAACACACACCGTTCCCCTCCGTACTACTTACCAATGTTTCCACTGCGGGACCGTAAAGTGAGTGCTGGCGCGGGCGCAAAGGTGGGCTGGCAGGTGGTAATTTTTTGTCGGCTGCTTTTTGCTGAGCGGTGGGCGGTGGAAAAGGTACCTGCGGCGCTGTAACTTACACGGTCTAACCGGATAGGGCTAGGTAGGTGCTGTCAAGGTGGCACCCACCCGTAGCTCCCTCGCCCGCAAGGCAGCGCATGGATTACGGCAACGACTGAGCTTCGACCCTCTCTGTCAGTGGGTGGCAGTTGGACCTTGACGAACCATCTCCATCCATCCATCCATCCATCACATCAAGCAATCAAACCAACCCGACACACCACATCAAACCCGCGTCGATATCTCTATAACCCCACGAACGACCCGACGCCAAACAAGGAATCTCTCGACCGGCGCCATCGCGACTTTATTTACCGACCCGATCCCTTCGATTACCCACCCTTCTTCGCCTTAGTTCAAACGGGAAAGCGTCATTCCCACCCGCCGTCATCATGGTATGCTTGCAGTCGCCCTACCAGAAGGTGCAACGCCACTTTGCACGACTGACACCGGGAATAGCCTTCTGCTACAGGTCAAAACTGGGAGAAGTACAGGAAAACGTTTGGCGACGATGAAGTCGAGGAGAAGAAGATCACTCCCCTCTCAGACGAGTATGTTGCCGCCCAAGAGAGCCCGCCCACCACCACCACCACCACAACGGACAAGTCGTCTAACCCCCGTCAAGGGATATCCAGGTCCTCAAGACATACGGCGCCGCGCCCTACGGTGCTGCCATCAAGAAGCTAGAACAGCAAATAAAGGAGAAGCAGCAGAGCGTGGATGAGAAGATTGGCGTCAAGGTATGCTAGTCTTGCGGTGGCTGCCCTACAAACCGCGAAGCGCATCTAGCTGACCAGTGATACTTTTGGTCTACAGGAATCAGATACCGGCCTTGCGCCCCCTCACCTTTGGGATGTGGCAGCCGACCGTCAGCGTATGTCAGAAGAGCAACCGCTTCAGGTAGCGCGGTGCACCAAGATCATCCCTGACGAGAAGGACGAATCGAAGAGCAAGTACGTCATCAACGTCAAGCAGATCGCCAAGTTTGTGGTCCAGCTGGGCGAGCGAGTCAGTCCGACAGATATCGAGGAAGGAATGCGCGTCGGCGTCGACAGAAACAAGTATCAGATTCTCCTTCCGCTGCCTCCCAAGATCGATGCGAGCGTTACCATGATGACGGTCGAGGAAAAGCCCGACGTCACATACGGCGATGTCGGTGGTTGCAAGGAACAGGTCGAGAAGCTACGCGAGGTCGTGGAGATGCCCCTCTTGTCGCCAGAGCGGTTCGTCAATCTCGGCATCGATCCCCCCAAGGGCGCCCTGCTATACGGACCTCCCGGTACCGGTAAGACGCTTTGCGCCCGTGCCGTTGCCAACAGGACAGACGCCACCTTCATCCGTGTCATTGGTTCCGAGCTGGTTCAAAAGTACGTCGGTGAGGGTGCCCGTATGGTCCGCGAGCTTTTCGAGATGGCCCGCACCAAGAAGGCCTGCATTATTTTCTTTGACGAAATTGATGCTATTGGTGGAGCCCGGTTCGATGACGGCGCGGGTGGTGACAACGAAGTTCAGCGTACCATGTTGGAGCTCATTACGCAGCTGGATGGTTTCGATGCCCGTGGCAACATCAAGGTCATGTTTGCTACTAACCGTCCCTCCACGCTGGATCCCGCCTTGATGCGTCCCGGACGTATCGACCGCAAGATTGAGTTCTCTCTCCCCGATCTCGAGGGTCGTGCCAACATTTTGCGCATCCACGCCAAGAGCATGTCGGTCGAGCGCGATATCCGATGGGAGCTCATTTCTCGCCTGTGCCCGAACGCGACGGGTGCTGAGTTGCGTAGTGTTTGCACGGAGGCGGGCATGTTCGCCATCCGTGCGCGCAGGAAGGTGGCGTCGGAGAAGGACTTCTTGAGTGCGGTGGACAAGGTCATCAAGGGCAACCTCAAGTTCAACTCTACTGCGGCCTATGCCCAGTACAACTAAACGGGAAGGAAGAAGCGCATCAATAGCGGAATGGGGAGTTTGGGGTTTTTGGTTCGTGTTGAAACCGGAAGTCTAGATGTGTAATAGATGATGAATCAAGATGCGGCTCGACATGGCACTCATAGCTGGGACTCGGGAGAGTTGGGCCGCCAGATCCCACACAGTAGACACAATGCATTAGGCTCTCCTGACAAGCGAAATGAACATACAGACGGAATGAATAGATATCATTCCTACTGTTGTTGATGAGTAATTTGACTTTGAAGCAATTGCGTACCTATGTGACAAAATGTGACAATGAAACTTCATGGCAGACATGGTGAGAATTGTGACGATGAGGTGTTGCGACTCCGCCGCCGTGGATATCCAGACTTCCAAAATGGGGAAACGGAACGGCTCCCGGGATACCCTTGGCAATGACACCATCCAAGCGAAGCGATAAGGCAAAAAGGCGGGTTACGTTGAACGATAAGGAAGCTGTCTGCTCCAGACGGGAGCTCAATCGTGTCGGGTGCCGCCATCGAGATACCGGAGCACGGAGACGGGAGGTCTTGGGGGCAAGTCATGCATGCAAAGGGGGAAAGGAAACAAATGGAAACCAAACGAAGGGGGAAAAGTTGCAAAAAAATTAGAAACCGTGGTCGCGCTGGGGGTCGAACCCAGGACCTATGCATAACTTCCAATGGCTTGGAGGTATCTAATTGCGTGTGTTAGTATGGGACAAACACTTTGGAGAAGGTATCTTCGGGGTCAAGACTCACAAGAGCATCGCGGTAACCACTCCGCTACGTGACCATTTCTGGTTTGTTGGTTGCCTACTTGTGCCGGGTGGTCAGCTTATAAGAGCAGGTGAGGGGTCTGCAGGTAGTTAGGGCATTGATAACCCTAACCCCCCTGAATCTCAGAGCTTCCTTAACTGATCTCAGCTGACAATGCGATGACGCATCACCTGATGATTTGCCCGCCGGCGTCCGCGACCCGCGTTTATCGGCCTCACTCACCTCAATCTCTCTGGTGGTTTCGAAACTTTTACAAGTAATATCACGACCCAAACAAACTTGGCGGTCCGTCTGCCACAGCTTTAGCATCTCTCCTGTTCCGGGAATATCTACCTACCTACATACACTGCCCGGTCATCGCGTGTGCATCACCGTCACAACATGGCATTTTACATGTCCACTCACCTACCTGACTCGGCCGCGCACGCGCGCACGTACGCACGACGCACACCACCACTGCCCCCCCTGCACTGGAGAACCTACCGGACGATGGCTCCTACAAGCAAAGTCTCCAAGAAGGACCATCGGTCTATCACAATCTTTCACCCCGCTAGGTCGTGGCGCCCTTCTGACCCATTGAGCCCTTTTAACCCACCACGTGCCCGCTGAGTATCTCTTACACCAGTATCGCATCATCACATCCCACCTCGCAAGTCCTTGCCAGGCTCCAGGCTCGTCAAGGCTAGGACAAGCCGTTGAAAGGTTTGGAAGCGATAAGCGGCCGACAGTCCCACTCCGCGACTCCCGTCCGCGGATCCCACTTTCTAGCTTCGTTGGTTCTCTGCCCCGGCCGTGCGTCTCAAGTGGGGAGGGGCCGAAGGCGGCGGCATTGCTCGGAGCTTTGACGGATCGATATCAGCTGCGCAAAGAGGTTCATCCGGTTTCTTTGCGCAAGCACGGCCGCGCGAATCAGGCCGCAGGTGCCCGCTGGTGAGGCTCGGCGCTTGGGAATTCTGTGCTGGTGACGTGACTGATACACTGAGACATTTGGCTTCCCAGGCGAGGGAGGCCAAGAGAGAGGAAGAAGGCTGTGTATACAAAGGGCGCTTTTGCTCATAAAACCGGCGGCCTTTTCCTCGCAGCTTTCTTATTTCGGTAAGTAGCGAGCATTTGCTGGCGGCCTTGGGAGTTCAGGTCTTTGAACATCTACATTCCTCGTAGAGAATACCTACCCACGCATATCCACATCTCCGGTCACCGGAATCCCTTTACCGGATGCGTGCTACCGTTTATCCTTCTATCCTACTACTTACTAGATAATCGCGCAAATTCAAGACGCATTAGCCTGGTGTTTCACCATTTCACCACCGACCCGAAAAAGCCTTGAGGAACACTGAAGCGGACAAAGTGAGGACCCTTGGTGAGCAAATCCCACCCAAGAACAGTCCACTGCCCCGTCCTGGTCCCCTGGCGTTGCCCCGTTCCTAGCCCATCACAGCCCGTCCGTACCTTGCAGCAGAGCCGGGGTTGTGGAAGACGACCAGGAACAAGCGGGTCATTCGAAGGCGCACTAAAAGTCCACCGCACCACTCACCCGCATTGTTGGGGGTTCCCTTCAGTTGGATGCCTGTTGACCCTTCCCGTCCCACACCAGCGAGGCGCAAATCCTATCTTTTCCCATCTTCATTTTTTTTCTTCGCCTTCCCAGGTTCCGCGGTCCCGGGTTCGCTTCGTTCTTGGCCTCAAGAGGGAACGTACTACACTGCCGATACCCCCTTTTCACATCGAGTGGTGCCGGTCGTTTCTCCTCGTCCTCTCGCTTCACCTCCCGCCTGTCACTTCTCACGGTCCACACTGCTACCGTTACTGCGTCGCGTCTCTGTGGTTTCAATTCTAATCTGAGACGACCACTCAGTGCGACAACCTCCCCGACCTGTGCGACCGTCTTGTCCAACCCGACGACACGCCTAGAACGGCCAGAAGGGTTCAGTCTGATACTGTACTGTCGCCCTGCCCAATTGTTTCGGGATTTTGGTCCAGGTTGGATTTGGATTGCTCCTTCACCCGCTCGCCGCTCGCGCTTAGCGACAGACGACAGACGACTTCGCTTTCGACTTCGCCATCTTCGAACGGACGAACGACGCATTCAGACAGTATCGGTATACGGTAGACGACACATTCTTTCAACAATATCCATTGTTCTACACGCAAGCGCGCTGTTCACTCTTTTCAGCCTTACACACCTGTCACGATCTTTTCTCTTGGTTATATCGTCGACAACGATTCATCGAATTCTCAGATACTCGCACGCTATATGACGAACTTGGACGAAATTTGGTCAAGAAAAACGAAAACAATGAGAGACTAGAGGCGATTGGACTCGAATAATTTTTCATCGATACCCAAATCATACCGATAGGACAGGTCGTCAATCACTCCGGCCTGTCCAAGGTCCGCACCCACGAGCGGACAATATATATATAACATTCTAGAAATACAAAATAAGACGACAAAATGCCTGCGATAGACGTGGCCATGAGGAGGAGTGTCCAAGGGGGGATTGCGGATGGATTTGTCAACTTACTGGTGCGCAGTGTGCAACAACCGCTCGAACAAAGAGATGTCATCCAGGATTTCAACAATGTCAAGACGGCGTTTTCAAGTTGGGACAATTGTATGAAGGTTGCTTACTGCAAGTACGTCATCTCGAACCTTGTTCCCTGGCAAATGTGTCGCTGCCGCCGAAATGACACGGGCTGACCTTCTTCTCACAGATGGACTGCCATCGGGCTCATGATCTTTGCCGGTGTCATCATCTTTTCGGTTTGTTGGTGCATAGGTCGCTGTCTCTGCTGTGGTGTCTCCTGCTGTTGCGAGTGCTTCCGATGCCTCCAATGCTGCGGAAACTGCTGCGGTTGTTGCGATCCTCCCGGGGCTCGCAAACATAAGTACCTTGATGCGCCCTACGTTCCACCCGATCAGGGCTACAAGGCTCCGGAGCCGATGGATCATGGCTTCGGAAGCCGTCCGGCACCCACGTTTACTCCCCAGGCATCTGAACCCCAGTATGCTGAGTTTGAAGTCAATAAGAAGAGGCAGACGATGGGCGATTCGCTGCCTGCTATGCCAGAGTGGGAGGGCGCAGGGAACAAGAAGGTGATGGTGGAAGAGGAGGCTGTGGAGCTGGATCAGTTGAAGAAGCCGGAGGAGAAGACTGTCCAGAGCGCCGGTGCCGATGCCAGTGCCGGGGCTGCGGTCATGTCCGGCGCGGCCGCTACTATTCCGGCAGTAGCACCTGGACGAGGAACAACACCACGACCTAGTCCACCTCCAGGGGGCCAGCAGGGTCCCTACGGAGGTCCGGCCGGTAACAACGGCTTCTACGGAAACAATAACGGTTACGGCCAGAACACACAGGGGTATAACCAAGCATCCCTGACTTCTCCTTACGGCCAGTCTTCATCCCCATCACCATACGGAATGGCCGCTTCCGCCATGGGCCCCGCTGCCGTAGGAAACGTGGGGTATAATGCCCCTGGTGGTGGTTACGGCAACCAACAACAAGGTGCCTATGGCCGTTACGGCGAGCCCACACGAAACAACACCTACGATACCGCACGAAGCAACACTTACGATTCCTACGGCGCCAGCACCAATAGCCCTGCCTCTCCTTACGACACCTCACCCTACGATAACTACGATTCCGGCAACCAAGGGGGCTACGGCAGTTCTCAGCAACAACCCTACGGCATGGCCGCCGGTGGCGTAGCAGCGGGTATGGGGATGGCAGCTGGAAGTATGGGACCTAACCGCGTCCGCTCCCCACCCGCCGCAGCAATGAACTCAATACCCTATCCTCCAAACCCCATGACCCGCCGGTCGCCAGCTCCCAAGCAACCATTGAACGGTCTCGGGTACGGAGGACCCAGCAGTAATCAGGCGTACGAAATGCCAGGCGATGATTCCTTCCTCGGTGGACCTCGACACCAATCTCCCGCTCCTCAATCAACCGGAGTCACAGGGGGCGGGTATGACAGCCTCGGTGGGCCTAGACACCAATCTCCCGCTCCTCAATCAACAACGGGAGTCACAGGGGGCGGGTATGACAGCCTCGGTGGGCCTAGACACCAATCTCCCCCTCCTCAATCAACAACGGGAGTCACAGGGGGCAGGTATGACGGCTTTTCAAACCAGCCATACTCCCAGGGCAGCACCCAGCAACAGAGGCAAAACACCTTTGGCGGAAACAACAGTTACGGAGGGGGGAACAACGCAGCTAGTTACGGCGATATGATGCGCTCCACACCCTCCCCAGCGCCGACGGGGCCGTTGCCCAAGCCTCCGGTGAGGAATAATACTATGGGAGGTCAGAGTACTTTGGGAGGTACCAATGGTGGTAGTCCTGCTGCTGCTACTGGAGGGTTTGATTTTAGTAGTGGGGGGTATTCCAGGCCGAGCCCAACCATGGGACAGCAGCAAGGAGGAAGTATGGGAGGGCAGAATGAGGGGGGAGGAGCGGCGGCGTATCCGGGGTATAAACCTTACTCGCCCGCGGGTGGAGGCCCGGGAGGAGGAGGAGGAGGAGCAGCAGCGGGAGGGGGGGCGTACAGAGCATGGTGAAATGGCAGCGACGTGGAGGCGAAAGTGAAAAGAGTAAATGATTAACGGGAAAAAGCATGGGGTTGCGGCGTTCTTCTTCTTTTTCTTCTTCATGTTTTGGTTAGATACCAGGATCTTTTTGGTCAGTGTGGTTGGTTGGTTCTCGATGTCAGGACCACCTACCTACTCCGCGTCATGACCTTGAATTCAGAGAGCACTTGCCAGTGCAGGGACATGTCTTCGTGTTGGATTCTTACTATCGTTCATCCATATTTTGTATACTTGGGGTCAAATGGTGAGGAAGGATAGGCGGCATTGCGTTGGTACCAGGATAGGAAATATAGGGTGCTTGGGAGAGGCTTGGAAGAGGCTTGGAGGAGGCTTGAATGATACCTGATTCCTGTTGTTGTTCAATTTGTTGTGGTTCGTTGGATGGTGATACCCCAAAAAGTCTATGTTGAACCTTTACTCACTACAGTATCACCTGTATGGTGTGTCCCTTGCATATCCTGAATGACTAGGCAGGCAGTTTCAACCACTCTTCTCAAGATATAAGCCTTGGACAATTTTTCTAAAATGACTTGTTTCTCTGTTCTTTGACCCATTGAGTTCCACATCAACGGTCGGCATTTTTAGGAAGAAAAAAGGGGTTTCCTTATGCTCAGCCGAGCAGTTTGTTTTCCAACTTTCCGTTGTGCTCTGCTTGTACATACATACATACCTAGGTAGCATCCGTTGACCTTTACCAGGCAGTCAGATACCTAGACAGCAGACCCCGAGGGATCGTCACTTAGGACACGACTCGTTGAGACTTCTAGTCCTTAATCGGCCTGTAGTACAATAGTCTTGCTGACTATGGTGTGCTTATCTCACCCCAAACTCGTCACTCAGACTTACTCTACTCACCAGTCGACTAACACTCGGTTTCGGACTTGTTTATCGCTCTCGCCTTCCATGTACCCCCGGCAAACCAGCTGTGTTACTGGTTCGATGGAAACTCTGTGCGAACATGAACCTTGCAACCTACCCGGGAGAAGCCAATGCGAGGATTAGAAATGAGTGAGTTACTTGCTTCAGACTGTAGAGGCAGTGACTTTTCAACAGGACGGAAAACCATGTCGGAGCGGTCGGGGTGGTCGGAGTTTTCGGAATAGAAAGACAGGATTAGGCTGACTGGTTGCCCGCCTACCTAGGTAGGTAGGTAGGTAGCTTCCAACTCTGCTGACTGATGCTCGAAACATCATACCTCTTTCTACATACCTTGGTAAATCAAACTCATCCATCCCAAAGCCATTCCCGAGGCCTACCTATCCAAGGCATACCACCGTACAAGGCATATTCCAAGGCATAGGTAGGTAGTATATAATCGTACAGGTGAACGAAACCCGCATTGCGTAGGTAGAAACTCGCCAGATTGGCAAAAAGACTAGGTAGGTAGGTAGGTACCTCTAGGTATAAAATCCCTCTTTGAGCGCCCGACAGTAGGTAAGTAGGTAGGTAAGCACAGGAGGCAGCAGGCAGCATACAGAATAGAAGGTGCTCTTGCTGGGCCAGTTTTGACAAGTGCAATTGATTGAAAAAGGCCAATTAACCGACCATTGAAACCAAGTCTTTTGTTTTGCTCTCCGCGAAGGATGTATGCACACATGCAGTGTCTGTTGATTGGACAGGCGAGCATCAAGTTACTTAAGGTACCTAATGAGGTATGTAGGTAGGTAGATTTTCTGGCATCTGTCTGAGTTTTTTTTTCAAGGGGTTGATGAATAGGTAGTCGTCATACCGGTAGAGGTACCTATGGGACTGATTCAATCCACCAAATAATTTTCTTTGTGAGGGAAACCTCCCGGTTTTGGTTCAGCGGTTGCGGTTGCGGGTACGGCACATTAGATGTGATTGTCACACCTTCTCTCAAACCCCAAAGCTTACAAGCGCGGGGACACAAGCACACCCTCATTCAGTTTCTACTAGTAAATAGTTAAAAGCATCAAAGAGGCGTAGTTAGATTAACGCATCTGAGAGCGGCAGCAGGATCAGAAGGAGGCTGAGTTAGATCCTGAGGTTGTGTGTGTGTGTGTGTGTGTCCCGGCGGCTGTACCTCCTTTCCACGCCGTAGGTAATGTAGTTGTAAGGCGAAGCATCACATGCATCATTGAAAAGCACGAGTTGAAAGTTTAAGTCACCCGTTTTGGACTTGCACACCACACCACCACTTTTGGCCCATTTTGTTCTAGGGCGAGGATGGGGAGGAGGCGGTTCCATCCCCTCGGGTATGCAGTGGGCCTATGTATGTAGTGTAGATGCAGCGTAGTAGTACCCATTATAGAGTTTTCTTCGAGGTTTCAGTGGGTTGGATGCATGCGTGTTACACGTGGTTGGCTGATGGTTACCTACCTAGAGGTAGTCTGTTGGTTGTCTGGCTGTGATTCCCCGTGCAGACAGGCGTCTTGAGGTGTGTGTGTGTTGGCTCCCGACGAATCTTCGGCTCCAGACGGGATGTGAATATGTGAAAATGTAATTTCCTCAGAGGAAACAACAGAAGCCGAAGGATCAAGAAGTAACCAATGGGCCTGCTGCCGAAAATAGATGTACATACGCTAGAGGTATGTACCTCGATGCCCCTGAGGGCACAATGAGGCGTTTCTTTAGGTAGCTTCCGTTCCTTCAGGCAGTTCTAGCGTCGCCGTAAAAAAAGAAAAGCGCATTGCCGGGATATTAGCGAGGTGGATCTCTTCCTTTTCCTTGGGAGAATGAATATCGATCGACTGATTGATGTGGCCACCCATGGAGTCGAAGTGAGGCCCGAAGACACGGGGGTTCACCAGTGTCTCGGGGAGCAATCTGGAGGTTGTTGGGTTTGCACGATTGGGGAATCAAATGCTGTCGTTACCAGGCGGACCCACGGAACGAGATATTGCGTAAAATGTCGTTTGAAAAGCGGGATTGTATACACGTACACGTACACTACTGTACAGCTCTCTTCCCGCCATGTGCGTGAATTGGTTGGTTGACTCTCAAGTACGTCGATATGCACTCAGGGCTCCTCTTTGTTCTTGTGTTTGACGTGGCAGACGCGCGTAGCAGTGGCAGTGCTTCGGAATGTGGTGTACCTTTTCAGCCTTCCCCGGATGTTGTGGATGACGTCGGAAAGGGCCGCAATGGAGAGGATTCATCATTTTGGCGGAGAATATCAGGGTTATCCCTACTCCTGGTGGAGCAGGGGAGGCCAGTCCATAGGTAATTTCGTACCTATATTCCTTGTTGCGCAATCAAGGGAATCCAAGAGCCTTATTGAACATACGGTGAACAAGAGGATGGACACTATGACCGGAAAGAGGTCAAAATATGTGAGGGAAAATAAGAACTTGGAAGTGGGAAAAAGCAACAAGGACAAAGTCGCATTCCGTCTGTTGGCAACTAACGGTAAACTGCAAAGTGACAAAACAACAGCGGGTGACAACCCAAGAGTTTACCCCCTGTATCCACGCAACCATGCGCCCACCATCCCTAACCCCTCCTCCAAACCTGGAAAGGCACCCCAAGGGCCCAGCGGAGCCTCCATCTTCGGCATGTAAGGAAAGGTAGGTACCTACCTTGACCCCGCCATTATCGATAGGTAGACGAGCATGAGGCTGATGGAAAGTGCCCTCTCTGGACCCTCATGGTACCTTGGTTTCAAGAGCTGAACCCCTTTCTCTGGAGGGAGAAGTCGTCAAACACTCAAAGGATCCGATGAGGCAGCGAGTGTGTCAAAGGACCCAGAGTGGCTTTATGGATACGGCATCCTGTGTCACCGACGAGGACATGCGAGGCCACCATGGGAATCCTCAAGGACCCAAGAAGGGAAAAGCCACGCGGGACACTGCGTCACGGTGGAACACTCGCTGAGTAGACCTTCAAGTTAAAGTGGTTGATGACCAGAATATCAAACCATAGTCCAGGCCGATCGCGCCCCATTGGAGCAGCTGGACATGTTGGTCGTCCTGAAACAAATTCCATGTTGTCCCCCGTTGGCAACCCTTCCTTCACTCGAGTGTGTCCCGCCCTACTGCTGATGTACGACCATCGATATTAGCCATCCTCCTTCTTCCCAGAAAGCTTGAGGCGAATCCTCCGAATTCCGATTCACCAGAAACACCACGACAGCGACTTCGCTCCACCAACATGGCGTATTACCCGATCCACTTTGAACCGCATTGTGGTTCTCGGTAACGCAGCACCCCGACGACTCTACCGCCAGGTGGTGCCCCCGTTTGTGCCGGGCCCCTGGCAATAAGGGGTGGGAGATTCTTTACTGGAATGAATAGTGCGTATAAGGTCGGGCAACAGCGCCCTTTTTTTTTCGACGGGAAAAAGATGGGAAGCAGAACTTTTGATGCTCCCGTCTACCGCCGCAATACTACTACCGAACGCCTGTGTCGCCGGTGTTGCTCGACATGGCCTCCACGAGTGTCGACGCCGGTTCAGTCCGGCGCAAGCCCCTCCCCCGAAGGAGCACCCCCTCGCAACACCTCTCCTCATCTCTTCGTCACAATACTTTATCAGGAAGTGAAAAGGGGATACAGGAGCCCAGCGTGGTTCAGCTACCACCTACACCAGACTCCGAGACCACTCCAGACACGGACCGAGAAAGTGGAATACAAGACGTCGACCAGGGACCCCCGGCGTCCAAAAAGCAACGACGCAAGTCCCGCCTTTCGATGCTGATTCCATCCTTTTTCTTTTCACCAGACGCCGCAGATCAGCAGGGTACTACTGGGCTAAAAGGTACCACAGGAGCCCGGAAGCAACAACGGCCAGTACTAACTGCCAGCCCGGCCCCTGCCGCCAATTACGCCAATCCAGAGGCGCAGCAAGCAGCCAGTGTCAGCGACGTCCATAATAAGAACATGATAATATATCACAACTTGAACCCGGCCGCCAACTATTCGTCACCCGAAGGATTGTTGTTGGGCAGGAATAATAATCCTACTACTAATAGCTCGTCCCCTCCTTTGTCGTCTTTACAATCAGGTGTGTTCGTTGTTGTTCGACACCATCTTGCCCTCTTTCATACCCTAACTAACCATTCATTACATTACCTTACCTAAGCGTCGACCATGCCCCTAAAACAGACAAACCTCGGCCCCCCCGCAGCAAGGCCCAGCAACGGGGCCCGCAGTGTCTCCGTCGAAGGTCCCCCGCCGGGAGCTGCCATTCCACCCAACCGTCTCCAGAAACAATCACCGAATCAACAACAACCACCGTCCGGCAGCAGCTCACCAACATCCCCTACAGGCAGCCACTCGCGCGGCCGCAGCACTTCCAGCCAACCTTCAGCAACACATAACCGCACTCTCTCAGCAGAACCCCCGCGCATCGTTTCCACTTCGGCTGACTCGAGGCCAACATCAACCCATTCCAACGGCAGCGATGACGGCAGCAGTCCGACCGCACAAAAGCACAAGCAGAGGAGGAGTTGGTTCGGAGGCCGATCAGGCTCCAATCCGGCGGCCAACAAGGGAGACAGCAATGCGGCCTGGATTGTTGCGCCAGACAGCAAGGCCGAATACAGCACGGCGAACCTCCTGAATGGCGACAAGGTATGACGTGCCTCTCTCTCCCTAGGTTACATCCGTCGGGCATCCGTACTCACTCACCTTACCCTTCTACCTATACAGGTCCCCGAACTATGGAACGAATCTGGAAACCTGTTCATCTACCTCCATCCTCCCACCAGTGGCCGCGGCCCATCCTTCAAAGTCCATGATTACCTCGTCAGCTCCTCGCAACTATTGCTGTCCGAGATTGCCGGCTTCAACAACCCCCGCAAAGCTAGTGCCGGCGGCAGCCTTCTTACCGTCGACGATGCGGCCAACAGGCGACCAGTACCATCGCCATCAGCCTGCGGCGCCAGCCCGACTGACGGACATCTGTACCTCCCACTCGAGAATACGAATCTGGACAGCCTCGTTGCAGCAAGGAATTTGTTTGCTCTATTGACCAGCCAGCCCATCATTGCCACACACACGTATCCGACCTTGTTTGCGGCACTCCTTCAAGTGGCTGCCCTGCTCAAGTACTTGGGCTTCAGAAACCATGATGGATCAACGTTTGGTGAACAGGTCGATGCCGCCTTCAACTCTTTCTTGGACCAGTTTGGCGTTTCGGATGTGAGAGGCAGCCGCGAGAAGACCATCCAGGCCATCATCTTGGGTGAGCATATGCGGTCATGGACGCTCTACAACGAAGCCTTCACCCACGCCGTGGGCAAGTACGAGTCCATTCAGCATCTCAACCTACCCGTCTACAAGAGTATCTCGGTCAGCACCAGGAACAGGCTTGAGCGCGCCTATCTGGATCTCACTAACAGACAGGCCAACGCCAACCTTCGTCTCGAAAACTTCGAGTTCCCTTCCCTGTTTGCTGGCATTGGCAGCTCGACATCCAGTGAGGAGGCCAAGCACTTGAACTTCAAGGAATGGCAAAAGTCCTTCGCCAAGATGCGCACCTTTGTTCTTGGCTACTACAGGGACTCGTTCGGCAGCTGGCCACCCAAGGCGCGAAGCAAGAAGAACCACTTTTCCCAGAGTGGTCTCAACCGCCAATGCCTCAAGATGCTTTACTCCGACTGCTGTGCTCTGTACGACCTGCTCGTCGACCGCGAATCCATCACTCCCCGTGTTATCGACCAAAAGTTCGACGACGGTGTTGCGGAAGCCGAGGCCGAGAGGGAAAAGGCCAAGAATGCTGGCGAGTTCGAGTACGAACTCTTCCTAATGCGCTCCGCCCTGCGCGCCATGCTCAGCGAGTTTGACCACTCCTCTCCACCCGTCCTGCCGCCCATCCCCTTCGACTGCCCCAAGATCCCCTCCATGACCGCCATCCACGAGAACTACCGCGAACTGGACGCCAAGAAGCGGGCCAAGCTCGACCGCAAGCTGGCCTCCAACGAGATGCTGCTCATGCTCATCAAGTCACGCAACATGGACATCGACTCAATACAGCTCCCCATCCTCCAAGCCTTCAAGGAGTTCGAGTACAAGGAGGCCAAGGGTGTCAACCCTTCCGACATCGCCAACCAGCGCGTCGGCTACTGGCTTTTCCTTTACGTCGTTCTGCAGTCCCTGCCTATGCTCGTCGTCGACGCCCCCCGGCTTCACTGGACCGAAGGAGTCGAATACTTCCTCTGCGAAGCTCCCCAGGGCAACCCGCCGTGGATGGAAGATGCCGGCGAAGTCCGAAAAATGTGGTATCAGACCAACAACGGTCAAGGCATCGTAGAGCTGTCAGCGGACGTGGTCATGTTCTCCGTCGAAGGTATCTACATGCGCTCGCACTGCTGGCTGGCAGCCAAGGAATGGGAGGCCGCTCTCCTCCCCGCCTCTGCCGCCGCCGCCGCCATTAACCAGCCACTCGAAGCCGCCGCCGCCGCCTTGGGCGAGGAAATCACCCCCCTGGAACCACCCCGCCCGGTATTCCAAGACAACGACTCCTTCGCCTCGGGCCACCAACGTTCCGGCTCAAGATCACAAAGCAGCTACGGAGGTGGCACTCCCGGTTCCGAACCCGCTTCCCCTCACTTCCGTCCACGGACGGGATCAACAATTAGTCGCGGGGTCTCAACCTATAGGTCTAGCATCGCCATAGGCCTCGAGCCGCTCGACTTTAGCCAATTCGGCCCCAACGGCCCCTCGTCTCAGCAAGAAGCCGAATTCATGCAATCTCTGGCTCCTGGCGGTGACCGTAGCTCCCGCGTCGTTTCTACTCCCGCCAACATCCCCTCCGGAGGTGGTGGTGGTCGTCCCGACTCGTCCAACTCCACGGCCGCCCATGGCCACCGCGCGAGTTCGGTCGGCAGCGCGCAGACTCTTGCCGCGCTGGGTAATCTGAGCGTTGGTGAGGGTCAGGGGAGGTCCAGCGCACCGCCCTCGGCGTACAGAGATCCTTCTAGGGGTTCAATTAGTCAACAGGTGCAGCAGCAGCAGCAGCAGCAGCAGTATCCGAGCCCGAGTGTCAGTCCAAGTCCATTGGGCAGAGGAGAGTCGCCGCCGAGGCAGTCACCTACTAGACAGGTGGCGCAACCGGCGGCGCCGGCGCCCAGTAATGGGGGGAGCACATTTGATGATATCTTGAAGGGGATGGGGGGACAGGAGAAAAAGAAGAAGAAGGGCTTGTTTTTCTGAGTTAGCGTGCAGTTTTTTTTTCTTTTCTAAAGGGCAAGCAAGCGGTTGGGTTGAAGTTAAACCAGGATAAACACAGAGAGCGTGTTGACACTTTGCTTTTGGTTGAGCGCTCGTCGGTAATGGGTGGAAGAAAGTTGGGGGAAAAGGGGGAAAATGAGGAAGTAAAGGGATGGATATACCATTTTACTAGTTTAGTATGTTGCGACTAGTATAAACTTACGCTAGAACGACTTTGTAATCAGTGAAAAGAATAGTTTCTTCACGGTCACTTACTTTACTTGCATAAAATACATACATTTGTATTAGTTTTCGTACTTGTACACGGTTTTGGAAACCTCGTTATAGAAGCATGCATAGTGGCTTGGGAAAGAAAAAAAAAAAAAAGAAAATTGACGTCAAGGAGGTAGTAGTATCAACAACATCGAATCCGTGCATGTCAAGAAAACCTACTGTTTGGAGTTGTGTCAAATATGCCTTGATATATTCCGTCCCCTTCGTGGCGTTGTCTGTTCTTGATCAAATGAACATCTGTAGAAGCCATCATTGTTAGTTCCACACTCACTTTGTTGACTTGTCAACTTTTTTTCTTTCAATTCTCTTGAAGTCGGCACTCTACCAAACACTCATCCATCCATTTCACAATATTATCTTGTTGTATGTATCACAGTTTATCAATTGGGTACTTAGGCAGGTAACCTTCGGGGTCGGGCGTTGATGAATATTGATGATGTCTACATACTTATCCTCCTTGCTAGACGTCAATAGGTAGGTAGGTAGGTAGGTAGGTAGGTACTTTTCTGCTGGCTCGCCAACCGGTGCTCATCTCGGAAGTCTTGGTGAAGAAGAAAAGTGGAACAATAAATCTGTGCCACACAAAAAGTCAATCGCTCTTTTTTTCTTTCTCATTATCATCATCATAGATAGCCCTCATGTTTTATAAAACACATAAGCATAATACACACAATGAACCTCATCGCTTGCCATAGCCATCCGTCCATCCTTTTGAGACCATTCGTTCGATCGTTCAGCTTTTTCACCGATCGTTATCATTCCGAACCCAAACTTCCTCATTATACCCGGATTGGTGGGGGTCAACCATAGCTCAGCGAGCAACACTCTCCCGTAACCCCTTGGTTCTTAGCGTCAATTTGGTTGATCCCTCATCAAATGGGAGCTGCTGGGCCAAAGGTGAGCGGGACAGCGGGGACCTAGCACCTGCCGTCCCGTTCCCGTTGCCGTAATGGTAGCCGATAGTTAAACCACCACCACCACCACCACCTCCTCCTCCTCCTCCTCCTCCCATTGTCGTCCTCCGCGTCGTTCGGGGGCTGATGATGGTGGCAGCATCGCTGTCTGTGCTTCCCCTTCTACTCCTACTACTATTCCTACTCGCGCTGTCGTCGTTGTGGTCCCTGTTACTGATTCTTTCGTCACCACCAGCTTGACTACCATTGGTACTCCCATCAAGACTCCCATCCACATCATCATCAAACTTCATCCCCATCCCCACCACTTTCCCCCTGATTCTCCCCAACCACAACCCCCTTACCCCTCCCCTTTTGCGCTCGGGAACCTCGTCCTTCCCTGCACTACAGACCATCAACAACCACTGTAGATTCGGCAACGTGTGGCGTATGTCCACGACTTTGAGGCCTTGGCTCCAGCAGAGGACTTCGATGTCTCTATTAAGCAAAAACCAGGCGTATTCGAAGCGGTATTGGGCTGTGCTGCCTCCCTTGGGTAGGAAGAGGGGGAATTCCCTGCTAGGATCTGTTTCTTCTCCCAATCCAGAGGATGGGGAGTTGTTGGATGAAGATGCGGAGCGGGAAGACTGGGAGGCGTGAGAGGAAAAGGAAGAGGCGTTGGGGTTCATGGGAAAATTGGAAATGTCGTCGCGGATGGTGGAGCGAGAACCGTGCCATTTTATCGGGTAGGGCAGCGGCACGGAGAGGTATAGTTGGAGGTGGTGCACCAAGAGGGCGACAAGACCGAGGGAGGCGGATAGGCTTTCCTCGTGGGGGTATTTTTCTTTGGGGATGCATGATAGGCTGCTGCTGCCGTGAGGAGAAGAGACGAAGCAGTGCGCGGTGGTGGTGGTTGGGTCCAGTACCGTGTTGGCGAGCGGGAGAGAGCAGATTTGGAAGGATAGGGGGTCATGCTCTTTCTGCGCTTTCGGGTCTGTTGGAGGAGGAATCGGTTGGATGCGGTAGATGGTCAACAGGTCCTCGCAGATGCGTCGGCGTTGACCGCGGATTTGGTCGCGGACGGAGGAGAGGAGGGCCTTGGACTGTGCGAGCGGTTCGCCTGCTGCGTGATGGACGTCTTCTTCTGCTTTGCGCTGGACGGCCAAGCCGGATTCTATGGCGGCTTTGCGGGCGGCGATGGAGGCGCGCAGGTCGTCGTTGTGCTTCTTTGCGGCGGCCACGATGCGCTTTTGGGCCGAAAGGTACTTGGAGGCTAGCTTGACTTGCTCTTCGGCTTCGGCGAGGGTCCCCACGCCCTTTTGTTTGTCCTCTTCCTGGGCGAGGAGGTCGTTGATTTGGGCGGCAAGGGCGTCACGGGTTGCGAGAGCGTCTTGAATCGAGTTGTTGAGGGTGGCGAGGCGCATAAGGACATTGTAGGAGGAGGTTGGTAAAGGGGGAACCTCCTTCTTGGGTGGTGGGTATTTGTTGGAGACGTCAAGGGAGTAGATGCCGTCTACCATGTGGAAGACCAGGCTGTTGGGTGGGAAGTTGACGTTCTGAAGGGTGCCGAGCCAGTTGAGGGTGCGGAGGTCGACTTCGTCTTGGAGGAGGAGACTCCATTGGTCCTGTCGGTTGGTCCATATTCGGACTGTTACTTGGGGAGATCGAGTTATGGTCGAGTCCAGGTCGGCAAGCTCGAATAGACGGAAGTTGAAGTTCTGATTGAAGGTGCTTAGCGTGGGTCATGTCTGAGAGGTCATCATGATAAGCGCACCGTAGCTCGTTCAGCAATCTCGCTGATGTATATGGGATCTTCCAGACCGTCTACGTGAAGGGTGAAAAAGGCATCGGCAAGCTTGCTGGCAAAAGTATCTTGGAAGCTCCTTTGTCGTGTGGCGGGGTCGGCGTTGGCCAAGTGGGTGCTGCGGCGTCGGACAGCGGGTGGGCGGAGGTCCTCTGATGATAGCGTATGGTGTAGGTCTGGCCTCTCGCGTAAGGCCTCGAGCTTACCAGCTGTCTTGTTAAGAGCAGCGTCGTCAATGGTCCGTCCGTGTTGGCGAGTGAAGGCGAGGTTCCTCAGATAGATGCCGCGTAGATGGCGTAGCTTGCGGTTCTGCGGCAGCAACAATGGGCGAGTCGATTCCGTCGACATGGTATCATTTCATTGCGGTGTGTGTGTGTGTGTGTGTGTGTATATGTATGGTCTGACCGAGTGTAAAGCTTGCCCAAGCTGTCGCGATGAATGAGTATTACCGAAGCTTCAAATTGTTATGTTTTGATATATGGACTACAATTCTGAGAAAGTCGAAACTTGGAGAGCTCTTGGTTGTGTTCCCGTCCTCTGATGACATACGCGCAATGGGGTCGATTGGGGGGTTGCAGTCTTGGCACTACTACCCTGCACTGTCAGCAGAAAAGGTCCACAGAAGGAGGGTGTGGTCCGTGCGCCAATGCTACGCTTTCTTGTACACTAAATAAGGGCAGTCCAGTCGGATTCACATGGTTAGGTTGTTGGGCAGAATCAGTCACATTGTATCATTAGAGTGTAAACAAATTGGTATCCAAACAACCATCAAAATCATCGCCACGTCCAACACTACAGCACTCTCATTCAGCCACTACCGATATGCCGATGGGGGATGATACGGCGCAGGTGGTGCCGTCAGCTCGGACTCCCCATCACTGCGGAATGGATCAACCGGCGGTGGCGGCTGTCGTCTCGTCGGTCCCCGGTGCCAGCCCGGAATCTCCTCGTTCCTGAAGTCCGCCGTGCTGGGCCCCACATCCTTCATGCCATACATGCGATCAAACTCTTCCTCCTCTATCTGTTGCTTCCGTCGCCTCCAAGCGCAGATGAAGATGATGGCAACAATGGCCACGGCCAGGACGCCGCCTGCTACCGCCATGCCGACCTTGAATCCAGTCGAGAGGCTGACGGGTTTCACACCGTCTTCTTCTTTGTTGCTCTCAGAAGCTCCGTTCGGCTTGTCCGAACCTTGGGAACCCACGAGCACAACGCTCTGTGATGGGAACCCCACCCTGGAAGTCACGCCTGCTGGCGCGTCCCCTGCTGTGGCCAGTGTCGACATGGTGTCAACATCAACAGAGAGAGATACCGTCCCGGAAAACACCGTCTCGGTCGGTCTGTCGGAGCTTTGCCAGTTG
Organism: Neurospora hispaniola; assembly: GCF_033458365.1. Taxonomy (NCBI): domain Eukaryota; kingdom Fungi; phylum Ascomycota; class Sordariomycetes; order Sordariales; family Sordariaceae; genus Neurospora; species Neurospora hispaniola. The sequence continues at coordinate 4,701,762 of NW_026944407.1, read as the reverse complement.
ATTTGAATCAACGGAGCATACAACATAAAGTCTTTGTCGTCTGATATCGTCATGGTGGCCAGATCAGCCGGGTCCGATCCGTCGCACGTCACGTACTCGACCTCTGTCGATGTGGCTGCCCTGACACATGTTTGGCCATTTTCAACACTGCTGCATTGATAGCCCCTTTACGTCGTCGAATGTCAGTACACCGCTAACCCGGAGGGCGGATCAGGGGCGGCCTACCTTGGACAGCATCCGACTGCCGTCTCTTTGGCGCCGGGCGCGAACTGAAAAGCAAAGTCCGACTTTGCACCACCGCCGCCTGTCGCCGAGCATGCCGTCGCATAGCCGGCTGGACAGTGCAGACCCGGCGAGTAATATCCCCATCCGTCCAGCGCCTTTGTCCTGGCTTCCGCTCCACTGGAAATTGGTGGCCAGCAGGACGTGTCGTCCACCGGACCGCCCTTGGAGCATGTCTGACCGAGCCAGCCCGAGGGGGCAACCTTTCCCCCCAATCCAAGGAACTTTCCTGTAACCGCAGCTACTGCCACCGTGCATGCTGGTGGTGGTGTGAATGTCGTCGTCAACGGACCAAGAACGGCGGTCGCCACGCTAAAGACGGTCGCAGTCGGCGTCATGGTGCTGGTGGCTGTGTTGTGCTTCACGATCCTGTCCGTCGCTCGCTTGTTCAAGTTGGCCTGCAACTTCCAAGTATACAATGATGCACGCTTCACAGGTTGAAATCTCCGAGACAAAAATTTCCTTCAGCGGACATCTTCTACTTGAACGGACCACGGCCACGGGCATGCAATTTCACGCAGCAACATCTTAATCTTTCCACACCCGGTTGCGCCCTTACCCACACTACCTACCCACATTCAGTTGTACAATATCTTGGTATGCAAGCGAAGAAACACTCATCCAATTGGCGTGGGAAAAACAAGCAAGCTGCGTTTCAGGTTCCCGGTAGGATATTCTCTTCATTTGGCTAGGGAGGGTTCAGCCGTTTGTACGTCCCACGAGAAAATGCTGGGATTATCGACATGTCTCCTGCCGATCTATGGATGCCGGGACGGAGAACGGCACTGGCGGCTCAGTGGTTGACAGTGCGCGCGCCCTTGGCAAGGCCAAGAAGCGTTTGTGACCGACGATCAGGATCCACGCTGCATTCCGTGGTCGGCATTTGCCCCAGGGCGCGGTAAACCTTTATCCCTGGCTTCATCCCTGGCGCCCCGTCCCTTAGCCTTCCATTCTCAACCGTCTCTTCCATCCTGGCGGTAAAAGGGGCGTTTTCCTTCGACGCTGGTTTGCGCCTGTGTGCCGTGTCATGTGTCTCGGGTAGAGGCAGCCAACACCCGAGCCCTTGAGGGACAAGGGTCACAGAGTCTATTACGAAAGGGGGGTCCGATTGATTATTGCGGCAAGCGTGGGAATCTTTATATGAACATCGTCTCATAACTCCTTCATATGATGCCTATCCCACACGTCCACGTGGATCGACATCAATGTGGATGAGGAGACTCTAAGCGAGGTGTCAAGATGAGACTCCAAGCAAGGAGTTGTGATCCAATCTCTTTCTGTCCATCTGCTATCGGAGGACATGATCAACATGTTCAAGCTATGCACTAGTGTTACAAGTGTTTACACAACAGTCACCAAAGACATTCAACCCAAAACACATAACCAGACTTCACCAGACCGATACTATCAATGGCTCAACGAAACCTCGTGAAATGCAGCAACATGGCATCCTCCAACTCCATCTCCTCAGCACTCCTGTCCATCCCCACCACCTCTTCCATCCCATACCTCCTCCTCAACGCCGGGCCTTCCTCCCCGAAATACCCCCTCTGCCCTTCATATCCCTCCGTGCCCTCTCCCTCTCCAAAGCTGGTCCCCATACTTTCATCCTCTTCCCCAAAGTCCTCCACAAACAACCTCTCCTCCCTGATGTAAATCTCCTTCCTATACGCACCCTCCGTCTCCCCCCCGCTAAAGTCACCTGTAGAAGCAGCCGCATGATACCCAAACCCCATATCCCTATCCATATCCCTCTTGATCTCCTGCTCCGTCATCCTCCCCGCATTCATCAGCGGCCCATAACCCCGAAACCTCATCCTGCCCCTCAGCGGATCTTGTTCCATCGGACTCCTATCCGCCCGCACATCCATCTCGCTCTCCGTCTGTTCGGGCAACGCCTCCCCCACCGGCAAAAGGATGACGCGGTGCAATCCCATCGGCAGTGGATCAATCGGCGTTCTCTCCGCCTTGACAATCGCCTCGCTCTCCGACGGCATGTCGTTGATGGTCACCGGATCATAATGCGGGTCCCCCGGTAAGATGGGCCGCGGCGGGATTCGATGGTCCGGCTGCACATGGCTGAAGAAGCCCCAGTCCCAAATCGACGGGTCGTGCACCGCTGCCGTGCTGATTTTGCCCAAGATAAAGGACGAAAACTGCCGCGTCTGGTATGCCGCCCAACTTTGTTGGGAATGGTGGTGGTGGTAGTAGCTGTGCGACCACAAGGGGCCGTGGCCAGCTAAAGGATCGATATCCGACCTGTCGGCTTTCACATTCGCCTCGCTGTGCGTCGGCATAGCGTTGATGGTCACCGGATCGTAGTCCTCATCGCCCGGCATGATGGGGCGCGGAGGAATGGGATGGTCGGGTTGTATGTGACTGAAGTCGCCCCAGTCCCAGATGGACATGTCGTAGATGACCGCATATTGTTTACGCACAGAACCCGAGAAGTGACGGGTTTGGTACTCGACACCGGCCGTCGGACCGGGGTGCCAGTGCGACCATAACAGGCCGTGGAAGTGGTTCAGGCCCCCGCCGGCGCTGGCGGCCGACGTGTGCGGAGCCGTGGTGCGCAGAGCGGCTTCGGCGGGCGAGACGGCGTGGGAATCGGTTACTTCCTCCGCGACGAAGCCTTCTTGTTCGTAGATGTGACGCGAGACTTGGAGGCCGTCGATGATGCCGGCGGGGAAGGGAACGTGGGTGCTGGTGGACTTGCAGGCTGTCTTGATGATGCCATGATGCCGAAGAGCACCGCTGGCTTTAGCCAGAGATAAAGCTTTGGTGAGGATGGTCATTCTAGTCTGTATGTCTGTGTGGTCTGGAAGTATCTCGAACAAGGCTGTTAACAAGTCACTGCTGGAATGCAGGGTGTAGTAATGGAATGAAGGGGGGGAAAGGGAAATGGGAAGAGGCACCATTTACGACATTGGCTTTGGTCGTCTTGGTACTTCCGACCAATATGACGGGTCGTGGAGGAGAAGGTCAGAGTCACGTCACGGTGATGTGGTAAGGCCACTTGACCCCTCCCTCTTTCTTTCCTCCGACCACCATCCACATCTTTTTTCCCTGTCGAACAACTGAATTTTTGGCTGTCTGAACGGTTGGATAATGGCTTGTGATTGGATCGTGGTGAGGAGACCCTAACGGACCGGAAGCTTTTATGTATTGTGAATAACGGACTGTCTGAATAGATGCGCACGGCCTTGCCAGCTCACGAAGCTTGAGGCGGATCCCCTGGCTCATGCAACAGGAAGCTTTCTTTAACAATCACGGTGATAACGCAAGCTTCAATGCAATCCCCCAATGTATAAAGCTAGAGGTATGCAAGCACAGCTTAAACCTACCCATTCTAGTATCTACCGGGCATGTACGCCTCCGGCGGCCCCATCCGGGGAGGGACCTCGCTTCGCTCGATAGATGAATGCATTGGTGAGTAAATCGTGTCATATTCCCTTCTTGTCCCTATACGTACGTATATCATACACCATCCTCCCAAACTATGTACAATCCTCATGTCCAAACCTCAGCGCTCATTATTTGTATATCCAACCAAGCCCATCTCCGATTGCCACTTTCCGTATCACCCTACGGCCCCCCCGGTCCCCCTACCACTTCAAAACAGCCTTGATGGCCTTTCCATTGTGCGAATCCTCCAAAGCCTGCTTGTAGTCCTTGACATCGTAGAAAGTAACCAATTGATCCATAGGAAAGTTGCCCTTGGCGTGTTGGTCGATGAGGAACGGGATGAACTGTTTATACAAGTCAGCGTCAACCTTCCTTTCTTCTTTTCTCACCCTCATCACCACCACCACCCCAAACCTCCAAACAACAAAGCAGAACTCACCTCCTTAGGCAAACTATCCCCCTCACAACTCCCCACATACTCCTTCCCATACGTCAAATGCTCCATCACATCCACAGCCACCACCTTTCCAAAACCCGGTGCACCCACCGTCGCCGCCCTCCCCCTCGTTGCCAGAGCTTCAATCATGCACCTAATCACGTACATCGACCCCGTGCAATCCACCGCGTAATCGACTCCCACCGGCGGACATATCCTCCTCACCTCCTTTTTGATATCCTGCCTAACTCTACTACTCAACACCGCATGCGTAGCCCCCAGCTTCTTGGCCAACTCCAGTCTGGACTCCTGCAAATCAATAGCGATAATCGTCTTGGCTTTGGCGATATGCGCAGCAGCCATCACGGCCGCCATGCCCACGCTCCCGACACCAAAGACAGCGATGCTTGACCCGGCTTTAACGCCTAGGGAGTGGAGAACGGCGCCAGCGCCCGTTTGCATCCCGCATCCCATGGGGGCGTAGAGCGGTAGGTTTGTTCCAGGGGGAACTTTGACGCAGCAGGATTTATGTACAAGCGTGTGGCGTGCGAAACTACTCTGGCCGAAGAATTGGCTGAACAAAGGCTTGCCGTCGTCTTTGGTGGAGAAGAAAGTTGCATAGGAAGGGTCCGTGAATGGGTCATCTTTAAGGGAGGCGGAATCGACAGAGCCGTCGGGAAGGACGGGTAAAGGACGGCAGCCGGAAAAGTTGCGGGCGTTGAAGGAGTGGCAGTATGCAGGGTGGCCGGAGAGACAAGGAGGGCAGGATTCGCAGTGGGAAAAGGAGAGGAGGACGGAGTCGCCTGGGGAGAGGTGGGTGGTGGAGGAGGAGCCGACGGAGAGGACTTTGCCGGCGCCTGGATTGGTAAAGGGGGTGGGTTAGTTGGTATATAGAGGTGAGGTAACGGGGGGCGGGGAGGGTGGTGATGGTTTTGTGGTGGTGTTTTTTCATTCGGTGTTTTGCTTTTGGGTTGGGGTTACATAGAGGGAGGGAAATTTGGGGTTCAACCGTTGGGGGGTAACAAGGATGTGATCGATGGCGCTCGAGATGAAAGATTTTCAAAAAGGAAACTGCGAACCTTCATGGCCCAACACGGCGCCGGGTCTACATGGCAACAAGGCGGTGGCGCACGAGAGATCGGTGTGGCAGATTCCAAAAGCCTCGATCTCGACGAGCACTTCGTCTGGTTGGATGTCGTTGAGCCGGACTTCTTGAAGCTCGAACTGGCCGTTGAGTTCGGGGACGACAAGGGCGGTGGTTGTGCGGGGAGCTGCCATCGTTGCTGTGGAGATTGAGGGATATCCAGATCTTGATGTTTGTATGCTGTGGAAAAAGAAAAGATGAGTTTATATCGAGAAGAGGTTATCACTAAAAGATGGCATCTCTCAAGGGACTACAAGAGGTAAGCAAAGACTACGACACTTCCCCTTGCTTGCATGCCATTTACCAGATAAGGAATACATGGCGAAGCGGGAACGTGGTCGTTATTAAGCCAATCGATATCCAATGGGTTTTCGGACATTGTTCCGGACGTTCCGTCGTTCCAAATCTGGAAACCATACCAGCCTTATAATATGCCGGCGGAGTGGAATGCAAGATCTGGCGGGATCCCTATACATATTCTCCAGTCTCTCCCACCCCCGTTTCCGACAGTTTAGTGATGGAGGTGCTGACTGAGATGCTGCTGATGGAGGACCGATCACTGGGGAAAAAGAGATAGCGGAATTCCCGTTTTCCTGTTCCTTGTTCCTGGTTGTGCCAGCCACTCAAATTTCCCGCTCTGTGCGACCATGTTCGTCTGCGGCAGTTGTGTACATATGTAGAATATAATGTATCGGAGTGGTGGTGGGAGGGGACTTTTGACCGTCCGTTCAGCGTTGGACAAGGTCGGCAGACAAAGACAGGAAGAGGATTTGCGGTTGCGACTTTGTGTATCATGACCGGTGCTTTAAAGGGGAATCCTTGGAATCACATGGAGGTGTTTTGGAGAAGGAGGAGAGAGAGATGCCCAAGCCCGGAGGCCCACCGACAAGCCCGGAGCCGAACGGTGATGTCCACTTCGTGACGCGGGCCAGTGGAGACCTAAGGGCCAGACCCCCGCTCGCCCCGCCGTCCCTCAATCCCCGTCCCGGGCGGGTGCGACTCTTGGTTGTAACCAAACAAAAAGGGACGGGATGCACAGAACGGCGACAACCATTCACGCAGCTGGACAAGGAACCCTCTCCACTTCTCCAATGTCGTCTCCATCGCTAGCATGTGAGCATGTGAGATGGATGCTTTTGTGATACCGAACAGCACCTAACGTAGGTATACACCACACCTCTGCCGGAATTTGAAAGGTTAGCGCGGTGAACTGCAAGGTGTGGCGATAACTTGATTTTCCGTGATGCTTCTTACACCTCCAATATTCAAAAAATGCAAGTGAGGTGTATAAACCAGAAAGCTTCATGCTGATGGTTATTAACCATCACCAGCTAGCTCACCAGCCGACTTCAAAGAAGAAGCCGTGATAGCTTCATTTCATAGGTAGCACCAGGCCCTGGCCGTTTTGAAAAAGCATAGAATCAATGATCGCCGCCGTCGGTTGCTTGATACAACGGACACACTGCATGTGATAGCTTTAACGGTGGGGAACGGCACCTTTTGGCTTGTTCCGCGGTAGGTAGGTTTTGCTTTTTGGGCGTGGCTTCGCTGTGTGTGCTCAGGTCCAATATCTGAGAATACCAGACACAATTGTGGGAGGTTGAAGAAGGAAAGAAAATTGAAGAGGGTCTGAATTCAGGTGGTATATATGTACATGAAATCGGAGTACTGGTGGGATATACTCGGTACGTACCTACCTTTTCCTATTTTGGAGTTGTAGTTATGAGGAGGTTTTGTGGACCCCTGTTACCCCATCATCACCACCACCACCATCACCACCACCATCACCACCACCATCACCACCACCATCACCATCACCGCGGATGTAATGCGAGGGCCGCCGGTAAATGCCAAGCGGTCATACAGCGGCCCCGAAAATGAGACATCAACTCTCTTCCATGTCTCTCCTTACCTTTTCCACCTCTTCCCCTGCCTGCCCTTGAGGTTCCTTGCCTAGTAGCATAGAGCCCAGCCCTCTCCAACTCGTCCGTCGATCACTGGTAAGCAATCTCGTGCCGGAGCTCGTACCTATTGATCTCGATAAGCTCCTCAAACCCATTCAGATCTAGGCTTCCAAAGTGCGTTCCATGTTAATGTGATCGCACCCCTGCAGGAAGATATCATCTACCTACCCAGGTATGCATTAACAGGTACACACATGTATAGCACATGTGAGGAGAAAGGTGGGTGATATATCGACTGGCTGGCTGGATGGGTGAGTGAGTGTAGACGGAGTATCAGATTATCAGGATGATACGTATGTCAATAAGAGAAGAAGAAAAAAAAAAAAAAAAAAAAAAAAGAAAGGTTGGATCCTACCAATGAAATTCCCGAGGGGGGAAAGTAATAAGCAAAAAGAATGAATGACCCTAAGCACGATGTTGCTTTTTCTTGTTGCTTAGTTTTCTTCATTTGATCATCATACCGAGTGATGGGTGAAACACTGGTACGGCACAGGCACATATCATCACGACGGTGACGAGATGCATTTGATCTTTTATTTTTCGGACTAAAGGGGACCGAGAAGGTTGAACACAGTGAGAAGGGGGGGGTTTTGCTTCCGATTTTCTATCGTGCCGGATGTGAAATTCGGCAATGCAGGTAGGTATGAGGCATGCCTGCAGCAGTTGGGCTTTTTTTCGAGAATCAAGGCAAGTACCGTATAGTTCCGGGGCATATATTTTTACCTCCCCTAGTAAAACCCTAAGAATCAGATGTGGCCTACACGCATACTGCTCGAATATGTGCTTCTCATGCCCGATAAAATGAGTGGGGGGGCAGCGTGAGAGGCCGGAGCACTGTGAATTCGATTCTCAACGTGCCCTGTCTTTTTCCACCTATTTTATCGAGTGAGCTGGAGGGTGGAAATTCAGAATTACCGTCTTGCGTACAATCTTAGTGGGCAGGAAGTGATGCAGTATGTACAAAGATTCTGCCTGCTTTCGTCAGAACCCTGAAAATATATGCCCCGGAACTATACGGTAGTTGAGCAGGGCATGCTTTCAACCAGACAGGGCATATGAGACTATAATCCAGGGCAGATTCTCAAGACCAAGCAATGCCATCAGGAACAATGCTAGAAGATGAGGTCTAAAAGCCGTGGTATATCTTAGCCTAACTGTACTCGTACGCTAAGACTACCATTCTCACTCACTTGCTTGCTTGCTTGCCGAAACAGTATATCTTGATGGTATCGGTTACATATACCGGTTACATATCATCAATACATCTCTTCCTCCAGCTCAATCCCTCCCAAATAGACAAGTGAACAAACACTCAAAAAATGGCAAAGAAGAACTTTGAAAGAAGACGGCTGTCATATCAGACATCAAAGCACATAAACAAAACAATCGAATTTCAAACCGCGCTCCAGTCCCCAGGCTTAATCAAGCCTTAACGGAACTCAACTTCGGCACCCAATTCATCCCCTGCTTCCACTGCTTCGTCTCCGGATCCAAACACTCCCTCTCCGCCGCGAACCACTCCTCCTCCATGATCCCTTTCCTCCTCTCATCCCTAGGCGTGATCGTCGCGGGATACTCCTCAGGCATGCAGACAAACCCCTGCGTAAGCTTCTCTTGGTCTGGAATGATTTCCTTTCCATCCACCCCAATCTTGGGCGCGATATTAAATCCCCACAGCATGCGCGCAACGCCAAGAAAAAGCGAGCGCTCGGCAACGTGAATGCCAGGGCAAATACGACGGCCAGCACCAAAAGTGAACTGGTCGCGCTTGGAAGGATCTGGGTTGGCGGCGGAGTCGGCGAGGGAGAGCTTGTCGTCTAGGTGCCGCTCAGGCTTGAACTTGCGGGGCTCAGGGGCGCGGACGGGGTCGTGGTTGATGGCCCAGGCGTTGTTGACGACGGCGGCGTGGGCGGGGATCAGGTATCCGTTGTAGTAGTCGTCCTGGGTGACGGCGTGCGGGACGGCGCCCATGATGGTGGTGGGCATCCAGCGGAGGGACTCCTTGACGATGGCGCGGCAGTACTGCAGGTTGGGCTCATCGTCCATGGTGGGGAGGCGGTCGGGGCCGATGACGAGGTCGATCTCTTCTTGGGCCTTGCGCTGGACTTCGGGATACAAAAGCATGGCTTGGACGAATCCGTAGAGAGTGGACGAGGTGGTGTCGGAGCCGGCTTCGAGAAGGGTGCCGGCGATGTAGGCGGCTTCGTCGTCGCTGAATCCTTCCTTCTTTTGCACGGGCACGGCGTCCTCGCAGAAGCAGTGCGTGATGGTGCCCTTGAGCGTGTCCTCCTTGGCCTTGAGCCAGTGGCCCTTGTAGAGGCCGAGTTCCTTCTTGTGCAGATCTTTGGCCTTCTTGCGGGCAGGAAGGAGGAAGTCCGGAAGGTAGCGCAGAATGGGGAAGAAGTCAATGAGGGCGGCCATACCGGTCTGGTTGATCTCGGCGAACTCGGAGAAGCCGTCAAAGAGCTGCCGCATCTTCTCGTCGTTGTAGGTAGGCGTGCGCCACCCGTAGACCATGGTGGTGGTCAGGGCGTTGGAGTAGCGGCGGATATTGTAGAGAAACTCGTCGGGCTTGGTGATCATCTCGTAAAGCATTTGCTTGTTCTCGAGCATTTGGTAGGGGACGTAGGACTTGGCCGAAGATACGTTGAGGAGAGCGTGGACGAGCTTGCGGGACATACGCCACTTGGCCGTGTAGCCCAGCATCAGAATGCGCATGTCGCCGGAGCAGAGAGTCTGGCCGACGTACATCTCTTGTCTGTGCGAGTACATGTGGCTCTTCTTGTCGAGAAGGTCCTTGACGGCCCTGTCACTGGAGAGAACGACCATGACCTTGGTTCCGAGAATGAGGCTGTAGACGGGGCCATATTCACGAGCCCATTTTTCAAACTGAAGGTGAACATCTTTCGTTGGCATCTATCAAGACATCAGGTATTAGCCATCACTCAATCCTTTCAGTAAAGGCCTTTTGAGATTTCACATACCAAGTGAAGGTTGCCGAGGACTGGAATGGTCGGGGGACCAGGAGGATAACTCTTTGGTCTCCGTCCAACCATAAGCAGACGGATCAGGAGGGCAATGCCTACCACAATGGGCAGGTATGCTGTGATGACGGCCATTTGTACTTCTTCCAAGCAAGAACCGGCATGAAGACCGGTGGTTGGTTGGTTGGGGGATGTTTCTTGGGGTGATAGTTTTCATCTTGTGGCGGAAGCTTCGGGGCAATTAATAGATCTACGAGTCAGTCGTCAACACCAGCACTCGTGTCTTGATGCTGGATGCACATCTCGCCAATCTCTCTCCTTTGGAATTTGATGTTCACACTGCCTTTGCCATTGATGCTCTCCATGTCCCCAAAGCGACTTGGGATCGGAGTACTGGTGGGATTTGGGGAGGGGATAGGGAAGATGAGCAAGGATGGTAGTATCGGCGATATGGGAGGGCCCGCTCCAAGCAGGTTGGCGGACATGGAGGTGGGATCCAAACACGTGCAACGGCCCGCAGCACAATGTGGATGATGTGGTGGGGCTGACGGAATAGCTTCAAGTGATCGCGCATGTCGATTTTGCGGATTCCGGTGTGGGCGGGTGGGAATCCGCAGATGTCGACCCCATGAAAGGACGGCCACGCTTACCACCTCGCCTTCAACCTACCCACAGTCACCGTTTCGTAGTACTGTGCACTGTCACCAGCTTTCTGGGCCCAAGACGGTCGGGCCACAATATTGACAAGGCACTTGTCAGATCTTGGAGTGGCACGGTGGCTACTGTAGCTTCGCGGGTGGACACTCAATCATGTCTTACTTCTCAGAAACTGAGTGGTAATTCCTTAAAAGAGTGATAGCGCTGTCTCCCTTTACTGTGTCCGACTGTCAAAGCCAAAAGTCCTGCGCCGTCCCAATATCCAACATCATCATCCCTCGTTCGTTACCTTTCCTTGACCCCCGGAATACCTAACCCGTTTCTCTTTTTGTCATTCATTCTCCTCAAGCTGGATTTTCTTAAAGTCGCTGATCAGCTCGTTGACCTGTCGCATGCTGGTTTGGTCGTACTTGATGAGAATTGGGTCATTCGATTTGCCTTTGCCGCTTCCCGTCAACTCGTCGGGGTAACAGTCCGGAGACGACCCCTTGCCCTGGTTTTCTCTAACGCCGCCTGATGTCTTCCGCGCGATACGGTCCGTGAGGAGACTGCCAAGGAGCCAGTACTCGGCCGAACACCGGATGAAACCGATCCTTTTCCACATGTTTTCGGGTGTGAGGTTGTTGCTGTCTGCCATACAGTGGGGCGGCGTGGACGACCAGTGGTCGCACCATAACTCCCAGATCGTTATCCAGTTATCCAGGCCGTTACGGATCGGCACAAGCTGACCTTCTACCCCGAACAGATTCTGGTGCTGGAATATCATATAATGGAACACTGAGCAACAACCACGGATCAGCATTGGTCACCATCATGATGGCGAATGATGGAATATCAAAAAAAGGTACAAGATAAAGGGGGCAAAGAAAGCGACTCACCGGAAACAACGACAAACAGATTGAGGGGCCCAAGCCGAGCCAACCTCTGCAACGTGTCTGCGTCAAGGGTGGTGCCGATGACGTTTTCGAGCACGTCGCGGAGCAGAGTGTTGCAAACAGGACTTGACGAAGGCATCCACTGATAAATCTCCTCGAGACACTTCTCTGCCGTCGGAGCTTGGAAGACCGCTTCTGGACTAGCCATGTGCATCCTCATCTCCTTGATAACCATGCGGTGAGGGAGATTGTTGAAGATCACAAAGGCTGTATCGAGAAGAAATACCCACAGGAAGGTGCTACATGACGCACTCGTCAGTTGCCCGGTTCGATTATTCCAAGGAGCGGGTACGCTTACCGTATAAGTTCTTCCCTCACCACATACTCGTGCCAGTCAAACTCGTGTCTGAGCAGCCGGCCATATTCGAGATGCTTCGCCATAGGAATGCCGATGTCTCTCGCCACCTGGTAACGGAAGACAAGGTTAGTGTTTCCCAGTACTGTCGAACGCAATACACAAAGCTACTCACAGATACCACAGTGTTGAAGCGATGGCGGCGAATCCTCCTTTTGCTAGCGTCTGAACCTTCCCAATTCTGATAAAGGCAGACGATGTACGAAGCTTGCAGCGCCTGAAGTTTTCGTTTGCAATGTAGAGCCGAAGTAGGATTGGCATCATCGTCGGCCGGTGATCCAGGTTCAGTGTCACTGCAAAAGTCGTCATCCGTGAAGACCATCTCCTCAACACAGTTAAACCACACTTTCGCGTCCTTGGTGTCTTGCTCATCCGGAGAGACCGAGGCACCTGATGGGCGTTAGTTTGGCAACCCCACGACGGAATGGCAGAACGCACGTTACTTGCCTGTCAAAGCCATGGCCGCCAGCAGAGTCGGCTTTGCGCTGGTGGGGTCGAAGGAAGGGCGATGCATAAAGTTGACATTTGGATGCCAGCATGACCAGAACAGCTCAAGGAACTTGGCAAACCTCTGCGGCGAAAAGAATTGAAGACACTCCTGCTCTTTATCGGGGGTCCAAGTCAGAGTACCCAAAGTACTGTTAGACGGTTTATGTCTGACTACATTCATGATCGAAACCACAATCTCTTGCAGCTTGATAATGATTGGATTACTGAGCCAAGAGGACCAAGGAGTCCATGGCATATAGCTATACTCATTCGACGTAGCCGAAGTTGAGACAGCTGACGACGAAGCGGGCGAAAGTGGGGGCTGACCCATAGGATTTTGCAATTGCGGAAACATTGGGTGGAATTCAAGCTGACCATGAATCTGTTGCTGTGCTTGGAGGTGTTGTTGCTGCTGCTGCTGTATCTGTTGAAGTTTTTGATGGTGTTTTTGCTGCTCGGCATATGATGCATAGAAGGCATCTACGACCGCCCTCCTTTGCGTATGAGTGCCGCATTCAAACGAGTCGACGAGACCGGTCCTACTAGTGAAATCATACAGGAAGTTAAAAGAATAGCCACGATGAGTCTCTGAAGATGGAGTTGACCTGGACGTGGTGTTGTCTTCCGGAGTATCAATTGCATGCGTGCCCATGGGCAGCTCCATCTCGATCCAGTCGGGGATATGAGTGTCCTGGTGTCCAAGCATCGGGAACTGGCCAGCAGCGTCATGAAGGAGGTTGTCGAGGTCGTCAAAGTGGGCCACACCGGGGTGGTTGAAGGGTACATGATGAGGCTGGTGGGACTGGTGGGACTGTTGGAGAACCTGGGGAACCGGAACTTGGTGATTACGGGGTATCTGGGGAACCGGTACCGGAGCTATTTGAGGGATCTGGGTGAGTGGTTGGGTAACTTGAGCGTGGAGGACGTTGTGATGATGGCGCTGCTGTTGATTGTGTTGCTGCTGGTGTGGATGCTGCTGGTAGGTCTGTTGTTGGTGTTGTTGCGGCTGGAATTGGTGGTGTTGCGGTCGCTGCTGCTGCTGCTGCTGCTGCTGCTGCTGTTGATGATGATGTTGTTGGTGCTGGTACTGGTGCTGTTGCTGGAGATAAATCGGCTGATGCTGCTGTTGTTGGTGGTGGTGTTGCGCTCGTTGTTGTTGTTCTTGCTGCTGCTGCTGCTGCTGCTGCTGGTGGAGCTGCTGAGGCTGTTGATGAAGGAACTGTTGATGCTGATACTGTTGAGTCTGCTGCTGCTGTTGTTGCTGTTGCTGCGGCTGCTGTTGTTGCTGCTGTTGCTGCTGAGTGTTGGGCGTGTTGGAAAAGCTTTCAACCGAGTTGGCAGCACTGGTGCTACCGGTTTCTCCGTCCTGGCTTGTCGATGAACTACCAACGCTCGAGTACAAGCATTGGACTGCGCGTTTTGAGCAATTTTGGCAGGGCTGGGCCGAGTTGCAAGCTTTTTTCTGGCGAACACATCTATCGCAGGCCCTTCGGCGGCCAGACGAGCCATGAGGCAGGCCGTCGCATGTCTGGATATGACGCTTCAAGACGTCTGTCCGTTGGAAAGAGGCGCTGCACAGAATGCAACGATGTGGGCGTTCCGAGGTGTGTGAAGCGCGATGTCTTTGCAAGTGCTCCCGACGCTTGTACGTCTTATAGCAGACGGGGCAGCGATGAACAGGCGCGGCTTCACTCATTTTGGCAGTTGATTCTTCAGATGGATGGTGGCACTCGTTGTTGCCGTCGCGTCGTCATCTGGCTGAGCTGTGTTGTCATGCCCTCTTCGATGTTGACGTCGCCGAGTAGTGGAAGTCCAAACCTGCCCATAAAGCCGGAGGGCCTGGACGATTTCGGCGGTGGCACGCCTAGGGCCGGACAGGATAGCAGCCGACAGCCGGATTCGTCGATTCTTTGATGACTGGTTGGCGCAGTTGTTGGCAAAGTGCGGGGTGTGGAGTTTGGCCGGGCGGGAGCTGCGTCTTTACCCTTTTTCGGCCAGGTAGGGTCCAGTTGAGGCCCTTTGGGATCCAGGTCAGGTCCCTGAGAAGTGGAAAATCGAGACTGGGGAAATCTTGGGAATGAGGAGACTGGCGAGAAGTCCAGGACTGGGTTCTCGGGTCGTTTAGGACGGCCGGGTTGGTGGATCCAAAGGGGGGGGCTTTGCTGGAGCTTCGGGAGGCGGAACGGGGGGTCCAGAGCCACAGAGGTCCATCTGATTTCCATGATAGGTCAAAATGCTACTTGTTTGGGCTAGACGGGGGCTGGGGGGGTATATTGGACCCGCCAGAAAAAGTCCTCTTACACCTCTGCGGCCAAACTACTCGCCGACGTTGGCTGCCGGGGGTAGCAGGAGGTAACGAGACGAGCAAGAGCCTATCGAAGGCTCCAGAGGACCTTTTGGACCTTTTTTGTCATTGCAAATCAGCAAATGCTCTCCATCTTGAAAGAGCTCGAGCATCTCAGCAGCTCTACACTTGTGTGTGGACATAGAAGCTTAGCTCGGTACGACGATGATACAAGAAAAAGGGAGCAGACAGACGACAGGAGGGCCATTTCCTGTGCAAGAATCAACGTTCTTTGCCACCCGCACAAACCGAACTACGCTTTTATATCCATGTCTTGAGTAGTCCAGGACAGTCAGTGTACTTGGCGACAGGCCCCATACGGTAGGTATGTGAGCCATGTCATCCGGCTCCCCGTCCCTTCCACTTGGTAAGCGTCCGTGTTGGTTGCTGGGGGCATGGCGTGGCTCGTGGATGTTTGTGACACTCAACATGCTTCTGGTAATCGACGTCGATCGCACCAGGATCAGGATCGCGTGGGCGTGTGATATGTGACACGTCTCAAGGGGAATACAATGAAAAGGGAACACCCAATGCAAGGCAAAATGAAAAGGAAACAGATGCAGAAGAGTTGCTTGATGAAAACAGGACAGTTGCTTACCTACCTACGCAGTATACACAGTTCTAGCAGAAGGATGGCATTTTTGGATACATAGGTGCCTGTTGAGTGTCGCCAATACCATCGCTGCTAGGCTCCAACGAAGCTACGCTACTCCCGTCGTCGCAGTGTCGCAGTAGAAGAAAGAAAGAGTGCCGCTGCGTGAAGGTGTGTCGACGCCTGCGGGAAGGATTCAATAGGTTGGATGAAGAAAAGCAACCTATGGAGAAGCGCTATTGGATTGCGACTGGAGGGAGATCCAACAAAGTGGACGAACCCGCACTCCATTCATCTCTTCAGCCCCGCCTATCCACCGCGGCCGGGCGAGGTCGGGTTCCATCCCGTCCCATGTCCAAAGTGGGGTTCCTTACCTAAGGTAGGTAGGTACCTAGGTACTCCCGGCCTCCCCGCGTCTTGTGTCTAAGGTACGCAGTAGGTCGTCACTGCATCATCGTCTGCGCCTTCCTAGAGGTGTTCAATGTCCAACTGCAGCAGTCACCTAATTGTGGAAGCGACGACAGATGTGAGACCAGAATGCGACCCGAAATCAACCGAATCCAGAAGAGCCGACCTACCTAGGTAGGTAACGCCCAGCCAGGAAGCTACATTACGATATACCGGAATCCCCTCCGGTCGGGTGGGCGCTGAAAACAGCCATTCATACCCTAGAGGTACCTACAGTGAGTTCACCCGTAACTACCTAGGTCATTGCAACCCTCCTTTCCCGTTCGAATGATAAAGAAAAAGAAAATAGTTGCGGTGGCTGTTGGTTCCCGTCGTTGCATACTTCGTTACTTGTATAATACCTACAGTGCCTGCCACAGGGCCGCCTCAGGGCACTGCGCGACTACACTAGTGTATTCCGGCGTATCGTTCCTGGCGCCACCACTGTACGGATACGGATACAGCCGCGAAGGCGCCACCATCTTCCCGCCTGCCGTCCCACATTCCATTAACGGGCGCCTGTAAAACACATCACCAGGGACAATTTGAGACACCCTCCAACAACATCAATCACCGCTTATAGTGTACATACCTGCCTACCCAGGGCACACGACGGCCACAGTATAGTACCACAAGATCAACATGTATACGCCTCCTCGTTTGTCAGCACAGCAGGGCAGGCCTCAACTGCACATCAACCCACGAGCTGTAGAGGTATCATTCGAGATGATTGAAGCAGACCTTGCTTATCCACATCGAAAAGGCAGCTTCCGTGCTTTCCCTCTGCGAGTAGGGTGCTTTTCTTTCAGCTTTTCGTTGCCTCATCCGACATTATGGATGCCGGACTGATCTCGAGCCCGTCTCCGTCGACCATTCAGAGCTCCGGCCTCCTCACCGCAAGTATTGTACTCTCGTTCTTCATCGCGACTCGGCGTCGGAGGCAACAACTCTGAGATCCACGGACAAGGGGCTCAAGGTCACCGATGGTCCCCGAAAGCGACCCCATTGCGCAGAAGTGATAGATGCTGTCACGTGTCACTCTGAAAAAGATGCTGCCGGGTCGGGTGGCAGTTGTAATGTTGCGTCGCATGGTTGGAATTCCAAGTTGGCCGTTTCGAATATGACCACCACGACAGCAACTTGGGTCCGTCGAATTGGTACAAACGTTTCTCGGTGTGTCATAAGCCTGGGGCAGGCTCCCTCCTCGGCTACAGCCCAGTCTTGCCTCTATGAGCCGATGACAGCTTCACAGGCAAGACACGCTTCCCGTCTAGACACCCGACTGAAACATCAATGCTGGACATTGCTTGCTGCAACAGTGTGATGCCGCATTGGTGTCGATCACTTGCTGCGTGTCGACGACAAGGGTTCACGGCTAACAAGTTCGCTAAAGAAGACGGCAGTCACTCACACGTGCCACGTCTAATTCTTTCGCCGAGGCTCACGAGTGCACGGACCAGTCCGGGGTTCGGATACCGACACCACGGTAACGCGAGCACGACGACGAGAGCTCACTTGTCTCTGTCCAAACAGCGTTGAGATGGATGAACCGATGGAGTTTCTACGAGCGCATACCCCGTAAACTCAGAGTTCAAAGTGGTGAGGACGGCTGATACATCCAGGGCTGCCAAGCCGCGTCTGCTGAATAGCACGGCCATGCCCTCTGCTATCAAGACAAGCAGTGCTTTGAACTAGTTTTGAAGCCCACCTTGAAGGACAAATGTGCTTCATTGGATGAGAAGACCAATTCCCTGAAAGGATGACACAGTTTTTGTGTTATGGGTAAGACAGGAAACATCCAAAGGCTTCTATTTACTGCTTGTGGAAACTGTTTGGTTGCCTGAACGGTAAAGCAATGTGATATGCTCAGTCATTGCTTGAATGAGCAGTCATATACATGAGCTTAGGTACACTTTTCGATCGGAGCAAGTGCTTGGTAGGAACACGAGATCAATGCCCATAGATCACTGACCGGAATAGGAACCCCAAACTATGTCCCTGTGGGCATTATGGTCGACCGCCAAGTGGACAAGACCGCCAGAACCATGGAGGTAACGGCATGCCCACGATCACCGCTCTAAGACGCACTAGTTGCGAAGCTAGCATCCCAAAGCCCCTACACAGCAGGACCCTGAACATCAACCATCAGCGGTCTATTCCGATATGAGGGGGCGCTCATACCCGACATATGTCGACATCCAGGGGGCCGAGTATGGTTCGGGAACCACCGGTTAGAGCAGCTCGTCATCACAGGTCATCTTCCTCCTCAGGACAACCCCGACCCTACGAATGCAAGTACTGCCATACCCACCGGCCCGTGGGCTATGCAACGCGCTCCAAACCAAACTAGTCTAGCAACAGTACGACCTCCACAGCAATATTTCTAAATTCATACCCCCTTTGCATCAAGGAGGGTGCGAGCCTAAGCAATATCAGTAACCAAGTCTCTCAACACCAACTAACATTACGGGCAAGATCCAAGTCGTAATCCTTTACAATCCGCACAAAGCGCAAACCACATTCTGCCTGCCCCTCCATAACCCCCTAAAGAACCTCGATATCAAATTCCAAAACCGTATCCTTCGAGCATATCCACAACCTCAAGATTACACTAGATCCCCGAATTCTCATGAGCCCCGTCTGTATTAAAGGATCAGTGGCCTAAGTGACAGTCCCTACCATACTCCCCAATACCAACACCAACACCACGGGGCTGGACAAGGTCCAATTCGTGTTCCTTCAGAGTATTCTCAACACCCAACCCATCACGTCCCCCCATATCCCCACTCATTCTGGTTCTCAAATCTCACCCCTTCGCAACGCCATCGCAAAACCCCCACACTCCATAGACTTTGCTCTTCCAGACAGCTTCCTCATGTAAACCTCCGCGAACCCTCAACCGGCACATCCACACCGTCCGGCAACAACACAGCCTTCTTCCCATCGTCCTCCTCCTATCCTTTACTTTACAACGTCCCCGTACTCTCCAACCCGTTTGTCTTCAACATTGCAGCCTCCAACCCCTCAGCTTCTCATCCTACCACTTATCCTCGTACCCACCCCCCCGTCCTTCCTCCAACGAAACCTAGAACAATGTCTCCACACCTTTCTGTTAGCTTCCCTGCGATGACGATGAAGAGGAGCAATCTAATCCAGACTCTGCAAGGCCTTGCTTCAATACGAGGCTAGGAAAGGTGGTCTATGAACCTGTAACCAATATGGAGAGGACGGGGAGTTGATGGGGGAGGGGTTCTGGAGGGTGGCGGGGTCGGGAACTTGGGCTAGGAGCTGGGCCAGGGTCAGGAGTTGGGTTAGAGTTGGGGGAATACGAGTGGTGCTGGGGATGTAAAGAGACGCTGGGAGTGGCGAAGGAAGAGAGGCGATGAACGTGGGTAATAGGGAAGGAAGAGGTTGTGGTGGGTTTGGGGGGTGATTATACTACTGGGTAGGGAGAGAGAGTGCTGGAGGTCACGAGGGGAAGGGAATGCCGTGGTGGGGAAGAGGAGGAGGTCGAAGAGAAGAGAAGAGAAAGGAGAAGGAGCAGGTGTACGAAAGGGGTCAGAAGAATATCGAGGGTGAGTTCGCTCAGTTCGATAACCAGCTCTACCAGTACGTCGGCTGCATCGTCGCATAAGTGGCTTCGGAGAACTGAATTCTAGAGCTCCTTATGCTTGTATACGTAGAACAGTTACTCCCAGTCTTCTGTCTACGTTCCTCTCCATCCTCAGCAAGATCAAGTTAGACCTTTCCTTCCCACTCTCATCTTCATGATCACGGGCACATCTGTTCTCATACCTCTTTACTTACTCGTCCGTCACCTCAACAATCTTACCACCATCAACAAAGGGGTTCAGCAGTCGGAATGCACACCCCTGGTAACCGAGTTGGTCCCCGGCTATTAACCCCCCGCATCCGTATCCCCCTTGCGAGCTACCTCCTCTTTTCTCTCTTCCCCTCCTGGCACGCCTCGCCCAGCCCAGAGTCCGCCTTTCGCTTCTGCTCCCAATACAACCTACCACTGCAACTAGCAACCCAGCACTCGGCTCTGAGTCCCTACAGCCCGCTGGTGCCGGAAATTCGAAATATTGTGGGACAAACGAGAACATGAACATGATGAACTTGAGTTCCAAGTGTCTGGGGCCCTTTGTTAATGGTATGGGGAGACGACGCAGTGGGTTTGGTATTGTCGAGGCAGAGAAAGGTGAAGGGAGGAGTTGGGCAAGGAGGGAAGGACTCAAGTTCGAGGGTCGGACTCAGGATATGGATGGCTAAGGCAGGGGGAAGTTGGTACCGCAGGGCAATTGCAGACGGAGAGATCAATTCCGAAGGCTTCTTTTTTTTCGGAGAATGACCAGGGAGACAGAGGTGGACAATTCCTCGAGAAGAAACGAAAAGACGAATGTTTTCTGTTTTATTTTTGGGCCGGCTTGTCTTGATCGATGGCTTTCCATTGGGAGATGTCGCGCCGGTTACCTAGTTTGCTGGCAGCAAGATTTCGGAAGAGGTGCAGTGGTGAGGGATCAAGCGGTGAGGGCTAGGATGACAAGATTCATGCGTCAGGGGCAAGGTCAAGTGCCATCGGTTATGGGAGCAAAGGTGCCAAGCTGCGCCTGGGCAGGAATGGCTGGTAGCCAAAGCCATGTGTGGAAGTGAATGTCAGGCAGCGATGGGGAATCCGGAGTGGTGAGGAAAGTCGAAAGTTGTTCTGAGGCGCGGATAGATGGTCGAGACAGTGGACAAACAGAACGGATAAATAGGGAGAACATGAGGTAACAATGTTTATGCAACAAAGTCACCAGATGAGCTGAAGAATCAAGTTGAAACTGATGCCAAGAACGGGATTTCAGAAAAGGGAAAAAAAAAAAACAAGTTTTGCACGCTGATGTGATGATGTATAGAGGTAGCATACATACCAAGACACAGAACAGAGGTTCTATCCCGCACAGATGAAACAAAAAAGAAAAAAAAAACATACAACACCAGGGATTCGCTGGTCGTCACCGACCCAACTACTAGTCTGGCCCTCACTGGCTTATCTATGGGAGAGCGGACGGGATCCCGAGTTTTCCAGTGGGTATGGTCGTATGTGCTAGGTCATGGCGCAACACTTGCTTATGGATGGTGCGAGCTCAGTTCTGGATTGCGTTATGTACTAAAGCGGAACGGAAGTGAGACGTTGTGGTTGTTGGACACTCGCAAAGAAAAGGCAAAAACAGACCAGTCGCTGACAAAAAAAATGCGGAAAGGGCTCCCGGGATTGTTCAGGAAGGTCAAACGAACTTCCTTGAGCTGCGAATCAAGGTTGTGGTTCGCTCGTTCGTTCTCCTTGGCCGTTGGTGGTTCCGGATTGCCTGGACCGTCACACGCTGCCGCCGAGATACCTGGATTCCGGATGAATGTTGTTCGACTGAAGAGGTTTGGGGACAAGCAGAGAAAATCCAAAGCTGGAACTGGCTTCGACAAGTCGACGAAATGTGATTCTACTCGATTAGGTCCAATCCGGTTCTGTGACCAGTTGCTCCTTCCAAGAGTTGTCAACTCTTCCTCTCGCCCCTGTGCTCCCGTCATGCCTTTTGAGGCAGGCACGGGCTGTCCAGACTGTTCTTTCCCCTGAGTGGTCGAGACTTCCGACACTCTCTCACCTCACCGCAAAATCCCGCCCACCTTTTGTTTTGGGAAAGATTGGTTGGTATCTTGGTTCGGTTCGATTTGATTTTCTGCAGATTCCCCGGGCCACTTACCGAGAGTGCGGGGACACTAGTTGTCCCGAGAAGTGGAAACAAACCGAAATCGGTGTGAAATTGAAGGAAGGGTGGGGCGAACAGGGGCACGCCAAGCTTCCCTCCGTCTTTCTCGATCAGCGGGCAAAATACAGTGGTTATAGGGGATGCCGAACAGCCCACTGCCCGGGATAGCATGCCATCGTCGCCCTCACCGACTCAACGCATAAATGTTCAGCGACCAACCGAGATTTTCGAGGATAGAAAAAACATGTTCTCCGACTGGGGTGCTCAGAGATGAGGCTGGACAAGCAAGAAGCTCGGCCTACGTCCCGGGAATCGGAAATGTTGTAAAACCACCCAACCGAACGACAAAGCCGACTTGAAGAACAAAACTACGTAGCGATCCGTCGATGAGGGTGAAGGTCCTCCAAAGGTAGGACAGCAGGGGCTAAATGCTCAGCTGAAGCGTGCCAAGTGGAAGGTTGTAGTGAACGACACCCTGCCCTGTTCCAGGACCTGATAGGGTTGAATGGTGGAATATCTCTTGTTTCAGCAAGGCCAGCCTCCGTCTGCGATAACCACTGCAAGGATTCTCAAACACCGAACTGACGAAAATGGAAGCTCGATGGAAGCCGTCGACGTCCGTGACCGAGCTACGCTGTGGGGCCCCAGTGATCCCTTCATTCAGCCTGAAGGCCATATACGGAGCCACTCCCTCCGCCAAGAAAAGCCGGGGTAGTGTTTGTAGAATGGAATTACACTACATATTCCCATCTTGGGTACGGGGACCCGACTAAGCGTGAAGTTCGGGTGTCATCGATACAACCCTACCCGAGACCACCTCCAGGGACCAGGTACGTTTGAACTAAATTGTATGCTATGACAAAGGCAAAGCATCCGGATCTCGGCATCAGAGTCGCCAGGATGGCTCTCTCCAAGGTGACAGGGACGACGACAACGAGTTAACCAGGAGAAACGATGGGATTGCCTAAACCGGTCCTGTCAATCAAAAGCGACGACAAGGAGTTCGAAAGACAAGCTTGAATGGATATATAAGACCTTCAGGATCGTCGTGTTTCGACTTCTTGTTTCTCTATCCCCATCATCAGCCATCAGCCAGCAGCCAGCCTCTTCACCCGAGTTTCCCATAATTCAGACACAATGGTCTCCATCAAGTCCCTCCTCCTCGGCGCTGCCGGTGCCCTCGCTATGCCCTTCAACGCCACCGAGTTCTCTGAGCTCGCCGAGCGCGGCGGTACCCCCAGCAGCACCGGCTTCAACAACGGCTTCTACTACTCCTTCTGGACCGACAACGGCGGCAATGTCAACTACGCCAACGGCGCCGGCGGCTCTTACTCTGTGAACTGGCAGAACGCCGGCAACTTTGTCGCCGGCAAGGGCTGGAACCCCGGTTCGGCTCGCACCATCACCTACTCGGGTTACTTCAACCCCTCCGGCAACGGCTACCTGTCCGTCTACGGCTGGACCCGCAACCCGCTTGTCGAGTACTACGTCGTCGAGAACTTTGGCTCCTACAACCCTTCGTCGGGCTCCCAGCGTCTCGGATCCGTCTACACCGACGGCTCCACCTACGACATCTACAAGACTACCCGCTACAACCAGCCGTCCATTGACGGCACCCGCACCTTCAACCAGTACTGGTCGGTCCGCCAGCAGAAGCGCACCGGTGGTACCGTCACCATGGCCAACCACTTCAACGCGTGGGCCAAGGCTGGCCTGCACTTGGGCACCCACAACTACCAGATCGTGGCCACTGAGGGATACCAGAGCAGTGGATCTGCTTCCATCACCGTTCACGGTTAAACGATGGATTACCTATGTTCAGGATGGCAAGATGTTGGGATGATTTTAGACATTTGATGGATTGCAGGAACTTGAGATATCATGATGTTGAGGGTGCACAGAGAACGATCGGAAGTCGCACATCGACTCTTTTGTTTTTCTCCCTCGACAGCCTTTTTCATACTAGACTAAACTTCACAATCAGATTCGTTTCTTCTACTATAGTAAATATTCCAGTTGTGCTGCCCCTTTCTCTGAAATCCCAATTTCTCCTGTTCTTGGTCAATTTGCGCGACACCGAACAAGTTGACGAATCTTGAACAATTATACTTGGCATTTCAACCAAACACGCGACTTTTACACCGGCCTCAACTTTCAGCCACAAGCTGAACAATGTCAAGATATTGTGCATGCGTTTGTCTGCCACAGCGGGCACCCCTGGCGGTGAAGATGCATGATGCAAACGTTCGGATCTCGCGTGGCACAGACAATATGCGGAAAGCAGACGTGCAGGCGCCACTTCATATCTGGCATGATCCTATTGACGCCTCTCAGCCTAGTGGATCCCACCGCTCTGTCGTACCTGACGAGATAAATAGCAGCCGTTCCAATCCTGTGAGTTTCTCCCACAATCCCGGATTTTCCCTCGATCCTGTTTCAGCGATTTGCGTTCATGGATAACGCAGGCAACATTATCCGCCGACGCCGTGTTTCCCTAGGCTTGCGGTCAAGATCTTGACTACTTACCTATCCATAGCTCCCTGCCGGCCATGGCAATCGCCGCGCGACTCACATCCACTCACTTGTATCTGACGATGTCGCCTTGATTTTCTATTCGGCTGCTCACAGTCCTTCACGGTCAACGCAAATGGACACGGCACTGTCACTCGAAGGCGCTCCTGCTCTCGGGTCAGGTCGTGCCACTGTGGCTTCTTACCTCATATCCTCGAATGGTCGATCTGCTCACGAATCCCAGCGAGGAACATCCGGACATGTTCGACCCGTTCCGTCGGAGTCGGTCTGAGAAAACAGCATCAATCCGGTCCCCACTCACCCAAATCATGCGTTGGCAGCCCTATTTGTCCATCCCATTGCCCTGAGTGGGCAAGCGCGCGGATTGCAAGCGTCATGCCTCGCATCATGCCCACGCATCTAGAACGAGCGCGATCCGAGCAAGATTCCGATCCGACTGTGGAGTAATTTGGAGGTCTCGGAAGAGGGACCGGGATATCGATGATCGAGGTGATAATATTGAGCGGTCAGGGGGGGGTTCAGCCAGTGGGATCTCCAGCAGGGAGAACATGGTTCGTTTGCGGCTATTCCTCGACTTACGGGCGCGGACGACTGTGAGACCGGTGCGATGCTTAGACTACGGCCAGGAAGTCAACATGCTTCCGAATGGACAACGGAAACCCAATAGCTTCACCGAAAAAGAGCACCAACGGAAGATAACAAGGTAGGCTTCAAAATGGAAGGAACTGCTTTCCGAGTTCTTTACCGCTCTTTCTGGGTTGTCTTCCGTTGTGTTCAACATCAGCATAACCTGGGAACAAACCTCACGATCTTCAAGACCTGTCTTATTCGTACTACAAAATGGGACTGGCAGCACCAAGAAAACGAAGCCATCAAGCAGTGGCACCTCAGCCAATCTCCGACACTCTTCCAGCTCCAAGTCAACGTCAATTTCAGCCCTCTGAGACAAGTTGCGCTCTTCCTTCTGTGACTGAGACAGCTACCACGTTAAGAGCGACACCCTTCCTCCCGACGAAGGTACTCGCCATACTAGAAACTCCAACCTGTTTCTCGTCGCCCGTGCTTGCAGAAACATCATCATCCGCGCACAGTTCTGCCGTAGCACTTGGAATCGTCTTCGGTGTCTTCTTCGGCACAATCATCTTCTCCTTCATCGTCTGGTGTCTCTGCCGTCGCCGTTCAACACCAAAGACTTCAGCATCAACTTGGCCATCATCAGCCAAAGCAGCCACCACCACCATGTCTGTCAGATACTCGTCAACCATGCGCTACCCGCACAGGCCAACAATGGCCGGAATCCGAAACGGCGACCGTAGAGAGCGAGCAGCACCAAGCGAAGAAGTAGAAAAAGGACATACAACCAAGGTGGTCAAGGTCATCCAATCCAATGCACCTGAGCAAAGCTCTAAACGGAAGTCCCGTCCAGTTTCACACGGGACTGGACGGTTACATCATCAACGCGATCTCTCTGTTTCTCGACATCGAGAATTCCCGCATCCGGGCCGACAAGCAGTGGTGGACGTATCCAGCCCTACTACCGAAGAATGGGAAACTAATGACGTCCATCCACCCGAGAGGTCAAAGCACAAGTACGACGACCTCGACGACAGGCTAGCGGTCAGGGGTAGATATGGTCAAGACAATCCTTACCATCCACCACCGCTGATATACATCTCCGGACGAGCCGCCCATGAAAGGAGCAGTCGAAGAAGCCACGAGCGGGTACCTCAACACCTACAACGACACGAGCAGGTAGCTCACGAGCGCAGACGAATGAGGAGATCACAACCTACTAGCGTGAGCGTTGTCCAAGCGTCAGTTCCTGCGGTTCATGCCACCTCTATCTCAGCACCCGCGATATCGACATCGACAAGGAGGTATCAACCGCCAAGGTATGAGTCAACTACTTCTGCGACAAGTAGCTTAGGTTTGTCGGACAATATTGGCGAAGAGCCACCAAGCGTCATATCGTCGTCATCGTCTTCAAGCTCTTTGGGGGAAGAGAGGAGCTGGTCACGGCGACGTTCACGTTCGCAGAGTCCGGCCAGAGTCAGGTTCACGCTCCCATCCGGGGTGGGACAGTATTTGGATGCTGATTGAGTAATGGCGATGGTATCGCAATCAATTCTCGTTTCGTTTTCTCCGTCGTTCCTTTGTTCTCCAAATACTTATACGAGCGAAGGCGCTAGACTACATTCTTTCTGTACTTTTTTCTCCTGTATTGTTTCCAACAACTGCAGATTGCCAAAGCGCTACCATTAGACGGACTTGAACAGGGGGTGATGATGGTCCCAAAGCAAAAAGCTATACTACCAATAAAAGTCAATGTTGGCTTGCTGCGCAAACTCGGGATAATGCTGTTTGGGGATTGCGCGAAATGTAATTAATATTCTCAAAATGCGCATGACAAGCTGCAAAACCAATTCTGCTTGCATGACCGCTATATCCTGGATGGGGGCTTTTCACATGGGACCTGAAATGTGAAGCCAAATTGTGTGTCTCGCGGTTCGCCATAGGTTGGGTGTCAATTGTGTTTGGTGAGCGACTGCGTGACTCGCTGTCGATCTCGGTCGAGCTGTTGAGTTTGCTGAGGGCGTGTGCCAAACGGTCGACATTGTTGCTCATCAGGAGGGTCTTGAACTCGTGGGTAAACAGGGTCTTGTGTGCGTCCATCTTATATATCAGTTGTCCAGTTGCCGTCTTGACCGCCTTGATTGGTTCTGCACGAATGGGTCCCTGGTACACCACATTTCCTTGGCCATCTAACTGCACCCGATCGGGGCAGTTATAGCACTCATCAATTGTCGAGATAGATAGTATGAGACCAAAAGAAGCCAACTGTTGAAGGAAAAATATTGCAGACGAGGACAGGATCAACACAAATGAAAAAAGAATGCCCAATAACAGGATTGAACTGTTGACCTTCGCATGAACTTGATATCAGAAGAACCGATATTAGTACGACGCTCTAACCAGCTGAGCTAATCGGGCTTTGTTGAAAGAAGCGCCAAGCGCTTTATTTCATATTGGCCGCAAGTTAGAAGCGGTCAGTGCGCAAACTACACTACGATTCAGGTGTCTAATGCAGATGAACGGGTTCATCACATTTGTCGTGCAGCCATTTTCTGTCCCTCACCACCCCAAGAATTACGGACATGGAAGCAACAAAAGTCTTACAGCCAAGAAAATAGCCGATGTTCTTTGATGCACCGTTAGTATAATATCGAAACGCCTCCTATTTGCAGATACAATTGAGTGAATACCAGATGTCCAGCATCAGAAACAAGGAACCTTTTCCCTTACATGGTCCGTGCGCGGACTACCCTTCATGGGCCCCCTTTTTCGTCATACCTTGAAAGTAAACAAACCGCCCTTCACTCCCCCTTCTGCCCCTTCCCTTTCGTCCCATGTATAGTAGCCTTGCAGCCTTGCACCCGAACTGGCTTACTGACCTGGATCTCAACATCAAGGTTCTCGAGCCCTCGATAGCCTGCCGGAAGTCCGGACTGCTGCCAGCTGATATTCTTCACCTTCACCATGCACCGGAGTCCGCAATTACGCAACCTCTGTGCATATGCTCCAACCTTAGGTAGGCAACCCCCCTCCGAACCTCAACCTTTTTTTTACGTTTTATAGTCAAAGCTTATCGATCGACTGAACTTCTTCCGTCATCAAAACTACAAAATCCAATTCCCATTCGACGAAAGTCAACCAACACTCGACACATCTTTTCCGTCCCGCAACTACACACCAGCGAACTCCAATCCGACAACAGTCTGCAGGCATCACCCGCCATCACTTTTCCATTTTTCCAGACATCAAGTGCACCCAAAGGATAACAAAGCCAACATGTTCTCCCTCCTGATCGGAACGGTCGCCCGCCTCGCCACGCCCCTCATGTACCAGATCGTTGTCCCCATCCTCCGCCCGACCATCTCGCACGCCGTCGGCCACTTCCAGCCCATCGAAGCCGACTTTGACTACGACCATGGCGATAATCCTCTGGCCGTTGGTATTACCAAGGTGATTGACAATATCGACATTGTCCGGAAGCAGATCAAAGCCGTCTGCAAGGCGCCCATTGTCGTTACTTCTCGCGTCATCGACAAGGCCGTCGTGGTGGTGACGAAGTTGAAAAGCGCTCACGAAGAGCCTGTCGCTACTGCAAGCCAGGTTGTCAAGGATCTCGCTGGGGTTGTTAAGCACTTTGTGCGTTCTTTCTTGTTGAGGCATGTTCGGACTCTTATCACTTCGAGCTCAGCAGTCTTTCAGCGAATACTGACTTTTTACAGCGGGACCAGAAGGACCAACGACTCCAAAATCCGCCGGGGGGTTGAGCCCAAAAAGCCCAAATCAAGAAGAGCACGGTACTCGATCGACCAAACCCGCACGTCTTCCTTCGTCAGGGGCCCTTCCTCCGCGTACCCATCCCCTCCTCCTTCATGCAGCGACGGCGACGATTCGCCTGTTCGCAGGGACAAGACCTCTCCTGTCTTTGACGCCACAAGCCGGGAAGTGGACACCACAACGGTTGTGAACTTCCATCTCAGGGCTTACTCTCCCGACGTCAACACCTCTCCGCCTTCAGAGAGCACCGGCTCTTCTCTGGACCTCGGCGAGTTAATCGACTCTCTTACCAGCCTTACCTCCGTCACTTCCGTGGAAACCCATCTCCCCTCCGAGATTTTGTTTCCGTCCACTCGCTGCTCCTCCGACCTCTCCGAGATTGGCCTTCCGCTCTATTCTCCCTCCCACGAAGGTGGCGGCTCCAACAAGGCCACTAGCGTAGCTGAGAATTTCTCCGACGACGAAGAGGATGCCGTCAATAGAGCCAGAGCCATCATCTCTTTTCGACCGGATCATGAAGAGACGGACCGCCTTGACAGCTCACTGGAGCAAATCCCTCAATAGGATGAGGGGTGCCTAGCTGAGCTTGTCGATGGCGTGGTGAAGGCGCCTTTTGAATCCCACACCCAGGGTTCGAAAGTCGACGGAGAAGCTCAGATGGGAAGCGAGAGGCTCAAGGTCGAGGACGGGAAGGAAGAGCCGTCCGAGATTGAGGAACAGGAAGAGGTTAATGAAGCTGACGTTGCAAAGGATAACGAGGCGGCCATTGAGTTGCAGAACTCGGAAGACCCGGTTTTAACCCCGGCTGAACCCAACCCCAGCCAATTCCAAGCCATCGGCAACGCGGGTCTGGAGTCAGCCAACACACAAAGCCCCGTCGCCGCCAATACATCCATGCCTCCCGAGCAGCCCCAAGAACCGACAAAAGGGTCCATCGACGACGACACCGAGACCATCTACCCAGATGATGACGACCTCGAGCCCTACGTCTTTAACTGGGAAGACCACGCCTTCATCGACGCCACGGGCCATCTCGACACCTACCAACGTGTCCACGACGCCAACTTCGATCCCAGCCGACAATACCTCCAGCACTGCCACTGGGTGGGCCTTTTCGAAGCTTACAAGCCAAAGCAGACCATCACGCACTACCTCGGCCCTGTCGACGCCTCTAGCCAGCACCAACCGTCCCTTCCCGTGCCCGAGCTGACCGTCACGACCCCGGAGGGCGACACGTTCTGGCTTGATGACCCTCTGCCTTGGAACCGGCTGTGCATGAACCGGCGTTGGCTCAGTCTGAACTTTATCGATCATTATGGGTATCTGGATACGTGGAAGAGGGTGATGGATGAGGAACAGAGGGAGCAGGTGGTGAGGGGACAGTGCAGGTTGCAGAGGGATAATTGGGTGTTGTCGAAGTTTGCGCCGCTGGAGAAGAAGCTGGAGGGCGTGCCGGAGATAACAGTTACGGTGTCGGAGGGAGGGACGTTTTATTTGGATGAGCCGAGGAGTTGGGCGGATTTGGATGATGATGATGATTGGTAGGGGCCTGGGGAGGAGGGGACTGACGGCAATTCCTGGAAGTGGCTGAGGGGGAAGCGGGACATGAAACAAGTGGGAGGGTCTAAAGCGGGTTCACCGAATACCAAAAGTTGAAAAATAGGCAAAACAACAGTCACATGGCCATCAGATTGTAGACGGAAGGATATGATAGACAGCAAAAAATATATGAAAGTTGATCGACATCTTGAATTCCATTTGCAAAATGTGACGGGAAATGTATCTGAGACAATGGCGGCTCTCTACGATAGTGTCTGGACTTGCACTGTCATAAAGTGAAGACGAGAAAAAAAGAAGAAAAAAGAAACAAAAAAAAAGAGACCTGTTGGGGCCCTTGCGGCAGCTCGATCGAGCTCCTACCAAAGGAGCAGCACGCATAGAGCGAACGTTAAACATACAGAGACTGGAACGAAACAGGCCAAGCCAGGGGCAAGTCCTCAACCAACTTAAGGGAAGCTGCTAGGACTCAGTCACGCAGGTACCTAAGGTAGCGAGAGGCAAGAAGAGCGGCGAATGGGCGACAGGAAGTGTACGACATGGTAAAATGAGGTAAGCACGTGTTGGTTCCCGTCGGTAAAGGATAGCAACTGAAACAAGTCAGTAAAGTGGTAAACAGTAGTAGCAACATGCACACTCGACTGAAGCACCTTTGCTTTCTTGCTTTTCCTGGGTCAGAATTAACTACATTTTGAAGCGTGGTGTTGCGAGTGGAGAGAAGGGGGTCGGCAAAAGGCGTGGGGGTCTTCTTGAGACGGGCCGCGACCTCCGCCTGCACTTTTCGCACCCAAGCTGCATCCGGCTTCAGTTATGTTCCTCCCTCTGCCTTCCAACTTGCACAGTAGGCTCGATACCTAGAGGTAGTAATCGCCAATTTCTAAATTCTTGACAGCAGCTTCCCACGCCATGGCCACGATGTCGAGAGCAAGCGCGCCTACCCCGCCACTGACCGGCAACCCAAATCAGCCCATGGGCATCTCAGTACATGACCGCAGCCCCCTCCGAAGTCACCTTATCCAAACAGCACCAACCATCGATATTGTTTTCCGCCGCAGGTCACCGCGCCGGCTTTCTTTCTGGCAGCATCTTCAGCATAGCAGCTGTTACGATCGTCAACTATCGCTATACACTCGTTATCAGTATCACAACCATCGAAATCACGACCGTATTCCGCACTCGCGACGGCTCGGCGTGCAACGGCACCGCTCTCTCTCACAAGAGTTCTCGCCTTGGACTTGAGAGCAGCTAAAATATGTACAGGATCCCTAATACCTCCTCCCTTGTTGGCTATCGTAGCTTTTGAAAGATTCACGGAATCTGGAAGCTAATAAACCTGTCGCTACAGCCACCCAGACCTGCCCTCCAAGTGCCCCGTCGCGTGTTTTTTTTTCTTTGCTTGAAGCCTCCAAGAACGCGACTCCAACCGCTCGCCAGTAGCTGCCCAAAATGGCAGGCCAGAGCTTCAAGCAGCTCGTCTTCGAGCAGTTCTTCCCAGAGAGCGTCCCTCTCCCGAAACCTGAGCCTACCGCGACCACCTCGCTAGTACCTCCAGCCCTGGCGAGCGACACAGAGCAGCCCAAGGAAGAAGTCAAGGCTCCGAAGCCGGTCCCATCGTAGGCCGATGAGGTGGAGGAAGAACTTGGCCAAGAACCACTACCACCGGCAGCGGTACCGGAACCAGCCGCTGAAGATGATATTGAGGACACCGCTGAGAAAGATGACGTACAAGTCACTACAATCCCGCTACCAGGTGAGGCAACCCCCGCTGCTGCGGATGTGGCGCCTCCAGAGTCAGATTTCCCGGAGCTGGAGTCGCCAGGGTCGGAGCTGGCAGACTATGAAGAAGAGACCGGTTACGAGTCTTTTACACAGGGTCAGAGCTCTAGTGATAATGACAAGAGGCTTAGCACAATACCTGAAGAGCCGTCTGAGTCAGAAGGTTCCCACGACAACTTCCTACCAGTTGATGGCCCGGATCAACCAGTTGAGCCAAGGGAAGAAGACCACACTCATGTACAATCAACTGATCTGCATGGAGAACCACCACAAATGGTTCCGGAGGGCCCTACTGCTCCCGAAACGTCTATCGACTTCAGCCCACCTCAGCTTCACCCTGAAAGCTTCCCGCCCTTATATGTCAATCCAGACAGAACTGCAGTTTCCGGTAAGTAACGACATCCTCTCCAAGTCACATATTTGCTGACTAGGTTGCTTGCCCAAGGCACGCCCGGTGGTATAGCGCCATCGTCTGCTAGTGAGGAACAGTCGGTTGAACCAGAAAATCACGAGCCCGCCGTCCCGGAACTTGCGCAAGAGGATCCAGCGGATGACAACAGCGAAGACAAGGGGTACATTGTCATCGGCAACGATGATTAGTATCTCAATGCTGACGGCAACTGGAGCAGTCTGGGAGATGGTGAACGGCAGAATATCGACGCCTGGGCAAGAGGAGAAGCTGAACTCACAACCCATGTTGAGCCCGATGATGAAGGTATGTACCGAAACATGCATAACCAGCAATTCTGAACATCTTGAGGCTGACGTTTGTAAAGCACCTGCAGCCGGGTTCCCGGATATTCCCGAGTTATGTAATGTTCTACGTCCACCTCGATCATTGAACTCCTCGGACGATAATTCGTCGGATACATCAGAGGTTGCTGAAGGCCAGTTGCAACACGAATCTCTGGACGCGTTTCAAAGACGGTTACAAGACGAGTCCCGGGGACTTGCAGAGCCCCCTATGGGTACGATGGCCTCTATGTTTGATTACGCTCCTTTTTCCGAGACTGCTTCCAACGCACCTGCGTCCAAAGATACCCAGCCCAACGATTTACCCGGCGATAGAATCGAAGAGCCGATGGATGCTGCCTCATCTTCAGACGGCACCCTCTTCGATGCCGAGACCACCTCGCTGGCTACCCCGCTGCCCAATGGTAACGGCGTTATTCCCACATTAACTAGCTCGTTCGACAAAGGCACGTTCTTCGAAAACCTGTCGAGAATCTTCAAAAAGGGAAGAAAACGAGCAGAGAAACTTCGTGAGCGGATCACGTTGCTTGAAACTGGGACTGGCGGTGCTGTTTCAACGTCGATTGATGAACAGAAGAACAAGGACCACGTTCAACACATGCCTGAAAAGAGAAGCCGCCATGACAGTATCATGATCAAATTGTTAAAAGAAGGATACAATGTTCCAATTCCGTGGGATGCACTCGAAGAGCCGCAAAATGAAGAAGAAGACATCAGCAGCTCCGCGGGACCTCTCATGAAGCAAGCACAAGCGGGAGTCTCTCCGCCGCAAAGCATCTCTGAAGCTGGCAAAGAGGAATCACTTGAAGCTGGAAGAGCCTTGGACAAATTACTCGATGAAAAACTGGGAGAAGCCAAAAACGCTCAGAAAAAGGTAGCTAAAGGGGAAACGAAGACCGATGACTCCCAAGTTAACCCGATTGAGCACCAGAAGCCAAAGGTTGCTAAGGAACCGGATAACCCCGAGAAGCCAGAGGTCCTCAAGGCAAGGGGAGATCAAGCTCCGGAATACAAGTCCCTCGCAGAAGAAAGGCGTAAAGCCGAGCAGGAAGATGCGGACCGCAAGCCAGCAGAGCAAACTGTCAAGGGTGAGGAAGAGGAAACCGCAAAGAATGACGGGGATGTCAAGCCCAAAACTTTGGAGGAGCAGCAAAAAGCGGAGCAAGAAGAAGAGGATCTCAAACTAGCACAGGAGATTGCCAAAACCCAACAAGAAGAAGCCGCAAAAGCTTCCGAGGATGCAAAGCGCAGAGAGGCAGAGGAAGCTGACGATCTAGCCAAGTCCATCGAGGCCGAAAAGGAAAAAGCCCTCGGAGAGCGGATCAAGGCTGCTGAAGCTGAAATGCTCAAGGAAATTGGACACGCAAGGGCTAAAGTTGCAGAGGCCGAAAGGCTCACAAAGACCGAAAAAAACAAGGTCAAAACAGCCAATTCTGAAATGTCCGTAGCCCGCATAGATGCCGAGGCTCTTGAAGAAAAAAGATGCAAAGCTGCGCAAGACGGCAAAGCCAAAGATGCTGAAGCGCTTGAAGACAGGAGGCGCAAAGCACTTGAATTGGCCGAAAAAGCTGCAGTTGCAGAAAAAGAAGCGTCTGAAAAGGTCAAGGTGTATCAAGAGGCGGAGGACAAAGCCCGTGAAGAGCTCAGACTCCTTGAGCTTGTGAGGCAGGACGCCGTCAAAGCGGAGAAGGCCAAGGCTGCTGAACTTGGGAATTGGAACGTGGCCGTGAACGAAAAGGCAGCTGCAGCCGAAAGAAGAAGGATCGTTCGCGAGGCAGAAGAGGCTACTTTGGCTAAAACCACCGTCGAGAAAACCCCCAAGACTTTCACTCCAGGAGGAAAACTCACCTCTGTCGCTGCATCAAGAGGTGATGTGTCGAGGACAAGAGACAATCACAAATTTGTGCCATTTTTGAAGACTTCGAAAGTTGCTGAAGCAAGAAGCGAAGCCGCAAAAGATGCCGATCGCAAGCATGCAGCGGCCGGAGCTGAGAAGCGCCAGGCACTCGAGGCTGCTGGGGCTGAAAAGCGCAAAGAGATCAAGAAGGGGAATCAACAGCCGGCCGTTGTGAAAGCTTCCGAAGCGAGCGTCCCCAAGGCTCCTGAAAAAACCATTAAACCCCCTGAAGCCGATATTTCCAAGCCTTCCGAAGCGAACGTTCCCAAGCCTGCTGATCCGGCCATTTCCAAATCTCCTGAAGCGAGTATTCCCACACCTCTAACAGAAGCAGAGAAACAAAGAAACTTTTACGAGGCCATAAGGAGGCGCAGGGAATGGGAAGCTAAACGGGAGGAAGCTAAGAAAAAAGATGAGGAGCAACGACGGGAGTGGTTGGAGGAGATAAAGAAGCAAATGCATGCCAACGCCAAACCTGCTTCTACTCAGCAGATGAAGGTGGAAGAGGCATGGCCCAGTTTGCCCTCTCAATCACAGCAGGTGAAGCCTGAAGCTCTGGGTGCTGCCCCTCCATCAGTCAAACCTCCCCAAATTATCAAGATTGCTCCGCCTAAAGAGAAGTCTCAGATCTCCGCTAAGGCAAACCCACAGCAGAAACCTCAATGGCCCGCCCAGAAGCCGCAGCAAGCCTTGTCTCAACCGAAGCCAGATGGCAAGGATCGCGGAAAGACCCAGACTCCGGTACAGGCGAAATCGCAAGAAAAAACTCAAGAGCAGGCTCAAGCTTCAGCTGCGGAAAACACTCAGGGTCAATCTCAGAAGAACATGAAAGGCCCGGCGCCAAAGACGCACCCCGTTCCAGCTTCTAAGGAGAAGCCACAGCCTCCAGCTCAGAAGAAGCCACAGGATCCAGTTAAGAAACAACCACAGTCCCAAGCACAGAAGAAGTCACAGCAACCACCCCAACGAAAGGATCAAGCTCCGGCTCAGCAAACGCTTCAAGTTCCAGCCGAGGAGAAGTCACAGTCTCCAGTTCAGAAGAAGTCACAGCAACCACCCGAACAGAAGAGTCAAGCTCCAGCTCAGCTAAAGCCTCAAGTTCCAGCCGAGGAGAAACCCCAGCCTTCACCTCAACAAGAGCCCCAAGCTCCAGTACAGAAGAAGCCAGCACCTCCAGCTCGTTCAGCCCAACTTACGAAGAGTCCCAAGGATCCTGCCCAAGTACAAAAACCGGAAACTTCTACCTGGAAGAAAAGGATCAATGATTTGAATGCTAAAATCTCTGAAGAAAGTGCTCAAAGAAAGTCTCAACCGCCTCGACCCTCAACTGTATCTGGGGAGAAAAAGAACGAATTGCAGAAGGAGAACAGCGCAGATCAGACCCAGGCTGAAGTTCCAACTGACAAGAAGCCTCATCTTGAGCCTCCATCAAGCAAAACAAAGCAAGACGTTGGACCTGAAGCCACTCCAGCTACAAAAATGGACGACAAAAAGGTCGAGGAAACACCATACGTTCCACCACAGCATCAAGAAACGGTTGATGCTAAGGCACAGGAAGAAAAGCTTAAGGCCCAGAAACTCAAGGCGGAAAGACTTGAGCACGAGAAAGCCGAGCAAGAACGCGTTGCACGCGAGAAGGCCGAAAAGGCTGAGCGTGAAAAAGCTGATCGTGAGCAGATCGCACTCGAGAAGGCGCGCAAGAAGGCCGAACAAGAAAAGGCCGAGCGGGAGAAGGCCGAGCGTGAAAAAGCCGAGCGGGAGAAGGCCGAGCGAGAAAAGGCCGAACAGGAGCGTGTTGAACGTGAGAAGGCGCGCGAGAAGCTTGAGCAGGAGCGCATCGCACGTGAAAAAGTTGAACTCGAGAAAGCTGAACGTGAACGGATCGCAGCTGAGGAGGCGCGCAAGAAAGCTGAGCAAGAAAAAGCCGAACAGGAGCGAGTTGAACGTGAGAAGGCGCACGAGAAAGCCCTACAGGAAAAGGCTGAGCAGGAGCGCATCGCACGCAAAAAGGCTGAACAGGAAAAGGCTGAGCGCCGAAAGGCCGATCTCGAGAAAGCTGAGCGTGAGCAGGTCGCTCTTGAGGAGGCGCGCAAAAAAGCGGAAGAAGAAAAGGCTGAGCAGGAACGCATTTCACGCAGAAAGGCTGAGCTTGAGAAGGCCGAACAGGAAAAGGCTGAGCGCGAAAGGGCTGATCGTGAGAGAGCTAAGCAAGAAAAAGCTGAGCAGGAGCGTATATCACGAGAGAAGGCTGAACATGAGAAAGCTGACCGTGACAAGGCCGAGCAAGAGCGCGTTGCCCGTGAACAGGCCGAACGTAAACAGGCCGAGCAGAAGCGGGTCGCACGCGAGAAAGCTGAACGTGAAAGGGCTGAACGTACAAGAAGTGAGCGCGAGAAGATCCAACAACAACGGCTTGCAACCGAGAAGGCCGAACGTGAAAAGTCCCAACGTGAAAGACTTGATCGCGCGAGAATTGAAACGGAACGACTTGAGCACGAGAGGGCTGAACAGCAGAAAGCTGAGCGCGAGAAAGCCGAGCATGAGGAAGCTAAGCGCCAGATATTTGAACGTGAATTAGCCAGCCGTCAAAGGGTTGCTCGCGAGAAGGCAGAGCGTGAAGAAGCTGAACGCGAGAGATTGATGCACGAAAAATTCAAGGCTGAAGAATTCGAGCGGCACAACCTCGCGGCCCAAAGGATCGCACGTGAAATGGCCGAATATGAAAGGGTTAAAGAACGTGGACCCGAGGATAAGTATGTGGAAGCTGAAAAACCCAAGCCAGTTCTCCAGAGTGGAACTACAGACCCGGTGGTCAAGGAAAGGGAGGAGAGAGCCCGTGCTGGCCAGCCAATTTCCAATCTTGGTGGCTCGGAACCAATGCACAAGGATAAAATGCTCCAAATTTGCTTGAACTTCAAAGCAAAGAGGCTTGAGTTGGTTGAAAGCGCCGAGGAGTATGGTGAAGTAGCAAGGAGCCAGAACGAGAAGATCGAGGAACTTGTCCATCTGAGGGATCGCAATCTGATGATCAGAGAGCAAGAGCTTCAGAAGGTAAAGGTTATTGATGAACAACTGGAGAAGCAAGTTCGCGCTATACGTAGAGTAATCGCAGAAGAGCGACGGAAAATGGAAGCGAAGGAGCGGATGCTTGATGCGGTGCAGGCGGAAGTGAAGGCTGAAAAACCTCTTGGCTGGGTTCCATTCATTGTGTCTTCGGCCCAACCCAACCTCAACCGGGAGCAAGGACATGAAAGGGGAAGGGAAAGGGAGCGCCGCTCTGCGGTGGGCTTGAGCAGTCAAATTCCAGGAGTTCCTGAGGTATGTCTTTGCCAGCCACCGGATAGCGTGGGTATTACTAACGCATGAGGTAGAATCATGGCGAGGAATACCCGCTGGAAGGACATCCGGCTTGGGGAAATGTACCCGCCCAGGACCAGTATCCTTTAGTTGACGCTCCGTCTTGGAATTCGAATCTTTTTGACGAATCCGAAAATTCAGCACCAGAACACGAGCAGTCAGGAGGACCTAGAAACCCACTACCCGAAGCACCAAGGTCAACTCGAGTCCCTCAGATAGCTGTGATTCTTCCTACAGAAGACTACGATGCATCTCAGGTATCAAGGCTACCCGCAGAGTTTCAAAGCACGATCCCAGGCCAGACTCACCCGCAGAACTTCGGAAACCAGCCCCCAGAAACAGGCTTCGCAGGCGTGTTCTGCGAGCATTGCCACTGGGTATTCGAAAAGCTGCGTAAGCTTTTGCGCCTCAAGTCTCTGCGTTAAATACATACTGACCATATACTACAGGTTGTTCCTGCACCAGGGGCTCACTCAGCCGAGCTCGTCCCCTTCTCTGCCAATGGTGCGGATGGGAACACGGCTTCCTCTATTGTCCTACTCATCGTCTCAACTTTTGGGACCATAACTCTGTGCCTGTTCAACCTCCTGCTGAACTGACTCGGGTCTCGCACCAAACATCACCATATCAAAGTGGCTACCAAGGACAAACATATGTGCGCCAACCGCAGTGGAATGCACCTCCACCACATTTCAACGCACCACAGCAAGGCTCGAATGAATTCCAGCTGCAATTCAACCCATCGCAAGGACCTTCGATGTCGCCACGGGAACCTGTATGGGTGCACAATGATGCAGTTCCTGGACAAAATCTACACGGGCCGTATCCTCAACCAAACTATCATCGACAACTTTACGACCCTCGCAACCCAAGAAGGTCACAAGATGAGCCGTATCCGTCAGGTTCTAATCCCTCAAAGGGCCCAAGGGCCGAGAGGCTTTCGAGGCCCAGAAGGACGAGCAGTTCACACAGTGGCCCGAATCAGCCAGGGTTGTGGCCACGCCATCTAAGTCCCAACCAAAGGAAGATGTTGGATTTGTTCAAGGGAGGTGAGGATCGTGGAGAACAGGTTGCTTCGCAGGCTCCTGTTGCGCAAGGGAATATCGCAACAAGTTCGACGCTTCCGAGTGTCCAGGAGGAGACCGAGAAGTCCGCAGGAAGCGGTCGTCCAAGGGAACACCACAACTCAAGGTGAAGCTGCCGGTCAAGGTGCTGCCACCAAGGTTAGCTTTTATCGGTCTTCCAATATCTACCAGGAGGGGCAGCTGAAAGGCGCTGCTCTGCGTGCTGCCCTCTCACGGCGGTCTTCCTTGGACCACACCACTTGGATTGAGATGGGCGGGAAAGGTACTACTATTTTGGTGGTTGAGTGTTCAAACATAACTTGTGACATGATTTTCTATTTTTTGTTTTGTTTAGCAGTGTTTGGAGGGGAGATCAAAGCATTGTTAAGCGTAGCGAATACCCCATTATCGTCATTCAGCATCAGCGGACAGTTTTGAAGTTTTGGCATTTGGTTGTACAGATTGGGGATGGACTACAAGGCAGTGAGATAGCAATTGATTGAGTACAAACCCGAAACATGGGAACCTGATGTGCACATGTTTTGGATTCCTGAGCAGGATATTGATGCGGGATGCGAGTTCCGTGGTGTTGTGCCAATTTGCACGCAGTTATACAAAACAAGCGAGCGAGCGACTTAGATGTGACGCTATCATCACCTTCACGTTCTTCGCAGAGCGTTTGGTAGTTCAGTAACTGCGTCGCTTCGCTTGTCCACCAGGTTACCAATTTGGGCGGGGGGTCTAAAAAAACAGAGAGAAGGAGGGAATTCCCTGCCCCCCCCCCCAACCTCAAGCATCATATGGTGCCCCATCACAAACTCCATCTCATTCATAACCCACACAATGCACTCCAAATTTTCATCAACCCCTTTTCAAAAGGCAAGATGGCCGAGCGGTCTATGGCGCTACGTTAAGGTTAACCCTTAATCTTGAGTTGATAAACTTGGATATCCGTAGTCCGAAAGGGTGTGAGTTGTTACGCAGTAGTATCTTCTCTACTGAGTTTGGGGGGTGTTGTTTTTTTTTTTTTTTTTCTCTGTTTTTTTCTTGTTTTTGGGGCAGGGGGGGTCCAAGGGGGGACGGGGGTTGTAGTAGTAGGGCTGTTGTGGTTGGTCTAGTCTAGGGCTTTCAATAACGAGGTCGGTGGTTACTTGCTACCTACCTACCTGCTACCTGTCGCGGGGGAGTTGTTTGAGGATGGTTGTTGTTGTTAATGTTTTTGTTTTGTTTTGTTTTGTTTTGATAGGGTTTCCTAGACGTGCGTGGATATAGGCATTGTGGGCAATTGGTTTCTTCTGGTTGTGTTTGTTTTGTTATGTTGGGTTGTTAGGTCTAGCCGGGATGTAAAATCATGTGTGTGGTAAGGTAAGGTGCTAGGTGGTGGTGGCCGGGGCAAAGGAACTCCGTTGTCAACGTTGTTTACGGTACTGCACTGCACTGCGATGCGATGGGGAGGGTAAATATATCTCGGACTGTCCGCCTTACTTGTTCCTTTTTTTCTTTCTTTCAACTTGCGTGCGTGCGTGACGGTGCAGCCAGATAGATACCAGATATCATTCTTGTACATAAGAACGGATATTTCTCCCTCAGTTTCCACTTGGCGGCATGGCATGAGCGTTTATAGCCTGCGGTGCGGTGCGGGACGGGAGCTGCCGAGGTGCAGATTTGTAGAGGTACCCTATAAGTTGCATGTCATGGCATCGGTGGGTGCTGAGATTTAGGGTAGCTACAGGGCACCTGCAGGGCTGTTGTTCCGTCATGAGATGTTCGCGACTTCTCGAGTGGCTTGGGACAAATCGCTCATACAGCGTCGAGAAAACGTGGATGAATTTTGAAGATACATTTTACTTGTTCGCGCGCTTTTTACTGGTATTTCTATGTCATGAAGCTCATTAAATGTATCGAGTGTCCTCGCTGGGTTTTGCAGCTTCCGTTTCTACAGGGCAGGAATAGCGCTGCGTGGGCCACATTCACTTGCAGGACGCAGCGCCATCGGCAACAACTGAAAGCACTGGGATCCCGGCAGACCGACCGGACCTCAAAGAATACACATTATCGCGACGGTCATTCGCAGTGAACAAGAACCATAACATCATAAATAGTCACCGAAAAACATGGGCATCTTCTCTGCAGTATTTATACCACCTGCGGAGCTGTGGTCGGGTGGCTCCGTTCAACTGGGCGTCAGGTTCCCAGACCACCAAGCCTGCCTGGCCCGGCATGCAGTGCGCATTCAAGTCCAATTTACCGGACTTCCTATTGAGTTGGGACGACTTTGGGTCATACATAATCTGCGATTAAACCTGCGAGGTACCAGTGAAGGGCGGACTTCCGATGAAATTTTTTTTTTTTTTTTTTTGGGGGGGGGGGGGCATTGTGGAAGAATCTGTAATATAAATTCTCCCGCTCTGGACCCAGGCTTCTCTTCAACTCCTCGCTTCATTACCCCGTTATTCCTGACTTCAGAATCCTGACAGCCACTTTTGAGGACAACTAACCTCCAGCATCGAAATTTGCGAATAATCATTTGAACCTCTATATCTTCTCGAGCTCGACGTCCATAGCCATCCTTCTCTCCGTCCCTTTTTTCCGCACCTCTTCCAGCGAGACTTTCAGACAACTCGACACCAGAATTCACCTCGACCAAGTCAACACCAGCAAGCAACACCACACACCGATTTACACCCTCTCACAATCCGATATTCACCACCGCTCAACTACCCAGCCGGTACACTCCGAGTCACGTTGTCAACTGTCAACATCCATTCCTCAAGATGTCATACTCTCTCCTCTTCAAGGACTTGTTCGAGCGCAAGCACGAGGGCCAGCCCCATTACATCCGAAAATGGAGTATCAAGTAAGCCGTCGTCACCACACCTAGCCTATTTAAATAGGCTTTGCTAACTCTACCTCTACTTAGAAACGCAAAGCCAACCGGGCTAACAGATGCCCAACGTGCCATTGCCGCCCCACCAGATGGAGGCAAGCCTGCTGCGCCCGTCTACGCCTTCTTTGATATCTCCAAGTATAGACCAGATTGGCAGCCCGAGGTCGTTCAAATCGTCGAGCGACCGGAGCTCAACACCCAGTACGCCCAGCTCGACAACGGGTTCTGGTACCTGCTGGGGGAAGACGGCGGGTACATGCATATGACGGACAGGGAGTTCAAGGACTTCCTTGCCTGGAAGATGGACCGGGACCAGCGAGAGGAGGACGACGAGACGGACGAAGAATCGGATGAAGACGATGAAGAACTCCTTGCTGAGTTTGATGCGGCAGAAGAAGCTCCTGACCCGTCGCTGGAAATGCTTAACTCGGAGATTGAAAGGATCGATTCGGAAATGGAGAAAATCGACCCTGAGCTCGAGGACTCCAAGTAGGAATTGGACT
This sequence comes from Neurospora hispaniola, assembly GCF_033458365.1. Lineage (NCBI taxonomy): Eukaryota > Fungi > Ascomycota > Sordariomycetes > Sordariales > Sordariaceae > Neurospora > Neurospora hispaniola. The sequence continues at coordinate 4,659,308 of NW_026944407.1, read as the reverse complement.
CTGACGAAGAATCCGAAGACGAAGACGAAGATGGGAGATCTTAACTGAGCAAAAAGGAGCAAGAGGTCAAGGCCCGCCGTTGGGGACGGACACAAACACTCGTCAAAGAGTTTGTCAATTGGATACCTGGAAGAGCTGGCGGTCAAAGATTTATTTCGGGTGCTCAAGGCGACAGTTTCTACACCGGGGGAGCTTTGTTTTGGTTATATGACCCGGTGAACTACCGGTTTCTGGGGTAATTTCATGATGGATGGAGTGTAATGGGTTGGACATAAGTTTTCTTTATTCTTACAGAACCATAGATATCCAGCGAAACATCTGAATCTATTCTTCCTACCTCCGTGTCACTGCGCCACTTATGGTCTCTGGGTGATTTCCTGTTTTTGATCGTGCTCCTAATTCGCTCCATACCCTAGCAGTCCGTTATGTGCTATCTATCATTCTCTCCTGTCCGCATCTAATCAGTATGTCATATGTATGCACAACAACGGCCTTTGTGCTTCCAGCTATCTCGTCGGCTACCTAGAGGTAGGTAACAAGTGAAGGGCATAGAATTACGGAGGCGATTAACCCGTGGAACCTTAACAAACGGACGATCTTGAAACTCGAAATCACCACAGCAACCAGGCAGATGATGATAGCACAAGGTTTGGGCGCTTGACAGCTGCCAGAGCGATGCCCGCCGCCAGAAAACTGCCGCTGTCGCTGAAAATGCTAGCTGCTAAGGTCTTCCCGTAGTTTTGTTTATTTGGCTGGTAAACAATTGCTCGATTCGTTAAGTATCTATATTTGGTGATCTCAACTTCCCTCCTGCGCGAGCGCTGACACAACTTGCCTGCGACATCCTTTCACCACTTCACCTACAACAGACTTTTCGATTTATATTCCCATCTTATCAACTGCAAGCACGGTACTTCATGCCGGGAAACTCATCAAACGAGAGTATTTCTCTCCGCAAGATGGACTTGTCTCCTGGTAAGATAACAACTCCAACTGCGCTGTCACAATCACTGACGAGCTTGCAGTAGCTTCTTTGGTCGACACCAAAGTTGACATGCCCGCCAGCTCCGCCGAGGTTATCACCATGCCGAGAGATGAAGAAAGCTCGACCATTACTTCACCAGCCAAAAACCGGTCCTACTGCCACGCCCTCAGTGTTGTTGAGGTCACTGAACTGGCTAAGCGACTGGATCTTACTGGCTCTGTCGGTCAGGATACTGCGAAAACTGCCGAGAACAGTACGGTTTTTCGAATGGACGGCAAACATGCGATGACAACTACCGAAGTCGACGATAACTCGAGCGCACAAGACGGAAGGACTTCTATGTCAGACGGCGAAGCTAGTGGAAATAAGCAAAACGGTGTTGCTTGCGCTCTCCGCAGCGACTTCGCAACAAAGACGTAAGTCTACCTTCCCCAAGAAAATCTTCTCGACTGTTTTATTGTATTACCACAATTTTAACTTCTTTTGTCCTCTATAGCTCTACCAGTACAGCTACCTCGATTCAAACAACCGATTCTTTAACCAAAACCGCCTCCGATTCACAAAAGGCGGTCGTCGAAGACACTGTACCCGTGCCCACGATCTATCCGCCCCGTCGCCCCAATATCTTCAACAAGAGCGGGATGAAACGAGCTGCCCGACCTGTCTATGTGTGGAGTCAGGCATCCGGTGTACAGGATTTTGCCAAAGCCGCTGAGACGATTGACGATGACGACGGAGAGGGTTTCACCGCGGAAGATTTGAAGGAGTTCCAGTCAGCGGGAGCAGAAAAGATGGAGAGGAAGACCCAACGCTTCTTGCATATGGTCAATCAGTATTCCTGGCGGCCGCGCCGCTTGGAGGATTTGGGCGAGGCTTTTGCAATCGAAGACTAGCGGCTCAGTTCGTGGTTGATGCAAAGGGGGAATGGGTTCCGGGGAACAAGCTTTTTCTGATAACTGTATCTGATACATGTCTTCGGAAGTCGGAGAGGCCAGGCAGGTTAGGGGAGTGGACGGATAATCGTCCTGAAAAGTCGTCGGAATTGGAAGTAAACTGATTTTACAAGGGTTCATAGAGGTAGGTGTTCTTCCCAAAAACCTAGCTGCTCCTTTACTCTATTTTCTCCCTTACCCTGACATGGATATAACCTCTATGCTTGGATCCAGGAAACTTGAATCTGGGAGTAGGACTCAGAATCCCACGGACCAACACACGATGAGGAAGTTGCAGATGGAGGAACAAGTAGGAAGGAGCTTTCAAGCTCAGTGGACCGAATTGACAACATTTCCCTGAAGGACCACTACAAACTACGAGATGTCTACCTCTACTACCAGTCGTGATGCAATACAACTTCTTATGCTCTTCCAGTTACTTATTGTCTACTGTTCTCCTCCAATTCTAGCCCCACCACTCTCTTTGTTGATTAGAAGTATTGTGAAACTGTACTGGCTTTTGACAACTTACACTGAGAAGAAGCACTGGACAACAAAGGGCACAAGAACAATGGACATTGTGTTATCATATATGTCACTGCACTGGCATAAAGGAACTAGACTGAGCAGGATCCAAGTTTAGTCTACAAGCCAGGTGCCTCAGCAACACCACATGAAGAGCACCAGTCGATAGACTGATGTGCGACAGCTGGGGTCAGCTGCAGCCAAGATGTTCGCGACAGCTAATCTCGGTGACAGGCTAACACGAAGGGAGTCGGGCGGCTGGACGTGAACAGGACTGGATTTCCTGAGTCGAACGAACTGGAGTTTCTGACAGTCGCTTGACAAGGTTTGAACAGAGAAGACTGGGCGACTGAAGGCAGCGTGCTGTACCTGAAGTATCAGGGTTGTGCATGGCTGTTCATCATTTTCATGACTGTTCACCTCTAGAATTGAACTTATGGCTTGTTCACCGTCACAGGTTTACTTTTCTGAATTGATCAAAAGACCGATAAACAATTCCTTTGTGTATCTATTTCCCGTTGCTTCTGCATCTTAATTGACATTCTTCCTTCATCTACACACATTACTGGCGCAAGCATGACATCTCCGGCTGTTCTCAACTCTGACCGCGAGGTCCCAGCCGTTTCTGGCCTTCTAGACGCTACCGAAGAACCTCCAGTAAGGACGGATAAGCATAAACTCAGTCTAGAAACGCAGGCTGACGATGAAAATTAGGTGGTGCTTGCCAACAGCGACAGATATGTGTCTACCCATGAGGACACTGGCATGGCGACAGACGGCGCATGCATCGACAGACTGGAAACTAATGTCGCTGGTTTCTATATCAGCAACGGATCTGCTACGGAAAGGTAAGATATTTTAAAGAGGTGTTTATTGATGTAGGTCCACCATATGCTAACCCAAGCTATCGTACTTTAGCACCGCCGTGGAGATCCGGTTACCTTGCACCGAGAAATCTTCAGCGAAAACCCAATTCAGCACTTCAGGCACGAATTTCAACAGTTTTCAAGCACCCGGACCGAACGGCATCTCGAACTCGGCTCTGTCCGAGCCTGGAAAAATCACCCCCAATCAGGCAATGCAAACATCCACCTCCATCACCCGCCGCCACATGAATCACACTGAGGACAAGAAACTCGACCTGAAACCGACCTCCAGAGCGGTCATAAGCACTGAGCCTGTAGGAATTTACTATCCGCCACGTCGCCTGAACATCTTCAGGGCGCGCGCAAAAAACCTACGGTTTACCGAACGTGACCGCAACCCGGTCGCAAGCCATGCTGTCGACAAGTTTGAGGTAATTATGGAAGACGATAGTGACGACTTTTCCCTCGAAGACTTGGAGGAGTTTAAGGTCGAGGCAAAACAGAAGATGGAGAAGAAGACGGCACGATTTATGAGTGCGGTACAGCAATGCGCATGGAGGTCACGGGTGGAGGATTTGGGCACGGTTCAGGAGATCGAAGAGTAGTGCTGAGGTGGCCGGGCCAGGGACGGGGTATGACGTGCAGATGGAGTCGGGAAAGAAAGGACGGGAGGGAACCAAAAGGATGGGACCCAAGGAATTTCTCGATTATCTTGCAGTTAAACCTATCCAGTCTCCTACTTGATGTCCTCAAATCTCTCGAGCAACTTTCCAGTACATCATTCTGTCACTCTTTCTCTTGGGTTTTATGGCCAGAAGTTACTTGAAGCCAGTCTCGGAATCTTCACGAAGATGTAGAGTAGTGCCACCGAAAGGCTTCTGCGGATGCTTTGCCTGGCTTGCGCTTCTCTGGATAGCTGCACCCAGCCTGGCTGTTCACGTCACAAAGCATTACAACAGGTCAGATTTGGTCGGTTGAATGTGAACAGCGGTAGCAGACTGTGACGCACTGAACTCTGAACAGGCATGACTGAGCAATTGTCGAAGACTGGCTGTTATTCGAATTTCAGGGTTGTTCATGGCTGTTCAGGATCCCCAAGGCAGTTCGGGTCCGAACAGTTGCCAAGTCCAGTTCTGTCGTTTGGTGTTCATCTAATGTCGCAACTAAATCGTCCGATGTCGCCAGCAATTCATCGCCAGTCGCCTCTCGTCCGGAGGAGGATATAAACGTCGAGCCACTCCAACTTCCCCTCTCCAAATTTTCTTCCTCCCCCATCTCACAACGAGGATCTCAATTTGCACCCGCACCTGCACCCACTCTTCTGCACACCTGCACAAAGCCTTCGCATCGCACATCGATCTTCCAACCCACTTACACTCCCCCTCTTCGACCAACTCCTCGACGACCTCACTGTCGACACTTCTGGATTAGCATTTTCGCTCAACAACACAGTAAGTAGAGCTTCCCACCACACGCGCCTCCCAACCCCATCACTCTTAATCTAATATCCGACTAACCACTTGCGCTGCCGCAGAACTCGATCCAGTCAAGACGATTTCGACATGTTTAGAGCTCTTCAACACCATCGCGCCCTGGCCCGCGCAAACGAGCAACAAGAGGCCACTATCGAGAAACCAATCCATCACCCGTACCAGCAGACAGAAGCGCTTCCGTTCCGTCGCATCACGCTCAGGGACTGCTTCCCACTAGTCAACAACCCTGCCAACGATCAAAAGCATGACACATCCGACAACCTCATCACAAGCAACACCCTCGACAGGAATATCGTGGAGACGAGCAGCAAGAATTCCTCACCTATTGTCGAGAACTCCAACTTGGGTCAAGATGGCCTTGTCGATCCCCTTACCAGCTCCTTGTCGAAGCTGAAGATTACCCCAACTCCCACCAGGCCTGGTGATAACTCCCAAGCCAATTGGTTGACGGCTAGTCCTTTCAGGTAAGCTTGCGCTTTATTCTATCTTCATAATACAATCTTCCATTGCTAACAATTGTACAGCGCCGCCACGCCAAAGCAATCCATCTGGACCAAGGATGCACGGGTCGCACTCCCAACCTATACACCCCCGACTGAGTACACCAACCAAGACAACCTCGTCGAGTTCCAAAAGCGCACAGTCAACATCGCCGAACAGCAAATGGAGCTAAACCACTTGAAGAGGCATGACCGCGCTACGGGTTAGGGACCCGAGCCGGTCAGGGCCACCGAGAGCCAGGCTTCCGTGCCTGAAGCCAGAAGAACAATGGTGTCGAGCATCCACAACGACACCGACAAACCCTCCAACAAACCCGCAAGCAAGCCGCGGCTATCACGCCGCGAGCAGAGAAAGCTGGAAAGCAGGAAATGGAGCAACAATGCCTTGATTGACGGAAGAGGCAGACTCGACACTAAGATGAACAAACTTGGAAAGATGAGGAAGAGGTTGCACCATCGGTGCACCTGGGTGAAGAAGCCCTTCTCGCTCCGAGAATTTGCCCATAGGGCCGAGCAACCGGTTCCGTTCCTGGTGCTTACGGATCCGGAGGGATGCAAGCACTTCTTGGAGGATCCCAAGAAGTACAAGAACTGAGGGAGGACAGGGCGGGGAAGGAAGGGGGCTAAGAGAGCCAAGGGAAGGGATGAGGGAAATGATGATGGACTCGGAATGTAGGAGTATCAGAATAAGGTCATTTGACGATGGTTGTCTGTGTCGGAGTAGGAAACGCTAGGATCATAGGGGGGTGGATGGGAAAAAGGTCGAGAGTTAGTTAAATTATACAAACTCTTTGGCCGTCTATTCTTTCCTGATACATTGGCACCTTTGAATGAATTCTAAACTACTTGTGATTTGTTACATTAACTTCCTCACTCTATCGAGTGTCGATGCTCTATTCAAAAGTGACTATGCGATGCTACTCTGTTCCTTCTCCCCTCTTTACTGAACTGTGAATACAAGTGATAAATGCTGCTCAACTCACCCCCTAATTCCTGAACATGGTAAGTTCGTGATCCATCCTTCAAGACCCAAAAGCTGACGATTACCAATGTTACGTCAGAAGCTGCTGCCGGTCCGGCTCTTTGTTGCCTGCCCCAGGTACCCGAGCTGTAAGGTTTCGGCTTCGGCTCCGGCAGCTCCACCCGACGCATTACATTCCTACACATTCCAACCGCGTTGACTCTGTGCTTTTTTTGTTCGCAGTTCAACTTTCCGCAAACAATCATTTCACGACTCAACCATCGCCGCGCACCATTATCAAGCTGAAGAGTTTCGACTTTGCTAGAGTCGCCGCATGCCCTACGGCCGATGTCGGCGCAGCTCATCAAGAGGGAAGCAAAGCTGGCGCGCCTCTACCAGCACATAATGTTGAATCCGTGACTACCGACGACTACCGCAATCCATACCACAGCGTGAACGCGAATATGGGAACCGACGAAGCACAAACAACCGAGAACGCAGACAGCCATGATAACATATATACACACATGAAGAAGACCTCCAGCAGGCATATCCTAGCTTGTGCTTCTAACATATCAATCACTGACGAGAAGGATGACGATACACTCGCTGGGTCCAGAGACTGCCCTGGTGCTGATTATTACAGGCATGAAAGTGCAAGGTAAAGAGTCACCTACGCCCAGAACCTCCCAATCTCTTTGACTATTCACAAAATCTAACAAATGGCCATTGCAGTATCGCCACAACAACCATCTCTACAAACTTGAGGATGTCTCAGTCGACCGACGTTCGACCCAACACTTTGGACACTGGGTATTTTAGTAATACTGAACAGTCGCCCGACGTCAACCTTCCGAAACCGAAGAAGGTCACGATCAGGAATACAGAGGCAGCGTCATTCCTCTACAGCAGTTCCGATGACCAGGCTGCGGGTTAGGAACCCAAGCTGGTCGAAATCGCCGAGAGACCACAAACTGGACTGGAATACGCACGCCTGGACGATGGTCTGTGGTATCGCTTGGAGGAAGATGGGAGTCTCAGCGAGATGACCGACCAGGAGTATAGCGACTTTATCAGCTGGAGGGTGAACACACTCATGTCCACCGACGACTCTGTGCCTGATCCAGGAGTCGACGCCTATACGGTCGATACAGCGTATTTTTTGGATGACAGAGACTGGTTTTCCGACGCACTGAGTGACGAAGACCTGGAAGTGTTTACAACGGAGGACATTGAATATATCTATTCCTTGAGGGAACCCAACATCAGCGAGGCCACAGATACTTGCCTGCGCAATGTTCAGAACGAAGAGCGCCAATCGCGCCGGACGAGGAAGAAGGACAACTCCTGGGCCAGCCATAGCCTGGTCGACGAGAACGGCTTCATCGACACTCGCAAAAGGAGACGCCAGGAAGAGGGACGCAGGCTGCGGGGGCAGTGCAACTGGTTACGTGTACCTGCTTTGCCAACCCTCACCAACTCATCGGTACCAGACCTGACATTAACGAGCCCAGAAGGAGAGTCTTACTCCTTACACGATCCTTTGGACTATGAATGAATAGTGGGAATCTCTTCGAGCACGAAATAGACAACGGTCGCAACAAAGCCCATAGCAAGAATCGGCACTAGGAAAGGAAACGGGCGCCGGTTATACGAAACCAATCGAGTGGGTCAGATCAGATCATCCAGTGCTCTGGAAAGTCCATGGCAAGGAGGATGCGGGAAAGTTGGAAATAGGACACAATTTACAGGAACTCAGGTTATCTTTCGATGGTAAAGGCCGAACAGGAAGATTTCTAGTTGAGGTATTACGGGGGCAAGTCATACAAGGTGACACTATCTTCTCTCATTGCTCGTTACTTTCGAGAATAAAATAGTTCTATAGCTGGAATCTAGCTACCCAAAGTGGATTAAACAAGCAACACTACGGCTCGTCCGCTTCTATCCCCTTCGTCGATGCCGCAAGCCCGCCGTGACTTCAAAGAAGATGGGCACTTGACATTCCCATACGATGCTCTACATTTATTTGCATTGTACGAATTCGATCTGTACCTGAACAAACAAATAGAAGTGCAGTCGCCTGGTGAGTAATCAGATGACCACAAGACGTTCAGGTTTTGCTACCATTCACATCACCCACGAGTTGTGTTGCTTCCGGCCCGGCAATTGCCCCCCCCCCCCCCCCCCCCCATCCCCTTCACTTACTCCTTACTTCCTTCCCATCTATGATCCTACACAGTACATGCGCTTCGAAAGTTCAACTTTCTCCCAAATATCGTAAAATCTTCCACTTCTTTCCAAAACACCGCAATCAATCTCCTTACCTTTTCGCCTTTGCGCCAATCTTCCACCAACATCCTGATCCCGCGTAATTGATCGCACGACCCATTTCGACGAAGTTCCATATCCGACAGCACGCTGGCTATTCACTCCGCCTCCCAGGATTAATACTGTTCCGTACGCTTAACTGGAAAAAGCGCAGGAGCTATTCGGCGCTTCTGGCTGAGATTAGCAACGTCAAAGTCGTCGCGGACACCGACTTCGCCGCGACGAGCGACGAGCGACGTCGAACACAGCACGGACGGCAAGGCGAGCGCGTGCATGAAATTCGACAGGACATTCACGGCCGCAAACACAACCCAGCCTGCTAAAATGGCCGGAGAGAGCTCTAAAAAGCGCGTTGCGGAGAGGTAGTTGACCTTAAGCCCCCCCACCCCCCGCGCGCGCGCGCCCGTTACATGCAACCCACCCTAACTGTCTTGTAGCAAAATCGAAGCAAAGAAAACGAAAATTACCTCGACATCAAGCATAGAATCGTCGGCAATGACCGCGCCCAACACTCCCGTTATTGCATGCCCGAAGCCGTACCTCGAACAACGAGAAGGTGTTCAAAGTACAAAGATCTCGCCCACAGACCAACAGACTGCGTCAACTTCCCATAACATGGTTGAAGATCCTCAGATTTACAAACCCAAAGTGGTCCGCGTTTTCGAACCATCGACAAATGGGGTCCAGTACGTCATGTTGGATAATGGGCACTGGTACAAGTTGAAGTATGTGTCGAAGGTCCACCACCTGAACGGTCAGCAACATGCCGAAGCCGTTGACTTGAGTAACGCGCCAGTCATTGATTCGGTGGAGGGTAAGCAGAAACAGGCAGAGTTAATTCGCAGGTGCCTTACTTGCTCAACATCTTTATCCAAAGCCAACACCCTCGAAGACTACAACCGAGAGGTCAAAAAGGTTCTTGCAAGGCTGAAGGAGATGGAAAAGCAAGTTGCAAAGATTCTCAATCTTCCAGAAGGTAAGGAGGACCAAAAGGGCCAAGCCAGCGAGGATGGAAGGGGGCGCATTAAGGCTGAAAAGATCAATGGTGACAAGAAGATCAAAAAGGGCAAATCGCACCGGAAGAGGCCCGAGGAAATAAAGTGGCATGAACATCAGTTCGTCGCAAGGAATGGTCTGCTGAGTGCCTGGGGCAATAACGACAAAAGGAGAGGACACAAGATACGGCATCGCTGCACATGGATTCCGGTGCCGGAGGAGAGGCCTATCGAGCAGCTTTCGGGGAACGTGTCAGTCCCAGGCCTGGTCTTGACGAGTGCAGAGGGTGACAACTTTTCTTTGCACGACCCCGCCGAGTTGTGATTGCGGGACTGGTCATGGAAGTCGGCGATAAGCGAAATGGGAATCTTGTCCAAAAGTGATGAGTCTACCATCGGCAGCATGAATTGCTGGATCACCAGATTCGAGGGAGTTAGAGATAGCAAAGGCTAGCTATACTTTACTTCAAGGGAGAGTGGCTATATCATTGCAACGATGATGTGTTTGTATGACTACAATCTGCTAAAGCTCAAGGAATGTGTCGAACCAAACATAGCACCCGAAAAAGAGGCAAGCTTGTATGGGGACTCCCCAATCCAGTCTTTTAAAGGCCATAAAGAAATAAAAGTCATCGGCTTGGTATTTGGGTTCCCGCATTGACTTTCTATTGTGCATTCTTAAAACTGTTTCATAATTTCCATCCCATACAACTTTCGTATTGTGATAACTTTCAGGTTATATTGCCTGCCGCAGGAAATAGACGATCAAGGTTTCATGCCAGTGACCCCGCCTATTGTTCACGGATTACTTTCTGCGATCGCAAGTTGGTTCAATACAGGTTCTGTTCCTGTTTCCTCCCCAAAATTCGTTTAAGTCCTTTGTCACAAAATCACGTTTCCTTCAACACCTCGGCCACGCCAACTGTTTTGATCAAGCCAGCATCAACGATTTAACGATTACCCATAGTATTCCGAGCGCGCATTCAAAACCCCCCCTCCCCCCCCACGACAAACAAAGATGGATTTCTTTCTACCTTTTATCGGCGCACTCGGATCCCAGGCATTACTTTCAGCTCGGAATATCTTTGGCGCAGGGGAAGCCACCAAACTCACGCCCACGGAGAGCGTCAGCACATATCAGGACCCGTGGAGTGAGTCATCCATTGAGTCTTCCGGGTGCGACAAGCCTGCCGGTGCATCCACAATGAGCGAAAAGAAGGATTGCACAAACGACGATACAAGCGCGGCGAAGAAGCAAAACAAAGACCCCAGAATGACGCATATCGGCGCGGACGTCGGCGCATCAAAGTCGGATGAGAGCAAAGTGTCAACGGACAAAAACTCCCCAACTGCCAATTCTAACGACGAGATGATCCTCGATTGTATTTCGGTCCAGTCTCACTTTGACGTTGACTTCACCTCTTCGCCGACCGACAGTCAACCCATCTCTGGCAGCCCAAAGAAGAGGAAGTGGGAGGAATCGGTCGCCACATCTCTATTTGACGTGCTTCACAGCCCAAGCCCCAAGAAGCGTCTCATCAGAAGGTATTTCGGTCTTCAAAGTCGTCTTCCTTTGTATGTAAAAAGTGACCGCTAACTCACTTCTCTTTCAGCCCTCCTGCTACAGCCAGGGGCATCTCTTTCAACACTGCCACCCCGCCTCGCAAGACCACCATACCTGAACACGTCGAGCTCCAGACCGACACCCCGACCCCATCCAAGATCCGACTCCGCCTTACCTCCCCCGTACAGATGGCCGTCTACAACAGCAGAGTTGCCCGCACCCCGGGTTAGGAGCCCGAGGTGTCCAACTCTTCCGTTGGAGGCGCGCCCGACATGGGGTTGACCGACAAGGACATGGAGAAGGAGAAGGAGAAACCCAAGGCAGAAGAGAGTATCGACAAAAGACCCAAGCCACAGACGCCCCGTCGTCGCATCCGCCAGCGCACCTCCCAAAAAACCTGGGACGAGCTAAGTGTCGTCGACCATAGGGGGCTGCTGAACACCAGGGCCAACCAACGAAACTCGACGGGAACGCCTCGACGGAAACTCCAGCAGTGCAAATGGGTGCGTTATCGGGAACCGGAGATCAATGTGTTGATGCCTGATGCGGTGGATGGGCGGGTGCCGAGGTTGGTGTTGACGGATCCGGAGGGGAGGCATTACTCGCTGGAGGATATGCGGTTTTCGATGCAGAGTGCGTTGATGGGGGTTCGAAGGGGAAATTGAAGGGGGACAGGAGGATAGGTGTGGAAGGGGGACATGGCAGAATGGACTTTGAGGATGGATTGGAGATTTTGATGGCTCCATGGTATTATGGTCTACGAATAAGGGTATTAAAGGCCGATATCGAGCATTGATGACAGAAACCCTGTATGGAGGAGAGAGGTTTTTTTGTCAGGCACTTTAGAGGTTCATCAGCGGCGAACAAGAGTCACGGAGGCTTTTACTTGCTTAGCGCATTCGAGTTATGGCTTTCTTGTTGGCAAAACAGTTTTCTCTTCCTTGTATACATATGTTATCTAGACGAAGCATCAGAATAACCCCCACAGACAGACGGGAGCCAGCTCCCTTGGCGAGGATAAGACATTATTCTTTCCGACCGGGCAGTTATCTTATCAGACAGAGGTGCCATTCACTCGATGGATGCCAAGCGTACCTCCATTTTTTGGTGCTCATGGATGGTGAATGCCATCAGGTGTTGGTGAATGGTCTCTGGTAGATTCCCTCAGGTTTCTTTGCTCGTGAATGGTCTTCGTTGTATGTCCGGCAGCCCAATGGCAGTTGTCAGGTGGCAAATGCTCAGTGAAGTGTTGTGCGGGCCTGGGTGGCCCCGCGCACCACCTATTTATTCTCGGCCGCGATGGACGTTTTGGTGTTTTCTTTCTTGCGTTCTTCGTTTCGTTTGCGCTTGCTTTCTATATAGCGTCTACAACAACCACTACACCACCACCACTTCCATTCATATTACCAACAAAGACAAGATGTGTTATACCTATCGCACCCTCGAGCCAATGGACTCCAACATCCATTTGTCGACGGTGGGTATTTATTGTTACCCTACTCATTGTCGCAGTTCAGAGCTGATTGTTTTCTTCACAGTTCTCTCCTACTTTGGAGAAGTGTACCACCAGACCTGAGGTCCAGGTTCCGTCGGTCTACTGTCTTCGGCCCACTTCGTCCGAGACCACAGACATTATTGGAGACTCAGACGACGATTCCTACCACGAGTATTTCGATGCTCTGAGCGACGATGAGTATGACTCGCCCATCAATATAATGGAAGATGTTGAAGACCTTCCTCCCATTGGAGACGATTGGTCACAGGACGCTTGGCCCCAAGATGACTGGGCCCAGAACGACATCGACACCCCCACCGAGGAAGACGCTTCCCAGACCGACACGATCGACACATCAGAACATAACGATCATCCATTCGCTGGCTGGCACTCACAACGCCTGGTTAACAGCGACTGGGTCAACCACAGCTTCATCGACAAGACCGACCACATCGACACCTGGGCGCGTCGATCGGCATCCTCCTCTCTGGCCCGGTGCAACTGGGTGGCCTTTCCCGAGGACGGTTGGCCAAAGCCCGAGAACGATTCTGTTTGGGGTGCCCCGGAGGCGCCGGAGCTGAGGCTTGTCACGCCGGAGGGCGATGTTTGGTGGTTGGATGACCCCGTCGACTACGAGGCCTTGCCGTGGGAGAGAGAGGTTGCGGAGGAGCGAAACAGGATGCTGAGTGCCATTTGGTAACTGGGGCGAAGGTGTTCAGGATTGGGGTACTGTCTTTTAGGAAGGGTCCAATGTCATGTATGCATGTCGGAAAAGCAAGCTGGAGTTGATGTCGACGGCTGTCTATTCCCTTGGAACTTCAGGTCTAATATGTCGATGTAAATGTTTCTCCATCCCAGTTAAACCAACTCAGTTATCAATACTTGGTCAATTTCTCTTCATCCTCTTGGCATGTTTGCAGGTGCATGCTGTTCCCTTCACATGAAATCAACATGTAACTCATGCACCTCAACACCTGTCGTGGGTTATCCGATATGTCCGTATCCCTCCCCTTGGCTGTTAGAGGTATGCATTAACTTCTCTTCAAGATATGTGGCATGAAAAACTTGGAAAGAGCATCCCACAAGCAATCTTCGAATGCAGAAAAAATACTTAAACGTGGTCTGACCCGCCATTTCTCTTCTCTGCAATCATGCCATCGATCAATCATTTCCCACATCATTCCAGCTTATCACTTCGAGCTTAGAAGATACCTGAACTTTCTCCAAACACATCTGTAGGTCTTGTTGACCGTGCACATCGTTTCCCCTCCTCTCAGCTACCCCGTTCTTCCCTCCTTTGTTCCTTTCTTCCATCCTGAGTTACGATTCAGTTATCCTTTGCTCTTTTCGCCTTCATTCGCAGAAGTCTTTTCAACCGCATACACCGGCTGCCCATACATAGCACACGACTGGTTTCCCACTATTGCCATGGCCAACAACCCAAGCGAAGTTGGCCGAGAAGGAGTCGCACCCGAGGCACTTAACGAGCAGGCCGATGTCAGGGTCCACAAACCCGTCCGCATGGACTGGTTCGACGCACGAACCGATCTATTAGCCAAACAGCTCTACTCTCCGTTACTGGGTGATTTGAGGTTTGTCTTGTTCCAGCTTCATATCATCAACGAGGCTGGAGCTTTCACTACGAGCGTCTACAACACATTATTGGAGTCGTATTTGTTGGACGATTCTTCGCCCTTTCCTCGACCGCGTACTCCATCCTCGGGGCGTCTGTTTCTTGAGCACGCCATCATCACTAAGATCTACAAGATTGTGATCAAGAAACGGGAAGAAAAGAAGATTTTTGAGACTATGGTCAGGGAGACGCTCGGGCTAGACAAGGGAGACACCCCCGTCGACAACACCGCGTTCACAAATGGTGCCAGGAGACTCGTCGAGATGACGATACAATATGCCCTCGATGTCAAGCTGGAGATGCAAAGACTTTCACATTTGCTCCGAGGCGTCACTAGCAGTGGCCCGACAGCTGATGTGGTTTTCGAGTAAGTCCCCTTTTAGAGAGGTGATATCCCCCTTTGCGAACATGTTCTGACTCGTCTAGGGGATTAATCATGTCCAACCTAGTCTACGAGCTAATGAACCGTCACTCTTCTACATGGCGAACTACTCGGCAGAACTTGACTGAAGATATGGTCGCCGCATTATCATATTTCATGGACAATCTTTCAATGGGTTGACTCAGCTGATTCTGATTCTTTAATTACGCCAAGATTGTATTTCCAAAGAGATACTCAATTTCCTAGATACCGGCTCAGACTAATGGCCTGATCCCGGGCGTCCTGATTTCCCGATTATGCGGCAGGGGGAGTTAGCTTCGCAAGAACCGATCAGCGGTAGAGCGCCGAGGAAAATAAAAATCCATTCTGGTTTCTCAAGCCCATCACGAAGTCATGTACAGTTTTCCCTCAGCTGCTACCTTATATGGTGCCACTGCATTCAATGGCTCCTCAACCGATGCCTCCCCTTCCAATGGATTTGCAACCAATGTTGCCGATGCCGCGGATGACACAGGAGAGACTGACGCCACATCCGGGTTCGGGGCAGTGATATGGAAGGTCAACTCGCAGCCTCGGGGCGGCCCGGCCCGGTGAACAGACTGTAGTCGGCATTATCTGATCCTCCGAAAGATGCGACTCAGTGCCGTCAAGACAAAGAGAGTGGGTAGTGTACTTATCCCATGAACTCGGGCTCCTCTTTGTCGTTGCTGTGCCGCGAACACTCGGGACAAGCGCCAAAGGCGGCCTTTGGCAGCCGCCGACAACGGTACCTGACACTCACTCCGAGGCTTGCACAGTCGCGTCTTGGCATAGGACCCACAGAATTCACTGAAGACTACATTACTCTAGCTACAATTGCGAGCTGGCGCGCCGAATATCTTGGGGCTGTTCAGAGAAAACGAGCATCGTCGGCACTGTTTGGATGGTTGTTCAGATAGCAGTTCGGACGCTCAGGAAACTGGTCTGTGGACACTTGCCCTGTTCGGACGACAAGGGCGGATCTGACCAATCACATGTAATACATCCACAGTCGCTGGACGCACAGGCCGACGTCCTGGACTCTCACCACCACCAAACTATCACCAACACAACATCTGTTCAATGCTTACTATATGTAAAAACCATTTTGTTCATTGATCACCATGTCAACAACAGGTCCGGTATTGCAAGCGACAGTCAGTCGACCTAAGGTCAAGAACTGGAAGTATAAAAATTCCTCCCCTCACCCTGAATCTGTCCCCGAACTTCTTCCTGCAGCATCCAATTTTCGGACAAGCATCACTTCATGCAACTTTGCACACAAGCGATCTCGACCCAAACTCTTACGACACCTCATCACCCTCCAACAAATTCCATCTTGGCAACCATCCTCGACAGAATGTCTTTCCCTTTCTTCTCTTTGGGCTTTGCCCCTCGCTCTCTCACATTCCCGACCAGCAACGTTGTCAAGGCTATCGCCATTGCGTCGCTCGCCGCGCTGTCGGTCAAGATGCTTCTGAACACTGTCGCGCCCTCGCAGGCCAACGACGATCATGAGTGCCGTCCCGCTGATGACAAGGTATGTCCACTCACTCACAAGGCCTCTGCTGACGACATTGATGCTAATAACCCTACCCAGACTGCACAAGATGCGGAGTTGCCCAAGAACAACACGTCTGCCACTTCTACAGATAACGGTACTGCCGACAGCATGACCGATAACAAGGCTTCTGACTTCACCGAAGTTGTCACCGCCCCCAAAGATATCAAACTTAACAAGGACGTCGAGATTTCCGACGACAACAAGGTCATCCAAGGCGCTGACAGCACTGCCACCACCGACGACACAGAGATCGATATCGACGCCAAGGAACTTTGCGTCTCTCAGCACGACGACATCCAGGAGATTCCTATCCATGCTACTCCCGTTTTGACCGAAAAGGACCTCGCTCTGAACTCATCAAATGGAGTACGCTCCTACCACCATTCCTTCCCGGCTATCGATATTGTCGAGGTCGTCGAGGTCCCATCTAAGCAACCTAGTGTCCGATCTTACCACCATTCTATGCCTGATATGGAGATTATTGAAGTCGTTGACATACCCTCCGTACAAGCGACGATCATTGCCTCGCCAATTTTGAGTGACAAGGCTGCTATGCCTATCGATGAGGAAGATAGCATAATTTCGAGCGACGCTGCTCCCAACATGAAGGCTGAAGAAGCCATTCTTCACCATGCTCGCAAGAAATCGACTGCGTATGTGATCCAACCCACCTCCTACTGCGATACACAGATGTTAACTGCTCACAGGACCAACTTTTCCACCGAAAGCGAGCAGACTGCCAACACCGAGTCGCCCTCAACTGTCCCTGGCACTCCTGACACCGACTACTCTGTTCTCAAAGTCAACGATGCCAGCGAGGTCACCCCAATTTGCGCCAGAAAGCTTGAGGAAGTCAATGTGCTCACCCCTACTGCCGTTGCCACGACCACTCCTATTGACCACACCCGATCGACTTGGTATGACTTCTCTCACTTGTCACCCGAGGAACTCAATAACCTCGATACTGTCATCGTTATCGATCGCCCGGATAATGGTGTCTCCTACGCTCAGCTCTCATGCGGCTTCTGGTATCGCATGGACAAGGAGGACAATCCCGTCATGATGACTCAGGAAGAGTACGAGGACCTGTTGGCTTGGTTTGCCAGCTTCAAGAAAGAGAAGGAAAACACCAAGATTTCTATTCCTGCCGTCATAGTCACAGATGAAGAGGGCAACGAGTTCCCCGCAGAGGAGATTGAGTATCCCGTCCTGGACGTCATCGAGGTCAATCAACTCACCCCTTTCACCAACAAGGAGGCTGAGCAAACTCAGACTCAACCTAAACCGACCACTTCTACTATCGTTGAGAGGATTCCCTCCAAGTGGTACAATTTGACTCCCATGTCTTCCGAGGAGTCAGTCGATCTGGAGACTGCTACCGTCATTGACCGCCCCGACAATGGAATCGCATATGTTCAACCCCTTGGTGGCTTATGGTACCGCCTGGACGAGGCCGACAATGCCCTGATGATGACGCAAGAAGAGTATGAGGACCTCTTGGCTTGGTTTGACAGCTTCAAGGAGGTCAAGCAGGTAGTCAAGCTACCTCCTCCTGTCGTTCTCGTCACCGACGAAGATGGAAACGAGTTCCTTGCCGAAGAAGATGACATGAGCTTCACCACCACACAGCACGAAAATGTCGGAACTCAGGATTCCGCCAGCGAGGCCATCACTATCACCGATTAGGAGTCGGAAGTGCTGGATCTCCAAGAGCGCCCTGAGTGTGGAACTAAGTATGTCCTTCTCACCAATGGCGAGTGGCATTACCTCAACGAGGACGCTCCAACTGCCAATCCGATGACTGAAGACGGTTACGAAGAGTTTGTCTTCTGGCTGCACGAGAAACAGGCGGAAGAGGATGAGAGACTGGAGTCAGAGGACGAAATCCCCGACCAGAGCTCCAAGGGAATCGAGCTCTTCGCCTATGCCGATACCATTCAGGACGCCAACGACACCAACAATGCGCAAGAGGTTTCAGACGAGCTTGAGCAGTTGGGAGAGGCCGAGTATATCGGCACCAACTGGAACATCGTTGGAATCTTCGATCACCCTGACGGCGACAAGCAATTTGCCATGGGCAGCGATAATCAGGTCTACTGGCTGATCGACGGTATGTTCTGTCTTCTTGACGAAGACGAACTGGACCGCTTCAACAGGTGGAGGGATGGCGACAAGTCTGCCCTCTATGGCTCCATGAAGCAGTTGGAAAGCCCCCATGGAAAGAAGTCGGAGCAGAAGTGGAAGATGCCTGACTTGAATGCGATCATTGAGGAGGATGAGGAAGAGGCCGAGAAGGCGGCGGAGGAGTACGTCCCAAAGAAGTGGAACAACTGGGGTTTGTACACGATCGAGGAGGAGGAGGAACAGTACGAGGAGGAGTATTCAGTGTGGTGAGAAAGGGGTTGACAGAAGACAAGCTAGGGGTCACTGAAAGAACGGACGGGTTTGAAGGAGAGAGATGGCAAGGGGTTCAAGTCAGGAATGGTCATGATTGCGGACTTTTCTTCGTTACAACGGTCTACATAGCAATCTGACTGCTGATACCACCACTATTTGACTTTAAGGTGACTATCGCAATATTTCCCGTGACTGACATGGATAATTTTGCTCTGTTTGATTGAACTTTCCGCCCTCTTCAGCTTTTATTAGTGATGCTGGTCTTGGTGCTTATGCATGATTCACAAAACATATGCCTAGAGGTATCTTTTCTATTTTAATTCAGATGTATAACTACCAAACTACACTTCAATCCTACCGCTTACTCCACGCCGTGGCGCTACCTGACCTCTAGCAACGCCTCAGACCTACGCACGACCAGCTTTGTACTAGAACTATGTGGGTGTTCAGCCATACACCTAAACCCATAAGACTGTTCATATCGGTCGAACACCGCCCGAAAACAACACCACTGTTCAGAGCCTGCCTGTGCTGTCCACGCCATCATGACTCCGTAGAGCACAATAATTATGGCTCTCCCTGAACAGCAACCTAGTGCCACCATGATGTCGAAGAGCTCGAGCACCTGTTCCACTGTTCAGAAGACTGCCCAGATAATCGTGTACATTCATGAACAGCATCACTGCTCGGAGCCCAGCTCTGCCGTTCATCAACGGTTACCCGAGTAACGGGCATCAACCCCATCAAGATGTGAACAGACAAGCACGCTGCACCAAGGTTGAGAGTCGCCAATGGCTTCATGGTCGTAGCGACAGTCGACCTTTTGGAGGGGTATATAATGGGCGCAGCAATTCTCAATCCTGTCCCGAAATTCTTCTTCCTCATCCAAATTCAGGATTCCGAACTGCACTGTCAACATCATTGACACGCACCCTCGAGCAATACCACTCAACTCTAACAACATTTCACTCTCATATTCCCACAACAAACCTAATCGCCATCATGACCGCTTCCTTTCTTTGGGACTTGAGCCAGCATGCCCTTCGACTTTGCTTTCCAACCCTCGCAGACATGATCCTCGTCGCTAATGCTACCTCCACCGTGCTTTCGCTGATGATCGACAACTCTAATCGCCCCCCTATCACCAAGAAGGTAAGCATACTCTCTTGAGACACCAAGCAAGTTAAAATACTAACATTATCAAGGTACTCAAGGTGAAGAAGAGGATCGACATTGCTCGACCCGATGATATCATGGTCCCAAACATCAAGGATACCGGAGCGACCTGTGCCTTCGAGGCAACCGAAGAAGCCCCTACCCAGCCCTCCATCGATCCGACTATCATCGTTCCAGACACTGGCGCCACTATCATCGAGCCCATCACCGAGAACATCGACAGTCCCCTCCCTGGCGATGACACCCGCGAAGAAGCATCAAACATCTACATTGTCGACAGCGCCCCGATGATCGCCAAGAACCTGGATTCCAACAACCCCGAGACCGAAGGTCACATCTACACTCATGTCCTTCCCACCATGGATATTTTCGAGGTCAACCTTTCCGCCGTTGATGACCTTGACGACTCGGCTGCTTCCGCTTCCAGCAGCCACTACAACGATTTCGAGCGTTTTCTTGACGAGGATCGAATGATGTGGATTCCGCGCCCGGCAGAGCGCGTGTTTAGGAAGAAGGCAGTCGTTCAGAAAGTCGAGAGATACCGTCAAGATGCAGATGCAGCCCGCCCCACCCATGTGGGAGAAGGTGCAGATGGCAAGCACGTTTCGACCATTGCGCAGTCGGACGACAGCACGAATCAGCATGCCAGAGAGGTCTCTACCGAGTAAGTCCTTGTCAATTGCGCTGACTCATTTGAGTACTCACTAACTTTCGCGTTCAAGCAATAATGATTCGTCCAGCGCAGCCTCACAGACATCCAGCACCTCGATTGCTGACACTCGGTCCGATACATCGGAAACGGCCTGCACGTCGCCCGACAACATCGCCGCCGAATCGAACCAGAAGTCAGCTTCTCCAGCAATCCCGGAAATCAATCTATCACCTCCCACCGACATCTCCGACGAGGACGCGAACCACATCCGTTCTTCTCTCGCAGCTGATGAGCCCAACTCCCACATTCCAATCAGGGCCTCCCTCCCCACCTTCAACTATGTCTACGACTACGCATACCAAAATCTGACCCAGGAGGATCTGAAGAATCTCGACTTCGTCACAATCCTTACTGACCCGATCAGCGGAAACCAGTATGGCATGCTCACATGCGGCTACTGGTACTGGGTTGAAGATGACGACAATGTCCGGCAGATGGTGGAAGACGAGTACGAGAACTTCTTGGATTGGATCGACGCGGTCAATTTTACACGCTCCAACTTCAACGCCAACTTCAACAAGTACAAAGACAATCACCGACCCATCGATCCATCGCAGCTGAGCCCCTTCTGGACTCCCAGGCCCAAGGACTAGGAGTCCAACGGCGTGGAGATCCTTGAGGGCTTTGAAGAAAACGAGGATCGTGTCGAAGAAGTAGGCGAAGAAGAAGAGGAGGATTGGGCAGAACTTCTTCGCTGGAAGCGAAAATACGAGCTAGGCAGAGGTTGGGAAGTCGTCCGGTCATTCTGCCACCCGCAGTTTGCCGACAGGAAGTACGCTTTGGGAAATGATCAAGAATGGTACTTTGAGTACAAGGGAAAGTTTCGCCGGTTGATGGAGGACGAATTGGATTTACTCAACGGCCGGTTGGAGGATGGTAGCTCGATTCCGGTTAATGCTACTGAGGACGGTCCGGTCATGAACCTCTGGGGACTGAGTAAAATCACTGAGGAGGCGGAGGAGGAATCTTGATTACTTGGAGTGTCACGATCTGCGGAAGGATCATGGAGTGAATTGGGTCACAAATCTACTGGTGAGAGGGTTGAGGAACAAGAAGCTGGATGAGTTAGGCTGGATGATCATGGCGATGCGGTATGAGATAGGGACCGATTAGAGAATGGAAAGCTACAAAGTGATATATGAACTGCTCCGTGACCGACTAGTGATTGTGAATTGCTTTTGTTTCCGTAGTTTCATTGTGATTTGCTCTGCTACCTATTTTAGATTGAGCGGCGCCCGAGGATAATACTGATGTTACTCGCAAATGATGTTCGTCTTCCTAGGTAGCTATGTACTTCTTCGTAGTAAAACACTCGTGCTTCAATCTATAATCGTGAAAGCTTGGGGCCAGAATGACCCTCATCTTACTCTGTGATTCATTGACTGAAAGATTCCACCAGTTTTCATGACATCAACGTTTTACATTACCGCGGGCCAGCTGTACCGATTCGGTGTAAAGATGTACACATTTATTATGCCAAAGACTGCCATACTTCAAACGCTATGTCCTGGGTCGGCGACCAGGTAAATTGTGATACCTCTTATTCCTTCCCATAAAAATCTGAACTATTCCATTCGGTCTTCACTACACGACGTGAAGTTGCCCTGCCAATATATCGCGAACACCCGTGGTCTTGTTCGTCGTACAGCACACGAATGTGGAGTGGACCTGGTGCCATCGTTCAGTGTGAATAGCTTCCTACCACTGTTGCACTGTTCACAAGTCTGTTGGGGTCAGCCCGGTTATCCATAAACAGCACCACTGTTCAAGATCTGAACATGAAACCGCCTGTTCTCTTCATATCTCCCGGGATCTACAGGCATCCATAACCTCGCCGGTTGCCCTCGCAACGGAATCTCACCACCCAAATAACGTGAACAACTGAACAGTTCACCCATAGTCGTAAGTGGGGATAGCTTCAGGGTGTCAGCGACAGCCAACCTGTTCAAAGCTATAATATCGCGAGCTCATTTCAAATTCTGTCCCCAAACTTCTTCCACCTGCATCCTAAAACTGGACACCCAACTGCACCGTCAACATATCGACTCGCAACCCAAGCCGAAAGCACTTCGCACACTGCAACGACACATCGTCGCAAAGACTTCTCACTCTCGCCACCTTTGACCAACAAGAACATCATCATGTCTTCTTTGTGGTCCTCGGGTGTTGCCGTCCATGCTTACCGCCTGCCCCTCCCCAACGCTGCCATCATCAAAGCGATCATCAACGGGTCTTTCGAGGCTCCTATTGCCATGACTGCCGCACAGGATCCTACTCCAAAGGTTAGTACCGATAGAAACATTGCGCATATTGATATTTCGCGTCTCGCTAACTTCTCTGAGCAGACTGGACCTGTCTCCAAGGCTGATGCCGAGGAAAACATCAACGCCTCTGACGTCGACGATGACATGAGCATTGACGACATCGACGAGCTTGATGACAAGCCCACTTCCGCCTCCCCCAAAATTGCTCGAGCCGGCTACTTCCCTTTCCCTGTCCGCGATGGTCAGGCTTCTCCCATTGACGCCGGCGTCGCTCCGACCGACAAGTCTTGTCGCATTCGCAAGGTCTCCACCGAGTAAGTCATCCGCATCCCTCTGCATCTGCATTGCTTCTGCATAAGCTGGTACTAACCTTCTGCAGCACAACTACTTCGAACAACTCCAAGTTCTCTGTCAACAGCAACTCGAGCAATGACACTGCCAACACCGAAGACACGGAGTACTCCCAATCATCCATCGCCAACACCAAGAACAAGCGCAGTCAAATCAAGACCCCCGAACAATGCGACGAAAGCGGATCTTCCCGCGACAGCAGCTCTCCAGTTCAGGATCAAAGCCCCACTGCCTACCGATGCTTCCCCACATTCCGGCTCATCAGGGGCATTTTCCCGACTGCGCCTTCCTCGTCCGGCTCGCGCTCCCCCTCACCCACTCCATCTGATCCCGCCAGCGTCATCCACACCAGCAACGACGACAACGCCAGCGACGACGACGACAATGAGTCAATCAAAGAGCAAGACTCCCTCGACGACCTCGACATCGTCCACACCATCGACCGTCCGGAGTACGGCCTCCAATACGTCCTCCTCACCAACAGCAAATGGTACATCTACCATGACCGCCGCAAAATCAGCCGCATGCTCCCGGATGAACGTGAGGATTTCTTGGCTTGGATGAACGATCCTGATACCAAGCCCGCTACCACCATCACGGATTAGGAGCCTGAGGTGATGGATGCAACTCGGCTTGAGAGCAGCGACGATGACAATGAAAGAGAGCCAAAGGTCAAGGCAGTCGCGACTTCCCGCGGTTTAGAGATGGTCACCTACTACTCTGACGACGAGTCCGACACCGAGGAGGAACCCCGCCACCCACTTGCTGAGTACATGGAGTGGAAGGAGGAAAAAGACATGGGTGAGAACTGGGAGATTTTGGCGTGGTATGAGCATCCTGATGGAAACAAGAACTACGTTCTTGGCAGTGATGAGCGCTGGTACTGGGAGTACGAGGGGGCGTTCATGCTGATGCTTGATGAGGAGCTTGAGGACTTCAATTCCTGGCGTAGCAGTGATCCGGCTGCGGTGTTGTATTTGAGCGGGGAGTTGGAGGAGGAGGAGAAGGGCTGCAAGAGTGTTTGTGGGCTTGATACCATTTTGGAGGAGGATGAAGAGATTGAAGAGGAGGTTTGCGAAGTCAAGGAAGTTGAGGATCGGAATGGTTCGGCGACGGTCTGGGGTCTTGATGTCATCAAGGAGGAGGACGAAGAGCAGGCTTGCGAGGAGATGAGCGAAGTGGAGGAGGTGAAGGATCAGCAAGATCAGGAGAGAGTGTGGGGACTGGAGATTGTTGAGGAGGTTGATGAGGATGAGGAAGACTTTAAAGTATTCCTATGATTACCTAACTAAGTGAACTCGAGGATAAAGATGTGGGTTAGGATGTAAGGATTTGAAGCGGACTGGTCAATGAAGGAAGGATTGGGGGATGGTGATTAGATCAGATGATTGAGCTAAGGAGATAAATGAAAGTTTATGAAATACCTCACATTGTTCCATATGCAAGGGACTCGTGACGTGACATGATACTTGCAAGCTCGCCACCAAATTTCAGTGCTTCGCTGAAAGTCACGATTGACATGAATGAAAACTTCACAGGTGACTCTTCTTCCGCTTATTGACTAGATATGCACCGCTCTTTTCATCATTTCTCCCTTGTGTACAAAATGTGCTAAACTATCAGTAGTGTCTATTATGATCGTTCATTTTTACAGCAAGTTCCTCCTATGCCATGACCGTGAAATCTTACTGCCTCTGAATACATAACTTGACCTTGAAACTTCGTAGGCCTTATCTCTGTACTTCTTTTACCTACTTCCATTACCTATTTTACGATTGAACAAAGTGTGCTGGTATTGTGGCCGAGTGTCATCGACGATGTGAATACAGCCGTCGCCCTTCTCTCTCCATCCCCGTCAGCGTATATCTTGGCATGTAGGATCGTGAGAAAGCCGGTAGCTGGATGACAGCGAACTCTCATACCAACGTGAGGGTAAGATGCTTCCATATTGGCACAGAGAAGCTCATAGATTGAGGATGCGACAGTCACCATTGGAGTGAAGTGTCATCCCAGCACTGCGTTCCTGTTTAGCGCTGTTCAGTACTCACCTATTCTGTATGGTTGCCGGGCCACGCTCACAACAACCGAAAAGCGAACAGCTCTCAATTATATCACATAGAAGTTCATGAATTTCGGACCTGAACACGGCTGAAGTATTATCCGTAGCACTGCTCTGTTGTTCAGTGCTGTTCAGTCCTCACCTGCCCTATTCGTACCCCCTGATCCCCAAACCGACCAATCAGATGTCATATATCCGTTCGCCATGTCAACCTCAACACCATCACGATGTCAACAAACCATCCAAACCTGTTGACAGTCGCCAGCGACAGTTGAAAGCACGTTCCCACCAGAGGGGTTATAAAAATCTTCCACGATTCGCCAGATCCTAGACTAAAACCCTTCCTCCCTCATCCAAAAAACGGAACATAAGGATATCCCACGCATCATTGCACACCATAGCAAAGAAGCCTCAACATCCTTCATCATCTTCGTGATACGCCACTTCAATCTTCACTTCGTCGCAATGGCTTTCTCCTTCTGGTCCTCCGCCTTCACGGCGCAGACCCAACGCCTTGTGTTCCCGACCATTGCTGACATCAAGGCAATGGTCATCGCATCTTTTGCCGCATCAAGTGTGGCTCATGGTGAGTCGTCCACAATAGTCGCAGCTTCGGGTATCTAGACAAGTCTAACCATGCCAATTTAGTGTCCATTTCCACTGAGGCCTTTCAGATCCCCAACATCCTCAACACTCCTCAAGAATTCCAAACACTCTCCCTCATCGACTCATGTCAGCAAGGCGGCCTGATCGACAACATCACGAAAGCTCGGCGCATGAACGCTATCATCGATACCACCATCAAGGATATCACCTCCATCGACATCAACAAGACGACTCACGAGTCCAATATTGTCGACAATCGCAAGGATACCACCCAGTCGACCGACACTCAAGTTACCGCGCCTTTCATCATCGAGGACAACAAGTCTGCTCAAGTAGTCGAAGTCTCTCACCAAGACGGTCTCATCCACAATGGCGACACCATCACTAACGACAACTGTGACGCCACTTCATGCATCGCTGATGAGGAGCTTCTCACCAGTGATGCGAATGAGAAGCACATTTATCAACATCTCCTCCCCATCATGGACATCATCGAGGTTGACAACTCCAAAGGCCATACCTATCATCATGTCCTCCCCATCATCGACATTGTCGAGGTCAACAGCTCCATGGCTCCCAAAATCACCGATGTTGCTGACATTGACGACATGGGCGTCTCCGCCTCAAGCATTGGCTATGACTTCGAGCGCTTTTTGAGGGAAGATAAGATGACATGGGTGCATGCCGTCGCCAACCAACCCGAACTGTGCCACTCGATCTCCAAGACCAAGAAGCAAGCCATCGAGATCACCAAGCAAAGCACTCCAGTCATCAAGGCCACCGCTTCCGACATCAAGCTTTTGACCGACAAGAAGACTGAGAACATCAGCTCCAAGAAGGTAGTCGACACAGAAGTCGTCTTCCTTCACCATGCTCGCAGACTGTCCAATGAGTAAGTCATTCAACCAAATCCTACCCCATACTCACAGCAAAACCGCTTACCTTATGCGCAGTACCACTTCCTCAACCGAGACGGACAACACTACCGATAGTGCTACGAGCAGAGCTACCACTCCTGATACGCCCAAAACGGTGTACTCCCACCCCGACACAACCAAAGTTGACCACAAGTTTGACCATCCCGCACTGGCAAACATCAACGAGCTCAAGCAAGCCGAAGAGAGCCAGTCGCCCCCCGCCACTCTCGACACCTCCTCTTTCGACAACATGTACAACTACTCCAACATCTCACACCCCGAACTCGAAGTCACTCTTATCATGGAACGCCTCGACCTCAACTGCCGCTATGTCCAAATGACTTGCGGCTATTGGTACGCCCTCAACGACGATGACGAGATCCGCCCAATGTCCAAGACCGAGTACCAGGAGTTCATCAACTGGACCAGCCAAACTCCCGTCGTTACCCGCGACGATTTCGACAAGAAGCAACAAGCGGACGCCGAGGAGGGAATCATGACTAGCAACGCGATTGCCATTATTGAGAGTGTGGAGGATGAGGAGTTGGACAAGCAAGCCACTACCCCCGAGGAGTAGGACTCCAAGGGTCAAGACGGTTTTGACGATATGGATTACTACCGGCCCATCGAACTTATCGATCGCACCGAATCTGCCGACTATCAGGCTACCACCGGCATCGAACTCGTCTCATCCACCGACCTCGCTGACGACTTCGAGGACGAAGACGATTACCACTCCTCCGACCCCCTTGCAGCCTGGGAATCCAACCTCGCCGTCTGGAAAGACCCAGAAGACCTCGACGAAGATTGGGGCGTGATCGGCCTTTTTAACCACCCCGACGGAGAGAGACAAATCGTGATTGGCAACGACGAGCAAGTGTACTGGATGTACGAGGGCATGTTTCGCTTGCTTGATGTGCACGAGCTCGATCAGTTCAATCGGTGGAGAGACGGGGATGAATTTGCTTTTGATGAGATGGAGGCCAAGAGGGAGCCGAAGACGTGGGTGAGGGCGGTGCTGGGTAAGCGGAGGAATATGAATAAGTGGTACGCTTGGGGTTTGGAGATGGAGAGTATTGAGGAAGTAGAAGAGGTGGAGGAGGTTTACGAGTGTTGGTAATTGGTAGGGGACGGATGGGAAGGACGGCTGATGTTGGGATTTGACTTTGTGGGGTAGAGGTATGGTACGGGTACGGATGGGTCAAGCACGGGATGGGATCGGGACTTTGAGGATGGGACGGAGGGCAAGGATTGGGGAGTCAACGGGATATGGGTGAGAACAGCGCAATAAACTGTCAGCGGTAAAACTTGACCGATATTGTGAAATGTGACAGTGCCTTGTAATGATTAAAGGTGTCCGGATGTTTGATTGCAATGATTCCACTAGGTTTCCAGCATGCAATCACTACTAAAGGCGATCGTAAGCACCCATCGAGTTGTCTTTTTTTCCCGTAACGCTATAGCGCTTGATTACACGCTATAGTGATAGTGTTCGATAGTGCACCTACTTGCGCGCAGGCAGTCCCATGAACGAGGGGCACACTCCTCTCTGAGAGGCTGTTAGTGCAGGTCCACTGTAACCGCTTGAAAGGCCCGTTCTGCTAACCCCTACCTAGCCATCGTCCCCAGAAACCACCTGCCGTAGGACCAGCTGCTGTACTGTTAACGACCTGACGGGACTTCTTGACCGAAACATCCTTCAACAACATTGATTTTGAGAGAGGATATGCGAAGGAGGACGGACAATTGATTTACAACATGATTGCGCGTGGAAACAGTCAAAGGCTCAAGAAAAATACAATCATTTGTGATGTGATGTCAAAAGAAAACATCGAGAACGAGAACACGACGAGATCGCGAAGCGCTCTCAGAACGCACTTGACAAGGCCCTTGTGCACTGTCGCACACTCTCACCATACCGCGACAGTGTGGCCCTATCTACCACCCTCGTTGAGGATTAAAGGATTATATATCACCTGTATCAACAACTGTAGATTCGAAACTACCACAGTTACTGGTTATATCAGCTTGAAACCTTCATGCAATGATGTTATCGCCGAGTGTCCCACAATGATCATACACTTGTTCGGCCTCCGCCGTCAGTGCATCGCGATGTCTTGGCACATGCGTTCCTGGTCAGTCTATCAATCTGCCATCCTGAGCGGCACGCAAAATCCATCGTCTCAATGTGAATTATTTAATCTCCGGGCACAAGTCATCCAGAAAATCAAGTCTTTTCTTGGCCTCCAGCTACTGCGGCTGTGAAATCATGAGATTATTCGATGAACTTTAGCCCCGTCAACTCGGTCGTTGCCAGCTGCACAGCTGATTGTCGCCAGTCAGGCAATCTGAGATGGCCCAGCATGAACATGCCTCAGTAAGTTTAACGCCAGTCTTCTCCGAACTACCAGATTATACGTCCGTAAGTATTATTCAGTGTATTCAGGCAGCGTCAGTCTTGTCAGCAACAGCTGTCAGATCAGACTGTCGCCAGCCATGTCATTCCGGATGCTCTGGTATGAACAGCCCTGAGTGGGTACAGCTCCAATCTTCCACGGGCCTCCAGCTTCAGCGACTGTGAGGTCCATTTGGTGAGTCTGAAGACCACTTGGCTTCATTGGCTACAATTCAAGATCTGGCTGTCGCTGAACTGATACCCGAATAGTTGAATATAGCCCGTCACCAGGGAAACGCCAAATTCCATGAGCTTGATAGACTTCCATGGCTCTGGAAGCTGTTCAGTAAACTCGAGTGCCGTCAGCTTGGCTGGCAACAATTGTAATTCTGCCTGTCGCCTGACGTTCCACATCGAATACTGGCCGAACAATCGATGTAGCAACCACTCTTCCATTCCCTTCCCCCGTTGCTATGCCCACACATCTGTTCAGCCATGTTCCACCCTGTTCAGCACTGGTCAGTCCCCCAGAAGCAGCTGTTCACGCCTGTTCACAGGCCACCTTCCTTGTCCGGGCACTCTCTGCCCGTCTCGACCAATCACATGTAATACCCTGTCGCCGGGTTGCTCATGACAACCAAAACACCAACGGTCGCCTGTCAGCAGCATCACCAACCTTGCTGCCACCACCTTCCGCCCACCTCAACGGCGACATTCAAAGGCAAACATGTAGTTATTGCACTACTAATTCGTGAACAGTTCATCTGAACAGATCTGAATTCACCCAGCAACGCAGTAGCACGGGCCCAGCCGGGGAAAGTATAAGAGCACATCTTCTGATGCCAATACTGGAACTGAATCCTTCTCTCCCCATCTCACTTCGGAGACTCACATTTGCGCAAGCACAAGCATACCTATCTTTGACCAAGTCAACCAAACGTCCTTGCGCAAACATACAACTCGCCTCGCGGCATCTATCTATCGACCTCAACTCTTCCATCTACTTTCAAGATCTTGCCGCTCTGCCGCATCATCTTCTCTCCATATCATCACCAGTCAAGCATCACGCGCGACTATTACCTTGATTACCTCTTCTCATCTTTCTCTCCACACATTCTCCTTCTCACTCCACTCCGTCTCTCTATCTTCATTCGACATCATGTCTTCTTCTACCGCAACTTCTGCGCTCGCGCACATTATCGATCACAAGATGACCGACATTGTCAACACTCAGAACATCAACAATAACAACAACTACATTCACCAAACTAGCCCTTCGAACGACAACATGACCAGTATTACCGATTCTGCCGACGTCGACATGACCTTCAACGTGGTCATGGCCATGATTCTCATCTCCTCTGTGACTGGCAACACTTTGCTGGCTATTATGAGCACCATTTTCATCATCGTCATCCTAAAGATCACCCCGCCCGAGGTCATCGACACCGAGACCATCCTCACTCAGCAGGCCGCTACTACTGATGTCACCATTCCCACGGCTCACATCACCAACTTGCAGGTCATGGACACACCTAATACCGAAGTCAACAACACTCCCACCAGCCTCGACGATACCACCATCACAACTCCCAACCTGGAGACTTCCACCGACGATGAGCTTTCCACTCTCATTGTTCCTGTCGACGAGACGGTCCGGGTCTACCACCACGCTCGTCCCACTTCCTACATCGCCGAAATCATCACTCCTGCCACGACCTCCGTCGAGGACATCAAGTCGACAAACCACGGCAACGACTACTTCGGTGGTCTCGCCTCCGACATCTTCAATTTCAAGAGCTTCCACGAATATCTCGAGGAAGACCAGATGTGGCTCGCCCACATGCCTCATCCGAACCCGGCTATCACTTCAGCGCCCGAGGCTACTGCGATTGTTCAGACGACAAAGATCGCCAAAGCGGCCCGTCCCGCATCCAAGACCAGTAAGTCAAGATGAACCCAAAAATAAGAAAAGGGCCAAAGCTAACTTCAAGTTAGTCCCTACCTCGCTCAAGTTCAGACTCAGCACGATCTACGAGGAGGACGAGGAAGAGATCGAGGAAGACGAGGAAGACATCGAGTTCCCTCGCTCTTCCTCCGACGAAGCGGACGACAATCACAACAGCCTCGCTGACTTCGAGGACTTCTCGGATTCGGAAGAGGAGATCATCGCCTTCGCCAAGAAGGTTAACCGACTTTGCGACGAGCTCGACAAGGTCGAGCGCTTCTCTGAACCAGTGGAGCACATCATCGCTCTGGGCCAAGATATCGAGGCCACATTCAAGCAATGGGACGAGGAAGACCTTGAGATGTTCTCCGACAGCGAGGAGGATACCATCTCCTTGGCCAAGCAGATTGAGGTTGATACTCGACCCAGCCCGCCCGACTCTCCCGTCCGCGCCGCCAAGAAATCACCACGATTCACGGCATCCGGCTTTTTGATTGAGACTCCGGAAAACTCTCCGCATGCTCACAGTCCGATTGGCCCTCCCCTCCGGAGCCCAGAGGGCAGGTTTCTGCAGACTCCGAACGGCATTCAAGTCCGCAAAAACATCTTCGCTTCCCCTATTGGAGAATCTTTCCAACACACTCGCAAGGTCTCAAATGAGTAAGTCATGTTCAACACCTCACTTTCATCTGAAAAGCCTTTACTAATTGTTCATAGGACCAACACTTCGGAGGACACCAACGGCAGCAAGACAACCACCACAGCGCCCGAATCTCCTACGACAGTTTACTCGAGCCCGGACAATGTCCAAGAGTACCAGGCCATGGCTGGTTTCACCGTCGCCCTTTCCGCCAAAAAGGCCACGGCTATCAGTTTTCATCCCATCGCCCAACCCGGCGATGATATCCAATACGACAGAAGATTCCTCAAGGATGAAACGCCGTCACCATCGCCCACACGCTACCAAAGCCCGGCTAGCGACAGGTCAACGCCTTCAACCAAGTCGGAGGACATGAGCACCCCTTACGACTTCACCCACCATTCCGACGACTCGGAGATCCTTGCCATTCTGAAGCGTCCCGGCGGAGCCACCTACGCCAAGATGAGCTGCGGCAACTGGTTCTTTCTGAACGACGACGGCACACTTGATGAACTTAGCTGGCGGGAGTACGAGGAACTCATTGATTTCATCGTCGGTGACATTGCTTCTCTCCCGCAGAAGCTCCACCATGTCGCACTACACGCCGCCGCCAAGTTTCAGAACGAGCAAGAGCCAATTGCCACTATGGGCTAGGAGTCCATAGGGCATGTGGTTCAGAGTCAAGAAGAAGAACTACCACTCCCATGGGTCCCATGGGACGATGAGCCGGAGATCTTGCCTGAGGTCAACGTGGAGGAGGAGCTCCCGCTGCCGTGGGTCCCCTGGGATGAACCCGAGACTGTGAGCTCAGAGGCCGAGCCTAAACTGGAGGGTCAACACGACAAAAGCACCTCGGAGACCATAAACAACATCACTGAGCCCGTGGACGAGAAAATCACCGCGAACGTTGCCGAGGACATTATCAATTCGGACCAACCAGATGAGAAGTGGTATAAGGCGGAAGAAATGCCGCCCAGATGGTTTGTAATGGAGCACATTCGGTGCCCAGGCGATGAAATTTCATACTACGCCGAATACGTTCGGGGCAGCGATGACCGCTGGTACTTCCGCCTGGACGGGCCGGAATACAGGCCCCTGGACGCACGCGAGCTCCGGTGGTTTCTCAATTGGCGGGCCAGCACTCGCCCATTGACCTACATTGTCGAGCTCGAGGAAGAGGAGTGCTTCTGAAAAGAAGAAAAAGAAAGAAAACGAAAAGGAAAAGAAACAAAGAAGAAAAAAATATATGACAATCTCGGATTCCAGCCAACGAACCTCACGAACGGGAAGTGGGCGCTGGAACAAAAAAATCAATCGGAAGGACAGGACCGAACGCCACTTGCCGACGGGTTCAGCGCCGACAAGCGAATGATACACTACAACAAGGGTCCAAGAGTAGGGCAATTGAGATAGGTATGTGCGGTGCACTGTTGGGGTCCAAGGCCAACTGGGTGCCGACGGAGGAGTTTTGGACGGAAATTGGTTTTGGGGGGGGGAGTGTTCTGGCAATCTGAGAAAAGGGAGTAAGCTAGGAGTGCCAGACAAATCATCAGAACAAGACACTTGTAGCTTTCTTCCACTCAAAATGACCCTCTTATGCAACGTGAACAAGTGATACTGACGTCCAATATGCATGAAAAGTGATGGCAAGGTCTCATACTAAACAGTGTATATGATGCAAATGGGTGGTGAGGTCTCATTCTAACAAACTTACCCTGCTATAGTAATCAACGACTGCAGAGAAACGCTACGTTATTGACATTGCCGACGTGATGATAAGAAGAAAGCAAACCGGCAAAGTAAGTTTCCGTCCCTGGGGCCTGGCTCGAGCATAGCCTTGCTGATGAAAAACCAGCAGGATCGATATATGGATGCCTCGGATGATAATGCTGGAACGACGGTATGATTTTGAAGACGATTGTGAACGGTCCAACCTCGGCCGATGGAGGCATGACAAGGCTTGGCTTGATCACCTTGGACTAAACAAGCGCGAGTCGGCGTCATGTCGAAGGCGTGGGAGACCAGGGACAAAAGACTATCCGTGTCTGGACAGGTTGGAGGATTCTTAGTCTTTTCTAGGGCCGTGACGGTGTGCCGGAGTAAACGGTTATGGGATTAGCCGAACAGACCATGCGTGGAGCACCGTCTCCTTGCATCCATCATCATGGCATGGCGTCAGCGGATCATGAGGTCAAGTCTAGGCCTTGGCGGGGGGAGATGAGAGAGATGGTGGACGAAGACGAGCCGGACATGTTGTTGTTGAATCTTTTCTGTCTGTCTGGGATTGGGATCAAGGTGCTGCCGAGTCGAGTTCGGAGGATCGTGGTGATGATGATGATGATGATGATGAGGAAGAAGAGGATTTCTGTTCGGGAGCCGTACCCTTATGGAGCCATCAGGATGTGGAGAGATTTTCCAGGTGCGTTGGGTGGTTTCCATTGTGTGTCAGTGTTTGAGAAGCGCTTACCCTCCCTGCTTGCCTCCTCCTCCTCGTCGTCGTTTCGGGGTTGGCGTTGGGTTGCATGAACGGTGATGCATTATCAGATGCCCTGGTCACTTCATTGATAGGTGCCAATCGGATGTAACGTCACGTAACATTCTTTCCGTTTTCGAGAGAGTGTCTGTGCTGCGGTGTGCTGCTCCTGCTGTTCTGTGCTGTTGTACACCTTGGAACTCATGTGGCACTTGCCCGCCCGGGATTTTGTGATGTGAATATCTCGCAAATTTGCACAAATTGGGGTGGGGGTCCCATCTAGTCTTGTCCTCTCCAGTTCTCCATCGTCCTCCATGTCCTACTGATGCATGCAGGCATTCAGGCCAAGATACGACGATTGCCGCACTCCTGGTATTGTTCCGCACGTGTGGTGCCGTGGTGGATAGTGATGATGGTGATCTTGCTTTCTATCGAGTACATACCTATCGAGGGACCGAGGACTTCCATTCGTTGATTTGTCCAAGGGAAGGGAAGGAGGAAGCAAAGATGCGCTGCGGATCGAGCCATGTCGTAAAAAGGTTAGCCCCAAAAGTGGCAGGCGCTTCCACAAAAAGAAGCCAATGTTCGACTTGGCGACACTAGTACCCCTGTCGACACTATAACCCCCCTTGTCTATAACCCCCAGTGTGGGCACACGAGTTGGCACGCTAGACGGCGCGGAAGGTCGTGAGTTTGTTCCGCCGCCGCGGGGAAGGAGGTTTGGATGGAGCCTTCCAATATGCACAAGGTGCAGCGTCCACAGTGGAAACAGTAGGAAGATATCCGAGTCGTCGGCGCCCTCCCTCTCCTGAACCCGCGAAAGACCCGTCCAAGTTCCAACGGCTTTTCAGAAGAGCTCTGGTGCCGGAGCTCATCCTCTTTGTGCGCTAGATCGACTGCGAACTCCTGCAAAGTGCGTCATAATGGTCCGACCACCTGCGACGACTAACGCCAACAGAAATGACCCCTTCAGACCATTTTTAATCCCCCCATAGCCTTCGAACCTCCCCCTCGGAGTCTGCCATCATCTCTTTCGTTTTATTTTTCCAATACTTCACCTTTTGGGGAGCGCTTCCAGTCGCCACCCCGTGTGCTCCAGAGGGTCCTGGGCTCCTGGCCGTGTCTGAGGTGTAGCAATTGTGCGAATGACTACTATTATGTGGTCTGTCAGTTCTGCTGCAAGTTTTCTTGTCGCTGGGTGTCTTGTCAGAATTGTGTTTAGCCAACAACTAACGTGGAAATGCCTGGCAATAAAAGGCTGTGTCAATGCCCTTGTCTTCATTCCTGAAGCCTGTCAGCCTGTCAATCAGAATGGTCCGGGGGCAAGTGCTGTTGCTGCCGGGACCGCAGCGCCCTGCGTCGCCTGCCTTTCCAGCGCCCAAACTGTCCAACTGAAAGTGGCAGGCACATGTCTCCGCCTGCCCGCCCGTGCCTGCAGTGCTTGCCGTTTCCACGCCGGTCTTGTGGGAAGGACGAAACAAGTGGAAATGACAGCCGGAAGAAATGAAATGTCTTGCTCCTCCTTGTAATATTTTCCCTCCCCCCTACAAGATCGGGAAGAAGAAAGAAGGAGCAAGAAAAAAGAAAGGAGAAAAAAGAAAAACAAAAACCGACAATGGGACAGACCCGAAGTCGGAACCGGGCCTTTGAATGATTCTTTTGTCCTGACTTGTGTCTTTTATCTTTCCAGGACTCCGGGCCGAAACTGCACTGTATTGAGTGCCCTTTGAGCACCTCCAGGGCTTTTTGAGCCCCTGTCGAGTGTGTTGTGGTGTGTGTTACTGACCCTACCTATAATTCCGAAAATCCGGGCCCCTCAGAAAGAGGTTCTCAGCATTCATGATGCTTCCTCCCTGCTCTCGGTGCTTCCCTTGCCCTGTCGTTTGGAAGGGAAGCGCACCGCGGACGGTGCCGTCGTTGCCGTGCCGGGCTGGGGTGATTTTCCTCACGTCACTGTGGTCTTGGAGACAGGCGAGAGGCTGACCAATCAGAATGAAGAAATGCCCCTGGCGCATACACCTTACCCGTTTGGGGCCGTTGCTGGCTAAGCTAGGCACCCCGGGGTCGCCCCTGGCCTCTTTGCCTAATTGTGCCTAGGTCTCATCTCCTCTCACTTTTATTTTTGTCACATTTCTGTGAACAACAGACGTCTGACACAGTATCGTTCGCGACGCCGTGAGCCATCGAACACCACGCACTCAGAAAAGCACCGCAAACCCCGACGGCCCCTCCGTCTCTGCTGGAAGATGGAAGGAAGGTTGTGGTGTCGTTTCTTCTCTCCTCTTGTTTTCCAGACCAGCCGGCCAGTCCCAGCCAGTACGAGCCACAGTACCCTCAGCCGGTGGTGAAACACTGGGCGCAAAGCAGCAGGTCAACAGGAGGTCTTCGTCCAGACCGGTCGTTTTGAGGTTCCTGTTGCTTGGTACCAACCTTAATATCTCGGCACCTGCCCATTCGCATGGACGCAATTCGCACGCTTCGGGTTTGGGCAACCCTCCGTCGCCTCGCTCGACTGCCTCCTTTGGGAATCTCTTCTGTTGTGTTGTGTTGCGTGCGCGCCGCGGGGAACAGGGCCAAAGCAGTCGAGAAAAGGGAGCATGGCCCAGATGGCTTCATCCATTCCTCTCAATTCCCAAGCCTTCCCCTCTCCCACTTGGTCCGACTGCCTGATGCCGTGAGGTGGTAGTGTCTGGCTGTCTGGCAGTATCCAGACCTAACCAGCCAAGCCAGTGTGCGCAGTGCCGGTTTTGCCAGTACAGTACATACAGCTATACTCCTACTACTACCAAACACATCGACTTTATCCCACCAGCAGTCCGCCCTTGGGTTTTTTCGCACCGACCCGACGCTTTGCATACCTTACATATCTCTTTTGCATGCCTTCTTGCCCCCCCTTCGAATTGCTGTTTAACTGTCCCCCCCACTCGTGGCCCACTCGTCAATTCATCTGCCCTTGTAGTCCCAATCCTCCAATTAGTTCCATCTCTCCCTTCAGCGGGTGTCTCTCTGTCCGTGTCGCCAGTAGCAGCAGCAGCAGCAGCAGCAGCAGCAGCAGCCCGTCGGCCGCTGTCTCACAGACACCGACACACCTCCGGGTTCCTAGGTTATCCCGGGGAATCGGGTCGCTGCCCCGACCTACCCCAATACATGCCTTTTGTTCAGGCCCGAGTAACAAAACACCTGGCATCCATCCCATTTGCCCGCCGTCTCCATCATCCACTTGTCTGCATTGCTCGGCAGCACAATCCAGGCCCAGTCATCATCAACCAAGGTAGGTACATAGTTCCAGTTCCGCACTCTTGGGTCAAGCGTCTTGGGGCCGCTAAATTTCACACAGCCCCGCTAGCACCGGACACCAATCCAAGCCTTCCCTAGCGCTGGCGTCTTCTCACTTCCCGGTGATCAGCCAACGCTCCGCTTGTGAAATAAAGCTGATCCGGGTCTGGGGAAAGAGAGCCGAGAATGCGCTGGAACTACACTACTAGCAGCTACAGTACACTAGACTACTAGTAACGCTTCCATCCTCGTCCAGTCGCCCAGCATCCCCTCGCTGGCTCATTGATGGCTGTGGAGTCAGGGCCTCCTTACTAGAGGATTGCCATCCCCAACCCTTCCATCTTGGGTGTCCACCATCTGGTCTCCATCCAAGCTCCATCTTTGTTTCTCCTTCCAACAAAACCAACCGACTCCCTCCCGTCCCTCTCGACCCTAGTCCCCTGGCATCAATCAGCCTTACAAGTATCATCCTCACACGCTTCAACAAGCTTCCCGCCGAGAGCCTGCTGCCTCACTCCACAATGGAGGCCCTCAACATGCTCGACTTTAGGTATTGCGGCCTTGTCCTTCGCCACAGCCTCGACATCTTCTACGACGCCTACGACGGTGAGCCGAGTCTTTTCGACGAGTTTAACCCCACCGAGCATGACGATGAAAGGTCAGTAAAACACGTGTGTCCAACCTTGGGCCACATGGCTGCAGACATTGACACGACGGACATCAGTGTCACACAAAACTTCTCCTCCATCTGGATACAACGACCGCTATCCGATTCGACGCCGCCATTAAGCCCTGCTGTTTCACGAGAACCATTCCAGTTCCACGGCATCTGTCACAGCAATGATTCCTCCGATTCCAGGGCGCCTCTTTCCGGAGAACTTCTATGGAGCCTGGGCTCGCTTTCAGTTTTGGATGCATTTGTGAAGACGCCAGAGCGGTACGAACATGTCGCAGTTCCGCTGAGTTCCGATCTGTACATGGTGCGGGAGGAAGCATATGTCGACTACATTCCATGTCCAGGTTCTGGTCCAGGTTCGCCCGCCCTCAGCGTTTTGTCCGAAGCAGCCCTACCCGAAATTGTCGATGAGTTCCCCAAAATCGACGACAGCCGACCAGTGGTGACCGAAATTGAACCGGTTACGGAGGAGGAGACGAGCAAGGTTGAAATGGAAATGCCAAAGGTCGAACCACCCAAGATTGAAGAGCGATCCGTGTCTCTATCCAGTCAACCCGTTCAACCCAGTCAGACGCGCAATTGGCTTGCAACTGTTCTCGAGAAGAGACAAGCGACCCCCGAGAACGACGGTGCACCCGTGCTCACCAAGGTACAAGCCGCGTTTGATGAGGAGCAATTAAAGAAGACAGTGTATGTTTGGAGTACAATTTTTCGTTCAATGCGTAAAATGAAACTAACCCAGGGCACAGGAGGGAACATCGTCGTCACAACGAGCTCACCAAGCCGCGTCTCAACAAGCGCACCCGTGTGCGTTCCAGTGTACCGCCGCAAAGTCGCAAGAAGGCAAAGCATATGTCGGGGCACCCATCACCATCACCCTCACCCGCACCAGAATTTTCGCCATATCCACAATATTCGCTGCATCAAGTCTGGACTGGTTGAAGAAAAGGAAGTTGTCCACGAAAACCACCACCACCACTACCGAGAAAGTGAGCAAGGGGGGGAGGCAGCAACGGGGAAACTGGATCGAGTGTTGCCGCTACTCCCATCTTCGACTCACGCATGCACTTTGAAATGCGATATGGCGGAATTGGATACCGAGGTTCATCGAACCCCAGCACCAGCTCTCTGGATCGTCGTCTCAATCATCGGCAGCTTATAACGAAACCCGACATGAACATTCAACCTGCATCAGGCCGGGCCTCACAATCATTCGACTAGGCGGCCGAACGAACGACAGGATCTATTCACGCACTTCGGCCGTCATGGGCCACCAAACAACCATTGCCCCCCAATACACGGGAACGGGGTTTTGGGAACTTTCCGTCTGTTCGGATCCGTACAAAGCGATGACCGACACGACAGTTTTTGTGCCACATTATTATGCAGTTGGCATCAAGCAAACTCCTACGATCACTCATACAACCCACTTTTTGTATACAACACCGACTCGTTTTACAGTTGACTTCTTTTTTTGTTTCTGTTTTATCACAACGGATACCCCCTTTTTCTCGCATTTTGTATGATTCTAGTTTAGCAAAAAACAATTACTGTGTTATATCTTGAAGTCGCTCGTTTACCCACTCACTCACTCGCTTGCCTGCTTGTTCGCATGCACGCTAGCTAGCCGCGCGCTCATTTCTCGTCGCCATCATCATCGTCATCATCATCATCATCATCCACAACACATCCTCTTTCTCCTACAGTTACTCAACATACTGTCTAGATGGGGCAATTCTTTGAAAGTATACGGTTAATCAAAGAAGTTTAGCATTAGCAGCACCCATCGTCATGAAAAATCGAAAAAAGCAAAAACTCGACGAAATGGTGAATGTACTGTGCATTATTGCATTCAAAACCCGTGAGATCTGCGTGACATGTGCAAAATGAACTATCCAAGGTACATGCTAGCAGTATTTCTCTTGACATTGGCACATGAAAGTGAGAAAGAAACTTCAAAGAGGGGGGGGGGGGGGGGGGGGGGTGCTTAGAGCGGTGAACTACCTACTTTCGCAACTGCCCGGATGGCCAGAATGGAATACTGAAGAAGAAATCCTCAAAACCGCCACATCTGCAAGCCTTTTTGACCACCAGCGAGCAAACACACATTGACGGTACATAATGTAATGGTTACTTTACTGAAGCGGGAATGCACCTCCTCCTTCGATTGACCATCTCGCATCAGTTGCAGCACAGCACATGGCAACAGGGCAAACAGGGCACAGGACTAGGTACAGGACGCACAGATGGAGGTCAATGCCTACGTCTAGACACCGTGACCAAAGCCTACTAGGTAGAGGTATGGAACAGGGAGAGCCCGGAGCCTGAAGAAGACTAGGTAACTACTTATAACACTAGAGAGGATTAGGTAGACTGACTACGTAGCGTTCTGCTTAGCAATGCATAACCCAGCAGCAGCTCCGACGACCGACCATAATGACCGTGCGAAGTCGAAGCCTTGTCCTTGTGGTGGAAAAAGCGTGCGGAGCACAGCCAATGCATAATTTGCATTGCCATTACCTGCCCGCCCGGCTCCCGGTGGCGATGGCGTTCTAGAAGCTGATGTACTATGTAGTGCTGCATGATTCGTGGAATCAACGATGGGTAGGTATCAAGGGTGTCGGAGTCTCTCCAGGATTACTAGAGGAGGAGGTAAGGAGAGTTGAACGCCAAGAGAGCTGAGAGCTGAAAGTGTGGATGTGGATTGGGAGGCTGGGTGTGTTTGCTACAGTGTTAGCAACTTGATTGGTCTGTTTACATAGGTACTAATAGATAGCTGAAGAAGTGGACGGTGCGTGAGAGGCCAGAGAGCGAACTAAAGTGCGCGGAATTGGGTCCGGATTGGCAGGATTCATCCGCTCTGCCTTCTGATTTGGGAATGCACTGCGTTGTGGTGTCTCTTTTGGTTTTATTTGAGGCTTTATGTACTACCCAGCTCTACCAGCCCAGTAGCGATTCCTCCAGAATCTGGCACCTTCGGAGTTTCTCGAGAAAAAAATGGAAGACGTCACTGTAAGACAAGCAGTCGAATACCTAGGGAGGTACTCGAAAGACAGTGAGGACAGCAGCGGGATGAGTGGGAGTGATGTTTTTGTCACAGTGTAAGCAAGTCGAGTCCGAAAGAGCCGATATGTTTGCCTAACAATCCGATGCTGCAGCAGGACGACGGGCTGACGGGAGTCCCGTCTGTAAGGGCTGGGATGTTGTGCAACAAGACAAATCGATCGGTCGGGAGGACTTGGGAGAAAAGGAGAAAAAATGATGCTTGAGAGAGAAGAGTACGGGAACTGCACCCGGGACAAGCACAATGGTGTGTTTGCGATGTCGAATGGGTACCTGGGAGACTCACGGACCGAAGATTCTGTAATGCCAGTTCACCGGTCTCGACCAGTCTTTGATTGTCTTTGCATTGCGGGAACTACACCCGGCGTCAACTTGGATTGCATCCTTCACCGTCCTGAAGAATGGACAATTTCGGACATTTTTCTATGTCGGTAGCATATGATAGGCAGGTGTCGATACGGGAACTCCCGAAACCAGGCGAGCGGTCTGGTGTGTGCATTTTGTCCAACTGAGACTGCTCTGTTTCGGTTCCTGAATGTCTCAAATGTTCCTTGTGTGTGTCTTCAGTATTTATATCAGGGCAGCAGGGAAACCCGAGTATACCTATAGGAAGAAATCCCGAAAATGAGACGGGACCTGCACCAGGTATTTGCCTATCATGCAAGTAAATCATCTGCTCGAAATGATGTTGCTGCCCTTGGGAGTCTCGGTCCGTGTTGAGCGCTGAACGGGGAATCGGACCCAAGCACCGGGCTAACACGGGCGCAGCGGGCCAGCTGCTAAGAAAAAAGCGGAGTTCGGGAACTGCACCCGAACCCGACGAGGTGTCACCCGGACCCGGACCCGGCTGGGCAAGCTACTGCGCGGTAAGTCAGACATGGTAAAACACACGGTGAGGTCCATGACGCAAAGGCGGCCAAAAATACATATGCAGCGCTTGGCACATGTCGATCTTTTGCTGCTATGTGGGCTTTGATGGTTTTGCTTCCTCGAAGCCTGGTCGCCTCTAAGGTCAGTCTTGTGCACTACTAGTGTACACGACATTTCCACAATCCCATGGCCGTTGATTCCTTATCAGAATGTTAGCAATTGGAATCCATTCATCAATGACCTTTGTTGACTCGTTTATTTCCTTTGAAAACCCGCGCATCCCATCCACCGGCCTCTCGCCCGACTCCGGCCAATCACATTGTCTCAACAGGCATAATCATCCCACAACCGTTGAATGAGCAGATGAGACAGAGATACCTTTAGGCCTCGATGATTGGAGGCCTGGAGATCACTTTACCCCTTTCAGGCAAGCACCAAAGCTGATCTGGTGGTTCGAGGGAAATGGTACGATGGAGATATGCTTCGACGTTCCCGAGGTATATCCGGTGACGGGCCTGAGGGTGGTCAGAGGGTTAGAGGGCGCAGAAGGTGCCGGGCGGTAGATGAAAACGCTAAATTTCCTGATGGACGACTGACCAGAGCCACAAATGAAGTTGCTTCCTTGTTGGAGCTTGATTGCATCGAAGACGACGAGACGGACGAGTGGGTACTGGAGTGGGATAGCTGCGCGTCCTTCAAATTACCTGATATGATGGTACGTACACATTGTTTATCTCCTCGCCACCCAACACACTGACTCTCGGCGGTTTGCGCCGGCGTATAAGGCCGTTCGAAAGTCTACAATGGTTGGAAGCGGAAAGACGGCATCAAGGGCCGCTTGAAACTGAAATGACAATGAAAGTGACACACTGTCCGGGGCAACTTACGCAACATCGACGGGAGCCTCTGGTGGTGGGGAGAAGGAACAGGATAAGCCGTGCCGGCGGTGGTTGCCTTGAAACGCTGCCAGTCCTTGGTTTTCGTGTACGGACTTGGAAACGGGGCCCACTCAGTGGTTCGTCTGGACTTCATGATGCGGGTGTGTGGTGCTTCGACTGCAGTGATGAAGAAATCAACTCGAGGTCGTGATTGTGAAGGAGAAGAGTTTGGAATGGGGAACAGTCTTTCCAGACGGAAGGATCAGATCCTGTTTCTCCACCTATGTACTCTTCTCCAGCTATATTGGCCGAATGCTCTTTCCGAAGGTCCCCAACTTTATCTTCATTTTGTTTGTGGCAGGCACGAATGTCATGGCTACCATTGTCGGCACTAGGCTGTAAGACACTCTTCATTATCTTGGGCAGTAGAGAACGACGAGCAAGGTGGCTCCTTCAATATTATGCTTCACTCATGTATCTTTCTGTTTTTGTATGCGTCGTCATATTTTGCACCACCTGGTTTGCCGTACCTAAGAAGCAGGAGCTCCAAAGACAGAGACGCGTTCACTGAAGAATGGAGGATGGTTCAGTTCTAGAAGGCTGCTAAGAATTTAAGTGAGCTGACGGCCGTAGGGATGGTGGATTCTGTCAATAACTTCTCGTTCGCCTGCATCTCGTGGTGCTTCCGTCGCTGGCAAAGAAGACAACTTGCCATGTTGATTGTCGTACCAATATATCGCCCCTATAGTAGCCGCCATGCTGTGATGATAATCCCATAAGCCAGAATAACCCAAGTATGAATGATGATGGTGTCCAGGCTAAGTCCATCAAAAGAGAGGGGTGAGTTGCCGTCCAAGCAGAGTAACGGGGCTTGTGAGCCGAGGCGAACATCATATAATCATCTACCTGGAAATTGCTTGCCCATCTCATTTCTCCAAAGCTTTCGCTCCCGATTTGGCTGATGAGATTTGGCTCGACTGTTGCTATTGCCGTCGCATCTCCTGATGCTAGGAAGACGATAGTCGCTATCCATGACCTTTCTGCGTCCGAAAGAGGGTTGATCATGATATGTTTGATGAACAGGCGAGTG
This sequence comes from Neurospora hispaniola, assembly GCF_033458365.1. Classification (NCBI taxonomy): domain Eukaryota; kingdom Fungi; phylum Ascomycota; class Sordariomycetes; order Sordariales; family Sordariaceae; genus Neurospora; species Neurospora hispaniola. The sequence goes on along the minus strand of NW_026944407.1, from coordinate 4,615,276 downwards.
TGCGATACATTCAGCTAAACGTAAAGTTCATAACACTCGCATCGGAACTCCCGTGCTTGCCTTTTACCTGTTTACGTGGTCATATCCAAAGAGTTTGCCATGGATGGCAGGCTTCAGCACGGTGTGGCTTGCGAGAAGTAGCTTTTTATGAGTCATTTGTCGGCCGCTAAAGTACATAAGGTTATACCTTATACTTTCGATTTCTAAGAATTTGAAAGTCAATCCATATGTGGAAAACAATAACTGTTCTGTAAACATGGATTATCTGCTAGACAACGCTTGTTGAGACTCCGCTTCGTAAATAACACAGAAAACAGGACGAATTAACCAAAGCAAAAGGAAGCTGGCGCATTCAAAAGCATAGATATCGTATCCGAAAAAGCGTTGGTCGTCAAAATAACCATCACGGCTTATAAACCCTGAACATAAGGAATCCTAGCATCATCCGCCTTTGTACCACAGATGTTAGTATCTTGATCGCTCTTCACGAATCTCATTTAGGATTAACTTACCGCCACCACAGCCTCCTCCTCCTCCTCCTCCCCCTCCTCCTCCGCATCCACCACCCCCTCCGCACCCGCCGCCGCCGCCGCCGCCGCCGCAAGCACTACCGCTAGCACCACCGCCGCATCCCTAAGCAAAGAGAATCCGTTAGCATTTGATGAACAAGCAGGGCTTCCTCCTGCACCAGCTGGCACGCATATAGAATAACTTACCCCACCACATCCCTAGACGAATCCACGTTAGCATCACGTCCACCATCATCATAGGAATGAGGATAACTTACCCCGGCACCACCACAACCACCCGCAGCAACGCCTCCTCCGCAGGTGCCCGCAGCACAAGCTCCATTGGCTCCGGTCCCACAGCCGGCAATATATCCCGGATCCCAACCGTAGTAGAGGCCCGGGGTAAACCAAATGGGGTACATGTAGGGCCCGGCCATGTAGTACGGGTATCCCCAGTGGTCGTAGTACGCAGCATCCCGGGGCGGAATAGTTCTGCCCTTCTTCTCGGCACGCTTCTTGGCTTTGGCGTATGCGTCGTCCAGTCTCTTTTGGTGAAGGGCGGCGAGTTGCATGCGCACACGGTTCTGGATGGTTAGATTAGGCTGCGAAGGATCGACGTGTAGCATCACGGCGTTGTGGGAAGAAATGTGGGCAGACTTGTCGGGTGGGCAGAGTTTGGCTTTTTCGGAGGTGTGGAAAGCTTCGGCAACTGCAAGGAAGTTGGTTAGCGATCCAAACTGTGTTTGAGTGACCGGACCGGAAATACACGGGAATACATACTTTTCTCTGACTTGGAAACACCCAGCACTTGACCAAGTGAGTTCACGTGCGAGGTCCGAATAGCTAAGAGACGGATGTTATGGTCAGGACCGAGAAACGAGGAGCTCGGACGGTTGGTTGGCGGGTCCAACTTACACTCGCAGTACCAACAAGTGCACTCGCTGTATACCTCTCCATATGTATCCTGGTACTCCTTGCTGGTCCATTCAAATTGCTCACTCAATCTCCCCTCCTCAACCTTGTCGTCATGATCGATGTACTTGTCGGTTGTGTTGATACTGTACTTGTAATACTTGCTCGGGCTCAACTGATGTGTGTGCCAAGCGAGATCGATATCCAGGGTAGGGACTGCCATTTTGGTCGGATTCTTCTGCATGATGGTGAAGAAACGAGCATATTTGAGCAGAAGTCGCTTCATGGTGTCGGTTGCTGACGGGCTGTGAAGCCAGTCAATCTTGTACATCTTTTCAATGAAGATGCCCTGTCGCACAACGGCGCCAGCCAGATCGAGTGCAAAGGGGCTGAAGTTCTCCCAATAATGACCCATCATTTTTCGTATGCTGAGCTTACTGGCACGGCCAACCTTGTATGCAGCGCTCCTGGGATTCGAGTATTTGTTGATCTCCCTCAGCCATGTGCTGTTCCCAAGAATGGCTTCGATTTCAACACGAATGTCCTGCATGGTAGGGTTCGGCCTGGAGACCATGAGCGTGATCACCTTTGTCCGAATAGAGTTGCATCCACTTTTTAGAAGACGGTTGGGAAAGGTGCGAGGGTAGATGGATCTTTCAGGCTCAGGCGGGACTATCACGGGTCTCCCGGTTGTAGGTTCCAGTACGGTTCCTGGGATGGGCCGGTTTGCAGGCCCAAGCAAGGCTTCAACGTCTTTGACAAACTTGAAAGCACAAAGGAGTTCCTTACAGATAGTAATACCACAGCTTTTGCATGTGTGTTGAAGGTTGCCGTCACCATAGCCAGTGCCGGTAAGGTCCAATGGTTCAGCTTGATTATGGAAGTTTTCAGGCCGAGAGCATGTTGTCCAGGGGATTGACAATTTAGTGTTGCATTTGGGGCATTGCAATTCTTTGACCAGTGGATCGGATTGGTTGTCCCAAGAGAGGCCGGTCTGCTTTGTCCATCGGGCCTTGCACTGATCCATTACATTGTAGCTGAAGTCGGAGTCGATGGCCGCGTTGACCAAATGCCACGGAAGTCCTCTATTCCAGAAGCCTCTCAAGCCAGCTAGCATGGCATCTTCAAGGAAGGCTCGGGGGTTGAGCATGTGGGTATGCCAGACCATCAATACGTCTGTGCAGAGTCAGTATCAAAAGGAATAGCTAATCCCAGCACAATTCTGGAGGAGAGTCTGTGACATACCAAGAGGAGGTAACTTGTCCTCGCTCCAATCAAAGGTAGCACTGTCATCCGTAGGAAACGTTTGGTATCCAAAGGATTTATCTTCCTCCATGTCCTTTTCTGTCAATGGCTGACTGCCAGGCAGCGATTTCCACCACGCCTCGTATCTCTGGGTAGCTCTCGCGAGGAACAAGGCCCATCGCTTCTCGCGGATCTTGCTGAGATTCTCGAGGGTCTTCTTGGCAGCGTTGTCGGCGTCTTCCAGTAGGTTCTTGTCAAGGGGCTTCTTGGAATCAGAAGGGGTTTTCTTCTTATCGGCATATGTGTGTTCAAGGTGGTTGAAAGGCCCGGCAAGGGAGTCCCACAGTCCCCAAAGGCCATCTGTATAGCCGATCTCTTCCTTCATGGACTGGATGGCGAACAACAGCTTCAAATGGGCAAGACAGGTATCGACAGTTGGATCGGAAGCCGCGTTGGAAAGGCTTAGTTGATCAAAGGCAGCTGTCAAGTCCGCCGTGGCCGACTCGTCCACGGTGGTGTAGGCTGGGGGCGGTGCGAGGTTGCCATCGATTTCTTGTCCGTCGGTCTCATTGCTGATTGCAGTGCTTTCCGTCGCCGATGAGGTTCGGCGACCCAGCCTCCCGAAGATGGATAAGCGGCGAGACATGGTGGACTGGGATCTGTCCGTTCATAGAGATGGTTGAATTCCACAAGTACACCGCCAGTCTTGTTTGATCTTGCCAGGCAGGTCGATGGTCGGTTGAAAGGTTGACTGTTATTCAGAGCTAAGGTATCGTGACGGTTGGCGGGGAAGAAGCCTTTTATAGTAGTTTGGGAAGTCGACGTTGAGCTGACAGTGGACGTTACAGCACATGGTGTACCCTTCCCCAGTACGTACTACATACATACCGGCTGTCGATTGCAGATCCCCGCGGTTAGGTACCTCTAGGTGGCTTCCCCTTGGGCTCTACCCCAGAGCTCCACTCTTCCGCTTTGACCCACAGGGCACATCGTACCCCGGCCGAAGGGTCCAGACAAAGGGTCCCGTCGGGCACCCAGGCTCGTCCCTGACAAAAAAGGTGGCACCTTTTGCCATACTTGATACTCTGGAAAAGTACCACTTTTTTGTCGGGGACGAGCCAGGGTAGCGGTTGTCGACCACAAATGGACTCGGTAAACTCGAGTGCGACTCAGCGAAATAGAAGGTGCATTTCATCGTTCATGGTCAACAATGGAAGAATCTGGTTCTTCAGTTCCTGTTAGGGTACTTTCCAAATTCGACACCGACAGTAACCGACAGTAAGCCTCGGTGGCGTTTACGGCTAGGTTCATATCATCCGTCGCCCCTCCTCTTAAACTCGCGAGTGGTCCAAGTGGCTTGTGGCTTGACAATTGCTTTGCCATTTCTAGTACGTAGCGACCTAACAGGCAGCAACCAAACGCACGGGATGCGGGTGAGATGGGGTCACATCTGGCTATCACACGACGCGACGGAGTCAAGCTCAGCCCCAAAAGGCAACCCGCCTTAACTTCACCACTCGTTCTTGCAATTGCTCCTGGCCTTCTGCAAGGTTCTCGTCAACGACAGGCTCAACAGTTTCTAGAAGGTTGGAGCGTTAGTCCTCATCTGGCTTGGCTGCAACCTTCGACCTACCCACTTGGACATTAAGCCAGAGTGCCCAACGAGCCTGCGCTTTACCAGAACATTTCGGATCGTTGATTTCCGCAGCCGTGTGGCAGTGCCATTCACTACCATCAGCCCGGCGGCCGATCAAAGATAGGTGAGGGAGCAACGGAGCTCCACTTGACAACGTATCATACATTGAAGAGCCAGGGCTGACGAGAATCTTCAGCATCAGATTGCCAAAAGGTTTTCGATGATAAAGCAAAGTACCAATTGTCTGTGCTAGGTGCAGGAGATGCGTCGTCCATCGCAACGAGAAAGGGACTAGAAACCCCTCAAAACCGCGGGCGATGACCCAAGAACACAAGGACATCCAAATGACAGAGACAATATGCCTCGGGCACGACATGTGCTGCCGCTATCGTCTAGCTCAACTCGGATGTGACATCTGATACAATAACACATTTCCGTGATAATTGGTGTCCGATTCGGCTTGTTGATCATCAGGGCCGAACTAGTATGTCCTCTATCATCACCAAATATCCACCTACGGCTACTAATACATCAAGTGACGGCGCTTCTGCGTCTGGTTTGGGGAGACAGCAAGGTGGGATCAAGCAAGCAAGTGCTTTAAAGCATGGACAACCCAACTCACATCACCAGCAAACCCCGAACTACCGGTGTCTACTCAGACTTTCCAATTGAATGGATGTTGCTATTCAACAAGTAGTTCTAGTGCCTGTTGTTCATCCAGTTATGTTGGTACAAGCAGTCGCCCAGAGCAAGCGCCTGAGCCCTGTGCTCGCAAGTCAATCAAAGCTCTCAGGTCATATAAGCTCATATCAACGACGGCCTACTCTAGTAAGGTGGCTCTAGGGTATAAAGCACACTAACAATCTAGAACGGGAGGATGCACCATAATTTCAAGATCAGTATCCAACCCTTTAATATCTAGTACTACCGGTCGCTTTCGAACTCCCCGACCAAAAAAATATCCCTCAGTACCCGCCACGTCCACAATCGTGATGCCAAGCAATTAAACCCTCAACTTACAGTGAAGGGGCATCAAGGCACCGTGGACGGCGTTTTAAGGGCAAAGAAAGTAAAGTAGCTTCTAGGAAGATTCTCAAGGTTTCGGCCAAAGCCTTGCCTCCATCATAGCATCAACATGCCTGAGACAGTTTTCCATCTCATGCTGGCAGTCATCTACTACGCGGACCTTGATCCGTCTCATTCACTATACCATGGCGAAGGTTCAATGCTTCTGAGGCTGTTCACGGACCTGTGGGTTGTTCACGCCGACCACCTATTCACTCGCACGCAAACCTGCGGACAGCACAGATGTTCGCATCGAGAACCTGCAGGTTTAATCCTCGCATATAAATAAACATGTCCGGACCTCCTAGTACTTAAATTTCACCTGTGTTGTATCCCACACGCACATTCATCCCCCTTTTAATAATCGACACCGCGACTTCTCGCTATTGCCGCCTCGGATACCACTTGTGATCACGATACAAGTTAACAACACCCACAGTCATCGAAATCTCTATCAGGATTACAAGTACCTAGCCATGACACCAAAATCTGTGCTCTACCGTCTAATCACGGACGAGCCCGACTACGAGGGCATCGTCAACAATTTCATCGATCATGTGCGATGTCGACCGGAGGAGAGTCAAGCGTAAGTCAGAGACTCGGAGCGTCTATCTGAATGACCATCGTGTTCATGGTTAACAGTCATGGAACTAGCAGAGGACAATCTGTCCCCTCCCTTACCCCACTGCCTGATTTCGAGTGGCTTTCTCTAAATCACACAAACCAACCGTCCAGCTTGGCCCACTCGGTCAGAGATGGAAAGCTTCGCGAGCGATTTTCCCTCTTTCCAATGCTGCCGGCCGAGCTCCGACAAAAGATCTGGAAGATGTCGGTTGATCCAGTTCTGGTCACCGGTTACCTCACAGCCCCTCGAGGTCTGATCAGCAATTTCGTGTTTCTAAGCAACTACAACGGTCCCGGAAACCGCTTGTTCCTGGGGACTCGAGACCACTACCGGGGAATTAGACTCTTCCAAATCAACAGGGAGAGCCGCGAGTTGGCTTTCGTGTACTGGGGAAGCCCGCTTCCTTCGTCGCAAAGGGAGCTTCCCACCTATCTATTCAACTCATACACCGACACCATGGCTATTCAGCTGAGCTACTCCCACCGCTCTCGTAACAGAAATAGTCGCTCCGAGATCATCTACGAGTCTTCACCCTGGCAGGGAATAGGTCGACCCAACGTCGCTTCCCTGGCGCCTACTGCCATGCTGAGCCGGATTCACCGAATCCAGCTCCAGCTCGACCGCGTCGAGGACCTGCAACCCGGCGGCTATGACTGGACCAGCCCCGGCGCAACCAACCCATTCACCTTTCTCTTCCATTTCCCCAACCTCCGCCACCTCAGCTTCGTCTTCCGCCGCCCCCGACTCATCGACATTCCGCAAACCACAGAAGGAATAACCGTAATCAGTGAAAATTGTGTCTTGCCCGTCACGGAAGCCGTCAAGCTCTACGACTACTACCACCTCGAGACCATCCAGTGTCTTCACAGCTTTGTCCGCCTCTTCCAGGACCGCAGCACGCAAGACGAAGTCAAGACGGCGCTGCGCAACCTCCGCACCATCAGCATCACGGCCAATCCGATGTCCCTGAGACTCGATCCATATTGGCTTCCCAACCGGCACATGCACGCACGCATAGCCAAGATCCCCAAGGGCGTGTCGCCGCTTGCTTGTGCGAATGACAATAACAGTTTGGAGGTGGTGAGCCCGGATGTCCCTGGTAACCTAGGCTCAAATGGGTCCATGCTTGAGGTCAATGATCTGGTTTGGACTGTTTATAACGCCATGGAATCGGCGTTAGCCGAGCCCGGACCCGGGGGCGTCACTGTCCCTCTGGAAGACCAAGATGGGTTTACCTCCTCCGCATCCCCTGATCTCGGTATGTCCTAATTTCATAAAAGGGTTGATGAGTAAAAGGGGGGGGGATACTGACCGCTGGAAATTCGTTAGAAGATTGAACTGAAGCAGAGCACAGAGAGAGGTCTCCTGAAATATCTGTTCAGGGTTGAGAGCGTGAGTCTGCAGAGTATTATCGAAAAAGGGAAGAAGGAGGAATACCCCATATGGAGAGGGACAGGTGATAGAGAAAACTCAAATTGGGACTGCAAAGTTGAGCAGTGCAGGCTATACCTTTAACCTACCTGAAAGATCTACCTTTCGGTATTCAAGAAGCGGACATTTGCTTGTATCAGCGTATCTGTGGTCTTTTTAAAAGTTTTCACCTCGCTAAGGTATCCGGTTTTAGAAAGATAGCCCAAGGCAAGACTAAAAAAAAAAAAAAGGTGTTGGATGGCGACATCGAACAGTCTTTTACCAGTAGTTGATAGCGAACTAATGCAACTAAATTCTCTCAATACCTTAACAAAGCCGCTCTCCTTCCTCCTCCATCAGTATTCCGTGTGACATATACAGTATGCCAAAGAAATCGATGAGTGTCCACCAAGCACTCAGGATAAAATTATCACAGCAGCAGCAGCAAGGGGGCGGGCAAGCGGGTTCGTGTCTGTGCAGAACAAATCATCCCTAATAATTCCTGAACCAGCCCACATACTTCAAAAATCAGTACTAAGCCCGATTAGCTCAGCTGGTTAGAGCGTCGTACTAATATCTTCTCTAACGAGATATCAAGTCCATGCGAAGGTCAACAGTTCAATCCTGTTATTGGGCATTTCTTTTTTCCATTTTTTTTACCCCTTTTCGTGTTGTGCCAATCTCATTTGCTTTTTTTTTTTTTTTTTTTTTCTCTACGCTTCCTGTAGCTTTTTCGTTCTGTTGTGTTACTTTGTTTTTGTTAGGTCATGTCGTGGATGCAGGCAGGTACGACGCAGAATGTAGGGTGTGTGTGTGCGTGCATTGTTACGGACAGGGATGTGCCGCATTTTTTTTTTGGTTTCCTTGAGCCGTGGAACAAAGCGTCAAGAAATCAAATTGTGATCCTTCGCAATGAAGACAAAGAAAGGGACAATGCCAATGAGACAGCTAGCTACATAGCTAGCTATATTTTTGTTTTAGCAAATTCAAGTCCCGATATCACATTCCTACCTTAGGATTGAATCGATCGAATGAAGGCGAGCAGGAAAGGGCACCAATTCCTTTGAATTACTTTAGAATCTCAAAATAAAGACCATCCCTTCCGCTGTCTATCATGTGTTGAGGCCAGCCATTGTACAAAACCCTCTGTGCGAGATTTCATGTCGTCGTCGCCTAACACTGCTCGGTGATCAACGACAGATGCGACCTCGAAATTACGCAAGACTCGGACCCCTACTTCCTGCCCAATGCAGGATATGGCGTCGGGTTATGTATCCAACTGTCACCTTCGAACAATGAACTCAGTGTGCCAAGATCATGAATTGTTGGTGTGGTCATCTAAACTTTGTCTCTCCTCTACCAATATGCGTTCCAACTCGCTTACTTTCGATAACTCAAATGCTTTCTTTCCATGTCATACTATTATGTCTTGATATGCTTCATTAGGTATGCGCCAAATCCAAACCCAATAAACTTTTGCGTGATTCAACGCCATCCAAGCAGAATTTTCCAATCGCTATGCCCAATAACCGAGACCCAATATTTTTTTGGAGAGACTTAGCCAATCCCAGAAAGAGAGAGGAAAAAAATAAAAGATACAAAATAAAAAATGGATATCCCAGAAAGAAGAGTGTGCGACAGCAAGTCTCTCAAGCCCACTTCCCGAGCAAGCTCATCAAAGCCAAACCTGCAACAAGGGCAGTCAAGCCGGCCAAAGTGCGGAGAGGACTGGCAGTAGTCATCTCGCCGCCCAGCATCCAGTCATGAGCCCACATTTCGACGATGCCGACCCACATAAGGATGCCGGCCGAAAGGGCGTCGAGGGTGCCGATAGCGATAATAGTCGAAGGGTCGTTTCCATTGAACTGTTTGAGTACGCCGATACCGATGGCCATGCCGATAGGGGTGACCAAGGCGAAACCAGAAGCCAGGACGAGCTTCTTCTTGAGCGAGACAGGCTTGATGACGGTGACTCTTGCTGACTCGTCTTCAGAGACCACTCCATGATCGGTTCCCGTTGGCGAGGTGGACTCAGTAGGCAGACTTGAGCGCTTAGCCTCATGAGCGTGAGAGTGACTGTGGCCGTGGTGGCTGTGACCGTGGTGCGAATGGCCGTGGACCGAGGAGGCCGCGTTGATCGGCGGGAGAGTTCCGAGAGCTGCGATGCGAGAACCAAGCGCAATACCCTCAAACATTTGATGGAACACAATTACTGCGAAAAGGGTGAGGAAGAAGGTGTCGCCAGCAACAACCAAGGTAATACCGATTACTGTGATACTTGATCAGCGGTAGTCCAACAGAAAGGGTAATAGGGCCGGTCTAACTTACGAATAGAATGGAAGATAACACCGCACTCCAAGACCAGTATGTTAACCATCTCGGCCCTCTGAGCCGAGTCTCCTTTCTCTCCACCGTTCTCGATGTTGCGTGCCTCCGTTTTAGCGGCGTGCCACTGCAGGACACGAACGCCGAGATACTCTGCAAGGAACGAAATAAAGATGCCGGCCATGGAGATGGCACCTGCTGTTCCCTCATAACCAAGTTCTCCCAGACATTCGCTGGCAAACATGAGTTGAGCATGAGACAAGAGGTGGATGAAGGCAGTCGAGATGACGACGCCGGTGCCGAACTGTCTAAGGATGGTGACGAAGACATTGTTTGGCGAGACAAAGTTGGAGAGCAGAATGGGACCGAAGACACCAATGGAGCTGGTTGCCAACATGGCGAACAGGAGACCGACTCTGAGACGAATGTTGTAGTCCCGGTCGGTCCTTTCGCATGTTGCACTCTCCTCCTCATGCTCATCACCACCAGTGCAGTGTTCGACCCCAGCGTGGAAGTGACATTTCTTCTCACTGGTAGAGGTAGAGGACGTCGCTTCATCTTCATCATGGTCGTGGTCATCGTGACCTTGTTCAGATTCCTCGATTACTCGTGAAATCTCCACATCATTGCCGCTTGGGTTTACACAGAATCTGCTTCCAGTTAATATAGGCCACAAGACCAGGGAGGTGGGGGCACTAGAACGTACAGCGCATCCTCGTGAGAGTGGCATCCTGTGAACTGAGCGGGGAGCTCAGAGGTGGCAGTGGCTGTAGTGTGGATAGAGTACTCGGTTTCACCAGCCAGGCAGAATCTGTATAGGCCAGGTCAGTAATCTAGTGATACATATCGAGAGAATATCAAGACAATTACACTTCTGTATCGTGCAAGTGGCAGCCCGAAATGGCGGTGGGAACGGCGGCTGGAGCGGTGATTGCGGTGGGAGCAGCTGTGACCTGGGGCGCTCTGTGTTGTATTTGAGAGGCGGAAGTGGACTGAAAAAGGAGCGCCGCCAAAGCAAATTGAAGGATAAATTTCTTTTCTGAGGGAAGTAGGCGAGCCATGATGAGAATAGGGGTACTGGAAGCCCTGGAGGTTAAGGGCCACGAGAGGAGTATAGGCTGCGTGAAGCCTAGGGATTGAGATGATATCGAGTGAGCTGGAGAGAAGCTATCCTCGTTTGGTGGCTGCCGAATATCGTAAGAGTAGCTGATGGGCTGCGTGAACAAACCAGGCTAGGATGTCCTTCTCTCAGTGAAGGATGAAAGAGGTATAGGCTGAAGGCGTTGACAGCTCCTTAAGTAGCGAGGCCGGAGGCTCAAGTGAGATGGGTTGACTCGCGGGAGTGAAGTGAAGGGTGAGATTGACCGGTGAACAAGGTCGCGATGAAGATCGCCGTGTAGTTTAAGACGTTTACTGCTTCGGTCGAATTGCCTAACTGGTATATGATCGAGGAATCCTCGTGGATGTTCAAGGTTCCAAATTGTAACGGTCGTCGGGGTCGTAAAGGTAGGCCAAGCTCGTGGCGGTGGATCCGGATTGAGGGTCCAGGAAGCTTCAGACAAACCGGAGCGAGTGACGCGCCATTTACATCTTTCGGGGATATCTATCGGACTGGGCTCTTGGCGACGAGGGGCGCGGGATGTGCCGAGCGAGTCCTGCACAGACGGATATGGACTGCGAATTGGCGAAAAATAAAAAAAAAAAGAGGTTCGAAATCACTACTATGTACAAGGGAGGAATCGACACATTCCAGATGTCCAGTTCTCCAAACTGAACGCCCACGTGAAAGAGGGGAGCAGGAGGGGAGCAGGACTGGAGTAAACACGGACGGACACACACCGAGCAGAGAGAGGCTGGCGGTGGCCACGAAATTGAAGAGGAGAAACAGCAGGAACAAGTCGTTTCTGCAGGCGGTGGAGTCGTTTTCTTGGTAAAGACGCCTCTCAGCCAATGGATGGGCTGTCTTTGCTGGTGCATCGGAGCGTGGTACGGGTCCTAATCTTGTCTCAGCACAGAGGGCACCTTGATGGTTGAGAACCTTGATGGCCAGATAGCTCTGACGATAGGTACGTACCTTTTTTTAAGCGTCCGGTGAGCCCCTGCTGCGAGTGGGGCTCAGCAGCAATTTCTCATGGATTGATTGGACGGATCCGAAAAAGGCAGTTGCCATTGTCCTCGTCAGTTGAGCATCTCACACTGCAGCTACATTCTTCCACTGCAGTGTATCCAAGTGGAAGGCACATTATTCAGTTAGTGCAACGGTCCATCATTGTTTCTTGATGTGCGATGGTTTTTATCTCCAAACTCCTCAGATACTTACCTCTTCAGTGTGCAGAATTCTTTTCGAATATCCGGTCGCGAGACATGTGCTCGGAGACATGTGGCCCGTAGGGATGCCACGCGCGTGTCGGAGACAACGATACCGACCCATAAAAGCCCACGTTCGAGATGCTCGATATCTCAACATCACTGACTGCCACCGAAGCTTTCACAAGTCGATAATTCTCCATCTTTTAGCCCCAGCTTACCCTAAGCTCTTGGAAAACATCAACATCACCACGGGAGGCCTGTAGAATTTCACGCCAAGTCCATCCGTTGTCTCAACTCATTTTACTTTTTCCTGCTGCCCACCAGCCCAGGAGGATGAGGGTGGACTCACGCTCCCACGCCGTCTACCAAGACCAAACTTTGGGTTTTCCAAGTCAGGTCTAGGAGAGGCTTTCTTGGCATCAACTCCATCATGCCGCCAAGATGAGGCATTCACGAATATTGAATCAAGTCCCTCATCCTTTAAACACCTTGATGGACTCCTCACAATGGCTGGGAACTGCTCACTCAACCGCAACGGCTCACCATAGACCATCTCTGCATGAGAATGATCAGCCTCTTCTCGGATATTGCTCGATAGCCAAGGCTGGGCAACAGAACTCGGGATGAGGATAAATACGACACGATGAGGAGGAAGCATCAGCAGACAGACCCGATAGTCACTCGTCACTCTCATTTTTGCAGCCAGCTACTCGTCAAAATCAGCATCATGAAGCTGTCCACTGTTGCGCCGTTCCTCTTGTGTTCCGTGCATACTGCACTGGCCCAGTCCCTCGCTCCCTCGCCCACTGCTTCGGTTGGCTGCGAGCCTCATGGCGACCACTGGTATGTTGATGTATCCACGGCGAGTCATGCCCTCACGGACATTGTAACTGACAAACTTCAGGCACTGCGAGGGTCTCAAGGTCACCTCTCTTGCCACGGTCGTGACCGCTGCCAGCGTCTCATCCGTAGCTGCGACCACCTCCGCAGTCCATGATCATGACGACCATGATGGCGAGTCCGGTTCCTCCGTCTCTTTGAAGCCCAGCCCGACGGAATCCTACGGTTGCGAGGCCCACGGCGACCATTGGCACTGCGCTGGTCACGTCTCGGCGACTACCACGACATCTCCCGGGTCCCAGGAACAGGCTGGCTCAGTCAACGCCACTGCTTCTACCACCCCTCCCACTGCTGGTGCCATCCGCCAGGGAGCTTCGGGCTTGGCCGCCGCGGGATTGGCCATCATGGCCCTCGCTTTTTGAGTTTGAGCTGCAGAGCGTCAGCGAGTTCGGAAGAGCCAGTATACTTCTTGGGGGGATCTGCATAATTCTCCCCCTCTTTATGTAATCTCAGTTTAGTCAAATGTATATCCACGGACCCCTTGACGAAAATTGACAATAGCCCTCGTCCTTTTGAGCAAGTTTGAGTCTGGGCACCTGATACTCAATATCAACCGATATTATCGTTGAATGCTGTGAACAGAATGTCGTTCCATTTCCTTCGTGTTGGTGAGGGTGTCATCGCTCGGTTCCGCCAACTTGCCAACAGATGTGATGGATGGGTGACTGGGCGCATGGAAGTGAGAACCTTGATGGCCGTCGGTCGGGTCGTGCACTTGGTGGGCGAAGGTCGGCCGGTTAAAAGAACAAGGTTGTTCCGCAGCCCCGCCACGCGCTAGCGAATTGGCAAACGGCTTGGCTATTGGAAATGGCCGCAGAACCCATCGATGCTCTTTTCGAATGCTGGCTTGACTTGCTTGACCTTTTGCACTGGTGATGAACACGGGCCCTTTCTGTGTGTTCCCGTCTCGTTTGTATTTTGGCAGCGCATTTTGTTCGCAAGCGGCTCGGCTGGCCCTTATCGCGGATACTACACGGACTATCAGCCAAGCTGATAACGATGACATCGGCTGACCATTGGATCTTGGCTCAGAATTGAGGACGACATGTCCTGGCAGACACTCCCGCTTGCCATGATGATGATGGAATCAGGAACCACACTTTTTCTGCGGACCACCGCGAAAGCCAATTGGAAACAAGCATCCCGGTCTTACCATGTGATCCGTCTCCGGAACCCCCTCCTCGAGCCGAGAAGCATCCATTGCCTAGTTATTTGACGGCATTCGACACCGATCCAGCAGCGAATAACAGCATTTGTCACTGACATCAAAGATATACAAAACTCTGGGCCTTGCTTATCATGTTCGGCAATCTAGAGCTTCAATGCCGGTGTTCTCTTGACCGACCCCCTACAAGTTTCGGTGGCCGGATACCGCGTAGAGCTCTCTCGCTACCGGGCTAGCTGGTGGGTGGGCGGACGAGTGGACGCTCGAGTCCTTTTGGTGCCGTGGCGCTCGACTCGGGTCACAGTACACAACATGGACGAATAGTGTTACGGCAGAAGCGACTGCATGTCCACCCTACTTACGGACTCGGCCGGACGAGCGTTACATACGACAAAACAACGGTTCTTCATCCGACATACCGGATGTGGACGATTCCAATGCAGCCAGACGCCGTTCCACGTCGGAGACTTTCTACCTCGGCTTGTCGCCACTGCCCCGTTGAATAAAGTCGCTCGAGACAGGCCACAGCTAATCAAAAATGTCCACACAGATGGTCAGGAACAGCCACTTCCCAAGGCTGCTGAGTGGTGGAGGGTTGACGCTGGCCATCAAGGTGTGATGACATGGGCGATCCTTCCTTGTCATCTCCGCAAGTCCGCCAGCTTTTCACCAAGATGGAACCCAGGATCCCTAGCGGCTTCAACACAATGGCATGTCGGACGATTGACTTGCTCGCCTATTCGGACCTTTGATCCTTGGTCGCGAGCAACAGGGGCTGTGAAGCTGCGGCTGCCAGCCCCTTCGTGAACATCTCGAAATTCGAGCGCGTACAGGTTGAAGAGCATGGGTATATAGGCCTTCGCTCCCCCCTGTTGTCAAGCAGCCAGCCTCAGCAACTACCGTAGTGAAATTTTCAAAGCAGGTAGGTTGCCGGGTTACAAAGCGTGACAGAAGAGTGAAAAGGCGAGCGAGATCATGACCGAGGGCATCTTCTAGGGCACTCTGGACAGCCAGGTCACGGTGGTCTTCTCTAGTAGAGAGCCACTAGTTTTCTGACTTTGTTGTCAAGACACTCGAATTATGGTTCTTTGATAGTAAGTTCTCTTCAGGACTCAGTCCACACTTCACGGGCGCCTGCTGTTGTTCCGTTTATGAACCCCGATGGTATTTTCCCTGCTCCTAGAAGAAGAAGTCCCTAGAAGAAGTCCAGGCTACCCACTTCTTTATTCATTCATTTTTGCGAGCGAGTTTCAGTCATGTCTGGCAGTTGTTGAAGCACGGTAGAACCCAAACAAGCTTTAGGGATAGTCTTTAGGGTCACCGTGGCGCAACACCTGATTGTTCGACGCCTGCTTAAGGCCATTCAAGCATAAACACAATGAGGCACGAGTTCACGGTATTCAACCCTATCACTTCCCTCATCTTAGCCAGGGGAGTTACCATGCATTCCCTTCCAACCGTGGAAGTTTCGACATCAGGCTCCAAATAAAAGCACCGGGATAGAGTTGGCGCTCATGAACGCAGCATGCCCGGCCAGGAGTCGTCCAGAAGCTAGCAAAATTTCCTCCACATCATGATGAACGCCTCTAATCTCAGACGTAGGAAAACGTCCGGACCAGCAGGGTGGCGCATTTAGTCAACCCTGGGGAGAGAAGTCATGAAGGAATCAAACATAACTTTGCCATTCTGTACCCATTCCTAGCCATAAGATGTAGAAACCAAGTGCTATAGGCCACAAATTGTAGCTGCCCTCTGTTCAATTTGTGATATATTGTGATACTTGTGCTAGACGAACAATGACTGGTGTTGACCTTGACTCGACCCGGTATGGCTTGTGTGTAAGCCAATACCCTCATGTACTTTAACTGGTAAACATGCTGATGCGTTCACGCATGATGGGCAACGTCGATATCCACGCCCACAGACCTAGTCGTGGCCCTCCCACACCAGTTCTTAGGGTATATCTCCCAAGCTCGATCCCCAGCCTAGAGACGATGTTCCACTGAGCCATGTCAAATAATCAAGTGTACCGAAACATCACCGAGTTATCGCAGGCCTCCAGCCTAAGATAGGAGTGCTTTTGGTGTTTTGGCTTGTCGTTCTGGGGTAATGGTAGTAGCTTCTCTGCTCCTGGAGACAGCAGAACTGATTTCAAGACAAGTGCCGCCGGCGACTCAAGAGCTTAGCGTCAACCAGTCCATGAACATGAACATGTCGTAGATGCGTGTGTGCGTGCGACGGCCGGCCAGGGTGATACACAAAAGAAAGGAGAAAGCGACAACGACGAGGTATCTATTCATTCACTTGGGCCTCATCCCCTGATTCACTTCGAACTGGTTCTTCTTTCCAAGAATTCGATGGGTGTAATCTTATGATCGAAATGAAGATGCAATTTATAAGGGAGGGAGTGTCTGGAAACACAGGACTCTTATTTCAGAGAAGAATACGGACATACGGACACATGGCGGTTTTGCAAATGACTTTGCAAATTCAAGACATCATTCTCCTCGGAAAAATTCTATCGTTGTCAAACGATGAACTCGAGGGCTCGAGGCTTCGGTCTTATTTTTTGGCCTAGCGACGGTGTCAACAAGTATGAAGCACATATTTGTACCTCAACAAAAACAACGCAAACATTTCCATTCCGGTTAAAGCTTCTGCAATCAACTAGTCCCGTGCATCACCAAAGAAACACTTGTCCCGACAAAAAGCACGCATCACTGAAGCTCCAGAAAGAACGAAAGAGCATGTGAAAGGACGTCATTCCGCACACAGACACACCGACGCAACCCCCTCCCCACCAGATGCCCAGACGGCTTTTTCTTTTTAAAACTTTTGAGCCTCAATCCCCCCTCCCCCCAAGAAAATCCCTGCCAGGGATGATCCTGAACCGACTGCATCGATGCAATTCAGGAACTGAAAATTCAAAAAGCCATGGGAAAAAAGAAAGATAGAGAAAGAGAAAAAAAAGTTAAGCAGATGAATTGCTTCAGGGCTCAGCCAGGGTTCGAACCTGGGACCACTTGCACCCAAAGCAAGTATGCTACCACTACACCACAGAGCCAGTTGAGCCAAACTCTGTTTTATCTGCTCGATTTGTTGACGTTGGGTTCCGTTAGTTGCCTTTAGATAGGGGACAGGCGGGTGCGGTGACTCCTCCGGCGGCTGAGCCCAGGTGTGCCGCGGTGAGAAAAAGTGGATCCACAAGACCGATTCGGGCTTGGCCTTGATTCGTTCCCGGGATGACAACTAAACAGCCCACACTCCGGGTTGGCGGGGCGGGGACCGTTTGCGTTTGCAATTCTAGTTGCGTTGGCGCCATGCGGTTCCACCCGCCGATTTGGCCTAACGAACGATCCGCAGCAGGTGGGACTTTTGAAGATCTCAGACAGCGATAGCGCGCGGAGAAAGGAGGCTCGGGGAGGGGTCGAGGACGGACGAGATGCGGGATATGGATCATGGACCGGAGATGGATGGAGATGGGACTGGACCCTGCTGCACGATATCTGCATTTGGCATCATGAAAAAGATGTGTTTCTTTCTCCGGGTCGATAGTTCTTACATGCAGATGTGAAACAGTTTGGAAAATTTATTGCAGTTGCAGGAGCAGAGACTTCACTTTACGGTTGATGGTGAGAAAGATCATCTTCTTCGACTCCTCTCTAGTCTTTTTCGAAGCCGAGATGCCGCCGAACGACTTACTACACTAAAAAAAAAAAAAAAAAAAAAAAAAAAAAAAAAGAAAAAGAAACCTCTCGATAAGTTCCCGTCAGTGAGGCTGGCGAGCGTCTTGTGTTGTCTTCGAACCGGAGCGTAGAAGGAAGGATGAATGCAAAGACCAAATTTAGGCAGAGCTGGTGGTCTCATAAAGCGCAAGTATAATTGGGTCTTTTGCTGGGCATCGATAATAACTCGGGCTCGTCAGTCTGACTCTGCGCCTGCGGTGCTACAACAAAATGCCTCGGCCAGTCTTGATGTCTCTACTGAGAAAGGAAAACCGAAAGTCGCCGACTTCGCAAGCGGGATAGCCTCCAATCAACCTACATACATATCAAGATCTTCAACAGCTGTCGACATAGGTCGTATCAAATATTTCGCAGATCTCACGATTCGCGCGATAATAGCGTACAGGAGTTGACGTCCGATGCTGATGTCTCCTGTCGTGGTTGCTTGCGGGGAGGGGTCGGGATGTCTTTATATGGAGCACCGAAGAAACTCGTCCCAGAACGATTTCAACCACAAATGTGCCAACATGATGGTCAAAAAGAAAGACCCATGACGGCTTGGACGGCTTTACTCGCTCACAGATAACTGGACAAATAGTCCTTCTCCGCACTTCCATACCTACCTCTAAACAAATCGAAGGCGAAACAAGCGAAAAACATTCACACGAATCCCTCTCTCTCACAGGCTCACACGGTTGATGGGCACTGCGACATTGGATATGAAGAAAGAACAAGAAGACTCTTTCATTAGTTAGACACGGTTAGTTTGAAATATCAAGCGAACGAATAAGTACCCGAGTGCGACTGCGACTATGACGACCTGGTAAGTTTTCTCTTTGCCGAAAAGGATCCCAGGTGCTTTCCCCGCCCCCGTGAGCCGCGCGAAGATCCATTCACACTCGGCGAACCGCAAACCTGCATCAGAAGCAGTATAGTGCATGCATGAAGTGTCGAGTGGTTCAATCTGCGCTGCGGGCGCTGGTGGCGAGCGAAACCACTGGCTGCAAGATGAGTGCCACTTCACCACTTAAACTGGATCTACTAGTCTAAGGTAGCTTCCACTTGCATGCAACAGAATAAAACGAGTGGAAGAGAAAAAAATTCGAGCAAAGAGGAGGAGAAAGAAAAAACCGGCACATCGAACAACTGGACTCGCTTCATTGGCTTATAACATTATCAACAATGGAGACGACGTTGTAATATCATTTCCTACATAGCTGATGGTACGACTAGGTAGATAGAGGCTTTTTTAATACTGCATGTGCTGCTATTCCCGCGCGCCTGGATCTGATTTTTTTTCGTTGTCCAGCTTTCGATATTGTCAATTTTGACTTACTACGCACAATCAAAGTTCGACAATATTTTCGCATCGCTGGTCCCTTGTTTCCACAGGAGTATTGAGCCAACATCGGGCCCAGGGAACTGCCGAAGATTAGAGTGTAGCCAAAGTCGACTCGTCAGCAGTTGGGCTTTTATCGTATTCGCATCCATATTGCAGCGCCGACAAAGACAGCCGCCAAGACCCGCTGAGCTGCTCGCGAAGTGCAAGACAAACAGAGAAGTCAACGATAAGTCGACAACAACTCACTGCAACACCAAAACAGTCGGCACCCGCCCGCCCCGTTGTTGAGCTGGTCTCAACCACCTCTCCGGGTGTCATCATCATCATCATCAACAACGTGTCCCGCCTCTTTCTTCCTCAAAACAAAAAAAAAACAAAAAACAAAAAGATAAGCCTGCGCCATGCCGACATTAGCAGCCATAGACGTCTCGGTCTGTGACGACCGGATAAGCCTCGTCTTCTCGCACCGCGCCCTCGCCGCCGCCTACGCCGCCTACCTCGAAGCCGAAGATTCGCGGCCACCTTATGCGCAGGCTGTACCAGGCTACCGACGACTTGTCGTGTTTCATGCCGCCTCTAAAGAAGTCACACTAGCCATGCCCAGCTTCCTCACCTGGTTCATCACCATGCGGCAACCGGATGACGAAGACAGCGTGACGTTTACTTTCTCAGACGAGGACGAGGAGTTAGCCAGGGCGTGGGCAGAGAGCGTGGTTCTTTTTGAGCCACCGGTGCCAGGAACGGTGTACGATTCGGAGGACGGTGTTAAGCAGCTGCATGTCAAGAGGCTGTGGAATAGGGGGAAGTTGTTGCAGAGGCTGGAGGAGCTGAAGAAGGTCAGGAGCCGGGTTACGACGGTATGCTCTCTCAAGTCGACGAGATCATCGCCACGGTCGTCGCCAAAAGAGGGATCCAAGGATGGTGTGCCGTGGTATGAGCGGCAGGATTATGGATATGGATATCGATATGCAGGGGTCGGGCAGACGAAGGAGTTGACGATCTTGGCGCCGTTGCCGAAGCGGGTGGCGCTGCTGCCCCATACAACGACGGCGGGACTGTTTCATGAAGAATGGTGGTGATCATCTTGGTGCCTGGGTAGGTAAAAAATACATGGAAGAAGGGAAAAAGGATCTGTACATGACGTCATATTCCGGCAGGCGGGCAGATAGGCAGGCGTTTTGCTTTTTGGGATACCTAGGTTCTACCATAGATAGCGAAGCGAGGCGTTTGTCGTTTGATTTTACGGTTTCCTTTGGAGAGAGCATAGACTGAGTGAGAATTGAAGCTGTCTTTCTGTCGGTTAAACCACGTTATCCCCCAGTAGAGGTATGCATGGTGCCCGTTCATCGCTATTTCTGCCGCGAGTGTTCGTTACACAGAGCTTACGTTGTGCAACGTGTCGGTGCTTGCATCGATACATCTGGTAATGATAACCGGCAATTCCAATCTTGTCTTCTGTTGATAGTCCTTTCTTTTTATTGCAGGGACAGATTGCCGATTTCGCAAGGCAGTGATCCTGGCAGATCCTCGCTTATCTCCCCTGACAATCATATCGATCGCATGTCTCAGCCATGATGGCACTTGCGCGTACATTCAGAGGACGGTATACCGAAGAGCGGGCCGGTCAAGAGCGTACCTAGACCGTTGCGCGCTCGTGGTCATCACGTTTTTCTTGGAGGCATTTCGTGGTGCGAATCATGGTCGCTGCCAAGCCGGACATCCAACGATTGCGACTGGTATCCTGATTCGTCGCTCCAAGGTCGTTGGTCCGTATCCGATTCATCTGCGAACCTTTGTGTGGTCACTTGACAGTCTGGAAGACTCTTGTATGGTGTCACTACATGGTTATGCTGGTGAACAAAGTGGAAAAGGAACAGGTACAAACTCCAAACTCCAGGATGCCTTGCCTCGGCACAGCGGGCCCAAATCATCCGGTGTGTTTAGTGTACACTAAGACCGGAGGCCGCTCCCGTCCGGGCAGTTTTGACCCATGCGGGGCTGAGCTTGGCACCGACGCAACGTCATCCGATTCATATTTATAGCGCAGCCACGCTCCAGTCCACTGAAGAACAGAAACGTCGCCGAATCCCAGCCGCAGTAAAAACCTAAATTTCAATCCAAAAGTCCGTCAGGTGCCTGCCTGCCTGGGCAGGGCATCCGAATCCCCAATTCTTTAGCTTGGAGGAACTTGTTATCTCCAACAAACCTCCCCGCACTTCGGACTTGAGCAAACCTCGGTCAACATGGCAACATTTGTTTCAGCGCTAAAACTTGCTTGTGCGCGGCCGTTGCCAGCAGATCTCCCGTAGTGGTTCCTGGCTGTGTGCCACTCCCAAGTTTAAACGTGGATCCAGTGGACGGGATTCGAGCAATAATACGAGGTCGAAGAGCTTCACTAACCATAAGAATCTCCTCTATGAGTATCCAATTGGTGTACCAGTGAGGTGATCGCACTATCTCAGCCACCTTCGCACCGTACTGCTACTCCATTTTTTGAATCCTTCTCTGACGACACCCACTCAGATCTACACAAAATCTGCAGCTATCTTGACTCGAGTGAGTCCACATGAGCTTTGTCCGGTTTGTTGGGAAGGCCTCCTGCTTCACCGTATTGTACCTATTTAAGAGTCGCGTCAACTGTCCACTTTGTTTGCTTTGACTTCGTTCGTCCTCTGTAGCCAGAAGGCTCCCCGAACCCATCCTCGGTACCTCACACCACCAGCATGGCAGCACTGCATGGCCATAGCATGTCTAAATCTGGCATCGGCCGGGATTACATTACAGATGTCTACATTGGACCACCTCGACGGCCTCCTCAACGGCCTCCTCGATGGCCTCCATTACCCACATCCAGACATACACGAGGGACATCACTTCCACCTCTAGTTATCCCGAACAATGCATCTCCAGCACCGAGACCGCTTTCTGAGTTCCGGCCCAAGGAAGAGTCCTCTACCGTGTTTCTGAACTTTTCACTTCCACGGCCTGTTGCCTGCAGAAAGAAATCAAGCGTGGACATCACCGCATCCAACACACAGTCAACACATCTTTCTGTACCAAACACCAACTCAACACATGGCGAAAACAATTACTCCTCGTCCAACGCTGGCTGGGTTCCACCTCCCCCAAAATCACCACAACGACCCTCAACGGCCAGGGGACACTACAAAATACCCCCTCGCCCGAAATCACCACAACGACCCTCAACGTCCAGGGGACACCACCAAATACCCCCTCCCCTACCAACACCAAACCGACCTCTATCAAGTGGATCAGACTCATCACCATCACGGCCCCTCTCATCAGGATCCGACCAAGTCCCAGAACTTGAACCAGACGTTTACAATGACGACGTCAGCATCATCTCCGACGCAACCCAAACACCTCCACCACCCACCTACGCGCCTCCCTCACCACCAGTCAAATCACCCCTCCGTCCCTGGTCCGTAGGATCCACCTACTCTCAAGTCTCGTCTTCATCACCTTCTTCTTCTTCTTCAGGATTCCCACTGCACCGCTCCAGCTTCTACCCCGGCAAGCGCAACCCGCCACCCCGCATCAACTTCCGCCCCTCCTCCCAGGCTTACTACCCCACGAGCAGAAAGAGCGTGCCCAACCTCCGACGACAACAGTCAGAGTCAGCAGACGACTCGACGGGGTCCGAAGACAACGACACAACAACAACAACTACCACGGGAACAACAGGAAATGCAAGACGGCAGCCAAAGACTTACAAGCTCGACACCCGAAGCCGCCGCCGCCGCGGAATGAGCCCGTCGGATGTAGACCTGGATGACCCCACCGCCCGTGAATGCAGCAAGGCCGAAGCCGAGGCTTTCACACAGCTGATTGGCATCATTGATCGGTTTAACGCTAGGGAGGGGGGGTCGCCGTCTGTACCTGATCGGTTGGCGAGACGGGTGTCGTCGTTGCATTTGCGGGTGGCGACGCCGGTGTTTGATCCGGCGGATGAGCAGAGGGAGCTATGGGCAAAGGGCTTGAGGAAGGTCAGCCCGACTGTGTATGTGGCGGATGTGGACAGCGTTTGGGGGTATTATTTTGATGAAGATACTAGTCCTATCTGAGAGAGGGGAGTGATTAATGGTTAGGGGACACTGAAGAAATAGGCAATGTCGGGCAGGGACTTTTGCATATGGGTACACATGGATGGAGTTAATTTGTATTTTTAGGGGTTTTGTACATATGATACCAACTGGCTGATGATAATGAACATAGGATACATTCATATTTCTTTATCTCCTCTTTCCCCTATGCTGTCCGTGATTGAAGTTATCGGGTCGAAGATTTCCAGCAAGGTCCAAGTTATTCAATTTGGTATGCACTGCAAAGCACTCACCAGGAAAAATTAAACCCATCAAGCGCGGGAACGTGAAGACAGAATGAATTTCTTTATACAAAAGACATGCACGCATCTCATCGCATTAGCGATCAAAACATTGGAAGTCATCATATCCACGGGGAAAAAGAAAGTTGACCAAATGAAATTTCGCAAAAAAAGAAAACATTAATTGATCCGACCCAGGCTCGATCTGGGGACCTTCAGTGTGTTAGACTGACGTGATAACCAACTACACCATCGGACCGTTTATTGAGGATTTGGTTTTGAGCGGGGCTTCATAACCTCGGTAATTCCTACCACCCGCAAGAGCGAAAAATTTGGCAGGCATGCCATCCCGGCTTTCCGCCCGAGTGTTCAAGTGGGACAACACACGACAAAAACAAAAAATTCAAAAAAGATGGGAAAAAAATCAAACTGACTCGTTCAAGAAACCAATGCGCCAGCCGCGAATCGAACGCGGGGCCCATCGATGGCAACGATGGATTTTACCACTAAACCACTGGCGCGCTTTTGGGTGATT
The DNA here is from genome assembly GCF_033458365.1 of Neurospora hispaniola. Lineage (NCBI taxonomy): Eukaryota > Fungi > Ascomycota > Sordariomycetes > Sordariales > Sordariaceae > Neurospora > Neurospora hispaniola. The sequence continues at coordinate 4,591,227 of NW_026944407.1, read as the reverse complement.
GTTGCCAAGAATTGCTGGTGCATGTCATTTTGAAACCTTGCTTCGTTCAACGTCGAAGAGGAGAGACACTTACATGGAGTGCAGCACGACAGCAAAGAGCCAACTTGATCGTCACAGCTCTGTGACGTAGTTTGTTTCTTGCTGAAGAATACACTACTGTACTACCGACTACCCGGAACACCATCCGAACTCTTGTCTGCAACGCGCTGCACAGACAAAATGCCGATCAGGTACCAACGCAGTTTGTTCATCCCATCTATGTATTTTTTTTTCATGCGGAACTTGTTCGTCTGACAAAGCACCCACGTGCGTTCCCGAGTTGTCTATGCATCAGATGCAAAGCGACTGAAACAGCAGAAGAAGTAAAGTATGGTTTCCCCAAGATTTGTGAATCTCGACGTGCACCTTGAAGTCGGGAGGTTGAGGTCTATCAATGGTAGAATATAAATTCGGGACTGCATCAACGAGCAGGAAAAAGACACAACCCCCCCTGTTAGGTAACTGAAGTACCTGGCACGAACCACCCGCACCATCCTAAGCCAAAAATCCGGGGTTATATAAGGTTCGGTACTTGGGTACTTACCCCGCCTATCGACTTAACTTTGCCCATAACACCTGTACCTACCTTGCTATACCATTAACCAGAAAGCTGCGTGGCACCTTCAAATACGTTGATCGCCATCGATGTATGTTATGAGTGCCCGAAACTCAAAGGTGCCAGCCTCGTCTGTCTGGTATGAGCGTGCTTGGGAGCTTGGAGCTTCGTTGGATCTTAGTTAGTGGTGATGGTCCCTTCCCGCATGCCCCTGCAGCATGCACCTTCCCCAACCCCGACCGACTGACCAACCCCAACCTCGTGCGGCGCGTTCATTTGAGCAAGTTTACATCGATGTTCCAACACCGACCAACCACCAACTAACCTTCCTTCAACCCCACGAAAACTTAACTTGTTTTCTTCGCTACCTCAATCGAACTGGATCAGTACCTACGGCGGCTTTAATATCATTGCCCGAATCGTTCGAAGAAAAGATCACTTCGCCAACGCAATGGGGCCTTTCTCAATCCGATTCTGGTGTCCAGACCGTGACATCGAAAGAAAACCGAAGACGACCTCAACCTCGACTCGATAGGAGCAAAGGCTGGCTACATACCTAGGTGGAAGGAGGACAAGTATCAGATGGGATGGGGGAGGGAACGCCTTCTTGACTTATAACTTGCTCACTTCGTTAGTGTCCCGTTTTGGTGAGGTTATTGGATTGCCAAGAAAAAGTGACATCCCGCACTGCTCCCGCTTGAAATTCAAAGCTGGTTCTGAAAGCTGCCGCGAAGTTGCGACCATGGATTATTTCACTTTTTTTCCTCTTCCTTGTTATTCACAGCTTAAAAGGTAAAGGTAGTGGAAGGTACGTCCCCAAAACGGTACATACCTGAATACATGGAAGCTACGTATCAAGGCTGCAGTGCACTGAGCTTGAGCAAGATAGTGGGGCCTGCCGCCGCCACGCATCCTATGTACATATTCCACGTTGGTGGCACCAACAACTTGCTCACTTTGTTGTTCATCGGTTCGGTGAATGGGAATTGAAATTCATCAGTCAATTATCGAATCAGAAAGCGCGAATAAAATTATGTACAACCAAACAAGCCTGGGGTATTAAAAAGTTGTGTTCTTTCCCCTTCGCAAACAAGTCCAAGGTCTTCTACCCTTCCTCTCCTCGCCCGTGCTTTTCAACCGTCCACCGAATTGAGGATTTACTGTCAGCCTCCGATAATTGAAAACAAAACAAACCATTTAAGAATACCTGGTTACGCACGACCTTTCCGAAAAGCTCCGCGACTTTGTAATTATTCGGATCCTCGAAGCGACACGCGCCGACAACCATCAACGCAGACAGCGAACATCAACGAAAATGGTTTCAGCAACTCTCCTCCTCACAGCGGCCATCGCGCCTCTCGCTTCCGCGCACTTTAACCTCGAATACCCCGTCTGGCGCGCCAACACCCTGGAGTCCGGCACCAACTACTCCCAATGGAACTACCCTTGTAAGCTTGATCCATCACTCTCCCCTCATTTCCTTCCTCTCTTCCCACCTCAAATTTGAGAAGCTAACACACCTTCCCCATCCATAGGCGCCGGCGTCCCCCCCGCCACCTCCACCTCCGGTAACCGCACCGACTGGCCCCTTAAAGGCGGCAGCGTCAAGCTCGATCTGCACCACCCGTGGGAGTACCTGTTCATCAACCTCGGTCTGGGCGTCAACGTGACCAACTTCAACTACACCCTCACCGGCCCCACGTTCTGGAACGTATCGGGAGCGGGTACGCTCTGCGTTGACTTGCCGCTTCCCAAGGGCTTGACTATGTCGGATGGCCAGGAGGGAAGTATCCAGGTTGTCACGGTGGGGGCGAGTGGCAGTGCCTTGTATAACGTGAGTTTTTCCTTTTATTTGGCTCCTGGAAGGGGCAAGAAGGTGATGAGTGGGAAAGAAAATACGCTAATCAGGAATGGTAACAGTGCGCCGATATCACATTCCGCGCCAACGCCACGACGCTGTCGAAGGATGAGTGTAAGACTGATGATAAGGTGTCGTTTGTTCAGGTCAAGGGGCCGAGCGGCAATAGCACCGAAGGCGGCGAGAGCGCAGACGGCAAGAAGAGCGGTGCTTCGCTCGCTGGGTTGAACAAGGTCGCTCTCACAGCTGTTGTGGGTATGACTTTGAGCTTTGTGACTGGTATGGTGCTATAAACGGGGAACGGGGATCGGTTTTTTTGTTGATGATGCCACGGAAATTGCGAGCTTGAGTTTGAAAATACAAGATTCTGATACTACCGGGTGTGAGCAACGCTTCCATGAGTTTGTGACCCAAGAAGGAGCGTTGTGGACTTACTGTGTGGGGTGATATAAATCCTCCTTGATTTCAACCAAAATGGTGCGTAGATACAGGTGTATATGGCCAGTGTAGATATCGCGAAATATCAAACATGGTATTCTCTCATTCCTCTGGGATTTGGTCGTGGACTCGAGCCACGATCTCCCTCATCGTGATTCTCTGGTTTGGATTTGGTGATAGCATATCGTACACTAGCCTCTCTTGATCATCTCGCGTATCGAGCTGTGCACGAGCCATGTTGACTTCACCCAGCCATTGCTGCATGTGTTTGACCGCGCTCGGTTGAGGATTCCGATCGCGTGGGTTTGGGTGAACTTTGGCAATAAGCCAGTGAAGATGTTGGGGATGCGCTCTGTTGCCACGAGCGTCCGGGAAAGCGATCTTCCCCATGACGTACAGCATGGTCACTCCCAGGGCCCAAACATCGCTGGGGGCTCCACGTTGTTTTAGGGCAATGAATTCTGGTGGGATGTACCATGGTGTACCGCCGATTGAAGGGGGGTCCCTGGCGTGGGTAGATAGACCTAGATCGCACAGGACGGCCCCACGCTCTCTGCTGTAGAGAATGTTGGCGGGTTTGATGTCATTGTGGACTAGACCGCGTCCATGGATGTACTGCAGTGCACTGGCAATGTCCCGAACGATGCGCTTTGCGTCTGATCGGTCACCGGCAAACCGGTCGTTCATCCGTCGCCACATTCCCTTGGATCCTAGATCTCGAGCATCAACGTGCTCCATGTACAGAGATAGGAAGCGAGCGTCGCCGCCGTATAGACGTACGATGCTCTTGTGCTGGAGCTTCTCCTGATACTGAAGCTCTCGAAGCCAGACATCGGCTTGATGGATCACGTTCCTGGATTCCATAGCGGTGTTGTTGACGGTGGCCGGAGTTCGGGTCTTGAGCACCTTTACCACAATAACTCCATCTGGCACATTTGAGTGGTCAGCGGTGAAAACGCTCGATAAGCTTGACGAGGCAATGTCCGATTTCTTTGTGAGTGTATACTCGTCAAGCTCGCCACCAGTAACTTGGACCGTCTCGTCAGGTTGAATTTGAAGGAGGTTTCCGTCGGATGCAACAAGCTCCCTTCTGCCGTTCGCGGAGACGAGTTCTTTTTTCTCCCCAGCCAGGCTTGGAAGAACGAGCGGCTTCGTCTTTGCTGGCAAGAACATGATGACGCCATCTTCCTTAATGTCGGTGTCTTCTTTCTTGATTTCGCTGTCCTCGGATGCTCGAGGCTTCTTGTTGCTCGAATTTTCATCTTCTTCATCACCCACATAGGAGCGCTTTCTCACGAGCTGGCATGAAGTTGATGAATCGATAGATGGAATCCGGAAAAGTGATGGCTTTTTCTCAAGGATACGAAAGTCAAGCACATCGGAATTGTAGAACCTGATACGCCAGGTGCCTGGAAAGACGTCTTTATTGAAGCCTGGATTGACCTCGTATTCCTCGTTATCCCCTGAAGCGGTAGTGGAGGCACGGGATAGGATGAATGGTGCATTGGAACGATTGACAAGGATGAGCTTATCGCTGGCCGGATCATAATAGAGCTCGCACCACAGCATGCCAGGGATTCGGACGGAGAACTTGATATCCCGGGATGTTTGCGTGACGGCAAGCACCTTGTGTTGTGCCTGATCCTTTCCTGCAACCTCGGCACGCAGAGCTAGCCACCTGCAATTCTCCAAGCTACCTGGACTGACCGGTCGCCCCCGGGGCGGCCTGAAAAGAATTCGAATGTCCTCATCCGGTGGAATAACTAGGCTATCGAGCGAGACGGTGCTGGTAAGGGCAAGTTGAAGTTCTTCCCTCTCGCGGCGGTCATCTCGAAACCGCGCCAGGATCTCGGACTGGGAGAAGGCCTCCGTCTTCTCCGAGAATTCGGAGGTTTCCTTGGAGTCAACCATGCCGCGGGCCGGTGCACGGATCGAGGGACAAGGTATTGCAATGTTTGTGCTGGTTGAACGATGGTTCAAGCGTCCTATCAAACCAACTGGTAGGCGGCTATGGAAATCGGGTTTGTGGTAAGGTGGTATAGAAGAGCGCAGATAGAGCGAATGGCAGCTGTAGTATAGTCAAGGTGATTCGGCAGACTACCGCTGAAAAGAAGAACTGAAGCGCGTTGGTCAGACTAAATGCGAACCAAGCAAGAGCCCTGCTGCAACAAATTCAGCGGGCTGCAAAGGACAAAAACAAGTTATTGTCGTGTTCAAGGAGCCATAATTGCTATTGTTGCAGAATGACCATCAATAGGTTGTCAGATGAACGGACGAGACGAGGGCAGGTGGAAGAGCAAGCCTCCTGATGGGACACCTTAGTCTCAGCCTCGCCGAACAAGATGGAAGAACAAGAGCTCCGGGCCGTTTTCTTTGCAATGTCAGACAAGATGTGTGCGCCAGGGGTCAGAGAAGCTCAGAACAGGGCGAGAGAGAAGAGGGGAAAGTGTAAGAGAGGGGGGGAGAGAGTCATCAATCGAAACGCGACGAAGAAGAGACGACCCGACCTGACCAGTCCAACAGATAGTAAGTGAGCTGAGGCTGGTGCCTAGCTAGCACAACTCCCCGAAGAGGGCGGTGCTGCCATGTTAGTGCAGTGCCTCTCAGCCCATGCCCCCCGCCTGTCACATCGTCTATCTCGACTTTGAGACGGACGACCAGATGATTCAAGGACTGCGAAAATGCAGAGCCATCAGCCGGAAAACCTCCAACACAAGAGAAGAAGATGGCCAGGAAAGCAGGATATAGTATTTGTAAGGGACGGCAGCCGGCGACCATCCCACGCTGGTGTTGGGCCTCATGAGGCTTCATTGGCGCCATGTTCCCTGCCCCCGATGGCCAAGAACAGCGTTGACAATCGAGTCTGACTGGTTCATCCATGGTCCACCTGAAACTGGAAAGCGCGTCGGGTTCTCGAGGCAGCACCACATGAGGGGCCGTCAGCTGCCAAGGCGGCCACTTGCTATCGTCAGTTGATGCCATCTGGTTTATCGCCGATGGGCCCTTGGTCGCTTTCCTGTGTCACGTTCCTCCTCCAACTAACTCACCGCGGTGAACATTCTGGCACCGAGTCGAGTCTCTCATCATCAGCAACAAGCACACGCGGGTCACAACACATGTGCTCATGTTGTAGTGTCGATCTGGACTTCCTGCTTCCGTCATACAAACGGAGTTGAACCATAAAAGGGAAGAGGTTTCCCACCGATGACGAGCCTGGTGGTGAGCCTTTGAAAGTGAGTGGGAGTCGGAGGTTGTCGTCAGACTCGCATCTTGACACTCACTCGATCTCCAATTTGCACTCAGTTCTGATGTCAGCGCCCTCGATCCTTCGGTTTGTGTTGCCACACCTCAAAGCCCTCGTTTGCCGAGAGACTGGAGTGAGCCCAACCAGCACATTTGCTGCCTTCCCTGATTTTCCCTCGAATTGGAACCGAATGAACCTCAACACAACTGAAGGATGGCTCAGGTTTGCGGCTGGGTGCGCCTTCTTCTGTTGGCGCTGGGCTGACTGATGGGGTGAGGAAGGAAGGGTAAGAGGGTGGGGGGGTTCCGAAAAGGTCGCGTTGTTGCAGTTGCTGTTCCAGGCAAGAGCGGCTGGACGGCGTTTGCAATTTATTGATGCTGTTTTTACCCGTGAATGGCCGCCATTGTCATGATTTTGTCATGACTCGTTTGAGCTAGCATCGTCAAAGTCTTGATTTCACAACCGAAAGATGTCGCCCGTCAACAAAGTCTCGATGATTCACCATGATCTGAAAGAAAACCTCAATCGCCGTATCGGACGGAGGGCAGCGCAAGTCACGATGACGGAAAAGACGGACGACGGTAGGCAACACACACTGATGACCTGCAAGGAATGGGCGGAGGGTGCCAGGTCGAAAGTGCAATGATTTGACCGCAATCGGGCATTCCATTCCAGAGACAACAGCGCGCGAAGTGAGGGATGACGAAAAATGTGCTTCATGCAAGTCTTTTAGAAGCTAGACCGGAAGAGGATTATTGTGTAGCAATCAGTGTGAGTGGCTGTCGCTTCGATTGGCTGGGTGTTAGCTGAGTGTAACCCTCCGGCCGCAGGCGCAGCTCCTCGTGTCCCGCTTTCCGTTCCCTTTCCTGCCGAGCCCACCTCAGCGACCATCTCATTGGGTAACATCTCTGCCAAGCACCCAGACCATCTGGCGTTGGGGGCCGTCTGGCGAGACAGTCTGTGGCGTCGCAGCACTCTGCTGGTCTTTCCAACACCCAGCGCATCCCCCCGTTCGCTTCGTCCTCCTTCTGCTTGAGGCCTTCATCTCCCCATCACCGCCGTCGTTACCTCACCTTCAAACCTCAACGAGCTCACCTGCAATTGAGCACGATCGAGACTCCCGTCGGCATCGGACCCCTACCTTTCCACCAAAACACCAAAAAATAAAATCAACAGATACTTATCCCTTCACCATGTGTGATTTTGTCGGTTACTAAATGGCTTTCTGCACCAGTGCAAGGCCCGCGAGTCTTGATTTTGAACATCCCATCACCTTGAGGTGAACCACCGCTCACCCGGTTTTCGACTTTGGCTTCATTTCTGTCCCCCACCCAACTACGGAACGACGCAAAACCTCGCAGCTCTACCTAACCTACCTAAGACCAATCTAATCACAGCAATACAATACCCACTGAATTTTCTCTTCTTGTTCGCATTTGGACCCCTACTCAACCTCGACCGACACACCGAACCCACCCCCTTCATCATACCGCACTTCTCCCCAGATGGACGATCCGACCGGACCAGGATGGACATGGCCTTACTGGAAGTTTGGCTTACAGAGAGAGGACCTCGAAACCAAGCTCCACGACCAGTACAACACCTTTAGCCTCGCCATTCTCGACCCCGAGGCCTTTCACCATGACGTCTACGAACTAGCACACAGGGCCACCACCGCCGATGAGTTACATCAGCTCCTTGCCGAGCGGAAGCAACTCCGCGTTCGCGAACTGAACGAGTCTCTTGAATCTGCAGCATTCGAGATCATTGGAAACCCTTCCCTGATTGGGACCGATCAGTGGCAGCACGCTGTCCAGCTCTTCCGAACAAGGTCGCTTGATTCGCTTGTTCGATACTTTGCATCATACCTTCCCGAGCAACATCCCTGGCACAAATCCGCCGATTCTGGCTCCGTCACCTCCAGCAGTGCCGATTCGTGCCCCTCTCTTTTCGACGATGAGTACTACTGCGATCCGATCTTGATGACAGAGGAGCCGCTTGAAATTGCGGATGAGGAGTCCATTGTTAAAGACCACCTGCCGCCGTCTCCGCGCTCCATGACCATGTGCTCGAACTCGTCTGTGGATTCCCATGCGGATGGCTCTCAACCGGACTTCGCCCTTACCCCAGCCCGTACCCTTTCCTACTCCGAATACGAATCCGATCATTTGGAATCGTCAGCCTCTACACTCTATGACGTGTCGGAGGTTACCACACCTGCTCCTGAGCAGGAGGAGGAGGAGGATGCCACCCCCGAAGTGGCATCAGGAAAGGAACCTTTGGATCATCCCAAGGACCTCTCGATTACCTCCGAAGCAGAAACACCAACCCCGAAACCCGAGCATCATGCCGCAGCTTTCTTTGAGCAGACGAAGCCATCGCTGCCCTGTCGACGACACCGGAGTCTTTCACCATCATCTGCGCGTCCTCTCTCTGGTCAAGAAACCCGGAGTAGCATGCAGCAACGTGATCCCAGGAAGCCAGAGCTGCCGACTCACCGTACCCAGGTGGTGGACGACGCAGCTCGCCGTTGGAAGGAAACAGGATACATGAATAGGCTTAAGCAGAGGATGTTGAACCCTTTGCAAAGAGGAAGGAGTCAGGGAAGGAAGACACAAACAAGTAGCTCTAGTCGCGTCCACAAACCGTCATCTGATAGGACGACGCTCAGGGGACGGAAGAGAATTGATAGTTAGCACATGGCAGGGAGTTTTGGCGTTTTGGAGCCTGAGGGCATGGTGGATGGGCCTACTACCGATACCCCTGTACATATGTCCCGTGACTGTACATATCTGCTCTTCGTTTTTTTCCATGGTAAATCCCTTTTATTTCAGTACAAGCGTGGCGTCGGTCCTTGGTGGCCGGCGCTAGTAGTTTTTTTTTTCATGCCCCTTGATTTAGTGTTATGTTCGCATGAGTAAACGACTAACGTTGAGTAGTGATGAATCGCATCCGACCGTTCCCATCTGGCTTGCGGTCGGATACAAACCCTCTCCGCTAAGTATCCCGTCGTTCCTTGCGTTGAAAGCTGCTCACGATGTTCTAGGTTCAGATGTAACACAGCCTGGGGTAAGAACTAAAACACTGGTAAGTTGCTATGTCCCGTTTTTCTGTTGTTTACCTTCAAGCGACCATTTCGAACTTTTGTGTCTTCGCTTCCTAGCTAGCTAGCTAGCTAGCAAACATGCCCATGATAGTTAATGATAATGAATATTTCTACCGTTACCACCTGACGCATGCTATTGTTTCACCGTGTATATTACCCGTAATGAGCAAGCGCTTGTAACTCGACCGATCGACCGGAGAAGAGAGCTCAAATGCTATGCCTACTACGGGAAATATCATTTATTTCTTCCCACAACACCGTTCTCTATAGTATCTCATCCAAAAGCAGCATGCAGCATTTTGATTAGCAACTTGGAGACCCAAGTGAAAATCCTAGAAACCAGCCTGATCAACTTTCAAAGTCCGATTTCCAATCATGCAGTGCGGATGGCGAGCAATGTGCGGGAGGGGAGGGGTATGTCGCTTTTGGCGGAGTGTATTCTTTTGCAACAAGAAGTAAAGGGAGGGGGCGGTGGTGGTAGTAGACATGGTGGAAGGGGAGGTGTTCAACATCTCTTCTAGAGGAACGGGAGGAGACGGTGGATGGGGTGGTGAGGGCTTTGTGTGAAGAATATGGCGTGGTCTACCGTGGGCGGATCACGGACGTGAAGCAGGAGGACTTGAAAGAGGGGGAGAATGCATGGCTGTCAGATCTAGTGGTTGATTCTCCGCAGTGGATTAGTGATGAGAAGCTGAGGAGGGAGGGAAGGGGCGGGAGAGTGTGAAGAAAGACAGAGGAGACGGTTAGGGCCTTGGGCAGTCGTTGAGAACTTGAGAAAAAGGGGTAAAAAAAAGAGTGCGGGAGGACAAGTAGTCGAACACACAGCCTCGCGAGACACAACCCTCCTCTATCATCACCGTCCGACAAAGGTACAAAAAGATACAAAAAGATACAAAAAAAAAAGATACCAACAACCGCTCAGCCGATCAGCGCACACCGGTTAACCATCGAAACACCCTAACCATTTTTTTAATTTTTTTTTTAGGGGGTTTTGCACTTTTGATTACCTTCTTCTGTTGCTGCTCACACCTGCAGATCCTTGATTGTGGACGGGGCTTACGATGTGGAACACGCTATCGGTTACTTGAATGTACATCATCGTTTCCCAACCGGACAGGAATGTTTTGGGGGTTTGAGGTGTTAGGACGGTAGACCATTGCGCCATTCGGCCAAAGCGGTTGTTGGTGATTACAGGTACCAAAGAGAGCAATTATAGAGCCATTAGGTGCCTGGTATGGGAAGGGGTACCTAGTTGGTAGCGAGGTGCGGGCAGACGGCTGGACGGGATGGGATGTTCGAGATGGGATGAAAGGTTTGGTGTTGATGAGCGCAGGCCTGGCAGGCAGGTACGTAGGCAACAGGCCGAGGGGGACAGTTTGACTAGAACATCCATGAACCCCTGTAGGGATTGAGCGCTCGGAGTTATCGACGGAAATGTGATGGAAAGTATTTCCCATAACGGGGATACCTAGGAACACTTTCTGCCTTGCGCACGGAGAACCAGGTCCCAGATGTGCGAATCGGCAAGCTGGCCGGATCGTCGCTCTGCCGCGTGATTGAGCCCTATGTATACATTAGCTCGTAGAGCCAAAGAGGTCTCCATGGCAGCTAGGCGCTCGGGTTCTTCAACTTCATTCTCGTTTTCAGGGTCCGGTTTGCGGTGGACCTTGTACTTGTAGTGTACTCATCCTGGCGCCCAGATGAGCCAAGGTTTTATGAAAATCGGCGTCTGGTCGAGGCACTTAACTTTCCTTAAGCGATCCACGCCATCTAACTCGGCCCTTCAATTTTGATGCAACAAGGCCTCAAAACCGTGATGAAAGAATCATTGGATCAACTGGTAGTAATGTCTGGAAGTCGACGGGAAGTCATCCCGCTACTATGTACACCATCTGCAACGGGGTCCGTGGGTCCCGGTCCCCGGAATGTCTGTGGGGCCGAGCACCTATCTCCGGAGGCCAGACCAGAACCCCAAGCTTGGCATCGTTCCGGGGAAGCGGGAGCCCCATGAAGTGCTGCCGGAGACGGCCATTCCAACCCCATCCCGTCACTTACATACATAGTGTACATACAGTTCTTTTGAGAGCAAATGGTCGCCTCTGGACATCGATACATCCATATTGGGTACAGGAACGAGACCCGACTCCTTGGGTCAGTGGACATCATATTCATGACAATTCACATGGCTCTCTGGGTACATACCAGAGCACTTGGGTCACCTCAATCTTTTTAGGCGGACCAAGCTCGTCCCTGACAACTGAAGATTGATGAGACCCATGGCAGTTGGCCCCTGATCACCCGCCAAGAACGCGGCCAAAGGTCTCAATCATACAATCTTGTTAGGAACGGAACCGGTTGAAGAAGTGCTCGCGGCTCTCCACGGCTCCCAAAAACGTGGGTTTCCACAGCAATTTCTTGCGTCATGGAGCTGCTTACTAAAACAATTTGGTGACCGCCCGAGACGGTCGCATTCGGCGTCCTGACTAGCCTGATTACCCCGCCGGCGTCATCGAGCAATTTGACCTCCAGCTACCCCGCTCCCCGCAGCCATTGGCCGTCAAGGTGTCTGATTTTCACCGCGGCAGACCGGCAACCAAATATGAGTATCGTATCGTATCCTGATAATCATGGCGGTGCCAGTTACTTCCGGCCAACAACGCCTTTTAGGGGGTGTACAAGGGGAACTGATCGAGGAGACGGGAGGTTGACAAATGCATGTCGTCACCATCGCAATCGCTGTTGCGACCTTCCAGCTCCACCGGGTCGATACTGACCATCACCATGGACGGAATGGTGGGTTGCCGCCTACACTAGAAAAGGACGCGAGCTCCGGTTGTTGAGCGGGGATTAGCGATAACTCCGTCCTTTATCTCCACTAAATATTTGGGTTTGAACTGAAATGTCGCCCAGGCCCCTCCTCATCCCATTCTTCTCCAGGTCTCTCCTGCCCGTGGTCCGTTTAAAAGCCAGCTTCGTCCCGCTCTCTTCCTGTCCATCTCGTCTCTATTCCACAACTCCATCCAGACAAACAAACACAATGGCTTCCGATTCTCCCGTCGTTCCCACGGCCTATGAGCCCAAGGACATGAAGTTCCGCTACCTGGGCAACACCGGTCTCCAGGTTTCCATCTTCTCCCTCGGTGGCTGGCTCACCTACGGTGGTACCCAGAAGGGCGAGATCGTCAAGAAGTGCCTCCAGACTGCCTGGAACCATGGTATTGTACGTCTTGATCCAACGTCCGTCCAGCTCACCACCAAAGACACCAAACTAACCGCGTCTTTAACAGCAAACCTTTGACACCGCTGAGGTATATGCGAACGGAGCTTCCGAGGTCGAAATGGGTCAGGCACTCAAGGAGCTCGGCTGGACCCGTGACGAGTACGTCTTGACCACCAAGGTCTTCTTTGGCACCGGTCGCAAGGAGCCCAACACTCGCGGTCTCAGCCGCAAGCACATCGTTGAGGGTCTCAAGGCCTCGGTCAACCGTCTCCAGACCCCTTACGTCGATGTCGTCTTCGCCCACCGTCCCGACGCTGCCACCCCCATGCTGGAGATCGTCGAGGCCTTCACCCAGGTCATCCGCAACCTCAACCTCGCCTACTACTGGGGTACCTCTGAGTGGAGCGCCGTCCAGATCAAGGAGGCCATCCACCTCGCCGACAAGCACAACCTGATCGCCCCCGTCGTCGAGCAGCCCCAGTACAACGCCTTCCACCGCGAGCGCTTTGAGAACGAGTACGCTCCCCTCTTCAAGGAGCACGGCTACGGCACCACCATCTGGTCTCCTCTCGCCAGCGGCTTGCTCACCGGCAAGTACAACGACGGCATTCCCGAGGACTCCCGCTTTGCCACCAACAAGGCCTTCTTCGAGAACACCATCAAGAGCCTGCAGTCTGAGGAGGGTCAGGCCAAGATTGAGAAGGTCCGCAAGTTGACCAAGATCGCCGAGCGCCTCGGTGCCACCGTCACTCACCTTGCCCTTGCCTGGGCTGCCAAGAACCCCAACGTCAGCACTGTCATTCTCGGCGCTACCAAGGTTGAGCAGATTGAGGACAACCTCAAGGCTCTGCCCCTTATCGACAAGCTCACCCCTGAAATCATGGAGGAGATTGAGTCTGTTCTTGACAACAAGCCCACGCCTCCTGCCACCTACGGCCGTGACAGGTAAAGGGCTGGCTTTGTGACGAATGGATGAAGTAATGAAATAGAATAATCAAAAAGTTCAACCTCAATTGTCTTGGTTTCATGTATGCTCTCCCGTGTTCTGTGATGTGTATGCCTCTCTAGAAGCTACAATTAGTCATGTTTAACTCGGGTTGACGCACTGATGGCCAGTTCAGGTCTCCTACCAACCGTCATGTGTACTGATGATCGAGAAGCTTATTGACGGCATGAATAAAAAGTGTCACATCCCTCTATAAAACGAACAGTCACCTTTAAAGCCCTGCACCGTAAGCCGTATATATCCATAACGGACAACAAGTGGCCGAGTAAAATTAATGCCTGCTAAAGAGACCCTTTGGGGAATGCTTAGCTTCCATAGGCGCCGGGATTAGGAGCTTCGTCGCGATAAATCAATCATATCACTATTCCAAAGTTGTAACCTTGTTGTGTTACCCATTGGAAGAATAGTATCTATTACTCCAAGCTTCTTTCTCACCACATCACATCACAATCAGATATCATCCCTCGCCCAAGGCTTCACGCCCTCCAACAACCTCTCATTCGCCTCCTTATCCCCCGTGGCCTCCAACAACTTATCGAACCCTTCCGCGTCCGCGTACTTCATGAACAGCAAGAACCCGGCCCACACAAAATCCGCATACGACACCTTGTCTCCCTCGAAGAACGGTCCCGCAGTATTCTGCTTCAACAAAGCCGTAGCCTCCTGCAACTCCTCCCGGATCTTCTCATAAGCTTGGACCCCGCCCTGCGTCTTCTGCAGCTCATCAATCGACATCCCAAACGCCGCCTCCCGCGTGCTGATAAAGTACGGCTGGCTCTTGGGACCCAAAATGTTCTTGACGGCGCCAGGCACAAAGACACCAACCAGTTTGCCCATCATGCCGGGCATGAGGGACTCGAGCTTGGCGAGGGCGGGGGTGTCCAGGTGCAGAGAAGGGTACTGCGGAGCCGGGTAGCGCTCCTCGAGCGCCACGGCGATCGTCTTGGAGTCCATCATGTAGGTGCCGTCGGGGAAGCGGATGGCGGGGATGGTGTAGGAGCTCGTGGAGGGCTCGGGGGCGGCGGGCGGGAGGTGCGGGGAGAGAGTGGGGCGGATGTCGGGGTATTCGAGCCATTGGGTGTGGTAGGGGAGGGACTTGTAGTTGAGGGCGAAGCGGGCTGGTGTAGGAGGAAAGGTTTGTTAGTGAGCTGTTTAGGAGAGAAAATGGGGAGGGGAAGTGGTGAGGGATGGATGGATGGGTCGGTGTTCTGCTTTCTTACTCTTCCAAGGGTTGAGAGTCCATGTGCGGCCATCCTTGCTGGGGATGTCGAAGAAGGTGATTTGTTGGTCTTGGTTGGCCATGGTGAATTGAGTTTGGAGCTGCTTTTCAGATGTGTTTGACTTTGCTTGGAGATGATGAGACGGAAGTGAGACTTTGATGTTGGGGTCGCTGCTTGTATTTATATCATTCGGGAACTAAGCCGAGGAGCGGGTCTACCATACAATCCACTTGGTATTCACACAGCCGAGCCCACAGTTCCATAGGTCGATCGGGTGTTACACAGAGATTACAAATCACTATTTACAAAATGCCCTGTAGGGGTAACTTCACCGATTATAGTAAGGTACCTTTTGGGAAGGGAGCCTCTGGGCGATTCTGGCGGTTTTAAGCCAGAGTATGGAAGTGCGGGTGTTCGATTCCGTTCCTTCTGTCAACTCCTTCTCATCTTGAAACCGGGCGATTTCAGCCAATCATATCGCGTAGATAGACGTGTCCTGCTTGAAAACTCCCCTGTCACCCGCTTGCTACAAAAAATAATAGGGCGCATCCCGAGCTGACAAACTTCCAAGAGTTGGTGTGTATAAAAAGTATTGGCCATTGTCAAAGTTGGTTGGAACGTAAAAGCCGACACCTTCGCTCATGAAACATAAAAGTGACGCTGAGGATTTCGGATATTCACGCAGGTTGCAGCCGAAGTACATAGTACAGTGATGCCCCACGCTGACAGGGAGCGGGGAAGGTACCACGGTACGATGCTTACTTAGTGGACCCCAACGTCGACCAAAGGGCGCGCCCAGATCTCAACAAATCCGCCTATCTACATTGATTGTACAGCGATACATATATACTTTTGGTACAGAGCTTCGTTTCCGACTCTTCGCTCTCACATCTCACTGTCCGAATTGTCCAATGGTCCAATTCTCATTGCTGTTTGCTCGGATTCGAGTGACGTCCCCCAAATGCGAACCGAGCGGACCAGCCTCAAGGGAGTTATTCCACAAAGGCGAACAACAACCGCTGGACTCATTGTTGACACTCGTCCATCACTCATCGGTTTCAACGTTAACTTCACATTGGTTTCAATCTGCATTGCAGGAAATTTGGAAGAGAATCCCTCAGGTGTTTACTAAACAATTCCCCCCACATTCGGGCGATCCGTGGAGTGTCATTCTCAAGTGACAATGTTGAGTAATCAACGAAAACTATATTCCTTGCGATGGCAATGAGGACTCTCACCCCCAAGTAACTTCCCAACTTTCTCATATGCCTGAGATCCATGACGGTGAACATGGGAATCATGATAACTAATCCGATGTCCAGTTGTCCATATTCGAGAAAACGCTCCGTTTCCATACCACCCCAATTCCCCCCAATCGAACGCATCATTCCAACTAATAACTAACAGAACCTGTGATGTCCAGTCATGTGGTGTCCCCAAATATAATGCCAAAGCTTGGGTCAGTATCTACGACCACTTACAGCAGATTCTCATTATGCCACCATGCTCCCTTTCCTTCAAAGACCTAAGCTCACTTCCAATCTTGAATCGAAAACCCCATCATTCCTCCCCGCTTCTTGAGCTCCTCAACGTCAAACGGAATCATCTTCACCTCCCCCATGATCAGTTCATCCAGCCTAATCCACTTATCATCCCCAAACGGATCGCACGCCCTATGTCCCTTAAGGGTATGCGTAATAACCACCTGTTCGGTTGCCGTCTTCCCAATCTTCTTGATCCGCCTGTATAGATGACTCGGACTGCAAGTCAAGTCCATCGTAGCCCATCCCTCCTGGCGCAGTACACGTTGTAGAGCTCCGAGCATACTGGCGTCGCAATTTACCGCGTGGGTGACTCTCCCTGGAGGTCTGCGGGAGACACATAACTGTCGAGGGGTGTCGTCTGGCGGGATCTCGATAGGCTGTCTGGGATTTCTAGGATCGTGACTTTTAGCTCTATAGTTCTGGACTTCGTCATCGTCACCAGGGTCGCGTGGAGGGAGGACTGGAGGGGAGGATGTGAGACGCTCGATCACTTGCTCGACTTCGAAGAGGAGCCGGTTTATGACGCGCTGTCGGCAGATTGTAATGTCCCCTATGTGCAATGTTCTTGTTAGCTTGGATGATGCTATATGAATAAACCAATATCACCATCAAGGTGTCGTTGCCGTGCATCGTTAAAACATGTTTGGAAAAATAACCAGCAATCAGGAAGGGGGTAAACATACTAAGCAAACCCAAATGCACCAACGGAGCCCACTGCGTGTACTCATCCTTCCCTTCCTGGGCTCCGTATCCCAGAAGCTCACCATCTTTATTGATCCTTGCTGTCTTGACCATACAGCGAATCGTATGCCTTATCATCTTGAGGTGACCCAACTCGTAGACTATCCAAAGCTGCTTTGCCACCTCGTCATGGCGAAGGGGGTTTTCGTGATAGATTCTCTTGAGCCAGGGAACCGCAACCGATTGGAGGCTCAATGTCATTCCATAGCGATGGGTAAACATCAAGAGGTCATAGAAAAGCTGGACACTCTTGAAGCTCTTCTCAACCCTATTGAGGAACCCGTGAATGACGAGCAGGAACGTTTTGCACACTCTGTCCTCTACGTCTGGGATAAAGAGAGTCGGAAGGGAGGACCTATCCTCCTCGGGCGATATTAGGAAGGCGGCAGGTGAGCGCAGAGGACTTGGTGTCGGGGGCGGTGGGGGCTGTTGATTGACCTGGCTGTGCCTCTCGGGCATGATAATGGCGGCGAGAACTGGGGAGGAGCGAAGGATGGCGGCAGTACTGGCGAGGAATCTCTGACGTTGTGGGCCACCGGACCCGACAATAATGTTGCCGTTGGGGTCGATCACCTCGAGTACATCGTCTTCGTGATGCGGAACGGGAGGTGCAATCGGCCGGGGTGGCGGGCCTTGCGCTGGTGAATTAGCCTGCTCCCGGGGAGGAGAGCTCGGTGCTAGCAGACCGTCGTAAATGGTGTCGATTGGTGGAAGTCGAAAGGTGGGGGACGGCCGAGGAGGGATGGGCGGTACTCCTGGTTTGTACATGGGTGCTGATGGCGGCGGTGCCTCCTCCATGTCGACTGCGGACTCGTATGGTGTATGCGGCACAGGCTCGGCCGGCGGCGGCGATCTGGACAATATCTGACGCGCCAGGTTCGCGCATTGCTGGATATGGTTGCCAGGACTGGGTGATTGATTGCTGGCACCCTTAAAGCCTTCGGCTTGCAACCATGCGTCAAAATCCCCGTCATCGTAGCCCATGTCGTAATCGCCATCGGAGTCGTAGCCGTCCCTGGCCGGGGGCGGGGCATTGGGATCGACCATTTCCGCCATGGTTGCTGTTGCTTGAAGATTTGCTGGAGCTGGAGGAAGAAGGTGCGAATAACGAATAATCAGAAAAGAGAAATGAGTGTGTAAGGCTGTTCTTGCACAGTGGGTTGTGGAGGAGGTTGTTCGTGGTAGAAGGAGAGTTTGGAGGGTGGGGGTGATCACTCTGGCAGGAGCGGGTCAACTTCTGGACTTCGTTTTCGTGGCCAGCGCCGTTTGTGCAAAATTCACTGACTGTACTGGCCAAGTATCTGTCAGATAAGTATGATACCCAGACGTGTAGAGAACCCCCCAAGCTGCACAGGTCAAGTTATGATTGTAGAAAAAAATCGAAACGCGGAGGGGAGAGGACCAAGAGGGTGAAGTCCTCGCAGCAGGCAGCAACAAGGTTCCAGGAAATGAGGGTCCATTCACTCAAACCTTGACGTGTGACTAACCGAAAAATACATCAGACGAAAGGTTAGAAGAAATCAGACTAGCTGGCTCGAGTAATGAGAAGGCGGGATCGATAGCTAGTTTAGAGCAACGCGTGCTGGGCGGCTATCTTGGGATGGTGTTTTGAGACGCAGGACAAAGAGTTAGTATGATAGACATAGAGAGTTCCGTCACTTCTTTGAAGAGATCAGCAGTCTATACCATGTATGGCTGAGACTATAGCGTAGTGGTATCAATGTTGGACGGCTCTCTTTGCCACAAACACCATAACAACGCAAGTATATAATAATATAACGAAGGACGCAAACCTGCAGAACCAAGAATTACATCCGGTCTTCTCAACATTGACATAACATGGGAAGGGAATGGCTTGAGAAGGATATATGGACGCTGAGTGAATATCCAAGGAGCTTATTGGCTATGGGTATAAGTACATGTTTCAAAGCGCGACAATATGGAACTCCCATTTACAAAGTACGTTCAAACTTCATCTGTTACTATCGCGTATTGGTTATATCCCGTCGATGGTGACGTGGTAAGAAGAGAAAGGAGTTAGAGGTGGAAAGAGTTATGTCGTTAGTGATAGCCTCATTTTGGGAATTGGATGTCGAAGTGCTGGTATTCACCAGCTGCTGTGAGCTGCTAGTGTCGTCTACGGCTCCATGGACTGGCGAGGAGGCCAAGGTATATGATGATGCTGTTGATGCTGACTGTGTGCCGGATAGCACAAAAACAAATGATCCGGATGATAGATGTCGACCACATAACTGCGGCATCATCCCCAGGTGATAATGAAGTCAGTATGCCTCTCAAGTATCTATTAGAAAGTCACCAAAGGTCTTTGGAGCAAATGATGAAAGATATCAGGAGGTCTGAACAGCCAACGCAAGGCATCGCACAGATAAATATCACAACTTCAAGACAGGCAACATCAACTGAAGTATGGTTCACATATGCAGTCACCCCATGCGACCATCAAGGAGATCCGGATCTGAAACGAGATCAATATAAGCTGTAAGCGTGGATTACAAAAACAGTACAATAAGAAGAGTAGGGTATTCATTCGTCCACAGATGTCCAGAAACCATGTATCGTCCGGTTCAAATGTCCATAACAGAACATAGCGAGAAAAGCTTTTCATCCTTTTATCCCCCAAAAGTGTTGCAAAAGCAGAAAGCAACAAAACAAACCGTGATGATGTTGATAGGCCAAGCAAAGAAGAAACGAAAACCGCGCGATATATCCAATCCAATTATACAACATGCCAGAGACACAACCCAGCCCAACACCTGCGCTACCTAGAAATCCTGTAAGCCCTGTGATGGTATGATATGATAGTAAGGAGATGCAAAGCCAGACAAACATACGCACCGAAAACGGAAACGCAAACAAAAACAATAATAGCACAGGGGGAAAGGAAAATGAAATCCCCAAAATAAACCAAACCCATCATGTGAGTGCCAGGTCGCACACAATTGACTGCAGCAAGTCCAGTGACCTCTCGACCTTTCGACCGACCGAAACTTGTGACCTCTCACGACAGTAGTGACCTGTCAACAAACACCCTATCGGGATCTCAGCCGCGGTCTCGGCAGCGTCTTGGCATGAAAGGCACTGCCCCAAGCCATCAAAAAGCGTTGACGGTGTGATAGATACTTGTAATTGTGCAAGTATCACCGTCGTCCTCCCAGGTAATCCCAATTTATTCCTCCGACTGTCTCTCAGGGTCTCGGCCGCCATGCAATTCCTTCCAAGGTGCCACAGTGTGTATGTAACGCGTATCATCCATCCGAGATCCGGTTGGCCGGTCCCAAGGAATAAGGGATGCAAGTGATGATCCAACGGTGAAGGAGGCCAAGGGCGCCAAGGGGGACCAAGGCATCTCAGATTGCCTTGGCAAAAAGGGCCAAGACCATGTTTCTCGCTTCGTTGATCGTTCGCTTCGATTCCGATAGTTTGGTCTGTTCTGTTTTGCTTCGTTCCCGCATTCTTCTTTCTGATCATCTCGTTCTTCGACGACTCCCGCCGTGTTTCGCACGCCTTCCGAGAGAGGGGGAAGCTTGTGCCATTTGCCAAGCTGTCAATGCAACGTGATCAGCACGCACGAGAACCAAACGCCCGAAAAGCCAAGACCGTTTCCTTCCCGACCGATACCAAGCCTCTTGGCAAATGTGCCGCATAACGTTCTTCCCAACTGCTTGCCGGTCGCTGTTGGTTTGAACCAGTCGTTGGGCAATGCCCACCTCCATCCATCCCTGTGTTCTCTGTTGATGATAGTCTCCCTTCCCGCTCCTTCGTCATTGGAAAGGAGAAATTGTGCCGAGGCTTGGCTGGCACAGAACGGCACGTTGCTGTAGAGCCCAGGACCCGAAAACCAAGTTGATGGGCCCGCGTGCCGTGTTAATATGTAGGACTCGCTTCATTCGATTTTCTTCAGCCCTGGGAAGTTTTGCCGATATTTGTGTAGGGTGGTGAGTCGGCGGCCTCCGTTTTCCCCTTTTCGGTATGTTTCCCGGCACCGATAAGCCTTATTCGTTTCTCTGTTCGCCGATCGTTTTGATAACAGGCCGCCGGGTACCTGTGAACTGGGTGTGGGATGTCGATAAATTGAAAGTTTATCGTCCATATCTGATGGTTATTGTCGACTTTTGATGATGAAATGATGATAAACTGCTAGAGTTATAGCACTTGAGGGGACTGGATTCAGGATGAGACCCGTCGAGCCCATGAGCGGCTCAACCGCATCAAGAAGCGGTTGCTGGACTTCTTGCGTACCTTCAGGTCTTCGTCCGCGCTGTCGAGCGAGAGGCTGCGCGCTTTGTTCAGAGGAATTTCAGTCGTCTTTGCATTCTTCATGTCCGTATGCCTCCTGGTTACGGTCTCGTTATCTGATTCCGATCGTTGAAGGGACTGCCTCTTAACTTGCTTGCTGGCGGGCAGGTTGGGAGCGGAGATGGGTTCGGGGGTAGTCTCGACGGCATGTCTTGTCATGAAAGCATCACCCTTTGGTGTTGGTGCCCTGCTCCTGTTCTCGCCATCGCTGGGATTGTTGGGGCACTTCATGAAAGCAAATGGAAACGGGATCTCGTCACCGACTGCTCAAGGGATTAGTCATGCCTCGGCCAGAGAAGGTAGATGCACTTACCGAGCTTGCACCATAGCCTCAAGTCAACCGTGTACTTGAAAAAATCGTTGGATACTGTAGTGAGCTGATTCTGGGCCAGCCAGATAACCGTCCACTCCTCGGCCTCCTTGATCGCCTGCGCCTTCTTGCCGGGAATGAGGAGCTGAATGTCCTTGCTGGCGGCGAAGTTGAGGACAAACTGTCGTCGCGAATACTCGGCCGCCGTCAAAGCCTTTCGAACCTCCATCTGGTCGATATCCTGCTGGGAAGTCCCTCGACGCTTTTCCCTTACTGCCATGTTCGCCGCTGAAGTCATGATGATGTGTAAGAAACAAAACCCAGAGAAGTGACGTATATGGTATGGAGTTTGTCTTGGGAACTTGCTGTCAAGGAAGCGTCGCTCTGGTGGTAGCGAGAAAGGAGTGTCCTGTGGGAAACCCCTTTGGATGGCTGGCAGCTCCCTCCGGGCCTCTTTGTAATGTCGAAAAGAGGAAGATGGTAGTTACAGAGACGACGGCGTCGAATTGTGTAACAGGAGACAAGACAATAGAAGATTAGGCCGGACTTTGGTTGACAATCAATATACCGGTGTCGATCCGATGGTGAACACTGCAGAGACCCGCGGCAGATATGTGTGATGATAGGGCAGTGTAGCAACAGCTAAGCTGACAGGAGTCTCGGTGGAATGATCAGTGAGACCATAATAGGATCACACAGAGAGGTCTCAACAAAGGAATCGATCCGGGAGGTTCGGGACAGGGGATCCTTTAAGTACAGATAACGTACTCGAGCGGCAAGGGGGATGAGAGGACCTGACTGGGGAGGACTGAGGAGGAGCCAGCTGGCAGGGTTCCGTTGTAGGATCCCAGGGATCCCAGGAATTTCCCAGGATGGCGGCCAGGTTTGCGTTTGACGGGCCTGACGAGAGCCAAGCAGTGCGTTCTCGAATGCGGGAGCTTGGAAAAGGAGTCAAACAAAGTGAGGACCCATACGGACCCATGGGTGGCTGCAGAACGAAACCGAAAAAGAAACAAAGTCCGGTCTTGTCCCATGCTGGGTAATCACAAGATTCAGAGTGGAAGCGTACCATCAAGTCGGGTCGCTTGGTATTTGCTCGTCTTTGGACATCGATGTCGCTAGAGCCAAGTAGGTACGTACAAGGTGAGGTGAGTAAGCGGGACCCGACGTGTCAGTGAGCGCCCGAAGCTGCCAAGACGCGCCGTGTCTGGCCATGATGCTGCGTGGAACTCGGGCGTGGAGATGTCTCCGGAATGTGCTTGGCATGATGTTGTTGAACGACGGACGATGCTTCAGGGACAGCGACAGTCAAGTCAGGTGGAGCGGATGACGGGACATGGTCGATGCGGGGAAGCTTGCCGGGAGATCTCCATGCGGTTGAAGTTTGATTTGGACAAGAACTGAAGCGTCGTCGCGTCTTTGCCCGCCCGGCACTCAGTCGACAGGGCAGCGAGGGCAGGGCAGTATTAGACAGTATGGGACCTCCAATTCGCACATCGTCCCTTCCACTTTGGGAGATCACCAGAGGTAAGTACACTACTGTAGCAGATAGGCAGCACTGCAGCAGCCTGCCAGGCAGGCCCGCGACACTTGCCTTGCCTGTAAACGGGCAGGCATTGCAGATGGGCAACCACCATCCACCATCCCTCATCAAACTTGTCATAAACGTTCAACAAATCGTTCACCATATGACGCTCACCCAATTCCCCCCTCATACGCGTGCACTCAGCCGATTACTAGGTAACCCCTTTTCTTTCCAGCCTCTCAGCTACATACCTACCTACCTAGATATGTACTCCGCTACACCGCCATGACCGATGACACTTGTTGTTTTGACGGCTCGTATAAAATGAAATTGGGCACGTCCATGCGAACACGTTACGTTGACGCGCTCGCCGATCGTAAGACGCCGGCACGCTATCTATCTCGGTGGAGAAGCTGAATTGGCCAGAACGGTCCCTGGGCCGGGCCTTGACCGTCCTTTCGTTCCTCACGGGTCCCTTTTGCATTCCCAGGTTCCAGTTCCTAACAAGCTTCAACCAGGCCCCTCAGTTCTGAGACCCCGCCAGCAACTGAACCAACCCTTCCCAGGTCTCCACTCCGCTTGCAACTCTCACTTTCCCTCCATGATCCATGCCACTCATCATCGTTCGAATCCACGACCGATCAAAACAAAACTTGTACCAGCCTGCACCTTGCTCCGTCGCTTCTTTGCACAGCCAGCAGCCTATCAAGCTTACAGCGGGGTTAGGGGCTTGGCAGGAATGTCGATCTTTTCCTTGCCGACATTTCGCTTCGCATTGATCCAGACTCCAGCGCGTCGTCTTTTCCCCATCACTCACTGCCGTCCAACACCAAAATGTCTTGTGGCCATCAACAAATGGGGACAGACGGACCTGTCTCTGTCTTTCTGTCTTACCCCAAGCATTGCCAATTCTTGAAGCCATGTGTCATCCTATTCCGACTACATACCGAGGGCGACTTGCCAAGGGCGGCGGCAAGCCTTCCACTGAGCATGTGGTCAACTAACAGGCCCCAGGTCCAAATGCCATTGAAACTCCCAAAAAGGAGAGTTGCACAAGCGCACACAACAACAGCCCCAAGACCCAGGGGCAGGGCAGGTCGCTTAGGTAGATGGGCAAGGCTTCCTGGAACGGTGGGACGAACAAATAGGAGACGGGGGCCTGGCGGTGCCGCGATGGTGGTTGAGACGATATGTAGTCGTAAGTTCGACAAGGCAGATATTGAGCCAAGACCTACGACCCTATGCAATATCTGTGGTGCGTCTGTACCTAATAACCACCTCACCTCAACTATTGTCTCGTCATCCGTGAAACCTCACTCGATTCATCTGGCCGTACCACTCATGGTCCCATCCCTTGGCTGAGGACTACCATTTGCTTTACGTCGATCTTTTCGCTTTTACGACTTTCGGACTTTATTCTTTCCACCTCAGATAACGGGACCTACACGTCCCGTCCCGCTCGCTGAGCTAACTGAACTACACTAGACTGATCACCAACGACACATGCAACTAGACGCAGTTGCGCAATCCTCACTTTGACCGCAAGCGGTAGCTGGATCGACTCGAGATAGTCCCTGGATCGACTAACCTAACCCACTTTTCTGGGAGCGCCTGACATCTACATAGTCAGTGTATCAACCGCGCAAAAACTCGGAGGGCGCATCACCCAATTCTCATCATTCAAAGTTGTTGTCTGCTATGTTGATCTGGTTGCTGTACGTGAACTCTTCCCTGTGAGTATTGCTTGTCATCGCTGCTTGCTGTGTAGTGTAGTAAAGTCAGCGGGCGCGATGAGCGGCTAGAGGCAGAGATTGGCTGCGCGCCACCCCGAAAAGAAGAAAAAAAAAAAAAGGGTTCAGTCTATTCAGGGACTGTTCCAGTTTTGAGTCTATCCGGCGACCGAGTTTCGCACTTGAGGTTTGACAGCAGCGATGATGTGTCTTTCTCTCGGGCTCCGCTACGCTTACCTCGGCGAGCAGGAAATCTTTCTTTTCCTTTGAATGATTGATTGACAGTCCGATCAAGAGTCCCATCCGGACCATTTCTCCTGCCTGTCCATTACACAATTCGGCAATGGAAGGCGCTAGAGGGTAACAATGAAGCCACCTCACAGGTGCTTGATACCCTCTAGCTTGATTATGTGATTGATAGTCCACTCAGATCCCCACCCGTTTCTTACACCGGGACCCTCACATGCAGGACCCTTCCGTGACCTGCATCAAAAGGGATCTTTTTCATCACCACGATCGCCATTGGGCCTCACCAAACAAAGTTAAACCTTTTCCTTTTGTTGTCTCTTTGCTACTTACTTTACAAGATAGCGCCTTGCCGCCATGCCACCAACGCTACACTGAATCGTGCGTTATGGTAGCGCCATCGAAATAAAGCAAAGCAAAGCGGAGCGGAGCGGCGACGACGACGACGACGGCGCGCCGCGAAGCGAGGCTCGGCGTCGGGAGGGGACGGGCGGTTGTCTCCGCAGCTCCGCAAAGAACCTAAAAGCGCGGTTGATGCGGGAATGGAGACACCAAGACATCTGAGATCGATTTTGGCCACGAGAGTGGGAGGCCCTAAGCGGGTGTTTCAAGATCCGTTAGTGCTTATTGTTGCGATCTGCAGGCGAGTTGCGTGCTATTTTCAAAGCTTTGGTTGTGGAGGGGATGGTTGGTGTTCGTTGTGATTTTTTTTTCTTCTCTTTTGGCCCTACAGGGCTATAGGAGCAGCATCACCCAACGGTTTCCACTTGGTTGTACCGTAGGTTTCTTGGCGACTTCATGGATGGTAGAAGAAATGGGCAAGACAGCGACGTGCAAGTGGAAGGAAGGCAACGCAAACAGCGAAAGTACACTACAGCGCATCCATATTTTGTACGTCAACAAGTAGTAAGTAATCTTTCTCGCAATTAATTCAAGGCACAGGTTGTGTAACTGTGCGATGACTTTCCTTCTGTTCCAGTACAACAACCGGCGCAATTACGACGGAGATAAAAGGTCTCAATGACAGAAGCAAGACTCCTAGGACAGACAAGCATAAAGAGTCAGCTTGTACACTGAATGTAGGGCGTCTGTGATACCGAAGCTCTGAATGGACGAAATTGAAGCAAAACAGCCCAATATAGTAGAAGCCCCTCCCATGTTGATGCAACTAATGCCGGCAGCCCAAACTTTTGCGAAGGGTACTCGTCTGGGCTAGTTTGCAAAAGCAAAATCACAGACCAGAGGGACGAGTAACGGCCTTTGGCCACTGGACGACCGCCCCGAGCCTCAAAAGTGGGTTTGATAGAGCGACTATACCCGACCCTCGCAGGTGTCCATATAAAAAATAGTCCGGACATTTTTGGGTGTGATTAGGTGTCAGCGTGTCCGGACTATTTTGCAAACTGCCTGCCCCGGTATATAGGTATAAATAAGTACGCCCTGCCACCAAAACTAGCTGAGACCTCTATTAATGCAATTTTGCGTCGTCAACCATTGCAATTGCACATTACAGTCTTATCCACCAGAGAGCATGCCGCCAGTCAAAATCCTTTTGCAAAAAAGGGGGTTTGTAAAAGTGTACAAGGTAGTATTTGCATGAAACAGAGGTTTCTACTGCACGTAGTGAGTGGCGTAGCGAGGCACCCGACTGCAGTGCTAAGCTTAAATCGTCCAAAATGTAACGATGGTACGGATAATTCCTTCCGATGCCGTTGACGACGTTGAGGCAAATGTAACGCATGATCTTTTCCACGTCCCGAGATCTCGATCGTAGTTCCTGCGAGCTAGCGTTCAACTTTGGTCCTTTGTGGTCTGCGAGCAATTGCTTACATTCCACCGAAAAGAATCAACTGTCGTCAAGATCACGATATCATTTGAGCAAAGAAGGGTTTACGACTCCACAGCACAACCTCCAGAGGACCGAGACGTTGAGCCGACCGGGTGTCTGGCGGTGGGCCGCGAAGTAGGGTGAGATCAAGGATGGATGTTGAGGTCGAGACTTCGGGTCCCCCCGCGCCCCAAACGATGAACTCCCCCCATTTAGGTACGTCAACAAACCTCTACAATCCAAGGAACTCATCCGATTGATCCATTTCGTGCCGGCATTGGATGCAAAGATACTGTTGTAGTTCTGTCCCTCTCGGAGCACATTCTCAAAAAGAAACTCCGCCTCATCAAGCCCTATCACGACGACGTCAGCATCGCACGATGGAAAGTGTCTCCCAATGCTATCTATCCACTTCATCTCCCCCAATCCCGTCTCGGTTTTCAAGATCTCGATTCGATAACGTCGTTGGGTTGGATTCTTCATCTCAGCAAGAGGTTCCTTTCTGCCGCCACTTTGTCCGTAACCTACAACCTGGTATTCGGCCCTTCGTGACTTTATTGCATGGCATATCTCCCCGGTCGTTCACGTTGATCGTGCGGTACGGATCGATTCCAGCTGCATCCGAACCAGAATGATATCTGGGAGCGGTAACAGCCAAACCAAGTTACACTAACGTTCCGCACATGCTTGAGCTATCTTAAACTTGTCATTAACGCAGGCGATGAACGTTCCGGCCATTGACGCTGCCATTGACTTCATCGTCCAGTGTTGTCGTCATCGCGAGGCCGGCCGGCAAGCTCCATAACCGTCATATCTCTGATATGACAACCAGTCTACATTTTGGGGACATGATCGGCGAGTACTACCTACGCTCGTCCTTGGTCCTCACGCATTTGGGTACTTCAAAAAGTTTACTATGGGGCGCGAAGCATGCGGGATGAACGCTTCCCCGCCTTGCTCAACTGCGGTATGTAGACGACTCATCGATCGAGTGGCCGAAGTTCCGATCGCTGCACATAAACATTGATTCTCGCTCAGCAGGAGAGACCGAGAACTGGTACATTGAACTGCTGCCCACAGTCGCTGCTCTGCTCCTCGTTCGTCGCATTGTGCTCCGTGGCTGGGGAGGCTTCATATCCATTGACGACAAGAACTGGAGTTGGCCGACATACGTGGCTGATGACCGATATACTCTCGATAGATTGTGTTTTGCACGAATCAACCAGGCGACTGATCCTCGGGATAAATTGTTCGCTCTGTTGTCTCTACAGGAGTTTCTTGCTAACAACTTTCCGTTGAAGCCTGACTATGCTAAATTCATAAAATGGGTATGCGTGAAACATCGCAGTGTGGTTCTTGCGGAGGGTAGGTCTGGTGATTCTTAGCTGTTGCGGAACGATACCGGAAGATTGTCTCAGTGTGCTCGAGAGACTCTCTTCATAGGTGCCCGACTGGAGTGAGAGGTATTTGGAACGGCTGGTTTGAAGCAATGGATGATTGGGTCCGGGGAGGCATACACGCCTTTCCGGGCACGCGATGATCCGCAAGTATCCTATCAATATGGGTCAGCACTCTCTCAAACGGTAGCGAAGACAATGCTTAACGCAGGCATCCATAACTGTGGGAGGGCAGTGCTTAAAGTGCGTGGCGTAGCTAATGAGAGAAAAGAAGTTTGTGACTGATCATATCAACATATTCATGCTGACGACAACGAGTGTGGGGATTTTGTGAAGAGGTGCCGATTATATCATGATAGTTTGAGTTTGAAAGCTGAAACGCAGCAGATGAACACATGCGACTTACAGGAGCAGCTCGTCTTCCAATGCCTCGACAACGGAAACCCAAAACAAGAGGAAACCAACTTCATCCACTTGACTGAGCTGCATACGGGTATGGACTTCCGCTTAAGAACCCAGAATATTTGGGAGATAATGAGATGTGTGGCTACATCAGTTTCTTCACAACCAATAAGCAGTTGGCTAGACGGATATGGGAATCTTTGGGACTGTTCCTCAAAGTTCTTCAGTTGGAGATCAGGTCTATTATTTCTGAGCGCTGGTGATCTATTTGTTCTGAGGGACAGGGATCATGGAACCTACACACTGATCAGGAAATGGCGTATATGCGTTTTGATGGAGGGAGAGGCGTTTGGCGGTGCGGCGCAGACAAGATAAAGGATACGATACCCTATGATTCACTGCATGACTTTTTGATCTGTTGATAGACAACTCTGGACTGAGCCAGCATGCACAGGGTGCAGTGAATAATGTCGATTACTATTACTTAGGTCTATTAGGTAGAGATATAACTGCGAGTTGAGTATTACCTCGCATCAGGTTTGTGTTCTGTGACCCCGATACCTATTGTCCAACAGAACCAACGCAGCGTTGTTCCAACTGGTAGCCTCTGCATCACGAGTGGAAATAACGTCCAGAAAGAAAGTAGAAGAAGATAACCATACCCAATAGCGCCACTAGGATCAGAAATATGCTGCAGCAGATGTCTGCAATGGTCCGCAAGTTTGGCTTTGGCGCTCCTATGTCACTGTCCGTTTCTTTCTGCCACTAGTAGAGTCCCTGGAAGCTACCCGTGCCATCTTGAGAATCATAGCTTTGCTGCTCTAGGTCAAGGCTATGAAGGGGTGTTTGCAACGCTTTCTGTGGAGTTTGTGGGAGGGTTTCCTGAACCAATGTTGTCTCTGAAGGTGCCTCTTCGGAGCGTATAGATGTCTCCAGCCTGGAAGGAGATGCTGGTATAAGCGTGAAGCTGGGGCTTGGAAGAGGCGGATGTACAGCTTGCGTTGTCAACTGCGGCATGGTGTGATTTTCCGCCATCGTCGTTGTGCTTCAAGGACCTTTCCAGTTCCCACAACGGGCCCTCAGGAGGAGACAGAAGAGACTTGCGGTCGAGTACGAAGAGCGATAGGCAGGAGGACGGTAGTTCTACAGCAGGATGATAGTAGTTAGCAACGATGATTTCGGGGCGAGACAGCTCAGTTGTAGTACTTGCTCTTTGAGGAGCGCAATGCCGTGGTGCAAACGTAAGGCCTGGCTCGGACGTTGGCTCGGATGTGAAGGTACCTCGAAGGTCGCCGTCGAGCCCGCAACGGTGGAAAAGCGTTTACTTTCCAGTGATAGCGGGGTTGATAAAGGATTCAACCCGAAGAGCGGCAATAGCTGGGGGTTCACCAATGATGGCGAAAGGATGCTGTTGACAGAGTGAGGGAGGACCAGACGGTTGATTATTGATCGGGTCTAGTGATAGAACTAAGTTATGCTGGAAGATGAACCTTCTCAACGAAAGAGAACATGAACGGTAGGCCTCCCGGCAGACCACAGGACATCTCGTCGTTCTTAGATTTAAAAACCATCGCTTTGCATTTTGCCCTATCTTGTGTTATTGCCCGTTTTGGGTCAGAGCAAACAATCGAAAGATGGAAAGATGGACGGGAAATACTTACCTCTAAAAATGGAAGGAGGTGTATCGCAACCCCGCGCGATTTCCAGGTACGGCTTGGCATTTGTAGGGCAGCAAGGGGCAGGTACCCCCGGGCGGATCATGCCGTCTGACGTGAGAAGGTTAATGACTCCAGCTTCTTTCCCACAAACTCCACCGGTCCCCAATTTCCTCTCCTTGTCCTGACCAACAACATCTTGAGAGGAAACATCAAACCTTTGTCATCGTCGGGAGTTCGCCAAGACACATTACTGCCAGCGAATCGCAACAACAAACTCACAACGGCCGGAATGATCCCAACAATGGCGCTAATTGGGAAGCAGCTGAATCACTCGCATCAGCGGATCAGCGCCGTGATGGACGGCGAGACTGGGATTGCACAGACCATGTCACTCCATAGAGCTGGCTCAGCTGGCGAACCTCGGCTGGGGCAAGAGATTTGGCGATGTTGCTGTGAACGCGCTATCAATATTTAAACGCCCATCCAGCCCTCCTCCGCCCGGGCCCCGTCTCCTACGCGATTGTATATCCGACCCCGGGCCGCAGTGCTAGCTACGCCGAAACGACCCACGCACAATGGCCTCCGAAGACTCCACTTTCGACATCATCATCACTGGCGCCGGTCTGAGTGGTATCAACGCCGCCTACTTGTTGCAATCCGAGTTGCCTAACCATTCCTTTACCGTCCTAGAGTCTCGCGATCATATCGGCGGAACATGGGCCTTCTGGAAATATCCCGGTATCCGCTCCGACAGCGCCATGGCTCTGTTCGGCTTCCCCTGGTATCCATGGACCAAGGACATTAACATGGCTGATGCCCATCTCATCAAGAGATATATGGAGGACGCTGCTGCGTCCCAGGGCATTGACAAGAAGATACGCTTCAGCCACCGCGTCACGTCAGAGAGCTGGAGCAGCGAGGAGCAGAGATGGACGTTACACGTCGATGTCACTTCCGGTGACGGCACCGTTCTCGAGAAGAAGATCTTCAAGACGCCATGGCTAGTCAACGCCACCGGGTACTACAGCTACGAGAAGCCTCGGTCCACTGTCATTCCCGGCATCGAAAGATTTCAGGGACGAGTGGTACATCCCCAATTTTGGAATGACGAGGTGCAGTACGATAACAAGCGCATCATCATCATTGGCTCAGGTGCCACCGCTATCACTCTCCTTCCTGCCCTCGCCAAAACTGCCAAGCATGTCACTATGCTCCAGCGTAGTCCATCATATGTCTACAGCTTGCCAGCTAGAGACGAGCTTCAACCGGTTCTGAAACGATTCATGCCAAGCCAATGGGCCGGGAAGATTAACTGGTGCATCAGGATGGTCGCCGAAACTCTCTTTGTCCAGCTGCTTCTGAACTTCCCCAACTGGGGAAGGAAGCTTGTCGTTGGCGAGATGCGCCGGCAGCTTCCCAAAGGTTTCGATGTCGACAAGCACTTCAACCCTCGGTACAAACCTTTCGATCAGCGTGTGTGCCTTTGTCCTCAGGGAGACTTCTTCAAGGCTTTGTGTGGCCCGAACGCTTCCGTTGTTACCGATCATATCGAGACCGTCACCGAAAACGGCATATTGCTCAAGTCCGGTCAGAGCCTCGAAGCCGACATGATCATCACCGCCACTGGTCTATACATGATTTTGCTCAACAAAATCGACGTCTTTGTTGATGATGTCCGCATCAATGATACCATCGGCCAGCGGTACATGTGGAATGGAGTCATGCTCGAGGGTATCCCCAACACAGGTGTTATCACGGGGTATGTGGCAGCCACTTGGACTCCTGGTGCCTCCACAAGGACACGCCAGTTCATCAAGGTTATTAAACATGCGGAAAAGACGGGAGCCACCATTGCCACCCCTTATATCGACGAGGCCGAGCGTGCACAACTTCCCAAGAAACCCTGTATTCCTAACAGCTCGACCTACATCACAGAAGTTCGTGACCGACTTCCTCTTGTCGCCAACGTGGGTCCGTGGAGGAACGGAAAGAACTGGTTGGAAGATACCATCCGGCTGTGGTTCGGGTGGGTCACAACTGGTATGCGGTTCACTTCATGGAACCGAGTCAAGAGTGATTAAGTTATCGCCAGTCCTCCAGGTTTGGATATTGGTGTAGAAACGCCTGGTATCTCCAGTTGTGCGAGTCCTCTTGAGCCATGCTCAGTCCTCACACGTTCAGGTCCTTATCCGTGAAACCGCAGAGATAGTAATGTAATCCAGCCAACCTTCATTTCTCCCTTTACGGATCCTGGAATGTCCCAGTCACCTTTTCTACGATTGAGCATGCTTTTGTCTCCCTTTTAGCCGTCGTACTCTTGGTTCTCTTTCAAGTGACGGAACCCGCTAGGCCATATACCTTGCTTGCCTGGGGATAGAATGCCCTTGGGGTCCAGTGTGTACCGTCCAATATGGTATTTCTTCCCTCATTCGAATTTTTGACTGGTGAAGACTTAGCTTGATATTCTCAACAAAGAGGTTGTAGCTGTGTCCGTTGAGGTTCGTTCAAGTCCGCAATCAACGCTGTCAAGTGAACATCAGCATCTCTTCGATCCTGCTCTCGACGTGCCAACACTCACCCATGTGGTTGACATGCGCTTTATATATGTCATACACCCTTTCTTTCGCTACAGGAAGAAGCCTTCGATGAAGGGACTGTAGGTGAATTTGGATCGAAAAGGCGTTGGGTGGCTCGTTGGCCGTGATCCCCATTGTCCCATATGGACGAGGTTGCCGGAGGCAACCATGTCTTCTAGGCCGGCGATATACTGTGTATGGGGATGGGTGAAGAGGGCGCCAAGCCCGATGCCGCAGTCTAGGGTCTTGAGGTCGATTGCATTAGAGTATTTCCGTTGTCTAATACAATGGTAAGATGGGAGAAGGAACTCTGATTCCCCATCACACTACACCCAGCCCAAGCTCGCCGTGCTTGGCCAAACCTTCGTTTAGTATCCGATACGATGCCGGTACAGATCAATGAACAGTCACATCGGGCTCCATGATCGCGTGGTAAATTGGTCATTCACTTCGATAATTCAGTCCATCCTATGCAAATCCAGCGTACCGAAACGGTTCACTCTCGGCACCGGTCCGCCATATATCAAGCTTTTGCCCCGTGAGAAAGTTCATAGTGGGATGGCGAACTTGTTGACAATCTTCAATATGGCGCTCAGCTAGTCCGTTACTGACTCTGCCTCGCGAAGGTTGTACGGGTCGATGTAACCGGAGAGGGCAGAGTCGATGAGGACGGCATCTTGGCCGAGAACGGAGATGAGGGTTTGGATGGCTGTGGTCCAACGGGCTCTGTGAGTGGTGCCGGGTGAGAGGACGGGGTTGATGGGATAGTGAGGGGTTGCGCTCGTAGGTGGCTTGGTGACTGGCTTCGTACGCGGGATCGGAGTCGGGGTAGGTGCGGGGGATTGGGGTTAACATGGCTAGAGGTACCAAGGTATACTACTGTTGGTGATCAGCATTCGAAAGCAGTGTGACCTGACCATGTGAGAGGCGTGTGTCATGATCTGCCCTGCAGAGATCGTGAATCATCTGAGATATTGTATGGGGTTATGGAGGGAAAACAGTATCACAAATACAACCAAGCCTAGAGTTCTCCCAATTTCCCCTCATCATGGTGGTCTTCAGTGATGCTGCATATATCTGTTATAGGCAGCGGTTAACATGAATTAAAGCGTAAACGGCATGATTCTGGATTGCCGCGAAAGTTCTCGGGGATAAATCTGGCCAGCAACAAAACTGTATCGGAGTGCAGCGAAATATGTATGTAGAGTCTTAGGGTACCTAGAACGTGGAGGCCAAGGGAATAAGGTTTCGCCCGCTGTGACGCGGCTCCCAACTTGGAGGCAGGGAGGTTCCGAAGTCCGGGAGTGTGACGAAAATCGAGAGACTGCAGTGGTGTGTTAAAACTCAGCATCGCGTTGGCGATCTATTGTCCCAGACATGACATCACAGTCCGGCTTTCAGAACATGGCAAATCGCGTACGCATGACTAAGCAATCTTCCACGATGAGCGGTAACTCACTTGAGATACAGAAAGCTGTACACTATCATGTTGCAAAGCTCGAACATAGCACTGATGATGCCCGAAGATGGAGCGAAGATCGCGCAAAAAGACAAGATGGAAAAAAAAAGAACGGAAGGAGTGTGAAACAGCACAAAAAGTACTTGAAAGCCCGACGTGGGAATCGAACCCACAGCCTCAAGATTAGAAGTCTTGCGCGCTACCGATTGCGCCAGCCGGGCTGTTGTTGTTTCAATTTGGTTTTGTTTCAGTCTCATAAGGTGTGGAGGCGGCAAAAACAATCTCGATCCTCTTCCCATAACCGCTCTGTCAGTCGGCTGTTGACGGCCAAAGTTCCTCGCGCCCAGGAGCATTTGTTTTTTGCTCCACCAGAAACATGGGGTCCCGAAAACATGGGTGCACCATGATGCAACCGTCTACTGACGTTGTGCGCTTTGGGCACTTCGCTTTCAGTCCGTCGGCAAGGAGTTATGGTAGCTGAGACCACAAGCCAAGGCACTGGGGCACTGGGGCACTGTGGTATTGACCGCCTCATGTTCACTCCAAGCGAGGTTGTTAGAGCGATTGTACAGCCGGTCAGCGCGACCAAGTTTCGGATGGGAGATACCTCCAATTGAGCGTACACTAGGTACGTTCGGCTACGCCAGCTTTGAACTTGATACCGAACTTGGAATTCAAGGGCATTTTCGGTGGACGGCGATGGGAATTGGTACACCTTCCTTTGCTGGGATGTACATGACTTGTTAGCTTGGTAGGGTAGCGCTACAAGAAACGGGGGGTGAGTGGGCCAAAAGTCAAGTAATTTTTGTGTCAAATTTAAGGTTCTTTGCTACCCTGGAGAACCACGCTAACAAGTCATATCCCAGCAGAGCCCGGTGTACCTTGTGGCCCCACACAGTCGTTGTAACGACCCGGGCTGGGCCCTGGAGGGCGTTCTCCTGGGCGCAGCAGCGGCGCGGGGCCGCCTTGCGGTACTGCAACACCGTGTCAACCTCACGGCTCCGGTACGCGGGGACACCTTACCGGGCACAGCCGGAGCTTGTCAGCCCGGAGGGGCATTGAGTCACATTGATACGGCGGCATCCAAGCTCCTTCATCCTGAAATATAAGACTGGCTGACAGTGCGCATAATCAAACGTAGGGGTAGAAAAGCAGGACAGCGGCGGGTAGCGATATCACTTACCAAGCCAGATTAACATAGTAAGCCACCAACCGAAAAAACACAGCAAGTCGAATAATATGGCATCACAACAACCTGTCGTCCGGGTCGGCGTCGCGGCGATCATTAGTGATGCGGAGGGGAAGATGTTGGTGGGAGTGAGAAAAGGGTCCCATGGATCGGGTACGTACCTCCTACGTCTAGACAGCCCTCAACTCTTTTTCCTTTCCCTGTCTGTTTCACAGACTTCACGGATGTCACGGACCTCATCGCATCTTCCTAATAGCATCGCTTTGCTGACATGAACCGCCTTTAACCGGGCAACAGGAACGTTGCAATTTCCCGGTGGCCATCTCGAAGTCGGCGAGGACTACTTGGAATGCGCCGAGAGAGAGACGCTTGAAGAGACGGGCCTGAAGGTTAAAGCCGAGAAAGCTTTGGCCTTCACCAACGATATCTTTGATGCGGAGAAGAAGCACTACATCACTATCTTTGTTTCCTGCCGGAGGGATGATGAACAGAAGCAGCCTGTGGTTAGTCCATGCCAGCCAGTTGTCCATATTTTGGAGGAATGTGCTCGCTGACTTGCTTGTCTTCTCAAGGTAATGGAGCCGGAGAAGTGCGAGAGCTGGACGTGGAGAAGTGAGGCTGAGCTGAGAGAGTTCATGGTCACTGAGGAGGGGAAGCAGCGGCTCTTTTTGCCCATTGTCAACTTGTTCAACGATCGCTTGTTCAAGGAGTATGGCAGTCTGACGGCTTCGCTTTGAGAGGGTCCATGGCTGAAAAGTCACATATCCGACTGCAGCGCATTGTTCCTTCGATACAGCAATATGCAGTTCGCCATGATGAGAAACAGCTAGCTCGTGTTGTGTTTACATCCGAGTGGTAGTCATGGCCAGAAAAAAAGGGGGAGGGACCGTGCGCATAGTGTTCATGACATCAAGCGTTGGCGCAGATCCAGTGTTTGAGCGAAATACACTAGATCTGGAATTCTGGGGTTCCTTACTTCGTTACAGCTGAATCTGGCAATCAGTTTCCTCCGAATGTAAGGTGAGGATGTGGCGGTTCAGGTGAATACGGCTGATATGCTTTTGTTTCTAGGGGCTCACTTTCTGTTCACTTTTCACTCAAGCCATCTCTCCACTTGTTCCAATTGCAGCCTACCAGGACAGTCTTAGACGGATCAGACGTGACCGCATCTCAAAACAAGCATTGCCCTTTTCCTAAGAACCTCAATGTTCTGGATGGCTGTGGAAACTCGTGTCCGCCGTGATGTGCAAGACCTGTTGGGCAACGTAGAGCTTATGGGGTCTCTCAATTCTGTGGAGTGTGCGTGGAAATTGCTAAAGTGTGCCCCTCCAGAAAAAAAAGGCGAGGCCATGGAGACTTCTGACCCATGCTGTCCGATATGTTCTATATGCACCTGGATAAGGACGAGTTAGTTTACTGACTGAAAAATACTTCATTCAATGTTGTTACGGTTCAGGGATCCGTTGAGCTGCAAGCTTTGGGTAAAGGAGGAGACTCAGGGGGTTATGTTGACTTTGTAGCCAGCTGAGCTTCCCATCTTCTCACCACTCGTTTCACGAGGCCTGGCCATGAAAGTAAACGAAGATAACCTCCACCGCGCAGCAACGGAGAATTTTGACAAGAGAAAAAGACGGTGAATGAATCACGCAAGAAACAATTCATCACATGACACCGCAGAGATCAAGTGTTATCCGATAGAAAAACGAAAAGAAGGTCAATGGCGAACGCCCCGCAGTGCGGTCGGTTTGGGTACGTACACCGTGCAGATTGCATCACCCCAAGTGAGGTGTTTCAACCATTATGGCCTAACTGTGTTTTTTTTTTATTACTCTTCTCTTTTAGTTTTCTTCTTTTCTTGGTGTCGACAGCACGGGCCTTGATCGATTTCGACAACCGTCTTCTGTTTTTTCATACCGAGGCCCTGGCACATCAAGAAATTACGGTCTATTTACATGCACTACTTAGAATGATACTTTCCCGACAGAGCCTATCATTGACCGCCTTCTTCCCGCTTCCTTGGAGAACATAAAAGGGCGCTAACTCGGGCAGGTCGGAGAACTATCGGACCCCTCGCCGTCTGAAAAATGGTTTCGCTTCTGGACTCTGAATTTTTGACCTGGTCAGTCTGCGAGCCTCGGGCAGCAGCGTGTTGCAGATAGCTTCTACGCACTCACCCTGGCTGGCCCTGAAACTAGCGAAAACTGGGACGTGCTCTTTCTTGTTGTTCTCCGGGTTTTCCATCTTCTCAACAACCATCATCCATGCTGTGCCCGACAAATTATGGACGATTTAAATCGATCACCAGCACACGATGCTGACTGGCTTGGCCGGATCGAGTTAGCCTCTTTCAGGAGGAAGCTCCGAGTCCTTTTAACAGGGAGCCGCGACAGACAAAGCAGAATCAGTTAAGATAGTACGTACCTCGCATACGCTATCATCCCCACAAAAAGATCAGTCACTTTCCGCCCCACCCAGCCTATCCCGACAGAGCTTGAAGAGGGACTGGCTGCGCTCCCGTCTGGCGTGTGAAGTGCGGGAATGCGGGTTGTGAGTGGTGAGTGGCAGGCTGTAAAGTGTATCTCCTCCCGTGCTTTGCAAGGCCTGCCTACTGCTGCCACTCTTCCCTTGTTAGGGTCACTCACTCATTCTCGTCGATCTAGAAAACACCCACGGCTCGAGTTTCATCATCCACGGTCCACACTCACCACTCTTCGGCTTGCACACCACACAAAACGAACGCCCAGTGCCATCATTACCTAGTTGTCCCCCCTCCATCCCACCGTTGCCCTGCCCGCCCTGAATGCTCCTCCACCAGACTCCTTCGCCACGGTGATCTTGTCATCGAAAAACCCCATCCTCGACCCCCTCGCCCAGCTCCTGGCACCACCACCACTTCGCCAATTCCCGCCTCTCGCAGAGACCGACTCCAACCATAACCCACAAGTCAGCAGGAATCCGTCTTCAGCTTGGATTCCACATTGACGCCATCCAGGACTGAGCAGCTCTTTTCTCCTCCGCCTCGAACCCGCGGCAGGCAGTCGAGTCATTAGTCGGGCTGCCAGGCAAGTCAGGCAGTCAGCCAGCCAGCCAGCCAGTGCTTCGCGGAGCTTCGCGGAGCTTTATCGTCCGAGTAGGGACGTCTACACCGAATCCGTCCCACAACGCTCGCCGGGCACTCACAGCTGCGCCATCATGCCTATCGACGACAACCAGAGCGCGATTAGCGTCGCCTCGGAGGGGAGTCCATGTGTCGACCACCCATCCATTGGACCCTCCCATGATAGCTTCGACATTCACCAACATCATCTTGTCGCCCACCACCCTCCACCGGGCGCTTCTGTTTATCCCCCATCGGCTCCCTTTTCCGGTGCTCTGAATCCCCGGAGTTGTGTAACATGTCGGAGACGCAAGGTTTGTCGCTCTTCCGCTCCTCACGCCCCGTGCCGCCTCATGCTTTCCGTGGACCCGTCTGCATGTCATGGACCCGCTGACACCTTTTTAGGTTCGGTGCGACAAACATATGCCATGCTCCAACTGCCGGAGAGCACAGATTCCATGCATTTTCCCGGCCCCTGGTCGGGCGCCGCGACGACCAAGACCAAAAGACCCGAATGCGCCGTCGAAACAGCCTTCGAGCGAGCGGGAGCTGGAGCTGATGAAGCGCCTGCGAAAACTCGAAGGAATTGTCGAAGAACTTAGCGGTCAGATCGAACTTGAGGCGGTGCGACACCCTTTTAGCTCCAGCAACTCCCCTGAAGGCACCGGAGGACACGATGCGGACGGCCACGCGCCTGGTGCAACCCGAGCCGGCGATAAACCTGGAACCCCGAATGGAAGCAATCTTGGCAAGAACTCGCCCTCAACTGGAACCGGTATGGGCGCAGATAAGAGTGGCGCACAAGGTCTGCAGACACAACTCAACAGACCTCCTTTTGGCCCATTAAGGAGGATATCATCAGACATCCACAAACAGTTTGGTCGCTTGGTCCTCAACGAGAAGGGTGTCACCAGATATGTCAGCAGTGGATTTTGGTCTGCAATCAATGACGAGGTAGGGCGTTCCCTCTTGTTACTTCCCCATGCATGA
Source organism: Neurospora hispaniola (assembly GCF_033458365.1). Classification (NCBI taxonomy): domain Eukaryota; kingdom Fungi; phylum Ascomycota; class Sordariomycetes; order Sordariales; family Sordariaceae; genus Neurospora; species Neurospora hispaniola. The sequence goes on along the minus strand of NW_026944407.1, from coordinate 4,551,531 downwards.
AACTCACCCAGACACAGCTCGACGAAATCCGCCGAGAAACAATAGAATGCGGTCAACATGATTCCGACGTCTCCGACGACGAGGCTTCTCCTGAATCCGTCGACCAACCCGTCAGCCATTCAGATCATCAGTCTTTCATCTTCGGGTACCGCTCCGCCGATGTCGACTTGAGACCACTGCACCCGCTCCCATCGCAAATTCCATTTATGTGGCAGGTATTCCAGGAAAACGTCGATCCAATACTCAAGGTTCTTCATGTCCCTTCGATGACCAAAACAATACGCCACGCTCGGAACAACATGGACAGCCTCACGCCTTCGACCGAAGCCTTGATGTTCGCCATCTACTATTCTGCCGTTGCCTCCATGGACAAAGATGAAGTATGCCCACCCCTGTTACCCTTTGTTTGTGGTTCTTGTCTTACACTGTATAGGCCAAAATGAACTTCGGCGCCGAAAAGGACTATCTCGTACAACAATATCGATTCGCTCTTGAACAGGCCCTGGCGAGAGCCAATTTTACGACGACACCCGACATCACCCTCGCCCAGGCATTCCTCCTCTTCCTCATTCTCGTTCGCCGCCAGGATGACACGAGGTTCGCTTGGACCTTGACTGGCCTACTTATTCGCATTAGCCAGGCACTGGGCCTCCATCGTGACGGAACGAACTTCCCCAACATCAGCCCCTTCGAGGTCGAAATGAGGCGCCGTATCTTCTGGGCTGTATGTATCTTGGATCTCCGCTCTGCCGAGGATCAGGGTACCGATCTCACTCTCGTCGACCGTACTTTTGATACACAGCTTCCTCTTAACGTCAACGACTCCGACATTTCGCCAGATATGAAGGATTTCCCAGAATCACGAGACGGACCGACGGACATGACATTTTCCTTAATCCGGTACGAGATCTGCACTGTGGCGAGACGTTTGCACACGGCATCGTCCGCCATGGCGCCTGTCTGCCCCGGGGATGCTGCAACCTCGCTAGAAGAGCGAGAGGAAATGCTTGCCGACCTACACAAGCGTGTTGAGGAAAAATACCTCCGGGATCGCTCTTGCTTGGATAACCCCATGTACTGGGTGGCTGCGAACATCGCGCGAGTGCTGGTTGCCAAGATGACCCTAATAATCTACCAGCCCGTGCTATTCCCAGGACCAGACAACGAAGAGTTGTCGGATGAGCTACGGGAACGTCTCTTCAACTCCGCTATCGAAGTATTCGAGACGAACCACATCCTTAATACCGACCCAAGAACCAAGCCATGGAGGTGGCTATTCCAGACATACACACAATGGCCAGCTGTGGCGTATCTTCTAATCGAAGTTTCGCACAAGGCTTGGGGCCCTGCATCAGAGCGCGCTTGGGGTGCTCTAAACTCGGTGTATACAGCACCAAAAGAGTATGAGCTTGAGAAGCTCGCATCCCATACAGCTGTTTGGCTCCCCATTAAGAAGATGTACTTCAAGGCCAAGAGGCATCGTGAAGCGGAGACCGCTCGTCTTCGTGCCAATCCTCAAGCTGCCATGCAGCTCGAGCTGGAAGACCAGTCCAGACCCGCCCCGACCACTTTCGGAGCATTGTCAGTTACAGAGGAGATCAGCATCACTGTGGCCCGTGAACGCTGGAGGAAGCTTGTCAATGCGCCGCCCTTACCAGTTGAGCCGGTGCCACCCCCGAGGCAGCCGACGCCCGAGATCCCACAGACTGTACAACAGCAGACCAACGAAGTCCACACCAATGACAACAGTCACCCTACAGAGAACATGAATGTTTCAAAACCGGAGATGATGGACTTTCTAGATCCCACCATGACCAACCAAGGGTTTAACCCACAAGAATTCATCCCTTTATGGCGGGGGCCTCCTTTCGACCCGAGTCGTCCACCTGTCTACGGATTTTCCAATGGCGACATTCCACGAATGGACAGCGCGGCGAACTTCAACCCCGCAACAATACCCGACTTCAATCGCAGCACCACACCGGCACCCACAGGCAGTAATCAGCTGCACCACACGCCTGGTCCAGGGCCAAACATGAACACAGCTCAGGGGATGCAGGTACAGTCGCCCGTGAAAGACGAGAATGCCCCATGGTTATGGCCCGGTCCGGGGTTGCCCGAAATGCTCCGGGTACCTAATTTCCAGGTTGAAGATATGGACGTTAATATGGACGAGGGTTTCGACTGGCAAAACTGGCAGGAGAGCCTTGGAAGGTTCGAAATGGAAACGAATGGCGGGTCAACGGCCACCAGCACTTGGGGCCCAGCAATCTAGAAACAAAAAGGAGTATATAATAGATGGAATAGCGTATTGGACGATCTTGTTTTGGTTAATCCCTCGTTTATTGGCTGGACCATGTCAGTCTTTTTGCATGCCGTACTTTTGGAAAGCTAGGACGAGGCTGCTTTTGTCTGCGTAAGGAGTTATGTTATAGATACCCGTTGACCTTGCCCAACATCCCTCCGTCTGCCCGTATTGCATGCATATATGTATCTAACTGCCCATACAATCGCTAGCCTTCCCCGAGTTTCTCGATGAACATCGTGCCACCATGTCTGATCTCATGTCTATAAGACAGCCATCATCAGGCGTTGATGCCATTGGCTCGGTATCCGCGTCGAACCAAACCTCTACTGTTCTCCGTTTTCTTGCACATCAATTGGCTTCAGATTTGCTTGTCCCAAGACCTGCTAAATGCGAGCCATACGACTAAGACTTTAAGACACCCCTTTGACACCTTACCATCGGAGGTGTCTGGAATATCGGATAAAGCGTGCATAAATGTATGTACTTTTGAACAGTTTGCGTTTCGGTTTTCTCTGTACTCGCGTAAGACTATCACTCCTTGACTCCTTCATACCAGATCATCGTTGAGTGGATTCATGGAAAGCCAATTCGATGCACGAACGAACAGCAGAATCTTTGCCTAGACTTTTCTGAGTGTGATTCGAACTTAATTAGAAAACGTGTACTGGATTACTTGTAAGCCTGGATTGGGAAAGTCAACAATGATCAAATATCTTGTCGACAACACTCGCACCATTAAGGTCGTTTGAAAGCAATGGTCGCAACATGAGGCCTTGTTTAGTAGTCATTTGGTCATACTTGTGGAACGCGAGGGAGGATCAAATCTTGCAAGATCTTAAAAAAGGAAGCAGCCTTACAATTTCGCTTCACAGATATTGCCTACCAGATGGGCTGTCCTCGAGCTCTCGGAACCAAGGCTCGACGACAGTTGCCTCCATGAACTCGGCAAGAACTCTTCGACTTTAACATGGCTTTAGCAACGGTTCCAAGGGACGGAGAAAAGCTTAAGAGTCTTGAGGATTGATGAATTACCAAGTAATGTGGACAGACTTTACACTAGTCCATAGCGCGGAATGAAGTATGAATACTAACCGGATAGCGCTTGACTAATAATGCTGTGCGAAAACTTTCATCAGGGGGTAAAATATAGTAGAGTCTCACCATTTGAAGTCGTGGAATGTAAAGATAGTGAAGATATACAGCCGTGCGTAAATAGGAAAAAAAAAGTTTGACAAGAGTGGGATTCGAACCCACGCCCTTTCGGACCACGGATATCTCGGATTAAGGGTTAACCTTAACGTGGCGCCTTAGACCGCTCGGCCATCTTGCCTTAAGATACACATTAGCCAAAACGCTATAGTCTATAAGCAACTCTTTTACCTACAGTGTATGACCACGCCTACTAAGTTGGCAGTTGTAGAGTGCTGCACGCAACCTGGAAGGTGCAATGGAGCGCATGGATTCTGGTGTGGTTTGCTGTAGTATTTAACCAGTGGTTACAGTGAGAAACCGTTTAATAATTAACCTAATCGACCAACCTACCATCTCCTTTCCTTCCACCCACGAACCTCGAGTAGCAGTGAAAACTGCGCATGTCAAAAATACTACCGAAAACGGAAACCTGGGCATTTGATCGATAAATTATTTTTTTCTACTGTAATCTGGTAATCTGGCCCGTGCGCTGGCGCCCCGAAAGAGAGGTCTGAGCGCTGAGATAACTTTTCCCTCTCTTTATCGACTGTAGCACTCCGTTGAGTAGGGCTTGTGTTCTGATCCAAGCACTTCCACTCGAATCTCTCGTCAACTTCCTAAGGCCCCGCGCCCTGTTATCTGCGCAGCATAACAACATTTTTGACTTGCCGCCCCGTGGCTTTGCAACTTACTGATGCGTTACGCTGCAGGACGCTACAGGACACGATCAGCCACTGCCACATTGAACGGGAACTCGTGGTCTCGTGCGCTACTTCGCCTATCAACGCTTTTCTGATCCATGTACTCAGCTTTTCATCCGACCTACCGATCCATGAACAAATTTCATCGGTTTTCGGAGGGCATTGGATTATGCAACAAGGACGAGTTCATTCGACACTTGCGAATCTCTTACGGCCTTTCAGAGTAGGGCTATGTCCAGTCCAACTCCTAGCCAACCACCGCCGTCAAGCTAATGCTTTGATCCGACGGTTCACTGTTTTCATATTCGGTACATTCTCAACCAGGCGGGTGGCTCAAAAATGCCAACACCATACAAATTGATCCCAATGCAACCTTGACTAGGTATTCATTAGGCACCATCCAGACAGTAGGGTTTAGAGACCAGGCTGTGCCTTGCTACGAGCTTGTAATTGGCAGCTGAAAGATGGCGATGAGCCATTGGATGGGCATATATGCTCAACATGGTGTCTGGTGGTGGTGGCGTCAGCAATCAGATTGGCAATTACAACCGGACGGGGACTCAATCGATTGCATGTGTTCTGATCTGTTTCTCAGATTGCAGCCGGCCAGGGCTTCTTCCCACAACAACAAGCTGAAGATTCGATCCGTCAACGCTTTCTTTCTTTTTCTGAAAAACCAGTATCGACTTGGTTTTTTCTACGCTCAGCGCCCCTGGATAATCTCGAGTTTCGACACAACTCAAAAGCAACATTCAGCCCTCGGTGACTTGCCATGTTATCAGCATGGCTTCGAGAAGCAGCGGTGCACTGATTTCTTTACCAGGGCCTAGCCAACTGGCACCCGAGCTTCGGCTTGCTCAGGCAGTGTCTGAGTTTGCGCAAGCCCTTGATGGAACGAAGAAACAGGAGTTCATGAGGCTGCAAGCTCAATGTGCCAGCTCACCCCCTACTGCCTCAGAGGTCATCATGATGACCGAGCAGCTAAACCGAGAGGGAGCTCGACGACACGCATCTTGGACACCGGCATCAGGAACACGTCTTGGCGGCTTTCTCAGCCGAATACAAAAGTTTGCAGAGGCCGGAGATGTCTTGATCGGGGGTACACAGAGTCTGATTGCTTCCGGTGTATGGATGGCTGTAAGGGTGTCGCTGGAGGTATGTATGACTGGCCTGACATTAAATCTGCGATCTGAATTCGTTGAACAGAAGGATTGACTTGACACACAATTCCTTAAGGCCGCCGTGGGGCACTATGCCTACTTTGACCAGGTCTCCTCGATGTTGATGAGGCTGACCCGGTCCTGGTCCGTTACCTCCGAATTTGCAAAGCATTTCCCCAATTCAGCTGAACTGCAAGCCTTATTCTCCGAGTACCTTACCAGAGTCGTCCGTCTATGCCAGCAGATTCTTGCGGTTGCTGAAAGATCATCATATCTACTATTGGCATCATCTTTGTTTTCTACCTTCGACAATGAATTTGGACCAATCCAGGAGGAACTGAACATGTACGGGGCTCTGATCGAGAAGCAGTTCACTCTGCTTACCAGCTCGCAGGCGGCTGACAGACAACAAGCAGCAAGAAAAGAGACGGGAGGGATGATACGCCGCTTTTCTAAGGCGTGGAGACGACAACACATACTCGAACAAAAGCAACACCTTTTGCAAAATCTATCTCCCCGACAAGGTCAACAGGATGCAATATGGAGACGAGAAAGAAAGCGCGGAACCGCGAATTGGATTCTTACTACGTCCGAATACAAATCTTGGAAAGCAGGGCACCAGCCTGTGTTACGAGTTACCGGGCACCTTGGCTGCGGCAAAACTGTTGCGCTTGCTACCATCATCGCTGACGCACCGATGGAAAAGAAGAAGCACGCAGGCTTCATTTGCAAAAGAGATGATCCACACACGCTGGAAGGATTCACTATTCTGGGAAGTATTGCCCATCAGTTGCTGCAATCTGGAACAGTCCGTCAACAATGGGAAACATTGATCCAAGGGAGTCCTGATACCTTTCTTGGGTCACTGACCGTTAACTCCATTGTGAAGCTTCTGCAAAGCCTTTTGCCGCGGAACGAAACCTTTTGTGTGATTCTGGATGGACTGGATGAATGCTCAGAGGAGGATGTGGAAATCGTTTTACAAGCCTTACAGGACCTTCGCCAACAACATCGAATATCTGTGTGCTTCTCGACAAGACTGGACGCCTCTGGCCTTCCAACCGAGCTGACACAGGAATATTTGGGCACTGCTGCCGATCTGTCCTTGAACAATGTCCTGCGTGATACAGAAATCGAGGAGTATATCAGATTGGAGGTACAGAGACGTAATGCTCGCCGTGAGCCACAAATGAGCGATGAGTTGGTGGAGCAGGTTACGAAGGCGCTGGCTGTGGGAGCTCAAGGAATGTGAGTTATACGCATGATGGTGAACAGCTTCTGTTGACATACATTGTTCGAAATTTCTGACCATGGTTATTTGCTTTACAGGTATCTTTGGGTATCACTTCATATCGAGGCCATATTCCCATCCTATAACGAAGGCGTATTGACCAATGAGTTGGTGCAAGACATACTACATCATTTGCCGAAAGATCTTCCACAAGCCTTCGATCAGGCGCTCGACCGCATCCCCGACCGCCGGTACGGTGATCGAATATTTCAAGTGGTTGCTGTGGCGGAGACTTGCCTTACCGGGGAACAGCTGAGTGTTGCACTCACTGTCCAACCCGGTGACCCTACCTGGAATGGGGCCCGGTTGCCTCACAGTCCCAAGCAGGTTGTCTCTCGCTGTGGTGGTGGATTGCTGGAGCTCGACGAGGAAGATGACCAGGTTCGATTCATCCATCACAGTGTGGTACCGCATATGGGAAACCGAAAAGTTGGAACGGACGGCAGGAGCCTTACGCGGAGCTGGATGGCCGATGCAGAATCCTTCATGGGATCCGTCTGTGTAACGTATCTCAACTTTGCTGACTTCGACAAACGTATGACTTTGAACAGAAAAGTCGATCCCAGTTCGATTTCAGAGAGACTAAAAAAGGAAGCATCAAGCTCCAACCCATTACTGGCCAGCATGGTTCGACACCTCAAAAGGGACAAACATCGAAGACCGGCGCCTGAACAACTGAACGTCTTCATGACTTTGCTAGAGGTTCAAATACCGAAAAATGAGGCGATGACGTGCTTCCTATCGTACGCCTCTAAGTATTGGACTCGACATACAGCGCACCTCACCGAGGAGGATGCAGCCAAAGTCGACATATTATGGAGGGCGATAATCAACGATAGACCGCCACATGTTTGGGTTCCGTGGAATACATCTCTCGATGGTGAAGGAGGAATGATTGAGTATGCGCTCAACAAGTCGCATGCGTACCTCTTTCGCCATATAATCAGGAGTCATTCACAGAATAATCACGTCTTCATTGGGACATGTCAGTGGGTCTCGGAACAGATCCAGAACGATAAAGAAAAAGTCCAATGCCTGGACGAGTTGAAAGAGCGGTGCATTGTTGCTGGCCCTTCTTTTGTTGCAGCAGTCTACTTCCTTGTCCTACTAACTTCAACTCCCCTCGAGAATACCTCTGCTCAATTCGCGCTTCACATGGCCAGAAAGCACTTGATAGGAATTGGAGTTCAGGGCGTGGTAAGCCACTTGTGGGCCTTGATTGAAGAGACACGCTCAGCGGCATCCCTATATAGAGGTACCAACTCTAAAAGCGCCCAAGTGGCTTTGGCTGCAGCTCTCACTGTCTTGGCGCTGCTCCGAAGAACGAGAAACAGTCCAGATCCCACCGAAGACGATGTCCTCAGGTTCTCAGACATTCTTTCAGAAGCCGCAGACGACCATTGCTTCAAGATAGTTTGGGATAACCTCCCCAAGGTAGCTGGATGGGCATCAGATCCACAATCCCTGGCATCACAGGCATTACAAAATGCAATCGCGCACAACAACTTTGACCTTCTTCGGATGATCACAACGAACATCTACGTTGACTTGTCTTTAATCAGGGACGTACTGCAAAGGGCCAAAGAGAATGCCGAGTCGATCTTTCGCTCGAAAATAACCTCGCTGTTGAACCTTACAAGTCATTCGAACAAGGTGTGGTTTGTTGTGGATGACCACGTTCTGGAAACCATTCGAATACATCTGATGAACGACGATTACAAGCAGGCCATGCAAAGCATAGGGGGGTGGCTCGATCGCGAGAGGTCGAATCATTCATCTGTACCGGACCTGAGCCTTCTCCAGAAGATCATTGAATGGACGATTAGTTACCGATGCGATAAAGTCCTCGAAGCAATGCCTTGTTTGTCGGAGGCAGTAAAAGCTTGGCCGACAATTTTACTCGATGTCATGACTACCTATGCACAGCCTGAAAGAGTAGGAAGAGAAGAGGACCTTGAGAGAGAGCGTAAAATCTTTTTCAAGTTGGTCGACGAAGTCCAGAAGCTCGAATTCAACGATATATACCTCACAGGCTCGGATAGTGGTCCATCCGTCGACTCGCAATGGACAGCTCTTCATGCGGCAGCTTTGTGGCAGCCATACGCCATTGGTGCGGTCCTGAAACTCTGGCCAGGCGCAATACACCGAAGGACCACGCATGGACTCACGCCTCTTGCTGTGTCAATATGCGCACGACCAAAACAAAAAGGTCACTCTTCAATACCATCTCTAGGGCCGAGGGTTCTCGCTTTCCTCAAAGCAGCTACCACTGGTGAAGCCGAAGCGCTTTGCGGAGATTCTCTTCTTTCCCCACTGCACTGCTCGATAGCGTGCTGCCCACCAGACATAACGCAGATTCTAGTTGAGCATGGAGCTACAAGTAGCGTTTCTTTAACAGATCCCGAAGACTCCAAAACCTACAGGATCCTCAAGATAATTGCTTTGCTGGAAAGTAAAATCTCTTGGCGCGGCACGTATATGACATGGAAGTCACGGTACAAAGCGAATATGTCGCTTGAGGATTACTACAAAGATAAGCTCCCGCCGTCTACGACCTGAAGGATACAATATCAGCTTCATCTGAAAGTCCTCGGCTTTCAAGCGATGAAAGTGAAACGTCCCCGGATATTTTACGAGTTATAAAGAAATCTCTTATCTCTGCGCACAAACTTCGACAGTGATTGGAGAGAACAATTGGCTAGCACAGCACACGAAGTAGTTATAGCAATGTATTGTCACAAGCTTTCGGCCATTTGGCTGCCCGAAGCAACTTCAGACACCCGTCCTAATCAGTTCATTTGCTTTGTTACCTTCCATGTTGCCTTTGTCGAGAAAGCCCAGCTGCATAATAGGAATTTTTCTAAAGTTGGTGGACTGGACCCTTGAGCCTCTCCAAAATCGATGCCCGGAACCTGAGAATAACGAGAAGAACAGAGGCATGAACCAGGTTGTATAGTACTTGGCACACACAGTACTATCCGGCATTAAGCTGGAAATGAGGGAGATTGAGACACAGAGACCGTGAACCCCTGCAGTACATTATCGTCTGAAGAAGCTGCGGATGACGCTAGATTGCAGCCATAGGCGGGCATATATACGACCACGAGGCCTCAGCTTGCCAAGAAGGCGGACGGAATTGCACATGCTACTTCAGTTACTGAATGATAAAGGTTAAACCTGCCTAGAGATAATGAGTCTACTTATCTTTACCCAGTCAGGTGCTTACCTCTAGAGATAAGTACTGCCGGACTTACCCCGTCTGTACCTCAGTCAGTCAGTCAGTCACTGCAATCCACCCCAATTCATCAAGTTCTACCCGGCAACTGCATCTGCGGTCGACCTAGACTCGAGTTTCTAACTCCGGCAGTCACGGAAAAGGACGGACGGGTACGAAAGAGGCCAGGATCGAACGAAGTATCTCCTTTAGATGACTGTTAGAAGGGCCGGGTAGTAGAGCAATTGATTTTACCATAGTTAAAATTCGAGCCACTGACAGAGATACATATCTACAACTACCTTCTCCGTGACCCTTCACTCCTCAGCTTCCTTCCTCACCTGTACTCATCCATGGTCTTGTTTCCTATGCGATCCAGTCAGGAAAGAAGTAAACATCCCGTAACGAAGAAGAAGGTGATGATGATAGCATTGATGATGAAGAGACGGAGGAAACATGGCACTGCAGCACAGCATACGAACGAACCTCTTGATGTATTGTCAAACCAGACACTTCAATTTTTTCTCCGACGCCATTTCAATTTTAATGAATGCTAGGCACATATGTGCCTAGGTAGTCACTTAAAGCCTACCTAACTATAAGGGTGGTTTTAAACGACTATCCACTGCAGTGCCAATGCGACAACATTCCGTCCTAAGCTTGAGCAGTTGAGAGCGGTCCGAATTGATAGGAAACTAAGGTAAGCTGCTCAGACACTCTAGCGTTACATCCCCGCAAATACGATTGGAAATTGGATAAAAGAGTATTAAGTAAGGCAAAGCGCTCATATATGCAGCTAAAAGTCAATCAAGTCATTTAATGAAGTGGTTATTATCTTGTTGCTATGTGTTATTAGAGGCCTCCTTTTTTTTCGTGCACACAGACTTATGGTGGCCCACTGTATCAAAACGCCTAGCAAGAAACGTTTCCTCTCCTTTTGCCTGTTTTTGAAAATGCCAGTAGATAGATACTTTTGTTCCAGCTTGCCTGGATTCAAACCAACCTCTTGATGCACTCTATCCATTTGCCTGTGATTCTCCATATAATCAGGGAATGGTCTTGCGTCCTTTCCTTCTCTTTTTTGTGTCCCCCATACAAAGTCTAAGGCTCCCAAACAAGGGGAGCTAAGACTTGATGCAAGAAAGAGCTTTGCACCTCTAGACTAGGTAGTTAGATGTGCAAGCAGGTGTACCCAAATCGTCTGGAGCAAAATACGAAACTGAAACTAAGATGAAATCTGCCTTGGTGAATTTCTCTCAGAACAAGTAATATCCACATCACCAGCATCCATCTCTTCAAGAAAGGGTATATCCATCTTTACCAACCAGTACCCAACTGCGTCAACGTTCTAAAGAGACCAGCCTTATCATTATTTTTACTTCTCCTCCTACATCCACTCCTTGCTCTTTCTGGTTTCCTATCCCATGTAGCTCACTGCATCAACTGGGGGTCTATAGCCTCCTAAGCAACGGGTCCATGCCCAGAAGGAGGGTGAGGGTAAGGGTAAGACAACGGCTGCATGGGTTGAGGCGGCATATGCTGATGCTGGAGAGGGTGCATCGGTTGCATCTGTTGTTGCATAGGGGGCATCGGAGCCATTTGCGGCGGCATCTGTCCCTGGCCCGGACCAGGCTGCGACATGGGTGCCATCTGGGCCATTGGAGGCATGGGTTGGGGAGCCATCGAGTGAGGTGGCATTTGCTGAGGGGGCATCGATTGCGGAGGCATATGCTGCGGAGGCATGATATGTGGTGGAAGCGGGGGGAAGCTGTGCATCACCTGGTGATGGCCCTGTGCCACCTGGACGTTCTGAACTCCTTGAGGTTGGGGCGGCAAAGCCAACAGCCCGGTGTGGGTGGGACCAAGGCCTGGTGTTGTCGGGGCCGAGGCACCGGTTGAGGGGCCAGCGGAAACTGGATCTGGAGTCTGGCTCATCGACATCATGCCCGGCTCGTTACCGTTTGTCACGCCCGTTGCCGCCTTTTCGGCCTTCTTGTTGGCCAAAGTTGTACGGCGCTTTTCAACCGCTCCTTGCATTTCACCCGAAGCCCAGCGTCCTACGTCCCTGTTAGCTTGCGGACATGTCGACCAAAGAAAGGCAGAATAGAAGTACTTACTTCTCATGGAATAGCTCATCTTCTCCGACTTGCTCATCTCCGCATATGGCTTATCCGGCTCCGTGGTATTGGCCAGGGCAAAGCCACTGGGCATCATCTTGGGAGGTTCGACAGGTTCGGGCGGGGTTGGCGTAGCCGCCTTCGGAGCCCGAGGTGCTTTACCTGGGCCCTTCAAAGTAGGATGTGGGCCATTGTTGACGGGAGGGACCGCCTGGGGAGGCACTTGCGCAAAGCTAGGACCCATCTGAGGGGGTCCTGGATTCTTGATCTTGATGCGAGTCAACGGCTTGGTGATAGCCGGTGGCGCGGGAACTTGCGGCGGAGGACCTCCTGGTGGGAAGGCCGGGGCGGCGTTAAATGTATGCATGAAAGGAGACGGACCAGGGGCCGGAGCGATGGGTGGCGGTCCACTGTTGAAGAACAATGCGGGTGCTTTCAATCCTCCTACGGGCTGCTGCGGAGCAAGTGCCGGAGGTGGTGGAGGAGGTACTGAAGTAGGCTGGCTCGTCACATTCGCGTTCTTCTTCTTAGGGCCACGCTTCTTAGGCTCGTGGCTCTCTGGTTTAGCCGGAACCGCGTTGCGAGCTCGCTTGTGCTGTCTTGGCTCAAGCTCAGGATCGTTCTCGAGCGCAAAGTTGCGTCTCCGCTTATCACGCAGTGAATAGCTCGACTCCGGGGTGCCGGCCGTATTGTTCGTTCCCTCTGACGAAGCAGTTGATGGCCTCGGTACGTGCTGCTCTTGTGGTAGAATTTCCGAAGCACCATTATCCAAGGTAACAGGGCTATTATAGAAAGATTGCGGAGCGATCTCTTGAACCGGAGGAAGGGCCACCTTGGGCTGACGCTGACGCTTAGTCTTTCCCTCCTCACTTTCAGTGGGAGCAGGCGCAGGGGCAGGCGTTTCCTCAACGGCAGGAGGCGCAGCCGGTGCACGACCACGTTTGCGTCCTGGTTTCGGCTTGTCTACTGGCAATGTGGTCTCTTCAGCCTTGGGTTCCTCAGGTGCTACGCTAGCTGCGTCATCACCCAGTGGGACTTCCTCAGTTTCCTGGACTTGCTCGGCAATCTGGTCTTCCACGTCCTGCTGAGACTCCTTGGCTTGCTCGGCTTCCAATGCCTCCTGGGCCTCCTTAGCTTGTTGTGCCTCCTTGGCTTGCTGAGCTTGCTCCGCCAAAATAAGTGCTTTGGGTTTGGGTCCGCGTCGTTTGCGGACTACAGGTTCAGGGACAATCTCTATGGCCGGAGTTTGGTCAGATGGCTCAACCGAATCGTCATTGGAAGCCATTTGCTTGCGCTTACCACGCCGGCCAACAACAGTAGATGGGCCGCCGGTAGGGGTGCCGGCACGACTAGGATCCTTGCTTTGATCCGAGAGGTTGCGGGGTTTGCGCACTCGCTTTCCTTCAACAACGTTCTCTTCGGCAAGCTCAGCCTTTCCAGCACCTTTCCTGTGGGGTCGGGTCTCGGTGATGTCCCACCGTTGCTCTTCGATGTTTTGTCTACCAACCGCGTTGGCATGGGGATTGTGCTTGAAGCCATATGCTGCGGCCATGATCTTATCCTGGTCCTTTTGATGCTCGTAGATGGGATCATCTGACGAAGGCTTCGGTGCGCGAACACCCTTGAGTTCGAAGGCGGGCGGTCCCTTGGTGGGTTCATCATAGTGGCGGCGGAAATGTGGTGCGTCCTCCGCTTTCAGCCGGTTTTCCCAGTTGACAATCGAGACATCATTCTTCTTGCGGCGCTCTGCATTGTCCTCATCGTCAACAACCTTTTTGAGCTCGCGGAATTCATTCTGCCAGACATTGAGGGTTTCAGACATGGCTTCAGCCAGCTTGTAGAGCGTGGCAGTGTCCATATCCTGGTAGTCTTCCAAGAGATCCGCAAAATCTTGAACGTCGCGAATCTTGGGGAATGACCACTGCTTTCGTGGCTGCCGGACCACCTCTAGGGGCTCTATAGAGCCTGCGGCTTTTTCAGAGTCAAACACCGGCCCATTGACATACTGCCCATCTTCATCGTCGGCCACAGATGCGGTTGCCAGGTCTTCCTCGTCCACCATCTCGGAGGGAGAAGGCGCGGCAGTCGGAGGTTCAGTTTGGGGCACATCATCGGATGCTTGCCCTGTTGGACGAGAGGCTTGCTTCACCTTTGGTGCGGGAGCTGGCTCTGGTGGGGGAAGTGTTTCCGCTACTTTGCCTCCAGACTCAGCCTGTGCTTCCTTCAGTCGTGGAATGTAGTAGTTGTCTCTAAACTCCTTCATTGACATACGAGGCTGGCCATTCGCCACCATCTTTCCAGTTTCCTGTCGCCAGAGTTTGTAAAACTCTTCCGTCTTCAGCTTGCGGCGCCCATCCCAATGGAATGCAGTAGGCGTGGGTTCTGGCACGGCGGCCGGTGCGACCGGCACCGGCTGTGCAGGGGTGGGAGCCGGTGAGGTGGCCGGCGTCGGTATAGGCGTAGGATTGGCCTTCGTCATAGGATCAAGGACAAGCCTTTCAGCAAAAGGGCCAGGGTGTGTGACATCATCGTCCACGTAGGGCGTGAGCTTCAGAGAAGCAGCGATGGGTGTCTCGAGGCTATAGATCTTTTCGAGGTTCTTCAAACGGGGAGGGAAACCCGGCTTGGGAGGTCGTACTGTCTGAGAAGACGACGATGGGGAAGTTGTCGCAACCGAATTACTACCTTGTGTGGTATTGGGAGGGGATGGAGGGCGATTGCCGGGTTGAGAGTTGACCTTGGAAGAAAGAATTGGTGACGAGGGAATCAATTCGGGTACGGAGTGCAAATGGGTTCCTTCATCTTGCTCTGTGGGCTCTACCTTAAAGGGCCCATCGTGGAGTAGATTTGGGTGATTTTGGGGGTGTTCTGATGGACGTAATTTCTCAGTCTCGGTCGACATGGCGGTTACCTGGTGAGAGCCTTGCTCTTCGGTTGAAGTGTCCTTGGAAGAAGCGGTGGTACCGTTCTCCAGTGTTGATGGATTTGGAGCCGGTTCGTCCTCATTGCTGGTGCCTTCGATGTTGCCATGGGATGCGGAAGGATTTTGTGACTGGGACGAACTAACAGCTCCTCTAGAATCAGCAGCGCGAGGATGTGACTGTTCACCTTGCGGGACAGCACCAGATCCGTTGGGCTTTGACGATTGATTGGCCGCGGATGCACCTGCAACGGCCGACTGTTCCGACTCTTCCTCTACCTCGGGTATCTCATCCATCGAGACGCCGACTAAGATGGTATCTCGCACGTCATTGTCCGACTGGTGATGCTCAACATACGTGCTCTGCGCTGTAGCTGGCTTCTTACCCGCTGGCTTCCGGTGAGAGGATGAGTTACGTGCAGGAGCCGGAGACTTGTTGCCCCGCTTGTTACGCAAGGCACTATGATCGTGGTCCTTGGGTTCTTCACCCTCGGAATCCCCTTGAGTACCCCTTCGCCGGCGTCCGCGGGTGGTAGGTGTGCCGGCAGGCCTGGCAGCGGAATCGACTTTGGTGCCGGCACCGCCAAAGACATCATCAATCTGTTCCTGGCTATAGTCAATCCGTGCACGCTTCCTGAGCGAGTGGCCGCCTTTACTATTTGAGTTTCCCTCATGGTCAAAGTTGGGGGCTTCATAAGACAAGTCAAAGGTCTTGGACCTTTTGCGAGCTGATGTGTTGCCAGCAGGCATGGCAGTGCTCGAGGGCGCCTCAAAGGTGAAAAGGGTTGTTGTATCCAGTGCAGGTCCTCCGGCGGTGCGATCACTGTGTGGAGTGACGCGGAAGGAAGAAGTCGAATCAGGGGCCGATGGAGAAGCAGTGCGGCGCTGTTGGAGGTTTGGATAAGCGACTTGCTTGGTCCTACCACTTCGGAGGGAACCGACTGAAGGAGCGCGTTGATGTGTCGTCGGCGGCTGATGCGCCTGTTGCTGCTGTTGCTGCTGTGGTTGATGTTGTGGTTGCTGGAACTGATGGCCATGCATCTGAGGATATGGGTGCGTTGGATGGTGTGGTTGATTGTTCTGCACATGCGATGTAAAGGGGATTGGAGGATTCTGAGTGGTCAGATCCGAAAAGGGGGTGTAGGTGGAGGAGGGGTGAGGCGCATGTGAGGTGCTGCCGGGAATGGAAGGGTTAACAGTGCCCGTAGTTGTGGGATTGGAGTGGTGAAAGCCATTGACTTGGGGAAAGGGTGTAATCTGGAATTGATGCTCGAATTCGTGCTGCTGACGCTGTTGAGGTTGTTGTTGGCTAAACTGTTGGTGGTGGTGAGATGTAGTTGACAGGGTTCCACGCATCTTCTTGGTCGCGCGCCCGCGGCCACCACGTCCGCGCTCCATGTTAGAGCAGACTTCAGTTGTATTTCACTCTGCAGCAGAAGTGAAGGACCGGACTGGACTGCACAGACACACTTTTCTTTGAGCCTCAGCTATCAGCTGGTCAGAGTGGGAACTTGATATTATTTGGGCGGCGGTGGTGGAACATAGCGACTCTGCCAGTGAGGCGAAAAGCCAAAGAAAAAAAAAGCACTAACCTTTCAACGTGTCAGGGAGTCCGGCTTGCTACCTCAGAGCTTGTCAATGGTTGGATCCCAAAGACGCTCAGGCTTGGCGTCGGTTCGCTGAGAACAGCGTTGTCCGGTTGGGTGGAATGGGTATGATGGAAAAAAGATGCCGAATAGCAATGCTTTCTGTCTGTCTGACAATGCTGCTTGTCCGCCGTCAAATTCCTTCTGAAGGTGAAGTGGCAGAGAATTGGCCAGAGTGTGTGTTTGAAGTTATGTCGAGGGTTGGAGGTGTTTTGAGTGAAAAGTGAGGCCGGACGCACGGGCAAAAGTATGTAGTGTAGTGTATGGTACGGTACAGACAAG
This sequence comes from Neurospora hispaniola, assembly GCF_033458365.1. Taxonomy (NCBI): domain Eukaryota; kingdom Fungi; phylum Ascomycota; class Sordariomycetes; order Sordariales; family Sordariaceae; genus Neurospora; species Neurospora hispaniola. The sequence continues at coordinate 4,534,701 of NW_026944407.1, read as the reverse complement.
ATGGGCGGTATTAGTGCAAGCCGCCGGGGCCAAGCAGTTCTGTGTGAATAATGTGTGCACCCGACCGTCTGAAGAAAGGCGAGGGAAGCGGGACGGGTTGAAGACAGAATAATCCGGATTGGCGAGTAGGTTGAATGCTGTAACTCCCAGCGAGAAAAGTGCGCGAAAGGGAGGTAAAGATGATGTTGCGGCGTCTTCCTCAAGTCGCTCGCTGCTTGACTTGTTGGCTGGAAAAGAGGCCGTGACTTTGACGGCCGAGTAGATTTCTTCCTCGCATCAATTTTGGAGGTTCAGATTCCCGAATAACTGAAGCTACAGCCAATCGTACACGAGTACAGGTTGCAGTCCTGTCCTGGCAGATCCACTACACAGCTGGCTGCCAGTCGACAAGGCCACTAACATGCTCCAGCTCGTGTGTCGAATGAGACAGCTGGCCAATTACACTTCACCATTTGCAACCTGCAAGTGTGGATCAACAACAACCTTGGCCGCTCTTTTGCTTCATGCCAGTCATTGTGCGAGCCACCTGGCTGGATTCACTCTGAACAGAACCTGAATGGGCCACTGCAAGCTGGCAGGCAATTGAGGGTTGTCTGGAGTAATGACCTTTACATTTAACACTCGTGGCTCAGCTCCGATGACAGTAGGCAGTACGTTGGGGACAATAAGGCTGACGACTGATGATGAGGCTCCCGTCTCACCAACAAGGATAGGGAAGGGCTGCTAGCATAAAGTGGATGCCTTGCGCCTCTCCGGCATTGCTCCAATCCTATCAAGCCTACCGAGCCCCAGAGTGACGTTCTCTCATTCTTAACCCCAGTAGAGACCATCGATACCTCGAGGTGCTTGCTATTACCCTGAGTATTTCATGTCATGTACGTTGGAAGCTCTTAAGTCAAATCAGACTATACTTTTCGAACACGCACAAGTGATGATGGATGATTTGATTTTCCCTCTTGGTGTTTGTGTAGGTACACAATAGGAGTGCAAAGGTACCTGTGTACTGTACCGACACATTCGTGCAACCCCGCAAATCCGCACCCACCAACTCTGCCTGGTCCCCGCAGTGCATTGTTTGGGTTGCGTGCCCCGTCCCTGGATGGCCTGGACTGTGCTCCCGCCCGCCGCCGCTCCCTTATCTCGATTGAATCCACCCAGAGACATCATTCCACCCCTCAAACAACCCAACACAGAAACATCGGGACGCACATCGCCCGCCAACACACACCATGGCCACCAAACGATCCAAGACTGATCCTACCGACGACGAACTCGGCGAGCTCTTCGAGGGCATCGGCGACGACATTGCCATCAAAAAGTCATCGACGCCAAAGACCAAGCGAGCGCCTGCCAAGCCCAAGAACGATGCTGCCGACCGAGATATCCTGGCCGAGCTAGAGGACGAGCTTGTCTCGAAAGCCCCCGAAAGACCGCATACCCCTCGCGTCCGCGACATCGCTGCCAGAGCTTCGCCGGCGAAGCGCGCCTCGACCAACACTCCACCTCCTCCCGCTGCTGACACCGGCGCTTCCACACGAAAGTCAGGCGAAAGCACCGCATCCCACCCGACCGGCACCTTCACCCCCAGCGCGACAAGCTCCGATCCGCACGAATCCGAGAAGAAGCCAGCCGAGAAGCCACAACCAACTGCGAACTCTGGGGGAAGTTGGTGGGGAGGCTTCCTGTCTACTGCTGCCTCAACTGCTGCTGCCGCTGTGAAGCAAGCCGAGGCCGCCGTCAAGGAGATTCAGCAAAACGAGGAAGCTAAGAAATGGGCCGACCAGGTTCGCGGCAACGTGGGCGCTTTGCGCGGCCTCGGTAAGTCTTGTTCTTCAGATGGAACTCACTGCCGTCCCTGCCATTCTCTCTCTGTCATTGCAATCAAATGCTGATTGGTTTCCTTCATCACAGTTGGAGAAGATCTCGTACACCGCGCCATCCCGACATTCACCAATATCCTCCATACCCTCGCCCCGCCCATTTCATCGCACGAGAGGCTCCTTATCCACATCACTCACGACCTCGTCGGATATCCCTCCCTCGATCCCCTTATCCACGGTGTCTTTAGTCGTGTCATGTCCCAGGTCGAGGGCGGCGATCTCCTGGTCATCCAGCGGGGCCAAGAGTCAACAGCACGCAACTCGTCCGAGAAGCCTTCCTTCTTCGGTGGCTCATCAACAGTCGGCTGGCGCGACGGGCCCTGGTGGCGGCAAGTCGAGATCCCTCGCGATCTAGGTGTCATCAACGGACTTGTCGAGGGAACCAAGCTCTGCCGGGCTAACGCCGAGGGTTATGCCAACGATTACTTCGCCGCGCACGATGGCATCGAGGCGGCGCGCCAGCGAGCAATGGAACCGGCTCGCGAAAGCAACCCCGTCCGAACTTCAGACATCTTCCTGTCGGTGCAGGCCATCGGTGTGAAGGAGGACAAGGCGCTCTTTGCGGGCTCGTCAGCCTCGGAGAAGGAGAAGGAGTCATCGGATGTTTTGGACGAGGACAAGACTGACGACTTGGTTTGCTTCGCTGTCTACCTCTTTGATCCCATCCATGATATCCAGTACTCGGCTGTCAGCCAGTCCATCCCCGCCAAATGGATCCGCTGGCTGGACGCTGCCGCCGCGCCCCTTACCCCCGGCAGTGCCGATGAGGGTCAAGAGTTCGACTTTGAACGTGTACCGGAGGAGATTCGTGAAATTGTCGAAAGCGGTGGCGTTGATCCGCGCGAGTGGGTTGCTGAGTGGGTGGAGGAGGCACTGAACCTTTCTGTGGGCATCATCGCCCAGCGCTACGTTGCGCGCAGAATGGGTGTTGGCGAGGGCAGCATTGGTAAGGGAAAGCAAAAGGTGGAGACCATTCTGGAGGAGGGCGGAAGTGAGGCTGCTCGGGCAGGCCTCATCTGAAAGAAACAGACATGTTGATGATTTGGCTTACAATGAGGCGTTCTTCTTTGGGTCTTGTTCCTTTTTTTGTCTTACGCAGTACCAAGTTGGTCATAATATTACACGCTAATGGACACAACTGGAAAGGACTTTTCTACCGGGCCACAACGAGGAATCCCCAAATTGCCAACTGACAGCAACAACTAGTCCTGTCATCTTGTGCTCAAGGAGGTCAGTGTCCGAGTAGGCTACCTATATTGCCAGCTCCGACTGCTTCTTTCTCACGGCGCCGCCACCCCCTGTCAGGAACCCCCAAGTCTTGGCATGCGTCAAGTTGTTCCACTTACAGAAGCCCCGGGCGAGCCGCAACAGTGGAGTTGTGTCAACCGTTGGTCCGTGGCCCGAGTTTGTAGTGTAAATTTCACCGCCGTCGTTGCTGAGGACAACTGCCCTGGAGATTGTCAAATTGTTTGCACGGGTCAAAAAAATGCGCAAGAAACATACAAAGGGCTGGTATTCTTCAATCAAAGCCTTAGTATCTTGACTGCGGCGGACAAAAACAGATCTATCCTAATCGAGCACAATCGGGGCTTTGTTCTTTTCAAATTTCCTTCTGGTCTGCCAGCGCCTTTCCCAATACGGTATTCTTACATTGCCCATGTAAGTCAGCACAATATCAACATCAACTCCATATCTTCAACTTCCATGAGCGAATTCGATCCGCAGACCAGCCCTCGGATCCCCTGCATGCAAGGATCGAAGTGTAACATCACTTACATGGGTAATTCATCTATATACTGCTTACATCTGAACGCCAGTAATACAAACCCACTCGACACATTCTTCACTATAAGGACCATGACATGACCAACGTCGAATACCGGTCACTTGGGTTTCCCATTGCGACTCTCTGCGGCGTAGCTGGTCCTGACAGGCGTGACAGACGTCACAGGTTCAGTTGGCTATTCGTGAACTGGTGTAATGTGATCTTTGTCGGTCAAGTCCTCAACGACGACTTTGTCACATTCGGGAATTCAAGTTGGTACGTTACACAGAACCAAACTATGAACATTGCTGGTACTCGTCGGTGATGGATGGTTTGCCTGGCAGCCTGGTTGGCTTTGGGGAGATCTCACCTCAGTGAAAATAAGTGTGACTTGGGTTCCGAGTTTGGTTGTAAACGATGCGAAAGAATACCTAGAAGCATTTCACGCCCTTCGTTATACATACATGAAGGTCTTTTCTTCTGAAGAGTCTTATACATGGTGATGGTAATCTGGGGAACTTCAGTCACGACTCATTGGCAGTAAGCACAACGGCTTTTTGGAGAAACTCAGCATGAAGATGTGCGGAAGCCTTGTAAGTGCTAAAGCTGATTAGGCTCTGGAACAGTAAGGTACCTACCCGAACGACTCTTCTCGTTCGGTATTGACACCGACAGCGGCAAATAAGGGCTCGCTCCCTACAAACGTACACAACATGTAAGGTTCTTTTTCCCCACATGACCATCATTGAACTGCCAGAAAGTTGACCCCTTTTGTCATTCTGGTGAGTAATCTCAACATGAATCCCCACATTGAGACTCAGTAAAAAAAGTGGTGATAAGAAAGTAGACATACGCTCGCGTTCCACGATTCTATTTGGGTCCATGTTAGGTAGCTGCGTCAACGGGCAGTGACTAAAGTCAATCACATACCTACCTACCTTACCGAGCCGCAAGGTCACAGCCGGTGGTGTCCCAAACACCTGGAGCCGAAAGCTTCCAATGAGCTGCTGACTATGTGCCACCAGCCAGGGAGACGAGCATGATATTTACATGCTCGGTCAAGCAATTCACTGCACGTGGCGGGCAAGAAATTGCAGGGAGGTAATATGGAGAGGGCTGAGCCAAGGTCTCGGAAATCTCTGTGGTCCGAGGGCCAGAGGGATGTCGGAAGCACAATTCTGTCTCTGTCTTGGCCCGGTGATACGGCCAAGACCGTAAGACGAGTTGAACACAGGTTGCCTGGTGTATGTGTTGAGGTGTCTGAGGTGGTCTTTGGAGGAGGTTTTGAGGGATGATGTCTTCCACAAGTCTAGTGCATATGAGACTCAAAGAGCCAAATATGTGTTTTTCGTGAAGGATTGGAATCAGCGACTGTGGAAAACTACGAAGAAGAGTAAAGCCGTAGTTGATTTGAGGGTAAACCAGCGAGCATCAAACATCGAGTCTATGGAAGGACCTAATCACCGCCACTCAGCTCTCAAGATCACGAGGACTCCCAGAAGACTATCAGCAACTCACGCAATGATATGTTTCTCACCATGACACTTGGCTGTGTATCAGTGCATTCGCCCAATCAGGGAACATTGATGCCGGTAAGAACGATTTTGGTGAAAAAGCTCAAAGGGGCACAGGAATAAACTGCTCACTCTGACGATGTTGATCTGTTTGTGGACGTGGTCTCGACAGCATCACGGCGGTGTGATATATGTGGCTCTGTCAACATGAGGGATCATGATATGGACAAATCCGGTATCATCCAGCGGCTTGACTGCGCAGAGCAACAGCCATGCAATTCGCAATTGCTAGACGTTCCAAAGTCTATAAGAAGACCGAGGAACCATCGCCGACTGTGTACAATCTCTTTCCTCATCATCATCACACTCTTCACCAGCACAATCATCATTCAACAACTCACATTTCACCTGTCCTATCACCTATCCAAACCCATCAACCAAAAATGTTTGCTCTGAACACCATCGTCGTCGCCATCGCGGCCCTCGCCGCCACCGCTCAGGGTGCCCCTACCGAGACCACCATCGAGTCTCGCCAGTTCGCCTGCCCCGCCAGCGTCCAGCTCTGCGGCTGGCGTATCCTTAACGATCTCAAGTGTAAGGTCATATTTTTTTTTTTTTTTTTTTTTTTTCTCTTTTTCTTTCCGACTCCAGAAATAACACACATCAGTGGGTGCAGGCAAAAGAGAAGAAAGAAGAGCTAACCGAGAAATTACCTGACTGGGCACACTACCATAGGCTCTGACAAGGCTCATCTCATCGCCATTTCTCCCCCCGGAACCACCGAGGGCCAGATCTTCAACGCCATCTACGAGACGAACTCCACCGGCGCCGTCTGGCGCTTTGTCCAGCAGTGCAATGGATGCAACAACGTTGGGGTTGGTATCCCGGCGACTGTTTGCGTCTAGAGAGTTCATGGTGTCTTGTGCTGTGTCACTCGAGGAGACATTTTGGGGCAATGAGATGTGATGAAGAACGAAGGCTTGCAGTTTCTTGATGGTTCAGTTTGTGGCTTTACCAGCTTGGCCAGCTGTTCATTCTTTGGACACAAACTCTCGGTGTTTAGTCGGTAGAAAGAGATTGGAGTCTCACGATCTGCCCGCAAAAGAATCGCTCTTTCCTTGATATCATGAGTGACACCCGCCACTGCAAAGGAGATTTGAACTCGAACTAAGGAAGCTGTGTATATACCTGTACGTATGATGACAAGAACGGAAGGCGCAAACCTTCAACATAACGTCAGCAGCCACTGGCATGGCGGGCCGTCTCCCGTTGACCGAATGTTTGTGTACCACGCAGGCCTTGTACAGAATCTTAATTAATTCTTGGTTCTATAGACTCTTGAGCTTCTGTAGACGGTCTTGTTACACTTTTAAGTAAATTGTGCACTGAGATATCGTAGAGTGTCTTCAGTCTTCCAACTGGGTACACGGCCACAAACAGATGCTACAGAAGAGGGTTAGGGTTCGCCCTTTGTTCGAATGACACACATGTCATTGAGAACAAGCCACCACATTTTCTTCCCTACTTCCGTTTTGTTATCTTTTCCAGCCACCTGCTTCTGCCTTCTCACTCTTGATTTCTCCGGACTCATCTCCATCGTAGGTACAAAGTGCAATTCGTCACCCCCAAAACCCGAACCCAATCAACCCCCACGGTCCGTCGGTAACTGCCGGCGTCGACAGGGAGCCCCGCACTTTCTCAGCGCTTGTGCCCCACGCTGCCCGTAAGGCGAGTGGGCTGACAAACAGGCTTGTGAAAGGTTTCATTGCAGCCCCGTTTTTTCCACTTGCGCATTTTCCCTGAAACACTCATCCATCCTCCACTCATCATCATCTGCATCCAGCGCCTCGGGTCCGGACAACAACAACAACTTTACCTCAACTTTGACGACAACAACGAAATACCATCATCTCATCTTGGTTCACCTCAAACATACCTGCATAACCTTTCATCAACAGCACCAACTCATCTTCTACCGACCGACCTCCCAGTTTCAACAGGGCTTCCATCCATCTACCAACCCCACAGAGCAACCCAGATCACACCACCCGCCACGAACGAGGAGGCCACGTGGACAAGCAAAAAAAAAGGGCAAAAAAAACAACAAAATGTCATCATCAACATTAGCACCACCACCACCACCATCAACCTCGCAGCCGCTCACCCTAGCAGCCGCCGCCTCCTTCCTCGCCGAAAAAGCCCGCTCCACCTCCCAACTAATCGAAAAGACCCTTCTTCCGCCTCCATCCCATAAACCCACTGATCCCTCAAACCCCTACCCTTCCAACCCCTCCCTGACCAGGCTGACCAACCTGTCCGCCAAGCTCCTCCAATTCAACCAGCACGCCAACACGCTCGGTGACTGTCTGACCAGCGCGGCTCATGCCTCGGGTGGCGGCGGCGGCGTGGCTGACGTGCTGGCCAGGACGCTGGACCAGGCACTGACGAGGTGTGATCAGGGTGTCGAGGTGGTTAGCGGGCAGGTGGAGTGGTTGGGGAGGGACGACGTAGGTACGGATGTGTTGCAGCCGGGGACGGGGAAAGGGAAAGGGAAGACGCAGAAGGAGGAGGTTGATGGGCAGGTGGTGGAGGAGTATGCGGACTTGTTGATTGCCTACTCAAGATTGTTCATCTTTGGGTCGCAGATTGTCATGTGAGTGAACCCTGGCTGGCTGGCTGGCTGGCTGCCTTTGAGTGAGGAGTAGGAGTAATCTTTGCTTGTGTAATGTGATGTGATGTGCACGGCTAACAGTGGAAATAAAAACAGTTTGGACAAAAAGGAGCAAGCCGAGTGGATGGTCAAGACTGATGTTGACAAGATGATCAACAGAGCCGAAGAGTCGGCGAAGAAGGTGTTGCTTGGGAAGAGCATCCTTAGGCAGCTGTAATGGTTGCCTAACTTGCTTTTCATAGGGCTTTCTTGGGTTTATGTGCGACAGTGTGAACCCCATCAAGAGGGTGTTTTTGGGATTCTCTTTTTTTTTGGATTGGAAACAACTTTTAGGAAGTTCATCACTGAGATGATCGAATGCATTCTTTTTGGGAATCGGATACGTGAGGGGGGGCAATCTGGGTTGTCATGCTTGTGTGACAACAAGCAGTGAACGGAAGCAATCACTTGGGAGAAAAAAAAATAAGGTCACTATGGCATGCAATGTATTGATAGCATTATATAGCCACGACAGCGTTCGTTCTAGGAGCAAATGAGGCAGGTAGGTAGGTAGGGACGTTCTTTGATATCCAGATCACTTCACCCAGATTCCTTACTTCCGTCTATTAACTAACCTCAGTCGTGTTCTACTAGTTTTCCCTCTTTGAAATCCAGCTAACATAGAGGTAAACAATGGCCGATCCACCTCCCGATCCTCCCGAGCCTCAAGTCCAACGCATCAAAGATCCTCCTCTGCCTCCCTTCCATGTCTACGCTATCGCCCGCCTTGCTGGCCGCTACCGCTGTCTGGGAGGTGTCTGTTGCCCAAGCCCATACGAGGCCACGTCGAAAGAGTCCATCGTCTTGTTTCTGCGAAGAACTTTCTCGGACGCGTCAAACCGTATCCCTCTGGTTCTCGAACTAGAGCTCGGTTCAGACTTTTATGCCTGCCGCCGTGCCGGCCCTCCCGCGCACAGCCCGCCGTCAGCAGAAGAAGAAGAAAAGCCGTGCTTCCCTTTTATACTCACGTGCCTATGTGTTGGCTCGGCATCGCTCATGGAAGACGCGCGCTATCAGGGATGGAATCATTTTGGAGAGAGTGTTTTTCCCTTGTCTGCCGATGAGATCCTGGGTAATTGTCCTGTGGGTTGTTGGTGTCGCTCAGAGTTACTGCCCGAGGACGCCGCCGTCACTGGCGTGTCGGTCATTTTTGTCGATGTGACTGATCCAAGGGACATCAGACATCGGTTTGCGACCTGGGAACCAGACTTGGATCCAGCATTGGAATCAACAACGCTTGAGCACCTGATGACTGGGTGGTCGTTGCCTCGATGGTCTAGTGACGGGATGAATAACGGGCTCTTTACTGAAGAGGAAAAACGCGAGCTGGCATTTGCTTCCAGGATAGAGCTGGGGGCATTAAGAGGTGAGTGGGATTTCATTCTAATATTAGTCACCATATCATAACCGTGCTCACACCACACTTGTGAATAGAGACTTGGCCAGGGATAACCTGGGATTCTGATCCCTCGCAGCAACCGGTCAGATTGCCCCCGGACAGGCTCGCTTATGCCCAACGACGTGATGAGTGGACAATGGATCCTATGGTAGCAACCATGGCCCAGGTGACTTGGGGCGAACTGATCAAGTACGAAGCACCTCTGCCTATAGGCCGACGTGCAGCAACTCGTTCGCATTTCCGATCTGAAATGAAGAAGCAAAAGGGTAAAGTGGTGGCATGGAACGACGCCGTTCAGCTTCTGAGATGGGCATACCGTGATGAAACCTTTCTGGACTGGGCCTGCTTCACTGGTCTTACAGCACGTGTACTGCGGTTGGTGCTCGAAAAAGACCCCTTAGCCGGCGGGAGCCCACTGGGCAGTGCTCGGGTCCTGACGCTTTGTCCTGATTGGGAAAAGGAGGAACCCAAGGCGATTGCGGAAGTTATATGCTCCCCTACAGGCGTTCGGTTTTGTGATGTTTATATCATGACACTACCCGAGCAAGCTGCGTCAATGGAAACCTGTCGAAAAACCAGTCAGCTCTTTCAGTATCTGGCGGAAAATGAACGCCGTCCAATAGGGAAAATGTCGCTCACTGGGGCGTATAGCTCGAGTCTGCACGAAAGATTCTGGCTTCCCCAACCCAGCAGTCTCTCAGTGACTCGACGATCCCCCGTCTTACAGTTTCTCCTCCACAACCGCGAATACTCTCCTGATGGTGCCACTGGCATTATCTCGAATACCTTCCAGTCCTACTATCTCGGAGATGCTTGTCTGACCCCCATCAAAATCGTCAACGGCCTACTTGATTTCATCTACCACACCCATTGGACCCCTGACGATGGTAAACTCGGGCCACCGTGGGGAGACGGTCTTCGACTTTGTATGTGTCTATCCCGAGCCTCCTCAACCCTTGACCAAGACCATGAACGCCCTCAAATTCAAATCAGCCCTCTCCCCGCGGAGGCCTACTCCATTGCCCGCGCGACTTCCGCCTTTCGAGTACACCCCGAGAGATACTGTCAAAGTCAGAGTGAGCCCCATCCGCGTTACTATTCTCAGCTTCGCGATATTGACCACGACCATTGGACCCTGATTCTTGTCCAGGAGAGACACAATGCGGTCCAAGAGAGACTCATGCCAGACGGGTCGACCATCATGCTTCCTTCGCTGAGACTCCAGTTCAGCTACTGCTTCGTCCGATCGTCCAAGCCCGAAGCCAGATTCTCACTTGTCGCCAAACGCTGTCGCCCGGCAGATTATGTTCGAGGAAGCATGAGGTGGATCGGGGAATGCCCGCTAAGCTGGCTGGACCTTGAGACGACGGACTTGGAGGGCTTCCTCTTGGATACTATGGGTCCAGGAGTAGATGTGGAAAAGCTGGATGCCCGAATCGAATATTACGATGAGAGATCTGCATGGGCGTTGGGGACTAGGGGCGACGTACGGCAAGATGACATTTGGCTGGACTTGGAAGTGATGGATGCCCAAGGAGCCTGGCATCTTTGATGCAAATCGAGTTTTGCTGGTGTGGAAGGTCAAGATGGACGGTGAAAATGCCAAGACAAGTGTCGAAAATTGCTGCCCATCGTTTTCCGCGAAAAGAGGGCTAAGGGCAAGACTAGTTCCTGCCATGTTCACAAATGCCTTCATCCAGACACGGCAACGTTCCTGCCCCTGGAAGTGCTGCAGATGTTTTGGTCACTCCTTCCCCCCTTTCTCTCTGTGTGTGCCCTCGAAGTTCCAGAAACAAGAAGTCAAAAAGCTCAGCCACCCATTGTCAGGGTGGATCCCCGAGCCAAGCTACGGCCTACAAAAGACTGTACCACCAGTACCGCGTATCTGGGCAATGTTTTCCGGCTACTGCACATCATGCTGCTTGGCTACGCACATGGTAAACGGGCACGAGAGTTGTTGGCATGCCCGGGCATGAGCTGGGACCTCGCCAGTATGTGGTCTGGGCCTGTCCCAGGCTTCTGTTCCTACTCCTCTGGAATTCGGTCACCCAGTCTGAATACTTGCCAGTGGCGATGGGTGCCAGTGCCGGTGCCCAGGAATCAGTACTCTGCACCTGGTCTGTGGCAGTTCTTTCAAGTTTGCTACCAAATCCAGTCTTGATGCAAGTTGCTCCTGCACTTCACACTTGCTACTTCGGAAATTGGCAAGAGCACCAACACCCCTTCTTATTGCAAAAGCTACCTAACGAGAATTGCTGGATGCCATCCGTAAGAGATTTATCAAGAAATTGCAATGGAGACAATCAGATATCTTCTTTTAGCGAGAAGCATTTGATAAACTCGTTGTGTTTTGTTATCAACATCGACTTTTCTTTCGGACATACGGGAAGCAATGAGAGCGGTAAGCCACCTAGGCTTGCATGCCTCGGAACTAAGGCTTTGATTCTTGGAGACCCCGGGACGAGTCGGCACTCGGTCGTAAGGCCCGACACGCCCTTCGATGCTGCCTACATTGACACCAAGCGCACGCACGGGAGGCCCGTGGAGTAATCAGATAACCCGGAGAAGAAGGGATTCGCGACCATCAAGCCACTCAGCAAATCCCCTGAACCCCGACTGAATAATATTTCAGAGACAGCTCACGCTGTCTTGGCAGTGGTCTGGGATGACAGCAAGCAACCGACGTATTCTTTGAATCCATCTCAACAAGAGCTACTTGGTGACTTTCCAGTGCTACACTGGAAGGACCATATTAATCAGGAGTGAAGGAACTCATTATCCAAAGTAACTGAAGCCATGGCATCAAAGTTGACTTGGCCTTGGAATGGGCAACGGATGTTTGTTTTATCTTGATCCATCCAACATCTGCATGCCATCCTCACCGTATGCACCAAGTTCCGTGATATTTCTACATTTCACTTGCTCATCCTGATGTACACTATTGTGTAGCCAGAGCTTCCTTGCTTCTGGTACCCTTAATTCCGAGCATGGTTGCGAGTGACGGCCCGCTTGAAGAGAAGGTGAACCTTTCCAGCCACCGGTCCTACATAACTGGATGGGTCCCCATGCCGGAAGCACAACTTCTTTGTACTTTGTGGCCTACGAGCTCTGGTCATCCTCTCGAGACACTTCCACCATTCATCATCATGGCGCAACCCACAATCTTGAAGATTCCCCAAGAAGTCCTACAAGCTATTCTCAAGGAGTGCCGCACTTGGTATCACCCTTCTGTGAAGAACAATGACGCCGCACCCATCGACTTTAGCACTTACTCGGATTTCCACTTGCGATTGGATTATGTCAAGTACCTGCCAGTGTTATTGACTTGCCGAACCTTTCTTTGTATCGCATTACCATTAGCTTACGAATGTGTAAGCTTGGTTAGCCCTGTTCTCCATGGACAGGAAAGGCGCCCACCATTTCCAGAACATTACACCATGTTACCCAGAAGGAATAGTGGACGTATCTACTCGTCGCTTTCAGACCAGCTCCAAATCACCATCATCAACATTTCACCCCAGGGCATTGAATGGTCGCTAACGACGCTCACATGTCAATCTCGGCCCAAGATAGCAGGGAGTTGCAGAGCACTGAGCATCGACCCGAGATTGCCAGTAACGTAAGTCAAAGTTGTGTACTCAAAGGTCGCTTGCTCAGGTGACTAACTATTGACGTTAAAAGTCCTTCTCAGACGCTGGTGTTGTCAAAAGTGTACTCTGAGGATACGCTAGCCAGCCTCACCACGGTTCGTTCACTTGATTATACCTTGGCTTCGCCGTCCGGCGTGTTCGATCTGTCCCATGTCGATTGGAGAACGGATGATTCGGTTCAATGGCAACTCAAGTTCTTTGAAAATGCCGTTACCCATCTTTCACGGGTGAAAAGACTCAGACTTGCTTTTGTCCGCGAAAGGCTCTGTCCATCCATCTGGAATGGTCTGGTTGAATTGCTTGCCCAGGTCAAAGATCTGCAAGTTATGTGTCTCTCCCACATGCGTTCTCTAACTGAACAACGCGGACCTCATGCCGCACCTGGGAACCCATTTGCAAATGAGGTGCTACAGGCAAGTACACACACCCCCGGCTTCGGGCCCATGCCGTTGTGTCTTCCATTGTCACTACCCCCTACTAACAAGCCACAGAGTCCAAAACACACCGCACAATTCACAACACTCATTTTGAACAACTACGGGCGATGTTACAGAACACTCGAGTCTCTCATCCAATGGCCACGCAGACTTGAGCATTTTTATTTCACGCTGCGATTTGGCTTTGAGTCCTTGTACTTGAATGATATCCACATGCGCGACGGTCCTATGGCCAGCCAGATCGTTCAGAAGTTACATGACATGCTCGAGCCTCATCGGACTACGCTGAAGAGCTTACGAATAGGGCTCGCCTTGACACCGGTTGCGTATGCAATGGCGTACATGCCTGGGCTTGACTCTTCCGCTGGGGCCAATTTTGGATTGGACCACGGCATCATACCAGACTTTCGGGACTATCGAAACCTGCAGCACCTCCACATTGCGTCCATCTTTGCTGGCCACCAGGATTTCTGCGACCGGTGGAGATTTAGAAGTGAACCCCGCGACTTGGACGAGCTACACCAGGATGTAGACCGACTTCTCGCTCCGACTCTATACCGCATCACTCTCGATGTCGGCTGCGAGTTCTCTCTGCGGCACTGCCCTTGCTTCCCCCTGGACATAGAGGACCAGCCAGTCTGCGACCTCCTCTGTCCTCTCGATCAGGACCTTTTTGCCTTTCTCGTCACTCTCGCCCGGCGTGCCAGGGCTCGGAGAGCTCGGCTTTGTCAAATCCACGTCAACTACTGCGTCAGGCCTTTTGCTCTTCCCATGCCCGTCTCCGATCTTCCAGAAGGGTTCGACTGGGAGTGGATTCCTCAGTATGACTATTTCGATCCGTGGGAATGGCTGAAAAGAGTCAAAAGGAGAGTGGAGAGGCTCGGCATCCTGTTCACCTACACTGGTCTGGAACCTGTATGCGGCGTGCCTCGAACGCACATTCCGATCCCCGAGATACCTTTCGATATGTCGGTGGCCGAATGGTTGCAGCTTTGCAGACAGCATGATTTACAGCTATTTAACTACGAGGATGAGATGTGTTCGGAGCACGTCTGGACGGTGGTCAAGAGCGGCTGAAAAATCGCTGCTGCTGCCTTGGCCTAAAGGCTGGAGGAGGAGGAGGAGGTCAAGAGAGAGAAGATTGCTCGGCGAGGGGACCACCTACTATATTGTCTGCTTTGTTGCAAGAGTGCCTGTTGAGGAACATATGTTGGCAAGACGCAAGTTTGTAAACCGAGAGTTTGGTTAGATGAGACAAAGACAGGAAAGGAAATGGCAACAAGGAATACTCGGAAGAATACGAACTATAAGGAGTTGGATGGATATATGGTGCTGGAGTTTAGGCTTGATTTTGTACTTGGCATAGCGACTTTAACATGATCGAATCTGCATCATATTTTGCCAGAGCACAGGGTCGTAAGAATTAACCGACCATAGATAGTCCAATGCCACACAGTTTGCTCTCGAAGGGCCGTTATGGAACGGTGATAATCCTCGGTGTTGATTGGAAGTACGTCGGCTACAGTTTATAAGCGATTCTCTCTTACTCGGATGGTATAAGAAGAGACGCACGGATGCGTTCAAGAGTGTACCGGATGTGTAGAAGATCGTAACGTGTTTGGTCATATTCACCTTTCGCCAGGTCGCCAAAATGCCACTTGCACTGCACCCTGTTATCCACCGAGTGGGATTGAGGGCACTTGCGGGACGAACGAGCGAAACGTCCCGGTCCCGGCCACCGAACGGCGCCGGAGTGGAGCCGAGGAGATTCCATCACTCACGGTTTCTCAGCTAGGTACATGACGAATCTTACTAGAGTCACATTACAATTCACTACTTGCCCATCAACTCGCAAGACATTGCTCGGACAATAACAACAGGCAGACACAACCAAGTCCCATGAAGATGTAACCCATCAACCCATCCGGCCCAGCCATTCCCGGTCGCCGGCCCATCATTACCCGCCAACTCCACCTTACCTCTACCTCTACCCTTCCGTAGAGGCACTTTCGTTGATCTATCGCTGATCATAAGTAACACTAAACTGCGTAGTCATCTGGATTCCGCCGCCCGGTCTGCCTTCCACTCCCACCTGGTGCATCCGATCTGCTGATCGATCTCTGTCTCTCAGCCCTATGCCCAGCCTCGAGTTTGACCTCGACATCGTCGTCGTCGCCGACACAGAAGACACATGAAGAATGGTATCCTCGCTATTCGCATCCCCCGTCGTCATCATGATTTTATCATCATCTTCTGTCGACACCCTGTCCCTTTGATAAACAGTCACTCCGCCCACATCCGTCGTCGACGATATCTTTCTCTCCACATCATCATCATTATCAGAAGACGAAACAGACCCCGAAGCTGACGGGCGGCGGTGGCGGCGTCCAGAAGACCCCGTGGTGCTGTATTTCCTGTCCATCTCAACAAACATGCCGCCCCCCTGCTGATGGCGCGGCGATCTGAGACCGATACCAACACCGACACCGGCTTCGATGGCGACGTCGTGCTGATGCGGACCTTGCCAGCTTCTTAGCTCGGACTGGGAAGAGATTTCCCGATGGCCAATGTCGCCTTCGGGACCGGTGCGTTGTTCCCGCCGGGAGATGGCAAAGTACTTGGGGAAGAGGTAGGCGAGTGGGAGGCGGCAGACGGGCAGGCAGGCGCAGATGATGGCCATGTTTTGCTCGATGATGGTCCAGATTGAGGAGTCGAGGTCGTCTTTCGAAAGTCAGTTATTTTGGAGAACAAAAAAAGACAGGGGTTGAACAAAAAGGAAGGGACTAAAAAAACCATACAAGTCGTATCAGGCGTCTTCGTCGAAAACGTCAATGTCTGCATCCGCAAAATACTCGTAATCGTCGTGAAGAAACCAAGAGCAAACATGAGCACCACCGCCACCTTTTGCGTCTTGCGGAGGTGCGACGTGAAGATGGGGTACATGGGCAGCGCCAGAATGAGGATATCCGTGCTGATGCTGAAGCCGGCGTTGGCGTACCAATTAACCGTGATGTCGACGCAGGTTCCAGGAATGGATTTGTCCCAGGCGCGAGGGACGGGCGTGCATTGCCAGACGGAGGCGCCAAACGTGGCGATCATGTAGGCGATGATGATGCCTATGAGGATGTAGCAGGCAATGCGGAACCATCGTTGGACAAAGATGCGCAGATAGAGGAGCAGGATGGAGGTCTTGGTGAGGTTGATGGTGATTTTGTAAAAGGCTTGGGCTACGTAGAAGAGCTGGATGGGTGCAGGATGTGTTAGTGAGATGGTTTTTTTGGGTTCAAAAATTGGATTATTTTTTTTTCATACCTTCAAAGTCATGAGTTTATTCTCCTTCGAGAGGTTTCCGATATGTTGACCGAATCCATAGGCACATGAGGCTATCATGAGTGCCGAAACCACAGTAGTAAAGACCTGTTGATAGTGTCAGACCAAACTACCAAACCCATAATCCATCGACCATCTCCGCGGTCCCAAAGCCAAGAACAACGAACCCATGATAGCAAAATCGTATAGTCATCCCATCCTAAGCCCTTCCAGGACGCTGGCTTGAACCGAGCCCATAGCCTAATACCGATCAAGAATAGAGTAACAAAAAAGAGGACGATAGCCGGAGTCTCGATGGAGTGCGCCCTGTTGTCGCCGGGCTTGTTCCCGGGGACCCTGATCATCTTGTGACAAGGCGACCCTGCCGTGCTTAAGTCGTGGAGAAGAGCGGAGTGGGGTTTTAAGAAGAAGATGGGCGTGCAAGCTGGAGAGTATCCATTATACTATATTCCTGGTGCGAAGCGATCAAGACCTTCAAGAGGTCAAGACTAGCCAGGTGTGGATGGGTGTGGTCCATGGCCGGTAAATACCTATCCCGATTCCTTGATCAATGGCGGAAAAAAGAAAGCAAAGTGTACAAAAGTAGACTATTTCACTTGTTCCTATATCTCCTACCTTGTTTAGAAGTCCAATGGCTGGTAGAGTGGTATTATGTGGTAGGTTGATGCAGTGTGGGTAGTGCAAACTCAAGCTGATGCGCATGTCTTTGAAAGCTGCGAGACATTGACTGGCTGACGGACTGTGACTGGCCGTCGAAGCTGTTTTTCTTTGCTTTCTTGACAAACGCAAGGGAAACAAAGGTCTTGTCGCAGTCGCTTAGAAGACCGGCAAGCCAGGCCATTGCCACAGTGCTTCCCAGACGAGATTTGATGCTACTCTGGTGCAGCAAATGCCCTGTCTCCTTGCGTCCAAGCACTGTCTAGATTAGGTGCGATGGCCGATCCGGTAGGTTAAACCGAAAGAGCCGCCGGGGTTGTGGGACGGAACTTTTTCGGATGGCTTGTCGGCGCGGTCCAAAAGACTGTGTCGTTGTGTGGTTTTGCGTCGATACCTTTGAAATGCAGGTACGCAAGTGATTTGTGATGATCTACCTGCGCCGCCGATATCAAGGTTATCGTATGTATTGACTCTGGAAACACAAAGGCCATTCGGGATGCCCACCTGCCGCACCCGGAGCCACGCAACCCAGCTGCAGGCCCGGAACGGGTTATCGACATGTTGGGAAGGTGAAAAGCAGAAAATTGCCAGAATGGGCTGTTTGAATGGTCGGGTTAATTGCGGTTCAATGCCCCAGGCGTGAATAGAATGCCACCTACCTATAGTCCTCAGTCGTCGTTATGTATATCGAAGCCGTCCTATCTTGTCCCTGACCATCTAGGTTACATATGTACCGCGTGTTGTGGTATCTCAATCCCACCCAACTGCCACAACCGAGGATTGGCATTTTCCCCTTGCTAATACCCATCACCACTACTTTGTGCACGGGCGTACGTAAATGGGTAACATGGCGAGCTCGCCCAGCCTCCTAACATGTATGTAATCTTCCGCAACCGACGGCGTGCTTCGTAAAGATTCTGACTTTCCCGTCCGAGCGGTCGGTCGGTTGGTGGAATGCGCCATCCCCAAGACTTATAGTAACTACAATGTAACATTTGGTACCAAAAATCTCGCAATCTTCACTGTCCAAGTATCTCCTTTGCTCGGGCATACCGCTCCTTGGATGGAAGGTGAAGAAAGGCCGCAGCCGAATATCCGATTGCGACCTTATATACCACCCGGATCCCACCACCAAGTAACAGCAATGTAAAGGTGATGAGCCCCCAAGCCAAACCAGATCTTCACCTGGCTTGGTATCACATCACACCCGCTGCACCCACACCATCACACAGACCCAGACGCCGGAGCAACCATGATGAAACTCCTCACCCTCCTTATCGCCGGCGCTGCTCTGCCGCTCACCTCTGCCGCTCCCACGTCGACGGCCATCGTCAAGGACGCCTCCTCTGCCGATACGGATGCCTCGGTGGCCGCCACCCTCGCCCGGAGCAGCAAAGACATCTACCCAGCCAAGTGTCCGGAAAACGTCAACGGCTTCAACTACACCTACCCCTCGACACTATGGTTCTACAACCTGACGTCGACCGTCCCGGGGTCGAGTGAGGTGCTGGAGATGGCCTTCATGGACCTTCTCCCTCCCAACTACAACCCTCGCAACAGCGCCGCCAACAACAAGGAGCCGCAAACCATCCTTCTCCTGCACGGCAAGAACTTTTGCGGTCCCACCTGGTACGCGGCCGCGACGCCCTTGCAAAAAGCCGGCTACCGCGTCATCCTGCCCGAGCAGCTGGGCTTCTGTAAGTCGACCAAGCCGACGCAGTACAGCTTCAACTTGACGTCCTTGGCGACCAACACACGCAACCTGGTCAAGGCGCTCGGGATCACCAAACCACCTATCGTCATCGGCCACTCCCTCGGCGGCATGCTCGCATCGCGCTATGCGCTGACGTACCCGGAGTTTACCAAGTCGTTGATGCTGGTGAGCCCTATCGGCTTGGAGGACTGGAAGCAGCTGGGCGTGCCTGACCGCTCGTTTGACCTGTTGACGGGGGATGAGAAGTCGACGACGTATGCGTCGCTGAGGGGGTACGAGCAGGCGACGTACTACCCGGGCGCCGAGTGGACCGAGGACTTTGACAAGTGGGTGGTGATGCTGACCAAGGTGTATGAGGGCGACCAGAAGGAAAAGTTCTGGGCGGACCAGGCTCATGTGGTGGAGATGGTGCTGGGACAGCCGACCATTCACGACTACAACAAGATCAAGCCCAAGACGTTGTTGGTGGTTGGCGAGAAGGATAACACTGCTATTGGCAAGGTGTGGTCGCCGCCCGAGGTGCAGGCGAAGCTGGGTCACTATGCTGTCTTGGGACGCCAGGCGAAGGCGGCGATTCCTGATGCTACCCTTGTGTCGTTCCCGTATCTTGGGCATGCTCCTCAGATTCAGGAACCCGAGATGTTCAACCGCCTGCTGGCGAGCTGGGTGCAAACCGGCGGCCGCACCCTGGAATCGCTCAAGCTGAATGCCACCATTGTTAGGTAGAGCATGGAGTCCTGGAGAAGTAGGGTCAGTAGCATTTAGATTGTATATATTCGAGTCATCAACATAGACACAATGTAGTAGTACTGTAATGAATGATAATGGTTTGGAAATGGCAGCCTTCATGTCTTTTGCCTGGGGAGAAGCCTCCATCAACTTCTCAGGATATCTGGAGTGAAGAACGTACATGGCCATCCGACACAGTCCATCGCGAGCCATTGCCTGCAAGCGGCACCATGGATTCCCGCCCTTGCTTGTTATGCATGAAAGGAAAAACGTAGACATCGGCTTGCAGAGGCACCCTTGTGATCATGATCCCGAGCCGCGCGCGGTCAAGGGGATTCGAAGAACTGGGTGTGAATTGACCTGTATATCATGCATGTGGTATGACTCCCGAGCACGCCGCAACCGAAATGCAAATGCCTGCCAATCCAGCCGGGCCGGTGAAGGCCTTCATCCTCTGCATCTTCCTTTCATCTGTGGGGAAGACGAGATTCCGGATGACATTGTTCGTTCCTCGAAAAAAAGACCCGCGCAGCCCATAAAAGATCCATTCCATTTGTTCCTGGACAACCCCATTTACATGACGACACCAGAGTTGGAGGCAATACGGGGCCAAAGCTCAGCAGCCTCCTTACCGACGGGGCCGGTAATGGCGGAACCCTTCATCTCACCCTTGGGGTTGACGATCTAGAAAAAGCAGTGGTCAGCATTGTCCGCTTGTAAACATGGCTCCCAACGGCCTGGCATTGTGGTTCTGCATCCGTGCCATTTTCCCCAGCGACTATCCTCCTCTGATCCTCCCAATTGCAGAACCCAAATATGCCCAGGCCGTGGTAGAGTGGTATCGGTGGGCACTTACGACACCGGCGTTGTCCTCGAAGTAGAGGAAGACACCGTCGAAGCGCTTCCAGGGCTTGGACTGGCGGACGATGACGGCGGGGTGGACCTTCTTGCGGAGCTCAGGCTTGCCCTTCTTGACGGTGGCCATGACCATGTCGCCGACACCACCAGCGGGGAGACGGTTGAGACGA
Organism: Neurospora hispaniola; assembly: GCF_033458365.1. NCBI lineage: Eukaryota > Fungi > Ascomycota > Sordariomycetes > Sordariales > Sordariaceae > Neurospora > Neurospora hispaniola. Next base: position 4,513,888 of record NW_026944407.1, on the reverse strand, counting down.
GCACCGATACCCTTGACGGAGATGATGTAAAGGTTACGGGCACCGGAGTTGTCCGCGCAGTTCATGATGGCACCGCTGTAAGAGTCGCCATGTTAGCTATTCATTCCTGTTTCGGTGTTGTCGTTTGTGCGTTTCGTGTGATTTATGGGTGTATGGAGTGCCGATTCGTCATGTCTATCGCGTTCGTGCTCGGTTGGAGAATGATGATTCGCGTTTCGTGCTGGACGGGACGGGAATGGGATTCGTAACGTACACTGGGAGACCCAGGGTCATCTTGAGCTTGCCACCGGGGGCACCACGACTGTAGACATGCTGTTAGCTCGCTGATTTCGCTGCTGGTTCCGAAATTCGTCGCTGTCTTCTGGCTGCTTGCTGTCGGTCCGCATCCTCTCTTTGTGGTGTCCAGAACCTCCAAAAATCGTCCAAATGACTCCTGGTTCAGTCGGACATCCTCCTCCTCTTCCACATGATCTCGTCGCTGCAATTTCCTCCTCTTGCGGCCACCTCCGTTTGTCGAGCAGAACCTCGGCTGGACGGGCAGCAAAACAGCCAGAAAACAGGTCGGATTTGATCGCGGACGTGGTTACTCACGATTGCTTGGCCATTGCGACGGTCTGGTTGCTGAAATGGCGACTGGTGATGGGGGAGTCGAAATTTCGGAGGGGAAATTCAGCAAGGCCAAAATTGAACGACAGCCGCGATATTTTTTTTGGGCCTTGGGTTGGTGTGGACCGCAAACCCTACCGTCCCTTGTGACGGTCACGTGCAGTGGCCAAGCCCGTCAAGCCAGACGAACAACCTCAGGCTTGGCACAAAATAGTGGGGCACCGCTTTTTTTCGTGCAGCCCAGACCGGTTTGAACTTGACAATTCCCTTTGCGCTGTCCAACCGCCAGCCATGAAGACCATTTCATCAGCTCACAAAAGGACGCAATTGACAGCTACAACGATCGGAACGGCAAGCAGAAAGAAATCATCAGTCAATAAACTCAAGAAAAGGACAGAACAAGCTCTACGTGATGGTATCATACAGCAAAACTGTGCGCCAATCGAGTCAAAAATCGCCAAGTCGCGCACCAATCAATGTCAACCGCGCGCCATGACGTCCAGCTATAACCACGCCAAGACATTCCGACGGCCGTAGAGGTACCACGAACACTCCAATGTCAATCCTCACTCGACATCATTCGGGTTACCCAGCACGCGCAAGTCGCCCTTTGCTCCTCGACTAGCCTTGTTGCCCTCAACATACTTCAGCGGCCTATACACCGGATCCCACATCTGCTCCCTGATCCATTCATCAAGGTCCTCCTCCTTGGTTGGCACATCTTTCTCCTCGATTACACCCTCCTCCACGGCCGCCAATATGACTTTCCGAGCCACGCGCACACTTACATCGCGCACGACATCGACACCGGGAAGCAGCGGCGCTGTATCATCTTTCAGCGCTGGGCCCATCTCAGCCACGCCCTTCGATGCCGCCATCAACATCTTGTCAGTTACACGGTTGGCCCGCGACAGCACAGAGCCGAGACCGATACCCGGGAACACGACGCTGTTGTTGCACTCAGCCACATCGATCTCAATCTCCTTGCCATCCTTACCCCAGGGGCCCTTGACTGGGTCGAACGGACTGCCTGTAGCGACGAGAGCCTTGCCGTCTGTCCAGTTGAGGAGGCCCTCAGGCACGGCCTCGTGGAGCTTGGTTGGATTTGACAAGGGTAGGATAATGGGGCGCTCAACATGCTTTGCCATCTCACGGACGACCTCTTCCGTGAACGATTTCGGTTTTGTGGATGTGCCGACTAGAATATGCGGCTTGACCTCCTTGATCACAGCTAGGAGGTCGGTCTTCTTGTCGGCCCAGTCGTCGTGCGACTTGGCATACTTTTTCTGAGCATCTGACAGTGATTCTGACTTGGTGGTGAGTAGTCCGGGTTTATCGATGAGCCTGCGTAGCGTCAGTGTTGTGTTACGTGAAGAGACCTGCCGTAGGTCTGGAATGCGTCGCATACCAAATTTGGTTGCCAGCCTCCTCGGGACTGATGTCTGCATCTGCGGCAATAGCATCGCGAACATGGTCCGCGATACCAACACCTGCCGTACCAGCACCAAAGACCACCATCCGGATGTCGCTTAGCTTCTGCTTTGAGATGTGTAAACCTGCCATGATGGCAGCCAAAGTCACACACCCCGTTCCTTGAACATCGTCATTGAAACAGGGGATCTGCGGCCGATATCTCTCCAGAAGACGACGTGCTAGCGATTATGTCAGTAACCATGCAGGCGAGTGAAGCCTTTGCCACAACATACCATTGTCAAGGCCAAAGTCTTCAAAATGGATGTACGCTCTGGGGTAGAGTTCACGCGCAGCCTTGATGAAGGTCTCAACAAACTCGTCGTACTTTTCACCGCGGACACGCTTCTGCCGGAGGCCAAGGTAAAGATCGTCCTTCAAGAGCTCCTCGTTATTGGTGCCGCAGTCCAAGACGACCGGGAGCACACGGTTTGGATGAATGCCACCGCAAATGGTCATCAGTACCAACTTGGCGATGGAGATAAGGATGCCACCACACCCTTGGTCACCGATGCCCAGAATCTCCTCGCCGTCTACCCTTTGTCAGCCATCATCCTCACCGATGGAATTATTTTGATTCAAAAATATTGCTTCTTACCTGTTACCACGATGTAGTCGATATCTTCAGGCTTTCCCCACTGTGCCAAATCACGCTTTACGGAGTCCATATCATTGATGTTGAGGAACACTCCTTCGGGTCTCCTGAATAATCTGGAGTAGTTCTGAATGGCTTCTCCCTCTGTCGGTGTGTAGACTACACTAAACATCTCATCAAGATGATCATGCAAAAGCTGAACAACCGCACAAGTCAGAACAACAAACACCCTAAACCCATAGCAATAATTCATAATACAGAACGAAAATACAATCTTACCCTATAGAACAACACCTCATTCTGCTCCTTCATCGAAGTCATGAATGTATTCTTGGCCAGATCATTGGGTTGACTGCAATACTGCTCATATGCCCTTTGGACCTGCTGTTCCAGGGACTGGATCCGTGGCGGTAGCAAGCCATGAAGGGCAAAGTCGCGACGCTCTTCCTTTGTGAAGGCGGATCCCTTGTTGAAGTAAGGGTGGTTGAGCAGCACGGTGCCTTTCAGAGCGCATTCTAAGGGGCCGCTTGTGCTTAGGGGGAGGTGGGAGAATTTTGACCCTTTTTGGGCTTGTTCATCTTGGGGGTTCTGGGAGTGAGACATGTTGCGAAACTGATGAGCTTGGCGTTGTGGCACTGCAGTGCAGCCACGGAAATGGCTTGAATGGACGGGAAAACGAGTGACCAAAGCACGCTTTGGAATGCGCGAAATCAAAGACTGGGCGCTGAACATTGAGAAGGTTATTCACCGCAGATAGACGGTTTGCTTTCCCACGCTTTGAACTAGTAACGGCCAGAACGAACAACATGTTCAAGATGTGTGTTGAGGAACGACTTCCTGATATTTACCTATGACGTAGGTGACACCCATCACCGTGGACGGCAAGTGGGGTGAGCTTGACGGTGAGACGGTGAACTTCCCAACTTCAGTCGCTGCCACTCATAAATAGTGTGCATAAAAGGCGCACAGACCATCACAGCACATCAAGACCGATGCATCTCACAATACCGTTCACAAGCAGGATATCAAAATGTTGGACATCTTGGAGCCTCGAAGTTGTGAACCCCCGTTTCCTCCCCTCCGAAGAAGAGAAGAGACGGACAACGACGCGGACTATGATGGTTCATATGGTAAAGATTACTCTTGCAACATTTCAAACAGCAGAGAAAAAGGTCCAAAGACCCCCCTCCCTGTTGCCCCCATCTCCAACCCCTTCCGAGTTGCAACACAAGACGTGCCGCAGAAGAGAAGGTCTCCCGAAGGAGCCCCATGAGGACAGCCAAATGGCCAGAGCAGTTGGAGAATGGTTGTTGCGAAACTGGGTTTGCGAAAGCAGAGGCAAAAAGGAAAATGATCACCTACCGTTTTTGCCGCGTAATAAAGGTGCAGTTGCACATGCGGAATTGCATCGTGATACGGATGCCATATACCAGTCCGGTATTCAGACTTGATGAATACGAGTGCATCAATGGTGGCGATAGCACCTCGCTGGCTATTCGTGGTGCTGCCGCCATCACATTTGTTTTTGGAGGGGAACAAAACGCAGACCCAAATGTTGCAGCATCCAAAATTTTTGAAGCAATTTGATTTTCGGGAACGCACACAGTCGCTTCGGCGGAAACTGTGGGTCTCCACAGAGCGGTGTGGCAGCCGCAAGCCAGCTGGCGTTGCTCTGTGCACATGCCAAGCATTGGAAGTGGAAACGCTCTTCAATCAACATCAACTTCACATCGTCAACAAACCAAAACGCACTCCCGTCCATGGCAAGGTTCCCCAAATCCCCAATGTCACTCGCCCGCCATTATACTGAGAACAACTTCACGAAGCATACCTGTATACTCACTGTCCTGCGGTCACATCAGTACAGAGCCGCTTGTGCACCCATGCCGGATTTCCTCCCACCTTCATCCAATCGAAGCTCTCGATCAACATCCCGATCTCTGTGCTGCGATCAGCTATTCATGGAGATGAGTAGGCTCAAGCCAGTCAAGGGGTTAGAAAGCGGCTGAAGCATTCTGGTAAAATGCGATGTCTTGTCGGCCGTATGAGCATAACAGAAAGGATCTCTGTGAATGAAGATGGGTTCTCTTTTCAATTCGATGTGTACCAACTTCCCTGGACATTCTGGATTCATTGAGCCGTAATTTGACGAAATCACACGGGTCATGTAGAAGGGATATCTTTCTCTCCCAAGCCTGAATTTTCAATCCTGGATGGGCATTATGCCGGCCTTGAGGGGCTTGGGTGCATATCTTATGCCCGCTCACGAAGCCGGTGCTCTAAGTCGCCGACGATTTGACAGCAGTGCAGCATTCCTAACGCTCCAGCATGGCCTTGATACCGTATAATCGCTCGATGTTGTTCTTCGATTGCGAGCGGAAATGATGAACACTCAATTCAGCACCATGAAATAACAAAAGCTACTAGAGGTACTGAACTTATGGACATGATCAAAATTGAACCTTCCCAGTTAACGTGGTCGTGAGGCATCTCAAGGCAAGCACACTGGATGCGCTGGGCGTTGTGGCACTAACTTGGTAGCCGCGATGGAGCATGACATAATCGTCAAACAACATCTCCATTCGAGAAACCGTGAAGACCTCGTGCCGGTTCATACTTGCGTCTACTGCTATCATTTGCGATACCGTGTACACTCGAGTTACTTCACCATCCTGTCTGTTGCGGAGATGATGCAGGTTCTGATCGTTTTCCTGCTCAACTTCATCTTTACCTGGGCTCAAGGGGATAATGGCACATACTGTCTGGCCACAAGCTGGATAACGGAAACGTTGTTAACTGCTTGTGGTGTTCTAGAGACAACTACGGTAAGGTCTCAAAGGCGCACCAGAAAACAAGTGCGTTACTTACCATGCTGGGAACACAGGTCTACGAAGAAGCGCCATGCCCACTCACGACAGGTATCGTACTTCCCGACGCCGTCTTGACAGGAGTGACGATACAGCCGGCTAGCTCGCCAACTGCATGCTGCGTCTTACCTACACCATCGTCTTCCCTTAAACTGATCGCCTTCGAACCGAATTCCACCGATGTAGACCCTATCTACTTCTATACGAGTAACAACGCTACACCCCCATACTACGTTGGTACGCTGGTAGGCGGGTTCCGTTGTCTCCTTGATTTGTCACCAGAGACCTTAGCGGCCGGCCGTCTTGCTGCGTATCTGTCCAACGGGGAGTCCATCATCTTTGACGAGACTGGCATGCACTACTATGGTGCAGGTTGTAACACTACAACTTCCATTACCATCTCCAATTTCTTGGCCCAACTCGCAGGATTGCCAGATGCACCATCATCAGCCGGTACTGACCAGAGAGGCAGAAGAGTCAGAAAGAGAGACCTTACCGAGACTAACTTCACCGTCGCAGTCCAGGTAGCAGCTGCCATTGACCTCTTCCTCCGCGACCCCCAAGTAGCCTTTGGTGACTCGCCCTGCACTTTTGTCAACATCCAGAACATCACAGAATGGGACATACACTCCTGGACATGCCAATATCCTGGCGCCAACAGCAGCGAGAAAAGCTGCGAGGAGAAGTTCCACTCCTGGTTCAAGCCCGACTCGCCTTCTCCCTCAGGAACTGGCCTCGACCAGACCGGAAACGCCCTCTTCAACTTCGTTCCCCGTCTCATCAACCGCGTCGAAAACAATATTGCGAATCTCTTCCCCGGCATCAGCGAACCGCTTCAACACGGCCTAGCTTGGCTCAACAATGCCCACAACGCCGTACTGCACGCTGCTGATGTCGGTGGGGGTGAACTGTGTGAAATACTCCATGCCCTCGACGAATACGATCTTATCTTGTCAGACCCGGGATTACCAAGCTTGCACACCATTGGGAACTACCACTCGCCGCCGGTAGCAACAATCACCGAGGTGTTCGAGTCCCATACAAAAAGAATCACGAAGGAACCGCCGAGGCAAGTAGTACCGACAGAGACGAGCTTCCCCAACGTCACGGAGACTTCGTTCTCGGAGATTCCAGATATTCCAGATCTGGCGTCGACGTTGATATCAGTAGAGGAGCACTTGATCAAGGCTGCCATTACTCCTTTTACGTCATTGGGATCTTTGCTTGATGCCCCGCTAGAGGCAAGTGATGAGGAGGCTTCCAAGAGGTTGCCGACTGTCACTGTGACGGCTCTTGTCACGGAAATTGTGACATGGTTTGGGAGGACTTTGTCGGCAGCAGAAGACAGCTTTATTCCGAGTATGCCTGCTATAGATTCAGCCGCATCTTAAAGGATGACAACTCGGCGAAGTGAACAGCCTACTGGCTTTTTTTCCATAAATGTCGTTGTTTGGTGACAATTCAGGAGGTGTCTATTTTCGAGAGGTGATGAAGGTCACCATGTACCATTCAATTCGAAGTTTGTATTTTAGATAACGGTATCCTGTGACTGCTAATTAATGATTAATCATATAATTTAATTTTGTTCTCTGCCCGGGTTAATTGTCGGCGCCTGGAGTTGAGGCGCGGGACGGGATGAGGAGAGCGGAGTGGGGTCCAGGAGGATTTGGCTCGATATCGTTCGCTACGAAGACACTATCTGAGTCACTCAATGACGCATGCATATTCTGTTAGTGATGCTAAGACTGCTGTTAATGCACTCGCGGGAAACAAACAACGGCAACAGTCCAACCTCATCGCCGTCGGGCCGCACCCAAAATTCAGCTTGCCCCAACATCCCTTGTCAGCAACGAGTCGCATGATGGCTCAGTTATCCCGATGGAGGTTGGTATCACTTTCTCACCCGGCTGAGAAATTGCGGCGCAGCTCGACTTTCACACTCCTGCCAAAAACACTTCTCGTTCTCCCATCGCGTTTTGTCTGTCATCATCATCTGAACTTTCCAGTTCTCAACTCTGAGATTTCACCAGCTTCAATTGCCAAGTCAAGTAACAAGTGTCACCCCCTGTGTACGATCGACATTGCGTTTGAACCCTTGGACCATCCCCAGACCCGTGAGAACCTCAACGCCTCGTCCTCCGTAACTTGACCCCACCGTCCCAGATTCCCCAGACTGCGCGGTAACGACAGTTCCGTCGTTGTGCATCAACAACAATACCTGTTCACCAATCTGCCATCTCGAACTGAATCGTCATGCTACTCTCATTACGTTTCCTTATCCTAACCATCAGTCTCCTGGCCTGCTTGGCCTCCGCCCGCGACGTCCCCTCCAACTTACAAAACCTCTACACCAAACTACTCAAGCAAAAGAAATGCAAGCACCCTCTAGCCTCGGGCTTCTACAGCACCGCAGACGGCCCCAATACCTACTCTTACTGCGGCGACCACCTCTCCGATTTCCAGATCCTCTACATCCGCGGCCGTGGCCGTGGCCGACTAGCCAACATGGACGTGGACTGCGACGGCATCCAAGGAGGGGCTAGTGACGACGGAAGATGTTCCATCGGTGTGAGCGCGGATTACCAGTCAACTACGGCCTTTCAGGACATGGTGGCGGCGTATAACGTTTCGGGGGTCAAGGATCTGAACACGTACGTGCATCCGTACGTGGTATTTGGGAATGAAGTTGAGAACGACAACAACAAGGATTCGAGGGGGAATGTCTTTGATCCGAGGGCGTATCTCGTTGAACCGCTCAGCGTGATGGCGGTGGTGTGCGATGGGGGCAGCAAGCTGGTGTATGGAGTGTGGGGCGATACGAATGGGGATGATGGGGATAAGAGCATGGTGGGGGAGGCGAGTCTGGCGCTCGCGACGGCGTGTGGAGGGAGAGCGATGAGTGGGAGTAATGGGATTGATGAGGAGGATGTCTTGTATTTGGCGTTTGTGGGGTCGGAGGCGGTGCCGGGCAAGATGGGGGCGAAGTGGGATGCGGGCAGTTTTGACGAGTTTGAGAGGAGCATTGAAGGGTTAGGGGATCAGTTGGTTCAGAGGATTGCGGCGGATGGGAAGGCGTCGGGGATGGTGAGGGCGTCATGGGGATTGATGATATGGATGTTTGTGGCTTTGGTGGGTGGTCATCTGGGATTCTGTTGGATTTAGGGAGACATGTATTATGTAATTCTAGCGGACATGGTGTTTGCAATCGACGGAGGAATCTGATCTGGCGTAGTTTTCGAACGGGCAAATATCTCACGGAATCAAGATGATCTTATAATGCCGCTGCGGTCTTGCGGAGGCGGTGCCGGAGACTATGGTTCCCAGCTGCACAATAAGGCATCACTCGACGGAAATTTATACCTACAAAGTATGCATGGAAACACCAGTTTCTTGCACCTCCCCAGAGCTATACCTATGACCATTTCACAGCCCGGTCTTTGACTGCCCTATCTGCAGAGCACAAGACCAGATCACTTTCCTGTGCTCTCCACAGCCTGCCTGTTTCTTGTTTTTCTCTTTTATTTTCTTTTCTTCTTGGGCACTCCTTTGCTCGCCAAAAGTAAAATCGTCATCAATACCGCCAAAACGAAGAAGAAAAACTATGTATATCATCAGCTTTATTGTCGGGAGCCTTGCGGCCTCTGCAATGGCCCTCGAATACGCCGACCTCGCTCCCTGCGGTGTAAGTAACCTCCTATCCTGTCCGAACCATCGTCGCCGTCGTCGCCGTCGTCGTCGTCGGCACCACGATCATCACCAGGGGCATAAAATATGGGCGCCCCTCAAGCAACAACTTTGCTGATGGGATACAAAACCCACAGCAAATATGCATCAAGAGCATGTTTGAACAGGCATACAACATGAACTGCCCCCCGTATCCCGACGGCCGGCCGAATGTTGAATGCCTTTGCAAAGACGCCAACTTCCTCAACGGCATCCACGACTGTGCTTTTGCGACCTGCAATACCCCGGACGCTGAAAACACTGTTAGTCTCGCTGCGATATATTGCACGGATCGTAGGTGGTGTATTTTGTTTTCTTTACCGCCTTAATCCCAGTCCCTATCCTAATTTTTATCTTCCATCTTGTATCTTCCATGATCATACACATCAACTGAACTAACCTTCCTTCCCCTGCAAAAAATTCAGCAAAATACAAATCCCCTGACTGTCCCTGCCTGGACCCGCTCCTGCAACCTGGCGCTTCGCCTGCGATTATCGCCCCCGCGCCCGAAGTCAATTCCAATTCCGACTCCGGCTCTGGTTCCCCCGCGAACAACGACGATGTCTCGAATTCCTCTGACTCGACAACCTCGAACCCAAACTCGAACTCGAACACGAACTCGGACGACGGCGCCATCCCCAACGGCGGTAACAACGACAACACCTTCGTCGCTACTCCCACCACTAACGGTGATGGTGCTGTGTCGTCTAATGATGTGGAAACAGGAGAAGGAGGAGGATTAAAGACGGTTACTGCGTATGTGGCTCCTAAAGTTAGTGAGTTGGGTAATACTGCTTCTGCTGGTGCTAGCAAGACGAATGAGCTGGATCATGCAGATGCTAGTACGCCCACGTCTACTAGTTCGGGTGCGACGGAGAAGAATGGCACCGGGGCTAGGGAGATGGGGAATTTGCGGGAGAGGGTGTTGTTGGCTGTTGTGTTGGGGTTTGTGATGGTTCTTTAGGTTCCTTTTAGGGGCAGTTGGTATAACTAGTCTAGGTCATTGGACAAGGAACATGACATACACGAGGAATGGAGGAAGGTTTGGATGCCACCAAGCGCGAAGTTAAGAGGTGTAGTTTGGTATGCGAATTTGTGTCTCTAGCTAGGATCTAGAATAGTTACAGGAGAAGGAAAAGACAGAGATAGGAACAAAGCCCGTCGCTTACGCGGGGAAACCTGGATTCCTCCTTTTACAGTGGTCTTGCACCTCTTTATATTCTTCTAGGCAAGTAATAGTCATAGTTGGACCACATTGCAAACATGGGATCCCGCTCATTGCTTAATGGCTGAACAGCATCCGGAAGCATCGTCAATGTTGCTCAAGTTACCAGGCGGTTATGAAAAACCCACCCGGCACTGATCCCACAAAACCCTCGCTCTCGCGTGCCTGACCAGACTAATCATCCTGCCCCTGGGCATCCTCGGCGGAAGCGCCCGTTGCGCCTCCGGTATTGCCCGTATTGCTGGCGTTCCCTGTGGTGCCAGCATTGCCAGTAGTACTTCCAGCATCGCCGGCAGCACCTCCAGCGTTGCCACCTTTACCAGCTTTACCACCTTTGCCAGCACCGCCAGCAGCACCGCCAGCAGTTCCAGCGTCGCCAGTGGCACCTCCAACGTTACCGCCAGTAGCACCGCCAGTAGCACTGGCATCACCGGCAGCACCTCCAGCATTCCCAGCATTTCCGGCGTGGCCACCTTTACCACCTTTGCCGCCCTTGCCCTTTCCAGCATTGCCAGCAGCACCGCCAGCACCGCCAGCGCCGGAGGTGTCGGTCCCATTACCAGCGCTGATGTTGCCCGTGCCAGCATTTCCAGCATCGCCGCCCTTATTCTTGCCGTGGCCTTTCCCCTTGCCCTTTCCCTTTCCCTTCCCTCCACCGGTAGCTGGGGCCGTGCCATTGACAGCATTGATGTTGCCCAAGGGACTGGCGGCGTCTTTTGCGTTGCCGTTGCCATTGACGTTGTTGCCAGGGGCAGTGGTAGTGGTATCGGTCCCGTTGTTAGCGTTGCCGTTGCCGACATTACCGCCCTTTTTCTTGCCGTGGCCTTTGCCCTTCCCCTTCCCCTTATGGCCCTTCGCTGGTGCCGTGCCATTCACAGCCAGTTGATTGCCAACATCGATGTTGCCTTTGCCGTTGGCGTTGTTGCCAGCATTGGAAGTGTCGGTCCCGTTATTAGCGTTGCCGTTGCCGACAGCACCGCCCTTCTTGCCGTGACCTTTTCCTTTCTTCTTGCCCTTGCCACCCTTCTTTCCACCACCGGTGGCTGGAGTCGTGCCATTCGTAGCTTGTTTGTTTCCAACAAGGTTCACGTTGCCTACGGTACCGGTGCTGTTGCCCGCAGCAGTACTGCCAAAGCCACAGCCCTGCTTGCCAGCTTGGAATTGAGCGCCCAAGCCGGAGCAAACGCCGATGACATCACCACCGCGGGCAAGAGTTGCACAGCATTGGGACCCGCAGTCGGCTTCGCTGAGGCATTGTCCGCCGATGAACTGGAGGCCTTTGCCGTTGCCGACGTTCTTGTCGCCTGCCGGATCGGGGATGTTCTGTCGTGCTTGGAGAAGCCAGGCGCCGGGGAAGGCTTGCACGGATGCGGTAGTCACTGTAGGAGGTGTTTTGTCAGCTCAAGAATATCTTACAAGAACGGGATCTTGTGGGAGCACTTACCAGCAAGCGTGCTGAAAATGGTAGTGAACCGAACCATTGTTGTCTGGTGGTTCGAGAAAATAAAGCACTGATGTGGACTATAGAAAAGCAGTGCTGACCAGCAGGAATGGGGAGAGTTGTTGCTCAAAGAAGTACCGGATTCTGGAGGGCGTGAAGGGAAAAGAAAGAGACCAGATCCTGCTGGTGTTTTTTTTTGCTGCTGCTATCTCAAAGGCCAAGAAAATCACCAAGAGAAGAGGGCAACCAGTCTCTTATACCAGAAGTCAAATCGACTGTTGACAAAACAGCGACGTATCGAACACACGAGAAACAAGGGCATGGTGATGGGCGAGGGACGGTCGGACGAACGGTTGAAGCGCATACCAAGCCGGAAACACCAGAGGAGAAGGGCAAAGTCGAAAAAGGGCAGGATTCACAAGGCTGAGACTGGATGGCGCCGAGAAAGATACGAAATCCGGGGTTTCTGTGGATTCCAGGTTGCAGCTCCTGCTAAAGGCCGGTGGTACCGATGTTGTCTCGCCCATGTTGATCTTCAATGCGAAACAGGGGAATACCAAGATGTTCGCGATCTCGACTTGTTCGATTTCCCCGAATGAGTTTCCCCTGTCTGGCCATTGTTTGGGATGTGGAGGAGAGGAAGCCGGATGGGAGGATGTCCGTGCTGAATTTTCAGGTACACGCGGGTGCTGATTGGTTTCCAGAAGTACGGAGGTTGAGGGGGATAGCGTTGCAGCTAGCGCCGGTAGTTGATGGATTGTCAAGAACTGTAGCCGTGATCGCCAGAGTCTAGAACATCATGTTATGATAATTCGCAGAGCTCATGACAGACAGGAGTCACAAAGTCGAGAAAAGTGTTGTCGTTGTTGTTGTTGTTGTCCGATAAAAAAGAAAGCAGGAAGAGCAAAGAGAGACAGCCCCACTGGGCAGAAGGCTGCCCTTGCATTAGCGCCCCTTTTAGCTTAGCGCATTCAGGGGTTACCTTAATGGCGCAAGGCTGGGGGTTGAACTGACGTTCTCCTTTCTGTGTTTTCGACCAATTGCTCAAAGTATTCAAGTTGAAAGGGTTAAAGGGGGAAAAAGAGCAGTGATTGTCTCTCCAAGTTTCAAGTGTCGTATCATTTTCAACAAATTATTACCCCGGATACCAAGCCAGCGCCAAGGAGAACGGATCTGAGACAGATCTTGATGGGAACAGGGGTCTTTCCAGTGCCCCACACAGCCCCAGGACCTATTCCCGGTCTAGACTAGTGTAGGCCCTGAAAGCGCAGGCTCCACAATACTTCCCAACGTCGCCCTTCCCCAGGGGCATCGTCAACCCTATTCTAGGTCGTCCATCACCATCAGACTTGTACGCTGCGACAACGCCAATTTCCAAATCGCCAAATATCATCCTTCAATCACTTACTCTCAACAATCTGACCGATTATATGTTAATAAAAGAGAGAGAGAGAAAGAGAGAGAAGAGGATAGAGACGCCCCCGATGGCCATTCAATCCTGGCAGTGAACGCTGAAACTCGGCAAACACCCTCCAGGTTCACAATCGCAAGGGAACCTCGAATAGCGCTGCCCGACACAGCCTCTTTTTATACAAGCCTACCCGGTGAGTCGGCCATTCACCACAAGGCAATGTAAGGTAGTCGACAGTTACAGGGCATCGGCCGATCAATCGAACTGCACCCAATCCTTCGCGTCTTCACCCAGGGGCAAGTATCGACTATAGCCGTTATGTTCCATCGGATTCACGGACAAGATACAATACCATGGGACCTACTGCCTAGACTTAGAGGTGTCTTCAGAGATCTTTACTGTAGTCATCACCCCTCCCCACACCTGGTACATACGAACAAGACACAAAGTATCCAGAACCCGTCAATTACCTAAACTAGTAGATACCAAATCGTGCTACCTACTTCAGCACCACATCCCCAACGACCATCCTCTCCCTCCTTCTTGTGCCTTAAATTTACCCAACCTCAATCAGGTCCAACCTTCTACAGCAGTAGCAGCACCACCACCACCACCACCACCACCACCACTCAAGCCCATTTTCCGTCCCGGGAATCAGGCGTGACAGTAACCCAATCTTCTTCCTCCATCAGCGGAACTTCAAAGAACCAATCTTCATCGTCGTTGTCCTCATCTTCCTCCTCCTTTTCTACCAGGTCTTCCAAAACCCAATCGTCATCAGCTGCTGCTGCTGCTGCTGCCAAGTCATCTTTGCAATGAGGTTCGCTTTTGCTGTCTCCCTTCTTGGGTTTCTGCAACAGCACGCTCTTCTGTAGTTGCTCCTGTGTATAAAAGAAAATGGTTAGAAAGCTTGATCATGTGATGTCTTTGTGCCGGATGGGAAAATCTGTATGGGCTTACCTTCATGGGCAAGAGGGAAAGGGCAGGAGTGGCGGTCTTGACTTGTTCAGGTGGTCTCCGGCCGACGTCGCGCTTACCCTGGGGGACGGCGGCTTTGGACTTGGGCTCCGGTACCGGCGGCATGGCTTGTGCTGTTTTCGTACGTTCTGTTCTTGTCACGTTGTTGGGTACTTGGGTTTCGAGTCTCGCCGATTGTTGATGATCGAAAGGCTCAGGACAGCAGTGTGAGACTGCAGGATAAAAATTGGACCTTGGGTGCGGGAACCTTGTTGGGGGTTTGAGCCGACTATCCCCTTGGGTAACTTGGCAGTGCCAATGCACCAAGTCTGCAGACAATCTCAAGATAATGCGGGCGTGGTGCATATTTACGCAATATGACATTTCCTGATGGGTAGTCTCTGACATAACCGGAGAGCAGACGACGCTCACCATTATTCTTCAGAACGCGATAGTCATCGGGGTAAATTGGTCGGTATTTCCCCCTCCTGTGCAAAACACCAACAGGTATCTACTGACTGACCGATGCTATTTTAGACGGAAATCCTACCAGAATGCTAGAACCCACATAAGTGGACTGGAAGGTCTTTGAACTGAACAAGATCTTAGCATTGAATTTCACCTGTCACCACACTTTCAACAATACTCAAAAGTATCGAGTACAAAATGAGCTTCAATGCATGTGTCCACAACGAAATAACGCCCCTACTGATACCAGAAACCCCGGCCCGTACGGTGTCAGGAAAAACCAGAAGGTAAGGCGGAATATGACCCCGTCGTTCCAATCTTGTTGCCATCCGAAACCACGCCGGCACTGAATTTGAAGGGCTGTCTGTTGAAAGTCCATGCCCTGGGCAGCCCTTCATTAGCCTTGCCTATTCACTGACACACCCTTCCGGGTATATCTAGGCTCCCTGGTAGAAGTACGGATTCCCTCTTCCACGAGAAAACTCCAGCATCGAGCCCTCTTTGTTTTCTCCTTGTATCCCTCCAAATACTGTTAGCAAAGAGAGGGGCGGACCGGTGTCTTCTCATGATGGGGTTCTGCGGTACCGGTCTTGTTGTCGACTGCCAGGACTGCCCAAGCTGCGCAGTACGGGCTTCTTGGCACAACGGGAAGCTGTTGCTGTTCGGTAGTAGAAGTACCCCCATGTGAGTAGAGGTATCTACTACTACCTATCCCCTATTGCAATCAGCCTCACTCTACGGCGGACAAAAGGGGCGGTCGGGAGGGAAAGAGAATGTGTATGTTATTGGCGTGGCCCTGGAGTGGATGATTGTTTCGTTGTCCGCAAAGAAAGACATTTTGGGCGACGGTGTATGAAGACTTTCCCGACGGTCCGAAAAGACATTTTCAAAACCAAAGTGGAATTCTTCCAAGGCAAGCGCATCTTCCAATGGGTCAGGCGGAGCAGTACGCTTTTCCATCTCTACTCCGAGAGAAAGGTTTCCTCCTGATGCGCGCCTGATCCTCTTGCGAATCGTGTTTTGAGGTTGATGGCATTTTGAGATATGATCTCTTAAAGCACGAGCCGAAACAAATGGCGGGTATTGACAACCCACAACGGCACAGTTAATACGCTGTGTGTGCCTGGTTTCGTGTTCAGACTTCGCCTTCTCGTCGGGGAATCCTAGGGCTGCCCTTGGGCAATTTGGAAAGCGACATGTGAAAGCCGATGTGCGAAACTCCTTTTTGAAGCGATCGAGATCTTCTGGGGATATCCCCGAGATGCTGGTGAGAGCCAAGATATTCTTGATACTGGATTGTATAGCGAGAAGCAAGCTTTGAAGATCATTTGGTGGGCAGCGCACTGGGGCTGTGCGTGTACCTGCTCTTTGTTAGTATGCGTAACGAAGGATTATTCGGTGGTAACTGAGTGAAACAATTACACGAACCTCCATTCTCGGTCATCAGCAATTTCGCACGGGCGACTCGTTCCCCAAGTTCTCTTCGGGCCATCTCATATATGACGTTGTGTTCCTTGAGATACTGAAGACGACTATCCGCACCAGCCGTGTTTTCAGAATTCTCAGAGGTTGAGCTTGTTAGCATAGCAGGTTGATGGCGTAAGAAGTTTGCGAGCGCCTGTGCGACCTGGTGTAAAGGTGAGCCGTGGACAAGCCCGCGGGCTGTAGATACAGTATCCAGGAAACAATCCAGCCAGAACTGGTTGGAATAGATATGCAGGCCGTGGATTCCCTTCACTATGCGAAGAATACGGTTATCGTCTGCCAACTGTCCTGAAAATATCCAGAAGCCAGACACAAGGCACGTAATGGTGGCAGTTGCGTGCTCATGGGTTGCGGCCGATCGGTCAAGGAAAAGGATGCACCCGGGGGTCTGAAGGTACCTATTTCTACATGTTAATATATCTGTTGATGATCTGTCTTTGTACGGTCTTGCCCGAACGATGGACACATACTCCTTAAGTGAAATGTGCACGAATGAAAAGGTGGTATCAGGGTGCTCCTCTAGCAATGGTGCCCCAAATTCGAATATGTGCCGGGGTACGGCTTCTTCCACCATGTGATCCCCCCAGCTAAAAGCCAAGGCAGATCTCATCTCAGCCCTGGTCAATGGTCGTTTGGCGAATGCTATCCATCCGAGGATGGATCTTAACCTTTCAACCGACCTTTGGTCGAAGCGTGAAGTAAGCTGAGCAAGAATGCGAGCGTAGCTATATTGAAGTGAGAGTCAGCATATGTAGTAGTTACCTTCTGAAGGTAGATGGGGTTCAACATGCAATTCGCCCAGCTTGGCCGGTAACATATCCACTGCTCCTCGCACCTCATCCCGGGAGCTCAATATATTTGTTGACAGGTAGTCAAGGACCAGACGTGCCCACAAAAACATACCTGGTAATCAGTTTATATCAGTATCATTTTACATGGTTTGTTTGTACAAATTGACTGAGGAGAGGCTCCATCTGAAGTAAAGGGCGTTGAATATCAGAGTCCTGTATCCTTGAAGAGTTTTACATACCATCTGCCTTTCGCGCAATATTGATACTGATATCTCGTAAATCCGAATCTGTCAGACCCATCTGAAAGAGACGATAACGGATCGCTCTGAGCCTTTGGTTAGCATATGTCCGTATTGCAAGCTCAATGCTTCCCTTCTCGTTCGTCATGGACACAACTTGAATGGTCCGTTTTCGTAGTCGTTTCTCCAGCGGCTGTGTGCGTCTGCTACACAGTAGGATCTTGAACACAGATGAGGCTGAAGATCGAAGACCGCGAAGCTTCTCGAGCAAATTTGCAATTCGTCCCTGTTGATCCGGTTCGCACTCGTCCAAGCCATCAATGACCAGGTGAATTGATCTGAATTTTGAGGGTATGGGGGAGACAGCACCACCAAATGCCAACAATAACTGCTCCAAGGATTGGCTAGTAGGTAGCTTTTTCCCGATAACAAACTCGGCATACGCGTGAGCGATAAGATCGGAATTGGTTCGCATGAGCTGAACCAGTAATGACCTGAGTATGGTCTCATATTGGATGGAAGACAAGTGGGTGTAGGTGCAGAAATGCTGAATAACTATGGCCTTCCCGCTGCTCTGGAGGAATTTGACGATTTGTGTTGCTATAACACTTTTTCCGGTTCCAGGAATCCCATGCAACCAGACGAAATCTGTTGTGGGCGTCTCTTTGAGCCACTCACGTATATGGATGTGTCTAGAGACCCAGTCACAAGTTCCATCGTACTTGTTTCCTTCGGAGGAAATGGCATCGAGAATAGCGAGTTGCTCGGTCTCGTCGATCTTCAGACATCCGATTATTGATTGATACTGCTTGGCAGTTTGCTCGTCCTCTAGGGACTTTAGCTTGTCAAGTTTTTCCTGACGCCATGCTTGCAGATTCCCACTCATCTTGACAGTCTCGCTCAGGTTTATCGCGCTCGCAGTATCGTCGATGAGTTTCTTATGTTTCTGCAAGTCTTCAAGGGTGGAATCAAATCGGCGTTGGAATCGGCCCCATGACGTGAGGAACAATATTCGCCAACCTGTTGAACTATCAGAACTTGAGCCGAATGCGAAGAATATAGTTGCTGCTGTTGTCTCACCGCTTCGTCGAACGAAGATGTACGCTTCCTTGTGAAATGTCAAGATGTCGGCGTAGAATACTGCCAGAACTTGCTGCATCTCTTTACTGTTTCTAAGTGCATCTGATATTATATGAAACCTAGGCAGTGATTCGGCAATCTCTGAGTAGGCTTTGATGATTCTCTCGAACGCATCTGTATAATCTGAGGAAACCTAGCACCAGTTAGTATCCTGCGGAGCTTTGGTATGGTGGTCTTCACAATGCTCGCCTTGAGAATAAGCTTAATGGGAGCCCAAATCCATGGTAGGTAGGGAGTTCCATTGCATAGGACCTCTATGGTTTCAGCGTAGCATTTCAGTCCTTCAAACAGAGGCGACAGACGCCGCATATTTCTCAGAGACTGTCTTGCAGCAAGGATACTTTCAATTTCAAGTGCGGCATCTTGAACGTTCTGTAGTGTAGTGTTGTGAAAGTCCTTCGCTTCGCTCGGGGATATGACCTTTTCGAGGCCTTCAAATGCTTCGCGAATAACACGTCTGGCTTCAAGAGAGCTTCGCACCGCCAGTGGCATGATGTCGTGGTCCTAGTGCCTGTTATTGCTGAGCCGTTGGAGATTTGGGAGGAGTAGAAATTCATGTAGCACAAGTAAATGAAAGGATATTTGACCCAAATGTTTCTTCCAAACGAGATCTGAGGAGGAGACAGCATCCATGTGATTGAGACGGTGAGCCATAACAACTCTGCAAGCTCGCGGAGCATGTGTTCAGGGCAAGAAATTTTCGAGCCTCGTCAAAACGCCTTGACAGCGCCGGCTGGGCTGACTTTGAGATGTCGACATGTAACTGGCCTGAAGAGCTCTGATTAGTCGGGGCTGTGTACATGCAGCCGGGGTATAAGCCACGGCGGGGACCTGATAAGCCAGCTTCGTCAACCAATAGAGGTAGGCTTGTCACAAAAGCACTGATGAAGATGATTGCATAGCTGCCAGAGGATTCTTGAGCGGGAAATGGAAATGATAAGGAAATTCGTTGTTTGGCCAAATGAAAGAGGAGTGTGGAAAATGGAACGCTGAGCGGGAAACTCGGCGAGGCAAGTGCATTCAAGAGCGGGTGGGGGAAAGGGGGCTCTGTAGGTCTGGTTGGGCACGAGCCCCGCAACAACAATATCTTAGTAGTTAATGAGTCTCACGAGTCTACTAGGTAGAGCTGCCACACGAAACGACCCAGACAGGAAGGAGATGACGGTGTAGCGTAGAGGTATGCTCGCCTTAATCCACGACAACTTTCGTCCCTCCTTCCCCCTCAGATGATGAGCTACTTTCCACAGTATACGCGACCTCAGTCACACCGCCTTCATCTTGCGCCATCAATGGTTACCTGTTCTCCTTGCTGTCATTTGGCCGCCTGGACTTTTTCGTGTTCGTCAGATTGTCCGATTTTTTTCACGACTTCTCCTTTCGCTGACGTGAAGTTGTTTAGGTATATCTTTTAGTGTTCTAATTGATTTCTTTGGTTCAGCATAAATTGTCGTCAACATTCCATAGCTCCACTCCAACGACCCTTCGATTTTCTACCTGACAATGCTACCGTCAGGCCGAAGCAACCCGAAGCGCAGGCGACTGGAAAGTAGTGAATCTGGGGAGAGTGCCAGCGTTGGATATGCTCATCCATACAGCGAGGGTTGGCCACATTACGCAAGGCCAACTGCCCCCATGGCAGTTCCTACACCCAGAGACATCGAAAACTCGTTTTTCAGTCCGTCGGCTGCTCTGACTTCCTTCCCTTTGGTGGATTCATCGCTATATTCGCAGTTCACGGCAACCGCCACATCGACGACAACTTATCTCCCAGTCTCAGCGGCTTTACCAGCCTCACGCCCGTTATCCACATCATCATTCTTGTCGAAGGTCCTTTGTGAAAGCTCTACTAGCGAATCTCCTCAAGTCTCCAAGGCTTGGCACCATGACCCGGTCAAGCCAGTCCATGGCCCACAAGAGGTGGTTTGTTTCGGCGAGGTCGGTCTCTCCGCAAACCAATCCACCGATGACTCCGATACTGACAACAACTTGAAAGCTTTCTGGCATACCCGCAAGACTTGACCATATCTCACATTGGAGCAATGTCACGCCATCCTCGTACCTTCGAGTCAGTCTCGATTCATCATTCCGATTTTCCGGGAAGGCCGGTGCCCAGGATTTTTCCGGGACAATTGTTCAAGGCACTACCAAGAACAACACCCACGACTGGACAGTGTTAACGGATGCTTTGCTCGAGGAATCCGGCATTGAGCTTAGTGTGATCTGTTCCAAAGACCCATATCACCCCTCTCCAGCTGCGCGAAACAAGGCTTTTAAGCAATTCGAGAAAGCACTCAACTGCACAATGTCCATCACTATTTATGGTCCTCTTGAGTTGTTTGAGGAGATTGGGAGCTTCTTTCAAGAGCACGACGTCTATCTGCAGGATCCACTGCACTGTGATAGACATGCCCGCTACTGCAATCCCCATCGCCTCTCGTCAACAGACCTGGAAAAATGCATCTGGACATCGGATCTGGGAAAACCAACGACGCAACTAGTTGAGCTCACTAGTACTGTACCAAACCCGGAGCTCTTGGACGCCATAACATCTGCCCAGGACCTTCCGGAAGCAGACCAACCTCGGGCAATTCGAACATCTTTGGCAAGGTAAAGTCAACATCTCGTTAATGTTCTGAAACTAAACCTTCTGACACCCGTTGGTTGCAGGCATCAGAGACAGGCTTTGACATTTATGCAAAGAAGAGAAGAGGGATGGGCATTCAACGGCGAACATCCAGATGTCTGGGAGTATGTGGAGCATCGAGTGGGAGATGGGTGAGTACCTATTGCATCTTTGCTGAACAGAAAATCAGTATCTGAACCGAGTGCATTTATAGAAGCTTCGTGAATCGAATATCCGATTCGCATCAAAAAGAACAGCCAGAGAACTTCCAGGGCGGCATCATTGCTGATCCGATGGGTCTGGGGAAAACGCTAACAATGATTGCTCTGGCGGCGAGTGATCTGATATGGGTCTCACATGCTCCCCAAGAAAACAAAGAATTCACGTCGGTCGGCCAGACACTAGTTATTGTTCCACCACCACGTATGTTTACCAAAAGAGGAGCAGCTGTGAATGGAGTGCTAATCAACCACCCAATAGTGTTAGGTACATGGGAAGAGCAGTTGACAGAGTGAGTTTACTCCTTATCATGACGACATCAGGTAATCCCAGCTCACTCAGACACGCCCAATAGGCACGTTGAACCCGGAGCTTTCTCATGGTGCCGACATCACGGAAACGACAGGCTTATCACAACGAACGACGCTCATCAACCCACCATTGTTCTTACAACATATCATACCGTTTCAGCCGAGTGGAAGAATGCGGGTGAATATGCTCGTTCTGGCATCTTCTCCAGGCGTTGGCGAAGAATCATCTTGGACGAAGGTATGTTTAGTGAGCCATGTTATTTGTGGAAGGTCAGCTTGAGCAAGAATTCACTAAGATATTATGCCTCAAGCTCATATCATCCGAAACCACAATTCTCAAATGGCACATGCTATTTGTTCACTCGATGGGGATTCTCGTTGGGCCGTCACGGGAACGCCCATTCAGAACAAGCTCTCTGATCTAGCGACTCTGCTAAAGTTCTTGAGGATTTATCCATACAGTGACAAGAGGTGCTTTGACGCTGATTTCACGAATCTTTGGAAGAACGGGCAAGCCAATGAGGCACTAAAGCGCCTGAAGCGCTTAGCGGGTTGCTTGATTTTAAGGCGACCTAGCACCACCATCCAGCTACCGGAAAGGCGCGATCTTCAGTGCCCACTGGAATTTTCTCCGGCTGAGCGAGAGCTGTATCAAGACATCCGCACCAGAGCCATTGAGCGCCTCGATGAGTTCTTGTACGCAGACAATGCTGACACCGTACGGCCACCCTCGTACGTCAATGTTCTCCAGCAGATTGAGGAGATGCGAATGGTCTGCAATCTTGGATTATGCTACCGCTCACGCCACGACTTCGCAGCCCAGGATCCATCTGCCGACACCGCGTGGAACAGTGCGATAGCCCAACGAGCAGTCAACCTTCAGCTGGAAATGAACCCAGTGCGTTGTAAGGATTGCAAAGCGTCACTCGACGCAGCCTTCATTCTTCTAGGCAACACCCCAGAGGCACAGGGATTGTAACATGCGCTCTTGTCGCAATGTATGAAGTTTGTGTGTCCGGAATGTGTTTCCAGACGTGGAGGCGCACCGCCCATTTGCGATCACACTCCAGTATGCCCGTTCGCCCCAGTATCCTTCAGTGCCATCACCGCCAAAGAAGCGCCGGAGCCTGCCGCTACAGTACTTGAAGGGGGGAACTTGATGTCGCCGAATGAGATGCCCTCAAAGGTCAAGTCGCTGATTTTGCAGCTCAAAAATCTACCCCATGACACCAAAAGGTATACCAGTAAGCCGCTGATTCTTATATAACGATGAGACTAACCGCACTATTAGCGTCGTATTCTCAACCTGGAGGACCACTCTCGATGTTATCGAAGCCGGACTCAAGACGGAAGCTATACCGTGTCTCCGCTTTGACGGCAAAGTTCCCCAGAAAGAGCGACAAAATGTCATCAACAAGTTCCGACATGATCCATCCTGTAGAGTCCTGCTGCTGACACTTTCTTGCGGAGCCGTTGGGTAAGATCAAAACATCAAATATGCTTTCTTGAAAAGCTTTTTCTCATTGTTAACCCATTCGCCATCAGACTTACACTAACTGTCGCCTCGTATGCCTTCCTCATGGAACCACACTGGTAAGTACCCAATCTTTGATTGACCTTTACCAATTGACAGGTACGAAAGACCCCGAGCTGACCGTGAAATATCAGGAATCCAACTCTTGAAGATCAAGCCTTGGCGCGAATTCACAGAATGGGTCAGACACGGGAAGTCACCACCGTTCGGTTTTACATCAGGGACTCCTTCGAAGAGGTGAGTCTTTTGCATATACCCACACCATTCAAAATACACGATCCAGCTATCCAACTAACAAAATCAACACCAACTACAAAGAGGGTAATGGAAGTGCAAGAAAAGAAAAGGAAACTGGCCACGGTACTGCTAGCACCTCATGGCCAAGGCGAGGGGGAGGAGGAGGATGTGGGATCTCTTCAGGTGAGTTTCGTACAGAACGCCGTCCCCTGTGATTTGCTGGTGTGCTAACCGGAAGTGCAGCACCTGAGATCTCTGCTTTGATCATCTGGAATCGAAGAAAGACAGGAAACAGCGGAGGGAATCAGGAAGATAAGAAAGGGGCAATCAAGATATCATGAAACATGAAACAAGGCAGGAAAACAAAGAAGGGAGTACGAAAACGACAAGAGAGGTCGATGTTCCGTGATGTCGTTTACAGCGCAAACAGGCCTGGCCGTTAGCGGCGCTTAAGCGGTTAGGCGGTTAGCAACCACTATCAATCCGGGCATCCTTCCCTCACACGTTCGCGCCTTTTCCGATAACATTTTAGAAGTTCATCTCCTACCTACTTTATCAGCAGTACATATAATTAAATCTTGATGTTCTTTCTCGTTCAAATGAACATTTGGTTGGATCACTTCCATCGTCCATCACACAAAAATCGAGTGTCCAGCGACCCAAACATCTCGAAAACACTCCAGCCACAACTTACACCGAACATAAGTGGAGACCCTCCACTGTAAAATCCCCCTGGGCGTCCGGGCGCTACGGGCTTCAGAGCACAGAACCCATTTATTTACAAGTTCGGCGGCGGGCATGCACCAATCAACCAACCAAAATGAACACTTCGGTTCTTAACTATAATAGAGGAGACGAGGAAAAAAAACCCAGGTTTGTACTAGCACTGAAGAAACATAGAGAAAGGACACCAGCGGGTTATTATGCCTCACGGAAGATAAGAAGAGGGGGAAAAAAAAAATGAGAAGGAAAAAAAAGAGAAATGCCCAATAACAGGATTGAACTGTTGACCTTCGCATGGACTTGATATCAGGAAGAACCAGATATTAGTACGACGCTCTAACCAGCTGAGCTAATCGGGCTTGGTTGGTTACTTGGCTTTTTGCATGCATTTATAATGTGCATATTATCGATCAGACTGAGTTGGCTTGTTATCCTCTCGCAAACCGGTAGACTATGGAACAAAGGTTCGGAAGACTATAAAATTTATCCTACCTACCCTACTTCTAGATCTAGTTCTTCAAGTTGCACTGTAGATATCCCTATAGGGATCGCGCCCAAAGCCACCAAGGGCAACACCACAAAGACCGCAAAAACCACGCGCAACAAAAAAGCAACGAGCCCAGCGGCCGCCATCTCAGCAAGAGAAAAGATTGCCAAAATGACTGATAAATACACGTATAAAGCAAACAAGGCCAATTGCTGTATAGACTTGCACAAGAATCCGACTATAAAGAAGCAAAGCCAAACGAAAAAGTCAAAGTCGTAGACAATGTCAGGGACAATGACATCGATCTCTTCCCAATCCATCCTCTGTTGTGGTGGTGGTTGCACTATCTCTTCCCAATCCCTCCACAATCGTGGAGGTTGCACTACCTCTTCCCAATTCCTCCTCTCCTGTTGATGAGGTTGCACTCGTTGTTCCTCAAATAGCTCACGTTCTAGCCAAACCATCCGTCGGAACAACCTAATATTTTCCAGAGCAGCAACTCTCTCTAACCATACTTCTTGATCTATTGCTTCTGGAGCTCCCTGGAGCGGAAGAGCAACTTTTTCGTCTTCGACCTCAATGTCCTCTTGGCTAGCGGCGTTGTTTCCGTTCGCATCCGCATCCTCGCTATTGTCCCTGTCGTTCTCTTGTCCGGTATCCGCTTGTTCGCCCTGGCCCTCCTCGATCAAATTCGGATCAGCAGCGTTCCCCATGTTTCTGCGCTGCTCTTCAGCTTGCCTCTGCTCACGCCGAAGCTGTCCGAAAGCTTGTCGATACAAACGAAGAAGACGTTGTACGAGATGAACCAGCACGGGTGCAGCTTCTGGACCTCCAAACCCATATTCTTGCTCCCAGTCGATGTTGTCGTCATCGTCGCCGCCGTCGTCGCCATCATCATCATCATGATCATCATCGAGATCCTCATCATCATCATCATCATCATCACCGAGGTCCTCATCAAAATCATCATCATCGAGATCATCCTCATATTCATCATATTCATCCTCATCACCCTCATCAAAGATCCTTTCATGCATCACAACCAAATGGCGATACACGCGCTCTGCGGCATCTTCCCCTTCAAACATCTCTAAGCATAACCAGCACAAGTGGGTGTGGCATACCGGACAAGTGACGTGGTTACACCCTTGGACTTTAACAAGGGGGATCGTGCATTTCGGACAGTCTTGAATGCCCTGTTCTGCTTTGGCGAGGGCCATCGAGTGTTCCCCATGCGCTAGATGATCTTGGAACTCGAGACAGGTCATTCCTCTGGCTGCGTGGCCTTTCTGGCAGCGTGTGCAGATGTCGACGAGGCAATGGGGACAGGTGATGTGCGGTGCTGTGACGAGATTGTCGTTGGGTTCAGGGACGACGTAGACGTAGTCGCAGTCGGTGGTGGGACAATTCTGCAATCTGTGTGGACGGCCCTGGACGTACGATTTGAACGAGGCAGTGAGGAGACGTTCAAAGGAATTGGTTTTGACCATTGTCTGGATCTCTGGAAGGCCAAGAGTGCGGCCACAAATGGAATTGTCGAGTACTGTGGAGGTACTCGATGGTTTGGGCGCCTGACAGACGACCCGATTGCGCCAGCTCCCTATCGAAAAGGTGCTCGAGCAGAGGTTGTGGAAGCAATTACCACAGTAGACATGTTTGCACTGAGTGATTACGGGTGACTCTGCCGTATCACCACATATCACACAGCACTCGTCTGCTGTGATAAAGCCCCCGGGGCTTAACCTGTCCTCGTGAATTTGGTCGTAGACGGGGAACTGGCGTACCCACTCCATTGCCTCGACCAGAACTTCACGGCTCTCTCCGCTGAGGCTGAAGTGTGGTTCATCGTCGAGTGATTGGACAAGCTTCATCTGGTGAGTGTTTCTGGCAAAGGAGGCCTTACTCAGAAGCTGTTCAAGAATGTTCTGAACCCATTTTTCTGGACCCTTGAACACCATTTCATACTCCAGTCTAGCCATTAGCATTTGCTGCGGGTCTAACGGCAGTGGTGACTGATTGAGAACCTCGACAGCTCTCCTGGCGTCATTCTCGTTCTGAAACAAGGCCGACACTCTCATCATGGTCGGCAAAGTCTCAACTTCTTGCTCTTTGAGAGGACCAAGCTTCGTAAATAGCAAAAGTACAGCTCTCAGAGCACAGCTGTCTATGAACTTTGGCTGTTTCGTAGTCCACTGCGCACCCCTCAAGAGCTCCGGAGGAATTTCGCTCGTGATCTCTGCCAACAGTACACTTGGTGGAAGCTCCAAGAGTTCGAGTGTCCCGGAACCAGGACCGGAAGAAAAATACTGGGTGGTGACCAGCTTGCCGCGGACCTTGATCTCTCCAGACAGAAACAGAGTATGGATAGTGAGGAGACTTGACGGATCCTGGTTCATCTTGATGGTGTACTTAAGGAATTGTCTGCCCCAGTACACATTGACCCTCTTGGACTCTGCTTTGTAGTAAGGGAGGTGAGCCATCTCTGGCTTGACCTCGTAGACCTCCATGCCAGGACCGAAGGTGACGCTAACTCCCGATATCTGGCGGTTTTCCATGGTGGGTGAACCCTATATCAAGAACAGAATTTGTTAGCCTTGCTCGCCAGGAGAACCATAATCTCAATTCAAGCGAGGGTATGAGTTTTCGCAAGACTTACGCTCATGTAGTCCTTGGAATTGTTTTCGGTGACTGTAGATGAGAAGCGCTCCAAGGAACCTTGTCCGGGCCTTCTTGATGGGCTTTTTTCGCTCATGATGTCGATTTGTCAGGGAGCTTGCTGGAGCTGGTAAGTCTTCCCGCGATGGCTGTTGATAGTTGCGGGCTGAGGGAGTGAACGCTTCTAGGAGGTTGGCCAACTTCAGTCTGCTTGTGGTTCTCGAGGAGTTGGAAAGTAACTCAAAGGACGGGGGAGCTCAGGCTTTTTGAAGTCGCCAAAAGAAAACCAAAAGCAGACCTGGTGCCTTTCTGGCCACAGCTCACCAACAAGGTCAACGCCCGTCCTTCGAAGAAAAATTGAATAGTTAATTTCGTCGGACATGCGAGCAGCAGCATTTCTGATGAGGTCCGCTGCGCTGCGCTGACACTCATTCAACTGACAACTTGGACATCCTTCCCGCCACAGGCGAAATTCCGCCAACAAAAACAAGCCATCACAAGTAGCAACATTGCCGTAGCTTGCTCAAAATATGCAATTCTCTCTTGGCAAAGTCGAGGGGTTGGTAGTGGGTAGAAATGGCCGGTTTTTGAAGCATTGCGTCGCCAGTTCAGCAGTAATCTTGTGGTGGATTGGTGATGGCATCTGGGAAAGATAGGATGGTGCAGCATGGAAGCTCGGACAATGTAAGACAAAAAAAATCTGTACATGCCCGGGCAGGTGGTCGCAGTCCGCTCCTTTATATCAATCAACACTCCTATGCGGAGGGATCAGGAAAGTGCAACCAGAAGGCAGATAGCGGAACAACCGGAGGTCCGGAGAGGGACTCAAGAGAGGTGCTTTTCCAAGGGTTTCCAAGTCTGTACATTACTTATAAACCCACAGTATAGAGCCAGAATCAAGTACACCACCCTGTTTTCTGTACATGCTACGCTGCACTGCACGTTAATCTCCGGTTGATAAGTGATCTGGTTGATACGCCTTCCGGTACTAATCTGCACATTTGTGGGCAATCAGAAAGGAGTGGGTGGCGTTTATTCAGCGAAACAGGCAATTGCTGTAGAAGCCCGCCAACTACGTAGCTGCCATTTTCAAGACATGAATAAACCTTGAAGAGCTTCAAAAGACAGTACTGGTTCCAGTTTCTGGTCGGTGGTGACCAAGCTGGCGTCAAAGAAGGTTGCAGGTCAGAGGGGGAAGGGATACCTCAGAATCTTATCACGCAATCAGTTCTGTTAGCCGATAGTTAGACATCTAGACATCATAATCCCAAGTTTGGTCTTTTCAATAAGTGTTCGTTGATATTTCATACGTGGTACATTCTCTCCGGGGTATCATTTCAGCTCCAAACGAGCGACAGGACGAAAACATGCAAAAAATCAAAAAGAAAACATATGAGAAAAATTTCCTGACCAAGAAAAAGCGGGCATCACCTCCAACTTCCATCAAGTCCTACCCAGTTGATACCTGGTCCCATTCAACTTCAAAAAGCAGCCGGACTTCTCTCCCCCTTGAACCCCGCATTATACTCGCTTCTCTTCCTCATCACAAACGCCAATCCAAGTGTGTAATCTGTACTATACCTCTTCTGAGGTAGATGCATCAGCGGACGCATTATCTTCTCTGCCAACCTCTCAGCCGTCATCTCGTTCCAGTTCACGTTACCCGCCACATCACCCCACAAATTCAGCAGCAGCTTGAACAAGCTCCTGTGTGGCCCCTTAGTGCCCTGCAATGCCTCCTCCCAGAAATCAATGCCCTTATCCAACCGGGTCGCCGAAGACCCAGACATGGTTGCTTGCCGCGACATGGAGATCCACCGCTTTGCCACCGATTCCGGGACTAAAGGTTGGGGAAGCTCCGAGAGGAACAAGAGAATCAAGTCGGCGGCTTCGTAAACAGTGAATTGGTTCCAATCCATAAACTTGCCATATCCGTTCTCGGGTGAGCTAAAGATGGTTTTGAGCCGCTGAAGGCGATGGGGGTCGCCTTCTTGCGCAAAAATATGCGGGGCGCGCAGCCCGTGGTCTTGGATGAAGTAGACGCAGCGAAGGATGCAGAGGGGGTAGTCGCGCGTGGAGGAGCCGCCGCTGTCGTGGCGGGTGCCGGCGAGACCCTTGGCTACAGACATGGAGTCGGCGAGGGAGACGCCGAAGACGGCGCCGGAGGGAGGTTTTATGGAGACTGGTTGGGGAGCTGGGGATTTGGAAGTGGGGGTGGGAGGGGTGGGAGGCATGGCCATGGTGAAAGGCGTAGCAAAGGGGGTGCTACTTAAGCCGAAGGCTAGCGACAAGGATGGGGTGGACGATTTGGCGGAGCTGGTGCTGGCCGTCGAGTGGGAGCGTTGGCGGCTGAAGCTGAGGCCTTTCAAAGCTGAGGAAATTCGGGAGCTGCTTCTTCGTAGCATGGTGGGTTTTGGGGAGTTCGTGAGGTTCGAAGTGGATGTGGTCGGTCGAGGAACAGGTACCACTGGGCGAGGGTTCTCGAAGAGGGAATCGCGGTTCTGGCCGTACGTACGGACTGGTGAAAGACCGCCGCTCATTTGCGGGAAGTGACTGACCGGAACTGTACGAGGTGAGATGGCCGCCGATTCGCTTTGGGTTCGAAGATGCGGGTTTTGGCTTCGGGTTTCGACATCCAGAAATGTGCCATCAATATACGGGTTGCTGGTACCAGAGTCGGATGTGCTAGAATTGTATTCGCTACGAGTGACGGAAGCACCCGACGACGAAGATCGTCTCGGTGACCTTAGCGGTGGTGTCGGAGGTCGAACCGGCATCTCTCTGAGTTCATCCAGCATCTCGTCAAATTCGTCCTGTGTCATGTTGATATAGGTTTGTGGTATCGGGATATCCGATGTTTTGGCATGGGCAAAGGCGTGGGCGTCATCGTCCAAATCGATAGCGCTATCAGGGGCCTTGTCGGTCGAGGCCGAATGGGCACTGTTTCTTTGGCCTTCGAAATGGTCCATCTCGCGGTCAACAGCGGCGAGAGCATTTCCGTATAGCGCATCGAGATAATGTTGGAGCTTTGCAACAGCGCCGTTGTGGCGGGCTTCGTCTTCGAGTCGAGCAGCAACACGGCTGATCTGGGCTAGTGCGTCGGCTAACTCGTCCTTGCCATCAGATACCACACAGGCAACCTCCATGAAAGTTCCCCTAACCGGACTTTGCTGTTCGCTTTGTTGTTTGCTAGAAGTTCTTTGTTTTGCACAGGTACTTAGTAACCCTGCTCAACGTCACGTTCGAAGCTTC
The DNA here is from genome assembly GCF_033458365.1 of Neurospora hispaniola. NCBI lineage: Eukaryota > Fungi > Ascomycota > Sordariomycetes > Sordariales > Sordariaceae > Neurospora > Neurospora hispaniola. The sequence goes on along the minus strand of NW_026944407.1, from coordinate 4,483,429 downwards.
GTACCGTCGGAAGCGCACTTACAACGCAACTAGATCCACCGCCAGTCCCAAGCTGGCCTTGTACACCTCCAACGTCCATCGCAACTTGGCAATATGCCCCCTACTGGCCATCCATCGCGACTTCTTGTCCTGCCTGGAGAGACCCACGCGGTCTAGAATGGAGATGCATCCCTGCAGTTCGTTGATGATGGTGAGGCAGTAGCTGAGTACTTCGGGAGTTCGTTGCGCCAACTGATCAGGAAAGGATGGGACATCGTCCTTGAGGATCTCGAGAATGCCGTTGAGGGAATGGAGTTCGCTGGACACGGGATCGAGGTCGGCGCGCGATTCACGGACCTCGCGCATGAGGCCGTGGATGGCGGTGACGGTCTTTGCGATAGCGGCGATAATTGCGGAGCACCCGGCGTTGATGGCGCTGGAGACAGTGGTAACAAGACAGGGTTAGCCATGGTGTCGCTTTGGACGAGACTCTCCGTCTTTCTCTAACTGTTCGTTTGGTGTTTTTTTTTTGGGGGACACGCGATTACTTACATGTACTGCTCCATGTTGCCCGACCCGAGCCCACCAGCCATATGGTCGGCGGCGGTTTGGTGAAGCGTCGTCGTCGCCATGGGGAATACTGCTCTCCGGTGGTCTTGTCTACACCGATTTACGGTTGTACCGGGTACTATGGAGTATCACCGACAGTTCAACAAGGCAGATGAGGAACCGGACAAGACAGAAGGAAAAGGCAGACACGAGGTCGAGACCGGCTGGGGGAGGACTGGAGTATTAGTGTAATCTGATCTCTAGCGTAGCTGTAGTATCTATCTGACTGATGCCCACGGTTGCTTTGTATTGCTTACCTTACATGGTATATTGATCGTCAAGTGCCATTGGGTGGTGTGTGACAGCCGAGCCGGGACCCTTGTTCCGCATGTCCCCAAAATCCATCGGGAAGGTGGCATGGCGTACCGTAGATGGGATGGATTGGCGTGATGATTGGCGGCGGCCAAACTCCCGTCTTCCCTGCAATGCTTTCTGCACCCGTGGACTGATTAACCACCGGCGTCGATGGCGTCTTCTTGGGGACGTCCTGGCGTTGCTGGAAGATGAGGAATGAGGATGGAATGTAAACGACTTGTCACGGCTACACAAAACCGACAGCCAAATGATACACCTAGGACCTGTCGCACTCGCTTATTTCCTCCATCGTCAGAATCATATTTTTTCTGTCATTCTCAGCGAAGGCCTGGAAAAAAAAAAGAAAAAAAAGAAAAGAAAAGCCATGTCCAAGTTTTCTCAAGTTACTACTTCAGTTCGCTTTCAAACAAACCATATCTTGCGGGCTTTTTCTTCTTTATCCCCTGAAGCGAGACTGCTTTGCGTCCGCCGCAAGTCCCATTGAGCCCACAATAAGATAGAAGATCGCGATACCTGTCCTCCATCCACTTTCCGCTTGTGGTTAAAGGCAACCTCTTCCCCTCAGCCTGCCATTGGCCGGCCGGTCTATTCGGCCCACCGATCACCTTTGAGTTCAGGCACTTTCTGTTCCTGGGTGGGTGCCCGGTTGTGGTCGTGAGGGTGTGTGCAGTCGTACATTGTGACTTCCATTTTGTGAGACTGCAGTGGACTCTCGTCGGCACTTTCTCCATTCTTTTGTCCGTCCCTCCTGCCTGTCAAGTCCGCTGCTGTGGAATGGAAAGCGATACAGTGGGAATGAAAATCACCGGTGTGGTGTGGTGGGGGGTCCGCGGGGGCCGGGGGGTTTCGTCAACAGTTCCACTGTGCTGTACCGGTACGCAGTACATACGCTAGAGGTAAGTATGTAATGTAAAAAGAAACGAAGGATCCACACATGGTCGTGCGGGGGAGAAGAGGTGTCCACGAGCCCGGCACCCGGACCTCGTCCACCACGCACCACAAGGCCGGCCCGATTTCCAAGACAAGACACGGCTCGGCCCAGTCACTCGCTGCAAAGAAGAAGAAGAAGAAGAAGAAGATGAAGAGAGTCCATGCAGGTCTCAAATTTCCCATCCTAAACAGTCAGTTCGGTATATCTTCCAGAAACCCAGCAGTCAGCAATGCCTCTGATTTTCCGCACCCTTCACCAGGAAAGTCGACAAAACTTTCATATCATTGAAGTTACTCAACTACATATTGCAGGGAATCTCCTTTCGGAAGTCTGTTGGCCCAAAACGGGGCTTTTTGGGAGGGGTGAAATACTACAATCTGGGTTGCAAAGCACATTTGGCCTAGACACATATCTTGAAAAAGCAAAGAGGTGTCAGTCAGTGCAACTTCCGTAAAAGTGAAATTGTGGGGCAAATTCTCCAAGTTTCCGGGACTTCGACAGCGTTTCCCCCGGAGGAGACTGCCGAGGACCGGCGGCGATCTTTCCGTTTCGCTGTCGTCGGTCATGTCTGAGTCAACAGTGTCTCTCGAAGTTGTCGAAGATCGATACATATCTAAACCACGTTCATTAAACATGTGCGCTCGGCAGGTCTCAGAACCATTTGAGCGAGGGCAACATCTCTCGCTCGATACATACATACATATCCGGCAACCATCGACCATCTCCCAAGCCAGCCAGCCACCCATCCATAAGCACTGTATGTTCGGTGGTGGTACATAGATATACGACTGGTTAGGTACCGACCGAGCCGAATGCGCCGCTCAACCACACAAACCGCTTTCGATATTCAGCTGGTTGGGCAGAACAGTCAGAGGTTATTGGAGTTGGAGTGCTTGGACCCAGCTGAGCGTGATCAATCATTGTCAAATGTGATGATCCAGACTTTGAACAAACTCACAGACATTCGTTTGTCCTTTCAGCGTTGCATTCTCTGCCGCCCGTGTCCCCATACACTACCTCCCCTGCCGCTCCCAACAAGCCATGTTGCCGTGCTGAGAAACGTGGCGCCGAGAAGACGAGACAAGAGAAGAAGTGATGGGCCGGGAAACAAAACGTGGCCCGTGCGGCTCCCAATATGTACCGGTCTGCACCCTGCAAGCAATTCGATAGCGTGAAACAAACAAGGGGACCATGGACGTCTGACCACCGTCTTATCTCTTTGATGAAGGACGCTATGAGTGAGGAGTGATCGGATTGTTGAAAGATGAGCTCTCGAATTGATAAAGATTGTCTAGGAATCAAAGGATTCTTGAGTGAGTTTCATGTTCAAGTTGTCACATCTTCGCGGTTGGTTGCGTTTGGTGATCAATCTCTGAGCTGGTTGGAGGCCTGAAGAGAAAAACGATGACGAAGGGAGCTAAGACATAATTGAAAAGGCAATGATTGTTTTGAGTTTCGGCCGAACATCGTTTTTATATTGTTCTTGAAATGGCTTGAACGGTTCCCGGGCGGAGGGATATTTGCTATGCTTCACTAACAGGAGATGTTGCATACAGCATACATTTCTGTTAAGGCCAGTCAAGGTCTGGGAAACACTCTTGACCGGATTCACAAAGGTGGCATTCAATCCAAACAAACAGCGAATTAAACAACCAAAACGTCGAAACAGCAGCTCGGGGACTCGGTACGTATGCCATATGTTCAATAGTGGTGTTTATATACTTGCTAAGATATATACAGTAGAAGTATGTCGTCAAAGTATGTGCAAGCGCTAATTCACCCCCCCAAAAATGCCAAATAATTCCCATCTGTTTTATCCGAATTATCAGGACCCTTTTTCATCCCGACAACTCAGGCTGAAGTGACCACACTTGGCACTTCGCTGTCACCACCACCACCACCATTCTTTCTTCAACCGCAGAACCTCAGACCAACTTCACCCATTTAAGGGAGGCACTGGCTGTACCAATCGTTCGAGAACTTGCAAGTGCCCGAAGCGCAAGTGGTAGGGCCAGTCCAGCCCTTACCACCGCACTGTCCATAAAGGGCAGCAGCACGAACAGCCGAGTTACCGCCGTTGGTAGGCTGGGGGGTGCTAGCCTTGGTAGTGGAAGCAGGCTTGGAACCACCGCACTTTGTACTATGAGCAGCGCCGGTACCCGAGCCACTGCCGTTGGTAGGCTTAGGGGCGCTAGCCGAGGTAGGCTTGGGGGTGCTAGCCGTGGTAGCAGGAGCAGGGCTGGAACCACCAGAGCCACCAGCGGGGCAAGTGAACAGCGCGGGGCCGGGGATCTGGTACGGCTTGCCGCCGTTGTCGGTCTTGCCGCTGCCGCCGTAGATGTTGATGAGGATACCCGGGTCGGAGGCCGAGTAGGCACCGGGGAAGCTGACGGTGTTGGAAGGCGAGGCATTGCCGCCGCCGGTGACGTTGATCTGGGCGCAGCCAATGTAGAACTGCGCGCCGGCTTGCGAGCCGGCGTTGTGCAGCGCAATGAGCTCGGCACGCATGAGGTACTGGCCCGGAGCGATACAGGTCGGCATGTTGAAGTAGGACCAGCCGTCGTTGGCGATCAGGTCATCGACGGCCCACTTGCCATTGCTGAGGCCGGCTTCGGCGACCTTGAACCACTTGAGCCCGGAGGTGCCGGTGGTGGCGGCGTTGTCGACCTTAGCGAGGTAGACGATGATGGGACCTGGAAGAAAAACACGTTAGCGGACCGTCAAAAGCCATATGCAGAAAAAGATATAGGTGGAAGCTTACCCTTGTGAGAAGCAGCAATCGGGTTGTCAGCGTCGTTGGGGCCAGCAGCACCGCCAATCTCGTGTCCCCACCAGTGTCCAACCTTGGCACCAGCCGGAACAGTAAGGACGTTGCTATCTTTCATCGTAACAGCGTTGCAGATAATGTCAGAGGACATAACATCGGTGACGGGGTTGTTGTTGGCAGGAGCACGGATGCCCTTGAGCTGGCCCTGATCGGCACCGTTGACGGACACCTTCTGGAAGATGGTGTGGGCGCTGGCCGAGGCCACGAGGGCCGCGAGGATGCTTCCGGTCTTCATGTTGGACTGTTGTTAAAGAGTGACTATGGGTAGGGCGTTGTTAAGGAGTGACTAAGGTAGGGCGTTGTGCTGGTTGGTTGGTGTCACAATGGAATGAAAATTCGAGAAGGTGACGGGAATTGGCAGCACTTATACTCGTCTACCATCCGCCGTCCTCGACGTCTTTGAGATTCTAGGCCTTCGGTATACTGTCGCCCCTTTTTCCTTGATATCTCGGATGGCAGTACCGCCTCCCTGTATGATTGGCTGAGCTCCTAGGCCATCCTGGTTTTTGAAACTTCTCGAACGCGATGCGAAATTCCAGTCCATGAACGTGGGATGCCATCGTGTCGTTGGTTGCGCATAAAGCTGGAAAGGATGTCTCCCTCATGGTACCTAGCGCTCTTCCCCGGATTTTCCAGCCTAACTTGAAGCCAAGCCATTGTTTCAAGACCCCAGCGTGGTCCTGCGAAATCTCGCTAGATGCTAGAATACGATCGGTCCGCTTTCCGACTTTCCGAATCCCCAGTCTCGCATCCCTTCTAGCCCGGATCGGAACTCTTGGCAGATCGGAGTTCTGCCAACGGTCTTCCGAGATTTCCTTTTTCGGGTCTATAATCAAGGTGAAAGGGGGCATGCACGAACCCAAACCTCGTGGGCGGCTCCGGGAAGACCGAGCGCATCGGCCGAGATTGCTGTGCTACCCTGTGACAGGTCGGTGGTGCATGTAGCCAAATTCAATATACTACTGCCGATGCCATCTCCATCTACACGTTGGGTTTCGGACGTAGGAGGTAGCAATAGTGATAGATATCTGGATCAGTCGCCCTCGCCTTGGCGGTTGGAATGTTGGCGATGACCTCGACATCAAACGGCAGCTGCGGATTGTCATACCGGAAGGCCGAGTAGCTCACCGAGATCCAGACACCGTCATCGGCCAGACTCTGGTGAATTCCTTGGGCCATAGCCAAAACCGCATCGTCGCCTGCGCAAGAGATAGCATCAGCTGTGCTCTTGTCGACGACAAGGTGGTATCTCTGGGAAGATATCTCGGGAACAGAAGCGAGATTTGTAGCATCAGCAGTGATGTATTGCATCGTCACATCGCCAAACGCCGTCATCTCGAGGTGCCGGCCTCTTTCTATCGCCAAAGGCTCATAGTCCACATTGGTAATGTTAACAAAACCACGCGTCCGGAGCTGGACTTGCAAGTCACTCGTGCCAAAACCCAGATGCAGGATTCTGGCATCAGAACCGGGCAACTTGTTGAGGAAAGCCTCAAGAAGGGGCATAAACGTAGACGACGGGATCAGCCATTCAAAGGCCGTCTCCGACTCGAAACGTTGGTGCCAGTAGCTCTGCTTGTCAAAGTCGGGCATTGGGGGTGTTGATCCGAGGCCAGCTTCTGAAGTGGTGTCCTGACTTGAAGTTCCTGTTCTTGTCCCCGCTGTCTGGACTCGAAACATGAAACATCTCAGTTTTTGGGATGAACTCCTCCTGTCTTGAGCGTCTTTTTGGTGGCAGCAGTTGGCCAAGACAAGACCAAAGCTCAAGGTGACAGCTGATCACAGCTGGCGAAGCAAAAGCTGTTGGGTGTGCCAGCCGCACAGTGGGTCTACAAATCGCCGCAACTGCCAATCGGCACACGCTCAGTCTCGGTTGCCCTTCGTTTGCTCTTTACCTATTTTGCTCCTTGACATCACCCTGCAATTTAAACGTCAAACCAACAAGATTGTTGGCACTGGTTATTTCAAATATCTTTCCATTGAAGACAACGAACTTGATGACAATCGATCTAGATCTATACAAATGCAACGCTGAACACAGAGTACGAGAGACGAAAGCGCACATCGAAACCAACAGCGACCAAAAGCATCGCGGTCTAGAAAGGAAAAGAGACAAATCATCATGACTATGACCACCAACATTCATCACTCCTCCCAAGTGTCAAACCATGATCTTTGAACGCCATACAAAAGGAATGGAGAACAAAAAAGAATAAAAAACGGGAAAATGTAGCAATCTGAACCATCCAACTCCCAACCATATATTCAATCACGCGACCACCCCTCAAGCATCCTGAGCCTCCATCATCTTCTTCGTAATCAGCTCCGACAACAAGGTCAGCGTAGCCGCCGCCGACAACAGTGTCAAGTAGGGCACATCCACTTTGAAAGCCTGGAAGATCCACGCCCTAAACTCGGCAGCCAACATGCTGTCCACACCCACCTCGCTGATCGGCTTGGTCAGGTTCAGCTTGTCCTCGGGAATCAGCACCAAGTTGGAGAACTTCTTGGAGATCATCTTGAGGACGGCGTCCTCGACTGAGGCGCCCGTGGCAATGGCCTCGGCGACCTCGGCGGGCATACCGCTCGCTGCGTTGCTGCTGGCCGCATCCGTGGACTCGTCGAGCGCGGCAGACAGGAGAGAAGCGCGCGGGTCACCGAGCACGGGGGAGGTGCCCTCGAAGCCCTTGGCGCGCAGCTCCTTGAGGCCAAGAGGCTCGAGACCGGTGAGGACGTGGGCGCGGGCGAGCTCGTCGTAGCTACCGGGGACAGCGGTGGGGGTGGCCAGGGAGGCGTCGATGATTTGCAGCATTTCGTCTTCGTTGATGGCTTGGATACCCTTGCGGAGGAGCATGGCTTCGATCTCGGGGTTCTCGTGCAGGTAGCCGACTTCGGAAATCATGCCCAGACCGATGGACGTAGCAGGCAAACCGAGGGAGTGGCGGTGGCGGGCGAAGACGTCGAGGAAGTAGTTGGCCGAGCAGTAGTTGGACTCGGTGGCGGTGCCGACGCTGCCAGAGATGGAAGAAGTCATGAGGAAGAAGTCGAGCTCAGAGTCGCGGCCGCGGATGGCGTTGTGCAGGTTCCACGAGCCGACGATCTTGGGCTTGAGGCCGGTGAGCCAGTAGTCGCGGGGCATGGTGGTGAAGAGAGCTTCCTGTTTAGGGGGAGTTATCGGTCAGTATTTGCTTCATCATCATCATCGGAAAAGGAAAAGTGAAACTCACATCAAGACCCATAGCAGCCTGAATAACACCGCCAATCGGCCCATCGATACCATTGACAGCCAACTCAACATCCTCCATGTTGATAACATCACCACGAACCACCGTCACCTGCGCTCCAGCAAGCTCAAGATCCTCGACCAAGCGACGAGCAGGAGCCCTGTCCGTACCGCTACGGCCCATGAACACAAACTTGCGAGCACCACGAGCAAGCATCCACTTGGACATGGACCGACCGAGACCACCGAGGCAGCCAACAAGGAGGTAGCTCTTCTCCGGGCTGAGGACGGTGTCATACTTGAGCGGAAGAGTGGGGACAAGTGAGGCCTCGTTCTCGAGGGAGACCACGACTGAGCCAGAGTGGCCCTTGGCCGCCAGCGCACGGAAGGCGTCGCGGACCTCGGAGACGTCAAAGACCTTGGGAGAGGAGGCAAGGTTGAGCTCGCCCTGGCGGTAGAGCGCGATGCTGTCAGCCAAGAGCTGGGACCGGATCTTCTGTCCAGCAGCGGTCTTGAGAGACAGGATGTTGGCAATGTCAAAGGTCGTGACTGTGACGCTCTTGCGGAAGAGGGTCGATTCGGTAGCAATGGCTTCAGCGAGGCTAGACTTGCCAACATGTACAAGACGTCCACAGTCGGCGAAGATGCTGCCAATGCTGGAGATAGGGGCAGCATCGTTGGCAAAGTTGAGGACGACATCGACACCGCGGCCTTCAGTGGCCTTGAGCAGCTTGGAAACGAGAGCCTTGTCGCCCTTGGTGAAGACGCGCTCGGAGGGCAGGTTGGTGCTCTCACCAACGGCGAACACTTCGGCACCGGCGAGTTGAGCGACGCGGATGGCGGCCTGATCAGCGGCGATGTCGCTTCCAGTGATGACGAGAACGGCCTCGCCGACTTGGACGTGAGCACGGTTGTTGACGGCATAGATGGCGGTGCTGAGCTGGAGAGGAACGCTAGACAGGGTCGTGAAGTCCTCGTTGTCGGCCAGCTTCTGGCAAGCCCAGGCTGGGACACTTTCGGTAGTGGCAAAGTAACCGGGTGCCATGACGACGACACGATCACCGACAGCGAGGTTCTCAACACCGGCGCCGACATTGTTAACAACAGCGGTGTACTGCGAAGTACAGAAGGAGCCGCTGGTGTTGTCGCCGTCGCCGTTGATGGCTTGGAGATCCTTGGTGTTCAAGCCCACAGCCTTGACGGAGACCTCAACGTAGCCATCAGCCAGCTGGACATCCTTGGCTTCCTCACGGCGGAAAAAGATGGAGTCAATCTGGCCGACCATGTCGGTACCAAGGCGGAAGGGTCTGGCATCCTTAAGCGGCAAAGCAAGCTTCTCAGCGCCCTGCTTCTCACGGAACACCCTGTTGAGAGTCTCCTCAGGGACAAAGCGGCTGACATGGAGCAGCCCAGCGTTCTGGACAAACTCGTAGTCAGGATCCGCCTCGATAAGAGCCTGCTGAAGAACCTCAACAACGTGCTTAGCCGACCTCTCAACAGGGGTACCCTCATGGTCAACATCAACCACAAAGAAGCGGAGCGATGGCTGCTCAAGCATCAGCGCACGGGAGAGACCATAAACAACGGCATGCTCGGGCGAAGCAGACTGGAAGAGACGGCCGCCGGTGACCCAGACAAGGTTGGTGCAGTTGTCAGTCAAAGTCTTGATGTGCTTCATCTCGTCCTCCGTGACACGCGAGAGAACGGGGTTCTCGAGCTCGATGGTGGAAATGACGCGGGTGTGTGCTGCGATGATGTCGGCGGTGACGCTCTCAAGCGGGATCCGCTTGGCCTCGAGACCGGTGATCTTCTTAGCCTGGGCGGCGATGGCGCTGTTGAGGACGTGGTCGGCATTGCGCTCGACGATGAGGACCTGCTTGGAGAGAGTCTTTTGCTGCTTGGCGGTGATCTCCTGGGGGGTTTGGGCGAGGATCGTGCCGGAGGGGGCTTGGAGGGTGGTGAAGCCGAGAGTTTGGAGCTTGTCAGCATTGGCAGGGGAACCGTTAACGATGATGGAACCGTTCTCGTCAACGAGCTCCTTAGCGGCTTCGAGGTCCTGGGCCTTGGAGCCGAGGATAACGACGTCAAAGACTTGAGTGGCGGTGGAGGTCTTGCCTTCGTTGGTAAGGTCCTCAAAGGTGAGGGTGCCATCCTCGGAGTAAGAGCCGCTGACCAGAGTCTTGCACTTCTTGAAGTCAGTCTCGAGACGGAGGGTGTCAACCAGGAACTCGTTTAAGTTGACATCGAGGTTTAAGATGCGAAGTCTGGGGTGCTTGTGGATCAACAGATCAAGAGCAGCTCCCAAGCGAACAGTAGCATCATCAACCTTGCTCTCAGACTTGGCAGCATACTGCTCAATGTACTGCGAGAACTCCTCCGCATCATCAGCTCCAAGCCTAGTCACATCCGGTTTCCAGACAACGCGAAGCATGGGGTGACGCTCATCACCCGCCTCCTGCTGGATACCGCTCTGGTAGGAAACCTGTCGGCACCGGTTGATTTGGAGGAAGACCCGTCCCTCGTCATCGAACAGCTCGCCATCAACACGGATGGTACCAAAACCGACCGCCTCAGAGGTGGCATTGACCTTGAGCTCCTTTTGCCCACCAACCGGAGCGCGGAGGTGCATTTCCTCGATGTGAACAGGCACCTTAGCGCGCAACTCGCGGACAACGCCAGAGGTGCTAGCAATGATACCCGCCTGGAAGAGGGCATCGATCGTGATCGGGTGGATGAGGTACTCCGACTCGGTCGAAGGGCCGCTGCCACCGCCCTGGCGGAGCTCCGTCTTGGCCAGCGTGTGCGGGTTCTCCTTCTTGCGGGGGTTCTGAATCTCGGTAAGGGATTGGAACTGGCCCTGGAAGTTGAGCCCGCCCTTGGCGAACTTGCCGTACCACGTGCGCGGCGCCTGGGGCTCCATGGTGGATGGCACGATGGGCAGGTTAATTTTCAGCGGAGCTGGCGCGGAGTCGATCTTGACGAGGCCGTTGGCGTGCGTGGTGGCTGTGCCGTTAGTGTAGGAGCTGATGTTGAACTGGTACCAGCCTGCGTCGGTGGCGCCGCCGGGGAGCTGGGCGGGGTAGAGCGTGGTGAACAGCTCGACACCGGCGTCGGTCTCTTCGCTGCCGAGAGTCAGGGCCTTGGTGATGTTGACGTTGCGCAGGCTGAGCGCAGGCTCTTGCTCCTTGGTCACGTCGGCGACCTGGCACATGGCTTCAACCGCCATGGCGAGGTAGCCAGCGGCCGGGAAGACAGTGGTGGTGTCGAGCTTGTGGCCCTCCATCCAGGGGATGTCCTTGGCCTTGACGACGTTCCTCCAATTGGTCGAGATGCCATTGCCGCCGTGGACTTGAGAGCCGAGCAGATCGTGACGGGGATACTTGCGGTTGCGCCACTCGACGCTGACACGGGACTCGTTGAAGACGGTGCCGCTGTAGTCCCAGGTGTAGTTGGGCAGGTCGAGTAGCATCTTCTCCTGAGTCTTCACGTTCTTGCGCGCCTTGGGGCTGTTGAAGGCCGAGTCGACGTAGTTGACGCCCTTGAAGGAGACGTCGTGCCCGTGCAGGAAGAGGTCACCGACCAGGTTAAGGATGGTGGTGATGGAGTTCTTGCCGCGCGAGAGGGCGGAGCCGTAGTGTACCTTGGTCTCGCTGATGTTGAGCTTGGTACGGGTCTGCTTGATGGGAAGCTCGAGAGCGGAGTGGGGCCCGAGTTCAACGAGGTGCGAGGCGGTGTCCTTGATGAGACGCTCGACGACGTTGGCGAACAAGACGGGCGACTCCAGGTTGGCGCGCCAGTAGGCAGGGCCAACGGCATGGTTCACGACGGCATCGGTGACGGAGGAAATGAAGCGGACTCCGTTGCTGGTGGTGGGGAAGTCGTCGCCGTCGAGAGCCTCGGTGAGGAGGTCCTCGTACTCTTGGCCAATGACAGCCATGTGGTGAGAATGGTAGGCCTTGCCATCGGTCTTGAGGACTCTGGCGAATGTGCCGGCCTGGTCGAACTGGGCACGGAGAGTCTCGATGCCCTCGGTGTCACCGGAGATGGTGACACTCTCGGGGGAGTTGACGCAAGCAACACGGATCTTGCCAACGAGGCCAAGCTCGCTGATCTTCTTGTTGGCGTCCTCAGCGCCGAGACCGGCAGCCATCATGGCACCGACCATGGTGCTCTTGGTAACACAGTGGCCACGGTAGTAAGCGATAATGATGGACTGCTCGGGAGTGAGGTAGCCAGCGGTGTATGCAGCGGCAATTTCTCCGGAAGAGTGGCCGATGACACTCTCGGGCTTGATGCCCCAAGAAGCGAGCAGCTGGACCAGGGCGACCTGGACAGCAGTGCAGACAGGCTGAGAGCGCGAGGCATGGTTGATCATGCTGGTCTTGGCCGGCTCGAGAATGGCACCCTGAAGAGTCCAGGTAGGAGCATGTGGGAGCATCTGCAAAGCAGCATCGAGCCTTTGGATGGTGCGGCGGAAGCTGGGGAACTCCTTCATCAATTCTTTGCCCATCTCTGGCCACTGAGCACCCTGGCCGGTGAAGACAAAAGCCAAGGGAAGCTTGGAATAGGTCTTTCCCTGAAGAGCAACGCGGAGGTTCTCGGGCTTGAGGTCATCCTTGAGAGTGTCCTGGCCGCTGAGAATGTAGCCACGAGTGCTGAGGTGAGTGCGCTTGACACCGAGGGTATAAGCCAGGTCGGCGATGTTGACATTCTCGAAGTCAATCGCAGCCGCGATATCAGTGACTCTGCGCTCGAGAGCAGCGGTGTTGGAACCGGAGAATGGGAGGAACAAAGTCGAGCGGGCGAGAGAAGCCGGCAGGGAGCCGCGGTTGTATCCAACCGGGACGTGCATCTGGGGGGCCTCGAGAATGGCGTGGGCATTGGCACCACCATATCCGAAGGAGTTGACACCAGCACGGCGGAAGAGCCTGCCGGCGTTGTGAGGAAGGTTCTTAGGCCATGGGGTCGTTTCGGTAACGATTTGAACGTTCCACTCATCGGTCTTGATTTTGGGGTTGATGTTCTTGACGCCATACGTGGGAGGGATCTCGCCCTTCTCGAGGGCCATGGCGACCTTGATGATACTGGAAAGACCGGAAGCAGCCTCGGAGTGACCGAGGTTACTCTTGACGGAGCCGATCAAGAGGGGAGCACCCTGGGGCTTCTTGAACACGCGGGATACGGCCTCGACTTCGATCGGGTCACCGACGGCGGTACCAGTACCGTGGCACTCAATGTAGTCGGTCTCGTTGAAGCCAAGCCCGGCTTGAGCATAAGCCTTGCGAATAACGGCTTCCTGACCATCAGCACTGGGCAGGGTGATACCGTTGGTCTTGCCGTTGGAGTTGATGGCAGTACCACGGATGACGGAGCGGATTGGGTCTCCGTCACGGATGGCATCGCTGAGCCTCTTGACGAGAATAGCGCCGATACCATCAGCTCTGCCGTAACCATCGGCAGACGAGTCGAAGGTGTGGCAAGTGGAGGTCTTGGACAGGACACCAGCCTTCATAGTGGCGAGTTGCTGCTCGGGAGACTGGATAAGGTTGGCACCAGCCACGATGGCAGAGTCGCACTCTCCAGCAATCAAGGCGGTAACGGCTGCATGCAAGCAGTAAAGCGAGGAAGAGCAAGCAGTATCGATGACGAAGCTGGGCCCCTTCATGTTGAACACATGGCTGATTCTGTTGGCCAAGATGGTGGTACCCAAACCAGTCGCCGAGTAGCGATGGGTGTACTCCGAATCCTTGAGCTGCATAGTGATGAAATCCGTCACGAAGTTGCCGACATAGCAACCAATGTTGGCATCGGAGACCTGATCCAGCGTGAAGCCGGCGTTCTCGAACGTCTCAAAGACCACCTCGAGTAGCTTGCGCTGCTGGGGATCCATGTACGTGGCCTCGAGATTGTTGATGCCGAAGAAGGAGTTCTCGAACCCGCGGATGTCGTCCTCGATGAAGTAGCCACCCTCCATGTTGAGCGAGCCGGGCCGGTCCGAGTTGGGGTGGTAGAAGCCATCGATGTTGAAGCGCGACGGCGGGAAGCGGCTCTGGGCGGTGCGCCCGGCTTTGAGGAGCTCCCAAAGCTTGGAGCTGGAGTGGCTTCCACCGGGCAAACGACATCCTAGCAAGCGGGTGTTAGCTTTGATCCGGGGAAAGTGGAATGCTGTCACGAGTGTGGCTAGTGGTCGGACTTACCCATTCCAATGATAGCGATGGGCTCTTGAGGGTCCACGGCGCGCCCATTGTTGAGTCCGTTGAGGCCAGCGACGAAGCCATCGCCAGCGGCACTGGCACTAGTCGGGGTGGAAGAACCCGACGAGTAGTCGGAGTCGAGAGTGCTGTGAGGGGCCATCTTGAAAGATTTGGTGAGTGGAGATGTGTCCTGTCAACGGATTGCGAAGAGATGGGAGTCTGAATGCTTTGAGGAGGAAGCACGAGTGTGTTGTTGGTGTGATAATGGTGATGCTGTGGAAGGTAAGTTGTGCTTTGATGGTGACGATCATCATCTTTCTTATACACTGTCTTTTCCTCGTTCGTGGTCAAAGACAATCATCGTGTCATCATCACCATCACCGGCTTACTTGCGTACGGAGGACTGCGATTCACACAAGTTCCATCCATAATGGCCTCTTTCTTCGATTGTCTTCCTGAATGAAGACGCCGAAGGCATTCACGTGATGACAACTTGCACAAGTTCCTAAACCAAGTCGTTAGAGCTGTCCTGTTACAAAGGGGAGGTTCATCGCCGTGTATGGAGTAGCATGGAGTACGGACATTATCTTACCGCGTGGTGATGGGAACACCAATATCCGTCTCGGTTCCGTTTAACGTTCTCATCACTGCCTTGTTTACTTGTTCTCCCTGTTGGGAGCATATCCGCCTTCGCTTCCCCCACGCTGTGAGTGAGCCGCAAGGTGCTAGTGGGGATGGATATGGAAACATGGAGATAGTCCCTTTGCCGTTGGTGCATTTGACTATCTTGCTGAAGATCTTTGCATGCCTACCAGAAACGTCAGCTATCATGTTCGACATTGCCCCCGGAATGCTGTACGGAACGTGTTTCGGTAAGCTTAAAGCTATGATCATAAGGACTGGACAGAAGAGCGGTGTCTAGGCTCCCTTCCAGGTGGCAATCAGAGGAAGGCTACACCGGCTCTGAGTTTGGGCGTTGTAATTGTCCCGAATGAAGTCCTTGGAAGAAAACCACAGCTCTCTAACCTACTTACCCCAAGCATAGCATCCTTCATCGCCAGGTTTCCATGGCGATGTTTTTTCATGGGCACGGACTGCATTCTACGATAAACATGACGAGCGGCTGTTCCCTCGGCACATGGGCCGGTAGTGTGCTACGGGAGCTGCACCCCGTGGGTATCATTGACCGTGCAGTTTTGAGATCGGAGATAAAGTCAAGGTTGCATTCATTGTCTTACTTGCACAGGCCACCGTCTCCAGAACTTGCTGCACCGAATTGGGACGGGATATCGCTCTTGTCTCGGAGGGTGTCTGCCAGTTTCATCATACCCATCTACGTTTCATCCCATCAGAATGAACAAAACCACAAAGATTGTGTCTCGTTCTCTTCAAGGCCAGGACATTACCAAAGATACCCCTCAGCCCTACAAGAGCCGATCACAAGCGGCGGCCGTCAAAGGGACAGTGCATCATCAGACTATACTGGACAAGTAATACTCGTGGTTCGGTCAAAGGGGATCTTGTGCGTATTGCGTCGTACCCCGTAAGAAAAAGGATCAAGCACATGCCCATGATTCGTTGAAAAGAAAGGCCCGTTACGGCCAGTAAACGACGGACGGTCTTGATGTCGTGGTGTCGCCAAAGTTCCTCGCGCCTAAGAGACGTAGTATCGGCGCCCGCCATTTCCCCCGTCTTACGGTCTCGGACCGCCGAGCGGTTATACGACCTTATAACACTGATATCACCGTGACCGAATCGTTGATCCCGATAACAATCTCTCAGAGGGAAAGCAATCTTTACACTTTGAACGGATAGTGACGTTGAACGTGCCGAATGGGCGAACGGCAAGTGCCGTCAAGATTCAATCAAGGTGATGTTGTTGTAGTACAGGCCGTTTCCTGCTGATCGTCCAGTACAGCCCGTTTCAACCCATCTAACGGTGCGTTTACAGCGCTCTGTGAGCGTTTTGCCTTGATCAGCCACAGAGATCTCCTACTTGTCTGGTATTTGGGTGATACCCATATCTGGTTTTATTCGTCCCCTCTGGGGGGTTGAACATTCTTTCTGGGTATCTCCTGGCTTCTAGATTCACAACTGCAGTTGAGTGGTTATAGACTACGCGATGTAATCCTTATCAGATTAGCAGCATTTTGAGCACATCAGATTTTCCAAGTGGGATGTTCACAGTAGCTGTAACAGGATGAAGACCATGTGCGGTACGATACAGGTTCTCTGAGCGCTGTGAGTGTCATTGTGTCCAGACGTTTCACATTCATGGGCAAATTCAAGACGTACCAGGCATCATAACCATAGGTAGAAAACAACAATGAAAATTCGCAATATTGGTTATGATGCATCTAGCGTAACTACTCCACCAACATGAACACTACCCCTATTCCATCAGCCCGGTCTCCTTTACTCAGCCTTCTTATCCCCCTCGCCCTCATCATACTCCGCGTACTCCTTCATCAAGTACCCCATATCGAAGTCCAGCTGCTTGCCATTGACAATCAGCGGCTTGATGTCCAGCAGCGTGTACAACATCCTCGCCGGCTTCTCGTCCGACGTGTTGCGCCACTGGTGCATCGCGCCGCGGTTGATCGAGACATCGCCAGGCCTCAGGATCCGCTTTTCACCACTGCCGAGCGTGAGCTCGACCTCGCCTTCACACACGGTGCCGATGCCCATGCAGAGGGCCCGGTGCATGTTGGATTTGCAGCCAGGTGCAAAGTCAATCATACGGACGCAGACGCCGTTGGGGATGTGGAGGGAGGGCTATTTTTTTGGTCAATATCTTTGCTGCTGGTTTGACAAAAAAAAAAGGGAGGGGGTAAAGGGCAAGGACAAACCCTGTTCTTGGCGAACTCGAGATCGACGTTGCCGGTGAGCTCGATGGGGTTGGAGCCAGCGCTGTAGATGATGTTTTGCGCGGCAGCACCGCCGAGCATTACAGCCCGGTGGTCGCCGTTGTCGGTCTGGACGAAGACGGCATTGCCTTCGGCGTCGTGGCCGGTGATGTAACGGAAGGGATCCCGGAGACCGGGGGCGGGAAACTCGGTGATGGGGCCGGAGGTGGACATGTTGATGGAGAGAGGTAAGATGCGATAGATGAGAGAGACGGAAAGAATGTTGATGACGAAAGTTTGTGATGATGGTGATGATGATGATGTGGAAAAGTAGGTACGGAGTGGAACCGATGTTATATCGTCAGGCTCGTTACATCTCTTCTCATCAGGTCAATTGTCCGATTCGTCATATTCACGACGTTCAGGGACCGCCCAATAATTGCTCCATCATCGATCCCGGGTTCGGCACACGGATACGGAACCTTACTACAGCATTAACACGAAAGATCAAATTTTTTTTCTTTTTCTCTCTTCCAAGGGAAGCCATCATTTGCTTATTCGCCTTGGGGGTAACTCCCGGGATGCAACGCCGGCGGGTATTGCCTCAATCTCCGTCTTACACAAATCTGACCTGCATCGAAATCCTACCCCCAATCTCACATCCGCCCCGAGATTGTTGATGGGATCTTGGAAAACGGAACGGGATACTGACGGTAATCTGGCACACAGACTTGGTGTTCCGTAATTCCAGCAACTGTCGTCCTCCGATGCATATAATGGTAATCCTTCGGCGTGGATGGCACTCGATTTTGTTGCAAGCTGGCCATCGCTACATCATAGAAACATGGATCTCACTGGTTCGGCATTCCTCATCGGAGGTAAATGATTTCCTTTTTATTTCTTATTTACCATCGCTTTTGCTAACTAGGTACGTATTATTATTTGCAGCGAGCGGTATTGGCAAGGCATGTGCGTTGGCCTTTGCTCGGTATGGCGTTCGAGGCATCGTCATAGCAGATCTCACGCTCAAAGCTGCTTCGGCGGTGGCAGCAGAGTGTAAGTCTCAAGCTATTCACCCTCACTTCCTGGCCGAAGCAGTTGCCATCGACGTAACCAAAGAAGAATCCGTCCATCAAGCCATTGCCTACGCACATCAGGTCCTCGGTCGGATCGACTACGCGGTGAACAGCGCTGGTGTAAGCTCTACCATGACCCCCTAGTCACCAGAATACACTGATTGACATTCCATGTTCGGTTACAGGTCGGAGTCCAATTGGCCAATGAAATCGCCGAAGCCAGCATCTCCGAGTTTGAAAGGATGTTCAAGGTCAACGTAACTGGCACCTTCATCGTCACCCGCGCTTTCTCCGCCATCATGAAGACCCAAGACCCCGTTCCCGTTGATAAAGCCGTTCCCGCGCGGGGTGTCTCACGGGGTAGCATTGTCAACGTGGGGTCAGCTTCGGGGTTTGTTGCTACCCCAGGCATGGTTCAGTACACATCCGCCAAGCATGCAGTCATTGGAATCACCAAGAATGCTGGTAAGTTTGGAGGTTTGTTGGGTTACACAAAGTACCGTGCCTGCTTGGCGATAGCGTAGCAGAAAGGGTCCGTTCCGGCGTTTACTGACGATTCTGTTCCAATAGCACTTGATAATGCGAAGCATGGCATCCGGGTCAATAGCGTGTGTCCGTCGTGGGTCGATACACCCATGATCCGCAAGGCCATGGATGACATCCCTGAACTCGGAGACATGATCCAGAAAGCCGTTCCTCTCGGAAGGATTGCGCTAGCCGAGGAAGTTGCCGATGCGGTCATGTTTCTGTCTAGTCCAAAAGCGAGTTATGCTACGGGGTGCAACATGATCTTGGATGGAGGTACCACGCTTGCTGCTCATGTCTGATTGGGATCTAACACATCGCGAGGTTGGCCAAAGGTGTAGATTCGAGATTATCTAAGAATTTATTCGGAACATTAACCCACCATAACACATCCCAAAGAACCTCATAAAGACGTCTCATCACATGTTCACTCATCACAACAATTCCTGATCCATTGAACCTCACATCTTCAATACCTTTACAAACCTTGCCACACAGGCTCAACGCTTTACTCCAGAATTCATCATTTACCATGGCCCCTCCCAACAACAACCCCAACGGCTACTACGTCGAGTCCTTCCCCGCCCCCGGCCTCCGTCAAATCGTCCGGCACATCACCGGCCTCAACGAGCAGGGTGAATCCGTCTTTCTGCACTCCGACCACGGCGACCACCACCGCTTCATGGTCCAGAACCAAGCTATCTCCAACCTGCTGTATTCCACGCAAGAGACGCCCGTCGATCTCAACAACAACATTGATATTCAAAAGGCTAAGGAGAAGGAGGTTTGTTTCCCCCCTCTCCTCTTTTATTTCAAGGCATATGACTGACAAAGAAAAAGCCCCCCTTCCACTACAAATCCGGCTCCATAGTGCGCATGATCGATTTCGGCCCAGGCGTCGAGTCCCCCCTCCACCGAGCCATGACGATCGACTACGGCATCATTGTCGAAGGCGTGTTCGAGTTGATCCTAGACTCGGGCGAGAAGCGGATCATGCGTCAGGGGGATGTAAGCGTGCAAAGAGCGACGGCGCACAAGTGGGTGAATGTCACGGGGAACGGGACGCTACCCGGGAGGGTGATGTGGGTGTTGTTGGATTGCAAGGAGGTGGTGGATGCAAAGGGGGAGAAGGTCGAGGGGTATTTGGGAAGCTTGCAGGAGCATTATGAGGGGCGGTAGAATACTTACTTACCCAAGATGGGCACTCATCTCATAGGTAGTTTGGTTTGGCGAGAGGATTTCTTTTTTTTTTTTTTTACAAAGAAGAAAGAGGCCAGTATTTTGGTTTATTGCCGCGAAAACTCCAAAGAGCGCGTGTTGTGCTTTTGCTTGATTGAATTGTTGACTTGTCTCTGAATGGGAAAAGAAGATTGTTCATCGACAGACTACCTTCACACGTTAGGTAGGCTACTAGACAACTGTTATTGTCCTTTTCTGCATCTTTGACCGGCCTCCTTCGATTCGCCTTTCTCTTTCTCTTTCTCCTTTTCCAATCAGCCCGCTACTTTTCCATGGACACCTTGTCACGATCTCTCCTTCCCTCAGTGGACCAAGTATTTATGTATAGCTTGTCATCACTCGGGGTGGCAAAGAGTTTCCTCGGGTTGGTTAAAGGGTGGAACATTGTCGATCATATTCCCCGTTGTTTTTCGGATAAACTGAATCGTAAATGAAAGAAAAGTGAGAAGAAAGATAGATGAGTCACTTGTAGGTTCTTTTCTTTTCATTGCTTCTTCTTCCATTACCTTTTCCAGTCCCTTAAAATATGCGTGGGATAGTACGTAGAGGTAGACCTCACTCAATCTTTCCGTACGGCAGGACACTGAAACCTTGGCTACTCCTAGGACCAAGTGCGTCGGAAAGGGGGAGGATAACACGGTGAAGCCCCTCCTTTTGACCAAGACTAGGAAAGCCATTAAATATGTGCAAAGTGGGTACAGAATCCTTTTTTTATCAGAACTGTACAAGGGGCGGAATAAACGGTAATATCTAAGCATGGTCTAGAATGCCGTCAACCTTGCGCAATAGTACATTTGAGCTATTTTTGGATTTACTATCCAGCACGTGTAAACCATCGTGACTCTCAATATCTCAAACCCGGCGCCTGGGATACCCAGAAACGCCAATTCGGAAAGTAAAGGATGGAAATTAAGCCACCTTCTTCTTCATCGCCGCATCATGCGCTTCCTTCAGCTTAGCCAAGTTGAACAAGCTTGAGAACCAGCGATCCTAAAAAAGCTGTTAGCTCATATCATCTCAAGCTCAACTCCTGCCTGCTATGGGTAAGCGGGGATACTTACGAACACTGTCTTGGGGAAGAAGGTATGCAAAAAGCGAATGACGCCCGAGTAGCTCCCTGTCCAGAACCATGTTGTGGGGGACTTTTTGAGGGACTCGCCAACGACGTTCTTGGCGTAGACGAAGCGATCGGTGGCAGCATCTGGGTAGTCATCGTTAGTGAGCTGCAGCAAATAGTAAGTGATATACGGAGAGGGCCCTACCGGGCGTCCTGTGGACGTGGTTCTTGAACTCTTCGGCCATTGGAGAGTAGTATGACCCCTCAGGCAGGGTCCTTCCGTGATCGTTCTTTAGGATGTTGGTACCGACTTCTCCGGAGATGATCTTTGATGGCGGGATTGTGAGCGTGTTATTCTGGCAATGTTTGACTGGGCCGCTGATAGACTTACCACGAGAACTCTGACACCGAGCGGTGCCAGCTCCACGCGCAAGGTGTTACCCCAGTGCGCGAGAGCTGCCTTGGACGCGTTATAGGATGCTGTTATCTGTATTAGTTGAGCGCCTTGTTACAGCAAGAAACATCAGACTCACATCCATAAACGAACGGCACGATACCGCCAATGGAGCCAATGTTGACAATGATGCCAGAGGACGTGATTAGCATATCATGGAAATGATGCACCATTCGCATGGGCCCAAACAGGTTGACATCAAACATGCGTTGAACAGACTTGACATCGGTGTCAAGGGCTGTCATTGTGTAGCAGATACCGCTGAAATTTAATCCGAATTAGTCTTCATGTCCATTTTCAGTGACATTTAAACGTACGCATTGTTAACAAGGAAATCCAGGTGCCCTTTGGTCAGCTCAGAAACATCCTTCTTCAACTGAATAACGGACTCCTCGTTGGTAACATCCAGTTTGAACCAGGTAATCCCGGCTTTGTCAAGATGCTCGCTCGACTCGAAGGGGAGGAGTGTGGCGATAGGGTGGATGCCGCGGCGCTGGTATTCTAGGATGAGGGCCTCTCCAATACCACCGGCACCGCACCCTGTGATCAGGGCAAATCTTGTTGACTGAGGCGCCATCTTGGACTTGCTCAGTGATGGTCGTCGAGTGCTGGATGACGAGCGAGCGGTGGTGAGTGAGTGATGAGGAGGAGGAGAAGGGGGGTAAGAGTGAGTGAACATGATGTCCAGAGGTGGCTTGGTTCTCCAGAGTCATGTTATGAATCCATCAAAAAGTCCATTCGACAGACATTTTGGACTTCGATGGCACGGCAACGAGCATCAGCTTGAACATTCAGAAAGAGAATGATGGTGCTACCTCCGTTGATGCCTCAGACCGGAAAAGGATATGGGGCCTCAAGATCCTCGCATGGTGATATTCAAGAGCAACCAAGTCCGTACGGGAGGTAGAGATATCTGTTGAGCTCCTCGGTGGGTAAGCAACATGTTGCTCCAAGCCTTGGTGTTGCAATCTCTGGCATCGCCTGGGGGACGAATAGCGTCAGCATACACGGAACAAGAGCCTGGCATTGCCTTGCCAAATTGAGTATCTTCAGATTATTGACCACGGCGGTTTATCTGATTTGTGTTATTGCGGTTGGTATCGGAGACATCCATTGCCAGAGTACTCACAAGGCAGAAGATAGTAGGGAAGGCCAGATCAGTGTCGTCAACACTTCGCTGGTCTGTCTAGAGGTAGGTACCTGTCGTGGTGATCCAAAGTGGATCCATGCCGGTGACTACAAGACTTTTTGCCCGTTCCGGCAGCTGCCAGGGTGTATGGACCAATCAGATAAGAGCCTGTAAGGACGGTCCGCCGCTCCAGGCACAAAAGTCCCTTGCCGCAACATCATGGAAAGTTTTCGAAAAACTCTCCGGCTCACGTTACTCAAGGCGACCGATACACCATGACTTGTCGTCTTTCTAAGCTTGGAGCTGGCTCTCTCAAACAAGACAAAGATCGATGGACCTGTCGCCAATGATGCCAACCGAGTCCAGGCACTATGTGGTCGCACTGGCGGCCCAGCACGACGCCGCCTCGTTTCCTGCGCACCCAGCTCGTCGTCATTTCGAGACATCATGATGAAAGACCAGGCGGAGACAGACAGCTTGGTCAGCCATTCTCTCCATGAAACTGACAGATCCAAAGTATCATTACTCTCTGTAGTCCTTTAAAAGCCTCCGTGGCTACAACAACACTGCTTCCACGACTCGGAGCCTCCATCCTCGTCGAGCACCACTCGCCCCAGAACACCAAATCCACCAAGAACCGGACATCACCATGGCCATAACAGATTCCACCGTCGTATTCATCAGCGGTGTAGGCAAGGGTACTCGTGCCCCCTCGACCTCTCAGTTTCAATCCCCTTTGCAAAATCCACAGCAAACTAACCAACTCTCCTCCTAGGCATCGGCGCCGGCATCGCCAAGCTCTACCTCTCCCGTCCCAACCACACCGTCATCGGCTCCGTCCGCGACGTCTCCACGCCCTCCGTCGCCGAGCTCAAGGCCTCTCCCACCGCTCCCGGCTCCAAACTACTTCTCGTGCACATCGAATCCACCTCCTCCACCGACCCCGCCGCCGCCGTCGAGGCCATTCGTGCCCAGGGAATCGATCACATTGACATCGCCATCGCCAACGCGGGCGCCATGCCTTCCACCGTTCCCATCGAGGAGGTCGACACCAAGGACATGCTGGAGAACTACCACATCAACGCCATTGGCCCTTTGCTCCTCTTCCAGGCGCTCTTGCCGCTGCTAAAGAAGGGCACTGAGCCCAAGTGGGCCAGCGTGTCGACTACTGCAGGAAGTATTGGCTTGGTTGATCCGTTGGCGGCCTGGATCCTGCCGGCGTATGGAGGCGCGAAGGCGGCGCTGAACTGGCTTACGGCTGGTATTGCGAGCAGCCAGAAGGAGTGGATGACTACTATTGCGCTGCACCCGGGATTGGTCCAGACTGGACCAGGTAATTGGGTTGCGCAGAAGGTCGGGATGGGGGATAAGGCGCCGGTGACGGTGGGGGATAGTGCAGCTAGTGTTGTCAAGCTGGTAAGTTTGATCTTCTGTTCTACTGGGAAAATTGAATTTGAGCACTGACACCATTTCTAAATTATAGATTGACGGCCTCACGAAGGAGTCTAACGGCAAGTTTTACAATGCTGTTGATGGTACTGAGGTGCCATGGTAAACGGGGGTTTGATGGCGTGGAGTCGATAGCAAGCAGCTGAATTAGAGATTGTTTGTGGGAACATACACGATAGAGATCCAAATAAACGAACTCAATGAGCTTATATGCAGATTGATGGCCCCTAGCATTTGTGAGGTGCTGAATCATACATAACTGTGTATCGAACGAGAGACAGTAACCCGACAAGAGAGTCAACACTGCGGGAAAGGAGTGCTGCCATACTTAAAGTCGGATATAAGCCCCTGGATGTTTTACCCGAGAGGAAAGAAAAATTCGTCAGCAATGTCATCCTATGCTGACATAGACCCCATGATGAACCTTGACATCACACATGCTCAAAGTATAGAGTTCACTAACAAGTTATGTTGTGCAGTAAACAACCCTCCGATCAACATTTAACAAATGCTCCGATGTAATACTCTAATCGTATAAGTCAAGTATAAGGCACCATATTCCCACCTTTCTACCTGTTATTCTCTCTTTCTTCCATCAACTCTCAATCTTTTCCTTCCTGTCCATGACAAGCATCATGTCCCTCGACGCCCTCACCCCCCACGACCCCCGGATCACCCACCACTACACCACCATCCCCTCCACCTCTCTAACCTACCACTACCTCCTCGCCAACCCCGACTCGACCGCCTTCCCCCAACCAACAGCCACCGTCCTCCTCCTCCACGGCTGGCCCGACCTCTCCCTCGGCTGGCGCTACCAAGTCCCCTTTCTTTTATCTCTGGGCCTCCGCATCATCATCCCCGACATGCTCGGCTACGGCCTCACCTCCGCCCCTTCTTCCCCGTCCGAATACTCTTTGAAAAACCTCTCTTTTCACATGGCGCACATCATCCGCCAAGTTAACTCCTCATCTGGACCAGTTCTATTAGGAACCCACGACTGGGGTGCTTTCCTGGGATGGAGATTGGCGCTTTACTACCCGGAGCTGATCAAGGGGATTTTTGCGTTTTGTATTCCTTATAGCCCGCCCGAGAGAGAAGTGACTAGCTTGGAGGAGCATGTCATGAGACATCCGGAGTTGGGCTATCAGTTGCAGAATGCCGGGGGGGAGGTGGAGGAGGCGGTGGGCGGGAGTAAGGAGAGGTTGAGGGGGTGGTTGAATGCCATGTTTGGGGGGGTAACGAAAGAGGAGGGGGAGATGGCTTTTGATTCGTGGAAGGGGGTGGATGTTGGTAAGCTGGAGGAGGTGGGGGGGTCGCCTTTGGTGAGCGAGGAGGTTATGGATTTTTATGGTATGTTGTTCTTTTTTTTCCTTCTGATTTTTATCATACCCATGACCTTGGTCTAACTGGCATTCGGACATAGTTGAGGAGTACTCGCGCAATGGCATACAAGGGCCTATGAATTGGTATCGCACACGGGAGATCAACTTGGAGGATGAGCTACCGCTGGCTGAGGAGTACTCAAACTGGCAATTTCAGGTGCCGGCGATGATTGTGATGGTTGGTCATGATCCCGCGTTGCCGCCGGAGCTGACTGATGGCATGGAAAAGTACTTTGCTAAGGGGCTGAGAAAGGAAGTGATTCCGGAGGCGTCGCATTGGGTCTTGATTCATACCCCGGAGGAGGTCAACAAGCTTGTTGAGGAGTTCTTGGAGCAGTTTTTGTGAGGTAAGAGAATCGGGGAATGGAGGTCAGTTTTGGCTCTTGATTTCAACCGTTGTCATAGGTCGGGGTCGGGGATGTGGTAAATGTCGATTTGGGTAATACGGTTGGATGATCTTGATGTGGTCTCTTCCTCCATTACAGGAAGGGCACCACGAAACTACCCTTTTTTTCTCCCATGTGTCCCAGTTCGTGAACGTCTTGAAGGTCATAATCAACATGTCGCCGGCTGCCGCTCAAAAGTGGTGTTTACCTTGTTCGGTGAGGTGATTGGTCAAGTACCGAGCGCGTAGGAGGTATCGGGCCTCCAATGAACTGGTTCTTATGAGGAAGTTTCTTTGTCTCAGATTGGTGTTCCCAGTACCATCCACGTCGGTTGCTGTTGGAAACAACCCCGCGGGAGAAATTCCTTTAACGGATATACGCATATTTGCATAGACAGCTACCCCACCACCCCACCATGCTTTGGATCCACAGGGGACCGTTGCAGTGCTAGCTACAGGGCTAATTGTTAGTGCTGCCACTAACCGCAGGGTCCTCATCCTTCTTCCAACCTCATCCTTCGAACCACCAACGTCCAATTGAATCACACCGTCGCCATGTCTCTGCCATCAACAATGTGACCAACCTTTCCGACCCGTGCCGCACAAAAGTCCCTTACTGGTCCTGCGCAGGAGCCGAAGCTCTACCCGTCTCCAAGAGAATGAAACGCAGGCGCATTAGGAACCAGAGAGGGTGCAGCTCAGCGCCGGATCCAACCAGTCCAAGACAAGTTGCCGTCTTTGTGATGGTCGCACAGCGTTTCTGAGTCAGCCCCCACGACATGGAAAGACGGGAACGGGAACACGGCAATCGATGGCGGCAATCGGTTGTTTGGCATGTGATTTGCTGATTTGAGACAGGTGGTCTTCGGGTCCTTGATCCGGCAAATGCTCAAAATGCGAAATGCTCCCGAGACACCACAAGGTGCATGTGGGGGGTGATGTTCCATTTATGATGCGGCCGCAGTGGTAGTACGCAACAAAGGGAAAACAATCTGCTAACCAACAAGCGTAGTACACGATGTAGGCTGATACTAATTTCGTTCTACAGCCGTCCACACCATCTTCCTCTCCCTGCGATTCGAGTCCTGTTGAAGGCCGGAGGGTTTACATAGGGACCGTGCAGAATCAGGGTCCCTTGATGGAGTGGTCTAGCCCTATGCGCCGGACTAGTCACCGAGGAGAGCATTATCGGACGGACACTCTCAGCTTGGCACATGTCTGCCCGGAATAGAGTTCGATTCTTTCAGTACCACACGGCTCCTGTCCGCTTCGGAAGCTATCCCGGATACCAATGTTCCCAACCTTTAGAGTAGCAGCCAAGCAACACGTCCATCAGTTATGCCACTCGAGCCGCACAACTTGCCGATCACGGTTATCAAAATGTGGACAAGCAATAGAAAGGACCGTCTGGTGCAAGTAGCAGTTCGGAGACACAAGTTCCCATGTGGCTGTTTGGGAGCACCGTTCCTAAGGTAAGAGATTGGACGATCACTAAAGCTTCAAGCATGCGATAGAGTAGTCGATAGAGTAGTTGGTAGAGGTTCTGGAAACAGTCGAGAATGCTGTAAAAACGTACCACTAACCTTTATCACCGGTGGTGTTCATTATCTGCCGTTCACCGCCGCCGAAAGGTCGGGATCGCAGGCCAGTCAGCACGGCGGTCTCTGGCGACGGAACATCTTGACGGCGCTGGGACATAATCGGCAATAAACGTGCTATAAGCCGAGATACACCCATCAAATATGCTAGAGAAACCTTTGTATTACTTCATCTACAGTTCATATTCATCACCTCACCGCGTTTCGATCCGACATGACCTTCAAAGTCATCATCGTGGGTGGCGGCCCTGTTGGGCTCTACATGGCCCACGCCTTTGAGCGGGCCAACATCGACTATGTGATACTAGAACAACAAGACACCGTCCTGAACATCTCGGGGCAGCTTCTCTTCACCTGGCCCCAGACAGTACGTCTCTTCGACCAAATCGGCCTCCTTGCAGACCTTGAAAATGTCGCTTTAGGTATCCACCACAAGAAGCGTCTCTTCGGCGACAATGGCCAAGTAACCACCACCAGTAACTTCTGGGATGCCATGCAGGACAAGTCAGTTCCTTCTCCCTCCTGTCTCTCCTCTTCCTATCCAGCTCCCTCGACTGATAAAACTGATCACAATACAAACAGCCACGGCTACCCCTTCCTCCCCCTCCTCCGCTCCGAGCTCGTCAAAATCCTCTACAACCATCTCAAAGGCCGGGAATCCAACATCCGCGTCAACTCCCGCGTCACCGACATCCGTCCCCACGCCACCGGCGTGCACGTCCACCTCGCCGACGGCTCTCTCATCCAAGGCTCCATCGTCGTCGGCGCCGACGGCGTGCACTCCCGCACGCGGCAAATCATGGACTCGCTCGTGGCCCAGCACGCGCTCAACCCGGCGCGTCTGGCCAACAAGCCCATGGTCTCGACCTTTTACGGCATTTTCGGCCGGGCGTCCAACGTTGACTTGGGCGTCGAGCCCGAAGTCTTCTTCGAGTCAAGAGGCGGGGGCGGGGAGGGCGGTGCCGTGGTCCAGTGCTTGGCAACCAAGGACATCGTGCAGTTTGTTACTTTGAAGCCGCTTCCCGGTGGTCCGACGAGCGAGCGCAGTCCGCGATACTCGGACGAAGAAATGGATGCGTACGCTGCCTCTCTGGCGGACGTTGCCGTCTGTCCTGGTGTCAAGTTTGGTGATGTGTGGGCCAAGGTGCAGAGGAAGTCGACGAGGATGTTGAACCAGGAGGAAGGCTTTCTCGATAACTGGTTCTTTGATCGCATTGTGCTGGTGGGCGATGCGGTGCACAAGAGTACGAGTGTCAATGGGCTGGGGATGACGTGTGGGCTGCACTCGGGGGCTGTGTTGGCTAATGAGTTGCACTCTCTCCTTTCTCGGCAGTATGAAAAAAAGGAGGAGGAGGAGCCGTCCACGGAGGAGTTGGAGGGTGCCTTTAAAAGGTATCAGGAGGATCGAAAGACCGAGGTCAAGCCGATCTGGAATGGCGGACATGCGATGATTAGGGAGGTGGTGAAGAAGGGGTGGGTCAGCTGGTTCTGGGATCGGTTTGTCCTGCCGTGGTGCGATATGGAGACTTTTGCAAAGGGCTTGTTGGTTTCGGTGTTGCTGATTAGGCAGGGACAGATTTTGAGGTTTGTGCCGTTTGAGGGGAGGGGTGGGAGGGTGCCGTGGGCTAGGAAGGTTGTTGTTTAAGTTCTCTTGATCCTGGGCTTTGGTCTGCGATGTTGATGTCGTTATTTCCTTTGTTGTTCGTCATGATTTATGATTGTTTTGTCGTCTTGGGTGTCGCGCGATAATAGATTGGATCCGTGATTTCTTTACGTTTACTAGTTGAATCAATCTCCTCCATTACTATCAAATATTCCCTTATGCTCTGGCCACTGTCAAATTGTCTATATTTTTGCTAAGCCCAGCCCTCAGTCATCATCAGCACTGTTCACAATAACCCGCGGAATTCTTTATCTATATCATGGTGTGCCTGCTTGGTGAACACTCCGACTTGTACTCGGACGGAACCGAGTAATACCAATCTACAAGGACGGGATATTGTCCATGTATCGATCCTCTTCACATCCAAACAGGCTTTTTTCCATCCAGGGTTCTCCACCGAGAGAAAAGCTCAAGTGTCATAATATCCAATGTTGTCGCCAACCACATCGCAGCATTTCTTCCGCTGTCGGTGCGTAAACAAAGATGCATCTAAAAAGGCTATCATTCAACAAAGCCCGATTAGCTCAGCTGGTTAGAGCGTCGTACTAATATCTTGTTTCCGAGATATCAAGTCCATGCGAAGGTCAACAGTTCAATCCTGTTATTGGGCAAGTTTCTTTTTTGCGGTATTTTCGTTCACGTGTGGATCCTTCCATTGATCTTATCTAGTGGCAACTTTATTTTTTTTGGGTTTCACTGGCCAAAACCAGTCGCAATATGTAACTCATTGATCTTAATGTGTGTATAAGTCGAGTGGACGTAGTGAGGAAGCGGACGAAAAGGTTAGTGGTGTATGTATATGAGGAAGGGATGAACATGTGGAGGGAAAAGAAGAACGAACGAAAGGACGGGTGATGTCGACGGAAAAGATGTTAGTTACATTACATCTGCAAAACCAAACCGAGACAGATAGCGAGATTGAGTTAGCCGAAATTGGCAATGCTACAAAATCACGAATGGTCCCGTTGCGAACAATCCAGATGCGGCTCCGAACCATCTGGTAGGTAGCAAGTGATCCTTCAAGTTCCAAGTTCGACACGATCACCTTGGAACGATATGCCCATAATTACTCTTTTCTGCACCAGACATCTGTTCGGAAAAGCAGACAAACAAAAAGGCGTAAACGTGGAATCACATCCCTAGAGGTACCAAGTACTTATCGGAGTGCTTTTCTGAGAGCACATCTGACTGAGCAACAAGCATCAAGCACTGAAAAGGAAACATAACAAAAAAAGAGAGAGAAGAAAAGGTAAATGAATACAGAAAAAAAATCAAAAAGATATTGAGACTCGGATACCGGGAGTCGAACCCGGGGCTGTTGAGAGAGCAGTCACTCCTGAGAAGTGAGAGTCAACGATGTTACCGCTACACCATACCCGATTGAACTGATATGGTCCGATTTGATTGATGGAAAGACTTCTGCGAGTTGGTGTTATGTAGCAGATGATGAGAAAAACTTTTTTTCCCGTTGATGTGGGGCGGTGGGTTGCTTAGTGGTTGTAATGTGGGGACGGGGCGATCGGGGTTCCTGGATCCAGGTTCATGGGTCGCTGGGTAAGGGCTGGTAGGTTGTAGCAGGATGGGAAAATCCTCGTGAATATGGCATGGTATATAGAGAGATAGTCAAGGTACAGAAAGAGCCAAACGTGACGAGCGTCGTAGTGGATGAAGAACGTGATTCCGAAAAAAGAGTTGGGGACCGCATCCTGGTCTCATAGCGTCTGATAAACTGTTTTTGGAGATTTGAAAACTCACGGTTCATCTGTCAAGGTGGGAAATATGATGTGATACAAGATGTATGTCTATGTCTATGTCTATGTAGGATGATATGTCTATGTGTGTACACAATATTCTAAGAGTAGTAGGAAATGTCTAGCGAGACAAAAGAAACAACCACTAGCAAGCAAAAAGCCACCCCCAAGGTCTAGAAGCCAGATCTATAACAAACGAGCAATCAGAAAGCCAAAATCAAACACCCATGAGCTCTGCAGCTCATATGCATCCCCAATTGTCCTTCAAACATCTCACCACCTCAGCGCAAGGTCGAATTATCAAGGCCCTAAGCTAGCCACTTAAGGGTAGCTAGTAGGAAGGGGGTTGTGGAATCCAAAGACGGACGAAGGGTCATACTGCTTCTTGAGCTTCGCAAGACGGTGGAGCTTGTTGCGGCCGTACATCTGCTCGGGAGTCTCGTCGCCGTGGGCGTAGTTGACGTAGACGGTGAGGCCGTTGTAACCCGAGGTTTTGGCGTAGTCGTTGCGGAGCTCGCGGCCCATGGCGTCGGCGACAGTCTCAACTGGGTTACCGGGGGCGTCCCAGCGCATTTGGATCATGCTGTGGTAGGAACTTTGTTAGTGAGTGGTCAAAGCTGAGGGGAATGGGGTAAAGGCAACTTACACATAGGTGGTAGCGTCTCTCCAGGGGTAGGCAGTCTCAGAGTCAGGCACGGCGACGACGGCTTGGTTGGGCCAGGTCTCGAGGACAACGGAGGAGGATTGTGCGGCGGGCTGCTCGTTCCAGAACTTGGCGAGCTTGTTGAAGGTCTTGACCCAGGTGTTGGCGTCGTGACGGCGGAGATTGACACCGTAGATGTCGAAGACCTGAGAGTTGGCGCAGACCTCCTTGTCCAAACCCAGGGCGGTTTCCTTGCTCATCCTCTTCCAAGGGATGGCCTTGATGTCCTTGTACCAGGGGTTCAAACGAAGGAGCGGCTGCATCCACCTGCGGGCCTCGGCCTCGGAGCCGCCGGCGTAGGTGCTGCTGACGATAATGGTGGGCTTCTCGGTGGTCTGGTTGTAGGACATGATGGTCTCGACGGTCAGGCCGGGCGGGAGGTACATGTTGGCGACGGTGTTGAAGAGAGTGACGTTCTGCTCGGGCTCGTAGATGAGATCGAAGCTGATGATGTCACCCATGGACTTGTGCATCTTGTAGGTGGCCTGGGTAATGATGCCAAAGTTGGCACCGGCACCACGAATACCCCAGAAGAGTTCAGGGTTCTTGGTCTTGGAGGCCTCGACAATGTCGCCGTTGGCAGTGACCATGCGGACGGACTCGAGAGCATCAATGACTAGACCGTGAACACCGTCAAGACGGCCAATTCCGGCGCCAATGGTGGCGCCAATCATGCCAACGCAGCTGCAGGTACCAGTCTGGACCTGATAGCCAGCATCAGAAACAACCGGGAAGACATCAGCGAAGATGACACCGGGGCCGATGGTTACAGTTTCACGTTGCTTGTCAATCTTGACATCCTTGAAGTGGCTGAGGTCGATGGCCAGACCTTCCTGACATTTGCCAAGGGAAGTACCATAGCCGTGGCGGCCACCAGTAGCAAGGAAGGGGATGTTGTGCTGCTTAGCCATCTTAACCAAGGACACGATATCAGCCTCGGTGGTGGGCGTGATGGCGGCCTGGTACGAGGGCGGGCGGTAGACGTCCCAACGCTCCGTGACACTGAAGAAGTCTCCCGAACCGGGGAAGTGCACTGCGGTGGTGTTGGACAATACCGGGGTAGTGTCACCAATAATGGTTCTCATGTCCGCCCCCTGGCGGCGGTAGGCGTTGGTCGCAGGAGAGGCATTGATACCCCCGGCAAGAAGGGCCGAGGTGAAGAGAAGGGAGGAAGACAGATGCATCTTGAAGGCAGAGTTGTCAAGAAAGGTCGCTCAAGATTGTTAGGTGGCTGGTTGCTGGAAAGAGGCTGAAGGGGTTTTTTGATGCTTTGGTGTTGAGTGATGAAGGGATGAGTGGATGCTGAGATGATGATGTGAGTGATGATGAGAATTATCGTCGAGAATGAGAGAAACAAGTCTTCCTTTATACATGGAGATCACCATTGTGTTCTTCGTCTTCAACACCCATATTGGGTGGATGATGAGAGCATCACGGCAACACCGAGCATCTGAGCAGAGGTGTATGCTCTCCTGGCCACATTCGGTGATTCTTCAACATGAATCATAATGTTGATGTTGTTGAAGCTATCACCACAACCCTTGTGTGTCTGTGAGGCATATGCCTTTCCGAGGTGGTTAACCTGCTTGAGGTAAACTCCATCATGATATCTGTCGTAAGCTTTTCAACGCAGGTACGAGGCACCGAGTGGTTCCATGACGGAGTGTCCATTGGCCCACAGTCTCAAACCATAATGAGATTGACAGTGTAACGGGTCATGAGCCCCAAGTGTGGATATTGTGATGCCACCCGAACCGAAACTCCCTTAACCCATTGTGTATGAGAGGCACAGATAGCTTGTGGATGAGGCTCTCCAGTTCTCGGCCTAATTCTGGATGGAGCAGAGGGGAGCTGACACTGGACAAGAGAGAACAGCCTCAATGCAGGAACAAGTTGCTTGCAGATACCACAACCTGAACCTAGTCGCCAGTAAGAATGCTTCGAGGGGCATTGGCTTTCTTGGTAGCGCACATGTCATGGGTGAGAAGGTTGTCTGAATGAGAAAGCATCCAAGAAACTTCTTTCCGTGCCCAAATCGCCATGGTTTTCGGTCAGCGTGGAAACGTGACAAAAGAGCTGAAGCCATCAACCCGACTGACCTTTGTCCTAATCTGGCTGAAAGTAAACAAAGGTACGCTCTGCCTTGAAGCCTCGGCCGTACTTTTGTGTGAACTGTTTGTGGGCTGATGGTGAATCATGTCGAACGTGACGGATGAGTGACATCTGGGGTTCCAGATAGCCAATGGGTGGATAGTTGAAGGAGCATTAAGGTTGATGGGCTGGACATTTCACAGCACCATCCAGTATCAATTTGGTGTCAAGCTAAACCGGGTCTTCGGGTCATCTCTGGTGTGGGAAGATTCGGAGCAGCATTCTTGTCGCCTTGGCAGGGCAGAGCAACAGAAGTTGGTCGTACGATCTAGCCGCAGTGCAGCGGCCCTGACACTGACAGCAACCCATATGCCAGGCTTGAGTCAATGTCCATGATTGGTATTATGCCAGATGGAGTTAACATGGCCGGATCGACTGGGTTTGGATCTCTGCCACGTGCGACAAGATTCACTGCTGTCGTCGACGCCTCTCGTGGCATCGTGGCTTGAGGAATCGTTTCAACGTACTGATGGTGGTCAGGAAGCTATGATGATTCGTCTCGCTTGTCGCGTTGTTCCGTGACTGTGCCCGTCTGTGGCATGCTTGGATCGTGGATTTTACCAGACACAGGAAAAGGTGTTGTGTCGTCGAACGTGTTATGGCGGCACAGTTCAGGGCACAGCTTCCATGCCAGGCTGATGCCAGTGTAACCCACCTAATACAACCACTATCGATAAGCCCTGAAGCCCCACCATCTCAGCTCTCCATCGGCCGCCATCAGCTGTCCTCTCAAGGACTCACGGGCCCACTAGCCCTTTTCAGACGGTGTAACGTACCTCTACTTGCCCAGTTCAGCCTCTAACAACATTAACACCACTCTTCTTCAACTTCACCAGCGAGATTCGGTATGAGCAATGGCTACATACGTTCTAGAAAAGAAGCGAATCTGTTTATGCCTCACTCGACGATACGGCGGCCAGGTAGCTTGGCATGATTCATTAGGATTCATTCTCTCAAACCTCGACCAGCACTTTCCGTTTCTGTTCCCCAGTCAACATCAAAATACACTCGCCCGCATCAAGAGATCGTAAAGAGATACGCATGGTGGAGTGGCGTCAAAGCTATCCTGTCATCTGGACAGAATCCGTCAAACACCCCCGAGGATGCGGTTGGTTAAGCGCCATTGAGTTGACACCTTCTGAGATGCTTCTCCTCCAGACACTCCAAGACGGGAAATTGGGTGCTTTGGATGGAAATATCATGATACTGACTGAAAGTTGAATCATGGTGAGTTGAAAAGATCAAAGTCAAGTCGAGTAGTAAAGATGAGGGCCTCTTCACGCAGTTGAGAATCCATATAAACCATCGAAAGTGTCATGGTTAAGGGGTTCTGTTCGACATCAACTCCTCATCATCATCTCATCACACAACAACCTGACAAGAAGCAGTCAAAATGGCTCGTCTACACCGCTTCGCTGTATCTTCAGCACTTCTTTTGCAATCCCTCGCTTTTGCTTCCCCGGAGCCATGCCTCAACGGACTCTGTCACTCCACCCGCAACAGATTGGCAAGCAGGACAGTTGCCAGTGAGCTGGGTCTCCAGCTCTCGGCAAATTGCAATGTTTACGGCCCCGATGATACGCAGTTCGGTAATTGCACGGCTCGATATGACCCCTTCTTCACTCCAAAGATTCAGATGGTGGTCCAGCCCGCCACGGAGGAAGACGTCCCCAAGATTGTACATCCCCAGCCCTCTTTTTGTCACTCGTAGCAAGAACTCGGCTGACTCCAACCAGGTTCAATATGCCAGCGCCAATGGCATCCCTTTCCTTGCCATGGCTCGGAGACACGGCATGACAAGCACCTTGTCAGAGTTTGACGGTATGCAGATCGATATGTCCCTCCTTGATAAGATTGAGATTCAGCCAGACGGAAAAAGCGCTATCCTCGGCGGCGGCGTGTTTGCCAAGAACATCATGGAAAAGCTGTGGGATGCTGGTTATGTTACCTGTAAGTCTTTTTGTCTATTTTCTCTATATCCTTAATGCTAAATCCTCTTAGCATCCGGAAGCACGTCCTGCGTTGGCCTCCTCGGTCCAGCTCTGGGCGGAGGCCGCGGCCGTCTCGAAGGCTACTACGGCGTCGTCAGTGACAGTTTCCTCAAGCTCAACGTCGTTCTCGCCAATGGCACCGCCATCACCGTCTCCGAGACCGAGCACCCTGATCTCTTTTGGGCCATGAAAGGCGCCGGCCATAACTTTGGCGTCGTCACCAGCCTCGAGATGAAGATCTACCCCCGTGGCGTCGACACCTGGTACTACAAAACTTATATCTGGACCCAAGATAAACTGGAAGCCGTATTTGAAGCATCCAACGCTTTCCACAACGACGGCAACCATGCCGGCCATCACCTCAAAGAAATGGCCTTCAACATGGGCAGCTACACCATGATTCCCAGCATCAGCGAGACCGAAGGCGTCATCTTTTGGTCTTTTGTCTACCGCGGCTCCAAGGAAGAAGCGCAGCCGTACCTGGATGCTTTTGACGCCATCGAGGCGGTCTCCACCGAAGACGGTAACGTCCCTTACCCTGAGATCCCTGGCGTGTCTGGCACCGGCATGAACAGCGCGCTGTGTGACTACGGCTTGAACCACGTCCACTACCCCGCAGGCTTGAAGGTGTGGAACGTCACTACCCAGCGCCAGATCTACGACCTGTACAACGAGAAGATCCGGGAGTACCCCGAGTTCCAGCGCACGACCGTCAACATGGAAGACTACTCGCACGAGGGTGTCGACGCTATTGACCCTGACACTTCGGCTTATCCGTGGCGCGATAGGGGTCTTCTCAGGTACGCCTTTATCCCTTCCCCTTTGTCCTCCTCTCCTACCTTTCATCACTAGTGAATCACACTAACACTATGTCCAAAGCTTCATCGCCGTAACCTACGACCCCAACCCCGCTCTCGACGAAGCCGCCATTGCATGGGCCCAAGAAACCCGCGATCTCTGGAACGCCGGTGCCCCCGATCTTCTTCCTAGCACCTACGTCAACTACGCCCATGGCGACGAGTCGGCCGAGTCCATGTACGGTTACGAGCCCTGGAGGCTGGAGAAGCTCCGCGGATTGAAGGCGCAGTATGATCCGGATAACCTATTCAGCTACTACAACCCTATCATCCCGAACATGAACCCTAGGTCTACGCATGAGTCGAACTTTCAGGGCCGTCAGATTGGGGCCAAGTCGAGGAGCCGTGGGCAGTAGAATGAATGGATAGGGATGTCATAGATGATGGATTTTTCCTTTTTTTTGGTGACGAGGAACTAGTCTAGATGTGGAGGTTGCAGCTGCTCTTGATTTGTTTCTTTTGTGTTTCCTGATTGGTTTGGGTGGTGTGATAGACTTGATAGATATAGGCGTTTATATATTCATGGCTTTTAGACATTGGAATAGAGTAGAGTTATTGTTTCAACCACGCAAAGCCACGGGTTCAGTCACACCGATGGTGTCGTGATCATCCCGCCCTCAACCAACGGGAAGGCAGATCTTCAGATGGTGGGAGCGAAACAGATGGGCGACCCTTCACGCGTGAACCGTTCTGCTGGGATATGTCGTGAACCATGGCCTGCACCACATAAGAACTCTATTCCACTTTCGTGATTGTTCATGCACTTTTTTGTACCTCTACTGAGCAAACCGAAATCCTTGTGGTTGATATGGTTGATGTCGATTTAAGGATGTTGCGCCAGCCCGCTGGACGTTTCTTTTGCAAAGTCCAGCGAGAACGTTGTTCAACCTAGGCGAGCGCTTTCCGTTAGAGTGCTGCAGGTTTAGCAGCATTTCAGCGGCCTACAGCAGCCAGTCACTAACACTTACAATGTCCTTCCTTGTTTCCGTAAACATCTTAGCGCCAACATTTCCTGACTCCACCAATAGAGGTACCCACCATTTTGCCCCACTGACAATGTCCTCCCGTCGTTGAGCCCGGCTCCTGAGGTGTGCTTGTTCGCCAACTTCATCCCCAATCCCTTCCATCAACACTCATCGATCGTAAACCCGAAACCAGATCTCTGGGAAGCAACTCAATCCGACCACATTAATGAGAAACTTCACACGTGAACCCAATTGATCGAAACATTGCACTCAGCCACTGGAAGTCCGCCCGACTCAGCTTAGCTAGACATGACAAGCGACGCCGTACACACACGGTCTCCGCATCACGACACAATGTGTCAGTCACCGCAGAATACCGAGAGCATTTGCCAATTCGGTCGATTTGATCATGATACCTTACCTACCTTCTCGAAGCTTGACGCACAGTCGTTCGATTACTACCCACTTGATGATACCGTTGCTTTTGCACGTGGACGGGGCAGGATATGCATACGAAGGCTTCGCGATCACAATGCTAGATGTCGGAGCTGCGTCTGCACTCTGCACGGCGGCAGGTCCCGTCGAGCTGAGTATATCGTTTAATTCTCTAGGGTGTTCTTCCCTCCTGCCCCTGGCGAAGCTTATCTCCGTGGCTTCGCCTGCGAAAAGGCTTGAGTGAAGTTAGTCTTTGTGTAAGCTGATACGTGTGAGAAGATGTAGCGTACACAGTTGTCGTTGGTATCTGTTTGATGACATTGAGGCCGTGGGAGCCTAGGGGTATGTTGTAAAGATTGTTTCTTCACATCCCGAGCGGGTCTAGAGTTTATTTGCTTGACATGATGTGGCATCTTCTTATCTGACTCTCCCAGTTTAGCACCGCACTCTTTGTGATATTCGGTTCCTGAACGTACTCCCACGGTTGTTTCTGGGTATCTGAGCTTCCAACTTGGTTCCAAAAATCTCAACACTGACTATACACGCCTTTTCCTTTGAAGTTTGAAATCTTGTTATTCTTTCTGCACCAAAGGAATGGCATGATCGCCCTGTTCAGCTGATGCCATCTCGATCACCTCATCCCACTTAAAGCAGCCTAAGACTCGGAGAAGAAGGCGAGCTTTGCACTCGAAGCTATGAAACCCATTCACTGTTAGTGCTAGATCTGGTGTTGATCAACGTCACCGGCCGGGTTTATACCTATGCATGGAATTTGGTTCCTTGCAATCCAAACCATGTTTGTCAACTGTCAATACGCGATTCGGATCACGCACCCTCACAGCACTGTTAACGATTTCTAATCCACCTTTCGTCTATGACTGAACTTGAACAAGTTGAGCAATGTGATGAAATGATTTAGCCTCCAGTAAACGTCTAGCGGCCGCTGTTGACGAGTTCTAACAAGAAAAAAGTCGGCGTGTAATAGCCCACTCAGCCTCCGAGACCTCTCACCCTAACTTATTCTGGGGCATGCGAGGTGCCGGCCACAAGTTGGGCGTCATTGTCGAGCCCACCTTCAAGACCTACCCCGACAAGGGCGGCATGCACTACAACGCCGACATGATCTTCACCGACGACTCCATCGACGGCGTCCTGCAAACCACAAAGAATGTCATCAAAACCGGCCTCGACTGCTCCGTCTTCTTCTTCGAAGCCGCTTCACCGCACGTCATCGCCTCGGTGCCCGATGAAGCCACGGCCTACCCGCACAGAGGCAAAATGCTTACCAACGCCATCATCCAAGTGACTTGGGGCGATGAGGAGTGGAAGTGGGAGGGGCTGACGGCGTTAAAGAGGGAGTATGATCCCGCTGTGTACTTTGATGGGTATCATGGGATCCCGAGGGTGTTGGAGGGGTGGTATGCCCCTGGGGAGGATGTGGGAGTAGGGAATGGGCGGCAGAAGCCCCTCACTATGCCTCATGAGGAGCTGTAGGTAGGTAGGTGATGTGGGCTTGGCGTGGGTGAGAATTTGCCTCTAGGTATGGGTGGTGAGACTTGGGAAGACTAAGGTACCTAGGCTTACTGGCTCGGTAACATAGCTTAGACGTTGAAGTACCTCCAGGTAGATCTGATGTGGTAGTAGTGTAGATTCCATCATCCTACTACCTATCAGTGAAGCCAATCGGCGTGGTGCCGTGCCATGTCGTGGCTCCGAAAGAGTCGAACCAGAGAGCTGTGCCACCTACCACCTCGCTTGGGTGCGCATAAACCCCCCGTACCAACCATCCACTACCAAAAAAACGGCGGGTTTTCAATGCTTCGAACCAAGGAAGGAGGAGCTGTATAATAAATATCGTCAAGAGAAGTGGTCGCACTATCCCGTGTCTATATCATCCACGCAATGAGTGATGTTTGTGTCAGCAGTTGTTCCTTCCCTAGATGGGGGATCGAAAGGTATCTAAGGAGCGATGGAGAGTATTTGGGAATTGGGAAAGAGCGACAGTAGGTAGGTGTCAGTGATCTTCAATCCCTCTTATTCCGTCATATTATCGAGCCAATGATCAAAGGACGATCTAAAATCGAAACCACAAAGCACCGCACTTGTCTCCCGGAGTCTGGTGGGCACAGATTATGCATGGGGCAGGTGCAAAGAGAATAGTCCTCGTAGCGAGACGTGGCATTTCATTTTGAATGCTCACACAAACTATAAAGAGAACACATGGTGAAGACGAAGCAGACTGAATTGAGTACCTAATGTCTAATTCCACACTCCCACTGCTGGCTTTCTCGTGTATTCTCATTCGCCATTGGAGTCCCCTGAACAAGTGATGAAGACAGAGAAACCTGTCGAGTCTATGTATGGCAAGGTAGTCAAGGAAGAAGCCAGACACCACTCAGCCGTCAATAGGAACAGCATCAGGGTACCTCCTTCCGGCAATCTCAAACTTTTTCAACGTCTCATCAATCTTCTTCAGGTCCTCGCTAGTCAACTCGATATCCACATTATTCTCCTTGACCCTCTCCGCGGTAGTCGCACCAGGGATCGGGATAACCGTCGGGTAACCGGGCTTCTTGCTCAGCGACTTGACCCAGTTGATGGCCAACTGCGCGGGCGTGTATCCCTTCTTCTTGGCCAACTCGTTCAGCTCGCTAACCAACTGAATGTTCAAATGGAAGTTCTCGGGGTAGAACCGGGGGTAGTGCCTGCGGAAGTCGTCCGCGGCCAGATCGTCAAGCGTCTTGATCTGACCCGTGAGCATGCCCTGGCCGATGGGCGAGTAAGCAATCAATGGGATGCCAAACTCGGCGCAAGCCTCAGCGACGCCGTTCTCCAGCGTGTGCGTCGCCCAAAGGGAGATCTCAACTTCCACGGCAGCGATCTTGGTGATCTTGACTGCCTTGCGGATCGTCGCGGCCGAAACCTCAGAGAGACCAATGCCGCCAATGATGCCCTTGCTGACGTACTCGTCCTCGAGGTACTTGAGCGTCTCCTCAAGCGGCACCTTGGGGTCGATGCGGGCGGGCTCAAAGATGTCGATCTTGTGCGTGCCGTCCAGGTCGGCGAGACAGGCGTCGATGGAGCGCTTGAGTCCCGCAGGCGAGCAGTCGGGGATCATCTGCGGGAAGAGAAAGGCACCCTTGACCGAGAGGACAACCTTTTCAGCGTCTTCGGGGTACTGCTTGAAGTAGGCAGCCAGAAGCTTTTGAGTGTTCCAGTCAGGCGAGCCGTAGAATTCACCGGCGTTCCAGAAGTTGGCGCCAGACTCAAGGGCAGCGCGCATGGCCTTGAAGGCTTGCTCTTTGGGAGTGGGAGGGTTTTTGGTGCAGAAGCCTGGGGGTGCGTTAGTCTGACTTGATTATCTCGGCAGGGACTGTAAAGATGGGGTCACGTACCCATGAGGCCGTAGCCAGTGGGACCAACTTGCTTTCCGACGAGCTGAGGCATGGTTGCGATGATGGTTGTTTGGAGGACAAGTAATGCTCCTGAGAGTCAAAGTGTGCTTTGAGGTCGAAGTAGGTTGAGGCGATGGAGTCGAGTGAAGCCTTGTGATACTGATGCTGATGCTGATGATGAGTGAGATGAGGATGGGAATAAGAAGTCCTTGTGTCTCTTGGGGTGGCCTGATTTATATCTGCGGCGTGGAGGACTTGTGCTCATTGAATTTGAGGGATCAGGGTAGACGGAACTTTACAAACCCAGTGTCAGACTAGATACCGGATTCGGACGTGT
Organism: Neurospora hispaniola; assembly: GCF_033458365.1. Classification (NCBI taxonomy): domain Eukaryota; kingdom Fungi; phylum Ascomycota; class Sordariomycetes; order Sordariales; family Sordariaceae; genus Neurospora; species Neurospora hispaniola. The sequence continues at coordinate 4,441,960 of NW_026944407.1, read as the reverse complement.
GAGGTTTGGTTTTCATTGCAGCATAGGATTCCTCATGTGCTCCTGGCGGATTCTGCAGCATGCAGGCCTTGGAAGAAGCGGAAGGGACCACTTGGGCCATGGCGACTGGAGATAACGCGCGTATGTTGAGCCCAGCCTTGGGTCCGTTGGTTACCAATCTCTCGGGATGGAGAAACAAACAAAAAAAAGCTTGATAATAGTTGAAGTGTTCTAGTTGGAAGAAGCTTTGCCACTAAGTGAAATATCGTCAGTTCAATCGTCGTCAGCTATCGCTGAGCTGCTTTCGTTTTGGAAGCCCATTGAGAGCTTTGTCCGAATCGGGAAACTGTTCTGTGATTGGTCAAATTCTCAGATTGAAGAGCAACAGACTGACGGAGTGAGAGTCGCGCCATTGGCGGCCGTTCCGAGCACCTGTTGGTTGGTCTTGACTGTCACCTTACCCTCGCTTACCTAACCATCCTCGAAGCCTTGAAGGGCTGATCCAACCCCGCGAAGTCTTTGTCATCAGCGGTGAATTGCTCGTACCTGTTCGGAATGTCCACTGCGGTGTCCGGGAGCGCGCGGGATCTCGTCGTCGTCGTCGTCAGAACTCTGATGAGGGACGGACAGGGAGTCCATATACATCTTACTTGATTGGCCGGTTGCAATTTAAGGTACAAAGTGTGGAACTTTTGCTGTGGAGCTGCCTAACGCATCCCTAAATGCGGTGGAGTTTGGGGTGTGTAGGTCCAGCCGTTTAAGTGCATATCCCTACCGAATATTCATCAATAGGGGAATAAGGTGGTTCACGACAAGCCACAGCGTCGTGCCGCTCTGTGCCATTGGCCAAAGTCACACGTTCATCTCACGCTGCTCATGTCCGGCACTTGTCAACGGTAGATTTGTCAGTTTCCCATGGCTGAAAGCATGCAAAAGGCCCAAGGCTGAAGAAGCGAAGCCACAAGTCCCTACCACACTGCTTTGCCCGCTTCTTGGTACCTGGCTGGGAGGGCTCTCCTTTGTCTCAAGACAAGACATATCGGTTTCCTTTCCGACGAGGCCGGTGAACCATCGTTCTGTCTGCACATTTACATGTTCTGGAATCCGTACACTCGCATACATTACACCCTCTTCTGCGCGCCATCAATGTAACGGACTGCAGAATCCCCTTATCATTCTGATTCATCTTACTCCTTCAATCTCACCTTTTCTTCTTTCTTCTGAATCCTACGATTCCTCTCTGATATTGACGATCCTGACCGTTGAGCAGACTTCACTCATACAAAACACATCTCACAATGGGCAAAGGGTTCCAGTTCATAGACTCGACCAAGACCGATAGGGTCACCAGGAGACTGGTTCGAAGTCATGCCATGAAGGGCAAGAATGTCGGCAAGGTGCTTCACCGTCGATCAAGGCTGGAGTTAGATTTACATGCACCCCGGCCGTCCAAGAAAGCATGCACATCCACTGCCTGTAACCTTCTCCCCCAGCAGGGACAGCAACCCACCAGCGCCAGCACCAGCACTGGCAGACCGAGTAGCACCAAGAGTAGGAGCAAGAGTCCAGAAGAGACTCCTAGTCCCAGTGACGGCTCGAGCTCCACGGGAAGCAGCAGCTACATCACCACTCCAGCTTCGAGTGTCACCGATATTACCAGCAACGACTTCCTCTTCCTCGACGATCTGGACAACCTTGACTGGTTGGCCGACATCGAGAACCACGATATTGATGGTTACATTGCGGATACCCTCACCTCTCCGCCGGTGGACATGTCGTTCCCAGGGCAGCAAGTACAACAGTCGTCGCTTATTCTCCAAGCACACACCCAGAAACCGCTTAGCCCGACACTGGGAGCACGAGACAGCCTATTCACCCTTGCCTTCCCCGTTCAGGCAACCCCACAAAGTCAATATGTCATCAGCCAATGTACGTCCTGTTAGTGTACCCCTTCACCAGCTCTCACACTTACTAACACTTACACCTATCTAGTTTTCGGCATTGTCATCGATGCACTATACCCTCCCCAACTGGTCCGAGGTGCTGCGAAGGCTTATGATTATTGGATTGGCACTCTCTTCCAGGACAGGACCTGTAAGCCAAGCCTCTCTTCACTCCCATCCCTTTAGCAATGGGAGTGAGAACCCTAACTGAGTGTCTCCCGCTAGCTTTCCATTGCGCCATAGCCCTAATGGCTGCCCTCAGTGACTTTTTCTTTGGTGATCAAGCCCTGACACCAGACGCCATCTACCATCTGAGCCAGGCCATCCACATGGTCAACCAGACTCTGGAGACTAACGGCGCCTTGTCCGAGTCCAACCTCGCCGTTGTCAACTTTCTTGTCATCCAAGAGCTGTTGAGAGACCCATTCAAGTCCAAGGCCGAAGTCCACTTAAAGGGTCTCCAAAGAATGCTAGAGCTACGTGGTGGGTTGAACTCACTGGGGGAGGACAATCCTCTCGGTATCAAAATAAGCAAGTAAGTCGCCGGTCTAGCATGAATCCTGTTTGATCCTCTCATCCTTCATCCTCTCCCTCCCAATTCCTGCGTCATCTTGCTTAACCGCCCAAAAACAAGACCACTCACATCTCCTCTCCCACCTTACAGAACAGCAGTAGACTATGCCCTCCACCGCGGCACCCCCATCCCCGCCCCGTTCTACCGGGACCGCATGTCTTCCATCCGCGCCCGTCTGCTTTCCGAAGGCTTCATCCTTTCTTCCCCTCCCTCCCCACTTTTCTCCTTCTTCTCTCCCCTCTCACCACCATCATCGTCATCATCCCTGTCGGGTTCCGGTAGCCTCTGCAGCGTCCAACAACAGATGCAAATTCACCCCTTCCTCTCGCAGATCCTCTCCGACGTCCTGTCCATCACCACCCTCCTCAACTCCCCCTTTCTCAACTTTCGTTTCGAACCACACACCCTCCAAGAATTCCTCGTGTCGGTGGGGTGCCGTTTGATTCGCTTTCGGCCGCTGTCTTATTACCAAACCCAAACCCAAACCCCCAAGAAAGGAAAACGACCACCACCACCACTTCCATCAACAACGCAAAAATCCCGTATAGAATCAGCCATCCACCTTGGTCTGATCGCTTTAACCACCACGCTCTTCCTGCAATTCGGTCGTCGTCGCTTCTTGCGCTACGAACTGGTAAAAGACTGCATGACCAAGTTGATATCCGAGTGGGATTACTGCTCCTCATCTTCTTCTTCTTCTCCTGCAGAAAATGTCGAAAACCAAACCCTTCTCTGGCTCCTCCACATAGGCGGCATCTCGGTGCTAGCGGGGCCAGAAGAACAAAAGTGGTTGGCGCCCAAGGTGCAGGAGTTGGCGTGGGGGGTCATGGGGATCTTGGACTGGGAGGGATCGGGATCATCTGCTGGGGGCATCAAGGAGTGTTTGTTGCGGTTTCCTTGGGTCGATTCGTTGCATAGTGAGCCGGGTAAGGCGATGTGGGATTCTTTGGGGGTTATGGGGATGGTGATTGTCTGAGAGGGGTTTCTTTTGTGTGGGGATAAGGTTTCGTTATTGGTTCTTTTTTTTTTTCTTCTTTGTTGAGGGGGACGGAGTTGAGGCTTAGAGGAGCAAATAACTGTGTTCAAAATAAATGGCGTTGGTGTCAATTTTGATCCTTGCTTGTGTGCCGGGTTGTGGAATGTGGAGGACTTGGTTGTGACAGTTTAACCGGTTGATTCGCCCGTCTTTGAATAGCGAGATATTGAGTGGTGTTGTGTTAGATGGATGAATGACGGGCGTTTGTTGTTACATGAGGTTGAAGAGGTGTCCTTTCTTGATTCTGGGTTCTGCATATAAAATATATCCATACTAGCAAGGTTACTAGCAAGGTCCCCAGGGGCAAGTTTTAGACGGTCTTTTACTGGTTATGCTCCAACAATAAGAAGTGCGTGCTTTTGCCGAGTAGTACTTATGACTTGGTTTTGAACGACGTTTGTTCTGTGAAATAAGTTTCTCGTATAGAGAGAAGGAAGGTAGGAAGAGGGTATGAAGGAACCGAAAGGTATATGCCTCGGGGAATCAGTGAATAACTGTATTAGACATGTCGTCCTCAACTACACTCCCAGCTCAATCCACGGTTATATTCTCATATGCTCGGTGCGTCATTGGCCATGTGATTCCGTAGAATTCTTGGTTGGATCTCTTTGAAGATGTTGACTCAGCGATAGTCTTTGTAGAATAGAAAACGTGGTGATCGGAAGAGGAACTGTAGTCCAGAGACTTGTCTCAGCTGTGTCTGTATCCAAAGTTCCCAGGTGGTTGTCCACAACTACTATTTTGTCATTCTTCCAGCCCTTGCCATCGCCGAAGTGTTGGGCTTCAAGTCCCATCTCGCATAACGATCATGAAATGCTGCTCACTGTTGCTCATGCAGTGTTTCTCGCATATGTACGCGATATCCCTCATTATGCAGTCCTATGGCCTTGCAGTATGATATCAGCCATACTGATTGCAGTATCGAAATTTGATGCGTGCTCGCCTTCACTCGAGAACGCAGCCCACTGACATGCAGGAGAAGGAGATAAGATCAAATGACAACACGTCAAGACGTAGAATCCTACACGAACCTTGCAGTTAGGTTGGCGACGACTCCCACAGTTAGCAAAGCGAGTGATATGTACCGTAGGAAGGTGCCGACAGTAAGGTACGTGGCTAAGTATACTGGTGGCTGCCGATACAAGTAAGGTGAGAGCGGATACTTGCACTTTGCACCAAATTAACAAAATGATGGACTGACTGGGTATGAATAGTAGGTAGTCATTCGGAACTGACAATTTCCCAGTTATGCGGTGCGAATACGTTCATCAACCACAACTTGGATATGAGCTACACGATGAGCGCATTCAAGAAGCCACCAATGATCTTCACAATGTGTCGCCTGCAAACCCGATGATGCAAATGAAATGACCAAAGACCACGCATCCCACACCAACGACGATCTGGAAGCTCCGGCCCAGAACAATTTCTCCCGGTCATGCCACAACCTCAAACAGCCGTCATCAAGAAATGAAAGATCCCTCAACGCACCCAGGAACCCAACCTCCACCAACAACACCACCACCCATGATCATTTCCTCCCATCCACCCCAACCTCATATCCCCCATCAGCATCCACAACCTCCACACTCAGACTCGACCTCCTATACCTCCCCCACCCCCCAAGCCAGGTGAATCCGCCAACCCTCCTCCATCGTCCTCCTCCCCCTCTCTCGTCCCCAAATGAAAGGTCCCACTAACCCCACCACAAAAACTTGACCCCCTCCTCCTTTGCATGATCGACAACGGACTGGGATGCGGAATCTCTTCCGGCGCCGGGTGCGCAGACCCAATCATGCCAACATCCACCGAGTTCCCGCGCCCGGCTTTGCACAAAGCGTAGTCACCCGAGTCAAAGTACTTGCGCTCTCGGAGGTGGCGGGCGAAGCGGGTGGTTGCTGCGTTGTTGGTTGCGCTGGGACCAGTGCTTGTTATGGTTGCCGGTTGGAGGGAGGAGCCCGAGTTTGGAGCGGAGGTGTAGGGCGTCGTTGAAGTGGAGGAGGGGGCTGGTGTGGAGGGCGGTTTGGATGCGAGGTTAGAGGGAAGACGGCCGTAGAGGCGGAAGATGCGTAGGTCCTCTTCGGAGAGGGACTGGTTGGGTACTTAATTTAGTAGATAGTCATGAATGTGGATGGGGTGGAAAGGGGATAAGGTTGAAAAGGGGAGGGGGACTCACGGATGTGTCGAAGCCCTGGTTCGGAGGAGCAGCCATTTTGGGAGTTCAACAGGTATGCGTGTACCGTTGCTTTGTTTTGTCAAAGCCCTTGTGGGGTAGATGCTGTTCTCGACGATTATGATGAATACTTGATGTAACTGTGTTTGGTTCGTTCGTCGAATCGTAAGATACGTTCTACTCACCAGTCGTGTTATGTGTCTAGCACTAGTGTAAATGCACTGTGGCGGTGGTCGAGTCACAATCTTATACCCAATAGTCCAGAGTGTCAGTATCTCGGAGACGTTCGAGTCGGTAGGTCGGATCTGAAAGAATAAGACGGAATTGTGGAGGCGATCGGATAGGAAAAAGATGGGACGGAAACCGATGAACAAATTCTAGGAAGATAAAACAACACTGACGTCGATGTGAGACTTGTGTTTGCTTATCCAACCGAGCCGGCCACCCACCCCTCTGATTGATGAACTCTTTGATCGTTCAGAAAGATAAATCAGGTGGAAGAAGGACGGAGCCGCCCATTTGTGTGACATGCAGGCCGCTTCTTATTCATTTTTGTTTCCCTGCTTCTCACCACCAAAGCCCTCTTTATCTCAACGGGTAGGGTATCCCGTACCATGGTTGCTTCCTCGACCCCACCTCTACCCGAAGCAAAACTAGACAGCGAGTAAATTCCCGACCATCAACAGCCAAGTTCACACACCAATCCCGATACAGTACGCATCTGAGCTTCACCTATGTACACACAACTCCCTCCCCACGATCATCACTCCTCCATCTGGACCTTCCATGTGGATAGATGAGACGCAATCCTAAATCGGCCCATTGATCTGCTGATTCTAGTACGTTCGGCCCTGCAGGGACCCTTGATCTATCCTCAAGGACGCCAGCACGGAGATGCAACAAAACTGCACGGGCGACCCCGTGCGGTGATGTCGTGGAACACGTTGAGTGACCCCCCTCCACTTGATTCTGCATCTTGATTGGCTGGATGGGGCCGTGTAAGTCGTCAACTCTCTCCACTTTTCCAATTCTGGACTTTCAAATCTGATAAGTCGACGACCCCTCGTGACCCCATCTTCTTCTACTTGCCAGATCCTCCCGAACTGGAGGAGGAGGAGGAGGAGACCCTCACCTCAACTCAATCTCCATATATATGTACAAGAAAACTCGCTCAGACGCGAATCTACAGTATACGACTGCAAATCCCCCACCGGGTCCGGAAAGGACTTCCGGCGCGGGGTTCAAGAGATAACCCGCAACACTACCTACATACACTACAACTCTATGTATGTACATATGTAGTATGCTATTTTGAGATGCGCTTGCGTCGTCGACACGGTAGACGCAGTTAATGGTGATATGGCTAAGTACCTATATAACTCGTGCGTCAGTCAGGTCGCTGATGATCTCTGGCCCCATATACAGAGTGCCACGAAGCGTTGCTTGTACCGGTTCGTACCGGGTCCCTGAACAAGGCGGGGGGTCTTTTATCTTTCCTCGCAATCGCAAGGTAGTGGTAGTATTAGATTCAAGCAATTATGTCATTGAACAGTCTTGAGAGTCTTTTGTTGTTCACCCATCAAATATTCCATCAGCGATCATCCCATCACCACCATGAATATCGCGGACCTTCCAAAAAGACATCGAGACCCTTCAGTTTATGAGTTCAAGATGTCTTGTCGAAATTAGAAAAGCCCCTGTCATTCACCTTACCTACCCACCAGTCATATCCCCAACGGTTGTGTACCACTCTACCTTTCATCACTCGTGCCTGCCACAAGATGGATTCGATCCCTGGATGCACAACCTCATCTGAATACTTATCAACTGTGTTTTGGTATTAACAGCCATCGAATGTCATTTAAAAGACTTACCATTACCCTCAGCATCCAGAAAGACAAAAGAGAAAAAGTGCTGCTTCATTAAAAACGCCTAATATCCTATGCACAGAAGGTAGAAAAGAAAAAAAAAAAAAAAAAAAAAAAAAAAAAAAAAAAAAAAAAAAAACCACCGATACCCCAAAAAACCCGATCCTTGACTCCTTAGCTCCCAGCTCCCAATGCATTCCATGGAAACCCTCAAGTTCCAAAATCCCCAACCAGCGAAACGAGCAAGCAGCAGCACCTAATAGTACCTATAACGCCCGATTGGCATTGCCATTCCCATTCCCATTTCCTTCCCGTCCCTCGCTACCCAATCCATTCCATGCTGATCCAAGAATCAAAACTCCGTCTTTTGAAAACCAGAACAGCCCAGAGAGAATCCCGCCTCCAAACTCCCAAAACACCTCGCTTTTCCTAGTACCTTTTGCGTTTTGCAAGGTCCAGATATAGACCACAGATACAAAATATGATCTAACCCAAAACAAAATGACACGGCAGATGAAAGACCAAAACCGCAGCACCGACGAGACGCCCACAGCAGTCCCATCGTCTCCTCAATGTTTCTTCCAACCCCTTCCTATCCCACTCATGCTTCGATTCGCTTTCCCGATCATCCTGCTCTTTCTCATCTCATCACATCTCCTCCAGTTTATTATCATCCTCTTCCGCATCTTCCTCTTCGTCGGCAATTTGGCCTCTTTACGAGGCATTCCCATTCCCAATAACATCCGAAAACAACAGCAGCGGCCACTGTCCACCCCCGGCTCCAACCACAGCTGAATCCGCCGCCGACACTCCCAGCCCATCAGCTCCGTCTCCCGGTCCGTGGCCGGCTCCGCCGTTAACATGTGCATGCGAATGGTCAACCATTCCGGCCCCCGACACGTCACCCGGTCTGGTTGACCCCAGAGTTAGTAGCGCACTAGCGCTGTACCGCTCTTGGGAATCAGCCATGGCGGCCGCCCAGTCATGCCATGCATTGTTGTTGGGTGCATTGGAAGCGACTGATGCTACGGCAAATTGCGGGTGAACCTGTGGTCGCCATTCTTCGGCTCCGGTACCTGGTTGGCCTGTTGTGGAAACGTGCTGGGTGGCTTGAGAAGCGAAAGCTATTAGAGGGTTGATGGCGGAAGAGGTTTGGTCCATTGCTGCTGCAACGGTTTGAGGGGGTGCTGTTGATGAGGTTGGGGTGGCTGTTGCGTAGAGGTATTGCACACTGCCGCCGGAGGGGTCGTAGGCTGCTAGATTAACGCCGTTGCTGGTTTGGTGGGCGTCGGCGCTGTTTTCATTCAGAGACATGGTTTGGTAGGGGGTTGCTGAGCCATCGTAGTACCCGGCTCCGTTTGTGCTGACGCTGCTGCGGTGGTCATTGGGTGTGACCGAGTGACTGGACGCAATACCGTTGCTGTTGAGTGGTTGCTTAAATGGTAGGAGAGGCTGCTGGAACGGTGATGCTGATTGTTGTTTGGCTATGGTCTGGTCGATTGACAGTCCATCTTTACGGCTCATGTCGCGTTCGATGCGGGTGATGGTCTGCTTGATAATCGTGTCCAGGGTTGTTGCTAGACGGTTTCCAGTACCTGTTAGTCGACCAATCTCGCTGATAATCTCGAGGCCCAAAACCATATCTGCCCTTAAAGTGGCCATCTCCATATGTGTGATTTCATGTCTCCTTTCCCAGTTTGCGACGAGAATCGTCAAAGTTGAGGCGACGTATACCGACAACTGGTACCATGTTGTGTCCAGAGACTTGAGTTTCAACAGCTCCCCTACCACCTTCAATAGCTTCCGAGCTGTCTGCTCGCATATCCTTGTGTTCTCAGCACAGAACTTGGGGTCCTTTTCTAGACAAACCGATGGATGTCTAAGACAAAGCTTAAACTCGAGACTGATGGCCTGGGTATACAGTGCAAACACCAAGTCGGTCGGTTGACACTTTTCCACTCGCAGACAGTCGGGTAGTTCATTCGTTAGCTTGCGCATTCCGGCCTCAAGTTCGGCGACAGTATCGACATATTTCTTGGGATCTCGCCTCACGCTGTAGATGCTAGAATACATCTCCATATACAAAGGAACAGCCTTGAAGCCGGCGAGCCCAATTTGATAGCAGCAATGACCAACCTTGGACGGGTCCAAGATGCCATCGTCTCCGAGATACTCGTCATCAATAGCGATTGGGAACTCAATGTCGAATTCCTCGAGTGTGATGGGCATTGGCCTGCCAAGTCGGCCGTTAAGGGTAATGATGATACCCAGGATGGACCACCACACCCTTTTGCGCAATTCGTTTTCAAGAGTTGTGCGCCCATTCGGTATCTTGTTGCTCCGATGGAAGTTGAGTTCAATGGCCTTCATCATGGCAAAGTTGGCAATGGTGAAGGAACATCCTGGTTTGGGAAAATTGCGGGTGTGAGACGCCAGCATGGCCAAAGCCTGGACCGCGGTAACCGTCTGAGAAACGGCAAGTTCAAAGAACTTACTCAAACACCAATGGTAGTGCTTGTTAGAAAGATCATTCAGCTGCGCATGGTCCTCTGGCTTCTCGCGATGGTTCCTGATACCGTACTGGAAGTACATGCTTGATATCATCATGCGGACCAGTACGAGTTCGGGTACTGTTGCTTTGAAGCCCGGCTCATCATAGATGCGAGTCAAGAGCTGCATAAACGAAGGCCTGTGGACTAGTGGCATGTACGGGTATATGGTGAGGAAGTACCACTCGGCATATGTAAAGGCGTCGTGTCTCGAGGGGAGGTCGCAATGTTCCATTGGCGGGTTTATCCTGACTAAGGACTGATAAAAGGCCGTGACCGATTTGTTATACAAGGGTGATCCGATGGGAGTATTTGGTGAAGGCTCATCCATATCTGGGTCAGGATCGTCAAACGAAGTGATCTCAATGGTAGTTCCAAGAACCGAAAGGGTGGTGCCCTTAAATGTCACGCCTAGGTAGCTCTCTGTCGGCCTCGATTCCAAGAGCGAACATCTCGTATAACGCCCTGGTGTGCTCTGTGACCCTCGCCTGCTTTTTCTATACCACACCGAGCCTTGTTGCTGCCATTCGCCTTGGGACATGGGATCGTGGACGGGATTTCCCATGGCATCCAGGGTGACACCCGGAGGGTGGTGGTTTCTATTAGCGTTTGACCCTTCCCATGGCCGGATTTCGATTTTATGGTCGGCCAGCACTCTTTCGAGGTCCCTCACCCTGGCTTCGAGTTGTTGGGTATAGCCTCGACGTTCGGTACGGCCTGTTACACGGTCTGTTACAACGCATTCGATGTTTTGGCTCGCGCAATGGGAGCAGCCCGCAGGGGAGGCATCGCAGCGGATTTTTCGGACCTGGAGACGCACAGAGATTAGTATGTTACGGGAACGCGACGCCGGTTAGACGCGCAGCAGGCTGTCAGAGCGACAGGTCGGAAAATCAGTACCTTGCACCTGTCACAAGCCTGACCAGTCCGCGTGTATTGTGAGAGCTTGGTCTTGACAACACTCGAAAAGTCTTCTGTACTGCGCTCAAGACGGGGCAGCTTCATCTTGGGTTGTAAGCCATTGTCGAGAGGAGTGTCCCCGGCTTCGCTTGGCCGCTTTGGAGGACCGCCTGGGGGCATGATGTTTGAGTCTCGAAGTTTGACCAGATTTGTAGACGAGCGTGGGACGATTCCAGATGACGGTTCGAGAGAATAATAGTAGTAATCGTCGTGAGCAGCGAATCGGTTGGTTTGTTGTCAATCGGGTGGTTTCTTGGGAACGGTTTATGCCGAGGAGTTGTAGCGCAGTGAGCAAGCGAGCGGATGAGCGACGGCGCCGACGGACTTCAGCTGTCACGCTGAGTCGCTGGTCTGACTGTGGTCAGGGTAGTGGTAGTGGTGATGGTGGTGGTGGTGGTGGTGGTTGTGGTGTGTCGTGAGAAGAGAGGGACGGGATGGAAAGGGACGGACGGGACGGATGTGCGATGGAGATTGCGGCGCGGTGGATATGGCGTGCCAATTAATATTGAACGATGACCGGGAACCTTGAAGCGAAGGATGGTTGGCGTAGGGAGGCACTGATGGCGTTGGATTCCTGGAGGGGAGGGGAGTGAGAGCGAGGGATGTCGGTTCCGAAAGCGTCAATCAAGGAATGGATGGATGTGTCCAGGGCGCCGGGATCGAGGAATTCAACTGAAGGGAATTAAAAGTTCACGGACTAGGGGGGGGGGCCCGGCCGTCGATCGCTGATCAGCCCAAGAACATTGAAAGAAAAGAAGGAACATGCTTTCACCGGCCCATGATTGCGACAGGAATTATGGCCCATTCAGGTCAAGGGCAATTCCTTCGTCCTCGTCGAATGAATCCGATTTCACTCGGGGCGGATCCGTTACGTTCTGCGAGTGTCCCGATTTGGCATGGCTGCATCTTCTCGGCCCATGCATGGAAGTCGAGTTCACGGATTTGGTCCAATTCCCAATCATTCCCAATGCAATCACGATCACCGGTGCATGGCAAAGGGAACATCCATGGCTGAAATATCCGAGCGTGAGTTAAGCTGGGTGTGGAGATATTTTATTGTACGTTGGAGGAACTGACCCTCGTCCGAAGTGAGCAGCCTGTTTCTGGGCCTCAAGACTGGCGCTCATCCAATAGAAAGCCGACCGCTCTCCTGTTTCTACCTAGTACATCTGTAGCAGTGCCGTATAGCCTTCTTTTATTTCTTCAACTACTATAATATTTCACGCCTCTTAACATCCCAAAATACGCCCATCGACATCGACTGAGGTAGGGTCGGGACTACAGGTGGTCCCCCTTCCCAAGACAACAACCATCACGGCATCCGTGTATCCGTCGACAAGGACATTTCCTAAAACACAGCACATTGCTGATGGTCCCTGGCCGTCGCAAGGTACTAATGGGAAGCGTACCTCTAGACAGTCCAAGACATGCGTTCATGTGTCCGCTGTGGTTGCAACTTTGCAACTGAGAGATTGTGAGAACCTCGACGGCTGCACGCGCGCCATGTTCCACTTTTTGGGCTGGGCTGTCAGATGGAAGAAACTCAGACAATCGGCAATGTGACAAGTTGATTCCCTGTTACGTAGTATATGACCCAATACATACAGTCAAACGTTAAAGGGGCTGATGTCCGGGCCTCTTGGAATTGACATGCTTGGCGGGGTATTGATCCCTGTCACCAGCGCGACGCGCCCCGGCGCCCGGGGATCTGCCCCGCCATGGAGATCCCGCCGAACGATGGACGGCAAGGATGCATTCGCCGTCGCATTCAACTTTTGAGCCTGTTTCCTTATCGCCAAATCGGAAAAAGTATCACTGGAAATTGCCCCAAAAAAGAGTACGGTACGGCACCCAAACACCTTCTCGACCCCAATCCAAATAATACTGACCTCGACTTCTCAGCATATCGGACCGACACATGATTCAATAACACATCAATCAACCCGTCGCATTCCATCCATCTACCCCACCAGCCATCACCATCACGACCATCACAACCGAAGACCACAACCGTCGCAATGGCGCTCGAAACCCTCCAAATCGAACACGTCCCGTCGGACCACCACGTCTACGCCGCCCTCTTCCGCGACGTCCAAAACGTCGACTTCCTCCAAGCCCAGCTCATCGGCAAGAACCCCGAGTTCGAGTACGCCTTCATCGACGCCTCGGTCATCATCTCCCGCACACACCTGTTCGCCGCCATCTTCCGCGCGCTCAACACCTTGACTGAGGGAACCCTCCAAACCCCAAACGTCCATTCCGATATCGTCATTGGGCTAAGTCCGACCAACAATGTTCGTCTTCCCATCCATTGCCCTCCTTCTTTTCAATAATAATCTACCGTTACTGCGTTTCAAGTGAATCAACCCATGAGCTAACAAAACAAAACAGATCTCCGAATCCTACCGCCGCTACGGTCTAACCCCTTCCAAAACGCGCGACGTCCTGGTCATCAAAGTCGTCTACCCCAAACTCAGCTCCGAAAACTCGGCAATCACCAGCGAACAACCAACACCAGAAAGCATATGGCAACACCTGACCACTCACATTCAAGGTACGCCCGTACCGCTTACAAACGAGGAATTCGCCAAGTCGACGGATTGGGCAAAAGTGCGCAAGTATTACAAGCTGAATGGCGTGCCGGGCGTGGAGAGGATAGACAAGGCGGATGAAGAGGGGAGGCGGAAGGAGATGGAGGGGTTGGTTGTTAGTGGGATTGCGCTGAGGGGGTTGTAGATGAAGCAAAGGATTGGCGGGAGGAGGAATACAAGAATAGGACAAGATAAAGGTCAAGACAAAAGTCGATTGACAGATAAGAATGAAGGAAGATACCTCTAGAGGTTGGGGAATGACCTGAGACGGCATTGGGTTGTAGAGAAGCATAGACTTGGACATGAAGAGCTGCATGTTGAACTGACACCAAACCAAGATACTACTGACTCTTACTGTGTAGCCTTGGTGAAAGTGTCTGGGCAATGCATACAATAAAAGAGCGAAAGAAGGAAAGAAAAGACAAAAGTAATGCATGTCAGGATCAAAGCGGGAACATGGCCTCGGTCAATTATTGGCGGGATTCTAGTAAATTGGCGCTTGTCCATGGCAAGATTTCAGGTAATTTCACTACCATGTTAAAAGAACCGTAGGTTGGTCTCAAAAAGTAGTTTTGATGTTGAAAACAACATTGTCATAGGACTTTTGAGTGGAAAGACAGAGATCACGATGACCAGACCCGGATGCTTTCATTCATGACTTGAATATTTGTATCTGTATCTGTCAAGCAAGTACCCACGCTCAGACCAAGGCCAAATCTACTAGGTAATCGATCCAAGATGCCAAGCAACCCTCGCAATGCGCCAAAACTGATGATCCCCAAAGGCCATAAACAATTGACATTTCGGGCCGGTTCTTACACCCACTGGAGAGCTTAAGAAGTAACCCCAAATAGCCCCTTCACCCTCCTCCTAACCTCCCTTCCCATCGCCTCCCGTCCACTCCTTGTCCTCTGCACCGCATCCCGATTCTCATAAGCCCTCCGCAACAAGTACTTCATGCACTCCCCCGTCGATCCCCACACCAGGTACTTGTATACCTGCGGCTTATTGACCATTTCACTTCCCTTCTCACTGTCCTTCGCACTCTCCTTCTCCGCCGCCATCTCCATTTCCTTGGGAGTCTCGTGCGGCCCAGCAACAAGCTCACAACTAACCTCGTCCGCCATTCCCTGCAGCTGGGCGAACGCCACCTGTTCATAGCCCAGCTTGGCCACGCCGCTGTCGAGAAGGGCCTTGCCCTTGAGTACCGATTCGCGGTTGTGCGTGGCTAGAACGACGCTCACGTCGGGGAAGTCGGTCATCTCCTTTTCAGCAGATCCAGACTGTGGGGTAGGAGGTTGCAAGGGGCCAGACCAGGTCTTGCGGAGCAAGGCTTCAGCAATCCCATCGTACTGGCCATCCGTGTCGGCCTTGGTGTCGCAGATGAGATGTCTGGGATCAGCGCCCAAGTAAGCGCCGCGAACGAGTTTCACGCCGAGGGTGAACCCTTCGGACGCGGCGATGGCGAGGTGCTTGGAGAGAGTGGCAGGCGTGGATTTGAGGTAGGCTTGGTAAGTGCCGTAGACTACGGCGTTGCTTTTGTTGTAGCGGCGCATGTAGTCGAGCGTCCAGTCGTCGATGCCAGGCTGGAGAGCATTTTGTTCGGCGTCAAAGAGGAGGCGGACGCCCCGCTCGGCGGCGAGGTTGCAGATCCCGTCAATGGCAGAGCCTAGGGCCTCGGAGGGTGGGAGCTGCTTGGAGAGACTATAAAGGGCCTGGCGGCCGGCGCCAGTAAATTTGAGGGCTACGAAATCGCCGGGAGAGGCAAGGCGGACGGTCTCCATGGTTCCTTCGGCCCAAGGGTTGATTTCCGTGCGAATACACTCCTCCGCAGCGGCGCCGCCCTCGGCCGCGCAGGAGGCGAGATCTTTGGTCTCCGAATCGCTGAGGACTACCTCACGGGCATAGCCGAGGATGACACCACTGAAGCCGATTTGCTTGAGGGAGTCGATGGTTTGGCGGACCTCGGCCGGATTCTCACCGGCGCAGAATTGGGCGTAGAAGGTCTTCTTGAGGAATGCGCGGAGGAGAGGGTTTCGGTCGGGGTTAAGAACTGGGTTTGTGGTATGGGCTAGGACGGACATGACAGCTAGTGAAGGCGGTAGGAGGAAGGGCGAGGACGAGACGGTGGTGGTCATCCATGATCGGAGGACGTTTGTTAGTGGCAGTACTGCCAATGGCGAAGGTGCCGGTGTCTTGGGCATCTCACTGGACTGAGACTCGCCTGTTGCTGGTAATGATGATGCGTTGTTGATGGTTAGGTGGTCGGTAGGCTTAGGTCGGTTGGTGGAGGAGTGTATAAGTCGTGTGGCATATGTTCTCCCGACGCCGTTGATACGCCCGACCATTGAAGTTGAATGTGAGACATGATGACGTGAGACCGAAGCCACGGCAGGTCCAATAGCCGAAGCAATGGTTCTTGCCCGAGCATGTCTTATGTTGCAAACCAACTGCCTGCTGGCCGGTGATGTTGAAGTAGGAAACATATTGCAGTGTGTGATGGAGGTACCGGGATGAGACCAAACAAAGACAGGCCAACACCGCACAAACACAAAGAATGATGAAGCAGGTACCGAGGGAAACAGAGACGGGGTAATGGCTGTGTGATATATAGATGCAGCTTGATTCATGACAATCAACCATACCACAGACCTTCGTCTCATCTTTATCTCTGGCTCGCCCCTGGGAGGCCGGGACCGCTAGCAAATCGAACGTACCAGATCCATCCCCTCCGAGTACACTAGCGCAGCGTGGGACGGGCAGAAGACAAGTGCAGGCCGACTTGCTACACTACTATCTGGGATAAACCCTCATCGATCCTCCTTTGTCAAGGTTTCGTTGACGCGGGTGATGCTGCGGCGGGATGGTACCTGATGCAGCCATTGGCATCAATTGCGCTTGCTTCTTATCGGGCGTCACGTGGCCGTCCCCCAAGGCCGCCAGTAGCCGCGATCTGCTGGGGGGTGGTCGGAGAGGAGATTGGGCTGAGTGACGTTCCCCCTTTGATGCCCGCTTGATGAATGGTCAACAAGTGGTTCTTCCCAGCCCTGTCTCGCCAATGGAAGGATGCTGTAATAACAGTTCCAATCCAAGCATTCCAGAGCTTTCCTAGATATACCCACCTATCAGCTGATACCTTCACCCCTAGTGTAGCCCGCCGGCTATTCGAAATTCAATGCCGATGTTGGAAAGCTTCGATACGTACTGACCAATAATGATGACTTGTGCGCATACCTCGGCGAAAGAACGCCGGTGTATGTCTAGACTCTACTCTATAGAATCCGGTGCGGCTGAGCGGGCGCCATCTTGGATTCCCACAATGCTTGGATATTTCGTGCAGGATTGAGGGTCTTGAGTTTGTCATAGAAATGGACTAGTAAACCGACTGTCCGATAAGTTGCAGGGGTCGTGTTGTTTCGACCTTGAATAACCGTTGCGGAGCATTTGGGGCTTCCGAAATCGGCTGTGATGGTAACATTGAAGAGCAACTAACCAACCTTGTGTTTTTGTATCTCTTCACCGATCGGATTGGGATGCACCTTTGGGCGAAAGTGTGGACAGAGAGGATTGGGCTTTTATCGTTTTTAAATCACCCGCTCCTTCTGGTTTTCGTCCACGGTATTCTTAAAGCCGCCAACGCGGCGCTTGAGGAATTCGACATATCCGATGGGCCGACCTCTTGCGATGCCAGCTACATCCTGCAAGCCTCCGTATGCGAGACCTACGACCAGGGCAGTTTTGGTTGTTCGGGCCGCCATGGGCAAAGAAAAACGATCTATATGAGAAAGTCATGATTAGCGTTTGATGCGCAAGATCTAGGACAGACAATCACGTACTCCATAGACTGAAGGCTCCCGCAACAGTCACACAGGCGGTTACAGTGTTGAAGATGTCGGCCGTCCCACGATAGGCGTCAAACATGTGCTCGATGCCAAACATGGCTGTTGTCCAGAAGCAAATCTTGGCTCCCATCCTGGCACCCTCCTTGGCGCCGCCCCAGATTGAGTTGTAGTTCTTGCTCTTGTGGTAAAAGTACCATCCCATCTTGGTGGTCGGCAGCTTATGGGCGTGTTCGGCACGAAAGCGCATACCGGCTGTCTTGATGCCTTGGCTCATTCCGAGTGTGAAGCCAATGAGCAAAGCAGTGCTCGACGCAAGGGGGATTCGCACGGCATCCGGAATGGAAAGACGGCATTTGGTAATGTATTCGGGGACGGGCTCTGGCGCGGCGGCCTCGGTTTCTTTGGTGGTTGACATGTCGACCAGTATCTATCGAATGTCGTATCGCAGTCTCCTGTCGTGATGTGCTTGTCGGGATCCTCAGGCAATGAAAGTGGTGAAGTTCAATTGGGGCAGCTCGAGCCGATGTAAAGACGTCAAGGTGTTTGCAGCTGTTCGCTGGCGATCCACCGTGTTGGACCGTGAAAGACAACTGGATCAGTGTCACTGGAAACAACTTCGATTGAAATCCCCCCCGAAAGTCCAGGTTAACAGCTTGGTCGGCTGCATGGCTGCATGTGGATATCAGAGATTGGAGATGGCCCGAGCTCCCTCCTAGTGTACCGTAGAAACTCGCCAAACTGGCAAAAAGCCTTCCCTCTTTGAGCGCCCGACAGTAAGCACAGGGTACAGCATACAGAAAGTACTCTATATACCCTGTTTTGACTGCAGTTCAATACATACAGTATCGATGGCTATCTGGGGTCCCGGTCTCTCAGTTCTAGTTGTCTCCCTGTTCATTTTGGTGCCCTATGTTACCCTCGTCGTTATTATTGTGTTATTATTACCAAAATAGATGGTGGAAGTCCCCGGTCTAGCGGTAGCGGTAGTGCTTATACTCTAACGTTACCCTCTAGTTAAGAATTTATTAAAAGACGCCCTAGTCCTACCGTTAAACCTTATAACCGTTGTAAAATCCAATGAGAAAGGGCGGTTAAGCGATTCTAATAAGGTTATTTAATTTATAGAAAATTATAAGTCAGTTATTTACCCTATAGTCGTTAGGAGAGTTACTAACTAGATCCGCGAAGGTTATCGCTTACTTCTTATAAAAGTGTATCGCTCGATAAGGTTAATACTATTGTATTCGAAATAACAGTACTAGAGTTAACGAAATTCGCGATATATCGTACAAAGAAGCGTACGCGTTCTATAAAATCCCGGTTCGAATAATAGCGAATTAGTAGCGGAATTATAATACGATTTTATTGAATTTAGTAAGAGAAGGGAGGGTAATATAGCTAGAGATAGAGGGTAAATTATATTAAATTTTCTAGATTGCCCGCCGGCGAAATAAATTACTAATAACTATAGCCTAATTTCGTCGTCGCTCGACTACCCTTTTTACTGAAACGTACCTAGAAATTTAATATACTTTTAAATTCTTACACGGGTGGTTTGGGAACTTCCTTAACCAATTTATAATTATTTAACAAAGAATTACTTATTAAGTTTAGAAGCTCCCCGCTGAACTATATATAAAAATTAATAGCTTTCTTCAGTAAGGTTATTACTCAAATAACAGTAGTTCAATTAGGGAGTAATAGAATTAACTATAAATTTAAATTTATTAAACGTAATAGTCAATCGATCGTCCCTAGTACCCGTATATAATTCCCCCCCTCTTATATTATTAACCTTAACAAAATCCTATTCAATTTTAAATACCTTAATAGCACTATATATAATTTTAAGGGTTTTAGAATTATTTTTAGTAAAACCGACTATAGTAGTTAGAGTAAACGCTAATACTCTCTCATCCTTTATATTTTTACCAACGGCGGCTGGCGATTGAAACCGACGGTTATTTTTTATAGGGAGGGGAAAGTCTAGGAAAAAGAGCAACCGCTATATATTTAAGATGTCTTTGTTAAGTTTAATGACGATGTGTACCAGAACGAAACCCTCTTTTGCAGTTGGTTCGACGAAGAATTTGCTCCTGTTGTATGGGAGTTAGGGTAAGAAGTATTATTCGTTATAAATATATACCCGTTTTACAATTTTTAAAAAGTCCGCAATAAAATTAATAACGATATGCTTTATAAGGTAGTAACGGTTATAATCCCTAGTGGTTTTATAAGTCTATTATAACCGTTGGATATAGTAATTAACTCGTTATTTAAAAAGATAATAAGAAACGAGACCGAGTAATTATAGGATTAATAGTATATTGATAATCCGGGTAAAAGATGGTCCGTCCGGGATAAGAGGATTCTAGTTACTTATACTATTTTTCATTACTATTAAAAATTATAAATAGATAAAAAGGATATTATTATTAAGTTTTTCAAAGATAACGGTATATCTATCCTTCTAAATGGGTTAGAGAATTACTTAATTAACTTTAAAGAAATTAATAGAAATACTCTAATATAGAATAATTAGGAGCGAGTAGGTAATACTATTAGGGATGAGTTGGGCGAGTTTGAAGCTATCCCTAAAGACGAAGACGATAAGGGTCTCTATTTTAATTTCGACGACGAAGAGGTGGAGGAGAGGAAGCAGAGGGTAAGGGAGGCGGCGATAATTCGATATAGTTACTATATTTATAGTATATTACAAGATATATTATATAATAGGGGGTTATTAAAGAAGGGTAATAAACTAGACTTTACGGTACGATTAAGGGTATATAAGTTATAGTAATAATAATTCGTTCGGTCTAATTAATAATAATTAATTTTTATTATTACTATTATTAACCTCGCCGCTGTTAATAAATTTGCCGCTATCGAAATATTAATAAGTAGTAACTTTACCTTCCCGCTACTAATAGGTTATATTAAGGCGGCTATTTTATTTATATTAGTATTTGCCTAGTTCAATTATATAATAAAAGATTTTAATATTAGCCCTAATATCTTTTTTAATATAGTAACGGCTTTTATTACGAACCCAGTGAAATGGAGCAAAAACCACACCAACACGAAAAGCACCCTACTACACCTAAATGTAGTGAGGAGCAGATCTGGAGTTGAATATAGCTTTCGTCCTTAGGAACTAAGATAGAGTAGCAAAGTCACAACTCATCAACCACCACCAAAGACCAACGAGAAGGATAAGATTCTCCTCATTAGTCTTAGGTTGGCTAGA
The DNA here is from genome assembly GCF_033458365.1 of Neurospora hispaniola. Taxonomy (NCBI): domain Eukaryota; kingdom Fungi; phylum Ascomycota; class Sordariomycetes; order Sordariales; family Sordariaceae; genus Neurospora; species Neurospora hispaniola. The sequence continues at coordinate 4,421,195 of NW_026944407.1, read as the reverse complement.
TAGGTCTGGAAGTTAGTTCTTTCACAGAAGGGTTATTGGGCTTACTATTACGAGGGCGTTCGACGGTAGTTCTGTAGTATAGGAGCGGGATTCTTTAGTCTATTCTCGAAGATAGGTGTTGTCTGGTCTAGTCTGGAGTGCCTATCCTTCCTCTCTCCTCTCAGTCGGGATCTCCTCCTTATATCCCTTTTCTACTCATTACATTCCCAGGGTCCTGTCCGACCAGTGCAACAGATCCGCTCCTTAATGAGCAATGAGCTAAGGCCTAGATACCTCCACATATTATTTGAAAGCAAGAGTCCAGAGCAAAGAAAAGAAGAAAGCGTAGAGAAAAACAAGAAAACAAATGAACCACCCCACATCACCAGCTAAAGTGGGTTACCCTCTAGAAGTCCATTAGGGTTAGACCTTCCCTAATGTTGGGGGATAATGGTATTCGAGGGACGATGAGGTATTTAGTACGTTTAACGAATTGCTGGGCGTTAGTAAAATTGTTTGTAACGTTTAGTAAAAGAGAGTTAGAGAGCTTCAATACTAGGGGATTATTATTATTATTTATTTATAGATAATGTCGATATCGTTAAGTAGAACCTTCTGGGGCGCCATGGTGGTATGACAGGGATGGAAAACTGGGGTACAGATTCTCTAGTAAAATAGGGGAAATCCCCCTATGAAAAAGCATAGTAAAAAAGGCCTAGTTGATAAGCCCCCGACTAGAAATATTGCCCACCGCCTAAACTTACCTGCGTTTCAATGCACAGGCTCGGACTCGAGCATTACAGATCTGCCAGCACCCTGTCTGATTTCCCGGTTTTTCAGGCAGTAGCTTTTTGCCAGTTTGGCGAGTTTCTACGGTAGTGTAGCTGCCCGCCCCCTCCAAAACGCGGAGAAAGCGGGTCGGATCGCGTCTGCAGTCTCAGTGTCTCCAACCTAACCTGGGCCACCCGACCAACGTCATCACAGCCCAACCCCACTGTCCATCCCTTATTGCAGCTTCCACATGCCAGGAACAAACTGACCCCAACTTTTTAGATCTCAGCCTAGCTTACCACAGTTGAACAGCGAAATCTTGACCAAGGGTTTCTACTTTTTCTTCTGTACACTAAACATACTCCGTCAAAAAGACCCCATTACCGTCATAGTTGAAAAGTCACAATGGTAAAAAACCGCCATCTCCGTCGGGCTTCTCTCCAACTTTGCTGACCATCACCGTCGTCCCAGCCTCGCACCACCAACAACCCGGTCGATGACCCTCGCATCACCCTTCGCCTCAAATGCGGTATCCACACAATCTTCCTCTTCGTTATGCTAGATTGGACCTTTGCCAAGGTGTCCGAAGAGCTACTCATGATCCTCCATGACCGCTACCCCAACGGTCTTACATTCAGCGTCGACGCCGAACCGGTCCCTCTCCCCGAAGGCGATGTCAAAATCGTCTATGGAATCCCTAGACACCCTAATGGGGATTTAAGCCACGGGTGGAAGAAGCTTAAGGTGGAAGACGTGGACACGGTAGAATCATCCAAGCTTGCGGATGTAAGCGCTGTGGCCTTTGCGCTGGTTGATCCCGAGTCGGAGGGCAATGTGACGTTTGATGTCACTGTTCCGCGGTTGGACGACTATGATGAAGAGTACTGAGTTATGGGAGGGAACATAACGGCGTTTGCGCGGCGCATTGGTTTAGGTTCAGGCTGCATGGCGGCAAGGTCGGCGTTCGGGTTGAAGATATTGAACAGAAATGAAAAGGCGCTTTGGTTATGGGAAAAGGATACATCATACGTCTACCTGACATGTATACCACTGGCTGTTACATCGTTATCTGAAAATTCCAAGGTAAAACATCCTTCCACCTTCCCCTACCCCTTTCTTAAGAAGAAATTAAAAACCCGAATTAGTTCGCCCGAACAAGAGCTAAAAGCCAGAACTCTTGGTGACTCTAAACTCCACAGACACCCCAGCTCACCACATACTTCCCTCCCATCAGGCCAGTACCGCAATGTGACCGAGGCAACTCAGCAAACCATGAAAATTGCTGATAATATCATCTAAGACCTCCTTGTCAGTAACATCACAACGCCAAACTCGGAAACTTTGCTTACCAAGATTTATGTAGGTGTCTCCCCACTTCTCGCCATCATAACAGCTGCAGTGAAGCCATGTAAACATACCCAATTTCCCTTTGGGGTCGGGACTGAGCCAGCAATCACCGCAGGTATTACCAAACCATCCACTGACGGATTGCCCGTCAGTTACCTGTTGTTGATTGAAAGGTAAAAAACCAAGAAAACTTACTTGTCTTGCATCATCAGATAACCATCGACGTTGGCGATGCACTGTCCGAGATACTGCCGTGACTTTAGATACGAGCCATCTTTCGTCTGGCATTCTGCTAAGAAGTCCATGTCGAGGGGGTGGGTTCCTGGTGTCATATACCACTTGAGGCAGCATTAGTACTGGGTGGGTACGTGCTGAGACTAAGAAAGCAAAAGAGTCACTCACGCGTGTGCATCCTCCGAAGGCGGTTTCGTTATGTCCTGTGGGCTCGACATTGTCCAGGCCCCCAACAGGTTCAATGACCAGTCCATGGACCACACCCAGGAATAGTATTGCCCCAAACAAAAGCTTGGGGAGAGTCTTCATTATGGGCACTGTTTCGGAGAGTTCTTGTCAAGATTCCACGATTTGCGGTTCTTTCCAATCTGTCAAAAGCCTTCCCGAAATAAAACCACAGCAAAGACGGCTCCCGGGGTGCTTATTATGCTTCGACATCATCATGACTTTTACCCACTCCCTCATCTTTCTCAACTGTACGCGACTCACAAGGCAACGAGTGTCAAGATCTGTGTAGCACCGATCTCGGTGTAAACTGATTGGTGCCACTCTTCGCGTACACCTTCAGCTGTCTTTGGTCTGTGCTGTCCGACGGAAAACCGAAGGTCTAAGGCCAGTGATTTTCCCTTTACACTGCTACAAAGTCAACCTTGCAAGATGAAGCTCGGCCTCAACAAGACCGTGTGGAGGAGAGGGACTTTGCGTCAAGGCACACAAGGTTGGTGGGCCCCCCATCAACGTAGGGAAGCAAGTGTATGAGTTACCGGCCAATAGACTAGCAGCCAAAGCAAGGCGGAAAGACGATGTTTGAAACTTGCGCATCAGTTGGACTGACTCTGCTTGCCGAGCCACGGAGCCGTTGGCAGCTACACAATCACGGACAATGTTTCGGACTGACTTGATGATTGTCAACAAGCGTTGCCACTGGTGAGATGATTTGTCTGATCTTGTCACTTTCCAGAGCCTTCGGGGTGATCAGAAGAAATCATTAACTGGTGTAGAACTCCCTTTTGATTTTTGAGGGAGAGGTCGTACGACCCCCATGTTGACGAACTCCTATGTCTGACAAGATCTGGACCCCTTATGCCAAGACATGGTGAGCATGGATCCGGGGGCCACACACCATGACGTTCCGTCCCAACTCTCAGTACAGTTGCCGCCGGCAAATCCCTCCCCCCACCCTCCCTTCTCCCCTCAACTCTTGGCATTCTTCACCTGAAAATTGGCGAAACACGACTGGAGCATCGCCGACACGCTCTCATGCGGCGCAATTTGTTGACTCCTTTTTTTTGTCGACTCCAAATCGGGAATTATCACAACAAACAGACAGACCCTTGACACTCATTGTCCCGGTTTCACGAGGATTCTTCAGAACTCTCGCTTGGGCGTATAGTGTTTTTGCTTTTTTTCTCTCTCTTTTTTGGTCTATACCCTATATACCCTTTCACATGTGTCTCTGTTTCCCCATGTCGCGATAGTCAACATCCAATGTCGCAACTCTCCTGGTCCCCGACGGCGACCCTCCGCAAGGGCTTGCGCATCTTCCTCCCCATCTCCCTGGCTCTGACGATATACCTCTACTTCTTCCCCTTTTTCGGAAAATGCGCCTTTCCGTTGCCGCCTGTCCAACATAATGCGCCCGCCGACACAGGCTACCATGCCTTCCTCGAGACGGTCAAGTTGCACCTTTCGCTACCGTCTGTGCCCGTAGACGAAACCGATCCTACCTCGACACCCACCGTTACACCCTCGCGACCGCTTGCGCCGTTTCGTCTCCTCGCACTCGGGGACCCGCAGCTCGAAGGCGACACCTCGATCCCGACCGAGTACCTAGGCGTCTTCCCGCACGTCAAGAGCCTCTTCCGCCACCTGACCTTCCAGACCAGCCACGCCTCTCTACGATGGCGCCTCCGCCAGTGCTTCCACGAGATCGTCGACATTTTCTTCGAAGACATCTTCAACCTTGCCGAGTCCTACCGCAAGCGCTTCGACCACTGGGGCAACGACTACTACCTCGCCCACATCTACCGCACGCTACACTGGTGGTCGCGCCCGACGCATGTCACCGTTCTCGGTGACCTTCTCGGCAGCCAGTGGGTCACCGACGATGAATTCTACTGGCGCGCCCACCGCTTCTGGAACCGCGTCTTCAAGGGCGGCGAGCGCGTCCCCGACGAAGTCGCCATGTACCCAGCCGACGAGTACGACCTAACCGGCTACCTCTCGACCAGCGGGCCCGCCAACGACTCTTCCGTCTGGACCAAGCGCATTATCAACGTAGCGGGCAACCACGACATCGGATACGCAGGCGACATCAACACTAATCTTACCGCGCGCTTCGAAGACGCCTTTGGCAAGATCAACTACGAGCTCCGCTTCGAGCTGCCCCTCACCAACAAGTCTCTGACCTCGACCCTCTTCGACGCCCTCGACAACCCGCTCTCCGACCGTCTCGTGCCCGAACTCCGTCTCGTCGTACTCAACGACATGAACCTCGACACGCCCGCTTTGTCGACCGAACTGCAAGACGACACCTACTCCTTCATCAACAGCGTCATCAACACCGCCAGCGCGGTGCAGTTCAAGGGCCACTTCACTTTGGTGCTCACGCACGTGCCGCTTTACAAACCCGACGGCGTCTGCGTCGACTCGCCGCTCTTCACCTTCCACGACCACGACGGGACCTTGAAGGAGCAGAACCAGTTGAGTCTGGCGGCCAGCAAGGGGTTCCTTGAGGGCATGCTGGGAATGTCGGGAAACAAAGACGCGCCTGGCAACGGCCAGGGAAGGAAGGGGATCATACTGAACGGACACGATCATGAGGGGTGCGATACATGGCATTATATCAACCAGTCTTTTGTCGAGGTGGAGAGGCTTGTCCAATCTGAAGACGGGGAGTATGAGATCGAGAGGAAGCAGAGGGAGTGGGAGGTCAAGAGGTACAAGCAGGCCAAGAAGGAGTCCCTGATCGGCCGCGAGGATGTGCCGGGCGTGAGGGAGGTGACGGTGCGAAGCATGATGGGCGAGTTTGGCGGGAACGCGGGGCTTCTGAGCGTCTGGTTCGACGAGGAGGAGTGGGAGTGGAAGGCCGAGTATGCGACGTGCCCGATGGGCACCCAGCATTTGTGGTGGGTGGTGCATTTCATGGATTTCTTTGTGATTTTGGGGGCGGTGCTATTGGCCGGCGCAGGAGTGGCGGGGCGGTTTGGTGTGGATGTTGATAGAGCTGTTGTGAGGGGGTTGAGGAGGATGGTTGGTGGAAGGAAATATAGACGGAGGACGGGCGAGAGGAGCGAGAGACAAGAAAGGCTTAGGGGGGAGGGAGAGAGGCATAGGGATGAAAGAGGGAAAAGCCGCGATCGTGGGGTCTTGAAGGATCGGACGAGGTCAAAGTCCAGGAGGAGGTTGGAGAGGAGAGGTGTGACGCCTGATCAGCAGTTGTGGAGTGAGGCGAAGAAGAGGTTGGATTATGGAAAGTCGTGATGTTTTGATGTTTCACGTAGGGGATGATATGGGGTAGCGGGTTTCTTTTGGATAGAACACCAATTGGATTAGGATTTTCTGTCTCTATATGCATTATTGCGTGTACAAGCTCAATTTCTTCTATGGTTGTTATCCCGATTTGTGATCTGCTCATTGCTGCTTACCGTTTGACTTTGATATGATTATATGGGATACGCCAAGTTAACATTGGACTTGGATTATTCTCAAAAGTAGGGCACATCCGAACCAAAAAGAAAACTCAAAAACTTTCATTATTCATCACTAATCGCTATCATCCAAACCAGCCCAAACCAGCCCAAACCACCCAAGACAATCTCACCCCCTAAACTTCCTACTAGCCTCCGCAAAACTCATCCCCCCCCCAATAGCAACCTGCATCTTTGCATCCGCCTCCACCTGCTTCTTCATCAACGGCAGCGCCTGCTCCGCCATCTCTTTAGGAAGCACCACCACGCCATTGATATCCCCAACGAGATAATCCCCCGGGTGGATCATCATATCCTCCTGCTCGTCCGTCTGGAGCTTGACGGGCACGTTCACAGCGACCACCTTCACCAGCTCGGCAGGCGGCGCGGTGCCCACGTCCCGAGCGAAAATGGGATAATGCAGGTCTCGTTGCTCTTGCAGGTCCCGGAAGCGGCCGTCGATGACGGAGCCGACGGCTCCCAGGCTGCGGGCGCGCGTGGACATGAGGCCGCCGTAGACGGCGTTGGGGGTCTTGGCGGGGGCGGAGACGAAGACTACGGAGCCTTTGGGGACGTTGTCGATCTGATTGATGCATGTCGGTATTTTGTTTAGTTTGGTGTTTTGAATATAAATTACCTACGACTAGGTACATATGATGCAAGAAAGAAAGAGAGAAGAGGAAGTGAGGTTGAGTAAGTGACTTACATAGTGAGTAGGGTGTTTCGGCCTTGGGTCATCCAAAGGAACATATTGGACTGTGTAGGCGGGACCAACGATCTTGGTTGCGCCTTCTTGACGGTGGGGGGACCACATGGTCAGACCGGAGAGAAACCCGCCATTGCGATACTTGAGCTTGATGAGGGCGTCCGAGACATCGCAGCTGTTTTGTGTGTTTTTGTAGTGTTAATTCGTAGGCTCGACAATAACGGGGTTCTTTGGATGATTGATGACATACGTTGTGTATTGCTGCAACGCCTTGACGATGGGATCTTCCTTTGTCATCTTTGCTGATGTTGATAGTGATTGTGGTTATGTGTTGAATAGTTCAGTTGTGAATCCGATCGAGAACAAGGTAACAGCCGAGGTTGCGGGGCCACTTGGGACGAGCAGACTTAGTTCTTTGGTGTAAGTGTCTTGGTAAGGTATCTCGAACGCTCAACTCTTACAGTATGTCGAGTGTTTAACCAACCAAGAGGTGATCCAAGATCACTATACTACTCCAAAACATACACTGGAGTTCATATGTTGCAGGATGCAATTATCATGCCCGTCGTCGATACAAGCGGGAGGGTAAGCATGGGAAACTCGGCGACGGCGGGCTGACAAGTGGGACTGTGGAGATCAATGACACCGTTGGGGTCCGTTTCCGTCCGGCCGTCAATGGACGCCAAGCCCGCAAAACCCGGGGAAGTCTCAGGGGGTTTGGACCCGGACCGTTCGGCATGTGACGGTGCTTTCTCGATGGTTTTCTCTCAGGCTTGCTCTCACATGAAAATCATATTCTGATCTTGGGTTTAACTCGCAATAATCAGCTTGACACACAAGTGACGTGCGGTTGAGATCCGATCATGATGCAGATATCTTTGGCTGAGACTCCAGTCTGTTCGTCTACAGAACGCTTTGCTTGTTACAAGGTATATGGGAACATCAGATGACTTCACGAGATAGGACTCGATTCATCGGTCAAAGTCTTCAGAAATGCGAGTCAAGTAGCTCTCGGCTCGTAATAGGGACTAAACACACTTAAACGTACCCCGATAGACTGAGTAGCGACGTCATAATGCGCTCTTCATATTGTACAACTTCCAGATAAAAGCAGTTCGCAATGCATTCCCAAACTAACCCAAGAACGCCTGTCCCAACACAATATGCTCCCAGACCACCATCGTACCCTTCAGTGTTGACCCGCTGCGTGAACACGTCAAGCAACAATGACAACGTCCATACCGACGCCATTAAGCAGTGCAGTAGCCACCATGTCATTCGTGGGAACCACGATATCCTCTTCATTATCCAAATCAGACCAGCCTCTCTCGGGCCCCCACAGAATCCGCTTCCCATGCGACAGCGCTGTATTAATCAGCCCGCGCATCATGGCGCCCTTCTTCCGGACGCTGCTCCACGCGTCAAAGGTGACGTGTTCGACAAAGGGCATTTCGGTGAGCACGTCCGTCAGCAGACCACGGGAGAAGCCCTCGTAAAAGTCGTCGGCGCGACGGAAGCCATTAAAAATGCCGTCACTGGGGTCGCACTCGACAAAAACGGTCAGCTTGCGCACGCTGGTGCATTCGTGCAATCCCAGGGCCGGGTTGACAACCCAGCCGCGCGGTGGCTTGTTCCAACCGGGGCCGAGGCGCATCTCGAGACTGGTGATCCAGGAGCGCTGGCGGGCGCTCATGCGGGCAAGCAGAGGCTTCTTGGTCTTGAAGTGCTTGCCTGGGTGGGTGGGGAAGATGCGGAAGGTGTGTGTGCTGTAGAAGAGGTAGCCGGCCTCGAGACTGATGGTCCGACAGGTGCGCAAGAAGCCCAGCTTCTTGTGGATGCGCCTGTAATTGTCTGGGTCTAGGTCGAGGACGTAGTGGGTGTCGTCGAAGAAATATTCGTAGATCTTGACTCGTAGTTCGGCCGGCAGCTCTAGGAAGGGAAACGGCTTTTGTTTCCTTCTGGCTAGTCGGGAGAGAGGCTTTGGGGGGGCAGAAGCTTCACCCGTCGCTTCGGCAGAGCCAGCCAAGGTTAATGCGCCCATGGCTTTGGTGACATCCTCGCCGACTTGTCCTTCAATTCCCCCTTCAACCTCTCCGTCAACGTCCCCCTCGGCCTCGGAGGCATAAGTCGACGGATAGGCAGAACTCAGCGGAGTATTGAGATTAGAGGGGATCGGGGTCGGAGGGGCATGAAGCGAGTTGTCCACAACGGTCGCGACGGTGCGGGACGTCCTCGTGGTGATTCTACGCCCCACTAGTTGTTGGGTGGCTTTGCGAGGCATTGTGGTGTAGATCGTCGTCTAACGACAGGGCGAGCGAAGAAAAGGTTGAGAGATACGGTAAGCAGAAGTAGTGATGATTATGATATCGCGATCCTGGCAAAACACAAATAAGCAGTCTGTAGGGCTGACTGGCGCCACTGTACTTTCGGGACGCGAAGTGGCAAATGTTGAATGTCAAGGGCTTGGGTAGGGTGAGAGATGGATGTAAGTGGATGTTGTAGGAATCTGGAAGGATAAAATATCGGTTCTGAGATGGTTCAGTTTCTTCTGACTCTTGGCTTTAAGCTCGATGCGTCGATGATAGTAGTAGGTCTAGGCTGTGTGTGTGTGTGGTTGAGTACGCAGAACTCTGAGAGGGTGGTCCCATCGTGAGTACTGAATGCGCAACGACTGGACCACCCTCTAGAATGCATTCGCGGAAGCCATGGTGGGCGGCGATAGTTGGAAGTTGGAATGGTAAGTGGCAGGGAGTTGTAGAGCGCGGACTGGACTTTTTTTTTTTTTTTTTTTTTTTTTTGGATGATTGATAATGACGGTTCGGGTGGCGGAGAAGGAGTGGACTTTGCGTTTGTGCTTGGATCACCGCAGCCGTTCGAGCGTTGGATGAATGATGATATGTTCCAGAAGAAACAGAGAAGACGGGAGTGGGAAGGAGAGAAGATGGGTTGGAAGCAGAAGAGGGCAAGTGTTAAGGATTCGTCAATTGTATCGATTCGGTTCCGTCTCGGCCCGCTAGAATGATGCAGAAACGAAACGAGCAAGAAGTGGTCACCTACCGAGAAGTGCAGGTGAGGGGAAGGCAATTAATTGAGTGGACGATGTTGAATGGTTGGATGTCCATCACAGCAAAACACGGCATCGCTGTATCGCTGTGCAGACGATTTGCTTTGACCGACGCATTACATAAGCTGTACGCGGATACTAACAGGGTTAGGGTGAACATGAGAAATCATCACAAATGATCGCCAAGAAGAGGTATTGTACTGTAACAGAAAAACATCCACTTAGCATATGGTTTCACCTGGGACTTTTGAGGTGATCAAGTCGTCAGTCAGGTCACCCAAGCTTCCCATCGTTTGGATAGCAACTGTGTGGTTGGGAGAAGAGCGAAGTGGTCTGAATGGCTCAGAAGAGCTTATCGAAGACCAGTCATACCTTTGAATGCCCGGTACTTGATTATTTCGCAACTCCCCTTCATTATAATAATACTTGCTCATTTCCCCGCAAGAGTTACTGCTCATTTTCAAGCATCTGTAGGCGCAATGCCACTCAGTGGAAGAGTACATAGTGTCACTGTCGCCTAACGTTTTCAGTATCTGCAGTCCTATGAACGACACCTGTCAGATCATGCTTGAATCATCCGAAAGACATAGGATCTCGGACACCTGTCGTAATAGATAGTCTCCTGGAGACGAGATCAAGACTTTTATCTTTTAAGCCATTGGAGTTGAGATGGTGAATTGGAGATTACAGACGTGATTTTCATCCATCCATGCAACAACCAAAAGCTAAAAGATGACGACATGTCCCCCACTGTCTTTGACGCTTAACTCCGTATGTGGGGCCATTGGGGCCGGGAACAAGAACTCTCAGAGGGAACTCAAAGGTCTGTGCACGGCGGCCTTGGAAGATCCAGCAACCGACCCCTCCTTCATGTCTGATTGGACCAAAAGAAGCGCGCCAAGGCTGAAGTTCAACCAGCAGCGTTGTGACGGAAGGTTCAGGACTCAAGTTTTTTTTTTTGGGCGGGCAGCCGGCCAGGCGGGAAGCTTGAGTGTGTGGAATTGGAAAGTTTGGTTTGGATCCATATCATATCGCTATCAGGCCCAGCGGATACTGACTGACTGCAACTGACTCCGACGCCCTGAATTTCCGTTATCCTATTGTTATCGTCACTTGTTTCCACCACCTACCATAGAGGCAGCAACCAGCTCCTCCCCCCCTCCTGCAACTACCCGGGCATCCATCCACCTTCGGTTTCCATCACTAGGGGACACTCGACACCACACAGCTCCAAACAGCTGCTGCTCTTTGTGTGTCCAACCCATATCAGTCATGATGCTGTCCAGAGCTGCCGTGCGCTCCATCGCGGGCGCGCGTGTTGCAGCTCACGCGGCGTCGCCTCTTCTGTCGCAGCGCACCCTGCCCGCCGTCTGGACCCGTTCCATGGCCAAGGACAACAAGCCTCCCAAGTTCACCAAGCCCGAGAGCACTCCCGCGCAAAAGGCTACTCCCAAGGCCCCCGAGCCCGCCGAATCCGAGAAAGCTGAGCAGAAGCAGCAGCAGCAACAACAACAACAACAACAACAAACCCCAGCCGAATCCGAACCCGAACCCGAAATCGACCTGTCCAAGCTCCCCGATCTAAGAGGTGGTATTCCCACCACCCTAGAGTATGAAATGGCTCAGAAGGAGGCCGGCAAGAAGCCGGTCGCCGGTGAGGAGGCAGAGACACAGGCCGAGGGCGCCGAGGGCCCTGAGGCCGCTACGTCAGGCAGCGGTGGCGGTGGCCGCAAGAAGGGCCAGCTCCCCGATTCTGCCTACGTTTCTTCTACCGAGAAGCGCCGCCAAAAGATGGCCAACTGGGCCTTCATTGCCGCTGGTCTCGCCTTGGTGGGTGGAACGATCTACTTGGGCAGGGAATGGGATGAGGAGGAGCTTGAGAAGCACCATGATATACCGAATGGCTGGGGTCTTGGCCTGTGGTGGAAGAGGGCCAAGGCCAGGATGACTGGAACCGTCAGCTACTACCAGGAACCTGCCTTCGAGAAGCTGCTACCCGACCCGGATCCGTCCTTCGAGCGCCCGTACACCCTCTGTATCAGTCTGGAAGATATGCTGGTGCATAGCGAGTGGACGCGCGACCACGGCTGGCGTCTCGCCAAGCGTCCCGGTGTCGACTACTTCTTGCGCTACCTCAGCCAGTACTACGAGATTGTTCTCTTCACCAGCGTTCCCTTTGCCAACGCTGAGCCTATTGTCCGCAAGATGGACCCGTACCGCTTCATCATGTGGCCCCTCTTCAGGGAGGCGACCAAGTACAAGGATGGCGAGATCGTCAAGGTAGGACCACCCAGAGCTGTCAAGATTGCACCGTCACAGTAGCTAACCAACCATTGTCGCACAGGACCTTTCTTATCTCAACAGAGACTTGTCCAAGGTCATCATCATTGATACTGACCCCAAGCACGTGCGCGCCCAGCCCGAGAACGCCATTGTCCTCCCCAAGTGGAAGGGTGATCCCAAGGATACCGAGCTCGTGTCCCTCGTTCCCTTCCTTGAGTTCATCCACACCATGAACTTCCCTGATGTCCGCAAGGTCCTCAAGTCCTTCGAGGGCCAGCACATCCCCACCGAGTTTGCCCGTAGAGAGGCCATTGCCCGCGCTGAGCACAACAAGCTCGTTGCCGCCAAGGCCAAGAAGGCTGGCTTGGGCTCGCTTGGCGCCCGCTTCGGTATCAAGCCTAGCAAGCTGAACCCCATGGCCATGGAAGGCGAGGAGGATCCTTCTGAGGCTTTTGCTAAGGGCAAGATGATCCAGGATATTGCCCGTGAGCGTGGCATGCGCAACTACCTGGCCATGGAGGAGGAGATCAAGAAGAACGGCGAGATGTGGCTCAAGATGGAGCAGGAGGCCCAGGAGAAGGCCCAGAAAGAGATGATGAAGAACATGCAGAGTTCCGTCTTTGGCTGGTTCGGCGGTGCTCCCAGCGGCGAGCAGCAGTCCGGCGAGTCGGAGAAGAAGGCCTAATCGACCAAACGAATCCGCCCCCTCAGTCATCCGCGACGATATGTATCAACACCTTGTGACCATTTTCTTGTACTTTTACCATGTCTTTGCTATTTGTTTTTTCCATTTTCCATTCTCTGTCTATGATTGGCGTCACTACAGGGATCTACCGGACTTCTCTACTCCGGTCATGGTATTCTTCCTTCACATGCGGAGCATTGGAATAGGCGTGGGTCACTTAGGAAAGAGAAGGTTTCATACATTTACATAATCTGTCTGAGGGTGTGGTTCTAGAGGTGCTGTAGAATGTCTCTCAACGAAAAAAGTTATGACAATTCCAACACTTTTCAATATCACTTCAGGCAAACATCCCTTCTCAGCAAGAAGTCTTGTCTGTTCGCCTCCCTGCATTCCATTTGTGATTCCAAGAGCACGTTACTGTGTGACCGCAAGTCGAGGGAACATCCTAATCGAAGAACACCCACTAGCTCACTTGGCTTCTCTCGATATCACAGCCGCCTCGCGTTAAGCGAGGTATTTGTCCTCGTATTGTGAGCGAGCACAGTCCCACCAGTCGAACCCGGTGCTTTATCAAAGAAAGTCATTGGCATTGAGCTTGGGTTGGCGCAACTCAACACCTTATTGCATTGGATATTTCCTCGTCCAGTGTTGCGAGGACTGTGACATGTCAGCCTTGACATATTCCGGATCAGGGGTAGGATAGCCGATACTGATTCGATGAGATGTTACGCCTTTGAGCGAACCCCTCTTGACCACGCCGTCGGGTCAGAACTGTGAGGAGCACAGTCGAGATACTGGATCTTTGTGACCAGGGTCACTCATCAATGTCTGGAGACCTTTTCTTTCCACCAGGTATGTTGGCAAGTCCCTCTGGTCACTGCTCCCAGATCTCACAAGCCATGAAAATCCAGTAGGCAGATAACCGTTGCACTGCTTGAGGTCATAGATCTGGAGTTCTACCTAACTTGGAGGTTACTCTTGATAGCTGCTACTGCTGTGCTTCGGTTCGAAGTTTCTTCACTGGTCGGAAAAACCGCAACGACTCGCCACTTTGCACCCTTTCAATAAGCAATCACTACAGTTTGTGCTTCTTCTAGAAGCGGACATGATAACTTCGATCATCTTGGTGTGCTCATGGTGTTTTGTCCACCGAAAATGAGCGAGCAAGAAAGCATTTAAACGACAATGGACTCCTCTCAGCAGTGTCGAAAGAATTCCAACCTCCAACTTGACATCCTCACCACTCCTCAATCCTTTCAACACAACTTTCTGACACTTTCAACCAAGTCCACTGGCTAGTCCGCCGCCAACAACATGCATATCCACTCCCTTCTTGCCCTGACCCTGGCAGTCACCACCTCGGCCTTGCCCTCCCTTCCAGGATGTCTCGTGACCGATGAGAACTACTCTCGCGCCTGCCGTGAGGTCGGCCCCGCGCAGAGCAAGCTGGAAATTGTCGACGGCCAGAAGCAGCAGAACCGCGGCGGTCTCCAGGGCCAGATCGAATATGTCGACCAGCAAATCGGCAAGGAGATCGAGTGCCCCGGTTGCGGCAAGAACATCGTCGGTGACCTTGCCCAGTCCAGATCCATCGATCATAACAACAAGGTTACTGGCCAGGGTGAGCAGCAGCTTGATATGATCCATGGACAGACCCATGAAGAGTGGATGGGTGTGGGCCAGCAGCAGCAGGACAGCATGGTGAGTCTTCAGAGAATCCATTATCTCTATCACGCTCAAATCTCGGCAATACACACTAACGATCAACTCTTTTACCACAATACAGCCCCATGGCCAGAAGTCCAACTTCAAGACTGGCCAGAATCAGAAGCGCAACCATCACCTCGGCCAGCACTTTGACGACCAGTCCAACACCCACGGCTCCGTCATGAACACCGGCAAGACTCAGCAAGATGAGCTTCTTACCAAGGGCCAAGCCATGACCCAAGAGCTCTACAATACCATGGGCCAGACCAACGGCCGCATCCAGGAGCGTGACATCACCCACAACTGGGCCAACCAACTCAACCAGGGCCAGAACCAAGAGCAGCAGGAGCAATTCAACAAGGGTACCCAGCAGACGGAGGGTCTCTACACCACCAGCAACACCCACGGTGTCATCCAGGAGTTCAACAAGGGCGGCCAAAACCAGCAGCTCTACAACGGTCAGCAGGTGGGTACTACTAACCAGCTGTACAAGACCGGCCAGAACGGTATCCTCATGACCACCAACCCCAACCATGAGCAAGAGCAGTTCAACAAGAACCAAGGCCAGGGTCAGCAGCTGTATAATGGTCAACAGACTCACCAGCAGCAGCAGCAGTGGAACAACGGCGGCGGCCCCAACGACATCCTCATGACTACAACCCACCAGTTCTACCAGGGCCAACCCATCAACACTCAGCAGCTCCAAAACAAGGGCCAGGGAGTCCAACAGCACTTCCCGCGCCAACCCATCAACACTCAGCAGCTGAACAAGATCGGCGGTGAACAGACCCAGCAACTCAATAACGGCAACTGGAACCACCAAACCACCCAAGAGCTCTTCAAGAGCACCACCAACGGCATCATCCAAGTCCGTCACGAGACTGCTGGCGAGCATTTCGATGGTCAGGAGGAACAGCAGCAGTTGGCCGCCGGTAACAGCCAAAGCAAGCAGCAGCAAGAGGAAATCGACCTTGGCGGCGGCCAGCACAAGAACCAACAACAAGAAGCTGTAGTAGTCTTGTCTCCCAAGCAAATGATGGACTTTGTTGCTGCTCAATCCAAGCATCAACAGCAGTGGGTTAGGGAGCAGGTGGTTACTGTGGATGGCAAGCAGCAGGAGGTTTGGACTTGTGTTTAGTCACTGACTGACTTTAGTCAGTTAGTTAGTCTTCCCAGCTGAGAAGGATGGGGAAGATGGCTGGATGGATGGATGGATGGATGGATGGATGGATGGATGGATGGGAAAGAATGGATTCAAATGAGTTGGATGATGAGATGAGATGATAACGATGTTCAAGTTTCATGACGCTGATGCTGATGCTGATGCTGCCTGTGACAGGTGGTAAACAGCTACTTTTCGAGAAAGGGTATAGTGCATTGATGTCTCAATGGGTTCAACGCCTTTCACTCGTTTGGTTGTTGAAGGGGTTTTTCTATTCGAGGGCGATGTTTTATCTGTTTTGTTGTTTTCTAGTGCTTTTGAGAGGATAGCAATGGAGTCGCTCGTTGAATTATTGTTGTTCTTCGGATAAAAGTAAAGCAAAGTGAAGTGACTGTCATGCGGAAAACGAAACCGAGATGCTGGCGAAATCTTGCCAGACTCTTCACTTGCCCTTTACATACTCGGTTTTGACGCCATGGTCATTGGACGTCTCAATCCGAAGAAAGTCTGTCGTGTTATTGCCCATTGATGGAAGGAAGAAGGAATGTTCGAACCACCTTAGCAGAACCGATTCACCTACGGATACACATACACCCAGCAATCACCAAGTTTTGAAAGCCGAGCATCAAAGTGCCGTTGTCTCATTCATCCCCTTCATCAAAAAGTATCCCTTGCGTAACTTATTGAACTCCAGTTTCCATTCCATGCCGGTTGGTCGGTTGATCATTGACAACATTACTGGTATATACATAAACATAGTGATACCCACAAAGTTGATGCTTTAGAGTTTCCAAATTTCCTCCAGTTCTCTCATCCCCTCCTTTCTCCTTTCATCCAAAAAAAAAACGCTGTCCTCCGGTATGTATACGAATCGAGTCGCGGGTATAAGTCACGTCACGCCAATCATCAGAATACCATCACCACTCCATTTCCATATTTTGTTTTCTCTTCGAAAACCTCGTCTCATGGATCCGCACCTTCCGCCGTCATCCCAGCCGAAGTTCCTTTTATCCCTTCTCCTACTGCGGGACTGTGACTCTCCTTATCTCTTGCAGCTGTCGTGCTCCTGGTGCTCTCCGAGCGATCGATATTTGCAGTAACAGCACCGCTTCCATTCCCCTTCTCTTTCTCCACCTGTTCATTTACTTTGATGGTCCTCTCGGGCTTTTTCCCCTTTGTCGTTACTGAGGTTTCCTCGCCCGAGTCACTCTCCGTCGATGTTCGGACACTCTCCGATACTGACGTACGAGCTGCGCTACTCTCTCCTTGGAATGTTATGTTGATGTTCGGAGGGTTAGACGCCGATTCCTCTGTGCTGGCCGCGTTATTATTGCTCCCCTCTCCTATCCTTATCTCCTCTTCCGGCTCGACGACAATGAGTGGCACTGAGTCGAGACGCAGACTTGGCAATCTGGTCGGTAGGTTCACGGTTCCGACACCTCCTCCCCCTGAGATGCTCCTCTGGTGAGCAAGGGTTCTGCCTCCATCCGTGCGCGTAGAGAGCGATGTCTCTTCGGCTGATGGTGCTGGTGATGGACCGGGGTATTCCGGAGGGGGTTCGTTGTACGGAAGCGGCGTCATGGTGGTGGGGCTGTTCCTACCGGATACAGCAGCAGAGGCAACCGGGGAGCGGAAGGGAGTTAAGTCGTCCAAGCGAACGTCTTCGTAACCTGGCGGAGGCGGCATGTTGACGGCGCCCAGGTCAGCATCATCGGCATCGATCATCTCAGGGCTGGATCCAGCGCGCGGGGTATTGGCAGCCGAGTTTGCCCTGGACCTGGATATCGATCGTCCGCGTTCTTGGCTGTTGCGCGTAACGAGGCTGAACGTGCTGCTACCGCCCGCTCCAGTCAAGGGTGTAGCCACAGTCGACGAATCGAGGAACTGATCACCCAATCTGGAGGTGTCGATACTGAGTGAGCTCGAACCCCTCCGGTGGTGGGTGGCGGAAGTACTAGGCCTTACACCCTGCTGCGACGCCGCCATGCTCGCCGCATCGCTCAGCAACCCGACCCTTTCGCTTTCCGTGCTGTTAGCCCGGATGCGAGTGCCATCCGCCCTAGCGACACCCAAGTCCGCATACTGTACACTGCTCGTCGCGCGCGATCGCAACTCCCTGATGCGATTGTGTTCCTCACGAAGCACCTCCAGTTCCTCGGTATTCCGGGCCGTCTGAACCCGCGCCTGCTCTCTAATCTGGCGCAAAGCTGCAGAGTTATGGGCTTGCCGAGCCTCTTGGCGCAGTCGTCGCCGCTCCTCCCGCTCTTGGTTCGCGCGCCGCCTTGCCACGCGAATCTGGTACAGTGCCTCCATTTCCTCGTCACGTAGATGCTCCTCATCCTCCGCAGTCGGCATCTCCACCACCACGTCGATACCGTCGCGCTCGCCTTCTCTACCTAGTACTCGCTCGTTCTCGCCTGGGGCTGGCCGGTAGGGCGGGAGTGTCATGATGCTGCGGATCGACTGGTTACGGTTTACCTCAGCTGTCGTTCCTCCTGTCGCTCCTGTTCTGCCGGCTGCGGCGGCAAGTCGAGCGTTCACCGCAGTGAGTGTCTCCTCCATGGCGTCCTGATTTGCTCGGTTGTGACTGTTGTACTCTTCGTCGATGCCGGCCTGAGCGTAGGCATGCTTGACAGGCGGGACCTTCCATTTGGTCCACAATCGCTTTAAGAAGGGCGTGGGTATGTATTTTGGGTTGGGATGCCTGGCGCGGACGGCGCGTAAGGTGAGAGTGATGGATAACATCAGGGCGATTACGGCAACGACAATGGCGACAATCTGCAATGGGAAGCAATTGTTAAGAGAGGAACACCATTTGATCTGGAATAGAGAGGCCTACAATGCTAGTTTGGGTGGGCTTTTGGGAAGAGGGAGCATTTGGGTCCGGGGCTATGTCGATGCGTGGCCATAACCTGACTGACATCGAAACGGCATTGGGCTCCAGTGACGGATGAGAAGCCCGGATCGGTATCCGTGATTGTGTTACAGGCATCTTGGCTGATGGTGGATATGTGTACTGGTATATATATTTAACAGTTCGAAGAAGCGGCCTCGTCGACGATCAATGGGTTGAAATTATCCTCTGACTAGAAGGCCGATGTCTCTGCATTGCTCTTGGTCGTCGTCTGTCGATGGAACGCAAAGTCGTGAACCGGGAAGAGGCAACTCGGCAATCGTCACACAGCCCTCCGCAAGTTGACAACGCCAATGAGAGTGTTGAGGCGCGGTTGGGGGCGTTACCGGTCTCCAAAGGGTCGCAATACGCGGTGATATACGCGGTGATCGGCCTTGTACAGCCGTTCGACGGGAGTAATAATCTCTTAATGTCGGCGGCCGGTGCAGATATGCAGAGGTAGTGTAGAGTGTGGTATGTGTATGTAAAGGTTGAGGCAGTATTGATTGACACGGTCTGCTATTCGCACTCACCAAGCGAAACAAGCGTAGACACAATACCCATGGAGATATACGACTAAGCAGATGGGCGATGGAAACAGAAAAATCCGCCTTGGCGGCTGAACAAATCGACCAAGATGAAGTTGAAAGGGTTCAATTAGTTGGAAGAGAGAACAAAGAGGAAATCGCTATCATGCTTCGCATTTTCCACCTAATCTTTCGGTAAGGCGGGCGGGCGGGCAAGCGTGCGACCTGGGAGGGCTGGGAAGTGGAAGCAAAAGAGAGACAGGGAAGGCCTGAGTTTGGGCCATTCAGAAGCCAAACAAATTGGCAGGGGCTGTCAACGGTCCATCCAGCAGGCCCCCACTGGGCAGTGCCGCCTCGTGTTGCCCCAGCGGTGTTGCGCAGTTGTTTACCATACCCCTTGGGAATCCGGTAGGGCGGTACTGCAAGAGCAACAAGAGGGTGCAGGGCAACAACCGTGAACTACATCTCTGGGTACCGGGAAAAAGACTGTTTTTAGAAAGACTTTACTTTATGACCTATGTAGGCTCGTTGTTGTTTCAAGTTCAACTTTTTCATGACTTTCCTGCCTCGAAGAATATCACACCCCAAGACCCTCACTAACAGACAGCCAAACTGTTACATAGGCGGTCTTGAACCCCACGGCATCAAAACAACGAATGGAACACCAAAGTCCCACAGTGGATCGCTTTCCCATCCCAACCGAACGTCCTCTTTCATTTTCAGGGACGGGCACTTTTACCTATTTGGACGACATCAACCACAGCACTCAACCATACATATGAAGACGATGTCCTGGAACTCTCACTGATTGTTTCGTGGCTAACATGGGCCCCTCGGTCTCTTGTCCATGTCCAAGCGCACTGCCATCTATTGTGGCTTTATCTGAGGCCGATCTCCAACTTACAACCAAGGTCGGTTCTCAAGGGAGTGGCTGAGTGGGACGTCTGACGGGATACCTACCCACTGCCACCGTCCTTTGAGATCACCACGACCACTCGGTCCAGGCTGTGCATACACTCGATCTTCTGTTCCTGCGCGGTTGTCCTTGGTCGACACTGATTTGGGCATGGTCAATCGTCTATTTGTGTACACTATGTACAGTGCAAAGGGTCCAACAAAGGGAAGCTTGTGCAAAGTAAGAGAGGCACAAAGGATCTACGTAGATCCCATCTAGATCACCGCCATGAGCTCTTCCGGCCATCCCATCCTCCATCTTCTATTTCCAGTCGGCGCTAGCACGCAATCAGGTCAACGTGCAGAGCAATCCCCGCATACGCTGCCCTTGCCTTTGCGATATGTACCCTACCGACAGACATGTCCGAGCTACGCAATACATACTGCGCATTCTGAACACATACATACATATCAGGATACAATCCCGCTTCGTCTGTCCAATAATACTTGCCCATCCGTATATACACGGCATGGCCGGATTTATGGCAGTTTATTGCTTCCTCTTCTCCGTGTCTGCGGGGTACGGGGTGAGATGGTATACGTGTGTCTCAACTCTAATATTACTGACTTTGTGCCTCAAAAAAAAAAAAAAAAAATCGTATTGTAGTTCTAGAATCCTTAGCTGCTGCCTGTTGTAATCACCGAGAGACAAACATCTATTGACTATCGGACAGCCACGATTGCCTGAATGGTTCGATGACTGCCAGCGTGTCCCGACTCATCTTTTCAGTGCAAAAGTGCGACAGATGTAAACCTTGACTGCTATTCAAAGATGGGCAGTCTTGTTGTTCCACCTAAGACGTCCGGACTCTCGTCAGTCAAACTGGACACTCTGACTTGGTCAAAGGGGAACTTACAAATCCAGAAACAACTTCCACAGAATGGAAAACATCAAGCCCTGAAGGCCATTGCACAAAATCCGCGTCTTCAATCCGCGGCCAAGCAAGCCCTTGATGCCATCATTGACAATAACCAGCCTCGCTGCTTCGGCTAGACACAACATGTTAGCGTAAAACAATCCTCTTGCTGAAGATTCACAAACAAAGGGGGGAAGGACTCGTCCGTCCAAACTCACAATAAGAGACCTTCTTATCGTTGACCTGCCGATACGTCTTCACCACCCTCAACGAATTCGACACCGAGTCGCTCACCACGCTGGCCACGAATCCCGCAAACGCCAATCTCAGCAACCAGATCCCCAACGGGTGCTTCGCCGGCTCCGGTATGATCTCCAGCAAATAATCATGCGTCGCATACCACGGGTAGTTGCCCACAAAAGTCGCCGCGGCCGTCGCAAAGGCGCCCCACCAGAGACTGCCGATGCCGTCCGTCTTGATACGTTGCCGGAGGATGGCGGTGCCTCGGGGTCCCTGAGCTTGGAGCGTGGTTTTCAAAGTGTCGATGGGTGTCAGGATCATCCGGAAGGCGGCGGCGCAGAGCGAAGCGAAGATATCCTGGATCGTGATGGGCAGGCGCTTGAGAAAGGAGTTGGATTGGAGAAGGGCGTGGATGCCGGCGTTGGCGGCGGTGTCGCCGAAACGGGCTGCTGGTCCTGCGGTTGTGCTTTGCGTTTGAGTCAAGGACTTTTGAGAGTTGTTGATAGGGCCTCACTCACCTTGAAAGAGAGCAGCTCCCATTCCATCGTAGTACCGACGGAGGCCACCCTGTCGGTAGAGAGTCTTGGTGGCGGTGGTGAATGAGGTGCCGAAGCGGTATTGGTAGTTCATGATGGTTCGTAAGGGCTGGATAAGGGTAAGTGACTGCCTTGCTCAACATCAACGGTGAGAGTTGAAAAGATCACATACCATCAAAAGCAACACCTGAAGCACCATGGCCGCAGCACCGCTTATACCACCACCCAAAGCCCGTTTAAGCGCTCCCTTCAGGTCGAACTAGAGATGATGAGGTCCATTAGTATCAGTCCAAGTCAAACACTTACGAAAAAAGTCCTGGGGAAGGTGATGATGCAGCAACCCACGTTGACATCCGCCCCAGCATCGATCCAAGCCTTGACAAAGATAACCGTCACTGTGATCGCAGCAACAGTCCAGAATATCCTCCAAGCAAAGTAACTGCGCGTATATCTGCTTCTTTCATCTTGTTCTGCCTCCTCAACAGTATCATCATCAGGCCCTGCTCGATGATCACTTTGGCTTATCAACAGCGGCGTCTCCTCGTTGATAGTGGTTGTCTGGCTTTGGCCGCTCTCGATATCATCGTCAGGAGTTTTGGTGGGTGGCATGGTTTTATCCAGACGAACTTTTAATGAGTAGGATAAAGAGAGCTTTCGATGATGGAAATAGTCGTGTTGTTGATGTAGTTATGGTTGAATTCTGGATGTATTATGTTTTTTTTTGTTCTGATGAGAGATATCGCCTGATAGGCTGCCAGCCGATCCCAGTCGTATCCCCCGCAGCAGACAGATTACCAATCGGTGATGACGTGCTAATCTCGGCCCCTTTGGTGGTCGGTATGAGACACCCATCTGTATATCTTTGAAGTTTTGGGTTTTTATAATCGGGTTGTTCATATGATGAGTTTCAACCTCCACCGATCGATTATGTTCGGTGTCAAGATCAACAATCGCCTTACGTCGAGTTGATGAAAACGATGTGCAACACTGCGAACATTCACGAAAACCACGCTAGCATGTGGTATTAATGGATAGTAAACAAACCAATGTGTGTCGACAATCCCATCTATAGTACCATCCATCCCCAACTTATATTTCCCAATAGCCCCAGCTCGCCGGCGAAGTACTGAATGGAGGTGTAATTCCCCGATGCTTGAGCGGGAGTGATGGTAGCACTCATGTTGAAAGCGCGGTCCCAGGCGAGCGTGTCGCGTTCCGGCCAGCCTTCCCTCTCGTCGGAATGCGTAAAACGCTCGAAGTCTTTCAGCGAAGTGAGGTTGTGCGGGTTGACTGTCAACTAGGAGAAATAGGTCGCTATGCGGGGGAAGTCAGTATTTAAGACGAGGTTCTCAAAGACAGATTGTTCCTTTTTCGTAGTCTCATAGCCGGGGAGGAAGAGGTCGTTGATGATGATGGCGCCGGCGGAGCGGAGGACGGAGAGAGCTGCTTCGAAGGCGGGGAGGACGGGCGCGCAAGGGTCGAAGGCAGGATCGTCGAGTTCGATGAGATTACGTGGGACGCCAATTCGAGCACCGCGCAGGGCGAGGTAGTCGCAGGCGCCGACGTAGTCGGGGATTTTGTCGACGGGTCCTGCTGAGGATAGTATACCACTCCCTCAGTCTGACCTCTGGTAGCAGATCAGCTTGATGTGTAATTTTTGCTGCGATTGCTGGCCCATTGAGAAAGGTTTGTTTTGCCAAGGATGACGGCGCCGGCTTTCCTCAACTCAGCGGCCACTGTGCTGTCATCGGACACTTTGGCTCCGACCAAAGCGTATAAACCGGCTGTATTATCCATCTTGTCTGGCGTGGTAATGTTGTCTTCGAGCAGGATTGGGATGCCATCTAACGGACCCATGATCGTGCCGTTTGTTCGAGCAGCATCCTCTGACGCCATCGAGAGGGCATTGGTGTTGAGCTGGGTGACAGCCTTGAGGGTAGAGTTCACCTCCAGAATACGGCGGGTATAGGCATTGACGAGATCGATGGTGGTGGTGAATGAGCCCTTCTCAAGCCCGGCAGCTAGATCTTCAAGATCAACATCCAGTAGTGATGGGAAATGTACGCAATTGCCGGCTGAGCCCAAGAGTGGCTTTTGCGAGCAGAAGGCATCGCGATACCATGATGACGCGAAGGCTGTGGCTACAGGAAGGAGACAAAAGACTGTAGGAACTTTATCTTCGACAACGGGAAGGATGGAGCAAGGGCTCAACGATGAACAATGGTTGAGAGCACAGAGAAGTAGAATCGCTGGGTGAGAAGATCGCGATGTTTATACGGAGGTCGAGAAGTGATAGATGCGAACACCCGATAGATGGTGTCAGATCATCGAACCCCGACATCCTCACCGTCCGCAATGGATGTGAAAGATGGCTGGTATACGCGATAGAAGTTGGGCTGTATCGTTCAGATACGAGGCGGGAAGTTGGACTGTCTGTTGGGAATACCCTGTGAATGGTGTCAGGTTACCGACATCGAGCTAGAGGACCAACGGGATCAAGACGCGATGTCGCCGATCCAGTCTATCCTGGTATTTCACCATGTTCTTTCTATATGCAACCTGCTTCTTCACACCCCGAGCTTCTAGCCCAGGATTGCAATGAAAGAGGGTGAGCACAAGCAAGATGTAGTGTGGTTCGCGTCGCCTGGAGGCAGTGTAATACCAGGGACACAGTGGAAGGTAACCATGTGCAAGCACAGAGGGAAACCGACCGAGTTGCAAAAATTAGAATAATCACGATTGTACTCCGTAGAGCACTTTCAGAGATTAAACTGAAAAGAACAGATACTACACTTGATCTAAGCCAAAAGGCAAAGAGAGCTGAAGAAGAAAAGAAGAAAACAGGAGCAAAAGTGGGAGGGGTGGCCGGCATTATATACCCTCCCGGGTCTCCTGGGGCTGGTCTGTGCACGAGTGCAAATTATCCGTGCACGAGTGCAAGTCGTCGTTCGCAGAATGGGTGGAGTCGGCATTTGCCAGTGAGGTCCATGGTTCCACCACATGTCAGGCACGCCCGCCCACTCCTCCACGTGCAGGGCGGGCACAACGGAATATGTAGGCAGGTCGGATATGGGGGCGGGGTCTCGGTTCCCGTTTGCAACGCAATCCGGCACCATCCACCACCACTGCAGCTTCTCTTTGTCGAGCTCAACCTCACCACTCCAGCAGATCATGTATCTTCGACCTTTCACAAAACAAGGAGTGGGACAAATCAACTGTTAACTGTCTTGACTTGGTATCAATTGCATGCTAAACTGTCAAATTTCAAAGGATGACGCATTTGGACGGCAATCCGCAAGGCCCTTCTTTGGTTTCCTTCTGCTTAGTAGGTTGCTGTTCTTGCTTCACGGGTTCCTTCTTCTGCTGCGGCGCCGGCTTGGGTTGCGAAGCTGTTTGATTGGCAGCAACAGCAGTTGCTTTCGCGCCAGTGTCACTTGTCTTCGCCTTCTTCGAGCCTTTAAAGGAGAATCACCGTTAGCAACCACTCGCAGAGACATCGCTTTCGCGCACATTACAACCAAAGGATGCATACCAGTTGCAGTTTCTCACGCACCGGTAAGCTTGGACAAGGTGTTGTAGAACTCCTCGCCCTGAATGCCCGCAACCTTCAACTCGCTCTCGCTGGGCTGCCTGCTGCCATCACCACCGGAAAGGGTGCCAGAACCCCAAGGGCTGCCGCCGTGGACCGCCGAGAGGTCGGACAGCTCACCGAACACCTTGGCGTAGCCGAGAGGCACATAAATGATGCCGTGGTGGGCGAGGGTGCTCATGGCCGCAATGGCAGTCGACTCCTGGCCACCGCCGAGACCAGCAGTGGAGATGAAGAGACCGGCCGCCTTGCCGTAGAGACCGCCGGTGGCCCAGAGCCCACCGGTCTTGTCCCAGAAGGCCCTCCACTGGGCAGGGAAGTTGCCGTATCTGGTGGGGATGCCGAAGAGGAAGCCATCGTACTCCTTGAGGATCGCAGGGTCCTCAATGACGGGGATGTCGGTGGGCTTGGGCGGGGCGTACATCTTGGCGAGGACCTCGTCGGAGAGGGTCTCGGGGACTCTGATGGATATGTCAGCGCACTCGTCCAAGCGGTGGATCGCAGAGTATTGGTCTACTCACTGGTAGAGGTCGGCAGTGCCACCGGCCTTCTCAATGCCAGCCTTGGCAGCCTCAGCAAGCTGCCTGATGTGGCCGTACATAGAGTACTAGAGATTGTTGATTAGCCGTTTGTCCGACACATCAAGAACGACGGATACCTACGTAAACAATCGCGATCTTGGGCGCCATCTTGATTAAGGATATTAATTAGGTATGAGTGTGGGTATATTAGAGTATGGTATGAAAGAGTAGACGTTCTTGTGGGAAGAATTTGAATGTACAGAGCATGTGGCACAGTCGTCCTTATATACGATGAACTCCTCCTCATGGGATCAGGGGTCGTCTTGAAACCAGCGGGATGAACCTGCAATCCATCAACGCCGATAACACGTTGTGAGACCGATCTGGATTCGTCATGATTACCGTAATCAACTGCAAATCGGCAACAAAGGGTAACAGCGTCCGCTGGAGAGCAGATCGGGAGGGCTCTAGGCTCGCAGATCCTCCATCATGCGACGACCTTTCCCTAACTGGCTGGAAATGGTGTCATTGATTCCCGTACGACGTGGTATCATTGTAATTACAAGCACTGTACATATGGTTGCTTAGCTCATCGGACTGGAGCATTGCTGAATAACGGATGACAACGCCCGGGATACCTGACTCGGCCTTCGTTGTTCAGCCTTCAGTAAGCGGGGCGACTCGCTTGTTGGGAAGGTGGGTCAAGGGTGAACCCCGGCTCGAGTCATTCGTAATGCTTTGTTACCATTGACAAACTTTAAAGTTGCATTTTGGGAATAGCATCATTAAACTCGGAAGATTCTCGCACTGCATGGAAACATTCGCATAGTGCCGTATCTATGGCATATTTTTTTTTCTCAAGTTCAGGGGTGAAGATTTTACACTACTCCATCAATACGTTATATTTTCTCGGCATGATAGCCAAAACAAGAACGAAGGGGTGTCACAATGGCGTTTACACCCGTCCAGGGTGAGAAGATGCAGACACTCTTGACCCGAGTTCACAGAACCTTCAAGTTTCCTCTGTAGCTTCTCTCACCCCCACCAAAACGTCCCTCAACCATTCACTCTCTCTGGCCTCATCTTTTCCAGCCTTCACCAAGCCAGCGCCTGACTAGTCGCCCTCACCGGCTTCGCATCTTTCTGCTCTTCCGTACCCTTCACCACATGACCATGCTCATGACCCTCCTCATGTTCATCCTCCTCGCTCCTCGGCAGCAACACCGCAACATCCCAAACCAAGCCAAACCTCTCCGCCAGCTCGGTCCGGATAATCTGATCCCACTTCTTGATGAGCGGATGTGCTAGCGCAATATCAGGAAAGAGAATTTCTGGCTCTGCTTCTTTTTCCTCTCTCTTTTGGCCCTCCTCTTCCATGTCCTCTTGATCCCTCTGTCGCTCTTGTTGTTGCGGTTGCTCTCGCTCAGGATGTTGATACCGCTCATGCTGCTCCTCTGTCTCCCCTGGGACCTCAAACTTCCAAGTCCCATCCTCATCCCAGTACTCCTTGCCGTAGATACTGTGCACGCTGAGATCCTTTTCTGCTTCCACCAACAACCTCTTGACTCTCTCCTTGATATCCTCCTCCCCTTGTCCTTCATCATCCTCCTGCTGTGGTGGTCTGCGCCCCTTCGCCGACGAAGAAGAGCCAAGAGAAAAACTCAACCCCTCCAAAACCCCCAACAATTGCCCCGCCATCGCGCCGATCGTCGCTCCCAGCCCAAACCCCTCGTCAAACCCAGCCTGCACGTGCTCGGCTTTGGCAACGGTGATGCCATCACGATAGCCGGCTGTGGTGTGTTCCTGTTGGAGGCGGGGGATGTCTGACGGGTGATTATGCCCACCATGGCCTCTCACCGTTGCTTCGTGATGATGATGGTGATCTTCATGTGAGTGGGAGTGAGCATGTGAGTCGTCGCCCCAGACATCATCATCGTTGTCATCACCATCGTCGCCCCAGACGTCATCCAATGTTGTGTTGCTGTTGTCCTCAACGGAAAGGGTAGTATCATCTGTTGGGTTGTGGTATTCGACTGCGGGTGCTGTGGGAGCGACACCGGCGCCGGCGTTGTTGGTGATGCGACCGGATGAGGACATGGTGGTGAAGAGGTCGGGGTCTTCTCTGGAGGAGATTTGGCGCATGAACATTTCTTTTTGTGTTTCAAACCAATTGCTGCGGTGGTGGGTGAGACGACACGTGGATCTGAGATAGAACTAAGCGCTGATTCGAATTGAGATATGGCGGCGTCGGCATGCGGCGCTTTCGTTCCATGTGAACTCGAAAAAAAAAAAGGTCAAAACGCATTGAATTTGTCATCGTGGGTCTAGAGTCACCTTCAACCCTAACCCTTTTACAATGGAGATCGATGGATTGGGTGATGCCATTGTCAAAACTCTTTTATCCGATCACAATGTCACTTGGCTGTTATGTGACGTTCGCACTGACGATGTAGAATCTGTTCTCCATTGGTATACCCCAAAACACCTAAACCGCTAATAAGGTTCCCAAACACGTCTCATCCAATAACGCCCCGCCACCCCTCAAATAAACTTCTTCTCAAACTTCTTCAGCATGCCCGTCACTCCCCTCTCCAACTTGCCCGCACCCTCTTCTAGCCTACCCTTCTTCTGCTCAGGCACATACAACTGATGGTGGACCCCATACTCTTGCTGACCAGCGACATTTTGTCCATAACCCGCTCCTTGCTGCATCGACGGCGGTATCGGCGACGGCGCAGCCACGTAACTAGCACCAGGTGGCGTGGGAGTAGGAGGAACGGCTCCGTAGCCGCCAACCGCAGCGACCGAAGCAGGTTGTGCTGGGTATCCTTGGCCATATGGGCTAGCAAATCCAGGGCTGACGAGACCGGGACTGGGGAGCCCACCAGGCATGGTGACAGACCTTTGTACGCCGGGGTGTACGGGCGGTTGGCTGAGGCCTGTCGGGTAGCCACCTCCAAGCGCGCCGAATCCCTGGGGCGCGAAGCCGGGCGAGGTCACGCTGTGCTGGGGAGGAGCAGCAAAGGTCGGAGCTCCAGGCGGGTGCTGTAGGTTTGGCGGAGGAATGCCTGGGCTCAAGGGCCCGCGACCGCTGGGGGGAGGCAGGCCTGGTGAGAAGGGAGTGGTCGCATCGTAGGCCAGAGTCTGGTGCAACGGATTCACCGCGGCATCCTCTGGGGGAGGCGTTTTCTCGCGGTATCGTACGGGTTCGGCGGCAGGTGGCGCAGCCGGGTTATAGGCCATCGGAACGAATGCTTGAGGCGATGGTGTCGAGTGATCGTGGGAAGCAGACACTGCAGACATGGGCGGCGGAGCAAAAGACTGGATTGCGCCAACTTGCGGAGGCTGTGATAGAGTGGTCGGGGGTGTACCGTGGTCAGCGATTGCTGCCCTCTCGAGTTGCTGGACTACCGCGCTGACTTCGGTATCGTGCCGAGGAGGCGGTCCTGGCTCGTTGTGGACATCGCACTGGTGAGGAGGGAGCACACGCCGGATGCCATTGACGAATTGCAGAGCATCTTGATGGTTGTGAAAGTAGATGTCGAGCGAGTGAAGTTTGTAGTGGTACTTGGCCTGGTTATGAGGGTCGAATGTTGGTAGATGCCACTCCTCGTAGCCCTCGACCTCGCCAACCGTCAAAGTCACAAGGCAGGTGTGGTTGTAATCGTACTCGAGATGGGTTTTGTCGAGGTCTGGCGACACATGGTGTTAGCCTTCCCACTGTCGTCCCGAGCTATCACTCTGAAATCCTAATGCTTACAGCCATCGAAAGCATCCTGATCTTCCCTTCCAGGTTGGTTCGCAATCTCCAGCCGTGCGCGCCCCAAGTTGGCATCTTCGAAGAGGTATACATAGGAGCCCTTGTCGAACCTGTGATGAGGCGGGTTATTTGTTGGAGGGCCGTAGAAGTAATGGATATCACCAAAGCTATGAAGCGAATCTATCAGTCAGAATGCGCCCAGGAAATATCACCTCTTTATGGGATCAACGGAAGACAAACTTACAACGTGCCGACGTTCTCCTCTCCTTCACGGGCGGCCATCTTTTGTGACCAACGAACTCGCTTGAGTGAACAAACACAACAACACAATAACGGTAGAAAGGATTGAGAAAACTAAAAGACAGCAAACTTTCTCAGCTTCCCAACCGAGGGCTATCACGCCTAATATCAGAGATGACGGAACCCAAAGAAAACAAAAGCCACTCGGCTTCCGCGTCTTTGCGACAGTACCCTACCTCTTAATACCCTTGCAGGAGACCGTGGTCTGGTTCTTCACATTCGGCTCTCACTCCATGGCGCAATCAGCACACAGCCATCCAACCAGCGCGCACGATAGGTCGGTGATGCGACCCCTAGTGCCGGTAGAAGTGACCTTGCCTGGTGGTTGCATCGTCCTGGATGGTCACTGGATGGTCCGCCTGGGCGCTTAAGGTGGGATGCCAAGAAAGAAGCACGAGCAAGTCAATTGTCACACTCTCCAGTCCTTCTTTCACAATTGACGAGGACCTAGGGAAAGGAGCGGGAGGGAAAGACAAGAAAAAAGGTGGGGTACCTAAGCAGGATCCATCCCAATAACCTGAACCTGGAGAGCTACATAGAAAGCCCCACCGGGCAGACACCTTTGGCTAGCCTCTCTGGCCCACGGGAGGGAGGCCTTTCAGGGCAGCAGGGGTCTCTTCTGCAGTGACTTTGGTGCAAGGCACAGTGGAGGTCATTCACTCTTTCAGCGCTCAGGTCTTTTTTCGAACCATCCCTGCCCGTCCTCCACACGGCCCCGGCGGCCAAGCAAACGCACGCACGCCCGCCAGCCCGTATGTAGTGCCGTACGGCAGAAGCGGACAGGGCAGCAGGGGGACAAAAAATCGGCAGCACAACTACCTGACGGAGCCACCCCGATCGAGACCTCGAAACCGCAATTCGCATCCGGACCCCGTTGCGCGCCGCATTCGCGACTCCCGAACCTCCACTTGTTTTTACGGCTCCTCCGAAGTCCGAATTCCTCCATCACGACCACCGACCCGTGACGGCCACCCAACTGTGCGCAACAGCTACGGTCTCCCGATTTGTGTGCGTTGCAATCTTCTTTTTTGTTTTTTTTGTTTTTTTTGTGTCCCGCGAAACTTCATCGGCACGCCTAGACTAACCTCAAGACGCCCCGTCGCTGCAGCACCGATTCCTCATCCGCATCATCCTTCTCTTCATCCCGCAAGGTCCCCAGTTCGCCGCCGCATCTCCCGAGCACTCTACTCCGGACGGACCAAGCCATACCAGCCGATCGACCCGACGACTTACGCGACGACGGTCGACTTCTCTCTCTTTATAACCCACCACCCAGTACATACCCAATTTATCTCTTCAGCAACACAAAAGTCCCACACGGGCATCACCAACCTTCAAAATGGGCATTCAACAAATCACCAACATGTGCTCGCACCTCCAAAACGCCTCGCGCGCTCGCCTGGGCCTGACCTCTCTGCCCAACACCAAGTACAACCTCGCCCTCGCCCTGGCCCTGCACCGCGCAGGCTTCATCTCCTCCATCACGCGGGGCGGTCCTCACCCGCCCACGCCCGAGGCCCTTATGACCTACGAGCCCGAGCCCGTGACCAGTGCCAACGTGGCCACGCGCCGGTTGTGGGTGGGACTCAAGTACTGGAACGAGGAACCCGTCCTGAAGGAGCTGAAGCCGATTTCGAAGCCCTCGAGGCTGGTGACTGCCTCCCTGGAAGAGCTGAACCGTGTGGCAAGGGGCTTTCCCGCGGGATACATGAAGGGGTTGCAGCTGGGCGAGTGTTTGTTTGTGAACACTGATAGAGGTGTGTTGGAGGTTAGGGAGGCAGTGGAGAGGAAAGTTGGTGGGCTGGTTTTGTGCAAGGTAAAATAGATGGGTAGAAGAAGAAGAAGGAGGGTCTCAAGGATGGACGGTTGGGATAGGACATGGATTTGGGAAAATGACGGCATTGTTGGGAAGGAAAGGGAGAGGAATAGAAGAAGAGGAGGAAGAGTCACCGCACTTTGGGAGGATCCCAAACCTGAAATGGAGCCAACCATTTCTGTGCGCAGTGTACGATACGGATGTCATTCCATTGTACACTAGACGACTTAGCAAGACTGGACAAACATGGAAAGGAATAGACATTGGCAAAGCAGAGCTCATCCTTGGTTCTTGCCATGTGAATATGAGGTATGAGGCCAAGAAAGACAACGAGCTGGCATCCTGTATGCTATGATCTATGCATGACAACCAAATCATCAGCACTCACTGTGGAAACAGATTTCACCAATACTAATAAGGAAAGGAATCAATTCATCCTGCTCCAGGGTGCTGTACAACCCACTATCTGCTATGCATTCATACTTCATGCGTCGCCAACTTTCTTACAAATGTGTGATTGGTCTTTCTACAAAGGTATCATGAAATGTGCTAACCCAGTAACACTGCATCCCCCTCTTTCACTGTCTCGAACAAGTAATAGGGGTGATTAAAAAAGACTCTACAGGCCAAAAAGCGATCGCATCCACCATTTCTGGCTTCCTTTTACGAATCAGAAGTGTGCTTAAATTCCGAAGTGCTGGCAGACTTCTCCTCGCCGTGCTCCTAGATGTCAGCATCGGTGGTATCAACAACCTCGGCAGCGGACAAGGGGGCAGCTTCAGTCTCCTGGGCTGGCATCTCCTCCTTAACATCATGAACGTCAGAAGTGGGGGTTTGGGGAGCACCGGCAGCCTCCGCGTCCGACGGTGGTACCGAGACCTCCTGGGTAGCTTCGGTGGCTTCCTCTACCGGCTGAGCAACTTCTTGGGGAGTCTCAGTCACAGTGGGGAGGGGCACCTCAACAGCTTCTTCTGCCTTGGGAACCGGCTCAGCCTTGGCCGCAGCTGAACCAGCACGAGACTGTTTCGGTGTCGTAGCCGCAGATGGTGCTGCAGATTTAGTGGCAGGTTTTTTGGTCCGTGGCTTGCTGAGACTTCTCTTCGCGGCAGGTCCGGGGGTGGCCGATGACCTCCTGGGTGGGGATGTGACAACCTTCTCAGCGGTCTTGGAGGCGGATGCCGCGGTTGGACGCGTCATGCGTGCCAAAAAACCTTCGTCCACTTCCTTCTCCTTCTTCGTTGGCGGATGATCCTTCGCAGTCTGCTTCACAGGCACACCTAAACTAGGGCGAGGCCGGTTCTTGGTCGAGTTCTGTCTCTTGAGGGTCGAGGTGGCCGTTTTCGGTGCCGACATAGTAGAGGATGGCACTCTCGCTCTGCTAGAGGAACGGCTAGCCGGGGTAGGACCTCGCTCGCGAGTCTGCGACTGGGCGCGCGCATTGCCGAGCTTGGAACCAGAAGCAGCCGTATGAGTGGTGAGGCGTTCTGGGAGAGCGGCTGGGCGTGTAGGTGACTTGGCCTTGGGCTTGGAGCTTCCAGTGATGACAGGAGATGGGGCCAAGGACGATGGCTTTTTGTTGAGCGAGGAACCGAAAGATTTCGTGGTCTTTGCCGCCGAAGGCTTCGGGGTAGCGGTCTTGCCCGGAGTCTGACTGGATGCGGTCGTAGGGCTTTTCGCCTTGGGGGTTTCAGCAATGATGGGGGATTTGGCAGGCTTAGCTACTGTCTTGTTGGCCGAAGACGTTGAAAGAGGTGGGAGGTTCGATTTTGTTGTTGTTTTCGGGACGGTCCGCGCCGCCGGCTTGCTGGGATCTGTCTCTTTGTCTTTGCCAGCCCCGGCTCCATTGGGTGCCTGCGTCTTCTCTGCTGACTTTGAGTCACTCTCCGTAGTAGATAAGCTGGTAGCCCCATCTAGCTCCAACCTCTTGGGTTCCGCCGATGCGCTAGCCGAAGATTCTACATTCTGTGCTCGTGGTTCTTGAGCAGAGTGTATCGGACTCTGAGCATTCTGGTTCGCTTTTGGAGACTCGGCCGGTATACGGTTCGCCTCGGGACTCGCCGGTGCTGATGTTTTCTCCATAATCTGGTCAACGGCATTGGCTTTTTCTGATGGAGCAAAAGGACTTGTGATGTCGCCTGGGCCGGCTGGGGCTTGTTGTGTGGGCGTCTCGGAGTCGTTGCTGCCTTCCCGTTGAAGCCCGAGTCTTCCACCTTTCTCAACCGCAATGAAGCTCGTTTTAATCTTGTTCAAAGGCCTAGGAGAATCGGCTAGAGGTTGAAAGAGACACTAGCTATTAGTCCGGTCCATGCATAGTGTGATGTTGTGGTTGATAACAACACCCAAGATGACCAGTGCAGTTGGAGAAGAGGTAAACAGGTGATGGAAATGGCGACAATTGGAAGTGGAAGATGGCGGAACAGAAGACTGCTGCTTACTTGGAGAGATGACTGGCGACCTGCCACGATCCGGGGGACTCGTCTCCCCCTTCTGCTCGAACATAGCCCGAAGGTTCTTAACCGCGCTCATGGCTGCTGACTTTTTCGAGCTCGAGCAAGACCTAGGGAAGTTGAGAAGCGTCGGGCCACGAGGTGATGAGTAGTAGGTTGTGGCAAGGTGGCAGGAGCGGTTGGTTCTGGTGATTTTTGTAGCCGACAGGTCCAAGTCGACTGGAAGAGAAGAAGGATCTGACTGTTTGTTTAAGGGAAGTCGAGGATCGTGGTCGCGTCGGGAAGGAGAGATCGGGGCAAACGGGCGTGCCTCCTTTAAGCCCCTGGACCCTGCGCAAGGGGTCTTCGTGTTGTAACAGACTCGAAGCGGCTTCCCCACGCGCCACTATAAGGAGGAGCTACGGTCCTGACCCGAGGAACAGGGACTCTGGAGGGACGGGAAGCGATGCGCGCGTGGAGCTGGCGACGCTATGACGAGAAATCGGGAGAGCTGTTTGCTTGTAGGGATGTCCGTAGAACGTGTCGCGGATAATTGTAGCGCAGAAGTTGGGGGAGTGTCAGCGACACTTGGCGCGATATATGTAGATGGATGTTGATGAACAACAATGAACAGAATGATGAGGGATAAACTTGAGGTAGGTAGAGGTAGTGTGGTCAGAGAAAGAGACAAGCAACTATCGCAAATTCCCCAGATTTACGTGGTGCTACCGGGCAGTCGAGGGTTTACACTACAAGTGACGGCCGGGGCGCGTTTAATGAGCAGTGCTTTAAAAAGTACGGCTACTTCAGGCGAGCGGAGTCGCACTGCAATAGCGTATGTGGCGCTGGGTCTTTTGATGCAGACAAGGGAAGTGCACGTCGCTGCAGGTCCATGGGTACCTATGTACGCAGTAGGCCTTGACTTTGTTTTGCTGAGAGGTCTTTGGATCGGAATAGGAATCCCGTTATAGCCACTGCCCAGGCGGCACGAACCAACCAATCCGAGACTATTTCCAGACATTTGCCATTGAGGCTATCGTAATGGAGAAGAAAACTCTTCCAACAGACTGGCACGTTCACGATGAGGTGCCACAGAAGCTGAAGGCTGCGTGTTGGCCTAGGCTCTTGCATGAAGCTATTGGCTGTCACAAACAGTCTAAATTAAGGAGCTTTTTGGGGGGGTTGTTAGTGCTAGCCGGTGTTGGTGGTTGTGAGGTTGTGATTGGAAAGTCCATTTCAAGGGCACACATGTCAAGCTTTTACAACTTAAGACTCCCATCTTTCAGTCTGGCTGCCTTCCTTTCAGTTAATTGTCGTACAATCCTCGATGTTCACCATATGCCGGCTTGACACAGGCACGCAAACATACATACTCACATCCACGGACATCTCCCTCTCTGGATCATACATCCCGCTCCTGTATGTGGCCGGCGGATAGCTCTCCGTGACAAACGCTTGGCGCCCTTCAACCCGATCTCGCGATGTTTCAAGTCAGTGTTTCGCATTGGAGGTGCCCCTGGCGCAATAGACGATGGAACCGGACTCCCATCATGACACCCAAACCTCGAAACGACCGGCGTCCACCTAATCCACACGTGGAATCATGCTACGTTGACATTACCACGGCCTGTGGACTGTCCATGAGGACACGTGAAAATGGGCAGCGCTGGCGATGCCGAGAGCATATATGGCCTGCTCTCTCCATGTTTTCTGAAATGACGTCCTTTGGAGACGGATACTCCGAGTCTTGTCATCTTTCCCAGGTTGTCCTTCACTCTCCGTCACTGCCGCCTCTACCATGCTGCGTAAGCCAGAGATGTCGAGGCATAGGCACTCTACAGTAGATCACCTTACTGACAGGCCATCCTGGAAAAGTTGCGGAACAGCCCGCAGCGATCAATAAACCTGGAGAATGCTGCATGTTTACTTCCCAAACAGGCTAGTCTCTTTGTTGAACATGCCATTAGTCACTTCACTATGGCGCTTTTGGTCCGATCCCGGCCCTGGTGAGCCATGCTAAGGTATGATTCGTCCAACATTTTGGAAGCTATCCGCGGTACTTTGTCTTTTCCTCCGTCGGCATTTCTCCACTCCTCGAGACTTTTTCCTTTTTCTCTTCTACAAAGTCACTTGTAACAGAAAAAAAAGATGGCGGCCAGGACTCTGAAGATTGGTTAGCAGCTTCCTAACCCTTTCATCTCTCCCAATGTCTTCATCCAATGCTGCTTGCTGCTGGGAAAAAACAGCGCCCTGCTAATCACCCCGCTTTCTGCCAACAGGTCTCATCCCCGGTGATGGCATCGGCAAGGAAGTCATTCCCGCCGGCCGGCGCATTCTCGAGGCTCTCCCGGCCTCTCTGGGCCTGAAGTTCGAGTTCATCGACCTCAAGGCCGGCTGGGAAACCTTTGAGCAGACCGGCAACGCCCTGCCCGAAGAGACAGTCTCGATCCTCAAGTCCGAGTGCGACGGCGCCCTTTTCGGAGCCGTCAGCTCGCCCACCAAGGCCGTCAAGGGCTACTCCTCTCCCATCGTCGCCCTGCGCAAGAAGCTCGACCTGTACGCCAACGTGCGCCCCGTCAAGTCGGTCCGGGGCCCCGGCGTCAAGCCCATCGACATGGTGATCGTGCGCGAGAACACGGAGGACCTGTACGTCAAGGAGGAGAAGACGTACGACACGCCCGAAGGCAAGGTGGCCGAGGCCATCAAGCGCATTTCGCAGCGCGCCTCGTCGCGCATCGCCACCATTGCCGGTGAGATCGCCCTGCGCCGCCAAAAGATCCGCGAGGGCGGTTCCCCTTCCATCCACAAGGGCCCTCTCGTGACCGTTACCCACAAGTCCAACGTCTTGTCCCAGACCGACGGCCTCTTCCGCTCCACCGCCCGTGAGGCCCTCGCCGCCGGCCGCTTCACTTCGGTCGCCGTTGAGGAGCAGATTGTCGACTCGATGGTGTACAAGCTCTTCCGCCAGCCCGAGGCCTACGACGTCATTGTCGCGCCCAACCTGTACGGTGACATTCTCTCTGACGGCGCCGCCGCCCTCGTCGGCTCGCTCGGTCTCGTTCCCTCGGCCAACGTCGGCGAGGGTTTCGCCATTGGTGAGCCCTGCCACGGCTCCGCGCCCGACATTCAGGGCCAGAACATTGCCAACCCCATCGCTACGCTCCGCTCTGCTGCGCTCATGCTCGAGTTCCTCAACGAGGAGGCGGCGGCGGCCAAGATCTACGCTGCTGTTGATGCTAACCTTGAGGAGGGCAAGCTGCTCAGCCCCGATCTTGGCGGTAAGGCTAAGACCGAGGAGGTTGTGCAGGATATCCTCCGTCGTCTTTAAATGGGGAGCGCGATTAGATGGCAAGGGTCATGAGTCATGATATTGAAAATTACCAAGTATCCGGCTCGAGAACATAAAAAAATGCTGTTAAATGATGTACTGTACGACATTTACATGAGAGCGGTATCCTCCCGCTAGACACTTTACACCTTGTACATAATAGAGGAAGGACGTCGTAAATGATGGTTTTGAATACCCACGATAGTTGCAATTGCCGTGTGGATGATGTGGTTTAAGACAGCTTCCGCCAACTGTGAGCTGTGGGTTCAGGCTGTTGATAGCCACAAACTCGGCATCCTTGCCAAAAGATGGACAAGGTATCGGGGCAGTGTTCAAGCGCGTTCATGAACATCACATTACAGCCAGGTTCGACACCATGATCTTAATGAGAGAAGAGATTATGTTCGCTTTTGCTCTACCGAAACCCATGAAGCAACCGTTTCCAAGGTAGTTTAACCATTCCATACATGTACAAAATACCCCTTTTCTTTTTGTCATCACACATAAAATACTACAGATCTATGTACTGTACAACACTGGACATCCTGTATACCAAGAGAAAGAAAAGCCGCCACGCTGCTGTATGTTCAAGAGTTACAAGAATGCTAATCGGGTTACATCGTTTTAGCATAGATACAACCAGATGATCTGTTTGCCTTCACACGCCTCCCCAGTCATGAATCATCTGATGGGGAAGAATAGTCCGTCGTGTCTAGGCCAGAGCAGCAATGATCATCTAGCCGAAGGACGCTACTTCGACCGTTCAACAACATCAAGTCCAGGGTAGACTGACGGCTCGAAATCGGCCTTTGATTCGAGCCCCAAGACCAGGTCCGAACCTGACTCTCAGGCTGAAGGCAAGCGCCGCGTGAGGGCCAGCAGCGCGAGCCTCTCGAGTTCAACCGCAGCAGCAAGCAAATTCAAAGTTTTTCAGTTCTTCAACAGCCAGCTTACTTTGTGCGCTTAGCCTCGAGCTCCTTCTGGTACTTTTGCACCAACTCCTTCTGGAGGTGGGGCGGCGCAGGAGCGTAATGGCTGAACTCCATGGAGAACTCGCCCTTGCCCTGGGTGGCAGCGCGCAAGTGGGTGGAGAAACCGAACATGGCGTTCAGGGAGCAGTCTGCGACCATGGTGAACTCATCGGCGCCGACTTCGGTATCGACAATGGTGCCGCGCTTGTTCATCAGCATGAGAATGTTACCCTGGAACTCGGCGGGGGCCGAGATGGTGGTCTTCATCAGGGGCTCGAGCACCTGGCCGCCGGCGGCGGTGAAGGCCTTGCCGAAGGCCATCTGGGCGGCGAGGTTGAAGGCGTAATCGGACGAATCGGTAACGTGGGTGGCACCGTCGGTGATGACCATGGAGGAGCCGATGACCTTGTGGCCGAGCAGGGGTCCCTTGATGCAGGCCTCCTGGAAACCCTTTTGACAGGCAGAGATGTACTTGTCGGGAATAGTGCCGCCGACGACGCGCGACTCGAAGTGGTTGTCCTCGCCGCCGTTCGGGTTGGGCTCGATCCAGCCGACGACGCGGGCGTAATCACCGGGGCCACCGGACTGGCGCTTGAGGAGGTAGTCGAACTCGGCCTTCTGGGTGATGGTCTCACGGTAAGAGACGCGGGGCTGGCCAGTTTCGCACTCGACCTTGTACTCACGGCGGAGACGCTCAACGTAAATCTCGAGATGCAACTCACCCATGCCGCTGATGATGGTCTCCTCCGACTCCTCGTCGACGTGGAGACGGAAAGTGGGATCCTCACGCATGAAGCGGTTCATGGCCTTGGAGAAGGCGTCGGCGTCGCTGGAGCGCTTGGGCTTGATGCTGAGCGACATGACGGCGTCAGGGACGTACATGGAGCTCAGGGAGTAAGGGAGACCACCGTCGGTGAAGGTATCGCCAGAGGCGCAGTCGACACCGAAGACGGCGCAAATTTCACCGGCACCGATCTCGTTGACATCCTCCATTTCATTGGAGTGCATACGAACGATACGGGGGATACGGACCTTCTTGTTGCCACGGGAGTTGTAGAGGTAGGCGCCCTTCTTGAGGGAACCCTGGTAGACACGCATGTAGGTAAGCTGGCCGTAAGGGTTCTCTTCGAGCTTGAAGGCAAGACCGACGAAGGGAAGGGAGTTGTAAGGGACGAGCTTGACCGGCTGCTCGCCCTTGGAGCGGTCGAGGGCAGTGTTGTCGGTATCGTTGGGGTTGGGGAGGTAGTCGCAAACGGCGTCAAGCATGGGCTGGACACCCTTGTCGGCAATGGCGGAACCCATGAGGACGGGGGTGAACTTGCAGGCGATGGTAGCGCGGCGAATGGCGGCCTTGATCTGCTCGGGGGTAGGGGTCTGCTCCTCGAGAAACATCTCGGCAATCTCGTCATCAACATCGGCGAGCTTCTCGATAAGTTCCTGTCTCTTCTGCTCGCAAAGCTCCTTGATTTCGGCGGGAATCTCCTTGGAGATCTTGAGGTTGACACCACGCTGACCGTCGTTACGGATACACTTCATGTCGATCAAGTCGACAACACCCTCGAGCTCCTTCTCAGAGCCAATAGGGACCTGGATAGCAGCGGCGGGAATCTTGAGCTTGGTGTTGATCTGCTCGACGGCCTTCCAGGGGTTGGCGCCCATACGATCCATCTTGTTGACGAAAGAGATACGGGGGACGTTGTAGCGCTTCATCTGTCTGTCGACGGTGATGGTCTGGGACTGAACACCAGAGACAGCGCAGAGAACCATGACGGCTCCGTCAAGGACTCTCATAGCACGCTCGACCTCGATGGTGAAATCGATATGGCCGGGGGTATCGATCAAGTTGATGTGGTAGGTCTCCTCCACGCCCTTCTCCTTCTTCTTCCAGTCGGCGAAAGTGGCGGCAGACTGGATGGTGATACCCCTCTCTCTTTCGAGTTCCATGGAGTCCATCTTGGCACCGACACCATCGCGACCACGAACCTCGTGAATGGCCTTGACTCTGCCGGTATAGAAAAGGATGCGCTCGGTAACGGTGGTCTTGCCGGAGTCAATGTGGGCCTGTATATAGCTGGCTGTTTAGCTTCTTTCCCCATCCTCTGTCCTCGGTCTCTTATCTTTCATCTCGGGCGCGTTTGGGGTTCACATACGGCGATACCAATGTTACGGACACGGGCGAGTCTCTTGGCCTCCTCGGGGGTCATACGGGCGGCAGCGGCCTCGGGGGTCATGTTGGAAGCGGCGAGTTCCTTGGCCTGCTTAAGACTAGAGAAATACAGCGCGTATTGTCAGCTGGGTCTGCTGCTGTGGCATGCTGCCCCGGTGCCATGACGCCAGCCATGACAGCCTTCGTTTCACGGGAGATATCTTACGCAATCTCGGCCGCAGTCATGTTAGCATTCCTCAGGTAGGAGGACCTGCTGAACAGACGGCGGCTCTCGAACTGGGAGCCGGTCGACCGGAGGGACGGCGTCTCAACGGCGGCGCGGCATGCTCCAAGACTGACGGAGCGAACACCCTGGCGCACGGCGGCAGCGCGGCCGGCGTGGAGAGTAGCAACAGCCCGAATCACCCTCATCTTCACTCACACGCAGCGAAGGGGGAGGGGAGAAAAAGGAGTGACTGGTGGGAAGGAAGGAGTGGTGCCGTGGATTTGGAAAACTACCTAAAGTTTCCAAAGGAGAAGCACGGGGCAGGATGCGGGATGCGGATGCGGATGCGGCAGCAACTGACGGCGGGGGGAGTCGGGACGAACTCTACCAAAGCATTGCCCACGAAATTTTTAAGTGGGTCCTTTTTATCTTTGCTGGGGCCATCGCGCGGGTACCATGGCGCTAAATCTTGGGGGCGTGCGTCCATTGACTGGGTACTCCATCCACAGCTCCCCAAGAACCGTCAAGGTCCATACACTATCATCAACTGAAGCGTGCCACGACGAACCCACATCGACAACCTCACTGGCTTGATCTTCTGTGGACAGTTGGTATCCGAGACTCGTTGAAGGTTGAACACTGATCATACATTACTAGCACTATAAACAAACCACTCCAAACAGAACAGTAGCTCAATACCATACCCAATTGCCATCCCTCACTGTTTCAAGCCATGATGCCTAGTCCAAGTAAAGGAGGTACCGACCATAGGATAAACAAACTACCCAAGTCCTACCTAGGTAATGAATGAGTAATGTTCAGGATCCATCCAAAAACAAAACCGAATACTCTTTCAACTAACGCTACGCCCCTCGGGGTATCGTCATCATCCCGTTCCATGCGTTTCAACTCCCCCCAAAAAAAAAAAAAAAAAAAAGGAATGCCATATCCAAATCCAACCGAATGCAATGGCAGAGCCTATAGCAAAACGAATACGCCAGAACCAACCATGGCAAACACCATCGCAATACCCATCACAGACATCTGAGCGACACCGAATGCACTTGGCATGCCTGCCGATGCATTCTCGTCCTTACCATCGTTGCCCGAGCCACCAGTATCCGAGA
Source organism: Neurospora hispaniola (assembly GCF_033458365.1). Lineage (NCBI taxonomy): Eukaryota > Fungi > Ascomycota > Sordariomycetes > Sordariales > Sordariaceae > Neurospora > Neurospora hispaniola. The sequence goes on along the minus strand of NW_026944407.1, from coordinate 4,379,351 downwards.
ATCCTGAACTCGCCGCAAATGATGGCATAGTTGCAACGGGTCTATTAGTGACCGCCGCTTGATTTGGCGCCTGTGTTGCTGACGGGATCGTCGCGCTCATGCTGGCAAACGCCACAATGTTGCTTTCGGTCGAGTTGAAGTCCGTCTCCGCCAAGCCGATTTCATTGTTGACCAGATCGTAGACCACATATGCCGACCGCAGGAAGGTGTCGCCAAGGAGGTATGGCGCAGAGGTAGAATTCTGAATGCCAAACTCGCATACATCCTGGCCTTTGTTCGGTCCGCTCGTGTACTTTGGAGGGTCTCCACTAGTGAGATCGAGGACCAGCTCGTCCATCCGCACAGTGATGCGAGGGCCGTCAGGGCCGGCAAACCCAAAGGAAAAGTAGCCGTTACTAGACTTCTTCGAGCAGGGAATGACAGCCAACTCAAGCCTATCAGAGTATTCTGCACCGACTTCCTGCCAGATCTGATCCACGATGTCTTGCGGCAGATAAGACAGGGTCGTACCCGAGTCGAGCACTACCGGAATGGGGAACTCCTGAGAGGTAAGCGTGTCGTTACCGCTAGGACTAATTGCTTGTAACGATGTCAAGGCGACGATGAAGGAGAAGTAGTAGCCGTTACTACTAGGGTAGATTCTGATTCGCGTCAGGTCGCCTTTATACTTCTTTGTGTCGATGCCGCCGAAGAGAATACTGCCTTCACCCGCGTCTATGTAATGCCACATTGTCAGCTTTGCGTCAGTGTCAACGAGAACATGCGCTATACATACCAAGATCGTTCAGCCAGAGGCTGTACGCAATAGTGTTGATCAACCCATCATCGACCATGGCAACGGGCAGGTTGGGGTATTGGGAACTCAGGGAATGGCTATTTCCCACAATGGCCTCATTGATAGCATACCCGATACCCACCAGGCCGTACGCAATATCTGTCTGAGCTCCCAAGCCCATCGTCAAGTTGGTGACCGTTGTTCCGCCAATATTGAAAACATCGGTGAAATAGTCCCCCTTGGACGAACTGCCGTCCACATATGAAATGTCAAATTCACCTTGCCCTACTACCGTGTATGTTTGCGATTTGCTTGGGTCGACTAATACGTTTATCAGTTAGCATCAACGCCGTCTCAGGTATAAGGGAGCGGCAGGTCACATACAACTTCCCAGATCACACGCGCCCTTATTGCAAATTGATGCAGTCGAGTCCGGTACCCATACGTCGCTACTGCCTGTATCCAACTGCAATGTCACTTTCTGCCCAGGCGTCCCCATCTCGCATGTCGCAAAGTATCCTCCTCGGGCCTGCTCATTTTGAAGAATTGCCTGGTGCGTCGGGCCGGCCCGCCTTAGAAGCCGGTTTGGTGCGTTGGGTTCGTGCCTTTTCTGGATGCCCCAATGGACAACGCCGTTTGGTGCCTGCTGTGCTAGGGCAAGTTGAGAGAGCAGCGCAGGGCCCAGAAGAAGGGCAGATGATGTGTATCCCTTCATGGTTGCGATGGTTTGCGATTTCGACTTTGGATAGGTGCGGCTCCTCTCAAATGTCGGGGAGTCCGAGCGGAAGGGCCGGTGAGTTGGGTCCGGTCAAGAAAAGGCCGGCGTGTCTCGGAGGGCTTAAGCGCCGATGCTTCTTCGTACTTGGAATCCGACTGCGCGAAGAACAAAAACTGCAAAATGATGACAGGGTATTGGGGAGGGAAAAAGTAAGTCGACGATTACTTGTCGCAGTCCAACCTAACCCACAAGAACGATGTTGTGATGAAAAGGAGAGGCGAGATGAGCTTGACGGAGGCAGCCGAGGTCACGCAGCCAGGTAACGCAAGCTGTGCAGCCGGGAGGCAACTGAATGTCCGATGACACTGCAGCCTGAAATGGAGTCGAAAAGCAGACTATCGTAGCGTATTCATCCAGAAAGCTCAATACTGAAACGATCGGCGGAGAGAATACTGGCGAAGCGAATGTCTCCTTGCGTTTAGGGGGTATTTATAGTGGTATTGAGACCAAAAAAAAGACGGCTTTTGAAAAGCGAACGTGCAAAGAGGCGACGTAAACTGAGGAGCCAAGAAAAGTGACGAGTTGAGGGATTGATGAAAAGGGAAAAAGAGTGGTTGAAACCAGAAAAGAGAGAAAAATAACGAGAAGTAAGAGATGGAGGTCGGCGATGATGATGATGACGACGACTGCAAACATAAACCTTGGATGACCACTCCAAGGCTTGGCCCTTCCTATTCATTCCGTTACCATGCGCCCCTTCCGTCCAACGTCCCGCTCCCAACAACAAAAAGAACTAACGAACCAGGGTTCGATTACACTAGACGCAGTGTACAACATGGAGCCACTTGGGAAAGAGCATTACGAATTTCTGGTACCGACAACCAAACTGAAAGAGTCAGCAGCCAGGCAACACTGTGCACCGCCCCCGTCCCGTCCGCGATTCAGAGAACTGGGGATTTGATGCATTGTTGTGCGCCAGTTCGGTTTCGTCTCTTTCCTTTGAATGGCCCATCTCGGACTGCGGCACATCCGGATCTGGGGGATCTCCTTTGCCTCGCTTGCTGCAACACCACGCAACCCCTCTCTGCAAGGAGCTGTCCACTTGCGTGAGTGTACCAGTCAATGGAAGGTAAGATAACCGCGCATCTGCTGGCCGGCTGCTGTCCTGGACCTCCTGAGCCTCTTTCCCCAGTTGCATTGAAGCCACAGCCGCTGCTACAGCATAGCCGCTGCCGCCGCTTATTATTTTTCATCCCAGCATGAAGGCCCAAGACGAGTTTGTCGAGCCGCGCTTACTTTCTTTCTCACCCCCTTACTTCCTTCGAACATCTGTTTCCATCTGTCTGTCTTTCAAAGTTTTCGCTTGCCAAGTGAGCCAACTAAAATAGTGTACCTATCTGCGTCAAAAGAACTCAAAGATGAAGATTCGAAGGGCTATACTGTAATAAGCGGCAGGGACCACCTCTCTGGTGCCGCAGCGACCGGCCCAGGACTGGCCAGTGGCAGTGTCTCTGCAGTGACAGGTCCAGCCTCAAACGCAGCCCGAGACCCCGAATCATCCTGTCAGGAGTCCACTCAGTCACTTCAGTTGTCGCATCGTCGTCGCATCGTTAGTATCGCTTCCTGTCGCCACTGGCAACGACAATCGATCACGGAGTCGAGGTTGTCAAATCTGAGACAGATTCAATCGATGATCTTGACTGCTTTATACACAGTACGTACGCAGTTAGATACTACACTTCGTCGTCTTTGCGCTACAGTGAGTTGTTGTTAGGGACCGCGGCGACCTTGATTTTCCGGTTCGCCATGTCAGCGTGGGACTGACGACGCACTCTCAGTCGGCCCCTGCATTGACTGTGCGCTTATCAAAGTAAGTACACTGTGTATTTGTATGCCTTGTGAATGGGTGCACATCTTCCTACCTAGAACCCTGCACCATGCATCCCATTGTACAAAAATCTCCGAAACGGAAGAGAGCTTGCAAGTACCGAAAAGACTTCACTTTCCGCGACTCCAGCAGAAACTCCATCCGTCCCGTCTTTATTGTGGCAGTGCTACGGTTTCTTCATACCGAGCTGCTTTCTCTCGAAGGAGCCAAGAGGATACAAGATTTTTGAATACCGACGGGAATTTAACATTGAATATATATGTTCAGTCCTGAATAGCGGGTGTCCGTACTTCTGAGGTGTTCGTCGCTTCAAGGACACCTACTTAAAAGTCTCGATAACACGGCAGCATTGATAATGATTACCCTCCGAGTTCGCCGCGACGAAAGATCGGGGACTACTTAAGTGTATCCGTCTCATCCCACCATGATGATCATCATCCGTGTCACGTGCAGCCCAGCCCAGCCATGGTCCCTTCGTTGCCCTATTTCCAAGACCTCGCTCCAGACTTGAGTGCACAGTCTAGTCTAACCTCTTACGCTACTCAATACACTACATCATCATCATCGTAGTCGATTCATTCGTTGTCCGTTCAGCCTGTTCACACCCATACTTATCCTCCCTGCATCCGAATCATGTCGTCCCAGACGAATCAGCACCCCGAGTTGCATTTCATCGCATCCCCCGGAGAAGAAGTCCGACAATTATTGATATGATCGACCTATTACAGGTTCCCGGCTCCCACGCAAACCGTCACCCTGCATCCGGTTCCCGATGGACCATGCCATGTGCTGATGTTCCTGATGTGCCCAGCTAATCTTAGCAGCCTTCCATGTTATTGATCGAAAGCTAAATCAAGAAAAAAGACAACCATGTTTGCCACGTGCGTTTTTGTGGGTTGATAGTTGTTTATAGTCGTTTACACTACTTGTTCCTCGTGTTTGAGGATCAGATGCCCTTTTGAGGTCGTTTAACATATGAATTAAAATACCGACAGGCTTGGCCGGCTGGGCTGGCTGGTGGTTCAAAAGATCGAAAGAGAGATTACGGCTTGTGTACAAAGCGCTGTAGTAGTATAATGCCGGACAATGTTGACAGCATTTTCGAGTCAGCAGGCTGAAAAGAGCAAACATACATTTTGCTCTTGGCTAGCTAAGTGTCGAGGTCTAGAACCAGGGGCCCGGGGCTGTCGATTATGTAACGATCCCTTCCATGCTTGACGATCCTTGGTATTGGCAAGAACAGGGAGGGAACCAAAGCGCGCAACGAAATTGTATCGCCATGGTAGCTTTTTGCTTCTGTTTGCTATCGTGACGGGAAGGTAGTGAAGGGTTGTGACATGACAAGTCCAAATCCCCATTGACTAAGTAGCTTTCAGCGCCTTAGAACGCATTCGTCGTTGTACTCTCCACTACAAATTCCCCTGAGACGATGGACCTCTCTCTTTCTCACTCTCTCGGTAGTGTCTCTTCTCTCCCATTTCCAGTCCACGATTATATAATTCCCGGACCCAGGTTGGTTTCCGCGCGCGGCCTTTCTTTCCCCTTCCTATTCACTATCCTCAACACACTTCACAGCCATAGCCATAGCTCCGTAATTCATTTCCTTTTCCCCCTCTTTCTTTCTTGGCCTGACCGCGCTTGTACCTTTCAGCAAATCGTTACTGTTCAAGATCACATAACGACAGCCATGCCAACCGTCAAGAGTAGAACGGCGAAAAAGACAGAAGCTCCGCATTCGTACACCAATTTCCACCTGTTACAGAATTCCCATTGAGTTCATGAGACGCCGAAACCTTCCTGGGTGCACAGCTAATTGGAAAAAGAGAAAGTAAGAAGCGGGTTCCCTGGAGGAAGAGCATCCCCTGAATGGATGCACACAAAAAAAGCCATGGGTATACTCAACCTGGCTTTGAATCAGGAAGTTCCCATCGAAACCGCAAAACAAGCCACCCATATCCCGACCGCTTTGCTCGCTGAATCCCATGGCCCAGTGAAACATATAACGAAGATTAATCTGTGGAGAACCAGACGAAGAGAATCGAAATATAGAGGCAAGATGTCATGAAAGACATACCTTCGCTGTCGATAATAGCTATGCCTTCTTTTGTTTGTTCAAGCCCTAGCGGAATAACGGAGTAAAGCTGGGCGCATGTGAAATTGCACGCCTGGAGCAATCGCCGCAACTCCAACTCCTCATCCCTGAGGCAACAATAATCAAGACATGTCGCAAGGTTCCTCAGAAGGAACATATGTGCCATCCGTGAGTGGGGCTCACAAAGACGGCCAGTGCCGCAACTGTACATTAGAGGAAGCCTGTTACACTGAACTTCTTCTTCTCAAGTGACGCAGCGAACGCGTGCAAGAGTGCATTGAAGAGTGTAATGAAGCTCGGCTCATCGATGTCTTGGTTAGAATAAACTCCTAGAATCTGTTCGGCTCGGGAGGGCGGAAACCGTTCACTCGAGGTGCCTCATACTGGACTCCGGTCATGGCATCAATTCCTGGTGCTGGGGCAGCTGCGGCAGCTTGAAGGGTAGTACGTAGTGGTGGCAATTCCTGTTGGGACCTCCTGTTCTCGAAACCGTAGGTTTCGCCCATAGGAGTGGGTTGTGACCGTCTCAAGCTATTGGCCTCCATCTGGGCTCGCTGGAGCTCGTGTCTCAAATGTTCAATCTCGCGATCTTTGTTGTGGAGCGTCGACGTCAACACCTGTATGTGGTTGCTCATGCGTTGATGTTCGGAGATGGCTGTGACCTGGTCAGTTCGCTGAATTCATGACGAGAATAAAATCGGGGAGCGGCACGAACCCTTTGTGAGAATTTCCCACTTTGATGCCTTGGAGCCACGCTCCTGAGGCATCAAATCCCTCAATTGTTCGAATAGCTCCTTCATCTCGGTGCGCCGCTTGCGCTCCGCCAGCTTGTGACTAACACGCAACTCGGGTGTCCTGCTGTACGGCTGAGAGCCAGCATGCGAGCCGCCCTCCTCGTTTTGCAGATCACTAATTGCTCTGTGTTGAAGGCTGTGGTGATGGTGGTGGTGCACGGTCGGATTCGCAAAATCCGCAGATACACTAGAGAGCCTATGGGGGTAATTGTCATCAAGACGTCTTTGTCCTGATGGCAGCCTACTGTCCATGGTGAAGTGGCTGCTCGCCAGCGACTCAGCAATGCTGCTCCTCCTAGAGTCGATCAGAGACTGACTAGAGGAAGTGACGCGCTGTATCTCCTCCTCTGGGAAAGCCCACGCCTGGCCCTTAGTAGGCTCAGCAGCCCGAGCAATCTGACTCGTTGCCGGCCCAGTAATGGTGGGCGCCACCCTCGTCCTGCTTTGCCCATCTGGATTCCGCTCAGCGCTTGGCTGGTAGCCATTGGAGATGCGGTGATTGGTAAGAGCGTTCATGTCCGACCGCGGATTACGCTGCTGCTGTAGAGTCTGATGAATTGATGTTGTCGACTGGTTCTGGCTCGCATATGGCGAGTTTCCGAGCCGCATGTCGTTAAATCCCTGATTTAGGGAATGTCTGCTGTCCCAACTTCCTCTCCTGGACATGGCCTCCAAGTCACTATTGAGTGTCAAGGGGCCGCCATTGGGCCCTGATTCGTAGGACTGAGGCCGGTCGAAGCGTTTGGGGTCTGCGCTACCCGGTGTTGTGGGGGAAACCATGGAGGCAACGCTCATGTTGCTGTTTACGGACGAAAGATGCGATTGCGGGGGCTGAAGGTTCGATGTGTTCGTGGGGGACGGGGACGTCTTGTCGATCGGAGAAGGCTGGAAGTTGGAGCCGTTGGGAGTGAAGACACCGACGCCTGATGCTGCCGACGTGTCTAGGCACAAGTTAGCTTATCGATCAAGAGGAGACTTGTAGGGCGGCGCGACGGAGCGGAGACTGACGCTTGCTTGAGGCATCCGTCGCAGAGTAATAAGCCGAGTCTCGATTGTCTTCGGGTGCATTGAGCACGCCCGCAAGACCGAGAGGTAGCTTCTGCGAGCTTGTTCGTTGAGCCATGATACACCGAGTTCGTTTCTTCTTCTGCCTGGGCCGACCAATAAAGGTCGTAGGGGGTCCTGTTCAGTAGCCACACACTCGCCCGAAAAAGGAAGATGGCAGAAGTCTTTGGTTCGAGATCGAGGTTCCAGATTGGGGTGGTAGGATATACAGAGCAGCACTCTAGGTATGGATGAAAGCAGTAATCGAGACTTTCGGTCAAAAGGTATACAGGTACCTTGGACGATTATAGGTAAGGCAGGTCTCGCGACAAGGTGAGATGAAGAACTCGGATGGCAACTGACGCCTGGGGCGGGATCGAGTTTGGGACTCGCAAAGTGCAAGTCGCGAACGTGCGAGTTGGCGGACTCGAAAAAGAGAGGACCGGGTACGTAGCCAATGGATGGTTGCGACGGTCCGTCTCTTGTCTGTTTTTCCTCTCTGTGTGTGGTGTCTCTCGCGCGGTCGCGGAAGGGTGCACAGAGCAGACTTGACGAAAGCTAAGCGAGAGTGGTACGGATTATTCCAGGTAAAGAGTCGAAGGCGGTCGAGACATTGGCCATGCGACACACTTCAGGTTGAGGTTGTGTTGTAGGAAGAAGTCAAGGCGGAGGCGGAGAAGCGGGAGAGGTCTGGACGGGGATCGAGCTGGTCAGGTCTGGCTGAAGGCTGAACGGGATGCGATGGATGGATTGGGTGGGAGACCTACACTACCGTACTCTACGGGGGCGGGAGAGGAATGGAAAGCAGCGAGAAGCCTGAAGCCAAGGTGAGCCGGCAGACGCAAAGACGGGCAGGCAGGCAGGCAGGCAGGCAGGCGGACAGCGGGCAGAGCGCCAGGGCAGCCGGTGACGGGAGAGCACGTTTTTCAGAGAATGGCAGGGCAGGTTAGCACGAACTGCGCTGGGGGGGCCGTGCCAACAATAGAGGGGCCCGCTGGAAGGGGGGGGGGGTGGACATGGCTCGACATCATGGAAGGGACATGGTGGTCGGCCCATGGGATTGGCTGGTGGGATGGATGCAGCCAGCCCATGTGTCTCGATGTGCCATACCTAGCTCGCATAGGTCGATGGGCTCCAGATGATGTAGAGGTACAAGTGCCTACCCGTCGGTACAGGTACTCGGTGCACATCTCCAGCTACAGGTAGGTACTAATGCTAAAGCCGTCCCATCCATCTCTCTTCAATCATGCCTCCTCCCGTCTGGATGAGGTGAGGTGAAGCGAGCGGCAACAGTAGTAGCAGTGATACTATAGCAGCATCAACCCAAGTGCGATACTATCATGGAGGCGACATGATGATGGCAGACCAACCGTCGGAGCATGGCAGGAACGGTCGGTACCGTACCTTGGAATTGGATGCGCACGTAGTGTCGGGTAGACGTAGATGCGGGAACTGAACTCGACAGCAACGTGGTACATACGTGATGATGCATTTTTGCGCGCTCTCCTCGCCTCTGGATCTCTGCCATCTACGGTATTGCCTGAAACATAGCCTAAAAATCAACTGGGCACTCATTCCTCTCGCGCGTCGCAGTAGGGGTACATACCATAGCGCGCACACGGTATCTGTAAAAATGGTCCGCGGGATCAATTGTATGTGACTGGATTGTTTTCTTATAGAGGGTCCATTTTCTAACTGTAAAATAATGCTCAGTATCTTCTTAAAAATGAAACTATTATATCTATAATAGTAGGCTTCTTTATAAAATAATACAATTGTAAAAATTATCCCTAGTATGGTTTTATTTAAAATTAGTCTTATATATTATAGTTAAATTTAATATAGATTTTATTTTCTAAGTGTAAAAAGATTTTGATTTTTAAAGTATGATTTCTACTTTAAATTAATCTTTTGATAAGAAGTTCATTTTGGAAAGATAGATCACTTTATTCTAAATATAAAATATTTTACTATTCAAAATTATTATTAATTTGAAATATTTCAAATAACTTTCTTACTTTTATATAACTAGTAAATAATTTTACAGTTATAATTTAACCTCTATCTATTTATATAAATAAACTTAAAAATTTAGAAGTTTTTTTTTATTATTGTATAATTAGTAGATAATTTTACAGTTATCATCTAACCTCTATCTACCTATATAAATAAAAGAATTCAATCTTTTTTCTAATTATTTAGCCTAGTGGCTTAATGGTTTGAATTCTTACTACCTTTCCTAGGATTATTAGTTCGATTCTAGTTGAGGGCAAGTTTTTTCTATTTAAAAAGTTTTAAATAGTCAAAGTCTTATATCTGTTTTGAAGTTTTAATTATAAAAAAAAAGCCTTAACTGTAAAATATCTATAGGTTTTTATAATAGTAATTCTATAATATATTCTCTTTTTTCCCTATTTTATTATTTATAAAACTATTTTTCAACTATAAAATAATTTTATTTCAATCAAATTGTTATATAAAATTTTAAGTTTAATACTAAAATAGTTTTTTTCTTTGAAAACCAATATATCTCAAGCTACTTTTGAAGAAAAATGATTTTGGATATTAAAAAAAGATTTATATTTTAACATCATTTTGTAATTCAAAATTACTTTTATAAAAACTTTGTCTTTTTAGTTAAAATTAAATATAATTAAAGGATTATTATTTTAAATAAAATATTTCCTATAAAAATATTTACTCTTAATAGATAATTTATACAAAGTTCATTTATATAGTATAAGTAAGATTATACACCTTTTATCATTTTTATGTAAAATCGTAATGCGATGATTTTACAATTGTCATATTTTACAACTGTAAAATCATCCAGGTGATCATTTTCCAGAACCCCCCCCGCGCGCTATGGTAGTGTAGATATCTCTTGGCCTGGGTAACGGCTCGCTCCCCGCACGACGCGAACGGGAATTTGTGTTCGATTCAGACGAGAGGACACGGTGAGGCTAGTACAAGGGAAGAGCAGTACCTCTGTACATACTACTGACCTTGCTACCTATATTGGCAGCATCTGTAGGTACCCAACCTCACACTTCCACAATGGTCCGATGCTATCCATCTCCGCGATTCCTCTTGCGCGTCCCTGACCTGGGCTGCCTGGACCTAGGTAGTAGCTCTCTAAGTAGCGTATCATACCACTGCACCAACGGCAAGGACAATAGCTAAAATCACGGTGAAAAAGCGGCCGTTCTTGTTGTCATTTAGTGGTATTCCCAACCCAACCACAACCATCGCCAATTGTCCCACTTTGTCCAATGTCATGTACGGTCCGTCTCATGTTCTGAGTACCTTGGCTACCTAGTATAAGGTACTACTGCGCACTGCCGAGCCGTGATTTGCTTGGCTTGTCCCTGAGTACCGCACAACTTGAAGTAGTGTGTGTATCTTCAACGGGATCCGCTAACTGCGTTCCGGAATTGGCAGGAGCTATGGTGGTCCATTTGGAGACGATTTGGAGGGGATTTGAGGGAAAATGCGACCGAAACACTGCCGATAAGGCTTGCTGGTTCTACCCTGGTCTGCTAGCCCCGCGGTAGCTAGATACACGTGCCGAGCCACGGGTCAGGTGTTTTGGGCGTGACAGCCGGGCCCAGCACTGTACACAATGCACCTAGTGTACTGTGTACTGGTGGTCCCTTGGGAAATGGGAATGCGGCCAAAGTGGAAGTGGTTAGGACTTTTTATTTGAGCCCCCAAATCATCAAGCTGCCTTTGTCCTTCATTGATGAGTGGCCCTTCAAGCTGACAACCCTCAGATAGATGGCTGGTTCAACAGTCTTTGACCCAGGGTAAGGCTACAGGATGACCCCGCCCATTGGCATCGCGTCATCCAGCCCGATGTTGACTCGGCGCCTGCAGGTGGTAAAAGAGGAGCAAGGGTGAGGAGCAATCAAAGAAAATGGTTAGGTACTCCATCATAGGAGCGAGGTTCATTACTCAAAGGAACCACTGCGCCAAAGGAGGAGTTCGCGGGGCGTGCGCTCAAAAGCGACACCAGCACCGCAACGGGAACAGATGGGACTGGAGAGAGCGGGCGAGACACAGACCACGCAGCGAGGAACTGGATTCCTCATTTCCGGCCCCGTCTGTGCTCTGGAATCATACGCAAACAGATACAGAATCTGCCCAAGGGGGCCCAAATGTGCCATCGCTACCAAACAGCCGCCAACGTTGCGGCTCACCCATATAACTCGAGATAGGCTAGGTGCGATACACACGGTAGCGCGCGAAACACATGGCTTGGGGGTTGCAATAGGGCGGCATTGATATGACTGATCTGCTGATCTCCTTAAGAGGTGCCACTTTAGGGCATGGGTGTTGGGGGGATGGGTGTGCACTTGGCACGCTACTTGGAGGGTAGCAGTCAAATCTTTCACGTGGCTTTCTCGTCGATTTCTCGTTCATCGTCAGGTCTCTAGAGGGGTAGATTTCACTTTGCCATATTCGAGTTGAAATGGGACAACAAGCACGAGTGTCATTGACTTTAAAGTCCATCACACCAAACCCGAATCCTCAATGGTGGACGGTGATGCGGTCGAGAAACAACGAAGCGCGGCAATCACAGCTTTCGGCCCCCGCAGTCCTGTTGTTACTGTACGGAACTCAGGTCGACTTGGCAACCTAAACTGTGAAGCCCTGCAGGTGCATTCTCCGTGCATACACTACCTACCTATCTTAACCCTACCGTAGGTACCGTTACCTTCACTACAAAGTGACCATCATTTGGAGCATACAAAGAGAAGCTCTGAAACTGTAGAAAGTCAACAACTTGTAGGTTGACAGTTGGCACGTACAGCGTAGTGTAGTGTATAGCATGAGAAACAAAAACTCTTCTTCACCGCCCGCTATACGTCGAGCAATGCACACGTGCGCTCAAGCAATGGACGTTGACAGCTCCGGCCCCCGACCCGCCTCTTGCTGCAGGCGCAGGTACATCACAGCGATCACATCTGGGCCACCTCAACAACACGTGTCAGCCAGCCAACACTTTTTGCGAGACCGATGAATCCCACCTGGCATATGTCGTAACCATCGAGTCCGGCCACCAAGATACAGCTCACATTTCTCTTCTCAAAAGTTCCCCTTGCTTTGTGTTCTCACTCTCACCAAATCAGACCTTGCCGTCTTCCATTCATTGTTGTTGCAAGTCAAACCCCCCACCCAATTCCCATTGTCAGTCAAGGACGATCCAACGCTGCAATGAGATCGCAACCCCACGTTTTTGTCTCTCCGACCGCTGTCCTGACAACGAAGCCATGGGGAGATTTTTGTTTCTTAGCACCTGCAGCTTTCTGCTCGCAGCAACAGCTCCAATGTTGCGAGTATCACATTGCGAGCCCACCGACAGTCTTGGCGCCTCTATTCCGGGCATCAATGTCTTCGTGACAATTAGACATTCATTGATCGCAGTTTTCCCAATCCATCGGCGAAAGACCGGAATCTTCATCCAATCAACTAACAATCTCGCTCGGTCGAATTCCAATTAGCTGCTAGCACTAGCAAATACAAATACATTGGCAGAGCGTCTTCCCCCGCGGTCTACTATGCAGTATGGCCCACCACAGTACAACCATCACCCACTCTCTCCAGAATATCCCCCCTCCCAGCGCTTTTCCTGGCAGCAGAGCCCCAGTTCATCAGGGCCGTTTCCCCTTGTCTGTCTTCCCCTGCGTTCACGGAATCGGACTCCCTTGGATTATTCCCGGGCGCTCGAATCTCAATGGGCCTGTGATAAGAGAGTGCCACTCGTCGAGACTGTGTACACTACATAGTCCACAACTCTAGCGGCTCCCAGAAAATGTGGGTCAACGAATCCCCCCACTTCCAACAACCGCATTTTCGACAGGATCTGCGTGTTCGCGACCCTTTTGTTTCTCGTATCTGTCTTTGATGGCCGCGGCTCTGACGGATCACGGCAATGGGAATTGGATCTGGGATAAGATTCTGCTAGTCGGGTGGAGTCACACAAAAAAGACTAAGACCAGAGACGGCCAACAAAAGGTCACCACTCACCCTTTTGACATACATTTTAATCACTGGGAACCGCAGAAGACTCACGGACAATTGAGGTTATTTCCGGGGTCTCTGACGGCCGGGCCTTGTGAAGCTTGTAGGTTGTGGGCTCGGATAGACGCCCATACAACTTGCTGGCCCTGCCAAGGTGCCATGATAGGGAGAATATTGGTGCCCAAATTCCCAAAACTTTGTGATTTGGCGACAGCTATACATTTCCGCTCACGGCTCCCAGTTTCCTATCTGCCTCTACACGCACAGAGTAGCTGCGAACCACAAGCCTCATGTAGTCCTCTGAAACTTGTCTCAAAAACCGGAGTACGGAAGAACGCAACCTCTTCCCGACATTCCAATAGGGGCCTTGTCTGTCAACTAACACCAAGCAAGCAGGAAAGCGCATTCCCCAGTTCCTGGAATGTCGATGGTCAAATACCCAAAGAGAACATGGGGAAACTGCAGACAAAAATCCATAACGATACAATGACGAAAAGAACGGTGGTCTAGTGGTACCTACATGGCTCATCTCGATGACGGTAATCGTTAAGTCAAAGGAAAAAGACGCACACTCACACTAAACAGTCTAGCCCGCCGCCCCACGAGCCTAGAGTTCTTGGGACCTGCCTAATGCGGCCCAGGGACACAATAGGTCCCCGAGTCGGCGAAGCTAAAGCGAGCTCATCCGTCCGGATTCCGACGGGAATGAGCCTTTTGCAGGCGGCGCGGCACCCCCGAGTGGGGAGGGGAGAAAGCGAGCGAGAGGAACGTTTGAGAAAAGAGAAGAAGAAGAAAAAAAAATACCCATTTTTTTCTTTTTCTCAAGCCTCAGGACCTGGGGCCTTGGGGGCCACCTTAGAAGTACCCTCACAAGCGCCATCGTTTAGTCCACCAACCCGAGACGACGATCTAGCGTACGGGTACCGATACTGAGCGCCGTTCCGCTGTTAATAGTAAATTGGAATTCTTCGATAAGCGTAACCACAGTCGAGATTTTACAGTTACGAAGAAGTACCTTTTATCCCAATGTCTTCGCGTTAACCATCTGCCCATATCCATTAGGTACGGGTTAGAGACAGAAACGCTCAACAATGTCTCACACCGGCATAAAGCCATCATGCGGTTCGCAAGAAAGTGATTTGCGAGCGAGGTCAACTGACTGCAGTATCTACCTCGTACCTACCCATGTAGCTCGCTCGCCTTTCCACCATACTACGATACAACAGCATCAATGCAGCGAGGTACGGTCACAGTAGACAACTGTCCTGGGTTCGAAACGCTCAAGTGAAAAAAAAAAAAAAAAAAAAAAAAAAAAAAAAAAAAAAAAAAGGAAAAAAAGGCCGATGTGATATAGCAGCAAAAACATGTGTACATATGTCCCAAAGGGAAGAGAAAGGAAGAGTTCCATGGGAGAGGGCCAAGGATTCTAGTGCCAGTTTCCAGCCTCCGGTTCGTCTCACTCGTTCATTGATTTATTTGTTCTAGTTTTCGCTCCTCCGAACGAACACACCATAGCCTTGGCGATAGATTCGATCCAATATGTCGAATAGCAGGACTCCAGCTTCAAGTCTAGTGAAAGGGGTGTACGGCTTCCCGATTGGTTGATGGGGTATATGAGTAGGGTCAAGCTTTCAATTGCTTGTCTATACCTACGAACGATTCGAGGATCGGCCCATCCCCTGGTTTGGGTTTATAGGGTGGATGTCACGGTTCTTTCATGCAATCGTGGCATTATGGGGCATGTCCGAATACAATATCGAAAGAGAAGGACCTAAGCGTTTACTATCAAGTTGGAGTGTCCTCGTCAAAGTGTTTGGCATCATCTTCTTTCCCCCAGGGATAGCTGAGAGAGAAATTCCACTGAACGGCCAGTCCTTGCGCCAAGATTCAAGTGGTCAGCAACACAATTGCAGTCATCTGCTAGACTTAGGATCCAAGTTGATGCTAAAGTCCAAGAGCTTGCGAGCTCAGGATATCCCAGGTCAGTTTTCCTACTCCTGATTCCTACCTCCGCCCTGCCCAACATAATCCCATCTCACCACGTACTCACATCCAAAACATCTCTTGTCAGTCTCCTATGTTAGGGTCCCTGACAACTTATTCTGACCCCACGAAATGTATTGCATGTACATCACTCCCTATCTAGAGTAGAGGTACCTAATTCTCTATATGGGCCCACCGCATAACGACCGAGATAACTGGAACAGAAATGCCACAATGTAGTACGACGGCTATATCTATGTATGTGTGTGTAGCACGCATGTGGTTTTCGCCCGAGTCTTATTGTTGCAGCAGTAACAGCGCAGTGTAACGCGGATTGTACTACTGTTGCGTGCTTGCCCGCCTGGCGCCGACGCAACCAGGTTGCGTTCCAGTATGTGTACAGCGACGCCTCTGATCGTTGTTCCATCAGGGGGGGGAGGGAAGTGGGAGGAGAAATCGAGATTCTCGGTATCTTGAAGTAAGGTATGTCCGTGTGCTGGTACCTAGAGATTGTTGAGCCAGGAGTTTCCAAGTCTCAAGATGGGTGGGCGTAATAAGTAAAAAAAAAAACAGTTGGAACGAAGATTGAAGTAAAGTCAACCAGAAGGGAGCAGGACACGTGCTATTTTTATTCTTCTTTTCGTACGTATTGGCATACAGTACATCGTACCTACCTACCTCTCCTAAGCGCCAAGTTGACTTCTACCCCAAGGATCACCCACGGAGACGGAACTTTCCACGTCCAGTATGCCATAGCCGTAACCGCTGGACCTCTCGGTCTCAACTCAGGTTACCTCTCCCAAGCCCCAAGCCACTTGTGCAATGTGAGAAGGTGTAACCTCATACAGGCGTAGTATCCATCTGAAACACAAATGCATTGGGCAATGGATTGAGGATGGAAGGACAGGGAGGACATGAAGACAAAAGCAGTGCTACTCTTTCGCCACGTGTGGGTTGCTGATGATGTCCTACCTTACCTCGCCCGCCTTTTTTTTTTTTTTTTTTTTTTTTTTTTTTTTTTTTTTTTTTTTTTTTTCGCTTTCACTCGTTCCCTTTATTTTCGTGCCTTTGTACATCTGTACCTCTGTTTTCCCTTCCGCTCCTTGCGGCATCCTAGCTGCTGTGCTTTTTATGCTGTAGCGGCGTTGTTGTATTTTGTAGTAGGGCGGTAGTTGTGATTTCTCCCGCTCCAGCTGTAACTGTACACCAGGGGCAGACATTGGTGAACACTGCAGCTCGGCTGGTACTACGACTTCTCAGCTCCCACTCCTCATTTCATCCGTCGGGATATTGCAGAAGCAGTAGCAGCAACATGAAGGGGGGGAAAGGGGAGGCAGGAGGAGTACGAGAGATGGTGAACCGGCAGGACCGATTCTGGATCATCATGTACGATCTTGGGTTACCATACACGAATGGTGGGCAAGTATGGATGTTCGGCGGCAATGTTTCTCAACATGAACAGAGACTGGTTGAGTGTCGGCATTGGATTTTTGCCTCCCTTTCTGCGCTACGCTTTTTGCTCCCGAAATCACCGTGATGGCCTGTTAACACTGCTTGGTATCACCTTTTGTCAACCTTGGGTAGGGGATGAGGCAAATAAAGAACATGAAGATTCCAAACCAGCTGGGGCAGAGTGATTCTTTACAGTTGCCGTAGGTACAGGTAGGTAACTGAATCACATAAACCACAACACGACCGGGTAACCGCACGTGCCGAGTCACCCGTCATGACATAGACGCAGTGAAGTTGTGATGTTGTAACCCTGTGACATTGACGCCTTGACCTTCCTGTTTACCATGGCCACGGTACACAGGGGTGTGTTCTGTCTTGTGTCTGCTGTGTTTGGTGTTGTTGTTTCTGTTGCCGTTACCCAGGGGCAGGTACTCTCGTTGGACCAAGCTGAGCACCCTAACTCAGCACAGGTTTTTTTTTTCTGGCCCGTTCGGACACGATACCTTGACGTTCACTCCGACATTACTACCTCTTGGTATACTTGCGTTATCTATGATTCTGTATCTCGTGCCGTTGTTCTCGGACGTAAGGTCCTGTGAGTCGAGAGGAAAAGGAAGGGAAGGAAAGAGAGAGAACCTACGTTGAGGGCATGTTGTTGTTCAGTACTCGACCTAGAAGGTAGAACTCGGGAGGGAAGAAGAAGCGGCTAGATACCAATGGAGGAGGAAGACACCCACACTGCACTGAACCACTTAACTTCATGGAACAACCCGGCTGATGACCTCGTGTCTCTTCGCGTGACTGTACATCATGTCCAGTGAACAAATCGACATGCGTAAGCGCCTGGCCAGGAGGGTTTCGTTGATCTTTCTGTACAGCAGCGAGACAAAACATACATACAGCATGGAAGACACAAAAAACGTGTCCAGCTAAGTGCAGGTGACTCACCTGGCATTGCGGGTTCTGACTTTGAGACAGTTGACGGAAAAGTAAGTTGACGATTGGGATGGCGTTGCCCTCTCCTAGGGTCTCCAAAGCTCTTAAAAGAGTTCATTCTGAATTCGGGACGCAAATATTGAGAAGAACTGATTCATAGAAGCATGTCCCTGCCTCAAGAGAAGCTAGATGTCAAACTTGGTTTTCCATGTTTGCAAATCCGTCTCACAAGGAGGTAAATGAACGTAGTCTTACCCTCTTCTTGTGGTCTTGGTAATGCAGCTAGGGGATTTGGGTTCAGGAGAAAACACACTTCCCCGATTTAACATCATTGATCCCGCGTTCGGTCTTCGGTGGTCGATTCCAAAGTGTCGAAGCTGATAACGGAATGGGGTTGAGTGCATACAGCGCGTGAAGTCGAATTCGAAAACACTCGTTTTCGATATGTTCCCAGTAACAACTTTCTTCACCGGAAGTAAATTCCAAAAATCCCTGAAACTAGCACACAAAGAAACAAAAAGAAGGGAAACGAAGAGTATCACACCAGATCAAACAGGAAGTCATCACCAGTCCAAATAACAAGAGCAAAAAGTAGAAAAAGAGTTGCGCCAAGAGGGAATCGAACCCCCCCCTCAACCTTGGAAGGGTTGAATCCTAACCACTAGACCATTGGCGCCCTTGATGGTTTTGTTTGCTTGTTGAAAGCACAACTATCGTGATCCTCCTATATGATACACCGCAACGTGTCCGCAACAACTCAGCTCCAGCTGGGCAGTCGCGGCCCAACAACTGTGGAGCCTTCGGAGCCGACGGGCTGTCTTGGCACTCACTCCCGCTCTACACATGTAAAGAGATCGAAAGGGAAGGAGAATGACTAGGGTTAGGGTTGGCCCTTAGAGGTATTCTTTCATGAAATCTACTTGTATGAAACGCCCGTGGATGGTTCGAAGCTTGGGGGTGAATGTAGTCGGAGAAGGTCTGGTTCGGTGCTTACTATCGAGTCCTATAGTTAGGGGGAAGGCCTCCTGTTAAGCTTTTATTAGCAAATTTGTGATGATCGTTCGATGGCAATGCGTAGTCTGTGCTTGAGTGACTCTCGGTGGATGGTAAGATAAGCCAGAGGCTTATATACACCCTGAGTAACATGGCGTGGTCTGCGGAGTCAACTGCCAATTCGATGCGGGTTGAGGCCGGATCAAGACGTATCAGGAATGGGTGTTTGTCAACCCATCGGGCATATTCCACTACTAAAGACGGCATAGTCATACACAGCCCTAAGAGGCACATAAAACAGCCGCAACGGTCATGGTGTGCGGTCGGCAGTACTGTAGCTTTGAGGTTGCCTTTCGGAGTGAGTAAGCGGAATCCCGATATGGGTAATGTCCGTTATTAGAGTCTTTCCCGGATACGTATGGGAACTACAAACCATCAAATAGGTGGTGGTGAGTGCGCATAGTATGAATGACAGGGTCCAACCATCTGCTTTTGAAAGAGCACGCAACCGGTCAGCATGGCGCCCCATTCCAACGACCTTTACTTGACGGTTGTTAGTACGAGCTATGAGACTGAGGTATAAAAGATCGCGCTTAAACTGGCGAGTGTACCGCAAACCATGGGCGTAGTAAATACCGCGGCACGTGCAATATCTCCTATTGGTCCCATGACAAAGAGCCAGCCAGCCCTATGGCACCAACATAGCCCATGTGGTTGCTCTGCGTCATTGTTGTCATTTGCTCTTCTCATCCGGTGGAAAAGGTGAATGATCACTCTGCAGCACACTCGCGCTCGACCCGAAGGTAAAATCCTCATGCCACCTTCATGGGCACTGTCTTACAGTCCCACGAGTTGTTGAGGCCTGATGAGCATGTCCATTTTGGGTCTATAACACCCCCAACTCCAAGCACTCATGAAAATGACCACTTCCCGCCAGTCGATGCTCCTTCCCCAGATGAACACAGTCTCTGCTATGCCTTCCCACCATGGTCGGAATCTCATACCCGGCAAAGGGATATCGCAAAATCGGTGGCCATCGCCCCTTCTCGACCATCGAGGTGGTACTCTTAATCTCCCTGGTCTCCTTGATGACCTCGCTCACTGTGTTCTCGATTATCTACTCCGTCCAGCATCGGGGACCTATCCGACCTGCGCTTGTCGTTTCGATATCCGGATCGATAATCTTCCTGTTGGCTATTTGCTACATTATATATAGCAGAAGAAGTCAATCTCGTCAGTATCACGATCTTGAGCACAGGGAGGATGGACAACCCAGTCCGTCAAGCTACACCATCAATACCTACTTGCCATCAGTTGAAAGCATATCTCCCAACATGCGTTTCGCGCCGGCAAATTACTTCCGCAAGAATCGGAACCGCCCATTCTGGACCTCTTCGTCCACCGTCTTACCCACAAACGCGGCGGACGAAGAGAGATTGTTGGCCCACACCAGTGAGCAGGAAGCGTCTGAGGAACGGAAAAAACGAAAGCCTGAGACTGGCCGAAGTGACAATCGTAGGAATGGAAATAACATCAAAATCATCATCACGGAACCGGAGCCGGTAGCCTCGCGACATGGCATATCCCTCGAATTCGACCCCCTCAGATCCCATCCAGTCAATCTGGATCGATGTCCCAGCATCAATCCGTCAGGAACTTACCGAAATCTGACTGCGATCCCCAGAAACGCAGAGCCCAACAAGACTGCGTCAAATCGAATCCATCAACTCGATTCGGGTCCTATAACATTAGGGCCCAGTTCAGCCTCTAAATCTCATCGCCATCAGCATTTGCGGAAGTCGACGAGGCCAACCCTTAGCAGCGTCAGCGGCAGGGGGGACCTGCGCGCTGTGTTCCAAAACGGAGAGTAGATATGGAGGTGGTGTGATGTCGCTCGACGCTCAACATCCCTTGGAAACCGCTGATGGCGAGTTGGGCCATGGCGGATAGCACACTCAGGTACCGGTGCTGATCCGGTCGGTTTGGATGATGAGCCTAACGTAGTATGGTTGGTGGGGACAGACCAGAACATTGGGGAATATGGGGCCAGCCCTAGGAGATGTCTTGCGAATTGATAGAGGAAGCCTTAGACCTTCAAATGATACCAAGTTCAAATGTGTTGGCGAACGTAAATCTCAAGTCATTCTCCGTGAGCAAACCATCGTCGTGATCGTGAGTTTGAGATGTGTTTTTGCAGTGAAGTTGACATTGGACAACTGATAGCGATAGTTCAAGAACCGTTAGTAATAACGGGATTTACATATACTGCACAGCTTAGCCTGCACACACTGACGCGTGCTGCACAGAGTCGGACACGTCCGATAAGCTTATCCGTGATAGCAACCTTTCCCAAGGCGGCTAGTCCAATCGGTTATGCAGCTCAGTGTGCCGCCTCAACCCTGCTTGAATTTTCTGATAGCGGCGGATGGGAGCACTCCAACCATAGGTAGTGGAGAATCCACTCTGAGAACCCCGACTCGGGACCTTGAGGTCGACTGACTTTTATTCTTTTCCAGGCAAACGCTTCCTGTCTTCCCGATACTTCTTTTCAACAACCCTTTTTTGCCCATCCATCCATTCATCCTCATCCCCATACTTCAAAATGTAAGTTAAAGTTGCTTAATATCTTTCCTGCCGTAACAGTCAAGGAACGGACAGGCAGACCGGCACCCCACACCAGTTACTGACCAGATATCCCCATATTCAGGCAGTCCATCCGTCGTGCCGCTCTTAGATCCGCCCTCTCTGCTTCGAGGGCTATCTCTACCCAGGCTCCTGCTGCGTCCTTTTCCGCCAGCATTGCCCGCACTGCTCTTGTCTCTAGCAGAATCCAGGCTATCCGCTTCTTCTCTCAGTCCCCCCGTGTCCTCAACACCGAGGAGCCTACCCAGCCCGAGCAGACCGAGACCGAGACTGCCCCTGCTGCTACCGAGGAGGCTGCTGTTCAGAAGGACACCACTGAGGGCCACGCCGCTTTCGTCCGCAACATTGTCTTCGACGCTACCGAGGAGCACCTCAAGGGCGCTTTCGAGAAGTTCGGCAATGTCACCGACGTTTTCCTTGCCCGTGATCCCCGCGGCTTGAGCAAGGGGTAAGTTTGGAGTCCTTTCTACCTATCCCACGTTGAATTACGCTAACAGATTGTGTCCACAGTTACGGCTTCGTCACCTTTGCCACCCGTGAGGCCCTCGAGGAGGCCTGCTCCCAAGTCGACGGCTCTTTCTGGCACGGTCGCCGCATCAGCGTTGAGCCCCGCCGTGCGAAGGTCAACCGCGGCAGCGCCGTCGGCGAGCCTTCCGCCTGCCTTTTCATTGGCAACATCCCCTACGAGACCACCGATGCCGAGCTGAACAACATCTTCGTCGGCATTGATGGTCTCAAGGACGTTCGCGTCGCCGTTGACCGTGCTACCGGCTGGCCCCGTGGCTTCGCCCACGCCGACTTCGTCGACGTTGAGGCTGCCGTTAACGCCTTGGAGAAGCTCCAGGGTACCCAGCTCGGCGAGAGGACCATCAAGATTGACTATGCTCAGCCCGTCGCTGCTCGTCAGCCCCGTGAGAACAACGGCGAACGCCGTGAGTACCGCCCTCGTCAGCAGCGTGATGGTCAGCGCGATGGTCAGCGCAGCTACAACCGCGACGGCGGTAACCGCAGCTACAACCGTGAGGGTGGCAACCGCAACTACAACCGTGATGGTGGCAACCGCAGCTACAACCGCGAGGGTGGCGACCGCAACTACAACCGCCGCGACCAGGGCGAGTCCACCGACTTCTAAACTAGCAAGCCGCAATCAAGGGCATGTAATGGTTACGACATGACTGGGTGAAGAGGATGGGAAACGGATGTAATGGAGGGCAAAACTGGGCAAGTTCGGTTTTCAAAAAGAAAAGAGGCCGGTTGTGTTTCTTGACAAATGTTGCCAAAATTGGGGCACATTGGGATTGGGAAACTGTGGAATTGGTGTTGTGGCGCCTTTGCAGTACGATCACTCTGCGTACATCATCCTGACCTTTTGCTTGCAATGATACCTGTACAACTACGAAAAATCTTCTCTTCTTTCTTCTTACTGCGACTAGTTGTTTTCGTTTGCCATTTTTTGTTGGTTATATCGCTGTACATATGTATGAATAGAGGGGTGGTCTTCTGTGCCTTCTTTGCGTCCTGCATCCCGTATGAGTGACGTGACGATCTGCTCGAAAAGCATCGTTTGCTTGTTCATTTTCCCTTTCAACTTGGGTGCATTGCCGTGCTGTCGGCATGTGAGTGTGATTTCCGCACTTC
The DNA here is from genome assembly GCF_033458365.1 of Neurospora hispaniola. Lineage (NCBI taxonomy): Eukaryota > Fungi > Ascomycota > Sordariomycetes > Sordariales > Sordariaceae > Neurospora > Neurospora hispaniola. The sequence continues at coordinate 4,356,371 of NW_026944407.1, read as the reverse complement.
GCTGTCGTCCGATTGTTCTCGGCTGTCGTTTGAAGGAACGAAGGGATCGATGATGGGTCCGGGGGCGGGGGCGGGGGTTTACTCCACGGGCCGGGCTGGGGTTCGGCTCCATGTGAGGTGTGGTTGACAACACTCCATTGGCGGGGTTACCAGTAATAGCCGCGGCCAACAAGTGCCTGAGGTGTGGCCGGCAACTGCCACAGCTCAAAAGGAACAAGAGCGCGGTGGATGGCTGGCTGCCCTGGCTGCCTCGGCATTTCCAGCTGTTCAGGTGGCGCACGGCGGTGCCCCCCCCCCCCCCCCCCCCTTGTGCCCCTGAGTGAGCTTTCGGCGCCCAAGGTCCCAACTCACTTCAGATGCATGCAGAGCCCGATTTCTAACCACGCTGCCCGCTGCCATCCACACATGGACCCAGACAACCCGCCCGTGCATCCGTGGGCTCCCGTCGTTACTTACAAGACAGCACACCTGCCACACATCCCGCGAGAGTCGGTCAACTTCTTTCTTTCACCTGGACAACTTCAGTTCTGGACACCGCCGCTTGATCACTAATTAATCAACTCCACGAGCTCACCACGCCCGTGCCTGGCTTGTCTGTTACTTCCACTTTTTTTTTTCTCTTCCAAACTAAAGTCATCCTTCCTTTGCCCTGCGCAAAAATCTACCTAGCTACCCCTACTTCCACCCTGCCTCTACAACTTGCGCGGGCCGCTGCTTTCCCAACAGTCGACCGCATATCGCTCTACTTCGTCTACCAGAAAGTGTACAAGAGCCGCACATCTCGTCTTCCCTCTTGGGCTTGTCAACTCTCGCCGAAACATCGCCATTGTCGCATTAATATCCAACATCTTCAAAATGTCTTTCATGGGTGGAGCCGAATGTTCGACGGCGGGTAACCCGCTCAGTCAGTTTACCAAGCATGTTGGAGACGACAAGAGCCTCCAACATGACAGACTTGCCAACAGAGGTCCCAATGCTGCGGTTGGTGGCTTCCGGAGTATCAACCGCGGGCCTGGCCAAGATGAGGTAAGGAATCTTCATGGATGTTGTTGACGGCAAGGCATGCGCTCTTGGCTGACATGACGATCCTCTTGAACAGATGGTGAACGGATTCCTCAATCAAACGCCCGAGATGGCTCATATGCCTCTCGAACAAGGACACATGCTTCACCTCGACCCGAGCCAAGGCGCCCACATGCGCGCCCCGAACGCCTCGCCAGCATGGGCTCAGGACTTCCACAACACACAGGCGGCTATGGAAGCCGCCTTCAATGCGCCGCCTGGCACTCAGTTCAGCGCCGATGAGTTTTCAAAGTTCCAGCAGATGCACCCCGCCGCGGCGCCGGCCACCGCCAGCCAGATGCCTGCTCAGCGCCCTATGATGGGTGGTGGCATGATGGGTATGGGCAACATGAACTACAACATGATGCAGCGACCCATGTACCAGCCCATGGTCGGCATGCACGGCCCTCAGATGCACAACATTCCCCAGCAACAACTACAGCCCGAGGGCAAGGGTAAGGGCAAAGTTGTTGAGCTCGACCAGAACAAGTGGGAAGAGCATTTTGCTCAGCTGGAGATCAATGGTGACGAGGCCCGCGCCATGGAGCCCGAGCTCAACAAGATGGACGAGGCGCTACTTCACTCCGAGACTGGTGCTGGCGATCTCGAATCGATCTGGCGCGGTATCCAGGCCGAAAGAGACGCCATGAAGGAGCTGGACGAGATTGATGTCCAGGACGACTTCGCCAAGTTCGACAGTGAGAACCTGGAAAAGGAAGATTGGACGCTGAACGGCAGGCTCGGCGCGGACCCTATCGTGCAAGAGTACCTCTTCGAGGAAGATAACCTCTTCCGGGAGACACCAAACCCATTCGAAGAGGGTCTTCGTATCATGAAGGAGGGCGGGAACCTGTCGCTAGCTGCTCTGGCCTTCGAGGCTGCGGTCCAGAAGAACCCCGACCACACCGAGGCGTGGGTCTACCTCGGACAGACGCAAGCCCAGAACGAGAAGGAAGAAGCTGCCATCCGTGCTCTCGAGCGTGCCATGAAGCTCGACCCCAACAACCTCTCTGCTATGATGGGCCTAGCCGTCTCCTACACCAACGAGGGCTACGACAGCACCGCCTACCGCACGCTCGAGCGCTGGCTGTCGACCAAGTACCCCAGCGTCATCTCACCCAGTAACCTTTCCTCGGCCGCCGACATGGGCTTCACCGACCGCGCCCAGCTGCACGAGCGCGTCACCAACCTCTTCCTCGAGGCGGCCCGCCTCGCTCCCGATGGCGATCACATGGACCCCGACGTGCAGGTCGGCCTAGGCGTCCTGTTCTACGGCGCCGAGGACTACGACAAGGCGGTCGACTGCTTCCAGTCGGCGCTGCACTCGACCGAGCTCGGCACCTCCAACCAGCGCGAACAGATCCACCTGCTCTGGAACCGGCTGGGCGCCACTCTCGCCAACAGCGGCCGCTCCGAGGAGGCCATCGCCGCCTACGAAAAGGCCCTCGCCATTCACCCCAACTTTGTCCGCGCCCGTTACAACCTTGGTGTGTCGTGCATTAACATCGGCTGCCATGCTGAGGCCGCGGGTCACTTGCTCGCGGCGCTGGACATGCACAAGTCCGTAGAGAAGAGCGGACGCGAGAAGGCGCGCGAGCTGCTGGGCGGCAATGCGGGTGATAGCGACTCGCGTATCGATAACATGATGACGCAGAACAGGAGCACGACCCTTTACGACACTCTCCGTCGCGTGTTCACGCAGATGGGACGGAGGGATCTGGCGGAGAAGGTTACTACGGGTGTGGATCCGGAGATCTTCCGTGGTGAGTTTGACTTTTAGAGTGAGTCAGAGTTGGAGCTGAAAGAAGAGGCTCATGAGTGGATGGTTGGGTATGACGCTATGGAGGATGTTTACTACGATGTTGATGTCAAAATGGAGGAGGCCTTGAAGGAGGAGCAGCAGTGGTGTGATGAGGACTTGGACGAGGGTTACGTCTCGAGTGAGACGAGTACACTATGTTCGGATGACTATAGGGAGTTTTGGTGAATATACAAATATTAAGTACTGTACGAAGCGAATGTAGCTGGCTTGTCGGAGTTGTTAATAGCTTGTGTTGGGGAGTGAAAAGTCGAAAATGGGGTTTGGTGCTTTTCGGTTAGTGGTGAGTCTGGTTTTGCATTTGCTGGGTGTCGTGTGTTTCTTTCTTGCTTCACGATGGTGAGCGGAGAAAAGCGGACTGTGTTTACAAACACATACATAGATAGATACGATACATAGGCTTCTGAAAGAATCTGCATTGCGTTTCCTTGCCATACCTCGCTCGTTCTGATATCCACAAGTTTGGGATCGCCATCTTGCGAGTATGTACCGTCAACCAGAAATAGAACAGTAGGTCTAATGAAGGTGTGCAAAGCTAAGGCTCTTGGTCAATCGCACGCGTATCACTGGACCTTAACGAACTTTGATACTAGCAATGGATGCTGAAGACCCAAGACGTCGCCTTCTCTAGATTTATGGTAAACTTTATCAAAAGAAGTAAATGTTCGTAGAGCCCGAGGCATCGAAGTATGTATCTTGACGATATTCTATAAACCATCGTTGACGCACCAAGCAAAGCCATAAGGTCTATACTGTCTTGATGTCATCTAATAACCTCTTCGCTGCCATTCACAACCATGTTCACGCCAACAGCTACCCTGAAACCACCTCCCACGGGTATTAATTCTTCTTTCTCCAGCATCCACTCGGAGGCCCAGAGCTCAAAGCCTATTTGACTCCAATAAAGCCAATGCCACTTCTCGCCACCTTCAGAGCCCGACGCAAAGCCTGATCCTCCCTGTCCGTCCATTGCACACTAAGCTGGTCCCACTTAGAGCCAGGCGTGTTGTACTCCTTCTTGAACTGGGCCTGCATGGCCTGCAGCCGGCTCATCTCGCGCGGGTCACCAGTGCCGGTGTAGACGATGAAAGCCGTGCAGGGCGGGAGGTTGTCGTAGATGCGCTTCAACCGCTCGCCGAGTGTCTTCAGGCAGGTCTCAAGGGGTGATGCGGCATCCTCCTGCTCTTCCTCTTCCTCCTTTTTATCGCCATCAGTAAGAGCCGGCGGGCCGCCAGCGTCCTCGGGCACGAGCTTGTTGCGGTTCCACCATCCTCGGAGGGCCTCGAGCTCACGCATGCGTGCCCAGACAAAGTCGACACCGCCGCCGGGAACTTCAAGGCCGTCGGGATCACCCTTGACCGCGCGGAGGATGCCGGCTTCAACCTCGGCGTCGGATTTGCAGGAAATTGTGACGGTGGCGGCGTTACCGGCGCTTCTGCTTACGTCACCCCAGTCAACAGCTGCGCTGCTCTTGCCGACAGGAGCACCGCCCGTGGCCTCCGGCCCAGCGGTCGAGCGATATGCCGTACCAGCGCGAGCGAGGCGCTTGAAGAGGTTCTCGCCTTGGCTCTCTCCGGCACCCCATGCCTTGCCCTTCTCGCACTTCCTTTTGACAAGGTCGAGACACGTTTTAGCGTCTTCGATACTGTCGTGTCCGGCGTTGGTTCCACCACCCTTTTGGACTTCGCGGTTGAGGAACTTTTGTGCGAGGTACTTCAACGATTGTTTGAGAGGAAGTCCGCGAGGGTGCGGGAAGAGAAGCGAGGTGTCGACAATGAAGGGATGAGCGAGCTTGAGGGCCTTAAGATCAGAGTCAAGCGAGTGTCCGAGGAGAATCGAGCGAGGACCAAGAATGTCGAGCAAGCGTGCCTGGATATCCTTCAATGTCGTGTTAACAGGGTCGATCATTTCTTTGGTGATACCTGAAAACCGGGTCACATAGTCAATGATAGGCTTGTCCGGCTTGACAAGCTCGTCAAGAACAACACTGCCGTCCCAAGAGACCAAGCTGATTCTGGTAAGTGAATACTCGGCTTCTCCCGTCATACACATCTCGCAGTCGAGGGCATAGACTTCCCGGCCTGCGGTGACACTGCCCTGCTGCACTTCGCCTTCGGGGACCTTTCCATCCTCAAGATTCTCGACCCTCGTGTGTACCCAGCCTTCGGGGTCCTTGAACTTGTCTCTTTTCTCCCCTGAGTTCAGCATAGCTGGGTGAACGGGGAAGCCATGCTCCATCAGCTCCTCGCTGGTGGCCAAAAACTCGGTAATGCGTGTTCGCTGATTTTTCCAGCCGTGGGGCTCGGATACGGGCTGGACTCCCGTTCCCTTGCTCTTGGGCAGGGGCGCGGTAAGCATTGCAGGCATTGGCGAGTGCAACTTGCCATACTTGTCGTCACCTGGAGCTTTTACAGGCCACAAATGCGGAAACATGTCGGCGAAGGGCTGTAGGACTTCGGGCAACAGCTCCTTCTTGAGCTCGCGTGGATAGTACTCATCAGGATCAGGGGCGCCGCCACCGGAGATCGCTTGATCAGGAGTGGGACCGGTGTAGGCGGAAAAGTCGAGACCGTTCTTGAACATGGCCTCGTCAAGACCCGGTACCATGATGGCCACGATCTTTCTGAACTCGGGGCGATGCTTGACAGACACCCATTGCGGCGCAGGGCCATCGGCAAAGATGTACAGGATCAGGTCGCGTAAAGAAGAGACGTTGATCTTGGAAAAAAGCCTGGCCTGGGTCGAAAAGTGAATGCCGGGATAGCGCTTGGATTCCTGGCCAGGAATCTTCTTGAGTTTCTTTACCGGCCGGCCATTTTCAATTGTCTGCCACCCGCCGCCGTCTTCATGGTCATCTTCGGGACATGGCCGTTTAAGACCAGCTGAAATTGTGATTGACGCCAATTCACCGTCTGTCGGAGCAGTCGAATCTTGAACGCTGGTGACTTCGGAATCAATGGCCATAGAGTCGCCCTGAAAGGTGGCCAAGGCAGCCGCAACGCCGCGCTGACCTTTACTCTTGTTTTTTTTTCTGCTCATGATGACTGCGCTTCCTCTGAGGGGAGTGTGACCTGGAAACCCCACGGAAGTGCAGGGGCAAAAGAAATGGTAAAAGAGAAGGAATTAGGGAGTGAAAATGAAACGAAAGTGTTCAAGTTTTATGTAACTGGGGAAAACATCGATGGAAGTGGACGTCTGAAGTTGGCACAAAGTCACTGAAGTCGGATCAAACCAAAAAGAAAGACACCCTTGTTCGTGCTTGTCAAAACCCCAGGCACGCTAAGGCTGGGTGGAGCGACTCACCGCGCAGTGTTCCCTTTGCAGGCAGAGCTCCACTGTAACATCCAATGTGGCGGACTTCACTGTCATTACCGGGCATACCTAGAGGTAGGTAGTCAAGCCACATCTTATCGTCCAAGAAGGTGGCGCCTACAGCTTTCGATCCCCTGTAGTGCCAAGACCATCTCTACTATCAAACGACTTATACGATAGCTCCTTCCTTTGTTGAGAACCAAGTGAGCGTCCAGATTTTCCATGATGTGAAAAATCTTCAAAGTGTACACGGTTGAGTTGTCCGAGTCATCTCCAGCACATCTCCAATTCGATTTCAGCTCAAGTAACAATGTGCGTGATCTACATAGTAATTCCGACGTCCACGCTCCACGCCCCTGATCTCCCGATACGCGGGGCATCACCATATCTTTCCTTTCTCGTTCCTGAACTCCTGGATTCCTTCGCAGCAGACAGCTTGAAATTGCCCTCAACATCCATAGTTCAGCATGATGGAGCTGGCGCTCTGCCGGTGCAAACAATGCCGGAACACCATAGGCGAATTCATGAACATGTGGTATGAAATCGGCATATATCTGGTTCCTATCATCGTACCAAGGAACGATTTGGACGTATGCCACAAGAGAAGCACAGTTTATGAAGAGCCGGGTACCTTGTTAGAAATACGCTAAGTCCGTATCAATCAAACACTCCATGTCTGATGTTGTTACTTATTCGGATGTGTTGTGATCGAGTGCATATCATAGCCTGTGTCAGTTGTTCCGCGTTCCTTGGGCTAAAATGCGTCGAAACGCCCGAGAATGATGTGCTCGATAGGCAAGTTAAATATGATCATTGGCGTTGAACATCGAAGACAGTGCCTAACATAACCTTGGAGAAATCATATCCTATTCTCCGATGGCACAATTGTCCTGTACGACGACGCGGGCAAGAAAAGTTACTTCTACATCGATCGCGTCCTCAACGACACAAAGCCATCTAGTAGAGTCAGCACAGTTAGCTCAGCCAAGACACTAGGGGAAAGTGGCACTTCTCCCCCGGGCGAGAATTTTCAACAATGCCTTATCGAAGAACGAGCTTCCCAGACAAGCGAGCAACGAAATGACCAAAGTCAGAAGCCAATCGCAACAAGAACTGGCGGGGCTTAGGTCCCAGGTCTCTGACCTCCTAGTTCAAGTTGATGTCATAGCATCAGAAGCTAACAAGAGCGTTTCTACCACCAATGATGGGAATGAAGTTGCAACACTTCGTGCCGAAAATGCAGACTTAAGACGCCTGTTGAGCAACATGCGCTTTATCGAAAGTCTTCAGATAGACTTCGATATTCTCAAGAGCAGGGTGCAACGGCTAGAGGGTGACCAGCAAACTGCCAAGAATCTGACATCTCCCAACTGTCACAAACGGACCTCGTCGGAGGCCGAGTTTCCTGAGACAGACATTGCAGGAGAGTTGCCAAGTACGCCAGCTATCAACACTTCGCCTTGCCTCGCCCGACGCCGCTGCACAAGGAGGCGTACAGTCGGGATGCAGCTAGACACCTCAGACTAGCCTGTCGGCCAAGTAAGGAAAAAGGGAGTCTAGGTGCGGGGAAAGGACTTGAAATATCTTTGATTTTCTTTTTCGGGCTTACTTCCGAGCCAGACTCTTGTTGCCTCCCAGTTCAGCCTCGATAATCTCAATTGCGAAACTCGCGAGCTGTGTGATCGGCTTGAGCACAACGTTCTCCCAGAAAGCTTTGCTCACAGGATCTTGCAAATTGTTTGCCCAATGCTTAACCATAGCGGCGTCCTTCTCGTCACGCTCCTGCAGATCTCCGATGTCGCGCAACATTTCTTTGGTTCCGAATAAGACGTCCCACGATGCCACACCCCCTATGACGCCGTTTTGCCTGACCAGCCGAAGGATGACCTCGGTCAAAGAAACTATGTCGGCGGTTGCCAGAACCCCAATGACACCCTCGTGGTCGCAGTACCGAGCAAGATCGCCGCTATAGGTCAAATCTCCCGCCGCGGACAGGAGCTTTGCAATTGTCATCAGTGTTTTGACCCTGAAAGGCGTGAATGATGCCGGGTACTTGAAGGGGTAGCATTCCAACGCCATGAAGCAGTGCAGAGGAAGCGCCTTGGCTAGCGTAGTACGATTAGAACCCAGCATGGTAGCTATCCTGAGAATCGTGGGAGGAAGGGGATCGAGAGCCCACAGCTGGGCGTCCCTGAGAGGTTTGCAAAGTTCCCACTGGGCTCGCGCATTCTCCATAGGATCCCCCTGAACAATGCAAGTCAACTCCATACACTTCCAGTGTATTTCCTCAATCTTTGACTTTGGTACTGTCTTTGACCTTTCGATGTAAGCAGGAACCAGGCTGGCGACATCCGGCTGGAAACTGGAGGAATTTAGCCACTTGACACCCGGAGAAACCCCGCAAGCCTGGATCACTTCGTAGGCATTCAAATCGTCTTTGCAACGAATACAATTGCACTGGAAGTGATAGAGTCGAAGACTCTCTTGCCTTGCACGGCGAGGCATAGTGTGATCTGGCTGGCAAGTTAGAAGACGAGAAAACCCTCGCTAGCGAAAGGAATTACCATACCGATATATGAAATCAGAATCTCGTCGCCCGGTTCAAGATCCCTCTCCGCCTTGAGAACGGCCTTGCGCTTCTCGAAAGTGATGTAAGCGTTTGGCACGCAAGAGTGATTGACCATAGAAAGACTTGGGTGAAGGTAGATGCCCGCCTGTCCCGTGTCGGCGTCAAACCTGTTGAACGCATTCGTTTGGATCTAAGGCGGCCGCACTAGTCAGTTCACATCACACGTCGATACACAACAGACTTCCACATCAAACTCACCTTGCACAAAACCTCCATAGCCTGCTTCAACGTCTCATCACTCTGCAACAAGCCCGCATAAACCACCGCCCCCGTAGCCTGTAATTCGAAATCACCCCACAAGCCCTCATCAGTCTTGAACCCCTCCACATTACTCTCCAACGTACCACCAGGCCCAAACGCCTTGACAGTCTCCTCATCCCCAGCCTTCAACAACAGCATCACCTGCGCCACCGCCCTCACGGGAGTTGGCAACCAGTCCTTGCCCGTCCGCTCCTTGATTCGCTTGAACATCTTGCACTCGGCCTTATGCACCAGCTTCCAGTGCGCCCGCTGACACTCGGCGTTGCAGTACACGGCCGCCTTGCAGCCCGTGCACGCCTTGCACGTCCTGGCCCCCGCTTCCACATCGCCCTCGAACTCGATCGTCCCGCTGACATAGAGGCAGTAGTTGCAGGTCGTCCGCATGTTGGCGTCGTCTGGGAGAGCGAGCAAGGGGTTGTCGATGATGGCGATGGTTTCGCCGGCGCCGAAGCGCTCCGTGGAGAAGAGGCTGCGGCCCCGGTCGACGCCGGGGATGCCGCCGATGCGGGTTTTGGGGATGGGAGATGGCAGTGAGGGCGCCATGATGGTGGTGCTTCTCCGCGAGTTTAGGTTGGGGTTGCTGATGAGGTGAAGAAATGTGGGTGTTTGTTGGAGGTTGCTGGGGTGACCGTTTTTATGTGTAACGCGAAAAGTTGAGGTGCCACTCAGTGATAGTGGCAACTGATGAGAGAGTTTGAAGAGAACGGAAGGGTGAAATGCTGTTTCCAGTACAGTTTTCCGTTATACTCAACCCAGTAAGCCGCTTCGCCGTGTATTTCTCTTGGAACAAGATGGTCAGTTCGAGGATTGGCTCCTCAATGGAGGTATGTTGTCGAGAAAAAGTGAGAAGATGGTTGTCAGGAGAAAGTGAAGTCACTGTTTACTACGCATAGATCCCCGGGGCATGTACCCCGCCTGCAGTGAACAGGGGAAAACGACGAAGCGACCCCTGGAAGCCCGCAAAATTCTGCCCCACAGAGCTATAGCGGGGCAACCACCACCACGCATCTAACGCACTATCGTTGCTGCCGGCCCTCGTGGCCGCCCGATCAACTGCAACTGAACCTCGTTCAAACATCACATTCGGTTTGTGAGTTAGACACTCTTACATCTAGCCCATTCCTCTCTCGATCACAAACGAATAAGAAAGCGTAAATATGTCTGGCAAGCAAGAAGGAGGTGAGTATCTCCCCTTTCCCCGCTCCTCGGCCGCTTCTTTGAATCTTGCAAGCTTCCATTCATTCAAGGGAGCTTCATGTTCGCTCCTCTAAAGCTCAATCAAGCTCAAGCTCAAGCTTCACCTTACCCCCTCCCCCCTGGTCACCTCCCGCACTCACCCCTTTTAGTCCACACCATCATGCCCCCATTCCCTGTTTGATGTTTCAATATGTGGCAGTCACTAAGAGACCTTCCCAGTCAACATCGAGAGCCTCAGCGCTCAACAACTTACCGCCGTCAAGCAGCAGCTAGACGAGGAGGTCGAGCACCTGACGGCCTCGTACACGCAGCTAGCTGCGGCGCAAGCCAAGTTCAAAGAGTGTTTGCGAATTGTGCAGACAGGAAGCAGTTCTTTTGATGGTATGTTTAGTTTACCTGTTTCCTTCATTTTTCTTTCATCTTGATGTGGTGGATGAGCCGGGGTGGATTGGCTATGAGTATGTATGAAGGGCCGGGAGTCTGGGGGATGGGTAAGGGGGATGGGGATGGATTATGTCAAGCTTCCACTTGACGGTCAACCTCTTCGTGAGCTTTTGCCTCATTCTCGAGACGTGGCTTCGTTGAGCGATCCCTTTTTCTCCAATCCTATTCATCCCACTTACAACCATAACAAACGTCTACACCTCATTTTACTCCTATCTACTCATCTCATGGCGGTGATGTCGCCATCCTCCACCTCCCCACGCCTCATATTTCCATTCTCTCATATCCGATCAATACCCTTTCTTCCCACCTGCTATTCCACCACGCCCTTCCTACAATTCCATTCCCTTCATCCCGACCCAAGCCCAGACGAACGCCTACCCTTCAGTCATGGTCACCGCTGACAACAAGACCCCATTCAACAGACAACAAAGACATTCTCGTGCCCCTCACCAACTCCCTCTACGTCAAGGGCAAGCTCTCCAACCCCGACCGCGTGATCGTCGATGTTGGTACTGGGTTCTACGTCGAAAAGGTACGTCTCTTCGCCACGTCGACACTACATGTTATTAACTCGAAGCGTTCAGGACACCAAAAGTGCCACTGATTTCTATGATGCTAAGGTCAAGGAACTTGGCACCAACATTCAGAACTTGGAAGCCATTGTCCAGGGAAAGACTAACAACCTCCGCGTGGTGGAAGAAGGTACGGCGTTCTCCTCTCTTTCTTGGGCTATCCATGTATTTCCAACCATGGCATTGTTACTAACAAGAACCAATATTTAGTCTTGAGGCAGAAGGTGCTGGCACAAGGAGCTGGACCTGCATCGGCACAGGCATAGTGGAGAATCTGACTTGTGATTGCGTGATTGAGCGAAGCAAAAAAACGACCAAAATAAAACTTGGGCACAGCTACTTGGTGTATGTCCTCGATCTCCTTGAATACGCGTTGAGCCATTGACGATTACTATGATGACACACCCATGTATTCGAAGAACCGTTCCGCGACCTTGAGCTCAGCAGCCAAACACTATTGGTAGGATCACTACTTCAGCTCTTGATACCTCACCACGACAACTTTCCATTTACAACTGCTGATAGCCCGCGTTTGTCTATACAATTCTTTCCAGCACCGTTTGGACCTTCCCAACCCAGTACAACAAGGCATCAAGCGGGTCAAGATCCCTAGTGGGGTCAGCGGATGACATGGATGACTTGAAGAACTGTTCTGGAAACGCTCCCCAGGACCGCGGTCCGGCTGAGACGTCAGCATTGGCCATGTGGTCGTTCCACTCCGGTCGATACATGCTGACGCTCACACCAGCGACGGGCTCTTGAGGCTGTTGGCTCTTAGTGCCTGAGATGGTACTCCACTGCCGGTACAGGGAAAGCTCAACAATGTAGTCCTTGTTGAGGTAATAGGACCAGGTCGTCTTGCCAATGAGAGCCTCAATGTGGTGTTTATGGGCGAAGGACGCCGCAATGTTAGGCTCAATACAACCGGTGTTGGCATTGTGACGAATCCTGATGCCCTTGCTAAGTGTATGTTGATCGAGTGGGAGCTTATTGCCGGTCTCATCGATGGGAGATTCGACTTTCAGAACCCAGTCGTGATTCCTGGTATGTGTTAGTGTGGCAAGGAGGTGAGGAAGATGCCGACTTACTTGTCAGGGCATGCCGTGGCAAGCTCGACACTATGGTGGCTCTTCTCTCGATGGAAGACGTTCAATGAGCCGAAAGTAAAACCACCGTTTTGTTTTCCATCGACGCTCACTTCCAGGTTGACATTTTTCGTCGTCACAATCACAAAGTTTTCTATGCCTTGGGGGCCTCCGAAGTCTGGATCGAGGGAGAAGGCATGTTGAATCTTTTCGCGCATTGATTCACCACCCAGTCTGAGCAGTGTTAGACATTAATCGCCTGGGAAAGCAACCAGAAAACAGAGAACCAGAAGGGAAAGAGACCAGAATATACACTTACCTCATCTCCATGTAGGAAGTTCCTCTGCTGCTCACCCTGCGAGCCAACTTCCAGAACTCATCGAGCGTATAGCTCGTAGTACCCCGCTTGCGTTCTTTGAAGAACAGTTTGCCGAAAGCGATCTGCATGCGCATCCTATTGGGAGAATACCGCAAGCCATCACCCACGCGGACCATCGCAGCAGCAAGATCGCTCTTGTAAGCTTGGACAGCCAAAGCATCAGCCACCTCAGTAGAGTCGGTGAGTGTCGCGGCTGGTCGAAACCATATAGTTCCAGGGCTGTCCTGGAGCAGTATCCGTATGGCACGCTTGTCGCCGCTGGGCGGAGCGACAAGTACTGAATCTCGCCAGACTGTCGCATGCCCTTCACGGAGCATCAAGCTCCTCAAGATGCTGCGTATGGCCGCCTGGGCGTTCTTGGGAGAAGCAGCGGAGATCTGGATGGGATCCTCCTGTGCTTTGAGGCAGATCCTGACACCGTGCTGTTGTTCGATCTGTTCCAAGATTGTCTTGAGCTCTCGGTCCTGGTCGTCTACAATGCGAAAGCCACGAGTTGGGACCACCAAGTCCACCTGTAGAAGGAGATATTAGTATACGTAAAATGAGGGTGAAAGCACTCTTCCTCAATAGACATAGACGTAGAACTGCGCTGCTTGGGAGAAAGGGGAAAGCTGAAAGGTACTCACCTGAATGTTCAATACCTCAGACACCTGGCCGCTGCGCTGCGACGAGGATGAGGCGCCCGAACGAGAATTGGCCAGTCGAGCTCCAGTGGCGTATGACATGGTGATTTGACAAACGCGGAGTGCGCGAGTTGAGAGCGGAACGTTATGAACAAGGGAAAGGGTGAAAAAAAGTAGAAGTAGAAAAATGTAGCGGTAAGGACGGCGGCGATGTCGATGTCAAAGACCAGGTGGTAGTGGTAGTGGTGGTGGTGGTTGTGGAGACTGAAGATTGATGAAGATGAACAGAAGAAGAAGCGGGAAGAAGAAGATGGAGAGGAGGAGGAGGAGGGTGAGATGGTCTTTTAAGAAGGCAGGTCGCGAATTTGATCTCGTGTCCGACCCAACTGAAGCAAACAAAACTCGACACGAACGCTCGTGCTCAAACCGAGTAGGCCGCTGGAAGCAATTGCAACTTGCTGACTGGTTGCTTTGGACTTCGAGGTGAGTGCCTTGGCAATTAGGGAAGGAGCCAAATGACGTTGCTCGCCCGAAGAGGGGATGGGCACGAGAAGACCTGACTGTAGCAACATGGGTTGCTCTTGCCCATGGAAATACTCACAGCCGGATAAGTTGAACACTTCGGTTGTCTTTTCGCGACTCGTTTATTGAGGTAGTGATATTCCTGGTTGGATGGGCAAGGTGCAGCAAACCCAAGTCACTGTTCGGAAATGCCTGAGTGATCTTTAAGTTGTCCTTGCCCAAATGAACCTCGGTCTCGGAGAGATTTGGACAGCAAGTGGTAAATAGTTCGATTGCATTAACAAACTTGGCAAGTCTGGACCAACGCATGAGCTGATCTGATCATGTGAATGAGCTGATGACCGGGAGCCAAGGAGCAAGACCATTCCCCAGGCCAGATATCAAGCCGAGCTGAACACGTCATTGTCATTGGAAAGGGGAAGAGCCATCAAACAAGGACAGCAGGGCATCAATGCATCACTTGGGATGGACTTTTGAAAGGAAAGCACGTACTTGTAAGGGCATTCAGAAGAATTAAGTGATAGGAATAACGAGGTGACAGTTGGCGGTAAGTTCTCCTTCCTTCGTGAGATTGCAAAGGGTTACTCCCCGGTAGATTCAGGCACCGTTGGAGTGATGTGATCTTGCTGTACGTGTAGATGGTAGCCTCGCTCTGTGAATAGGTATGGGAACCACGATTCAGCCCTCTTCAAGAGCCAGATGTGACAGGAGCGTGAAGATCTGGAGCAAGTGGAAATTTTGGTTGGAACTGTTGTAATGCAAACTTGAGAATTGAGTCAGTGGAACGCCTTGTAACTGAACTGAACTGTAGGTTCTGGAACGAATGCATATTTGGAAACCAGATTTGGCTCAATGAGTTACCCAATTATTCACCGAAAATATCTTCTTGCTGACAAGATCGACTACTGCTACTGGTAAGTTGAGATGGAAATGCTCCATATGAAAGCAGAGTGTCCGCCTTTTTATCCCGAGCTGAAGACAAACCAAACAACTTGTGAGCTGTGAAACAAGGGGCATGAAGTGTCCTGTCTTGAGAACCGTAACAGTCCAGTGTCCTCCGCCCGATGTTGTCTCTTTGCACTGCAGTAAGAATATTGAGGCAGAAGCGGATGATTGCTATGGATGTCTCTGCTAAAACAAGCTCAAATGAGGTCTTCAAGCCTTTCGTTTTGACCATCTAGACCATGAAATGTCGAGATATACCTACTCAAGAAAAGAAACTCGACCAAATGCTTTCATGTCTAAACTTGGACAACCAATATGATAACAGTGTTTTGAGAAGAATCTGAATGGGACTTCAGTCTCAAGCACACATGAGTGCCACAAGCAAGCCACGAATCTAGCAGATTCCGCAGCTTAACTACGTTTACTGTTCCTTCGATGATATGTGAACTAGAATATGACTAACGAACCGCAGTATGGGGGTCTCCGAAAACAAGTGATGACTTTCGAACGTTTCTTCCACAGCAGTCCGCCTGTCTGACCTAGCTCTCACATAAACTTTATTCTTGGTGACGTTCCGGATGAAGATCAGATGGGTTGAAAGTGATAGCGCAAACTGACGAGCATCGCTGCAGATCGATATAGGACGAGAGAATAGGACAGTCGGAAAGAAAAAAAGTAGACACAGAGCTGAGGATTCAAGAGAATATCTCCAAGGTAATGGAATGCAGGTAATGTAATGCAAGGACAAACCATGTATCAAGGGCTCAAGATTCAAAAATCTCTTGCATGGGTTGCCATCAGACGGAAAACTGAGCTAATCCCTTGCCTTGGCTTGGGAAAATACTTGTCGCGGCTGAGATGAAAGTAGGCAGAAACCTAGAATCACTCAGTTTTGTTGCTTCCGACTGCATACCAACACTCTGTTCCTAAGCATCGCTCTATCGGGATTCTCGAGCAGTTATCGACGTTATCCTCCATCACAACGATGGCTGCCTGTGTTCCGTTCTCTTCATGTTGTTTGCATCGTGTAGGATTGCAAAACTGGAGCCGTGAAGAAGTATAGCGGGTTATAGCCGGTAGTCCGAGACCAAAAAGAAGCTCAATCAACAAAGAACCATGCTGAGTTCGAAGAAAAGATCAAAGAAGAATATGGCTGGGCTGTCTCTTGAGCAGATGAACGTAGACGTTCATCGACGTCGTCGTTGTTGACGGTGATACCTAGAAAGGCCTGATCTGATTGGTAGCCCTAAAAGGCAGCCGCTTTCAGGGGCTTGTTCTTGGCTCCGTCAACAGAGCTGTGGGGCTCAAGCGGGAGTTAGCGGGTCCTGCAGGGATGTTAAGTGCCCTGGACGCGCTAAAGCTTCCAAGACGCGTCTTGCCTGCTTGTCATCCATTCCCTTCAACTTCGAACTTTCTTATCTCAGCGAGGCAGCATTCAGTACCGGAATCTCCAAGCTACGTTGATGAACTGTTTGTTTTGATTTCCGACCGACCGACTAAATCGATAATCAATTTCTACGACTGGCCTCTTCAACAGCTGGCCGCCATGCCTGCCACCCCCGGACGGCGTTCGTCTCGAGCGCAAGACTTTCGTCTCCCAGGCGTAACCAGAGAGGATTCGGATGATGAGCTTGGGACAGATGATTTGCCGTGGGAATGGATTTATGACAGGGAAGAGGATGAAGGAGAAAACGAGGTTATACCAGCAAGCGGACCGGGATCGAGGAAACGGAAACGAACAACACAGCCAGAGCGCAAGATTATCGGTGCAAAAATGGGGGACTTTGACTGCTACGTGGGAGACACTCTGCTTCTCAAAGCTGAAGGCTCTAACGAAGCCTGGGTTGGGATTGTCTCGGAGTTTTTGGTAGATGATGGCGAAAAGTCGGCCAAGTTCATGTGGTTTTCTTCGGAGAAGGAGATTCGGAATGGCCCGAAGAAGAGAACGGATTTTGTTGAGGTATGTCATCATAGTCTTCATCTCAGCAGTCCCTGGTTCAAATTGCTAACTTCGAAGTGCAGAACGAGCTTTATATAACACCGAGCTTCGACTTCAATGCCCTGACCACTATCAATGGCAAGGCCATAGTCATGTCCCAAGAAGCCTTCATGAAACAGTACCCAACCGGCAAAGTCCCACGAAAATCCAAAGAGTTCGGCAAGGTCTTCATCTGCCGTCGAGGCTGCAACACACGAACGTGTACCTACACCGACGAATTCAAATGGGAAGATATCTACAAGGGCAAGGAAGATCTCGAATCCCTCCTCGACTTCGTCCTCAAGCGCACCAAAGCCACCCGAAGGAAACGACAACCCAAAGCCGAATCTCCCGAACGAGAATACGCCTCCGACGACGACGCTGACGCCGAACCCGCCGCTAAAGTCCCTCGCACCCCTCGAAAACTCAAAGTCCGCAGCAATGCCGCGACCCCAACCAGCCGACGCAAAGGCACCAAAGCCGCTCTCAGCGTCGCCGTAACGCCCACCTCCCACCGCAAGATCATGATAAAGAGGCACCTCGAATTCACACCCTTGGCCACCCGCGTGCTCTCCCCCATGCACATCCACAACTCCCCCTACCAACTCGCCCGCACCCAACTGCACGTTGCCTCGGTCCCGACCTCCCTCCCCTGCCGCGAAGCCGAGTTCTCGCTCGTGTACTCGCACCTCGAAGCGGCCATCACTGACGGGAGCGGCACCTGCATCTACATCTCCGGCACGCCGGGCACGGGCAAAACCGCCACGGTGCGCGAAGTCGTCTCGCATCTGGACGCAGCCGTGCGCGCCGACGAGCTGGATGACTTCATCTTTGTCGAAATCAACGGCATGAAGATTACCGACCCGCACCAATCCTACTCTTTACTTTGGGAAGCACTCAAGGGCCAGCGCGTCAGCCCCTCACAAGCGTTGGACCTGCTAGAGCGCGAATTCAGCCACCCGTCCCCGCGCCGCGTGCCGTGCGTGGTGCTGATGGACGAGCTGGACCAGCTGGTGACCAAGAACCAAGGGGTGATGTACAACTTCTTCAACTGGCCCGGGTTGAGACACAGTCGGCTGATTGTGCTGGCCGTGGCCAACACGATGGACTTGCCTGAGCGCACGCTGAGTAACAAGATTAGCAGTCGGTTGGGGCTGACGCGGATTACGTTTCCCGGGTATAATCATGAGCAGCTGATGCGGATCGTGCAAAGCCGGTTGGAGGGCGTGCCGGGGGATATTGTGGATGCAGACGCGGTGCAGTTTGCGGCGCGCAAGGTGGCGGCTGTGAGTGGTGATGCGAGACGAGCGCTGGATATTTGTCGACGGGCGGTGGAGTTGGCGGAGGCGGACGCGAAGGTTGTTGCTGAGGCCGAACCGCCAACGCCAAGCAAAAAGAAGGGTGTTGAAGATAAAGTGGTCAGTAGGAAGAAGGGGTCGGCCGGTAGAGTCACGATTGAGACGGTGCGGAGGGCTATTAACGAGGCTACGAGTAATCCATTGCAGCAGTATCTGAGGGGCCTCCCCTTTGCGTCAAGGTTATTACTTACGGCGCTGCTGTTGCGTACTCAGCGGACAGGGTTGGCGGAGAGCACGTTTGGAGATGTGCTGGAGGAGATGCAACGGATGATTAAGCTGGCGACCGGAGGCGATAGTCGGCCATTGAATGCCTTGATGGCCACGGCTGGAGTGAGCGCGGCAGACTATGGGGATGGTATCATGGGTAGGGCTAGATCCAAACCCGATGTCAGGCAGATGCGGCCAGGCGGACTCGCCATCGCAGCGGTCGACCTAACAGGAGCGGGTGTCATCAACTTGGAGGCTCACAAGGCCGAGCGACCGAGCAAGATTCGGCTGGCTGTTGGAGATGAGGAGGTTAGGTTGGCTTTCCGTGATGATCCGGAAGTCAAAGCACTGGGTGTGCTTCTTTGAATGATAGTAATGATACCCTATAGTTATGGACAAAGATTATCGGTCTAATGCTCATTACTCTGAGTGTCAAAGTCCATTTGGTTGATTAACACGCTATCCCAGGTTTGTCGTCTATCCATTATATCCCTTTTTCGCCTGCTCGTCTTTGACCTGCATTCAAATGAAGAGGTATGACATTCTCAGTTCTCGCCTTTCACGATGCTTAAAATTTCCGCTTAGCCAATGTTGGCTTCCACTCGAGGGGATGCGACTCTGGTGTTGCGCTAAGATCTTCACCCCAGATTTTAACTAGACACCGAGTTAGTAACAATATCCTCAAGACTACTGTCATGGCAGGGTAAACTCACTGGTCTTGTCCGCTTCACCGCAAATCAAGCGGGCGCCAGACTTGTCAAAGGTCGAGCTCATGATACCCGACTCAGCATCAAGCGAACCAGGCTGAGCAATCGTATCAAGAGCCTGGAAGCGATGGCCCGACTTCCAATCCCAGAAGCTCATGGAACCATTGTCGCCACCAGAGAACATGACGTTTTGGTCGTTCACGGATAATGTGTTGATGATGGCATTGTGTCCCTCAAAGTTCTGCATAAAAGCACCCTCGGGACACTTCCACTGCTTGATGCTGCCTGTGCTACCCGTTGCGAACGTAAACTCGGTTGGATGAGTCGTCAACGCTCGCACACCCTTCTTGTGATGTGTCAAGACGCCCATCGTCTTGCCGGCTGCCAGATCCCACATGCGAACGGTCGAGTCCAAGCTGGCTGTGATAACCTGAGGGTCGGCCTCCTGACAGACAAGATCCGCTACTGTGCCTGTGTGTCCAGAGAGGACGTGGATGTTGCTTCTTGTCCGCATATCCCACACGCGCGCGACACCGTCGCGACCACCTGTTACCAAAACATCCAGTGTAGGATGCAGCGCAAGGGTATAAACACCGCTGAGATGGCCGTGGTAATGTCGGATAACCTTGTTCGTCTCCAAATCCCAGCACTTGACCATCTTATCCTCACCGCACGAGAACAGGTATGGGTGTCTCGGTGACACGGCCAATCCGCGAACCGTCGAGATGTGTCCGGTAAGAGTCAACTTCAGGGCTCCTGACGCCAAATCCCAAATCTTGATGGTGCGGTCGCCTGCGCCCGAGGCAAACCACTTGTTGTCCGGTTCTACTGCCAAGGCACGCACCCATCCCAGATGGCCCGAAAGCACCTTGAGAAGCTTCCAAGGTGGGTGCCAATCTGGCCTGGGCTGTACCAGCACGTCGGATCGCCGCGCCAGGCTGTTTGTTTGGGGCTCGTTTCGTTGCGCATTTGGTCTGGTTGACGACGCGCCAGCGCTGGGCTTGCTGCGCGACAGCACCAGAGCATTCGAGTTGGCGGCGGCAGACTTGCTCGGTGGGATACCCTCGATGAGTTTGCGGGCATGTTCTTCGGATTTTGAGGGAGCCTCTTCAATGGCTGGCTTGGCCTTCTTTTTGCGTGGTCCGCCGGCTGGCAACTTGGAGGCAATGGCTTCGGGGAGGGTCTGGACGTCGCTGTACTCGGCGTGGAGACGGAGAGATAGGCCGGTCTTGGTGATGTCGGGATCTTCTGACGCAAGCCCAGGGTCAAGTTTTAGACGCTTTCTCCCAGAGGTGCCAGAGGCATCTGTAGTTGTGGTTGTGGCGGCGTAGATGAGTTTCGTTTTTCTAGCGTTCTCGCGGATCATGGTCGAGAGCGGGTTGGTGTCAGGGCCAGAGCCATTGGCGGCGCTGTTGGCAACCTCGGCCGCCATTTTAAGGGAATGAAGTCGGATAGGGTTGTTTCGTCGTTTAAGTTCCTTGTGCGAATTATTTTTCAATATGTCCGGAGGGAGTTAAAAGTCGGTGATTGTGATGAAATCCGAATTCGGGGCGTGGTTGTTGACTTTATGTCAAAGCGAAAGTTGAAGACTGGATGCAGTGATGAAAGTGATACAGTGTGCCGGGCACCGACGAGCGCCACCGGCGCGGCCTGGACGCGGCTGGGAATTTTTGCTGACGTCCTGGTCTGGGGGAGCTTGGGCCACATCTTTTAGCACATTTAGCGTCTTGGCAAACACAGTCGAGCTCACACGGTGTGCCTCTTTCGGACTTCACACCTCATGGAAGCTCCCGGGGGAAGGCATCACTTACATGACGTTCAACTCATGCAACAACATCATCACCGAATCAAACAAATCCTTGGAACTCGATTAAATCGACTTTCTGATTGATTTTGAGGCCTCTCTTACTAAATAATCCATCTGCTTGATCAATATGGCAGAAGACAAGTTTGCGATTCACGCTGCCGCCAGGGATGGTAAAGGTGAGCATAGAAAGCTCCAGAACACGTCAAGCTGAGCAGTTGAGGACACTCGTTGAACCATCCACGAAATGACTGAATGCTAACATTTTCACAATCTCAGTGTCCGTCGTCGAGTCTCTGCTCAACGTGAGTGGCATGTCACTTCACAAATACGTATACTTGCAAAATGACTAAACACACAACCAGGCCAACCCCAAGCTCGCTCAACGCAAGGACGACGATGGCCGTCTCCCCATCCACTGGGCCTGTTCCTACAACCGCAAGGAAGTCGTTGAGCTACTCGTGAACCAAAAGGGTTTTGATCCCGATGTTGAGGTAGGAACTCTCGCTTTTTTTTTTTCTTTCCCCTCCCTCTGTTCACCCAGCACTTACAACTTACACCACACAATCAGGACGACATGGGCTGGACCCCCTTCATGATCTCCGCCTCAGTCAAAGACTCCGACGCCATAATCGACCTCCTCCTCGCCCGCGGCGCCGACATCAACCAAACAAACAACCAATCGCAAACCGCCCTACACTTCATCGCTTCCAAAAACAACATTGACCTCGCGCGTAAGCTTTTGTCTCCAGACATGAAACCCAAGCCTGCCTCGGTCCGGGTCAAGGACAAACGGGGACAATACCCCTTGCACCGCGCCGCGGCTATTGGGTCGGTGCCGATGATCAATCTTTTGTTGCAACACAAGTCGCCGATTAATGCCAGCGATAACGCGGGGTATACGCCGCTGCATCATGCGGTGGCCGAGGGACATGGGCATGCGGCTGTTGCGTTGTTGAAGGCCGGAGCGGAGACGGACAAGAAAGATATGGATGGGTATTTGGCATTGGATCTGGCGCCGGATAAGGATGTGAGGAGATTTATTGAGAAAGAGGCCGAGAAGGAGGGGATTGAGCTTTAGATTACCTCGTTTGTAGGTGCAGGTTGGGGGTCCGTTTGGCGAATATGACACGATGAGGAGAATGAGCGTTGACTTAATTTGCTCCGGAAAAAAAGGAAGAGGAATACGAGGAAGTGGTTTACACAAAGTAGTGATACCTTGAGCTTAACCAAGTATCTATGAACATCAAGATCCAAAATATTAGAGACATCCTTATTCACATTTCCATTGACTCCACTACGCTTCGTACCTATACATCAGCTCATTTTCTTTATCAACCATCTTGAATAATTTATTGTGTATGCAAGAATCACCACCCAGTCCGTCCCCTATCACTCATCACTCACAACCTCATTTCATAGTCCTCTCCACCAAATCCCTATACATATCCTTCAAATCCTGCACATCCGCCTTCAACTCATCCACCTCCTCGCTCTTCTCGCCCAACAGCTCCAGCGTCGTCTCATACCGCTCATTCACCTCCGCCACCTGCCTCTCCAGCTCAGCCACCCTCTCAGCCGCCTTCTTCTGATTCTCCATCTCGCCCATGAGCGCCACAATCTCCGCCCGTGCCTCGTCCCGCTGCTTGGAGATGCGTGCCAGCTCTTCGCGCACCGTCACCTTCTCGCTCTCAAGCTGACGGATCTTGGCGCTCATACGCTCCACGAGCTGGACCGAGGGCCCGGCGGCGATGGTGGACACGGAGACCATGTCCTGCAATACGTTGTGTGGAGAGGAGGACGAGTCGACGCTGTCGAAGCCCGTGTCTGAACGATGGAGCCCAGCGCGTGGGTGCTGGATTTCGGGTGCGCCACCTGCGTCTGATGTCGGGTGAATCGCGGATAAGGGTGTGACTGGAGGCATGGATTCTGTAGTGGGACTGAAGAGGGAGTTGCTTCCTGGTTGGGTGCTGCCAGAGGTAACTGATGTGCGGATCAGGCCGGGTTGGCCGGAGGGTCGACGGCTTATGTTTGCTCCCGTTGCGGCATCACCGTTACTTGATGGGGCTGATGCCTTGCGGACTTTGTTGGAAAGGCCTTGGATGCCTAGGAAATCAGTGCTGTAGGTCCTTTGCGCTGTTGATAGTTGGGGTGATCCAGGCCCGCTACCCTCGTTCTTCAGGAATGGGCCGCCGGGAAGACCTTCCAACCAGGATCGTGGGCGATTTCCTTGTGATTGGAGATCCCTTTCCCTTTCCTCTTTGATTAGTTCCTTTTCAGCCTCCCATGCCTGCTTATGCTTCTCGAAATCGGCTCGTGCCTCTGCTAGGGCGGCTTCGGCTTCTTCCGCGCGCTTCTTGAAAGAGTCGAGTTGTGAGCGGTAGGACTCAACGTCTTCCTGGTTGGGAAGCTTGGTCTTGGCTTCTTCCAGCTCTTCCTCATTGCGTCTCGCTCGAAGGGCCTAGAGATTATCAGTGTTCTGATTTGCAAAGGCATATGACTTCGGAATGTACTTACAGCTTCACGGGCTTTTCTGCGCATGTCAGACTCCCGCTGCAATGCTTCATCACGCTCCTTCTCGAGGTTAACTATTCTCGACCGCAAAGTGGTCTCGATCCCTTGCCAGTTTTCGCTTGCAATCGAGTATTGACTTTGCAGGGTTTCCACCTGTCTAAGCAGTTTGGCTTGGGAGTCTCCCGTCACGCCCGAGGAAGCTTCTTCAGCGCGGGTCCGCATAGCTTCCAGCTTACTTTCCATCATATGGACTTCGGCCTTTAGCTCTAACTCTAAAGCCTTTGCCTTTTCGCTTGCTTTCTCAGCCTCTTTTCGGAGTTCATCAGCTTGCGCCTTGGCGCGGTCGGCCATCAGGTTCTTCTCGATCTTGAGAGCTTCCACGGATTCTTCCAATTCTGCTATCCGCCGCTGATCCTGTTCTCTTGCCTTGTCGTTGGCTTTTGCTGACATGACATCTGCCTGTTCAGTAGCCTTTTGGATTTGTGATCGTAGTTCAGCGATGATAGTATCCTTGGACTTGACTTCCGGCCGCAAGTAGTTTAGCTCCCGTTGTGACTGGTCCAACCGTTTTTGAAGCTCATTCTGGCTCTTTTCGAGTTCGTCTGAGTGTCGAGCACGCTTGCGCAAGTTTTCTATTTCCCTGTCGGCCTTTTCCTTGGCCGCTTTAAGATTCCCCATCTCTTTTTCATCTTCGGCTTGTTTCTTTCGCAAGTTCTTCAAGATCGTCCGCAGCTTTTGTTCGTTACTAGCAAGATTCTTTCCTTCTTCCATCAGCTGGGCTATTTGTTGATCCTTCTCCGCAAGCTTCTTTTCAGCACTGCCAGCGGGTGCAGACAAAACCTCCTTGCGCGCCGCTGCGGATGCCTCCCTTGCAAGGTACTGGAGCTTGGCCTCCAAAGCATCGATTCGCTCTACGTAGGCGTGGATTTCGTCCTGGTGTTGCGGTCGCGTATCGTCCGATTTCGTTTCCTGGCCATCTGGACGTGCCTTCTCAGTGACCTCAACGCTCTTCTTGGGTTCAGTCTTGGCGAGTATCTCCGCCGGTGCTTCCAATTTGCTTTCAGTCGTCGGGGCTTTATCCTCAGTGTTCTCTGGACGTGGCTGATCCGTCGAAGGCCTCCCACTTTCAGCTTTCTCAGAAATTGACTGTGCTTCCACCTCCTTGATGCCGTCCGCTGAGTCCAGTGGTGCCACTGGCGGCTCCTGTGTTGTATCCTGCGATTTCCTGGGCGTGTCTACGGATGCGCGCGGCGAAGAAACGGCATTCGGACTGTCCTTAGCTGTGAGATTTGGTCTTTCGATGCTTTCGGTCGAGGCACGACTTGGGGCATCCATGCTCTGGCGTGGGCTCGCTTGTGTCGAGGATGACGTTCGATCGAGGTTCTTGCCCGCAGCCTTGGCGGCCACGGCCCTGGCCAACCGCTCTTGTAGACGATCATTGGTACGTGTCGAGGCTGTTCTCGATGGTGCTGTAAGTAGTAAAGAGTGTCAGCCATATGTCCTGGACGGATGTACAAGACTGGGTTCGAATGGAAGCATCCTACTCGGGCTGGCCTTTGCCGGTGATGGTGCTGGCGGAGGAGTGGCTGCTGGTTTGGACTCCTTGCTCTGCTGGGCGACATCATCATAGTCATCGGCGAGAATGGTGTCTAGTTTGGCCTCGACTCCGGCGACGGCCTGGGATAAGAAGGAGCCCCATCTTGACGAGGCTTGTTTAGCGGGTGCTGCCATGTGATGGTGTGGCCATCCAATGATGGCAGGTCAAGGCCGGGGATCGTGTTTGGAGTTGGTCAGGTACGGGTGGTTAACCGGCTGTCACATGGATCCGTCGTCGCAGTGGCCGTCGTCAGGGATTGTTGAATTGGTGAAGGACTGATGCCGGAATCGCTTGACCCGTTTGTCGTTGTGCTAGGCTCGATGGTCTGTGTATCCGCAAAGGTCCGTCGACGGCCGCCTCGTCAGAATCTCGAGGGTATTGTTGCCTGCTTCGGAGGATGCGCCGAGTTCTTGACATCCCCAACGCGCCTCGGCTTTCTTCAAGGTAGTCGTCCCTGATTACCTCTTCATCGACTTGGCTTTGTAAGTGTTAACAAACATCCACTTTCAGCTCGTGGCCCGAGGTATTGTGAAGACGGCCGGGGGATCATGGGAAGGTGACAAGTGGACAGACAGTCTCCAGCTGATGGCCCGGGTGCAATTCGATTCCTGGGGCTACCTTTGCGGTAGTACCTCTACCTAAGGTAGCAGGTGCCACCCCCACTAAAGCCACTGTGGCATGCTGTATCTGCTCGCCCGCTGTACACGGGCAGTACAAGTTCGGCTGTGCATGCACGAGCCATCCGCTCGGATCCGGGCCGAGCGGGGCCGTTGCCGGGGGTTTGTGGTCCCGCTTCTACAGGTTCCGCCTTTTCCAGGCTCGAGCCAGGCACATGTGACAGGAACCATGCTGCCGGTGTCTTCTCTGCTCATGTTTTTGTTTTTGTTTTGCCATATCAGTCGGTGATCAAAATACAATGATCACTTCGGCTCGCCAAAGACCCAGAGAGTGTGTGCCGCTTGTTCTCTCAACCGTCGTCGAAGATGCTGCATAGAGGTATGGTACCTATATATCCGTCACGTACGGGTCGAGGCGTCTAGTGGCATATTTATCGTTTCCAGCATCTACGCTTACGTACCTCTGCCATGCAAGCAAAACCTTGCTGCTTTTCTAGTTTGGTCGAGCATTTGGTGACAATGTTGCGCCAGGCCGGACACTGATCCCGCTTGGATCCTCGTCGTCTAAACTCCTCTTTGGGAAATCAACTTTAACGCTCGGTTGTTTAGTTGCGTGAACTGCCCAACGTCGACATTTTTGGTGGATCCCGATCACCAAAGGTCTCAGATTTCGATCAATGGTCTCGAATGTAGGGCGCTTCCTATTTGGAGGTTCACGGACCTTTTGTTCCTGTCCCAGGGCAGCATCCTTCCCCCAGATTTCTACATATACTAGTAGTTCCAGTTGCAATTTTGATGTTTGACCTGTTGTGAGGAAAGAACAACCCGTTCCTGGCGTGCATGGTTCTGCGCTACTTTCTGTTTTCGTCGATTTTCGTACTGTTCCGAGATATCCGGCCTTTCTTGGTTTTCAATTTCACCGAAGCCAAGCCGGTTTTCTCTTGCTTGATCGATCACATCTTGCATTTAGTTGCCCAAGATTTCAACTTTTTACTGTTTCGCTGCGATCCGCCATACCAGGACATCAGAGGCCCTCTCCGTGCTACACCACACATTGCCTTGTAGATCTAGGGACGTGGCTTATACGACCGACGAATAACACGGACATCTGGTACACTTACTGGCAGATCTGTTTCGACTACAGCAACGATTCTTCACTGCCACAATACCCATCTGCAAGCTTCAGTTCACTCTACGGTTTCCACTCCAGCCACCCAGACCACCTTTTTGGTTGGGCTTGGCGCCATTCCAGGGTTCGGGGTGTTAGCTGTGCGTCTTATTTGCGGCGAGAGCTACGCTATTTGTTGAGCCACAAGTCAGAATGTCGATACTTCAGATTCCCTATCGGGAAGGCCGTGATGGCTTCTGGGGAGAGCAAACATCAACCTTGAACTGGTGTGAAGAGGTACCTAAATTACACCAGTTACAGCCCGCTTTGACCCGCGAGACTCACCACGAATCTGATATAGGATTACAACATCACATACTATTGCGCCGAGCTGGTCAACACATTGACCAACTCGATGTTTATGTGGCTCGGAGTCAAGGGGTTACGCAATGTCCTTGAGTTTAAGCATTCGCCCATTTTTATCCTTGCCTATGTTGGCTACCTGGTGGTTGGCCTCGGCTCCATGGCGTTCCATGCAACTCTTAAGTGTAAGTGAGCTATTGTTCTGTCGTAGTGTTATTGTAAATATACTAACAAACAATCCCAGATGAGATGCAACTCGCTGATGAGCTACCCATGATCTATACCGTCTTTATCATGTGTTATGCCACATTCTCCTACAAGAGATCCCCGAGGACCCAATTACTGATTGCCTCGATCATGGTTGGGCTTGGTCTCTTTATCACTGTAAGTGAATCATGATCTTTCTTGGGGGGAAACGGAGCTGACCTAGATGTTTAGGTCTATTATCTTTATGCGAAAAACCCAGTTTTCCATCAGGTGGCATTTGCCCTAATCACAGCAACCACCATCTTCCGCGGCTTCTACGTTATGGAGTATCAATTGAGGCCGCAGCTTAGGGAGAGAAATCCTACCGCGTGCAGCCGGATTATGCGCGAGATGTGGACGTTGGCATTGGTTTGTAAGTGATGCCCGGCCTTTTGTTCCCAATGAGGACTACACTAATACTTGGAACATAATAGCCATTGTCACCTTTGTCGGCGGTTTCTTTATCTGGAACATGGACAACATCTTCTGCAGACATCTCACCACCGCAAAGAACCAGCTGCAACTCCCCTGGTCGATTGTACTTGAAGGTCATGGATGGTGGCATATCCTGACTGGCCTAGGTGGTAAGTGCATCCCATAGCCGAAAGGCGGCTTCATCGCTGTGGTTTCTTTTTGACTGACACTTGCTCCTACATAGCATACGAAATGATTCTCTGGCGCATCTGGCTGGTTCGTTGCCTCGGCGGTGAGGAGGAGAAATTCATGCTTGATTGGCGGCCTTGGAGGTCTATTCCTCAGGTCGTTCCCAGGACTCACAAGGGTGCAACCAAGAGCAGCTAATAATATCCGGCAAGAGGGCAAGCGTCCTTAGATAATAGACTAAAAATCGATTTAAGAGGATTAGCGAAGATTGTATGATCATCTTGTTGGTAGGATAATGGGACAAGGCACGGATGTAGGCCGCTCCTGGCGAACCGATCACGGTCACTTTTTTTTTTCAAGTATAAGTCGATCCGAGGGCAGAGAAGCAGTGAAACACTGATAACTTCAAGTCGCTATCAACACAGTTTTTAAGAAGAAATTAAATGAAGAGAGTGAGTATCGGTGTAATGGGTCGTATCGCGAAACTGTCCCGTTTGTTGAGGATCAACTGCTACCACAAATACAAGGTCTTCGCAGTAGAGGCTGTGGAGGCATATCGTGGAAACAAACACCTCGATTGAAATAAAGGAACCAATAGAAGCATAAATCGGTACTTAGTTACCCATACTTAGAGATACATACAATGTAACATGGCAGTTGCAACTTCAAGAAGCTTGTTGCTTTGTTGTGTTGGAAGAACTAAAGACAACTGAAACGGACCCTGAGTGCATCGGACAAAGACATGTGCGGATAGCCGATAAACACACTGTGCTTTCCAGCGCCGGCATCACCACTGCACTGTCCAAACTGAAGGTCGCGGCCGCCAACGTTTCCCCCACAGAACAGCTTCCCCCCTTTTGGACTTTCAGATTCAAAACACCCAAGACAGCAACAGTTCAACCCAGTTGAGGATCAAATCACCGATTATACCCTTGTTCCTCACCTAGTCTCTCAGACCGCAACCGCAACAATGTCCATTTCCAACGAAGCTCTTCATAAGGTGAGCCGGGCATCAACCAGTTCAATGACGCTTTGCAGTGAAGCTCTGACATCGACCCCAATGACATAGCTGGTCCGTGAGATCGAAGCGCAGTCGATCGCGGCTCAGCAACAAATTGGTCTCGTCCGCACCCAGCAGGCATCCAAGCAGCGTGAAATGCGTCTGGCCCAGCTCACACGGAATGAGCTCGCCACGTTGCCCGAGACCACTGCCGTGTACGAGGGCGTTGGGAAGATGTACGTACTACCTCTTGATCATCACCTTTACAAACCGACGACCACAGGACACCACGTCCCGGGTGGCCACACCGATTTCCTAACGACACACTCACCAAAAAAAACAAACAGGTTCGTCTCCGTCCCTGTCCCGGCATTGAAGGATAGGTTGAGCACCGAGATGAAGGAGATGGAGACCGAGGTGGAGAACCTGGGCAAGAGGTTGCACTACCTCGAGACGACAGCGAAGAACAGCCAGGAGCACATCGAGAAGATGCTCAAGGGTGGTGGACAGGCTTGAAGGGGAGCTGAGGAGCTGGGTGTCGTTCAGGAACTTAAGCGCGAGAAGGAAGGGAGATTGTTGCTTGAAGCGCCGATAAACTTGGCGCTCAAAGGGTTCAACAGGGGAACTTTATCGATGTCCCTGAAAATAGGAATTGGTAGGGCGGGCTATGAAATTTTTGCTTGATGCCAAAGGCACCGTGTCTATCATATTCAGCGGTCGAGAACAGCATATCTCTTGAGCTTGGAGGTCCAGTTTGTGTCGTTGCTATATGTACACTAGCTGTGCATGGGGATGGCCCGCCCGCCCGCCTGCCAATCGAACAGTACGCCGTTGTACACTACGCGGCTGTGTACAGTGTACACTAATAAACATTGCGGAGTCTATCCGGGTAGTTATATGTAGTACGTAGTTATAGCTGGCGCTTAAATCCCAGCAGATGGAGGAGTGGCGGCCCAAGTCCCGGCCGAGCTCGGCAGCAGGGCACGGTGCCCAACCTGGAAGCTCTAAAGATTGAGCGAGATGGGATGGGGTTGAGGTATTGGGTGCGTCACGATGTTACAAACATATTTCGATGTTGGGGGATACAACATACGGTTGCCTATCATGACAGCACTTTCAGTGTCACCGGCGGCGCGCCTGCCTTGAGTCTTCGTGTTCACATGCGGACAAAATCATTTTTCATCGATTAGTCTATTGGCTGCTACGAATCACCACGCCCGATTCATCACAGCAACTGAAGCCCCGGTAGGGCCATCTTTCGGTCAAAAACCACTCGGCAGCCATTTCCTCGGGCAGTCGGAATGCCCTCACACTGTTCCCGTCCCCTAGGATCCACATAACGGACGCCTCAATTCTTTTTTGCACATTGATCTCGATATCTTGGGTCCTTGAGGTAACACCCGGCTGACAGCGAAGGACCGTGTTCCTTGGAAACAGACATCTGAAAAGACACAAGCCTGGCAGCCAGATTCGATCCGCTGCCAAGACCCGGTTACTGCACGCTTCATGCACCTGGTACAGCCCCTCACTTTTAGCCCTATGCATGGCGGCTTTCAGCGACGGCATTCCCGAGTTTCGGGTTGATAACAGCGTTCGCACATTTTTCACAACGAGAAGTCGACGAGGAAGAAAACAATTGAGTTTGACTATGTGCTCAGTCACCAACAGAGAGAGCTCTTTCAGACTGTGAGACCGTCACTACGGAATGTATACAGAAGCACAACATGTCTGGTTTACCCGACGCGGAAGATACCAGTCACAGCAGCTCATAGGACCCTCAAGCTGCCGATGATTGTCGTTGGCGAGGCTCAGCTCTAAACCCAACCACAGCCCGTGAAACCCCTCCTTTGCGGGTACTATCGTCTCAGACCCTTCTGCGCGACTTGTTCGTCCTCTACTCGGCATCGGAAGGTGGCTTTGCTTTTTTTTTTCCCACTGAAGGGATGGAGAATCTGGATTCTGGATCTTGGGATCTTCACCGTCCACATTCCACAAACCTCCACCACCGACCCGTCCAGATCACGTTCTGAGACCTTTTTCTGTCAGCACCTTGTCTATCGCTTGCCCATCTCTGGTCCATTCACTGGCTCATCATGCCGCCTATGGGCGCCTGGGACATGCAACCGCTAGGGTTGTTACCGGACCACCCACCCGCTTTTGGACCAACCACAGCCAGGCCACCGTGAGAAACGAGTGAGAGGGCGTGATCACCGTTGCTAGCCCCTCCAGTCTCTTCTGGCCTTCTCGTCGGCTCCGTGGTTCGGCGGCTGGGTGGCACATGCCGCATCACCCGTCGTGTTTTGATTGTGTCCGAGGGTGTGGTCCGTCTGGGAATACCTGCTTGCCTACCAGACTGAGGAAAAACCCGTACACACTGTGTCGTTAACGTGTCTGGCCAGGGCCGAGCTGACCCAGCCCAACCATGCCTCATGGGTCCATTGAGACCTTCCCTCCTGATGCTCTCCCATGCTACCTTCCATGCCCCCCTGCGCTAGACCACAGAGCAAGTGGTGCGTCACACCCCGCCCTCAAGTAGTGTAAAACCGGGCTTTTATATTCCTTCTGGGCCCCTCCGTGTGCCGCTTTTCTCTCTCGAGCCTGATCTCTTTTGCGACAAACCACCCACAGTGAGCCTTTCCTCCTCCAGTCCTGTCTCACTGTCACCTCAGTCAGTGTCGGTTGGCTCCGGTCGTTTCACCCCGAAACCCCATTCACCCATATCCAAACAAGTGTCGACAAGATGAGCCGCGCTGCTAGTCGTCACCATTACGACTATAGCGACGAGGAGTCGTTGGCGTCCACGGGCATCGACATCCGTGTCCATCGGGCGCCGCCTCCCGGCATGGTCCGTCCTCCTCCCAGGTCGCCTTCGCCCGATCGCACCCACCGTGGCCCTACCTACATCCAGTCCGTATCCCGGTCCGACTTTGGCGGCCCATCCCGAGTACCTTACTGGGAGCAACGCGCTCCTTCTGTTGTCAATGAGCGCACTCTCGTGGCTACTCACGCCCACCAGAGCCGCTCACGGTCGCGTGCAGGGTCGCGCGAGCGCCCCTCTCCTCCCGCCGGCATGGTCGCCCCAGCACCTCCCTCTCCTGCGACCAAGGGACCGGTTGTGGTTCAGAACATCATCGGCCGCGGCCATCACAGCTCCTCTGATTATTCGTCTGACTCGGAACCTGATTACCATGTTCATGCTGGCCTCAGCAAGCGGAGCCGCAAGTCTCACAGCCGTGGTGCACACAGCCGCGCCCGTAGCCGGTCGTCGAGCGGCGAAAGCAACTTTGACGACGCCCATACCAAATGGGAGCTGGAGAGAATGAAGGCCGAGCTCGCGGCCATGAGGTCCGCCAACGAACAGAAGAAGCAGAGTCTCACTCAAGAAAAGTACCACGAAGAGGAGATCGAGCTGGTCAAGGCCCGGGAAAAGTTGGCCATGATCAGACTCGAGGAGGAGCGGAGCAGGTCCGCTTACGACCAGGAAAAGTCACTCCGTCTGCGCGATGCCGAGGCCAAGCTTGAGCGCCTCGAGCGTGCCGCCGAGGAGAAGCGATTCCAGGCCGAGCACGACAAGGATGTGGACTACCACCAGACCAAGCTCCAGCTCGAGCTGATCCGGCACAAGGAGGACGAGGAACGCCAGCTGGGCCACATGAAGGAACAGCAATCGCTCCATGAAGCCAAGTTTCAGCTGGACCTCATCAAGCGTAAGGAGGAGGAGCGCCGCCTCCAAGAGCAGCACGAAGAGCACGATCAGCTCTACCAAGCCAAGGTGCAGCTCGACCTCATGAGGCGCAAGGAGGAAGAGTCTCGGGAGCGCGACAAGTACAAGGAGCACGACGAGCTGGCCGTCTCCAAGTTCCAGCTGGACCTCGTCAAGCGCAAAGAGGAAGAGGCCCGCCACCTGGAGGAGGAGCGGAAGAAGGAGGCCGCGTACGAGAAGCAGCAGCAACTCGCGCAGGCCAAGTACGAGCTTGACATGATCAAGCGGCGCGAGGAGGAGCGCCGCCGCGAAGAAGAAGAACACCGTCGCGAGATGGAGTACGAGAAGCAGCACCAGCTGCACGAAGCCAAGTTCCACCTGGACATGATCCGGCGGCAGGAGGAGGAGCGGCGCCGTGCAGCGGCTCGCGAGGAAGAAGAAAAACTCATTCGCGCCAAGGAGAGGCTCGAGCGGCTGGAGCGCGAGGAGGAAGAGGAGCGCAAGCAGAAGAAGCTCGAGGAAGAGCTGGAGCTGCGCAAGGCCAAGGAGGAGCTCGATCGCATGCGCAGGGAGAAGGAAAAGAAGGAGGAGGAGGAGCGCCTGCGTCGCGAGTACGAGCTCAAGCGGCTGGAGGAAGAGAGGAAGGCGGAAGAAGAACGGAAGCGCAAGCAGGAAGAGGAGGAGGCGGCCGTGGCCCGCTGGAAGGCCAAGGAGGCCGAGCGGCTGGCCAAGGAGCAGGAGGAGAAGGACAGGATGGAGAGGGAGTACCAGCGCCGCCTGCAGGAGGATCTGATCAACTCCGGTCTGGACGAGAAGGCTATCGCGGCCATCCTCAAGAAGGAGAAAATCAAGAAGGAAAAGAAGGGCAGCGATAGTGACAGCGACAGCGAGAAGGAGGCTAAGAAGCAAGGACAGATTGCTCGTCCTACCTACACTCGCATGTCTCTGCGCCATCTCGATGTCGAAACCCTTTACCACTTCAAGATTGATTTCGAATACGATGCTGTACGTATTGCCCCTCCCCCCCCCCCCCCCCCCCCCCCCCTTTTTTTTTCTTTTTTCTTCTTCTTCTTCCTAGTATCCCATTTCCCCATTTCCAAATCACTAACGCCCCATCCCCCCAAAAACAGGAACCAGGCTACGTCCTAATCAAGCGCTGGGTGCCGGAATGGGAGCAGCAACAACTCTGGGACCACACGCGCCAGATCCGCACCGTCGTGACCAAGGAGGTATCCGAAACTCTGGTCATCAAAGACAAGAGAGACAAGCACCGCGAACGCTCGCACTCGCGCCATCACAGCCACAGCCATTCGAGGAGCAGCCACCATAGACACAGCAGTAGTCATCTTGACGACGACCAGTTTGAATTTGTGCGCAAGAAGAGCAGCACCAGACATCGCAGCAAGAGCCCTAGTTTGTTGATGTATTTGGCTGGTGGACGGCCTTCATGAGAGGAGGGATAAGGGGATAAAGGGATAATGAGGGATGACGTGTTATGACTTTTGGTTGGGATGAGAGATGGATGTGTTTTCTTTTTGCTCTTGGATATCACGAAATGATTGCATTGCTTACCTTTTTCTGATTTTTTGGTTGATGGCTGAGGTTGGGTAGTAACAAAGATATCCATCATCAAATCACTTATTGTTGGGTTTCAGTTTCTTCTCAATACCCTCCTACTCCTAGAACGATTGGATGAGCACCAGAAACACACAGAAAAAACCCAAGGCATTGACTTTATTACGTTTTCCGATGATGGAAGGTATAAAGGTATTATGATAACAAAGAAACCCATGTCTTGATTCACTACTTCGACTCCAGCTGTGGGCTGTGATTTGACTTGGTCACCTTTCCAACGTCTTTTCCAAACAGAATTTCGAGACATTCCAATGCCAATGTTAATTGACCCTTAACCCATCCACGATATGATACCTACCCATCATCAATCCATACCAAGACAAAGCCGCTGGCTGTGTCTCGTACCTATCTTACAAAGTCTTTGATCGCTAATTGTACATGTCGTTAATCGCTGAGCAGAGGGATATCTATAATGGTGGTACAAACCCCAATAACTACAAAAACACCGTTCCATGATGAATAACCAAAATCCGTACCCATACCTACCGCCTGCAGTATCTTTTTTTCCCCTTTTCCCTGTTCGACCATGAACGTCATTCCATGACCTTCCCTTCCTGTAGCCATAATTGGCCCTTGACTTTCCCTTCAGGTCTTTCTTTCTGCCCCATCGATCTTCCAATGTACCAAAGTGACCAACACCCTTCCAACTTTCCCCTTCAACTTACAGCTGAACCTCCTCCGGCCCCCTCTTCGTCCACGCCCCCTCCGCCCGTCTAATCAGCTCCTCATAAACCGTCCACGCCAACGCCGAGCTCATCGCCTTTCTGCTCATCCTGAGCGCCAGTCCATCCATCATGCTCCTCACCCCTTCCTCGGCCAACATCTTTCTCGAAGCCTGCACCATATTTCGGTACTTTTTCGGCTGCAGCTGGATCCTCGTCTTGACCGCATCAAACGGGTTCGAAATAATCGAGCAGATGATTGCCGAGAAGACACCCGAGGCAAAGTTGATCGAGGCGGCGCGGGATTGGCTCATGCGTCCTCCGTCTTGTCCCGCTGCCTCGAGGGTGGTGGATAGTTGTGGTGGCTGCGGGAAAAGATTGCTGAGATGTTGTTTGGATTTTTCGTAGAACAAGACATACAGTCCCGCGTACGGCGCATCGCGAATGGCGGTTGCGCCGAACCCAGCAAAGAAGCCGCGCGCTCCCTCGGTTCGCGCGATATCCCGCGCCGCGCCGGCTAAAGAGGTGTACTTGTAGAAGCTGCTTTCGTACCGGACCTTGAGGACGGTGAGCGGCATGAGGATGAAGCCGGCAAAGGAGCGGGCGACGGCGCCCGCGAGGAGGTTGCCTGTGTTGGAGAGCTTAGGGAGGGAGGAGGATGTCTGGTTTGCGTTGGGGGCGACAATGCCGGATGCGGCGGCTATGGTGGGCGCGGCCGCTGCGAGCGAGGGCAGATGGCGCGCGGCATTTTCGCGGATGGTGTTGAGGGTCGTGAAGTAGATGGCGGAGCCGAAGCCGGTGCGCAGAGCTGACGGGAGGGTGCCGCGCCAGAGAGAGGGGAGGAGGCCTTGTTGGGAGGAGCGGAGCTCGGCGAGGGCGGCGCGGAGGGAGTGTTTGCCGGATTGCTGGACGCGGGTCTTGAGGAGGTCGATGGGTTGGAGAAGGATGGCGGAGAGGACGCCGGAGCCGAGACCGGCTACGAAGTGGAAGGCTGTTTGGTTGGGAGGGGATTGAAGTTAGCGAGGAGGTTTCAAAGGTCACAACGATTGTGATGGAAGATTCGGACTGGAAACATACTGGACTTTGTGCCCGATTTACGGGAACCATCGGACATGGTTGCGCAACGGTTGGCTGACGAGCTTGATGCTCCCCTTTGCTCGGTGGGCGAGAAGATGACGACGGAAAGAGAGGGTTCAGTTTAAGTGTGGCGCAAACCGACCATGGCCGTAAGACGTTTCCGCTGGGGAGAAAAAGAGGAAGGAGAACAAAAATCTGAACTAGAGACAAGTGAACATCGTGACTGCGCTTCCGTTTCGTGTGTTGAGATTTGCCGTGGATGTGGAGGGAAGAAGCTACCGGGAAGGATGCTGTTGCCGGAACGGCAGGGACAAAGAATTCCAAGTATGACGGCATGGGAGTCGCCGATTATTTTTTTTCGGGACTGCCCCGCCGTTCGGGAACGGTCTCTCTCCACCCTGCCGCTGCGGGGCCGCTAACTGGCTCCACCAAAGACCGAACAGGCCGGGGCCCCGGAAGCGGCCTCAAGTTAAGGTAGGCCCACTTTCAACCTCTTTTGAAGAGGGCCAATCTTTGGAGAGATATACTGTTCGAACACAAGGTAAACAAAGGGCCCCTAGTGAGAATATAAGTGGTAGGACCAGGAATGTCTGCAAATTTATGGTCCCTCATGTGTCGATATACCTATCCCCGTCGGACATTCCGTTGTTAGTTGGGGGGTCCTGAACACCAAATCCTGATTAGTTGTATTGTGTAAGTCTCGGGTCGAGAAGCTCTAGTTTGATTGGATATTGGTAGATTGGGTGTTCATCCAGGCGGTTTTCTCATTTCTTCTGATCCCCCACAATCGACTCCAGCCTTCCAGCCAAAGCCCTATGCCTCTTTACAACCTCCACCCACTCCTCCTCCGCTTCCGGTCCAAGATCCAGGCTGGCCAAGAACAGCCCAAAGTCGCCTCCCAGCCTTCCCAAGCTTCCAGCACAGTAAAGGACCTGCGTCAGCAGACTATCCCTTGAGGCCTGATCCTTCACTGTGGGCAAATACAGCCTCAGTGTTTCCAACAGCATATCCACCAAATGTAGCGGAAACGTCGCCAATGCAGCCGGCATGGGTTCCAGCGCATCTTGTTGCTTCAACGGATCATCCGAACCCTCATTTCCATTCCCCTTTGGGGCAGCAGGGGGGAATATGCTCCTAAACATACTCACAATCGCGAAGCTCTGCTCACGGAAGATCTCAATGTACCGCTTGAGGTACCGCTCCGTTTGCTGCCCGCCCGACCAGGCATTCCCGCTTCCAATCGCCTTTTGCCTCGCCTTTTCCTGGTCGGCCAAGTCACGTAGTGGTTCCAAGGCGTCGAGCATGTTCACCAGCGTCGCTAGTCGGCAGACCAAGAAGAGGGCCCCCAGCACCCGTTCTTGAGAGTCGTGACCCTTGCTTGTGCCGGCAGCCTCCAGGTCAGGAAGAACGCGCCGAAGCCAGCTAATCGTGCGTAGAGAAGCAGCTAGTTTGAGACCTGGGGATTTTAGACTTTGGATGAGGTTGGCGGCCATAGTGCGCATGGCCTCATCTGCCTGGGCGGCGATGGAGGTGACGAGAGGTGAGTCCGGGTACAGCGAGTGCAGACGGCGAATGTGGCCGTTCAGGTCAAGGGCAGAGGAGTAGTTGACTGGGGCAGTGGAGATGGCTGTTGAGAGAAGATTGGGCAGCTCCAGCACGTCGACAAGCCGCTCGACATTCCGAGAGAGCAAGAGGGCCTTTTTGCGCCGGAGGAGGACATCGCTCTCGCTGGACTTGCTGTAGTTTGTCGAGAAGCGGACGGCTTCGTGATCGAGCTTGGGGATGGAATGTCGCAGGTCGGCGGTGCTGGCTGCGAGGGCAGGTAGGCTGGTGCGGAGGGTGGAGTGGTGGGTTGCTGATTCGATGACTTGCTTGTGGGACTTCTTTGAAAGAGCCTGAATGGATAGAAGGAGACCATGTGAAGTCTGGGCGAGGGCTTGTGGCTCGGTTGTCTCCAATGCTGTGAGAGGTTGTGATGAGAGACTGGTGAGATACTCGAGTGAGCTTGGATCGGGCGCTGGCCTGGATGATGGGTCCCCTGAGGGAGGGGACAAAAGCTCGTAAAGGAGATCTGCCATTTTCACTTGGCGATAATTCTAATGGATGACGCGGCGAAAATATCGAAAGATTGCCCAAACTCAAGGACATCCGTTGAAGCTCTCTGCTGCCTCAGCTAGCTGCACACGTCAACTCTCAGGAGGTTGCCCACTCAGCCCAGGACCCACCCCTCGAGGACAACCAAAAGGGCCAGAGTGAAGTTATGAATTGCGATGAGAGATCGATCTCAAAAAGCTCCTTTTGTCCGAGGTTCCACCTTGTAATTGTCAAGTACTTCAGTTTGGTTCGAATTGCGATTCATGGAATTACCTGATGATGGGAGTTTCGTTTGGCCAACAGCTTTCTTCCCTGTTTCATTAGATGGTTATTTGGTGTTCTGCTTGGAAGAGGAGCGGCGATGCAGCAACCCACACGATGGGAAGGGAAGCCCGGGGGGAGGTGGTCAGTGCGCGACCCTCAATACCTAGGCAATAGCGCTGGATTTGAAAAGTTCAAGTCCAGCGGGTGAGTTACAGGGGCCCTAGGCAGCAACATCATGATATTCTAGATCGCTTCATGTTGAACTGTACTATGTACTCTACAAAATCCTCCCTTTTCAGAAAAACTCAGTACCTATCCTCTTGCTTCCTTCGTTTAGCTTACAGGCAAAGCCCAGATACCTAAATCAGCATTGCATCATGTCTCATCAAACGACTGCACCTCCCACGACACTTGTTCTTTTCGCGGGCCATGTCGCCATCACCATACCATCTTCAAAACAACACCCGACATTGACTGCCTACATTTGATTTACCAACGCGCCTCGCCCGCCAGAGAGCCGCATGCTATCCGACGATGCGATGTCATTACAGATTTCCATGTTTCCCTCCCCAACTTCTTTCAACTCCACACGTCATAATACCCGTTCGCCTGTCCATTCCATCGCCGCTCCAACTCATCTTTCCTTCGGTTTGCCACGCACGGTTTGGTACCATGGGAACCGGCGTCTTCGTGTCAGAGTCCTCATTGAACTGTTTTCTTTCCTGGCCGCTGGATTGTACGCGGATGGTTCTACGTTTGGTGTCATTTTCCTTGTCGACCCCAATCTCCTTTATCCGCACGGCTTTCCCCGGTTAAGGCAGCAACTCCAAGCATCGCCGAGATAAGCTCCCAGATAGTAACACATTGAAGCCAGTGCAGGAGCTTCAGCATAAGACCAACCTCCATTGGCGGCTCGTTGAACGGATGATTCTCTCCCTTCATCGTCTTTTCCGCACTGGACTCGTCGCTCGTTTTGGCTTGTCTTTCCACTGTCCGCCGTGCGGTTGAATTAGACTCCCAAGGGCTTTCACTGTCCTGGTCGTCATCGACCAGTGTCGTGCCGCCCGAAACAGTCTTCGGCGTCGTGGTCAAATCAAGGCTGTCAAGATCTATCGAACCAGAACGGCCAACAGAGTCCAATCCGGCGGCCCAAGCTATATTCTCGTCTGTCGATGGCTTCAAGTTTGGGAGAGCATCCGTCAGCCACAGCGGCCTAGGTGGCACATCTGTTTGCAGCCGCGGAATTCTTGCTTCAGCAGTGTTATTGCCGGCTGTTGGAAGCATCACGTTGTCGGGGCGGACAGACGTCCTTCGAGTGTCGGTCGCCGCCTCCGAGTGCATAGCTGGTGAATAGAAAGCTGCTGGTTGGGGCTCCGGGATCACGATCGGAATGCTGTGCATATTCTCCAAATCCATGGCCTGTGAAAGATATTGGGCTTCCACGTCCAGGGGCAACTTGGCAGACGAGTATCCGTTCCTCCACTGGAACTTGATGGTTGCTTGGTTTTGCGGCGTGTCTTTACTTCCCCCGAACTTGAATTTCTCCCTCGACCAGTTCTTGAACTTATCCCGTTTCCTAGCAAGGGTGCCGGTCACTTCCACCGTCAGATAAAAGGCCCTCGCATTGTGCCCGATGGCAAAGGCTGTGTGAAAGATGGGGCCGTGCGTCGGTCGCTCCTCAAGGAAGCTCTCGTCAAGAACCCACTCGAGCCTGTTGTAGTTCGGACACCCGTCAACAGACCGGAGATAGCCAGAGAAACGCCAGCTGTCAGCGATGGTTTGGAGTTTTTCTTTTTGCCTGCCAACACCGCCAACCTCGACATAGCCCCCTACTCCTACTTGTGGTCTGAACTCGTCCAGTTGTCGGGTTTGTATCGATTGTCTGGGTCCGCTCAGTTGTCTTGGGCCATAGTGGCCGGTCATGAAGACAGCCGGTTCACTCTTCTGGAGCATATAGTCATCTCTTCCTAGGGTTACGGCGATTTTTGCTGACTGAAGCCTGCAGTCAGCAGGTTGACGGAAGGCCAGGTCAAGGTAAAGGATGCCGGCGGGATAAGTGTCACTAAGCCGAGGACCCGGACCCCCGTTCGACATCTTGCCCCATCTGGACCTTGAGCAAAGGAACCGGCAATCGACTTCAATCTTTCCAATTTTTGATGTTTGTCCGATAGGTATAAGGGGCGGAAGACTCTCGGGGAATCGCCCATAGTCGACGCGTGTGTAGTTGGGCGCACTTCTGGTTGCCCCTTTCCACGACTTTGACTCGGTTTGATGATATGCCATATGGATGATCCAGAGCGGAACGAAGTCGTTTGTGATCGGGTGCGCGCAAATCAACCAAGCGGACAGCACTTGCCGACAATCGCTTGGGAAGAGTAGCGCTTATCTGCGTAGAACTCACAAGCACATCTTCCTGCCGCAACAGCAGCTCCACGCTCAGCCTTGTTACCTACTTGCCTGCGTAGGAACACCTCCCAGTCGGCCTAGTGCAGCTAAGCCACTCGGAATTCATTGCTCCCATCATTGGTCTATCATGCAGGCTCCCAGCCGCAGTGTGACCCTAAGGAAAGGTGAAAACCAATGGCTCAGGTTGACTCAAGCACTGGCTTGCATGAAGAAGAGAAAAGGAAATGAGGAGCCTCGCCAGATCTGGAAAGATACCTACATGAAGGTGGATGGTAGGGTACAGCTGTCACAGCAGCTTCGAAGATAACTGTCAGTCGGTTAACGGTCCAATAGTCATGAGCTGTCTCGTACGCTTTCTTACACCCACGCCTGATCAGGTTGGGTAACAAGACCGTCAGCTGCTTACATGACATTCAGAGCCTTGTGGCTACTGTAATCTCGGGCAAGTGTTGATCCCACCGCTTCGAAAGTCGTCCTTAAATGGGCACGGGTGCCACTCAGCATCCCTCAGCGACATCATCCTTGTGCCTAATTGAAGATGAACCGCACGTCAGGAACCCGTACTATGCCTCCCATACTGCCGGCATCATATCCATTTCATCCAAGATCGAGACTGAAATATGATGCTGATGGTTACCTACGCCATAGGTCGAGATCGAGGTATGATGCTGATGGTTACCTACGCCATAGGTCGAGATCTAGGTATGATGCTGATCGTTATGATCGCGATCGGTGTATCCGCCACTACCATCGCTCACGGTCTCCCATCCGATACATTATGGATGAATTTGAACATGGGGATTCACACCGAGCTGACAGGAGTTTGGTCACTGCTTCTTCATCTCAGTTTCCGCCAAAGACCTCGCATCCCAAATTTTCCGCATCACCCCCAAATGTCCCACAGCATCACTACGAGAAAAGTGACAAGAGAAAGACCACGTCTCAGAGGCTACATGAAATGGAAGATTTCCCGTCAAAACCCATTCTAGCACCGAGCTTCAACAACCCCACGCCGCACAACAGTGAAGATCAACCTTTGCCGTCTCCGGCTTCGGAAATCCGAGTGGAAAGGATTGCCTTTGATGCTGTGCATGATCCCTCACAGTCATCAAAAGATATCAGCATTCAACTTGATGTTCCTATCGAGCATGACTTGAGCCCATATTTGGAGGACTTCTGCCGATTTCGACGCTTGGGAAGGTTCAAAGAGGCTAGGGATATCTATCAGTCGAAGCTTGCTCAATATAGCACCATCCCGTACATCTTTATACACTATGCGGAGATGCTTGTTGTGTCGGGGGATTATAAGAGCTTCCAGGAACTCACTTTTCCCGGCCTGAACGAGGAAAAGGATCCGAAGAGCGCGACAGACGGCAAGCTCAAAACCAATTTTGAGCTCTTGAAACTTGTCACGCGCTCACCGATATGGAATTATACTGTAGTGGCGTTGGAGACTGTTCGGCGCGTTTTAGAGGACCTTTATAATGAAGAAGTAATAGGATCAACAGAGGTGAGTTGGCAGACCAAATTATGAGTTCTGTTTTAAAGATCTCGCAAGTCAAAATCTAACTGGGCTTTAGATTCAAATTCTCTCCCTTTGCCTTCAAGTATTGAGTTACTTGAAAGCATCCTCACACAGCCAGGTTGTGGCCCAAGCAATACAGGATGCCAAAGCATTGTTGGATCTGGAGCTCCTCTACTATCGCTTGCTGAGCGAAGCTCGTGTCTGGGACTTCAGGGATCTGCTCGTCAGCACCGTCTTACTATTTGGGTGGCTAGAGACCATCGCAATGCTCTTCAAAACCAAAGATTTGGACGGGGCATTTGCGCGTATCCACGAAGATTGGGCCCAGTTGGAGAGCAGTGAATCCGTCATACTTGGTCTCTTGGACGTTTTCACCTCTCTCATGTTGCAAATCCGTCCTCTCGACCAAGGAGCTGAGTTGTTGTCACCAACGTTAGTCGAACATGCCCGCGTTTTTGCGGAATCCGTCAAGAAGGATAACGCGGATAACACAAAAACGAGACCTTTCATTCAGTGGATTCTCGCTAAAACATGGTGGGAAACTCGCCCAACATCAAAGCGTCCTGACGGGTTTACCATCAATGACTTCCAGGGGCTCTTGCTTGAGCAAGGGGATGGTATACACCTTCCGGTTTTTGTCCCCAACAAGCATTTCGAAAGGCCTGACTGGGCACTGGTTTCCGCACGGCCAAATACAGCGCAACGAGAGGCCGTCGAGGTTGCACTAGGAATGGCCATGGAGGGAAACGACTTATATCTACAAGCCTTGGCCTTAAAGATTCTTTGTCTGCAATCTCCCGATCCAACGGGGCCGATGAATGTTTTGTCTACTGTGCAACTTGATTTGCAAGGTGATATGGAAGGCTTCCTAGGCACCTGCCTGGCAAGATACCTCGTGCCACAGGGACAAAATGAAGCCGATGAGAAGGAGCTTTTGCGAAACTTCAAGCAACTTGATAACGTCTCGGGACGCTCATATCTCCATTCCGTTGTTAATCCTTCGTTCATTTGGGCCCGGGATGTCATTCACGGTCATATTTGGGCGAACTTCACTGGGAAACAGACCCAGACACCTGACTGGGCAATGAATCTGAGGATCTATGGCCCAAGGCTTCCTCAATACGTCGCCACTTTCATCGAGGACCACTTTCGTTTATCACGGAAATGCCGAATAAGGGCGAGGAAGCGTCTTCGAAGGGTCCCGCGCAAGCAAGTGGCAACCTAATGGGCTTAGCGGCTGGCGATTCCAATGCTGAAGACGATACAGAGGAGAGCTTTGAGGACCAGGTGGCAAAGCAGATGAGTGAAAGGTTGGCAGGAGCAAATGAATATATTGACCAGGTTGGGAGCCTCGACGATCTTTGATGGAAGGCAATATGGATGCTGGAGTTTTATGTAGTTAATAAAACGGAAACGGGAACTCTGATGACCCTATAGCGCGTACATACAAACCATCAAGGTTTATGCAATCTTATGCTATCCAGGCTAATCCAGATGAGTGTGTTGACCTTTACACTGATACATTTTGACTTGAATGGTGCACAGTGAAGACAGGAGTCATCCGCTTTCCAGTTGAGTGGTGCACATGATACCGTACCCTAACCCTCCCTGAGTTGAGCTCAACTTCTGTGCCTCGGCTGCTTTGTGGTCAGGGGAACTGCAATGGACCAAATGACGCCCTTGCAGCAAAGATGGCGGGACAGGCACGTCAAGGGGCAATAACACTTGTGACTTGGG
The DNA here is from genome assembly GCF_033458365.1 of Neurospora hispaniola. Classification (NCBI taxonomy): domain Eukaryota; kingdom Fungi; phylum Ascomycota; class Sordariomycetes; order Sordariales; family Sordariaceae; genus Neurospora; species Neurospora hispaniola. Next base: position 4,312,313 of record NW_026944407.1, on the reverse strand, counting down.
GAAGAAGTCATTCAGGACCTCTTAAAACATCCATGGGATTGATCGGGCTATGAATTTATCCTTCAAATTGCCCCCTCATCGTAGCCTTAAGCAGCTTCCATTCTTGTACTACCACTTGACGCATGTGATTTGGAGCATTTGGACCCGATAAGATAAGGACAGCGTCAGAGGTACCTACCTCTAGGTACCTAGCACAACGCCAAGACGCCCAAGATCCCAACAAAACGCACAGTGACAGGCGGGAGTGACAGGGCCCCATCCATCTCTTTGACTTTCCTGGTCTGGACTGCCCGAATGCCATGGATGCCTCCCCCAAACAGTTGTCCAGCTCGATAAAAAGAGAGGCGGTCCCTATTACCGAAGTACTTGACGCTTCCGAAAGCACGAATGACAACATCGCACATGGCACCACACCCTCATTTGGTGGTCCCAACGTCCATCGTGTAGATCAAGGAGGAGGAAGCTGTTGCTTCTCCTGATACTATAGTATAGTGATAATTGTCCCAACTTCTCTCTCTTTGCATGACCTTCGGCCGTGATCATATATAACACCTATCCGCCTGAGACTCGTCTCGTGCTGGCCTCTACTGTTCCCATCGCAACGATCCAGCTGTCAAGGCCTGGGGCTGCGGACTGCTGTTCGCTGCTGCACGTTGACGGTTGCAGCTTTGTCGACCTGACCTTGTCAAAGCTCTAGACTTCCGGGGTCCATTTGACAACCTACCTTATTTATCTCCGCCTCTGCCTCCACTAGAAGCCACCTCGACCCTGGACCCCTTCCGTCGTCCTTTGGGCTGCCAACCTGCCACATAAGCTATCGTACATATAGCCAGAGCTTCCCAAACACCGTCACCGACAGAAGCTTGTGTACATTCCGCAGATACCAACACACCTCCTCACAAACCACGCCGCCGCCGCGTCGATATGCGGGATCCCTTCCCGTTCCCCCCGATTCCGGCTCTGGCCAAGGCCACCCAGCCATGGGCCGACCGTCTCTCTTTGCCGACCCTGCCGCTCCATGTCCATGAAGTCATTGGCGCCGCCGCCCTCTACACCTTTGTCCACGTCGTCGTCTCGCCCATCGTGTCCAACCTTTTCTTCTCCAAGTACTACCCCAAGCACTCGCGCTCCAAGAAGGCCAACTGGGACACCCACGTCGTCTCGCTCGTCCAGAGCACCCTCATCAACGTCCTGGCACTATGGGTCATGTACGCCGACAAGGAGCGTGCCGCCATGGACTGGGAGCAGCGCATCTGGGGTTACACGGGTGCCTCGGGCATGATCCAGGCTTTGGCCTGTGGCTACTTTGTCTGGGACTTGGGCATCACGCTGCTGAACTTTGATATCTTTGGCTTCGGTCTTCTCGCCCACGCTGTCAGCGCACTTGTGGTCTACTCATTTGGATTCGTACGTTCTTTGTGCTCCTCCCCCCCAACCCATCTCCCAACTCTTGCCAGCAACTAACAATGCCCGTCAACCAGAGACCCTTCCTCAACTACTACTCCACGACCTTTATCCTCTACGAGCTCTCGACACCCTTCCTTAACATCCACTGGTTCTTCGACAAGCTCAACATGACAGGCTCCCGTGCGCAGTTGTACAACGGCATCGCCCTCCTCGTCACCTTCTTCGGCTGCCGGCTGATCTGGGGCACCTGGCAATCCATCGAGGTCTACAAAGACATGTGGAAAGCCGTACACCGCGCGCCCACGCCGGAGTACATCCAGTCCTACTACAACACCACCAGCTCGACCATCGATGCCGAGAACGTGATGCTCTTCGCCGCCAAGCCTGAACCCATCCCCGTGTGGCTTGCTCTGCTGTATGTGGCTAGCAACTTGACGCTGAACACGCTGAACTGGTATTGGTTCTTCAAGATGATTTCGGCGGTGAGGAAGAGGTTTGTGCCTCAGGACGAGACGAAGGAGGAAAAGTCTGATCTCATCGCTGGTAAGGAGGAGAGGGAAGCCAAGTCTACCGCCACCGAACAAGCCAAGCGCCCCGTAATCGTCAACAGACACCGTCGTCAGAACTCGATCGAGGACCTCATCCCCGACAACGAGGAGCTCCGCGAGGGGACGATCCAGTAGGACTAGCGCGCCTTTCTGGGACTCCCTTCTCTTACGCGCCCGCCATCCTCACTACCTGTGGACGGGGACGCGGTTGTCCATAGCCGCAGCGCCAGCGGGAATCACGATGATGATCCGTCCCTACCAGCGCTGAGGCGTGTTATCGAGGCCATGGGCGCAGGTCATAATGGTAATAGAGACCTGCTCGAGTTGTTACCGTTGCCACGTCCGGAGAGCGGGAACGGAGAAGAGCCTCTGCTGCTGCTAAGGGATGTGATGCCGAGAAACTATGTCAGGACTATAAAGGAACTAAAGAAGAGACAAAGATACGGAGGGGGAGGTTCAATTCAGACTGACAAGCGCTATGACCACAGAATGTCGGATGACAAGAGGAGACCAAGGAGTTAAGAGGCCGGCATAGAGATGGACTAGGCGCCAGTGTCGAATTCATGGTGACAATCACGGTGTTTTACTCGCCATATCTCTTTTGGATACATCGTCAAACAAAATAGATGAGTTGAAGAGGTTTGATCAGCGGACTTACGGAGTGAGGTTACTCTATATAATCTTTGCAAGCGTTTCTTATTTTAACAATGGGACAAGGATCAATTGAAGCGTATGCATTGGCTTTGTACGGTAGGTAGGTAGGTAATATCTAAGATATGCAGCCATGATATCGGTTTAGGGTCGTTCAGGGTATTTTGTAGTATAGGTTAATGAGAATAATAGACGATTGATGCAAGGCCCTTACTCTCAATATAGTCGGCGAAGCGCGTCTGTATGGTGAAGTGATATTGATGTATACCTAGCTAGATTGCACAGTCCACAAGTCCTTACCTACTGCTTGATCCGAATCATACATCAGATTACTTTTACATCACGTAGATCATGAAAAGTCAACCTATACGAGGATGAATCGGTGTGTAAGGCCCCTGATATGCGATGCCAGCAGTCCAGATAGGACGAAAGGTAAGACCTGAGAGACCAGATGGCAGGTAAATAAGATCTTTAGTACTGTGACAGGTGCTGGCATCGATGTGCCGTCACAATCACATCAAGTACGATCGATATGTTCAAGTTTATCCACCATCGGTAAGAATAGAAGAAGCTTGAAGTGCCATTGTTCGATACATTCATACGTGACAAACTTGTTGGGACTTTTATGAGTTTTCATTCACATCCAAGAAGAGGTAACCCGAAACTTGACAATCCATCCTAGTAATTATCGTATTAAAAAGTTATCGATCTTGTTACAAAAAAAGATTGCGACGATGCTATGCGATCCGCGGTGCTGCTGCTGCTGCTTCTTCTACTGCTTCTACTTCATCTTCTTCTTCTTCTCCTCCTGTTTCGTCGGCGTGTGCGTCTAATTGTGTTTGTTTGTCTCGGAGAACTCGCTAATGCTTTGCACCACACCTCACACCTCACTAGGTACCTTTCCCACCATGGAAATTCCCACCACCCAACCTTCCCAACTCGCTCGCATTTGCGTTTCCTTTCACCGAGTTCTCTTCTTCACTCCAGATTCACCTCGCTCTGCATCACCCATTTCTTGGGTAGTCCCGCACAGTCTATTAACAACCAGCCCCAACCAAGCAACAAAACTAAACCCAACCACTGCACGCTCAACTACAGGCAACCACTGTACGGAACCCACCCACTCACTCACTCACAAGAATCCGGCAAAGCCTACATGAATTGTATGGAGAAAGCTTAGAAACCGAACGGGTTATCGGGAGCTAGTAAATTGTTAGCACGTTGCCTTTTACTACAACAAGACATGCCTTCTTATGCGGGAACACTTACTAGCAGCAGCCAAATTGGCTCTCCTCCCAGTCGCCTGCGGCGCCAGTTTCTTCGCATCACCACTAATCCCAAACCGCACAGGCGGCGCCGGCCCCGTCTGCTGCGGCACCAACGGCTGATGCTGCTGCTGGGGTCCGTTTCCAAAGCCCTGAGTGAAGCTCATGCCCGTAGCCTGAGGCTGGAGAGGAGGCGGGAGTCCACCACCGACGTGACCGTAGCCGGTCGGCTGGGGCATAAAGGGTTGTGGCTGTTGTTGAGGGAATTGACCGAAGCCGGTTTGCTGGGGCTGCATGCCCGTCATCATGGGCTGTTGTTGCTGCTGCTGCATACCAAAGCCGGTAGGCTGGGGCATGAAGGGTTGTTGTTGAGGCGGGAATTGGCCGAAGCCGGTCTGCTGGGGCTGCATGCCCGTCATCATGGGTTGCATACCCGTCATCATGGGCTGTTGCATCTGTTGTTGCTGGGCCTGCATCTGGGCGGCGTACTGTTGCTGGAGACGTTGCTGGGCGAGATCGCCGAGGCTCTGGCCAGGAGGAGCGATCTGGGGTGCCTGGAAGCCGGTCATCTGAGGCTGGATAGGGGGTGGCGTGAAGGCGCTGGGTTGAGCGGACTGAGGCGCCGAGAGGGGGCGGGATGGAGGTGGAGCAACAAGACCACCCGGGGCCGCAGTGAACTGAGGAGCAAGAGGTCTTTGACGGGCAATGTTCTGAGGAAGGATCTGTGCACCAACAGCAGGAGGTTGCATACCGGTGAAGAAGCCGGGAGTGGCGCCGGTAAGCTGAGGGACCTGGGCAGGAGCAGCAGCCGGAGCCGGAGCCGCGGAGGGCGGAGGCAACGTGATGGCCGGTTGCACAACTGGTGGAGGAGCGACCTTCTCGGGTTCCAAAGGCTGGGTGAGCAACGACAACTCCTGCATCGACTTGGTAAGAGCCGCTGGCGGAGGGGGAGCCGGCGCATCAACCAGAGCTGGCGCAGCAGGGGCCGGAGCGGCAGCGGGTGCCGCCGCAGGAGCGGGAGCAACGGCTTGCGCAGCCGGCTCAGGGGTTTTCGTCTTGGTGGGCTTGACATCCCAAGCATCATCATCAAAGCCACTGGAAGGCTTCGAGGCAGACGGCGTTGGCGTAGCCGCAGCCGTAGGAGATGATGACTTGCCACTACCAGCACCCGAGTCCTTAGAGAAAGCGTTGGGATCAACGGTGTTGCTGACCTCGACGGGGGGCGCCGGCCTGCCCTTCTTCGTGTTGTTGCGGAGCGCACCTCCTGGCCCAGAGAAGAGTCCTCCCTCACCCTCTTCGCCTTTCTTGTTCCGCATGTACTTGTTGTCCAGGTACCGCATGACCTTGATGATATCACCTTCACGCAAGCCCAAGTTCCTCAGCACAGTAGCATCAACATCTGGCAAGACACTTTCGTCGATAGCCTCCCGCAGGAAAGCTTGAGAATACCGTTCGCACAAACCAACCTGTATGTCACAACCAAGGAAGAAGTTAAACCAGTCGTAGTCGGGCTTCTTCGAGGAATCGATGGTAGCGCCAACCCGGGAGCTGGAACCACGGTCTCTTTCCCTGTCGCGCGTCGATCGACTAGACCTCGAAGACTCACCGGCGGATCGCTTGTTCCTAAGATCGGATAGGGGCTTGTCTTCGTCGAGAGATTCGCCAGTTACGCGCTCCACGTACTCGAGATCCTCAACTGACATCTTCGAGACGGGCACGGCGATCTGCACACCGTTCATCTTGTGGAGCCTGATCTTGCCATCCTTGACACCGAGGAACTGGGCCTCAACGCTGAAGGACTTGGATCGATCGGTCCATGTTCGCACTTTGGAAGGATCGGGCTCTGCGACAAACTGTCAGTATTCTGCATACTCTGAAAAAAAATCTGGACATGGTGGTACTTACTCGACTTGCTTGACGACTTGGAGCTGCTGCTCTGACCGGGTTCGCGCCTACTGCTTCGCTGTTTTCCTCTCCTGTTAGCATCTGTGGCCGGCAAACTACTACTTCGTTCTTGCAATTGCAATCCTGGGCCTACCTCAGAGTTCCTCTTCTGCTTCTCCTTCTCTTCCTCGCGCTGGGCAGCCTTGATAGCCTCCTTGGTCAAGCGCGCCTCTTCCAGGCGATTCTTCTCGACTTCCGACATGCCCACGGCAATACCGGAAATGGCCGTCTCCGGCTCTTCCCACACGCCGTTGATCTCAATGTAGCTGCTGGGAACCACACCCTCCTTGCCGTTCTTGATGCGACGCACCATCCACCACTCGTCACTCTTGGTATCGTCGAGAATAACTACCTCATCACCAACGCCGACAGTAACCTCGTCCTCACCCTGAGCCATAAAATCATACAGCACAGCGCCCTTCTTCTTCTTGCCTCCGGCTCCCGCGGCAATGATCTCCTTGAGTCCCTCGAGGCGCACAGTTCCGGCCATGTCGCCCAGCATCGCGACGATCTCTTCAGCGGTGTCCTTGGCGCCCGCATGAAAGTCAACGCTCTTGCTTGGTCGCACAAGCTCCATAAACACGTGCTTGCCCTCCCGAGAGTAGTGTGTCATGCAGTCGGCCCGCCATTCCTGCGATGGACCGTCATGGGAGTGTTCCGGTGCTATGAGAATCATTCCCGTCCTCAGGTTGATGCCCAGCGTGGTGGGCATCTTCTTCTTCTTGCCCATCACCGACGTCATCTCGTTGATGTTGTACATGTGGAAACCGCCAGGGGTAAGCGCGGCGGTCTGAGGAGGAGGAGCCTGGGAGGTTCGCGGGCTAATGCCATAGTCGTCGGTGTCGTGGGCTGCCGACTGAGCGGGCGGCGGCACCGGTCTGTAGGATTTTTGCTCCGGAGCAATTTGCGAATCGCCCCGCGGGCGGCTCGGAAGCGGCGGGGACCTTACCTCATTTTCATAATCTTCCGAAGCGTATGACTGTCGCTGGGGCTGGGGAACACTGATGGGCGCTGGAGGTTGGAAAGAAGAGCGGTTGGCCATAACTCCGGCGATGGCGGCGGCAGCAGGGTTGGAAGCGGCGACAGGGGTGCTTGGCTCGGAGGGCACACTCCTGGCGGGCAGGGGCGGGCTGGCTACATCGACGCTGACGCTGGGTGTCCTCTGCGGAAGAGGCGGAGGGGGGGCAGTCGCTTCTTCCTCCTCCTCGACCTGGCCAGCCTGGCCATCGCCCAGCTCGATGTAGTTGGCGGGCGCGAAGCCGTAGTCGCCATCGTGGCCAACAAGGATCCAATCGGGGTCGGAAGTGTCGAAAACTGAGAGCTGCGCATCCTCGGGGAAGGAGAGCTCTTCGTCGGTCTGACGCGTGTACTCGTAGAGCGCGCGAGCGTATGATACGGGTTTCGCCTGGCGTCATGGTGTGCGCGGTCAGTTCAAGTGATCCATCTGAATGCCAAGGCCAGCCAGCTTGCTATCCTCCAAGCAGGTACAAGTGCCCAGATGACACTGCACGCAATCCAGATCTAGACCTCGGACCACATTACATACCTCCTCAATGTAGTTGTTGGGGATCAAGCCGACGGGCTCGTCATCGTCGGCGGCATTGGCCTTCTTCTTTGCCTTCCACCAATCGTCCTCCTGACTCTTTTCCAACACATAGAGAATGTCGCCCTCGGAGATTGTCAACTCGCCCTCGCCCTGGGGCGTGTAATCGTAAATGGCCCTATAGACGCCGAGGAAGCCCATGGCTGCTGCGGGAAATCTGCTCGTATGATGCCCTTTGGATGGCAGCCGACATGAACCGACGTAAGGGAGTTGCTGTTACGAAGAAAGGAATTAAGGAAAACGAAAGGCGCTGTGGTGCGAATGGTGGCTGGTGGTGTGGTATCACAAGTCTTGGTTCTGCCGGGGAAGGGGGGGGGGTGTGTGTCCGGTAGGAAATGGAAACAAGGAGCGAGCGGCGGCGGCGGCGGCGGCGGCGGCGGCAGCGAGTGAGAGCGGGTGACGCTGGGTTGGTGACGGGTGACGGGGGTGCGGCGCTGCGGCTGCCGGGCAGATGAACGAGGATGGAAGCTCTTCTAGAGTGTACGGGTGCTCCTGAAGCAAGGGGTAGCCGCTGAAGCAAGCACTGTAGGTATGCCCGCTTGCGCGTAGGATTGCGGCCGGCCAAGGCCCTCCTGTATGGTACCTACGGATAGGTAGCCTGTAATTTCGAGCGAGGGAACGTCGGGAAGATGTCGACGACAGCGAGCACGCGCGGCTGCGGTGACCCTGCGAGGAATTTGACCTTTATCGTGATCAAGAGTTTGGAGTTGCGGTCGAAATGGTCAAGCCAAGGGAGACGTTGGAAATTACTCTCTGTCCAAGTCGTGGACCCAAGTGCTCGTTTAAAGGAGCCAGTTCGGGGGTGTGTGTTCGGGGGGGGGGGGGGGGGGGGTCGCTGAACTTGGGGGAATCAGACGATGCAACGAAGCGGTCGCGAAGGCGCCGCGATCTTTCATGGATGCTATCACCAAAATGTATATTTATGTAAGGGCAATGTCCACGGGAGATCCATTCGAGATCAAATCAAGCGTAGCTAGGAAGTGCATTATTGACCCGAGGACAAATGAACACCTTGTTCGTACCTTACAATTTGAACCCCCAAGAACAGGTACGTAACCTCCCAGCGCTGGAGGTGTATGTACCTACCTTTTATTTGGAATAACTGCAGCGCGTCTCGATGGTTCAATTCAACCCCAATGACCGACCAACAACGTCGAAGCAAGGCACTGGCGCAGGAACGAAAGATTCTTGTCCAATTCGAAGCCGAAAGAGTGAGATGGTGCAGGAGCAAGCACAGCCCAGCCGCATCTTGAGCGCTTCCGGTACGGCATAGCACCTGAATACCTCGAAAGCGCAACTTTCACTTTGTTACAAAAGTGTTGATTGGCCGTAATTGTGGCTTGATTGTGACAGTCAACTTGGGCTCTTCTTCACGCCCAACTTTCACATCAATCAATCAAGAAACAGCAGCCAGCTGGTCCCGACCGGCAAACCCGGGCATTCATCAGCGATCTACTGTAACCGCACGTGTAGATAGCGTCATATCCCGGGTTTTCCCTCTTGACATTTGGGCGCCTGGTGGATCGTTCATTTCAGGTCGGGGGTCCGCTGGACTCAGCGGGTGTCGATGTTATTTATACGCCCCCTGAATTGCATTTGTTTCGTCGTAACTCCCTCGCGTACGGTAACGTAATCATCAATACAAGCTAGTAGTAACTATTGTCGACCCCCTTTTTCTTGGTGGAGATAGCCTGACCAAAAGTCTATTCTAAACGCCAGTTCAACGTAAATTATACCTATAGCGATAAGATCACTCTCTGAACTCGGTTCAATATTCTGTCAAGTCTATATAGCATGACTCCAGATACCAACACCACTTGCATTACCCAGCCAGTCCAGACCCAGAATGGCCCAATGTCTAGATATCTTCAATCAAGACGCCCTTCATTCACTCACTCACATACCACCTCCAAACAATCAGGACAGTCTTGCACAGGCGTACTCCCCACCTCCTGCGCCATCCCCACCGTAGCTTCTGGAGGCTGCATGTCCTCCATATAATCCTCCATTACAATCACGCTCGGTGTGTCCTTCCTTCTCATCACCTCCACCTCGCCGACGAATTCGCCAGATGAGGTGATGTCAGCCACCTACGGCTTGGCATCGCTCTCATGCAACGAACTCTGTCGGGTACTGGTTTTGCGCCCCTGGCTGCGCGACATCACCCCGGGGAAATACCTAGGTTCGTGCTCGGGGAGATGCAGCTCCCTCATCGAGTCGGTGAGGCCAGTGGCGGTTCCTGTTCCTTCGAGGGCGGCACTGGGGAGTCCCAGCTGAGGCGACTGCTGCATGGGGCTGGGAAGGGTCTGGGACTGTGAAAGGGAGTCGGTTCCCCCGTGCGGAGCGGGCTGCAAAGTGCTGGTGTTGAGCGATGTCTTCGCCTCCCCAATGATAGCCTTCGCAGGCGGCGCCGGAGATTTGGGGGCTGCTTGGGCAACAGCTGCCGCCGATTCGGCTGCGAGGGCATTGTATCTTTCAACCCTGTATTCATTCACTTGTCAGCAGTCGTCCACAGGCTCAACGGAAGAACATAAACTCACATTCCCCTTTCCTCAAGTAGAGTTCTATAGCGGAACTCCTCTCTGCGGTCAGGCACGTTGGTCTTGACCATGGTATTGCCCTGGGCTCCTGGCAAGTCAAAGTTCTTGCCCAGCCACTGCTCCTTGATCGAACGCTCGTAACCACTCTGCTTCACAGAATTCTTTGCAAGCTCGCACATATCCACCGGGCTGAGCTTGTAGATCTGTGCCGCCACCGCATACTCCTCGATAAGCGGCTCCTTGGTGAACGCAAACTGGAGAGGATCATCCGTGGAGAGCGACACGTTGAGGCCACGCTTGAAGTATTGGTGCATCGGGTTTCTCTCGTATGCCAAGAACAACGCGTTGTTGCTCAATGGCGACATGGCAATGCCAATTTTTTCAAGGTAGAAGACGTATTGCAAGACAGGAACCTTGCGCAAGAGAAGACCGTGGCTGATGCTGTGGCAGCATAAAGCAGCGACGGCAAGATGCTCGCTGTCACCCGCTTCACCGCAATGGGGACGGAGGACAAAAGTGTTAAACCCACGCCTCTTGCGCCAATGGTTAAGCGAGGCCATGTTCGCATACAGGTAATAGATCCAGTAGCTGTAAGGAGGGTTCTGCTTGCCGTCCCAAATCTTAGGGACGGGGAACTTCCTGAACAGTCGTCGCTCGACCTTGCTTTCATCGTCGACACTGTCCAAACCAATGACTCTCTGCAAGAAGATGTGCAGCTTGGGGTGGCTGGAGGGATCCTTAGTGACCTCGAACAAGGGCTCGAAGATGTTCCTGACAATTTCCTCAAACGTGTTTACGCCGCCACTAGCTTTGTAGACATCGTAAAGGCGAGGAATCTGGACGAGCCAGCGGACGTTGTGAGAGAACAGCTTGTTGTCGACAACCCAGCTGGCAAGCTTGTCCCACTCATCGAGGGACTTGCCGTAGATGGACACACGCCACTCAACCATCTGGTATTTGCTAGACTCCAGATCCGCAATGACTTCCTTGGTGATTTCGGCCAGGTAGCGTCCGTTGATAAAGTTATCGGTCTTGAGGAAGATGGTACGCAAACGCGACTCGCCAATTGGGTTATACTTGAGGTTGAACTTGTCGAAGCGGTGGAACGAATCCGTGTGAGCATGCATATCCAGCGTGTCGATACTGAGATCGTAGGCTGTGAGGTTGAGACTCTCGAATACCTCCGCTAGCGTCAAGTACTTGCCATCTCTGTAAAGCACAATCTCGTCCGGATACTTCTTGATCTTACTCTTGATAAAACGCAAGAGATGCTTCTGGTTCATGCAGGCCGAGTGGTGAACGTGGGTGTCAACCTTTCTGACGTTATAGAAATCACGATGGGGCACCTTCTTGCAGTCGGCCGTCTCATCGTATCCTTCCAAAAGCACATAAAGATCGAACCGCTTCTCGAGGTACTGAAGACGTCTGAAGGCAAAGCTCTTGCTAGGTCCGTCCGAGGAGACGGACAGGATGGCTTCCAGATCCAAGTAGTACTCCCTCAAGGTTGGGATGTTGATAGCTGGCTGATCGGCCTCTTTGTCCTGGTCGTTGCTGTAGATCTGGTAAACACCATTTTCATCCAGTTTATACGTAAAGTCATCCGAACCAGGCACAGGCAACAAGTCCTCAAGCACAAAATCTTCGCCAATATCCTGCCCAGGTTTGCGCCTCTTGCCCGTCCACTTGTATGGGGTGCCAGAGGACCCTTCGTGCTTGTCGTTATTCAGTATCATGCTGTTCGCTAGGCTGTTTCCTGCGCTCCACGCCGGGCCCGGGGGAGGAGGATAGATGACCCAGCTAGGATCATCCTTAGGGTTATCATGCGGCCCTTGGAGGGACAGATTGATGTACTTTTGCCGAAGATCAATGATCTTCTGAACGCCCTGAAAGATGCCAGTAAGCTCCGCAGTGATCTGAGGGTCTGTGTCCATATAAGTACTGCTTCCAATACCAGAGACCATGCCGGTGTTCAGCAACGTCTCCCGCTGAGCAGCCTGGTTCATCCTCCCCGGCAATGGCGAGCTGCCGGTGACAGTCCGAGTATGACTATAGCTGCCAGACAGTCGCGGCATCTTTTGCCGTAGCGAGGCCTCGATCAGAGGATCATTGGCAGGGCCGGCCTTAAGCCCGGTGCCCATTGTGGACTCGGGAGACAGGATGGCGCTCTGGGCAGAGTCCGTAGGGATGTGCCTTGTTGCAGTGCCGTGGCCTGGCGCGATGAATGGGCTGCCAGTGGGAGTAGCGTGGCCGTCTGTAGGAATCTGGTTTCTCTCGACCTGGCTTCGTTGATAGAACAGCTTGGCGTCTGTCTGAGTCATCTGGCGCTCGGTTACGGCGTCGTAGAATGTCGTCTTTTTGGGCATATCTCTGAGAAGCATGCCCTCTTCAATCTCTGCGTCTGTCGAGTGGTTCCCGTTGTTGGCCAGGTCGCCGTGGCTACCAGCGCTGCCAGGCCTGCTTCCAAGGTGGTCATGCTCGATGGTGTTGTCGAACTCTGTGTCACTCGTTTCATGAGCATTGTACTCTTCATCGTCGGAATCGCGAGCCGGTAGGTGGCTAGCCGCGAAGCTGGGAGACGTCGGGCTTGACGACTGGGTGTCGCGCGCGTATGGGGAGGGTCCTAGCAGGAGATCATCAGACCACGATCATGGAGGCATTGGAGAGGACATTGGCCAAGGACGGGATCAATGCGGGGGACGCTGTGGTTCCTGCAACTTACCACCACACATAGTAGCAGTCTAAAAGCGCAAAGAGAAGGTGAATCGTTGCTGCTGTATTCGGGTGTACACAGCGGAAGGAAGGTGATGACAGCGAGGGGCAGATTTGCAGATTTTCCCCGCTGGATGGAAGCCCCAAACAACGATTGGCCGTTGTCGTCTTTGGGCACAGTCACAGTTTTACCTGTTTGCTTGTTGTCCGACGTATACGACGGGTGACGACCTTTTGGCAAGGTACCGGACTTGTGCTTTGTGTTGGTGCTGTTCTTCCACTTTGGTGTGGTCTAGTGTTTAGGTTTATGTTGGGTTCAAGTCTAGAGGACAACAGGGAAGATTGACTGTCAGAATCGAACGCCCAGACCAAAACCCCTCCAAATTCTGATCAAGACTGATAGTCCGATACGGAGATAGATAGGCCTATAACTGCCCTGCCACACAAAGGTGGTTTAAACTCTTGGGTTACCAAAACCACGGGCACCACCAAGAAGCGAACGGGATCTTCCATCTGCCGTCGAATGACGCATCGCAACCCCACCATAAGGCTCTTGCAGAGTTGCAGGGGTGTCTCCCGTCGATGGACCACTAACAAGCTCCCTGCGGTCTCTTTCGGCCCCATTTCTGCACCCACTGCGCCTGACAGAAGGACCGCCCGTAAAAAGGAACTGCTTGCATTCTGACCCTACCGCTGCAAGGGCGCAAGGTGGCTCCTGGAGACAGACCCCTGAATATTTATCAACAGGGCGGTTCCGGCCCTTATTCTCGGTCACTTCCGGCAACAAACAGTCAAACTATTACCTAAAAGCAGACATCGAGCCCTAGGATCGGTGCAGAATCCGAGTTTCATTCCAAACTGTCAGTCGGACACGGTTATCCCGGCTGCTATCGAAGTATCAGCTAAATTTCCACCGTTACAACAAATCAACCCCCCAAGCGGATCATGCCTTTTTGAGCGGCGCGGACGAGACCCTCCGGACCGGAGCCTTCTTCTTCCCATCCAGCGAGTACAGCCCGCCAGCGCCGAACACTATCACGGCTCCCACCAAGGTTCCAAACGCCAGCTTATTCCCGAACAGCCATATGCTCAGCAGCAGACTGACAAGCTTCCGGATGTTGAGGACGATGGTGACTGTCAACGCAGTCGAGGCAGCTGCCAAAAGATTGACTCCGCGGATGCAAGCATACTGGGTCAGGACGTTTAGCGCCAGATAAAACAGTTGACTGGGAATGTGAATATTCTCCAGGAACTTCTGGATGTTGGGCGACAGATTGGGGTACTCCTCAAAGCCCGGCAGCGGTAGAGTCAAGGGCGCACTGTTGGCCAGTTTCTTAAATTGCGTCGTCAACGACGGCCAGAAAAACAGAAACAGGGGCAAGGACAGGAGATGCGAATAGAAGAGGTTCTCCTTCCAGTGCGGGCCATATTTCTTGTAAGTTTCTTCCGTGTAAAGGCCCATGACAGCCGACAAGCTCTGGGCAACGAAGAGAATAGCAAGTCCAATGCCAAAATCCGAGTTCTTCTCACGAGTCTCTTTCTTGCTCGATCCCTGGAATATCTGTCAGCATCCGTATCCTGCATGGATATCCATTACATTGTTGGGAAGCGCACCTTGCTCTGCGCGTCAGACCAGGCCGCCGCAATCACACCCACGGTAAGGAGGAGTACGGCTACAATCTGGATTCTTGAATATCTCTTGCCCCACAAAGCTCCAGCAATCATTGTGGTTATGCTTCCTCCCGAGCGCAGAATAATATGTACGGGTACCGAAATGTCGTAGCTAAAAGCATGGTTATTGAGGACATTGATGGCAAAGAATAGCGCGATATTGATCAGCCATCGTTTAATCGGAACTTGGTTTTTCTTGAGGAAGAAGGGCGGACGGCTCCAGTCGATCTGGGAAGGCAGGCCGACGAGGGCAACGAAGAGAAATTGGACAAAGGTCAAGAGTGTACCTGCGAATGTTGGGAGATCGTTAGCTCAATGTCCTCGTCTCCGTGATATCCGGGTTGCAAGCAATGCGAAGCCAATTTGGCTCAAGATGGCCGATAGCAACGTACCGGCACCAGGCTCAACTTTGATAATGGACTCAAGCGCAAAGACATTGGAACAGCACCCGCCAAAGATGAGCGAGAGCATAACTCCTATAGCTATCCATTGCGGAATTGTCTCGATAAACATGCGCCCAGCCAGGGCCATGGCGCGGCTGAAGAACGGACGGTTGTCGTCAATTCCGTACATTTCAGCCTTTTCGAGAGACGGAGCAGCATTGATGACACGGGGCGAAGGTTCCGACACAATGGAACCTCGGTCGTCGCGGTTCTTGTTGCTGTTTACCGAAGTGTGCTGCGGTTTAGGCGCCTGACGCCGACGTGAGGCGGCCATGGCGAATGGGCAAGTCGGGGCATAAAGCCGCTACTGGAGAGTTGGGGGCGACGGAGTGAGCTGCCAAGGGGGGCGCAGTCGGCAATGTATATAGGCACGTAGGCAAGATTCGGGTTGTTGTTGGTTGTGATGTCTTTTTGGGCAGCCTGGAAATAGTTCAAATCGGCCTGTGTCCGAAGCAAGCAACTTGTTCGTCTGATGGCGGGGCAGACAGGGAACGTCAGTCGAGTCGAGTCGGGTACCGGTAGTGGTTGGGTAAGGTAGGTGGTCCAGACGTCTTCGAACCCTTGAGGTTGGGCCAGAGCTTCCCAAGAAAAGCAAGCGTGGGTAGGAAGGTGACAAGGTCAAAGGGAGAAACAAGTGATGATATTTCAGACGGGATGAAGAAGGACGCGATGGAAGAAATGTGTACACTCGATTAGTTCGGAACCTTGCGTCGGGGCTGGCAGCAAGCAGAAGCAACCAAGTGGGCTCGACATCAACTAGATGGAATTTCCAGGCTCAAAGCTCCAAGGCGACCCGACGTCGCGCCAGAATTCCATTCGCTGGAATTGGTTCAACGTTACCTTTTTCAAACTTCCATGTGGCCACAATTCGGGATGGTGGAGATCTGCCCGTGGCAGTAGGTTTCAAGCAGATTCGGCTGGCTTGACCCACCATTTCCACCGGAACAGCACCAGCACGAGCTTCAGCTGAAACCGACTTGTCCACTGATCCAGGCATTTCGGTCCACTAAAATTCGCAGGGCCAGCGTCCGGGCGGGACGGGAATGTGAAGATGGGGATCGATGGTCGGGTGGCTTGACATCTGCCGAGCCAGGATCACACTCTTGACTGTTCTTAACTTGTCTCCGCCGAGACCCTTAACCTTCATTCACCAGCTCGAGATTGTTTACGCCCGCAGTAGAGATACCCTGCGTTATCATGTGGCCGATGTCTGGGCGGTTTCTGAGATCCCGTCTCATCTTGCTTTGGCTTTAAAGTCGGCTTGCATGCCCAGATCTAGGTATGGAATTGGATGATATACCTTTGGGTAATTAATCGACACCGCGCGTGCAGAGAGACGGGTACAATGCAGCTGGAGCCAACGGACCGCAGGATAGGATCTGTCACAGACAAGCAACTTATCCAGTTTACCGAGTACGCGCCATAAAAAATGAGAAGTTTACCTCTAGATATATGTGTGGAACAGTCAAGTTCAATTAAACAAAAAAGGCTGTTTGTGAATTACCTGACGCCTCCTGGCTATTGTAAATAAACCATGGGCCAGTCATCAAGGTACCCGCCGTGCAGGTTCCAAGGTGATGGAAACAGTTCAAGTTGGATAGCTCACTACAATAACCCTAACCCCCATGTCCTCCCATTTTGCCCACTCATCTAAACCCTGGCCGCTTCCGTATCCCGCCCAGGAGGCAGCGACACAGCAACCTCCTCAAGAAGAAAGGTTCACTTATAGCATCCTTGTAGTCCTTCCTTTGAGAACGGGTCTTCAGGAAACAACCCGACGATATCGAGTCTTGCAGCCAGCAACATTCCCCCGATAAGCATTTGAGTTGACCACGCAAGTTGTCGCGCTGGGTCAACCTTCATTCCGCCCTTTATTACTGCAATCGCCGTGTCAAGGTTCCACATGAGATGAGGCCATCACAATGTGAGTTGCTGTCCACCAACATCATCATACACCATACATCATATTAACGCTTACTCCAGGACCGTTTTCTCCCTCGTCATCATCAACAAGGCCGGTGGCCTAATCTATAACAGGACGTTTCACGAAGGTGGCCTGAACAAGATCAGCACCAATGACTACCTCGTCCTGGCCGGAACCTTTCACGGGTATGCTAACACCTTACTCGCATACCACAAATTCAATCTCTTTCGCACAATACTAACACGGCCTTTCCCCCCCCCAAAACAGCGTTCACGCAATTACAGCCCGTCTAAACCCCGTCAAGTCCGCTCCGGAGCGGCCTCTATCTAACAGCATCCCCGGCGTGCCAGGCGGGATCCTGACGCGGCCGGAACCGCCTTCGGGTCTGGAGGTGCTCGAGTCGGAGAACTTCCGGCTGCAGTGCTTCAACACGCTGACGGGGGTCAAATTTCTGTTGTTTACCGACACGACGCAGACAAACGTGGACGTGATCATCAGGCGCATCTACGACCTCTACTCGGATTACGTCATGAAGAACCCTTTTTACCAACTCGAAATGCCGATCCGGTGCGACATGTTTGACCGGAAGCTGTTGTCGTATATCAGGGAGGTTAACAACAGGTAGTGATAGTGAGTGGTGTTCTACAGCACGAGGGATCAGAAAGAGAAGGGGTGAGGAATGGTATCAAGTTATCATGTCATGTCTGTCAAACGGAGTTACGTGGCGTTTATCTTTTGGAAATGGTTGGGCGGGCGGTCAAAGGGTCATGATAGAATAGCTTCATGCTCAAAAGATGGGCGGTAGGTAGTTGCCCATGTAATACCACGGCGAGTCTATTGTACACAAATACAGCCAGCGCCTATGGTAGTTGTCCCTTGCAAAGCGCCATCACCCATAATCTCGACCCGCCAACAATGAGTCGACTAGGAGGTATCCATCTTGTCGCCATCATCTGATTTGCCGGGCTTGTCATCATCCTTTTTGCTGCCGCTGGCGCTCGGTTCGCCGTCCTTGCCTAGCAATGGTTCCGACTCGCCAGCCTCTTCCTTGACGTCCTCCAAGCTCGCCTTTTTCGCCGCCTCGGCCTCCTCCTTGGCGCGCTTCTCCTGGCGTGCCTTCTCTTCCTCCATACTCATTCTCAGTGCAAGGGCCAGCTCGGGGTCGACGGATGGATCGATACCGAAGGGGAAGTCCTCGTTGGCCGCGCCGCCAGCATCGCCACCAGCGCCTCCGCTACCGCCAGCAGCAGCCTCGCCGAGGAGGATAGGTGTCGAGATGAGCTGGTCGCTAAGAAGCTTGCTGCTCGGTGGGATGACGACCATGTTGGATCCTTCGCCACTCTTGACCTCGCGGTTGAAAGCCTCGAGCTTCTTCTGGTTCTCGTCGTCGATGTCGCCGAAAAGCACAAAATCGACGCTGGTGTTGTTCTTCTTCATCTTCTTGGCAAGCTTAACGAGGTCGCTTTCTTCTTCCTCGATGGGCGAGCAAACAAAAATGACGATACGACCCCGCTGGGACTTGTTCTGTCGGTGCTTGAGAGCAAGCTGTAGTAGGTAGAATAGCTAGTTAACTGTCTGTAACTTCCGGGCAAAGATCAAGAGGGGATGCCACATACCCACGCCACCTGGATAGCCCTCGACAACTGTGCCGAGCCACGAATGTTCTTCTTCGTTCGGTGCAGACCCTCGAGAATCTTGCCTTGGTCCGTTGTAAGCGTCACCAGGACCTCAGGACCCCTGCCGGCCATGCTCATGAGACCGACCGACGACTCAGGGTTGCCTTGTACGACGTTTTGGAAGATGATGTTAACAGCGTCCGCTTGCGCGTCGTAGCGGGTTGGTATGTAATCTCCATTGCGACTGCTCTCGCTGTTGTCCACCACAATCATTACCGCTTCGAGAGGCATCTTGTCGGTGTCTGTTCGACTGTGAATTATCGATGAATGTTGTTGTGATATGCAATTTGGTAAGGAAATCGAAGCGTTGCTTGTGGTTGGTATGGGAAAGGTTGGATTAGTGGGAAAGATGGTTGGTGTTCTGATGGAAAGATGATGTTCAGTGACAGCGGTTGGGGAGCTCCTGCGTAAGGCGGTTCAGCCTAGCTGCCCGCGTAGCTGCCGTTACGCTATCAGGTGGAGGTGTACAAGTACGTACCGCTGAGTTCGTTATGTCAGTGACCACTGACCTGGAGCTGCTGCAGCAGGACGCCCCCCGTGTGTCTAACGAGCCTTGGGTGGTCGGTGCTTTGGTTTGTTTACTCCAGGAAATGTCAACCACTCACAGCACAGCGTACCATTCAATTCAACCTGCAACACACTTCGACTCGCTCATCCATCAAGAATACGCCGATTGAAACATACAGACACTTTCTTCCGCTAACAATTCCTCGCAAATCTCCTCAAAAGCCCAAAGTCATAGCTGGCAGAGTTACAATTATTCGATCTACGGCGACCATGTCTCCAACCACCGGCGCGAAACGCAGGTCGGACGAGGCCGACGTTCCTGACGACAAGAACAACACTGGCCTCGCGGTGCCGTCGCTTGACAAAAGTTCAACGAAAAACGGACGACCAATTGGCAGCGAAAGTCCCGCGAAGAAGAAGAGGCGAACAGGAATTACGGCTGCGCAAAAACAAGCGCTAATTGACAACTTGCAACTCGAGCGTAAGTTTATCCCCCTAACAAGCCAGTGACGATGCGCGTGGCCGACTAACATATGTGTAGTCACCGAACGCGCTCGCAAACTGCGGGCCAACTACGACATCCATGCGCAAAGTCTTCGAACCCGCATCGAAATTCGCGTCAACCGCATTCCCATGTCCCTTCGCAAAGTGAAGATGGGTGATCTCATACAAAAATACTCTACCGAACAGCAACAAAAGACCACGACTACATCTAACGGCCCCCCGGTACCACCGAAAGATGCGACATCATCACGCCCCATCTTCCAGCGACCAGCGATTGCTTCTAGACCTACCTCTCCGATACGGCCCAGCCCGATCAAGACGACGAGGTTAGTCCCCTTTTCTTCTGCCCAGGGGAAATGGACGCCGTCAATATTAACACCGTCCAACCCCAGCCACGAAGTTTCCGGTCGCGACAAAGAAAATTACGAAATCGAACCCATGAACACGGAGAAACGACAACGTCTGGGCCCAGCTGCCGACATCTTGCGCAACCACTCCAACCAAGTCCTGTCGCCCACATCCTCCAACTCGCGCCTAGCACCACGAGGGGAGCGCACCCCATCACCTACCAAACAACACTATGCGACCGGTATCGGCGCACGCCCAATTTCCCCAACCAAACCCACAGCCGGCACGAGTGCATCTACTCTCATCAGCAACATGGTCGAAAAGGCGCGATCGCGAGCGAACAGCCCCCAGAAGCACTCAACAATAACGGAAGCAACGCAAGCGAGCGCGGCGAAATCCAGAGCTCGAGCGGCAACCACCTCGGCGGCTTCTGCTACCACACGAACATCGCGGAGAATTAGTGGCGCCAGCGTGTCTAGTGAGGCTAGCAGTACGTCATCGGTGGCGGCGCGGAGACAGCGACCGGCGACGGCGACGGGCATGGCATCTGGAACGGCGGCTAGTGCGAAGAGAGGTGTTATCAGCACGATCAAGAAGGGTATGGCCGCGACGAAAAAGGCGGCGGGTGGTGGGACGAAGGAAACGGCAGAGAAGGTGGTTGCTACTACGGCGGCGCCGGCTGTGTCGGGGAGGGTGTTGCGAAAGAGGGGATGAGCGGGTTTGAACTTTGGTTTGAAATATTGAGTCTCATCAGTTTTTTCATTGCTGGGGTATGGACTTGGAGGATGTCCATCCAGGTTGTGCACTGTGGGATTAGCATTGTTATTGTTAGGCGTTGGATTGTATAGATGTTACGACCGCCGCCAGGTGTCGACTGCACAGAGTTCGGCGTTATCAGGTCTGGCAGGTTTCAGGGAACAGTTGGGACATGGCAAATCCAAGTAATGTTATCATTTATCGCTTTTGTCTTGAGCTACAGCGTCAAAAGCTTTTCCCCCTCGATGTCAAGCGGAATAGCCAATATCATCCGAATAGCCTCGTAATATCTATCAAGCTCAACCATTAACTCCCGCCAGGTTTAGGCGCGCCTCCGCAGTCTTTTTAAAAAACCAAAGTTGACGTCGAAACACCTAGTTCCCTTCGCCCTTCTTCTTCTTCTTGTCTTCCACGAGTTCTATGTTGTCTTCGGGAACCTCCTTGTATTTTTCGAGAATGAACTCCTCGATCTCGCCGCTGACATCGCCCTGGACGACAATCTCCTCGCCGCCGCTGGGTACCTTGGTTACCGAAGAGCCGGTAGCGAACTTCTTGCCAAAGTCCTTGGCAACCTATTGCAGGTTAAACAGGATTAAGTTAGCGATCGCTCTTCCAGCATCACCACCATGATACATGTACAGCTAGCAGCCCGTATGTAGGCGAGCTAGCTAGCCTGCATGGAAGCTTGGCTTGCGGGCAACGTTATAACTGTACCTTCTTCAACTCCAACCCAAACGCCTCCAAGCCCGACACCGAGGTGACGTATTTCCTCTTGTTGCGCTCAATGCGCTTAATGGTCACCACGCTGTTGGCGCGCTTGTCGGCCTGCTTCTGCTCCGCCGCCTCGGCCTTGGCTGCCTTCTTCTTCGCGTCCTTCATGGCGCGCTCCTGCGCCTCGACTGACAGCGATGCCATCTCCGCCTCGAGCACCTCAGGCGACCATATCCTTGAGTACATGGTCGGTTGGTTCTTCTCGAGCCATTGCTGGCACTTTTTGACGGTTCCACCGTATTCGCAGTACTAAAATTCGGGGACGGTGATGGGTTGGTGAGTATGTAGTTGTCGGTCTTTGCTACGGGTCGGGGTTTCGAGGGACGGATGGACGGTAAAGGGAAATAGTATCATACCTCGGGCGGCAGGGAGCACACTGGAAGAAGTCAGTTAGTCAGCGCAAGGTTCCATAATAGGGCAGCGGTTCGATTTGAAAGAGAGCACAGGCATTGCATGTGACTACCTACCACCGCAATAAACAACATGACGTCCTGCGAGTGCGGTCATGGCTGGATCTGTGGAGGAAATCGGCGCTATGCGTAAGGTACGGGTCGAGAGTATAGAATCTACAGCTCCGTCGTTGGTCTGTGATGTCTGCTAATGAGTGTTTGTAGATCTAGTTGCGTCGCAAAAAAGTGATGTTTCGTTCCAGGAACCGGATAGTAGGCATGCGACGAAAGCGGATCATGGACGGGATAGCTTCCTGTTGTTGCACTTGCCCCTCCTTATCGCTGCTGGGGGCGTTCGCGATTGATAGTTGCGGGGCTTCTCTTTCATCTCATGGCGGGGCACATTCGAAAGGCACTGCCCGGGCCCTTGCCGTGACGACAACGTGGGCCAGTTGGAGAACAGGCACAGACCACTTGCGGGTTTGATATTGTGCTCCATAGCTGATAGCGCCAAGCTTTCCAGAGTCCGGGGAAGGTCTGTTCGTTTTTGAAATAGCCGCCGAGCCCGACTGCAGAAGCCGCAATCTTTCCTATTACCGCCGCCGTCACTGCCACAGACGGGTGCACATCACTTCCACTTCCCCATGAACATTTCGCCGGCTTCCAGCCTCCTACACCGCACCGCATCGGACGCGGAGTTGGCTGCCGATACGGATGCCACCTAGCATATGGTCGGATACGCGGTCCGGACACGTCGAAATTGAACAATTTGTCGAATCACAGCTGAAGAGACTATGAACCCCAAGTGTGGAGTTTCTTTGGGCGCCAGCGTTCTCATCACCAAGTCATCACCATCACCTACACTACACGACCAGCAGATCAAGCTAAATATCAAACTATGACCTCTCTACTGTATCCCGAATGCGCCGATTCAACATCATGGTGGAGTGATCTTCCGAAGCTCCCATTCGATTGATGGGAAGGGGTAACGTCAGTCGATCGAGATTTACTTTTTTTTTTTTTTTTTTTTTTTCTTCCAGGCCAACAATTCGAGCTTTTCACGACACCGCCTCAGTTCCTCTCATTGATCCTCGGCTGCACCATCAACGGGGATCCAGGGTTACGTCGATCTCTAGGTTTGTAGATCACGAATGCAAGGGGCCGTGTTACCTAGCGTGGCTTTCGTTGCTTTACGATTTTGCGGTGTCTGCAACTCTTCACCGTCTGCGGTTCCCCATCTTCAATGCAATCATTCATGCTGACCTGTTTGGGAATCCTAGAGGTTGGAGAGTGTACCCGTTCGGAATCTACACTAGCAGAATCTGGTGGAGGACAGGAGAGAAACCCAATCATGGTGGATGGCTCGATATTTTAAGCGCCCAGCTGGGTGCCGGCGTCGCTTCCTGCCATGTCATTGGTCGTATTCTCTGCAACGCTGTCGATGGACAGGCCCCATTGGCGCGCGCCTTGTCTTGTCATGGCACGCTTGGTTCGCCGGATTCTTCTTGGTCGACCTTCTGCGCAACCTGATTCGGTCGCACAGTTTTCTCCCACCCTCGTCAACCGGCTATCTCGAACTCTTGGTGCTGCCCAACCCCAAGCTCGTCCTGTGAGACACTGGGAAGAGCGAAGCCAAGTCTCGCCGACTGCCAGGGCCCGGCCGCCAGAGTCACGTCAACGGGCGACAACGGGGGCGCAATATGGGAGGACATGGGGCAATATCAGCGGGAATCCGGCTTTCATATGATGCTAGAGAGCGTGCTAGCCGCTGTGGTGGGAATCAGCGGACAGACAGTCCAGGTGGACCCTGCTGTCACCATCACGCACCTGACCATCCATCCATCTTTTTGTCTTTTATAATATCGCATGGCCCAGACCGGCTGCGTTGAGCAGTCCTGTTTAGATCTCCATTCTCTTCTTATACCTTTCTGCGCAAATACAGGAATTGAGCTTCGTTGACCGAAGCCGGTCCATCGTTTAACCCCCCCATTTCCATACTCTTCGTCTTACTGTTGCATTCGCATCGACGCCGGCGTCATTCCATTTTCCCGGTCAGCTCTATTTCCAGACTTTTTAATCAATATCAGAGCGACCCCATATTGCCACGACACCAACATCATGTCGGACCTTCTGATTTTGCCCAGCACTACATACCGGCCACCCTCCCCGCAGGGCAGGCGGAGGATGGCCCGGACTCTTAATCCTATAATGGAGGAACCTGAACAGACCGATACCGAGACACAGCAGCAGGAGCAAAGGAGACACTTCAACATCCAGAACAACAACAACAACAACAACAACAACAACAACAACAACAACAACAACAACAGCAGCAGCAGCAGCAACTGGCCAGTCAACCAAAAGATCGAGCAGTGGCTTGCCCCTTTCTCTCCCTTGAGTGACCATTTCCCTACGCCACGGGGCCTTCATTTCCTTGCCGCCCCGATCCTGCCGGCAACACCGTCGTGCATTTCGAGCTACCGCGGGCCGGACACGGATGCCGACGACACAAGTTCAGAAACTTCATCTTCCAACCCTTCTTCGGGAGCATGGAATAATAAACGATCAAGCGCCATGACTGATGTGACGGAATTTGACGACCTTTATGACATTTCGGATGAGGAAACGCAGCGCAAGGAGATGCTGCAAGCAAATGGTATTGGCCGCCACATGAGTTCGAGGAGGAGTCTACGGAGGTCATCGAGAGCTTCAATCGGTCAAAGACTGTCCCTGTCCCGTCTAGTCATCCCAGCCGATGTCCAGGCGGATGCGAAAAAGAACATGACTTCGCCCATTCCACCGACACCGCCATCCGCTATTGCCATGTCCCCAGCTGTCAAATCATTGATGGAGCTACGACAAATCCAGGAGATTCCCAACGTCTCCGCACCCCCTTCCCTTGATGGCAGCATCAACTCGGAGGAGATGGCTGCCATGTCCGCGCCGCCCACCCCCTTGATCGGAGCCCGGGACAATGTTGATGAGGACTGGTCAGGAGTTCGTCTCCAGCCCGGCGCATTGGAGACGCTCCAGGCCCTTTCCTCCAACCACGAGTCGGAATATGACGAGACACCAGCCCCAGAGCAGGTTATCGAAGTGCCCCAGGAGATGATATCTCGAGAAATGTCCCAGACTCGCCAACTTCCTCGGTTGATGACCAGCCTCAACCGGGCCCCCTCCGGTCAACGTCGGTCACTTGCTGAGCTTAGCAGGCTCGAGATCCCTTCCCCTGGTGGTTTCTTCTCGGAGCTCTCTTCAGCAACCCGGCGCACATGGAACATGGGTAGCCAAGCAGAGGAACCTTACCCATACCAACCCCCTACTTCGACCACTGCCGAGAACTTTTACAAAATCCCTTGGCAAAACGCCCCCACCACCACGCCCCCACCACCCCCTCGGCGGCTTCACCTTGACGATGGCCCTTCCAACATTGTCGAGCGCGTAGTTGAGGTTCCTGCGGGATTGAACCCGGAGGAGCTGCCGACAGCGGTTCGGGTCGAGGCCACCCCAGTCACTGCGGTCAGGATGCCTGCTGCGGAATCTGGGGAACCCGCCCTGGAACAGATCGCCGAGGAGACCTTTTCCCCCATGGTCGGCAACGAGATCGTCGCTAACGAGATTGTCGACGATTATGACGCCAAGTATGTTGCCGAACAACAATCGACTTCTCTATCCCACATCGAACGCACTGAGCTTTGGTTGATGGCCCAGAGAGCTTATCTCCAAGGCGTCGTTGGCTTCTCCGATGAGACTGAAGTCCATGAACACCTCAAGCTCGGCATTGAGGGGCTAGAGGCTGAGGCGGAAGTGACGATGGAGGAAAAGACAGAAGAGCCAGCCAAGGAAACCGCTGTCGAGTCCGAGACGAAGCAAAAGAAATCTGTTCGCTTTTCCGAAATCACCATCAAGGAGACCGTTCCCAAGTCCCTTCCTTCCAAGCTGGTGCGCATGGAGAATGCCTTTTACCGCGCCTTCACCGATGCCGCCGTCAAGACCTGCCCCAACGACGTCTTCATCAACCGCCAACCACGCTTTGAGGCACTTCAAGCTCAGCGTGTCGCCCTCAAGGATGCTCACCGCAACCAGCTCCTTGGTAAGTTCCAGCTGTCTGTCGTTCCTCAGTCAGCCAAGAAGCGCATGAGCGCCAACGTGGTTCGTGGTGATGACGTCCTTGTCGATGACCCTGAGAAGCTCCGTGCGGAGAAGGAGGCCGAGGCCCGCAGTCAGATGAACATGGCCACCTGGCACGTCGCCGCCACCAAGCTTCTCAACGGGGGCCGTCTCATCTGCGCACCCGTAGCCAAGCGCCTCGCACGCCAGAGCCGCTTCGCCCCCGGCGCCGACGGCGTCAGCCGCGACCGTGCTCGTATCCTCGACCTTGCCGGTCAGGGTGCCTGTGACTGGGCCTGGCACTGCGCGCTCCAGTATCCCAACACCAAGATCTACACCGTCACCACCAAGACGCTCCGCCAGCTGAGCAACAGCAACATCCGCGGCCCTCCTAACCACAGGCAAGTCGCCGTCGAACGCCTCGGCAAGCTCCCCTTCTCCGACAACCAGTTCGACCTTATCTCCGCGCGCGAGCTGCATGCCGTGCTCAAGCTTTTTGGCGAGAACGGTGCGGACGAGTGGGACGCCTGCCTGAAGGAGTGCATGCGCGTGCTCAAGCCCGGTGGCTACCTCGAGTTCTCTGTTCTCGACGCGGACATCATGAACGCCGGCCCACTCGGCAACGCCAAGGCCGTCGAGTTCGGCTTCGCCCTGCAGACGCTCGGCTATGATCCCAACCCCACGCGGTCCTTCATGGCCCGCCTCCGCCGCGCCGGGTTCGACGACATCCGTCGCGCTTGGATGTGCATGCCCATGGGCCCTAGCCACTCTACGAAGCCGCCCCCTCCGCCCCCCAAGGCTGAGACCCCGGGCCTCCCCCCTACTAGGCCCTTCAAGGACAGCGACAGCGGCATCGACGTTGCCCACTCCTCCTCCTCTTCCGGAGAAGACCCCAAGACCCTCGAGCTCGAAGCCATGGTTTTCGGATCCACCGACAACGTCGCCGCCATCACTGGCATCGCGGCCAGCTGGAGCTGGGAGCGCTGGCTCCTGCGCGCGGAGATGGAGAAGGCCGCTGGCGAGCTTCGCTTGGCGGACATGGTCACCCCCGGCGAGGCGATGCGCGAGGCCGGCAAGATGATTGCGGATGTGCATGCCGTTATGGAGGAGGGCAGGAATGCCGGGTCTGGGTTCCGCATGCTCAGGGGGTATGCGAGGAAACCCAGCACCAGCTTGGCGGCCAGGGAGAGAGAGATAAAGAGGCAGAAGGAGATGGACGGGGAGAGGGTGGGGTTTATTGAGATGGTGCTGGATACTGATAGTCTTTGTTGAGGTTGTTTTGTTGATGTGGGGGGAGAAGGAGAACTTTGTTTTGTTCCTGTTCTGGTGAAGGTGTTTATATAGTTCTAACTCTGGTTCTCGATGGACAGTAGTAACAGGGGAATTTTGGATAGCGGACAGTTCTAGATGAACGATTGATATTTCTTTTGTTGATCTTCTTAACTTTGTCTCCGACAAATCGTAATAAGTGGCAGGAACTCGTATATATATTGTTCGGCAACCAGATTGCAAATGTGGACAACATACAAGAAGTGGACGTTGATGAGTTGATGCTGGGATGTTGGTTTCTTACAGAGTCACTCTCCGTTATCCTTTTGTTTTCCTGACTTCTTTCCTTGCGTCTTCAGGTAAATCTGTAGAGTCTCGCATGTTACCAAGTGGGGTTATTGACGAGCTTTTGGTTGGACATGACATTTCCTTTGCTACTTTACGACCTTTATGTTTCCATACTACCCGTATTATGACATAGTAATTTTCAACTATGTTGATATGCCTTTTGCTGCAAAGTGAGAACGGCACATTATCCCAGAGTTCATACAACCAAGCCAAACGGGTCTTACCAGAAGTGGTGAGTGTCCCAAGAGATCAGGTCAGATACACGATTACTTGAGGTATCTCGAGAGGTCATGCCACGCCAGAGGCCGCGGCTCCTCATCGGGAATATAAGGTGGTATTTATGTAGGCTAGCAGGGCCTTCTAAGGCAATGCGAAGGTCATCTATCTAAAACTATGGGCTCTACTGTAGTCGATGGTAGTAACTGTACACTTAGAACATCTCTGGTGCCGACAATCTGGACAAAATTCGTCCAAATGACAAGGTAAAGGGCCGTATCTGCAATAACACTATTGAAGCCCGTTAGATGACGGAAAAGCATGTTGGTGGGGTTAAACGGTGTACTTACGCAGTACCATTTGACGTGCCTTCCCTCATAGAGTTTATGCACACCATGGTCAATATGATCATCATTGACGTGGTCGTGCACACTAGAGTCGCCAGAGTCGCTATTATTATCTTCGCTTACTTCTTGCTCAGGTTCGCAGTTGGTGTCATCGGTCTTGTCATCGTCAACCTGTTTGTCACCTTCCTCAAACCCATCGTCATCTTCATCTTGATCATAGTCAACCGAGGGAAGAGCAAACAGAGAAAGCTGCTCGAGGTGCAATGCCACGTGTGAGATGTACAGCTTGTCTGACGTGAGATGATGGTCGCAGAAAATGCATGGCCCACGGGCTTGAGCAGGATCAGACACGCTGCAAAGACGGGCAAGGCTTCCGGTATGGTGTTCGGATAACTCATCCTTGTGAACGGACGAGAGATGCTGCTGGAATTCCTCAGCTGAATGCATGTACTTGTGGCAGCCGGATGGACATTTCCAAAGCGTCCAATGCTCAAGGTACATGTGTTTTGACCAATCCTTGCGACGCCCATACAGTTTGCTTGCTGCAGAGCATGTATGAGCTAAGCAGGCATAAGGTTGAAGGTCCCTGAAGATATGCTTTCTTCACTTTGTTAATATCGATACTGAGATTACGTGGATGTAGAAAGGGGTAGGGGCTTGCCGTACTTCCAGTCGCGTCGACTACCTATCTGGATTATGGAGTGGCAGAACGGGCACTTGATGGGTCCATTGGCGTATCCGCTGGGCATTGGCGGTACTCGTAGCTGATCTGAGTTGACTTCCGACGCCGCATACGAGGTTGCCGACAGTTCGGATCTACCGTCAATGTCGTCAAAAGATATATCGCACGTTTTGACTGTTTCCAGATGGTTCGGTATTGGGGATGCAATGGTTGTGGCTTGCTCATGAGGGTCCAATAGCTCGGTCTCGGAACCAGGTAGGCCATCTGCAAGCCTGTGGAAATGCTCCTCTCGATACCGAAAGTACTGGCGTCGAACCGACAAAGACTTCCCTAGTCGCTCCGCTACTTCTCGTGCGAGCTTGGGGAACTTTTCGTGTACATGATGGATATCAAAAGGCTCGGAATATTGAATGACCTCCGCCGCTTGTCTTGACAAGAAATGGTTGTGGGGTGTAGGATTCCGGATTATAAGAGAAAGCCGAAGTAGCCGATCAATGATGTGTTTGCTGTCATCTAAGAGCTCATCGAAAACGAATCCATCTTGACTATCGTTCCGGGAAAAGTACTCAGTAAGCTCGTCATCAAATGCTTCATTGCACTTATGAATCCTCAAAATCTCAGCTGTTGAGCGGTCTGTCGATGAATCCAAAGCTGTGATTTCGCACAGTCAGTACGTCTCATACTTCATTACGGTCGAGATTCGAACAGGTAGCCGCCGTTTCCTGGGATAGTAATACCTCCAGTAATCTTGATAACAACGCCATGCAGTTCTTCAAGAAGGGAAATGACGTGCCGCTGTAAAGCAGATGCATCTCGAAGTTTGAATTCGAGGGACCGGGTTCCTCGAGGTCGGTGTGCTCCTGAGCTGGCTGACCACAGTTTGAATCTTCCCAACAATGAACTGACCGCGGGTACGTGTGGCCCATCGCTGGCGTTCAATTTGGCAATGAGCTTGTCGAAGGGTAAGATAATTGACGCCACGAGGGGGGCTATCCTAGGATTATCAGACATCCTTGAGACGTGTTTTCCTATATATAATTAATGACTGAGGATGAATCGCGAATTCTATAGGAAGATGTCAGCGGACGCTACTGAACAGGGTCTGCGTCGAGGAAGGACGCGAAGTATTGGAGTACTCCAATTAAATCTCCATTTTGACCTTGATTTCATGCCTATTCTAGAGGTACGAATCAGACATCAATTTCCACACCATACTTACCAGTTAGTGTTGAGCTCTCCAAGCGGCTGGATGCTACCTAGTATTTCCGTAAACCCAATCAAACTGCTCTCTATTGGCGCCATAAGAGCGGAAGAGGGGTTGTCGGCATTTTGCACCTTGCTCAGCGAAGCTCGTCACTTCCGTGTCGGTTGCGTACCTCTATTAACGATGGAGTTTGACAACATATCACAAGTTTTGACAGCTATCCTCACCACACTGCTCAACATAGATCACCGGCGATGTCAGGTCTAGAAGTTGCAGGTCTCATTCTGGGAGTACTGCCCATTGCGGTTAAGACATTGCAAACCTACAAAAAGGCCCTATCCTCCTATAGGAACGCCGTGCGATTCATCCATGCCCTCGAGTCGGATTTGACGAACGAGCATTGCATTTTGACATGCACTTGTGAATTGCTTCTTCAGGGCATCGCGCCCATCTCCAAGGTTGACATAATGTTGAAGGATCCTTTTGGCCACGAATGGAAGGGAGAGCAGTTCAATCGAGCACTTCGTCTTCGGCTGGGACAGTCGTATTCGTCCATCGAAAGTGGAATACAGAATCTAAAGGAACTGGTAGACGAGCTGGTAATAAAGCTAGGACTTGGCCCAGACCTCAAGGTACGTGAAATACATCAAAGAAACCTACGCTCCTTCTCCATAATCTTCAGCAGAGGTGTGGATGTTACAACACTATAGGAAGCATACATGTAGCGCTGACTGTCAAGGGTAGTGTTCACTCTTTACGAAAGAGGACATCTATTCCGAGATCAAGAAAAAGACTGCTTTTACTCTCAAGAAGGAAGATTATGACACGGTTCTTGCCAGAATCCAATCGACAAACTCAAGCCTCTACAGGCTTGTCGATCTCAACAAAGGGCTAGAGCCTCACCGACGGTATCGCTCTCAGTGGCGCTTCACCCAGCTATTGCGAGATATTTCACAAAGCCTGTCCAATGCTCTCGATGGAGCTACAGCAGCCTGCTGTGCAAGACCCCACGATGCATGCTTCAAGCTCAACCCAAGACCTTTGGAGATGGATCCCGGCAGTACTGAGAATGAAATGGCCAAGGATCTGGATTTTTCAGTGTCGTTGGAGCTGTATACAAATGGCTCAATATCAGTTGGGTCTACGGCAGAACCATCGCGCTGGCATAATCTCTCGATTAGTATCGTCAGTCTCGGTAGTCGTAAAGCCGACGACCACGTACCAAGAACACTCAGCCTTCGCCCATCATCAACTAAGCCTGCGAGACAGTTATCACACAAAACTGGGCAATCAAAAACAGCCGAACGACCCCCGGAGGGTTCGAATAGGCGAGGATCTCAGTCACTCCTAGGACATGCTTTGCAGAGTATAGAAAGTAAGGGAAAGGCAGTCAATGCGATGATCAAAGGTTCTTTGGATATGATCATCGAGCCTAAAGGTAAACAACAGGCTGTGGGCTGCTTCAAGACATTGGCGCCGAATTCTGTTGATGGAATATGTCAGCTCATTCGAAGGCATGAGAAATATCCTGCTACGGACAGTGGGCGGGTTTTTTATGGAAATATCGTGGATCGTGAAGATCCTGAGCGCCGGTTCGGACTGTACGCGCCAACGCCGCTGATGTCGAAAGGCCAACACATACCCGAGGCTCCCTTTATTCTTCGCTGGCAACCGGGCGATTTACCATCTAGTTTGACCTTGCGTCAACTACTCAACCGCACGCATGATGCTCGTCTCCAGCAGGGGAGTAACGGACCTCTGATTTGGCTAGAGTTCCAAGACCAGCTTCAGCTAGCCGTCAGCATTGCCGTCAACATCCTTCACCTCTACAGTAGCCCATGGCTGCCCAAGATCATCACACTCGACGATATCTGGTTCCGCCTTGAAGATGAACCCTTAGACTCCAATTTTTCATCTGGGTTTCCTTACCGCCCTTTCATCAAGAAGTCAATGCCATTGTCCGCCGCTTCCTCTGCAATGCCCGGGACAACTGGGTTCATGCCAAGATCCCGAAAAAGAGAGACAACCGTCTTCTCCTTTGGTCTGATCTTGATACAGATTATGCTCGGACGGGTAATTGACGAATTGGACATGAAGTCAACATCAGACGAACAGGGTGCTGCTACATCTGGAGCAGGGCAATCTACTAGCGACACCGCAAACAACGTCGCAACGATGAGTTTGGATGACTACATGGAGAAACACAAACTTGGTAAGGGATTCGAGGGCGCGGTTCTCGCAGAAGCGGGACCAGAATACACCTCGGCTGTAACGCGCTGTCTCGAGAGTTTCATCAACATTGAAGGGTTGCAAAGCGAGAAATTCTGTCAGGAGTTCTATGTCGAAGTGATATCCATGCTGCAGGAGGCGCTCGACAAGTCCATGGAATTATGAACAAGTATCTACCTAGGTTAGCACATATCAATATCATGGGTTTCAGTCAAATCGTGAGTGCAACACCTTATGGTCCTAACTCATCGCTCAATATCGAGGAAAACTCAGAGTGGAAACAGGCAGGAAATTTCGCCTCACCTCTAAATGAATTTGTCAACGAAGCATGTAACATTGCCAGTATCATCGAGAGCCAAGCCGACATCTTTTTTGTCCGTTCGAAAGGAGGCCCAACTATGGCCAAATGCCATGCTTCGAACCTCCTGCA
Organism: Neurospora hispaniola; assembly: GCF_033458365.1. NCBI lineage: Eukaryota > Fungi > Ascomycota > Sordariomycetes > Sordariales > Sordariaceae > Neurospora > Neurospora hispaniola. The sequence goes on along the minus strand of NW_026944407.1, from coordinate 4,279,822 downwards.
AAGACATCATCAGCATAGACCGAGAACCATGACCTTCCCAAGCTTCACTCAGAGGGGGGGGGGGGGGGGAAAGAAAAAAAAAGAAGAAAAAAAAAAGAAGAAAAAAAAGACGATCACTATCAGTAAGAGAAGAATACCTCTTCGGTCCCACTTTGACACTAGCAGAGTCTAGAGGTTGACCAAACCGGGTGTGAACAGGTGCAATAATGCATGGGCGGCTGAGTAACAGCCAAATACATCTAGAAGAGCTGCTAAGTACGGTGTTGACAATGTGGTGGATCCTAACATAATGTTCTGCTTATCTTCTTGACGATATGTTTCACTTCTTGAATCGCAGAACTGGTCTGAATCTTGGTAACTTTTCCTGAAAGGCTCTTGGAACATGGAGCTAGATGACTGGACAAATGTCAGGTCAATGAAGAGCAAGGGAAAAGCTAGGTGCTCGCACCCCGCGATTTCCTGCACGTACCTTATTCCGCAAAGACCTTCGGGATTGTTTATTTTTTTATTTTTTTTTTATTTTTTTCAACATATATAGCTTTTTTTGTTCTTCTGTCAACGCAAGCAGTCCCCTTCAGAAATGAGTAGCCAGTACAGAGTTCAAGTTGTATTGCCCCCTTTCAGGACACTACTTCCCATTGAAAATGTAGACGTACAGTGTTTGCAGGACGGTCGCAGAGTACAGCGCTGTGAGTGCAACTCGGTGACAACTAGTTGATAATAGGGTAAGATTATGTGGTATAATCTAATCATTGCTCTGGTATCTGGATTCAGCACTACTAAGCTCGGAATACGAGGTTTTGAGTGGCAAGAAAATGATGGTTGTTTCTTATGACCAAGGACATCTGAACTTATAGCCCGGGCACCTGAGGGAAACCGTAGGGTGCAAGTAGGTTTTCCCAAGAGGAATGTTTATGTCTTGGATGGGAACTTGTTGAGCCATCCCGCCAAGTGGGCCGTACTCCTTTAAAAGCAAAAAGATACAAGTAAACGATTTGTAGAACCTGCTCAGATGAATGGTTAACACATTTACTCGGCGGTCGTGGCTACGTTTTTATAAGAGGGAGGGCGATATGTGATATGTAGAAGGCAACTCGACAATCAGTTCAGTAATATGAGCGAGCAATAAGAGAGTGGACATGCGTAACGCATCCAACTGATGTGCCGTCCGTCGACATATGAGGCCATAGCATTGGACGCCGTTGACATACTCCTTACGCGAGAGGCTTACGACGTAAAACAATAAAGTCATGAAAAATAAACCTTCAATAACTCAACAAGGCCGACAAGGAGATCATCTCGCTGTACATCATGTAATAAAGTCTCAAGAGGCTCGCAAAGACAAGGTCACCAGCTGAGCGCACCTATCGGGTGCACAAGGCGCCAACCAGCCGCGCCGGCCCTATTGCCTCTCAGAGCATTAATGAGAAGAAGCCTTGTCAAATGGCCCATGCTACTCGTTATGTCCGATTGAAACGACAGAAACTGAAAGACCGTTGAGCTCGTACCACTCCATCCCACGCAGCGAATGCTCGTGGTGTTGTTGGAGAACGAATGGGGTGGTTGGGATCAACAGGGACATTGTCTATTGTCTCCAAAGTGCCAATCGGGATCTTAAGAATGGAGTATAACACCCCCGTATGATAAGACTTCTTGGCCGTCCGCCTTGGATGGAGGTCTGTAAAAAAAAAAAACCGCGATTTGATGACGATTTTTGGATAAGAGAGGGGCCTATTAGGTCTGTGCAGGAGGACCATGGACTACACTCGCTAGGTTCACTTGCGATTTTGGGCTAGCTGCAGTCTCGAGTTGAGTATTTGCGTGTGAAGTTGGCAACCTTTGGTCTTGACCGGTCTTTTTGGCGTTGATGATGTTGGATGTTGTGAAAATTACTTTGTAGAAATCTAGATGTACGCTTGGGGATGACTTGGGAGAATCCACATGTTCGTTTCTTCTCGAACCAAGCCTGCTCGGTGGGATCTGGCCAGTATCGGAACTCAGCTCCTCAACTCAATGTGACCATGGAGGCTCGCAAGGTAGCGGTACATATTGCTCAAGGATGGGCCGATGTCACGCCGTTGAAGCACGGCAGTCCGAGAAGTGCCGAGGATACTGGTGTCCAGGGACCAGCTGAGACTGCGTTGCAGAAGACTAGAGTCGCCATCGATGAGAGAGTTTCCTGGTGTCGCGGCTGTTGACAGTTCTCCGTGTGTCTAATTGAGAAGAGTTCATGGTGTACGGTTTAAACAGGGAGGGTATAAGTGAGTGCTGTAAGCCTTTCAACATCACCACCTACAACCCGTCCTGTTGTCCGCCCAACCCATATCCCATCAATTGAGAGGTAGGTACCTAGGTAGTTTCCAACCCGCCGTGCCGCTTTTATTCTCATGCGTAATCGTCTGTACCGATGTGACGTGCACCATGGGTTACATGCGTCTCCCCTATTCAGACTAGTCACTAGGCGTCGAGCGAAGGAGCCAACAACTTGCTTTGAGAGAGTGGACTTGAAATTCGTCAAAGTCGTAGCTTTCGACACTTGCATAGCTCTGTTGACGTGCCGTCTTAAAGGCGCGGGCAAGTCAGACGCCAATATGGCCGGCCAGCTGGCAGCGGGAAGTCATGACAGACGAAGACCGACCCGTTTCTCTCCAGTGTAAATGGCGTCTGCCGTGAGAACAGACAACGAACGAAGAGACACAAATGTTGGCATTGGTTGGCAAGAGGTGTGCAGAGGGCCAGAGGCTGTGACTGCCTGGCTGAAATGGAGCATGATGTTGTGTTGCAGTGGGCCTTCCGTCACACATGAAAGCAATGGTGAAGACGGGCGGGACTGAGCGGGAAGCGGAGCTCTTACCCCACAGCAAGCTCCAGTGGAGTTCTGCACTACGGCTGGCATCCACCTCTCATCCCAATGCCAAATGACGCTGGTCAATGATTGGATGGTTGGCCACTTCTTTGGAGGGAGAATGAGCTTGCCCCCCGCCGCCGGACATGGCCCGGGCGGAACGCTTTCAACGGTCGTCGAGACCTCGCTAAGATCAGCACATGTACAGACTAGGCTAGCCCAGATGCGGCAAGGCTCCGTGAGCAAGCCCTATCACGGCGAGTTCCATTTTCACATCGCGACTCTTTCTCTCACCCCCAGGGCGTTGAGGCGTCCAGTCGATTTTGACCGGCTCTGCTTCTCCCGCCGAAGGGGGGGTTCCATGCGGAGGAAGTGGCTAGCCGAATGGAAATCCCATTTGTCGTTTTGAGAGCTCAGGTGTAATACTGTATACATGTGCATGTGTACCATGGTGGACTGCACTTGCAGACATGCAGTGAGCTGTGCAGCGGGATGGATGGATCAGGGAGTGAGTGAGTGGATATGGTGGTGGCATACGCATGCGCGTCCAAGCTGAGCTTGAGGATTTGACTTGAGCATCCGGTCCGAGAGTAGCCGTGTCCTCCATAGGACGGAGATTTACGCACAGGATGACAGGACAGGACGGAGTAGAGGCAGGTGGGGAAGAAAGAAAGAGACGGCAAAATAAGAACCTCAAGTGCTTAGACTCGTTAGGTCAACAGGTCTTGGTCGGGTGGCCTGATGATTCTAGCTATATCAGCTAGAAGAACCTGAAGCTCTGGCTGCGGCCAGAACCCTCCAGCTGTGCCTAGCTGTCAAATAGTCGGCAGCTTGGATGCATCTCTACCTGCAGACCACAGCGCTGATCTGGCTGTCAAGAAACATAAAACCCAGGATCCGAGAGGAAAGCTTGCGACGTCTTCACATCCTCCGACTCCTCCATTGGCTGAAGGTGGCCGCAAGAAACCTGGGGCTGATGAAACGCCGTTGAGTTAATAGTGTAGTCCTTATCGCAGTGAATCATGTCAAACGTGCCTACCATACCTTTGAGAGCTTTCCAATGAGTGCTCCTCCCACATTCTAACTACTCTACGTTCTTTGTCTCTGTTCCTTCCCCCTCGTACAATTGCCTATCATTCGGTTTACACGGGCACCCAGGAAAAGCTCCTCATGGGGAGCAAGGAAAGACCCATCATTTGAGACAAGGTACCTTCCAAATGGAAGCCCAGACAGTCTGAGGTAGAAACAAGCGCCGGCGGCAGTCACAGCCAAGAGAGAACAAGAATTGTCAGCAGCGTTCGGACCGTGACAGCCCCAGGGCATCCATCAGCTCAGCCCGCGGTCACTACCTTCCCGCTCAAGACTTGTGATCATCCATCTACCCTACCTACCTTGGTAGTAGTGCAGTTCTCCGGGGCAGGCAGGCAGACAAGCCATATGAAAGTGCGGGAGACTGGACTCGCACATCCCGCTTGACTTCCATCCCACCGCACTGGCTACTGTAGTAGCTCGTCATAAAAAAAAAAAAAAAAAAAAAAAAAAAGAGATGTAAAAAAACCTACGTTTGTCGTCCTGTCCCTCGTGGGGACTCGTCCACATTTTTTTTACGTGCTCTCCTCAGCAAGGAGGAACCATCTCCGTTGCCTGAGGCTGAGCAGCCCGAGGCCCTGCAGCGAGCTTTCCTTCAACCCGCCCACGCACATCAGTTCCGGAAAACCCACACGGCACCGCACCGAACATTAACCCAACAAAATCCTCCACTTTTCTCCATCGGCCAGGACCCCCGTTGTCGCGCCTCCCCGTCATCTATCTCCGCCTCCCCGCTTCTCCATCCGCTTCCCCATCGGCCCATCCGCTGGATTCCCTCCTCCGTCTCCCGTACAGCACCGACTGCCGTCAACCACCCCGTACCGCCCCGACGTCCGCGCCAGCAGAATGTCCTTGTAATGCAACGCAGCTGGCTGCCCAAACACCCCAGCTTCCACAAGCCGCAGTCCGTCACAGCCCCTCGTCTCGTCTCTACCATGTTGCGCAATTCAACTCACAAAGGCCCTTGTTGATGCGTGAAGATTGGAAAAAGTTCGCTGGTGGGCTTTCAAGCTGAAGCTGGTGCAACACTGGTTGCCCAGGGCCATCGGCAGTATCCAGAGGGGACCTCATCCAGACGGGACTTCGGTGTGCTCGGTTTTTTTTTTCAGTCTCGCACCGCCTTGCCTGTTGGGCGAGTAAGCCCGTCGCTATCACTGTTGTTGTCGTCGGGTCTGGAGGCTTTCTCAATCTTGCTCGCCTCATCTCCTACGCACCCGGCAGTGCGACCTGGTCGGCAGTCATCTTTAGCGCCGGCCCCAATCTCAACGCTATTGTTCATCCACACGCGCCATGGCCACCGAACATATCGCACCTCCTCCGCCTCCGGCGCCAGCGCAACCGGTCCAGTCGCCGGCCCTCTCGCGCCCGGACCATCGTCACTCATTAACTGCGCCGCCGCCCCCACCTCCGCCGTCGGTCCTTGCACCACCTCCGGGCCCTGGTCCCGGCCCCGGGCACAGTCCGGCTACCGGTACCGGCCCCGGCTCCGTTGCAGCCTCCGTAGCTGCACCTCAACAGGTGGCTCATCCTCACAGTCACGCACATCCTCACGCCCACACCCACGCCCATCCTCATCCATCTGCGCCGCCACCTTCTTCTGTGCCCTATGGCTCATCCCTGGATCCCGCCATCAAGCACTTACTCGACCAACAAGCCGAGATCCAGGCCAAGCTGGCCGCTCTTCTTCCTCAGAAATATGGACCCAACATCAAGGTGGAGCTTGACATGTTGCGCCATAAGTACCGTGTCCTGCGCGCATATGCCGACGAGAATCGTGAGCCTTTCCGCCCCTCTGCCTTTCTTCATCTCATTACATCCATTATCCCGTCATGTTTTATTAGCTTCACGTCCCGGTCTGTGGGACCGACCCAAGCGCCACCCGTGCTGATGGCGCCGTAAACAGTATTGTCTGACAAGATTCCCGTCTTGTCTGACATCGAGGAAGCAAGATCACTTCAGTATCAGTGCGAATGTATCGAAAGTGCATGTCTCGAGCACGGTAGGTCACCATCGTCCCGCCCGTTTTGTCTTGAATCTGTTCTAAACCCATCTGTGTTGCCATTAGGCGTCGATCTCGGTGACCCCAGATTCGTTGACGTGCTCAAGTACGCGTTCTATCGCGACCAAGCACCGGAAGGGTATGCCGCTTGGCTGGACAGGAATTTGTCACATTACGATCCCGTCTGCAAAGCTGTTCGGTTGCGCGACAGCTTGCCACTGGCTTTCCGTCAACACCACTCCCACAAGTGCTGGGATGAACGTTGCACACATTACATCTACGGATATCCTCATCCAGATGACCGGGACCAGCATGTTAAAGAGCACGCGGCCGTGTACAAGAGGGACTCAGGTCTCTCCTTCGGTGGCACCCCGCCCATGATCTTCCCTGAGCCGTTGAGTGCGAGCTATAATGGAGAATATCACAAACCACCCTCTTCATATCACCACCTCCCTCGTCCTAACTCGGGCCTTCAGCTTGCTCCTCTAGCAACGAGTAGCCAACCAAAGGATCACCGCGAAGCCCTTAAGAGCTATTCTTTTGTTCCGGAGAAGCCTCCTGGACCTCCTAGAGGCTCGGTTGACTCCGAGGTTGACCCGTTACTTCCGCCCCTGAAGCGTAGCCGAGTAGGCCAGCCGCGATTGGAGTCCATAGGAGAGCTTCGACTTCTGAGGGAAAATGGGCCCTGTCTACGGTGTAGAACGATGAAGAAGAGCGTGAGTAAATTTCCCCTGCGATCCACGGAACTATCCACTAACTTGTACAGTGCGATTCCAATGATCCCTGTGCGTTCTGCCCCGACATGGCAAGCTCTCCGAATAATGATTTCTGGGGAGCCCTTGGGTGTTTTCGAGGATCACTGAGTAATCTCACCGACATTATGCTTCCAGGTACGTGGAATACTGCCATATGTGATACCTCAACTGCTGATCGATCTTCCAGCCTATCTGTCACCCAGACAGATGCAGACGCCCATGACTTCTCCTCTTGCTATTCGCCGCAGCATGAACGAATTCTTGGACAGAGGTTACGCTGTTGGCCCAGATGTCACCAACATGGTGAAGGCTCATTTGGATTTCAATGATCGCTTTTGGTGGACAGACGACCTCTCGAACCTGCCGCTCGCCAATCCAACACTCGCTTCGTTCTCTCAGGAACCCGTTGAACGGTCACCCCCTGTTCTAAACGTCCTTGCCTCCAGTTGGAACCTGAATGGGACCATGTACAACTTTTGGAAACTGCTACACTTGAGCGGCTCGATCTCAGACGGACGGATGCACGAAGTGACGACCTACCCTGTCCTATATCGCGCCAAGCTTCTGCTTCGTGAAACGCTTTTCTACGACTTCCAGCAACCGGAACCCGCAATTCATGGAGAGATGACGAGCCCCGGAAGCCATGTGGTCTTCGACGATGTGGACACGTGCGGTCGCTTCCGTGTGTTATACAACTGCATGACACAATTTCTCCAGGCCTTTGAAGCCCAGACAATGCGACCTACAATACCGGATCCCCGGAGCTGGCTCGCCCTTTTCTACTCACTATGCATATTCAGTGTAGTGAGGACTTTGTTGGTGGACCGAATGGCGCAATCACGGATAACTTCACCTTCTCAGCAAGGCGTTCCTGCCATGCATGCCGTGTACAAAGCGCTGGTGAGCGTATTCACTTGGTCCGCGCCTATGCTGCTTGACGGGTCTGACATCGAGATGAGTCATGGTGACCGCGAGCTATTGACTTCCGCAGCCACTATATTGGAAAGGGGTACGTGGACTGAACGGGGTATCGCAACCACCAAGGACTTTCTGATGTATCTTGGTAGTGGGGAGATAGAAGGATCTTATTTCAATGGGTTCCTGAAGCAGAGATCACCAGCAAAGCCGGGGTCATTTCTTCTGCCTCCCATTACAAGATCGGGGGAAGATGCCAGAAAGCCACTGCCAGATACACGATCGATTGCCAATCCATGGCATTCCAGGATATCAACCCAACCAGAGAAGGAGCCTTTTTCCTACAATGTTTTCACAGGAGAGTCAGATCGGATCCTGACTTCTCAAGTGATGGAGGCGGGAAGGCGGCATACTGTTGCTGAAAGCCCAACATACATGAGAGGAGGTGGCCGAGGCCCAACGTCACCCATTGCTGCTGCAAGAATCAGATCGTCATACCAGCGGCCACCGTTACGAAGAGTATACTGTACGAAGTGCAACGAATATCCAGAGGGGTTCCGAGGCGAGCATGAACTTCGGAGGCACAACGATGCGAAACACGCTGCATTGGTTAAGAGGTGGGTATGCACGGAACCGCACGAGCCAGGCTCCCCGTTACCCGTCGTTCCGTTGGCAAAGTGTAAGGCATGCGTAACACAGAAACGATATGGAGCCTACTACAATGCCGCTGCACATCTGAGGAGAGCGCATTTCAACCCTCATCGAGGGGGCAAAGCAAGCGGAGACTGGCCGCCCATGGCGATTCTCAAGGACTGGATGCGTGAGGTTCGGCAGTCCATCGATATTCAGGATCAGGATGACGCCTCAAGTGGTGAAGATGAGACACAAGACTACAAGTCGATGCATGACTTTATGTCACCGACTGAACAACATGCTCCAGTGTTGGAGATACCACGTCTTGCCCCAGCTCCTCCACCACCACCTCCTCCATCACAACCACACCATGGTCCGCCGTTATTAATGCCTTCAGTTGACAGGCTTGGCGCTACTGGGCCGCCGCAACTCGTAATGCAAGGCGGCCAGGGAGTTTTCCTTGCTCCCAACCCGGGGTTGAAAGCCGATGAGTCATCACATCCGCCCAGCGCGACCTCATCTGCTCGAAACCGTTGTCCTATTCCTGAATGCGGCCGAGTGTTTAAGGATCTCACGGCACATATGCTCACACACATGGAAGAAAGACCCGAGAAGTGCCCTATAGAGTCCTGCGAGTACCACATTAAGGGATTTGCCAGAAAGTATGACAAAAACAGACATGCGCTGACGCATTACAAGGGCACCATGGTATGCCCCTTTTGTCCTGGAGCTGGGACGGCATATGAGAAGGCTTTCAACCGGGCCGATGTGTTCAAACGCCACTTGACCGCCGTGCACAACGTTGAACAGACACCACCAAATAGTAGAAAGTTGATATTGACCACCGGGGGGCGGTCCGGTGGGGTTGGCGCCAGATGTAGCATCTGCCAAAGTCAGTTTGCCACCGCGCAAGAATTCTACGAACATTTGGACGACTGCGTTTTGAATGTCATCGTCCCGTCCACGCCAAAGACGGCGGGCAGCAGCAGCGCAACCACCAGGAAGGACTCTTTAGCCACAAAGACGCCCACCACTGCAAGCACCGACAAGGGAAAAGAGCTCGATATTGAGCTTGAGATGCATCGGCGCCGAGAGTCCGCGCACGCGCTACCGCCGCCTCCTCATATCCAAACCCTACCAAGAGATCATCCAGAGCCAGAGCCTATTAAGCAGCAAGGCCTCAGCGCCAGGGACGCACAAAATCTCAAGCTAGTCGCCGACTCCGTGTTGGAGAATGAAGCAATGCTTGCCAGTATTGGCAGGGACGCGCCTGAGCAAGAGATTGCTGGATCAGAAATCCAAGCACCTCTCCCACAGCCACCATCAGAGGCATATCTGCCCCCTTCTTCGTCATATTTACCTAGACAGGTATCTGTAACCGAGCCAACATTGGAGAATCAGATTGTCCCGTCGAAGGGGCAAGAAGAAAGGATCGACAGGGAAATGGGTGATGCTGATGGGAACCTATCCAAGGAGCCGCAGTCGACTGGAACACCTTCCGCTGCTACGAGCTACGTGGAAGCGATGAGGCTGCGTCGCAGCCCGGAGGTGACACTAGGTTCACCACTGCCAACGGATGAGATGAAGACGGATTAGATGGGAAGAACAAGAGGAACTTGAGAGTGGATACACGATGTCGATGTATGGATTTTGATATGCGGTTGATGATTTAAGTGATTAATGATGTAATGGGTTTCTTTTTATGTCATATTGCTCCCCTCTTCTACTTTCTTACTACTTATATACGACGGCCTAGATACCGGTGTCATGCCACTTCCTCGGTTTGCTTATGGGGTTTTGCTGCTGGTCCAAACCCAAATGGCGGTGGTATGCATGCGATTACTGGGTACACGCGTGCATTTTCGAGCTTAGGGACATGATCATCTTGCTGGTTACGGACTGAGAGCCTAGAAGCATACACGACGAGTGGGTTGAGAGATTCTAGGAGGTGATTGGTAGGCTTCGCGTGCGGAAATCAGCAAAGCAAGCAGCCTTGGGTGTGCGATTTAATCTACCTATGAACCGACATAAACCCAGCACCCAAAACAAGAATGTCTCATGTATAGACAGTATCAAACACGTCACTGCTGCTGTCCCCATGGGTTGCTACTTTTTTTGCATTCCTGATCTTCCCCTCGTCGATGCTTCCGCTTCGGCTGTTCTTCTCGATGCCCTCTGCTTGCAACATTTCGAGTGTCGAGGGTGTGCTCTCGGGTGGAGGTGATGATGAAGTAGCCGGTTAGAGGTGTGTATCGACTAGACTTATTGGCCTGTGAAGCACGGAGATTATCGTTTGCTTTTGCTTGAACTTCAACGGCTTGACGCTTTATGGCTGGAAGTGAAGTCCCCCAGGAATAAAACTAGACAAAAAGCTGGAAATGTGCCAGAAAGAAAAAAAATTGAGAACAAGAGATGTGGACTTACAGCTACCGGGTTCGAACGCGTAGCGTACATGAGAGCCGGGGGAACAGGAGGAAGGAGGGGGGCCACACAAACGTGCCCGCTGCACCAACCTACCAGCTTGCCACGAAAGTCACCGCGGGAGAAGTAGTACATATACCCTACGACAAGGGCTGGATTGCAGTCTGTAAGTCTAGATGCTATTGGGAGATCTTCACGCTGTTTTGATATCGATATATTCTTGGGTTTTACATCTCGAGACATCCTATGGGGAAAAGATTACCTGACACATCCGTTTACACTACCCATCCAAACATAACGCCATATTTAGAATAGCCGAAGATGCAGACGACATTGAATTTCTTTCTGTTACTTTTGGATATCGAACACCGATACCGTATCTTGACTTTCCCCCTGTTTAAGGGGGAGATGGAGATGAGGGTGGGCGTGGGGGAGGAAGAGATCAATAGATGCCCGCTTCCGGTAAGCCTTCGCTACCATGATCAAAGACACGTGCGTGGGTTTTGTTCCATTGAAATATTTATAGGGAAAATTGTAGCACAAGACAAAGTACAAAAATAAGCGCGAAATGGGTTTTCTTCCCGGTTTCTTGTCAGTTTCTTTTCGAGTTTGGGAGGGGGGTTGAGGTTGGATGATGACATGGGATCCTGCTGCTATTGGACACTTCGGTATTCTCTCTCGATCATGCATACACGAGGAGGAGCGAGAAATCCCCGTTCGGTCTCATTTGAGCTTGAAGTCGGAGTGTACACAGTATGTATGTGACTGCAGGATGTCTTCGAGGTGAATCAGTTTCTCTTTGACGGAATGATATTGGAGTATGACATTCAGCCCATTCATCTACCTGAAACCCGGCGGTATGTTTGAACCAACGTGCAGTCCACAATCGACTATAAAGGACACTGATACAGACAGTGGGGCACTACTGATTACTCTCGAAGTAGTAGATAGGTGCCAGAAAGTGCTTGAAGTTGAGAAGTCGTAAATTAATTTGCAAGTAGGTAGGTATGTACTTTCGTGCCTGGCTACTTCAGCGGAGATACTTTGAGGTTTGTGACTCCTGTGTAGGTAGGTATAGGTCTTCTTATGATAGGGAACGGATGGCCGCTCTTGATGGGTAGAAGTTGATCAAACTAGAGATTGGGGCTGATTGGACATTCTCAGTGGAATATGTGATATGATAGTCTGTGAATTTACACTATAGCTAACGACGGATGATCTGTGTGGCGTTACATCATACAGCTAGGTTACGAAGCATCGAGTCGGAGCGACCCTCGGGACCTCGATACTCCGTCTCTAAAAGAACAACGTGGGAAGTGGAAACTGTGTAGAGAACAAGTCGCTATGTCTGGCACGCAGCTCAGCCACTGATTGACCGTACGCATTTCGAGCACATTTCGAAGGAGGGGCCGTCGTCCTTCGGAAGCGCCGATCGGAAGCTACTGTACATCTGATATGCCGACGACAAACGGATCGGGAACTGCGCAACAGGGAAGCCGAAGTTTGGCTGGCTGGAAATGTGATCTTGCCAGACACTGCTCGATGCCGAGTGGTCAGGCTTGGTCACAATGAGGGCAGGCGCGCAAGTTCAGTTTCGTCGGGCTTCGACAGATCAGCAGAGACAAGCGGCTCTCTTTTGCGCGATATCTCGGCAGTAACACATGTTTTTTGAAACACACACAAAGATCAAGTGGACGATTGGACATGTGACCGGGATTTCATAGGAAAACATCACAGCATGTGCTCCGGATTCCCTCAAACTGTTCGGTGTTACTCTAGCAACTAGCAATTATGAGCACTCGCTGGACACGGGGAACAAAAGTCCTTGGAGGCGGCGCTGGTTGCGTTGAATTGATGTATATGTATGGAGAAGAAAAAAGGAAAAAAGAAACAGAAGAGAAAGCGCGGCGAAAATTTCAAGATATGGGCGCGGATGCCATACAGTGTATAGTTACGGTAAAGAGTTGAATGTACTGTGCTTGCCCCGCGCGCTGTCGACGTCGAGCTCACTCAGCTGGCGGCACTGCAGCGGCAGCGGCAGCGGCACCGACGGCGGCAGGGCAGTGGTGGGGAACTTCGTTTTTAGTCAACGCACCCACCAAAACCTGACATCATCTCCAGATGTACAACGGAGATAATTGACAGCTCTTCTTGGTTCTGCTCACGAGGACGTGATTCCCGGTTGACAATGCACGCTTCTTTTATGTACAGGCTGGAGCCGGACTCTTCTCCTCTTCGTCCGGAGTTACACGACTCGGAGTGGTAGCCTCTAGAAGTTTCATCTGATGTGAAGGACGCCACCTTGATGGCAGTGATACATGTTCGACATGGTCTCTGGCGGCACGCTCATGTGTCCCATCTCGGTGGTTGCCTATATCCATGTCAGCTCGACGACGCATTTTGCGTATCAGTGCGCACCCCTCTCTGAGTTACACGTGGGGATGATCCTGAACAGATATTGGTGTCTTGCAAGGTCCCATCTGAGGTACGACGTTTAAGCCTCGTACCACCCTGTACCGACAATATTGAAGCAAAAAGTCGTGATATCTGCCATGGTTTCTTGGGGCATGAGCCCGCTGTGAATACCTATCCGTATCTCGAGACATATTTCGCACATACAGACGGGGGAAGAGCAATGGGGAAAAGGTCAAATATTATATTACGAAGATCGAAAGCAGATTATATGTCCAAGAAAAGCATATTAACCAACGAAGGCGTAAGTATGCTGGATGACAACCACGTTGGGGACGATCCTACATCAAAACGACGGGACCTAATTAAAAGAGGGAATAAAGCACCTTGATGTCTGCAAGTGTGCGCCTGACCGCTGTCCATCGGATCCATTCAATCGAGGTCAGGTTCCAGCCCCCAGACGCCAACTCGGCGTTCCACTTGGCCACTGCGGTCACCAGTGATGTCTAGAGCCCACTATTCAGGGTCCAAGTTGCCAAGGACTGGGACCAAGAAGGTCAAATGGAGAAGCGTGTTACCGATCTTCAAAAAGCCTTGGTTTGGGCTCCCTTTTGACTGAATCTTTCACCGGCCGACTTCCAGGAATTTTTACGACACACGCCACCGACTATGTAAAAAAAGCATAGTTCAGTTTGAACCGTCCTCTTTTTCTTTTTTTCTTCTCCTGAAGATGGTATCTTCGACTTTGTTCCTCTGTACGGCTCTCAAGTCTTCAGAGTCTCCAACAAAGTCCCAAAGGCAGCACCCAATGTCACTCAGCCGGTGCATTCTAGGACTGGCTTGCCTGTGGCATGGCGTCATTGCCAGCCCACTGGGTGCCGTCCCATCCAACATCCCGATTGCAACCGACCTTCAGACAGCAGCAGAAACAGTCGCACAACCCATCGCGAACTCTGCAAGAAAGTTACACGGCAAATTTTTGCACATTACTGGTGGGCAGAGACGCGACGATCGGAAAGTCCCAAATCATTGAGAGCTAATCGCTTCGTCATCCCAGATTTACATCCCGACCAGTTCTACAAGCCACACTCTTCCACAGACGAAGCTGATGCCTGCCACCGCGGCAAAGGGCCTGCGGGCGTTTACGGCGCCGAGGTCTCGGATTGTGACTCGCCCTTCGCCCTCGTCAACGCAACCTTCGACTGGATAGCCGCCAACGTCAAGGACGATATCGACTTTGTCATCTGGACCGGCGACACTGCCCGCCACGACAGCGACGAGGGAGTCCCTCGCAATGCCGACCAAGTTTTGGGTACCAACCGTTGGATCGCCGACAAGATGGCCGAACTTTTCTCTGACTCGACGGGCCGTCACCTCGAAATCCCCATAGTACCGACGCTGGGAAACAATGACATCTTGCCACACAACATTCTGCTCCCAGGGCCGAACTCATGGCTGCAGCACTACACGCATATCTGGCGCCGCTTTGTCCCAGAAGCACAGCGCCATAGCTTTCAATTCGGAGGGTGGTTCTACGTCGAGGTTATCCCGAACAGGCTCGCCATCTTCAGCCTGAATACGCTGTACTTCTTCGACCGCAATGCTGGGACTGATGGTTGCGCCAGCCCCAGTGAGCCTGGGTACAAGCAGATGGAGTGGTTACGCATCCAGCTTCAGATCATGCGGGAGCGTGGCATGAAGGCCATTCTTATGGGCCATGTCCCTCCTGCGCGGACAGATAGCAAGAAGCTGTGGGACGAGAATTGCTGGCAGAAATACAGCCTCTGGCTCCGCCAGTATCGGGATGTGGTTGTTAGCGGTGTGTTTGGTCATATGAACATCGACCATTTCTTCATTCACGATGAGCGGGACATCAACGTGGGCCAACTGGCCGGGCTGGCCGATAATAGCATTGACATTCGGGAGGCCATGGACGACGAGCTCTCGGTGACGGGAGCAGCCGACTACCTCCAAGAACTACGTCAGAACTGGGCAAAACTTCAACCGCCGCCCACCGACTCCAAGAACTCTGGCCAAATGAAGAAAGGCAAGAAGGGAAGGAAGGGCAAGAAGAAGAAGCCCGACTTGTGGGGTGAACGCTACTCGCTTTCGCTCGTCAGCCCCAGCATCGTTCCGAACTACTATCCTGCCCTGCGTATCGTCGAATACAATATTTCGGGGTTGGAGGACACGCCCGTTTGGAGGGACGCAGCCAAGGACGCGATGTCGATCGAATTGGAGCAAAATGACAGGCAGAAGCACCTCGACCTCAAGCGACGACACTCTTCTCACATGGAAGATGACGACGAGATCGACGCCCAGAAGAAAAAGGGGAAGAAGAACAAGGGTGGTGACTCCAAGCCGAAAAAACCCGACTTCCTCATTCCCCACCCCCCTGCGAAAAGCTCACCGCCAGGACCGGCCTACTCCCCACAGCCCCTTACGCTGACAGGCTACACTCAGTATTTTGCCAACCTTACGCACATCAACAACATTACTACCGAGGCCTCGTCTGCGTTGTTGGATCACGATGAAGAGGAGGAGACATGGGTGGATTGGCTTCTCCGCTGGCGCAAAGGAAAGCACGGCAACAGGAAGCCTATCCACCCGGCGCCGGACCCGCGCGAGTTTCACTTTGAGGTGGAATACAGTACTTTTGATGATAAGCTGTACAAGCTGAGTGATCTTACAGTCAAAAGCTATGTTGAGCTTGCGTACCGGATAAGTAAGCAGCCCAAGAAAGGCAAGGCTAAGAGTCTTGATGATGTCTCGTACGAGTCCGCGGCCGAAGAGGAGGAGGAGGAGGAGGAGGAGGAGGGGGATCTCTTTGAGGAAGTGGAAGAGGCAGACGATGAAGAAGAACAAGAAGATGTTGACCTGAGTGATGGAGAAGAAGTAGACGATGACTCGGACGAAGACGAGTTGGAGACGGAAACCTTCAAGAATCACGACAGGAAGAAGAAGAAGAAGAAGAAGAAGAAGGGGAAGAAAAGGCAGAACAAGGTCTGGATGCACTTCCTCACCCATGCCTTTGTCAGCACGGTGGAAAAGGAGGATTTGAAAAAGTTTACATAATAGGTAGTATGTTGCTGTTGGATCTGTTTACACGTGGGTTTTGGAACTGGGAGCATCTGGCGTTTTCACGTTCAAAGGTTGAAGGCAACAAAGATGGCATATGGTTGTGGCGTTAGGGAAAACAAGGGATTTAGGGTTAGAGAAGGAAACATACCACGTTCATTGTTGGGTTGTCAAACTTTTTGAGACGCTGTCTTCTACGCTGCTCAGCTTTGAATTGAAGAAGCATTGTGAATAAAAGGAGCAACCTGAATTGACTGACTGCAGTGCCTTCGTGTTGCCGGTGATCATTTCAGCAACTTCAGGAGCTTTGCTTTGCCAGCCAAAGCATGCCCGTTCCTGGTGAGCCTGGCTCGCCTGGCCACGCCGCCCCACAATGAGCCCCACTGAGCCCCACAATCCCCTAGAGCTTGCATCTTCAGATCAGGTTATCGGTCCCTTGATGGCCTTATCGCTTATCGGGTTAATTGAATTCCATGCGTCCTTCGAATCGCGTCTCTCCAACGAACTCTCCGCTGCTTCTCCTATTCAACCCGCCGTCTCTTTTATCTAACCCTTTGTTTCGTTCTGTACCAGACGGACAGACAGACATAACCCCCGACCGATATCATCTTCGAAACCCATACCAACTGCCGTCCCAATCCTACCTTGCAACAAGCTACAACGAACGAAGGGAATGGCGCTATAACCCGCCCTCCCCCCGCCCCCAACTCTCGACTTCAACCTTGCATCCTTCTTCGCGACACCCCGCGATATGCCACGCCTCCTCCCACGTCTCTCCCTCTTCGCCGCCCTTCCCTCCGCTGTCCTCCGCCGCCGCACCCGCCGCGCCCGCATGGCCACCCTAATCCTCCTTCTGCTCATCCTCCCCTCCATCCTCCTGCTCCCCTTCTATACCATCTACAAGCCGCCCTCGTCTTTGATCCGGTACTTTTCGCAACGGTGGACCGACGTCCTCTGGCGCCTTTGGTTGCCGCCGCACCGCAAGATCGTCGCCCTGACCATTGACGATGCGCCGTCCGATCATACAAGAGAGATTCTCGCGGCTTTGAAAGCGGGCGGGGCGCATGCGACGTTTTTTGTCATTGGAGGCCAGGTGCGGGGGAGGGAGGAGATCTTGAGGGAGATTGTGAGGCAAGGGCATGAATTGGGGAATCACGGGATGCATGATGAGATGGCGAGGGAGCTGGCGGATGAGGAGCTGGAGAGCCAGATGAAGGAGGTGGAGGGACTGATTCGAGAGGCTTATGAGGCTGAGGGGAGGGTGTGGCCTGGTGGCAGTGCTGGCCATGGTGCAGAGGGAAGAACAACAGATGGGACAGATACGACAACGACAACAGAAACAAGAGATACAAGAACAAGAGAAGGAGGGACCGTCGAAGAGCAAGTCATTGAGGGCAAATATTACCGGCCTGGATCAGGGTTCTTTAGCGAGAGGATGTTGGGTCTGGTCAGGAAATTGGGGTATCGCTTGGTTTTGGGGAGCATATATCCACATGATGCCCAGATTGGGTATGCCTGGTTGAATGCGAGGCATATCCTCAGTATGCTGAGCCCCGGGGGAATTATTATTTGTCATGATCGGAGGAGCTGGACGCCGCCCATGTTGAGGAAGGTGTTGCCGGAGATGCAGAGGAGGGGGTATAAAGCTGTGACGGTGTCGCAGCTTTTGGAGGAGGCGACGGGGTAAACATATCGTCGATTGGGGATTGTTGGAACTACTAGACTATATTGCATGTCGGCGTTAGGGAAAAGGTGCGGCGAAATCATTTTGGGTGGGAATAATTATCACTGAAGAGCAATCCGCAGTGAACAGTGGTATTGCATTTTGCGGCCATCTAGCTGGGAGTGTCAAAAACAAGACTCGAAGACTATTCAGCGTGGCACAATATTGGATGGCTGAATTGGAACCAAAATAACCATCTAGGTGCTGGAATTTGGAGAACATGATGCACCAGGTTTGGCATTGATTACGGATACGTCAGTTCATAACACTTTGGTACCATTTTGGTGGCGCTCATCTCCTGTTGTTGTGCAACTCCAGTTCCTCCAAGTTCGTATCACTCACAGTGGTCAAACTGGCCCAACACAGCCAGCTCATCAAAGCCGGGTAATACTGCATGCTTGAATCTTAAAGTATCATACCAATGTGTCGTGCACTCAAAACTTCATTATATGAATCCATTAGCTCGAAATCTCAGGGCCGGTGCCCTTGTCGACGTTGATCTTGAGCGAAAAGTCGACGTGCGGCACGCCTTGGTGAATGGAGCTTGTCGAAAGGATATCGATATCTAATGTGCTTGTCAGCGACATTTCTACTGGAGATGATTGATCCGGCACACTTACCGTGGCAAATATAGGACTCGGCGTTGTCGGCAGTCAAACCACCGGAAACCTCAAGCAAGAACTGCTTCTTGCCAGCCCACCTTTCCTTCAGGCTGCGAGCAGCGACCCTGACGCCCTCACCAGTGAAGTTGTCCAGCATAATAATGTCGGCACCGGCAGCAATCGCCTCATCAGCTTCCTCCTCACTCTGCACCTCAACCTCGATCTTGAGGCTGAAGCCACCGGCCGCCTTGGCCGCCTTGACAGCCTCAGTAATGCTGCCGCGGCTCCACACGTGGTTGTCCTTGAGCATGGTCATGGTGCTGAGATCCATGCGGTGGGTGTCGGCTCCTCCGACGAGCATGCCGTACTTCTCGACAAGACGGAATCCGGGCGTGGTCTTCCTAGTACCCGCCACGATCCCCTTGTACCCGGCGCTCCGCAGGTTCACCAGCAGGTGCCGGCTCTGAGTAGCCACGCCGGAGCAGCGGGCCAGGATGTTGAGGGCCACACGTTCGCCCTCGAGCAGGCCGCGCGCGGGACCGGTCACGGTCGCCAGCGCCCTCTTTCCGCCGTGGGTCTCGACGTGGCAGCCCTCGGTCGCGTGCCACTCGACGGTGCAGCCGCACTGCTTGAACACCTCGTTGAAAAAGGGCACGCCGGCCAAGATTCCCTGCGACTTCCCCCAGAGAGTGGCAGTGCGCGGCGCGTCGCCGACAACGAAACCGCCGACGTCGAATGAAGGAGTGTCCTCAGCGAGCCAGGCTGTTATTTGGGACTTCCACGAAACGGGGAGGATGTGCTCGAGGGAGCCGTGGTCGAGAGCCATGTCAATCATGATGGGCGATTTTTTTTTTTTTCAATTTTAATTTTTCCTTTTTTTGTGTTGCGTCGTGTCCTGGATCTGCAATTGGTGAGTGCTTGTTTGTTTCGAGGGATGTGTTTTATTCCGATGGCTGCAAAAACTATCTTGATAGAGGCAGTCTAGGTTCTTAGTCAAACTTATGAGAGGCCACTCATAGGTTGCGGGATCAGATGAGCGGAAGACACGCCGGTGCAGCTCCGACAATACCCGCTGAAGGTCTCAATGAGCCGGAATAGGTCCGAAGCAGACAGTCCGGTGGTGGTTGGAAAAGAGAGGGGTGGTGCGAAAACACGTCCCGGCCAGTGTGGGATTTGCAGCGCACTTACAGATATCGGGATGTATTTGAAGTCGTCGCGGATTGTAAAACTTGAGACGATGACGTTGAATGTCCCCAGAAAGCCCGGGTCCGCTGCCGGGCCACGCAATTTCGAGGAGCGGGGGAGCGACAGACTAGGATTTCGGGGCTTCTGAGGGGAAGAAGGGGTTGCCCTGTTAACCCTAACCTGTTAGCGCGGTTCTTCCACTCATCAGTCATCACAGCCTCAAAAGTCTGACAACGCTGGACGTCTGTTCAAACAACACCTGAGTATTATATTACCGTCTCTTTGAAAAAATATAGCATGTCCTGCACCCTAGTTGGCATTTTGCCCCCTTTATCATACGGGTCCTTGATTCCGCATTCGCGCCATGGTTGTCCCGCACTGACAAGCATAAAGTGGACGCAGTTACTTATCGTGCATGCTCGGGTCAGTCGGGGTCTTCCAACATCAATCATCCTCCTCCGGGACGGTAAAGGTCATTGTCACATCACACCTCAGGAGCAAGTGATCAACACCGCGAACTAGGGAAAGCTACTCGGTACTCCGTACCTTGGTTTGCTTTTTGGTCCACGATTGCGCTCTACATGTGGTCCTGACATCTGATGTCTTGAGTGCGAATACTCGGCCGTCACCATTGACTTGTCACTTTTCAGCTTCACTCGACTCAGGCTAAGACCAAGCGACTTCGATACATGAAAAGCCTCAACATCCAGAAAAACTTCTAGTGATACCGACAACGATGAAACGAGCGCCGTGACCGCCTTGCTGTCGTCTGGCTTCGACGCCTGTTAACCAGCTTCTTCATACCGAAGACTTCCTGTCTCGCTCAGGATGACCCGCTTCCTAATCTATCGGCCTCCTTTATCCTGAATAACCTGGCTCATACCATTGGCCCTGCGTATTATATACCCTCTTCTTTCCATATAATCTACCAAAAGTCTTCCATCAACCTTGCGACACCGCCAATCAGCCCACCCCAGATTCTTTCCCCGGAGCCTGCGATGCCGTGTAGACACCATTTCTCTAGGATATGATACATGTCGCTTACAGCTGGTCAGCAATAGAGGAGTGCGATCATCTATCTACATAACCTAATCGGCTCGGTGGTTCTTTAACTGACACCTTGGTCCTTACCTTCCATGTAGCTCCTCCACCACTGATTCCTGGAATTGGAAGCTTCATCAATCTCTACTTTCCATCCACCTCCTTCGTTTACTTTATCTCAACCCCCCTTAATGCCACTCTAGTCTCATCAAGTCTCCGTCGGACCGCTTGCCGTGGCTACGCATTGAGCTTTTTCCATGGCTGCCCGATGACACAAGAACAAAATTTCTCTCCCGGGATAGTACGTGCCATGGAAGTTTGTTATCCAGTTGGAGGAATCCGGATGTTTAGCTTGGGAATTATGCGAAATGGCAAGCAAGTGCCGATGAATACCAACAAAGCAGTGCCGCCCAATCTATCCTATCCCAGACTCTGTGGTGCGTTACATGGTCTCGTAATGTCGTTGAGAAAAGAAGTAAGAGATATAAAAGGCAGAGACGTCTCACTTCTTCTGCGTGGTTCACCTCCAGTCCATCAGTCACCACACTATTGTTTCCAAACACAGACAAACATACCCTCAACAGCCAGCCATCATGCGCTTCGATCTCCTTGCTCTCTCGGCCTTCGCGCCGCTCGTTGCCGCCCACGGTGCCGTAACCAGCTATATCATCGATGGCACTACCTACCCAGGCTACGAGGGTTTCTCACCTGCCAGCTCCCCCAAGACCATCCAGTTCCAATGGCCCAACTACGATCCGACCATGACTGTCTCCGACGCCAAGATGCGCTGCAACGGCGGTACCTCCGCCCAGCTGAGCGCCACCGTGCAAGCCGGCTCCAACGTCACCGCCGTCTGGAAGCAATGGACGCACGAACAAGGCCCCGTTCAGGTGTGGTTGTTCAAGTGCCCCGGCGCCTTTGGTCCGTCCTGCAAGGGCGACGGAAAGGGCTGGTTCAAGATCGATGAGATGGGCATGTGGGGAGGCAAGCTGAACAGCGCAAACTGGGGAACCGCCTTGATTGTGAAGAACCACAAATGGAGTAGCGAGATTCCCAGGAACATGGCACCCGGGAATTACCTGATCAGGCATGAGCTGCTGGCTCTGCATCAGGCCAATACGCCGCAGTTTTATGCCGAGTGTGCGCAGATTGTGGTCCAGGGCTCGGGCAATGCGGTTCCGCCTAGCGATTATTTGTATTCAATCCCGACCTATGCGCCTCAGAATGACCCCGGCGTGACGGTAAGTCAAGAGAACTTGTCCCTATTAGGTGGTTTCTGGGCATGAAAAAGCTGACGCGAGACTTCAAGATCGATATCTACTCGAGCAAGGCCACAACATATACTCCTCCTGGTGGTCGCGTTTGGTCTGGATTCCAGTTTTAAAAGATTCGGGCATGGCTGCATGGCCCCAGCAGTGACAAGACAAATAATCATGATGAAACACAAGTGCCTCTCTAGCATCCAAAGGTTTGATATGTAGGGTTTATGATCCAAAAAAAAAAAAAAAAAAATCTATATAGTATATCCAAGGAGCACAACGGGTGCTTAATGATTATTCCCTCGATGGGCCAGCCACCTGCATTAATCTCCCCCAACTTCAACATCATCGTCATTGAAATCTAATAATGACCGCCTGAAATCAGCCGGTACTTCAACATCGTCCACGTTCCCACCGTCTTCGTTTTGGAAACGTCCCTTCGCAAACCCAAACACGCTGTACCTTGCACCCGCCCCAACAAAGAGGGTAATCCTCCCTTCAATAAAGCTCTGAAGCAGGGTCGGGCGGTCGATAACATCAATGTTAGGGTAGCCGGTGGGGCGTGGCACGCCGCACTGATTTTGTGCATTGGAACCCCAGACGTAAACCTTTCCGTCCTGATCAACTGCGATGCTGTGTTGCCTGCCCGTCGCCACCTGGTCCCATCTGCGATTATCATGGAAGTAGTGCCACCCGGCAAACTGCGGAGCCTGGGTATAATCATTCTCCGGTGGAATAGCAGGAATCATCAGCTCGTTGTCTTGGTTCACCACGCCCATGGCATTCGGCATCTCGTGTTCGTTCCCCCACACTTCTCCCCACCCGTTCCGCCGAATCGCGAGCCCGTATCTCAAGGCCCCGGAAATCGTCTTGATCGCCGACTCTGGCTCCTCGTCCATGTGCCCAATCCCGCTCAGCCACGGCGCCTCCGTCGGATACAGGACAACCCTCATACGATTCCCGTCTGGCGCATCCGGATGTCCAGGTGTTTCCACAAAGGGGGCTTTCGACAGAGGAAGCGTCGTCTGCATGTCGTCATTCTGTCCCCAAACGTAACACAACTGTGTCCCTTTGCGGTTCCCGCGCGTAAGCGGCTTCGTCACCGCAAAGCTAAAGTTGGCACCGCAGGCTACATATCGTATGTTGACCAAGTTGGCCACCACACCGGGCGCAAAGGGGTGGTTCATGTTGCCGTAGGGATCGTGGCGGTAGCGGGGGTTTCGTAGGCGGCGACTCAAGTAGCGCCGGCCCAGGATATTCATATCCGGGGTACCCCACGAATAAACGAGACCGGATTTGGAAAGGGCCAGCACGTGATTGGAACCGCACGCGATTCGGATAATCTGCGGGTTGTCCGTGGGGAAACGGATCTTCAGGGGCGAAGGTTGGTTGCGCAATGGCCCTTGTTCGGGCCACTCCATATGGTAGGGGTGGAAGGCGTATAAGCGGTGCACAGCATCGTTCTCGCCGCCGTAGTACTGTTTGTGCGGTGGAATGTTGAGGTTAGGTAATGTTGCTGGAGATGATAAAGGAGAAGGGGGAGAAGGGGGATTATGCATACCTCGAAAGCACCCCATCCATAGACCTCACCCGTTTCGGTCAAGGCAAAGGAAGCATGATCGGTCACGGCCACCTGAGTGAAGACGGTGCCACGTTCGATGGCGATGGGGTTGATATGGCGAGGTGTTTGCAGAATGGAATCGATTCTCCGTCCTTCTGGTGAGTTTGGATTGTCGTCCTCGCCCTCAACCCGACTCCATGGTACCCATCTGCCGTCGCCAAGCTGCCATAGGCGCGTTGTCCGGCCGAGGGCGCCGTGTGTATTCGAGCCCCAGGACAGGACCCGGTTATCTGCTGTGAGCGCTAAGCAGTGGTTGTTCCCCACGGCTATAGCAACGGTTTGGTGATCCTCGCTTAGATAAGGGTTTCGCGCCGGCTTTTGAACGATTGTGCGCTCTCTATAACCGGGACCCATGCACAGTTGACCTTTGTCGTTGGCCCCCATGATGAACACGTCCATGGCCTCCCTAGGGGCGCGGTTGATGATCTCTTGTGGTGGAGCCATCTTGGCTGAGTGTGTTTCTTTCACCCAAAAGTGATCTTTGTAGCTCTAATGTCGCTGTTCGATGAACAACATGGCTATGGCATCAGGGTTTTTACCCCTACTTATGAAGTAAAGAATTCGATGATGGCCATGGTCGTCAAGTACCGAGTACGAATCGAACAATGACATCTCAACCAAACATTTTGAAAGAGAGATCTCGAGGCGGCATTGTCCAGCCATTTTTAGTAACCGAGTCCATTGTGCTAACCCAGGATTGAAGCCCATCTTTGTCCCGGCTCTTTCCTGAGCCCGCTTTGTGGTGCGAATGTCATTGTATAGTATTGTGCGCTTTGTTCTTCGTAATTTGAGCACTAGATGATATACCAAAAGTCATTTGAACAACTGAGTATGATTCAGTGAAGATTGTATGATTGTAGCGCGGATGGTTGATGAGTGGCCATGAAAAGTGAGAGTCGAAGAGGAAGTTGGTTGTTATTGATAAGAGTCTCCAGATATGGAATCGCTCCAGGGATCATGGATGATCCGTACGGTGAGCGCCACTTTTTTGCCCGGTTACGCCACGCCTTGGCGTGGTCCCTTGCTTTCTCGGCAACTGAACAGGGACCATTTGACAGCTGTGGGAGGCTCTTGTCAGGGGTCAATCTCGGAAGGAGCCGAATCGTAGTGTCCATTTGCCATTATCCATAATCAACAACATTGTTGACTTTCTCGTCTGGCATTTCAGCATCGCGATGTGATCGTTACGATACGCGAAACGATGCTAATAGATCTGCCATTATTTCAGAGGATGTCTTCCATGTTGCAGTTAATCCCAAGCGTCAGGGCGCTTTGGCTGGTTTCCGAGTTGGTCACGACATGTCTCAGGAGATAGTATCCTTCACAAAGTCGTTGGTCTACTTGAGCTTTTCTTCGCTGATTGCTGATCCGTCTCTCTCTCTCTCTCTCTCTCTCTCTCTCTTCTCTTCACAATCATCATTTCCATGGGGTAACGGTACTCTGTGAGCCGAAACGGGCGGATAGTTGCACATAGCATGGTTTCAAGGTTTCAGAAGGGCGAAACCACCAGGAAGGGCTGTGGTGTTGTTTGCATTCCAGTGGTTTGCTCGCGTTTCCTACCAACATTGGCTCTCTGAAACCCGTGAGTACTGAGATGGGAAATGCTTTTTCTACCTTTTGGTCGTGTTGTTTGGGAAATTCATTTGACTGTAACCAGTCAGCATGCAATAGCGTCGACAATAAAGGGTTTAGTTATGTTCGTTTTTCTGGTTTTTTTCGCCGCATCTTGTTCCACGTCTCTATCCGGCCCTGTCGCGATTCCTCGCTGCTCAAGCTGTCCATAGTGGCGTAGGCAAGACGAGATCGAACGATGAATTCAAACCTGTGTCATAGATGATCAACCCGTGCACTGTCAAGAACGGGCTGGGAAGGCACAAACGGCTATTGTGTGACGACTTGGGAGTTACACGCTAACACCATCGGTAGAGGTAATCAGTCAACGTTTCCAATCTTGGTGCACACTGCCAATCTTCCCTCTTTTCCATTCGACATTGACCTTTACTTCGAATTCATTCGGACGGGATCCATAACTGAGGTGGGTGAAGTGGAAGTCA
This sequence comes from Neurospora hispaniola, assembly GCF_033458365.1. NCBI lineage: Eukaryota > Fungi > Ascomycota > Sordariomycetes > Sordariales > Sordariaceae > Neurospora > Neurospora hispaniola. Next base: position 4,254,190 of record NW_026944407.1, on the reverse strand, counting down.
AGAGTGCAACTCACCAAATTTGTCAGTGTTTGCGACACCCTTTCCTCCTTTCCTTCCCACCCCTCCCCCTCTTGCCGACTTGATACTTACTTCCACTTCAGTCGGATGGAAGTGGAAAGCTGACTTACGAAGTAACCTCCACTTTATTTCAGCAGCAGGAAGGTAGGAACACTTCGCCAAGTGATCTAGAACTTTCAGACAATCTTTCAGGTACGTTACCATCCCCGATATCCTCGCAAACCTGGGACGTTTTTTTAGGCCCGGACTCGTTCTGGAAATACCCACGGCCACCAACACATAGAACCCCCCGACGGCCAGACATCTGCGGGACGAGGGGCTTGTCAAACTGGTGGTGCTTCCATATCACACCTCAACCTGTTACCGTCACAACGTTACTGCGAGCCATCGACGGTTTTTGACTCTGTTGCCGCCTCTATTCTGACCAGCGAGGTGATTTTGTACAGACGAAAAGGTAAGAAGACAGCGCTCGTCACCCCCCAAGGACCCCGTGTGACTCCTCTTACGACATCTAAGCGGTCTCTTGCAAGCCACATCAGCGATCCTTACCCAACTCCCACTTTCGCATCTACTTTTTCACTGGATTCTGCAATCCCTCAAGGAACTGTAGGTCTACCAACTGACCAGGGCCCAAGATTAGGACATTACACCAGAGTATCAGTACGATGGCATCAGAAGGCCGCAACGCTGGGCCGAGCGACCAGCCAGCTGTGGAAGTTCGTCCAGAGATGACTTCGCAACAGAGCCAGACGTTCAAATCCTACGGCCAGGACTACCAGTTCGCCGAGACCTGGGCGAATCCCCCTCCCGAGTTCGTTGTCAGCACCGGTGTCGCCAACAACGACCAAAACCCCGGCTTGCTGGAAGAGGCGCATCACAACAACGGGGGAAATGGAGGAGCCGCCAATCTTGCCAGCATTGGAGGCAGTTTCAAGACCAAAGAGTCCCAACATACCGCGGATGAGCAGCCCGAGGTCATCTGGGTCCCGCCTAGCGACAAGCCATGGTACAAGAAAATCGCGAAGCTATGGTGGATGATTGGCGGTATCTCTACCCTGGGCATCATCGCCGTCATCTTGGCCATTCTCGGAGCCCTGGGCATGCTTGACAGCCACCACAACAAGTCTGTTGTCCTCCATACGAATGATCCATATCCGTCAGGAACGTCCACATCGCTAACATCAACAAGTACGCCTCCTGAGTCCACGGCCTCCGCCACTTCCTCGATCGAACCCTCGTCATTGTCTACCGGAACTTCGACGTTGCCCGCAGCTTCGCCGACTTCAACCGTAAGTTCAGCTTCACCTTATCACTCCCTCGTCACGAAAGACTCCCAGCTAACAGAACTGTCTATAGAACCTAGCCAAGCAATGCACCGACACCAGCACCTTCATCGAACACCTCGCCTGGATGGGCACCGAGGTCGGTGGTTACGAGGCCACTTACGACGCAGCCAGTTCCAGCAAGGAGTGCTGCAACCGCTGCTTCAACGGTGACCCGGGCTGCGCAGGCTGGATGTACGACGGTGCGAATAAGTTCACGCCCTGCACCAAGGTTATGGTTACCAAGGATGAAGGAAACCCGAACAAGCAATGTCCCAAGGGCAAAGCGGCAGCGACCTTCTTCAGCCAGAATCCTGACAAAAAGGTTGTCGGTGGTATTGGACCGTGCAGTGGAGAGTCCCAGATTCAGCACTAGCAGGAGTGAACGGTCACTGTTCCCAGATGCGTATGCCTCAATCCAAGATCAACTCGCCAATCTCAAACAGGCATCTCTCCGTGCTTTCTTAAGCTTGGAAGCTCGCCATTTCCGGAATCCGGGTCTGAGCTGGTTCTCATTCACCTTATGATCTAATAAGAGACACGCATGGATGGTCTGATAGGAGTTATACGTGAAGAATCTGGGACAACGATATTAAGAGATCCGGAATCAAATGTGCGGATCAGTTGCCTTTCGATTTTGTTTTGATTTGAGGGGGTTTCGAAGAAAAGCGGTCACGTATGTTTATTGCATTTTACGGTTTGGTAGAGACGGATACCCGGATACCCGAGCGAAAGCATCGAAGGAAAGTGAAGAATATTAAAGATACTGGTGCAAGTATTATCAGCGTTTATCGGATTCTGGAAGAAATACTACACCATGTATCTCAGGTTATGCATATGCCTCTGACCGGGCGGAGGACACTGTCGTTACAGAGGAGGATGACCGGATGTACGTCATGAAACAGCGAAGATATAAGTCGTGGTCATGATTTATCTGATTGTGGGCACCATCATGGTGTGGTTTGTGATGCTCATGACTACGACGGACAGGTAAGACACCATAACAATTTGATGATCACTTCATCAGATTAGCCAGTCCAGATATTCTTTTGTCGAGGTCACCATCGTCTCTTTGTAGTCAAACAGAAATTGCGCCAATAAACAGAGAAAGACAGCAGTATTCCACAACCCATTTCTCCAACACATACGCGGCTCCAAACCACAAAATGTTCACCAGGCCATTTCGCAAATGCATTCACAATCATTACATTCAAAAGCTAAGTCTAATCATCTGAAGTCTTCAGAGCTTTTGTATTTTTTCCCATCCTACCCGTGTCTTTTCTAGACCCAACGTACCCTATCACACCTATACACCCACTTAGATAAGCTTGAGAAGCTTAGCGGCGTGGTTCTCGATAAGAGACTCAGTAGGGAAGGCCATCTCCTCGAGCCCCTGGGCGTAGGGCGTAGGGACATCGGCACCGGTGACACGCTGGGGAGGAGCATCGAGGAAATCGAAGCCGTACTCAACAGCCAGGGCAACGATCTCAGCACCGACACCGTAGCTGGGGAAACCGGACTCGACCGTCATGAGGCGGTGCGTCTTCTTGATGGACTTGAGGATGGCGTCCAAGTCAAGGGGCTTGATGGAGCGCAGGTTGAGAACCTCAACCTCAACGCCGTACTTCTTCTTGAGGGCCTCGGCGGCGACAATGGACTGGCCGACGCAGCGCGACATGGTCACGATGGTCAGGTCGCTGCCGGCGCGCTCGATCTTGGCCTTGCCAAAGGGAATGACGAAGTCGTCCTTCTGGGCGGCCTCGGACATGGGGAAGACCTGGCCGTACATGAGCTCGTTCTCGAGCACGATGACCGGGTTGGGGTCGCGGATGGCCGCCTTAAGCAAACCCTTGGCGTCCTCGGCAGACCAGGGGGACACGACCTTGAGACCAGGGACGGAACCGTACCAGGCGCTGTAGTCTTGCGAGTGCTGGGCGGCGACACCGGCGGCAAAACCGTTGGGACCGCGGAAGGTGATGTTGCAGGGCTGGATACCGCCGGACATGTAGAGAGTCTTGGCGGCAGAGTTGACGATGTGGTCGATGGACTGCATGGCGAAGTTGAAGGTCATGAACTCGCACTAGATGTTTGGGAAGAAGGAACATGATTAGCTTGTGTGCTGCTGCTATATGTTTGTTTCTGTTTCGTTGCTAGCCGTCGTTACTATCATGGGCGTAGTCGCAGCCATAGGGCTGAACTGATGTAGGGCTAGAGGTATAGCTTAGGATAAACCAAGCTTCTAGTGACAGGGGAGACTTCGAGTCATGGCTGGTCCCGCGTGCGTCATGATGGGTCCCTTCTGAAGAGTTTACTTACGACGGGGTGAAGACCGCTGAGAGCAGCACCGACGGCGAGACCGGTGAAGCCCATCTCGGTGATGGGTGTGTCGATAACACGCCTGTCGCCGAAGCGATCTAGTAGGCCCTTGGTGACCTTGTATGCGCCATTGTACTGAGCAACCTCCTCACCCATGACAAACACCTTGTCGTTGGCCTCAAGCTCCTCGGCCAAGGCCTCATTCAGGGCATCGCGGACCGTGTAGTCCTTGGTTCCGGCGGGAGCATCGGCGTAGGTCCGTTTTTGGAAACCGGCCACGGAGGCGGGCTTGAAGAAGGACGGGGCGGCAGGACGGGCAACCTGGACACGCGAGGCCGTGGCAGCCAGGCGGACTGCGGGTCGGAGATAGCGCGACATGGCTGGGTGCTTGGTTGTTCGTGGGTTGGAGAAAATATGGAGAAAAAGAGGGTGTCCCGACTCAGGTCAGAAATAATGCAGTGCACTGACTAGCCGACAGTGCGGAGTAATTGGAATGAAGGGGTTTGGATATGGAGGGTTGCGGATTAGTAGTTTCCTGCCGTCGGTGTCGACTGCAGCGCGCAACTTGTGCTTTGAGCCGGGAAAGGGAGAGGTGAGGACGGGGAAAGAAGGCAGTTGGCGGACTGTTGAGAGCAAAGTGTCAGGTTGGGGATGATGATGACCAGAAAAGCAGGCGCAGCTTTTTTTTCTCCAGAGAGCGGGAGGGATTTTTTTGGGCCTTGCACCATCCGCCATCAAAAAGATAGGGAGCTTGGATCCAGCTTTCGTTAGTTACGCCGCACTCGAGCTTTTTCTCACAGCTGGAACGTTGAACCCCAACGCTTCCTCGGCGCTAGCTTACAAAAGGCCTAGCGAAAGGGCCATCCATGACAGTTTCGCGCGTGTCCTGGCCCCTCAATTGGCTCGACACACCCTGCACGCCTTCGACGACAAGCCCTGGCCCACTGCAATGACAGCTGCGGAGGCAATCGATTTTGGAGAGACAACCCTGCAACGCCGCGACTCCCCTCACGATCCCGCGTCGCTCACGATAAGCAAGCTCGTTTAGCTCATAAGCAGTGGGTAATGCCGGCTGGCATCGGAGCTCTTACAGGATTGGCAGCATGCAAAGTACATAATTGCCATTCCTCAAAGTGATCCAGAGAGTTTAATGTTTGGGAACTAAGTGAGGGCGAAAACGCATTACAAATATATGGCAGCATTGGCACAGGAAAACATCGGCAACTCTTTGCCTTGTCGTCGTGGATCTGACGGCGTTGAAAGTGGATTGCTGCCCCTCTTCTCCGATACACCCCTGCGGCGTTCGTTAGCATGAGACCTCGTCAGGCTCGTCATAGCCTGAAGGGTCCCAGCTATCAGCACCGCGATTCCTTTTTTGATAGAAATGCGTCGACCTGATGGAACTGATATAATTGATAGTACAGGCCTCGTTTTGAGCTTCCAAAAAGACACCAATGTGCTCCTTGCCGGCCCCTTTAGAGTTGGAGAAGGTTTGTATCTCAAGAACCTGTCTAGCACGTTACTATAACCGATACAGCAAAGTCCGTTGGGGCAAACACACAATGCGCCGAAGCCGCGCCGCAGATGAACAGGAACACCGTGAGATGAACCGCCGGAGTCGGTGTCTCACAAATGCTACCATGTCACTCGGGTCCATCATACTTACCGTCTGGGCTTCGGGGCTGCGCACTGGCTGTGAAAACCTTGAAGATGACAAGATGTCCAACAACGATTCACTAAACAAACGTGAAAGGAGCGGTTTGCTTTGTTCCTGAAAGAAGTGGTAGTCGAGAAAGAATATATTAGGTCCATTCATACAGGTCATTGTACACGACGTCGTAAACTACCTAGCCAATTCTAACGTCCGGTCTCTTGCTGGCTCTTGCTGCAGCCAATCTAATCTTTCGAACAAAAATCCCGGCGTGACCGGCAATTATTGATTAAATCAGCGTATAAATGCAATAGTTTGTGGCCGTCCCTCCGTGTCATTATGATTTACCCGCTTCATGATGATCCTGATGTAAACCTTATATCCCCGCCTAAAACAGTGTACAAAGAAATGGAAATGATTATATGGGGTATCGTTTCAAGCACATTTTTTCTTTCTTTTAGTTGAGGGGCTTCTTGCCAACCATGAGGTACATGGGGGTGAAGAGCTTTTTCTTGGCACCGGCAACGAGGCCATCGGCGCCGCGGGCAAGCGCGTCAGCGGTCTTCTTGGTACCTTTGGGGGCAAGGCCGACGGTCTCGAGGATGCCGGCGAAACCGTGGAGGATGCGGCGGGCGGTGTGGGTCATGCGGACGACGGTGAAGAAGTCGAGGTAGCTCTGCATGTAGCGGAGCTCACCAGCAATGGGCCAGTACCAGGGCATGGGGTCGTTGCGATCGGCAAGATCCTCGTGGTGGACGAGCTCGAAACCGACGTTCTTCATGGCGGCGAGACCCTCGCTGATGGTCACCATGTTGGAGATACCGTTGCCGACTTCGATGGCGAGACGGATGTCACGGTGCTCAACGTTGTCGTTATCGTAGTTGTCAGTCATGAGCCATTCATAGACACCAAAGGTACCGCCGGGCTTAAGGACACGGTAGATCTCGCCGTAGACACCCTCGAGCTTAGGAGCGTGGACGGTGGCCTCAATGGCGTATACGGCATCGAAGGAGTTGTCGGGGAAGGACATCTGCATAAAGTCACCCTTGACGAACTTGAGCTGGCCAGAGAGACCATCGCGAACAGCGTAATGAGTGGCGCGGTCGATCTGGTAGTCGTTGTTGTTCAGGCCGGTGATGTGGGCGTCAGTGAACTTGGCGATCTCGCGCGCAGGGCCACCGACACCGCAGCCGACATCGAGAACCTTCATGTCCTTCTTGATGCCGATCTGGGCAGCGAGGTAGTGCTCGTGGCGGGCAATGGCCTGGTAGAAGGACTCGCCGGGGGAGTAACGGCAGAAGTGGAAGCACTGGCCCCAGCCATACTCGTAAATATCGGTCGCGAGGTTGTAGTAGCTGCAGGAAACACGTTTGTCAGTCTCCACGTGTTCGCACAAAGCAGGAATCTTGCGAGGCAAGGCGGAGGAACTCACTGCCTGGTCAAGGTCGCGTACTCCTTGGTACGGGCCTCGCGATCAGCCTGGGTCTCAGCCTCGGCAGTCTTGTTGTCGAAGTGCTTGAAGTACTCGTCCACGGCGATCTGCTGAGCCTCGGTGTTCTTCTTTAGCAGAGCAGCGACACCACCGGCGGCCTTGGCCGAGTCGCCGTGCATGACCTTCTTGAACTCAGCATCACGCTGGTGGTCCTCCTTCTCGAGGGCAATGGTGGAAGGCATTTTGGCGGGGTGAATTATGGTGTTGAACGGGGAGAGGATTGCGGAGGAAGGCGAAGATCTCGCGAGTTGTTGAATGAGGGGAAGAAGTGAAGATGGGATTGGCACGAACAAGCAGAAGACAACAAGACGTTGCGGTCAGTCGGGATCCTCCATATAAACAAAAAAAAGGCCACGACCCCGGACCCCTTTCCTCCTCCTCGTGCTGCTGCCCTGGCACCTTGCAATTACCCCTGGATAAGAGCTATGCCAGGGTGTACAACGATAGCATGCGATAGCTGCTGTCGTCCATCCACAGAATAGGCGCATCTCAATCGCCAATTGGTCTGAGCGCCCCACAGAATGGCGTTGGCCAATCTGAAAGATCCACCCCCCCTTTCAGCTTTCGGGTTGAACCGTTGTGACCTTGAAACTTGGCGCCAGCGAATTGGGTGAAGAAGCACTCGAAACATGCGAATTCGAATTCGAAATCCACGTGAAGGTTCGGGATGTTCTCGCCCCCCGCGCCCGTGCACTCAAAATCCCGAATACGAATACCAATCCGACTTGTGGGGGATGCTCAGTTGAGCTTAAGCCACGGCCAAGTTTCTTACGCGCACATCGTAACGCGTGTAACAGAGGACGTGGCGTAATTACGCCACATTGATTGATAAGAGTTCTGATAAGCACCGTGAACGTCTGGACAAGGAAAGAGAAGGGCCCGAACTTACGCAGGTCACCGTTCGTTGAAAGTCGCAAGTTTCCAGATCATCATCATCACCACTGCGTACACCACCCGCCGCCAACCATCGCGTCACTATTCGACCTTCAACGCGTATTCAACCCATCAAAATTTTGCATCAATCCCGATATGCCGCCGCAAATCAAACACGATCTTAACCGCTCCGGTTGGGAGGCGACCGACTTCCCCTCCGTTTGCGAAAACTGCCTGCCCGAGAACCCTTACGTCAAAATGCTCAAGGAAGACTACGGTGCCGAATGCAAGCTTTGCACCCGCCCGTTCACCGTCTTCAGCTGGGCCGCCGATCGCGCTCACGCCCGCAAGAAGCGCACCAACATCTGCCTCACCTGCGCTCGCCTCAAGAACGCCTGCCAATGCTGCATCCTCGATCTTCAGTTCGGTCTGCCCATCATCATCAGAGACAAGGCCCTCGAACTTGTGGCCCCCGGCCCGCAGAGCGAAATCAACCGCGAGTACTTTGCCCAAAACAACGAGCGCGCGATTGAAGAAGGAAGAGCTGGTGTAGAGGAGTACGAGAAGGCGGACGAAAAAGCCAGAGAGCTGCTTAGGAGGCTGGCACAAAGCAAGCCCTATTTCAGGAAGGGCAGGGAGGTCGACGAGGAGGGTAACCCCGTTAACGGATCATCGAGTGGCGCAGGACGGGCGACGGGAGGCAATCCTGCTGTGGGAGCTGGTGTTGGTGGAGTTGGTCCGATTCGTACGAGAGATTCCAGGGCGGCCGCAGCTGCTGGCGCTAGACCCGGCGGCGGACGAAGACCCAACGCAGCTCCGGCGCCTCCTCCGGGACCCAAGGACTGGCTGCCACCGACCGACAAGAGCATAATGTCCCTCTTCGTCACCGGTATCGAAGATGATCTGCCTGAGTTCAAGATTCGCGACTTCTTCAAAACGTTCGGAAAGATCAAGTCGCTGGTTGTGTCGCACATGTCGCATGCCGCGTTTGTCAACTACGAGACTCGGGAGGCTGCTGAGAAGGCTTCAGCGGAGTGCAAAGGCCGTGCTGTCATTGCCGGATGCCCCTTGAGAGTTAGATGGAGCGTGCCCAAGGCGTTGGGAACAATGAACAAGGAACAGCGTTCGGAGATGCTACGAGATGGTCGGTCGGCCTTTGGCAGTGGTCAAAAGACAGGTGGCCAAAAGGCGATCGGGGGACAAAATGCCCAGGGCGGCGCATCAGGAGCGCAGAAAGACGACGCATCTAACCTCACTATCGCAGCGCCGCCCGGTGCGGCAGACGTACAGTACGCCAGTCTCTCTGGCAACTAAGCGGGGTCAGAAAAGTGCTTAATAATCATGGTATTGCAAGGCGTTCGGAGGCTATTATGATTTGGGGTTTGGGCTCAGGGTATCTCGGATACATTGCATTTCATGATATCGCATGGTCTTTTCCACTAGTTTTCTACATTGAGGGGTATCATTGATGATTTATACATATACACGGGCAACGGCACTGTCCTGTTGTCCCATTACGTTCTCACGAACTTGAGCTTCCAAAATCCTTGTGTTATCCAACCATGGCTTTGTATTCACTTATGCCGAGCAGCACTTCTGCTCGCCGCCGATCTTGATGGTCTGGTTGCCTAGCTTGATGGTATCGTTGTCGCCGCGCTCGGTGTCCTGGTGAATCCGTAGCTCTGCGACGAACATGGAGTCAGCAACCATATTCTGTATATGACTCTAGCACCCCTAGACTTCACTCACTGTAGGTCTCGCCGTCCTTACGGCCCTGGACGACATTGGATCTCAAAAAGCTGGCAACTTCCTCGGCATGCGCAATCGCAGGCGCAATCGTAGGATCGTTGGCGGGAACGTTCTGGTTCTCGCGGAAACCACGGCGGATGGACTCGTAGGCGGCGGTAAGGGTGCGGTTATCGCCTAAGATAGTGGCACATGCCGGTCAGTCCGGGGAGCTACATGGGCCGGCGGATGCACCAAGGAGACTGCAGGGGAACATCGTACCATCAAAGGCAACTCTCGCGGCGCGCATGAGGTGACGGTAGGCTTGAAGGGCAGACATGTTGACAATACCGCTGGTAAACGAGGGTCATGCAAGGGAATGCAGGTTCTAAAGAAGGTAAATAGTATTGTATCGCCAACTTCCGGTCTAACAAAAAGATTCAAGGCTTGTCTGGAAACAGTTGCAGTGACGGCAATGCGACCTCCAAAAATGTCGCCCAGGACCGGGTAGGCTTGCCGGCCGGAGTGGACTTGGAGTTGCGATGATTGTGATTGGCGGTCGATAAGCAAGATATGGGGAGCTTGGCCATCGAAAAATTTCCAGAATTCCGTCGGTAAAAAAGACAACAGAGGGGCCCCGCCTATACAAGCTTCTGGTTCCTGCGCCTGTCACTGTCTCCCAACCCAACCATCACCATCCTCATCATCAGCCGCAAAAATGACTACTGTGGTTCCCCTTCCTCTCCCCGCCCTCCCTGAGGGCTGGACCGCCGAGAAGGACTTCAAGCCCATCGGCAAGATCGCCCAGAGTGAGGCTACCCAGCGCACCATCGAGCCCGTCGGCCCTCACTTCCTCGCCCACGCCCGCCGCGCCCGCCACAAGCGCACCTTCTCCGAGGATGACCGTATCCAGGCCCAGGAGCGTGCCAAGAATGTCGAGGAGGATAATGAGAGCGATCTCAGCGAGCCTGAGGACCCCATGATGCTCTCTCGCGACGCCAAGGACTGGAAGGTTAGTGCTCAGCGTGTAGTGGTGCATGCCAGGCAAGACCTTGACAGCTAACCTGTTTGCCCTCGTATACAGCAACAAGATCACTACAAGGTTCTCGGCCTTTCCAAGTACCGCTGGAGGGCCACTGAGGAGCAGATCAAGCGCGCTCACCGCAAGAAGGTCCTCAAGCACCACCCCGATAAGAAGGCCGCCGCTGGCCGCACCGAGGACGACAACTTCTTCAAGTGCATCCAGAAGGCCACCGAGGTCCTCCTCGACCCCATCAAGCGCCGCCAGTTCGATTCCGTTGATGAGGAAGCCGATGTCGAGCCCCCCACCAAGAAGCAGCTCCAAAAGGGCAACTTCTACAAGCTCTGGGGTAACGTCTTCAAGGCTGAGGGCCGTTTCAGCAACACCCAGCCCGTCCCCAGCTTCGGCAACGAGAACTCTACCCGCGAGGAGGTCGAGAACTTCTACAACTTCTTCTACAACTTCGACAGCTGGAGGTCGTTCGAGTACCTCGATGAGGATGTTCCCGATGACAGCGAGTCCCGCGACCAGAGACGCCACACCGAGCGCAAGAACCTCAACACCCGCAAGAAGAGAAAGGCTGAGGACAATGCTCGTCTCCGCAAGCTGCTCGATGACTGCTCGGCCGCCGATGAGCGTATCAAGAAGTTCCGCCAGGAGGCCAACGCTGCCAAGAACAAGAAGAGGCTCGAGAAGGAGGCTGCCGAGAAGAAGGCCGCTGAGGAGGCCGCTGCCAAGAAGGCTGCTGAGGAGGCTGCCGCTAAGGAGGCCGAGGAGAAGGCCAAGGCGGACCGTGAGGCAAGCAAGAAGGCCAAGGAGGCTGCTAAGAACGCTGTCAAGAAGAACAAGCGTGTCCTCCGTGGCTCCGTCAAGGATGCCAACTACTTCGTTGAGGGCGATGCTTCCGTTGCCACCATCGATGCCGTTCTCGGTGACGTTGAACTTATCCAGGCGAAGATCGATCCCGATGAGATCGCTGCCCTCGCTGGCAAGCTCAACAACCTCAAGGTCGCTGACGAGATCAAGGCTGTCTGGAACGAGGAGGCCGCCCGCCTTGTCGGTGCCGGCAAGATCAACGCCGGTGACCTCAAGGCTCTTTCTGCTTAAACGATCTATTACCGAGTCATGAGATAATAGTGAATGATCATGTTGGCGTTTGTCTATAACTACTAGAATTTAGACCTGGAGAAAATCAGAGTTGTTGACTGATACCATTGGAGATGGAGTATACTTTTTTCCTCGCCAGCCAACTTCTGCTTCGACGTGTGATGTCGTATCTCTGGTTGTCACTGCTACAGAGATCCCTATTTGCTGTGATGTTGAAAGTGGGTCCAAACTCTGATGATGAAGCGCATGAGTTGGCCGGTAGGCTCGATCATCTCTTCAACGATTCGGATAAAGCTTGAGAAACAATACCTACTGCTAAGAATGACAGATCTACCCCTATCCGGTTACAATCATAATTCAATACGCAGGTACGCATAACAATGCTTTACTGCTCGCTCAGTCTTTGTCCTTTTTGGTACGGTAAAGCTTTATGCACAAGCACGCTTGTACATGCCATCTTGAGCGGCAACTGTAAAAAGCATCATCACATGCGCGTATGGCAGATGCAACTAAGTACATAATTCACATTTACATGCGTGCCTCACCGACGACGTAGGTTGAGTTCATATCAGATAGAAGGAACAAGAAGGAAAGCTTGCAAGGCATATACAAGTCTCTGCTAAGCAAGGGAACAAGTCCAGGGCCCTTCCGACCGTTGATCATAAATCTGAGGTACAGCCACCTTGAACTCCTAGGTGTACTGTTCCCTGATAATCTAAGTCATTCAATTTCTGGATCAATTCGATCTGATGTCAAGCTTGAGCTCTCAGTCCATGTAGGTACTGTAGTACGCCAAAACCTGCGGTTCCTAGTGTATGTAGAGTGCGCAGGTGGGTCCCAACTTTTGCCGTCAATCGATGGACTCCACAGCGGACCGTCCCGCGGGCTAAGCCTTTTTGGGCCTAAGGGCATGGTGCAGCGGTCACTGTTTCGGACGATGTTTAGACTTTGTTCACAATGTCTAAGCTTTGAGGAGGTCGTCTCATCTCACTCTCGTCAAGCTATAGACCGTAGAGCAGGAGCTTGATGGACGCTAACTGGCCAGGTCAGTGTGCAAGCTTTTGTTTTGTCAAGCACGATCTGAGACAGAGGTGATCAACCGGTCACTTAGTCTTGGGTCTTTGTTGAGGTTATCATGATGGAAATTCATCATGTCAAATATTTGCCATTGGATACTGTTTGTTAAGAGTTTGGTGCCCGTTTCTAACGTGAAGCTGTGGATGTCATCTCAAACATTATCTCTTTGCCGATGGCTCTAGTAACTGTTTCATAGTCTATGAGCACAATCGTCACAAGAGTTGCTTAGCTATTGGATCTTATCAACAAGAGCCTACCATCCTACCTCTCTTCTTGTTGCGTTTGGCTATCTGGACTTGGCAGCAAAACGTTCATGAAGTCCGAACCAAAGAAGTGACGCAATGCAATACTGCTGTTGCTCAATGGCCCCCTCAAGTTCCATTCGTATCTTACTGCAGATGCAGAAACGGGCACCGTTATGCTTCATCATTCGACGCCTGACAAGAATGACGAGTACCCTCATGTTATATCCAAATAGAAAGAGGCAATCAAGACACGCTTCGCTATAGATATGGGCAGTACTACTAATAAGGAGCGATCTGGAAAAAAAGCTAGTAGAGAAGATTATAGCACACGACGTGTTGGCTTTGAAAAGAAGAGCCCCCAAGAGACTTCAGAGTCAGGCAAGCCAGTTACGCTCTTCCCATCTTACCTAGCGTGTCTAGTTATTAGCCATCGATGATCATGAATGTACCCGCGTGATCAGAAGCCCCAGTTGTCAGGATTGTGAGGTCGTCAACGAGCTACCACTAAGACTCATTCGAATCTGGTTCATTCCCACACGTACTCGACAATTACGTCTGGGGAGCGACCGGCATACCGACGCCTCAATGTGAGAGGCAAAATGGAGGGGAGGAGCCTCCAGCTTACTGATTTACGTAGCAGGTAAATGATTACACGTTTTCAAGGGTGGCAGAACAGCCCTCCGGCATTTTATGCCAAAATAGAAACAAGGTCAAAGAAAGTCATGCATGAAAGTGAAGAGGCGCCGTGGGTAGAGCGTGTGTCGCTACGCGCATGAGGTCTCGGATAGAATCATGACTCGGGTGAAATGCTTCATCAAATCAGCAAGATAACGTTGTATGAAACCATACGTCAAAAACTGTTCGACATGCTTAATAAGCCTTGAAATACAAAACGACAGCTCCTACTAGGGAAACAGGATACAGCGGGCAGTGGAGCGTAGAGGTTATTCAGTTGATGCCTGAACCCAGTTCGCTTCTGGTGATTCAACCCGTTAAATCGGGTGAAGATGCTCAACATGGCGCAATGTACATAGTGAGTCCATCGCAGAAATCATCAGGATGGAAGTCATTTGATTGTGTTGGGTTGAGGGAACTATCTGGTGCATGTGTGCCAAATGTTGATGGCTGTTTCTCGTCTGTCGGGTTTTGCTTCATGATATTCACCATTCTGACTCATTCCAGAGAACAAAATCGAGTTTGAAGCCATTTCAAGCACAACAACGAACCTATCCCCGAGAAGATATGGCTGGCCATGCGAGGCAGGGTCCCCTAAATGGAAGCTGTTGCCAAGAGAAAAGCTCGAGGCTCGATGTTTAAAGTTGTGGGGGAGGGGCTCACTGGACTGACTCCACTACATCCCCACAATAATGCTCGCTGTGGAGCTATGATTGGAGCTCTGGACCGGATGATGACTGTGTTAGCATCCCCCAGCCGACGTCGGAGTCGTGGAGCATTTCAAGTCAAACAAAGTTGCACAATTGAGTCACACTTGGAACTGAAGTAACCAAACTTTGAGGCGGCTAGCGCCACTGTTGTATCGTTGCCCAGCACGACTGTGTGGAATAAAACTTTATACAAGCCACCTCCGGTCAAAATCAAAAATCAGGATTAGTTGGGGTCAGTTCCTGAGTTGTAGGGGCCGATGAAAGACCCCCACGTGTGAATGCGAATTTGGCGCTTCGAGAAAGGCGGTTTTGAACATTCGTTGTCGTGATTCAAAGTGATGATTCTTGGCCAAGCTTTAGCGAACCCGAGCGAGGTTTTAACTGGCTCCCGCCCGTCGTGCAGGCCTCGATTTTCGATGGCCCCACACTGTCACATTAGCCAGCCCGCTAAACTTTTAGGCCCTCTGATTCACCCTTTGGCGTCAGTCGTCCAGAAAATAAAATATCGCGAAGTCGGCGCTTTTCTTGCGCTACCTCTCTCCAAGAAACTCTACCAATTGGCACTTTTAAAACTCTTCTCGGTCTCGTCTTGGCTCCTAACGCAGATCGGACACGCACACAAAACACAATCACAATGGCGTCTGTATTACCCGATCCCACAATCGACCTCGACTGGTCCGGGTATGTCGGTTCCATCCAGGAGCACTTCAGACGCAACGCCGAGGCACACCCCGAAAGGACATGCGTCGTCGAGACCAAGACCTCCACAACACCAGAGAGACGTTTCACGTACCGCCAGATCTATGAAGCATCCAACACGCTAGCCTGGTATCTGCACAAGGCCGGCATCACCAATGGCGATGTCGTCATGATTTGGGCCCATCGGTCCGTCGACTTGGTGGTGGCCCTTATGGGTATTCTGGTATGTAACACTGCCTCTGTGATACCATGGCGCCAGCCGCAGTCCTGTCTAACTTTGTGCCTTGCATATATAGGCTTCTGGCGCGACCATGACAGTCCTCGATCCTGCCTATCCTCCGGCAAGACAGCAGATCTACCTCGAGGTCTCCCAGCCCAGTGCGCTCCTACGAATTGGCCGTGCCACAGACGAGAACGGCCCATTGGCCCCCTTGGTCCAGAAGTACATTGACGACGAGCTCAAGCTCAAGACCGACGTACCAGATCTGCGCCTCCGCGACGACGGTTTCCTCTACGGTGGTGAGGTCGATGGCAAGGACATCTTTGCCGAAGTAAGGCAATTGGCATCCGCGCCTCCCGATGTCATCGTCGGTCCCGACTCGAACCCCACACTATCCTTCACTTCCGGAAGTGAGGGTCGCCCCAAGGGTGTCCTCGGTCGTCACTATAGTCTGGTCAAGTATTTCGGCTGGATGGCCGAGCGTTTCAACCTCTCCTCCGAGAGCAGATACACCCTCCTTTCCGGCATTGCCCACGACCCAGTACAGCGCGATATCTTCACCCCTCTCTTCCTTGGCGCCCAGCTTCTTGTCCCATCCCGTGAGGATATCCAGCATGAGAAGCTTGCCGAGTGGATGAGGGAGCACAAGCCCACTGTCACCCATCTGACTCCCGCAATGGGTCAGATTCTTGTGGGCGGCGCTTCCGCTGAGTTCCCCAGCCTGGAGCATGTCTTCTTCGTCGGCGACGTTTTGACCACCCGTGATTGCCGCGCATTGAGACGCTTGGCTGAGAATGCCAACATCATCAACATGTACGGCACTACCGAGACCCAGCGTGCCGTCAGTTACTTCGAGATCCCCAGCCGCAACAGGGACCCTGACTTCCTCGAAAGAGAGCTCAAGGACACCGTCCCTGCGGGCACGGGCATGCAAAACGTCCAGCTCCTGGTCGTCAACCGGGAGAACCGTGAGCAGCAGTGCCAGGTTGGCGAGGTTGGAGAGATCTACGTTCGTGCTGCCGGTCTTGCCGAAGGATACCTCGGCGACCCAGCTCTCAACGAGCAGAAGTTCCTGAACAACTGGTTTGTCGACAACAACAAGTGGGTTGAGGCGGATGCCAAGCTCAACAAGAACGAGCCATGGAGGAAGTACTACAAGGGTCCCAGAGACAGACTCTACCGCACTGGCGATCTTGGACGCTACCTTGAGTCTGGAGATGTCGAATGTGTCGGCCGCGCTGATGATCAGGTCAAGATCCGTGGTTTCCGTATCGAGCTCAACGACATTGACAGCAACTTGAGCCAAAGCCCTCTTATCCGTGACTGCAAGACTCTTGTGCGGAGAGATCGTAACGAGGAGGCGACTCTTGTCAGCTACATCGTCCCTGAGCACAAGGAATGGCTCAAGTGGCTCGAGGTCCGTGGCCTCGCTGACGTCGAGGACGAGGGTGTTGAGATGGGTCCCGTAACCGTTTACCTCAAGAAGTACAGGCGCATGCAGGCCGAGATCCGCGATCACCTGGGTGCTCGTCTGCCTACCTACGCTGTCCCCACCATTTACGTCGTCCTCAAGAAGATGCCTCTGAACCCCAACGGCAAGGTTGACAAGCCTAACCTTCCCTTCCCCGATGTGGCTGAGCGGGTTGAGGATGCCTCCGAGGAGGACCTCAAGAACTGGGAGTCGCTTACCGAGACCGAGCGCACCGTGGCCCAGCTCTGGGCTGATGTGATTCTCGGTCTTAACCCCCAGACCATCAAGCGTGAGAACTCTTTCTTCGACCTGGGTGGTCACAGTTTGTTGGCTCAACAGTTCCTCCTGAACATTCGTAAGGCGATTGGCAGGGATGTGTCTATCAACATTCTCTATGAGCACCCTAGCCTCGCTGGGTTCTGTGCCCAAGTAGACAAGCTCCTCGGAGAGGAGACCAGCGGCGTCACTGCCGAGGCTGGTCAGGATGAGTACGCCAAGTCTCTGGACGAGCTTTTGGCTCAGCTTCCTGAGAAGTATCTCTCGGCCGATCCCGCGGCTCTTGGCTCTGAGGAATTGACCGTCTTCCTCACTGGTGCGACTGGATTCCTCGGCTCCTACCTGGTCAAGGACGTCCTTGACCGCACGGCCCGCACCGTCAAGCTGATTGCCCACGTTCGTGGTGTCAAGGACTCTACGGCGGCGCTCGAGCGTCTCCGTCGCTCTCTCCAGGGTTACGGCCTCTGGAATGATGAGTGGACTGGAAGACTCAGCACCGTCGTCGGTGACTTGGCGAAGCCCAACCTTGGCATTGATGATGCCGATTGGGCGGATCTTGCTCAGAAGGTGGATGTTGTTATTCACAACGGCGCCACTGTTCACTGGGTCAAGCGCTACCATGACATGATGGCCGCCAACGTCTTGTCCACCGTTGACGCCATGAAGCTTTGCAACGAGGGCAAGCCTAAGGCCTTCTGCTTTGTCAGCTCCACCAGTGTCCTCGACACGGACTACTACTTCGACCTGTCTGACAAGCAGACGAGTACCGGACGGGGTGCCATCATGGAGTCCGACGATATGGAGGGCAGCCGCACTGGTCTTGGAACTGGCTACGGTCAGACCAAGTGGGTCTCCGAGCAGCTTGTCCGCGAAGCCGGCAAGCGTGGTCTCTTGGGTTCCGTTGTCCGCCCTGGCTACATCTTGGGTGATGCCAACACCGGTGTCTGCAATGTCGATGATTTCTTGGTCCGCATGCTCAAGGGCTGCATTCAGATTTCCTCGCGCCCCCACATTGTCAACACCGTCAACGCCGTTCCCGTCAACCACGTCGCCCGCACCGTTGTGGCTGCCGCCCTCAACCCCATTCCCAGCGGCGTGCACGTCATCCACGTCACCGCCCATCCTCGTCTCCGCATGAACGAGTACCTCGCCATCTTGGAGTACTACGGCTACAAGACTCCCGAGACTAGCTACGAGGAGTGGAAGGCCGAGCTGGAAAAGTTTGTTTCTGCCGGTTCCTTGGTGAAGGATCAGGAGCAGCACGCTCTCATGCCCCTTTACCACTTCTGCATGAACGACCTTCCCGCCAACACTCGCGCCCCTGAGATGGACGACAGGAACGCCGTGGCTGTTCTGAAGGCCGATGCCGACAAGTGGACTGGCGTTGATGACTCCACTGGTAGCGGTATCGGCAGGGAGGAGGTTGGCAAGTTCCTTGCTTACCTCTCTGAGATCAACTATGTTCCTAAGCCCACCGAAAGAGGTCGTCCTCTGCCCCAGATGCAGCCTGAGGTTCTCAAGGCTTTGGCCATTGGTGCTACTGGTGGTCGTGGTGGTGCTCACTAAGCGATTTCTCCATTTTGGTTGTATGAAATTTTGGCGAATCTGGGTAGAGAAAAGCAAAAGGCATTTGGCGTGGTTTTCTATGAATGGGGATATCGGAAAGGGTCATTCGCGGAATATAAAGGGGTAAAGCTTGGTACGGAACTCGGTATATGTGGTGTATATGGCTCGTCAATAATCGACAAGAGTCATGGTCAGGCCGCAAAGACACTAACAACGAACTCGGTGCTTACGGTGACTTCAAATTTCAGGTGCCATTTCAAGAAGCTTACTGTAAAAATAATGAAGTCCAGCATGACGTAAGGAAAGCAAAAAAAAAAAAAAAAAAAAAAAAAAAAAAAAAAAAAAAAGAATAAACAAACAAAAGGGCTTCGATATGCAAAGCACCGAGTTCCAATGGAGAACAAAAGAGCAAAATGAAATGATCCGACCCAGGCTCGATCTGGGGACCTTCAGTGTGTTAGACTGACGTGATAACCAACTACACCATCGGACCAGTTGTTGCTATTAATTTTCGAATCTCGTAACTATATACTGCCACCTGCAGCACTAACCCACCAGCGGTAATGACACAAGACATCTTGACGGTGTGGACACTCTATCATTAGTAGATGACCTAATGCCACCAACAATACGATTTTACTGATAATGGATGTTTACCTTTTGTACTATTTTTTCTTCAACTACCGGTGACGGCAAGAAAGACATCGAAGGCAGACCTTGGATGGGAAAGAGCAATCGTCACTTGGTGAAAGTCGTTCGGCCGGAAAGCTTGGAGAAGGAGACTAACCAGGGCCAAGGATTTTGATCAATCAGAAGTCTCCCTGAAGCACCTGACCCAAACCGGTTATCTAGAATAGATGCTTGATCTTGAAAGAACTCCCTATCTTGGCCAAACGCCGTCCTTAGATATTTTTCCGCTATGGTATGGATAGATACAAGACCTACCCGTGGCAAGGGGAAGAAGACGATTTCAGTCCTGACGAGTGGACACATCTCTGTTCTACTCTGCATATCCCGAAAGAGAAGACATCGATTATCGCCACCATAAACACTGGAATCAACATCGACACAGGATCTGCAGGTTTTTTTTTTCTTTTTTTTATTTTTTATTTTTATTTTTTTTTTTTGCCAGTACCGCTGATGGCACACTCGACCATAATAATACCACGCAAGCTAGGTGTTACCAATTCTGCCACTGCTCAATCACGATCCGGTAATGCGCGACTGCAAAAGGCACAAATGTATTCAGTTGAATGACACATAAGTATAACGGCAGCGTCAGAGGCAAAAGGAAAATCATGAACAAAAAAAAAATCAAAACAACAACTGAAAGGAAAGAACTCCCAAGCAAAACAGGACTGAGCCTGCTCCTGAGCCTGATCCCAACACCAATATCAAAATCCCAACCAGCGTCTGCCTACCTACCATTGCATTAACACCAATCGGCATATCCGTCTTTTGAAAGAACTTCTTACCCCTTAGATAGAAATAGCACTACCGACCCTCTCCAATACCTTCGGCTTCATCGTTGCTGCTCCTTCCTCCCCAACGGAAGTAGGAGTAGGCGACGGCGGCAAGATGACACTAGATGTCCCTATCCCTGTCTCTGTTCCACCATCTGCAGTCACAGTTGCTGTTACCATAGCTGCAGAAGAGAGGCTGTCGAGCAAGTTCTGTGCTTGTTGTCTCTTTCTCTTGATGTTGGATTTCAGTGTGGGAAGGCCCTTCTCGAGGAAGTTCTTCTTGAGGAAATCGAGAAAGGCGTTGACGTCTTGGGCGGTACTCATTGCACCTAGACTTGCTCGGACGACACTGGGAGGGAGGGAGGTGTTAGCTGGGCTTGGTGCGATGTTTCCTGATAACGGGGTAAAAGGAATGAAAGGATTGAGGCAGAAAATGCGACTAGGGAAAAGGGGAAGAGAGAAGGGGAAGAGAGGAAGGGGAAGGAACTAAGGGCATGAAGATTTAGAAATAACAGAGTGGACTTACCCCGTAGGAAGCTCATTAATGACGCTCAACCCGTTAGAACCGCAATGATGACCCGCGGACTTGGCCCTGTTCAGTTGCCACGGCTCGTACTGAAGAGCCGTGAAGACTCCTCCAGGGTTGCAAACTCCTGTATAGAAACTTAGTGTTAGTATATCTCAGCGTATATGCAAGGGAGGCCGGGCCGATAAAGACAAACTTACCACCTGATCTCACATAAATCCCCCCATCATTTGCCATCTTCTCCACCATCACATAGCTCTCATACGTTCCGTCCTCCCTAAACACGTTGAAGGCTATCGTGGCGCCCTGCACCCTCGCGTCGCCGTACACCTTATCCCCCTCCCCTTTCTCCCATATGTCTTCATCGCCCGAATGATAGACCTTGCAAAGCTGTTGTCCATTTTCATACCGCATCGCTTTCATCCCTTGATACAGTTTCTTTACCAACATCGACGTATGGGCAGAAACATTCTCCATGCTTCCAAACAGCTCTTTGTGAACATCAATTGCCTCGCCCAATGCCAAAATGCTGTGAAAGGGTAGCGTCCCATCTTCCAAACCCTCATGTAGACCGCCGACGTGCTCGCTCGCATCGTCATGGCTGTAGGCCTCCAACCCCTTGCTTACATGCCATGCGCTTCCAATGGTGCTAACCAGACTGACGGTGCCTCCGCCAAAGTATTTTCTCAGTGCTAGGATATGGCCGGAGTCTTTACGGACAATGAGCCCGCCCACGTCCGGAAAACCAAAGATCTTGTAGAACGACACGCAAGTAAAGTCAGGTGCGGTGTCAGGGTCTTCGAAGACGTATGACATGGGACTGGTCATTGCCAGCGCTGCAGCATCCAGAAGGGTGTAGGTATTGCGTAGCCTCTTCGTTCTGTCGTGTCGGATCCTCCCTGTCCATGTGAGCGGAAGTTTGCGCCCCGTAAGGTTACTTTGCCCGGGGTATGCAAAGAGAGCAAGACCACCGGGCTGCTGATCAAAGGTATTCCTTCCCTCGATCCACTCCTCGACTTCGGCGTCACTCTCAAAGCACTTGTGGCTAAGTGGTCCCTTGGTCAACTCGCGCACGCCAACAAGACTGGTGTGTGCATCACGATGATAGCCGTACCAGAAGGAGCCGGCACGGGTCTGCTCAGCGAGGTCACGGAAGCAGTCTGCCACGAGCTTGATGGCCGCGGTGGCGTTGGCGACGAAAACGAGGTCAAAGTGGCGTGGGTCAGCGCCGAGGAAACGGAGGGTTTTTTCGCGTACCGAGTCAACCATTTCACCGGAGAACTTGGCAGGCTCGTTGGCAGAATGGGGGTTACCGTAGAGGTTAGCGCGCATCTTGTCAGCGAAACGCTTGATGGTCGATTGGGCGTAGATGGTAGTTCCACTGTGATCAAGGTAGATTCCTAGTCACCGTTAGATTGAAGCTAAGAACAACAAGAAGGGACAGTTGTAGAGAAGGAGAATGTTCAGGAGCTTCCGGACTTACCACTGTTCATGTGAGAATACTCTTCTTTGCGTATCATCTCCACTGGCTTGTTGTACGGTGACTCGGTTGAAATAAGGCGCTTGTTGCCCGAGAATGGGACTGTACGCCAGATGTCAGCTCAGATTAGCTCAAATTGACATGCTTGATTTCTGAAATTGCAGAGGGTAAGTGAAGCAATGTGGGGAAATGTAGCTAGGTTGAACATGCTCTTACAGTTGATGGAGCTCAAAGCTGGATATTCGGAGGATGTCTTCTCTTGTGGTGATTTTCTAGTGCTATCACTCATTGTAGTAACATCACGACGCTCTCGTCCTTTCTTGGAAAGACGGCTGAGAAGGTTGAGACGGCTCATGGTGAATAATGCAATGGTAATGGCGCGGTGTGATGATTCGGAAGTTATGTCCACTTGGTGTTATGGAAGAGGGCATCTATACGGTCTTAAATACTCCTGTAAGACGACTCGGCCTCTAGATCTGAAATCTCCCTAGGTTTCGAGAGACACCCGTGCGGATGTGTCTTCCCGGATCCGATGGCTCGGCTATCACACTCCGAGAGCCGGCATGACGTTTCCTCACTAATGTATGTTGAGAGCGCCATGAAGATGACAAGCTGAACATCATGAGGAAGCACCTATCAGAAGGGAAAGAGGATAGACTCGAGGGCTGGAGTCACTCAACCTGTAACGTCGACCGCTAGCAGGTTCGGAAGCTAGGACAGCGTCACAAACGATGAACAGTGACCTGTTGCTCTCGGAGAGCAAATGGAACTCAATGGACCCCACATCCAAGCATACAAGGAGTTTCTCGGTGCTACCGGATGTCGTGCCAGAAAACCATATTTAGAAGAAGACCAATAGAAATCTGGACTGAGGGTGTTGTCGAGAAGGGTGGGTCAATATTGCTCCCCGGTTTCCAGGTGCACACACTCGGATGTACCCATGTGCTCATCGCGAAGATCAACAGGGACATGAGAGAAACTTGTTGGCTTGTTCGCGTGGAAGTGCACAGTACACTACACAATGGGATGTATGAGCGGTGGAGAGCCTCATCACTCAAGTGTTGTCCTGGCTGATCGTTTCCTTTCTGGATCTTTGAATTTCAAAACATACCCATTGACTTTGACATGCGAGGATCCCGCTCCACGCTTGGTAGTTCGTGAATGGAATCATAGCACAAAGGGTCGGCGTCCGATCTATTGACACTGATAAGAAGTTGAACCGATCCTGTTATACCACGCTCAAGCTGTTTGCCCCAGCACTCGCTTGATGAGTTGATACCACGTAGGAGGCAGAAAAGGCGGAGTTACATTGCTAGAGTGGCTCAGGTGCCAAATCAATGCAACGGCTTCATGTGATGGTCTGCTTCATGCACCATTGCCTGTCGGATGTGTCCTGCTACAAGATAGTCTCGACATAGTTTTGACCAGGTGATGCCGTTTGCGCAAGTGTCTCAGTTTAGCCCCATGGCGTGGGATGGGTTACATGATGGAGTTAGCGTAGGATGGTTCTCGATATTATCCCCGTTGACTGGCAGACTGAACAGCGTTGGTCTCCAATGTTGGCATCCAAAAAGTCGTCATGAGCCCTAATCGTTCGGAGTGCTATGGACTGCCAACACATGCGGTGGCAACAAGTCCCTGTTGTGAAGACAAATGGCCAGTTGGAGGATGGGCTTCACCTCGCGAGGTGATGCTCGTCTGCAGAGTGAAGGTAGAATGGCTTGTGATGCAACCTCAATCGGCGAGCAGTGATAAAGGCCATGAGCTGATACACAGCTCTAATGTTACCTGTTCCCGTCTTGGTTCGATTGTTGTTGGGTTTCATGAGGACAGTCAATATAGCCGGATAAGCATTATACTGCACAGCCAGCTGGACAGGGCCGGAGTAGGCAGATCATGACGTTGAAGTATCTGATTCATTAGAGATCGAGATATGCCGAGTTGAATGAGACCGCGGGTGAGTCCGAACGTTTACCGAGTCTCGGTGTGCTGGATTATCAGTGTACCATCGTCGCTCATATCTCTAGCTGTTGCTCAGCACAAGACAGCTGAGTTTGCCCAGATTTAGCACCAAAGCACTGAATGACAAATACAAAGCGAGTCGCAACCCACGGTTGGCATCTCTAGATTGTACCATAGACATGACATTGCGCACCGTTGAATTGGCTGAGGCCAAGGGACTGGAGATCGCCATTGAGTTTATCTCTGCCAATTGTGATAATGTGTTCAGGATGTAACAATCTCGTGGGCGATCATGTCCCCAAGCGCAATGGTGTGATGTCCGCAGAGTTGTAGGCATCCATTCTTCACTTGGAAGGGTAGGGGCAAGTGAGACACAAGAGGAGGCTGTAGACAGTGGTATGTGAAGTGGGATGGCACGGCTGGAGAATGACAGAGGTTGCCAGCTTGAGGCGAAAGCTGATCAAGTTTGATGATTGGTGAAGATTGCAACCCTCTCCGTGACATGGATTATACCTTTCCCACAACAGTGAAATTGTCAGCAAGGATAAGGCAGAGTGGCGCTTAGACGGGACGGCTGGCAAAGGTCATGAATCTTGAAAATGTGGAAGCAACAAGCACTTCGAGGCTGAGAGTGAGACAAATTTTATTGTCAGTTCCTTCCCATTGGGACCACCACTTCATGGCACACTCACAGTTGAAGTGAGGCAGAAGGAAGGAACCACCCGATAGACTGCAGGATCGAACTAACAGCTGCAAGGTGAGATGATGGCGTTTTGGTGGCTTTTGTTAGCGCGGGTTATCACCAGGCCTCCGCAAAGATTCGGGGCGTTCCTTTTCAGCTAAGTAAGCATTGCAAACTGCGCAGATCTCTTTCAAAACCCAAACCCTAAGGCCCTCAAGTTGAATTTCTGTAATCGCCATTGGTAAAGCTGTCAGTCAGGCCCTGTCAGCTGAAAACGAACACCCCGAGTCCTTTCGGTACCGGTTCCGTCTTCATCAGCTGGCGTCGTCAACAAGAAAAGCTTGCACTTTCCATGTGCGGAAGTGGAAGCTGCGACCCGACCTTTTCCTTGTGTTACCAGCCGTGCTGCGTGCCCGGATGAGCGAGTGAGACTTTAAGGGACTAGATATAGCCCTTGCCTTCTCGAAGTTTAGAGTGCCTCAGCGAACAATATTTTCAGAGGTAGGTACGAGTTGAATTCTGGTAGTTTCTTCCAAGTTCCTGTCAGTCTTGTAGAGCTAGCTTGAAACATGGATCTGCGCAGGAAAACTCCGATTCGATAAAATAGCTAGGTATCTTTCCTCCCAAATCGCCAGCTGTCAAACGCCAAAACTCATGGACGCGAAAGGCAGGCAAGCCAGCGCAACTTGGCTGGGATATTGACCGATCACAGCTCGGAGAATTTAGGACGCCAAAACGTCAAGACATGGCTGGTGAGTTTGGGAACATCGACCTCGTGAAGCCGGCGCTCAAGAGCAGAGCCAAGTGAAATGAAGTTGCAGTTGCGGATGAAGAAGCAATGAAAACGCCGAGTCTGACCGAGGGGACCTATCTTATGTTGTTCTTCGAATCGTTAGCCATCGGTTAATGAGCTGCCTAACTTGGAACTGGCAGGTGCCTCTACTTGACCCGAAAATTTGGTCATTAGCGGCGGTAATTGACACTCTTGGATTAGCCAAGCTTGGAGAATGACGCCTCTTATCCTTGAGCGTTCATGTCAGTATACATCCCTGCCCATCGATGAACCCGTGGATAACACGCGTGTTGACATCGTGATGATGATGTTGCAGTTGCATCGCATCGTTCGCGCCGCCTGCCAGGTCGCATTTCCCTGATCGGCGTTAGCGGTCGATCATAGGAGCCCCGCTAAGTGTTCCCCTGAAAGCCCCGCCTAGTGTACGCAGTTACAAGGCTTACGGCACGCTGCCCCTGTGATCCTTTAGGGGGTGCTAATGCAGTCAGGGGGATTTGTGGGGTCGCTACCTAAAGGGAGATCCCCGCGTCGGGCGACGCAACCTCAACCACACAGGGCAAGGAACCTCAGTGCGAGCTGCGTAAACCACTTCACGGGCACCTCAATCGGGCTACCACCCTCAGAGGTCGACCCAATAACGTACCGTGGTCCAGCTTCACTTCATCACCATCACGGAACGGTCTGGATGATCATTGCGGGTGGCCCTAAATCTCGTACGATTATGACGGCTGAGAAGGCTTGGCAGGATGTGTGTGGGAAGCCATCCAAACCATCGACACGAAGGACAGCAGTGTGGCTGTCGACAGGAATGATAGGTACCCAACCCGCGTGGGAAGCCGACACTACTACCGTCACCACAGCCTGCTGTGGTAAAGTGAATGCTTCGGTACTTTCTTCAAGACATCTTATATGGACATTAGAAGTACTGACAACGGTTGTCCAGGGCTCTTTGGCTCTTTAGCTCTTTTTACCAAAGTGGATATATCCAACCTCTCACCATCCAGATAGGAGAAGGGGGGAGATGTCAGCTGGAAATTCTGGGACGGCATCACTTGAACCCCCCACCCCCCGCTCCCAACCATCTCCTATCTTTCTTTTCCCTCCAATACTCGATCCTGACTTAACAATCGCAAAGTCTATTTCGAATCGGAAATAATCGCTTTCAGCATCTGATCATGCAACAGCAGTCAAAACCTCAGGCTGTCATCACGGCATTGGCATGGGTCACCTTCGACGATAGCTTGACAAGTTCAACTTTATTATCAAGTACTTTTGTTGGGGTGATTTCTGCTTGCATTCATTGTGCATGCAAAGAAATCAGGGACATGTTTGTGTTCAGGTACGTAGCTTAAGAGCTCGCATGCGCCGCTAACCTAGGATAAAACTGAACTCCTAGATAATAAATCATCGGACCGCTAACCAGTGACCCAAAAAAACATGGCCATTTGAGAGATGCTTCCAGAATTGAACCATTAGGCAATATCTATTTTCCCATCATTGACCCCAAGCATTCCCGATAACGTTTCGTCTCAACTCAGAGCATCAACATCATTGCACCGCCCAGTAAGGCAGCCGCTACTCCGGTCATGGAACTCGCGCTAAGGCTGGCTCCAGCTGCAACAGGTAGTGTGCCTGACGGTGAGGGCGCGCCTCCGGTGGTGTGTGCCGAGTCAGATCCGGTAGGGGCAGCAACGCCAGTGGTAGAACCACTGCAAGCCGGCTCGGTGATCTTGAAGTTGGCGCAGGTGATCCTCGTCTTGTTGGGGAAATGGAACACGATGCTGCGGTCGAGGAAGTAGGCATCCGAACCCTCAACGAGTGAGGCGTACTTGTCAACGTAACTGGCGCTGAAGGTGGTATTGCCCGCAGGAATAGCGCCGTACTTGCCGGCCAGATCGCCGATCTGGCACGTCTCGGGCTTACTCTTGTCGCAGACGGGGTCCTCGCCTCGCTCAGTAGGGTCAAAGTGAGCGCCGGTTGCTGTGCAGTTGCCGTTCTCGGGGACGGGTTTGGCGTGAATGTGGTAAGCTGTGAAAAGGTTAGTTGCCTTCTTTCCTGTCCAGCAGGGGTGAACTATGTCGGGATCATACTGAAAGGGCCACCCTCAGGCAGGCCGCTCACTTCAACATTGAACTGCACTCCAACACCGCCGTCGCCCGACTTGGCTACCACCTTGCCCTTGATGTTGCCGCCATTAGGGAAGCCGTTCTTTTGCCAGGCGTTCTCGGGAAGGACCGCTTCGGCAACGAGACAAGAGGGATTGTTGGTCACAGCTGCAGCTGTGGGGAGCTGGTACAACCTCATAGTTAGTATTGGGACGCTTTCTACGTCGTTCTATAGGCAGGAGGTCGATGATGATGAGAACATACAGGCTTCTGGGCAGCAACACCGGTAGCGGCCGCGCCGAGGAGTGAAAGAGCTACTGAGGTACGCATTTTGAATTGTGGTTGAGGTGATAATCGACGATAAGGTTGATAATGCTGACAAGTTGGACTAATGCGGTGTCTCGAGGTTAATCTATGTGACCCCTTTCCAGAGTGCTGAGCGAGTGACTGATTGAGAGAAGCTTGAAAAAAGAATCAAAAGGCACAAGAAGGAAGAGGAAGACGACAACTTAAATCAAAGCTGAACTCAAACGTTGGTCAGGATCTTCCGTCCATCCATGCAAGGGACAAACATTCAAGACCTTGTCCCCGGTTCCTTGGGTGGCGTTTGGGAGGACCAATTTCCACGTGTGCGACCCAACACAGTGAAACTAACAACAGGGGCGTACACATACCTCGTTTTCTTGTTTCTGCTTTCTTGACCCTCGAAAATACCCGAATGCGTTACCAACCCGGCTGACCGTTGACGTCGATGTCCTCCAATCAAACTTTTCCCTTTTTTTGATGAAGTGGGATGGGGTGGGATGTGAACAAATTCCGGTTCTTCAGGCGAGTTGAACTAAACTAGCCCTGTAGGAACCGTTATCTCGTTCGCTTCTGTTGGATCTCGTCAAAAAGCAGTTGGTTCGTTGTTGTTGTTGTTGTTTCTTTTGTGTCCTGCTTTTTGCTGTTGTTTCTGCTAATGCTGCTGAGCCGTACAACTTTGTACTTGGCGAGGCAAAAGAAAGAGAGCGCTAAGCTTGGTCGTACCTCTTATATATCAAAAACAAATTTCGAATGTCCTTGTGTTCTAAGCGGACGCGGGAACTCATGAAGATCTCTCCTGCTTGGTTCTGCTTTCTGCTCCGGTGCTTCCACCCTCACAAAGTCACGAAGCCCAGGGGGCCCAGTTGGAGGTGAGGGCCACCTAAGAAGGCCGGCCCGAGGCAGGACAGGGGCGGAGTTCACCACTGTAACCTATCGAGGCTAAATCTACCGTAGCAAGTCAACGGAAGCGGGCGGGAAGAGAGAGGCGGGACAGGCATCAAGTGGAAGTGTTCAACCGGCTAACTAACGGACGGTATTCGTTGGGGAGTCATTAGTGCTGTACGCTACTTACTGGCTAGCTCGCTAGCTGCATATGGCAACCTAAGACAAGGGCCAATTGCGATGGAAACGCCAAGCCACGAATGTTTTATAACATGTCAATCTTGTCTCTTTGATGGGCTGGAGTTACGCCTGAAAGAAAGGACTAAAAACAGAACAAAAAGGTCGAGCGTTGTAGGAGCGGGGTGCAAAGCGGGAAATTGCATGGCCCCCGTTATACAATTCCAGTACCATACCGCCGCTGCCACTCAGCTTGGTATGATCCTACGGGCTGTTCAGGCTGTGTGACAAAGGTGCGTTGTGTTGTTGGGTCGCGATACCTACTGTTAAACGGCAAGGAGTGCTGTGCTGGTGCTTTCCCGGAAGCGGGTGTCGGTTGGCGATTTGTCTTGGCCTTCATCTTGGGGCCGTTGAGTGGATGTCAAATAAAGGAACTAGACTAACATTTCGCTTGCCCCTTGCCACAGAGGCACGTTTGATTGAGCAAACTGTCTTGGATTGATAGGGGAGCCGGGAAACTAGAAGTTGCGAAAGTGACATGGCGGTTAAGGGGAAGTTGAAAAATGTTGAAAATGCTGGAAGATAGTATGAAAAGGATGAAATGAAACGGTTTTTCTGCACTGTTGGTTGGTTGGTTGTAACGACAAGTGGGAGGTAAAGCACCGCTATACTTAGGTAGATTTGTAATTGAGTAAAACCGCATCGAGTGAAAAAAGCGGTAAACCATCACGTGGATGGGATGTGATGAATATTAAGTGATCATGTATGCTTTTCCTCTTCACTAGTTGATCATGATGGTTCGTCCATTTCATCACTTGAGGAATCAATTCAGCGAGCGTCAATTCCGATCCGGGCTCCGGAGCGGTCCGTGTGGTCACTTGCTTCATTACTCCGCAACGTTTTTATTGTCATTTTAACCGCCCATCCAAGGCTCCGGTGCGATCAACACTCGGTAATAACGGCGTGCTAGTGTGCTGTTGGTGCTGGCGATCGCTCTGTACGCGATGGGACTGATTGGTAGCAGCGACTAAACTTCTCGGCGAGCTAGCAAGATCACTTCGGTAAAAGCACCAGACGAGTAAAGTCTACGTGATGCTATTGGTGGGTTATTAATACTACCGTGCTGTGGAGAGCGTAGTATACTGTAGTGTAGTGTACACTAATCGAAATGACAGGTACATTTCCCCACAACCCAGCCTCCGTCCTAACTGCATTTCCATTTGCAACACCATCGTCTATCACTACTTTCCCACCCCTACAATCACCAGTCAAAGCGACACGTCAAAATCATTCAACATCTTAGAACAGCTTGATGGTGCGTATGTAGGCCACGGTAAGCAGATCTACAGCCTCGGTGTTGACATTTGACACAGGGCAGCCGGCCATGACACGACCACATCGTGGGACGTACGTACTGCTTCCCAAGGCTTAGTTCAGAATGTAGGAATCAACTTGAGATCCTGGACTAGACATATGATTAGGAAGAAGCGCGTGGAAAGGTTACGCAACACGTTGTTAGATGAGTGGCTTCCCACTTGGTACCTGAGCATTTTTTGGATCGGGATGCAGAGGTTGAAACAACATGGATTTGCACATTAGAGGAACAAAGGGGGAAAGCGATAAACGGGAAAACGAAAAAAGAGTGACATACAGAGAGAAAGTAAGGGAAGAGGAAGAAGGAGAGCACTGAGGGTGGCCATAGTGAGAATGGGAAAGTCTGAAACTGGCCACGGGTGGGTATCATGCAGAATTTGAAGATTCAATGTGAGGCTGAATGAAAGTGACAGTGAACGGTGTGTAATAAAACAAAACAAAACAAAACAAAACAAAACAGAATGCGCGCCTGACACAGGGGAAGGCAGTTCGGGTGGCTGCAGCGGAGGAAGTCCAACTTGGCCTTCCCACCTAGCGCTGTGTATGAGGAAATAAAGTGACATTTGGGGGAGATTTGAACATTGATTTGTCTTACTTTACAGGGTGGGAAGGAAATATGGCGGGTTTTCGAAATGCCATAGCAAAATTACATATGACGGGCGTCAGAAAGAGAGGTTGTGTAATCTGCCTTCGCAGTCTGGCGAGGGGAGTCTATAGACTGGCCGCCATCGTGGGTTCCGGACAATAGATGCCGTTGAAGCGATGGCGGGGCGGGGGGCGAAGCCAGACAGGCGGCCGTATGAAGGCCAACGTGAGCTGTTGGAGTTGTCATCGTCGGGCATCCTGTGCATCAAGGTATACGGCCGGCTGGAAGGGCGTTTGAGGTATGAGGCAGGGCTAGAAGCGCCAAGGAGTGCCCCCGGTCGGTTCTGCGCGGCTATCTCATCGTATCAAGTTCAAGCACATTCCAGGCCACCCACGCGCTCTGGTCTATATCTTTTGTGCTGAAGATAAGTTTCATGATGAGGCCGTGAAGTTGGTCTGAGAAGAAGTCGGTTTTCGCAATTGGAGCGCACATGCTTTTGCGGCATGGAGATGATTGTGAATTCCGTGTTGTCCGTTCTGATGTGGCCATGGCGTCCGGGAGCCAGATGTTTGGTTTTTCGGCGCTGCGGATGAAGTCAATCTACAATGTCGAGTGGTCTTGTCGGGAAGCTGACGCGATGCACTTGACAGGATGTCAACAGTGTATGGAAGGAATGGTGTTCATGTTCCTACCATACAGATAATTGATACAATATGTGTGCCAATTACTCGAGCTATTGGCGGGGTGTTGGGTTATTTGTTGTATGTAGATTATATGCAACCAGATAAGGCAATGGACGCTTATCGTCAATAGGTACCTAGCCCGTGCGGGGTACGAGCCCAACCATCGTCAACTTCCTTCATCCTCCTTCAAACACTGACCAACCTCTTCCCGATGAGGTGTCCGTTGTCCCAAAAAGCGCCAAGTTATGAAGAACAATGTCCGAAGAGCCTAATTATGAGCAGAACATTGGTTTCGACGCCCAGGAGGAGGCGGTTCAGTCAACACGACCCCGCCTGCATCTATCACCGGAATTTCTCTCCAAACGCCTACACTACTGTTCCAAATGCAGATGGATATTCCAGAATGCAGATCTGAGTATCCAGGACTACCCGGGAAAAGAATATGACTTTCATAACTGGGCGGGGTTGACTGACGCGGCTAGGGAGGGATGTCACCACTGTTACGTTCTGCTAAATACCTTGGACGAAGAGCATATCTTGCGACTCACGGGTCCATGTAAATTGGAGTCGCAAGAAAATCAAAATCCACTCAAGTTACGAATACGGTCCTATGACCGTGCCTGGACTGGGACGCCTGGCATCATGACATCGTGGGAATTGCATTCGGTCAAACAAAAACTGTATGACATACACTTGGAACCACTCGAAGATGGTATAGACCTAAGTAAGAAAATGGCATATCGCACACGTCTTTCCCTTTCTTGAGTGATTCAGCGGCTAACTCCCTACTCTTATTCTTTGTCCTGCCAACTAGGTGAAGCAGAAGGTCGGTTCGTTGAGTGCACAAGTACCGACAGTGAAGCCAGCTGGAAACAGATACTCAGCTGGGTCGACCAGTGCTCTGCCACCCACCCTTCCTGCAATGCACGGATTCGTCAGGATTCTCGGGATCGCAAGCCCACCCGGCTGTTATTTGTGGGTGATCTTGTCAAATCTTGGGTCAATCTTTGCGAGACAAAAACTCTGGATTTATCGCGAACAGATTACATGACGCTTAGTCATTGTTGGGGTGACGGTGTTCCGCTACGTCTCACACACGACAACTACAACAGATTTCTTGCAGGGATTGAGGTCAGCGAAATACCGAAAACATTCAGAGATGCCATTGACGCAACCCGGCGACTGAGCGTTCAGTACTTGTGGATTGACTCTTTGTGTATTGTCCAAGACTCTCGGGAAGATTGGCTCTACGAATCGGCAAAGATGCATCATATCTATCAGAACTCATACCTCAATCTCATGGCGGCTGCTTCATCCAACTCCCACGGTGGGCTCTATTCATCCAAGTATCCCTTCCTCAGTATCCCATTTCTTGTGCCCCTCGGAGATCCCCGCAACCCAAAAATCGCCTGCTATCGTTACATGAATGCTAGAAGAGAAAAGCTCGATAATCTCACTCTCTTCTCAAGAGGTTGGGTGATGCAAGAGCGGGTCTTGGCTCGACGAAACCTGATCTTCGGAAAGGAGATACATTGGGAGTGCCACGACTCTACCGGGTCCGAAAGCTTCCCTGTTGGAACTGCACTTGAAAAGCGACAACACACTGTCGATGGTCAAACAGATGCAAGCCGCCGCACTGTCTGGCAAAATATCGTGAAGAACTATTCACGCTTGAACCTGACGTTTGCAAGCGACAGGCTCATTGCAATTGCGGGCATGGCCGCCGAGTTGGGACAGCTCTGGAACAGCGTCCAATATTACGCCGGTCTCTGGTCATTGCATCTCCGTGCGAGCCTTCTGTGGTATAGCAGGAAGCCCTCTGTTCAGGCGAAGAGTTTTGTAGCGCCATCTTGGTCGTGGGCGTCTGTCGGTACAGAAGTACAGTGGTTTGACGCTGACGACTTTGATGGGTTAGCCGAAGTTTTGCAGGTGGATGTTGTTTTGACGTCGCATGGACATCCATTTGGCCCTGTGACCAGGGGGTCTATCCATCTCAACGGGCCCATGTGCCAAGCGAAATTAGTCAAGACAAAGTATACAGAGATCTTGTGCTTCGATCAAGACACTGAAGATGCGGTTTCAAAAGCTGACATGCCCGAGGATGATGCTCCCAACAATGAAGCCGGATTCCGCACAACGGTGGTGCTCGACCACTACCCTTGGAGCGAGCAAGAGATGGCTGCTGAGACGGACGTAGACATCACAGTTTACGTGGCCCCTCTGCAAACCGACATTGACCTCAAACTGACATATTCCGGTCTGCTGCGACTGGGCGGGCTCCTTTTGCTACCAACAGACTCGTTTTCAGGACAATTCCGAAGAATCGGGCACTTTTTTATCCACGACCAATGGGGTATGGAAGGCCGACGCGTCTATGAGGAGCGGATAGCACAAATGAGAAAAGAAGGGAAAATACAGCAGAAGGATGTGAAACTCCCAGGCTTTGTGGACCGAGAGGAGTGGTTGAAAAGAGACCCGTTTGGCAACGGTGTGATCACCAAAACGCTCCGCTCTCGCTATATCTCGGCCGTTGATCTGGGTTATGCTGGGGAGATCAGTAACTTTTTGGGTTACATCGATCGATGTACTGAAGAGCACAGGAAACTGGGTATTATGGACCCTAACCTTGGAGAAGAAGATGTTGAAGCCAGGGGGTGGTACAGATACGAGATTGTCTGAGAGCTATCAGCGAGGGCATCTTCGTCAAGTGAGTGTTCACTCGGCTCAACGGTCTCACTATGATGTTCGAGAAGAGAATGAAGCTGATCATTCGAGAATCATAAGCCCAGGGCTGGCACACAGACACTAACTCACCTCAGCCGATTTCTCCTTTTGCCTTCTCTAAATTCGGTCGGCCCAATATGTACAACAAACTCGGACAAGAGCAAAAAAAATCTAGAGAACAAAAAACCGACTCGCGGCCCACATCTGGATGTCTGTATCAGTTTCTGTATCAGTTTCTGTTCCAAGGATAGGTTGTTCTATATGAACCTGCAATATGAAATTGAAAATTCGAGACTCGGACCTGGCGAGCCTACACTAGTCGCTCAAACGGTTTCGTCTTTTTACACAGCCATCTTCCGACTCCGGTGACCAGTGAAATAGCACACTAACTGAAAGGCTGGAAACTCTTCCACAAAGCTGTTAGGATACCATCTCATTGCATCTGGTTTTGGTGGACGATGCTACCGCACAGACCATTCTCGACCCACCCCACTCCATCGCCAATTCTGCGATGCGTTTTCCCTCTTTCTTGCTCAAAACACCAGCATCCCGCATCACCGGCCGGCCCTATAGATGTGAAAGTAACAGAATACTACCCCATATATGGTTGCAGCCAGGGCAATTTGCGACCTAATCGACACCGAAACAAACACCATTACCAAAGGCCTCCATAGCTTCATCTGTCAATCAACCACTACCAGCCTCCGCTTCCCTCATCATCAATCATCATTATCATCATCATCATCATAGTCTACAACACTTCGCCTTCAAGGCTTTCACGGGTCGCAGTGCCGCCCGCGTCAGAGACTCCTTCAGGCAACGAAACATCATGTCGTCTGGAAAAGACCTGCGTTTTCCAGGATGTACCCCTTGCTCACTCATGACCACAGAGGAGGCCCAGAGGCCAAGAGCTCAAGCCGTCGACAAAGCAGCCACAAGCGGGATCAAATAAATCACAATCGTCCACCTCGCCCAAAGCCTCCACGTTCGCTCCTCGGCACCCGCACTCCTCTGCGTGAGTACGCGACTTGCCAGAAACAGCGAGTAGAGCACAAAATAGGCAGCGACTGTGATCTTCAGCTGCCAGAACCACGCGCAAACAAACGTCCAGAGCGGCATCATCATGGCCAACTGTGCCCGCGGGACCGCCGCTTCGCCGAGGAAGATGGCTAGCGTCTTTTTGCGCTTCATGGTCTTATCACCGCTGCTGCCCTCTTGGTTCCCCGGGATGGGGTGGTCCCTGTGGTTCTTGAATTCCTGGCAACCGATGGTGGTGGCAATTAGGACGCTGACGAGGTTGAGCCAGGTCCAGGTGTGGCGATGTGGGCTACTGCTGCTGCTGCCAGCCATGAGGACAATCTTGAGAGAGGCAGAGTTGATATACCCGAACGAGATGCCGAGAATGATGTCGCGGACAAAGAGCTCGTTACCGCCGCTGAGGTCGTTGTAGATGAAGGCGAGGAGGTGGATCACCAGCCCTTCGTGCCAGACGCCGAGAAAGTGGTTGAGAGCGAGGGTGATAGGGAGCAGGGTGAGGTAAATGCGGCGGATCTGCTCGGGCGTTGTGACGGTCTTGCCGGAGGAGGGCGGGAAAGGCATCCAAGGCTTCTTGTCGTTGTTGAAGCGCTCGTTGGCAATGGACCCCTCCTGGGGCCGCTGGTTGCCGAGATTAAAGATGAGTAGGGCGTAGAAGTTGAAGAAGTAGGTGAGTGGGAGTCTGGTAATTATCTCGGGAAAGGTAGGGCCCGCGCCTTCGAAAGCCTTGCCGCGGAGGTATGCATCAGCGA
Organism: Neurospora hispaniola; assembly: GCF_033458365.1. Taxonomy (NCBI): domain Eukaryota; kingdom Fungi; phylum Ascomycota; class Sordariomycetes; order Sordariales; family Sordariaceae; genus Neurospora; species Neurospora hispaniola. The sequence goes on along the minus strand of NW_026944407.1, from coordinate 4,218,196 downwards.
TGGCTGCTGTGATGCCGAAGATGGCGTTGGGTAGCGTGGCAGTGAAGAGGTCATCTTTGGCGAAGGCCCAAATTACTTTGCCGACTGCTGATACGTTTTCGAAAAAATCGGCGGCGGGAAAAAGAGGAAGCCGTCCTAGGACAGCCTCATCGTCCTTTCCCACGGTCACAGATTCGGACTTTTGGTGCGCCGGTCCAGCACCGAACAAGGAAAGCAGGCTTCTGAGTGTGGGAGATTCGGACTCAGCTGATAAGTGAGAGGGAGCGTGGGAGGCCATGCTGCTCAAATTATGTACAAGGGGGGTGGAGAGCTGGGTGAGTGATGAGGAGTGTACATCCTTGGAACGTCCAGCATGGCATCATTTATACCCGCAGTCTCGGTTGGCATTATCACCTTCATCGAGATCAAGTCCGTCCTCGGCAGCTATGTCCCATGCTTCGATCGCACAGCTGTGGATCGCCAGTTTATAGGACCAGTTTCCATTTAATACTATTGGATGCCGGGCTGCTATGATTTTGCGCGGATCATCCGGGCTGTTCGCCGGACTTCCCGAACGAGTGGAGCTCTCGAGAGCACGGGCGGTCTCATGCCATCAACGGACCTTGATTTGACGACAATCATTCCTCTGTTCGTGACGCGAGTTGAGCGAGGCATAATCGGCATCGAAATCTGAAAAAATTGACTGATATCATACCACACATGACACTGCTGACTTTCACTGACTGGTATGTTAGAAATGGATCTAAAGCGAACGATTTCCCTTTACCATGAACTTGCAACAATATCTAGATGACTCTGACTTTTCCACTTTCTGCTTAAAGAAGGTCAGAAATTCGAAACCCATAGACGTGCGTACAGTAGAAAAGGAACAGAACCAGGTAGCTCCTATCGTGGCTTTCCTCGAACTACAGTGGAAAGAATCCTCTGGAACTAGTTCTCATGGGAACTATCATTATACGATTTGGGTCGTTGCACAAGGAACCCACATCAGTCGCTATCTTGAACCGATTAGCTGTTGGCACAATTTGTCAGTACTTCATCGACGCCGCAAGACCAGAATGCGCATCAGGCAGGTGGGGTACCTGCTCGGAGCCAGGCTATACCTAACAACCCACCATCTACACTCGGTTCAACTTGACTAGATGTACATTTCTCGGAACTCTACATACCACGCAGTATGTCACCCACCCCAATCCCTGCATCCCTCGCCATCATCCTAGAGATACCCACCTTTGTATGTTACCCCTGATCACACGTCAACACGTGAATATGTTCCCAAGTCTGATAGGAGACGAGGCGTCAACCACCATGGTATCGCCAAAGGGCCCTTCCCGGACACTCGTCAAGTCTACGGCATGTCTCTTCAAATAAAGGAATGAGATCCTGGGTACTGACATGTCTTTGAACAAGGCTGCTAAATGTACTCTCTTGATCGCATATCGAAAGTAGACAGATGTTTACTTCGCTTTCGCACTAAAGCATGCCTCCATACTCTGGCAACGCAATTATGCCCCCAACGATGATCGGATGTCTTCGCAGAAATTTAACTACAAAGGACCACACAAAATCAAGTCTAGTACACGAGATCGGGTCACTCTGACTTAACGAGTCGCCACTGCTCTTTTGAGATGATCTCTTGTCGTGCAATTTCGATATTTTCTCGGTCGAGTATCATTCTGTGTGTACACACTTCAGCTACAAATTAGCGGCCCATTTCAACCAGCTCACAGTGATTTGACTTGCGTCGATAAATAAAAAATAAGTAAAAAAAAGAAGAAAAAAAAAGACACTGGGTTCCAGAATGGAATCATTTGCAATGGTCATCACCTAACCGAAAAGATGCAAAAAGTTTGACAACTGTGAGATTCGAACTCACGCATCTTGCGATACTAGAATACACCGCACTGTGTGCAGAAGAACATGTTCTTGAGTCTAGCGCCTTAGACCGCTCGGCCAAGTTGCCATCTACAGATTATTGAGTTCGTAGTTGATAGCAGGGGCATAAGTACGCCATGCAAAATAAGTAGCACCACCACATTACCATATACCAAGTCTATACCGATCTTGAACATTTTTTTGTGCCAGTTCTACACTTTCTGGGACAATTTCTCGTATCAACCATCTTATCAAAGAATTGCTGAAACTCGTGGAAAGTGTGTGTCACTCCTGATGCTGTTCAGCTCGAAAGCTCTTTGGGTCGGCGACAAACGGCGAGTCGTAGGCCGTCCGTTTGCAAAGGAACTTACTTCGGGATGGGACCTGTTCAGCGCAATCACTTTAGGCTGTGACATTTCTTCCTCCTTTCTGTTTCCTTCTGCTTGCCTAGAATCAAAGCTATTTCCCCCCTCTGGCTTCCGTCGTTTTTTTCTCAGTGTCTCTTCACTTCGTTGCCAAGAGAGCTGGACAGGACAGAACCTCTGTGTTCATTGCCATACGTAGCAGCGGCACATCACCAGTACAACAACAAACAGAAGAGCATCAGACCTGACAGATCTACACGCATTTTATCATAGCTGTATCGTAAGTGTCCGCACTCGAAGTTCAGAAACTCTTCAACATTCTCCTTGGCTAACACTCAGCAACGGAAAGAGAATGAAATCCCTCTGCGCCATTCTGTTCCGCTCGTTACATCAGCGACGACCATTCGGCCTCGACCGCCTAGTGACTGCGGAAGTAACAAGAACAGTAGGGCTGAGTGCAACAATTCCCCTCGCGTTTGGGCACTGGCAATATGTCGGGAACACCGCTCAGGGACATAGGCTGAACTCAACCAAGGCCAACCAGCCGAACGACAAGAAGAAGCCAACTGGGAAAGGAAATAAGCCGAAATTGACAAGGGAAGAAAAGAAAGAAAGAAAAGAAAAACGTGAGAAAGTTGTCAGGGAGTTCAACGAGTTCATAGGCAGGAGAAAACTCGAAGACTGGAAGAAACTCTGCGAGACCATTGGTCTGGATGGCGAGTTCAACAGTATTAACAGCTGTCGAGAGGTATGTATCTGTGTTGGGGCTTTTCGTCCTTTTTGGCCCCATGCTGAGAAGCAGTGAGCACTAACAGCCATTACTTACAATACAAAAACAGGCCATCGAAGCCGTGCACGTCAACATCTACGACGTTCTAGATGCCGATGCTACCAATCAAGCTGGAGGGAAAGCCAGGCCTCAGCGCTTCCAGACTCCCTATGAGCTTTCGGAGTATTCCAAGCGAATGGACAAGATCTACCCGAGGGAGGATATTATCAGAAGTGAGCCAGAGGGGGCATTATTAAAGCATATCGCCAATCCACGTTTGGATGAGGAGTGGCAGAGAGAGAAGGAGGAGAAGATGCGGAGGAAGAAGGAGATGTTGAAGAGAGAAAGAGGAAATTAAGACTGCAAGAAATGTCTACAAGGAAAGGAATCTATCTAACTCAATCACCCGGCGAACAAGGCATATGGGGATAGGGACGAGGTTAAAGACATGGCATGTGCATAAAGAATAGCACAGGAATACGATTTGTTGCCATGGAGCAACGTTTGCCGAAACTCCGAGTCTGTTAGGCGTATGCCGTCCAATCCCTTGAATCACCCCTTTTCTATATTCTGCACTATTTTTCCACAAACACCGCCAATCATAACACCCTACACCATGCTCACACCTAACTCCTGATCTCCCACATCCTAATCTTGCCCACATCATTACCCACCGCCAACACATCACCACCATTCTGGTGGCTAAACGCCACAGCAGTGATCCTACCCAAAGGCGTTTGCTCCGTAGGCCAGTTCCTGTAAACGGTGCAGCTAGGCAAGTGCACCAGCCTTAACGCGTCCTTCTTGTGGAAGCTACCAAACGCCAATAGCTGACCGTCCGGCGCGAACGTCACCACTGAGATGGGCGTCGTGAGCTGCTCAAACGTCCTCTGCGGGGTGGGGATGCTCTTAATCTGCACCGTCTCCTCCTTGGACGCCAACGCACCACCCTCCTTTTTAACAGGCTCAACCAGATCATTCCGGTCATAAATGTTCAAAATGCCGCTATTCGAGCCCACAGCCACCCAGCGATCGCCACCAATCTGGCTAGGGCCGGTGCCCTTCTGCCCGCCCAGCGCAATCACCGTGCCGCCGATCGATCCTTCGTCGCGCCAAACGCCGACCGTGCGCCGGCTGAGCATGCTCCACTCGGTGACCTGGCCGTTCTTGCCGAGGATGGAGAGGCCGTTGCCGTTGCCCCACCAGGCGAAATCGGAGATGCCGCCGCGGCCATTGGTGCGCGCTTGCGCGATCCACTGCATCGTGCGCACGTTGACGATGTTGATCATGCCGCCGCCCTTCTTCTCGGAGGCGATGAGCCCCAGGTAGCGTCCGCAGGGCGAGGGGCGGAAGTGCTCCATGGTGCGCTGCTCGCGCTGGTGGCCCTGGATCTGGGTGATCTTCTTGACAGCGCCCGACGAGAGGTTCCAGCTGTGGAAGTAGCGCCGGCGACCGGCGAAGATGATGTCGTCACCATCGGGACCGAGGAACTCGGAGCGCCGAAGGTCGGTGCGCTTGACTTGCACCGACGTGAGGGCCGGGTTCGGAACCGGGTGCGCGGTCGGGTCAACTTGGTGCAGGTACATGATGGAGGAGACACTGCACGAGAGCAGGATGGGGTGCTTGGGGTGGAAGGACAGCGAGCTGACGGACTGCTTGTGAATGTCGGGGATGTCGCGCGAGCGCTGAATGTCGATGGTCTCGGGGCGCAGCTTGCGGCGCTTGCTGCCACGGGCATCGGCGCTGGCATTGAAAGAGTTGACGTCGCGGAGGAAGGTCTCGAGAGGAAGGGCGGATTCGACGTCGTCTTCGGCGTCACTGTCTTCCTCGGAGGAGGAACCGGCGGCTGAAGATCTTCTCCTCCGGCGCTGGGTGGCGGCCGAGGATTCCTTGGCCCACTCCGGAAGGGGGTATAGTCGGAGGTACTGCGAGCGCAGGCGGCGCGCGTACTCGGTGCCGTTCACGACATCCTCCTCTTCGGACTGACGCAGCTTGCGCAACCGCGAGGCAGCCGCAAGGGATACTGTCAACCGCTCGTCATCGCTGTCCTCCCACGCTGGAGGGTCCTCCTTCTGCTCGTAAGCCTCTAGTGCAGAGGGCGTGGCCTCTGTCTGCTTCTTATCGCCGGGAACGCCAGTATCGAACGCGAAAAGAGCGTTATCGTCGACGTGTTCGAGGCCAGTCGTGTCATCTTGCTTGTCGGTCCTAATGAGAGCCTTGGAATCGGTAATATCGGCGAGGAAGTCGTCGCGGAAAAGCTGGGCGCGGAAGGTGTCGTTATTGCCCAAGACAAAGCGTTCGAGGTCTTCTTCGTCAGAGTCCTTCTCGTCGATATCGTACGTTTTCCTCGGGTCGCCAATTGAATCCATATCGGAGTCGTCCTCCTCCTCGTCGTCTACCGACATGTCATCATTGTCGTGCATCTCCTCATCGCTCTCCTCGTCGAATCCAACGAATTCGTTGTCGTCGGCAACTTCGTCTTTCGTCTGTGGCGCCATTTTGTTCTGATTTGAGAGATTGCGCAAAGCCCAATAACGGGAAATTTTGCTATGAGATCCGGTCCTGGTCAAATGGAGTTGAAATGGACGGAAATGCCACGGCCAGTCGCTAGTGTTTGGTTTGTTTTGAGGTTGGGAACTTTTTTTTCGTTATCATTCAGCCTTGCAGATCGCAGATCCTGTCCCACTTAATCTGGACCCACTTGCTATCACAAGCATGCCAGCCTTGTTCGATGAGTTCGAAGTACTCCTTCAAAGAAAAAAAAAAAAAAAAAGGGAAACTTATCCGAGACCTCAATGCTACTGTCATCAACAATAACTTTGTAATGAAGATGACCTGATGTGAACTCATTTGAAAACAACAAGTGTGACCAGTTACGAACTAATACTATGATTATGAGCCAAGCAGAGCAAATATATGATTTCGAAAAGAACATATGCATGAAGAGTACGTGGTGTTTTCGTATCATTGCAGATATTCCCATGTCATCTCACAGCCGCGTTTTTGATTTTTGGACGACAAGCAAGTCTAGAGCCTAGCTTAACAACAGAGCACAGCTAATGCCCACCACACACAACAAGTCAAGTGCATGCTTGCAGCTCGCCAGCCCAGAACCACTACCAACATCCGATGTCTCAATAACCGTCGAATCACCAGGAGCAAAGAGGGCGCCGAGCTCGTTAGTGTCTGTCCGATCGATGTTCTCGGGCGCCAGCAACGGGTTATCAAGTGATTGGCAAGACGGGCGGTCGTCGCTTTTGCTGATGCTATTGGTCACAGAAATGGGAAGATCAAACATCGTGTAGTGGTTTTCGCCATTGAGTCTGAAGCGTTGGTGGATGGAGATCTTGTGAGTTGTCAGTGAAATTGCTATCAAGACAGTCTTGAGCTCACTATTTGGAAAACCCACATTGTAACTGCCACGATCGTTCCCATTCGTACCATCGCCAACCATGCAGTCAGGCCATGTCCACCGGACATGCTTCACGGTGCTACCAGGCTCGGAGAGCATGATATCACCGAGTGTGGCATTGTTGACCGACGCAGTACCGTTGGTGATGGTGAAGTTTCGGCCCGTTACATAGCTGTAAAGGAAGATGTTGATGTTGTAGATTTGGCTGGAAGCGTCGTCGCCGTAGGGCGGCAGAGGAAGCTTGCCATTGGCAGAAACATCGAGCGCAATCTCAATGTTGTCTACATAAGTCATGGCTTATTAGTAGCAGTTCCTTAAGTCCTTTGCCGACAACCAGCCGGGTACTAATAGTACTAACCTCCGCCAAGAGGCGTGTCCGGCTGGGGGGAATCGACGACAACAAAACCAGGGGTGAAAATCTGGCCATTGCTAATGGTAAAGTTGCTCGCAAGACCCTTAGTCGCAAAAAGTGCCGCAGCTGCAAACACAGCGAGAGACAATGATTGTGTCATTCTCAGCAGTGTGATTCAACGATCTCGGCGGGTCAAGTCCTTGGAATGCGAAGGGAGCTAAAAGAAAAAGGCAATTGTCAAGAACTAGACCGGACAGCAACTAGGCGTATCCTGGATAAGAAAGACAGCTAACTAAACTAACGTATGGATGAAAAGATCTTCAGATTGACGTTTTTGAAAAGGAGAGAAGATAAAAGATGGGAAAGGGAAGCACAAGTACGTATTGAGGAAATCAGAAAGCTTCCAAGATACTGCCGCGAGATTGAAATTGCACCGTGACATTGGTGAGAAGTGACTAACGGAGTCAAGCCAGGGGAAGAGCTTCTCTTATTCCAACATGGTTAGGTCTGCATCCGAAAGTGATGAAGTTGTGTGGGGATATCAGGTGTTTTCCAGATCCTGAGTTCTGAAGCCATTTCCACTTTGGCCGCTTGATCCAAAGCTAAAGTCCAAGTGCCGGATATGCAGTACATAGCAGATATGGAAGACGGGGTTTACGGCTTCTTGCATAAGATCGACGTGCGCCGTTTCGAGTGTCGGAGGGTCTCGCAGTGGGTGTTCAGGTTGACATGTTGAGGAATGAGTTGCGGTTGCGAAAGAGGAGAGTTGACAATGGAAATTATGCATCGATGCAATTGAGTTTCTCGCGCGTTTCATGAGCTTCGGTTCGGATTCTGGAAAGCCTGAACCCCTGGCAGCCCATTTCCCAGTGGAGCTCGCCAAACAGGAAGGAGGCCCGCTGGTGCCGGATGAGCCAACCAACCGTGCTGTTTCCCATCGAGTCATCCAAGTACCTGTGGCTAAAATGAACAAAAGCGATAACAACACAAGGGATAAAGGCTTCGATGATGCACAGACCATACTTATGCGAAGGTTACGGCGTCTATGATCATTCCGGTGAGCGCCGAAACCGAAGCCGGCTCCGGCTGGGAACGGTCTTGGCGCGGACCTAGCCCGGGGCTTGGTGCTTCCTTTGGCTGAGTGGGTTTTTTCCCCAGTGTCGATAGCACACTCCGCGACCAAACACCTTCCTGAACAAGAGAAAGTCGCAACCCGAGCCTAACAGGTCAAAACACACTAGTCGTAGGGGAACACCTCCAGGTAATGATCCTGCCCGATAACCTCTCCTCTTCACCACCGACAGCAACCAACCGACTGATTTCGAAAATTTGTAAACCATAGGTTTTACATTAGCATCGACTGTCAAGATGCCGTATACTCTGTACTACCTCCTCTAAGACTCTCATTTCATTCACTTCAGGTTGGTTGCATAAATGTCAACAGTCATTTCTAGTGCACCTACTTGGGGGGTTCTGGGCGCCAAGGCTTCCTTTCCCCCCTCTTTTTACCCTCTAAAGAGGGGGCGCGGAAAATTTGGGACAGCATTTTAATTTGGGATAGTACCCGAAATAACCCATACAGATTTACCTATTAACGCCCTGCAAAATCGCTCATTTACATTATGAATTTCGTATAATAACAACGCCAATAATAGTATACTCAATTGCTATTTTTCATTATATTGCTTCGTAAAATTATAAATTAATAAGACTTCTATATATTTATAAATTAATCGAATCGCTAGTTAATTTACTAGTACTAATACCTATAGATTATTCCCTCGTCCCTTACGCTAATATAGCTACTACTTAATAGTATATTAATATACGCTATTAATATTATTCTCTAAAATCTAACGATAGTAATAGGAAACTACCCTTAATAAAGGATATTATACGTATAATTGGGGAATTTTATAATTCGATTGGCCGTTATACAAAATTATTACGGGAGACCGGTAAACCAGTTATATTATTATAGCTACGGGGGCGCCTACGGTCGTTAATTTTTATTAAGGAGGAGGCTATTATTATATATATAATATTCTACTTTAGAAGAAAATTCCCTATATTATAGTCAATAATAATACGTATTGTAAATTAGTTACGGTTGATAAGGGTAAACCCGCTATTAATTGAATTTAATAGGCATTAGTTTATAAAGTTTATTACCGATTATCTTAAATTACATTCGACAATATATTACACTATAAATTTTAAGTATTGCTTTTGGGAATTGAATATTGAGTTTATAAATGATTAGTTTAATAAATATAAAGATATCGCCGCCGTTATCCCTTTTTGTAACCGTTAGAATAGTAATGAATATAGCGCCCGCATTAGCTACGTATTAAATAGTTGCATAAAGGTTATTATATTGAGGGAGTTAGGGGATAAGAGGAAGGTTAATATAAGATACCCTTTAATTAAATAAAATCCCTTTTAATTATATAATTTACACTTTACTATTTACTATATTAATTATTAAGTTAATTAGAAATATTTAATCTAATTAATAGGGAATTATATACTCTAATTACTAGAGTAAATACTATTAGGCATTATATTCCTATTTACCTTATTTTTAAAATTAATTTAATAGAAGAGTTTATTAATAACGAGCTTCCCAATAATATACGTTTTATAAAATTACCAATTAACTTCTCGAATATAGAGTTTACTTTCAATTAGTTAAAGTACTTTAATTTATATAGCTTTAAAATATTACCGACCTTTAAAAAAATAAAGTATAGTTTTATAAATTAGTTCGGTTGTAATTAATATAAGTATAATATTAATAATCGTTAATTAGAGGATTATATTATTAGTATTAGTAAAAGACGGTTCCCTAATATAGACCCTATATATCGATTACTTATAATTGATAAGTTTATAATAGGGTAACACGGGTATCTTCAAATATCACAATGCTAGTGCATACTATAATATTAAAGAAGAAGATAATAGAGGAAGAAAGGCGTGGCCGAAGGCCGCCCCGCACGGGAATCCCTTTATAGGAATTCCCTTATCTTATCGCTAGTCTGCAGCTAACCTACAAGTCTAGCGACCGGGCGAGCAAGGCACGTACCAAGGCACGTGCTTAGGCACGCTAGTACCTCTATCGGGTAGGTATAACTATAAGCTATACCCCGTCTACTCTAATTAATTAATCTAATCATATATATAATATATAGGATATAGTAGTCCCGCATCAAATCCCAGCCCTACAAAGAGAATTCTATTATCTTTAATAGAAATAACCTTACTTTCCTTACTTTCTCAAACGCCCCGAACGTTATAGCTTTCTTAAATCCAAACAATCCTTTTTATTAATAAAGCGAACCCTTCGCTATCCATCCACATATAAGTATACGACTCTATACTTCCGCTCGTCGGGTCGGTACTTCCAATAATCTTCTACTAAATCCTTTATTTAATTAAAATCCTCAATATCCTTCTAATAATTATTATAATAACCATATCCCTTCTATTTAACATAGTACCAGACCTTACTATCGACCTATTTATATATAATAATCTTCTTAAATTCGTACTAGGGTCCTTAATTAAAATTAGAATCGCTTTATAAATCTTCAACAGAGCTAAACGGAAAAGCGGAGCGGCCGAAGGGGTCTTTATCGTTCGGGGCTAGGGAGAGGTAAATTACCGAAATTACTAAATATATTCTTATACTTGCAAGTAATTCGAATTTATAGGCTAAGTAGCCTACTTTCTAAATAATCTTAAAAGGACCAAATCGCTATTAAAATATCTTCTAGGGTAAGTGGCCGGGTAAGTAGTAACCGTAATTAAATTTAAAGAAGACCTTATTTCCTACTTTGAATTCTACTTATTAATAACCAACATCATAACGAAGCTTAGCGTCGGCAATAATAAAATCTATAACCAATTAAACTTCTTTGCAAATATAATCTCTAATAGCTAAATTATCCTTAAAAATATAAGAGAGATTATTAATATAAATATTAGTAGTAATATCTAGAAAGCCCATAAACTTATAACCAAAGAGATACTCATATAATAAAATTTTAATATTCTTAATAAAAATACTATTTAAATTCTACTATAAGGAAGGGATAATTAATAACCAATTATAGCCAAATTTATAACAAAAAGCGTAAAAACGTATAACAATCTCGACTGTTTAATTTTTTTATTTAATTATTCTATTACTAAATAGATAATAAATTATAGTTATAAACAATTTAAAACCTATAACCTTCTATATACCTTTCTAATAAATAAATATAAATTTTTTATTATAATTAAAAATAATACTAATAGAAAAGCCCTAATTATATAATAACAAGAATTAAATAATAATAATACCCTATTCTACTGCTGTATATATAGAATAACCTGGAATAAATAAAAATCTTTTAAAAATTTTATTTATAATAGGTAATAAAATATTAAATATTTTATAACCTAATATTTACTATAGCGTATCCTCACTTAATACCTCTAGGAACCTTATAATAAAATCAATAGAAATAACTCTTATAAGGAAAATTTCTTCTAATCTAATAGATTAATAATCTCTAATTAATACACTACGGTCGATTTAATTCAATTAATATACTAAATAATATTTAAAATATTATTTAACAAATTATATCTTATTTAAAAAAGATAGGCCTTACAATTAATATATTATTCTATTACGGCCGAAATAGTACTTATTATTATATACAACCTCTAAAACGTCTTTTACAAATTTATATAGTATATATAGGTTCTTTGTACTATTAAACTAATAATTATAAATAAGGCTATCGCGTATAAAGAAGGAGTAGCCGGTCTTTAAAAAACGACTTCTCCGTCCTTAGAAACCCTTTTACATTATTTAAAATATTCTATAATTTTTATAAACTTTTTATTTATAAAATAAGCCGCTATATAAACTTTATACGTAGTAAGGTCTATTTATACCTCTAAGAACGTATACTATATATTATTCATATAGTAGGCTACGTCTTCCTATACATTATCGAGGACTAGCATTCCGTCTAAGTTACCAATCATATCTCCAACAGCTTTCAAGCGGCTTAGTGTATTGGGTATAAAGTTAAATTTGCCGGGGATATAGAAGACCCTTAGCTTATATTTAGAAAAGTAAATAAATACGTTAATCAATCTTCAATTTACTTAGTCGGTTAATATTATCCGCAGCGAAGTTTACTCGACGATACTAGTTTCAATATTTGTAAAAGTCTGGGTTAGGGACGGTAGCAGGGATTCTATCAGTATTAGTGCTAGTAGTAGTAAGGCATTTATCTACGTATTACTACTTTATAGTTACCGAACTAAACTCTTTCAAATACTTAGAATAAATTAATTAATTACTATATACGTAATAAACCGAGGTATCCGAGCTATAATCCTCTAAATCGTCTATAAAATTAGCGAAGTCCGAATCCGAATTATCGATATAATTAGTACGAATTCCGCCGGCGTCGTAGGTACGGTCGTGACTCCTATTATATTCCGGGGTGCAGTCCCTACTATAATCAACGTTATAACAATTAAATTAATTGCGATTATAATTATCGCTTTAAATATAATTGTAATTATTAGAATATTTGCAATTACAATTACAATCGCCTTTATAATCGCGGCTACAGTCACAATCGCCTCTACAATCGCAATTACAATAATATTCGCAATTACAGCTATAATTAAACGCTTATTTGGAACTTCTATTAAGGCGGCCTTATTAATTACTATAAATAGCATACTTACTTCTTATAATAGCGAGTAACATAGCTTTAATCTTTTCGATATCCTTAAAATAGTCCTCAATTTAATTAAAAGAAGGGGGGGCATAAAGCACTATTTTAATATTAATACTTATACTATTCTAAATCTAAACTATTATATTGTATTAATTATTACTACTCTTAAAAAGGATACCTATAGTTTAACTGAGGCGGAACTACTTTAAAATATATATTAACACAGTATTCTCATCCTTATAAATATTATATAATAATAATCTACCCTTATTAAATTTTCTAATAGTAATTACTAAATTGGAAGTAAATTTTTTAATTAAAATTATAATTAAATCGCCCAAAAATTTACAAAAGTACTACCGTTTAGTAGGGTCTAACTAATTATACTACTATATATAAACGGCTCCTTATAGGAAGGTTAATTATATATAAATAAACTACTTCTTAATAGAGCCCGAGTAATTATCCTCTAAGAGGGCGTTAAAATAATCGGCGAATATAATAATATTTATATATATAATATTATTACCATTCTCGGTTATACCTATATTATCTAGGTTATTAGCGAAGGGGTTAAATATTCCAATATTATTATATTTAAATTTAGGCTTATTATCCGGGTCGCTATAAACTTAATAAATAATAGGGACGCAACGAAGGTTATAAATATTAAAATATTTAAAAGGAATATAATAATTATCCTTATTATTACTATCTTCGTCGGTATCATTACTATTATTATTTAAATTACTAAAAGCGGCTATAATTGTACAAACGATAGGGGTATTAGGGGGACTACCTCCGTCTCCAACCTTACTAAGGATTATAATAATTTTACTAACCTTACTAGTAATAAGGATTATTATTTTAGCTTTTCTAATTAAGAAAACATTATTAATTTAATTAAATATATTTTAAGCGGCTTACTCTAAAGTAACTTTACTGATTTTATTGCGGGATAAATAGGGATAAACTATAATATAAATATTTTTCGTGTATAAATTGCGGATCTATTTAATATATCTTTCGTACATTACAACTTATTTTTCTATTATTTAACGAAGATTATCGTTTCGGTCGTATAAACTGTTAATCCAATCTATAAAATTATTAATATTAAACTCCTCCTTATTAAAGGGTTTAATAAAATAAAGATTATTATAAGGATGTATGCGGGGGCGAGTTAAAAGGTTACTATTATACGTAACGGAGCTATGGGGCGTAGGTACGGAGGCAAACTTACAGATTTTAGGATTAGTATATATATAAAATAATATTTTAATAACTTCGGAATCTCTATTATTAATAAAGTCGTCGGTAATTAACTTAATAAAGGAATAATATTAATTAAGTTAATTAATAGGACAATAAACCGCAATAATATTAAATTTATCCGATAAAGTATCGGAGAAATATCCTAACATTTCTTTACCTTTACCTTTATTGAATAGGGTAAAGTTGGAAGTTTTACCGATAGTCAATAAAACGATCGCTCTTATAACCTCCTTATAATTAGCTAAGATATTAAACTCGAATCCGGCTATAATAATAGTAAATTCGTTAATATAATAACCCTAAGCATAAACATCCTTAATATAAATTATAAATTACTTATACATCTTATCTTTAAACTACCTCATAGTATAATCAATATCCTTAATTATAATATTAGTATTATTCAAACGCTTCCAGAATTTCTTATTAGAAATACGGTTAAGGACGCCTCTATAAGAACTATTATCATCGTCAAACTCATCTTCCCGTTTAGCGGTTATTGTATTACAATTATCCTACTATAATCTATATTTTTTAGGAAAGGCTAAATACGGCGTAAAATTTTCCAATAAGTCGATTATTAAAAATTATTGTAATTTACTAAATAATAAAGCGCTAGTAACAAAAGAAATAATATTACTAATAATACCTAACTTAAATTAATTTATAATAGAAGAAAGATTAATAATATTTAATAAACTAACTTAAATTTAAATAATATTGCGTACTAAGGCGGAGTTATTACGAAATTAAAGCAAAATTAAGAATTAACTACTTAAACAATTAACATTATAAATTAAGGGCGCGGATAATTTATAAAGCGAATAACGCAAAATTATCTACTCCGGAGGGTCTTTATTAATTATAACACTTAATTATTAAAAGCGTTAGTATAAATTCGCTTGCCTATAATTACAATATTAGAGGGTAATAAGATTAGGGTAATAGTAAAAGAAATAAATAAGAAGGTATTTAACTTCATTAATACTATCTTTATAACAAACAATAATTTAGGGTAGTACATGGGAATATATACATTGGTTTTTAGTAGTAATTTTTTTCAAAAATTTTCAAAGTATACAGGATTAGGGAAGTACTTTCTAAATTGAACAAACCTAAATAATTAATATAGAAAAAGAATAGAAAAAGAAGGAGATCGAATATGAGGAAATAGGATGGGAGATTAATAGAATATTAACTTTTCGTTAAGTTAAATAATTAATTTCTATCTCTTTAGCAATTCTTAATTATATAAAATTAATTTTTAATAATTGTTAATTATTTATCTTTATTTATTTAATATACTAAATAATCTTTTATCCTTTTTAGGGAAATACTCATTCGTATTCCCATTTACATCCGGAAGAAAAATATAAAAAGATCCAATAATTACCTTCGTTTTCCAGCGAAAACTGAATATTAAACTATTTAATAAATACGTAACTCCAATAAATCGTATCTAATTTAATACCTCCCATCTCGACCATCCAAAAAAATTTAAAAATTATCTACTACTCTACCTAATTAAATAGCTAAGAACTACGGTCCTTATATATTATACTAGTTATAGTAGTATTAGTATTATTATTATAGTTTTCTCACCATTTTAAATTAATAATAAGAACGAGAGAGGTATTAAAATTCTACACTAAATTAGCTAAAACGAATATAAGGAATTTACAACTTCCTATCCTCGTTAAAATTTGCCTAATATTTATTAACAATATTTAATTAATCGTTACAAAAAAGTTTAAATAGCCTCATTTTAAAAAAGAATAAAAATCCTTCGCACCAGATATTTACTACAATCCGGGGCCCTTAATAATAGCCAATATATAGCTATATTAATAGCCGTACTATAATTGGTAATAATATAATTAATTAGTAATTACCCGACTACTATTTAGATATAATGTTGGAGTACGAATAATAATATAATTAATTAATAAAAAAAATGCATAAACGAATATTTAAATAATAATAATTAAATGTAAATAAATATAAATAATAAATAAATTACTAAATAATAATAATTTAACTATATAACCCAATAAATAAATAAATATTTAATTAATAATACTTAAATAATAATAAGAATAAACGATTAATAAGCTATTTAAATAATAGTTTAATTGAAAAACTATTTAAAAATAATAAGTAACGAAAGAATCTATTAATAATTAGGGTAGGTATTAATATTAAACCTTCAAGGACCACTATCCTTAAATTAATAGTATATAGCCCCTACCTAAGTATAAAAAAATTAGACAGTCCTTAGACCCTTTTCCTCGAAAACTTATAATTAATTCCCTAAAAGGAAGAGTACTAACTATTATCTCCAAATTCCTCCTTCGTAGAATATATCGACTATTACTATTAATAGATTTTCAGGATTGTAATTATTACTATTATTATATTTTAAAGAACTAAAAGGAAATAATTAATTACTATAAATCTTTATTAGAAGGGCTTTAATAATAATATTATTAATATAAATAAGAATTGCCTCTTATTAATATTAATAATAGAAATAGTAAGAAGGAATAGAATAGAGAATAAGAATTAAAGAAATTCCTTTTACTTAAGAAAAGAAAGAGAAAAGGGATATTAGAAGGATAAAAAGAGGAATATTAATAAGAAATTTCTAATTAGAAAAGGTATATAAGTATTTTATTAGAAGAAAAATAGTTAAAAGAAGAATAAAGATCCTTAATTAAGAAAAAGAAAAGAAAGGAGGGTAGGATGAGAAATAAAATAAAGATAAATATGTAAATAATATAAATAATATTAATAAAATCCAAAATAACCGGAATATTTTTATAATTTTAATTTCAGATATTAATTAAGGAGCATTAAATTAACCTCTTATATTAATACTAAAACTATTCTTATTATTTCTCCCGAATCCTACTTTTCCTTCCTCTATTTCTATATTAAAAATTATTTTTTTTCCTTTTCTAAAACCTAATTAATCTCCAATACCTTTACTTATCCTATTAAGAAACCTATTACTAATCCCCTTAGGGAATCCTTTACTAAATTTAAATAGAAAAGATTATTATTAAATCTTTTATTATAGGGATAATAGCGGATATAATTAACTTACTATTTAAAATCTACTACTAAACCTACTTAATTCTATTCGTACCCTATATTTATATGCCTTATTTACCCTTCCGCCTAGCGTTCAAACCCGGCCTCCGCTTCCTTGTATCATTTTTTTATAATTTATTTAATTGCCTTTAGGACTTTATTATACTAAATTAGAAATTAATTATTCCTAAAGCTTTAAATTTGAATAATATCCTCCGAACCCCTAAAACTATTATTCTATTACCTTTACTTCTACCCCTTTTAATAATCGTTAATATCCTTCTTTAGGACTATTAGGACTAAGTATTATAATATTTAAATAATCCGAATAGCCGTAAAAGCCTAAATATAAATTATAGTAAAATTTAGGTATAGATCCATTTAAAGGTCTATTTAATACGTACTTGGCATAAATATTAATAGGTAAGACTCTTACAACTTCCTTCGTAAAGGATTATACGCCTAATATATAATTTAAAAAGAAGAATATATTTATATATTTAAAGGAATTCAATAATAGAATTTAAAACTATTACCTCTCTAATAAAGCCAAATTAAATA
The DNA here is from genome assembly GCF_033458365.1 of Neurospora hispaniola. Taxonomy (NCBI): domain Eukaryota; kingdom Fungi; phylum Ascomycota; class Sordariomycetes; order Sordariales; family Sordariaceae; genus Neurospora; species Neurospora hispaniola. The sequence continues at coordinate 4,200,738 of NW_026944407.1, read as the reverse complement.
TTTAATATTAATAATATATATTAGACGTCCGAAAGATTTATAAAGAAATAATAAAGGATGCTACTAATAAGGGTACTTAAATATAAAAAGAATTTTATTATTTTTTAAAATGAGAATTCTTAATATTAGACCCTAATTAGATAGATAATAAAATTATTTTATTGAAAGTTTTCTATAGTAAATCAATTCCCTATAATAGAGAGAAGATTATTAAAGTAGTACTTCGGCATTTAATACTTTTAACGAAGCAACCGGATAAAGAGAAGGATTTTATTTAATCTATAATAATATACAATTTCTATAAGAAATTTACAAAGAAGATTAAACGAATAATTATAATAATTATAGGTTTTAAAGAAAAAGTCTATTAAATAACTTAATTATAATTCTATACTAAAATAATTAAAGCTATTTACAAATATTTTAATTTTAAAAATAATATTTATATTAATAATAAAGTAGCTATCTTATTAAATAATAACTTTAATATAAATCGGATTAAAAAGAAAGTATTAATAATCGTTAAAAAGAGAAGTAGCCTAATTAGATTAAATAGCGATTCCAATTAACTTTCTTATAAAAAAACTCCTTCAATAAATTAAATTACTACTTCAACGCCTACTATTTCCTATTTAATTGAGAAATTAAATATCAATAAAATAACTAAAGAATTTAACTAAATAAAGTTTATATAGTCCCAACTCGATAAAAAATTAATAAAAAAATAAAAAGAAGAAATTTAAATCAATTATTCATTAATAATTAATTAGGGAGGCACTACTAATAAAGGAGGAGGATATATAGGCGGCTCTTTTATAAAAAGTAAACAAAGAAACAATAAAGGAGGGAATTAAAGCCGTAGAAATTCCTACTAAATCCATTATTATTAATATAATAATAATTATTATTAAAATTAATATTAAAAATAGTAAATAATATTTAAAAAGGTAAATTAATAGTCTTTCAACTTCAGAATCCTACGTACACTTCCTAAATAATTATTACTATTAATAATAAAGAAAATTATAATAATTTCATTCCTAATAATTTACTAATTTTAACCGCTAAAAACAGGAAACTAGGACTTTTAATACAATTTTAAATAGTAATTTATAGGATATTTCCTAAGTATAAGACTATTTTCAACTACTAAGAGAAGAATATTTAAATATTAAAAAAAAAATACCGTTTCGAATTAGAATTCTCCTTACTACCTAATAATAGCCGCGGCTAATAGTAGTAAAAGAATAATAATACAAATACTTCTATAAATATAATAGGCATTAATTTATTAAATTATTATTATATAATCAATAAATTAAATATTACCTAAAAAGTATACTAGAAATTTCTAACCGAATATAAAATTATTACAATCCGCCAAATACCTGTAGAATATCCCTAAAACCTTAATAACTATTTTATAAGCTAATTTTATATTATTAAAGATTATTTAATTTAATTATTATTTAAAGGATAAATATTTAAGGAAATAGGGAATATATTAGAAGAATTTAATCCTATTATTATAAGGCTATTATTACTTCTAATTAATAGCCTACTAAGTACGCTCCCCGAAGATACATTAAAATTGGAAAACGATATTATATTTGCTAAATAAATATTTTCTTCCTTATACTATATAGAAGCCCCTATAAATTCCTCCGTATAATTTAAATATCGAAATCCTTCTATAACTCTTATAGAAATATTATATAAATTTAGAATAGATTAAACATAATTCCTTTAAAGAATATAATTTTTAAATTATAAAATTAAAGATACCCATTAAAGGATAATTAATATTATAATTAATTTAAAGCTATTTAATTAAAATATTAATATAAGAGGGTCTAATAAATAAATTATAAACTTTACAAGAGAAGTATCCTTCCCTAACCGTTTAATTAAGTAACTATAATAATCGGATACTATTAATAATAACACTACTATATTTAAAAATAATCTACCCTAACCCCCTTCCCTAAAAATTAATTAAATACCTCTAGTAAACCGGCTAATAAAAATCCTTAAACTAATTATAGAAAATAAAGTAACTAATTTACTAACCCCCAATTCCAATAAGAAAAATATAAGACTTAATACTTTATTTATAAAACCTATTAAAATAATTAATACCAACGCTATTACGAAGGAGGCTATTTAATAAATAAAAGAATAATACCCTCTTATTTCTAAAATTATTAATTATAATATTCTTTATCGAATTAGGGAATTATATTATATAAATCGACGATTTATAATTATACTTATTATTCTAATTTAATATAAAATTAGCTTAAATAAGGAGAATATTATTAAAATCTCCTATAAAGGTAACATAATAATTAATTAGTCTAAAAAAACAAATAAAATTATTCTTATAACCTAATATAAAATTAATAGTATATTTATTATAAAAATTCTAAATAATAGTATAGAAAACCCGGATTCTACTAAAACCTCTATCTATTACTTAAATTAAAGATTAAATAATATAATTAAATTTATTCGGGAAAATATATTAAAATCCGCTTTTAAATATATAATAAAGGTAATTACTCTTATATAATTATATACCTACTTATACAAACTCTCCTACCTATTACATTTAAGGAATACAATTAAAATATCCATTCTACTAATTTTATTTATCTCCCTATAGTAAAGAGGGCTAAAGATTAGAACCTTCCTTAATACCAGCATAAAAATAAATACAATTACTTACAATTTAACTAAGGAATACAGATTAACTATTATTAATACCGGAATATTAAATACAAATAATAACAGCGGTAAACAGGATTTTATTAGGGAAGTATACAATTAAATATAGCTAATTAATATTCTATAGGAAGTATATTTCTTCGTTACCACTACTTACCTACCGTATTATAATATTATACTTAAATAACCCTTCTTTAAAAATACCTAAATAAAATTAAATTATTTAATTAGCGGTATTAAATTAGTAAATATATTAATAGAGGAAATAATTATTAAAATTGTATTAATTCTAAAAAAAAGAGTAAGGCTAAGTATATAAATATTACTATATACCCAGGAACTCGCCGAATAACCGTCTCCTTTAAATAAGCTCGCTAACTATTTAGAGATTAACTTTAAAATTAATATATTAGCTCCTACTTAGTATAATAGCAAAGCCTAAAACGACATCCTTAAATAGATAGAAAATTCGATAGTTAATAAATTATTGAAATATTTATAGTATATTCAAAAAAAATATCATTTATTAAGAAACGCCGTTTTTGGATTCTTCTAAGAATTTTTATAGAATAAACTATTTAATATTAAACAATTTAAAAGATTTTTATTTAAGGATTTTAATAATACTAATTATAATAAATTAAATAATATATTTAATATAATAATTATAGGGAGTACTCCCTAATTTATAATAAAAGAAAAAAAGTTTATAGCAAAACTTAGAAAGTAAATATATAATTTTATTCGATATTAAACGTTAGTATAACAGTTAAAATATATAAATTAAAAGAAAAAAACTTATAAAAATAATAAATTTATACTTACTAATAGGAAGGCTAATCAATTGTTACCAAATAATATAATACCCTTTAAAAACTTCACTACTTATATTATATATAAGCGAAAAAATTAAAAAGTATTACTAATCGACAATACACCTTTTAATAAATTAAAGTTTAAAGGAAATTTAAAATAGAAATTATAGTATTTTATAATTTTGAAAAATAAATTAGAATAATAAAAGAAAATTCATCCGTCACTATAGGATAAAATTATTATACTATATTTTTCGAAAATATTTGAAGGAGAACAATTAACCCCCGAACGCCTTTAAATTATATTTAATAGTTTGAATAATAATTTAATTAAGGAACAATAAGAAATATTTATTTATATTCTTTATAATTGTAAAGTAGTTCTTATTTAGAATTTTAATTACGTAGGGAAAATTAAATTTAATATTTTCCCTCCTTAAAAAATTAAAATAGTCCTATATTTAATATAGTAATATAAATCAATCCTAATATTAAAGGCTAACTACTAAAAAGTTTACGAATTATTAAAGGATTAAATCTAACAAGGAATACTAAAAGACAACTATACTGTTTACTAGAATAATTAGTTCCTAATTTCCAAGAAAAATAATAGTTTTTAATTAATTAATAACGTTTAATAAATTAATATTATTATTTTATAGGATTCTAATATCCCTCCTAATTATAAAGAATTTAATAAAGAATTCGGAGGATTTAAAATACTTTCCCTCTTCGACTTTTTTTTTAAATACAATTAAATCCCTCTTAATAAAAAAAATAAGGATATAATTACCTTTTAAAGTATAATAGGAATAAAAAGAATAATTATACTACCCTAAAGAAGAACGAATTCTATTACTTAATTCTTAAAAATAATAACTAAAGTACTATATAATTTAATTCCAACTATTTATTAACTCTACCTAAATAATATTTATATTAAATTAATAATTATAAATTATAATAGACTTAAAATTAGATTTAAAATATAAAAATATATTTTTAATTACTTAATTAATATCGATAAAATCTTAATTAATATCGAATTTAATAGTTATATTATTACAACTAGAAAGTTTAAATAGTATTAGCCGGAAATTGAATTTATAGGATACCTTTATTCAAAGAACAATCGACGACCTTCTCCCTTTAAAATATTTAAAATCCTTTAGTAGGAGGATTATAAATTTATTAAATAGAAGGGTAAAGAATTCCAATAACTAAGAATTTTCCTAGGGATTATTAAATATTATTAAATTTAAATTAAAAATTTTAGTACTATTATTTAACCCCTATACGCTCTATTTAAGAAAAATACTAGATAGTAATAAATTAAAAATAAGTAATTTACTTTAAAATATTTATAGTATAAAGTTTTATCTACTCTTTATTTTATACTTATTATTTATAATAATACCCGCTACAACGAAATTTTCCTTATAATAAACGTATTACTAATTGGCTAGGGAGCGATCTTTAAATAAATTAGCCTAAATAGCCGATACTACCCTTATTAATTTGAGAGTAGCATTTAATTAAATACTGAGAAAAGATATAACGCTACTAAACGAGAATTTCGAGGGCTGCTTTATACCTTAAAGCGGCTAAAACGCTATTTATTTAATACCCATTTTATTATTAAAATTAATATATAGGTTATAATATATTAATTGAATAGTACAATATTTAATATCCTAATAGTAATAATTATATATTAGATTATTTAAATCCGACTATTTAACTTCGAAATTAAATATATTCCTAGGAAAAAGAATATTATTACTAATACCCTTTCCCGTATACCTCCTTCAATAGTAAATTAGTAGGATAAAGTTAATAAAGAAAATATTAATAATTATATAGATTAATAGATCTATATAATTAAATTGAACGGAATACTAAATTAAGGGAAGAAAACCTAGGAATTTTTAAAGGGTCGTTGGATTTATAATTCTTAAAGGATTGTTAAATACCTTTAAACGCTAGAACTACCTATTAATTTAATTATTAAATAGGAATAATAATACTTTAAAATAAAAGTTTTAAAATTCTTCTTCTAGGAAGGAGCCCTATAATTGCAATTTATATATATTAATTGGGTACTACATAGACTTATAAACGACGATATCGATCGCAATATTGTCTTCTATAAATATTATAATAAAATTAACTATAAGGGAAGAAAAGTAATTTACTATTATATTACTAACTTCTACTAGTAGAAGGGTATTTATTCCTATATAGAAAACCGTATTAGGTCCTACCTAGATTGTTAGAAATAGAATCTTAAATAGTTTATTAATATTTTTTAATATATTAATCCATTATTATAATTATTTTATAAATAAACGTTAGATATTTAATATATACTAGATAAGGATGGAAAAAGGATAGGGATTATTAAAGCGCAAAATAATTTTATTAGTTATATTAAAGTAAATATTCTCCCTATAATAAATTTGAAATATATTATTCGCTTTATTAAAGTATAAATCATTTATTAATAGGGTTTTCCCTTATTAATCGTCGTTAATAATAGATCGGAATTCTGTAAAAATTATAAAGAATTATTAAGGAAATTCAATATTCCTTTTATTAGGATCTCACCCTATAATTCTAAAGCAAATAGAATAAATAAAATTAGACATTTCCCAATTACCGTAGTACTAATAAAAATTATAAGTAGTATAGGATCTAATTAGAAACCTTAATTACCCTATATCCTATTTACAAATCGGACTATAATTTAGGGAAGCTATAGTTTTATTCCCTTCTATTTTAATTATAGATATAATTCTATTTTACTAATTAAATTTAATTTACCTTCTTAGAGAATTATACGATAGGGTAAAATATAGAATAATAGATTACTAGAAGCCTAGCTCGATTTAATACTTACTAGAACCCGTTTATTTTAAAATAGTAAATATAAATTTACTTTTATAATTAAACGAATTTCTATAATACGGTAAAAGGCCGTAGAATACTATAATATAATAAATAAAGGAAAGATTAAACCTAATATTATAAAACTACGGGTGAGGGATCTAATATTAATTTATAATTATATTCAATAAATTAATATAAATTCAATTTGAAAATTTACTTATTATTAGTTTAGTCCGTTTCGTATTAGAAAAATTACTTCTAAATACAAATACTTTTTAAAAATTTTAAACGGAATTAATATTACAAACCTTTACCCGGCTAAGAGAATTAAAAAGTACTTTTCATATAATAATATATAATTGGAACTAGATTATAATATAATTGAATAAGAGATACTTCCTTTACTATATCCGAAAGAGACTCTAGAGGAACTTATAATTAATAAAGATACTACTAGAAAAACTATAGATTATATAATTAAATAAAATAGTAGAAGGAAAATACGTTAAATAGCACAATAGAATAATAGGAAATTTAAGATTGTTTTGCCTAAGGGGAAATTTACAAATTAGAAGAGAAAGTTTAATTGTACGGTTAATATTATCTATCCGTACGGTGATCCACCCTGTCCTCCTATACCCAACCCTAACCCTACAGACTCCCCTAATATTAGATATATTCTTTTATAAATTTCGCCCAGAAATTTGGGCATTTTATTCTTATACGCCGTACCAAGCCCAGACTCTAGACTACAGCCAGTGCACGCACTAAACTAGATTTATAGGGTACTTTACAGCGTACTTTATAAGGTATTTAGCAGTACGGTTGTATATCGTACTTAATTGAATTGTTTAATTAAGCGATTAATTAGTTGTATTTAATTTATATTAATTTATATATCTATAATCTATTTAATTTCTACTATGTAATCGAGCAGTCTAATTATAGTAAGTCTCTTTTATTAGGTTTAAGTGCTAGTTGGAGTGTTGGTTAGCGTGCCTCTTCCCCTTGTGCCTCCCCTCCTTATACTTCCTTTACCCCGTATAAAGCTGCCTCCTTCCCTTGTACTTCCTCCTTTTTGTATAGTTTGTATAGAATTTTGTGGGCGGCTTTGTCTTTTCTGTAACGGAATAGGAGGTTGGGTATTTATTGTATCTTCTACTATTAAGTTAATACTTTCCTATATAAATGTGTTTCGTTGGATTAATAGCGTTATTCGTATCGATATTGTAGGGTTGCGGCTTCCCCTAGGTTGGCAGCCGCGGGTAGGCTAGAAGCGAGATTATCCCTAACTTCGTTCTTAATTCTATAATACTATTATTTAGAATTGAGTTAACGTTATAAATAGAGGAGTTTAGGTATTAATTAATGTAATTAATCGGAGGGTATAAGGGTTAATAATAAATGGTACGTTATTATAAGGGCGATTATAAAGGTTTTAAATACGATTGAAGTCTTAATAAATAAAGTAATTATTTTTATTAATAAGACTTTTCGAAAGTTATTAGAATAGGTGAAAGTTTAATTTAATTAATTTTAATAATTTTTATTAGGGAATTATTAAAGTAAGTAATAAATGCGAGTATAGTAAATTGTATTGTTTAATAAATTTGCTTGTATATAATTTTAGTTTATTGGGGGTAGGGCGATGTATTGATGGTATAGTATTAAGAGTAATATGATATTAATATATTACTATATTAATAGTTCGCTAGTAAATTTAGTTAGGAGCCTCTCTTAATTATAGTATATTAAGGTGTTCGAATTTGGTACGTTTTATTTAGTATTTAATTGCTTCGTCAATTGCGATTTTTATAGCATTAAATATTTTGAAGTTCTAAATGATAATTTGAACAATTAAATTAACGCTTATATAAATAATAATAATTAATATATTATATAATATATAGGAGAGATATAGGGAGGGATATTTGTAATAATGAAGTTTTTTAAATTATAGTTCATTAATTTAATTAGCAATGTAGTACGGTAATTGAAGTTCAACCTTTCGTTAATATAATAAGTAGCCTACTTCTTTTTAATAATTATATATATATTGTTTAAATATGTGATAATTGCCGTTTACTATACAAAGAAGTTTTTAAGTCTTTCTTAAATAGTATTAAAAACTTTAATAATAATTGTATAATAAATATATTTCTAAAGATTATAAAATTTAGATTATAAATATTCTATAGTATTAAGAGGAGGACCTAATTAGTTAGTCCTATTAATTAATTGATTTAAGCGAATAATAATACGTTTATTTTTCTTATTAAATTTTATTAAGTTTATAGTATTATTAGGAGGTTATAATTAGGCTTTTTACCCGGGTGTTAGAGTTGATACTAATATTTCTCGCTATATTTATATATTAGTTACATTGGTATAGGTTTGAATAATTAGGGTAGTAACCTTTTTATTCTATTTATACTTAATATTTAAAATTATATTTTTATTAATGTGAAAAATATAAAGTTAGGGGCGCGCTGCTAGATAAACTCACTTAATAGCCGCCCTTATAGTATTATTATAGTTTATAATAGTAATTAATAGGATGGTAATGGTAATAGCTTTACAACGAGCGTTGATTTAGTCTATTAACTAATTAAATCCCTCTTGTTTCTTGTTATTTACGAGTTTAAATGTGTAGTTAAAGGTATAATTTAGTCTAATTATACCTATAATTTAGAAAAAGGCTAGGCTTTTATTATTAGTTTTATATATATTATCGTATAATTAGACTTAAGGATTTTCCTTCTATATTTACTCTCCCTATAAATTATTCTAAAAGAGAGTAATTAATTTAATTTTAATATTATTTATCTAATTAATTTTAAAATAAACTTCCTTTTCTATAAATAATTTCATAATTTATTAAAAGGGGTTATAATTAATATTAGTATACCTTCTAAAATTATATTAAAAGTTAATTAATTATTTAATTTTGAATTAAATCCCTAAGAATTTCTTACGCAATTCAAATGCGATCTAGCGGTTGCATATATTAGGGCGGTTGAAATATCGAACAATAAATACCTTATATTCAATATTAAATATTCTATAAACTAATACATTTTATTTAGGAAAATAGGTATATTTATTATAGCCTTTTTTCAATTTAAAAGTTTATTATTTGAGGTTAGTTTTTAATACTTTAAAATACCTTCCCTAAAAGCAATCCTTCTTGGTAATTAAAGTAAATCGAGAGTGAGCTTTAGATTTGCAACGTAGGCCGTTAGTGTAAATAATATTGTATTGAGTAGGATTAAAGTTTTTAATTTTATTAGTAGATTACATTTTAATAACTTTGTATCCCTTTTTTTTAATCTATTTAACAATAGTGTTGAATACTTTATCGATAGTATTCTACTAGATTGTAAAGACGGGGTCGTATTCCTTTTTATTATTATTGTTAGTTTTAATTATAGGGATATTATTATTATTATTAGAATTATTTAATTAAGTAAAGGTAGGTTCAATTAGAGTAGTAATTAGGGTAGTAATTGGGGTAGTACTTATTAGGGGTCTTAAACGAGGGTTAATAAGAGTAAGGTCGATTATTTAATTAATTTAATTAGGGGGGTAATTACCCGCGCTATGGTCGTACGTGCCCGTTGGTTGGAGGGTTATTGTATTAGCTATTTATATTATAGTTAATTGGGGAAATATATTGAAAAGTAATAGATTATTTTGTACTATCGATTAGATAAGAGTGTTTTGTTTACTTTAGTAGTATTTAATAATATGTAGGGTGGTAGATTGATTGAATACGACGAGGTGGTGATGTGTGTGGTTTAGTAGAGGAAGTAATACAACGAGGTATATATTAGAATAATTATTAAATTAGATTAAGGTGGCTAGTATAATACGAGGGTGGCTAGTATAACCCCTAAATATATATAATAGCTTGAAATTTGGGAGTTTAGCGGGCACGGTACGTACTAGATAGGTGCGGGTCGGTCTAGGAGTCTGTAGGGTTAGGGTTGGGTATGGGAGGATAGGGTGGATTACTGTACAGATAGACAATGTTAACCGTACGATTAGACTTTCTCAATTAGAAACCGATATATAAGCTAGGAAATAAGGAATTCTAATTAATTTATTATTTTATACGAAAGGAACCGAATAAATATTATTATTCCTTTCGAAGGAAAGAGAAAGATAAAAAGGATTATATATTATTATAATATTAAAAAATATTCCCTATAGATTTTACTTACTATCTTTCTATATACTACTAAATTTACCTTATTCTTAATTAATAATATATAAGAAATTAAAAAAATTAAAACGTTTAAAGACGTTTGAAATAACTACCCTTATTACCCCTAGAGAAAAATTTTTTACGTATTTCCCATACTAGAATTCCCGTCCTAAAATACCGCGCAAATATATTAATTACTTTATTAACCTTTATATATTAGAGGAATTTAACCCTAGACCCCTAATATATAACTCCCTTTCCTATTGAAGATATTCAACCTAAGGCCCAATCTTACCCCTAAAGAATAGTCTAATACGAAATTATAAAGGAGGAATATTAATTATAGTCCAAATTTCCTAACTACTATACTATCTAACCTTAAATTTACTAAAATTACCTACTTTAAAAATAAACTTTAAAGAAATAGAATTTATAATATATTCTTTAACTATTTTATAATACTATATATAATTACTATAAATACTATCCTTAAAGCTAGGTAATAAAAGTAAACGATATTCCGTAAAAGGATTTATAACTATAGCCCGTTCAAACTCGTTAAAAATACCACAGAATACTAATACATATTCTTTTTAATATATCGAGACGCAGTAATTATACTATAGTGAATTACTAATATTTAGAGAAGAAAATTAGTAGAGAATTAATTAATTGAACGGAAATATATATTTTTTACTAAAAATCTAGATAATTAGCGCTTTTAACCGCTTATCTTATTGAATTATATAATAAATATAGCGACTAAATAGCTAACTACCTTTAGTATCAATTTAAACTAAATTTAATATTAAATTAGGGAAAATTATTATTTATTTAATTTAATTTAAAAATTATCCCTTAGCCCTAAAACTATTAAATATTTATAAGAATATTTCCTAACAGTTAAGGAATCCCTATAAAAAAACAAAATACAACGCTTTAAGAAAGTAAAATATAATATAAATTTTTAAATAAACAATAACTAATTTTATACCCTCTATTAGCGTATAAACTCCCTAAATAGTATTTATAGGTAAAGGTCTTAGCCTAATCTATTACCAAATTTATAAATAGAGAAATTTATAAATTTTAGGGCGATTATTATATTATATTTAGTAAAATACAAAATAGGGATAGATTAGCTTAAAAATATTATTATACTACGGCCGATAAATATTATTCTTATAGGCATTCTAACAAATATCAACTAACTAATTAATAATAGCGGGAGGAAGAAGTTACATAGGATTTACACGTCTTTAAAACTAATTAGAACTATAAATAAACATTTTAATAATAAATATTTAATATAGAAAGAAGAAAATTAATAGAATAATAAGGAATTAATTAGAAAAGGAAGGAAGTAAGAAGGAAAACCCGACCGAAGGAAGTAGGTTCTTATACCCTAATAGTAGATTATTATTAATACCTAATCTATTATTTACTATTTTAAGAAAAAGCAATTATTTAAAGAAAACCTACTACTCTAAGTAACTATTGAAATAGAGCAAAAACCACACCAACACGAAAAGCACCCTACCACACCTAAATATAGTAAGGAGCAAATCTAAAGTTGAATATAGCTTTTATCCTTAGGAATTGAAATAGAGTAGCAAAATTATAACTTATCAACTACTACCAAAGACTAACGAGAAGGATAAAATTCTCCTTATTAGTCTTAAATTAGTTAAATAGGTTTAAAAGTTAATTCTTTTATAAGAGGGTTATTAAATTTACTATTATAAGAGCATTCAATAGTAATTCTATAGTATAGGAGTGGGATTCTTTAGTCTATTATTGAAGATAAATATTATCTAATCTAATTTAGAGTCCCTCCTTCCTTTCTCTTCTCGGTCGGGATTTCCTCCTTATATCCCCTTTCTACTTATTATATTCCTAAAGTCCTATTTAACTAATATAATAAATCTATTCCTTAATAAACAATAAGCTAAGGCTTAAATACCTCTACTTATTATTTAAAAATAAAAATCCATAATAAAAAAAAGAAGAATATATAAAGAAAATAAAAAAAGAATAAACGAACTACCCTATATTATACTTCCTTTTAAATATTCTTATAATCCTCTTTAAAAATACTTATATACCTAAAATAAAGAGTAAAAAAGGAATATACTAATACCTATAATTAAATAGGAGATCTATATTAAAGAAATAATAATAAGAAAAAACGAATTATAAATTATGCTAATAATAATTTCGAGTAAATAATTAGAGTAGAAATTTCTTCCCTTACTCCTATCCTCCTCTCCTATATTTCCTAACACCCCTAATAATAGTCCGCTCTCTCCTCTTTACTTCCTTCTCTCTTTTCCTTCTCTTTTCTACCTCCTTTTTAAATAAATTCTTTATATTTTCTAAATTTATATCTAATAAATTTTAGACTTTACCTATATTAATTACCTTAGGTTAGAATAATTCCTATTTTATTTTCCTTAAAAAAATTAAAACGTATCTCCATTCTACATTCGTTATAGAAATACTCTTAACGCATCCAATCTTTAATAAATCCTTCGCAATTAATCTCTTCGTTAGGAATATAAAATAATTAATTAAAAAGCGGTTATAATTTCTAAATACAATTTTTATTACCTATACTTTATTACACTTCGTTATCCTCTTTTTCCTAAATTTCAAAAGGGTAGAGGGGTCTAATATTAATCTTTTCTTTCGTAGAGTCTGCGGTATTTTAAGTTTAGGAGCGGATCCCTCCTTCTCTAGTTCGGATTTAGACTCTAATATTTTATTAAATATAAAGGTAGGGTCTCTATTTTTATCCTCAATATTCCTTTACTCGGATATATCTATAGCAACGTCCTCCTACTTACTAATAGAAATTAAAATAGGTAATTTAAATCCCTACTAAATTAAATTATAAAAGGCCTTAAAATCTCCTATTACTACCTCTTCCGGCGGATTTCTAATAATAGGCGGGTATAGCTTTTTATTATAATTATACCCGTTACTTAGCTTATTATTTAAAATTCGTACTAAATTTTTATATTATTCCTCGTTTAATAATTCCTTTATATTACTAATTTACTATACTTTAGTATAATTATATATAGTATATATTTACTACTTAACTATAATTTCCTCTAATTATTTTATATTATTAATCTATACCTAAGGTTTTTAATAATTACCTTCTTCCTAAAAAATAGGGTTAATATAAAGGTATAATATATTAGTAACGTACTGATTTCTACGTTTTATTTTAATAAAAAATAGTCTAGCCGTTTCGAATACCTAAAATCCGTAATCCTAACCGAACTATTAATAAGGAAATATATATATTAAAATATTATTCTAAACTTTTTTTTACTTTCCCTTTTTATTTTAATATATATAATTCTCTTTATATAAAACCCTAAATACAATTTTAATTTATTCTACCCTCTCTATAGTAAAATCCGAATTATATAAATACTATATACTATCTATTTAATCGATAATTACTAGTAAAAAGTAATTTCCTATCTAAATTAATAAATACTACTATCGTATCTTTACTAAGAATTCTTTAAGGTTCTCCCCTATTACCTTAAAATACGGATTTACAATATTTAATAATAATATTATTAATAGAATATAAATTTAATTACCAAAATTCTTCAATATTTATATTAAAGCTACGCACACTTTAATACTATCTAACTATTACTTTTAATTAATATAATACTATAAATTTACTATCCCTAAAACGTACAAATATTATAAAATTCTACTAGGCTGGATAAATTCTAGCCAATCTTCTAAGGGGAGGAGATCTATTCCTATAACTTTTTTATAAATATTTTTATCTATATTACTAAATATAAAAATAAATAATAATTCTACTATACTACCCTAATTCTCTTTCTCTTTATACTTAGGAAAATACTAATCTAAATTTAATAATAATTTCCTAAACAGTTCTAATTGTAGAAGGTAGACCTCTCCCGGCTATATATCAATTTCTCTCCAATTCCTAATATCCTCCATCTATACCTATCTTATATTCTTCGTATATTCGCTTATCCACAAATTACAGCCTTAAAGTATAAGGGTAGGGGGAATTTTTAATTATAGTTTAAATCTAAAGTCCTTTAAAAGGATAGTCGGGTCTTTAAAATTACTTTTTTAAAATATAAATTTATCCTTATAAAAGGGAATCTCTTTTAATATTTACTCTTCCTATTCTATACTTACAATTTCAATAGGTAAGCTATTAAGAACTTCTTTCTTAATAAATTCTCCTTTTTCTTTCTATAATTTAAAAGGAGGTTTATTAGAAGAAGGGATCTCTTATACTAATTCCTATATAGGGCTTAACCCGGCGATATTCGAGGGTGAATTTATAAATAGAATAGATTTTTTAATAGTAATAAGTAATAATATAACGAATTAAATCTCTTTAGTAGGTAATTCTAATAATTAGCGAATTTTTACTCTTTATTAATATATAAATTCTTTTTTACCCTCCTTTTCCTAAAAGGCGGAGATTTCTTTATTATTACTATTATTATTTTTAAATTTCTAATAACGAATATAAATAATCTATTTTAACTTTATATTACTAGGCGGATTTTCTTCCATCGCGAATTAAGTAATATTAATCTTATAATATCCTAAGGGGCTAATTATATCCTTTTTTAGTAATATTCTAAACTACCGTAGTTATTTATATTTAAATATAAATTTAAAGACTATAGATTATATAATTAGGTTATATAAGTATAATATTTTTATAAATTCCTTATTAAAGGGTCTCTCGAATTGTAATTCCTCGGGCTAAATTTATAATACTTCTATTTCTCGTATTTATATAAATTATTAAATAATAATTTATAATATCTTAGGTTAGGTCTATAGTTCCTTTATTTTATATATTTATATAGGATGTTAAGTAATAATTAGTATAGATCTATTCTTAATAATATAGTAAGGTAATAATAATTGCTAATATATACTTTTATTAAAGATTTTTCATTTTTAATATAATTAATAATTTAATTATATTGCGAGGATTAAAAAGATTACCTAAATATTATTTTATAATCGTAATCGGAACCTCAAATACTTCTCGGGCACAAATCCGCCGGGAAGGTACTTAATATTCTATTTATTTACCTCTTAACAATACTTTTATATTTCCTATCCCTATTTAAAACCTTCCTACCTTTATTACTTAAATAATATATATTTAATTAAATATATTTCATTTACTTTTTTCTACTTCCATTAACAAACACCCAATTTCTTTTTATTTCTCCTTATTTATATCTCTACTAACTTTTCTTTAATAATTAATTATAAGATATCCTCCGACTCTTTCTCTTTAATAATACAAATCTATACTATATTTAAAAATTCTCTTCCTAATATTTCTAACCCTCTTTAAGCAACAATCTAAATAGGGGAAATTCCTTCTAAACTCTAAAATAAAAATCTTTAACCGAATACTAATATTCTAGAATTTATTTTTATTACTAAAAAAAGACTATCGGTTCCTCTTTTAATTAACCCTATCCCTACCTTCCCTTTAAAAACTAAAAATAACCCAAAATATTTTAATAAATACCCTAATAATAAATACTAACTTTTATTAAAAGTTTTTATTAACCTATCTCCGGGTCCGCTCCCCAAGAATAACCTTTAAAAAATAATATATAATCTTTACTATAAAATTTTTACTAAGGAGGTAAAGGTCTTCTCCTTAAAACATCCTATTACAACTAATTTAATATATCTTAAATAGAAACTCCCAAAGGATATTAATAATTTCTACTATTTTATATTAACTTTTAAAATAATTAATAAGTACTACGAAGTAATCCTCTCCTATATTTAAAATTCTAAAATTAAGAAGTATCCTCCCTAAAGAATTTTTATTAAAAAGAAAGGTAATTAACCCTAAGGGTATTATATTAATTCCCTCCGTATTAAAAAGGAACGTATTTTAATTCTATTTATCTAAAAATTTAATATCCTATATAAATCTACTCCTCCCTAATTAATATCTTCTCTTATACTAATTATTATCCTTTCCCTAAAAACTAATACACTTACTCCTATTATTTTAAATAATTCTAAAAAATATTTATTTCCATCTTCACCTCCGCTAATAAATAGGAAATTCCCAATATTTAATCGCCCTTTCTTAATTATATCTCTATATTAATAAATATTAAAGGAAGGATTTATAGTAATTATATATAATTCAATAAATCTACTACCTAATATATATCTTCCACAATTAATTTAAGATACTTAAAACTCCTCGCCCAACGCCAATTACAATACGCCGGTCTTTATTGGATATTATTAAATAACTAAGGTTAAAATAGGGATTTCTTATTTATTAATAATATTAATTAATTAGATTAAATATCCTTTAAAGATCGGATTCCCTTTAATAGGAAAATATAGTCCGAATATATTACTTATAAATATAAATAATTAAATTTAAAGAGAAAAGGGGCTATCGTATACGGTAATTATAAAATATTGAAATTATTTATTTAAAATAATTCTTTATTTTAGCAAAGTTTTAATAATAAATTTAATAATAATTAAAATTTAAATAATAATTCCTTAGTTACTAAAAATTCGTCCTCTAATAATATAAAGAATAATATTAGAAATAAAAGTATAAATTCGTATAAAATTAGTATACCCATAATTGAAAATAACGTTACTCCTTCTTTAATAGCCCTAAAAAAGCATAAATTAAACTATTATAATTAAAAATAAAGCGAGAAGGGTAGTAAGGGGATAGAAGTTAATATTGTAAATAAGGGTAATAGTATAAATTCCTATAACGTAAACGAACTTATAATTAGAGTTTAGGTGGATCTCCTTTTATTAATTTTTAAAGATATTAAATTAAATTATTATAATAATAAATAAAATATAGAAGGCGGTAATGAGATAGAGGTTAATAATACCGATTTAAATAGTAGTATAGATTTATATAGTACCGATATATCTCTAATCGAAGTAAAAATAGTTCTAATTTCTAAGAAACTTAAGGTAATTAAATACAAAAGGGTTTAAAGTAAAGGGGGTACTTTAAATAATTGTACAAATCTTAAAGTTCTATTTCCTAAAATTCTATTTCCTAAATTTATAGAGTTCCTTTTTAAAGATTGGGTTTTAGGTCCGTACGACTTCTTAAATATAAACGATAACGCTTATTTTCCTAAGGATTTTAATAAATTCTTTCTATTTAATAATAGAAAATATAATAAGGATAATAATAAGAAATATAGTACTAATTCGCAGCCTATTATTATTTATAATATATTTAAAATTCTTTTATTTAATTATATTTCTCCTATTTATACGTATAGTTCTAGGGGTAAAGGGGACCCTATAATTATTTCTTTATCCGAGGATAGTAATTTGTAAAATAGGGAGAAGGGGTGGAGGGGTAGATTTTTTATTATTTTTTAGGTCGAGATCTTCCCTTATTCTTTCGGTATAATTGTAGTATCTAATCTTCCCTTTAAAAATAATAAAAATCTAATTTACTATTTTTACTAAAAAATTAAATAGAATAATAATAAAATATAATAATTATATATCTTCTAAACTACCAATCCCTTAATTATATAGTATAGATCCGCTGTACCCGTTTCTATAATATTATTACGTAGTACTATTATATTAAGGCCGGCTTAATCCAACTCCCTTTATATTATAAAAATTAGTAGGGATTTCCCTTCGTTAGAAAATAGAAAAGTAAAAATATTAAAGTATTCTAAAAGTAGAAATATAATTACAAATATATAAATTATAGATTTATAAAGAAAAATAAATACTAAAGGAAATATTATAAAGAAAAAGGTCGAGAAAGGGGGCTATATTATTATTTCAATTTCCTTATTATACGTTAATTATTAAATATAAATTTGCTTATCCCTAAGTACGTAAATAGGGCGTCGGGTTAATCCTTAGGATTTATTTATATTTTTAAGGGTTTCCCCTTAGGAATTATAACTTTAATCCTAATCCGAGCTAGATCTTTCCGTATTCTATCCTTAAAAGTATTTTACTTTGTTTTCCTTTTCTCTATAATTATATTTTTTCTAAGTTTGTATTGTAGTATCCGTCCTAGAATTTCCTCTACGAATAATTTGTTATTAACCGGTTTAGGGTCTTCTTAATTTCTTCCGTCTTTAAGTAAAATTTATTCCTTATTAAATATTATATTCGGATTTTTAATATTTAATATTACTCTATTCCTAATTATAAATTTCTTAATCCTTCTAATACTTATAGACTTATTGAATTATATCCTATTTAAAGTGTTAATATAGTATATACTCCTTAAATTAGAAATCCGGTATATTCTATAGGGGCTTTACTATTAGTACGAAAATTTCTTTATTAAATTTATATTAATCCTTCTAATACTATTATACTTTAAAATTAAATTGCCGACTTTAATTTAAGCGTTTTTAAATTGTATTTTCCGCTAATCTTGTCTATTACGGTAATTAACTGCTATTTCCCTTATTATTACAATTTTTTTTACGGCCTATATAAATTTATATTTAAAATCCTTATATATTTAAGTAATTATATTAATTAATTCCTCCCTAATTATTACCCTATTATTATTCTTCTAATTAGTAATTTACTAAGAAGGTAGGTTAAATTTAATTAGTAATACCGGATTATAACTGTATATTAATTAGAAGGGAATATACTTATAATTTCCTCTAATAGTAGTTTGGTCTATAAAGAGGATGTAAAATAAATATTTTTTTTAATTAGCACTACTCCCTCCAATTATCTTTATAAATAAAGAAGTAATTATAATATATCCTTATTTATTTATACTATTAACTCGCGAGTTATAAAGTATAATAGATTCCTTAAAGATCTTTAATTAAAATAAGTATTTAATAATAGTTTTTTAGAATTCCGTACTACTATTAACTAGAATTATTAGAGGGTATCCCTACCTTAGGAATAGGAATTTAAAAAAGTCCTTTACTTTATTTAATAAAATTATAAGGAATAGGGTAACTTTTATATAATTTATTAAATTATCCCTAGTTTCTAATAAAAGGACTTTCTTACTATTCGTATTTAGGAGGTACTAAATATTTAATATTTATTTTCTAAAGGGGTAAAAGTTCGGGTAAATCTATTAATAATTATCTTTAAATTATTTAGGGTTAAATATTTAGTAATTAGGGTATAAGTAGATTAATTCCTCTACTTAAATATATATTCCTTTCTAATAATAGTATTTTATAATATAGTAATATATCCCTTCTTAGCCTTTATATTCTATTTCGTTATAGTAACGGGATATAATCTATTAGTATTCTTTTAGACTATTAATTAATTGTTTTAGGTTCTAAGTCGAGGTTGTAGGGTATAATTAAAGAATTTTATTGTATATTATAAATTTAATAATATTAGTCTGGAATTAACGTTTTATAATAATTCCTTTTAATTTCGAAGGGACTTCGTAGGTTAATAGGTACTTAGCAATCTCTTCTAATTTCTTAGACCATTCCCCTTAAAATATTAGCTAAGGGTTATCTATATGTGTGATAAAGATAGAGTAGATTTGTACGTTTATAAAATTGTTAATATCCTCCTTATATATTTATTTGTAGAAGTTAAAAGGTTTAGGGGGTTTATAAAATAAATTATTAACTATTATATTTTTATTCCCTAGAATATATTTAACGTTAAAGTTAAAGATTTTTATTTAAGTAATCTACTATATTAATAATACGCCGGGTATATCGTTTATAATTCTATTTAATTAGTAGATTAGGATTATTATATTGGTTTTAATTATAAAATAAATACCGAATAAATACTTTTTTAAATGCTTTAAGGTATAAAGGAGGCCCCGAAGTTCCCTCTTTATAGTATTATACTTCTTTTTAATACCGGACTAAATCCTACTTTCGAATCGGTATAGGTGTCGTTTTCCGTCTGGGCCGATCTATTCTAGAATAATTCCTTAACCTTCTAGTAATATATTAACTATAAGGAAAATTGTCCTATAACGGTCGTTATTATATACTAGGGTAGCGAGGATTAATATAGTAGTAATTATATATTATAAGTATTCTATTGCGAATTATTTGTTCTTTATCTATTAGAATTTAACGTCCTTCTTTATTAGGTTATAAAAGAGGATTATAATAATACCGAATCCTTTAATTTAAATTCTATAGTACTTTATAATATTTAAGAAAGTACGGATTTATTTTAGCTCCTTTCCTTTTTTATTAATTTAATATTCGTAGTAAATTTATTTATTAATTTTTATAATTTTATTTATAGTTAGTACTTTTCTATCTAATATATATAAGTACCTTACTAATACTATTTCCCTTTAGTACTATTAGGATTTTACGGCCGTGATTATCCCTCCTACTAGCTCTATATTAATAAATACCTTATTAATATTTATAAGGTATTCTAATACGTATCTCCTAATTCCTTTAGTACTAATCTATTCCTCGCTATAATCGCTTCGGAATCCTTTAATATAGATATTATTAAAATAAGGTTAATAAATATTAGGAATTAAATTATATAGTATTCTTATTATTACCCTTATAAATTGTATAATAGAATTTATATTTCTTTATAGTAGAATAATTATCCGGAAGTAACCGATAGGGGTCGAGAAAGTAATAAAGTTACGATTTACTTTATTAAAGGGAATCTAATTATATTCTAAGAAGAGGTCTAATAAGAATATTATTTTACAATCTCTAAATACTTTACTAAATTCTTCGTAGCCTAGGGGTAGGTTAGTATTTCGGAGAATTACCTTATTAATCCGCTAAACGTTATTAATAAGATACAAACTACTATCCTTCTTTATAATTAGGAATTAATTATTCCTATATATTGTATAATTTTCTTCTAAAATCCCCTTTTTAATTCGATTTTTTAATAGGTCGTATACTTTATTATAAAGGGCTTTCAGGATTGGAATAACTTTTATCTACTAGGTAGAGTAAGGGATAGTACGGATTTCCTAAGGTAGAATAATATTAGGATTTAACTTTCTATATTTAATAAAATCCTAAATTAGAATTTACTCTCTATTAAAGAGGATATAGGTAAATAATTCAATTTCTCTTTCGTTTAGGGTATTTTAGATTGTTTTTAATAAAATTTAGAATTATTCTTCTATTAAGCGTAACCTTCAAATTAGTTCTATAAACCTTAGTACTATATAGTAGTCCTATTCCGAACTGTAATTTTTGAACGTAGAAGCAATCCGCTCTTTTACTACTACCAACTTCTTTTCTTTTTAATTAGAGTCTCCTCCAAGTTTTAACCTATTTAATATAATATTATTAATTGGGTTTACTTTCTATACCGCTCGTTTATATATTATATTAATCTATATAATTATATATTCTAGTCTTCCTTTAATACCCTCCAATTCCTCCTTTTTCTCCCTATGGTCGTCCGGTAATAATAAATACCCTACCTACGGGTCCTTCGGGTCTATATTCTTTAATAGCTTTAAAAAGAGTTTCTTCTAATAGTAATAAATTTATTGAAAAATATTCGGATTTTGCGGGCTAATTAGGAAACCTTGTTCTTTCTCTAGGAAGATTATTAAATCTTCTATTATTTTATTATTAAAAGGGGTAATTTACTTATTATCTTTTTTTAGGATATTTTTTAATAATTATCTTTAATTTATTAATAAAGTAGTCTCCTTTATATAACCCTCGTTAGGCTTACCTCCTCGCCCTTTAGTATACGAAGCTATTATAATAATAGGGGAATTAAACCTTCTACCTATCGCTTTACCTCCCCTCAAGAATTTTTAAATTAGTAACCAAAGCGGTACGGATTATTACCCTATCGAACGTTATAATTGCGTAGTTCCTTCCTCCTTCTTTATACTTTATATAGACTTTAGCGTTTTAAAAGAATAGTAACTCTAAAATAATATTATAGTTTAGTAGGGCTTGCTCTATAATAAAGAAATAAATTTTTTATCCTTTATTAAATAACTAAACTTTTTCGTAGGTTTTATTAAGAAATCCCTTCTTTCCTCTATTACTATTAATATTAGAAATTTCTATAGTAATATTCTAGAGTTCTAATAAATCCGCTAGTACCTTATAAATAATATTATATTCGGTATCCGTATTTAGTAAGGTAGCGATTTTCTTTCCTCTTTAAAATTTAATTAATACGTAAAATATAAGTAAAGGGGTAAGGTGCGTAGTATCTCCTTTTATAAAGGGCAATTTATTAATAAATTTTATTTAATTTATAGTAAGAGTTAGTGTATTCCGAGGGGAAACAATACGTACTAGTACAAATCTATTCTTTCTCTAATTTCTAATATTATACTATTTAAATAAAAAAAAAATATTATTTTCTAAGGACGGCCGGGTAAATATAGGGCTATTATTCTTCGAGGCGACTTTAATTAAATTTACGGATATATCCGTCCTAGGTTCCTATTTTTCTATAGATACGAAGTGAATTTATACTTTATTAGGTTTAATAGGAATAAATTTATTAGCTTCCAAATTATTATTAAGAGTTATACTATTATAGTATTTAAATTACGCGGTAGGGATCCTATCCTTATTATAAGGAACCCCGGAGAGTTATTTAACCTAATTATAAATAGTTAGAATATTAATAAAGTTATTTTAGATAATATCTTTAATAGTAATAGTAATTTTAACATTTATAAATTTAGCAGCTATAGGGTATATTTCCTTTATATCTAAAATATTATTTCGAATCCGAATATCCTTTATATACGTTTAATCTAATTTTTCCTCTTTTTATACGAATAAGACTTTTTTAAATTGTAATTCTAATGCTTTATTAGTAGGGGTAGATAAGTGCGTTTGAATTTCGTTATTTAAAGTAGTCCTAAGTTATTTAGGGGCTAATTTAAGTATTTCTATAATAAATGGACAAGGGATTAAAGTAAAAGGAAGGGTAATTATAGAATTTAGTATCGTATTATTAATCCTAGGCCTCTTTAATTCGCCGGCTACTATTATAATATTCTAGGAAGTAGTATAGATTTTTTCTTAATCTATATTTATTTCGGAGAGCCTTCTTAATTTAATAGCTTTATTAGGATTAGCAATAATTATATAAATTTAGGTTACCTATTCCCGGGTAAGAGAGGATATTTTATATAGTTCTTTAAATACTTCTATTAAAATATAATTAATAGTAATAACGGGGGAATTATTTTTAATTTAAATTTAATTCTAATATTATTTAACCTATTTAAAATCCTAAAGTAAATTAAAAATTAGAATAAATAGTACGTTCTATAGGTTATACTATTACTAAACTTTAAATTCCTACTTCTTAAATTTCTAGTAATTAGGGTAATTAATAGCTAAAGCTATAAGGGAGCGGATTATATCCCCCAATCGGCCTAAATTAGATATTCGAAAATATATATCCCTAGGGACCTTATTATTATAATCTATCCTAGAATTTATAAATACTATAATATTCGTATTTCTTTCTTAATTAATAAATTTCTAATTAGTAATACTATAATTATAATCGACTTCCTTTTATTTATACTCCTAAATATAGTAACCGAATGAATTATATTAATAGTACTATTATTAATACCCTCCTCTATCGTCTCTCTTTATATTCCATCTATTTTTAACTTTTTT
Source organism: Neurospora hispaniola (assembly GCF_033458365.1). Classification (NCBI taxonomy): domain Eukaryota; kingdom Fungi; phylum Ascomycota; class Sordariomycetes; order Sordariales; family Sordariaceae; genus Neurospora; species Neurospora hispaniola. The sequence continues at coordinate 4,176,418 of NW_026944407.1, read as the reverse complement.
ATATAAAGTATTAATTTAAATAGCGTTAATTTAGGAATTTGTAAATTAAATAAATTAATAAAGGACGGGCTACTAAAGGAGAGAGGTTTATTATTAGATTTAGGGGGTAAAGGCAGCGCTTCGGACAATTATTAATTACTCTATACAATTAATTAGATTATCTATAGTTTTTTTATTAAGAACTAGGGTAGCCTTAATAAGGATTTACACTTTTATAGTAATCTTCTTAATAGGGACCTTAGAACTAATATCTTCCTTAAAGGATTTAAAAGAATTATCTAGACTAACTATATATTTAATTTTATACTTATACTTCTTAATAAACATCTCCTCCTTACTACTATTATTAATATCTAACGAAATACTAGAATCAATATTATCGAACTATTCTATTACGAATTTATTCAGGGATTAAAAAAATTCAATCTACTCTATAGTATAGAATTCCTCCTTCAACTTCTATAAAAAAGTAGTAATTATATACCTTATATCAATATACAACTTCCTATAAAAATTCTTAATAATATTATAATTAATACTATACTAATCCTACGCCTTTTAATAAATAAATAGTACTAAATAAATAAGAACAATATCAATAATTTTATTTATTTAATAAGGGACGTACTTAGTATAAAACTTCTTTAAGGTAGTAAATACGTTATTTATTTATTCGGGATCCTTTATTCTATAAATAGCTTTAAATCTTTTAGTAAATTCCTCCTAAATAGTAGTATCCTTAGTTTTAAAGTTACAAAGGAGATCCTTACCAATATCCCTAAATTCCTTCTTATACTACTAAAGCTAAATACTAATTTTAAATTTATTATTTCTAAAATTATAAATACTAATTTCTTCCTCAAATAATTCAATGTACTTAGAGACTCTTTTTCTATTGAACTTTTTCTTTAGGAGAATTTCTCGAATAGAAATAGCGTTATTTACAAGGAAAGTAATAATAATATTAAAAGATACTTTACCCAGACGAATAGGAATATCGGTCGAAGGAGTCTTATTAGTAGGGGCGCTACTAATATTAAATATAATAGTTAATTTAAATTTGTAGGGATTTTAGTAAGGAATTTATAATTTATAATATTAATATTAAAAAATAATGTTTTTTTTTTCTTCTTTAATAAGGAATTAATCTAATATTCTTTTTTAATTCTTTCTTCTTTGTACAAGTATTTTAATAATTAAAATAATTGATTTTCGGGGTCTTATATAGGTATTAATATTTAGGAATTAAATAAATAATATAACTAGCGAGTTAAAATCGCTAATATTATTTCTTTACTTACTTTATTAATTTTATAAAATATTATTTATATTATTCTAAAAATACTAAATAAGGAACGGAATAATATAACTATTAATCCTATAATAATTTTAGTAATTTAAAGCGCTAATTCTATATATAGTATATAAATATTTAAATACCGAATATTATTTAGTAAAGGGTAAATTTGTACCGACCCTCTTTTCGATTATCATTCTTTACCTAATCTTTCTTCCTAAATACTATTTAAAGTTTTTCTAATCTAATCTTATCTTCTTTCTTTATTATAATCAATCCTAAAATTATAAAGTGAAGGGTTTCTATCCTAATTTTATAAATATAGCAATTCAAAGTATTTATAGTCTATTATTAATAAATTATAAATTAATTAATAAAGCGGAGATTTAAATATATCCGGAATTAAAATTTCCGTTAAATTGAGTAAGAGGTTCCTCTATTAAAAGAATTAACTAACTCTTTACTATTCAATTTCTAACATTCGAATTAGTATTCTAAAGTTCTCGAAATCAATCTTTACATCTTTAAAAATCCTTCTTTAGGAGCTTCTTAAATTCGTATTAACTAATTTAATTAGGAATTTAAAATTCAATCTTATCCTTATCACTATTTAAAATAGAACAAAAACTATACTAATACAAAAAGTACTTTACTATACCTAAATATAATAAAGAATAAATTTAGAGTTAAATATAACTTTTATCCTTAGGAATTGAAATAGAATAGTAAAATTATAATTTATTAATTACTATTAAAAATTAATAAGAAGGATAAGATTCTCCTTATTAGTTTTAAATTAGTTAGATAGGTTTAGGAGTTAATTCTTTTATAAAAGGGTTATTGAATTTATTATTATAAGGGCGTTCGACGGTAATTCTATAGTATAGGAGCGGGATTCTTTAGTCTATTATCGAGGATAAATATTATTTAATCTAATCTAAAATCCCTCCTTCCTTTCTCTTCTCGGTCGGGATTTCCTCCTTATATCCCCTTTCTACTTATTACATTCCTAGGGTCCCGTCCGACCAGTACAACAGATCTGCTCCTCAATAAGTAATAAGCTAAGGCCCAGATACCTCTACTTATTATTTAAAAACAAGAGCCCACAGTAAGGAAAAGAAGAACACACAAGGAAAACGAAAAAAGAACAAACGAACCACCCCACATCACTATTAAAATTACTATAACCGTTAGAAAAAAAAGAAATAAAAAATTCCTATTACTTTAAACCTTTATAATTTACCGCCTTTACCGCCTAAATACTCGCTTTAAAAGAAAGAATAAATTAATTATATTAAAGGTAAATACTACAAAGTTAAATATTATATTATTAATTAAACGAGTAGTAACCTCGAAAAAATACTTCTAATATTTAAATTTAATAATCGGATAATTTACAAATTATCTATATAATACCTTCTTCCCCTAACCTTTTCCCTACCTTCCTTTTCTTCTCCCTACAATAACAATATTAAAAAGCCCAAAAACTTCCAAAACTTTTTCTTCTCTATTAAAGTAACCCTAATCTAATACAATCTATATTATTAATTCTTTTACTATATATAATTCAATACATTTTAAAATATTAAATATTAACCTCAACTTTTTCTTTCTCTAACGCCTATAAATTAATTACTTACAGTATTACCTTATTAATATATCTTCCAACAACCATACTTCTTTCCACAATAAGGTTTAAACTACCTTAAACAATAATAATATAGGTAAATCCAATAAAACTAAAGGTAAAAAGCCTTAGACCATTTTAAACCTAATTAAGGTAATAAAATTTAGTAATACTAATAATAAATAACCCTAACAACCTACTCCTACTCGTAGCCTTCAACTTTTATAAAAGTATAGTAGAATACTAATTCTTAATTAATTTAATAAATAGGTAATTGTACTATTATTAAATTTCCGATTTAAATAGACTTAGGAAGCTTTTAAAATAATATTTAATTAGAATATTATTAATCGAATACTTCAATTAAATACTAATACTACGCTCGAATTACTAAAAACCATATTCCAAAACTTTACTAATCAGTACGTTCAAAACTATTAGGGATTCTTCCCTAACTTATTAAAAATAATCAACGGATAATTGAATATTATAAGAATAAACTAATTATACAATTGAATACTAAAGTATAATAATAAGCGCAAAGTTTATAAAATATATCTTAGCCCCCTTCGAAATCTAAAATTAAAAAATAAATATATACTTTTTAATTATCCCTAACTAAATAATATTTAATTAAATTAACACTTTAATTTTAACTTACCTTATAATAAATTAAATACTAATAAACTATTTAGTAAATTCTTCCACTTTAAATTACAACCTAATTAAATAAACGCCTTCCTACTAAATAAAAATAGTTTTTATAATTAAAAGCGACTTATAGTACGCCTAACCAACCTTTAACACAATATTAATAAATATACCTTCACCTATACTAATAATTTAATTGCCCTACTTCTATAGGTAATTAGAAAGGGGTCTAGAATAATCTTCGTATTAAATAAATATATTTAATTAAATAACGCTAATAAAATTCTAAAATATACAATTAATTTAAACGATATTAAATTACCTATAAGGGAAAAAAAGTTTTAAATAATCCCTATTTACCTATAAAATATATATTTCTCAATAACTATCTTTAATTAATTAGCAAACTAATAGAATTACTATAATTCTAATCTACATAATTCTATACTAAAGAATATAGAATTAGCTTTAATTTTATTATTTTAAAGATTTAGCGTTTAAAGGGTAATAAAGTCTAATCTAAGCCTTCTTATTTATTAAATCGATTTTATTACCTAAAAATCTAATTAAATTTGTAAATTAATAGTAGTAAAAACTATACGAATAAAATTAGTAGAATATAATCTAAATTTTTAAATATTTATACCCAAAACTTAGAAGTAAAGCACAATATTAAAGGAATATATAGTATTTAAATAAGAATAGAGAGAAAACGTTATAGTATAATAGTATTAAAGAATAATCTATAATACTTTACAAATAAAGTAATAGCAATTTAAAGGCCTACCTAAGAATCCTTTAAGGAAAAAATTATTATTTATAATCAATAATAAATCTAATAATATCCTCTCCTAATAAAATAAACATATATATAGTACTAGAGAAAAGCCCTAGCATTTTATATAGCCCAAATATTATATTACCTAAACTAAAAAAAACCAATTATAAAAGCTCGGAAACACAAAAATCTTTCCTCGCTACCAACTATATAATAACCCTAATACTATAATTAACCTTCCTCTATTCTAATATATATTAATTAAACCTATTAAAGAAAATAATAGCGAAAATTCTTCGTTATTTACCTTTTTATTATCCAACTCTTCCTCTCCTACTTTTATAATATAATAAAAAAAGGTTAAAAAATCAACCTCTTCCTCAAATAATATTTATTTACCCCTAAATTCTTCTTAAAATTCAATTCCAACCCTAATTCCACTTTAATAAATTATAATTCATTCTTAAAACTTAAGAATAATAAATTACCTATCCTTTATTCTAATTTCGTTTTATTTAATAATATTATTACCTCTCAATCCTTATTTAATTAGGAAACGAAATACTTCTATTTAATTAATTATTAATAATAAAATATACTATAACTTTATACTAACTATATCTAACCCTCTTAGGGGAATTAAAACTCTTTCTCTCAATACTCTAATAAATTATATATAACTACAAATTCCTCTTCCGCCCAAAAATATAAGAATTCTTAAACCATTATTAAAAAATAAAACTCTATCGGTTCTAAAAAATATTAATTTACTAAATACCTTAGAATCACCTATAAATTTAATATAAATACTTACTTAAACAAGGAGGATTAATCAATTACTAATTCCTTTAAATTTTAAAAGGCCTTCGAACCCGTTTACCCCCTTTAATTCCTCTCAATACAAATATATATTATTAAACCCCATACCTATATTATAATAAAAATCATCCCTAACATCCGGATCTAAAAATTTTCACTCAACTAAAAAAACTCCTATTACTAACTAAAACCTAATAACTAATCAGCTACAAATAGCAATACTATTTAATTTTAATTCTTATAAATTTATAATAAACTCTTTAATCTACCCTATTCGCTATATAGAACGCAACTTAAATAACCTTCCTAAATACAATCCTAATAACCTTTTCTAAATTACAATAGAATTTAAAAAAAAATTTAATCTAAATATTCATTTAAAACTATAAAGACCTTTAGAGGGATAGCTCAATTAGGAAGATCTGAGCTTAGCCCCCTTTCGGTTTCATCCGAAAGGTCGTGGGTTCGAATCCCGCTCCCCCCCCCCTCTTTCATTCGGTTTTTCGGCCGGATCGGATAAAAGATCTTCCCCGCTATCGCTCTACTAAGCGCTCTTAAAAGAAGAAGAGCATTTATAACGAAATTAAATATAGGGGCCTACCCTAGTCCAAAACCCTAAGTATACGTAACTAGGCACGTGTTAAAAATCTTATTCTACTCGAAGAAGCACCGGCCGCCTCCGCCCCGCTCTACCAATAGGGTTTAAAAATTAGAACCCTACTTCTAAAATCTATTTTAAAGCTATAGTTCCGTTCGGATAGAACCCGTCCGGTCCTACGACATTAAACTAATTAACGTCATCTCACCAAAATCCCGGCCAATAAAACAAAAAGATTCTAATTAAAAAAATAAAACTCTACTTCCCTACCCCTACCCTAAAGATAGGATAAAAAAAGAATACCCGCTTCCAGAATAAAGAAAAATACTACCGAAGTATTAAGTAGAGAAGTAGGGCTTTAAGGAACCGACTAATTAGAAGCCGCGAAGTCTACTGGGATTAAGAGATAATGTACTGAGAGAAGATAAAATAAGAAGCAACTACGGCTCCCCGGGCCCCCTACGGTAAAGTAGGACGAAAGGTTCGGGTTAGAGTTAGGATTGGATATAGAAAAACTAAGGGTTTTCATTCGGATTTCAATAATACGGTTTTTCCCTTAGACTACGAACGAAGTAGTACCGCATACCCATTGGGTAGACTAGTATAACTAGTTAGCGTGATAAGACAATATATATATATAAAGACCTTTATAATTTATTAGAACAATTTAGAACGATATTATTCGGAGAATAAATAACTATCTCCTTACTAAAAACGCTAAAAAAAAATATTTAATTATAAAAAGTAAAAAAGGATATAAGGGCAATAGAAATAATAGAGGAAAATACTAATTATATATATATATATATATAAAAGTAAATCTACTTAGGGGATTTATTGCAAACTTAAAGGGAAGATTTGATTTAGGGTAGTACATGGGAACATATATATTAATTTTCAACAGTGATTTTTTTCAAAAATTTTTAAAGTATATAGGATTAGGGAAGTACTTTCTAAATTGAGCAAACCTAGATAATTAATATAGAAAAAGAATAGAAAAAGAAGGAAATCGAATATAAGGAAATAGAATAGAAGATTAATAGAATATTAACCTTTTATTAAATTAAATAACTAATTTCTATCTCTTTAGTAATTCTTAATTATATAAAATTAATTTTTAATAATTACTAATCATTTATTTTTATTTATTTAATATATTAAATAATCCTTTATCCTTCTTAGGAAAATATTTATTTATATCCCCATTTATATCCAAAAGAAAGATATAGAAAGATCCGATAATTACCCTCGTTTTCTAGCGAAAACTGAATATTAAATTATTTAATAAATATATAACTCCAATAAGTCGTATCTAGCTTAATACCTCCCATCTCGACCATTCGAAAAGACTTAAAAATCATCTACCACTCTACCTAATTAGACAACTAAGAACTACAATCCTTATACATTGTACTAGTCGTAGTAGTATTGGTATTATTATTATAGTTTTCTCGCCATTTCAATAATTATTAAATTCAAGAAGCTTCTTTATTAGTACTATCCTTACAACGAACGATTAATAAAGAAGCGGGGAGAAAGTAATAGCTATCCTTCGACGAAACGATTGCGGGTTACCCTTTGTATTGAAGATTAAAAAAGAAGTTCGGATCGAGGTAGTACGGGGATTCCAATACACTTATTCGATACAAACCAATTCGAATATAATATTATAATATAAAAGCGCGCAATACTATCTTTATAACGAACAATCGTATACTTAAAGGAAGTTTCGATACTATTTTAATGACGAACGATTGAAAGTTTAAAGGTTTATAATCGCGGGGTCGGCGTTTTACAATAATCGATCTTGCAATTAAATTAGTAAGTTCGTAATAACGAAGTTAACGAACTTACTAAAAGATAGAAGCGAGGAATATACTATTCGTAATAGGTTACTATAATTGTTTAATTGCAGCTACTACTTAATAAAGTAATATGGGTATTTTTAAATATCATAATGCTAGTATATACTATAATATTAAAGAAGAAGATAATAGAGGAAGAAAGGCGTGGCCGAAGGCCGCCCCGCACGGGAATCCCTTTATAGAAATTCCCTTATCTTATCGCTAGTCTATAGCTAACCTATAGGTCTAGCGACCGGGCGAGTAAGGTACGTGCCAAGGCACGTGCCTGGGTACGCCAGTGCCTCCATCGGGTGGGTATAACTGTAAGCCATACCCCGTCTACTCTAATCAATTAATCTAATCATACATATAATACATAGGATATAGTAGTCCCGCATCAGTTTAGTAGCTATTGCAATATAGTAATTAAGTAGTATATTGAGGTATTTAATATTTAAATCCTTATTTTACTATTATACTCTATTTATATTATATAGCTATTTAATATAGGAGTCTTCTCCTTATTTAAATCCTATTACTAGAAAGTTCTTCATAAATTTATATAGCAAGGAGAGTATAATTTTAATTATATAACGTTCGTTAGAGAGTTTAATAAGATTGTTATTAATAATTTTATAATTTATAATATTATAAATAGATTTAAGGATATTAGTCTTTAGCTAATTAATAAATAAAGGGTATTATTATAAATTAAAATTAAGTAGTACTCTTTTAAATTTAACCCTACTTATCCATTTATAATACCGTATAAGGACTACTTTAAGAAGGCTATTAAGGTTATTAATTATATTATTAACCGTTATTCTTATACGTTTAATTCCCTAATACAAATTAATTACCTTTATATATTCTAAATTATTCGAAAGGCGATTTTCAATTATAATAAAATTTAAGAACATTACCGGTATAACTACGAGAGAGAAGCCAACTTCGACCGTCGAATAAGGAGGAGAGTATATAAAATTCTTAATAGTAGTTTATCTCTATTATTTTTAAAAGACGAGTTTAATACTAAAGTAATAGAGAGAATTCAACGAAAAATATAAAATAAAATAAAATGTTAAGAGTGAGTTATAAAGAGGATTAATAGCATTATATAAAAATAGTTTAAAGATTAATAGAAGAAGGATATAGAGGGTAGTAAATTAAAGAAGGTTATATAGATTGTATGGTTTAAGAAATATAAGAAGGATAATTAATAGGAGTATATTCCCGTTCATAATAACGATATATTTAATATAGAAGAGAGTCTCCCTTATTAAATCGATAAAGAGGGTAAACCGCTAGTATACTAATAAGTCTAATATTATATAGAATATTCTCTATTAATTATTTTTAATAATAAGGATATTAAAATTATTATTAGCCGTTAGCTAACCGCCTAATTAGTAATACAACCCGCCGCTTAACTAGAAATTTTCTCTTAAATCGTTAGAGATTTATATGTATAAGTATAATTCGAGGAGGAGATAAATAAGATTTTCATTAAAGATTTTTATAAGGATAATATTACTATAATAATAGGAAAGAAAATTAATAATAAAAAGGAGGAGGATAATAACGATAGGGATAAGGAGGATAGGGAATTTCTACTTAGTAAGAGGAGGGGTAAATTAATTAATTAATTAATTAATTAATTAATTAATTAAACCCTTAATTATATTAGTTTTTAAAAAGAAGTTTGAATAGTGTATGCCCCCTACTATTAATATAATTTTATTGTTTAGATTTGGTCCCTCTTTAGTAGTTACTCTTATAATTCCCTTCCTTTTATAAGAATATAGATTTGAGGATATTATATAGGGAAGTATAATAAAATTATTAATCGAAGGTATAGTCCGACTTAAAATGAGGTATTTAAGCGGGTAATAGCCGGGGTAAACTTTATTAAGGTAGGAGGAGGAAGTTTGAAGTATATATAAGTAAGGAGGGAGTTCAATTAGCTATATATATAATACTATAACGTACTTAAATAAATTAAATAAATTATTAGATTTCTTATTATATATATACTCTTCCTATTTGGGTAGTTTATTGGGCTTCCTAACGACGTTGTATTAATAAATTTTAATATATAATATGGGTGTTGAGTATGTAGATGGGTTACTTTGCTAGTAAATTTCTATGTGGAGTGTCCCATATTTAATTGCTGTCCCAAATTTTCCGCGCCCCCTCTTTAGAGGGTAAAAAGAGGGGGGAAAGGAAGCCTTGGCGCCCAGAACCCCCCAAGTATCTTATCGCTTGGCATCCATTCTTTCAGTCCGTTCCGTTCGAATTCAATGGCGGGGGTGGGGTCCACATCAGCTTACCCCATGGTCATTTTAACCACCAACACAACATCAGATAAGTATCTCTCTTGCTAACAGCAATTGGCGTCGATCCACCACGGATCAGTCAGTCATCACGGCGGTTTCAATACATTTACACGTCAGGTTCTTCTGATCTTGCAACTTTTGACTCCGTCACCCGAGGATCTTCCGTTATTATTGTTTTTGCATCTTGAATACTCACTGCCGGTGATCATCAACTTGCGGTTAGGCCTGGAAGAGCTCAAAAGACTTTAACCAACAACTAGATACCTGGAGCAGCCGACAGGAGGAAACCAAGGCGTTTTACAGATCCTCACTCTCAATCCTTTCTGGCGCCTCAAGTGACCGGTCATCAATATGACAGCTCGGCAACACCTCCTCAGCCGGGCCCACCATGTCAGCTCAGCCCTACTGGGCTCGCGACTCAAGTGTGCCCGTCAACCCTGTTTCAACACCGTCCAACGACGCCTCAAAAGCACAGACTCTCAACTCGCCAGTCTCCTCAAAATCTCCCCTGAAGTTGCCGACGCCCTGGCCACCAACAAGCCCGTCGTTGCTCTTGAGTCCACCATCTACACCCATGGCGCCCTCGGAGACGATCTGTACCTCGAGGACATTGTCCGCAAAAATGGAGCTGTCCCTGCTGTTTGCGGTATCCTTGCCGGTGTGCCTACAGTTGGTCTAAGCACTGAGGAGGTGGCGAGAATGGTTCACGAGGGTGCAAAGAAGGCTTCTAGACGCGATCTTGCATATCTGGTGGGAAAGGTAATTCGGTTACCATGAGGTCCAGTGACTAATTTGGATATCAACTTTAGGGAGGCCATAGCTTGCTAACCATTGGTGTTCCTATAGGGCCTTACGGGAACCAAGATTCATGGTGGTACTACCATTTCTGGAACTATGGTGCTCTCTAGACTTGCCGGAATCCGCGTATTTGGTACCGGCGGACTTGGTGGTGTTCATAAGGGCGGCGAGAACTCCATGGATATCTCGGCCGACTTGACCGAACTGGGAAGAACTCGTGTCGCCGTGGTGAGCAGTGGCTGCAAGGGCTTTCTCGATATTCCCAGGACACTCGAGTTCCTCGAGACCCAAGGGGTTCTGGTGTCCACGTTCGCAGACGGGCAACAAGGAAACATTGACTTCCCTGCCTTCTGGGCCCGTGAAAGCGGCATCAAGAGCCCTTCAGTGATCCAAAACGAGGCCGAAGCCGCGGCCATGATCTATGCCCAGGAGCAGCTCAACATTGAGACAGGTCTTCTCTTGGCCAACCCCATTCCGGAGGAGCACGCCATCTCTAGGCAGGACATGGAGCACGCCATCAGCGTTGCCGTAGGCGAGGCGGACGAGAAGGGTTTCAGCGGCGCAGAGAACACGCCGTATATCCTCAGGAGAATCAGGGAGCTGACCGAGGGCCGCAGTGTGCCTGCCAACAAGTACCTGGTTCAGGCGAACGTTGCGCGGGCTGCTAAGGTAGCAGTGGAGCTCAGTAAGCTTATGGACGGCGGCTCCCGCTCTTCCCAGGCTGCTGCGTAAGCACTTTATTACAACCTCCATAAGCCAGCTAAACCACACCTTATTAACGTAGAGTTGATCAGGTTCACAGTTCAGTCTCCTGGAATTCGCAAAGTGAAAGTAGAGAACAAGCCTGAGCCTTCCAAAGTCACACAGCAGCAACAGGTAAGATCTAGCCTTGGTTTCAGTAATTCAAACCCTTCCAGTAACTCCCGTGTTACTGACTGGATGATGAACCTACCATATATAGTCTAGCACGGCTGACATCCTAGTCGCTGGCTCGGTCGCCCTCGATTTGAGCTGTGACTATGCCGGTGGGGTTGATGCCCAGGGCAACAAGGCAGTGTTGCCTTTGGCTCACGTCTCTAATCCCTCCCACATCACCCAATCCGTCGGAGGTGTAGGCCACAATGTAGCCCTTGCCGCTCACAAAGTCAGCGAGGATGGCAAAGTGAGGCTCTGCAGCATGGTTGGTGACGACATGTAAGTCGTTTTCCCCCCCTCCCTATCCCGCTCGCAGTAAAGACTCACCCTCCCCCCAACCCAGCGCGGGCGCCACCATCCTTGCCAACCTCGAATCCTCCGGTCTTGACACCACCTGCATCCGCAAGCTGGGTCGCGAATACCCTTCCACCCGCACAGCCCAATACGTTGCCGTCAATGACGCCGATAAGAACCTCGTCATGGCCATGGCCGACATGGCTATCTTCTCCAACCACTCATTCCCAACGTACTGGAACTCCGCCGTAGCCGCCACCAAGCCTAAATGGCTCGTCGTCGACGGTAACTGGGCCGAAGCGGACATCCAAACTTGGATCGAAGCTGGACGCAAGCACGGTGCCCGCGTCGCCTTCGAGCCCGTCTCGGCTGCCAAATCCGAGCGCCTCTTTGCCGCTCCGAAGCAGGGCGGCCAGCTACCTTTGCGTCTGTTCCCTAACGCCAGCGTTGATCTCGCGTCGCCAAACCAGTACGAGCTTTCAGCCATGCATGGCGCCGCGACGAGGAACGAGTACTTTACGCACAGCTGGTTCGAAGTCATCGACACGTTTGGCATGCACGGTTCAAGGGACAAGTTTGTACGACTGACGAGCGCGGAGATCACTGATATGGGCCTGCCCCAGCAGAATATCCAGCTGTTGCCATATATCCCGACGATTATCACGAAGCTGGGAGCGAAGGGCGCGTTGGTTACTATGCTGCTGAAGCCGGGGGATCCGTTGCTGAAGGACAGCCATCATGCGCCGTATATTCTGGCGAGGAATTATAATGATCATCCGCATGTGGGTGGTGTCTATATGCGGCTGTTTCCGCCAGTGGAGACGGTCAAGGATGTGGTTAGTGTCAACGGTGTTGGAGATACGTTCTTGGGCGTATTGGTGGCGGGGTTGGCGATGGGTGGACGGGTTGAGAATCTGGTGGATGTGGCCCAAAGGGCGGCGTGTTTGTCATTGAGGAGTCATGAGAGTGTTAGTATGGAATTGGCTGGGTTAAAGGGTGATTTGAGGTTGGCAGTGGAGAAGGAGTGAGGAATGGTTTTCCGGCCACATGATGGAAGAGGCATAAGCGATATACAACGGGACTGGAGGGCCACATGGAGGGTATAATTGCCATGCGGTTATGAAAACAAATAAGAAATCGGGTTCTGTTTGATTCGGAGGCGACTTGGCGTTCGAACGTGACGAGCTAAACGTCAAGTCAAAGGCTTCTTTTACCTCTTGACATCATGAAGAGACAATGAGCACATGACTTTTGGCTTGTGATCACACTTGTAGCCTACCTACAAGTGCCCAAATGCATTTACCGTGATGAGAATGAACAGGGTTTGGAGGATGCAGTGTCAAGTTTGTTGTATGCTCGCCCTTTGGTTATGGCGCAACCAATGGGGCTTATAGTACTCGGTATAATAACTTGGTTTGTGTTTCTCTAGAGAACTTGATAAAACTTGTGGGTAGGAACCTCTATGATTGTCAACTCAAAAGTGTGGCACATAATGATGGATCGAGTCGCCTTTTATCGACTTACGAAGTCAACAAACAATTTCTTTAGGGTCAAACAACGCTACTTGCAGTTCTTCGGTGTTTAGTCTCAGCCCAAGACCGTCAAGCCTTACCATTCTAAAGAATTCACGAAAATCCTTTATTGTACACAGCTTACCAATATACGAATACTACCTACTAAATAGGTACTCACTCTTCTACCCTAACCCTGACTTGGACGGCGGGTGACGAAAGAAAGAACGCGGAGAGGACACTCATCCTTCCCTTAAACAGAATATCCTAGAAAGACCGGATGATTTCTGCAATGGAACGACGTTCGAATTTTTCCAAAATCCAGCCGTCACGTTATTACTTCCTGTTTCATGTGTGGTGATATTGCGGAGTGTCCAACCACTACACAGTACGCCCAGCATTCGAACTTTTCACTACTACCACTATCCATCTTTATCTTTTCGACTTCATGCACTCCATTAAAAGATGCTTCTGCCTCCAGAGCGAGTCTTGTTACGACTCCAACTACTACTACTACAAGGCCGACAGCTCGCCGCTTCTGACCAAGTGGTATCGAAGCATACCTAGTAAACTGACGCCGCCTGAGAGATTCCTATAGCTATTGCCACACTTATGCAGAGCCCCTGTTCGTTAGGTCGCCAACTTTCCACCTACAGTAGCAGGTGCCCGCCGGTAGCCGGCGACGGTACCTATAACCGTGTCTTCCCTCGCCTTCTTCTCAACCACTTTTCACCCGCTATTGAACGTCTATGCAAACTCTACACATACAAATACACTTCCCAGTCTGGCATTCACATACTGTCACACACAACGGTATGCAAAATTTCATCCTTGGAAGCTTACAAAAACACGGACAAGCTGGTAATTTAAAGGGTTGAAACTGTGAATAGACAGACACTACTGCAATCTCAGCCTCTTCTCGCGTACACGACGCTGTTATCCTCTTTATATATATATATAGAAACATGTGTGTGTATATGTGTGTGTATTATACTCCTAGTGTTCTTTCTATATTATATGGAGTTCTCTTACATTCGTCCATGACTCCTCGGCCAAGACATAGATGTCGAAGAAGGTATACAAGGTATATATATCAGAAGCCAAAAAAACGCCTATAACCCGTGCTTCAACCAACCATCGTTCCAAGCAACAAAACATCATACCCAAAATCTCTACCGCTCGAGACCGCCACCCACCAATGACCAATTATCGATTATCGCTCGTACCGCGGCAGATACTCAATAGGAGGCGGGCTAGAAGAATCCGACCTTGCTTGCTGTTCCTGTTCCCGTAGCGAATCGTGCGCATTTCCCGAGCCCGAGGCCGGGAAAAATGCCGATGCAGGTGCTAGTACTGGTGACGACGGACTACCAACAACCGTTAATGTACCTACGGACCCAGGGCGATGATTATTGTAGGTATACTCTGGCACAGTTTCTTCTTCGTGACCGCCGCTGCCGCTAGCGGCGCTAGGAAAGCGGGGGCCACCGGCGGTATATCCACCACCGTGATAATCTTCATCGTTCTCGAAAAGCACGGGAGCTGAGGGTTCAAAGGCTACGGGTGGAGCTGAGGGTGGCGCGGAAGGTCCTGCTCCTGAGCCAGAGGGTCCCGCTGGGGTTACAGGTCCTCCGCCTTCGTCGGGAATATAGTCCTCTGGGAACTCGGGCGGTGCGCTGGCCTCGGCTAACAGCCTTCTCCGTTCGAGCTCCTGTTTATCTTCAGTGGCGCTTAAAGGGTGGTGCGAGGGTCCTCTGGATATTGGTGGTGGTCGGTCGAGCTCTTCAAGGGTTGGCGCGGATGGCAGGTCTTCTGCTGGTGTGGGTGTGTATACCGGAGCGAGAGCGTGGTCGAATGGTGATGCGGTTGCGGGTGTGGCGGCTGGGGTTGGTACGTCGTCTTCTGCATCGTAGATGTTGTCCCCGTTTAGTAGTAAGGACAAGTCCAGGGCGTGGTTGGACGCGGATGGTGAGGGCACGGCGGCAGAGAACGATGATGATGATGCTGCCGTTATTGGTGGTTGACTGGGTAGCAAGCGTTGTTCGGCACGTCTGATGCGCTCCTTTTCCGTAAGACTATTCTCATCAGGTAAGTCGGGCGGTGGTATATAGTGAGGTGCGGGTATCGCTTGCTCATGCTGTGATGAGTCTGGAACGTAATTCCAGTAAGGTGGTTGATGGACATCGCCGTGTGGGTAAGTCGTTTGTGGAGGGTACGACGCATAGTCATCATGGGGGTTTGCAGACTCGGGACCGTATCCATCATCGTCGTGCATGCTGTTCGGCCAGCCTCCCTTTTCATTGTACTCATTCTCCACGTAGTTGGAGCCGCCTGTTACAGATGGTGTATGCGTAAGGCTGGGCCTCTGGGGACCCTTTCCTCGTGACCTATTGCTGTCGGTCGTACCGACAATGACCTCGTAGTAGCCTGGAATGACTCCTTGTATCCTTTTAAGGCGATCTGTGTCCAGGATACTTGTGCTCCCTGCCGCCCCCCACGATGGCAATGTGCCAACATTTTCAAAAGGATTCCCTACCACACCAGTGGCCCCCACTCGTGAGCCGGAAGACGCACCACCTTGTAGATGGTTGGCGAGTTTGCCGCCCAGGTCCACGATGACTTCGACGAAGTACCTGAAACTGATCATCTCCCCGGGTACACCCTTGATAGTGGGGAAAGAGTCCTCTGGTACTCGGACTGATGTCGTCAAGGTAGCAGAAAAGTTCACCGGATCTGTAATGAGAGGCGCAAATGCTTGTGATAGATCCTTTCGAAACATGCTGCAGGAACCCGCAGACGACAGGGAAAGGCCGCTGAGACCGGTCCTGGATTTGGGGTAATAATAGTCGTCTGATTCCGACTTTTTCCAATCCTCTTTGGAGAGCTGAAGCGGGGACGAGTCGATGCGCCCTTGTCTGAACAGAGTAACAATGACACCATGCATGCTTTTGATCATCTTGATGTGATTAACCGACACCTTGACGGGTATCACGTCGCCGGGTAAGCATCCACCTTTAAGCACTTCAACTCTCAACTTGATGGTCCGTTCGTCGGCAAATGATATCCGTTTCCCTGTCATTGCGGACCCAACAATGGCTAGCTGGTTGGTCTCGCTATATGCTCTGCTCGGGTGCGTGCTGAGACTCGCGGCGCTATCGCCACTGAGACTTCGCGCCTCACTGTGTGAGACACTCCGTGGAGCCTGGCTAGAGCCCTCTTGACCAACGTCATCACCGACTATCGAAAGAGATCCTTCCGTCGATGTGTCGTTTATCCTTGCTGAATCTCCATCGGACAATGGTTCGGCTGGTACTTCAGCAGACAAGCGTTCTGACGATAGCACAGAGCGCCTATCTCCACCGGCTGGTCGTTTCTTCTTGGCTCGTTTCGAAATGGGTCGGAGGTCCACAGTCTGGGCCTTGGGAGGAGCAAGCGGTCCAACGTCCAGCTGTTCCATCAAGTAGATTTTGCGTTCACAGCTGGTCGTTGGGGCTACCGAAGTCGGGCGCGTTAGCGTTGCTGTAATCATGTAAGATATCGTGCCACGTTCAAACTGGATAATAATTAGCGACAACCATGGTGTCTAGTTCGGAGCTGATAGTACGCACATCAATGCTGCTGGGGAGACCATTTTGTGGAAAGAGTAGATCGAAATTAAACTCGTATCTTCCGGGCTCCAGCCGGCCATCGGAGCTGAGAACCTGCTCATCCTGAAAGAGCGACGCATAGCCGTTATAGTACTTCTTGCGCTCCCCTCGGCTGCTAATGTTCTTGATCTCGGCCGGGCTCCGAACGGGCTCGTTGTTTTGGGCGCCAGGTCCCTTGTAGACACGTACGTAGCCGTGCAGCAAGACGGTCAGGTGCGTGATGCGGACGGGCTTGACGACGGTCAGGATTACGGCGCCCTGCACATGGTCGCCGGCACTGTATTTGCGGTGGGGATCGTCAGGTCGGATGTGGAAGTCGGCGATATTGCGAGTGCGTGACCGGAGAGGGAGGATGTTAAGGCGCTTCAGCAACTTTTTGCTGGTCGAGGAATCGTCGGACGTGGCGGCAGATGGTGTTTTGGAGAGGGGAGATGGCGTCGCAGTTGCAGGAGCGGCGGTGGCGGCGGCGGCACTGTTGCGGTCGGAAGCGCTCGAGAAGGGGCCCATCTATGCGTGTAGGGTTGAGGACGGGATACGGGTTGTTGTCGTGGATAGTAGTATGGAGAGGAGCGGGAAGTAGGAGTTCCTTCAAGGCCGTCGCATTCGGGAATCAGCGCAGGGCTCGAACCCGCATGCGCGACGGGGCACAAGTCGACAAGATGTGGGCGGGCACCCGGTTCGAATGTAGGAATATGCGCGCGAGGGTTGGTTGAGTGCTGCTGGTCGATGGTGATGGTGGTGATGGTAATGGTGGTGGTGGTGGGTAGTGCCTTTGGTGTTGGCAGCCCTCGGGGCGTCCGGGTTGGTTGTCGCTACACCTCCACTGTCCAAACTCTTAGCGGCGCGCAACCACAGTCGACGGCAACCTTCAGTGTCGGGCAATCGGACTCGGATTCGTCGGAGTGGAATTGGCCGTGATGCTGGTGATGCCCCTGACGCGAGGACAGACGGTTATCGATCGTAAAGCCAAGAGATCTTTGAGTGACGGAGAAGGCTTAATTGCGTTCTGGGGGTTGCATATGCCAAGGCTGGACACTTTGGCGGACAGTGGACAGCAACAGTGACAGCGACGGGCTGGACAAGGCCTGGAAGTAAGTTGCCGCTGGGACTGGGAGTTGATGGGTCGGGCGTGCTTGGCTTGCCAAGAAATGTCAACGCAGGGTGGACGACGGTGGTGGAGGAGAGGAGGAAGGGTCGGCCCCCAGCCCCAGGAGTGGAGAGTGCAGAAAAGCTTAACTGCATCCAGTGGAGGCACGTGCGTGTTCCGAAGTCTGTTTCGAATCGATATCAGAAGAACAACAACACCAAATACAAGGCAGCCCATTGAGGATTCAAAGAGTTCTTCTGGCTTGAAAGTACATGGAGCCGAACTCCAGAATGTTCCTCACGATGTGCCAGACGACCGTCTGGACACTAACGAGACCCTCGCTCTCCTCCACAATCTCAAACTTGGAGACACCGATGTTGGCTACCTAGGCCAGCCCATACACACTCGAAGACCAGGCAATACGATTGTACTGGGCAATCAAGCGTCCATTCTGTCACTCCCCAGGGGCACGTCTGCCACGAACCCATCTGATTTTCCCTTGGATAGAACATACCGGGCATCCTGGTTGCTCTTCTGGTCTCCCCGTCAATTCGGCGGTGAAATAGCCCTCACATCGATAGGACCCATTTTTCCCGCCCTAACAAAACAAATCCCTGCCCTACAGACCCAATTCCAATGCACTCTCATGCACGTAGGGACTTGGAGCTTGTCGTGCCTGAAAAAAAGCAGAACGGATGACCATATCGAATCCAAAACGATAACTCTGCCGATCTTGTTGGGATCTCGTAGGGCTATACGCCACGGTCTTGGCTCCTTGGCGATCTCTACACTATTCGGTCCAAGCTCGATAAAAGTTTTGAGGCTTGAGAAGTTAGTTGATGGAGTCAAGAACCACCTCGCGCTCTCTCCACCCGGCGAGACCCGCGAAAATAACAAACTTCAGCTCACATGATGGGATCAAATCAGCACACCAAACTCGAAGAATGAGGGACACTCCAAAACACCCGACTGTGAGTCTTTACTTGTTTCCAAATGATATGGCACTTGTACGTAGGTCACTGCCTGCCAGATTACCATTTCGTTTGTTCCATACTAGGTAGCTCGGGTAGGTAGACAACAGTAACATAAACACAGAATCAGACAGTCGGATGCTCAAAAAGCCGAACCTGAATGCCAAGAATGGCTTGCATTGCCGTGACATGCAAAAACATCCTCCTCGAGTCCTCTGTGGTTTCCCCCCAGCGCTTCGCTCATGTTCGCCGTTCATGTCCCTGTTCGTCCGTTGGTGGTCTAGGCAGCCCCCAGCAACCCCTCTCTTAATGATACGCTAATCTCATGATAGGATGCCATCACAAACTTTCCATTGTCAATCACATCACAACAATTTTGTCAGAATCAATAGAAGCCGTAGTCTTAAACCTCCTCCCAGCCATCCACTTGACCACTTCATCTTCCCAGAATCCTCAGTCCTCTGAATATGAGAATCATCCTTCATGATGAGAGACATCGTTGACCTACCACACGATCTCTTCCTCCTCGTCATCTCTTACCTCTCTCCCAGAACATGCGTCCTCTCTCGCTCTGTCTCTCGAAGATGGCACGCCGCCTTCACCGACGAACACATTTCGTATCTCTTGATGCGATGGAACTTTCCACAATGTCGTGAGATGCGTCTGGCCTCAACCACTGCCTTACTACCATTAGCATCAACTTCAGACTTTGAGAACATCAACAGCAATCTCGCCGTTGAGATATCATGTACTTCTCGTAACCTCCCACCATGGCCCGAAAGTTTTGCTCTCGTGGCCAGACGCTATCACCATCTCCGTCAAGGCTCGGCCCGAGTTGTTGAGAAGCTTCAGATGGCTCGGCCAAGCCGTGAAAATACCGGACCCTCCCCATTCTCTTTCAAGGGAGTCGCTCCTTGGAACCGTTTCCTGCGTCTGGAGGAAAAGACGGCCGAGTTTCATTACCCCGATCCCGCGTGGTGGTACAGTCAAGAAGACGGAGTGCTGGTCTACCCAGCAGAAGTCCGTGACAGGCCCAATACTCCATCATCAGATCCAGCCCATGGATATGTTTATCAAATCTTCGACCCAGCGACTGGAACCCAAATCCCCGTTCCGTTCGATGTACGCCGAAAACATATCCGTCGAGTCCGTCTCGCCCAGGGGGTTCTGATATTCGAATGGGCTGAAGAGCATCCATACCACCAGCTCAACGACAGAGAGGTGGTCCATCGGCATTTTGTAACTACTTTCGACGTCGTCCGAACACCATCCCCATCTGCCTGGACGTGGACCATCCAATTCCGATCAGAATGGAAGCTACATTTCCTTGGTCTTCCCATAAACCGATCCGACCGCTTCTTCTCCGCCCACACAGCCACACACTACGCCGTTTACTTCTGGCAACCCAACCGCTCGTTGTACCAGGATGATCCCATCGAACAGCTCGCTGTCTGGGACATTTCCTCGCCAAGTCCATACCGTCCATCCGAGGATCCTACAGGACACAACCGGCCACCAGCCGGTAATCGGACGACTTCCATGTCTGCCGGCTTGTGGAACGGAGGAGAAACCCACACGACGACCACAACAACAACAACAACAACAACAACAACAACAACAGCGGCCGAAGAAGCAAGAAAAGGCGCCAGCCCCGAACCAGACCGCATTCCAGCAACCACCGGTCCCCAAGTAATCCGCCGCATGGCCTGGCGTGAACTCGACTTCTACGGCGTACGGCAGCGCGCCAACCCACAGCTGCGTAATCTCTCGCTCGACGATCGGAACCTCTATTTCATCGAGGAAGAACACCGCTGGGCCGAGGGCCAACATTCCTCTCTTAGTCCGCCTCGCGTTCATCATGTCAAGTGCACGGGTATTCCTATCATGCCTTGCACGCCGGCTGTATCTATCCCTTTGTCGTCATCCGTCAAGGAGGGTGCGGAGCGAGGGGCTAAGCCGTCTCATGCGCATTACTACCAGGCTCTTTTCACTTCAACAATCAATGACGCTGTGTATGGGCCAGTATGGGTGGACCAGTGTGGTGCAGATGGGGATGTGAATATGTCCTTCTGTCAACGGGCACATCATTCTACTTCCATCTCTCCACTCACCTCCTCAGCCTCCCCGTCATCCTCCTTCTTTTCCACGACACCTCAGGCCCAAGATCGGCAGCAACTTCCCCCCTCCCCACCCCTCTCCCCCCCCTCCTCCTCCTCATCCCGCTCCTTCCACACCATCCTCTCCAACCAACAAGCCCTCCTGCATCACCTTCGCTCCCGTCCCCCTTCTCCCTCTTCCCAATCCTTCAACTTCTCCATATCCCCCCTTCACTCTCCTCCACTCACCACATCCCCCAACTCCCGCCGCCGCACATACCAGCAATCCTTGGAGGATCTCTTAAAAGCAAGTAACCAGCAACGTTTCCCCGGCCTCGCCCCCTGCTGGCGCCACGAAGATTTCCCCTACCTGACCGTCGCAGAAATGGTCGATTTCGCTGCGGGGGTGAGGATCACGGCCAGGCATTGTTTCATGTTGGAGACTGTTAGTGTTTGTGTGAGGAATGCTTGTATTTCTGTGAAGCCTGGTTTGCCTTTGCACATGGAGGTTGGGGAGAAGGACGGGGAGGAGGATGATAACAATAATGATAATAGGAGAAGTGAGAGAAAGAAGGGAAATAGGAATAAGGGGCATAAGAGAGGGGAGGGATCAGAGAGAGGGAGAGGTGAGGAAGTGCAGTTTGCGGATGAGATGTGGAGCCAGTTGGTGGGTAGGAGGGGATATTTGGCGGGTGATGAGAGGTGGGTACTGGGAGAGGATGAGGAGGGAAGGATTACTGTTGTCAGGTTTTAGTAGTTTTTTCCGCTTTGGGCTGTCGTGGTTATGACGCTTGGTTTGTCGTCCTCTTTTTTTCACTTCTTTTCTTTCGCTTTGGGCATCGATTGATACACTAAAAGTGACGGTGTTATGGGTGGAATACACGAACAAAACCATCAGTAAGACAGGACCAGACAGGATATACAACAAGGATTTCGGTAGGATACGGTAATTTTTAACCATCGGTTGAGGTAGGTTTGGGTAGCTTGCTCTTCTGTAACGTCTTCCACTACAACACTTACGCCTCTACTGTTTCTCAGAAAGACACACACAATGACTGGCCAAGCATATCATACAAAATAGTTTTCAGACACCGATGCGATGCTGGATCCCTAGTTCAAGCAACGCCCGCTGTATTCGTTGAAGCGTGGGCATCTCCATCTCTTGTACCGTTCCTTGTTCGGACGGCTATAGCCGCCCTCACCCAATTGCTTTACGTCACTTCATTGCTTCATTGGAATTGCTTTATTGGCGTTGCTCGATGGCAGAGGACGACGATAACCTTATCGATAGGCGATATCGAGAGAGTGACTGGAAGCCGGGAATTCAGAAATGGAAGGACCCGCCCAATGCATTCTAGCGCGGACTGTCGTTGATACTGCAGTGTCTGCGAAGTTAGTAGCTAATTAAAGCATGGCTTGGCAAGACGCCCTGACTAAGTGTAGGGCCGTGCCACGCAATTGACCAATGAGAGGCCAAGAAACTTCAATAAAGAAACCTGGCTGTAGACGAACCGTCCTTCAACAGGCCGCTCCGGTGGATGTGGGTTCAGGAACCCCCAGACTGTGAAAGTCATCCACCTCCTCTGCATAGTTGAAGCACGCTTCAATCAGTCACTCTCCAAATTCCTTTCATGTTCATTTCCGGGTTTCCATGTCGAAGACGAGAGCTCTATTCCAGTCCTCAAATTCTTTTTTAGTTCGTCAACCCGTTACATACATACAGGAAGCAGGTTACGTGACAGGACTAAGTCTAACTCCTCTACGCCAAACCAAACACCGCCAACACAGGGATCCGAAATAACACTCAACCCAAACCAAGACGAAAAGAAGGATATTTCCCTCACTCGACACCCCCACACCAAAATGCTCCCTCCAGTGCTCTGTCCCCCCATCTTCCTTCCCGATTGTCCTTCCAGCATGAGTAGAAAAGTAAACAAACCTGCCTCCCAGCCCTCAATGGTTCTTCCTATACCATCTATACACCAAACAATTTCCCGCCTAGACCTAGTCTCACGAGTCCGCCTTTACTCCGCGAGGTCCTTTGATAGGTGTCCTTTCTGCGTCTTGGTCATTCCCGTTAGTCTGCTCATTTCCGTGTTTCTCTCTTTTTCTTTTCTCTCGTTTTCCTGAGCAACAGCAACCCTGTCGCCGCTTCAATTCCCAACACTCTCCTCCAACCAGTTCTCGTTATCCTCAGCCATGTTGCTTTCATTTTCCAACCTTAATTTTTCCCTCTTGATATAATCCACCCTTTCCAGCCATCTCTCTCTCTCTCTCTGGGGCCAATTCTCAAAGTCCGCCGCCAGCTTCTCCACTATCTCCTTCAAAGACTCCATATTTCTCTTCTCAATCTCCTTGTCAATCGTGACCACCTCCTGTACCTCTTTGACTGTTATTCCTTTGCCACACACAATCATTCTTCGGATCCAAACCTCTTCCTCCTCATCCTCGTCCCCTGCCACGCCCTTTTCTTCCGCATCAACCTCCTAATCCATCGCAGGAGAAGGAGGCACCTGCAAAAACCGATCATAGTAAGTGTCAAGCCACTTGGCCGCCTCCTCACCGGCATCATCCACGCTCGAGTCCCACCTGCCGATAGAGCCAACATACCCATCGGGACGGACGTTGACGATGGCCACCTCTCCCGGGCCGAGACTGCCAAGCCACTTGTTGGTGCACAGCTGGCCGCGGGTGTCGAGCTCGGGAATGTCGTCAAGGTAGAAGGTCCAGCGGCTGTCTTGGAAGAGAGCGGGGAGGTCGGTTATTTCGATTTCAGACTTGGGCATGGTGGCTGAAAGACCGTTAGCTAAGTGGGTTGACGTATGAGGGGCGATGTGTGCAGCTTACTGATCAAACCAAAAGTAAACAAATGGCTAACGGCCGTATACCGCTCCGGACGGAGATAGATATCCTCAGGAGCTGGCAGACGGGGCTGCTTGGCGTACGAAATGTTCGCGGCGGCCGAGAGCTGGTTCATCAAAGAATCAGGCGAGTTCAAAGCCGCGCAGAAACCATCCAAAAAGATGCGCGACTGATGGACATCCCACATCAACAGGTAAATCCGGAACTGGCCCAGCATGGGAATATCGAGCTGGACATCGACCGGATTCGAGTCCAAGTAGCGAGTAACCTTTGCGGGCGGGAGCAAGCAGCCGGGCTTGGCGTCACCCATAACCCACGACTGCGGCTCAACCATGTTAATAGCATTCTCACCATATTCCGCACCAATGCCGGAGATGAAGCGAACGTTCGTCTTGAAGTTTTCAGCCAGAGCGACAGCGTCACCTCCGGCAATCTGGTTAGCGTGCTCATAGTCAAAGTTGACCAAGTCCAGCGCAATCTTCCTCCGCTCCTGTTCGTAGCTCTCTAGTAACGCGGGCTTCGCAAGGCCACGGGCGGCAAAATTCAGCTTCCAGCCAATATTCCAGGCATCGTGCATCGACGTGTTCATACCCTGCGCAGCCTTGGGCGAGTGAGTGTGGCTAGCGTCACCAGCCAAGAAGGCCCGGGTATGAGGGTCCTGGAAGCGGTTTGCAACTCTCTGGCCAATCTGGTACCTACCAAACCATTCAATGTACTTCCACTTGACACTAAAGGGCGCCATGATTTCCCTGGCGCGCTGCATCACAAACTCCTGCCCCAGCAAGTTTCTGTCGCCCTTTGTGCTGCTCTTCAGCTCAATGTAAAATCTGGTCATGTTCCGCTCTCGAGGAATGATCAAGATAGAGCCATGCTCTTGCGAATAGACCAACGTCTTTGACCAAATGTCTGGGAAGTCGGTATCGAGCTCGCCGTCAAGGACGCCCCACAGCGAGGGCTGCGATAGGCCAATGGGCTTGGCATCAGGGATGCTTTTCCTGACCTTGGAGTGCGCGCCGTCACCTAGGCAACGGAATCAATGTTAGCATTAAGCGAAGACCTTTTCAGGGGCAGCGCCGCCGCCAGCAGCGGCCAGCGGCAGAACGGCAGCGGAGATTCAGGGGTAAGACCCACATCCAACCAAATATTGCGTCAATATGGTCTTGCGATCCTGGGTGACATTTGCTAGGCAGTTCACCTGGAGCGGCCCATTGTTCCCGTCACACACGCTATACGAGTCGAAAGCGGTATTTCTCCGCACTTCAACACCTCGCTTCTTCAAGTCCTCGATGAACAGACTTTCCACCATGCCCTGGTGAACCAACAAAATGTACGGGTCCAGCACATCGATTATAGGGGGATAGTGAATTTCTCGGCCAAGGCGGTGGAGCGGTTCGTCCGTTGTACTCCTCCAGAAAGCAATGTCGTACACTCGAACGCCGCGTTGTAGTAGAGGATCTGCCAGGCGCATCTGGCGGAAAGTCTCGATCGTCTTGGGTTGCAGACCGTCGGCTCTGTTGTATTTTGCACAAAGTTAGACAACCACTTTCTTGTTCCTCGCCCGGTGATCATGACGGCGCGGTGTGAACTTACCTCCCCACTGGGGTCTGGTCTGCCCTGTCATCCACCACTTCCACCTTGACACCGAAACGGCCAAGGTTGCAAGCCAGCATCAGGCCGGCCGGGCCGGCGCCGACCACGCACACTTGACATTCTACCGGCGGTTCCGGCATACTCCTCAACAAGGTGAGACGGTCGACACAGCTGTCGTCAGCAGCGTTGGTCATGTGCAAGTCGCCTCCTTGTTGCTCCTCGGCGGGCTTCTCGAGGACACCGGGGGCCATTGTTGTATTAATTGGGGGACGCAAAGGTCCCAAGGGTGATGTTGGATAAGCTTTGACTTGTTGGAAGGAATGGGCGCAACAATACTGCTGAGCCTCGCTCACGCATTCGGATCGAGATGGAATAAGGCTGTCACCAAGCGCCAGTGACAAGGGGGGCGCCGTGTGATTCGCCAAAGGGGGGCCCTCGTCTAGAATTCTCGAACGATACGGGATGAATTTGGTTCGACTCCTGGACGATATCGAGCCGCGATACCGGGGCTCCAATGATAGTTGGATGCTGGCGCAAAGCCTAGTAATAGGGCGGGGTCGTGGTGCGGCGCTGCAGTAGGTGAACAGCCAACTCTGTCGGTACTGGTGACGGGGGGGGGGGGGATTGTATTCGATTATGGCCAAGCTTCTTGTAAAGTCGAATCG
Organism: Neurospora hispaniola; assembly: GCF_033458365.1. Classification (NCBI taxonomy): domain Eukaryota; kingdom Fungi; phylum Ascomycota; class Sordariomycetes; order Sordariales; family Sordariaceae; genus Neurospora; species Neurospora hispaniola. The sequence continues at coordinate 4,150,032 of NW_026944407.1, read as the reverse complement.
TCGTCTCGGTCTTGGGGTCAGCTGGCGGGTATGGATGTGAAGCCGAGCAGCGTCCGGTACTTTGCGATGGACGGAACCAAGAGTTGATGTGCTTCGATGCGGTATGCTGGTGGCCAGGCGGTATGTGTGTGTGTGTGTGTGTGTGACAACCACAGATCTGCAGTGAGGATTGACAAATACCACACAGTGAATTCAGAGAAGGTGTAAGCAGCCTTTTAGGAGCCGACTGGCGAGTCGGGAAAAGTATACAGAGTACGACAATTCGGAGTTGTCGGTGCAGTCCCGGCGAGATACTCCGACAGTGTAGCTAGCTCCTTCAGTTACCACAACAGTAACAGCAACAGCGGGCAGTCAACGGCAGAATCGGTTAGTGGATCGGGTACTTGTTGATATCCGAGCTGTACACTAGTTTAGCAGCCAAAGCCGGTAGGTAGACTGGAGGATGTCGTATGTGAAGGAAGGGAAAACGGAACTTGAAGTCGTAGTTGTCTTTTTTGGGGAAGGGGAAGACTGGAATTCCGAGCGCCTCTTTCGACTAGACCTGACACTGCTTCGCTCTCTGGCTACCATTACCATGGACCGGCACCTCATGGCGAAAAGCCCACGGCAAGAAGGGGAGAGCGACATCGAACAGGCGATGCTATCATAATTCTGGCTCCTCGACGACAAAGCGGATACAGGCCGATATCTCGATTCATGTTGCGGCTTCGGGGTGGTCTGTTTTATGCAGTAAATGATCTGATCTGGCCGCAACAACGCCCATTGCGTCGCTCTGATTGGGTCCTCGGAGCGGGGGGTCTGTGGCCAGCCAGTCTCAGGTCAGGCCAGTAACCTAGGACAAGCAAACGGGACCTGGCGCCATGGGTGAGCAGCCCAGGTCTTGGCAAGTCCTTTCCGCACAAGTGACCCCTCAGGACCCATTGGAAACCCCCGCCTCCACAGTCAACCCTTCCCTCGTACCCAAGTGCAACTCCCGCTGAAGAAAAAAAGAAGGGAAGTTCCCAGCCCGCGACAGGAGGTTCTCCTGTCTGCGTCGGGTCCCAGGGGCAATGATCCATCATCAGCCCATTTTCTTTCCCTTCTAGAAGAAACGGCCATCAAGATCGCCCTTGTGTATAATCGATTCGTCATGCTTACATTTGGTTCTGGAATGTTGCCAAAATCGTATTTCTCCTCATTTCTTCGTCCCTGCCCCGGCCGCCGGGTCGGTCTGGACCCTTTTCCATTCCATCTTCATTGAATGTCTCATGTGTGTCAGTGTGTACAGCAATTGCATTAATCCATTGACAATGCATGGAGCCGCGGCCGCTAAGTACATAGGTACCTAGTGTACATATGTACACCTTTTCAGCAGACGGATTCGGCAACAACGGTTCAACGGTCATTCTCCATCACCTACACGGCACACAGACACACACCGTTATCCTTCACATTTTCAACGGGCAGCAGCCAGTCAGCCAGCCATGTCTTGTATTACCTCATGGGTCTACCCATCTACATACACTACATCTTATGCAGTGCTTAGTTCACAGCGTCCTCCGACGGCCGACGGAACTGGACCATCGTAAGATAACTTTTATCCAAATGCTACCTCGCTACCAACTTCTCCGGAGTCCGGGGACTCTTGCTGCATCCAGATGGCATGGTGCCATTTTTGACCACTGGTGGGAAGCGAAAAGCTCTAAGCGTTCCCCTGGGGTCTACACTAGGCTCGTTTGGATCATGTAGACACTACCGAGGTGAGTGAGACATGGACGGCAACACATATCCATCTGAATAGATGCCATTGAGAAAGAGGCGTTTGTCATATCGTTGGCAAGCTATATTTCGACTAGTGTAGCGCTACGGGGATTACCATGAGACAGGACAATAAGGTAAACAGACATGCTATAAATCAGGGGAAAATTGGTGGACTTGTGTTTGAATTGCTTGTTTAAACTGTACTTAGGTCTAGTCGACATCTTATAGACCATATCATCACATAACCAAGAGATTCCGCTTCCTCCGCCCCGTCCCATCTCACATGCCCAAGTAGTCTAATCATGACCAGCCCCCGTAGGCGTGATATCCCTCTTCCCGAACCTCGCTCCCAAAGCCCCAATATCTCTCCTGAAAAAATTCCCAATATTCTTCAAATTTTCATTAATTGTAGCTTTATCGCTTGCCGTTGTTGTTGCCCCTCCTCCACTTGTTACCCCCTCCCGCTCCATCGTACTCATATCCCTCGCCGCACTCAACAACTTCTCCCCCAGACTCGTCGCCGCATCAAACCTACTTGTCACGCTGCCACTTCCCTGCGATGCATGATGTCCTGCTGCCGCAAATCCTGGGGCTATCCCGCCGCCGATGCTGATGCCGCTTCCCATGGAAGCAAACAACGGCGTTAGAAGCGGGGAGTTTTGAACCAAAGTCCGGCCTACGCCTGCCCCCTCGCGATGGATGGAGAAGAGCTCGAGCAAGTGCGAGTGGTCCTTCTTCGGCACGCCTTTGAGCTCGAGGATGCGCTTGAAGTTGGCGTCGGAGCAGTCGCCAATGAGGTTGAGGTAGGCTTGGACAAGCCCTTCAGGCGGGGAGGGGCGAACTTGGAGGGTTTTGAGAAGCGGGTCGATCTTGGTCATGGATTGGTTGACGCGCTTGATGTAGCTTGCTGGAGGGGGAGGAGGGGGTGGAGCGTTGGGGTCCGAGGGGGTGCCGGGGGGTGGGTGGTTCGTGTTGTGGAAGGCGAGGAGGTTTTCGAAGGCTTTGGTCAGGATGTATTTGTCAAGAAGCATCTATTTTGGTTGTGTTAGCAAAGGGTTCTGTGGTTTGCTCGGTAGGGAGAAGGGTGAAGGGAAGTGGGGGAAAAAGCCCGCTCACCTGCTCAGCGCCGACTTCGCAGACAGGGCGACATTGCACCACGTTGCTGATGTACGAGTTGGCTATGTTCTCCACCAGATGATCACAGAACGCGCGAGCATACTGCGGCTTGACCACCAGCGGGAGAATCTCCGCCGCCTTGCCGTTGACGTTCTTCAGCAGCTCGCTCACGTACGAGCTGTGATCACTGACACTTTCCATCCTGCTCCAGTTCGTGTTCTTCATCTCTCGCCATGCCGGTTCGCAGTCCACCTCTACCTTGTGCACCAAGGCGAGTACGGCCGCGCTAGCAACGCCCATGAAGGTATCTGCTTGGGTCGAGAGATCAACCTTGGACGCCATTTCGGGGTCGATCCTCTTCTTGATGTTGTCTTCAAGCTGGTTGGCATTGGTGTGCCAAAAATCCGCAGTGTTGAGAACCAGTATGATGTCCTGCACCGGAGGCCCCTGTAGTCCTCCGCGCTGGAGGAGTGTAAAGAGTACTTGCTGTGCGTATTCGTCCAAGTACTTCGCTAGTGTTTTGGCCAGATCCAACAGCCGCTCACCCGTAGACAGTTTGGCGCACTGCGAAAGAGTGAGCTTGTAGAAATGGAAGAGTTCAATGGCCGAGGGGATGACCGCCTGCGGAGAGAACTCCTCGTCTGGCGGTATCAGCGGTTGTGACTTGTACTTGGGTATCATCCCAGCCAGAGTCTTATCCTGCGACTCTACCCATAGACTTAGATACGGTTCGAATGCGACAGAGATAGAGCCATTGAAGTTCGATACCCGATCATCCGCCGAGCTCAAGGTATCGATGCTAGCCCGGACTTCGCTCGAAAACCGGCGCTCCAGGCTCTGCTCAAAGTCCATCGTCTCCTGCAAGCAATTCAACAGCAGATTGACGTCAATTTTGTTGGTGCCTCCATCTGTCCTCCGCATGCTCTTCTCCAGTATCCCCTTGAAATCCTCCCTGGTACCATCGCAAAACGCCATCGACAACGTCTCGTTAATGCGCCAGTGCGCCGGAAAGATGGCAGCATGCTCGCCCTCGTGTGTTTGTAACATCCGTCGGAACCAGGCATAGCGCCGCCCTATGTTGTCCAAGCTACCTGCCTCGTCGTTGCCCCGGAAAACGGATCGGTACTCGCGCAGCTCAGTGTTGACATACCACGTAATCAACCGCGCCTTTGCCTGCTCCCCTAGCGCGTCCATGACCAGACAAGCTTCCGCCAGCATGCCGCGCCGGGCAGCCACCTCGCCCTTGGCGAACGCCAGCTCAAAGTCCTCGCACACTTGTTCCAGGAGTTCGCGTTGTAGCTCGCTGACGTTTCGGCTCAGGACGGCAATCTGTTCGATGCTTCGGTAGCTGTTGAAGTGGCGCATCAGCTGTAGCACAGCCTGTAGGAGGCCGGCGCACTCGCGGTACTGGCGGGTTTTTGCCAGGCCTCGGAGCTGGTCGTAGGCGGTGGTGAGCATCTGCAGGCGCTTGAGGGCGGTCATGCTGTGGGTGAGGTTGCGCTTGGTGCCGTCGAGTCGCTTGATGTCGGCGGTCATGGTGGTGATGTCTCGCTCGGTCTGCAGGGCGCGGTTGCGGACGCTCTCGATGCGCTGGAATAAGGAGGCCAGCTCCGCCTGGGCGGACTGCATGCGCTCGAGCGACGAGTCGGGCCCGTAGGCCTGGGCGGTTTCGAGGGAGTCGATCGACTTGGTGAGCTCATCCTTATGTCGCTGGAGGGTGGACGATACGCGGCCGACGGAAGAGACGGTGGACGGGTGGGAGAAGAGGAGGTTGAGGTGTGCGATCGGGTCGTATTCAACTGATCGGCGGCGACAATGGTTTAGTATGATGACGTGCCAATAGTAGTAACCAGGACCCTACGGGCTCGTGATAGCTGAGACCTGTAAATGGATCATAAATCACGTACCTGAATCAAGCGATAACTGCTCCGCCAAAATGATGTTCATGATGACAGCTTTGGAGGTAGTAGGGAACGAGGGGCAGTAGTCTCAGCTTTGTGTGGTGGGAAACGATGTCCTCGGGGAAACCCAATCATTCATTAGCTTCCCACCCGAGAGACGAACAAGAATGCGGAATCTCGACTATTCTCGAAGGAAAGAAAAAAAGGAAAAAAGGAGGCTTCCGCTTCCAGAAAGCAACAGGATCCAGGACTCTCGGCCGCTGTTACACCGTAGCTTTCCCCGGTGTTATTGAAGTGTCCACATGGGGATGGGATGCTATGGATCAATTGATGGGATCTTATCGCGGAATGAGATGCTGTCAGCAGCAAGGAGGGAGGCCTGCAAGGTACCTGCTGAGGTGGCCTGTGCTCCCTTTCCCAAGAATGGGGCAATCCAAGGTGAACCTTCCCAGCTTCCCGCTTTTCGGGGAGTTTTCGGGCGAGGTCTGGTGCCCCGTTGGGCCCCCGCCGTCCCGCCCACGTCAAAGGCGGCACCCGACGGCACCCATCGGCATTCCCGCTCTACCCGCAGGAATCTTCCACGGCTCCATTCTCGGGTACTCTCATCCTCTTTCCAGCTCCGGTCTTCCCACGCACCATGAGCTTTCCGCTGTCACCGGCGTGAGCTACAGAGTGGGCGGAGGCTTCCAGTCCTACCAACCGAATGCATCAGTTTTCCTTAACATTGGTGTACCTAGCGATTTGTTTCACATCTCCTCCACGACTGACATACAGTTCGGTCGATCGACCTGCTTTCAGGTAATGGATGGTAGATAGATGGCCAACGCAGGTTGAAGTTGACAAGGTATCGTTCAGGCGCAATGGGCCATCTCACATCTGGCCACGTTCACCTACAGATCTGTAGTGATAGGTAGAATAAATTCTTCATCACTACGGACGACATTCGTCTGCGCCGTCATCTTTCGTTCGTCCTGTTCACTTCCTTGTTTCATGATCGTCCTCTGCAACATCTGCAACCTTTTGCAACGTTCTGATACAACCATCGATCGAACTATGTATGTACATACTGTACCTAGAGAGAGAGTCCACTTGGAGTGTCGCCCTGCGTTTCAACCCAACTCGACACCTCTCTCCCGTCGACCGTTAGTTCTTTGGGTTTCCAACAGCACGGTAGCAAATAAGCATCGAGCGTGTGGAATCGAAGATAAAGTTTATGCGAAGAATTGAAAGAAAAAAAAAATTAAAATTTGAATAGAAGAAAAAAACAAAAATTTGGTCGGCGTTCGTGCCAGCAAAGCAGATCCAGGTGGAACTCGTTCGACATTTGCATTGCCAAACAGGTGCGCCTTGTTTTCAGTCCCGTGTTGTTTCTTATGTGCATCAACGTCAGAGCCGCAAACGCCAAGTTGCTTGGTAAGTTAGCCCAAATTGAAGAGTATGAGGAGGCGGCTGTTTTGGGGTTGACAGATGGTTTGTGCACAACGATATATTTCTTCGGGAGATCTTCTCATTTTTGTCTCCTCTTCCGTTCTCAGCTCAACTGGTAGAGTTGGACAGGTTCACATAGCTTCACCTTACTTTTTCCTCCATCCTTCTTTCTCCGAGCGCACGCCAAGTTCTGTGTCGTAACCCGACAGGCACAGGACATCTCCGTCTCAGCTTACACGGTACTTGAGCTTTTGCGCAACATGCTCTTCGATATACTGTAGACGTTATTCTAACCATTGACGATTGGGTTCATGCACCCCTGAGTAGGCTGCTCAGCTGGATGTGTAGTGTCTGGCCCGTCTTATGTGTGCCACCAACGTGGCTGGCTTTCGAACCAGCCAATGACACGGGCACACTTACATTGGCGTAGTCATTACCGTAAGAAGCACGTGATTTCAGAGTTCTACATTGGGTCCTAGACTCCTTTTCGGCAGCGACGTTGAATATGGTTTGGAGGTCTGGATGTCCTCGGCGTTCCGGTTAAGCGAGCAAATATCTTTGCACGACGGGCATGCGAATGTTTATTGTTCTGTCCAACTTTTAGTTTCCGGAATGAAACCAAATGATATCTCGTTGGAAAATCCACGGCCACGTGTGGGAGGTGGGCTCGGTGGGATAAATTGGATAACAGAATATCGTCTTTGATTGGAGGCAGACGGGAGAGCATCGAGACATGTAGGGACCAAGACACCCAATATGCGCCAAAAAGCTTGCCCGTGGATTTCACCATCACCACCACCCGTTGTTAGATGAGGGAGCGTTAGGCAACATGACAGGTCCTGAGTGGTGAGAAATAGATTTTTTTTTTTTCGAGAATTGCTTCCTGTCCAGCAGTCTATCCATAACAAAAGAAACACTATACAACTCCAGGTCTGCCAAGTCGCTTGCCCCTCTGATTTGGTATGTCCTTTTACAGCGAAGCGAACCCCTCGTCACTTGAGGGTACTGCAATATGAATGGTTGAAACCGAACTCCTAAACACGAATACTTCTGAACTGTGTGGAAAACATACCAGAAAGAAGATGAGAGAGATAGAAAGGGCGCCTCAACAAAAAAATGAAAAAAACAATACCAAGAACAAAAGAAGAAGAGACGAAGCGAGAGAACAAGAGCAAACAAAATGCGAACATGGTATCTCTAGAAAACACAAAAAAGAAAAAGGCTGTGTACTCGTTACAAGGGTTGTCCTTTTGAAGTCGATGATCAACGCTCCATCCATCAACGGGCGAGCTTGGTGTTATGCGAAGAATCGAGCGCCACGACTCCGATGCCCAAAAAGGTACCAAGGTGTCATTCGTGGTAGAGCGACGCATGCAGAGACGCCAACCGAAATGGCGTCCAATGACAGAAGTCAGCCACACTTCGCTGAACAAGTAAGGCCATGCAGAGCCTCGGGACGACCACATTAGCGGGCAGGGGGGGCTCTAGACTACAGTGGCTGTCTGTGTTTCAGCTCACGTTGCTGTCATGACACTCAAGAGCTATGCAGTGTTCGGAAACCCGCCGCAATCAAGCTCCGTTTACTGTCTTTAACATCCGATGGCGCGCTCGAGTAAAAAAGACCCTGGATGAGAAAAGCATCAGCCATATGCTTTTGGACTGGAGAACGGCTCATCAAGCTGAGTGTCTGGGAGGAAAAAGTATGGTACTCCGTGGGAGCAGTGGCCAATAAAAGATCGGGAACTGTGGGAGCAACTTACACCGAGTCCCTTTTGCTTACAAAAAGTGGCCTTGGCCTTCACTGTATCCGGATTATCGTAAGTGACGAACCCACCGTCTCCGCCCACACACTGGGCGGCAACGGCCCGCTTGTCAACTTGTTCCTTCGTTCCTCGTCGTGGTAGCTGACAATACTCGAAGGATCCGTCGTCGCCGCCCCCGGCACCCTGAAATTTGTGGCCTGAGCCGCTCGCGTGAAGAAAGCTGCGGCCAAAGAGAGGGATTCCAAACAAGATTTTCTTGCCCGGGACAGCGGAAGCCATCAGATATTGCACACTCGACGCCCCTGATGCTTCTTCTTTATTCATTGCGTAGAGCTGGGAGTGATGCCCACTTCTGTGTGACCAAGACCCAAAATAGTCAAACGCCATCAAGTTAATGGAGTCCAAGTATTCAGCTGCCTGCCGCATATTGATATTCTGCAAGATGGACTTGGCCCCAGGGAGAGCAGCGGTGAGCAGGTAACGGTCCTCGGGAAGATGGACGCGGATCGCGGCCAGTAAAGATACGAAATCGCTTCCTTGTTGTGGGGAGCAGGGGTAGTCCCATACAACTGGTACTGTCAGTCAAACATCTCAACAACATCATTGGGGATTTGTACATGTGTGACGAGGCAAGAGTGGCTGGGCCTTCTCACGCGTACGTGGTCATTGGCTACGATACTGGGCGAGGCGAGATGAGGCGAAGGAGAAGGAGCCGTACTGTCTATTCCATCCAGGCCGGATGCTTCCACCAGGCCGCGAGCGGACTGTGCAAAGTTGTCACGGAGGATGGCGCTGGAAGCCACCAGTGCGAATGTCTCACTGGAAGCGCCGCCCCCAATGGATAAGACCACTTGCAGATGGGGATATTTCTGCTTGAGATGCATCAAGGACCCGAGAGCCCCTTGGACACCATCGCAAGGCGCTGTGACATCTGCCCACTCATCGCTGAGCTACCGAAACAAGTCAGCTGAAGTGCTTAACGATGGAAGATGGCGTCGGAACAAACTTACAAACACCCCTCCGTCTGCCATGATGTTGGCAAAGGCATAGTAAACACGGTTGATGCATCCATAGTTGAGTGAACCAGGAGTGTCACCTCGGTACACGCTGTGATTCGGCCAATATACGGCATTGTTGTAGAGAACGTTGGCCGCGCTTGTGATGCGCGACTTGCGAGAAACGGAGGGGAAGCTCATGGTCAATGCGGACTCTTCTACGCGTGATGATCAAGACCAGGTAGCGATTGAGGGATCGGGCAGGAGACGATGGAGGAGACGGATGGAGAACCCTCAAAACATGGAGAAGCGGACACGACCATGGCGCTCATTTATGAATACAAGAACTAGGGAAAAAGTACCGGAAACTTGATGAATGAGGCTTGTGCCAGCTCATTTTTGTTGGACCGATGTGTTTGAGATGCTGCTGGTCGGGCAGCAAGAACGGAAGAAGAGTGGCAGATTGCCCTGTTGTGCGTCTATATAACCAGGTACCCTTCTTCTGCTGGGACAGCTGGTTCCCAGACCTTGGGGTTCATGGGACGGTGAGCAAACCAAACAGACAACTTACCCATGGCAGTGGAGCAACGCGGATACCCGAGTTGGCTCAACGATCGGAATTCGCAAGCCCTAGTTGCTGCATGACATGACGTTGTCTGCGAGGGTGTATCGAGGAAAGGAAAGGATAAGCGGTACCTCTATGGGCACGCCAGAGATGCACCGCTGCGTATCCACAAGACCAGTGAAACACTTTACGAAAAGAGTGGGAAAAATGTAACGAGACTGCAGGCGGCTAACACTGAAGGTTCCAATGAGATGTAGAAGTCGGTGACCGGAATCTTTTGTGGTGGTTGGGTCGTAGTCAAGATTTCCTAGGGCTGACTTTTCCCGTCTAATTTCATGCCATTTTCACTGTCAACAAATCCTTGACCTGTGGCATTGGGAGACCTTGCCTTGACTCGGCCATTGGGCTTCAGTTTGCGAAACTAATCTGCACCTGGAGTCAGTTCTGAAGGGTTTCACATAAGTCCACGTCTTTGCAAGTTGAAGATTTGAGCTCGCGGGTGATGACTTTTGGTGATTTTCGCCCAACAAATTCTGAACCTGGATTGTGCTTAGCAGGGGCATATGGTAACTACCCTCTGTGTCATGGTCATCCTCGCATGTGGATATGATCAACTTCGGCCTGTTCTCCGGAGAACCCACCCCCAGATGTAGCACTCGCCAGCGGCAAAAGCAAATTTCCTGGATAGACCTGCGGGGCCCTCCCATGATCTCGGAAACTCGAGGGTCCATGAGCTGGGGCACCCGGCTGGCTCGCACTTGTCGTGTGTGAGGCGTGTATGGACAAAGATTCCGAAGAAACGAGGTGGCCGGTTGACGTCCGAGGGTGCTAGTGACTGGTTATCTGGTACACAGAAGGGGTTTTCGGAAGTTTTTACGGCATCAGCCTGCGACTATTCCAAACCTGGCCGTCGATTGTCGATCTATTAGCTGGGATCATGCGGTTGGGAAGACTGTGCTCCACGGCCATCGTGGGGAAGTTGGAAGCTTGATCTATTCTGAAGGAAGCGAACCTAGTGGAAGCCGTCGAGTGAGAGCTGGGTGCAAGGTTGAAGTGAGTGAAGCCTGACTTTGAGGCCCATCTGGGCGGGGAAGTTTGACACTCAGGCCAATCTTCCCCGCCCCAAGACAGAGAATTGAAATTGGAAGCGAGTTCTCATGGTGGCTTGGTCATAGCCTTGAAAGGGCAGGCGCGATGACATGATTGCGATCGTGGCATCCGTTCAATTCCTTGCGCTGGAAGGAGTGAACAGCACAAAGGTCACGACCAGGGTTAGAGGGGTGAGTTTGTCAAATGCGCCCAGTGTAAGTAGAGGTACTTACCCTTGCTGGTACCTCTTCTCCCTGTCTCGTTGCCACGTTCCTGGCCGTTGTGCAATGTCTCGACAACGGATCTTATGAGATGAGACACCCAACAGAGGCTAAGCTGAAGTAGGGGTATCTGCTCGAATTTGATGGCATTGCTGTTTCGAGAAATCATTAGTATTTTGGCGCCGGTTGAACGATGACGAGGAAGCCCAATTTGGACTGGAATGATGCAATGTCCTAAAACACACGGCCCAAGCAGTGTCTTCCACATGGCAGTTCCTGAGAGACCCTTCCATAGAGGTAGGTAACTTAGTCATCACTGGGCAGTAGAGGTAAAAGCCCCTGTCGTCAGTGAGGATTTTGTTAGGGTACAGCTAGTAGCGTTAGGTACCTGCCCGTACCTAACCCTGCCACTGGCCAGCTCCCGTCCATTTGGGCTTCTGTGCCTGCGATTTTCTACCACGCCAAGGAGCAGGGCATCATGAATACAGGTAGTAGGAACCTCAACCTCACACCCTCAACCTACCTTGACACAGCAAACACAAAGCCTCACTGCGTGTCCGACACTCTTGGTCTCAACGCCTTAACCTCCGATCTCTTTCTTTGTGTGCCCCCACGAAATCGATGTCCTCGCCATGTTGTGACGTGTTCCACGCCGCTCCTAAAACCCGAGTCACTTACACAAGGCTGCTGTTGATGCAGGTGCCCAATTCAACGCAAGTATTGGATACGGACAGCATTGCTTAATTCCATCCGCTTCGTGCGTGGCCACTTCTTGGGTCACTAGAGGACGCATCATGCAGTCAACTCAACAAATCGAAGCACACCCGCCGGCGTTCAGGAACCAGCCTAAAATGGCTTGCTGTCGACTGTCAAGCTTCAACCGTGGAGAGCTGTCATGTGTTCCTTCAGTCAGTGCAGCAACAGAGCTCAGGGAAACCCCCTTGTTCGGAGACAGAAAGTTGCATGCGACCTCTTGGTACTTGATGCTGCACCTCCAGTTACACAACCGCCAGCCGTGCCATGGTAAGCTCTTCTCAGCTGGTCGGTATTTCTCCGATGCGCCCTGCCCGAAACCGCGAGTGGTTATCATGGAAGTTCAAGAGCAGGAGTCCTCGAAGAGTGCCTCGTACGTCCATATGATGACTCCTATTGCGTCCAATTTCTCATGTGGCTTGCCGGCATGGAAAAAAGACCATCTGTAGCTGAAAGACATGCAGCGGGCGGGACCTTCCATGTTGCTTAGCGTGGAAGTCAAGCAGTCCTCTATTCTCGGTCCTTGTTGTCGAAAGTAGCATCTTCTCCACGCAAATGCCGTATCCATGCAGCGATTAGGAACTTGCCATTGCAGATCTGGAAGTGAGAAGCCATCCAGGTCTTCCTCCTCCAGTCTATGTTGGCTATGCATTTCGCTCGAAATGGCTTTCGCTGCGAGCCCAATAGCATTTCGGCTGAATACAGGACAAGCATGCCTATCCACGCCGCAAAGAGTTTGAGACCTTGCTAACGAGCAAGGAAGATTCCATTAGATCCTTGGAATCTTGGTGTCGTCTGTCGACAAGTTTCGGTCCAACGTGGCAGCACAGCCTTTCCCCAAGGAAGCCCGAGATTGGATCTCTTCGAAGTCCAGAACCGGAAGGCTGCATTTCACGAGATCGATTCAGGCAGCGCCTGTCCGCTGAATCCCGTATACAACAACCCACATGACCGGCGTCGCACGCGTAGCAGCTCTATCTTGACGGGCCATCTCTTGGGGAAGCACTGATCTCCTCCTCAGTCCATGCCCTCGCCCACGCCAACTCCACTTCAGACGGACGAACGAAGAAGAATCCTCATCAACGTGGTGGCGCTCGCTGCTAGTGCGTCGACATCTCGCATTGACGGACAGCCTATCATAGTGTAATAGTTTCATGATCTCAAAGGTCCGTGGAAGACAATGGTCGCTTAAGCACGTCGTATCCTTGCTTGGCCCGCCGCAAGAAGGCTCTAAAGTACGGTTAGAGATGTGTCTTGATGTACACCAAGGCGGTGAAGGAGCAGGTGCTCGATATCCTTGATACACTTACCTGGAGTATCCTGGCATGGTCCACGGACCATGCACTCTGAGCTGTACATACCTGTCTGGTATAGTCCATATGTTTTACCTACTAGTTCGCTGAGGTTAACGCGACAGCCCATATAATGCCGCCATAACAAGAAACGCTATTGATCAACCGAAAACGTGAGTAGTTTGCGAATACGATTTTGTTGGCAGGCTTGACGGAAGACCTCAACGAAAGATTATTCTCGCCAAACCGGCTATCGGCTGAGGGTCATTGAACCTTTAAGAATGCTGATTGCGCATCAAAGTAGGAGGTTTGAAGCGTTGAGTTTCTTTCATCCTCCAGAATAAGAGTGTAGGCAGAAGTGATGAAGTGTCTGCCATCTGAAGAAAGTTTGTTCGAAACCAGAGAAGAGGTTTAGGTTTGTCAAGGGATAGAGTGAGACGATTCGCCCTCGTCGATTAGTTTAGAAGGTACATGGATTTGGTTCGAAGCAGCAGCTAATCGACAGTGCCCTTGTCCCCATCACACACATGCGATAACAAAGCTACTGGACGAGCTGATAAGATGGAGAGGAAACGGTCAGGTGTCAGGTCATGTGGATGCCGAGAGCCCGATAGAACCTCAAAGAAGCGGATGGGCGTAAGAGCAGGAGCGTATCGAGGTGTCGCAGCTGACTGGAACTAGTAGGTGACAAGATAGTGGCTCACCATCTATAGTATGGCACGCAAAAGTTGCAATCAGACACCGTCGTATCATCCATCGATTCCATGTAGTGTATGTATACGCCTAGTGACCGGCGTTCGTGGGAAAGCTGAAGTACTAAGGTACTGTAGCATGCACTTGGTAGGGTTAGGGGAGGAGTCGTGTTGGACGACAGAAGTGAAGCCTAAAAAGGCAAGAACCTCGGTGCTTGTAGTGGGGTCTGCTGCCTGCCGTGGATGGACTCTCTTAATGCCATGCCACCCACCTGCCACTGTTGGCGGCAGCGCTTATCGGCCTCCGCCTGTGACCTTCCAACATTACAACAACTCAATTACTTTGGCTCCCAACACAAACACTTTTTCGTAGCATCACCATTCCTCGTCTTTCACCAGCACACGAAGCTCTCGTAATTCCATACGAACGCCTTTGCAGCAGGCTTTCACATAATCCCATCACGAAGTGCTGAACTCGAACGAGGGGCGATCGGAGCTCCCCTGAGACTAACGTCATCATCCACGACCGCCATTAACCGTTTCATTGCCGATCGTAAAGCCGACAGAAATCATGGCTGAGGCTTCAAATCCTGGCGGCGATGGCCAGATTACCTTCAAAGTAAAATGCTCAGGCGACAAGAACCACACAGTCACCATTGCCGAGTCTGCGACCGTCCTTCAGCTCAAGACCCTGTTAGCGGGGGAGGAATACGAGAACATCTCGCCGGAGCAGCAACGCCTCATCTACTCCGGAAAGGTCATGAAGGACGATGAAGTTCTCAGTTTCTACAAGATCAAGCACATGAACACAGTGCACATGGTTAAGCGTCCAGCCAGCGCCGCGACAGCCAGCAGTGGCTCAACCTCGACACCCGCTCAGCCCGCGATACCTCAGAACATGGCTGCCGGCACTCCCTCGAATAACCTTTTAGCTGGCCTCACGGGCGCTCGCTTTGCCGGTCAGGTGCCGCTACCAAGCCGAGACCTGTTTGGGCCGGACGGAGGAGTAAGCCACCCCTTTCTCGGCCCCCTTGACCATTTACATACCTGTTTACTAATGATGTTTTACAGATGGGCGCGCCTCCTAGCGAGGATGAAATCGCGAACATGCTCTCGAACCCAGCGATGGCCCAAGTCATGGCCGAGGCGTTTAACAACCCCGCCGTCATTGACCAGATGATTGCCTCCAACCCGATGTTGGCCAACATGCCCGCTGATCGCGCTCGCGAGCTTCTCAACTCTCCGATGATGCGCAACATGATGACGAACCCGGAGGCACTTCGCATGGCGGCACGCATGCGTAGGATGATGGGCGGAGGCGCCAACGCCTTTCCAGCGCCCGGGGTAACGGACAACACTCCGAACGCGACGACCGGTGCCGGTAATAACAACGCGAATGCCGATGCGCAGAACCCGTTCGCCATGTTTCTTCCATTTGGTGTTCCTCCGGCGGGCGCTCCCCCAGCAGGTAATCCCTTTGCCGCGCTCTTTGGAAACCCCGCGGGGGCTTCGCCTGCGTCTACCGGAGCTTCGACCGAGAATGCCAGGAGCGGGGATGCCGCATCTGCTCCGGCTACTGGCGCTACTTCGGGGTCTGGGCAGCAAGCAGACCCGTTGGCATCTTTGTTCGGAGCGCTTGGAGGTGCTGGTCAGCCTGGTCAGGCTGGTGCCGCGAACCCTTTTGGTCTGCCCCCTATCTCGCCTGAGGCCTTGCAGCAGATGATGCAGGCATTTGGTGGCGGTGGTTTGGGTGGTTTTGGCGGAAATCCCGTTGCTCCTCCCGACAACAGGCCGCCAGAGGAGAGGTATGCTGAGCAGCTGCGTCAACTCAACGATATGGGCTTCTTCGATTTTGATCGGAACGTTGCTGCACTACGCCGCAGCGGTGGTAGCGTACAGGGTGCTATCGAACACCTTCTGGGCGGTTCTTAACTTGAATTTCTTTACTAGACGGTGCAGAGATGTGGACCGGAGATTGACAGTCATCTGCTGTTCCTCAAGGATACGGCGGTATTCACAATGAACAACAGCATGTCGAGGGGATAGAGGATTGAAGGATGTCCAGGGAGTGCAGTGTTATCTTCTGGCGAGGTCATTGTTGGGCCGTGCTAGACATTTGATTGAGAAATATCTAGTGATAATGGTTGCTAAGGAGGAAGATGGACAGTCCAGCACAGAGACGATGCTCAAAACAACACCCCTTCAGCGGGTGTCCTCACGTAGGGAGGTTTACATGTTTACAGTTTAGCGATCTTAATCAAACATGTCTCCTCTTGCTTGAATCGACAAGGTTCTTTTGTCCTCTAAGAAGACGAGTTCGCATACAGTAGCCGGGCTAACTATCAACACCACTAATCAATTCTTATTTTCATGCTGTCATTCCCTCTACCGATAAAGCACCGTCAAATCCCCAGCCGGCACCGGAAAGTTCCTCAATTTATCCATAATCTCCGCGTCCGTCATGTTCCTCTCCGTCATGATCTGATCAAAACAATGTCGTCCATCCATATACTTTTGCAACGGATCCCCACTAGCCTTCATCATCATCGCCATCTTCTTGTTGTTCGACCCCTTTCCCCCCGGACCCCCATGACTCCCGGGTTCACGGTAGGTATCATAATGTCCGCCCGGCACCGCCACTTTATGTTCCCTCCCCATTTCCCCTTCGCCATACCCCCTCCCACTTTTCCCTCTTCCTGTGCCAGTTCCGGTATCGGATGGCGAAACAGGCCTAGCCAACCCCGTAGCTAGCGCAGCCAAATACTGTTTTGAGATAACATACTTGTGCACCCTGTACAAACACCCCTTGATGACGCCAAATTGAACTAAGCGGCGAACGTCTACGTATCGCAGGACGTCGAAACCGGAGTCCATATGGCCCTTGAGCCATTCGGCCACGGTTTTGCCGACGCAAAAGGTGGTCATTAGGCGGATTAGCATGTAGTTGGATATGCGGTATCCGTTGGGTGGTGGGGGCTTGTTAGACGGTGGGGAGGAGGAGGTGTGGATGTTGGAGGAGGGGTTGCGGGGGGAGGTGGAGGGCTTGCGTTCATGAACGGGGGAGAGGTGGTGTTGGGCATAAGGGCTGGGATCGCGGTCGGAACCACCTCCTGGGCCAAGGCCAAAGGGGGAGAGGTGGCTGTGGCGTGTGCTGGCAGAGGTGGAGAGGTTGGAGGGATTGTGGTTGTGGAAAGTGGTGCTTCCAGATACAGAACGGAGACGGTGGTAGTTGTCGGAGGAAGAAGAAGAAGAAGGTCCGGCGCCGGTGCCGGTGTTGTTGCTGCTGGGAGACGGATCGATGGGTCCGACGCAGACGTAGTTAGCACATTCGTCGACCATGCCGCCTACGTTGGCGATGAAGTCGTGGATCCCCGGGCGAGGGGCGTAGCACGCGCCGAACAAGAACATGTCTAGGAGCAGGATGGTGTCGTAGTAGAGCAGGTGGCGAAGGGCGAGCTGGGTCAGCTCGAGGGAGACGCCGGAGGCCAGAGCAATGCGGCGCACGTCGGAAACGCCATCGATATGGGCGACGACGCGCTGCAGGGTTAGATCCCAGGTTGGGTCGACGACGTCGGCGAACTTCATTTTGGCGACGGGGACGTGCCAGCCTTTGACTTCAGGGGGGTTGACGTGGTGAGGAAAGAGTTTCATGTTGATTGTGTTAGCGTCGTCTATTTTGAAACGGTCAGCATTGTTTGTGACTGGGGTGATGAAGGGGGGTGAATAGGTAGGGAGATATACCAATGGGAATCATGCACTCTCCATAGTTATTCAGATCCTCCTTCACAATCTCCAGCAACGATTCTATCGGCCGCCGCATACTCACCATCTCATTCCCGTCCCCGTCCACCCAACGGCCGCCGCCATTGCCATATCCATGAACTGCGACCGCTCCGCCCCTCGTGGCCGCGTCCTGGCTCAGGTAGCCGTCCTGCTTCTCCATCTCGGCAAAGGTGGCCGCCAGCCTCCTTACGACGCGTTCATAGGGGATCTGGTCCACCACGTCGCAACTGATGACGAGCCCGAAGTTGAAAATGAACTCGTTCCGGTCGTACCGCGGGTCCGGAATGGAGACGGGGTATCCCAGGATGACGTACTTGCCGTCCGGGTCATTGACGGTGATGAAGCGGTTGCAGAAGGCCTTGCGCGGGATGATGTACTCCTGGAGCACGCTGAAGTCGAAGAGACATGGTTTCCTGTTGAGGGGACCATTGGTGCCTTCTGGAAGTGGAACTGGCACGATTGAGCCCGGTGGACTTTGTGCGACGATTTTGGTTCCTGAGTTAGGGAAAAGTGCCACTGGTTAGCTTGAGATTCACTACACTTCGTCTTTGGGCTGTCTTGGCCAGACCCAATAAAAATGGGTGGGCAAATGACTTTGATGAGTGACGGGCAAGGCAGGCTATATGTACCCTCTTTTGGAAAGAACCTGGCATAGAAAATTGCTTGAATCATAATTTAGATAATTGTTGTCGAAACCCAGGGTCTTCTTGATGTTGGGAAAAGCGACTTTGGATTTGACGCCGAGACGAGTATTATGGTCTCATCCGTTGCCGGCGCTCATTTCTATCGGTTGGTTCTACCGAGTAGCGTATAGATGTCATCCGAATCCGAAGTAGAATGAATTTGCTATTGAGAACAATGATCAGACACTTTGCAAACCAAAGATGACGAAAGCATAGTAGTCGTCGCCGTGGTCGTTTTGCCAGAAGTTGTCACGTATTGTGATTTGTCTTGGGAAAGGTGCCTTGGTGCTACGAGGTCAATGGCTGCTAGTGAATACCTCACGGATAACCCTAACCCCACCCACAAAAACAGAGAACCATAACCCCTTTTCGACTTCAGCATCGGAGGACCCAGGAATGAAAGCTAACTATCCGTGTATTTCAGAATATTTGCTTGACAAACATTATTCTGAAAATACCATATTGTCGTTTGTGCCTGCCATGTTGCGGAGCTCCACGGCCTTGACTATGATGTCCAAAAATCGGGTATTTTCATGCTTCTATCTTACAAGATATGTACGGGGAGTAACGCTTTTGTCCAACCAATCCAACCTTTATGCCTTTTCTCTGTGCCACCCTACCATGCGAATAGATCCTTACACATTCTCTACCACTTATACGGATCCCTGTCATCTTGAGTCTGCTTCTTCACCCCATCTCCCCGCACAGAGGGTTTTTCGTCCATCATGCCATCAATCGTCTTTACTGAGGCAATCATCTCCTGCTTAAGCTTGGTCTCCATATCCTTCTTTTGCCTGCTCTTTTCCTCAGGGAATATAATCTGCTGGCCCTGCTGCTTCTCCTGCGAACTCTTTTGCAGCTCGTTCACAGCATTCTTAGCCTCTTCAGGGGTCAACTTCTTCTCTTTGAGGTTCTTCATAATCTCATTCAGTTTCCTGACAGCGCCGGTAAAGCTCTGTCCGGGGTACGTCTGGCCCGAAGCAGCATACTCGACGTCGCTGACCATCTGGATTACACGCACGTTATGCTTGCCCTTGCGGAGGATTAGCAGGTTGCCGTTAATCAGGTAGCGCTGGGTCTCGCCGGGGAACCACAGCTTGACGGGCATAAAAGAGATGAGGTCCGGGTTCATGGTGACGTTCTCGCCGCCGGCTCTGTGCGCTCCGCCGACGTAGCAGCCCTGGGCAGCCGCGAGCTTGTGGCCCTCGGTGGTGCTGCTGGCGAGACCGGCGGCGTAGAGGATGCGGCCGATAGACTTGCCCATGATGAGCGACTCGGGGAGAATCATGTCGATACGGGGCGCGTTGTTGAGGGTGACAGGCTGGTCTGAAATCGTCTTGTACTGATCGCCACCGGTGGCTGCGTCCTTGGCACGAGAGACTTGGGGAATGGTCATCTGGCCGGTATACATCATGCGATGCTGTTCCTCGGCGGCGCTGGCCTCCTGTTTACCGTGGACCAGCGTCACAACCTCACGCGCAAGGGTATGTTGCGCGACACGCTTGCTAGGGTCTTTGGCGTGCTCCTCCATAGTCTTGGTAATTTCGCTGATGGGCATAAAAGTGAAGAGCTTGAGGAGATTCCCAACCTCTTGGTCGGATCGGCGGACAAAGTAACCGTAGAAATCGAAGACGGAGGTCTGATAGGGGTCAAGCCAAATGGCGTTACCTGCACTCTTACCAAACTTGGCACCGGACGAATCGGTCAAGAGAGGTACGGTGAAGCCGACGCATTCGTCAAGGGCAGTCTTGGGCGTAACATATTTGCGCTCCTGCGGGTCGGGCTCGGATTCTCGGGCGGCCTTGACGACTTCGAGACCAGATATGATGTTACCGTACTGATCAGAACCTCCAATCTGCATCTGAACTCCCTGCTGGTAGAACAACTCGAACCAATCCCAGCCCTGCATGATGGGGTAGGTGAACTCGGCAAAAGACACGCCGTCTCCCTGGGTCATCTTGTTCTTGACGGTATCGCGCGACAGCATGGGGCCGATGCGCAAGGCGTGACCTACCCTCCTCAGAACCTCGAGCATGGGCTGCTTGTTCCACCAATGGTTGTTGTTGACGATGCCTCGCTTCCGCGCCCAATCGGCTTCGTAACCACGCGCTCGCATCTGAGTGTCCACGTTCTCCCACAGCTTTTTGAGTTGGTAGTGAATCTTGGTCATGTTCATTGTCGCATCACTGCTGCTCAAATGATCTCTGCTTTTTAGCCTGCCTGTCGGGTCTCCAATCTTTGCCGTCGAGCCGCCAATGAGGGTGAATGCCTTGTATCCTTCCAAGTACATCCAGAAGAGCGGCATCAGGGGGAGTAGATGGCCGACGTGTAGTGATGGTGCGGTGGGATCAATGCCGACATATGCGCCAATTCGTCTCGTTCTCATAAGCTCGGCGATGTGCTCTTTGGTGCTGGTAGAAGAATCGTGTTAGTCATGTTCATGTGCGCATCGAAGGGCCAGTGTCTAAACTTACCCAGCTGTATCCTTGACATAGCCTCTCTCCTCAAACAGGTCCCATGTATTCTGCTTCTTGCCCTTCTTGATGGCCTCTGCCCTCGCCTGCCAGTTTTCCTCGGCCTCATTGATCTTGGCCGTGTACTTTGGTCCGAATTCGCGCCTGAGT
This sequence comes from Neurospora hispaniola, assembly GCF_033458365.1. Lineage (NCBI taxonomy): Eukaryota > Fungi > Ascomycota > Sordariomycetes > Sordariales > Sordariaceae > Neurospora > Neurospora hispaniola. Next base: position 4,129,387 of record NW_026944407.1, on the reverse strand, counting down.
CCTCTTCGTTGGAGAATGAAGCATGATGGGTTAGCCGCAGCATACTTGGCGATACTCCCGCCGGAGCGTATTAGGGCTTTTGTGCGAAGCAGCATTTGATGTGATGTTTGGCTGCGTATCGCTCAACGGCTAGAAGAAGGAAGGAGAGGGAACTGGGCGCGATCCGTAGCGCAACCCAAAGCGCCGATTCCGGCCCTCTTTTTGCGATCCGATCGACCGAAATTGGGTCCCTTGATGGGCAATTGCAAAGGTTTGGTTATGATTCCAAGGGCGCGGTAGTAAATTGGTCGGGATTCCCAGGCGGTAGGGTTTCCGGCTGAAGATCCGGGGTCGCCTGGTGTGAGGGGATCAGAGGTCGGCTGGTGTTGAGGTAGGTTGGGAGTGTACAAGCGGCGATGATAGCTTCGGCCAGTCATTAAGGTACCGGCGAACTACGGCGCCATCGAAAAAAAAAAAATAATGGCCCCTCGTCCCAACCCGGGTGCAGCGAAGGTCTCGCTAGGTATCTTATCGCCCCAACTAACGCGCTGCCGTACCTATCATTACGCGCTAGCATCTCCGACTGCGAAATAATTTCTGGAACGGCGGAGGGGAGCTTGGGCCACCCCTGTTGCTGCCGGGTCGGGTTTGGCGGGGGGACAGGGCCCTTGGATTGCATGTGCAACCCACTGGATGCAGCAAGATCCGGTACGTACCAATCTCCAAGCTACGGCCACGCCGGGAACAATGGGATTTTCCACGCCGAGCGACGACCGGCACACGCTGCCGCTGACATCTTCTATGCTGCGATTGGCCGAGTATTGCCGAGGGATAAGCTACATCAGGACTCGCAGCTCGGCACCAGTCCGTTCCACTCCGGAGCCCGCCCGTCCCGTGTCACTCCCAGCGCTCCTAGCGATCCGCGGCCACGATCCTGTCCTGAACCAACCGAAAGACCCGTGCGACGATATCTCCTGCGAAGACCGCCCTCCCGTTCTCGAAAGCCCAATTGGTTGTCCGCCATCACCACCACGCTTCGACCACATCACCACCCAACACCCGTCATCACCACCACAATCACCAGAAACAATGGCTTCCGTCGCCCGTTCCTCTGCCCTCCTCAAGCAGGTTGCGGCCAAGCAGTCCGTTGCCGCCAACGGTCTCCGTGTTGCCGCCTTCCACACCACCTCCCGCAAGAGCTTGCTCCCCCCTCCTCCTCGTACGTAATCGCATACACTTGCACTCGGACCTGAATACAGGTTCAACGTATGTTGCATGGATCGGTATATGGGCTAACACTATGAGGGGGACAGAGCGCATTGAGGGTACAGGTACGAACAACAACCCAACAGCTATGCTTCCTTGCTCGTCATGAGCCAAACAACCCCCATGCCGGGTTGCGAGAAGCGCATCCACCACAACACCTCGACATCACATGCATGCAAACAATAGCTTAACACCTACCTTTAGTGAACGACCCCGTCGAGGTCCCCCCTCCCTCTCCTTCTCATGGCTCCTACCACTGGACTTTCGATCGTGTTGTCGCCGCCGGTCTCATTCCCTTGACCGTCGCTCCCTTCGCCGCCGGCTCTCTTAACCCCACCATGGACGCCGTCCTCGCCGCCACCATCCTTATCCACTCCCACACTGGCTTCGGCAACATCATTGTCGACTACGTTCCCTCGAAGCGCGTCCCCAAGGCCCGCAAGGTCTTTACCTGGGGTCTTAACGCCGCTACCGTCCTCGTTGGCCTTGCCCTTTACGAGTTCGAGACCACCGATGTCGGTCTTACTGAGACCATCAAGCGCGTCTGGAAGGCTTGAGCGACTCTTTGCGACAATTATCGTTGCGAGGACCGGTTGGAAAGATGAGGGCTGTTTGATGTGCATTGGGAACTACCGAAACTCCTAAGGCCTCCTACTTTTTTTTTGGATGGAGCAAAGGCCGGAATGACGGGAATAGGTGAGGGAGGGCACCTTCAAGAGGAACAGAAAGGGGTGGAAGAAGTTCTGTTTTGTCATACCTCACGGCGTAAAAAGAATATACCTTTCTGTTTTGTCTCCATGCGGCCTTCTTTTTTTTCTGCGCTGTTCAGGGGCCCATGGTGCGCAGACGGTCTAGATTGGATTTAGTTCTCGAGTTTGGATTGCTCGTCAGATGTGACACCGGGAAGAGGTTGGTTATGGGGGCACGAAGAGGGGCTGCTAGTACAGGAGCAATCTAAACGCGCAAGTGCGGTTTCCCTTGGTGGCTTCAAGATCGCATTGAAGTCGGTGGATTGCCCCTGAATGGAGTTGTGCCTTTCAAGTGGATGATCATGGTTTGGGGCTGGCGGGAAGCGAACACTGACAAGTTGGTTTCAGGCACGGTCGTTGTAGTGTTCTTACAACGAATCGAAAACAGATGAAGAGGCACTGGCGGTTGATCAAGTTATATCACTCGCTTTTCCTGATTATGGAACTAAAGCTACCTCAGGGTGATGCTGGTCGAGTAAGGTACAGTATCTTATCTGACCCTTCTCAGTTACCTAGATACCTAACAATGACGATGGGAATGTTTGACTAATCAAGGAAAATGGCGAATGGACTGCTATGGCCTTGCTCGTGCGTCCTCGGCATTTGCCTGCCCGGCCTTATGGAAACTTTTTTTTCTGCGAGTTGTTCTTCTGGCCGACTGGAGTCTCCTATTCCCTCATCTCTTCACTTTCATTTCAGCTTCACCCTAACTAGCACACAACGTGGGGCACCTCGAAGACAATCCAGCCCCAGCATACAATATAGCCTTCTCACAGCTATGCTTGACTGCAAAAGCATATTTTTTTCAGGCATCCAACTCGGTCACTCGAGTTCAACCTCACTTGACGGCAAGGGATCCGGTCCCTTGAAGCATAGTAATTGGTCGTCTGCTCACCAACACTGATTACTGAGCTCACATAAGCGCTGATATACTTCTAGCCACTCCTTCCTAGTGATCAAACCAGCTGCAAAAGACATTCCAGCCAGGTTTTGGATGGCCTATGCAACCCTTTGCGGAACTGGCGCGAACCGCTCAGCCCAATCTTCCATGCGGCCAGAAGTACCCGAACTACATCACCCGAGTTTCGAAATCCAGCAATGGCCATGGCGCGCAATAAGTATCGGAGAAACCAGCATGCGATTTGCTCGACTCCCCAGTTGACGCCTACCAATTGTGCATAAAAAAAGCCGGCTGAATGGTTGAGTGGCAAAAAAAGAATATTCAATGCCGTATTCTGGCCAGGAGAGGCAGTCTCGCGCTAAATAGGGTTATCCAACTTATTACCTAGGGCCAAAATATCTAAGCTGAGTCCACCAACTCCTCAAGATCCTCCATCTTTTCCAAGATCCAACAACTAGCATACATATTAACCCTGTCAATACACTCCTGATCCCCCCTTCCAGATTCACGACAACCCACCCTCCTTGCTCCAAACCCCTCCTCCACAAAAACCCTCACATACCACGGCTCCACTCCCGCGCTCCTCAACAACACTTTTCCACCCACCTTCAACGCCCGATTCAACCTCCTCACTTGCTCCCTCGCCTTGCCCCTTCCTTCCTTTTCCTCCTCAGGCGAAGGTGGATCAAACCAATCCATACTATCCATCACCACCGCCACTGTCAAAGTACCCGGCTGAAACCTAGCCAACACCTCCTGTATTTCATCCGTGTGGATGCGTAAGCCGTCAAAGGCTCCGGGAGCGCTAAGTATAGAGTGGGCGGCAGGAGAAAGGTAATCGGGATGGCACTGGCGTGTGTATTGACCCAGGAGACAGACGAGGTAGTAAGGGTTGTCAGAGGCAAGGTGGGAGGTGGAGAGAACAGGGTCAAGGGTGGAGGTTGTGTAGTGAAGGATTGCTTCGGCGCGGCTTGGTTTTGCTTTGCTGGGACTGGTGGAGGAGGTAGAACGGCGGTGGTAGTCGGCTTCGATCATAGCCACTTGATTCTTGGGCACGCCCAAAGCTGACCAGAGGAAGGCGTCAGAGCTGAGGACTAGGCCGTTGACGAAGCGGTTGAGCAGACAGGGACGAATCTTGGTGTGGTAGATGGAACGTTGCCCTTCGAGGGTGGGAGTGGAGAGGAGTCGACGGACCGCAGAGCGGCAGAAGAAGAGTGTGGAAATCCAGCGGAAGAAACGGATAGCGTATCGGGAGCCGCCGGTATCGTAGAGACCGCGCCCCGTAGGGTTAGTAAATATGTGCGCATTGGATAGCCAGTATTGAAACGCGCGGCCGGAGAGGTGAGGGGAGAGTTTGGAGATGAGCAGTGAGCGAAAGTCGGGGTGTTTGCCCTCACCGAAGATCTTCCAGACGTCGGGGTAGTCCAGAGCCGTAAAAGAGGCGACTTTGAGTTCAAGCAGGTGGTTTTGGGCTGGGTTAAGATCGATGGCGTGCACGCGAGCGGGACTTTGCATCAGGTAGGAAAGAATGTTGTCGCCGGCGCTGGTGATGGCTAGGACGACGTCGTCGGGCCCGAGGTTAAGGAGTTCTCTGTCGACGCGCGAGTCTTCCCAGGTAAAGGCGTAGATGTACTCATTGTTGAACTGGGTGTGCTTCGGGAGTTGGTCGTCGTAGTAGATCCTCCAGTGGTGATTTTGGTAGAAGAAGGAGGGGAGAGGTAGGTTGGCCGAGATGTTCTCGATGGCCGTGTTGAAGGCCTTTGAGCGCATCTCCGGCGCTGTGCGACCGACTGCAAAGGCTAGCGCATTTGTTGCTGAGGAAGAATGTTTGCCCACTAGACGGGGTGATGATCTTGGGGACTCTGTCGCGATGGCATCGATGTGTTCCACAATTTCGTGTGGTAGACTCGACGTAGAAAAGGGCTTCTTGAGGCATCCCAGCCAGATGTAGTAAGGAATTGCTCCCAGTGTGTTGTTGCGGGCGTTGACGGTCAGGACAGTTCCGAACCTGTACTCGAGATAATCTCGACGAGCTGGCTCAAGAGACACCCTATCAGCATCGAACCACGAGCGCCAGAAGTTCCGCCTGAAATAGCCAACGTGTCGGTTCACAAGACCGCCCGTGTAGTTGCGGAAAGTGAAGTCGACTTTCGACTGGGCGTAAAAGTCCACGACGGCAATCAAGCCGTGAGGTGCTAACAGAGACTCGAGCGAATCGATGATCGAGAAATAATCCGGCTATATCATCATGATATGTCAGCACACACCACCCCAAGACGTCCTTAATCAAGAAAACATACCATCATCGAAAGGCTATAAGACATGGTGATCAACTCAGCCCCCGCATGTCGTCCCGGCTTCGTCTCCTCCCACCAACTCGACAAAGAAGGCGAAGAAGGTCCAGAGCCAGACTCTCCTTCGTCAACATCCTCATAATCCTCAAGCCTAAACTTCCGAGCATCCGTGCAGATAACTCTCACATTCTCCCACCCCAGCCTGGCAAACCGCTTCCTAGCCACTTCACAAAGTGACGGCGAAAAATCCACTAGGTAAACGGCTTTGAAGAATTCAGAGACGTTGACAAATTTGGCCATGGCTTCGATATTCCAGCCTGTGCCCCCACCGACCTGTTTTGTAGCGATGGTCAGCCGTATGTGAGATTTCAAGATTGGCAAGGGTTCTGATGAGGAGGCGTACATCTACCCATATCGGTTTCCTCCTTGTCCCGGTCCCTGTCCCGGTCACGGTTACACATGTCTTCCCATTCCTTTGTTCTTTTTCAAGCCCATCTCCAGCTCCAAGTCCGCCAAGTCCAGCCTCAACCTTGTACCTCAACTGCGAAGCTACAAGAGCCAACATATCCTCCCTCCCCTTCAGTAGCGTGCCCCTTGTCGCATCATAAATGTCTGCTTGACTTCCGTAAAACGACTCCAGGGCATCTTGCTGTGTTCCTGTGGTGCCGGCGGTGGCGTGAGGCTTGATAAAGCAGGAGTAGCAGAAGAGGAGGAGGGATTTGAGGGAGCTTGGGTTGCTGTCGTCCTCATTGTCGTCCTCGTTTTTGGTTGTCTTCCGCGAATAGTTGCTGGTGGTGACGAGAAAAGCCAAGACGGCCACACCGGTGAAGAAGATGGATTTGGTAGTGGTGGTGTTGAGGTTGAGGTCTGCTAGTGTCCGGGTTACTGAAAGTGATGGTAGCGAAATGTTACCCATGTGACCACCATGAGAAGCCATGGCACTGTTTTCTCCCATTGCTATAAGGTGTTGGTGTCAAGTAAGAGATGAGAGGATCCGACGGTCTGTTCAAGAACCGAAGGAAGAGAGAAAGAAGTTGGATTGAGGTTAGTCTTTAAGACCGATAGTTATATCTTTTCTCTCTCATATAAACCCGTATGTACATCTATAGAAGCTTCAATAGCGAGCGTTGTAAAAGAAGTTCCCCACCTCCACACTCCGCTTTTGCGTGAGATCCGAACGGGAATGGGTGGCCAGCGCTCGGCCCCCAGTAACACAGGGTTCTGTGATCCACATGTCTGGTTCTCTGTTCGTCATTCTGCGTCGTGGTCCTCAGATTCAGGCACGCCCATGGTCGGTTGGAGATTGGCGATTTTGACCTGGCGATTTCGAAAAAGAAACGTACGGAATATCTTGCGGGTGTAAAAGAGGGGATTGAAACCATGGGGTAGGGTGGTTCTGTAATCGCCAATCAACCGCCCACATGGCCCATGGTCGATCGCTGATTATCTTGGGGGCATCATCGCCAGTTTGGATAGACTTTCGAGTGTTAAACTTTAGATCCTGGGGGGCTGTTCCCAAGTACAAGCGCCATCTAAGTTCACAAGCTTGCCCGAACCGTTTCCTCTGGCTTGACTACTTTACGGTTTTGCCAAAGTTTTAGGCCTCTCGTAATCCCTTGTCCTGTTCGTGCTTGTTTGGCAAGCATTCGTCGACCACTGTTCGGCTTCCTCCCATTCAATCCCTTACCTGGCTCCCCGGCTGCATGGGATAGGTAATGAGGGGTCTTTCACATGGGCTGGGGAGAGGTAGGGGTTCAGTCCCCATTGGAAACCAATCGGGAAGGTTGCTAGATGCACACGGGTAGGAATACATACGATTGGATGGACGTCTCGTTTTTGCGGTCGGGGTCTCGATCGGGTGGAAAAGACAAGCGAGTAGGATTCCTTAACTTCTTGTATTGTGGTTTTTGCTGTCGGAGAAGTTTTGTGCATTATGTTTCCCCTGGTAGTCGTGATGACTGGATCGAGAACAAGATGCTGCAGGGTGGAATCGTACATAGGACGCATGACGTATCAATGAACAGACATTACACCCGACATCATCGTCTAAATATGTAAGCGCTGCACGTCAAAACACGCGCACAGAATTTACTTTACCTGGGTATCAAGCAGCGCGTGTACAATTGCATAGGTATGTCGGTTATTAATAGCATAGGCATGCATGCGAGTTCGCCGGAGCGTTTGGTCGTTGCAGCTATCATTTGCTTGCGCTACATGGGCGACATGCAAACAGCATCTAACGTCCGAATGGCTTCATGGTCACGACCAATATTTCGAATGCACAATTTTTTCCCTCGATCTACTCTAACTACCGAGTCGACTGATCATTTTAAACACCCATGCCTCAGCTACACAAGACAGACATCGAGACTTTTATGTTCGTCAAAAGAGAGGAGATATACCAATGCCAAATCAGACGAGTGGAGAAGGGCACGAGGCCAAGAGACTCTTAAGCGAGCTGCGCGAGTTCATGCAAACAACATACAAATTTGATGTCTCTCGCAATGCCAGTATAGAGAATTTCGATGGCAAAAACACAAAGTACAAGAATAAAACAAAAATCATAAGCAGTTCATGCAGTCTTGTCCTTCTGTCCTGTCCTGTTCCACATTCATCCTATTCCCAACCTGATGAAATTTGCAAAAACACGATTAAGCCGCCCGCCAAAGTCCATTCATCCGTCCGTCCGTTCGTCCATCCGTCCGTGCGTGCGTGCGTGCGTGCGTGCAGTCCAAGTCCAAATCCAGTTCCGTTCACCCATCCGCGCAACATTTCCGTTTCGTCAACCTAAAATCCTTCTCCCCTGCTACAAATGAAATATACGCTTTTTAGTGCAAGTGCTGTGAGGCGAGTTGTAGTAGTACCGGTTAAGAGGAAATATGGACAAGGATGAAAGGAAAAAATCCGATAGAAGAGGCTCCGCGCTATGACAGTGTTGAAGAAAGAAAAATGAACGTTGTCCTTCCCTAAAAGAGCCTGTAGTGTGAGTTTGGTGCAGGAAGTATGTATAGCCTTGGAGACGATGTAACTGCCCTTCGTAGCCAAACACCGCCACCATCACCACCACCCACTACGAAGCACTAAGCAAATATAAAAAAAAAAAGAAAAAAAAAAGAAAAAAAAGGTTTCGACCCAGTTTGTGAAGTTGAACTAGCACGAGCGCATACATATCGCCCACCCCGAACTCCTCGCCAACCGTTTGTTCGATGCTGCTCATGCGCCCAGGCGACGAAAACATAAGAGTATGGACGATAATGCAAGCATGGCCGTGTGTCATTACGTCATGAGATCCGACCCTCAACTGGGAGCTGAACTTGGGTATAGAATTCGATAAATTGTTCCTCCTTTTTTCGAGTACACGTTACCGCATCAGTCCGAAGCGTCATCGTCCTCTGGGCTTTCGGGAGCGGCCTTCGCCTTCTTATTCGGGGCGCCCGAAGTACTTTCGGCTTTCCTCTTGGTTCCTCCAGTCGTTTTCGACCCTGCTGTTACCGAGGACTGCTCCGAACCATCTTGCTTTACATCCCCGTTGACCTTGTCCCGCTCCATCTGCGCAACCTCGTCTGCTGTCAGGAAACGGCCACCAGGACCACGAGGGCGTCGCATGGCATGGTTGTGTCTCGACTCATGGAGATACGGCTTGCGTCCCTTGTTCGTCAACCGCAATTGTTCCTCCAGCTTTTGCCTAGCGACTCGGCGCTTCAAGATCCGGTGGAACTGCTTGGCATTGACATACAGAGGCGACTCTTCCACGGCTCCGGAAGCCATCTCTGGGGACTGGGGTGGGGGCATTTGCTGTGCGGCCGTCATCGGCGGCGGGACGGCAGACCTAGAGGCGTGGTTGAGCATCGCTTGCGCATTAGGCACACCGGGGCTGGCAACCTGACTGAGACGGCGCTGTCCTGGAGGTATGCTGTTCATTTGCGGCGGAGATCGAGGTCCCGCTCTAACGTCCTTCTTAGAGTTTACACCCGACATTCTAGGCGACTGCTGCAAGTTCGGGTCCGCTGCCATGTATGGGTTCGGGTAGTTGGTTCCTGACGCAGCCGCGGTGGCAGCCAGAGCTGCAGCCTGTAGGGGCATGCCATAGTGCATGTTCTGCTGAGGCACGCCGTACTGGGTTTGGTACATGCTGTGACCTTGGGTTGGCGAAGGCTGATGCTGCTGGGTCTGGAGAATTGGCGATGTTTGAGGTAGATGCTGGCTCGATGGGGATGTGATGCTGTTACCACCCGCTGAGCTGGAGTAGGCCGTTTGCATATGTGGATTAGAATGGCTGTTTTGCGCCGGCTGGTATTGGGCGTATTCCATCATATTGAAATAGGGTCCGACTTGAAGCCGTGATGATTGGCGGCAGGCGCGATAGATTGATGTTGTTGACGAGATGAACCCAAGTGATGTTCGCGTAGTGCTGCTATGCTACCGAGCTCGGGTAGAGGAATGCTGACAAGAAAGCTGTGTCTGTGGTCGTAACAAGATGTGCTACCAGGCAGACTAAATCCAGGATGGCCTGCAGCTCAGATAAAAACACCAAGCTTCTGTTTTGGGCTCGATGCTTTGCAGTACAAGAGAAGTAACCTTGTACCTGTGGATTGGGCTGGATGTACACCCAATCTATTGGAGTTGATGCGTTGGCAGTCGATTAAGTGTCAAGGCAAGGCTTGCTATTGGTCGCACACGGCATATGCAAGCTGATGTCGCGGGGCAAATGCTGGGTGGCTCGGTCCTGGACCGTTTGAGACGAGACGAGGAGGCCTGAGTGAGCAAGGCCACGTGAGGACAGGGTGCTGATGGAAAACGCCTAGAGGGCTGGGCGATAAAAGCTGATGGTAGCGCTGCAGTTGGGATGACGCCTAAGCGAATAGCGAACACTGGCGTTGAGCGGGGGCGGAACGTCAAGCTTTCGTGGAACTCTCCCCAAAGTCTCGAGGAATTCTAGAGGCCTATCCGGCTGGGAGTGTCAGTTAAAGCCATTGGCAAACCCAAAACGGAAAAAGAAAACAGAGAACAACGGGCAATGACGATGTGACTGGGCCGAGTCAGTGGTGGGCAAGTTTCTTTTGGCGCCTTGGGCCGGCCAGTTTGATGCGCTGGCATGCATGACGGAATATGCACGAGCCAGGCCCACCCTAGTTGACCAGCTCAGCACACACAATCATCGCCCTCGTCTAGGCCTGGCAATGCAGCATCGAAAGAGGAAACCGTAAGACCCCAGGGTGGGGGAAAGGAGAAGAGGTGCCAAATCCAGAGAATTGTCTCAACCAGTGAGCAAAGTTGAGGCTGCCATGAAGTCATTGGACCGATTTGGTGGGCTTCGTCCACCTGTTCCCTCAAGAAAACTAGCGTAGCTTCGAGCGCGACACAGCGAAGTATGCAAAATCGCGAGGTGAAGAAGGCAGACACATCCTCAGCGTCTCAATGGACCATGGAAAGAAGCACTCGACCTTGGACCTCACAGCCTCTCTGGATTACATCCATTACGTAGATGTATGGCCCAGCAACCGAAGGATCCATATGTCGTGTATCAATGCAAGCTCAACAGGGCTGGAGGGACCCGATGACAGAAACCGAGGAAAAGAGAAAAGGAATGCAAACGTACCGTAAGAAAGTCTGACGGCGTTGGAGTTAAGCGACACTTGTCTGTTGCCCTTGGCAGATAAACAGAGAATACTTGGGAGAATGTCAGCACCACTGTCAGGAGACTTCAGAGACAAATGAGGTATGTGGCTGATGGAGGTGATTGAGACCAACAGTTGCCGGTTTTCACGGGCAACAAGGCCAGCACATCCCAACCATCAAAATAGATGGGGGTGGCCTAACGAATAACGGGTTAAGGGTACTGGTACGTGCCGCTTCCCGTTTCAGATGAAGATGGTGTGCAGCCGGCAAAAGCGGGAGGGGAAGGAAGTGACGCTTGGGAGTAACGCTTGGGAGAAGCATGAGGAATCCCAAGTGGAAGGCAAGCGAATGGGTGAACGGGGTGTCTCTCTGTGACTTACACAAAGCTGTTCAGAAGCACGGCTGTGGACGCACCAAATCTGCACAGTCCTGGATACAATAGGAAAAAAATTCCCCGAGAACTGGAGATTCACGCACAATATGAATGCCTGTTGCCAGGAACGTTGCAAAAGCGCTAGGAAGCAGCCGAGTAATTGAGGACCGCAGGCGGAAGTTATCACGGGACCTTGTCACGGCCAATGATGAGGCCAATGTCGAGGTTCGCGTTGGTGATAGGTCTCCAAATCAGACGTGATGCTTAATCCGCAGGGTCGCTGCGCCCTGAATTGATTTGCTGTGTCGGGAAGGGTCTTTGGGATGCTTTGCGCTCGGGTTGTGACTGGTTGAAGCAGTGCGGGTATGATAACTCAAAGTGGATATTGGTGTTTCTACTTTGTTCCCAAATCGTCGTCAGTGTGCATTCGCAGCCTATAAGTTGTTTCCCAAGAGTGGTCTCCAGTCTCTTTTCTAACACTCGCGTCCTAAAAGGCAATAGTGCAAGCCTTGCTCCTCTCCTAATCAGGAGACAGTGCCAAACTGCTCTGCCTTTCGGAGATGGGAAGAATGGATTGCCCCCCCAGCTCCCGTCTCTGGTCGGCATCGAGCACAGAAGACGCCATTATGGCAGCTCTCGTTCAAAAGTATTTAAACATGCAAAATGCAAGCTGGTGATTGCAGGCAGGCACCAAGCTAGGTGGTGAAAGATGACGAACAGAAGCATCCGAATGGCATTCTGCTCGAACGGCCACGACCATCATAGAGCCGGGCCATGCCCTTATCGCCACCTCTCCGCATCTTGACGAGCTTGAGCGCCGGCGTGGGTTGAACCATCATCGACATGTGCGGGAAGCTTGGGATGTTGGATGGATTGATGGATTGATGAAGGGCGGAGATGAAAGAAATTGAAATGAAATGACAGGGCTTACCTTTGATTTTAAGCATGTACAAGGCTAATAAGGCAGCCTGGCAGTGAGTGGCTCTTGCGCGCGAAGGTGGTCGCTGAATGGTTGAGTTTAAAGCGACGTCTCCTTGAATTGGTGGTTGGTCGGATGCTCCCGTCTCCAATTTGCAGACCGTCCGTTTGGCAGGTTCGGCGGGTGGATTTGGGGTCCGATGTCTGGTTTGCTGCGACTGAGACTGATTCGGCGGGACTGATTCAACTGACAGCCAACCAACTATAAAAAAAAAAAACCGGGTAGGTTCCTTGACCTTGTGTCGATTTTTGCCTGATAGCGATAGCGATATCGAAATCTCGAAGTTTGCGCGACGCGAGGCAGCAATGACGGGTTGACAGCAAGTGACTAAGCAGGCACCGCTAACTTGTCGAATGAGATGCGATGGAAATGCGAAATGCGCGTCAAATAGAGTTGCTCAAACGGTCCCAATTGGAATGCAAAGGTTGTGCAGGAGTCGATGGCCGCAGCCGTTGATTTGACAGAATTTTTGGCCTGTTCTGCTCGCTCGAGAGAGCCTTGGGCAGTGGAGTGAATGATTGGTGGGCTGATTGGTTGTGCGAGGTGAAGGAGGAGAGACGAGGGGAAATGCGAACGATGATTTGAGGGCGCATCCGGACTTCTTAAACTTAGTAATCTGGTTGGATGAATCAGCTGGCGAGTGGAGCCCCGCCGGCGGCGGCGAGTCCAAAGACAAGTGGCTGGCGCCGGGCGGTGGGCGACGGGTGAGGGGCCCAGCTCGGGGGGGTGTCGCTGCACGATTTGGTGTTCACCAGGTTCTGGGTGCTTGGCGCGGGGCTAGGGCGTGCAGTCCCCTGCACCGAGACTGTGGACGCTAGCAATGCGGCATTGAGATGGAATCTGGCTCAAAGAGTCGTAGACCTAATGAAGAAAGGAAAAGAAACGAGAATGGGGATCGCGCGGACCAAAACAACCATAACCGTACGCACTCAAAATGATGAACCCCAATATCATTGTGACCAATGTAACGGTGAGTAGGTATTTGATCCACCTGTCTCCGGGTTTGTCCTTTTCCCATTCTCACTATCGACTGGTATCTGTCTGATATCTGGATTGTGACGCAGTGTGGGAGGAGAGGTTGGGTGCCTTGAGCTGGAGATTTTAGCGAGACACGATCGGTCGGATAGGCAGAGCCGCACACAGCAGGCTGTGGTGACTTTTCTTCACACGGTCCAACTTCCCCGGTGAGGAGAGACAAAAAAAGTGATAGGTGCATATGGCCAGGTCCTGGACTACACTACATGCTCCGCGGACATGGTTGGACGATAGCGCGTCCAACATTCAACGCGTCCCCAACTTCTCTTATTTTGAGTTTTCATGGTCAGGAACGATCTGACTATGTACTTGCCTGCCTCGCCGGTGATCACAAATGGCTTATAGGTTTTGTAATTACATGATGAACATAACGCCACTGCCAATAGGATGTGGTATCTTGTTGATAGGACCATATCTTAGAATCTGCCGACTAAATATTCAGAAATCATCAACGTACAGACTAGTTTTTTTCTTTTTTTTCCTTGAGTACGTAGCCTTCTTGATCGGCACACGCCTCCATCAGCTTTAACTTGATGCACCTCCCGTGAGACGGACAACCTCGGGAACTAACAACAAGACATGCTGTCGCGCGAACTTAGTTGAGCTGTAGGTACATCCGAAAGCCGCTTAATTTTAGTCCGAGCAACGTCACATACGAAGTCGGGCTTTTTGCAAAGTCAGGAGAAACGGCTCCCGTCACATCGTAGCGGGCCATAACACCTCTCGACAGTTTGTACTGGCGGCCTTGCCACGCTCATGCGGCGGTTCGAATGTGCGGTGTTGAGAAGATACTTGCCTCTCATGTGATCAACTGCGACAATGATGGCATTCCAGATACCGACTAACACGACGATGGGTCCGTCTTCGGTCCTCCGGATAGTCCTGGTAGTGTAGCTAGCATACTAAAACGGGCGTCATTGTGAGCATCTGGCAATGGTTGTTATTGATACATGTTGACCCTGCGCTTTGCCACAGAGTGCGTTCGATTGGGCAAAATGGGAAAAGCTTGGGCATGTTTCCAGATCCAAGGCGCCCTCTCGATGGCCAGGAGTGCCAGGCCAAGAGGACCGGGGATGCAGGAAGCAGCGAGGCCAACTCATCGGGAGTTCCAGCCTCCACCCCCAGCCCAATGGAAATGTCGGTGTGGACCACAACAGCAGACGTCAGAAACCAGAAACCGGGACTTTGCTGGTCCGCTGGGGCCTAATCATGCTCCACCCGTGGCCTCGTAAACCCCCGACGCGACCCCGCCAAACAACGCGGTCGACCGGCCTTGGTGGCATCTAGCTGACTGACATCCATCGTATGAAACTCGATTTGATGGCCCTGTGGAAGATCCATATGGCCATCCCACAGGCATGTCGTGGTCTGGACATTGCAAACGATGAAGATGGGTACCCATCGGAGGCTCTGACTTTGACTGCGGACTTGCAGAGGCACGCGCCGTGGTGATGATGCTGTCCTCGCAAAAGACGATGCTGCGCCGCAAGGCGGCATTGTTTCGGGGAGGTGCCCTTTGGGCTACGTGTTCCGTGTGCCGTGTGCCGGAAACGAATCTGACTGGATGGTGAACGAAGCTGTTCGCTGTGTGTTCTTAGCAATTCGGTCAACAAAGAACATTGATGTCGCTGTAGCCGTGAGCCGGCGAGATATCGATACTATGCCACGGTACAGACAACCTGCCGATAGCGCGGTACAAGGTTGGCTGGTTGAGTTGCATGTCTTTGGTCCGCAGTCCAGGTGAGGATACCATGTATCGTTCGAACACATCTCTCGTAGGATTTTGTACAATGTGTTCGTTTGCGTAGACCTCGCTGTTCTTGACTCCCACCCATGTCGCCCACCGGTCTTGGCGTTGGGGTTCGGGACTTTGCGTTGCGACGGTGGTGGCGGCTCGGAAAGATGGGGAACGATGATTCTCGTCCGTCGTTACAGGTTGCGGGCTGCGGCTCTCCGTGCTGCTCTACGCATGTCCCTTGTATCTGTGTGAAGAAAAGCATCTGGAGAACTCCCGTCGTTTCTTGACTTTTTTGGGCGTTTGTTACAAAAGCGTAGCGAGAAATGAATTCTACTGGCTACAAATCCACGTTGTTGACTGTAAAATCCACGTACCGTCCCGACCATGACTCGGGAACTGCCGGCCGCGGTTCCCACTGGCATGCTTTCCTTGATGTGGTTCGCTGGGCTGTTCCCTCTCGAGGGGTATTGTTGACTCTCACTCTGTAAACTGCCCCTGGGACTGTCAAAGCTCTCGGTCGTGTCAGTCAAGCATCCCGTCACCAAAACAAGCGACAAGAGAAACAACGAATCAAACACCAAACGGGAATTCAGTTGGAGGCCCTAGCGGCCAGAAATTCACAATGGGGCTCCGGGGCCCAGGCCCTCGCTCCGTGGACCTCCATTTGCGGTCCTCATTCTACCGGCGATGAGGTGGGGCGGGGCAGGGTGGACCCCTTGGCTTCCTTCTCCGCATTCCACTTCCATCCACTGATTCCTGTGCACCCCTCTGGCCCTCTCAGACAACCCTCTCTGACCTTGCATCACCTCATCTGTGTGCAACAACATCACGTCTTCCTCGAGACAAATGACAACTCTCCAGACTTCATTCGGCCCAGCTTTCTTTTCATGTAGTCGCACAAAAGCCATGTCCGGTAACATGGAACTTTCTATGGTGTATCCTGCAACGGATCAGTCCGCCACCACAGAGTCCGGGCCGCCATCACAGCCCATATCGCGGCCCAATGGCTGATCATGACGCCCCCGAGACTGTTGGACAAAGACGAAGCCAGCAGTGCGTACAGACTTGCACCGTCGACCGAACCTCCCCTGCCCCAGGACACCGGCCACAAGGCGCATGATACGCAGTCGATTCAAGTTTATGCGGAGTTTAAGCAAGACTCAAACCCGGTCCCCCTTGTGTGCTTGTCGTCCCGGCTGTCCTAGAGGCTGCTCCCGCTCGTTTCCACTGGCGCTAATATACCTCTACATATGTACCTACATCAGATCAGACATCATCTTGATAGTCTATGTTAGTGTAGACACTCATCAGCAACTGTAGTTAGTGCAGGAAGCTAATTATGCACGTCGTCCGTCATCGAAGCACGATTCCCTTCTCTGCATCCCACTGGTCATCATTCAGTTCCCAATTCCGCAAATAGCTACCTGGCCCAACTCGAGCGCTTCGGGCGAATGGTAGACGAGCAGTCAACTTCCACTCTACTATTCGACGCCTGAGAGCCTCATAGTATCCTATAGACAAGCTGCTCCTTCCGGTTTGCCCAAGCTTCGAATTTTTGTTAGTTTCAACAGTGTCATCCGAACACTGTAATGTCTTCCTTGCTCCACATGGACATTGTGCGTTTTGGGTGACCACCTATCAACTTTGATAATCCAGTTGTAGATGATAACCGCAGGAATTTCTCACAGATCACGAAACGAGATGGCTTGCTCATTGTGAACCCCAGCCAGAGCTTCTCCCATGTTCACCTCATCACCATGCTAACTCTCAGTGGAGCTGAAGACCCTGATAATTCACCTACTGGGGTTGGGGGGGACTGGGGAGCTGTGATTGACCAATGTGACCAAAACGTAAGGATTGCAATGAGCCAGTCCTAGTCCTGTTCTGTCAAGATGCCGTCAGGGACCGAAGAGCTTTGCGTGGCCTGCGATGCTACTGATCCTCAATTTCATCACATCGACATCCCCAGAAGGCCTCAACTCTTGATCGGTTCTTGAATGTTCGTGAATCCTCAATCAGGCATCAAGTTGGACATCAATAAGCTTCTACTTACTGCGCCATGGCGAGATGAGGAAGATTCATACGTTTTGCCATGAACCATTTTCGCTGCGCATTATGTTGGCTACGTTTGCCAATCTGATTGATCCTCTACATAGATTCATGTGATACCCCATGGATCTAAGTAATTTCCCTATATATGACCATCACAATGACTACTTTCCCGACATTACCGAGTTCTTATCAACTTGCTTATGCGGCGTTGTTATTCTGGAAATCCTTCGTATCAGACATGCGATCAGTTGTTCGTGTGTTTGAAAGAGTATTTCGATCTTTGTTCGGCTTTAATCAGTTGACGATGCATCAGAGACAAATGTCTACTGAGTTGTTGGTCAGAAACAGTTGGCCGGTGAACCACAAACCCATAATCACTGGTTCAAAACTCTGATCTGCGTAAGAAGGTAGAGACAAACTGATTAAGTGCTGAATACTTACCACCTCAAACTTACTCCGTCACTTGCACGTATCCCATTCATCGCCTGTCTGCCAGGCTTCCACGTGTTGTTTTCCACTTGCCGCGTGTTGCCTCTAGCAGGGGTAACAAGCCACACCACTAATCACCAGCACACATTCTCCCGTCAACATGCAGAAAGATATCAAACCACCATGAGTCCTACACCAGAAACAGGTCTTCCCATGTCGTTGCCGTCACTGGCTGGGCGGCACCTGGGAAAGAAAGCGGGAGCACTGGCAGATTTGGCAAACCATAAACGAGTATGTACAACGAAAAGAAGATGGCGAGGTAGTGCTCACACATTCCGGGCATAAAAGGGCCGAAGGAAAGGAACTCAACGACGACAAGCTGGAAGACAGGACATGCGCGGAGATTAACGGCCGCATCAATGATCTGCCCTTTTTCTAGGCGGACTATACTTCCGGAGTGTCGGAGATGAAGAAGCCGAAGAAAGATGGGTATTGGATTGGAGGTCAGACGGGTGTGATACCCTGGCTTGCTGACTGACTGGTCTGTCTTGGTCTAATTGGGTGGTTTCGAAGAATACTGGACCAAAGAGACGATAAGGATGAGCACCCAGGCGTCATCATCCGTCCGTCCCTACACTACATATCATTTTCTCAACCCGGACTCCGGAGTGCGAGAGAGTAGCGTAGGTAGGGTAATGAGCTATCGCTGTCTCCCAAGGTAAGATACTATGACGACGAGCAACGGACGAAATAGCAGTTTGAGAACTTAGTAACATGACTTTGCAAACACAAACGGCTTCTCGATATCAGAAGCATTAGTAGGTGATGCTCAGTTCTACCCGTCATCTCGGCGCCTAAATTGCACATACTGAATGACAGATGATGAAAACAGCCAAAGCACCTCTACACCGAAGCCGTGGCTCAGTACACCTTTATATTCGTGCTGCTAGTATGTCGTAAAACCATACTTCAATTATCTTTAGAGGACTGCGGTTCCTTGGGCCGTTGTGGTAGTTCGCTTCCGAAGATTTCGGTTTTCCAGTGTTGATGAAGGGTCGAGGTACTTCCTGCTGCTCGCTCTTGCCCGTAATTCACCATCGCTTCTTCTTGTATGACCTTCAGCCGCCTGTTTGGGGGAAGGTGCGATCGGACGGTTGAGTCGATGAATAAGCAGACTAGGTGACATACATGGCACTCTATCTCTCGACTACCTCTACCTACCCTAATTCTACCTCCATGTATATCGGTCTGAATGAGCCCATGAAGCCCGAAGGTTGTCACAACATCGGCTTCTGCCGCTGCCGGGGAGAATCGAGCCGCTGGAAATAGGTTAACCCTCAATAACCCTTGCCCGATATCCATAGAGCCAAAGCCTAGGTAAATGACTTGACTATAACAGCAAATTAGAGACCGCCGAATGTTCCAGGTTGTGCTTATTAGTTCATAGGTTTACAATGTGTTTTTCACAAGCGACCCGATATTCTGGAGAACCTACTAACTGTTTTGAATTTTGCTCCGCGCAGACATTGTTATTAGACCAACTCGATAGTGAAGATATCATACAGCCACGAAGGATGTTTACATCAGGACTTGTTGGTTTTGAATCTACCCACCGCTAAGTAGATGCCACATTAACTCGTTGTCAAAAAATACTGTCCCCCTCCACATGTGTGCATTACTTGGCATTCATCGCTTTGTTTCAAGAGTGCATCTCGGCACCATCACTATATGTTCCTTGATGGTTTCAGGTGCAAAGGGAAGGTAGAAATTTGATTTAATATTTGATGTACCCGTTTTCATCCTTTCTAAGGCGCTTATATATCAAGTCAAGCAGACACCGTCAATGAAAGGTCGGGGGATCGGGTTCTAAATTCCAACAAGTATCTCTCTAACTCCTTGCTTGTTTGCCTCGTCTTCTAACAATAGATAGAGGTCTCGAGACTCTTTTTACAAAGGTCCTCTTGATTTCATTCCATACATGCTCGATGGGGTTAGATACTGACTGTGAAGAGGATATTCTATCCACTAGATGCCGTGGCTTTACAACAAGTCTTTAGTTGTCCTTGCAGTATAAACTATGGCGTTGTCTTAGAGAAAACCTGTTCCCGGGCGATAGTTAGGGGCTAATACGTCCTCTACGCTTCCTTTAGGGTAGATGCAAAAGAGATGACGGGGTCGAAGGTTGATGGAGGTGTAAAGAGAGGAAGGAGGGATACCGTTCTTTTTTCCTTTTTTTTTTTCTTTTTTGACCATTACTGTACATATAGGCCTGTGCAAGCATAACCAGCGGTCCAAGTAGAAACGAGCGAGAGCACGGAAGAGGGGTCCGCAACCCGAGAGAATTTGAACAGACTTTGGAAGTTGCACAGCTCAAATTTTAGAGATTTTTGATCGGCTATCTCGGGAGTAGTTCGACACCACCACCGCATGACCCTGAGTTGATGAATGAAGGGAGGCCAGATCTCTTCCGGGCACTGGATGCCACATCCACCCACAGGCAGCGGCTCATTGGCAGAGGTCTGATGAAAACATCTCCTCCGTTCCACGACTTCAACTAACCCGAATGTCAGTCAGAAGACAACAGAGAACAGGCAGTAAAGTCAAAAAGGAGGAGGAGTGAATGGCTACATAACAGACCGTCGAAGTTGGAGCTAAGCCCGAAAACCAACTCGATCTGACTGGCCTAGTGAGTAAATACGAAGTGGAGGTAGTTAAACAGTTCCATCTGCTGTGCCTCCAGTGCCTCGTACCAGCGCAAAGGACCGTGCATGTTGTGTATATGTATGAAATAGTCGAACCGGACGAGGTCTGTCTAGTAGAAAAAGGTTTGTCCTCGTCGTTTACCACCTCGTGTTGCTGAGGATTGCCAACTCGGATTGGGGCAGCTGATGTGACATCTACGTTCAAGATTAGAGCTACGGACGCGGGTTTGCCATAGTCTCGGCGACGTCGATGGAAGCGTATTGAAGGGAGACAGTCTACTCCCAACAATACGACAAGTCTTTTGACGCTTTCTCCAGGGTGTGTCATGTAATGGAAGCATGTGGTCGCGACAAAACAACAAATTGATGTCGCACGTTGCAAGCACGAGACGAACAGCGTCTTGCAATCATGAGAACAACATAAAGCCGAGCTATGTTAGAGCATTATGAACCAGGGGTCTTGTCTTGGTCTCATCCGGTCAATGCTATCCACAAATAAAGAGAAAGCTCAGAATTTCGACAGCCATCGTCGAGTGATGCCTGAAACTGGCCATCGAGAACTCCCACGATGGTGTTTCATGTGTGGGAGCTGATAAGATCCATATCATGATGATCTATCAAGATCCTAGGCATTACTGGCATATGGACAGCCAAATAGGCGGCCGTACCGAGCGGGCCCTCTCAGGCGGCCACCCGTGCTGATGACTGCCCAGATGCTTGGTGTTGCGCACTTGCGATGACCCGTTGATCGCCTCAATAATAGAGCATCAATAACTAGCACGTTGCCATGGCAGCAGGCGCGCGCTCTAGGAGACTTGGGAAAACAGATACACTCGTAAGTCAAAAGGCAGATTGGGTACTGAGCGCGCGCTCAAGTAAGGGGTAGAAAGTCGTTAACAGCAGCCAATCGACATGAAGGCGTTTAAACTAGACTACCTACTCATTCAGGGCCAGATGCGGAAGTCCGGGGAAAACAACCAACAGAAGTCTTGGCAGATGATTTCTTTGTCGCAAAGTTTAAGCGCATCAACAGCCGCGCGCCGTGTTGGTCAGTCCTGGACAAAGATCCGCCTTAAACCGTCCAAAGCAGGCCCCAGAAGGCGGCCTCCCTAGGGACAAAGTACGGCTGCAACCGCAAACCGGGCGAACCGACAGCCGCTTGGCGCTCTGGAACAGGCATCTCGACGACCGGAGGCATGAACTTGTGGTCTTTGGCGATAGCAAGTCCAAACCAGCTGGCGCGCGCTCCCAGTAGGGGCCCGTTAAACGGCATAGAAGATGGGGAATGGGGAGAATACCGCGAGGTTGGGCATGCCATATTTGCATACTGATACGAATACTGGCGTTTCGAGATCGAGGAGCGTCTATCTTGCAAACCGGCTAGTTGGCGGTTAAGTAGCGCGGGGGTGATGTATATATAGAAGAGAGTTGCGCGAGGCGACGAACGGGAACGGGACGGAATACTAGTAGCATTGCCAACATCTACGAGTCTTCTTTATCCGTCTTGTCTTTTTTTTTTTTTTTTTTTTTGGGACTCGGAGTCTTGGAGTGTTGATAACTTGCCCTTGCCGTTTCGACCATAACTTCTGCCTGGTGGACTGGACTGGTTCCTTCCCTCACGCATCTTTTTGTTTTCAAAGTTTTCAGCTTTGCTCTTTCCCTTTCTATACCAGCTCATCTCCCTTGGGCTTGATCCGTCATTTCGTCTGCGACTTATTTTTTTTCGCAAGTCGCAGTCCACTGTCGACAAGTCACCTGAAGGAAAGACTTCATTTCGGGAGATCTTCCGCTGGTCGACCGCTTCAGTTCTATTTTCTCGACACCCGCAATACCAGCAACACGGTTCTCGGGCACCTCAATTTTCCACACACACGACACAAGCTGAAGTGCAATCCCACTTCCTGGCACTTCCCTTGTGGTCATCCCCGTTCTCCACCCGAACGTTCAGGTGTTTTTATCGGTACGCTAGCACGCGGTAAGCCCCTGGCCAATTAGCGGCGTCGGTGACCATCAGTGCTAAGAATACAAGTATGAGCTTAGCGCTCTGGTGCTGCAGGTTCTGGCACAACATCACCAATCACATCCCGTGCAGGTGTCTCGCCGGCACCCCATCCTGGGCCTTCCACCTGTACCGAACGGACGCCATCACGATTCACCTCACGATCTCGCAGCCAGCACCAGGCATCTTCCATCCCGAGCTCGTGGCAAAGACACCGGAAACCCCGGGCCAAGACGTTTCGTTTCTTCTTCCCGTCTTTGCTCAGTGATTTGGGTCCAAGGGCGTCGACGGGCGTTTCACTCCGCCTCCCTCATAATCCACTCGGGAACTCCCCTTGGAAATCAACACTCTTCAGACAGTCGATCAAGAACCCGGGCACCGCATTTGCACCCAGTATCTTGCCGGACTTGCTCGTCGGATCGTGGTATTGGATCTTGCTTAGGCGCTTCTTCGTTCCGAGGCACACAGAGCCCGATCTTTTTACTGCGCAACTGCGTAGAAGACTACAAGGGATTACGAGGTGATCCACTGGACGTGTGTAAGTCTCCATCCTCTTTGGCGATACCTTCATCAACCTATCCCATCCTTTAAACATGCCTTCCCTACCTATCCAGACCAAGCGAAAGCTGCCAGCGCACCGGACAGAGAAACAAAATCTGGAGCTCTGGATGTAAGCTGCATCCAGCGTCACACTAGAGCATACGGCGGGCATCCCAGCACACTCACAGCCGCTTTGCAAAATCGCTTGCCGCCGTCGTCCACTTTGAACCCCTCTGGTTGGCTGGTCCGCGCTTGGCTGCAAACTTCACCACCTCTGTTTCTTCCCTCTCACACTCCTCCTCTCAGTAATCCTCTCATATTCTGACAAGTTGCTGCTGGTGGCGTATAGCACTTCCCGCTTTCTCCTCTTTGCACCTTGGTCTTCCCGTCCGTCTGTCACTGTGGTTCGAACCAGCTCCCTGGACTCGAGTTTTAACAAACCATCCTCCCTAGAAAGCCTAGCTCAACCACCCCACCTGGTCTTCATAACGGGCCCAGCCAATCACCAGACAAGCATCAAACCACCACTGCTCCTTGCCTGCCTTCCGCTAGCTCCAAGTGCGAAAAGAAAAGAAACAGCGGGACCCTGGAGCCAAACCCACTGCTCTGGAAACGAGCAGGGACACCAAGGAAGACCAGCATCACACGCCGGGGTACTCGTCCTTCTGCTGCCGCGGGGATTTGGTTCTAGCTTCGCTTGTTTCGAGTCCGACTACTGAAGCACACCCTCGTCCATCGCCTTGAATACCCCTTCACATCTTTACCGCCTCTGGGGCCCTCACTTCATTCAACCTCTTCATATAACCGTTTGTCCACCACCTCCTGCACATTTTTAGCACTCTTTCCCCTCCCCACCTACCGGCTCTCTTCCTCCATCGCCCAAAGGCAAGTCAACCGGTGGGCTCACAACGCCATACGATATTTAAGATCAACACGTCTCAGGCCTTTCGTATTGCCAGCCTACCTGCCATCAACATGTCTACCAAACCAATCCTCAAGCTGTCGACTCCGGTCACAGCCAACTTTCCCAATATCCCCCGACCAACAGACGAGCTCCGCTCCGCTGTGACACTTCCTTCGGCTCTTTCAGATCGTACTCCTCTGTCTGCCATCTCGCGAACATCAGCCTTCCGTGACCCTCTATCGGCACTTCCTTCAGCAGGCCTTCCTTCTGCTGGGCCATTCAGCGCAACCCTCAAGGTGGATCATGATCTTCAAAAGACACCCATTACACCACCCGTCGCATACCTCGACTTTCTTAAGTGCATGCAACTCGTTTCTCCCAGTCTAGCCTCGCCACCGCAAACAGGAAAGGTGTCCCTGCACCGGACGAGCACCGCTAGCAGCCTCAGCACCAGCAGTACTAATAGCCATGAATCGGAGTCTTCGGTTGACTCCGCCACTACGGACGACTCTGAGAAGGAGAAAGAAGGACAGATTGACAGCGCGCCATCAACAGCTCGCTCAGATGTGAGCTCCGAGCCAGAAATCAAGGTCGAGGCCGAGGAGAAGGAGGACAAAAAGGTGGACGAGAAAGAGGACGAGAAGGAAGACGGGGAGAACGTCGGCAACGGGAAGGAAGACAAATCCAGACCAGCACCTATCACCATCTCTCAACCTCCGACTCCCCAAAGCTCGCTCTATCCGATGTCAGCTCCAGCCACCGGCGCCGCGGTATTCCCAAGCACCAAGATCCCTGCATCACCCGCCATCTCTACTTCCGCACTCTACTCGCCACGAACACCCCTCAGTGCAGCATCTGTCCGCTCGCCTTTCGATTGGGAGGCGGCGCTAAAGCTGCGGCGATTTGCTGAAGTTTCTAGCCTCAAGCGCTCTGCGCCATCTGATGCTCCTGCTGTCAGCAACCCCACGTCTGTTCCCGTCGCAAAGGAATCACGATCCAGCATACGCCACATCCGTGAAGTGGTTACAAGAACAGTAACCTACACACCACGAATGGCGCCCGCACCCAAGGGAAAGCGAAGAAAGATTGACGCCGATACAGCCATCAAGTCATGAAAACAGCTAAATCATCTACGGTGCTGGTCATCACCGCCAACCTGATTACCACCACAATACCGTTGCAGAGCAGCCTGCCTGGAGCGGTGCAATTACTGAGATCCTCACAACCCATTAATCATCAAATCGACAACGCTTAGAGGGGTCAGGAAGAGGAATCAAAAAAGAAGAGGGGATGCAGCTTGCGCAGAGCTACGGATTGTCATTTACGAATGGTGCACATATCAACGGAGTCAAACGGAGTTTATCGGCGTTGCTGGCGGCGTCCACCACCATGGGAGTTGGGTTGTATTTTGCGGTCCGAACGGTCAGGTCGGAACTTGAACCACGATACCACAGGAGGAGTCTCGGCTTGGCTTCGTGTCAGCAATTTTTTTTTAGAGGGAATCTACTTATGGAGCATAGGGAAGGGATATTTGAAATTCGCTGGAGAACGAAGGGAGTTACAGGACAGGGTCTGATCATGGCCATTCTCGGTGGTTTGGGATCCAGCCCAAAACCCATTCTGCATAGTCACTACAATAGGAATCCTCGGGCGACACAAGTCGTCGGGTCTTCAACACAAGAATGTTCTCTCCCCATGTTTGATCAGCGTATCCTTCGATGATCCGTTTGCTTCCTCACTATTTGTTGTCGGCTTGCTACCCCGCAAACAGGAAGAAATGGCCGCCTTGATGGCCGGGCTGAGTACATAGGTCAGGATCTTGGAGGCCTGTAGAAGGTACGTACTACACTGGGCGATGAAACACCACAATAATACAAGTTTCCAATGCCCGGCTATCCCAGAGCGCTTACTTAATCCAACTGACAATGACAGATGACCTGATGAGGAGTGCATACGTATCCCGTGCTTGGCCCTTTTTATTTTTCTTAATTATCTCTTTCCCTGTTTCCCATGAAACATGATTATGTATCATGTCTATAAATTTAGTGTTATCGATAGCTTGCACGGGTCGTGAAATTGAACGAACTGGAAGACTGATCTGACCTCTCATGGAAGCTCGTTCAGCAGATGTAGAGCCCTTCACGAAGAGAATATCATGCATTGCGGTTCACCCCTCCACTCTAGGTAGGTGTTTCCAATGCCTCCACCAAAATCTTTTGAGACTTGACTGTCCGCCACTCAATTCTCACTTACGACTTTCCGCTGGGTGGAAGAGGGAGCATCTCTTCCAGCAAGCAGTTCACTATGTACCCCAACCACTTCACTTTCCCAGTCTTTCCCACTGGCAGACTTCCCACAAGCCCGGCGCTTAAACCCATGCCCCCAATCCCTGTCTACCGGTCTTTACCGTGGTCTACCGTGTCGTGCGGAACGGGGCTGCTCGCCCATGATTGGTTATCTAGAGAGAAGGCAATGATAACATTGGTTGTAGCAGTGTGGGTTTCTTGTGTGTAAGGGCGCTTAAATCCCTGTCTAGTCGACGAATGATGGGTCTGGCGAGACAGGGGTGGATGATTGGCGAGACGTCACATGTCGATTGATTGCTTGACACTGGGACCTGAAGAGAGAGTTTCAGTGCTTCGGGAGTTGTGGGACTTGTGGGATTGGGAGGTGGAAGGTGAAGGGTTCGTTGCTGGGACCGCTGTACAGTTTTCTTTCTTTCCTTCTTCGGGATGGACTGGAGGGCTTTTGAATGATGGAAACAAGTGATGCTGATGATGAAGGCTGGCTGCTGTATCATGGCTTCTTGGTCTGGCGAATGCCTTGTCACCGATATCACCTAAGCTGAACGGATCCTTGAAAGCGATCGACTTGGAGAATATCATTTCGACGACACGGCCCAGCCTCAAGTAAGGTTTGGTACTCTTTACTTCAGGCGATCAGCTGTTCTCTACCGCTGCAACTTTCGCAATCTGCCCAGGCATCTTGGGCGTGTGATATCGAACCCATGAGCCGAAGCATCGATCGGCTCAACCCCTATTATCTCGCCCACCGAACGTTCGGAACTGGGTCTGTCTCGCACTGGCACTCGAAAAGAATTTCTCGGAGGGCGGCCGGATTGGTGATACGGCACCGACATATACATCTGCATAACAGAATTTTCTCGGCACACTGCCATTGTTCACTGGGTGACGAGTAGGTACCAAGGTACTGTTACTGTGATGTTTCGATGTTGTGAACTGTGAATATATGTCAAAGTGAGGCAAGCCAAAGCCGCAACTTGTGCTGTCAGTTCGGTGTGGATGTCACGTCGTGAATTCAAAGACAGTTCCATTCAACATAAAAATAACCAGCGTGATGGGGTGACAGCGCGGTGGTAGCAACCCGTTCGCGGTTCGGATGCCCTTCCCAGCCCAGAATCAAGAATCTGACTGGATGGTTCGTTGGCCTAGGGACTTTTTGTTGCCAACTTGACTTGGAAGGGTAGGGAAAGTAGGTGTTCATGCAAGTGGAACTTGAATTTCCGATTCAAAACTTTGCAGCGAAATAATCTACTAGATTGCTATGTTTAACTTTTTGTTTTCCTTTTTTTTTTTTTTCCCTCCCTCAAGCGGCTTCCATGAGGCGGCAAATAAGCAAGCCCTGGCGCTCATATCATGGGATACCGTACACTATGTTGGGTTGCAGGGCGGAAAAGGTAAGGCGGAAAGTAAAACGCTCGTCGATCTGGAACCGAATCGCAAGACAGGGGGGTTCGGTCGGTCGGTCATGATGTGTGAATCGACTGTAAGCCCCCCCCCCCCCCCGTGTAACTCGAGCGTGAAACGCGACGCTGGACGGGGGGCCGGGGTGAACTGCCCAGGGGAGGGGAATTCGAATTGCGGAATGCGTGCGCGCGCGGCGCGACAGTGTACATCTTTGCTAAAAGATCAAAGAGTAATCTGAAACACAGCTGATATGGTTCAGGGTGGGTTTGTGTGTGCGAATAATTCGTTCTATTTTTGGCACGTTGGAATTTGATCAACATCCCCTCCGCTTTTTCCCACGTGTGCGTATCGCTGCTGCATATCACAGTTGTACACCACGATGTGCAATCAGGCCTTGTGGTTGGGGCGAACAAAACAGCGTGGTTTATTCCTGGATGGGAAATGAAGCTTCTTCGTATGTGAAGACGTGTTGACGACCAGTTCGTCAATAAAATGGCGTTATAGACAGCGATACGGTTTGATCCGGAAAATGATGTTGCTATTTTGGTTTCCTTAGCCATTGCACCGAAGAAGCTGGCGATGCTGCTATTGCTATTGCTGCTGCTATTGGTGTCATGATTGGAGTAATCATCAGTCGATTGTCTTCACTTCCTTGGCTACAGCATTGCACAGCACGACCCGTACGCCCGCTGCCGAGAGGACATGGATCCATAGCCGTTGTGTGTCACTAAGCCGGTCATTGGCGCTTTTGACTTCCACAAACATAACTTCTCCCTTGCCGTTCTCAGACTGCTCCTTTCGATCGTCGCTTAACTCATGTGTGGTACGCCAGAGGATTAAGTCCGGCACACCACCCCCACGAGCCTTGTAATCCTGTGCAATGACCTTGCAAATGGCGGCAAGAGCCTCACTCTCAAAGCAGGAAACCAGCTGGATAAGATCCTCAACCTCGTAATCCCAGTTCAACCCAACAATACATGTACGACGCTCGCGGTGCTGCTCGTTAACCCGGCGAATAAGGTCAACAGCCCCACCATTGGATATTTCCACCAACCGGTGGTTGATCTCGCTCGCCCGGGCCGGATAGAAGGCGTCGGTATGTAGATCCAAGGGACAGGTTTGGTAAGCGGTCTGAAAGACGTTCGGGACGAAGATGAAGAGGATGTCGCAGAACAAGTACGCGAAAAGTGTCCGCAGAATCCCACCCTCGCTGTGATATCCTTTCCAGCCTTGTGTGCGGTAGAATGAGAGGCACATCTCTTCTACACTGACATGCATCAGATTGCCCTTATCATCCGGGTCACCCAGTTCGTCAAGCCAGATAGTCTTGGTACTTCCTTGGCCACGGCCTGCGTCCTCACGGACCAACTGAATACCCTCGATTGTGTGCTCCTCCGGATCTCGTAGCCTGGCATGGTCAAAGTTGTGCTGTTGCCGACGCGGAATGTTGAGTTGCTTTTCAAGTCTAATAAGACGCTTTTGCAAATCATAATGGTAGATCAGATGACAATTGGGATCCTGAAGGGCGGTTTCGCAGGTTGCCAGAGCAATTTGCCTCCAACGTTTCTTCTGAAGATTCTTTTGTGCTTCGGAAAATGCGGTTGTAGGAGGTTGTTCCAGCTCCCACATATACCGCTCCTCAACGAGGGCCTTTCGCTTATACCAAGCACCTCGCCGGGCAAGGTGAAAGAGTTGTTGGCTCAGTAGCTCGGCCAGTAGATCGTATTCGTCCTGATACCGATGTAAGCGGCCAAGAGCTTCGGCAGCTTTATGCGCAATCCTCGTATAGGCATGACCTGCATTGAAGCGGCGAAGATACCCTCCTTCACCGAACTCATAGCCCGTGTTCTCCATTTTCTGTGCTTCAGCAAGCAGCTCTCTCCAACGAGGTGCTATGCTCTCGAACCTTTCCACGACTTTACGATTCCCCTCTGCTCCCGGCGGCCCGTTGAATTCCAAGATGGTGTCTACCTCGAACTGGAGACGCATTGAATTCTCGAACTCCAAGAGATATCGCCGAGATGGAAAGATGTTAGCTGAGCGACAGACAACATATTCAGGAAAGTTCCTCCTCGAAATCTTGGCTAAGATGATTGTTGTCAGTGACTTTTCTGTCCATTCGGTAGACCGATAGAAAACTAAGTGAACACGTTCAAATAGCTTGAAGACGGACTCCGAAAGTCTGACGAGCGGGCCAGTAATAGCAAGAATTTTGTCCAGGAAATGCGCCTTTCGGTTGGTATCTTGTTTTTCCGTGTTTGCCTCTTCCGATGTCGAGTCCGACGAATGCATCGAGGTGTTGGTGCTGGACCGTCGTAGTCCAACAGACATGAGGCTTGACTGCTGAGAACACATCCGGCAGAAAGCTTTGATGAGGTCTGGTTTGTTCTTGCCTTGGACTTTGGCATCCTTTGCGAGAGTTTTGAGCTCATCGAGAGAGAGTAGATGTGCAGCTTGCTCGACCGTCTTGATATGCGATGCTGAATCATCAGCGAACGCGAACGTGTCGGCGAAGACATGCCCCGGTTCTGCCACGAATTCCTCGTCGAAGTTGTTCACAGACTGTCCCTCGGGCAACGCTCGAGGCTCTAGTAGACTCTCAATGGCCTTCTCTATATCCGATATGTCGGGGTAATGCTTCAGCCGTTCTAAGCGATGCCAAGAAGCAGTTTTGCGCAAAAACAAACGCACATATCTGAAGAGTGTCAGTTAGAGATGGCCACGCTATGGCAGGGTTCCATACAAGTACTGAGCTTCATAGCTCAACGCCCTCCAATTCTCAAGTACACAGTTTTCCTTCTCCTCAAAAAGATGCGCCTCGTCCTGCAAGACTGTATCCAAGGCAAGGTTGAAAGCGTCAACGTAGATCGAACTTTGCCCTCGGACCCATTTCCGTGTCTGTAGCCGTGTCTCCGCGCTGTCTTCACCATCCTCGACTTGGGAAGACTTCAGCTTTTCGTATTCTTCGATGATATCCTTGTCAATCTTGACTTCGGGCAGACTATCCTCTAAGGCCGTATGGTGCTGCGCTGCTAAAGCAGTCTCTGTGGCATCGCCATCTTCAGCATCACCACTTCCGGTCTTCCCGTCTCGAAGAGGCGAATCCCGATTCTGATCCGCCAGAAACAAATCCTCCTTTTGGTCATTGTTCAATGCTGCGGAAGAGTCATCGTCTTCATCGTCTTCGGCATCATTTTTCTGCCTGATTTGATCGGTTCGACGCTTTTTTGTTGGTGGTCTTTCAGGTCTCTTATTGGTGTTGGTCCACCCAGCCGTCAACGCCAAAGGACTGTTGGAAGTGTGGGACGGTCTTGTTCTCTTCACAAACCGGTCCATTCTATCTCCGATGACTCTGGTGTTGGAGGATCGAAGACCATGGTGTACACCGACTGAGTTAAATAAGTATCCGCAGTGGCTAGATGAAAGAAACTAAACACATTTCAAGTTCCTCCGCAACTTCCTGGAATCAAGGCGAGTGAAAGGTACGAACAAAGAGTGACGTGTGTAGAAAGGTGTTGAACCGGAACCGCGTGGAGCCTTCAACGCGAAGTCCCGTGACTGCGTGTACTAAAGTGGGGCACGCAGCGGAAGCGACGCTGATCTCCAGACGCAATTGGAGCTGCATGGGACCTGGAGCTTCCCCCAGACGGATGTCAACTTTCTCGAGCAGAGCATTACATACCACCTCACCAAGTCACGGCTTTAACCACGTACACTATAGTCACCCAGAAACAAAGCGAAGCTCGGTATATTTTCGGCCGACTTGCTGTTATCGCAACGCATATTCTTTGTTATTAACTTCAAGATGGCCGCCAACGAGCAGCAACAGGGACATGCTCCAACAGAAGATGTAAACATGACCGATGCTCAGTCCGACCAACCAACTGTATGATCAATTCCTTTGGTCCTTCACCCTCCATGTCTTCCTACAAACAAAGCCCGTCACCATAGCCTCTTCGCCCAACTTTATCAAGCCATTCCTCCCGCACGACGTCTCGACCTTGACTGCGCGTACCCAACAACCACCTTACCCAGAAAACCAAAGCATATGCATACAACTGACGCTCACTCGCCACATAAGCAGCAGCAGCAACAGCACCTAACAAGCCACCACCACATCCCCGACCGCCCCCCTCACCCTGTCTCTCCGGTCCCGATCCCCCAAATCCCCGGCCGTCCAAGTCCCACAGGGGCACACCCCACCGCAAACCAAGGACCCAGCGCGATACGGTCTACAGCTACAACGAACGGCTCGACAAGCGAAGACCAACAATCTCAACCACTACCACCGTACCAGCAGCGGGCTAGCTCGTCACGAGCTGCCTCTGCACATCCCCAGGATTCTGGCCAGGGTCAGCAACAGGGACCGGGATCAATGGGCACAGCAGGCATGCCCACGGAACCGACACTTCACGGCGCGCCGGTCAGGCAGTACTTGAATACCAAGGTGACGGGGCACTTGTTGGAAGGGATGAAGATGCTAGCTAAGGAACAGTATGTTACACCCTTACACCCTTCTCTGTGCGTGGTTTACCGGTAAGGAAACTATTTCGCTAACCGAACGTGAACAAAACAGACCAAAAGACCCCCTCCGAGCCCTAGGCGAATTCCTCCTCCAGCGATCTAAACAGTATGAGGGTGGTGGTGGTGCGAATGGTAGTTCAACTAGCGCATAGAAGGCTTCAGTCAGACGATCGAGCCAACGCACATACCGGGAGGCCGCGATCAGCGGCCACCGTAGTTCTCATAGGGTTTACGAAGAGTTTCACCTTGATGAGGTCTATACTATGATGATCATAAAGGCGGCGGGACAAGGGAAGAAAAAAAAATAAAGGAGCTCCTCCGGCGTCCAGCGGAAAAAAAAGGAGGGGGTGAACAAAGGACGGCATATGGTCTGCGTGACAGAATCTGGACGGTGACACATCATGAGAGCACTTAAGTATGGTTAGGATAAACACTGGTTTCACGTCACAGTGGTCATGAGATACGCAGGAAAACAGAACTTGAGGCAAGAGGATCGAGGAATTTTGTATTTTTCAAACAAAACCCCAGCTGACTTTGTCTTCATCGTGGGTGCTGCTAGACATCCGCCTAGCAGATAATTTGAGCACGTTGAGCAGCAAAACTGCATCCCGATGCCTTTCTTCTCTGCAGTGACTTCCGAGAATGCAAGTTTCCTTTCCATTCCTCCCCCAACGGCCTTTTCAATTTGTGTGGATCGACCAGACGTCATGCTAAGCATGCTGCAAAAGAAGACACCCGTAGAAGCCGACAAAGATCACTCCATCTCGACTCGGCTGCCCATCCTCCTTCACCAAAATCTCGCGGCGCGTGCTCTACGCTTAGGAGACGATGGTGGAGGCAGTGGAAGACTCGTACTTCCAGGTGGGGGGAAGGACACCGACGGTCTTGTAGTAGCGAGCAAGACGGTGGATACGGGACTCAATGAGAATGAGACGGAACTTGGAGTCCTTGTCCTTGCGGTTGCGCTCAAGGTGCTTGCGGACGGCAACAGCCTACATTCAAATAACGTCAGTTGACTCCAGGTGATAATGCATGAAAATGACGGCGAGCCTATCTTACCTTCTTGATGAGCATGTACAGGTCCTCCGGGAGATCGGGGGCAAGGCCTGTAAATAGCATCACTCTGTCAGCCAATCTGACCAAACAGAGGCATATGCGTCTTTGACATGTTGTTTGTTTCCCAGCTCTTTCACTCGTGCCTTCTGCATCTGGCGCCAATGTCCCGTGTCGTCCATCCGTCACGGGTGCACAATCAAGGCTACGCGCGGGGCGGGCTGAGCGAATGCCGAGAAAGCTCACGGGACATGTAGCCCATTTGCATCGAATTTCGAGTTTCGAAGCCGATAGGGATTAAGGAATTATCGTCGCGATTCGTTTTGTCTCGCTTCCGCGTGGGAAAATTCAAGGTAATTCGTCGGAGTAGTAGGCAGTCATACCGTTGGACTTCAGGATACGAAGGATCTTGTTACCTATGGAACCACCACCGTCAGCATTTTACCTCGGCATCAACGAGGACTCGGGAATCAACATACCAGTGACAACCTTGACCTGGGCAATACCGTGGGAGTCACGGAGGATGACACCAATCTGGGAGGGGGTAGCACCCTTCTTGGCGAGCTTGCAGATCTGGTCGACGACCTGCTCGGGGGTGGTCTTGAGCCACGAGGGAGGGTTGCGCGAGTAGGGGATCGCGGAGGCAGAAATGCCCTTGCCCTTAGAGTGCATACGGCCCATTTTGAAAGATTTGGTGGTGCTGCGGTTGTCGGGGGAGTGACTTCGGCTGGCTTGTCGTCGACAGAGAAGTACGAAGAAAATATCACCGGGCGAACGGTTTGGCGGTCGTGCGATATTCGCTGTGGGCTGGGAAAATTCGCTTGCTTAGTCAGGCTGTTAGGGTCGGCAATATGATTGGCTGTAAGACACTGCATTTCGCACTTCAGGTTCCACATCCACGTGAACAGAGACCTGACCTGAACTTTTCTTTCTTGGCATCTCCCGCGTCCGCTCATCCAAGCATAAAACCGCTTTTCAGCAAAATTTTTCGTAAGGCTCGCTTTCAGAATCTTCCTCCAATTATCGCCAGGTCGGCCGTTTGCCCGTTTGGACCAAGCTGCTCGACAGCATTCGGCCATGATCTCCAGAGACATGCCTGATCGCAGTTCTGTCAAACTGCGGGAATTAGCATCATAACGGTCGACCTGGTATCCTATTCACTTTGGTAAGTCTCTCACTGCTCCCTCTGCCTTTTTCCGAGCCTCCCTATCCTGATGATACACACTTTATACTTTATTCTGGTACCTCTTATGTTAAAGTTCCTTTTTGGGACTTGATGAATTAAACGGACTTCTGAAACTTTGGCTTTCACACTCGTTTTGTTATTGCATAATTGGAGTCGTACACAGGCTAATGTTGTGTCAGACTTAGGTATCAATTTTTAAGCTCAAGATTGTACGGTCGCCATGGCATGCGAACTGAGTTCGTTGTCGCGGGCGTTGGTTGGCGACCCCGGACATTTAGACTAAGATAATGATAATAAAGTGATCCCAATGCAACTTCCCTTGTGTCGATCGATGATGTATTTGTAAACCTTTGGCATGTAATCAAAATACACTTCTGAGTGTATTGATGTTGTATCCTCTGTTTTTGAGCGCCCTGACTGTACCGCGGCTGAAATCCCATTAACTTCTGTACACGCCGCTGAGATCCCTACGATAACTTCGAGGAAATGACCGAACCTTGATACTAATGACGTTCTGATTGTTTCCTCGTTGTCAATCAATAAATCAGGCTATACCATGCACGACTACTGTTCTTCCTTTCAGTACAGTTCCATATATCCCTTGTCCTACTGCCTATCGTCTTTTACCAGGCGTTGACATCAAAGTTCTCCTGTAGGGTTTATCAGTATAAATGAGCGAAGGACATAAGAGCAAACTGAAGCTTATGAAACTAACCTCAGGGAAGTATGTCGCAACCACCGTGCGGTCAGCAAACTTCCTGCCTGCCAAAGCTTTGAGGGCCTTTGTTGCTTGGTCGGAATTCTCGTATTTAATGAAAATCTTGCCAACACCAGCAGACTGCCTGCTTCCGCCAGTGGGTCTGGGAATCTTTAGGGAAACAATAGTTCCGAACTTCTCGCATTCTTCCTGGACGTCGTCGCGAATTTCTTGAAAGCACACGTTAGCATCTTGAACAGTTGAAGTGATAGAAATGCTGAACAAACCTTCGTAATCGTCGTTGTCCATCAGCTCATCCGCTGTAACCATGTTCAGGAGCTGCACGACCCTGCTGACGTCGCCATCCAAGGAGGTGGTACCAGCAAGCATGGACATGGCGTTCACACTCAGTTCTCCAGCTACCTGTTGAATGCCATAGCTGGCCTTTTGAACCTTCAGCGCCCTATCGCCCAGCATCATGTTGTTGAGGCCGTCAATAGCGACAGATGTGACCGAAGAATCATGATACTCGCAAAATGCGATACCCTAGGACATGTTAGCATGTACGCTCGTTGGTAAAAGGGACCAGTAGGCTGACCCTTGACTCCTCTGTATGCTTATCCTTGACCAACACAAAGGACTTGAGCTTGCCAAAGGCAACCAGGAGCTCCATAATTTGCTCTTCGCTCAGATATGCGGGGATGTTGGTTACGCTGATCTTGTTAGGGCTGTCGATGACAATGCTGGAAGGAATCTCTGAATCAGGGTCGTAGTTGGGGTCTTCGACGATTGCAGGTACAATGTAGTCCTTCGGCCTACGGATCTTGAGCCCACCGGCACTAGCAGCACCATTGGCATCCTCGGCCTCCATGGTGATACCGTCAAGGGCCAGAGCGACTGTAGCATCCGGGCTGTTCCTAAACTCAAGCATGGCAAAGCTGTGGTCGGGAGATATTTGGCACTGGACGCAAGGATCGGCGCTATCGATAACGTTTAGGCCATTGAGCTGAAGGTTGAAGAAGCCCAACAGGCTCTCGTCGGTGGCTGACGGGGGGATATTCGAGACAATAAGTCGTTTGCTCTGGCGGGAGTTCGTAGGCTTAAGGGCGGCACTGTTGACAGCTCCACCTGGCTGGGTCATGAAAGCCTGAAGCTTAGTCGGGTCCATGGCCTGTTGTCGCGGGGCGCCAGGTAATGGGAACATGCCCGAGAGCTTGGCCTGCTCTGCGGTGACGTTACCATATCCCGGAGGCTTGATATCCCACTGTGTCATACGTCTCTTGCGCTCCAGAACAGGAACGACATCGGTCAAGTCGGGTGTCGGTTCCCTCTTTTTGGGGGGCGGCGAGACACTCCTCCTGCGCTCCCTGTCCGCCTCTCGGTCCCTTCTGCCTCCACCGCGGCGATCATCTCCCATCACGTCACGATCTCTGTCCCGGCGACGGCCGCCTTCGTCATCGTCCCTCCGGCTGCGACCTCCACGCTCGGCCCCGCGGTCAGCGCCACGATCCGCTCCACGGTCGGCTCCACGGTCGGCGCCCCTGTCACGATCCCACTCCCTATCACCACGATCGGGTCCACGACGGTCGCGGCCAGAGTATCGATCTTCTCGCTCGCGGTCGCGGTGGCTGCGGCTCGATGAATAAGCGTCAAAATCGCCGTCTTCGCGACGGGGTCGGCTGCTCCGGTAGTCGGCGGGAGAGCGAGAGCGTCTGCGTCCACTGCCTCGGTCATTGCGATCTCCACGGTCACGTCTGTCATCGCGGTCGCGTCTCGAGGACTGGTAATGGGTTAGCTTAGGCCTACAGCAATGACAGCTGTCAGATTTGTATACGAGGCACACTTACCGGATAGTCGCGAGACGAACCGTGTCGGCCGCTGTCTGTTTCGCCACGGTTAAGTTGAGTTCTAGTGGATAGCCACGGTCAGTGCCAACATACCTCTGGAGGAATAGGTGTCCCCGTTCATGGTCAACACAAATCTCGTTAAGTATAAAAGAGACGGTACGAGATGGTTGGGCCAAAGAAGCAGGAAAATGTTCTGAGGATTTTGATGAAATGGAAAGTGGCTTTGCTTGAGCTTCCAATTGCGAGTCCCGTCGATCGCGAGGCTGCAACTTTTCCAGCAGCCGTTGTTACTGCAGAGGGCGCTTGCTCCTCTTTCGGCTTAGCGCGCTATGTTTCCGTGCGATTCGGTTCCACTGACCCATCCACACGGAGTTTGACGCCCTGCCCTGGTGTGGCAACAAGAGGAATTGTACCTTCCAGCAGATGTAACCACCACCGCAGGACATTTAGGGCGTGTTCGAGTCGCCCGGAAGTGCCACCTGGAAACTTCCAGCCCTGTTTTTTCCAGTAGCCTTTCGAGGCCTCCTAGAACAGTTTTGCTTAGAAATCCCTACAAATCCAGTTCCTGGAAACCTCTCGGAAATTAGGGTATCTATAACTGGGGAACAACTAATAAAATTAATATATTTTTCATAAAAATCCCAAGTCGACTCCCAAACCAGAAACCTCACGGAATTAAACCTAGAAATCCATCTTTTTATTCAAATCCGCTTTTTACAACCACGTAACTACCCTCTTTCACAATACCACAAAATCCATTACAATACCCGCTAACTAACTTATTAACCGCCGCTAATAATAATTAGCCTGTAAACGGTTAATATCTATTATTTTAATACTTTTATTATTATCCATTATACTATTAGGATTACATATCCCTATAAATTTATATAAGTAGTAAAATACTTATATAACGAAGGATCTACTTTATAAGCACCCCCTTTAATTTAAATAACTATTACATATAAAACCTCGTACATTCTTTACACTAATTATATAACTTTAATACTTAATATGGACTGCTTCTGCCTTAAAGAATAACCCTGTAATTAATGTGCAAAAGCAATAGTATTCCTGTGTAAAGCGTGATGTAGAAGGAAAGAGTTAGAAGAGAGGAAGCTGCGCGCAGATAGATTAGTGTAATCCATTTAGGCGACCCACTTTTCTTATTTTATCGCTAGGACCTACTCTACCGGCCGGCAGAATAATTCCGGCGATCCGCAACCACATTTAATTACTATCTTTAATACATTATTCTATATACATAAAAATAGATTATATTAAGTCCCAGCTCCCAAATTAAAAAAGCTACTATCCTCAATAGTTTAGTCTATCCGTTCAAAATCCTATGTTCTTCTTTCCTAATCCCTTAGGGCATCCTCTACTATATTTCTAACCGGGGCGTCCTCTATACCGATCCTAGTATACTATTAATAATTCTCGATAATTATTTAGATTCTTCTCTATTATTTAATAATTATATTAGTATTCCTATCCCGTCCATTTCATTTAAGTATTTAATTATTCCCTTAATTTCTTTGTACTTTAGGATGACCTCTACTTCGTATTTATTATTAAACTAGGAGTTTTCAATTGGTCCCGGAGGAGGTAGGTCGCAATTAAAAACGTTTTTACCGTTAGGAGCGAGCGATAAATGGGCGACGGATACAACGGAGTGTATTTTTATATTCTTTAGGAGGTCTAAGCGATATACTAATTTCCCTATTTTATTTAGGATTGTAAATAGTCCTAATTTCTACTATAATAGCTTCCTTAAGGGGTTGCTTGGGAGGCGGTAATTGTAATACAATTGTAAGAATACTTTATTTCCCTTTTTAAATTAAATATTATAATAATAACTATTGTATTTACGCTTAGCGTTAGCGGTTGCGAAATCGACTACTAATATAATATTTTAGCGTAAGTATTCTTTAATAATTAATATTTCGAGATTGTATTCAATAGTTGTAAGGGTATTGAGTAATCTTAGTAGTTTAAAGCTAAATAATTATTCGTAGGGGGATATATTGGCTAGTTGCGTAAAGGCGTTATTCAAGTTCTATTAAAGGGTTAGTAAGATTTTATACTAATTTAAATTTAGGAATATAAAATAGTAAAATCGGATTACTATTTTAATAGTCTGGTTTTTACGCTTTAAAAGGCCGTCGGTTTGAGGGTGGTAAACTATTATTATTAATAATTTAGTACCCCAAGCTTTCTAAATACTAGTCTAAAGTTTGGACGTGAATTTTCGGTCGTAATTAGAAATAATGCCTTTGGGTATACTCTAATCGGCTAGGATAAGTTACTGCGTAAGCACCGTTCCCTATTCCTTAACCATATATAAAGAATATCCGGGTATTAAGAATATCCGCTTAATCGCTTTATTAATAATAATTATTAGAGTATCGAAAGTATTATATTTTTTAATTTACTATAGGGAATTAATTATAGAGACCTCGGGTAATCCTATAATAAAATCGATAGTAATAATACTTATAGGTATAGAGTATATTCGTTCTAATTAAATTTACTAATAATTTCCGTTTAGTAAGTCTCTACTAATTTAATTCAATTAATATTTCGGGTAATATTTAAAGTATTTCTTTACGAAGTTCGTTTTATAAGGAATGGCTAAATCTCTCAAATCGTACATTATTCATTATTTCCCGAAATAGTACTTTTCGTCGTAGGTAGCGCTTAATATTTCTTTAACGTAATCGAATAGGATACTTAGGGTTCGAAATCCGTTTAGTCGGTTATAATAAATAAATTAATTATTAATAACGAATAGATAACCGGCGCATAAAATTACTCTATCGACTTCAATAGAACCTTCTAGGTCTTTTAATACCTTAGAGAATTTTTTATCCTTCTTATATCTATTAATAAAGCGCTATTGCAATTTATTAAACATCTTTACTTTAGTAATATATAATACTTAGTTTTCGGGGATTTTAGTTCCGTATATACCGAAATACGCTTTATTATCCTTCTAAAGATTATCTAAAGCTAATTCTTCGTCGGAATTTAGGCTATTACTAATTATATATAAGTAGTTGAGGGTATTTAGTACGAAGTTGAGTTTGCTTAGGATGTGGAAGATTTATAGATTATATTACGATAAATAGATTGAAGTATTTATTAAATATTTATTACTTCGATTTATTAAAATAGTATATAAATTTATTTATTTTATAATACTTTTAATTACTAAATAATTAATAAGTATAATAATTAGTTAATTAACTAAGTAGATTATTATACGTAGTTAGCAGATTGCCTAAATTAAATATACCACTTCTAATTTTAATAGGCCGTATTATATTTCTACCTTTATTAAATATTTATTTAGGAATATTACTAATAGAACCTAATTAACCGGAATCTATATATTTAAGCGCTACTCGTATCCATTTTTAATATAGAAAGTTATTACGCTAAATCCCCTCTCGATAGAGCTATCGATTTATATAAATAGCTATTTATCGGGGTTGTAGTAATAGAGGATGCTTAATTTTTTTCCGTTTTCTATATTGTAAAGTGCTTCTTAGAGTATTCGGAAGGATTCGAACTCTTTAGGCGTCGGGTCGTACTTCGTAGAAACGTAATAATATGCCCGTTTATTCGTATTACCAGTTACAATTTTACTAAATTCTCTTCCTTTGGCTAAAAGGGTTACCTTTTACTTCTATAAAGGTTCTGAGAACTATACGTAGTACGGAACCAAGTGGTATAAGAAACCTAAATTCCCAATATAATATTTTAAAACTTTAAACTAATTCGGGAAGGCTAGATTCTTTAGGGTAGTAATACGCTCGGTAATTATTATTAAATTTAAAGTATTTACTTTAAAATTAAATAATTTAATATTTAGGTAGTTAAAGTAGGATTTTTTTAAAGAAATAGAAATACCTTTTATAGTAAATAGGTTAAAAATAATATTAAAATAGTTTAAATAATCCTTTAAAATATCCGAAGCTATTATAATATCGTTGATAAAGGTTTAATAATAAATTTTATAGGGCGCAAGGAAACAGTCTATAAATCGCTAAACGTATATTAGGGAATTACAAAATCTTATAAATACAACTATTAGAGTTTCCAATCTTCAATAACTAATAAAAGTTAGTCTATTGTAATAGGGGGGCCAAACGCCAAATTAATAAAAAAAAAAAACCACATTAATAACTATAATATATTTTTTCCCTCTTAGGTAAATAATAACTTTAAATTAAAGGGGAAGAAGGTAGTTATTCAGGACGGTAATTCTATTTAACGTTCTCAAATTAATAATAAGGCGTTCCTTTACTCTATTTTTAACGGTTCTCTAAACTATAAAGATTAGGTACACAAACAGGGTTGCTTCCTTGCACTATTTTATCTTTCCCTAAGTATAGAATTTATCGAAGATTTTATCTACTATAATCTAATCTTTCTTATTTAAAGGGTATATCCTTATATTTATCTTCTAATTCTACTAGCCTTCTACTAATAGTACTTTCATTATATCCTTATCCTTAACTTTAATTACTCGGCTTTCTTCCTATATATCCTCGTACTTATAAATTAAATCTATAAATTCTTCTAATTCGGCCTTTATATATCCTTTATATATATAAATACCTTATTTAGATACTTTGTTAAGTATATCCCCGTTTATACGGATTCCTAATATCAAGTATTTCTCTAAGATATATAGCTTTTTTTTATTAAAGTCTTTGGAAGTCTTTTTCGCGGTTCCGGCGACTTCGCGGGTTTTTTCCTTTAATGCAAGACTATCGATATAGAAAATATTTATAATTAAAGTAAGGTTAATTCCTATTAATACTATTTAGGTAAGGGTATTTAATTTAAATTCTATATTAATTAGTACTACGAATAACTTTTAAATTATTTTACAAACGCTTTAATTACTCTTATTAGAATAATTATATATAGCGATTAACGCTTAATCTAAAGCGGCCGCTCTTTGCACACCGTCTTATAATACTTTAAAGAATACTCTTTCGTTATTCTCTATAATAATTCCAATATTAAATTATTAATTAATTATAGTAATATTATTGGTATTATTTTTTACGAGAATAATCATTAGTATTTTTGCATTGACAATTGTATTAATAGCTAATATATACTTTAAATTAAATATAAAACTCTTTCCCTTAGGTAGGGGTTTATATTCTACGGGTAAATAGACTTACTAGCCCGGTAGGAGGGTAACCTTCTTTAACGTAGTAATTTTCTATACGTATAGGATATATTAGTAATCTATTATAAATAGTAAAATAAAATCCTTTATTAATTTAAACCGAATTGTTTTAAAAGAATAATTGATATGCCCCTATTTAGTATTTATAAAATTATTAGCGAATAATATTTTAGTAAATAGATTATTAATAACCTAAATAGATTTTATTATTTTTATTAGAATAGGTTTATTATTTTAAATCCCTACTAAATATATATAGAATATTACCTATTCGTTAATAATTTAGGAACTTCCAATACCTTTAACTTATTAAATTTATTTATATTCGATTATATAATTAAATATTTATAAAAATTCGTAATTAATTATAGATTTTCTAGCTTTAGGGTTAATATATACTTTGTAATTTAAGGATTGGAGGTCGGCTTTAAATTTAATTCGCAAATAAATATAATTTAATAATAGATTATTTTTAATATTTTAATTATTAAATAAAAGTACTTTAATAATATTATAGGAGTTTAGCTTTTCTTTATCCTCCTCTAAATTCCGTATAAGGTAAGATAGATCGAACGGTATTCCTTTAATAATACCCTCTTTTACTTTAGAGTAATACTTTGTATAATAGAATAAGGCGTTTCTCAATATAGTTTAATAACTATAGTAAATATATTTATCCCTTATCGGTTTAATAAATACGGTTTCCTACTATATTTTCTTATTTAATTTATATTTCTGTTAATATCGCCGGGCTTTAAGGTCTGAAGTAAATATACTATAGTATTTATAATACGTAAGGCTAGTATTATAGACTATATTAGTAATTTTATTATTAGAATTTAATATTATTAATTTATCCAATATATCACCTCCGCTATCGATATAATGAATTTAATTATTAGCGGACTTATTATTAGCGATGTAATACGTTCGGTCCTTATTTTAGTCGCGGTTTTGATAGTCGCAATTATAATCCCAGTATCGGTTGTTTTCTCTACTATTTCTACTATTTCTACTATTCCGGTCCTTATTATAGTAACTATTATTGCGGTTGTCCCTTCTTCCTAATTATTATTAAAAGGATTTGTATATTAATTTAACGTTATTATTTTTATCCTTATTTAAAGAATAGGTAATGTATTTAACGAAGGGGTATTGCCTAGCAGCTACAGATATAAATATAATTTTTACTTTATCTATTTCTTTAATATAATTATTTAGTAAATTATATTTAGGGGGTTTAAAATAAATTTGAATATATAAGTTTATTTTAAACTAGGTTTGAATTATAATACCGGCCTAATTTAATAAATCTTTTCTAAGGATGCTTATAGTACGCGTATAGTATAATTATTTCTATATAAAGTCTAATAGGGCATTCTTATTAGCAGCGATATCTTTTAACATAATTAATCCTTCAATAAACTTCTTAATAGTAATAGCGGAGTCCAGAGTCTACCTCTCAATAAACGTATCGAACAAATCTTCTAATAACCCGCATCGAAGGGTACATTTTATTTCTAAGGATACTTCTATACTCTACTATTAAATAATTA
Organism: Neurospora hispaniola; assembly: GCF_033458365.1. NCBI lineage: Eukaryota > Fungi > Ascomycota > Sordariomycetes > Sordariales > Sordariaceae > Neurospora > Neurospora hispaniola. The sequence goes on along the minus strand of NW_026944407.1, from coordinate 4,086,046 downwards.
GACCGCCTAGGAGAATTTAGAATATAGTAATAAATTAATATTCTACTAAATTAACTAATATATTATCTTCAGTAAAAGATCTCAATCTATCTACGAAGCAAAAAACGTTAATGTAAATTAAATTTCGACCGTCGGTAATAATACCTAAATTATTAAGGTCCTCCCAATAAGGGTAGAAGTAGCCAATTTCTTTTCGCTTCAATTTAAATTCTACAATATATAATCCTATAAAAAGTTTATAGTATAACCGCTCTTTATTAAATAGTCGCTATAATTTACGCCTATTTCCGTTATCGGGGTCTTTATTATCGCTACCATCGTTATTAGAATCGCCTAATCCTCCTATTCCTCTTCGTAGCGGGCCGTTTAGTGGACTATTTAACGGGCTACTCGGGGGGCCGGTTAATAAATTAACGGGAATTATATTATTGTATTTTAATTTAGAGACGAGGTATTTGTATTCGCTAGGTATATAGAAATTTAAGTACTCCTTAACCTAATACTAAATCGTATACGGGATGAGAATAGCGAATGTAAAATTATATTCTATACTTTAGATAGTTTTATATAAATTATTATATAGTATTTTATTATTAGTAACTTAGAACGTCGCTAGGGCGACGGGCTTAATTACTAGAGAAGTTAAATCGATAAATAAAGTTTACTAGGGTACTATTACTTAAGCGACGATTTATAACTAATTAATTAGATTTCGACAAAACTACGGAGCTACCGCGATTAATACTTATATATAATAATATAAAATTTAAAATATTAGTACTAACAACTATTTAATTGGATACAGTTCGGAAACTATAAAGAACTTCGGCTAGAATACTATTAAATAATTACTCTAATAAAGAGGAATAATAATATTTTAAGAATTAAGCGTAGAAACCTTACTCTAATTTTAATAAGGGGGAATAACCAATTCGGCCGCAATTAATTATAAAGGATTTCTATATATAAAGGTTAGGGTTCTACTTCTATCTTCTACCTAGGGTAATTTATATTTAAATATTTTCGCCGTTATAAGCGGGAATCCTATTACTACCGGATATAAATTATTATATTTAGAAGAATTAGAAAATCCTAAAAACAGGCCGAAGGAAATTTAACCTCCTTAAGTTAAATAATAATTACAATAAATTACAGTCTCCTTTAAATTATTAAGGGCGGAGAAAATATTATTATACTATTCATCGATAATTTTTAGATAATAGGGGGATAATTGGAAAAAACTCTCTTTACGCAGTAGGAGTACGATATTTTTAAGTAATCTAATATTTATTATAATATTAACTATAATTTTAGTAAAGTAGCCTTCTACTATAGGAATAAAACCATTTAATTAAATATTTCGTACTTACTACGATATAGCTTTTAAGAAAAACAATAATAATCCTTAGGGGCTTTACTAATTATTTAGTAATTAAGTATATAACTATACCAAAATACAATATACTAAAATTTAATCTATTTTTATTATTACTATATTAAGCGTAGTATTAATACCTTTTTCTATAATATCCATCCTTACTCTTATTTTATAATACTTTTAATTATTAATTTTACTAAGATTATTAAAGGTAATTTTAACTTTCTTTATACAATTTATTATTTCGTCCATTTTTATTCGAAGACAGTTAGTATTATAATCGATTCTTCAATATTGGGTATTCTAATTAAAGGTATTCCGATTAATCTTATTTAATACGTACATTATAATTTCTACATTATTCCCAATTCTCTTAGGAGCCTTAGGTATAGGTAGTCGGGCAGGATCGTATTAATTCTTATTCTAACTTTAAGACTAGCGATCGGAGGGTTATTAATTAGGAGGTAATTAATCGGGAGGTAATTAATTAGGAGGTAGACTTATAATTTTAAATTCGTAATCGAACTATTTACTAGTTAATTTAGAATATATATTTCTTGCTAAGGCTCGAAGATCGCAGGGTATTATTAATCTTTTAGAAGGGGGTATCGTACCGGCGTCAAATTTAACTCGTTCTAATAGGGAGCCTTTATTGGGTAGCTTATTTAGTTAGGATACTATATTGGTCGATAATTGTCGATTTTCGGTTATTAACGCTTAAGTAAAAAATAGAATTAAATAAATATAAAGGATTAGGAAATACTTACTATTTACTTAAATTCGAAAGTAGGGGGAAACCTATTGCGTTGAAGGTATTTCGTATTCGCCTATTATAATTTAGCGATTTAAGAGCCTCGGATTTAGGTAGTAAATTATATAAGAATTTAAAGTTTATTAGGCGAAGTGAATATCATTTAACCTACTACAATTTAGTTAATTAACGGTAATAGGGAAGTATATATCGCTATAGTCTACTACAATTCGATTAGGCAGTAATAAATTATTTAGAGGTGGGGGAGCGGTATAACCTATTTAAATTAATTACAATATAATACTTTCTAGCCTATTATAACTCGACTAGATTATAGGTTTCTATACGATCTACTACAATTCTATCACGGGGCGCGAGCAAGCACTAAGCTAAGACTTTAATTGTTGTGCGAGGAATAGGAAGAGAATCCTATACGCGTACGAGAATTATATAGGGCACGCGTGGGTCTAGTACACGGACCACAGCACGTGTGCACGTGACTGCTGTACTATACTCAGACAGCTGCAAGCTGGCTGTACTACTATAGTGCAGCACCTATCTATATATAGGAACATGGTAGTAATGCCTGTGATATTACCCCCTTCCAAAATGAAGCTCTTTTCTAGAAAATCCGTTGTTATTAATAAAGTAGGCCTTTCCGACCTTTCCGTAGCTATATCCAATTAGGTATCGGCAAAATTTCTTATTAAAACAGGAAGGTATTTAATACCCGCCAGTACTTTAACTCCCGCTTAAGGGCGGATTATTAATTAAAACATTATTAAATCCAACCTTCTTACTATAAGAATTATTATTACTTTTAATAATCCATTTATACGCTAAAAACCAGTCTAATTACCGTATATAGAGAACTTTAATAGCTCCTACTATTACTAGCCCTACCGGGGGTACTATAGGGATGCCTATAGTATAGTAGTTTACGGGGACGCCTATAATTATTATTAATATAAATTTAAAGAGTTTACGTATTCAATTCCCTACTATAATTCGTTTTTCTCTTTAAATGCTCAATTATCGTACTATTAACGTTTTTAAATCCTTCTTATCTTCTAATCTTCTAATATTAATTACGTAGGGCTATTCTAGGGTATAGGAGATGTAAGACCGCCGTAAGACGTACTATCTCTCGGTGCTATTAATGGTTGCTTTATAAAAGGGTGTACTATAAGGTATTTAATTAGGGTATGCGGAATAAATCGAACTAAACTCCTTTTTTATTAAATTTTTACTAGTTTTTTCGCCTTTACTCTAATTTACCTTCTTTATTTATTATTCAACTTCGTACTTCGTCTTACCGGTTAATTTAAGGTTAATTCTAGTAATAGTCATTCTAATTATAATAGTATATTATCGGGGGTATTTGGGTACTTTTTACTTTTTATTATACTTTAAATCCCTTTTTAAAAATTGGGTAAGGAGGGCCTAGCTTTAGGCGAACGTTGTAAAATTCCCAAACTAACTCGTAGTAACCTTCTAAATTGGTTGCTAATTACTAATTAGGGGGGTAATAAGTCTATTTTACCTAATAATACTAGTTGCTTCCTACCTTCTAGTAGTCTAATAATTCTTCGAATTCCTAACGTCTCTCCTCAACGAAATTATCGGTTCTAGTAATAATTATCCCCTTATTAGCCTTAATATTTATAATTAGGTTTGACTATCCTAGTAAATCTTCTATGTAAGGTTTAACCCTCGAGATATTAATTATATAAGTAACTTTTATATTCGTTAGTAGTAATAGTTCTAACGAATAGGAATTTACCTTTATAACATAAAAGGGGCCCTCGAATCTTGGTAACAACTTTGCCACTAGCCGGCTAATTGTATAGTTTTTTATATTGAATATAATTATATTGTTTAATTTATATTTAGGGACGTTTATCCTTTTTATATTGGCCGCTACCTTGTATTAATCTTGAATTTATTTTAATAATGCGATTAATTTATTCTAGACTGTTTTGAAATGTTCTACAATCTTATTAATTTTAAATATTTATTACCGTTATTCTAGTAACGCGTCTAGTAATAGTAGCTTCGAAGGTTTAGTGCCTATCCGAGGATAAAATCTATAATTAGTAAAGAATAATAATACTCCTATAATTACTAATTAAAGGTTATTTCCTTAGAATTCGGCTAATATTAATTAATTTACCCAATTGTTTTAAACCTAATTAATAAAGGTTTGAAGGTATTATTCTATTTCTGCATTAATCCTCTCTATTTAACCGTTCGTTTCCTTATAGTATAATGTAGATAGTTTTAGCTTAATACCCAGCCTTCCCGAAAATTACTACTAGAAGGTAAATATAAATTATATTCCTCTATTTAATATAATAGTATCTAGTAAACTATATAACGTATAAATATAGTCGATGAATTTTTCTATTAATTTTTCAATCGTCAATCCTTTGCAAGGGATAAAGTACCTTATCTTTATTAATCTATTAACTACTATAACTATATACTAATAGGCTACTCCCTTCCTATTCCTCTTTAATCTAGGCAGTAGTATTACGTAATCTACGGAAATATCCTACTATAGTACATAAAATAATAGTAATGGTTTTAAGAAGCCTGCAAGTACTATTCGGGATAGTTTAGTTTTAGAGTAAGAAAAGTAGCCTCTATAATAAGTATTAATTATTATAATTAAACTTAGCTACTAATACGTACGGTTCATTAAATTAAATATCTTATCCCTTCCTAAGTAACCGCCTAGTACCAAAGTATAAGTCCTATAGATTAAATCCAACTAAACTTTATCGTTATTAAATAGTATTATTACCCAATCCCTAAATATTATTCTACTATTAATAAAGTAGCATTCCGCGAAGGGAATACACAAAACCTTCTTAAAATATTTAAGCTAATATTTACCTTCCTTAATTATTATTATAATTTTAACTATTATTATAGAGTTACTATAAAATTTTAATATTAAATTATTAATATAAATTACTTTATTTCCTTCGCCTTCGCCTTTAAATATATAAATTACTAACGGCTCCCCAATATCTAATATAATATTAATATAAATGCTATCCTCCTTAGAATTAAAAGATTCGTCGAAACGGTTTAGGTCGATTAGCGGTTTCTCCCTTATTTATAATTTATTATTAAAAATATCCTTAGGGATGTATTTAAGCTTCCTGTTTAGGGTGTTTAAGTGTATATTAACCGAACCTAATCTATATCTAATTGAGAAATTAAATTGTAATAGAAATTCCGATTAATGTATATATTTAAGCGTAAACTTCTTTGTAGTATTGAAGGTCTTTAAATTTTTATAATCTGTAATAATTTCAAACGGCTATACGGCTTCCTTTAATTCTGGCCTCTATTCTTCTAATACCTTTACGACTATAAATAACTCCTTATTATAGATATTGTAATTATATTCAACGGCTAGGTACTTGGCTGAAAAATAAGTAATTAAATAAAATTAACTATTGTTGTATATTTATAATAAGGTTCCGCCCAATGACTAATTAGAAATATTAACTTCTACTACTATTAATTTTTTCTAATTGTAAATTTTTAATACTAGGGCTATTATAAACGCTTCTTTTAATAATATAAATACTACTTTATACCTAACTTCCTATTGCCAATTTACGCCCTTCTTTATTAGTTCGTAGAATAGTTTAACTATTAAGGAGAATTAAATTATAAATTAGCGGTAGAAATTTATAAAGTTTAAAAACTACTATAATTACTGTTTAAATATTAGCGCTTCCTAGCGGGTAATAGTTTCTACCTTATTTAAATCTATTTTAATGCCCCCTAGGGTAATAATCAGGCTTAAATATTTCATTTGCTAAATATAGAATTCGTACTTATTGATATCGATTTATAGTCCGGCGTTAATTAGGCGTTAGAATACTTCCCGAATGTATTTTACGTATTCTTCATATATTTTGGAGAAAATTAAAATATTATTAAAATAAACTGTAGTATAAATATTTAAGATATTATATAGTATATTATTAATAAAGTTTTGGAAAGATACCAACGCTCTTAATAACCTAAAGGGATATACTAATAACTTGTACAATCTAAATTATATAATAAAAATTATTAATTATTTATAGCCTTCTATTATACGTAGTCTATTAAATACTGTAATAACATCTACTTTCGTAAACCACTTTACTTTATAAATAGCGTCTAGAATTTCTCTAATTAATAATAGAAGGTATCGGTTCTTTAATAAAATATTATTAATCCCCCTATAATCGACGTAAATTTTTATACCTCTGCCTAATTTATATACGAATAATACGGGTAACGCTACGTTGGAGGTAGAGGGTCGGATAAATCCTTTTATAAGGTTGTTGTCGAATTATTACTTAATAATTTTAAATTCTTAAAGTAATATAGGCCTTGCTCTAAAATAAAGTAGCTTATTACCTAATATTAATTCGATTTTATAATTGTAGGAACAGTATTCTAGTAATACTTTAACGTTTATAGGGTTTACTACCTTAGATAAATCCTTATATTTATTTAAGAACCGTTCCCTAACTTCCTTGGGGGTATATTTTGGCCTAGTAAACTTCTCTATAAATTTTTATATATCTTTCTTTATAATATTATAAATATAATTAACTTTTATTAATAGTATTAGTTCTACTTCCTTCCCCAAATTATAAATGTAATTTATAAATACTTAGGTAATTTCTCTTAGTTGGAGGGACGCTTTAAAAGTCTATTCCCCTACTACTTCTATTTTATAAATATCAATTATCTTATAAATTTTAAAATCGTTAAAATACTTCTTATAAGGCTCGCTTTTACCTATTATAATATCTTTCTATACTTCCTCTAACAGGGCCGGTATAGAGATACGTAGCCTCTCTTTCTAGAATTTATTAAATTCTACCTATATTGTTAAATTAATACATACTCCTTTTATTCTAATAATTATTGTAAAGGCCTCGGTATTAATTAATCTAAAGTCTTCGGAATTAAAGGGGTTTATTTCTATATTCGCAGGTTTAAATTAATAGAAATAAGTATAATAAATCCGTTCCGGTCTTACTATACTCCAAATTCTATAGCTTCCTTTAATTTCTATTATCGTTCTAATTTTACTAAATTTCCTTTTAGGCCCAAAAGGTTCTTCGAATTCTCTAGCCGCTACTAGCTATATTAGTAGTTCTATTATTAACGCTTACCTCCCCTTTAGCGCTTTCGTAGGATATACTAACGCCCAATTAATTAATGTCCACTCCGCTACCTAGGGTTTCTTAGAGTTAGCGGCTACTTAGTGCTTTAATATTTTAATTACTCTTTTTTCTTTATTTAAGGATAAATCCGTTATCGGTTCTTCTTTTAATAATAAGTCTACTATTAATTCTAAAGTTAGAAATACTAACGTTATTAATGTTCTAATTACATTAAACGTATTAATACAACTCTTAATACATTCCTTATTCTATATAACCTTATTAGTTACCTAATTAATATCCGGGTTATATAATTACAATTATAGCCAGCTTAGGATAATAGAATATTCGTATATTAAATTAGCAATAAAAAGTCTAACCGTTTCTTTATAATAACCAATCCGTATAATTATTTCTACGTAATATATAATCTATTCCTTAAAACCACTATTTATTAAATAAAGGGGTCTTATTTTATTAAATTTGTATATCTCAAAGCACGCCTTCTTAGTGAAAGTCCTATTAATAAAAGCCTTTCTTATATAACTAGAGTCGATTAGCGATATATAATTAATTTTATTATTATATTAGGGGTATTAAAGATAAATGGATAAAAGGGTAGTATTCTATTTATAGATATTTAAATTTTCTATAAATAAAGGTTCGCCTTTCTAATAAATAAGAGCCTATTAAATACTTATATTCTTAATAATATTATTCGTTCTTCCTTCTTTCCTACTTCTCTAATCCCTGCTAGGCCCTTAAATATATTTTAATCCGAAGGCTCGCTATTTCCCTATTATTAGGTAGTAGTATTAGCTTTAGGGGGTGCTATATCGGCTATCTCCCTCGAAGGAAGCGTAATATCCGCTATAGTTCTAACGTTCTACCTATTAGTTCCGTTACTTTAGGTTCTATTACCTTTATTAGTATTAGAATTATTATTATTAGTAACTTTAGGCCTACTGCCGTAATTAATTTAATTATAATATTTATAAATTTAATAGTTAGGTTTGCTATATTTAATATATTATCTAGCTATAAAGCAGGCTTAAACAATTTCCAGATTAATTTCGTTTATCTTAAGGCGATCGATCTCTATAACTTTAGGGTCCCTTTATTTATTACTATTATTATTACTATTATTACTACTATTATTACTACTATTACTAATCTAACCGCCGTTATTACGGAAAGTAGCGTTATTAAAGGACTTAAATAAATTGCGGTACAACTTTACCCATCCTTCCCAATTATTACGATTAGAAGTATTGTACTAGTAAAATATCGCCGTATAGAAATCTTTATTAACTTTATCTTTAAATATATAGACCTTTATAACTGTATTGTAACTATATTTATCCGCTAATATAGTAAACTATATTTCGAAATCGGCAAAGTTGGCGAATTTACTATTAGAGCCCGTACCCTGCTTTAATTAGGCTATAGCCTTTTCGGAAATAGTAATAATATTGCTTTATTAAAAACGAAAGGCTAAATAATCTAAGAATTCCTATCCTATAGGCCAATCCTAGGTAACTGAATAATAAAGGTTATTTAGGATCTTCTTTATATTTATAGCAATAGTAACTCTAGCTTCGCCACCTAAATAGCCTATAGTATATAAGAATTTAGTCTTTTTATCTATAAAATTATAATTATTAACCTTCTAACGGGTACGAATAGCCGTAGACTAAATAATAAATTAATTATAATGTTTAAACGTATTCTTCTCCTCGCTTATAAACTATTCCGGGTCTTTAGTTAAATTACGACGTTGGATATAAATATTTATTATTAGGACGGAAATAAAATAATATCCTCTTAAGTTTATAAAGTAATTAATAGGGCTATTACCTCCGCCTAAACCGCTAGGACTACCGGGATTGAACCCTTTAAATCTATTAATACCTCCGCCCATTCTAGGCTTCTAACCGGCAAATTCGCTAGCTCCTCCTATACTGCTAACGCCGAACCTACTAATACTAATACCGCTAATAATAATTCTATCCTTACTACTATTATCAATACAACTAGAACCTCCTCCTCTAGGAACCTCCTCTTCAATATTATATATATCTAACTTATTATTATCGTCTATGCGTACGAGGAACTTAAAACTCTTAATAGTTACCTCTACTATTTTAGTTATACCGAATTAGGCTTCGATTTAGGCGTCTTTGAGCCTTTATTTAGTATAATCGAGCTCTTCGCGAAGGATCTTAGCCCGGTTAGCCTTGGCGAGGGCTTTCTTATAATTAATATTTATCTCTTTGAATATATTATTTTAGAATTAGGACGTAATTAATAAATTAATATATTATTACTCCGCCGCTATAACGTTGTATTCCTTTTAAGTAATAATAGTATATAGAGAATTATTATCCGATTATAAGGAAGTAATATTCTTCTATAGGACTATATTCTCCTTAATAATACTATTATATTTTTATTACTACTAATTAACTTAAATAGCCTATTGGACTTTAAGGCTCTCGAATATAATAATATAGATTTTAAATCCCTCCGCCTCCTTCTTAAATACGGCGGCCAGCTTATCTTTCGCTTCTATAATAGTATTAATCTTATTATTAAGATTTTTAAATTTAGTATCGAAGTAATAGAGCAATTTTATAACCTCCTTAGAATCCCTAACCTTCTCAACGAAATCTTTAAGGACTAAGAGGCCAATTACTTCCTCTTTACAAATATATTAGAGCTAATCGAAGCCTTTTAATAATATTAGGAATACTTTACGCAAATCAACTTAACCCTACTAGGATTGCGGTTAATTACCGGGACTAGATATTTTATTATAACTTTAAGTAATAATAAATAAAAAAATACCGGTTAATTGCGTTTGTAATTTTAAAATTATTGTAGTATTTAAATAAAATTCTCGCTTCGTATCGATTAATATCGAATACGTTTTAATTAATTATTAGCGATTATACTAGTCGGCTAAATATAATTTCGCAAGGACCAAATTACCGCGGTAATTTTATATTACTCTTAATCTATCCGAAATTACTTATTACGTATTAATACAATAGTTAGGTATAACAAAATATTACGGGGCGCGAGCAAGCACTAAGCTAAGACTTTAATTGTTATACGAGGAATAGGAAGAGAATCCTGTGCGCGTACGAGAATTATGTAGGGTACGCGTGGGTCTAGTATACGGACCACAGCACGTGTGTACGTGACTGCTGTACTATACTCAGACAGCTGCAAGCTGGCTGCACTACTGCAGTGTAGTACCTATCTATATATAGGAACATGGTAGTAATGCCTGTGACAAATTCAATTAATAGAGAAAGGTTGAAAAAGGTGACTGGATTAAAGTCGTTGCAATTACTATATAATATAGACTACTTCTGCCTTAAAAAATAACCTTGCAATTAATATACAAAAGTAATAGTATTCCTGTATAAAGTGTAATATAGAAGGAAAGAGTTAGAAGAGAGGAAGCCGCGCGTAGATGGATTGGTGTAATCTATCTGGGCGACCTACTTTTCTTATCTTATTGCTAGGACCTACTTTGCCGGCCGGCAGAGTGATTCCGGCGATCCGCAACCACGTTCAATTGCTGTCTTTAATGCATTATTCTACATACATAAAAATGGACTGTATCAATACTATATTAATCTAATTTTATAGCACTTTATTTTAATTTACGAAAAGGTTATAATCTTCCTCTTTATTATTAATTAAGGGGTTACTTTTTAATTTATTACCTTCTAATTAGGTTACAATATTAATACTATTTCGAAATTAATCAATTTAAGGGTTGAAAAATTTAATAGGCCTTTACTTACTATACTAAATAGGGCATTTTATAAAGTCTTAAATATTTATATTATCCTTACTAATAGAAAGATACAATTACTAAAATAATATATTTAATATAAAATTGAATTTAATACTAAATTATTCCTATACTTTCAAAAGGTATTAAAAATAATTAACGGCTCTCACTTTACTATATAAATAGAAAACTCTATTTAAAAACTATAGCGGAATCGGAAGGGTAGTATCTCTACTAATATTATAGTAATTTATAATTTTAATAGTAAAATTATATACCTACTTCCAAATTAGGAAGAGTTAATAAATAATATAAAGGTATTAAATAGTACGTTTAACTAAGGGTTTCATATACTTTAAGGATAGTATTACCTAGCCAACACTAAGTATAATTATAATTCGAAATTATTTGTACTATATTATAATATATATTACTATCTTCAAAAATCTATTAAAGCGGAGTTGAAACCTATAAATAAAGAAGAACTATATAACCTCCACTATAGTTAAGCGTATATCGTTATTAAAAAGTATATTAATAAATTGAAAAGAATATTTTATATCTACTGAATTACTCCTAACTTAAGCGTATCAATTATAATAAAAGTAATTTATACGACTACAACATTAATAAACTGGATTTTAGAATATAATAATTTACTTACTAATAAAAAATTCGAATTTAAAAATATTATTTAATTCAAATAGTTAGTAACCGAAATAGGAGGAGGGATCGCGGGCGTATTAAAGCAAAGTAATAACAATAATAATTAATTCATATAATTCAAATTTACTAGTAATACTAATAAGTATATATTCTAATATTATAACCGTATTATAAGGAGGATATAACAAAATTACTATATTAAACTCTTTAGAAAAGGGGAAATATAAAAGTTTAAAATAGAAAATATACAAGAAAAAGTATATTAAATTTAATAATTAAAAGAAAAGGAGAATTAATTTATAATATTAAAGTTTAAAAATAAATACAGTAATCTAATACTAACCGTCTAAATTACCTACTAAATAACTAAAATCTAATAGAATCGTATTAATTAAATTATAAATTTAAAAATATAAATTACTCCCTAGAATACTAGAATATAGCTTTTTTAAATCGAATACAAATATAAAAATTATTAAAATATTTCAAATTTCAAATTACAATATATTTAATATATTAAACATTACTAACATCGGCTTAGCATTCCGCTTTCCCCATTAACTAAAATTACAATATTATTTATAATATTTACATCTCCTACAAATATACCTTAAAAATAATATAAAGTAAATATATTAATTCTATTTATTCTAATAATTAAAACAATATAATTCTTATTTATATACGACTTTTTTTTATAGTTTTATTCAAATATTAAAAAAGTACATTAGAGTAATAAAATATAAAAATCCGGGGAAGACCCACTTCCCATATATACCCTATTAAATTACACTCCTAATTTCAAATTCAAAGATCAAAATATAAAAGAAGATTAGAATAAAAGACAAAATTAATAAAAAAATTATTACCTTCTATACTCGAACTTCTATTTTATAACCCTAACCTTCTCTCCTCTATCCCTAATTTTAATTCTTCTATATTCAATTACTTTCTAATTTTATAAAAATATACCTTCTTTTTCTCATTAAATATACTAAGGAAGCGGCACACTTTTATATTAAATTCTTCCTACTTACGTATTACAAATTTAATAACCTTATTATTAATACAATACTCCTAATATAAATTAAAAATACAAAGCGCCTTATTAAACTACTCTCCTTACAGTAGGGTAGGATCTTTAATAACTTCGGTAAAAAAACGAATCCCTTTAACAATAATTTCGCTAGTAATCTTCTTCTTCTTTTTCTTAAGATTAATATCAGCAGCCGCCTTCCTTTTACTATTACGGATATAAATAGAAATAAAATCCTTATCCTTATTATTATTATTATTATTATCATTACTAGAAGGATTAATAAATAGAGTAGCTACAAAGGGTATCTCCTTTTAAAAAAGTAATACACCTAATATTTTAATATATTTACCTATAGTTCCCTAATCTTTAATAAAAGCGTTTTCTATTAACTATTAGTATTTAAAGGGGCGGTTTTGAAATTGAACTACATCTTTATATACCTACTAAGGGTTAGTTACTTTATATTATATACTTTTACTATACTCAATTAAATATACTAACTTTAATTAGAATTTCCTATACTTTATTACTAACAGTCGCCGCTCTAGTATTAAAATTAAATCCGAAGCCCGATTAGAAAATATTCTTAAGGATATACTAAATACGCTACTTATATTGAAAGTAATCAACCTTATTACGTACTTAGCTTACATTAGGACTATTATTAAATTATTTAACCAATTCATTAATAATATTATTATATACTTACTCCTTATACCCGTTCTAACTAGTCAATCCCTAATTAACAATACTCTTAAATAGAATTAATAAAGCAATCTCCTAAAATTTAGTCTATTACTAATTAAACTCTCTACTAATAGTAGCCTTCCCCTTCCTCTTACCCCTCCCTTTACCCTTCTAAAATTAAGACTAAGATTAGGATTAAAATTAGGAATTTAGTAGTTAGGAGAGGGAGGGAACTTAATAAGAAGACGGTAGTTGGGACTAGGACAATTAGGAACCTAATTAACTATCAATTATTTGAAAAAACTCATCAACGGCTATTTATATAGGGAAATAAGGGGTTTCAGTTTGTAAAGACAATAAGAAGGACCCAGTTATTCAAAGAGAGTAAGAGAGGGATAATAAAGTCGTATAGCAATACAAATATTTAACAACACTACAATATCTGCTAAGATCTATAAAATCCGATATTTCTAGTATTCTAGCGATTCGATTAAGTTCTAGAAATAGGCTTTCGGAAATGGTCTTAGCAATAAACTTAGGATCCATAGAATATCGGAATTTACCGCCAAAATCCGGTTTAGAATGGTCTGTGCTGTTCCACGTAAGAAGCACTTCCGAAAGCCCATTTCTGAGCCCATTTCCGGGCGAATCGAATACGCCCTTATAGTACATTGCCTGTCCCCTATCAAATCCGGGTTGGGATTTTGGGTCCATGAGAAACAAAAGTAACCAATCCACCTGCATAATAAGGGATCGATGGTGACAGAATTTCACATCAAACCTCTATAGAAGACCCTTAAATCAATTTTGTCTTATCTGCAAAGTCCAAGAGTGTTTAATACGACATGGCAGCTCAGAAAGTGACAGAATGGCGCAAACTGCCTGTCAGTCTCACAGAGCTCTGCATCGAAACCACACTCCGATGCGGCCAGTCCTTTAGATGGCGCAAAATAAATGAACAATGGTCCGAATACACACCATTATCTTACCTTTTTTTCTTTCTCTGTTCAAAGTATCAAGTCCTAACAGTTTTCCAGGCACTGCGTTCTTAAAGGCCGTCTCATCTCCCTAAAACAAGATCCCACCCATCTTCACTACAAAGTGACATGGCCTACCAGTACAGCAACTCCCAAAAATGAACACCCCCAAGACTTCGAAGACGACACGTCCGTCCTCCTCCACAACTACTTTGCCCTCTCACACTCCCTCACTACCCTTTACGCCCAATGGTCTCTTTCAGATGCCAACTTTGCCCGGCGTGCGCCCGCCTTCACGGGGATCCGCATCCTTAACCAGGACGCATGGGAGACGCTGATCTCCTTCATCTGCAGCAGCAACAACAACATTTCGCGCATCAGCCAGATGGTACTGAAGCTGTGTACGCACTACGGTCCCTATGTGGCCACCGTGGAGGGAGAAGCGTTTCATGATTTCCCCGGGCCGGAGGCGTTGGCGGGGAAAGGGGTCGAGGCCCATCTGAGGGAGCTGGGCTTTGGGTATAGGGCCAAGTACATTGCTGAGACGGCGGGGTGTGTGGCGCAGGTTTATGGGGAGAGGTGGTTGCCGAGGTTGAGGAATCCGGGTGTTCCTGCGTTGGGAGCGGCTGAGGAGGATATTTCAGTGAAGAAGGAAGAAGGGGCAGAAGAGAAGGAGTCTGTTGAATCCAAGGCTGACCTGGACAACCAACCGACCTACCAGAAGGCTCATGAAGCTCTGTTGACTCTGCCGGGCGTTGGCCCCAAGGTGTCGGATTGTGTGTGCCTAATGGGTCTCGGGTGGGGCGAGTCTGTTCCCATCGACACGCACGTTTGGCAGATCGCGCAAAGAGACTATAATCTTGGTGGGAAAGGGTCTGCCAAGACCAAGACGCTCAACAAGGCCATGTATGAGGCCGTAGGCGACCATTTCAGGAAGATCTGGGGTCCTCAGGCTGGTTGGGCACAGAGTGTCCTCTTTACTGCGAATCTCAAGTCGTTTTCCGAACAAGCAGCAGGAGTAGAGAAGAAGGGGGTGGTGAAAGTCGAAGAGGAAAGCCAAGAAGAGATGGTTACGACTGCTGGGGTTGTGCCCAAACCCGGGAAAAATAAAGGAGTGGTGGTCAAAATCGAAGAAAGCGAAGAGATGGCCGCCACAACGTCAGTGGCCATGTCCAGGAAACGGAAAACGGTTACTGCGGAAGTGATACCAAAAGCTGAACCGGACGCCAGCGTCCAGACGACAACAGCCCGGACGTTACGATCCAGTAAAAGGATAAAGAGTCAAGTTTGAGGTCGAGAATATCGCCGATGGGGCTGCTTTGTTACCAATATATACCAACTTGAGCACATATTCCCATCTGATTCACCGCCTCAATAAACCCACTTTCCACTCCTTGAATACCCGTTCAGTGGTAGGCAGCAGACAGTTACTCCTGTCTAGACGTTCCATAACCTCCCTGATGGCCTCTGTCGGAAGGTTCACCTCCTGGGCATCGCCAGTAAGTGAATCCAGCATGCGGTCAGCCTCCTCTCGGGGAACCAACCGATAAAGCAGTTTGATAGCCGGGATACCACTTTCAGCTCCTGGCCTCGACACCGTGGCCTCCGTGGCAGATGATGTATACACAATACCACTGTTAAGCACCCATACGTGGACAACTTGGTCCTTCCCTACCCCTTCTTCCTCTGTGGTTGCCATAGTCTCTGTGATGGGAAGCAACAGCGACTTGGAGGATCCTGATCGTGCTATGGTGGAAATCAGGGTTGCGGCAAGACACTCTTCAAGTCCTGGGCTGAGGTTGGACACAGAATCGCAGGAGATCTGCCATTTGAGGAGCGTGACTGCGGCTGTCCGGAAATTGTAAAAGCCGAGCTGGGAATGACAGGAAGAGCAAAACACGTTGAGGCTCCGAATCTGGTTACTGCTTTCGTCTGAAGCAACAACTTGCCTCTCTGGTGATCCATGCTCAGGGGTAGAGAGTGAATACTAGAGAGCGGAAAGATGGTCAGCACTAACTGACGAGGGGAGAGGTTTACTGGTGTGAAGAGTTGAGAAAGGATGTTCCTCCAGTTAATCCCAGAGCATTTAGGACTTGGCAATGATCTGGCGAAATGCGGAGGGTTCAGCCTGTCATACACCGACTGGAAGCGCCCCATCACAGATGTCAAGTTCGTCAACCACTCAGTGCCCCGCATAAGCAGGGGACAGAGTCTGCTTAATTTTGGGCATTTGTATCGGTATCCATGCCATTGAGGGGCCGAAGCCGACTTGGCTACCTTCTTGATGCCCCGACTGCTAGGATTCGAAAGGAAGCATTCGAGACGGTGAATTGACCAAGTCATGAGCATGCTACATATGGACTTACCGTGATGTTGGAACAGTCCTGCTCGACGAATAACAGCGTTGTCAAATCCACAAACCCAACACCTTGTTGCGCCGAAATGGCCGAGCTCGCGCCATATCCTCGAGCTGCAAGACTCATGTCATCTGCTCTAGCGCTTTGCCCGTTGGCATCAACGCCGTTTGACTTGTCGTGGTGGTGATGCTCATGATTGTGGTCACCAGGTTTGTGACAGTGCCAAAACTCCATCATCTCAGCCCAGTTCTCACTCGGGAGGTCTTTCCACACCTTGACAACATCTCGCTTGACAACAACGGCCTGGCATTGTCTACAAACAACTTCGGACCCGGCCTTCAAATCGGTGGCTGTCCAAGTGGACGACTCGGCTGATGATGCATCCGTGTATGTTGCTTGACCCAACGGTAACCTCCAGGAGAGCGCAGAGGCTCCAGGCCTTTGTATTGGCAGAATGGCGCCGCCAAGGGCTACCTTTGCGGGTAGATGTAGTGTATGTGACTGTCCATGGTGTGTGAGCTCGACGTTCTCCCCATCCGCTGCCACCACTACTCGTGTTGACGCGTCGCTTGCAGAGCCCAGTGAAATGGCCAGCGATATCTGGCGGATATTTGAGAGCAACTCTGCATACAGCAGCGGCGTTGCAGGTTGGGATGCCATGCTGGTCGCAACGAAGATCAAGCGAGGTTGCGAGATGTGGATTGGATGGAAGTTGAGGTTGTGGAAAGTGAATTGGAAGTGCTGCCTCCCCACATGAGCTAAGTGGAATTGGATGGAAGCTCCCCTGCTCCCCACAGCGATCGAGAGTGGAAGCGTCGAGGTCTGGACTGCTTACCTAATGCACCTGGGGCGCCACTTGGAGTGGAAACTTCAGGTGCAGCCTTGCCAAGCCCGTGTCAGCTCTCACGGTCACGTCCCGTCACCAGTCGCTGGCCAAAATTTCAGGGAAGGCGTGTGCACCGTACCGCATCCACTGCGCCCATCTTCAGCCGTGACCTGCATCCTTCTGCCTCCACCGTCTATTCCTTTGCTGATTGTAGCTTCAGTTATACCACGACAAAGTGTCAAACTGTCACCGTCAATTTAGCTGCCCCGTCAGTTACCATACCCAATTCCACCCAACCACCCACGGGCAGCGCCACATCATCACGTCCCGTTTCCTCCCGACCACGTACTATCTTTCACCCTCGCGGCGCGCTGGACATTCTTGCGACGACCCCGACCTGACATGACACGAGGAGGATACGGCCAGCACCATGTCGGACTCGGATTTTGAGCAGATCAAGAAGCTCCAGCAGGAGCGCAATGCTGCTGCTGCCGCCAAGAGCGGTTCGCGCAGCTTTGATCCTGCCAACCAACGATCCGACAACAGCACCAAAGCCAAGCTGGGAGAAATATGGGACACCGATCTGTATGAACGCAACACCGGCGACAAGTTTGCGGGCTACCACACCACCCTGCCTGCTGCCGATGGCGACGACGAAGAGATGGAAGATGCCGACTCCGGCCGCCGCCTAGTAGGACAGTACACCGCCACCCGAGCTCAGATCGATGAGTTTGCACGCGGCGATGGCGTCGAGGAGGATGATCCCCTGGCTGGCCGGGGCGAAAAGAGCAACCGCATCACCGACAGGGAGACCGACTACCAGAAGCGCCGATTTGACCGCGTTCTGACCCCTACACGAGCCGACCCATTTGCTGCCAACCGCCAAGCAGGTGCCACTGAGGAAGGCGAAAGTTACCGGGAAATCATGGAACGCCGCGAGCTTGAGCGCGAGGAAGAGCGCGTACGGCGCGCCATTGAACAGAAGATGAAGGAGGGCGGTCCGGTCGAGGAGCACCAGCCTACCCTTCAGGATTCCGGTAACAAGGAGAACGAGGAGTCTGGCTCTACTGAAGCTGCGGCTGGTCGGAAGCGCAAGAAGAGATGGGATGTCGCCTCTACAGATGATGCCACCCCGGCACCAGAGCCCAAGAAGAGGTCTAGGTGGGATCAAGCACCATCTGTTCCCGCTCCAGGGGCGCCAGGGGCGGAACCCAAGAAGCGATCCCGCTGGGATCAGGCGCCTTCTGCCACTCCTGTTGGTAATGTCGGCCTAGCTACCCCGATGCACCCTACCCAGACCGCCGTCGTGCCCCCAGCTTTCGGCGCTGATGCGGCCGGTCGCTACGCACCGCTCAGCGACGAAGAGCTGGACGCCATGCTTCCAGGCCCCGAACAAGGTTACAAGATTCTTGAGCCGCCACCAGGGTATGCCCCCGTGCGAGCACCGGCACACAAGCTGATGCAGGCTCCGGCCCCAACAACGGGTTTCATGATGCAGGACCCCGACAGCGGACGGATGACAGGCCAGCAGGTGCCAAAGGAGATTCCCGGTGTGGGAGACCTGCAATTCTTCAAGCCCGAAGATATGGCATACTTCGGCAAGCTCACCGACGGAGCAGATGAGGAAAGTTTGAGTGTCGAAGAGCTCAAGGAGAGAAAGATTATGAGGCTCTTGCTGAAGGTCAAGAACGGTACTCCTCCTATGAGAAAGACTGCGCTCAGACAATTGACAGATAATGCTCGCAACTTTGGTGCCGGCCCCCTCTTCAATCAAATTCTTCCTCTGCTCATGGAGAAAACATTGGAGGACCAGGAACGCCATCTTCTCGTCAAGGTTATTGATCGTATCTTGTACAAGCTCGATGACATGGTTCGACCATACGTTCACAAGATTCTCGTCGTTATCGAACCCCTTCTTATCGATCAGGACTACTATGCCCGTGTTGAGGGTCGGGAAATCATTTCGAACCTCAGCAAGGCTGCTGGTCTTGCCACAATGATCAGTGTCATGCGTCCAGATATTGATCACGTCGATGAATATGTCAGAAACACTACTGCCAGAGCCTTTGCCGTGGTTGCCTCGGCTCTGGGTATCCCAGCTCTGCTCCCCTTCTTGCGAGCTGTGTGCCGAAGCAAAAAGTCGTGGCAGGCTCGTCACACGGGTGTCAAGATCGTCCAGCAGATTCCCATCTTGATGGGCTGCGCAGTCTTGCCCCATCTCAAGCAGCTGGTTGACTGTATCGGACCCAACCTGAACGATGAACAGACCAAAGTCCGCACAGTGACCAGTTTGGCCATCGCAGCTCTCGCCGAGGCATCTAACCCCTACGGCATCGAGAGCTTCGATGATATTCTCAACCCCCTTTGGACCGGTGCCCGAAAGCAGCGAGGCAAGGGTCTGGCGGGTTTCCTCAAGGCTGTCGGTTATATTATCCCGCTTATGGATGAAGACTATGCCAACTATTACACCAGTCAGATTATGGAGATTCTGCTACGAGAATTTGCCTCTCCCGATGAAGAGATGAAGAAGGTTGTGCTAAAGGTGATTTCACAGTGCGCCGCCACCGATGGAGTAACGGCTGGGTACCTAAAGGAGCATGTGCTGGACGAGTTCTTCAAGAGCTTCTGGGTACGGCGTATGGCTCTGGATAAGCGCAACTACCGACAGGTCGTTGAGACCACTGTCGACATTGGCCAAAAGGTTGGTGTCAGCGAGATTCTGGAAAGGATCGTAGCCAATCTGAAGGACGAGAGCGAAGCCTACCGCAAGATGACGGTGGAGACGGTCGAAAAGATTGTGGCCTCTCTCGGTGCTGCCGATATTGGCGAGCGTCTGGAAGAACGCCTCATCGATGGCATTCTTCATGCATTCCAGGAACAGAGCGTGGAGGATATCGTTATGCTCAACGGCTTCGGTTCGGTGGTTAACGCATTAGGCACCCGATGCAAGCCTTACCTTCCTCAGATTGTCAGCACCATTCTTTGGCGTCTGAACAACAAGTCAGCTACTGTACGACAGCAAGCAGCCGATTTGATCTCCCGCATTGCCATGGTCATGAAGCAATGCGGTGAGGATGCCCTCATGGGTAAGCTTGGTATTGTTCTTTACGAGTATCTTGGCGAGGAGTATCCCGAGGTCCTTGGCTCTATTCTTGGTGCTCTCCGCTCCATTGTCACTGTCGTGGGTATCAGCCAGATGCAGCCCCCTATCAAGGATCTTCTGCCTCGCCTGACCCCTATTCTTCGTAACCGACACGAGAAGGTACAAGAGAACACGATTGATCTCGTAGGTCGTATTGCCGATCGCGGTCCAGAGAGTGTCAACGCCCGCGAATGGATGCGAATCTGCTTCGAGCTTCTCGACATGCTCAAGGCTCACAAGAAGGGCATCAGACGTGCGGCCAACAACACTTTCGGTTTCATTGCCAAGGCCATTGGTCCTCAGGATGTCCTTGCAACCCTTCTGAATAACCTCCGCGTTCAGGAGCGTCAGTCCCGTGTCAACACGGCCGTCGCCATCGGTATCGTTGCCGAGACATGCGCGCCCTTCACCGTGTTGCCTGCGCTCATGAACGAGTATCGCGTCCCCGAGCTCAACGTTCAGAACGGCGTGCTCAAGTCGCTCTCCTTCCTTTTCGAGTACATCGGCGAGATGGCCAAGGACTATGTCTACGCCGTCACGCCACTCCTGGAGGACGCCCTCATTGACCGTGACCAGGTGCATAGACAAACAGCCGCTAGTGTTGTCAAGCACATTGCCCTTGGCGTTGTTGGTCTCGGTTGCGAGGATGCCATGGTTCACTTGCTCAACTTGCTGTATCCCAACCTTTTCGAGACCAGCCCCCACGTTATCGACCGTATCGTCGAGGCTATCGAGGCCATCAGGATGGCCGTTGGTCCGGGACTGGTCCTCAACTACGTCTGGGCCGGTCTTTTCCACCCGGCGAGAAAGGTACGGACACCATATTGGCGTCTGTACAACGATGCATATGTCCAGTGCGCGGACGCTATGGTGCCGTATTATCCCAACCTCATCGAGGAGGGCATCGACAGGACGGAGTTGGCGATTGTGCTTTAGGCGATTGGAAGCAGGTTAGTCTAGCAGGAGCAAACAGGTTTCTTGTTTATATGGTTCAGCTTCGTTTTGACGACGATGGGGAACAACGCAACTTTTTATCGAAGCGTCTTGGGGTTTGGGCGCGTTATCCGCCATTGAAGGCTTTACACACATAAACACACGCGCACAACAAAAGAAGGATCAAGTGATGTCACAATGGTTTTATGTGCGATATACACTGTAAAATGCGGTCTGTGCCAATGTCATCGTTTGTCATATTGGTTAGGACGTCCAAGATGATGGCATTCCATGTTGTAAGAGAATGGTGGATGGTTGCTCTTAGGTCAGAAAGTAACTAGGTTGTTACATATGCATCTGTAAAGCTAGGTCAGACGAGCAGATGAGTGCAAATATGGATGAATACATAATAACGGAGTTCATCGATGTTTTACTTGGACTCCAACGGTAACAATTTTCAATTCCCTCATGAAACTATTTGGCTAGAGATTGTAACAGATCGTTGACACAGTGACAATTTTTTTCCTTCTCGTCTCATCTCTGCTTCACCTCTGCTTCACCTCTCTTGTCATTTTGACAAATGCACCACTCTTTTACTAACCTCCATTACTTATACTAGTCCTGTATTATGTCAGTTCACTCTCCTTCAAGTTCATTTGGTAAACCTCTTATATTTAGTGTTCGTCAACTTGAGTAGGCGATAGACAACTGATATAGATTCAGTTTGCTAATCCATACGAATCTTCTATTTTTCATTGTTGACACTTTCTTCCGTTCCAGATCACTCTGAGAATTCGTTTACATCCTGCCTGTACTTGTCTAGGGACCGGGAGGTAGGGACGACCGAGGCTTCTGCTGCTTACTCTTTCCCGCTTGGTCTTTATCCTTCCTGTTAGTATACCTAGAGGTATCTATCCTCCGGCTCCTTCTCGTATGAGGTAGCTTCCGACCTCTACTCTATAAAAGGTGTAATCCGTGTCTTCTTTATTTGAGTACCTATTTCCTGTACTGATCTGTTATCTTGGTCGAGGGACGCCACAGGATGATATTGCCTAGAGGTATATGTACTGTGCACTTCCGGTATACGTTGACAAGCGAATAGCGTCCTACGATCTTTTAAAGGTTTGACGGGCTCGGTTGTAGTGTATACCGGTTGTTTCTTAAAGGAAATATAGATCTCTTATAAAACGCCTACATAGAGGTACTCACACTGTCATGATCCAGCTGGTTTTTGAGTTATATTTTTTCCTCGAATTTGCAATTTATAGAGGTAGCCAATATATCATACATAGTTGCCGATGAAACCCCGGGATAGTCTTCACTTCTATTATAGAAGTTATATTTCTAATGAGCTGTAGTGGAGCACCCAGCTGTATGAGTTTGGTCGTGTTTCTTCTGCCTTATGTCCCGGATATAAGTGGCATTTAGTAATTGACACCGACCATTTGATCGTTGTTTTTACATTTTTGAGTAAAGTAACCGATGTTAGTCATGACTACGACTGCTTCGATTATGGATACTTCATTTAAATAGGAGGTGAGCACTACATAGCCGGGTGGTAATCATACAGTTTCATGAGCTTGTAATCTATAGACATGCGATGTCTCTCCTTGCCACATCGAAGGCCGTGGGTGTGAGCCGAACTGTTACTTGTGTATGGTAATAGTAATTTCATTCATGTCTTTTCCAACCCGACAAGCCACTGCTTGGGGCTGATATTACAAGATGCGGTTTCCGTGAGACTATAGGGCGCAAGTCTGGTGTAAAAGGTCCAGAGATTTGACGGATTCTAGATCTAGGTACTTGGCTATGGGAACCAATTACGAAGCAAATTACATTGCGTTATTTTCAGATCAACGTGTTGCATTTAGTAAGCTGTTTGAGAGGATACACAGAGTTAGAAGTACCTAGTTAGTCGTCAAGTCCAGTATCTAGACAGATTATGCCTATGCTAACTGTGTAGTCATTCTATAGTGTGCCTACTCTACATACCTAGTAGGTACGTAGTTGTTCTCCTAGTACTTACCTCTACACATGTAGTTGGTTCTACGACACAATGTGCTCCTTGAGCTACAGTCAATGTTCAGAATTCAGGTACAGTATTCAAAATTGGGGGCGTACACTACAGAGTAACAATAAATAGTACCCGTGGCCCGGGAATAGGGGTCCAAGAAATGTTTCTAACTGTTCAGAAGCAGAAGCCACGGCTTGTTACTCATTTTCAACTAGATCAGATGGACCTGACGCTCAGGTCGTCACCAAGCGACATCTCGCTCTCCAGATCGAACCTGCCAGGATCTGTCTCCAGGGGCAATAATTCCTCCAGCTGCCCGACATCAATGGACTGGGATGTAGGAAGGAGGAGAAGAAATCACAGTGTCACCAGGGAAGCGCTCGAAGCCTGAACCATACCGCAGTAATGACAAATCAGGTGACACCGACTTGTCTTCATGTTAATTAGCCGACCAGGGCGACCGTGTAATCACCCGCGGCGACTGTGTTGAAGCGAGGTCCAGGTCGCTCCCAGATCCCCAAGGTCGGTATTTGGGGCAAGCGGTGAGGGTTACTTATCAGAGTTAGTTCCGTAGGGAGGGGGGTGCCAGTGAGAGGCCCCCGCATATAAGTATAGAGTCAGCGCATCAGAATTCTTGGAGCTCTCGTTATCGAAGCTCAAAGTGGTAACTCTTTGAGGATGATTATCGTGACCTTAGCTTCGCGGCCTTGATGCCGAGCATCAAGTATGCGGTTCGTCCAGTCTACTCACAGTCGCCCAAGTGAGCCCGTCAAGTCAATTAAGGTGTCGCTTGAAAAAGGAGGATTGCTACTGGCTGACCGCTCGTAGACCCCTGGTTTTCCCATCATCATACTTGTGACTTTACCATCTGACATCCCCTGGTCCAAAGAAAGGACACCTAGAAAGGGAAACCGAAAACAGGAGAGAGGCCGAGACGACCCAAAACTTGTGAGATCCGTAACATGTTACGGAGTGAAGCGGAGCATGATACGGAGATAGATGTGATGCAATCAATGCATCAAGAAACGAGTGTTTCGTGTTGATAAGGTGGACGTGTGCAGAGACAGAGGGTGTGGGCTCGTTGCTGTCGTGGTGCTGGTCAAGTTCTGGCGCCGCGCTTTCCCTCTCATTCAGTGAATGATAGTTGTAGTTGCAGGCTTGCGGTGGGGAATAAACAGTTGGTGAAAGTAACACTAAAAGTGATGGCAATTTGGCCTGACGCAACATGGCATTTTGGAAATGCGGTCCAAATACTCGTCCAGCTGACGGGTTGGTCAGACGGCAGGATTAGGTGGGATTGACGCACTGTTATTGATTGGAATTGACCGCGTCAATTTAATTTAGACATATCAGATTGATTGTACCTCTGCAATTGGTCGTGTGTGTCGTAGAATTGAGGGTGTACTGGTGTTTTTTTCTTTGTTTTTTTTTTTCTCTTCTTTTTGAGGGTGCAGTGGTGCGTGCGGATGGAGTTGGTATGGCAGCTGTACACGTGTAATGGCTGTATCTGTTCACCTCAACCCCAACGCCCAGCGATATTAATGGAAGCCCAGGATCGCGCCGTTGCAGTCGCAATCTCAGTCGAAAATCCCCCGCCAGATGAGATCATCTGGTGTTTCATGTTTGCTTGCTCTCGGCAGTGCAAAGTAACGGTGAGAGGCAACCTTATCTGGATCGATCTTGAAGCTGTCGACGTTTAATTTGCCAAGTAAAGGGACGTCGTTGTTTGATTGACTCTCAACTCATCCACTTGGGCGCGTACTGGGCAAAGCAGAGGTTGGAGACGTGTCAAAAGCCAAAAGTGAAAGATTAAGAACAGTCTGTAAAGTGAGATCTTTCAGCGACTGTGTGCGTTGTGTCGGACGAGCTAATGCACACGGGGTGCTGCTAACCACGGTGTACACTATGTACAATCTTGACCTCTCTTGATGCAACTTCATTTCAGAAGCGACTTTTCTTGCAATAAGTAGAGTGTTTGTCAAAAAAGGGACTTGGCGTCAAGTGTAGAGACTTGAGAGCACAAAAAAACGAAAAAGGGGGGAAGGGGGGAGTTGCAACTGCAGGGGTAAAGACTGTACCGTTTTCATTGCATTCCCTTTCTTCATTACGCATGCAGCAACAAGCATGCAAGTAGCAAAAACATATACTGTACGACTATGTTTTTCTTCACTATTCCTTGGCACCCTTCCACTTTGCGATAGTAAATAGATGTAGCTTGGGTGTGTCATTGAAATCATCCGCTGAACCATTGTTACAACAACATCGGGACTACCCTACAAAACTTCCGTTACTTGGGCTCGTAGTTTTCCATTATCTGACAACCTATTAATTTCGCAGCGGCCGGGCCTCATTCAGTTCAGATTCGACTAGTACTCGGGCAGTAGTACTGTACTGTGAGGTTTGCAGTGGGGTCAAGACGGTGCGGCAAGAACAATAGTTTGGACTGTGCTTGTCCGGTCACGGTGCAGCACAGGGGTTGCGGAGTAACCACCAAAAAGCCACATGACGTCATGAGGCATGGGATTCGGCTGGGAAGACGTGCCCTCGAAGAAAAAAACCACATCCGTTCCATTTTGTAATCGTCGTCAACCTCACTGTAGCCTTTCCAAGCAGTCACTGTAACGACACCAATCTAGCCAGCATGGGTACCATCCGAGAGATACTGGGGGCTAAACCGAACCTAACAACATTACATCACGAAATAATACTACGCAGTACACAGTAGTTATTGCCCACACCTTAGTCACCTCAACCCACCTCTGCCACTCTCATCCTGGCCCGCCCTTTTTCAACCACGCTGTGAAGCGCGGTTCTGATTCCGCCCCTGGGCATCCTGACAGGTCACAGACAGGGGCCCTGGTACATGTCTCCTCCCAACGGCTCTCATCTTCAAGTTCCCTTTGGTCCGTTTTGGCTGACATTGGCTGGTCAGGAACCAGATCCGGCCGGTGGGATATGGTGGAGGTCGGCGAACACTGCCACCACGGCAACCTCAACCACCCTTCGACTGTGATGAAATCTTGGATGCGTGCGGGACACGCTTGTACTCGATTGGCCGCCGTCATCGGTCCTCTGCAGCGCGACAATGCATTTGCGCCGTACCCTGCTGAGCGCACCTTGACCTCTCACAACTTCACATTTGGCCTTGATCAAACTTGGACCCCATATCAAACCTCAACAGGGCGGTCTCTGGGACACTGTCGGTTTCACGAATCGCGATTGATACAGTGTCAAAGCCAAAGCTGCCTTTGGTCATCCTGGCCCTGAGTGTATTGGTGTCAGTAGGAGAGTGCTGCTTCCCCGCGCGATTGTCTGGCAGCAGCACAAGCCTCAGAAAGGACCCTGAAGATCCGTGAGCATGCGCCGGTGCCATGATTGGCTAGCCTCGTTTTTGCCATGCGCACTGGGCAAGGCATCCAAAACACCACACCCTTAACACCACACCCTTTTTTGAAAGGAATCAAAGGAACCCTTCGGCCGGTTAATATCGTGCCTTGGGTACTTTACTGGCCACGTTAAGCATTCTGTGCCGCCGCCGCCGCCGCCGCAACTGCCGCGGCAGCCAGACTCGGTTGCTGACAACCGACGTCATAAGCGGGTCTAACGACCCCATGAGAAGATTCGCCGTCGGTATTGTTGACCACGGGGATGGGTGCTGATAATATCAATGATTTTAGTGTCAACCAGTTCAACTGTTACGGTACGAGTAAGTAGCCAGCCATGTGGCGCCATCCCGGCCAACCAGCGTCGGTTGTCAGTTACCCAATTACGTATTGTTACAGTACTATCTCCAGTTTGCGGGTTTGTGGTTGCGACTTGCCTGCTAATACCGTCTCCTATACGAGTTGCGGGCCATTGTTTCACGAGCCACAACTTCCTCAAGAAGCTCACCATGCTTGGTTCCGTCCGTCTCCTGTCCCAGCTAATACATGATGTTGACGACATAGGTAGCGGGTTCCTTCCCAAAACCACGGCAATGCGTGCTCCTTCCCCCGTCTTGACCCGCCTTGTCCAGCGGGCGGCAGTGAGCCGGACCTCAAAGCCGTCAAACGTGGAAAGCGTGCGTGGTTACAGCTTCCCGGCCCTTCTTGGCCCTTCGCCCCTCTCCTGGCCCCTCCCCTCGCATCCCAGCCTCGCCTAAACCAAGGAAAGCAAGGAGAGCGGACGGAAGACATGCAACCCAGGCCTCCAATGTCGAATAGGATTTCGTCCTGCACCCAACTTACCTTGCTTACCAACAACCCAGGCCCTGTCCGGATGCTAGGAATCAGGGACCGAAAACCAGCTCACTCAGTTTTCTCCATCAGCCTGCCAGCTATGTACCAGTCTGTGCTATGCCAACTTGGAGACGCCCCGCATGCCGTCACTACACTTTACGCCGTGACCTTGACGACGTAATGCCTCTCCACCAGGTGACAAGACATTTGTCTGGTGCCTTGGTGAAGGCATCACGGCTGCTGACAAGAGAGGTTGAGAGGGTCCATAAACCAAAGAGACGATCATCCCTTGAACCCCATCCATTCCCTTCCCCTTACGTTACACGGCACGTGCTAATTCGAAAGAAAGAAGCCAGATGAACCCATTACCGAACCTCGCCCGTTCCTTGGACCTCAGTTCCATTTCCCCAGTTTGGCTCAGTCTATCCCCACTCACGAATCTGATGCCCGCCGATCACCACCGCTTCCACACTCGACCGTCCAGTCGAGCTTTCCGCCGGCCGTCAACGCACCGCCTCGGTACGGCTCTTCTTATAAGCACTTGCCTGTCTGGGCAATGATCAGACGTCTCCCCATACACCCCGTCCAGTCAAGCTTTTCTTCTCCATCCACCGCCGTCCATCGACAAGGAATCCCCGCCCTACATGGTCCGTCACATCTATCTTTTCTCCATTAAAGGGACTGATTTGCGTAATCTGAAACGAGGCCGTCGAGGTCCTTAGGACTGGGGCTTGCCCATAAACCTCCACCCTGGTCCATCATCAGAGCTTCTCTCCTCGCCTGCACGAGTAAGGACGCGCCAGCAAAAAGTCATGCAAGAGCGTCGGGTGTTGTTGTTGTCCTTGGATGTGTCCTGTGCGGTGCTCCCACGGAGCGGTGCGGTACGCCGCGGACCAAGCGGTCACGGCCATGGGACGGCGGTGTCGGTGGTGCCAGCCGTGCTTTGAGACAGTCCGCCAGGGACCCTCCACCCATCACCCATCTCATTTCATCTCATCTCATCTCATCTTATCTACATCTCCGGGTTCAATCTCATTCCTCTGTCATGCCATCCCGCAAGTCCTGGTCGGTCGTTGCTTTCTTTCCGGCTCGTTGTTCAGTAAGGTATTGCCTTGAACAGGTGTCTATACGAAGCACTGACGGGGTTCGTCCGTGCTGTTGAGAGATGGATATGCATATCTCATCACAATAGAAGCAAGTTTTGGTCGTGCACCATC
Organism: Neurospora hispaniola; assembly: GCF_033458365.1. NCBI lineage: Eukaryota > Fungi > Ascomycota > Sordariomycetes > Sordariales > Sordariaceae > Neurospora > Neurospora hispaniola. The sequence continues at coordinate 4,056,845 of NW_026944407.1, read as the reverse complement.
CATCAACGCACCCACCCATCCACGTCCGTCTTTCATTTGTAATATGCCTTGGTGCACAATACACTTTCACCTGTATCCACCATTACCATGGGACGCCCCCCTTTTTCGCCTCTCCCGCTCCTTGGGCATTTTTAGCTGATACCAGATGATTGTCTCGTTGGAAAGGGGTCCATCTCATACTCAAGCACAAACCCCGGAGATCGATGGGCATAGAGGCCAGACAATTGGAAGCGTGCTGCTTCGTGGACAATCAGGCAATGAGAGACATGTGGCGACGATCATACACCTTCTCTCACACCTCCTTCGTTCCCTCCGCTTTCCCTTTTGAGCACAGCATATACATAGACGCCCTCTCTTATCCCAGTTATGGGCGGGATATGGGTTGATTGAGTTGCTGCTTGTGTGTGAAACGTGATCGCGGTTCCTATTCGGGCCTGTCAGCACTTGGGACATGCGTCGATTCGGCGTCAAGTCCGATTTCCTCTCGCACCGTGATCTCTTCTAGAGTGCGCCCTACTTCCTGCCGTCTGTCGCCATGGGGGGCTTGACACTCGTCCTCCACCGAGGACGGGGAATGGGAGGAAAGCACGCAATGCAACCCGCCCTCTCAGTGCCCGGATCTTCCGCGTCTGCCTCTCCCTCCTCCCCTCTTCCCTTGCGTCCCCTGTCTCGCATCTAGGGATGCCTGTATACGCGGAGCTCTTCACACATCGGCCTCGTTGGCTCCCTGGCTTTGGTACCAGATCAAGCAGACGTGCCCGACTCAGCCTCCTTCTCCTTCTTCATCCTCTTCACTCTTCCTCCTCCCTGTCTAGGTATCCCGATGCCCTTCTCCTGAAATTGTTGTGGACCCCTATGCCGGTCAATGTAGTTAGTACAAGCCTTGATGTGAATGCCACGCTAGGCTTTATCAAGGAAAAGATTTTCACGGCCTTCCCGAACCTTGTTCAACCTTCATAACTTTGTATACTTTATGAAGGAAATGGTAGAACTGTAATTGAGATGTTCGTGGGAAGAAAGTAGGGATAAGGAACCGTAGCAAGAAAAACAAAACCTGGGCTAGTCTAAGGACCAGCTTAACTTGCGCAACCACTGCGATGTGACGTCCGAATTTCTTTCCTATACCTTGCTCGGTTTAGTCAGGCGACTCAAGCGAGTTAGTCAAGTCAGGGTAGGACTGACGGGTTACAGCATGGTTGAAGAAAAAGTATGGGGAGAAGCAAAGGCAAATGGACAATTCGATATCTGAAACGGACGGCTATGCTGGTTAGCTGCTAAAAGAAATTCGAATTAGGTGGAGGTATGTTGTTGATTGGACGATGAGTTTTGTGTGTGTCATCACTGGAGGTAGAGATCTTGGACGAAAAGACAGACGCGGATAACTCGTGATGAACTCTGCTCGCATTCAGTTTCGCAATTGAGTAAATTTCTGGAACATTGCAGTGCTTGATAGTGACAAGTTTGATAGTTATAGTAGTACATAATTAGGTTTCGCAATGTGCTTAAGCTCAGATGATACATAGATGTTCCTCCGCTCTTTGTAACATCCTTTTGGAGTCGTCGCCATATAGTGGTATCTGCCGAGCCTGTTTCCCCCTTCCTTCCCTCTTTCCGATGGGCCCATCAAATATGTCAAAAGCTAGGTATTCTTCTCCTTGCCCTGATCAAATGATGATAGTATGATGATAATGGAAAAACCCCTGATTGACCAACCGAAACCTATAACCAATTCCAACCAAACCTGTGTGAGTGTATCTCTTAAACGACAGTAGAGAAAAAACATTCCCGGATGCAACAAAACAATGATCTGAAAAGCAAGCCCACCGAGACGCCGGTTCATGAGATTTGTGGTCCCTGTGCAAAGGCGCCCTTCCTTTCGCAATCTCCCTTGGATGATGACTCCCTTGGTATCTTCCCCGTTCCTTCCCCACGTAATCAATCAATGAACCCAAAAGGAAAATGAAAGATTAAAAGATGTTGGCCAGCTCCCCGCGGTTGGCGACCCATGCGGGACAGCTTGCTCGTTGTGATCGACAAGTCTCGTCTACCTGAACTCCAACGCCGAGCGCTTCTGCTGCCAATGACCGACAGCAGGGAATGATGGAGGGATCGCCTGCTGTCCCTCCTTGCCAAAACGTAAGTCTATGAGATGCAGAGCGGGTACCGCCGACCCCATTCGTGTACTTGGTAGGCGGTAGCGAGTCGCATTTGTTTATGTCGATTTCGAATCCATTTTTTTCCGGGATCGATATAGACCGTGGTGTGATATGCTGGGGGGTTCCAGTGCCGATAGTGTTACATGTAGTGAATGTTGACAATTAAAGTGTGTAGTCTATCGAGGGGCATAATGTTAAAAAAGAAGACTTCCGCAAGATGCACTGGTTAGTTTATTCCGACTGTTGGCCCGCTTCGGAACCAGTCTCAGATGGCGTCTCGCTCTGGGGCTTGTGGACCTTCTTGTGTCTCCTGAGGTTAGACACAACTGAGAATTGGCGACCGCATCCCTCAACTTCGCAGTGGAAGGCTATGAAAATTGTTAGCAGGCGCAAAATCTCAAATTACGTTACGAGGGAGTCCTTACGCTTTTCACCAGTATGGCTATACATGTGGGTCTGGAGTGAGCTAGGCCGTGTGAAGCGCTTGTCGCAAACCTTGCACTTGTGCTTCTTCGAGGTACTTGTTGAGACCTTGGAGCTGAAGGAGCCCATCATAGACTGTGGTGCCGGGGGCTGGCTCGACATCAAGCCTTGAGGGCGAGGAAGTGACCGGCCAGAGAGCGACTCAATGTCAGAGCCTGCGGTCGAATAATCGCTGATCGACCCATCGACTGAACCGCCATAGTACCCGCCAAAGCTCGCAGAAGAAACGCTAGAGCCCGTGGAGTGCGTCTGAGGGAAGCCGTACGAGTCTGTAGAACCCCTAGCACGGTTTCGCACATCGTAGATATTCCTTGGTGTCTCTTGGCTCATGGTAAGCATGCCTTGGCTAGCTTCAAGCGCATCTTGAAAGCTTCTCCGGTCATCAGGTTGAATTCCCCTGGGCAGGTGGGTTAGTATTGGTAAGATGTAAAGGACAAACCCGGAGAATACTTACTGCTGTGAATACCTCCTCGCAGTGTCATCAGGAGCCATGCCAAAGGCCCCCCTCATGGTGGCGGGTGGGTAACCGAGCTCATACTGTGATGTCGAAGGAGGATAGTTGGTGCTAACAGGGGAAGCAGAGGTGGTGTAGGCGGAGGTATCATATGCTGTCGAGGTGGTTGGGTGAGGCATGCGGTTGAGACCTAGGAGATGATCTTGTGGCATAGAGAGTAAGTCCTGCTGCCTATAGACATCCGCCATGGGAGCGCTACCTGCTGGCGCAGTTGTGACGGGGCCGGGAGCAGCAGGTTGATGAGGCCATACACTTCCGTTCCTGACGTCGTGCTGACGCTTGGGGAGTGCAGCGAGGTTAAGATGCGGCAGGCCGGCGCTGTCACGGTTGTTGATGTACATGTTCTGAGGAGCGGGCTGCTGAGGAGGAGGAGGAGGCGGCCCTCCAGGACCCGAGGACGAACCCCAAGGGTTGGTGAAGTGTGGCTGGCTCGATTGATAAGACATGTGGTCGTAGTTTAGCGGTGCAAAACGGTGCTGGTTGGCGTCTATGGTCATCATCATTGGGGTTTTGTGTGTGCAACGAGTGCGGTGTCCTTCCCAGTTTTGTTTGTGAGGTGAACTGGTGAACTTGGGGAAGAGAGGAGTTGAAGATGTTTGTCGACAGTGGTAGGTAGGTATGTAAGTAAGTATGTAAGTATGTATGTATGTATGTAGTAGTTGCTGATCAAACGCGGGATCCTTTTAGTCGGGTCGAATGTCAAGAGAAGATCAAACCACGAGTTGACAAGGAGGGATCAGCGACCTTAAGTGTTCTTGGGGGTCTGAGAAGCTCAGATGGCATGCGAGCAGCCCTGGGAACAATGGGGAGTACCAAACTGCAGGCTAGGGCCAATCGGGTATGCGTCCACTTCAGAGCAGCGAACCCAAAATCGACTGAACGGTATTGTCTCCTTGGTCAGCGGGACAAGTGGAGTCGGCTTCGAGCTAGGTATATTCTGTGACGACCTCGGGGCGAGATTGATCGACGGTGGAATCTCCCGGTCCAAGGGGCCCTAGCAGGGACGTTGAGGAGACAGGGTTCACCCAATGATGCAGGCGAGCCAGGGCGGTCTTGTCGTCCGCTGTGCTTTTCTACTCGCTACTGTGTAGAAGAGAAAAGACAGAAGACAGGGGGGGTTCAGGGCTGACGTTGGTCTGCTTGTTTGGCCAGAGGAGCAGGCTACTCTCAGCTCAGTTGGGACAGGCGGGAGGGCCGAAGAGAGGAAGAGAGGAAGAGGAGAAGATCGGCTCCTTGTGAATGCTTGTATGGATGTTGTAAGGGTCTTTCTTGTATGAATGCTGAAGGGGGGAGAGATCTGTTGCTGCTCGACAGGAACCGGTGTTTACGGTGCTGGCTTTGTGTCCTGATGTGTCCGGGAAATCGACGGTCAACCTTTTTTTTTTTTTCAGGACAGATGATTGCGCGATACTAGTTGCAGTGGTGTCGGGTGTGAGTGGTCCAAGTGTTTCGAGTGTTGTAGGTTGACTGCGTGTACTTGCGCTAAGCTCTTGCTCCGTCAGGCTTTGATTTAGTTGGTTTGATGAGATGTCTCTATACTGTGGAAAACGGAGGAGGCCAGTCTGCTGGACAATGCGGAGGGTTGGCCAAGCTTTAACAGAAGCGAGCTTCGTCCGCCCGTCCAAAGGGATGCCGTTATGAAGTCAATGGTTGAATGGGAAAGCCCAAACCACCTAGCCAGCAGACATGACAAGCGCAAGCCCACTCCCCCTGCCCACACGCCTGCTCCAGTTCAAGGTTGGGGGATGGCTTGGATGGGTTGGAAGGAAGGATGGCTCGGTATGGCTGGTACCTGAGTACATTGTCCTTGTGCACTACACAGCGGCAGGGGTCCGGGGGCAAGATGGGAGTGGGGAGGACAGCCCGGGGGGGTGGCTTTAGGTGAATGGGGGCAGGCTTGCTCCCACCGACAGGGCAGGGATGCGAAATATTCAAGAGATGCAAATAGCAGTCGCAAAATTGCGTTCTACCTTTTCCGAATTGATTCACACAAGGAGCCGTTTCAACTCTCTTCTGAAGGCTCTTCAGGGTCGGTCAATGGTTGATGATCAGGATGCCAAGTGACGGGAGCAAAAGGCTGAAGGCCGGGTGGTGTGCTGCTTCTGGCAGCCCCCGCACTTGCTGTCAATGTCATTGCCGGATGTGGTCGGGGGAGTTGTGTGCTTGCATCAATTGATTCATTGCTTCTGTTGTTTTGGAGACGAATTGGGACTTGGTCAAGTTGGAGAGTACAGTATGCAACTCGGTAGCAGCACAACGGCCTCCAACTCAAGGTTGGGTCGGTGCTAAGGCATGTGTGTGTGCTGCTACACTATGTATGAGCATGTGGAGGTTCGTTGTTTTCCTTTTCTGCAGGGTCTGGGACGACAGCCCTCATCTGACACTGTGTGGCTGACTCGACATGGACACACTGTCGCAGTGTGAATGGGGGTTGTCGCTGGCCCTCCGGACGGGGGCTCCTCGTTACCCTCCACAATCGATAATGGTTAGGATTCCCAGGAACTGTCTTGCGTTGTTATGCTGTGGTAAGATGGGCGTGTTGATTGGGAGTCGGAATGGGGACACGCATGCCCCGGCTATCAGCTCTCAGCGCTGTGACGACTGTGAAATTTGGAAGCAGGCTGGACGATAGACAATGGACGCTCGACGCTGGAACGAAGCCGGGATGTACGAGGCGGGAGCAGCCATTTCCACTCGCAGCTTGACAAGCTCGACGACCGGATGACGGACGGGATTGCATTTGACGCAAGATTCGTCCCAGCTGCACGACTCCAACACCCAATCCCATGTCTGTGGTTTCAGCATCCCATCATAGCTTTCCAATCCTTCGGGGCTTTGACAGTTGCTTGCCGGGACTGTCTCTTCTACCCGCACCTTTCGAATGCCAACATGTCTCCCTGTGAATTTGTGATGGTTTTTTTTTGCCCTGCAGTAATCAAGATGCTGTGTGTGATTCTGAACGCCGGGGGCAATTCCGGAGGGTGTCACCTTCCAGCGGAGTTGTCATGAACGCCATGTTCTTTGTGCATGCGTCATTGGTGGCAGTTGTGGAACAGGGTGCAGGGCACAGGAGTTGGGGGGGCATTGCCCCTGTCCCTCAGAGGCAGGTACGTACCGCCAATGTGTCGGCTGGCAGGTGGGAAGGCAATTCTATCTGAATGCCATTAGCAAGGACACCCGCCTCATCGACAAGAAAAGCGGATTCGGCAGGGGCCACTGCAGCCCACCACCAACGTATGGACTAACCCCATTCGCGATACTGCAGAGAAAAATGGCGCTAGCCCCCCTCCCCTTCTGCCGCTTGTTCTCATTTGTCGCGGCGGCACAGTGAGGGTACTCTAACGTCGAGACTGACTAGTTTCTTGTCAGTCGACAAAATAAAATAAAAAGTGAGCAGTGTCGGTACATGAACACTACACCAGCCCAGCAGGATTGTTACGTTAGTAGACTTGCTAACGAGCAGTGCTTCTCAAGTTTACCTCAAAGGCTGTTCTGCTTGGGATGGGAAAGTAGCTAGATGCGCTCATCTCCAAACACTCAGTCACGTCACGGGACGTGTAGGACAGCGATGCCAGCTGCAACTTGACAGTCCCCATCGCATGCTTGAATGAAAACCTTTTCCGCCGTGTGAGATCATTCCAATTGGCGTGCGGGGACGAAGCGGAGTTCAGTTGTGTTTTACCACACAGGGTGCTAGTAAATATCCAAGGTCGCTGTCGACAGAATGAAACGGACGTCTATTGGAAGGCGTGAGTGGGGGTGCTCGTAATTACTCGACGCTCTGTGACGTCTGTCGTTCGACCTCGCAGTACGCGCGAGGCGCAAATCAAAACGGCCCGAGACGAAGACGGTTTTTGGGCGGTCCCTCGTACAGCAGCCAGTTTCTTCACTGAGGAGGATTGCAGCGCCAGCTCTCCCGAAATCAAACTTAGCAAAATGGCTGGGCCAAGTGCAGGCGAAGGGTAGGCCATGATATCAGCCGAGAAATAATCGGGCGAGCCTCGCTTTGTTAATGTTGAGGGCGGTCCCCTTTGTTTGTTTCGCAGCCTTTCAGTCCTTCGTCGTGACGAAATTTGACAATAACCAGGTCGGAATTCCAAGCTGGCGTCATGGCTCTTTCCGTTCTGTGAGGTATGCCACTGATATCAGCCGAATGCCCTACAGAGATGTCGTACACCACATTCGGCATTCTTACCGCGGCGGCCAGAAAGAAACGGTCCTGAAACGCATCGATACCGGCGGTATGATAGTATAATATGAACTTGTCATAACCGGACTCAACCCCGTCAAGTGGAAGCCCAACATTTCAGGGAACCCTCAAATACTCCACGATTGCGAAGCCGCGTCCGAATCAGCGGAGTCCAGTCGTCGTCGGCCGTGGGTCGGCGGGACCCCCAACTGCGGAACGGGAGCCTCCTGGTTCGGAATTTCATACATGAGATCTGGTAACTTTGCGAAACAAGGACAGGGATGTTGCACTTTACACCGCAAAATCTGTCCACACTTAGAGAGCTTGCGAGTTCCTGCATCGCTTCATCAAACGATGCTAAACGTGTTCATCCGTTCTTGTGAACGACAAAGACCACAGACAAAGTGCAAAGCTGCAACACTTCCATGCTCGCGGTGGTTTCGGCAGTTGGACGCTGCCCACCTAGGGCAAATGGCGCTACTCTGTCGACATCCTGGCGTGGCCAAACTCCCCAAGGTGTGTGGGCTCGCGACCTCACCGCGGAAACCGTCGAACACGAAGCGGTCGGCCAGAGGACCGGGAATAAAAGAAGCAAAATCTAGTACCTCAAGCGTCGACAAAGCAAGGGTACTGCAGCCTGGTCCACTCTGCCGTTGCCCACGGCAAGCGGGCCAATAGCGGCACATTAGGTGGGGTGGCTACCCCTGACGCCTCCATCGACGTCCCCATGATCCCCCGCCAGGTTGGCAACTTCGCAGGTGAGCACATCACCCTATCATCTCCATCGGCCTCCATCGCCCAGCCATCAACACCGCACTTGACGGACAACGGGTGTGGTGTGGTTCGAACGTGAGATTTTATCAGATCTCACTGTTGGCAACTTGGCACGCTATGTCTCTTTGTCGGGCGCGAGCTCCTTATCGTCGTCATCGTCGTCGTTGTCGCCTCGATGTGACAGGCAAGACCCATCAACTTATTGAACCAGCTCACCGCGCAATACGATGATGATGCCTTCTCTGATGACTGGCAGTTTGGCAGGAAAAGTTTGATACAACGTGTGACTCGGATGGATATCGGATGCGCCACTCTTGATATTTCCCTCCTTTCTTTTTTCCCTTTCGACGACATCTTATTTTCATGCAAATGATTCGAGGCATAAATGGCTGACTGACTGGTGTGCAGCATTCTGCTTGGTAACATTGGAGCCACCTCCGCAACTCGCTATTCCGCGTTCAATGTTCACTGTAACTCTGTGTGCTGAGTGTTCGCGTCCACCATGACGCATGCAGAACTGGATCATCGTCGCTCATTGCCTCTTTGGGCAGAAAGAGATTCAGCTCTCCTATTCGTCCACTCGGTCCTTCGAGATGAGCCAAATAACATCTTGTACACCTTGATGGTCACCTCGCGTCAAGGAAATCGCTCGCTGACCAGGACGACAGCGCTCACTGGTTCAAAAACATTGATTGTGCATGTTCAGGCGCAATCTTGAGATGTTTTCTCCTGGGGCGCTGGAGGAAAAAAGCGGAGAGGATCGGAGGAAGTCGTAAAGGCGAACGGGTGTCTCCTTGCTACGAGATGCGGCCAGGAGTCAGTGACCTCAACGTTCCGTTACCGCTATCCTATGTCCCAGTCCAAAAGACGAAAGGTATGCCTCGAAGGCTGCAAGAAGAATTCCAAAACGGCACGGAGAAGACCGAGATGATGCTGGGAGGGTTGAATGTCTGGCAGTTATGCCCCATGCTCCTCTCGAAAGCTGGTGTAGCCCGTTTTGGGACCCTAAAGCTCACTACGGTCCATTAATCAAGGGAAGTCAATCCCCCCCCCCTCCCCCCCAAAAAAAAAAAAATAAAAAATAAAAAAAAAATTCTCGCAGCTATTACACTACCCTTCAGTAAAGGCAAGGGCGCGACTACGGTTGTCCTTGTCTGTAGAGGTTAGGATCTGTATGTATAGACACCGTCTCGGGGGGCTCGCCCTTCCCTATTAGGACAACCGAGTATGGTTTACTAGGGGGGCTCGTCAGTGGCAGCTGGGCAGGTCGCCGATGTTTGATGGCGTTCCGCTGGTGCGTGCAAATAGGGGAGCCGGGAAGACGTCCATGGTGGGTATTTTGCTAACCAGGGGGGGAACCAGAACAGGAGACAATAGAGTGTTGGAACCCATCTTCCTGGTCATCGATGTCAAGAGCGAGGCTGAGTAAGGAGCTGCAGCCACATCCGCACGAGGTACAGAACCATATCGAGAAAACCCTGAATGTCTATTTTCGCAATGATGCAGCCCTTTTTCTCGGCTTCACATGGTAACCCAGATATTGGTGTAAATAGCCCTCTTTGCGGATGGAACTATCAACGGCTCGCGTTTGATCGTCGTTCCTACGGATCTCTTAAACGTGGCAACGACGCTGATCGCACGAAGCCATTCGACACGCTCATGGCGAACATTTGTACTAGGAGAGGGTCTATCCAACTCCCTGGGAACTACACCACACTATTTACGCACATGGAGGTTGTTTTTTAAGATTCCCGAGGACAAGATACAGCGACGATCGCCCCTGAGAAAAGATGACTGGCAGCAGGACACAAGAGCGTCGGCTAGTGTGCCCCCAATTTGCCAAAAAAAAAAAAAAAAAAAAAATAGCGAGAACGGCCTGGACGAAGGACCAACGATCTATGGTAGGTGCCTGAACTATACGAAGTGGGTAAGTAAATTCCTCAGCTCAGGTACCTCTACCTATTACTTACCGCCCGCATATCAGTAGTGGATGGCATCGGGGACGATAGAGTGACATTCGGCGATGTTACATTGACCAAGTGAGTGAGGATGGGAAATTGATTGAACAAGATTAACTGGGGAAACTCTCCCCGCGGGACAAAAGCACATCCAACCATTTTAAGAAGAGGGATGGCGGGCACACGATGGACTGCGAAAAGAATGGGTGCCAAAGACAAAGAACCCAACTCTCTAAGACCCTCGACACGGTGTTGCCAGCTGGGAATACACACTCGCGAGAAATTACTCCTTGGAACGCGAGGATGGTGAAGTTGCCTTGATCCATAACGAGATTCGGTCCAAATACCAGCGAAGGATTCGGTCATGGGTTCTGCCGAGGACGGACACTGGACAAAACCAAATTTTGGCAGAGGCACAGCCAGGATCGACAAGGGTGTGTTACAGATCAGACAAGGGTTCCCGAAGAGGGCAGGCTCGATGGAAACCCTTGCGCCAAAGGGTCAAAGACGACAGACTGCCCGTGTTCGCGACAGGCGACATCCCTCCTTCTCAACGACATCAAAAGTTGCCTCTGTTAGCAGCTTATCTTAACATCGTATGGATGCCAGACCGTTGATGTCATGCTCCAAACAGCAGCACAAGCAGCAACTCCGCTGCCGGCATCTGGACGCGTATGCAATGCATAGCTATCTAACAATGACCCAAATCTCGTCGCCAGCCATGATGACTTTGTCCTTCCGAACCTCCCGTACCAGCAACCGCAGTACACTATGTACATGTCGGGATTTGGCATCTGGCGTCCCCAAAAGACCCCGGCGCTCCCTGGACAGAGCAAATGATCACTCTCGTTTAATTAGATGGATAAAATGGAGAGGAACGGCGCCGTGGGGCAGCGTCCATCGGCGAATTCACAACGGCTCCATACCCCCGTCAGCGCTACGGAATACCCAATCTGGGCAATCCCCAAGGACCCAAGAGATCCTAGAACTCCAGAATACCACCGTTTTCTAGGAAGCGAATTGCGACCCAAGCGAACCATCACTACAGTACAAGCTCACCCACCCACCATCCAAGCTATACTCGGAGGATCATCTACCCCATAGTGCTTGTGCTTGTCGTGTGGAGTTGGAAGATGATGTTCGATGTGTGAGGATACCTACCTACCTCTCGAATGTGCTGCTTTTATCTCACAGACCCCGTTGTTGACGCATCCTTCACATCCTTAATCTGGCCTGGGACCCTCGTGATATCTTGGTAATTTCTCCAGACTTCAGGTTTCAGTGGGAGATCAGCACTGCTCGCTGACGTTGACATCTGTCAAAATTACAACACCGACGTCCACACAGCCGCCTAAGCCCCGAGATCGGCCAAGCTGTCAAGTGTGTGTTTCGAGCTCCCCTGAATCCCGATTGCATACGGTACGTAACGCAGGAGGGCAACAACTGCCGGCGGCAGACATCTCTCTGTTGTGCGCTACCCGCTCGCTTTCGCCGCGTTGAATGGAAACGTGCGAATAAATTGAAAAGCCCCATACAGGTTTCAGCGGACAGCAGAACGGCTGCAACGCCAACAAGTTACCTTTGAAATAGATAACAAGCAGCGGACTGTTTCCCAAATCATCTTGTACAGTACCCCAAAAATCGGAATCTGGAGTAACGGTTGCGGTAGTTGGGCCCAGTATCCACCAAATCTCCCTCGCGTCCATCTTGGCAGCCACTAGTGCTAGGATCGCTGCAGAGAAGAAAAGAGCTTTTGCGGCGACACCATTATCATTGACTACAGTAGCAGTTGACGGCTTCTTGATGCAGTTTGGCGGTCAATCCAACTTGACGGTCAAAGGTATCGTCACACAAATTGAAGCCTCATTCGAAACGGAGGGTGCCATCACCGGCTGTTGATGCGACGGCAGAATCACAGCCGCTTTCCTGTTGAGCCTTCGACAAGAATGCCAAATGCCTGCTGACTAGTCTAGAGTCCCACAGCCGACGACGTGCAGACGATTTACGGGGTACATCCGCCAAACACTGATAATCGGTACAGTGCAACGGCGCGGTTTGCGGCGCCAGGAAGCCTGTCTTCACCGTCTTCACTCAGCCTTTGTCAAACCCCTTCGAGGCACCACCATAGGACGCCATGAAGCGCCACGGCTAAAGAAGACGGCTCAGATTCGGCCCTTCCTATTCAACAAGATGAACACTGCAAGCCCAATGACGCCGCTGTTCAAGGAACAATGAATGACCTTGGCTTGTTGGCTGTCGCATCCAGGCACGTTCTGCCCTCTTCTGTATCGCGATATGCAATGCATCATCAGATCAGGTCAACAACAAGTCCTGCATTGGTCTAGGTTAGTCCATACGACAAGACTGCGGCAGCTCACTGCAGCAACACGAAAGTGATCTGCCGTTCCCCAACTTGACAAGGCCCCAACACTGCCTTGGATATGCTTGGTAGCCGTTTGCCGCGCAACTACCAAGGAAGAAACCCCAGGAAACGAGGAACGAGAGATGGTGTCTAAACGGGTAGTGATGTTTGCCGCATCGTGATCGACAATGCCTAGCGCATCTGTCAGATCTGTCTGTCGTGCATCACTTGAAAGTAGATTCATCCTTACGGTTGGAGATCGCTCTGCGCCAAGTTCAAAATAGTCTTTGACCCTTTCCCTCGTCATGGCACAAAGTGAAATCGATGGGTTTGCCAGTTTGTCCAAGTTTCAGTTGCTAACTTTGGCTTGCCCAATTTGCTTGCTTCCTCTGCTCTTTCCTGCCCATAGAGCTATTCTTTTTTGAGAAGTTTCAATTTTTCCAATGGTAGGTATGTATTGCCCCGCCAAAAGCAAAGCGCCCTGTAGGGCCTCGATCTTCTGTGGGAAGGGGGTGGCTTCAATATAGCTTAGAGGAGTCCCCTATCCAGCCAATGCCGCCATCTTGACTCGTCATTATTGATACATGTCTAAATCCGTCCGCCCGCCGTTCGAAGATGCAACCAATCCGAAAGAGAGGGATAGATATGAAAGACGCCGGCAAGAGGAAGGCATAAGAAACAGTCAAGACCAAAAGTACCAAAGCAAGATCTATGCAGAGCATGGAGCATTCAAAAAAAACAAAAAATCTCATTCATGAGTACGACTGTGGGCTTACTACCGGCTGACTAAGTCAACATGAACACTAAGAGAAACACTGTCGTCGAAAGTTTGACACAGTTCCGAGTTCATGCATTCATGCATCGGACGAACCTTCAATGGTGCAAACTGTTTCCATTTGGGATAATCGCAGTCAGCGTTGCATCCCTGGCGAGCGAACTAGGAGCCCCAGCACAACGTCCTTCTTCATGAAAGGGATCACAACAAGACATGCCTGAGCTGCTGTCCGTAACGTTCCCTTCAGTCTCGATTTTGCGAAAGCGCGGTGGGAGGCGGGTCCGGTTCTAACTACAGGCATGTCGTGATATTGACCGACGGCTGCTGCACATGTTCATTTACTCTGTTGTGATGCGCCACCCCAGGCCAACCCTTCCTTCTACTTGACGTTGTCAGGGATCTTTTTTCTGCTGGTCAACAAATTCAAATTCACCTGATCCAGGGGCGTCGACAAGGCGTCCCTTACCCCTGGTCAGTGATCGACATAACCTCAGCACGCCCCTTGGGACATGATAGATCATCCCTGGGTTCCCTAATACCTAGCACCAGGGAATCACCTCAATTGTGTTCAATGCTTTTTATTTTCTTTATGCTTGTCGCTGCATCGAGTTGATATCGGCCGGCCGCTTGGCAAGTCTGCAAATTACCGAGCCACTGCTGTTGTGGACGAAAGAACAAATGTTGGGCGTTGTGGCTTGCATTTCGTTGTCGCCATATTTTCCCGCCCCTGGCCCTCCCTCCCCGTATTCCCTTTATCATGCGAAGCTTCTTTACACTCCACTTTTGCATTTCCTGGGGAATGGTACGTACCGTACCACCTTGCTCGCAAACAATGGGACATTGTCTCTTTTTCTTGCCCCTTTATACCTCGTGGCAGTCTGGTCGTGATCGACAACCCCGCCGAATGGCCGGTTGCAATGGGACAAACCCCTAACCACAGGCTTCACATCGTAAGGTATTGAAGCAAAAGCTAGTACACTACACTCCCACAGCCAAAAGCCCAGCGACGAAAGAGAAGTAAAATGGAGGACAGCCCTCCTTGGAATGTCCTCCAAGACATATCGTCCCGCTAATTCTCAAACATATCACGGTTCGGCATTCGCGGCCCCATGCACTGGGCAGGGGTAGTCCTTTAACGCTCGAGAAATGGTCAAAGACGAGGCCAGCCAGCGCCCAATGTTCCCCATCACACAACACACAAGTCCAGAGGCGCTTCACAAAACTCCGCAAGGCTGTCACCAAGCTTCTCGGCACGACAAGAAAGGAAGGTCCATAAACAGAGATCCAGTAGTGCCGGTCCACGATCAGTCACCGCACGCAACTCCATAGTCCACGCAGTACACTAGACTACATCCTAGCTGCTCCAGGGCGCCGGAAACCCTCGTGCTTCCCATTCTCCCCCGATCGACACACCCCCATCATCGGGTACATAGCATAGAGGCGGCAGACATGTAGTATAAGGCGGTAATAAAGAGCGGTGTGAGTGGACAATACACACTAGGTACACTAGAGTCTAGAGTGCTTTCAGCGTCTCGCCAGTGAGACCTGCTCCCCTCTTTTTTTTTTCCCCTAGCAAATGCCGTGCCTCGTTGGTGGCCTTTCAAAGATGAAGCTTCTGTAAGATGAAAGTGAGTGAGTCGAGGTTTTGGGAGGCTATCTGCTATCATCCAGATCGTTCAGGGCCCAGGGCCAAAAGTCGATATTGCAGTTGCAGGTATTTCCACCTTGGAAGCGGACCTGTCTGTAGGTATCCACTACGGCTTTTATCGGCAGTGAACTTTTACCAATCTATGTAGCGGTTCACTAGGCTCAGCCTGGTAAGAGTCATGTGATGGTATCAGGTATCCAGGCCCTCGATGTTTTGATTTTTTTTTCTTCGTCTGTTTTTTCTTTTGTTTTTTGTTCCAGTCTGTCCAGGGCATGGAGCCCTGTTTCGAAATCTGCTGGACAATAGGGTCTCCGCTGGAGACAATTCACAAGCTGCTTGTCAAGATAAAAAAAAAAAAAAGATAAAAAAAAATAAGAAACTGCCATGAGGATGTCTAAGTGTACACTACTGCTCGCATATGGTAGGTCTGCATCTTCTCTCTGCACCAAGCATACCGCCTGAGAAGGTGAAAGAAATGTCGGCTGGGAGAGTCCGAGAGAGGTGCATGTACATCGCGTACGTGTGTACTAACTTCCAATTTCCATTGGTAGGTGAAGTAGGCTCGGTAGGAACTGCGGGAAACTACACTATAAAACCACAAAATGACAAAGATCCTATCGGTACAGAGACCCCCAGTCCTCATCAGGCGCACATGCAATCGAATTGCAACCCGCCAAACTCACAACCGACCACTCCTTTTCGCTCCTTTTGGGCATCCACCCACCCTACCGGTACTTGAGGGACCCGGGGCGACCAAGGGGATTCAAGGGGACCCGTCAACCTTACGTCGATATCATACGATAATTGTCCACCCCCAACCGCCTCCCGCTCTGCGCATCGCTGCGCGCCCGCAAGCCGGGCTCCCTTCCTGCATTACGTCTAGGCTGTATAAGGTTTAGTTCCCCTTGGTTAGCGTCCTCTTGGGAGTGGGTTAGCTCAGTCTGTTAAGTAGCTTAGTTGGGCTTGCTGCTGTGTGACTTGCTGCAGGATCAACATGTCTCGATCTTACATCCACCACTCACAACCAAAATCGGAGTTTGCTCGGTACCGTGACACTAGTGGAAATGTTATAACGGGAGTCAACCTCCGGAGTTGAGTACATACCTACGCTGAGGTGTGTACACTACCTGATGATCTGTGCGGCTCAGTCGCATGAAGCTGGCGAGTATGGTAGAGAATAGCAGCGTACGTAGGAACTAGCAACTAACTTGGCCATTCCATGTTTCTTTACTTGGCTCTATCACCATGAGCTACTACTACAATGCCACTCCCAGGTAACCATCCAACTGAGTTGTTGGCTAAAGTAGGCTTTATCATCAGGTGAATGTTGTAATCTACCTACCGTCGTCAGCGTCATCTATTACCATTTTTGCCCCTCAGTAGCCGGCGCAAAGGTCAAGGAAATGTGAGTGTAAAGTCAAGTAAAGCGGCCATTTCAAGTTCGTATTGGAGGTTTTTTTTTTTTTGTTTTTTTTTGTTTTTTTTTTTTTTTTTTCTTTTCTTTCAACCACTCTCTTAACGTGCAGGGTCTGCAGCTGCACTCTGCAGCATTAAGGCAGCATTGAAGCATACCAAGACTTTCATAACGGCTGTCTTACTGCGTTGTAATCGGTACCTACTTATATAGAGCCAAACCTACATAGTGCCCTCGTACTCGTTTTCCTCCCTGTACCTAGTATCTTGTTTTCCATCACGGCATATGCACTGTGCAATACTGTGGAGCTCAGAGGGTAGGTACCATCAATTGGCAATAGCCTTGATCATTGGGGGTTAAAAAAAAAAAAGAAAGAGAGAAAAAAAAAGTCGAACGCTCGACGAGCGCAGTACGGCCGTATCTACCTTTAAGCATGTTTACTGCGGGCCGAATGATGCAAATCTGGATACATATCTTTAACCTTTCAACGCAAAATAGAACAAGCCTTGAGTGAGTTGGCCAGCAACATGAACCGGGGGGGCACTACCAAGAAGCAAGATAGAGGTACATATCCCGTGTATACCAATGTGGTCAGCAACACAGCTGGGGAGGTATCTTCCATGTACAAGAGGGAAGGCAGCGAGTCCAGTCACTTCACAAGGCCTCGAGGCTGTACGGCGACAGGCGGTCGATATCATCGGGCGTGAGTGTGCGCATAGAGTTTCGTATCATTGAAGTCTGCGTATCTGTTTAACCAACTATCCCTCAAACTTGCTACAATTTTCCCATCCTGCTGCGTAGGTGCCTTTTGTTACTTACCTCTACTCGATCACCCCTTGGGGAACTTGACTAGGAAACTACAATGCAGTTGAATATGCGTCTGTTAAGTAATGATTCATTCTACATACTTACATACATGATACCTGCCCTATCGATGGATGTAGATGTCAACCTATGCGACTTGTCGGTACTGCAGTTGGTTACATGGCCACAGGCTGTCAGCTTGTGCTTGATCACACATCCGCACATCTCCATATGGCCGCCGCCTATCTACTAGATATCTACCACCTCTTCAGATGGAGGTAAGTTTCCCCGTCAAGAAAGTTATGTGTCAAAAGAGGAAGGAGGAAAGCGAGGGACGGCTGATAGAAGGCTCGGGAGGCTGGAAGGGGCCGTCGCCACTGCTTACATGTACTACACTGTAGATGAAAGACACAGAGAGCAAAGAAAACAAAACTAGAGCTGTGTTGATCTTTGGCCGGATCGGATGAACTTGGACGGTATTGTGGGTAGATGGTACGTCGTTATCCGTTTGATACTGAGGCATAAGTATCCATCAGAATATGGCAGCCGTCGTCTACATAAGCTCGAGCTCGGGAATGGTGATAAAAAAAAAAGGCCATTTACATGCAGCGACGATACCGAGTGAACAGTGAGGACTGAAGAGCGACTGGACCAGACTCCTGTGTTGAGGAAAGAAAAGATAGGTACACCACAGTTCATCGCGGAACTTGAACTCCAAGGAGACCTCGTTGTTATTAGGAAAAGGGGGCTATTTCTGAAAGCGTGCTCGTCTAGGCATTTCCACAGACCACATGATTTGCGATGAGAGTACCTCTAGGTACAGAAATACCTATTACCTGCGTGGCACCTTCATAAAGCTTGAAACTCCCAGCTTTTCTATGACACTGCACTGAGTGTTGCAAGTATCAGTGGTAAGTATCCAGATCGAACCCCGCCTGAGGGCATGTACTACGCACATACTGACCTTAAGGTACCTCTACCTACCTATGTACAGTACTGGCTGGGTAAATAGAACAACCTCAGTGAATGACGCCGCGTGGCCATGAAGAGAACATTCTGATCACTCCGCCATTCCCGGGACACAATGGCACATGAAAGCCAGTAATGAGGTCTGATGTCATCTAAATGGCTTCGTTTGATCATCAACGGCGGGAAGTAAACAAATAGCGTCCAAAATTAGGACCGAAGCATACACCTACCTCCAAGCACCTCTAGCTCAGGTATTAAGTGTCAGTTGTTCGACCACGGCGTTTCGTGCCCGACTGCAGTGGACGCCTTTTGCGCCCCCACTCCCGAGCTGCCTGAGTGAGACGAAGGAGGACTGAGAAGCCACGGTATGGCAGCAAGGTACCTCTACCACTGCACTCACTCAGGCAACTTGAACCTGAAGACTGAATAGAAGGGGCCAGAGTAAGTAGCCCACTGCCAGGGATCGGAATGGAAAGGAAGTACCTTGGATCAAAAACTGTTAGAGAGGGTAGTAGAGGGATCAAATTATGTATGGAAAAGTTTCCCGATAAGTACTAACAGATGATGAGGCTGGGTACTCCCAGTTTCTGGGCAGTTGCCGGGCGGGTGGGAAGGCACAAGCGTTGCAGGGCAAGAACGGTTGCTCGAAGGTTTGAAGCTCACGGCGGTCCTGGGATACTAGTGTAATTCGTGTGTAGTACAGTAATCTGGTGCAGTGGTGGTTGGAGGAAGTCGCGATGCTCTCACGACAGGAGCTGAGCGGGAGCTTGGCGGTCGGTCAAATTCCCGGCCAAGGGGGCAAGAGCTGACCTGATATTCAGAACTGAACCTGAGAGACAGAAGTTAAGGAGGAGACGGAAGACCTGACGCGATTGTATAAGGGGAGAGTACCTACCACCTACTTATCTAAATGAACAGTCCCCGTGATGGACTGCGAACACAACCAAAGGATCATTGACTGGCGGGCTGCCCAGGACCATGAACTTCAAAAGCAAGAGCCTGGCTCAAGAACCTGAGGAAGACAGGGGAGCGGCCTGCATGGTTGGCAAGAGCAAAAAACAACTGATGCCACTGTAGTGCTCACTGCTTCGAGAGGGTCAGAACAGGTCGACCACGAGTGTTTCCTCCGTCGCCAAAAGAGCAGTGAGTCGAATGCATTCACTGCACCTCGCTGCCAAAACCGTCGGCCCAAATTCAAACCAAAGCTAGTGGGCCACAGCAACAGATTATGGGACAATGAAGGACAGTTTCTGCTTTCAAATTACGGAGTGTCTTGTCAGTCCGCAATGATGTGGCTACCTCTAGGCAATGTGCAACGCCAACAGGCAAGCGAGATTCTTTTGCACCGCTTCGACGGAATCCTCGTAGAAACAAACTACCTACCTTTTACCGGTCGTAAAAGTACCGCAAGCAACAGTGGATGAAAAAGACAATCACAACAAGAAGATGAGGAGAGCAAGAAGCTCTGACAACTAGTTTGTCAAATTGAACTACATGAAAAAAAAAGTTGAAAAAAGGAAAGTCTTGCGACGGGAATTGAGCCCGACGTGGGGGTCGAACCCACAACCTTGAGATTAAGAGTCTCACGCTCTACCGATTGAGCTAGCCGGGCAGCTTGTTGAGCTGCCGTGATTGGTTGAGAATGAGGTTTAGATCAAGAGCCTATATATCCAATATCTCAATTAGACGGATTCCTAAAAGTCCACGAAAGCTGCCATTGTGCGATCATCCCCTCACGTCGTTGGCTTCAGATTCTGTTGGAGAATCAAGATTGAAGTTGCGTACATGCGAATGAAACATGAGTTATTTGCTAAATTTTCAGTCCCTATACTATCACTACCGTTCAATCGTTCTCTCCTTCACCAGCCTTTCTGATTTTCAACCGTGAATATTTTCGACTAAGCTCGCTTTAAGCAAAGGAAAAGATATGGAAAGGTAGATGCCACCCTTGATGTGATGCTAAACATTATGTACTTGAGAACAAGATTACCACATTACACTTAGTAAGCGAGAAGTGGCTTGCTGTAGATGCAGCCTTATAGACGAGAAAAACAAAAGAAAAGAAAACCAAAAAAAAAAAAAAAAAAAGGTTGAAGAAAGAGGTCGTTGAGATATGCCCCGTAAGAAGGAAACCCTCGTCAAGTTGCGTTACAAGGTACCTTGAATTATCGTCTCCATTACCATCAGGTCATCTCACCAGCGCCGTTGATACACCGCCACCCAGCCACACCATGATAGCACACCACATAAGGAGATATCTCCAAACTCCCGAACAAACACAAGACGAACGAAGCCAAGTCGTGGTATTTAGAGTTCTTTCAACAGCAGCCCTTGCCACCAACCAGGTCTGGTTGAGTAAATGGGTATCATTTTGGTCTGTCAACCAATCCATGCTGTGGGTGTGCTTGCTGAGAAAGCACTCCAAATTTGTAAACATAAAGGATAAAGAAGAAGGAGCGAAAGTGAGAGAGAGGGAAAAAGGCACATAAAAAGGACGCCATGCCGCTGCCGTTACCAGTTGCCGCCTGCTGCTGAGGATCTTGTCATAAACCCGAGGTGATATTAACGCTTGAATGATTGATAATGACAAAGAATGAACAAGAATGCTAGTGGAACCCCATGAAAAAGTTGTGGTATCTCCTCCTGTCTGACTGACTGACCAACAAAACCATCTAATCCCATTGAGAACCCATCTAATCGCATCACCCCAATGTCCCTTTACATCTGAGGCGCACCAGATCGACTTTTACTTAGCCCCTCCAGCAGCTCATGTGGTGGTATCCTCTGGATGCCACTGCCGCGGTCATACATGGACGTCGGGGCGGGCACGTAACCCTCGCGCTTCTTGCGGATTCTGTCGAGGATCAAACCGGCCACGACGATGAGGAGCATGAGGGCGAGCGAAATACCGAGGCCGATGAGAACAACAAACACTAGTGGCAGGTGTTTGCCATCCTTACCGAAGAAGTTTTGCTTTTCCGAGAAGACAACAGCAAGCGACCCAGGGGTGTTACCGGAGTTGGTGGTCAGAATATAGGGCCTAAAGTTTGCGCCGTCAAAGAGGACGCCAGAGGCTGAGCCGAAGTCGGGTAAAACAATGTGGCCGGTGACCATAAGGACCTCCTTGTCGTCGATCAGGGAGTGTTTGTCATGCGACTGGCTGAGCTGGAAGATCTGGAGACCACGGATCTTGGTGCCGGGCTGCAGAGTCTGGCCAACGGAATGCCAGGATGATCCATCATCCTTCTCGGACTTCATGAGGTAAACCGAGCCGTTGGAGGAGGTTCCTGATACCCAGATTTGCTTGTTGTCGCTTGTGCCGGCAGTAAGAACCTCGACCGGTCCGGGGAGCTGGCCGGCATCAGGGTAAGCGTCCCATACCAGGGTCTTGGGGTCGTAAGTGGCCAGGTAGGCTGAGGCGGTGTTGTTGATGGTAAGGTTGCCGCCAGCAAGGAGCAGGTTCTCATCGACCCACAAGAGCGTGTTGACGGTTCCTCCAAGGTTTTGGCCTGCTTGTTGCCATTGCGACGAAGATGTGCTGAAGAAGCAGACGCCTGGACAATCGAGAGAGCCCGCCTGAGTGAAGGATCCTCCGACATAGACGTCGTCTGTGCCGTCACGAACAGCAATGGAAGAGACAGTACCGTCACCGCCGTTCAAAGAGGGTGGTTGCGAGCTGAAGGACATGCTGGCAAGGTTGTAAGTGACCAATGCCTTCACTTCGTTGCCATTGACTGTGCCAGTGATGTTGCCACCGGCAAACAGGATGTCATTATGCACAACCAGGGCCATGACAGTTGAATCCTGTGAGATACCATCACCAAGACCAGAGATTTCGTTGTTCTTTTTGCCGTCCATAATAAGGAGGTTGTTGATCGCAGATTCGCTACCGTTTGCAGTGAAGTGACCACCGAGAATAGTAAGATTCCTCTTGTTTTCCTGGTCGAAGATGCCTGTGACGACTCCTTGTAGGCTGTCAGCGCTACCAGCGCTTATCGAACTATCGCGCTTGGCCAATGAATTGGAGCTGGACGGCTTAGAGGGAGCTTGTATTTTCACTGGCAGACGACTGAGCGTTTCTCCCAAACCCGCAATGTCCCTCATACCGAGCGTGGACGATACCAACGAGCCAGCGTAGAGGGAACCGCTGCCAGAGCGATCAAGGATGGACGTTGATAGGACACCATCAACCGACTCCAACTGGAGATCTATGTTTTGTAGCCAGTTCTTTTGTGAAGGCACCCAAATGCCGAAACCAGTTACGGAAACAGCAGGGTTTTTGTCAAAGGCATTTAGCTCGTCAAAGTCGCCGTTAACGCTTACGACAAACTCTGGAGTTGACCCGGTAATGTTCATCGTCAAGCCAACAACGCGCATGACCTTGCCATTGACACCAGCACCGAGAGGGCTCCACGTGTTCTTCTCGGTGTCGTAGGCGGCAACATTGTTGAGACCGTCTACCGGCTTCTCGGAAGTGCTGTTAAAACTTCCCCCAACGTACAATGTGTTGCCGTCCAATATCATCGATTGAACTTCGCCGTTGAGTCCGCCATCCAATGTCTTGTTGGTCGAGTCCTTGGTGTTTAGGGCAACAACGTGCTCAGCAGATGGCGAGGTGAAATTGCCTCCAACGAAAACGGTATCGCCAGAGGTGGCGAGAGTGTTGACAGCGGATTTACCAGAGAAGCTCGATCCAAGGCGGTTGACAGCCGAGGCCGTGAAGTCGCTAACATTCACATGTTGGCCAGGCGTGTATTCAAACAACCCATTCAGGCCACCCGTACTGTTAATCAAGGTGAAGGCGATGCTTTGGGCGACGAGAGTAAGACTGGCCAAGTCCTGGCCAGCAACTGGCGTCAAGGTGATTTGGGGCCGAAAGCTTGACGAGCTCGCATCAACCATGCCATTATAAATCTGATCGTACTTGTCGAAGTTATTTGTCTGGTACAGTGTTTGGTCGACCGGTCCACTCTTGGTAGGGTCGGCAGTCATTTGACCTGACAGATGAACCTGTCCTCTGCTCGAGCATGTGTCATCCTGGAGACACCCGGGTGTGTACAAGTTGACGGAGTAGAAGCCCGATTCCCTGATGTCCGGCGAGAAAACAATCTTGGCCGAGGTGTCGGTAATGGGTGCGGAGATTTGAGCAGTCAGGTATTCGGCGGTGCTCTGATGAGAAGGGGTGACCTGCCAAGGGCCTGTGGCAGTAGACGACGACTTGAACTTAAGATTTGCACAAGTAGGCTCGTTGAAGTCATTGATCGCGTACGAAAAAATATCGTCTCCAAATAGCTCGATCCCGTTCAAACCTCCACCGTTTCCGTAATAGTCCGAAATATCGATACGAAACTCGTTCATACCGATGACGTTGATGAAGTGGAAATCCTGGAATTTGATAGTCTGATTGTTGCTTAGTGGGCACTCGCTCGTACACGTAGCGTTCTTGTTCGTGACTGGGTCGACATAGGTCATGTTCATGATGCCGTTGATGGGTAGCGCAGTGAATCGCCATGTCTTTGTCCCAGCGCCGTCCAGGTGCGTGTTGTATAGGCGAAGCTTTGTCGGCCGGAAACCGTGTCTAAACTTTGCCTGCCAAAATCCCGGTGAGTTGTCCTGCAGCAACCATGTCTTGCCTGCCCCGTCGGTTCCGCTAGTACTGCACACAATGTTCTTGGGATCACTGAACCCATCCCTGGTTGTCGAAGGGCTGGCTGAGATGGTGGCGGAGGAGAGGTTGATAACTTGGCCATCGCGCTCAGTCGGCGCAGTCGCGTTTCCCAGACCTGTGAAGCTTCCTCCGTAAATGATATGACCATTGGATGCCTTCGTAATGGAGTTCACAGGTCCGTTAAACCCCCTAAATGGTAAATCCGTCCATCCCTGTCCTCCAACCCATGCGATCGCATTCCTAGAGTCTTTGCCGACGAAATTTCCACCCACGTATACCGAGTTGGTGTCACGGTCACACAGCACAGCATAGACCTGACCTTCTAGACCTGACAGTGTCTCAATGCTGGACGTGTTTGGGTTGAACAGCGCTATCGCTTTGGACTCTCTAATATCGGGACTTCCACTTCCGTTCGTCCGCAGCTGCAAACTCGTGAAATTTCCGCCGATAATCACTCCATCCTCCTTCCCGTTGCCCTCCACAAACGTGCACATGGCCAAGATGGTCGCATCTGCGGTGACAACGGGGCTGAAGATGCCGTTGGGCATGCGTGCCATAAGCGACTGGCTGCCATTTGTTGTGAAAGGTTGTTCATTTTGTTCCTCGAACTGGAAGAGAGATATTCCTGAAAAGTCGCCAGCAAGGGCTACCCGACCAAGGTCCTTGAGGTCAAGATTTGTCGCGGGCGCGGGGGTAAACGATATCGCGGTGACGGGTGATAGCGCTACTGAAGATAAGGTGAGAAGAACGGATATCGGGGAGAGGGACTGGCCACGCGCATCATTGCGCCGGCGGAAAGGTAATCGCATCGCGATTCCGGGTAAGTTTATGTGGTGGAGAGAGATGTTGCCAACCGGAGGGAGCACATATACTGCTCTGGGTCGTGGTAGTCGGGGTCAAAGTTGCTATGGTCGGAAGGCCATAACCACGAATGGTGAGTACCTAAACAGTTGAACAGTTCGCGATAAGGTAGGGACCGAGCGCGTAGTGGTTCGAGCAGTGGAAGTTGCCGCCGACGTCAATTAGGTGAGATATCCAGGTCCGGAAGACGATCTTTAAAAGAAATTTATTTTTTTTTTTTTTTTTAAAAAAAAAAAAGAGCGAGGCGCCGTTGTTGGACGGGCTCAAACGAGAGTGATGTTGATTAGAGTGAAGTGGAATTAGGGAGGAGTATCCTAGTCGTCGATACCGAACGGGTTTGCTAGGACGAGAGATTGAGGATGGGGACGGCGACGAGGTCTGGTGTGTCGACGAAGAGTTGGGCTTCGCGACCTTGCGACCTGGTTAGGTTTGTTGTGGGTTTCGCCTTGACCGGCCGGGCGGGTACCGCCTGAAATGTGTGATGACGCTCAAGAATGCTGAGATGGAGGGTGACCCGAACTCCCGTCTGGGTGTCGAAGAAAATGAGTGGAAGTTGTGGTACAACTGAAATGAATGAATGTGTTTGGATTGGGGGTCCTGTTGGTGTGACACTCAAAGCTTCGCTCGTTGCCTCTATGTAAGGTAGTTGCACGTTGCACGGACCGCAAATTCCTCCCACGTACTGGTACGGGCAGCCACGAGCACAACCACGGCAGCTGTTCCTGTTCCTGTCTCTGTGTACCTTCCCTCCAGCAAATGACTGGGCAACCGGGGTCGGTGCAATGTCCGCTTGTCTACAACGGGAAACACAACCGTAGCTGCGTCGACAAATGGACCGTCGTCACCTGAAGCAGCCTTGAAAGCGGTTAGTCCTGACCGGGCGACAAGCTGCTGGTGCTTGTTCTTGTTCTCGGCCTGTTGATGTTCAAATGTCCAAAGGGCGGCACAAACATGATGCGCCCACAGGGCACCTTTCAACAAGAATCAAGGACGAAAAGCTGTAGGTGCCGATATCTTGATCTGATATTGCTCGTGTCGCTCGTGATCAGATTTTCTGTGCCAGTTGCTGCACCTTGGAGCTCAAGGTTGGCTTGCCTGCGTTTCGAAGATGCGCGTGAGAGATGGCCCGCGCGCTCAGACAGCTTCGGACGACGGCGTGCGAGGTGGCGGATCGCTGGGCGCACGTTTATGATTGTGTGCCGTGCTTCCTCGAGTGTTCTCGATGTTTTCGATATTGATAGCTTTGAGCCTTTGATCGATGGAGTGATGGGGGAGGATTGGCCAGGAGGCGATTTCCTTGATCTTCCACTCAGGTTCCGTTCTCCCTTGAACGTTCAATGTCGTTTATTAAAGAGTGCTCCACAACTTAAATGAGTGTTACTCCGCTTCGCAGGCGGCTCGTCGTGCAACCCCAGGTCGCTCTTTCGTCGCACAAAATGTCTCTCTCAACCCGCAACACAACGAAGAAAAGATGAGTGTGTTTCGAAGCTCCTGTTTGTTGTCTGATTACGCTGGTTTTCTCGAGTCTCGAGTACCGACCAAGAACGCTGTGCAGTGACGTGCATTACATTCGCAACGAGCTCTCCTTTTTCACAAAGCCGGGGTCTCAATTGATGTCTCAGAGAACAACCTTAGTCCGACGATCAGGGGCCGGCGGCCGCGCCTTCTTCAGAGGCGAGCGATTGGTGACCGCTGGGCGACTGCACAACCGCAATACGAAGAAGAGTGACAGGACGGCTACCCGTATTGCTTCAAAATGTTCAAAGACTTGGACAAGCCAACAAAAATAAGAGAAAGAAAAAAGGAATGGTGCGATTGAAGGGCAAAAAGAATGGCGAGTATCGTGAAGGTGATGATTGCTGAAATGATTGTCGTGGCGCTGTTCGTTTTGTCTTCGTATCCTTCAACCTCACGAAAAACGCAGGCCGAAAGACCCTCAAAGCCTCCGAAAATCTCAAACAGCTATTCATGCTGGCGTGGCTACCCACCCCATCAGCCAAGCCCAAGCAGTCCACAGCGGACATTCAGGGGCACCCGGTGTTCTGCGTCGGGACTATCGTGCGATTGGGTTAGCTGGGTGAATAGCGACAGGGGTCGTCCCAGATTCCGCAGCCATCGCAGCGATCGCTTTCAGGAACGGCGATCACCTCACGATTCACTGCAGTGACTGTCCTGAGCAGGTGCTTGAGTGCTCTATGAGTCTCGATGTGAAGGGGACAGCGCTTCACACGAATATTGTCTAGTCAATCAAACTCGGAAAAAGCCACCATTTGTTAGGAAGCTAAACAAATCTTGTGGAAGAAAGCGAGAATTCAGTTCCGAGTCCCTCGCGTGCCTCTGTGCGCAGCCGAAGCCACGAGGCGCCCGCCGCACGAACCGGCCGACATCAGCGTTGGATCCCATCCTCCCTTCTCACCACGGCGCTCAAAAGACCTGGACTAGACGTTCCAAGCTCCCAGCTCGGTGTTCCCCTCGCGAGCCGTTATGCATCGGTCCTGTGACCTTCGAGTGGACGCTTTCATCGTTGGGGATAAATGTTGGTCTGTCATGGCAGCTAACTCACCAACTTGCCCAGGTACTGACATGCTTAGAGGTTGTGAGAAATGGTACCGTTGGCTTTCACCCTACCCGCCATTGCTTTGTTTCGGCTTTCGAACCAATATCAAGTGAAAATCACCTCCGTAGTTGTATGAGGTAAAGGTGTCAATGGACACGGCACCCAAACAGCGAACAACGGTCGTTCCCAGCGTCGATCATGCGTAAAAGGAACCGTTATGGTAGAAGGCTTTGCGTTCCTGACAAAGCGGACGGGATCGACAGACGTGCGTTGCATATGACTTATGCGAAACATTTGGGGTTCATCTGGCTTTTGTACCGCCTTATTGGCGCATGAACCTACGAAGTACGTAACTGTGCGTTTCTAGAATAGACTTGGGGAACGCAACGAGCTTGTATCGGCGCGGCCACAGTTCTGTCCTTCATACCTTCTTGGAAAGGCTTTCCATATGTCACAAAGCCGAATGTACAAGGCCTGCTCAGTATAGACTCTAATCAAAACCAATGCGATTGTGTACGGCAAGTCCAAACGATTGGAGACTCAGCGAATCAAGACAGCACTTCCGAGTAATGACTGTGTTTCTGTGCCAACTGACCTCTTCCTTGGATATATCATTTCATGGGTATCATCAGTCGTCGTCCATTTCCTGCAACCATCATGCCCTCTTTGCCACGGCACTATCTGCAGCCGTCGCTTTTGTCTTCTCCTTCTTCGCAGCCGCCGCCGTCTCCCTCTTCACTGCCGGCGCCTTCTTGGCAGCCGTCGTTGCTTTGGGCGCCGCACTCTTCTTCCCCAGTATAGTGTTTCCCGCCGCTCTCATCCGGTCCTTATACTGTCTCGGACTCTCGATTTCCCTTCTCCTTCCTAGGCCGAAGAATCCCGTCAGGGTATTCGCCCACATCCCCTTCCCCTTCCTCCTCGCCGCCGCCTCAGCATTCTTATACACCTGCTCCATCCTAGGCCCGCCAAACTCCGCGCCCGTCTTGGCTTCGTACGTGGTCGCCAGCCCAAGTTTAAGCATTTCCAGCCCAACGTCCTTGCGCAGGAAGAAGGGCGGTTTCCGAACGAAGACGGTCGCAACGACCCGGTCGTACTGATCCTTGCGGTATATGCGTGCCCGGACGCGCTTGCCGAGGATGTAGTTTCGGAGCCACTGGAGGGCTTCGCTCGAGTAGGGTTGTGCGGGCCGGCCGAAGTGGGCGCCTTCTGGGGCGTCGATGCCTGCGATGCGGATTGGGATCTGGCAAAAGCGGCACTCGAGTCAACACTTTATCGCCGCTCATTCTTTCATTCACATGTTACATTTCGTAGTGTTGGAGACTGCGCAAAGGCAAACTAACCGTTCGATCCTTCAATTCCTTCCTAACCATTGGCACCCTACGCAACCAACCCCACCCCGCCAACCGCCCGCCGGGCGTGTGAAAGAAATGGAAGTTATCGCCGTCGCCTACACTCGTCACCTTGCCCAGCAGCGTGCGCCGCCGAAAGAAGCCGGGCGAGATATATGCGGTGCCGCGAAAGCGGCGGAGAAACGAACGCCAGATGCCGAAGAGCGCGAAAGCTCCGATGGTCGGAAGGGTGTAGAGCACGATCGATCGCGGTTCTTGGTAGTGCTGCCAGTCGATAAGCGTCCAAAGCGAATCGTTCCAGGAAATGGCTGTCTTTTTTAGTTCGGGCGGAATGGGCGGTATGCCTGCCAAATCTGCGGCAGGCGGCGGCGCACGCTCCGTTGGACGAGGCGAGTTGGAATGGAGATTCGAAGGCATGCTGTGAATGCCATGATTGCTGTGGTTGACGTTTGTTGTTGATGTTGTTGATGAATACTTGATTGAAGAAGAGGGTGATGGAGTTCCCTCATCCTTCCCGGTAGGCGATGCCCACAGACCCCATGGCATCGTCAAGAGCTGGGGGAATGGGGAAAATGAGGAAAATGGGGAATCGTAGCGGTGATGTCGGTTGCGATGCGCGTTCCTGCGTTATGCGATACGACGAACGGGTTGGGGCAGGCAGGATTTAAGGGACTCAGTGCACGGTCCTCATTCCCCGATCCCCATATTGCTTGGCGTGGATTGGCTCTACACGTGTACGCAGTAGGTCCAAGTGCCCTTTTGACAGCAGCGCCAAGAGTGGCCGGTCCTCCAGCTGACTTGGACCCCCTTCCGTGATCCGTCGTTCTGTTCCCCAACCCAACCAACCACGGCACTTTTGTCGAAGCCAGGTGACCACTCAATTCAGGAGGTCACGTCGCTCATGGTCAGTTCGTGATTTGTCTCATTCGAAAAGAGCGATTCGCTACATTGGCTGAGCCCGTCTTCATGGCTGAGTGGCCGTGGTGCCTCTTGATCACTACTTAACGGCTGCTATTAGTGGCAGCCCTTGACAAGACTCAGAGGCTGGGTTGGGTAATCTCAAGCTTACCTAGCATGTAAGGGACCGTGATCTTTGACGATGACATGTTGAGTTTGTAAGGAGCTGCGAATCGGAATCTTGGCTTTTAGTTTCCTTTCCGATCGCTTTTTCGATGGATTCGGAGATTTGAGAGGTTGAAGGCCGATGCTAATGCCGCCAACAAACTGTTCGTTTTTCTACGCGAATTGTTACTACCAGTCTGTTACAGGCTCACTCTCGTTAAGAGGACCAGGAATAACCATGGTAAAGGGAACCTCATCCAATATCATTTAGGACTTCACTCCGAACTAGAGGCATGCTCCCTCACAAACACCATCATATCTCGGAAATCAGCTTGACTCACCTTGATCACTTCATTAGGATCGATAAGATCCATGGTTTCTGCCTCCTCGACATCACCGTCACCCCCACAGTCGTGGACAACTCCCACCTTCACGATACTTCCCCTGTTCATTGAGGCAGCAGACTCAACCCCTCCATCACTCCAGCCACGCTCCAGAACCCCAGAAGAAGCCTCCCGTAGGTCCTGGATCTTGGCCAACAACCCTCTAGTCAACTGGATCCTCCCTCTGATTTCATCAATAGCTCTATCCGTTGTTGCTCTTTCGAGGGCGCAACTCTCGCAACACCTGTCGACTCGGTATGTTGAAAGCGGATGCGTCCACATGATATTGCAGCCTTCGTCGATCTTGCCTTGGTCGAAGTTGCGTTCTGACTGGCACTTCTTGGTTATGCCTAGCCAGGTGAAGTGGCCGCATTTGCGATAGATGAGACGATGATGGATACACATATTTAGTGGGTGTTGTGTTGTCGTTTGATACTAGTTTGTACAAAGGGATGGCACGTAGTGAAGGATAAGGATGGGTATCTAAAGCATGATGATGTTTGGCACACATGGTATTGGCGGCGGACGTTGCTGCTTATTATGTTATTTCGTGCTGATGGAATGAGAGTTTGGTACAATGTTTCAGCACAAGACAAAAGCAAACCAACGGTGCTGTTATCTGAGATCATGTTCTCAACATAGCAGAAAATCAGTTGCGACATGTTTGTGGACAAAGACTTTGTATTGTCAACACTAGTGGTGCCATTGATTGGTCAGAGAAATGAGGACAACGAAAATTAGAGACAAACACACATGTAATAAGTTACAGGGTCTGTTTTTGATCAAACCTCAAGATCCTATGGGCAAATTTTATCATTGACTTTCCTTGGCTTTGTGGTCAAAATACATTGGATAATAGAAATGCAAGCAGTTCCGACTTGTCATTGGTACCGTAGTCTAACAACCACGGACTAAGGGAGGGCATGGATACCTGTGGCTTTCATCGCATTCGACAGATATACCACCAACTATCAAGCTTGAAGTCAGTCCAAAATACTGGTTCCTAAAACCTCCTTGAAATCTCTTGCCCATGCCAACTTTATGCCTTCCCGACCCTCCGACACATGCGGCACCTCAAAGCCCAACTTCTTTAGGGTTCCCAATAACGTGCTCTGCTCCTCCTCACCCTCATTCACCACAACGATCCCTG
Source organism: Neurospora hispaniola (assembly GCF_033458365.1). NCBI lineage: Eukaryota > Fungi > Ascomycota > Sordariomycetes > Sordariales > Sordariaceae > Neurospora > Neurospora hispaniola. Next base: position 4,025,769 of record NW_026944407.1, on the reverse strand, counting down.
TATCCGCTCTCAACAAACACTCCAGATCCGTCACCGAATCGCCAAAGTACACGCTTCCGCGCTTTTTGCTCTCCCCGGCTGCCTCTTTCAGCAGCATCGTCTCAAACCCCTCAAGCTTATCCTTAGCAGTCATCATCACTTTCCCGCCCATCTCCTCCGGTCCTTCTAGCTGTCCGCCAGGCCACTTGATCTCGTTAACCCTCTTGACGAACACACTCCGGTCCGGATCTTCAGGTTCTATCACTCCTTCAACGAACGCCCTGGACCAGTTCACGCTCACTAGCCCCAATTTGTCTCCCCTCGCCTTAGCTTGTTGCACAAACTCCGAAAATCCCTTTCTCACCCTCACTGCCTTCCCTTCATCCCCGTCCCTGTCGGGATTCCACCCCTCGCCAATCCGTCGAGCCTCTCTCCCGAATTGTTCCCACTGCTCACTTGTCAACCTGGCAAAGAACCCTGTATTAACTACTCTCTCCGCACTAGAGAGTTCAACGGTTTTCAAGCTCTCTAGGTACGCCAGCTCCTGCGCTAATCGTTTTCTATCCTCGGCTTTGGGGACGTATAACTCTTTGTGTTTTGCGTAGTCGGCGAGGTATAGGTCGACTACCCGTTTCCAGTTTTCGGAGGCCTCTTGTTGAGAGTAGGCGGAACCGCGAGAGGAGATGGCAAATTGAGCGAGAACGCTGATAGTGTCTTGCTGGGTAACGGTACCGTCGAAGTCAAAGACTATAAAGCGAGCCATTCTTTTGGCAAGGTTGCGAGTTATGTTTTGATGAGCGGGTTTCCAGAAAGGCATTGAACCCGAAAGGAGGTTGGCTCGGATCAGAATGAATGTGGCTTTATTTAGGGTTGTGATATCCCGAAGGTGGGTGGAGGTAAGTAGGTAGTGGAAACTCCAGAGGAACTGTAGCCAGGACAAGAAGGAAAGCACCAGTAACTAGTAGCACTTCTTGGCCAGTAAGAATCGGGAATGATTAACATAAGGCCCCACTTCATTTATGGACAATGTTGTTGACCAAAGGATCGCCCAAAGTGTTGTACCAACGTCACGCATTGTGACTAACGCTTGGAATGTAAGAGCCTTTGCATAACCAACGACTGCAACGCTTTGACGCAATTGAAGGAACGAATAACCCAAACTTGAAAATCGACTTTGTTAAGTGATGCAACGGGTATCATTGTGTGAGCATGGTCTTAAAAGACCGCTCGTCTTGCGAGCGAGGAAAAAACGCAGCAAACCCAGTCTACTCTAAACGCCTAACGTAAAGCAAGTAAATGGGCCAGAAGGAAAATCGCATCCATCAAGACCCCACTCAGTCCTGTCTTCTCAAAACAGGACGTCCTCCATCTTGATATCGTCATCGTCCTCATCCTCGGATGCGATTTCGGGTTTGGGTGCCGCTTCGTTGGTTGGTGCCGGCAGGTCCTTATCAGAAATCATACTCTGGTATTCCGGTTTCAGAGACCAGTGGTTTGCAAAAGTACCAGTTCGGTGAATAACGGCAATCTTGTCCAAGCACTCTCGAATGAACGCCTCGGGCTGAGGAATCCGAGAGCGCAGCGCCTTGATGGACCAGTACATGTAGACGGAGAAGCATTTGGCGAGCTCGTCGAGCAGCTGGTTCTCTGGCCAGCGAGCTGTCTTGTTGTCCATCTTCTTGGCCTTGCTCGGAGCCTCGGTCGTGCGCTATTGTTTGCTATTAGTGAAAGCTCTAGTGGTGATATGTCTTCAAATACACGCACCAAAAATGTTTCCCAGCCCTTGGGATCCGTGATGCCATTGGGTGGCAGACGATCCAGGACCTGTACTGTATGTTTGGGAGCCGTCTGCTTCTGGCCTCGAGCAGCAAGCGCATAGTCTGTTTCGGGATTTTCCAAAGGAGTAGCGACAACCTCACGCTTGATTGTTGCTGCAATCGCCGTTTGTTCTGAACTCCAAAGTTAGCACCTATCAAGGCAGGCCAGCTGAGATTGAGTGTAACGAACTCGGGATGGCCTTCTTGGTGTACTGCTGTCCCTTCTTTCCGCGCTCCTGAGGTGGCTCCGACTGCTTCATCTGCTGGCGCACAAGGTGTGCAGGTATTCCCTGCGCTAAAGCCTCAGCCCGCTCCTTGTTCTTGGCGGCATAACTTGGGTGATCATGTTCACCAAAGATGAAGGTGTTGTTGACGTTAGCATCCACCATGTCGAGGTTGTATTCCTTAGGAATATCGTAGTGTTGTGGAAGATCGTCGAGGAGAATTTGTAGCTTCTGAAAGCCCAAACAGTCTCAGTAACCTATTAAAACGTAGTGCTTGTCACGGAGTGCTGCTACTGACCTCCGGTTGACCATCTTGTACAATTCGACGAACTTTGCCAATCTGAATCTCCGCATCATCGGGAAGCGAAGCCCATGCTTTCCAGACATACCCCGGAAGGCGAGCCAGATAAGCGTTTTTCAAGGGATAATCATTGGGATCGTAGAACCCCAAGTCGGCTGATTCGTCAAGCTCGTCTTCGGCGAAGGCTGCGTCCGGGTCAGGCTTGATTCTCATTGGATCGGCCATGATTGGAGTTGGTCGCTGTGTGACGAAACTAGCAAATATTAATATGTGCGTAAAATGGCCTTTTCGTTCGCTGGTTGTCGGCGTCTTGTGGTAGCGTGGACGGAAAGTTGGGGCGTGATTGTCGTGGTTGTTGTTGTAGAGAGGTTGCCTGGGAGAAAGCAGCCGCGAGCGTCAACGTCAGGACAAAGACCGTTGTACCTTGGATACGTACCTGTATACTATTATGTAAGCCGCTACCTGATCCTAGCGCGACCCGCTCTCCCGCAAACGGAGCGGCTAGTGGGGTCCCTGGTGGCAAGTACTTACCTGAACCTAGGATTATGCATACATCTTTCAGTTAAAGGTTGACTTCAGTCTGGTGAAGGCGCCTGTGGTTTTGGATTTTTCTGAGGGGAGTCTCAAACTTGGAGTCTCGGCATAGGTTGCAGTACGGCTGTCCACGTGAGCGTTCTTGTTTGTATCCGGCGATATTTTCTTTGGGCTCAAAGAAAGGAACAGAAGTGGAAGTACGGTACGAAGAGTGCCTTGGGTCTTTTTGAAAACAAGCCGATGTTGGCTGATTAGGAGGAAAAGTGAGCTCACCACGGGGCATTGAGGTTAGGTATCTTGCATAAACTGCTTTCCTCGACGTAGTGTCCATACTATCATATGTGCACAGCACATCTTCCCAATGCCCTGTTAGTCAGGTCCTGGTTGGTCGTGACTGGTTGACGCATTACTCCATGGCCTTCTTTCTCTGATAGCGACCTTGGCCGTTCCTGATTGGCTGACCTCTGGCGCAACCCCCCTCAAAAGATCACTGGCAGTTCGCCGCCGTCCTTGAACATCCGAACCAAAATCCTTCTTGCACCCATCATCCTCTGTTTTGCGCGCCGCCACAATCATCTCAACAACAACGTTACCTTATCGCATCGAACGAACGGCACCAGCAACATCGCGACCCTTCATCGTATTTTCTTCAATCTAAATAACCGACAAAGACCGGTACTGCTTGATCGTGGAACGTGACCGCAATATACCGATACGCTTTTAATATTGAAATTGCAGCAACAGCTACTTGTACTAGGTCTTGGATTCGAACAAGATGACAATGTCTGCCGAGGAACACGAGCTGATGGAGAGGATTGCCCGTGTGGCCGGTCAGATCAACCAGCACAAAAATCAACAAGCAGGCCTTGTTCCGCCGCAGAGCAGCCACGCACCACCGCATCACCGTACGTCCGTGGAGTATCATAACAGCAACCGTGCTGGTATTGACGGTCTTGAAGACTCAGGTTATTCTGGAAGCTGGCGTCATCAAAGAGGAGGCTACCCATACCCAACCCGCGCCCATTACACCAAGCCTGTCCACCGTCACAGGACCTTGGTGCTGAACGGCGCGTCTCAACAAGGTAAAGCAGGTCAGCCCACTTCAGGCGCCGCGCTCGACTCGTCCCCGTCGTCCTGGGTAGCAAAGAACGACCGTCACCTTCAAATCATCAATTCGTCCATCTATCACAAGGAAGCGCAGGCTCGCACTCGGGCCATCGAGCAAACTCTGCGCCAGAAGCAACAACAGAGAGATGATCTGGAACGAACCAAGTTGATCAACCATCTACACCGTGCTGGCGATCGGTCGGCAGCGGTACCAAACCAATATGAACTAACCGTGCAGGGTATACGTTTTGCCGTTACGAAGAACGGAAGCAAACTTGTCAAGATTCCCGGTGCGTCGAAACCGCGGCCACAAGTGCTGGATGTGCCGAATACTCACCCTGTCACAGGCGATCTCAACTCAGGGCCGACCCCGAAAATGGCTATCGTAGGCGGTGTCAAGTTCTACCGCAGCAAGAACGGGAATTTGTACCGCCATGGTATTGTTAAAGCGCAGCGGTATGTGGCCCGGTCCCCTTTGAATCATCCGCTAATTCTAGTTTGTGGTAGGCAATCCGGCGCTGTCAAGAAGGTCAACGTGCCTTGTCGCAATTTCTCCATGACCGGTAACTCCAACTTTTCAGATTTCGGAACCTTAACCGACACCACGTCGAAATGACTGGGTCTGGTAAGTCTAAACGATGTTTATACTGACATCCCCCGCAGGTTCATGCACCAAAGGCCCTCGGTGCCGATATATCCACGACCCAGCCAAGGTTGCCATTTGCAAGGACTTTCTCCAACAAGAAGAATGCATCAACGGTGACTCTTGCGATCTTTCGCACGATCTCTCCGCGGAACGCACCCCCACGTGCTTGCACTTCATTAAGGACAGTTGCACCAAACCTGACTGCAAATTCACTCACGCAAAGGTGTCTCCAGCTGCCCCGGTCTGCCGAGAATTTGGCCTCTACGGCTACTGCGAGAAGGGTGCAAGCTGCACCAACCGCCATGTTTTCGAATGTCCCGACTTCAGCAACACTGGCGTGTGTAATACCAAGGGCTGTAAACTGCCGCACCGGGAGAGGGCAAGCGTCTTGCGCAGGGTCAATGCCCGCGACGACGCGGAGATGGAAGATCTATCCAGCGACGACGAATCAGTCGATAGCGACGATATCGACTCGGACGACGTTGACGAGTTTGTTGGCCAGGACGACGATCCTGACTTGGATTTCGCCGAGCAAAAGGACTTCATCAAGTTTTGATTGGTGCAGTCCTGGCTCGTTTGTTTTGGTCCTTGGTTTTTCCTAAGCCTTGCTGGCTTATTGATACCCTTTGATGTTTCTGTTTTCTGTAGCGCAACCCGTTACACTTTCCGGGTTGGCAGTGGGTAAAGGAGGATAATAAAAGTAAAAAAAGGAGGGAAGAGAAAAGCAAACGGAAAGAAAAGAGAGAAAAGAAGATGTCACTTTGAGAAACAGCCCAGACTAGGCAATATTATTATAGATAATAGGAGAGCATGACCGCACTTGGTACATGATAACAATGATTGGCCTGTGGTGAATGTCGACCCCGATGTGCTGCGGCAAGCTCCAAGCAGGTACCGCGAAATGTTATCCTGATCATCCAATGGCTGCTGAGAGTTAGTCTGCCGAGAGCTTAATAGCCACACCATCACTGCCATTCCTTCTTCACCCGGGCCCGGAGTATCATAGACCACCCCGCATTCGCAACCTTAACCCCCTATGCTCTCCGCTAAATATTCGTATGAATTCGCTGCTGCCTAACGAGAGTGTAGCGATGGGATTCCCTTCTTCTTGGGCATACAAATTTCTGTCCAGAAGTAACCTCGCCGCTTACGCTTTCCAAAATCCATACAGCTACTCCTCTTACGACCCCTTAATGCTGTACACGTATATAGATCAGCACCTGCAGATATCCCACATTCCACAATACTACTAGTCTCATGATCTTTCTATACCTAACTCCCACCTCCTCTCCCGCACTTTTGTGGATAGTCAGAAACTACATCAGTCATTGTTTAGTAAAGGACTAAGGAGCACTGGGGTCTAGGCGACTAAAACAGTTTCATATATACCACGTTCTCGGATTTACAACCACAACCACTCAGGTGGCGCGGATGTAATGAAACCCAGACTCAGACCCTTGCATAAAGCACTAGTCCAGTACGCAGATTGAAGGCCTGCGGCCGCCGTGCGGTTCGGTTGAGCAAAGCCGGTACCGAACCGTCCTGAATCCGACAAGGGGTATTTGATTGTGAGGGGTAGGAAGTGGTAAGTTTCGGCTCATGTTTTGTTTGATGAAATGTATATATACAGAGAAAGAGAGAGGGATGGAGGCAAATATCTTGGCTGCTGGTCTGTCTTCGACTATGAGGTCGACGATCTAACACCTACACCCTTTGACAAAACAAATACGTCGCAACAAGTATACACCAGAGATATCAGTAGAGATGACTACAACTACGAACGGGCACATGGACGGAGGTGACCTCAAGACAAAGTTTACACTTAAAGATGCGGTAGTGGAAAATCTTAGACCGTTGAGGGTAGTTGTCATTGGCGCTGGGTATAGTGGTATCGGGGCAGCGATTAGGTGAGTTGCTTCCCTACCTCCCGCTTTAGGCTGATGAAGTAGTCGTACCACCGGATCGATACTGACAAACATGGATGTGCTGTGAAGAATACCAGAGAAGCTACGAAATGTCGAGCTAGTGGTCTATGAGAAATACGAAGGCGTCGGAGGGACATGGTAAGTCCACGCTTTTCCTCATGAACTCATCTGGACCGCTAGTCAATTACCAAGCAAAGACACTGACACTGCAAGAAACAAAAAGGTGGGTGAACACATATCCAGGTATGTACGACCTGGTCGTGGTCCCCAAACAGCAGTAGGAAACAAAATGAATGATCAACTAACCGACAGCCAAAATGAACAAAAGGCGTCGCCTGCGACATCCCCTCTCATTCATACCAATTCTCCTATGCGCCCAACCCGAACTGGTCCAACCTCTATGCGCCAGGCCACGAGATCCAGAAATATCTGCAGGACGTGGCCGAGAAATTCGGAGCGACGAGGTTCATCAAGTTATCACATAAAGTGGAGGAATGTGTCTGGGACGATGGGCAGAAGAAATGGTTCGTTACAAGTTCAGATCAGTCTCACACACGCCAAACAAAACAGACAGGCTAACAGAACGTGAACGGAAAGGCAACTCAAAGTCATGAATCTGGTTACCGGAGAGGTGTTTTCCGATTCGGCAAATGTGCTGATTACGGCCCGAGGTCAGCTTAGCGAGCCGCGATGGCCGGATATTCTGGGAATTGACCAGTTTAAGGGGAAGAAGATGCATTCGGGGGCGTGGGATAAGAGGTAAGTGGTTGTCTGATCGGTCTTTCGGAGGCAGTCCTGAAAGGGTGCCGTGCTAACTGACCTACAGTTATGACCTCCGCAACAAGAAGATCGCTGTTGTGGGTAACGGTTCCAGTGCCATCCAGATCGTTCCCAAGCTCCAGAAACTCGAAGGAACGACGCTCTCGTGTTTCATACGATCACCGACCTGGATATCGTCAGCTTTTGGCGATAACACCATGAAAGACCTAGGAATGGATCCCAAAGTAACAGAGTGTAAGTCTTCATCTTGTTCCGATCACGGACCTCTCAGTGAACAAAAGAGCCTAACAACCTATACTCAGTCACCGAAGAACAAAAAGCCCTCTTCCGCTCCGACCCTCGCGCCCTCCTCAAATTCCGCAAAGCTTTTGAAGACTTTGGCACCTCCCTCCACAACTCCACCATGGCAGGCCACCCGATGACCATCGAGGGACAAGCTTTCTTCAAAGCGGACATGGAATCCAAGCTGTCGGCTCGTCCCGACCTGCTAGCCAAGATCATCCCAGCCTTCGCCCCTGGCTGCCGGCGCCTCACTCCAGGAAGGGGCTACCTTGAAGCCCTCCAACAACCCAACGTGACAACAATTCACGACCCCATCTCACACATTACCTCCTCCGGCATCGCGCTTGCCACTGCGGAAGAAAAGCAACACATAATCGACGCCGACGTGATCGTCTTCGCCACCGGGTTCCAAGCCTGCACCTCCCCACCCTTCCCCATCATCGGCCGGCGCGGACTTACCCTCGCCTCCCGCTGGTCCCAACACCCCGATAGCTACCTCGGTCTAGCCGTCGACGGGTTCCCCAACTATCTGATGCTGTTCGGCCCAAATACGACCATCGGGTTCGGCAGCCTGAACCGGATCCTGGAGGCGCAGGTAGACTACGTCGTCTCGGTAATCCGCAAATTACAAAAGGAGGATTACGCGTCCATGGAGCCCAAGCCGGAACGAGTGCGGGACTTTGTGGCCTTTGTGGATGCCTACTTTAAGGATACGGTGTACCTGGATAAGTGCAAGAGTTGGTATCGGTCGGAGGGCGGGACGGGAAACAGGATCGTGGCGCTGTGGCCCGGGTCGACGCAGCATGCTGTTGAGACGCTGAGGAGCCCGAGGTGGGAGGACTGGATGTATGAGGGTGCTGACAAAAGTGGGAATGGGCTGAGGTGGTTGGGGAATGGATGGAGTTTGACGCAGACGGAGGGCGATCCGAGTTGGTATTTGAATCCGGAGGAAATCGAGTTTCCGTGGGACGACAAGCCGGAGGAGAACCCGAAGTATAAGTCGAAGCCATGGTCGCATTGAGGGCGGTGGCGGTTAGAGGAAATTTTTAGCTGAAACTAGTTAGCCAAAAGCAATCTTCACGTACCTTGGACTGGAATGAACTCTGGTGAGCCGGGTATATCGCAAAGCCGCAAGATCAACGTTCACTATGTAAATCGAGTGGAATGATTAGGGTAGTGATTAATATTGTCTGTCTTTTGTAACTGTAAGTGGTCATCTTCGGCCGCCTTTGCCGATAGACTAACATGACGGGTTTCAAGTAAAGGCATAGTAACGTGATACACAAACCGCTGCACGAATTCCTTAAGCGCCAGCCTTGAATGTCCTTCCGCTTGCTGTCTTCTTCTCCTTTTCTTCCGTATCGGGCCTGGCTCTCCGGAGAACCTGGAGGAAATCGGCGGTGCGTTTGCGCATACGCGAGTGGATATACGCCTGGGATGGAATGTCAGATGGAGATCTCTGCGTAGCATGTTTCCCAATGTACCTACCTTGGAGGCCTTGATGTGATAGTGGAAGTAGTCGCGGAAGGTCTGGATATGGGAGATAACATCGGGCATCCGCTGAGGAGTGAGATGGCGAGGGAACAGGACTGCTACTGTTAGTTAAGCCCAGATACAGCTTGTTTCACGATGTGGCATACCAAAAGTGACATAACCAATCTCGCCTGTACCAGTATTCTTCACCCCCGGAACATTCTGAAGCTCGAGAGGAGGATCGTTGCGGAACAGGACCTGGGGGGCGTTCTGGATGGCTCTGCGCCGGGCATCGACGAATTCCTGGATGAAGACCTTGCCGAATACTCTGTCCGTTTCTTCCCTAAAAATGGTACTGAATATGACGGTCACACGGTCGTGGCTGGCCTTGACGTAGATAGCCTCCTCTTCTCGGTAGTGAATAGCCTTGACCTCTCCACCCTCACGGACACCCTGTGGCGCCTCCTCGGATGTAAACTTGGACGCTTCCTCCTTTAGGGCGTAGTGTTCCTGGTAGGCCTGCTCGAAGGGCGCGGCCATGGCATTGCGCTTTAACAAGGCAATCTTCATGACAAGGGCATCGCGGGCCTCCTGTTCGGCGGGGAGGTTCTCGAGGTCGACCTGGATGGAAAAGTCATAGCCGGCCTCGGGAGGGACAACGAGATCGCCATATTCGCGGTTGAGGACCTGCTCAGCGCCGTAGCGAACGAGATCCTGGAAGCATCGAATTTGGAGAGAGACGAGGATCTTGGTCTTGGATTCGGGGGTGGAGATGTGGAAGACGACGCCGTCAAAGTCGGAGACAGTCTGGTCGATGTTGACGGGGGAAGCTCTGGAATGCGCGGTGACGGCGGCGGCAGCGTCAGTGCAAGTTCAGGGGCGGACAGGCGCACTGCGCGTTCGGGCTGGAGACGTGGTAAACATACCCAGGAGCGAAACGCTCGGTGAGCACCGCCTGGATCAGGACGTTCTGGTAGTCGAGCAGCAGCATGTTGACTGTGATTCCTCGTATATATCCGGCGCCGTCGAGTTGTTGAAGCCGGGTCGGGTCAGTTGCGTAGGTAGTGTGTAGGTTCAAATGTCGGGGGTGGGGCCGTGATAGGTAGGTAGCTATTAGAGGTAGAGCGGTCACCTACCTCAGCATGGGCGGGCAGTGTTACAGAGCAAGCAGCACCTCAGCGGCACCTCAGCAGCTGCAGGTGGAATGGGCCAACAAGGTCAGGTCCTCGCTTCAGGCTGGCTGACGTTGCTGGCTCCAGGCTTCAGCACTTTGGCTCCACTCTGGCACCGGAAGACACGCCGCCAAGCCTGGAAACTGCCCCGCAGAACCCGCCCAGGCCGTGACACGATGCGGCGGCGGGACCGGGCCACTTTCAGACAGGGGCCGGGCCAGCCACAGCGGACAGTGGCCGACTGGGCAGGCAGTGGCTGGTGGAAACGGACGGCAAAAGTTCTTATCTTATCACTTGCCGGACTGGCAACGCCAAAAAAAAGTTCAGGGACGGCAACCCACTGCGCAGCGGCGACACGATCGTGCTAGTGGACATTGAATCCCGAGAGACCTTGCGCATGTTATTTTGGATTGGCATCTTGTACTAGTGGCTGTCCAATTATCGCAAATATGGTCAAATCATACCTGTAAGCCTTGCGATTCTGTCCTACTTTCCTCTCGCCTGATGGCATCTCTAATACACCTGGGAACAACAGCAAGTTCGAGCCCTCCAAGTCCTTCGGTGTCGTCGCAACCAGCTCCTCGAATCTCGTCTGGACCTCCTCCAAAGACAAGTCTGGCACCGGTGCGGGCCAGGCCATCGTCGCCGCCAACAATGAGGTTCTAACTTGGGATATCAAGAAGGGCGAGCTCCTCAACCGCTGGAAGGACGAGAACTGCAAAGCCCAGGTCACCGCCATCGCCCAGAGCAAGACCGATCCCGACGTATTCGCTGTCGGCTACGAAGACGGCAGCATCAGGCTGTGGGATAGCAAGATCTCCACCACCATTGTCAGCTTCAATGGACACAAGTCGGCAATCACGATACTGGCCTTCGACAAGTCGGGAGTGCGCCTGGCCAGTGGCGCAAAGGATACCGATGTAATCGTCTGGGATTTGGTCGCCGAAGTCGGCCAGTACAAGCTACGAGGACACAAGGATCAGATTACAGGACTGCGATTCATCGAGCCCGAGCCGCAAATACCCGAGGGCGGCGACGACGAAGAGCAGGCTATGGTGCTGGACAACGAAGCGACAGAAGGTTTCCTCTTGACGACCGGCAAGGATGCGCTCATCAAGCTCTGGGATCTTTCATCACGGCATTGTATCGAGACCCATGTGGCACAGAACAGCGGCGAGTGCTGGGCGCTCGGTGTTTCTCCCGACCTTAGTGGATGCGTCACAGCTGGCAACGACGGCGAGATGAGAGTATGGGCTTTGGATGTAGCAGGACTCGCTTCGTCAGCACGCAAGGTCGATCTCTCGCAAGCAATCAACTTCCTCCATGATCGCGGCACACTACACCGTTCGAGCAAAGAAAGGGCCGTCGAGGTCATCTTCCACCCCCGTCGCGACTATTTTGCAGTACATGGCGTCGAGAAGTCTGTCGAGATTTGGAGGATACGAAACGAAGCCGAAATCAAGAAGAGCTTGGCAAGGAAGCGGAGAAGAAGAAGAGAGCTGGCTGCGAAGAAGGGCAAGAAGGAAGCAGAGGCGGAAGAGGAAGATGACAAGAGCGATGATATTTCAAAAGCAGACATCTCCGACGTCTTTGTGCAGCATGTTATCGTGCGGACAACAGGCAAGGTTCGGTCGGTCGCCTGGGCCCTCAGTCAAGGAACCAAGGATCTCCAGCTGCTTGTTGGAGGCACAAACAACCTGCTCGAGACATATACCATTGTTGGAAAGGATAAGCTCAAGTCCAAGGGTGATGCGCCAGACTACAACAAGGCGCTTGCGGTGGAGCTTCCCGGACACCGAACAGACATTCGTGCCCTCTCCATCAGCTCAGACGACAAGATGTTGGCTTCGGCAGCAAACGGCTCCCTCAAGATCTGGAACATCAAGACCAACACATGCATCCGGACATTCGAGTGTGGCTACGCTCTCTGCTGTTCCTTTTTGCCTGGCGACAAGGTGGTCGTGGTCGGAACCAAGGAGGGCGAGCTTCAGCTTTACGATGTTGCTTCGGCATCTCTGTTAGAGAGCGTTAACGCCCACGAGGGCCATGCCATCTGGTCACTACAGGTTCACCCAGACGGCAAGTCCGTTGTTTCTGGCGGTGCTGACAAGACAGCCAAGTTCTGGGACTTCAAGATCGTTCAGGAACAGGTTCTTGGCACGTCAAGGACAACCCCCAAGCTTAAGCTTGTCCAGTCCAAGATTCTCAAAGTATCAGACGATATCTTGAGTCTCAGGTTCTCCCCTGACGCGAAGCTGCTTGCTGTTGCTCTTCTCGACAGCACTGTCAAGGTCTTCTTCGTCGACTCTCTAAAGCTCTACCTCAACCTCTACGGTCACAAGCTGCCCGTTCTCAGCATGGACATCTCCTACGACAACAAGCTTATCGTCACAAGTTCCGCCGACAAGAACATCAGAATATGGGGTCTCGATTTCGGTGACTGCCACAAGGCTCTCTTCGGTCACCAGGACTCCATCCTCCAAGTTGCTTTTGTTCCTCACAACTCGGACGGCAACGGCCACCATTTCTTCAGTGCCAGCAAGGACCGCACCATCAAGTACTGGGATGCCGACAAGTTCGAGCAGATCCAGAGGATCGACGGCCACCACGGCGAGATCTGGGCCATTGCCGTTGCTCACAGCGGCCAGTTCCTCATCAGCGCCAGTCATGACAAGAGTATCCGCGTATGGGAGGAGACGGACGAGCAGATTTTCCTCGAAGAAGAGCGCGAGAAGGAGATTGAGGAGCTGTACGAGAGTACGCTCACCACCTCGCTCGAGCAAGACCCCGACGCCGAGGACGAGAACCGCGAAGTCGGCGCTGCGTCCAAGCAAACGGTTGAGACGCTCATGGCGGGTGAGCGCATCGCCGAGGCGCTCGAACTCGGCATGGCCGACCTCAACGCTATCAAGGAGTGGGAGGAGGCCAAGCAGCAGAATCCCAACGTGGCGCCGCCGCAGCGCAACGTGCTTTTCATGGCGCTCGGCAACATCAGCGCCGAGCAGCATGTCATGAACGTGCTGCAGAAGATCAAGGCGTCGGCGCTGCACGATGCTCTGCTCGTTTTGCCATTCGCCACCGTCCCCATGCTCTTCACCTTCCTCAACATCTTTGCCATGCGCTCCATGAACATCCCGCTTACTTGTAGGATTCTGTTCTTCATGCTCAAGACCCACCACAAGCAGATCGTGGCGAGCAAGACGATGCGCGCCATGTTGGATGGCATTCGCACCAACTTGCGTGGTGCACTCAAGCGCCAGAAGGATGAGATGGGATACAATGTTGCGGCGCTCAAGGTCGTGGGCATGCAGTTGCAGCATAAGAGCGTGAAGGATTATGTTGATGAGAAGTGGGAAGAGGAGAACGAGGAGAACAAGGCGGTCAAAAAGCGTGCTTTCGTGCAGGTTTCTTGAGCGTCGGATGGTTAGGGTTGGCGAAGGAAACAAAAGCCAGCATGATACATGGGAATGACCGACAGGTGGAGGAAGGGTAGTGTAGGTGGAACGAGTAGAAGGGATCTGGAAGAGAACAAATCTGTTCAGCACATAACACAACATACATAGGGTGTCTGCGTAGGGGAGAAAGGGGTAAACGGTGTTGATACCGGTTCTCTCTCATATGACAAAATAGGGCAACGTTTCTTATTCTGGAGTTGGGGTCTAGTTAAAACGGCATTGCATAGTATTTGTTACCCTTATCTCCAAACTGCTCTGTCTTGATTCTCCCCCATCAAATTCTCCATCTCAACTTCCGGAAGGGAAACGCGTGATGTCGTGATCAGTTCGTCTTCGTGGTGCCGCAACCTATCGTTCACCGTCCACTATCATTCTCTTTTTCTATCCTTCGTTGTCTCGTATTCCCCCTTTTCCCTCGTGTCCCCCCTTTTCTCAGATTTCCCCTCACACCTGTCTTACCTTCACTCCCTCTCATCTTCCCATTCCGATCCCCAAATATGTTCTACCTTACCCTCGTTCAGCCGCCTCTCGCTCTCTCGGCCTCAAGTCCCCTCCCTTCCTTCCCCCTAATCACACTTGTCGAGTTGCCTCTCACATAACACAACACCGAACCTCAACCCCCGGGTCCCCTCCACTCGGTCCTGCACCAAGCTTAATCCCCTTCTTAATCTTGGTAACCATCCTGACCTGATTCCGATCGTAAACCCCCCTCAAGTCACACTCCGGACACGGTTCGCCGCGGGCGATGTAAGCGGGCGGAGCAGGCTTGGCTACTAGGTGTTGGTGGTGGGGGCAGTTATGTTGGATTTGGTGGTAGGGAGGGCCGGGAAGATGGACTTGACAGGCGTTGTGGCCTTGGATTTGGAGTTGGCCTTGAATGGGAGTGGTAAAGGTAGCGGTGTGGCTGGGGGTGTGATTTGGATGGGAATGTTGCTGGTAGGGGCAAAGGGGTTGGTGGCAGAGGCCGTCGGGAGAATGGTGGTTGTAGTGGTAGTTGCGTGTGTTGTTGTAGGAAAAAGAGGGACAGGTGTTGAAGCCCGCGCCTGGGAGACAAGGAGTGGTGATGCGCATCCAGCGGTGTTTGCAATGCGTGTCTTTGTAAAGGGTTGTTTGGCACATTGTGGTTGTTTCCCGTCGGTGGGGTACTGGTGGTGTCAAGGTTGTTATGTTCAGTTCCTACTTCTCTTACGCCTCCTCAAAGGGTACGACACGGCGCCTTGGTATTAAGATATGAAGGTGAGAGATGGCTGACTGTCTGGGAGGTGGTCGTGACGGCTTGCTAGCGATTTCTTTTTCCTGCTTTGCTTCTTGAGGAAGGCGCGATGGGCGCTGGCTCCGGCGGCCCGAGGTTGAGGGCTTGACTATAATAGACACCGGGAGATATTAGGGGTAGCGAGAAAGCGCTGGGGATGGCTTCTTGTAGTTTATCTGAGCATCAAATGGGAAATCATTTTCTTGTCAAGGAGGAGCGAGCGCGAGTGACTGTGGTTTGTGTGGGTGAACTACCTATGCCGATGATCAGATGAAAGGGGCAGTCACTCACAAGTTTTCTAAGGCCTCGACTCGTGGATCATAGGTATCGCGAGGATAGCGATGAGTTGAATCATGCCGTCCAATGTCACAGGATACAAACGCAACAGCTAGTGTCTGGGACCGAGGGTTGGAATCGAACCCCAAACAACCCAACTTGATCCATGTTGAGATCTTGGATAATCAGACGCTTGCAGACCCTCCGCTGAGTGTGGGGTTATGTGTCTACCAGTTCTGCACCTAGTCTTGTTAGTATCCCTATCAAGGTTCGAGACGACGAAGGGAGGAGTCGATGGAAATGACCAGATTTATGTATTCTTGTTTTGGTGGATGTTAACTACCTCATAATCTTGACAATCCCCAAATAAAATCCTCTTTGATTCCTTTCCTGAACCTCTACAAGGTTAATTCAACACACCAATAGCTCCGTCATGCCTTGAAATATATGCTTCTTTTTCCGACTTTCTTCACCTATTTTGTGACCTTTATCCAACGGATGAATACCATGCTGTCGTTCCGTCTTGGCCCAAGCAACTCTACCCATCATGACTCTTCTGAAGCAGATGAGGTATGTGTCGGCACAGGGGATGTGCTCTGGGACCGACCTCTTTTTGTAGATTCCACATCTGAACTTTTGTCCTGCCGTAGCTTCCCATGAGTTTCACCTGAGACGTTGTTACCGTCCTCCTTGTCACTTTCCTCGCTGGCGGAGATGTCTGCAGATGAATGGTGTTCCTGCTCCTCCTCGTGCTCCTCCATCTCCCGAGCCATCTCTTGATCCAAATCCAGCTCCTGATCCTGCTCCTTTTCCTGCTCCTCCTGGTCCTGGTCCATCTCCTGGTCTTGTTCCTGGTCCTGATCCTGAACTTGGCCCATCTCATGATCCGGCTCTTCCAATGCTGCTCCAGCCTCCGGGAATGATACTAACACGGCAGGCCGCTTGTCAACCGACTGTTCCTGGCTCTGGCTGTCCTGCACCGTATTTCTGGCCTCTTGCTCGGCCAATAGCTGACCGGCTGGTGACGCTTCATCTGGTTCGGATTGCGGTCCTTGTGCATCCGATGGCTGTTCTGCAGGCTGTTGTCTCGGAGGAGTGACCGGGGGATTCGGGGCTACACCGGAAGCCGCCGCCTGAGGTGATTGGGTGCTGCCACTGACGCTTACAGGACCGGGGCCAGGCTGAGGGGGAGCTGGTCCGGGCGGCCTGAACTCTCTCGACCCTGGAAATGGTGGCACTGGCACCATCCCCGGGGCTGGACCAGGAACTTGCCCCGGTCCGCCCGGTGCAAACGGGGAAGGTTGAGGTGGAAGGTTGGGAGGAAGCGCAGCAGGCTGAGCGTACGGAGGCGCCTGGGGGGTTGCATAATAGGGCGTGAATTGAGGAAATTGAACTATCATTGGCATCTGGAACTGCGGACCATATGTGTATGGTGCCGGGTAGGATCCGGGGTATGGCTGTGGCGGAGGTCCTCCTTGATACGGTGCACCTTGATGAGGTGGGTATACTGGGCCTCCTGGGCTAGGTTGGGGATATGGCGGGTAGCCGGGGTGGCCCTGAAGAGGACCTGGCGTATGGGGCGCTTGGTGCGGAGGACCATAGTGAGGAGGAGGAGGAGGAGGAGGAGGAGGAGGCTGACCATAGCCATGCTGAGGATTGAAAGCGGGCGGTCCCGGCTGATAAGGGTATCCTGGCGGTGGTTGATGATGAGCCACTTGCGGAGGGTACGTGTGCTGTAACTGATGATACTGCGGCGGGATTTGGTCAGGTTTGGGCTGATAGGGGTTGAAAAATGGAGGCTGAGGCTGTGACGGCTGAGGCGGTTGAGAGTATGACGGCTCCCCGGGAGGACGAGGAACATAGGGATGATGATTCACCGTCCACTGGGCGGGCGGTCTCTCGAGTTGCTGACCAGGTTGCACAACGACAGGACCGTTGGTATTTTGTGTGTGTGGCCCAGCCGGCGGCGCCTGGGCAACGGGCGGTCTTGAAGCAGCCTGCGAGTTCACATTCGTTCCTAGAGCTGCAGTGTGCGTGGAAGAAGCGGACGAAATCGAGATGGCACGAGCAGGAGTGTTCCTGGCGACTGCGCCACGGTTCCCTTCTCCAGCCATGGTAGCGCGTTGCTGAGATCCTCTCGCACTTCCGTCACTCAAAGGCGCAGTTGGCTGCTGTTGTGGTTGCTGTTGAAGTTGTGGCTGTTCAGATCCTTCTCGAGATGCCGGTTGAGGTGCTTGCGGATTAACTATGAACTCAACACGGGTTCCCGGCCTTGGCTGATCGGAACCCGGGTAATCACCCGGCTTCGATTTGGGCAGCTCAATGCCTGTGCCCTCTAGGATTTTCTCGCGGGAATCCCACCAGCCTTGGATGGTTGGGATGGGAATCTTCCACCACTCGGAGGCCTCAACGTAGGTAGGAGCACGATACCAGACTAGCTGTCCGTTGGCGTCGCGGGTTGCAGTTTGGGGGACGGGTTCCTGTTCGTGTGGCGGCTGGCCGATTCGACGACGAGGAGCCTTGCGTGGACGATAATCGGCAATCCGATGGTTCAGCAGGAATTGTAGAACCTCGATTTTGCGTTCCCGGGAATAAGAGCGTTCGACCCTTCTCACAGGCTTTGGGGCCGTCCAAGGACGTTCTGATATTGGTTTTGGAGCTGGGCCACGCTTCTTAGCTGGGATTCCTTTGGCGGTCAAGCGCACTACTGGGGGCGGCGGAGGTTTCCTGGGTGCCATGACCAATGCTTATATGAGCACAGCTCGAGATTGACGCAGTCTTGAAGGTGACGAGACCGGTCATAGAGTGTGGAGAGAGCAGACCTGGTGCAGTACACCAACGTGTTGGCACATGGTGGCCCGATCACGTCTGCTGCAATATCGTCGGTGGTCCGGTGGTGGTTTGGCTGCGTTGCTTGCTCAAGTATCCGGTGTTCGGATACTGGTGGCGCGCAGTTTACTCCAAAAAGAGCTAGACGGAAAAAGCTGTATCCAATAGACGGCTGAGCTAAGTGGACACCAACTACGAATTCTGGCTTGTTTTGCAGGTGGGTACGTATACCTCAGATTCTTTCAATTCAGAGTTGACGGATTGGGGAAGATATGGGTGAGGACAGTGAGAATTCCAGTTAGGTCGAGACTTTGGGTCCAAGGCGTTTTCATAATGTGAATATTGTCTTTCCAAATTCAAAACCACCGTGTTGGATCTTATTGATGCCTTTCGGACCCGTACCTAGCCATTCATTCAATGGTTTAGGCCAGCATCAAATTGTACGTTGAAGGTACCTAGGTCACCTAGCAAGCAGCTCGAGGCTTGCACGTACTAGCTCTGCTCGAGGTACTGAGGATAAATCGATGTGTCCATGGGGAAACGCGTGTGCAGACAGCTACATTGTGCAAGTCGTGACTACCCTGGCTGAGCAGCCACTTGCATGGAACACTGCCATTGCAACCGACTCATCAACTCATCGACATTCGGCAAACCTCGAAAAAGCTGCATCGCGCCCGCCACTAGAGGTAAGTACAGGTAGAGGTACCTCTTTTATGAAACGCAGCTGAAGTCGCGGGAAGGCACCTGTCTCGGTCCCTCGGAAGACCTGCCCCCAAAGGTTCCCTAAAGCCTCCAACTAACCCCAAATATAGCGGCTAAGCCCCGCTATCTGTCCCACTCATGGAAGACCCTTACCCCCTTCCTTCGAGCGGTGCCTGGCTGGGGTGGGGATTGAGGGTACCAAAGAAGCTGGAGACCTGGATGCCTGCCCTAGCGTATGCCTTGCTGCTGTCTGCGCCAGCCTAGAACAATTTGGACATTGGGGACCTCGTCCAATCTCCGTGTGTCGCGAACCGAACCCAGATCCCTCCCCGTCCAAGAACGATGCCTCCAACTCGCCGACAAGCTGAAAGATTACGTCCTTTCCGATGGCGCCGGGCGAAGAACCCAGATTTACACACGCATCTTCCCCTCCAAGTTCCCAATCCGTAAATCTATAGTCAACCACACCTCCGCCATCCCGACCGACGGCGCCTTTGTCGACCGTTGCCTTTTTGGATACAACAACACTCGCTTTCTTCGTCGTCTTCGCCTCTGGCCAACTTGAACGCCGCGCGGCGCGTATATCAAAAGTTCTGACAACAATTCTAGCTACAACTACGCTTTGTAACTTATATCCCATCTTTCGACCGACTACACATCTATACCCGACACCATATTCTGCAATCGTAATCGCTACTGTATCTACACTTCAAATCATGGGCCTTTTCGCAAAAAAGAAGCATGACCACGAAAAGGGCGACTCCGAGGCGCATTCGCCATCTCCCAATACGCAGCTCGGTGCCCCCGAAATCACGTTCGTCCGTACCGATACGTTTACCGAGGAGATAATCTTTCCTCCTGCGAGCCCTGTAACCGAGAATGATGCCGACCACGATTCATACCTGTCCGCCGAGACGGCGTCAGGAACGCCAGCAAGGGGTCGCCTTAGTCTGGACGTCTTCCGCAGCAATCGCAGTCGTAGCCAATCTATGAGCAGCAATCCCAAGAGCCCCGGAGCCAAGCGCGCCTCGCGGTTCCATTTACATCGTAGCCCAGTGAGCTCCGAAAATGTGCCTCAGAACCTGCCGGACGTGCCTGCTATCGTGGTTCCCGAGGGCGATGAAGATAAGGAGGGCAAAGAAGCCCAATGGGAGAAGCGCGCAACCATGTTGGCACGCAAGAACTCCGAGGTTCGCAGTCGTCCAGGAACCCGCCCGGCCAGCCCTACCCGCAGCGTTAGTAACGACTTTGCCCGTATGCGCCTTGGAAGTGGCCCGACCGAAGCGGAAGAATGGCCTTTGAAAAGCGAACCTGGGGCTGCTGCGCCTGCTCCGTCTGCAACCAAAGCTGTTTCGTCCAAGGCTATTGATGAAGATATCCAGCAGGCCATCAAGTGGCATGAAGAAGGAAACTTGGAGGAGTCCACTGCTCTATTTGGAAAACTGGCGGACCCAGAAGGGCCAAATAATCCTCTAAGCCAAGTTCTGTACGGCCTTGCTTTGCGGTACGTGCCTCTTCACCTTTTTCGCTCCGGTATTCCGTTGGTCTCTTGTGCTCGTTCGTAGGGCAGTGATTCGGGTGTATTCACCGGGATGTTCTGTTGCGTCTGTTGCGGTCTTGGTTCCGTGATACTTGATAACTCCATACGAGTGTATCTATCCGTTGCTAACGCGAGGGTGCAGGCACGGATGGGGATGCACCCCTGACGCAGCCAAAGCCGTGACATATCTCTCAGCAGCAGCCTCGAACGCCGCCGAAATCGAACAACTCGCCCTCCAGGCTGGGCTTAAGAAGGGCGGCGCTGCCAAAGGCGAGCTCGTCCTGGCCATATTCGAACTGGCAAATTGTTTCCGTCATGGCTGGGGTATTCCTAAAGACCCGATAGCCGCGAAACAATACTACGAGACAGCGGCAAATTTGGGAGATTCTGGTATGTCCCCGAGTACCAAGTTTCTATGTGTGGGCTAACAGTTATGTCGAAAAGACGCCATGAACGAGGTAGCATGGTGCTACCTTGAAGGTTTCGGCACAAAAAAGGACAAAGTCAGTATCACATCCACCAACACACTACCATCTACCAATGACGCGGTTTTTTTTATCTTTACGTCGAGCAGCCTCGTGGGCTCTTGCTTTCTTGCGCAACTCTTGCGCATCAATGAGGCTTGGTCAGCAGCGCAAATCGGAGGGGAAATTCACCTCAGTTGACACGTTTCAAAGAGATATACATACATAAGGCTGACCAAAAACACTCACCATTAGTACACCGCCGCAAAATATTACCGCCTGGCGGAGAAGAACGGAAACAAGATCATGGGCAATACCTGGTAAGCGCTTTCATTTTCCTTGCCCAGCATCAACCACCCACACTCACAACACACCGACGCAACCCATTGACAACGGTTGCCGAGTATCGGGACATTCCGAAACCGTAAATTGGGTTTCTCAGAAATGGCTTGCGGATGCATTGTGACAGAGTGCCAGTCGTCCATTGGTACATCAACGACCAAGCATCCTTGCTCGCCCTGCCTCTCACGTGTTATGGTGCTGTGCATGGCCTTGGATATTCTTCTCTCAGCCACTTCCCGAGGAAGTATCAGGTTGAGAAAGGGGGTCTGATGCCGGGACGGTTACGTTAAGTCTAAAATTGGACCTTCAACGTTGATCAGCCGCCGAGCACATCACTCCGTTTTTCTTTTCCGTTCACGCAGATTCACCCTTTCCTAGACTCTAATACTGGATATCCACCCTCTTCCGTTTCATACCGCGTCCAAAGTGACTAATATGTCGTCGTACACTAGGATCTGGAAGGAAAAGTATGACCCGGGAAAAAAGAAGTAAAAGGAGGGGGGTCCAATTATTTATTGGGGGTTTTTTTTCTGGTTTTCTTATATTCCAAAAAGTAGCGAAAAGCGGAATCAAGAACAGGGTTACCGAGCGCGAAGAGCCCAAAAACCTGTTCTAGACACTTGCTCTCTGTGAAATCTATGGTCTCAGCGGCCGGATCTGAAACAGCCAGCCAGCCAGTTAGTCAGTTAGTCAAAGAGCGGTAGGCTGGCAGGGTAGGGTTTTTTTTTTTTCTTTCTTTCTTTTTTTTTTTTTTTTTTTTTTTTTTTTTTTTTTTTTTTTTTTTTTTTTGCATTTACCGCAGGAGAAATGACATTCCATAACATATATCAGATACAAGGAACATTAATGACAACGCGTTCACGGCCGTACCCGAAGGTCTAGAACATTTGCATGGATTCTATGTCAAAGCCAACCAGCAACTTGGCAACAGCAACCGCAGTTCAACCACATGGTCTCGCATGGTTTGCGGTGTCAGATACTGCAAAAGGGTGCAGGATCGGGAAGGATCAGAGCAGGAGCAGCAGGATCGCCTGGAACCCTGAGCTCGTGCTCGTTCTGCTTTCGCAGACATGCCGTCGGTCGTCGTGCCGGCTATTTCCTTCACTTCGGTCTAGTCCCCGAATACCTACCAGCCAGGAGCCCATGCTTGCGTCGTAGTATACGTGCTGGAGTATGGGATACTGGGTAAGGTATAATCGGTACGTGAAAGGCAGTCAAGGTTGTGTTTCATATTCACGTATGGTTGGAAAAACAGCGATGTATCCAAGTATATCTTTCTGCGCGTGTAAGATAAAGTTTTTACTGGCTTCTCTAATAACGAACGACACTTGGATAGTTTTCACTTTTTCCCAGCCTCCAGCCTTCTCCTTTTCAGAAGAAAAGAAAATACATTGCTTAGTCCGGCCTGCCATCCTTTGGGACGTTTGGCGGATGGCGATGCCATGATATGCCATGCTGGGTCGTGGGGCCTAACAAAGATCAATATCAATAATCTAGGTACCTACTACTATCATTCCCGCCACTCAACGCAGGAGGCTCATTTACCACACGTCTGACGTTGGATTTCCCTCACTCCCGGTCCAGGTCTAGTCCGTGTCAAGCATTCGGAGAAGTGAAGTCGTATCGTTATCGACTGGACTGATGAGACGGCAGTGAACGGTAGATCAACGACGATGAGAGAAGATGAAATTGCATATGTCCATGTAATCAACTATAAACAATTATTGTCAACACAACCACATTAAGCCTATTCGTGATGACACCGAGTGATGTAGACGGGACGCCGGATAATGGTCGCAGATAGAGGTAGTAGTAAGATAGCGAGGATTATGCGATAACCTGGAGGTCGGCATGCACAGAGTTCAAGATGAGGTGGCTTTGCGCATTGTCCATATCGCAGGCGATTTTGATTGATACTCCTGATTTGATATCGTGGTGTCATCGTTGATGATCATTTTGTTGGTGTCATTGCTGTTTTTGGTACGGTCGGCTTGTGATAGCCTTGTCGTTGCCATTTCACCGTTGTCATTGCCATTGCCCGCCCGAGCCGCCGTCAGTCGTCGTCGTTGTTTATCTCCGGATACCACCGTTGGAACCATAACCATATCAATGATTCTATCACTTCTCATTTCTTTTCTTTTCTTTTCTTTTCTTTTCTGGTTTTCTCTCGGACATCTGATTCCCCATTCATCATGGTCCATATGATCCATGATGATGATCCATCCCCAGCCTCCTCATTTTTTTTTTTTTCTCGAAAGCGATTTTGTACATCACGTTGCATCTCTGCTGCATCTTGAAACTCTGAAACATCACCCATTTCCACACTGCCACTGGACTGCGCTCCATTCCTCGCCCAACAACCACTCAGGCCGCGACAAAATCTGAAACGTCGTTTCAGATTAGGGGTTTTTCTTTTCTCTCTTTCTTTTTTGCAGCTGCATTTGCATAAGTGCATGCATATGCCAGCCCCTTAGATCGGCTACGCTTCATACTGTGTACGACGCAGCCGGCTACATATTAGTGTACGCTAAAACATCCCACATTCCGACTCAACCTTTCAGCCCACTCTACTCACCCACCCAATTACCCACCACCCAACGGGCAGCGATATGCAAGTTGCAAGAACTTGTGAACTTTTCAAGGTCCGCTAACGACTGCAAGGAAATCTCTTTCTGTCTTTGGTTCCGTGCTTTGCTGTCCTGATTGAACCGGTAAGAGCCAGTGAAGATTCAGAGAACGTCCAAGACTTGATGTTGCTTTGCATATGTAAGATTCTGGTTTGCTTTTTTTTTTCTTTTTTTTTCTCCCCAGGGTACAGAGGCTGAAGAGGAGGTTCGCTGTGAGAGCTCGGTGGTCGATCACTTCCGATGCGATATGCGACTGCCTTACCCGTCATTCTGGGTCGCGTCGGTCGGTCTCCCGATTCCCCCCCGCCATATGGTGAGAGCGGTGGTGTGGTCCGAGGTGCCCGGTGCGATGCCCGGTGCCGGCCCGACGTTTCATGTTTGGTACTTGCAGTGATGACTGGTGATATGGTTCGGTCAGTGATCGAATCGGTTCCGGTTAGTGTCGACACCTACCTACACATATGATCGGCTTCGATCGGACGATAAAACGGCTGGGTCGTGGATGATTACTTGTTTGTCTGTTATTGCTGACTCTGTAGGGGCATGGCCGGTCGAGGTCACTGCGCCCGCACCGCACATATCCATCGATATCCACACACGATTCCGGTGCGGTAGGTACATACGGCGGACCCGACCCGTGATGCAAATAAAGGTGGATGTTCGGGTTCCGCTGGAGTCGGGGGGTACTAGGTAATGTGAACGGAGAACGCGGACGGAAAGGTGTAGTGGAGACGACGGAGATGTAGACAAGAAAACGGAGGAGGGGTCTATTTTTCCCCCCCCGTAAGACGTAAACTACGTGCAGGTGGGGCTGAGGGGCCGTTGCAGGATTCTTACGCTAGCATATGTGGTTGATTATTTCCGCAAATAAATCCACAATGTTGTCTGCAGAAGCATCGATTCTGTCATTGCGTGGGGATTGATTGCAGTGTGCAGTGGGCGAAAAGTAACGGAGCGTTTGCGTGTGAGTGAGTGAAAGAGGGCTCTGGGTCGGCATGCCTTCACTCGAGTTGGTCACTTGATCAGCAAAAGCTTTGACCAACCGAGCTTTCGTTGTGTGCACCCCAGTCCTCCCCCCATGTTGTTTACTTGCCCCTTTTTCTGATCCTTTTGTCTATCAGCGTCCATGGTCCCTGGGCGCTAGAGTACGCAATCTCAGAGACGACGACATACTCTTTAGTTTACACATCGGCATCTTATGACCGGACACTCTTAAATGCGCTCCCGTTCAAGTAGTAAATGCGGTCATCTCGCTCACTTTGTTTGACACACTCATCGATGTTATGATCACGCATTCACTCAGCTGCGGTCGCTTGAAATGGCCCATTGTTGTGCTTGAGGCGTCGGTAATACGATCTGGGTAATGGTCTTAGACCGAGCGTGCGGTGCAAAGAGCCCGGTCTTCCGTGAAAGAATCGTCTAACCATCATCATTTACCACCATACCTTTAGGTTTCACTCGCTCATCGGGCGCCAGTGGCGCCTCTCAGCATGCACTACCTCAGGGCAACACCCTGCGAGAGCAATATTGGAGAACATCCGATGGAATGTCCCACTTCCTTCAATTCCTTCCTTCGATGGCGTTTGCGTTCATGCAAAAATCCATTTCCTACTCGGCACCACCTGCTATTCTTGTCAGCCAAGCTTCTCAAACTCAAAAAAGGATCTACCTTGATAGATAACGGGAGTAAAGCCTCAGCGGCTCCGCCAGGTTCTGCGGTATGCAGTACGCCGGCTCGTAGTCGTATGTCTCCGTGCTTCGGTGACACCGAAACACACCGTACGATCACTGCCGTGCCCTTGCAGTGAATAGTAAAGCGCTAGGCTTGGTCGTCCTGGAGGAACAAGGGAAGGTATTCTGTTCTCCTTTGTTCTGACAGGCGTAGTACCCCAACACTTAAAGATGTAAACGATGGCATCTTAGGGCTCACGGTCACAGCAAGTAGAGCCTGAGCTAATCTTGCCGCTGCGAGAGGCAGTACGGCGGCAAAGGCGGCAGTCTATATCCATCACTATAGCTAGTGGTATGCAAATCACTGACTGCCTTCAGCCAGTTGGGTGTAGCCGTAGTTTTGCAACTCCCCTTACTCGAGGTGAGAGCGAATTTCTAGCACTTCGTCAATATTTGTACGTGTGGATGAACGATGTAATGGGTAAAGGCACAATGGCGGGTGTGATATGGATACCTACCCTCAGGCCCCTATTGAGCAGGCATACTCAGCCGGATACGAGGCAAATAGATGTACGACAACAACAACGTCCCCATGGACCAAGGGCCACAAGACTGGACGGTCCCGTATGACATGACGTTAGACAATGCTTCGGACACAAGGCGTGCGTGCCGTCATAACAATAAGGCACTGGAAACCGGAATGATGTAGAACCTGTGATGATGGATGGCTTGAATTGTTCCTTGCGTGCCTTTAGCGAGAGGGCATTGCTTGCAAAGGAATACGGGCTTCTGAGGCTGAAGAAACGGTTCGACGACACCGAGTGATACTTTTTGGTCAGTTGTCACTCCATGTGGTTCGAAAGAAGCTCGATATTAAATGGGCAAATATTGAGAGACAATGCTTTTCCTTCAAGCTCTCCCGCGCGTGTGTCTGTGTGCTCAACCGATGGTCGAATACTGACACCGGAGCTCCCCTGTGTCCGATATTCCTTTATTTTTCCGGGCCTTTTTTGCCTTCTCCAAAGTTAGGCCAGGTAGATAGGTATACCGTGACGGAAACCCGCAGACCTGGCACACTGTAACACGACAGCACGTATGTTTCAGATTGAGGGAACACAACGTCTACAATCTTTGGTAGATCATCGTAGTCATTAGACATGCAGCGCTTGTAGCATTGTCTCAGACAACTTGTTCCCTTGTTCCCCCATTCCTTCCATGAATCTTCCTTGCTTCCTTGCCTCGGTTGAGTTGATCATCACTCCTCCAGCTTTGGGCTTCAGCGCGAGATGATGTCGGTTCGGAAGTCCCTTGTTGGTTCCTCGGGCTGGGATGATCACTGCAATTCGCTTTCCAAGAAGGTGGAAGACGTCCGGGAATTTAGTTGCTGATGAATGGAACATGGGGACGACTGTGTCGCCGACCTCATCTAACGAGACAAACGGCAAGGTCAAAGGGGGAGTTGGATATACCTGACCTGACCTGACCTAGCCCGACCGTGTTGACGACCGAAAACTGAGGCCCGCGCCGTGACAACGGGACAATGGGACAATGTCTATAATAACAACTTAATGAGGTTGGGAAGAACGGGAAACATTCCCAACCAATCAAGTCCCATTGCTGCCTAATCGCCTCACTCGCCTGGTGGTTTCGATGAGTAGAGGTACTTTCTACCCCCTTCCTTCCTTCCTTCCTTCCTTTCTTCCTTCCTTTCTTCCTGCCTCAATCATGGATACTAGCTGTTTGCGTCTGTGTGTGCGAGTGGCAGTTCCTTCGTCTGTTCCGTCCCTTCAGTTTGTGGCCCAGTCTTACAAAAGGAACCGGGAGGAAGGAACGAATCAACCCACAAGACTGAGGCACCTCCGACAAATGACTCCAGTCTCCCAAAGACGGGATGGTCACGCCACCCCTCCTCACGCAGTCCTCGGCCCTCTTGTAGAGGAACCCGCACAGGCCCATGAATTCCTGGCTTATTGTCAGAACCCAAGGCAGACACAGAACCATTGTAATTCGGGCAGTTACAACTCGCGATCGCGATCTCTTCCACCTTATCTTTGGGTCGATGCGAAATGGCAGACCACCGACCTATCCAAACCCCTCTTCGATACCCAAGAAAATGTACCGTACACTTACAATTACCAATGAGTGATGCATTGCCCCTTGCGCGTTCCTTGCGTTCCTTGCGTGCACTACTTTAGAGCATGATGGCACAAAAAGGCACGAGGAACACAAGGCTGCACACGACCTAGTCAAGGCCATTTGAATCACCCTATCGAATCGCCGTTGAGAAACTTCCACTCCGTTTCAACAACCCAACGGATCAACCCCGGATTTTCCGCTCACATTGCAGTAGCTTTTGCAAAGAAGTTGATGATTTGTAAGTAGTTAGGTAGTGAGCCCGGTGAAAAATTACGGAAGAAAGAAGTCCAGTATACAACAACGGCGGCAGCTCGCTCGGCTGGCAGGTTTTGGTGCAACAGTGGTTTTGTTTCCTTCTTTTCTTCCATCATCGAATTTAACTGGTTGTCGAACCAAACGTTGAAGTATGGATCCTTGCATTGGCGTTGCATGCTGCTTTCTGGCATCCGCTCCGCATTTGCCTGCATCGTGTGAGTCGTGGGTGCAAGTGTGAGTGTCGAACCTGCGCAAATGCGTGGGAACACTTCTCCTTCCTTAAGAATGACGGCACTAGGGAGTGCGAATTAATTAATTGCATGGCATGGGAGCGTGGGGTTGACATCTGAATGGATGAATTGGAGTCGGTTGTTGCTGGCAAAGAGGATCGTGAATGGGTGAGATGGGATGAGATGGTGGGATGGCGTCAGACATTATTGGTTAGGTTTGGGAGAGAAGAAGGTACTTTACTCACAATAAGAACATCGAGACTACCAACGAACCAATGCCTGCCGTCTTGGCTGTGTTGTCTTGATCTCTAGGTAAGGGAGTAAAAGAGATGATAGAGCGGAAGAATAGAGCCTGTGAATAAACAAGTTTTAGGTTTTAAGAGTCAACATGTGATGTGTGATCAAAGAATGTGTAGTACTGTGTATAATATCGAGGACTATAACCACTGGTACATTTGAATGGGGGTATTGTAATGGCATGGCGTGACACCATTCACACACCCTCTCAACAACTAACCGAGCAGCCGATCAACTAACTAGACATGAACACGGAGCCGGGTCAAACCTCTCATTCTTTCGGCTAGGAGATTTCGACTTGGGGTAAAGTAGATACCGAGTAGGCATCTGTTATGTTTTGGAGGTTCGGACAGTGATGAAAGCCTGTTCTGGTGTTTGGTGCCTTTTTTTGTTCCTTCTAATACAACAGTCACGGATGTCAAAGAGATAGCCGACCGACCGACGCTTCAGAACGCCTGGCCTGTCTCGTGTCTCCTGCACCAGTTTTTCTATCAACCCATGACGACTGACGTAGCACCTTGTGCCGCAAAAAGAAAAAGTTGCGTAAGGGGGGGGGGATACAATCGGCGGATTGGATCTGTTCGTATAGCGAAAGGCACTTGAGATTCATTGAGAGCAAAGGATTTGGGCTTCAGACGCATTGATTGTTTCGCTATGTGAACTTCGCTAACTAGCTACAGGCTTGAGTGTAGGAAACAGGTGTTTGTTCGTTCCAATGAATGTCGGGTATGGATCTTTTGTTGCTTTTCTTCCTCCCTCTGGCAGTGGCCGAAAGGCCTCTTTGAAAACCCACAGCTAGTGAGCCTCCGCGTCAATGTATGTTGTGTCTTCAAGTTTGCATGTTGTAACCCGTGAAGCGGTTTTTGTGCCGCCGCCGTAAGTGGCCCTCGTCGACATGACGGTCGCAGTTTCATGAGCAATCCGCATTCAATCCGAGAATCTTCTTCATGTCCCTTCATCCCTCTTCATTCATCCAAGGCTCTGCCAGAGTTCATGATGGACAGAAGACCAAAGTTTCGTTCATAAAGAGTGTCGTAGATCGTAGAATGATACAAAGGAAAAGAGATTGTGTCGTTAGACATGCAATTCGCAACCGGTAAACCATCCTCGTCTGGTTTCCCGACAAGTCGATGACCCGTATATGTGTTGCTGTGATATCCCAAAACCGCCATGAGAACCCCCTGAAATTTTTCGTGAGAAGAAAAGAGATGTATGTCCGAGAGACCGGGCCCAAATCCGCCAAAAGTCTCGCCCCACGTAATAAAGCTCTTTGTACAAGTGTAAGAACATTAGAAAGCGAGTATTCCATCGCCCCCCTCCAATTCAAGTGTGTCCAAAAGAAATCAAGCCCGGGGATCGCCCCTTTTTCGCCATGTCCCGCCATGTCCCGCCAAGCCAGCCTTTCGGCAAGGGTTACGCAGTAGACACCAGAAGATCGCTTGCGCCAATATCCAAAACAACACATTAATCGTGAGAAAAGGGTGAAAAATCGCCAAAACATCAAAGCCAGAAGCCAAAAAAAGCAAGAAAAAAGCAATGCTCGCCTGCTAAAATCGACAAAAATCCAAAGAGTAAAGTAGAATAGGAATGATGAACACAAAATAAGAAAAGAGTTTGAGCGTCCCGGGACCAGTGCGGGATCGCGAGAAGTCAAAACAGCTTTGGGTGCGTGAGCAGCAAAGGTCTGAGTGTGTCGCGAGAGCGGAGAAAGTGTATCAAAAGTGAAAAGCCGAAAGGATGGGAAGCCGGAAAAACCCATATAGACCGGTGAAGATAGGAAAACCCAAGGAACGCAATTTTAATCGGGTGCGTCATGACTGTCGTGCTGTCGTTCCGAATGCCGTGTAATTGGTACTCGTCAAAGTGTCGTCAAAGTTTTTTTCTTTTTTTCGTCTCGTCTCGTCTCATTTTATATCTCATCATCATAAAACCGCACCACTTTATGCATCTGCATCATTGGTCGCAGCAACTTGTTGGCTTTCAGCAACCATCTTCGCAAAGTCACGCACAACGTCACGGGGGATCTTGTCCCATAGGAGTGACCGAGTGTAGACCTCGGCGGCAGAGTCCTTGTTGGCGGCAGCACGCATGCTGGCAAGCGCTTCGGCAAGATTGCGTCTGCCCTTGCTCGTGGACCTTTCGGCGGGAGCATTTTGCAGGAAATCTTGCGAGCTGATGCCGTTGTATTGCGCAGCCGTCAACCCGAAAAGCTGCTCGTTGGTCTGTTGCTCCGTCGGCTGGGTCAAGGCGTCAGCCATCTCACCGAGCATCGAAGGTGCCACACCATTCATGCCAGAGGCGGCGACTGGCAACGATGACCCGGTGCTTTGGGCCCAGCTGGAACCTGATGGCTGAGGAGCCATGGCCTCGAGACCGGAAGCGGCCTGAGGCAAGCCAGCATCCTTAAGAACATTGTCGAGGAGTGTAGCGGATGCCACACGGATGTCCTCAGACACCCGCGGAATGCTAGGCGGCGATCGGTTGGAAAGAACGAAAGCGCCGACAAGGAACAGCATGAAAAGGAGTCCGCCCTGCGAAGGAGACTTTTCGCTCTCGGCAGAAAGGGAAATCTCGGACTTCTTGGTGGGAGCGATCTGCATTTCTTGCTTGACCTCGGATGGCTGCTGCTCCATGGTGAACTCGCCAAACATGGGCATGTTATCCCAAGAGCCATCCATGGCCATGCCTTCCATCTCACTATAGGAACCGGGGAAGCCGGACACGTTCGGGCCGGCCGGCGGTGTCGACATTGCGGCGCTTTCGAGGGCTTGCACGTGGTTGGTCAGAACGTTGACCTTCTTGCGCAACTCGCCCGTCTCGATGGTGTGCTCGCGGATGATCTCCTCTTTCTCGTTCTTGAGCTCGCTGATGTACGCCTCGTAGCTCTGCTTCTCGCGGAGAAGCTGGTCCATGTCTCTTTGCAGGGCATTCATCTGCTCCTCCATGTTGGTAATGACCTCAGTGAAGTGCTTCTTCTCATCCTCGAGACGCTCCGTGTGCTGCTTCTTGCGTTGCCTCGAGTCAAGACTGTTCGGTGGGTCAGTATGGGATGGTCCAATCCGCAAGTACTTGGTGAAAAGAGGAAACATACGCGGCCTGCCTGTTGCGCAACAGACGCTTTTGCTGCTTGAGCTCCTTGATCTCTTGCTCGTCGGTGGACTGGGCAATCAGCTGATCGATGTTGCTGAGGTTGCGTTCAGCAGGGATGTCGAAGCGCGCATTCTTCTTGCGGATGCCATCACCCCGGCGCAGCTCGTTGTGAGAGCGGATCAGCGGGGTAGTCGGCCTGTTGCGCTTGGCCATCGCCTGGTTCTTGAGCTCTTGGTTAATCCAATGCTCTTTGGGAGGCGACGCGGGAACGGCCGGGATGCCATGGTGGCCAAGCTGCTGGAACATGACGGCTTGGTTGTTGGGATTGCTGAACGGCGTCTGAGCCTGGACGGTAGCGGGTCTGAACAGAGGAACAGTCGATGACTCGTACTCGGCCTGCGGCAGTCCATCGAAGCTCTGAAGAGGGGTAGCGGCGCCCGAGCTCATCATGCCCCAGTGGTTCTGGTACGTTGATTGCTGGTTCTGGTCCATCTGCATGAAGGGGTTGTTGTTGTGCTGACCGAAGAAGGGGTTGTTGGACGGGACGCTCTGCATCTCGACAGGAGGCCAGGAATCATCCGACTTGGGCGAGAACAAGGCAGTTGCCGAGACAGCAAACGAATCCCTCCTGCTGTCAGTCAAGGGCGGCGACATCTCCAAAGCCGAGTTGAGGGTGCTCTGGTTGAGGATGTCATCGTCTAGGATCTCATCATCGTCGAAGAATTTTTGACCATGGCAGGAAGTATCGACGTTCAACGGCGGTGTCCTGTAGTAGGAGGGCTGCTGGAAGGTTGCTGAGCCCATGGTGGGCTATTTGAATGTGCTCGTGGTAGGGATGAACGAGGTGGTTCTTAACACGCAGCGAATCTTTACTCCTCCTACGCTATTGTTTTATGTGCGAACTTTCTGATATATGGCCGAGTCAGTGTCTGTGGCTGGGACGGCGAAGCGGTGAGGGCAGAAGCATGGAAAGCGCCCGCTTTGTGTGTCTGGGTGGCCAAGGTCTGCAGTGGGAAGCCGGGAAGCAGGGCAAGGTGTACGGGAAGACCCAGGTTCGGATCCGTCTCTGTCAAACACCTGAAGGGCTGTCTGTGCGGGGGGGTGGGTTGTGGTTGGGTTCAGAGGCAGTTGGTATATTGCCTTGGGCAAGATGAAAAGATAAAGAGCAATGAAGAACGAAGGGAGGGGAGCAGACGAGGGGATGATATGATGTTGAAGGATAAGATGGAAGGTGAGATGCGCAAGGTAGGTAGTCGATAGGAAGTCTACCTTTAGGTAGGTAGGCTTGGTAGTGGGGAAGAGAAAGCCGGGGTGGGAAGGCAAAGTGGAAGCCGGAGTCGGGATACACCACTACAGTATCCAGGCCTCAGGGTAGCACAGCCAGGGAGTAGCGAAAGAGGGAAAGTGTGAAGAGCCAAAAAGACACACGGGAGGAAAGGGCGAGGGGGACCGTCGCAAATTTGCAAATGAAGAAAATGAGGGGGGGGGGGGGGGGGGTGCAAAAAGGAACGTGAGGAATTGGAATGGCACTTCACTCACACTTTTTGTTCCCTGTGTAAGTTGCACTGCGCTGCCGTCCGTGGAAAGAGGGGTTATCAGGCTGGTCGGTTGTTGTTGTTGAGGTTGATTGTTTGTTGTTGACGGGATGTGGTTGTTGTCGTTAGGGTAAAGACGAGAGTGGCGCGTTCTTCGGGAGTCACAGACCACCACGAGAAGCGATAAAACAAAAACGAAAGAAGTGAAAGTAAATAGACAAAAAGTCAGGGTCAAGGCAGGCGCAATGCTGCTTTGGGCAAATAACGATCTTTACAGAGTCAATCAATGACTTTGGGATTGAGACGGTGGGCAGAGGGGGTGGTGCCCTTTACTTATTCTATGTTTGATGTTAAGACTGTGGTCAGTGTGGTCGGCCATGGTCAGGCTGGCCGCTGCGACGTGACGGATCTGCCCAATTGAATGAACATGGCAGGGTCTTGGATCGCAAAAGTCTCGTGGTACATCAGGGTGGATGTGTGGTGGAATTGTGGATGGATCTTCGGACTGCGGAGGATGGCGCTGGTTTGCTTCTCTGTTGCTCCATGGGGGTAAACTAAAAAGAGGACATCTTCGCCGAGCAGCGATGAGGGGGTGCGACAACAGGGAAGAGGGGCCGGTTGACGGGACCGGGGTCTTTGAAAGTACTTTGTAGAACACGACGTAGCCTGGAGACGTTGGACGAGCAAGACATCCAGAACACTCACGCTCAAGCAGCAAGGGACTTGGCCGCACCTCCACCCAAAGCCAGCAGCAGGATCGAGTCGGGTGCCTGTGTCTTTCCGTTACCCTCCGTTTCGCCAAGCCCTCTTGAGCAAAGAACTGAACGGATGCTGTGCGGATGCTGTGCGGATGTGGTGGAGAGATTCTGATACGGGAGCTAGGAACTTTTGCGCGATCTGGATTAAGAGGCGGATATGGAGCTCCTCGCTGAAAGCTATTCCCAATCGGGACAGTCCATCCCCCGAACCGTAAAGCCTGCCTCGCTAGGGGGGTCGGATTTGGGCATAGCGTACAGGGCTTGGGAGCGTGAGGGCAGAAGGGTAACTGTATCACCCATCACTCAGCAAATCGAATCAGGCTCGTCATCGAAAGGTCTTGGGACGACTCTGAGCCGCTCAACTAGCCCAACGGCTGGAACGAGAAGGATCGGGAGACGGTCAGGGGGTGTAGAATCGGCAAGAAACCGAGATGGCTCGTTTGTGAGGACGTCAGCCACTGCAAAAACGAGTGATACGGGTGCTTCCCGGACGGAGAACGGCCCCATCAAAACAGGGAACACAAGTGGATGAGAAGGCTCCCTCGAGAGTGGGTTGGGCAGAAATGGCCGGGTGGGCATCGATACCCAAAACGCGGCTCAAAGACCAGTGACCTGCCAGTCCCCATGCCACCCCCAACTTTTGCCGTACACCATCAACAACAGCACCAAATTCTAGGGCTGGGAATATTCGAAAGGGCCCAAGTGCCGGCCGGCAGAGACCTGTCAGAAGGCTGTCAAGAGTGCTTTTCAGCTGAAGTCCTCATCGTCACTCGAATGACCGCACCGCCCAAAGCAGCCACTTCTCAGTTGTGCATCTCAGCCTCCAAGCCTCTTTGTGATGTCTTCTCCAACTCAAGGTAAGCGTGTGGGGTGGCGAGCATGGGAACCGAGGGAGTCTGGAGACTGCAAGGGAAGTGCCCAGCTTGGTACAAGGTATGATACCTAGCGGAGCTGAGAAAGTCGCTTTTCCTTTTGCTCATCGAAACCGAGCTGTCCAAGGCCGAACGCCTATCCAGACCGGGCCCGGCAGAAAGGAAGATGTTTGTTTCTTCGACTCCCTCCTTGGGTTGGTCATGACAAGGTCTTGAACCCCGAGACTAGCTGTTGAGAAGGAGCCGCAATCGCGGTGTTATATCAACATGTCCAGACTCTGTGGTAAACCCGGCAAAACGCCTCTGTATAAACAAACGCATGTGGGCATTCGACCAGTCGTCTGTACGAACATGTGCCATGATGCTCCTTGCTTCAAGACGATTCCAAGTTCTGCCCCTGGCATATATGCAAGAAATACGGCGTAGCAACCAACTTGGCAGCCCGGCCATCCACCTGGTGCGAAAAGGCCCGGGTCCGTTTTGATGCGAACGGGTTCTCGTCATCCAAAGTTATCGCTGTCATGCCCGGCAGCACCAGGACCGGCAGCAGCAACGGTGGTGGGCATGGCATCCGCTACTGTCGCAGTATCACGGCAGTGTTTGTTGCGTTCGTCGGTCGAGTCTGCGAATCCCCATCAACAGAGCCCAGGGGGACGACACTGATAGGCCAGCGAATCCGGGTACTGAGACCTTCAGAACGGAGACAGATGCACGAGGTCCTGCGGGAGGGTCATGATCACCTCACTTGCCCATTCGGACCAGTGGTATGATTTTGCTGAAACATGGGGAATGAGAAGGCTGGTTTTAGGTTGGGAGATGGTATCAGAAGGATATTGCTCAAGGCCGCATAGGTATCGTCCAGGCTGGGAAGTAAACTTTTTCGAATGCCGTGAAGTTGTCAATGTGTCCTGGCAAGGAATATCGCCTTATATTCGGATGAAAAGAGATCATACTGTTTGCGTGCTTGTTGGGCTTGGTGGTCTATCGGAGGACGCAAAGCCGTAGTGCGAGCAGCAACAACACCGCGACAATCATCAGTGCCCACAGTGCAGCAGCATCCGGCGTCGAGAGACTTATTCGATTCACGGAGTGGATTGATCGGGACTGGACGATGTCGGTTTGTCGACTGCTGGCTTTCGGACATATCAAGAGACTCGGATGGTGTTGAGTTTCCATCACCATTCTTGAGACGATTGTCATTCCTCGGTTGAACTGACCAAGTGCGCTTGCAAGGGTCGTCGTTGATGCCTCTACGTACAGTTGGCGGTACGTTGAAATATCCCCAAGCTCCGCATTTGTCCCGCGCCAGTCGGGTGTCAGTCGAAATGCCGGACCAAGAGCAGTTTTTCGTTATATAAGTCACATGACTCAATACGTACTCCTGCTTCCCTTTCATTTCCACTGCTGGGCGCGGCAGGCAGCGAAACTCCTTTCACGTTTCCTCCTCGTCCGCTGCAATTTCCCTATCACAACAACAGCAACATGAACAAACGGCGACAACAACAACAACAACAACAACAAAAATACGACCGCGACAATGGCCACTTACACATGTCAACATCACCCCGCTATTGCATCAAAACATTCGACATGATGGTGATTTTCCATTCGTCCAATATTCCACACTTCCACCCTGTTTTCCTGCCGATTTGTTCCTAGATCGTCTCAGGGGCCCAGAATGCCGACTTCGTCCAACCCCAATCCGTGGAGACGTGCGGTCCCATCTGCGGTTCCTTTCGGGGATCAGTTTGCCCGCGAGCAATTCCCAGCAGCGAGTGATTGAGCATCGAGAAATCAGAAAATGCGGTGGCTGGGACCTACAGCATGCTACAGCACCGTGACCCACTAGCCGGACCATCTGCAAAACTCCAACGGAGCTCCCGCATCAGCGCCGCTTCTGTCGACCACTCATCGGCGCCGCTCGACTGCCTGCCGACTTGCCCAGATGGATTGTGCCTCTGGCCGCATACAAAGAGGCCCGCATCAAAGCCTGGCCGTGCTGGTATCTGTACCCAACCCGACCAACCGGCGACGCGATTGCTGGGAACTGGCACCGAATTGGCACCTTTGTTGCTGTCCCGACACGCGAGATATGTATGTAGACCACAGGAACCATTAGGATCCATTGAAACGCGTCCCTCTCGGCTCGCATCTGCTAGCTCTCCGCATGCCGCGCCGCGAACGATCACCGTCCGAGGGAGGCGACCTTTTGGATGGCTTTTCTGCGCATTGCTGTGTCTGGGCAACAACTCTGGGGTCACTGGCGTCCGTGACTGGTGCCGGTGCTGTCACTGTCTGAACCCTACAGACGTACGACAGTAGTACATAGACAGCAAAGGTGAGCCCCACCAAATCCTGCCGTCTGTTATGCAGCCTGAGTGCTTGCAGATAGCGACAGAATCGAAAGCGTGCGACTTTGCTCCAGTTTTCAGAATGGCATCCAATCGAGCCGGCGACAATTCACCTCACCTTTACATAACCTTTGAAATGTCTGTCAAATATTCGAGGACTAACAAGCTGCCAGATACTCTAGCTACTATGATCAGTCATGTTGCAATGACCTTTCTTTCCCCGCCCGTTTTCAAAAGACAGAGAGAAGCCCCTCTTTTTCACACTTTTTACCAGCGCAAATTCATGCCCGGTTGCAACTATCATCGCTTGGGTTGCCTATTATCGGTTACCCCGCTGTTACCTGTCCACATGATGGGCATCGGGCGCTTTCCAAAGTCCCATCAACACTGACTTGATCAACCGTCTTGATACGGCCGTTTGCTGGTCTTGCCACAAAGGGTTGAGTTTCAGCACAAGCCGTATTTCGACTACGGACGGCAAGGTTTCCGGATGGTGGACGTTCAGGTCCTCCGCCTCTCAGCAAGCGAGGACTGAAGAATCATGGGAGGATCAACACAAGCCAATCGATATTGTAAGGCGGTGGTACCGGCCCTCTCACGATTGGGCTACGCGTCTTTGTCAGCCATCTCTGTCCGCCTTTGTTCCGAAGTTCTGGATTACGCTTCGTCCTTCCCGAGTAGCGCTACCTAGAAGCGTCTCCGGCTGCGCCTGGTGGTGAAAGTTCGTTCTGGAGCTGTTAGTATTGGTGAATGTGGAAGATCAGTGGTCCCGCTACTATCAGCCTCTACCATTCGGAATTCGCCGCGAGAAACCCTAAAAGAACACCATCTAGTTTTCAAGCTATGAGAAAGACGCTTTATTTCTTTCTTTTTAGCTATCGAGAGAGCCCCGCCGTGCAGTCTCCTGGTCAGTGGCTAGAGGCTCAACATCGCGCAACACTAGGGTCCTACATGCGACCTTTTTCAGTTTATTTCGACCTGGATATCGATCTGGATGGTGGCGGCCGTATCAGACCCAGAACGGCAAATATCCCACCCAACGGCACAGACCTCCTCTTGCGAGTTTATGTCCGTCATTATCCAGTATATCCGCACGCTCTTGACGACCCTAGTGACGTTTCGACTGCTGGATGCTTGTTGTTAATGTGCATCAGTCTCTCAGCTTCTCGGGCGGCTGTCTCGCCTATTCCTCTAAACGTCCAGGCCACCTACCGAGGTCGGCCTCCAAGGGCTTCGGGATCCTATTGTTTGCGATCAAGTGGCAGCCATCTCGACGATGTGCAGGGTGCCATCACTTCACCACCCCGCTCTCTTTTTACTCCTTGGGGTTGCGTCGTTGTGTTTCTGTAGCAATCACGCACACGATGACTTACAGGCCCTATTTTTCCTGCATCTTATGAATCTGAAACATATCTTTCCCCCCCAGCTCCACGCTCAGTCAGCGATCCCGTCAAACAACAGGGTTCAGCTGGGGACCGAGAATATTATAATTCTTTCGGCGAGATGTTTCCCCAAACGGTTTGCGGGAACCGTTTGATCTCGGTTCATAGGAGTTGTTTTAACGAAACCCCACATGCTTACCGAGTCTCACTGATGGATATCCGCCGCCAATGCTTGCGCAAGCCTTCTGCAGTCAAACCCAAGGATACAATCACTGGCTCATCCCAGGAAATCCTCGAGATGGTTCTGAACAGGCACTCTGAACAGTCAGTTACGAGTATCTTTACCGCCGAGCTGCTAGGCTCTGGGATAAAGGACGCGATGTTCGTGATTGTGTGTGGTTCAGGCGTGCAGCACCTTCACCTTGATCGAATCCCGGAACTCTGGATCAATCTATTTTGATACTGGCCCGCTAGCCAGAGCTGCATCTCGTCTGATCTAGTCTGGCATCTGGTGCGTTGCGCTTGCGTGAACGGCCAGTGACGGCAAGCCCTAGGTACGGAATTTCTACGCAGAGCCAGGATTTCTCGAACCCGCTCGGTCATAAAATTCTCATCAGCGGAGCAAAAGAGGGGTGGTCTTTTTTTTTTCTTATTATTTTTGCTGTTGGTGCTCGCGTTTGAGCTATCGGCTAGCGGCAGCGTCCAAGACCAACTGTGTGCAACAAGCAGGCAAGAGGATG
Source organism: Neurospora hispaniola (assembly GCF_033458365.1). Taxonomy (NCBI): domain Eukaryota; kingdom Fungi; phylum Ascomycota; class Sordariomycetes; order Sordariales; family Sordariaceae; genus Neurospora; species Neurospora hispaniola. The sequence goes on along the minus strand of NW_026944407.1, from coordinate 3,986,725 downwards.
CAGCGAGCAGAGCATGGGCGTAGGACCACTACTGCAACTAAAAAGTGGTGTAAAAACTGCTGTGTTGCCGGGACCGTTGCAGATGTGGGGCATCTTCGAGCTCTCGGTGGGCTCATTGTCAGGTGAGTGGTGAGACGACATGGAAGAGCCATTTTCGGAGCCTGTTCGGGGTTGAGGAGGAGAAGAGGAAGAGAAACGGAATAAGATGTCATGCCGCGATAAGATTTTGACGAGCCGTCAACAGTACGGAATTGGTTCCTCCCCGGCGCGGCTCGGGTCCGGTTTACGTTAACGATCCTCTGTCGAGGCGCTTGGAAGGTATGTGGAACTGTTTCATGGCGCATTTCCAAGGCTCTACTATTCGTACGATCGTACTTTCATTGTCAGTCCCGACATCTGTCGCGCAAACCTTGGGGTCATGAGGGGGACGGGAGGTTTGTTTTGATGGGTGGGTCGGTCCGGATCGGCTTATGGATTCAAGCGGTGAGCGGAGACGGTCTGGGATCAAAACGGAATCCGGACGGTGACTACTGCGGGAGACACACCCACTCCCGGAGACATATACCAGATAGGCAAACCTTCATCTGCTTGTCCTGGCTGTATCATGTACTGCTACGCAGCATGTGAGATGGGAAAATCTCCCAAAATCTCGCATCTGCTTTGCATTTGTTGAGCAAAAATTCCGGAAAGAGGCTGAGCACAAAAAGGAGGATATTCTGGAGATGTGGAGATATCAGAAAGCCAGTGCCATCTCCGTATCGACTTTTATTTTGCGGCTCCAGATGGGGTACGTGGGGTTGTCTTCTCGGACACCGTCGATCTGCTGCTCTTCCCTTGGACGAATTCGCAGATTTCCGGAGACCCCCTCTCTTCGTACGGGACGGAAGAACCGGGGGTGGGGGAGACATGTACCGAGCGTCATTCTCCGATTCTTGTACCGGCTCCCATCGTACTCCGGTATACAACAAAATCATGGTTCGCTGTGCCGTCGTTCTCATAACAGTAACCCAGCATTTTGGAGAATAAGTAAAGATCAAGTTTCCGCGAAACCAAGGAAAAACTCCGATACTTTTCAAGCATTACCTTGCTTCGATGATTTCGGGACCTGCATACGAGATGACCCTCCTACTCATGGCTCCATTCACGAGGCTATCACTGCTGTGTATCGTGACTGAAGGAGACCGCGAACTCGAACGTCGCCAGGTTGGTAAGTTAAGCCCGCGGAGTTCTGACGATTATCCTGCAAGCACGTGAGCCTCGCTTGGATGGCTCCCTTGTATTAGAAGTCAAGTCAACATGAACAAACAAACATCACTTGAACGACCCCGCGTTGCATACCCATGAACCATGAAGCTTTTTAGCTTGTTCTCGACTCTAGACTCAAAAGAGAACAAGCCGACTCCAAGATCCCTACCTGCCTGTCCTGCCTGGTGAGCCTAGCTCCCTGGTCGTGTGCGGCGTCTATCTCCCACGCAAGTGCGCGCCTACGAAGAGATAGGGACAGGAAAGAATGGTACCGAATGAAGTGACGAGGATCCGAATCCTTGTCCTGCTTCTTTTCTCCTCTTGTATATGTAGCTTTTTCTTTTTCCCTTGCTTTTTTGCCCCGCCCCTTTTCGAAGAGGGGCTGGTAACGGACGTCGAGCAAACGAACGGTCGACTTCTTGCCTGGTCATCGGTTCTCGTTGCGTCGTCCGTTCAGGTGAACCGGGGCCCTACTGGGCTCCCTAGACCTGGTTGACGATCTTACAATGTGACAAGGTCAGTCACCCAGGTCAGCTTGTCTGGAAGTCTGCAACCGGAAGCCGTTTAAGCAAAGTGAAGCTAAGGTGGGCTTGGTGGGCTCTGCCGAGTTGGGATTTCCGGGGCACTGGCCAGGGTGCACCGCTTCGGTCGCACGATCTACGGAAGCGATAAAACAACGAGGTGAAACGAAACGGGCCCCAACCGGTGCCCGGCGGCGGCGGCGGCGGCAACGGCGGCCAGTCACCACTCACCAGCGGGCGGCGGGATGACATGGGCATAAACCAGAGAAAGATTATCAATGGTGACGACAAAGCAATTTATGTCCATGTCAGGGTTACCATCATTGTAATAGTTTCCGTGCTTACACACGTCCATATCCCACATCCCAGCATCCCATTCACCACCAAACTATTCGATGACCAAGAGTCAAGAGTCTTATGTGAAGCTCAAATAGGCCTCAAAAGATAACGGCAGATGATCTCTCTTGAAAGGCGGTGTGTTTTAGCTGGCTTCTGTCTCTGCACCCTCTGGATCTGGGAAGTCCTGAGAGTCTGGGAACCACTCACTTGGGACAGGTCTGGTGATCTGATTTGTTACTACTGTCAAGTGGTGAGAGCTGTGTTTCTTTTTATGGTGGGTGGTATGCATTAGCTATCCTTTAGGACTGTTATTTTGTCTCTCATGTTTCTGTCTCGCTCGTTGATGGGCTTGTTGAAGTCGCCGACAGGTTCGAACAGGTCGGTTAAGGTTGCTATTTCCAACAGCTCCTTCAAACAATAAAGAAAGAAAAAGAAAAGGAAAAGCAATGCGCGGTAGAGCTTGCCATGGGGCAATACCAGTCACATGTCATTCTTCTTGATTGACTTTCATGTTTTGATGATCTGAAGTAGTTGTAAGATTACCTACTCAACTGATAACCCTGCCGGACTGATTCACAGAAACATTATCCTCACCCTCCCTACCTAGGCTGGGTAAGGTGAGCGAAGCAAGTATATGTGTAAAGAGGATGGAATCAAGCAAGTCTTTGATGCCGATGAAACAGAATATGGAACAAGAACTAATGCACTCTCTGAAGTTTCCTTCGTATTAGAACAGATCGGCATCTACAACAGAATATCTTTAATTCTGCACTAGAGTGAGCGACAAGACTTTGGAAATTTTTGCTTATAGGGACCTTGTAGGCCTGAAAAGCTTTCGGGCCTACTGCTAGTGTACCAATGCCGCGAATAAATCAACAAGCTGTAGGAGCGAGTTTAACCCTCTGTATTAGCTAAAAGGTCAAACAGGGCCAAGATAGATCAGCAAGAACACCGACGTCGGTCAGCAACAAATACTTGGTATGTCGGTAAACTCGTTTGATTCAGTTTCAGGTCGGTCCGGCAAGGCAGGTTTCAAGGTTTGCTAGTTCCGTTTGGGTGTATGTACATGTCTAATACAGTATATGGCAGAGCTATAACCCTGCAACATTGCCGGACCGACTGGGGACATCGAGGTAGACTAGTTTGTTCGGTATTTAGCGTACCAAGCAAAAAGACAGAGATATATACGTAATATTCGTAGTAACTTGCCGCTCTTGTACACCATGCTCAATCTTCTTTCCAGGGACTATGATGTTGCGAATTGAAGATCAAAGACTCTAACTTACACTAGCAGATCGGTCAGCGTCATAACCTCTTCTTCTGTAGATCAGAACCCTGACCGAAAGTCTGACGAGCTAAGGTGGAATTGAACTAGGGATACTGAATATCGATGAACGGATGTAATGATGAGGCGAGCTAAGTCGGGTTTTCAAGAAAGTAGCCACATGAGGAGACGGGAAGAAGGGAAACCGTGGGGTAGGGTCTGAGGTCTGTATGTACCAAAAGAATGAACACAAAAAGATAGATTAAAAAATTTTGAATTTCTTTGTTTGAAGATGCTCGTCTTGACGTGTTAGACAAGTTTCTCTTTCCTTTCCTTGGAAGAATGCCGAACTCAATGTGCACGAGGTGGTCATCAATGCGCTAAGGGTCTTCAACAAGAGTCAGAAGAGACAGGATAAGTGCTCTGGTGACTGCTTGCCGAAACCGGAAGGAACGATGTTGAAGTCCGGAGTCAGATAACCTACCTATCCTTTTAGCCGTTATCTCAGGCGTCTAGGGCCTCTAGGACTGCCTCATGTCTTGTATCTCGTGTGCCTCGTGTATCAGTCTGCCCAGGTAAACATGGAGCCACCGAAGCCAAGAACGCACAAAGAACTAAGGAGTGCGGGGAGGCGTGCGGCAGTACATATATACGGGGCATGAATAGGTAGTCAAACAGTATAGTATAGTACAGTCTCATATTTAGGTCTACTGCCGATGTCCTCACCCAAGCGACCAACCTAGGAAAAGCTGATCGGCGGACATAAGGTTCGGACACGAACAAGCTTCGCCAGCTTCACCAGAGTAAGCGCCGGAACCTTTTTAGGGCGAAGATATAGATCTTAGTGACCTACTGACTCGGGCATCTGGTAGTTTTAGATGGTCGCGATGTTTGCTACTGTAGAGGTACTTATATCTTAGCCAAGCGACCCTGAATGGGATCACTTGTGAGCCAGTCAAGCCAGTCCCTCTCACTCTCGCATTTATAGACTACTTTCAGAAGATTTGCCACCAGACACTTCCTTGATCAGCGTTGCATACACTGGTAGTCTTTCGGATCTCAATATAAAGTAGGGAAAGGGGGCGTGGGGATTTGGACGGGGGTCTGGAATTAGGTTGAACATATCTACACATTCTATTCTGTGACCCTGCCACTGCCTCTGACTGATACACAGATAAACACAGAGACACAGACACAAAAGAAGGTTCACACAGAGAAGCGAATGGGTGGACGGTCTTCCAGAGTTCGCTTCACTCTTAGACTTGCACCTCACAAGTCACCACCAAACCAGCCGGTCGGCCCTTTGGTCAGTCGCTATTGGAGGGTACTACTTCTTCATTTCATCTGATTCTAGACTCTAACCTCTACTAGTCCCTTGTGATCCAAAACCATTATCCGATATGGGTATAAGCACGACCCGAAGCGGGAGAGGAATCCCCGGAGGTTGCTTCCCCCCCCCCAACAATAATAAAGTAAACTAGTCAGCAGCCCCTGACCCCCTCCGTATTTTGGAAAGTATGGGGTGGTTCACCCCCGTGAGCACACAAACGAGACAGACCATGCTACCCTCTACTATTCTGTCCTCATCTGCGCCCTGCCTGGCCTGGTGTTGTGGTCGAGTATGACGGTGACCATGTATGACGTCCCACAGAAACACCACAGAACAGAGAGTTCCCGCCGAGCAACCGGCCGCCGGTACCACGAAAGGGGGAAGGAATGTGGAGAGAGAGAAGAATTTGAATGGTTGAAAGTGCGGTTTGGGGGCTGGAGGAGAGAAAGTCCCCGGGGTTCACGGTTATGGATAGCAGGCAATCAACGTAACCAACAAGCATTTCTCGACGATCACCGCGACTTGTTTTTCTTTTTTTTATTCGGCCCTCTTTTCTCCGTAACCAGCTCGATCGCGGTCTCGTGGCTCTGGTCAACAGGTCTGGGGCAGACCCTGGCATGTCTCGGATGAGAACAATTGAACCTTGTTCGCGTCCTGGCAGAGGGCCACTGGCTTCCGAAACAATGTATCTACCACGTGTTGAGTATGACGGTGGGAGGTAGAGGTTGTCGCTAAACATGTGGAATGCTCAACCGAGCGGACGGTCCGGGCTGCGACTGGGTATGGGAGTCGTACACTATGAGTACGGCATCTGAATGATGGTTTACGATGAACCAAAATCCCATAGACTGACCAACGGGCTATCAGTCTGCTCTGTGCCAGGATCGGCCTTGGTGAAAATGTGTTTCGGGATCATGAACTCGATGACCGGAGCCTTCTTCACTTCCTTAGACATCTCTGCGTCGATAAGCTGTGGGTGTATGTTAGCCATATGCTTCTATATGCATTTGATTGTAGTTGACTTACACTGCCATAGGAGTGGTCCAGAAAATCCTCCAGGTTGTAAGACTGTTTTGTAAACTGCTCAGAGATGATCTTGGCGATGGTCGCAACGTTGGGGTGGTAATGAGACTGCAACTGCACAATCTCCCACAGAGAACTGTCAATGGCGTGGGTCTCCATAGGGTCCTCTTCGTCAGGAAGGAAAGGGTCAATGACTCCCTCCTTCTCGATCAGCTCCTTCTCCTCCTTGGTCCGCGGCACACGATGCATCATGAATGTAGTGAGAGGATGCTTCTTGAACAGGTTGTAGAACCACGGAACGATGACAACAATGGCGCTTGGTGGTGCGTTGAGGGCGAGACGGGCCAGACGCTTGATGAAGCTTGCCACCAGGACGGCGGGCAAATGGGACGAGCCCAGGAACGTATCGAGGAGGCGGAAAAAGCGTGAGCGGTACTTGGAATGGAGGATGTCGGTATCCAGCAAGGAGTAGAGTTTCTGATAGAAAGATGGGTAGTCCAGGTTGCGTTCCTGGATCAGGTAGAACACACCGGAAAGGGCCAGGAGCGAGATAGAGCCGCCAGTGTTGTAGCAGTCGGTAAGGAAGTCCATGAGGAGCTCGGGCTTGATGAACCATGGCGCAATTGAGGATGCCATGACGTCCAACACCTTCTTTCTCTGCTCCTTACTCAGACCCAGGTGCATCAAAGCCAGCCAAGCTTCCTGTGCCCTCTTCTTATGCTGCGACAAGGACCGCAGTGGGTGCTTCTTCTTGACGGGTTGCTCGATATAGAAGTCCTCAAGGTCTTCGGATGACTCTGGGATATCCTCCATCTTGAGAAGGAAGTTAAACACTGTGCTTTGTAGCTCTTCATCGACCGACTCGCGTTCTGTAAGGAAGTCCCTACACAAGCATGTTAGCAACTTGCTACACTGGGCAACTCGGGTCCTGTTGGGTTCACGTACTTGATTCCCTCAAACGTGTAAAATCTAATGTCGTCATACTCGTCGATGAACTTGTCACAAAATTCAACACGCACCTCCTCGACTGGCGACGTTAGAAGCGCACTGATGATGGCATTGAAGAGAGGCCAAGGAAAGACGGCCTCGTCCTTGCCCTCCAGGTACTGGGCTTCCGCCTTCAGCAAAGCCATAGCCAGAACGAGAGCCTGGGTGGCAAGCTTGGTGCTCTTGAACATGGCGACAAGAGCCTTATGGTAGTCGGTCAGGCGATCCCGGAGCCACTTTGCGACGGTCGCATCTTTCTCCGAAGCATCCTTCTTCTTGACCAAACTGCCCGAGGCGAGTAGGCGAACGAACACACGGCACAGAGCTTCGGCGGCGGCGATGGCGGTCTTGGGGTCTTCGTTCTGCTTTTCGGCGTACTCTATAAGGGTAGCGATGTTGTTGTAGTGCTTCCTGGACTCGTTGACCTGGGATTCGAGATTCTGGATTTGCGATGCGAGGTCTTCCTTTTCCTCGCCGGCCTCGGACTTTCTGCGCTTCTTGATGGGTTCGCCGTTCTCGGAGCGTTTCCGCTTGACAACCGGCTTCGCGGCTTGGTCTTTTACTTTTGAAGGCATTGTGGCGACAGTGTGTGGGTGTTTGGACAAGGAAACGAGGGAGTGGACGATTCGAAGAACGGAATGGTCGTCGTATCTCAGCAAAATTTAAGTGGGGCGTCTCCAAGTCAAAGTCCTTCTTTGGCGTCGCGAACTGGAGGTGACATTGGAGACTTTCTTGGCGCCAAAGTGGGGCCTCTTTTTTTGCTCTTGGACTGGCATGAAACTTTTCCAGCGCCTTTGCTGAAGCTCTCAGGCCCAAGATCCACGTGACATCCAGGTACCTCCGGTAAAGTGCCGGGTCAACCCGTTCCGTTAAAACCTCAATTCGACCTTGAAAGCTCAGCAACGTCACTAACAGCCACCCCACGCCCATCCCCTCATTCACAATGGCGTCGCGTCTGGCCAGAACTGCTGTCGGTGAGTAGATTGAGCTCTCGGACGGGCACGTCGGGCGCAAAGACAACACAGAGACCGTCGCTGACCCGGGCGCATCCTTAGGGGCTGCCCGCCTCCGGCCCAGCGTCGTCCCCCGCGTCCTTCCCGCGCTGAGCACCGTTGCCAGCCCCCGCTACTCGTCCGGTGTCCCCTCCGAGGACCCCAAGACCAAGGCCCAGTCCATCATCGACTCCCTTCCCGGCAGCAACCTCATGTCCAAGACCGCCATCCTCTCCTCCGCCGCCGGTCTTTCCATCTACGCCCTCTCCAACGAGTACTATGTCGTGAACGAGGAGACCGTCGTCGCCTTCTGTTTGCTCTCCGTCTGGGGTGGTCTCATCAAGTTCGGTGGTCCCCTCTACAAGAAGTGGGCTGATGAGCAGAGCGACAAGATCAAGAACATCTTGAACTCTGCCCGCGCCGACCACACTCAGGCCGTCAAGACCCGCATCGGCGACGTTAAGCAGATGTCTGGTGTTATCGACATTACCAAGACCCTCTTCGCCGTTTCCAAGGTAGGCGCTACCAGGATGGGGATTGGGATACATGGGATGCAGATGGTGCAGCAGGTGGAAGGATGACACGATTGGGAAGAATGATGTTGAGGAAACAAGGGGAAAGACAGAGGCTGACATGGCTTCTAGGAAACCGCCAAGCTTGAGGCTGAGGCCTATGAGCTCGAGCAGCGCACCGCTCTCGCCGCTGAGGCCAAGACTGTCCTCGACTCCTGGGTCCGCTACGAGTCGCAGGTCAAGCAGCGCCAGCAGAAGGAGCTCGCCCAAACCGTTATCGCCAAGGTTCAGAAGGAGCTCGAGAACCCCAAGGTCCTCAAGCAGATCCTCGAGCAGTCCGTTGCTGACGTTGAGAGTATGTTTTCTTGCCATCTCCGAACATGTGAAATTGGTTGAATACATGCTGACATGACTATACAGAGATCGTCTCCAAGGCTTAAATAAACTATTTTCGTCCGACTTGCAAGCGAGGCCCCCTTTGTATCAGTGTCCGTCAAGACCGTGTGAAATAGGCAATTCAACTTTTTCGTCTCTATCGGCCTTATTCGACCTTAACGCCTTTATGCTATTTTCGATGGCCTCCCGAGCGGCCTTCAGATATTCTTACAGACTTCCTGTTTCCGGGCCGTGGGGCCTCATGTTGCGTGAAGTTTTGGCTCTGGAAGCTGGGAGTTATGGCGGTCATTAAACCGAGCAAGCCGGGACTTGAAGGAATGGTGGTATATTGCCCGAGTCTCGGATATGTAAAAATGCCGGATCCACCATCAATGCTTCTGCTCAATCCAGGTTCTGTCCAAAGTGTGTCACAGGCGGTTCCAGCTCGGATTTCTAAACCAGTCGCCCTTGAGGAATGACCCGGTCTTGCTGTCAACTTATGTGGAAGGGGTAACAGTTGAAAATGAGGTGGGTTGTGTAAGTCATTTCGTACAAGTTTGTACCTCCGTTACCCTAGACATATCTTGAGGTACAAGTGATAGGTGAACAGTTCGACGCGATAAAACTCTGGTATATATCGGCTGGTTGGAGTATCGCAATTATAACGGCGCGTCGCTTGTCTTTATCTTTCTTCGCGCTGGAGAGAAGCGTTGTAAGCTTCCGCAGATCAGCTCACACAAGAACGCGGGACATCCTCTAATTATTGAGTTCTTATATATATTTACCATGGCTAAGTTGGAGCCGGAGGCACTACGTACTGGGTTGTTGGGATGAAAATTACCTTGTTAGATCGACAAAAGCCATGTATCTCCCGAGGATGAGGGGTTCGAAGCTATCTGGTGGTGGTATGACGAAAGCAATTGGTGAGCTTGGATTGTAGCAGCTGACTGTGTTTTGGAAGGTTCACCTGGCAAAGATCTGTTAGGCAAATGGCAGCTTAGCATTATGATTGACGAGTACAGTAAAGGGGAAGTACCAGTGCCTAACAGATAAAGATATCTCGACACCCCCAAATTGACACCTTGAGGCTCTAACGGAACGTTCAAGCTTCCAAGCTCCTAAGGTGTGGGTGTGGGGTGCATGTCCCAAGCTCGGCAACTAGCTTAGGTTCCATGTCTGGACCCCGGGGGGCGACTCCCGCCCTACCGCCGTCGCTTGTGAATGGGTGGAACCAACCAGGCTTGTTTCATCGTCATTTGATGGAGCCGCTCTCTTTTCATGGATGTCCCAGGACCCCACGATAAGGGCGAAGGGGGTACTTCAAGTTTATTTTTCTTTCAAGACTTATTTTAATCATTTCTTCAAGTCATCGTAGACCCCGTCGCCCCGTGTCTCACACATCGTGCTAGACGCTCCTTGGGCGTCGGTTTATGCAGGCCACGTATTATAAACACCCACTTTGCCTTGGCGCAACCAGCTTTATTTACTTCATCGTCGCAAACAAGTCATCACTGATCTCACCCGGTGCACATTACTAAGACGACTTGCCCTCGGATGAGAGGTTCGTCTGATCAAGCATCACCTGACTCGGCCAACTCTGCCAAACTTCATTTTGAGAGGAAGAGAAGAAGGGCAAAATCAACATTCATCTGAGATACTAGTTTCGGTCATCGGTCCGTATTTAGTGTTGGTCAGCAAGGGCATGGTGATGGGGGATCAGTCAGGCCGTCGACACCAGAGCGCGCTTCGTATTCAAGAACCCAATCTGGCAGAAAGAAGACCCCTTCTACCCCGACGGATAACAACAACAACAACCGGTACACAAAATGGCAACCAGCATCACTCGCTCGACGGTCAAGTATACGCGTGTGGGGACGACCACTCACAACTACCAGTTTACACCAACATCCATCGGATCCGTCGGGATATCATATCGGTGGTGGAGGACTATCTGAGCCTGGATCAACTCCGCGATATCCGCATCAACATATCCGTTGTTCGCCCGCTGGTGGACAAGTTCTATGCGCAGGACGATATTTCAATAGTCTACTGCTTGCTGGTCAACCGCGCGCAGTTCCTGAACGAGCAGTCGCATCTCAACAACAGGCAAAATGTCAACTACACACGCGCCATGCTGTGTGAGTTAATAGCCACACGCATTCTCAGGCGATGCAGCGAGGACAACGAGGGTCCAGAGGGTCTTTTGGTGCTGGCCCATATCCTTATTGCTGGCTTTGAGCCGTTCCAAAATGCTCCGCCAGAGATTCGACGGGAGGTCCATGCGCAGACAGCATGGCATAAGACGCTACCAGCCTTGGAGGTAGCCATCCTGAGTGAGGCCAAGATCTTTTTGAGCTCGACATCATGCCAGAAGATGTGAGTCGTCAGACGAAGCTTTGAACTCAGTGGGCATGGGGGCTGACACAAGAACAGTGTGGACGCCATCTACGAGGGACGGGTTATCTACAGCCCTTCCAGCTTTCTGGACCTTATCCCCGACCGTTACAAGCAGAAGCCAATATCCCTGTATGACCCCAGAAAGGCGCCTCTACTGAACCAGTACCGTCTGGTTGTACCGCGGACGCGAAATATCTTGGAAATCATCCAGTTCGTCATCCTCCTGGCGCTCTATCTTGTATTCATGTCCGAGAGATACGCAGGCCGTGTAACGATACTGGAAACATGCTTCACCGTCTACGCCTTCGGTTGGGTGCTCGATCAATTTGCAACTATTCTCGAGCATGGCTGGTATGTTCAAACTTCACCAATCCTCCGAGACGTCTCATTAACTCGTCCACAGGCACGTGTACACTCAAAATTTGTGGTCGTTCCTTGATGTTACATTTGTTTGCATCTATTGGATTTATCTTGTTCTGCGCGTATACGGGTTGCGATCTCATAACGAGGAACTAGGACAACAAGCACTTGACGTGCTGGCCATGGGCGCACCAGTGCTTGTTCCTCGCTTAGCGTTTAATTTACTGTCCGACAACATCCTCTTCTTGTCGCTTCGGTCCATGATGGCCGATTTTTCTTTACTGACCGTACTTGGTGGCTGGTAAGCTCTTCTGGTTGTCTTGGTCTGGTCCTTTGTCACTGACATCTTCCATAGGTGCTTCTTTGGCTTCCTGTTGTCCCTTGTCTGGCTAGGAAACCACCAGTACTCCTGGGTGTGAGTCCCACTTCCCGCCACCGTTCTTGACATGTACTAAGCTTCTCGTAGAACCATCAGTGAATGGATGATTTACATTTGGTTCGGTCTGGATGGATCTGGCATCCATCATTCGGTATGTCTCGATTTCGATACCTCCATGGCCTGGGCGTATACTAACACATACTCTAGACCGACTTCCACAGATACCTGGGACCCGCCCTGATGGTCATGTTTGCCTTCCTCGGCAACACATTATTCCTCACCGTTCTGGTTTCTATGCTCTCAAATACCTTCAGCACGATTGTCAGCAACGCAACCGCAGAAATCCAGTTCCGACATGCCGTCCTGACTCTCGAGGGCGTCAAGGGCGACGCCATCTTCGCCTACCAACCCCCCTTCAACATCCTCGCTGTCTTCATTCTCATCCCCCTTAAATGGTTCGTCACCCCGCGCTGGTTCCACAAAATCCACGTCGCCAGCGTGCGTCTGCTCAACCTCCCCCTCCTGCTCGTCATCGCCCTGGTAGAACGCCGAATCCTTCCCCCAATCACATCAACAGCAGGAGGAGAACGACCAGCGGAAGGGCCATCAGTCAACTCCCCCTCCTCGCACCCTCGACGCAGCATATGCAAAGGTATGCGCTTCTGGAACAGGTGGCGCATTACCGTCCATAGTGACATCGAGACCGTCTTCGAAGTCCCGCCGCCAGATTCGGTACTCGAGCAGATCGCTGAAGACGATGATCTCACGAAACATTTGATCCGGCGGCAGTTCGTTCGGGGAAATACCGTGGAAGCAGCCACAAAGACACCGGCCAAGGACACAAACACGGCCAAGGACACGAACACGAACAAGGACACAAACACGAACAAGAAACAGCCACCTGGTCGTCGTGACAGCATCGCGCCGTTCCCGGGCCTGAGGACGGAGTTGCAGGGCGTTTTGAGCGAGAGTGATGAGATGAGCGCTATCACGGCGAGACTGGAGGCTTTGGAGAAGAGCACAAGGAGGATAGAGTTCATGTTGGCGAAGCTTACGGGCGGGTTGGAAGATGACAAGGATGATACGGCTATCAATGATACGGAAAGTCCGTTTGATTCTGACGAGGAAGGAGAGGAGGGGGCGGTGTCGCAAGCTACAAAAGCGTGAGGAGCCGTAAGGAAATGGGAATGAGAATGAGACTGGGATTGTATACCTGCGAATGAATAGCGTTTGGTGTGCAGACTGAGGTGTTCCTTGCTGGTCCATATGTGACTTTGTTTACTGTGAACCTGGGTGTCAACGGTCACATGCTTAACAAGAAGAGAGGGCTGCGGTGTTGCAATGAGCTGGCTAAAGCACATTGACACTCATGATGATGCATTGTCAAATGATAAAATCTACGACTTCCATGACCAAGGCCTGGACAGGCAAACAGCGTTAAAGGGACCAAGGCCGCTTGAAAAAGGAGTCCAATGGCTCAGTTTGGTCTGTAGAAATATCTTGAGGTACAGTCCTGTGGCCATTGTCCAAACACAAGGTTTACTGTTTTGGGAGTTTTAACGTCATCTCAACTTACAAATTTCATCGATATTGGGGGGCTGCCTGGTAGATATGCTGTTGATCACTCTTCGCTTCCATAGATAGTATTGCATCACTAGGAGTCTGCTCCTTCATTTCCATCGATTCCACGGAAACATGTTCATAGCTTTAGTTCCCATATAAATGCCACATAGAGCCCGACTTCAGCGTTGACACCCCATTTCCAATTGCCAGCAGCAAGATGTCGACATACGCTACCCCCCCTCGCGAAGCCCCCATTACCTTCCTCTGCGGACATATTTTCCACAAACGCAGAACATACCATGGTCCTACTATGCAGGTTCCGAGCGTCCCCAGCTCCCTATCGGGTGCGGTACCACCTTGGCGGAGTAATAATGCGCCCGTTCCGTGTAAGTTGTGCAGAGAAAATAAGTTGTGGGAGTATGATTGGAGGAGGAGGGTTTGGATGAAGAAGGATAATGTTGTAAGTGAGAACGGGAAACTTGAGGAGCTTGAGAGGTAGCGGAGGTAGCTGGGCCTGGGATGTGTTGTTTGTCGGGCATCTGGGTTGATAGTAAAAAGGTAGCTACTTTGAATGGCGTTGTTTTCATGAGTCGATGCTAAGTAGCGGGTTTTACCTACCTGTAGACGCAATCGTTTTTTCCCCTTCCATCACGTCCACGTCTGAAGTGACGATGCTGCTCGCCTAGATAGTGCTTTTGTGAAGAGAGAGAGAGTGACTAACTCGGTCATCCTTCTGTCTTTTGCTCTCACGCATACAACCCTTATCACGTGCCAAGGCTGAGTGTTTATCCGAAACGAAAATGAACTTAAAATTTCGAGCCTTGTTTGTTTTTTGTTCAAACAACCCAAATCGGACAAAACTTGAAGCGATCCTCAACGTCGCTGTCGCCAAATACTCACATCTCATTGGTTCAACTCTTGTCCCTTCAAATTTAGTTCGTCGGCCTTGAACGAGTACCACCCACCTCTTATACCGACATAACACAGATAGTGCAACGGCAACAACCACCCAAAAACCCATCACCCAACCGCCATCATGCTCCCAACCCCCGACACCTCCCATGTGCCTTACCAGCGCGTCTACGAACCAGCCGAGGACTCCTTCCTCCTGCTCGACACGCTCTCGTCCCCCTCCGAAACCGCCTTTCTCTCATCCCGCTTTGCCTCCCCCAGTCCCTCCTCCCCTTCCCCAGCGCCTTTGGTTCTAGAAGTCGGCCCCGGCTCCGGCGTAGTGATCGCCTTTCTAACCGCGCACGCCTCCACCATCTTTGGCAGCCCGCATGTCCTAACAACCGCCATCGACGTGTCCCCTTTCGCCTGTGCTGCCACCAACCTTACCGTCTCCAAGGCCGTGTCCGAAAATACTTCCACCTCCGGGTTTTGGACATCAGCAACCCAAGGTGACCTCGTCTCCCCCTTTCGTCCCGGGTCGGTAGATGTCCTAGTCTTCAACCCGCCCTACGTCCCCACGCCTGACTTGCCTGCGCCGCCACCGACAGGGTTGCAGGCACTGAAGGAGAAAACGACGTTTGAGGAAGACTCGCATCTCTTGGAGTTGACGTATGCTGGAGGGAGGGATGGAATGGAGACGACGGATAGACTGATTGAGGCCTTGCCGGGGGTGTTGAGCGAGAGGGGGGTGGCGTATATTTTGCTTTGTGCGCAGAATAAGCCGGAGGAGGTCAAAGGGAGGATCAGGGTGATGGGTGGTGAAGGGAAGTGGAAGGCGGAGACGGTGGGGACTAGTGGGAAGCAGGCGGGTTGGGAGAAGTTGCAGATTGTGAGGGTTTGGAGGTAAATGGAGGGATGGGATGCTGATGATGGGTTGAGGATGGGGAGAGAAGCTGTTGAAGAGGGTGGAAGAGGGGGAGGGACGATGGCCAGTCACGTACAAGGCTCGAAAATTCTGGGGGAGATTTGGTATAGAGAGTTGCTGATTGTGCCGCCTTCTCCAGTGTGCATATATCGCCGTCTATCTGTTTTGTGATACATAAAATAGTTCATTCCGGTGGCGGTTGGGCGCGCCTTTCTCTCTCTCCCTTCCCGCTAGCAAAGTGATTTTATCCTGTCCAGAACGCCGCAACGAAATCCCAATGCTTGCCCTCTGCTCCGATTCGATGGGGGGGAGTGGTGTTTATGTGTGTAACACTCGATGCGAATGAGGTGAATCTCGAGTGTCGCTCAAGTAAAGATCTGGGAGATGCGCCTCGATTTTGCGAAGCGCACTCATCGTCGATTTTGTCGTGTCGTCGCCACCGGACGTTATTTCGGGCTGGCCTTGATCTTCCCAACCAAGACGGTCAAGCCGGTCGACCAAAGGACGCATAAAGGACCGAAAAAATTCCACCATTAACCGTAGTATAGCATCGTATCGTCTTTGAAAAAAAAAAGAATCTAATTCGCACGTTTCTGTCGTCCAGGGAGACGTACGCCGTGGCGGATCCCAAAGAAACGAGATCCGCTTAGCCACGGCCACGACCGCGGCCGCGACCCATTCCCCTTCCTCTGCCACGGCCACCACGGCCACCTCTGCCGCCGGCGCTGCGGTCCGCTTCCTTTCTCGCCTTGTTCTTGGGCTTCACGGAATCGTCGACTAGCAATGTATCGAGCGGCAAAGAATCGGGGAGTATGAAGTAACGGATTGTAGAGCCCCTGTAGGGTTTCAATATTTAGTGATGCCCTCGAAAACTGAAAAGTGCCACTCCCCCTTAGTTGAAAGGGCTGACTTACCTAATGTTCATGGCATCCAGAGCCACAGCGTCCTGGCCCTTGGGGGTCATCTTGACGTTGCGAAGCGCAGTGTCCATGCGGGGTGTGACCGAGGCGATAGTGCCGTGTACAATTGTGCCGTTCTTCAACTCAATCGTCACCGTCTCGTTGGCGCATTTCATCAGAAATCTGCAGTGTTGAAGTAATGAATTCCACTTCGTCAGCCTAATGCCCTTGGTGTTCTCTTTCTAGTAGAGCAGCATGGACGCGCGCGAACACGGGCTGGCAGCCTTGAAGGCGAGGATTCAAAGCTCAGCATGCGTCGTGCAAGAGAATAGGATTGAAGTCGGGTGGGATCGGGTATCGGGTACATGTAGCGAAAGTAGCGGGAAGCAAGGAGAAATCTTACCTGACCAGCTTCATCTTGACTTATTTGGACAACGCGTAACTGGATATGTGTTGTTTGGAATTGGTGGTGACAAGGTCTCGATTACCAGCTTGTTACTTTATCAATCAACAGTCGCGACGGGAGAAGGCTTGTCGAGCTTCCTTGAACGCTTGCACAACCATCCAAGCGTCAGGGTGGAGCAAATAGCCTGCCGTCGCTACGCGCCAAGACCAGAGCCCGTGCTCAATCACGTGAGTTAAGCTGAATATGCATAATGGCGGTTTCGTAACTCCTAACCCTGGAAGTCATTGCGACTCGAGCTCTCCATGATTTGCCTGCCCTGCGCATGATCTGTTCATGTGCTGAGTTGAAGCAACCAAATAATTGGGTACACGAAGATGGGCTGGCTAACTGTCACGCCGAACGACAGGGTGTTGTTTGCTATGACTTTGTCTCAGGAGCTATAGCTGTGATTGCACAGGTCATGATGCCTCATGGCAGGCTAAGGACCATGAAACGGACATCGGGCTTACCGCCTTCAACTGCCTATCCTGTCATATAATTCGGAACGACACAGGGTGGATATGTAAATGCCATCATCGCTCAACTCCAACACGAAAGCAAACCATAACACTATTGAAAGGATGCCATGGCAACTTCGCTGAAAAGACATTCGCTTGTACGTTCTGCGTGTGGTCATTCCCCGCTCAATCGCCGGGATATTCACTTGTCCTTCTCGTTCTCGTTCTCCGAAATCTTCTCCCACTCATCTTCCGTGCTGACGCCGCTCCTAGTGCCCAGACTCGGTGTCTCCTCAACCACTCTGTGCTTCAGCTCTCCAATCTGCTGGATAGGCTCAACCTCATGGCTGACCGCCTCTGCAATTGACTCCTGCCTCGTGAGGCTAGCTGTCGATGTAGCTGCCTCCACTTCCGTTTCGCTGTCTTCCGATGTGACTGGAGTTGGCGCCGCTTCTTTGGCTCTTCTCGCCTTTTCCTCTTCTTGGATTTGGTGCACCTTCAATTCCGCCGCGAACCAATTGATGGATCCCCAAAGTCCACCGCAGAGAGCCGAGAGAATTACAAAGTGGATACTCCATGTCGCAAAGAGGAGGCACGCCAGGACAAGTTGCAGAGCGGCAAATGTAACGTTTGTCGCAATAAGGAGGGTGGGAGTCGGCCCCGGAGTGAAGATCGACTCCCAGAGATTTGTAACGAAGGATGTCATTGAGAAGATTAGGCTGGCGCTATGTTGGCGATGAAAAGTTTGACCGGGAGGGTATATCGTGTAGAAGGGAAATTCTTGCTGTCGATGCGTGTTCAGGACGGTGCGCCGTGGAAGCGATGCGGACAAACGAAGAGACAAGCTCGCAGTATAGTCAACGATTCGTGGTAGATGACTACAATCGAAGAGAGGGTTAGTCACGGCATCACAACCTTTTATAATGACGAGGGACAGAAGGTGGGGGACGGATGAGGATGTGCAGCCCAACCAGGCAAAGCCCGTAGGGCCGAAGAGCTGGTCACCCGCCGAGAGGACAGGGCCATGGTTGCCAGATCACAAGACACGGTTGCTCTTCAACTACTGACCTATTCTAGTTGTAAAATTTGGCCTTTGATGCTCCAATGCGTGTCGTTCGTTGCAGGCTGCCACCGGTGGAACGAAGCAAGAAACCGTCGCAGAGGGTGATCTTTTCTAGATCAGATGAAAGTATGTGCGATACGGTCTATCGATGCCACAGGATTGGGCGTGCGTAAACGGCGCGCGTAAAGTAAGATAGACAGCTGGGTGTGCAGCACTCGAGTAAATGACAGTTAAGTAAAACTCTGCTTTGGACAAAAGAATACGGCTGGGAAAGCAAAGGTCTTGTGGTGGATGTTGAAAATCAGTTTGGCAATGTCGTGAGTCTGCCCGGTAATTCTTGAATTCCAGTCTATGGCAGAGGTTCGTGACGTGATGACTGGACGGCGGGGAAGATCGATGGATATGGTGGGGTAATCTAGGTATATATGGGATGTAACCGCCTTTTCAGGCTGAAGGAGTGGGTCTAGACCGGGAATTGAGTTCAGCTTTCAGCTCCACTTAGTTACAGAAAAAGCTGTCTAGCTGTACGTAACCCGCGAAGCCATCGCGGACTCCAATCGTTCCAAGCATTCAATAGCTGGCAACAGGACACGCCAGCTGTACAAACAACGTCTTGTATACCTTAATATGACCTTGGTTGCCACAAGTTTCCGAGACTAGATCTCCTGGCTACGAAGCTTATGAGGTTGCAGCAAAGAATACCGAATTGGTCAAAGGTCCTAAGCAACCAACATCTGAATGCAGTGTTGTACTCTTAAAGATGGAATGAGGGGGGGTGCGTCCCCGTGATCCGACTGGCACAATATATTTTCATCCTATCACAATGTCCCGTCCTAGACGGTGACGAGGGCGCTTATGTCGGAGATGCGCTGCGATAAGGAGGCGTAGAAGTCACTAACAGCATTCGGCTGGCTATCGGCGAGAAAATCGTTAGGGCCCACTCCATACCACTAGCACTTACAAGCAATACCATCTTCATCCGCATCTCAATCAGGCCTCCTATCAGGCATCCTATCTTGTGCCATCTGGGCATCCATGGACTAGACAAGCACGGCGTTGGAACAGCATGAACCCCAGTTGTTCGGCTAACTTGCTCTGACACACCATCACCGCTCTGGAATTGCGCAGATAGGCTGCACGATTACATTAGCGATGCGTCACTTCCTCGGGATGCTCTGATCCAGGAACTGAATGGAACTTCGATCTCATTGTATAAGATGTGCAGATGCGTGCAAGAGTAATCCGAAGGTGTGATGTATCTGACTGTGAGGTGTTTGGTTGCACTCGCTTGTCAAATAAGGTTGATGGGAGTAGCATGTGGCCATTATCGATGGATATCTCCTGCCACATCATGATACTTGGTTTATTCTTACTGTAACTGCGAGTCAGCGTAGAATTTCATGTCCATCCCAGAACCTCGACCGAGAAAAAGAAAAAGAAGAAAGAAGAAACAAAAAGCCCCTTTACAATAAGACTCGCAACTTTGAGATTCGGAAAGACAGAGACGACACAGGGTTATAAGTTAGACAGTTGCGAGTATTTACGACACGCATCCACTGGTAATGAATGACTGCACCTCTATAGGAAAGCTGCCACCCACATACCTAGATTTCTTGCGACTGAAGTAGCCTCGACGCCTGCTTAAACCTGATCGGTCCTGCACAAGTGCGTCTTATGCACAAGGGCTTGATTCACAGTTTGTTCTTGGCTCCAAGATCAGCTACAGGTGGCCCTGATATTTACGGTATCACTTCACGAAATTACAACAGTCTACAAAACACCATCTTACCAAATTACGTCCCTGCTAACCTACGAACCTAGCTACCAACAAGACTGGTTTGGAAGGCTGTTTGCGCTCCCACGTCCATCAGAAGCAAAAGGTGTCGGTTCTCAAACACGGTCCACGCCTCTTTATCACACGAATTCAATCAATTGTGTTCGATAGGTGAGCGCGAGTAAACTCGATACAGTCATTTAAGACTGAAATTCCATCACACAACACGCCAAAGACATTTCCTCATACCTTATTTCTTCTCATGCAAGTACTGACCATGTGTCAACACAACATTCGAACTCAAAAGACAGCACCTACACTTGGCTCAAGATGCATCTGCAAGAGCCTCAGTCACACGGGCCCGGCGCCCCTTCGTTTTCCGCCCGTCCACAATTTTGAATTAGGTGGGGTGAAATCTCGGGATTAGCCGGCCACCCATCGACTGCGAACCATGTACTCTATTTCCGCTCTTTACAGTTCAGGCGGAAAGTGTAGAGTAAAAGACACCTATCGGATGTAGGCCACCTACGATCATGCTACCTAGAAATTGATCAGAATCTCCGAGAAGATACGCGTAATTCAGCTATGAGAATTCAACGTTCAGTATTCTACCGCCCCTCAAAAGCCTTACGGTGTTAGATATCGATGAGCACGCTGACTTGGATGAGATGGCGATCTTGATCGAACGGTCTAGAGATGGTTTGGAGGAGCTCAGAATAGAAATTTCATCAGGCACACAGAGGTACATAAGGAACTCTTCATGGCGTGGGATTGATCGACTCTCGAGCAGGTAGATCATAATTCGAGATGGCCAGGTGAGTGTAGAGGTAACGTACCAATGGTAGAGAGACGTTTGGGAGATGTGCTGGGCGTCTTGGTCGGCAAGAGACGATATACGGAGGCGATCATCCCAGATGAACAAGCATGACACTGTTGGCATGTCTGTATCAGGGACCCAAATTTCGAGCTCCGCGACAAATTCTTGTGCTGAACGAACATATGTCGCCCAGTCTTCCACCCGTCAGTCTTCTACATTGGCATTGCCATCAGCATCTGAGAACATAAGACCAGAGAATCTTACGGCCCATCATCAACAACAACAACCTAGTGGCCAAGCTTTCGTGATTCCTAAATAGTAGCAAAAGAGGAATAGGAAGAAGAGAACTAGCATTAATTCTGTAACATGGAAGTACCTTGCTTCATCAGTCCTAGACCACTAGATTCACGAAACAAATGAGTACGACACTACTTTATCCCTCGTTACTAAGTTACGGGTCGATCTTCTCACTATGATAGATTATATCGCCTGTAGGCTACTCTTATTCTCGTACTGTATATAGTTACCTATTCATCACTACTTGCCTCAGCTTTCCTTTCTTCCTTTCCTTCTTTCTACCTACTACCTCAACCTCCAACCAGTCACAACGCCATAATCGGACCGTACAAAAGTACCGTAGTTTGTAAATGCGACAACTCTAGAATTTAATCCAATTGAGAAAAATAAAGTATCCACGCCTCCATCGTCCCTTTGAAGTTCCTTGTCTCCTCATTGCATGTGATTCAAAACGCTCAATCCTGTACGAATAGAAACCGTTTGAAGTCGTGGGCATTATATAGAGATAATGTGAAAGCTCGACTATCAACAACCGCCCGATTAGCTCAGCTGGTTAGAGCGTCGTACTAATATCTTGTCTTTCGAGATATCAAGTTCATGCGAAGGTCAACAGTTCAATCCTGTTATTGGGCATCTCCTTTTTTCTTTTTTTTTCTTTTGTGGGTAATCTTGTTCGATGTGGATGACGTAGGCAGGGATAGTCAAGAATGTGAGAGAGAGATGACTCGACTACTATCTACCTATCTACTATTGCAGTGTTCATTTCAGGAAGAGACGAAGTGATATTATCTAGTAGATAGTAGTATCTTGGTAGATGTTCAGTGAAAAATTCCAGAGGAATAGTTTTCTCTACCTTTTTTTTTTTTTTTTTGTTTGAAGAGGGAAGGAAGTTGAAGTCCCATTCCATCTTGAGTTTTCATGACGTACCGGAAAGAACTTGGGTAGGTAGAGGTATTTAGGCATACTAGGCAACCCTCTTGTGGGATGCTCCTCCCTTCATCATTTTTCTAGGCCTTTGATAAAGAGTAAGGGAAGGGGGAGAAGGATAAGAAGTTTTGGGCCTGCACCTCCGCTTTCCAAACTTGACTGACAGATAGGGAGGTAAAGGAACCCTCACTGATTTGACTGACTGATCTCTTAGTAAGTGCAAGAACGGGCCTTCTTGGGCAGCACGCAATTCCGTGTGGAAAGACAAGCCCATCAGCATGCCTCAGCATACTTGGGCTTGAATGCGAGGCAGTTAGATTAAATCACTTCGTTTGTACCATCCCGTTGCTGCCAGAAGACCGAGATACGCAATAAAGGGGGCTGCAAATCTTTGTTGGCTGGCGGGGTGTATACTTACGGCAGCCATCCCTCGAATCCTTGAACCTTGGTTCCTTGCGTGTGGCAGCGTGCCTCATCGGGAGTACCTCTGTCCTTTGACCTTCGAGAAAACAGGTCAAGAGCATCCATACCATAAGCTTCACCAGGAAGAACGGGACGGGAAGCCTCCCTACTCGCTTAGTACCTCCGTTCATCCCGTTGTTGAATCCTAGCGCAACACGATGCGCTTCTTAGTTTTGATCGATAGTCCCATGCATCGTGTGCTCATCGTATGCACGCAAATCATGGGCTTGGTGTCTCTCTGGTTCAGTTGCCCCGCCAGCTTACCGGCTTCTTTGATTGCTGCAAGTGTTTGCGACGGGATCTCATCGGGAGGGACTGTAGTTCGACACATGCGGAAGACAAGTGTCATAGCGACGAGAGCTTGGGGGAACAAAAGAAGCAAGGAAGGAGAGATGGGAGAGAGGGCCCGGGGAGATCCTTCATGGCAAATGGATGGGGTTCATATCGGTCTTCGTGTTTGTGATGAGTAGTATGTAGGCGATATGGGTGTCGTGCGGTAGTTGAGTCGATGGATGCCTTTTGTGCTACAGAGGATCTATATTTCCTTGATTCTTTTTAGCCGCAGGATAGCTTCAGGGCGTACGGCAGCCTGTGCTAGGATTTGACACGATAAGGGTCTATCCGGTAGCTTGATGGGGTTCATTGTCCACATGTCGCCTGGTAGAGACGGTGAGGAAGCTATTCACGGATATCTCAAACCGTGTAGGTTGAGCATCGATCGATGGCTAGTTTGCTTTCAGCTAGGTTCCACTCAAGCTTCAAGTCCACTACGCTTCACCCCTTTGAGTCCTTCCAGTTTTGACTACAGTTGTCTGGACTCTGGAAGAATACTTGCAAGAGCGACGTCGACTGACAGTCAAAAGGTTAGTAGTGTCCTGAGGTTGAGAGATGTCCCAGACTGAAATATCTAGGGCTCGGATCCGAGTCAATGTAAGCTTACCTCTATCTCCATGAGACCTGGTTCACTTGAGGCGCCCAATAGTTCAACTGCCATGCGCCCGTGATACTGTAGTATTTCATACCTATGCTTTTCGGTGCAACTACTTGTCTTGGTCGATATACCCGAGAGTTTGTAGTAAGATAGCTCAACTGGAAGTGCCCTGGTGAAAGTCCCCGCGAAAGTGTTGTTTCGGAACGGACAAGGATGTCGAAGCAGCGCAGGTAGTAAGCAGGCGCCGGATCTTAGAACGATTACTCCGTGATTACAAACTGCAGGGAAAGAATGTCAGCAGCGTAGCTGTTGGTGATTGGCTAAAATACTAGTTTCTGTGATTTAGGCAATGGATGGTGATGTTGGATTCTGCATAGTCCGACGTTGCAATGCAATGGAATCCGACCCCCCCAGTGAGGACACTGACCTCGGTGAGATGGTTCGGGAGAAATCGCTGGACAGTTATGCAGGCATGGATCGCAAATTGTGTCACCCACTGCCACAGGAATCTTGAAGTCCTGGCCCATCAGGGACCAGTGTCTTGGAACCGTACAGTGATGATCTTGTGTCCCGACTCAGGTCAGATCCGATCCTCTGACTCGCGGTCTTTTTGTCAATAAGGGTCCTGAAATACAATGCGGCCTTGCTATGGGAGTGTAGGGTCGATATCGGTATGTGCGAGCCTTTTGTCCCGTAGGAACCGTCCTCCCGCTGTATAAGCGTGGGTGATGCTTGGCCACCGAAAAACCTATGTCTCAATACTCAGCTCACGGACATCACCTAGCCACTAAAAGCGGGCAGCGGACGCCCGATATGTTCTACCCGCGGTTCGAGAGAGAAGTAGTTATCAAGAACGGAATTCCGCAGCCTCTCGA
Source organism: Neurospora hispaniola (assembly GCF_033458365.1). Classification (NCBI taxonomy): domain Eukaryota; kingdom Fungi; phylum Ascomycota; class Sordariomycetes; order Sordariales; family Sordariaceae; genus Neurospora; species Neurospora hispaniola. The sequence continues at coordinate 3,962,674 of NW_026944407.1, read as the reverse complement.
TAAGGCTGTCGTGTCAGGGAGCGCTTGCAACACCATGATTTTTCACGCATAGTAGCGTAGGTCTCCAGTATCGATGCAGGCGTTCGACCAGATAATGCAATCCGCCGTTGCAACATCTTATTTTTCCACAAGCAATGGTTGTCGCAGCTGTACCTGCTCAGATGGATTTGATCGCACATCTGTAGACCGGCAGGATGTATGTCAGATTCCTGCGGCACCGTTCCCATTCCATGTTCAATCTGGCTATCAGATGGTGGAAAAAGGAAGGGGGTGGAAGAGTAAAAGTGAAGCGTGGGGAAGGGTGTACAAATAAAAACGCCAGAAAGGCAATACTAACCAGAAGTAGACTAGTGCAAAGCTCATTCGTTAGCGGCGAGCGGCAATGGATCATTTATGCTTAACATCTTCCGCTGTTCAACGACCGACGACCCGTCGACCGTGGCTGCTACTGAGGGGATGTTGTGACGTGGTTGAGGACCCTGAAAAGACCCTAGTATGGAGATGCTGAGGCTTCATGTTCTCCATGCGCGACTCTCCCCATTTCGCCATATCCCGAATATCTGTTTGCCAGTCAGACCTCCCATTTCTCCAGTTGTACTTCGATTGTAGGTTTTCACGTTCGGACAGTTTCGTCAAGTTATCACGACACACACCGTTCTTTGATTCCTCTGACCGAATGCTCACACGTTGATCTGAGCAGAGGGCAAGTCCCGAGGCTCGGGCAACAACAACAGTATCCGAGGAGACCCCGAATAAACCACCGGACGAGTTGTGATCTTCCGTAAGCGAATAACTGATATGACCCTGGAGTCTACCGCTTCCCCGCTTCCTCTTGCTGTCTAGGGGATGACGGCATTCGCGGTCGGCTTTCCGAGTCCGTATCGGGAGGGGACGACGTGGGTCGGCGGCGCGGGATGAAGGGAGCACGTTTTCGGATGCTGTCATATCCTCTATCGCTCCGGACTAACTGCTGCAACATTGTAACGGAACACGTCTTCTTCTGTATGTGTGCCGTCAACCCACTCCCGTCCAGACAATTAATTGGAAATCAGGTCGAACCGGAGACGAACTGTTCTTCAAGACAGCCAAACAGTGAGGGCTTAGTCATACCGAGCTCACAAAACGTGATTCGGCGCCCTTTATGTCGGTTATCGGAGATATCGTTTCGTGATCCAGTCAGACGAAAGGACCATCCTCAAATGTCTGCACACGCGGAAACAACCGTTACCCTTTGGAGTTTGACCAGAGACAAGGCATGTGCCGTTGTCGTTGGCTGACGAGCGGCAGGACGGCCAACGTACAATGTATCGGGGCATGACGGCAGCCGCCATTGCGACATCTGTACATAGATCCCATGGAGGGTCATCATACTGCGGTACTCTGATCCTTTCTCTGTACTCTGATCTTTCCTCTCTCAAGGATCAGCCTTCTGCTGCATGGAACTCCTTTGGCGTGTCAGATTGGGCTACCATACCTGCTCGCGCACTCACCTACCGTAGCCTTGGGTACCTCTACGTGAAAAGTCCAACCTCTGCTAGCTATCGGAGAGCCTGGCCAGTCTCAATGGCAAGCGTGGGGGGTTATGGCGAAGAAGACAGGGCACTGCAGCCGCCGTTAGTTAGGGAGTTGGCGTCACCGGGTCGCCATCGGTCTGTGTTTCTTTTTTTTCTTTTTTGAACCAATTCTCTTTCCCCCGTCGTAAATGGCGGTATCAATGAGGCGTTTGAAGGGAGCATCGACAACAACGACATATCCATATTGAAGTTGACGGATGAAAAACCTCTAAAATTCTACGGTACATGTTGGTAGGAACTTCCTCTCGGGCTGTCACTGTGGGGCAGTCAACTGGAATGCGGGGTTCTACTTATCCATGCTCCAGTGCGATTCCCGTCAGCGGGCTTGAACCTATTTACTGTGTGGAGTAGGCCATGGTGGACCCTACGGAATCCGCCCGCTTCCATCGGGGGGACTGCCCGAGCGAGGTGGCACTGGCCTCCCTTCGAACATCCTCTACGTATCTCTCGGTGCGAAATTCCTTCCGTCATTGTTTTCTGCATTTGACTGACAATATGCAAAAGATTGAGGTGTCACTTACAGGGCCTGTTATGATCGGGTAGTAAACTGTCCAACACTCAGAATGGAAGGGTTGCGCTGCCGTCGGATCTTCATCCTGCGCACCGTTGCAGCGGGAGAGGGAAGATCGACTGGCATTTTTAGCGGTTCCAGGAACAGTCACCAGGGTTAGGGGTCATGCGTCTCTAGGCCTGCCCCCTAAGCCCTGAAATGTTGGGGCCTGGGGAGTTCTATTCCCAGTGCGGCTGTGTCTCCGTCTCTGTCTCTCCACTTCTTTTGACAACTTCATCACTCCACACTAAACAAACATCATCAACGAACGAACCATCAGCTAACGGCCCTAGACTTCAGGTCTTGAGGCTGAGCACTGGGTTTTCTCTTCATTTACACAGTACCTTCCACTTTCCAGTCAACAGAGATCTCTCCATGGCTCATTCGCGACCGCGAACTGCTCGGACTCAAAACCCTTCGGCCAAGGCGGACCGGACGAACCTCAAAGCAATCATCCCGCATAGTGCCTGAAATCTGAAACAGCCTTCACCTTGCTTTTTCTCTCAGCAGTCAATAATACCAAGCAGTATTCCTACTTTCAGCATCGCAATGACAATTCCTGATAAACAGCATCTTGGAACCCATAATCCTAGCCTCCGTCGGGATCCCGGGGACAACACACTGCTGTGCCGCACCATCTCTTTTTTTTTTTTTTTTTTGAGATTCCCTTCAACTTCAGCAACCAAAGTTACATAGGTCATCCCTTGAAGTACATCGTCCGTCATTTACCACACAGCACGCAACGTCAAATACATAGTGCTCACTTCAACCTCCCAGCCCAAGCCTAGAACCCAAGCCCAACCAGACCGGACCGGGCAAGGCAAAGGCGATGCTGACCACTTGGACCAAGACCCCCAGCCAGACGATGGGCCAGACCTGCGCTAATCACAAACCAAGAACAAAAAAAAAAAAAAAAAGACTTATGCTGGTCTCCCGCCCGCCTGCCGTGTCCCGCTGCCTGTGATGTGCGTGTGCACTTGCTGCCGCCGGCCGCTATGTGAGCCGCTATGTACATAAGCGGGCCGAAGGTCTTGCCTTGATGCTTCCCTTGGTGGGGTGGCTTGCTTTCCACTAGTATCTTACAGTAGTAGTCTATTTAGCCTGCGTACTAGCTCTAGCGGCTGATGACGCGTGCTGAAGCCCCGAGGTGTCTACGTATGCTGAGTGTGTGGTGTGTGGTGCCTGTCTGGCTGGTGTGTATGTGTGTGTGTATATGGATGTGTGAGTGTAGGTACAACCCAAAGAGTTGAGACAGGGATCTGAACTCACCTCTATAGCCTATAGAAATGGCCGTTCCGAACTCGGAAGGTGCGGCTTTCTGGTTTTGTTTTGGCTTTGCGGCTTAGGACATGTGTTGCCGTCAACTGCTGCTGTTTCTCTGACTTCCATTCTACTTTACTCATTTTTGTTGTCGTACAGTTTCCGCCATACCCAAGCCTCATATTACTGCATAGTAGATACATAGATGAGGTGCCCGTCGGCGTTCTTGCCAGCCTATTTCGGCGAGCCTGGCCTGGCCTTGGAAGATAATCCGAGGGTTCAGGTCGGCGAGGTCGGGTAGCTACATGTGATACTTTTACAGACTCCATGTGTAGAGTACTGAAGATGGGAAAAGGCCCGCTGGTATGCAATTGATTTAGAATACCTGTGTACTTACATACGTCCAAGGTTAGTCGTACCTCTATGTATGTACCTCCATACCATACCATGGGACATACTCCCTCGTCTCTCCTCTGCCCTCATCTTGCTCATCAGCACTCGGCTCGCTAGTGTTGTCCGTTTCAGGGAGCTGTCCCTGGTCAATCTGGATAGCAAAAGGATAGAACGCCAAGTATATCCACCCGCCAGGGTAGTGGGCATGCTGCTCGAACCCAATCACTGTAAAAAGGGGACGCCACAGTAGGTTGCTGCAGGGCCAAGCTTTCAATAAGCACACGGAGAAGGGAGTGATTGCTTAAGCATGATTAAATTCCCCGATGCGGGAAGACGGACGTCTGTGATAAGACGGATGAAGAAAACCAGTGTGGGGGAACATCTGTATGGGCTCCATTCCTAAGTATGAGAGAAGCCATCAGATCCAGGTTTGAATCAAATTGGGAATGCTTTGAATCAACAGCTGTTTGTGCTTTTTCATTTGTACGACCCGTAGATCTTGTCGTCAAGTGGCTGTTTCTAGTTCGACATGTCCCACCCAGCAGAGGTCTCAAAATAGCTACCAGTATTCTTCCCAGCCCGTTTCGTTATGTTCGCTGTACAGATTCCCGTTCAAACCCCAAAATGTATATGTATGCAAATTTTGTATATGAAACGAACACCCGCCTTGGGCAGTCCCACGTCTCTGTCTCCTGGATCTTGTTTTGTTTTTTCTCTCCCCTTTTTCCCCCCTTTCCCCTTCTTTTCTTAGAAATCTAGCTTCCGATCCGCTTCTGTTTGCATTTGTCGTGCAATAAATGCCCGTTTCTTGCAGTAGTCCTTGTGAACTCGGCGTGGCAGTTCGGACATGTTGCCTTTGTCGCCTGTCCAGACTTCTCCCTTTGATGACGTAGGAGGTTGCTAAAGGTTGAGAATTGACGGCCATTGCATCCGTGGTCCCAGCATTGCGGCTTCGGCCTGGGCTGCACGACTCTAACCTGCCCGGCGGTATCCTGAGGGCTATCTCCCATTGCTGGAGGTGAAACAGGGTACATGAGATTTGGGTCAGACATTTGGCGACTGTATGTAGTTTTGTTAGCACGATATTTCTTTAACACCAGAACGCTAGGGAGAAGAATTTACCCGTAGTAAGAAGGCAAGCCTGGAGTGGCCGATGCAGGATAGCCATAATCGTTGATGTATGTGGGTGTGGGATATGAGTTATGGTACATGTTGGACTGAGTGTTGTGATGGTCTGAAAGAGGTGGCGAGAATTGCGCATGGTAACGGGTGGTGTGAGTTTCAGCCAGTAGCGAGACAGGGCCAGCGCTTGTGTAGATAGGCATGCCAGGAGCGCCCGACGACATGACTGCCAACGAAGGAGGTGGTGAATAGACGCCAGATGAGGAGCTGCTTCCCGCCCTGCGACCCCTGATGTGCATTTTCGAATCACGCCGGGCTTGGTCTCGTTGCCTCTTGAGTTCGCGCTGCTCCGCACTTAGTGATGTCCTGGGTGGGCTCGCCGTTCCGGATCTTGATCCTGCGAAGCTACTATCTGACCCGTATGAGCCGAATTCGGGGCTTATGAGACCGGACCCGGAGTCCAAGACTGTTTAATTGTGAGCTGATCTGTCCGATCAAGATCGCTTATGGCTACTGACCTGGCCATGTAAAGGATGATCGCGAACCCATAGAGAAATTGTTGTCGTACTGTAAGGCGAGTGCACTAGGTGGGCTTCAAGTTAGTGTTGGATATGACCGCTGATAATTTGAGTTGTCTGAGCTATACCTCATCATTCTTGACTTGTCAGTTTCCGTCAATGGAGGAGCGGAGACCAGATAGAATTTAGATGCGAGACTGGATCGAGGTAACTCTTCAACGTGGGTCCGCGAGAGATCGAAGTCGAGGCAGTCTGCGTAAAGTAGGTTTTGTGATCGGGCCGGAAAGAGTAGCTGATTTTGAGAGTTGCTATACGGAGCTGTTTCAAACAGCTGTTGACTTTCCAAAGACTCGACAGATTGCAAAGTTTGGATCAGCGTATCGGTGGAAGATGGGTTGTTGTTTTTATTCGAACTGCTTTTGTCTGAGTAAGCTTCGTCGAAACTCGAAGGTGAATATTGAGAGCTCATTTGGGGTTTTCTAAGACAGAAACATAAAAAAAGTTAAGAAGGTTGTAAGCACCACATACGTTGTTGGTGATCCGATCTTTCTTGTACTGTTAAAGTGAAGGCGTTGACGATGGTGGCCAAGATGTCACGACAGGATCCGGAGTCAAGTCTTCGATTTATGTGAGATGATTGACCGACTGGTGTCTTTTGATGGGCTTGACTTTTGCTTAATCGAAGTCTAGGTTGCCAGTTGGTTTGCGTTCTAAGTTTGGGAATCCAAAGAAGTCCCTCAGCCTCAACCCGGTATAGGGCATGGGCCGAGGATGGCTTATAACATTCGGGAGGCAGTACATCCCCACAGTATTCCATGTGGGTACTCGAGGTTCATCCATGTAAGGCGAAGGGTGAAGCTCCTGAACACCCACACCAGTGTAGCTTAGCGCACAACAGAAGGAATTAGAGTATCAAAGCCAAGGGAACATGCATGCGTGGGTAGCCGGCATGGCTTGGACCTGTTCAGGAGGGCCTAGGTCGGGGTCGGAGACAGGGCAGAAAAGAAAGACAGGGGCAAGGGGGGGGGGGGGGGGGGGGGCACCACAACAGGGGGGATAGAGGCTACGTCTAGAGGCTAGAGGCCAAGGAGCATATGTAGGTACAGGGGTAGGTTGGTCAAGGGAACAAAGTATACATAGTGTGAGGACAAATGGGTGTATACGCAGCAACAGATACCCTTTGGCCGCGAACCAATGAATACGTAGTCAGTGAGACAGCCAGTACCTTGTCAAGTAGAGGATGTCAACGCCCTACTGGGGCTAGAGAGTCGATGTTCACTGGTACTGGCGAGCTCAATGCTAGATACTTCACATGGGAACGTACCACACCAACATCTCAAGATGGGGCATGTAGGTCAACTTTGTATGACATGGTGTACACGGTACACGGAAATGCTTGCTGAATTTGAGGGACTAATGAGGAAGCTGTAAATGGACATTAAGGAAACGTACGGAGGTTAGTTGCTGGATCCAGCCAACTTTTCGCTTCCACTGTCCATTATCATAAACTTTCACCAAGGAGTTGCAGGAGGCAGGGAGGTTGTAAAAAAGAACATGGATGCTTTCAAGGGGAGGAGAGCTCAGCTGGATTAAGGGTAGATAGGCGTGGCGTGGGCGACGGAAGACGACTATGGTGCCCATACTAGGCTGATTCATTTTCTGTCCCATAGGCCTTGAACAATGAGTGAAAACTCGCCGTGTACTAGCCGTTCGACTGTGCCATGTCGCCATGATTTTCATGTACCGCAATCTAGAGTCGGATATCACAGCGGTGGCGTCGAGACGCTCTGGACAGCGGACATTTCCGAGGCAAGATACGTAGACCGAGCCTGAAGTCTGGCCTGGAGAGTGCAAACCCATCCGCTGGCACCCACTTTGTGTCGTACAACAAGACAATAGGTACCCGCGGCGGCGGTGGTAGAGGCTGGAATCTAGAGGCGTGTCTAAATGGTCTTAACTCGAGCGAGTAACTCCCCGGCTATGTGGTATGAGGTGGGCGCGTGTATCCTGGCCAGGGCGCGCAGATTTTGTCTGGTTGCCGGACTTTGGTGATGCCATGCAAAAGTTGTGGTTGAATGAAAGATGGCCAGGTCAACAAAAGCAGCGGTCACTGACCTGAAATCTGCGTTTGCCCACAGGTTAGCTTGGAAAAGGTATGGATTAATCGGGGGAAGAGAAAGCATCGGTGCTGGTGATTTGAGGTTTAGTCAACTAACGGGGCAGGATTGCAGCAACGCTGACAGGGGGGGGGCAGATATGGACGCTACTAACTGACTAGGTCAAAGCGAATCAACGGTGCCATGTGGACAACTTAACGACACAGCACCTTCATCATCTTGGCTGTTCTTGCCTCTTTCGCGCATTCCCACTTTGGCCGCCGTCCTGTTTGGCGGGGCTTTCCGTCTGCGTATTATGGGCAGGGTTGAGCAGATCATGGAAGTCTTGAAGATGGCCTCGATGAGCCTTGTTCATACGGCAGCTTCGCGGCGCGACAAGGCCAACTCTCCAGTGGAAAGAAGGAAGCTATCGGTTGGTGTCCATGTCACCTGAAACGGCCTGCACGAAGTGTGGGCTAAAAGACATGGAGAAAGCTTCACTTGAATTGAGAAAGACGGATATACTTCGAAAAGGATCCTTGCCTCGTCCACAGTAGTCGACTTTGGGAAAACACCGTGACTGGACGGGGACAAGGTTGATTCCATAGAGCGAGGCAGCAGCAAATCTTTGATGACAGACGAGATGACGGGAGAAGGCTGGGTCTTTATTGTGACTGGTCATTAGACGACCGGGCAGACGATGCTCCGCGCGCCTGTTTCGTCGTCGGCAAAGGGAAGTGTACATGGTACAGTAAAGGTGTAGTGTAGGCGCAGGCCAGGCCGCCACTTTCCGCAGGGCTCACTACTAAACGTTCAGTTCTGTTCTGTTGGTTCGACTGCAGTGCGCGTGTTGGGTGCTGGCGACCTGGAATACAGTATCCGGGAGCATCTGCACTGTTTTGCCCAGCGCAGTGGGGCACATTGGATGGGATGCGGGGAGAGCTCAAGGTACATGGATCAGTACAATCGCGCTACATACCTCTACCTTCTTCCTCTTCCAAACCTTCCACTGCATCGATGCGAAATACAAACACAACCAGGAATTCGTTCAACCGCCTCCGCGAGCTGCTGTTCACAGTACGGATGCCGGGCGTCGTCAGAAGTCTTAAATAAACAGCTTCACGAAAGTCTCGTCCAGCTGGTGACGCTCAACCCCAGATATTAACACGGATCCCGGTGTATTGAAAACATAGATCGACCAACAGCCTACAAGCACAAAGGCTAGACGCTTGACCACGGAGATTGACCTGCCTCTGTAGTCATTGAACTAAACGTCGGTACAATATACCAAATGGCAACCAACAACTGATAAGGACATGAGGCTAGGCTAGTACTCGTTCACATTTGTGATCCAGAAGGGGCCCTCTCAGCGTACATGGATGTTTGCGCACGGCTACGATCAAGGTCCAACCACATAGACTTACTGTTCTTGATGAAGTAACCAGGGCACAGCTTCAATTCTGAGCAGGCAGCCACTTAGTCATCACTTGGGCAGATACTCCTTGCTTGCAACGCAAATCCATGAGTGCTCACAACCAAACACAACTAAGCTTTCGTTATCACTACGTTTGGAGAGAAAAGTAACTGAACCTACCTCTAGGTCACAGATGTGAGAATGGACAAGGAGAGTGTTTCTATAATTCACAGTACAAAGCGTAGGCGCACTAGACTGTGGGCGGCTAATTGTTCAATCAACGACGGCTGTCTCCACTCTTCCCGACGTTCACGGCTCGGCGGGCAGACCATCCACAAAACGCCATCAAGGCCGAAGTGGGTCCGGCGATCAGAGTGGCAGGACAGCAAATTCGGGCAGGGGACGCCGGCTCAACCGGCCATGCAGTTGGGACTTGCGATGTGCCGGATTTTATTCATTACACCACTTGGTGTACCTACCTATTTCCCAAAACCATCCAATTATCATGGAAAGTCGCTGACTTCAATTTCCCTCAAGGTACCTAACTTCTCCTTTATGCATGTTACTGAGTATGTATGATGATACGTTCAACGGCTATCTCCAATTTGGTGGTTTTGTTCTTGAGGTTTCTCGACTGAAAGCATAACGCGTCATCAGATCGCTCCTCTGCCCCTTCCCCCCGAATACATGTCCAAACGTTTGCTGACCTGACTGGCTGATTCCCGGACAGCAGATCGGGGACCGCTTTCCTGCGGGGACACGATGCCGATGGTCACCCGTAATCGAGCTCTGAGCGACCAAGGACTCATGTTGGCCCACGATTCACTATCTCTCATTGGTTCTCAGCAATAATTGTTAAGGTCACCGACTTCACCATTTCTGGCTTGCAGAATTGTGCATTGGTATCACAATCCTGGTTCCACAACGCCGTCACCCCCGCCTGGATTCCAGCTTCCGGGGAGTCCATGCCGCACTCACTCTCAGCTCTAATTCAGCTTCACTGACCTCGATGGCCTGCTACGTACTGTACACCAGGTACGGACCCGGTTGGGCAGCATCCCCACGATCAAGAACCGGGATCACGGGATTCCTTCTTCGTCAAAAGCATAAGGTACATTCATTTAGATGTACAGTTCAGCAGGCCCCCCATCAGTGTCCGTTAAAGTTTACCTAGTTTATTGGATGTACGAGGTACATACTTGCGCGGAATGCCGAGTATGCTCAACGTTGTGCATATCAACCACCTCGGAAGTCGGTCGGTGGCGGCGCAGCGCAGTCATACTGTCTCCTTTTGAGTTCACAACCCCGTAACATTGGATTCAAACACCCTTATCGGAAGGGCCTGGGCGGTTTAGCTCCGAGACGGTGCCCTTATGCAACTGAGTGGCATATTCCGTCCTTCCTCTTTTCAAATCTTCACATGGCAAAAAGTAAGGCATTTGAGACATTGCTGTTAATTTTCTCCAAATCCCACATTGAAACCTGCCCTCACTCCAGTGTATCATCGAGTTACGCAGCGACACACAGAGCACTGCCTCCGTTACATCACAGTCCCTTCAGCAGAGATGCAGCAGGTACACCACACGGTCATCTCCCAGGCCTGTACTGTGTACAAAACCCAGCCCCTGTAGCCTTGTAGGGCAAGCAACCCCGAAGCTGGATGGACACATGCTTCAGCAACAAATGTGCGCCAGGCACAATACAAGGCTGATATGTTTGTTAGTTTGGTATCTCGATCATGGGTGAACAGGGAAATTTCGGAGCCCTTGTTGGCCCTTCAAGAGAGAAACTGTCCTCCTTTTAAGGCGATATGAGATAATGGCAAGGGTTTGTAACGCTGCATAAGCCTCTGATGGGTGTCCTCTGATATTTCTCTGTCGCTTTCAAGGCCCTCAAGACTGGAAGATAGGCCTTTGAGACTATAAATCACCAGAAAGAAAGCCAAGATATATTCTATAACCGGTAAAGCTTTAGATTTCTTGTTCACAGGAAACCAGGACAGAATTGTAATTCAGGGCCCCTTCATCTGACGTTTGTCATAGCTACCCCAGCGTATGGTCACCTTGCCTCGCCTGTTTATCCAGATAGAGATACTCGTTGAAAATGGGCAAGAATAGCCTCAAACTTCAGTTTTGCCTTGAAGTTGACAAATTCCGGTTATCGTTGTGCTACATCATGCTGGCCGCATGACGGGTACCATACATCGCCTCCAGTCTGCATTGCATGCAGTTCACTTTATGACACTCATAAAAAGGAGGTACGTTCGCCGATGAACCGCTAGCCCGTGGCCGTCAAGGTTCTCTTCCCGACAGCTCCGTGCTGGGTAGGCAGGTACAACCAGCGCAATGGAAAACCCTGGCTGCGCTCAATTCAGTGTTCTCTTCCCATTGAGATATTCTCCTCCATTAGGACATGTCTCAAATGGGCAACAAGTTGAAAATAAAAAAGAACGCCACATGGGAACCCTCCACCCCTTCCAGATACATTCGTTTTAATACAAACATTGTTCAGTTTTCTGGGATCTTCTTACAGATTTTCATGACAGCCGGGACCGAGTTGATCATCTCCCGAGTGCCATGGAGCTAAGCGTGTTATCGAGTATTTTCCGGCACTAGAGGTCGACTACCAATCTCAGGTTCAAAAATGAGAGCACCTTGAATAAAAAAAAATAAATTAAAAAAAATAAAAAAAAAACCAGGAAAGAAACCACGGAACGCTAACCATTCCATGAAATACACTATTACCAAATAACTCCAAACACTCGATGACTGGAGACTGAAAGCCAAGGGTTCTCCCCCGGCATGGTATCCGGGCCTATAGGAGCCGGCCAGATAAAAGAGCAAAATACTACGCTGTCGATGTTGAAGTGACCTTGACCTGCTTTTCTTCATCGACCACGACCATAAATCCCCCCCAAAAAAGGAGAAGAAAAAAAGAAACGAGAACCTCGTGCCACAGTAGCATGTGTTTTCCCAAGGCAGCCAGATTTCCGGCCTCTTTCTTCCACTCACTAACCTCCGTGCCTCTTTTACTTAAGCGATGGGTTGCGAGCCCGGGGGTCCCTCAAAGCGAGAGTGGAGTGCGACTTGAGCCCTGCTAAACCGACGTTGCATTGTGGTGACCAGGTATATGGACTATTCAGACACTACTGCATAATGAAAATCATCATCAGACCACGAAGAGTGAATGCGGAAATCAACTGGAGTCTGGCGGAGTTCATTCGGGTATGTCCATCACCTCACAGAGCTTTTCGACAAAATGATGTTTGCGAAAACCGTCCCAACACGAACGAACGCATGTCTTTGAAGAGCAGTACAGAAGAGACTCGTCGTGTTGAGGAAAGCACATCTATTGCAGCTCTGTCATTATGGGAATTCATTCCATGGAGATATACCTTGCTTGTCCTGGACTGAGAAACCAGTCAGTCGTTGACGAAAAGCCAGGTTCAAAGGCGTTGGAGATACTCTTCCGAGAAACATCACCGCGGGAACTCTAGAGCCGACACCCCCCTAGATAGAACGTGCTTCACTGATGTCTTCGACGGGTCGCAACCCGACGGTTCAGTGTCCACCATGTACTGGGATAGGTGTGAAATGTGAAGAACCTTGCAGATTGAAGCTTTCACAGTGCACAATGCGTGTTCGTAGACTACCTAGGTTTGTCGAGAACCCCATCAACTCGCTCCCCACCAAACGTAAGCTTTTCAAGTGCTGTACTACAGTAGAGGTAACCTCCTGCCTGCAAGGTTCCGGAGAACAATGGCAGGTCAAGTCATGCGATTTCTTCATCGTTGCATGCTTATATCTGAACGGACAAGCTGGATTCGTACAGTGTCTGTCACCAAAAACAATGACCCGTTCAGCCGTTCTTCATTTCACACCTGAAACCACCAAACCACCAAACCACCCTACTTCAATCCGCAGATATTTCAACCGGCGGAGAAGATCTAAACAGGTGTGAAAAGATTGGATGCTTTTTGATACGAAAAAGTTATAAAGGAATTGTTTTTTTTTTTTACTCCAAGTATAAGTGCAATATGAATTCAATCGCAAACTCCAACCACAATCCAAACTCAATTTACATTCTACTACAGTGTCCATGTCTTGTTAGCTCGCAATAAGCGAGTTCTCTTTTTTCTTATCAATGCGACGCCAAGTTTGCATCTCTGTTTCACAACTATACACTGTTGATACTAAACGAAACCTACGTATATATGTCTCACTACCTTGTTCATATGAGATTTAGAAGTAGGGTTTTGTTCTAATACCTTGTAGTGGTTCACATCCTCGAGTGATGAAGTCGAGTTTTGCCCTTTTTTTTTTTTTTTTTGTTTTTTTTTGCGAGGAAGAAAAAAACAGCGGGGCGCTTTCTTTTGTGGCAGGAACATACTGCACTTCCAATTACGAAAAGCGGAGAGCGGTGGAAGCGACGCTTGTTTGGTGGATTGACACTCGCAAACCAAACAGTCAAGCTGGCATTTACATTCTAATATTGGAGTCACAGTCGGTCTCTCATGGACTCTGTGAGCTCTGGGTTGAGTTGGCTTGTGCTCACGACCAAAAAGAAAACCCACAATGCCGAGATCAACATGCCGAGAGGCACGCAAGCATACCGAGGATAAAGTGTTGGCGGCCCGTAGGTGGGAACGCGGTTTTCTGTTAACAGTTTGAGGTTTCAGGAGACACCGAGGCCGTAGTGACAGAGGTTTCATATTAAAGGGCGCCACTGGTAGCTTGATGGACTGGTAGAATAAACACCTAGAAGTAAACTGTTTCAGGCCTGGTCCCTCACAACCGAAGAATTCGTTTGATGCCAGACATTTACACATTGATGAGAAAAGGACTGGAGGCTCTAATTCTGCAACCAACGTATACCAATAATGGGGGCAGCTAATCACGGTATAGCAGCACAGAAGGGTTTTTCAACCAACGCAAAAATGATTGACCACCACCATTTCCCTTACCTACACGATGCTTCGCCATGCAGATCCCAGGTCCTTTCTTGCCGCAGAACCTGCTGTGATTAGAGACACAAGTCCGCTCTTCAGCATGGAGAGGGCACAGCAAGTACTAGTGTATGCCACTCGGTCCTATCCTTCGCGCCCGGGAGAGGGGGGGGGGGGGGGGGGGGGGGGGGGATCATCACTACCCCCTAGCTTAGGTGTCTACGCTACCTCAACTTGCGAGAAATATTCCGGCCGATTCTCAGGTACCAGAAAAGCCAGAAGTATGAACGTTGTCTTCACGATAACTTCAAAGACAGGGCTTTTAGTGTCTCGTCGCAACCGTCAGGTACCTATAGGGAAACCGAACCAGCCACGGCACCTATATCCACAACAGATCATCTGGAGGACGTTACCCATCAGCTTCCGTCGGGGTTTCCGTGCTGACCTTTTGACTAGCCCAACCCCCACTCCGCCTCCCACGCCGTAGCTCACCTTGAGGAGGTGGATAGAGCCGAGAGGATGAACAGAACACGTAATAGTGGTTACCCCTTTTCACCAGGTACATACAATACAAACATACCACCTTTACATACATATATACCTGTACCTCTACAGGTACGATATACCGTAGACATCTCTATACCCCTATCTATCTACTACTCCACCTATCTCCCTCTAAAGGTATCCTCCCTCGTCCGTGCCACCCGACGATCTTGACCTTACCCGAAATGTCAACTATTGGCTGGTGGGAAACCCACTACCTCGCCGCACACATGCCTACCTATCCGGAGACGGACATGGCACCGAAGGTAGGGCTAGTGAATTTGCTACCTTGTTCTTACGTGAATGAACATCTCGCAGTTCTGCAAGTGTGGTATGGTGTAGTATTGTGTTACAGTGTGGTATGAGGTTACTTTCATGTCATATTGGAGGAGGAGGAGGAGGAGGAGGGGACCGGTACCGCGAGTGTTGGGCGCCATCACCGCCCTTGCATTCTGTTGGCAACTGCCCAGGTACCTTGTATGGGGTAAGATATACCTAGGCAAGATGGGTGGATGGATGGGTGGGTGAGTAAACAGGGTGTTGGGTGGCGTTCCGGTGGCTTTTCTGAGTGATTAATGATCGAGTAAGGGTAGGGTGACGGGGACCTAGATATTGTGATGGCTTGTGAAAAGATGTAGCGTTGTACACTTGTATTACAGGCTGCCTTTGGTTTGTTCTTCCAAGAGAAGAAAGGGCAGCCTGAGTGTAGCCCTCATGGGACAGGCTCGACAGGGACTACCACGGGACGATGGCGGTAAGGGAGGAGTGAGATGACCAGACCTACAATGTACTAGGATATAATGGCTTTGCGCTCTGGTGTGCTGTGATCAAAGGAATTGTGAGTGTCTCTGCCAACTCCAACAATGCAGGTAGGTACAACACCACGTCCAGGATAAAGTAAAGGAGACTGCAGTCGGTCCAGACCACCAAGACCATGACATCCCGTAAACGCCAAGACGGGTTTCATTCGTCTTTATACTCATTCATAGCCCCCAGCAGGTGTTTGCAGCTTTACAAACTTGTAGGTGACTTGCCAAATTGCCATTGACATCGTGCTCTGATGTCCACGTTTTCTTGTCCTGGACGAGATTACCTACCCATTGGATACCTATCGGATTGGCAGGGCAAAAATGGTAACGACAAAGTATTCAAGGGAGTCGGTTACCTCGCACTTGAAGAAACGAGGCCTTACGAGCCAATCTCAGGTTATACTGCTAAAGGTCCGAATGAAGGGTGGGGGTTTGAAGATTGTTGCCTACATCCTGGACAGAGTTGGAGCTATCCCTAGGGAGTGGTGCTGTTCTGGGGTTCCCTGCGGCTCTTCCGGGTGTCGAATTTACAGCACGAAACAATCGTGCCTCATGCTAGGTTTCTTATATTCTCGGCAGATTGAGATACTGGGAAGCCATGTTAGAAAGATTGTTCAGTCGACAGCAGAGTGAAGAGAAAGACAGACGGGAATAGGGACTAAGGAATGTGGAAACTGGTGTCTTTCTCAGCCAGAGATAGACCTGACGGCGAATCAACAGTGAATGCCCCGATAAAGGAAACACACAAATGGTACACTTGAGAACATTCCGATACTGGCATATAGGATTGCGATGAGGGCACAGCTCCCCGAAGGGCTAGCTTGGTCGGGTAGCCATGCCTTTTACCGATGCCCAACTGGAGATGAAGCTCGACGTTGACAGTTGTATCGTGAACAATAATCTGACGATTGTTTGAGGTCAACAGTTTGTTACTTGGACAAGCGACTGGGTGGCAGAAACGTGTGGGAGCGGCGGCCGCATGCGCAGCTTCCAATGAGGTTCTGGAAAGCATCATGAAAGATTTGTATTGGGAGAAAGGAGTGATGATTGATTTATCGATTGGTCGGTGTTCCCCTTCCCTTCTGTGAGGAGCTACCAACTGGGCGGCAAGCGCTTAGGCACCAAATTAGCGCGTAGCGGCAGAGTAATGGTGGCCCAGTGAGCCACCCGGGCACTACACTAGAGGTAGGTAGGTACTGTCCGGTTGCCAAGGGCTGTGCCGCCGCTGCCGCGCCCGGGCCCTGTAAGGCAAGCCACAGGCGCGTCTGTTACTGTGGAGAGACGCAGGGCGGGCAGCTCCATCCATTCCTTCGACAAGTCACCTATCAACTACAACACAACAACTGCGACGACGAGAATCTTCTGGCTTCAGGCTTTCAATCTCCCGCATCAGGCACCAGCCGTCAACATCCCGGACGTCAATACTAACTGCCAGTGGATACTTGCTTCGTGGCTTGGGGGTGGGCTGACCCAAATGTGACGACCATCAGCACGATAACTTCACTTCAACTTTTGAGCACCTTGGTCAACTCCGATTTGGGCCCTGCAGACGGTCTTGGAAGCAAGCGCCAGACAGGGCGTGCATATGCACCGCAAACCAACAGCTAGGACATTCTAGACTGGACGAGTCACCAGTCATCCCGCGCAAAGCCGCATCGCCTCTCCTCCGCCATATAGGCTTCAGGATACAGACAGACACTCCGTCCAACGATGCCAGCCGCAGTCGGCTCACGCTGGCAGGACCGCCGCCGACGTGTTTTTCAGTCTGTCTACCAAACAGATCTATCACCACCCCCACCACAAGCAGTACCGCTTCCGTCAGCAAATCTCAGCTTCAGCCAAGGACTCCAATATCTCTCTGGCACAGGACCAACAGTGACTTCCGGCTCATTCTATGACGAGGATACACAGGAAGCCACACAGCCCGCTTTCTACAACCAACCCGACCAAGGTCTCTTGGTTTCACACACCCCCTCCAACTCATTTCACAGCACCGTTACCGCCGTCTCACAGCCTTCACAAGTTCTTCTCGGTGCTCCAGACACAGGGAGTGGTGATCAGGTCGCATATGACAGTGCCTGGCGTCTTGTAACCGCTCGAATTACTCTCCCGTCATCCGTCACATCGCCAACATCGTCAGGTAATTTGTCATCACCGGATGCAGCTTTGCCCTCTGATGCCGAGTTCTGTGACGCTTTGGCCCACATCGTTCACGCCTCGACGCTACTGCCCGGGGCCCTACGGACAGACGACATTTTCTCCTGGCACACCCACCAGGTACGAGCTCACTTTTCGCAGCACGTGATACCCCTATTATCGGGCTGCTTGGATACGGGAGGAACTGGAGATGGCGACCCAAGGAAAGTGAGTGATCAAGAGCGGTACAAGAGCAGCCAATATGAGCGCCATATGGTTATTGTCATGAGCAGCATCCGCACACTTGAGGCTGCCCTAAGACTCTACTCTCACGGATTTGACCTCCTTGTAAAGGGCATTACTCAAGCTGAGAGTGCTGCTGCCTTCGGAACGCCAGCTGTAAATGTTGAGATTCTGGCAAATCGTTTCCGGAGAGACATACATGCCCTCGTAGGAAACTCGGCCTCTCAGCAGTTAACGAAATCTTTACGAGCTGTCCTCGTCCGCCTCGTAGGCAACATCCTTGGCATTCCATCCGAGGACGGCGATGATGATGATGCGCGTAACTTCAAGTCTCGGCGGCCAGCTCCCCCTACCGATGATGACTTCGAAGCATTAGCAGCGAGACAACGCCTCCACGAGCTTGTTGAACAGCTACATAACGTCGGTCTTGCCGGTGAGCGCTTCCAGGTCTTGTTCGCCGAAGTAATGAACTGGATGATGTCGGCTTTTGTGTGCGGAGCATATGCTGGGGTATGGTCGGCGACAGACAGACGCAGCTTGTCAAGCGTTTTGAATACAGTGTCTAAGGGTACCGGTTCATCTGTCACTTCGCCTTGTATTATCTCCCTCATGGACTGGGTTGAAAACCACTTTGCCCGGTTGAGCTTCGAGGTCCTGTCCCGGATCTCTCACGGCTCTGTGTCGCCGGTCACGCTCTCTGATCTCAAGACATACCAGTCGCTTGCTCTTGGTCGTTTGTCCACGCTTCGCATTGCTGAGCTCTTTGATATTGTTCTGGCGTGGCCGGATTCACGAGGAGCGCTTGATGACTTGCGCGCAACTATCACTACCTCCGCCAGGAGGCTTCAACTGACATCACACTTTACCCAGGCTCTAAAAACACGTTTGTTGCACCCTGGGTGCAGTACACTCGAGATCCTTCAGACTTACATCGACATTATTCACACCTTTCACGCTCTCGATCACAGCAAGGTTCTTCTAGGACACGTCGAACCGTCCCTGAAACTTTATCTGTGGCAGCGTGAAGATGCAGTACGCATCGTGGTGACAGGTCTGCTGGCCAGCCCGGAGGAAGTCCGTGCCGAAAGAAAGGTCAAGGAAATTAGCAAGCAACAGGCGGAGCAGAAGAAAGCTGGGAAGAGGTCAGAAGCCAGTGCACGACGCGGTGCCGGTAAAGGGCCAGTCGTGACACCTACCACGACAGGAAGATCGAGCAGAACAACCCCGACTACAACAAGGCAAAGATATGACCTACACGAATCCAGCATGAGAACTCCCGGCGCAGCCCCGATTAAGAGAAAGTCTACCGGTACTGGCAAGCTCGTAGAACTTGCTCTCCTCCTGAATGATCCGACCAAAACCCGCCATACCCTCGTCGAAGATGAAGAGCTCGACTGGAACGATATGAATTGGGTTCCAGACCCGGTCGATGCTGGTGCCAATTACAAGCGGCCCAAGAGTGAAGATGTTATCGGCACGCTCATTTCGGCGCTAGGCAGCGAAGATGTCTTTATCAAGGAGTTTGCCTCCATCGTCGCCGAGCGCTTGCTAAGCCTCAGCGATCCAGCTCGCTTCGACCAAGAGCTAAGGGTCCTCGACCTCCTGAAGCGGCGATTCGGGGAGGCGGCCCTCCAGAATTGCGATGTCATGATCAAGGACATTGAAGACTCGCGACGCCTAGACGTTGACATCCGTCGAGCCTGGGACGAGCAGCGGACACTGACGGCAGCGACGCCGATGATGATGTCAGGCCACTTCCTGCGGTCAGCAGACAAGCGGAAGAAGGCCGCGCTCCAGCGACAGCAACAACAGGAGCCGACGCAATACCACGCTCGTATCCTTTCCCGCCTCTTCTGGCCCGCCCTCGACCGCGAACACTTCCTCCTCCCCGACCCCATCATCGAAGAGCAGAAGCGCTACGAACAGGGCTACGAGCACCTCAAGTCCAACCGCAAGCTCACGTGGCTCAACCAACTCGGTACCGTCCGCGTCGAGTTGGAGCTGCGCGACCGCACGGTCACTGTCGATTGCACTACCCCGCAAGCAACCGTCATCTACGCATTTAACGACTCCGACTCCGATAACGGCCAAGGAATCGAAATCGACAACAAACCCCCCGCTCGCCGCACCGTCGACGAACTCTACACCACGCTCCAAATGGACGAAGACCTGATCACCTCTTGTCTCGAATACTGGGTCTCTAAAAACGTTCTCCGACGCCTTCGTTCCCCAGCAAACACTCAAGGTTCACACACGTACGTGGTAATCGAAAGCCTGAGCGACCCCATCGTCGACGACAACGACGACCAATTCTTCAAGGATGACGACATCTTCGGCAATCCAACCACTTCTGTAACTGCCCAAGAAGGAATGCAACCGGCAGAGGATCCCAAAGACGAAAGTAACAAGCCAGCCATAGACCCCAAGGAACAAGAGCGCCGCACCATATACTGGCAGTACATCAAGGGGATGCTGACGAACGCGAGCGCGTCGATGCCGCTGGCGCAGATGGCCATGATGATGAAGATGCTGATCGCGGATGGGTTCCCGTGGACGAACGAGGAGCTGGGGGAGTTTTTGGCGGAGAAGATTGCGGAGGGGGAGATGGAGCTTGTTAGTGGGGGGAAGTATCGGCTCGTTAAGAAGTGAATGAGTTAAAGGTGAGGGTGAGGAACAGGTATGATAGGTTGAAGGAAAACCAGATAGAAATGCTTGATTGAAGAAGGTGGCTGACATAAATGATTTTTATGGTAAATGGTTTTATGGTGAAGAGTGTAAGTGCTTTTACTTAAACCAAGTGTGCCTTGAAGTACCATGTTAGTAGGGTCATACAATGATGTTAATAACCCACAGGCAAAACTGGTTAAAGGATGACAAAGTATTCATATGAATCTTTCCGGGAGACCGCGTTTCTGTGCTTCTGGTTCACTTCAAAGTCTGCAGTTGCTTAAGTAGATGAACAATTAGTTGTTTGACTTTGCTAGACAAAAGTAGACGATATACTCGGGCTAGCTTGCTGACTGACTGGCTAATGGACTCCAAACCCCTGAAGTGATCCAAAAATATGACTCGATGAGGCCCAAAACTACAATAATCCAAAGCCACCAGGACTACTAAAATAGATTACTGACTATATCCTCGGCCTAGGACTCTTCTCTTCCACATCCTGACACAACTTCCACGCAAATCTCGCCATCGGATCTCGCGCATCAGCATACCTCTTCGCCTGCGCACTGCTCGCCTGCCTGCTCGCCACGCGCGCCGCAATGCCCTGGCAGATGGCAGACAGCCGGAAGATGTTGAAGGCCTGGGCCCACGCGAGCTCGCGCCGGCGCTCGAGCTCCTCAGCAGGTGACGCCTGTCGGTGCAGCGAAATTTCGAAGGTTGACCGCCCCACTGGGCTGGTCACGTTGAAGTAGAGCTCGGTGATCTCGTCGACGGGCGGGAGGCCGCGCGTGGCGCGCGGGAGGAATCCAGGGTGCACGTTGATGGATTGCCGAGGGTCGAGGCGGGCGGTATAAAAGGGTGTGAGAAGATTAGAGAGGTCGGAGAGGGGGTGGCCGATGGTGGACATTTCCCAGCTGATTTGGTAGAGTGTTAGTTTGGATATGGGTAAAGATAATGGGTCGTGATGAAATTGGGAGGGCGGCTCACTCTAGAATACCAATCACCCTCGGCTCCGTCTTGTGAAAGACGAGGTTGTCAATTTTGAAGTCGCCATGAATCAAGGTGGCCCTATCGGCCGGCTGCTGCCTCACGTCGGAAAAGTACTGCATCATTTCCTCAAAGAAGGGTAACTGGCCGACGGGTTCGCCCGTATCGACATCCTCGACCTTGGCCTGCGCGGTGCAGATAGTCTTCCAGGTGTCCACCTGACGGCTGTAGAAGCCATAAGGCTTGCCGAACTCTTCCAGACCGACGCTCCTGGGATCGATGCGGTGCAACTTGGCTAGGACGCGGACAGCATCGCTCCAAATGGCGCGGCGCTGGTCGGGAAGCACGTTGGGTATTATCGGATCCTCGAAAATACGGCCATCGAGGAAGGACATGATGTAAAAGGGGGTACCGATGACGGACTCATCCTCGCACAGGCAGTAGGTCCTGGGTACGGGCACGTCGGTGTCGGAGAGGGCAGTCAGGATACGGTATTCGCGCTCGACCTTGTGGGCGGTCTTGGACACCAGCTTTCCTGGGGGCTTCTTGCGGAGGACATATTTCCTGCCGTCGGCGGCAGTCAATTGGTACGTCGGGTTGGATTGACCAAAGCCGAACTGTAGTGACGAGAGGGGGAAGATGTATTAGAATGGTGGCCAGCGGCGCAGTCGATATGGGACGGACACCCACCTGCTTGATATCCAGCGGCGCCTCGATATCAGGCACCTTCTGGGCCAGCCATGACTCGAGGGCCCTGATGTCGACGGGATGACGAACCCGCCCCGCCATGATGGCTCAATGTTGACGTGGTTATCGTAAGGGGTTCTCAAAAATGGAGTTAATGTGAGCTAGGTAGCCAAGAGTAACATAAAGTGCTAACAATCATGGATCTCTGCTGTAAGCCGGGATTCGTTCGGGTGGTGTTGCGCAGGCGGGTTCACGGTGTATAAGTACTGGAACAGATTCCACTTGTTGTTGTTGTTGATAGCGACCGCGGCTGTAACAGTGGCGCTAAAGTCTCGGCAGGGCACCGTGACTGGGAATAGGAGCGGGGACTCTGGGGAAGTTGACTTTCGCCTGGTTGCTGGGCGGCTGCCGAATGATGCTCGCCCCGATGCGATAGACGCACAAATCAAGACCGCCTATTCGATGATGATGTGCCAATGAGAAATAACGTCAATCATACTCCCACCACCGAGTTGAAGCCAGAAGTTTCCAAAAATTGACATTCAAAACAAGCCCTCATAAAGCGTACCGACGCGAAGTCTTGGATGAGAAATCATCGACGCTAGAACAGGCGCGATACAACGATGGAGGTTGGATAGTGTGGGCGGGTCCGAATTCCGGGGAAGGATGTAAAAGGCTGGCGCTGGGTGGACACAGAGCCGAGGTTCCTCTTTTCAGCTCTCTCTCTGCCGGCCCCTTATAGCGGGAAATGCCGAAAGCTATGGGCGGCGGGATTGGCGGCATGGTCAGGGCCCGCCCCTCGTCCCAAGTCCGCTACAAGTCCGGTCGGCGCGGCTCAAGTTATCCACTACGAACGTGGCACTTGCCTCCGGCCCGACCCCATCAAAAGTTCACACAGCTCGGAGATCGTTCCTTCTCATCACCACTTAACTACCTAGTATATTGAACGGGCAACTGCGATCGATGGTATGGGATTACGGGGCGTGGCTACTGTAGGGGAAGGGCAACAAAATCGTGTTTTCCCCGCAGTTTACTTGCTCAGGTCTCTGGGGGGTTTTGACTACAATCTTGGACACAGGAGCCCACCATCTTCTTTCCAAACAGTGGAAGTTATCATTCACTCCCACAAGCCCGTATCTATATCTGCTTTTCCAGTCGTGGGAATATTCACACCATCCGTGATCGATGATGCAGTTACCAGACAGCCGCAAAGGCTCTCTCAACCCGTCTCTACCACAAGGCTTGATGACGATCCACCAGAGCCTAGTATAGTCCACTACTTACCTGGCCTGGCTTTAGTTCTTCCACCGCGATCGACTCAGACAAAACCCCCCGTCATCTGACCCAGCCGGGACACTCTATGTCGTCGGTCGAATCGTCTTCACGACTACAGTCCACGATCAGGTCTTCTCAAGGAGGAGTCAACACAAGGAACGTATGTTGAATTCCAGACTTTCTTCGACACTTACACCGTCCAGCCAAACGGCCAGGAGTGTGTCCACCGCAGAGTTGTTCAGTACAACTTCATTCTAGTATACTGGACAAGACCTATGCCGGTTTGTCACAAACCTTATAAGGAAAGATCAAACGGCTAGGTACGGTTCAGAAAGCAATCAACAATATTCAATATAACATCAAACTCGGAAATAGCA
This sequence comes from Neurospora hispaniola, assembly GCF_033458365.1. Lineage (NCBI taxonomy): Eukaryota > Fungi > Ascomycota > Sordariomycetes > Sordariales > Sordariaceae > Neurospora > Neurospora hispaniola. The sequence goes on along the minus strand of NW_026944407.1, from coordinate 3,939,078 downwards.
TATTCAAGGTAAGATCACGCCTTGGTCACGGAACGAAACGAGTCAATGACACGTTGAAACGCCTAGAGAAGCTAACAGGAGGTCTCGAGCCAACAAACAAATCAGTATTGGACTGACAATATTGATGCCAAGTGGAACTACATAACCCACCACCGTGTTTGGGACTAACGGAAACAGACTACGTCCGAAGACTTTGGTCGTCCCACTGACCAAGTCAAGAATAGGATAGTGATACTAAGTATACCGAATCAGACCTGCTCCACCCTCACAATACGCATAAGCAACTTTGGAACCGAGGGTAAGTGGGAAGTTGTTTCGATTTATCATTTCAGTTGTTTTGATTTCATTGCGTTTGGGTCCTCCAACAAGTCTGGAATAGGATGGTCTCAAGCACCAGCGGTCTGGCTTCAATGACGGAACAACAACCGGTGACGTCTCCGTTTCTTTATGGCATTGACGAGCCTACATGGGATTCCATCATTTATGCAAATCTCTGCTTGGAGTTTTACCGTCAGTGAGTGCCAGAATAAGATCAAGCCCCGTCGCTCTACAAGATGCGTGTCTGCACTTACAGACAAACGTGATCACGTATGGGAACAACTTCCTACTTGACCGTATCCAACACCACCACTCTCCCAAAGACACAGCAGCTCTAACTTCCGTACCTTCCTTTCCAGGTCACACACTTACTCACAAACGGCCAGCCTCTTAGGGGACTCAAACATGACCCCATAGCTTTCATCCCAAGTCAAGCCGCGTCCCAAAGCGAACACAAACACGGGACCAGAGGCATCAAGCACCCAATCCCAGCAGTACGTACGTAGTACATAAGCCCAACCTTTCACCTCGCTTCTCGGAGACAGCTCGAGTCTGTGGGTTGCGTGGCGTAGCGGTTAAGGGAGTGGAGCCCCGTAACTGTCTATTGCGATTATATACCTCGAAGGCATACTCCCTCTGCCGGGGAAGCAGACTCGGGTTCGATCCCCTTTGTGGCCACATTGGACCTTTCTGTGTTTTTTTTTTTTTTTTTTTTTTTTTTTTTTTTTTTTTTTTGACAGCTTGATTGTTCCGAACAGTCAAGAAGGAATACATACTGTCAAGGATAGCCGTCAATGTATGTCTGGTCTATTCCTAAGTTCACTGCGCTGTGTTTTGCTTCCTCCCAAATCACCTATCTATCCCCTGTGCCTTTTTCATGCTAGCATGGATCTCTCTCTCCCTCGAACAAGTTGTCTCCGAGCCCCCGATCGCATCCTCTCATTCCATGTACCTTCTTCGCCTCTTTCCGCTCTGATGTTCATCGTGCTCATTCTTTGCACTGAGAAGGCTAAATGAACCGGCCCTCCTGCCACCTACGCTACGTCACGTTGTCTACCATTTCAATGATTTCTGAGTCCGCATCGCCGCTTCTCTTCACAAAGATAGGTAGAATCTGTCCGCTTCTTGGGCTCTGAATCGAGTTATGTGCGTTCCCACTCGATCAAGGACTATCAGCTACGTACCATTCCGCTCTATTGGCATACTTCCTTCGAACGAGGCAAATAAACAAAAGAGAACCGCATACCAGAACGCCTAATGCATATGGTGAAGATTGAAATCCAACCGCGCTTGCTCCCGTGACCTGAACTCCAAACGCTTTTTGATGACCATAAAAGGAAAGAAACTGATCAATGCGCAATGCAACAAAGATAAAAAGAAGTCCAAACAGACGTGACGTTAAAATGAAAGTGGGTAAGCCTGGAGTTAGAAAAGTAGCCCCCATCCGTTGAAAGGTAACCTACTCCTACGGCTATGAATCGCGACGCTTGCGCTTTCTTTCAAGCAATGTGCCTAGAGAACCAGGGCTATCAAGCGGAAGCGGTTGTTGAGAAGAGGAAGGCAGTTGAAAAGAAGGATTGAAGTCAATGAAGCGGGCATCACTGCTGTCAGGAAGGGTGTTGTTGCCCTTAAATTTCCATGTGGCCTGATGATCATGAGCTTCGGAGGGTTGCTCGTGTGCGAAAGGATGCCTACCACCTCCAGAAAACGAGTGCCTTAGACGTCCAGAGTTGATAGCCTCTATTCTCCAAGCCAAAACATCATGACCAGAGACGGTGCGCTGCCCTTGTGGCCAAATTCCAGCAAGATGTGCAGCAGCGAGAACCTCATTTATTGAGCGAGCAAGACGCATATCGTCCCCCTCTTGTGAAGTCTTGGTAACTTGTCTGGCAGCAGAGGGCTGCTCTTGTGGGGAAGGTTGAGCAGTATGTCTTGCTCCAGTGTTGGCCAACTGGTTCAAGGAAGCATGACACCCGTGCCCCTATTCAGGCCACTGTCTACCAGCACCAGGAAGGGGAAAAGTAGAAGAACCAGGGAAAGGGGTTTCACCGGGATACGTGGACGCAAGAGGCTGATCACGCTGTGCAAGAACGGGCGGCTGCCCTTGTGCGGGGCCCCTCGTGCCGGGGATCTGATTAGGGAAAGCAGGGTCGCGATTTGAGGGCTCAAAGGCAAAAGATGCTTCACCATGCTGCATCCATGGAGGTGCTGGTTCGGATGTGTATGATGGCGCCGGTGGCTGTTGGGGAGTGGAAGACATCTGGCTCGTGTCGGCACTTCTGTAGGCATTGTCACCATCAGAGGCAGGCTGGATCGCGAAGAAGGTTGTCAGTAGTCCGACTTCCAGCTTTTCACAGGAGAGCAGATACAGAATCTACCAGCGAGGAGGGGGGGAATGAGACTGACTCTTTCACGCGGTGAGCGTTGGCTGCTTTGTGCAGACGTTCCCGACGATGACTGTCGCTGGTGCAAGGTGCCGTGTCTGGGCCCTCGTCTCGTGTTGCCTGTATTTTCCGAAGGAGGCGATCGTCGATCCGCTGCTTGCCATGCCCTGGGGCCACTATATCTCTCATTGAATTGGGCCATTTGACGAAGTAACTCGTGCTGCCTGTAAACGTGTCAGAGCAAAAGGTTGAAAGACTGGAGGGCAAAGCTTACGTTCTACTCCCATGACGCCTGAAGTGCCCACTATCTAGAAACTCTCTGATGGACTGGGCATTAGCCTGAGTGTATACTTGCTGTGTAGGAAGCTCAGATCGACAGTATGGACAGCTATTGGAATCCTGAAACCACTTTTTGATGCAATGTTCGCCGAATATATGTTTGCATATGGGAAGTCGTAACGGTTGCTCTGAAATGCCCTCCGGGCTCTCAGTACCGTAATCGTTGTAGCAAATATCGCAGACTGCCAAGTTAGACTCGATGATCTCTGCGACACAAAGATAAGATGGCAACTTACTCCGATCGGTTTCAGGCAAGTCCGCAACATTAACAGGTTCAAGACTTTCTATCGCTTTTCGAGACGCCACCTTCTTTGTGCTTTGTCCGCGAGCCACCTGCCGTGCCCTGAGTAACTGGGCTGCTCTTTCCTCATCGACTAGTCGGCGCGTCGGTATCTCGTCTGGAAAATCCATATCATCGTCACTGAGGCTCTCTGAGCGATGAAGAGCTCGCACCAGGAAATCTCGCATCTCTGTTCGCGTTTCGGGATAGGCAGGCCCACGGGAGAACGAGGTCGAGTGTCCAACAAATGGGGGTCCCGTATTGGACACGGACACCGAAGTGGGAGCAGATGCAGAGGTGGTTGCGGAGCCAGTGCGGGACTGATTATCGGGAAGTGGTGCAGCTGTATTCGTCAACCCGGAGCCTGATCGTTGGCGAGACGGTCGGTGAGCGCTCGATGCCGAAGCCTGGGGGCCCGGGGGGTTTGGGGGGCCCTGGGGAAGCTGAAGGACATGGAACAAGTCGTTATCGCCTTCGGTTGGAATCGACATGCTCGACGGACGATATGGAGCGAGCCTTGAGCGAGGATCGGGGGCGGGAAGCCTGATGTGACTCCCTGTTGTCGTCGAGGTCGTAGTAGCTGGGAGTACAGGTTGACTAGATTGATGCGAAGGTTGGCGACGATGACCAGGCGGGGGCCCATTTGTGTGATGCTGATTGGAGTTGTTGACACTAGTTGCGTGGCTTGTGTGACGAGAACCCCAATGGCCTGGGTCTGGCAGTATCTGGCTGAGAGGATTGATGTTGCTGAAGGTGGGGTGATTATGCGAGCTTGTAAACCTGTCGAGGTAGCCTGCCTCTATGGACGAGAGACCGGGCGGCGGTGGTGGTGGTGGTGGTGGTGGTGGCCCTGGTGGGAATGCAGAACGGCTCGGTCCTTGTTGAGGCGTCCAGCCAGCCTGTATCGGTCCCGAGTCTAAGCCACCAACCCGCGGGGTGGCGGTTGCAGCAGTTGCAGCAGATGAGCCACCTTGAGTTTCTGTGTTGCCCATAAGTGTGTCTGCATGTGCACTGGAGACGGGGTTCGCAGTTGATTGCGCCCCCGGCCCTCTACCCGAATTTCCTGAGGAACCACCATTCATGCCGTACAGCTCTGCCATAGAGCCCGGCGGAGGAAAGTAGGGAACCGAAGGCTGTGCTTGGAAAGCTAGGGAAGGGAGAGGCCAAGATGCCGTCGTGGACTGTGCTGGGAACCACGTGTTAGTACCGGTACCGGACGTAACCGTGTTTCCGACACTAACACTCGAGGTACTGACGCCTGTGGTCGGGGCCGTGACGTTACCATTATTGGCATTACTGTTGTTGTTACTGTTGGTGCCGTTGCCTCCGTAGTGATGCGCATGGCCAGTAGATGGATGGCCGTCTTGCCGATTGCCACCCGGATTGTTCATGTTGTTGCCGGCGTTTCCACTATTACCATGGCCAGACTCTTGACTAGTTCTGTTTTGGTTGTTCATGGCGTGGTTGCTATTGCTGGCAGCGTGAACAGGATCGTACCCTCGATTCGCCGAGTGGGACGTAGGCGGAGAAGGGTCTGAGGGATGTCTGGGAAATGATGGCGGCGTGGGCCCATGGGATCCAGGAATCTGCTGTATCTGAATGGGAGGGAGAAAATAGTAGTTTTGCTGTTGTGGAAGCGGGAGAGAGTTGTCAGAATAACCCGCGTGAAGGAAGAATGAGTGGTGTAATGTTGACGCGGGCGGTAGGTGTGGCGGCGGGTGAGGCAGGGTCGACTGTTGATGGCGGTTGGATGTTGTTGTTGATGACTGCCCGTGGTTTGGTTGTGATCCTCCAGATCCTCCAGCTCCTTCTGTTGTCCCAACAAGACTTCCACCTTCAGAATCTCCCGTTTGCGTTCCACTTGCTGCGCCTTCCATCAGTCCACTTCTGTATGGGCAACGACCTTGCCCACGGATTTGCGGACCATTTACCCACCAGCCGGGAAGCGGGACAGGATGAACAGAAGCCTGCATCGTGTAATCCATTTCGTCCATAGTCGCACGCTGACTCAAAGAGCAGCTCGGAGAGATCGATCACAGCAAATGAGACTTGGAAAGGCTAGATCGAGCCCGACGGATTCTCAACGGACTGTTGCAGACGGCGTCAACCATAGACCTTGCTCTTCTCAAAAAGGCCCCTTTAAGGGTCTCCCGGTATCTGCTTCGAAACGGCCAGATGTGTTGGGCGGGATTAAGTATCAGATAAAGAGATCGAGGTCTTTGTTTCGTTTGTTGTTTGTCCTTCACAGTCCCAAGTGGCACAGGCAGAAAGTAGAAAGACTGTTGACTAGTGGAGTGAAAACAAGGCACATCTAGATAGAATTGGAGCCAAAGTGTATTTGCCCAAATCCCATGTGAGGGTGAAAACGTCGTATCGCAACGGGGTAGCAAGTCTTGCAACAATCAGCAGGTGTTCGCCCAGGACTAAATGTTGGTTCGGAAGCATGGGTATCCACGGGAGATTTATTGATCGGGCCTGCAGTATAAGCTCAACTTTGCCCACCGCAGCCAGGTACGTTACGAGTGAGTGGCGGACACTTGAGTTCTCGACGTGGTTGGAAAAAGCTCACAGATGTCGCGGTTCACCGAGATGAAGAGAGGCTTCTGCAAAGTCCGAAAATACGCGAAATTGCAGGCCAGCCTTCTTGACTTTCCACGATTGCTTTGCCGGCTCGACTAAGATGGCGCCTTCTAAACCCGTCTCTTATCACTACCAGTTGTCCTAGGCCCTCCGATGAAAGGGTTGTTCTTTACCGCCGTTGTGATGAGCCCTTTTCATCCAAGGTAGGCGGCCGGACCAAACAAGGATAACGCCGTGCGTTTGAGGGGAAGGCGGATTCGGCGGGTAGAGGTAGACTTGGGTGCCCTTGAAGCTGAGGCTGTTTGATTGTTGTCGGGTTCGAGTAGGCCGGAGCAGACGAGCAGTAGTAGGGGTAGGGCGGCGGGCATCAAGCCGCGGATCGATAGGAAAGGGAAGCAAAGAGAGATCGAAAGAAAACAAGCACCAGGCCGTTGAGTGATGTGGGAATGCTGTTGGTTTTGTATCAGCCATGGAAAAAGCCAGGGAGCGGCGGGACCGGGGCGGAGGTGGGCAGAGCAATGGGACGTCTTGTCCCAGCGTCACAAGAGCACCAAAAATCCCGTAAAATCATGTCATCAATTCGTTTTTGGAACATTGGCAGCATGAAGCGGAAGCGGACAGGAGTGGCAGCAGTTACATGGATGTAGGTAGGCTACTGGCTACCTATCTCCAACTGCCTCCACGAATCCGCGTCCACTCATTGAGCATAGAGGCAGCTGGAACTCTGGAAGCGACCTTTTTCGTTCCGAGCCTTGATAGCTGGGGACGGTGGGTTGATGCCAGGGTTGGTGATACAGTCCAAACAGTTGTTAACCATGCAAACCCAACCACCACTTACTCCACCATTCAACTTGAGCCTTGCAACGCCCACGTAGAGTCATGTAGCTCTTGCGAAATGGGAGGTCGTGATGAGAGGGACGTATCCAAAGGCAGAATATAACTGCAGTTGTTCTGGCAAGAGATCCCCCGAGCCGTTTGTTCTCCCAGAGTTTTGTTGTCTTTGTTACTGACTTCCAACCACCATTTCGACCTCGGCGTACATGCCTGACTTCTTTGTGAACGGGGATGTGCTGTTGGAACTTGGCGGCGGGGTCGGCTCAAACAGTGGACCGGACAGGGCAGTGCATCGGTCTGTGACGAGTACACGTCTTGGGAGTCAGGGAACGTCAAGCGTATCAATGATCAATGCCCAACCAAGGTCACTTGCGCTTCTTCTCATTTTCGACATTTCAATCATTCCACCGTTGCCTTGCCGTGTCTAGAGATTCTTGCAGATTAGTACCTAGGTATTCCGTGTTCTCAGTTTGCTACTAACTTGCTTTCGGATGAGGATCACTTGCCGTTCACTTCACTGCATGTCGTGGTACCACCTAATTGACGGCGCAAGTTCAAGCCACCGCGCTGGAAGCTCGTCTCACTGAGCTGCTGACTGAGAGTGGGGATGCGACATGAATGACTGTGTTTCCGGCGACCGAGCGCAAGCCATCGCCCACATCTTTCTTTGTCCTTTCGTTGTAATTTACCACGATGAGTGAGCACAAGTTGTAGCACCACCAACGGAACGCACTGCGCGCGCACCAGCAGGTGTAAAGGTGAATACCTTATGAGCTATTTCTGCCATTCTGTAACATGTGGTGGAAGAAGGCAGGCAGCTCCCGTCTGGCTCAACGAGACACTACAGTACCATACGGCAAACAGGGCACGCAGTGGTCCGGGTGTTCAACGGTGTTGAGTGGCCCTCAGCAGCGACGGGAGGCAGCGCATCGCAGCAACCCCCCGCCAGGTAGCGCTTTCGGACCCGACCAAACCGCTCCCCGATATAAATACTCCCCGCCTCTCGTTGTCCTCCTCTTTTCCGACTGCAAGTAAGTTCGGCAGCTTCGCCTCGTGTCTTTACGTTTGAGTCCCTGAACTACTTCATATTATGGGGCAAGTTCTGATCACTGACTAAGTACCGTACCTAGAGGTACCTTTGCAGCTTTTCCAACTCTTTATTTCGGCGCTGACCCACCTCGATTACCCGGTGACCCTGCTACGTGTCGGTATTTTTTGCAAAGCAGCACTCTGGACCGTCAACGCCTCTGCTCAACCATCACCATACCTGAAAAGCACACGAGCCTGCAATTGCTTAGCTTGGGCCCCCAGCGTTACTTGTTTGTGGTGGCACCACTTGTATATGGTTATGAAAATGTGTGCCGTAACGAACAAGCGAGATGCACATCAGGAAACGCAATTCAAAGCGCCCAGCCTGCCCAGTCTGTTGCTGCTCGCTCGCAGTCTCACACATCCACTAACTCTGGATCTGGAGCTTATGATCCGTCTCACAGCAGCAAAGAACAGCATACACTCAGAGGCAAACCAAGTCTTGGAACTTGTAGCGAGGGAGGAAGCGAGCAACTGTGTCATGTCATAACACCATGTGGCGTAAATTCGGGCAGCACCATGATAACAATACCTGCGTTGCGAGCAGTTTCACGGGAAAATCTGCGGTGGGGCGCCAACTCGACTCGTAAAGTTCGTCAAAGGTTGGTTGGTGTGTGGGATGAAGATCGTGGCCTGGGAGCTTCCTGTACACTACCAGAAATTCTCGCAATGCAATAACGATCTCAGCTCCGAGAACACGCTGCGTCGTTCAATCGCGAAGCAGTGACTGATCGTTAAAGCCATGCGACCTTCGGAAAAAGTGCCCGTTACTCATCGTCAGACCCCCTAGAGTTCACCACCTCATGGGCTAGCTGACCAGAGACAGATAGATCGTTGATCCCGGAAACAAGTCCACGCAAGTCCTGGCAGCAGACCTTTAGGCCGCACAGCCCCGCCGCGTTATCCATACTTACCTACCCTGTCGCTTAAGCACTTATCTATCCATTGGCTCAGCGTGAACAACTTCGCGAGTCCCCGAAAGCTGATTGATTTGTCCAACAGCACCGCAATCCTGGGGCTGATCGTCTTCACTAGCTTGCCGGATCACCAGCGATGATAATGAGATAACTATCGTTACTGTTAGCAATACCAAGAGAAGATGTCTGTATATCTCGGACATTGTGAGCTTGGTCAGCAGATAACGATATTTGCGCTTAACACATTACGATCAAGAAGAGTCTAGATTTTCCGCCTTCTCATTACACCAAGAGGAGTGACTAACTTGGGATAATCCGACGACCCTTCTACGATTGTTGTTCCTTATTGAAATAGAGTTAGCGGTATATGTATTCCAGGGCTTATACGATATTGAAGAAAAACTGGCTGGGACCTGAAGTTTTGCAATGAGAAGCGAATTCAGGCCATCAGGAAACCCAGATTGGGGAGGCCCTACGAGTTATAACCAATCAGATGTAAGACAAGGCTAACTGACCACCTCTCTCTCCCTTGTCCCAACATGGCCTCTTTGCATCTGGGCTTCTCGAATTTTTTATTTTTTTTTTCAGTTTCCCCTTGCTAATTCTCTCGCTTAGCTAATCGCATGAGATTTCTTGGGACACTCTTGTTATTTCTGTATCTGGCATGATATGGAAAAGCATTATTCCAGCCCCTCCGTGACCCAATGCTTCTCCATCTAGGCAACTGTCAGGTTGCCATGTTTCCAACATTGCTCGTGCCAGGTGGTCAGCACATGAAAAGGACACCATGCTTTGCCCCCATTTCTAGGTATGTACTTAAACACTCTTAACCGCACCTCACCCTTGTAGTGATAAGCGCAGAGCGAAATCGATGTTCACAAGTGAAACAAGGTAAAGCGAGAGGATGACGCTTTAATGATTAAGCAACAATGCAAACATTCAATTTTTTTCTTCCTTGGTCAGGCAAGAAGTGTCGAGCTAAGGGAAAAAGAATGCAAATCCAGTTTTGGCTCACAAGGGAAGGGTTTAATTTGGAAACAAGATATCTCTCTCCTACGTGAGCTGTCAGTTTCCAGATCAAGAGGACTTATCATCGTCCGTGGCCAAGCTCTACATCTCTGATACCAGTCCAAATCCTACCAAGACGTATTCAACCTGTCTCCTGTGTTGTACATAGCAATGCCCACAGAGTATTCAGTGTTCACCTGCATCATACTAGACATAGGTGCCCGACTGCTTTAACCTTGCCCGCCCGATCCGACCCAGCCGGCCGACTTACAACGGGCAAAAAGTGGGTCCCCATTTTCCGCATGTCGGGTGCGGGCACCGGCACCATCGGAGCGGATCCAGTTGGCGTTGTGATCAGGCATCCATCCATCCATCCCTTCCATCACAAGCAGAAGTGCAATCACAACTGCCTAACCTGGAAACTGACAACAGACGGAAAATGTGATATATGCGTTGCAGAACTGACTCTCACCGGCGCACGGTAGCTATCGATCCCATGCATCGATATCGTTGCTGTGCCAGAGCTATTCGCGGAAACCTGTAATAATTCTGGCTGAATGCCACCATCGAGACAGCGAGACGCTCAGAGGGTTGAAGACGCTAAGAACTACAAATAGTAACATGGATTGCAAACAGCATCTCTAGGCGGGATGCTGTGTTTCGTTTGTTGGTGTTGGCCGACCGCGACAAATGCTGTTGTTGGCTTCTTCACCCTTCGACCAAGTCCCAACTCCTCCCGATTCCGACCGACCCGTCCGGGCAGCCCGTCTCAATGTTTGTCCGCTGTTGCCGCTAGCATCCCTTGGTAATCTCCTCCCAGGCCGTCGGGGAAAGCTTCATCAAAGAAGATTCACAAGGAAGTTAAAAAAAAAAAATTGTGTTGTCTGCTTCAGTCAGACAGGTGATTTGCAGTGTGTCTGGCTGCCGCGCATCTGCTTGGAACTTGGCGCCGTGGTTCGTACTCAATTGCGCGCCCGATGGAAAATTGCAGTTTGAGCAAAAGCGAGAATGAGATGTTTGGTGGACATCGGAACTGCGGGCGGGTAGCAACAACAACAACACAGTGAGGGCAGTCGGTGCGCCGCGGCAGCGATATCGCGCGATAGCGACGCTGGACGCAGCAAAAAAAAAAAACTACTACCCTGCACCGCTTACCAACTTTGTGATAAAAGAAAAACAAACTGTCGCAACGTCCTCAACAATCATATTGAAAAATAAAACAGATGCCAAAAAAAGGTATGAATATCTTCCAAGTCGTAGCAGCATGTTCCCAGTCGGGAAACAAGGGCAAAAAAAGAGCACAAAGTTGACAAAAATATGATTCGAATTCTGGATGTCCAGATGGGTTCCAAAGATTAGGGTATTGGAGTATTTTGGGCCAACTCACGGTCACATCCGGTAAAAGGCAGGAGATGAGTTCGTATGAGCAGGCCCACTCCAATAGTGCAGCGTCTGACGACTGACCTATGTACCTCGTAGCCAGAAGATTTCAGCAGCCCAATGTTATCCACCACAACCACCACAACCACGAGGTTCCTTGTTCACCTTGTATGGCTCGTGCACCGCTTGGAGTTCCAATCGCAGTGAGGGTCCAAAATATGACAATTGGTGCTGAAGTTTTAAGATCTAGTATTGTTGGAGTGGTCAAAGAAATGTGGTACTGGGATAACTGACCTGAACATACAGTTTACGGATCTTTGGAAAGATACTTGTTTATTGTCTGATTCTCTAGGCTCTCCTTTATTATCGTACTGTTCTCGTACTTCAGCATGGTGAACTGTTTTTTTGCTGTTTAGCAAGATTCATCGAATCGAAACGGACACAATTTCACTGTATCCTGAATATGGTTTGCTGAACTTGGTCTTCTCATTGTCATCTATTCCCGTGTAGTACCATCTCTGCCAAATTTCATGTTTCTAGATCTTTTTTTGTCACGTATAATGCCTTAAGTCCATCAAAGCCTGATGTACCCTTGAACTCTTGATCGCGAGTAACGGCCCTGCCCGCCCATCAATCAATCCTCGATATCATCATCACTCAGCACCAAGCTCTGAATCCCACCCAGCTCCGCCGCCTCCTGCCCCTGTCCACTACCATGCACCCTACTGGCAGTAGCCCGGCTGAGGATCGCACCTAGCCCTCTCTTGTCCCGCCCAGGGCTCGTCGCTTCCTCCACAGGTTTATCCGTAGTCCAACTCTCAGTCACCCCTGCCTCCTCCGCTCCTACAGCTTCATCTTCGTCCAACTCCTCTGGTGCGGGAGGTCCAATGCCATGGAAGGACACGATCTTGTCTAGGTCCCGGATACGCATGGAACCGAACGAGCAGCGTCGACCGCGGGCAATGTGTGCCATGTAAGGGAGACGCTCGAGGACCATTTCTTGTCGAGCGGCGGAGCCGAGCGAGAGGAGAGGGAGCGCGGAACTACTTGACGGGGTGGTCGGCTCTTGTCTGACTGGCTGGGGTCTTTGTGTGCTAGCCCAATCTCTTACGCTGTTGACGTTCGGGTTTGCCGTCGAGGATGGCCTTTGGAACGCCGATGCACCGCTGGTCAAATTCGTAGTTGTGCCGCCGCTATGCGATAATGTCATGCCGTCCTCGCCCTTCAGCATCTTGGTAGCCCACATGTCCACAGAACCTTCCAATTCCTCCTTGGCCCTCCACAGCTTGAGATAAGCCGGGTAGAACATTTTGAATGCGTCTCCTCCCCCACGACCTGACGTTGGGTGCGTCTGCCGTTTAACAGGCGACGGCAAGGAGAACAATAGGCCGCGAACGGCGACCTGGAATGCCATTTCATCCTGCCGGAGTATATGGCTACCCGAGTCCTTACCGCCGTAATTTCCGCCGGCGAATGCTCCCTTTCCGCCAAAAAAGATGTCCCAGGAGGGACAGAGAAGGTCGGCTTCGGACAGGTAGTCGAGACATCCATTCATGTAATCTAAGGAAGAATTAGGATCGAGAGGACTACTTTCGCACGACAGGGCGTAATTTTCGTGTAAGGCCGCAATGAAGGTTTGGGTGTCAGTACCCAGTTCATCGATTAGCGTGTCAACAGCAACTTCGGATTTCTTCGGCCTGGACGTGTGTGACAGGTAGCCTGGTAATGTCTCCGCTTTTGCTTCTTCAGACCCCAAGGGGAACGGCTTTTCAGCCCTTTTGTTGTATACGACTTTTCCAACCGCGTGGAAGATACCCAGCGTTGCCTCTCGCTGAGATATTAGCTCAAGGCTTTCTTGCTCACCCTTGGTCAGCGCTGCATCCTTTGATCCTTTTTTCGTCTTCGTGAAAGCAACCTTGGATCCCCAGTCGGCGTCATCGTCGCCCTTAACACAAAGGAACTCTAGCGATGCAATTGCATTTCGGATGTCCCCAATCTCTCCAAGACGTTTGAGTACCAGTGGTCCAGGGGTCATTCGGCGGCCCGACCTTCGGGCTTCCTTCTTGACTACCAGCTCTAAAGCTTTAGCGAGGAGAGATGGCGCAATGGGGTTGAATTCGATGACACCTGTCCCAGGGTGTCGCAAAATCTCGGGACCTAGTAATCGATGTGCAGTAAAGCTGTCGGCGGAAGCAGACGTTGTAGTAAGTAAGGTCTCAGATATTACCATTACTATTGGAACAATCGAGTCCGCGGGTGGTGTCTGCCCAAAGGGTGTAAGTGCTGGGGTGTTAGCTGCCAAGAACTCATAGATTGTGTTCCTGAAGTTGGTCAAGGCGGTAGATGATCGCATGAAGGTATTCGGAAACTCTTCAATTAGGATTACCCTTCGGCCCTGATTTGATGTGTTGATCGTGGGCGCCAGTGCCGGCAGAGGTGAGTCGCCTTCCAGGTCCAGCTGTCCAAACTTCCGGCCTCTTCCCAAGAACTCTTCGAACTGCGAAGACGCAGACTGGTATCCCTGAGGAACACCGTATGAACTTGCTGGATTTCTCCATTCAAGAACTTCGCATCGCATATCCTCGGCTAGCAGTTTCAGAGTGGTCGTTTTGCCCGTGCCAGCAGCGCCCTTCAACACCAGGAGGCGCTGCCTCACCCGGCCAGCAATAACGTCCTCCAGCCATTTCCGCACATCTCCCACTTTCCTTTTGTGTACAGCCAGCTCCTCCAGGTTTGTTGGGGCGAATCGTTCGGACCACGGTCGGGAATCGTCATCGGTCGGCGGAGGTGGGGCAGCCACTGGCCTAGCTGGTCTTGACGGCTTCAAGAAGCGCTGACCCGTGGTTGAACTTGGCGTACTAGTCTGGGTACTGAACAACGAGCTCCCTTGGGAGGTGCCCTGGGAGTTGTCTTTGAAGCGCCTGTGAGCTTGCAGTCCAACCAAGCTGGATGCTGCCGTCTTGGACAGAGCGATGTCGTCATCGGACTCGCTAATGATATCCTCAAGGAAATCGCTAATATCCTTGCTGCTCACGCCCGATGCCGCAGATGCTTGACTCCTTTCCGTTTGCTTCGAGAAGAGAACCTTGAGGTCCCCATTCCTCCCATTTTCCTCAGTTTTGAGTTTCTTCTGTGCCCTCGTCCGTGACTTGATCGGGCTTGCGCTTGGGCTTCCGGACGCAGCTTTTGGCAATCGGTTCCGGAGGGTGGCAGACGATGCAGCTGGAGGTTGAGATCTTGTCGAAGCGCGTGTAGTTCTCGTAGTGGCTCTCACAGGACTTGAAGACTCCGGTATTACTTCTAGGAGGTCGTTATCGTCTGGCTTGGCGGGCTTGCTCGCGACGGGGGACGCGATGAGGAAGCGATTCAGGGTGTTTTGATTGTTTTGACTCGTCTGCTTCTTCTCGTCTTCTTCGGCGTCAGAGTCGTCGACAATGGTCCGTTTGCGTCGCTTTGCAGCCGGCGCCATTGCAAGTTTCGCAGGTGCGTGCGACACAGCATTGGTCACATTGCACGGTGGGGTGTAACGAAGAGCGCTGTATGAGAACGGCGGTTGTTGAAGTGACGAAGTCCCAAATTAAACAAGAAAAATAATCATAGAGGCAATGGCGATAGGCGGCACTTTGCTCCCGCGACCTTCATGGCACGGCCCAGGCCCGGATTTCCAGCGCAAACGTACAGTACATTTTACAGGGATAATGTACAGCTACGACAGGGATAACCCTAACCCTTTATCATGTGAGCCACCCAGCGCTCTCTCGAACCTTGAGACTTGTATGAAAACAGGATGCCTTCTCAACCACTGACTCATTTATTAGGATTTCATCATCAACAGTCTGGCCGTGGTTTTAAGAGCATTGCTAATATACAGAGAATGCAGCATTGGAGTTAACCATCGCTGAACCCCACACCCAGAGACCTCCAAACTACCACCATCCCTCGAAATCATCTGCAAACCGAACCGCAGCTGCGAGGAACCGGTCATGGACATCACCCCAAGTCTTTGCCGCCTCTCTGATTGACCGGATGGCTGTTGCGTTCTTTTTTAGTAAAGCGATCAGAACCAGGAAGAGTCAAGAAGGTAACTAACCTTTCACGTAATGAGCATCCTTCGCAAACCGACCGTTCAGCGCCTTGTCCTCAACATAATTCCAGCTCTTACCCTTCAGGTCCTGAGGGATGTAATCCGGGTCAACCTTGGGGCGGAGCACAGCAATGTACGCCGCCAGCGTAAGAAGCCACCATTGCCTCACAAGGTTGATGTGAAACTTGACTGGTACGAATGGCAGCAACACTCGAACGGCATGGCTCGTTGTCAATACGTGGACGAGGAAGAAGTTGTAAGAATGCGTCCCGGGTGGAACAGATGCAACCAGGAGCTCAATGGCCGCTTCCTGGGACTCGCGGAATTGCTCGATGGGGTTGGCCAGTTCCCAAGCGTTCCAGTATTCCAACACCAGTGACTCGGCCTTCTCAAAGAGTGCGTCGACGTTCTCGAATTTGGCCTCGTCAAATAGGCCGTCAAAACGGCTGTCGTTCGCTAGCTTGGTCAGGAGCTCAGAGGGCGATGTGGAGGAGATGGTCGACTTGGTGGTGTACGATGAGTCGTCGATGTACTTGTGCAAGTAATTGTGTGTGGATGATGCCAAGCTTAGAGCTTCGATGGCAAGTTCTCTGTTATCGAACTCATAGGCATAGCCCAAGTGGATGAGAGGATGGCCAACTACATCACTTGGTCAGCAGCATGAATCATAATCTTGCAGCTCGTAATCAAGTACTTACGACTGGAAATAAGACCATTGATCAATGGCTGCTTGCCCCCAAACATGAACTCCTCAATAACCTGCTTCCAGTCATACTTGTACTTCATAACCATCATGTCCTCAAAGAAGTCAACATAGGCTCTCTGATACCGTCTGTCACCTAGGTTATCCCTCCAGTCTGCCTCAGAGACCTCAGAAGGCGAGTCCTTCCATGGTTCCAACGTCTTGGACTCTTCCTCATAGATGTCATACAGCTGCGGTGCCTGGGCGCCCAGTTCATATGATGAGCAGAGGATATGTGCCATATGGTTGTCATATTGCAGGTCATGGTACAAGATGGAATGGTTCACGTGGTTAGCCCGTAAGAGGTGCTTGAGTGTCCGCGGCCGCTTGTCTGCGTCGGTCTCGATGTTTTGGACTTTGATGGGAGGAACGTCGATGGCTCTGGGCGCCTCACCACCAACCAGCCTGTTGACCAGGGGAACGTATGAAAGAAAACCCGCCATGTGGTGTGCCTGTTGTTCTCTGTCTACTATTTCGATGGGAGATTGATTGCGAAACGGAATGTTAGGTTGGTGTGGATGAACAAAAAAACGCCACTGCAATCACATGGAGACTGGAACTCCCGTCAATCATGACCGGAAGCTCTCAGGCGATATGAGACACCCCGGCGCTGGATACATAGCAATTTTTGTTGGGAGCCTTTCAGTTGGGATTCCACTGATGTCAACGGCAGCTGGGCCTGTCGGTCAACCCCATTCGACAGCCAGCTGCCAGTCACCTCGCTGGCTTCCCCGCTGTCGTCATTGCCAGGCTCTTCAATCCCCACTTTCGCTCCGTTCAAGCTCCACCGTTGTCGGGACAGAACCGGCCGGGTCGGCGAACCACCATGCCCCTCTTCCGCCATGTGGATGTGGAAAGGGGGACCCATCCGTCATCGGGACCCTCAGATCCATCATCTACACACATATCCCGTCCCGTCCCGCTAGGTCAAGGTAGGAATAGGCCGAATTGGCAGAGTCATCCAGCTCAAACCGCGATATCGTATCATTTGATCAACATCGCACTTCTCAACACGAAATTTACACATTCACAATGGCGCCCAAAGCAATCATTGCACCCTCCATTCTGTCGGCCGACTTTGCCAACCTCGGCCATGACTGTTCCAAGACAATCAGCCAGGGCGCCGACTGGCTCCATGTCGATATCATGTAAGAAAGCTGATCGTATTTCATTGCCCCCTCATCATGAGAAAAGAACCTCAACTAACACCAAACACAAGGGATGGCCACTTCGTCCCCAACCTAACGTGGGGCCCTCCCATCGTCGCCAAAATTCGCGGCCACGTTGAGAAGCCAACCGAGGCCTACGGCAAGGGCACCTTCGACTGCCACATGATGATTGCCGAGCCCAAGAAATGGGTCAAGGAGTTCAAGAAGGCCGGTTGCGATCTGTACTGCTTCCACTATGAGGCCGCCTTCTCGACGGCCGCCGAGTCGCCCGAGGCCAAGTCGGACAAGAAGACCAGCCCCAAAGAGCTGATCAAGTACATCCACGACCAGGGCATGCTTGCGGGTATTGCCCTTAAGCCCGCGACTTCTGTTGATGTTCTCTGGGAGATCTTGGAGTCCGAGGACCCTAAGGAGAGACCGGATGTAAGTTTACTCATGCCCTTACCCCTTATCTAATATTGGTCTATCTTCCAATGTTGGACTGGCTTGGTGTGAAGAGTGAAGACCTTGCAGAGTCAAAGGAGAAGGAGAAAGGCACATACTAAACACCCCTGTTTGGCAGATGGTCCTCATCATGACAGTGGAGCCTGGCTTCGGTGGACAGAAGTTCATGGCTTCCGAACTGCCCAAGGTTCAAGAGCTCAGGAAGCGGTATCCCGAGCTGAACATCGAGGTCGACGGCGGCCTTGGACCCAGCACCATCGACCAGGCGGCGGACGCAGGTGCGAACGTCATTGTAGCCGGAAGCGCCGTCTTCGGTGCCCAGGATCCTTCTGAGGTCATTGCGCTACTTCGTGAGGCAGTCGAGAAGAGGAACGGCAAGCTATAAGAGAGATAGTAGTAACCTGAGGAAATATGGAAGGGGCGCGAGTGGGGGAACGTACTCGCCAGGTCTAAAAGCGCCTTCACCATGGCTTGCATCTGATGAGTAGACGCTGCTCCTCCACCTTGCAGTTCAGTGTGTTAATGTCACTGGCCCTTCCCCCACAATCCGCGATCTTCTCTACCTCATGTGGCTCGACTGTGGATACTAAGGACTGTAGATTAGGTTGTGTATGCTCATCATCGGAATACCTATTTGGCCAATTCGAAGAATTTCATGTACTGAGAATGAGAGAAGCCTGTCTCTCAAGCCTTATACGATGTCACCCATTCCAACGATGCACAACAACCTGGAATACAACAGACGCAATCAGACCCGAGAGATGAGAACAGCTACTCCCTTCTTGCCAGTCTAAAGGTCGGTTCCGTAGATGACACCTACACCTTTAGTAGCATTTTGCACTATTCAGAGACGTGTGAGACCATCTGGTGCTCAGGTCAAGACGAACTGTCCCAGAGTTTATCAAAGCTCCTGTTTGTTTAGGAGAAGAAAGAAAAAAAACCAAGTTTCCAATGTGAATTGCTCTTTAGAAGCGGGATATAAAGAGCATTTCTAGTGAGGAGTTGTCCTGGGCCACTTTCGGTGCTGTAGCCAAGGTAGGTACCTAGGTACGCACCGCGTCGTTATCGATTAGCCAGCCAAATCATGCGATACTTGGCGAACGATCCCTGCCTTTCTGACCACTTTTTCGTGGGGAAAGAGGATCCGACATGCAGCGGCGGAGACAAAATTTTTGGCAAGCCTGCTCCACTCTAGTGGTTCGATAAGAGCTGCGATAACTTATGTATCAGCCCACGGCACCTTCCTGGCCAGCGTTTTTCTCCTGCTGCATTTGCACTTGCACATTTTTTGTCTCCTCAATTACACCTCGAAATTTGTGCAGACCAGCCAATCGACCTACTCAAGATGGTGAAGAGAAAGGCAGAGAATCAGGCACGGTCTGACAGCAAGAAGTCGGCCAAGAACCTGAAGAAATCGAAGAACAGTAATGCGTCCATTGGCCCCCATGCTCGCCCGGGTTCCAGTTGTGGCTGACCTGCATCACCGCACACAGCTCTCTCCCCGGAAGACACCAAGGCCCGTTTCCGCAAGGGGCTCTTCGACAAGTCCGTCCTTAACGAGTACACGCAGGAGTATGCTTCCTCGACCCCTTACAAGCACGCCGTTATCAACGAGCTAGTCGACGACTCCCTCCTCCGCAAGGTGCGCGACGAAATCAAGGACAATGTCTCTTTCACTCCCAAGGAGACCGACATCTACAAGATCCACCAAAGCGGTGACCTCGCAAACCTCGACGGTCTCGACGACGATGCCCTGTCCAAGCTGCCCTCTCTTCTCGCCCTTCGCGACGCTCTCTACTCGGAGACCTTCCGCAACTATGTTTCCCACATCACCGACTGCGGTCCTTTGAGTGGACGTAAGACGGATATGGCCATCAATGTCTATACCCCGGGCTGCTACCTGTTGTGCCACGACGACGTCATTGGTTCTCGTAAGGTCAGCTACATCCTCTACTTGACGGATCCCGATACCCCTTGGAAACCCGAGTGGGGTGGTGCCTTGCGTCTCTTTCCCGTCGAGGACCGTGAGGGCAAGGACGGCGAGATTGCCAAGACACCGCTCCCAGACCCGGTCAAGGTTATCCCACCGGCATGGAATCAGCTGTCCTTCTTTGCTGTCCAACCCGGAGAATCTTTCCACGACGTCGAGGAGGTATACCATGCTTCCAAGGAGGAGCTGGAAAAGCAGGGTGGCCGCATCCGTATGGCTATCAGCGGATGGTTTCATATCCCTCAAATCGGCGAGGATGGCTATGTCGAGGGCGCAGAGGAAAAGGCTGCCCACAAGAGTGGTTTGATGCAACTGCAGGGCAACCCAGATCAGTACGACCGCCCAATAGCGAAGCCCGTGCAGGTGGAGAAGGAGTCGAGCAACGAGGATGAAGAAAACACGTTCGACGAAGCCGACTTGGAGTTCCTCTTAAAGTACCTCGCCCCTACCTACTTGACCCCCGACACGATCGAAAACATTGCCGATCATTTCGAGGAGCAGTTCAGCATCACCTTATCCGACATTTTGCATCCTAAGTTTGCTGCCAAGATCAAGGAATACGTCGAGGCTCAGGAGGCCAAGAAACTTCCTGAGGGCAGCGAGGAGATCGAGAAGTCTGGTGCTTGGAAGGTGGCTCGCCCGCCCCACAAGCACCGCTTCTTGTATCTGCAGCCAGGCGAGGAAAATGCCCCCGACTCGCCCATCAAGGAGTTGCTGGATGTTCTGCTGCCATCCAGACAGTTCCGTCTGTGGTTGCAAATGGCAACAAGGTCCACTATTGAAGGCCATGATCTCCTTGCTAGGCGGTTCCGTCATGGCAAGGATTATACTCTTGCTACCGGGCATGATGGCAAAGCTCGTCTGGAGCTCAACATCGGCCTAACACCTACGGATGGATGGGGTGATGTCGAGGAGGAGGATGAGGACGAAGAGGAGGAGGAAGAGTCGGATGAGGAGGAGGCTAAGGGCAAGGGCAAGGGCAAGGGTAAGGCCACCTCTAACGGTAGCTCTAAGGATAAGGGCAAGGGCAAGGCTGTTGAAAAGAATGAAAAGGCTGAGGAGGAGACAGTGGAAGTCGGCGGCCACGAAGTGTATATGGCTGGTGACGATGACGAGGACGAGGATGCGGCCATCTACAAGAGCAGCGAGGACGACGACAACATTCTCTTCTTCCAGGCGGCTGCTTGGAACAAGATGACACTGGTGCTCCGTGATAGCGGGACACTGCGCTTCGTCAAGTATGTTAGCCGCGCTGCTAAGGGTGACCGATGGGACGTTAGCGGCAGTTACGAGATTGAGGAACAGGATGAGGACCCCGATGCGGAGGAGTTGGCTGCAGGAGCTGAGGACGACGAGGCAGGCTCGGAAGACGATGAGTTCAACGGCTTCTCGGATGGTCCGGATGGCACCGGTTCCGATTAGATGTGAGCACCTAAAAGTAGATGTAAGATATGAAAGATACCCGGCAATAAAAGGTGACATAAGATAATTGTGGCTTCACTACGACAATCCGTATGCGGGATGGTTCAACTACGTCAGCTCAGCCTTCTCGAGTCGCGCCGGATTTGCGAGGAGGTCGCTGATCTAAACTTTGAGAATTTAACCGCTTAACCGGCAAGTTGTCCTGATGTACACGATCAAGATGAGGATTCCGAATCGTCAAAAGGCAGTTTTGCAACATGGCGACTTCTTTAACTTGTGCAATCAAATCTTACACAGTACACTAGTTACTACACTGCGTATTATGCCGAGGTGAAAGTTCGCAAGTTGGGAGAAAGGATAACGTCATCACCATATCTCCACATCAATGACCTTCCATGACACTGGGAGCCCCGCACAATGCGATCGCACTAGGATGATAGATGAGCATTCAAAAAGACCATCTTGTCGAATGCCGTATGTCGTATGTTATAACAACACTCAAGGTTAGAACGCTTCCACAGATTGATGCATCACCACTTTTAGTGTATACATACAACTACTAAACAAAGTACTTGTACATACATACCCAATCGGCACCAACCAATCAACGATACACAAGCGGGCACTTTCGTGCGCCACCCCGGAGCACAAGTTAAAAGCGGGGCGGGGGGACCAACGGGTCAATGCAATTCCCCTTTTTGGCTCTTCAGCAGTATCCGCATGTGGACGACAAGCTGTATGGCTGCCATGGCACAGGCACAGTGTCGCTAGAGTGTCCCTGAAAGCTGCAGGTCAGCTACTGCAGTCTGTGCAGCTGGCAAACTAGAACGGCGTAAGAGTGCCCCGCAGTGCCACTCTTGGCGCCGTCGTCCAATGGAAATGTCACTAGGTATGTAACGGCCGCGAAGGTCCCTTTCGGCCAGACCGTCTTTGAGGACAATTGCGGACCATTGAGAACGTGGAGAGAGTGGCTTGGGAGTGGGAACCAGTCCAAGGGAAAGGGACTCGAGTGAATAGGGATGTTCGCTGCCCTTGATTTGCTTTTGTCCGATTTCATCTGATTTATCCTTCCATTTATACATCTAGAATTCCCATCCATTGCACCTTCCGTCGCATCTTTAGCTCTGAAGAGGAAAGTCGGCACAAAAACTCGGACGAATCCACCGCCCATTTCCTATCTATCTTCCCACACCTGGACTCTTAGTCGCAAACCAGCTACTGGACCGCCCAGTGTCACAATACAAAGCGGCATCATTCGAGTTTCATATAGCCCCATACTTGTCTTTACTACGATTATTTCAGGACCCCCTCACGCCTTAACGTTGTATACCGGTCCGACTTGACTCTTCCAACGGCGAATAAACAATCTCTTCCACCATGCCAATTCGGAATCCCTTTGCGCGCCGACTTGGCGTTGCCGTGACCCAGGACGAGAACGTCCGCCCCGGTTCCAACGCTGGTAATACCGACCTTGCCCATGCTGGCTTCGAGAGGGTAAACACGGTCGGTTTTAGAGCCTCATCGGCCTTCAACATCCGCAGCAACAAGAAGGGTCAAGATACTGGCGATTACAAGATGAGTGGTATGACAAACCAGGCCCTATCAACCAACCCCAACACCGCCTCAACCCCTCTGGACCATCGTCAATGCCAGTAGAAAGCACCATCATGCTAACTCGTCTTGTTGGTCTCAGTGGTCAATGACAGTGGTGTATACTTGCCGGTATGAAATGAAATTCCCATGTGGCATGGCTTAGAGAAACAATTCAAGCACAGGCATCTGACAGGGATAATCACAGCCCTCCCCCGTCGAGAAAGAAGCGATTTGGCCCAGGAAATACCTGTCGCGCAACTCTACGGAAACAAAGACTGCTGTTCCTGAGATTGAACACTTTTCCATCTCGAGAGAGTCCTTTGACTCCTATAGGAGGTCTTTTGTATGTTTTCGACGCATCCATCCTGCTTTCAGGCCCATGATCGCCGTACACAAATGATGGCTGACCTTGATACACTTTCCTACTTTTAGGACATATCTGCGAAGAGCCCCGTATCTCCAACCGCCGGCGAATTCACTTTCGCACCGCGCCAGAGTCTCGATTCTGCTAGGTTCCCACGCACGCCGCGACAGTCGGTTTTTAGTGAGCACCGTTTCAGGCGGGACTTCTCTACTCCGGAAGAGAGCTTCGAAGAAGTCGGCCTCAACGACGACAAGCAACAGGCCCAGCCGGCCAAAAAGCGCGGCTTCTTCTCCAAGTTTGGTTCCGATGCCCCCGAAAACGCCACCCCGCTGAAAGAGAAGGAGAACGGGCAAGCCATGTCGCGATTCCTCCCCGGCCGGAAGCGGGGACAGAGCGGACAGGGGGCAGAGCTTATGCCTGTCGCTGACCGACCATCCACTGCCACCGCCTTGCAAGAACAGGAGGTGCAGTCATGATTTATGTCAAGTAAAATTCTCCTTCTCTTCTTTTTGGCTTAACAAATTGGGATGCGGATAATGCCGGGGTTGGCCATGGTCAGGCTTTACCTACATGTTAACCTGTGGGCTCTCGGCTGGAGGACTACGTAATGAAGTCACGCACAATGTTAGACCGCACAACTAGACGGACGTCACTCCCTCATGGAGGATGACGCAGGATATGGGATTCTGGCTTTTGGGCGTTTTTGGGTAATGAGGATATTGCTCTTATGACACAGTATATACAGACATGATGGACAAGACTACAACTTAATGAATCGAGTAATTATTACATCTTGCACTTTCTCCCAGATATATTCAAGATCGTCACTCGTGGTCTCTTGGTATTTACTGCGCCTTTGGATCCTTCTTCAACGCCTCAAGGCCCTGAATAAGATCGTCTCTAAGGTCATCCCAGCTCTCGACGCCAACGCTTACACGCAACAGCCTCTTGTCAATATCCAAGTCGCTCATGGCACGCCACTCGATCAAGCTCTCGACGCCACCCAAGCTAGTAGCATGGTGGAACAAGTGCAACTTGCTGGGCAACCTCTTAGCCTGCTGCTCCGACTTGAGATATATGGAAAACACCGGTCCGAAGCCACCAGGCATCTGCTTCCGCAGCCAGCTGCCCTCCTCCTTAGCCTCGGGCTGCTGTGAAGCATGCTGGATCCTCGTCACGAACTCGCTCACCAGGCTGCCCTCCTTCGCCTTCTCCTCCACCAACCAATCCACCAGCTTCTGCGCGCTCTCCGCCTGCCTCTTGATCCGCAGTTCAAACGTCCGTAGGCTGCGCACCCCCAGCCAGCCCTCCAAGCTCCCCAGTACTGCGCCCAAGTACAGTCTCTCCTCCAACAGCGCCGGTAGCCATTCCTGAGCCTTGTCTGGCCGGAACGCCAGCACGCCGCACAACAGGTCGCTGTGTCCGCCAAAGTACTTGGTGCCACTGTGCATGACAATGTCCACGCCCAACTGGAACGGGTCCTGCAGGGGCGGGGGAGCGAAGGTGGCGTCCACGGTCAAGTAGCAACCCAGCTCGTCGGCTTTGCGCCGGTAATAAGCTAGGTCACGGGCTTCGCCGGTGGGATTGAGGGGCGTCTCGACGTGGATAACGTCGCCCGGTTGCAGCTTGGCGAGGTCGGCGTCGGACTCGAGTTCGAGCTTTTCCAGTCCGTTCAGCTTCTTCATGAGTTTGAGAATGCCGTGGCAGCCGTGGTAGCCGCCGCCGATGGCGACGCGCTTGGGGTTCAGGAAAACGATCATGGCGTGGAAGGCAGAGAGGCCAGAGGCGTAGGTGAGGGCGGGGGCACCCAGGAGGGAGGTTAGGATGGCCTCGAGACGCGTGGAGTTGGGGGCCGAGTCGCGGGAGTAGATGTGGGAGTCATAGGGGGCATTGGGCTGTGTTTTTATTGTGTGTTAGTGAGATTATGAGATTGATGATCTTTTTCAATGTTTGACGAGAAGGTGAGGAGAGAAAGAAAGAGGCATACGTTGAGGTTTTCCCATGGTTTCAAGTCGTCTGGGTTCTCGGCATAGCGAAAGGTGGTGGACACGTGCATGGGAGGCGCAACGGCCTGGTGGTTGTTGATGTAGTCGTCGGCGTGAACCGAAAGAGAAGCCATCGACAGCTCCTTGTTAGGGAAGGCCGCGGCGAGCTTTTTGGGGCCGTCAAGGACGGGGTTTCCGGTTGGGGAAGACATCTTGATGGTGTTGGCTACTTGTTGAACTGAAATGCACAGCTTGGTGAAAGTCAGGACCTTGACAGGAGTTCTGAAACTCTGTTCTATCAACCTATTTATATGAACCTACACAGCGGAGATGGTGTTATCGCCAAGTCGACCCGATGAAGAAAGTGGAATCATGTCGCCATAAGGAAGCATGGAGACTCCCGGGTCTGAACTAGTAGCCTTACTCGCCTAATGCGCCCTTGGACAAATCCACTCTTCTCGCCGTGGTCGAATGCCCGTTAGATATTGGCGCGGGGTGACTCCATTGTTGACACAGGTCTCCTCAGTTTGTCATCGCAAGGGCGGGATGGGACCCGTCGGATGCGCGTCGGATGGGGTTAGCAACTTCCTACTAGCTGAATTTGGGGGCTCGTTCGGCATGTTAACGAAAGCTTTGACCATTGGGCGAGTAGTACAAGAAAATGCGTACTGCACTCAGGCACTGTGATGCCGTTCAGATATCGCAAGAAAGATCGAATCCGTCACCAAGCCATTTGGTCAGCCGTGCCAGTCCCTGTCCAGTGCATCAAACCAAAAGATCAATGTCAGAACGGCGCAGCTTCTATCTGGCGTCCAGAACATGGGCATGTGTTGGCGATTGTCCGAGATTGGAAGTTCTTTGACTGGTTCTTTCAGGGTGGGCTTCAAGAGTTACTCCGTTTCCTGTGGAGCCATATGCACGAAAAGGGGCATCCATTTCATGGTCGCTTTCGCTTTCAGAAGAACAACCCTCTAAAGCGTTGCACAGACCCCGTCCAGCTATCGTCCCGACGCTACGGGAAGAATTCCGATGAAAGAAAACAAAGCCCTTATAGAAGTCTTCTTCTCCACTTGAAACAATCACTCATTCGATCACTCATTATTCATTAGAAGTCCAAAGTGTCTGTCATTGGCGGCGGGTGTGACTGGGTGCCTAAGATGTTGGCGACGGCGAGACTCCAAGAGGCTCCGGCGGCCGTTGAATTCTTCCTTACGGACGTCGACATCTCGCTTTCGTGTTCAAAGTTCCAAGCGTCGCCCCCTTCAGGAACGTGATTGTCAAAGGAGCCTTGAAACGTCTCATCCGAAACATAACGGTATCCAAGGGACGGGTAAGCCGAGCTTCCATGCATCGCGCCATCCCCATATTTCAGGAAAGGAACAGATTGATCTCCCGGCGGGAAAAAAGACGATTCCATTGCTTCCATGGGCTACAATGTGGCGCCCCCTTTGACGTCGAATGGCGGAATTGGCGGCAGTCATCAGGGGCTCCGTCTGTCGCAGATGAACAAGCAAACACCACCCCACATACCGTGAGGAAGACCAAGAGAAGTGCGTGCAAGCGTGCAATCTACACCATTATGGAGAGACACCCCAGACATCTCTTCCCGGTTGAGACGACTGGCTGCAGCTTGGCTTCATTGGGGGATTGGCCCCTCAAGGCAAGCAGACTGTGTTTGACACCGCAACGGTCCGAAAATGGCACCAGTCACTCCCATCTGATCGTATCCCAGGGTACCCAACACCCATTTGCACTGCTTGTCATGAGCCGGGGCCCTAATATGTTCGGACAGTTTGTGGGGAGATCATCGAACGTCGAGGCTCGTCTCCCTTCAATACCGGCAGCATGACGTCCTTCTGGACTCGTTATCAAAGATCGGCGACCGGAGACATTGGACCACCCTCTCACCCCACGAAATAACGGTTTGGTTTAAACGATGGCTTGATATGAGCCTCCGGAGAAGGCTTAGTCGATCCCGAGCTGAATAGTCTCTCGGATGGTTGCGCATGTGTATATCATGTTCTCCTCTGGCCCTCCCTTCGAGGCCTCTACTCCTCAAGTTGTTTGCTGATCTTACGTCCGTAAGGAAAGTTAAACAGAAACAGCCACCATGCCCAGAACGAAAGATGGAAAGATCACAAAACCAACGGGCGAGTCTCAAGTCCGGAGAAGGGGACGGCCGGCGATCGACTGGACGCCATCACGAAAGAGGAAACTTCTCCGGCTGTATCTCTGTACTCCCGAGTCGGGCCTGTCGTTGAAGGAGATCCTTGACCTTCTTGCCGAAGGGCCATTCCAACCAAAGTAGGACATATCCACCCTTATCCTGCCCATGACCACCAGTACTGACTGCAACTTACAGACCTCGACATACACAATGTCTGCTTAACGAGCTTCTATCAAAGTCCTACCGTCAGAGGAGGCCCAAAAGCCGAACGTCGATGGAAAGGCGACTGGCCTATCTGAGGTCCATGAGGGATGGTCGTCCGGTTTCGAATCCACCAAAGGGAGACGAGACTGACTGTACCATTCTTCTGGCCAAGAACCCGTCTAGATGGCGGCAGCAGTCCCCTGGAACCCGCTGTCCGACGAAGCGTTTGGGGCGAGAGATGACCCAGCTCAGCATATCGCACCATTTGGGGTTGGAGAAGGCGAGTGCAAGCGACCTAAGCTCAATACCACCAGGTTTCTTCACAGCAACAAGCTTCGACTCGCCAGAAGCCGACATGTCTGCCCTTGAGGTACCAGCATCGACAGGAAGGATTTTCAAGCACAACTCCAAGACCATCAAGGAGAGGCGATGCAGTCGGGTGGAAAGTTTGAGGGTGAAGCTTCCGGGACGCACTTCGTCGTTCTTGGCCGACGTCGTTAGTCTCTTGAGCGGACTTTCCATATGCTCGAGTAGTAACGCCTCTTCTTGTGCCTCTCCCCATTGGAACCAGCGTTCGTTCTTATCTAGGTCGAACTCATCCGCCACGCTATATGAAGGACGAGGGAAGAAGAAGTCTACGCTTCCAGAGGGCAAGGCCTTGTCTCCTGAAGACCCGATAGACTATAGCGACAAGTATGCGCAAAACGCCGACAGCCGGGCAAACCAAGAGCTTCTCAAACACTGTTGCAGCAAAAAGGCATGGTGCATCCACAAGCGCATCAGTGCGGTGTGTTTTGGCAACCGATCGGCCGATACCTTTGTCTGCGCCGCCGAGGAAGTGAACGACCAGGACGGGTTGGGAAACACCGCACTTCATGTTGCCGCCCGATGGATAGCTCCTGGGCCTGTCCTCTTCCGGATCTTGGCGATGTCGACAACCGTAACCCTCAATACGCCGAACCACCTTGATGAACTCTTCCTACACGTGCTCAACCCTCGATCACTTGACATCAACGAACTCGCTCACTTCACGAGATATCTCGTTGGCCGCGAGTTCAATTTCTGTCAACTGGACTCTTCCGGCATGACATTCATCGAGCGCCTTATGGCTCGTCTCGACTTCACTATTGAGGCCCTCGAAACCATCTTCTCCTACCTCCCCGAAGCCACTCGCCTCGTTCTCCTCAGGCACCCCTCCAGCCACAGCCTCAACCCTCATCATACCCCTCAACCGCCTCTAATCCAAGCTATCCGAGCTCGTCTAAACGTTATCGAAGGCAACAGCCTCATCCCCGACCCCTCCCAACTCGAAGCCGCCTCAGCCTACTGTGACTACTTCCTCACCCGCTACGGCACAGCCTACCGTACCGTCTGGATCAGACCCCCTTCCCTCTTCGCCCACGTCCCCGTCAACCCTCAGGGCCGCAACAACCTCCACCAAATCGTCGCCTCCCTCAACGTCGGGCGCAACCTGTGTCCGCCCACCACCGAAAACCTCTGCTATTACACCCCTCCCTCCGCCACTCCCCCACCCCCGTCCTTCGGCGACACCAGCTTCCTCGACCTTGACGTCGACGTCATCGAACCCAGCGCCACCATGGCAGCCAACCAGCACCAAAGATGCCCTACACTCACCACCACAGCTATCACCACCAGCCTCTCCTTCCCCCAAGTCCTCGCCCTCGCCCTCGCGGGCGACGTCCCCGAAGACCCCAACAACCGCGACCTCCCACACTTCCGCACTCCCCTCATGACCCTCCTCCGCGGTTTCGCCTGGGGCAACCATTACCACCCCCACTATCCGTCACAACCACCCGACATGCTAAGGGAATGCCTCCACCTCCTGCTCGCGCACGGCGCGCGGCCGGAGCTAGTCGACATCGACGGCAACAACGCTTTGCACCACGCGGCCGAACTGGGATTGCTGAGTGCCGTGGTGGTGCTGTGCACTCATGATCGGGACTTGCAGAGGACAATGAATCGTACGGGACAGACGCCGTTGGATTTGGCAATTCAGAGGATGAGTGTAAAGGGATATATGCCGATGACGGAGGCGATGAGGAGGGTGGAAAGGCATGCGGAGGTGGTGCTGTACTTGGAGACGGGGGTTGTGATGGGGGATGAGTGAGTGTCATGGATTGAGTTATATGATAATATCTCTGTTTTTTTTCTCGCCTTTTTGTTTTCCCTTAGACTGGCTTCGGTTCGCGTGTGTAATGTGTTTTTTCTTTCTTTTTTTAACGTTGACGTGATAGATGCTAGACTTAGACTTTCCGGCGTCCCTTGCTTACATGGACCTTCCACTAGATATTGATCATTAATATAATCAAATGGCGGTTCAAAGCACGTCTAGCTGCTGGTGCGTTACTATGCTCGACGGCAACTCTGCTCCAATATGATATTGTTGTTCTGGTACGTGCTATTGAGCTGTACCGTAAAAGTGCAGGGTAGGTGACAAATCTCGCTCTGCGCCAGAACGATCGCCCAGGGGTCTTCACCAATCGGTAGGGCTGTAGTTGCCTGCCCTGTGCCTTCTGTGCCCCTGGCTAGAGGCGCCGTGTCTCCACAATTCCCCGCTGTCAGAAATTTGCAAGCCGACCGGTCTACGGCGGGCGACAAGAGGAGGGAGGTCCCGTCCCCGCCCCGTGCCGGACTAGTCAGTCGATGTGTCTCGTTTGTTTCGGGGACCTGACAAACCCGCCAGTGGATGATGTAAACCAAGCCCAGGCCCGACGTTCACTGTAACCTCAGCTGGAGCCTCGTCGTCGCCTTTTCCATCAACTTGAACATCACACTCGGATCTCATTCCATCATTTGTCTGTGTTTTTACTCACATTCATTCAACAAGGCGAAATCTCACGCTTATTCTCATTCAAGTTACACATCCATTCTTGGAAGAAAAGGATCGACCGTTTGTTCGTATCTCACACTTTTATCGCCGAAAATTCGTCAAAATAGGCCGACACGGGAATCACGGCCTCAGCGCCAAAGGAACACTCGCGGACTACCAAAACGACGACGACTTTGTCGGCTTTGACGATTTTGCCGTCGGTGGGAAAACCCAAAAGAAACCCAAAAAACCCAAGAAGCCAAAGAAGCCACGAAGGAAAATGGGTCAAGAAGTCTCTGCCGTTCCTGAAACGACCAAGCCTGAGAACCTCTCAGAGCGCAGCCTGCCCGCGGTCGCCGACTACATCAAGTCCGGCAAAGCTCGCAAGGTTGTTGTCTTGACGGGCGCTGGTATTTCGACTGCTGCTGGCAGTAAGTTGGGTTCCCATTGATGCCAATTTTCCCGTTCCTTTTTGCTCACCCGTCGTTTGCAGTTCCTGACTTCCGCTCTCCCGAGACTGGCCTCTACGCCAACTTGGCCGCCTTGGAACTTGAGGAGCCCGAAGATGTCTTCAGTTTGCCTTTTTTCAAGGAAAACCCCAAGCCATTCTACGTGCTCGCAAAGGACCTTTATCCAGGCAAATTCCACCCTACCATCTCGCATGTCTTCATCAGCCTCCTCGCCACCAAGGGCCTCCTGTACCAGCTCTTCACGCAAAACATTGATTGCTTGGAGCGCGCCGCCGGCGTCCCCGCTGACCTGATCGTCGAGGCCCACGGCAGCTTCGCTTCCCAACGCTGCATCGATTGCAAGACGCCCTACCCGGACGATAAGATGCGCGAACATGTCAGCCGTGCCGAGGTCCCACACTGCGAAAAGTGCAACGGTCTGGTCAAGCCCGACATCGTCTTCTTCCACGAGAACCTCCCCTCCCTATTCTTCGACAGGAGGCACATGGCCGAGGAAGCTGATCTGATCCTCGTTCTCGGCACCAGCTTAACCGTCCATCCCTTCGCCGGTCTTCCCGATCTTGCCCCCTTCGAAGTTCCTCGCGTCTTGTTCAACATGGAACGCGTAGGGTCTCTGGGCTCTCAACCCGATGACGTCCTTGTCCTCGGAGACTGCGACACTGGTGTGCGGCAGCTGGCTAGCGCGCTCGGGTGGCGCGAGGAGCTGGAGGCCGAGTGGAGGAAGCTGGTAGGCGACGAGGAGGCGGACAGGCAGTTGGAGGGTTCGTCAAAACGCCAGGTCGAGCTCCATGATGAGGTCTCGCAGCTGGTTCATGATGTCGATAAGGTACTGCATGTGCATGACGTGAGCAGCAGCGGCAGTAGTTCGCCTAGTCCTGAGGCTGTTGCAGAGAAAGAACCAATTGCGGCCACCCAGCAGGAAGTGCAGCAGAACGAATCTGCCTCGGTTAAGGAGAGTGTCGAAACAACAACAACAACGTTGACAGAGGAGGTCAAGGTTTCCGGCGCTTGAGGAACGGAGTGGCGCAGGCGTCACGTAGAAGACATGGCTTGGATCAGGTTGGAGCCGGGTATTCAATAAAGGGATGTGTCATCGAAGGACTTAACACCGGCCGTACGATATCATACTGCAGGAAAGTATCAGTGATTGATGGCGTTGGTAGGGTATAGGAATTGGGTTTGAGACAGGTTTGGGCTGGCGAGTTGGCTCGTCTGTATCACGAATTTTTCTTTGCTTTTTTTCTTCTTTTAGTTGTTATTTTTTTTTCCTGGCATTGTCAGTCAAGATACCTGTTCCTGGTGTTTGCATTCGATAATCGTTCCTGCAATCTGTCGGCATGGTGCAACATCATCTTCTGGGAGAAATGAGGCCTTCTTCCATGTACTCAGACGATGTCGGTGGCTGTTATCACTCCAGCACCTTTATCCAGTCCCATTCGTCCCTTTACCTTCCCATTTGTAAGTAGTCGAGACCCTGACGGCGAACCGAACGAAGCCATTAAACGCGACATGTCATGGCTGAGCATAATAGACTTGATCGGCGATCGCGATTATGGTCAACCCTATCGGACGGGTCATGGTTTCAGGGTGTTCTCACCACTGTAAATGCTTTTGGGATCTCCACGTCTCTAAACTTTGGGGCATCGTCTTTTTGTTGTCTTGATTATTGATGTCTGAGGCGCAGTCACTGATGTCCCAACCCTATCAA
Source organism: Neurospora hispaniola (assembly GCF_033458365.1). NCBI lineage: Eukaryota > Fungi > Ascomycota > Sordariomycetes > Sordariales > Sordariaceae > Neurospora > Neurospora hispaniola. The sequence goes on along the minus strand of NW_026944407.1, from coordinate 3,906,777 downwards.
CACCACAGGCATCTAAAGCGAACATGCCAAAAGACCGCGTGCTCTGGTAACTGATCGGCCACGAACTTGATCAGAGTAAGTTCTACTCTACCCAGCATTACAGGAGTCATTCTTCACCTGATATAACGGCAGCTTCCTGCCTCGAAGGCCATGTTTTCGACATTAATCCATTGTTCAATGAACATTTCCCCCACTCAGCAGCTACCACATGCATAACGCCGGCACTTCGCCCCAACTACAGCTGTACGATCAATCCACTAGGACCACTTTGCATCGTTTTTCGCTCGCAGATGGTGTGTTTAGGGAATCGCGTACTGCACGAGCACTCGCCTTGCAATATGCAACAGGCGAAGAACGCGTAGTATGCATCGCGCCATGTATAAGGAATTGCCTCCCCTCCTCTAGCTTCATCAGTCATCATGTTTGAGTTGAGGCTTACCTCCAAATCAACACCGACCAAGCACAGCAGGATTTGCCGATCCAGAACAACGCCACGTCAAAGACCATGACTTTTTCATCATCCAACCCCCAGAACGGGGCAGAACCAAGCTACGCAAACGTCTGGGAGGACACTGAGACGGAATCGTGTGGCAGCCCCTTGCCTCGTGTGATAAGCTTCTCTCGGCGGCCAATGGCGCAATTCAGCTGTCCCAAAGGAGGCATATCTGATATCGCCAGACTTGTTGCAGCAGAGAGGAAACAGTTCAACCAATATTTGAAACCTTCTCTCATGACAGCACTGCTCAAGCCATCTCCGATCGTTGAACCACTAGTCTCACCCACTATCACAGAGAATCCTATCATCTTTGAGACTAATAGACCCGGAGCAACAAGAACAAATCGGGGCCTCGAGTCTCTTCGAAATTTCCATGATTTCGGAATATCAGCTGCCTCCAACGCGCCTGTCTCTGCTGAAAGCCAAATCCTTGATCCTCCCCCGGCCGCATGGCCAGACTCATACGAGGAACATGACCACTCACCCCTATCTCCTCCAGCGTCACTCATCGCAGAACCTTTTGACCCTCAAGACTACCAATACGACAAAAGGCACCGCCCGAGCATCCCTGATCAACAACATCTGTCGCACCCTATCCGCGAATCTCAACCGGCATACTCCGCTTTCCCCGCCTACTGCCCACGGAAGCAGTTCCAGGCATTCCCTTCCCTGGCATCCTCTTTGTCCAATTCGTCATCATCACCACAAAGAGATTGTTCCCCCACCCGCAATGACAGCGCTGTCGCTGGAATTTCTCTTGGAGCTAGCGGCGGCTCTGAAACCGAAGCCAGCACCCGCGCTGTAATTAAAGCCATGACCATAGCCGGCTCCAAGACAGACCCGCTCTCCCTCGCCTCTCCTCCGCTCACCGACTGCACCGACTTCACTCATTGATTCATGGACCGCCGCCGCCGACGTCGAAGCCGACGCCTACCGCGGCCCCTCATCCCGTGCATCAACCACATCGAAAGCTGCAGCAGACCCCGCCTCCTCCCCCTCTTACTGCACCCGCTGCGTCGTACCCCTCATCTTTGACATCTCTTATCTCGACCAGGACGAGAGTTGGGAATGCTGTAGCTGCGCTTCCAACAATAAAAAGTTGGGAATTTCATTGTGCTAGGTGTAGGAGGCATGGGAAATGTCAAGGGCGTTGAGTGTGTGTGTGTGCGTGTGTGTGTGAGGACGAGGATGCGAACAAGATCTGGATAAGTGGAAGAGCAGGATGACAACTTGAGCGTGATGCTGGAGAGGAAGTCGATTTTGACTGAGTGGCTTGTTTGGGTGGAGATCAGGAGAGGGTATATGGGAAAGGAAAAGGGGGCATGGAGGGGGTGTACTGGTTTTGAGGATGTTGGATCGGAACGTTTGAGACATTGCCGGTCATGGAACTGGAGGTGTTGGGGGATCGGTAGTGGCCAAGAAGTATTTCTGTGTCGAGACTGATTGTGGATGAAAAGGACGGAGAACAATGAAAAGCCATTCTGGTTTGCGAACTTTCGAGTAATCAGGGTGCCGGAAGGTGGTTTGAATTGGGTCTCTATGAGAAACCTAACAGGTGGCCTACATGATCACTCGGGCCTTACGAACTCGTATTCGCCCGAAAAATGATTCAAATTGACGATACTGCTCATCTATGACTTATCATTCGTTTGAAGCACTGAACTGGTTCCTTTGGCAACGTACCTGTGATTCACAAGGTCATTTCATCGGGCACTGATGTAGGTTCAACACAGTGTAGAGGTCCTATCCAGGCTGTGATTATGAGGGAAAACACCGTGCAAGATGGCCAACGGCCTTTGAGCAGTGGCCAATGTACCCCTTCCGGCCGTTGGCCAGCGTGCTATGATAGTTCCCATGAGGTGTCTTGACCGGATGTGAATAGCTTGTATATCATCCTCGAAATTCGCTCTTTGGTACAACCTACCAATTGCCTCTTTTCTTTCCACATCCACTCGAATAATATTTCGCGCCAGGACCTCAAGATTGGCACAATCTCACTGCTGTCAAAGTAGTAACCAGCCAGCCCAGTTGACCCCCCAAGAAGTCAAAAGAAGAAGAAGAGGCAAGATGTCGGAAACCGGCTGGAGATGCTGCAACTGCCGAACCAGCAACTCGTACTAGGAGCACTTGTGCTGATTCTGCAAGATTCATTCCAAATGCAGCGATTGTGGCAAGGACACATAGGGGACCGCGTCATCCGTGATCGCACCAAGCTTGGGGCCGTCCGCAGGGGTAGATTGCTAAAACTCGGAGTAGCGGATATACGTTCGGCGGAGTGCAGCAGCATACGGGAGATCAAGGGTTGATTTTCAGGGCGCTCGCTAGGGAGCGATCTGATAGTGGCTCGAAGAGGGTATGCTGGTAGCTGGAACTAAGTCAATCAAGGCCGATTGTGGGTGGCAACCTTTGTATTGGCTGCGTGCAAAACGGGGATTTTGGAGCCTGAAGTGATGAAAGGCATCCTACACGGTACCGTAGCGTTAAAATTGGGAGAGCATAAGCCTAGCCAAAGCAAGTAGTCTTTGCGACGATGATGGGTTTTGCGTGCGAAGGGACTTCTGAAAATCTGAATGGTCAGATTATTTCCTACCTCTACCCTATGTCAGTGTTCTGGGATAAAAGTTCCTTCCCGAGAAAAAAAAAAATAAATATTTTTCTTCATCAAGCCTTTGTCATATGATAGCGGCCGTTCATCGGCTATCAAGTCTTAATATCGTAAACTACATAGGAGGCTGTTCGGCCTGATGCTGAGTTGTGAACGCTTCCAGATACGGTTGGAGACCGCGAGCAGTGGTTGACACACTGACTCCAACCGTTAACCACAGTAATATGGTGCCCAAATATACCAGTCTCTGCTTTGGCGCCGATGATCATGTATATCAACCACGGAGCCCCCTCTTTCTAGGGGTTCATCACTCCCCATTCGCATCGTCCATCACTTGCCAGCCGTGATACAACTTCTCGCGTCTACGCCACCAGATTCTCTCAGCACGACATTTCCCCAAACAAAGCCAGGCATCCAGATCATTGGTAACCAGACATGACGAGAAAAAAGCTCCAGTCCAAAATGGCTTGGAAATGCTGCAACCCAAGACCAACAGGACGTCCTAGGAGGGCTTGTGCTAGTACTGCAAGTTCATATGAAGTGCAACGTCTGTAGAACGGCCACTTCGTTGCGTATGCCGACGGGTGCAAGTACAAGTGCGGAGGTCGTCGACGATAGTGGCTGTCGGCGGTCGTCGGTCATTGGCGGCGACAGCGGAGGCACGGCGTAGACCTGACGCGTAGCACCTCTATGAGGGCTGAGAAGAGCCGAGGCCCGTGTCGGTTCCAGCGGACACGAGCTACTTGCAGGAAAGAGGTAGCAGAAAGCATGTGATGGTGGAAAGGGAATGTTTGTGGGCGCTTCGGTCTTGAAAGGGCGGAGGAAGGTGTGCTTGAGGTGAGGAGAGTGAACGGGGAAGGGGCGTGGTGGCAGTTCACCACCGGACTGTGTGGGCCGGAATTTGGGGATCCAAAAATGGTCACCACTTTCACCAGTGTAGGAATTCGCAAATATGCAGGCTGGAAAATCTCGAGGCATTGCCAGCATTTTTCTTTTCTTTTCTCCCTTTTCGGGGTGGTGATACCATCAGGATGATAAGTCTGGACATGGAAAGGGGTGGAACGCAAGAGTAGTTGCAATATATTTATACCTGCATATCCCTACTTGTGCAGCTAAATGACTCAAGCTTCATACTGAGCCTTTCCTAGTGTACGTGCATCCTATCTGTCTTGTTCCTCGTTTATGGCTTGGTCCGAGTGGCTTGTGAAGTTCTACCTCATATACACCAGCGTGGTGGACAATGCATATAAGTGGCAGCTAGGAGGACAGAAAGACACCTTTATAGGATTGTTACCTGCACCGTCCGTCATATTAGGCAAGTATCTCTGATGACAGTATGCGTGGATAGGATATTGCTGGTTTTCTCTTGACCTGGGACGGGTCCGTGACGCGCAGCTGGTTGGATGTTAGGACAAGTATGCTCTGGAGTTGAGAATGCGTATAGACGCATCGCAGCTCAATCAGTAGCTCACACAACCGGTTTTGCCGGACTTTCGTAACTGACCAAGGACACGAAGATGCTGCCACATATTCTCCGAGAAGCAATATAAAACCCCCCTTTCCCCTCCCTCTGACTGTGTTTGTGCTTCCCAGTATTCATCTCCCAAAATCTCGCCGTTCCATCCCGGTTCTCATATCGTCTTCTGCGAAGTTGACACTCCTCTTCCTCATTCATGCTACGTGGCCAAGATCGTGCCCAGTCAACAAATCCAATATTTCGAGGTATGTTAGTTCAAAGACCCCTTGCCTTATTATGTTCAACATTTTGACCGAGTTACTGCAGGGAGTTACCGCGGGTCAACACAAATCCACCCAAGACCACAGCACCGCTAAGCTATTCCGAGCACAAGAACACGGATACAGAAAAAGAAGCTTTCAGAGAAGATGCCGCTTCCTGAAATCATTTACACCATAAGGCGTCTTAACACCGGCGAGCACGCCCCTGTGTGGGAAGAGGAAAATGAGGACATGCATGACAGCAGCTCCCGATCGCTTCTGACCAAGGGGCTACGGAAGGAAAAGGAGCAGCCCACCACTACTAAGCTTGGACCTACCCTTCCAAATGGCGAGATAAGGAAGCGAAAGCGAGTCACCTTTGCTGTGCCGGCACCAATTCCGGCCAAAATCGACCAAGATCACCTCCACACGATGTCTACAATTGACAAGCTCGCCGAGGCGGAACCCCAAAAGCGACCGGGACTGAACCCATTCACTGCCGTCGGTCCAGTCTCTGCCGTAAGCTGCATCACCAAAACCGGCCCTAGGAAGCCCATGTTGCTCAGTGAGGTTAGTATGAACGAACCTTCAGATTCACGAAATCGCATGCTGTCCGACTTGATCAGGACCCTGGACAGCAAGAATGGTCGAAGAACTCGGAACAGATCGGGACATTGGCAGTGGCCCCCCCTGAGCAGCAAGCAGTGGTGGACGCGGCAACATCTATGCGAGACATGCAAGAAAATCAGCAGACGAGTGAACAGGGCTCGTCTTCGGCTTCAACAGAGCACGAGGAGGAAGATACCAAACTCATTTCCACGATGGACCCGGAAGACCCAGAAGACAAACCCCGCAACAAGTGGCTCAAAATTCCCGGTCAGATCTGGAGGAACACCACCGTATTTCTCGCCAACACCGTCGACCACCTGCCCTTCTACACTTCCCTCAAGGAGAAACAGTGGCAGGCAGCAACACGCATGTGGCAAGAGGAGGCCAACAACAAACGCATGAGCGTACCTAGCACAAAAAAGAAGGCTGAGAACTCCCATCACACACCTTGGCTGCGCTGCGACGGACTCTAGGAAAACATCACTATGGAGACTCGAAGGAAACACCGCAGTCTCGGGATCCGCACCTTACGACATCACTCTCGTCTTCTCCCACCTCCGTCTACTCGCTGACTGGAGGTTACAATCGGAATGCGCAACTTTCTAGTTTATTTATTGATTTGGTAGCCCTACAGTAACAAAAAGAGAAGGAAGGAAAGGAGCAGACGCTTTTCCACAATTGTAACAAAGCAGCTGCTGTATACCTACACAGGCACAACACTACGATCCGGGAAGGAACCAGGGCATGGAAAACAGGAAAGAGGGCGTTTGAGCTTTGGGTAATTTCATGGTCATTTATATCAACATCAGCGTTTATATCCGCAGTCTTGGAATCTTGGTCAGCTTTGAGGCAATTGGATTTCAAGAAAAGGCGTTTGGCAGGGAAAGCATCGATTTTCTGCATTTGTCGACATCGGGCTGGCGGGTATTTGGGAACTTTTAAGTTGGTTCTCGGATTTCCAAATGGGCTCCAGCGATTGATAGGACGGTTTAATTTCGGGCGATTTTTGTATTTTGCTCACAGCAATGGCTCATAATGAAACTCAATTCCCTGCAGCCATAGGGAGAGCAAAAACTGGTTTGGGATCAGAACAGTTGGTCACCAATGCAGTATCTGGGAGGGGTTTGGATGAGGAAAAGGTTAGGTGTAAATGAGGTTGAATCTGAACAACAGAGAATTTGGGAAGATCGAGATACGAGTCTCCAGATCAAACGATGAAGCAAATTGAAGCTCAAATCACAAACAACATCAACTTGAGTCTCCGTGATGTTCAAGATTACAGGTTTCTGATAAAGCAGGCAAGTAAGCAACTGAAGCAAGCAAGCAGGTTTGGAAGTCTCAGAGGGCCTTCGACAGATCACGATTTCGATACCGTAAACATCACATGACAACGCACCACTCCTTCCATCTCCTATTTCCCATCTGCCACCTCTCCCCTTTGACGTCGCGCAAACACGCCGAACAAACAACCCAGTTTTTACAAAAAAAATGAGAATGAAAAAAAAAAAAAAAATTGAAAATTTTACTTACCACGTAGGCTTGTAAAACGAACGACACTCAATGCTCTAGCTGCAGACCTAGGAAAATCAACGAGAATTGCTGCGCCATGCAAGGGAAGTAAGACCACATGAACCATTTTACTAGAGGGACCAGGTGACGGACCTTAGGATATGCCCGCTGGCAGTCGCCGTAATTACGATGTATTACAAATTGTCGATTGCAGAGGAAGGAGGAAAGAGCGATGCGGGACACTCCCACATGACTCTGCGTGAAGATAAGTCGAGGTAACGGACATGACAAGGCAAGATAGTACTTGCATACACCCGCATACTCATGATGTTATCATGACAAGTATTGAAACTGGTAGGTATTTCCCATAACTTCCACCTTATCACCATATGCAACTTCGGCGTGTAAAAATTGTACTGCAGCGTTTTGAAGGCATCGCGACATGCAGTCATGCGCATCCGGATGTTGCATGACTGCAGCACCAAAAATAAGCCTGCGTGTCCAACTCGGCAACAAGCTCTTCCGAAATCTCCTGCTTCAGCCCATAAGTAGGTACTTCAAACATGTTTGAAGACTGCAGAATGGAGCAGTAAACCATCGGCGTTTACAAACAATAAGAACAACCAGATCATCAGGCCATATGCAATCCAACAGACCAGAAGAATCAAGATCCAAACAAAAGGGTATTTATGTACCAAAACAAGCCCAACCAAATCACACCTAACTCCCAAGCCCTACTACGCCTAATGCTCCCTGCACGACAGCCTGGGTCTTCATGTCCCACTGTCAATCTGATCAACAACCGTGTTCTGACTCCACGCATCCCACTCCCTACACACCTGCTCCATCTTACCTGGCATCCTATCTCCTCCCCATCGCCTCCTCACCTCGTCCGGCTGTGTCAAAAAGCTGGCAACGAACCCTCCCGACGCATGCCACCCGATATGGCAATGAAACGCCCATATGCCCGGATTGTTTGCATCAAACTGCAGCACCAGGTGCCCGTGGGGCCTGACAATCTCGGAGTCTCTTCGCACGGGGTTGGAAGGGCGGACAATTGTCTTACCGTCCCAGTCACCGGGGCCGGAGGAGAGAACGTAGAAGTTATACCCGTGGAGGTGCATTGGGTGTCTGTTTTCACAACGGCATCAAGTTAGTTTTGGCTTTTCCTCTTTCTCGAGATCTCAAGAAGGGAAGAGGGGCGAAAAAAAAGAAAAAGAAAAAGAAAAAAAAAAAAAAAAAAAAGACTCACGGTCCAGGCCCCTTGTTAATGACAACTACCCTCACTGTCTTCGCCGACCCAAAATCCTTCACGTTCGACACCTCTGGGAAACTCATGTTTCCCTTCATCACCATATCCAACGCCGGGTGATTGTAATCCACCCTCGCACTCACGCCATCAAACAAGAACAGAAACACATCTGACGCGTTCCTGTACGCCTCAATCTTCATCTCCCTGGTCACCGCCGGCTCTCCTCTCACGGGAATCGGATAAAGCGGCTCCCTCTTGTCCAAATCGTCGCTCGCTCCACAAGTACTGTCCGGGTCGCCCGCGTCTGCCCACGGCTGACTCGACGGCGCTGTTTCGGGGTCTGCTTGGTCGTAGTAAACGGCCGCTAACGCAAACGGCTGCTTGGCTGCAGAGCACTTGGCCAGGTCAGAGCGCATCCAAAAGGCAGACTTGGGGTCACTGCCAGCGGCGTTGGCAGTAACGAGGACGTCAGCGCGCTGACCAACGGCAAGGGAGATGGCCGTGACATTGTAGGGTTTCACGGGGACAAAGTCGTTGGCGATGACGGTCATGGTATGTCCGTCAATGGAGAAGCGTTGGACGCCGTCGGCGCCCGAGTTGACGAGCCTTAGGCGATGGGTCTTGCCAGTTTGGAACTTGAACTTGGAGATACCCGCGTTGGGAGTGCACGGGGTTTTGTCGCCTGCTGCGCCCGCGGTATCACAATCAAAGTTCATCTTGCCGTTGATGAGATTATTGTCCGAGGGCACACTGGGACTACCGCCCGGCGCGAGCATGTCCTTGATCAGGTCGAAATAGGGGCGGTGGTACCAGTCGCTGAGCATGACGGGGCCGAGGTCGATGTCGTACTTGGCCTGTGTGGGACCGTGGACGACGATGGGACCGACGATGCCACCGGCGTATTGCGCTGAGTAGTGGGCGTGGTACCAGGATGTGCCGTAGAGACTTGCTTTGAACTCGTACGTGTAGCTTTTGCCAGGAGCAATGGGACATTGGGAGACACCGGGTGCGCCGTCATCCCATGGGGTATCTTCCTGGAGGAAACCGTGCCAGTGCATCGCCGTACCCTCCTCCGGAAAAGAAATGTTGTTGAAGACGTTGACGACAATCATGTCACCCCAGTTCGCCTCAATCAGGGGGCCTGGAAACGCGCCGTTCACTAGTAAGACGTCCCGTTGGTATCCATCCGGTGCAATGAGTCCTCGGCTGATGACAAAGTCGTATGTTCTCACTGCTCCTGTTGCAGGACTCTCGGTGTATTGGTTGTTGCCCAAGTCGGTCAGGTTTCCCCATGGATATTGTCCATCCGGTGTTAAATTCCCCAAGAAGAATGCTAGAAATGGAAAGAGAAACGTTCCCAGTCGGGATGAACTTGAACGAGATGACGTTAGTGGTCTTCTTCCTCCTCTGGAAGAAAGAAATGGAAACATACCCATTTGTTTCCTCTTGAACCAAGTTCGCAACAACACCTGTAAGTTTAGAGCTGACCTCTACTATTGCGCGTCCTACTACACCCATGATGAAGAGTAAAGGGAAGAAACAGAAGATATATCTTGTCCACCCTTATAAGTGCAACCGAGTTGTCGAAAGGAAGACTATGGGTATGAGTGTCCAAGAACGGCCGAATATCCTCAGCTACGAAGAACTACATCGTTACTACTTATACAAATCCCCTTGGGAGACTACGACCGCAAGGGCCTACCGCTTTGGCGCCATCCATGACACAATAATCAACACAGGCCTACCCAGTCCATAGCTATCCCCGAGAAACGCCCCGTGATGTGACCAGCACACCGGGAGAGAAAAAAAGGAACGGCAGGATGGATAGGTCACAGATGCTGTTTGGGATCGACCCTCTACCCCGATCGACATCCTCCGTGTCTGTTGCACCTGGTCGATGCAGCAAAGTACACATTATCCCTGAGAATGATGTTGACGGTCTGTCAACGGAGTCATAAGGTACCATCCGAGATCCGGCGTAGAAACAAACTTAATGTCCACAACTTCGGAGTAATAAGGATCAGCACTGTCCTTGAGCCATGTCACCTAGTGTTAAGGAGTTGTTCAGCTCAGCTGGACCAGCATATATATTTTTGATATTAGGGCGCACAAAGACCAAGTCGATTGTGGCATCGGATATGTCGGACAAAACTCACAATATATCCGGCCTGCCCACCGCTAGGAGTAGCCATAGAGAGACACTTGGATAAACCGAAAACACCAGATGGAGGTTCACCGTTGAAGTGCGAGGTGGACAGCAAGGGGATCTCAATGTAACGATCTCCAGGTGTTGAATTGTCGACGATATGATGGGTACAGCTCCACGGCTCCCATTTTCCTGGACCGCGAGATGACGAGCACTCCGTTATCACTGGAAGAACGCTAGGAATAGCGAGAGGGGTAAAGCCACTGCTGGCCATTGCACTGAGCTATCATCTCGTAAAGTCTCTGGTAGTCGATCAGGCAGTCAGCCTTCTTGAAAGTAAGGAGAGAATACTAGGTACTGACGCCCAAGCAGCGTACCGCACAGGCTCGCACGGACTTGATGTTAATCTGTGAGTCGAAAGTGCATACATATATGTGTACCGTATGGTCTCGCGCAACTCGTATTCCAGGACAGGCATAATCGTGCGGACCCTGTAGGGTCAAAGGTCTACCAGTTGCGTTTGGCTGTGTGTATGTGGCTGTACGAGCAATGGTAAAGCTATAACCCGGCGTTGCCGCACTCTTCGATGCAAGGGAAATGTCGGAGGCTCAATCACAATTATGATCGCCGGTGCAGGAAGCAAGGAACTGGTGAAACAGAATACAGCGCCAGAAAATGGGAAGGCTGCTGACGACCTTGGAAAAGCCCAGAGCATGGCTACGAATGCTGCCGGAACAATGGGAACTAAACTGTTCGGTCAAATCCGTCAGCTAAAAAGAATGAAGCAATGAAATGTAACTAGCTTTAGTCAATTGATCTTGACGTTGCGCTGTATTCGAAGAGAGGGTCGCAATGTTACTAGGTCAACGAGTCCGGACCGCAGCGGGATGTATGCAGATGCAACAACACCCAGAACCGATCCCCTTATATGAGACTGTGGCATGTCTAGAAGCGGATGTATTCCTCTTGCCACGGATCTCAGCCTCCTTTGACTGGCACTTATTGCAAGTTTCGAGCTACTGCTGCTGTCCCAATTCCGTACAGTGGTAAAGACGATTTCCCTCCAAAATTTTCGCCCAGTTTGTCTCCCCACAACGGAAGCGACGACGGTTGAGTATTTGTTAGTTCGCTGGACGAGGTATTCTCAAGGGAGTGAGTGGCTATTGCTTAAGATTGCAAGTACGATGAATTTTTTGAGCCGCATGAAATTGTCTCAGACGGTATTAGGGTGCTTGTACGTATCGATTACTTGGCCGCCTTTAGCCAGGGTGTGAAACTTTTAGCGCTGATCTCGTTTTGCATATTATGCGTGTTGCTGAATTCCCATTTCGCCCAAATTGACTTGCTAATTCAGGCTCAATGTTGTAGCACAGCCGAAGAGCCTCATCATGCCGGTCGGCTTGCACAGCATGCCATCCGTAAGGCTGGCCTGTTGTCATAGAAGTTAGCAAACATTTGTTGAATACGAGCGCAGAAGCCCGAAAGCACCCTTCCTGGGTTGTAGCTCGTCAAAAGTCATATCGGACAAAAGGGGCCCAAACTAATCCACGAAATGATTCGAATTTCTGTGAATTCTGAACAAACGCCCAAGACGCCGTATCCATAGTCGCTCCCGAGTGCGGCCCTATTATTTACACATAAAGTACAGCAAATCGTGCCTCCTGCGTGGACGCTTAGTCGGAGCGACGAGTCGGGTAGTAGGCGGGGCGGAAGGCCTGGGCGGCCATAATCATGGGCCTCCTCTGGGCACGGTAATAGGCCTCGGCGACGATGGGCGAGGAGTCGGAACGAATGACGCTGCCGATGGACATGAAGAAGCTGGAAGGACGGTTGTGTCAGCGGTAGAGTCCAGTACAAAATTCTGTGTCGAAGGGTTTTCCTACCCAAAGGTCGCGCCCGAACCGAGCATGTACTGGCCCAATGTCCTCATGATACCGTTAGGGCCGGCACCATATCTGAAGATGTTGACGGTTCCTGGAGAGTGGCGCACGTCAGGACATGCCTGTAGGTCAATCGAGTCTTTGGGCGATGGGCCTACCGAAGATGAAGCCAATGATGCACCCGACAGCTGTAATCGCAAGAGGTTAGCGACCGGAGTCTATCATATCAAGGGCAGGGAAAACAGACTGCCGCCCATCATGGCACCCATCTTGACTGCGAGGATGGCATCATGTTAGCACGCTCCATGTTGTTTTTGGTCATCGCAAACCCCTCTCGAGTTGTTGCCGTGGAGTCAGCCCATACACTTGTCAAAGTTGGAGGGCCCAACGGCACCACCGTGCTGGGGAGGAGGAGGCATCTTGGTGTTTGGCGGTATGGAATTGACGACACTGCAAAGCTAATTGCGGCCAGAGGAACTGCCAGCTGATGCTGCTGCGCTTGCGATCTCAAAGAAGTGGGAGTGAATTCCGTGATAAAGTGGTTGCCGCGGGCAATTGCAAAAAGTGACGCACGGACGATTTCGGCGTGTGAACGACAACTCCACCCCATCAGCCTTGCCCGCCGGGATTAAGTGCTACAGGGAACATTCCATCGTGATTAGGCCATGTGAAAGCTTATCTCTGTTTCACGAAGCGTGAGTCTTCTCAACACATAGAGAAGAGATCAACAACTATAGACGGTCTATTCCAACTACAGGAATGCAATAATGTGATTTCTTTGGTCCACCTTCGTGCGTCCTTGCTGTTGTACTGTACTTGCAAGCTTCACGACTTGGCAGATGAAGCTCTAACAGAACCGGGATAGGCGGGGATCACCTATGGAACCTCTTTCATGCCTTTGGAAGGCCCAGAGCTTGGGCCACCAACCTCGGCGTTGCCCGTCAGACCACCTACATAGAACTGTCGGCGACGTGCCATCGTCGACCCCATTCATGTCCGTTCCAATTCCCATTTACAGGCATTGCTCACGTGATAGGGAGTTCCTGCTGGAGTTCGTGACAGACTGACAGCCAGCGCAAGTTGAAATCATGTCTCTCCCTTGTTCCGTTGGTTCTTTGTCATCTCCGTGAAAGATGGGATTAAAGCTCCTGAAGATTGCGCCTGCACCCACGTACATACCATCATCTTGCCCCTGGTGGTTGACCTGCACATATCGCACACCAATTCCATTCCGATACAAACACTATATCATATACGCAAGATACCGTGATCGTGTTTACCGCTGCATCTTCAACAAGTGGTCGGAATCCAAAAGAGCCAAGGGGTCAAGCAAGTCGAAGCAGACCTGGGCTACCTACCAAGAGGTGCTTCCTTGTAGAAACAGGGGACCACTGCAGAAGCCAGCGACCACTGGCCGGGCAGCGGCAGTGCTACCTAGTAGTCAAAGGCCCAATCGCGAGGAACGGGCGAGTCCTGTTTGGGATTTGGTGGGAAGGTTTGGTTGAGCCAGCTGCACGCATGGACCACTCCGTGGCTCCGACCGGCCAGTTGCCCTTCAGTCCCCCTGCTCACTAAGCGCTTCAGGTACGGTTGGTTCCTCTCCAAGGCAACGTCAGGACTCTGGAAACGTGAGTCGCCTCGTTCAACCATCGTCGAGTGCCATACTGTTGCCGTCGCGTCTCGAAAGCGTGCTTTGCCATTTGCCATTTTCCATATCTGCCCTCGAAATCGCCGTCACAACTTGCTATTACTTTACTACCTAGGTATGCTTGCTTCTCGCTTGGTCCTTCCTTACTACTTAAGCACCAACATCACGACGGCATCGCCTCTCGACTCGGTGCCTGCCCCTCCGCCAGCAAGGGCGCGAAGCTACCAAAGAGCAAGTGCGCACTCCTAACTCGACAGTCGTCGGCGGCCATTGTCCACTTGTCCAATCCACCTTGGAACCCCGGAATCCCTGCGCCAAGTGCTCGACGTCACGGCCAGATTACCGCCGCGTGCTAGGTGACATTACTCGCCTCTAACTGACCCTTTTGCTCTCAACCCCTATAGTTACCAACAACCCGTCCAAACTCCATCAATAGTGGCGCAGGTACATAATAAGGTCAGGAAGAGAAGAACAAGTAGTCGCATGGGCTAGAGGCCGCACGGAGACCTCGAGTGACAGCCAGTTGGAGCCCGCGCGCCTGCTCCCGCTCCCGCTCCCCGTTTCCAGCTTCCAGCAAAAAAAAAAAAAAAAAAAAAAAAAAAAAAAAGGACAGTTTGTTGTTGCAACTTGCAAAAAGGAACAATCTCAAGTTCCTAGCATAGACGGCAAGCGACTACACTAGCGACCAGCAACACCACCGCCCGTATCCACTTCGCTCCATTCCCCCAGAGCCCCGTCCACGCCAGGTCTCAATGACGGCTGTCGCGAATCCCCCTAGCTTCGCAAATCTCAATCGGCCGGGATGGATTAATGGCGACCAATCGCTAAACTCGATGAACCCCGACGACAATAGAATGAACATGTTCATGTCGCGAAAATCTCTTCAACGATCTAACTCCTCGTCGTCGGTTGCGTCGACGGCGTCCTCCTCGTCCACCTCCACCGCGACCTCGACCGGCTCCGTCTCGACTGCGCCGACCAACGGCAGCCCCAACAGCACCAGCAGCAGCAGCGGCGGCAACGGAAACGGCAACCCCATGTCGGTCGGTGGAGACACCGCGCCTTGGTCGAACTCACAAGCTCTGCGCAAGAAACCGCAACCAAAAAACAACACCAACACCAACTCATGGACTAATGCCAGGCCAGAAGGAGCGTCCGACCTTTCACGCTCAGCAACAGGCCGCCCGCCCATGGCGAATGGCGTCAACGGCGCGCCTCCAACTATGCACCATCAGCAACAGCAGCCATCATCGCAGCCTCAGCCGCAGCAACAACCGCAGTCCGCCATGTCGGCGCCGAACCAGATGATGTCACAAAGCAATCTCGCGAGGCCCGGCGCCGACCAAATGGCCCCCCAACGCCTGCCCGTGCTGTCGCTGCTGTCGCTCAATGGCACCTTCGAACGCAAGACCATCTCCGTCCCCTTTTACCCCGACATAATGAAAATCGGTCGGCAGACAAATGCGAAAACCGTCCCTCTCCCCACCAACGGCTTCTTCGACAGTAAGGTGTTGTCGCGTCAGCACGCCGAGATCTGGGCCAACCAAGACGGCAAGATATTTATCAAGGATGTCAAGTCCTCAAACGGCACCTTTGTCAATGGCAACCGTCTGTCGCCCGAAAATCGCGAGTCGGAACCCCATGAGCTCCAGTCTCAAGACCATCTCGAACTCGGTATCGACATTGTTAGTGAGGACCAAAAGACGGTAGTTCACCACAAGGTTGCCGCCAAAGTCGAGCATGCTGGGTTCGTTACCCAAACGAACAACCTCCTGGATATGAACTTTGGCGATCTCGATCCTTCAAATGGCGGCATGATGATGCCCATGGGCGGCATGCCACCCTTCCGCGGTCGGGCTGGCAGCCAAGCATCTCTGGCAAGCAACGGACGTATGATGCCTGGCAACATGGGTGGTCCGATACCTGGTATGGCGCAACAGAGGCAATTTTGGTTGAACCCTGTCACGACTGAACATATTGTCAAAAAGCTTCAAGTAAGTACATGCCTGTGCCACGGTTCCCGATTCATTTGCTCACACTACAAAAGACGGAAATGCGGAATGCCAAGCTGCAGCACCACGATCTTATCCGAACGGGTCAGTTCATCACCGCCTTGGTCACGAAAGACGACATCAAGAATCAAGACAAGCCCGAAGATATTGAGCCCCCTAAGTTGCATGTGAACGGGAACGTCCCTTTCAAGTCGGAAATTAGCAAGACCCGGTTTTCGGAGCCCCCTGCTCCTCCGCCCTCACAGCCTCTTCCAGAAAAGCCAGATGTTGCCCGCGCTTCGGATGCGCCTTCGCTAAAACGGGGAATTACCGAGCGACCGAAATCACACCCTTCCCCCAAGGACGCGAATGTTAATCAGGTTGTACAACTTACGGAGGCCTTGAACCTAGCAAAGAAGGAACTGGACAGCAACAGTGCTCGGGTGCGAGATCTGGAAAGGATGCTAAACGAAGAACGTGAAGCCCGGTTACAGGCGGAGGTTTTGATGCAAAAGATGGCAGTAAGCCAACAAGCAGTGACAAATGGCACGAGCGTGGCAGCTTTGACGAACGGCCACTCGGCAATGGACAGAGTATTTGAGCCACCGACGGAGCAAACTGAGCCAAACGACGCGAGCGCGCCCGGCGGCCTCGAATCCGAAAAGAGCCCGAAACCGGAAACCAGCAACATCGAGGCTATGGCGGCGGCTTTCCAGGCTCGGATAGAGTCGATGACGACGGAGATGAAGGGGCTTAGGGAACAGCTGGAAGCTTTCAGAAACAGGGCTGAGCAGGCAGAGGCAGAGCGGGATGCTGACCGTAAGACGTTGAGTCAGTTGATCTTACAAATACGTCAGCGAGACGAGGAAGAACAGCAAGGCGCGGCGCGCAAGTCGCGTTCGTCCTCTCGCGGTAGATCGCAACAAGGAGGGAAGGACAAGGAGATTGACCAGACATTGCCCAAGGCTAATGGCGCCGCAGTGACTGGACCAACCCAGTCCGATGGCTCCTCCGAGGATCATGCTGAGGAGGTGCCCAGTCTGGCGCTGACGGACACCTTGAAACCGTCATCTTCGCCCGCGCTAGTATATCCGCACCAGGATCGTGCGTTGATACAAGCCATGCCCTACGTTTCCGTCCTTGGAGTCGTCTTCATTGGAATGGGTCTGATGGCTTACCTCAACGGGTGGCAGCCGCAGGCGAAGAACTAGGGCAGGCCGGTATCATGACACCACAACCCACACACACACACACACACACCTACGCACACCGTATCTTCAATCTCCTTTGTACAGTTTTATAGGAACTTTTTATACCTGAAGACTACCTACTTCTCATCACATTATTATGCACATGCGCTTCCGTCGTCTTGGTCTTTTCTCAAAACATATGTATTATGCACAAAACGCGGCTTACCGAACCCAGACGGTAGGGACTTTTGACAACAAAAAAGTCTGGAGTTTTGATGTGAAATGGTGGCGGGTCTAGCGTGGTTCAAAACATAGGAAATGCCTTTGACAGCATTTTGCTTTTTTTTTTTACCCCCAATTTTGCTCTCTGGCGTTGCTCAACCGCGGCACTGACTCTCACCTTTTTCGAGTCAGCTTTCTTTTCCTTTCCATTGCCCTTCTTTTTCGGTCAAGTAATTATTCAAATTGGCACAACGGGCTGGGAACTGTTGCGGATACTTCGGAGATGCTTATTCTGTTAGTTTGCGGTCAGTTTGCGAGTATTGAAGCGCGAACTTCTTTTCAGCAAGTTTTACAGCTATAGTTGCAGTGGTAAAGCAGCAATGCGATCACGGCTTGGGAGAGAGAGGGACTTGTATGTATGTATCACAACACAGCCGAATTTCTTAGTAGACGCGGGGGAAAGGAGGTACATCCGGTCGGGAAAAGGAATAAATCAAGCGCCGAAGATGGCTTTTCGCACATCATTTATATGAAGATGATTGCTTCCATAAACACTTGCAGAGTGGGTGATTGAACCCAATTGATAAGATAACGAGCGCTGTGGTCTGAGCATTGACCAACATCAAAGGGAGCATTGACCAACCCACCTGATCAGATGGGGGTGGTGACCACCGACAGTCTACACACCACTGCGTTTATGAGAATCATCACGCGGGAAGGGAAGCAGGAACACAGTCGATGACTCTGATCAAACGGGTATGCACCTTGGTCCAGCTTTACATGTTTGTCACGGCAATATGGTGATGGGCACACAAATGACGTTGGGGCTTCCAGTAATTCTATGTCACGAGAGGTGGGTTAACGCAGTTTGTTCATTTAGCCATACATTCTTTACGTGTGAAATTTACCATGCCTGTTCTAACAAAAACTTATAGCAGACACTCGCGCAATTAGTATTAGCCGTGGGGTTTACCAATCTTCAATCATTTTTCTTTTCATCTATATCCCTCTCTTTTTAGATCGTGTCTGGCTTCATGTCTCTGTAGACACATACCGAAGTTTTTACATTTGAGTGTCCCCAGATACCATTTCCCTCCCAGCCTACGTTGCAGCATCACGTAACATACCGTATTTACATTACATCCCCCACCAAAACCATACTCCCGGTCTCGCAACGGTAGAGCTAGCACAGTGCACTACCCAAATCGTTTTAACCATCCCCTACCTTCTTGCCGAAACTTTTCGAGCTCCTCGAGTCATTCTCGGCCATGTATCCATGATAGACGTGCGACGCATCCAAGAGCCGTATCACGTCATTATTTTCTTTTTTTTTTTTTTCGAAGATCGTAGTACGCGGGCAATCTCGCATGTGCTCAAAAACAGTTGTGGGGGCTCGCATTGGAAAAAAGATTTGAAAAAAAAAAAATTGATAATTCGGGAAGTAGAGGTATGTAAACCACTAGGTATGTATGTTCAGGTCTCCTGCCCGTCGCCTACACCTTATTCGGGCCTGGCCATGTCGAATCGGTTCTTGATCTCTCTGATCATGAACATGTGGAACAACCACAGCATTGTTTTTGTTGGGCTTCCTCGCAGGCATTCACGCTGGTCGTCCAGCAGCTGTCCAAGGGTGATTCCCCGACACAGGCGGTCTGTTACCAGCCTCTTAGCCTGCTCGGCTAGACTGGCGGTGGGATCCCAGTCTGCGAAGAAAGATCGTCAGCATCAATCGCGTAGAGGTTGGGGACAAAGAACAAAAGTGTGATTCTGGAGCTCGCAACAACGGTTAGGGTAACATGGGTGATGACTACGTCATCCTCGCGAGACAGACTGGGCATATGGGAGTTTCCTTACCGCCGTCGAAATTGATGTATCTGAGTGGACAGTCAGCTTGAGATCAACGATACATATTGAACAAGTAGAATTAATTGTGTCACTTACGGCATGATTCTCTGAGCCGGTTTCTTTAGAAGTGGCTTACTTGGTCGTTCATGGATGTGGAGTAAGAGGTTGTCGAGTGAAGTATATATAGCAGAGGGAGGGTTGGATGTCCTTGTAGAATGATGGTGGGAGATGAGGAAGCAGAAAGTGAAGAATAACGCAGGACCGTCGGTGCCATTGAAGCGGTCGGGACGGGTAAGGTTTGGCTGCCTGGCGGGAAAGCGTGGTGCTTCACTGGACAGTTCTTATTATCGGACCATCACGTGGCCCAGGTTGAGGGAGGTCCCTATGGGGAAGTCTACGTTCCCTAGACGCGAAAATTACTTATGGTATCCTAAGAACTCGAATGCGGATACTCACATACGGAAATAAGTCTATATTAGTTGCAAATTCCCGAGTAATCTGTTTTCTAGTCATTGCCTTGGTGCCCAGCTTCTTTCTAGCCTTTTCGAACTTCCCGCTGACACACGTAGTTTTACGTGAGCAATGGTACCTCTAATTTCACAAACTTGACGACCAGCGCAGTATGCCATTCATTACTACGCCAGCTAGGTGAACAAAGCCAGCTCAAGATAGTGTGGTAGTAGATTTGGAAGAGTAAGAAGGGGAGAGATGAAGCAAGGAGCATGGGAGAGAACCATGTTGACGTCCCGAAATTGGACAGGGTTGGAACAATGAAGCAATCAAGAAGAAAACACTACAACACCAACCAAATCTTTCTTAGATAAGTACAACAGGAAACGTCAGGTCTTCCCCCCCCCCCCCCCCCCCCCCTGGATATTGCGGGGCCTTTGGGATGCTCATACAAATTTGCGGAAGAAGTGAAGAACTTGACGTTGATAGCTACTCATGGTCCCCACGTTTGTCATCGTTTCCAGTTTTGCCTGAGCGTCTAGAAGCTGGATTAGAATCATGCTATAGAACAAATATCTCATGATTACAGGCGGACTGACCCGGATATAGGCATTCTGTTTGCACCGTAAATGTCAGAGGCGTACGCCTCTGCTCTGTCGGTCGGTAAGCAGCTTCGGGATTCGTTCGAGGAGAATGGTAAGGTAAGTAAAAAAAAAAAAATATCGCTGGAATTCGCTCCCAGCGTCTCAAGGCTAGTTTGATGCCTGATCATACAGATTTGATCATTAGTAGAAAAACTCGGCTTTTACGCCTATTCGTCTTCGCCCTGTCCAGCTCCATCGCCATTTTCATGTCCGCCCAAGCATTTGAGAACTTGCACGAGAACCATGCTGTGGAATAAATGTCTCATCGTTCCAGGCGTACAGCCCTGAAAGCAAGCACCCTGTTCGCAGAGTAAATCCCATAGGCTTACGCCTCTGCTCTGTCGTCGGTAATCAGCTTCCTGATTTGTTCGAGGAGACTGGCATGTTGGTGGGATAAATGCAAGAAAAGATATTGCTAGGCCATTCTCTCCTAACATCCAAGCACTATTCGGATGCTCATGCAACTTTGCTCGTCAACTTAAACATTTTGCGTTCTGCCTATTTGTTGTCACTCCGTTGAGTTTCGCCGCCAGTTTCGCCCAAGCATCTCAAGACTTGGACGAGAACCATGCAATGGAATAAGTAGGCCATCGTTCCAGGCGTACTGCCACGTACGTGTGCACCCTGCTCGTACAGCAGATCCCATAGGCTTACGCCCCCATTCTGGCGGTCCCTAACAAGCTGTCTGGCTTGTTCCAAGAGACTGATATTCGGATTATAATCTATGGAGAAAGAAAGACGTCAATATTAACCGCATAGATATGGCTCAAGCGCATTTGGCCTTGTGGCACATAAATGGAAGCGCGGATATCACCTTACCGGAGTCAAAGGAGATGTGTCTGACGGCATGTTAGCTTGAGACCATAAAGTGGCTGATTATCGACTGAAATGGATGGAACACTTACGGCATGTTTACTGTTTCGAAATCTGTCCTCTTATGAAGTGACTGGGATTTTTTTGTCTGTGGTCGTGTGTGCGAATGGTCTTGAATGTGGTATATAGGTACCTGTTAGAGGGCAAGGTCGGAGACTTGTGGAGCGAATTATAGAATAATGCGGAGGGCACTGGAAGACCAAGAAAGCGGGAAGCCCTTGCAGAAATTGTAGGTATTTAGGGCATCAAGGTTTGGTTTCCTGGCAGAAAACCTTGGTATCATTATCCAGTAATGCAGTTCTCTTGGTATCGAAACACAATGCGGTCCAGGTTTGCGGTGGTCCTTGAGGGAAAGTCAAAACAGGCAGATGAAGCAGATATAAATGTCAGTTACAGGAGAGAGAGGCCCGAGCAAGATTTAAGGAGAGTGCACGAGGCAGACAATGCAGCGAGATACGAATGATCAACCATGAAGAACAGAAAGTCTAGCTCATGATCTGCCAGAAGAGATACTGTGGCTAACCAGGAGCCCCCATAATGCATGGATTGAGTTTACTCCTTAACCTATATTCTCTTTCGAGTACCTAGGCCAGAGGCCATGCGGAGGAAGTGATCCCTATTGTCACAAGGTTCTTACAAGTACTGCAGGAGCTGACCGACCGATGTTAAGTAACCAGGAATCTCAAGCTCCGTTACAATAACGCTGTGGAACAGCCAAAGTGAAGTGTGCTGCGGGCTTCTGTCACGCAGGTCTTTTTGTTCCTCGAGAAGAGCAGCGCGAGTGGCGCCGGCGTCTAGAGCCTTTTGGATCAGCTCAACTGCTTGAAAGGCAAGAGATATTTCAGAGTCCCGATCTACGAGACACTCGAGGGTCAGTAAATGGGTTGCCATATTGAAAATAAAGGGGAGAAGAATTAAAAACATCGAGGTGTTTGCTTGCTGACAACCATAGAGCAGACTTAGATCGTGCACATTGGGGAAACTCTCAGCAAAGCAGAAGGCTTATGGCGTACTAACCGCGGGTAAACTCGATCAAGCTGAGGATATCGGATCAGTATGATATTCGAAGAATCTCGCAAGACCCATAAGAGGAGAGGAATCGTAATACGTACGCCATGTTGAACACTGGTATGCTTGTAAGAAAAAAGAGAACGCGGGAAATTCGGGATGGGTGACAGTCAACGGTCGACGAGGAGAAGTCGCGGTGATACTGAGGAAATGCGGCGCTAAGTGATTGTATAAAATTGATTCAAAATAGACACGAATGCAAGAAACAACGAAAATAGGTACCACAACACAGCCAGCCAGAGGTAAGGGGCAGACCCTTGATTACTTTCCACTTCTCATCTACTTCCATGAGCATGATTCCTTCCTTATTGAAGATTCGATTCTCTTCACTTGCACTTTCCACCCCATTATGTATGGGCCAAGGAAAAGAAAAGGCGATTTAAAGAAGCAAATCTTAACAGACAGAGATACGACAAGAAAAAGCATGGCAAAGGAACAAATCCAGGAAACAAGGGGGAATTGACATTAAGAAGGTAAAGGAGAGCTTATGTCTTTTTTTTGATGCGAACACAAACGATGGAAAAACGAGAGAGAGAAGCCTCGCTCTATTCCGGCCGTCCTGTTGAAATGTAGCAAGCAACGTATCGATATACGTTCCCTTCACTCCCTCGACTCATCTGTGGGAGACCTGGGAAATCGGCATCAAGCAATACAACCAGGGAAGAAACTCCGCGTGGGCTTGGATCTTTTCAGCGACTATCACGTCAGTCTCAGTCGCTGAAGATATCTCGATCGCTAGAACCGGATTCTTACCACATCAATACGCGCAACTCGTCTACAGCCGGCCCTCCAGTTCCACCACAACAGCATTGTAAAACATCCAAGGGATGTTGAGGTTGGTTTGAGCCTCCCTCAAACACCGCTGCTCTACGAGCAGCGCATGGGTGTCGGCGCCGATCGCCAGACGGTGGTCCACGAGACTTTTGGCCTGCCAGACCAAAGGCCATTGGTAGGACCAGTCTAGCAGAAGAGGAGATACTTGATTAGTCGTGGGTCATAGAACTGGGAAGACGTGGTGTTGGAGCGAGTCGAGCATTTCCAGGTCTGTTGCTTACCCCTCTTGAAGTCGATCCACCTGGAGGCAGAGTTAGGTTTGTTCTTGCAGTTTGGGAATGGGTTGGAGGTTTGGAAAGGGCAGGTTCAGTTACTTACGCCATTGTACTAAAGGGTGAAAAGACTTCTGGTAGATTGTTCGTGGCTATTTTGTTTGTGGACTCGAAAGCAGAAAATCAAAAGGAAGAAATTTTCCGGAGTCGAAATTGTGAAGTCCTTTCCTCGATGATCAAAGGCAACGAACAGTCATATTAATAGAAAGGGGAAGGGTGACAGAGGAAGGAGAATGAACGCGTCTATGCCAGATACAGGGTATTCAAATTTTGTGTCTGAGGGCCCAAAAATGGCTGTCGTGTTGTTTGTTTCCATCCGAAACTCGGGCGCTCAGGTCGGGGTTCTGGAAACGATCCGACTTCGGACACTCAAAGTTTTGAAGCACTCTTTTGCCAACTACTGGCGAAACGATGACACAATAGGAATGAGCTTATTCTAGCAAGCGTATTGACACTTTTTTTTTTTTTTTTTTTTTTTTTTTTTTTTTTTTTTTTTTATGATTTTGCACCAGGCGAAACCGTATTTTTGTTGACACTTAACCATTGTCATGTGAAATGATCGGCCCAGGGAGCGCCAAGCCAATGTCGAATTTTTAAGGGGGAAAGAGTGAAAGAAGGGGCACACACCAAGTAAACAACACAACCTGGACCTTAAAAGCGTGAAAGAACCAAAATTCGGATGGCAGTGACGAGGGACCTTTTGTTCGCTTCAAACGACTGATGTACATATTTGTGTGAAGCATAATCTCACACCTGAGGAGTGAAGGCAATTGAAAAATCCAGGTGAGGATTTTTACCGAATTCGATAAACACTAATGTCGCGCGCAAAAGGATTTGTGTCCTTTCATCTCAACCAACTTCTAATTCTCGCTGTGGATGGTGTGACGGTAGAAAGGCGCGTCCATTATTTGACCTATTACTACATACACATATCCGGTGGAGTATTCACAAGCGAACGCAATTGGGAAGAGAACATTGAGGAAACGAGAATGGAAGATGCCGAAAATAATTGAATCTCGCTATGCCATGCCCAAGGTATCTATGTGGCCGTGAGGCAAGTGTGTATGTGTGTATGTGTAGGTGAAGAAGCTGTTCCTCTGATTTTCGTTTGCCAACACAAGGGCAAAACCACCAAGTTCCTTGCATCCTACATCTAAAACATAACGCAGCGCGCTCTTTGATTATTGTTAGTGCGGCCGGTCGACGTTGGGAGCTGTGATGGTGTTCCCTTGCGGGTGGTGGAGAGGACCGGATTCTGTTCAAGCCTGAAAATGATGGCTGTGTAAAAGTGAAACTCCGGCGACTGCACATCGGGTGCATGTCTCCAGATGTCACTCAACGGTCCGTCACGATCGTCGTGCCCTGGAATCTGTCGAACCTTTGCCTTCTCTCTAAGGATTAGTTGCTCGATCAAGAGTTCTGACCGATCGAATCCTTGGGCGAGACGGTCTTGCACCAAGCGGCGAGCTTGGTCATGCATGTTGGCAGTGGGGTCGAAGTCTGTGTAGAGAACAAAAAACCAGTCAGTTCGGGTTACAGATTACCACGACCGATAGGCAGACATCTGAACAAAAGAAAGAATAAACAAAACATATGCCTACCCTGTTCGAAAGAGATGCACCTGGCAATATCGAATGTCAGCGTTGGTGGTCCCATGAAGCAGGATAGATACTAGGGAAGAGAAAAGCACTTACGGTTCCTTGGGTGTCTCATCTATGGGAGTCTCAAGTGTAGACGGGAGAATCTCTTCCGACACGAAAGTAGGCGTTGTGGAGGGAGTCAATTCAGCCACGACAGTGGGCGTGGTGGAAAGAGTCTGTTCAGCCTCGGGAGTTGTAGCTGGAGTAGGAGGACTCTGTTCAGATCCACGCGGAGTAGGGTGGTCATACTCAGTCATGGCGAATGATGAGTTTCCGCTTTTGGACGGCATATGGTGGTAAAGTGATGGTGGAGTGGTTCCGAACATGATCGTTGGATGGAAAGTAGCAAAGATAAATAACTGCGGGTTTATGGATTGTTGAAAGCGAAGAGAAAGAAGTAAGTGGCTGAGCGGTGGTGGATAGAGGGAAGAGAAGAAGACATGAAGGGCTCTGAAGGAAGAACATTTGAATACTGCCCGGATTTAATATTGGTGCAAAATCAGTGCCCGCTGCATATCCTCTGCTGTGCCGGAGGTCGGAATTCCATTCAATGCAGGTAAAAAAAAAAGAAAAAAGGCTAAGGGAAGGACAGATCGTGCATGTATCTGGATATCAGAAAAATATTTTGCCTTTTTTTGCTGCAGGGCATCATGCAGAGTAATTGCTGCACGCTGTGTGAGGCACTTCAAGTAGCTAATAAGACCGAATTACTGTTTCTGTTGCGAATTTCATCGAAAATATGTCTGGTCGAAAAGAAGATAAAAGGCAACTTGGAACGTTGCTGCCGTAGCTTGCCATTGTCCAAATGCACGAGAGAGCCCAAAGCCATGCAGTATGAAATACTCAACGGGGATGATAATGAGCTTCTAGGCGAGGAAGGAACGGGAAAAGGGCCACAAACCACAGGGGAAGCGGAAACAGACGAAGGTGGCCGGAAATCTGGTGTCGTGCATTGCAAGTTCAAATGCGTCCGAAGCCCGCATGCATCCGAAGATCCAAAACTGTTGTGGTTATCGGACTCCGTATCTTAAGCCGCATACCTAGAGGTAAATACGTCGTCGTGGAGTTCGATCGGCCGAATATCGATTTCACGTGTCTCGCCAGAACCCTACTCCCCGTCAGAACCCCCACCTGGTCTTCATGGCAGCGGATGCGGTTCCAATATCCCCATTCGAAGGCGATGGCGTTGTGGCAGAGGGACGTTAGTGTTTCCACCGGGCCCGCGTCTCTGTATTCACGCTACTCCCTCGTAACGCCGTTGTGCTGATTCCTACCCCGCTCCAAGCCCTGATAAGAAACGTGGCTTGCACGCAGGGACAAGTATTTGCGTCCCAATCTAGAGAAAGCAGTTTCAACCTGTGTCAGAGGATGTTGCGCGTCTTG
Organism: Neurospora hispaniola; assembly: GCF_033458365.1. Classification (NCBI taxonomy): domain Eukaryota; kingdom Fungi; phylum Ascomycota; class Sordariomycetes; order Sordariales; family Sordariaceae; genus Neurospora; species Neurospora hispaniola. The sequence goes on along the minus strand of NW_026944407.1, from coordinate 3,880,504 downwards.
AATCAGGTCAATGGAGGTGGCGTTAGTGTACAAAGGGTTTCCTCTCTTGCACAGTCTCGGGGACTTGAAAAGAAACTCACCGCAAGCTGGTGTAACTGAAGGCGAGTTAGCATATGATCAAATCAAAGTGTCTGAACCGTAGCAAGATATTTCCATATTTACGGGCGACTAAGAATTGGAGAATTGGGGTTGCCTGCCATCTCTTGATCTCTTCCAATATCAACAAGTTCACGGAGTGAGCGGGAAGTCAAAAGTAAGCAATCACAAGACAAGGGAGGGGGATTTAAATAAAAAGGAGAATTTACCAGAGCCTAGGTACTCATCTTCTCATGTGTGTATCGTCACCTGGTGAGCAAGAGACGAGTCATCAGTGACTCAGTCTGGAAAAAAGACAAAGGTTTTCGCTTGTTCATGCGTGTTTGCCAGTGACTGTCTCACTCCCATTTGACGAAGCCTGAAGCAACAATTTGCGTATGACCGTTCGAATCCCGATCCCAAAAATGACATTCGTATCTTAAACTTTATCCAACAAGTCTGCTTGGCGGAGTCAAAGACGTGTCAAAGCTGTGATCGGGGACCAGAATCTTCTCTCCCAGAAGCATGTAGGACTATGAAATCGATGAGTGTCGCTGTAAAAGAGAATGGCATGCCTTACGTAATGAAGGAGCAAGCCCTCGGTAGTTGATAACTATATCTTTCAAGACCAAGATACGTTATTCTGTCACTGCCAATGACCTTGACACCAACGCGGAGATTTGGTTGAGGGCGCAACTGTGCTTATATCGTCTATTTCTGATGTGGCGATTTATTGGGTCTCCAGATTGACAAACATTTCTGGGAAGAGGGCATTTCTAGCCCAGGAGTTGACTGGCAAAGTGCTTTCCAAGTCCAAGAATCATCCAGCACACCATCAAGACCGCCAGCTGGCAGCAAGGCAGCATAATCCGTAATGTTTTTCTTGCCTTTCAGACACTGCGTCTATCGATACAAGCCCTCAGAGTCCGCGACCCTCTGCATTTCATCCCGTCCCATCCCTAAGGTCCCAGCCCCATGCACTAGGCTCCAGGCAGGGACCTACATCTGTAGGGCACCATATAAGGTCCGACACCAGACCCCAATACCAGAACGGGGCCCAGTGGTTGTATGGCCGAGTGGTTCCGTTCGTGAAAACATTGCCGGTGTGCGTGGTAACCGTGGTACAGTTTTTGTAGGTCGCTGACTGGAGGATTGTGGTTCGTTCCACAAGCTTAACAGGGCTTCTGCGCTTTTTGCCGTATTTGTCGCACTCAACGCCGACTAGAAATGTTTCGGACGTGCATTTTGGACTTTTCTGTTTCTTTTGCAAACTTGTATGGGTTTCTCAGTGGTTGTTTGACCGTGATATCGGCGGTTCCCAAAGGGTTGAGCTGCACCCCCCACACTCTTGCTGACCCCTCCCTTCCTGCTATTCTACTGCTCAGTGACGGACAGACAGAGCGTTGAGAATGCCTTCAAGTGCTGTAAAGTCCAAGCCGCGACACGCGATTCTTAGCCGTGAGGTATGCACTGTTAATGGCAAGCTTGATTTTTTTTCACAACCGGCCTGGGACCATATTTCGTCCTTTGGCCCATTGAACTTGACCAGGTTGCGATGGTTGCGTGTTAGGCCTAGTCTATCGTAGCTATCAACCGTTGCTGACTCTTCGGTGACAAAATCTTTGATCCTTGAGGGAAAACGAAATTGGCAAATTTGAGCGGGTGTACCATTTCGGCGAGGTTGATCGGCTGCTCTTTGTACAAGCAGAAGACGTGGATCTTGGGAGAAAGCTTGGTAACCAAGGTGGCAAAACTCTTTCCGGGCAGCCTTGAGATAACTGTTTCTCAGAGTTATGTCTTCCAACAGCTTGAAGGCTACTGCACCAAAGGTCTGACATTTCTCGGCGAGGGGAGAGAACACGACGGCGATAGAAGCAATGGTAGCATCCTTGAGAGGAGTTTCGAAGAAGATGACGGCGAAAATGGCTTCAAACATGACGGAGTACAGCTCGCGACCCGTATCAGCATAAGCTACTGCCTTCGCGATGACCAGACCTCCAAAGCTGTGTGCAGTAAGCACAATAGGCCGGTCTCTGCAGGTCTGTGAGGGGGATTGTCAAAATGATGTGGGTGACGTTAGTCATGGACTGCTTGACCTTGCAGTCACCAAACCAGACCGATTTGTGCATGTAGAGCAGGATTCTAGCCTAGGAGAAATCCTTGACGATGCCGTCATCTTTGTTGGTGGCCCCGTTGAACTCGGACTTTTCATTTCCAGACTCCCAGCTTTTCCGGGGTGGGCGCCGAGACCGAGGACTAGGACGAAATCAATAACGAAATGGTCAGGGGTATTGTTGCTTCGGGGTGGTAGAGCTGCTAGATGCTCTGCAAGACATTGCCGTATCTCTTTGCCTTCCTAGCGGGGACAGCCCGATCTTTCTGGGCAGGAGTGCGGCGTACAGACTGGCGGAGAGCTTTCTGGGTGGCCTAGGGATTGAGCGACATGGCGAAAGGGTCGATGGTCAATCCATGCGCACCTGATGAGCGTCAGAAATCAGTAGAAGACCATCTATAGGAGACAGGAAGTGGCCGTTACGGGAGAGAGGTCATTGTAGCTCAAAGTTCCTTTTGAGCCAGCCTTCGTTGTACGGCAGAATATGCGAAGGAGCTTAGCCGACCGCTGGCTTTTCTGAGTAGTCTTCACGTTGCATCGTATAAGCTTGGGGTGGGTGGTGTTTCGATTGGTCTGACCGAATTGATGCCTACGTCGTTTTGAGTCTGGCCACCTGATCACTTTTGTGTTGGTGTCTACAAGCAGAGATAGGCTCGTAGTTCAAGCGTCGGGAGAACATTGTGATGGGCGTCTGGACCATAACGTGGCATGTCATAGGGTAGATAGATCAATTGCAGATCAAAGGATGAAGGTAGCTTGAAGATGGAATGCGAGCATATTCCATTACATCGAAAAAAAAAAAAAGAAAAAAAAAAGGAAGAGACAGAGAGCTATCTTGACAGCGGGAGAATTTTCTCGTCATGTTCATAGGAAACGATTGAAGTTGGGAAATCACGCTTTTGGTGGTTCTTTCCCATTACCGAGTTGTTGATCGATGTCGCGACATTTCTACATTATTTTCCCTAGTATCGTGGGCGTGAGATGTCCATTAGTTGTACAGCACGACCCACATTCCACTAACTGCAGCTTCCCTGGTCGGCAGGGCGCCCGCTGCTGTTGTTGGCTTTGAGAAGTCTGCACTGCCGGCCCAATGCAAGTTGAAACCATTTCATCACCTCTTGGGATGTAGATTCAACCAAAGAAACCCTTCACCTTGACCCTTTGCACTCCATGGATACAACTGTAGTCAATTAGCCCTTGCCTATGGGGTATTTAACATCTGCGAGATTGAAACAAGACTGTTATCGTGAAAGGATGCTGCACTTGAAATCACTGGCAAAAGAATGTGTTTGTTGGTGGACTTGGTCCAACTCCTCAAGATGACGACCTAAGTGTACACAAGACCCCCTCAATTCACAGCATAAGACACCCTCGAAGTCCCCTTAGTCCTCGAAATCTTCTTCACCGCCGTCTTACCACACAAATCCGTGGTATCAACATGCGTCCCACCGCACGGATACACCTCGGCGCCTACAATCTTGACCACTCTAAACTTCTCCCCCGGCGGCGCCAAGCTCTGATCGGGAATCAGCCTTTCCAGCCCGTTCTTCCTGAAATCCTCCTCGTCCCAGAAATCCACCTCGACCGGCATCGCCCTGTCAATGTACTCATCCACCTTCTGCTGGATCGGCTCCTTCCACGTTCCCTCGATGGAGCCCTGGAACTCGCACGCCGCCGAGTCGGGGAAGTGCGACGCCTTCAGCTCGTCGAATCCGGGGATTTCCTTTTCGAGCAAGTGCCGAACCGCCGCGCCGAGGACGTGGCCCGCGGTGTGCAGGCGTGAGTACAAGAGGCGCTTTTCCACGTCAATGGATTGTTCGACTGTGTCGCCCAATTGGAATATGCTGGAAGAGGAAGAGTCGAAGCGGCCAAAGTGGAGGACTTGCCCGTCCTTCACGGCGTCCATGCGGACCATGCTCACACGGAAGACACTAACATCGCCCATGGTCATGACGCCTTCATCCGAGGGTTGGCCGCCTCCCTGAGGGTGAAAGATGGTCTGGTTGGTCACGATGGCGAAGTCATTGTCTGTGCCTTTTTTGAAGAGAAGCTTGTTGGCTTCTTCCAGGGCGGGAAAGGGCGTTATCGCCGAGACCACAGCTGACAGCTTGTAGAGCTTGGCATTGTGGTGAAAAGCCAGGTATGTTCGCGCGGCGGTGCTTCCCTGTGCGTGTGTTAGTGCTCAGCCCGCACTACCTCTTGAGGGCATATCAGGGGCAACACTGACCATGTTGACTTTCGGATTGCTTTTGGATTTTTCTGTGTATCAGTCAGACACCAGGGCTTATTATTGAGACTTGGATTTGACTGCCTTTTGCACTGACACTTTCGACAATTTCTGTATGATGCCTTTGAATCCTACTAGTGTAGATACTGCTAAATACAGGGTGCCGAGAAACCAACGGAGGGGCAAACTTCACTGGTACAGCGTTACAACGCCCTTTGGAAGACAACATTAAACCCGAGCATTTTCTCCACAGGCGGCCGCTCGTTGCCCTGGCTACGGATGGCTCCACGGAGATCACGACGGCTTCAAAACATTCCTAACGGGAATACAGTCGAACCCCCTGAAACTGCATGTAATTCAGACCTGGGATTTCTATGCACTAAGTAGCATCTATGCAGTTTCTAGATTGAAGCTAGGCCCAAATAGGCAGTCAACTAGTGGCCGAGACACTAAAATCCGACCCTATACTATAGATTTTCCCGCTCAAGACCAAGTCTGTAAGTGCATACGCACCAAAAATTGTCCGAGATTCATATGCAGTATGCAGTTATACAGTTGTAGCTGAGAATTAATTCAGACCGCTGATTCTTATGCTCTAACTGGCATATATGCAGTATCTGGTGGATGCAGTTTCAGGGGGTTCGACTGTATTGCACAATCCGTACGCCAAGCAGGGAGAAGGAAAGGGAGCAAGGCAAACTTTCTTCTCCAATTTAAAAGCTACCCAACATTATACTACTCCATTCACATTGACGTCTACCCCGCAGGTGATAGACATCCCCCCAGTCTCCGCACCCAGCTCTATCAGTTTCCAGCCTCCCGACTCTAGTCTTCGACTCAACATACCGTCACCACCACCCTATTCCCGCCCTTCCCACTCAGCCAACATCCCAACCAATACTAAACAATCAGCAGCAACCCCCCATCACTCCCCGCCACACTCCCCGTCGCATTCCATCCCTCACCAACCACAAAAAAAATCCCCTCCACCACATCCTCCGCCCGAGCATCGGTGGTGTCAATCGGTGGTCCTTGGGTCGTACTACTTGATGGATCAAACCTAGTTTTGTTGTCGACGAGTACAACTACAGTGATGGCATTGAAACTTACTTGAACACTTGGTCTGTGGGTGATTACTGATCATGAGACCATTGATTTACACGTTTTGGGTTTCATGAAATCTCGGCTAGTCGACCGGGAAGCAAAGGGGGATGTGCTTTGCGCGTGGTATGGCTCAGGGTCTGGATTCCCGTTTCGCTCTGCTTCTATTACTGTAACTTCCTCCATCCTGGTGTTGAATCTGCAGTATTGAAACATTCTCTCCTTCCCCTTTTTATTGCAGAAAGTTCTTGATAGCCCCTCCAACATTCTTCACATCCAACAAGAACGTGTCGTGACCAAACATGCTTTGCTCCTCACTCAACTCATAATGCGCCACGTTCCGGTTCCCAGCCAACCTCAGCGCATCAGCAATTTCGCGCTGTTGCCATGCTGGGAACAGAATATCGCTGGCAACACCCATAACCAACGCTGGGTGGTCCCGCAGGGCAGACAAGCCCTTGATCAAATCCTCGGGTGGTTTCGAGGAGTCTGACTGTGTGGCAAGCTTGGTGTCAATATCTGCGGAGCCCCCCGACTCAGGCTGCTCCTCGTAGGGCTTGTCCGGCAGCGTCAGGCTGCAGGACACGTTTTCATTTGATGCGTAGACCCCCTTATGGAGCGACTCCAACCGCTCAGCTCGTCTGGTAGCCGCAGCCTTTTGGCACGCATGACCCAAGTCAAACAGATCCATAGCCTTGCTGACGTACAACAAACTGTTTGGGTCGTACGTCAGGCAAAACTTCTCTCCCGCGTGGTCCAGATAGGTCTCTATGAGGAAGTCCGGGCAAAGAGCAGGCGGCTTGCTGGGATCCGCCCTTCTACGGCCGAATCTCAGCTCCCACTCGGGACCTGACCGATACGTCACAGTCGCAATTTCGCGCGCCAGCTTCATGCCAGCGTGTGGGGGGACGTTGTCATAGTAAAAACCTCGGTTCCAGTTGGGGTCCATCATGAGGACTTGCCGCTGCGTGTGCCGCATCGCAATGCTGTATGGGTGGCTCCTGGCGCAGCCGCTGATCGAGATGATCCGGCCAACACGCTCGGGGAATAGCACGCCGGCAGCCAACGATTGCATGCCGCCCATACTAGATCCCACGCTGGCGTACAGCTTGTTGACCCCCAGATTGTCCAACAAACGGAATTGCGCCCGTACCATATCCTCCAGCGTAAGTATGGGAAACCTGGTGGCATAGCGCTGTCCATCGGCCGGGTCAATACTACTGGGTCCCGTTGAACCGTAGCAGCCGCCAATAACGTTTGTGCAAATGATATGATATTTGTCGGTGTCGAGGGCGAGGCCGGGACCAATGAACCTCTCCCACCATCCGGGCTGGGGGTTGGCTGACGTAGAATGGGCATGGGACGACGCTGAAAGACCCGTGTGTAGCAGGATAACGTTGGACTTGTCGGCGTTCATCTCGCCCCACGACTCGTAGGCGATGTCGAACTCGGGGAGCATGCCACCCCAGTCGAGAAGTAGGGGTTCGTCACAATGGAAGGTCTGGGTGGCACCGGCAACGTAGGATGGCTCGGGGCCGCTCGAGTCGGAGCGCTTCTTGAGGGTTTCGGACCGGGTTTCGAGGGCGTCGAGGCAGGGAAAGGCCATTGCGGGATTGGAGGCGCCGCTGCGCCGGGGCGCTTGTCCGTGTAGGCATCGTTGCTGCTGTTGTTGTGGTTGAGCTCGAGATAACCGCAGTCCAGCTACCGCAGCAGTTCTAGATGACTGTGATGTCGCGGGGCTGTGGGATGCGTGGGACAGGGCTCCCGAAACCCTCCGCAGTGACGCGGCAATATGTTTCTGTGACCGCATGGTGCTGATATGTCCTCAATCTTGTGTTCAAGATGATGCAACCGTCGACAGGCACGAGCACAAACAGGAACAGATGGTATAGCGCGAGGTGTAAATGTAGTCCGTAGTTTACCTTGTTAGAGGAGAAGGCTAAGATTGAGTCGGCACGCTACTGCGAACCCGGAGCTCATGATGGAGAGAAAATGGAGATTGGTAATCCCAGTTGCCCAGTTCGGGGGGGGGGGGGGGGGGGGTCAACACGAAACCGAATTGGATGCCGTCAAATCCGGGGAATCATGAGGAGGTTGCCACAGGCCCCTCACTAACCCCATTCTGTCTTCATTGCAATCGGGATTCGGGACATTGTTTGCAGTGTTCTGATAAATCTTGACGGCGCTAACATAAGTCGTCATTTCACGTGCTGCGCGGGACGTTCCGAGCTGGCACCCCCGGGGTGTATCGAAGTAGTTGCCGGACCCTTGTGAAATGGACGAGTCCACCAGGCACACTGCAGCCGTCCGGAGAGGCCCGGCGTAAAGCCCCTGTCCCGTCACGCATGCCTGTGCGCCAATGTGCCTCTATGTAGACGGGACAATGCGGGGTACGACGGGTGATGTCACTGGCGTAACCGCACCTTACCTCCCAAGTACGCTGCCCCACCTTGACCATCCTCCAGCTGCTCACCACTACACGTATGTTCCAAATGGCACCACTCCGCCTTCGCTTTTCTCGTCAGGTTCCAGAACCTTGACGACCCAAACAGTCTTGGCCTAGGCTCCCAATTCACTGTCTGTCTCCAGGTTGGATATCCACGACCGCGCTCTTAGTAGTCTATTCTTAGTGTTTTCCCTTTGCTGCCTATTCACTCTTATTTTGCCCCGACAATTTGCAGTCCAGTCCAGGTTTCAGGGAAGGTTAAATAGTCAGCAGCCCCGAACACTCATCGAGAATCGAATCGAGGCCCCCTTCGTGCCAATGGCCTTTCTGTCCTCCATATTCAAAAGACTCTCTCTGAATATGGTCAGCCCGCTGAGTGCGGGTGATTCCGCACAAGACCAAGACCAAGATGACATCGACCGCTCTGTGAACCCTTACCAGCCCACCGCCATGGAGGTAATCCTCGTTAGGGCGATGCTGGAGAAGGCTCTTCAACTGCCACCCGAGATTATTAACGCTATCATCGATCATGCTGAGTACTGGCCCCATACATCGACCGTCATCGACTATAGTAATTGGCCCCAAGGACAAAGGGTTGTCAACGCAGGAGACGGCAGCTCGGAGAACGCCTTCTTGGTGAGTTTGGGTGTCTCGTGCTGTTGGGCCTCACCCTTATACTAAATTCTCGACAAACAGCTACGCACTCTTCCTCTCGGTTTCCTCAAACCGCCTTCTTCCTTCTTCGAAAATGACAGCAACCGCGAAGTCCCACTCGAGCCGATTCCTCGCGAGCCCAAAGAGTTCCCCATCGACACCTACCAGTCCCGCATATCCCCCACCCTCAGTCACCCATGCCGCAAGATCAAGTTCACCATCGTTTCCCACGACCAAGGCTGGGGCGGCGAGCCGCGTACCCGCCGGACTTACAAGAACTCTTATACCTGGTTCGATATTGGCCTCGAACGGTGCCTCCAAACCAGCGACGACATTGACAAGCCGACCTTTGATCCTCAGACCCTCTCAACTATTCTGCCAAAAGTGCGCGAGGTTGATCCCAACAATGACGGAGACCGCCATGTGCAGGGAACGCACACTTTTGACTTTCCACTATGCCCCCAGAAAGATACTATGATCCAGTGCAACGAGGTGGCTAATGGACAATACCATCAATATGAAGTGGAGTGGAAGTGGACCGACAACATCTCGAGCGCTGATCTTTTCGACAGCGGCTATGGTTGTGAGGAGGGCTTGATAGAGAACCCCTTACCCAAGGTGGGTCGCGGCCAGGCGACGGGCGACGGAAAGTTCGTGAGGGACTTGAAGCTCGGTGATGTGATCACTGTCTGGGCCAAGGCAAGGTTCGCGGGTTGGGCCAATTACATCAAGCGTATTCAGGTGGATGTTTACTGGGTCGTTTGAGATGATGAGCAGTTATCACATTTAAGTTTTTCGGTCCTCAGTTTTGAGGTATGTGTGGGTGGCGTTAGGCGTTTTCTGAGCGAGCGTTGTCCTCTCCTCTTCTTTCTCTAACATGCGCTTTCTGTCGCACACGCCGTTCATTTTTCTATCCTAAGGTACAACGAAGGGCATGAAGTACACCAAAAAAGAAGAGAAAAAAAGAAATCACGGAGCAAAGGGGAACACAGAACAACAAGGCCATGATGGCTGTTCATCATGGAATGGAATAACATAAAGGGTTTGCTGAAGTGCGTTTTACAGTGAGGGATTCAGGTTACCATAGGTTCAGAGGCGCGGATTACTTCATTGGCCTAATGCCCTACCTAGATGGCGCTTCGCTTCTAACAGACCCTAAGCGTACCTCAACGTATTGAATGAACTCTTATCTATTCCTCTATCTTGGCTCCTCTATCTTGGCTTCATGACAGTCCATGACAGTTCGAATAGCCTCTAGTGTCTTCCCTCATATGTTCTTGATATATTTGCTCATTTCCGTCCCTTATGTCTCGCCACTCCCAAACGCCCGTTCATTACAACTTTGCTTCAGAATCATGTCTATCTAACACATGAAGTAAGAAATTTCGCCTGATATTATACCGACGGGATAGAATGGCATACACTTTGAGATGAGAGCTCCTTTTTCCTTTTTTTTTTTTTTTTTTTTTTTTTTTAAAGGGTAAAGACCGCAAGGCTATGAGGTCAGGCTTGCAGGCTGTATAGCTGGACAAGAGGGAAGTCAAGTCATCTCCTTTGACTTGGGACAGTCCAATGTGGCTGTGCTTCTTATCTCTCTGGTCCGCATATGGTTTCTGTTCCGTTTTGTTGTTTGTTTGCCCTGACTATGACTTGGATGATATTTTCCTTTCGTCCACATTTGACAATGAACATCAAATCACGGAGAACGAAACAGTGAGAGATATGCAAAATTTTGAATCTTTTTACCACTTTTTTTTTTGTTTCGTTTTTTATATTTGCTTTTTGACTACTTTATCTTATGCTTCTTCGTCGTCGTCGTCTTCTTTATTCTCTTTACATGTTCGCATTGCGTTGACCCAGAAACGGAAGCCAGAAACCAGATCGGTATAACCCAATGAACCTAATCCCATTCCCTTCCCCGGATCATCCTTTCCATGAAGGTAAAAGAAAGAAAAAAAATGTACACACCCATGTCCACTGCCATTCCATGATCTAATCAAACTTTGTGTTTTGAACTTTGTTGTTCGGGTCTAATATACTCTGGTATCAAATGTGAAACCAAACAAGTGTGCAAGGAAAAACGGACAATGAAAATAACCCGAAAATTTTTCTCTGATCCTCCCCCTCTTGTTTCCCATGCGTGCTCAGCTTTTTTTGGTGTTCGCTTTTTTCCGTTTGCAAGTAACGTTCCCCTCCCTTTTCCTGTTTCCCATGTTCCAAATGGTGAACTGCTGACGGCATCCTAGATGAAGTCTGAAGTGGTGATAGCGAGGCCGGGCTTCAAAATCGGCGTGGTCTCGGATAAACAAGACGTTATGCGGATGCAGTCAACATTCCCACTGGAAGTAGGTCCCTCAAAATAACGGGCAGGAAGCCCCTCAACCCGAGGGGTGGGTTTGCGGCAAAATATTGGAAATTTCGGAGACAGAGAAGATGGGAGATGGGGTAGAGCAAGGGAATGAGAGAAGAAAAACCTCCAGATGAAGCAACGATACCATCCAGGCCGGTCAATGATGCCTAAACAACCAAACAAAGAAGCCACAGCATGATCCCATATGAAGTTCTGACCCCTGTGCTATATCCTTGAAGCTTTTCGCCAGCCTGCCTTGTTTAAGAGAAACGCTCCTCTGTAAATGCGTTCGAATGTGTGAAATGCAGTGCATATGGCCTAAGCCAACCGACACCGACGATAACAGGAATGACATTAATAAGGGCCAAGCAAAACCGAACAGAACCCTCCCAGTTCCCCTATTTTCATCAGGACCGAGTTCATCGGTCCATCCTAAATCCGCAAATGATGCAGCGTAGTCGTTTCGCTTTGATATAATGAAATAAAGATGCTTTATGCTGTTGAATCCGCCTATTTCGAAGTCTGCAGATAGATAACTCGTTCATGGAATACGACTATCCGTCAAGAAAGCTTGACCAGTCTCCAGTTGTTGTAGAGCCCGAAGGGTGATCAGAACGGTGACCGTCCATAAGACCTTCCATAATTGAGGTTCGTCGTTGAACAGCAGCAACATGGAATGGACAAGCAGATCTATCTTCAGTCAGGCAGCATGTGTCATCCGAGCTTATGCTATAATCCTGAACTATGTGTCCAATATGGGCTTAAACTTCCGATGGACGAAGCCAGACTAGGATACGTATCCAATAAAGCCAACGTCCCAGATTTCAAGTGCTCGGATGTAACACGCGATTAGTTTTTCGTCCGACAAAACGGAACTGAGGATCATCCCCGGTTCACTATGCCGCGCACGTTGAATGATCAACCACCTCTTCGGTCTCCGTCATTCTTGGGCACCTGCTCGCTCTGGGCAAAGGTACTCGCGGCATGTTTCAAATCAGCCATGCCCTTCTTGCGAGGCTTAGACTTTTGCCAGTCACTGAGCCCCTCACTCTGACCCTTGTTCCCATTCCGCAAGTGCCCATTGCCCCTGGAAGTGCCATTACTTCGCTGATCCAGAACCGGCGAGCGGGTTACAGAGTCGAGTTTTGCTGCAGGGCCTGCTGGCGGGGATTTCACCGGCGATGTCTTCTGTCCTGATCTCCAGGTATCTGAACGTTCTGAACGAGACCCGTTTGTAGACTCGAGAGTTGGCGTGGAAACAGCTAGCGAGGATTCATACTTTCGCATGAGGGTGGGCGATGGTGTTCGCGCCTCATAAACCGGTGAAAGATGTTGCAAATCTTGAGAGACGCCAAAGCTGCCAGCAGCAAGATCAAGGGGCGCTATCCCGTTCTGTTGGCGAGCTATTGATCTCATACGATCACCATTGGGAGGAGATAATCCAGGCGACGAAGTGGTATCGCTGGTCAGTGGCGCGTATGGAATGCCAGGATGGAAACTGTTGGCCATTGCGATGCGCTGCTGGAATGATGCGTCCCCCATATTCTTGGACGAGGCTGGAGACCGGGTAGCTGTAGTACTATTTACAATTACCGGCCGGTCCGGGAACTGAGCAGGGTTGTGACCAGTGACAGTGGGCAAATGGAAGTTGGTCGGCTCGGTCCAACCCCCATTGTAGAAGCCTTGGTGGATGTAAACAGGATTCTCATAAGTCGCATCTTCCGGGACCGGAGGCTCTGCAACGGGTAGTGGTTGACGAGAGACACTTGAAGCAGGTTTGGTTTTGCCCATCGAGCCATTAACAACCAGAGGCCCACGGCTGGGAGCGAGCTTGCCATTGGTTTGCGAAACGGGCGCCGACGGCGCAGAACTATTCCCAACTGATGGGGTCCTACTGTGGCCCAGAGGCGAGGGAGACCGTGAGGTACGCTTCATTCTTCTGTCAAGGACCGACTGAGGCAGCTGGTCACTCGACAGTCGGTGGCGAGTCTCATTGTCGAGCGTCAGTTCACCAAGGGAGGGTATGATGCCGTGAGTACCATTCGCGACAGGACTGGAGCCTCCATGCATGAAAAAGTGGTTGTAACGCGAACCGTCTTCCTCGGGCGGGGAATCGGTCACACTGTTGGCTGATGCAAGATCAATATCCGAATCTATCGCTTCGTCTGGCACGTAATGTGGCATTGCCATCCGCGGGAATGGAATAGGAATTCCAACTGAAGGCTGACTTGTCCCGAGATAGCCCGTCATGTTCTGAGTAGAGGCCGTAGGGGTCCTCGACGCTGGTTGGGATTGAGACCTGAGCGCACCGCTACCAGTAGAAGCGCCGGACTCACTAGCCGCAGCATTTCGATGGAGGCTTCGCCTATACTCGGGCCCTCCACCAGCTGTTGCAGCTGCCGTCACAGGGGAGGACGGATATGTCTGTAGTGCCGGATGGAAATAGGCGGGGTTCTGCAACGGAAATGCGTAACCGTAGAGTAGTTGCTCAGGCCGTACTGGAGGACTCGTCGGGAGATTATCAAAAGAGTTCGTCCGAGACCTATCGGTGTTCTGTGAGCCGCCCGCCCTCGTCCTATTAGCATGGGCGAGCAACTGCTGTTGGTTTATTTGCTGTGAGTGCGCGAACAGCTGATATCGGATACTATCTTGTTGCTGCTGGTGCTGCTGTTGCTGTTGACTCAGTGCGTTGAGCTGGGATGCGTAAACTTCGGGAGGTATCCCGTGCTGGTGATACCACTGCAGGAACTCAGGTGCAGCCATCTGCCCTGGAATTCCGGCCGGCACATAGGTTGAATTGGGATCGTGTGTCACACTCGATGAGCCCCGGCGACCGGCGTTTCCGTTCCGATTGTATTGTCGTGCGTTTCGAAAGCCGCCATTCCGTGGGTTTCGACTTGAGTGCGTCTGCGAAGAGCTTCTAACCAAAATTGGCCTAGATGTACTGGCCGGTTTCTGGAAGATAGTCCTTTCCTCCTCCTTGGGGAATACATATTGCTCACAGCATTCCTCGAATTTGCCGTTGGCAATCAGTTCAAATGCCCGACGTAGCTCCATGTGGAGACCCCGGAAAGACGTGTCGTCGGCTGTATTCCCAAGATTGCGCATGGTGTTGAATGGCTCCTCCACGCAGAGCATATTGTTAACACCAATATGCCAGCGTTTCTCAACTTTACTCAGGAGCTTGCCGGTGCGTATTGACAATGCATACTTGTCGTAGTCAAACTCGTGCGCGTAGAAACGGAAGAAGTTGAAAAGAAGAGCCGCTAAGCTGTCCTTGTTCTTGTCCCCAAATCCGCGCAACTTGTCGATGTCATCAGCAAAATCGCTCTTTGTCCCATCTGGCCTAAGAAGCTTGAGGCTGTTTTCTTGGTGAAGTGCTGGGAGAACTGGAGGGTGCCGTAATTGTAGAAATGCAATAGTCAAGCATATCCATGTATAAGAACTTAATGTGCCACCAAATGCTGCAAAAGAGTAAGCAAGTGCATGTCGAGGAACGAACCACAGGGCGACTGACCTGCATCATTAATTATCCTCCTCCTTGTCCAATACTTGATGATCATGGCCAAAGGCCGCACGCGTTCGTCAATTTCGACGTACGTACGCACCATCCTGGTATTCTCCAGTGCCAGTGTATTGTTGACATTCATATCACATGCTAGTTGGAGCTCGGGATCCCATATCTTGACAATTGGTACCTTTGCTGACGAGACACAAACGACCTTCTCCATGCCATCTGTAAGGACGGAATTAGTACTTGAGCCACAGACATGCTGTTTCAGAGAGAGAAAACTTACGTTTATGGAGTAACTCAGCGATCATGCAGACGCTCTCCAATTCTTTCCATGGAGTTGTGATGCAAATATCCACTGCCAAACGTCAACACTTAAATCTTAACCGCATAGTAAGGGAAATTCGGACTAACCGTCAGAGTCGTCAGAACATAGCAGATTGCCTGAAGACCCGAAAAGGTGTACTTGAATATCGTGTCCAGGCCACTCATCGTTTAGTATCTTCTCCAGCTTTTGTACCAGCTTTTTCCTCTTGCGCTCCACCTCTGGGGTTGGTATTAGACTGTCATATAGTTCGCGCAGGGTTGTTGTGAGTTTCGCCTCATGGTCCTCTGATAGCCTGCTCTTAATCTTGTCTGGATCAACCGGATCCAGTCTATCCGCTCCGATACTGTATGGCATTCGTCGTCTAGAGAATGGAATGGCGGTCTCGAAGCGACAGCCCCCTAACCTGGGAGGCAGTGGCCGAAGTGATGGCACGTTACCATTTGTCTCCGAATATGCAGAACGGGGCGAATGGTTCTGTGTGGCGCCAGGGGATGGATCACGGGACTCGAACGAGAATTTCCTAGCATGTTGATGAGGTGTAGATGGTACTGAGCTGGTTACCGTAGCTGGAAGATGATTCATCTGGTCGGTTGGGAGCGGCGGTCGGGCGGGTAGGCCGTGCAGACCATTCTGATCTGGTTGTTTCTTTCCCGACATCTTGACTGACATTTCCTTTGCGGACGTTATAAGCACGCGTTCGGCGTTTTCTGTGTGCTTGACTGGCCTATTCCCATGACAGCTCAGGACGCTGAGCTTCCCGTGCAAGCCGTCCTTGGTCGACACCTTGGAAGATGATTTCGACCGCGCGACAGGCTGAGATTGCGTCAACGAAATCGCAGTCGGCGATTGTAAGGTAGTCAGACAACTACCGCCTCCTCGGCTGGAAGAAACAAGCCTGTTATAGTACTGCAGCTTATCCTGAGAGATGCTCAAGTGTTGCGGGAGCAGAATCGGCAAGAGCTCGAGATGAGAGGGCAAGTATGCAATGACAGACTCTGGAGCGTAAATCGAGGTCGTCTTCGATATCGCAGGTTCGGCGGGTAGACGCGTCCACAGGTTTGTTTGATAATGATGCTTGAGTTCAGCCGCGGCCGGCTGGGCGTCCATCAAAGGTTATGGTCAGGATCTGCTCTCGGTGCAAGTCCGGCCTGCGGTTCAGATCTGAGGGTTGAACGGACGCGGGCGGCACAATGCTTGATACGTAGAAGGCACGCTGATAAATGTACAGACGTTATGTGCTTTGCTCGTTCACTAAGGCAACGCGGTTAAGGTTATGTACTCTTTGCTAAGCGCAGTATGCACGCTTGAAAGAGACGCTTCGTCTATTTTCCAACGACCAACTGGTACCTGGTACGGTATTGTTTGCCGCCAGCGCTTGGCGCAGACCTCAAAATCGCTTCCAGAGCACGAGTGTCAAGTTCGCAAGCACACGTTCTTGTCCGCAGGTTGAAGTGTCCCACGACAACTAACCGTCCACTGTGGCGCGTCTCGTGAAGACAACCTTTCAGCTCCAGGATAGCCGTTCCAGACACCAAATCCCTTATCCTGGTCTAAACACGATCGCCTCGGGAACACCCTGTTCGCACGTTGCTGACAGGTTCGAGAACCGGGTTATCGAGAAGAGAAGGATAGGGTCGAGAGAGGATCGGAGACGAACGGAGGGACGATTGTAGGTCGGTCGACGAGCGCGTCAGGTCGAGAAACAAGTCGTGGATCGCAGCAAACTGTTGCGAGCCGGGAAATCAGGCTGAACGACCGATGACCGTGATATTCGAGCAAATCTGCGAAAATGCACACTCGGAGCGACCGCAGAGTAGAGTGGGCGTGTAAAGGCAAATATGCGCAAGTAGGGTATAAAAGCTAGAACATCCGGGAGGTGCTCGGCGTCGTTCGGACGGAATATCTCTCGAATGGCGTAAAAGAAATAAGGGTGAAGAAAGGCGTGGTGGAAATAATCGAGAGGAAACGATTCCAGGCCGACGCGTTGAGGTCCCTAAGAACAAATGCCGGTGAGGCCGGGATTGAGGAGCAGAACCAACCAAGGGCGGTCTTTGTGTCGACAGGGGGAAATAGGGAAAGAATTGATGCTGGCGTAGGGCGAGCGATCGATCTCGAAAGCAGGCAGGCAGTCGAAGAAAGCCAGTCGCCGACGTTGTCGAGGATGAGTGGGAGAGGCAGAGCAGCAAAGACGACGAGACGACACCGACGAGCGACGAAGTGGAATAAAGGGTGATGTCGGTGTTCGGTGCGGTGCGGTGCGGAAATGTAATGCGTGAGTGGTGGAGGAGGTGCCTTGAAGTGCCTCTACCGCTTCGCAGTTCGCTTCGCTGAACCTGAGTGGGTGGTTGCGTGGTGGTGGGCGGGAAGCGGAAGATCAGTTGAAAGCGCCGCTCCTTGGTTTGGACGAAATTCCAATCCAGACGAATGTGCAATGCCGTGGTGGGTGCAGTGCGAGGTGAGTGAAGTGAGGTAGGTACAGCGACAGAGGCGACGGCTAGGTGGTGTCGACCGTCAAGCGTCAACCTGGTCACTGAATCTCGACAGGACGGGAAGGAGGTCAAAGTAATGCGATCTGACCCTGCTCTGCTTGGATGTCAGAGGTGCAGAAAGAGAATACCAGACGAGTTCAAGACCGGAAGGAGTCGAGAGAAAGAGATGGTGACGGCAGTCGGTACCTCCACAGTCGCTGTGTTTCGACGGGAAGTGGGAAACTGGAACTGGGCGCTCGCTACTTTCCAAGTCGCAGTGCAAGTGCCACCTGGGTCGCTAGTGATAGCAGCACTGCAGCCTGTACACAGTCCCTTTACCTGGATGGAGCCAGTGACGCCGGGGCTAAACTGGATGGCATCTCAACTCCCACTCGTACACTAGGTACCTACAAAAAAGGAGCATTCAACATTGGTCTGCTCCCACCTTTGGAATCGCTCATTCACTGGTCTCCCTTCAACGGCAACCCGTTCACGCCGTCAAGATTTCCGTCTCGTAGGTCGGTCCCAGCGATCCTTGGACCCCATTTGAGCGTGCGGTGATCCCCGGTTGTGCCCACAATGAGCGTGCCGTTCATTACGCAGTTACAGCGGATTACCGACCGCCTATCCTTACCTCTCCGGTACCCCGGACGGGAGGACTTCAAGCGCCATTGGATTATTGGTTAAGCCTCGACGACAGTGCTCAGCTTCTCCGATGTGTAAGTTACCGTAATTTCTGGAGACCCTTTGCTGCTTTCTGAGCCAATCAGCGGTCTTGGTACGAAAAGTGCGTTCCGTACAGCTCAGCCCAGGTTAATTTGTTAGGCGTTTCTTGCGACAGGGGTCTACAGAACTACAAAGTAAAATCGGGCACGGGACAACCAGGTTGAGAACGGAGACTTGGATAGGGGGCTTGAAGTATACGAAACGCATCCAGTTGATACTAGTCTCTTGTATGAGGTCAGGTGGAATAAGGGTTGAATTGCGTAGAGTGTCAGGTGTAGTGAAGTCCCGCGCTAACGACTCGAACAAACCAGGCTTGGACTGCACAAAAGAGGTACTTACTGCAAGAGCGCAACCACATAGGTGCCCCCGCTGAAAAGAAATCGAACCTCAGAAAGCCAAAGAAACACGCAAAATACACACTGTGACACTGGAACTGCGGCGAAGAAAGACAAAGTGCAGAAGCGTGCAGGGCTACAGTGGGCAACAGGGCTTTGCAGAAAATACCCAATTCACACAAAAACCCACGCGACATTTTTTGCAGAATTTCTCTGTTGAATGACCGGCCCGTCCTTTTACCGTTGATGGAGATTGAGTCACGAAACAGAAACGACGCACCAGCCAGGAAAACGTATCCGCATTTTTTCCCTCTTCTGTGCTTGAAATTGCCAGGTACCGAGCCGGAAGAAACATGAGCGGAAGCGCGAGCTTTGTTTCGGGGCCGGAATGTTCTGAAGGTACAAGGAACGCAGGTATTTCTGCGGCTTTGTGGTCCAGTGCCATGCACGTCATAGGTGTAGTCTCCTTGGCTCTACCTGCCCCCATTCAGCCAGTCCCTGTTGCATCATCTCGATGCTCCGAGCCCCTTTCCAGCCCACCTCGCTCGTCTCTGGCACGCTACACCCGGACTGTACAGCATTTCGAGTCTCGGCTGGCACCATCGGATTTTGGCCCTTGATCAATCAAACATTCTGCCTCAGCGCGGGGAAAGATCAGAACCGACGACAGTGGTTCAAGGCACATCTTTTTCCACCTTATCGGACAATCTGGTCACTGCTCGTCTTTGGATGAACGGCAAGAGACGGGACCAGATGCAGTGGGGTTGAACGATCTTGATTATTGTGGCTACCGTAGAGGTAAGTGATGGCTCTTTGCGCCATTGATGTCTGGGACATTCATTGTTCGCTCTTGGGATTTCTTCTCGCTCCTGCCCGTCGAGTACAACGGTTGCTGTTCGAAGCGGTACTTAGCCCCCCGCCTGGCCCCCGACCATTCTTTTGGCTCCTGCCGTGTCCAGTTATGTACAATGTTGCCAGACTTTGCCGGTTTCCCCCAGTTTTCCCCGCCCCTCCCTTCCTCATCAAACATGAACCCACTTTCATACAAATGCTGCCTGGGAAAGAGAAGCCTAGTGCCTATAAAGACAGCACCGACCTACGCACGATTGTCCAACCAGCCAACAACCATCTGGACCGCTGACTGAGCGCATATAGGTATATCTATATACTTGTCAGTAGCACGAAAGAATTGCCGATCCAAAAATGAATGCATCCCGTAACTCTTGCACATCCATTCAGGTTCTTGATGATCACCTCGATGACCCCTCATTATTGGGACAGGTACCCGTGTTTGATAAGCACGAGGCGCGCGCTCTTCAACTTGGATGGGCATCTCTTTATTTCCACGAGGACGTCACTACGGAGACTCGACCTACCAGTGGTGGCCAAAGATAGTCTAGCACGGCGCGCTTTGGCTAGGAAAGGCCGTCACAAAACAGTGATAAGGATCATTGAAAGTTCAAAATATATCAGCTAGAGTCCCTTTGAAATCTTTCCGAGAACTGTTTGAAATTTAAGCTCAAAGGTATGAATTAAGACGCTGAAATGCGTAATAAGAGTACACCCAAGATGTAAAGTGCTGACCGTAACATGTTCGGTTTATTTCTACGACCATTCGGCCACCTTCCCCTGCCCCGAGCCCCGTCTCCCCGTGCCATCTACACTCCGTCGAGCGCCCAGATCCTCGACTCGTCTTTTGCTGTACGTACCAGGCATTGCACAAGGCTGTTATTAAGCCGGGCCCTTCTCCTTTCGGTTGATATCACGGATTCAATATATTCAACAGCCGCCCCCTGGCTCGGTCCTTGCAGATTCTTTGTCATTTTTCAGCATCCCCGGGATGGAATCCTCGCATCAAAATGGTCGTCAACGGCAGCTGCGGCTTTTCATGGCATCCTTCACAAAGAAGATGGGCTGTTTTTCTAACGCCGCGAGGGAATGGACACCTTGACCTCTCTACAATTTTCTGGATCGTGCCCAGCACACTAATCGCCTGATGCTGAGGGTGCATGCAGTAATACGCCCATAGGGCTGCCTCTTCAAGATCCCGCCTCACCCGCCGCTACACTGTGTGCGGCGCAGCTATTGTCCTAGTTGGAATTGGGTTCGAGTTAGCCTTGCTCCCGTCATCCTCGACTCGCCTTGGTCACAGTTATTATTGTCATCGTGCGTCAGCTGCCGCCCGACAGAGATGCGAGTTCTGAGAATACCACGCTTTTCCCATCATGGTTGCCTGGAGAGCATTTCCAGTGCTTTGACCGAAACGAAAGCCACGTCGAGGAGCCGTCAAATGGGAAAATACCCATCATTACATCCGAGGACTGCTGCAGCCTCGAGGGTTGCACAATATGTTGCACAACATGCCTCATGGCCTTGTTGTGCTTTGCCCCGATTTCGAGAAGCAACTGGGCTGATGGAGGGGTCAGAAATACAAGGTTGGCTAGTCCAGTCACCCGCCGGTTACACATGAATATTCGACGACTCCAGCAATCAGGAGAGTCTCCGTTCGTTAACAGGGCATCGATTGTTTGGTTTTAATCATTGTTCCTGTATACACTACGGCACAAAATACTGGGGACTAGGCTGAGAGATGTCTAGACCACCGGAAGTGTGCGGTGACGCTGCGCCAGCACTTGGAACGTTGAATGCCTACTTATTCACGGTCAGCTTGATACAGCAAGGCACCAGAACAGGTGGAATCGACGAGACCAAATCTGGTCATGATAGCCTCAATATTCCCAAAGACCGAAGCCAAGCTGCTCTTCGGTACACCTAAGAAAGCTTGGGAGCTGCCAAACGGGCGCAACATGAGCTTAGCTCACTCATAACCTGCTGATCGGAACACGATGTGCGTCCCAGTGAGCATGCTAAAATGAAAAAGTACAACCGCAGCCAAAGCTAAAGGCACTAAAACCCCGGTGATAAGAAGCTGAAGGAATGCATCCCAGACCATCCACATAACCATAGGCACGGTTCCAAAGCACCCTCGAGGCCGTCATCAGCATTCCACGCCTTTGGGATCAGGTATGAAAACCCAAGTTTTCACAGTTTGACAGGCTCGTAGGGTTTCATTTCCTCAACTAACAATAACTGAAATCATTGCAAGTGCATTGAGCACACTGTTCTGATTACTTGTTTGGTAGATGTAAAATTAAGAGCTAGGTAATCTTCGTTGACAACCACCCACAGCAAGGACGCTCAAGTTTTGAGGGACAGATTATTATGCAGACGGCCTGCTCGGAGCGAGCCGGGGCACGCTACCTTGGTGGACGGGAAGTTCTCCCGGGCCCACCCCTTGGCTTCGGTCTAGAAGGACCCACAAAAACCCCGGGGAGTTCCTTCTCCCGTCCGTGATCCACCAAATGTCTAAGACGACGTGCCTCTTCGCCCTTGGCTTCTCTTCGTCGTCGGTTCTGGCAGAGCCCTGCAGCTGATATGTTTCACTGTTTTTGCTTTCTCACTCGATATTCACCAACTGTTCCTGTCGATCGGGAGTATCTTTCATTTCACCGGTGTTGTTGACAGCGCACGTAGGTATCCTCGACGATCGACGGAGATGCAGCTGTAACGGGTGCTTTTCTATGTAGCCGCACCATGGCATCTGGTCATACAACGCATATCCGCATCTTGTACGTCCATCAACATTAAGGAGCCTGGCAAAGGCGCTTCGTGCTTCACCGACATGCATAATAATTACGACCGTCTCGTGGGATTGGCTGAACCAAAGTTTGAAAAGTCCCATCCTCTTGAGGTTTTTCTTTCTTTCTTTTAACAATTTGAACGTCCTCAGTTGGTTGAATACCTTAACTAGACAACAGCTTTGGAACTGACATTTCTCAGCTAGTTGTCAACGCCTTCTAGGGCGGAGTTTCTGCAATACATCGTCTGGCTGGTGAGTATACTGGCTCTGTCTTTCTGTTTGGCTCTCGAATCAAGCATGGGGGTTTGACAGTCAGACAGCCACCAACGCATGTTCGGATCTATACATCTCCTTTGGGAAGTCCACCACGTCATCTTCACCTGATTCGCCTTGATTCAAACTGCAGTCTTCATAAATTTTCTCTGACTTAGGCGCAAAGTAGCGCTCTGAAGGTCAAATCAAAAAGCATACTGCGTACTATCTGATTGCATGGTTAACTGCGATGTCTATCGTTCGCCCGCTCATGTTGATCCCAGCACAGCACATGGAGACACGTCAATCCCCCACGAGATCTCGTGGCAGATGCCAGATCGCTCATCACTTTCTGCCTATCATTTGCTTCTTAACCAGGGTTTCAGGTTTGCGTCGGTGCAATCGGTACGCTTACTTCTCTTTTCAGAAAGCACAACACAGATATGCTCAGAAGAGAAGCAGTCAGCGAAGGTACACAACAGGTGGAGGAGTGGCTGCATGAAAAATTGGAGATTCACAGGTCCAAGGCGAAAGCTAGGTACTATAGTAGAGAATCGATGCTTGAAGGAACGCTCCGTCCAATCGGGCAATTCACGAACTATACAGATCACGATTCCCAAAGCTGCATTATCACTGAGACCTACAACTTCAAACCTTGCTAAGTAGGTACCTCTATGCTAGTGTACATGTGTTCAAGCACGTTGCATGGCTAGGCTAGCTTCAGCTATCATCTTGCTGGATCCTTGTTGTTCATTTTCATTTCGTTAGGGTTAGCTTCTACAGAAGCATCGATTTAGGGAAGACTCTTCCTTTCCGTAACTGTCATCTTTTGCGGGAAATTATTACTCTAATAACACACAAGAAGCAAATTTAAAAGAGACCTGGAACCGATGGCAACCCTAGCTGGTACCACTCAACACACGGTAAATTTGCCCGAGGATTACCGACTTAGTTTTGCATACCACTGTGTTTGAAGCCTGTCATTCATTATACCTTGTGAAGAACCAGACTACGGCAGCGCCAGGCGCCAAGGACCAGGGCCAGACCAGGACTTTCTTGAAGATCTCGAGACTACCTGCCAGTCATTCTGTCTACTGCTTGCTCAAGTACTATATGAAGCGAGCAGTTTCGCCACGTGAGTTGGCTTGGTTTCGGTTTTGTTTCTTTGGTGGTCTTGCCAAGAAGTAAACCTTATTCGATCCAGAACCCAGAAGTTCCAGTCCCATGTTTCGTTCATCTCTTGGCTGTTCCCTTGACATGGATAGGTAGGGAGAACTCAGTTCTCGCATGTATAATGATTTTCATCGACCATCATCTCTGGAGGAGCCAGGCGGTGTCAAGGTTGATGTGGTTAGGTAATGAGGGCTTTTTATATTCGTGCTTTCCTTTCTCGTCATTTGTACGACTTCAGTTTGTACACTTGTTGCTTGGTCTCTATCCTGGCGGTGGCTTGTAGAGGTGGTTTTCGTTTCTTTTTCTTGCTTCATTTGCTTCGTTCATTTTTCCCGTTAAATAACTGTTACTAATAAGACATAAACATGGGATTTGACTAAGACTTTCGTTGGCCTCTTTTCAGAAAAAAGAGAAAAAAATGCTCTCTGAGCTGAAGGAGGACACGGAAAGGTTTCACCGGAAGTTCTCTCCCCAATTCTCCATTTTTCATACCCTGGTTCGGACGTACGGTGAGCGAAGAAACATCGTCACACTAAGTATTCCTTTATACGATGCCTTTTGAAAAGCCAGGCGGCCACGCGCACGCATTATTTACCTTGAATATCTTGCGAAGCTGGCTGGCTGGCTTTGATTCACCCCAGATTCAGGAGCCCTGATATGCAGGACATCCCCTCGACGCTGCTCGACGCCTTCCGACGCCCTTCTTCCCACTTCCCGCAGTTATTGTCTAAGTGTACGACTGCAGGCGGCTTGTGGCCATCTAGTATAGGTGACGTAATTATCATCCATATCCCAAACGAGGTGTGTGGGTGTCATGATCCTTAACATTCAATCCTTCTATTTCACTGACAATTGGAATTCCGACACGGACTCACGGCTCACGAGCAAGCAATGTTCGAGACGTAGCTTCGGCGCCAGGTCCGGAAATTGCCTGATGTGTAACTTCATGCTTATCAACGGCCTCGATATACATCAGATGGGACCGATGATCCAAAACGAAGCAGGAAAAGGACAGGTCCATACACTCCGGCAGTAGTAGTGTCTGCTACTGTCATCATTTATGCTACATTCACCTCCCGTTCCCAAATATATAGCTGGGCCGGGTGTTTCTTTGCTTCCGGAGTGAATTCCATCTGTGTGACAAAGGGGGGTATGGGAAGCTCGATACCGTGATGATGTATCTGGCAGATTGGAATAATCAAGGTGTTTTAATGGCAAGATTAATGCGTAGTGGTTACCCCTGACGTTGGTGAGCATAGTGTAGCTTGTGAGTTTGGGGGGGTCAGCGTGTGCTTCGAAGAGTTTACAGAGATGCTGAAAAGTAGTGAAACAACAGGATGGGATCGACATACCGTAGGTAGAGTGTCTCAGGCTAAACTGAGAAGTGCTGCAGGTGTATTTCTAATACTTGATAATGATGGAGATAGTCCCTTGAGGTATGCCATCACTAAGCCAACCGAGTACATTCAAAATGTCAGTTTCCTGACTAGTCCAGCACCCTAGCAGGTTTGAGGAAAAGAGTACAAGACATCAGGCTGATCAAAGATTGAAATGTATATCGGATCGCTTCCTTCGCTATCAGGTATTTCAATGATCTCATGATTTCTGCCCAAAGGACATTTACCAAGAAGAAGGCACGATCGAGGTTAGCAACGCACTTTAGGTCAATGGTTGCTCTTTCCAAGATTGAGCACACCAGGCTATAAACAACTGAAGCGGGCATTGCTCAACGTAACATGGGATTTTATTTTTGTATTCACATTCTCGTCGACGGGGTACTGGTGCTGGTGGGTAAGACTCCTTTCAGCCCACGTTACCCGTTGGCTTCCATGTGTAACAATTATGTAAAGGAACCAGATTGTTTGAAAGTATTCATCATGTTCCACCAACTGATATACATTTACTACCATTAACTGGGAAGTTAGAGATGTGCGTCAATGTGGGGATAATTTCGACCATTGCCCAGCAACTAGGTTTCAATACCCGGACCATGTTGAAGAACGAGAAACCAAGCTGTCAACACGGGTCTTTGATAGTCAATTTTGAATACAATGACACAATGTTCAGGTAGCTTTGTTTCTCCATGAGAGCCAAAGGGTACGCATAGCCAGGTTCTCTCACTCATGAAATGATAGATGAAATCTTTGGCTGTGAAATAGGGAGCCAACAGTGTCTTATCCAAGTCCCTTATTGACGGAACAGTGGAGCTTTCTGGATACAGTTGTATCACACAGTTCTTTTATTCCATGAGCCCTTGCTTAAACACCATGTTCAAGTCCTAGTAAATTCCGAAATATTGGTTGTGTCAAAGTACCGGTAGCCCTAGCTCAGAGTAGCTAGTTGTAGGTGAAACAGGGGTTCTGACCTTACCCCCATATCCCATGTAAGACATTGAAACTAGCTGCACGTAAATGTCAAAAAGAACGAGATGAAACGAACGCGTCGGGAGAACCAGGTCGGAATATTTCGCTTCCCTCGAAATGGGCACGTTTCAGGTGAGTTACCAAACGTGAGACCGCACACGACGATAGTGTCTGGTCTCAACTGCAACCAGCCCTCCTCTGTTGACCAACGTCTTCGCGAACGATTTTTGATCTACGGGGAGTCCTCAACTTAGTCATATAAGACATATCTCTGACAATTGCTCATACTGCATTCGAATTGACGGATGGAAACGATGCCGAGCTTCGTGTGAGCCGCGCAGTTCGGAGTAGCAGTCAGTCTCACCTCCTTCCCGAGAGGGCCGCAGAGATGGAGATGTGGTGTGATGTGAATATGCCGTTCACATGCAGAAAATCGTCTGAAGATGAGCCACTCAGAATAGGGTGATATAAAACTGTGTTCTAGAATATGGGGTTGGAGAGTAGGCAGGTTGTTGGTGGCTGCCCAGACGTGGGTAGTCAATCTTCTGGGCCGACTGCGGGATTGGATAGGGATCCAGTGAAATAGTAGAGGTACTTCCTCACGGTGGTGTGGATTACCCTTGAAAAAAAAAAAAAAAAAAAAAAAAACCTAGAAAGACTTGTAACCAGCGATAAAATCTATGATATGCGCGAGGCTCCTTCATGACCATTGGGGCGAAAGGCCATCAAGGTTCTCCCATCTGCCGCGGCGGGTCGTTCTTGCTTCAAACTGGATCACCATTGCCTGAGACCGCTTATCCTCCAGTTAGTCAAGACTGAATGTCATTGTTGATGATGAAACGACTCACGCACCTGAAAAGACGTATGGGCATGTTTATCGGCTCAGCAGGCTGCTTGAGCAACTTTGTTTCGGAAAGTTGCTTGTTTGGATTTTCGTCTGGCCATCAAGGTACTCAACAGCGTCGTTTTCAGAAAGAAGTCACCGTGCAGGCGGGTCCATGGCTACCTATCACCAACACCCTGAATGCTGGGTGATATCGGATTCTTAAGACTCATGTCCTAGAGGTACCTGGGTATATCCCGAAACTACCAGGACACCAGTACCTGTAACGATATAATGCAGTAGAAATCCCTGCTTCTACAAATGGAAGCCTTCCTTTATGCATGAAGAACGCTTCCCAATCACAAATTATTTCGTGCCTGAATTTTTTCCCGTACTGAAGCTGCAAACTGCAAATCGCAAGACCTCAAGGCCGGATTTGCAAGAACAAGGGTGCCTTAAAGTGGTCAGAAGCGTCTAGAGGGGTCTGTGCACTCACCTGTCCGTCCTCTTGCACAAGATCCTCTTCAAATGCAAGAAAAATGGCTGCCCGAATTCAGTCGAAATCCGATAAAGGCAATCGTGGTCATGCAAAAGTTCGAGTTAGTCAGAGTCCAAATGTGTTCCTTTATCGCTTACAGATCTACCGATTTCACTGCGTGGTAAGCAATCAAAACAGCGTGCCTGTCTCGAAGCTGTGGATTTCCCAGAAAAACGTACAGTCTGTTGCGTCCACTCTACTTGAAGCATTTTTCGGTATGTGGCTGTAGGAGGAACTGAAGTTTCCGCAAAAACCGGACTCTGGATAGTCCAATTATTTGCGGTAGGAGATGCGGAATGACGACAATTCCACCAAGTACGGCATGTCTGCACCGCTATACATGATTGGAATCGCGATTTGTGCCACCGTGATTTTAGTCGCGAAGGCCTGATTGGAGCTTGATGGCAGTTTCTTGCGGTCTTCGAGTTCCGGAGTCTGGACGTCTTGGTGTCTTGGACCCTTGTTCTGCCTCGATCCGAATCTAGGCATGATAGTCCAGACATGCGAGAAATGTTTCCGGATGTTTCAGGTGGAAGGTTATGGAAATGGAAGCTGTCAAACCGCCCTCGGCCCAGTCCGCCAAAAATCCGAATACCCGGAGAGAGCAAACTCATGTCATGATGCATGCCGTAGATCAAGGATTGGTAAACAAACCATGGGAGCACCAAGATTCCAGCTAGAGAATCGTATGTATGTGGCGTGAAGGAGAGTTCGATGATCGCTGACCTCGAACTCCTAAATCTAGAGGTTCGGACCAAGCATATGCACTCGATTCCGCCTTCCTCTTTCAGCGGCATCATGGTACAAACAGTTGTGCCTAATCTCCACAGGCCTTCAACCTATGGCCGAGTGCATTTGTAAGGTAAGCAGCAAGCTCTGGAAGGTACAATCGCGTCCCCAGGCAGGGGGGCGATGAACCGGTAGGTGTGAAATATTGCCGTGAGCTTGCTTCATGACCTCCAAGGCCGGTTTCAAAGAGATACTTAAGTCATGTTCATTGAATAACAACCCAGAAACGCTAAAGAGGTCTTGGATGAATTCCCAACTAAGAAGGCAACTGAGTGATGTCCATACTGCCCCTGGTGCAGTGACAGTCGAAGTTCAGAAGTTGAAGCTTCCCGTCGGCACCTACCCCGCTAACGGCCAGAGAACGGCAGGGGTAAAATTGGGTCGACATGGGGCATCATGTACGGCTCCGTAACCGGCAGGTACACGGTACCCACTATGCAGTCTTGGGCCCGCCCGCGACCCACGTCTTGGGTTCAACTCCGCGACCTGGACCTTTTCCATTTGTCGCCGACCTTGAATCACTGCACCAGTGCTTTTCTTGCTCTTCCACCTGCTTGAGAGTCCACCATTCACGTCATGCTTAACTCGCAGCACACACCGAGCATCCGACGTTCGTGGTATCAGGCGGTGCCAATTCGGCGACAAAGCTAAGCCGGTACTTTGCCCAACCGACCAACCGACTATCTTACAACCCGACTCACCACCCTTGGGACGTAACCGAATTTTCTCGGGCTGTATATCCGCTGATTATGGCAGGCTTCTCCAACCTCAAGGTCTTCGCTGACCCAAACAAAGATCATCGATTGTGATGGCAATTCGGAAGGGAAGCGAGAAGGACCGTCAAGCCAGGCCAATTACCAAACAACACTCCACCTGCTCCTCCGCGCCAAGGCTTGATTCCATCACCAACCTCCATCACTAACAGTGTCTATCCAAAGCTTCAGGTTGCTCTGCACAACAAGAAGTTTCCGAATGCCCGGGTTTTGATGTTGGCGTTTAGCCCTGGGAACCCGGCTGGGCTGTTTAGCAGCCTGCGGAGGCTAGATACCTATACATGGACCGACAGGTGCACTATGGTGCGCGGTATGCACAACGTCAAAGAACTGTGTCCCATCTCAACCTGCTTGCTGGGAGCTTCGCTTTTTTACTCGGCCCTTGTCTGCCGCCGCACCGGGTACCTATTTAAGTTCTGAAAATGGGTTGCACCGCTATCCAGTGTCATTGACACATCGGCCGTCAAAACTAAGATAAATTCTATAGTGTACCTTCCACCGCCTCGGTGGTCTTGGATAAACGGGTTGGCCTGGTCTGGTCTGTACCTAGGCATTGTGGACGGCCCCGCGTACATTGCATCCGGCCGCTGTTGATGAAAGTGCAAGGTCGAGAGAAGGCCCCGTCCCCCCCTGTTGAAGAAAAGTACCTAAGAATTGGTCCAGCCTCCCATGTCTTGGGGTCTCCAGAGTTCTACCTCTTGGCGGTACCGGTAGTGTGCATGTGTATTTACAGCATGGTACAGTATCAAATTCCTGGGCAACGGTAGACCGCTGCACCACTGCACCATTGCACCAGCCAAATTATAAGGCCGGCGCATGGCTTCGTAATTCCGATACCACTTCTCGTTACGAGGGGAGCCCGCCATTTCGTCGCGTCTCTAGGTGGCCTTCGAAGCGCAAAGGTCGGAACAACAAGGTGCCAGAGCAAATGATGACACAGGCGGCTGTAAGAGCCTCCAAGGCCTCTTTGCAATATCATCACTCTCAATCATCTCGAATTTTGGTTTGCGCTTCGGTCTGTTGTACTTACTGCTGACGCTTGTGAAGGCACGGAGGGAACGAAAGGACTTTCTCCCACCAGTCGACGATGAGTGCGAAAAAAAAGGGGATCACACCTGCACACCCTGACAGACCTGACCTCTCCTGGCTCGAAGAACCACCACGTCAGGCAGATCGACCCACGTTCCGCACATTCGCCGGGACTAGCAACCTCCATCTCCCCGGTCTTTTCCTCTGTCGCAACCCTCCACTTTCCCACTTCTAGCCTACGCGTATCAGCGGTCGTAGTGTACTGCCAGTGCTGCCCACTCTTCTCCTAAAAACGCCAGCTGCGCGTCCAGCTGCGACTGCGACTTTTCCCTTCCTCTCCTCCTGTTTTGTTCTGGTTTGGATCTCGACTGCCAATTGCTTTTTCCATCCCGCTCCCGACCCCTTGGCCCGTCTGTCGATTCAGCATAGAGGGAACAAGGTTGCCGACGACAGGTAAGCACCAACTGCAAACAAGCCCGCAAATCGCACGAGCGACAATCGAGATGGAAGCGTGATTCAATCTTGGGAATCAAGTCGATCGAGGGACGTGGGAGGCGCAATCAGCCCTTTCTTCTGCCGGCACCGGGCGGTCACCACCGCTGGCTGGCACCACAGGAAAACGAGCGCAGATGTTCCATCAGGTTGCAGGGGAAACATTTTTTTACCTTTCCCAAGATCCAGATGCCAGTCACTCCAACTTGCCTGCCTGTGCGCCACCACGCCCGAATCGATTTGGGGGCCCAAGGAAAAAGACAATTCCATCTCCTTTCGAAGCATAGTCTGCACCGCATTGCATATTACCATCCCGTTTACACCAGCCCCGATTCATTATCACACCTTGACCCCTTCTTGTCCTTGCCTGCCCCTTCACCTTGACCACCCCTCGGTCTTTCCTGTCTCGTGCTGAGCAAGGAGGAACCGCCACCGTCCTTCACCTTAGTCGTCCAAACCTAACGCTTGGCGCCTTGTCCCTATTATCCAGCCGCTACTGGAGAGCACACCACACCTTGACGGTCTCAGCCTAAAAAGATCTTCTGAATTGCCGACTGACATCCCGCAGAGTCAACTCCAGACCGAGATCCCACCAACCTGGTCTCTCCCATCCAGGTTGCCATCCTCTTCCTGCGGCCTTCCGATATATAAACGCCCGACGTCGTCCTCGATCCACACCGAGTCCATCGATATAATGTCCGGATACTACGAGCCCCCTCAACCCCAATGGCCTCCCGCCGGCGGCCAAGCCTCGGGCTGGGAACACCAGACCCCTCCTCCTCCGCCCGCACGGTCCGGTTAGTCTCTGCTCTGCTCCCTATGGCGTCGTCCCTTATATTCCAGCCTTGCTTGCATACAGTCAACAGAGAAGACTAACTCTTGCATTCCATCATCAGGTGCTAGCTCTGCCGTCCCCCGCGAGGAGTCCGCCGCTTTTGCTTATCAGCTCGAGGGTACGTAAATACTCCGGCAAGCTCCGGCCCGCTTGGCTGCAAACCGAGCCCTGTTCAAAACCGCCCGCTTCGAACATCAAAATGCCTCTACGTTTACATGCACTGCGGGATGATGGTACTTGCCGGCATGGGGACAGTAGTTGAAGGGAGGACACATACTGACATAGACTATCTGCAGAGGTCGACCGCGCCATCGACAACCTCGTCAAGAGCGGAAAGATGTTTGGGATGCCTGGTGGCCGCCGTGAGTCGTTTCCTGTTCCCGGCCCAGCCAGATTCTACCCAGACTTCGGTAAGTTTGCCTGGGACTGGCCGGGCTCACCCCAAGTTCCTCAGCCCACTAACGTGAAATCGTAACAGGCGGCCGCATGGGAGCTGGACCTGGTCCCCGTCCCCACTCCATGGTCGACTTCAACGATGCGCGCGGCCCTCACCAGCCCTCCAACTTGCAAACCTTCTATGCTGCCCAACGTCACCAGCCCTCGCGCGGCTCCAACGAGGCGGAGCAGATGATGCAGGCCAAGAGGAGACTGGCTGCCCAGCGGGAGCGGGAGCTTAGGAACTACCACCAAGAGCAACAATACAACCGAAGTAGGCCGCCCTCTTCTGTATGAATCAGTTTCCCTATCACAGCCAAACGACAGGGAGGACGAAAAAAAAACAGAAAATCATAAAAATTAGATTCGGCGCCTTCGCGGGTCACAAAAACACATTCTGATCTCCTATTGTTGCATCACCACAAGTGCGGTTCGACGCAACCCTTGTCCTGTGTGTCCTGATATCGTCTGTAGAGATCGACAGATCGGCGCCCTTGGTCGACTCTGGCTGCTCACTCACATCCATCCTCAGACCATTTCCCTCATCTCTCCGTTTACGAAGTCTGACTAACATGTCTAGGCGTCCTTGCCGACTCATCCTCGCAGTTCGGTGCTGCCAAACCGGATCGTACCTTGAGCCCAGGCAGCGGCCTGTCTGAAGAGGAGCGCCGCAAACTGATCGCCTCGCAGCGCAGTGCTTTGTACGGCGAACAGGGCTTCCCTGATGCTGGCGTTTATGGTGAAGAGAATGCCGGTCCTCGGTTTGGCTTGACAGCTGGCCAGAACCTTCGCGGAGCTTCTCCAATGGCCTTTGATTACAACCAGGTCCCTCCCGGCTTCCCACCTCAGTCCCAGATTGAAGGCGCCCAAGGAACTCAGTCTGCCGGCCCGCACGAGCGATCGCGTGCTAATAGCAACACGAGCCCTCAGTCGAACCCGTCCGGCGGCAAGGGTATCTTTGACGCTCCTATCGGGCACCAAGCGAACCGTACTAGTGCCTCGTCTCCTGGAGGCTCGCCGCCGCGTCAAAGCGCTCCCGGCAGCAAGCCTGGACAAAACACTGTTGCGCCTATTGGAACCCGGCCATCGACGAGCAATACCGCCACGAACCCTGCTTTGAACAAGGGCTCCACGACCTCTCTTGCGTCCCCGTTGAGCCAAAGCTACAACGGTACGGCTAACAATGAGGCTGGCAACAACGGTTCCGCCGCTCCTGCTTCTGCAACTACCGAGGGCCCCAATGTTGGTCTTTCTGGCTGGGGTACCCGTTCCAACGGCTGGGGCAAGGTGGGCAATGTCCAGGCCAGCGTGTGGGGCTAGAGGTCGTAGACGTGTTTAAGGGGGAGGACGCCCCCAAAGGGGACGGTGACTACGAAGAGGATGAATGACAGCGCTTTGAAGAAGCATAGGAGCTTCCCGGAATCCGGTATCCACAAGCGTCTGACTGCAATGACTTGTTCAGGACTTTTTGCACAATTGGAGTCTGGGAAATGGGATCCATTCATGTGGTGGGGCAGGGCGCGTCGGATATGGATGGCAATGGGCAAATGATTTTTTCTTTTGGCCGGTTTGGTTGGTTGGTTGGTTGGTCGGTTGGTTGGTTGGCTGGTGTCTTGAATGTTGCGTGTGGTTGTTGCTGCGAGCGTGCGTGCGTTTGGTCTGAATTGGGATAACCCTCACCAAAAATTGAGCGAGTGCCAAAGTGCAAGGGGGTTTATGGGATGGCATAGGAAACGAAATGGAGGGTTATACAATGTTGATGTGGCTGGATGGTACGGAAGCGGTTTTTAATTGTTACGGAAGACTGGCGGATTGAATTGGTGGCGGTGCGTTGCGAACGAAACGGGACGTCTGGTTTTTCTATGGTTTTGTTGGTTTGCAAAGAGGTGGTTCGAACGTATAAAACAGGATTTGGCGGAAAGCTTGTTGGGCTGTTCATGTTATGTTTTTGGTCTTATTCTATGGTGTTATATTTCACAGCTAGTACATCTTGCGGCTCTTGCATTGGCATTTATTTGAATTTGGCGTTCAAGGACAGTTCCCTTGTGATATCACGAAGATCTGATAACGGCGTCGATCGATGATGGATGAGCGAATGAACGATGCTTGAATCGATCAGGCGACCAAGACACTTAACACCGAACGAGCGGGCAAAAAAAAAAAAAAAAAAAAAAAAAAAAAAAAAAAAAAAAAAAAAAAAAGGAAAAAAGAAAAGAAAGACCGATCGTCGATAAACAATGTGTAGAGGATGGAGGCCTTGGTATGGGTGTAATGTCATTCTTCCATAGGCGATTGTAGAATTGATGTTTTGGGATATCTATTCTTTCTTGTTTTGAGGGCTACGGGAGGCAATCGTTTTGAGGACTATCGGGAG
Organism: Neurospora hispaniola; assembly: GCF_033458365.1. Taxonomy (NCBI): domain Eukaryota; kingdom Fungi; phylum Ascomycota; class Sordariomycetes; order Sordariales; family Sordariaceae; genus Neurospora; species Neurospora hispaniola. The sequence continues at coordinate 3,846,654 of NW_026944407.1, read as the reverse complement.
GTAAACTAATAAAGAAGGTTAGTTTATGAAGATGAATGACAAGATTCAATTAGGTACATCAACGCCCCTATACCATCCATACACCCAGACTTAAAAGGACTCGGTCGTAGACACCAAAGGACACTCGAAGAACGACCCCTATGTGAATATGCGAGATCCCAAGGTAACAAAATGCGGCAAGAAACATGACCTTACGGCAGCGCTGTGTAACACTACGACGGCTGATCACAGTCACAGACAGGTCGGATAGGAGCTCGCTAGTCAAACAAGTCGGGTTTGTCATTTGATCCCAATCTGATATGCTCCACCTACGTATTACCTCGTCTCATATCCAACCCCCATTTTGTATCATTATCATATCCCAGAGGACGGGTGCCTCCACTTCTGCTTGACATGAAATGAACGGTTTTTAAGCACCGTTCCGTCAGCGACTCTTGGCCACCCGACTCCCAACTGTCCTCCAATCAACTCAACTCCTTCTGACAAGAAGTTATCGAGACAACCACTCCTTATCGGAAAAGACTCTTCATCCATTGTTCACACCCTCTTCGTCCCGCTTGGATCATTCACTCACACCCACCCTCGCCCCCTCACATGCCCCAAATGTCCAATCACACCCTCGCCCCAGCCTCCCCATCAGCCAGGGCCTTCTGCCTCGCCGCATTCAACGCCTTTAACTTGGCGGTTCCCACGCCCGCCACACCCTCACTCTGATCTGCGCCCAACCACGGCTTCTTGGAATCGCCCAGCACGCTTCCAGCCAGGAAATACACCACCAGTCCCAAGATAATGCACACAAACGCAATCGGATACATAAAGTGAATGACATACTTGAACACCTTGACACCCACAATGACGCCCCAGAAGTTGGCCGTTAAAAGGGAAATATCGAAAAAGGCGGCGCTGCCCATGCGCAAGATCAGGGGAGCGAGGGAGTAGAAAATCAGCATGGCGAAGGTGTAACCGACTAGGTAGCCGGCCACAGGGCCGTTCCAGGTAGCGTCCGTGGCGGCCTGTCGGTCGAAAATGGCGGCCTGGACGCCGTTGATGATGACGCCGAAAAAGCCCAGGAAGGAAAGAACCTCGTAAACGGGCCGTTTGGAAACGAACCACTCTTCGTAGACATTGGAGATTCCGTACAAGGTGGCGCCCAAGAGGCCAAAGAGGTCGCCCTTCAGCATGTTCACTCCGGGACCTCCGTTGGAACCGGTGATGTGGTCCGAAGCCAGCAGGATGCCCATGCCGCCGCAGCAAATCAGGATGCCCCCGATCTGAAACCATTTGTACCGCACTTTGAGGAGGGCAAAGGAGATGATGACGACGCAGACAATGGACCAGAAGTTGAGGAGTTGTGCTGACAAGAGGTTGGTGTAGCGGTAGGCCAGGACGGTGAAATAGTTGCCTTCGACATCGAGAAAACTGAGAATGATGTACTTCCAGCTGTTGCGCCAGGTTTGCTCAAAGAACTTGCGAGGGCCGCCGGTCTTGTAAAGGGCAATCGGGAAGTAGACGAGAAAGATCAAGGCGTAGACAAAGATGGTTTGGATGGCGGGGATCGAGGTTCCCAGTTCGCTGAGGAAAGAGGAGAAGGTGTTGGTTGCCGTGATGCAGAGAGAGAGAATTTGCCCGATGAGGATGACCAGCCAGAAGTCAACGGTCAGGAGGTACGAGTACCAGTGCACGTTTTGCGCTTCGAGCTTTTGGATGCCGAGGGCGACGAGGTCAGGTTCGTCAAGGCCGGTGAGGACAGCATTGTTGTTGGGAGCGGCGCCGCTGGTGTTGGAGGTGGTCTGCTCGGCGGTGACGAGGGTGGTGGCGCCGTAACTTTTGACTTGGGTCATTTCCGGCTCGGAGCTGGAGGGGGTGATGGTGTTGTTGGCCATTTTGGGCAACGGAGTGGGGTGGTGAGCTGGTGGATCCCAAGTTCCAAAAGTCACTTTTGTGACGATATTGCTGCTTTGTGGTAACAATACTTGTGAAACGCTGATGGAGAAGTTCTATTGACCGTTTGTATAGCAAGAGCTCAATCTCGGGTCTCAGAGGTATAACGTCTACCGTAGGTACCAGTTCAGCTCCAACAAGAGGAGTGGTGAGGATGTTTTCTGTTCAAACTGTTTCGTAGTTAAGACGAGTCGTTGTTTTTCTTGTGATAAGACAATTGGCAATGACCCGCTCAAGTCTTTCCTACGTCTTTGGAGCAAGCGCAAAGACTTGAAGTCGCCTGCTCTTCTCAAATTTGGTGCTCGTGTATGACTCGGCACAAGTAGGCCTCGTTTTGTGCCGAGTTGCTAAGGGAGTCGGAAGACGCCGATGTCGTGTTGTACATGTGGTTGTTGTTGTCGTGGGAGCTTTAAGGGTGACTGAGAGAGTCGGATCCAAATTGGTCAACCCAGGTGACGAACGAGTCGCGGGCGATTGTTGTCACTGGAGGTCAAACAGGGGAAGAGAGAGATGATAAAGATGAGCGAAAACAGTCTTTCTTTTCCTATGGTAATAGCTACAATAAGGAAGAAAGGGTGGGAGGAAAGGTGGGTGATGGAAGTCTGTGATGGAAGAGTGAAAAAGAAAAGAAGAAAAAACAGCAGACAACATGCCGGGGAAAGAGTGTGGTTGATATACTCTGGTGTGCAGATGAATGACCTGCACGATAGGGCTACGCTATGGGTCTCTATCAGGTGCTAGACCTCTGCCCAGTACATATGCGGCAAGATATTGAAAAATTCGGGCACTCCCGATTTGCAGATGGCTAGGCGTGAGAAACACGTTTTTTGTTAGCAAACAGATCGGCGACCTTTTTCGCCTTTTTTCCGCCTTTTTCCTCCTCTGAGGCGGACGAACGGTCCAGTTGGGGGAAGAGGAGCCGTAGAAAGAGGAGCTGGTCAACGGATTAAGCTCCTGAAAAGAGTTTTCTGGACCGGGCTCTGGCCCCACCACCACCGGAACGGACCCACTGGAGGCTCTCGGCCCTGACTGGGATCCTGGCTCTTGGGACTGGACGAGCAGGCGGGGAATGTTTGCCGGTTATCGCGGCGGGAGGGGTCCACGGGGGTTTGCCGCGTGGAAGGCGCACGGCCGCCGACCTCAACCGGCCCCGTCCCGTCGCTGTTACCAACGTCTACCGATCGGCACCCGACGGGTTTGACCACCTTCCCTCGATTACCTACTCACTTTCACGACAAACTTTGTAGCTGTATGCGAACCAAGTGGCGATGCTGACGTCTTTCTCTCCGCCTTCGCTTCAATTACCGTGCGATATCGATGTGCGATCATGGTCGTTCGTATCCCCGCCATATACAGCAGCAGAACCAAGATGGTTAAGTACATTCTATAACCCATCCCATTTCCCGTCACCTTTACCCCCCGCCCCGATCTGGCCATTCTACCAGCTCCCATTCCTCCTCCTCCCCATCCTCCTCCCTCGTGAATTGGGCTACCAACGCTTCAACTCCCCGTCTCGCCAGATCCATAACCTCTCTCGACGCGCCCCGAACAACCCTCGTGATATTATCCATAGCTTCGTTAATCTGACCCTCTACATCCCATTCCCTGTCTTCCTCTTCCTCTTCCTCTTCCTCTTCGTCGCTACCACTTTCAATTCCCAGCACCTCCTCCTCCCCATCCTCCCCATCAACCTCCCCCTCGAGCTCCCCCTTCTCAAGTCCCTGAACCCGTTCAATTAACCCCCCTACCACCTCCCTCACCCATTGTTGTGGAACCTGTTGCGTCAACAAGTCCTTTGACCACTGCGTTAACCCTCTGACCATCTCCTCCTTCCTCTCCTTTTCCCTCTGTTGCCTCCAGGTGGCCATAGCCGCTTCCCTTGCTTCTTCTGAAGTACCTTCTCCGAAATCCGTGACAGTTTCCGACACAGCCTCCGCAATGGCATCATAAACATGATCAGGATCATCTCCAGCGCGAGTCAAAACCCGGACCAGCCTCAAATCTCGCACCTCGCTCAGATGCCTGTGCAAAGCATCACCCGCTGTTTCGGGGAAAGCAGCTTGTCTGGCAGCTGAATGCTGGAGGAGGTCGTGTTGAAAAAAGTGTATCTGGACCTCGGGCAGGTTTCGTCGTCTTCTTCGGGTTGTGCATGTTTGGGCTTCTTCGCTTCCGCGGGTGAAGATCATGGGTATACCGAACGGACGAGGTAGAAGGGGATGTGGTTGACCATGTTGACGGGGTCGACCATGCTGAGAAGCTTGGGAGTGGGATAGGTGTTGGCGTTGGAAGCAAGCGTATTGCGTTTCGGTGAGGAGGTAGACTTGGCCCCAGACTTGCGTGTGGAGGTCGTTTTCGACATGTTGGGTTTGGGTATGGTTGTGAACTTGAGGATGGGAGTCGGAGACGGCGGTAGAGGTGGATCCGAAGGATGTGGCCGAGTTGTTCAGGTCGGTGGAGGGAATGGGAGCAGGAGTTGGAGTGCCATTAGGCTCGGGCCAGGCACCAGGTACTTGAGTGGGGAAGGGCGCGAGCGCGGACCTAGACCGTCGTCGAGAGATGGGTTGTCTCCTCGAGCAAGGACTGATGGTAGATATGGCAGGAGATATGCTGAAAGATTTGGCGTTGGTGTCATTGGTGGCCGGATTTTTGGGCAGAGACGGAGATTCCAGCATTGCAGACCACGAGCTCGTACTATTCCCGGTGGGCTGTGCCGTAATTGTCGATGTCATGGAGGAAGAGGCAGGGCGTCTCTTGACTTTGGTGATGGTCAAGTCTCCACGATGGTTAATCACCAAACGATGTCCATCGAGACGGGCAATCCCCTGTGATCGTGCATGCGGGCAGTATTTGGCTATGAACTCCTCATGGGGGATACCGATGGCCAAGACTGGGATGTCCATGGGCCACCACTTCAGGACGGTATTTCCGATCATGGTTGTCATGCTGGGCGGGAAGCCAAAGGCGCTGGATGACATAGAAGTAATGAATGAGAGTGGGTTGAATTGGCTGTAGACGAAAGCGAGATAGTGTGGACGCCTGGTTCGAACGGGGAAACAGAAGTCAAGAGCCTAATGGGCAGGCCCGGGCAATTTATGTTTGGAAGACGTTATGAGATGGACAAGGCCAATATGCTTCGCTCAAAGGACAAGTAGTCTTGAAGCTGCATATTCCATGCGGGAGGTGGCGGACGAGGCCCGGAGGTCCGGATCTGCCGATGTTTATCAGTACAGGTATAACGGGCATCAACTTGGATCTACGGACATGAACTTGACTGACCGAAACGACAACAGGGAGAATGGAGCCGTCAGCAAGAATCATTGCGGGTATGTGCTGTAGGCGGCGGTTTTATGTCGTTGAATCTGAGGCCCGTAGGTATACTGCATACCTTATCAACGCCCGACGCTGCAGCGGAAGACGAGACGGTCATCACGAAGGGCCGTGGTTCCGGGTATCATTACATCTTGCAGCAGGAGTCCCAGTGCTTCACATAAGTCAAGCAAGCCAAGTTTGCTGGAGTCATGCTTGGTTGAACTGTGAGGATTCCAGTTGGACTTGATTTGTGTGGAAAACATAATTGAACTGAATTACTCAATTGACATGTTGGGACCAAGAGTCTTTCTTCCGGTTATCTACCAGGGTTAATCTCCATCACACCACACATTAAGAAATCCTTCCCTCACTGCCACTTCCGAGGAAACGAAATTCCGTTCAATGCTGGGGTGCATCAGGCTATACACATGTATCTACGTGGACTAGAAACGCACCGCCGGAAAGGTATATCAGCTCCAAAGATTTTGATCCTCTGACTAAACGCGCGCCCAAATTCGTCATTACACAAGTCAGGACTGACCTTGAGCTTGCTTCGACTTGGCCGAATCCTAGGCACCTAGCTTTGCTTTGCTTAAATTTACCCAGATTTTGCTTTGATTGCATGCGACGTTGACTTGTGAGAAGCACTGGGCAGGACTCTCCTCCTTTCCTCCAAGCTTGTGTTGGTAACGACGTGGCCAACATTTAAGCTTGATCACAAGCATGGATTAGACGGTGCTCAACGAAATGATTGAAATTAAAGACTTGCCCAAACCCGAAGAAAAATATTCCAAAAAAAAAAGAAAAAAAGAAAAAACCTAGGGTGCTATGCAATTATGAGAAATTCCAAGATGAACTATGTATACACTAATCGCTACTTGTTTGTTGTGCCGATGTTCCAATAAACCAAAACCTTCCTTTCTAGAGTTTCCCATTATCCCTGCCATTCTAACAAACATCCAGTTGCTGATTGAAACGATGGCGGGAAGAAATATGCAGATGTACGAGACGTTCAAGTCTCTCTTCCCCTCCAATCCCACTTAAACCCCTCCAAGATTCCCTCATCTTCCACATCCTCCTCCGAGTCAAATATGACAAGTGTGACTTTGTACAAGAAGCAACCCCCCCTTCCCCCAACAGGTGCACCGAGGCACTCATTTATCCCACAATCTCGACAGCACCAGCAGCAGCTCCGCCAACTAAAACATGCCGGTTCCAAAACCATCCACCAACCTTGGGTTCGGTACTGTTGGCCGTTCTGGCGCCCTCTGCTTCGGCTGCTTAACGCTCAAACCCCTCGCAACCCCAATACCCCACACCCTCGCAACTTCTTCAGGGTCCGCTGCATCTTCTGCACCACCAAGCATGGGCGTCTGTGCCCTACTCGGTGCCCGGGGCGGATGTTGGCCAAAGATAGGCGTCATGGGCGGTGGTCTATGCGCGCCCAATGCGGTTGACGGTCTCGTGCCTATGCCTGTGTCCGTGCCGTCTTCGTAAAGTCCATCAAACGTACCATCGATTGCGGGCGTGGTGGCCCTGCGGAGTGGTGGGGTGTAAGGGGCCTGTTGGCTTTGGTCGTGCTGCGAAGGCGGGCTGGTGGTGCTACGCGAGTCAGCATCGGGACTGAAGTTGAAGTTGAGCGGCGCGGGTATGTGGGGCCTGTTGAGGGTTGAGGCGCGCGGGGCGGGCGGGGCGGGCTTCAAGGGCGAGATGATGGCGGGGCCGGGACCGATCATGGAGTCGGGCGTTGGAGGGCCCGTGGTTGTGAGGGACGAGGCGGAGGTCGGATCACCAAAGGTGGAGCTGGGGCTGATGTTCTGGCTCGAGCCGGTAGGGCCGAAATCGAAGTTGAAGCCGGCGTTGGCGAGCGGGCTGACGGCTGGTCGATGCGGTTCCGGGTCGGGAGTCAGGGCCGGCGTCGGCGGGTTGAAGTCACGTCGCGGAGGGGGATGGCAGAGCTGCGGAGTGTTGGATCGCTGGGGCGAGTTGAATGTGCTACTGTCGGCGGTGCCCGGGTACGGAGAGCTCATGTTGCCGCCGGTTGTGGATGCTGTGTCCGATCTTCCTGGGCGAGAAACAGGTGTCGATCGACCGCTGTACAGACTGTACTCTTCGAGAGCAGGACGACGAGTTCTGAAAGCTGCTGCCGGTGGCCCTCCTCTCCTCGGGGTTGGTATTCCATAGCCGCTACCGCCCGCACTGCTGAATGATCCGGGATGGCTCGAGATGATGGGCGTTTCAGGATCGTCCTTGGCAATCGGAGTTGGCGGGTCTTCTGCTGTCGGTGACTCGGAAAACATGTCGGCGACCATCGGGTTAGCTGCGCTGGTTCTGGTTGGAGTACGCAGCGGCGCAGGCTGGATCGATGATAGAATCGGCTCGTCATCGTCTTCGTCCTCCGACAAATGTAACTGGCTGTAGATGTTGCTAGCGGAGTTGAGGCTCTTGTCGTCAAAGCTGCGTTGCTGGTCGTCCAGGCTTCGGCCTTTCTGGGCACCGATGAGGCTCCTCTCCAGTTCTTCGATCCTCATCGAAAGACTTTGTCTTCGAGGGGAGATGACGGTCAAGGTGTCACGTCTCGCTCCGAGGGTCTTGATTATCGGCCTGGAGAAAATCGAATCATCGTCGTCAAGCAGGTGCTCTGCGATGGATTCCGGAGGCGAGGGCGAGTTGCTCCCGGTTTCGGCCGCGGAGATACCCTTTGGTGACCGAACTACACCCGGTCTGGAAATAGATCTCGGACTTGTTTCATCCTCCTGGCTAGGTTTGGCCGGGCCAAGAGTCTTCACAGCGGGGCTTTGAGGACGGCTATGCAAACCAGGAATCTGCAGGCGTGGGAGGTCCCCCAAAGTGGCATGCCCGTGTGACAGAGGACCACGAGTATCTACGCCTGGTTGTTGAGGTAGTGGCTTGTTGGGCGCGGAAAGAGGTGTAGGCCCACCTGGCTGTTGAGGAAGCGGCTTGTTGGGCGCAGAAAGCGGTGTGGGACCACCATGCGGAGGGCCTTGACGGGGAGATCCTTGAATAAGGGGGCCACGAAGACCAGGACGCAGAGGGCCGGGAGGTCCATGTGGAGTACCATGAGGACTAGGGTGAGGGCCAGACTGGTGAGGCCCATGGGGAAGGGGCCCGCGTGGAGGTCCATGAGGAGGGGGAGTTCCACGATAAGGAGCGCCATGGGGAGATCCGTGCCGAGGAGGTCCTTGGTGAGGAGACCCTTGGCGGGGAGTGCCCTGAGGTGAAATACCATGGGGAGGCGGTCCCTGGCGTGGTGGTCCTCGGTTGGGTGTACCCGGGTGAGGAGGTCCCTGATGCGGCATCGGTCCTCGGTATGGTGGGCCTTGGCGCGGAGGTGCTGGGTGAGGACCCGGATGGGGACCGGGTCCGCGGGGTCCTGGAGCTCCTGTGCGAGGTGCGGGTGGGTGTGGAAGGCCTTGCGTGGGTGGTCCATGGCGAGGAGGACCATGGCCAGGGGCCGGAAAGGGGCGAGGCGGTCCGTTGGGGCCACTCATAGGCATTCCACCTCGGCTACCGGGTCTCTGATCAATGTTACCACGAAAGATTGGGGCGGGACCACCTGGTCCATCGTGCATCCCACCACGACTTCCCGGTCTCTGGTCGATATTGCCTCGAAACACCGGTCCAGGGCCACCAGGCCCGCCATGCACTCCTCCCCGGCTACCTGGTCTTTCATCAATGTTCCCTCTGAACACGGGGCCCGGTCCATCCTGCATGCCGCCCCGGCTACTAGGTCTCTCGTCGATATTCTTCAGAACCGGGCCTGGCCCATTGAGGGGATCTAGCAGAGACGTATAGTGAGGTCTTGCCAAAGGCTCAGTGGGCGACATCTCGTCCGAAATCTTGTCCTCCCCAACGTTTCGCTCGAGGATTTGCTGGTCTTTCGAAATCGGCCCTTGCACGTCCTCCGCATCTTCGTCCGACTGAACCAGTCTCACACCTGCCTCCACCTTCCTCTCCACTGGCGAGTGAACGACGTTGGTGCCCATGGAAATAGCTGGAAAGTCCGTGGCAACCTGACTCAAAGGGGACTTGGGCGCGACAGGTGCGGTAGAGGCCTTCTTTATCGTGGGAATATCGGGAAGGTCAGAATTGTCCCACGGTTTGCTCTTGGCGTTCGCAGTTTGGGGGCGCGGCGACAGAACCGGACCCGGGCCGTGTGCCAAGCTTGCCGCAGACCCGTTCATAGCGCCAAACTTGGCCCGCAGGTTCGCATCCGAGGCATAGTGTTTGACGCCGGAGGCGTTGTTGCTATGCAGGTCGGCAAGGTTGGACATGCTCGAAGTGGCCTGGTTTTGGGCGCCGATGCCGTGCGCATAGGGAGCGATGCCAGGCGGAGGAAGAATCGGGGATGCCGCTGCATCGGATCGGCTGCTTTCGTTGGTGATGGCTCGTTGCAGGGATACCGATTTCTCAGAGTCCGCACAGCTGTTGTCCCCCGCCGCTGCTCTTTCGGGCTTCCTGTTTGCGCCATCAGTATCGGTGTGTGGTCATGATGGCATGGGAAAGATGCGTACCCCTTTTTCTTGTCGCCGAACTTGATACCGAATAGCGATACCATTTTGAAGATAAACGAATGACTGGATCAACGAAAGATTCAAGGTTTACAAAAAACACATTACTGCGCGAAAAAAGATTAGAACCAACGGCCGATCAGGTGGCAAGAGCAAAGACTATCACCAACCCAGCTGCTGTGATGACAATGCAAGACCACCTGTTCCCGGGTAGGTGAAGCACCGAATGGCGGAAAAGAACGTTGTTGTTGATCAAAGAGGATTGTCTATAAACAGCCCATGTCGACGGGGAAACAGAACGTGTATGGTATACTTTTCACAGAGTTGAGGTCTGGCAAGCCGGTCCCAGCTGTCGTCTCTTGACTGGATATCCAAATGACTATGAGCGAGTGTCTTCAAGCTTCTCGGCGTCGTTGCGCGATCCGGGCGCGGGAGTGTAAAATGAACGTGTTGGTGTGGTCGCAGGGACGTGGTGCAGCAGCCAATTGGCGACAGAGTTGGGAGAATTAAAGAAAAAAAAATTAACTGAGAGAGAAAAGATAAAACGAGTGATCAGATCCCAAATGGGAAGGTTGTCGAATGACTGTTGTTGCTGTTGTGAAGGAGAGTGCAGTGACGGGAGAGAAAGACGGACGATAAACAAGGTTGGCAGGCTGCTGCTATCACCAGCAACCGTGCGCTTCTCGACAGGGATGGGAAGGGAAGCGGGAGAAGAGATGAAAAAGGAGGAAAAGAAGGCCGCTGTCGAGGGCGTCGTGCGGTATTTGGGATTGCGCCGTCGAATGAACGTCGCGTGGGTGGAGCGACCAGACAGGGTGCTTGTTCGCTTTTTCCGCTAGTGTAGCGTCGTGTCCAGGGGTTGGGTCAATCTGTACCTATTTATTCTGTACACTAGAAGCATCTTGGTGAGCTTCCATACCTAGCAGATGACCATGATGCCAAAATGGAACCGGATGCAATGTCATCAAATATCTGGAACGGCACCAGTCTGAAGACGGGCAGAAAATAGTCCGTAGCGCCGGTTACCGTCGCAATCCGGCCGTTGGCACATGTCCAGACTGAGTGAAGCTCTCCCGAAGCTCCGACTCCCGGTCCATCGTTTCATCCTCCAAGGCTTAGGTTATAACGTTTGTACACATGTCGCGCAGACTGCTAGCACCCTGCGCGCAACCAGCCGAACATGTCGCAAATTGTTTTTGTGCGCCGATACGACAAAGATAGCCAGCATCTGGTACTACGTATCCATGTTGACAGTTGACCAAAGTCCGGGGGGGTTCGTGTTTGAATCTCGAACGAACTTGTCCAAGTTGCGCTCCAATGAGCCAAGATTTTCCAGGGGTTGTGCCTGATCGTCAGGGGTATGCCACCGGAAATGACGTCCGCTCCTGATTCGATTGGACCGGGCCGTTGACCGTTCGTCTGACAGCCGCGGTGTCCATTGTCTGTTCATCATGTCTATCCCTGGGATGGGGTTGATCTCCAGCTTGGAATCCCAATGCCGCACGTGTAATGACCATGGACTGGTCTCCATCACAACATATCAAACCCAATTTCATTTGATTGGCCTTGGACTTCAGTGATGTCAGTTTTAAAGTGTGGTGCAAGTGTTGGCTAAGTACGCGGTACACTGATCAACATGCGACGATTTCGGTACGTGCCATTTGCACTGACTGGCCGGCGACCTGCCGCGCACGTGGAAAAATGCTTCACATGACGCTCCAGTCCCTTTGCACTGCAGGGAGTGAGTGCCCGATTTGGTAGGTAGGTCGGCGCTCGGTTGGCGGGGAAAGCATGAGCCAGAAACCAAACAAATTAGTTCTTTTTTGTGGTTTTTTGTGCCACTACCCACACCCTGTCCGCAAGCAAACAATCGCCATGGGAGAGGGGAAACGACAGTTGACAACTTGGGAGTAACCAATAGTCCCTACTCATAATACAATGCCGTTGCTTTTCAGCTTCCCTTGCAAGGAGTTTGCGTCTCGGACTTTTCTTCCCTTGAGGTTCAATTCACGAACGCGGCGCATCGAGTGAGCAGAGAGAGCAGAGCCCCCAGCAAAGAGGTCGAGATTTTCAACCTGGAAATTTCTGCCAAGACTTGATCTCAACATGGGTGTGAAACTCCGTTGGAAGCCGACCAAGTCTCGGATGTCTATCCCGATTGTGACTTTGATTTAGCTGGACCGTCGTTAGGACTGACTTTCATGCCATCACCAAGCTCTTTCCCATTCCCACTATGTTTCCCCATCTCACAAAATTGTTGATACTAGAGGTAGCTGGAATGGACGCATCTGGTCCCCAAGTGCCAAGCCTGGATAATCGGTCCTCTCTTCCCTTTAACGGTGAAAATGGTCCATTTTTGCCCAGACCTTGAGGAACTTGCGATACTTGACGACTTTGGCAATGCATCAGGCGTCGCCATCAGTCGATTACACCCCTGACCTCTCCTAATCAGCTCTCGACATCGTCTGCATTGACAAGAGTGCTGCAAATTCCAAGGTATCTGCAGGGCTTAAATGTAGATATGGATCGATTGAGAGCATCCGACTGGCCGCTCTTAGTCTTGGCAAAAGCATAATATGTCACCGTTAGAGGGAAGCTATGTCGCCGCTTCCTTCACACAAAACGACAAAATCCTCACTCCACCTTTTTGAAAAGAAAAAAAAAAGAAAAAGAAAAAGAAAGAAAGAAGGAAAGGAAGAAACCGCACCACTTAAGTTTAATTTCGAAAACAAAAAAAAAACACATACGACCATAGATGGTAGAGAACTCGGGATCCCGTCCGCTCTCCCATAGATAAACTACCAATCGCTTGACTAGTAGTTGGGTCGGTGACGACCAGCGAATCCCAAGTGTTGTATGTTTCTTTTTTTCTTTTTTTATATGTTCTATTGTTTTCCTCTTGGACCTTTCTTGTCCAAATTAATTCCAACTTCCCTTACTCAAAACATCTGGCTCTCTACAGTTTTTACACATCAACAGAGACCCGTACAAATTTATTGATAGTGAAACATAGTCAGGAAGGCGATCCCAGATCGGAATTCAAATCCCTGGAACCAAAGTCCCAACATACCTAGTGATATTCATAAAAAGTGCCAAACACTAATCTCCCACAGGATTAGCCACGACTCCATTCTTGATACCGAAAAAAAGAGATGGTGAATTGCAGCGAGTATCTTCCGCATAATTTGTATAACACACGCCTCCCCTTCTCCTCTCACCCGCACCTTTCCTTCACACCTCTTCTCCTTCCCCGTCTCCTCCCCCCTCCCTCCTCCCATTCACATTCGCCTCTCTCTTTCCCTTCTCATCCTCCCCACCAGCCTGCACAACCCAAACCAAGCCACTTGCCCCCGTCAGCAACCCCCCGGCCATCCAAAACGGCAACCCCACCCAACCGCCGCCCTTCCTCAACCCCTCACTCATTCCCTCTGCTAACACCGGTCCCGCAACCATGATGCCCACCATCTCCAACCATCCCACCACGCTATTCAGTAGGCCCATGTGCTCCTCGTCCACTAACGCGTTCAACAAGCTTCTTAACGTCGAGCCTAACCCGGAACCTAAAGCGAAGAGGATCATTCCGGATGTAAAACCCAAACGGGTCGTGGCGAGGGCGATGAGGAGGCAGCCAAGGGTTAGGAGGAGGGAAGAGGCGCGGGCTAAGTGGAGGTCTTTTTGTAGCGGGGTGAGGGGGGTGAGGTTTAGGTGGTAAAAGTGTGTCCCAGAAGAGGCGTGGGAGGTATCAGAAGAGAGGGAGGAAGAAAAGGTAAAAAGAAGGGGAGAAGAAGTGCCAAGCAGCAAGGAGGAAACGAACGGCAGAATGAAGAGGAGGGTTATCAGCGAAGTAAAGTTCGGGATAGTGAGCAGATACGAAGCTGCGGACCAGGAGTAGTTGAAGCGCTTGGTGGCGTATTGGAGTAGGAGGACTTGAGCATATTTGCCGATGACGACAAGGCCGAGGGCAAGGGTGAGGATACAGATTCTTTTGTTGGTGGTGAGGAAGTGGGTGGAAGAGCGGAGAGAGGTGGCGAGGCCGTTGATCCTGGTGGTGATGGATTGCTGAGCCTGAGGTTGGGTAAGGGGGGAGAGCGGTGGTAAGGAGGAGGATAACATGGGTTTACCAACGTCTTCGTCGTCTGTGGAGGGATAGGTTGAAATATCTTCATTGTCTAGCCGTTTGGTTGATGAAGCTTGGGCTTTCAGATGTCGAGTTTCGGGGAAGACAAGGGTAGTGGCGGCCGCGAGAGTCATGAGGCCCAGAGAGAGGACGAGTGGAATCCAGGGACTTGTGATCATGAGTGAGCCAGCTATAGGCCCAGAAATCATGCGCGCTGTGAGGTAAGTAGCGTGCATCTGGAAAAAAAGGGTGGCTCGCTCAGCGATGGGGACGATGTCGGATATGAAGGTATAGAGCATGGCTGCGATGATACCTCCACCTCCGCCGATGCTGATGTGTTGGCTTCGGTCAGACGAGGATATTCCATTGACTCGGGCCAACACCTGGGAAGTGGACTTACAGTAGAAACGAAGAGGTAAGCCAAACCGTCCATATCGGAAAAATGTTCGGGAGGAATACTGCGATGCGCTCAGTTGCAAGTCTACCACCACCAAACTACCAGATCCAAGAGCCAGACATACGGATAGTAGACAACGCAAACATCTGCAACATAGACCCCAACATCGCTAGCGCAAGCACCGGTCTTCGGCCCCATTTATCCGACAAAATTCCAAACGGTATCGTCATGAGGATGCTTGGGATGCAGTCAAAAGTGGCCTGCCACCCCTGCAACGTGGCCAAGTAGCTCTGAACATCGTCCTCTTTGCACGCTGGATTATCGCTTAGAAGTATGCTCGCCGTGCTGGTTCCGAATCGCGAGACAACATCCGGATGCAAGTTGCGACAAATGATGCTCTCCTCCACAGCGTTAGTTGGTGGCACACTGAGCGCAACGCTGAGGTCAAGGAGGAACATGACGCTGAGACAAAGCGGAATGATTTTGGACTTTAAACGTTTTCTTCGCGCCTCGAGTAGGGAGTTATACTGTTCTTGGTCTGCATCGTCGGCGTTGTTGGCATTGGAGTCAACGGCGGTATCGGTAGATGAGGTGGCAATGGTATCTGCTCTTCCACGCGCGGTGTAAGTTATCCGGGGATTGATATCGATGACGGCGTAGCTGAGTTCTGGAACTGGGGATTGCAACAAAGGGGTGGAATCATTTGTGGAAAGAGACGATGGAGAAGAAGCTCGTTGCTGACCTAGTACCACTCCTTCCTCTTCAAAATCTCTGTAAAAAGCCATTTAAGATAGCTAGTAGTGAGATCAAGATATGGAGGAGATGGCATAGGTTAGTCAGTAAACCTTGATTCTAGTTGACACTCCAAGAACTCGGATATGGCAAAGGATAGGTCAGGAAGGGGGACAAAAACATCATTTTAAGAGCACTGGGGGAACAACATCAGACTGCATGCATACCTACTGAAGCGGTTGAGTTTTGGGTACGGTGATCGGAACGTTGAGTGGTATGGTACCGTGAGCAACGGCCCAGAACAAGGCGTCGTACTCGTGATAGGGTATACTATGTCCACACTACACCCTAATTAACCTCGGATCCGGCATGTATGGGCAATAAGTGACAGATAACGAGTGAACGAATCAAGATTCGGGATACCACAACGGATATGGCCGCCCAAAAAGGGCGTGGTCTTAGGAACCCACAGTTTGAGGCACAGCATGAACAAAACGGATGTATATGCGGTACCAGTAGATAAAGATGGATGAGATACTCAGCGGTGTATCGGTTGTGAGTCTGGCAGGTGTTGAAGCTTGTGATGAGCCTTGCTATAAATGAGAGTAAGGAAACCTTGAAAGAATAGAAGAGAGTGAGGAGGTAATAGTGTTTTGTGGCAAGGATAATGGGACTGGGACGACTTGCGCCTATTTTGCGCCTCACTCGCCCCGGGAATCTTCGTGACAATTGGGTCGGTCTGTTTGAGGTAAGATCCTGTGCCTCTGGCTCAGCACTTGAACGTGAATGACAGGATCTAAGACACTGGACATCTTCCTGTGACTGCTGGGGATGTTGTTTCAGCCTTGGACTCGAGCTCATCCGACCCTTATCGAGATTGATTCTGGAATGAGCGACTGGGAGGACGGGATGTGTTTGTCATAACCTGTGCTATATCAAGTCTACGCATGCCAAAGTAATCAGTCAACACGAGCAGAAATTGTACTTGACAACGAAGAGGGCGGTCTGTGGATAGTGTGGCCTGGGCAGACAACTCTTGGCAATTATTCCGTGCATAAAACCCATTCTCACCATCCTTTTGGATCAGTGGGTGTCCACGTGGTGTGTATTCCAACGCGGTCTGACCCATGGCTACACAGCCGTTTGTTTGTGGACATGCATCTGGTCTGGTGTTACTCATTAGACACTAAAAAGGCAGCACTGAGTCCGGCAGGCACCCACCTCTTGAGCCAGTCGCTGTCGAAGGAGGAAGAGTGAGAGTGAAAGCTTCCAAGTTCTCCGGTTGTACATAGCTCATAGCCACAGTCCGCCACTCGGTTCGAATCTGGTAATTCAAGGCGTAAAGTGGAAGGTGTGAGCAACCACGTGGATATGAATGAGAGGCACTCGACAGGCTTCTCCTCACACACCTCGTCCCTTCAAACATCAGGTTCCAAACCACGGCATCAGGTGTGCAGGTACGTGCGGCAAATAGGCGCGATAAGAAAAGGAAGAGGCGCCGCCTATCGGGTGTTTGTTCCGAAAGGCGCCTTATAGGTGGATAAGGTGTACCACGATCCTTTGATGGGATTAGTCTTGTGGTTCAAAGCGTTATTGGAAGATGGAATAAGGCTGGTCGTGGATTAGATCTTATCACATAAGATGAGATGAATCAGCACAAGGACAAACCTTACTCAGTAGGTGTACATGGAAGTAGAGGTCTTCAATCCGGATTTTCCCATATTGATGTCGATGCGTAAACTCCTAATACCCCCAGAGGAAATTCTTACCAGAACCGCTCTACTGACCCCGCGATTGATGGCGTGCTATACTTAAGAGTCTTGGTTACTTCCGTCAGGTAGGTCATGCGCCCTGGTCAAGGAAGTAGTGTACCTACCTAGGTATTGAGGGCACTCCAGGCATCGCTAGTGTATGGATGGATGTTTCAGGCGGCAGCCCCACTGATTGACACGGCACCAACCGCAATCCGCTTGGAGGTGTCCCACGGGCCGGCACGATCTTTACCTGTAGGTCACTTTCCAAGCGGCCCTGGGGTAACGCAAAGGTTCATCCGCTTTGCTCAGCTGCTACTTACTACCTTCTATCAGACAAACTCGAACAGTCAGACAGCTGGTAGTGACCAGTGCAGAATTACTCGAAAAATGTCGCAAGGCAAGGCGAGAGTGATCTCTACCGAGCTTTTGGTGAGTTGATTGACCCCCTTGACCAATGCAGGTCGATGCTGACCATCAAGGATAGCCCAACAGTGAGGCCGAGTGGAAGAGACTAGTCAAGTAAGCCCTTATTCAGCTGGCACAAGCGTAACCGAAACGCTGCTTGTGGTATCTTGCCTGCCTATGCGGTCACGATACTTACCATTTCCGCTCAGGACAACCTACATCGGCCAGGACGGCGTCACCCGGACATGGGAACACGCGGAGCGGACCACTCGTCCCGAGGGCAGTGCCTTTGACGGTGTAAGCGTTGTTGCCATTTTGGAAAAGGACACTGGTAAGTTTCTTCCTCTTATCACTAGTGGCATGGTTGATCATTGACCTCATAGGCCGCGAGATTCTTCTCGAGAAGCAATATCGTCCACCTCTTGATAAGATTTGCATAGAGCTTCCTGCTGGCTTGGTAGATAAAGGGGAAACAGCCGAACAGGCTGCTGTCCGGGAGCTCAAGGAGGAGACAGGCTATGTTGCGCAAGCTTTGACGACGTCGCCGATTATGTTTAACGGTATGTAATTTGCTTAGTTACCTTGGGTGTCAGTTCTCGCACGCTAATCACCTAGGTTTGTCAGACCCCGGGTTCTGTAACACCAACTTTAAACTAGTCGAGGTCAGCGTGGACATGAGCCTGCCGGAGAACCAGAACTTGAAACCCGAGCTGGAGGAAAACGAGTTTATCGAGGTCTTTCACGTTAAGCTCGACGATTTGTGGGACGAATGTGTCAGATGGGAGGCTCAAGGATATGCGCTTGATGCGCGCCTGGCCAGTTTCGCCAAGGGTATTCAAATTGCGCAGAAATTCGGACTTGTGAGTAGGCCGTAGAAGCAATAATGACGAGAGTCGCGAACATCTCCATCCAGCGTTATTCTCAAGAACACCCGGCACACGTACTTGTGTTTTAAGATTAGAGCTTTCCCTCTCTTCGCAAGCTTTCCCATAAGGCCACCGCCGCAAGGCTTTTGGCGTCTCTTGCGCCCTCGCGCCACAGATCCTGCATCTTGATCAGCTTCAGGGATATCTTCTCACCATGCTCACGGAGCCCCGTAAGTCGGCCCGTCCAGTCACTAAGCGTGTCCCGCGGCACGCGTCTCTCGTGCATGTAAATGGGGATGTATTCGTCGCAGCCCCCGGCAGAAGGGTACATGGCTCGTGGAAGATTACCGTCCTGGATCTTGCCGTCGTCGCTCTTTGGGGACATGCCTGCCATCTCGCTCAGGCACTTCAGCTCCGAAGTGGGAATCTTCAAGCCGAGTTCTTCCTCGATTTCCTTTGCGGCAGTCCCAACGAACTGGCCCTCTTGATCTACCATGCCAGCGGGCAATTCAACAAACTCGAGGCTACCGGCTGGTATCCGTGGCTGCACGGTGAGTACAACGTAGCGCTCGTCGGTGTCGACGGGTGCATCTTCGGGGATCAGGATCACAAGCATGGCGACGCTTTGCCCTCGCAGGAAGACGGATCCAGGGAGTTTCTCTCCGGCGCTGTTGGTCACTTCGGCGATGAGCTTGAGGAAGCCAAGCCTCTTGCCGCCAAATAGGTCAAATGACTGAATCGTCACGGAGCGGAGCACATAGGGATCCTGGTGGAAGGGGTGCGAACGGTTCTGGACTTGCAGGCCAAGGGAGTTCTCAAGCGTGGATATCCAAGACTGCGTAGGTACCAGTCCTGTCAGTGTCTCACATGGGACGAGAATAGCCAGGAGAGTGCTCCTCTTACACGAAACGGATGAAATTCGAGAAGCTGCTCCTGGGAAAGACCCTCGGGCAAGGTTATGGGCACCGCGTAGTTTGGGTGGGTGAAGGTCGACATGGTACGGTAGATCCGGATGTTGAAGGGAGAAATCAGGGAGTTTAGCAGTACAGCTCGAGACGATGGTGGCCAGCGATGGAGAAGCGAGATGGTGTTTCTACTTTGATAGAACGCTGCAAGAAAGATTGGCATGATGAACAAGACGGCGGTCCATCCTCGCATGTTTTGTGCGATCTCCGGTCCCCGGGCGGGGTCCAACTGCACGCGGGGTGCGGACGCCGAGGCCGCCCTTTGACCAGACTGCTGTGAGCCTGTGAGTTGTTAAGGACAACGAAGCAGAAGCACGGCGGTTGCGCGATCCAACCACGACCCGACTAGTAATTGCGGTTGCAAAGTTGTTGTTGATGTTGCCAGCCCGATCTGTGTCGCGTCTCGAATGGACTTTCAGTGTCGACGCCTCGACGGGAGTTCGGCAGCGCAAGCGGGTTGGGTCGGGTGTCCGGCCTTCGTTGGCTCCAGCTTCACCACCGAATGGTCTGAAGCTCCAGGCTGACGTCAACCGATGGAGCCCTGGAGACGGCCGGAATCGGGAGCCTAGCGAAGGGCACCTAGGTTGCGGGGCCCGGGCGTTCCTGATCCACCTCGCTAGGTAGCTGTGGGTCAGGGTCCAGTGTCTTTCGTTGCACAGTACGTACCATTACGGGCTGCCGTCCCACCCAGGGTTAGGTGTTTTTGCATGCAGGGCATTCTAGTATACTTCAAGAACCAAGTCGACAATGAAAGATAAACAAACAACATGACTGAAAGCCACGCAGTCCGAGTTGGAGATGCCAGTCTCTAAAACCTCGACTCTACGGCTTCCTGGTCACATGAAGCGTCTTGCGGTTGAGATACATACTTCCCCACAAAATAACGCTCAGGACATGAGGATTCAAACAAATGACGTCGAAACAACTTGAGATGTGTTCAATATAGAGCTCTCATCTCCTCTTTTGAATCACATCTTTCTCTCTCTGACATCAACCACAGTCAACCCAATTTGAAAAAGCACACAAAAGGCTGAATCAAAGCCATTGTATCAAAGTTAAACACGTACACGACAACCACACAGCTACACGTTTATCAACATGCCTCGCCAAGTTGACAGCTACTTCGAGCTGCTTGGTCACGACATCATCCACGGCGCCGGCTGGGAGCCGGTAAGTGTTGCTTTTAAGCTTCTGCTATCTGCCTCTAGATAAAAGACCAACACCAAACTCAGACCACCCGCGTCCCACGCGCCGACAAGACCGCCCCCCTGCCCGAGCCCGAGCACGGTCTTGCTATACCGGGACTGCCCGCCAGTGGAGGTTCGTGCCAGGGTCTCACTAGGGGTCCTGAAGCAGGACAGGGTCACGGTTCCAAGTATGGTCCCAAGAAGTTTCGACTTGGTATTATCTAATAGACGAAGATGAAGCTATGAAGGATCAGGCCGCTTATTCAATATCAACTGTGCGGTATCAAGAAGTCTGGTCTTGTGCCTCAGAACATCATGGCTGGTTGTGAATATGAAGGTGTAAGCCAAACTGTAAACAAGTCCCCTTTATGTACATGTTGTATCATTTGGGAGGTGTGGGGTTAGGGTTAGACGTTAACCCCCACCTTCCCCTCAAACCCCCATTTCCCCCTCTCTTCTCACGAATCCCTATTCTCCATCACGTCATTAGATACCTACCCCATCCTGTTTGCTTGATTGTAGTGTATATCATATGCTGCCCATAAGTATCCCACAAGTCAATACCGGGCAGGAACCCCAAGCTTGATACCCTCCTCTCCGCATTGACCTACCTCCATGTGCCAACGCTTTCCAAGCTCCCGCGAACTCTCAGCTTCTCCATCAGAACCCCATTTGTCCTGAAGCTCAACACAAGATCGCTCCCGGTCCCCGCTCAAGTCCACCATTGTACCATGTCCTCCTCCTCTTCCTCTAACCCCTCCACCCAAAAGCCGGCTTCGGTCGACACCTCCCTCCAAGGCTCGCCCACCGGCGCCGCCGCGCTCTTCGCTTCCTCGCACTCTTCTCCACACCCCCTCAAGCTCTACGGCGGGTGGTTCTGTCCCTTCGTCCAGCGAGTTTGGATCACCCTCGCGGAGAAGAACATTCCGCACCAATACATCGAGATCAACCCGTACCACAAAGCGCCCGAGTTCCTCGCTCTCAATCCACGGGGTCTTGTGCCCACCCTCGCAGTCCCCACCTCCACCGACCCCAAGACCGGAAAGGTGAAGGAGGTCAAGCCCTTGTATGAGAGCTTGGTGCTTTGCGAGTATTTGGATGAGGCGTACGCGGATGAAAACATGTACGGGGAACGACTCCTCCCACAAGACGACGCCTACGAAAGGGCGAGGTGCAGACTGTGGATCGACCATATCTCTTCGAGGGTGGTACCGGCTTTTTACCGCTTTATTCAGCACACCCCCGACAAACCCTACACCATGGACGAGATCCGAACCGAGTTCCACGGACACCTGAAAGCGTTCGCTAAAGAAATGCTTGATACCTCTTCCCCTTCTTCCTCCCCAGGCCCCTTCTTCCTAGGCGACAAGTTTAGTCTAGTAGACATAATGCTAGCGCCTTGGGCGAAGCGGTTATTCCTGATTGATCATTACAAACCAGGCGGAGTCGGGCTCCCTCCCAATGGTCAAAGGGGCAGTGAGGTAGATGAGGAGATCTGGAAGAGGTGGGAGGAGTGGTACAAGGCTGTGACGGAGAGGGAGAGTGTTAAGAAGACATGGAGCGAGGATGAACAGTATGTGGGCGCGTATAAGAGGTATGCGGAGGATACGACACAGAGTGAAGTGGGGAGGGCGACGAGGAGTGGGAGGGGTTTACCTTGAGTACAACAGTTTGAACTCGAGAGCTATCTGCAAGTCTTACTACTTAGTACATGTTCACGCGACAGAGAAGTGAGTGAAAAGAGCGGCTCAATTCTCATACTTTACCAATGTGCATAGCAAGTATCGATGGAAATTTCATCATATTTCATGGGACGAAGCCTCGTTCGCAGGCCTCAGCATCTTCAATCACTGCCGCAAATCTAAACTTCAGCGGACTGGTGTCGCTTAAACGCCTAAACGCAGTCGGACCCAACATAACTCTGACAACGAATCTTTTCTCTCAGTGCCGCAACCCTCATGCTCTCTATCCCATTTTTTTCTCTCTACCCCCCTATTTTGTTGCCCCACACACTCTTTTAGCCATGACAGGGACGTCAATGGCCTGAAATTCTGACTGATTTCCACAGGGAAGTGAGATCCCAGTAGGAAAGAAGGGGGTATAATAATTGCAAAATTTCCTCCTCTTGAATATGCTGCTCAAATACCGCTCGAACCTCTCAACTGTACCATGGCGGTGCCAACACAGCGTCGGCTCCCATTATAGCCTATCCTGGGAAGCAGGCCATGCAAAGAGCAATTGTGAGAGAAGAACGGGCCCCTGAACCCAAACCCGTGTCAAAAATGCTGCGAAGGAAAACACATTGGAAGAAAATGAATGGAACCGTGGATGCTTCTTCAAAGCAGGACAGGGTCAAAATGAAGTATCTACGGCCGGAATGGTTGGGTAGTTTAAAGCCACAATGTTTGTGATGATGGGATTAGAGCTGAAGGGTGAATGCCTTGAAATGGCAAGGGGGCGATCAAAGGGTTACCCCTTCCAACGGAAGCACCTTTGACCTATCCCCCAGGAAGCGAGCGCGGTATTCGATGATGCCGCGAGCAATCGCGTCGAAGTCTCTGACCTTCTTTGCACGGAATTCGTGAAGGAGCTTGCGAAGACCATCGATGAACCGGGTCTTTTGCTCGCCTTCGAATTCGTCGGCTTTGCCGAGCTCCAAGAGGATGGCATCGTCTGGTAGGTAGAGGGGAAGGAGTCAGCGCGCTGGGAGGGGGGAGGAAGGAGGTCTGATGTTAGCAGCCTACCACAAGTTTTGAGGGGACTTACCAGGAGCAACAATAGATTTAATGTGCTGGAAGTCGCACGTCTCGTCGCATTGTTCACCAGCAATCTCTGACGGGCAGAGAGGTATGGATGGATTTATTCTGTTACTGTAGGTTAGAGATCTGAGGCCACCGGAAACAGTATCCCGGTAGCTCGGGTGGAATCGATACGCATGGAAGTAGCGCAGCGGGCTTTCGTAAGGTCTGAACGAGCCTGTCTTGGCCGCCGTCGTCTCGTGAGTCTCCTGTGATCTGGTTAATTGAACAGGGTTAGGGACCTCAGGAGAAACGACGTTTACATCTCTTGCAGGTTCCTCCTCTAGCTCCTGAGCAGCTTCACGAGGCTGAGCAGCAACCGAGATTTGGTCTGGTAAGTGCGAACTGTCCTCGGGAGAGGACTCAAGGGAAATAGGACTGGACGGAGATGAGTCGATGTCCATGGGCAACGTTTCATCAAGCTTGGCAGGCGTGTTCTCGCGTTGAGCTTCAGAGTCACCACGGCCAGCTTCGTCGACCGGCTGTGATGGCTGGATGCCCTGAGACATATATGTGGGCCGTCCCGCTTGGTCCAACTCCAACTCCTCGCCTTCATCAAGTGACATGGTGGATGCTGGATCGTCTTGTTCAACGGTCTCTGCAGAAACCGTCTCCTCTTGGCCATCGGTAGCCCGGACCGGGATGGAGGACGACGCTGAAAACTGATCTTCAGCACCTACAACGGTGCTGCCCGCTTTCAAGGATTCTGAAGGCCCTGATGAAATATCAGGCTTGCAGAAATCCGAATCATTTTGTAATTCAACGGTAGGGTGGGCAGATACTGAAGAATCACCCGCCGATTGTTAGATATAACTTCGAGCAGTACCAGGTAAAACGGCAATCTCCATGGGAATCATGCTCCAAATGCAATCATCGCGGACATGACTTACCGGAAGTGGTGTCCTTATCTGAACTGTTCGACTGGGTGGGAACTTCCATAGTGTTGATGTCAGGCTGCTCGGGTTCTTCGGACAACCCATTGATCTCGGCTTCCAAGCGAGCTTGTTCCTCTCGCAGCTGCCTCAACCTGTCCATCTTGACTTCTAGTGCCGCCTTTGCAGCTGGACTCGGCTTTGCAGGTTCTGCAGTGCTTGGTGAGCTAAGAACAGGTGCTGCTGAAGCGGGCCGTAGGGGCGTTGTGACAGAAGATAGGCCCGTACAACTTGTCGAAACCGACTGCCGAGTGATAGGCAGCCTGGATCCTCCATCATCCTTCAGCTCCGGGGTGTGCTCAGGCTGCGTAGGCGTTTGCGAACCCGCGGAAGACTTCTTGGCCTTCCTCTTGGCCTCGGCCTCAGCAATCTTCCTGCGCATTTCCTGAATCATCCTTTCTTTGACGTCGAGTTCTGTTTCTCGCCTTCTAATATTCTGCGCTGTTGCAGGTGGATTCGATGCCTGCATAGCGGGGACCGGGCTTGAAACTTGACGCGACGGCAAGCTGTCTGTCAAAAGTGGGAAATCACGCAAGGGCCCGCCACTCTGGAAGCTCCCATTAGCTGTCTGTGTTGGCTGTGGGACATCAGTAGGAGACTCCATGTCCATATCTATGTCCATATCCTCGTCGTCGTCTGAGCCATCAGTCACATCAATGACCAGGGAGGTTTCCTTCCGGATTTGACCGAAAGGTCGTTTAGGCAGACTGGTTGCTGCTGAGGAGTACTCTACAAAATCAGCAGCCACTGGTCTTTTCCGCGGGTTCGCAGGTAGCACAGGTTGAGCATTCGGGGTTCCAGAAAAGTGAAGGCCGGGAATAGACGGCACCGCCGTGGAAACATTGGCCTGGACTTGAGGCTGGGGTACGCCATTTTTCAAACCGGTTGAGGCCGCATAATTAGAAATATGAGTGCTTGTAGCCTTGTCAACAAGACCTGGGGTCGCGATTTGTGGTTTGATGTTTGCCTGTCCCTGCTTCTGCGCTTCGCGAGACTTTTGCAGTGCTGCAATCTTTTGCTGTAACAAGAGCTCCTTAGGGCCCAGTTTGGGTTTGGGCGCGGCGGCATCGCCACTCGGCTTTTCTTGCATTGCCGCTGGCGCTGCCTTTGGTTCGGAAGATACGGGGCTCGATTGCGCCATTGCGACAGGAGCAGGTGCCGTTTTGGGGGCGGGCGCAGAAGGAGGTTTCGAGGCAGGGGCAGCTGGAGGCTTTGCGGCCTTATCGGCCTTTGCGGCCATTAACCGCGCGATACGGTCTTTGCGACTTTCTTCTTTGCCTGGTTGCTCAGTTGTGGAAACGGTATCAGTAACGACAGGTGTCGGTTGTTGCTGTTGTATCTTTGTGGTCCGCGGCGAGGTGGGTACGGGGCTGGACACCTGTTCTTGGGCGGCCTTTGGCGCAGTTGTCGTTGCAGTCTCCGAGGCGGGCTTCGGTATATCAAGATGAAGGTTGTTGTAAAGCTTTTGGACGACCTTCTCATCGATACCCTCTTCTATATAATTCTGATATTTGACGCCTAGGGGTAACAGACGCAATATGGCAAGCTGAGCTTCCTTTTGGACCGTTTGTAACGTTTTCGGCGCAGACGAGTTACCGGGAGCAGTTTGGGGTGCAGGCACCGACTGTTCGGTAATTTTGGGTGTCGCAGAGTTGCTAAAGGAGGATGCGGCAAATTGAAGGCCAGGAACAAGAGGCGCTCGTCCACCAGCATTACCGATCGCTTTTGTTCGGTCGGGGACAGATTGCGGTGCTGAGACTTATCAGCTTGTTGCATTCGAACCAAAGAAAAGGAGGCAAAGACAGAAAGGCAGAAAATAAAAAAAAAAGAAACAGGAAAAAAAAGGACGGACAAAAGGAGGCCCTACCTGGCATATTCTTATCGCCATTTTGCGGAGTCGGATTTCCAGATTGCAGCTCCCTTGGCGAGAGGAAAGGCGAGTAGGAGCCGGACCGTTCACGTGTTGAGCCAGGTACACCACCTCGGCCATCCTTCGCCGGTATTTCTCCCTCGTCCTCATCATTTCCATAGAAGTTCGCATCCGGAGTATCGACTGCGCTCGTGGGCTGACTCTCGACAGGAGCCGGGACGGGCTTTGAAGCTTTCTTTATATTGGTGTTGACAGTGATGGGAGGGGCAGGCTCATACAGGTCCTCGAACTGACCCTCACTCAACTCCCCCTCTTCTATCTCGATCTCTCTCGTGACGCGAGCAGGCGGCTTGGGGGGAAGCTTCGGCGGGAGATTGGCGGGGCGGTTTACAGGGCCGTTCGAAGAAGGTCCAGCAGCAACGGGTTGGCTTGGACCAGAGTATCCGCCAAAGGCACGAGGCGCAGAGGGCTGCGTCGGCTGCTGAGGCATCATGGGCGGCGGCTGATAGTTCTGGAACGACGGCGGCGGTCGACCCCAGGGACTGGGAATAGGTGGGACGCCAAAAGGCGTGCTCGTAGCAGGTGGGCCACCAATTCCAAGGCCCGGGATTTGCATCGAGTTATAGTCAAATGCGCCCTGCGAAATGTTGCGATTCGTATCAATACCGAATCCAGGCTGACCCGGAGGCGGAAACAATGGGGCGGCGTTATATGGAGGAGGAGCTGTAACGGGAGGAGGGACCGAGAAGTTCGGAGGATGCTGATATCCGTACGGCGATTGGGGAGGCGGCTGGGGAGGCGGTTGGCCGTGATACTGGCCGTAGCCGTTGTAGGGTCCTGGGTAGGGAGGATATTGAGACATGACGACGAGAGATGTCTGGAGGCAGCTATGTGGACTTTGTATGGGATTGCGCTAGCAATCGAGCCGCATTTCCCAACGTCGACACAAGATGGTCGTTGGGGCGCGGGGGAAGGAAGGCTTTTCCCTCCTTTGTGGTTGTCGGCCACTACGACTGCCCAACTCACGATAACTCTTTTTTTGCGGAAGAGAAGATTAAAGGGCTCTGGCGCCTTCTTCCACTTTTTGGTCGATAGTCGCACGAGGCGATTGGCAGGTCGCGACGGTCTTTTGTATGATCGGTCAAGCAGAGACTTGGGAAGATCAGATGAAGGAGGGCGTATGGATTCCCGTCGTGCGGCGCGTGAAAGGGGTTGAATGAAGATGGAATTTCAATACCGTACACCCTACAATGTTAGTTCGACGACGGACCACAATCCTGTCCGTACGACTGCAGCTTTGGTTTACTCCGTCTCTGCTGTCGGGTCCCAAGGAGACATGCAATCAATCAGATAACAGGCACGAGCTTCACGAGGATGAAGGCGCGCGAGTTATTTGGATTGATGGAGGTCGTGTCCTTGTCTGGAAAAGTCGTGTCGGACGTGGATCCCAAAAAAAGTTCCAGAGTTTGGGTTGCAGCGAGAAAGACTGAAGAGTTCAAAGTGCATGTGCGATGGCCACGCTTTTGGTTCAGTCGGGGATTCGAGAATTTGGAGGCTTGTGGCCGACGACGACTGGCGGCGCCGCTTTCACTGCAAAAAGCCCGCTAACCAGATATGGCCGATAAGAAGAGAGCACGGGCCATTCGATTTGGAGTGACATCAGGCCGTTGAGGTTGCGACAGCTGAGCCGACTCTTGACCTGGGCTATGGACATTGCCCTGGACACTGCACTTGAGGGCGGTCAGCGATGCCCGAGCTGCCCCTGCCTGCCCGTAAGTGGCTTGTGCTTCGGTTCAGTTCCTACTACCATACTAGACCATTGAGGTAGAGGTACCTCTAGCTCTAGTGGAACGAGCTGAGGGGTCCGTGGAGCGGGGAGGAGCACTGGAGGAGCACTGCCGTGGGGAGCATTTCCTTGAGCAGCGCTACCGGGCCGGTCGCATGGCCCATGCCACAGCCACCCAATCCCACGGCAGTCGCTGCCCGCCCTAGCGCCAAATCCCATTGTTTACTTCCACTTGACACGCCGTGCGCTCTCCGTCCCAGCTCCCAGGCCTCCACTGCCAGGGCAACCACCGCCAACCAGGGGCATGGCCGCCAATCGCCAACCACGACGGCCATCGGCCACCTCAGCGGTGCCCCTGCTTCTCTTCCCACTTGTTGCAGCGGTAGCTCTCCCATCGTCCCCATCGTCCCCGTCGTCGTCGACCGCCTTCCCGGAAGTTGTTTGTTTGCTTCGGCCTGACTTTGGTTGGAGATCAAGCTACAGTACACACCTACCTCTCGTGCTCTTCTCTCCAAAACTCTCTCTCTCCGACTCTTTCTCTCTGTCTCTCTTCTCAACACCGAGAAGCCGATGTCTGGGACATTGGTTTCTGGACTCAACACATCTTCGTAATTGAATCTTGTCTCTTCTGGGCGTCTTACTGCTTCCAGCTATATCGCCTTGCCTAATCCTACTTCCAACACGACTTGCTGCGTCCTTTTCGTCGCCTTCAGCTTCAGTCTTACCTTAGCCAGCGCCGTGCAGCCTTTCAGCCTTTCAGTATCGTATCCCTCGCATCCTTCGGTTGTTTACATGTCTGCGCGCAGTTCACCGACACCACTTGGAGCAGAGCAGAACATCATCGTTGCCAGAATCGCTAGCCCGAGCACGCTTAATGCGTAGCATTTCCATGGTTCCCTTCAGCCCTATCTAATCCTCACCTAGTACCCAGGGCAGCTTCTACACCATGTCGGTGCGCAATAATCCTTTCGCGAGGAACAATGCCCCGCCGCAACAGGGACCGAATGCCCCTGGCTTGGGCAGGCCAAGATCCGCCATTTTCACGAACCCAGCGGCGCCCGTGATGCCCTCCGCCGGTCCAGCTGCTGGCGCTACTCCGCCTACACCGCCAACCCACATTCGCAGTCTTTCCCATGCCTCGAGCACGCCCACACTCGTTCAGCCGATACCGATACGCCCAGGGCAAAAGAGCTCCTTGCCCGGCTCGACTACGTTTGCCCCGTCCTTCATCAAGACGGACGA
This sequence comes from Neurospora hispaniola, assembly GCF_033458365.1. Taxonomy (NCBI): domain Eukaryota; kingdom Fungi; phylum Ascomycota; class Sordariomycetes; order Sordariales; family Sordariaceae; genus Neurospora; species Neurospora hispaniola. The sequence continues at coordinate 3,817,821 of NW_026944407.1, read as the reverse complement.
CATGAGGAAGCATGCCGACATAGTCAAGGGAATCGAAGGCGAGGACTTCTCGGGCAAAAAGTATGTCTGGCTTAAGGATCCCCAGGCAGCCTTTGTCAAGGGATGGGTCGTCGAAGAGCTCCCAGAGAACAAGCTGTTGGTCCAGTGCGATGACGGAAGCGTAAGCATAGCCTATCTATGATATGTGTTGAAGGCGCAATGTTCAATCAACTGACTAACTCGCCTGATAGCAACGGGAGGTGGATGCCGAGACGGTCGACAAAGTCAACCCGGCCAAGTTCGACAAGGCTAATGACATGGCCGAACTGACCCATCTGAACGAGGCCTCAGTCGTCCACAATCTGCATACGAGATACCAGTCTGACCTCATATACACATACTCCGGGCTCTTCTTGGTTGCTGTCAACCCATATTGTCCTCTCCCCATCTATACCAACGAGTACATCAACATGTACAAGGGGAGAAACAGAGAGGACAACAAGCCCCACATATTCGCCATGGCCGACGAAGCTTTCCGCAACCTTGTTGATGAGCACGAGAACCAAAGTATCTTGGTCACCGGCGAGTCAGGTGCTGGCAAGACGGAAAATACAAAGAAAGTCATCCAATACCTAGCCGCTGTGGCGCATCCAGACCCTTCGGGCAGGACTAGAGGTTCTCAGCATTCGAATCTGTCGGCGCAAATCCTCAGGGCCAACCCGATCCTAGAAGCCTTTGGTAACGCTCAGACAGTGCGGAATAACAACTCCTCGAGATTCGGCAAGTTCATCAGAATCGAGTTCTCAAGCAATGGCTCTATCGCGGGTGCTTTCATAGACTGGTACCTCCTTGAAAAATCTCGAGTGGTCCATGTCAATGCCAATGAGCGCAACTACCACATCTTCTACCAGCTGCTCAAGGGCGCAGATCGGAAGCTTAAGCAAGAGCTTCTGCTTGATAGCATGGATGTAAAGGATTTCACTTATACACGGGATGGCCATGACACCATTACAGGCGTGTCTGATAAGGAGGAATGGGATTCGCTTATTGAAGCCTTCTTGGTGATGGGTTTCTCTGACGAAGAGCAGGTCGCAATCCTCCGAACGATTGCGGCCGTCCTCCACCTGGGCAATATCACCGTGGTTAAGGAGAGCAGATCGGCCGATCAAGCGCGGCTTAACCCTGATGCCAAGGCGATTGCCGGAAGGGCTTGCAAGCTTCTCGGCGTACCTTTGGAACCCTTCCTCCAGGGTTTGCTTCATCCCAGGGTAAAGGCTGGTCGGGAATGGGTCGAAAAGGTGCAAACCCCAGAGCAAGTTCGTTTGGCCATAGACGCTCTTGCCAAGGGTATCTACGAGCGAGGTTTCGGTGATCTTGTAGCGAGAATCAACCGCCAGCTCGATAGGACCAGCATGGGTCTTGACGACACGCGCTTCATCGGTGTTCTTGATATTGCTGGCTTCGAGATTTTCGAGACCAATAGCTTTGAACAGCTCTGCATCAACTACACCAACGAAAAGCTTCAGCAATTCTTCAACCACCACATGTTCGTCCTCGAACAGGAAGAATATGCCCGGGAACAAATCGAGTGGAAGTTCATCGACTTCGGAAGAGACTTGCAGCCCACCATTGACTTGATCGAGCTACCAAATCCGATTGGTATTTTCTCTTGCCTCGACGAGGACTGCGTAATGCCCAAGGCCACCGACAAGACTTTCACTGAGAAGCTGAACTCCTTGTGGGATAAAAAGTCGCCAAAGTACCGCCCTTCTAGGCTTGGCCAAGGCTTCATCTTGACTCATTATGCTGCCGAGGTCGAGTACTCGACCGAAGGGTGGCTGGAGAAGAACAAAGATCCACTCAACGACAACATCACACGTCTCCTGGCCGCTTCCACCGACAAGTACATGGCCAACCTGTTTTCCGATTGTGCTGATCAAGATGATGAAGCTGGAGCTATGCGTAGCCGCGTGAAGAAGGGACTTTTCCGAACTGTTGCGCAGAGACACAAAGAGCAGTTGTCCAGTTTGATGACACAACTGTATTCTACCCACCCGCACTTTGTGCGTTGCATCATTCCCAACCACAAAAAGAAGCCAAAGCAATTCCAGAGCCTTCTTGTTTTGGACCAGCTTCGTTGCAATGGTGTGTTGGAGGGTATTCGTATCGCTCGAACTGGTTTCCCCAACAGGTTACCGTTTGCCGAGTTTAGACAGCGTTATGAAGTTCTTTGCCCGAACATGCCCAAGGGGTATGTCGAGGGTCAGGCAGCGGCAAGGATTATGCTCGACAGGTTTGGTCTCGACAAGTCACTGTACCGTGTCGGCTTAACCAAGGTCTTCTTCCGCGCGGGTGTGCTTGCCGAATTGGAAGAGAAGCGCGATGCCATCATCACCGAAATCATGGCCAAGTTTCAATCTCTGGCGCGTGGCTACATTAAGAGGAGGATTGCCTACAAGCGCCTTTATAGGGCAGAGGCAACCAGGGTCATACAGAGAAACTTCCAAGTCTACCTAGAGCTGAGCGAGAATCCATGGTGGCAGCTCATGGTCCGCATGAAGCCTCTTCTTGGTGCCACAAGAACTGCAACAGAGGTCAAAAAGAGGGATGAAATGATTCGTCAGCTTAGTGACCGGATGAAGCAGGAAGCCATGGATCGACAGAGGCTGGAGGAGGAGCGTCGCAATGTTCATGCCGAGATGCTGCGAATCCAACAAACCCTCGAGAGCGAGCGTGCTTTGGCGCTTGACAAAGAGGAAATCTTCAAGAGACTGCAGCTACGGGAAGCCGAGCTCGAAGACAAACTGGCGGGCGCTTTGGACGACCAAGAGCGCATGGAGGAGCAAATGGACGGTCTCCTTGAAGCCAAGAAGCGTGCTGAAGTCGACGTAGAGAAGTATCGGACACAGCTTGAACAAGCCGCTACCATTATTGGAAGGTTGGAAGAGGAGAAATCTGAACTTGCAAACCGGATTGCGGATTTGGAGCGTCAAATTGTCGAAATCTCACAGAAGCAGTCTGAGCGCAGCGAACAGGAAACGGCACTGGAAAACGAGCTTAAGATGCTACAGAGTCAACTCTCCCTGAAGGATCGCAAAGTCAAGGACCTAGAAAGCAAGCTGCTCAAAATCGATCAGGATAGCGATGTCAAGCTTCTGGCCACCGAGAAAGAACTTCAGATTGCCAAGAGCAAAAATGAGCAGCTGACTACAGAAAACACCCAGTTCCAACAACAGCTTACACAACTCTCGAAGACGTCAACAAGTTATGAGGACCTGATTCGTAAGAAAGAAAGCGAGCTTGCGATTCTCCGCTCAGAAAACAAGCAACTGGCAACGGAGAGACGAAGCATTGATGATCAAACAAAGATGCTTGCTTCCGAAAGGGAGAAGGCCGCCGAAAGACTCCGGGAAGTCCAGGCTGAATTGACTGCCATGAAGTCGCAACAAGCTCAGCTGATGAGGGAGGCCGAGGATGCCAAGAATCTTCTCCAAGCTCGTCTCTCGGAAGACGCTCAGGCAGACCAAAACCGCCAAGTGCTTGAGGCACAGATCAAGGATCTCAAGGATGAGTTGTATAACGCTCAGATGGAACTTAGCAGGGAACGTCAGTCTCGTGATGATGTCCAGTTGCTTGGTGAACACAAGTATCAGACCCTCAAGGACGAGTACAATCACCTTAATGAGTCCAAGATTACAATTGAGAAGGAGCTCTATGCCCAGCAGGATACGCTCCGGCGCGCGGTTGAGACTCGTACAACGCTTGAACAGGAGCGGGACGATGCCCGCGAAGAAATCCGCCGTCTTCGTAGTGCCATGACCCAGGCCGAGGAAGCACGGCGTGAAGCCGAAGTGCTTGGAGAGCGAGCAGCAACCAAGATCGCGCGAGAACGCGAAGAGAGTCTGCTCAAAGACCTCGACGCGGCAAACGACAAACTTAAGTGGTACGAGTCCGAATGCGCCAAGTTAAACTACCAAGTTGAGGACCTCAACAAGGTGATTATCGAGTCGGGCGAGTTTGGTCTCAAAAACGATCAGGCAAAGGAACGACTTGAGCGGGAACTCAATACCGTGAGGAGCCGACTGGCCGCTTCTGAAAACGACAACCGCGCCCTACTAAACAAGTTGCAACAAAAGGGCCTCGAGATTGCAAGGTCCGCATCAAGAGCCGGTGAAGCATCTCGAGCTCAACTCGTCCAGGTACAGCGCGAGAAAACTAGAGTGGAGGAACAAAATACCAAACTCAACAAGCAACTGGGAGATTCTCAGGTCACTGTCGCCGGCTTGGAAAAGAAGGTGGAGAAATTGCAACTCACAATCGAAGACCTGAACCACGAACTTGCAAGGGAAACACAAGCCAGCCGCAATGCCGAAAAGCTATCGTCGAATGTTACAGTCCAGCTAGCAGAGGCGAACAGGACCATTGAGTCTGAGCGGCAGTTGCGTACCCAAGCCCAAGGTACAGTCCGCACTCTTCAGTCAACCTTGGATGCGCGTGATAAGGAGCTGATTGAGCTTCGGGCTCAACTCCTGAGCGCGCTGAAGACGGTCGATCCCGACACAGACGACACTCATGTCCAAACCGAAGGTGCAAGTGCCAGTGAAAGGTTCCTCAGCAAGAACTTTGATCTTGTCCGGAAGATTGAGGACTTGCAGCAGAACCTTCGTGTCCAGACTACTGCACGCGCCAGTGCCGAAGCCCAGCTAGCGGACCTGAGGACTAGCAGGAATGACTCCCCGACCAGGCCGCGGCTCGAGGAAATCAGTCCTAACGAGGCACCTTTCACCGGATCACCGACGCAGAAGCGCAAGACAAACGGACGACACCACTCCAATGCGTCCACTTCTCCTCGTGAACGTCGTTTTACAAACAGCGACTCGGAGAATCTCCATGATTCTGTCCGTTCGGACCGCACGGCAGATATCGTCAGCTTCAATACTCGCATGGATTTCAAGGCTGAGATCGAAGAGCTACAGAATCAGCTTCAGCTTGCACAGATGCAAAACCGTCATCTCCAAAGCCAGCTGGAGCGTACCGCGTCGGGTGAAGAAGACGCATACCTCGACGAAAGCCCACAGCTTCGGCGGGTGCAGAAGCTTGAAAAGGCCAACAACCGACTTCACGAACTCCTTGATGATTCCTCCAAGAAAGTGTCGGCTTTGGAGAAGGCTCTTCGCACCGGTGAGCTGTCGCTTCGTGACATCCAGACCAGGTCTCATGAAGAAATCCTCGACTTGCTTAATAGCCAGGAGGACTCGCGACGGTCACTCTTGCACAGCCACAAGGATGCGGTTGCAGAGCTGACGGAACTCAAAGAGCACTATGACAAGGTACGACACGAGCGTGCCAAGCTTGAAGTCGATCTCCGCGACGCCAGGTCGGATCTCCAAGAGATGTCGCTCGCCAGGGATCAGGAGGCTGCAAGCCGGAGCCAACTACTCCAAGAGTTTGCGGACCTCCAAATTCGCCTGGATGCTGAGGCGTCCAAGCTGGCTGACGTAACAGCAAGCCTTAACCTCTATAAAGGTCGGGCGGATGAGTACTTCAGCAAACTTGAACAGGCAGAGATTGCCGTTCTCAAGGCCAACCGGGCGGAGGCGTTTGCTAGAGCGCAAGCCAAGGAAGCGGAGGACAGCTGTGCGGAGATGATGTCGGAGAGGAAGCGTCTGGATACGATGATTGAGGATCTGCAACACTCGAACCAAAGGTTGGAGGAGAAGATTGAAGACATGTCGACGGACCTTGCCGCCGTTACTCAGGCCAAGAAGAGGCTTCAGCACGAGCTCGAAGATTACCGCAACCAGCGTGCTAACGACATTGAGGATAAGGAATCGAGCATGGAGCAGATGCGCAAGAAGTACCAGGCTGAGTTTGCGACACTGGCCAACGAGCTCGATCGGGCCCGCGAGGAGAAGCTACGCAAGCAATCGGAGATTACGAGACTCCGGGAAGAGCTGGACGAGCTTCGGTCCAAGTGGGATGACGAGGTCCTCAACAGCTCGACGTGGTCTAAGGAGAAGGCGCGGCTGGAGGCGACTCTCTCGGACGTGGTGGCCTCTCGCGACGAAGCTGTCAGCGCCCACAACGAGGCTCAAAGCAAGATTGTCACGCTCCTTGGCCAGGTTCGGTCGCTCCGCTCGTCTCTTGACGAGATCACGGCTGAGCGCGATGCCCTATTTCGTGAGAAGAGGAGTATCGAGGCAAGGCTTGAAGAGGCCAAGGCTGGTCTCGATGAGCTGGCCAACAGCGAGAGCCCGTCGCTGCGCAACGCGGCGCACATGGACAGGGAGATCCTGGAGCTCAAGTCTAGCCTTGCTCAACAGGAAGATATCGCTGCGGCTGCCGTCGAGAAGATGCGGCGCGCCGAGGCGCTTGCTGCCGAGGTCCAGAAGGACATTGCTGCTGAGCGCGAGAACAATGCTGATTTGCAGAAGCAAAAGGTTACTCTCGAGAAGAACTTTAACGAGCTGCAGATGAAACTCATTGATCTTGAGACCAAGGGCTATTCAACTGCCAGCCACGATATCAAGTTCTTGCACAGCCGCATCAAGGAGGTAAGTTTATACGGAGCAATCCATTTTTTTTTTCTCCCACAAGAGCGTCAACAGCTAACTCATCATGACCAGCTTGAATCCCAGCTCGAAGAGCAAGAAAACGAGCGCAGCAAATCCCAGCGTTCCGTCCGCAACGTCGACCGCATCGTTAAGGACCTGCAGTCCCAGATCGACCGCAAGGACAAGCAGAACACGCAACTCCAAGAAGACGTGGCGCGCATGCGTGACAAGGTTGACAAGTTGCTCAAGACCATTGACGAGCTGCAATCCTCGGAATCCGCCAATGAGCTGTCGGCCCGTCGCGCGGAGCGCGAGCTGCGCGAGGAAAAAGAAAAGGCCCTGAGGCTGGAGCGCGAGCTCGAAGGGTGGAAAAACCTCCGCATGGAGAAGGGCTCCGCTGTGGGCGGCGGCGGCGGCGGCGGCAGCGTGGCGGGAAGCGTGCTGGGTAGTATCCGGGGCAAGAGGACGTTCACGAATGATCATATGCAGATGGATGGTGTGATTGAAATTCCGAAGAGGAAGAGCAGCATTAGTAGGGCGCCGAGTCTGACGAAGGGGTTTATTTGAGTTTTGAGGTATCTATGGGGATGAAGATGACAACTTGTTGGTGCTGATGAGAAGGAAGTGGAAGGGGTGTAATTAGGTTGGTTTGGTGGAGACGGCAGTCTCTACACATCTGGAATAATTCTGTTGCTTTACTTGTCCTATGGAAAGTTGAAAAGCTGATGTTGTCTAAAAGGCCGGCCGTTTGTTAGGAGGGGGCTGAGTAGGGCGAAATTAGGCGGTTTCTCTCGAGACGTTTGTCGTACATATATACCTGTTTGCTAACTTTGTATGTTAGTTGGTGTATATGATGAAAGTGCTGTATGTCAGGTTGTGTAGTGAAGTAGTGAAGGGACTGTGTAAAGCTGTTGTACTATCGTGAAAGTGCCGTTATGCGGTCGTTGTGAGTCCAAATGATGATGAACCAAAGCGGTAATTTGGAAGACGTCAAGCTCAAAGTGCTCGCAGGAGTCACGAGGTCACGGTCATTCACTTTTTTTCTTTTCTTTTTTTGCGCGCACGACGATATGATCGGGCTGTCAGAGGTTTTGCCAAATGCAGTTCGCAAACGTAGAAGAGCGTGTGCGCATATGTCGGGCACCTTCAACCTTGCTGTTCGGAATCTTAGCTCACGATATGATATAAAGTGGTGTTGTCACCAAAAAAAATGGAATCGTAGAGAGTGGTGTGTGCTGGTGCATATATCTGTGTACACTAGGTCTTGCTCAATCGTGACGGTATAGGGTATTGCTAAGTAACATTTTCGAATCCTGAACGAAAGTTGGAATTGAGACCGCGGTGTTTACCTGGTTTGAAAGGAGGGAAGGGAACGTCGAGTTTTGCTTATTTCAATCGGCCTCGGCTTCTCTCTTCCAACTTCTGTTACACCGACGTATGTCTGTCATACGTACCTTGAGTTGCGGAGCACAGTCCGATGAATGGATGAAACCTGATTCCGAGATTCTGGAAACCTGCACCCTGCCTGCCTGGTGTTGCCGTGCGTGCGTGTGCTGACTGGCGGGTTGGTGGACGAGACGAGACGAAAAAGATTCGCGATCAATTGCGGCCCAGCGCGATGGGCGGATCTGTCACGACTCGGAATCTGATCTCCGAAATTGTTCTGATAGGCAGGGCAGGGCAGGGAGCCTCGATCTGTCGAACTCGAACCCCCCCGCCTTCTCCATTCGATCCGCAACCAGAGAGACCGGGACAAGGGACAGACAGATCGCCGGGAATCAAGCGGACTCCCCTCCGCCTCAATCTGGTGGTGGGCTTTCAGGCCGCTTTGTCAGTCAGATACATATGGGGGGCTTGGCCAGTGCGCTTCCACTTTTCAGGTGGAACCATACCCCTGATCACCTCAGCAAATCACCTCCGCTGTTGATACCCAGGAGGGAAAGGGCAACGCTACACCAACCGTTTTAGGTCGGATCGTCGAACCAAACGGTGGGAAACGACTCCACTTTATGTTCAACTTGTTGTTGGAGCCCGGGGGTGGTGTCCGATGCAAAAGCCCATCTTGGCGGCGATGACATCGTGCGGACAGGGCGTTGATCGGTTCCGCAGTTCGGTTAGTTCCCACTTACTGATGAAGACGGGACTGCCACCGATTCACGACCCTCTCTTCCACGGGATAGCAAGGATAGAAAGAAACGCCAAATCGAGACCTTTTTGTTTTCGCATGTGATGATGCCGTCTCCGCTATCTACAACCATCGACCCGCGGAACAAAGCAGGGAGTGGAAGGAATGTCGGTCCTTAATGGCAATCGAAATCCAGGGGGGGGGGAGGAGGGGATAGTCTAGATGGGGGATAGCTTCCCTTGCTTATTGCATGGGTCGATGCAGCACAGAGCGATACCACGACAACACCACTAGCTTGTGATTCATGGACGGCGGTGGTCGGGCGGTCGTCGAACGGTGGGAGATAGATCTAGATATCGACTGTGCGCATCATCACTTGTCTTAAAAGGTTCAGTTTCGGGATTGTTTCTCTCCGGAACGGTCCGTTCAAACCTTCATATACCTGTTGAAGGTGCTTGTGAAAAGCTCTTGCTCCCACCACCATCTGCCTTGACTCTGTGCTTTCTACTTTGCTCAAAGTATCTTAAAGGGTAATAATCTTACCTACCTGGAATTCCTTCAGCTTTCTTGGACTTCTGAATCTCTATACCCTCCAGACTCTTTAAATTTTCTCGGCTTTTGTGCAGAGAGAAGGGGCGACGATAAGAACGATAACAACAACGACGACGACGACGACGACGACGACGAAAGAGCTAAGCGAAAAAATACCAGACTTATTGACAACATGGCTGAGACTCAGAGACCACGAAGCGCCATCATTGTTGGTATGTCTCTCTATCTGGAGTTTGAGCTCTTCACTTTAGCCTCAGGATGTATGCTAACTTCTTCCCCACAACAACAGGCGCAGGAGCAGGCGGTATCGCCGTCGCGGCCCGTCTGGCCAAAGCCGGAGTAGACGTCACAGTCCTCGAAAAGAACGACTTCACAGGAGGCCGCTGCAGTCTCATCCACACAAAAGCTGGCTACCGCTTCGACCAAGGTCCCTCACTCCTCCTCCTACCGGGGCTCTTCCGCGAGACCTTCGAAGACCTAGGCACCACTCTCGAGCAGGAAGGAGTCGAGCTCCTCCAATGTTTCCCCAACTACAACATCTGGTTCTCCGACGGCAAGCGCTTCTCGCCCACCACCGACAACGCCACCATGAAGCTCGAGATAGAAAAGTGGGAAGGCCCCGACGGCTTCCGCCGCTACCTCTCGTGGCTCGCCGAGGGCCACCAACACTACGAGACCAGCTTGCGACACGTTCTGCACCGCAACTTCAAGTCCATCCTCGAGCTGGCGGACCCCCGCCTTGTCGTCACCTTGCTCATGGCTCTTCACCCCTTCGAGAGCATCTGGCACCGCGCCGGGCGGTACTTTAAGACGGATCGCATGCAGCGCGTCTTCACTTTTGCGACCATGTACATGGGCATGAGCCCGTTCGATGCGCCGGCGACGTACAGTCTGCTTCAATACTCGGAGTTGGCCGAGGGTATCTGGTATCCCCGCGGAGGCTTCCACAAGGTGTTGGATGCTCTGGTGAAAGTTGGAGAGAGGATGGGCGTCAAGTACAGACTCAACACGGGCGTGTCCCAGGTTCTCACGGATGGAGGCAAGAACGGAAAGAAGCCAAAGGCTACGGGTGTCCAGCTTGAAAATGGCGAGGTGCTGAACGCCGATCTGGTGGTGGTCAACGCCGACTTGGTATATACGTACAACAACCTCCTGCCGAAGGAGATCGGGGGCATCAAGAAGTATGCGAACAAACTCAACAACCGCAAGGCGTCGTGCAGTTCTATTTCTTTCTACTGGAGTTTGTCGGGTATGGCACCAGAGTTGGAGACGCACAATATCTTTTTGGCGGAAGAGTACAAGGAGTCCTTTGACGCCATCTTTGAGAGGCAGGCCCTGCCTGATGATCCCAGCTTCGTAAGTTTTACTCTCATTTCGGGTTTTCCCTCTCTCTCCCCCTCTCCCTGTCTGATAAGTCGTCCAACCACCCTTTGACTAACTTCACTTCACCCCTCAAACAGTACATCCACGTCCCCTCCCGCGTTGACCCCTCGGCCGCCCCTCCCAACCGCGACGCCGTGATCGCCCTCGTCCCCGTTGGCCACCTTCTCCAAAATGGCCAACCAGAGCTCGACTGGCCTACTCTCGTCTCCAAAGCCCGTGCCGGCGTTCTGGCCACCATCCAAGCCCGTACTGGCCTGTCCCTGTCCCCCCTTATCACCGAAGAGATCGTCAACACCCCTTACACCTGGGAGACCAAGTTCAACCTCAGCAAGGGCGCCATCCTCGGTCTGGCACACGACTTCTTCAACGTGCTGGCCTTCCGCCCGCGCACCAAAGCCCAAGGGATGGATAACGCGTACTTTGTCGGTGCTAGCACCCATCCAGGAACCGGCGTGCCGATTGTCCTTGCAGGGGCCAAGATCACTGCCGAGCAGATTCTTGAGGAGACGTTCCCTAGGAACACAAAGGTGCCGTGGACGACGAATGAGGAGAGGAACAGTGAGCGGATGAGGAAGGAGATGGATGAGAGGATTACGGAGGAGGGGATTATTATGAGGAGTAACAGTAGTAAGCCGGGCAGGAGGGGGAGTGATGCTTTTGAGGGCGCCATGGAGGTGGTTAACCTCTTGTCGCAGAGGGCGTTCCCTTTGTTGGTGGCGTTGATGGGGGTGCTGTATTTCCTGTTATTTGTGAGGTAGGGTTCTGTTGGCTTGACGGGTTTCACTTTATGCTGAGCGGGCGATTCATGTTTCTTTAGGCCTTGGTTCTAGTCTAGATGATTTCCTTGAGTAGGTATAGTTCGATTGGGTATCAACGATTTCGTAGATAAATTCTTGGGAATATATAGCTGTTTTGTTTCTATGTCGATGACAACAGGGTGAATTACAGCTTGGAAAGTATCTTTTTTCTCACCGATATATGCTTAGTCACCCCCATCTGCCTAGATGCCGTCTTGCCACTGAGTTCTGCGGTCCTTTTTTCTCTTTTTTGTTTTTTTCTTTTTTCAAAGAGGTTAGTACCAAAGCGCAACTTGCGTCATCAACAATGCCATGGTATCGTTGAAGGTGTATATGGTAAAACAGCACAGTCCGTGTTGTCAGGAATAAAAGTACCTGCTAGACAAGCAACTTGTGATGTATGCAACAATGATTAGACTCTCTTCTTCTCTCCATCTATAGCCACCCATCCTCCTGCCCCGAATCATGCAAATTCCCATTCTTAATGCCCATTGCTCATCGCCCATCCAACTAACCAAACCTCTTTCGAAAGGTGGTTTATTACAGAAGTGCAACTAGTAAGTATCGTACCGCAACCTAAGCAGAACCAAACCATAGCCGCTCTTTATCTTTCTAAACTAAGCACAGTAAAGGGACGGAGCATACCCTGGACAAAGACGAGAGTCAATTAAAGGTCCTCTCTTCGCCGTCCGAACCAAGGCTGATAAGACAAAACGTTGATCCTCCCACTATTCATCCAACACTCTCCACAATATCGCACCTCCTCTGCGTCCTATACAGGCCTCAGCTAGAGCGTGTATACATAATCAGTCATCATCATCGAAGATCTGATATGTATTCTGCAAAATGGTATCCACCACGCGAACCTGCCACCCGGCATCCGCAATGTTCGCGCCAGGACCCGCAGTACCCATCAGCGTCGGCCCAAAGACGATGGCCAGGTTCTGCGAGCTCATCCGGTTAACGCTCGAGTTGTTGATGACGCGGTGCAGGTGCAGAGTCAAGGCGCGGAGGGTGGCGTAGTTGGGATCAGGAAGGCTGTTGATGATGGCGTGGAGGGAATCACGGCGTATGACTTCGTCTTCGTTTTCTGTCGAGGGAGATGTCGTTAGTTTGATGTAACCTTGGTAGCTGGAAGGGTAATAGGGGTGCTTACTGGCTGCCTCGATAAACGACGCGTAGTGCTCCTTGGTCAACAACGGGTCGGGAAGATCGCGGAAGAATTGCTTCAACAGGCCAGCTACACTGTTGACATCGTGGAAGAAGTTCTCGGGGTTGCGGAAGTCAAGATTGCTGGAGCCAGAATCTGCAAGCTTCTGGTTAGCCTTGGTTCAACGTCAGAAATAGTGTTAGGCTATAACCCTTACCCGTGTCAAAGAGAGTCTTGAGCTTGTTCACATGAGGTACGGAGCCAGAAAGTCGATAGATGCCTTCGAGGCCAAGGCCGAAGAGATCCACAGCCTGGATGCATTGGTAAACAACCATAGGAACAGCCAGCCCATCTCGCTCGTATAACTTGGACAACGACACGCCAAAGACTGGCCGCGTAGGCTGAGCCATTGGCGGCGTCGACTGTCTTCCCTGTACAGGACCGGAAGGATATGCCTGTTGGGTTGGACTTGCTAGCGGCGCCGGGGGTTGTTGAGGAGGTTGACTAGATGGCGGCTGTTGGGGTGGTTGTGGTGGTGGCGGCTGAGATGGTTGTTGCGGTGGTTGTTGGGTTGTAGATGGTGGTGATTGAGGCTGGGAGTATTGGAATGGCAGCGCTCCCAGTTGCGGAGGACCCGAGGACGAGATCGATCCAATGGCGCCATTATACCTGGAGCTTGCGGCCTGGGCCTGTTGGGTTGCCGCACTCCGAGAATCGCCGTACTGAGGGTTGAAAGGGGTGCTAATCTGATTAAGGATGTTCCCATGGCTGAAGCTACGTTCGTGCGAAGGCTGTGATTCGGACTGTTGGCTAGCTGAGATAATCGGGATCGAGGAAGAGCTTTGGCCATAGTGATGACCCAGAGGCGCAGTGGGAGTATCGTTCAAAGGCCCCGTTCTCGAATTCATTGACCCCTGTTCTCGGGAATGCGAGGGTGCCTGTTGACTGCCACCCGGTGGTACATATGGAGTTGTAGTAGTGCGATTTGCCGGATCCAGGAGCTAGCAGGGGGTTAGCCTTGATGACCATGGCATGTTCACGAGATTTATACGACTTACAGCGTTCTTTTCATATTTGGGCTCCCCTGTCCTCGGAGGAAGTCGCGGATACTGGCTAAGGAGATACTCATCCAGGTCTTTGTCATTGTTGATCGCCTGTACACACTCGCGCAAACTGCGTGCTTCTGGACCATGTTTCAGAGGGCTAACACTCAAGCCGTTACTGAGCAAGAGCTTCTCGTTAAAGGACGCTACCGGTTTCATCATTAGCCTCGAGCCTTGGGGAGAGAATGACTAGCACAGCACTTACCGAACTTTTGCATTTGCAAGACAACGCCTGCGTCACATTCTCTGACAATCTCCTGAAGAGCTTTGATGGTATCCGGCCGTATCTTGTTGATCAGCTCTCCACGTTCTGTCTGTACCGTGTTGACCTTGGCCTGGTAATCCTGATCCGCGGCCTGGGCCTTGCGTAAGAGGTCTTCTTCATGCTGAGCAGCTGACTTGGGACCCTTGAAACCGAACATTTTGCCTTTTTGCTGACCAGTGGTGTCGCCGGTGCGGGCTCGGTCGTATTCCTCGGCTAAGGCATCGTACTTGGCCTTGGACTTGCGCATAGCGGCCTCGAGGTCGGCCACTCGTTGCTCGGCTGTCAGTCCGCTTTGCTTCCATCCTTTCCTGGATTTCTCGGCAATCCCTGCAAGCTCCAATAGGTCCTCGTGCATCTGGTGGAGGGACATGGCGAACTGGGTCCCGTTTTCGGCCATGCGCTCGTGGATCGTCATCATGTCTTCATAGGCTTTGGCAAATGTTCCGCCCCTGTGTTCCGAGCGGGATGAGCTCTCGTGGGATGCTTTGCAGAGTTTTCTGAGGCCGTTCGCATGTTCGTCCTCGAGTACCGAGCGCTTTTTCAGAAAGGTCGCGAATTCCTATATGAAACCCTTGAATTAGACTGCTGTGTCTACCCGGATTGGTAGGTAAGGGTTTTTTTGCAGGATATGGCCGTCGTAGTCGGTAGTCGAGGGATTCGCACCTTTGCGGACGCAATGCTCTGTTTCAATCGGTTGAGCATCGTCGCGATGCCAATCTGTTTTCGGAAAACTACGGGTTAGAGACTGGATCGGCGTCAAGATAAGTGACTCGTCCGGTCTGAACGGACCTCTGAAGAAAGCACATCTTGAACATGCGACTTGGTCTCGTCGTTAGGTGTTGGTGCTGTAGGCGGCGCAGGCGCTGCTGCTATCACCGGGCTGCCACTGTCTGGTGTCGGTGAAGTTGCTGGCGCAGAAGCATCTCCTAGAGACATTGCGAATATGTTGTCGCCCTCACAGGCAACTCGGGGTGTGTTGCGTCGACGGGCACAGATTCGGTGGTAGTGGGAGTGGCGTGTCTTTGTCGCGGAGGCGCCAAAATGCTAAGTAACCAGCAAATAAACTTTTCTTTTATGTTATACGAGATGCAAAAGTTTCGCGCGTTCAGGGTCGGGGTCGTGGAGGTGGTCTTTCAGTTGGTCAGGAGGAGTAGGGTACGGAGGGGGGATCATGAGCGCGCGGGTTAAGCCAAGATGCCGTCGTTGACCCGACGGTTGAAGGGTGTTGGGGATGGGGTCGAGTGGAACGGGAATGGATCCCCATGGGTGGGATGGGGCTTGTGCACCGCTGCACCTCATTTAATTCTCCAGAATCCACAATGGAACCACTTCCAGGCTAGGCGGCAGGGACCAGGACCGCCAGAGCTGCAGGTGCACTGGTGCACTGTCGAGCTGTGTTGCTGCTTCATCCTCAGTGGGCTCCACTACCATCAATGACGCCCCACCTCGTGTGCCGTGTTGAACGTTGAACGTCCATCATGCCGCTGACTGCTATGGAAGATGGAGGCCCTCTTGGCCCAAGCTTCCATTTCAACCCTTCAACTCCCAGGTGTGCTACACCCAAATTGCTCCCTCTTGTTGGTAACCAACACTGCGAATTTCCATGTTCCATTTCTGTCGAGCCGCCAACCCGACACGATAACCTTCGACTAAGCTATATCAGCACATGCTCGACAAAAACATCCTGTTGATGCGCATCTGTCTTTTTCAAGTTATGGGTCAGTAGCGAGGGATCTGCGTCCCTGGCCCTTCATCCAACGGCACCTTATCACGACGGACGGAAAAGAAAGACAATGGAAGCGAAATCGGACACCATCCTTTGATACATGGAGGTACCCCAAAGGGCAGCAACGCATAAGGTTGTGCGGTTTCAGCATGCTTTGTACCTACCAACATGGCGCTTGGGTCAATGCCTGCCTGAGCGCGACGGGAGAAAGGCCCGAGTGATGGGCGGACCAACGATCTTCTCGAATCGACGAACGGCAGACCATCCACACACCCGGAGGTCTTACCATACAACTTAAGGGCTTACTTTCTGGTATCCTTGGCGGCGATCAATCCTCTCCCCCTCCTCGGCGAAATGTGCTTCGAAATCATATCCGCCCCATCATCCCTTGCTTTACGACGATATCCGTCCCATCGAGGGCCATTTGGCGTATCCTTGTCCTTGGCGTCGAGAAGACGGTCAGCCTCACATCGACTGGTCTCCCGTAACATGGCTACCTCGAGAGCTATATGGCAACCCTACTAGCCCAGCTCCTGGAAATCCATCGAAACCAGCAGTTTTGAAAAGCTCCCAAGGTTCATGGATCGAATTTCCTCTGCAGCTCGAATTCAGTATCTAAAACATCATAACTCGGTCTCGTCTTTCCCGCCTCCTTCTGTTCCACAACGTCAAAACAGGCAAGTCCTATGACGATAGTGTTCGTGCGCATCGTCTAGCTAAGACTCCTATGTCTGTAAAAGACCGTGGATGGGTATTTCACTGCATCGTTAGGCAAAAGCAATCCAAGACAAGGCCTTTGCCATGCCCATACACCAGATGTTGGGGGTGCCGACAGTTCGACGAAAGCTTCTCCCGCCAATCAACAAGACGGGCTGCTGCATCAAGCATGCTTCCCTGGACGGTCAACACGCGATGGCGGGTACATGCATTCGTTCGATTCCCATAGACGAGACCACAGGACGGATCAGACTTTCCGGTGTGTCTCGCACTTTAACCGCACGACACCGGACGAGATATGGAAGAGAGAGAAGAAGAGCACGAAGGTTAAATTTTAAAACTTTTGGCTCCTGACTTTAGCTTGCATCAACGCTCCACACCAAGGTCACCCATGAGAATTCCACAAAGAAACCCAATACATAGGTGCATGACTTTATACTTTTATAACAGCAACCCAAAAATGATTAAATTTTTGTTCCCAAACCCATAAAGCAGCCCGCTTAACCTTAGATGAGACCCTTAAATATGGCAGCCTCAGCGTTGAGGATAGAGGAGCCAGCAGCTCCAATAACAGCTACAGAGAGGTATTAGCGCGAAACTTGAAGAGGCGTTCGAGGCATAAGGCGACTTACTGTTGTGGCTCAGGGCAACAAACTTGATATCGAAGATACCACTCTCGTCCTCTCTAACGCGGCCAACGCTGACAGTGTATCCCTTGCAGAGATCACGGTCAAGACGGGGCTGGGGCCTGTCTGCCTCGTCAAAGACCTTGATAGGGGGCTCGGGGGCCGAGGGGCATCCCAGCTTCTGAGCATCAGAAACATAGCTGCGCATGGCCTCCTTGACCTCCTCGGCGGACGGGGGCGGGCGCTGGGCGAAGCGCAGCGACACGCAGGCGGTGTGGCCGTCCAAGACAGGAACACGGTTGCAGGCTGCCGACACCCGGAGCTCCTTCTGGTCCTCAAAGGCAGTGGCGTCGGCGTTGAGAGAACCCAGGATCTTCTGGGCCTCGGTCTCGAGCTTGTCCTCCTCGCCCGAAATGAAGGGCACAACATTGTCAATGATGTCCATGCTGCTGACGCCGGGGTATCCAGCACCCGAGACAGCCTGCATGGTGACGACGGATACAGTATCGATCTTGCCGAAGCGCGCCTGGAGGGCGGCAAAGGGGGCGACGAGGCCAATGACGGCGCAGTTGCTGTTGCATACCAGGAAGCCCTTATCGAGGCCGAGGGTCTTGCGCTGGTGGGGGATCAGGTCGAGATGGTGGAGGTTGACGGTCGGGACGACGAGGGGCACGAGGGGGTCGCGTCTGTAGTTCTTTGCATTGGAGAAGACGGCAATGTTGGCGTGCTGGAACTCCTTCTCGACGTCGCCGGCAACATCGCTGTCGAGACCGCTGAAGACGATGTCGCAGTCGGCGAATTCGCTGGCCTTGCAGTCGCGGACGACTAGGTCACCGAACTCGGCAGAGATGGGGGTGGATTGCTTCCAGCGGACGGCATCGCGGTACTTCTTGCCAGCGGAGCGGGAGGAGGCGCCGACGGCGACAAGCTTCAGGACAGGATGATTCTGGAGCAACAGGATGAAGCGCTGGCCGACAGAGCCAGTGCAGCCCAAGACACCTACGGGACGTCATAGGAACGGTTAGTGCTCGGGCCGGCATAATGTTGTTTCGTGTGCGTGTTGATTGGAGAAGCAGCATGGATCCGTCTGGTCTGGAGACGGGGACACATGCTGAACACATGCTGCAGTGTCCCCTCTCAAGGAAGGGACCTTAAAAGGGTGAGGTGTCGCAGAGACTCACCAACGTTTCTGGTAGGAAATTGAGACATGATGACGATCTGGGCTGGGAACTAAACAATATGATTCAACGAAGAGAATGGAATGGATCAAGCAACCAGAACAGGAAAGATGTTGGGCAGGATTATGGTTCAGATAGGAAGGTGAGTCAATGGCGCTCTTTCTTCCCAGACAGCGGCGGGATCTGCTCCGCAACTTTTTTCTCTCTTGCCTCTCACAGATGAGTCGCCATCGGCTCGGCGCCCCGCCACAGGGTTCCTCTCCTACACTCCGGCGATCGGAGCTGTGATGCACTCGTGTGGGTGTGGGGCCAAGCACGGGAGCCCCAAGCGTGGAACTTGGGGGACTTCCACTTGTCCAGCACTGTTTCAGGGACAGGAACGGGGCCAAGCAGCGTCCGTGTCCATCAGGGTCGAGTGGTCGCAAGACAGGGTGTTCCCAGGGCCGCGTGTTAGCTCCAACGTACCTAGGAGGGTTGCGATCAGCGGCCTGGTCCGACTTTGGAGCATTGCCTGGTGGAGGCGACCCTGTCCCACTCCGGGGAGAAGTGTACTTCCAGCCCAGGGAGTACCTCTTCTCTGTACAGTAGTGTAGCAGGACGGTACGGTACGCGGTACGTAGAGGTACATCTCGCCAGGCCGTAGGGCTGGAACCCGTCCACATACTCCATTTTGACAGGTCACGGACTGCCGTTCCGTTCTGTTCCCTCACCACCTTTTTACCACTGCAGCCAAACACACGCTCTCAACATTCGTCATGATGCGATTCAGGAGCATCGAGTCGCACCTGACATCGTTTGTACAGTGCGCGGCACATATAGCTTCACCACAGCAAGAACTTCTTCTGGACTTCTCGCTTTCTGGAAAGTGTGCTGCATCTGTTCGACGTTGCACACAAGGCTTGGCCGTTACGTACCACGACCGGCTTTAACACGACATGTTTTATAGGTGAGCAGCGCTCCCCACAATAGAAACGACGGGATAAAGAAGCACAACATCAACGTCCCCCGTCGTGATCAATACCCAACTGCGCTTGGGGAAGAGCTTTGCGCAGGCGATTCCTTGTGATCGTACGACAGCGTCAACAGTCCCCGCCTATTGTCAAGCTCTTCTTCCCTCACGAGCCGCTTGTCAGCGTCCGCTCCAAATCCAGCATAGCGCCCGGAGCCAACAATCGTATTCTGCTGGCTTACCAGAGGTGCATAAGGAAGAACATCATATGACCTGGATATGCATGGGGTAGTATATGCCCCATGAGGTTGGCTTCGAACTGGGCCCAGATAATATCTCCCCCGCCACAATACGTACGGGATCCCGCATGCTCGTCACCCAGCCCTACGTACTCTATCTTTTGCTCAGTCGAGCGGTGAGCAACCCGACTGAGAGCTCAAAAGAAATACGACGGCTGCCTTACCGGGCCATCACCCTTGGATAAACATGTACTGGGCACAATGTCATGTCGCCTTCACTCTACGTCCGAAGCATGAGCATGGGATCCTATCGATGCTCTTTGTTTGTTCAACAGACAAGGGTCACGGAGACTATCTACCATCCCAAAACACCGAGATCCCACCGTCAAGCGGATGGGTACCACCTCGTTATCGCACCATGTCCAGAGATTATGTTCACGATGCTTGTCCCATTGGCAACAGATGCAGTCTTGGCAGTTCCCATTGGATGAAGCCCAGTGACGCAACCCCTTCTGAGATGAAGGGAAGCGGGCGGGCGACAGCTGCCGCTGACATTGTCATGTAACGCGCCTCAACGCCTTGTTAGACCAATGTTGGGAGGATGGCTTGACATGGCGCAAATACTACTATGCAGTAGTGAGCCGCCTGGCTGAAAAAGAGCCAGATGATCTTATCTTTCTCTTCAGCTTTTCCCACCGACTTAACTGTGATATGATCTCGTCGGGGCCCTCTGTCGCCCTCGCTGTTCAGCTTTTCAGCCGCTTCGATTTATCTTGAGCCTTAAGCACTCTGATTGCCTCGGTTGTCGACGACCGTTGATCCATGAAGATCATCTACACTACCCCCCATCCCACTGTTACATTGCCCACACAACAACAGGCCACGAGGGGTCATTTCTAATTTTTTTTTTCCTGATTTGTATCAGGAAATTTGCTTGGACAACTTGACCTTTAAGGTTCTCGGTAAACTGGCATTGAAGACAAGATCTCTACCCAACGTCTTCAGACAACTGGGAAATTATATTGGCCGTCTGTCTTTGTTTCTTCGCCCAGCAACTTCCAGGTTGAACGCCTTTACCTACCAGCGAATGTTGAAGAGAAGCTTACAATTATGGAGAACTCAATGGTAACAGACGACCTCTCTTGGTCAATTGTTGACACTATCAAGCAATCGCCACCCGTCGATGTCAAAGCTCCTTACGACACCAAGTCCCTCGCCGGCAAAACCATCCTGATCACCGGCGGGGCATCCGGTTTCGGTGCCGCTTTCGCCCGCAAATGGGCCCAACACGGCTCCCATATCATCATCGGCGACGTGAATGACTCGGCCGGCGAGGACCTCATCGCCGAGCTCCGCTCCCTCCGCGGGTCCTCCAAGCACCACTACTACCAGCACTGCGACGTGACCAAATGGGAAGACCAAGTCTCCCTCTTCAAGATGGCCGCCCGCGCTAGTCCCACCCGCGGGATCGACGCCGTCGTAGCCAGTGCCGGAATCAGCGAGCATGGGGACGTAGCTTCCGGCGCCCCGGGCGTCTTCGACAACCCCTCCGATCTGGATTCCGATTCCCTCCCTCCCCCGCCACCGCCCTTAAACGTCCTCAATGTCAACCTGACAGGCGTCATGTACACTACCCACCTCGCTCTCTTCTGGCTTCCCCGCAACGGCGGCGTCTCCCGCCTCGATCTCCTAGATGACACCACTGCTGCTGACGATGGCCGACCGATTCGTGACCGCCACCTCCTTCTCGTCTCCTCCATCGCCGGCCTTGCACCCCTCCCTGGCCAAACGGAGTACACTGCCTCCAAGCACGGGGTGCTCGGTCTCTTTCGCTCGCTAAGGGCGACCTCCTGGACGAAGGGGATCCGATGCAACGTGCTTTGTCCGTACTTTGTCGATACCCCCATCGTTCCCTGGCGCGCCCTGGCGCTGTTGGCGGGTGGGCCGAAGGCGGAGATTGAGGATGTGGTGGATGCGGCGACGAGGTTGATGGCTGACGAGGAGGTGGTGGGGAGGGGGTTGCTTATTGGGGGGAGGCAGCGGGTCGTGGGGGGGAAGTTGGTGGTTGTTGATGCTGAATATGCTGAGGGCGAGGGAGGAGATGGGGATGAGGATAGGGGAATTAGGAATTCGCCTAGTGCTGTGTGGGAGGTGCATGCGCATGATTATGAGATGGTGGAGGTTTTCGTTTATAGGTTTGTCAAAGTTTTGAACATGGTGAGGACGATCAGGGGGTGGGTTGAAACGCTAAAAGATCTGTGGGCAATTTATTTGAGTCGGGGGAGAGGTGGAGGAAGGGCGGCGAAGGCGAAGGCAAAGAATGCAGTGTTGTAGGGGAAGTGAAGTTTGGTCAGGGTGATCCTTATGCTATGGCTTTCATGACCGACGGCGGCGGCATTTGAGACAGTTCTTTGAGTGGATGTGGTTCGTGGAGAGGTCTACTTTAGTCTCTTGGTTTACGGGGCTTCAGGGTTCACAGTCTTTATTTATGCAAAGAAAAAGAGAAGAAAACAAAAAGGCCGGAAATTTAAAGAAAAACCTGACGAACAGACAGATGAACGGACGGACAAATCAAACAGGATGAGCGGGAACAAGGAGCACCATTTTTGAATTATCCCTCTAACAAACAGATTTTGAAGTCTATAACGCATTATTTGTTCAGCCAGCCAGGTGCTAATTATACATAACACGAGTCCTTGGAAATAAAAATGCGTGACATGGGAAACAGATATGAAATGAATGATATCAATTGGGGTAGGTAATGAGCTTATAGGAAAGGCGCTCTCGTTGAAGGAATCGGGAGGAATGCACACCTCAGTGGAAGCTCAATGAAATTTCAAGTGTCGTGAAATTAACAGTCAGGACATCAAGTCAACTAAATATTGAACGTCACCCCTTTAGTTCCATATGTCTTGGAATTAATCACTGTAGCCATTGGTGACAAAGATCCCGACCTCAACGTCTTTTCCCTACGGATACAAGAACATTACAGACATTCTGCGCGCAACACACTACTTCGTTAGCACATTGTCCTTCATCGATGAATTAAAACGTGCCCGGCAGCTGTAGTCAGGGACAGTTGACGTCATTATTTGCCAAGTCGAAAATTCCGCCATGACAGACATCAAGTTTGGTAATATCCGAATAACGTCAATTAACACACTTCAACAGAGCCAAGAAAAAAAAAATGCTGATATGACATGACGGCTCTCCCATTCACGCTTCTGATGGATTGAATCGCAGTCATTGCAGGCCTCCAAAAGACTCTGGCTTCGTCCCTCATCTGCTGCCCATCTCTCACTCTTGCTGTTTTGAAATGCGCATTTCTGGAAGTAATGGTTGCACATCAGACGAGGCAAAGGGAACCATGAGTTACATGAGAAAAGTAAGCAGCAAAAAGAAATAGAATATCTAGTATAGAGTGTGGTCCCTTTCATCCTGGGGAACATGAACTCCACCACCATATGCCAACGTCATGCCTTCCACAAAGGTTTTGTCGGGGTTTGTTTCGGTTCGGTGGTACCCGGCTGGGGTTGCTCGTGGTTTTTCATGTTGTTCGCGGTGTCATACCGAGAAGATAAGCAGATGTGTTTGTCGTTGTCGGATGAATGGAAGATTTGTCGCAACTCGTTCAAAGAAGCGATGAAGAAGGGGTATAAATATAACATGGCGCCAAGAGGATATAATCCTAACCAAAACGAATGCCCACGACAAGACAGTTCATGCAAGAATGCAAAAGAAAAAAGAAAACAAAAACATTTTCCTGTTTAAAGTGTATAAAGTTGGTATCATTTCATCCCATATCCCCCAAGTCTTTTGCCGTTAACCCCAGAGATGTATTTAGCACGGTTTGAGATGCGTACCCCGAATATGTATGTATAGTCCTCTGCCATATAATGTCAAACGATCCGGGGTTGAATTCCTTTCGCCGCGTGTGAGGGCTGCCGTAGATACACAAAGGTGGTTGGACTGATTGTTTGGAAAGACTGCACCACTGTGTGTATATTCTCTTGCACCGCAAGCCGCCTGCATGAATGCCAGTGTGGTTGTATGTGTTGCGATACACCACAAGTCAAATAACAATAACTCCTACGGACCTCTTGAGTCCAAGTCGCCCATGCTTATTTCTCTCCCTTGGATGCTGATGATAAACCGATCGTGACGCCGAAGGCCGATGCCAATCCCTAGACTCCACGCACGCTGGTGTGGCCACGAAAACAGCTCTTGAACCATGGTCGAAGGCCATTAGACGCTCGCCCTGAACAAAAGCCAAAAAGGAGACCGGGGAAGCACAAGGGGAATTCTGGGAAATAAGAATCCTCTACGACTCCAACGTGTTGGGTGAAACGCAAAATAAAAGGAAAAAAAAGAAAAAACAACGACGTTAAATTAAGAGGGAAATCGTGTCCATGTCGAAAAACACCATTCATGTGTCCGCACGCACCATGCGCCAATGCATGCCATGTCGAAGATGCCAGCCGTATGCAAGCCGTAACCACTGTGCCTCAAACATCGCCTACCAGCTCCAATCAACACCCCATGTCCATGTCGTCTTTCTTGTCCAATTGATCGGCGCGAGGCAAAGAAGAAAAGATGTGTAAGTGCAGTAAGAATCCAAAACGTGAAATATCCCTTTCTTGAAAATACGCAGAAGAACATGGACAACAAATCGGAATTAACGAAGAGATCCGAAAATGCCATTCGGAGGGTAAGGGCGCCCGGTTCGTATACGTATTATCATCTTCCCATCATGTAAGCCGGAAATTGCGCCTGAGAGTTGCCGTTCAGCTGCGAAGAGCCGTTGAAGCTCGAAACCCAAGGGCTCTGAGTTGTGGGGAACGGGGGCGGGGTATACGGATTGTGTCCGTTGTTCAGCATGTTAGGTGACCCCGAGTACAGCAACCTGTTCATGCCCAAACCAGGAGGGGCAGACAAGCCCGGAGGAGGTCCATTTGCGGTTGTGAAGCCAGTGCTGGGACCGTGGGGGAAACCGTTCATGCCATTCATAGGCCCAGGGCCATTCTGGCCAGGCGCCTGACCCGTGCGGACTCCCAAGGGATTCTTTGAGAAACTCAGTCGCATGCCGCCCTTCCTGCTGTTGCTGAGTGTATGACCATAGAGCTCGTTTAGGGCCTTGGTGGCAAAAGAGACATCCTCGAACTCAACAAAGCACATGGGTCCATTGTGCTTAGTCCTGTAACAAAGGCGCTTGTATCCCCGCACCTTGGAAAAAACGGCCTTGAGCTCTTCCTCGGAGGTGTCAATGGGCAGATTTCCGACATAGAGAGTATTGCAAGGAGGGTTCATGTCCGCAGGGTTCGCAGGTGGGTGTTGCCGATACGGCTGAGCATGGGGCATCATTGGGACGGGCCCGCCCATCATGTTGGTAGGCGACATGGTAGCAGAGTGCGCTCCCATGGCCCCCATGCTTGACTGGGAATAGTGCGACATTGATTGCGGCATAGTCGTGGGAACCGATGTGTTTAGCGACAAGTTTGCCATACGCGTGATGGGAAGCTGAGATGAGGTGGAGCGACGTTGCTGAGGGCCGCCTTCAGCAAAGCCGCCAATCTCCTTGAGAATTTCGCCCGTTTCGTCATCATCTGCGGAGTCGTTGTTGATCAAGGTCTTGCCAGTCGCGCGACTACCATCTGTGAGATAGTTTCCAATAGGCGATTGAGCCGAGAACAGGTTCTGGTAGTGCGCAGTGGCTTCGGGGCTGCCCAACTCGGTGGATCCGTACGCAGTATTAAGGGGCGGCGACATTCGGTCAAGAGATTGGAATGTGCCATTGAAGCGCGACACTTGTCTCGAGGAGGGCGCCGTCAGCGCTGTGGGCGAAGTGACTGCCGATGTCGCAGCGGAGACGGATGTGTCAATCGAAAATCTGGCGCTCGAGGCAGCGGAATCGGACTGAATGATCTCAACAATCATTTCGGCGTCGTTGGTCATGTTTGTCTTGCCATTCAGGAGTTGCCTTGTCTCTTGCGCGCCCTCCAAGGTTTTGAATGTGAGAATTGCGGTACGGAAACCAGCATCGTCCGACATGTCGGCGGGCAGTAGTTCAGCTTTGACGAGATCCTTGGAGAGGGCCATCATGAGGCGCAGCTGGTCTTCGGTGAAATTGGCGGGCAACTTGCGAATGCGGGCGACAGAATAGGTTGGGGAGGGCGTCGTGGCAAACGGGGTTCCGACAGACTTGGCAGCTTCGCGATCGAAGGGCTTGCCAGGTGTGTAGTAGCCGACCGGAGAGGTCATGCCTTGTCTACTGTTGAAGGCCTGGGCAGCCTGAGCGGCGGAAGGCCGCGGTAGGTAGGATGGAGCGGCCATTGTGTTGGTTGTCGCAGTGGACGAGAAAGGGCTCGCGCGGTTGGAGGCCAGGGAAGCGAAAGAGTTGGCGTTAACAGTGACGGAGGAGGTTACGCCCGGAGCGTTCACGTTCTGACGATGATCCCCGTTCATGCCTCGCGGTGCGTTTGGTGCATGTACAGGTTGGAGTCGCTACAAATAGAACGGAGTCGGACTGGGGCGACGATCGGACGTGATTGATCGAACGGGCGACGAGCCGTCGGCAGGTTGGCAGTGGAGGAATTGGGTTTCGCAGAGTGGATGCGACGGCGATTTTGTGGAGAGTAGGATACCTGGCTACGTCGAGCGTGTCAGGTACCGTGCTGGAATCCAGTTCGTACGCACGCGTACACCACCCTCTTAAAATATGTGTGTGTGCTGTGACTCGCTCGCTTGAGAGATTGAAGGAAGTGCTAGGTGCTAGGTATTTGCGTGCAGTGTTCGTTCGGCAGCAGGGGGGGCCGGGATAGGTGGGCAGTAAGGATGAGGACAGGACAAAGAGGCGACGGGGCCAGGCCTGGGGTGGAATCAAGCATACCTGTAGGTTATTTACCAAGACGCGACAGGATACCCAGCCAAGGTGAGAGCTTTGTGTGAGGGTTCGTTGTTATGATAGTGACGATGAGGGGTGCGCAGTTGTCTGCTTATTGCTCGCTCTTGTATGGTATTGGGCGGTAGTAACTGTGCTTGTGGTTGCTCGGTGGCAGCTCGTTTCTCGTTGTGCTGAATGGAGGAAACGAATGTTGCCTCTGATGCCTGCGTTTGCAAAAAGGTACGAGGTAGCGAGGTAATGTGCAAAGCAACAGGAATACGGCAGTTTGCTGGAGGACTAGGTGGTGAATGAGTGGGTGTAAGTGTGCAGATGGTGGAGGGAGGAACAAAACAAAAAAAAAAAAAAAGTTGGCCTGGGGTTGGAGGAGAAGGAAAGTTCAGAGTCTGGGTGATAGGTGGTGTGGGATGGGGGAGAGCTTTGTGGAGGATGGAGTGACCTGTCGCAAATGGGCAAAGGGGGAGCGAACCATCAGTCGGTTGTGTGTGTGTGCGAGTGCGAGTGCGGGCGCCGACGAGACAGGTCCGGGGGTGAGTGTGGGTGATGTCTGGGTGAGCGTGCCAGAATGGCCGGGATGAGAAGAAAAAGTGGAAGTGCAGGTGAACGAGACGGGACTGGAGGGAAGGGGATGACGGGACTCCAAGAGTGGGCAGGCGCGATCTGGACCTGGACCCAAGGATTTTTCTAGGAGGTGAGCTTTTGGCTTCTGGTGCTACGTACTCTGCACGCGATGCTGATTGGTTTCTTTTGGCGACTGAACGCATCCTGCATTTTTGACTTTTTGGTCTTTCGGGATCCCCACTTGTGACTCGATCGTTCAATGGGAAGCTTCCCAGATTCAGGTTCTGTGTGCTTTTAGCCTTTCGGCCCCCCGCCCGCGGCTTACACTACACTACACCACCAAGTGAAATAATCCGCCAAAAAGGATGGGTTACATGCTGAATTGGAGCGCGCGAGGCTACCAACAGTCACAGCTGATTTTCTTTGTGGTAAACGCGGCGCCCGTGGGCAGCCAAGCGGCCAAAAGCAGCCTCGACCAAAGTGGAAGACACAGTTTGCGTTAGCTACCGGCACTCCTTACAAAGTACCTGAGCTAGGCCGGTTTCAGCACAGCACGAACGCGACTCCAATTCGTACCTGTCGATTGCAGAGAAACAGTGTCGTTCAAGTCCGGGCAAGATTCATCCAGTAACAATCATACGCACGACCAACCCATAAGTTTTATCGAGTGTCACGATGAGCGCGACTTGAGAGCGGAACTTGAGAAGAGACGCGACAACATGGAATAGAATTATATATTACCTCAATCGTAGAGGTACTCATGCTCAAGGTACGCAGGACTCGTGGGCTCGACGTGATATTTTAAATAAGGCAAGCATCCCCGTCACGTCATTGGCTGTTCTTGATACACTAGCGAGTTAGTGCCCGCGTGGTGGAGACATGGGCCATGAGCCAAGGACACGCAGGGCAAGGGGGAGCCTGAGGCCCAGATGGGGGATGGGGCCCGGGGATGGGTGATGGGCTCGGGCGGGTTTCTCGGTCTTCGACTGGCCACCAGTGGCCGCAACAGGGTGGCCTGCAACGCCCAAAGTGTGGTTCCCAGCGATGGCGTGCATGCACAAATGCAGGACGCTGCAGCTCGACGAAGCTCAAAGCGAGGATGTCTGGATGAGTACAAGTTAGCGCGAATATAAGAGGTAGAAACCCGGATGAATACGCCCATTCTCTGTTCAGTGAAAGTGATGAAAGTGGCAGCTGCGGTATTCAGAAGAGTTATCACCGGACTTGGGTAGGCAGATCCGGACAAAGGCGAAATCTTATATAAGCAAATGTTGTTGTCGATGATGGTTTTCGAGGCGATCCCTCGACACGGCACCCCCAATCCCATGGGATTCGGAAGTGGGGCAAACGAATGGGCATTGAGATCGATCCCATCTCCAAATTTGCAGGCTCTTTGACCCGCTTTGTATGAACTTGGGGACCAAGACCTTCCCAACGCTCACTCAGAAGACACCTCCAAACTTTTGAATAAAAAAGATAGAAGGAGAATGAACGGAGGCCTCTAGTTAGACCACGGCATAATGGAACGCTGATGGTGGAACAGTGTTATTGCACTCTTCCGGACGCAATGCAGTGCCTGGCGAGAACGAGAAGCGACGAAACTCCAGCGTGACATCGGGGCGTCGCGGTACAACTGGGCAGGGAGCCTCGGGTGGTATGTGATACCGTGATGAGGATATGCCCTGAAGAGGTCGAAAAGGACTGAACATGTTGGCGGCAGCGGTCCAGCGCCATGCAGCAGGAACCTTGTCGACAGCGAGTGGTTCGGGTCATCCTCAGCAGTTCCAGCGCCCATCACAGTCGGCCTCAATAGTACGAATACCGTAGGGCAGCGCCAAAAGGGACCATGCTTGAACCCGACAAGGGGCCTTTTTGGTTGCGTTTGCTTCAAGAAAATATCACGATGTACGGGCCGAGGGGTTGACGGAGGGGTTGACGGAGGGGCCGGATCGGGGGGGGACGTTAAACTATGGCATCTTCAATGTTCCCCAAGAGGGGCATATCCGATGGAGAGAAGGGTTGAGACTTGAAAGGGGATCCTGGATGAGCATCACGAGTCTCTTGCTTGTCAGAGATTCATCGCCAGGTGACATCTGAAGAGTTAAGTACCGTGTCTTGGCGTACATCCCTTCGACGGTAAAACGTAGGTATTATTTCCTGCCAAGACACAGCTGGGCCAATTAATCAACTGTTTCAGGTAAGATAGCTAGGAGCCTGCTATCAGTCCAATAGCCCTTGTGTCCCGTCATGCCCGTAACCTCTAGAAGTGGAAGCAGTATCAATCTAGTACACGGGCATTCTACCATGAAAAGGATACTGTACCTGTTCAAGTGCGCACGGGGCACCAGGGCCAGGTATGGTGGGTTCCACGTTAGTTTTCAGTGGGGACCTACTTACGGGGCCCGGGTCGGTCGGTCGGGTGTTCGTCTCAAAAGGCTACAGCTTTTACCTAGCGAGGTAGGAGCATCCGGGCAACGTCTGATCACATTCAGTTGATTCTCGATGCTACAGGCGACGGACACCTCCACTACCTCTATGGATACAATTGAATCGTCAAGACATGCCGAACCGTGGTCGCCACCCTGGATCTGCCGTCTTTGTGCAATTCTCGGAGCCTCACTCCCATATGCTTCTCCTCAAAGCCAGATCGACGATGAGCATTTCTGAATAGAAGTGGACGGCAGTGGAAGAGAGGTGTGGGAGCCGTCGAAACTTGAAATCCTGTGCCGCCAGAGTGGCCGAGATGCAATTCAATTTGACAAGTGACGGCTCATTAAAAACGCCACATCCCGTTTGGCAGGGCGCGAGCGCGCAAGGATGCGGAAGCTCATCATCATCATCGTCTCGACCATCCCTCAGAGCCAAGGCCTCTCAAAGACGGCCTTGGTGCTGTATAGGGTATAGTCCCCTTATGTCCCCTTCACTCCTACGCTCCCACCTGGAAGCGCGGGTGGGAGAGAGCAAAGTTGGTGTGTTCGATGAAGGTCGGATATGAAGACCGGTGAAGGTATCGTCACTCTCATATAGATCTGGGCATATTCTCAGCCTTTCCTCCGCCGACTAACACGTTGGTGTTATAGTCTCCTTTGCTATAAGTCGTAGCCATTTCCCCGCCCACCTTGAACACACAAAGCACACTCTCCGCATGACCATACGCACGAATTCCTGTCTTCTCGGCTCGTGTGCATCGTTACAGGACCATGTTCCATCTTGGCGTTTCTTGCATCATGTGCGATTGGGTCTTTTGGCGCGTGCCTTGCCTAGACTTTCACCAAGAAGTCACTTCCCAATTTCCCGCTCCTCAGCTTCTACCCAGCTACGACTATGTCCTTCCGAGCTCCTACTGAGAATCAGGAATGAAAGCCGGGCCTGAACTATGGCAAGCAACATTGCAAAGCAACATTGCAGAATGTGCTATTCTTCCTGGAGGACATAACTTGGCAGCCATCCCACCTCTCCTTCCATCCCCTTCCCTCCTTCAAAATCCAAGGCACCTAATCAACGTGCAGGTTCCAAATAGATATGATGGGGGAACGCAGGGTTGCTTCCCGGTGCAATGCCTCAAGCCGGTGGGAGATAATGCATCCGATCCCCCCTTTTGAGATAGAGCGATTCCCCCCTTCTCTCTCTCTCTCCCTACCATGCATGGTTCAAGCTTGCAACTCTAGGTACACTTGTCACCGGCTTGCTAGCAGGGCCGTACGTCAATCTATATTCCACAAAACTACCTAGTGCTTCGTGCCTCCCAAGAACTCCACGGGGTAGCCGTGTAACCCTCACTCCTCATTAGCCATGCTGACCAATTCTGTCCGGAATGGAAGCCTGTTGGTTAAAGTTACTACCGTGACCATGCATTGTGGCACGTACAAATTCTAACCTCAGTGCGGGCCCGTCGGTGTCTATCGTCAGCGTTGAAGCGATGGAAGCGCCATGGTGTTCGGCTTTTCCTCACGCATTTGACAAGGCAGAACCTATACACGATTCTCACATACAGCAGACTGGCTATGATTTTACTTTTAAAACCAGCAGCATGATTTACAGCCCAAGTTGTAGCGTGTTCCGGGGCCTGCCTGTAATAAGTAACCTACATAAATCTGCATCACGCCTCAGACCCCAGCTGCACGGAGTACGCTGATCAACTGAACTCAGCGGTCCTTGAGAGAAGCCATCCATGCGTTGCCAATGAATGGCATGGCGAGCGAAGATGACGCCGCCCACTCAGTGTGCCAGGCCAGGTACCCCAGCATCCCGCTCCTGGGCTGAAACGGACAGACCTTTCTGATTGAATACCGAACGAAGCGACAGGAAAAGATCGTTTTCCCCTTATCCTTTCCTTGGAAAGAAAGAAAGAAAGAAAGAAACAAGACGAATCATCATACTCCAATTTTTTTGATCCTGCTTTGGTCGGCCATGCAATCGAAATGATGGGGGAGGGGATTGGTTACTACCTATCTGTGTCTCGGGTCGGGTCGGCATGCCATGTACCGAGAAACTCCTCTTCCTTATGTTCGTCTGTGTGTGTATGTGTGTACTGTGTGTCATCGTCAATCTCTACCCTAATATCTACCTTTGCTTCTCCTTTGCCGCTGCGTTCCGACTGGCAAAAAAAAAATGGTCTGATGTGCTTGTGTTGAGCCATACTTCCGGGCCATTTTATGGGATGGGATGGGCTGAAACTCCGGTCATCAAAATGTGATTGCGCACTATGTCAGCTGCGAGCCTGATCGCTCCGAGGTTCATCCATGGCACCCCCTTGGAAGGCTTTCTTCGTCACCGTCTCGAGGTCCAGCATTTCTGATATTCTTTACGGTGGATAACTTGGAAGGAAGGGGCAGCAGAGACCTGGTTGGCTGACGAGTCGGCTAGAAGAAAGCATGCTGAGTTCCGACCGGGACAACAGAAGTTACATCTGAGCCCTTCCCTGTCACAAATGTATCGAATCTGGAGATCTGGAAGATCCGCTATAAGCCGTACACTGATACACACATGCTCAAGGTTGTGGAGCAGTAAGAAGCTTACAGTCGGTGCAGTGTGTGGTCTATCTCACGTCAAGTGAAAAGTGAGTGAGACGGGTGAACGGGCGGAGCGGGTGAGCATGGCATCAGCATTCTTTAAACTTTGTTCCGGACATACATTAGTACCTCACTAATACCCTTTCAGAATACCCCCCCCCCCCCACTACACACACACTCTCTCTCTTCCTGGGAGAAGAGTCGTTGAGAATGTCACACCTATGTGAAAAGCCCAGCCTAGAACTCTAAGCTTGACGACATAGAGTTTTGAAGTTGAATTGGCGTGATTGATGGTGGTTTTGGCTATCACAGTTTCCCGCGAAGGAACAGTCCGTTAGAGGCACTTTCAGCTTCGAATAGTGTTTTGTAAGTGGGGACAGAAGAGGGACGACCGAGGAAGTGGACTGCTCGCTCTTTCCCATTCCATTCTCACTATTGCTCTTTCCGTCATCCCTCTGACCGTCCGGGTAGGGAAGGAGCTCCCAGAAATGCACCATATGACGCTTCACTGCCTTGCCTTTTGCTCATCAGCCTCTACTTATTAACCACCACAGATGGGATCGTGATTGTCTTTGCATGGAGAAAGAAGGTGCTTGAGTGTGTGATCTCACCTAATCGCCTATATATCTAGTGAATCCATCGTTGATAGCTCAGTGGTGAAATTTGAATACCAAGTGGAACGAAGCCATCAACTACCTCTCTCTCTGTGTACGCACACCTTGCTTCCCACTTCACCCTTACCACCACTCCGGACCCTCCCGATTCCAGGTCTAAGCCGACTCAACCCCCTCTCAACACGGCATTTTCTCTCGATATCTATTAGATAACTCCCGTCAACCCACCCTCGCTTTGAAGAGAAAGAAAACCAAAAGCCACCAAAGCGGGGTCATCGGAGTCCCTCCAACGGGACCGGCCGACGTCACTGCACTCCGCCTGCCTAATCAAGTGAAATCATCATTGTGTTACACGAACTTGCAGACCGAGGTTCACATTTGATCCCGGCGGGCAGGCACGACGGGACAATGTGTGGAGGCACGCGGTTAGAGAAGGAACGTACCTAGCCATGGGGGGTGACAAACTTCAGGAGGGGAGTCAAGTGAGTAGTATTAAAGGTGAGTGAATTACATCAACATAGAAGGTACGTAGATAGGTCTGTCTTCCGCTCGGTTGGGCTCTGTTGGCGTCCATCAGTCCACTGGGATTGAAAAAAAAAAAAAAAAAAAAAGAAAAAAAAGAAGGGAAGAAAGGAAAGGGAAAAAAAAAAGATAGAAAGACCACCTCCACATACCTGCCAATGCGCAGAACCAAACGCGTTATCTTCTGTCGTCCACTACCTTCCACATGCGCATCCCACAAGCGCGCAAAAAACTTCACCGGCTCATGCGAACTGCGGCCAGCCAGACTCTTACTCGGGCACAGGGGAAGGAAACCAACAGGAGGCACGGCGATATGTAGTGGTTGAGCCCGATTGAGCTACCTGCGTGAAGAAAAAAATCACATGTCGTAGACTTATCCGTTCGGAGTCGTCGAAATCATGTAGAATGGGTTTGAATAGATTCTGAATTTTGGCTAGGCAGATAGGGACGTATAGAGTACGTAGGTAAGTACGCAGAAGCATGGCGGTATCATCCATGGTATCTGGGGGATGGATTGGCCTCTCTGTGAATGGTATCACAAACCTGAGCTTAAGGATACGTGTGTAGGCGACGGTGCTTGGTTTCCCCAGACTTGCGTGTTTCGAGCTTCCTGTCACAGGTCAAGTGTTACTGTCTCTTCTCATCGTTACAATATCTCTATTTTCTCTCACGGACAGTTCAAGGTTGAGCACAAATTTCCCATCAACATGAAAACAAAGAATAAAAGAATAGATCCAACAATTCATCAGTCATTGTGCAAGCAAAACCTTTCGCTCAAGTCCAATCTTCAACACCACCATCAGCAGCCCAGTCCATAGTCATCGCAGCCCAGAGATCATTATACCCCATTCCCATCCCTGTTCCCATCCCCATATTGATAGTCATACCACCCGTTCCCGACCCCATCCCCGGCATTGCCCCCGGCGGCACACTACCACTCCCCTCAACCGAGGTCTGTTGTTCACTTGCAATCTCATTCCTTGTCGTATCAATACTACCACCACTACCACTACTACCAAGACTATTCACACTCGGACTCCCCCCGAACCCAGTAAATGTAGAGTTAAAAGCAAACGTCTCGTTCCAATAGGGGTAATAGGGCTCCAAACTGCCGTCCATCATTGGACATCCGGACACGTTTGTTGAGGGGATGTGTAGGGTAGGCATGGTTGCTTGTCCCTGTAGGCTGTCTATTTCGAGAGGGATCATGGGGCAGAAATGGTCCATGCGGATGTCTAGGACTTCTTGTTGACTTTGGGAATGCTGGTGGTTGGTGGTGGTGGACTGTGTTGGTAGTGTTGGAGTTTGGAGGTGTCGATACTGGTCGTACTGTTGCTGCTGAGTTTGTGGTGATTGTTGAGGGTGTAATTGATGCTGCTCCCCCTGCTTCAAAGGGACATGATTATGAGGATTCCCTTCCTCACCAACCGCCTTCCCAGTGACAGGACAAACACCCACACCCACAACAACACCAACATCGCCCATTCTCGTATCCTTGTCCTTCCCTCTACCCATGCCAGCCCCCTCCATCCTCGCAACTCGATTCCTAAACTTCCTGTT
Organism: Neurospora hispaniola; assembly: GCF_033458365.1. NCBI lineage: Eukaryota > Fungi > Ascomycota > Sordariomycetes > Sordariales > Sordariaceae > Neurospora > Neurospora hispaniola. Next base: position 3,783,311 of record NW_026944407.1, on the reverse strand, counting down.
CACCACCGCAAAGACAACCTTGCTGGCACTCAACACATCCATCCCCGTAGTTGTCGGTATCGTCGCCGGGGTGAGGCCATTCCTACTATCTTTATCCATCTTTTCAGAGGTTGACGAGATAGAAGTACCCAATCGACATAACCGATCCAAAAACCCTCCAAACTTCACCACCCTCCTCGCCGCATAATCATCCCATTCAGGACAAAACATGATGGGGAAACTCATGCGGAACCCCAAGATGGTGCTCAAAATGAGACACCCCCAGCCGATCATGGAGAAGGCGTTGATTTCGTGTGCCGAAAGTGACAAAAAGTACTCGTAGTTCTGGTGGAGGGTGGGGATCAGGTTGAGAAGCCGGCTCCCGTCGACCCGGAAGGAAGGGGGGTCTTTCTCTAACCCTGGAAGCTTGACGGAGGGCAACTTGAGTAAGGGGGCGCCTGTGAGGAAGAGACGGGTGAAGAGAGTTGTTATGCGGATTGAGGCTGACATGTAAGATGGATGTCAGTTATGAAGGCAATATGGCTGGAATGAAGGGGAAAGAAGGGAAGTGAAGGGGAAACTGAGAACGTACGTATTGATTGAAGATCAGAAGGCATCTTGACTTCCCATTCGTTTAGTTGGGCTTCCATACCTTTGATGATCATCTCGATCTGACTCTCGGTTGCTTGTGGAAGACCACCCGCACCCCTTTGCGGCTTACGTAGATCGTTTGTTTCTTCGCAGAGCTGTTGGAGACGAACTAGCCAGGGGAGGATGCGGTCTCCCTTAGTTATGCTGTACTTCTCGAGGATGTCGCAGCATTTGGAGGTATAGCTAGTGAAGGACATGGACGGTGTGCGGTTCCATGATGTTGCGAAGCTAGGTATTGTGAGTTAGTCAACTGCGTAACGAGATGCCTGGCAGTGAATGACACCTACTTTGACGCAACATAATACGTAGCCAAATAAGTTCTGATCTCCTCCAATCTTTCCGGACTTGGACCTCTCGGGCCAGTGAGCTCATCAACACCAGGATCCACATCCAGCTCCAGATCATTGACCATATCGACTGCCATCCGCACATACTGAAACGCCTGTCTGTTTTTCGGTCGAAGATGGAAGGGATACCTGGGCACGATCACTCATTAGTCACCATTACCCTTTTTCCGTTTCAAGCACTAGATGCATTACCATGTAGACAAAAAAGGGGAAAAAAAAAGGCCTTACCAAGCAACATAAACCGCCAACCCCTGCAATAACTCGAGACTCCTCTCTCCCCCGGCCACGAACTTGAGCCCCAAAATCTTCCTAAACTCCTCATCGTACAAACTATGACCCTGCAATGTCCGCGTACTGCTCGCCGCCGCCAACACAGCCAGCAGCACGAACGGCCTCTCCCTTGCTAGGGACGCCACCGTCGCTTCTTCCAGTCCCGCCTTCACCTCCTCCTTCTCGTTGATATTGTAGACGACATGATCAACCAACACACAGGGAAAATGCCACAACATGACGTTCCTGAATGTGTCCAACAGTCGTGCAGCGGAGTCGACGTTGAATTGTGGTTGGACTGAGAGGGAGGCGAGGGATCTGCTGCTTCCGCCTGGGCCCAGTCCCGCTCCCTGCCCTGCCATTCCGGTGTTCCCCTTCCCACTCCTGAACCCATCCCCAGAAGCAGACGTAGAACGACTCCCCGGTGTAGCAGCTGATGCTCCCACAGGCAAGGAGCTAGCATGGCTCGCATGGCTAGACACTACCGACCCTACTGGTTCGCCGTCAGATCCATAATCATAGTCGCAGTCGTAGGTACCGTCGTCTCCCTCGGAGCCGATCCCGGTGTTGGGATCGAGGCAAATGTGATCCATAAACCCTTCGTGGTTGAGACGGAGAGATTCCAAGCTGATGGCTATGTCGACGGAGGCGGTGGGGATGGGGACGTCGATGGTGAAGGTACGGGAAGGACCGGGGGGTGGGCTGGAGAGGGAAGATTGTTTTTGGAGGGAGGAGGGGTTTGAGGTTTTGGATGTGGTTTTAGCTGTTGTTGATGTTTTGGAGTTGGAGTTGGTCTTGCTGGTTGTTGTTGTGGAGTTTTGGTCGGCGTTTCTATGAGGGGAAGAAGGGGGTGTAAGTGTGGGAAGAGCTTTTTGGGGAGATGTCTAAGGAATTTCAGGAAAGGGTAGATACTTAGGTTGGATGAGTATTTGGGAAGTTGACTATATGTGTGTGGAAGGGTGAGTTAAGGGAAAAAGAAGGAATAGAGGACCTACATCCTCGACCCTCTAGGCCGTCTTTTTCTGGGACCAGTCTTGAAGATACACTCTCGTTTGGAAGCCAAGCACCTGAACCATACCCGATGGATTCCAAACGTTAGCGGCTATAAAAAGTGCTGTCTGAGAACCAATCCGAAGAAGAAGAAGGAGGGAAAAAAAAAAAAAAAAAAAAAAAAAAAGAGGCGAAGGCCGCATTGCAAGGCATCATAAATTCATACACCAACCAACCTTTTACATATCCCCACTTGACTGCTCTCCTGACACTTAACTTTAGCAAACCTGCAAGCTTCACAAGCATTGGCAACACGGGGCCGAAGAGGAGCCACTTCTTTTTGTGGTTGTTGTTGTTCCATGTTTCCTTCCGGGGAGTGAGACAAGTAATTGACAGTTTCTGTTTGAAACAAACAAGTTGTGGTAAATTCCTCGATCGGTCGGGTTTAGTTTGTTGACGGCCGGGTCGGGTGAGCCAACTGAAATGGCTTAAGAGATATTATGGTTGATGGAAGGATATGCTAACCCCCGAAGCCTCTCGGCATTTAAAGTAAGCTTTAGTGTGTGAACTGTTTCGTGGTATCGTTGGCAATGGTAGGGGACCAATTGGGAATCTCGCAAGTAGCGTACTCCGTTGTGTGCTGCGTGTCATGTCGCAATGTGCCGAGTCCGAGGAACACAGGGGCGGGTCTGCCGCTGGATGTGGAGGATTTTGGAGGAGATCAAAGAGGAGCCAAGGAGGAACCTGAATGGATGTCGATGGTTCTTGGTTTCCGAAGGGTCACGGAGGTTGAATGTGGAGAAATGTGACTTGTGGGGGAGACACGAAAGTTGATGGAGACGGTGAGGAGGATTGACCATTGAGATTCAGTGATCATCATGTACATAATGGCGACCCTCTGTCACACCCTCCGAACTCTAGGGGTCCCTATTATTTTTGTTCAGTCTCTCCACGTCCACAACTTAGCTCCCGCCTTGGCATATGGCACTGCCCTGATCATCAGTGGAGTTAGCACAGCCCTACAGGGCGGTGATGGTGTCATTATTAAACATGCCCGTTCATCAAGTTAAACAAATGCTGCTCGTTGAATTCCAACGGGGCGTCAATAGACACTATCGAATAAAAGGCATATCACCATCGGCTTCACACGACGGTGAACTTAAATGTATAAGACCATCCACTTGCCTAGCCTAATCGTACTCCCAACTACACTACAATACCTTGCCGCCGTTACACTTCTCCGTCCGGACGTGCCACCAAAGTAACTTAGGTCCAAAAGCTCATGCCCATCCTGTCACCATGTCCGTCAAGCCATTGGGTATCCTTTCCGACACACCTTGCCATCATAAACCATGCTCGCAAGAACCACGCTCGCGAGAGTGAATAAGAGGAAATAAAATAAGGCAAGTAAAAAAGGAACAGTATGGCCACTGAAATGATCACAACGATCATCCCAACGAAGCCGCTTCATCACACTCATTATCCATACAAATCGAATCCTTCAACAAGTCGTCTCCTCAGCGCACCTCACCAGCTCGCAAAGCGTCCTCAACAGGAACGGATCCAGCGTCACCGTCTCCTTTGGCGACAGCGCTTCGCCCTCCACCATACCCTCCCCAGTAGTAAGCTTCAGCGTCGTAACTAAACGGGTGATGCACCTTGCCAACCCGGCATGGATATCCCTTAGGGCAGTCAAGTCGCAACCAGCGCCATTGCTACTGCCGCTGCTCGTCAATACCTTTGGCACACCTCGTTTTTCGCTGTCCCCGATGAAGGGACGGCTGAAACCGCCGTCTCTGGAAGAGTAGAGCGCGCCGGAGGAGAAATTTACTGCTGCCTCGTCATTCATGCCGAGGATGCTCTCTGCTTTTCTGGGAATACGGCGCACGTTGTCGTCTGAGCCGCGTGTCGGGCTGGAAGGGTTGTGTCGGACGCTGTTGGCCTCTTTGGGAGCATGTGAAGATATGTTGGGTAGGGGAGGACAGAGGGTGCCGATGTAGTTGTAGGCGATTAGATGCGCGTAGAGGGCGTCGCAGAGGTGGTCGGTGCCGGTAGGGAAGATATTCTTGATGGGCGCCCAATCGGGGACACCAGAGGGTTTGGTTGCTCTCGGCTCCGGATAGGTATTTCCGGTCAAGTCATGGGCGTAGCTTGCGAATCTTTTGTTGTTGCGCCGGCTTTGCATTAGGTTGGGAAGGTTCCAGCGCTTGCGTGACTTGACGTTGAGGCTAGAGAAGGTGAAGACCGACTCGTTGTCGTCATCGTCGACACTGTTGCCGGGCTTTCTAACCTGGTATCTGAGCTTTCTAGAGTACGTCCGTATCGTCTCGATGGACAGGCTGGAGGTGAGCAATGTGGTTTCTGGAAAACACGAGGTTGAGATGCGCAGAGTGTTCAGCACATCCGCAGGCAAGGGAACACCAGCCACGGGACTGTTTGCAACGAAACTAGGAGCCCGAACACGGCCGACCGCTGGCTCCGTATGCGATCGAATCCAGTCTTGAAGGTGCCCAGTCGAAGTCTTCGAAATTAACTGTGAGCGTAGATCCTGGACGCTGTCCCCCGAAGGCCGTTCATCCTTCACACTTTCCTTCCTGCTCACTCCAACCTCCTGAGGCAACGTCCGCGAGTGCGGAACCTTCTTCTTTATATATAGCTCAAGTGACGGCCTTTTGGAGGCATCGATGATCGTCCTGCCTCCGGGTGTCGAAAGTACTGGTAACGTCGGAGAAGGGAGCAGCGTTATACCCCTTGTCTGGACAATGCTATCCTGTAAACTGTCCGCATCGCTGGCAAGCCCTTCCTGTTGACAGAATGCCGGTACCGCTGGGGGTTTCTGAACATGGAGTCGTCTTAGGGATGACTTCCTTTTGGGCACAACTGGCGGATGGATGTCAATTATGCGAGGCTTTCCTATGCAAGACTGTCCGGAAGATGTGCGCGGACGATCCCCGTTCTCAGTCAAGTGAACCGGCAATGCCACTGGGACTGCATTGGGGAAAGGTGTCGTCGGCGAACTAGGAGAGGATGGCACATCCTTGCCGAGAATCGTCTCGTTAAATCCACGGGCTGTTTGCGGCCGAGGGGGCATATAACGGTCGTTGACCATGTCGGGCTCTTCTGATCCTGAAATCGGGTCTGGCTCATCATCGAACCACGTTCCTTGGCGGTTGGGAGTCGGTTTCGATGAAGTGGAAGAGGGGGAGTGGGGCTTGCTCGAAAATGGCGAAGAGCTGCGACCGGAGATCGAGGTAGTCGTTGTGACCACTGATTGCTGGCGGGTTCTGATCGAAGGTGGCATCATCTCTACGGATGAATCACTGGAGGTGTCAGAAGAGTCGTCTGCGGCCCCAAATTGCTCATGGTACCGGGGCATGCCTGCCGCCAATCTGCGCTCTGTGCCCTCGTGAAGCGATTGCCGGACACTCTGAGGGGCCACAGATTTGTAATGGGATGAAGTGCGAGAGGAGGTTCGGCGGTGGTGGTGGTTTGGTCCCTGCCCTTGGATTGTCATTTGATCTGATGTTCGATACGGATAGTCCTCATCCACGTTGGTCGCTGTTGCGAGACCTTGGCATGGGTAACCGGCGGTCATAGACTTGGTGTTAAAGAAAACCTCGGATTCCTCCAAGCTCTGGGCCAGGAGCTCAGGGAAGTTAAAGTCTTTGAACTGCGTCTCAACCTCCATTTTGATAGCTGTGCCGGGGGAAGAAGTCGAAAAGGGTTTGGTGGCGGACTGTCTTGACGACACCGGACGAGAAGAACCTTGAAGTAAACCGGACGTCAACCGAAGGGTAGAAGCAGAAGCTTAGCTGCCACCTCTGCCCGCCACCTTGTCAATACAGGATGCAGGTCGCAGGAAGGACGCAGGACGAGCAACTCGTGGTCAAGTCAGATCGTTGTTGGGGTTAAGTGAAGTGGTCATGAATCCCTGCGCTGATCGCCTGTTGATATGATGCCGGGGCATATCCCTGCCACGGCGAAGGGAGCTTGCCTCGTACAAGAGCGCGTACGGTGTTGGAAGGTATGGGCGCTGGGTGGAAGTGGATGGGAAACGGTGATTAGTGTGACAGTGACACCGGGTTCTAGCAGAAATGCCGATACACCAAGTCTGCCGTGTAATGTTTTGGAACAGTCCTTCCAATCCCGCCTCTAACAGCGAAACAAGCTAGACAGTGGCCTACCAGATAAAGTTAGAAAGATAAGCAACTGAGTGGTCAAGAAAGGTCGGGGTGAGCAATCGCGAACCAAGCGGACATGACGTTACGGGGCAGTCGCTTTTTCTTTGGGGGAAGACCGCAACTGACAAGCGTCATTCGCATAGAATGTTTGGGTACCGAGCAGCATGGGTCATCATCGTTGGACTTACACTATATAACGTTGAGTTTCATGTGGTGATACCCGGCGCTGTCAGAACAGTTAAGCCGACAGGGCGTAGCAGATTCGAGTAAGACAGTGGATGGAATGGCGCCCTTGGTTCCCAACACGCGAGGGATCGAGAAGGTGTCTAGAGCCGAGACAGTGATATAGATGTCGAAGACACTGCGTGTGCCCTGAGAGCGCGGACACGAGATCGCTGTGGTATGGAATCTTGATGGAGGAGCTGTGGCCGGCTTACGGCCATTGAAAACAAGAACAGGAAATGTTCCGTTGTGTCGTGGCTTATTTTGTCCGCAGCGACATATTGAGGCCAGCGAGCTGGACAAGAAAAAGAAAGGAGATGGGGGCCAACAATTGGAGGCGTAATCAGGCGTACTGTGAAGGTCGCGATGCAGGGGCAAGATAGTAGCACGAACTGGTATCCAGCTCACATCGACGAACTCTTGCGTGAGCTTTCCACTTGGCCGTCGGCGGCAGACATGAAAAGTTATCAATCACGGACGGATAGACACAGATACCGCGTCTTGGATACCCGTCAGTTCAACCAAGCCAGCCATATCGTCTTAGCATAGGTGTCGCCGAGGGAAATTCAAGGGTGAAGCAGCCACTTCCCGAACAATATTTCGTGTTCACCGTGACATGGTGGCATGTTGATGGCTTGTTCCTGTCCGGATAGTGTCTTGTCTGCTCCAGACTTGACGGTGAGTGGATTGGTGGGCAGAGGCGATTCGCAAAGAGCCACTACGAGCCATGAGGTGTGCATCATTCAACATAAATCGGATGTCGTCTTCCCCTTATCCCATCGGTTTGCGAGGGCGAACCAATGGAGAAGGGATCGCCGAGAAAAAGGAATGTTGAGAAAGAGGGGAAAGGGTCTGGAGTGACGACAGACGCAGTGGGGGAAAAAATAAAAATAAACTAGAGGATTGAGGGGAACTACCTTGGCAAGGTGGTGTGGTACTATCTTGGATTCCCTTGCCCTTTGTTGGCCTCCAATTGCTCACAAACCGCATCTGAGCTCAGGAACAACCGCGAGATTTGCGCAGGGGAAAACAGACAAGAGAGAAACAATGGCACCTCGTGATGGATATAGTATTTATTGCGGCTGAAAGGTTGACGGCAGGATACTTAATACCGGTAGATAAAGTAGTATATTGATGCACAGTGACAACAAGAGTCGCAGCGCATGATGAACAATGGCAGGGGTGAATTTTGCGGGAGACTGTTTGAATTGAATGACTTGCATCGGGGTCCAAGCTCCCGCCCTGCCCTGGCCCCGTTCTCGCTCGAATGCTTGGCGATCTTGGCGTCTTAACTCCATTGTCGTGCATACCGTACGCCGTCATTACAAAATTCAAAATTTCATGAGAATCTCACCACATCACATCTTGACAACACCACCATTGGTGCTTGGGAGGAAGAAGCACATCTGAAATACAGCGTATTTTGAAGACCTGCAGGATCCTGAAGTTCTTCGGGATTCCTTGCATCAGATCAACCAGTCAACACCCCGTTTCAGAATCCGGATCTTATCCACCGGCGTGAGGACGGTAACATCAAATTTTGTGTTGTACCAATCACTGCACACGACATCCACCAAAGAAGGACGGAAGAGGAAACATACCTTTCGTCGACCTGCGTTTTCGTCAGGATTCACAGCACATCTCTGCACTTACAGCAAAAGTCACGCGTCTGCCACGCCTGTCGCATTCCGCGGCTGCTTCCAAAAAGGGCCCGAAAAGGTCAAATCGGGACAAGGTCCTGACCTACGGAAGAAGAGAGCAGAGAGGAAGAGATAGGCAAGCCACATTTATCAGCCCAGCAAGGAAAAAGGAAAAAAAAAGAAAACATGCTGTCGGAAGAATTCGTTTCGGCCATCTGCGGCGCTCCTCTGAGCTCCAACACGTCCATCGCCAAGGACGTGGGCATCTACGGCCACACTCTGAGCCCTACCTACTCAGTCAAGTACAACTTCAAGAAGAGCTCGGCGCCGGTGAACTGCGTTGCCGTCAGCGACTCACACGTCTACGCTGCTCAAGAGAATAAAGCCTATGTCCATGTTTACTCAAGGATACGCGGCAACCAGGAGGCCTTTGTGGCCTTCCCCGAAAGAATTCGGTGCTTGACTTTGGCTGGTGACGTCCTCGTTCTGGGCACAGCAGAAGGTCGGCTCATGCTTTGGGAGGTACGCTACAAGAGAAACGAAAGAGTAATTCTCCCTCATACAAGACACTAATAATATCCCTTGCCTATCAGACATCCACCGGCCGCTTAGTCTCAACCCCAGCGCGCCACGTCCAAGCAGTCTCCTGCGTGATAGCCACGCCCTTCCACGTCCTGACAGGCTCCGACGACTCAGACATCCACGTGTGGTCCCTCTCCTCACTACTCGAGCTCACCCCTTCATCTGCCGAACACGAGCCAGAGCGCAGCCTCTCCAACCACCGCGCCGCCATCACCGCCCTCTCCGTCAACGCCTCCGTTTCTTACGACACCAACCTCTGTGTATCCGCCAGCAAAGACAAGTCCTGCATCATCTGGAACTACCAAACCGGTGACGCACTGCGCACCCTCTTGTTCCCCACTTCTCCCTTGTGCATGTCTCTAGACCCGGCCGGGCGCGCCATCATCGTCGGGTGCGAGGACTCGTCGCTGTACATGGCCGAGTTCTTCAAGGGCGACAGCAAGGCGCTGCTGGGCGCACAGTCCGAGGACGCGGCAACGGTCATGCAGATCTCGCAGCCGTTTGGCGCGACACAGCCTACTGGTGCTGGCCCGGCGTCTTGCTTGGCTTTTAGCTACGACGGCACGACGCTCCTGACGGGCCACCCCAAGGGCCAGATCATGAAGTGGGATGTGGTAGATAACAAGGCCCCAGTGGAGTTGACGAACCTTAATGCTGCCGTGACAAATTTGGTGTTTGTCTCGCCCTTTGAGGCCAAGGGCGGGAATAAGCCGACCAAGACATCGACGATTGTCAAGCCTAACCAGGCGGAACGCGCTTATACGGTTACGACGCAGCTTGAGGCTGATCTGAGGAGCCCGACGAGGGTTGATGAGTTGGTGAACTCGACTGGGTTCAGTCAGCAGGCTTTGGAGAATGCTATCGCGACATTCCAGCAGGCCTTGGCAGAGAAAGAGTATGAGGAGAAGGAATGAGATGATGTTTAGGGGTGGATCAGTTGGTGAGCACGTTGAGGATGATTCCGACGCTGCATGACTGATCGAGATCGTTTCTGAACCCGGTCTGGCTATGGTCAACTCATCAGGGGTAAATGAGAACCGGCATAGTCAGGGTGGGTTCGCCATATCCGTACACAGATATCTAGAAGATTCTGTATATGTCGCAGATACCCCTCAATATAGATATTCAGCGTCGACTGTTGTACCGGATTGTCTCACATACCAGGATTCACGGTTCTACTGGTGATCCTTCACTAGTAGAGGACCGTATACGACGATGCCTTTCTTTTCATTCAAGGTCGAACAACGTTCAGCTTCCAAATGCCTTCCAGCAAAACGCCACGCTTAACAAATATAAACAGTTGTCATGATGAAACGCCCGAGTCTCACCGGAAACCAGTCACATGCCACCATAATCACCACCACCAGCCTGGCCCTTTTCAGCCCAATTAGGATCCGAAGCAGCAGAACCCCTTCCTTCCGTGCCACTTGTGCTTGGCCACGCATCAATCACATTGTCCATCCCATTCCCATATCCAACAGCTCCATCCCCTTCACCCGCAACAGGATACACCCCCAGCCCCAACCCACCCGTCCTCCGCCGTTGTCGTTGCAGCACCTCACCACCACCAGCCGTCATCCCTTTACCTTTACCTTTCCCTTTCCCATCACCGGTTTCCTCTCCCCCCAAAAGTACCCTATCCCCCTCCCCCACCACTACCCGTCCATTAACTCTAAACATCTTCGCATTGGCATTACTCAACGCCAACAATCCCGCCGTAGCCAGCAACAAGACCATCATGATCATCGCCCCGACCTGCGTCATGTTTCCTGAAAAAGCAGCGACCATGTACACCAGAACCTTTGCCGTCGCCTCGAGGTAGCCCTCCGCATGGGTCTTGGCGCGTAGCCAGGCGGTGGCGGTTATAGCGTAGAGGTCTTCTGAGAGCCCTCGGAGGCGGATGGAGCAGGTGGAGGGGTGGCTGGGAGAGTCGGAGCCGAGAGAAATGAGGAGGGAGGTTATGGGGTTGGGTTCGTGGTGGTCTGAGCCTGAGGATGGAGAGGGGTGGAAAGGGTGGAAGGGAAACGGGGGAGAAGAAATGGGACGGGATTTGGAGCGCTGTTTGATAATGTAGATGTTGAGGATGCGGGAGACCATTAGAGCTAAAAGAGAGGCCAGGGTCCACCCTGTTTACTTGTAAGTTCAGGCCGTTGGATTGTAAGTCAAAGGGGGAGGGAAAATGTGGAAAAAAAAAAAAAAAAAAAAAAAAAAAAATTTAAAATTAAAAGAAAAAGTGTACTCACAATCCTGGAACAAAATAACCAGCACGATAGCAATTATCGTCAATAGCGGACTGATTAGATATAAAACATGCGACAACCAGCCCAGATCAGGCAAGTCATCCTCCGCCCAAATCGTGGCATGCAAGCCGCTCTCCGACCTCCGGATGCGTAACCGCTGTCTGATAGCCTGAATAGTACCAACGTCCAAAGTGACCGTTTGTCCTGGGCGAGCAATCTTTTGAAGGTACAATAACGTGGCAGCATTGTTGATGCGGAAGGTCGTCGGCGCCAAACTCCTAGTTTCTTCGCTGCCGTTTCCTCTGGTTGTACTAGCCCCGGGCTCCGCCCCAACCCCGGCATCGACAATGGCGGTAGCGCTGGATGCGGACCACTTGGCGAGTTCATCGGCAGCTTGCTGGTAGTGTAGACCCGGAGCAAGGAGCAGGCTGTCGAGCCAGCTGGAGCCGCCGGTGATGGCGGTGCGCTGGGCAACAGTGCTGAGGTCGGCGAGAGCTAGGAGACCGCCGGCGGAGAGCGATACGCCAGGGATGGGGTGGGTGGTCCACTGTGGGAAGGAAACCATGGTCGTGTACGGATCCGGAGATGCTGAGGTTTGGATCGGGGATCCCGGCTTCTGATCGTTTACTCCACCAAACTTGTCTCCGCTGTTGGTTTTAGGGCTGAAGGTTGTCGTTGTTGTGGTCGTAGGGTTTGAACCCAAAACAGCTGAATCTCAATTCGACGAGAGAGGCTCCAGAACGACTCAGACAATATGAGCTTTTCGTTCCCTTAGACTAGGCTCCCGAGTGACTTGGAACTGAGCAGTCACTCCATCACTCGAAGGAAGCCGCGACGGGAGACACCCGCCTTTACGACTGTGATAAAATTGCTGTACGCAGGGAAATAAGCGACATAAAACAATAGATACCGCCGCGATTGTTATACTTCATCGTACATGACAGCGCGAGCCCATGACGCCAGACTGCCTAGCAAGCCCTGCCAAGGCAGCCTATAATCTGATGATATCTTGGAGGCTTCGTTGGATGTTGTCTCCCTCTCTGGTTCTAGCTGAATGCCCGCCCTTGTTTCTTGGGCATGACCCCACATGATAGCATAGATGGCTTCTAGTGTAACGGTATGAGCACCCGTGGGCGTTTTCTTCATAAGTCCGAGATGAAGGTTGTAGATCGCGAAGCTCACATTGTCAGCGAGTCTTGTGATGAAGCGAACCATCCACACCCTCTTGCAAGTTGACCGAAAAGAAAGAAAGAAAGATGGAGCCGATCCGACTAGAGTGGAACCCGAGATCACGGTGGGCCCAAGCTCCAAGTGAAGCTGCGCTGCCTGCTTGACGACATCATTCGTCCAGCACCTGTGTACCATGCGGGGGAGGCCCCACTGAACAACTGAAGGGGCCGGGGATCGCAGGCTCGCTCAGGAAACGACCAACGACGGAATGAACATTTTGAGAGGGAATTGTCACTCTGCATTTTGGTCTCGAAACAAAATAGTAAAAAAGAATAAAAAAAAAAGGTTCTGAGCAAAGTCGATTGACGGCATTGTAGCAGTGCCAGACCACGCCAATATAGGCAACATGCACTGATGTGAACAGACCACGAGATTTTACATCAGGACACCTCAATTGTTGCACTTGAGGTTGCAACTTCTGAACCTCCTTCTCCGCCTCTCTTCCTGAGCTCTCGAGCTTTCGTCTCGCAATGCGCCCGCGACTCCTTCTCCCTCGCGGGCACTTGGCCCGGCCATGCTCCCCGGCGATACACTCGACGACCACCCGATTCTTTACACAGAGCGCATCACTTCGCGTGGGAGTTCAAACAAGACCCCAACTCGGCTTCCTCAATGTGCCCGTGACCACTCAACAATATCGCTACCTGACGACCGAGCGCAAGGCGCGACTCAAATACGACATCAAGCAGGGAATAAAGATCACCTCATACTTCTGGATGGCTGGCGCTTGTTGCTTCGCCATAGCATTCGCCCTTGTCCAGGAAACTCTCGAAGCCCGATATCCATCACCACACGAATGGAGCATGCTTAGTCGGATTTTCTTCCGCGGAGCCTTCTGCGAGCGAGACCAGACCGACCCGTCCCGCACAACCGACTGGGTTCATGTGACGAATTGGATCAAGAGCGTGGTAGACCGGTTGGAGGATCCCAACATTGACGGCAAGGGACTGAAGGATGCGCCGTCCGACAGGCCAAAAGGCACCAAGGACATCAGCTCCATGTCTGAGAACTGGAGACGGGGCTACTACGAAGCCATGATGTTGTACGCAAAGGCCGCAGAGAACGTCGAGAAGTGGGTAACCGACAAAACCCAAAACCTCACCATCCCGAACGACTACGTGATCGGTCCCTCCAACCCCAACCCGCGCCCCCTCCCCAACGAGAACTACCGACCGCCCAAAGAGGACGACTGCGTGCCGACCTTCGAGTCGCCCAACGAGATCTACATGCGTATCCTCTGCACCGAAGGTCTTACCAACCGACAGCGCATGGAAGCCGGTCTCGCCTACGCCACCTGGCTTGAATTCAAGCAGATCACGGGACCCGCCAACATCATCCTCGAAGACGCCGTCCACCTCGCCGCTAGCGAGCAAGCTCTCCTCACCGGCGGCCGTTACCCCCTGGACACCAAAAGTTACACCCTCATCGACGCCGCCGGCCACCATCCCTCGTCCAACCTCCTGCAATCCCTTACTGCGCTCGCCACTTTCCGCGCCCGCAACGGCGACGTCTCCTCCGCGCTTCCCATGCTCGTCTCCATCCTCCAAGCGCGCAAGGCTCTTCCGGCTTCCGACCCGCGCCGCATCCCACCCCTTCCACAAAAGAAACAAACCTGGGCCGGCGCCGTTCTAGCCCTCCTCAAGGAACCTCCTTACCCCGACCCGCCTGAGGACGGCACCCTCCCCCCTTTGCGCGATGCCAAGGAACGATGTGAGGAGGCCGCGCTGAGTCTGCATATCGGGGAGATCATGTACACTGCCAAGCCTACCACCACCAACAACAACACTTCGGCCACAACTGCTCATTCCCACCGCGAAGAAGGCCTAGGCTGGACTCGCGAAGCAGTCGACATCGCCGAAGAACAACTCCGCGGTCTAAGCAACAAACAGTCTGCCATGGCCGCCAGACTAACATGCCGCGAGTGTCTGGCTGCAGGTTTAGAGAACTGGACGATGATGGTTTCGAGGCTGGCGAGAGACGAGAAAGCTAAGAAAGAGGAGCTGGAAAGGAATCCGGACCTCGACAAGCAAACCAAAACGAGTTGGTGGAGCTTCTGGGGACAGGGAGAACACAAGCAGGAGGATTTGAATAGGTGGGCGGCGGAGGAGAAGGTTATTGCCGAGAGACAGAGGAGGGCGGCGGATTTGTTGGAGGAGTTGCCAACGGGGAATAGGGGGTTTTTGTCATTTTTGCAGGCCTAGATCCCTGGATGGCTGGGAAGGATGTGGTGGATTTGGGATGGATGGATTTTGGGGTGGCCTCGAAGCAGCCTCCCACTCGGTTCACCAGCTTGTTGATCAGTGAGTGTGACCGGGACTGTATCTTGAAATGCATTAGTGAAAAGGAGCACAGGACAAATGGGCACAGAGCAGCTACTCTCTTGTTGGTGTTGTAGTATGTATGATTGTATGTTCGGTAGTTTGCTTCAAGCATTGTACGTATAACGGAAGCTTAGTACTATGAGGGCAAGGCAGGATACAGCACTCCTTGCCCAAATTCACGATTGTTGGATAAACTCATCGCAAGGAGATTATGTGAATTCGGCTATCTATCGATTCGAAACTCCTGAAAATTAGGCTACCTCTGAGTAATTGGTAGATGGTCTTGATTCAGCCACTGCCCTGTGGTGCCAGAAATAATGTAATGCCTTGAGAGGACCATGATCACGTTTCCCCTTTTAAATGGGTGTAGCAACCCCGTCCCACTCATCGTTGTAGTCAGGAAGATAGTACTCGACTCCTTGACTGATCTTCCTGCGAGGAACCACCAGCCTT
Source organism: Neurospora hispaniola (assembly GCF_033458365.1). Taxonomy (NCBI): domain Eukaryota; kingdom Fungi; phylum Ascomycota; class Sordariomycetes; order Sordariales; family Sordariaceae; genus Neurospora; species Neurospora hispaniola. The sequence continues at coordinate 3,768,205 of NW_026944407.1, read as the reverse complement.
GGGTTTCCAGAAGGTCACGGTGTCTTAGGTCTCCTCCTCTGAGTCAGCATTGCCATCCGCCATCTTTTCTCTCTTGGCAATCTCCTTGACTAACTCCTCGTCGATACCCTCGCATTCATCCATCTTGGCAGGCTGGGCATCTCTCTGGACTCTGACTTGGATCCTCTTGGTCTCTTCATGGTCTTGTTCCTTGATTTTCTTGGACCCCTTAGACTCATCGTCGTCGTCCTTATCCCATTCTGGCCATTTACCGTCATCCTCCTCTTCCTCCGGGAAGAAGATGTGAACTCTCTCATTGACGTAATCCTTGTCCAGAGCGACCTCCTGTAGCCACTTCAAGACCGCTGAACCGGCCTCGACGAGCACAAGCTCCATGATGAAGGCGTTCGGGCCGACACTGTAGGTAGGGCAACCGTAGCCGACATAGCCGGTGACGGCGCGGCTGCCGCCCTCGGGGCCAGCAATAAGGGTGTCAAGGGGGTCCTGATTCATTATGTAGGCGCGCCCACGCTGTGTGGAAGAGTGTTTGTTAGCTGGGTCATTGATACTGGATCAAAGGCCTAGTTAGAAGGAAAAGGCGCAACATACCTGATCCATGAACTTCTTAAAGCCCTGACAGTTTGCCTTGCGCATATCATAAAAGCCACCCAGCACCACAAGAGCGTTCAGCCTGTATCCGATCTTCGCCCAAACATCGTCATTGTCGAGATACTGCTCCACCTCGTCCGACATGTCACCAAGCGCGATGACATCGATCTTGGCCTTGTCGTTGACGAACTGCGGCACCACCTTCTCAAAGATATACTTGAGATGCTCCGTCGGATTGGCATTCTCCGAAATGCTGTTCCTCGCTGGATCATGGTGCCAGCCCCAGTGAACCAGACTGCTACCCGGAATCTGATGACGAGCAAATATACTCAGCCCTTTCTTCCCTTCAGGCCACCACCAGAGGTCACCGGGGTTGGCGAGAATGATACCAGGGGCAGTGTTGTCGGTGGCGGAAGACTTCTGCTGCTTGAGAGTCTTGACTATGTTCACCATCGAGCCCTTGTTGAGACCACCCGGTCCGCTAGCGACACGGTGCGCCAGAATGCCAAAGTCCTGGCTAGACTGGCCGAAGATGATCACGACGCGTGACTTGCTAGAGAGATCCTCGCTGAGACGGATTTTGACGTGAGGTTCATCTTTGCTGGCAACCCCGAGCGGGAGGAGGACTTCCTTGAGACCCTCGGCTTCGAGCCGTGAGTCGATGATTTGATTGACTGCCTCTGTTGGATTGCAACATTTGGGTCAGTATCAGCTCGAATAATTGTCAGAAATGGGGAGTTCGTTACTTACGGTCGAATGCGAAGCGCTGGCAGTCGTTGTACCTCGTGTTCTTGGTCGAAAAATACTTGAAGTAGAAGTCGGGGTCATGCACGTAGCGAACTTCATCTTCCTCGTTGATGAAATAACTATACGCACAAGATATATCAGAGTGAGCGTCGTTGGGAGGATGACTTGGCAGATTATCACGAACCTGAGCTCCTTGAGATCTGGGGCGAACTTTGGTTCAGCCGGAAGGCCTGACCAACGGCGACGAAACATCTTGTATGTTGGAAAGTCGTTAAGTTTCCTGGATGTGTTGTTGTGGAGGAGTCAAAGACGGTTGCAAGCGAGAGGAAGGATAGCTTAGAACGCTGATCGCGTCGAGGAGTATTTGAACACTTCGTTGCTTGGAGAATCGCGAAGAAACTCGAAGGCCACGGAAGCGGTTGAAGATGGGACGGAAGGAGCCCAGCAGTTGTTCTTCCCTTCTCTGGCACAGAACGAGATAGGCGGAGGCGGAGTACGGGAGGGGATGATACTAACGAGTGAACAGGAGAAGGTAAACAGACAACGAACGAGACACTCGACCCCTTCTCTTCAGATGAATGGCCAAACCGTAATGACATTGCAACCGTCAAGGTGTTGACATACTGTAGAGCATCTTGCCCATCTCATTCAGACCTTCCTCATCCCATTATGTAGAGATAACCTGCTTGACAAACATGTTCACTGGTAAACAACCGAACCCAAACCGAAAGCAGCTTCAGCATGCGGGTGTTTCCTTTGGCAAGCTCAAGGTTGCTGTAAATGAGAGCAACCGTCCGTAGACTACTGATTAATTGAATACCGCCAAACACCGGCGATCATCAAAGGCATTGGTGAAGGGGGTCGTCGAACGTACGAAAGTGTTGGTGGATGTGGTTGTCACATGCGAACGGCAGGCATCAACTTTTGCAACCCGTGAACAACGTATTCGGTAAGGTACGGGTGAACTTAACACTCGTTTCGCACACGACAACTACATCTCCCTTTGGTAGGTGGAATAATGATTCCAAAGGCACCACTCAGTCAACCATCCAGAACAATCCTTCTTCCTCACACCCCCAGCCTGTAGCCAGAGATTGCAACGAAAAAGTAAAGATGAGCACAAAGCAAGTAGTAGTGTTGAGTTCGCGTCGCCTGGAGGCAGTGTAATACCAGGGACACAGTGGTCGGTAACCATAGGCAAGCCCAGAGGGATACCGACCGAGTTGCAAAAATTAGAATAATCACGATTCTACTCCGTAGAGCAGTTTCAGAGATTAAACTGAAAAGAACAGATACTACACTTGATCTAAGCCAAAAGGCAAAGAGAGCTAAAGAAAAAAAAGAGAAAAAAAACCAGGTAAAAACTTGGGAGGGGAGGCCAGACTTAAATAGGCTGAGATGTGGCCTGTGCACGAGCTGCAAGCTTGAGAGTTTGAGTGGAGCCCCGTAGGAAAAGTGCCGTTCAGCTGGTGTGCGACTGGCACACCTGGCAAAGTGTTTGTTGCTGCTTGGTTTGGCGCTTGCAACCTGCGACAAAAATGACACCGCCCGGCAGAATTTGCCGTTCCGCGCGCGGCAGGGCTGGACAGCAAGCGCACAGGCCACTGACCGCCGTGGGAGCCGGGGAGAGTGACTGCGGCTAGCGGGCGACGACGCCGGAGGGAAGCAACGACTGCAGTACCTGTGATATCGCTTTACGCGCCTCGATCCGCCGTTCTTGACGCCCACCTCCGACCAGCCCGCCAGTCTACCCCGGAACATCAAACCGCCAAAATGTCCATGTTTCGTGCCAAGAAGCTCGACCTCGGGTGCTTCACCAACGTCCGGGTCCTTCGTGACCACTCCAAGCGCAAGGCCTTTTTGGAGGCCGAGCCTGAGAGGTACCTACCTGCGCCTTGCGATCCTTATTTGCGACTATGACAAGAACATACGATCTAACGACTTCTTACTTTTTAATACAGACAAGCCCTGCGCTACGTTATCCGCAACACCACCCTCCCTGCCCGTACCAGGGCCGTCGCCCAGCTCCAGCTCACCCAGATGCATGCCTACACCAGGCCGACGCAGATCCGGAACCGCTGCATCCTTGGTGGAAAGAGTCGAGGTATCTTGAGGGACTTCAAGATGACAAGAGTACGTCGCTATCGGTTGCTTCGAAGGAGGAGTGGTGTGCTAAGAGCTGAGCTCCGCATGGGAATGATGAAAACCTGCAAAGGCGCGCGACTTGCTAACACCGTTGGATCGCAAACAGTACAATTTCCGGATGAATGCCCTGATGGGTAACATTCCGGGTGTCAAGAAGGCCTCTTGGTAAAAGAGAGCATGGCTACAAGGAACCCAGAGGTTTGTTGTGGTTTGGAGATGGTGTCGGTACGCCCAGAGGCGAATAAACTCTTTTCAAAACCCAGATGGGCTCGGGTCATCGTGTTGGTAAGAAAGCATCACTGTACGCAGGGTTTTTGAGATACCCGTATAAGTAAGTGATCGCACGATGAGGAGTGCTTCAAAAGCTTTTTAGTGGGCAGAGGGAGGTTGTATGATGCATCCTTTTGGACATGGGAATCTCTCTCCCGATGCCCGCTGTGTAGAATTGTTGTTACAATATTATATTCAGACACGGCAAATGAATGAATGTCTTTTTCAAAGTAACCGAAAGAACGAATCTCCCCTAACGCCAAACCGCATGCAACCCCCAAGGTGCCTAATAACCGATCCGTCATCCGTCTGTTATTTTGCCCGCCACAGGATAGCTGTGAAAGCCTAGATCCCGATTATAAATGTTGAAACACGCTCCGCAAACCACATCTAACATAAGCTGCCTCAAGAGGACTGGATGCTAGTCGCCTCCTCGGCGGCAACCGCCTGACCAAGAGCCTCAGAGACAGCCTTCTCGCCGGAGCGCTTTCTCAAGACGTTCTCGATGAAAGCCTCGCCGGCTTTGTATGAAGAACGGACCAGAGGACCACTAGCGCAGTACAGGAAGCCCATGTCAAGGGCACGCTGCCTCCAGAGCTCGAACTCGTCGGGAGTGATGTACTTCTCGACCGCGAGATGTCTCTTGGTTGGGCGCATGTACTGTCCAAAGGTAACGACATCGACGTCGACCTTCCTCAATTCTACAAAGCAACATCATGGTCAGCATCCATCAAATGGGCAAGCGCAATTGATATGACTTACCCCTCAAAGCCTCCCAGAGCTCCTCCTCAGTCTCCCCCAGACCAAGCATGATGCTGGTCTTGGTGATAATGCCTTCCTTACCCCGGACCTTCTTAACGTGTTCCAACACCTTCAAACTCTGGCGGAATGTGGCACGGCGATCACGCACGTAAGGCGTCAAGTTCTCAACAGTCTCAACGTTATGCGCATACACATCCAGTCCGCTCTCCGCCACAATCTTGACCATGTCCAAGTCACCAGCAAAGTCACCGGTCAAGGCCTCGACAAGCAGGGTCGGCTTCTTTTGCTTGATCCGGCGGATCGTCTCTGCAAAGTGCCGGGCACCACCATCGGCCAGATCGTCACGGTCGACACTCGTCAGCACAACATAGCCGAGACCCCAGCGGGCCAGAGCCTCAGCGGTGTTTTCGGGCTCGTGAGGATCCAGCGGAGGCGGCTTGCGGCTTGTCTTGACGCTGCAGAAGCGGCAGCCACGGGTGCAGGTGTCGCCCATGAGCATGATGGTGGCCGTCGCGGCGGCCTTGTTAGAGCCGCCCCAGCATTCGCCGATGTTGGGACACCTAGCCTCCTCGCATACTGTGTGAAGATTGAGACCGCGCAGGTCGGCCTTGATCTTGGCAAATTCGGGGTTCGCGCCAGCACTCGGGATAGGTGTCTTGAGCCATTCAGGCAAGCGGGTGATGGTACGCTTCTTGCCGGCGGGTCCGACTTCGGCTGTGCGCAGGGTGTAAGCTTCGCTGGGTGCGAGAGGAGCGGCTGACGATTGGCTTGCGATAAAGTCGTCGAGGGAAGCGAGAGTGGTGTCCTTAAAGTAGGTCGGGCGCGGCTTGGTTGCGGGCGCGGACGCGGATGTAGCTGATGATGACTCTTGCGATGTCGGCTGGCTGGATGGGCCAGATGGGATGGTGGCGTATGACCGAGTCGACAGGGCGGCGGCACGCGCAAGAGACCTCCGCAAAGGCGCCTGGAGACGCTGGATCGGGACCGGTGAAGCCATGATGTGTGATAAATTTTGGTGTTGAGCTTGCCGGAACCCTACCAGTCGTGAACTGCTGCAAACAAGCCGGGGGATCTTGGGTGGCGGATGCGGATGATATGGATGACTACCGTTGGGGGAGCATGGGATGGAGACAAAAAGTTCGGCCCCCGGTACGCCGGCGCTTTGGAGCCTTTGATAAATTTTAGTGGCCCACGCCGCCCATGCCCGGTTACGTAACGCCGATCATACCCGCCAGCTGCCGGGGCGCATTAGAGGCAGCTCTTGAACCGGCAAGACCGGGACCCCCATTCCTTGTGCTGGCGGCGATGACTCCATTTTGCGAACCCTTTTGGAGTCCAGCAGTTCAACCCATGTTGTTGCGCGTGGGAGCCTGGAAGCAGCCGACTGACTGACTTGCAGACAATCCTACCCGATTTGTTTCAACATTTTGCTACACCAAAGGTGGAACAGGGTGTTAGTGGCGAGGGTCCTGGAAAGGCATGAGCTTATATCTTTTTGTCCATTTCCATATATGTAAATCCCGTCGAATATGCATCTGCTGGTTGACGGGCGGCATTCGCTTCGGTCAACAGCCCCTCCGGGCCATTCAGGTGGACCGGGGACCAGAGAGAAAGATGCCGTAACATCCGCATACCGTGGATGCTTTTGCCGGTGAAGTCGGGCATCTTCGACGGTTGAGTATGAGGGACCAGGTACGAGATATGTAGTGGTATTGTGAAGAATGTATAATGTAGATGGGCGATGAAACGAAGCTGCAACACAACCGACCCGACACAGGAGAACATTCCGTGCCAATGCGGTTAAGTGTAAGCTCTACGCAGTCGGTGAAGTGTCGTAGTCAGGAGTACTCAGGGGAAAGACTAGTCTCAGTCGCTCAGCCACCTCCGATAGCCTATACGTCTCTTCGGACCCACAGGGCCAAATGGTTGTGACATCCGGCCCACCACCCTCACCCACCCACCAATCCGGACATCACACCATTTAGCCCTATAAGTCTAAAACAATACAGCTATACTCCGGTCTAAGCCTAATATAAACGAAATAGTTCATTATACGCAAACCTCCAAATTTCCCCAAATTTCCCCAAATATTATAGTCCTAAAACGAACAATACGCGCACCAAATCATACCCAACACCAATACACTCATTAACACTATTTTTTCCTACCCTTCCTAATCTTAATAATATACTTATATCCTACCAACTATATTTAATAGTCTAACTAATATCTACTCTTTCGTCTCCTCTACCTTCGTCCCAATTATAAAATTCCTACTATCTAGAGGAATTATATAATAAATTATTTAATAAGGCTCCTTCTTAATATTTACTAGAACTCTTTAATTAACCTACGGACAAAATCTATTCTAGAAATACATTTACTATAAATATATCTATAGTAAATATTAATATTAATACGGAAATTAAAAATATTTAACATTTACTTAATAGTATCTATTAATATATTAAAGTCAACTATCGAATAAATCTATTATATTACCTTATTTATTTATATATTTACTAAAGGACAAATACTTTCTAATAATATAATAAATATTTAAAAACGTTTATTAATGTACTTCGATACTTTAAAGTATATAAAGTCCTTATAAATGCCAGCGTTTATATATACTTCAAAAAGGATAAAACCAAATACCAACCAAAAAGGGAGGAAATCTAACCTAAATTGAACGAATACCCAACCTAACCCCCAATCAAACATACACCTCAAATATATTTTAATAAAACCCTCTATATAGAATTCAAATCTCTCTTAAATAAATTAATATTCTATATTTTTCCTACTAATAAATTTATTAAAATTAGTAATATAGCCTACCCTACTACTATTAAGGACGTATTTAATATTTTGTAAATCCGTTCTCGCCTTCGTTCTACCTATAATACTATATCCGAAATTGCGCCAAAATTAATAGAATTACTTACTATATTATATATATAATAACGTACCTATTAAGACTTATATGAATTGAAGGATAGTATTTAGAAAAAAAGAAAAATCTATAATTATATAATTATAATAGTATCTATTATTATAAATTTATACACACTTCAAAATAGTATATTTATCCTAAAACTATTTAATATCTACTTTAAGAATAGTTTTATACAATTGTACGTATATAATACTTTAGTTCGGTTCAGTATAATTTCTTCTTATAAAATTACTTTATAAACTATTAACCGCCTTATTAATATTTCTATAATATATAACTCAATACCTAAATCCTATAAGGGGACTTTAAAAGTCCCCCTATAGGATTTAAATATTTATACTCTTATTACTATTTTATATACTTATATAATTGTAAATAAATTTTAAACTAGTTAATTATAATTCGAATATAATTATTATCTATAATAATTTTAATTTTATTAACTATATATAAAGTTTTAGAATTAGCCGGAAGGACGTAATATAAAACCTTACTACTTATTTCCTTATTAGTAATTCCAATATTAATAGGCCGTTCAAACCATCCTAATAGCGCCCCTATATTAAATTCCAATTAGAATAGCTTTTTACATACTTAAACGTAACGCTACTATCCCTTAATAACGCGGCCCGCTATTTTATTAAAAATTGATTAGCCTCTATAATTAGACGGAAATTATAATAATTTATTCTTCATTTCCCGGTTATTAAACAATTAAAAACCGCCGAAAATTATATTTTACAAACCCTTACTATTATAAAGAATAAGGGTAAAATCTCCAATATTTATCGATTTTACAATAAACTCTTCTTTAATATTCTCGGATTTAATATAAATAATTTTAAGGACTAATTTATCCTCATCTATAACAATTAAAAAATAATATCCTTTATTTACTATATCGTTCTCAACTAATTCGAGGTAAACTACGTATATAATTATAAATAATAGATCCTTACCGTACTTACATTCTTTTATATCCTTATAAACTATATTAATATAATATTTCGGGTTTTCTAACCTCTTGTAATATAAGATATATAAGGCTTTAGAAGAAATAAGAAGGTAAAATAATACAATACTATATTCTATAACGGTTGGTCTCTATTAGAAAATATATTCGCCTTTAGGATTTTAACCTTTCTTATTATTAGGTTCGTCGATTATAACCTTATTTTAGAATCCGACCTTACTAAAATATTCGTATACTAAACTATATTAAATATTAGAGAAAAATTTATTAATCGGGAACTTCTTTCTATTTATAACAAAATCTTTTCCCTATTTACCTAATCTAGGTATAAAATATCTTTAGGTATAATAAATATAGGCTATTATAATATTTATTATTATTTCTAAATTATTCGTATTTTTCTTATATTCGATAAAACTATCTCCTTAGGAAATTATAATATCCTCCAACAAATAATAAATCTTCTTCCTATCCTATTTTATAGTAGTAAATTGAGTAACTATAGGCCTAAAATACTCTATTTAATATAATTACTTCGCCCTAAGGTTATAAACGAACCGCTCGCTAATATTATCTTACATTCTAATATAATATAATATTCTACAACTAATAATTAATGGAAGGTAATTAATATAGCTTTTAAATATATTAATACTTCCTTTACTCTTAATATTAAATAGAATAAGAATTCGATTTATAATACAAGGATTCTATTTATCTATCTTTCTACTATTAGCCCTTATACTGCAGCTATTTATAAAGTTATTAAAAATAATATACGAACGTATTAGGCAAGTAAATATATAAAGCCATCTACTAATAAAAATATTATTAATTATATTTGTACGGTCTATCGGAATAGGTAAATACGTCGGGGATATATAACTTTTCGACCACCCGATTACTCGGGATTTAATGCCCCTAATATCCTATAATTTAATTTTACTATATTACTAGAATCAAAGTTTAATATATTTAATATAAAGGAGGTCCGACTATTATAAATAAATAAATAAATTATAATCCGGGACCCCGAAAGGAATATTCGGTAAATAGAGAGGGATATAGAAAAAATAGCTATTAGTAATAATAAAAGTAAATAGATATATTTTAGTAATAAGGTTGAATTTAATAATAAAATAGTGTAATATATTTCTAATAAAATATTAAATACTTATATAAATTAGAGCCGAATTAATTTAGAACGCTCTATCTACTTATTAATTCTATATAATTTTTATATTTCTATAGAACCGATTCCAAAACTATACAATATAATAAAATTTATATAGGGTTTAGTATAGGAATACTAATGCACTTATAGTTAATAGAATATATCAATTTAATATACTTAAATTTAATAGAGGGAATTAACTAACTCTTCCCCTATTAAATTTATATAAATAATATACCCGTATCCTACATTAGAATTCTATTTATACTAATTTAATATACGTAAATCTAATAAAGGGTTAACTAACTATCCCTCCGTCGGATTTACATAGACCCTAATATAAATAAAAATATAGACCCCCTTCTCAATAAAACTATAATATTAGTAAACTCCAAAGTAAATACATTATTAAAAAATAAACATCTCGCTACTAACGACGCTAATTAGATATTAAATAATTAAGTAAAATTTTAAAATCTTTTAAATATCGATTTACTCTTAGAAATAAATCCTAAAAATAGAATTTTAAAGTATAGAAAATTGGCTAGGACGGAGAAACTTCTATTTAAGAGATTAGAAGTTATAGAATATATAGGCGTAAGGGAATAGAAACGGATTAGAATAAATATTATAACGCTAATTCCTTCTAAAGGGTAGGGGTTAGACTAGATTAGTATTAGTAAAGTTAGTATTGTTATTAATAGTTACATTAACTAACAAAAAGGCTATCGTCGTCTAAATCAAACTCTAAATTAAATAGAAGGAGTTTCGAAGCGCGGGAAATTACCTAGGACGGAAACTTCTACTAAAAATATAAAACCTATTGGGGGGGGGGGGTACAAAAATAAAAGCGGGTTAGAATAAATATTATAACGCTAGGGCTTCCTTTTAAAGGGGGTTAAATTAGTAGAGGCTAATATTAATTATACTAATTAACGAAGAGAATAGAGGTGGGCTAGAACGGATATTATAATACTAGGGCTTCCTTTTAAGGGGGATTAGATTAGGCTAATATTAGTAAGGTTATTAATAGTTATACTAATTAACAAAGAGAATAAAGGCGGGCTAAAACGAATATTATAATATTAGAGCTTCCTTTTAAAAGGGGTTAAATTAGGTTAGTATTAGTAAGGTTATTAATAGTTACATTAATTAATAAAAAAAATAGAGGCGGGTTAGAACGGATACTATAATATTAGGGCTTCCTTCTAAGGAGGGTTGGATTAGACTAGTATTAATAAAGTTATTAATAGTTGTACTAGTTAATATAGAAAGTAGAGGCGGGTTAGAACGAATATTATAATACTAGGACTTCCTTCTAAAGGGGGTTAAACTAGGCTAATATTAGTAAAGTTATTAATAATTACACTAACTAATAAAGAAAGTAAAGGCGGACTAGAATAAATACTATAATATTAAGGCTTCCTTCTAAGGAGGGTTAAATTAGATTAGTATTAGTAAAATTATTAATAATTACACTAACTAATAAAGAGAGTAGAGGCGGGCTAGAACGGATATTGTAATACTAGGACTTCCTTCTAAGGAGGGTTAGACTAGGCTAGTATTAGTAAGGTTATTAATAATTACACTAGCTAACGCAAAGAGTAGAGGCGGGCTAGAATAGATACTATAATACTAAAGCTTCCTTTTAAAGGGGGTTAGACTAGGCTAGTATTAATAAAGTTATTAATAGTTATACTAATTAATATAAAGAGTAGAGGCGGGTTAGGATAAATTCTAAATTAAATAAAAGGAGGTTTAAAGTATAGAAAGTTACCTAGGATAGAGAAGCCTCTATTAGAAATTATAAAATTTATAGGGGGAATAAGAGAATTAAGGCGGACTAAAATAAATATTATAATATTAAAGCCTCTAATATTAGTAAATCGGCGCCCCGGCCCTACTAAGCTTATAATCGTCGTCCGAACTTCCTAATTCCGGTAATAAAATCGATAGGAATTATAAGTATCTTCTTAATATAATTTACTATTTCCGTCTAAGGTTTTAGAGAATTTATAGGGGGGATAACCTATTATAATTAAATTTGGATAGTAAATCGTAATAGGTTATTTAAATATAAGAAGATCGGACTAAATAGTAAAACGCCTGGAATAATTTTATTTAACCGCTATTCTTATAAACTAAAAGTCGAAGGAAATACTTCTATCTTTACAATATAATTTTCCATCTTTATCTAAAATCTAAGGGAATTAAAAAAGTATTTAAATAAGCTTCCTATAACTTCCCCCCTATAGGATTTAAATATTAGATTATATATTGTAGTGTTTTTATATTTCTCTCTATTATTTTTTTTTCAGCCTTAAGCCTTTATTTAAGAGATTAGAGGTTATAGAATATATAGGCGTAAAGGAATGGAGACGGGTTAGAACGGATATTATAACGCTAATTCCTTCTAAGGGGTAAGGAATTAAATTAAGCTACCCCTAGTATTAGTATTTTAATTAGTATTATTATTAGTAGCTATATTAATTAATAAAGAGGTTATTATCCTCTAAATTAAATTCTAAATCCAATAAAAGTTCGATTATTATATTAATAGCCCTCCTTCCGGTAATAAATAGTAAATTAATTTCTATATTAGAATCGGACGTAAATTCTAAATTACTAAAATTAATAGCATCGGTAATAGAACTTCCTGCGGTACTTATAGCCGGACTGCCACGCCTATAATACGGTCTATTAGAAGACGAATTTAAATTCGAATTCGAAGAATTTAAATTCAAATTTGAATTTTAAAATAGAGGCGGGCTAGGACGGATACTATAATAGATACTACAATACTAGAGCTTCCTTCTAAAGGGGGTTAGATTAAATTAATATTAGTAAGGTTATTAATAATTGCGCTAATTAACGTAGAGAGTAAAGGCGGGCTAGAATGGATATTATAATACTAAAGCTTCCTTTTAAGGGGGGTTGGATTAGGTTAATATTAGTAAGGTTATTAATAATTATATTAATTAATATAGAGAATAAAGGTAGGTTGGGATAGATTTTAAATTAAATAAAAGGAGGTTTAAAATATAGAAAATTACCTAAAATAGAAAAGCCTCTATTAAAAATTATAAAACCTATAGAGGGAATAAAAGAATTAAAACGGATTAAAATAGATATTATAACGCTAGGGCTTCTAATATTAGTAAATCAACGCCCCAGCCCCGCTAAACTTATAATTATCGTCCGAACTTCCCAATTCTAGTAATAAAATTAATAAGAATTATAAATGTTTTTTCGATATAATTTACTATTTCCGTTTAAAGTTTTAAGGAATTTATAAGGGGGATAACCTATTATAATTAAATTTAAATAATAAATTATAATAAATTATTTAAATATAGGGAGATCGGACTAAATAGTAAAACGTCCGGAATAATTTCGTTTAGCTACTATTTTTGTAAATTGAAAGTTAAAGGAAATGTTTCTATCTTTGTAATATAATTTTCTATTTTTATTTAAAATTTAAGGGAATTAAGGAAGTATTTAAATAAATTTCCTATAGCTTCCCCCCTATAAGATTTAAATATTAGCTATTCTCTTCTTAACTTTATTAAATTTAATAATTAAATCTAATTAACTAATAATATACTTATTAATATTAATTATATTAAATTTACTATTACAATATCCTTCGTTTAATATTAATACTAATTATATTGAGCCTTACCCCCCCTATAGGATTTAAACGTTTATAAATTACATTTATTAGTAAATTGTTCTTTCTTTCTTTAAGGGGTAGGATATTTCTAAAAATTAATTAGAAGAATACTATCCGGCTATTAAAACCTATTATTACGGATATAATAAGAGGGTAGTACTAGGTATATAGCCCCAATACTAATTATATTAAACCTACTATTATAGCGTCCTTCGCCTAATATTAATACCAGTTATATTAAACCTTACCCCCCCTATAGGATTTAAATATTTATAAACTATACCTATTAGTAGGTTATTCTTTCTTTCTTTAAAGGGTAAGATATCTTTAAAAATTAATTAAAAGAATATTATTCAATTATTAAAACCTACTATTACAAATATAATAAGAAAGTAATACTAGGTATATAGCCCTAATACTAATTATATTAAATTTACTATTACATTAACTTCTTAACCGGACTATAGTCCTAAGAAGCATTTCTAATATAATTCTTCAAAGTATCTATATTATCCCTAATATTAAGAACTAATAGCTTTAAGAATTTATTATAGGAAGATAACCTTTTTTCTAAGGGAATTATATAATATTATATTTTATAGTATCTTCCAATAATAGGGGAATTAACTTTCCCCCTATCGGAATTAAATAAATAATCGATAAAATAGTAATATAATTTATACTAATCTTTAATATTAAAAGGTACTCCTTTCCTCGTCGGAAGTACTACTTTCATTATTAATTTCTTTATACTACCTCTTTATTTCTTTTATATCTACTAATATCTCCCTTATCCCTGTATATATAATTTATAAAATAAATACTAATTTAACAATATTTACCTAATTCTTTTTTACCTCGTCCTATATCTATTATAGAACGTTCGTTAATTTATTATATTTATTTCGAATATTAATATAGATCTCTTTTATTAATATTTAAAGAATTCTAATAATATTTTTAATACTCTCTTTTATACTTACTATTCTACTCTAAATTACTATTTCTACCTTAACCTTTATACTTTAAATAATTTCTTTACAATTTTATTCAAGCAAATTAATTTAATTTAATATATTAATAAAATTAGTAATTATTTATATCAAAAGCCGGACGTATATATTATAGAAGTTACAATTAATAATATTACTATACTTTAATTATTGTACTAAAGTTTTTTTAAATTAATAATATTTTCCGAAGGTATTTAGAAGATATATTGGAAGTAGTATATACTAGAGGGTAATAGTACTATTTACAATTATATTAATTTAAGTAAAGCTAAAGGGGGCATTAATATAAAATAATACTTAACTTTATTACTAATCTTCTTATCCGTTCTATACTACGATTTTAAATACTATAATTAATTCTTAACGAAGTTAATACGAAGTATAGTAGTAGGCTCTATACAAATTAAGTTATTATATAATAAGAAAAACCTATACGTATAGTAATATAAAGGGTAAATCGGAGTTTGATTATATTTTAAATTCTACTATTCTAATATATTATCGAAGATCCCCCGCTTATAATCCTAAGAGAGATTACTATTATTAATTTCGAATATACCTATATAGTAAGGCTATTTCGGATCCGAACATAGCGTATAAAACGTTATTAACCGATTAGTAAAGTATTAGAGAATATACCCAATAATATAATTAATCCAATATTCCTAAAATTTTATTAGAAGGTATAATATTAATACCGGCTCGGTATAATATATATAATTCGCTGTAAGTAGATTAAAGATATTTAATTGGAAGTATAATTATAGTATATTATACTTAGTACTTTTAGTATTATATTCGGGTAGAGTAGTAAGAATAGTTGCTTAGATTAAAGGGTAGTAATATTCTAAAATAATAAATATAAACGGACTATTAATAAATTCCTAATAATCTAATTAATAGGGTTAAGAAATATAATCCTTACGTATTAACTAAATATATTTAAAGCGGAATTAAATACTGTAGAAGGATAGGGTAATATTATTAATTATTATAATTATAAAGAGGAGGTTGTTGGGATTAATATTCGGAATATATAAATTCTCCTACAAATACCCGTATTAATATATAATAATTTTAAAAGGATATAATAAGGAGATCTTTTTACTTAACCCCCCTATAAACTAATATATACCGGATCAAATTACTAGTTTCCACTTTATTATAATTCTATTTATAGAGCCTTTTTGGCCTCCTTCTATTCTTTTTAAACCTTCTTCCTAAACTTCCTCCTCTTCGAAATATTATTATACCCTTCCTCCAAACGGGGCTTCTTCTACGTTAGCCCTAATATATAATTACTACCCTTATTATTATTATTATTAGGAATATTGCAATTAGTACCGATATAATTAAGTAAATTATATACGGGTATTAATTATTCGCCTTAAATAAGTAGAGCCCGTAGTACCTAGTCCGAAGTAATTAGGGTATTTACTAATTATATAATAGAGTTAGCCGGAGGCTAAACAGAAGTTAATTAAATTCAATTATACAAATATAATAATTTAAATTAATTTTATTATATAATAATCCGCATTTTTATTAATATTAATCGTATTAACATATTCGGAGTAACCTCTTTTAAAATTCAATCTATTCGTAATATTTAATTAATATATAACTATTCTATTAAATCCGATTTATTTATAATAAACCTATTTATTACTATTATAGGGAGGACCGAACCGAAAGGATATATAGGGAGAGTTGGGCTTAATATTTAATATACCTATTTACAATCCTTAAAAGAATTATAATACTTATAGGAACTTATAATAATAATACTAGAGGTAAACCTCTAAAGTAATTTTACTAATCTCAATTTAAATCCCTATTCGTCGAACCCTAATTTATCTACAACGAGCCTACTACTATTATTATAGAAAGGACTAAACTAAAAGGATATATAGGGAAAATTAAATTTAATATTTAATATACCTATTTATAGTCCTTAAAAGAATCGAAAATAGGATAATAGAAGATTTTCCTACAATTCCAATTAGGTATACAATTCTTTAATAGTACAATATTATAAATCAGATAGGTTATAAATAGAAGAAGCAATATTAAATTAATATTAGACGTAATATAAATAAGTAGGACTAACCTTATTTCTAGAAACTCTTCGAAAATTTAATTAAAATTAAAAATAGTCGATACAATTAATATTTAATCGGAAAGGATTTAATCGGAAGGGATTTAATCTATTTCGTAATCAAAAATAATTATTAAAACGGCCGTAAGTAGGTAGTACATAGGTAAATAACGTACTCTAATATATAATACTAATCACTACTTCTATATATTAATATTACAATTTAATATTATATATATACGAACCCCTCTCAACCTACTAACTAGGAGGGAATAAAATATAAAATTAATATATAAATACAAATTATAAATTAAATCCATTTACTTCGTACACTACTAATTCGCTAAATAGAAAAGAATAATAATTTTTAAGGATTAAGGCAATAGAGTATAAACTATTAATATAAGTTTTTACCAACCGAAATATTACTAGCCCTAATATTATAATCCCATATCCGTTTATCCATTATTACTATATAACTATTAATTACTATTACAATTTAATTATACTAAGCAAGATACAATAGGAATTAATTTACTACTAGGTAGCCTTATATAATTAAACGAGCTAATAGGGCAATTACCGTAGTAGGTCTACAAATACGCTTAAAGCCTAACTATCGCTACTTTACATATTTAAACTCAATATTTAAAAATATAAATTAGAGAATACTAGAACGAAAAAATAAATACAATTCGGGTTTTAATTTAAAAATAAAATTAATATTATATATACAAACGCGGACGCTACTAAGGAATAAACGAATTTAATACCCTTTTTATACTATAGACTTATATAGAACTAGTAATATTAAAAGGAAAGCTAATCCCGGGCCGGAAAATATTTAATATAAATACTTTTAAATCCTTTCCCTAAAATAGTACTATAAACCTCCTCAATATTAACTCCTTCTATGACTTCTAATATTTAATATTTATTTTAACTATACTTTTATAATAATATTAGGTTCTAAACTAATAGTAATTCTTATTAAATCTAATAAAGAATTAAACTATAAGCAAAGAACCTCGCTTATTATATAACCCTTATATTCCCTAGGCTCGCAATTAACCGAATATATTTCCTATTATTAAATCTAATAAAGAGCGCCCCCCTATTAAATTTAAACGATATAATATATACTTTATTATTTAGGAGGAGGGTTTAGTAAATTATTAGTAGCGTTAATTGCGATAGTAACGTTAAGAGTAGCTAGAACAGGGCCGTAATCTTCCAAACCGCCTATTTTAGTATTATTATTATTTTTAGGATAGCTAAATAAAGTTAGATTACTATTAAACAAAATTTCTATATTCTTAATACTACTTACTATTGTATTTTTACTAAAATTATTACTAGGGGGTAATAATTGAAGTTATTTACTATTAGAATAAGCTCTAATATTCTTAATTTGGCCGTTTAATTATAGTTGTCCGTTATTAGTCTAGGGCTATTTAGATAGCGAAGAAATATTATTAATCGACGACCTATACTGCTTTTTAAAGGGTATAAATAAAATATTTACTTCTATTATAATTATTTACCTCTAATTATTAATATAAGTAACAACTTCTAATTTACCGACCTTATACTCCTCCCAACCTATTTCTTCTATAAATACCTTCTATTAATTAATTCAAATTATTAACTCTAATTACAATAATCCAATTAGTATTTAAGTTAAATTCTTTAAATAGTATATAATTTAAAATTCTAATAGGAATAGCCCTATATTAGCAATACGAAGGACTTCAATAATTATTACCTTCCTACCTATAATATTACTGAAGTTTATAATTATAAACCTAATAATAAGAAGAAAATATATTAAATTTTCGTACTTAGGGTTATCCTCAAACTCATTTTAATTTACTACGTAGTAAATAATAATACGAAAATATATTGCACCGATTTAGTAAATACGGACTAATATAAATCCCGCAATTACTTAGGGGGATTCTACGACTTAAATAAACTAATTAAAATTATAATTCAAAAGGACTTTTATAAATTCATAGGTTATAATCGACTTAAATATTATTAATCTAATATCTTTCTAGAAAGTAAGGGAAGGTTATAACGTATAGACCTACTAGAGAAAAAATTAGTATAATAAATCTAAATCCTATAGGGAGAATAATTAATAACTAACCTTTTAAATAATTCTCTCCTTTTACTAATTAGAAATAGTCCTGTTAATTTATAGGAGGTACTATTTAACTATCTTAGTCTATCCGATACGGTACAAACGATTTATAAATTATAAAATTATAGTAACGTTCTATATAAATCCTAAGCTAATCCCAATATAATATTGTACGTAAGCGTTAAGACCTACCGTATTAATATTAGAATTTAGAATAAGAATATTAATAATAGTATATTAATTATTCTATTCCTTAATAATATTCGCCTACTCCTAAGTATTCTAATTTAATATAATCGCCTTTATTATAAAATTTATTTTATAAAGGATTGAGAAAAGTATTTTAATGAAATTAACTAATGAATTCGAGATTAAATCCGATAAGGGTAATAGAATCTACCCTTATAGGAATTAAATATAAAATAAATGAAGTATATATTTATATTTGCATTTAAGGTTAATTAATAATAATAAAGATACGTTCGTTCTAATAATATAAATCGAAATACTTTTTCAAAATCTATATTTAGAATAGTAATTTTCTATATACTTAAACGAATATTTATATATAATCGATAGGTAGGAGGATATTGGAATTATAATTAAAGGAACTATATATATATACTAATCCGCCATCGAAATTCAATTTTACTAGGGTATCGACCTTATTAATACCGAAATTTATAATAGTTTTAACTAGCTTTTTGCCCTATAATACGGCGTTAAAGTTTTATACGAATACTGATTCCTTATTAAACACCACCTTAACCTCCTTACGACCAATTATAATATCGAATTAAAATAGGTCCTAAGTATATATATCTTAGGCGAGGAATTATAGGCCTTATACTAAAACGGGGCCAAAGCCTTTTAGCCAGTCCTCCGCGCTAAAGGTTATAATAATTGCCTCTTCCGGTTATTCTATAACTAATATTAAATATTTATTAATTAATATTTAAATTTAACTAGCGAACCGTTTACTATATACTAAATA
The DNA here is from genome assembly GCF_033458365.1 of Neurospora hispaniola. Lineage (NCBI taxonomy): Eukaryota > Fungi > Ascomycota > Sordariomycetes > Sordariales > Sordariaceae > Neurospora > Neurospora hispaniola. Next base: position 3,748,663 of record NW_026944407.1, on the reverse strand, counting down.
TATTCAATATACTTCTATAAATAGAATCCCTAAAGATAGGAAGACCACCTACCTATTAGGCAATTAAAGAAGAATATTTATACTTCTCAATAAAAAAAAACTTACAATTCTCTTACAATAATATTCGTAATACTAATAATAATAGTACCTTTATTAGAAATAAATTATTAAAACCCAAGGTAAAATACCTACTATTTATAGCCCTATTCGAACTAGATAGTATAGAGATCCTCTACGACCCGTTTAGAAATATCGGCGTTAAAAATATAGAATTTGGGTTTACCCGCCTCGTAAATATTAGTAATCTCGAACTTCTTAAAATCGAAAAGTTTATTAATAATAATTAATAACTGTATATTATTCTAAAATATTATAGTAAAAACCTTTATATTAATAATACTATTTAATAGTAGTATCGTAAAGTAGAATACTATTAACCGGCGGAGGACTTTCCTAATCCACCGCTATATAATAATATCTATATTTCTTAGAAATTACACTTTATTAGCGATAATACATTCGAAATAAATATTTTTATATACGGATATACGTACTTCGTACTACTTACTAGTATAGATAATAGATTTAGAACTCTTCTAAATCGACTTTAAACTACTATTATAAATTAATATAGGAAGATAAAATAGTATTTGTTCAAATCCTATAGGGAGATAATTACCCCTATAGGATTTAAAATAGATTTTAAATTTACTTTTTATATTTATTTAAATCGTCTACTTTACTACTATCCAGTTTATTTAAACCCTTATTATCCAATTTATTATTATTAGAATTATATTCGTTATTATTACCTATAATTACAATTTTACCCTTACCCTTAAATTTAGCCTTAACTTTACCCTTACCCTTAATATTCAATCTCTAAATAATACAATTTTTAACCCTTAACCTATTTAGGAAATCGCTAATATTATATAATAGTTCATAAGTAATAATCCAATAATAAAAATAAGTAGATGTAGCTACTAAAATAACTACTCTAATAGTATCGGATATATTATAATTCTAGATATATTCGGCTATTAAATTATTAAAATACTCTTAAATTAGCGTCCGCTAACGCTTCGGATCTACTATAGGTACCTAATTGTAGGTGCCAAACTATATATAAATATTCAAAGTATTACCAAATATTTTAGTTACTTCGGTAAACGTTTAAAAAATTAATATAATTAATATAAGAATTAAGGTTAGGTATATTTATATAATTTTACCTTTAACTTCTATACGCCGAAGTTCCGTAATATACAATATTACTACGCTTAAATAGGTTATAATCTTACTAGTTCCGACCTCGTTGGCCAATATTGTATATTTAAGTAGGCTTTTTTCTAAGCGCCAAATTATATATATATTTAAAGAGATGAATTAGTAGTAAATAATCTAAATCCTATAGGGGAAGAGGCGGGATAGGTTGGCCCCCCCTATAGGATTTAGAGAAGGAATTTATAATTTACTAATTAATTAGTAAGGTAGAAGGGATCTCCCTTACTAAGTTATAGAAGGGTTATCTATATTATTAATTAAGGATTAATTCGCTTATCCTTCCTTCTTAAAATACTAATATAAAATATTAAATTTATAATATTTAATATTTTTATAATCTTAAGGAAGGGTAGTAATAGTATTTATATCGATAGGTCTAATCCTACCCTATAACTCTATAGCGTAATAAAAAACTATATAATTTTAAAGTACTTCCTTAAAAAGATACTTCCTTTAAATAATATTTACTATATTATAGCGAGCCCGGAAATTCTTTTCAGCCAATTTTTCGGCTTCGCCCTCCTAAGAACTTACTAGAAGATTATTTAAAGGAACCGTTTTAGTACACTCCCAGGCCTATATATATTTATTTATTATTATTTTAATAAATTCTATATTAAATTATTCGTATATAATAAAATTTTTAATATATTAAATAGTCCTAAAAATCTTACTTTATATAAATATATTCTTAAAAAGCGTTAAAATCTTCAAAATTTCGAACCATCCAATTTTCGTATTATAAAGGAGGGTAATAATAGCTACTAGCAAACTACTATTTATTTTAAGAATATTCTATTCCTTAAAATTTTTACCAAATTTAATAATTTTAATATTAAAATCTTTAGTAACGCTTTTCTTCTCGTATAACTATTAAAAAATAAATAAATAAAATTAAAAGTAAATTAAATTAACTATATATTATTTTAAAGTAGGAATAAATTATAGGAGTCTAACAATAGTAGTATCTAATTATTTACTAAAGCCGTCGCTACTAATAATAAAAATATTATTAATATCGTATAGAATCTCCTTCGTAGCTTCGTAGATATCCTTTACTATATTTTACACCTAGCTACTATCAATTTCAATATCATCTTTCGCTAAGCCTACTATATCCTATATACTAAATATAAAAAGCGGGGCCGGCTTAATGTTATCAAGATTATTAGTACTACTAATAGTAAATTTATAATTCTATTTATAATACTCGTAAAATTAAACGAAATATACTATAACCCTAAACCAATCGTTAGCCGAATACTTTAGCCAAATATCCCTAACTAATAAATTTATAACCTTTACGAACTATAGCGCACTACCGCCTTTAATATTTAACTAAAATATATAAAAATATATAAATTAAATAGTAAGGGTAATTACTTTAAAGTATATTATATTACACTTCTATACCGATTTATCCGCTTTCCTGGCAAAATTACTATAGCGAATAATTATAGTGTAAAAAGGAATATTCTTTACCTCCACAAAGACTCAGAAGATATATTCGTATATCTTATTATCTACTACGCAGGGAATAATATTTCTCTATAATTTCTATAAATTAATTATAAAACTACCCTACAAATCCTTTCCAAATTTCTAAAATATTTTTAAATATTTTAATAAATTAAAAATTAAAAAAATTATAATACAGTTAATAAATATTTAAAGCAAATCTAAATCCTATAAAGGGTAATATAATTCTATTCGAATCCCCCTATAGGATTTAAATAAGAATTATACTTATAATCGCAATTTAAATATTAAATTAGGGCTTTAATATTTACATACCCTAAAATACTAACTATATTAAAATTAAGGGGAAAAATATTATAATTAATCTACTAAATAATCGTCTACCCCAATAATACTATACCTTTATTTTTTTTCTCTACCTACCTCTTCCAATATATATTACTTATAAGTAACATTTCAATTTTAATTTACCTAAAAATATTATTACCTTTAACCTATTATATTATATTAAACCCTTCTACTAACTCCCGTACTTTTCGAATATTATATATCCTTATATAGGGGGAATAACGATATTTAAATAAAATATTACTAATTTATTCCTTTCTAAAGGTTTTTAATTTTATATTACCTTTTTTATTATTTGTAATTTTATACTACTCTAACGGTAAATAATACAATTATTATAAAGTATTTATATTATATCTATCGAAATAAATATCGTTTACCTTAGGATTCGGGTTATATACTAGCTTTATAATACCAATCTTTTCTAATACTATCTAAATAAATTAGAAAAATATTTTTCACCAACCGATAAAGGGGCAGGAAATATATTTTACTTTAATTATAATTAAATTTAAATCCAATAGAAGGATAATAAATCACCTCCAATCGAAATTAGACCCGACTTCAATAAAAGTAATCTAATAAACTAAATTTAAATCCGATAGGGGGGAATTACAATAAATTATAAAACTAAATATAAATTTTATAGGAGCGCAAAAACAATTTATAAAATTAAATTTAAATCCAACAGAAATAAAAAAAAATATAACTAATTTATAAAAGGAAAGAAAAATAAACTCGTTCTAAAAAAATAAGGGTTCTTATACCCTAAGAGTATGTACTTCTAAATTTAAGGTAAGTTTTAAAATTCTTATTTAAGTTTAAAATAAGTTTTAAAATTCTTATTTAATTATATTATCCTTTATTTACCCCTATAGAATTTAAATAAAGGTATAATAAACTTCGTTTAAATATTCGTTAGAATTCTAAAATACCTAATATTTACAATTACCTCTTTCTTTTTTATAATATAATACTAATTTTCGCCCTTTTAATAGGTAGGCCTATACTTACGTACGTACCCGCGGGAAGAACCGTATATAGGGTTAGACCCGTAATATTCGAACTACTACCCGTACTTCTAATTATTTTTAAATATTATACTTTTTTTAATTTAATTAATTTCCTTTTTCCTATACTTACTTAATTATGAACAATCTATTCTAAATTAATAATAAATACCTCCAACGCAATAGGTATAATACGTATATACTCTACAATTAATATATCGCTATAATCCTCTAACTACTTCTATACCTCGAATTCTAAAATAATAGTAAAGAGATTTTATAATATATAAATAAGTATCTATCTATTAAATTTATACATAAGTACATATATAAAATTTAAAAATATAAAAACTTCCTTAGGTAAATTAAAGAACTTAGGGATACCGGGATAGAGAATTTTAATTATAGTAACTATAAAGCAATCCAACTAAACCAAAACAAAACTAGCCTTAAATAATTTTACTAAGTAATTAAAAATAATTTTAAATTTTTTTCTTAAGACAGGTAGTAGGAAACCTAAAGGGGGGTAACACTTATTATAGTATTACAAAAGATAAACTACAATAGGAATAGTATTAAAGTATTAAATATTAAAATTTATTATATAACTATACAATTCCTTTAACGTAGAGGTCGGGTACAACCTAAGCTCTTATAATAACTTTTTAATATATAGCCTAAAGTATAGTATATTAATAAAATCGTATATTTCTTTATACTTCTTTATAATTTTAATACGTACCGCTTTTTCTATACTATTCTAAATATAAAACTATCGATAACTATCGCCTATACCCAAATCCTATAAAATTTATTTAATAATTATAATATTTTCGTCTTCCAATAATTCTTTATTAAATAAACCTTCCTCATTCAAAGTATTATCTCTATCTAAAATAAAAATATCCCTATTTATCGAATTAAATAATTAAATTAACTCCTCAATTAAAGCAAAACTCAAAATAATATACTATAATATAATATTAATAGACAGAAGAGGCGGTACGTATTAAATTTTAAATACTAGAACAGTAGAATAATAGTATAATCCATTACTACTAAAATATATATTAATCTCCTCCGTAGCAGGTTTATATAATTAGCTAAAATAATTAAACTAATAATAAGGAACAAAATAAATCCCTATACTATACGTAATAGAATCCGTACGGATAATACGTCCAAAACGCTAAATTAAGTCCGTAATATTATTTAACTTTACTACGCCGTATTGTACTACGCGCCATATATCCGGAATATCCATACCTATACCGAGCGAAATAATAGCGAATATTATCCAATATATAAAATTAGGCCGCCTAAAATCCTTATATATAAACTTCTAATTTGTAGGACAAGTATCGGCATTATACCTACGGATTACCTTTACAATATAAAAGGGTTTATAGCCGGAAGTTATAAAATATTATAAAAAATATAACCGAATAAAGAAAAATAATAATTTACTATTAATATAAATAATAATTTTCGGAATATAATAAATTTTAAATTGGGGGTTATTAAACATTATTGCGCTAAGGACGAATTTAAACCGCCGGTAATCTTTAAACATACTTAGTAAAATTAATTAGAATATTATTATAATATTAAATCGGTCGATAAAAGTATAAATAATAAAGAATTTACTTAGATTATAACCTTCTAGCTAGAAATTACCGTATTTATATATATATAATTATACTTTATATATAAGGGTAGCCGTATATCCGAACTAAGGAATATTAAATAGAATAGTAGTCCTAATAGTATAAATATCTATAAATTACATCCGAAAAGTACGCTATTAGAATATAATATATAATTCATCTATAGCAATAAATATAATACATTAATTAAATAAAACCGTACGTAATAACTCTATAAACCTCACGTATATAACTTATTCTAGACCGAGGAGAATATATATATAGTTTCTAAATTCTAAATCTAACTAAAAGCGAGGGTACTAATATATAATTAACGTATATCCACTTAAATCTAATAGGGGGAACTTTTAAAAAAACTCTCCTTATTAGATTTAAACTAAGAGTAAATAAGTTCTTACTTTTATAATTAATTAATCAATTAAAATAAGTCGGATACTAGGAAATTTAATAATAATATCCTATTACTCTTTACTAAATCGACTAAATAGTATAATTTAAATAGTAATTTAATCGATTAAAATAATAAATATTATTTAAAAGATAATACTCTTACTATATTTTGTACGAATAATCAAAATTATATTACTACGTTGGTAAATAATATAATAAATAGATTCAATTTAATTAAATTTTATATAACGTTAATCCGAACCCGTAGGTAACCCTTAATTTAATAGATAGGTAGTAATTATATTAATAAAGTAGTATTATATACTTTTATTATTAATAGATATTATATAATATAATCCTTAGGTAATTTAATTTTAGAGAGTTGGCTTAGGAGGTAGAGATGTATTAGGCTGCCGAAAGTTAATAATACAATAAAATAGTTCTATTATTTTATCGGTATTAAATCTATAGCCTTCTATTATATATACGAAGTTTCGTATATATACAATATAAGGTTGTAGAAAAATAGTATACGATCCTTCGGAATACAATTCTACATATAATAAAAACTACCCCTATAGTATTAATAAATAATAAAAGCGTTATAGAAATATAATTTGAAGTTTAGAGAAATTAATATACTATTCGTCCTATCCTTAGACAATTTATTTAGTCGAGATTGTAGTTTTTGTAGTAGTATAATTATCGAGTATTAGTATTGAAATAGGACATTTCTTATATATATTGAGCATTTTCGTCCAAGTTGTATATAGACGTGATTCTAATGTTATACTATTTGGCCTTATAGGTCTAAAACAATTGCGCTACGGGGTGGCGGGGAAGTGGATGGGGGCTGACTAAGGTTGAACGTCTGTTATGAGAGACTAGGAAAGACAGGCTCTTCACCGTGTTATTACCTCGCCAGCTCAAGCTTTGCTTGTCTCTCGCGTCGATATGTACATATATAGATCTATACACATCAGTCCTTAAAAGTTTGTTAGCCTCCTACATACCCCACATCTTCTTGTAGGGGGGTAACAGGGTGGTTGCAAGGCCGGACACGACTATTTACGCGATTTAATTGGCCGAAACTACCTACGTTCAAGGAGAGAAAGAGTTAGCCGAAGAAATCTAAACACCCGAACACAAACCTCTCAACCAGTATAATCGGGCACCCACCACCCAAGGCCTCCCTCCCATCTTCTATGGTTGGTAAAGTTACAAGGCATTTATAGGTCCCCTGCTTACGACCCTCGTAAGTACCACGCTAACGAACTTACCAGGGCTGATGTGTAGACCTTGAGGCGGTAAAGTTGAGTCTTCGAGATTATTCTTGTGCATGTTGGAAAATACCGGATCCGTGGCTACTGGCTAGTGCGTTTTCACGTGCGACTTTTCAGATGGACGAATGACCGATTTCTCACTGCGTGCACCTTGAACTTGGCCTGGTTCGTCATCAGAAGCTGCATAGCCACTGAGGGGTGAAGCTGAGGGGGGGACGCCCTGAGTGCTTGTTGGTGGGCACTCTCACAGTTACCTAGGTACAGTACTACCTATTTCCGTAAGCTGAACGAAGTGGAAGCTTCCTAGCGGGTTGAAAGAGAATGAACATCAAGACGACTCTAAACATAGGTAAGCACAAAACACAAAGCGATAGCTACCGAGCCACATCGCCTTTTGCGTCTCAATAGGACCGAAGCAGAACAAAGCGCAAAATCTTCGAACCTAGGCCAAGCCCCTGATATGTAACTGAAAACAAGAGGTTCGCATGAGAAACATTTGTTGGCGTCAAGCCAGGCCGTGCCTGGGTTCCTGGTTGTTGTGGGGCGGCTTCCTTGGAAGCGACAAAAGGGATTGTGGCTTGTGCTTGTGTACCTCAGATCTTAACAAAAGCGCATGACATTTAGCGTGAATACCATTAGTATCTCCCGTACCCTAGCCCTCTTCTCTGCTAGCTGCAACCCAATCACTTAGGTGAGTTCAAGCCGCCCGGCTGTCCTCTGACCTCGTTCCTGCGCCCTCAAACCCGAACGTCTTGCAACTCCAGACCACCTCACCAGCCCTTCCTGATTGCCAACCTTCTGCATTCCAACAACCCGACCTCCCCTCCCTACAACGGCCAGCGAAATCACGACCTCTTCCGCAACGTAACCCGCGACACACCCTCAACACCATCACATCCTCCTTTTCCAGAGCTCGCGCTTGAAGCCTAATCGACAACAACCAATCCATTGCGTATTCAGCCACTCTCAAAAACAATGTCCGACGCTCCGTACGACCCTTATATCCCCAGCGGCCAGCATGGCGCCGCCGGGCAACAAGGTGCCGGCAACAACGCGGGAACCGCCAGACTGCAACAGGTGGGTTGTTTCCCCCTATAATGGCACTTTTTGGCAATGTGGAATCGAACGATACCCCTGGAATGCTTGGGCTGTCCGTCTGCTTGATCCCCGCGAGGTCAAATAATCACAAGATCTTGTCAACAATACCGCGCCTAGCTTTTGAAAATCGTCTCAGGGAGGGTACGTAATGGCCAAAGTTATGCATGCGGGCGGGTTCATGGATCTGATGGGTTTTGATGGATTGCATGGCATGAACACGCGGTCGGCTTGCTCTTACCAGCGTCCGAACGAGTATTTGGGTGGAAGATTGGTTGCGCCCCCGGTCTCCTCCGGATATGGCGGTCAAAGCACAAGACTACGGAAATGTCTGCGACAGGCCATACACAGCTACTACATGGGAAACTCGGCATCTTTGGGACAAGCAGACGGATACGGATTGCCTCGTATCATAGTCGGATCGTTGTGACTCTATGGCATGCTGCGGCCATTTTTGGTATTTTGGCTGATGGAAGTATAGCAAATCGACGACACTGTCGGAGTGATGCGCGAGAACATCAACAAGGTCTCTCAGCGTGGTGAAAGGATCGACGCCCTTCAAACCAAGACCGATGACCTCGCTATTAGTGCACAGGGCTTTCGTCGTGGTGCCAACCAGGTCCGCAAGAAGATGTGGTGGAAGGTATGAACTATCTCGTTGCTTGCGCTGTACGGAAGGGCCATTTCCACTGACTGACTGACTTCAACAGGACATGAAGATGCGCATCTGCTTGATTGTGGGCATCATTATCTTACTCGTAATTATCATTGTCCCAGCAGGTATGTTTGACCTCAAACTTAACCATGAGTACTGAGAAGCGTTTGCTAACGTGGCTCTTTCTAGTCGTTGCTACGCGCTAAGCTGCTCGTGAATGATTTGGTTATGATGAGTGAAACAGAAACGTTGTCAGGAAGTGCACGAAGCTGGATTTGGCTTGCTTTTTAGCATTCGCAGGGAACGGAAATCGTGCTTCACTGGGATTCAGTATTGGGTTGCTTTTTTTTTTCTTTTTTCCTTTCGAAGCTTTTCATCGCCGCGGTTATATCATGGTCTCCTCGCTGGTTGAGATGGCTTTGGCTTTGGTCTTGGTGACGACTTCTTCGACTGATGCCCGGAACCACACGACCTGCTAGAGGCGGCGCGGAAAGGTTCATCGCTTATACCATATACACCCTGTATCTACGAGACGAAAGGCGAGGAGGCGTACTGTTGTTTTCTCAACTCTTGAATGGCTAATCAAGACGGTATCATGACCCATCCACCTACTAATAGTAATTCTACCTTTCCCTATCACCCGCATACAGGGTAGTATATGCTTTGTTTATAGTACGGCACCGAATGGCAACTTTGTGTCGGGTGCGGGGACGGGGTGACGGGGGCGACGCCGGAGCACCGGCTACCGTGCGGGTGTCGCCGTTGATGCAGGTTCCACTCATTGTACCCGGGCCATGGCATGGACCGTAGAATGCCTGAAATGTGTTCAAGGTGCATCATACGATGGAGCCTCGATGTGACTCCGTACCGTGTGCACCTTGAGAGTTATTTTCTTCGCAATCTGTTGGAAAAGAGACAGCGGCAAACAAAAATGAGGTGATCATATTGCGTAAAGCTTCATGCAAAGGAGTCATATCTTGCTGCTGTCAACAGTGAGTGATGCTCGTGACTGTGTCACTTGCACACGATGTCGCTTGGACATCTCTTGGCGGCCCAACATCGGTTTTGTGATGCTGGAGACACTGCGGTTTCGGCGACCAACATGTGGAGGAGAGATGGGGGAGAACGGGGTAAACAAATGAAGGCCGTTTTTCCATCTGATAAGACAAGTCAGCGGCGGACAGTCTGCCGTGTGTACACAAGATAGAAAACCAGGGGGTCGCCGGGGTTGTCCTCGGCGCTATTTGCCTTCATGTTCTTCTCTTCAACCCATGATTATCGACCAGTTGATGTGATGATTCTGTAGCCATCAACATCTCGATCTACAGGTACGTACCCCTCACCAACCCCTCCCCATGAGCGGTTTCGGTTGTGGTTGCAATTTTTTTTCTTCTTAGTTGCCCCTCCTCCACACTTGACGGGACTGGACTTGGCCAGAGTGCCAGGGCAGCCCCCTCACTCGCCAGGCCTGCATGGGGCATTGGGCCGACTGCAACCAAGTCTTGCAAAATGAAAAACATTGAACCCCCCCGAACGCCGGCTCCTTCTTCCCGAAGACAAATATTCATACCAAACCCATTGATCTTTGGCAAGGGATTCGGGAGTCAGCTTAGGGTCCTCTCCTCTCCTCTCCGTTGTTTTCTTTAGTTCCTTGCCTGTCAATGGTTGGTGATTTGCGCGCCAGTTTACCAGACAACTGAGTTTTTTTTTTTTTTTAAGTTTTCTCTCCACATTCTTTCTAGTTACGATCTAGAGCAGCCAGGGCAGCCTATTAGTCACTCCTCGGTACAACGCCATACCAGTCGCCAGCCCGCCCCTCATATCCTCCGCCGAGCGCATCACCGGTTGCCCGATCGCTTCGATAGTCTCCTCGAGTTAACGAGCCGCCGAAACAAACAACAAATCTTTCAACATGTACTCCGCTTGCGCTGTTGCCCTCCGGGCCGGAGCCCGTCGCGTTGTTCGCCGGGTTCCCAAGAGCGCTCGTGCTCTCCCCCGCGCTGCCGCCGCTCGCCGTCAGATCTCTACCACGGCCGCTCGCTCGACCGATCTTACTACCCGGGGCATGATCGTCCAGACCCTGTCCTCGGTCGGTTCAAAGCGCGAGGTCCAGCAGTACCTCTCTCTCTTCACCTCGGTCTCCTCCCAGCGTTTCGCCGTTATTAAGGTCGGCGGCGCTATCTTGACCGACTATCTCGACGAGCTTTGCGCCGCTCTCAAGTTCCTCTACACTGTCGGTCTCTACCCCGTCATTGTCCATGGCGCTGGTCCCCAGCTCAACAGGCTCCTCGAGGATGCTGGTGTCGAGCCCCAGTTTGAGGAGGGTATCCGTGTGACCGATGCCAAGACCCTCCGTGTTGCCCGCGATCTCTTCCTCCAGGAGAACCTCAAGCTCGTCAACAAGCTCGAGGAGATGGGTGTTCACGCCCAGCCCCTCACCACTGGCATGTTCCGCGCCGACTACCTGAACAAGGAGAAGTGGGGCCTTGTCGGCAAGGTCACCGGCGTTAACAAGCAGGCTATCGAGACTGCCATTAGCAACGGTTATCTCCCTATCCTCACCTCCATGGCTGAGACCGATGACGGCCAGATTCTCAACGTCAACGCTGATGTCGCCGCTGCTGAGCTCGCCCGTGCCCTTGAGCCCCTCAAGGTTGTCTACCTCTCCGAGAAGGGTGGTCTCTTCGATGCTGGTGGCCAGAAGATCTCCGCCATCAACCTCGACGAGGAGTACGAGCACCTCATGTCCCAGGCCTGGGTCAAGTATGGCACCCGTCTCAAGATCAAGGAGATCAAGGAGCTCCTCGACACTCTTCCCCGGACCACCAGCGTCGCCATCATCCATCCCGAGGAACTCCAGAAGGAGCTTTTCACCGACTCCGGCGCCGGTACCCTTATCCGCCGTGGCAGCAAGCTCCAGGCCTCCACCAGCCTTTCTGAGTTCAAGGACCTTGAGGCTCTCAAATCTGTCTTGATCCGCGATCGTGAGGGCCCCGATGCCAAGGAGACTGTTGAAAAGTACCTCGACTTCCTCAAGGAGAACCCCTTCAAGGCCTACTTCGACAGCTCCATGAACGCCCTTGCCATCGTCCTTCCCGCCAGCGAGGGTCGTCAGGCCACCCTTGCCACTCTTACTATTACCAAGTCTGGCTGGTTGACCAACATTGCTGACAACATCTTCACTGCCCTCAAGAAGGAACACCCCTCCCTCGTCTGGACTGTGAAGGAGGATGACGAGAACCTCGGCTGGTTCTTCGACAAGGCCGACGGTAGCATCACCCGCCAGGGTGATGTCATGTTCTGGTATGGCATTGAGAACGGCGATGAGATTGTCAAGCTCATGAAGGACTTCACCGAGAACGGCCGCGCCATGCTTGGTAACTCCAACCTCGAGTCTCGTCTTCGTCAGGCTGCCAGCAAGCCCGCTGCCCAGCAGGTTCGCGGTTACTCCACTCTTGCTCGCCGCCCTGCCCTTCCCAAGTTCAGCATCTCCAACCGCAGGGGCTACCTAACCCAGACCAACCCCAACCCCCCTGTCGGCAAGCAAAATGCCTCTATGGACCGTCCCGCCCGCGTTGCCCTCATCGGTGCTCGTGGTTACACGGGCCAGGAGCTGATCCGCCTCATCGACTCCCACCCCAACATGGAGCTTCACCATGTCTCCTCTCGTGAGCTTGCTGGCAAGAAACTCGAAGGCTACAACAAGCAGGAGGTTATCTATGAGAACCTCAGCCCTGAGGATGTCCGTGACATGGAGAAGCGTGGCGAGATTGACTGCTGGGTTATGGCTCTGCCCAACGGTGTTTGCAAGCCCTTCGTTGAGGCCGTGTGGGAGGGTCGCAAGGCTTCCGGCCACAAGAGCGTCATTATAGATCTTTCTGCCGATTACCGCTTTGACAACAAGTGGACCTACGGTCTCCCTGAGCTTGTCCAGCGCAGCAACATCATCCAGGCTACTCAGATCGCCAACCCCGGCTGCTACGCTACTGCCGCCCAGCTCGGTATTTCTCCCCTGGTTCCTCACCTCGGTGGTATGCCCCACGTCTTCGGTGTCTCTGGCTACTCTGGTGCTGGCACCAAGCCTTCTCCCAAGAACGATGTCGAGAATCTCACCAACAACATCATCCCCTACAGCTTGACTGGCCACATCCACGAGCGTGAGGTTAGCTCCCAGCTCGGTGCCGAGATTGCCTTCATGCCCCACGTCGCTGTCTGGTTCCGCGGTATCCACCACACCATCTCCATTCCCCTCAACAAGAGCATGACTTCCCGCGACATCCGTCAGCTGTACCAGGACCGCTATGCCGGCGAGAAGCTCGTCAAGGTTGTTGGCGAGGCTCCTTCCGTTAAGAACATTGGTGGTAAGCACGGTGTTGAAATTGGTGGTTTCGAGGTTGACAAGTCCGGCCGCCGCGTCGTCATCTGCGCTACCATTGACAACCTCCTCAAGGGTGCCGCTACCCAGTGCCTGCGTAAGTTTTCTACATTCTCCAGTCACACAGAGTGCCTCTGCTAACCACATTAACAGAGAACATGAACCTTGCTCTTGGCTACGCTGAGTACGAGGGTATTCCCACCATGTAAATGAGTAAACCTTGTTGGATCTGATGAGATCCAAAATTGTCTGTCGTGCGTAACACTTGTCGCACATTTTCCCCCGAAAGGTTTTTACAATCCAGCGAATTTTTGGGTCATGCTTGGTCAACGTTCTCCTTACATACAGTTTTTGTCTTTCACCTTGGTATATTGCGGTTCATACGGAGTTTAGCTGGGCATGTTGAAAACTGGATTTGATTCCTTTGCTTGTTTTTGCGCCCACATTGTTGTTATTTTCCCCCGGCTTATGATGAAAGGTATGGCTGGCCTGGCATCATTGTATATATTAAGCTGCTGGAAAACGAAAAAGAGAAGTTGATATGTCATCCCAGGAATGGGAAGCTAGTCAGCATCTATTTCATTGACGAGTCACTCGATGCCTGATGCTCTCTCCAGCCGCAAAGACTGGATGGCCATCTGGACGACATCGTTCCAAGGTAGGTAACCAATTATAAGCTTTGCCTTGGTCTATTCTCATCCGCAGGCCTCCTTCCTTTCAATCATCTCCCGGGTATCGCTCGACCGGTCAATCCATCCCGATGTGAATACTACCAGCGGCCTCCGAGGTCTACTATGCAGTAGACTCCAAATGGACCATACGGAGCCCCCGAGCCTGAAGTAATCGCAGACAGCACACAGCCTCTTTCTTCCTTCAGCTCTCGTACTAGTTCCACAACAGATAACGACCGAATGAGGCCACTATCCTCCTGGTGGCTCGGCGTTCAGTTTTCCGGGATAGACTATCGACAGAACAACGCTATCGATTCGCTTCTGATCAAATACGGACGAAATGTCGCTTCGACGGTTGGACGATGACAGTCAAGCATTCAATAGTACCAGTTTTGGACAGTACCTCGAATCGAGTTGTGGCGTTTTGATGGGGGTTTCTATCCAAAACCTATTTGCGCTTCAACATGATGGATACCGGGGTTCAAAAAAGGACTACGATAAGAGGTGTTCGCACATGCTGACCATTACCACATACATGGGAAACCCATCCACTGCATTGGTATGTGGGCTCTGTAGATTAGACAAGGCTCGTATACACTTTATTTGGTCATCGACCAGGCATAAGCTTCTTGCTCTGGTCTCTTATTTCGAATCATCAATTCCCACATTCAAACGACACACATACTTTCCTTCTTACAATACCCTCAGCGGTATTTTCGACCTTTGTGATCGAGTTCTGATCTCAAACACCAGTCGTACGAAGTCATATGTACAATCTTGCAAGGAAAAAAACCAGACGTCTCCAGCCGTCAAACGGTTTCGTTTGTATGACAACTATATGGGGTAGTACTGAAGAAAGAAGCTGAAAAGAGACTACATATTTCGGATCCGGATTCCAGACTCCACGTCTGACATATTTGACCAAACAGAAGTACCGTTAAAATGAGCGGAAAATGGTAATTTTAATGGTATCAACGGTTGGTCACTGGACTAATGATAGGCTCAAAATATATATAAGGAAGGGGGAACCCCAAAGTGAAGTAAGAAGAACTTTGGTACATCACTCATCAAGATCTCTCCCAATATGCTACGTTTTCATACGTACCGCATACCGTTCTATTTGCCTTTCAACGCACTACGTAACTAGGTAACAGTGTCCTCCGACGCCTACCAAGCTAGCCTGTTCTTTGATATTCTAAGGGAGGGTAAATTTGATCTTATTATTCATCTGTAATCACTACCATCCTCACCCTCATTTGATCTAGGAAGGAAATGTGGGAAGGCATAAAAAAGATGACGACGTTATAGCCTTTGTGAGGGGCACAGCGGATTCTCATTCACAGTTCGTCAGAATAGACACTTAATGCAGCTGGCGAGAACACGTTTTATAACTTATTCACAGAAAGACATCCAGCTGTTTTTGTTCCATGGTTAATACCCATTGCGCATTCCTTCAATACACATCCCACTTTCCGCCAAGAGAAGGAGCCAAAGGTAGAGGGCCAAAAAGAGAAGGAACAAAAAAAACAAAGACATACAACACCAGGTTATTCGCCGGTCGTCACCGATCCGACTACTAGTCTGGCGGTCACTGGCTTATCAATGGGAGATCAGACGGGATCCCGAGTTCTCCAAGTGCCTATGGTCGTATGTAAATGCTGTTGTTTCTGTTGCTGGAGAGTGGGTGTTGGAACTCCGCTCGTTCGTTATGTAGAGAGATACAAGATCTGGTAGGATGGTGTCTGGTGTTGATAAGGTCAGGGGGAAATAAACAGCAAATAGCAAGTATGATACCTTATGGAGTTGTAAATAAGGAATCGGTACGGACAGTCATTTAGCTTATGGACACAACGCCGTTCCAGTTTACAGATATACCTCTATCATCAATTCCCGTCTCTCACAAGGAGAATTCTTGAAATACCCACCCAAAAGGATCACTTCCTAGTTGCGGCACTGACTGACAGTGAGGATATCCAGCAAACATCAACATTCCTCCCCGTCCCATCAGGCACCCCGTACTTAGAAGTACTTATGAACCTCCCGCTCCTTTCCAACTTGATCCTCTTAACAAACGGACATATAAGCTCCTTAATGGGCATCTACGATCGCCGACAACGCTGGGTCGCTAGCGTAACGGTCTACCGTTGTAAAAACTCAAACCTCCCTGGCCCCGAAATACCTACCTGTTGGTTCGGGAACGATGATGTATATTTAAGTAACTCAAAAAGGCTCCACGTCGTTAGGCCGCGTCCACTTGAAAGTTAATCATAAGCACAGAGCATAGGTGGTAGGGACAGCGTTGAGGCGGTTAACAGATGTATGCTGTTTGGGTGCGCGGTTATTGGGCTTCTTTTTTAAGGTATATTTTCATATCCTCATCGGAGCTGAGGGAGCAGATGGGTAAAGGAGACAGAGGTCGTGGGGTTCAAATGATGACATGGTCTTTCTTTTTTTTCACTTCTTTTTCTTGTTTTTGTCAATGTTCATGTTTTAGTGAGTCCAGTTATGATCTCGATAGCTACTTTGAGACGCAACGTGAACGCCCGGCGAGTGTCCAAGTGTGGCAGGGTCATTGTGTCTTTTTCTTTTTTCCCGGATATATTATGATGACGCTGAGTGGCATGCACTTCTTCCTTCTATGTATTCTTCGAGCCCAAACTCCAGACGCTCTCTATCCCAATAGCATCATACCTGATTCAAAGTCCTGACTACCTCAGATGACTAATCCGTCTTCGGTGGCTTAGGCCTGGGAGCCTTGATAGAGAATAGCACGACATCGTACTCCTCGGGTGTCTCCTCTTCCTCCTTCTCTACCTCCTTCTGACCCTTACCACCATCCTTCGCCTCTTTATTATCCTTATCTCTCGCTGGCTTCCTGATCTCATCTCCATCGGCGTCCAACGTAACCACGACGTCCTTCGTGTCCAAACTCCCGTCCTCGGTATAGCCCCACACATCCTTGAGTTCCCTGCGAATCAGACCGGTCAGCCAGACGGACCCGGTAACGCAAGGGACCAGGTACAGCAGCGCGGGCTGTCCGTTGTTGAACACCTGGAGCATCGTCAAAGTGAAAACCATGCCCAAGGCATAACCTGCTACCGAAGCGTAAAAGTAGGGCTTGGGAAAAGCAGTTGCAGCTCCGACCGCGCCACATGCTGGGTTTGGCATCAGGTTGCCCAGCTTGGTGGTCCAGAAGCGGTTGCCCCATTGACCTTCGGATTCCACGAATGGTGCTTTGGTTCGTCGGAAGTGCATTTCGTTCGTCGAAGTAGCCACTTGATCCGTAGATGAGGCCTGCCTGGAAGACGCATCAATAGGCTGGTATTGGATCTGTCTCTTGTAAAACATATACAAGTCGAAGCGAAGGGCGAGTGCCATGACCAAGCCAGGAACAACAATGTCTCCAAGTCCCAGCATGCTGAAGCCGGAAGAACTCTTGAAAACCAGCTTAATTGGGGCGTCAACCTTTTTAGCAACAGTGATCATGAATGGACTGTAGAAAACGAATTAGCAACTGGTTAGCTGTCTTGGCTGGGGGATAGGTGGAGACATACGTGTAAAACACCATGACGATGTCATAGAAGAAGAGACCCCAGAGAACAGCGGTGCCTATACCAAAAGACGTGGGCGAGAGCATGCCAAAAGCAGCGTAGCACATGGCAGCCCCAAGAATGTTGGAAAGGACATGCCACTGAACAAGGTGATAGGCAGTAGTTATCGCGATTGAGACCAAGAATCCAAGTAAATGGTTGAACTTGATCTGCGACTTGAAAGAGCCGACGCCATGGGCAGCAAGGCGGACTGTCCACTTCTCCGTAAAGAGGTGCCGAATCTCCCAGGCAAGTCTGTTGATTCCAGTAGGCAGGCGAACCATGGAAAACACACCGGGGAAAGGCGACTTCTTGTCGGTGATCATGGCCTGGTTCGTCGTTGGGTCAACTAGTACCTGAGAGCGGCGTTTCGGATCAACGTAGTAGAGTCTGTTGCTGCGATCTGACCATACACTTGGGAAAATCAAGCTGGTGAGAATCTCTAAGGCGTCCCCGGACAGCTTGCCGAGGCCGGCGATGCCAGCGAAAGACATGTAACCTCGCAGTATCTTGTTCAACAGGTTGGGATCCTTAAGCCACTCCAGCAAATAGTAGAGCCCAATGAGAACAGCGCCGGCCAGAATGGGAAACATGATGGCATCAGAGGCAGTCAATCCTTCAGTGAACTGCTCGTCTTCCTTTGACTTCTTCTTCTTGTCCTTGTCTTCGGACTCTGGTGGGGCAGCGGAGGGAGGTCGGCGGAGGGAACCATGAGCACCAAGCCATATTACAGTCAAGGCGCCGAAGATAACCTGAGCATCGAACCAAAGAACTTCTGGCCTAAGGAGCATCTCCCAATGAAAATCATATGGGGTGGCCTCTGGGACCGGAGATGGAAGGGTAGTACCTGTCGCGTTGACGGCCGAAGCTTCAGGAGAAGCCATGGTGATATCCTAATCGACTCGCGATACTCATGCGTCTCTATTTGCCGTAATCTGTGGTTTTGAACAAAATATGGACACCGAGTATCGAATGCTTTTTGTAGCAGTGAGGAAGATGAGATAATGCCGTCAACGTGGGATGTTGGGTTGGCGTTGAGATAAAGCTGCGTGTCCAACCTGCCCGGCCTTGGGTTCCACAATTAGGTTCCAGGTTGTTGTCGGGTTGACTGTCACTGCAGCTGCAAGTTACAGGGCTGATATGAGTATTTATAGTGGTTACACGCTAATTTTTTTGCAGGGACAGAGCCATCTCCGCTTGCCTGCCCCACTAATTTGCCACATCCGGGCCGCCCTCTAGGAATTGTTAGTGCAACAAAACAGTCTCGCCTTCCTTCCGGGCACTCACCGTTGAGGCTTTCGTCCAACACAACGACCATTTAAGACATCGGGTACCATACTACACAGCCACTGCTCACGTCTACTTGTACTGCCCATCGCATTCACTTGACGAAGAGGCGCAAACATCTAGACACGTTCCTAGGGCTCCAGCTCATTCACAGATTGCAACACTGTAACAAACACTCGTTTTTTACGTCATGGCATCCGATCCCATGTCAGTAAACAGTTCAGCAAGGGAGCCACCTGCGCCTCCGGGGTCAGGGGCAGACGAGCCCAAGTATGGAGGATATACACGGTTCGAACTTGAACTGGAGGTAGGCTTCATACACATCATGATCCGGCGTGCGTGGTATTAACAGAACACTCAGTTTGTTCAAGCACTTGGCAACCCGCTGTACCTGAACCATCTTGCGTCCAGGAAGCTACTCAGCAATCCTGCTTTCATCGCCTACCTCGACTATCTCCAGTACTGGAGCCGCCCACCTTACCTCAAGTATATCACCTACCCTGGGCCTACCTTGAAGAACCTGGAGTTGCTGCAGCAGGAAAAGTTCAGGCAGGACATCATCAGCCCAGACCTGGTCGAGCGTCTCAGGGTAGAGGGCATGAAGGCCGGAATCGACTGGCATCGAGAGAGTTTTCCAAGCACGGCATAAATTGCATGGCTAGAATGATGCCATGGATGGAAATGAGTGGGGAGTAACCTTTAGCAGGCCAGTACCGCACAACTTGATTCTGATGAAGAATACCTCACATGCAACAACACAAAAACAAAAGCAAAACCCAACGCCAAGCAATGCACCCAATACCATGTATTGATGATCCGACCAGACCTGTGCTGAACATGTCTTGTTCATCTAATTGTTGTCTCTCCACCTGTGCCCGCAAGTCATACACTACGAGATATGTTAGCTTCTTACTTTATCCCATAAGTCTGTAATCCCCTTCTTACCTTGTAGAACGTCGTCATCGGTTCATCAGCACTACGAATCTGAACCTGGAAGAAGGCTGCCTCGTTGCCATTGCAAGTTCCGCTGTCACACTGGACCTTGCCCTTTTGTGCATTGTCCCAAGCGCCTGGCCCACCAAACACGTCTTCCTTCTCCTTTCGCGGGAAGTTCTTGCGGGAGTAGATGGGCTTGTCGATGGGGTGTTCGTAAGGACAGGTTCTGCACTCGAGCCTGTTGCCACCCGTGTCCGCTCGGGAGAGGATGAGGAGGTTGGCGCAGAATGGGCAGACTGTGGTGGGCGTTTAGTTCCGGCGTCCTAGCCTTTGTGGGTGGATTTCCACTTACAGACGATAGGCATGTTTGCTTATTGATGAAGGGACTGGATTTGTTGTGTGTTATCGTCCGTTATGAATAGCAAGTGAGATGAGTCGAGCGGTTGCCAAAAATCTTGTTGACGATCCTGATGAGAAGAGGCGTCGCCGTAAGTTGGTACCTTTTGTGACAACAGCTGGCCAAAACCGATGTGTGTCTATCACTTGCTGGGTTTTAAGGTAGTGATATAAGTTCTTAAAGTGTAAATAGTCAATGTAGGGGCGAAGGCCTGAAAAAAAAAAGTGTTACAGCTCGATGCGGTCCGTTAATTCTATAAACCTTAAATGTAGCGCTTGAATTTTCATTGGTCAGATCTGCATCATCAACTGCCCCACACTTGGTCAGCGGTGCCTGGACCCAACGGCCCTTTCTGTTGTGCCTGTGCTAAGGTACCTAGGTACGTACCTACCCACTGACATGCAGCTGGGCCTCAGCGCATGCCATCTGAATGCCAGCGTCCTGATCGGGCCCCGCAAGGAGCCGACCATTCTGTAACACCAAGGGAAGACGACACTGCCACTGCCACCTCCTAACCAGCCCGTTAGGTAATGCTTCCCGTCCTTCATACAACAACCACCACCACGACTGGAGATATCTCGTAGAACACAGTACACTGTACCCTACAAACAGTCGTTCGCCGCCCTCTTATTACCCCGAAGATCTCTCATTGAGCGTTACGCGATCCCGATTCTTTTATAGGAATCGACCGATTACCTGATTCGACAGCCTGGCCACTTCCATACCGTACATCCACTCTCCCCCGCCGACCCATTTCCACGATTCCCGCTCGTAATTAGCGATTCCAGGCCAATCTTACCTCTCTACTTTGGACAACTCTCGCCGTCATCCCTCTTCGCTTTCACCGTCGTACTTGTGCTTCTTCCTGCAACCAAGAAACATCACCTGCCGTTTCCGAGACAACCACAAGTGACCTACCAGTAACCATGGCCGGAAAGGACGAAGAACACGAGGTTCGTACCACACAAGCGCCCTCTACCCACAACTAACACCCTCTCTTCTCTCCCCCGTTTCACCCGCCCTACGTCCTCCCGCGCAAACAACTAGACTACTACAGACAACCCCAGCTAACCCTTCCTTCTTTCACTCCCCAAAAAACAGGGTGCCTCCATCTCTGAGCAGCTCATTGAAGCTTGCCGGCGTAACAACACTGACCTCCTCTCGGAAATCCTCGCCGACAAATCCGACGAAGAAATCTCCTCCCTTTTGAACAACACGACCACCGTGATGGGCAACCACCTCTACCACGAAGCCGCGCTCCGTGGCAACTACGAGATAATCGACATGCTCCTCGACCAACCAGGCTTTGAATGCGATCCCGTCAACCGACTCGAGGGCGACACCCCGCTGCACAGCGCAGTCCGATGGATCAACAGCGAGCCGGAAGCGCAGCGCGAGTTCGGCAACGAGCTGGTGGACATGATGCTGGAGGCCGGGTCGAACCCGCGCGTGAAGAACAAAGGCGGCTTGACGGCGTTGCAGTTGGTGGATCCGCGGAACAAGGGGCTGAGGGAGCTGATACAGAAGCACGAGTACGCCCTGCTCAACGCGGGCGATTTTGTGAGTGCGGAGAATGTCAAGCCACAGCAGGGCCAACAGGCCGTTTTGGATGTAGAGGAGGAGGATGAGGATGCTGAGTTTAGTGGGAGTGATGATGAGGAAAGAGCTGAGTGGGAGAGGAGGAGGGCGGCAAGGAAGTGAAGGGACTCACAGGTTTAACAGGGGACTTGGTGAGACTCCCAGAGAGCCATGTCTAGATACCCGAAGAGACACCACAACATTCATTCAAGGTAGCAGCTCTGTGGAAGCGTGGACCGAATAGCGCCGCTAGTGTCTAGGCTATTTCTTACGGCCCCTCGATATAAGCTAGCATGGATATCTAGCTGCACTACGGTTAGATTTATGCTTTGTGCTTGTTGCAGCATGTAAAGCGAGCGATATCACTAAAGTCTAGAGCGGAGCAAGTGTCATTAACACCGTTAGAGAAACTTGAGTTTTTAGATCAATAGTTAATCAAAATAAAATATACCTAGTCTTACTTGACTCCATGGACCACAGAAATGGGCTTGTTACATTTCAAGTATTGTTGACTTTCACCAAAAAGCCACCTCAGGAGAGGCAAGTATTGGTTAGAAAGAGAGTGTTTAAGGATATAAGCCTAGGGTAGGTGGTACAAAACAACGTCTATCAACCCTTAGTTCACATCCTCACGAAACTGTTATTCATCCAGCATGTAGTACAAAAACTCGATAGGTACGAGAAGGATAACCAAAGCCCAGAAGGAAAAAAGAAGAAGAAAAAAAAGTCTGGTTGAACGCCAGTTCACCAAGAAGATAGGGGTATAGTATCAAGTCAATAAAGGGATCTCCAACCCGCAAAACCCAGCCCAAAAGGTAAAGAAAACCATCAGCACCAGAACACCATCCACATCCACATCAAAGCCACAACACCGAAAACCACAGCGCCAGGCCGCTGTACCATCCCCGCGCCACTCAAGTCCTTCGAGTTTGCACTTTCGATATATGTCCGATTCCGGACCCTCTCCAAAATCTCTCTTGTTAGTCCCCCACCACTGGCTATCGTTCTCAACTCCTCTCCAAAGATCCTCAGAATATTCGTGCTTCTGCCCCTCGGACAAAACACCACCTCCCACCCACCTCCATTGGGAATAATGAATGTGCTGGTCTGGTCATCAAACGCATAGCTGTACGCATCCGGACACACCGTCTTCGCGTTCTCGCTGTACAGACTCGGGATACAAACGCTCGGATCGTCGTACTTGCCCGTGCAGCAGTCTTCGGGATTCCCCGTCGCCGCGCAGGCCGACAGGCACGGGTCGAAGACGGGGCGCTGGATCGAGTCGTCCGGGTACGGGTAAATGCCGTCGCCTGGCTTTGAGGGCGGGTATTCTTGCAGGTCCCAGGGACACCAGCCGCCGACCGAGGGGTTGGTTTGGTCCGATTCCCAGGGAATGGGGAAGGTCTTGTTAGTGTAATAGAGCCCTGATCTAGAGGGCGGGTCGAGAAAGCCGGCTGAGGCGATACAGACACAGTTGGTCAGATTCGGGGGGATCCAGGTTGTGTTGGCGGCGGGGATGTAGATGATGCCGAGGGGCAGGTTGTAGCCGTCTACGAGGGAGATATCGTAGAAGGTCTGGTCGGAGTTTATCCCGCCGAGCAAATTGAATTCGGCGAGGGTTACTGGGACTTGACCCTGGTGTGTTGCAGATTGTGTGAGTGAACACTGAGTGACTGACATGGGTAAGCGTAGTGGGCAAAAGAAAAAAAACTTACCGTAAACTCGCAGTTAAGCCTGCCAAAGCAGTCTCCAGTCATGCAAGCTGCTCCATTTCCATTCACGCCATTTAGGTTGCTCGGCCCCGTTCCGTCGTTGTTGAACGAGCAGTTGGTCCGTCCCCATACTCTGCCTTGCCAGTCAGGGCTGACAAACAGTGGCTTCGTCTCGCCAGGAGTAAGCTCGAAGCCGCCAACTTCAGGTCCGATGCCATTCTGCGTACCAATTCCGGGCCATATCGTATCAGGGCAGCTGTTGGTGATGACGAGAGGTATAGGGGTCGGGTTTGGCGGGGTCGAGGTCGGATTCGAAGTGCCCTTTATACTAGAGCTACGGGGTATAGGGACAGAGGAAGCGATCGATGTTGGGTCGACAGCGGGAGGCGGCTTCGACGTAGGAGTAACAGCAGGAGGAGATTTCCAAGTGGGACTCACAACGGGAGCTTTTGAGACCAACGTTGTAGGTAGACGAGTTGGGTCGAAGCTCTGGGCTGCCACGCCGGTGGTCTGTTCATGGAGGATAAGTAGGAAGCCCAGAGCACCTCTCATAAAGCATCCGAGACTGCCCCCGCGAGTTTGTTTGTAGGTGGCGGGCGAGTGACCTTCGATATCTGGTGTTGGTTTTCGGATACCCTTCTGACCAGGCGCTATGATGATAGGTGACTTTTCGGTGACCATGGTGGTGTCCGTCTTCTCGAGCGGTCACCAAGAGAAGATGGTGTGGCAAGCAAAGGTAAAGCGGGTAGGATGATGATGCTCTCTGTCTCTGTGAGTATTTGCTAGTAAGGCGCCTTTGATGATATGGCAAAAGGAATACCCAAAATTTCCCTTGCGGAAGAAAACCAAGGGAAAAAAAATCACACCAGATGAGAGAAGGGAAGCATCAAAACGACAGACAAGGCATGAAGGGTATAGGGCTATTTTGGAGATCTAGAGAATTGCTGTGAGGTGTACGATTTGAAGTGATTATGAAACTTGTGCAGGTTGAAAATGGGTGACTGAAAAGGAAAAGACAAGTTCCAACTTGAGTTCATATTGACTGAAGCTTGATACCGCCATCTGCTCTGAAGAACTGATGATATCATGGCAAGAGATTGCTGGGCTAAGGGAGCTGTCAGGAAGTGACGACGCATGATTCGCCGTTGTTTGATGCGGTGGCCATCCTCCTTTACCACAGACGCCGAATGAGAAACTTGAAAAGGAAGTCATTGCCAGGGTAATAAACACACACTGACGCACGGATGGTTAAAGCTGGACCTTCCTTCATCTTGATCGGTACCATCCCGTGTGCCATGTGCCATTGACGTTGAGAAGTACCCTTGTCACACCTTTTACTAGACCTGGGTCGCACGGACCTCGTCCAGTTTTCATATTCTCACAGAATGCCACTCGCGAACCCCGGATTTACCAAGCTGGCTAGGGACAGGCACAGGCACAGGGACCGTTAGGTGGGGGCTTGACGTTGTTCGGTTCCACTATTAGGGCATTTTCACGTGCTGAGGCCTTGACCGTGGATCGGCCCCAGAAGACAACTAACTTGAACTCTCCCTAACAGGTGGGAAAAATAAGAACATATACACTTTCTGAAGGATAAATCAGATATTATCTGTTTTAATTCCTATCTATTGCACCCTTACTCACTCGTGTTTCCCTGAGGCATCCAATCGATCCCTATCTTTTTCTCAGCAATACCTCATCCTTCGTTAGAATGGTGGTCAACTCGCCTGCTGCTTCGAGAACAATCCGCTGTCATGCTACGTTAAAAGGTATCATTCAAGATCCGACATGAGAAGTTAAGAGAAAAAGAAAGAAAGAAGATAAAAGAACTGTCACCCCATCTACATTGATGTAACTCCCCTTTTACCTGAACCTCGCGCGGCAGCGGCCCATGACCTCTCCTTGGCACACCAGCTCAGCGCTAAATTCGGAACCGTCCAAAGTGAGATAGATATCGAAATAGACACGGTAGAAGGTACCCTGCGGTGTATCCATCCGTTCAAAATCCTTTTCAAGGTTCTTGCGCGACAGATCCGACGTGAGCGTTACCACTTCCTTAATCCCTGTTTCGACATTGTCAGTCTTGATTCATGATCAAACAGTAGAAAGGATGACTCACTTGGATCTTTAGTATACTCCGGGCAGACATCATCGTCGCAGGCATACAGGATATCTTCGTACATGAGAGTAGCACCGGGTGCCACTTGACGGAAGAAGGAAACCTTGACCGGCTCGCCGATCTTGACCTTCTGTCCCTTCTGGACAAATATCTGTCGCGTGAACTTGCAGCGATCCTTGCCATCGAGTGAGGGAACACGATACGCCTCAGGATGGTAACCCTCCTTGAAAGGTTGGAGGGTGGCCATGAGGTAGTGGCGACGAGCGACACGATGAGTGATAACTCTTTCAGTGATACCAGCCGTGACGGCACCCTTGACGATAGCAGCGACCGAGTCCATGGGACGGACAACCTTGGACTGAAATTGCGGGGGAACGTGAAGCTTGATCTGCTGAAAGAGGTATTCCGACGCACCGAAACCACCAACGACAAGGATGTTCTGCAGTGTGCGATTTTGTGCTTGAATGGCAATGATCTGGTTTCTGACAAGCTCCAAGATACGGTTTACTACCGGCTCGAAGCATTGTAGAATCTCCTCGTTTGTAAACGTCATATAACCTTCTTCGATGCCTGCTTCAGGGAATTCAGCTTCGATACCAACGTCGACAGCCCACTTCTGACCGTTATTCCGGAAGTCGGCCTTGATTCGGTTTTCAAAGTCCATGATGCACTTGGCGTAGACGCGACCGGCAGTCTTGGATCCATCAGGTAGCCTCATCTTCCTAATCTTTGTCCGCAGAATGTTACTGAAGTTGCGGTTAAGAGCAGTCGAACCGCACGAGTCACCAGAGCCAGCGGTGCATTCTGCCACGGTGAACGGGTTCTCGTCCTCGACTTCATACGCGATCAAATCCACCGTTCCACCACCACAATCGACAATGAGAACCGCATCGTGTACCTTGAGGTTCAAAAGGCCCGTCTTGGAGCAGAAGAGAGCTGCGGCTTCGGGCTCACTGACCAGCGTAAGACGGTTGTCGTTCTCATCGCGGAGGAAGCCAGCCTGAATGGCAGCAGCTCGCGTCGCGGCCTTTCCAGCATCGTTCCAGATAGCAGGGACCGTAAGATAGTAGCGGATGTTCCTCTCTTCACGGTTGAAGACTTCACCCAGAGTCTTCAGGAGCGCGGCGCGCATGGCCTGGCGGAGCTTAAACAGATAGTCGGCCGCGACATCGATCTCTGACTTTCCAGGTGGAAGAGGCGGCAGGTTAATGGGATCGATATAGGTGTTGCCGGACAGCATAAGCTGGAGCTTGAACCACTCCACTTTTTGCACGCCAGGTTTTGGGTAACCAGTTGGTGCTAGGGCATCCGCAATGTCGGGGCCCCATCCAACAACCTTCTGGTACTGGTCATAGTAGAGGACGGTGGGGATCTGCACGAGAGTATATTAGTTTGATGGTTCATGCGAATAAAACGCCAACAATGGGAGGTCAGCGAACCTTTTGCTTTGTGTAAGAGCCTGCGCCGGGCCACTCTGTAATGATGTCCTCCTTGGCCTCATTGTTGGTTGCGAAAGCAAAAGCGACACCAGAGAAGGTGGTACCCTATGATTACCAGGTTAGCAAACGGCATGAGGAGACTAGTCTGGATGTATAAGACTTACAAAGTCGATACCAACAATGAGCTGAGCCTTGCTACGGCTGTTGCCCTCCACCTCGGCAGCGGCGTTGCGATAGGGAGCAACGGGGCCGGTGGGCTGGGGCGGCGGAGGGTATCCTTGAGCACCAGCATATCCCGGCGGGCCTCCCTGTAGAGGAGGAGGACCACCTCCCATGACGGGCGGAGGATAGCCGGAGACAGGGGGAGCCCCAGTGTTGATGGGTGGGGGACCGCCGACCATTTGCGACGGCGGCGTGCGGGTCGGGCCTTGGTTCGTCAAAGGGCTGGTCCGGCCAACTGGACCGGGAGGACCTGGCGGATAGTTTGCGGAGTAGCTGGGCGGCCGTGGTCCGGCGCCTGGATGATTCATTTGAGGGAGACTCTGCTGAGACGAGTTGGAAGCAACAGAGGGCGCAGGACCCGGGCGGGCCTGGAAGAGCTGCGGTAATTGAGGGGCTACTCCGGGGGGCGGGGTGGGCGACTGCTGCTGATGATCAGGATTCGGCTGTATGCTGGCGGTCGATTTGCGTTTGCCAAAACCAAAGCCTTTCAGGCGAGAGTTCATAGAACTCATAAGGGAGGACCGCCGAGGATATTAGGATTAGGAAGGAGAAAGGACACGAGGGAAGGAGAAAGACTGCAAGCAAGCAAGCAAGCAAGCAAGCAGGCGACCGAAGGGTGGGATGGATGGATGGATGGATGGACGGCCAGGCTTTAGCTAGGTCGAAGAGGCGCAAGCAGCAAAGTGCAAAGAATGGGACGGGACCGTACGGACGGGGACGGGAACGAGGACCGC
The DNA here is from genome assembly GCF_033458365.1 of Neurospora hispaniola. NCBI lineage: Eukaryota > Fungi > Ascomycota > Sordariomycetes > Sordariales > Sordariaceae > Neurospora > Neurospora hispaniola. The sequence continues at coordinate 3,720,389 of NW_026944407.1, read as the reverse complement.
AAAGCTGAATGGGCGACTGAATGACTGGACGCGGGACTGGAGGAAGCAAGACCTGACTGCTGCGAGAGAGACAGAGGCAGATGGCGGCGAGCGGGCGTGAGAAATCAGGACACAAGAGGCAGGGTCGGGTGTCAGGTTGCAGTGGCTTTGTGGATGGGGGGGCTGCAACTGCGCTTGGCTCGGTGTTGGTGTTGTTGTTGTCTTCGGTTAAGTTGTCTAAGCCTGCCTGCGATTCCGTCTGGGCGACTAATCCGCACTCCTCCCGTGTTCGTGACTTTTGTAGTGTAGAGATATCCAGCCAGGGATGACCCAGCGAATCTACCACAAACTCGGTGCAGCTGGCCAAGTGACAGAGTCCTTCGCAACTAGTCTAAGATGCACAAAGCAGCGACCTACCGACAACATGCGAATCGAAATGGTAGATTTAGGTGGAGGTGACGATCAATTGAATGAGTCTTGGTGTGAAGGGAGGGTATGAGAACCAGTCAAAGAACCCCTCTGTTGGCTGCCGTGAGACGGAAGGACTTCAAAACACTGGGCTAGGACCTGCTGTGCCTGGAGCAGCGACTGCGGTCGTGGGTGCCCGCGCAGGTGGGAGCGGGATGTCCAGGCCGGGATCCCGGGCAATGCTGGACGACCTAGAGGTAGGTAGCGGCGGCGGTGGGCTGGCGGGCAGTGGCAGGGCAGTCGGGCACCTCTCAGGGCAGCGACAAGAGTGGACAGACAGCCCAGCTGTGGGGTTTCGGATCCTTCCTCCAAACAACCTAACCCGCAGTTGGGCGCTAGCAATGAACCAGGGATCTGGGTGGGAGTGTAAGGCTGAGCGCCCGCCAATGTACCTCTATACTAAAACAAATATCGAGACCTGATCACGAGCTGGCGCCAGTCACAGAGGAATCTTGATGTTGATTTTGTAGAGGGCTGTGAATCGAGAGATGCCTGGAGTGGACTGATGCCAACCAATGTCAACGGGTTCACACACCAAACACCTTGAGCAAATGAGCTCCAAGGGGCAGGAGATGGACAATCAGATGTGCCATGACGATGAGCTGATGTTTGATAGAGGCCCAGGTCTGTGTAGAAGATTTGACAGCTGAAGCAGATCAATGGGCTGTCCTGAAGCTTCCCGTAACTCTCCGCCATTAGGACACTGGAATAACCCCAATCTGCTGTGTTACTGTCCGTACTCTGGACGCTCGAGTTGAAACAGCATCCATGTGGAGTTAACGCGCGAAAATTCAGATAGTCGGAATACCAGTTGAGGTTTGCGATGAAAGAAATACATGGGACGAACTCGTACTCGTTGCTCTTCTCACAGTGCCACCCTCCCTCTAGACCTATGTACCTACCAATTTGATGCTCTGGTACCACCGTATGTCGGATGATAGCGGGGAAAGCTTGAGATGGAGGTCAGAATGAGGTCAAGCTGCTCTAGTCGAGTCTTGGGACACCAATACCGACGCTGATTCTAAACACTATTTAGACTTTCACTGGAAAGTAGAATGTAGAATGGCATCTCGACTTAATCACGGTCGCTAACTCGTAGTGATCGAAAAACTGTGTCATGAGAGTGGGGTGAGTTGAGGCCGTTGTACATAGTGAAAATAGTCATTCCTTGGCCGGAGCTAGATGTGGCCAACGAAGACAGTGAAACGCCTATTATCTTAACTTAATAAATAGTAAAGTAATAAAAAGAATTCGATACTATTATTATTCTAATACTTATATATTTATATATATTTTTTTTATATATTTATATTGACTTTCTATTTTTAAATAACTTTTTTATTCTTTTATAAAATAAAAATTTAATTCTAAGCTGGATTGAACAGACGACCTCTATAACGTTGGAGCAATATAATAACCATTAAGCTACTAAACTTATTGGGTGACTAATTCAGATTATTGAAAAGGGATATCTTTTTCTTTGTTTATATTATTAAAAGGTTAAAAGAAAAAAGAAAAAAAAAACCTTAAATAGAAAAATTTAAAAGTTTTTTTTTTCTTTTACAGAATTTTCGATATTTCATTTTCAACCTTAACCCTAACCCTCTCTCTAAAAATTAGGGTTAAAGGTGCTATTATAACCAAAATCCTTCTTTTTATCTTCTTTTGCCTTTTTTCGACAACTAGAGCGTGCACTATAATGCAACCGGTACCAAAATGACCGCCTTATTTTTCTCGTCATTTTGATACCCTGTATACTTTGATGCACGCGACGGTTGATGAGCAATTTTAATTGTAAAGGAAAAAGTGGCTTTTTGCAGCTGAAAGCACGGGCCTCGAGTTCAGCTCGATGTTCGAATTTCCTCTTTGGGACAGAGGGCTCCGCAATTAATGGTATTTGGACCGCTATAGACAGAACCGCCGCTCCTTCCTCGCTTCGAAGTGGGCCCATGGCACCACGACCTCTGGTGTGGATTTCTGCCACGAGTTTTGGGCCCGACAACGAATCTGTGAAGGAATGGGCGTTTCAATGAGAGATGCTCGCTGCCAAGACCGGGCATCCGACGCCTGCACGCCTAGTCTAGTGAAAGATTAGGTATGATAAGGTAACACGTGGAACGCCATTTTCCCTTTCGTGCACCCTTCAGGTTGTTCAACAAATCCCGTCTCCCTCTTGTTTGCTCATGAGCCTTTCATTCCCTCAGCCAGGAACTTTCACGTCGACTGATTTTCAGGACATCTCCTTTGACTCGAGAAGAAACTTTATTGACAGTCACGAGCAACTCAAAGCTGAATGTCAAGGCGCGATCCCCTCCGCATCTGAGGATAACTTGTGGGTCAATTTCTCCCCAGTCCCACGTCCGGAGTGTAGTGTAGTGTACACTAGAGGTACGCAGTATCTGGCGTCACTTGGCTGTGCCTAACCTAGACCTGAAGTGGTCAAGCCTGGGTAGGACTTCAGAAGAGTCTCATAGGACTTTCGCTGTTGAAGCGGCTCTCAAGAGTTGCGAACAATTGATTTGCTGTCGGCGGTATCAAGGCAAACTGCCATCATGATGGCTGTGCCTAGCCTTGCTTTCCTCCTCCAAGTCTCACCAATAGGAGCTCTGGCAGTGCCCTCCACGACAGCTGCTGCGACTTCCTCTCGTCGCCTGCCAAACTCCTGCTCAATGCTCAGCCGCAACCCTGTCTGGTTGTGATGGAGCTGCCTACCGGTTCAATGACATTGGTGGGTTGGTTCGAGGAGCAAAGGGACATCATCAACACCGTCTCGGCCGCGGGCTTCCGACGGATGATGTGATCCTTGCACTGTCGGGTTGGTTCGCGGGTGTCTATCGGTTGATCCAAGATGCGGAAGCGCCCCTCTCGCCATGTCATGTGTGGACATAAAGACTACCGAGAAACCAACGTGAGAAGAATACGGAGCGTTGACCTGCCCACAACCACCTTCATTCTTGATATGCTTGAGTGCTCTGTCACGTTTTCTCGAAATCGTCTTTACTATATATGTAGCAAATGCTACTGACTCCAAGAGCAGCTCCAGCCGCCCAACCCTTCGACTACTGTTCATCGGATCCACGTGTTTCCAGCGCCGGCGCCGGCCGTCGGTCCTGCCCCATATCAAACGTCCTTATCGAAAAGCCTCATTCCCGGAAGAAGCTCAATCTGGACGTCGTACCTTGGCTCGATGTCTTCGCTGCTCGAGTCTTATGACGATGAACCCGAATACGCCCTACAGAGGACCAGGTACAACTGTGCCTAATGACCTGAATTTTCTCTGCCCACTCAAAACATGTTATCTTCACCTTCCGCAAGCGCGGGCTGGCGTGATTCCATATAAAGTTCAATCACAACCTGGCATCACCTACGGTGAACAATCTGCAACTCAAACACGGCGAGAACGATATCTCGGTGGACTCAAGTCTTTTCATTCTCTAACTTTTGAGTTATCTATCGTAAGCGCTACCAGTGGGCGAAATGCGGGTGCCTAGAAATTGCCCTGGAATCGGCCCATGTCTGCCAGAATCGGGTTGGTGCTGACTACGACTCCAGTTGTATCTAGTGAACCAAGACGGTGGAAGATTACACAACGACTCCTGATATAGTCAGCTTTCTACCCCTGGTGGCGCGTAGACGACGTGGATATGTAGCGCCCGGCGTATATGTGCAACGGTGCCAGATCCACCGAGAAGGCTGCTGGGTCGATCTTTTTGAGTTCGCCGAAGAAGTATGCATCTGACCAACACCATCCTGATGCGACAAACTCATCTACGTGGTGTTGACCGTGAATTTCGGAGACACAAAAATGCCGGATCGATCCTCCGCAGAGGCGTATCCGACAATCATTTTACTTACCGGAGCGGCATCGGGGTGGATGGTCTATAAGTTGTGGGCAAACCGGCAGGTAACCGACAGTTCGGGGAAGACGCACCCCCCGGAGGTTGTTCCGGAAATGGCGACCTGAAGTAATACCTTTAATAACTTATACCGAGAAGTCGCCCATCGGCGTAACAGCCGTGTCCTACGGGCATCACCACTCACCTTCACCGTCACCAGCGCCGCCTGAATACCAACCGTTGTTCTACCCGTTTGCATATCTTCAACCGGGTTGATATAGGGACTCGCTGGAAATGTACGGCGGGTCGCAGATGGGCTATCCACCATCGCAGGCCGGACGTTCTACGGGGCCCCGCAAACAAGAGAAACGAGAGGATCTGCGGCATCAAACGGAACCTTTTTTTTCTCATTTTATTCGCCGGCGAAGGCCTATTTCTCGTGGGGATTGCGATAGGCGTAGGAGTGGGAGTTGGCGTTGGGACCAAGAGCGACAGCGACAGTGCCGGAGCGCAAGCAAACCTCACCTTCATTTACCCAACCATCGAGTTACCTGCACTGACAAAACTCCCAGGACCGCCTCATCAAGTACATCATCCACAATGACATTCGCAACGGCAACAGCAACCTCAACCACCCCAACAACACCCATCAACTGACTAGGCGCGGGCGAGATAATGTATTCTACGAAGAATGGCCCTAGATTACACCATACGTGTGGAATAGATTATGTCGGCGACGGGGTCGCTCACAACTTGACGAACACGAAGACGACGCCCCTTGACGAGTGCATCAAGGAATACTCGGCGATTAACGGGTGTATTGGAGGTAAGATGAAAAGACTTTCAGGACGACGGGCGGCTGAAGTATCGCTGAGTGTGCTTGATAGAAAAAAAAAAAAAAAAAGAAAAAAAAAAGGCTTACACAAGTCACACCCTGCGGAGATGGCATACAGCTTGGCTATCATGATTGAACAAAGAAATGGGCTGTATGGCATGAGCCCGAGAAGTGAAGACATGGACACTAAGCGCTCGGAAACGCTCAGTCCTCACGCAAATTGTATATTAGCTGGGATGGAAGCCCCCGCGGCTCTAAACCAAAGTGGCTGTTTTATCAGGAACAGCCAGCTGAGGAGAAACTTGGAAGAAGAGTTAATGAAAGATCATTGGGTGCTGATCGTGGTATAATATCGCAGGCCGCAAGCGCAGATGTTCAGCTATGGGAGGTTCTGTTTCAGCAAAACGTGTTGGGTAATGCAGGAAATAAAGAAGCGTGAGGTTTGGAGGACGATATACCACGAGGAAATATGGCTGGGGATATTGAAGACAGTTGATGTACGGGAGGTAACACATGTGTGACTGCAAGAAAATAGTTTAACCTATTTCACTATTACCTTGTCGATGTTTGCGCGTGGAAGGGGGGACCGTAGACAGTTCCCAGAAGCCCTCGCAGTATCTAGGCTCTCGCCCATGGCACCCAAATGTGCTGCGACCGCCGTTATGTGTGATGTATCGCATTCAACACTGAGTTCGTGCACCGAGTTCGACACGGTGATAACTACCGAGAACAAAGGCCTGGACCGCCGCCGTCAGAGCGAGCTATCGGAGAAAGAAACCAATACAACCTCCGCATCACTGCCCGACGGCGCCGTCACCATCGTCGGGTGTACCGGTGTAACAAGTCTCGGTGGAGTCAGCCCCCATCCGGCGTTCCACGCGTCGGGGTGAAATCTTCGACGGCGACCAGGTTGGTCGTCCTACCCTTGCCCCGCGCGGTGTGCGACTTTGTGGGAACTGAATTGAGTCGTTCCCCTCTCTCCTCCTTTCTTGGCTAGTTGGAGAAAGAAGTCATCCAGGGCCTCTTCTGAGAGGTGACGTTTGTGACACATCTCGTCTTGATCTGCTACAGCACCAGAGCGGGTTCTTCCGCAAAGCTCTCCCCAGTTCCATCGTCGTGTGCTCATTCACCACTCTCACGTTTTTCCCCGAGGTTTTGTTCGCGGGGTGACCACAATTTGACCGAGCTTCCCCAATTTCTGGGGGATGATTTGTTTGGGGGAGAGACCTGGAGACGTGGGAGGGCGCACCGCACATCACCCACATCTCCACTGTTGTCGGCCCGTATAGGCCATGTCCACATGGGGAAGCACACGCTAGGAACGACAGAGACCAGGTACCCCTTGGGCCATACCTCTACGTAGGTGCCATCGAAAGCCAGAGAATCTCCACATCTATATCAAGGCATCGCGTCGCTCGCTGTCAGTGTCACCGAACCCGCCGTGCTTGGATCGTCCGGCATTCCGCTCCTTTTTGTTGTTGTGAACTCGCCCGGACACGGAGCGTGTGTGCAAATACGGGACGGACCCGGTCGAGAGGTTTGAACTTCCGAAGCGGTGAGCATCCCGGCTGCGTATTGGCACGGCTTTGCAACTCGTTCTTTATTTTCCCGGTTCTTTCAACTTGTCCGCCAGCCATCTGGGACCGTGGCAGACGGTTGCGGTGAAGTCTATCTCGGTGCCCAAAGCCAGCGCTTAGTACCTTGTCGCAACACTCGGCCGCCCCAGTTCGTGTTCGAGACCCCGAGTACGTACGGTACTATCGCGAAATTTCAAAGTTAGGGCTACAGTACTCCGAAGAAAGGAACAACGACCCAAGACCTACACTACTTAGGAAGGCATCACCGGAAGGCGCCACATCGGGGAGCCTGGTACTGCAAAAATCAGACGCATCACCAAAACTCCTTTGTCAAAGAACGGCCAAGCCACGGGACCGTTCAGACCTTGAAAAGACCCAATTGGAACGTTGGAATATTCGAGGCCTTGGGTCTAGGAGGCTTTTCAATAATCAGCTGCTGCTCACCCAGGACTCCCTATCTCGTGCCATGACATCGGTCCTACCCTGAACCTGCAGAGTGGCATCAGCACATGCAAACTGGGCAGCAAAATCTACCTACCTTCTCTACGACGTCAACAGCCTCACCCGTGTAAGTGATCCTTGACCCCTTGATTTTTTTAGGTTCGTTCTGCGGCTCAGCTAGGCCTGAGCTCGTGAGAACCTCATGTTTTGGCCGCGGGACTTTCAAGTGGCGGTGCGTCACTGCATCCTCGCATCCCCAATCGTGCCGATTTGTCCAGGAACATTAACATCGATTGCTAGGAAGAGGTTGTTCTTTGAATCTTCGAACCCAGAAACGGGTCTTCTTTCATGACCTCATTGGATCAGTGCCACCCAGATCCGGGCCGTTTCAACCAGGTCCACGGCCCTGAAGACGCAAAATAACCCCGCAAGCGATCCTCTCGGGCCTATCACACAAGGCGCCCTGAGCTGACCTGCCCCGCATCAACGACCATGATTTCCCGCATCCGAGAGGTACCTCTACCTCTACCTATGCAAGCCGACGATGCGTCGTCCGCCAGCTTCACAGGCGGCGCCGTGCTGGATATGCCCGGTGTAACAGGGCGGCGGCGCTCTGTAAATTCTAGCACGGCGCCTGACCCCGCAGCGGCACACAAAGCTGGTGTTCAGGCTCGTGGCTCTGCTGACGACTCACGTTATCATCACGGGCCGTCCAGACTTGAAAGCAGCCTAGACTATTGCACAGAGGCAAGCAACCCCAACGGCTCCAAATCGCGCATCAATGAAAAAGAGGCCCGAAAGAGGCAGACGGGTGCCGGTGCCGATATTCCCTCCAGCCCAGGCAGCCCTCCCTCGCCTAGAGCTGCCGTCTTCACTCGCTTTCGTTCCACCGGGCCAAGTGCAGTTAGCAAATCGCAAGCGAAACGCGAATGGTCCCAGAGTTGCCGTGGTGTCCTCACCAGTCTGATTCGTGTGCTTTCATCGTCAGTGGTTTTTCTGGCAGTCGTCTTTGTAAGTACCTCTCATTGCTTTCCTACCTACCTAGCGCTTTCCTTCAGTCGGACCGTTCCAAGTATACTCCTTACCGGCATTTTGCCTTGGACTGCACCTAAAGTACCTAGCGAGAAGCTCGGGCCTGCAGCGGACCAGCCAGGAATTTCCGTTTCAAAGCCCCCGGCCGGCCCAGGACAGTGGGCATGGCACTTGCTACCTCTATGTACTTTCGGAGTTACGTACCGAGCAGGACAAGTGCAGCTTTCCTGCTTGTTGGGTTCAAGTCGGCTCCGTCCACAAACCTGACATGCCGCGGATTGCATCCAAAATTTACCTGGCTGGAACCACTGCGCGCGGTACCCATCAGACCTCCACTGGGCGGGCATTCGATCCAATGCCCCTGGTACCCCACCGATTATGCCCCTCCACGAGCATCCCACCTAACATCATACCGTCACGGAGGATTCCCCACGGAGAAGCACTCGCATCGTACAGGACTGAAATCGTCCACCACTACCAGTGCATATATTAACCTGAACTCCCCAGGTTCTCCGGGCTCTCCTCCCCGACTCGGCACTTCATTATTCTTCCTTCTTATCTCGACAATCCACTTTGACACCTCTCACAACCAAGGCCACGTTTTCTCCCCCGGCCCTCTCGCAACAAGCACACCAGCCACAACCACCCGCAGTGTGCGAGATTCATCCCCCATTTCCCACAACCGCCCCAGTCTCGAGCCCGCTCACTATGGCCCTCGAGACCCAGACAAAGACCGTTGTCGGTCAGTTCGACTATTCGGACGAAGATGTCAATAAGGGCGTCGTAGAGTTCCTTCGTCAAATGGGTAGGTGGTCCTATCGCCGTAGACAAATGCCGCAACAAGCTCTGACAAATTGAGGATTGCAGCCGAAGGTCTCGAGAAGGATGGCGCTAGCATGAGCCAGATTCCCACATATGTCACCGCCGTCCCCAATGGCACTGAAAAGGTTGGTTATACACTGCTGACAAGTACCTGCACCGATGGCTAACCTCCTCTGATCGTAGGGTCTTTACATGGCTGTCGATCTCGGTGGCACCAACTTCCGCGTTTGCTCAATCCAGCTCAACGGCGACACCACCTTTCGTCTGACGTACACCAAGGTCGCTATCCCCAGAGAGCTCATGGTTGCCAAGACCGCTGAGGAGCTGTTCGCTTTCTTGGCAAAGCAGGTCGAAATCTTCCTCAGGACACATCATGGAGAGCACTTCGAGGCACATATCCGCAGACGCATGACCATGAGCTCCCCCGAGGGCTTCAAGGACGAGAACGTCTTCCGTCTCGGCTTCACATTCAGTTTCCCCGTCCAACAATTGGGTATCAATAAGGGTACGCTCATTCGCTGGACCAAGGGTTTCGATATCCCAGACGCCGTTGGAAAGGACGTTTGCGCCCTCCTGCAAACGGAGATTGACAAGCTCCATCTCCCCGTCAAGGTCGCTGCTCTCGTCAACGACACTGTTGGCACTTTGATGGCTCGTTCCTACTCTTCCCCTGGCAAGAGCGGTGCTATCCTCGGTGCTATCTTCGGTACTGGCACCAACGGAGCTTACGTCGAGAAGCTTTCCAACATCAAGAAGCCCCTAGCCGGCGAGTACGATAACTCTACCGGAGAGATGGTCATCAACACTGAGTGGGGTTCGTTCGACAACCAGCTCAAGGTCCTCCCTAACACACCATGGGATGTCCAGCTCGACCTGGCCACCCCCAACCCCGGTATTCAGATGTACGAGAAGCGTGTCTCGGGCATGTACCTCGGCGAGATCTTGCGATTGACGGTCATTGATCTGCTTAAGAACCCAGACGTTGCTCTCTTCAAGGATGATAACTCGAGCTACAATGACTGGAAGTCAACTACCAACATCGCCGAACACTCCCCCATCTACAAGCAGTGGGGTCTTGATACCTCGGTCCTCTCTGTCGCTGCCGCTGACAGTACCCCCGAGTTGTCGATCCTCCGCCAGGAGCTCGAGGCCAACCTCCACATTTATGCCCCCTCTTTGGAGGACGCTCAGGCTTTCAAGGCCATTGCTGGTGCTATCGGTCGTCGTGCTGCTCGTCTTTCGGCTGTTGCTATTGCTGCCATTGTTTTGCAGACCGGCAAACTCAACGACCCCGAGCAGGACGAGCCTATCGACATTGGTGTTGACGGAAGCTTGGTCGAGCACTATCCCTACTTCCGTGACATGATCTACGAGGCTCTCCGTGCCATTAAAGGCATTGGTGAGGAGGGTGCCAAGCGGATCCGTATTGGTATTGCCAAGGATGGATCTGGTGTTGGTGCCGCGTTGATTGCTCTCGTTGCTGCCCGCATGGAGAAGAGCACTTCCACAGCCGACTTCATCAGCGACCTGCGTCTCAACGCCAAGAAGACCGACTTGACAGCTGTGCCTGAGGATAGCGAGCTTGCCGCCGGGGAATAGGAGTCCACAAAGGCAGCTTGTCCATTGCCAGGCATGACATCACTGACATGTCGCAGAAAGAGGTGCATTGTTATGTGAACATGGCTTAGCGCAGGAAAGGAGTTTGGGAGTGAAGGTTGACATGAAAAAAATGTGTTAAGCGAAGAGCAACATTTGTGTGCTGTGTAAGGATGAACGACAATGGGACGAGGAACCTGGAAAGGGATATGAGGTTCACATAAATATTTCAATGTTCTTCCTTTGGTATGATTGATTGGGCAGGCGTCACTGGGTTAGGGTTTATCGCATTAGGGAAACCCCCAAGGCATGGATGGGCTTTGAATTTATATTCTTTTTCTCTTTTATCATGAAATGGTAGCCGGATTGGAACGGAGAGATGTTATCTACTGTATAACAAAAAGACCATTAACCAGCGAAGTTGTGAATTTTGAAATACCAGTTGTTCCTCCTCTCAGTTTTGCGTTATCCCTTTATCAATGATGGCATTTCGCAACCGTAGCCAACTCTAAACAACGGCTTTGATTCGAGTCCTCAGATGCTGCTCAAGCCAATGGTGGGAGCATAGGAAATCCAAACTACAGTTGTTTTTTTCTCGGGATGTACTTGGAACGAACTGGATAGTTAACACGACGCAAAGCGATGGTGTGGTTTTCTTTGGCCACTTTATCTTTCTCTTGTTTGGAAGAAACAATGCCCGTCTCAGTTCACACCTCGACCTTACCAGAATCAAACACCCACTTCTGACGAGGCATACCAGTATTAGCAACGACATCCTGGCTCATCCTTGCATCACTTCCAGAGGTTCATAATAACCAACGAAGTTACTCCCAACATTAACTAAGTTGTTTCTGCTTCTATAGGGATACAACAACACGTTTTCTACGTGTCTATAATTGAGCCACAATTCTTTTGAACTATATAGCCAATCAAGGTAGGCAATGAATCCCATCTCATCGGAGCTCCTCTTGGAAATCTCTTGTCTGATTCAAGCCCGGGATTCACCAACCCCGATTATGCCCCACAGTATTTCACTACCCTTTATTTCATAATTTTTTTTTTTTTTTTTTTTTTCCATTTCAAAATAGTATTACCTCTATAACAGCATATCTCTCCCATCCCATCTCCGTTACGTTTGTCATTACTTTGTCTGCAGCAGTCAGAGGGCGGCAGCAGAAGACGGAAGGTACTACAAGGTCAGACAACATTCCCTACTGCCCAAAAGCAGCACTAGGATATGCCCTCCCCTTCTTCTTCTTCGGCGCCACCGAACTACTCCTCGAGCTAACCGCACTAGTGGCCCCCGAGGCTGTCGCGCTGGCACCGGCACCGGAACCACTACCGGGAACGTTGAGCTGGACCATCTCCGGCGGCAAGTCGTTCCATTCGGTTTCCGGTCGCGTGTTTTGGTACGACATGCCGGTTGAGGGGCGGCTGAGGGGTGGTCTTGTTGTTGTTGTGGTTGTTGTTGAGGGAGGGGCCAAGGCTGGTGTTGAGGCGGATGTTGATGTTGACGAGCTCGGAGGAGGTCCTACCGGGGATTTTGGTGGTGGTGTAGTCAAAGAGGGTAGGTTGACAGCGGCTGCTAGGACGCCCGTGGCTGTGGCCGAGGCGGTGGCGGTTGTGCCACTGGAAGCCATAATCATTCCGGTGGGTTGTTGTTGTTGGAGGAGGTGATTGGGGTTTTGTTTCGGTAAAGCGTAGTTCGCTGCCCCTAACGGTTCTTGTGCTTGTGCTTGTCTACCGTGTTCTCCAATGTCTCTACGCACAATCCAAGCCGTGTCCGGTCGTAACTTGAAGTAATACCCCCTCACTGGGTCGCGACCTTCGGTCCGGAACCCTCGCTGTCCGTACCACTGGAGTCCTTCCTCGTTTTCGGTCCACACGTGAGCGTAGATGGTTCGCACGTCGATGGTAGAGCCCGCAGCGGGCAGAATCGAGGCGCTGGCGATGATGTGTTCAAGCGCGGCGGCGGCCAGACCGAGGGATCGGTAGGGTGAGAGGAGGGCGAGCGATTGAATGTATATGGCGTGGTAAGGGGAGTCGGCGGGAGCTGATGGGCCGGGCTGGTTTTGTTGTATTCGGGGAGCCTGCGGTTGCCCGTTGGGGTCTAAGAAAGGGTTCGGCTCGAGCCGACAAACGATGCCGCCAATGACTTTGGGCTCGGAAGTAGGGTCGTCGCTCCAGAGGATGACGCGCGAGAAGAGACCTGAGGCAAGCGGTTCGAGGACCTTGGCGTAGAAGGCGTCTGGGTAGGCGACTTGAAGGAGGAGCGAATTGATTCGGCGTAGGGCGGCTATGTGGTGCTCGGCCACCGCGACTATGCTGGCTTGAGAGGGGATTGACGGTGGGGATGGGAGAACGGGGATGTTGGCCGGGAGAGTAGCCGTGACGGGCCCAAGGCCGGGACGAGCTGGAACTTGTTGCGGCGGTGGAGCCGAGGTGAGAGAAGAGGGAGGAGGAGGAGGTGGTGGTGGTACGGGGGTTTTCGGAAGCACGCTTGCCGTTGTTGCTGCACCGTTCACGCAGTCGTGGGGGGGAGGGGCATGTTGAGGTTGTTGTTGCTGCTGCCGGGGTTGGAAGAATGACAGTATCGAGGGTTGTTGACCACGCGACATGCTGAAAGTAAGTAGTGGAAACCGAGAAAGCTGAATTTGCAAAGAACGATGAGGGAGAGATCGGTTTAAAAAAAAATAAAGAGGGAAAGAAAGGCTGAAGAGAAAATGACCAATGTTGTCGTAGTCACGACGAGGGGAGTGTAAATAACCGTCGTGTCAGTCATGAAGTCTGGCCCACCAGCACATGTCGCAGACGCATTTTAGAAGACATTCAGGGACACCACCATTGTACCCCTGGCCCACCCGGCAGCGATACCTACACTACATAGTAGTGTACACACAAAGGATGGGAAATGATCCAGACCAGGCTTTTTTAACACCTTGTGTCGCCCCACATGTAATGGCAACACACGACGGGAGGATGAAGAGGCGGAATGCACTCCGCGTTCATACCTTGAAAAAAAGACTGCACGTGCTTGGTTTTGGAGGGCTTTCAATGATGTCCTATGTGTATGAGATGGTCGGGTGATTCGGAAACCGAGGCATATGCCCACCTTGGACGGCTTCTATAAGACAATTTCCATGCAACAACATTGAGTTGTATGTACCGGGCCAGACAGTAGTCCTGACCTCTCTCACTCATAGTAACCAATGAATGTGAGTCTAACTTGCAGCCCAAATATCCTGTCTAAGGGAACCGACAAAGCCCAGTCGCGGTATCGATGTGTTGTAGTAGATAACATGGAATAACACTGAAATTCAGGTACCGGCACAAGCAACCACCAAGGGCGTCCGCGGCAGGCACGAAGACACGACCAATCCCGGGCCGCGGCGAGGTGGAAGGGAGCATGGAAACTGCTTTTGCTTCCACTTCCCTTGGCTGGCTGTAGCCGCCTGGATGGACTCATATGCTCCACTGTCAGCCAGTGCTCACACGCCTGAAGCCCACTACAACTTCTGCATGGACACAACTACCACAAAACCGCGACCTGCCGAACATCGCCGTGGATGGACATTTTTCCCATCAACCAAGCTTTGGGCAGGAAATTCCGTCACCACCCACATATCGTCAATCTTCCAAACACCACTCCATCTCACGGGCATATCGGCTCATTTACGGCTTCCGAACATATTGCGGCTTAGTCAATTGAACATTGCCACACAATACCGGTCCCAGTCGGTATTTAGCCTTCCTGCCCCCATCACCACTGGAGGCTTTCGAGAACGAACACGCACCACTTAGTGCAGTTGACGGTTTCGGCTTGCTGCAGCCGAGTTGAACGACCCGTGGATGCTTCAAGGCCACTTCTTCGTGCGTGGACCAAAGGCTCGTTCCGATCAGCACCTGAAAACCGAAAACTACCGGCGAACCGCATCTCCCACCCGCTACGCCAGTCGAACTCCAACTTTGGCTCGGCCTGCCCTGCATCACCCGAGCCTGGAAGGGTGAAGAGAGTCGCGACAAATCTACTACTTCCACACGTCACGCGAGGACCATCTCATACGACAGCTGCCAAATACTCATCGGCTGTTCCAGGGGTGTCGATCAGTCCCGATCTAATTTGGGAGGGCGTCTGTCATTGTCAAGATGTCGTCAGAAGGGGACAGGACCGGCAAGGCTGGTATTGTCGTTGCCCCTGAAGATGTCGGGAGTGTAGACAAGCTCGTAAGCATTTTTGCATCGACCAAGATCGAGCCAGAGACTTGTACTGACCCTTTCTTGTCCTCCCTGTAGGCATACTCCGTTGTGGACGATTTGCTTTACAATATCCTTCACGACCTAGTCCTCAAGGTACACCAAGACGAAAAAACCGCGCGGATGAGAACGGCGGCCATCAAAGTCGAAAAGCTCGCTATGGAGAACTCCGATCTATCGACCCCTGATGCACGGCCCGAGATTGTCGTGGAAACCGACGCTGCTCTGTACAAGGACGGACACGTTACGTTGAAGGGCAATCCGCTAAAGACTACAAAGGAGATTTTGTGTCCACGGTGTCAACTTCCCCGTCTGCTTCATCCTACAGATGGCAAAGGAGCCCAAAAGCCAGATCCAAACGTTACTTATTGCAAAAGGCACCCCTATATTGAAAAGCCAGGCTTCGACATTTATGGACAGACTTGGGTTCAGCCTGGCCCCGGCCGAGGAAAGAAAAAGAAGGACATGGAGAAAAAGATGGACCCCAACGATCCTGCAGCCGTGGCAGCCATGGAGGGAAGTGCCAAGGACCGCCCGCCTAACGTGCTCAGCTTTCCCAGCGCTACTTGCTCCAAGTGCAAGCGTTGTATTCTGGTGACACGTCTCAATAATCACATGGGCTCCTGCATTGGCAACAGTGGGCGAAACGCTAGTAGAGCAGCGGCTCAGAAGATTAGTAACGGTGGGAGCAACGGTGGAAGTCAGAACAACGACAACACTCCGCCAGCAAGTCAAAAGGGGACGCCCGTACCAACGAGCCGGGCAACTAGTCCGAGGAAGCGAGACGGTGATGAATTTGACGAGGATGGAGATGAAGCTGATCCTATCAGTGCTAAGAAGAAGAAGCTCAAGCCGACGGCTCTACCAAAGAAAGTCATTTTGAAGACCAAGTCGACGCCGCCCCTTAAAAAGGACAAGATAAAGACCAGTTCGATGCTGAGCGTCGAGCAGAGCGTGGATGACGATGACGTAAAGAACTCCACCGTTCAGGTGGTTCCCAAGAAGACGACACCGGCAAAAGGCGCATCGCCTGTTAAGAAGCTGAAGATCGGACTAGGCACAAAGCCGCAGCTAAATGCTCCGGGGAAGAAACTAGGCAAGAAAGAAAAGGATCACGAGACAGAATCAACGGGAAGAATGTCTTCGCCGCCTCATTAGATCTGGGAGGTGCCTGATTCTAACTGACTCTTACACTGACTAACGATGGACTGTTTTTGGTAACCACGGGAGGAAACAAAAAAAAAAAAATGGTTTGGGCGTTACCTATACACGCATTTATACATTATACCCTATTCTTGTCCCAAAAATAGACATTGCTCAAGGATTGGAAATCGGACAGAGCCCTTAGAGGATAATCGAGATGTCGCATACCGACCCAATATGTGTCAAACAAGTAGCTTTCTGCCGTGATAGGGCAACGCACGTCAGTCAGACCAGGATGAAATCAGAGTTACCTGGCCACACGTTTCTCTTGTCTTTCACAGCTGTGTGATGCATTTAAATTGCCTGACAAGATGAGGTTGATCGTGAGTCCTTTGGTATATCCCAACTACTATAAATGGGCGCAACAATGCGGCAGCTCATTTTGACTAAAAAGTAGTTCAGCGAGCTCTCCAGGCCCACATGCACTTGAACTCCTCACCCCCGTTCTCATCCGTGATCTCAGTCCCTCACTCACTCCCCCCGTCGACGTCAAGCCTCCATATCCTCCTCCCTCACCAGTCTCGCCTTCACAATCTTCACCTCCGTCGCCGGCCGATCCTCCTTATCAGTCGGTACCATGCCCATCCTTCTGATAACCCCCATCCCCTTTTTCACGCGTCCGAAAATCGTATGCTTCCCATCCAACCAAGGCGTCGGCGCCAGCGTGATGAAAAATTGGCTCCCGTTGGTATTCGGGCCCGCGTTCGCCATGCTCAACACCCCCGCGCCGGTATGTTTCAGGCCAGGGTGGATCTCGTCTTCGAATTTCTCGCCGTAGATGGAGGAACCGCCCCGGCCGGTTCCCGTGGGGTCGCCACCTTGAATCATAAAGTCCTTGATGATTCGGTGGAAGACGGTGGAGTCGTAGTACCCGCGGTCGGCGAGAGTGGCAAAGTTTTTGCACGTTTTGGGGGCGTGGTTGGTGTAGAGTTCTAGGGTGAAGGTGCCCTGCAGGGTGTAGGAGGAGGGTTAGAGTTGAGGATGAATGGGTGAGGTGAGGTGGGATGAGGGAAACAAGGTACCATGGTGGTTTCAACAGCGACGTCGGTGGCCATTTTCAATAGCAGCTATTGATGGCTTTTTATTGTAGATAATCAGTTGCGGTTTGTTTGTAAGTGGTTGCTGTGTGAGTTTAGTGTTTGAGCTCACTTGGTTACTGTTGGTTGTGATTAGAGACAGAATTATTTTGTGAGGTACGAGAAGGGTCGGGGAGATGCTTCATGGTTGTGGCTCGATCAGCGTGTGGGATGAAGAGCTGCGGGTGGATTGAGAAGCCAAAATTTATCTGCCATACATATTGATTTCAAAAATCTACGATACCTGGTCTTGTATGTGGAATTCGTTGTCAATGTGAAATTGTGAAGTCGTCCTTCGACAAGGTTCTGAACAAGTCAATGTTGATGCCGCGACATTCCATGATATGGCCAGTGCACACACGTTCCGGAAGCCTTACCAATACAGTTTTGAGTAATCAGGGCACTGTCTGCCTTCGCGGTTTAAATGCCAATTTGTGCGATTATCGCACAGTGCGATATACTGTACACCATAGTGTAGTGAGCATCCGGTGCCAGGTGAAATCAAGATTGATCAATCGTGCTATTTGTAGTCCTTCTATATAGTTACACCCGTTGTAGATGCAGACAGCACTAGATTCAAGGAGTTGATTCTTTTGAAAGTTCCTGTACGACATAGAACACGTACATAAAAGTAATGCATAGAGATATTATGTACGAGCTACTGTCACAAAGTAATGAAGTCACGCCTCGTTTCCAACAACTGTTCAATGTGAGACGTGAATGGATCGTCTCTGCATTACACCAGTTATAGGGGACACCCGAACTCATCCTTCTGTTAACATTCAAGGATACCACACGCTCAAACCTCCGTTTACGTATACTGTATCAAACCACCGTCCCTACTCCAACACACGACTAAGAGACCGAGACCGCCACCTCGCCCAACGTCCCTTCTTCTTCTTCTTCTTCTTCTTCACAGGACTCAGAGACGCCTGATCAAGCATCCCATCCAACTCATCAACAGCATACTAAGCATCCTGAAAAATGGGCTCCAGACCCTGCCAAACACTGGGGTCGCCATTCGGACCAGCCTTCGCGCGCCTGTTCCAGTACTCGCCGTTGAATTGCCAGTACTCCTCGCCTGTGATCTCGCACCGCGCCTTGGTGAACCACGCGGGCTTAAACTCCTCGCCCTTGCTCTCGCGAGCCTTGCGGCGCGCACGCTGGGCCTCCTCGAGTCTGTTCTTTTCCGTCGCCGCAAAGTCGTACTCGCCCTCTTCCATAGCACGCTGATCGGGGCGGAAGCGAGAATCCGTGGGGGCGAGCCAAGGCTTGAGGTTGTCGTCGAGGTGGTTAAAGGTGACGACGAAGGGAGTCAGGTTGAAGGGAATGCCGGTAGGGCGGGGGTTAGCCTGCCAGATAAGGAAGGCCTTAGATGGGTCATTGATGCTGCCCTGATGGACCGTTTCGTTTCCGGACTTCTCCTCAATGGTGGCCTCGTAACCGGGTGTCAAGCGGGCGTAGAACTTGGAGTTCCATCGACCACCCAAGCTGACGCGGACCTGACCGTTGGCATCGAGGATCTTGCCACCAATCAGGTAGGCACTCGATTTGGTCCAACCTCTGGGCTTGAACTCGACGTAAGAAACCTCGCCGGTGGTCCAGTTTTTGATCTCCATCACACCGTAATTGTCAACCACGGGGTTACCGGTGATAATGCCAATCACGGATGAAGTGACCTTCTTCCAGGTGTAAAAGTCCTCCTTGCCACCGGAAGTCGGCCTGAGCTTAAGAAACCAGGTACCGAGAGGGTTGACATCGAAGGACTTGCCGTAGAATTTGGACTTGACTGCCGATTCTCCGTAGTAGGTCCACTTGGGAGATTCGGCCCAGGCTGCACCGATGGGCGGGTGATGGCTAACCTGCTCAATGAAGAAGCGGTAGTTCTTGTCCGGTCTCACATACTCAAAGGTCTCACCAAGAAGTGGGTTGAACGGCTTAGCAACGCGACCAATGGTGGATGCGTATTCACTGGCAGCGAAGGCAGAAACATAGATCAAACGCTCAATGGAATCAGCGCGATCAGCGGCTAAATCCAAGAGGTCGGCATACTCCATGTCCTCAGCACAGCGGTAGAGGAGTGACGTGGGCTCGTTGAAGGATACGGGCAGGGTCATCTTGGTCATGTCCTTGCCAATCATGGATTTGAGGATGCCCTAGACTTCACGTTAGTGCAATGTGTAATATCCAGAATGGTAATCCAAACTTACCCAGAGCGAGATAGTGGGTCTGTTGTCCGCATCCATCTTCAACTTTGTCCTGATACCGTTTTCGTATCCCTTAAATGAGTCGCTGATATCTGTACCGTCTGAGATGACAAGCTGGGTATCGCTCTGCGAAGCCACAGGTTCCGAAGGGGGAAGCTGGGAAACTTCGACGGTACCGGCGTCGACCGCATCAAAGAACTCTTCCTCATCTGAGTCAGAGTCAGACAACTCTGCCACCTGATCCCTGATGGTCTTTTGACGGCGAATGCTCTGGACCGGCGACTGTGGTCTGGCATCAGCCTGTTCGGCGTCGGCCTCATCAGTGGCCTCGGCAGCAGCGGCAACAGTTGGTGCAGTTGCCTTCACTTGGCCCTCGTCGATAATGCCTGACCCAAGGGCTTCCTTGAGGATACGCTTGGTGATCTTCCTCTTTGCCTCGGCCTCGCCAACCCGAGCCTCCAAAGCTTCTTGCTCCCTGGCAACTTGGGCCATGCTTTCCTCCCACATCTGGCGCATTTCACTCTCGCGGTCAAGTCTGTACTGCCAGTACGCGTCGCGATCCTTGGAGATGCGCAGGAGGTCGCCGACAAGTCCCGTAAGAGAGCGGATTGCAGCATCATAGGTAGCCAGGGCTTGAGAGGCCTTGGGGTCCGACAACCTGAGGTCGGAGTTCTTGTTGGTTTCCGCCATCAAGGCTGCGGTGACTTGTGCCATGGTGTCGAGCTGCAGTCTTGCAGACTGTGCAGTGATGTTGAAAGCATCTTTGTTTGCCGATGGAACATCCTGCCCGCTCGAACCCTCCCCATAGTCATCGTCATCGTCATCCGCGTGGTGATGCTCACCCTTGTCCGCTTCGGTTCCGGCATCGACAAAGTCATCCTCTTCGTTGCTTCCGTTGCCACTGGCGACATAGGAGGCTCTGGACGCCCTGGCCGTTGAATGCATCCGAGAAAGCTGCACACTCTGACGGCGGTGCTCGACGAAACTAGCATTGTCGCTACCGGCGTCAGATACGCTATGGGCATGCTCCGCCTTTGCTTGCTTCAAGAGTTCGGCATTGCGGACACGCTGTCTCTCTTCCTCTTTAGCCTGGTCCTTGGTCCATTGGATGGAGTTGTTGAGGGCCCAGAACCAACGCTTTGCCTCGACTTCGTGATTGGCCTTCAGAGTGTACTTGACCGAGTTTTTCCCTATAATTTCAAACTTGGTTTTCTCATCAGGGGTCATATGAAGCTTGGCTATGCGCATGTTAATAGCACCACGGCAGGCAGAACCTGCGTCATCCTGGTGCTTGTAGTAACTCAAGACGCCATCCTCCAGTACGAACCAACGAAGCTGGTATCCCTTTCTATAGTTGGTCCACTTCTTCAGATATCCCTTCATCTCGCGAGCTTCTCTTCCCGCCATAGGATCACCGGACGCCGCAGCAGCTGCCCCATGTGTGGCTGATCCCAAAACGGCCTTCTCTTGAATGCCTCTCTGGGCAGCCACAGCAGCGGGGGACTTTTTGAGCATAGCCTTTGTAATCTCGTCCTTTGTAACATCCTGTGGGAGCTTGCCATTACGATCTCTGCGGAACGGGTCTGCTCCGTGCAGCAGTAGAACCTGGATTAACTTTGTGTTTCTGCGACGCGCGGCTTCGTGAAGGAGCGTGCCGCCGCTCTCGACCGTGGCCGACTCGGCGGCGAATTCGGTGCTGTTAATGTCGAGGACGGTCTTGAAACGCGGCTCTTCCAAGACCTCCTCCAAAGTTTTAAAGTCGCCATGGAGGATGAGGTCCTGCACCTGCCGAACCTTGTCCTCGGCAAACAACGATCTGGCGAGCTGGAGTTGCTGAAAAATGTCAGGATTGCGAGCGAGATCGATGGGTAACCGCCCTTGATGGTTCGCGATCGCATCGTTGATATCCTTGTGCTCGAGGAGCTGACGAACGATGTGGGTTCGTCCCTGTTGGGCTGCAATGTGCAAAGGGGTATTTCCGTCTTTGTCGCGAGCATTGATATCGAGGGAGCCAGCACCATCTGACAAGACGTACTCGACAACAGTCTGTTCGGCACACTGGATAGCCAAATGGAGAATCGTGGTGTCTTCGAGAGGGCCGGTAATGGCGGACGAAATGCTCATGCGAGGGTTGTGCTCGGCAGTATCGCGGATGGCTCTGGAAATCGAGGCTGTGTCGCCGTTGCGAAGAGCTTCAACGATACGGAACTTGCGTACGGAGGACTCGAGAGAGGCCGCGGCCCCTTTGTCAAAAAGCATGGATGGCGACCTTGCTCCGCCGACGGAAGGTGTGGCTTGGTGGTTCGAGACCGTTCGGCCTAGGGCGCTGCCAGTGGTAGACAGTCTGGAAGAGTGACCTCTGGGCGTCTGTTGGCTAGGGATTTGGATGTTCTGAGGTGTAGAATAAGAGCCAGACGCTCTCCGGCCGTCGTCGGAGGCCATGTCGTCGTCGACTGGCGGCTTGCGCCTGCTAAGGAGCGAGCGGGCGGCGGATTTGGATCGTTTGTGGAGGCTGCAACAAGATAGGTATTAATTGATGTTGAAGTGAATCAAGCTTAGATGATCAACTGGCGATCGTTGTAGTTGCTGAGTCTGCTGTCAAAACTGAAGCCAGGGAGTGGGAGGGAAGCGACGGGACAGGAGCTTGGGAACTGAAGTAGCGTAAACAGGGCAAGCAAGATGCGGGCAGGTGGGGTGAACAGGATGCGGGTTGGAACTGAATGATGGTGCAGTCAGGCCGGTTCAACGCCCGAACCACAAGCAAACATGCACTCACCTTTCGCCGGTCTCCGACATTGCGATCGGAGTTTGGTGAATTAACAAAAAAGGGTGTTGCCAAGTCTGGAACCAGGTGAAGAGGGACTGAATCAATAAATGTAAAGAGAGTGTGAAGCGTCGCTAGCACAGGTTATCCCCGCACTACAGACGGGACTCGAGGATAAGGATAGACAGGGAAGATAGTTGGTTGAAGTTGCAAGTTGCAACAGCAACACATCAACGTGACAAGAAGTCCAGACCACCAGAGATTGTCGTCGGAAAAAGGGACCAGAGGACAGCTACGCTGCTTGGTATCAACAACGTGTTTCACTATGCCACTAATTATAAGACTCCGTATTGCGGGTCAAAGCATTGAGCAAGGAGCTTGGGTCTCTTGGGTACGGTTGCAGAATAGACGTCCAGGGACCTTACACTACATATCATGGGCGGAGGCAGAGTGGATATATTTCCAAGAGGACAAGGACCAAGACCAGCATGGCGGCGATGCCAATCCTAGCTCTCAAAAAGAAATGACGTTGTTCGCTTGCCTAGTGGACGGACGCCATGCAGGACGGCGACAACAAGCGGCAGGATTCGTGCGAAGGGCGGAATCATTCCAGTGCCACACAGACACACACACTTTTCCGATGGCAATACCGGGGAAAGGAACGTCGCTGCACGTGCATTGTGGTTTGTCTCGTGGTCTTTGATGAAACAGCCGCCCGTTCATAGGTTCGATTGCCTGTTCCAACATAACCGCCGTCTAAATGTGCAAGAGAGAGGGAAAAAAAAAAAAAAAAAAAAAAAAAAAAAAAAAAGAAAGAAAGAAAGAAAGAGTCCGCCAAGTCCAAAGCCCCGAAAGCAATGATAAGTGGGCTATCGTGGGGTTGTCCCAACTGTGATTGACAGGTGATAACGGCGAGGGACGGGGGTTGTGATGAACTGGCAACGGTCAAAAAGGGGTACGCATCGTGTTGTGTCTTACCTCGGAGTATCGCCAAGTCTTACCAATATGCAGAGTATAGAGTCTCCAAACGGGGTCCTCTTATAGTTGCATATCCAAGACCCTGGCTCCCCTTCCACCACTTCCTCCGTTCCTGGCCGCGGCATTCTCGCGGCAATCGACACGACCAACCCAGACAACAATGCAGTACCTCGGCAATTATGGGAATTGCACCACGGCTGACCTGGCCTCCCCTTGGCTAATGATTTCTGTTGATACAAAACATTCTGCAATCAAATATCCATACTGTATTTCTTAACTTATACCGGTGGTGGTCATATTCTTCGATCCGTTATACTTTTACTCGGCTTGCTACCAATTGGTTTAGAAACAAACCTGGTCTCATTGGCACCCTCAAGTGTTTACCATACTCTTTATCGTCTTAGTACATCTAAATCTCTTTACCGTGTGACAAACACTTGACACTCTGGGCGTCACATTGTGCCCAACCTTTCCATCCCATTCGTCATTTATAGATTTCAACACAATGGGAAAGTCAGAAGAGGAATCGAAACAGGCTCCTCGCCCAACCCTTATTAGGCCGCCGCCCGAGGACTTGAGCAAGGCGCCTATCGAGAACACTTTGGAGGTCATAGAACTGGCCGTGATCGGACCTGTAAGTCTGGACTCGTATGGTGGCATCTCATCTTACACAACGCATACGTCCCATGCATCTGTCTCCCTCAAATACATTCAGCCCTGCATGTCACGTATCCATCGTTGCCGTCACTGTAAACTGACTCCAAACGCAGAATATCTTCACCAATGCGCGCCAACCATGGCATCCCCCCGGTGCCCGCGGCATCTACGGTGGCGCCGTGATCGCCATGTGTCTCGCAGCCGGCCAAAAGACCGTCCCATCTGACTTCCTTGTCCATTCCATGCACTGCTACTTCCTACTCGCTGGCTCCGCCGAACTGCCCATCCTCTTCCACGTCGAGCTCGTCCGAGACGGCCGCTCCTTCGCCACGCGAACCGTTCAAGCGCGCCAAAAGGACCGCTGCATCTTCACCACCACCATCTCCTTCGTCCGGGAGGGTTCTAGCGGGCCGCGGGGCAGTCAGGTCTCGCACGCCTCGTCCATGCCCATCGACGAGAAGACGGGCAGGCCGTGCCAACCGCCTCCGGAGGACTATGACGGCGAGCCGGAGCTCGTCCGCTCCGGGCCCAATCCTTTCCAGAGCGCGCGGATCGAGGTCACCAACGCCGACAGCCCCCGTCCGCAGGACAAGAAGACGCGGCAGTGGTACCGGGCAAAGGGCAAGATTAGCGCCGAGGGAGGGCAACAGGCGCACCTGACCGCCCTGGCGTACGTGAGCGACTCGTACTTCATCGGCACCATCGGCCGTATCCACAAGCTGTGGCGGTTCCCCTTCCACCCGGAGGACTTTGACCAGCTACCCGAGGACGTGCAGGAGCGGGTGCGCGCGCTGCACGAGTGGGAGGGCTTGGGAGACCCTAAAGACATGGTGGGCCGGCCCGAGATCGGGATGATGGTCAGTCTGGATCATTCCATCTACTTCCACGAGCCGGCCAAGGTCAGGGCGGACGAGTGGATGCTGAGCGAGATGGAGAGTC
Source organism: Neurospora hispaniola (assembly GCF_033458365.1). Lineage (NCBI taxonomy): Eukaryota > Fungi > Ascomycota > Sordariomycetes > Sordariales > Sordariaceae > Neurospora > Neurospora hispaniola. The sequence goes on along the minus strand of NW_026944407.1, from coordinate 3,695,725 downwards.
CGTGGGCGGGTGATGGGAGGGGTGTGGTGACGCAGAGGATCTATAACAAGGATGGCATGTTGCTGGCTACGTGTGTGCAGGAAGGGTTGGTGAGGTTGGAGAAGAATCCTGGCAAGACTGACTCCAAGCTCTAGGAGTGCGGTGTGATCTGTGTGGATTCGAGTTATTGAAGACAGCGATGCATTTTCCATGATAGACATTGAATGACATAACACCTTTTCAGATTACCTAGCCTAGGCACCAGTCGCCATGGACCAGCGGGTATATGTAGGGTCTGTTACCTAGCCCCTTCAATACAACGGGTCCCAGTAGGTAGTCCTATGGCTCAGTGGTTCTCGCAAATGAAAGAAGGCGTGGCAGTTTTCGTATAGTTGCACCTGGGGCGTAGTTGTTCGTCCAACATACTTACCTGGCCGACTTAGCTTCATGGGGCGGGTTATGAAGGGTATGGGAGATAAGGGTATTGGGTTTTTCCTGTTAGTCTTGGGCTTTTGGGGGTTGGGAAATTGGTTTGTTTTGTCGTGTGCAGAGCGAGAATTAGGTGGGACTAGAGAGTTGATGATGTAGTAGCCAAGCAGTCGCGAACTTTCATGAAGTGAATTTGGCTTGTAACAGTTCCGCTGTCTGTTACATGCCATTTACGTTCATCACTTATATGTATCTCGCTTACTATCTGCCGTTTCTCTCCACAGCCTACTCAACAACACCCAACTACAAGACATCTTCATCACATCATTATCATGCACACAACATGAAACCATCAACAAGCTGAACAAAGGAAAGTAATGTATTTTGGCTGAAGTAGATCTATCAGATCCCGAACTGTCCATCTTGGTGTAGCCTGTATTTGTTCAGACAGATATCTATCTGTCCTTAATCCCACGCACCATCGTAAAGGTTCAGGCTTGGTATTTCTCTCCGCTCCGGCTGAGGAGGAGAAGAAAGACTTTCAGCAAGGGAACCCTCAACAGCAATTTCCAGAAGCCCTTCTCCGCATCAGACAAGAGTTCCTTTCCCAAGCTGCTTCAACGGGCTGCCCCACTCTCGGCGCTATGAGGGGCTGATGTAATCGTCTCAAACTCTCTTCAATCTTCTCAAAGAAGGGTACTCAATCCGTCAACATCCTCGCTTCAGGTCACCGCTACCTCTTCTTGGGGGCTTGACAACCATATCCTTCCAGCGGACTCGCATCGCCTCAGGCCCTTCCTGTATTGCGACAGGCGCACTTCCGGCGGAGAATCAACGCCTCCTCAGACAAGTTGTCGGAAACAAGAGGCATGGAGATCATTTCAAGTCGAGATGACGAGAAAAGACCGCAGGCCTTCCAGCAGGGAGACGGAGAGTGGTTGAAGGAGGAAACTGGCCGACTCCGCGGAACTAGCACAAAGCGAAAAAAAACTATCAACTGCCTCCTCAGCCGAACTCTTGGATGTAAGAGCTCAAGACCTTCCAGCAGGAGTCTTCCGGGCCAAGTTCGACGCAAAGCCTCCTTTCCCGCTCGACGCAGGAAGTCGTCTCGAATGGTCTTCCGAGTCCCAGCTTTCTTGGGACCGAAACCGGTTTTCCAATGATCGCATGGCACATGAAAAAAAAAATGATTCGAAATCCTCCGGAGCAGGATAAATGATCGCTCGACGCCGGTGTGATGCGGGTGGTTACATCCCGAGCCAAAATTCAGAACTCCGGCCCCCGGCTTCCTCAGAGGCCGGAAACTAGCCAAATCCAGGATCGGGGAACACCTCCCATAAGGCGGAACGATTGTCGCTTTCGACGCTTTGGGCATGTTTTGTCGCTTTCTGACAACCACAAACCCTAGGCGGAGCGACGGAGCGCTCAGAACGCTTTCGGGTTTGCAAAACGGATTCGCCGCTTACTGGTTCTCTGTTCGCAACCCCTGGGCGGAACGCGGGTTGGTTTTTGATGTTTCGACTCGGTGCTCAACACCAGCTGGCGCATTGTTGGAAATGTACCGGTTGGCGGAACTGAGGAAACATAATGTGGTCGTCCTGGGCGCATCGACTTTTTGAGGTTGATGATGGAAAAAGTCATTTGGCGGGAGACATGATGACTTTTGGTCGATGTGCTTTGGTGGAAGGCGGGCGACGATACCCCCGAAGGGAAAACAGTCGGGGGTATGAGGAGAGAAAGAGAGAAAGAGGTCAAGTTGCGGTGGACAGTTGGCTGCTTTAAATAGTTGTGACGGGAGAGTCCAGGTTCGGGCACGTGTGGATACCTGACCCGGATCTCCAACCACGGCTCCCGGACTTGCATGATTGTGCGACCGGGACCAGCTTGTCAGCTCTGTCAGCTCGACTTACTTTCTCACTCATTATCACTGTTTCAGCTCCCACTTGTCTTGTCCCGTTCCTCCCGAATCATCCCATATTCGTGCTTCAATTTGTCACGGACCGGTGAGAATGAGCTGATGTCTGAAACACGCGACCAATTCCACCCATCCTGTCCGAAGTAAACCGTCTCAAGAGTAACTCACAAATTCAAAATTCAAAACCCACCTGCAACTCGAACACACAAAATACCGAAAATGAGCGATAACAAGATGTCAGAACCACCAAACAACCCCGTCTTAATCCAGTGGATCCTCGACACCCGGTCCTGGTTTCCCTCAGCTGCTAAGACCCGTGATCTTGAAGTCCATGTAAACAAACCCCTGAACCAAACATCCTTATTAATCCTCGCGCGCGCGCCGCCGCCCTTCGCCCGTTCGCCGCGATTCCGAAACCGCACCCAAACTTTTCAAAACATGACATCAAAACCCACTGACTGACTCTCTCAATTCCCAGGCATCCCGTCCCCTCTCCCTCCTCACCCCTACCGAGCGCGCCTCCGTGCTCAAATACTTCCATGTCCGCGACGCCAGAATGGCGCTCGCCTCCGCCCTGCTCAAGCGGTACGCCATCGCGCGCCTGGCAGGCGTGGCCTGGTCATCCACCACGCCCGGGTTCACGCGCGACGAGCGCACCACCAAGCCCATCTGGCGCGACCCTGCAACCGGTGCACAGCCAGTTGCCTTCAACGTGTCGCACCAGGCTGGAATCGTCGCGCTCGTGGCTGTGGCGGACTATCCCGGCCCGGGGGCGCAGTCGGAGGCGGGGGCCAAGGTGGAGGTCGGCGTGGATGTTGTGTGTACATCCGAACGCAGGGATCGCGATCAGGACTTGATTAGAAAGGAAGGCTGGGGCAGCTTTGTCGATATGCATGCTGACGTTTTCGCCATGGGGGAGACGAGTTATTTGAAATATCAGGTGTTGAGCGCTGTGCCGGGGTTGGTAGAGAGAGGAGGAGGAGGAGGGCCGCCGACGCCGGAGCAAGTGGCGGATGGGAAGCTGAGGGCTTTCTATGCGCTTTGGGCGCTCCGGGAGGCGTATGTGAAACTGACGGGTGAGGCGTTGCTGGCGGAATGGTTGGGGGAGTTGGAGTTTAGGTATTTTAGGCCGAGTCGGCCGACGCCAGCTTGGGATGTGCCGGCTGTTGAGACGAAGGAGGGTGAAGAGGAAGGAGAGGACGCACAGGTGCTGAGGAAATTCGAGATACGGTTCAGAGGGAAGAAGGTGGAGGATGTGAATATGTGTTTGCGATCAATGGGACCGGATTACATGGTTGCTACGGCCGTGAGGACACCAGAGGACACAAATGTTGGGCTAAGATGGAGGCTTGGACCGTATGAGACATTGGCGCTGGATGACTTGTTGAACTTTGCAGACTCGGCCGTGTAGCAGGACTGTCGATTCGGCAAACACAGACAATTTCAGATATGAAGTGCAGTATGTCAACCTTCCGGAGCCGGTACGGAAGTATAGTGAATAATACCAATCAAAAAACGCATGGTTAAAGCTTGTACCGTACTGTAAGCGCAGTCAAACTCTGGCTAGATATCCTCCATGCTGAATGAGATTTGCGGGTAAATGGGCTTCAACGAAGTCTCCCTGTCTCTCCACAGAGCGTAAGAGCCTCACAAACTTTACTCTGCTAATACGGCTCCCACTATGAGCATGTTCATTGCCTTAGACCTACACCTGTATTCTCTAACGGAGGTACGTTGACTTCAAAGGTCCAAAATCTTCTTGGCTTCGACACAGCTGAAGAGCATCCTTTCCTTACTTAAGCCCCGCTATCCGCAGGGCGCAACTTCCATTTTTCTCAATTCATTGACTGTTTTGATGATGAGCGATAAACGAGACGGGATATGAACAAAATTCAGACATTGAATTGATGCTTGCTCCTTCCTGTCATCCACGTGCACCATCTTTGTAGCCGACTAAATTTGTATGGAATTGATATTGGGTTTCTTTGTTTATGCGCTAACATCGCATATCGATCAGCTGGATTTCAAGAAAATCAGCAAAGATTTAAGAATATACAAGCAAATATAAAATAAACCATATCAGTCGCGAAAACATCGCTTCGACATCCCATTGGAAGAATCTTCATCCACCGGCCAAAAGCTCAAAGTCCACATTCTCCTTACGAATATAACACAAATATAACCTTCAAAGCCCGTTCATCGATATAATCCATCTCATTGACATTTTCCTCTTCGAGTCCTTTCTCTTCCCGTTCTTGCTCCTCCACCCGATCCTCTTTGCCCTCCGGCCTCCCCTCACCCACCCACTCACCCACCGCGGAACCCCGACCCGCGATATCCAGCCCAGCTACATATGATGGTGAGCGTACGCAGGCTGGTAAGGAAATGGCGAAGCAAAGTAAGAATAGTAGCCGTCCAAATGGTACGTGGTCATTACATTCGGCAACATACCAAACATAGTAGCAGCTGACGGATCCTATGCGTCAGTCTGGAATTGTGAGGCTACTTGTTGCTCGGAATGGTGATGATGTCCACCTAATCCCCCAGTTGGAGCATACCGGCCACGAAATCCTCCTCCTCCGCCTCTGCCCCGTCCGCCGCCACGGTAACCACCACCAATGCCGTAATACCCTTGAGACGCAGAATATCCGCCGCCTCCACCGCCACGACCTCCACGACCACCGCCACCTCCCCGGGTATAATCGTTGCCGCGGTGGGAGTGATGGTGGTTGTGCTGGTTGTGCTGGTGTGAGTGCGAGCGCCCACCATGGTTGCTTGATGACTGTGACCTGCCGCTACCCTGATAAGTCTGTTGCGCTTGGCCAGACCCTACAGCGGCACAATTAGACTCGGATGGTATGTTGCTGTCACCGGAACCGTCGGGACTGCCGCCAGAGCCAGAATGACCATCGCTACTACCCGGGCTTTCAGCGCTACCCTGGGCATCTCGAGTTTTGGTACCTCTTTTTCTGAAGAAGGGCCGTTTCTTGACCTTGGATGGCTTGTGGTCAAGGTTAAACTTTATAGGCTTGACCGGATCCGTAACCATGATGTTTCCCTCCAGGCCTGCCGTCTTCAGGTCCTCTTTGGAGGCTGTCCAAGCCTGGAAAACATTCTCGAGGTTCTCGAATTTTGCTACTTCGGGCACCCACGTCCGAACGTAGGTACCGTCCTTATCGTAGTCAAATGCCTGCTTGACTGGGTTGAAAATCCGAGCCGCGCCGCGAGGGTCGTTGCCCACACCGGCTACATATTGCCAGTTGGCCCAGTTGGAGGACACATCGTAATCCACGAGCAGCATCTCATACCACTCTGCGCCATATCTCCAGTCGATCTCCAAGTGCTTGGCGAGAAAGCTAGCAACATTTTGCCGTGTCCGGTTGGATGTGTAACCGGTGTGTATAAGCTCCCGTTGCGACGCATCGATAAGTCCCATGCCTGTGGTTCCGGCGTTGAACCTCGCAAGGATCTCCGAAACCTTTTCAGGAGTAGGTTCCTGTCCAGGCAACGCTATGCTCGTATTGGCAGTTCTCCACCCATACTTCTTATCTTCGCCTTCGTAATCGGTGTGCTTGCCGTTGAAGCCCTCTACGCGGAATAGCTTGTCACCATACTTTTGGTGACACAACCTCATGTAATCGCGCCATAAGAGTTCCATTCTGACGGTCTCTGTGCCTTGATTATCACCTTCACCAAAACCATCAGCCCCTTTGTACTTGGTGCCCGTTCCATCCTCGTAGGCCACCAAAGCGTGGTGGATCTGGCGAGCGGTGACGCATCCCTGTGCGAGGTACGCAGACAGCTTGGTACTGAAGTCCGGTCCAAGGAGGCCGTTCCTGGAGTCCTTGTAGCTTTTCATGCCTCCGCTCATGACGAGATGGTCGATTCGCTTATGAGCTGATGTCTCTCCGCCTCTGAACGGGTGGGATGATTCTGCCTTCTCCGGAAAGTCTGGCAGGTCCTCTAGGAAGTTCTTCACCGGCCTGACGACGGCGTCAACCAACTCCTCGCAGGTGCCTGGGATATTGAATGGTGGTTGCTGACTTGGAATCATGTCTATGTCGGGATATGCAGGCAAGGCCCCCTTTTCAGGTACTGGCAATGTCTTCCTTGCCTTCTCACGCAAGGGCTCTATTTGTTTTCGGTAGGTGGTGAAGACATCGGGGAGATCGTTGAGATGTGTAATACCCGTATCTCGACTGTAACTCGAGGATTAGTCAATCTATCTTTTTTAGGCCTTTCTTTAATCTTTGTCTTTTTCCTCGTTAAAATGCACCATGGGGGCAGGTGGAAAACCTACTCGTGGATAAGGTATTTCTCGTCATCCCATAGCTTGAAATCTATGCCACTTTTTGCACAAAAAGATGCCACAGTCTTCTCGTCACTCTTCTCCTCTGAGCCTTCGTGGCTTGTCATCCATACAGCTCCAACTTGGCATTCCTTTGCTTTGAGCCCTTCGACCAGAGACTTGATGACATCCTTGTATGGTCCGGCACGGACGAGGAGGTCACTGCCAATCGATTGAAGGCTTGTCTTGAGATCCCAAACCGACTCTGCCAGGAACTTGGCACGATATGGTCCACATCTTGCATACCCTCCAACGGCGCTTTTGGGGGCAGGATGTGGGTTTTCACTCCCCTTTGGAACAAAGCCGGAGAGGTCAATCTGTTGTGCAGGAAAGACGTACACGGGGAGAAGGTGTGAAAACCCGTGTTTCGACTCTGGATTGGCGAAGTGGTGGAATATGGGGTTGTCTGACAAGCGAAGCTCCCTGCGCATCGCATAAATGACAACCTTTGACTGTGCCATATTGGACAACAGGTAAGGATAGGGTCCCTAGAGATATCGGGGTTTCGTCTTGGCGTATGGGATGTTGAAACGTTCACCCAACCCAGCTGGATAGCGTAAGCTAAGTGATATCAGATGAAGCTAGACCAAGGTCAAGTGGATATATGGTTGTGTCAAGTTGATTTTGGGGTCGTCTGGTCAACCCGGCCGTGCTATGATGCGCCTTGACGTATGGAATTGAAGACTCGCAGGCTCTTGGGATGAAGACTGAACGGGTGCAAGTGTATGTTGTTAGGATGCCGATAATGATGAGGCACGAGACGATGTACCCGCGACCATCTGACGAGGAGGAGGGTATAGTCGACTCAAATATGCCTTCAAACAGCCGTGATGGAGCTAGAACTCGTATGCAGGCGTGTGGTAGATTGTGATGGGAAAGATGAAGCTGAGCAAGGACCCTGGTAGGCCGGGGAGACTAGTAGAGGAGATGGGGGGAGTGGAGGAGCACGAGAAGGATTTGTGACGACCGAGGACTGGTCCCGGGAACTAAGGGTATGCAACATCCGGACGATGGGGTACATACTGCGATGATGTATCTGTATCTGGAGAGATATGTCTGTCCAGTCCCTGCGAGGAAAGACCCTGGCAGCAGTTGGCACAAGGACATGATGAGCATCTGGTCGAGGGGCGAATCGTGACATGGATGACATGGCTGATTTCTCGCCGGCAGTCGATGCCCCTTTCCGAGCCATACTACGCCATACAGAGAGAGAGAGAGGGAGGGAGTACTACTGTAGTACCTCGAATAGCTAGACCGAAGTTAATTAGACGAAGGCCCCAGGAGTCTCCTCCGATGGACATGGCGATGTGTGGGGCCCAAGAGCACAGCGGGATCGTGAGATGCATCGATGGTGGACGGGAATCCATCATTGGTTTCCATTCCCCTCCAGGACCGCGGTTGCAAGTCAGGATGCAGGGTCCCTGTTCACTCCATTTCCACAGCGTCGTGGTTATCCGTGTGCAGTGGAGGAGGAGTGTGGACATCCATCGAAGTCAATGGCGGCAGACCTAGGTAAGCAGAAGGTGTCGCCATTCCATTGTCATTTCCCCGGCCGTTAACCGGTTGCCGGCCCAGACCATGACGCATCTGCATCCAGTAGTAGTCCAGGGGCAATATTACTATCTGCTAGCTCGCAGTCCTTCCTTCCCTTGGTACATACCTCTGGATTTGCCCCGTACATAGAGCTAAGGTACAATAGAAACATGTGCGAAGGAGCGAGAGACTAACAAGAATGGAGGAGGAAGGAAGGAAGGAAGGAAGCTGGCACCGGGCTGCTGAGGCTCTGATCGGATGAGACGAGAATCACATCTTTGTCCGTTTTAGGAAAGGACAAGTAGAAATGGCTTGCTCTGTGTGGTTGCGTGTGCGTGAACTGGAGGGAGCTACTATGGTGAGATGGGGCGGCGGGGCAGGGAACGGCGCGATCTCAACGACATGTCTTGGCACAGCGTGATCGGTTGGGCGCACTGTACGTATAATCCAAGTCAAGAAAATTCGACTGATGAAGGTGGGTCGCCAAGAATGGCAGGCCAGTCCCAACCAGAGGTAGGTTTTGTCCCTGGCAGAAGGCCTGTTGTTTGCCAAGATCCAGCCAAATCCTCGACAATCCTCCACACCTTTCCGCAACACTACGACTAAAAAGTAACCTTAACACCCACCCGCCCGGTGCGGACAACTCCAGACTCCCATTTCAGCTTCCTTCTCCCAAAGCTCAGCTTGGATCACAAGATGACGGACGTCGTAATAATCATGGGCACTTCGGAGGTCTATAAGTTTCCTTTTTTTTTCTTTTCTCACCCCCAGGTACCCATAAGTTTGACAAGGAGTATCTCAAGTCCCTGACTGGGTCGAATCCATCCTCGAACCTGCGGTAGGTTGGCTCAAGTTGGAAGAGGTATGGAGGCACCGAGCAAGGGACATGCCACCAACTGATAGTAGATGTTTTCCATCACAAAAACATCACAAAACCAAGCAATGTCGGTGAGGGCTTGCTCCACCCCGAAAGACCTCGCCAGCAACAGCGACCGAAGGAAAGATGGCTTTTTGGAAATTACCATCCAGACTCTCCGCCATGTCTCGTTCTCGCCGGCCTTTCTGCTGGGGTTGATATTGTGACTCGCGACCCTGCAACGCCCACAACGTGCTGCGGGTGCAACACCCACTAAGCGCCTCGCTGAGGTTATCCTAGAAGGAGCCCTTTCGGTAATTGCATTTCCTTCCTTTTCTTCCAACTAACTGCCGCGGATGCTGCTCCGTTTCTAGTGCAACCTCCTGCGTCAAGGTCCATCTCCACCAAGCTATCGATTTTCCGAGCAGCCTCTAAAGCCTCCTAGAAGCCTACTAAAGCAACACATTGCTCGGAAGAGAGACATTCCGGGGAAACATTGCCGATTGACGGGTCCCGGAACCTTCCGTCATATCTCTCGCCGGCTATTGACCCTGAGTCAATGGCAGTGACGGTGACGGTGCCCGTCTGAAGATATTAATCCACGCATGGCGTTCCTTGGTAGACCAGGTGAGCGCGGGTTCGGCTATTGTTCGGGCGTGATTACCAGTACCCTGACCAACGAGCTTTCATACGGTCCTTCTAGGCTTCAGAGGTCCTCATCAATGCTTCCATGTGCTTTTCAACTAAATGGTTCAGAGTCAGTCAAACATATGACCCCATTTCCTTGCCCGGTTATTGCGCCATTTTCTTTTTTTTTTGTCCCTTGAAAACATTTGAGGATCTTGAGCGTCTGGCTGGTGGGCTTACAGCGCACTGCTAAGATACTGTAGTGTAGCTGGAATTCGTTCAAGCGTTTATTATTTTTTGGTGTTCAGAAAACCTTATTGACCACAAACCCATGTCGGGAAAAGAACAGTGCAAAAACCGGTTAAAACGATGGACGAGGGCGTCCATGTACATGCTCTCTTGCAGACAAAGAACAACGGCGTGGTTACGACATCTTACACTAGTCAATCGCATTACGTTGGCAGTACGCCAACGATCACTGCCATGGTACCTATTACATGAATGGCACTGTAGCTCAAGCGGTTGTCGAAACCGCAGCGAAGCTTTCAGAGGCTTCGTTGAATGTGAACCCCCGCCGCTTGCATTTCGGACAGGACCTCTTCTCGTCTTCAAACAGTGTACTCATGTGATGCAGAGGTCCATCATCCGGGGCCCATCATTGAATCCCTTCAGTGACCCATTCGGCCGGTATTAATCAGTCTGAAAGACCTTGCCCATAGTGCTTCCTTCCGATTCGCCCATTGATCTCGAGATCAGATCCATTCATTTTCTCGACGCGGGCGACTTGGCAACTGAGACCCTTATCCCTAGCTTAAGATACGATCCAAATGAAGAAATTCAGGGTCGTCAAGTCCCCAGGTCCAATTTTTGCTAGACGTCAATCCCGAATCCCAACGGACTGGCAATGTCTCACATTGAATGGAGCCAGGAGCCATGCGAGTATAACATGTTTCGTATCACCGCAACGCGTGCCAGCGCAAGAAAATGATTACTTCGAATCACTTTGATACCAAGAAGGGCCGTTGGAATGGCTGACGCGTCAAATCCATCACTCCACTCCGTCCCCTAAACGGCAACTTGAGCTTGTGTCTCGGTATCCGGAGTTCACTTTTGGATTAGAACGTTGTCTAGAAGATCAGCACTCCCCTAATGGAAATCCTCAGCCTATTCTATGAGCAGGGCTGGTATGTAAGATCGGCAACCAGCATCTTCATTTGTACAACTGTTACAAACGCATATGAAGTACAGCGTACACGGCCGAACAAAGTTTACGAACAATATCACTGCAGTATGGCCAACTCAACCTACCGCCTATGGGTTTCCCATATGCCGTTTATGTTAACAGACCAACATCATCACGCGCTGAGGTTCATTCACTATTCGAGGCTTCAAACGTCATTCGCTGATTTGGTGGCGGCAGTGAGGGATGGCGTTCCGATGATATTTAACGTCTGCCTCTGTGATGTATTCTAACGTTACTTTTTCCGAGGATCGTTAACATACATCCAATTGCTTTGCCCTTTCTTACCACGAGGAACAACAGCCCGATACTATGACTACACATACCACTCGAAAATGAGTCGAAATGTCGGTCTGATTGATTCGGATTTGTAGACAAAGTTTTCCAAGGTCAGGCGAAGAGGATTTCTACTATTTTCCTCATTGTGGAAAATTTCCGAAGGAGCACAAAGGCATTGGTTTCGAAGTAAACTACACACCCAAAACCTAATCAACCTACTGTAACAGAAAGAAGGAGATGTCTCAGGAGAAGACGATTCGGTGTGGAATTTCCAATAACACGCAAGTGTCCTGCCGTGTACATTTGTCTCTTGACGTTGTTTCTCCGAGAAAAACCGCCGCCATGGAAGCAGACTCTTTGCCTTCCATTGGTCTTACTGCAGTCAAAGAAGAGACAAGATAGACAACGTGCATTCCTACTCACGACTCTTGTTGCGAAATCACGTTCTCGGCCCATCAACGGTCCTCATAGTCGTCACAGGGCTCTCTGATCCACATTTTTTCGCAAGCATACGCTCATCGATCACAAAATGCACGGTTCGATGAACCCCCGCAACCAATTCCTCGTCACAGAACAGACTCGTTGAATCAGACCCTTCTCTTCGTTCCCCGATCTCCCTATTTGAGTGTGACTTCCCTCATCAGCACGTGCGCCAACCCGTGGGGCCTCTTGGAGCCATTCACCCCGAATCCAGCATGTCAAGGGACCCTATTGTTACATAGCAAACTGGAAAAGCTAATGCCGCTACGTACACGTGTACTATGTACGTTGCCTTTCCCGGCTCGGCAACGGGGCTCCCCAGCCACACATTACGCCGTATCTACATACTGTGCAGTTTAACATACCGTACGTGACGCCGTGAGGTTACAAGAGACTGGGGAATGCTTACCGAGGGATCATCATCGCCTCGTCGTCGGTCGAGGGACATGGCAGGGGAAAAGGTCCCCTAATTCACATAGGTGAGCAGGGTCGTGGGTAAAGTAAACCGTTCTCTTACCCCTCTGTCTCTATCTCAAACCTGCCATAGTCATCGCTCTACCCACTCGGCCGCTGCTATTGTCTACCTTCTCATCAAGGTCGAAGCAAAGACGACAGGAATTGTTATACAAGCTTCCCGTACGACTTGTGATGCCTGAAGCCGAGTCGGAGCCGAGCGAAATCCATTCGCAGAGCCCGCCCGCAAAGGCCCTCGTTAAAGATCCCGTAAATGGGCCGGATGGATCCCCACGGTTTATTACTAACAAAGGTAACTGATCGGCAATCCCAGGTCGGGGACTAGGGACTAGAAAGTCGGAATTCCGTCCTCTGCTCTTTATGGGTGAGGGTGATGAGAGAGAGAGCCTCTATCCGCTATATCGCTCCAGCTGCTAGGATGGGTAGAAGGACCATTTGAAAGTGAAGCGAACGAAATGATGGAGTCCATTCTCAATCTTTGGCTCCATCTCTCTACCGCTCTTTTTTTTCTTTATCGTCTCTTTCTTGTTTTTGACCCCCCCACCCCCTCACTTTCTCCAGGCTCCAGCAACCTCGGCTTGCAAGGTATCAACATGAACAGCAACATGTTTTCCATTGTAGAAGGCTTGATACCTTCACTGGCCTCGCCCGTACCCAAGACCCAGTCTGATAACGGACAATCGTCCATGGCCCGTGATTGGCGTTACCCCAAAGTCCCCTTGCTCATATTGAGTGGTCTCGAGGTTTTCGGTGAAAGAATATCCCGCTAGTGTAGAGCCGGTCCCTTTGATACATAATTGCGAGATCATCATGGCCTGATGTTGGATCTTTTTGGAGGGCCCGTTGACTGCCCCAGTCCTTCAAGTGGATGAATCGTAATCACGGCCAATTGTCCGTAGCTTGTGATTGGCTGTATCCTGCGGGTTGGGGAGGTTGAGGGACGTGGAGTAAATTGGAACTTGGAGTCTTGGACAAGGAAAAAGGTCTTGGCTTCTTGGCTAGACCGGAGTCAAAGTTCCCGCTCCCCCAACGAACCCGACGACGAGTGCTGGTGAGTTTGGAAACCCGTAAGGGCGGTCCCGGTCCGGCCCGGTCCTCTACCAACACCCCTATTCACTGTTTCGGTGACTACCACGAAATTGGACATTGGGAAGTGAAGAGAACGAAACAAGGCGAACAGTCAAAGTCAAAATCACTGGCTTATCAATCAACCACTGTGTAAAATACACTAACTACACTAGAGTTACCGTTTCTTATCATCCAACCCGGATTCGATCTCCATGCTGTTCTGTCCAATCATGAGGTCTGCCTGCCACGTTGCGGCGTCGCTTGCAGGTCATTCTATACACTAGAAGTAATCGGTAGAATAGTTTGGGGATGAATTCGGCTTGGATGTCCGGTTGTGAAGGTCTCCAGGAGACCAACATGGCTGTTTACGAACTGGCTATTGGGGGGTACCGTAAACCACTCCGAGCATCTCGCTGCTCAAGCTTACAAAAGACTCTTCTATGAAAGCGGACACGGTGAAGCAAGGCAGGATGCAGCGAAAAGAGGGTCGAGTGACTTGAGTCTCCCCCTGGAGGCATTTGAGGGTGAAGCAGGGTGCCTCTGGTAGTCAGAAGATACCTGATGTGTACATGGGAGGAATCCATCGAGAATGTGAGATGAGTTAGGAGTTGGGTTATGACTTTACTCGAATGGGCAATATTTAGAGGTTGGTTGAGTAAGCGGGAAAAGTCATGGGGTATCCAAATCCAAGCTATTGAGAGAGAGAAAGAGATAAGACTGAAGCCGAGGCTGATGATGATTACCCTATCTATTCTTTGGATAGGTATATTCGTGTTATCAGGGATTCGATTACAATACCTCTCTGTGAAGTCTAGCGGTCTATATGCTCGCTCCAATTATGTCTAATGAAGTACAAACGAAACCAAGGCAAGAGCACGCTTCTGGAGAAACCGGAGAAGCAGTGCAACCGGGCAAGACAAATAAACATAGATAGACACCTCCCGCTCCTACTTAGAAACGAGCATTCTCACCCTGATCAGCCAATCCGCTAACCGTCAATCCTCCCTTCCCGCTCTTCCCCTTTCCACCCACAAACAAAGCCTCCGCAACAACGGTTGCCTTGCCCGTCTTCGCATCATGTATCGACGCATCCAGGAAGATCTTGTAGTGGCTTTTGCCGCGCTCCTTCTCCGGCAGCTCGTCGTCGCTCCTTGGTTTGACACGAATGACGTAGAACTTGGTAGCGTTCGTAGTCGACACGTAGTTCAGCTTCAAGTTCGCCGTCAGTCCAGACCGGCCACCCCACTTCTTGAACGCCGCGCGGCCGCAGCTCTCGTCGAGGAGAGTCGCCAGACAGCCGCCGTGCACGACGCCGGGCCAGCCTGTGGTGGCGGGGCCGAAGAAGATGACGCTGACGCACTCACCCGAGTCCTTGTTGTAGAAGACGCGGTGGTAGCCGCCGATACCCTTTGAGCCGGCCATTGCGCCGGCCGAGATGTGCTGTGCCCGGTGCTCCGGGCTAAGCGTCTCGTATGCGTCCCATGACTCCCAAGCTGGGTCGGCTTGAAGTTCCTGGACAATTTTTAGGTTTTCCGCTTGCCGGTGGATGATCTTGGTCTCCATGAGGTCAAGCTCAGAGCCCGGAACCAGAGGGGGCGGGGGAGAAACGATCGCTCTGAAGCCGAGGCCGAAGACGGCGCCGAAGAGGAGGAGAGACCCATAGCCGATAATCTTCCATACACGACTGCGCTTCTTGGGCTGAGGGGCGAGCTCGGGCTGTGGATGAATGGGCTGTGGCTGAGGCGGCTCAATTTGGCGCCATGACTGCGAAGTCGAAAGGAGCCGGAGTTGATGTGGTACTGGTGAGTAAGTTGTTGGAAGAGTCTTGCACGATCCCCTGAAACCGATCACAGAAGCGCGTGGAGTGGCTGTTGAGGGTTGCGCTAGTGCCACGGCCAAAACCCGGCGCTGCTGTTGAGGGTTGCACCGTATTCTGGAAGCCATGCTTCTCTTTCTATAAAACGGTTCCTGATCACCTTTCCGCTTCTGTGATGGGGCAGACGGGATGACGACGACGGAGAAGACGCGGAGTCGGGGCAACCACAGAGACAATCCAGGGGTACGATGGTGGCCACAGGGGTTTCAGGATGCCTGTCCCAGGGGCCAGGGTTCCGGGTTCAAAGAGTGTTCTGGACCTTTCAGTTACAGTTGCTGATTATGGCTGGATGAGACCGAGAAAAGGCGTCGGTCGTCCTGAGTACGTAGTGTAGTAAGATTGGGCCACGATGGTGTTGCGTTGCTGTTGCCGAGCCTGGGTCGACACGGTTGAATTGCCCTGGCTGACTTGCGCCGACCATCTCCGGCTCCTGTGATTGGCCAATTCCCCGGACGGATCTCCGGGGCTGCCGTCTCGGCAAGGGTCTGTGCATTGTGCATCAAGGTCTCCGGGGAGATCCACCACTGAAAGAGTGCCTGTCTGTGCTGTGCAGTCTGTGCCTGAGAGTTCGATGCTGTGCTCCCGATCATCACAGGGTTCTCTGCCATCTCAATCGACGCCGGGACCTTTTTTTTTTTTTTTTTTTCACCATCACCAAACTCATCTCCAGCTTCAACCGCCCGTCAGTTACTAGTTATCACACCCCACCCCAACGCTCACTCAAGGATCGGCCGGCCCAGTACCACTTTCTGGGTCTCTGCTGCATGATAGTGCGCGTCACATATGCGACGTCCTTTGATTGCACAAAATTTCCCTGATCGCCGCACGAGCTGTCGATAGCCGAGCACAACCATAGAGATCAGATGGATTGAGTAATGAACTCGTCCTGTCATCTCAAGCTCACGCACATGAGAAAGCGCTCTGGAGAAGAACCGACCGTACTTTCATTGTTCGGATGACAGGCTTTGCTTCTGTCTGTCTGTCAGATGTAGACCGGACATGACATCACAAGTGCACGTCTTTGCTTAGTGAGAGCAGTGTTTACTTAGCACGCGATGTACTGTGTAGGCAGCGCAACAACCGAATGGGACTCTTCCAGCAAAAGAGTCAGACTTGTCGCTTAAGTTGGGCTCTCGGGCATGAAGCAATCAGAATGCCTACCTTATCGTTTTTCTTTTCTTTTTTGGTTATCCGCGATGGCCCGTTGGCGTACTTCCCCTCCCGGGCCTACCAACTTCCCCATTTATTCCAATGCTTGGCAAGCGGACGCACTTCCGATGTTTCTCCCGGCCTCTGGATCTGAACATCATGGGAGCTCCAACAGTCTCGGATCCTGGAACTGCCGTGGTCGACGTGGCCGTTCCCAAGTCTCCGTCGACTCGATGCTCTTCTCGATTCCATTGTCCCTGGCATATATTTGAAGTGGCCTAGTTCTTCCTTTTTCTCTCCTGATCCTCTTCTATCAGAGTCTCTGCTCTGGACTCATTCGACGTGTCGGTTGCGTCTCTTAGCAATCCGGGCCTTTCACAGTAGGACAAAGCCAGATCGACGCCCCAGCGCCAACCTCCATAGGTTTCTTTCTCATATGCACAGGTCTTGCTTCATCTCTCATGACAAGATAGGCTTCTACGTCCACGGCTCTATATGACAATAGCGCCAACAAGCTATAGAGACTGCCCAAGATGTACGACTATGCTTTTGTGTGAGTACCAGATCTGAAAGCCACCACCCTTTAGTCCTGGGAAACATCATTGCTGATGAGATACATGATAGTCACTTAAAATTCACGGTACCCGTGGCGGTACTTCTCACCGCTATCGCCTATCCTATTCTCAACAGGATACATCTCATTCAAACAGGCTTCCTCGTCTTCGTCGCCTTTACCGCCGCTCTGCCATGGGATGCCTACTTGATTAAGCAAAAAGTATGGTCTTACCCACCAGAAGCCATTGTTGGGCCGCGTTTGCTTGGAATCCCCTTTGAAGAGCTGTTCTTCTTCGTGATACAGACTTACATCACGTCGCTCGTGTACATCCTCTTCAACAAACCGGTGCTGCACGCGTTGCACCTCAACAATCAACAAAACCCGCCAGCATGGATGAGGGTTGCCAAGGTTACCGGCCAGGTAGTCCTCGTAGCCTTGTCGGTGTGGGGATGGAAGGCCGCTCAGGTTCATCAGGAAACAAGCTATCTCGGCTTGATCCTTGTTTGGGCTTGTCCGTTCTTACTGGCTATCTGGACCCTCGCTGGGCGCTTCATTCTCAGCCTACCATGGTACGCGACGGTGCTTCCGATGTTCCTACCCACCTTCTATCTTTGGGCGGTAGACGAGTTTGCCTTGCACAGGGGTACTTGGTCCATCGGATCGGGGACGAAGCTCGATTTTTGTCTGTTTGGCAAGTTGGACATTGAAGAAGCCACGTTCTTCCTGGTGACCAACATGCTCATCGTTGGCGGTATGGCCGCGTTCGATCAATATCTGGCCGTCATTTACGCTTTCCCAACTCTGTTCCCCAAGGTCAACCGGTATCCGACACCTCACATGCTTCTTCAAAGCCGTCTTATCAACACTTCCAGGTACGATCTTGAGCGCATTGAGGGCCTGAGAGAAGCGGTCGAGAGACTGCGCCTGAAGAGCAGGAGTTTTTACCTGGCCAATTCGCTCTTTTCTGGTCGACTCCGCATTGACCTGATCCTGCTGTAAGTACCCATTCAGCCTGATCAAAGTTCCGGACTTGAATTAACAAACCATTTCAGGTACTCCTTCTGTCGCCTGGCTGATGATCTAGTCGACGACGCCAAATCCCGCCGCGAGGTCTTGTCCTGGACCGCGAAGCTGAACCACTTCCTTGATCTGCACTACAAGGACTCGGACGCCACCGAGGACCCCAAGAAAAAAGGGGAGCGAATCGACGCCTACATCAAGACAGCGTTCCCTCCCTGTGCCTACCAAGCCCTCCACCTCCTGCCCACTCACATTCTTCCTCCCAAGCCTCTGTACGATCTCATCAAGGGTTTCGAGATGGACTCACAATTCACCTTCCACGGTACTTCCGACTCTACGGATCTCCAATACCCCATCGCCGACGACAAGGACCTTGAGAACTACGCTATCTATGTCGCCGGCACCGTCGGCGAGCTCTGCATCGCCCTCATCATCTACCACTGCCTGCCAGACATGTCGGACACTCAGAAGCGCGAGCTCGAGACCGCCGCGTGCCGGATGGGCATCGCGCTGCAGTACGTCAACATCGCTCGCGACATCGTCGTCGACGCTCGTATCGGGCGCGTTTACTTGCCTACCACCTGGCTCAAGAAGGAAGGGTTGACGCACAAGATGGTCTTGGAGAACCCCGAGGGTCCCGAGGTCATTGAGCGGATGAGAAGACGGCTTTTGGAAGATGCGTTTGAGCTGTATGGGGGCGCGAGGCCTGAGATGCAACGGATACCGAGCGAGGCTAGGGGCCCGATGATTGGTGCCGTTGAAAATTATATGGCGATTGGAAGGGTGTTGAGGGAGAGGAAGGAGGGGACGGTGTTTGTGAGGAAGGAGGGGAGGGCTACGGTCCCGAAGCGAAGGAGGTTGAGCACGCTGTTGAGGGCGTTGTATGAGCAGTAGATGATGGTGGTGGTGGTGATGGTGGTTGGTGGTGTTAGGCTAGTTTGATGTGGTGTGGTCCGGCATAGAAGGTTTGATGACTTAAGAGTTCCTTTTGTTGTCTGTATATATCGTCCTCTTTATGTATAGAGAAAAGCTGATGACTCGTGGGAAATTATATGAGATGTTAGAATCCTGGAAGAAGTGCGAGTGAACAATGAGGGTTGAGACCCAGGTGGTTCAGATAAGATGAGGCGATATCAGGATGTGGTCGAGACTGAGCACATTCCGGATGGTGGATATTGATTACTTGCAGTGCGGTGCGCTGCATAGTTATGTGCGATTTACACCCTCGTGCGTGCCAGAGGTGCTTCCAAATTGCAGGTGTATTTATTCGGGTATGCTGCCTAATGGATAGAGGCATGTATTTACTTGAAATTCAGAACTTACAGGTGAGTACCTGACTTGACGATTTATTCATCTCCGTATCCGAAGCTTCATATCCGTAATACCTGTCTTCTAAGAGGAATTTTTAATAGATAACTTTCAGGGAAGCCCAAACTTGTACACTATAAACAGTGATCTCCGTGGTTAGTTACGTTGATGCAAGGCCGAAAACACAATATGACTTTGAAACAAGTTAAACAAACTTCTCAAGACAGATCTCCTAACACATGTTGCACAACCACGATTTTTACCGTGTTCCACAATATTCGCCAAAGCTGACCACGAGGGCAGCGATCTGTGTCAGTTTGACTTACATCACTTGCATCTCGTTCGACGACCGAAAACTTGTTGACCCACAAGGCTGCCAACACTGTATTCAAAACGCTTCTGGACACTCCAGAAACTGTCACGAGTTCTGTTCCGCAAGTGTACACATACGGCATCACCTAATAATCTCTTGGATGTCTCGTATACTTCCTTCTTTTTCCTTGGCAGATAGCTTGTCGTCGGCTTCGGCAAGTGTAACCGTTCATCAAACCCACCTGCTTAGCTTCTGGGCGAAAGGCAGAAACAAAGATAAGAAAGGTTCAGTGGAATAGACCAATGAAGATCATATGAAGTCTTCCATTCGGAGTTTGATAGTAATTGTCCAACATTACTACACTACTTGGCGTGGTACCCCATTCCGGACGCTGTCGCCGATTCGGATGCGAGGCATGACTTAATGGAAAGATGGAGGGAGGAAGAGAGGATGACGTCGGCGGCGCAGGAGAGAAAAGGTCCAGTCCATGACGGAAAGATGAGGTGGTCAATGCTCTCTGTGTACGGGCTATGTGGAGCAATGGGCATTATAAAAGGGATAAGTGGGGCCATTTACTTTCTCTTTTAGGAAGACGGGTCGCAGTGACGTCCAGCCAGGTCGCTGCCGCAGGGCAGGGGGTGCTTGAAGGCCTGCACTGCCCTGGTGCAGTGTGCACTGCGGCGGGACTGCACTGCAGGAGCGGGTTCCCGCAAACAGCATTTGATGGTCGGCATCTGCCATGAGCTCTGGGCGCTGCGTCATGCATCGTCCGTTGTCCCCACCAAGCAGACGTGATGATTGTCACTCTCAAAAGTTCGACAACCACAAAGCCTTCATTCTGACCCGTTCATATGATGATCAGTGGGTAGGGTAGAGGTAGGCTCAGCTTGATGGGAAGTCAATGAGACCAAGGGATTGGATTCTGTACGTACGTCGGTTCGGGTGCTACCCCGAATGTCTTGATCTGAGGTTGGAAGACCCTTTCCTGATCTGCCACAGTCCCATCCATCCCTTCAACATTCCCACATAAAACCCTCCAGCCGCACTAATTTCCAGCTCTATATTTTGATGTCTTTGAACTTGACCCTTATTCCATCCAGAACGGAAGTAATACACTGTGATACCCCAGAGCCGTTCATCGTGATAAGTCGTTGGGTGGTAGAACCACCTTGATCTGTTATCATTTTCCCACTTACTTATACTCTCCCCGTCCCTTCGGATACCCAGCGAACATACCTATCCAACGCATTTCTTTCAGCCACAACTGAAACCTATCTAAACCGCGGTTGCTTTCATCACTTGTCTTGGGTCAGTACATAAGGCGGTACAAGTAGGTGCACTGCATCGACGACGTAAGTCGATCCGATCCGGGCCCCTCTTCCACTTTTCTTTGATCCTGCCGTCCCTCTCACCGATATCTTGACTAACACTTACGGTACACCGTGACTATAACAGCATTCCTAACCTTTAAACCTAATAACACCCTACTCTTCCTGTTACAACCATTATTATCAACCTAGAAGTCTTTACAGACAACAGTTCATCAAGATGAACAAAACTCGTAAGTTGATACTACTTGCCGTCCCGCTTACCATCTTCAACCACATGATCCCCTCCCCAACAGGTAACTAACCGGTCTTCCCCCACCAAAACACAGGCCCCCTCCTCGCCCTACTCTCCCTCTTCTTCATCGCCATCTCCCTCATCCTCCTATGGTTTGTCATCCTCTCCGGCATCACGCGGACCTCGCCCCTTCGACAGACCTACTTCCTCCGCGCCGACACCAGCGGCATCAGCGGCGCCCGCGACGTCTCACAATGGACCTACTTCAAGGTGTGCGGCCTCAACAACCTGGACTGCGGCCCCGCCCGTCCTGCGCTGCCTCTCGGTGATGCCTGGGATAGCAACCCTACTGGTGCGCCCGCTGGTCTTACGGGCAAGTATGGCGGACATACGACCAGCCATTACTTCTGGTACATGTGGCGTTTCGGCTGGGTCTTCTTCCTGCTTGCGCTCCTCTTCGAGACTTTGGCTTTCTTCTCGGGCTTCTTGGCTTGTTTGGGACGCGTGGGCGCTGCGGTGTCGGGAATGATTGCTTCTTTGGCGCTGGTTATGTTGAGTATCGCCGTTGCTTTGATGACGTATGTGTTTGCTCCCCAACTACCCTTTCCCACCTGTTCCCCCTCTCCTCCCCACCCCAATTCTTCTTCCCCGCACCCCTACACTAGACCCCAACAAATCGTCGGCAACAGAGAGACATGGAAGTCATCATGTAACTAACTAACTGACCCCCTTCACAGCGCCACCTTCGTTAAAATGCGCAACCATTTCCACCGCGACGGCCGCGAGGCCCACCTCGGCCGGTACGCCTTCGGCTTCGCCTGGGGCGCCTGGGCCGCTTTAGCCATCAGCACCGTCTTGTTCCTTTTGGCTATGCTCAAACGCGACAAGAACCACTATGTCAACCGCCGCGCCACTTATGCTACCAACGGTCACGATCACGTTGTCGCCGACGGCCCCGTGACGGGCCCTAGCGAGGGAAGAAAACGTGGCGTTTTCAACTGGGGCCGCCGTAGCAACAGTGGCAAGTCCTTCGATGGACGGAGGGTTAAGGATGACTACTAAATGCAATGCGCAACTACACAGCGAGCAAACCGGTCATACCGCCATCGCCGGCGCCGCCGGTAATGAGCGGTGGTCCGGCGCCGGCACCGGCGTTGGGAACGGCGATTCTGGATCATTCAAATGCGCATCCGTATGCACCTTACCGACCGCCCCGTCTTGCGAGATCAGGTCTGGCGGCTTAAAACCGATGAGTTAAACAAACAAGAAGAAAAGAAAAGAAAAAAAAATAAAATAAAAAGGGACGAGAAAGGAACACGTAAAGAGGAGATGCCTGTTAGTCGGACGGACATTTGGACTTGTGATGTATGGTGGCAAGATGGTTGCAGCTTTAACGAGAGACAAAACTGACGAGTCTTGTGATGATGAAATGAAAATGAGAGATGATACCTTTTGGGAGGGGGCGGAACGTTTGTTTTTACTTGGATTTGGTTCTTTTTCTGAAGGAAAGTTTGACGAAGGAAGAAAGAGGAAGAGACTGAGATTCACCTTGTAAAGGCGCGAGCCCTTTTCCTTGATCGGCGGTTCTTAATAGTCTCTTTGGCATTCGATGTCCTATGCCACCTTTAATTAATTAATACCTTATGATTGCATTGACCGATTCATGCGTGCTGTGTGAAGTTGTGGTGGCTGAATAAACCGGTATTTGGATGACTTGTGAAGATCAATGTACCAATAGGAACATGTTTGCATGACCAAACAACCACGGAATGGTGTCAACGGCGCTTCGACCCCCGACAAAGTATCGGAACGCCCAATTCATGAATATGATATTACCTCCACGCACAGTGTGATATATTGGCAGAACCTGGAAAGAGCGACCCGCTTGGCATAGGCAACGAGAAGAGAAGAAATTCTTGTTCGTCTGGATTTGGAAAGAAAACAATACCCAGATCGAGTGACCAGGCCTCCTGTTTACTGTTCAGACACCCAACTCAACGTCACTTCATATCACTGATTCAGCATCTGAAAGGTGGAAAAAATTGTAATATAGAGAAATAGATACAACAACAAAAATCCCAACGGAGATTTCCGGATTCTACCGTGTACTTGAATCCCAGTAATGCTCATGCTACCCGGCCTTCCTTCTTTCCTTCCCCTGTATTCGTATTTGTATGATTGTACACACGCTATAAATGAACAGGTGGACAGCAGAAAAAGAACACGACAAGATGAGCGCATCCAACTAGCCTTTGAGAGAGACAAACAGTCAAATAGACCACAACTCATCTAAGCGGTAATGCCCGGGCTCACTTGATCCAGCGGTGCAGCGTGCAGAGCGGGCTTCTCGGCCTTATCACTGAGCAAGCCCTTGAGCTTGCGGTCCAGGACGTTGGTGACCCACTCAGCGACCTCACGATCGCCCTGGTCGTTGATCGGTCCGTTACTGTTGATGTCGAGCGAGCCGGTGGCGTCGGCAAGCTGGTCGTCCGCGGCCTTCTCTTCGGCTTCCACTTCTTCCGTGATGGTCTCGGGCCTGCCGAGGGACTTGATCCATGGGTGCATCAGCAACATCGGGTAGGTGTGGCGCTTGGCAGGGATCTTGTTGAGACAGGACTTGACAAAGTCCTGAGCTGTGCCGGAGTAGCCCTCACTTGGGA
Source organism: Neurospora hispaniola (assembly GCF_033458365.1). Lineage (NCBI taxonomy): Eukaryota > Fungi > Ascomycota > Sordariomycetes > Sordariales > Sordariaceae > Neurospora > Neurospora hispaniola. The sequence continues at coordinate 3,672,052 of NW_026944407.1, read as the reverse complement.
GGCCGGGAGGGTCACCCTCAACGATGGCCTGGATCGTTCATTCTGTTAGCTTGTGTGTACGCTTTAGGGATGTGGATAGGGAAGCAGAAAGAAGACTTACACTGAGTTGACTGAAGATTGTGCTAGAAACCTCAGGCGGGTATGGGTATCGACCCATGGCACACTCGATAATGGTGAGACCCAAACTCCAAATATCGCTTTGTACGCTGTAAGTCCCGGCAGCCGCGCCGCCCGCAGCTGACATGCCACCACCGCTGATGCGTTCTGGTGCCATGTAACTCTGGCAGCCAATGTTGGTCTTTGCTATACTGGCAACGAGATTTCCCGAAACGCCAAAATCGCAGATCTTGACTTGTCCATTCGTGTTGACCAGAATATTGGTGGGCTTGACATCGCGATGGATGATGTTGTGATCCTCTTTTAGGCACTTGAGGCCCATGATCGTTGCATATGTAATCTTGCGCAAGACATTTTCGGGGATACCTCCGGCATATAGCTTGTCTATACTGCCGCCATCCATGTACTCGATGCACATATATACCGCGCCTTCTTGGTAAAAGGCGCCGTAGAAATCAATGATGTAGGGCGAAGCGCACTCGTGGAGAATTACGAGTTCCTTGAGAATAGTGGAAAACTTGGATTCATCCAGTTCGAGTCTGATCTCTTTCATCGCCATGACCTTGCCTGAAATGCCACGCGCAGCGGCAGTGACAGGACTTAGTGGCGAGATATCGGAAACGTCAGCATCTGATGCCGACGCTTGTCGAGATAAAGACTGCTTGGTGTTCAAGCCTTGCCCAAAACGTGGAAGCTTGGGCTTACTATGTCGTACTTTGTAGACGGTACCATAGTTGCCCTTGCCTAGCTCGTCCATCACTTCGACCTCGTCTAGCGAGATACTGAAGGTCTGTCCGTTGGCGAAGTTGACGCCTGTCCGTGTGATGGTTGCTGCGTCTGCAAAAGTGATCCACCCCTTTTCTGCGTCAATGTAGTTCTTGAAATCGCTCAGCTTTGATCCGCGCCCTTCTCCATTAATGGCTGGCGCTTTGGCGTCTTCGGCGCCCATGTCTGATAGTTTCGGCGTGGCAGTCACCGGTGACCCAGGCCCTCCTGGTAGCCCTCCGAGCTTCATCGCTCGTCGTTCGCTCAGACTGGGGGCCTTTTTAGCTCCCAAACCGGCTATGGCAGGCGCGGATTTGGGGAAGCCTTGGGGCGGTGGTCGTGCTATACCTGGAGGTAACCGAAGGCCACCGGGCAGGCCGCCGGGTGCCGGACCACCGTGATTCATGTTCAAGTTCATGCTGTGTCCCATGCCCCCCATACTTCCCATCCCGCCCATGCCTGATCCCATAGGCCCCATACCTAGTCCACTATTCTGCGGCGACATGCTGGGTCGGGGAGCCATGCCCATCCGCTGTTGATGCAGAGCTCGTGCCTTTGCCATGAGGTCCGTTGGAAGATTTGCTGCGGATGCCGCAGGTCTTCGTGCGGCATTCAATGTCCCAGGAACACTCGAACTAGGGCTCATTGAATTCGTGTGTTGCGGGTCGGAGATGGTCCGTAATGATGGCACTCTGCGAGGCAGGTCGCCTTCTGGTGTGAAACCAGGCATCGCATCTGAACCTGAGCTTGGCGGGTCCATGGGCGTGCTTGCCTCGGACGACTCGTCGATTGAGCCCGGAGAAGCCGGGTTGCTCTCATCGTCATATTCGTTTGGGCTAGCTGGGCCGTGATCGGGGTCGTGGTCCGACATGATGCTGGCAAGTAGTTTATCTTGAGCGCTGTGCGATACTAGTTTTTTTTCTTTTTTGCTGCAGGCAAGTGCCAAAGTGTTGGTCGATGGAAGGTCTTTAGCAAAATGCGGCGCAAGCTGCTATTGATGTTGAAGCGGCTCTGAAAAGAGGGGCGGCAAAGGTATGGGATATATCGAGGCAGCGTGGGAGGAGCGATTTGCTGGTCGAGAGGCTACTCGAACTTGAGGTTGGGTCGGTATAGTCGTCGTCGTCGTCGAAGGGGAGGAGTTTCCGTAGAGGTTATGTAGGAGGGCGGAGAGGGCGTCAAAGAAGAGATAATCGAAAGCGCAACATCCAAAGATTTGGCTCTGGTCTCGCAAAGAGCTGCAAGGTGACGATGTTCGCAACCGATGACAAAGCACCACGCTACGATGGCTGGCCTGCTATGGATTGACAGGTGAGCGGGCAGGCCCAACAGAAAGTGAGCTAGTAATGGGGGTGCAAGCTAGGGTAGTTGGTAGATAGAGAGCTCTGAACACGGCTAAGAGGGACAGCGGCTGAGACTCGCAGGTTCGTGAACATGGGGTGTGATGGTGGAAGCAAGCCGTGGCTCTCGCGCGCTCTCTCTCTCTCTCTTTGTGAATAGAGAGAGGTAGGAATATGGAAGAGGAGGAAGAGGAAGAAAAGAAAGATAACGTACTAGTCGACGTAGGTAGTGCCCGGCGGAGTGAAAGGTCGATATCGACTATGGACCCGGTCCAAGATCCAGTCCAACTAAAGTAGGGAGGTACCTCAGTAGGGGACACAAAACGATGGAGGTGAGGTGGTATCGACGTTGGCTGGCGGGCGGGTTTTGGATGTAGGACTTCACTTGGTTCACCAACTTCTTGGTTGAGGTCACTCGAGGTTCCTAGGCTGGAAGGTCAGGTACTGCTGCCGGCGGGCATCTCATCACTTCAGCGGGCGGGCAGTGGGCACCTCCAAAGCACTGCCTGGGCAAACGCCGAGCAGCACGGAGCAGGGGCTTTTGCTCCGCATTTCGCAAAAAACGCCCCTCTAGGTGGTCCATGCCTTCCTTCCACTTCCCATCAAATCCCCATTTCCATTCCCGGTCTCCCGTCCCAAGCTCGCAGGGGAGGAAGAGGGAATGCGATATGCCGAGAATAGTGCCCCAGTCGTCTGAGCTAACGCTCCAAGGAAAACATCCCAGAATTCGCTGCGCCCACCAAGCATCGTCTGTCCGTCTTTTTCTGCCAACCATTGAACTCATGAGGAGGCTTGTATTGGTCCGCCAATATACGGAGCTTGCTCCAGCTGGTCCGCGGAGTTGCGGGCACCTGACCAGGTCTTCACTATACTGCGCAGTTAGCCACGACAGATATCATCCTATTTCACTGCTAGCTCAAGCCGGACACAGACAGTCGACAACGAGGTCGGTCGACAGGAAAAAAAAAAAAAAAAAAAAAAAAAAAAAAAAAAAAAAAAAAAAAAAAAAAGAAAAGAAAAGAACGAAAGACTGGGCACACCATGTGCTGCAGGGGATTTGCCAAGGTTTTACGACTCGCTGCACAGTGTATCGCAGGTCACGGTACTCCTTGGGTGAATAATTTCCTTTTCGGCATATAAAAAGGAACGATTAGGGCCACAGGAAGGACGAAGCAACAGCAGCAATATCACAGAGTGCCGCTTTGGCTCCCAGTGGACATGGAAGACGAGTTCTATGTCATGTCGTCGAGTCAGGTACGATATTCGGCACTCGGAAGAATCCGAGCGAGCCTGCTACAAATGTGAAGAGCGCACTCAGCAAAATTCCAAAGCTTGGCATCAAGTCTGCGCAGCCAGTCACGACAACTATCACCAAAGAGGCACGATTGTGATCATGGACAACGAAAGCTCGAAACGATCTTTTCGACGCGCTAATTTCACATTCATGCGCGAGGGTCTCTCATCGGTCCCTACACCCTCGGAGCTAACCATAGTCAACACCAGCACCTAACCCTTATACTAGGTAGCCTTGAGGTTTTTGTGTGTTGTACACCTCATCTCCACACAGCCGTCCGAGCGGCTCGCGGAAGAAAGCCAAGTTCAACGCCCAAACCCACTCAGATGCCGTACACTCCGCGGCGTATAGCGGGGAAAGGAAAGGTACACCAGTTGACGCCAGATGTCGGCGTGGTACTTGGAGATACCGCATTTCTTGGTCCTGCTGGTGTTTAGCAACTTCCATGCTTCAGAAAGGAAAGTGGGGCAATTGGAGCTAGGGATCTTGAGAAATCTTGCTATGACGTTGTCTCCTGGATCATCCTGCCTGCGCCGCGGGAAGCCAGCGAGAGAGCCAGCGAGAGCCAGCCAAACAATCAAGTCACCTCCCAGGCCGGGGGTGGGGGAGGCGGGGGAAGGGGACCATTGACGGGCTATGGTGTGTACCCATCTGCATCGGGGGTGATTGGGAGTGGACAAGAGCCGTGGTTCGCGCGCACTTGCATGTTACGGCGGGAGCTATTGGCACCAGACAGCAGCCAGTCAGCCAGGAACAAGACCACTGCCCGGGTTTTGTCAAAGTGCAAGGTATCGCGTATATACTCTCGTGCTGGTGGTGACCGTGACTGCGGTGTACTACCCCGGCGACTGTGGCATATCCAAGCGCAGCTTGTCGTCTTACGCCGCTAGGGTACTGTTGGATGTGGAACACGTGTATAGGGCTCGCGATGATTTGGGCTGTGATGGCAATGGCCGACGCTCATGGCTGGCATTTGCGTCATGGCAGAGAGCGGCCTGGCAAAAATCAGGATCAAGTGAAGGACAGTCTACCCAACGCTATGCTGTGGTTGAGGAAGCACACTATAGTCCGGCAGGCGATTGGGCGCAATCTAGTGCATGGTAAATGGCAAAAAGGACAGGTAGAGATAGATATTCGACCTCGAGATAGATTTGTATGGCCAGATCATATAGCGCATCCATGTACTTGCGCATGGATCGCCTGCTTTGTCAGTAAGTAGATCGTGCTTGTCATGCTTGTCTTGACGAGGGTGCACTTCAAAGTCTCAAGATGCTTCGCGGATTCTACCCTACACTGCCAGATTTACACGAAACACGCTGTGCGATCTGCAAACACCAGCTCTCTTGCACCGACGATCCTGTGTCCGAGGTAGAAGCGAAGCGCATGTTAACTTCCATTTCTGTAGTGTACGATCACACGTCCAACAACACGCTGATCGTAGCATACAGAGCATCACCATTTGGAGTATCCATAAACGGATCTTATATACCATGTAGAATAACCGTCGGTTGGTCTCTTCGCGGCGATGTCAACACGGTATGCTGCTCTCGGTGACGGAAATGCTGACAGTCGAGCCTGGGGCATCCACACCATATCGGATGGATTGCCAATCGACGTTATCGTCCATGAGCACTGAGTTCCCCGTCCATCAAAGAATCGATGATTCATGTGACAGGTGCAGCCCCTCAATCAGTCCGAAGGGCCGTATGTGCGGCGAAAAACCCAACAGGAAATCCGATTTCCTATCTATTGTAAGTCTTTAACACCGCGTCATTTGTGGAATCCGAAACGAGTAAAAACTGGAGTCGTTAAACACCTGTTCCAAAGTCGAAATCCAGAGGAACATCTGAAAACAGCATGCCTGCTAGCGTGATATGTATAGCGTATGTAGTACTAGGGCGACGAGATGACCTTTCGAGTCCCAACGGTCTAGATGCTGCATAGACTTGGAAATGTGAGCAGCTTGTTCCTGGCAGACAAGGGTTTGGGTGCAAATAGGCCGGCCGTTATAACGTAGCAGGGCGTGCGAGGGTAGGAACACTTGCTCGTTTCATGTTGCACTCTTTCTGGAATGTATCGTCATTCTTCCGGCTCTTTGCGTTTGATGTTTTCCGGTATGTGACAAGGGCCAACAGCCCGAGACCGCAAAGGTCCAGAGGGATACATATCATAGGGCTTGGCATTTCCTTGGCATCCGACCAAAGCGCAGACAACGAGTTGGAGAGCAGCATTTCGACACGCAACTGGATTCTGCGGAGTCTCAGCGACACTTCCGAAGGTCTGTGAGGCTTGTTAGGCCACAACCTGGCGATAGATGCCAGCGCGTTAGGAAATAGGGGCAGAGTCCGAATCGGCTGACGTACCCTTCTATCGCTTGCCATCCGTCGTCTTGCGCTTTGTTGCGCATCCAGTGGCTGCCTCCCTCTTCTATTGCTAGAATGCAATCCTGATCCAATCATCCCACATTGTGAGGCGGTCCGGCACTTTCCACCTGACAGTCACCGCGGCACTGCCGGAAGCCAAGGGCTAGGCTGATGTCGCCAGTGTGCCACACGGAGGGATAGCTACGCAGTCCAAGACTTCCAAGACCTCAAAGCCTCCAGCCGCCACTCATACCTAACACGGACCCCAGCCTGTTCTTATCTTCCAAAGAGCGTCCGAGGACTCAACATCGGTGGTTGGAGCCCATCGTCCTTCGTGGAGTTTCTGTTTCTTTCAAAAGAATTGGTCAAGCTATTGGGAAACGCCTTCCTGTTCATACTAATCACATCATCTTTGCATCTACCTAGGTACCTAGGTAACAAGGGAAGCATTTTCGGCCCCTGCAAACCACGGACTCCAGCGCTTACAACCTGTCACTGTATCAAAGCCTTGCAAGCCTGCGCCAAAACCTACGAGGATTTACACTAGAGGTACCCACGTAACTAACCCTGCCTGCCTCAGCCCAGAGCTGGAAACAAAAAAAAACAAAAAACCAAAAGCACCCGACCCCCACCTCTCCGTGGTCTCTTCCGATCCATTCTCCCAGACCGCAAATTATCATATTCGAACCACACAGAGTTAAGCTCTTGTCCGCTTCCAGTTGGCATTACTCAACCCGTTGCTCGAATCGACTTCGCCGATTTTGTGACACTTGATGGGTCTCCTCAACATCCGATCGCCGACGTCATTGCGGACGGCCGTGACCACCGCTGGCGATTCGCTCAACGACTTTTCGATATCAACTACCGCACCCTTTACCGTCTTCGCGCCCGGCGAACATGACTCTCATCCGTCCCTCCCCCATATCGTGCTCCTCGTCTTCGGGGCCGTCCTCGAGGTAGTATGCGTCAGTTTGCCGGGATACATTATTGCCAGGCTTGGCCACTTCGACGCTGAGAAGCAGAAGTTCTTGGCAAACCTTAACGTAATGCTATTTACGCCATGTCTTAGTGAGTTCACACGCAATACAACGTAGTAGTTTCTTCGCCCGCCCACAGTATCTTGGGGGCCATTGGCTAACGTTGGTGGCACAGTCTTCACCAAGCTTGCATCTCAACTTAACGCCGATAAGCTGATTGAACTCGGCGTCATTCCTATCATATTCGTGATCCAGACGTTCGTCTCGTACATAGTCTCGGTGGGAGTTGCAAAATGCTTCGGATTCAACAAGCGCGCTTCCAACTTCGTCACCGCCATGGGCGTATTTGGCAACTCCAACTCGTTGCCCATCTCCCTGGTTATCTCGCTGTCGCAAACCTTGAAGGGATTGCATTGGGACCGGATCCCGGGTGATAACGATGATGAGGTTGCCGCACGCGGTATTCTGTATCTGATGGTCTTCCAGCAACTTGGCCAGCTTGTCCGCTGGAGCTGGGGGTTTCACGTTCTCCTTGCGCCCAAGTCCAAGTACGATGAATACAACAACGAAACGATCGAGGAGGGTCGGTACCGCGACGAACCGGATGAGGACGAAGAAGCGGCGCAGCTTATTCAAGGGCTGGATAGCACCCACGAGATTGGCGAAGAAAGCTATGCGCACGGTTATAGGAGCCCAACAACGCAGTCCGACAACTCCGAAGTCTACGAGCCTGCAGGTCGAACTCCTGTTACTGGGTCGTCAAGGACCTCTCCTAGTGATTCTGGCGATGACGATTCGGATACTATTCGGAAGGTCAACAACGACAACAGCGCTGTATCCGACCGCGATGAGCGGCCCAACGGAATAATGTCGTTTCCACGCATCAGTCACGCGCATGAACGTGAGGTTCCCAAAGGCTTCCCGGCGCGCGTCAAGGCATTGGCCAAGAAGGCTGCTGTATCAGTGTGGGCTTCCGTCACTGGTGTCGCTCGTACTGTATTCTCTGCTCTTCCGGCTCCCCTGCAGACTGTGCTTATCAAGATCTACCGCGGCATGGGCCGCTTCGGTGCCGGTCTCTGGGAGTTCATGAACCCACCTCTTTGGGCTATGCTCTTCGCCGTCATTGTGGCCTCGATCCCCGATCTCCAGGAACTCTTCTTCAAGGACGACACTTTTGTCAAGACCAGTATCACCAGCGCCATCAACTCCTCCGCTGGCGTCGCTGTTCCCTTGATCTTGGTTGTATTGGGAGCTAACTTGGCGCGCAATACGCAGAAGCGTGATGAAGTGGAAGCCGAGGAGAAGGAGATTGGCACCAAGCTGCTGGTTGCTTCCCTGATTAGCCGTATGCTCCTCCCGACTCTAATCATGGCGCCCATTCTTGCGCTCTTCGCCAAGTATGTGCCTGTCAGCATTCTGGACGACCCGATCTTTGTCATCGTCTGCTTCCTCCTTACCGGTGCGCCTAGCGCGCTTCAGCTGGCTCAGATTTGCCAGATCAACAACGTGTACGAGGTAGTCATGGGCAAGATCTTGTTCCAAAGCTACGTCATCTGGTAGGTTTTCATGGAACTCTCGTTGGTGATGCCGTAATAACGTTCCGTCACTGATATTTTATTCCTAGGATCCTTCCTTCCACCCTCATGTTGGTCATGTGCGCTCTCGAGGTTGTCGAGTGGGCAGCTTAAATGAGCGCCACTCCACATGAGCATTTACGTCGTCACGTCATCATAAGTCTTTCTTGAGGAACGCATTTTAGGGTTGACGCGTTGCCTGGTGTAATATCTTGCGCAAATTGTAACATTGTTTTATTCTCTGCACCAGTCGGCGTTCGGATGAGGTAACGGTGTTGGGTTGAAAATATGAGATGGGCCTTTTCCCTGGCTTTCTTGGCCACCCAGGAGAAGGACCTATGCTCGTATGAAAATGGGCAGCAAAGGAATAATTTGAAGACGGCACTCCAAGTGTCGATGGGGAAAGCCGAAAAAAAAAGCTTATTGGCCGTTAGACAGATATGGAAGAATGGATAAGGATGTATGATTAACGAAGCGGACAACGGGTGCTAGGATGTACAACTCATGACTCCTGAGAATGAGAGCATTTCATTGTTTCAGTGTCTAAAACTCCTGGCTGGATGTATACTCTCAGCCATACGTTTTAATATTTGAGTCTCAAAATAGAGTTCTCGAAGCAATGGGTTAAAAGGCTCGAGTATTCCACCATACCACGATACTTTCCTCACTTTAAGTCTAAATGATCCCTGTTCATTCCGGTCCGTCCCCATATCAAACCACTTCAATCTACCGAATACCATTCACCAAAGTTTCATTCGTCCCCTCACTCCTTCCCTCCGGCGGCGCAATAACCCAATCCTGCACCGTCCCCTTCCAATCCGCAATCCGGACATCCCGGATCCCCACCACCACCACTCTCACTTCCTCATCCGCCACGTATCTCTCCCTACCATAATCTCCCTCTTCCCCCGCACCTTGCCCACCTTGCGACATCGATGTCGGCTGGCCCGCGGTGCTGCCCCTTCGAATGCTGCTCAAAATCGACGACGGCTGCGGGTCGCTGTCAAACGTGTTGTTTTCCAGATGCTTCTCCCGATAGAAGCGCTCCTCCTCGGAGCCGCGGTCGACGAGCCGGGCGGATCCGTTGATGGTCGCGCTGATGGAGGAGACGGCGCTGGTGTTGAGGTTGAAGAGAAGGGCCGCGAGAGAAGAGGAGCGGTGTTCCGAGGGACCGGGAGAACCGCTGGAGGGACGACGCTGGTGAGAGGTGGAGGGGCGGTGGGAGACCCCTTTTCAAAGTGTTAGCCATGGCTTTTGCTTGGATAGAGGGGGAGACGGAAGAAAACGGGAAGAGGGGATGGATGGTTGGAGGGCTTACAATCGTGAACCAGCAGAGAAACGTTCGGATTCGCGACCAGGTTGTTCATCTTCTTGCTGGCGGGGTTGGTGGTCATGACAATGATGGGGGAGTCGGAATAGGGCGAAGAGGGGAGGTAGGTGTAGTTCATGAGCGAGACGTGAGGCATGTTGTCGACGCAAGTGGCTAGGTGGAGGAAGCGCGCGTTCTCGAGACATTGGACGACTTCGGGCGGGAGCTCGCTGGTGATGCGCATGTGGGTGTTGCCGGCTGAGGCCTCGTAGTTGAGAGGTATCTGTTGGTTCATTGCGTCTGCTGGCGTGAACTTTCTTCCTTTGTGTTGTTGCGATGTGTGTATAGCTGTGGTGTTTGGTCGTCGGTGTGTTGTGTTGTGGTTTATGATGAGTCTATGCCATCAAGGTGGTGGTGGTTGTTTGTGGGGTGGCGGTCCGCCGAGTGGAAGTGGAATGATGGGTTTCTCCCGCGCAGGTGGAGCAGAGGATCCGTCCGTTTCGGGTGGGTCGATGTCAATAAGACGTGAAGCTGGCTTGCGCGAAACGCTTAACTGCCTCTAGGTAAGGTATGAAGCTTATAAGATCCCGATGACGAGAACGGATTGCTTCCACAAACTTTGATGCGGTGAACCATTGTTCACTGCGTGTCCATAGGTGCTCTCTCGATATTATTTCCACTACCTAATAATTGTTGTCACAAACCGGTGGTGACGCTTTACGTAAACTTGGTGCTAGGAATGCCTGCCTGGACGATAGGTACCTTGGAGGTTAGCAGCATGGGTCCTGTAGCCTGGGTGATAAGGGAGCGATAATACATCCCTGCTGTTGGAGCTTGAGGTACTAAGTACACTAAGACGGGAATGGGGCCTTCAAATTGCGGGGAAGAGGAGAACAATCAGAACCCCACAACCCCGGTCTGAAATGACGTTTCCCCGAACTTTCACTTTTCACCCTCTTTCTGGGGAAAGTCGAGGACATCGCGACTTCATATCACGATTGAGAAGGGATGGTCTCTGCGGCTTCTGGTTCCCATGGCCTAAGCAACGCACCGAAAGCGTGGTGATAAGGAGGAATTCCCAAAGATCCACTAACCGCAATCATCAACAACAGAGGTTTTGGTCACGAGGTTCACGGCTAAGACGAATCCGATCTTGTAAGTGGCAGGGGATCAACGGCTAGTGTCGGGCCTCCTCACACGGCAGTCTCAACCTCGGGAAGATGGACGATAACCTATTGGCGTGCGAAGCACTACCCAGATATCGAAAAAGGTAGGACAGTGACGGTCTAGCAGACAGAGGCGGGTTGGGATTTCTCTGTTCGGCTTATTGTCAGTTTTTGTTTCTGTTTGTTAAAGTTCCGTGTGCTCTTCTCCTCCGTCTTCACTCTTTTAGTTTGTTTGTTTTTTTCGGAGCTCTTTGAGAGAGCAGTTGCAAGTTTGCTTGAGCCATCTCTTCTTACGCATTCCCAAAATCACCATCATGCGATCCATCAAACGGGCTTCACGCCGTCTCCCGGCCTCTTTGCGCGCCGTTCCCAACTCTGTACCTGGCTCGGGAGCCCGCTTCCTCTCGACAACCGCCCCTACCTCGTCGACAGTCACGGTCAATGGCAGCACCAACACGTCGGTAACTCCCATTTCATCCGTTCTCATTGCGAACCGTGGTGAGATCGCTCTCCGCGTTGCTCGAACGGCGGCGTCTATGGGCATCCGCACCACGACCCTCTACACCGATATCGATGCCGCTTCCCAACATGCCAAGTGCACCCCCTATGCCCTCTCCCTCGGCGCTCCCTCGGCCTACCTCGATGGGCCACGGATTGTTGAGCTCGCAAAGCAACATGGCATCCAGGCTCTCCACCCGGGTTACGGTTTCCTGAGCGAGAATCCTGCCTTTGCCAAGGCCTGCGAGGAGGCCGGTATTGTCTTTGTTGGTCCTCCCGCCAAGGCCATGACCGACATGGGCGACAAGGCCCGCAGCAAGGAGATCATGAACGCCTCCGGCGTGCCATGCGTCCCCGGCTATCATGGCTCCGAGCAGTCTGTCGAGCAGCTCAAGGCCAAGGCCGCCGACATCAAATACCCCGTCTTGCTCAAGAGCGTCAAGGGAGGTGGCGGTAAGGGTATGCGTATTGTGCGCAACGCGGGCGAATTCGAGGCCCAGCTGAAGAGCGCAAGGGCTGAGGCACGCGCTAGCTTTGGTGAAGGTGGTGAGGTGATGCTCGTGGAGAAGTACATTGTGCGGCCTAGGCACGTCGAGGTCCAGATCTTCGCTGATCGTCGTGGTAACTGCGTGGCCCTTGGCGAGCGCGATTGCAGTGTCCAAAGGAGACATCAGAAGATCCTCGAGGAGAGCCCTGCACCCTTGTTGGACAATGTAACACGGAAAGATCTATGGGACAAGGCAAGGAAGGCTGCCCTTGCTGTGGACTACGTGGGCGCCGGCACCGTCGAGTTCATCTTGGACAAGGACACCAACGAGTTCTACTTTATGGAAATGAACACTCGCCTCCAGGTAGAGCATCCCGTCAGTGAGATGGTCACGGGTACCGACCTTGTCGAGTGGCAGTTTAGGGTTGCTGCCGGCGAGAAGCTTCCCTTGACCCAGGACGAAATCGAAGCCAGGATTCTGGAAAGAGGTGCCGCCATCGAGGCCAGGATATACGCTGAGAACCCGGAGAAGGGCTTCTTCCCTGACTCAGGGACTCTGGTACATCTCTCAAAACCTCAAACAAACGAAGACGTCCGCATTGATGCCGGCTTCGTGGAAGGTGACACCGTTTCTGAGGCCTACGACGGGATGATCGCCAAGCTTATCGTCCGGGGCAAGGATAGAGAGACGGCCATCCGCAAGCTCGAACTGGCCTTGCGCGAATACGAAGTTGTCGGGCTGAGCACAAACATTGAGTTCCTCAAGAGACTCTGTAACAGCCAAGCCTTTATCGAAGGTGATGTCGAGACCGGGTTCATCGACATGTGGAAGACTGAACTGTTTGAAGCCAAGCCTACCTCCAACGATGTGTTCGCCCAAGCGGCCCTTGGTCTCCTAGGCACCCAGACACAAAATGTCCCTGCTGCACATGGCCAGGCCCTCGGCTTCGGCGAAGCCAGTACTCAGAACTCGCGCAAGTTCGCGTTCCGTGTCCAAGACGATGCCAGTACCGAGGAAGGCAAGATCGTCGAGGTTGAAGTTGCGCAGCTGAACAACAAGCTGTTCAATGTGTCCGTCCGCAAGGAGGGCGATGACAAGCCGCAAGTGTTTGAGAACATTGTGTCCGAGTCAACTTCTACAACGGCCCCGACCTCATCAGCAAAGAAGACCAAGCTGACTACGTACTTCCCTCTTGCGAGGGTCGACACAACATTGGTCCAGGACCCTGCGGATAACGAGAAGTTGACGGTCTTCCAGCTTGGTCACAAGACTCAGCTCAGACTCGTCAGCCCAGTGTGGTTTGATAAGGCGCTGGGCTTAAAGGAAGTTGCGGCTAGCGTGGTGGCGCCGATGCCTTGCAAGATCTTGAGGAATGAAGTTGAAGAGGGTCAGTCGGTGGAGAAGGGTGCCCCGTTGGTTGTGTAAGTTCTTGCGTTTTCGATACCCCATTCTGGCCTGGATAGGTTATTAACTCCTTGGGTTGTACAGTATCGAGTCGATGAAGATGGAGACGGTTATTCGGTCGCCACAGAGCGGCGTAATCAAGAAGCTGGCACACAAGGAAGGAGTATGTACAGCCGTCTCCGAATGGTACAAAATAAGTCGCTAACCTACTTCTGCAGGATATCTGCAAGGCTGGAACTGTGTTGGTCATGTTCGAAGAGACCGAGGAGAGCGCTTAAATGCTTTTGGGTTGGAGACTTACGAACGAATGATTTACTGGGGAAGTCGTGCTGTTAGGTCTACCAAGGTTTATTCTTGGACATCATGGCATGATACAGGAGTTATGGCATACTTTTGAAAACTTTACAATTTGCATTGTTATCAATGTTCGCCTGCGTACTATTATTATCGCATTTGCAATACCAGTGTTATCGTCTAACCATCCGACGCTTATGTATCCATTCTAACCGGGTATCTCATCATCAAGTGTGAACCAGAACAAAACCACTCCCTCACAATCAGACTCTACCATTCATGCGGTCTGCAATCTTCATGTCCGCCGCCCTACTGTGCAGGCCGCTCATGAACCCAGCATCACCCCCACGATACTTCTTATTCTGCTGGCGCGCCTTCTCATCCGCCTCTCTCTCCGCCCGCTCTGCTTCCGCAAGGGCCTTGAGCCGCTCCTCGCGAGCTTTGTCCAGATCGGTGGCAGCCGCTTGCATGGCAGCCAGCTTCTTAGCACGCTCTTCCTCCGCATATTTGTGGTCCCCGTCTGGCTGCTGCTGCCGCCTGCCACCTTTATTAAGCCCACCGTCATATTTCGGCTGCTCATCTTCCTTTGCATAATCCCTGCGTGGTCGGTTTTGATCACGGCTGTTGCGGTCGTCCCTACGCGACAATGGTCCGCCTCTTTCACGCTCTCGGGAATACTCCCTTCTTCGCGAGGAGCGGCCGCCAGGTGACCCTGACCTGGAGCGAGAGCGGGCTTGGGGGAATCGATGTCTTCGCGACCTGCTATCGTCCCTATCTCTATTTCCCCGACTCCTGCTTTGATCCCGGTCTCGCCTCCTTGTCCGGTCGGGCGAGTCTCGTCTGCGCTGCTTGCTTCGGTCTTCCTCGGAATCGCTGCGCCTCCGTGGGCTCCTGCTCCGGGACCGATCTCGAGAGTCAGACCTGCGTCGGCGGGAGTGTCTATCTCTGTCTCTGTCTCTGGCGCTGTCGCGGTCGCGGTTATCGTCACGATCCCTATGCCGATCCGAGTGATGATGATGAGAGCGGTGTTTGTGTCGTCTTTGCTCTTTGCCTCCCTTAGCGGCGATCTGCGAGTCATCGATTCCCATAGACGCCAGCAGTTGTCGGCGCTTGATGGGGTCGTTCATCATCGCCTCATACGCCTGTTGCTCCTGCCTCTTGATCGCAAGCAGGGGGTCTTCGCGAATCTTGGTCGCCACGTCGCGCGCATTAGTCACCACCGGCGCCGGGCCGGCCGCCGACAGAAGATCCTGCTGGGATTGTTTCGAAAGCGCCTTCTTGGCATCGTTGTCCTGGAGGAGCTTGTCGATTCGCCGCTTGCCGAGCAGGTAGGCTTCGGTTTCAGCAGAGTCGCCAGCCTGTCCGTCGGTCGGGCCGCTGTACATCCATTCGACGCGGTCGATCTTGCGCTTGCCGCCGGCGGCTTCGAGCGCTTTCTGAATTTCTTCTTTGCGCCGCTCTTCTTCGATTTCTTGTAGCCGCTGTTGCAGTTTCTTACGCTCGGCGATTGCTTCGGCCTCGGCCTTTTGGGTGGCAGCGACGTTCCCCGATCGTTGGGGATGCCAGCTCTTTTTCATATTCAGGTCTCCGGAACCCATCTTGGCGGTGTTGGTGCTGCTGATGCAGCAGGCGAGTGGTGGTGGTGTTGTTGTTGTTGTGGTAGGTTTGGGGAAATTGGGCGGTTGATCGGAAATCGATTGACGCAACGGATCTGTGAATGGCCTGTCGGCGAACTAAGAATCGCGATGCCGGTCGCGCTTTGTGAAGGATTGGGGGAGGGAAAGGGAATGGTTGTCGAGTGGCAAACCGCCTGCTTTGGCTGTTAGTTGACGTACAAGTCAGGGACAATTTTCATAAGGCAGCGAGAACGCCCCGGCCACTGCTGGGCATGCGGCATTCAGGCTACCTACTAGGTACAGTATGCAACTACACCCCAGGGGGGTTGGCCTTTTGACGTTTGCTGTTGGTTGACCAATAGATAAAGCGACACCCCACAGTCACTGCCGTCTCCGCTTGACGAAGCTCATCCCCACTCGAGCTTCAGCCTTACCAGAGGCAGCGGCGACCACTGCACTGTCCACACTGACTGCATCTGTGCCATTTTAACACCGACCACCATTTGTCACTTTACGTTCAGTCTTGTGTACTTCGTCACCGCATAGAACAGGCCTCCGTTTTCACGCAAAAGTACGCATTCTTTCTTCAGTATCCCTCAATCTCCTCAATCTCCCATTCTCATACCACCGGATTCTTCACGTCCTCGTTTACGTCAGCAACCATGTCCGACGACGATTTCATGCAAGACTCCGATCAGGAGTATGACTTCGAGTACGAAGACGACGAGGAGGAGGATACCGGCGATGTCGATATCGAAAACAAGTACTACAATGCCAAGCAGACCAAAACATCAGATCCCGAGGAAGCTCTCCAAGAGTTCCTAAGCATACCGCCGCTCGAGCAGGAAAAGGGAGATTGGGGCTTCAAAGCGCTGAAACAGGCCATCAAGCTTGAATTCAAACTTAAGCGATACCAAGAGGTCGGTAATGCCAATGTTGGCCCGTCGTACTTGCCCACAGCTAAACAGAGGTATAGGCAACCGAGCACTACGAAGAACTCCTGACCTATGTCAAGTCGGCCGTAACGAGAAACTACTCCGAAAAGTCCATTGACAACATGCTCAACTACATCGAGAAAGGATACGACGATCCCAAAGCCGTGCAGTGCATTGAGAAATTCTATTCCCTCACACTACAGTGCTTCCAGAGCACAAACAACGAGCGTCTATGGCTGAAGACGAATATCAAGCTTGCCCGACTGTTGCTCGACCGTAAGGATTACCACGCAGTCGCCCGCAAGCTGAGGGAGCTTCATAATGCCTGCCGCAAACCCGACGGAACCGATGACCCCAGCAAGGGCACCTATTCCTTGGAAATCTACGCCCTGGAAATTCAAATGTACTCCGAAACACGCAACAACAACCAGCTCAAGGTCCTCTATCAGAAGGCCCTCAAGGTGCGGTCTGCTGTGCCCCACCCCAAAATCCAGGGCGTCATCCGCGAGTGTGGTGGCAAGATGCACATGAGTGAGGAAAACTGGAAGGAGGCCCAGAGCGACTTCTTCGAGGCATTCCGTAACTACGATGAAGCCGGTGATCTTCGCCGTATCCAGGTCCTTAAGTATCTGCTCTTAACGACTATGCTGATGAAGTCGGACATCAACCCCTTTGACAGCCAAGAGATGAAGCCCTACAGGAACGACCCCCGCATCTCCGCCATGACGGAGCTTGTGGACGCATACCAGCGCGATGATATTTACAGATACGAGGATGTACTTCAGAAGAACACCGACCTGCTAGCGGATACGTTTATCGCCGAGAACATTGACGAGGTTACGCGCAACATGCGCACCAAAGGAGTGGTTAAGCTTATTGCCCCATATACCCGCATGCGTATTGGCTGGCTTGCGGAGAGGCTGCGTATAACTGAACCAGAAGTTATGGACATCCTGAGTTTCTTGATCGTTGATGGGCGAGTCAAGGGCCGCATTGACGAACACAAGGGCGTGCTGGAGCTTGAGTCTCGTGAAGACGCAGATCATGTCCAAGCCATTACTGTTCTCTCCGAGGCTGTTGGGAATCTGTTTAATGCGGTTTTCAAGAGTACCGACGGGTTTCAGTCTGGCCAGGGGGAGTTTATGAATTCCATGGCAGATCAAATTGCTGACATTGGTTCCTTGGACGACACAATGCGATCGATGGGCTCTGGCAAACGTGGCCGCCGCGTGGGTCTCACACAGCGGGCATATTGAGAAAACAAAAGACTCTGAGATGCGTCAAGAGGTTTCATACCAGGAGTTGGGGCTCCAACTGGCCATTCCACCTTGAAAAGAGTCGAGGTGTTTTGGGTTAGACATAAGGTTATGTCCTGATGCAGAACACAGAGTAAAATGGGTTGTGGCTAGTTCTACCCTGGGTGTTAAGTAGAACCCGGCGCATAGAGGGTCATACATCAGAGGCTAGAATCAATGCGTATATCATTTTTCTCGATGGTAATTGTTCGCTGGATCGAGGTGTCTATGGTAGTGAAGGACGGGACCAGTTTGCAGTCAACCTTTGGCTTCGAAATCTCTCCAGACCACGTATCCAAGCCATACATTTCCATTAAAACCTCTCACGCCCAAGAATCTCCAGATCGGTATATAGGCGGGCCCTAGGCTCTCACTCAGCGGCAGGTTCTTCACTGGGACCATGTAAACCAAAGGTTCAGACCTTCTAAAAACTTTCGGGAGCCGACCGTGGTACTGTAGGTGTGCTGATAGCCAGAAAATGCATGGTGTTTTCGCAGGCATGCAACTGGCCCCGAGTTCAATTCCAGGCTTGGATAGCCGAGCTTTTTTTGCTTTATGTTTTGTGCTTTCTTCCCGAGTCGGCTTTCATTTTCTCTATTTTAGGTTGATCGACCTCAACTGGTGGCTTTGAGACCCAATTCGACTGGTTTGTCTTTCCCCAAAAGATTTCCCGGCGCACCGAAGCAGATTGCCTTCTTCTTGTTCTTGGGTGATTCAACGCTTTGTGAAATGGGCAACTACCTGATACACTCGCGAGCCGTTCATCTAAAATTCTCTCAATAGAAGTCTGTCTCCCTAACTACTGTCTTTCTATTTTCCTCTTTTTTTTTTTTTTTTGTTTTTTCTTCACTCGACCGAGATGCCCAGCTGGCAGGAGACCGCTAGTATATCTGCGATCGTGATGATTCTCATAAAGTCCGAGCTATACGTAGCAACTTTCTGATCTCCTTCTGTTCAAGACACCTGCTTCACACTCCACACCTTTCCGACATAACCACTTAACTCTACCGGAACAAGCCGTAACCCATGTGACACCGAGGAGGCCATTATCCAACGCCTCTTTTTCAACCGTATGGTGATCTGGAACCGAAAGATGGTGACTCTGTGCTACATCCACAATATAGATTGTGTCGCGCTAATGTATGTTAACCAACTTCTCACGAGTGGGTGAAATCTACTTTACGTAGACGAAGAAAGGACGCGCAATGATACGTGAACTTATTGAGCATGATTTTTCACTGGGCACTACGAGCAGCTATACAAGTATAGGAAGTCTGCAAGTTCTTCTTCCGTCACACAACTGTCTACATATATGCGATGGGCAAGATGCCAAACTGTCTAGCCCGTTGGATTTGTTGACCCTTCGTCACGGATGCCGGCACAGAAATCATGATTTCAAGATGCTGCGACCCGGGTGGGTCCAGGGTCCGGGGTGATGAATAATAAGTCAATAACAAATCTGCGTTATTGTGGTATATACATCCACTCGATATATTACTTGCATGTATGAGCGGCAAGAATATGAAAGCTGGGGTTACATCTTGCCAAAGACCGAGACACGGGAAGGGAAGTGAGAGAGCAATGGAGGGGGGAGGGGGGGGTATATCTTTCTGTATGGTGTAACTTCAGATGTAAGTAGTGCTTGGTAAATGGGTAAGTGTAAGTAGATAAATCACTGATGTTGGGGTTCGGGGTCCTACCTACTACGCCACCTCTTCGTATGTCGTGTGTCTTGTATCTTGTCTTTTCTCGGTTCGGTCGGTTGGCGTTGGCAGTTCAGTAGACACAGAAAATTAACTTCATGTGTGTTCAAAATGTTTGAGGCACTACGCACTACGCTGTACAGCGACGGCATCCGTGATCTGGGCAACCAACATTACACTCTTTTTGCCCAGCCCATACAGTACACTGGATTTTGCGTACTACATATCCCTACCGTCCTACTGAGACAAAGGTAGGGGTAATTTAGTTGTCGAAAGGTCTGGATGTAGGGAACGGCTGGGTTGTGTATGTGTGTGTGTGTATGTGTTTGTTAAGAAGAGGATAAGAATGATTTCTTGATGGATCGATACTCAATAAACTCTTCAGAGACAGCAGACACTCACACAATGGCCTCTGCGAGTCTCCCGTGTCAGGGAAGCAAAAAGGCAAAAAGGCAGGTAAGAAGGCAGCCAAGGCAGAAACGCGTACACGGGCACACGGGAAACGCATGAAGGGCGGTCACCAAAAAAAGATCAAGGGGCCAAGGTAGGACGATGAAGATGGAAACACGGGATAGGTGGGACAAGCTTCTGCACGAGCGGGAGCTCGCAGTAGCGTGCCGTAGAACGTGACTCGGAATTCAACTCTTGTTGCGTGTTATCGTCTTGTTGAGAGAGCTGGAGAGCGTTGACCCCCGATATGAAGAGGAATGAAGGGGAGACGGTGGAGGAGGAGGAGAAGGAGGAGGGCAGAACAACATACGAGGCTTTTTCTTTGTTTACTTTTTTCCCCACCTTCTCCTGTATCATAAGGGTTGTTCCAGTTTGGGGAGCGGATGTATGAATGCCAATACACTAGTAGTCAACAAACCATAACGATACTATGCAAATAATCTCAAATATCGAAAAAGGGTAACGGCAAGTTGACGAAATCGCCAACGGCGTGTGCGATCCTTTGGGCACACACAGCTCAGCATATTGCAGGTAGGTTGCAGCCGAGGAGAATCGGCTGCTGGCACTGCAGCACAAGGCGTCCTCAGACCGGATGCAAATACTAGTTTCTTTGGCCAATATTCTGCCCTCCACTTCTGCCTTGGCCTTGACTGCGCTTTCACACGGACGTGACAGGATATCTGCCAGGGAAGAATTGCCTGGTCGCATCACCAGTGACCTCGGGGTGCGGGCGGTTGAATGGGGCTGCTTGCAGATCTCCCCCGGCGTCTGGGATGTTTTTTTTTTTCTTTTCTTTGTCTTTTTGTTGTTTGCCGCTGTTTCCTTCTCGTCGTTATCTCGAATCGAAAATGGAGCGTCCTCGGTGATGTTTGTCATTGACATCGATGATAAGGGTCCTCCGGGAATCCAATACTATGGTAAGACCCGCATCTCTCACCCGTACCAGACCCTCTTCAACTTCGTTTCGGATCAAGACAACGGTGTTCTTCGGCAAGCCATCGTGGTTGTAGACAACACCACTGGACACAAAGTTCCTGTTCATTCAGCGCCAACGAGTGATAACTGCGGCAAGCCGTTCGGTTAGGCCTTCATAGTCATGCATGGCCAGCCAACCTCTCAGCTGGCCAAGAGGACAGGATGTTACTGTAGCATAAGAAAACGTTAACCAGAGCAGTCCATACTAACGGAGAAGAGCCCGATGAACATCATTGCGGGCTTGACTGGTCGATGGCTCGCGTAGGTAGGCTACGGAAAAAGATGCTTTCCCAAAAGAGCAAGGCGGTAAAGTGTAACAAGTGAGCTGTAGGTAGAAGTCTCAGCAGTGTCATTGCATACGTTGCCGAAAGGCTATGTGGCGGGGAACGGGACAAGCCTAGTGTACCATGTCTTTCATGTCTGAGGAAGCTTGGTGTTGAAACTCGATCAATGCTTTTGTGTTACGTGACAACGAGAGGTTGCCATCGCACAAATCTTGTGCAACTCGGCCGTGTCCAGTACACATCAATGCTGGTTTGTTAGGTAGTTAGCGCGGAACATACCCCACATCCTTCAAAAGGGTCACACCAGGTTTATCCGCGCAATCTGCCCCAGGGCATTAGCTGAAATTGCCAGAAGGGATCTAAACATACCGCCAAGTAGAGAACGAAAAACCCGGGATTCCACTTGTTTACCATGGGGACGGAGCTAGAGGTAAGTCGGCAGGTAACACATCAGCGCGGTAAGCCACAGGTCAGGAGAGTGAAAACGACATATCGCTTTACGTAGGTACCTGTCTACCTACCCATTGCATCACACACCTCACATATGTAGTTCTAGTACCTTGATGTACAGGATGGATGCCATGCACAGTGTCCCCTCCGGTAGCGGAGGCTAGTACCGCGTGTACACCACTACATATTCATTCCTAACGGAGATGCTCTTTCAGGGAAGGCCATAATGCTATGTACACCTTATGCGGGTGTTTTTAGCCCGCTCTTGGCTACATTACATGCTATGTACATACTGCGATAGTATGCAGAGCATCTCGCCAACTGGATTGGCTCATAATCCTGGCATGATCCACCAAGAATCTCCGTTATGAGTGAGTACACTAGGAACGGTAATAAGCGGTTCCCATACGCGGGAAAGAGCGAGACTTTTACAAGTATAGCGTTGAGAGCCCTGGTTATCGGCGAAAGTCTACGAACGAGGACGAATTGTTCCCTTCCTGAGGCCAATATTGCAAATCCTGAGATTGGCCTTATTCTACCCCTTGTTCCACCTCGTCAGAAGAACCAAAGTAACAAACCAACTAGTCCTGTGTTATAAAAGAATACAGGAGTTTGAACTGAGAAATCATATTGTCGACCATCAGCAAACCAAAGGAGAGGTTGATGTTACAACTGGGCGCGGACTTGCAGCTTGTTTGGGAATAAAGACATGTTGGATCGTTCGAAGCGGCGTCTGCGCAACGAGATATTGCTAGCGCTACAGTTAAACCCACAATAATCGTACAGCAAGTGCGAGATGACCAGCTACCAAGATATTATATTGTACACAAAAGCACATCCGGTTTTATGTGACTTGTAGTTTGCAGTTTGCAACCACGCCTCTTTTCATTTGCATTCATCTCCATTCCCACGACTGCACCCTCTGTACCTAACCACAAGCGACGTCGTCTCCTCCAGAGAGCAACAACCCACAACCCCTAACTCGTTCGCTTCCATCATCTTCACTTAACTTCCAGGTCCTATTGAAGAATGCGAATACATATTGACCACACGACATCCAATTCGACCCTACAACCCCACCACATACATGATATGTGTTCTGGTGGGACCCCAGTCAACGACTGACGACGTCGTGCTCAGCCGTGTTCCGGGTTTGCCGCCTCTGTTTGAGCAGCACCATGAGCGCTGCTACCGTGACAACCTCTCTGGACGCTTGTCCCACGATGTGCGGACATCGGCCGCATATCAAGCAGAGAGTGTCTTGGCACAGGTCGATGGTCCGTCATTGGCAGAAGGTGTACTTGGGGGGTTCTGGGCGCCAAGGCTTCCTTTCCCCCCTCTTTTTACCCTCTAAAGAGGGGGCGCGGAAAATTTGGGACAGCATTTTAATCTAGGACAGTGCCCGAAATGACCCATGCAGATTTGCCTATTAACGCCCTGTAAAATCGCTTATTTATATTGTGAATTTCGTATAATAACAACGCTAATAATAGTATACTCAATTACTATTTTTCGTCGCATTGCCTCGTAAAGCTATAAATTAATAAAACTTTTATATATCTATAAATTAATTAAATCGCTAGTTAATTTACTAGTGCTAATATTTATAGATTATTCCCTCGTCCCCTACGCCGGTGTGGCTACCGCCTAATAGTATATTAATGCGTACTATCGATATTATTCTTTAAGATTTAGCGATAGTAATAGGAAGCCGCCTTTAATAAGGGATATTACATATATAATTAGGGAATTTTATAGTTTGTATCACAAGCATTACTGCTATATTCCTATATATAGATAGAGGGTGCTGTACTATATAGTGCAGTCAGCTGTGTAGCTGCCTGAGTGTAGTACAGCAGTCACGTGCATACGTGCGCTGTGGTCCGTGTACCGGACCTACGTACGTATGCCCTACATAGTTCTCGTGCGCGCACAGGATTCTCTTCCTGTTCCTCGCACAACAATCAAAGTCTTACCTTAGTATTTACTCGCGCCCTATAACACTTTATTATACCTAACCTTCACATTAAAACGTAATAAGTGATTTTGGTTAAATTAAGTTTAGTAGAGGCTAATATAATAAAGTAGTTCTTACGAAATTTACTTTTTAGCGAATTGTATAATTATTAATAGTAAGTCGGAGATTTTAGTAATAGCGATATTGTTAGCCTAGAATAATAAATAAGTATTTAAAATAATAAGGGTATATTTATTATATTGCACAATATAGTAAAGAATATTTCTTTTTCTACTTTAATTATTAATAAATTATTAATTTAGTTATTATATAAATAAAATATTTAGTAACTAAGATTAGGGCGGTTAAATCGACCTTGCTATAGTATTCCCTTCCTTACTTAAAGGATTTAATATATTACTTATAGTTTATAGTAATAATTCTAATATTAGCCTTCGGGTTTTACCTAATTTTACAGAGTAAGTTAGGGGATATAAGGAAGTTATAAAGCTTTTATACTATTTTAATAAAAAGATTAAATTATTCGATAAGAATATTACGGCTGAGTAGGAAAAGTTTAGAGATTATACGTATAACGCCGAAGTTTATATTAAGAAGATTAATTAAGAAATAGGAGTTATTAATAACCGTATTAATAAATTCAAGAATATTAAGAAATAATTTGTAGATTAACTAAAGGTTTTTTAAAACTAGTATAATTAGGTCTTTAAGGATAATACCTCTTTAAAGTATAAATTGGCTATAATTGAGAGGGAGAAGGTAGTTTACGAAAATAATATAATTAAGATTATCGAGGGTAAGGAAACCGATTATTAAATTATTTTCAATTTATTAAATATAATTAATACTATATTTAACGAAGCTAGAAAAGAGTATAATAACGTCCGTATTATAATAAAAATCGTATAGGAAAAATTAATTAAAATATAAAAGGAGAACGATACCCTCTGAAAAGACTTTTATTTCGCAAAAGAAATTATTTTTATGACCGAGAATAATTTAAAGGAGGTTAAAGTAAAGAGTATAATTAGGTTTTAAATTATAATTAAAAATAATATAGAAGAAGTTCCGTATAATATAGGTAATGTAAGTGGTAGTTTTAACGATAATAGCCCTAGAGGATCGGGTAAGGGAATTAACTTTAGTTCCGGTAGTATAGGCGGCGGTTTTAGCGATAGTAGCTTTAGAGGATCGGGTATAAGTTTTTTGGGTATAGGTAACGGACTTGGAGGTAGAGGATTTCTTAGTAGAGGAGGCCCTAATAGTAGAGGTCCTAGTAGTATCTTCCAACCTATTCCTTTAGGCAATTATTATTGTAAAGTACTTTATAAGGATTTTAAGTATTTTAATAGTAAGGAGGTGGATATAATTAAACGCTATAATATTTATAGTGCTTAGAATTCAATTATTTATAATTGTTAATTAATAGATAAACACGAATTCCCCAATAAATTATCTAAATTTCTTTATACTATAGCCTACCTTAGCGGCGAGGTTAAAATTAATATTAATAAGTATTATTAATTTATCCTAAATAATCCGTACTATTTAATCTATTAGAAATAGTAGACGGGTGAGGAATTTTTAATATATTTAAATAAATAATATAAATAGGGAAATTTAGTAGCTATTGTAGAGAAGGAGTTGTTAAATTTTAAGTAAATTAGGAAGTATTCGAACTACGAAAATTTCGAAACTAGATTCGTTTCTTTAATAGATTATTATAATTATAATACGGTTATTAAAGTTTATTTGCTGTACTAAAAAGTATCTAAATTATTAGCTAATTTAGTCTTATATTATTTTGTCTAATTAGAATATAATAATTAGAAAGGATAGTTAACCCTTTTCTATAGTATTATTAAAGTATATATTAGGGCGTTACTGTATAATAATACTATTTAAATTACTATAAATAATAGTAGTAATAGTAATAATAGTAATAGTAGTAGATATAGCGGTAATTATAGTAATAATAATAGATAAAGAGATCCTAACGCTATAGATATCGATTATACGAAATTTATAGAAATTTATAAAGACGTCCTTTAAAAGCGCTATAATAAGGGTAATTATATGAATTATAATAAAGGATAGTACTTAACTAAGGATTATAAAAGTAATATTAATTATAGCACTTAAAGTAAATAATTTAATTATTTAGGTTTAAATATTATTACGCGCTAAAGAACTAGCGCTAACGTACTAATTACTAACCGTACTATAATAAATATAATTAACTTAGTACTAGTAGTTTTAGTAATTTTAGCCTAGGCCCCAGTAGCTATTATAACCGCAGCTCTTATTTAATAGGGAAATAAAGAACCTTAGGGTTAAATTATACCCCGGGGTATTTAGGAATATAAAAAGGAAGGGTAAGGACGAATAAATTTAATATTTATATTATTAGCTATTAGAGGATAAAGCTACTTAAATTAAATAGTTTAGAATTCTATAAATAGAATACAACCCTCCTTTCTACGTATATTTAATATCCCTAGCGTAGTAGTAAAGAGGAATATATATTACTAGTTAATTCTAGATATTTAAGTAAAGCCTTTATAGATTATTTATTCGTAGAGAAGGCGTATTTAGAACTTAAAATATTAGAAAAATTAAAATTATTGTATTTAATAGATAATATTTTTAAAGAATAAGTAGATTAATATATTAAAGCCACTATATATATTAATAATTATAAAAAAATTATTTACTTCTTTATAATTAACCTAGTAGTAGATTACCCGATTATTTTAGGATAGCTATAATTATAATTCTATAACCTAAATATTAACTAAGTAATTAATAAAGTTATTTAGAACGTTGGATATATAAGAATATATATTAATTAACCTTTATAGGTAATAGTATTTCTAAAGGATATTTAAGGGATAGAAGAACCCAAAGACAAGTATTATAATTCCGAATATTATAATTCTGAAAATAAATTTAAGGGGGGATTAGAGGAAGATAAGGAAGACGAGGATTTTTTTAATTGGGTAATTAACGTTATAAAAACCCCCAAGGGAAACTAAATTGTAATATTAGAAGCCCTATTACTATTAAACTACGTAAATAAATTCGAAGAATTATTTAAATTAGAAAGGAAGTTAGCGTTAAAGAATATAAGGATGCGAATTAAAATCGTTAATAGATAGAGGGTCTGGACTATATTTCGATTAGAAAGAGTTAAACGTACTATATTCAAACCTTTTAAACTTATAATTTACATAGTGGTATTAGATTTATCGGACTTTAAAATCGTTAATATAAGAACCTTTATGCTTAATATAAAGTTACGGGGGATTTAGGTAAATTTTATTATATAGGTAGAACTTTAGGAAATTCAAAAGGAGAAGAAGGAGCCCGTTTTAATACCAACTTTGTCGGAGAGAGCTTGGAAGGATATTCTATAAAGTAAGGGAGAACCTTATAAATAATACTTTAAAGATATTAGGGTATACAATTTTATTGACCTTTATAAGAAAGAAGTTACAGGAGAAAATACTAGCGAATAGTCCTTCTAATTAGGAAAGGAGGCTAGGGATTTCGTTAATTATATTTGTAGATTAGGAATAGAAGAAACGCTACCTCCCCCTAAAAATAGGAAACTTATACTATTAACCGAAATTAATAGAATTTATAATATTATGGAGGAAAATGTTTAGAAGTTTATAAAGAAATTAATTAAATTAAAATATATAGTAGAATAAGTAAAAGCCCGTTTCCTAAACAAGTATAAGGATTTATCCTATATTACAAATCCTATAAATACTAAAGTAATTTTAAAATATTATTTATATAATTATAAAATCGAATTGAAACCCGGGATAGAATTACTACCCTACTCTAGAGCGAGACCTATATCTCTTTAGGAATTAAAAATCATTAAATAGTAATTAGATAATAATTTAGTAAAGGGATTTATTTAGCCTTCGACTTCGGATATCGCTTCTTTTATATTATTAATAAGAAAGTTAGACGGTAGTATAAGAATTTATATTAATTATAGAGGTATTAATAATATTTTTCTAAAAAATAGGTACTTATTATTATTAATTAAAGAAACATTTAATATTATTTATAGAATAAGGTAGTTTATAAAGGTTAATATTATTACGGCCTTTAACTAATTATGTATAGTAGAGGGATACGAATGGTTAACGGTATTTATTATAAGGTTTGGCCTCTACGAATTATTAGTATACTTATTCGGATTATTAGGAGCGCCGGCCTCTTTCTAAAACTTTATTAATAATATATTGTACAATATCCTTAATATTTATATAACCGCTTACTTTAATAATATACTTATCTTCTTAGAGACTTATAAAGAATATATTAAATATATGTGGGAAGTGTTCTAGCGTTTGATCGATGTAGGGTTCTAGATCGATATTAATAAATACGAATTCTATATACAAAGAATTAAATACTTGGGTTTAATTATTATTCTAAGAGGTATCGAAATAGACCCCGAGAAGGTAAAAGCTGTTACTTATTAGAAAGTACTAACGAATAAACGCTAATTATAGCATTTCTTAGAATTTATAAATTTTTATAGAAGGTTTATTGCCGGTTTCTCTTATATAGGGAAACTATTATATAAATTTATAAAGAAAATAATTAATTAAAAGTGGGAAGAGGAATATAATACTACTTTTAAAGCTTTGAAGATAGTGTTTACGTCCGTACTAGTATTAAAGATTTATAATTGGGAGAAGCTTATAATAATCGAAGTTAATGCCTTAAATTAGTTATTAGGAGGTACGCTCTCTTAAATATATAATAGTAAATTATATTCTATTATTTATTTTTCTATAAAGTACTTTATAATAGAATATAATTACAATATATATAATAAGGAATTATTAGTAATTATTAAAGTATTAGAAGAATGGAGATTAGAGTTGGAGGGAGCTGTACAACCCTTCGAAATTATTATAGATTATAAGAATTTAAAAACTTTCGGTACTATAAAGAAGTTTATACTTAAGTATATAAAATAGTTAGAATTCCTATTAAGATTTAATTTTACTATTAAATATTATTTAAAATTAATAAATATAAGGCTTAATACTTTTAATTACAAATTTAAATATATTCTTAGGGACGAAGCGGATAATAGATTAAAGGCTAGAAAGAAACTATTTATAAATTCCGACTATTTTAATAAAGAATTTTTTGGGAATAATAACTTAATGGATATTGAAAGCGACGATTTTATAATAAATGTAATATTTAATAAGGGGATACCTTTAGTAATTTGTATGTTAGAAGATAGTTTTGAAGGAGATGACGATGGATTGGGTATTTATATAAATAACCTAGTAAATTAGGTATATATTAATTCCCTAATAATAGGCGATATCTACGACGCTATTCGATTTGGGACTGTTTGGTTAAAATACTTTAAAAAAAAATTAAAAATCCCCTTTGCTAAATATTATATAATTAATAATAGGGTAATATTTTAAAATAGGCTGGTTATTCCGCCGGACGATAAGAAGGTCAATTGGAATTAATCTATTATATTTACTTATTAGTATAGGGAGGATATTTAAATAGAAATAAATGTTAGGAGGCTAAGAGTTTGTATACAGAGGC
Organism: Neurospora hispaniola; assembly: GCF_033458365.1. Taxonomy (NCBI): domain Eukaryota; kingdom Fungi; phylum Ascomycota; class Sordariomycetes; order Sordariales; family Sordariaceae; genus Neurospora; species Neurospora hispaniola. The sequence continues at coordinate 3,643,173 of NW_026944407.1, read as the reverse complement.
ACTTTAGCGGCTGCTACTCCCCTTCGTTAACGGAAGTGTAGGATTATTTACGATAATGCTTATTTCGGGTCGGACCCGCGGGAAGGATAATCCGGCACCGCGCCGAGGCGCTAGACTAGTATGAGGCTCTATAATGCTCGTTAGCGGAGGAACAGAGTTTGTATAGGTATAAAAGAGGTTTAATAGAGCGTATTTTATTGTAATTAGTAGTTATTAATACATTTTTGGATTAACCCCTAACTTACCGTCCCCTACGTACGGCTACAACCATAGTCACTTTAACCTACTTTTCGCCTACGTTCTTAATAAATTAATAATTCTTCCTTTAGGAATTGAATTAATATTATTAAAATATATATATATAACGGCTAATCTATTTTTTATACTACCGAGGCTATTCCTTATCCCTCTTATATTACTACTTCCGTAATTATTATAGTTAAAATGATCCAACCCCCTCCGCCCTTATTATAATAATATTAATTTATTATAGAGTTTATTAAAGAAGATAGTAATAAAGACTACCCCCCTACGCCGCCCCAAGCTCTCCGTTTGTACCCCTAAATTTCGGAAGCCGATAAATTCGCGTATAAATAGTAATTATTCGAATTTCAATTCATTGTAATTAAATTCCTCTTTAATTACCTCCCTTCGTATATATCTTAGTAGGAATAGTTCGCGTTTGTAGGTTTTACTAAATAAAATTTAGTAGGAAATTACCCTCCTATCTTTACTAGGTTTTATTACTAGGACTACTTCTTCTATAACCAGATTCGTGTTTCTGCTATGTTTCTTCTTATTACTCTTTCGTTGGCGGCTGTCGCTATAACTACCTTTTTACTAATTGCGGCTACGCTAATTTATATTAAATATTATTTTAAATATAATATTATTAAATTTACTAGTAAAAGTTTTTTATAATTATAGAATTACTTTTATAATATCGATATATATTTTTAGGAATACCCTCGTATTTTCTTCTCGTTTATTATTAATTATATTAAAGGTAATTCTAAGAACGTATAAATTAAATATATATTAGTTCTTTATAGTAAGCCCGGTTATAATATTGTTTATAATGTGCTTACGTGGAGCGACCTCTATACTTTCTTAGAGATTGAATATAATAGTAATATTTAGGTTATTGAACGATCCGCTTTCGATAAGTTCGAACGTATGTAGTAAGGCGCTTTGGAAACCGTTCGTACCTTTTATAATCGCTATTATATTAAAGAATTTAATCTATTGTATAATTAATTAGAATATATTCGGGTTGTTATTTAGATTAACCGGTTATATCCCCTCTTTAAATAAGGTATTCTCTCGATGGCCGGTATTAATACAATAAATAAAGTAGTAGCGTATATAAAATGGTTAAAAGGTTTAGAAAATATTGAACTATCTATATTATATTATTAATATTAAGTATTTTTAGGGTATAATCTATTATTTTCTTTATTTTCGCACCTTTCTACCCCCTTTTCGAATATCCCTTTTTAATTATTCTATAATAATAATCCCTCCGATTTTCCCTATTACCCTCCTATTACTTTTTAAATAAATTCTAATTTTATTTACTCCCTTTATTATTAGAAAGGCTATACGTATAGTTAATATACTTAATTAAAGTTATTAAATATTTACTATAAGTATAGTATAATAGGTTATTTCGTAGTAGCGTACCCGAACCGAACTTATTATAATTATAATTAAATTAGCTATTTAGTATAGAATTACCTTATCCCCGTAGGTGCCCCCTTATATAGAGCGAATATTAAATTAATTATAGTTAAAGCGGTAATTATAATTATTTAGGATAATATAGGTAGATTATAAATATATTTAGAAACAAAGTTATTAATAAGGATTTATAAAAATTAGTAGAGTATACGAGGGTTAATAAATTTGGGTGCGGAATTAAATTTAATTAGTAAGTATTTATTTTTATCGAATACAAAAATTAATCCAGTACCTTATTATTTTATTAATTTCTCCTTCTAGCTTGTTCCTATATATAGTACGATTATTTATTTTATTAGAATATATAATTTTTATAGTATTAAGTAGACGAAGCGAATTATATTTATTATAATTAAATCCCCGGTTATAGAAGTTATCTTCGGTTATCCCTAATTTTATAAATAGAACCCCAATATTAATTAGTAGCGACGGTCGTTTCGGTTTTGTATTGAAACCGGCAATTTCGTATTGAGTATAGTATTAGCGAAGGAAGTGTACGATATTGTAATTATTTTAGTAAGATTACGGTAGGATTTAATTTTATTATTAAACCTTCGGGAAATAGTAAGGGTAAAGGAAGGTTTTTATTTTCTTATATATACGAATATTCTATTCGAAATCCCCTTTTCTTTAGTATTAAAACTTATAATCCTATTCGTTATAATAGAATTAACTAAATTACCTCTAATCCCTACCCTTCCGGTAAAGGTTTTTCGAATAATATTTAATAGTATTTACCTTACTTTAATACCTTTTACGGAATTAACGCCGCTATAACCCTTAGAATTATTAAAAGGAATAGAAAATAAGTCCGCCGTCCCCGAACCGATTATTCCGCTAGAGTATAAAGAATTCCAATTAGTATTTAAAGTTTTGGCTATACCTTTACCCTAATACAACTAGTTAAAGTATTATATTAATTTGGTTAAAGGGGAGTTAGTGTTTTAAGGATTAATTTATATATTAAATATTAAAGAGTTAGAAGTATTATACGAATAATTAGTAGAAGTATTCTATAAAGAATAGATTTGTCCTTTTATTAATTTAATAGGTATTCCTATTATTTTTATTTTAAAAAAGGGTAGAAAATTAAAGTTTTATATTGATTTTAGGGCGTTAAATAAAATTATAAAGAAGAATCGGACGGTGTTACTTTTTATTTAAGAGATTTTAAATTGGTTATTGTTGGTTAAAGTTTTTATAAAATTAAATTTGAAGGATATATATTATAGAATTCGGATTCGAAAGGGAGACGAAGAGAAGACGGCGTTTCGTACGAAGTACGGGTATTATAAATTTTTAATTATATTAATAGGATTAGCGAATACGCCGGTAATATTTTAGGCGTATATTAACGATATATTAGTAGAGCTAATAAATATAATATATATTACTTATTTTAATAATATTTTAATTTATAGTAAAAATGAAAAAGATTATATTAATTACATTAAAGAAGTCTTTTAATAGTTATAAAATTGTAACCTCTATATAAACTTAAATAAGTACGAGTTTTATATAAAATAGGTATTATTCTTAAAATATATTATCTCCCCGGAAAGTATAACGATAAATTTAGAGAAGGTTATAGTAATTGCGGAATAGGAAGTTCCAGCGAACGTTTATAATATCTAAATCTTTTTAGGGTTTATAAAATTCTATTAATATTTTATAATATTATACTCTAAAATAATTATACTTCTAACGGAATTACTAAAGGGGAATAAATAGAGGCCGTTCGAATTTATAAAAAAAATAGAAGAAGTATTCGCGGAATTTAAAAAATTATTTTAAAAAATTCCTATATTATACTACTTCGACCCGGTATTACAGATTTAAATAGAAACGGACGTATTAAACTTTGTAATTAGGGTAATTTTTATATAGTTATATAGCAATAAATAGCACCCGGTAATTTTCTTTTTAAGGAAGAAATCGCTAGAGGAAATTAGGTATAGGGTTAGGGATAGAGAATTATTAGTAATTGTAGGAGTATTAAAAATATAGAGGTAATATTTATTATATATAGATAAATTATTCTTAGTAATTATAAATTATTTAAATTTATAATATTTTTAAAAGAAGGAGCGGGTTAGTATAAGGTAAAATTAGTAGATATTAGAATTAATAGTATATAATTTTAGAATTAAATATTATTTAAGAAAATTAAATTCGGTAAATAAGTTATTAAGGAAATTATAATTATAAAGAGAGGAATAGGAGGTAGGGGGCAACTATTTATTAATAAAAATTATTAAAGGGGGTAAAGAAAAAGGTCGGGCGATAAAGGAAAATTGAGTAGCGAGGGTGCTAGTAAAATAAATAATTTTAATTAGGAAGGAGGTTTGGAGGATAGCGGTAGAAGAGAGGGAATAATAATAGGATATAAACGAAATAGAAGAGGATTGGGTATTAGAGGATAAAGGGGTTAAATTGTGAGAAGAAAGGTAGAGTTTGTAGGGGGAGGGTAAATTAAATAGAGAGGAGAGGAAGTAAAAGGAAATTAAAAGCAAGAATAGAAAAGATAGGGTAGCGAAGAAGAGGGTAAAATTCGCGGGCGAGGTTATTATTAAATTAGGGAGGGAAGACGAAAGTATTATTATAGGAAATATAGGTAGGTATATAGTAGTAGTAAGGGTATAGAAGGATAAAGAATAATTACTATTATTAGGATAGTAGTTGTTGGAGGTGTAGAAGGAAGATTTATTTATTATTAAAGAAATATAGAAGAATAATAAAGGGGGGAGACGGGCGAAGAATTAAAAAATAAGGGAAGATAGAATTCTATAATATTAATACTAAATCTACGTCCTAGAACGGATATAGGCCAAATTATTCTATATTTACTATAATATAACAATAGCGGGATATTTAAGTTAAAGGAAGATATTAAAATATATTAATTAATTCTATTATTGGCTTACTATTACAATTAATATTAAATTATACGTCCGCGAATATTTAGTATATTAGAAGGCTAAACTTTATAACTACCAACTATATAGATTATTAAGATTATTATTTATCCCTATTATCCTTTAATAAGATATTTCGTACGATTTTATTACCGGAATACTAAAATTATTCAACCCTATATTTAATTGGACCTACAATATAATCTTTATTATTATTAACCATTTTACTAAATACGCTTTATATATCCCTATATAGAAGACGATCGATACCTGGCAATTTATATTCCTCTTCTAATAAAACGTTTTCTAATAATTTAATCTCCCGGATTCGATTATATTAAATAGAAGTAGCCTTTTTACAAACTAATTTTAAAAGATTTATTATAAATTCTTAGATATTTATAGACGCCTTAGTACGGCCTAGTACCCCTAAACGGACGGATAAATAGAGAGGTAAAATTAGAATTTAGAATTATACTTTCGAATCTTCTACAATATAGAATAGGTCGATTAGGCCGAAAAAATTATATTAGTATAGTAAACGTACAATAATTATTTCTATACTACTATCGGAAAATTTTCCTTAAAACTACTCTTTAAATATTATCTTTAGGGATTAATAGACTTAGAGCGAAGACAAAAGACGGTCTTTCCGATAGTAATTACTAATTAAATTAATAAATTATTTTATAGGTAATTAAAAATTGTAATAGCCTTAGAGGTTATTAATTAGGAGTATACGAAATAATATAATAAAGTTCGGAAGCTAAAGGAGTTCGATATTGGAAGTTAGGTTTTATTTAATATGAAGTATATTAAATAATATTACTTAAATATTAAGTTAGTAAATAAATTTTTAAGACCCTTCTAAATTATTAAAGTTATTAGAGAAAAGAAGATAGTATACCGATTTATACTCCTTATATATTACTAAATCTACTTAATATTCCCTATTATTCTATTAGAACCGTACTATAAGGATCCTATTATAACGGTACTACAAAGGGAAATTATAAATATTAAGAAGGATAATATTTAATATAAAATCGAAGTGATTATAAAATATCGTAGATCCGGCTATTAATATTAATTTTAAGTTAAATAGAAGGGGTATTTAGACAATAAGAATTCGTAAATTTTATAAAAGGATATAAATTACCTAAATTTTTTTAAGGAGTACGAAATTAGGGAGATGTAGTGGCGGTATATTAGTAGCGGGCCGATTATTAAATTAATAAAGGTTAATTAGGTAGTAGGAGGAGAATGGTAATTGTTTGGAAATTTAGAGTAGAGATGTAAAATATAAATATAAAATGTAAAATATAAATATAAAACATAAATATAAGACGTAAAATATAGATATAAGATATAAATGTAAAATATAAGATGTAGATATAAAATATAGATATAAGACGTAAAATATAAATATAGGATATAAACGTGAGACGTAAGATATAAATGTAAAATATAAATGTAAGACGTAAGATGTAAATATAAAATATAAATATAAGACGTAGGCGTAAGATGTAGGCGTAAAATATAAGATATAAACGTAAGACGTAAACGTAAAATATAAGACGTAGACGTAAAACATAAATGTAAAATATAAAACATAAATATAAAATATAAATATAAAATATAAATATAAGGCGTAAAGTAGGGATATAAAAATAGAAATGTAAGGTAGAGATATAAAGTAGAAATATTAGAGGGAATAAGAAATAGGAAGGGAAGGTAATTTAATTTAATATAGGATATTAATAAAGTACTAAATAGAATATAATCTATATTTTTTATTATTACCCTAAATAAAAAAATCTTTAGCGGCGTCCGCTATCGTCAATATAGGATTAGAACCTACAACCTTAAGAGGAATATTCCTACGCACTATTATATCTATTAATAATATTTATAAATACTATTTTATATTATTTATTTATAATCTTCCTTCGCGAATTTTAATAATTTATTTAATTTCCTATTTATAAATACTAGCCTCCTATTAACCGTCTAACACTAAGGACCTTAACCGCAATTAAGGGAGGGGGTAATACAAATAGGAGAATTTAATATAGAAATATTTATAGGAGAATTACTATTACTAATAATAAGACTATTAATAGGGGCTACCGGATTAATATTAATATTAGTATTACTAATATTACGGTAGCTAAATTTCAAATAGCCTTTATAATTAAAGTTCTTAGTTCGGAGTATATTAGGTAATATTATAGGGAGATTATTATTAATAAAATATATTTATATTATAATTTAAAATACCGCCGTAGACCGATATAACCGTTATAGGAGGGGGGTAGGTAGGGGGTTACTAGTATTAGTAAAGTATATAATTTCGGCCGCTATATCCTATATATTATTCTAGAGGTTATAAATACTATAGGGGACTTTGAGTATGTAGCGGCGTAGTGATAGTGAATATTGCGATCTTTCGTTGAATTTTGGAAGGGGAAGACGTTAGTAAAAAAAAAAAAAAAAAAAAAAAAAAAAAAAAAAAAAAAAAAAAAAAAAAAAATAGGGGAGATAATAAGGGGTAGATAGCGTACTTTTAATCTGGCAGGTATATATGCCAATTAGATAGAGTATTTTATATAAATTTAGGATTAGGGTATTAGTGAATGTTTAGGTTAAAGTAATATTATATTTTAAATAAGCGAAGGGGTAAATATTATTAAAAGATAGGAAAGGAGTAGCCGATTAGAAGTTAATTATAAGTATAAAGCAAAAGGAAGGAGAGGATAAAACGAAAAGGAAGAGAATAGGGAAGAAAAGTAAATATACTAATTAAGTTTATAAGAGAGATAGGGATTAGTACGTAGGTATATAATAAAGATATATACATTTATAGTAAGGGACGGTTTAAGTAAGGGGGTAGGCGAAGTAGTTACGGAATTAGAGGAGGGAATAGCGGATATAATTATAAAAGTAAAAATAGGAGGAAGAAGAAAGGAAAGGTAAAGAGGGTAGGCGGAAGGGATATTATATAAATAAGGGAGGAAGTCCTTATACGAATATAAATTAAAATAAGTAAATATAATTTAAAATAGGTGAATATAAAATAATATAGGGTAAATAGAGTATTAAATAATTATATAGGTAATAAGAAGGGATAAATAGAAGGATAGGACGAAGGTAATAATTAAAAAGGGAAGGATAGGACGAATAGATAATAATAATAGTTATAAAAAGGTAAGAGGGAAAGGCGGAAAATAAGAAGGTATATACTTCGGATTATAGTAGGGAGAGTGGGGGAAGTAATTAGGAATTATATTATTAGAAAGGAGGGAATTATACGAAGAATAAAGTAAGGGTAATAGGAAAGCGATTAAGAAGGAATAATATAAGTAAAGGAGGTTTATAGAAGAAGTAGTATATAAAGTTATAGGAGGCGGAGGATAGAAATAAAGGTCCCGAAGATAGAATTTGTAAGGGGGGGATTATATTTAAATATTATAGTAGGTTATAGTAAATATAAATAATAGAGAATAATCTACGAAAGGAGTTTTGGGTTTCGATTGTGTAGGTATTCTAAAGTAAGCGTGGATAATGGAGGGTATCCTACGAGAATATTAAACCGCGTTACGAGCGTGGATAATAGAGAGTATCCGGGGGGAGGAATTATAGGGCGTAATTATATTAGTATTTTAAGGTATTTATTAATATTTTTAAGTTTGGAGTAGTATTTTTCGTTGGGTAAAATGAGGTTTACTTTTTCGTACGTTTGTAGGATAATAGTCTTAGTAACGGTTGGGAACCCCGTTAGTATTTTAAATTTAATAACGGTTTTATATCTATATTTGGAGTTTATAAAAATAAATATTATAATATTAATATTTTAGTGGGCGGTATATTATAAGAATAAATATTATAATATTAATATTTTAGCGGGCGGTACATTATAAGAATGGATATTATAATATTAATATTCTAGTAGGCGGAATGTTAGTACTTTATATTTAATAACGGTTTTGTATTTGTATTTAGAATTTACGAGAATGGATATTACAATGCCGATGTTCTGGCGGGCGGTATATTATGAGAATAGACGTTATAATACTAATATTTTAGTAGGTAGAACATTAGACGTTTAAGCCTAATACCGGTTTTATATTTATATTTAAAGTTATAAGAATGGATATTATAATGCCAATATTCTAGTAGGTAGTATATTAGCGTTTTAAATTTAATATTAGGTTTGTACTTACGTTTAGAATCTATAAGAATAGATATTATAGCGTTAATATACCGGTAGGCGGAATGTTAATTTTTTAAATTTAATATTAGCTTTATAGTTGTATTTGGAATTTACGAAAATAGATATTATAATGCCGATATTCTAGTAGGCGGTTCGTTAGTAGCGGAGCGGCTATAATCTAGAATATAGCGTTGGCGGCTATAGTAAATAACGTCCGATAATACTACGGTATCCGGCGTTTATTATAGAGGTTTTAAGGACGGAACTTATAAGGGGGGGGTTGTATTAGGAAATTAAGAGTTCGTATATAGAGGTACTTTAGCGGTTACTATTCCCCTTCGTTAATAGAAGTATAGGATTATTTACAATAATACCTATTTTAAGTCGGACCTACAGGAAGGATAATCCGGTACTGTACCGAGGTATTAGATTAGTATGAGGCTCTATAATGTTCGTTAGCGGAGGAATAGAGTTTGTATAGGTATAAAAGAGGTTTAACAGAGTGTATTTTATTGTAGTCGGTAGTTATTAATATATCTTTGGATTGACCCCTAATTTGCCGTCCTTTATATACGGCTACGACCGTAGTTACTTCAACCTACCTTTCGCCTACGTTCCTAACAATAAAATAGTAGTATTAATATACCGGTATTTCTAACCGGGAATAGTTATTATAGTAAACGTTTATTATAGAGTATACATTCCTTATAGTAAAATTAAAATTATTAGAATATTGCTAGTAGGATTTTTAAAGTTATTATTAATTCTTTATATTCTTTGGCGGGATATTTCTATCGATTATGTAACTCCGTTCCTTAAATTAAAACGAGCGGGTAGAAGCGTTGAGTACGAGTATGTATTAGTAATAGTAAATAAATTTATAAAAATATAGTATTTTATTCTAATAGAAGGATTATTTATAGAGGAGTTGGTAGAAAAGTTCGTCGACTATATTTATACGCTCTACGGCCTTCTAGATATTATTGTATTTAATAGAGGAATTTAGTTTATATTAACCTTTTAAAAGTAATTATTATAGAGATTAGGTATTAAATTGAAGTTTTTAACCCTGTACTATAAGGAAACGAATAATTAAATTAAGAGAATTAACGCTGAAATAGAGTAATACTTATATATTTTTATTAATTAGGTATAAAATGATTGGGTCGATTGGCTACCCCTAGCCGAATTCTAAGGAAATAATTTTAAATTAATATTAATAGGCATTACTCTATTCTTTGCTAATTATAGTTTTTATCTTCGTATAGGCACGGAACCGACTATACCCTTACCCCCTAACATTATAAATACGCAACGAAAGCAGATCTTTAACGCTAACTAGTTAGTAGTATATTTTAAGGAGGTTTAGGATTTTGTTAAAATATCCTCCTTATAAGCTTAGGAGCGGTATAAAATAGTAATAAATAAAAGGCGTATAAATACACTTAAATATAAGGTTAGTAATAAAGTAATATTTAATATAAGTAATTACACTACAGGCCGGCCGTATAATAAGCTAGCACTCCGGTTTGAAGGACCCTTCTGCATTATAAAAGTTAATTCGTATATAATAGAATTAGCTTTGCCTCAGAATATAAAAGTTACTTATATTATTAATATATCCCGGGTTAAACTTTATATCGAAGGATTCCCCAGTTAAAGAGAATTGATAATAAACATTAGAGTAAATAAAAGTATAATTATTATTAGGATAAACGATTTTAAGGAAGATAGACAGTAGGAATTCGAAGAATTATTAAATTATTAAAAGATCGATAGTTTTTAAAAGTATTTAATAAAATAATTATATTACCTACTAAATTAGCAATTAGCTAAGAACTTTAATAGTTGTTAAGAATTAGTATAGGAATTTTACGATTAACACCTAGAATTCGGTCCTCTATACCCGAATTTTAGGAAGGGTTAGAAGATATAGCAAAAAATAAAGATATTTTCGGAGGACGAGATTTATAGTATTATCCCTATTATAGCAGTTCTAATAGTAAATAATAAATAAGTAAGAAGGAATATAAAATTGAATAATAAATAATATTTCTATTAATAGTATAAATAGGAGATAATTAGTATATAGGAGGAAGTATAGAATTGAATAATAGTAAAAAGAAAGGAGTTTAGTTCGATTTATTCCATATACCCTAATTAAATACTTTATAGTATACCCTTTTATAGAATAATTATTAATAGCACTGAGAAATAATACGTTTTATAGCGGTCTTACGTCTCCTATTCCCTAAATTAGCCACATACGTAGTTAATATTAAGATTTGAAGATAAGAGGAATCTAAGAATTTTTAAGGTTAGTAGTATAATAATTAAGCGTTTAAAGAAAAGATAAATTATAAGTAGGGAATTAAATACGCGAATTCTCTAAATTTATACTAATAACAGCTATAAGCGTCCTACGTAAATTACTATACTACGGGCGTCCCTATAATACCCCCGGTAGGGCTAGTAATAGTAAGAATTATTAAAGTTCTCTATATACAATAATTAGAGCGTTTTAAATTAATTTCCAGCGTGTAAATAGATTATTAGGAATAATAATAGCTCTTACAGCGGAAGGGTCGGATTTAACAATATTTTAACTAATATTCTACCTCTAAAAAGGAGCTAAAGTACCGGCGGGCATTAAGCAGCTTCCCGCTTTAGTAAAATCTTTACCGGCATTTAATTAGATATAGCTACGGGAAGGCTGGATAAGCCCCACTTTATCGATAATATATATAATATCGATTTTTCGAGTGGGAGTATTATATTGAAAGGGGGGGTAGTATTATAGGCATTACTACTATATTCCTATATATAAATAGAGGGTGCTATATTACATAGTATAGTCAGCTATGTAACTGCCTGAGTATAGTACAGCAATTACATATATACGTACGCTATAGTCCGTGTACCGGACCCACGCACGTATGCCCTATATAGTTCTTATGCGTGTATAGGATTCTCTTCCTATTCCTCGTATAATAATTAAAGTCTTACCTTAGTGCTTGCTCGCGCCCCGTAACAGTTTGATTAGCCGTTATACGAAGTTATTATAGGAGATTGGTAAACTAGTTATATTATTACAGTTACGGGGGCGCCTATAATTATTAACCTTTATTAAGGAGAAGGCTATTATTATATATATAATATTCTACTTTAGAGGAAGATTCCCCGTATTATAGTCGATAGTAATATATACTATAAATTAGTTATAGTCGATAAAGGTAAGCCCGCTATCGATTAAATTTAATAGACGTTAGTTTACGAAGTTTATTATTAACTATCTTAAGTTGCGCTTGACGATATATTGCGCCGTAGATTTTAAGCGTTACTTTTGGGAGTTGAATATTAAGTTTGTGAACGACTGGTTTGATAAATACGAAGATATCGCCGCTGTTATCCCTTTTTATAATTATTAGAATAATAATAAATGTAGCGCCTGTATCGGCTGTATATTAAATAGTTGTATAAAGGTTATTATATTGAGGAAGTTGGGGGATAAGAAGAAGGTTAGTATAAAATACCCTTTAATTAAGTAAAATCCCTTCTGATTGTATAATTTACCCTTTACTATTTACTATACTAATTATTAGGTTAGTTAGAAATATTTAATCTAGTTAATAGGGAGTTATGTACTCTAATTGCTAGAGTAAATGCTACTGGGTATTATATTCCTATCTATTTTATTTTTAAAACCGATCTAATAAAAGAGTTTATTAATAACGAGTTTTTCGGTAATGTACGTTTTATAAAGTTACTAATTAGTTTTTCGAATGTAAAGTTTACCTTCAATTAATTGAAGTACTTTAATTTATATAGCTTTAAAGTATTATTAACCTTTAAGAAGATAAAATATAATTTTATAGATTAATTCGGTTATAACTAGTATAGGTATAATATTAATAGTCGCCAACTAGAGGATTATACTATTAGTATTAGTAAAAGACAGCTCCCTAATATAGACCCTATATATCGACTGCTTATAATTAATGGGTTTAGTAGCTATTGCAATATAGTAGTTAAGTAGTATATTGAGGTATTTAATATTTAAATCCTTGCCTTACCGTTATATTCTACCTATATTATATAGCCGCTTAATGTAGGAGTCTTCTCCTTATTTAAATCCTATTACTAAAAAGCTCTTCGTAAATTCGTATAGCGAAGAGAGTATAATTTCAACCGTACAATATTCGTTAGAGAATTTAATAAGATTGTTACTAATAGTTTTATAATTTATAATATTATAAATAGATTTGAAGATATTGGTCTTTAGTTAATTAATAGACAAAGGGTATTGTTATAGATTAAAGCTAAGTAGCGCTCTTTTGAATTCAACCCTACCTATCCCTCTATAATACCGTATAAGGACCGTTTTAAAAAGGTTATTAAGGTTGTTAACTGTATTATTAACTGTTATTCTTATACGTTCAGTTCCCTAATACGAATTAATTACCCTTATATATTCTAAATTATTCGAAAGGCGATTCTTAATTATAATAAAATTTAAGAATATTACCGGTATAATTATAAGAGAGAAGCTAACTTCGACCGTCGAATAAGGAGGAGAGTATATAAGATTCTTAATAATAATTTATCTCTATTATTTTTAAAAGACGAATTCAATACTAAGATAATAGAGAAAATTCAACGAGAAATATAAAACGAAATAAAACGTTAAGAGCGAGCTATAAAAAGGATTAACAATATTATATAAAAGTAGTTTAAAGATTAATAGAAGAAGGATATAGAGGGTGGTAAATTAAAGAAGGTTATATAGATTATATAGTTTAAAAAATATAAGAAGGATAATTAATAGGAGTATATCCCCGTTTATAATAATAATATACTTAATATAGAGGAAAGTCTCCCTTATTAAATTAATAAGGAGGGTAAACCGCTAGTACACTAGCAAGCCCAATATTATATAGAGCACCCTCTACTAATTATTTTTAATAATAAGGATATTGAGATTATTATTAACCGCTAGCTAGCCGCCCAATTAGTAATATAGCCCGCCGCCCAATTAGAAACCTTCTCTTAAATTGTTAGAGATCTACGTATATAAATATAATTCGAGGAGGAGATAAATAAAACTCTCGTTAAAGATTTCTATAAGGATAATATTACTATAGCAATAAGAGAGAAAATTAATAATAAGGAAAAGGAAGATAATAACAATAGGGATAAGGAGGATAGGGAACTTCTACTTAGCGAGAGGAGGAGTAAACTAATTAATTAACTAGTTAGTTAATTAATTAAACCCCTAATTACACTAGCTCCCAAGAAGAAGTTTAAATAGCGTATACCCCCTACTATTAATATAACCTCACTACCCAGATTTAGTCCCTCTTCAATAATTACCCCTATAATTCCCTTCTTCTTACGAGAATATAGATTTGAAGATACTATATAGGGAAGTATAATAAAGCTATTAATCGAAAGCACAGTCCGACCTAGAATAAGGTATTTAAACGGGCAACAGCCGGGGCAAGCTTTATTAAAGTAGGAGGAGGAAATCTAATGTATATATAAGTAAGGAGGGAGTTTAATTAGCTATATATATAATACTATAACGCACTCAAATAAATTAAATAAATTATTAGATCTTTTATTATATATATACTCTTCCTATTTAGGTAGTTTATTGGGCTTCCTAACGATGTTGTGTTGATAAATTTCAATATATAATATGGGTGTTGAGTATGTAGATGGGTTACTTTGCTAGTAAATTTCTATGTGGAGTGTCCTATATTTAATTGCTGTCCTAAATTTTCCGCGCCCCCTCTTTAGAGGGTAAAAAGAGGGGGGAAAGGAAGCCTTGGCGCCTAGAACCCCCCAAGTAAGCTACCATATGATATACACTTTCCTGGATTGGCCTTCATCCACGACGACAGTCCCTAGCGCAGACACTCACAAGCCAGAAGAAGCACGACGTGATGCTGTCCTGCGCATGAGATCTGAGAAACATATTATCAACTTGATCCTTGTTCTTGTTCAACCCCACGTTTTCAGCTGGTCACCGCCATACATGTTGTGTTGCAAGTCAATTTGACTAGTCACTCCAGGCGGCAAACATATGGTCCGTGAGAAGATGACAACATAGCTTACGAATAAGCGACCGAGGAACCTAAAAATCTAATACCAAAAGTACGAGGGAAATACAAGGGGATAAGCGGTACATCGCTACCCGTTGATGTCTCACATTTCGTGCGTTTCGCCTTCGGCAATGGCGATTCTTCTGAACCCTTGAGGAATTCTCTGCATAGCTTTGAATCCAACGATCCCATGAGCTTGGTACCAACAACGAGCCCGAGCAGCGGATCGACCACAGCTGTTCTTCCTCATTAAACACTTTCAGCTTTTGACCACCTTAACCCTCTCCCCTGCTCGTTCACACAGCATACTGTATTCAAGCAGCCTCACCAACTTCGGTTACAATTTAGATTTATTCGTGCCACATCTCGGCCTCATTCTTTGTGTCGTCGGTCCTGGGAATAACATGGGCTGAGCTTACTTACATTTCAAGCTGACATAGCAGACACTGTCGACAGGTGGAATTCCCACCATACGAGCGTGGATTTCTCTGTAACGGCATGGGCAAAGCTACGCTACCAGAACTGGAGGCGAAAGCCAACTCCTCCCACCCATTGCATCATAGGAAGTGGCCGACCTTCTCCGTCCGGGTCAATATGATGCTCAAAAATCAAGATGACCTGGATCTCCAGACATGACCGTACTATGACCGATTTATCATCCTCTTATGCTTTTGGAATACCGGCGCTGGGTATCGAAAGGCTAACGGACTTCATTGTGCCTTTCTACGGGCTCTGGAGACTGTGCCACCTTGTGCAAAGCTACTACGCCCTGTAGGCGCATTGACCCTCTCAAGATCCCATCAACTATCACGTTGGCCGCTTTATGCGTGGTGTTGGGAGATTGGGTTTCGGCGATGTTGTGTCACTTGAGGTTCGGCTCCAAGTACCGGACCGTCTGAAACTCTCTTGTATTCATGAAATGCCTTGCCAGTCCTGTAAAATTGAGCCACCTCCTCATTCAAAGCTCTAACGAACTATTTAGTGGAAATACGTGGAAACACAAGTTTCGTGGACAAGCCGGCAGCCTGATATTCACCCAGCGGGTATTGGTCATCAAATCGGTTGATCGACTAGCAAAGGGGCAATGCACAATACACTAGGGGTACCAGGCCGATACACGTACGCTTTTCCCATCCGAAGACGCGGATGTGCGAGGCACAAACAACCCTATCAATGACCTGGCATGAAGGACTTGAAAGGTCTGGCCCTAGATGTGGTATCGTGCTACCTCTTGCAATTGTCCAGACCACAAGAGAAAAAACAACCTTAAACAAAGCAAGAATGGAGACGAAAAGACGCATCTTGACAGCACAGATCATCAAGTCGCCAGACAGATCCAATGTGAAGGGGACCGGTCGACGTGATGTGGCCCAGAACCAGGTTAAGCACACCAACACACCACCTCCAAGACTCGAGTACACTAGGCAGGCTAGGTAAGGATTCGCTACCGTGCAAAGGAGGTCGTTATACTTGCAGTAAAAGACACCAATAGTAATCACCAGGAGAGGATGATGCTCCGCATTCCCCTTTTCCAGAGCCCTTCCCGTTTTTGCAATGATAGTATCGGCAAGTAAACGTTCCGAAGGCTCCAGCCAAGCATAGTTGATTCCGGGCATTACAAGTCGATACCATTTGGAGTGTCCTAGCTGCTCTGCTGACTGAGCCCAGCCCGGCGTGCAGAGAAACAGAGACAAGCTAGAGAGGGGTGTCGATAAGAACACTTCAAGCGGCATTCAGAGACAAATGCTGTGGTCCGTGGTTACACACATCCTAGAACCCCCCAGCTTAGCCAGCCTGCCTAGCTCCCCAGATCCCACGGTGTTTCGCAGCGGCCCTCCGCATTGGCGCCTGGGATCAGGGGACAAGAACATGCGCTAGGTCGCTGTTGCTCATCAGACAAGATCAGCCCTTCCACAGGTACAGTTTACAGTTATGTAGAGGTAGTGTACTACCTCCATGTAAAACGCTTCATCATAAAGTTGACCCAGCTTCATTAGACACAACACCACCTTTCTCGTTTTTGTTTTTTTCCAATCATCACAGAACTGTAGCGACCATCCCAATGTTTGCCTGTTTTCTCTCTTCTGTTGAGCAGTTGACGGGCAATTACAGTGGCGGTTGGGAAAAGAGGCCAGAAAGACACAAGGCACACCGGCGGCCGGGCCCCGTCATGTTGCAGAAAACTACGGAGCCATGGTGCCGCCAAGACGTCGCTTCCGGGGACCAAGTGCGTTTGCTGGTCGTCTAGGGTTGGTTGACTTCCGACGCTTTGCGGGAAACTGGATGGTCCCTTTTTTTTTTTTTTTTTTTTTTTTTTTTTTTTTTTTTTTTTTTTGTTTTTTCGGTCCCCCTCACCAGTTTCGCCCTGCGTACAGCCGGGATCCATGGGTATTCCGTACGGACAACTACATAAAGTTGCGGAGCACATATTCTCCTGAACCCGAATTGTAGCCATGACCGGGCTCTCTCTCCTCCGCCACAGATGGGAGAACTACAAGAGTGGGAAGAGGAGATGTCTCGCCTGGGCAATTACGAAACCACAGATCTCGACTTGCTGCCCGCTTGGACTGATACAGCTGGCTTGGTGCTTATGGCCCGGATTGCAGGAAGCAAAAGCAACCAGCAACGACAGCGTGGAAGAGGATTGATGGCGGACGCGGACAACCAGTAGCCAGCGGCGAAACGGCCAACGGCGGATAGGGCAGCCACAGCAACAAGGAAAAGAAAGCAATAATAAACTGCACCCTATAGTCTGGGCAGTGGAATGAATACATATGTAGTCCATCCTGGATGGTATGGCACCGCACCACCTGTCCCCACCCGTGGTGATAGGTACTGTGTGGCCGTAGGGAGGTCGGCCAGCTGTTACTGTAGCGTTTGATGGGGGGTGTGTATGTTTGGTACTAATCTAACCGTTTTATAGGCATTGCTGGAACTTGCCTTCTTTTTTTTATTTCCACCAGAGCGCCGTTGCAACTTGCCCGGCCTCGTCTCGGCGAGCCCCGGATATACAATACTTACTTTTACTTCCGAGTCTCCTGTCCTCTGCCCGCTCATCGGTCCCCTTGACTTCCCTTTCTCTTCGCCTCTGCTTCTCCCTTTGCTCCGCTTCACCTCTTTTACTTACTTGGCCTGCCCTCCCACCCACTCCTCCACACAGCACTCGCATCTATCTCCGTTTGCTTGTTCGGATTTGCGGCGAGGCAGTGATTTCGATTATTGTCCGCTGCGAACTCCGACTGTCCTTCTCTGTCTTGGGTCTTTCTTGTCTTACGTTACTTGACCGACTTAACTCTCCTCTCCGTCTGTCTGGTCTGTTTTCTCCAGACCTACCTATCCACTCAAGGGTTGTCATTGTTGCTCTCCACATTGAGGTGCATTGAAGGCCAAGCATTCGAACAAGCCGCGCTGCGGTGGACTCGCTTCAAACCCCCTCGGCCCTCAGCAACTCGACATCAACAGCAACGAGGTCCACCATACATACCACCTAATAATCTTTCCTCATCTGGCAGTCCACCCGTTATACAGAACAGAACACAGGCAATTCAACGTCTTAACTCCGAACGATTATTGTCTTGTCGACATCTCCTCCCCAAGCGCAAGCGACGATACAACAGCTTCTCCGAGGTTGACGAAGATCAACAGTCGACATGTATCAGCCCGATTCTGCAGCGTACATATCTCTCTCGACGGGATATGGTAATGCACACGGACTTCCCGACTACACATTCGAACAGACATCAATAGGTGGAGGTGGTGGTAGTGGTGGTGGTCTTGGACGTGGAGGCGGCGGCAGTGGTTCAGGTGGATACACTGCCGTCGGGGGCGGCGCGGAAGCGGCCGCTACAGCAGCAGGCGCCGCCGCTGTTGGGTCAGCAATAGCTGCCCCTGGAACCACTGGGGCAATCTTCAGTCCAGGTCCAGCCGGGCCCAGGGGCAGTATCAGCGGTAACAGCGTCAGCGGCCCCGCATCCCGACCCTTGTTCACAACCCACGCGGGCAACTCGTTCCATGCCCATCACTCGTCGCCGCACTCGTTACCACCGCATCACACCAGCAGCCACGGCGGGCACAGCCAACACCATCAACACCAACAGTCGCACAGCCCGCTCTCATACGTCTCGCATTCGCTCTCTCCCAGCGTTGGCGGCAGCACAAGCCCCTCCTCGCCAGCTTCCATTTCACAACTTCCCCCACAGCAGCAGCAACATCATCATCATCATCATCATCAACAACAACAACAGCAATACCAACACTCCCGATTTGATTCTCAAGTACCGCGCTATCAAACACCGTCGTCCATCCATCAACAACGACATCACATTAAAATGGAAGCAACCGGCGACGATCATAGCGACCTGGCCGCAGCCCAAGGGTACCAGGAGTACCAGCCTGAGCTCAATGTAAGAAAATACTGCTACCTTGGTTTTCGCCTACAGCCGTCATCAACCCTATACGGCTCTCGTCCAGTTTCTCCAAGTGTGTGTCGTTACTTACATGGAATCGTACGTATGTATAGGGTCTTCCTGTTGGCGACAAATTACCAAGCACAGCCATCACGGAAGAATACGCCAAAGCCGATCCCGTCTATGTTCAGAAAACAAGGGTGAGCAAGACTATTGGAGAATCGGGGAAAAAAAGTTGCGGCATGTGTTAATTGTGTCTCAGTCCTTGCCCGCGGTATACTCCCATTACCGTCCAATGCTGGGGGATGGTAACTGCGGCTGGAGAGGTGAGTCTTAGTCGTGGTAGCTCGGGGTAGCAGCTGGGGCCGACGCCATACTGCGAGTTTGAATGCTGACGAAACGTACTCTCTAGCAATCGGATTTGGCTACTTTGAGACCCTCATCAAGCTCGGCAACAAGGCACAGGTGGATGGTGAGAGAGAGCGTCTAGAGAGCCTTAATGAGTACATCCAGCACCACGGTGGCTTTGACCCTATGGTATTCGTGGATTTTGTCGAGGAAACAGATGAGCTCCTGAAGAGAATTTCGGACAAGCTCAATGTCCCCGAGGAAGCCATGGACGAAGTTATGCACGCCTTCACTGATGCAGAAAAATCCAACGCCATCATCTACCACCTTCGCCTGCTCGCAAGTTCCTGGCTCAAAGAGAATCGCGGCAGTCACGAGGCCTTCATCACTACGGATGACAGTGTTGAAAAATTCTGTCAGCGTGTGATCGAGGTACCCAATATTGAGATCGACCAACTGGGCTTGCAGGCACTGGTCAGCATACTTCTGAAGCCCGTTGGTTTCGTCTTGAGAATCGCGTATCTGGACCGTAGCCCCGGCTCTGAGGTCAACACCTACAGCTTCCCCGAAGAGGCAATCAGCCAGCCGGCATCTCCCCTTGACCCCGTCATCTGCTTACTTTACCGGCCCGACCACTATGACATACTCTACCCCGTGGACCTAACGCCTCCGCCCGCGCCTATGAACATCCAGGTTTTCCGAGCCACCATCCCCCAGTATGAAATCACATCCGCTCCGCCATTCACAGCCGCGGGAGATTACGACCTCCTTGCAGCACTGCCAGGCTTCAGCTCCTCTCCCTCGCCACTTGGGGCACTGGGCGTTGGGCTTGGGCCATCGCTTGGCTCGCCGCTTGCGCCGTTCACCCAAGCCCCGACACCATCTTGGATGTCTGCCCCTTTCGGAACGGAATCACTCCAGCCAGTTGCCACCCCTTTACCCATCGCCGCAGCGGCTCCTCCACCGCCGCCACCTCAGCAGACACATCCGTTGAGGTTTAGCGAATACTGCCAGATGCCCGAGTATGTTGAGAACGACACGTGGCGCGAACCGACGTTCCAGACGTCGACATTTAAGAACAGTCACTTCAACGTCGCGCATTACAATAACCCCAACTTCCAACCGGAGGAATACAAACCGGAGAATGACGAGTACGATCCACCACCAAGGAGCGGGCGGAAGAGAGGGAGTGTATAGATGGCTCACTATGGTGAGGACGAGCATTACGGCTGAATCTGAGGCCGTGAAGGCATATACAAAAGGGCCTCGAAGAGGTGCTTACCCCATTCCACTTTATAACCGGAACTGGACGAAAATATTGCGCTTTCTCTGGGGTTTTAATGACGGCGGCCTGCATCGGGGGAGTTTGGGTATTCACATCGCATTTTTTTCTTCCTTTTTTTTGTTTCTTCTCTCACAAAGGTCAGAGGCAACAGGGTTATACACGGGAATTTGAGTAAGAGAAAGAGAGAGTGAGAGAGAGGCGAGACTTTCAAGAAAAAGCGACGAGCGTTCTTTTTGAGGAGCTTACCTGGCGCAATGTTACTTTTTATGACTACTGTTCCACGCTGTATGTCTAACCTCGCGATTCTTCGTTCGGTCATCGACACTTGCTTTGCCGTTCATTTAAATTTGGTGCGCAAAGAAATAAGTTGGAAGATGAGCATAAACCAGCCACCTGGTTCTCCTACAGTATGGTACGCATGGCAGCATGCCACAACCGTCATGTCTGACGATCATGTAACGCGAGTCCAGCTTCAACCAAGTACGTACCAGCTTGCCTTGCCCTTTCCCGTCTACCCTATCCACCTCGATTATCCAGTCGGTCCTTGGCAGCCTCAAGCAATAACTAACGATCTAGCTGACCGCCAATGGGTACAACCCCCCCTAATACAAAAGTCCATCTGGTATAGATGTACAAAGATTTTTCTGGAATGACATACAAGAAAGGACGACCATCAGAGGAGTGAGTGCTGCGATCAACTACCGTAAGCGCTAACGAGTCTTGTGTGTATGTATGTAACTAGTAGGCAAATCTCCAATGGGAGGAGTGACACTTCATCAAGCATGTGGTGAGCATGACAGGCAGGTTGTGTCGTGCCTGTGCCGTATTGTATGCCGTTGTGGTGTGGTGGTACTTAGATGGGATATGGGAGGACCTGGAGCTAAAGCAAGAAGGAGGGGTGGAGGGGGGGCTGTGATTACCGGGTACGTTAACCGGTCCATTTTTGTGTTTGTCAGCCAGTCGCCCAGTCCAGCTCCAAGCGTCCAGCAAGTGGGCCCTGGATGGGATTTTCATTTTCTGTTGTTATGGCGGCTCGTGAGGGCGGGGTTGAGATTATCGGGGTGGTTGTGTCAGCTAGGTATGTGTATTGTCTGCTGATGAAATGCGGTTAGGAAACAAAACGTTGATTTGGCTCCGCTGTAGCTTGGAGGAAGGTACACTATTTATTTCGAGGTCTTGGTGGAGGAAAGTTTGGAGCCTGGTGGAAGTGCTTCTACAAGCCCCAGCCAGATTCGCAAAAGAAGCAGCAGTTCACTGTCTGGAGAGACGAAAAAGAGCCCGCTCACCAATCACTCCCTAGCTGTCCTTGGATACTTTCTTTGTGTCCCGGGAGGGTAGCTAGCATCATTGGGTAACATCCTTGTCCAACATTGATTGGCACAATACCATTTATTTTGTGATAGTCACAAGCGGCTGTGAACCATGTACATATGTAGATGCAACGCTATGATTTTCTTTTCTTTTTGCCCAAATGCTTCACTCTAATTATTTGTATGCGTGAATTTGAGTTATGTACGATATTGGCCTTCATCTACGAGAAGAAAGTAGAAATTCCCCCACTTCCTACTTCCCGCCATCAGATTCCCCTCCCGCCCCCCATGTCTCCCTCCCGATCCAATTGCTCCCTAATCAGCCTCACAAACTTCCTCTCCTCCTCTCCCACCTCCTCTTGTGCGGCCTTCCCACTAACCAACTCCTCCAATAAGCTCACCACCTCATCTTCCCCCACCGTCTTCACCTTCTCAACCCCAATATTCCTCGCCAAGTTCTCCGCCCAAGCGCCCGCCACGGCAGGCGGGTTCAACATCCCCTCATACTTTTGCGTGGGCTGCGGATTACCCTTGGCCTTGTCCAACTCCCCCCTAACACTCGTCACCGTCTTCCCCTCCAAGCCACATGCCACAAACCTCGCCCACGGATTGAGTGCCTCCCTCGTGACTTCCGGGCCGGGCATGTCTACGTTGATGGCCGTACCGAGACCGGAGACGTGGCGGCGGAGATGGACGCCCAAGGCGGCGACTTTGGCTAACGGACCCTCATCTTCACCTACAGAAGACTTCTCAGTTCCAGCCAGCGCACATGCCTCCTCCCCCTTCTCCTCCTGCGTCTTCTCCCCCTCCCCGGTCTCCTCTGGCGATGGTGCCCAAGCAGCCCCACTCCTAACCCAAACCCCCGGATCGTCCGTCGTGAAGGCCTGGATACCAAACGATTTCCAAAGAGTGGAAATGGTCGTTTTCTCTAGGAGACGCGTGTAGCACCGCACTGTGTACTTGTTGTGTTGAGACGAAATCAAGTCCAAGATGGGCCAGAGGACGACCTGCCCTGGGCCGTGGTAGGTGGTTAGGCCGCCACGGGGGGAGTGAAGGATTGAGACTGGGAGCTTAACTGTTCCGTGTTCCCCATCTATTCGTTGTAATGGTGCTGACATTAATGGGGATGACCGCGAAGCTAAGGGTGAAGATGGGTAATACACGGGAGCTGATAGACGTGTTGCTTCATCACCGGTGAGTGGACTGGCTTGGCGCCGGCCTAAAGTGTAGGTGGGCAAGGGGGTGAAGGAGATAATCGTTGGCGTGTAGGGTTTCGAGCCCGGACGGTTGTCCTTGAGGTCGAGGAGGGAGCGGCGGAGGTGGTCTTGCAGGCGTGAGGCTAGGGCGTAGGGAGGGTAGAGAGACGGGGCCCGGTAGGGCAGGCGGAGATGCAGGAGATGCATGTCGGTTTGTCTTGTCTTGGCTCCGGCTGATATGGTTATGTGACGCTATGTGAAAATGCTATGGTGCATGTGATGCGATTGATGGATGATATGGGATAGTGGGTTTATGGAATCGGATGGTCAGATCTCCGTCCTCATTTTCGGATGAACCTGTACAATAGTGTACAACCAAGCCCGTGTGCGCGGTATGTACTTGGAGCAAGCATTTTACTCCTTCAAGTTGGTCAAGTACATATGTACCTAAGTACGGATCTTACGGCGGGTCAACTTCGCGAGCGATCTCCATTCCTTTCGTGGGTAAAAGTGGGGCAGTATTATTCCACTTTTACAAGAAGATGGCCTCCAAGGCCAATCAACTTATCTGTTTTCTCCTCCTGCTTATGGTCAACGTGATGCCGGTCACTGGACGGCGGTAGGTTCCGTAAAGCGGAGTATGAAAGTATGTCTCCGGACGGAAGTTGTCTTCACCTCCCCGAAACCGACCATTGCCCCGACTTCTTCCTCCGGTCTCTTTTCTTGCGCGCGGTGGATCCGTAGTTTGCTTTCTGTCGGTTTCGTTAGTGCAACGATTCTCTCTGTACGCTACTAAGTAGCTATGCCGTGCCTGCTAGCAGGGCTGCGCTACCACGATCGGCCTCCTAGGAAGGAACAAGCCAGGCACGCGCCAGTTGGGTGACACTGACGCAGGAATCCAGCAGTGCCCCCTCCTGCCTTGGGCCCCAAGGTCGACAAAACCAATGGCAACAGCGTTGATCGCGAGGGCTGTTTCTTGAAAATATACAACCGTAATAATCAGTCGAAATGGGAAGACAAAGTGCAAGAAGTGCAGTGGTCTGACTTTCCGTTGGGGCACGAAGTGAAGATTGGAAACTCCACCGTCCCGTTCCTTACACTACATTACACTCCGTACCTTGAACTCCACAGCGGGCTCGATTCGCGCTAAAGACGGGATGCAGCCTCCACTTGGCATCGTTTCTGCTTTACGTTCACGCCCTCCCTCCTCGAGGCTGACTGCACATCCACATCGCACACAGTTTCTTTACCCAACCACCTACACTACCTGCAACTTCTGATACGGCAAGTAAAGGTTCGACCACGTACGCGTCAAGTCTACAAAATCGACGGCTGACTAGCGGGAAGGGGGAGTATTGTTATGCCTCAACTGCGTCAAAGATGAAATTCTCCTGCTTCGGGTTTCTGTGTCCTGACTATATATACAACTCTTCAGTTTCACCTAACCAGACGATACGTGTGATATGTGGCCCTGGTTTGCCATCAGTATGGCCAAAGACACACTCCCTGTCTCTTATTTTTGCGGCTCGATATCTCTCGTTAGTTTTCGGTTCTTCATGCATCTTACGGCACGAGTGGCTTGCTCGCGTCCCCTTGCTAAAACTTCGGTAGCTTTCAAGAAGTGTTGATGACCGGTCGCATTACCCATCCCTCTAGCTACCGGCACGCTCTCATCGTGTATGTCGACGATACTGGATCAATATCTGGAAAATATGATCTTTCCTATCAGCTGCAATGGGTATGTCGTTATGAACGCTAAAATCTTGAAAACAAAAGCCTTAGTAGTCCGATCAGCTGTTATCCCACAATCTCCTGAGGCCGGTGAGGGCTATCAACATAGCCTCATCAGTCCTGATACCTCTGCTACCCTGGTTGGGCAAGACGTTAACCCAGTGTTCGAACAGCTCCTTCGTACGGGGACCATGAATGCCAATCTTGCTTAACTCGGGGTCATTCATGGCAGCGTATTCGAGGCCGCGCGGACCGCCGAATGCGACGAGAAGATGGGTAAAGTTGGCCTCCTTGTGCTCGGGAAAAGCTCTGTGCAGGGACTGTCCACGCTCTGATGTACCGATGCTCAAATCGTAACCTTCCTCGTAAGGACTCTGGGTGAACACATCGGAGAGTGTCGCGGCCTTGCGAACCGTGTAACCCCAGAAGTAACCGCCTTCGGTCCTGGGAACCGCGGGATGGACAGGTTCTGGTGATCCGTACTCGCCCACGGGCATCTTCAACGTAACTCGTGTCTTGGGAGGGAGCTCCTCGTCAATGGTGACTGTGTCTTCGAGGCCAATATCGACAACGGTTCTGCAATGGGGTTAGCCAACTGTCGTGTCTGCACCAGGGACACCTCAAACTAGGAGAAGCTTACCCCTTGCCACCCTTGGGTTGAGCCTCCAGTGTCAAGCCTTCGCGATACGGCATCCATTCGCCCTTGTACGGATGATGTGGCATGTCGAGGTTCGGAAGCAAACCCTGGGACCTGAGATTCGGGTGCATGGGAAACAGGAGCTTGCGCATAAAGGGCGGTGTTTCGAGGTAGTTAAGGAGATGCTCGAGGAAGTGCGCGGGGTCCACATCGCCGGTATAGCCTTCGTGATCGGTGCTTGCAGGTCGAGACTCGACCGGGCTGTCGTCGTATATGACAATCTCGTCGACAGAGAAAACCGCGCAGGCTCTCGCAATACGGCCTGCCCATGTTGTCCTTTGCTCACGAGTCACGCAATCGGTGATGACACTAGTAGGTACCGCGACTGAGATGGTCCAATCTCTCGCGGCGGTAGGCTTGAAACGTGCTGGCTTGGCAGATGCTGCGCTAAGGGAAGATGGTTGGCGTCCAGAATTAGGAGTCTCGTCGGCCTCAATGCGCCGCCTCTATGACAAAAGTTAGTTATCATGTAGGTTGGTCGTCGGTCAGGTCACTGGGGGAGAACAGATATAGTAGAAATATGGAAGAAAACAGGTGGAAGATATGAACAGGAATGAGATGCGCATGGGGGGGAAGCCATGGACGATAAAGTAAGCACAAGGCTGAATGGGGGTATGACTTTGTCTTAAGATCACCCAGAATTACAGGCCAATGTCACCAGTGCCAATGCCACTTCCTTGAATTCCATCACCACCGGGCGCTGGGGCATGATATCATTCATGACCGAGATCACAAAGTAACCGATCCTTTGCGCCGAAGCTCTTCGTCAACACAAATTCACAAAGCTTACCTTGTACGAGTGATCTTGCGGGGGTCCCATCTTGAAGTACGTGTCTGAGTGTTCACAGAACAATTGATTGGGGAAACGGGTGGATGGCTGTTCGGCGGATCTCACGTTGCAAGTAAGTACGGACGACAACACACAAGAGTTTTTGGAAGCTGATTCTTGCGGATCGGCGGCAGAATTCCAAAAGTAAAATGGAAATCTTGACCGCCTTCTTATCTGCATCGGTACCATGCTGAGCGGGATTCTAGAACATTGATCATAACCCTAACCCGTGGATTACTGTGAATAACAACCGGGGCATCCAGGTCTGGCTCTCAGTCTCATTGGCCTCCCCTTAGCAACCCCCTTGTGTAACAGCGCTTACTACACTACATCGTCGTCATCCCGGCTCCCGGATACAGACAAAGGCCAGATCACGAGAAGACATTCTATTATCGCTACCGCACCAAACATCATCGCGCGATTGCTTCTATTACTGGAAACCTTCAACTCCCCAGATCTTGAAATGAGCGCAACTGTCAAAGTCGGATCCTCAACGCAATGGCGTCAGATCTTAAGCTCGTCAGCCATCGTAGTCGCGGACTGTAGGTCGCTTCACTCCACCGTACAACAAGTGCCAAATGACAATGTCGCTGACCTTTTTCTAGTCTATGCCGACTGGTGTGGCCCTTGCAAGATGATCGCTCCAGTGTTTGAGTCGCTGTCGGCCAGATACTCCAAACCCAACAAGATCACATTCTGCAAGATTGACGTCGACAGCCAGCAGGAAGTGGCCCAGCAGTATGGCGTGCGCGCCATGCCGACCTTCCTCATTTTGCACAACGGCTCTGTGATCGAAACAATTCAGGGAGCCAACCCACCAGCTCTTACCGCCGCTGTTGATAAGGCTGTCAAGTTGGCCGGCGGTGCCGCGGGTGGTGGTGCTGTGTTCAAGACCGCCGGACACCGACTCGGCGGCAGTGGAGTAGCCGGGTCCCGCCCCGGGACATCAGTGGCCCGTCCTTTCAAGTGGGATTTCAACAGCTTGATCAAGACTATCGTAGCTTTCATTGGACTTTATGTCACCTCTCTCTTTTCGGTAAGAGATCATTACCGCCCCTCTCGAATCTGGACAAGATTTAATAACAAGGCCCTCATTCAGCTTGACCCATACAAGGCGGCAGAGAGCTCCCCGTTCAACAAGAAGAATCGTCCACCGCAAGCACAGTCATATACGGGGAGTGCTGCTAGTAAAAAGCCTGCGCCGCGTGCTACGTTCAAGACGTTGTCGGACCTGGGCAACTAAACCGAGCGGTAGTTTGAATGTGTCGTTAAGCGTACGGTAGCATACTGGAGTTCACGGCGTCGAGGGCGTTTCGGACGGGCGGCACTTGTTTTTTTGGTGTTCTCGCTCACGCATATTTTCGGGCTTCTTTTGCCCCTTTGAAAAATCATACTTCTCATTAATTACGAGAAACGTGGTACTATTCGTTGCCTTTTCTCATGTTCCCACGTAATTGCCACCGTGATAACCCCTCTTCGTGTAGTGTAAATAGGGGGCCGGTGATAGGCCACTGTCACGTGTGAACGTGTGGTCCGTGTATCCACTAAAACTTAGGATAGACAGAGGACCCTTCTCTGCGACGAAGATAATTGCAATTTTTTGTTCTTGTCCTGAAACCTTTGAATATCCACTACCAAACATATCCTTTAGTCCCGGCGATTCAAGATGCTATCGGCGGGCAGATTTAAAAACCGATGCCCTGGCTGTAGGCAGCAAGTCTTGAGCTTTTACGATGCTCTTCTGCAGCAGCGCACCAGCGTAGCTGCCCGGCCACTTTTACGCCCATCCCCCACCAGTCCCGCAGCGCGTCGCGGTTTGGTTCGACATCTATCTTCCACCAGATCAGTTTTCCAAGAAGCGACACAAAACACTGCCGGCGCTACTTCGACAGAACCCGAGTTAAGCCGCGAAGATGCCGATTACGATGCCGAAACGTTCGTACGCCAAGCACGTCAGACTTTCAAGCACACGCTTCCCTATGGCTACTTTACAGAAGAAGAATACAAGATCTATGAGCGACTATACGGCGCACCACTTCGCGAGACAGTACCAGAGGATGTCGGAATACCTCAACTTGGTGGTGTCAATGCTGGGGGGCGAAATGGGCCTCAGCGTACTTTGTTTGTGGAAACCGAGTCTGGACACTTCGAAGAGGTCGAATACACCATCGAGCAGCCTCCTGTGGAAGAAAGCGATGTAGAAGCCGTCGCAGAATTACGCCCCCTTACCGAGGCTCAGATCGATTACCTGAACGTAACGGCCAACAACAAGCGCGAGTTTGCTGCGCTGATGAGACTGCAAAGGGATTTTGAGGCGGCCAGTCTTCGCCCGCTTGAGGAGATTGTGGAGGAAGAGGAGGTTCAACAAAAGGAAGAGGTGGGGCACTATGAAGAGGAAGAGCGTATCGAAGAGGATGAAGAAGAGCGGTTCTTGCCTGAGCAATCTATCAACGACAGAGTTCATTCACATACCGCCATCGGCATCTTTAGGACCAAGCCGAGCACGCTGCTTCTTCCCAAGGCAACCTTTACCGAGCCTATCAAAGATCTTCTTAGTCGCACCAACCCGAGCCATGTCCGCGAACATGCTGAGAAAGTCTTTGGGGGTCCGGGACTTCCACATTCTCCGGCCACGCCGGCAACGAAGAAGAACCTGGGACAAAAGCCTGTGGCAATGCAAGCAGGCCATCATAGGATGAGCGCGATCGAGGCAGACACCTATATCACCACCGTACTCCCTGGTCTGTATGCCACTACCACCAGCATTCTGGTTGAGGTCCGCAAGCGCCTTGGTTCTGATTGGCTTCAGGGACTTCTAACCAACGGTACGGGCCCGCGAGTTCTCGACGTCGGCGCTGGTGGAGCGGGCCTTGCTGCGTGGCAGGAGGTTCTTCAAGCGGAGTGGGAGCTTCTTCGCGAGCAAGGCAAGGTTCTAGGTCGCGAACCCGTTGGGAAGAAGACTGTCGTCGTGGGTTCCGAAAGCCTGCGTCAACGTGTGTCCCGGTTTCTTCACAACACGACATTCCTTCCCCGACTACCCGATTATTTGCATTCGGCCGAGGGAGCTGAGCGCATGCTCGAGTCTGGAGGAGGACCCGGGCAGAAAAAGGTTTTCGATGTCATCATCGCTTCTCATCAATTAATGCCACTCGACAAGTCCTATAAACGCAAGGATTTCATCGACAACCTCTGGACCATGCTTAATCCCGAGGGTGGTGTTCTCATTGTTCTGGAAAAGGGTCATCCCCGGGGCTTCGAGGCTGTGGCTGATGTCCGCGACCGGATGCTTAGCGAGTTCATCATCCCGCCCGTTTCTGCGGAGACAGGCGAGGATATGACAGCGGTTCCTGAATCGGGACGCATCCGCGAACCCGGCCACATCATCGCCCCTTGCACGAACCATACCAAGTGCCCCATGTACCTGACCCCCGGAGAGAGCGCAGGCCGCAAGGATTTCTGCCATTTCAGTCAACGATTCATCCGCCCTTCTTTCCTTCAGAGAGTTCTTGGTGCCTCGCATCGTAACCACGAGGACATCGAGTTTAGCTACATCGCCATTCGCAGAGGCGCCCACCCAGATGGGGTAAGATCCTCGTCCACTGGATCTAACTTGACCGATTCTACATCATCGTTCTTCCAAGGTCCAGAAGCTGTGGACCGTGCCTTCAAGGGCTACGAAGATGTTGAAGCCGGCACTCCCCACGCTCTTTCTCTTCCGCGCAACGTCATGCCACCTCTCAAGAGCAAGGGGCACGTCACGCTCGACCTCTGCACCCCAGCTGGCACCATTGAGCGCTGGGTGGTTCCCAAGTCCTTTTCCAAGCAGGCGTACCATGACGCCCGCAAAGCCAAGTGGGGTGACCTGTGGGCCTTGGGAGCGAAGACTCGCACCCGCCGTGAAATCCGTCTAGGCAAGGCCGGCAAGAATGCCGAGAACCTCGCTACGGGTCTCAAGAACGCGGGCGACGGCGGCGTTCGCTCCCGTGAACTTGCTGGCCTCGGCAGCAAGAAGAAGCCTAGAGTGGTCGAGGTTACGGTCGATCCCAACACGAACAGAATCCTGGCTGCCAGTGAGAAGTATCCTAACGGCAGAGCGCCGGTCGAGAGGCGGACGAAGAACGGCAAGAAGGTTAAGATGAACGACCTCATGGACGAGCTTCAGGATGATCCTCGTCATGGGAAGTATGTCGATCCTGATGATATTGAGGATGAGGAGTTCAGGCGGGCGCCACTCCCGGAAGGATTTTTGGAGAAGGGATTGTTCGGTGACAAGAAGTAAAAAGGAAGTGAGCAAAGCCGCAGTGTGTAAGATATATGGACGCGAGATATGGAAAATAGGTGTCCTTACGATACCCTCTGGAATACAAAGGTGAATGTTCTCTGCAATAGGTCAGTGGATTTTCTTGGATTAGTTTTGCTCAACTCGAAGAAGCTACGACTTCAATCTTTGTCGCCGTGGCTTCTACGTAATGGTAAGGGGTACGCGAATCTCTCAGCCCAACCACTTGTGCCCTACGCTGCGTGGTTGGGGAACGTGACCTTGAGGCAGATCGTCGCACTTCTTGTTCAAGTGAGATTTCTGGTATAGTGCAGACATCAATCAAGCCGTCAAATGTTGTTTGACATTCTGCGTCTCTTATTCCCGGGTTGCCAAATCCGGGGTTATCGTCGAGGCTGTTGCTGTGCGTGGGGCATTGACCCAACAGCCGTGGTTAAGTATTTCCCTACGAATGCGAATGGTGACTTGATGGGCTGAACTCTAAAAGCTACCCACCTAGTCATGTACCACATGCAGTCATTGTGGCAAGACTTCTTCTATATCCAGTTCGCCAAAACAAGCAAACCGAAACCCCAGTCGTCAGGCTGTCTCGCAGAGTTGGCATAAGAGGCTTGGCCGACTTGTCGGGTCTTATCACGTCTCCAAATTGGTGCCGTCCCGTCTGCCCTTTGTTCAATAAAACAACGACCAAGCTAGTGTGAGGATGGACAACTCAACCCACTCGCCCTTGCTGCACAAGGTAGGTACCTAGGTGACCCCTTCATTCCATCCACGAGCCAATTGGCTTTAGAGGGCACATGAGACCAGATGTTCCGGGCTGTGGCAAGATGACGCACTCCTGCCTGGATTTCATATGCGCAAATGCTGCGCGTAGCCAGGAAATACACTACACGACATTGTTCGCCCGATCTGCAAGGCTGGTGTGGGTAACAACGTTGTGCTGCAAGTGAGGGCGAGTTGAGTTGAGGAAGAGGGATTGTCGATGTTTGATCAAGCCTGGTTGATCATCGTGTTTGTGCAACAGCATATTACGAAGTAGCACTGCAAACTAAAAAGGTTTCGGGTCGTGTCAGGGCGAGGTATCTAAACACAAGCGCTGGAGTATATACGTAGTCTCTGTGCCGCGATCATTCAGTCAACTAGTCTAGCCAGTGAGAATGAATTATCTAAAACTCTAAAAGGTAAGGAAGTCAAAATCAGAGAGATGGATAGATGAATTGGATTGCAAGGGACGGTTTCGACCGAAGTTCGAGATTGATCCCTGAATATCAAATAGCCTGCCAGTGTTAAGCGAATATTTGGCCCCACAGTCTTCTTCTCCTTCCCGAACGGCATGGCAACTTGGCTCCGTGCTAGGTGGAAGGTTGGGGTGGGCCAGCCTGGCCAGTTTGTCGCACAACGAGTGGCTGGAGCGCACCTGTTCGCTGCTGACGATTTGTGCTGGGCGCACAGCACAACCCCCGCTTACAGGCCCGGTTGTCTGCAGGCATGCCGCACCGGGCAGTGTGGCTGCCTGTGTGTCAAACCGACCCGTTCCAGTTGTTATGGGCTCAGCTTCAGCTCCCACTGGAACTGCAACTGCAGCGGCCGCTAGAAGGGGCCAGCGGACGCCCCTGCACCGTGCGGAGGAATAGGTCGACCGACGAGTCCTGCCTCGCTCCATTCCAATTTCGCTGACCTCATCTCCGACTTCAATTTCGTCCACAAGTTGCCTCCTTCACTTTATACGTTGTCGACCAAACTCCCTTCGCTTTTCCACTGCACTTCCTGATCCCTTTTTGCCCTTCTCTTTCCCCTTCTTTCCGTTCCCGTCCTGTTCTCTTCCCCCGCCCGCTGCCTCACTCCCGGCGACTCACACTCTCTTGCGGCGGCATACGCACAACGACACAGTTTCAAGTTTTCCAACTACTTTCCCTCGATTACGACCTGCCCAGCGTTCCCCGTTGCTGTACCCCAGAAACCCCGTATCGGCCTTCCTCTACCTTTCTGGTTTGGCTCCTTTTCGACCGACACCACTGCAACCCCCATCGAGCCTCTGCTCCGTCGCCGCCGCCGCCGCCGCCGCCGCCCCCCTCTTTCCACTTCGTCATTGTCAATCGGGTTGCGACTTCCAGCGAGATATAGTTAAACGTCTGCGGCTCGTCGGTTTATTGCCTTCCCGTCGCCTGCCATCCTTATTCTCATATTCGATCCCGGTAATCCTTTTCTTTGAAGAAAGCCAATTGGGGACATTCATTATCGAGCTCCAGACGCAACTAAAGGGGGCCCACCAATCCACTCCGTCGCCCTTCTTCGAGACTCGGAAACGGCATTACTGTAACAGCACAACTTCTCATTTCTTTTCTTCTTCACAAACCAGTCAAAATGCCTTGCGGACTCGGAGGTTCGAAAACAGTGCAGCGCAAGCTCGTCTTGCTGTGAGTTAACACACCCCAACCTCGTCCCGTATCGGATTGATTGGGGCGACATCTCAATGCGTAGATCGCTATGAGGTCAATTGCTGACCGGAACTCTTGGCAACAGCGGCGATGGTGCTTGCGGAAAAACCTCACTGCTCAACGTTTTCACAAGAGGGTATGTTTGCGATTGAACCGCCATTGCCTTGCAATCTAAGGATATGCGCTCAACCTCCCGTCCAGCTATTTCCCCACTGTATACGAGCCGACAGTCTTCGAGAACTATGTGCACGGTACGTTTACAGAGAGAAATTGACGGAAGCGTCCTGCAATGCGATACTAATGTTGACTCAGACATCTTCGTCGACAATGTCCATATTGAACTGTCATTGTGGGATACCGCCGGTCAGGAAGAATTTGACAGGCTACGAAGTCTATCATACGGTAGGTTCTTCGCATTCTCCGGTAGCCGCTAACCATGTTACGTGCGTGACGTCTGACTTGCGGTGTACTAGATGACACCGACTTAATTATGCTTTGCTACTCTGTCGACAGCAAGGACTCACTCGAAAACGTCGAAAGCAAATGGCAAGGCGAGATTGCTGAAAACTGCCCGGGCGTCAAGATTGTCTTGGTCGCGTTGAAGTGCGACCTGCGCGAGGCAACCGAGGACGAAGAGGATGGCGGAGCCAACGAGGACGGTGCTCAGCGTGAGAAGAAGCCAATGATCAGCTACGACCAGGGCCTGGAAGTGGCTCGCCGGATCAAGGCTCTCCGATATCTCGAATGCTCCGCCATGCGAAACCGGGGAGTCAATGAAGCCTTTACCGAGGCGGCGCGTGTCGCTTTGTCAGTGAAGAAGGACCGGGAGGAGTCGAAATGCGTGGTCATGTAAGACGGCTGACCGAACAACCCGGATTATGGCCCCAGCATAGGCCGTCCTCTCGAGCCTTGCCTCGATGCTAGGCAACAATGCGTTTTATACGTAAGATCGACGCAGATCAGGGCACCGCTAGCAAACACGGGCAACCACATCTATTTCCCCGACCAGCTCATTTACGCTATCGCTCAAGAAGGACGCCTTTACGACGCCGATACCGGACGTTTTTGTCTACGATGCACACGATTTCGCAACCAGCAGTGGTTCCCTTACCAACTTTTTTGTTTTCCGCCACCGGTTTTCGCTCTTGTCTTACTGCATCTTCTGGCCTCCTCTCTTCGAGTTATCAATATCCTGTCTCGGCGTGTTGTCGGGGGGTTGACTGGTGGAAAATTGGAGTTTACAACAGCAAAGTTTTTTTTTCCTATTTTTCATTTCTGCATTGTACATAATTTGGTCGTTTTTCTGGAATCTGCATATACGGACGGGCTAGTGGGGAAAGACTCTGAAGACATGTTGAGATGGACGGGGAACTCTTTCAACACACGACATGGAGGGTTGAAGTGGCATAGGGTTGCGCTGGAGGAAATTTGTTTGACAGCGGAAAATATAGCTGTGTTCAACCGCTGATCTTGAGCTGCTTAAACAGTCGCTGAGAGCTTGGGTTTTCGTGGTCGTGTTGATTTGATGTTAAGAGGTCTTTGCAACAACCGTCTTGAGCAGTATTACTAGGATGGGGTGTTGATGTTCAGTGGTCAGAGCAACAGTCTACGATATGTGCCAAATCCATGTATCGTGGTCTGCCAGCTTGGAACAAACGCTCGTGTGTATATGTACCCTTGGCTTGATATTTTTGTCGCGGAAGTCGAGCTCTCAATCGAGTTTTAGCTGCAACTGAGCATCTCCGAACTCCCCATTGCTAAAGGCTATAATACCAAGTTCCATGAGGTAGATAGCGTGTCGGGTATTTGCCAGTCTTGACTCGAGCATCTCCGGTCATGGCCCGCGGACATACCTCTATGGCGGAATCTTATCAGTCTTATCGTTTGACAGTTCCAAGCGGCGATTAAGCATCGAGGCATGTTGAGGTGCGAGATTGCAGTGCGTACAGTACTTGGCATGGAGTTCATTACCAACTGAATCGAACTGAAGGATGAATATGCACTGTATCTTTGTTTGGGGGAGCCGGTTAAAATACATGCCTGTCCTATACGGACTTGTAACCAAGTAAACAAGACTTGTATGAACCATCAAATGGCATTGGTTTAATCGTGAGCAATCTATACCTACCTTTGTATACTCTGTTGTTCGACAGCATAAACCGAAATTTCTGTTACCACCCAAGGCACTGATCAAGCATCGACCGACAGCCGACTCTTGCGGTTCATCCATTGCCGCGACTGCGGCCAAAGCGGGTCCCTCCCAAATGGCGTCAGCGGGCACTAAAAAGATTCGGTCGATTCTGCAACCAAAAGAGAGCGATCACAGAAAATTCCTGCCCTCTGAGTGGCCAAATTCGTTCTCATTGGCGAAGATTACCCCTGTTCCTTTGTAGACTTACATTCCAATTTTCAGCGGAGTTGCTGGAACGTCTGCAGCCGCCAGACGCCCCATCGTGGGGAAAGTGTGACTTTTGGAAACGACACGACATGACTACGACCGACCGGCCGGAGTCCGGAGGTAAGTTTAGTAAGTAGGAGGAAGAGTATATAAAGTCAAAGAGCCCCGTAACCTATAAACTTCTTAGCTCCCTCGATCAGAAACCCGAGTATGTATAATCTATCTGTTATTTTGGGGAATACCTACCCGTGAACAACCCATTCCATCTCTTTGATACCCCACGATTCTTCATTTACCTTGCCTTTGACAATCACCTTTCCTCGAGTATAACTTCGACATCAAGCAATCAAGCAATCAAGCTCGTTTTACACACAAAGTATACGGAACTTGGTCGGTCCCGAGTGCTTCTTCCAGAAGAGGGTTCTTTTCAGAGAAACCCCCACGTCCAAGCCTCAATACGCCATCCAAGCAGAGGTGGCAAAGATGGCATCCCCAAATTTACCTACGGCTCCTTCAGCCTACCATACTACCCTTCTTACGGCACAAGACTGTCGGGAACATGTTCACCTCATCATCGGCTCCAATCCGCTGGCGGCATCCCGAGTCTCCCAGTCACTTACCGTGGGCGCAAAACCCATCTTGATCGCTCCGGTAGAGTCGGATATGACACCAACAGCAGCGGACTCACAACAGAATGAAAAGCGGGAGCTACATCACAACCTGGCCAACTACATCTCTTCTGGAGCTCTAACGCACCTGGATCGGCCTTTTGCAGACGAGGACCTCACTACGCTCGGTCGGTCCGAGGTGGACAATGTCGTGGACGCCGTTTTTGTGACACAACACGACCAATTGCTGGCCGAGCGGGTATCAGCCCTGTGCAAGCGCAAGCGCATTCCTGTCAACGTGCTTGACAACCCGGCGCTGTGTTCTTTCAGCCTCCTTAGCGTACACGTCGACGGCCCGCTGCAGATTGGCGTGACAACCAATGGCCGTGGCTGCAAGCTGGCCAGTAGGATCAGGAGGGAGGTGGCTTCTGCGCTACCCAAGGGATTAGGAGCCGCGTGTGCTCGACTTGGAGACGTGAGGAGGAGGATCATCACCGAGGACGCAGAGGCCAGGACTGCTGCAGAGAGCGCCATCGCTGCCGCGGTAAACGAAGGCGTCGACGACTCCATCGACCAGTCGGCAACGTTTAACAAACTTGTCACCGAGCTAGACGTGCAGGCCGAGGCGGCGAAGTCGCGCCGCATGCGGTGGTTGGCACAGGTGTGCGAGTATTGGCCCCTGAAGAAGCTGGTGGAGATCACCGACGATGACGTGGAGCGCATCCTCCAGGCATATCCCGGATTCAGCAGCGACAACTCCTCGGCATCACCACCACCTGTTCTCCCGGGCGCTGTCAGTGAGGGTGGCAACAGCAGCATCACCACCACCACCAGCAGCAACAATGGCCGTTTTGGACGCATCTTCCTCGCCGGCAGCGGTCCGGGCCACCCGGATCTTCTCACGCGGGCTACATACAAGGCCATCCAATCAGCTGACCTGATTCTCGCCGACAAGCTGGTTCCCTCCGGTGTTTTGGATATGATCCCGCGCCGGACACCCGTTTCAATCGCCCGTAAATTCCCCGGCAACGCCGATCGCGCGCAGGAAGAGCTGCTCGAGCAGGCTTTGGAAGGTGTTCGTGCGGGCAAGACGGTGTTGCGGCTCAAGCAGGGCGATCCCTTCATTTACGGGCGCGGTGGCGAGGAGGTGGCCTTCTTCCGGGAGCATGGGCTCGGCGATCGTGTCGTGGTGTTGCCGGGCATCACAAGCAGCTTGAGCGCGCCGCTGTTTGCGGGTATTCCTGCCACCCAGCGTGATGTGTCAGACCAGGTGCTTATCTGCACTGGAACGGGAAAGAAGGGCAAGCCGCCCGTGCCGCCCGAGTACGTCGGCAGTCGTACGGTCGTGTTCTTGATGGCTCTGCATCGTATTGGAGGACTGGTCAAGGAGTTGACAACGCGTCTCGGGGAGGCCGATGGGGTCGCGGAGGTTCAGGAGGGTGAGAAGCAACGGGCACTGTGGCCACTTGACACACCGTGTGCGGTGATCGAAAGAGCCACTTGCCCAGATCAGCGAGTTATCCGGACAACGCTCCGCTACGTTGAGCAGGCTATCGAACAGGAGGGTAGTCGCCCACCGGGGCTTTTGGTTGTTGGCCGTGCCTGCGAGGCTCTGTACACGCCAAAGCAGGAGGGACAACCTTGGGTGGTGGAGGATGGCCAGTTTAAAGATCTTGATTTCGAGGATTCTCTGGGTCTCTCGCTTGACGCCACTTTGGGTGTTGCGCACACTGGAGCAGCATGATAAGTTTACATTATCTGAAGGCGCTCACTTGTTCAATTCTTGTCACTTAGCTTACTGAGATATCCCTTTTCTGGTTCCCGCTATTTTTTCTTGCCATTCAGCCGCCAATTTACAGTGCGTGACCGAGGCAGCCACGCCTTCAGTTCCTGCAAGATGTAAATTTTACTCAGTCTCCCAGTCTGCAATGTCTTTACTCACATTACAGCATCGAGGGCGGGCAATCACAGCGCACAGTCAATCCCTCGTTCTTTCCTCCACAGTTCAGCTGGCTGTCGATCTTTGCATCGAAACCTTGGATGTCGCGTGGGATGTTTGCAGTTGGTGGCCAGACCAGCTGTTGTGGGTGTGCTCGAGGTGACTTTGCTCAGCTGAATTTGGATCGTGGCGCATGAGGTGATGCGACAACTTAACTGACGGGAACATTACCAAACAATATTGCACTGTGCCTTCCACCTCAGTCCAGACGGTACCAGCTGAGGTGGTTGCATCGTGCGAGTTCCTTCCCTCTTTCCGTTTTAGAGGTGCAACAGGGTGTGCTACCGTAGAAGTGTGTGGTAATAGGACTGGATTGGAGATCTCTGTTCTTGTATAAAGGAGGCCTTATACACCCAGCACGCGCAACCGCATTCGACATCAAGATCAGATCATACAGTACTTCGGTGTCTTCCATCTTCTGTTCCAACACGTCCAAGTGCCACTTGCTAGATAAGGCTGATTCCGAGAAAACAAAAGCACACCTTTGGCCTCGCCACACAGCTGCCAACCTTCTTCTCAATCGAACTCGGTCCATGCCCGATAACGGGGTCACCGATGACCCTCAAAACACACATATGTCTCCTCACCTTCCTACTGGCAAAAAGAGCTGGGGAGGCTCTGTTGTCGCCGCCTCGGTATTACATTTGACCACTCGCGGATTCTTCTCCATCGTCCGGTAATGCTATTTTGAGCATAAACCCTGGCTTGAACAATGGGACTGTTTGCCTTGCCGCGCGGTGAGCCCATCGGTGGGTCAGTTGCCTTGTGGATTGCTGAATCAACGCCTCTCATCCATCCATGGCTCATGTGGCAAACGTCTCTACGTCAACCATCACCATATATCCAGCAGGGCGTTCTAAGGACAAGCATACTGACCAGTTCCAGGATGCTGAGTTCTAGTGTTTCTTGGCCTGTTCAAATCGACAGGTCACACCGACAAGAGATATCCTTCGTCTGCTTGCCACGTTAACATACTCATCGCCATTTCCGCCTCTTCAACCAAGGACTGTACGAGCTTTGTTCCTGTCTTTTTGTAATCCATTATTTCTGCACGCCGTTTCGAGGATTGCAATATTGCAGCATGCGACTCGGCGTCCGCCGACGGGGAGGCTGAGTTAGTTATCCGGCCAAAATCTTCAGATCGCCCTGCGTTCACCTCAAGTACTCATTGGTATCTCTTACTAGGCGATGCCAACAAGTCCAATAGTTCGATGCTGTGTAATTTGGACAAAAGAGACACTGTCGTTTCGGAAAGTGATTATGAATCGTGAACGTATAGCCTTCGAGTGCTGGCTAGTACCCCTTGAACCCTCACAACTTCCAATCGTCACGCCTCTCAACTCCCATAAGCTGGCATGGGTTCGGATGTAGTGATAAGACTCGGGCTGTATTGTTGATCCATCAAGACTCAACAAACAAGTTTGAATTGTGAGCGTCAGCACGAAAAAAAATGTTTTCAGGCACTTGTGGGGTTTCACGAGTCAAGAGGTCAATGAGCGAACTGAAACTTTAAGGAAGACTACGACTGTCACCTCTGATACTCGAATATGCTGTTAGGACATGCCATAAGATTGCTGTCGCATCACCCCTCTCCGTCACAGCTCTGTACATCCTGTCAAGTTGTCCCGATGGTGTCGTTCCTGCAGCCACCCAAGCGCCTTTCAGCCCGCCGTTCACTGGCAAGCCCAACAACAGATTTCGGGTGAAATCTAGGAGGTATTTCAGGCTTAACTTCAGTTGCCTCTCAGCAACCCCGCAATGTCACCAATCCTGAGATCATTGACGTGTTTCTGGGCTCGCTCTGAATCAGGCAACCCTTTCGAGTTTCAGAAAAGCGGTGAACAAACGTTGACATCAACATTACTCCCGAAATACGCCTGGTTATCGAAATGACTGCAATAGTCCGGTTATCCATCGTTGGACAAGCTAGCAAACTCGAGTGCTTCGGCATATCACCATCACAACGAGGTGAGATGCCCAGAGTTCCTCTTACATAGCATTTGTGGGATCAGGGAGCCAGTTTCACAAAGAGGCTCATCAACCCTGGCTTATTTCCATCTGTATTCATGCGGTAAACTCTGAAGGGACACTCGCATACGACGTATCATATCACCTT
The DNA here is from genome assembly GCF_033458365.1 of Neurospora hispaniola. Taxonomy (NCBI): domain Eukaryota; kingdom Fungi; phylum Ascomycota; class Sordariomycetes; order Sordariales; family Sordariaceae; genus Neurospora; species Neurospora hispaniola. Next base: position 3,602,561 of record NW_026944407.1, on the reverse strand, counting down.
GTAGACAGCTTACAGTGAAGAGGCTAAGTTCAGCTATACTTCAGTACAGAGGTACGACTGTTTCTGCGTTGATAAATGTTTGTTTTTATCAACAACAGTTGAAATCTATGAGGCCGGCTACCCTAAGCTTTGAGCGATTCTGACTAGCGGTGATCTCAACGGGGATAATCGTGAGGAGTCCCGTACAATAACCACTCGCTGGAGGAGAGAGCTGCACAGCCACGCTTGCTTTCAATGATTTGGCCTTGCCCGACTGCGCAAGTGTATTACATAACTCAACATCAAGAGCAAGGATGGGAAAACAAGCAGCCAAAGGAATTGTCACACCTTGAAATCATGCCTAAGATAGCGGTGCTTCCACAGTCAACAGAGCAGGCTTTTTCTCATGTAGCTGGACACTCAGGAACTGCCAACGGGGATGCCATTTTAAACTTCCATAAATACTCCGACATTGGTACGTCTATTCATTTCTCTTCACCCTATGCTTGGACTCTATTCGTCGAGTCCATAACGCGAGCGACTGCCTCTGTGGTTGCCTTGCCAAGGTCACAATATCCCCAAGCTGTGAGGCGGTAGCAAGATGAGCACCTGTGGCCATGCTTACCCAAGGTCAGGGTCTCCTAGATGGGTTTTGTTGGGGAGTGTCCTGGCCGTTCCGCGGATGCCCCAGGAGTGGTGACCAACTTCGACCCCTTGGGTAGCACACCCTCACAGCCCTATCAAAATTCCAGAACCGGGGTCTCTGCGACCGTTCGAGAACCAGCGATTGCTTACTTTCGTCGGTCATTGATTTCGCTCCAAGTGAACTTTGACTGCCCTGTAACGACCGCCATCATCGAGACACCACACGGGCCCTCTTCCGTAGTCAAGGTACCCGTCCGTCTACGATGCCATCATTATATAAACACTAAGGGCGCCCACGTGAGTGGAAAACCTGGGAGGTGCACACTCCAATGCACATTTGAGCGCTGCTGCTCTTCTCTCCTCAGCATAGCGGAACCGATCGATCTACCTACTTCGCCCAACATTTTTCTTCCTTCGGTTCATAATCGCACACGTGTCGAACTTTACTTGCGCTCTATGGTATGCATCTGTTCCTGGCATCTCAGTTGTCTATGAACGTGGAGAGCTCCTGCTACAGACAGACATATCCAATACTTTTACGTCGGCACGATCCACATCCGGACGATGTCCAGCAGGGAAGAAAGCATGGACGGCCAGACTTCATCTAGTTATTCTGAAGATACGTCACCCTTGGGAGAAGAGGCGGCGTATGCTCCGCCGGAAGATACACAACAGGACGGATCATCCGAGACGTCTGAAGTCTCTATGGTCGTTCACAATGGATCCATCAGGTCAGTTAAACCGTTCATGGGTGATAAGTTGTATCAGTCCTAATCCAACTTGACAGCGAGGATGTCGCCCCGCCTAGAATCTTATTAAACGACGGTCCGGCACAGAACGTACCGGACTATACGATTGATAACTCGCGAGTCACTTCCTACGTTACCGAGTGTCAGGCTAACCACTCCCGCCTGTTCGAAGCCAACCACAACAACAATGTCATCGAAGACAGACAGACGGAGATGGCGACACGCCTGATTACCATGATGAGGCCGCTTGAAGGTTTCACCGGCCTATACCCTGCCACGATTCCCGAGGCGACGGAGGAATTGATCAATTAATATCTCGATTTGCTCGTCGGCTCATTGGAAAGGATCATGCTCTTTTCCTTTCGCCCATTGGAGGGCCGCATACACAGGTTGGTCGCCAAGGAGAGGTAGACATATGCTTCTAGATTGTGTGAGATTTTGGAAAGAGGCATGTAGAGGAGGATGGGGCTATAGAACTTAGTAACTCATCATCCCCGGAAGAAACCAACTGGTCTAGAGGTTCAGTAAGCACCCCCATACGGTAGATCCAATGCATCAAAACATTGTTGGATAGAAGTGTACCTATTCTTTCCGTATCACACGCTTTCCTCTTGACCTGCTGTGATCATCAAATGAGCACTAGATTTAGTTGTGTACACCAAGAATCAGCGTGCGTCGCTCACAGTCTGGTGCTGCTCGCTCGAGTCCATCGCTTCAATCGGCCACCTGCATTTGGTCATCGGTTGTTTGTACCATCCCGACTTCGTGACAACCGACTTCGAGGTCGAGTATTAGACTGGAAGAAGGACCATCGATAAAAGCCAAGGCCGCACGAATGACTCTAGGCTTTTCCCGCCCCTCCGTCATCTCGACACCTTGCCTTTGTTTGGTACTGCGCCACACAACCGTCGTGGGAACATAACGAAAGAAAAGAAGAAAAAAAAACCAAAAAACAATTAACTCCAAACCGTACCACACATCATCGCACAACACCCATGCAAACCTTTGACTCACCTCGCCGAAAACCTTTCCGTCATCACCTTCACTTCACAACCCAAGTAAGGTGTATTTCGCATCCTTCACCACTTGGTAGTGATAGCCCGGTCGCGCAAGCGCTAAAAACCTTCGTCGGATGCAACTAACGTCCTCGGATTTTTCCACCTACAAATAAATTACCACGCGCTCGTCGGTAATCTCTTTCCTCTTACCAGAAAAGGTCGCCACAGCATCTTGCGCATCGCGCAAAACTTGAACCCTGCGAGAACAAGTCACATTCACACATCCTCGCTGAACAAGCTCGCCAGGTTCTTAACATCGACTGACAACAATCACCCTCCGTCAGAACTCACATTTACTGCGAGCACAAGCCGGATCCATCCCACCTGCGACAGCGTCCAAACATCATGGCGCAACCATCTAGCAATCCCACTTGTTCTGGGACAGCAAACATCATCTTGCGGTCCAGCGAAGATGATCCGGAGCACATGTTGCCCCACCAGCGAAAAGCAGCTATGAAAAAGGCCAAGGCGCGATCGATGCTGGAGATTGATGGCAGAACAGGCGAGGGAGGTGGACAGCTGGTCCGCATAGCATGCGCGATTGCTTCCGTTATCACTCAGCCTATTCGCATCACTAACGTGAGGGGAAACCGCGAACGCGGGGGTTCGTACCTACTTTCCCTTCTCCCTTTCTCTCTCGCTCTTTCCCCGCTTCTTTTCTTTGTGAGCTGCGGTTCAGAACGAGTTCACTTGTTGGCTCAGCTTGCACTTTGATCCGCGGCAGCCACGCACCTCATCGGACAGTAGCTGACAATGTAGCAGGACTCAAAGCTCAACACGTAGCTTCCATCGAATGGCTTGCTCGCGTAACCGATGCGGAAGTTAATGGCCTTTCCGTCGGTAGCACTACACTAGAGTTCAAGCCGCGGCAAAGCCCCGCAACTTCCAAGCTCTTTACCGGTATTCATGACCGCACCGTCAAGATCGCTGCCGATTCCGCCGCGGCAAGCACGTTGCTCATCTTCCAGGCAATTTTCCCCTTCCTCCTATTTGCTGGCGGAAATACGAGCAAGAAGCAAGATCAGCCAGAACATATCGACGTGGAGATTTCCGGCGGCACCAACGTCTCTTTTTCTCTTTCTTACGAATACCTGGACCAAGTCCTCCTACCTTCCCTTGAGCAAGCATTTGGTATTGTTGTGGAGCGCAAGCTCAAGACACGCGGCTGGAACCTCGGAAAGATGCAACGCGGAACCGTGGCCCTCCGTGTTCACCCCATTCGAGTCGGCGATTCACTCCGGCTCAGAAACCCGACAGCCTGCACCATGAAGGGCAGAAATAGACAAGGCGAGGATTTCGACCTTGAAGCCATCGATGTCTCCATCGTCGCACCGACAGACATGCACGAATCTCTCTCCCAAGCGCTGGTCCAGAACCTAGGCGACCTTTTCCCGGCCGTGGAAGTCATCTTCAAGCTGCTGGAGGACAGCGGGGCCAACTCGCGAATCTACGTGCTTCTAGTCGCGCGCTCGTGGCCTTCTGATGATGAAGGAGCCAGCGCCGGCGCCGTTTTGAGGTGGGGTAGGGACATCCTTACTTCGATGCCGAAAGCAGCCAACTCGAAGAAAGGCAAGAACAAGGGCGACAATAGCTTGTCATCGCATGCAGGAACCGGTGGGCTGGCATCCATGAGCAAGAGCGTGGCGACCAAGGTCGCGAGAACGTTGTACGACGAAGTTTCTACCGGTGGCGTGGTAGACGAGTTCCTCCAGGACCAGCTGGTCATCTTCCAAGCACTAGCGAGCGGGCTTTCGGCCTTTCCTCGTGGCAATAGCGATCCGACCGACGATAAGGTCTCGGGACCGGGTATCGAAGAGGCCATGGCGGCGCTGGACCTCAGCGATGAGAATGCCACTCACGGGCTGCGGAAGGATAAGACCACGGAGCCATTTGGTGAGGGTACTCTGCATGCACAAACCGCACGTTGGATGGTCAGCCAGCTGTTGCCTAACGTCGAGTTTTACAACAAGGGCAAAGTGTGCGAGGGCGTCGGCTTCGCCGTCGAAAAACCCTAAGCCTGGGGGCCTACTCACTCACTTCATTTGCGCTGAGTATCGTGGCCTGATAGGTCGGTCACTACATCGTATTCCGTCAGAGCCGACACATCCGACTGCTTCGTTTTCGACCAGGATCGGGCAAATTCCACCTAATGACCACAGAACACAGCACAACAATAGGCATTAGTATTCAGAGGGTAGCGGGAGTTTCTACTTCATGGACAATGACAGTCTGACAACCAGACAACAAGCCACGTAGCGGAATCCAACTTGCTTGCTGAGGCATTCTGGGGCTCCCAACTCTGAAATGCCATTAAGGGCTTAGGCAAATATAGTGCATCCTTGATTTTGTTTCCTTTTCTTTCTCGTTTGTTTTCGAGGTATTTGCTTTTCTTGCTTTCAAGAAGCGCAAGTGCACTTCTGTTATCGACCTTGCTTCAATGGTTCACAGTCTGGTTCAAGTATTCCTCTAACTGAAGCTTCTCTTGGGAGTTTTTCTTCCCCTCAAGGCAGCGGCAAAGAAAGGAATCTGCATCACTTTTGTGATGGTTATCTTCAAGGAAGAATACAATACTTGGAAGCTCTGCTTCTTCAAGAATTGTCCATTTTTCAAGTACTATGTTCAAGTACACTATCCTCCTTAGCGGTGCCTTCATCGTCAGGAGGTGGTACATTGTTGCTTGTTACCAAGTCGGCCGGCATCGACAGCACAAGCACCATATCCGTGATAGGGATCTTGACATTGGCACACTGCAAGCGGCTGCCTTAGGAGCGACTAATTCTTTTCCCATTCATCTCCTTGCAAACGAATTCTTGTTCAAGTAGCTTTTCCTTGTTCTAATTGGCAGAAACCTCATTTGAGAGACAAAAGGTACTCTCCAAACAAAACATGATCTAACCGCCAATCAAGTGATGCAGCACGCACACTATTGTGTTTAAAAGACCTCTTTCAGGATGTCTTTGACTCCAGGCCGCCTTTTATTGTGAAAACATTTTTTGGATCTGTGCGATGTGACTTTTGGACGCCGGCAATGAAACCGATCAATAAATCGACCATTTGACCTTAACAGGCCATTTGAGTTTTACGAGACCAAGAGAATCATCTGTACTTCTCGTACAGCTTGATCTCCTCTTGTCTCTTCGCCACTCTCTCTATAATTTCAGCGTTGTAGAGCTCCTCGAGCGTCTTCTCGCCCAGCAACACCTCCTTCTGGTGTCTCGTCGCCTCATCCTTGGTCATGCAGACGAGCTCCGACAGTTTCAGATCTGACGACTTTTGTTCGTCCGCACCCTCACCTATCCTGATGAGGATGTCCTGGGTAGGCTTCTGCCACCTGATCAGGACTAGTTTCGTGGGGATGCCGGTGACGGCGCTCTTGGCCTTGTAGATCTCTTCGACAAGAAACGAGACCTCGCAGGGCTGGATGGGCACCTTCAACCCGATGCAGAGCTCGCGGGGACCGCCGGTCACGGCGCGGATGATCTTTTCTTCACTGGCCTGAACGAAGGCTTGGATACCGTCGTACATCTTGTCACGGCCCTTTTGGGGAATGTAGTCGAGGGGATAGCCTGGGAGAAACATACGGTAAGTCATGCGCAATTCATGTTGTGGGGAGGGTGGGAGGAATGATTGCTCAATGAACTTACCAGAGATCTTAAGAATGACATGGTTCGCAACTGTATATCCGAAAACCGCCGGCATGGTTCCCAACACAGGTAGGATACGCACGCGGAAATCGGGCAGCGCCGCCAAGTCGCCGACATCGCCCTTCTTGAACTCCTCCTCGGGCAATGGCAGAAGCGCCGCCTTGCCCTCGCCCATCTTTTCAGTCGAGTACACCACGGGAATGCCGCTGGTGACACCGAGGAGCTTCAGGCGGCGCCTGGTAGCGCGCGAGAGTCCGTCGTCCGTGCTGGTGCCAATGTCACCAACCATAATCCTCGTTGGGTCGCTCTTGGTGCCGGCGCCCATGGACGAAATAACGGGGAGATTGTTGTCGTAGCAGTACTTGAGCAGCTCGACCTTAGAATCGATGTTGTCGATGGCGTCAATGACGAAGTCAGGCATCTGCCCGTCCTTTTCCCACGCACCGAGCAATTCGGGAGCGACCGACCCGTCGAACTTTTGCAGGCGCAGGTCGAACCGCACCCACGGTGTGATGGCAATCAGCCGGCGCTGCAGGCATTGCACCTTGGGTAGACCGACGTCGGCGAGCGTGGCGACGGCGTGCCGGTTGAGCGAGCTGAGCGTGACCTGGTCGAAGTCGATGAGGCGCAGCTTGGAAACGCCGGAGCGGGCGAGCGTTGTGGCGGCGTGCGAGCCAACTCCGCCGCAACCAACGATGACGACGAAGGAGTTGCGCAGCTTGGCGAGCCCTTCGTCGCCGAGGAACACACGGTTGCGGGCTAGTTGCTCGAGAATCAGTTCGTCGTCGAAGTCGCCGTTCTGGGCTCGGTGGGCGAGGGCTTGGTTGTGTTCATCTTCTTTGTCGAGCTTAGGGACGGGACCTTGGCGGGTTACCTAGGAAGACCAGCAAGCAGGGCGCCGTTAGTATGTGCGTTCCAATGGCTAGGTAATTCGTCAGGATTATGGGGTATCTGGCATACCCTCTGTAATTCGGGCTCAGCATCGCCAGCTGGGTTGGGGATAGACTTCTTTAGGCGATTAAGGCGCTCGCCGTGACGAGATTGCTGGTATCCGTAAATCGCGCCAGCAGTAACAGCCGCAGAGGCGAGGGCAACTGTCGCAAGCTGGAGCTTCGATTGATTTGATGAGTTGGACAGAAAGGACGACATGTTGTGTTATGGGTGTCTCATCGGTCGAGACTCGGATTATCGGTATATCGTGGCATCGATCAACAGCTCTCGTGTATTGGGAATAGCTGGAAGCCGGAAAGATTGCGGCCGTCTCGTTATCGTGACCTTATCGCGCGCTAATCCGTCTCCAGAAAATTTGGAGCCCTAGATTCGGACGACGTCATCCCGCTGCCGCAACGCCAAGCGCCTAGCGCCAGTTAAAGCGGAGAATTCCATATCTGCCTGCCCCAGATAGTCAGGGGTCAGCCATCGAGGTTCCCAAATACTTGTGCCTTGGCATCTTCCGAGTCAATCCCACTCCAAACATTTCCCGTCGTCGTGGAGACTTCCGTGGACCACATTAATTGGACCTTGGGAGGTCGGGTTTCACCAATTTCAACGCACTCGGCCTCCCCACCATCCCGAATGCGAATACGGATAAGAATCCCTTATCACTTACACATGTTGAAGCTCGGTTTCGGTTTCTTCTGAGACCGTGATGAAGCGGACAACACCAGCACGAAGGGGTCCGTGGTACCCAAAATAGTGTAAACAGATGATGCTTGGTTATCCTATGGTCCAGACTCGCCTGCTCACCTCCCTTCTCAAGTAATATGGAAAGAACGGTGAAGCCCGGCCGCCGGAGCGAAACGAGTAGCATCGTAAAGAAGAGGCGGCCAAGTCGAGGGCTTTCACCAGGGCGTTGTGAACCACCACGAGAAAGTTTGCTCTAAAATTCTACACTAAAGCTATAGCACCATCATGTAAACTTGAGCGTATTCGTTTATCACTCCAAGATCCATTGTCCCACCGTCTCCAAACCCCACGGACTTGGCAGGTGAGGAATTCGGGCGGGTCTACCACGACATCGTTATGGTGCGTCCGCTCTTCAGCCTCGAGTATAAGAATGCCTTGGTGTCCTCTTCTAACTTGTCTGTCTTTCATATCATGGTTCACTTCCTTATGGCCATCACCGTTCTTATATATCACCAGTGAGTGGCCACCTGAACCGTATCTTTGATTCTCCAAGACTAACTCTCTTCATAGTTCCTAACATATCATTGCAAGCAAGATGGCATCCGCACAGGGCAAGACTGTTCTCGCTACCGGCGCCGCCGGTGGTCTCGGCAAGGTGATTGCTGAGACCTTCCTCGCTGCTGGCGCCAACGTTGTCATCTGCGATGTCAACCAGCAGCGTATTTCGGCTGTCGAGGAGGAGTGGACCAGGACCTATGCCGACCGCTTCCTTATCAAGCAAACCGACGTGTCCAATGAGGCTGCGGTCCAGGAGCTCATCGACGCTTCCGTCGCCAAGTTCGGCCGCCTCGACATCCTCGTCAACAATGCCGCCATCATGGATGACTTCTCCCCGGCTGGCGACTGCTCCAAGGAGCTTTGGGACCGCGTCATGGCCATCAACCTTACCGGTCCTTTCCTCACCACCAAGGCCGCGGTGAAGCAATTCGAGAAGCAGAAGCAAGCCGGCGGCGTCATCATCAACATTGGCTCCAACGCCAGCTACATGGGCTTCCAGTCCGGCGCCGCCTACACCGTCTCCAAGGCCGGCATCATGGCGCTAACCAAGAACACGGCCGGCTTCTACGCCGACAAAGGCATCTACACCATGGCTTTGCTGCTGGGCGGCCTGACCGGCACCAATATCGTCGATTCCTTTGCCAAAGGCATGCACATGGAGATGTATCAGAAGGTCATGGCCAACCAGTCGCCCTTTGAACCGGGCAAGAACGATACCCCTCTGGAGTCCATTGCCAAGTACTGCCTCTTCTTGTCGCAGAGCGATATTGCGCCTGTGTCGAACGGTTCTTGCGTTGTTTTCAACAAAAATTGGCCTGTTGCGTAAAATGTCTTTGGAGGTTGTTGGGGAGATGAAAGCTCATAAGGGATGGTAGAAGGAATCAAATGCGATAGTTCAAGACCACCTTGAGAAGGTGTCTTGAATACCCTGCATGACAGTCTACCCCATGCCTTTCTCCACTGGGTGCAAACATCATCGGACGAAACCTGGACCACCTGATTCCCTTGATAAGCGGCCAATCCAGGCCGAGGTGGTAGGATCTCCTCGGGCTAGGTAGCTCTACTGGTCCCATTGAGGGTCTTCTCGGTGTGCCGTACTAGCCTCTCCCCCCGCCCGGTTTACGAAGAGGTTTCGCGTTCGACTAGGTTGCACGTCGCGATTTCTTTCGAGCAAAGCTGGGGTTTCGGGTGTCGACACGCCCTTTGTATTCGTTCCCGAGAAAAATAGTAGTGTTTTACTACTGTGAATCTTGCTATGGAGAGGTGATCCACGCAGTATCATAAATTGATTATTTCCTGATCAATGATAAGGAGTGAATGAACCAAGTATTTACAGGTCCCCCCCCGTGCGCATCCATACCTAACTTCCTAAACTTCAACTCAAGTTAAAGGAGTGTCGTGAGAAATAACACCCGATTCCAACCCAACTTCGTCCTACGCGGGATACCCGCCACTCGACTCCCTTCTCTCGAGTTTCAACCTCCATTCATCCCCCGCTTTACCACTCAGCAGGAATGCAATAAGGGCTTCCGTTGGCCTCCAAGAACTGGCAGATAGTCTTCGGGGGGCAGTCACCGGCGTACTAATGTACCCATTGTCATCAGCACCATGACAATTGTCGTTCTCAACTCAGCGGGACAGGGTCTTGAAAGGAGACAAGAAAAGAAAGAGAGAAGGTGAACTTACCACCCACTTGCTGTCGACATCGCAGACCTGCCAACCCTCGGCGTGGGTGTCAGGGTTCTTGGCGCACGAGTAGGTGGCCGGCGTGCACTGAGGGGGGTTTGTGCCGGTGGGACTGGCAACGGCCACGGCAGCGAGGGTGAGGATGGCGGTGATGAACTTCATTTTGATTTTTTGTAAGGTAGCGTTTGGTTTAAGAGCTTTCAGCTGTTCTTTGCTTGTAAACTATTTACTTAGTTTGGTTTGATGACTGAGGTGGATGATGTTGTTGATGAGGGCAAAGTGGTAGGATGGGAGGAGGCAGACCATGACTTTAAATGCTCCTCAGTCAATCAGTTTCAAGTGAGCAGCTGATGCTGAGAAGGTTCAGGGTTTCTGGTCTTTGCGGCTCAGCTTCTCGTGTTGAACGTAGGTAACCGGACGTTTAGAAGGTTACGAAGAGAAAGCGAGGGCGTAACGAGAAGCACGCGGCTACAACCTAGGTATTCCTCTACGCACCCATCCTCGACACGACACAAGCTCCCGACTCCCAAAGACGTCTCACTCCCGCTCCCACTCCTACTCCCACCCTCTTCCGGCCCATTGTCACCGAAAAGTTTGAGTCTATTTTCATCTCTCGTACTCATGACGAGAAGGTGGCGTGGCGGTGAGGGGCGGACGAACAACCCTCCATGAAAGACAATATGATCAGAATCTTACGGAAGGATTGTCGGTTCTTGAAACCCAAAATGGCTTGGAGGACAATAATAGCCGATGAATAAGTCTCATGTAATGTGTCTTTTGTTTTTGCCTCTTCACATTACCTCGTGTATAACAGTACGAGGCTTGCGGCAGTAAACATTCTTACGTACGCTGGCGCAGGAAAGAGCACAGTAAGATCACTCCACTGCTGCTGAAATATCTCTTATACTTAAGTATCTCTACTAGGGTAGTAACTTCACCCATGTTGGAAGATTTCAAGACCATCAAGTATTCTAGGTAGACCTAAGGAAGCAGAACTCTCAATTCAACACACAAAAGCTAAAGTGACGGGATATCTTATATGCAGAACTGTTCCTATATGAGATGGATCTGGACCTACCATAACTTACTCATACTCTGATTCGGTCCGTGTACACGTCCGCACATTACTTCAAACTAACGATTACTTCAATCTTTCTCAAGCCACCTTATCGATCAAGAATCTACCCAGCAATCCATTTATCCATCAGCTAGCCATCCATCTACTTTACGAGACACAACCTTGCGTCACCTTGTTTTCAAATCCGGGGTACCTTAGTTGCCGCCATTGCCGTTCACGTTAAGGCTGGTGTTCATCTGCTTATGTGGCGTGGTATGCTGACCACCGGTTGACTGCTGCTCCCTTGCCTTGTCATACCTTATGAGGATTATCTCCGAACGAGAACATTGTCCACACCAACTTCCCCGCAAAATCCCCAATCCAGCTTACTTCCGGTTCAGCCGCAGCCATTCCAACTGCAGTGAACCGCAGTGCCCATAGCGAGAAGTGTGGAGTGACTGGCAACCATCAGATCCCGGGTTGGTGTCTTGGGGATGGAGCGAAGGATTACCTAAAAAATCCGCCAGTGGCTACCGATTACCGAGGGAAGTTAGCGAGAGCCGTCCCCCCTGTAAGTACCGTCAAATATTCGAATACGATCATTACGCTCTACCAACCTAGATTGGAGGTTATGAGCAGGTGATGAGTCTCGTTGCAGTTGGGAGGGCTTCAGTGAGAACACGAGGTCCTGCATCTCGTGAAATGCGTTTAGGGACGGCTGGTCAAGGGCAACGAACGTGCCATGCTCGTTATACCGATGCCAGGCTCTCGCCGACTTCAAACTCCTACCGAGAGCTCTGTAAAGTTACTGCATATTTGAATTAGCTCTCAAGCCACTCGATACAACGTTTCATCTCATTTCACATACCATTACCACTGTCGCCTACCACAAGAAACCCAATGATCAACGCCACAATGCTCCTTTGACACTCAGCCGCTAAACCACCACAACCATCACACCCATTACCAAAAATCAGCCCTTGTTCTCCGCAATCAACGTCTTTGCCAGATCCCTCAACTTGAACTTCTGTATCTTCCCACTCGCCGTCTTCGGATATTCATCCACCCAGAACACGTGCTTAGGCACCATATGCTGAGACAGATGCTTAGCAACCCACTCCCTGATCTCACGTCTCGTCAGTGTCTTCTTCCCCTCACTACGTCCCTTCGCCGTGCTCTCCAGCGAGAGCACATCCCCCTCCCCACCTTCGCCCTCGACAGGCTCGACGTCTTTGTGGACAATAATGAAGGCGCCCACGCTCTCGCCCAGCTTCTCGTCCGCCACGCCGACGACGCTGGCCTCGGCAATCAACGGGTGCTGGAACAGACAGTTCTCGATCTCGAGTGGGTGGATGTTCTCGCCGCCGCGAATGATCAGATCCTTGATGCGGCCCGTGATCTCCACGTAGCCGTCCGAGTCCATGCTGGCCTCGTCGCCTGTATACATCCATGTCGTGCTCGAGCCGCTTCCGCCGTTGTCAGGCTCGGTAATCATGACTTCTGCTGTTTGCTCTGGGTCGCCCCAGTAGCCCTTCATGACCAAGTATCCTGCCGAAGCAAGCTCGCCGCGTTCGCCAATGGGCAAGATTCGCGTCCTGTCTAGGGGGTCGACGATCTTAACTTTGGTGTGTGGCATCGCCTTGCCGACGGAAGCGGTGCGCTTCTCGAACGGGTCTGAGGGCGCTGTCATGAGGCTCACGGGGCTGGTCTCCGTCATGCCGTAGCAGATCACCAAGTCCTGCAGACCAATCTTCGCGTAGAGCCTGCGCATCAGACTCTCGGGAACGGAGCTGCCAGCCGCGATACCCTTGCGCAGGTGGTTGGGAAAGTCCTCGATGTCCTTGAGTGGTATGAGCGGGTCGGAGAGATGAGACTGCGCCCCGATGAGCTCGAGCATGGCCACAAACATGGTGGCCACGCCGTAGAGACCGGTAGCCTTGTGGTCGGCGGCCATGCGAAGAGAGGCTAGTGGATCGAAGGCTGGGCTGGGGAAGAGGATGGCGGCGCCAGTGGTTGCTGTGGCCATGTAACCTAGAATGCACCCAAAACAGTGGAAGAGCGGAGGAGGAACGACCATGCTGTCGGTGGGCTCGAGACCCATACGGTTGGCGATGAGCGCGCCGTTGTTGAGAATGCCGGTGTGAGTGAGCATGGCGGCCTTTGGATGTGAGGTCGTGCCGGAGGTGAACTGGATATTGATAGTCTCTGAAGGACAGAGTGGTGAATCGGGGGTTACCGGTGCGCCGGAGCCATCCATCAGAATCGAGAAGGGGATGAGTGACCGGCATGATGATAGCGGTGGAAATTCCGCAGCAGGGTGAGAAGGGGTGTTGTCGAGGACAACTACTGTTCGTAGTGATGGCACATGAGGGGCTTCGATCCTGCCCGACTCTAAATCAGGAACAATGTCCCGAAGAAGCGGGAGGTTGCTCCGTCCACGGCACGGTTTGTAGGCCAGATCCGTAATAGCGCCAATGATGAGAAGCTCAACGTTGAGGTGTTTCAGGGCAGCAGACACTTGCTTGGCGTTGAATCCCGGATTCAAAGGCACAAGAATGGCACCGAGCTTGAAGACGGCGTAAGTGATGGCAGCGTATTCTGCGCAGTTTCCCAAGCTAACGGCCACTCTATCGCCTTTCTTTACGCCAAGCGACCGTAGGGAATGCGCAAGACGGTTGGAGACCTGATCAAGTTCCTCATATGTATAGGCCGTCTCTAGAGCTTCGGGAAGCTGGTCGGGCGCGAGATTCGGGAAGGCATTGGGGATAGCCGTTGGCGATCGCGCTATTACTGCAGGACGGTCGCCATGTTGGGAGACGACGGAAGCGAAGTGTTGAGGAATGGTGTGTTGAAGCAATGGTGGCTACAAGACGGTTGTTAGCAATGCGTTCACCAAGTCTCCTCTTCTGCAACAATATTATGGCAGCAGTAACTTACCTCAGTTGGGCCTTGGGCAATACTCCTTACCAATCCGCTGATTGACCTCGCCGTCTGGCATCTCGGTCTACAGGTCTGTGAATTTCGCCATGCTTTGAACAAGCCTCGCCTGAAGGCCGGGCTGGTCAGCCGAGGTCGGCAGAGCATCGTGTGCGTGTGTGCTGTGGGGGTAGTGATATCCAAAAGATCTCCCTCCTTGTCTCGTGTACCCTGTATCTCGAAGTGCTCAACGTGGTCTCGTCACACCTCTCATCATAGAAGCATCACAGTATATTATCAACACGAGTATCAACGTAGGGAGAAGGAAGGAGACGCAAGCCTCGATGCGAGAGATAATCCAGCCATCTTGCACTCCCCAGTCGGCCGACCTAGACCAACTGGTTCGAAGCAAAGACCCATCACCGTTGCACGCTGCTGACCAGGCGATCTTCGGTCTGGTTTCGGGACTTCCCCCTCCCCCTTTTGCTCTGAACAGGGAAAGGCGGCCGCCGCCAGAACACGGACTGAGACGGGGTAGTGTGCTGGCGGTGGGCGGTAAGGGTAATGAGGTAGTGCGGGGTAGGTAAGGTCATGAGAGAGGTTACATTCCTTGGGGCGTGGCTCGGACGGGAGACGGGAGCTTCCCCAGATTCCTCCCCCAGATTTCTCTCCCGCATTGCTTAGCAGTTCATCTGCATCTGCCAGTGGTTTTTGCCCCTGGATATCCTACCATGGTCGCTGCTGGCGAGATGCAACATGTGCCCTGAGGTCATGTTCTCCAACGAGAGTATGTCAAGGCTGCACTGCTTCGTTTTGTTTTCTTTCGACGTGGTGGTTACCTATGTTTGCAGGAAAGCAAGGGACCAGGTACACTGCACTTTGACACTGACGGACAGGGTTATATGGAGTGCCACAACACAACCGGGTTTGCTTTCACAACTTACTGTGATATATCGAGCTATAGATCTAGACTTGGGTTGTTTAGGAATTCGTCGTCACGGCGTGCTGCGGATGATATTCAACAATTCACGTGTAAAACCGACCCTAAGCGAATTCCGCCCACGATGTCATCGAGGTCCGCTGCAGCTCCACCATGATGGACCGTAATGGCGCTGACAGCGCGGGGTGTAGCGGAGCCTTCACCGGCGGCGGGACCGGGATGTGCCCCCACTACACTACAACCAGGAAGGGAAGGATAAAGAGTTCCGGGTTCGGTGACGATTTCGGACCTTGTGCCATCCTACTTCTTTTTTTTTTTTGTGTGTGCTTTTTTTCTGCGCTATCTTTCTCTACCGGCAAGACTGTGCCAAAATTGTGGCAGGTATAACAAAGATGTGTACAATGCTGCCTTCCATTTCTTTCGCTTTCCTCCTTCTTCCCATCATGACATTGCAAGATGTCTCTAAATCGAGTTCTCATCTCCGCCCATACTTTCACACTCCAGCTTTTGCGTACACTCTCTCTTTTCTATATACCCTTCCCCGATATTGCGCCATACCTTACAGCCCATCCGTCTTTTTATAAAATGAAATCTCCCCGGCTGAGGCGTAGAATAGACGCACAAAACGCCGTGACCATGCTGATGAATTAGTTGCGTCAAGAAATTACAAGTTGTAGAGCGTCGAGGCTAGGAAATGTGCCTGGCCGTCGATATTAAACGGAAGTGAAGAACTCAAGGCCGCTGGAGTTTGGTGCCAAGCCGTACTGGCATATGTTTTACTTGTTTTCTCCAATGTGGCGTTCGCTCTCGGGTTTCCATGTGCCTGTAAGTTGCGAGTTGAGTTAGCCTTGTGTGTCCGCCTGTCAGGAAGGACGGTGTTGTTGCACGGGAGACCTACCCTCAAAATCATGCTTTACGAACGCCATGGGATCGTCATATTCCTTAGCGCCCATCTGGCCCACGCCAGGAGAGAAGCTTGTGATGGGGAGAACGACCACGTCTCCTACCCGCTTCGAGGCCTCCATGCCCGTAAAGTTCTTCCAGTCGATGGATCCAGCCGAGTGTGTCATGTCGAAATAACGCTGGTCGTTGAAATACTCAAAGATGACGTCGGTCCAGAGGGCAGGCCCGGTGAACTCGATGACATTCTTATCAACCACGCCTCTCAGTGTCCCGTTTCTCTTCATCGCCAGCGTCACATTCGTGATGCGTGAAACGACTTCCCGCAGCACAGGATGACCTGGCTTGCTCTGTATCGTCCACTGACAGAACTGGATCCTCCGGCTGTACCACTCCTTCCAATCCGGCCTATCTGGATCAGCCTCGATGCCGATCACCAAACCAATGGCGTCCTTGGGAACTGAATCGGGAATCCACTCGACGGCACTCCGAATCGCATACGTGTCGATGTCCGAGTAGATGCCGCCCCTCGCCAGCAAAATCAAATAGCGGAAGAAATCGGCCTTGAGCACCGGCAAGGGAAGCGCATTGTAGGCCTCCACTACCTCGGGGACGGATGCGTAAAGCAGACGGATAAGATGTACGGCGACCTTGTCGGTGATAACTTCGTGAATGAACCCAGGGTGTTGCTGTGTCCATGTGGCCTCCTGATCGCGGAAGTTGAATTCGCCGTGTGCTGGTGTCCACTTCCACGTCTGCCAAATGTAGGCGGGGAACTTGGATTCGACATCGTAGGGAAACTGATACGCGAGCTTTTCGTACAGTGTCATTCGTGACATGTCTTGGATCGGTCGTTGGCCCTGCGGGTTTTGTTGAGCGGCGTTGGCGCCCGAGGAGCTCTTGTCCGTCACAGCAGTGGTTGATGCATGCTTGGCTGTCTCGACATCGGCGTCGGCTTTAGGGACAGCTGGTGTCGTTGCTGATGGAGGGTTCGACGAGGATGAAGATATGAGGTAGAAGATGGTGAGGAAGAAGGCCGCTGCCACCAGGGCGCGGCGGAAAGTGAGCATGGTCGAGAAGTGTGGCCGAGGCGGCTGTCGTGCAGACAGAAAACGTCATTAGCGTCTTAACTGGCATTGGGGTACAGGGGCGAACGCATATGGCTATTATGTACTTACATACTGCAGTTCGTGACAGCGCTTCTTGTACCTTAACCAAGCGACTGGACGGACGTAACGTTTTGACCGGCCTCCAGACGCTGTGGAAACACTTGGCTGCTACCTCTAAAGTGTGGTGACGCGCATCGACGCGTTGCGTAGCAGAGGTCTGGTCCGAGCTGGTGGTGTGAAGTTCGAGGTTTGGAAGTTGAATCGAAAGCGGCCGGTGCAAGAAATGAGTGAGTGGTGTTGGTGTCAGAAATGGGGGTTCGATCAATATGCAGTGAGGGCCGATCTTGACAAGCAACCGATGACTCTTTACAGACAACACAATCTTTGAACGATGATCAGGACAAAAAGTCCTTTTGTGACGGATGTGCGTAACAGGGGCGCTGTCAGTTCTCGAGAATCGATTTTCTTGAAAGGGTTGCGCAGCAGCTGCTGGACGAAATGCCCGAGATGCGTGGGGCCGATGATCCTACTAGCAGATGCTAGCTTCTTGGCTAGGCAGTGCTCCCAGGGGTGTCCGTGGTGTAAATCTTCCCCTGGTTTAGGTTGAATGGCCGCTGCGTGGTTACCTTGACGGAACGGGGGGTAACCTATTCTGAGATACCGTGACGAAAATCATCATGTACCTTCTTTTGAAGAGATAGGTAGGTAGGTGGCTGCAACCAGGATCTTCTCCTGATGCTGCGTTAACGTTTGATACTTGGGAAAAGCTTAATCTCACGTTTCAGGTATATAGCCGCAACTGTGTCGAAGGGCAAACGCCACGCGGCAGAAAAGCCGTGGTTAACGTAATCGCTACCGCGATCTCTCGAAGCCCCAGATTCCCAACGCAACCTTAACTTAGCCGAGCAGAGGAGAGCGAGAGGGTCTGAAACCAAACAGCTTTAAGACATCCTCAACATGGCAACACCACTTCCACTTGGTTCGCTGCCACTTACGACCGCAGCAGGATCTGATCTGACAGCGGGGTTTAGACCCGCCCGCCCGCTGAACTGAACACACGCACACGACACGAGCAACGGCCCAGACCGGACGAAACCTCCAGATATGGGATGAGAACCACCACACATCGGCCTCGGGTACCTTGCCGGTTGCGCATATCATACTTCAGATGAGTTTGTGTATTGTATGGCCGACTCCTTATATGCACCAGGACGCGTAACGCTGGAACTTCCAAAAGCTTTACACAACCTTCAATGTGGAATGTACATACTCGCAACTCTGCCCGGCGCACAACCCAGAAACTAACAGCTTGAGGTTGTCATCCAATTGATCAATCCTGTTCCAGCATGAAATCGGGCTGTCTCACACCAGCACCCCCTTTTCTTTTCTCCCGTCCCTCCGTCGAGATCATTGTTTTTACTTTCCTTCCTTCCTTGCTTCCTTCCTTCAGTCCTCCACTCGTCATTTCCGCGATCAATATCGATCTTTATCTTCCCAATGATATATCTGCCATGCCCATGGTACGAAAGATCATCGACTTCCTCAAGGGTCCGTGTTCGTCGTAATTCGAGATTGAATGCTGTTCTTCGGTTGCAACAAGATAGCGCCGAGCGTGTCCAACGGCGCTGCCATTCTGGGGTTCAATTCGGGGCAATCTTACCGGCGGTGCGGCGATCTAAATAATCTACAGTATGTAATGAGGTATCATTTAGCGCACTATGATTGGTAGGTTTTGTAAAAGTGGGGACTTATTGCAAAGATGAAACGCCGGACACTGCCCTGTCGCCCGCTGGAACTGTTCTCGAGAACCGAGAACGCCATCCCGCGAGAGTCTCCACGAAAGTGCCAAGGACGACTGCCGACCCGCCAGAGTCTTGCCAAGGCTCCCGGGGCTCCCCAAAGATGGATGTGCTCTCTCTTCAGTTGCTTTGTTGAGAACTGGAAGGAGACTTTATCACCAATTTCTACATCGAATGCCGACCACGCCACCGGTTCACTTCTGAACACTAGTAGTATCTGAGCACGTGTACCTACTATCGGATCCGAACACCCACACGCCTGTATCGCTGAAGGTCACCGACAAGGGTTAGGGTTTTAGGTCAAGAGCTCCCATCCACGGTCATCTATCATGGTGAACTCTTCGATTTTTCTAGAGCCTGACCAGTTTGCACTTTCTAGTCTTGCTTTGTTGTGATCATGTTCTTTGTCTGTGATATGGATCGCCAATTTCTAGTACTTGACCCATCGTGGTTCACGACACCGGGCAGTCTTGACTTTTTCATGGTCTCTTCATAAAGCACATCAAGTCTGTAGCTCAAGAACAACGTCTACCACCCAATGTGGTATTCTTCAATCCGTTTACCGGTCTGCCCTTGGCAAATTCCTTCCGTGGCGACTTGTACTACAAGCCACTAAGAGCTTGAATATCATGGCCCGCCTTGGCACTGGGTGAGGTGGTGCATCAGATTTGGCTATATCACCAGGAAGCCCGAGTCTGGCTCATCACAGGTGCACGACTTTCCCCTTTTTGCGGCTGGGTGGTGAGCGAGCTAGCCCAATCACTGTGAAACGCTCTTGAGGGGCTTGAAGGCAAAGCATCGTGAAGATGACGACCTTCATCAGGTCTACGGGAGGGGGGGTTTCGATAACCGACATACACGAGGTCAAGCCTCGTTGCCTCTTTCCCCGCAGCCATTAGTTTTGTTTACATACTTTATCCTCTGTGTATGGGAGTTTGGGGACTGCCATATACGCCGACATCTGTGACAAGGCAACCAGCCTTTTAATACGCCCCCTCAAGGGAACTTTGTGGTGGGTGTGAAGACGGGACAGTACACGAATGTTATGCTCTGAAACTGAAACGAAAATTAGCTGACCAAAGCAAAGGCGCATCAAATCCCGCGTTTTCTAGATCTAAACAGTGTGGAGAAGGCATTCTATTAAAATGCTGTGACCACCTCCTATCCAAAGCCATGTTGTGTTGGGACGAACTCCGCGTAGAGCAAGCCCTGCGGTACCGAGAACTAGGTGCAGTAACCACTTTGACTTAACTATACGTGAGCCTATCGTGGTATTATTGTTGCTTACCGGTCTCTTTCTTTGCAGATGTCCTCACGAAGCCTGATGGAGGTTGCATATGCCTGGTTAGCATCCACTTCTGTTGGGGGTTCTTCTTTTCCTGCCGTCGAAGATCGCGAAAATCATGAAACGCTATCCCTCTTTGAGCGCCGGGCCATGTAGCATATCTGTGAATTTGTGAGCAGATATATAAGCACTTAATGATCCTCCCAACAATTGCTAGTTGGGTCCAATCGTGAGTCCGTAGCTACTGTCCCTTCCTTGTGCTCATGCAGTTAATGATTATCAGTACATTGATGGTCGAAATTGACCTCGTAAGGCTGCCCACAGGTTGGAGTTAGGAGTCGGGCAGGCTATGTTGAGCTCCATTCTGAAAAGTGATAAAAATGCTTGAGAGTAGAACCACCGGATTGTGAAGAATTGGTTCCTGTACCTAGGCTCAGCATGTTGTGCGAAACCGGCAGGAAAACAAATGATAAACAACAGTAATGCCTGGTACCTTAGGTAGAAATGGGTGTCGTGGTTTGTGGTCTCAAATTGAACTCCAGAGACCGGCGTAGAGGGAGGTTCCAATCGGGAATTTGATAGTTTCAGGCAAAGTTCTGCCTTGGCTACTCGTAATAGGCAGGCAGAGATATAACGACCCCATTTTCGTAGATGCTACTACACCTCGTATGTGGTAGGTTGGGTAGGCAAAGCTTAAAGCGGAACCAGTTGCCTTATCACAACGGCCGTGTTCCGATGTGAGTTCCCTGTATACGCCAGATCCCACAAGTCGTGGTCGCTCGTATCGGTCTAGTCGATGAATCTTCGCAGAGGCCCTCGTCGTTTGGTATTCCAAATGCTCCCTTGAAGTGTCAATATAGCGTGAGTCTTCGTAGTAGTCTTTGTCAAGTGGCCGTCGGACGGACTTTAGCCGAGGTCATACGCTTTGGTGTGTCTTGGTGTTTCCTCCAATATGTTTGAAGTCGGCCAAAGAAGCCGAGTCTTCGAGATCTGCGCCTAATCCATCTCATCTCACGGCTTGTGTGGTGCGCGGTAACACCGTGCATAATGGGAGGCATCCGGATGGCCCGTGTAGTGGGAACTACCTCTAGGTAAGCAAGTTTGAAGCCGGCGTGGGATCCCCTTCTGTACTTCGTATGAATGGTTCGCAGTTGACATCGCTTTAATTAACATTTGTGTTGCCCTACATCAGGTCCTAGTTTTGGTACCACTCTGTGTATGTTTGTCACGGGCCTTGTTCAACTATCAACAATCTCTCTCAAGGGTGGCTGCAGCTGCACCCTTCCTTGCATACAATTCTCAGTATCCGAGATGCCCGAAATGATCGAGAATTTCGCGTTCTACTATACTATACCCTCAAACAGACTTCCCGTCTTGGGCATTGAAGCTAGAGGGATGTCAACAAACAAGTTGTAGACCTATCAAAAAGTTCCGTTCATATACTGCAGATGACTTGCCTATGGAGCTAGGAGATAAGATTTCAACAAGCCGTTGATAGCAACTTGCAGGTGTGTCATGAAAGGCATCTACTGGGTAGTTTGGGTCTATCTGTGTATGTGCCATGCCGTCAGGTTACCCATATTACTGAAAATGAAAACGTACCACAAACCCGATGATGCTTGTAACAAGTACGCGCTCAAGGATCTGGCGTCGTTTGCCTCATCCATACCAAGCGTTCTGGCAAGGCTTATTTTCCCCAGCATTCCGAAGACCTGCAGTACATATACCACTCAACGTGAAGCTGGGGCCGGTAGTGAGCTCTTTTTTGAATCGAGCACTCGCTTCCTAAGGGTAACGCAGTCATTTCAGAAGTCCATCTGTCGTCTAGGCATGAACACAAGTTTCAAGTGACTGGGTCGCAAATGGCCGTCGCCCACCTGAACTTGCGATTATGCCTGATATGTAGTCAAGCGACAAGGTGGTTTCCGTTGTCGTAACCGGGGTAATTGGTGTCCGAGTAAACAGCGTCTTGTAGGCGAAATATGATCGGGCTAGAATCGTGCAGTTGCCTTCTTGAAACATGAGCCCGATGGCCCTTGACATCTGGATGCCTTATCGAGCAGCTCAGCCAATTATGACCTTGCTGGGATTGCAATTCGTTGCAATTGCGGGTAATTACATCGAATAGAAGAGCATCGACTGTCAAGGAAGTCGATATTCTCGGAATGTCGCTTTCGGAAGTCCGCGATGCTGAACTGGTACAGTTCTACTTGGTATGACTTGTTATTGTCGAGGATGGCTATGAATTCGAGATGCGCTCGACTGACCCAAACGATGTTAGCAGATGGTATGCATGGTAAAGAATAGTCGCTGCGCGAGATTGACAGGAGTGGTTATAGAAAGGCATAGGAGTCGTCAAGCTAAGCATGGACATGGTGGTGGCCGAATCATTCCAACCATGAGCTCTCATCTAACTTGAAATATAAATCCTTTGATTGAACCCCGTGTCAGAGAGCGTCTGGTGCCCGAGCGACCGTTGAGGGGTGTGCGAGGGTATTGAGATTTGCTGAGTGTAGCAAAGAAGATGAATTGAATCTTGTTCACGACCGACAGTCATCTATCTTTTCCGGCCGAGAGGGTGTGGCCCGAGGCTGACATGCCTTTGGTGCCGATGGAATGCATGTCCTTTCAACAAGTAGAATGTAGGTAGCGTGGTGTGAGGTTGGCGTGTAGAAAGATTGACTTGACCAACTGCTTGGGGGGAGGGGGGTTTGGTACTTCAGCACTTCTGGCTAGGTAGGTAGCCTTGAACGCACGTGCCTGAAATCTGGAGGGGTTCTGCGCCAGGGAGTTTCGGTGTGAGGTGTGTGGCTCTATGACGTAGCAAGAAAGAATAAAAAAGCTCGTTCGGATTACAAGTCCAAGCCAGGTGGGATGTGCATACCTTACTGTCACGTACCTACACCTCCTGTCTGCTAGGCTGAGCTCGCGTTGCATGTGAAAGCACTTTCCTTGACCTGCATGGACCTAAGCCGCTTCCGCGATTAGATAGTTAAGTTACTGTTTCGGGGTGTTATGTTTGATACACTGCTTACCTCTATTCCATGGAGGTCTCGACGTCCCAGATGAGTCTTGTTACAGACTTAGCTTGCCTGAAATCATTTACAATTTCGTGTAAATTCATACATTTGAAATATCAGATTTGTCCTGGGTAGCTCTCTGAATGATGCTCGATGACCCAAGAGGGTCGAACCCTTTTGAAGACCGAAGGGAACAAGAATGCCCTACACATCAGATGGGGAGAGGAATAAGTGAAAGCACTCCTATCTCTAGTCCGATAAGGAAATCCGAGACCTTCATCGCATACCTAGCTTGCCGGCGCCGATCTCGTATAGGATTTGATGCGAATATCAGGACACGACGGGCCGCTGCTGCATGTACGGCGGAGACTGACAGAAACTTAGCATATATCTGCACGGTAATCTGGGATTGGCATGGAGATCTATCCGAGTTCCGTCTTGTTTGTTGACGGAAAACAAGTGAACAACGCTTCATTGGACACTAGCCTGAACCTGTGTCTGACCTTGAGGCCCCACCACTGCCCCTTTGAATGACCCCTGGCATGAACCACTCGCTTAGGCGACCCGACAGCGGACTGGCCCGCTGTGGGGACCCCTTTGGCAGCGCTAAACGCCGGAAGCGACGCTTGGGAATGACGAAAAGTGATGCATTGTTCAGTCGTTTTGTTACCAATGAACCGAGGGTCAAAGGTTTCTAAAGTGGCGTTTGCGTTCACCATCAAGCTGCGAGATTCAAAAGGCATGAACAGAGACACGCGTCGTTGATTTTCGAGTTGCGATTGGCTTCTTCCGCCATGTACGGCACCTCTGCAAATTCCGCTCTTAGGTAAAACGAACGAAAGGCTTAAAAATGTTTGGTAGCAACCGCACTATCCTCATATCGTGCGGGTGGTATGTGACATGGGAATATTATTCTTAGTCGGAGACAGTCTGGTTGCCTACATTACTACCCGCAATATATGAGTGAGCGCTTCTTGACTTGTTAGTCTCCGGAACTTCAATACTCCCCAGTAGAATTCTAATACCAGAGTATCCAGAGCAGCGGGCAACGCTAGTAATTCTAGAACCGAGATGACACCAGAGATACACATTGCCTGGTAGGTTATGGTGTGAGGTTCAACATTAGGTCGCGAAGTCGGTGCCGTTTCCATCTCAGTAAAGGTCACTCCCTATTCAAGCTATCTTTGGAGCAGGCTCTCCTGGTTCTGCGTGTAGGTAATGTCCAAACGTCATTATGATACGTTTTGCAGTTGATGATTCGGTATCATGTACGATGGTCTGGCAGGTAAGTGATGTGCGGGTCTTGAGGCATTTTGTTTCCAACCAACAATCAATCTTCATTACTGCCACCGCAACTTAACAAACCCAAAACCGGTCAGCGGACGGCTTTTCTCCAGGTCGTTATCGCATCTGCCTTTGAAGAAGGCAACTTCGGTGAGGTGAGACAAGAGTCTGAAAGCCTGATGAATTCCACACATTTGTCGGAAAATAGTCATCCCTAGAGGTAGTCAATTGATGATCGGATAAAGAAAAGCGCAGCCACTACGGCTTCACGAGGCACGAAGTAGGCAACCACTTAAGCCGCTGACACCAGAATGATCATACCGAATCACTGCTATGGACGCCTAGAGGCAGCTGGTGTCATCTATTCCCCGACTTCTCCAGCCGAAACATCGAAAATGATACAAAACACCACCATGAGTCCGACTTACCCCGCACCCGCTGACCCCGCTCAGCTGAAGCTGAATATTGCAGCAATACTAGCTATAGCTGAGCTGACTTGCAGCCATGCAGCACTTTCGGTCAGGATAGGGGCTTTCGCCTGAGCTTCAGGGAGGGGGGAGGTTAATACCGATGAGGGGTAAAGTCGGTAGGGCAAGTATCTTTATCTCTCTTTTGCTGATATCTCGAGCAGTGTGGGCAAATCTCTGCAGTGAATACGCAAGAGAAACATGCATTACCAGCGTTATGTAGATGTAGCGATATGCACTGGTAAACTGCCTGAATATAGACGGGACCTTGGCATGCCCTCGGGAGGGGCGGTACGTTACCTCCGGAGCCGTAGCTACGAAGATGAAGTCCGGCCTGGTGGGACATTGGATCCGGGCGGGGCCGGGTGAGAGGGTTCAGAACGTTGGACTTCCAGAGCAGTCGGGTATCGGTTAATTGTTTCTGCCCCCGATTCACGGGAAGTAGGGGGGTAACACTGATCGGACGGAAAGCATGCATGATAAAACGTATTCGGTTAGTTCTCAGGTTGTTCGAAGAAATGTTACACACCGTTACAACAAGGCAACTACGTTGCGCTCGGTTGGACTCGCGTCGTACAGATTTTGAAGATTCTTTCGAAGCGCCAAGGCTTCCTTTGCGAAACGATTGCCATTCCAGAAAATACGGAACCGCAATACCATGGTTCTGATGATGCGTTTCGTGATATAATCCACCTATTGGTGAGTACCCAAGTAGCTTGATATCTCATTGGTGGCAGTCAGAACATGCCATCCTTCCAAGTCCTAGACAGCGATAATTTCGACAGTAGTTAGACAACGTCTTGTCCGATGCTACCTCATCAAGCGAAATGTTTTGAAGTTTGCCTGGTCTCGACCTTGACAAGGCGATGCGGCATATCCATAGTCTGATAGGTTTCAAATTTCAGACGCGCCAGCCTTATGAGTAGGCTTCCACAGGCCATCCTTGCTGAGCTTTGGAGACTCATTACCTCAGCGGCATATGATTATTAACATCTGATATATAAGGCATCCTCAGCCCGAGCCGCCTTAAAAGCTTTTTTGATGTTGTATGCTAACACAACGTACACCGGGACTACATTGCCGATTTGCCAAAACTGCTTGACCAAGAACCGGCATGAGAAAAGGAGGCCCAACCGCAAGATCCTCGGCTCAGACTTTAGTTAATCATAAGACGAAGAGGCGCGGCACACGAATCCGTGACCTTGTAATTGTCGATTCGAACGGGGGCGGGACAGGCGGGCGCTGGGCGACGGATCACACCATGTACCGTGGCACGGCAGCGGCAGCGCCGTGAAAACACAGATCCGGTAGACATTTGGGAGATTTTCTGTTTTGGGGAAACCACTCAAAAAACTAGAAGGGGTGTGACAAACCAAAATTGGCACCAGGAACGTACCTAGATGCAAATTTTTGTTGAGCCGCAAAATAGACGCAAGTTACAAGTAGTTACACGATGGGTGGCTGCACACCTCTGCTGGAACGACATTATCATGATCATATAGTCCTCGGAGACTTCATTCGAGAACATGGACCTACATGACGTCCAGTGGCCGCGGAGGACTGACAAGGCCACCAACATAGATGATGTAAGCGCGGACACAAGAACACTGGACAGTTACGAATATGTCGGTCTCAGCGCCGATGGCAAGGTCCGTGGCTGGTGAGATCAAGGTCAATGTTAGTCAAATGATTTAGGGGGTTTGAGAAGTTCTACTGTAAATGGATATATGTTTCCACCTCCGAATTTTCGGTGAGAGGACTTACATCATCACATCGTCAACGCCGCTTCGATGAAGTGTCCACTCAATCGTTCACACACTCATTCACTCAAACATTCGCGGGCGGCGTACAATCTGGAAACTCGCTTCAAATTCCCAAACGTAAACCTTACTCGTTGGTCATCATCAGCTTTGGCCGAGAACATCTGAGCCCCCGCGGACTATCTTTTTTCTTAGCGTGGTCGCCTTATTTTTCTTTTCTTTTCTTTTCCTCTTCATTCATTTGAATCGGTGTTTTCTCTTGCTTCTTTTTTTTGGACAAGGAGGGGGGTGGGGGCTGGACAGTAAGATTGTGTAAATCTGAGATAGAAACAATTAACGTGTAGAACTTGGAAGCTTAGAAGATGATCTTACACTTACTTAGCTTACGAGTCTTTACGATCCTCATGTCAGATTTGGAGGCTGTTGGCGAGCATTACCGTGACTCCGGAGTGAAGTGTCCAGGGTGAGTTGTCGAGTCTTTTCAAGAATCTGAGTCTTCAGTATCAACAGTGCCGCATGCCTGTTGCCTAGAGTGGAGTTAGATGCCTATATCTTACTAGATTGGCAGGTCCTACCCAACATAATGAAGGGAGGAACGTGGCTGCGGCGTAGCAGTGTCCATATCCAAGATTGGTGCCAGTACCGAGTTCCTGGGATAGTATGAGGCGTCCGGATCGTCATTTTTGCCCCTGCTCCCTTTAGTTGATGTTTGCCTTACCAACGATGGCACAGACCAGTCGTTCATCATGTTCAATTTCCTCATGATGTTTTGAGGTCTTTCGGCCGGCGCGGAAGCATCGGAATATCTCCCCAGTGTATCAATTTCCGCGTAGCGAGGGATAGTGCCGTAAGGCAATCGGCCGGGGTGCCTAGATGCGGAACTTGCTACCTAGAAGCCTAGTTGGATGAAAGAAAAAATTGACGTTCTTGAGCACTTGCTGGGGACCCGTTTTCAGGGGTCTGGGTTACACGTGGGGTCAAAGGCAGCACCCGGTGTCACCCTGTGGCGCTGGAGACCAGATGTAGAGTCAAGTAAACAAACCCCTGAGCTGAAGTAACTGTCCAAGGCCCGGAAGGTTGTGTACTCTGTATTGTTCTACAGATAATCAACACCAATGAAAATCAAACGTGTATTCCCGTCGTCGTTTTGGGGTTTTCTTTCGTTCTGTCATTGTCACCTTGTTCAATAACATGTGCTGCCTCGCTTATAGCCTTACGTATCGAACATTTACACTTGTTCCAATGTTCACGTTCTCTTCTCCTGATAACGCTTGTTACCTGGAAGTTCATCGACGCAGCGTAATTTGCTTACTCAAAATTTCTGCAAACCTCTTGACTAGTATTACTGATCTGTTTCACAATTACAATGCTACACATTTACACTCAAAGGCCAAGATGGCATCTTGAACACAATTATCCTCTGGACTTCACCAAGTGAAACCCAGAACTGTACACACTTGAATACCTCGATTGCTGATGTACATGTGAAAAAGAGATATCAAAAGGCAAATTACCCAGTCTATCTGTACGCTGGATTGAGAGATAACGTCTGAAGCAAATCATAAAAAAAAACAAAGAAAGAAAGAAAAAAAGGGACGAAACCCTGGCGGCTCACCTGTCACAGAATTCCTGACGGACGCAAAATGATATGTAACGTATATATGGATGATTTGGATGCACTTGATACCCGTAGTGCACCCACGCTCGCGTCTGATCAAGGGTGGGCGGCCGCATCAGGCAGTTCACCGTAGTCTTTGCCTCCTCTTTGAGACTCCAGCTCATACTGTGAGTGCACCCCGAACCGATGAGTCTTCGGGTCGTATTGAAGCCATTTGCCCTCTCCTTCCATGGCAATTCGATAACCCAAGTACAGAACCCGTGGGATTCTTTCATCGAAGAGGGAAGCCGATTCGAAATACTTCTCGTCGTCGATAATCTTGTCTTCCGAGAACCAGTCGCTGGGAAAAAACTTCTCAACCCACAGAAGGCCGCGCATGGCAAAGTCCTCGGGCAGGGGACGGGGAACCTCTTCGTTCTCCGGTCTGGGGAACTTATCGCTCTCAAATCGGTCATACGCGGAGTAATCCCGAAGCAAGGAGTTCAGCTGGTAAGACACCAGGCGCCAGGGAAACTCCGGTGCAAAGTGGACCATGGCCTCCGGCAGAGAGATCAGATGGTAGACAAAGGCAAGAGTGGCGTGGAGATATGGTACCACATTTAGGTCGTCCTGTTGTCTCAAGACGACATCATGAGTCCTGTTGGCCAATCTCAGAGCTGTTACGAGTTGTAGATCTGGTTCCGCCCCCTCGATGCCAGTCATGGTTTGGTCACGCGACTCATTATTGACGCTTGCTTTTGCTTTTATGGCTCGATAAACTGGGTTCTTTTCTTTACCCCAACCAATGATGGCACAGCAGTTTGCAATAGCAATGTGGTATCTGTTTGACGTTAGGACTAGAGACTTTGAAAGAAAGAGAAAAAGATGCACAGTCACACATACCCAGGCTCTCGCCACTGATATCCTGAAACTTGAATGTGATTACCAAGGGGTTTCAAGAAATTTTCCATATAATCCTCCAGCTTGTCCTGAGACTTGCGACTGAACATGACGCCATGGGTCTGGACGAATGCGAGATCGATATGATGCAGCCTTGAGTGACGACTCGAATCGGGACCCAAAACAGGATCGAAAAGCGTCATGATGCTGTCACGAGCCGAGTGAAATGGGATTGCAACGCAGAGAGATTTGGCGTAATAGTAGAGTTGCTGCACCGCGTTGGGCCGGGAAAGAATGGCGAGATGGTGGTAAAGACGCCCAGTAGTGGGAGACTTGTCGGAAGCTTTCGAGTACCAATCCCGGCTCACACCAGTCCATATCTCTCGGTCACGAAGGTTGCCCTCCTCAATGGCCATCCGATAACGGCTCAGATCCCCGAGACACTCAATCCATGTCTCTTCAAAAGCAGGCACAGTTTCGTACAACAATGCCATCATCGAGTATGCCAGGTAAATGAAAGTGAGCATGTGCTCGAGACTCCCCGGAAGACGGTGTCTTAGCAGTTCAAGGAAGCTGTGGATTCCGTGCCTCCACATTCGGGCCGGCATAGCATACTTGGCGGCCAATCGTCTCAATGCCGGGCTCGCAGACGGGTGTTGAGAAGCCAGGAAGAAATCGTGATGCTCGTGAAGCAAAGTGCGGTGCAGAGCGATCAATGCCTGCCATTGCTCATGGTTGATGGGCTTGTTGGCGGGATCTGTCTCGGCATTCTGGGCGTTGTCAACCTCGATGCATTTGCTCTCAACCATAACAAGGCCGGCATAGATGCCCTTGACCTCCGTGACAAGCTGTTCCTGGGAAATAGCGCGTGTCTCGGGCTGTTTGAGGAACCCAATCGACATATCTTCAGACTGAGCAGGGGCTCGACTGGGTGCGTTTTGGGACTGTTGACTCTGGCGGCGGGACTTGGCCTGCGAGGCAGCTAAAGGCAGTTTGTGGCTTGTGGCAACGTTTGACTTGTCGTATGGCTGAGTGCGAGTCCGAGTTGTATCATTTTGGGGATCCCACAGCATCCCTTTTTGAGTTGGTCCCCGGTCAAATTCCGCACGCGCATCATCCGTCAACGCACTAGCTCCCTGACGGCCAGAAGTTTTGGAGCGCTTGGGAGGGGACTGGCTACGAGAGCTCTCCCTTTTGTTGCTGGGAGAAGGACTCTTTGTTCGGAAAGCACGGTCTGGTTGCGCTTGCGCCACATTGCCCGATTCTTGGCCAGCATTTTTTGCCCAGTTTGACGGCCGGTTGGTGTCTCCGGGAGAAGCTGCCTTTCCGGATCTAGAACTAACGTCTATACCTGGGTTTCTGATGTAGTGCATGGCTACTGTGAGTACAAATCTCTGTATCGGGGAGGGAGGATCAGCAGGATATGGAAGGGAAGTGACCAACCTTTCACTTGTATTTGTAGGCTGAGATGCCTTCCACTGCGCATTCAGCCATTCCTCTTTTTCTTTGTCTGATGTTTTGCTGTTATAAAGTTGGGCGTGAACTGATTTGATGTGAGCCTCAAATTGCACATAGTCGGTGACGGCTGGGAGGTCTAAATTGCAAAGGCTACAAACTGCCGGTTTCTGTCTAGATCGTGCCTGTTTTCTTAGATAGTTGACAAAGCCTTGTCCAATGTCGACCTGGGGTTTTTGTGAGGACATGACTGGAGGTCTGCTTTGTAGGCGTGTGCCTGTGCAAGTGTGAACGTGACTCAAGCTGACCAACAGTCACAGAGGCGAGTGAATTGCGAGTGATGCGCCAGAATCCCTAGAGCGACTTAGTGCCCGTGCGTAACAGGGGTTCGGCAGTGCGATGATTCCGAGATCAATACAGGATGCTGTGAGGAGCCACGTTGTCCTACGGAGGCTCAAAAGCCGACAAAGATGGTTGCGAGCGATTTTTGTCGGAAAGTCGACCGCAAGTAGCTTGCCGGGGGTGTTGTCGTCGAGAAGAGCGGGGTGACAATGAATCGAGATAAGTGTTTCTGCAAGGCCTCATGAAGCTAAGCTGACGACGCGAACTGCCAGGAGTTTGAGCGACAGGACGGTAGACAGCAGTGGTGTAGTAACTAACAGTCTATCAGCGTCGCGCGGTACTGGCGAACATGACAAACGGACGACTTGGTACGGCAAATCCAAGTTTGAAGCCTAAATTCAAAGGGGCCTTCCTGTAAACATATTCCAAAAAAAAAAAAAAAAATGGTGTTCAATCTCTATTTCAAAGGTATGAAGTTACGTGGGGAACTTTCGAGAGCGAGGTTCAGCTTCGGTATTGTAACATTGGATTGTTTGTGGGTCGGTTGCAGTGTAGTACCTCTAGCGACGGGGAATGGTTGCCTTGTGTGAAAAATTGCGAACCATTCGGTACGTCGGTACCTCTGCCCTTGCATTACATGAGGTGGTCCGCGCACTACAGGTACGTGGGTACCTTGCGGCTCTGCGGAAAAAACGCATTTGCTCACCATCTCGCTTCTTAACTTGTCTTTGACATCACCGAACTGATGCTGCAAATCTGCAAAATGGATTAAAAGCTGGGCAGGAACCTTGTGCCGAACTCTGACGATTCCTACTACATACAATGCCCACCCCATGCCTGTGACGTTTGAACACATGATAGAATCGCCAGGTGACTACGAAACAATTGGTAGTTTCGAGCGGTACATATACCTAGGTATCCCCTCCTTTCGGGCATATGGGCAAGTATGTAGCCCCCAGCCTTCTTCCTGCGTGTAGTGTAGGTTCCAGGATAGTGGGTAAGGGTTGTTTTCGCATACCTCAAGCTCTCGATCACTCTGACTCTACGTATTCATGTTTTCCCCCATGATAGACCGAAAGCCGGGTAACATGTCGGCCTTCTTGTGTAAGTGCGTTGAATACCTAGTGCGCTAACTATGGTGTGTTACAGTCCGTCAGCGTGCCAGCTTGCGTCTCTTTGAGGTCAGCCGTGACCGAAATCTGCCTCGAGATGTGGACCAAGCTGTTCTATATCGCCCATCCTGCAGAACTCAAGATCGAAGAAGCCTGCTACTCCACACTAGATCTAAGCAATTTGGCTGTCAGGCGTTGTCGCAGAATACTAAACCATGGACTTTGAACCAGCGAGAACAAAAAGCCTTGCGCGCCATCGTCACAGACATCATCCATAAGCCAACTCAACATCAGCTCGAACAAACAACAGCCTAACACGGTATCCCATGCTGCCCTTTTCTTTTTTTGGTTTCTCTGTCAATATCACTGATCCCTGATGGAGCTGAGGTAGCCTTGAAATACAGATGGCGAGCTTTCCCTACTCAGCAAACATTCTATCTGAGGTGTTGCTGAAGCCTAGGGGAAACAAACACTCGGGCTGTGACATATACAAGAAGACAGTCCATTCGGACATCCATACTGAAGTCGCTACCCTACGGTCTCTTTCCCCGAAAATCGAGCACAAACCCGCATTACAACCTGAGGGCGACCTAATGCGACCACAGGGAAGGGGGCGAGGGAACCCCCTCGCGAGACAGCTAGTAATCCAGCCGTGCCTGACGGACCGCCGGTCTTCGGTCAAGTCAGGCAGGCTGTCGGTATTTCTCTATTCCGACCGGTTTGCGTGGCAATTCATGGCCTTGATATCGGACAAGGTCAGGGTCATGTGAAGCCGAAAAGGAAGTGCGGGTTGTGTCGCCAATTTTCGACGTTGCGTGGTTAGTTCGTATCGTCACATGTGGCCGCGCCTATCCAACAAATCCTGATGCCTGAATAATGGGCTCCGGGCCGATGAATGTGGAAGGAGGTTGTTCTCGCTCCTGAAGGGGTATTTTGATGTCAGCCTTGTTGAATCACAAGCCACAGCCTGCCAATGCTGCCTCTCAAGTGATTACCGGTAATTGATCATATATTCTCTCTTCGTGCGGCTGACAAGCCTCAAGGCTCACCGAAACTCCTAAGCGCCGCTTGCCTGGATTGGGATGTGATGAAGTAGCCGCAAATTACCTCTACCTTCATTCCAACTCAGTGATACTTCGGATCTGGGTATAAATGAGTACCTTTGTCAAAATCGGGAGTTTCACCAACAAAGAGGGCCGCCCCATCACATCATATCCCTCCTGAGATGCATGTGATAGGAACGCCGATCGGGCATGGTGTTTTAAATAGTGTCTGTCTTGCGCCAATTATCCATCATTATGACCATCACAAACATAAGGCGAGAGGGCAGAGATGATCGTTGCTTAGTTACAATAATGAGATCATCAAGAAGCCGAAGTAATGGTTCAAGCCTTATGGGGCATCAAGACGTTGGGGGCAGCCCAAAGGAGTGATGCGAGGAAGATCAAGTTCTCGTTAGGGACATCGGGATGTCCCTTCATTGCGGCAGTAGAACTAGGTAGGTATAGAAGTGAGACATATGGGTGTGCGACCAAGCAACCCCAGGTTTTGCAGGGTTGGGTGTTATATCAGCAAAAAGGGTCAGAAAGTATCATGACGCAAGACACCCGATTCGGTTTTTAACGCATTCGCAATCGAACTCTGTGAGCAAACAGCTATCCATTGTGATCAAATTCACGATACTTCATGATATCGAGGGTATGGTATATTTCTTGGCACCCTCTAAGAGAAGCGTCATTCAACAGAGCATAACGGGCCACTCCGTTGGAGAACAAATTGCGGAATAACATATCCCTATAAAAATCTTTTCATCCCTTTTGGCCCCGTTCACGCGTTTCACTGACACTGGTAATTGTCAAAGGGCACCATACACTTGTCAGGAGATTCTCACATATGTTCCTGACCGCCCATGATCTGACAGCGGCGAACCCCCGTCGAACTTGGAAGGCATCATGCACGACAAGGTCGAAAACATGTTCTATACATCAAACGCCAGAAATCGGTTGATGCGAGTGGGTCAGTCAAGTGTTGAGTGGTTTAACAAGAGGCTAACAAAGATGTTCAGGCCCTCGCTTCTCGTCGTCCAGTGTTTACCTACCAGCAGCTTTCGAGCTGAAGTAGACCACTGATAGAACAGTTGATTCCAATGGATATATATCGTGGCCAAGGCCTCGTTGGAGTCCTTCGACTCTTCATACGCGCTTTGTTGGGGTACTTCGTTGGGTTTTCAGTTTCCTTGACTGCCCGACCGAGAAATAACGAATCGCTAAAAACTTTCCGCCGAAATTTTCTACGAATCGGTTCCAGTGATTCGAACGGAATAAATGCAGTATATCTCACCATCAAAAGAAATCCACACGTCTAGTAACTAGGACTTTTCTCACCGAAGCCTTGATCAGACGAATGCTCTACATACCTGGACACGCAAGTCTCCCTTGCTCACTCGGCCGCCTCCATAACCCTCGATACGCAACTCAACGGCCGAAACCAGCATTCAACAGTGATCGATTAGAGACATTTGCCTTGCTTTGACTCTCGATATGCTTGTTTTGGTGCGTAAGGCGTCCAAGTACTGATGCACCATCCGAATTCGTCGTTCCCAGCTGAATCCAGATTCCTTGCTCATTGCATTAGCATCTGCTGCTATTTGCCCCGGGGAACAATCGGCTCGATTCCTGTGCGCTAGTTTGAAGGGTAGCAAGCAGGCAGGGAGCTGCACTCAGGATGGCGCTTGTGTCTGACTTATATACACACCGCCGTTTACGTGGCAGTTAGAACACGGTGGAAGTAACAAAAACGCCCAACTGAAACCTCGAAGCTTTAACAACCTCGCAGGCACCAAAATCAGACCGTAAGTCCTTATCCGACAAGCGGCTCTCTACCACGTTGTTTAGGACCAAGGCACAGCCAGGGTTTATCAGCTAACCAATGAGCAAATTCTACGTTGTCGGAACACTCTACATCCAGCGCCACGTCTACCTCACCCAATTTTTCTCGGATCAGGCATTAAGAACAGGAGGTCGGAAGGTATCCTTTCTCAATCGGAGAATGCCTTGTTGCCCCGAACCAAGTCATTGGCACCGAGTCGTTGGATGCTTGTTGGCATTCTAATTTGAGCTTGGGTTTTCCGGGGCAGCCCTAAGCATTTCAAAGTATGTTTTTGTCAGCTAAGCCGCCGGGATGGTACGACTTGGCAACGATGATCGACAAAACATAGGGTATTGTTGCCTGAATTTGGGGATTCTCAACACCCATATGATCCAACCACTGGCCTCTAGGAAGACACTCGCCTGTTATACCACGGAGGATGTTCAGATTACCTTGATTAGGTACCGGAAGATCTGGGGCTTCGGGTTGATTGCACGCATGGCAGGCTATACGTGTCGAGGCGTTCTTTGCCCGACGAGTGATGACACAAGCAACTTCATTGGCCGTGCATGGACAGTAAGTTGATGGCACGAGTTGCCTTCTGTCGGAGAAAGGTTCCTGGCGACGACTAATTGATGAGATGACGATGTAGGTAGCGCTAAGGACCTGCGGATCACGAGGATCTCAGTCTTGCTGCTCCAAGCCTTGCTCGACTCCGATTTTGCGCCCACGCCGGCCTCACAACGAACCTTGTGTCTTGCTTTCCTGAACTACCAGATCTAGTTGGCCGACAGGAGCCGAATAAGACCGCCAGGAGCTGAATAAGACCGCCACGAGACGGGACCTTCGAACCGCCATACCTTAGTTTCACGGTCTTGGTCGCCTTGTTGTTTCTAGTCCCGACACCGAATCGCGGCGAAACCTGTGCATCTCACACTATATAGCAGGCTGACTGGGGAAACACGGCGTCTGGTCGCACGATGGCGTTGATGTCGAAATGGAAGGCAATCTACCCGAGGCGCCATTTTCTCGGCTCAAAATGTGACTTTGAAGCTGAAGAGGGTCTCGCAACTATCAGATCATGTGCTCCTTTGCGTACAGCCTTCGAGAATATTCAGCTGGAAAAACGGTACTCCTTTACGCCTGTCATAATGGCAATCATGTATAGCACGCTGAATCCGGGGTCCTTGAACATTATTAGTTGGGATAGCAGCGCATTCAGCTGAGGAGATGCTTACTATGGCCGTATCAATGCCTCAGGTCGCCTGTGTTGAGGCTGATAGCGGGCCGAAGCATGCATGGCATCCGGTTAGTATATAAGCCAATCGGACTTACCGGAACAATTCGATTCCTGAACTATTAAACCGAAAATAAGGGCCCGGGCTCGCCGGGGAACACGATGGTTGGTACATACTATTTGCGCCATGAATACTGAATTTGCGCTTCTAAGAAGAGGCAAAAGGGGATGGCGTAGCAGCGGTGGCGTTACCTCCCGGCTGTAACATAATGCACTACATGGAGAGCACTCTGCACAGCCACCACGTGGCTAAATCATAAATACCTAGTTTATGTAACAACCTTGAAGCTGAGTAAACGGTTCAAACCGAATCTCCGGAACATGTGTAATCGCCACTCAGTGTGAACGTCCAACTTGAGAGACTGACTGTCCATTATGCTTTCAGATCAAGCACCGGTTATGACTGGAAACACGATCAGCAGCTTCTCGGTCCTTAGCAATACTGAAGGCCTAGCATCTTAGCAGCTCTTGGATGTGGCAGTGCTGCTCTTGTCCAGGCTCTTCCACCTCGTCAACGCTATCGGCCCACCATCACGATCACCTTCGCATACGCGTATGACGCGTTCTCTTACAACTACTCCGATGCTCGCCCAAGTCGAAAGTCCCAAGTGTTGAGTACTTGTGGCAACCCCACAATCGCCACGATGGCCCCGAAGTTTTAGAGAGCTCTATCCAATGGGGCGAACAAGGAGAGAAATCTTTTCAAGAACGCGTACTCGCGAGTCATCGTTTTGACAAGTGCGGTTGCCTTGTCGGGGATGGTGTCGAAAAGGAAGGTGTCGGCTTCACTTTCCAAGTTCGACTGGTCAGTTGTTCGGTGAAGAAGGGCGTGAAGGTTACCCAGAGTCTGGATTAATGACTGAGTGGCTCCGGCGAAAACCACGGGACGGCAAATTTCTAGACGATCAGTGGCATGATTAGAATGACTGGTGTTTGTGGAGCCTCGAAAGTCGAATCGGCATGGAGGACGGGTAGTATCACGTCTGGCTTCAGCTCGGCCGGGACGTCGAGCGTTCACTCAGGTCCTTGTACTGGGTCTATCCGTCACTGTATTGGACAGTAAGACGGCAGGAGGCGGGAAGACTTGACGCCTAGCTAGGGAGTGAAAAGTCAAGAGGCTGTAGAAGATGAAGGGGCTCGTCTCTCGCTGATAGATGCCATAGGGGTGAGCAAGGCGGTCCGACTGGGTAAGGAGGAAGGCCGTTCGGGCGGGCACGAGTATCCATGATGACTGGATGAGAGGCTATCAAGCCGCGTCGAGTTGTTTCGGATGATACATGGGTGATCATGGTGCGGTGTGACAGATGAACCAGGTGATGTCAAATCAAGCGCCGTGGTGCTACTTACGTTTCGCGCTCTTCGTCGGCAGAGAAGCAACGGGCAGAATGACAACAATCCAGACTACACAAGCGACTACCGTCACCGAGTTTTTCGCCCGAGCAAAATCTTGTCATTCACAGAACTTGAAAATTCTAGAAAATAGCGGACTGGCATGGCCGGGTTGTGAAGATTGCATGATGGAGCCAGGGGCAAGCTTCACGAAGATATCCAACGAATGATCATAATCGTTGGGCAAATGCTGAGCATTATGGGAAGAGGCGGCGGTCAATGTTGGGTTGTGACAAAAAAAAAGGTTACCTCTGAAGAGTTAACGAAGGTATTCAAGGAAGCTTAAGTGGTATTGGACGCCGCCGGTGAAAGACCTTCCAGTTCTCTGTTCGTAGTGTTGGAACCTGACAGGGCTTCGATCCCTATGATAATGGAGGATTGTTGTGTGGGGAGGAGCGGCCAAAGATGAAGAACGTGGTAAGGAAGGAGTGAACTGGCATGGCCAGGTTCCATATGATGGGTGCGGTGATAGAGCATGAACAATGAAAGTTGTCGCGAAAGATAACTGTAAGAATTTGAGGAGAGATGCGCAAAGAGCAAAGAATCATTGAAAAGGATTGATGTGATAAATGTTTACACACACTGGCCCACACTGGACCGAAGAGCGTCGCATAGCTCTACTGAATGGCCATTGAGGGATCGAAACTTACGAACCCAGTTATTTGAGTCCCGAAACAGGTATGCACTGCTAATTCCATGTCATTAAAACGTTTCTGTTCCATCTTTATGTGTAATCCTTCCATATAATCATAGCGCCGTCACATCCATTGGGAGCCATACACCAACTTCAAAACCTACTTTTACATTGGAGCACCCCAAAGTGCGTTGATTTGCTTTTTCCGAACCTGAAAAGACAACCTGTTAGTTGATGTTTGCTTCCACTTATCACACAAGGTTTTTGCTTACCATCGGGCTCAAAATCATCACACCAGCCGTAATCGCCAATACAGTTCCAATAAGAGTGACCTTGTTGAAGCCCTTGCCGAGAATATCAAATAGGAAGCTCGGCGCTACCCTCGACCCAAACACATCGATGCCATAAGCGAACACCAAGCTGGTACTCTCCACAACTGCCGGCGCGGCAATGATCTTCTGCACGCCAATTACGTCCCTCTCGTGGGTGTGAACGCTCTTGGGGTCAATCTCAATGGCGGGGTGGTACTTGATCAAGCCTTCCTCGACCTCGGCGGCGGTAGGGTCACGGCCAACAGGGCGGCGGGGCTCGAGGACCATGCGCGGGATACCGACGATACCGTGATTCTCCGGGAGATACGCCAGTACCTGGCGAGAAGTGATACCCTGTCTGGTCTGCGTGACCTCCAGCGCGGAAATGGGAGCGCTGAGAATGAAAGTTTGAGAGACGACCGAAGGCAGAGGGACGTCACCCGGAGCATCGATGGGCCCAAGAGAAGAGAAGTTCTCGGCGTCACCAAGGACACCTCTATCGTTGGGCTTGTCTGTCTCATAAAGATCGGAGACGACGATCTGGTATCCCTTGAGAGATTGGGCGCCGTCTCTGAGGCGGTACTGGCCAAAGTAGGTGCAAGTAAACCAGTTCTCCGCCATGGCACACTCAATGTGCTTGTTGGGGTCAACGCCCTCGTGTTTGGAGGAGGCCAAGATCTGTCCGGAGACCGTGTCAAGCAGATAGATAACGAGAGAAGGAATCTTGGTACTCTCTTCGACTGCGGCAACAACAAGGGTGTTGGGGTTAAGGTACTTGTATTTCACAGTTCGGTCACCGAGGACGCGACCAATGGAGGCAACGGCGTCATGACAAGGTCTGGCAGCAATGTCGACAATTCTCTGAGACTTGGGCAACACGAAAGTCCAAGAGACGGTTTGCTTTCCGTTAGTAATCGCCACGCCCTTCAACTCTCTATCGGAGCCGCGGACCACAGCAACCTGGTTAGGGAGTATGTCGGAGGTCAGGCCTTGAAGTTCACCATCCAAACCAACGGGGAAGAGGCGAGGTCCAGAAACGGTGTTGAGAAGAGCAGCGCTCTGGGTCGCAGGAGAACCCCCCGGCCCCTTGCTCAACACCTCTATATTGAACGAGGCACCCGGGAGAATCTTAACAGTTGTCTCATCGTTGTTCGTTCCAAGGATAGTGACAATGCCCGTAGAGTCATCCGCCTTGATTCCAGCAACAGCCCACTTCTGGCCCTTGGGCAGGTCGAAGACCCTCTTAGTAGCCAGGATCTTTCCGTGGTCACCGGCGTCAAGGACGTAGATCATACCGCGCCTTGTAGCCAAAACAACGAGCTTGTGGAAACCAAAGCTGTCCCGGGCAAGCTTAACATGGTGGGAAGAGACCTCAGTGCCAAGTATACTGCTCATCAAGCGGGTAGGGATGTTGTTAAGGTACGTGGGCAAGTACTGGAGATCTTCAAGATGACGCTTGACGCGATGGATGTAAGCCTCGAGAGGGTTGCTGTGAGCCTCCTGTTCCAAAGTCTTGGCGAGGTTTTCACTCTCAGGAATCTCCACGAAAGTGGCCGCAACAGCTCCGGTCAAGCCTTCAGGACGAGACCAGACGACGTCTCCGTTGCGGATAAGAATCCATTCGTCAGTATCTGTAACAGCAGCCGACCTGACGGCATAGCTATCGGTGCCGGCCTTCTTCACAACCTCGGAGACTCCATGAAGGGCAACCAGCCTGGATTCGGTCGTCTTCAGGGGCCACCGCCCGAGCACGGTGTCCAAGGTAGACGAGAAAATGACCAGCTCCTCGTTAGTAATACGAGTGAAGTAGACATTCGCACCGTTAGAGCTGGTGGAGAAAGCGCCGGGTCCAGAAGTAAAAGGGAGCTGATAAGCCTTGGTGATGACGTTTGTCCTAAGATCAACGTGGTACACCTCAGCAATATGGCCGGTAGAGGTTTTGCTGTGCACCAGGAAATGCGGCTGAGACTGGACAAGATGGGGAGCATGGATTTCGACGGAGATAGTGTCGGCGGGCAGGGCGAATTCCTGCCGAGTCTTTTGCCCCAGAACACTGACACGTAGCTGTTGACGAGTGTCGTCGGTCCAAGCAATAATAGGAGCCGCAGAGTTGGCACCGACGAGAATGACATCGTCCTTATCGTGAACATCCGCCTTGGTT
The DNA here is from genome assembly GCF_033458365.1 of Neurospora hispaniola. Classification (NCBI taxonomy): domain Eukaryota; kingdom Fungi; phylum Ascomycota; class Sordariomycetes; order Sordariales; family Sordariaceae; genus Neurospora; species Neurospora hispaniola. Next base: position 3,562,013 of record NW_026944407.1, on the reverse strand, counting down.
CCAAGCACCAGCTCATCCTCGCGCTTCCCGCTGAGGGCATCGAGGATGGTGACTTTGATGTTGTAGGCGCCGGCAGATCCGCGAAGACTAATGACAAAGGCCTTCTCAACATTGGTGCTGATCTGAAGGGGCACGTCACCGGAGGTCTCCTTATATTCCCACACAACCCTTCCGTTGTTGCCACTCAGCCTCCTGAGCACAGTCGACTCGTTCTCGTCGAATAAAGCCAGGATATCCTTCCTGTTATTTTCAGTCATCTCCATGACCTCCAGGTCCTTGACCTCCCCCGCAAAATCCATCCAGAACTTATTTCTCCCGTTTACGGCATCCCACGCGTGTACCGACTGGCCGTAGGCGCTGGCCAGCCAGTTTTGGCCTTCGCCCGCGCGCAAGAAGCCACCGCCGTCCGTGATGGTGCCATTGAGCAGTTGTCGCCAAAGGACGGCCCCGCTGCTGGGATTGACGGCGCCGAGCACGCCAACGTCGCTTAGGGTATAGAGCAGGCTCGCCTTGTCGTCTCGCCTCGGCTTGTGGAAGAAGGTGGTTTCGCGTTGGGGGAGGCCCAGGAGCTCGTAATGGTAGTCGATGTGGCCGACCTCATCCTGGAAGACGGCACGCACCGCAGATGGCAGCGCGACCAGGAGGAGCGCCGATAGCTGGGTCGGGAGGTGCATATCGGTTTGGCTCCGCGGCCAGGAATGTTGGGAATTGATAAGTTGGAGAAGTGCAGTTACGGAAACGCGATCGCCATTAGCATTTGAGTGGCTTGGAAAGTGTCGTGGCAAAAGCAATCGATTTTGTTGACGATGCTTGATAGAAGCTCGAATTGGGCAGCAGAAAAACACCGACCCAGTGTAAAGAGACAAATGACGCGAGAGGACAATTGGATGGAGCTGCCCGGCTCCTCTCAATGTTGGGAAGACGGATTGTGACGTTGAAACAACCTTAGCTCTCCCCTGTAGGAGGGGAGTCGTAGCACCTGAAAGCGTCAATTAAAGCGGGGGTCCCCGAACTCCAAAGGGCGCTCCCCTGTCCAGAGCTCCCCGCTGCTATACTGGTGGAGCGCCATCCAGATCCTTCCCTTGGCATGGATCTCCATAAACATTCACATTGGATCCAGAAAGGGAAGCTTCAGTTCAAGGAGGTGACACCGCGATATCTACGGTTTCTACCTAGTAACGTATTTGAGTTCGCTGCTGACGCGATGCAATAAATTTACCCTCCTGGAAGTCTGATATGCACCGTCCGAGATCAGCACATTTAATGATCCCAAACCACAGACAACTTGGTTGCTAGCCACTGCCTAAACTGAGTTAGTTCGTAAAAGTTCGCCATACGCCTAGCACTGCCGACCCAAACCACAGATACAATAAATCAAGAACCTAACCCCAATGACCGATAGCATTGACCGCTCGTTCAGAAAATCAACTAGACACCTTACAGCATTGTATGATGTGTTACATCCGAAGAATCTAGAACGTTGGGTGTACAAGCCCAAGAACATCCTCTTCGAAGGAAAGGCACCCATGCTTCGTCTTCACGCCCGCTGATATTCCTGTGTCGAATGCGCGCTTCTGTTGTACCTTCAGCACTTGTTATTTTTTCAACGGTCGTGCTCCGAACCTCGCGAAACTCGATCCACTCAGTTACCGGACAGAGTGTCTCCCGCTTGCAAACCGTGCAATGCTGGCCACCCATTTTATCCATGACAATGGCACGCTCCAGCGGATCAGCAAGATGTGACGGGCATCCGTCGCTCCTTAGAAAATTGGGTAGTGACTCTGCGTCCTTGGACCGTGCGGCAACTCGCATTGCTGTTGCGAGGAGCGATGATGGGCCTTTGGGTTGAAAAGACCGCTTCGAACCCCCCAACGATTCAAGATGTTGCTTTACTGTTTGCGGTATGGCCAACGATCCAAAGTCTTCTGTTTCAAGCTGCTTCGAACTATCCGTGAGACGCTGAGTTTTCTCGGGGAAAATGAACTTGCTGAGAACGTGGCCGGCACTGTTGGAGAATTGGACCGGTGTGCGGGCTCGTAGCGCCGTAGTGAAGAGTGTGAAGTTTTCGCCCCGGTCCCGGTCTACCAAGAATCCATGAATCACACTCCCTCTTGTGCGATATTCGTACTCGTGTTGCATCAAGTCATCGGCCAAGAAGTATCGCCGGTCTTTTGGTTGGAAAAAAGGATTAGGGTGGATATTCAGAGTGTGAAACCCAATGGCACTCTCCATTAGGTCTATTAGCTCTCCTGGTAAATGGCGTAACCGATTGTTGGCGATGTTGAGGGTTGTCAGGTTCTTCAGCTTTGCAATGGCGGGCGGCAGTTCGGCCAGCTTGTTGTTTCGAAGGCTGAGTACGGTTAAGTGCTGGAGGTCGAGGAGAGCGCTAGGAAACCTCGACAGCTGATTGTTTCCCAAGAATAGTTTAAGGCTCGGATCTCTGGGTACGAATGGAACATCTTTTTCCACGACAGGGATCGGGGTCAGGCCCGCAAGTGGTTCGAGAACGGAGTCGGCGATCGAGGCCAAACCCATCTGGCTACCAAAAGTTAGCTTGTCCTCTTCCACAATGACGGTTCGCGAAAGGGGTAGTGCCGCAGTGCCTTGACCTCGCTGGCTCACCTCAGGTCGACGTCTTCCCGACCATCGTCTACACATGCCAAGACAACATTTTGTGCGCGTTGCTCTTCTGAACTTAATCTCGGTGTACGCTTGGCGACTGGGAGAGGGAGAGGAAGTCGTGCAGCAAGTGGCGGCAGATCGATATCACCATCGGTATCGGTTGCCGCGTCTTGGCCGACCCAGACGCCGCTGTCGGGTTGTCGCTTCAAGTGACGCTTGTGCCGAGGATTTGACGATGGACCGGGATCTGCATCGTCACCCATGACAGAGTCGGAGGATGCCGGTACTTGGTCGAACCACGAGCCTACATATCTCCTCTTCCGCCGCCCTTGCAAGTAATTGTCCAAAGCGGGATCATCGTCGCTCGAAAAGTATGCAGGGTCACTAGAGCTGCTCATACCAGGCGAAGGAGGAGGAGGGGCATAGTAGCCACGGGACCGCTTGCGTACCCCTGGGATATTTGTGGTAAAGGCGGGCAGTTCGTCTGGAACTGGCAAAGACGGCAACGTGGGCTCGTCCACCTCCATGACGGAAACCCTGCCGGTGTGATTATCGTGATGATATTGATAAAACGGATTGGCCGAGGAATGTGAATCGGGTTACCCAACAGATACCAGTATGTGGTACAAGCACAAGGTGGGGGAGGGGGCAGCCGGTATCAAGTGCCCGTTACCATACGCAAGCTGATATATGGTGTGAGACAAGGGTGAGGAAGAGCATACAAGATTGGACAAGATGTGGTTGACAACTGCAGTGTCTCAGACAATTGACAGCGGAAGTAAAAAAAAGTGTCGGCAACACCAAGAAGAAAACGGACACTGGAAAAGATTGTTTCAAGCTGTGATTCCGTGCTTTCGGGTCGCTACGCTGATTTGAATAAAGCAGCTGCAGATGTTGATACTTGACGAAAGAAGAAAGGAAGAAAAGAAACGGTGAGTGATTGTTCCCTGGCCTCTGAGCTATATGTAATTACCAGTAAAAAACAGGCACAAAGTCCATGCATGATACCCGATCGAGGCAAGACTGATCTGGCAACGTCCTTCCAGAACTGACGCGTTTCTGCGCATTTAACTGCATTCCCCTTGGATGCCTTCAACGCGCTTCCAACGATAAACATGGAAACGCGTTTGCAGAGATCCGAGCTTCCTTACAAGTTCTGCCCCACATGTACCCCACATATCGATAGACGTAGAGCCCCACTGATGGTGTTAGACAAACGTTCAGGGCAATACAGAAATGTAGTGCTTTCGTGATTTCAGGCTTGAGTCCTCAACATGGTGCTGGGTGCCGTCGCCTCCCTCCGCTATCATTATTTTGGTTTCGGTTACCCCGATCGTGCTCATTTGTGCTCCGCGTGCGTCGGGCACCTTTCCGGCGCCACGGTGCTTGTTCCCGTCGGCTGTTCCCGCGTACGCACCTCCATTGTTGCAATCCCCTTGACCACTTTTAACTGAAAACCCTGTAAAGGTGATAAAGGGCTGCATAACTTGGATGCTTCAGTAGAGACTGTGGGCTGATCTCAGTCGTCCCTCTCAATCTTCGCTATAGGGCTGCTAGGAGATTCTGGCTTTACTCCTACTTGCGGCGATGGTTTTCGGGCAGAAGTGTAAATGTAATCGGTCAAGCGAGCAAGCTCTTCATCATCGGAGGAGTCGAACTCGTCCTCATAAGCATCCTGTTGTTTGCCAGATGCCTGGTTTTGAGGCTTTGCAAGTACTTCCACCTCCTTTGGCGAGCCTTCCCCCGGTCCTGCCATGTCAGATACCTGCGACGACATATCCGAGACCAGATCGACGACAGTTGGGGAAGAAATAATATCTGCGGCCGTCTCGACGAATCTTGACTTTGTGTCCTCCTCAGGGCCAGGGGCAGAGTCGATGGAATCGGCGGCCGCGGCGTCGCTGACAGTTGGAGCGACAGGTACAGGAGAGAGTGATCTTCCGGGCGTGAATTGACCATCTTCAGTAAGGTCTATGGCCATTTCTGCAGCTCGAACTGGTCCAGCCTCGGGTTCTGGACCCCCTGTTCCTGGCCTTGCTATATTCGCTGGGTGCCGTTCAGGCGCTTTCCCTTTGTCCAGCTTCTTCCCATCGTGATCATGGTCGGAGGGGCGTCCCGTGGGTTGTGTTCCGGGTAGCGCTCCCGTGTTCTGAAGTGCTTTGTCGTGCACGTCTTCACGGTAATCGCATGGCCGTTCCGCTGCGTCTTTTCTGTCGCACTCCATCCACTGTTCCTTGAAGTTAAAGGGATTCAAGCACTTCTTGACGAGTCGACCCATTGTACACTGCGGGCAGATGGCCTTTTTGGAGGGTGGCGGTGGAGCTGTAAGCATGGGGTCTGTGTTCCAGATCTTGTAATACGTGCAACCCTTTCTCTCTTTGTCGCTGCAGCTGAGTCGATACTTCCCGGCAATGTTCTGGTTGGGATGGTCCAGGCTGATTTGCTTCCTCACGAGATGGCCGAAGCGGCATTCCGGGCAAAAACCATATTTCCATTTGGGAGTTTTCCCAGATCTCCCGGTGCCTGTGCTGCCAGTATTGCTACTCTGTGATGGCTTTGGCTTTCCTGGAGTTGACGGCACTGACTTGGTCACCCGGCCGCTGATAACCCCGGACTGCGATGGGCCTCCTGCCAGACAATCAGCTTTTGTCATGATTACGCCAAAAGTTACAGGGAGCATACTGACCGGGCGCCATGGTCAGAAATCTCCACACGCGTTAGTTAAAGTTCAGAAAAAGTTCAGAGGGTTGGGCGGTGTGGTATTGAGATTGATCTGAGGAAGTTTCAGGTCTGCGAGGAGTAACGAGCTGAAAGTTTATAACGAACAACCTTTCTGCCTCGCCTTCCTTGTGTGCCTGATGGCGCACCTTGAGCCCAGCCTCAACTACCGACAGGCCAATCCAAAGCTCTAAAGATTGAGCGCATAGCGAATAGCTTGATCCCACGCATGAAGGCGCTTAACCGACCCAATATCGCTATTGCAACCCATACCTGATATGTCTCGAAGAACAAAATCTGATTACCGGTTGCTCGGTGAACGGACATGCTATGCACAAAGAGTATGGGAGCGGGGGGAAACAATGGCTCTCTGTCTTGGCGTTACAAAGGGTTCCATCAAGAGTCCCACCACCCACAGTTATTGGTGAGGTAGCTAGTGTAGTACACTAGATAGACTTCCTGGGTTGGGGTAGAGGAAGATAAGCAGTGCCCGTTGAGGCTTACTCCGCTTTTGAACTTCAAACGACGAGATGGTTAAAAACTCCATGGCAGAAAGGCACAACAGCGGGGATCCTGGAGATGGATAAGATTCCAAAGGATATAGACACCTAGGGTATGTGCCTCTCTCAAAGGCTTCCCGAAAAGGCACGGGACAGGGTTAGGGTGGCAGACCTCAGCCAAGAGGGAATACAAGATGAGCCGGAAACTGAAAGCGCCCGTCTGTCATCTTCGGACCGTGCGCTTGGTGGACACTTTTCTTAATCAAGGTGTACCATTACACCATTGACACGTTTTGATATCCCTATACATATGTCAGCTCCACACCTTTGATGAACCTGCCTATGAATAGAGAGAAGGGCCAATGTGAGAGAAGTCAAAATCAGCTGTCGAGCCTCCTCGGGTTAGTGCCTCGAATTAAGTTTGATGAACTCCTGCTACAGGGTTAAAGTCAGAGTATAAGGTCTGGCAACGACCATCTCGAATTATTTGCAACCTTGGGGACTTTGGCATTGGAGCATCTGCTCCGATTAAAACGTCTAGTGATTATTATGTCCAGTGAATCGTAACTGGTACGCGGCGTCGTGTGGCACCGGCGTACATTTGGAGGCCCCTAATTCTTTTCGTGTGGCTTTTCTCCCGGGTCGGGCACGCTGAGTTCAACCTCGAAATGGTATCGTATCTCCTCGCTCGGACGGCCGTGATGATACAAGGAGATGTGGCGTATTATGTCGCGCCCGGCTTAGTCCCAGTCATCGTCGTCCTCTTCCTTGTGGTCAGAGGTGCTTCTGATGTTCTTGCTAAAGAGCTTCTCCTCCTCCGCATCCTGAACCTCCCTCCTTCTCTTGGCAACCCGCATGTCATTGTCAGGGATCGCCCCAACATCGACGAGTAGCTTATCGATGTCCAACATGCTGGTCTTGACACCGTGCATTGTCATGAGCGTCACAACCTGTTTGACAATATCCCCCTTGTTATAGACCAAAATCGTAGGACAGTTGCGCTCAGGGTAGTTTTCGATAGCTTGCGACGCTCTCATTTCGCAGAACTTGATGTCGCCGTACTCCCTTGCTGCCTGGCGCCACAGCTCTGACAGAACTCTCGACTCGACGTTGGTGCCCAAGGAGGAGGTAAGGAGGACAAACACTGGTCCGTTCTGTGACGCATCGGTGACTTCGCGGGAGTATTCGGGCTTGGATAAGGGGTAGACGCTACCGTGTACCGACTTCTTTTGCAGTGCGCTGAGCTCCTTCATCCTCTGCTGGCGGTAAATCTCCAGGAACTCTTCGTCCTCCTCGTCTTCAAGTTCGTCAAGCTCGTCCAGGTCCTTGCCTTCAAGCCTGTTCTCGTGTGCAAGTCGGCGCGCCTCCTCGATAGCTTCCTGGATCATAGGCGTTGGGCTAGGGGGCTTCTCGGGATAACACCATGCTTGCGAAGGATATCGTTCCTACAGAACTGTAAGCGCGCCTTGACCGCGAGGGTGTGCCTCTCTGTCTCTCACCATTCTGTGTCGGCGTTGGGGTCGTCGATAGGAACAGCTATGCGCTGGTCTCCCGGGGCGGCCATCTCGGACGTGCGTGGCGGTCGAGGGGTATTGTCGACTTGAAGGAGGGGCGAATTTGCGGAGTGTTTGGGAAAATGCCGATGATGCTCACAGAGCCGGAGCTTGTCAAAAGGGAATGGGCCTCAAATCTAAGGGGTATCCGGCACGCAGCTGTGAACTGGTGTCGCGACCTTGGTGGTGTAAAGGTACTTGTAAGAAGAAGGGTTGCTTGGGACGGAGGAGATGTCGCTTTGCGATTCGAAAAGTGACCCCTTTGGAGCTGTCTGGCCTCGCTGGCATGTCCACTACCTTACGCGGGCGGTCTGCTCCTCTGTTGACATCCCCATCTCATCACTGCCCCGCCTTGTCCGCCAGCCCACCCCAGTCCAGTGGGCCGTCCCCCGGGAATCCATGCAGCGTCACAGCGAGAGCCTTGCACCCCCCACTGAACGAGCCTTTGAATCGCCCAGCGAAGGTGGCAATTCTGGGCCCCACTTTGACAGCCAAGGTCTGTGCAGCAGGGCTTCTAATTGGTTTAAAAACCGAGCCCTAACTGTCGCCTGCCAAGCCTAGCCACTTTTGCGTGTGCTCCTCACAGACCGAAAATTTGCCTGAACTTTTGTGTCTTGCTAGGTTCGACCTCCCCTCTTTTTCAACCACCAACGAGCACAAATCTGCCGCCAATCCCACCAGATTTCATCATTCAACCGAAAGCTCGTTGTCTCGACATCGAATAATCAGTCAAGATGGTAAGACCCTGCCATTTTCGATTTTGCAGTTTTGGCGATGGAAACGCATTCTTGGGATTTTTGGCCATTTTTCTACGACGAGAAATGTGCATCGACACGGACGGAGAAACGAGTGGAACAGCGGTGGAAATCGAAAATAACGACTATGGCGGACATCTGGGCGAAAATGGACGCCGAGGAAAGCGCTGGATTTGATGGAAATAGGGTTGTTTCGATGTTTAAACATAGGCTGTGATGCTGACAGTTTGATTTCTCAAGGTTCTCGCCGTTGATCTCCTCAACCCCAGCCCGGCTTCCGAGGCCCGCAAGCACAAGCTCAAGGTATGCCGCATCGATCCCCGACGATTTGAATACATCACGGCCTCCTAGCCGCGACATGATACTGACAACGCGTCACAGACCCTTGTGCCTGCCCCCCGCTCCTTCTTCATGGACGTCAAGTGCCCCGGCTGCTTCACCATCACCACTGTCTTCTCCCACGCCCAGACCGTCGTCATCTGCCAGGGCTGCACCACTGTCCTCTGCCAGCCCACCGGTGGTAAGGCTCGCCTCACCGAGGGCTGCTCTTTCCGCCGCAAGTAGACGGATCGAGGGTCGGTTCTTTTCTTCAGCATAACGGCGTGGTAATGGGGACATCTTGGTATCTGCAAGGCTTCTGCCAGTCGGGCGCATAGAAATATCATACTCGATCGTCAATCAATCTCGTTGCGGACAGAAGATGGATTCGCCAGAAGATGTACCTCGCGCGCACAACAAAATTGGGAGGGCGTTTAGGGGTCCGGATATCTTGCATCATCCTCGTCTTTCTCGATCTTTGCGCGCGTTTTCTGCTGGTGTCTTGACGTGCAGGCCGGTTAGCCTGCTTGGGTGGATAGTCGGAAAAGGCACATGTTTTATGATTGCCCCGACTTACGTGCCATGGGCGGATGGCATTTGACAAGCCGCGATGCGGATTGCTTTGGTTGTTTCCATACCTAGCGCAGTGGACAGGCTATGGGGAGGACACTGCCCGGGTACGAATCTACGAGAATCCACGACACGTGTCCTACCATATTCTGTTGTGATGTATTGTGATATCTTTGTTCTGAGCCGGTGTATGTCCCGTTTATGCCTCCCGTGTTATCTTTGACGAAATAATGCGTAGTTGTATAGGGTCAAATAGCGGTCTGGAAAGTAGGTTGGGGACGTATTTACATTGATGTCTCTACTAGGGTTGTGAATTACGATAACACTCGCAGCTCTGCTATACAGTCGAAATCGACGGTAAATCTTATTCAGTCCCATGAGCCAGCCCGTCACAAGTGTCCATTACGCTGCTGGTTCCCGTACCGCAATGTATCTGGCATTGTAAACTTCAGTCATTGCTTCGCCAACATGGTTTTAAAGCACAACTATCAACGGCTCAAGCTACACTAAGAGTCAAGGCGCAAATGGCCACCTGCAGCGCGTCTTGCAGTTCATCGATGAAAGAGAGTTATCAACCACCAGACGCACGTATGATCACATGAATGAAGGATCCTGATAAAAGATGCAACCTGTCCAATCAGCACCTTTGTGACAAGATCAAGTTTAGGTGTAACCAGCCGAGAGAATGCCAACCCAGGCGAGAACATCATCCAGCAGTGACGTTCGGAGACAGTTGTCCGGCCCTGCTCGCTGTGCCTGTTTGGGAATGGCATGTGGGTTTAGGGAAGACCTGCTTCTTATCGTCGATTTCGGCCACCACTAGTCTAGCACCTCACGATAGTACAAACTATGGCAATGGCCTTTAATCAGAGGTTTCGAACATAAAAAACAAACCAGACTGGGCCTTACATTCTCACCATCGTCATATCCCCTTGCCGTTGGCGTTGAAGCCCTGCGGTGCCAGGCTCCCGGTTCTGGCCAATAAGGGCGGAGCTGGTCTCGTCTACGGCGGTCGGCAAAGGCAACTTGGTCGTGAGTGCTCGTCAAGGTCCTCAACGTCAAATGCAAGAGGCCTGGCCAGACCCACATGAACACACCGTGACCCTCCTCATGCGACTGGATCGCTTCCGGCAACCCGACTCGTGAGTGGTGAACCCCAAGCCCCAACGACCCAACGGTTGGCTGACTGGCTTGAGTGCTTGCATCTTCAGGGCTCCCCCATATCCTTGTCACACCCCCTTCGAATCACTTCCCACGTCATCTTCCTGCTCTTCCCACCAAAAGGAAACTCTCCCGACACCACCAAACAAACCCTCTTCAATCCCATACACAGCCTTCAGTCTGATTACGAGTTCAAACCCTAATCACCTTCCGAGATCCAACCCCAAATCATCCTCCGAACGGCGTCAGATCCACCACCCGACAATCCAACCAATTCCAATGTCCAACTCCCGAACCAAACGCCAGTTCGCCGGCGCAGCGAGCGACCCGGCCCAACGGTCAATTACCTCATTCTTCAAAACCACACAGACCAGCGATGACTCGCAATTCGACTCTACCAGCGGTGCATCGCCCACTACGGCCGCTGCTCCGTTAAATGGTCCAGTCCTCTCGCCCACTATCCGATCAAGTCTTCTGAACGTTGGCATGCGCGTGCGCAAGTCCGTTCCGGAGGGCTACAAGACCGGCAAGATTGCCTCAGGGTTTCCCTCCTGGATGGATGACAGTAACAACACCAACAACAGAAATCATATTGCGGGCTCTGGCGCAAGTGCATTGGCGGGAAACAACGGCCACAACCGTCCAGTATCGGCCGCGCCTCCTGCACCCCCCGCCGCCGCCGCCAGTGCCAATCGGGAACTCACCCCCTTTTGCGGGATCCACAAAATCGGCGGGTACGCCGTCCAAGACAACGACAGCGCTGCTTTGAGCAGTCAAAATTCGAACTCCAGCAGCACCATTAGCAATCCTTCTTCAATCCGCTTCGCGATGACGCAGGTCCAGGATGCTGCCAATCGCAAGCGCATCCATGAAGACGGAAGCAGCGAAGAAGGCGGTGCAGGACTCTTTGGCGAGGACATGGATTGGCGTCGTCGCGAGGAGTTTTACGATGACCAAGATGAGGAGAGAGCCCCGCGCAGCTTGGAGCCTATGGCTTGGTGTGGAGGGGGGAACAAGACGAATACTATTGCCAATGACCGCAGGGTAATGGCAGTGCCCAAGAGACGGGGATCTCAGTTCACCCAGACTACCATCAACTTTGGGGGGTATGTCCCCCAGTCTCCTGGTGTCGCCCCGGTAGATGATTTCGAGGAGGCGCCTTTCTTGGATTATGGGCTGAGTCATTATGGGGGAAGAAGTGGGCATATGGATATGGATTAAGTAAAGCCAGGATCCGGCGGTTCCTTGCTTGTGTTTGTTTGATTTCGTGGTGGTGGCATTCTTCTTTTTGCACGCTTATCCTCCTTTATCTCGACCTGGCTTTTACGCCTCGGTGCATTGTTCGCGGTGCGGCGTTTATGGAGTTTGTTACGAGGGGCTGATGCTGGTAAGCATTCGTTTATATGGGAGCAGGAGTATACGCCCCAGTGGCCTTCTCTTTTTTTCTGTCAGCCTTTCGGCCGCGTACGGTTCAGTTCATCGATCATTGCCAACAGGAAGACGTCCTCTGTATCATCTGTTTTGTATCTATATCGAACCCTCGACAGGACGTGAAGCGCTAGACGAGTCTTGCATACCTATAATCTAGACTAGACCTCAATCAAGGCCAATCAAAGAATGTTCGATCCACTCCTATAACGTGTGGTCCAAGACAAGCATATATGAGTTCCTGGTAAATAGACGGCCAACGTGAAATGCATTTCGTCTCTCATGGATCTTAATTCATCTCCAGAGCCGTCCACATACTCAAGCCGTCCGACTCTGCAAAGAACCGGCGATAAACCCGCGCACGTTCTCCTACCTCTATAGAGCGGGGAAAGGATCCCGGAACTCGAGTAGATCTCTCTGGCCATAAAACTCACCGGCGACAGTCAGAATCATGTTCAGTGTCGCTCTCATGTTCAGTCGTTGTCTCGTCAACTCATCTTCCCGTTGTTGAGCTTCAGCGTCAGCAGCAGCAGTATCCTCATCAAGCTGAGCAAGCAATCGTGCCTTCGCAGCCGCGATATTAGCCTCAGCATCGTCTTTTGACGATGCAGCAGGAAGGTTGGGGCCTCCCTCCTCATCATCGAGTACTTCTCCATCATCGATCTCCATGTCGATCTCTCCCCCCTCTGCCTCTTCTTGCTCCTGGCGTTGCTCGACCTTAGCCGAGTTGCCCTCGTTCCCAGCAACAACGTTTGCAGCTTTCGAAGAGTCCTCCTCGGTGGCCGATTCAACCACGTCCTTTTCGACTGTTTGGCCCTCCGTCTCCACTCTCCCGACAACCTCATTACTCGTGTCCGGCTCCAACTCGACCAAAACCTCCTCCTCCTCCTCCTCTTCCTGCTCCTGCTCCTCTTCGCCATCATCATCTCCAATCAGCAGCTCCTGCCCCTCCAAATCACCCTCCACCTCTTCCTTCAACGCCGCCATCTGCGCAATGCTCACCATCATTAACACTGCCCTCTTCCCCAGCTCTCTCACCCACCCGATGTCCGTATGATCCATCTCTCCTCTATCCGGCAGTCTTGCCAACAACGCCCATATCCACCGACTCGTGCGCTCTCGCAGTTCACAACCCCGACGAATGAATTTCCCGCCCAGGATGACACGCAGAAGCTTGAGCGCGCCGAACCGGTCCATGGCGGCCACCTGCGCGGGAACCGGGTCCGTGTAGCGGATCCGGTTCGTCCAGACTCGGAAGGTCCGCGACTTGGGACCAAAGGAGCCGACTTGGTAGCCGTGGTCTTTGTCGAGCGCGGCAAGGAGGGAGGACGGGGGGGTTTGGTGGAGCATGGAGCGGAGCGCGGAGAATTGGGATATGAGGGAGGCGAAGTAGGCTTCGCGGGCGAGGTGGCGGTTGGTGGTCAAGAGGGCGTGGGTGCGGGAGGTGTTGGTTGACGAGTCGCTGGACGAGTCTTTATCATAGTTGGCGCCGCCGTAGCCGTAGTTATCGTAGTTATCGTCATCTTCGGGGACGGGCTCGACGAGATTGTCAGGTGTGGCTGTGTAGGCGCCGTCTTGGTAGTAGCCACGGGAATCGCCGAGGCCGTCGTGGTAGATGCTTCTGTCCACGTTGTTTGATGAATCATTCGAGAGGTACGGCGGGAGCTGCGGCCCAGCTTTGGGAGCTACGAGGAGGTGAGGTATGCCGTTCGCCTCTTGCCTGTGTTACTTACCATTGTCAGTCATCATGGTCTGCAGCAATTGGGAGAAATTGACATTGTTTAGCCTAACGGATGTTTCTGCAGAGGGAGGGGAGGTATGAGTATCCAGGGAGGGAAAGCTTACCGAACAGAACGGAGATAGGCGAGGGCATCGTCTTGGTCCTCGAATTCCAGGTCTTCGTCGCTGAGCGTAGCAGGTTCGTCGAGGCCAGGGAAGGCGGCGCGTTGGCCGTATGTAGAGTCGGTCTTTGGCTCCGTTGATTTGGATTTGGCAGAGGAATGCTCTTTCCGCCGCTTGGCTACGGGTTGCGGTGCTGGCTCATCGTTATCAGAGTATGTGAGGGCATCGTGGTGTCGCTTGGGGCCCATGACTCGTTGTCGAGATGGCTGCTCTGCGCGCCAGATTCAGCTATGACTTGGTTAAGGTGAGACAGTGTCGCCGAGTATGATTCGTGCTGCACTGATCAAGTAGTTCGGATGTGGTTATTGTGCCAATGGAAGGCTGGGATGGAAGTTGCTGGAGGTTGCAAGTGGAAGTCGGGGTACTTTGTTGTTACGACGCGTCTGGTATAACGAACAGTGACGAGACGAGCGCTGCTGAACTCGCCAGGGGATCCACTTTGCATTGTCCATGTATGATGATTGGTTGCACTGGCTTAGTTAGCATCTGAGAGGAGCGAACTCGGTGATCCCCCCCTCCCCCCCCCCCCCAAAAAAAAAAAAAAAAAAAAGGGGAAAAGTTCTCGAGGGAGGTGACATACATAGAGGGTAAAATTAATACACTTGGACGCGAATCGGAAGGTAAACAATGAATACAACTGGTCAAGCGGTGGTTGTATACGAAGATTATCAGGAGGTATGCTTGTTCTATTCCCCAGATCTTTTGTATCTATTATCTATAGTCTTACAAAAGGACGTTATCGCTGATCAGAGTACCAGGCAATCCTTGATTTCAAACAGTTATAGTTCTACATACCGGGAAGGGAAGTCACAATACCTGCCAATGCTGAGAGAACCGTGACCATTCGCACCATGAATTACAACAAGACCGCTAAGTAAAGACTACTGCAAATCCTTATTCACCCTCCTTCCCTCCACGCACTCTCTACCGGTGCGCAGGATCAAATGTAGCGTATCAGACAGAGGCTTCAATCCTTCCGGTCGCCTTTTGGTCTCTGGCTCCCGTTATGAGCTTTGATTCGCTTCTACTTGACCTCCGTGAAAACATTCCTTCGTTCTGTCTTCATATACGCATTATTCTTGAACGTGCGACATACATAAACATAAACATAAAAACAAACACAACAGAACCAGATTGCCATGCAGTGAAGAGAAAGCAACAACCAGAGGAAGACGCATCACTATGTGAACAGGGCAAGCTTAAAAAGGAAATTCCTCTGATGGATGATGGTTGGGAAGCGCGAAATGAACCAAGACGTGACAGACCCGAGAAGCGTATCATAAGAGATGATAAATGCAAACAATCACAGATCATGAGAAAATCAACGGGTAGATGTAGCTTGCCAGAGGCCATAGGCCGTTCTACAGACCCGAGGATGCCACCCCTCTTATGCCTCTCGTAACTCGGAGGATGCCACCCCTCTCGTAATTTTAGAAGGGGCCAACCTTCTCGTTCCCACAAGCGAACAGGTTGACGTGATAGTCCCCGCGAGCAGCGCAACCCAAAACCATCCGATGAGGATGGAATGCAGTAGCAGAGATAGGCGTGCCCTTGTGGCCCTGGAGAAAGCTAGAGTAGGGCTCGATCCGGGTCAGCTCATGGCCATCAAAGTCAAAGACCTTGACGAGATGCGCCGAAGTACCACTATATAGCGTCATGCAAGTTAGTTATTGTAATCAGTTCCGCGTAGGATGATCAAGGGTGGGGAAACCTACACAGCAAAAACAGGCAAGTGTTCATGGGTGCTTGCCGTCCTGAGTACGTCCTTAGTGGTCTGGAACGATTTGAGCGGCTGGTCCATACGGATATCCCACAACCGGATCTTGCCGTTGCGGCTGGCCGACAACAGTTCTCTCTGTCCACCGCGTTGCATGTGCACCGATCGTACCCACTGCCTCTTCTCGTCCTTCCATTTCCGAACCATGCTCTCCTGCGGCTTCATGCGAGTATCAAAGACTCTGATCGCCCCGTCGCCAAATCCGGCGACAAAGATGTTGCCTGTCATCTGATCTGACGTGAGCGAAGTAACGCAGGAGCCGGATCGTGCTGGAATTTCATGGGTACACATTTCATGACCGGCATTCCAGATGCGAATGACCCTCTCATCCCCGGCCACGAGCACCTGACCCTTGACCTGTTGCCAGTCGAACACCATGCCCGAGTTGACGTTGGACGGAACCATGTGCGTCAGAGCGCGCCAAGCTGATGCCAGCTCGATGTTCTCATTGCTGTCGTAATTCCGGTAAACGCGGATTACACCGTCTGATGACCCCGTCATCAACAGCGCTTGATCGTCTTCGTTGATGAACTTCATGTCTGAGATCTTGGAGCCTTCTGGGTTGCCGTTGGAGAAACGACTCTTCCGGGTACCCTGTTTCCAATCCCACACGTTCACTGTATTCCCGTCATCTGCGACGGCAACGTAATTCTCAAACTGATGGAAGCTGAGTTTGGCCGGTTGCGAACCATTGTTGATGACGCCAATTTGGTCATTCCACTTGTGGGTTCGCGCATGCGTCTTCTGGGGCTGAGTCTCTCTCAAAACGGCCTCGTTGCGTGAACGGCGCCAGAGGCGTTCGTTGTACTCGTGGCTGCCAGGCTCTTCGGCCTCCGATGCTTTCATCTGCGGCTCGCGGAAATACTCTATGGACCAGTCCAAGAACGTGCTTACCAATGGTAGGCTAGGCAGGTCTTTCATGCTGCGCTCTTTATAACCAGCACATGACGGTTCGTTGGCAACGTGGTAATTTGCTGGTGAAGTAGCCTGATCATTTTGCTCAGGCGGCGCAGAATCCAGGCCCGGACCTTTTCGGCTGCTTCGAGATCCACTTCTTTGAAGCCCAGGGGACAGTGGCGGAATCGAGGTTGAAGAAGGGTCCAGGGTCCCCATGAGGGGGCCAAACAGGTAACTTGCAGTCCTCTTGAGAAGGCCTGGCGAAGGCAATGGCTGTGCGACTGCAGCGTGAGTGCCGGCAGCGGCGCTTCTCTGGCTCATATCACCCCTCGACACT
Source organism: Neurospora hispaniola (assembly GCF_033458365.1). Lineage (NCBI taxonomy): Eukaryota > Fungi > Ascomycota > Sordariomycetes > Sordariales > Sordariaceae > Neurospora > Neurospora hispaniola. The sequence continues at coordinate 3,545,475 of NW_026944407.1, read as the reverse complement.
TTTCTAGAGCGCCGGAGGATCTCGTCCATGAGATTTTGCGTTTGCGTTGTAAGTGGTGATTGGAGAAGTGCATTGTGAACATAATCCACGATGATGGTGGCATCTCTTTGGGTTTCGGGATGTGGATCCACGCTCAAGATGTTGATGTGTTTCCAGCAGGCAGCGAAAATCGAATCATGCGCTACACCAAATGCTGATGGTTTGATACTGCCATCTCTCTCCCGGTTTTCTCGGCGAGTATAGTGTAACCCCATTCTGTGATCTTGGCCATCCTCTGGCGGAGGCGAAGCAAGATAATCCTTCTCCTCGGATAGTTGCTCGAAGGCGGCAACCAGGAACTTGCTCTCATAACGCAGAACGAAATGAGAGAAGAAGACTAGAAGCTCCTTTCGGACAATCGGGCTGCCGTCTGTAGCCAGTTCAAGCATGGTCCAGGCAACGCTTTCCTCGATCCTCGCAACTTCGTCCGTGAGATCCGGGATTCCTAGGAACGTGGTCATAGCATGCGCCATAGCTGCCCGTACTTCAGGGTTGGGGTCCCTACTAAGGTGGGAGAGCTTCGAAGTGGCGTTCTCCCGAATGCCCCTCCATTTACCTTCAGGAAGGTCCTTCCAGAGCTGGCTGATGCAGAGGCATGACCATTGCTTCAGGAGGGGGCCTTCTGGGCGTGCAATATGGTACAGGCAATAGGTCATGATGTCGGTTGAGTTACACACAAGCTGTCCAGGTTTATAGTCTTTGCACAGCATAGCCAAGATGAAAGCACACATCGCCTTGTGCTCATCCAAGAACCCGACGCTAACCATGGAGAGGGTATCTTGCGGCTTCATTATGGCCGCGAAGTAATTGTACCCACTATCCTTGATAAGGTCTTGCTGGCATGAGATATCGACCGCAAGAACGCGAGTCCAGATGAACACCATGACTGGCTTTAGGTCTTGTGCCGCCGACTGGAGGAGCTTCAAGACGTACGGGAAGATGCCAATGCTGAGCGCCAGTTGCACTGCCCAAGGGCCAAGGTCCAAGAACCTTGCCAGTAGGACCAGAGCTCGTACTCGATGCTGCTGACTTAGCAACACCTGCAGAACCACTGGAAGCTGGTCCGGTGGCTTCTGGGACAAAGCATCCCCTCGAGTCAAGTAGATCTCGAATGCTGTGAGCTGCTCCGCGAAGAATGACGAGTTGATGTACTCATACTCTATCCCTTCACTCTCCTTTCTCTCGAGGGCCGGCAACTGGGCAAGAGCCAGATCGACGGCCAAGTCCCAGCTCTCCCAAAGAGGATGCTGACGTGTATCTGGCAGCTCGGGATACGACTGGGGATGGCAGTTGTACACAGGCATGATACGCTGTGCGAGGAGAAAGTTTCGGAAAAGAGCGGCAACCATCAAATCTTGCCTAAAGAATTTGCGGAAGAGATGGCGTGGTAGCGTGGTCCATGCAATGGTATCTGTGATGGCAGTGAAAATCCAGTTGAGCTCTCCGAGAGGCGTCCGGCGCTCCTGAAGCCGCCCTGGCAGCTTCTTGGCTCGCTCAGGAGATATTTTGGTTTTTAGCGGATTTTGCAGACAGAAGAACCAGAGTGCCATCTCTATAGGGGTAGTCAAGCAACAAGTGAAGAGATCAGCAGGCAGGTCGGGGTTGGTTGGCAGATTTTCCTTGACATTGCAGGCTGCCAGATGGATGTAGGGACGGAAGTTGATCTTTTCGTGATTTGGGTCCCGTTGTGCCGCCTCCTCTTCTTCTTGCTCGTGCTTCTCAACAAAACGGTGGTAATTGGTGAGGATATTGCCTGCCTCGGAGCAATCCCACACATATATCGTGGGCGCTTGCAACCATTGCTGAAGGTCATAGAGAGAGACGGGGATATACTGCGTGTAGTTCTTGTTGAAGACCCAGATTTCTCCCGAGGCTGTTGGCTTGGGCACTCCATGCCCATTGTAATGGAAGAGCACACGCTCGTCCTTGGCACTTCTTCGGAGGGAGACACTGAACCGCTTGGTTTCTTCGATGGACGGGTCTAAATACTGCTTGTAGCGCGTCCGAATAGCAAGGGTCTCATATTGAGATTGCAAGGCTTTGCCGATATTCTCCAGTGCCTTGGAAACAGGAGGCACCGTCGGATCTTGCCAAGCTTCAAGCCGGGCACCCGGGGTGGTGCGAAGTTGATCTGGCGGTTCCACTCCTATGTTCAAGCATACTGCTATCGCAGCAGAAACTGTTTTTAGGCGATCGCGCATACGCCAGTCTTGGATCTCGAAAGCGGGTGTCTTTGGCTTCCCTGTTGTCTCATGTCGCTTATCGGTAAAGTACATGTACCAGCTCTGCTCAGCGCACGGTTAGTGACACCCCAGCCAAAGGCAGAGACACAAATCAACGTACATTTGCAAGCTGAGAAATGACTTCTTCGGACTGATAATGGTCCTCGAACCCATGCCTGGCACCCCAATCATGGTACTCTTCGTCAACTTGTTCGATGGGGCTTTCCCTCTCCAACCGCAGTCCGTATTCGCTCTTGGACCGCAGTAATGGCGCCTTGGCCGGCCGGGCGACAGGCATATGGTCGTCATCATCTGATTGCCCGCCATGCAACGTGGTCCCAGGAGATGTCTGGTTATTGTCGTCGGGGGCGCTTGAGGGGCGTCGAAACATGGGCGCTGGTGAGGAATCGGACATGCGTCTCTGTATGTTGGATCGAAGTGGCAGCTGGTTATGAGCAGCAGGATGAGAGGTCCCGTTTGTCGCGACGCGCTCGTTGCCATCTTCTGGCCTCTGAGGATGGACTTGTGACATTGTGACTGAACTTTGACGAGCTGGGTTGTTCATTGTGTGGCGGGATGGTGATGTAGCAGTTGATGACGGAAAGCCGGGCCTCGCGTAACGGCCAGAAGCGGGAGTGGGAGCAGAGGGCTGTCTCTGGCCAAATTCTGCAGAGCCGGGGTGGGAGGCGTGAAGAGAAACAGCAGTCATGGTACGCGACTAGACGAGAGCGAAGGTCATGGTCCTCGGAGGGTAGAGTCGGGTTTTCAAGGCCGCGACGAGGCCGGGTAGGCGATGAGTCGAGAACAGAGCGGCGGTGTAACAAGTCTGTAAGTCTGTAAAAGAGCGAGCGTACGGTGATATGGAGGTGATGTCGGCGGCCCAGGTAGATGCGCTATATCAGGCGGCACAACCAGAGCTGTATTTCCTGCAGAGGAGGGGACCGATCTGAAGGCTAGGGAAACGCAGAGGTTCGGATGCGCGTGGGGTAGGCGTGCGATTGACTGTCGGCTGTAACGAAGATGCGAATCTGACCAAGGTAGCCTGGTGGTAGTAGTAGTCGGTGGCAGTAGTGGTGCCGTCGTGACTCTCGTTGGATGATGCCGGTCTTTACGCTGTAGGTTTGAGAGATGGGATTGGGTCAGTCAGTCTAGCTAGACTTTTATCAGAGGCAGCTGCGTGCGGTAGATTCCCACTGCAGTGGGTGAAGTGCGCTTCCGCTTGTGTAACCAGAGCCTACCAAATGTCACTGCCAGCAAATTGCCTGTGTCTCCTCTAGTATACCGAGAATATTGCAATAGAAGTTGGTGAGACTTGGGTGATACGAAACGACACGCAACTCCTACTGCTTTGAACTGGCAATGCCGGCCGTGATGATGTCGGCAGAGGGAACCGCTTCCTTGTGTGTTGTCGTGGTGGGTGCGGGTGGTGGTGGTGGGTTGATGCGGGCCGTGGAGCACAGACGTGTGGATGTGGATGCGCTGCCCATCAGCCATACGCTACTTCCATGGGGGTTTCTGGGTGCCAAGGCTTCCTTTCCAGAGGGGAGGACTGCGGGGGGGAGTGCCCGTTTCTCGGATACTACCTCTACCTCTACTGTGTAGTCGTCGTACCCTAGGTACCTATCCAAGGTAGAGTGAAGACAGTGAATGGTGACCTGTACGGTACGTCGGTCGGTACCTACCTACTACAGGTAGTGTACTAGGCAGGCTGAAGGCCTTCTTGGCATCTCCTACAAACAAGACCAGCGGAGGTAGAGGTATTGTGTCACCACAGAAGGAGGCACTGAACGCACATGATGATGCAGTGCACATGGTGGTCCATGCTTTCAGCCTCACCCCCCTCGTTGGTACAGTACGCTAAGCTGCATTGCACCGCAACGTTGCTATTCTCCGTGGGACTTTTCATTCATTATCGATATGTATTGCCCGAGTTAAGAAACGGTTCGTTGACTTGACTCGAGGCCTGCTTCGAGGATCTCACAAATCCATGCGCCGCCTCGGTCTGGATCCGATTCCCGTCGTTAGCCAATCACCTCTTCATATGTATACTGACTGCGCAGGACGGATTATCATCAGTTTGTCAAGCTTTGCGAACATGGAAATCTCCTCTCGGTTGGCACGTTCTCAACGATCGAGCCGTATGCATTAGTAGTTGTCCTATGAGTCCTCTCAACACAAAATCGGCGAAGCTCACTCGACCGCAAGCCACGCTGCCGGCAGACGCCGTTGTTCCTGCTCACCTGCTTGTGTCTTGATGTTGACCACTTCGTTCCGTATCCTAGGATGGTCTAACAAGATGGGATGGGCCGCAGTGGCATTCACACCTGAATATTCAACATAATCTACCTTGGATTTATTGGCTGTGGGAAAAAGGTTCAAGTTGCATTGATCGTGCTTTTGCATGAACTCCAATTTCAAAAAATATCGGGTGGAGCCCCGGCCATTGGGGATCGCTGAGCAAAGGGTCTGTGCGCTTCGGCCCTTTGCCGCGGAGCGGGAGCTTCACGTGAAAACGTCCGGAACGGGAGCCGGCCACCCCGAGGACACCTGCTCCGAAGAAGTCCAAACGAGTTTCTGCATTTTGTCACGACATCCAACCAACCCATTCACATCAATACGGACACGGGAAGTCACCTTCTTGGAGATATCTCTTTGCATCCGTACGTATCGGGTCCGGTGGCATGTCGATTGGTTCTCCGCATCGGCATCAACTCTTCCGGCCCCTAAGCTTGATGGAAGATGCTTGCAGGAAGCGAGTGCGGGATGGTCTGTGCGTGGAAATAAGAAACATGAAACAACCAACGTTGGGTCCACGCTATCCTGTTGGACCCGAGATATGACCCCAGAGGAATGACACGCTTGAGGCTCAATACATATTCGTTGCGGAGAACTTGAATCTCTCCTTGTGCTTTTGGTGTTGGTTACAACCTACTATCCATCTTCACCGTGTTTGTATTTCCAGGACAAAAAAGTACCGTAGAAACGGTAAAACTGACAAGTACAATGTGCAGGAAACGAAGGGTTAAAGGTCTTGTCAGCTGCGTTTGGCGGCCCTCAATGAGTATGTGCGTGGCGGTCGAACACCTTCTACCCTGCATTGTATATCGACATCTTGTCGAGTTTTTACTGTACTTCCTTGTACTCACGGACCAGAGAGAGAAGATAGCAGTAATGTTTGGCCGCATAGTTGTCGGAATTCGATCTCATCTCAACTAGTTAGGTGTGCGATATAGCTTTGCATTATTTCGACGGCCTAACACCATCTACCAAGTTGGACGCGTAAAATCACCACTTGTGTTGAATCATGATGTGCCTGACAAAAGATCAGACCGTTAACTTTTGACAGTCGGGTCACAGGATGGCGTGGTATTATCCCAAACACCTCGAAAGTCACAACACTATCGGACTTGGAAACAGTGTCGTACCATTGCAGGACGGAAGTGTGGTCTTTTATTGGAGACCGTTTCGCTCCAAACAAAATAAGACCCGGTTGAAGGGTGGTGAGAAAGTGCGGTATGTGCTTCAACTGGACTGGAATGAACTGGACTGGAACGTGATTTGGAGGTCGCAACGTAAGTAACCCCGCGCATCTTTTTCCCACGGAAGAGTAAAACTGAAGTATGGGGACAAGATGCGGTACGGAATGAAAGCACTACTGCTGCCTTCATCTGACTATGCATGTCTTGGGGCAGGTATCAGTATAAAAGTTAGTACTTATACTTTTGCAATGTCAAGCTGTTACTGGCCGAAGAATGTTGGACATGAATATGAGAGTCGCAGGTGAATACATGACCAGGTAATTACACGTTTAGGTTGCTACCTTGGCAGAAGACCGAAATTGTTTAAGGATTGTAGAGTGGAAGTGAAGTGCTTGCATCAGTGGAACTCCAACAATGGAAGCGTCCGGGAACCCCCTTCCCCTGGAGCCCCTTTGTTCTCTTTCTTCCACAAAGTCTCCGCTTCTTCGCTGGAGGCTGCTGTTCCTAAGCTTTCCATTGGAAGGTTTTGGTGGCCGCTTTGGAAGGTTGCCAGGGTTATGGTCAGATTCCCCATCTCAGCAGCATTCGCGGCGATGTGGTCCTGACGGAATGGACGGCCATTCACACGGACGGCTGCAGCCTGCATCTTCCACTTGCTGCCGGGCTGCGCTAACATCTTGTCCGTCAGGTACGGATTACCTAGGTTAAGTTAGTATGTATAGCAGCTGCAGGTGCAGCAGATGCCCCTTTGCCTGGGTTGCTGGTTCCATTTCATCAGGTTGTGTTAGTTTGTGCATCACACTTGGGCAACCGTAGAGTAAAAGTAAAAATAAAAATAAAAATAAAGGATTGTTCTCCTCTCCTCTTGTTGGTTACTACCTATCCGTCCACATCCTGTTGGCGCTTTCTTGGCGGTCCCTCCAATTATCAACAAGTATATGCCGTGGTTCATATCATCATCTCAATCAATAACAGACGCCCTTCTTTTTTCGGGCGGCGCGTGCCAGCCCGCTGAGTGCTTATGTACAGGGACCCCCCTCCCGGCCCCCCTAAAAGGAGAACCGACCTGGATGAGGATGGAAGAGTGGAAGTGACCTGAACGCCAAACAAGCTTTTGGGACCCGACAAAAAAAGCAAGAGTACGTTATTTTCGCTGCGTTACAGCACGCCGTGGTGCCATCTTTTTGCCATTTACGAGCATTTGCTAATTGCCAACATCCCCGTCATTTCAATTCAGCAGAAATTCGATCGCTTGTTTACCCCCCGGCTCCACCTCCATTTACAGACGACAGGCCGGCCGACCGATGCTTGCCCCCAGCCATCTCCAAAATCGACGAGCCTTCAACTCCCTCCTCCGTCAGCGTCAGTGAACTTGTCGCGGTCCACGGTTCACGGTCACGGCTTACGGTCACGGTCCAGTGTCTTCGGTGTTCCTGGTGTGCTTTCATTCAGATTCTCCCAGCACGAGCCTCCTGTTTGATTGTAAGCGTCTGCTGCTACTACGCGCGCGCTCGACCCCCCCGCTGTTCGCTGGTACGGTACGGTCACGGTCACGCCATAGATTACCACGACCTCCCTCCCGAACCCCAGAGTCGCCCAATTGCCCGTGCGGCTGCTGTGGGACGCCCTGAGCTCCCAAGTCACGACGAGACGAGCGAGTAAAGACGAACACCGACCTCGACGCTCTCCCTTCGGCCTATTTTTTCCCCGACAACCTGAAGGCCACGGCGAAACCAACTTGTCGCCGCTGCCCCCAAAGGGCGGCCCCAGAGACTAGACATGGCCTTTCTTTTCAAGTCCAAGAAGAATCACGACAGAGGGCCAGGTAGCCGAGATGGTATTCCGGGGTCGGCTTCGTCAACCCAGAGCGCGACTGCGCGCGTCAGGGACGAGAAGGGCTCCCGATCAACACCTACCGGTAGCTTGAACTCCCTCGACAATGACGGTAGCGTAGGCAGCCCGGAGCAGCAAAACTATGGCCGCCCTCGAGGCCAGACCCTCGAAGGGCAGCATCAACATCAACAACAAGGGCCCTCACAGATGCAATCCCGGGAACCCCCGCAACAGCCGCCCAACGATCTTCCTGTAAGCCATGTTTGCCATCTTCACATGTTGAATCCTCGTCATGTGCTTTGCGCCAGGGTATTGGTCGATATGGGATGAATTTTCCTAACACTTTCAATCAATAGTTTCGCAATGGCGCGAACCCCAACCCAATGCCAATGGCAAACCCCAACGCTTCGCTTTACCCATGGTCGCAAAGGAGGTTAACGTATACGACATCTCAACCGAGCCCCTTTCCCCGATATGGCGCCGCTGTCAATTCGGTATCGTCTAAAGAGGGCGATATCTATGTGATGGGCGGCTTGATCAACAGCTCGATGGTCAGAGGCGACCTATGGATGATTGAGGCTGGTGGGAGTATGGCCTGCTACCCTCTTGCGACGACGGCAGAGGGTCCTGGCCCAAGGGTTGGACACGCCAGTTTGCTGGTTGGGAACGCGTTTATTGTGTTTGGCGGAGACACCAAGATTGATGAGTCCGATGTCCTTGATGAGACGCTATACCTCCTGAATACTTGTAGGACACCTATCGGCGGCTTTTTCCTCTTCAACAAGGTTTTTGCTAACCACTTTTAGCTACGCGACAATGGTCAAGAGCTCTGCCCGCCGGTCCACGACCTGCGGGTAGGTATGGCCATACTCTTAATATTTTAGGATCCAAGATCTACGTCTTTGGTGGCCAGGTAGAAGGATACTTCATGAATGACTTGGCAGCTTTCGACTTGAATCAGTTACAAATGCCCAGCAACCGCTGGGAAATGCTGATAGCTACTACAGAGCCCGGAACTACCCCTCAAGGCAACGTTCCTCCTGCTAGGACAAACCATTCCATGGTAACCTTCAATGACAAGATGTACCTGTAAGTCCAGCCCATTCGCCATATCACTGGTGGTATAGACACTGAATAGAACTAGGTTCGGAGGCACGAACGGTTTCCAATGGTTCAACGACGTTTGGTGCTACGACCCAACGACCAATGCCTGGACTATGCTCGAATGTATTGGATATATTCCTGTCCCGCGCGAAGGTCATGCGGCCGCCATTGTTGACGATGTCATGTATATTTTTGGAGGGCGTACCGAGGAAGGAGCGGATCTTGGTGACTTGGCGGCTTTTCGGATCACCTCTCGCCGCTGGTATACCTTCCAGAATATGGGCCCTTCGCCCTCACCTCGATCCGGTCATAGCATGACGGCAGTTGGCAAGACCGTTGTGGTTGTAGGTGGAGAGCCAAGCTCTGCTACGGCAGCTGTTAATGATCTCGCCTTGGTTTACTGTTTAGACACGACAAAGATCCGATACCCACCTGATTCCGCAGGCAATCCTGGTGCCCCAAGAAACGCGGTAAGGCGGCCAAGCAACGCGACTCCTCCATCTTCGAACCAAAACTTCCCGCCCCGAGACGGTTCGTCGGGCCCTCCTGATCAGAGACGGTTGGTCGGGCCACCCGGGGATGCCGGCAACACTACCCCTCAGAACGGATTCAGAGGCCCCCCGAATCCAAACGACCAGATTGGCCCTAGAGGCCCCCCTAATGGGCCTCCCAAACCTATGAGACCTGGTCCGCCAATGGGTCCAGCCGGCCCTCCCCCTCAAGGCCAACCTCCAAGGCCGGGTGTGAATCCAGCAGTCGCCCGAGCAAGGAACGCCTCTTCAGACAGCAGGGCGGACTCTTATCAAGGCTCCCCTACACAGTCTCCGGTCGTCCAACAAGGTCCGGTTTTCACCCAAAACGAGAGTTCCGGGTCTGTGGGAAGACATACCCCAACTCAGAACGCACCACGCTCTGCATCGTCTGCGTCACGGCAGACGGAACCGCCTGCTGCTGAAACACCCAAGTCCAAGCCTCTGAAGCAAGCCCGCACGCAAGGATCGGTCGACAGCTCAACGGATGCAAGCCTGAAGCAAGCAGCCAATCGTTCTGCTTCTCCGCCGGCGCCTACTGCGAGGCTGAACAGCAATTCTATCAACCGAAGGTCATCGCAGCGGAATTCTCAAACAGTTGTACTTCTGAAGGAGCTAGACGCAGCAAGGAATCGCAATGCCTGGTATGCTTCGGAGTTGGAGTTGGCTCGTAAAGCCGGTTATGTGCCCACCGCCTCGATGAGCCCAGCGCTGGACCAACGAGCGGCCGAGACGTTTGACGACGAGGACAGGCCTTTAATCGAAGCTTTACTTGCCATGCGCACTGAGCTTGCCAATGTACAAAATTCAGTAGACAAACAGGCAGTTCTCGCTGCGAAGCAAATTGCCGAAGCCGAACGACAACGGGATGCTGCTATTCAGGAAGCGATTTATGCCAAGGCCAAGCTGGCAGCGCAGGGAGGAAGTGCCAGGAGCACACCCCAACTCGATATAGATAAAGATGGCAACGATCGTGTGGGTGAGATGAGCAAAAAGCTTGCCCAAGCCTTGAGTATCCAGAAAGATCTACAGGACCAAGTGGAACGCCTAAAAATCGACCTCGACGCCGAGAAGAAGGCCAGGAAACTGGCGGATGATACGGCCAGTGCTGCGCAGAAAAGGATGGCGGACCTGGAGCATTATAAGCAAAAGAATTCCGGCGAGGTAGAGCAACTCAAAGCTGAAATGCATATGCTACAACGGCAGGCAAGAGAGGCTGAAGTCGCAGCGTCGGAATTCGAATCTACGGCACAAATGCTCCGTCTTGAGAAAGATGAACTGGAAAACAAGTACAATGAGGCCGTCGGTAACTCTAAGCAAAGCGTCGAGACATTCCAGTCACTGCGGGAAGCGGTAGCTGCAACAACCGAAATGAGAGAGACGCTGGAAAGGAAACTCGATGAAGAGCGCGCACTCCGGGAGGAGATTGAGGCCACGTTGAACAAGCTCAAGGCTGAGCGTGAGGTTCAGGCTGCTGAATTAGCTACAATCACTCAGCGCCTGAGAGATGCTGAAGAGCGGGCCGAACGCCATGCCAACGAGGCACGTGTCCACCGTCAAGCCGTGCTTGCCGGTTTGGATAAGGTGCCGACAATGGAGAACCGTAGCTTAGGCAACGGCGACATTGACCGCACATCTGCCCTTCAAGGCCAGCTAAGCGCCGCTAATGCGCTGGTGAGGAAGTACCAGCAGGAGGCAGATTCTGCCTCAGACAAACTACGCAGTGCAGAGGAACGCATCGCTGGACTTGAGGCCTATCAAGAACAAGCCAGTCGTGAAGGCGTCTCGATCCGCAGGCAGTTGCAGAGTGCCCTGAGAGAAACCCAGTTCCTTCAGGCCGCCAACTCGGATCTCAAGCAGCAATTAGCCAAGCAACAACTAGAAACCAACGCCGTCCTGGTCCAACACAACACGCTCAAAGATATTCTCACTGAACGTGGTATTTCACCTACCAGTGTAAACCGGCATAGTCGACTCGGCAGCCCGCGTGAGGGTTCCCCGGAGGCGATGCGCTTGCGCGAACTTGAACAGCAACTTGCCGCGGCGCAAGCTGCGCACGAGGAGACAAAGGCGTCAGCGGCAAAACAAGCGCAGGAAGCGGAGACGACGTATCGTGACAAGCTTGCCCAGCTCGATAATGACTACCAGTCAGCTGTGCACTATGTCAAGGGCACCGAGAAGATGCTTAAACAGCTTAAGGAGCAGCTGACACGCTATAAGACGGAGAACTCTCGCCTCAAGGAACAGATTGTTGAGCTTGAAGACAAGGTCGGGGGCGAGACTGGCGGCAGCGGCGCACCTGCGGATTGGGAGACTGAGCGCGAATCGCTGCAAGGGCAAGTCAGCGAGCTTCAAGCTGAGCTACAGAGGACGGCATCTCAACTCGATCAACAGCTAAAGTCCCTGCGCGAAGAGCTTGAAGATGTCCGCCAGGAACGCGATTCGGCGGCTCACGCCAGCGACGACGCCAGCCGACGTCTTGAAGCGACCAAGAAAGACCTAGAGGAGCTACAGCACGAGAATGCCCTTCTGGAGCGCCGCGCTCGGGATGCGGAGCAGAAGGTCAGCACACTGCTTGATCAAGTAGAAATGAGCGTCGACAACTACCGCAGACGCAGCCGGCAAGTCCCGAACGAAGCGATCGGGGCTGCGGTGGCCCCAGTGGGTCCTTCAAATGAAATAGGACATGTCAGGCATGAGTCCAGCGAAGCCGAGAGTTTGTACGGGCCAGGACCCGATGCTAGAGATAGCGTCGCGCTGGATCACCTGACAAGCGAGCTCGAGACGTTGCGGAGCCGTTGGGAAACCAATAGTAAGAACTACCGTCACAGCAACGCGTTTGATTTTGAGGGCCTCGGAACTCCTACCGCATCTCTTCCCAATCAGAAGAGTGACGGTACCCTCGGTCTGAGCGAAAGTATGGCGGATTGGAGGAAGAAGAATTTCGACGATAGTCACCTTGATGATGATGAGCATCCACCGGCCGGATCTGCCAGATGAAAGAAAGGAATGCAAGGAAAGAAGCTTAGCCATATAGGAAAAGCTAAGCGTGTAATTTGATGGCGGCGGCAATTGCACCCATCACACCAGCAACCAAGCAGTCTATCAGCGAAATCTTTTTTTTTTTTTTTTTTTTTTTTTTTTGGGGGGGGGGGGGGGGGGGGGGGGAACACTATGCCATGAACGAAGACGTCTTAATGTTTGATGGCTATTTTTGGTAGAGATGTGCTTAATTTTCATACGTTTCTTACTTTTTCGATAATTTGATGGTGATGGGGAATGGAAGGAAATGTCATTTTGCTTGAAATACCCGAACTGTCTCTATACAGCTACTTGTTCTCGTGCTTTGGCTGCTCTGTGCTGCTGTGACATTCATTCTTGCCTACCTTATTGTTGTTGTCTTATTCGAGACATTAATCTGTTTGTAATCTTGATGGGGATTTTAATTCCGTCGATGTTCTATGGAGTTAAATGGCAAATATCCAGGCTGTTCGGGTAGTGATCTTGCTTAGAGTCTAATGGTTTATCTTGGGTGACAGGATGTTAGGAAAAGAAATTCAAAAGAATAATCTTACGTTCACGATGAAGACTCAATCCTTTATAGACAATTCGAGTCTGACGTTTCAATGTTTCCAAAACGAAATACAGTTGACACTTCCAAGTCGTTAACGAACCTGGAAACTGCGTTTGATAACAGAGTTTGTGACTGACTACATGTAGGCCCATAACTTACCACATGTCCAGGAGTGTACAAGTAAACTCATAGTCAAAAAATACTGTCCCCCCTTTACCATACTGGATATGTGCGGAAGGGGGACAGTATTTTTTTGACTAGGTATGATTGTAGCTTAGCTAAGACCCCGGAAGATATCTCTATTCTTAAAATTTTGTGTTCATTGAACAGCGAAAAGCATGGCCACAACTACAACCCCATTTTACCCGGCTGTAGTTGCTGCCAACAATTTCTCCTTTATCTCATCCCCACTGTTCTTCTCTTTCCTCCTCCGTCGAGTCATCTCGCTATACCCACCCATCAAGAGCGTTGGGGGACGACAGTCAATGACCCTACCCGGCACACCGTATCAAGGTGAGAGGCGTGGCTCTGAAGGCATACCATTGCTCATTAACAGCAGTAACCGTCATCAAATCCCCATCATCATATCCCCCTCATAACATAACCTCATCACACCATAACAACAACCCAGTCTCCTCCCCGCCCTCTTTATCTTCCTACTGCGCAGCAAACAAACTCATATAGACTCCCCACGCAATGCCGGCCAAATTTCCTGCCAGACTCCTCGCCGCCACCGTCTTCAACACTGCAAAGTTGACAATACTCACAAACGGCCAAAACTTCCAGCTCGCCACCAATAACCCCCAAAACTCGCGCTTCGACTCCTCCCAAACCCAGTTCCAATTAACGCTATGATACTGGATCGCGTTTCCCCTTTTGAAGCTGTCGATCAAAAACCACAGACTTTGATCGGGTGAGGCGCCGAACGAAGAGGTGGCCCGGTGCTGCATCGCGGCTTGCGTGCCGTGCATGAACATGCTGAAAAGCAACGTGTTGACGGCTGCCCCCACGGTTTGGTCGAGCAGCCATTTAATGAAGGTGTTGCCTTTGTTGAGACGCGGTTCGACGAGCGTGCCGAGAGAGGCTTCGCGGTCGAGAGCCTTTTCGTCAGAGGCGGAGGCAGAGGCGATGGCTTCGCGCGTGGGGGAGACGTGGTGGGATGGGAAGGTGGTTTCAAGGAGTTCTTGCCTTTAAGGGGGAGTGTTAGGTAAGGTCACTCATGGGTTGATGGCGCCGAGGAGAGGGAGGTTTCTCTCGTTCGGTGTTAGGTGAGGACGGAGGATATGACTGAATGATGGAATTCCCCCTTGTGGCCGTCCACACCGACAAAGGGCCAAGACTTACCACAAAAAATTGGGAGGCGTAGAGATCATACCAAAGAGGAAGAACTGGAACACTGGCACCCAGTCAATCACCAGAGGTGTCTAATCAGCAGAGTTACCAGTTGTCAGCATCAAGATCTCCAACTATGTGCATGTTGCATTACGTCATCGCTTCCACGATGAACGTGAGCCAGAATGAGTTTCACATACACCGTCTTTGTAGGCACTGATGGCCTGGGCGAGAATGTTTGATATTCCCGCAATGACTGCCGCTTGTAGCGTGGCTTTGATGATAGGCGATGGCTCGTTATCATCTTTCTTTGCGGGAGCTGCTGGCTTGGGCATTTTGCGATGAAAGAGGTTCCTGCTGTTTGATGAGTTCAGTAGGCGGATCGCTTTGAAGCTAATCGTAGGTGAATTGGAGGAGAGCGAAACGGAGTATGAGAAAACGATGAGGAGCGTGGAGGAGTGCTTGTAAAATGAGTGTATTGGCTTTTTGGAGGGGAAGGAAACGAATAGACTAAAGTGTAGCCAAGGTGACGGCGGTACAGTATAGACGGACGACTACCTGGTAGCAGCATAGCGCCAGATGCCCCACCGGTTGGGCAACACAACAGAAAACCGGATGAGATAAAAAGGCAACAAACGAACTTACCCAACCGACCACGAGAAAGAACGCAGCTCGGCCAATGATTTCCAACATGAGGGATATGATATTAAGAAACGCATCAAGATACTGAATCATGTTGGCGAGGAAAGTATGGCATCAACTCTGAAGTGAATACAGGTGTCCACGACTACAGCTCAACCCATCCTGTCGACGAGATGTCGGGGGATAGCACGCCTATTAGTATGCGAGCCAATAGCTGACGTACTCGGAGACGTATTTATCAAACGGAATCCTGTGCTCGACGATAGCGATGCCCATTTAGGTAGGTAGGCCCAGGTATTTGGTTCAATGTCACCCGCGTGAGATCTTCGGGGTTGTCTTATCTATTTCCCCCTTTCCATTACATGAATGTAGTGACACCCCGGTTATATCCGGCGTAGTACCTAACCTCGTTGGTAAGTGACCGAAACCTCTTTTGGACTATTCTACCGGTTCTCATTAGACATTTGCATACGCCCGCACCAGTCACTCATTAGCATACTAGCTGTGAATGGCCGAAGCTGTGGTGACCATATATGCCATACATCACCCGTTATACCGAGGCTTCTTCTTGTCTCTCGGCAATCATGTTTTTGTTGTTTTGTTTATACCCTCGCTAGGCTGCCCAACGTCAAACTTCATGGCCGGCTCAGAATCCACATGAAAAAGAGCTGCACGATGTAGGCGTAGAAGAAGAGGAACTGTAGCCTCTGCGATCTCTTTGCCCTACCCTCGGTGGGCATGGTTTGCATAGGACCCTGGGCGTTGTTGTTGTTCTCGGGAAGAAGAACGTATTTCAGGGAGCGCATCTGAGAAACGCAGGTTAGTCAACGATCCAATTCGGAGAAGGGAACAGCAGCAGGGCATCATACCAAGAAGAGAGCGTTCGCAAAGAAAGTGTAACCAAAGACAGTCCAGCCGATCACACCACCAGTTCCCTTGCCGCCATTCACAATCTCGGCAATAGAGATGGTGACAATAACGCCAACAAACTTGTACCCAGAGTAAGCGACGAGGTCCAAGAGCTGCGACTCGTTGGAGATGCTCAAGAGGTAGCATCCAAGCTTCAGACCCAGGATTTCAACGATAACCACCACTAGCGCGGTTGTCGCAATGTATCCGAACAGTTCCGGCTGGAACTGGCCACGTAGACCCGCGATGAGAGTTTGGAGAAAGATGTAGGTGACCAGTGACATGACCGGAATGTACATGTCGGGGCTGTTGATGTCGTCCCTGGGAGGCAGGTACCACCCTTCCTGGCCGCCCGGGCCTACTGTCTGCTTGCGGGACCAGGGCTTATGCCTCCAGGGAAACAGGACAAGATAGAGCTTGTTTATTACGTAGGAGTTGGTGACGTTAAAGTAATGCTTGAGTGCCGAGACACTGACGAAGCGGTTGACCTGTAGCGCCTCGCGTTAGCATGCGTCTCCCTCCGCGACAGGTAAGCCGTCAGCATCCTCACATTCTGCTCGAGGTATTCCTGTCCCTGCTTGAAAGCTGTCTGTCCGAACTGCGAGGCCAGCTGCGCTGCCGGGTCGTTTATAAAGTTGCCGTACTGGCCAAACATGTTTCCTGACGGTGCCCGCCCTTGCTGTTGGTAAGGGCTTCCATCATAGCCGGAGTGAGGTTGCGACGTGGGCGGCGGTGGCGATCGTAGCTGAGGAACGGTTGAGACGTGCTGCGGGACAGGGTGGTGTAAAGGGGGCGATTGCCCGTAGCCGGATCGCTGCATCTTGTCGGTTGGTGAGGCTGTATAAAGTGAAAGGGAGAGTTTGGATGTTAGTCACGGTCTTGGGACTCTTTTCGCGGGTCGATCGGTATGGAATTCGTGTTGCTAGTAAGTATCAGGTTGGTGTTGCGTGCTCGTGTTGACCGCGTTGCGTGGCTTTGCCGGGCAGGCAGCTCTGTCGGGGAGATGCGATGTGTTTCGTTGAATCTGGAGATGCTGTCATTGACCACATGCAGCAACTTGAAGTGAACACCCTCAGGGCTCAGGTAGCTTAGGTAGACCCCCATAGACCCCCGTAGACCCCCCCTTCCCCTTCCACTCCCCAGGCCGACACCAGCGCAGCCCCTGGCCGGCCGCCTTGGCACCCGACCTCACTGCACTCGATCGCCTGCCCGCCGTGCCAAGAAATAGCCTGATGACATCTTATCGGCGCTCTATCAACCAACAAAAGTCCCGATGGCCCCACCTTCCACTTGCTAGCTCCAGCGTGTTCCAGAAGCGCGGCGCCCGGCTAACCACGCCGATGCAGTGGTGGCGGCCAATATGACAGTTTGGCTTCCATTGAGTCTGAGTGGTCTTGGACTCGAAGCACTTCCGCCCCTTTTCCTGGAATATTTACTCTTCCACTTCTCCCCTCGTACTCTCTTCCTCTTTGACACAATCCGCACTCCTCCAAACGCCAATTGTCATTAGGGAGTGCTCGTTATATACCAGCTTACCACTTCGAAACGGGGCACCATCTGACGAGCCATGTTGGACACTTTCGAGATCCTGACGACGTCAGGGGTGGTGCTGTGGTCCAGGACATACGCCGCCGTCAGTCCTGCTGTAGTCAACAACTTCATATCCGACGTCTTCATCGAGGAGAAGAGCGCTGTTGCTGGTACCAAGGATGGCGCTTCTGCGTCGGCCAATCCGCCCTACAAACATGACCAACATACACTGCGTTGGTCGTTCGAGAAGGAATTGGGTATTATCTTTGTTGTATGCGCATCTCTTCTTGCCTTGTGCCCATCTCCGCCCTTCACGGCCGCTGGCTGACATCATGACTCGCAGGCGGTTTACAGATCACTCCTACATCTCTCATGGATCGACAAGCTCGTTGACAACATCCGGACCATCTTTGTGAACCTCTATGGCGACCAGCTTAAGAAGCCGAACGTCACGCTTATTCAGTGCGCCAAGTTTGATGACTATTTCGACCAGCAACTGCAAGAGCTCGAGAAAACAGGCAGTAAATCGGATTCGAAAGACGTTCGCGCATTCCAAGATGAAGCTTTGTCAGACGACCTGAGCGATATGCCTCCGCCGCTACCTGGCCTTGTCCGTGGCGGCCGTGCACCGAGCAACACCAATACAAGCAAGCAGGGCGATTCGGACTTCGATACGTCACCAAACGCATCGCGGCCCACGACTCCGGCTGTAGCAAGTCACCTTTTGGTGGCAAAGCCAGGTCCGGGAGGCAAGATGTCGAGAAGAGCGAGAAAGCTCCAGAATACCAACTCTGCGCCCGCTTCTTCAGGCGACGAAGCGTCTGTCAAACGAACCAAGGCCAAGCTTGCCAAGAAAGGCAGAAAGTGGGATGCGGACGGCCTTGCTGACGAGGAGGACGATGTTCAACTTGACTTCTCCGCCTCCAAAGCAACAAGCGATAGTGAAACCGAAGCAGGAAGGCGGCCGGCCGTTGAAGAAGTGGATGCCTCAACATGGGGTTCGACTACAAAGGGCAAGTTTGTGCTCAGGGACCTGGGCGATGAGGTCCACTCGATTCTTGCGTCTGCGGAGGCCAAGAATTCCGTATCCAGGACCGATGCCCCAACTGGTCTGGTGGGAACAGGCCTGAGTGCTATTGGAGGTCTTTTTAGGAACGTGGTGGGTGGAAAGGTCTTGACTAAGGAGGATTTGGACAAGGCCATGAAGGGCATGGAAGAGCATTTGTTGAAGAAGAACGTCGCGCGCGAGGCTGCCGTGCGCCTCTGTGAAGGGGTTGAGAAGGAGCTTCTTGGTGTCAAGACAGGAAGCTTCGAGAGTAAGTCCGGTTGTCATGCGCTTCAATATGCAATGACAGAGAGCTGACAACCTTGCACAGGTATCAATACCAAGATACAAAAAGCCATGGAAGTCTCCTTGACCAAGATGCTTACGCCCACATCCTCGCTGGACCTTCTTCGCGAGATTGACTCCATCACATCACCACCAGCCACGTCTCTGCGAAAGGCGCGGCCCTATGTCATGTCGATTGTGGGTGTCAACGGTGTCGGAAAATCGACCAACTTGTCAAAGATCTGCTTCTTCCTCCTGCAAAACAAGTACAAGGTGCTGATTGCGGCAGGTGACACCTTCCGCTCGGGTGCCGTTGAGCAGTTGGCGGTGCATGTTCGCAACCTCAAGGAACTCACCCAAAGAGAAGGCGGCAAGGTTGAATTGTACCAAAAGGGATACGGCAAGGATGCCGCTGCAGTGGCCAAGGATGCCGTCGCATTTGCTGCCCAGGAGGGCTTCGATGTGGTCTTGATCGACACAGCCGGTCGTAGGCATAACGACCAGCGGCTGATGTCTTCGCTAGAGAAGTTTGCCAAGTTTGCGCAACCTGACAAGATCTTGATGGTTGGCGAGGTAAGAAGCATTTCCATTCTGCACACTGAGTTGCTTCTGCACGTTCTGCTTCTCTGATACTGACCACGTGGCTTCGTAACAGGCACTTGTCGGTACCGACTCCGTGGCTCAGGCCAAAAACTTCAACGCCTCGTTCGGGGCTGGTCGATCTTTGGACGGGTTCATCATCTCCAAGTGCGATACAGTCGGAGACATGGTGGGCACAATTGTCAGCATTGTTCACGCCACGAACGTTCCTGTTTTATTTGTGGGAGTCGGGCAGCATTATTCGGACCTCAGGAACTTTTCTGTCAAGTGGGCAGTAGAGAAGTTGTTGAGCAGTGCATAAACTGCGTAGCCAGCCATTCTGGGGACTTGAACCAATTTGTATAGCAGATTAATTTTTGTTCCGTGTTTCTTGGAATACCTATAATGGATGACTGGTCAACCAGCCGGCAGGCAGTACTCATCGACACAGTTCATCGTAATTACCATCCCAACTTGCTCTTCGAACTTCTGTCGTTGAGAGCTACTGTGGAGAACGGTTGGCTATTGAGTGTTTGTCAAACGCCCCTGAACCCCCCCCCCCCCCCCCTTTTCAGGAGAGGCTTGGCACAAACAACTGCTGCCTTTCTCAGAAAGAAATGCTGCTTGCACGTGATCACCCGTTTAGCCCCGCCTCGCGTTGGTCCGAGTCGCGTTTTCACTTTACTACACTAGGCTGCGTCCAGGTTACATGCTGCTGCACTTACTGCCGACCCCCCCCCCCCCCCTTCATCGAGTATTCGATTCTACCTCGGTCCTACTCCTAGGTTGTTGCCGCCATCGATTTCCCCCAAAGATGTCGATTGAAGATGGCGTCCGGAGTCCATGGCAAAACAGTCAAGGGAGGCGCCCTTGAGGAGAGCTTCACTGAGGACGCCCAAATCCAGCCCGGCTCAGCACCGCCTCAGTCCACTCTAGCCGCGGAGCTTGTCGAAGGCCTCCCGAACGAATCTCGACGCACGAAACCTGACGAGGTCACCGAGATCAAGCGATTGTGTACTATTATCGAGCAGGAAAAAGACAAGGCCGGTTCGGATCTGGAAAAGACACACGAAGAACGACTTGCGTACAATCACATCCTCTTCTATGTCTGCGCCGGACCTGTTCTTGATGTCGTCAAAACCAATGACCCGTTCGCGGATTTCGCCAGCTTGCAGCTTAAGGCTCAGAACACCCTTAGTCTTCTCAAGCTTGCCGTCCAAGAGACCCCGGATGTGCTGAAGCAGACGACCGATGGGAAAGAGTTCTTGTTACGCGGCCCAGAACCTTTGTGGCTATGGTTCCAGCCTAGGTTGCTTGCTCTTCTGGGCCGTTCTAAGCTGCTTGGTATCACGTCTGCCATTGAGGACTTCTTCCACTTTACTCTGCAAACCGTTGCTGAACGTGTTTCCCTCTGGGACCTTGGCCCAGGCTTGCTTCAGTATTTTCAAGCAAGCTTGCACGGTAAGCATTAGCGACAAGCCGCAACTGGTCATGTAGTAATCGCTAATGTTAATGTAAATCGCCAGCCATACTCGAGCATTTCCAATCGAGCCCGCTCGCCGACATGAATGCACGGAACTCTACCCTCGACATCCAGCTTCCGCCGGACACGTTTCTTCGAGCCCTGGACCTCGATGACCCAGATACACCATCCAAGTTCTTCTACAAGATCCGGGATTCCGAGCATGCTATCCGCCACGCCATCAGCCTTTTTCACATTCTAAAGTACACCATTCTACCCGTGGGGGCTGCTGAACCCCCACTGCTGTACCGCGAAAACATTGCTTGGTTGATGGATGAGTTTCAGCCGCTTTTCTCTGTTTTGGTTCACTGGTCGCCACAATTAAAGATAAGTCTAGCGCCCTATGTTCAGACAGCTATTGACCTAGCAGAAGCCGCAGACGACACACTGCGCCCAAAGGCGATATCCGCGCTTGCGTTGATATGCGGCGAGGTATTTGACAGATCCGAGCAATATCTTGGCGAAGACGAGTTTGGGCTGGCTACGAGAAAGGCACTCTCCTTGGCTTTGCTCCATCTTGTCAAGGAAGCAGATAGTCACAGGTCTTTGATGCAGTTGTTCGAATCCCGAGTCGTCATCCCCGCCGTCAATTCCGCTACAGCTAGCCTTCCCAACTCGGATCTATGGGTTGGTACATCAGAAATGTCACCTTTTGGTTTGATTGGTGCTGACATCCAATTTAGAGATCAGCCATTCTCCTCCAGCAGGTAGTGTCTGCTGAGACTTCTTTTTCCCAAGTTCCTGAAGAGCTCAGTTCCAGTAAATTCGTTGACGTCACCCTTCGTCAGCAAGTCGGACTGTTGGGCCTCGATCCTGTTGTCGAGGACGGGGAACCGGCCCCTAAACGAAGGAAACTGGTGGAGCACCAAACATTATCAGCCGACATTGTCGAAGAAATATGCCGTGTTGCTAACCTGCCAATCTCTGAAGACATCTGCTCTTTAGAAGATAGCCTAATGTGAGTTGGCCGAGTAGAAGGCAGGCCGTACTTCTTTTTATACTAACAATAATAGTGATGCCTTTCCGAAGCTGACAATACTTCGACAATGCCGAGTCATTGAGCTCATTTCCTTTGTCCCGTGCGCTACGGATAATACACTGGGACTCGAAGAAGGCCGTTTGGGGTCTTTGGTTCTTTCATCGACATCTTTAGAATGTTCCCATTGCTCCATATTCGGATATTCGGCTTTTACGCAGGCATGTGATGATGCCCTTACAAAGACCACTGCCTACAAGATCCTGGAGAAGCTTGTTAAGAGCCCGGGTTTCCGTGACTCTAGACGCCCTCGTGTGTACGCGATGGTGCGTTTACAACGCATGTTACGGCATACCATCCTTACTGAGTTCCGCGATCTGGAGCAGTCGATACTTGGACAGTGGTGTGTGCAGTCGCTACGCAGCTCTATTCGAGAGCTTCGTATTGGTGCTGGTCGCGCACTTGCCGTCCTGTTAGACCCAGATGTTCCCGATTTTGTCCGTCCTATCGCCAGAGGGAACCAAAATATTGTCCTCGACATTCTCAAGTTAATCACCGATGAGGATGCTCTTCATTTGCACGAAACATGCATACTAGCTTGGGGTCAAGCAGGAAGAGTTGTATCTGTCGACCACCTAAACCTAATTTTGATCAAGCTCGTTGAGTACCTGGGATACAACAATTCGGTTGTATCTGCTATGGCAGTTAACGAAATTCTCAACATCGCAACGTATCGCGGAATGACGCCCTTGCAGCTATTTGCGCCATACTGGGAGAACATGGCGGTTCTCGTGGTCAAGGACTTGGTTTCGGCACCGCAGACCACGAGGTTGGTTGCGGAGACTTTGCAGCTCAGCATCGAAGAACTCCTTTGTCTTTTACAAAAACACGCTCTTCCATGGTTGGTATTGGCGAAGAACCTAGGTGTCATCGAGAAAATTGCCGAAGCCCGGGGTGAGAAGTCAACATCGCAACCATGCATTGACAGCGCCAACTTCCCCTCGATCATTGCTCTTCTCTTGATCCAGGATGTCCCGGACGTTGAAGAGCATGCAATGGAATTGCTCTGCGCAATCTCCCCCAAATTCAAGGAACCAAACCCCGGTGAGCTTAATTCCGATGAGAAAAGACCGGTATCTGTACGCGATCGACTCGCCGAGATCCTGAGAGTCGAACCATTGGGGGTATTATTCGAGCTTTTCAAGGCCAGTGGCGGGGCTGACGAGAGAAAAAAGGCACTGGTACGTTACGTTCACTGACATATAGAAACCAGAGGCTGACAATACGCAGATACGCAAAGGTATCAGTATCTTGGCAACTCGGAGTTCACCTATAACAGAAAAGGGAGCCGAGCCACCTCATATCATCGAGCGCTTCTTAGAAAAATATACACTCGGGTTGGTATCGCGACTCAGTGAACGAATAACAGATATCGATGTTCCTATCCCAGATAGACGACGATGCCTTAGAGCAATGGAAGAAATGATCAGAGTTTGTCGATCATCTGTGACAACTGCTCGTTCACAGGTATGCTGCTCTGGATCAGTGACCCCGGCCTGGAAACACCTATACTCACCGCACTCTTCTCACAGATATCGGCATGTTTACTGTCTGCACTAGGATGCGGCGAGCTGCGTTCTGATGCCTTTTCATGTTGGTCGGTCATGATCATGAACATGGACGAGATGGATGTGCCAAATTTGCTTGACACCACGCTCTGGGTGATCACACATCATTGGACATGCTTTGACGACAGTACCAAGCAACAGGCTCAAGAAGTCCTCGACGCCCTTTCCAAGACGAATGGTCATGATCTTGTCAAGGCAACGGCCTCGATGACGACTTTTAATCATCTCCCTGATCTGGCTGAACACCGCAAGCGTCTGGGTCTTCTGTCGCAGTCGGGATTAACTCGTCAAGATCTTTTTCGCGCATTTTGCCGACGACTGAAACACGACCATCCGGGCGTCATTGAACAAGCTTTGACCGAACTCCTTGAGTTATTGCGGCAACATCAAGACTATATCCAGGCATCCGCTCTTTCTGAACAACCCAAATCGTTCATTCCAGGACTTACACGCTCCGTTCTTGATTGCGCAGCCAAGTACAATGGTTGGCAGCCTGGGATCATGCGCCTCTGTGCCGAGTGCATGGGTATCATTGGGTGCCTTGACTCGAACCGCATGGAGAGCAATCGAGAACAGAAACGGTTTGTCGTCAGTCAAAATTTCATGGATTTCAGAGAAACAGCGGACTTCGTGTGTTTCATGTTGGAGAATGTCCTCGTCAAGGCTTTCCTTTCAACTACAGACACGAAGTTCCTGAGCTTCCTTTCGTATGCGATGCAGGAGCTCCTGGCCAAAACGGGCATCAAGCTCGCTTACCAAAGTCAGGGACAGGGCCAACATGAGACATTATACAAGAGATGGCGGAGCTTCAACGACATAACCAAAGAGATTTTAACGCCATTTTTGACATCCGAATTCATCGTTTCGTCTGGTATGATTGGGTTGGACACCAGTTACCCTATTTTCCACCCCCAGAAATCATACGAGACTTGGCTGAAAACGTTTGTTCTCGATCTTCTTCGCAATCCACAGAACCCTAACAGCGCGATTCTCTTTCCACCTCTCTGTCGACTTATCAAGGTCCATGATCCTTGTGTGAGCGAGTTTCTGTTACCCTACGTGGTGCTACACGCCGTTATCGGGAGCGAGGGCCCGTCCCAGACACCAAATGAGAGCCAAATGCTCGTGGGGGAAGAGGGGTCGACCAGGGCCGAGGCCCACGAAAAGAAGGCAAACGGTTCAGAATGGAGGAAGAAGGTAATGTCTGAGCTTAAGACTATTTTGGAGTATCAACCGCCGGAATCCGCCACGCATTCCGAGAAAGAGGAAGTCAAGCTTTGCTACGAGGTATGTACATGTTCTCATGACTGTATTTTACTGTTACTGACCAAAGTAGGCCGTGTTCCGCATTCTTGACTACTTTAAAAACTGGTTACACATCAAAAAGTCCCAGTCAGCATCCAAAGAAAAAGATGCGAGGTGGTGTCCATTGGTTGAAGAGGTGCTTTCTTCCCTCGATCCTGAACTAGTTGCTCGACGAGCGATCGACTGTGGGCAATATGCTCGCGGTCTTTTGTTCCTAGAGCCTCACATTGAAAGTCGCAGAGACCAGGCTATAGGTGACGAAGCAACTCGTCTCATGCGATCGGTACATGATATATACACGCAGATCGACGATCCCGATGGGCTAGATGGCATATCCGCGTGCATGAAAGATCTCGGGTTTAAGGAGCAGGCTCTCAGTCATCGCAAAGCGGGTCGATGGACTGCTGCGCAGACCTGGTATGAGATACAGCTGGCTGAATCGCCGGACGATGTCAATCTTCAGCTCGACCTCTTAACCTGCCTCGAGGAATCAGGCCAGTACGGTGAGTGACATCTGCTATCTTTAGGTTGATGGTACATACGGAGCTGACATTGCGTCCAGACAATCTTCTGAGTTTTGCTGAAGGAATTGACAAAACACCAAGCAGTCTGAGCAAAGTGATGCCTTTCGTTCTCGAAGCGTCGTGGGCAACGGGCAGGTGGCAAATAATGGAGAAGTATCTACGATCGTACACCGAGGGCGACGTAACCGATATCTTCAACATCGGTATCGCTGATGCACTGCTCTGTCTCAAGGAAGGAGATGGAGAACGGTTTCAAGAACTTTTGCAGGCAATGCGGGACAAGGTGGCTAGCTCCATGACACTTTCAGCGACATCATCGTTCAGAACCTGTCATGACGTGATGCTGAAGTGTCACGTTCTGGAGGATCTTGAGATGATTGCCAATGCGGAGCCAGTCGAGGGTGAAGGCCATGCGCCTCTTGTGAAGGCTCTAGAACGTCGCTTGGAGGTACTCGGGGCATATGTCAGCGACAAGCAGTACGTGCTTGGAGTCAGGAGAGCAGCAATGGAACTGATGAGGTATGTATCTTGTTTGATCCCTGAACTTATTGAGCTCGTTTCTGATAATTCACTAGGACGAAATTCGGAGACGAAGAGATATCTTCATCATGGCTTGCCACCGCTCGCTTGGCCAGGAAATCTGGTTCGACTCATCAGTCTTTCAACGCAGTGCTACGTGCGCAGCAGCTTGGTGATTGTTCTGCAGTCATAGAGTACGCAAAGTTGTTCTACAAGGACGGCCAGCATCGCAAGGCGATTCAGCTATTGCAACGCGCCATCGACGACGACCTTTTCAACGATGGTATGATGGCGATAGATACCCCAACATCTAGTAAGAATCAGCAGTCTCATCGCAATCTACTGAAAGCCAGAGCCCACTTGCTTCTTGCTAAGTGGCTCGATTCAACCGGTCAAACCCACGCCGGCGCTCTACGCTCCAAATTTCAAGAGGCGGCCAAAACCCACCCGCAATGGGAGAAGGGGCACTACTACCTTGGGCGTCACTACAAGAAGGTTTTGGAGTCCGAAAAGGCGCTCAGCCCAGATGATCAAAGTGACGCCTATTTGACCGGAGAGACCGCCAAGTTGGTTATAGAAAATTATCTGCGCTCACTCAACTTTGGGACCAAGTATGTTCACCAGACCTTGCCACGAATTCTCGACCTATGGCTCGAACTCGGGACTCAAGTCGACGCTCCGTCACTGGGCATGGTGACCTTGTCCGCAGAGCTACAATCACGTCGGAGGACCATTCTCCATGAGCTTTATAAGCATTTCAACAGGCATCTACCCAAAATGCCAGCTTACATCTTTTACACGGCTTTGCCGCAAATTGTGGCTAGAATAGCTCATCCGAACCAAGATGTATTCAGGGTCCTGGAGCAAATGATTATCAAGGTGGTGGAAGCACACCCCCGACAGGCTATCTGGAGTCTCTTCTCCTTCATGACCGGGCGCACGAACGGTGCTCGACGACACAGAGGGCAAAAGGTTTTGGACGACCTCAGAGCCATCGCGAAAAGAGTCGATGAGACAGGCTACGACCTGAAGCAGTTGCTCAAAATGGGCGAGAAGCTTGCCGAGCAGCTCCTTCTGGCATGCAACAAAGGTGACTTCCAGAGCAACAGGACAGTAAAAGCAAGTATTACGAGGGACTTGAACTTCAACCACAAATGCACGCCGTGTCCGCTGGTGGTGCCGATAGAAACGTGCCTCACCGCGACATTGCCGACGTTGACGGACAACACCAGGAAGCACAAGGCGTTTTCTGGGGACGTCATTACCATCGATAGATTCCTTGATGATGTACTGGTGCTGGGATCTCTGGCGAAGCCGCGCAAACTGACGGCACGAGGATCCAATGGACAGCTTTACGGTCTCTTGATCAAACCGAAGGACGATCTCCGCACCGACCAACGTCTCATGGAGTTCAACGGATTGATCAACCGGTCGTTAAAGCGCGATACCGAATCTAGCAAACGGCAGCTGTACATCAGGACATACGCCGTCACGCCATTGAATGAGGAGTGCGGCATCATCGAATGGGTTGATGGTCTGAAAACCCTCCGCGATATCCTTCTGGGCATCTACAAGACGCGAAACATCACACCCAACTACGGGCAAATCGCAGAACTGATGAAGCAGGCGTGCACGTCCGACGACAATCTCCATCTCTGGTCCAGGTCCGTGCTCGGCATGTTCCCCGACGTGCTACCAGAATGGTTCATCTCGCAGTTCCCCGACCCATCAGCCTGGTTCGCCGCCCGACTGCGGTACACGCGCTCCTGCGCCGTCATGTCCATGGTCGGCACTATCCTCGGCCTCGGCGACCGGCACGGCGAGAACGTGCTGCTGGAGGAAGGAAACGGCGGCGTCTTCCACGTCGACTTCAACTGCTTGTTCGACAAGGGCTTGACTTTTGCCCAGCCGGAAAAGGTGCCCTTCCGACTAACGCACAATATGATTGCGGCCATGGGCATCTACCGTTACGAGGGCCCTTTCCGAAACTGCAGCGAGCTGACGCTCAAGGTGCTGAGGCAACAGGAGGAAACGCTGATGACGATTTTGGAGGCGTTCATCCATGACCCGACGCTGGATCTACAGAGGACCAAGAAGCGGACTCATGATGTGGTCAAGCTGAATCCGACAAGCGTGGTGGAGAGTATCAAGCGAAAAGTCAGGGGGTTGTTGCCGCATGAGAAGATCCCGTTGGGCGTGGAGGGTCAGGTGGAAGAGCTCATTAAGCAGGCTACGGATCCGAAAAACTTGGCTGCTATGTATATTGGATGGTGCCCGTTCTTGTAGTGTGATCAGCGTATAGAGAAAACAGCCCGACGGGGTAGTTGGAATGTTTGCGAATGGAAGTGTGGGAAAGGGGAGGACGGAAGTTGTTGTTGTTGACATCAGAAGCTCTTTGGCTGATACCTAGCGCTACAGTGGGGTGCTACAGTGCTACAGCGCTGGAAGGGCAAATAGAACAGATGGCAAGTGCAAAGGGGTGCCAACTCACCCTGCTCCTTCCTTGTGTTTCTGATTGCCCACGCCTTGTGCCCTAATACCAGAACTGATTGTCTAAAATGATTGACGACAACAATTCTTTACCGTGGGCAAGTTCTCCCCGCAACCCATTTTGTACGGGTTTCGACGAGCATCATTCAGTTTGTTGTTGGCGACGGTGAATTTGTTGGCATTTCCAGGTATCTTCTCTAGCAACCAAGTTATCCACCAAGTAGCCGAGAGGCAATCTGAACAGCAGACAGCTACCGCCCTGTACGCGGTAAACCCCATTCACCTCTCCGCGCCCGAACATCCACCCATCATTCTCTGGCCGTCTGTCTCGACAAGTCTTTCTCGCGTCCATTCCAACACAAACGCGTTTTTGATCCGTCGCAAACGCATCCAGGATTTCAAGTTTACACTTCACATCGGCTACACCTCCATTGGGTTTGAACTCTTTGTCAATCAAAACCTTTACGTTAGGTCTCTTTCTTCGGCTCGCCGAAAACCAGGCCATTTCACCTTGTCTGTGCGCCCACCTGTCATCTTGCCCTCTCATCCAACTTGCCGAACAGACGACAACATAGGCCTTTAACATGCCTTACCGTATTGGTGAGTTCTCACTGCCTGACATGATGTCACATTATCTCGCCCTTTTAGAGCTTGAAACCTTGGAGAGTGGCTTTTTTGACCTTCAAACTTCTTCTGTGATGCTCCTCCGGTTTTGAATGTCAAAATCCTTGACAATATGACATCAACACCGTCCACCCCATCGAATTGTCAAGCACATACACGGCCAACCCGACAAGAGACAGGAAACACCACCTCTTTCCATCATCGAACCTGCCCGTAGTTGTCTCTTGTCTTCTCAAACGCGCAGCCTCAATGCATAACCATCTTACTTGGTCATTCACAACCGCTAACCCACTCTCCCAGAGGTTTCCAAAAACAACCGTGCCGGTTGCAAGGACTCGGTCTGCAAGAAGGAAGCAGTCAAGATCACCAAGGGCGAGCTCCGTCTCGGAACATGGGTTGAGATCAACGAGCATGGCGGCTGGCAGTGGCGTCATTGGTAAGAAGAGAACTGGACCTAAACCTCGGTGACCGGTCGGCTTGGCCTTTGATCACCTTTCCCTGGACTTTGAGATGGACTAATATGTGCTGTTTGAATCTTTAGGGGCTGTGTCTCGGGAGAGCAGATCCTGAATATGCGCAACATGCTCGATAAGGACGGCACTGGCGACTATCAGTGGGATATGCTTGACGGGTGGGAGGAGCTTGAGTGAGTTCTGCTTTCTGTTGAAATTTCGTTCTGCTTTCGTTAGCTGCCGATCAACTGACAATATGCGCGTCAAGAGAGTTCCCCGTGCTGAGGGAGAAGGTTCAGCGGGTCATCACTCAGGGACACATCGACCCCGAGGACTTCAAAGGCGTGAGTATATTCAGCGACCGTTCCTTAGTTCCAGCTGAGGTAGAATGCCCCTTTGCTGACATTACCTTTCTTTATCAAGGACCCCGAAATGAACATACTCGGTCAGAGAGGCATCCACTCCAAAAAGAAGAAGGCTAAGGCATCCGAGGACGACGAGGAGGAGGTATGCTTATTCATCAATGCTCTGATCTTTTTCTTCCCGCTGACACGTAATGCTTGCTCCCCACAGGACACCAAGCCTGCTGCCAAAAAGCCCGCCGCTAAGCGTGGCCGCAAGAAGGCCGATGCCGATGAGGACGATGAGGAGAAGCCCCCTGCTAAGAAGGCCAAGAAGGCCGGAGGCAAGACTGCTACCGTCAAGAAGGAGGAAAGTGATGTCGAGGAGCAGGAGGCCGAAGAGGAGAAGCATATTACCAAGGTCAAGGGCAGGGGTAAGAAGGCTGCTGCCGCCGTCAAGAAGGAGGAAAGCGATGCCGAGGATGTCAAAGAGGAGAAGCTTGCTACCAAGGCCAAGCCTAGAACAAAGAAGGCCGCCGCCCCGGCAGTGAAGAAGGAGGAGAGCGACGTTGAAGACGTCACGGCTGTTGATGAGATCCCTGCCAATGAAGAGAAGCGGGCGAAGCCCGAACCTCCTGCCAAGAAGAAGGCCACCAGGGCTAGACCGCCGCGCGCAGCTCGCAAGGCTGCCATCAAGGAGGAGAGCAGCGACAAAGAGGATGAAGACGAAGAAGAGGAGGAGGAGAAAGAGAAGGAAGTCCCGAAGAAGAAGGGCAAGGCTGCCGCTGCCGCCAAGGGCAAGGGCAAGAAGGCGAAGAAGGCTCCTTCACCTGAACCCGAGTCTGAACACGAGTATGCTCAGCAAAGCGAGGAGGACAACGATGATGACAACGATGTCAACGGGGAGTCTGATGCGGCGGAGGTGGAGGAAGAAGAGAAGGAAGAGAAGCCTGGTCCAAAGGCGAAGAGAGGGGGCCGCAAGGCAGCTGCCGAAAAGCCGGCTGTTAAGAAGCGTGGCAAAAAGGCGTGAGAGGGTTGAAGCTGTTGATGTTATCTTTTTCGGTGTTGAGCAGCAGCAGCAGCGAGCAGACCTGCCTATGCAGTGCTTGTTTCATGCGATGCCATGTGGTTCAGAGAGTGCGGCGGCGCAAGATGCCAGTAAATGTTGGCATGGGTTTTGTTATTTCGGTCAGACATCTCGAGACGTTCTCTCTTTCAGTCAAAGGGCTGGCTGGATCTAGATTACTGTGTCAAAATTCAGCGAGTGTATTGAAAGGACCAATTAAATGTAGGTAATCTCTACTGTAAAGCTCCCATCTTGGTATGTAATCAGCCATGTGGTCCATCAGATTGATAAAAAGATGAGAGTTACTTCAAATTCCGAATTGAATTTTTACATGGACCATTTTCTCTTTACATCTCTTTGTTACCATATCCGGTTCCTTATGTCAGCGACACATCAAAACATGAGCTAAATAGGACTCAAAAGACTATAGTTGCATGACCGCGGCGAAGCACTCGACTTGACTTGACCAACACCTGAAACAGCAGCTGGTGGTTGGTGTTGATAATGATGGTGTGGGCTGGTTGGTACAATGTGGTGTGGTAGTCTTTCTTTTGTTTGCGCTTGGTAGGTAGACTTTCGGGACTGTGAAGTATTTGAAGGTTCTTGCGTGGTCTAACTCGAGAGACAGGAAAGACATAACGAACGGGCTTGATGTGCGCAGTTGCGCGATTCATTTCGTCTTTCTTTTTTTATGGTGTTCTGTCTGTTGTTGACCGGTTGGAAAATTGAACGTAGTGGTTGTCTTGTGATGGTGCCTATGTCTTTCTGTCTTGTGATGGTGATCCGGCACGTGTGGAATTATCAGGGATTGGTTAGCTAGATAAGTAGTGTTTCCATTTATACACGACTAGGTCCGTACATATGTCCATGATCCGAAGGGCGAAGTCTCTTGATCTTTCGGATACAAAGTGCCCACATGGATCATGTTTCACTCGAGATGCTACCCATGGCAGATTAGCTCTCTGGAGCAGATGTGATTAATAGATACATTGTACAGCCCAAGAAGAGAAAGATGCTTGAGAGATATACGCAGTTGTTCCTGTTTTGGATCAGCATCGAGGATTCATTCATTCCGTCACTGCGCAGGTGCGCATGTGAAGAATTAGGTATTATGTATGTATACGTAGCGAAACGTGTAGAACATGGATATAGTCGGCTATCACCTTCTATAATAGTTCCACCGTATTTGACTGGCGCCCAACGAGCTTTCTACAATGTGCGTGGAAGGAGAAGAAGAAGAAGAAGCGAAGCAAGTCGAGGAGGTTGGTTATTTGCCTCTCTGGTCAGATCGGAAACGACCCGTTCTTATGCAAAACCTGATATCTCGAAAGTCCTGGTCGGTCAAGATATCCGAATTGGGTTGTTACCAAGAGTAATACATGTCGGATTATGTACAATGAATTCCATCCGCGCGCAAGGGTATGAGAACAACGAGCGCCGAACAATACTGAGATACACGATTGGGTCAATGACACGAATGGTAACCATTCACACTACACTACATACTATGGTACTTGCAGGACATGCCTATCGGTTAACGTTTTTGCCACCTCAAAGGGGTGTTGCGTCTAAAAATGGCAAGACGAGCGGCCAAGACACGAGGTATGGCATGTGTCGGTTATGCTCATCATGTCTGTCATTAATATGCCGGCAGGCTTCATAATAGAAATCGTAGATCGGTTCGAGTTTGAATCGAGTTCCTGATCATCTTTGCTACCGGCCTGTTTATGAAGAGTCTCGCACCCCTGAACATCAACTGGTACGACATCATGGAAACCTTACCGTACTGTACACGTACGGGTAATTTTTCATTGATGCCCAATCCAGCCAAAGCGATGATCCAGCGGCTCCAGGAAAGCAGGCGGCTGGTCGGAAGGTGGTGCTTGGAAGTTTGAAACCATCGAGACCCTGATGGACCAGGGGTGCAATCGGCCATCCTTATCGATAGTGAGTACGAGGAGGCTCTGAAAGGCGGGCATGCATTGGAGATTCTGTCGTGTGCTACAGCGTTGATTGCCTAAAATCATATTGTATGAGGCTCTGGGAAGCAGTCATTGAAGGCTCATTTTCTGTGTTTGTGTAGTAGCTGGTAGAAACTTGGGCTCGACCGGCGGGTTTGTGGTTCCTACGCACCACCTTTTTCATATGATGTTGTGTTTATGACTGGGAGATATTCCATGGGAAAGTGTAGTGTAACTGGCTCCGTATTCCCCAGGAGTCATCCTCGCACCATGCTGGCGATCAAGCAAGACAGACGTTGATTCTCTTGTAAGGAAGAACGACCGAGATGGTGATACCAGCAGGTGTAGATATGATACTTCGAACATTCGGCTTTCCTTCGGATGACTGCAGAATTCTGGCTCTGGTTCTGGCCAGCCCTATAACACAGTACCGTATACCCACTTGGACAACATGTGTAAATGCACATATGGCTTCCTTAACCGAACACCACTCGATCGATGGAATAGATGAGGCCAAAGTTCTTGTCCCGAAAAGCAGGTCGGGGGATTTTCCTGTGGTTTCTCGATGTCTCACTGGCCAGAGTATGTTATGGTTCGAAGCTTCAAGCTGCATGATTGCGTCACAGAGTCACCCTCAAACCCCGCTGGCACCGCTGAGTGCTGGCGACGCTGCCGCCGGCTGTTTACACTGCACGACCATAGATTTCCCACTTCTCGATTCCGTCTGGACCCCATTTCGGATGTGCTCAACACAACAACGGGGCCGCCGATGGCACGAAAAAATTTCCTCTTCTTTTCTTTTTGTTGGTTTCGCTTCCACATCCCGAAGATTCGGTTGTGAACACGGGATCAATGCGCAAGGAGATGCGACGAGTTCATCCAAACATTTCCACCGAGATTTTGGTCCGATGTTGTGGAAAAATCCCGATGAAATGGAGAAGTATCGGATGACTGGTAGATCATGGTTCGTGTGACTGGGGAGTCAAGGGAAGGCCCGTGTAAACATGTCGACGAATTACGAGGTAGTGAGCGGATGCGATGACGAAGATCACAAGCAAAGATTTTGACCTGTTTCATTCTTACGATTGTGAGTGGAAAGCAATGGAGATGGTGGGGCAGGCTAAAACACACACCTCGGGAACGACAAGGGAGGGGAAGCGGAGGGGAGCATGCCGCCGTAGGAACAAGCGGAGGGGCCGAGACAGAAATTGAAAATCCGCTTGTCTCATGAGCTTCAGCCCGGCCAGTAGGATAGACATTGATGGCTTGAAGCCCAGCGCGACTACACAGCTTTGCTGACTGGATGTCTGAAATCCCGCGCTCTGCCCCGTTGACGGATTCTAGGTCATTCGGAAAACAGACTCGAGACGTTCAAAGTTGTTCGGCTTCTGGTTGGCGTGCTGTCCATCCTCATTGTCCCTGGTTCTGACGGGAATGCTATCACCGTGTGACCTTATGTTCGCTGCCTCAAGGGTTTCCAACACAAAAACAGAAGCAGCCTCATCAGTAACCCCGATAGAGAAGCTATCACTACCTCTCCGTACGCCGTAGAGTCGGTTGTCGACGGCCGCGGCCTGCCTGCCCGCCCGCCCGTAACGCCGTGGGTCCAAACCTTTTCAAAGCCTGTCGCGGCGCAGCACAGCCCTCCTGCAGGACGACGTAAAGACGGAACTCGTGCTGTTGGGCGTTGCGGCTGGGCACCTCATGCAGTTGAGGTTATGCACTAAGCAGCAGCTAGTCAGTGGCTGGTTCCATGTTATAGTTCAAGTCTACCCGCTGGCAGTGGAAACAATCAGTTGTCAACTTTCTACTTCTCGAGCTTGACACAGCCAAAGCCACTGTAAGGCGACGGCATCGCCAGCTCCGGGTCATTAGCCTTGCACGCTTCCTGTTTCCAAAGCTGAGTGTTCGGGAAATGATGGTGACTGCCGGGTGGCTTTGCTGATGGGAAGATTCTAGACTTTGAGGTTGACGGGAGGAACCAAACTGCGCAAACCCATCGGCCATCGTGAGGTCCTGAGTAACGTAACCCGAGTGTAATCAAGCACAATGTAAGGTACCTCAAACCCGTCAACTCAATCGACGGACTCCAGTCTCACACTGCGTAGTTCAATTGGTCTTCACTTTACTAACAACAAGCCTAGATAAACATACGACACACACCGTATCGGTTTTTTCATTCACATGCGTGGTTGAGTTGAAATCGTGTCGCAATGAAACTTGATATTGTCCCTGCTGCTGTTTCTAGGGGACCAGCCCCTCCAGACCCTCCAGGTCTCACACAGCCCGGTACGTACCGTAATGACGCCCCGTTACACCAAGTCGGGCCAGGGGTTTGGTAAGTTTGGATGGAACTTCCACTTGGGAGGGCGCCTCACAGCAAGCGCTGACCGGACGACACTATGTAGTGCGCAAGGATGCAGCTTGTATGAGCAGGCTCCAAGAAATGGAAGGTATTGGGACGGTGGGATGATGACGTTGGTTTCGAGCCCAATTACATTCCCAGGCAATTGGCTGGACGTCCAATGTCACTGACAGAAGCGAATGTCATGGGCGGTTCCTCCCAACCTCAACAAGCTCAATCAGGGCATTCACGGAGAGAAAAAGCACTTCGACATGGCCAGAAACTGGTCACGAAGCGGGCCGGACCTTGAATCTTCATCAGACCCAGCTCAACTTTGCTTCGGTAATGCACCTAGTATCACATATCATGCTACGCCCCGGTGTCTGTTCCACTGGAGGAGGAAACGAGTTGGAGTGTGTGCCAGTCAGGGCAGTTACCTACAGTCACTCCTCCCCGGTGCCCGTTGCTGCGCAGTTAGGTTCCAGAAGTGAGTGGGTTTCGGGAGCCTTCTTCTCCATGCCCCTCCCCGTCACTGCCTCCTTCCCGAAATGCGTTTGTCTGTTTCTCCTCCTCCGTATCTCGTCGTCTCCAGAGTTTTTGTCCTTCAGACTCCAAGTTCATATCTGTAGTCCTCTCAGCTGGTCATCAGAGTCTTCTCGTAGGTTCCTGGCAAAGAACATAGGTGCCCAGATCGGTCCTAACCGCAGCCCAACCACACGAATTCCAGGGCCGACAGTCATCCATCACATCATCAGCAGGCCCCCGGTTAAGAGCTGAGGAAGGAACTTGGTAGCTTGCCAAGATCACGGTCACACGCCCACTCTCTTCCACTCGCCCACCCTGTCTGTCCACTTCCTAGTCTCAAACCAACCCCGCCCTTCCTACTCCCACCCTCTCTGTCCACGAGTTCCTTCTCCCGGCTTCCCCTCTTACTTAAACGTCAGGCTCTGCCACATCCCGCAGCCTGGAAGAAGGCTGGCTTGAGAAATTTTCATAACCCAGTCATCACCCCGCTGCCCTGAGAACCCAAACTTCACTTGGTCATCCATCCATCCATCCTCTCTCGGTCCTTGACTAGCTAGCTGTTCATACCACCACCCAACAACAACAACAATCACAGAACAACCACCACCACCACAACAACAACAACAACAACAACAACACATATCATACATCACTAGCGACTATGGCCAGCAGAAGCCGGGTCGAGTTCGACGACTACTACAGGGAGTCCCCCCGCCGCGCTCCTAGCCGCGGTCCCAGCCGTGCTCCTAGCCGTGGCCCTCCTGTCCGCTACGCGGATGAGGACATCGATATTCACGTCCATGACCGTACTCCCGCCTTCCTGCGTGAGGACAGGCGCTCCGATGCAGGTCAGCTGGTGCTGAGGCAGAGGGAGGTTGAGACTGTTGAGCGTCCCAGGCGAAGGTCACCCAGCCCTGTGCACATGCACGAGCGCATCGTCCACAGAGCTAGGAGCGTCAGCCCTGAACCCCGGAGACGCACAGAGGAGTCGGACATTCATATCCATTCCATCGACCGTGTCCGCGAGTCTAGCCGCCCTCCTGCTGACAGGATTCGCGCAAGCACCCGCATTATCGAACGTCAGAGGAGCCCGTCTCCTCCCCGCATGGACAGGCTTGAGATTCGGGAAACTCAGCGGGAACGCCAGCGACCCCGCTCCCCTTCGCCTGACCGGAACATCCGTGAGCACATTCGCATTGTTGAGAGGGAGAGGGAGAAGGAGCGTGAACCCAGCCCGCCACCTCAGCCTCAGCAGCCTCAGGTCATCAAGGGACCTGTCATTGAAAGAGAAGTCATCACTCACTACCGCGATATCGACCATGGTATGTCACTTGTCCAACCCATACGCCAAAATTTGCGTTTGCTGGATGCTAACACATTCAAGGCATGATCTCCGTCCGCCCACCATCTCGGCCTGCCTCCCCAGTTCGCCGCAAGCAGCCGCAGCTTTCCGAGACCGAAATTGACATCTACACCTCTCGCAAGGACACCGAAATTGACATCCACAGGCACGCCTCTCGGAGCCGTGGCCGCTCTCAGGAGCGCCGCTCGCCAAGGAACGCTTATGATGACGATCTACTGATCCATGCCGATACCGGTCGCCTCCATGTCGACGTTGAGCGTCGCCGCAGCGTCTCCCGCAGCGGCCGTCGTGCCCATTCCGAGGCTCCTCCCCACATTGACTTTGACGATGAAGCTAGATACATCACGTCCAAGATTGACTCGAGGGGCCAGATGGGTGAGGCGTACAACGGTATCACCAAGGACTGGACCATCATCGATGTTCCTCCCGGAACCGAGCGCGTACGATTGGATGGTGCCGGTGGTGCCTCTGCCGAGGTCACATGGCAGAAGTACAGTGGAGTTAGGCGCTCCCAGTTCATCCCTGAGCGTGATGAGAGGAGTGTAGTTTCTGCGTCCTCTGCTTCTGACCGTGACCATGACCGTGAGCGCGAGCGTGAGCGTGACCGTGACGCCCGCGATAGCAGACTCAGCATTCAGATCTACAACGAGCGGGGCGGTGATGAGCGGGAGAAGCGCATCAGCATCCACGGCTCGCAGAACCCCCGTCGTAGCGAGATGTGGACCGAGATCACCAAGGATCTCGTCACTCGTGAGGCCATTGAGGAGCTTGGTTATGACTACGAGGAAACCGAGTACTTCTTCTACATCATGCAGTACCTGCGCTATGTAAGTTGCCTTCCCTGTCGAACTCATACTTTCTGGGCTAGTCACTAATGTTGGTAAACAGGAGGATGTTCTTCGCTGTGTTCAGCTTTCCGACAAGATTCGCCAGGCTCGCAAGGACCGCATTCGCGAGATCCAGTGGGAGCGCGAGTACAATCGCGATGATTACGAATTCCGTGATCATTATCACAACCCTCACAGCCACAGCCGTCATCGCTCGCGCGATGATCGCTGGGACGACGAGCGCGAGCGTATCGTCGAGCACGAGGTCATCTATGACAGCAGGGCCGGGAGCAGGTACCGCTAAACGCTCACACGACTATAGACTTGGCACGCTATGTACGGGAAGGTAATACCAAGCGCGTTGGGTGAAAGGGTTCTGCTTTTCATTCTATTGTCATCTTCTGCCTATACAATATTTTTTTTTCCTCCTTTGGGTTGTTTTGGAAGGTTCATTTTGGTTAATCATGTTACCCCTCACGTCATGTCAAGATGTATGTTGTGTTTGGTTGTTATTTTGGATGGTTGATATTATGACTTATGATGAAACAGAAAACATTATGAAGATGATGAACAATTCATGTATGCGATGAATGTCAATGAGCCCCGCATTCAGGATGCTGGTTATATGTACGTTTCATGGCTGGAGGAGCTGGAGAGGGGCGGTGTAGTGATGATATTCTTAGACCAAGAAAGCATATACCCAAAAGGTACCGTAGACGACTCTTTACGTCGTTTTGTGACCAATCTGTGCCCCATGACTTTGTTTACTGTTAACGATTTCCACTATACTTAGTATTCCAATATTCCATTTTATACGCAGTGTTTGTTTCAGGCAGCTCAGGTTTGTACGAGCAGTCACCCAGAACCTCGGACGTAAGTGATGATTTGTGACCTTGTCGTCGTTTGTACTACAGTTGGACAAAGTGTACCATGAGCAGATCAAGCAAACAAAGGGAAAAGGGGGTGGCGAACCATTTTCTCAAACCAGCTATACCGCCCTGGGAGTGTCAGTTTGCTGTACACTAGAACTCCTGGTTGAAATGACTGCGCGGTATTCGCTGTTTCATGAGCACGCTGCTGGAACTCAAAGTTCAGCGTTGAACACACCAAATGGTTCGAACCCATATAATGTTAACTTTTCTCTTTTCCCGCTATAAGAGGTAACAGAACCTTGCCAAGCAGGCCGACTAGTACCAATGTGGAATGCGTCTATACCGTAAGATAGAATTGAGTTTCCTATACGTGCATCCGGGTCTCAACCACCAGCCGAATGACTCTTTGTGAAGATATACCAGGGGTAGAGTATGTTTGTGGGTATGTTTTTGTAACGATAAGTCGTTGACCGATCCAGCTGGACAAAGGTACATTGTCTTTGGAGACCTAGCCCTCTTGTACTTCAATCCTGAGTCTCATCCAGTGACAGTTTCGAGAAACGATACGCCTCGTTTACGTCCAACATCCGTATCCACTTCCGCTCCCGCCTTTGGTGCTTGACATTCAATCGTCAAAGCCAACGGGCGATCCCCCTCACCCAACCAGTTTTGCTAATCAACCGCTGTATCACCTATGTATCCAAGTCCATGTCCCCAAGTCCCAGAAAGAGTTATGTCTCATCTTGAGCTTCTTAAGCAGACAGCACCGATGACGACGGTCCATTTGCCAAGAGGTGCTTGACGATTTCATCTAGACTACCGCCGCCCTGCGTGTCAGCGGGGCCCGAGGCAGTCCACTTCCACTCATGCTGAACACGCTTGCCGTCTTCCATATAGTCTCCGGTGACGCGTAGCTCTGGCTCTTTTGCTGCATCGCCAACCTCATCACCGCGAGTGTAGTTCGAGGTAAAAGCAAACCGGACGCCAAACGTCTCGGTGTCGTCGTCTACTAGACCCAGGTCATCTGGGTGGATGATCCAGGTTGTAGTATTACGAGCAGGAGGAATTGGGGTATCGCCGTTGTTGCCCTTGTTCCCGCTGTTCCGCATCTCCTGGACAAGCGGGTAATAGTACATGGTCAGAGCGCGGGGCACCGCGTTGCTAAGGTAGCGAACCAGCTCCTTGATATTCTCGTAGACCGAGTCGGTCTGGTTAGGCGGGAACGAGCTGGTGAGGTGGTTAGACTGCGGGTGGAGGAGGTAGATGGAGAACCGGGTACCGAAGACAGGGGTAGGCTTGGCGAGGATGCGCACGCGCGAGGCGGGCGTGATGGTCAGGTCGAATTGGACTTCTGAAGGGTGGAGGAGGGTCTTCATGAGTGCCTCGGAGGGCGGAGCGGTGGGGGAGCCCTTGTTGATGCTTTCGGTCATGCTGAAGGAGGATTGGATTCCCGCGGAGCGGAGAGCGCCACAGAACGCGGCCAGGAAGGTGGTGCAGTCCTCCAATGTTTTCTCGTGTCTGTAGTAGGTGATGATGGGGAGAAGAAGGTTGTAGGGGGGTGGTGGGCCCCTCATGGCATTGGCTGCAGTCCGCTCAGAGCGCTTGAGCTGGTTCTGCCTGTGAGCGTTGCTCAGAAGGAGATGGAGAGTGATTGAAGCCGTTTCGGCGTCGAGATCGCCGGGTAGAGGTGCCCTGGAGTGATCTTGGTCATCCAAGCCTACCAGCTCGAAGGAAATGGTCCGATTGGGATCAAGGGCGCAAGTTACAGCTGACTGCTCTAAACGGACATGGTGACCGTGCAGTGTGCGACCTTCCCGGTTGATTTCGTGCCATAGCTCTTGCGCAAATATGGTATTCCGTGCTTCTTTGACGCGATCGTCCAACGGAGCATCGTCGGGTAGGGGTCGAGGAAGAGAAGATCTTCCGACAACCTCCCCGTTGTGCAGAAGGGTGGCCTGGAGACGTTCGGATTTGGAACCCATTCGGCCGTATTCCAGACGGACTGAACCATCCTCGGCCCTTTTCAATGGCGCAACGCTATTGTTCTTGAACATGGGGGCAGCATTAGAGAAGCCAAACTTGACGCCCATGTCGTGTGGCTCTTGGGGCAGGCGGGCGGTCGACCAGCCCTTTTGGCTGACGGTCAAGACTTCCTGCCAGTACTTTGTCTCGAAATTGATCTCTTGGCGAAGCCTGTTGGCAGCAGCAAGGGCAGTGTCGGCTGCCTCGTTGAGCGCGACCAGTCGCTTGCCGATGGTGATCAGCTTGTTGTCGGCCACTCTACTCTGGGTCAGAGGAGTCGGCGCGTCGAGCTGGGTGGCGCCGATGGATCCAATCGGAACTTGACTTCGTAGCCATGGCGAAATAGAGACGGCAGCTTGCGTGGGGATTTCTTTGGAGAGAAGGAGCGAGATGAAGTCGAGGAAATTCGAGGAGATCTGGATCGCCTGGCCGAGGCTCATGATGATGTTGTGGCGAGCGGCAATGATGTCGGGTTTCTTGGAGTCGTCATCGGCCTCCTGGTCGGTAACCATTTCGACATCCTCGTGATGAAGCCCATTGCGCTCGGCAATGACGTTCCTGCGCACGTCCTCTTCGTTGAGAGCTCGAAAACCACCGGGCTCTGCGTTGACGCGTCGGATGAAGTCGGCGATTGTTTGGGGCCCTCTGCTGTTTGGCGGCCGTGGCCGTAGGTTGAGGGGAGAGTCCATGGTCCGTATAATGACCTCCAAATACTGAAAATGTAAAGTACTAGTATCGTTGTTGGTTGTGCCGTAAGAAGCCAGGGGCATGCGATACAGTTTCGAAGGTCAAGGCGACAGACTGGGGCGTCCATTACGGAAGTGCCAGTGGAAGCTACCTGCCGAATGCCGTGCGCGGCAGGGACGCACAGACCACTGCATCCGTGCCGTTCCCGTCCATTGCGGGCCGCCGGGCGACAGTCCAGTCGCACTGCAGTGAATGAAAGAGATGGAAACTATGGAACCTTGCGCGCCGCGTGGGTCTGTTCCGTCTTTCTCGGACAGGCACACACACAGAGAGACATGTACCGGCCGGACGGCGGCAAGGTGCGCCGAAATGGTTCAGCAGGGATGGCACAGGGATGTCATTACGTGCGGTAGTGCTCAGACACTGCACTGTGTTACCTTTGTGTTATCGATAGGCCCTTCTTTTTGTTTTTTTTCCCCAAAAGTTGGCCGAGCGGGCAAAGTTGTTCC
Organism: Neurospora hispaniola; assembly: GCF_033458365.1. Taxonomy (NCBI): domain Eukaryota; kingdom Fungi; phylum Ascomycota; class Sordariomycetes; order Sordariales; family Sordariaceae; genus Neurospora; species Neurospora hispaniola. The sequence goes on along the minus strand of NW_026944407.1, from coordinate 3,503,815 downwards.
AGTCAACGGAGTGAGGCTGTTCCCACTCTTTCACCACCTGAGAGGCAAATCACATGTTCTTCAGCAACACGGCTTACACCGCTCTGCAACATGTGAGAGATGATGGGCAGTTTCACACGAGTAATAACTTGATTTTGTGAAGACGGTGGACAGATTTTATACAGCTCGGCCCTATCCTATCCGGACCCCTTGGCATTCCCATTCCAATGCGGCTGGGAAGAGAAGTGGTACTAATAAGGTTTTGCCCTGATGAGCCCTGGCAATGGATCGTCTCTGCCGTGGGTCGCGGCGGGCACGGCGGGCTCCATACTATTGACGTTGTTAATGGCCATTCCACCCCGCCGGTTATGTCATCGAATGACCCAATTGCTCTTGCTGGGGCTGCAAAAACCCCTCACCACCAAGACTACCCCAATCCGCCGAGCACTCAAGAGACCGGCACCACCACCACGCTTCACCACGTCTTCATTTGACATGTCAGAATTCCTCCGAGATACTTGGAGGCCCTGCGGATGAGAGCGAGGTGTTTGCTGTGCTGTTACGACTCGGACGATTTGCCCGGGCACTGCATGTTAAAGTCGAGGTTCCTGTCCAGTGAGGCCGCTGGAGAGGTGACAATGACCCCGCCATTGCCCGCCGCACACGATAAGATAAGAGCTCTTTTCTTAGCACCACCTCATGCTGCTTAGCGCCGATGGCCAGGGCACCCCGTCACCTATCCATGTCACTGCAGTAGCCGATCAGCAGAGCACACTTCCACTCCGAGCTTCCACTTAAGTTGTCGGCGTAACTACCCAGCAGCTGCATAGGTTCACTACAAGGAGCTGCTTGTTGCGGGCACTTGGGCCGCTGCCCGGCCAAGACTGAAAAGAATTCATCATCCGATTTCCAAGTGGAAAGCTGACGTTGCCCTCTTTTTGTCTCTTCATCTCGCCTCCGTCTTTCTCTTGACGTTTTCCTGAACCTCCTACCTACCTACCTACCTATCTATCCATAACACGAATCTTCTGCTTGTTGCGATCCAAGACGGGCCGTCATTCGTTCTGCCAACATCGCCAGGACAGTGACTACACCTGCACAAGGCTCCTTGAATCTCTCGGTGCTTCCAGGTTGGAGCCTGGAGCATGCCCATTTTTGACCGAGCCATCTTCTCTCGGCCATTGTCTATCCTCAATAACCCGTTTCCGGCGCTCTTTGCCCTCGTCCTCCTTTCGGCCTCCTCGCTAGGCATTCGACTCCTGCTGAGCTCGACTACCCATCACAAAGTACCACCAACAAAGATGGCGCCAGCACCCATCAAGATGGCGCCCAGAAAGAAGATCGCCATCATGACCTCGGGCGGCGATTCCCCCGGCATGAACGCTGTGGTACGCTCGTGCGTCCGCATGGCCATCCACATGGGCTGCGACGCCTACTGCGTCTACGAAGGCTACGAGGGTCTGGTTAGAGGTGGTGATTTCATAAAGCAGATGGACTGGTTTGATGTGCGCGGCTGGCTCTCGGAAGGCGGCACCTTGATCGGTACCGCTCGCTGCATGGCTTTCTACGAGCGCGCTGGTCGCCTTACTGCCGCCAAGAACATGATTCTCAACGGCATCGATGCCCTCATTATCTGCGGAGGAGACGGCTCTCTTACCGGTGCCGACAGGTTCCGTGCCGAGTGGCCTTCGCTGTTGGAAGAGCTGGTCTCTACTGGCGAGCTAGCGGCCGAGCAAATTCAGGCTTACAAGCACCTCAACATCGTCGGTATCGTTGGTTCTATCGACAACGATCTGTCCGGTACAGACGCCACCGTTGGCTGCTATTCGGCTTTGGCAAGAATTTGCTTGTGTGTCGATCTGATCGAGGCTACCGCCTCTTCCCATTCCCGTGCCTTCGTCGTTGAAGTCATGGGCAGACACTGCGGTTGGCTAGCTTTGATGGCAGCTGTTGCGACCGGCGCAGATTTCCTCTTTATTCCCGAGAAACCTAGGGAGGACAACTGGAGAGAGGAAATGCGTAGCGTTATCCAGCAGGTACGTTTTCCATGTTCGGCCTGGGCTACAGTGCCACCGAATAAGCAATGGCTAACAAACGGAAACAACAGCACCGCAAGCTTGGAAAGCGCAAGACCATCGTCCTTATCGCTGAGGGTGCTCTCGACAAGTTTGGTAACAAGATCAGCCCCGAAGAAGTAAGAGATCTTCTCGCCGACAAGAATGGCCTCGCCCTCGATACCCGCATCACTACCCTCGGCCACGTTCAGCGCGGTGGTACTGCCGTCGCATATGACAGAATGCTCGCGACCCTTCAGGGTGTTGAGGCCGTCAAGGCTGTCTTGGAAGCCACTCCCGAGACCAAGACTTGCTTCATTGCCATTACCGAAAACAAGATTGTCAGGAAGCCCCTGATGGAGGCGGTACTGGATACCAAGCAAGTCGCCAAGGCGATCGAAAGCCAGGATTTTGACGGAGCCATGGCTCTTCGTGATGCCGAGTTTTCGGAGCAGTACAAGTCGTTCATGATGACAACTGCAGGCCAGATCGATCACGAGACATTGCTGCCTGAAAAGGAGGTGAGTGATGATCATGCTATTTGCGTTTCATCTGGTTGAGTTGAGCTAACCTCTGCTCAGCGCATGAAAATCGGCTTTATCAACGTCGGTGCCCCCGCTGGAGGTATGAATGCCGCCGTCCGCGCTGGTGTGTCGTACTGCTTGTCTCGTGGTCACGAACCCATTGCGATCCACAACGGCTTTGCAGGCTTTGCGCGCCATCATGCCGATTCGCCGGGCTCAGTGCGGCCCTTTGACTGGCTTGAGGTTGATGGCTGGGCTAGCAAGGGCGGTTCCGAAATCGGCACCAACCGTGAGCTCCCGAGCGAGTCTGGCATGGAGACCATCGCCAACCTCATCGAGCAGTACCAGTTTGACGCCCTGTTCCTCATCGGTGGCTTCGAGGCTTTCCACGCCGTCTCGCAGTTGCGCAAGGCCAGAGAGCAGTACCCCTCTCTGTGCATCCCCATGACGCTGCTCCCAGCGACCATCTCCAACAACGTTCCCGGCACCGAGTACTCTCTCGGTTCCGATACTTGCCTTAACGAGCTTGTCGACTATTGCGACAAGATCAAGCAGTCCGCTTCTGCCACTCGCAGGCGTGTCTTTGTCATTGAGACACAGGGTGGCCGTTCCGGTTACATCGCGACTCTCGCCGGTCTCGGTGTTGGTGCCTCGGCCGTTTACCTTCCTGAAGAAGGTCTTAGCTTGGAAATGCTTAGCGAAGACGTCCGTCATCTGAAGGAGGTGTTCGCTCAGGACAAGGGACAGAGCAGAGCCGGTCGCTTGATCCTAATCAATGAGAAGGCCTCCAAGGTCTACAATGCCAAGCTCATCGCCGACATTCTCCGCGACGAGGCCCACGGTCGTTTCGAAAGTCGTGAGGGTATTCCCGGTCACATGCAACAGGGTGGTGTTCCCTCGGGCATGGACCGTTGCCGTGCTGTCCGTTTGGCCATCAAGTGCATTCAGCAGCTTGAGAAGTATGGACGCAACGTGCACAACCGCGTCAAGATGGATCCCATGAGCGCTAGCGTCATCGGTATCAAGGGAGCGAGTGTTATCTTTACGCCGGTCCAGAAGTTGGAGGAGGAGGAGACCGACTGGCCCAACAGACGCCCCAAGGCTGCCTTCTGGCTTAGTATGAAGGAGATTGTTGACATCCTTGGAGGTCGCCCTCGGCACACCTTGCCTGAGCCCGACCTTACGGGCGTCAAGGCCAAGGACGTGAAGCGTGGACTGGAGCCGGTCGCCAATTAAGCCTTCCCTACATTACAATTTCATGCCTTACGATTAAAATGTTTATGCTCTGGGAGTTTTAGCAGTGGTGAATGTGATTTTGCACCAAATTGGCATGGATAAGGAGTCTTGTACCTAGATCGGGGGGACAATGCAAAAGGACGGTATCGTTATGGTTGTATGAGAAAATTAGGTATGAAAAGAAATGAGATGACTCTTGAAACCGAACGAAACCTGGGACAAAGTGAACTCAACTCATTTTTTGGGTTGTCCGCGCGATGCTTGAGGACGAATGAACCACATGTATGAAATTATTATATTGTTACCAACAACAAAAGTGGAAAAAAATAATAATAACAATAATAATAATAATAAAAAATAAAAAAAATACACATGTGACAGATAATCTGACAACATCGGGCCAGCATTGTACGCCATATCCTCAACATGTTCCTTTCTTCGTCATCGCTACAGTCAACACGAACGTGAGGAGATCAAAGAAGCTCGTCCGCCTGTTGATCGTCAACTCGTCAAGGCCAATTCACATCAAAACATACCATTTCCTTCACTTCATCACCTAACATGTCCATCATCTCGATATTCTAGAATCGGTGACTACACCCTCCTCTGCCCCACATGCTCCTGACCCCCAGGATGACCATGATGCCCTGGCCCCTCTGCCCTTATCGCCGTGTGATCCGCCATTAACTCATGACGATAAGCCTGGTCCGGCAACTCAAACACCGCCCTAGGCGCGTCCAACTCCATCGGCCGTTCCGTCTTGTCCAACTGCTGCACGTTTGTATATCCTGCACCCCCAGGATGCATCTTCTGGTCCCATTCCCCTGCTCCTGCTCCCAATCCGTATCCAGTGGCGAGCGTACCATAAGGCGGAATGGGCGAGGTAGTGGCGCTCGGGGCTTCGGATCCCACAACCGTCGTACCGTCTTCGGGGCTGTGGAGATTGGTAGAGTTTTTGTTATTGTTCCGCCGGAAGAGGAAAAAGGCAGCCATGATGACGCCTAGCGCGACGACGCCCAGGCCGACGCCGACGCCGACGCCAATCTTGGCGCCAGAGGAGAAACCACCGGAGGCAGATTCGGCGGTGGCTGTTCCCGTATCGGGGCCTGTAGCCGAACCGGAACCGGAACCGGAACCGGACGGAGTTGATGGAGAAGTGGTCGTGGTGGTGTCGCCGTCGCCAGAAGTAGAGGTAGTCGGCTGCTTCGCGCCATCATTGGGATCCCACTCCGGCACCGCCCGCCACGGCTTCCAAGCGTTATCGTTGCCGTTCAGCGCCACCTCGGCCAGCTTGCCGCCCACTATATAATAAATGCGCACTTTGGCGTTCTTCGTTTCCTGGATGATGGCGCTCACGACGGTAAGTTCGGCGTTGGCTTCGTCGGCTTGCGGCCAGTAGGCTGTGGACTGGTTCTCCGCGAGGCCCCAGACGTAGTTTTGCGTAGTGAGGCGGTACAGGGACTTGTCGCTGCCGATGTAGTAGACGTTGCGCTTAGCGGCTGTGTAGAAGCTGATGCCGATGGATTTGGGCTGGCCCGTCCAGAAGGGGAGGGAGTAGTTGGAGGGGGCTGAGTAGTCGATTTTGAATGAAGACGAGGGGGTGGAGCTGGTGCTGAAGTTGCCCTTGAGTGGATGGGGAGTGGTGGCTGGACGGATGGATGGGGGAGGTTAGTATGATGATGTTTTGGAGTAGGGTGTCGGTGTAGCTTCCGGATGGCAACTGGCAGATGATGTAACTTACAGATGTACCAATTCTTGTCCAGGCCCCATTGCGTGATTTGAATGTTTTTGTCGTCTCGAGGTGTGAAGACGGTGAAGTTGCCTTGATCTCTCCCGTCAATTGCGGCGATGGCATTGCTTCCTGGAACGTCATGGTTGATGATTCCCTCCCAGTTCCAGGTAGTAGTATCTGGGTCATAGCTGAGCTCATTGAGATGCATGTCTTCGTCGTGGTAATAGAGCCGATAACCACGGTTTTGGTCGCGGAGAAAGGCGGCTATGCCCGAGTTAGTGTGAGGTGCCGGCGCTCCCCCAGCCACAACGGGGTAGAATCCTGACTCTGCGTCCATGTAAAGACCGGTCGACGGATTACACTTGAAGATGGCATTTCTAAGGCTATTGGATTCATCGAAGTAAAATAATGATGCCCTGGGGTGAAGTTAGCAACGTCGTCGCCAGGAATAAGACAGAGAAGGACTGACCAGGTATTTGTTTGGTCGTACCAGCCCGTCCCGGCCAAAGGACTGCCGGCTTTGGGCGGGCTTTGGGTGAAATTCAGATAGTTGCCGCCCGTGGTTGAATAGTAGATAGTATCCATTCCCATGGTATTGCATCTGGTGTATCTGTATTGGCCAGTGGTCTCGTTCAAGACGACAACCTGACTAGCGACCGAGTTCCACCATGATGCCATGGAAGCCTCAGAGGGTGTGACTGAAGCCGCCACGAGCAGAAGCGTCAACAGCGGCTTAGGTATTGACATGGCGCCAAAAAGAGCCATTGCGAATGAGAGGAGAACCAGAGCACGGGGTTCTCTTGAAGGGATCAAAGATGGAGGTTACGAAAAGTAGCGGAACCGGAGGAAGAGGTGAGAGTTTACAAGGTGAGAAAGGGGGACGGCGTGGTCTTGGATACAAGTAATACCAATAGACTGCAGCGCGCTTGGCAGCAGCCGCAATGCCTAGCAACGAAAGCGACGTCGTTGCAAACGAGCGGAATCCTTCCGCTTGATACATGGAGAGGTTACAACAGAGCCTGGAATAAGAAAAGAACGTGGGGTCGGAGCGGAAGAAAGTGTAATTTCAACCCCAGACAACTGGAACGTCCGATTGGAGGTTGCCTGGGTCTAGAAATCTCATACGAGTGAATCGTCTTCCAGTTCACGTTCAAGTCTTAATTCCAGTCCAGAAAGAGCAATCCAACTCTGAAATAATGATGGGCCGGCTGTTCTTTTTTTCTTTTCTCTTTACTCATCCACTCACTCAGCGTGACTTCCCTCCTCTTCTTCATGATCCTCATTTCTTGTGGCTTTTTTCCATCCGCCATGCATCAACTTCCAGACTCCGAGTCCTTTCGAGACGCGGACACATCCTGAGGACCAGCCTTATCACCACCTCCATGCTTGTTCGGAGTTCTGACCCTGCTGCGCCTCCAGATTCGACGGTTTGATGACCCCCTAGTTTGACAGTCCCATCCCAGGAACAGGCAATCCCCATTGTTTCGGGACACAGAAGGCCGCGGTTGCCCACCTAGAGCGGTAGACATACCACTTGTGTACGCCTCTGCATGAATATAAAACGTTAGCTTGGTACGACTAACAGGGAGCAGACAGATGACAGGATAGCTATCTCCTGTACAAATACTAAGGTTCCTTGCCACTCGGAAAGACTGAGCTAGCATTTTAGAGCCATGCAGAGGTGTAACATTGCGTGCGAGTGAGCGGCGGCGAGCGAGTGATGGCCAGAGAGTCGAGCGGCTGCAGTGCAATCAATGATCGAGGTCTGAATCCTGTCAGATGCCAAGCCATGATGGAATTGGGAACGTCAATGCAGGGCAGCCAACAGCATATAGGGGGTTCTCTTTTTGAGGGTGGTGTCGCTCACTGCTGACAAGGGGCGATTCCGTACCGCTGACCAGTCATTGCTCGTCATTTGGATGCCGTTCTTCCATCAGACTGCTCTTTTGATATATCACCATCCTTCATCCGCACTGTTTGATTTTGGATCGGAGTTTTGTCCCAACAAGGAAACAGCCTACCCCAGATCTGTCCAGCCATCATCGCCCTTTGCAGGGAAAGAACTCCTTCCATCTCTGTTTATCAAATAATCGCACAGTCATGTACTGTATGGGTGAGCTGACATTCACGTCTCCACGCTGTCCGCCATGGAATTGCGTCCTTGGACCCGTCGCCGATATCTTCATGGTGCGCCTCATGCGAGACTGTGAGAGAATATATTCTGTTCGGGGGGAGAGATGGGAAGTGGTAACTCGTAAAGCCATGGGCGCTGACTGAGTGACTTGCAGGAGATGGGCGACGATCGGTCGTCCCAAACGCCTTCCTCTCTCGCGCTGCCGTTTGGAGCGGATTCGGCCGTTCTTCTGCGCACTTTAGATTTCAGACCTGCGTCTTCTTGCACGTGTCTTTTAGCCACAACAACTTGGCTAGAATGTACTGGGGTAAGACCACCATTGGCGACTAGCCCGGTACAAGTAGTAGCATACAAAAAGTATACTAGTGTATGTATATGGTGTGCCTGCTTGGCATTCCGGAGTGAACTTCCCCGGTCGTGGGGCGGGCTTCCCTATATGTAGGTATCAGGACTACCTAACCGCTTTGGGAGCGACTTCTACATAGGAACTTGACTTATCTCCACAGTCCTTAACACTTCACCTCAGTACCAGGTTCAAATTTCGATAGCCCTTCCGTTGCGCGATCTTATTTGTACTATAGGAAAAAGTTGGTAAGTCCTACCCGAAACGGTTGAGTAGTCTAGATTTAGGGGAGGGGGGTGGTCTGCCGCTAACCAGCCTCCCTGTTGATGCTCGTAATAGCATCACAAAGGCAGCGAAAGAAGAAGCCTCATCTCCTGGAACTCTCTGTTTCCTGCTTACAACAGTGCCATGTTTTCCTACGCAAGGTAGATCAAGGTAGGCAGCGCGTCCCCTGTGTCGAGAGAAACCAGCACATACAATATCGGAACCGACAAGCTTCGATCAATTTCAGATAAAATTCCGCTGCTGATTTCCTCCTCATCAGCCAACAATTTATATATACATATTAATAGCAACACCCGCTGTCTAGTAACAAGCTGCCTGTTCAGCTTTATCGAGGCAGAAATGGTAATCCACCACAGCGGCATACTCCTCGATTCAACATGCCGAAAAGACAGAACTGTTCGTGAAACCCCCTGAATGCTCCAATACTGCATCGCGCAGATAGCAAATTCATACACAAGAGCGATGTTAACTCCGGGATTTGGTGATCACAAGGCGTTCCAAGCTATGCGTTTACATCGGCATCTCTTGGACCTGAAATACGCTCCCGCATCCACGTAATGTTTCTCTCCTCAACACTCGCAGCCAAAAAAACGATGGTGACGGGTAGGGTAGCGACGTGCTCCTCCTCCTCTTCCTCCTCCTCTTTACTGTTGTCGTGCACCGCCACGGCGACCAGTGAAAAGGTAGTTGAGGTCGTCGATGGAAAGCCTTGCGAGCTGCTTACCCTCGGTCTCATCAAGCGCCGTCTCGACAATGTTTCGCTTCAGGTTCTGCAACTCTATGATGCGATCCTCAATCGTTTCTTGAACCAAAATCTTGTAAACGTGAACCTCCCGTTGTTGGCCGATTCGATAGGCTCTGTCGACGGCCTGGTCCTCAATGAACGGATTCCAAAAGGGATCACAAACAATGACGCGCGAAGCAACAGTCAAATTGAGGCCCGCATTTCCGGCTTTGAGAGAGACCAGTAATACCTTGACGTCAGGATCTTCGACAAACGCCTGGATGGCATTATCGCGTTGGGATCTGGACATATTACCTGTATAGCGACGGTACTTGATGTTGAGCTTGAACTTGAGAGAGCACTCAATGAGATCGAGATGAGACGTCCACTGCGAAAAGATGATGGTCTTCTCGTTGAACTGCTGAAACTGATAAACCAGTTCGGTCACTCGACTTACTTTGGCCGAGTCTTGCCAATGGTCCCAAGTGTACTGGAGTAGGCGATCTCGTGCGTCCTGGTTTCTGCTGGCGTTTGCTTCTTTGCGCAATTGGTCAAAAACGGTCGGCTTCCAGTCCTCCTTCTCTTCCGGCTTAACCTTTGTAGGACGTTTCCCTTCGCTCTTTGCTTTACGCTTCTTCTCCCCACTGAGACTGCCCAGCGACCCATCCGACGTGTCTGATCCATCGCCGGAGCCACTGTCGTCATCACCGACAAGAGAATCTGCATCATCGTTGTCCAACTTCTCCAGGGCTTCAGGCATATGAGCAGCCTGGAAAGACGTGTAATTGGTCACCCTTGTATGGTCAGCGGGGCCACGGCAAACCGGACATTTGGCGACATTCGCTCCGTCCTGTCCGTTTCGGATTCCGTTCATAGCGGATTGGTCAGTCAACGAGGAAAAGCAGTCCGCGCAAATATCATGACCGCAGGGAAGTAGGATGGTAGGGTCTATGACCGCATCATAGCATATAGGGCATTCGAATGCCTTGATTTGCTTGATCCTGTCAATGACGACAGGCTCCAGGGTCTTCGCCAGCTCAATCATTGTAGCTTCGGCCAGATGATTCTTGGGGTTAGCCTCAAAGTCGGTGAGATGCGGGTGACAGCAGGCTTGTCTGAGTCGCAAGAGAAGGACGAGAATGTTTGAGTAATTCTTGCCCACTGTGTTATTTCTCACATATCTGCCGTAGATGACCTGAGACTTCTCTTGTAGATTCTTGTAGAATTCAAGCTCGCCTTCGGAGAACTCAACGTGCTCAGTGTACAGGGACTTCCGAGGCAGGTTCAGAATGGGATTGCCGTCTATCACCGTAGTCTTCATGCGCCTCAGCATTATGGCTTTCAACAAAGCCTGTAACTGTTTCATGGCCGTGCTCTTTTCAACGTCGCGTCCGTTGTACTTGTGGTCCAAAGATGCGAAGGCTTCTTTGAATTTCTTCTCGTCACAGAAAGGTTTGATTTGCAGGAAACGCAGCAGAGAGGAAAGCTCCGAAACACTGTTCATCATGGGCGTTCCAGTCAGACACCATCGGTAACTCGCTCGAACCTGGCGGACAGCTCGAGACTGCATTGTATTGGCGTTCTTGACACATTGGGCTTCGTCTAAAATGACGCGGAAAAACTTGGTGCTAGGATGAAGCATCGGGCACTCAAGCCGATATCGCTTCTCAGCTTGCTCATCCAACCCATTCAGGCTCTCGGCATTTTTCTCGAGATAATGATGGTGTTTCTTGAATTGAGCAGTCAGGGTACCGTACGTGGTTAGCACAACGTCGTACTTCTGGAGTTCCATCCAAGGCTTCTTTTTTGACCCGCCGTGATAGAGATAGACATTCATGCGGCGGTCCTCTTTCATCTTGTTCTGGATCTCAAGTTCCCATTGCTTGATCAAAGCCACGGGGCCAACGATTAAGTTGGTTGCCACTTCACCCTCCGGAGCTCTGCGGCTAGCCATGAGTGCCAACGTCGAAATCGTTTTCCCCAGGCCCATATCATCGGCAAGAATTCCACCCCGGTTGTGGCCCCCTTCCATATCAGTCATCCACTTGAGTGCCAACTGCTGGTGTGGATAGAGGGGGTACTTCAAATCTGGTGGTGTGTCTCCGCGTTCCTCCGGTGGTATATCCTCATCTGGCCGAATGTTGGATAGCAGCTTACTGATCTCGTCCTCTCTCTTCAAGGGATCATCCAGACCAAACGTCGTCAGCCTCTCGTCTAATGGATTCCCCCATACATCAGTCATGGAGCTGAAATCGTAGGTAGCAGTCCGACTGATTACGTCGGTCAGCGATGGTATGTGTACTCTGCTAGAGCCCGAGTTATTCGGCGCATAGTAGTCCCCATTGATTAATGTGCCCGGCCGCGAGCTATCGACGGCCACCAGGCCACCGGGTAAACTAGGAAAGGCCAGAGATCTGTTATCCGAAGAGAAGATACTATTGGAAGAGCTTGAGAGCTGAGGCCGAGCTGGTCGAGACGAGCGTGACGTACCCGATCTGCTAGAGACAGCAGGGTTGTGGAAAGGACCATTCCAGATATCATTTATGTCAGGCATCAAGTCCGGCGTGTTGTAGAGCTGAGGAGCAGGAGCAGGAAGTTGAGAGGCCGGCAAGCTCGTGCTGTGCGGTATGCCAGCTTGAGGGCCATGGTACGATACCTGATTACTCTGGTAAGGAGCAAACGGCGAGGTTGGAGTCAAGGTCGCTGAAGATGTTGAAGTAGCTTGCGCGAACTGTTGCCCAAGCAGGGCGTCCACATCGACATCACTGATAGATAGCGACAGTTAGTAGTGTCACAGTATAAATCGAAACCCTAGGACAAAGATCACAATAGAGGTTCTACGTACTCGGTGAGGTCGATCAATGGGCCAGAGTCGAAGCCGTTGCCAAAGCCGAAGTTGTCGTCGAAGGGGTCAATGCCGTTGCATGCGAAGGTGCTGGCATTGAAGGGATCCGAGAATGCCGAATGAGAGGAAGTACCGCTTCCAGAAGCCGTACGCTTTGAACTACGTCTGGTATCATTGAGAGCATCATTGCCTAAGCTGGTACCGATCGAGCGCTTCCGCTCCCGAGGAACAAACCCGCTGAAAGAGTTTTGGGCGTCTTCGGAACCGTCGAGTCGGGACTCATGTTGCTGGGGGGGTTGTTGGAGGTTTTCTTGTTCTTGCTGGTATAAACCTTGTAGAGGCCGTTGTTGCCCTTGTTGCTGATGCTGTTGCTGCTGTTGCCGTTGAGGTGGGTGCTGTTGGGGGTTTAGCCCCCTCTGTGTCTGTTGTTGACGAACTTGGTTGCCCTGTTGACGTGCTCGTTGTTGTGCTGTAGCAGTGCCAGCTGGAGATCGCCCCCCATCCACCGTGCCCCAAAAGCCCGCGTACATCGGGGAACCACGAGAAGCTCTAATCCTGTCCATGTCCCTAACAATGTCGCAGATCTTGTCATTGGTCTCGATGAGAATAGCCTTGCTCTCGTCAGTCTCTGGCTCTTCTTGGAGCTGAGCCCGCAGTTCCAGCTGGATAGTCAAGTTTATTTCCAAGTCGGCAAGGTCTTTAGCTTCAGCAGTGGGTTGAGGCTGGGGGTTCGGGGAGGGTGATCCAGTTCGTGTCTGCCGCAAAGAGGCGCGCGTCGAAAACGCTGTTGCTCGGCTGGGGGTTGTCATGATTTAAGTGATAAGTAGGGCGACTCAACTGGCCACATGACAACGCAGCAGCGAAAGAGGCTCAGGGCTCGGTGAGTACGAGGGAAGGCGCGACCGGGGAACCTCGGCTGCAGGTAAAACAGGCAGGAGTCCGCCGCGATGTTCAAGTTTTGATGGATGCAAGGCAAGTGAGATTCGGTCGCGTTGGATGCTGTGATCAAGAGTAGAGGTGGGAAGTAGCAGCCAAAGTATTTGGAAATTTCCGGACGGTGTCAGAGAAAAATGCAGTCATATTGCGTAGGTGAAGGTACTGGAGAGAGGACAGCTTGGAGTCTGTAGGCATCGGAACCTACTACGTATGCTCTTCAACTTGGCCTGCACTGGAGTGTCCTCTCCAAGGCCCGATAACAAGATCAAGAACCTGCACAGTTTCTCCAAGACCGCACAGCCCGCTTCGAAGGTCTCAAGAGACCGTGTATTTCCCTGAAAGCCTCGGACCTGGAATAGTTTTGCTCTTCAGTGTGAAACGTAGGAGGCTCCTATTTGCCCCGGCGGTTGCCAGTCTACAGGTCGAGGTAGCTCGCGGCCTGGTGGACACCTGCAAATCGGATGACGGTGGGCGATCTTGGCTGAAGAAACGATACGTGGGGTGGTAACGCAAGCCCCAAGGGGTAGAGGTATCGAAGACGGGAGCAGGCTGAAGAGCCTCAAGTGGATTGTTTGAGTGACCGTGGCTGCCTGTTGTAATCAGGATGTCTAGACCGCGTGGCCATCCAGATGCCGTCGACCCAAAGCAGGCTGCATGCGCACCACCAGGTTCCTCTGGAGCTGGGTGTGGCCTCCAACTGACTTGAACCACGTAACAAAGAGGAAGGTCCGTTTAACAAGATCGCGGTCTTGAGCACACCTTTGTATTTGTGTGGGTGATGCAGGTATTGGACGAGTCCAGCTTCAAGCGAAACTGCAGCTTCAAGCTGACATATGAAAGCCAAAGCGAGCCGCGTTGCGGAAAGGAAAGGTGAGATGAGAAACAGAGGGCAAGAAACTTGTGTAATCCTCGTGTACGACGCTGACTCGGAAAGTTGCGCCGATTGTGAGGAGTCAAATTCAGACTCAGGTGGAAGGAGGCTGTGTTATTCGGAGGAAAAGCGTTTGCTTTGAATTGGTTGGCGGTTACCAGTTTGAAGCCACCAAAAAAGGAGCGGAAACGTCGTTGGCAGATTGTTTCCCTTGAGAAAAAGCAATCACAAACGCCAACACGAGTGCCGACTTCTTCGTTGCCGCAATCGATTCGGTTCAGACCACCAAACTAAACCTCGCGCGTTGCGTCTTTTTGATTGTTGACTTCTTTTACGCGCCACTTTTACGTAGTGAAATCGATCAACGCGTTTTGGTGTTTCCCTGTTCATCCGAATTCAAAACGCCGTTTATGCCTCCACAATGCATCCCTTCAGTTTTCCCCACACTGTTCCAGAGGCAGCACCCACAGTTCCTAGCTTCATCGGACTCTTTGCTCCAGTCAGCTCCAGCTCGTTGTATTTATTATCAAACATGCTCGTCAGGTCTCGGAGCGTCTGCTTCCCTCCTGTGTCCAGGTACAGAATGAGGAAACAATGGATTCACGAATTACTGCTGTTTGTGGGACAAGGTACACATTGTCAGCGAGCGCTTTCCTGCACGCATGGATACCTTAGGTAGGTATATCATCTCACAAGCTCTCAAATTACGTGACCTTGCATCAAACCTTGGACATCCGCAATTATCATGATAGGGAAGGAACTCGGGAGCAAAACAGACTCCCTGCGCAGTTCGGTGCAGAAAGCCTGAGTGGTTGTTTGGTAATGCAAGTGCAGACATGGACCTTGGTTATCGGTATCGGCTCGCTATCCGGCCTGGATAATGAGGGCACATCCACAAGTATATCTAGAAGGCTTGATCACATCCGCCAGATATGTGTTTGACACGTTCATGATTCTAATTCTTAGATCTGTCGCTGGTCGGTTTTAACGCCAAATTCCATAATAGAGACGCGCTGGCCCAGAAAGGCTTTGCTGTCATATCGTACAATCCAATGCTTGAACTGGGGAAAATGTGACAATATATCATACGCCACTCGAGAGCTCCGTCCAGAAATTGGATTAGTATGTGCTGCCTGAAGGGCAGTAAAGTAAAGATCCACTCTTAAAGTTCATTATGACAGGTCGCGAAGCCAAAAGAAACCGACCATGGGAGGGAGGACGAAGAAGTTTGAAAACCCATGAATCATAAACAGTGGTATTTGAGCATCTCGCGTGTCCCCAACAACGCCGTGAATGCATGCCGCAAAGACTCTCAAGAGAATACAATCAACCGAATCAGGTCGCTGATGAGCTGTTGCCGTCCGACTTGTCATTCTTGCCCGAATTCGATACCTTCTCCCACCACTTACTCACTTCCCCGCTGAACCAGTCCCAGAAATTTGGTGTCTTTGAATCGGAATTGCCATCAGACGGTTTGTCACCGTCTGCCCCATTGTCACCTTCGGGCGGGTGGTCGGTAGGGTGCGGGTTGGGCTGGTTGGTGCTAAGGGTATCTGGTTTGGATGTGGTTGAGGAGGTCTTGGCCGATGTAATGGCCGAGGTAACAGGAGAAGCAGGAGCCGACTGTGCCGGATCAGTGGTAGACACCGTGGTAGGAGTGGTGATAGATGAGGTGGCAAGAAGGGCAGCGGATGAGGTTAGTGTGTAAGATGTCACGGGGTCTACCGGGCTCTCGATCCCGGCTCCCGGTTCGTCATTATGGAGCCCTACCGGCTTCAACGGAAGACGAATTGTGCCGTTATTAGGCGCCGGGGAGATGCCGACAGAGTCGCAGAGAATGTTATAAACTTCAATGTTTTCTAGAGCACCGTCAGTGGGCTTGGTCACACAGTGATATTCCGCAATAGACCAGAAGCAAATGGACTTACGGAAAACTTCAAGCCGGCTGTTCGCCTCATGAGGGAAAGCCGGACCGCGGGCAATGAATATTGCCCTCATCAAGGGGTGCTCATGATCATAACCGTGAAGACCGCGAGGGTGGTACACGGCTCCTTGCGCCTGCGCCTCCTTCAGGTTCATCTCTTTCATATTGACCAAAGCCCAGCCTGCTTTAGGTACGATCCAAAGAGGAGCAATCCGTTCATTCTTTGAGAAATGATATCTCTCCGGCATGTTGACATCACGCAGATAGACCTCGAGGTTCGGGTTCGTTTTCGTTTTCTCAATCAGGTCGCGGTAAATATCCTCAAGCTCATCGGGGTTCTTGGGTCTCAGCCCCACCAGCGGCCAGCCGTCTGTGTGCTCGATCTTACTGAGGTCGACCAAGTCCTCAAGTTGTACAAGTCGGGATATATCAGTGGTCGCCATGCCGTGGTCCGAGACCACAATGACATTGACAATGTCGGTCAAATGCCGCTCCTCCAGTCCCTTAAAGATCTTGTCCATCATCATGTCGACCTTTTCAATAGTAGATCGAATCTCAGTACTGTTCGGGCCATATTTGTGACCGTCAGAGTCAACATTTGGTACATATGCCGCGATAACTTGTGGCCGTTCATCATCTGGCATGTCCAAAAAGCCTAGAATTCGATCAACTTTGTTTCCGAGCTTCTCTTTTCCGTTATACCTATCCATATAGGTAGGTTCAATGTCCAAAACGTGGGCCTCGCTCCCTGGCCACATGTGGATGGCCGTTTTGAGTCCCTGTTTCTGAGCCGAAACCCAGAAGGGCTCTCCGTGCCACCACTTTGGATCCAAACTCCGCGCTGGGTCAGTGTAGTAGAACTCCTCTCGGAGCGTGGGATCCCAGAAGGTGTTACCAACAACACCATGAGCTTCGGGATACAGGCCTGTTGCAAGCGTATAGTGGTTAGGAAATGTGACGCTAGGGAAGGATGGCAGCATGTACAATGGCGACACGCCCTCCTTGATGAACGAACTGAGTCTTGGTGTTAGTCCTCGATTGAGAAAATCGGCCCTGAAGCCATCCAGACTGAAGATGATGGTAGTAGGCGCAAACATGGCAGTGCCATTGCTCACTAGCGGTCGCCTCGAAGTGGCATTCCCCCGCTGTGTTAGTGACAACTTCCACGCCGTCAAAAACAGGATGGCGAAGGCGACGATGATCAAGCTGTATACGAGTATCCATCGGCACCAGTCTCGCTTGCGTCTAGCCTTGGCATCCGCGAAATGCAGCAGGCCTCTTCGGTCGACATCGTCGCTGTCTTCGCGGTCGCTGCTGTCGCCCGTAGAACTTCCGTCTTTCATGGCCCCTTCCTCCATCTCGTACATCAATTCGCCGTCCTCCCCGTGCTGTGCCTCAGCCAGCAGTCTGTCTCTCTTGGCCTGTCTCCTTGCTCGCCGCTTATTCCGCTTGTCGGCCACCAGATTGTCCGTTGACGCTCCCGGCGCGCTAGAGGAACTTCTAGATCGTGACGGCGAAACATCGCTCATGCGGCGCGCAAGCATTCGTAAAGGATTGGGGATTGGCAGGTTAGAGACTGTGCGTTCTAGCTCTTGCTTCCGCCGGGTCTCGGTCACCATTTGTTCCAGCTCTTCCTCCTCCATCAAGACGAGGCGGTCATGGGCAAGAAGCTCGCGGCTGTTGCGCGCACGGAGCTGGCGTTCGTCATCTTCGCTGTCGGTGTCCTGTTCGCTCCGAATTGAAATCGCATCGGCATCATAATCGGAGGGGGAGAGCAGCGATTGCGAGCGGTCTCGGCTAGCCGCAGGGCCTGTTGTCGTGTTCAGCGATCGGAGGGACATGTTCGCATCTCGACGCGGGTTCGCTGGTTCGAGGTTCAAGGAGAGGTTTCGGGATTAAATCTCTTATCAGAGATGGGATTGGGGTAGCATTGTCTAAAGTAGTTGGCTGTTAGACTGCGGATGAAATGATGCATCGAAGTTGTGCTAACATGATCGTGGTCTTTTTTTCTCCTCGTTGGAGAGATGCAGTACCTAGGTAGGTTGGGGGCAGAGGGGGGTTTTCCGTTCCAAAAGGGACCTATGGAACTGGACCCTTGTCAGCAAAAGCCCGGCGTCAGTCGAAATGCCCCTGAAGGTTCTCGGATGAACCCACGCTAAAGGAGTGCCCGTCTTGCCCTGGTCCCGTTCCATTTGACCGCTCGGAACCTTGCCGCTCCATCAGCCCAGGCCCCATGTAACTCGGTCCCACAGCGCGCAACGGGTTCCACGAGGGTACCTCAACAGCCACACGGAACTGTCCAAAAGTCCAGATCAAAGTCTCAACATCCATCTCATTTCGCCTTTCAGTTCAGGAAAAACCAAACCAATTCGCGCCCTTGAGATTCTCTCAACTTTCAGTCGCGTCAACGAGAACAGGTAATTACGTGGCCGAAGCCTCATTTCGGTGTAAGCTGCGACAGACTTGCACCAAGCTTTAAAGCTCAGCTCACCTCAGAGGACTCATGTCTGCTACCAGTATCACCACGTATATTCTCTATTGGACCGGCTGGTCTAAACCTCTAACCTCATCTGACCATCTAAGTTATGCCGGAACCGTACTATCCAAGGTCTTCCATGTCTAACTCATAGCTGCATGACCAAAGCGGAAAAAAGAACGCAGGAGGAACTCCAAGGCGAGGCAAGCCAGCCGACTTCAGCACCAGCAATAGTAATAGTTGTCTTCCCAGACCGTATTCTTGTGCTTGCCGCCAGCCCATCTTAAAGACGAGATACTGTGATCGACATTCTCGTCGATCACGACATCAATATCATGGGGATGCACATCACCCACGGCCTTGCAGCCCATCGCTGTCTCCTCATCCGGGTTCCACAGCAACACGGTCCCCAGACCCCACGTGGTTGCCTCAACCAGTGCGGCTTCCACAAGGACCCTGATGTCATAAATGCGCTGTTGCTGTGTTGATTCTAGCACAGTGACGACCTTCAGAATCTTGAGCTTCTTCCGCTTCCAGTCGTGACTCCAGTATATCCAAGCTCGCCCGTTACTAGTAATGGCCCCCACATTCTCTGGGGCCTTTCCGTCTAACAGCTTTCCTGCGACGAACTCGGCCCGCGCGACCTGCCACGATATCTGAGCAAAGCTGGGCAAGAATGCGACATGCCTTGCCCCGTCGGCTGGGATTCGATCGAAGCGAGCGCTGAGATGAAGCTCGTCCACCTCACAAAGAGTGCGCAGGTCCTCGAGACGCAGGTACCGTATACTGCCGGGTTGGCTGTGTTGGAGGGTAGGTGTCTCGTTGTCACTAGTCGAGGCGGGCGGAATGTAGGTGAGAGTGAGCTCATCTCTGGGGACAACATGCCAGCCCAGGTTCGAATAGTACTGCCGGCCAATGTCGCTGTACAAGACGCTAAGATCGCTGTCCCGATCCATTGCTTCCTGCACACGGCGGAGCAAGGTTGCGGCCATGCCCTGGCGGCGGTAGTCTGGGTTGGTGTACACACTGGCAATACCGTAGCCGTAGCCCTCTCGCGAAACGCCGTTTTCTGAAATCAAGACCTTCTTCCTGGTAGTTTCGCAACTCGCGATAACCTGCCGAGGATATCCCGTCAGGTGCAGTACCCAGTACTTGCAACGCCCGTCCTTGGTAAGCTCCTGTTCCGAAAGGTGAAATTCCTGCGCAACGTAGGTTTCAATGGACATGGGTCGCGCCCAAGCAGCGCCGTTGAGCTTCCATGCTAGCTCTCGCTGCTCCGGTGTGGCCTCGCAAAACTCGGTATCGGCTGCCGTAATGGCTAGCGGTTGTGCCATGATGACTGCGCTGGCTGTGCAGCAATTTGCAAATGACGGTTGGTTGTCAGTGGCAGAGGAAGAGCGTCAATGCGAGTTGAGATTAAGTTAATTGATGGAGGAAGAGACTCGAATGAGGACAGCAACCACAGTTGAAGGACGGAAAGATGTAGTCTGAGGTCCGGAGATTCAAGGTATATAGAAGCAAGGCTGCTCAGCCCGACAGTTGCTTGAAACACCCATCTCGTACGTTCCCCACGTCGGTTGTTCGGCCCGACAGCTGCTCGAAACAAACGTCTCGTACATTTTCCACGTCGTGTTTTCAAGGGCTGTCAGAGTCGCAGAACAGGCTTGTGTCCAAGCTGCTTCACCAATCACTGCACCTCTCTCTTCGTTCTGGGCAACGTCTTAGCGGGCGTCCCGGCATGAGTCACCCAAAACCTAAGAACAAATTGGGTAACGGGGAAACTCATATGAGAATACGATGGCTATGATGCTACCATGACTTTTGATAAATGTTGCACATGATTTTGAGGAATCACCGGCCGCGAAAACGGACCATTGTGCCTGTTAGTGCAGTGGATCCATCAAAAAGCTTAATTGCCGACCTAACCAGCCACAATCCGACCTTCGGTCATCATACGCGGAGCTATCATGCGATGATGTTCGACTTCACCTGCTTCTTTAAGCATCTGCCAAAGGCATCCCGCCCCCCAGCTTCCATACACCTTTGAGTCCTGGAAAACCAAAGCGAAGGGCGTAAAGGTGGACTGACAGCTTGGAATGTTGAACAAGATTGAGCATGAAGGATGAGGTTCTTGTGGATCAGCCTGGTCCAGCAAGGGACAAACTCAACAGCTGCTTTATCGAAAAGGCGGGAAGCATTTGCGGAAACGTGGCGTGCAGTCGTAAGAGTTGCGAGGTAACCAGCTTGCAACGACGGAAGAAGGGGAAAGAAAGAAAGATTTTAGTCTTCACCCGGTAATCCATCATTTTCGATGCCGACCTCGCGTGCCCGCATCAAAAGGCCTTTACCACGGCGGGACCATGTCGATAAACGCTCCGTACTATGTAACCCACTTACCATGTCAAGAAGCGAATCTGGACAAGAGGGATCAAGAAGAGCAGGTAATTGATAATCGTCAGGGCTTGTGTAAGTAGGCGGGTCTCATGAGGAATGTTGCCAGTGAGTGGTGTCGCAGCGCACTTCGTTTGCTTTGCTTGTTGAACAGCAGGTTATGTCGAGACTCGAGACCTTCGATTTAACGATGTTGGTGACGAGAGGTGAGGTGAATGGTCAAGGCCATGATAAGTTCCACTGCAATTGCTGGTGGTTATCGATAAGGCCCACTTACAATGGAGCCTGTACCGGGATAACCCCGCGCTAGCTGTGGCAGACACCCTTGCGTCAGGAACCTTGCGAGCCAAGCCACGGAGGCGGAATAATTTGTGTCCGTAACTTTTCGCCTAGCCCTGCCAATTACTGGAGCGCACACAAAAATTGGTCTGGATATCGATGCAAGGTGGATGACTTGGACTCTTTGACGGCCTCGTAACCAGCATCAAAGGTACGCATATCGAACCCCCCCAAGCCTCTAGCTTATCACACGGCGTTTTTGGCTTCTCTCCTGAACTTTGCGACAATCCGCACTTTTCCCCTGATTCCCGACTTGTCGCTGACCCAGCAAATCCAACTCAGACCGACAAGAAAAATGGCGGATATCCAGATCGGTTCCAGCGCCTGGCGCCTCGTTGAGGTTGGCCGTGTCCTCAAGCTCGAGGGCGGCAGCCTCGCGACCATCGTCGAGATTGTCGACCACAAGCGCGTATGTTTGAACCGAGCATGGAAACCACCGATTTGAATTCAAGACGCGAGGACAGGAAACTAAACGATCATTTTTCGCGATACACAGGTCCTTGTCGATGGCCCCTCGTCCGACCCCAAGCTCGCTGCCCCCCGCGGCGTCGTTTCCCTCGCCAAGACCCTTCTCACCCCCCTCGTCGTCGAGAAGCTTCCCCGTGGTGCCCGCACTGGTGCCGTCAAGAAGGCCTGGGAGGCCGCTGGCATCGATGCCAAGTGGAAGGAGAGCAACTGGGCCAAGAAGCAGCTCCAGCAGGAGCGCCGCAAGGCCCTCACCGACTTCGACCGCTTCAAGGTTATGCGCCTCAAGAAGCAGCGCCGCTTCGAGGAGCGCAAGGCTCTCGCCAAGATCAAGGCCTCTGCTTAATTGATTTGGGATGATTAGATTTGGGAGCGTTTGGTCGGCATGGTTCTTGGGTGGAGGGTTTTTCGAAACGGTCTGCATGAACAACTTCAGCATCAGGGTTGCTGGGATACCTCTCTGCGTCGCATTCGGAAGACCTCTATTGTCACATCATCAGGGTGGCTCGCGGCGTCATAGGGAAAATGCGAATTAAGCCAAAAATGACCCCAAGGTCTATACCCCTAAAAACCACCATTTCTTGGGTTTATCTGAGGAGCTGGAATCAATCAAAGCAAGCTGTGATGAACATATCCGAGCTCCAGACAGGGAAGACCAGATTGTGACCATTGCGCTCCGGTGACTTCGGATCTGGTGTGAAGTGATGGTATGGTTTGACTACGCGTCCGGCGCGGTTGGGACGGGCGACTCGTGGCAGCAGAGGTGGATGGAATGGACAGACAAGGGATACAACGACTTCTTGGTCACGGTTGGTTCCTGTTCGGCTGGCTGTGGGTTGTGGCACACTATCCGCACGTGAAGCTGTATGTTGACGTTCTGACATCCACATAAAGAGATGGGACTTGACATGATAGCACTCCATCCCATGTCACGTTTGCTAAAGGGTAATCATGGCATGCCATTGTCAACAACAGACGTTTCGAATTACTTTATGAACTTTTTACCATTTGGAAACTTCAGTGAAACTGCTGGTGAAGATTGTTCGGCATCGTGAGCAGTTCGGACTTATACAACACACGACGCTATGAGTACATCTTGAAGATGACCTCACTGGTGATGGCCCCCCTGCCAAGACAAATCAAGAGGGCGAGTTACGCTCGGTAGATCCAGAGCAGGAATCTCCAACATCGGCCATTGTGTAGCATACGAAGCGCAACCTTGGAAAACATATCAATGCTTAAGCAAAAGTCAGTTCCAATCCGCAATCATCAACCAACCAGAACCTCTACCGTCTACGTGAACAACTTGGACTACATTGTCGTTGAGGGTAAATGTGGACCGTGTTCATCAAGACCCTCTATATACGCATATAGGGCTCCACAGTCTGGTCAGGTCGAAATTGAACTAGCATGATGATTAGGGTTACCGAGGGGTATCGGACAAAGGAGGTTCTTGGGCAAGCTGGGCAGTGGCTGCTGTGCCCGGTTGAGCGATCACACACCGGGGCCGGGGGGCGTGCACGCACTTTTGGTGAATTTTGGATCCCGAACTTTTTCTCTCCCACCACGCCTTGCGACCCCTTCACAACCCCGCATATCAAACCTTAGCGGTATTTTCTCAACAATGTGAGTGCGACGAGGAGATGCACACTCGTGGTACCCGTCCTTTGCTTGGGGCCGTCGCCCAGGCACGATATTGCCATTTTTGCAGCTCAGAATGAGTGCAAAACAGGACGCATTTGAGCGGTGGTGTGTGTGTGCGATTGTGTGCGGGGCTAGAGAGCTGACCAGTCAATCTGCAACTAGCTATCAAAATGGCCGATCCCAGAGTTGAGGAGCTCCCCGAGGAGGAGGTTAAGAAGACCCAGGTCGAGGATCTCGACAACTCCAGCGATGACGAGTCCGATATCGAGGCTGGCGACTCCAGCCTTCCCGCTGGCTCCCAGGCCGTAATCCACTCCCGCAACGAGAAGAAGGCTCGCAAGGCCATTGAGAAGCTGCATCTCCAGCGCGTGCCCGGCATCACCCGCGTCACCCTCCGCCGCCCCAAGAACGTGAGTTGGGAACATTGGAAGAGCGACTGCTTCCACAGCACTCCTGCCGTCGTGGACAGCCCCGCGATTGGACAGCTTTGTGTTTCAAGGCGGAAGCTTGGAGCCCCCTTTTTGGTGGGGAACTACCATAGCTAACAGAGACGACCAGATTCTCTTCGTCATTAACAACCCCGAGGTCTACAAGTCTCCCAACAGCAACACCTACATGTAAGCTTGCCCGTTCGTTCATCGCGGAGCTTCTCCGGTTACCTCGCCGTTCAGATACTAACTCTAGGACAGCGTCTTCGGTGAGGCTAAGATTGAGGACCTCAACGCCTCCGCCCAGGCCGCCGCTGCCCAGCAGCTCGCCAGCCAGTCCGCTGAGCACGACCACGCCGGCCACACCCACGAGCACGAGGAGGCTGGCAAGGCCAAGGAGGAGGAAGAGGAGGACGAGGGTGAGGAGGTCGATGCCGAGGGTATTGAGGACAAGGACATCGAGCTTGTCATGACCCAGGCCAACGTCTCCCGCAAGAAGGCCATCAAGGCTCTCAAAGAGAACGACAACGATATCGTCAACTCCATCATGGCGTTGAGCATCTGAGTTGTCGTTAGGAGCCGTTGATTGACGTTAAAATATACCTCTTGGCCCACCAACCCCGCCGCCATCCGGCTTCCATTCTGTCTTTTTGCCATTGACGGCCAAGATTCTCATCCTTGACGGCTTAGCGAATTGTTGAGTTCGACATGTATTCATATCATTAGGCCACCTTCTGTCCCTACCTCCTTGACAGCGGTGGATGTAAAAGGTATCATGGTCCATTAGGTCGTAGTTTAAGCTCCACGGGAAATTGGAAGAGCTTCATCTTCGTATGTTCAGATTTGACCTCCTGATGAGACTTCACGGATTCTGTTGTAAGGAGTTTGCAACGTGGTGTGCGTTGACTTGGTTCGTCCGAGACAAAATAGATGAGACCAACCAACAGGTTAGGTAAACTAGTCCATTACCGTTCGCTAAGATCATGAAAATAGGCCGTTGCAAGACAGTGATAGGGATCACAACAACTTGAAAAGACATCGGCTGGAGTCCCATTGATGTTTCTATGCAGGAATTGCCTAGAACTCAAGACCAGAGGTGTAATAAAGACGCCTGGATGCGTACTAAGAGTATACCCACGGTATGATATAAAGGTCTCAACTATTTTGTCTAGGACGAGCTTGGGCATTCCGGTACCTCCCGTAAGGATGAACACACTGAAATGCGCACAGAAACGTCGACTGCAGGGCGCCAGTGCCGTTTGTTAAGTGTGAAATTCAGTTGGGCCACCGGACAAACTGTTATAGCTTCCATTCACTTGACAAATGCTCAATTTGCTGCCTTGGCGCAAAAGTTGTAAAGAGCATCTTCGCCGTGAGTCGCGACCCGATCATCCCACTGGGGTAGAGTCACGTGACGGCTTCGCGATCGCCCGCATAGGCCTGCTTCAACTCTTTGCCGAGTGCAAGCAACGATACTGGCAGCGATTGACCTCCACTCCCTGACCACCTCAGAACCACCGCAAAAATGGCCGCAGTAAGTGCAATCCGTTAGTGGGGAGACTCTGGCCTTGCGACCGTTTGCCATTCACGGGTGGCTCAATTTCGTGGCTGTCAATTGCGCCGTCGAAGCCCCGTCGCCTCGGGTCATCATGATGCCGCAAAGAAGCTGAGCTAATTTTGCCTGTCGTCGAAAAACAGCGGAACGCAGCTCTCAAGGTCGACTGGGCCAAGATCACCACCTCCCTCGGCCTTCGTGGTCAGACCGCGGCCAGCCTCCAGGCTTTCAAGAAGCGCAACGACGACGCCCGCCGCAAGCTCCAGCAGCTCTCGGAGCTCCCCACCACCGTCGACTTCGCCGCCTACCGCAGCACCCTCAAGAACCAAGCCATCGTCAACGAGATCGAGAAGCGCTTCACCTCTTTCAAGCCCGCCACCTATGACGTGAACCGCCAGCTCAAGGCTATCGAGGCCTTCGAGGTTGAGGCCATCAAGAACGCCGAGGCCACCAAGACCAAGGTCGACCTTGAGCTCAAGGATCTCGAGAAGACTCTCACGAACATCGAGACTGCCCGTCCCTTCGACGAGCTTACTGTGGTATGTTCTGGACGTCTGGACGACGGACGAGGACAAGGGCGCATGGAGTGCTGGGATTGGGCCATGATGCTGATCATCGAGTTTGCGAACAGGACGAGGTTGCCGCTGCCGAGCCTTCCATCGACGAGAAGACCTCCAAGCTTGTCTCCAAGGGCCGCTGGTCCGTTCCTGGCTACAAGGTATGTTCATGTTCCAGAACTGGGACTTGGGTGGTGGATGATGCACATACTGACCACGACAACAGGAGCGTTTCGGCGATCTCTCCGTACTATAAATGGCGATCCCTCAGTCAACGGTTCCATTTGTTTATGTACTCTAGCATTGTAGATAGCAGGAATGCGCCAAGGAACTACGGATCAATCGCATCCTCTATCTCCCACTATGATTTCTGACAACCGTTACAATACCTTACGAACCTTCTTTTTGTCACTCACATCCGTTAACGCAGCTAGCTCACTCACTTATCTCCCGGCCGGCTCCGAGGACACTCACCTCACTTTCCTCCCCTTGTTACCTCTCTCATCCAAGCAACCGCCCAAGCCCTCTAGTCATATCTTTATCCGCCTCCAACGTCCTCTCGAACAGCTGCGCCTTCAGCCAGGACGTATGTGGCCACCCGCCCTCACCACATCGATCATAACCCCGACCCCAACCTCCTCCAACGCCTTGACATAATACAGCCCATCCGAGTACAGACTGTTGTTCGAGCACAGCTGGATCCACGTCCTCAGCAGCCTTTTCCGTATTTCATTATTTAGCCTCAAGGCGGCATCCTCTCCAGCCCGTTCCGCGGCCCTGCCCACTTCATTCGCCTGAGCGGCGAGTTCCACAAGGAAGAATGTTAGGCGATGGTGTGCAGTAACCGAAAGTGCAGCGGCATGTAAGGATCCAGGCCGCTGAAGGCGTCGTTAATGACGGGAGACAGCGGAGGAAAACGCCGTAGATGGTTGGTGCCGCAGGCAATGGCGTGCTGAAAGACAAGGGCGGCGAGTTGGCTGTCGGAGGACATTCCTGCTAGGATGGTTTTCTGTGGCTGTGTGTTGTTATCGCTATGCCGATGTTGGTGTTGGTTGAGGTTGAAGGTGAGGACGGAGAGGCAGTCGAATAGGCTGTGATTTGCAGAGCAGGTCGGCATGAGACGGTAGGCAAGTGAGTAGACGTCTCTGATCGTGGGGAAAACTGGTGATATTGACGTTTTGGGTTGTGGTGAGTGATGTCGCTTCCAGAATTCAAAGGCAGGAGAGCTTCCTCTCTGTCGGCTTCACCTACATACAGTCCGTCACCATGGGTGTGATGGACCATGAGATCTGGGTGCCCCTGAGCTTGGGAAGACGCTGCAGGGCTGTCTCGTGCTTGGGGAAGCGGTAAAATGCTCATAGTTTATCACTGGGATCTGGTGACGGTTTTCTTCATCCGCGGACAGCGAGGCGAATGTCAATGGGACGGTGAACTCGGTCTTGGTCGCGTTAAGGAGAGATGGCGATCCCGAGCTCCAGGGGCTAGTATGTTGAGCGATGAGTGAACAGCATTCTGCTGCGAAGGCGGTCTTGGTGTTCGGCTGTGGGGAGCTCTCGGCGTGATTTTTTTTAAGACTGGATTTCTCATCGGAGGCGAGCCATACCGAGTATGGGGACGCCCGGAAGAAGGGGAGTGGGGGGCATTCTGGAGGAAGATGGAGTTCAATTTGGTCTTCTTGTTTGTGAACGTTCAAGGAGGTAAAAGTGTTGTCGGCTATCCGATCGAACGGCGTGACGGTGTCTCACAGAAATGCGGGGAAAGATGAGTGAAGTTGGCTGTTCAGCTGGTAAGGCAGACACTACCTATTCTGATGTGCTCACATGGTAGGTTATCCAGGGAGTATCTCTCAACTGGAGACCATGTTATTCGCCTTAATCGGAAGCTAGTCCTATTGGAAACCAATCGTTTGTTGCGAATGCAAGTTCTCTTTATGTAGTATGCGAGCTCACGTCGACCCGTTCTTGAATGAAGCTGACAACACTCGCAGTATACCCTTGGGTTAATTACTCTAATACATCAAAAGACCATGCCATGGCTTCTTGGTTCTCGCCAGGCTTTGGTGATAAGGACAGACGTCGTCTTGTCATCTGCGAGTGTCTCCTCCTGCGGTTCATATGTCCCCGATGAGACTTTTACGTGAAGTTGCCTTTCGCTTATCATTTCGAGATTCCTCCATACCGAGGATGGCGCATCATACCTGACACCTCCTCTGGTTTATCATCCTCAGGCACATGTTCCATGTATCATGGCATTATGTTTCACGATTCCTATCCATCAACCTACCGTACGAATCCTGTTCATAGAGCGCTGTGGATCCAATACTTAAGACTCCATAAACAAACAGGGAAACCGTCATAATTTACATCCAGACGGCCGTCATAGGTTATTCTTCAAGTCCTGGGTTATAAGTGATCACAATCTTCCATGCGTCTGGAGTCTCCTTGAGGTAGGTAGGTAGGTAAAGAACTCCAGCAGTAGGAGTTCATCTAATATATGCCATCGTAATCGCCGCCTGAGGAAATTCAATTTTGCTCGTAGATCAACAAGTCAGACCTATCCTCTTCCCACCAGAGGATTCGCTTCTATCTGGTTCTCTAGTGGTAACGCAAGTATCACCAATGTTGAAGGTTGATCTCTAAACAACATGTATTAATCTAGAGTTGCAAAGGACTGACAAGTCCATTACAGGCTGCGTACGACTTAACATAACTATCCGCCTGCCGCAATTTCTGCCATTGTTCCTTCCATCGTTCTTTCCACCATTTCTGCCGCCGATCTTGCCGTCTGCGCGGCACGCCCTTCGGTCAGAGGTACCTAGTTCCCCCATGACAGACATCGGATGACGGATGAGACCTTCCCGCCGTCCCGCGTACCTTCCATGTCTACTGGAATACCTAGACCTGACCCAGGTACTAGTGGCAGACATTATATAAGATTTGTTATCTAGTAGCCTCTCTACCATAGCGGGGAGCCCTGTGGTTACATTCTATGGCGCAGTGGTTACAGTTGATGAATAACTTAACGCGCCGGTTTTCATAGGTCTGACAGCTGGGGCATTGTCGTTCGTTCTACAAGCCTACCTGGGCGACTTGGCTTTTTTTATTCCGTTATTAGATGGAGGGACAGTTGGGAATGTTGAAAATAATGGCATTTGCATTTCTCTTTGCCATTTTGGGGTTTCGGACAGGGTTGTTTGTTTGTCGATAAGGAGGAGGTTGGAGATGGATGGCACTTGGGAGGTGTGGAATGGGTGATGTGATGTTATGTTTATCGGCATCGACGAACTGTGATCTCGCTTTCTTTGCAGTGTACATCCAATCCAGTCTCTTGGTAGGTACCTTCGAGACCTCAAGATTGCTTAACGAATCGTGAAGTGCACATGTGTACCCTACCGCCGCCAACGAGTTCAGAGCCCGCAAAGGCTGCAATCAGAAGCGAAGGCACCATCATAACTCTAATGAGCTGTTCCCACCTTCGATGGCACACTCCGTAGATGTTCCTCGCTGCGGTTGATGGTCCCCATCATTGAAACACTACCTACTATAGACCTCGGCAATTATTGCTCTCCAAGTCCAATGCTCTCTAATACTTTCAATGCTTCCAAGGCTTTCTGTTGCTCTCAAATATTCTCGATACTCCCTGGTAATATATAGTGAGAGGAATGTTTCGATTATTGATGGAAGAAAAGCTGCCTTACAGGTGATTTTTTTGTTTCCTGAATCCTCGATTTGTAATGCTCGTGTGGTGTTTATCGATCGGTAGCTATCTCATAACCTGTGAACATCTGAGGTTAAGTAGGTAAATGTAGACAGCCGCGAAGTAGTAACATTATGTTACCGCTTAACAGAGTCATTCACACACCTGTCGCCTTTACCAAGCTTTTAACCGTCTTGATACATGTACCACTACATGCAACAACACGAATTGATTATCTGCGGACTAACGAGCCGGTTCGTTCCCGTTCGATGTAACCTTACCAACGTCTACGACAGTCGCCTCTCAAACTTCATCTGCAATTTGCCTTGGAACGACGGGCAACCTTCAAGTAATCTTCCTTGTTTTTCGGCCAGGAGCGCCGTCCTTGTTGATGGGTAGTGACAAACCGGATGTTTCGTTCCATTCGGCGTGGAATTTTCATGATGGTTTACATCAATTGAACAAAGATAAAGACTTGTGACTTGTGAAGAGGCTTGGTAGATAGGTCTTGAAAGCTTTCTGTAGCTATGCCATGTCGTCACGGACTGGGCAAGAGGCCTCTATATAATCCAATGGTTTTATGCTGGTTGGGATGTGAAACGAATCTCGCACACAAATAATAATAATACCTAGCCTTATTCCCTGGCCATAATCTTAGCACAGCGCCATAATGGCATGGGGCCCCTCTTCAGGTTTTTAGTAGGCAAAACCTTGCGACACTCGCACATAAAGCTGTGATATACTTCAGTTATATGGTTCGTTTCTTGACCTCTTCTGTCATGATTGTATGGTCTATTATAGTTCGAGCTCCGACTTCTTGACTGGGCTACCTTTATGCTTTCACAGCTGAGCTGGACAAGAACGAGATCAAAGAAAATATGTCCCGTCCGGAACTTACCACCGGGCTATCTGCTCACGGACTTGCAGACAGGGGTTCTGCAGTTTTCATTAGCTGTTGGGTTGGCGAGATTAACATGTGAGACAACAGTTGAGTGATATCACAATGGAGGACAACTGGGCATAGAATGAATGTTGAGACGTGGTTGACACAATGATGGCTCTATTCCTAATCACTACGCCATGCCATGCCTCATCATACGATGTATGATGTGTATGGACTCCCATTTCCGCCCATTCCTGTGTGGGTATTTCCCAGTTCCAGGTTCCCATTTCCGGACCTTCCCTTCCGAGAACTTGACCAGCGTACCGGAGAGAACTCGGCGGATGGAGAAAGAAGAGATATTTGCAAACAGATCCCTAACCCAACGCCAATGCCACTTCCAACTTGTGAAGATGAGTGGCTGAAATGCCTGCTACCCTTTGATCGATGCAGAATGGGGTTGTTAAGACACTTTTGAAGAAAACGGTATCAAGGGGGAGACAAAATCATGAAAGCAAACAGAAAAAGGAAAAAACAAAAGACAAAAGAAAAAAAAAAGAAAAAAAAGAAAAAAACCAAGGCGCCATACCCATGGATCCCCAACCCCATTCCCAAAAATGCAGTGACCGACCGAACCCCGGACCCGACCTGCGACCCGGTTCCAAAAGTTGATGCTTGATGTGACAAAGGAAATGAGTGAGTTTGTGTTACAGACGCAAGTGTTGTTGCTTGTTGTCGGGAATAAGAAATGGTACAGAATCAAGTGAGAATGACAAATGGGTTGTGTGTAGGTAATACAATCCATCCCTAAGCAGATAGTAAAGGGATCGGATGAGAAGAGAGGTATGAAGTGAAGAACAACACGAGCACGGCACAAGAGAGAGGAAAGTGGTTGGAAGACGGACGGATGGAGGGCGAGAGTAAAGAGAGAGAGAGATCTTGAGATCCCAAAACTTCAATCCATATCAAGATCAAAGCACTCTTCCTCATCAGCCATTGGCGCGTCCAACTCAAAGATGACGCCTCTCCTCTTCCAACCGCCTCTCTTGATGAAATCGTCAGCGGCATCCAGACCTCGTGGGCGTGCCATGGCTGCCGAGACCTCCTTTTGGGGACCCTGACGAGGCTTTGGTGCCACCGTTAGGCCGACACAATAGTTCGAATCCATCGAGTCGCTGCTGAAGCTGCTGCTGAAGCTGTCGGTGCTCGGAGTGGGAGAAGAAGGCGATGCCACGCCTGCTGAACCATGTGCTGAAGCTGATGTACCTGGCGCCGACTTGTTGGGGTGAAAGCCAAAGTCGAAGCCGTCGTAAATGACCGTTGTTGGCGTGGTAGGCTGGTGAGAGTGGTGATGTACACGTGGCATCGTCGTATAGTGATGCTGAGCGTGATGTGGCTCGGGCAGACTGCGCGAGGGCCGGCGTGGTCCATCCTCACTGATGTTCAGAGATGGCCGATGAGTGACGGTTAGGTCGGGAGGATGGCATCTCAGGGGATCGAAGGCCATCCTCCCGTTGCTGCTGGTGGTAGAGGAGCGGGAATCCATGGATGAAGCATCGCTTGGGTATCTGGCGTGCTCGACCTTGCTGAACGAGTGGCCGGACCTCATGGAT
Organism: Neurospora hispaniola; assembly: GCF_033458365.1. Taxonomy (NCBI): domain Eukaryota; kingdom Fungi; phylum Ascomycota; class Sordariomycetes; order Sordariales; family Sordariaceae; genus Neurospora; species Neurospora hispaniola. Next base: position 3,472,184 of record NW_026944407.1, on the reverse strand, counting down.
TTATGGCTCCGGAAACTTCGGAGCATCTTGTGATTTTGCGTATGGTGATGATGGCTGGTGGTTATAGGGATGCAGAGCATAGCCTGATGCGGACTCGAACAAATGGCGAGAGACAAGTTCTTCGTGATTTGCAATGTCGGTAGTGGTGAAGCGACTGAGCTAACCCCAGCTACTGGGCGAGCCGGTTGGAGAACATCGAAAGGAGGAGGGGGGCAAGGGAGCTTTATTTAGGTGGCAGCGTGGTGTACTTGTAAGCCAGCAAGCGGGGGAATCCACCGGAGCTTTGGACTAGTAAAGACGTGGACGCAGCAAAACCGAGCCAGATAAATCAACTGTGCGTTATGCTAAAGAGAAACAGGCCGGGTGGAGCCTGTCTAACCAATGGGGTACTATGAGCACCTTGGCGTCTCTAGCGTGCACTATGATATTTCTTACGATGCGCCAAGAATATGGTAGAAGAGTTAGAGAACGTAAGAGAACGTGAATAGGGCGTGGATGGGAGGAACCACGAAGCGTCTATTCGAAAGTTGAAGTCTAGGAGCTGAAGACCTCGCTTAAAGGAGGAACTTTCAGATGGAGAGCTATCGGGAGCTTTGGATCCAGAGAACCGCCGCCATTATGCACGCCTACATAATACAGCTATTCCTCCAATCATCCACCACAGCCTTGGCTTCTTAGCTTAAGCCTGGCTGTCAGCTTACATGACTCCACACCGCTGGTTTATCAGGATACACAGTTGATTTATCTGGCTCGCAACAAACCTCGTGAATGCTTTGCTAGTGTAGCTAGCGTACCTCTAGGTAGTGTGATGTAGTGTACACTAGACAGATTGCCTTGCCAGGTCGACTAGGAACAGGGTATTGGGATTTCCCATGGGAGTGAGGGGTGCCACCGTGCCTCTGTAGATCGCGCGCCCCCCTGACATGGCAAAACAAAATGCTGTCTGTACCTTGCATCTCCGCATGTGGGTTCCATTCAGCTGTCTTGCCCTGGAACGTATTCGTGAGCGCCGGACTTCACCACACATCCTACAAAATTCACCTACAATTTTCTGATATCACAAGTAGGAAGTCGGGATAAACTAGTGTATTTTTCAAGCTTCATACATTACTTCCTACGTCCTTGATTCTAAAATGGTTGTGTGGTTATTTTTCTGTGTTGATTTGCAGACCTCAACTGCAAGAACCACGCTAACAAACGTTCCGGGTTGAAGTGGTGTAATAGTAAGGGTACCGCGTTGACATGTGCGAAACAAGTCACCACCATGTTTTCTTCCTATCAAAAAGTCCCAATCAAGCAATGAACCCCGTGCTACGTTACTCTGTGGATACCTTGCTGGCAGCCTTCCACTCCCAAGCTCCCTATCAGGAAGAGTAAAAAAAAGGAAAAAAAAAAGAAAAAAAAGAAAAAGAGCATGTGTTGACAGGGTACGTCATGATCGGGCATTGCACGAATGCCATCATCGATGCAGTCATAGGGCCTCCTGATCACTGCAATTGTGCCCCCCCTGCTCGTTTCAAAAATTCACCGTTTCTGACGCAAAAGATCAACTGCAGCGCTTGCGGGCCGCTCAGTGGACGGATGACAGGACTACCAGGAAGAACGATGATCTGGGGAGAAATGCTACCTGGAAGGGACTCTCAGTCTGTGATAATCGAGAGAGTGTTCGCATCTGATGCCTCTGAGGGAGTGATATCTGTGCATGTCTGTGCTCTTCCCTTCGGCGAACGATGAGACCTCCAAAAGGAAAGAAAGCACTTGCACCGGGCATGCTAGGTTGGTTCACGTTTACAAACTTCCGTACTGTGTATATCGGCGAGGTCGGATCTCGCGCTCGGCATGGCCTGACAACCATCGGTGACTGCAAAGATTTTTTTTCATCCTCCGCAGTTCCCTCTGCTCGCTCCCTTCCAAGCCTTTCTCTCTTCATCATAAGCCCATCATGACAAATATCCCACCAGCTCATATCCACACAGACACGGCCCAAGACGTCCAAAAGAACATAACTCCGGCTTACACGGGCAGGGAGTGGCAACTGGCATCCTCCAAAGCTCCACAACACAGCTCGTTTTCAACCGTTTGAAGCCAGGCAGCCAGTCTCCAAGCCCGAACGCATCGCCTCATCGGCATGTAATTCCCAGGTGTTCGTTCGCCGCTGGGCGATCCGGTAACCGAGCAGCAGGACAGCAGCAGGCATTTACGGCACCCCAGTTGGGACCAGGAATGCTTGGCTCTGCATGGCATTGCAAAAAGCGTGGAAAGCATGCGAAAACAAAAACTCGAATCTGTTGGCAAGGTCATGCTGCACCCTCTGATTGGTTTGACAGCAAATTAGAAAGATCCAAGCCAAGCCTTTTGCCAAGGACAGGCAAGACACTCAGGCACACACAGCCTGCAAGGCTGTGATTCCTGAAATTCCGAGCAGCGCTGTTGGAGTGGGTGTTTGCAACGCCATCATCCACATTGGTGGGCTGTGATCACTGGCGTTGTGTGTGATGACTTGATGAACCTGATGACTGTGAAAGGGTGTGCAGACTTGTGAGTGCCTAGCGTGTGTTTTTAGCGTTGCGTGGAGAACTTCTGTGAAGCTGTGTGAGGATTATTGATCGGCTTTGTCGTCCGCACCATTTCCTATCTCGGACTATAAGTCGCCGAACCCTCAAGATGCCGTGCCGAATGTGCATGGGTTCGGGGGATTCCATGTGCGCGTTAGACAGTAAATTGGTCGTGATCGCCGGGAAAGAAAAAAGAAATAAAAGAAGGATACAAACAAAAAGTTGCAAATCGAATAAACAAACACCCCTATACTTCCCGATCCCGAAAACATGGTCAACATGGGTTGTTTTCTAATGCCAAGAACCTCCGCCGGCCAGAGGTTTTTTTTTTTTTTTTCTTTTTTTTTTTTTTTTTTTCCAAGGTCCAGTGTCTTGCAGGACGTACCATAGGACCGCAGGATATGTAACCACCTCTTGCTAAACAATTATTTGATCGGATTATAGCACGATTTCGCTCATAGGACCCACGAGTTCAGCAATCGCGGAGACATGCAGTAGTATCGATCTCAATTCGGAGTCAGCTTGCTTACCAGGCATCAGCTTAACCCCCCTGCCTCTCACGATCCAAAAATCTCATTCTTACACTGTAGTCACTACTGACTACACTACACGACTATGTACATACGGCGAGTCTGGCGAGGTCCAGAAAAGTGGGGGAAGTACACTACTAAATTTCAGCTTGACCTCATCTACGGCTCTAGCGTACCGAGCTTGCAATTTCTCCCAACACACAAAAGTGCGTGCTGTAGAGTGCGCGTGCCTGAAAATCACCCCTTTATTGCGTTAAGCTGCAAAAAACCTAATCACACAGATCGAGCTATTCCAGACTGGACGAAGCTTATCGTGATCCCCGGCGAACATCGTAAAGTGTCGTGAGTTGTGATTTGGCCTTTTTTTTTTTCTCCGAAAAGCGACGGTGTGATGCGATGCTCAACTTGCAGAGTGCAGTTTCGCTTCCCCCGTCCTCCCCTCCCCTCGATCCCAACTGGAGTTTGTCTGTTAAGCTGAAGGGATCTTCAGTCGGGGACCTGAATGGAGCTTTATTTTGCTTTTGCAAACCTTTGTGTCCAAGTGTTGATCTCCGAAAGCTATTGTAATTGGTATTTCGAACTCCCAACAGAGTACATTTCCTACCGACATAGTGTACATAGCATACACTACACTACGCAGTACATACTAGGTGTGATGGCGTCATAGCTGAGGTGTGGAGAGAACACCTCCACTCCACTGTATGTGGATGTGTACCTGCGTAAACCTCGTTTCACTGCAGCTGTGTGTCTTGGAGGTTTGCTTTGTCTCCGTCGTCAACAACACCACCTTGCGCATCGCCCGAGGTGATGGGCAAGAATAATCAGTGCATGTCTAAGCTCCCTCGAAGAGAGTCTGTCAGTGCCGCGAATCGAGTTTGTGACACGTTGCACAAATCGAGCACATAAAAGCGTCTCGCTTTGTGCGGCGGGCTGCCATATACAATGTTCGCTGTGCAGACACTCTTTGAACGGGACCTCTGCGTAAGCGTTCAGTATGACCTATCAAAACCCTCTACGATGATTGTGAAAAAAAAAAAAAAAATAAATAATAATAATAATAATTGGGCCGTCGATTTTTAACATGCTCTTACGGCTTCAATTCAATCAAATGTCCCTTCTCAGCTGCTAACCCCGGAGTGCTACGCAAAGAATTTCTACAAGGCTCCATGGTGTCGGCTTCTCGGCTAAGAAGGGATAACGCCTTCCAGGACGCCGGGACGCCGGGGGGCGCAGGGCGCAACGGACATCGTTGATGATAACGGACAGACTTACCTCTTCGGGGATTTCTTGTCGTCAAACAGCGTCTCAGATTTTCCATCGGTTCATTTTCCGTATCTTCCAGAATTGAAAGATACGTCCTGCTGGTTGTCCACAAAGTCATCTGTAATGTAGTGTACGCACCGGGTCGAAAGGCGTCGAGGTACTTACGTCAAAGATAAGCCTCGGCCGGCGGATCGGCAACCAATAAGGCTTATCAAATCCGCATCCTTCCTTTTCTGCTTTTCAATACAGGCAAATCGACCAAGTTTATAAAGACCGTTCCCAGCTTTAGGTATTGATGATCATCACGCCTATGACGATATGGCCAGTATTGCAGTGTACAGCTATGCAGGAGATGATGTTATGTATGGCCCGCGCACGTCAGACATGTGTCAAGTCTCGCTTTATTTTTGGACCTCTTTCCGGTAAGATCTTCTTCTGAAACGAGACCGAATGCGACAGTGAGGAAAATGATGTTGTGCATTTCCCAGTCGGTCATGTCCTTTTGCAGGATTGCCATCTTGCAGCGGAAAAGCAACATTCTGACGTTCTTTTTCCAAAGAAGCAATGCAATGACCGTGACGCACAAGGGAGCTTTTCTGGAAGTGCAATGTCTGTCCTAGGTATTCGCCATGAAGGCAGCTTAGCAAACCTCAAACAAGAGTTGTAGTAGGTCTAGATTTTTGTCCTTTCCCTCCAGCTGGGAGAGTTCTCCCTCCCATTGTTCCCCCTTTTGGACACATGTCCAAGCCCAATTGCACAGATATCTGCTGCAGGTGCACCAGCAGCATTAGCCATCTTGGTTCCTGAGTCACCCGTCGTCGGTGGCTTCGACCGGGCTAAGGTAATAATGTGTGTGTGTGTGCACCGGCATCATGTCACGCGGCTGACAAGAACGGCGCAATATCCGCTGCTAGTTCAGGTACCCGTCACGGCAACTGACCAGTCACATTTCCCGTTCCACAAATCCGTGCTATCGGTAGTCAACCTGATGACCTCTCTCAAGCCTCCCTTGACCGTGCTGCCGTTTGATGCTCTGGCGTACCTGCTCTCCAAAGTGGCGTAGAAACCGGACTGAGTGTGCTACCTCGGCCTTAGTGAGAGTTGCGCCCAAAACATAAGACAGTTCGCCGCCTTCTCCTGCTGAGACCTTTTTGTACTCCCCCAAAGGGCATCTTGCTGCGCAAGGAGGGTCAGAAGCCGAACCCGTATAAGAACTAACATGCCTCTCAGTCATCTTTCTCCCTCCAAAAAGATATACGGCTCAGCCTCGACGCCTTATCGCACTTGAGCCAATCACAAGAGCCCCGGGCCCCTTGGGAGCGCTCCAGCCCATTGGATGAATAGCCCTTGATCGTTGCCGAGTACGGAAGTTCAAAGATGTTCGTTTTCCTTCTCCCTGCTGATCATAAAGTGCCTTTTTATTGCCTTAAATCGACATGACATTCGGGTCGCAACCAGGGTTGTTGTGGTATTGTCTGATGTGTGTGTGTGTGTGTGTGTGTGTGTGCGCATAACGTCTTCAAAGCAGACCATCGGACTCTCCCTTCAGGCGTTCGACACGCTTTTGTTCCCAGTTGTCGAGATCCTTCGCCGCCAGTCTCTGTAACCAGGATGTTAGCAAACTTGATTTTAGATATAGGAAAGCGCCTCCTAGGCCATCAGAAGCTCAGTGTCGAGACTTACGTAGTACTCCTCACGAATGTCCACCCTGCGCTTCCTCTGACCCAGACCCAACTCCTCTTCACGCGACACCTGTCGGACCTTCCGGTCGTACTTCTCGTAACGAATCGCGGCGGCAGGGGTAAGGATGAAGGAGCCGGCAACAATGACCGACATGAAGGGAAGACCAAAGAGAAGGAAGGGGTGCTTCTTCATCATTGCACGGTATTTGGCGGCGAAGGTGTTGGTGTTCGCCGTCGAGGGAAACTTTTTGCTTTGGAACGTCATTTTGCCGAAGAAGCCTTGCGCAAGCCGATGATCATAGGTTGAAAGTATTCGATATATGATGATTGTCGCCTACAGTTGGAGGTTAGGTCGACATCCGAAGTGAGCAAAAACGTCACGGTTCAGCAAGCATTCGATGTCAAAGTCGAAGAAGCATTGACGGAATGATGGATGTGACGACGGGGCCGGAGTATGCAAAAGCTCAGGTTCAGGTGGGGCCCGTATGCACCGAAACCCGACGTGGTTGCGGATGGGTCATTGTGGAGGGTTAGGGTTCCACTACTGACACCTACGACGACAAAACTCACAAGAGAACTTGGACAGAACTTCACCTGCGATTGTCTCCCAACAAATCTTAAAAAATACATGAATTGCAGTAGATATGTGTTGAGAGAATGTAGAGCTCACTGAATTTTCTATACACAAGATTCATTGTGCTGGTATACGTAAACCAATCGACGTCTCGACAACGAGGACCAAACACCTCGCCCATCGCCAAATGGGGATACTAAAAGCCGACAGATAATAATCATCACACGTAACCTTAACAGATACCTCACCACCTCAGTAAGCACCTGTCCTCTTTTTCCACTCTCCCGCCTTCACAACCTCCACCTCCCTTCTCCCCGTCCTAACCGGCGTCCCCGCCTCCACCCTCAACCCCGGCACCTTTGCGTCCTTCTTCCCCGTAGCCCAAACCGCCACGCCCACCCAATTCTCTCCTTGATAATTCAATATCCCCTCAGGAACGGGGAAGCTACTCTGTGGACCGATGTGGCTTACGTACCGTCCGTACTGGAAACCATTGACATAGAGCCAGGCTCTATACTCCTGTCCCGACTCCAAAGAGGTGGAGTTGTCAAAAACGAAGCGGAGGGGAATATCATACTGAGAAGAAGGGATGGAGAGGAGGAAAGAGGTGGTGTAGAAGGCTACGCCTGGTGAGGAGAGGCCTGTGAAGGGGGTCGAGGCATTGGAAGAGGAGAAGGAGGAACTAGGAGGGGAGGGCAGGTGGTAACCTTGTCGTTCGATGAAAAGACCGCCTTCGTTCAGAGGACCGCGGGCTTTATCGCGGTATTGCTCGCCGCCTAAGTTGCCGGTGAGTTTCCAGGTTATGTTGGATGTGGGCAAAGTGGTGTTGGTATTAGAATTAAGGGAGTAGTCCAGAATGCCCCGCGGAAGCTTCATGGTGTCATCGCCAACTGTCCAGTCCTCGTCGAGACCCATATTGTCGACCAGCACAGTGAAAACGTAGTGTTGTCCTGCGACGAGCGGGGAGGGAAGGTCGTACGTGTCGTTGTGCACCGAGGCCGCGCCGCTACCGGGCCAGCTGCCCACAAAAGAAGAGTTGAGCCAGACGGAGGAGCCAAAGGCGCTGCCGCCTATCGTGGAGATGAACAGCTTGGTTTCAGCGCCCGTGGCAGTGAAGTGGCCGCGAAAGAGCAGGGCGCCGGTGTGGAAGCCATAATCGGAGGCGTAGAGGGAGACGGGGGTCTTGAGCGGCCCGACGTAGGTGTTGTTGGTGGATTTGAGGTTGGCCGAGGGCCAGGCTGAGTCGTCATAGTCGGGTTGGATCTCGGGGAGGGAGTCGATGTAGTACCATTTGGCCGTGGAAAGGTCGGGCAAAGAAAAGAATGGGGCCTCGTAGTCAATTTCAACGATGTAGTTGCCCTCTGAGTTTACTCGGTACTCGGTGGTCTCCCCGTTAATTTGGAGCTCGGAAGCACCAAGGGGCACGCCGATCACTTCGAGTGTGGTTGTGGTGTTGAAGTCGGCTTGGAGTGACAAAGAAGTGCCATTGATGGAAGCAGATCTGATGAGGTATCCACCATGTACAATCAAAGAGGACAATGAATTGGTGATCTGGGGTGCCCAGTAGTTGTATGCAGTGTTGCGATCTAGTTCGTCAATTCGTTAGCAATGAGACACTCCGAAATATGGGAGATCAAACTGAACCGACCCAGAATGTAGATATGCAGATTTCCTGCCTTAAAGATCCTCCTTTCGGAGTTCGCCTTCCACTGTACAACAGTGAACGATTTCTTGTCATCCTTCTTGACCGTTTTCACCTGCACCGGTGGGCCTGTTGATGTCCACTTGACTTCATCGGCAATTGCAAGCTCGTGCGTTTCTCCTTCACCACCATACACCACTAACACCGTTCTATTGCTGAACTTCTTCCAAGTAAAGATCTCAGCTGTCGAGTAGATCAATTTGTGGTCATCGACAGAATAATCCGCGACGTGTATTTTGCTGTCTCGTCTGCTCAAAGTGAGGGAACCGCCCAGAATGGGGATACTCAAATTTCCAGCCGAGGTTGGCAGCGAGAGGGTGTAAGGGGTTGAAGCAAGCGTCTGATAGTCGGTGTGGCGAACAACGTAAAACGAGCCTCCCTCCGGGGTATAGTTGACTAGAGCAGTTACAGTGATGTCCGTGTTCGGGCTGTAGATGCCCGTTCTATTGCTAGTGTCAGGTGTAGCTGTGAGGTATCCAGGTGAAACCTTTAGGAAGTTGGCTTCCAGTTTCAACTCCGAATACTTCTCGCGAGAAACGGTACGATCCTCGGCTATGGCAGCAGCATAGTCGTATGAGGTGTAGCCTCCCGGATGCCCCAGGTTACCCCAGTTGGTGCCTCCGAAAATCTGCTCTGGTTAGGCCTGAAGTTGTGAGGCGCGTCTTGGGGAGTAGCATACCATATATAGGTTAAAGATGGTAACGCCAGAAGCAAACATGTTCTTGTAGAAGACACGGACTTGCTCATGGTTAATGAGTTGCTCGCACTGGTCAAAGCCATATCCACCCCATGGGTCAAAACTGCCTCCCTGTTCGAACAGTCAGCCTAAGTTCGGTGGACTTTGAAACTTGGTATTAAAATACGTACCTGAAACTCTGGTACGGTGTATGGAGTAGAAGGGCTAAATTTCAGGTGCTGGGCACGGTACTGCGTAATCAAGTTACCCAAAGGCCATGTTGTGGGATTTTTGCAGTCGAAACCCAAGGGATAGCCATCGTGCCCTATGCACATTGTCAGTCAAGCGTATCCTCAGTCCTTAGAAGATCTCACGTACCGTAGATATCAACCTCTCCTTTTCCTGAGCCAGGTAGATTGTGACCCCCAGTCCATGAAGCATCGTTGCTCATCATAGGGAGCACAATACCGGCGTTTCGCGCCTGATCAATTACATATTGCATGTAGTCAGGATCCGGAAATTTAACGCCTGAAGCGGCACCGGTATACTCGTTCTCGGGTTGGTACAAGATGATGGGGCCACCGTTGGTTATCTGGTACTTGGCTATGAGCTTGTCGACGTTCGCGACGTAGCTTTTGGCTTTGTCAGTCCAGTTTTTATATGGAAAGGTTTGATTGTCGAGGCTCTTCACTTACTTGTCAGTAGCAGCGAGGTACTCTGGGTCTGCAGTCCTCAAGTGTCCTTTGATTCTTTGGAGCCAGCCTGGAAAGCCGCCTCCAGACGCCTCGGCATCTGTAGGGTTGTAAGCAAGCTGCACTCGACGTGTTTTCATATGGGGGAGTCTCACTGATGTAAGGTCCAGGTCTCGCGATTAGGTACATGCCCGCCTCCTTGGCCGCCTCGAAAAATGCCGAATAGTCAAAGATACCTTCACCACGGAAGATTCCCGGTTCTCCCTCGAGTAATGCCCAGTCGAGATAGAAGGAGACGGTATTGAGGCCGAGAGCCTTGACCTTCTGGAAAATATCCAGCCATAATGACGGAACAGGCAAGCGAAAAGGATGGACCTCGCCGCTGAAGATCATCAACCGCTCACCTTTGATGAAAAGTGAAGAGTTATCGAACGTGACGATATCCTGCAGAAGTGTCTGCGGCTTCAAAGTCTCGGCGTGTCCCAAACCTGCCGCTGCAGACACGGCCAACAGGACGGAGAGCGGCCTCATGATGCGATCCTTTGCCGCGAATTCACAAAGGAGAGTTGACAAATCGCAGATGCAGCCACGATGGAAGGAAGACGCAAGAACCAGGCATTTGGAAACCCCTTATATCTGTAGTTTGTTTCCACTCAGTCTATGGTGTCATACGTACCTCAGATATTTTCCAATGGACGGCTACCTGCTAAGAATAGCTTGACTATACCAATTGGCGTAGCTACGCCGCATCCAGCCTCCCTTAGCCCTCCCCCCGTCTGCTTTTGAGGGTATACCGCATACAATAACCAGGACTCACCTCATACAAGCCGGATTTATCTGAACACAGAACTAAGCTCAACATAGCCTAGTACATGAGATGACGATGGGGCACAACAGACCTGCCAGCTGTTCTGAATGGTTTGCAGGCCCAGATCTGCTAGACCGCAAGGGGAATGAGATAAATCCGGTTTGGTAGAAAAGATGCGGTAGTCCCTTGGTAACGCCGTAGCCGAACGATACCCAACCGCTGTGTTGTTGAGCATTGCGACCCAGCGCCATGTTGTGCGCATCGGATGCCGGCTCGACTGTGGTGGATTTTGTCATTAAGCCGAGGCGGGAGATGCACGGTAGGCGCAGGAACGAGATAAGATCAGCGGCATTTCAAGTTCGCATGCTGAAGTTTACAGGTTGGACCGACCTAAAAGGGCCGGAAGCTGGTGCGTGATTCGTGGGGTATTTGGCCGTGTATCGGTGCATCTCGAATTCGCTGCAGATGAAGTCATGTGAGAAGACGTCGGTTGTTGACCAGGAAGAAAAGGCGGCCAATGCTACTGGAAGTTTGGCGCTGGACGGAAGAAGGCTACATCGACCCACTTTATGTTCTGTGCAAGGCAAGGGAACGGGAAGAAACTCAACTTCAGTTGTGAGGGGAAGGTTGAGAGGGGTTTTCGAGGATGACGGAACAAGCCGATGATGACTACTGTTTATGGCAGGAGCGTGGGAGGTTCTTTCGTGTTGATTAGGTTCTCCCTTTCTTTGAAATTTTTGTGGACCCATCGATGCATCTCCATTTTCCAGACGACGTGGAAAACTTGAGGCATTGCCCAAGACGATTGGCTGCACGCAAGTCAGTGAACATAATGTCATACGATATCGGCAGGTTTTGGCATTGTATATCCTGAGGGCCTTCAACCCATTCCGATCTAAGTCCAGGACTTGCCGTGATTTTCACCAACAGCCCTCACTTGACCATCACACGGGAGCGTCTTCATGAAGAGAAGGTGCAGTGACGGATGATGAGTATCAAATTGAAGAAACGTGGTGGAGACTACCCCACGGGGTCAAAAGTTCACTTCAACCCGCAACAGCCAAGTATGTTCTCATTGGTGCGCATCAAAGTATGTGGGGTTCTGCTCGGTCTGCTCTTTCCCGGTTCCATCCCAGCTCCTTCAACTGTCCGAGGCGGGAATAGTACCCCACATCCCGCTCTGACATGGCAACCTTCACAAAAAAAACATTGCTCAAGTCCAGTTATTCGAGGCTTCGGGCACGAGTCTTTCCTTGCGAAGTTTGGAGACATGACTGAGGAAGAAGACACAGGAATCTTGGCCAGTTAGACTTCAAAGGTTCTCCAACCTCAAGTTCTGCCGGCTGAAGGTCTTGGCAGTCCTACTTGCGTACGTAGGGGAAATACACTTAGTCCCGGACTGGCCTGTCTTAAAGGAAGTGGAGACATCGCGGCGGGCAGTCAGGAACTTAAAACTCAATGCGGGGTCCAAGTGGATGTCTCGAGACTCCATCGCGACATTGAAGAGCGACATCATTTGGGCGTTTATAACCGTCACCAACCGCCACGGCTGTATCAAAGCCTGGACTGGGCTGGAACGATTTTGGTTCCAGGCGCTCAATTTCTTATCTTCATCCACATGATCTTCATCAGATAAACGAAGCCTCGAATCGGCGTTCAGGATAGCCATTCCTCCACCGCACTATGCTAACGCGGGATGAAGGCAGGCCGGAGAGCGGAGAGCGGGCAGGAGGCGTGCAGCAGCTCCCGTCCCAGTGCCTGGTGTGCGTATAAAAAGAGAGAGTCGGGCCTCTCACCCAGTGCTATCCCACAATCTCTTCTCCTCTCTCGAGCTTTAGTTCAGTCGTGACAGTTCTCGACCGACACTTTCCAACAGCTTCAGACACAGTCCCCCCGGGCTTATTCTGATTACAATGGCTTCTAGCGCTTCCAAGACCAACATTGGCGTTTTCACCAACCCTCAGCATGATCTGTGGATCAGCGAGGCCTCTCCCTCTCTCGAGAGCGTTCAAAAGGGCGAGGAGCTGAAGGAAGGCGAGGTCACTGTTGCCGTCCGAAGCACAGGCATTTGCGGGTAAAGACCCGTCCCCGCCCTGCCAGTGAATTGATTACGTTGTGGAGAAAAGGAGACGACAGCAGCTAACCACTCGTGTCTCTTCACCGTAGATCCGACGTCCACTTCTGGAAGCATGGTTGCATCGGCCCCATGATCGTCGAATGCGATCATGTCCTCGGCCACGAGTCGGCAGGCGAGGTCATTGCTGTCCATCCCAGCGTCAAGAGCATCAAGGTCGGCGACAGGGTTGCCATTGAGCCCCAAGTCATCTGCAATGCCTGCGAGCCCTGCCTGACTGGCCGTTACAACGGATGCGAGCGCGTTGACTTCCTCTCTACGCCCCCTGTGCCCGGCCTTCTCCGCCGCTACGTTAACCACCCTGCTGTGTGGTGCCACAAGATCGGTAACATGTCCTACGAAAACGGTGCCATGCTCGAGCCCCTTTCCGTGGCGCTGGCCGGTCTTCAAAGAGCCGGTGTTCGTCTGGGCGACCCTGTCCTCATCTGTGGTGCCGGTCCCATTGGTCTGATCACCATGCTCTGCGCCAAGGCCGCTGGTGCCTGCCCTCTTGTCATTACCGACATTGACGAAGGTCGCTTGAGGTTCGCCAAGGAGATCTGCCCCGAGGTCGTCACCCACAAGGTCGAGCGCCTGTCGGCTGAGGAGTCGGCCAAGAAGATCGTCGAGAGCTTTGGTGGAATCGAGCCCGCGGTGGCTCTCGAGTGTACTGGTGTCGAGAGCAGTATCGCGGCTGCTATCTGGGCCGTCAAGTTCGGCGGCAAGGTGTTCGTCATCGGCGTGGGCAAGAACGAGATCCAGATTCCTTTCATGCGCGCCAGTGTGCGCGAGGTCGACCTGCAGTTCCAGTACCGTTACTGCAACACTTGGCCCAGGGCCATTCGCCTGGTCGAGAATGGCCTCGTTGACCTCACCAGGCTGGTGACGCACCGTTTCCCGCTGGAGGATGCGCTCAAGGCGTTCGAGACGGCATCAGACCCCAAGACGGGTGCCATCAAGGTGCAGATCCACAGTCTGGAGTAATTGGTTTGAGGTCGTTCATTATGTGTATAGAGGAAAAGGGTTCATGGGTTTGGCGTTTAGCGTTATTGCCGAATTGACTTTTGGATTGTAGTTGAGTCTACGTGGTGCATCGCGTGAATGGTGATTTGAATGAGAGATGTCAAAGTGAACCGGAACGTTTTGATTCCCCTTTCTGCAATGCAGGTCTTCAGTTGACGGCAAGTTGAGATGGCATACCTACCTACTACTAGTACCTCTACCGTAGGTAGTGTAGAAGACTGTATGCGGATACTGCAGTTCCTGTTATCGATAAGAAAAAAAAGACGAGATGAAATCAATCCTCCAGGGCATGAAGTCATGGCGCCTAGGGCTCCCCTGTTTGTGCAACACCGCCCCTGACGAGCTTTCTTGGCATAACCCTTACCCTAACCCGACGAGTTGGGCGCATCTTGGCCTCTGGCTTACCGAAACTTGCCTTGGCAGATCTTCCGAGCTTCATCCAATTTTTCCCGACCCGCAATTCCCGCTCGCCCTTGGCTCTGTGTGCAGGTGCGCAATATCCCTCTACAACAAGCAGCACACGGAACCAAGCCGGAACCCCGACCACACTCCGTGCGCCTCACTCTCTCCACTCCCCTGCACAGGCAAAGGCTTCACTTTCTCCTCCGACATCACCACATCCTTTCTCCGGCCCCTTCCTCCCCCGCACCGCCAGCGACCCCGACCGCCCGGCCCCCCTTCTAGAAACCGACCAATTCGTCAGTCGTCTTCTCCATCCGCGATCCGCAAACATGTCATTCGCCCTTGTTTCCCGGCGCTCGGCCCTCACCTTCGGCCGCCGCGCGGTCCGCTTCGAGTCTACCACCTCCGAGAAGGCTACCGAGGCCGCTAAGAAGACTGCTGCTAAGGCCTCCGAGCTCTCGACCAAGGCTTCCGAGGGTCTCTCCCGCGTCAGCTCCGCCGCCGGCCCTGCCCTTGCCAAATATGCCAAGACCCTCTCCAGCACCCTCGGCCGCGTCGGTGGCCGCACCGGCAAGCTGATTGCCTTCGCCGAGCGTACGGTTTCCTCCCGCGTCCCTTCCCGCGTCACCCCGTCCGGGTTACACCGTCCAATGGCACTTCAATGGCTGACCTCCTTATCCCCTATCAACAGGCCAGACCCCCTTCGTCATCTACTACAGCAAGGTCGCTGCTGAGCTTGGCCGCATTGTTTTCAGGGGCCAGAGCATGACTCCTCCGTATGTCCCTTCCAGTGCTCCCCGCCTACCCATGCTTGAATATCTTTGGGTTGTTGACATGCCTCTTCATCACAGCTCCGTCTCTACCTTCAAGGCCTACTTCCAGAACTTTATCAAGTCCGTCCAGTCCGGCTCTTTCTTTTCCAACGCCGGTGCTTCCCTCCAGAACGTCCGCAACATCTCCAGGACACAGGTCGCCGCTGCTGGTGTTCTCCTCGCTGAGTGCCTTGGCTTTTTCACCATCGGCGAGATGATCGGCCGGATGAAGCTCATCGGCTACCACGGCGAGACCCACGCCGCCGCCCACTAAACGGACTCCCATCTTCCTCGATCATTAACTACCACCGCTTAATGAACGTCAACCAAAGAGACTAGAGTGTTGGGCCGAACCTCAGTCACCAATGGCCCGCGCGCGAGCAATGGGAAAGAGGCCTTACTTGATATCCGACAGCAAGGGGTTGTGTGTGCAGGTGTGGGCGCGTGTGCGCAACGTGTGCGTGTGTGTCAGAAGAGTGGTGGGAAAACAGGGAATCCAGTTTTGGGAGGGAACGGACGGGACAGAATACCGCGCGAAGAGAGAGAGAGACGAGAACGGGAAATGATTTCATGGAATAGAATCATAAGGCGTAACGGGGATCACTTGTTTTTTTCTTGCTCGTTTAGATTTTTGGCCCGACTTCTTTCTCTGCCGTTCCTATCCCTCTCCGCCTCCTCCCCCTTTCTTCCCTGGTCCGGCGCTCTCTCTCTCACCAAACTCACGCAAGTGACCGCGCAGCAGCCAAACGTTGGGTGTGAGAGCTGTGGATAACCGGAGATCGCCTATGGAAACTGACCCCGGCAATACAACGGATATCCTACTCAAGTAGCGCAGAAGTTGCATCTTTGAGCCCCCGGGATTTGGGTTTGTTTGGAGAGTTCGTTCGCAAAGGAAGAGGGAGAGAGAGAAGCAGGAAAGCAACAAGACCATCATGCCAGAATTCCCAGGGAGATTCCGGTTCGGCTCATCTCGTCTCTTTGTCAGCCCATCTCCCTCCAGCTGGGAACCCTTTATCACTTACCAATTCTATTTCTCCCATTGTATATTTGTCCCAGGAGCTTGGTTCGGTCCCTCACTGTTTCACTTTTCTTTTTACCTTCTGTCGATTGTATAACATATGCTTCATAGACATTTAGCCGCTATTATGCGCAAAAAGAGAGTAGAGACGGAGAGGTCACAAAAGGAGGTTGAATTGAGAAAGATGAGATAAAACCGAACCCGATTTTTCAACCTACGCATGTGGTCATGTTGTATCTTTCTTATGGCTCAATCAATCGTTCATTCACCAGAGTCACTTGGATTGATTCCAGTTCAAATCGGGCCAAAAGCTCCGATCGGTCGACCCGGGTCGGTCGATGTGGCCGGCCTTGGGTTTCCCCATGTTCTCCCAGAATAGACCATGGTGACCATGGTCTCCGACCCTACCTACCCCTGACCGCCTCTTTTTTTTGACTCTGTTGGCCTTAATTGTCGACCTCATCACATCACCGTCGCGACTCTGCCATGCAAGTGTTTTTCATCACGCCCGCTGCCCAACACAACACCCTCGCACCCAAAGCTTCTTGCTTTCCACTTCCTTGGCCTTTTTCGAAACGAGACCGTCGACGTGGCTAGGTGGCTGCTTGGTTGCCTCACACGCACCCCTGGTGATTGTATGATGGAAAGCCGGTCGGTTTCGTGCGGCCCTTGGTAGTCACTGGGTGGGTGACAAACTCTTTTTTTCATGTTCCATGTCCCCGCAGTGTTTGCACCAGCCCTTTACAGACTTGCTGTTTTCCAGAAACTCTCGTGTCCGTCGACGTGGCTCGCTTGTTCCCACCTCACTCCCTTTTTTTTGGTGGGTTGATGAGACGACAAACAGACAGGCTGGAGCTGGACCGGGCGAGGCCGGGCTGCCTCTGACCCGTTCTGTCGACCGTTCCCGCTGCGAGTAATTTGATGTGTTGTCCTCGTCCTACTACTATTCCTTGTCCTGGTTTTGGTTTCGGTTCTAATCCCCAATACTTCCCTGTCTCTTTTTTGTGTCTCACGTCACTGAGGAGGAGGAGGAGAAGGCCAAGCCGGGCTGTCCATGTCGTCGGTTGAGGTGAACCGGTCCCGGTTCGGTTCAAGTTCCGCCCCCCCCCTTTGAATATGTGATGATCGTCTCTCCAGCTCCCATACCATACTTCGTGACGTGTCACAGCTCCTATGGATTAGGCCGCGACCAGTTAGCTAAGCTGTTTTAAAGAGGTGAAGAGAGGTGAGGTGCTTGCATTTGTTTGCGTATATGCGCGAGGAATCACATCGACGTGTTCACAGAGCTAATGGTTCTAAGAAAGGTCACGAAGTGGCTGATGTAGAGCAGTGGAAGAGAGAGTGGCGAGGCGAGATGACGAGCATGTTGTGCCCAAAGATGGTAATGAATACCTGTTTATCTAGGGTAGTCTTGAAGTTCAGATGGGAGTTGGAACTTGCTACCTCAAATGAGAATATTCATTTTCAGTAGCATCGGGACAGATGGATCCGGCTGAGCCGCGGGGGGTCATAGATACCTACTACCTACGGGCCGACCGACACTCGGCCGGCGGCCGGGAACAAACAACCTTCGTCGATGTTTCAGACTTTCTCTTGCCCACCATGGCACTACATATTACTTGCTTGATTACATCCCGGGGTTGCTTGCCGTGGGTACCCATTACGGTCGCTCTTTCCCCTGTCGGGTTCAAAGCCAAAAAGAACGGAACTTCGAAACCGCATCTGGACTCCTTGCAGTAGTCTACATGTAGGCAAGTTTCAAGATGGTGAGGTGACGGATGTGACCACCACTGAATGTTCAGTTATGTACCAACTTCCGGGCTACAAGTGGACAAGTCCAAGCAGGCATACCCTAGCTACCTAGGTATGAAGACAAGTACGTGTACGCCGAACGGTCACCATACCGTGCACATCCAATACTTACAAGCAAAGTACTGCTACCTTTCTTTCTTTCTTTTATTTTGAATTTTTATTTTTTGATTTTGTTTTCTTGTCAGGCAGGTAGTGCCAATCCTTGCAGAACAGTTAATTACACTACAAACATCAACTGTATCAACAGCAAGCCAGCAAAGCAAAAGTTGAGTTTTGCAACACCACCATTTTCAAGCATTCACATTGTGAAGTGTGGGAAGCAAGCGACGGCAGTCAAGCCGTAAAGTTTCTCGATCGGTGTGTATCTTCTGAGATTGGTGTGGTTGGCTAACGCTTCGTGGCAAGCAAGCCCCCCCCCAAGAGCCGCCCGCCACAAGTCCAAAACCTCGACACGACGACACACGTGTCTGTAGATACTTTCTAGTTCGACACCTTGCAAAGTTTCAGTTCGTTTAGCTTCCATGTAATCTCTCTCCAGAAGAATCCAAGCTCGGCGATGCCGAAGTCTCAAGAAGGATAGCCACGTTTCTGACAAGGTTTTCAGCTCCGAGTTCACAATTTCTTTCCTTGTTCAAGGCTCCCGTTAGCTGTTGGTCAAGGCTCTGTTACGTAGCTGATGTTCAAGGCTTTACAATGCTACCTACGTAGTGTACATGCGAACTATTGGCTTGGGAAAAAAAAGGCACAGTAGGGCAGACGTGCTCCTTCATGTGGCTTCCATCTGATCGTCCACCTCGCCGGGTTGCGGGAGTGGCTAGTACTTCTAGAAGAGTGAAACTCACTTAACTAGTGCCCGCCGGGGGGTAGGGGGGGCCTGGTAGGGAACGTGGCTCGAGCCTGGCAACTTAACTAGTTGACCTACGCCCAATAGAAGACTTACAAGCTCAAAGTCCGATATTACTATCCCCCTGGTGCCATGACTCTCGGTCGTAAGTAGTCCGAAGTCAGATGAGACTAGTAGTGTAGAGTTAAGGTACTTAACCCTTGTCCGTAACCTCGACACTTCTTAGGCTTGGATGCTTGGGGCGTTTCAAAGAAAGTTAGCCTTACCGTCGAGACACAGGGAAGCAACATTCCGTCCGAATCCTGCAGATCTATCTTCGTCTTGGAGGAGGAAGCTGCGTGTTAATGGGAGCTTGTCTGGTTTAAAGAGTGATAGCGAGTGAAGTTACGGACATAGATGGATCGTCCTGAATAGTGTGAAATGACAGGAACATAGGAGCACCGGTACAAGCACAGCCCAGAAGCATTCCTGTTACGGTCAACTTTTGGTTCAGCCCACAGTAGGCATACGACGTACATGCTGGCTAAGTACCATGATCGCTAGATTCAGGCGTATAAAAGAGACGCGGAAGCAGTTGAACAGCGTAAGGTCTTAATTTCGTGTAGTACAGACGGAAATCCCGGTCATTCGGCAGCGCCGGTACAGGGTGCCGGTCCCGGGCTATGTTGTATTGCGTCGTCGTATTCTGCCCAGGCCGGCTGCCGGTTGGATGATTCCGGGTGGCCGGGTGGTCGGTGGGCGGCTGGGCTGCTCAACAGCTAAGTATGTGTCCATTCAATTCCATAAACTGATCCGGAAGGTTAGTTCATGCCGGTCTCACTGGGGCAGTCACGGTGAAAAAAGAAGCTTGAAGTATCCGAAGTTATTGATCTGATTGGAATCAGGGTCAACCGTATGCGGTCGTGGTTCTGTGACTCAACCACTGTCCAAATCGAAGCGCATGGCCGCGGCGGTCTCTGTCTCCATTCACCTCCCATCGAATGTTCTTTTTTCTTTTCCCTTGTTTCATTTACATACGTAAAGCAGAGGAAGAAGTAGAAGTAGGGATGTATTTCATGATCTCCAGTGCTCCTCTCCAAGACACGCTCTTCGAATGATATTCACCTGTGAGGATCCAACAACCGATAATAATAGACGGTGCAACTCCAACTTCGATATATCTTTCTATCATGCAACTGGACTCAAAGTGTAAGTCATACACTCACAGAACAATTGAAGAAAGATGAAACTGCCCTGCAAGAAAAATCATAGCCCGTTGAGATGTTGTGAAACCCTACACATGTTACTCCGGTGCATCGTTCCGGAACTGTAAGCGTTGCTTGAGTGACCCGTTGATCACTCTGCTGGGACAGATGGAAAATCCCATCCCGTATTAAAGGCAAACAAGCTGCAACCACGAAAAAAAAAAACCCGATGGAGAATGAGGGTTGTTAATCTTTATGAGACTATTGAAAGCAATAGGCAGCGGGTCAACGACAAGGCGGTCATAGGGGTCAGGGAGAAGGACAGTTTGAAATGAGTTGAAGAGACTTATGATGATGAGGAATGAGAACCCGTGTATACAATTTCGACTTCAGTTTTGATAGTGTTAAAGGGATATCTGACAAGTGTATGGGGTGAGGAAGGGACAGTGGCCAGTACCAAAAAAGGAGAAACCCAACAATGACCTCCCTTAACGCCGTCGACACGAACTCCGCTGCTGTGGAAACCATTGTATGTACCATTGCATAAAGCGCAAAAAGATAATAGTGTATCGGACCGAACCCCACCAAAGTGGCTTCATGCTGGCCTTCTCGCCGTGAAAATGTGCCTATTTGAGTTAGCCAATGTGAACAACGGAGTTGTGCCTTGTGCTAACGGCCGCTTGCAGGCTCGTTGGTACTCACAGTGTGCAATACGCGCGTATTTTCCGCGACCGAATCTCCTCCTTCACGTGGCTGATGAGGTGCCTCGCAGCGTCTGGGGTATAACCGAGAATCCGGGTGAAGGGCGCCAAGGTTAGAGCTTCTAGACCTTGAGTGAGACCAAGATTGAACCATCGCCCAATCTCGCGTTCATGAGCATCCTCTGGCCATCCATTGATAGGAACCTTGATAACCTGCTCGTGAAGATCCACCAGGCCAGCCTGTCTCATTTGCTGCTGGACGCGATGGCTGTCCAGTCTCATTGGACGCCCAGCTCTATCCATTGCCTCCACCAGCGCTTCGGCCCATCGTAAGAAATGAGAATCCGGTGGCAGACTCCTATCATCACTGCGTGGGACCCAATCGATTTCCACCTGCTCGACAAATCCGCAATGGGGCTTCAGGTGTCTGTAAAATGGTCAGAAGAGTAACTCCAGCTGTAGAAGATGCTTTTGAAACTTACCTGTATATCTGGTCATACACAAATGGCCAGTCGGAGATGCTACCATTCAGTGTACGTAGGTGAATGAGGTCATAAGCACATCCGCTCAGTTCCAGCCACGGCTCTTCAATATCCATAGGCTTGAATACGAGGTTGCGCGGGATACTAAATAAGGGGAAATTAGCTTTTCTTTTTCTGTCATTCTCCTCTTTTCCTTTTTCTTTTCAACAAGCAAAGTCCGTTGTTACCTACAATTCTGGCTGGATAAGAGCAAGATCCGCACCAGTGACTTGACCAAGCACTGGATATTTACTGTGAGACGCTACAAGTTAGAATATCCATAGTCAATGTAGTCTCATTATAGTCATTTACTTACTCTTGCATGTCAATTGCCCATATTCCGGTTCCACATCCCAGGTCGAGGATCCGCGGACTTTCCTGATTCGGGAACGGTGCTGAGAAGAGTTGCTGGTTGCGAGCGAGCAAAAAGAAATGATGAAACATGTCGAGTCTATCTTTCTCCAGCTGCATAATGTGTCAGTATGGTGTCAACACCATTTATATTGACGTACCAGCGGTTGAATACGGAAAACACACCTCATCGATAGGGAACATGTATTGCCCTTTCTTATACTCCCCATAGAACCGTCCGTTTTCCATATACCCAGGGACTAGATTGGGTCCCCTATGTGTGACGGAACAATGTTAGCTTTTCTGTGAAACAGGTATAGCTGTAGTCAGGCTGAAAGTAAGAAGAAATAAAGATCCTACCCGGGCCCATGATGACCTTCCATTGCTCTGTAAGACGGATAACTGTCCTGGTTTGAAGATCCCAAGGTATGAGAGGCAGGCATGTATGGCAAGCCAAAGTGTACTCTCTCTCTCTCTCTCTTCTATGTAACAGGGCACGACGACCCGTCAGGAAGTGTTGTTCCTTTGGAGGTGAGAGATGGTGAGGAGATGTGGTGTTTGTATATCTGCTGATGAGTGGTTAGACAACGAATACAACTAATTCGACCTTGAGAGGGAACACGGACAGGTAGGACACGAAAGGGTAGAGAAGGACAAGAAAGGAGCCTCGCAACAAACAAGGCTTTGACCGGGACTTATAAGAAGTAACCCGGAAAGTGAAGAGGGTAGCGCAACCAGAGGAGCGAGCGGGTCTGATGACAGGGCTGAGAGGGAACCGGGGTCTATGTCAAGTTGACCTGTTCCGATGGAATTATGAATGGCTGGACAACAACAGATGGAAGTCGAAAGCTGAGCAGTTAAGTACTGCACCTGCTTTGTACCCTGCCAACCAATGGGCGGTATGTGACGGTAGGGTCGACAAGGTAGGTCCCGAGTGGATGAAGGCAGGCTGGCCGCCGAGAACCATGGTCCAAACATACGGATCCTTGGGAAGCCTTCAACCCTGGGTAGGTAACATAGTCGCAAAAGAGCCACTTGGGCCATCCTCAGGCTAGCGCTGCTGTGTTATGTATGGCAGGGGCAAAGCAGGGAAAGGTAGGGTCGGGGATCCCAGGCCCCAGACCCGGGTAGGTGGACAGAGGGGGGAGGGCCTGCAGTGGTCTCGGATAAAGACGAGAAAAAATGGGTCAGGGGTTACAAAAACAAAACAATGGAGAGATTGGGAGGGCAGGAGGGGACGGACACGTGCGAGGGCCAAGGAGACGACACAAAGTGACTGGTTGGGGAACGACAGATGGGGAAAAGCACACTTACTTGTCCTGGGGTGCTGATTACTGGGATGAGAAGAGAGATGAAGCCGCCGGAAGTGTCGAGAAGAGGGAGAGCAAAAAGAAGAAAAAAAAGAAGAGAAGGGGGAACGTGCTAGATAGCGGTCGGCGACAGAGCAAAGATGACGGCCGAGGTACGTATGATGAGGTAGAGGTAGTTCAATGATGCAGGTGAGCCAACGGACTGGCAGAGTTTGAATGGGCAATTTGAGATCTCCAGGTCGGATCGAAGTAATACTGTAGTGGTGATTTGATTGTGTCGCTTGATGGGCTGCTGCCCTGCGTTTTGCGTTGGGTGCAGAATTGGCGGTTGAGGTGTACTTAATGCATGCATGCAATGTGTATGTAGAGGTACCGACGTGGGCCACACACAGTACATGCGCGGTACCGTGACAGACCGTACGCGACCGAACCGTAACTGACTGTAACATATGTACACGCTCAGCACCTCAAACACGCCGTTAGGGCCCAGGGCGTCTCCTGGGTCTTTAGGGTTTGCTAAAGTAGGGAGCCAACGGCTCTGGGACCAAGAAAAAGAAATGAGCAAAATGCAGACAGGGGAAAAGAGGCGCTTGCTGGGACCGTTGTTGGCCGCGTCGTCGACTTCGATGTCGCAACGATCCTATGCAGGTCTGACAGGGGGCTCTCGTTTTTCTAGCTTTCTTTCTAGCGCAAGCAGCAGCGGCAGCGTAGCGTTGACGGGCGTCAGAGTTTGTATCGTGTCGTGGTACGTAGCCACGGTAGGGTGGCTCGAAATCCGAAACCGAGCGGAACTCCCGCGGAGGCGTGGACCTCTGCGCTTTTTGAAGTGTTGGCCTAGAAGTATGGTTCGCAGCGTTGGCGGACCCTATGATGATCACCTCTTCTCTAAAGTCAAGCTTCACACCGGCAACCACGCCATGCCAAGGCCTCTTAGGTTGGTGTATGATGATGTAGCCAGCAGCGAAGAAGGGCCCCCCTAGGTTGAACAACGGACAGCAAAATGAAACAGCCAACAGCGCAATGGTGTTCGGGTAGCTTTGCCGCTGCTCGCCTATCTTCCAACCCGGCGCGCCGCGAAGCAAAGCTTGAGAAGAACAAGAGTCTTTGTTTGCCCAGAATCTATCCAAAGCACTCATTGACCTTGTGGCAAGTGTACATCCGGCACTGGTGTACATACAGTAGCTGAAGCGGATGGTCGGTTGGGGCCGATGCGCTGGCACGCTCTCGGAGCTTTCTCCAGACGACTATACGGGCATCTCATAGGCCAATGGGCGGGGGAGCGAAGTAATCAAGGGAGTTCCTGGGGGACGGGGCTTGTCCGGGGCGTCGTTGGTCGGTGGCCTGGCGCCGGCGGGCTACTTGGGATAACTGAAATGGCCCAGCGAGTGCGTGCCTGTGGTAAGTTGGCGATGTGGAACGGGAGATGGAAACGGGCTTCCGAAATGGGGGGCCACGGTGTTGAGGACGCTTGGGACGACGCTTGGGACGCTGCGAGACACCGACCCGGCTTGATACATACACTACTTAGCTCTACGTACTTTCCAGGAAGGCAAGAAACAATAGTGTGGGGTTGTGGGTTCCTCCGTTAAATGTAAAAAATCCTCGTCCTAGCACGTCCCCATCGCACCCTTAGCCCTTCTTCCACGAGAGCCACGATACGACGGTAATTGGATGTTATAAGATCGATATGTTCTTTATTAAGGACGGATGCTACTAGGTAATGCAAATTCGCCCACTGCAGGAGCGTGCAGCAGATACTGACTGACTGGTGCCCTGAGCTGTGCATCAGAGTGCAGAACAAGAAACTGGTCATGCCGGGCCAAGAAGCACGACTAGGTATACATCTCGTACACTGCTACTACTGGTTCGGCAGTAACAGTTCCCATGGGGCGACAACCCAACATTGACCTCGGGGGGCTTGTACACTATGTGGGAGGTGGCATCCATTGGAGTGTTGGACAGTGCGTTAGGAAATTACCTCGGTAGGTCCTCTTGGTTGCTCTCCCTTCCAAGGTACCTACCTAGTAAGGTCCAGTCGTTTCCACCTGCTCGCCGAAAAAGGAATACGACAGAAGCTGGTTGTTTGAACAGGTTCAGTTGGAGATGGTCCCGGCACTCTGGGTTGAGCGCCCTCATTTCCCGTCCGTGATTAGCTGTCGTGGTGTGATGCCCGCTCGCTGATCATATCTACACTACTAGCTATACATGGCATGTCGTGTACGAGTGATGCACTGTACTATGTAATAACGGGGTGTCTATGGGATCTTGTAGCAGCAGGACTCGGGTAAGGTAACGTAGCGTATCAACGATACGTGTTTTGTTACCCACCCTATTCGTTAGCTCCCGCTCGACTCCTTGCCCCTGCTCCCGTCCACCCTCTCGTCAGGGCCGGTATGTAACAAAAGGGGGGGAGGACGGGGGGTGCCTGCCCAGTGAGATGCCAGTGCCATTGCCAGATTCATTGTCGCTCCGTCTCCAAAGGCAGGAGAGCACAGGCCATAAACATATTCGAGCAGCATTCATGGATGCCGAAAATAGTGCCCTGTTTATTTCCTGGTCTATCGCTCCATGTCGCGTCAAAGGCAGTTGCCCAGGGGAAGGAGTCATGGGTCTGTCTTTACCTACCTTACAGCCAGGCAGGCAATGACCGACGGGAACTCGCGGCGACCGTCAGGTGGAGAAAACGACGGATGCACTCCAATTTGGGTACCTCTAGATACCCGCTTCTTTCCATTTTCCTAGGTATGTACCTACCTACTTTCCCCCTCGCGTCACCCCGTCATCTTTGAACAACGGTGCCGCTAGAGGTGATGGCTACGGTACTACATATCAGTCATTTCCTCGGCTGTGGAAATTACACAGCGTAGCAGAGGAAACCACGCTTTCATTTCCATCAACCAACGGCGTCCAATTCCCGCAACTATAGCGTCCAGCTCGTTCCACAAAATCTCGCGCCCACACCAAATTCCGCGAGCGACTCTCAACCTGACTGGCCTCTTATCCGCGTGTCGCGTGTCGCTGTGGATTATCGGGATCGCCAAGAATCATTGGCGCCCTCCTATCCTATCCCGTCTCGACAAGTGACCGTTCAGCCGGGTATCCGTAGCCCTTCGGTGTTCGCATTCTCCCACCTTCACAGCGCTGTGCTGTCTGGATTTCCGACTCATCGCATCACTGGCATGGATCCACCCGCCGCCTTGCTGACTATGTATGCCGCATGTCGCAACTCCTTCGAGTCCTTCGAGCCTTTCGAGCACCGCAAGCTCCGAAAACCGCCGATTCCGAAAGACCTCTGCTTAGGACACAGGCTTCTTGCGTTTCCAGTGGCTGGGGAAATCTAACATGAGTGATCCAACTTTCCAGTCACCATGGCCAGCAGCTCCATTCTACAGCAAAATATGCTGTGTCTCCCACATCAGCAACCCATCATCATTTATCATCGTCATCATCATCATCATCAGAATTCACCTATCTGGTTTGGCAAGCCAACGAACATTGACAAGCGCTAACAAAAGACACAAAGAAATACGTACGGGACGCCCTTGTGCCCCTAAAACCGCCTGGAGCTACACCACGGTGCAGCGAACATTGAGCGAAATCACCCTGGGTGATGGGTAATTGTGCCGCTTGTGGTGGCGTTAACCTACAGATTCAGTGCATGGGCCCTTGCAAGGAGTCAACTCCGTTCCAGACTGTCGGGTCAGGTCCGAGTATCACACACACACGCCCCTCAGATTGAGCTGAACCTATTCGGAGAAGCACGGACAAGACGCCATAACCGTACTATGAAGAGCATACACATACCAGCCTCGGCTATTATAAGAACTATGAAGCGGATTTCTTGTCTAAATAGGAAGGGGACAGCCGCCAACGTGCAGCGTTGCATCCTTTTTGCCTCGTTTCCCTGAGGACTTTGAGCCAGCTCACGCGCCTTAACCCCGTCCCGGGGACTCTTCGACTCGTGGATCCATACTTAAACCCTACAGACCAAATTCGACCAGGCAGGCGGGTGAAGACGGAGTGGTCGTCTTGCACCGTCAAGTCCCATGATCAGCCAGTGACTTGTGCCCTTGCACAACAACGAAGCCACAGTCTCAGTGGTGCTTCCCTGCCTTCCGCGCATTGGGGTTACTACTGGATGGGAATTACCTCCCTCGCGCGTAGCGGAGTTTCATCACTTTCGCTTCTGTCCGTTTGCCCTCGGTTACTCCAAGCATGTTGAGACCTGCAAAGACATTCACACAGAGGCGGGCGACCACAGTCCTGGGATTGACATGTTTATCATCATCCGAACCCAAGCGAGCACAAAGGCAAGACAGCGGACTTTGACAAAGGGTACGTCCGAATGCTGACGGATTCCAGCCCATGCTGTTGGACATGATGGCTTGGGATCCCCGCATGCAAGGTCTTTCTCAGCAGCACACCTCTCTCTCCCAGGGGCATGCCAGACTCTCATCTCACTTGGGCCATGAAAGGTACGGGTACAGATGGGCAGGGGACATGGAAGCGAGACAGAAGAAGGGCAAGTACCAGCTACTTTGTGACCTGTTCTTTTGTTAGTGCTCACCCACGGCTCAAACCGAATACGATTGGCCCCAGACCGTCCTTTGGGACCCACATGAACCACACGCAAGCGCAGCACCCCTGAGAGGTCTCACCTTGTGTGATTCGCTTCCAGTCTGTCGGGTCACTCCACTGGTGACCGGAGTGGTCGTCCCATTGGAATTGGTTCCAAAGTGGAAGTTGGCAGTCGACTGGAGCGACTAGGGCGCAGAATGGGCCCCGACAAGGCCAACAAAGATTCAAGACATCCTTGATGGTGGTTTCAGAAACAGGCATCGCGATCCTTGGGGGTCCCCTTGTCCCGATGAGGCCGTTGTCGTGTCCGTCTGTGCGGAGACCTACGATGATAACCATGAAGAGGTAGGTACACACACTACTGTAGCTCCTGGGTTCCGTCCAGGTACAGGGTTGAAATGGCTCTATACACTGCAGGCATGTTCCATCTGCCGGTGAGTTGCAAATTCTGCACAAATTGTTCGTTTCGTCGACCGGTTTCGGCGAAGTGGAAGTCTGAACACCGATCTCGTCGGTCACAGATATCGCCAGCCTTGCTGATACCTCATCTCAACACTTCCTAGCATCGTGGTGGAGGATCTTGGGAACCGACAAGCTTCCAAGCGTACGGATACGGGCACAACCCGCTTAACTATCGCGTCACCAGATTCAGCCTCGCTCACAGAAACGTCTCCACCCCCAGACATCAGTGTTGGGATGGGAACATACGGCAGCTAGTTGGGGTTGACCGCTTTTTCCCCAGACCATAGTTCCAGCTCCGGATGCGGCAACTTGGTTTCAGAGGCCCCTTTTCGCGGATCCCACCAACCGCTGACTCGCAAGAGATCTTCAAGCCTTCTTTGAGTGCAGCGCGTTCGGCGCCTCGACATGAGTGTTCCAAACCACTTGGCTCTTTGCCTTTCGGGCGTGGGCAGGACCTTTCCGAGAAGTGATGAATCACTTTACTGCTTTGGTCAATGCCAAGGAGGCGCCGCTAGACAGCTCTGGATGTGTCAGAGTCCCTCGCAGGACCCGGAGGTCGGATCCACTTACCCTCTCTTAACTTCATGATCACCAGTCGTTTGGGACCAAATTACAGCAATTTAACCTAGCTTGGTTCTTGCAGAGATGCCCGATTTGGACAGCTCGCGCTGTCTGGTTGGTCCAAGCTAGCCAGTACACCATCTGACAGGCTGACAGCGGGTGGGTAAATTCCAGGACCAATGCTAGGTACCAGCTTGGAGAGATGGTTGATTTCCGCGTTTCTATTTCTCGGTCAACACCTTTCAGGGCAATCTGTCATGACATTTATGTACTGCCGAGAAACAGGCAGTTTGTAATCAGTACCGCTGCGTTCACATGAAAACTGGGCAACGCCCAGGCGACCAACTCAGCGAGCGTTATGGCTCGGTTCAGAATTGGGCGGTATACGACATCAGGAGATTCCCTCCTGACTGATGAGCTGTATTGAACGCTCAGACGTGGCTTTGCTAAGTTTCTTGTCTGCTTCATCATGACTGACCCGTGCTTGACGCTATGGGGTTGATGCTGATGTATGGGTCCCGACGTTGTGGGAAAATTGCAGGCTTGGGGCACGTTGCTGTTCAGTCGATGGCGAGTGTTGGGACACTGAGCCTTTTTAGGAACGGAGTACGGGCTGCAGCAGCGTACTATCCGGCCAGGCTCACTTCCCAGTGTTTTGTGGGAGACAAGTACCAACCACCATGCGCAGTCCAGTAAGTGGCAAGCGAGACACAGGGGCGAAGGGGATAGGCTACCAGACTGTTGGGACGGACAACTCAGGCCCTGCAGAATGGCTCCGGCAAGGTGGGCTGCGACAGCGAGGAGGTAGAGGTACCTCCAGTTACCTCGGCCCTGTGTGGTACAGATGAGTTGTCTGTAAATTTCAAGACGCCACTTTGACCTTGAACGTTTCCTCCCGCTCGTTTCAGAATACCACCCACGAACCCCCCTTATACTGAGAAGCAAGGCTTGGCTATTACACAAAGGGATACTCGTCTTTACAATGGACGTGTTCAGTGTCCACTTATGTGATTAAGCTTTTGACTCCTTGGTCACCATGGCCGTTCAGTGTCCGAGATGCCTTGCAAGCATGCTTTAGCATTGGTAATACGTGTCGGGCGAGGTTGCTCTCCAAGAAAGAATAACCATGCCATCCGGCTGGAGAGGTTATGTGCTGTTTTGTTGTTGTTTCAATGGCTGTCCAGAATCTGACCTATCACTTACATTTCCTTACCTTACCTCGAAAATTTCGTGCCACACACACGTTAACCTGTACCGAAATAGACGAAACCCAATCTTCTATGCTTACAAGGCCCGTTGCAGCATCAGAAATTCGGACAATCAAGCGCTCAACACACCAAAAACGCATGCTTCAACCACAAAGGGAAAAAGGAGGCTTCAGTCCTCAGATTGCGGGCGGAGCAGTGATTGTAGTGAAGAATCACTAAGTTGTCATGAATCCAATTTTTGCTGCACATGAGAACAGAGGGGGATGTTCAATACTGACACTGACGACCCGTCGGAATAGCCAGATGGAAGAACAAACGAACCTCGAGGGTCCTACGAGTAAAAGCACAAAGGGATCGATTCGGCCAATTAATTGCATCTTCCCTGCCCTGGTCTAGCTAGAAAACTGGTCACTCAACCGTTGAACACCGCCAACCGTCCACTTTTCGAAACCAAACACTGTTTCCCTACATGCAAGATACGTTTGCATTGCTTTCCAACTATAGAGTCTTCTTTTCCTGCCTTTCCTGAATGTCGAAGTCTTTCTTGAAATCTTCGTTTCGAGTATTCCGTCTTTCTTTTCCCCTGTTTCCCGGTCTGACCAACCCAAGCCGCGGCGCATGCAATGGGAGGTGGCGGTAAATTCCAACTTCCACTTTCTTTGATCACGATTTCGGCAATGTAACTACACATTCCCACTGGGGATAGTACTTTCCTTAAAATGTAGCTTGAATGGATGCATGATATTAGTTGTGCGAAAAGTATAGAGGTTGTAACCCGTCTATTATCCAAGTGACGCGAAGAAACAAATAAGTGGTCATCACAGTGAGACGTACTACTTAGCTACCTCAAGCGTCACTACTACAGAGTAACCACATAAAAAACACCTGTCGGTTCAATGTCGCCAGTACCTGCCTGCCTGCCTGCCTGCCGTTCTTTCCTTCCTTCCTTCCTTCCTTCCTTCCTTCCTTCTTTAACCTTCCATTCAAAGGAGACTATTCCGCAAAAGGGGGGGGGGGGGCTGGCGGCGCTAAGTACATACTACCTCTAATGTATGTACACCGTGACTAGGTACACTACCATGGAGACGGCGCGAGGATATGTTGTGTAACCCGAGAACTGAACTGAACTGACTGACTGATTGGAGCCTAGGGGTCGGGTCGGGTCCGTGCCTAACTGCTATAGTCTAGTGTAGGTGCCCTTGGCTGAGTATGTAACCCTTGAGGTTCAATCGCTGCGAGACCGGTGACAAGTCTAGACCCGACGAACAATCAAAGAAAGCTCGGTTCCGGACTGTCGGGAGCCGGGGGGGAGGGGGCTCGAGCCGGGGTGCGATCTAACCGTGATAGTGATCATCCATCGGGAGCTTGAAAGGGGTTTGTCAGCAAGAATTGGTAAATGTGAGCTAGGGCACTGAATATTGAAGAGCTGATGTTTTTTTTTTTTTTTTTTTTTTTTTTTTTTTTGTGCCGGCTGTGCAATGATGATGGTAACGATTCCCTCGATGGATGTGATCAGTCAGCCATATAGACTAAGAGAAAGAAGGGTAGGTACATGTAGTGTGTATGTACCTACTAGTCAGATAGTCAGATAGTCAAGACCCGGCCTGCCCCGACATTACAAATACATCTATCTCAAGGTAACAAACAGACGATAATATGCAAAATCTGTACGTACTGCTGATTCCAGAAATGGATATATCAGGTAATAAAAGGTGGTAAGGTTACTACAAGATCTTGTATGTAGTAGCATCATTCAGGTACCCGGTTCGTTTGCGTCGGACAACATCCACACAGATTCCGCCGATCATCACCATTCGATTCGGCTGCTGGTCACATGTAGATACATTACACATTGTATAGGTAGGTCTTGATGTAGTAGGATAGTCACATTGACCATTCGGTAGGTTACATATGCCAAGTACAGTAGGTTCACGTACATAGGTAGGTTACAGATGGGGGGGATCTCCGTCTTACCTCCGATCGATCTCCAGGATTCAAGGATAAAGAAAAAGAAGGGTAGCGGCGTAGTCTGTTTTGGATTATGCGAGATTGGGCGCATAGAAAAGTATGTACTATGCATGTGCCTAGGCGTAGATGACGGGGAGGAGTGTTTGCTATTTCAAGGGGAGTTTGTTAGTGTATTCGGAGCACAGCGGCGTTTAGTGATGGTTGGGGAGGTTATTGTCGTGGCAAGTGTTCCTTCTTGATTGCCTACCTACGTAATGCGGTATCTTGGTAATACATACGAGGCATGTCAGTTGCGCAACAACAGCAATGTTTTTGAAGGAGATTGCACAGAATTCAAGTTGAAAAAGCTGGGGCCGGGCCAGGCGATATAGAGAAATAACGAGTTAGTTCAGCTTTTACTACCTAGATGGCACCTACACCCATGAAAACCAGGCTCAAATCTACAACTTCACCACAATATAAGACGAGAACAAATACATGATGAAATTCGCCATCCTTCAGTCTCCTGCTCAGAGTGTCAACGCTCATCCTTATCCTACTATCGCTGCGAGTCATCAAAATTGATGGGTCACAAATGGACATGAGGGTAGAAGGGCAGGTTGTATAGGGACGGAGGGGGAAAGAGGTCGAATGAGAGATGCGCTCAATACGACTGGCTCCCCTCGTAGTTTTCATTTGAAAAAAGTGTTCGAAGCATGATCAGTTGCAAGTGGTCTTCTAACATGACTTCATCTAACAAGCTATCTTCCGTTCAAATTAGCAGCAGCAGTTCCAAAGCCAGGACTGACGCCGTTTCAAACGATAGCCCCCCAATGAAAATCCTCCAAATACTGTTCTACGGAAGTTTCCCACCATCACTACCCTTCTTCTTCTCCTGAGGCTCCTCTCTCAACACTCCCACGCCTCCATATCCCTCCTGCTCCAAACCACTACCAGGTACCTCAACCCCTTCACTCACCTGTACCTTCTCTCCAGTGATATCACCACCATGGATATATAGCGCCATCACTCTTGGCCCTGGATACTTCCTCCTCGCATGCACCACCCACCACAACGCCGTCAGTGCCACCACTCCAACCAAAATGACACTATTATAGTTCATCGATTCCGTCGTGGTTGGATAATCATAGGGGAAGCAAAAGAGGGTGTTGAACAACACGATGAAGAGAACCGCTAGAATGTTGATGGGTGTTCCGAACTTGCCTAGCCGAAAAGAGCCGGGGACGGAGGGCAGGTATTGGCGCCGGGTCAAAATGTTGGCGGCGAACGGGATGGCGTAGGAGGTGGTGGTGAGGATAATGAAGGAACCGGTTAGGTTGAGGAAGGCGGTAGGCGAGCCGAGGGGGATGGCGCCTAGGGCTGATGCGATTGTTGCTTTTTTTTTACGGAAGGGGGACTTTGTCAGTTTTCTGTTCTCAGTTGAAGAAAGGAGAGAAGCGTAGAGGTAGAAGACTCACCGACGAAAAGAGTGGCAGGGATAGGACAGCTAAGTCTTTCATTGACGCGGGTAAAGAGAGGGGACAACGGAACGGCGTTGTCTCGGGCCAAAGCCCAGTAGATGCGTGAGTTGGCAAGAACCGTACCGACACAGCAGAGGAGTGAGGAGCACAAGATAATGAACAAGAGACCGAAGGTGGCGCCGTGGTTTGTGGTCCCGTCGGCGTGGGCGGTCGCTTGAGCGTAGATGTTGGCGAGCGGGTAAGTGTTGAAGCCGCCTTGGAGGGCGTCGAGATCGGTGATGGCGTAGCAGAGGGCGATGGCGAAGCAGAATGCGTCTAACGAAGGAGTTAGTGTAAGCTCATCAAGTGCAAAAGGGGCTCGTGAACGTACAGAGAAAGCCCAAGCCGATTTGTAGCCCAATTGCCTTTGGCAAGTCCTTCTTCGGATGTGGCAGCTCCTCAGCCATATGCGTGATAGCATCTGGCGTTCCCACGGTGAACGCCCCGTTCAAAACCCCCAACAAAAACGCTAAACCACCCGGCCAGCCTGTGAGGTTATTCTCAGTGAAAGATTTCCAGACAAAGTAATCACTAGCGTGACGCTTGGGCATGGCTGAGATGACAATAATGGTGATAATACCGCCGACGATGACGAAGAACATGCCAATTTTTTGGGTATGCGGAATCACTCGGTTGGCAAAGATGACAACTGCCGTGGAAAGCCAAAGAACAAGCAGGTAGGTGATGTATACCTGCCATGGCTCGTAGGTGTAAGTGGTCTGGTGGTAAACAGAGTACATGCTGATGCAGATGTTGGCCGTGATCTGCATCAGGGCGGCTAGGTCGAACATCCATCCGTAGAAGTTGATCCAGCCGGTGAAGAAACCAAGAATCCGGCCATATTTGGGCCCGCCGGCTGGCAATGATGTTAATCTTGCCTTCTAGCATCTAAGCAGAAGGTGCGGGAATGTAAACGGGGGGAAGCTTACCGATAGTGGCCCAATGGTAAACACCACCAGCAGTTGGAATAGCTGATGCAAGCTACAATATGAAAATTCATTGTCAGACATCCCATTCTAACGCCCCTATTCACGCAGTCCAACACCTGATGATTCCTTGTACTCACCTCAGCCAGTCCCGCCCCGATGAAGCTGTAATAGAAAACCGCGACGATAAGACCAAAAATAAGACCAGGCGGACCACCATTAACTTCCAAACATCACCGATGTTAGTGACCACTCATTGGTGTTTTAAGAAGAACAAGCGCCAGCAAGACGGGGCCCGCTTGAGGCTGTACGTACGAATGGACACCGAGATAGACGACCCAAGAGCTATCCAGGCGTTGTCAATGGTAATTGCAATGCCAGCCAAGCCCAACAGACTGTATTGTCGGTTGAGCTGGTCTCGATAACCTGAAGCATTGACCACGACTCCATTCTCGATCGCGGCGACGATCTCATCTCGGTCTTCAGGACGTCCTCCGGCCCGCACACTTCGTTTTTCGTCGACCGATGCTTGATGTGAACTGTCCATGTTGTTGGAAGGATGTGAAAGAGCCGATGTTTGGCCAGGTGGTAGCTACCTACCAGTTGCTGAAACTTTTGCAGTTTTAAACCGTCCATTCCCTTGGGAAGCCACGAAGATAATAATGGCAGCTGAACTGAAATTGACAGTGTATTGTTCATCGCGCCTTCCTACCCAAAAGGGTAAAACAGTCCCTGGACGTCCAGCACTACAACGACCACATCCGGTCATTCGCCGGCATCATAGCACCTGTGTCTGGACTCGTGATGCGGTATGTATAGCACGACCTTGATATCGAATAATGCCAATGACACGCAGAGATCCCCCATCTCTAGATGTTATCTCTCCGAGCCAAGTCGTTCGAAGACGTAAGACCAACTCGAGAGCACTTTGACCCGATGTTATACATCATCTGGACAAAACATGGTTAGTTCAATTCCCGGAGGTTCTTATCCTTATCTGGATGCTGCTGCTGCTGCCCACGACCTGAAGATCTATCTGCTACAGGCGTAACGGCTCATCCGACGAATAAGGTCCGCGAAGCATTGCCGTTACGCTACTCTGTCCCGTTCAATACCCGTGGATCTGCATCCCGGGGAGAAACATGGCTGAAGAGCAGGGGGTTCTTGGGACGAGTACATTTCGGCATGGCACATCTGATAAGTGGAAGTGTCCGTCGTTGGACGCCTCAGGTTGTAGCAGATGTTGGTATCATGTTGTTTGATAGGATGGATTAGGCAGATTACAACCCGGGCGTGGTGGCAGCCGGACTTGATAACGTGGGGGTGGGCGACGATGAAACCCTACAGTAACGGCTTCGGAGCCCCCGCTTCTCGGCGAATCGCTCTAGCGCCTGATTGCGTGTAGTGGAAGAGGAAATTGGTATTTTCGCATAAATGAAAAATGGAATGGGATGAGGAGAACGCGGGGACTGCAAGTTGCTGCACCTGAAAGGCGTCTGATGTAGCATTGTGGTGGAGGCTGATATGTCCCAGTCCGATATCAAAGGTTTGAGATTCTCCGGCGTTTGGCTTGTATGTAGATAAGGTATGCGGATGCGGTAACAGTCGCCCACATGAGTGATACATTGCACTGTCGTCTGGACAAGTGCTTTGCATCTGACTTCAGTGAGAATAAAACCCGATATCGACCCCCAGGGTGCCCAGCGTGGGTTTCTAATGATCATTGTCATTCTCCCGGATTTTATTTGATAACCAACAACCCGGGGTGAACGAGACTGCCCCAGAGTTTGGAAGTGTTATCCCGTGACAAGTCTTTTGTCGTTCATCAGAAACAGAATCAGCTCGCTGGTTTCTCCACAACCTAGCCTTTGAGCTGCGTTGGTCGCAAAGTCAACTGAACATCCGTGGATCATCACCACTAGGACTTGGACTCATAATCTTGAGCTTATACCCAAGGGTAGCCGCATCCAATGCATTGCGTGGCCCGGTAAGATATTTGCCGTCGAAACCGCCAGGAGAATGAGCAGAAAAGCAGTCGCATGCATGTATAACCTCCCAAAACCTGAAGACCAAAACTCAAGACTCATGCCGTGGCAGCATCACCATCGTGACCCCATCTTGCCGACTCATCACCCTCGCTCCAATCCTTTTCGACGTATCCGAGCTCTCGCTTGACCTTCTCGACCGTCGCCTTATCGCCTGTGTTCTTTCCCACGTTGTCACTAGGAGGCAATTGTTAGTCGCATATTGCGGTAGGAGCAGTGGCTCCAAGACAGATTCTTACCTGATCTTGATTGCTGGATTTCCGGCAGCCGAGCTTAGCTTGATGACAATGTTCAGAGGCGTGGATTTCTTGCCAGTAGCCTTGTGGACAAAGTCATTGGTAAAGTAGGTACCGACACCAAAAGTTGGCTGGAAGCCGGCCGCTTCAGCAACCTCCTTGTACTCCAAGCACCTGTCAATATCCAGCGAGTCGGAAAAGACAATAACCTTTTTGTCCTTGATGCCCTGTTCATCATAGAACTTGCGCATGAGCTTGACAAACTCCTTGGGGTCTCCCGAATCCTGGCGGACACCCGTGAAAACTTGGGCATAGGTCTTGTCGGGATGGAGGTCCTTGATGACATCTTTCGCTGCCGAGATAAAGGCATCGGCCGTGCTGATCTTGCGATCCCTTGGCTGCGGTACGGGCTCTCCAGATGCCGATATTGGCTTGCTGAACGCCCTGAGGAATTCAGGGGTTCCAAAGGTATCTGTGAGCGCAATGCCGAGGACGCCAGCTCCGTAGCATCCAACCCAGTGGGAAAGGGCTTCCTCTGTAGCGGACTTGTAATCTCCAAGGATGGCGGCGTTACCCATAAACCACTCGTGCGCAACGGTGCCAACGGGTGGGATGTTGAAGCGCATGGCAAGGTGAACATTGCTAGTGCCGGAGAGCTTGCCGGTCAGGCCTCTCTTCTCGGCTTCCTTGGCCGCCTTGGTCAGACCCCTAAACACCAAAGCTTGCGTGTGGTAGTCGCGGCGCCGGCGGGTTCCGAATTCGGAGAACACGCAACCAGCCTCGAGCAGGCGCATGCCTTTCTCAAAGGCCTTGTCTTCCTGGCCATCATAATCCCAGTCCGTGTCCATGAACTTGAAGTAGGCTTCCGAAGTGAGTGCGAGAAGCGGAATTTCGTAGAGAATAGTCTCGGCCCAATTGCCCTTGATATCATAGTGGATATCACCGAGATTTGAGTCACCATCAGGGCGGAAGGATACGGCGACCTGCTCTCGCGGCCGAAGGCGGAACTCGGAAAGGTAATCAAGATACTCTTCGGTTAGGTAAGGGCAGTGAGTCTTGAGGAACTGGAGCTCCTCGGGGGATAGGCTGATATTCCCGAGTTTCATAACCTGTTCTTCGAGCCAGACGAAGGCTTCGCGCGACAACTTCTTCTCGGGAGTGCGGTTTGTGAACGAGTAGGTGACGGGGACGTCTTTGAAGTATTTGAGAACGGCGCATTGCATCGTCAACTTGTACAGATCGGTGTCGAGGAACGAGATGACACCCGCTGGGTGAGGCAAAGAGCTGTTGAAGTCCATGGCTGTGCGGTAGAGCTCTGGAAGGGATGAGCGTGTAGGATCGGACGAGTCCGTCGTAATGTCGTTTTTGTTTGAAGGGGATATACGATAACCTTCTTCTACCCAAATGACGACTAGAGAAACTAAGAGAGGAAGGAAAAAGTTCAAGACACAACAAGAGCGTGAGATGGTCGAGTTGCTTTAGGAGGGCTGACGAATCGAAGTTCAGTAATGCCGTTAATAGTGGGTAAGAGTGGAGACATCAGCCGTTCTCTTTTTGTTAGTGCGGGCTTCTTCCTTTGCCAATCCAACGAACCTTTCGCACTTTCGACTTCAGTTGTAATCCTAAGCATTCTCTGGTTCGCCCTTCACGTGTAAGGAATGCCAGAGTTGTTGGTTAATAAATCACTACTCAGTGGTTGTTTTCCTTGTCATAAATTGGACCATTCGAAGTGAGTCTCTTGTCGATTTGTTTTCCCGTCCAAGAATATGTACGCGGGGCGTCTGTATGGGAACTTGAAGGTGTTGGAGATCATCAGCCTCTGAAGTCCTGTGATATCTACTCCAAGACACCTCCACATGAAACCCTGGAGCAATTCATAGTAGTCACTGGCGTCTATTTCAAGCCGAGAACAGGAGAATGTCCAACAATGCCTGGCATCCACATCGATGTTCGTTGTTGCTTCAGAGAGAGACGTCGTTCCTGCCTGCGATGATGACACAATCAAGAGGAATTGGTGGGGCAGTCTCGGCGGGGTGATGTTTGGTGTTTTCTTGGGCAGGCACCTTCACTGCACGCCCTCGTTGACAGCGAGCAGCAATGATCCGGGGCCAAGGGGGGTCACAAAGTGCACGGACCACACCTTAATGGTTCACCGACTTGCTTGGCGCAAAAGTTACAAACCGGCAGAAAAAAAAAGTTCACTTCGAGTTCAGATAACAGAAGATCCGAGTCGCAGAGCGTGCAGGACCCCGCCGACAACATACCAAGACGAAAGAAGAGCCCAAACACCCAGCAGAGACCGGCTTCTTTTGGACGATACTGAGGTTGGCCGCTCTGAGGCTCGACGCCCACCCATACCCGCACCCGCACCCGGGCCCCCCTCCTTCTCTTCCACCTAGTAGGACCCAACAACAACGTCAGCCATCATGGATATTCACAGGTGTCGCTTCGTTCCCTATCCCGCTTCCGCCATCAACGCCGTCGCCTTTTCCCACTCCGCCCTCCCACCCGTCCCGGCCGGCAAGAAGAACCTCCAGAAGAACATCCAGGTGCGCCTTGCTGTTGGCCGCGCCAATGGCGACATCGAGATCTGGAACCCCCTCAATGGCTCTTGGCACCAGGAGCTGTTGATCCCGGGCGGCAATGACCGGAGTATCGACGGCCTGGTCTGGGTCACCGACCCCGACGAGGAAATGGCCGACGGCAAGATCATCCACGGCAAGTCCCGTCTGTTCAGTGTCGGCTACACCAACACAATCACCGAATGGGACCTCGAAAAGGCCCGCGCAAAGAAGCACGCGAGCGGCCAGCACGGCGAGATCTGGTGCCTCGGCGTTCAGCCCCCTTCCTCCGACCTCCACGCCCCAAGAAAGCTCGTCGCCGGCACTGTCGACGGCAATCTCGTCATGTACTCGATCGAAGATGGTGACCTCAAGTTCCAGAAGAGCTTGATCA
Source organism: Neurospora hispaniola (assembly GCF_033458365.1). Lineage (NCBI taxonomy): Eukaryota > Fungi > Ascomycota > Sordariomycetes > Sordariales > Sordariaceae > Neurospora > Neurospora hispaniola. The sequence continues at coordinate 3,433,173 of NW_026944407.1, read as the reverse complement.
GGGCCCCTTCCAAGAAGGTCAAGATGGTCAGCATCTGCTTTCAGTCCAGAAATGTTGTCATTGTCGGCTGCTCCAACAGCACCATTTGCGCCTACGACATCCGAAACGGCTCGCTTCTCCAACAAATGACCCTCGGTTCCGACCACTCCTCGGCCTCCAAGAACATTATTGTCTGGTCCGTCAAGTGCCTACCGAACGGCGACATCGTCTCTGGTGACTCGACTGGCCAGGTGTGCATTTGGGACGGCAAGACCTATACCCAAGCCCAAAGGATACAAAGCCATACCCAGGACGTCTTGTGCCTGGCTGTCAGTGCTGATGGCAGGAGGATTGTGTCGGGTGGCATGGACAGACGGACGGCCCTGTACGAGCCGGTTGCTGGACAACCCGGTCGCTGGTCCAAGGCCTTCCACAGAAGGTATCATGGCCATGACGTCAAGACCATGGCCTCTTTCGAGGGCAAGGGCATGAGTGTCGTAGTTTCTGGAGGTTAGTCACATTGCTGGCATTGTTCCCCTCTTCGTTTCATACTAACACGTCTGCTATTACAGGCCCTGATGCCAGCCCCGTTGTCATGCCCCTCCGTGCGGCAGGCAAGGAATTCCACCGTACTCTCCCCCATCTTCCGCAGACCGTCAATGTCAAGAGCGCATCCAAGGCACGGTTCGTTGTCAGCTGGTGGGACAACGAGGTTCGCATCTGGCATCTCTCCAGCCCGTCGCGCGATCTCTTGAACGGTGCTGTCGCCACCACCGACCTGCGCAAGACACGGAAACTTATTGCCCAGATCTACGTCAAGGGCGATCACAACATTACCTCGGCCGCCATCAGCGAGGATGGTACCTTCCTTGTCGCATCTACTGCTACCGATATCAAGGCGTTCCAGCTCGATATCAGCGATTCGCAACAACTCAAGATTAAGAAGGTCGAGGTTGCGAGCGCTGGTCACGGAGCTATGAAGGTGGAGATCTCTCCCGACAGGCGTTGGCTTTCCTGGGTCGAGAGCGGCAGCAATGTAATGGCGGCGGAAATCACCGTGAACGAGGACGGATACGCCGTTTCTGCTCCCTCCAAGCTGCGCCGCCTCCACCGGCAAATCCCGAAAAACATCCTCCTTGGTGGTCTTGGTACCTACGACCGAAACGTTACACAAATGGTCTTCTCCCCTGACAGCAAGATGCTCAGTGTCGCTGATATCGCCGGATGGATCGATACCTGGGTATTACGCGTGCCAGGAGAGGAGACAAATGGCACAAAGGGCGAGGCTGACGACGCTTCCTCGAGCGACTCGTCAGATGACGAGGAAGATGATCAGAAGGATGCTACGAGTGAGCGCTGGGTGCGCAACCCCAACGCAGCCCTCATCCCCAAGCTGGATTCGGCTCCTGTTGTTCTGTCCTTCTCCAAGACTCCCCGCCAGGAGGGCGAAGACTACACCCTCTTGGCCATCACGACATTAAAACAAGTTCTTATTTTCAACCCTCTCCGCGGCTCTCTAGCAGACTGGTCTCGCCGGAACACCTATGCCAAGCTCCCGGAGCAACTCCGTGTCACGAGAGATTTGGTCAAGGGTGTTGTATGGCAAGGCCCACGAGTCTGGATCTACGGTATTTCCTTTCTCTTCATGTTGGATCTTTCTCAAGATCTGGATAGCCAAGATGCCAGTGCTCTTTCCAAGCAAAAATCCAGCCTAAAGCGGAAGAGGGATGGTAAAGAGAATGGCGCAGGCGGCAAGATGGACCACCAGAACGCACTTGCCCCCCATAAGATTAGGGCGGCTGTTGCCGGACAGGACGGCGCCACCGAGTGGGTGGATGTCGAGATGGCGGATGCCGATGATCAGAAGGGTGCCGCCAGCAGCGGGGTCGAGGATGAGGACGACGACTATGACGAGGATATGGAGGGCGGCGAGCTCCAGCGCCTACGCGACGGCGAAGCGGGCAGAGAGGAGCAAAAGAAGGATTCAGTGAAGCAGAAGGCCAAGTGGTGGCATACGTATCAGTACCGACCCATTCTAGGCATCGTACCTCTTGACGGCGAAACGGTGGAGGAATCCAACGGAGCGTCGGAGGGCATTCCGATCCCGCCGCTCGAGGTTGCCCTTGTCGAGAGGCCGAGCTGGGATTGTGAAGTACCCCCGAGATACTTTTCAAATGGTGAGCGGGAGAGGTAATTGTAGGAAGCATGCATATGGCATGAAGTGTCACATATGAAGGGGCCTTGGTCGGCGAATAAGGCCGTAGAGGTTAGCATATACCGCAAAATCGGAGTTACGCGTATGTAATCGCAACTGAGCATGTCATTTTGCCTGGGTAGATCAAGAGTTGAGTTTCCAAGATATCATCACACTGAGGCTTACACATGAGCCCTATTCCTGTGTCTTGATACACCATGCTACCTTCGGCCGGTGGGCATCAAGAAGACACCGAGCACTGGGACCGACGGTGAAGCACCAGGTTTTATTGGTGCCGACATTCGGAGGTTATCCATGCTCCTAGGGTCGCACGGTTGTTATAAATTTCACATGTGCATGCAAAGACCACCAAGATCTTACCCAAACATTCATCCTATCCTGTCTTACGCCATGCACTAAACCGGCCTCACCACTCGCTTTGGGATGCATGCGCGATGTAAGTGGCGGGCACCCGTACGAAAATTCCGATGAGGTCTGAACAACCATTAGCAAATTATTCCAATTACGAACCATTCGCTGCGTATGCTCCCGTTAGCTCTATCTGTAAAGTCTTTTCAACAGTCAACAATCACGTTGTCGTTGAAAGTGGAGTTAGTGGTGTAGACTCGAGAGGGGACACTGGGGCGCCGCGTAAGCCCTACTCATTGGGGACGCGCCGTGCTCATGCCTGTACAGGCCTGGGTACATAACGCACTCTACACCAAGTTCTTTACTCACACTCAAGAGAGCAGCAAAAAAAGAAAGGATGACTAGTTCAAAGGTATCATCCGAACACAAGGACGACCGCTGTGAGTAGTTTGGGGGTATGTGACATTTCAACCCAATTCGCAATGAATGCGTCTGGATTCGGGAAAAGGGAAGTTCACCAGCTGCGGCGAGCGAGAGGTAACGTTGTGACAGAAAAAGAGATGGGACGGACTGAGGCGATAAAAAGGTGGCAGTGGGGATCCCCCTTGGGGCGGGCGCAATTGGGTACATGAGGCTGAGCGGGCGAGAGCGTAAGCAAAAAGGGACTGTGACTGCCTGGTCAAATTGAATTGTACACAGCATTATTACTACCTAGGTATGATCACCGCCCACGTCGTCGTCTCTCTTTTTTGCCTGATGTCTGAGACTGGACTGACCATCTTTGGGATCGATCATTCAACGTGTTTGCAGAAAAAAAAGAGAAAAAAAAGAAAGCGAGAAAAAAAACAATTGAAGCACATGACTATGTTTTGCGAACCATCCAACGCACGTATACGTTCCCAAGAGAGACAGATATCGTCCGCCGTCGGGTCGTGATCACCAAACTTTGACGGTTTAGCGGTGTTGAGCTTCGTCATCCTTCCCTGCATGGCTAGCGCGACTCTAGGCCGGTCCAGAGACCATTGGTCGCCCAGGTTGTTCTTGTTAGGGAGGTACGTCGACACAGCCAAGAAAGTTCCCCTTGAATCAAAGTTACTTCAGCCTGAGACTATGTGCGAGTACCTGTAGCCTGCCCTGCGAGGAGCGAGGTCCAGTTTGTCGCCTGCTGGGGGTCGTCGCGGATGGTTTTCGGAAGGGCCCCACTTACGGGAGGGCACCGACCAGCAAATGTACGGCTCTGATTGGCCAATACGTCAGTATACGCGCGTTCTGACCTGGCTCGCCTGGCTAGGTACCCCCCGAACCTCTCATTCTTCCCTCTCTGGCTCTTTTGAGTTTGTAGGTAGTTGCCGTCTCATATAGAACGGGCGACGAGTTCTGCAGTGTAAAAAGGGCAGAGACACGTAAGACAGCTGAGGGGACCGTGAGTGCGACCATGGAGAAGTAGCGAACGACACCAGGGACTTTTCTTACTACCATCCATACCTTACCTACTCCTGCCCATATCCTCTTCTTCTTGCTTTACTTCTTCCGTTCCGTTGCATCAAGATTCGGGCGGCATGCACTACTGCTGCTGAAAAGTAGGAGGTATAGCTGAGCTCAGCCACACCTAGAGGCGCGACGGAATTGCAGCGAGGTGTGTGTGTGTTTTCTGCGAAGAGGAAGTTGTTGTTACAACCTTCCATTCTTTCGCCTCGGTGCAAGTCTGTACACTCAATCAGTAATCGTTCCGTAGAGGTGAGCAAGCCCAAACCCCCAAACCACTCCTGCTGCACTTCGGTCCGGTTCATACCCGACATCATCTCCTGTTATCTGTCATGCGTCTTTCAATCTGCGCCTTCTCCATCGGGTACTTGGTGATCGCTGCATTTTCTTCCAAGCTGACAGTTGCAGCAACATCAGGCCTACCTACCGACAGCAGTACCTACGAGGTGGATGCGCCAAGGTAGACGTCCGAAGCTTGTGAGTCCCAACTGAACTACTATATCTTCTCGACGGCAGCCAGCCCATTCCGACCATTCCCCCTCGACCGATTCTTCCCTTGCTTTCGCCTATCCATCAACAACCACATCGCTTCGCCCCTCGCTGGCCGACATGGCGCTAATACGATGCCTCCCTCTCTTAGCAAACATTCTCGCCATCACTTGCTTACAACGCCGACCATTCGACTCTTCAAGCACCTAGCGACGAGGCGCGACACCATTCCAAGTCTTCAAATTACGCGAAACCCTTCATTGGGACCTTCAACAAGATCGTCTCTACTAGTTTGATCGCCGACATCACGTCAGCGGATTTCAGCAGGGGGTAAACCACAGGGCAACCGTCCGCGCTGGTCCACCGATAGCTGTATGTCAATTCGCCTCATAGTCAGCCTCGAGCGCCGAGACGCGACGAAGCGAATGCTGACCATCCCGACAAGCGCTTACTCCCTAGAGTATTGAATCACCCTCGACTGGCGTTTGCAACGACAATTCAAAACTGGCAGCGAGATAGACGACCAGCAACACCGGCCGAAGAGCTCCCAAATCAAACAGGCGACACAGGCTAGCGGAAGCCGCGACCGAACATTATCAGTGACCATGGCAGGAAACAATTCAGGGGGTGGGAGTTACCCATTAGACGACCATGTGAAAAGCGTGGCACGCGATCTACAGCACAGGTTTGCGCAGATGTCAAACCGGGATCAGAAATTCGACCTACATGTCATACCCGATCTTCTCTCACAACCAGTAGTCCCCGAGCCGCCCGCGCAAGACGACAAGGAGGCCCAGAATTTCGAAAAATACCTAATAGCAATGTCTCATATACCCCTAAACTACGAGAATCCCGGCCTGCTCGACGAGGCGTTACAGCAAATCCCACTCGATAGGTTATCGCAGGAGGCAGAAGAGGAGGTGGAGCTTTTCCAAGCGAAAGCCGCAAGCCTGGGAAGATCAAGACCGGAATGGAGTCATCAAGAGTGTATGGTCAGGGCCTTGCTTAGGTGCGTTTCTGTCTCTAGTCTGGCTTCCATGTCATGATGGATGTTTGTCTGTTTCTTGCGCCAGCTAACTCGTGACTACACAGGTGGTTTCGCCGATCATTCTTCACCTTTGTGAATAATCCTCCATGTTCCGAATGCTTGTCGCCCACCAACAAAATCCGTAACGTTGCGCCTACACCAGAGGAAAGAGCCCATAGCGCGACATGGGTCGAGCTGTACGCGTGCGTCACCTGTGGGGCATATGAACGATTCCCACGATATACGGAGGCATGGCAATTACTACGAGTAAAGCGTGGAAGGGCTGGCGACTTCGCCAATGTCTTCACCATGCTTTGCCGAGCTCTTGACATCCGAGCTCGCTGGGTGTGGTGCCAGGAAGACTACCTGTGGACCGAAATTTACTCTGAGCATCAACAACGATGGGTTCACGTCGACAGTTGCGAAGAGGCTTGGGATATGCCCCACATGTACTATAAGAACTGGGGGAAAAAGATGTCCTACGTTATTGCCTTTTCGCGCGAGGGCGCGGTCGACGTTACCAGGCGGTACGTAGGGTCACCGGACGCCCTGCTCCCACGGACACGCTGCTCCGAAGGCGTCCTCAAGTTCATCATGGAGGAAATCACCAACCTGCATCGGCCAAAGTACGCCCCGGACGGAGAGACCCGCCTGCGGCTCTATCGGGAAGATGTAGCCGAAGACGTGCAGCTTCGTTCGTTGTGGTCGGCTACCCTGGAACAGAGTCGGAGGTTGAAGGCGGCCGCTGCGGCTGCTGCTCGGGGTGGCCGCAGTAGCCCCGACAACAAGAGCGGCGCCAACATGATGGGCTCGCCAGCGACGGGCGACATCAAACGACCCATCCCCGAGGATGCACCTGTTCCTGATGTCCCTTCACTCTGGCCGACGTATGGACCTTGACGGCATGGTATTTGTTCGGACACACCTTGAATAGATAGCAGTCATCATTTTCACGTCGTTTAATACCCCCTCCCCCGTTTTATCAGAAGGAAAGGAGGCATGCAAGGTCATCAATCTTTTGTTTGTTATATATTATACATATACCCTGTGTCATGTCATGTTCAAGAAAGATTTATGTGGATTTATTCGGAGGGAGGCATTTCGACTACTTGGTAGTGATGGGTTGGAAAAGTTGCGCCCTTGGGGCTTTTGGGCTGGAGTAGGGAGTTTCTCGAGACTTGTGGGAATTTCTAGGCACATATGATGAGTGAGGGCCTAATCAAATTTTTGAACTACCAGCCTCTGTGTATCATGCTGTTCAAAATTTCACGATTGCTCGCGTATGACTTGGCAGACAGCATGATCGTGCCCATTTCATAGCCCGTGTTGTTGATTTAGGCTGCGCCAAAGTCCAGACCTTTGCTTGCTATGCATTACGAAACTACCTACGAACTGCACTTCCCGGATCCGGGTCCCACAAGAAAAGTCCAAACATACTGATCTGAACAAAGCCGCTCCAAACAAACACTGCAAGGACAAGCGGCGGGAATGGTTGGTCTTTGTTCCGCCAGCTTCTTCCAGAGATCGAACAAACAAAAGACGACGACGGAAGCTGACGCACAAAGAGACTGGAGCCGCTGGGACATGGGGGAACTTACATGATTTCGTGCGTGAAGGGACAAGGGATGGGTACTATGGGCTTGACGATGATGTAGTTTCGGAGAGGAATGGAGGACAGGTGGAAAAACAAGCTACGTAGGTAACTACGGGGTTTGTTTCGTAGCGGGAGTGATTGCAGTCTAGCCACTTGAGAGAGGATTTAGGTATGGAGTTGGTCCGCACCTGGTGAGTATCTGTCTCGTGGCTTTCCAATTTATTTAATTTTTTTTTTTCTTTTTAAATTTTTTTTGGTTTTGTTTTGGTTGGTTGAATGTCTAGTCCAAGCAGTGGCACTTCTCAACACCAAGATGAGTTTATGTTTCCCAGTTCGATGTATTTTGGTGGTGACTTGGAGGAGTGTCACTGGGCTGTTCCATGATTGAGTATTTCTAGGGGGTTCAACTCTCCAATATCCACAACTGGAACTTGACGGAAACGATGTCTTAAAAGATAAATCTCGGATATTCAAGGAAACATCAGAAGCAGGCTATATCAAAGTACACATAAACCCAGTGCGAACCTACTTAGTGACAGGTAACATTAGCAGAACCTTCAAGCCTGGAAACGCCGCATCGCCTGCCCCGTGCCAGCTCTCCCCTTACACCATCCAACAGGAACCCACCCTCATACACTCCGAGTCCATGTATGTACCATGTATCCAAAAAGAAAACCTCCCATCCCAAAGAACACATAAACTAAACATCCTGCTCAACCTCCTCCATCCTCGATTTCTCCACTTCCTTCATCAGCTCCTTCACATCCACCATCTCCAACGCGTACCCTTGTTCATGCGCATCTCGTCTTAGTTGATCCGGATTCCAACTGCTAACCACCACGCCCTTGGCGAGATCATCCAGCTTCGGCCGGACTCTCCTTTCATCCACCGGCACGTCGGCGGCAGGAACATCGCCATCCTTGTCGTTGGAAAAGGGGTTAAGCAGTGTGCCGATAGCTTGGGACCAGGTGCGTTTACGTCTGTTCTCGGCGGAGGGCGGTGATAGGCCGAGGGCTGTTGGTGTTCTTTGTTAGTTATGCGACATATAAACAACCAAAAGAAAAGGAGAGGGGGGGAGGAAGAACACAAGAGAGAGAAAGAAAAAAAGAAAGATTACAAGACATACCCCTATAAGCAGTCTCCGTCATGCTGTCCTCCACCCTCCACGCCTGCCTCACCGTATCCCCCACCGGATATATCGCCGGCCCTCTCTTCGTCTTGACTTTTTCATCTTCACCAAACCTTCTCAGCTTCGGCCTCCTATACCTTTCGGAAATCGGATCTTCTGCCACGGGATCATACACCATCTTGGGATCCACATCATTGCCCTCTTTAATTTTTCTTTCTGTCTCTTCCGAAGTGTACCCGACCCCCAAAGGCCAGCGGTCTAGACGCCAGTATTGGAATGACTTTTTACTCTTGGCTGCTCCTTCTCCTCCCCCTTCTCCTCCTTGTTGTTGTAAACGAGCAGAAGCAAATTCCCACGACACATCCCTCTTCCTCACCGTCATATGCCTGACCTCCCCCGTCTCCGGATCAGGTCCGTAATAAACCACTTCTCTTCCAGGGACAAGCATGGACAGGTTACAGATGGACTCTTCCAGTAATTTGCGCTTGACCACGGCAAAAGCCTCGGCCTCGGTCATTCCTTCCCCGGTGTAATCTCTGGGAGACAAGCGTTGGATAAGTTGCTGCAACGAAATCAGACCCTCGTCCTTGCCGAAAGCGTGTTGAATCTCGGTCTTGCACTCCGCTTCGAAAGTAGTCAGGCTTTCGGTCAGGTACTCGGCCGGGACCGGTTGCGGTTTCAAGCGGCCCTGTTCGGCGCGTTCCTGGTTGAGCATGTAGATGGTGTAACCCAGCCTAAACCCGAGAGACATGAAGAAATTCCAGACAGGGGATTGCGGGTCGGTAAGCTCTTGCGAGCGGTCAATTCCGGGACAAAGGATCTGCTGCCAGGTCGAGATATACCCCAAGTTGTAGCCCGGTTTCTCGCGGTGCGCGGTGGGGCCGGGCCAGATGACTCGGTTCTCGGGAAAGTATTTGTCCAAAGGCCGCATGACGACGCCGTAGCAGCTAGGGTCGAGCTGGAACCGGACGTGCCCCGTGTCGGCGAGTCGGTCGAGCCAGGCCATGGCGTCGTACGGGTGGAAGACGACTTTATCGACGGGGGCGCCCTCGCGGCCGGCGTTGACTTTTGCGAGGAGCTCCTCGACCGTCACTTGGGCGTCCGCGTCGGCAAAGAGCGAGTCCGGGTCCCGGTCGTCGAGAATCTTTTGTACGCGCCGCGCAAAGATGTGGAAGATCTTGTATTTCTCCTTCGGCTCGTTGGGATAGAAGTTGTTGGGCTCCCAGTTGCCGTCGTTGACGGCCTCGGATGCGAGGAACTTGAGCCATGGGATGTCCTCCTCTAGGTCGACGTAGCGGGGGGCTTTGCGAGGATGGGTCGTGCCGACGATCTCGAGCTCGTCACCGTGCAGGCGCACTTCGGCGGGCACGTCGTGGTTGTGGAACTCGCCCGAGAGGCCACGGTCGATCATGGCTTTGACTTCATCCAACAGGAGACGTGGTGCGCGCCGCTGGGCGGCTGAGAGAAGCTGGTAGGTGATGTTGCACTGGTCTAGGATGTCCTGCTTTAGCTGGACGTCTGGGTCGACCATGCGCCAGACGAACGGGCCGCCCGTGACGACGTTTTGGGGTAGTGTTACCCAACGACGATCTTGTCGGCGAAGAGCTTCGACCCGCTTCAAGGCCTTTTGGCGCAGATGCCTCAGGGACTCGAGATATTTGGGGATCTGGACAGTGAATGGCATGGTATCCGCCTGGGCTTGGATCTTCTCGTCTGGAATGCGGTGTGGTACAAACTGTACACCATCGGTGTCTCGAGTGATCTTCTGCAAAACCGCGGCGTCTATAGGAAGCTGAAGCGTGCGTAGAGGGCTGGCCATGTGTTCCTTCACACTGGTCTGATAAGCCCGCAACATCTGCTGCAGACCAGCACGACGGGCTCCTCGCTCTCTAGCAAAGCTCCTCGGGTCGTTGGGAATGATGATGGTATCATCAGCCAGAGCCTTTGTGTTCGTGGTTGGATCGTTTCGAACCCAGCCGGCGTATTTGGATCCTGAGAACTTGACGAACGCCTCACTCTCCACCAGGGCGAGATTATTGTCTCCTTCGTCGTCATGCCATACCTCTCGCTGGTCGTGTTTGAAGTCCTCAAAAAGTTCATAGTTGCCGGGTTCGTCGATGAGCATTGTATTGACAGGCTCAACGGGTCGAGGATATGTCGGTCGAGGCATCAGATCCCTTTTATCAGGAACAGGATTTGTCGATGGGATGGGCCAGTTATGGACATCACCAAGCCAGTTGAGGCGAGTTGACTTGAGGCTCCCCTTTGGCAGAGGGTTGATGATCAACGGTGTCGGCTGAGCATTGTAATAGTCAAAGATCTCATGCACCCTGACCTTTTGGAGAGCATCAGCGTGCATCTTTTGGGTTTGTTGACTGGCATTCGCGAGCTGCCCCTTAGGATCCTCATCAGAAAGCCATTGGAGGTATCGAACCGTCTCAGCAAATTTCGGGGCCCAGTTGAGATCACGATACATGTCTTCCTCGCAAAGCAGGTTGTTGACGTGTTCGAGCCGGACAGCCAGCGGAGGCTGTCTAAACCCTTCGTACTCGGAGTCGACCGTCCAGTCCGGGCCAGTGCGGTCCACAATCGGCTCGATCAGCTGTCCTCCTTCTACCGCGGTGGCACTGGGACCATAAGCAGCAGGCAATTGAAGCTTTTCCAGCTCTTTTATCTGCCCAAGGATGTCTCCAAACATATCATCTTCTCCGCCGTCTGGACTTAGAACAGTGGGTAGTGAGCGAAACGGCCCGGGCGGCACAATACTCATCGTCGCTCCGTTTTTCTGGTCGTCCAGGCGAATGTCATGCACCCCTGCTGACAATGCGCGCCCCGGATCGTCGATGATGTACGCGGCCTCCATTGTCTTTTCTGTCTCCTTGGGCCATGGCTTGTAGTTGTCCGGGATAGGATGAAAAGGGAGCACGACCGACCCTTCGGCGCCCTGAAACCAATAATCCCAAATGGTGTAATGAGAAGCCTCCCCCATAAACTCGATTCCGAGACCGTAGTCCAGGATTTCGGGATTACAGAGGAACAGCTGCAACTGATCGATCTTGTCGGCCTCCTTGCAGGCGGGGAAAACATGGCGCTCCAAGTACTTCTTGAAAGAAGGGGGGCACTCGGCGTAGTAGCTTGCATATCCGCGTAAGAAGCGAAGAAAACTTTCTAGCGACAGTGTGCTACGTTAGCCTGGAACAGTTTGTGAGGTTGAATACGAAATCATACCATCCATGGCCTTTTTCATTTCACTAGCACCTCGGAGCTTGGGGCGACCCCCCTCCATGCCGGGCCCAGACATCTTGACGAGTGCAATTCGTGTTTCTCTTTTCGCTATCTCTTATCCAGCTCTGGATAATCCACATCTGCTTGAACGTCGCGCGAAGTCTAGTAGTATCCTTGCCTTGCGACTCGCGCAACGCGTTGAAATTGTGTATTAGTATACGGTGAACAGAGAAAGTTGAAAAGATAGCGGTTGGGTTGTGATAAGCGCTGACAAGAGTTGCGTGTAAGAGGAAGAAAGGTGATTGTCCGGGTGTGATTGATGTTTTGAGTCTATCAGACGGGACTGGGTTGCTCTCGAAGGGCGGCACTTGTGCTTCAAGGGACCAGTTAGCAACAATCAGGGACACTTGCCGTTTGCATACAAAGCTTCCGCATTGGGGAGTGACAATAAAGAACAAAGCGGACTGTTTCTGTTGTCTCCCTGAATTAAGCAAAGATGATCCTGCTCGAGGATTTGTGCGTCTTTGTTTCTCACCGGGAGACAAAGAACAATCTCATAACCAGCAATTGGGCACAACAGCGGAAATAGGAGGTATCACGCAGAATCTCAATGGACAACTGGCTAGTTCTCAAAGGAAGGAATGAAAAGGTTCTTCCTGATTAACGTTGTTGCTCCAACTTAAGCTTGGGTAATGGTGTCCTTTTCAAAAGGGAAACCGTTACTTTACGAGCTTGTTGGTGATTATCGCGATTGTTGATGACTGCCACGTTACCCTCAGCTTAGCCAACATCATACGATATGGACTCTTCAGAGGATAAACGGCAACAAGCCTTCAGAGAAGATGAACAACGCCTGCTTGAGGGGCATCCGATTTACCGGCCGAGGCCAGACGGAACTGTGAGCGTGCTTCGGCGTAGGTATGGACTCTAGTATCTCGACTCTTTTCAAGCATACATCCAGGCTAACTGTCTCAGGCCTGGAAGACGCATACATCGACCTCAGCCAGCTCCTCCTTCGGCAGGTCAGCCTTATAGCCTTGGAGTTCAAACCCGTAGCATGAGCAGGATGCAAACCCAGAATGATGCGGGCTTCCAAGGCAACGCTCATGTGGCCCGTCCAAACGTTCCTGCGGCATCGGCTTCCCCGTTTGGTGAATGGACGCCCGATATCGCCTACGGAAGTGAACTCTGGGTAGAAGGTGAGGACTTGAGTCGCATTGAGATTGCCGAGAGAGGGATTGCGCGTGCTCGCTTGCGGGTCGAGCATTATAGAAACGCTCCCAACCCAGCCATTTTCCAGCAACAGCTGGATGAGGAGATCAGGAAGCGGGAGGAGCTCGATGATCATGACGAGGAGAACACCAAACCAATGTGAGTAGTGGCAAGTGATTCGCCACGAAGGCATGAGTTCAAGCAATCATGCAAACTGACAAGACTCAATTCCACAGATCTACCCTTGCTTCAACCCATCGAGAAGCCATCAACAGGCGTCTTGAACTTTTGCATGAGATTCTCGAGCAGACAGAGTCTGAAGCGCAAAGGGTCAATATCGAAGTCGCCATTGCCGGATACGAATCCGGGGCCATTCCGTATTCAAGATCGTATACGCTCATTTGGGCCGGCCGTATCGTCGACACTTGTCCCGGTTACGGCTCGTTCACAACGGACCGTGATTCTCGGCTTGACACGTATCTTGACGAGCATGGGCCTGGATGGCTTTGGCATGAGCCACCCCTCGCAGCGCAAGGCAAACTACGTGCCAAAAAAGGCACGAGTCTTGAGAACCCGCTCATGGGGCGCCTGGATACATATGGACAAGGTCATTACAACATTAAGATGTATTTCCGCGCGCGTAAGGAGAGAGTCATGCGCAAGGGGGCCAAGCGTGCGAAGAAGGCAAAGGAGAAGTTGCCGGAGTTCAACGCGCAGCCTGACGAAAAAGCTCAAGTGGTTGAGTTGTCTTTGCTCCTCGACTCGGGCGCCACTTTGCCATGTATCACACCCCAAGACCTTGCCCTTCTCGGCATCGACCCCAAGACATACGCGGCGCAAACGGCCTCGGAACTCCAGCTCGGTGAGGGGACGGTGAAGAGGGCCATTTATGAGCTGGATGTGGGGTTCAGGTTCGGCGAGGAAGACTGGGCATTCCATACGGTGCCAGTCATTGTCTTGGAGGGCGAGAGTCGACTGAGCGGCATGCTTCCCTTCAACGTATGCTATATATCCAGCGCGCCAGGCACATATAGAATGTGGCTTGGCCAGAAGCGACGCGACGTGCTTGGGGCTGGTCGGTTACCGGGGCGTATGAAGGCCGGGGAAGTGCACGAGGGGGAGGGCCGCAATCCGTTTTATGGAGCTGTTGGAACGCCGGCAAACAGCTTTTGGGCCACGGGAGGTATCAACTTGAGAGACCGAGACTCTTCATCGAAGTTTCTCAAGGACCGCACGGATGAGCACGATGCGGTGTTGGAGGAGCCGTCTAAGATGTTCAGGTTCGAGCATGACCTGGGGAATGGTGAAACTTGGGTGGATATCGGGTCCTCATCTGGTGAGGATGAAGAGGAGGCTGCTGTCAAGGCGAGTCCTCCGACGAAAGGGAAACAAGCAGCGGAATCAAAGTCCCTGAACCCTCCGAGTTGGCCCACTGAGGCTGAACTTCAGGCAAGCATAAAGCGCATTCAACGGTTGAAAAGGGAAATCCTGGGTGCAACTGGTCAGTCTGTGCCAGCGACGGGCAAGAGAAAGGCGAGAAGCTCCGCATTACTGAGCCAATGAGATTAGGCCAAGATTCGGGAATATTGGTGTAATATGACTGGGTGTACCGCAGTACATGAATGGAGTATATCTGATTCAATATAGGGTGGCGATGATGATGATGATGATGATGATGAGGTATTAGTGAGACATGTATCGTGATCCAATGTTTGGTGTTTTGGGTGAATTGGTGAAATGGTTGGGCTCCACTCGCTTCATTGAGGTGCTCCCCCACACTTTTCCTGTTCAGGGGTCCCGCGCCGGCGGCGCCAGGTCGTCTCCACCCTCAGCTCACAGTCTCCACTCTGGAAGGTAGGTCACTGGCGCGGGCCTCAGGGCAGTGGTGCTCTCTTTCAAGCAGCCCGGCCCAATTACTCTCCAAGTCAGGTTGACGCCGAAATTGCCATTGGGGCCTTGGGTCCTCTTCTTTCCCAATCTGCCCAGCGGGAGATCCCAAGTTCCCATGAGGTTATCTAGAGGTGATCTGAGGTTATCCTGACTTCAGTCGACGGAAAAAGGCTTCCACTTGTAGGGAACAGTCAGAACAAAAGACACACGAGAGCAAAGAGCCTCCGATTTGGCCACTTGGACGCTGGTAACGCGGATCTTGTGTTTCCCGCGCTTTCACTTTCCTTCTGGCTTTGGCTTCCCAACGGAATACCGCCTTCAGGTCCCGCAGCCCAATAAATACCTACCTTTCTCCCAGAGGTAGCCAACCAAGAGCCGGAACCAGTCCACTTGTCTTGCCCAGAAGCCATGTGCCCGCCCCCGGGGCCCAGGATCACCAGGCTAACTGAACCCACTGGACCACCATGACACCTTACTTATGTACGCACTACCGACTGCAGCAGCAGTGCAGCGCACTACAGGGGTCGGTCTCGTTTGGGCCCGTTTTCCATCTCTTGCTCTGCTCACTGCAGGCCGGGACCCGACACGGCATTCCTTCCGCTTTCCATCTCTTCCTCTCTCTCTTACTTCATGTTGAAACTTCTCCCTCCATTTGTTTGTCTTGATTACTCCCGTCCTTACCATCCACTCGCTCATTACGACAATCACCGGGTCGACGGCGTAGACAGCCAACTTGAAGGAAGTGGAAGACGGAAAGAAAGGACAGGAGCTTGGACCGCGTCGCTCTCTCTCTCTCCTCTCTCCTCTCTCTTCTCTCCTCTTCAGAGCCAGATAGTACTCCAATTGGACGTCATTTCCCATTCCTTCGGGGGTAGCTCCTTTTACTGGCGCTCCTTCTCCCTCGTCTTCTCTATCGACACTGCTGCATCACTTGTTGTTGTTGTACTTAGAATCACCCCTTTCTCTCTTGACTTCTACTTTGCATTCGCATTGTCCGTTACCACGCCGATACATCAAGCATCTGCTCGACACCATTATCAAATCGTCTGATTATCCTCACCATGTCGTCCAAGCCAGACCCGAGCGGAACAGGCCACTCTGCCTCCTCTAAACGCTTTCAGCTGCCCGCCCTTGACTTCAGCTTTGCGCCTTTGACCGAAGGTACCGATATCCCACCTCCCGAACCGTCGCCGAGGATCAGGGACGAGGCGACGAGAACATCAGACGGGGAGGATCTCGAGGAAAAAAACACAAATGGAAGTGGAAACGGGTCCCTGGCTCCACCCAATGGAAAATCCAGCAGACCACATGTATCCTTGCTGACGTCGCCCATGTCGTCCACGTCCGGAACCACCAAGTCGTCAGGTGAAGACCACCTCACATCACCCACGACGTCGTCGAGTCGCAATGGAACCATCCGCCGTATGCTCAGTCGCCACAAGCTGAGAAGCCCCCACGTCAACGGCGACGAGACAATTGCCGAAAATGGAGCAGCAGTGTCGCCGACCCAGGAACAGCAGCAGCAGCAGCAGCAGCAGACGATGAATCCTCGGCCGCCGTCTAGCAACCGACCGCCGAGTAGCAACAACAATTATGAAGTCAAAAAGTCGAGACGGGTCAGTGGGTGGTTTGGCAAGATTTTGGGGGGAGGCGACAAGAGCTCGACCACCAGGAACAGGCGCGCCAGTATGATGGCTCCCTTTCTTACCTCGCCATCTTCCCCTGAACCGGCACCGGCACCGGTACGACCCCTTACGGAAAACAAGCCCAAAGGCCCGCCACCCCCAAAGATCCCCGAGCTCAGCCAGCTCAAGTCCAAGCTAGACACGAAAGACGATGGGGGCCTTCTTGGGGATGATTTGTTCAGGGACATAAAATAAGCGGTTCACAACCACCACAAAAAAGAGGCAAAGTGAACAAGAGGCACATCATATTCGCGACAGGCGGGAGTCATAAATCTGTGGAGGCTGGAAGCAATGCTCAGGTCAGACTTCCTATGAAGAAGCGACGAGTGAGAGATCATAAGACACACTTGTTGAGGGGATGTACGCGGTGGTAACGTGGGGGGAGAGTGATCACCAAGATGGATTGAGACGGTGGATGTGGCGGAGGTTCCAGAGATACCCAACTCTTTTGTTTTGTCTGTTTGTTTCCTTTTTCACTTCTTTCAACCGGGTCATTGTTCGGGATTTCCCATCTTCACATGCATGATGAAACATTTTCTTTTGTTTTGTTTTCTTTTCAAAAAAATCTGTTTCTTGAGTACAGGGCAGAGGGGCTGCTCCAACATGTACAAATCATATCGCCGAAGAGAAGACCAAAGGGGTCTTCCTTTTACATCTACAAGCAGTTGTTATTTTCAATAACACCAATTTGAGACGTCACGGGGTTGCATTGAAGTTGACGATAGATATTGGGGAAGGTATTCGAACACAAAACGTGATGGTGGTAAGAGAGAATACCTCGAGCGAAGTCACATATAGCTAAGTATTCAAATGATATTACAGAGTGTGATCGAACTGTCAATGCTTTGCATATTACCGTTACGTTTGCCGATATACCAGGCCATTTCTCTTCATCACTAACATAACAATAAATTGTACAGTCTACATTGGTAGATTCGGAGCCCTGTTCGTGCGAGGTAGCATCACTCACACGCTTGGACCCCTTCCAAACCGTGTATACTTGCAGCACATTAAACATCGTGTCACCGACAACAATACTCCAGTCCTTGAACTCGGCTGGCGCGGATAATTTCCTCTGTCAGTTGAAAAGTCTTTCACCAGCTCTGGAATCTTCTGTTCAGCTTGATTCACTTTCCACGGTCTCAAGTCCAGGGTATATGACCAGGGAAGTCGAGGCTGAAAGCTGAAGTGAACCACCAGTTCACTCCAGACACTTGGCAACGCCATATACTTACACAGTAGCCCCAAGGCCATATTCCGCATCCCCGCCCATTCCGGAAGGTGTCCTATCCAATACGATACACATACTGCGTAAGCTGCCGTCCAAATTCCACTCATATTTCGAAACGGTTTCCTTGCAGCAAAAGAGGCGCTTTTTGGGGGCTTGATTTGCTTCGGACCCTTCGCAGATTCGCAAGCAGTTGGAGGGTTAGGGATACCCTTGCGACTTTCAAGATTGGCCTGGCCTTGGCCAAACGAGTGGAGAAGAACATAAGACGTGATGATGGTCAAAGCTCCTTGCTATGTATCTTGAAGGGTACCTCTGGTGTAGTGTACGTACCTTTTTCAATGCCAAGACTAGACGTCATCGCCAATTCCACAAGAATCGGGGTTCCATCAGACCGAGTGGAACTTTGTAATCGATAAGAGCTCCGCGACGGGACGGGACCTGACCTGACCTGGATGGAGCTGCACTGGAGGCCCGGCGGGTGAGGTCGGGTCAGATGGATGGAAGCACGGCTGTTGTTGCTTGATATCATGTGATTGATGACTGCCGAAGCTAAACGGGATGGAAGATGGATGGAATTGAGAGATAGGTACGGTAGATGTCGGTTGAGGAGAGATTGTGAAGAGCTGGTGACAATTACTTGCAAGACGAAATACAAATTTGGCCTTTGTGATCTCAAAGCTACCTTCCGTCTTGATGTAGTAGTCTATCTGTCCTTGCCAGCTCCATGGTGTGCTTGTGACGGGAAGCGCAAGCTGTGGACGTGGTCCGTCTCCATTTTCTCCATCATTGCGGCCGTCGATCATCTCACTACGTCCGTCCCCGCACCTTTTCTCAATTTCCACGTTGCGTCGTCCCCTCAGTTCCTCTCGGTTCTCCTACAACAACAACAACTGAACAACCCAAACGCCCTTCGCATTGACTACCTAGACTAGACTGGGTCGGTGCCAGCTCTGAAGCCAGGTCGGTAAGCGATTTGCAATCTCCATTCCCCCAATCCCCCATTCCCAATTCTAAAATTCCGAACCACCACAAAAGCCAAGAGAACCCAAACACTAATCTCGCCAAAACCTCGAAACAGACGCGAGACTAGTGTACACACAGACTACCAACTTCAACCTAGCTCCACGAAACAAAAGTAACGACAAAGTCACAGTCCAAAAAGCGAAATGAAGACCACCCTCACCCCTGTCGCCAGGGCCGCCGCCGCCACCGGCCGATTCTCCGGTTACGGCCACGGCCTTCGCACCACCACCACCACCACCCCCTTCGTCCTCCGCACCGCTGCCGCCGCAGCCGCCGCCCCGACCGCCGCCTCCGGGCTCATCTTCCGCCGCCACAAATCCGGTCCCTACGGGTACACCCAAGCCAAAGCACTCGTCTTCTCGCGCTTCGGCGAGCCCGCCGACGTTTTGTCGGTCCACCAACACTCCATCTCCCCTTCTCTCCCCGACGGCTCCGTGCTCATCCGGGCGCTCGCCTGCCCCGTCAACCCCGCCGACGTGAACACCATCCAGGGAACCTATGGCGTCAAACCCAAATTCTCTCCGCTGCTGGGGACCTCGGAGCCGTCGGTGATTCCGGGGAACGAGGGGTGTTTTGAGGTTGTGAGCGTAGGAAACGGGGTGCGGGGGCTGAAGAAGGGCGACTGGGTGATCCCGGCGACGACCGGGTTCGGCACGCTGAGGACGCACGCGCTGGTGGAGGATGCGGACAAGAAGCTGATGAAGGTGGGAGGGGACAAGGGCAAGGAAGGGTTGACGCCCTTGCAAGTGGCGACGGTGAGCGTCAACCCGTGCTCGGCGTATCGGATGTTGAAGGATTATGTGGACTTGATCCAGTTGAGCGTGGATGGGTTTGCCAAGGGGACGGCGAGTGGGGGAGCGTGGTTCTTGCAGAATGGAGCCAACAGCGGAGTGGGCCGGTCGGCGATTCAATTTGGTAAGCTTTGGGGGCTGAGGAGTATCAATGTGGTGAGGGAAAGAAACACGCCCGAGGAGACGGAGGAGTTGAAGAAGGAATTGAAGGAGTTGGGCGCTACGGTGGTGGTGACCGAGAATGAGTTTTTGGATCGCAGCTTCACGCAGAGGCTGAAGGACGAGTGGACGAATGGCGGAAAGGATCCGTTGATGTTGGGGTTGAACTGTGTCGGCGGAAAGAATGCGGCGCAGATTGTCAGGAGTCTGAGTCCCAAGGGTGTGATGGTTACATATGGTGGCATGAGCAGGCAGAGTTTCCCGTTCCCTACGGGGCCGCAGATCTTCAAGAGGTTGAGGTTTGAAGGATTCTGGTTGAGTGCGTGGGCCGAGGAGAACCCGGAGGAAAAGAAGAGGATGATTAATGAGATTTTGGAGCTGATGCGCGAGGGCAAGTTTAAGGCTGCGCCGGCGCAGGAGGTTACCTGGTCTTGGGATACGGAGGAGAAGGTGTTGAAGGATGCGGTGCAGGGTACCCTTGAAGGATTCAGGAGTGGTAAGGGTGTCTTTGTCTTTGGTGAGACATGAGTAGTGATGACGATTGAGGGGGAGTGTGTGTGTGCATAATCACGGTATGTAGAGGTAGATCTATGGGTGGACATCATGATGTGAATGCTTCATGTTACCTCATAACGCTGACTCCAGTCTATGACTATGTGCAAAACAAAACACATCGCTAACCAATCCTCCACACAAATATCCTCCTCCCACTACGTCCGGAAAGCCTGCATGACTCCATGCAACCGATCAATCATAACCGGCACCAGCGCATTCAAACTATCCTCCATAATCTTCTCCAAATTCCTAATCGCCTCCTCCTCGCTCAGCTCCAAGTGAAACCTGTCCCTAACCTTGAACACTGCCTTATCCGGCTCCAGCTTGATATCCGGAATGTTGGCATCCACCATCAGACTAAAGAGATTCAGAATCAAATTGCTGTTTTTTCGGAGGGCACTATACGCCAAGAAGCAGTACTGCTTGAACTGGCGATAGTGCTCCGAGTTGACCCCGCCCATGCAGTCCACCATCTCTTTCGATAGCTTCATCACGGGGGCAAACGGCTTCGGGTCGCGGCCGAGGATGTACCCGAAATCGGCATGGAAGAAGTGCCCGTCGGGGGCCAAGAGGAGGTTGTCCAAGTGGCGGTCGCCGACGCCCAGAATGTACGTGATGACGCAGTAGCCGGCGCACGACCTGACAAAGGTGTCGAGCGTTTCCTTGCGCAGGCCCAGCGGGCCGTTGCTGTCGGGATTATTTTGCTTGAGGTAGGCGAGCGCGGCGTTGTTGCCGTATTTGTTGAGGATGCCCTGGAAGGACATGGACGGGACGAACTGCGAGAGGCCGGCGCTGGTGCTGGTAGCGAGAATCTTGTAGGGCGAGAGCTTGAGGTCGAGGTTCTCCTTTTGTAGGAGGTCGTCCATGAGCATGATGATTTGGATGACGAGCTGGTCTTGGCGGAGATCGTCGCCTGTTTTGAAAATGAGGGGGTACTTGGTTCCAGAGGTGGTTTTGAAGGCCACCTTGATGGGATGGAGGGAGGATTTGAAGACGATGGTCTCCTCCGGGATTGCGCCCGTGATCATGACCGAAGGGTCCAGTGGGAGTGGGAGCGGCGGGTCGAGGGTGACCAGCTCGTTCTTGGAATCGGCCAAGAAGTGCTTGACCCGGTCGGTTCTTCTGGCGATAGACTCGTTGGCCTCCTTGACTTCTCCTGAGACTTGAGAAAGGATACGGATCCACTCGGCCTGTCGTTTGTATGTTCTTCTCTTCTCCTGGCCCCCCGGCTGCTTGTCAAGCTCGGCCATGAAATCGTATGCAACCTTGGTGTAGATTTCCCTGGCATCTTGTCCTTGCTCGGAGCTCCTGTCGTCGATTTCGACCATAACATACCAGTAGAAATAGTTGCCGAGCGTCAGACTTGACACGGCCCTCGTTATCAAGAAACTGGCCAGGGAACTATCCTGGGAGACGTCTTGACGGGACTGTGGCAATATGTGCTCGTACTTGAGCGCCTGAACCAGCTGCAAAAGATACAGCAGCAGCTCGTTATCGTCTGCTTTCCGTAAACGTTTCACTGCGAAGGCTCTTACGGCCGAGTTGCTGAACGTCGGGCCCAGCAACTCCAGCGCATCGTCCACGTCGATATCAGTCCACTTTTCGAGAACTACCACAGCCGACCTTGCTTCTGACGCGTCGAGCCAGTTGACTGACTTGACAAACTTGGTGAGAGCCTTTTTGTATCTAGTTAAGTGGTATCGGAATTTCCAGATGAGGTCCTTCTCTTCAGGCGACAGACTGTGGGTTGGCGGGTAGGACATGATCTGGTTGAGTTCATCTCTGACTTTAGCGTTTGGTTTCAGGTCTTTATCCAGAATACCGTTGCGATGCTGACTGCGGACAAGTCTTCGGTGCTTGCTCTCGGCTGGGTTGTCCCTTGCGCCTACCTCCGGATCGTAAACTCGGATCAAGCGGCCTGCGGAGGTTTCATCGTCGGCATCTATGCGGCTGATTCCCGGCCCAAGCTGAATATCTGGTGTGGGCTTCACCATGAGACCCGACTGTGAAGACGATAGATGCTGGAGCGACGAGATGGGTGGAGGTGGATACTCGTGATCTGCAAAGACAACGGGGAAGTCAAATCTGGGCAGCTCGACAGTCAACAGAAAGTCGGACGGCACTGGGATTGGTTTGGAGGCATCGGGGTTGGCACTGGCGAGAGCTTCCTGTTGACGCTGAATAGCCTTGAGCCTGAGGGAAGATTTGGCCGAACCATATCCGCGCTTTTCGATTACCCTGAAGGCCAGTTGGTCGAGCCAGTCGACACGGGGTATCTCTCCCATCTCGTGTTTCTTGAGAAGGTCCATCAAGCGGTCGTACTCTTCGGCATCGTTGTCCACAATGGATGAGGGAGTTCCCTTTTTGCTGGAGCCCACACCGGACCTTCTGGGTATGAAAGCAGGAGTTCCGGTATCATCATTGCCATCTGCTTGTTTGTGTCGGTACACAAAACACTGTTGACGGCCCTTGTACAGTTGGTTGTCTTTATCGAACAAGGGCAGTGTGGTGCCACCAAAGGGAATGGCATGACCATGAGCGCCTTCGCCTCCGGTTGGAGAGAGGTCCCAGAGGGTGATGGCCAGACGGGCATTTTCGGGGAGAGTAGAGTAGTCGATGGGCAGGGTTAACCACTCGGACCATTTGCGCTCATTCCGGAACCACTTGTAGGGTGTTTGGACGGGAACAGTCAGAGGCTTGGATCCGGCCCAGACCTGGACGGTGACATAGAGGTCCGAGTGGGGACTATGAGAGTTGATTCAGTGGCCATCTTCTCGGACAACAAGAAAGAGGTGGGTGTACCTTTGGTTAGAGCCAACATGTCGCAGGTCTGGCCTCTCAAGGAGAGTGCTGAACGGGATGGGCGTCTCTTCTCCCTCAAGACTCATGATGCGAATCGAGACGGGATAGTTGAGCTGGTCGGAGCTCGCAAACGAAAAGGGCTCCATGATGGGCATGGTTGCAGATACTTCGGGGAGTGACCGTCCCCGGAACCGAAGATGAAGCACGTTATGGGATGTGTAGGTAGAGAGGTGTAAAGAAATGGAATGAGGAGTCAGGCTGAAGTCTTTGAGAAGATGAATGTGATATGTTGTACGACGGGATGAGTGTACCTCTAGTCTATCTACCTGGTGTACAGGTCATTTCACCCACTACCTATGACCCCGCCGCCTATAGGGCTGGCAGGTGTCACATGGAACGTAGGTATCATAGTAGGAACCGCAGTTACAGCGGCTAACAAGGTTCCCCGGGCCCTGGCAGCTCCACCCCGCGAATCGGCCAGAAGGGGATCCACCTTTTTCTTTCGGCGGGGTCCACTCCGGCTTTGCTCCCACTCACTGTAAATCGCGTCTTTCTCTTTGGAGGACGCGTCTCCTCTTCCATCCTTCTTTGCTTGCTTCCACTCTCTATTTTCCACGCTTTCACTGTCTTTTACCTCTACCTAGTGCTCGGGTTTCCGTTCAAGTCGGGAAGAATTCAGTTGTGTTTGTGTACCCGATCTTCCGTCTTCAACCACAGTCGAGGCCCCGACAACGAAATCCTGGGCTTGCTGTCTACTACCATCATCTCTTTTCGCCCGACGACAACCATTCCTCACACGACCGAGGTCTGTTGATATTCATTTTGACATTGGATAGGCCCAAGGACCTATCGACCGAGGATCATTGGTGCTTTGTCGGCTTATCTGTACACTTTGTACCTACCAAAACACACCGGTCACCCCGTATCCCGCAAACACACCCATGTCCGACGAGGATATTTACGATGCCTCCCCTCCGCGAGCCAGAAACCTGGAGGTGAGGAACAAGGGCAAACGGGTCTCAGACAGCCATGAAGGCCCCTCGGCAACAAGGCGGCGTATCAGGGACCCATCGCCGCCCAACCCGGATGCAAACGGCGACCTGGACGAGTATGATCCTGCCCAGTCCATGCAGGAGCGGCGGCAGATCCAGAGGAAGCTGCGAGATATGCAGAGGGAAATGAGAGAGAACCCCGACCAGTTCATGCAGGACAAGTCCTCGGACGCCTTGATCAACTATTTCGACCAGTCAGACACTATTATGCGCGATGTGAAGCAGACCAACGAGGCCACCATTGATTCTCGCGGTCTAGTCTTCGCTGCCGACTTGTCCGCTCGCAGGGTCCAACGGCTAACATCGGGCAACATTGGCAATGGCATTGATGTCGACGAATTTGTCTCAAAATGCATCACCTATATGCGTCATGGCCGCGGCTTCGAGGACGACGACGCCCCGGAACTTACCAGCACACAACGTCACAGGAGACGACGGCCTGGCCGTGCTGCTGCCGATACTGAAGATGAGGAGGATATGGGGGACGAAGGCGATATGTTGAACTGGCCACACCTGGGCCGTTATGCTGCCGTTCCCAGCGTACGCAGACCAGCTCTGCCTGGCTTCCTCTCGGGCCCTCTGTCCATCGAAAAGAAAGTCCGAAGAATGACGCAGCGCAACGCTCCCTTCAAGATCAACAGCCTTATCGAGGTGAGACCGCAGGAGTTGAGGGCCGAGGACTTGAAAAAGTCCGATAAGAACGACCTTCCATCCATTTGTAAGAACATTCTGGAGCAACTGGAGAACAAACAGAATGCTGCGCAAGATGCCGTGGAATCCCTCCTCAATAACGGTGAGGTGGACGATCCCGAGCAAGAATTCCTCATCATGGAGAAATACGCGCTGCATTCCTCAGGAGGCATTGACCTTCTACGCTTCGTCATTAATCCCCGCTCATTCGGTCAAACCGTTGAAAACATGTTCTACGTGAGCTTTCTGCTACGAGAAGGGGGCCTCAAACTGGAGTTTGACTCATATGGTCGTCCATCTCTATGTATGTTTCTCTTGATTGTTTCCTGCGCCGCCTCCACTAACCCACGTGAAAATAGCCGCCCATGTCCACGCAGACGAGCACGAAAAGGCTCAAGGAAGACACGGCACTACTAGACATCAGGCTATCATGTCGATCGATATGGATATCTGGAAAGACATCATAGACGCTTACAACATCAAAGAACCCATGATTGATCACCGAGAGGAGGAAAGCCAGCAAGGCCCAGGGGCGCAAGGATGGTATAGCTAAAAGAGACTATTGGCTATGTTGGATTTGTGGAGGTGAGGAAGGAGTGTCCCAACACCTCCTGCGGTATGTTGTTCACCCAAAGCCATCGTCCCTAAGCCGTGTCTTTGTCTACCTGTACCCAATAATGGCGATTGATCGAGATATTCACGAGGATTGTAAGTAAGTTACGGAGTGTACCGCGCCGTGCGGACCTCAGCCATGTTTGGCAACCTTATCACAGCAGGGGCAGAACTAGAAGCAGCAGCGAGCTGCACAGTGTGTCTGCTGTTAAGGATGAGAAGCTTCAGATTCGCGGACAAAGGTCTGGGATCATTCAGTAACAGCCCACTTCGAAAATGTAGCAATACGGGAAGGCCTCGAGGCTTGAATGGATTCATCTAGGCTGTGACACCAAAGAGAATTGAGCCCCAAATGGCCGCCTAAATCAACGACGGGCGTGCCGTTTCTTTGTCAGTGCTCTCGCCCACGTTCGATTCTTCAAAGCCGACTAAGCGGCAACTGACCCGTCGAGTCTTTGTCAATGCCAGTTTTTCGAGTGTGATTGATATGCTTAACTTACCCGCTTCCGGCCAGGTTGAATGGCTTCCTTTGAGCATGCGCATGCCACCATAACCGGCTATCAGGAACAGGTGGCAGCAAGACTTCTTTATGCCAGCAGTCCTTTTGGGCCGACGAAAACTCCCAGTCGGTGTCGGTACCATCAATATTGCTCATCTCAACACATTTGCAGCACCAAACATCGAGCAAAATAGCAACACCAAGATACTCAAGGTTCGTATTGCAAGACGTCCGCTAACAGTCAGGAGTGAATTTGCAAGATGTCCTACCCTTCGGATGGGACTGGCCCCGGAGGTGGGTCACCTAACACCCCGGGCCAGTTTCTTAACGATCCGGCCCGTTCTTCAACGCCGAAGCTCCGGAAGAGCAAAGCACGACAGTCCCTACGTATGGATATGAGCGAACCGGAAAGCCCTATGACATCTCCAGTATCTGGACCGGCTGTGACCCGTCTTCCAGCTCCGGCTCTGGCTCCGGCTCCGGCTTCGGCTCCAGTATCTGGACCGGCTGCGACCCGGCTTCCAGCTCCGGCGGTGACCCGGCCTCCAGCTCCGGCGGCGACCCGGCTTCCGGCCCCGGCTCCAGCTGCTGGTCGGCGTATAGTTCCACCTTCGGCCTCAACTACCGTTCCGACTACGGTTTCATATACGGCCCCAGCCTTAGCTCCTACTGCGGCCCCGACTTCACAGACGCCTGCAGCTTCAGCTGGTGGTTCAAAGCCGAAAGAGAAGCAAATGCCAGAGGAGGAGGATACCGGGGCCTATATTTTCCGAAGGATGCAAGAGGCAAAGGAGGCTTCTCGCATCGCAGCCCAGGGCAAAACTAAATACAATCCCCCTGCGCAAAGATCTTACTTCCAGTCGGGCTCTGGTTGGGATGACGTTGTGGAAGATGAGAGCAATGGGGGTGACACGGGTGTGAGAGTGAAAGCCGGGGATAGTGCAGATGTTAAGGTCAGCGAGGACGTGACATCGCTGGAAGATGACTACGTGAGTGACTGGGAAAGTGAGAAGGACGCGGAAAAAGAGAAGCCCAAGTTGCTCCACGAACGGTATGTTGGTGACGGTACCGGCGCTAGGAGAGTCATTAGGGAGATCAAGAAGGCATACGAGTCAGACGAGGAAAAAGAAGATATCGCAAACACTTCAGACATCGACGAGTCTGGCCAGCCTGTTCGTGTCAAAAATAAACACGAAGTGGGGCGCTACCGAGACATGAACAACCCTTTTACATTCAGCCCCTTCACAAGTCAAGAGGGACATAGGGCGGATAATGAAGCCGCTATCGAGGAGTACGACCGGTTGCGGGACGACAATGAAGGGAAAACGGACCCCACCAAACCACTGAAATACAAACCATACGACGAGGGAACGTTGCGTGATACACGGTTCATGGTCGCCCAGTTATCGCAGTACAAGGACCACGCCATAGCCGTGCTGGATGATAAGGTCGATAGGCACAGTATGTTGAGGACGTACATCGAAAAAGCAGGAGACCCTGCGATCCGCAAGGCTTTCAATACCCTGCTGGAGTATTACGACCAGGCAAGCAAAACAAAGATGCGGCTACTCCGGGAATTCCGTGCCCTGCAGATCAAGGTGGATGATGACAAGCTGGCCAAGGAAGAGGTGGAAACATATCTCGCCCAGGCCGAAAAGAGGCTGCAGGATCAAGAGAAATCAGAGTTTGATACGTATCAACATTTGATGGAGGAGAAGAAGTTGAGATCTATGGACCAACATGAGCTGCAGAAACTCCGAGAATTCAAGCAAGACGCGGACAGGCAACGCCTTGCAGCGGTAGCCTTGGCCACACACACGTCCGAGGCCAAGATCAAAGGCCTGGAGGAGAGAATCAACGAACTCCAATTTGCAGAGCAACAAAGGGAGGACGACATCGAACATTGGCGGCAAGTGCAAACCGATCTCAAAAAGAAGGAGGATTCTCTATCTCGCTTGCAGGAAGAAGCTACTCGCAAAACCGAGCAGGCCGAACAGATGTCGGAATCCTTAAACCGAACGCTGAACGATATCATGGATACCGCGGCAGCGCTTGGCGTTCCTATCAAAGGCGGCGCCGACCCTAATGACATAGGCGCAACAATCCTTGATGTCTTCGATAACATATTGAACCTGTACGAAGACACCGAGCAACGACTTGTTCAAACCGAAGAAGCCAAGGACAAGGCAGAAGCAGCGGCCAAGGAATCCGCCACACGATCCCGCAGTGAAACAATCCAGAAGCTCACGACTGAAAACAACAAGCTTAAAGAACAGAGAGATGAGCAAAAAAGAAAGGCCGACACGTTTTACCAGAAACTCAAGAAAAAGGGATGGCTTGAGCCGACCGAGGATCCATCGGCGTCACTTGCCCTCGACCAGAAGTCGTTGAAAGACCAACAAGACCGCTGGGAGTCTGAAAAGAATGCCCTGAACCAGCAAATCACTAATCTCAACAAATCGATCGAAGAAGCCAATGTGGCGCTCAAGGACATGAAGCTTATGCAGGTGGAGAGGGATTCTCTGGTCGATCTACAACAACGTCAGGAAGGGGATATCAAAAGCTTGAACCAACAGGTTCTGGACCTCAAGCAAAAATTGGCGGGTAAGGCCAGCGCCGGCGCCGATCTGAAGGATATTCAGTCTTTGCGATTGGAGAACAAGTCTTTGGAAGACCAGCGACAGCGTGTGCAAGCCGAAAAGGAGGTCTTGCAGCAGCAGCTTTCTCAGACGAAGGCAAGGCTTGAAAAGGTGGAGGCGACCCTCAAGAATACGGCGTCGCAAAAGATGGATTTGGAGACTCAAAGAAATGAGTGGTCCAAGACGAAAAGAGTCCTGGAGGAAGAGATCAGCAGCCTCAAGAAGGAGCTTGACTTGGCCAGGAAGAATTCCGCTGCACCAACAATCGTCGAGATCAAACCGGAACCCAACATTGCTGAAAGCATCACTCGCGTCGAACAACTCATGAAGGAGCAAAAACCTCAACTACCGCTGACTGCACGCGACTTCGTCCAAGGACTGGTTGCCAAGTTGAAGGATGCGCAGGGACACAAGGACTTGGATGCCAGTGAGGATGTCATTCGTGAATGCATCGGCCTTCTCAATCGTGTCTTGAAGGAGCCTGTCTTTGATGAGAAGGACAAGGAGATGCTTCAGACTTTGCATAATGAGTTGAATGAGGCTCTGAGAAAGGGCAATGAGGACCGCGAAAAAAACGCGCGGTTGCAGAGCATCATTGACAAATACGAAGGCGAAAAGGAAAGCCTTGAGAAGGAGGTCAAGGTTCATAAAGACGAGATCAAGAGGTTGAAGCAGGAGATCACTGAGAAGAAAACCTCATTGGCAAACAAGCAGCAAGAAAGAGAAATGCTCAAGGAAAGCTACGAAGAGCAAATCAAAAATCTCAATGCTGGCCACAAAAAAGCTGCTGCAGAGCTGAAAGTCAAACACCAAAACGAGCTGACGCAGCTCAGAAAGGACGGCGACTTGAAAGAAACCAACCTCCTGCAGAAGTTAGACACACTCAGGCAGCAGAATGAAAGTGAGAGGAACAGGCTTCAAGCCGATTACGCCGCTGAGAAGGCGAAGCTCACGAAGGATATTGAAGCTCAGAAGAAATTGATGGCGCAGAAGGAGAAAGATCTTGCGGAGCTCAAGTCCAAGAAAGAGAAGGAGATCAAGGAGCTCACACAGAAGAAAGACGTTGAGATCGCTACCCTCAAGTCCACCAAGCAAGTCGACATGGATCAGCTTAAGAACCGCCACCTCCAAGAGACTGAGAGCCTTCGCAAACAGCACCAATCTCGAGTGGGAGAGTTGGAAAGTGAAATCGCAACGATCAAAGAGAAGTATAAGAAGGACCTGGACGAACTCTCCCGCAACAATACCAGCCAGGACGCTATCAAGCTAAAGCAACACGAAAACGAACTCGCCAACTTCAAAGCGAAGTATGAACAGGAAAAGCAGCAGCTCGCGGTCCAGCACAAAACCGAGATGGAAAGCCTTACAGATCGGTACAACGAAAAAGAGAAGCTTGCAACCCAATACCAGGAACGTGTTCAGGCCCTGTCGGCGGAGCTCGCAGACAAGAAGACTGCGCTAGCAGAGTACAAAGAGCAGCTATCGGCAAGCAAAGCTCAGCTTGACAAGCTCAAAGCGGATCACGGGGTCAAGGTTGATGAGTTGCAAGCAAAACTCAAATTGGAAGTCGCCAAGGTCACAGCTGATTATGAGGGCAATCTTTCGGAGCTCAGGACCAAACATCAAGGCGAAGTCAACGACCTTAAAGTTCACCATCAAGACGAAATCAAGAAGTTGACGGCGGGACACAACGAAAAGATCAGGAACCTTGAACACCGTATCAATGACTTGAAGGCTGAACTCAAGCAAGATAGGGCAGAATTCGATAAAAAGAAAGCTCTCCTCGAGGGTGAGGTTGCAACTCTCCAGGGGAAGGTCGATGACAAGTCCTCCAAGTTGAGCTCCAAGGAGGCCGAATTCAATGAGCTCAAAAAGCTGAACGAAGCCCAGATTGCCGAGTTGAGAAAAGATGTCGCCGACAAGTCCAATTCCTTGCAGGACAAGCTTGAAGAGCTCAGTGACCTTAAAGGACAGCAAAAGACTAGGATCGAAGACTTCAACGTACAAATCAACGAAAAGATGGCCCAGTTGTTGAAAGCCCAAAATGAGCTCAAGGCGTCACAGGCAAGCCTCAACACCACCACTACAGAGTACGACGCCAAGATCGCCCAACTAGAGAAAAGCCTCAAGGAAAAGAAGGATGAGCTGAAGAGAAAAGAGGGCGCCGCAACCAGCTCGACGGAACAAAACACGCTCCAGCTCAACAAGCTCAATGACGATGTCAAGGATAAGCAGAAGAAGTTGGATGAGCAACAGGCTGAACTCAACAATCTCAAGACAAAGCATCAGGCAGAAACCACAGATCTCAACCAGACCATCAAAGACACAAAGGCCAAACTGAAACAGAAGGAGACTGAGCTCATCGATCTGAAAAAGAAGCACAAGGAACGGCTTGATACGCTGGAAAAGAGTATCGCTGAGAAACAGACCACGTTGGCTCAAAAGGAAACCGAACTGGAAAATCTGAAGGCTCAGAACCGAACGAACATGATGAATACCAACCGGGAAATTGGCGATAAGACCGCCGAACTTCTGAAGAAAGAAGGCGAGCTCAGGGACCTCAGACAGAAGTACGACGATGCCCAAAAATCGGCCGATGGAAGTAAGGAGAAAGACCTCGCAATTGCACAATACAAACAAATCATTGCGACGAAGACGAGCGAACTAGAGCAAGCGAAGAAGGACGTCGCAGTCCTTACCAAGGACGTTAACGATCAGAAAGCCCGACTTAAGGACCTTGAGAGCAGTGTTTCCATCAAGAGAGCCGACTTGAAGAAGAAGGAAACTGAAATTGCCGATTTCAAACGACAGTACGAAGAGAATATCAAAAGGCTCAACAATGACCTCAGTAGCCAGAAGGCTACGTTGACGGCCAAAGAAAATGAGATTGCTGCTCTAAAATCCGGAAACGCATCCCGCCTCAATCGCGACATCCAAGAGAAGACAAGTGAGCTGGCGCAGAAGAACCAACTGGTTGCGAATCTAAAGGTACAGCTCGATGGCCTGCAGAAGAAGCAAAACGACCTACTTCAAAAAGGAAGCGATGCCGCCAAGCTTCAAGCCGACATCGACTCGCTCAACAAGAAGATCAGCGAGAAGAGACAGAAAGTCACTGAGCTTGAGGGCAAGGTCAACAAGCTTAATAGCGAGCTCGCGGAAGAGAAGGCGAGAGTGTCCAGGCGCGACAGGGAGATTACTGACCTGAAGAAGGTCGTGTCCGACGAGAAGGCCAGAACCACCAAGCGCGACAACGAGATCGTTGGGCTTCAGAGTAAGCTGGATGCCAAGCAAGCCTCGAAAGAGATGCTTGAGCAAGATATCAAGGATCTCAAGGCGAAGCAGGAGAAGGAGGTTGCCAGTCTGACCAGTCAGATTGTGGCCAAGAATAAGGAGATTGTGGGTTACGAGCGCGATCTCAGTTCCCTCAAAGCGGACTACCAGAAAGAGACCACCAAGTTGAAGAATGAGATCAGCCAGAAGGAGAAGGAACTGGCCGAGATCCAGAAAACCAACAAGAAGCTTAATGCCGATATCAAGGAGAAGGAAGCCACGCTGACGACCTCCCAGACGAAAGTCAAGGATCTCAAGCAGGAAGTCCAACAGAAGAAAGACCAGATCAAGGAC
Source organism: Neurospora hispaniola (assembly GCF_033458365.1). Taxonomy (NCBI): domain Eukaryota; kingdom Fungi; phylum Ascomycota; class Sordariomycetes; order Sordariales; family Sordariaceae; genus Neurospora; species Neurospora hispaniola. The sequence continues at coordinate 3,401,218 of NW_026944407.1, read as the reverse complement.
TTCGAGGCTCAAAACGCTAAGCTCCAGACTGACATTGAGAACAAGAAAGCCGAGATCGAAAAGATCAAAGAGGAGAGGAGGACGCTTAACACCGAGGCGGACAAGAGCATCGCCAGGATTGAAGGTCTTGAACGCAAGATCAAAGAGCTCACCGGCAGCTCCGCAGAGAAAGAAGCCCAAATGAAGCAATATCAGGCCGACCTCGCTGCAAAGGCGGAGACCGAAGCCCGCATCAAGCAGCTTGAGCGTGATCTCGCCACCAAATCGGATTCGCTGGCGGAGTTCGAGAAGAAGTACAAGCGGGCCAACATGGATGCCAACAACTACCGCAGCTCGTTGGCGCACACCCAAGGCGAGGTTGCCAAGCTGGAAGAGGAAATCAAAACGACCAAGGGCGATGTGCAGTATTGGGAGGATCAGATGATCATGAATCAAGAGGAAACTCAGAAGATCCAGGACCAAGTCGACAAGTTGAATATGGATGTCAAGGACAAGAACAAGATCCTGGAGGATCACGAGAAGGAAATCAAGACGCTGAGGGATACTGCCAAGCGGCTTTCTCAGGATCTCGTGAATAAGAAGTCCGAATTGGAGGGATCTAACTCTGAGCTTCAGCGTGTCAAGAACCAAGTTGCTCAACTCACGCAGGACAATAAGGACCAACGGGTTGTGGTCGACACGAAAGATGGCGAAATTAGGAAGTTGCAGAGGGAGGTTGATGATCTGAACACCCATGTGATGGACAAGGGAGACCAGCTGATGAAAAGGGGCGAAGACATCAAGAAGCTCCGGGATGAAATCAAGAACTTCAAAAAGGACATCAGTGACCACGAGACTACTCTAGAAGAGACGATGGCCGAAATCGAAAAGCTGTCGGCTGACAACAAGCAGCTCACCGATGCAATCAGTAGCTGCAAAGACAAATTGAAGCGATCTCAAGCCGAGGTTGATGCTCTCAACAACGACATCAAAGACATGAAATCCACCAAAGAGAAGCTTAGCCAGGATGCTGAAGCCAAAGAGACCGTCCTAGCTGAGAAAACGAAGGAGATCCAAGCCCTCAAAGACAGCATCGATAGGTTGAACCAGGACATCAGCACCAAGAACGCCACCCTGGATGACAAGAGGGAGATAATTGATCAGCTCAAGGACGATATCAAAACAGCCAACAGCACCATCGACACGTTGAGGAAGGAGGTCAACGAGAAGGATGCCAGCCTCGCTCACAAGACGAAGGACGTCGTTGCTAGGGATGCTGAACTTGCCAAACTCAAGGCAGAGATTGCTTCCAAAAACGCTGCACTTGCCAAAAAGACAGAAGAAGCCAAGGCGTTCGAAAAGAACGTCCAGACACTTACCGACCAAGCCAAGGGGTTGAACCAGGACCTCGCCACCAAAACTACCCAGCTCGCACAAGACCGAGCCACGATTTCTAAACTCAACAAGGACATCTTTGATCTCAAGACTGATGTGACAAAGCTCAAACAAGAGCTCAGCACCAAGGACGCCAATCTGACACAGAAGGCGGGCGAAATTGGTTCTCGAGATGCTGGCATTGCCAAACTGCGGGAAGAGCTCCGTGCCAAAGAGGCTGCCCTGGCAAAGAAGACTGAGGAAGCCAGTAGTCTTGAGAAGAACGTCAACAAACTGACCGACGAAGCCACAGGGTTGAAAAAAGATGTCACCAGCAGAGATGCTCAATTCGCCCAGGACAAGGACGCAATCTCCAAGCTTGAAAAGGATATTGCGAAGCTGAACCAAGAGCTCAGTACCAAGGACGCTAGTCTGACGCAAAAGACGGGTGAAGTTGGCTCGAAGAACGCTGAGCTTGCTAAGCTACGGGAGGAGATTCGTGTCAAAGAAACTGCCTTGGCAAAGAAGACCGAAGAACTCAAAGGGTCGAATCAAAGTGTCGACGAAAAAGACACTCAACTTGCCCAGGATAAGATCAAGATTGAGAGGCTTGAGAAGGAGATCAAGGGTCTCACAGCCGACATTGTGAAGTTGAGAGAAGACGTGACTCTCAAGGATAAGAGCTTGGCTAAAAAGGCCGAGGCAGTCGATCACCTAAAGGCAGACATTACCGAACTTAATAGCGAAGTAGCGAAGCTGAAGAAGGAAGGTACCAACAAGGACGCCGCCATACTGGGGAAAGAGAAAGAACTCGTCAGTCTTCGCAAGGAGGTCCGTGACCTCACCAACCAGGCCAAGCAGTCTGCCCAAGATTTCAAGAAGTCCGCCGAAGATCTCGCTAATAGAGACGCCCTTTTGAAAGAAAAGGAAAAGAAGATCTTTGAACTTCAACAGGAAATTCAGAAGGTCAAGGATACCGCCGAGGAGCTGAATCAAACCTCCAAAACTCGGGACAGTACCCTTTCTCAGAAGAACGAGGAACTGCGTAAGCTTAGGGAGCAGATCAAGCAACTGGAGGATGAAGCCAGCAGCCTCAAGATAGACAAGGAGGCGCTTGGTCGGACGATCAATACCAGGGATAGCTCTTTGAAGCAAAAGGAGCAAGAGATATCTGGTCTTGAGAAAGAAATCAAGCGTCTTTCTGAGCAGGCTGCTCATCTCACACAGGAAAAGGTCGATTTGGGACAAACCATTGGCGCTAGAGATGCTGCCCTGCTGCAAGCGAACAAGGACATTGATGGCCTCCAGGGCAGCATCAAGATACTGGAAGCAAAAGCTGCCGAACTCTCGAAGCTGAACGCTGGACAGGATCAAACCATCGGCGAGAGAGATGCTTCCCTACAGAAAGCCAATTCAGACATCGACAACCTCAAGGGAAGTGTCCAGAAATTGGAAAAGAAAGCTACCACACTCGCAGAAGAAAAGGCTCAAATGGGCCAAACCATTGGTGCCCATGAGACTTCCCTGCTCAAAAAGGACGAGGATATCAAGAAACTCACGGAAAATATCCAACGACTCACAGCCGAAGCAAATGATCTTAAGAAAAGCATCGAGAACCTTACTGAGGACATCGCCATCCAGAACAGGGCCCTCGCGCAAAAAGAGAAGGACATCCAGAACATGGAAAAGACCATCCAGGGCCTCAACACCGAAGTCACCAGGCTCAAGACCAAGGCCGCAGAGCACAACCAGAAAACCACCGCCAAAGATGCCACATTGACTGCAAGGAACGACGAGATAAGGAAGCTGAACGATCAAATCAAGCAACTTACAACCGAAGTCACCAAGCTCAAGAGCGACGCCGCCAACTTGAACCAAGCTACCACGTCCAAAGACATCGTGCTAGCCCAAAAGATGGAAGAGATCAACGGCCTGCGCAACGAAATGGTGGAACTTAACAAGGCTCTCGACACCAGGGATACCACTCTCTTGCAAAATACGGACGAGATCAATAGACTCAAGGAAAACGTCCGACGACTTGGCGACGAAACTACAAAGCTCAAGAAGGACACTGTGAAGTTGAAGGAGGACAGTAAGAGCTGGGAGGAGACGGTGAAGCAGCGCCAGACGGAAATCAACAAGCTGAATGATAACATCAAGAACCTGCAGGGGGAGATTAAGCGGAAGGAGGCGCTTTTGGCAACACGGCAGGGTGAAATTAATGCACTCAAAGACGAAATCGTCGGCCTCAAGAAGGACCTCGTCGAAAAGGACGCTCAGCTGAAGAGTCGCGATGGGGAACTTGGAAAGTTCAGGAAGAGTATCGCAGCCAAGGAAACTGCCTTGGAGCGACTCGAGAAGGAGAAGACTGCTCTTAGGGAAAAGGTCGAGCAGCTTGAAGGAGAAGTTGGTCGCAGAAGGAGATCATTGGACCTCCGTGCGGATAAGATCCTGGAGCTCACGAACTCCGAGAGCGCAGCGCGATTGGACTTGGATAAGCAGAGAATCAGGAACAAGAGCCTCGAGGAGACAAATGCCGGACTGCGGAATCGTGCTGCTAAGGAAGGCGATCCGCTTGGTCGGTTGGGTGATGAGGTCACGAAGCTTAGCCGCCAACTTCTCGAGAAAGATAATGATCTGGCCAGCCTGCGGGCCGAGCGTGACGGTCTGCAGACCGATATCCAAAACCTTACCAAAGCCCTCGCTGCCGAAGGCGTCAATGTTTCCCATCGCGACGATCAAATCGCCCTCCTCAAGCAAGAGCTCACCACCAGACAAGCCGCCCTTGACGCAAAACAGGCAGCCATCAACACGCTCGAGTCCCAACTCACCGAAGCGCAACAAGCCTACGACATACTCGCCTCCTCCAACACCACTTCCCAAGAGGAACTTGCCCGCTCCGCTGCCGCCACGCAAACCCGTCTGTTAGCGTGCGAAGCCGAGATCGCCTCGCTCCAATCCGAAATCACGAATCTCAACGAGGATATCACCGCCAAGAAAACCCAGATCGCAGATAACGAAAAGCGCATCGACACACTGCTTCGCGATGCGGGGACTAACGAAGCGCAGCTGGCGAGAATGAAGATGACTATTGCTGAGTTGCAAGAGGAGCAGGAAAGCCAGAAGAGATTGTTGGATGAGTACAAAGGTCGACTTGCACAAGCGGCGGCGGCGTCGTCGTCGTCTTCGAGCTCAGATACAGCATCGGATACGTCATATGATGACTGTGGCGAGCCGTTGGCTAAAAGGCTGTCAGCTGATGGGAGCCAGAAGCTGGTGAGGGTGATTGATGATTTTATGGAGATGATTCCTATGCCCGTGGGATCGGCGAGCGCGTTGAGTCAGGAGCAGTTGGACCGGTTGTTGGCGGAGGCCAGGAGGGCGTTGCAGGAGGGAGAAGGGAGAGGAGATGGGATGACGACGGATGCGGAGAGGATGGTAGTGAGGGGGACGATGAAGAGGGAGTTGGCGAAACAGAGGGAGAAGCAAGATAAGCTGGAAGGGATGATTGATGGATTGGAGATGGAGTTTGATGGGAGCGTTGCTTCTGAGGGGTCTGCTGCTGAGGCAGCGGCTGCGAGAAGAAATCACAAGGAGTTGACGGATCGCTTCAGGGAGTGGCTGGCTTGGAGCCGTGGGCGGACGAGGCTGCTGGAGAGGGAACTGGATCTCGATGAGACCCGGCAGAGGCGGGTGGTGGAGAAACAGGTGACCACGACGTTGGTGAACTTGGAGGTTGGGAGGTTGCCAGAACGCAGAGGCGAGAAGTTGTGTTTCTGCGCTTTGTTGAAGTTTTTCGCGCCCAGTATTATGAGGAGAGTTACGAACCAGGGACCGATATGTCAGGATTGCCAGAGGCCCGAGAAGGCGCAACAACTGACAGCAACGACATCTCAACGCGCACCTCTATCATCGTTGTATCACGGTCACAACCATCAACACTTGCCCGAAGTTCAAACAGCACTCTGTTACATCATGACGGCGCTGCTCTGGTTCGCCATGCTGGTCTGCATCCAACCCTACCACTTTGTCACGGTGGGCGTCTCTGGCATGCTCGCCATCCTGCGGTTACCACAATTCCTGCTCGGCTGGGGCAGATACTACGGTCAAGTTGCCGTCAGACGATACCGTCACTGGCAAGAGTCAAAAACCAAGAAGAATACGCCAAGGCCGACATCGGATATCTACGCCGGCTTACAAAAGCCAGCCCTAGGCATCCCGTCCTGGCTAACAGCCTCATCGCTTGTCGGCTTCACCGTTGCCCTCCTCTGTGTGGGCATGACGCTGACATACTACGCCGTCTTACAGGAGAGGCGAGTGTGGATGAATGCCAACGACTGGAGAAGGCCGTACTTACGCAGCTTGATTGGGAGAGAACCGTACCCGGGGTGGTCGCCTATGAAGATTGATCATAGGTTTTGGTTTGAGCCGCCGCTGGAGTTTCTGTTGGGATGGGTGAATGACTACGTGGTACATCCTCTTTTGTTTGGGAGTGATTATGGTGGTAGTACATGGAGGAATGGAACGGGGGTATACGATGCTGATGGGACGCCGTTGATGATTAGAAGGAACACAATGAGTGGGGGATAGAAGATGTTTTGTTTCTCTGACGCTAAAGGGATATATATTGTTTTCTTGTTTCTTTTGTCTTGTTGGATACCTGACTTACCTAGGAGTTGATGGAGTTGATGGACGCTTTGACTCACTGCCCTGGTGCTCCCACATGAACTCCCGAAGACCGACAAAGGAGTCCACGTGTAATCGTAGAAGCTAAGAACACTCTCGTCCCTCGGCATGCGACCTTACGGAACGGAGGGAGATTGAGGTTTGAAACTTCCGCCCGATGTTCCGATATGTCATGTTTCATGTTTGCAAACGAAGCGTTTCGAAGCAATAACCGCCCCCGGAGCCAATTCCGACCGCTGTAAGTGCTCAGCTGCTTAGTAATTTAGGGGGCCTAGAACCAGCTGCCAGCCAAAGGCTCCATCCTCAACGGCCCCGCATACCCAAACCAGCGCTAGAGGGAGAAGGTACGAGGATACCTCTTACTGTGTGTCTTCGTACGGCCCCCTCCGAGACGGGACGCCGGAGTGTTGCATGGTCCCGGGTGCCGAACGTAACCATGATGTCACTGGCCTCATGTCCCTTTGGACGACCACTGTGTACCGTTACGACACCCTCACCATACAATCCCTTCCTTCGTTCCGTCTTCCTTGAGATAAGATTCCGCACAAGAACTAATTACGATGCCGAGGCTGCCTGGACGCGTCTGTGATCCGTTGCTGTTTTCCAAATGCTACGCAGCCTCCTTGGGAACCGGTGTAAGTGATTCAAGTTGCCGTTTTGGGTTTACGTGCCGACCAAGTCAAATTTTTATCCTACGATATGATACAGAAACCACTCTTCCCTTCCGAGGTTCTAATAAATACCTAATTCCAAATATTCTATCATGTTAACATACCAATCTTCTGTCAGCTTATACATCTTGTTGTCGTCTTCGATCTGATTATTGTTATAAACTACGTCAACTATAACATCACCACTGACACGAACCGCCTCTCCATTCATCCAGCATCCCACCACGAGCCGTCTTCTTTTATTTAGCACCACTACACCTTCCAAGTACCCCCCATTCTCTCCCCGCGGCACCTTCAAAACCCCTCCACCTTCAAATCACAACAAAACGGCTTCAACCAAGCCCTTCATCGCAACCGTCCTCTTCTCTCTCGCCGCCGCCTCTGTAGGTGCCGTAGTCTACTTCCGCCCCGGGATAGGACGAGACATAGGAGCCAAAATGTCGAACAAACTGGTCCCCGCGAACCCGGACGACGTCATGGTGATCCGGGACGTCACTCCCAACGTCGTCACTTTTTCTGTGCCCTTTTTGCGGTTCGGAAAGATTCCTATCGGAGGGAGGGGGACTTTGGGTAAGGCGCATCCTACTCTTTATTGCACACGTCTTTCTTTTTTTTTTTTTTTTTTTTCTTTTTTTTTTTTTTTTTTTTTCTTCACGTTCCATTAACACAGCATAATCACCCATCGAATTAGTCCGCCTCTCCAACAACACCCTAGCAGTCTTCTCCCCCGTAGCCCTCACGCCCTCGGCCCGCTCCCGCGTTTCCTCCCTCGGCTCCGGCCAGGTGAGCTACATCGTTGCCACCGATATCGAGCACCACATCTTCGTGTCCGAATGGGCGCGGGCCTTTCCCGACGCCAAAATCATTGGTCCCGAGGGTCTTCCGGAAAAGCGGGCAAAGGTGACCAACGACGAACGCATCGGGCACGAACCCTTTTCCGTCGTCTTCACAAAGGAAAATAAAAAGAGTGTCAAGATCGACGAGGCCTTTGATGCCGACTTTGAGTATGAATACGTCGACGCCCACCCCAACAGGGAGCTGGTGTTTTACTACAAGCCGGATAAAGTCCTGATCGAGGCCGATCTCATGTTCAACCTGCCTGCCATTGAGCAGTACTCCAAGGTTCCCGAGGCGGAAAAGCCGCACGGGAGTTTGCTGGGGAGGGTTTTCCAGGCGATGAATAGCACCGAGGGAGAGGCCAAGGGGATCAAGAGGTTTTTGTGGTACGCGATTAGTCGGGGTGATCGGGCAGGGTTCAACGAGAGTGTACGGAGAATTGATGGGTGGGATTTTGAGACGATTGTGCCGTGTCATGGAGAGACGATTGTGGGGAACGGGAAGGAGGTATTTGAGAAGGTATTCGAGTGGCATTTGGAAGGCCATAACTGAGTGGGACGGGAGGTGTTGGAGGATACCCAGGGAGGTAGCTGATGGAGTTGTTAGGGGGGTTCTTTTGGTGTTTTTCCTAGGTATGTTTCTGGAAATGGATGGTATTGTATGATAGTTTAGGACTGCTCTCTATGCCTTATGGGCTGTTAATGATATGGACGTAAATAATGGATATTCAGGGGTATCAAGTAAGTAAACAAACCCAAATATACCCACAAGACCATTGGATCTTTGTTATACCGCGTCAAAAATTCGAGCCGTCCATAGCTCCTCCCTGACAACACCAGCTATCGTCTCTGCAACAGCCAGCAGCCTAGCATCATCCCAATACTGCCCAATAAGCTGCAACCCAGCCATGCCCGCTCCCTCCTTATCCTCAACCCTCATCGGCACACTGATAGCCGGCAACCCCGCCAAGCTCGCCGGCACAGTAAACACATCATTCATGTAAGCGCTCACCGGATCCTTCTTCTCCTCACTCAACACCTCGTCCAGCCTAGGCGCAGTCGTTGGCGCAGTCGGGCACAGCAGGAAATCCACCTCCGTAGGTCCCCACTTATCCTCCAGCCCGACCGTCTCCGGCAACTCGCTGAGCTCAAATCTTTCGGGCTTGTCCAGAAGAGGGTTGGGCAGCGCAAAGACGCGGTTAAAGTCGCGCCTTACCAGCCGACGCACCTTCTGTGCTTTGAGAAAGTAATTATCCATGGCGGCAGAGGAGAGGGTGTAAGCGCCTAGGAGAATACGACGCTTAACTTCATCCCCAAAACCAGCGGTGCGGGCGCGGGCATAGAGGATCCCTTCCTCTTCTTCTCGTCCTTCTGGGCCTTCCGAAACAGCCGCATCGCTCTCGGTCGGAGGCGTGAAGCGCGTACCGTACCGGATGCCGTCATACTTGGCCAGGTTGGACGAAGCCTCGGCGGGCGCGATGACGTAGTACGCCGACAGGGCGTGGCGGGTCGAGGGCAGGGAGACGGGGACCAGGCGCGCGCCGAGGGATTGCAGTTTGGCGGCAGCAACGGACCAGCTGTGCCGGATGGAAGGCGAGAGTTCCGTAATGTTGTATTCGAGCGGGAGACCGAACTTGAGGTTTTTGAGCGGGTACGGGTCCTTGGGAAGGGGACCGGTGTAGCAGTCCCGTTGGCTGGCGCACCGTCTGCGCGCCCCGTGGGAGAGGCTCGTGGGATCGAGCGGGTCGTGCTCGGCCCAGAGGCCCCTTGTTACCTTGTCGGCTCCTCCAAGAATAAGCTCGGCGATGGGCCTTACTTCCTTCGCCAGCAATCCCACCGTGTCGAGCGAGTTGGCATAGGGAACCACGCCATAGCGCGAGAGCATCCCGTACGAGGGCTTGAATCCCACCACGCCCGTGTACGCGGCAGGCAACCGCACTGAGCCGCCCGTGTCAGTACCGAGAGCAAGGTCCGCTTCCCCCGTGGCTACGGCTACGGCACTTCCGCCTGAGCTGCCACCCGCGGAGTGCTTGACTGCTTGTTGTTCGTGCTCCCCCTCCTGCGCGACTGCTCCAAAGGCCGTGTGTACCGAGTGGCTACCCATGCCGAACTCATCCAGGTTCGTCTTGCCGACCAAGAGAGCGCCACGCGATCGCAGTTGGGTGACGATGGTGGCTTCGAAGGGGCTGCGGTAGTTGGCAAGGAAGTTGGAGCCGCATGTCGTCGTTAGAGGCGTTTCCTCCTCGGAATTGGGGGAAACTGTGGCGATGTTGTCTTTGACGGCAAGACGGAACTGCCGCTGTTCGCGCGCGGGTTGGTCATGTTGCTGCACTACAAACCAGGAAGACTCTTGTCAGCGGGTATAAGTGCATTTCAAATCCACACACAATCCGGTTCGGTACCTCTGGATATAAACTGGTTCAGGGAGCGTCGCTGGATGGGTGACGTTTGCCTTGTCGAGCTCACATGGCGCAGACATAGGCCCCGCAGCCGCCCAATTCTAGCTGACATGTGGTTTCTTGGTCACGACCCAGCTCTGTTCGGCACTCAATTGGGTCGGTTGCGGTGTTGGATTACCATGTTTCTGTACTTTCACCGTGGTCGGGAATCGGGAGAGATTCGGACGGAGCTTGGAGAGCTCAAGAGGGGGATTCCAGACAATAGAGGTACCTATGTCGCTTGGGTAAAGCTGATAAGGGTTAGGGTTAGATATTCACCGTTCTCTGAAGTTATAGGAGCACGAGCTAGTCGTCAAGGCCGTGTTTCCCATTGAACTAGGTCAACTACCCCGGGGCATAGCTTCCTGCTTTAGTGAGACTAACAGACATGGAGAGTGTGTCCTGAGCAGTCAACAACTTGAGCCACAGCCATGAGTGGTTCCTTTTGAGTGGTGTTTGTGTTTCCAAGCGAACCTTCACATCTCTGGCCTACCGAGAACCACGAGACCTGCCAGGAGATTTATAAGTCATGACATCTGAACTTCTCATCACATCTAGGTGTGTTTGCTGTAATGAAGACTGAAGGTGTAAATGTCCAAACTCCGGAGATGAATGCTAATATATCTTGAGAGCCGACATACAGGAATTTCATGGATGATAATGATGTCTGCTGCGGTAGTCAGGGAATTTGGTAAGGTTTATTGTTGAGGTATCGCTGCCCTTCAGACCGAACCCCAGGAGAAACAACCATATCATAGCAGTGACAGGCAAAAAAATGAGGAAACACCAGTGAGTAGCCGATCAACGACGAAAGGATTGCAAAACCGGCCAGTAGTGTTACCTAAATTCCCCACGTAGCAGACCTAAGAGGCCACCTTCAGGTTCCTTGATCATATTATGGCCTCCGAATCGGTAGTCCCCCAACAAATGACCACAACCAGGCGACACTTTCCCATCCCACTCTGCCGAACCAAGCGGAAACAGTGTTGCAGACCCATAGGACTTCGTGAGGATGCAGACCGCACATATTGGACAGGAGTTGGGTGACCGCAGGTGTCACAATCTTGTGATTGTTCTCTCTCCATAGCCGTCGATCCGAAGAGAGACCATCGTTAATGCGCTGAGTTTGTTGCACGGGTGTGGGATATATTGTATGGGAGGTGGGAGGTGTGGATGCTGTGACGGTGGCCTTGGTGTCTTTGGGTTGCTGGAATGTCTGCCGTGGCATTTTGCTAAGACGCCATGCATTGAAGGTCTGTAATACTACAAACACCGTGATGGCCAAGCAAGCGGTTGCCCACCATTTCCTCAATCGCGGGTTTTGCTGAAGCAACATGTTATTAGCAAGCGTACAGATATCAAGAAGTCACTTGTAGTCAGAGGCTTACCTTGTACCATGCTGAGCATTTTTGCGTATGAATAGCAATTTTTCTTACAAAAGTTAGCGCATGGATTCCATAAATACAAGTGATATTCAACTTACGCAGAGATTCTGCTTATATTGTTGAGTCGTCGGGAGATTTCTTCGAGAGTGGTGCAGATGGCGTGGAACTCCGCCATCTTTCGAGGGAGAAGCAAAAAGTGCCTGGGAGGATCGAGATAAAAATGAAGAGAGAAGGGAGAAGAGGCCAAATGAGGTAGATGGGATCAATCCGTTTGAGGAGGTCTTTTGCGCTGCTGATGGTTTAGTTTAGCGGAGTGGCAGAAGAAAAGCCGCCAGGAGTGATCGCGGAACTTGAGAGTCTGGTTTTTACGAGGACCCAACAAGACTGAGGAAACAAAACATGGTCCATGTGATAATGGTGACTTTGAATTAAGACATGGAAAGAGAAAGTTATGAAGACGGATGGTGTGGGCTTGTCTTGTACTTATAAGTTCTAAGGGCGGAGTTTTGGCATCACGACTTTCCCTCCAAATTGGGAGGTGCGGGATGCAGTACTGTTAAATAAGTGTACCGTCCGGACTGAAACCAACATGCACAAATAAATAAATATGCCCGTTGCTTCTGCCGTGAAAGAGGCAGTCATTTTGGTGGCGACCCAGAGTTGAGGACATTCGCTGGTCCGTGAGTCCGAAGAAGCCATGCTGATGCATCTAGGTGGAAGGGTGGAAGGTCGCCTCGCGACCTGACTGATGATTCGCGAGCAGCGGTATGCCGAATCTGTAACTGAGTATGGGACACCGATAGGTATTGCTTGAGCCACGAATGATCATGTCGACGCCTGGAATGGCTGGTTATAGCCACAACTGTCGGAACCGCTCACATTTGACGGACCTTGAATGCACATGGGGTCTTGAAATGCTCCCGAGGAGCCCTGCTAGGAAAAAGGGGTTTACACCTTGTTCTCAACTCCCACTGATCAAGCAGGGAGTCAGACTCTTGCCTGGGGAACATACGAGTGTCGGGCATTACATCCCTACCTCTACGTGAAGAGCTTTGCTGGCGAGTCCGCTGGCGTTACTCTGGTCCGTCGATATCCATTCTTTCCCTGCCATTGCGGTCTTCCGGTGTTCTTGACCTCGATCTCGTCCTTGACCTTCTCCTCGTCACCGGCGATCGGGACCGCGAATAAGATGTCGACCTCGACCTAGACCTAGGCGTACGCGATCTTGACCGTGTCCTTGATCTGACCTCTCCCTCGCTTTCGCTGCCGTTGCTATTCTGCTCCTCCTCTGCCTTGCGCATTGCCTCATCCTCCTCTTCTAGGAGGTCTTCTATGTTCCCCAAGGGACTGACCCGTGGTTCAAGTATGTCCAGATCTTCCAGGATGTCTCGCTTCCGCATCTTCCACAGACTCGTCGCGCAAACGCGATCTTTGGTCAATAGGTCATCAACAAAGACATCCATATACGTCAGACTAGTGCCGTTTCTACCCTTCCGCCTCAATTTCCGCCTGTCCTCTAGAAACGGCTCCAACGTCTTGTACACATCCTGGTCCTTCCTCGTGAGACGGATATAAAACAGCGCCAGCGCGCGTAGATACTTGAACTTTTCGCCGCCAAATTGTAGATACTCGTTGAGGATGTCGTCTGAGGGCGCGAGCTGCAGCAGCTTGAAGGCCAGGCAGAGGAAGGGCGAGGGCTTCTGGACGGTGCCATAGACGCCGCCAATGAAGTCAACGTGCTCGACAACGCGATCCACAATGTCTGCTTCGTTGACACCGAAACACTGCTCCTTGTAGAAGTAACTGTCGATGATGCGTTCCCGAACCGCTTTTTCCATTATGGTGGCCGGGTTGAGGCCGTTGGGAGCGAGCGGGCCTGAGGAGCCACGCTCGTCGAGGAAGCGTCGCTCATCGGCACGGTGAAATTCGGATTTGCTCATGTTCTTGTCGTGTGTAGGTCAAAGTACGCGCAGGGCGTAGAGTATTCGGTGATTGTAGTTTCACAATATTGATGTTGCGCACAGTTGAGGGTTTGGTTTCCTACGGACAGGAAGAGAACCAAAAAAAAAAAAGGTTGTTGCCGGTGGAATTCGAGGTCGAAGTTCGAGTGATTGATAGCGCCAAGTCTCACAAGTACATAACGCGACGGGAGTGTTGGCGGCAGGCAATTCACTGGGCCAAGCCGCCAATCGTCATACTTCTACAGGTTATCGATAAGCGATAAACGCCCAAGGTCCCAAGTGCCCCTCGTACCTCTACTTGTACTGTAACTGGCGGTGTTGAGCTGTTGTGCCAGTGACACAGTTGAGATCTTCCAATGAAGCGACAAGCGACAGCGTCAGGCACGATGTGCGGCGCGTGAAAGGAGGGGCTGGGAGAGACGGGGGGGAAGACATGAGGATGGAGACGGGAATGTCACGGTGGAAATACACGTTGTTCATGCACAAGAACACCAGGACTCCGGGTAACCTGCATGTGTACGTACCTCTCACGCTCATTCAATGTTTTCTTCTTCTTTTTTTTTTTTTTTTTTTTTCGGTGGTGATAATTCCACGTTTTGTTTACATTCGCACATCGGCTTCAAAGTGCATCTGAAAGCCTCACTCAAGCCTCAGCAAACTCTCCATGCGCTGTGTGCATACTCCTCGCAGCAGCCAACAAACAGTACCTTGGATAAAACATGCTACTCACTTCAGCCCAAGTATCAATCGCTTTCTCATCGGGCATCGGTATGCATCTCCCACTAACGGACCTCCTTGGCCAAACAGTACATTCATCCGACTGACGTGGTCACTTTATCTGGCAACAGTATTTATCTTCACTGCAGCCCTCTTTCTAAGCGGGTATGCAATCCAGCAGCGGACACTGCGGGACCTCCGCGCGGCCATCAAGCCAACTCCAAGGCCATCCCCAAGAACATATTTGCCCGATCAGTTTAAAAAGATGACCACCGAATTACCTGATGGCACCATTGTCCCGGTACAAGACGATAGGGTTGTAATAGAGATCAAACCCACTCCGCCCAGTGAGGTCCACCAAACATCGGAAACAGAAGACGAGAACCGACAGAAGCCAATACCGGCACCACAGCCAGCGCAAGAGCCAGCGACAGCAAAGACGGAAATGAGAAAGACATCATCAGCAAGAGCCCAAAAGTACAGAGAACAACAGCAACTGAAGAAGCAGCAGCAGCAGCACATGCAGCAAGAGGGCTTGGTTGTTCCGCAAGGACAGCAACAACAAGAACAAGATTTCAGCAAGACACCAAACCAGGCAGAACAACAAGAGACAAGCGGAAGCACCCCGATCGAAATCCCCGAAGGAATGCTCGAACACCCCGATCCGGACAAGCGCGCCGAGAAAGCAGTCAGTCCGGCAGAAAGGCGAAGGCTGATCAAAGAAGAGATCAAGAGGCTGGCGCAGCCTGAGGAGAGAGGGTATTATCAACGACGACTGTGGTGAGACAATAATGCATGGGGCCACTCCAATGGTGAGAGAATACCACCTGATTCATGTTCAACCTCTGGCTGGCCTTGAGGATGGATTATCGTGGATACGAATGGGACGTTTCTGGTACGTGTACATCCTGTCAATGAGTGTCCTGCTTCCTCGACATGTTGTCACTACGAAATCTTTACGAATGAAATGACCATATGTTCTTTGACTTTCTAGTGCATCATGATATCTAAACAAAGGACCAAAAAAAGAAGAAGAAAAAGCGATTATTTTTTCAATCAAAACGCCCCCCCCCCCCCCCTTGTACCAAACGCCTTCCCTAGCTGTTCAACTTGGAAGGATGGAGAGATAGTTGAGCCCTGCATCGAGGAAAGCACCCCTTTCGCTGCCCGACCTTCCTTCAGTCAAGTTCAAGCTGGTTTGTTTTACCCAGTTCCGAATCCTCATCAATGCATCCGCTGCATCTCCTCATCTTTCTTTCAGTGTCGTATTCCCAATTATCGCGGCCTCGCAAACCCGTTCCCCGCTTGCCTGTTCTTCCCTCTTTCTTGAGTCATTCCGCAGACGTTTATGTTTCTTGGATCGTACCAAGCACTCCAACCCATCACTGCCTTCTGTCTAACAACGACTGCTGCGAAGACCTCGCGGAACTTTGAGAGCTACTCCTAGAACTAGCCCTGTTCTTAGCCAGTCGCGTCGAAGAGGATCCTATCCAGAGGTCCATATGCTCGGGTAGGAGACCACGGCTGAGTGAAGCGCCGCTCTTTTGCAACTACGAGGTGGAAGGGATTAAGTCAGCTCGCCATTCTTTTTCCACCAAAGGTTCCTCATCACATGGAGCTGCCTACCATGCACATCTTGCATCGGTCACCGAACCTCATTACCACATTGTTGCAACGGATCGAACCCTACAAAAGGTCAGGTCAACACCTGGACGCCGTGGTTGAGTAGGGGGTCGACTAACGTAATAGTTTGCGCAATAACATCCGTCCATCTCGTCTGTTGGCAAATGTTCAGATGTTGGAGGGTCTATCAGGTGGAAGGCAATCGAGAGGTCTGGACGGGGTCGCTGTTTTAGATGCAAAGCGAATAACCAATAACAGAGGAAGATTGACTGAATAGGAAAGACGATGCTGTCTGGTGGTGTCAAGTGCAATGTCTATGATGTGGTTGATGAAGAGCAATACAGGAAAAAAGGCGGCGATCAAGATGTCTATAAGCCGAAGCTTGACCAGATCAAGAAGCAAGATGTTGTGAGCTAGGAGAAGGGGACCAAGCAGTCTATTATACAAACCTCAGGAAGGCGAAGAGGAGGAGGGAGGAGGTCAATTGGCAAGGTCATGGTCATGGCAACGCCAACAGGGCAAGGGCCAACAACTGGTACCAGCAGAGATCCAGCAGCGCTTCCTGTCGTTCGCGTACAGGATTTTGAAAAGACACTGTTAGATGATTGTGTGGTAACATCATACTCAGCAGTATGTTATAATGCCGACTTGCATGTAATGCACCCGAGTTTCCAAGACAGAGAGCTCTTTCTCAAAGTTACGTACCGCGCATCCCAACATCGCCTCACAACGTACATGTGCTTGATAACAAGCATCGGAGATAGCATTAGCAAATGGCGTTTCATCCTTCGAAAATCGAGCCGCCCTCCAGGAGTTCTAGAACACACGCTGGCGCCCAATACGCCAGCCGACCGCAACCAAAATCATTAGAGACAAAGGAAAGCACGGATGAGGAAAGAATGCACCTAGAAAACAAAGGGAGGAGAGGGGTAAGACGCGGGACAACCAGGATGGACAAAGTAGCAACAGCTGCTCTTTCCGCAGAGCATATGTCAAAAACTGCAGTGAAGTCGATAGAGCAAACGGTAAGCAGGCCTCGGATGTCTCCTGGGCAGATGCCATGTCCCATCAGCATAATCCGAAACCCTGCTTCGCGTTTTCCTCTCGCTTTCTCCCATTTCCATTTCAACCCGTCATCCCTGACGCAACCGCATCGCCACTGTCTCCTCGTAATCGTTCTCCAACTTAGACCGACGGTCACCGATAGAGACACGCCGCTTTTCCTTTCATCGTCGTCATCGGCAATGACAAGGGGTATGGAGTCTGCGGCAATGCTACCCGAAACGATCGCTCAACCCAAAATAACAACACAACCAACGATGTGCACCATTTGTTTCTTAAAGACCGAGTCAGCCATAGGGCAGTACCGCATGCGATCTGTCCTACGATAAAAAGCCCAAATCGCCCTTCTCCCGGTCAAAGGGGAATGGTTTCTCCTGTTATTATCCACATACGATGGGAGAATGCATCATCCAGCCATTCAAGCAGCAGTTGCAACTCCAACGTTCTGTCTCCTCAACCACACAACAACTCTCAATGTTCGCATCCTCAGCACCCATCGACGCCTCAACCCCATACGATCAAGGGCCCTGTCGTGATCCCTGACGGAACTCCGTGCAACTCCATTTCAAGTCGATGACAACCACTGCCATTCAGATCATCACCCCAAACAATACAAAGATCCCCGTATCGTCCACCACATGCACGTGTCAACTTCCCAGACTACCACTCGTTTATTGCCCTCAAAGTATCACAGCATCCTCCACACATCCCCCCGCCTCATAGTCATCCAGTCCTCCAGTCCTCCAGCTCCTCCATACTCCTTGTACCCCAATCATCCACGATCCTCCATAATATCATCCATCATCCTCCACACAACGGGACATGGAACCCTCCCACCCAACTTCTGACCTTCAGTCCCATTTGCTTCTTAAAACTGCACTGCTACCGTTACACTTGCATGTATAGCCATGGCGCTTCGAAGCTACCTTACCCGTATGCATGTCAATTTGGTTCTTTGAGATGTGATAGGACAGCCCAAGCCTGAAATCTGCCCCATCTTCCCCCAATTTTGTGATTGTATCTGGTCTGACTGTTCGTAAGTGGTTAGGTAATGATTCAATACCCGAGTCCTACCTAGTTGTCCAAACGGAAGTGGGTACAGCTAATACTGTTGGTATGTGATGTAAACAGCGGTTAGATGTAAAGGAAGCAAAGGCCAACAACAGTTGAAGGAGACAAAAGTGAAGCCTCGGTATTTCTCGGGTTAGATCCATCGTGTCTTTCCGTATTCGCTTCGTATGTACCGTATATACATCCTACTCATCCACCATCCCGCCGCCCACTTACTCTAGACACTCTTTTACCACCTCGAAAAGTTGAATCTATAGCATTCCATCTTTGCATCGGGGAACTTGTACTAAATCGCCACTATCTTACGATCTTTGTGTTATTTAGGTAACTATTGATCTATCAACTTCGCGACTGCCTCTCAACCTGTCTACGCTGGCGACTGAATACCTCTCTATATTAGTTTCGCCCCCTCTTCCCTCGCCAAGCCCCACCTCCTTCTCGTAGCAACACAGCGTAGCTTCAGGGTCTTGCAGCAGCAGCAGCAGCAGGCATTAACTACAACAACGTATAGGCCCGCCTCTATGAAACCCTGCAAGATGATATTGCAAAATCGTACAGATCCCTGTATGCACAGCCCGCTTGGAATCTGGCCTGATCCGGTCCGGTCCGGTGAAATATGGGGGTGTCCGTCTAGATGCCTCCGCGGTACGATACGGAACGGGAACCATCGGACTGACTGATGGAACTGAATCGTGGGTTTATAAAGATCCCACTTGACGTAGAACCAGAACGGCAAGCCCGGACCCCCGGGCTCCCCGGCCCGGAGATAACGGGAACGGGAACTACGGACTGGGTCCCCTTTGGTCGGTCACGGTCTGGGCCTTTGATGGACTATTACTATTTTCGGAGATCACTGCCACGGTGATAAGACATGCATATGAGAGAACTTATCGAGGTCTAGGCGTCTTATCACCTCATAAGGTACACTAGAAAGTCTAGATACTATCGTACATCCCAACCTCAACCGCATGTTCCTGAGAGTATCCCATATGCATACATGTATAGTTTGTCAGCGATAGCATTACACACTCTCGTTCAAGACAGCAACCCAAAGAAAAAATGGTGATATGAACGACAACGAATAAAAGATTCATTAAAAGCAGAGAAAAAAACAGATGACAATGACACGGAGGGCCCTCAGATTAGCTCTCTTAAGTTCTCACTGACAACGCGAGCCAAATCTCCTTTCAGTGATAGAAAGGTTGTTTGTAGACCTATAGCTCTGCTGCCTGCAAATTTGGCTTTTTGGAATTCGGTCATCACCGGGCTCCGTGTTCATTGTTTGGGAAGAGGAAAAGGAGAAAGGTGTAAGGGTCTCTCCATCTCGTTCCAAGGCCCCCAGGCAGAGTGTAAAGTCTACCTGCAAACCCCCTCCGATTGAAAACTACAATTTTATCCGTCATCGGTGCTGCTCTAGACGCAAAGAAGGCGCCCTGTCTTCCCTACAAGCCTTCTGTCGTGGAAAACAGAAAGCGAGAGAAGCAAGCACGATCCTCTGCATCGGCGCACCTCTGGCCGTTGGTTTATCGTCATTGCGGGCTGCAGACAGTGACAGGGAAATATGGAAGTAGGGAGAGGGGGTGATAAAAGCCAGGAGGATAGCCCGCCCATGACCATGGTGTAGTAGGGTAACGTACCTCGCGCGAAGGGGAATACTCGTGCGGCAAGCACATGAGACCTTTTCTGCCTCACGCTAGCGATGGGACACGAACCCTTGCTGGTGAAGGCGAGAGTTTCGGTGAGAGTAACTTTCCCAGCCAGGCATTGTGGCGGCAATGGTAGTGCTTGGTGCGCGATGCGTGTCCCAGCTACTCCAAGTTGTGGAAAGGACGGCCACACTAACATTTGTTCTTCATCCAGACGTCTGCAAAAAATGATCCTGCCGCTCTGGACCAAGGCCGACTGATAACCTCGACAGCTAGCAGAACGTATCTCACATGATGCCCGTCTTGGAAAACCAAAACGGGACATCCAGCCTTGCGGCAACCAAGCCCCGATCCTTCCATAGGGTAAGGAGTTCGTAACTTCTGGTTAAGAACCACTCCATGGGTAGGATTCGGCGATTTATAAGGCTGGCTGTGAGACGTTCATGCTGGGTAGACGGTCGAGGCTACAGCCGGACCAGGTCCAAAGCAGAGGGCCAGGTGTACACATGTCCGGATGGGGGTGCATGTGAACTGATGAGGAAGGGAGGAGGGGAAATGTAAAAGTATGGTGGAAGTAGTGCAGAAAGTTGTGGGGTACGAGTTGTTGAAGAGGTCTGCTCAGATATCCGTTCTTGTTGGGCTTTCATCTTCTGCCAGATGGTTCGTCGACTCCTCGAAGAGGGAAGATGCCCCTATCGGTGGAATCAAGACACCCTGAATTGTGATGGTTTTCTTCACTGCAGGACCCTGGGAGTAGATGAAGCAAGTGGCAATGAAACAAGGAAGTGTTGGGTGAGTTCGTGAAAGGTAGCTGAAGGTATGACTTGAGGAGGGGTGGTTGTGATTCGAGGAGGATCGTTGCCAGGCGCTGATAGATTGAGGTTGCAGAAATGAAGGGTCGAAAGCATTGACGAAGGAATGGGAGTATAGGAAAGGATGGTGATTAGAATGTTGGCTCGCTCCATAGGTAGACCTCGGTTCGCATGCTTATTCAGAAAGAGCGATGTGCATCCTCGGGCATCGCCGCCTCGCCAGACGTGGGAGGAGTTACTCAGCTGGAAGCCAAACCAAACCGAGCCTCTCAAGTTTGCAGTGACTTTCAAAGCCGCGCGATACTGCGGCAACGGAGTAGAATCCCACGTTCTAAGGGTGGCTGTAAATTTTCGTGGTTCGAATGGGAGAAGTTTAAGGTGTAGAGGTAATCAACCTGGTGACTGTTGGATGCAGGTCGAGATTCGGGACGCGTTCGAATTGCGGCGCCCGTTGATCATCTGCAGTGGAGCTCGGGCCACAATTACAGAAACGCCACACCACCACACAAACGAGGCATCACAGCCTTGCAGCCTTCTGTCTTGTACCAGTACATCATCTTCGAATTTCCGGCAACACGTAAAATCCACGGCTGGCCACAGTTAAACCTCCCACTGCGCCTACAATCCCCAGCAGATCCTACTTGCTTCGTCTCAGGAGCGAGCTTAGGTTATCAATCACAATACCCTTCCACGCCTAATTTCCCCAGCGCAACCCATAATCACCATCCAAAATGGTATGTTCCTGATCAGTCCCACTGTTCGACTCTTCTATCTGTACAATTCGTGTACTAACAATGTTCCAACCCAGGCACGCAACTCCGAAAAGGCCCAGTCGATGCTCTTCCGCTTTCGCGAAGCGCAAGCCGCCGACCTGGGCATCATCGACGCCGGGCGCACGCGCCGCCCCCGCTCCATCACCGAGCAAGACAGCATTCCCGCATGCGAAAAGTGGCGAGGCCAAGTCCTCAAGGAAATCTCCCGCAAGGTGTCTCGCATCCAAGACCCAGCCCTATCCGACTATCAGATTCGCGACCTCAACGATGAGATCAACAAGCTCATGAGAGAAAAACACATGTGGGAGGTGCAGATCCGCAACCTGGGCGGACCGAACTACATGCGCTCGGGAGGGAAGGTGTACGACGAAGCCGGGCGGGAGATCCCTGGTGGAGGGAGGGGGTACAAGTACTTTGGCAGGGCGAGGGAGTTACCCGGTGTGAAGGAGCTGTTTGAGGCGGCGGCGAGGGCGAAGCAGGATGATGAGAAGCCATTGGAGACGAGGGATGATTTAAGGAAACAGGTGGATGCGGCGTATTACGGGTATGCGCCGGACGAGGAGGACGAGAAGCTGTTGGCGTATGAGGCGGCAAGGGAGAGGCAGGCGTTTGAGAACCTGGCGAAGGCGGCGGCGGGATTGGAGCCGCCTCCCGGATGGGAACCGTTGCCGGAGTGGGAGCTTCCTACGATGGAGGAGGTTGCGCAGGAGCTTATTGACAGGAGGAGGAGGAGGCTGTTGGATCAGTTGTAGCCTGGCTATGACTGAAACGACTTGTAATTGGGTCTGTGGGAAGAGGAGAAGGGGGTACATGTCGGTTGCGCGGGTATGGTGATGGTTCGTTTTGTAGCATTTACACGGATACGGCGCGGCGTTCAAGGCGCAGAGTAATGGGATACATGATACTTTGGCGGGTTCAACAACCAGGTTCAGCTCAAGTGCTGGGTTTATATTCGTTTTGCGCACAGCACTCGCTATGTTACCATTGTTATTTACATTCTGAAATCATTATCCCGTTCATAATTCATATTTGATCCCTCAATCCAGCCAGGTCATCAAGAAATAGACGCCAATGTGACACATCCCGTACCGCATGACCGAGCCCCGTCTCAGGCCGCCGTGCCTTCAGTTTCCCGTGCCAGCGAGACTATGAACAACATGGCTGTTGTGCCTAACAGTTAGCAGGCCAATTCTCCTTAATCCAGCCCGCCATCAATTCCGTAAAGGTCCCATTGACATATCTCTTGGCATCATCATTAGTGTAGTCGCCTCCGGAGATCTTCAGCGCAACCATGACCCATGGTTGAATGAAATCAAAGAACACGAGATCAACCCTTTCAGGCTTCTTGTCCTCCTCCTTGGGCGAGAACCCAACTTCGGCCTGGATGCAGTTAGGCACGACATAGAAGTTGATGGCAGAGTGGATAGCATCATCGCCATCGTCACCAATATCATCCTTTGTCGTATAGCCTTCGATCAAAACGGGCTCCTTCTTAGAGCCGCCATCACCTGACAGGGGTTTTTGCCCGTCCACAAGACCCTCACTCGCGAAGGAAGGCATTGGCTTCTCATGAATAATGTCCTGTGTGATGGCGAACTGCTCCGGGATGGCCATAAATCGAGCATCCATAGGAGCATGCTCCTCCATGATCCGCCCGGCGTTGTTGAGTAAGCCGATAACTTTACTGGCAACCTCGTAAGGGATGTCGGGGATGTAGTTGAGGACGCTGAGGAAGGGCGAGATGATATACGTCGTATCTCTGGTAAATTTGCCCTTGAAGACATCGAACCGGATGGCACCGGTGTTCATGATAACCAGACGAGGGACATCTTTCCTGTCGTCGTTGATGGCGATCTCTGGAAGAACCTCCTTCTCGAGCCACGTGTAGATGCTGTCCTCGGAGGGATAGGGCGCCCTCGTCATCCACAGGTTCTTTGGTGCACAGCCGAACGTGTAGTCCAGATCGAGATCCTTGCGGGCCTGGGCGATCATTTGTGACACATTTCGGCCGTGCTCTGTAGGAAATGTGGACTTGTTCAACCCGGTGTGATAGTAGAGACCCAGTAGGTTGTTGTCGATGTACCTACGGTGGAACGAGAATCCCGCAGCCTCAGTCGAAGACGGCTCGTCGTCATTGACAGCAGCAACGACGACATCCTTGGTTGCCCTCTTCAGATCACCGTCCACCGACATCCAGCCGATCGTTTCAAAGTAACGACCGCTGGCGATAGCGAACGATCTGGAGTCATACGCCGTCGCGTCACGCACGTGCACATGGCCGCCGAAGAACAGGATGGGCGTGAACCGATTCTGCTTACGAATGGCTGTGAAGATCTCCTTGAACTCGGGCATCTTCACGCCGACGTGACCAATCACCACAAACACATCGGGGTTCTCCCTGATGGCGTCCTGGAACCACTGCTCCTTGATGGTCTCCCTCACGGGCTGTACCACTGTGTTATTGGCATTTCCGGTAAAGTCAAAAAGAAAACCCATGGCGACAATATTCAGCTTCTGGTTCTTGGTCTGGAACTTGCGGTACCGCTGCGCCATGGGGATCTGCAGTCCCGTCTTAGGGTCGATGTAGTCCAGATTGGACGCAACGTACTTGTCCTGGAAGTTCGGGACGGTCCGCAGGTGTTCTCCATCGGCAGTCGAGGCATGGTACAGCTCGTGGTTCCCCGTGCATATGATGTCGACGTCCTGCTCGCGGTATATGTCATAGTAGTATTTCCCCTTTGGATTCGAGGCGTCGTAGAGTCCATTTCCTTCGACGCGATCGCCGGTGTCGACAAGGAGCAGATCAACGCCCTGCCCATCTGCTTCTTTGCGAAGATGTTCGGCAAAGGATATGTAATCACCCCAGTCAGCCGAATACTGTGCTTCTTGTAGATGTCCGCCATGCCAGCCGTGGGTGTCTGTCGTGTGGAGGAAGTTGAGCTTGCCCCAGACGAGGTCTCGCATAGGCGCGGCGATGGGAGATGCAGCTCCGGGCTGCGCTGCCCGTGCCAGTGTCGCAATGGCACTGGCGACAAGGATTGAGGCTTTGACAGCCATCACGAAGGCGTACCGATGTGTAACACTATACGTAACAAATATGGCTTCTGATGTAATGTCATGTACTATGCAACTGCAATGTCGGTGTCGGTTCGTCTGTAGTCTGCGGTTTGTCATAGCGCCGACGGGCGTTGAGTTGGCCCATCAGGGTACCCGCCGGCCTCGGCACGGCAGGCAACGCTTATCGATATGCCTGCCATCGGCTCTGAGAGTCCTCACTTGTCAGTGTCGCTTGAGGGCGTGACCGGAGCTCGCGTATTACCGTTATGTACCTCGACGCACAAGCACGTGAAACTTCCCAATCACCGTCCGATTTGGTAGGTGAGCACATGGTCTGAATAACACCGACCAACACTCAACCATGATAGTGCAATCAGATAAAGAACTGAAGGAGATGTGGACGAGAGACTTATGATAGTACTGTGGGCTTCCAGGTTGGGGTGCCTGCTGACCAAAGATTAGATACCAACGTTGCCTTGGCACCGTGCTTCGTGTATCAAATTCCGAAATTTCGATGGCATTGGATTGCCTTTGTTCCCACGGCGAGTGAAGAATAGTCCGACTGTTGGTCAGCCGCCGGAGATTCAGTGACCAAGCAGAACTCCATACAGGTGGATTCTGTAGTGAGTTTCACATACTCCGAGCTACTGTGTATGTACCCAACCTCAGCCTGCCTCAGCCAACCTCTCCAGCTCCGCTTGACCGAGTCCTGATTCTTACCGCTGAGATGTTTTGGATTTGGTGTGGACCTTGCTGGGTCCTTGGCTTCGATGCGAGAAGAAGCAAAGAATGTGGTTGTTATCAACTCCCGCGTCTTTCGTAGTGTACACCTCGCGCGCCACAGGGTCGAGGAGGGTCTTTTCTTGGCTACCATGGACGATCAACTGCAGGTACAAGACCTAAGTGGCCGGCCCGGAAACCCGGCCCATGTGCCGTTTTCCGATAACAAGCTGAAGAACGCGCCTTTTCCAGTTTGCAACAAGAATCGTTACACTACCAGTATGTATGTGTATGTCATGGAGACGGCTGCAACAGCGGCTCCTCCGTGGCCGTACATCGTCCATGACGCACTCAGCCCCGGCTCCAAATTTGACGACGGCATCCCCATACAATGATGAAGTTGAGGAGCTTCGGTGGCATTCCAAGGTGGATGCTATATCCAATCCGTATCCAACCTCGTGGATACGGGGTTCCGGGGTCAATCGGCCGGCACACTCGGGGTTTGCCAATTGCCGTTGTGCAACTTATACAATGGAAGGATACCTACAATGGCTATCCATAGGTACATATCCGCTTCTTATCTCCATGTTTCGAAACAACTTCCAACTTATCGAGCTCGAACTCGGGCGCAAGACATGCATCCCCAGACAAGCACAAAGCGACACAGATGTGAAGTCAAGTGAGTGTCGACCGCGCATCATGTGTTTGCGGTTGTGTCTGCAGCCCAGCCGTCAGGTACGTGGCCCGGTACCTTGATGCTGTGCATTTTCCCCTCGTTCAACGCAGTCTTTCTGCTCTTTGGCGGACCGAGGTCAGGTCTCTTTCTTGTAGGAAGCAATCCATGCAGTTGCGGCGCCAAGCTTCCAACCAAAACCCCGCAGCCCCCTCCATTTTCCATATCGAAAGCCACAAACCTACCCAAACACTCCATGGCGTTGAGTCTCGTTCTTCTGAAGCCCATGCTCCACCACCATCATTATTACATATGACCATCACCACCACGCAGCCAGGGTTCACACCTTTCCATTTGTTGGCGTATGTACCCGGCAGCGAGGTGCGCTAGAGCTGCCTTGCCTGCTTGTTCTTTCTTTTTGCCTGTCCAGGCTGCCGATGAAGTGCTGCGTGAGTGTGTGCCCTGCGTGTCTCTCCCCTGGTCAGATTATCGTTTTCTTCCTCTCTTCCCGTTTCCAGAACATGGTCCGAACCTAGCCCCGACGGTAAGCCTCGCTGGCCGCGCTGCCTCTTCCTCTGATTGGGTTCTCCTACAACGTTTCTCACGTGTCACCACAATCAACTTCTTGGCCCCTGATTAGACCCCGTTCTGGTTACTTTCCCCTTGGGACGTGTACATATCTATTATGTATTGGACACTGGGCCACTGTACGGAGCTGCTACAACACTGCCTCGCAGCCGCGAAGGTAGGGGTCGATGGGACTGGGCCTTTGCTGGGCTGGGGTAGCCAAGGTAGAGGTAGGTAGCTCCAGCAGCTGCACAGGTCTACAGACCAGGGTTCGAGCTTGGACGGGAGTTGGTGCTGTCGAGCGACCCGGGCGAACGAGTTTGTTACCTCCCAAAACCTCCCCGCGTCTTGGTCTCGCAGAAGCTTTAAAAAGGTTATCTGTTGCTCTTCTGCCCTCTTCGAGTCTTCTTTCATCTCAATGTTTCATTGTTTCCTCTCCCCCGTTCTCTGCGTCAAAGGCTTCGTTTCCCCGCTTTGAACAACGTTGGAATTGCTACAGGAGATCAGGTAATTGTGTCGTCTAGCACGTTGGAGTAACAAGTCTGTGCTGGTTGCCGTTCACCTACACTGCACTGCTTCACCGTCACCGCGCTCAGCTGGCCTTGCTGCTACGCCTTTTCCCCCCGTCCGCTGGCAGCAACTCCCCAACCTTCTTTCCGTTCTGCATTCTTCCTCCCTCTCTATCTTAGTTACTTGTAGCTTGGGGTCGACAAGAGGATCGTAGGAAATAGCAATCATGGTTACCACCGCTACTCAGGCGCCGTCTCGCCGCTTCCCATCTATGATCGAGATGGCCTCTCAAGCACCGTCTCGCCGTTTCCCTTCTATGATCGAGATGGCCGAGACCGCCTCAATTCGCTCCGTTGCTCCTTCTTACAGTAAGTTCACCAAACCAGATTCACTATTTCGTTCCATAAACAGATGCACTGATAGTTGAATACTTACAATCTAGTCTCCGAGGTGCCTTCCTACCATTCGGATCGGTACTCGTATGCCGATCCATACAACCTTCCGGCGGAGCCTGCACCGCCTTACTCACCGCCAGCTGCAGGATGGGATATGGCTGGCCGGCTCGGTGTCCTCTCCTCTCTAGTTCCCGCAACACTTCCCGATCCGCCGGAAGAGCCCCGCCGCGAACGTAGTCGCACCCGTACCCGTGCCGGGGCCGAAACCTCGTCCTCCGGCAGTACTTCTCGGGGTACCTCGAGAACCGCCAGTAGAACTAGCGGTAGCAGAACCACTTCCGACAGCACTACTGCAACTACCACCAGCACAACACGACACCGAAACCGCCTCGGTACCAACTCGGCCGCCAATGACAGTTCGAGCACCATTGCCAGGCTCGGAAACAACCAGAATCGGAGCACCACCAACATGAGGACTAGCGCGGCCGCCAGCTCCACCTCCCTCCCCACCACCACCACCACCAACGCCGGTTCCCGTCCCGTCGCCGGCACCCGGACCCGGGCCCAGACCACCCCAGACACCCCCTCCCGATCCACCAACTCCAGCTCTCCTCCTCCCAGGGTCGGTCTTCCCCCGGTACCCTCCGGCCCGCCGTCGCGGACCGACTTCCCGGTGCTTGGCGACTTCCGCATCCCTTCCCTCTCATCCATGTCCTCCAACCCCAACCTCCGCCAATACCAAAACGTCGCGCAAAGGCGCGCAGCAGCCAACGCCTCCACCACGAACTTGGACGGTCTCAGACGGGCTCTCGATCGCATCGAAGAGGAGCGCAATAACCCCAACCCGAGCAACAACGCGGCCCGCCCGCGACCGCTCGAGGATCCGTACCTGGTAGGCGAGGAGGCGGCGGCCAAGGCGCGGCGGGAGAGGCTGGCGAGGGAGAATGGCGATATCTTGATTCAGGAGAACCATCGGTGGGATCTGTTTCTGAGTACGTTTGTCTATTCTTTCTTTTTTGACAATTGTTTTCCAGTCAGCAGACTTGATTTTAACCCTCTGAAAAAACAGACCTCATGAGAGAACAAGAAGAGCGCCAACCGGGCTGGCGCCGGTTCCGCAAAAACATGGAGACGCGCACCAGCAAGCTGCCTTTCCGGCTCGGCATGCGGGCGCGATAGCGTCGGGCTGTATGCCGCTTGTGTCGCGGCGAGAAGCAGCAGCAGCAGCAGCTTTAGAGACAGCAAGGCTGAAGAGTGTTCATCGATCAGCCATCATGATGAGACGAGTTTCGTACTTTCCGTTTTTCTTTTTCTTCTTTTTTTCGATTTCCTTTTCCCTTTTCCCCTGTCGTCTTTCTTCCTCACCTCGCTGGACGACACGACGCATCATCCAACGGCGTTTTGCGATTTTGGTTCTTTGCTTTTCACTTTTCCTTCTCTCCTTTCATTTCAGTGTCTTGCCCTTTCTGTTTCTTTCTTTCTTTTCTTTTTTTTTTTTTTCCCTCTCCCTTCTTCTGTCGAATCGAAAAGGGGTATGGTATGATAAAAGCATGCCCAAGCCTGGGTTGTCGCGACGGATCGATTGCAGTAGCATTCTTTTCCCAAACTTCGTTTTCCTCTTCGTTTTCCTTGTCTTCATTTCTCCGTTTCCTTTCTCACTTCTGCATGGGCACGGTTTCTGACCTCTCGCTTGATCTCTCGGTCAACAGATGAACGTTTCTGTCTGGTTGCTGTGTGACATTGTCCGTCCCATTTTTTTGCATGATGGCGTTGTTTTTGTTTGCTACCGTGGTGCTTTGCCGATGATGTGAAATGTTGTCTGGGACGGAGGTTGTTGGAAAGATTCATTCTGGCAATGGACTTGAAATTGATGACTGATATGAGCAATGTCGATGTTTTTTTTCGAAGGGAAGGGAGGAAGTTATGGTGGATGATAAAAGAAGGTCTAGCTAGGTTAGCTATTTGTTCATGTTCAGCCATGTACAAGCATGATGCTAGGGAAGAATCAAAAACGTAGAGTTATATTGAAAAAGTCTTTGTTGTTCAAGGTTGGGATCATGCACCGATCTTCGTGTAAAACTCCACATTGAGTTTAGTTTCTGTGTTGTCTTGGTGGCAGTCTCGAGGCAGTGTCAGTTGATCTATTCTCCAAAATATTTTCTCTCGAGTCATTTTCTGCGTGCTGGAGCCCGGAAGAGATAATTTAATGGTGATCACGTGTGTTGTTAGTAATACGAGTCATCGTCTATGTATATCAATTGGCAAGGCATAAGTGGTAAGGTAATTTTCATATGTCCGAATGTGCTGGTGAACTGCCAATGCCTCCGTCACGATTAGGATTTTACTGCACTGCGTTTCGGGTTTTATCTAGCCCCATAACATTGCTCATAGTCTCTTTCATAGCCTATCCATGTTGTCACAGTAAGTAGGTTTGAGGGCTGAGGGCACCATCAGAATTGACGAGTGAGATATTGAGGATGAAGGAAACAGGATAGGGGTTCTTTTATGCGATGACAAGACCAGATGGGATGAAATACCAAAGACACAGGTGCTGGCATGCCGTACCATCAACATTAAAGATGTTGACTTCTGCCTCTATATTTCTACTTCGGCCTGACCAAGACCGTAACCCAAAACAAATAAGCCAAGTAGCAACAGCAATCCCGTTTAAACGCCAGGCCAAAATGCTAAACACTTTCAGGTTAGCGCCCCCAAGGTACCCATTCATTCAGCTGTCGTACGTCTCATCCTTTCCTGAACAAGGCTCGTTCTTTCGTTGTCGGGGCGCATATCCCGTCCAGTCCTTGCTCATACCAAGTTTGTGTACACCGATAGTAAACCACGACCTTCCTTTTGTCTCGATTTCTGTCTGGGATTGTTGCCCCTCGAAGACTCAATTCGAAGTCGAATATTTAGCCCTTGCTCTTGGTGTTGAGGATGAGGGCAACAATGAGGCTAAGCACCAAACCTTGGTCAGCATATTGTTCAAGACTCTGAAACGATAGCTCACCAGCGGGGGGGTTAGTTGGTTGAAATATTACCCATAAAGACCAAGGACTTCGCCGAAAATGAGGATCAGAACCATGCCGACAAAGATTCTCGACTGTAGCATGAACGAACGGACGCCCTTGTCGCCTACGATACCAATGCAATAGCCCGCGGCAAGACCGGTGAGGCCGACTGAAAGACCGCATGCAAGATGCATGAAGCCACTGTGGGGAGAACGGAGCGTTAGTTGTGCTCTTCCCAGGATATGTGATATCCATAGCCCGAGTCTGTAAACTTAGAGATGTCGTCGGTTATGAAACGTACTTGAACAAGCTGTAATGTTGGCCGGATCCTGGCGGCCCGAGATCTTGTGCGATCAGGACAGCTACAACGAGGGCGTAAACGGCAATAATACCGGACATGACGACGGGAATCAAGCACTATCGGTCGTAGGAGAGCATGTTAGTCTCTGCAGATGAGTACTGTAGCCATGTTGCTAGAGGGAAACTAACCTTCATGATGAGGTCCGGCCGGAAGGTACCCACGCCGGCGATACCGATGCCAGACTTGGCTGTGCCATATGCAGCGCCCGCGCCTGTGAAATTGGAAACGACATGGTCAGCGTTTGTGATGTTGGTAAGGCGTGAAGTCGGGAATTGGGAGAAGCGTACTGCCAAAGATCATGGCGGCTGCGATGCCGGCCTGGTTAGAGAGAACATTGTTAGTGGAACTGGATGTTGTTCTTGTCGAGTGACGGTTGCGTGGTGATGT
Source organism: Neurospora hispaniola (assembly GCF_033458365.1). Classification (NCBI taxonomy): domain Eukaryota; kingdom Fungi; phylum Ascomycota; class Sordariomycetes; order Sordariales; family Sordariaceae; genus Neurospora; species Neurospora hispaniola. The sequence goes on along the minus strand of NW_026944407.1, from coordinate 3,370,503 downwards.
CCCTTCCTATCCTAGCTGCACCTTGTTGGCCACCGGGGATGGGTGGTTTCGCGACTGCTGTTGACGTACCATGCCAATGAACGGCGCGAACTTGGGGGCAAGTTCCGAATCGGCCATAATTTCGGCCATGGTTATAGCTTATAGACAAGAGACTGAATCAGAATGTTGGCGACGATAGTGTGAAGCGCAGGGAAACTGGCAAAAGTTGGGGAGCCAGGCGCTGTGAGGTCGAGTGGGATGTTCGTCAGTTGGAGACTCGAGACGCTGCTTCCTGGTTCAATGGAGACAGCCGACGCAACGACGCACTCCAGCAATGCAGCGGGAAGCTTGGACCACTGCCGCCTGCCCCAGGCTGGCTTGGCGTCCAGACAGTTAGCGTGTACAGTCACGTGCAAGCTCAGGAACATCTTTGGTGCATGCAGGCTTGGCTTTTGACTGGTGTATCAATATCACTGCAAGATGGATGCCGCGATAAACTTTGACACTCATCGGGCAATGATGGAATTGGTACTCAGCGACGGCCTCCAATTGACTTAATGAAGACTAGCCAGCTGTTTGGCTGAGCGTCGCGGGTTTAACTCAGCGGCATGGCATCATCCAAGTTGTATATTTGACCGAACTCTGGAAGGCACAAGTTAGGTAGTCTAGATCATATGCGAATTGAACAAGAGTTGCTCAAGCTGAGACGGAAACATGAAGCCCGGGTGGCGCCAAATGTGTCCCGTAAGGTGACGTTCTCATCATTCTTTTCCCCTTATTTGTGTAAGCTCAACCGTACTTGAACCAGTGCGTTAAAGACATTGCATGGTGTTCTGACATTTCGGGTAACCCTCTCATTGTTCATACGAACCCCGCTTGACGAACACAGTGACAGTAGGATTGGCTTGATTGGAGATAGGGCTGCCTCCAACCACCTAACAATGGAATCATATCGTCGAGTCTTTCACACTTCCTCGGCCTTGCTCAGTGCCAATGGCATCATCGCTATTCAACGCCGTGGCACTTGAATGAGAAATTCTCTATACTGGATGATGCTCTATCGCAGATTCCATAAACAGTCAAGGATGGACTCGAAGTTGTAATAAGTTGAACCCCTTTTGTGCCCCTAGTCGACGGGGAATCGCCTCCCCGCAATTCTAGGAACAACAACGTTCTGACCTGGTGGATCGCCTAACCACCGAGCAACAAGTGACATTCAGCTTTGCTTTATGTATGCGACCAGAAGACTTGGACAGCGCGCGGAATTCGATCTCCCCATCGCAAGCTGAACATCAACCCAGTTCATCTCGCTGAACTTCTTGATGAACCAGGACTAGAAAAGTTGACCGGGACATGGATTTTTACGCATCTACACGACTTCTCCCAGTATAACATCAGCCCCCATTCCGTATCACAACCGCCCGGAAGTGCAACAAAACGACCTCGGAGCGCACACGGGCATCATATTTTGCTGCACCCTCGTAAACAATCCGACTGATCGGCCATCTGGCGGCACAGCCAACACGGGCAGGACAAGCTATCAAGAACGGGGGATGTGATAGGACAGCCCATCTAGAAGAATACCACCCTCCTCCCTCCATCATGACGTTCCATCTTCACGTTCTTGTTGTATCGTGATGTTTCTCATTTTTGACCAGACCACTGCCATGCTTGGCGTATCTGCCTCTTCACCTGAACCTACCTCTAACATCTGAATATCAAAAGTTACTCTAGCTAGCTGTGGTCAAGAGTCCCGTCGTTGATCTAGATGCAACCAACCAAGGAAGACGGGACCAGATCAAAGCCCACGCCGGTTCCTGATGCTCCACTTTTGATTGCAAATGGCCCCTGTAGAAGCCCTGCGCTCAGTGGTCGGTCATTCGGTCGGGTCCCATCAGCCATCCCATCAGCCATCATCCACCGCACACCTCTGCGCTGCCCTGGCTGTAGTAGTAGTTCGACATTCCAGCCCCGTACCCGTACATTGGCGACCTTGACCCTTCAGTTCTCCCCCTCTCCGTCTCCGTCTCCGTCCCCGTCCCCGTCCCCGTCTACCGTGGTATTCCAATCGACGACAGAGAGGTAGACCAACTGAAGGCCGTGCTTCTTGCTGCGCAGGTGGTCGGCTACACTTGGCGAGTAGATTGCAGATTGCCTGCACAGTCGTACCGTGCCTCTACCGAATCGACCTGTCCATCAGACCTACCTACCTACCTACCTACCGTACCTGTACAGCGCCCGAGCACCGCCGACCGAAGAACAATCGAAATACCTACGACAGGAGCGAGCGAGCGAGTGAGCACCTCGCATCAACCTCTAGCTTGCATCGCACCAGCAGCACTACCCGACTCGCCTCCAACGCCAGCCGTCCGTCCGCCCGCCGCCGCCGTCATGGCCGACTATCATCAAGACCCCCGGTCCCGATCCAATCACCCGCAGTACGGCCCTCCCCCCGGCAGTCGCGGTGGTGACGGCTACGGACAACGAGATGCCGCCTTCTCCAACATCTTCGGCGCCGCCCCGCCCCCCGGCCGATCGCACACCATGACTTCCTCCGTCCCACCCCCTATGATGCACCTCAACGAGGGCCGAACCCATACCATGTCGTCCACGTCGGGAGCCTCCATGCAGAGACCGCCGCAACAGCGCCCCCCACCGCCCGGCGGACCCGGAGGAGGAGGCAGTGGATCAGGGGAAAGAGGAGGCTATGGTGACCCCCGGGCGCGCCTTGACACGAATGGATACGGCCAGAGCCAGCGCTCCGTCTCCGCCGGACAGCAAGTTCCCTCTGCTCAGTACCTACAACAACAACAAGCGGCGCGACGACCCCCTCCTGGCGCCTACCCCCCTCAACATGCTCCAAGGGGCGACTCTGTGAGGGCCGATTCTCTTAGGGGCCCTGCGCCCCAGGGTTTCTACAACAATGCCTCGCGATCTCCTGCCCAGGCTTATTACAACCAGCCGGGGGGCAGACCGGCGCCGGCCTTGAACTCCGACCCCTACCGATCACAGTCGCTTGCGAGCGTTCCCCGGCCACAGATGTATCAGGGCTCGACCCCGCAACAGTCGCCAGCCAACGCTTTCCGCCAGGCTCAATACACTGGGAGCTCGGCTCGGACAACCGCACAGGGGCGCATTGTGCCCGAGAGGCATATGGAAGACCGTGCCATGTCCATGACCGGCTACCCCTCATACGACCGCGATGCCCACCAAACTCCTAGCGGAAGAGTCATACCCAACAGGAGGGCACCAGGATCCAGCCCAGACCATGGCCCTGCCCCTTCGCAATACCCAGCTCCCGGAAGCCAGTCGGGAAGAACTGTCAGCATCACGTCCACGACAACCGTCGACCCGAATGGGCGAACCATGTCCATGGCGTCCACTATCGCTCCTTCGATAGCGCCGACGGAACGGAACGAAGATGGGACCTTGGTACATCGCTACTCGGGCGGCGCATCGTCCATGACGGGCGACCGGCCCGTTACCGTCAAGATCAGGATGCCTCTGGTATACCCGGCTCTTCTGTCCCGCGTGGCCGAAACGTTCCGGCGCAAGATTGTTGTAGGAGATAGGACCAAGAACGAACTGACCTACAAGAACGCTTTCAGCGGTGCCGAAGCCGTCGATGTGCTGTCATACATTATCAGGACGACGGATCGAAACTTGGCCCTGTTGCTGGGTAGAGCTTTGGACGCCCAAAAGTTCTTCCACGATGTTACATACGAACACCGCTTGAGAGATTCAACCTACGAAATGTACCAATTCAGGGAAACACTGACCGATGACGAGAAGCCAGCGGTCAATGGTGTTTTTGTCCTGCTATCCGAATGTTACTCTCCAACATGCACACCCGATCAGCTCTGCTACTCTATCGCATGCCCTCGCCGTCTCGAGCAAATGGCCAAGCTGAACCTGAAGGGAGGAATTGGCCTCAAGCAAGAAGGAAAAGCCGCGGTTAACGATGACGATGTTGACCAGACCGACGAGCAAAAGTTGTGGATTAACAGCGTACCGAAGGAAATTGCGGACAGTATCGGCGACAGAGAGAAGAAGAGGCAAGAGGTTATCAGTGAGATCTGCTACACAGAAAGGGACTTTGTCAAGGATCTCGAGTATCTGCGAGATTTCTGGATCTACCCTCTCAAAGGCAAGATCAACGGCCATTCTCCGATTCCTCTACAACGGCGGGAGCGCGTTGTACGGACAATCTTCACCAACATTATCGATCCTCCAAGCATTCACGGCGTCAGTTCAAAGTTCGCCAAGAGTCTCACTGAACGGCAACAAAAGACGCCAGTCGTTCAAAACATTGGAGATATCTTTTTGGAATTTGTCCCTCAGTTCGAACCATTCATCCTTTACGGTGCGAAGCAGTTGGAAGGCAAATTCGAATTCGAGAACGAACGGTCCATCAACAAGGACTTTGCAAGATTTGTGGACGAGGTTGAACGCCGCAGAGAGTCGAGAAAGCTGGAGCTCAACGGTTACCTCACCAAGCCAACCACACGTCTGGCGAGATATCCTCTACTTCTAGAAAACGTTCTCAAGTATACGGAAGAAGGTAATCCGGACAAGGAGGATCTTCCCAAGGTCCTGACTATGATCAGAGATCTCTTGAGCAGGGTTAACGCGGAGTCGGGCAAGGCTGAAAATCGCTTCAACCTGCGCCGTCTGCACGAGCAGCTCAAGTTCCGCCCCAACGACAAGATGGACCTCAAGCTTACGGACGAGGGTCGTGAGCTTGTATACAAGGCTCAGTTCAAGAAGTCGCCAACGGAAAATGCTGATCTCACGGCTTTCCTGTTTGATCACGCAGTTCTCCTTGTGAAGATTAAACAGGTTGGCAAGACAGAAGAAATCAAGGCATACCGCAGACCTATACCCTTGGAGCTACTTTCTATCAAGGAAATGGAGGAAATTATTCCTTCAGGGGCTGTCAAAAGGTCTTCGTCAAGCTTGCTGCCGGCTCTACGCACTACCACCGACGCCAAGAAGGGTGATGGGTGGCCGATCACGTTCCGACATCTTGGAAAGAACGGTTACGAACTAACGGTGTACGCATCGAATCAGGCAGGACGACAGAAATGGCTCGAGTTTATCGATGCCGCCCAGCAGCAGCTCAGGGCCCGTGCGGATTTCTTGAACACTACGATAATATCGTATGGTTACTTTGCCGGTCCCAACAAGGTCAACTGCGCCACCCCGTTCGGTAAGCACTTTAGGACGGCCAAGTCAAGTATCAGAGCTCTTGTGCTAACGAAAATACAGATGGTGGAAGGAAGATCATCTATGGTACGGACCAGGGTATCTTTGTCTCCGATCGTAAGACCAAGGAGATACCACCGAAGCGTGTTATCGATGTGCAAAACGTCACCCAAGTCGACGTGTTGGAAGAGTATTCACTGCTGTTGGTGCTTTCCAACAAGTCTTTATACTCGTACCAACTGGATGCGCTTAACCCCAACGAGCCGATTTCATCTAAGCGTGGCAAGAAGATCCAAAGTCACTGCAACTTCTTCAAGATCGGCATCTGCCTCGGCCGACATCTTGTGTGCGCCGTCAAGAGCTCCGCGCTGTCAACTACGATCAAGGTGTACGAGCCGAATGATGCCATGTCCGGCGCCAAGAAGCAAAGGGGTCTCAGCAAGATGTTCAACGCCGGTCAGGACGAACTCCGGCCATTCAAGGAGTTCTATATCCCGACGGAATCCTCATCGGTACACTTCCTCAAGTCCAAGCTTTGCGTTGCATGCGCCCGCGGCTTCGAGGTTGTCAGTCTCGAGACCCTCGAGACGCAGTCCCTTCTCGATCAGGCCGACACATCGCTCGATTTTGTCCAGAGGAAGGAAGGCGTCAAGCCCATCCATATCGAGCGCCTCAACGGCGAGTTCCTCCTCAACTACAGCGAGTTCTCGTTCTTCGTTAACCGCAACGGATGGAGGGCTCGTCCCGAATGGCGTCTGGATTGGGAGGGAACACCACAAGCCTTTGCGCTCAGCTATCCTTGGATATTGGCGTTTGAGCCCAACTTTATCGAGCTCAGGAACATTGATAACCTGGCGGTACATATAGTGCCGCACAAGAACATCAGGATGCTACACAGCAGTACACATGAAGTGAGCCTTAACCTAAATGTCATATGTGATGGACACCTCGAAGCTAACACAAGTGCCAGATTCTGTTCGCATATGAAGATGAACGTGGCGAGGATATTATCGAGGCCATCGATTTCTGGAAGAGTCAGAAAAAGTTGGCGGATGCGTAGTAGTTCTTCTCTACCATCATTCCTGGTTAAGTATCTAAGTGTAGGGCTGGCAGCTTTAATATGTATCTCGCGCAAGCAGCGGTGGACATGGGACCCGGACACAGGACAAACAACATTATGGATATGGAAGAAGCGGCGAAGAAAGGAAGAAACGGCGGGATCGAAGATATCGCAATGATGTCCTTGTTATTGTTGTTTTCGTCATCATCTTTTATTTTTCTACTATTTCTTGTTTATTCTTTTTCCGACACAGAAGCCATTTACAAATTTTCTTGTTTGGTTTTGAGCAGCAAAAAGGGAGGAAAGAAGAAGGGAGAACGGAGGACGGCACACACACACACATTCATCCGAGGCTTCCTTCCTCCTCATCTGTTTCCTCTTACTCTCTCCAGAATTTTTAATACCCTCTCTTCTTCATCCTAACAAGAACAAAAGAGTTCCCATGGTGTTGTTCCTTGGGGAGGCAAATCGACCTAAACCCGTCTGCTACTACAGTACACCCGATGCATTGTGCGATGTCAACGCTTGTTGGGTAACCCCATCTTTAAACTAAACGAGATGGGAAATTAAAAAGTGATGTCTAGGTACTATACTATCCGTCTCCCCTCCCAAGATACAAGAAGAGGAAGGAAAGAAAGAAATACATGAGCCAGGGCGACCAAAAGATGAGAGGAAAGTGCTAGACAGATAACACATAACATGGGCAGGCACACCAGGAAACTACCTAGAGAGGCATAATCACTAACCACATATGTATTGATTCAATTAACCTTTTCTACAGGAACTTTATGTTCCAATTCATATATGCACGCATACATTACAACAAAAAGCTGAGAAAAGCAGAAAATAGGAAAGCTCAACTGCATGCCTGCGAAAACCCTACAACCGCGCAATTTCTTCTCTAGCTCTCAGCACACTTACTACCTACCACGTAAGCCACTGGAGGAGTACGAGTTGTTGGAAGGTGCGGACACTAAGGGGCTGCTTATATAACCCTGCCTGGTCCCCGGCGGTAAAGAAAGGTCCTGCGTGCAGTGAGGGAGGTGATTGTAGATACGTAATTAGTTAGTACAAAATTCAGTAGATCCTTAGGTATAGTTTCTGGTATGAATCTAAGATTGGTAATTGTAGGTTTTATATTGTATAGGATAGGGTCGAGTTACATGACCTCTTGGGGGGGGGGGGGTTACGGGAATTTCCTATGGTCCTTTTATAGTCTATTCACAATCTTCTTATAATTTTCTTACAGTCTCTTTATAATCTCTTTACAGTCTCTTCAAAGTCTCTTTACAATCTCTTTATTCTGATCTCTTCAAATTGTAATTAGTTTTTCCATACTTTCCTCGAGTAGTCTCTTCGCAGTGGCCAAAATCGTCAGAAGGTCGGGAGAATGATTCGATATGCAGTCTACCAAAGAGAAGTCTGGACCGTTCCCGGTCACAAAGCGTCATTTCATTTCCCGTAGCTCATGAATCCCCACACCGTAGTCTACTTTTCATCATCTCTGGGCTTGCCGTTTCGGGTATCCATGTGTATGGTCGTCATAAACTCACGGTTCAGTCCCGATTACAGATTTAGTTCTTGCTCAGTTCCTGAAGGTATTGATGTTGCTTTCTTATTTGTCTGCTTCACATTTAGTCAAACCAAATACCTACAAAGAGGGCTGTGCATGAGGGGAATTTTTGCCATCGACTTCACTACGTAGAGGTAGGCTTAGAGGTACGAAGCGTAGGGGTATGGTCCAGTAACTCGACTGAACCAAAAAAATAAATAAAAGATGGTTATGGCCCTATCTCTAGCTTTCGAAGGCCCTATCATCTCTGGTCTGTGTTTGTTCCACTGCTGGTATATAGCTGTTATATATCACACAAGAGATGTATGCTACGAAAACCTCATGATTACCATCTCATCTTTTTCAACTCTCTATAACCCAGTCATCACATCTTTTCAAATTACTACTCACAAAAGTAGTCCCCCCCACCACATAACTCTATCTACTGTGTCTTCTTCACAGTCACCTTCTTCCCCGCATCAACAGGGGCACTGTACATCCAAAGCGCCACAAAGCCCAAAAAGCCCACGACCGTAGAACCAAGACCGGCAATCCACGGCCACGCGCCGCTGATGACGTAGCTGCGCGGCCACTCGTTGTGGGCCATGTGGCGGACCGGCACCGTGTTCTTCTCCTCAATGTGGGACAGGAAGGGACGCTTGTAGTTGACCATGAAGTTGAAGATGCCGTGCTGGTCCGGGGTGGTGAAGACGGTGTGGTAGTGCACAGCAGCCAGGCGGTGCGATTCCTCCTTGAGATTGAGTCGGTGGAAGGGCGAGAGCATGGAGAACTCGAGCTGGATCTCGTCGTGTTCGGGAACGTTGAAGCCGATCCAGTGGTCCCAGGCGAATTCGGAGAGGGAGATTGTGTAGGACTGCGGGGGTTTTGAGTGTTAGTTTTCTTGTGACGGAGACAATGGGAAGGGAAGAAGGACTAAGGTAGGCAATGAAGAGGGACATACCACATTGTTCTTCACCCGGTACATCTCGGGGTTAGAATCATTCGGCGCCCCTTCCTCCTCCAAATGGTGCTCCACCCAGTTGACCTTCAACACGCCAATCTCCTGGAACGTCCAGCCGCTGACGCGCTTGGCAAACTCCCTGTTGAACGTCTGAACGACCGGCTGGCCGTCCAGCTTGGTCACGCTGGCATCAAACCACTTGTCCTGCAACATCTCGGCCGAGCCAACCACCGTCACGCGCGCGTTGTTGCGCGCCTGCATGGTGGACACCAGCGAGAGCTGCTGGCCAGCCGCGAAGAGGTCGTCCCCGTTAACCGCCTCGGCCTGCTCCTTGGGGTTGTAGCTGTAGGCGGTGCGCGGGGCGCGCAGGATGGGGTTGAGAAGCTGGCCATTGCCGAGGACGGCGCCGACGCCGCGCGGGAAGGCGATCAGCTTGGTGCCTGCGCCCTCGCTGAAGAAGTCCTTGATGCCAGCGCGGATGGGCTTGGGAGGCGGCAGGAGCAGAACATCGTGTTTGTCAGTGGCGCTAGTGATGTCGTAGTTGAAGTGGTCAACGACCAGGCTGTTACGGTCGGTGGGGAGGGTGATGTCGAGCTCGGAGAGGAGGGCGACGAGCGAGGTGGGCGTGGTGGTGTTGGCGCTGAGGGCGAGCAGGATGTTGCCCTTGGCGTTGACGAAGTCGTGGAGGGTCTTGGGCGTCAGGTTGGGGCCGAGACCCTTGGTGCGGACGGGCAGGAAGAGGACGTGGTCGTAGGTGCGCTCGCCCAGGTTGAAGAGGGTTAGGGAGTCGCTCTTTGGTGTTTCGTACGTTATCTTGAATTCTCGTTCTGGAAGGCAAGAAGCGTGATTAGCGCAACCGTCTCGATGGGGACACGGCACTGGGACTTTACTGACCTTCTAGATCAGCGAAGAACTTGGAGTAGGTGGCCTTGTCTGCGACATCGTCCAGGACAACCAGCAACCTGTTGCCAGATGTGCTGATGGCAGCCACTGCGCTCGCCAGCGCAAGCAGCAAGAAGGATAATAGCGTCCTCATAATTCGTCCCTTGATGTTATTTGGATCCGGGGAGGGCAAAAAAAAAAAGGACACCAGGAACTCAGCACATGGGAATTGGTAAGGTGTTTGGTTGATAGCTTTCAATGCTGTCGTTTCAACACCCAAGGAAAGTTGTATGTAGGTAGCTGCCCGTGTTCAATGTTCCCCAATCGATAGCGCTTGTAGCTTCCAGCATACGTAGCCGTTTGCCAAGACCTTCCCGCTTGTGACCCTGGACGACGGAGTCCACTGGCGCTGCGAAGCTGCTTGAGGAGCAACAACCTCCTGCTCGGTACCTCGACACATTAAGTGTGGCCCGAGCTTCTTTAACTGGAAGTGGGCAAAGCGCCAAGAGGTCCATTCAAGACAAGCAAGCGTGGGATAACCCCGGTTAGCATAAGTGGATCGTCGTGGATTGCGCCGCAATTGAATCAACTTCCTGGACCCTCCCGGCGGGGGGCCGGACGGCACACGCACGGCCGCTCTCATCTCGAGTCTCGAAATCGCAGCAGCTGCCGAAGCTCTCAAACGACACGCCCGGGACGCCGACCACGCCGACAACGATAGCGACGAGAACGAGTGTCCCTCATTTGACAGGCCACAGTCAGGACTAGAGGTAAGTACCTATCGATGTCAGCCTACAGTACCAGCAATAAATAGCCTCCGAGTCGCAATCGCAACATCCATCATCAATCAGCCCATCAAACCCAAGTCCCGCCCGTCCTCGCAACTTACACCACCAACCAACTCCTCTATGAACTCCACCACCACCACGGCCCCAACTCCCACACCCACCGCGTCCACGAGTCAGTTCCACTAACAACACCCCGTCTGTCCGTCAGTCCGTCACCACAGAAACGAAAACAAAACAAATACTTCAATACGCAACGGCAACGGACGATAGAATAGACAAATATGTCAGGCACAATCCCTCACTTCTGGGCCCAGCCCTTCCGCTACATTCGCTGGTCCGCCCGCGAGAAGCCCGCCTACTTCTACTCGTGCGTCATCGCCGGACTCGGCCCCGTCTTCCTGACGGTGGTGCCACCTGTGCGCAAGTACTTTGGGGATGTCAACCCGGCGCCGATTCCTGTTACTTATCCTAGTATGTTTCTTTTTTTCTTCTTTTTTTTTTCTGCGTTTCACGTTTTTATACCTACGTGTTTGCCTTTGCCTGCATTACCTCTTTACGAGATTATATTTTGGAGTTGATTTTGGCTCGCATATATCATAGTGGTGCTAGAATGAGAGAACTCAAGGTGGACGAATAGGAAGGAGGCTAACCAATGTTTACTTGGATATTATTAGTTCCCACCGGACCTAGGAAGCAACTTACGGGTTTTGATGATGACACCGAGGAGGCATAGAGGCATGATGGATGTTAGGTGTCGATTGGGCTAATGCTGGAAGAGAGAGAGAGAGGGAGAAAAAGACAATCAACAAGCGGAGAGACAGTACGCTGCTGTTGTGGACATGAAGGATTACAGAAACTTCCCAGACAACGTAGACGGTCGGAGTCTGGAAGGAAATATCAGAATACAGCATGATATATACCAGATGAAACGAGATCGATCGGTTCCCCTCTACCTTTCAATATACCAGTGGTTGACGCCGGGGAAACGGGGTGACAGGAGGTCGATACTATATCGCGGGCTATAGAGCTTGATATCTATATGTTTGACCAAGGAAACCTCTAGGGCGGTGATAATAGGTACGGCCTCGAGGGGTCTGTATAATGTTTTCCCGGCAGATGAGATATATCTCCAAAATTTTGCTCTATCAATACTTGCGATCAACAACTTTTCCAACTTCTTAAGCGGCATGACACTTCTTGCTAACTTGCTTTTCCCAATGGCATAAAAAGCCACCACCAATAAATGCAAATCGCTGTTCCATATATCTATGCTTCTCCATCAAAATGGTGCCTTTCCCATTTCCATCAGAACTACTCCTCTTCCTCTCCTACCAGCCACAAAAAGTCTTCCAACAGCTTACCATCTTCGTCTTCACCTCTTCTTTTCCACACTCTGATATATACAGCCCTGTCGCACTATCGCTCCCGCTGAATCAGGTTCCACTCATACTGCAAATCTGTTAGCTTCCAGCCTCACTCAATCATAAAAGGTTTCAGAGAAAAAGAAAGAAAAAAGAAAACTCACCACCCGCCCATCATCATCGCCCGTATAAACACAACTCGGCATCGGCGTAATACACGTAATCGCCGCCTCCACATTTTGTCCCGTCTCGCTCTTGGTATTGATATGATCCAACCTCCTGACCAGTTCCAACACCCACCTGCTGCTGCTGCTGCTACCTCCCGAAGCCGAGCCCTTCTTATACTCCGCCACCGTCTTCCTCCACACGTTCACCCTGCCTCTCTTGTGGCCGGTAAACACCAGGTTCTCCTCCACCCACTCGTTGCCGCCGCCGCCGACGGTGCTGGTGCTGGTGCCTTCGTAGAAGGCGCATGAGTGGATGTAGTCGTTCGTGTCGCCCTCGGAGCACACGTTTTGGTCGAGGATGAGCTCGCCGTTGAGCGTGTAGAGCAACACGTTCGGCCCGCTGCAGAGCATGATCTCGCCCGTCACGTCGTGGATGCGCGCACACTCCACCGGTCTTGCCAGGGGCAGCTTGCGGATGAACTCGAGGCGGTTGAGGTCCCAGAGAAAAGAAATACCATCCTGCGAGACGGTGACAAAGGTGCTAAAGGCCTTGGACACGGCGATGGTGGTCACGGGCGTCTTGTGTCCGAATAGGGACGAGCGCGGGACCAGCTCTACGGGTTTGCCGGGGCTGGACTGGACTGTGTACACGGACACGACGCAGTCCTCGCCGGCGGTGATGAGGGTTTTGGAGTCGGCGAAGGTCAGGGTGGAGATCTGCCCTATGTGTAGGTTCTCAAAGAGGCCGGCGGGCTTGCGGTCGTTCGTGAAGAAGAACCGCACGCTGCCGTCGGCGTAGCCCCATTCGAGGAACTTGTCATATTGTGGGGGCAGGTTCAGACGGAAAGGCGAGGCGCACAGTAAGCGGTCCAGCTTGGGGGCGTAGATTAGGGACGACACGCGTTCGTGGCTGTCAAGAAGGGGATGCGGTTGATTGGTCAGAGAGTGGACGGAGGTGTCCAGCCTCTTGATGGGACACCTTGCGTGCTCGCGAGCGGGATGGGGTTTTGTAAACACCTGGTGTGGTGTTTGACCAAAGTTGTGAATGATGTTCGTGGCAATAAGACGCTCTTGGGGATCAGAGATGTTGTCTAGGTCCTTGCCGCCCTTGTACGATAACGGGTGGAACACATTGCAGGCTTCCACCGCCGCATCTCCGCGCTGCTTGTATCCGAAAATAAGATCGATCCACTGGTGCAACCTCTGACTGACATACGGACTCTCGAGCGCTTCACGGTTTTTGGCAATGAAGATCTTGGGATCTCCCTTGGCCCAGGGTGGTAGAATGACATTGTCGACCTTGCCACCATCGCCCTGACGAGTGCCAAAGTTGTACCCGTTGATGTTGGTCAGAAACTCGGGAAGGTAGAAGAACTCGGGAGTCAGTTCACGAACGTCGGTACCGTTGTCTCTTGAAGCGGATGCCCAAGCACCCTCGATTGAATAGAAGAGTCTGTCAGCGTGGTCAAACGAGCCACCCTGCATCAGGATGAATGTCTGCACGAAAGGAGGCAGGCGAATCAGGTATGACGAAACAATCATTGCTGACGAGTAGTGGGTACCATAATGGTACGGTTGTTCGTCCATCTCAGCCAAGCTTTGGTACTTGGCCATGAATGTGTCCATACGACTCTTCGTTTGAGCGCCCATGGGCTTCGAGAGATCTCTGAACGTGGCCGGATCATTCAGATCGAGCTCCTCGCTGGTATAATCTGCTAGCACCCAAGGGAAGACGGGATACTGCGTAAGATCATTGAAGGTCCTGCCAGCCATGGTGTTGACCAACATCAGATAATGAAAGTTGGAAATTTCGCCCTTTTGCCACTTCCTCATCATAGGGTTTCCAGCAGAAGAGTTGAAGATGCTTCCAAACTTCATGCCCAGAGTCTGCGGTGCCTCTTCACTGAACTTGAGACTTTCAAGGCGCCAAGCATCTTCCGGCGTGGGTAGCAAGTTCGGGCCGTTGCTATGAGGCGTCTTGTTCATCATCCGGCTGTAGATCTCGTCTCTCATGGCAGAGTTGAGAGCTGTAAATAGGTAACTCCGACCATCAGTGAAGAATATCTCGATTGCCACATCGCGGAAGAGGAAGCGACGTTTTGAGACACTTAGGACATCCTGCCATCTCCAGCTGCGTGACTCTTGATCTGTGCGGTTCTGGCCTTGCCTGCGGTCATTGCTCTGACCGGAGATCATAACAGAGAAAGGGTCGCGCTCTTCCGGAGGTGCTTGCCAGACGTTTATGATCTCTCCATCGGGGCTCTGGAAAAGGTTATCCATCAGGTACAAAGCTTCCTTGCCAATAATCAGTATACCCTCGGATGCATCCAAACCAATGATGCGAGAGATGTTGTAGACGTTCTGCACTGTGTCACCTTGCTGTAGTCGCCGCATAACCTTCCGATTCTTGTCTTCAAAGGCATCATCTTCCTGCTCGTTCGGGTCATCCACAAGCTCGTAGTCATCCTCTGGTGAAACGCTTTGTTGGTCGGAATCGCCTGGCGCAAATTTGGGCGCTAGGTTTGTGTTAGAGTCACTTGAGGGCTCGGCTCCGGCTTTGCTCTGCGGCTGGGCAACGGATGAAGGCGCGCGGCTCCTACGGCCAGACGACGAGCTGTCACCCGCAGCTAGACTTGAAGCTGGAGCGCCGCTACCGGCATTTCCCCTCGGTTGATAATCCGGTTGTTGCTGTGCAGCATAATCGGGGAGCAGGCGGAGACGCATGCGATTCCGACCCTCCGTACGATCAAGCTTCCATTTGATTTTTTGCTCCTTGGCAAACACCGCACCAGGCCGGTACAGCTCGCGCTCCATCTTTGCAAAGGATGAAGCCAAAAAGGCATTATCATCCTGTTGGTCCTGCTGGAGCCTCTGGTGTTTAAAATGTTCAGTAAAGTAGATGCTCTTCATCCACGCGTTATTGCTCATCTCATGCCGAAGCAAGATGCTATCGCGCTCCATGGCTTCGGTGTGCCATTGTCTGAGCTTATCTTTGCGGTTCCTCATCCGCGACCTAGCGGTGTCTGCCGTGCGCTGGTTCTCGGCACGCACATAGTCCTCCCATGCCTTGGACATGCCGCCGAAGAACAAGATATCGAGGGATGACCGATAACTGTCCACCCACTCCAGAAATGATACATCATCCAGCTGGGTGAGCCTTCTGAAGCCCCTGGCTAGTGACTGTTGATCAGGGGTCATGAACTGACGAAATAGTATCGATGACTCCTCGGGCTTCTGAACAAGCATTATCCGCCACAGCATTGCTGCCATGAGACGGATTGGTTCACGGGTGTCGACCAGCTTGTTGTAAAACTGATACCAGAGAAGCTTCATAAAGTCGTCATCCAGAGTCAAGCAGTTAAGGAGGACGGCTTGCCAGTAAAGGAGTTTCTCCATGATCGACGTGGCCTCTTGGTCAGTTGTTTGCGGGTCATCCATGTCGGACAGTTTCAGTAGGACAAGCTTGAGGAACGTTGTTCTGATCGTGTTGACTGCAGAACTGCAAAGTCGGACACTCTTCGTGCTTGAGACATCTGGCCGCTGTAAATACTCCAATAGTGTCCCAGTAAAGTCAAGCATGGTCTCAGCGCCATTGATGAACCAGCCCTCAAAGATGGCCTCTGCCATGTGCATGTTGAGGCGTGACATATTCTGCAAAACCCTAGGTTCCAGAAGCGCCTTCTGGTCTAGTTGGACGGCGTTTCTCAGTTGCGTAATGGCATTGCGTAGGATGTAGGTTTCGAAATACGCCTGATGCTCCTGGAAGCCCGGCGGAACCTTGAGGAAAAGACCGAATCCCGTAAAGTCCTTACGTGACAAGATCTGGTCGTTGAAGACGCTGATGATGAGTTCCAGGATGCTCTCCAAAACCACGTTGCTTACTTGCTGAGTGGCAACCTTCTTCTTCGGGGACATAACGTGATTGAGACGGGAAGGTGGAGGCGACATGGGTTGATCTTGAGCTACGAGGATGAACGACGAGGGCCTGCGCAAAGGTGTACCGCGACTTTGTCCCGTTGAAGAGTTTGGCTGCTCAGCCACGGCAGTATTGGTCGTTCGCACGATCGGAGTTGCTGATGATGATGACCTGACCACTGGCCGAATAATCACATCAATTCCGTCGAAATTGAGCGAGGAGTCCTTAGATCCAAGTTCAGTTTCGGGAGAGACTGGGTCAGCACTGACGACAATGGGATACAAAGCAGATAGAAGTAGCCGAACATAGTCTGATGCCAACGCGAAATCACGAAAGCTCTCGGATCGGTTGTACATATCTGCCATGAAACGGACAACCGTTTGCAAAATGCTCGCGTGATTGACGACTCTTTCTTTATCGGGCATGGGGGCTCCTGGAAATCTTTCGTTAGTCGCGACAATGGAGAAAGAAAAAGCTGGATCAAGCTTACTTCTGGATTCAAGGGCCTGGCCCAACTCCATAGATCTAGCTCTAGGTCTTGTATGAACCGCAGCTAGATTGCCCCCAGACGTAGTGGCCCCGCTGTGTTCGGCTGCTGGTGAGTCCGGATCATCCTGATACCTAATAACATCCCTAAGGCCGTGCTGCAGCATGGCAGTCATAACCGGGAGCACGTCGGGGTATACTACTTTGCTGTCTCCAAAGATCTCCAAGAGGCTGAAGAAGTCGAACGACTTGTCAAAGTCGATGTGGGCGACATCGTATCCAAAGAGGATACTAAAGAGGATGGCCCAAAGAGTAGGAATGTCCCACCAGTGTTTTAACCGATGTGCCATGATCCAAAAGCCACCGGTCTTGGAAGCGAACTTGGCTGTGTAGCTGGTGGGTTGGGTGACAAGCAGGCGAGCGAGGATCTTGCATCCATAGACGACAATTTCGGGATCGTTTTCAGCGAGCAGGTAGAGTAACCACTGGCTCGACGTCAGCACGAACTCCTTTTCTGAGCCCTTGATATCAATCACCTTGTTGGTCACCGTCTTGGCAAACCTGCTTATGTCCACCAAGTTGTTCTGTTCGCAGAGGATCCTAGTGTACATTTCCAGCATCTTCACGCCGAGCTGCTTTCGTGTAAGCATCCTCGAGCCATTGCTGGAAGACGGCCCGCTATATTCGGGAGAAGGTCGCTTGGCGGTATAAGGGCCGGGGCCGGGGGTGACTGATCGACTAGCTGAAGAAAGGGCTCTTGGTGTTCGCGGCAATGAGTTTGCAGGAGTATGGAAGGTATAGGTGATGAAAAGAGCAAGAGAGCGATAAACTTCGGCACTATAACTACACCTTATCAGGGCCTCGAATGAGGTCAGGAAGTGTGGTAAAATGTCTTCGGAGATGGTTTCCGTCTTCAAAGCGTCTAATAGCCGCTTGATGATACCTGTATCGAGAGTAGTGAGTTCCACAAGATCATTTCTCCAAAGGATGGAAGGCCACAACGTACGCATGCGTAGAAGTCTACGACTATTGAATTGGTGGTGCTTGCTGTTTACCGCAAACGTAACAAACTGCTTGTAGTATAGCTCCTGTATCATGGGTGCAGATTTGCGCCAGAAGTCGGGGTCGATCAAAAGGATGCGATAGGCAAGAGGGTTCACGATAAACGACTCAATGGGGTCAGCGTGATTATAGCCAACAAAACTCAGCACAAGGCTCAGCAACTGAAAGGTGAGCCTGGTCTTCTCATCGGGGCTCAGTGAGAGCCTCCATGAAGGATTGTCAGAAACAGAGACGCCATATCCCAGTTTGGCACGTAGCAACATGCTCAGGATGGCATAGCCATTGTCTCGTTCCATTGCCTCGCTGTTTCTCCAGCTATGGGTGATGCAGTGGAGCATTATCTCAACGGTACGCACGAGGTCATCACCTGTGGTGGTCCGCTCAACAATCTTAAGAGCAACGGGTGTGAAGCCGGCCAAGCGCCAAAGATTGTCGTCGAAGTTGTAGGGAGTAGCAAGGACCGGGTCGCCGGTAAGAACTCCAGAACCATTGGCTCTTATCAACGCGTCATTAATGCAGGACACGGCTCCGTTTATCGCAACAGGAGTCCCATTTTTAGTGGTTGAGTGCAACAAGTTGGTGACGGAGTGCCGAGAAAGAGATCGGAACAGCGTTGATTCCATGAACTTTCCATCGGATCGGAACACAGCTCGTGGAAGTATACTCAGCAGCACCTTGTGCTCCGGAACGATAGTTCCAGCCTTGTCCCTGATAGCTCTCAGGATGTCCGACACCTCATCTTTGCCAGGATGGAAGATTTCATTTCGCAGACCCAAAGCAGCCGAGGCCTCATAAGTCTGGAAGCTACCAAGACAATCCTGAAAGTTACCTTGGTAACGAGGTCCCAGTCGGTAGTGCACAGCTAAGAGATCATCACTCATGACATCTTCGAACAAGTGGGCAGAAGCAAGTGACCACTTTGAGTGTACAAGCCCCGGGCCGACTTGAGTGGCCAAGTCCCGAGGAGTGCCCAAGAAGGCCTGCACAGGGTTCGTTTTGTTGGCATTAGACGTGAAAGATGCGAAGCTGTCGGTGCTGGCGTTGGAAAGTGGAGGTGTGCTCGGGTACGATGAGCGTATCTGTTCGGCGAACTCTCCATTTACAAAAAGACTCGCTTTGCTCGTCATCAAAGTTTTGGGCTTCCGGTGAACGATGGCAATGTGATACCACCGATTTGGTTTGAAGACAACCGACTTGAATCTGACACTGGGTCTTGAAGACGTTACTGACGTCTGAAGGATGAAGTTCTTTGTATCTTTTTCTAGGTACGCCAAGAGGAAACATGTTTGGGTAGAGTCGAAGACCCCGAAAAGCGTTGTATGAGACTTGGGGTCGAACCTGTCAACACGGACCCAAGCAGTAAATGTATATCCAGACGCTGATTGTGGCGGGAAGGTTCTGCCGAGACTAGGTAGCTCGATAGAGGCATGGCCATGGAGTGAGAGGTCAAACTGCACAAACGGAGGACCATTGTGCTTTTCCGACATGTCCAGGCAGAACTCGGACATGACAGCGTCCTGGCGAGAGAGCAAGAACTGGGCATCTGCAAGCTCGTCAATTCCAAGCGATATCAGCTTCCTGCAAAGCCATGCAGCGTCTTTCTGCTCT
The DNA here is from genome assembly GCF_033458365.1 of Neurospora hispaniola. Classification (NCBI taxonomy): domain Eukaryota; kingdom Fungi; phylum Ascomycota; class Sordariomycetes; order Sordariales; family Sordariaceae; genus Neurospora; species Neurospora hispaniola. The sequence goes on along the minus strand of NW_026944407.1, from coordinate 3,351,476 downwards.
GCCTCTGCAAGCAGGCTGTTCTCGGAAAAGAGCACGCGCAAAAGCCGGGACAGTATGCCAGTTCCATGAATGGCTGTTAAGTTGTAGAACGACACAGAGGCGACGCATGACAAGGCTGTCAGCACGATCATGGAAGCATGGCTGGCCACAGCACCCTCAGCTCTTGGAATGGACTCCCAGAATCCCACAATCGTTCGGATAATCTCTGGATTCTGAATAACAGTTGTCGACCCAATAATGGCTTTCAACCTCTCCTGAATAATGACCCAGCGCTCAGCCTCTGTGGGTTGTAGTTCCACCTCTTCTTTTTGTCCCGGTACTTCATCCTGTTTATCTGATTCGAGCTCGGTCGGCGTCTGTTCGAGTGCTTTTCCTTCTTCGGCGACGGAGCGGCACAGCTCGTCGAGACGTTGATCATCGAGGGAAAAAGAAAGCAGCTTTCCAAATAGCTGGCAGTTTGTCCAGAGATCCGAGTCGCCTCCTCCAACCCCGATGCTGGCGATTATCTGCTCCAGGGCCTCCCAACCTCCACCTTCAACCCTGTCCTGGAAATAGCGTCTATTGCCGGGGTGTCCTCGGAAGAGGGCCGATATGGTGGCCAGGATGACATGTAGCAAGTCGAACAAGCCAACTCGCTCGGATTCGGTGCGCTTTTGCGGGTTATAGAAGCCCGAGAATGATCGCAGGACATCGAGAAGGGTCTGGAAGCCGTGCAGATGGCGGAAGTCGTCTTGTGGTGGGGAGGGAGGTCGCGCTGCTGCTATATGTTGGTGTATCCTTCTTATATGGTCTATCAGCTCGTCTATGTCGGGATAACCGTTGGCTCCCGGCGCTTTCGTCGTAGCTACAAGACGGTCGAGGAGGCTCTGGAGGACTTCGGCCGCCTTGGAGGTCTGGGCCGCCGAAGCCGAGGTCGACGACCGGTAATGCCGTGATCGCACGGCGAGCATCGTGTAGTCTATGGTAGACTCGTGGTTCGGCGACAAATGTGTGTTTGAATAATCATGTATCAAATGCCTAAGTAGGTCGACGTTGCGAAGTCCCTAGCACCCAGCGCGGGTCTAGGGGTATGTCCAGGACGGCCTTCATGGAAAGACAACGGGGCAATCTCGAAAATGGTCTGAGGAGAGCCCTCACAGCACCATCCCCAGCTCAATGCCTAACGTAGCCGGGATGCAGATCGAAAAAGCATCCACTGCGTGCCAAGCGACTGTAGCCAGGGGGTCCAGCCTCCGTACCTAGGTGTCTTTTAGTTTCAAGCTGTTAACAATTGTGTGTTGTCGTCTTGGTTGTACGGCAAAGGCGGGGTGGGCGGATTGGGACATCAAGAGGAAAGAACAGAAACGGAATGGAAAGACTGGTTGGAATATAGTATCACAAGAAGATAGAATTGCTGGTCTGTTGTCCTTGACTGCGTGTGGTTTCTGTGATGCCCACCACGCGTCCCTAGAGGCATCTAAGGTGCGGGTCGTGCAAACAAGATTGAAGCTCCCGTCCTCTCGTGTTCAGCCTCGAGCTACCCAGGCAAGTGGACGGTTAGGTTCCATTGCGGCTTCTACCTCTACACTACTTCCGATGACAGGAGCCAGCGAGCCCCTGTAATGTTGGTGCGGTCCAGTGGCCCAGTGGTCCATACCCTATAACTACACTATAGTAGTGGATATGGATAGCCTTCTGCCGGCAAGAGCGAGACGGACGGCGGCTCAGGTTGCCTGGCTGGAAGCGAGAGGCGTACAGTGGATCTCCAAAAAAAACGCCCCTTTTTCAAAAACCCCGCATTTTCCCCTCCTTTCTCATTTTCAGCATTTTTACCATCTTTCTTTCAAATGGCCATTATTCTATTATCCCCCATTAAAAAGGTAAAATTCAAGCACTTAACTCCTCGTCGGAGGAACCACATTGTTACACGGTACTTAAATAGAGTCAGCAAAGTTGTAGTAGCCATTCATAAGGGAGTAACGCCAGAGTACGTGAAAGGCGTCGTCCGGCACTTCAAACTCCAAGATTGGGGGGTCTCTAAACCTAGCCGTAGACGACCACCACTCCTAAATAAGCGCGATAAAAGAGTCATCCTGCGCGAAGTGACCAAAGACCCCTTCATTACTATTGAGACTTTGCGGAAAGCCACCTATCCCCACGTTTCCCGGGCAATTTTGACTCGTTACCTCTAAAAAGAAGGGATCAACTACCATCTTACTTTAACGAAGCCGTATCTCTCTAATAAGGCAGCTAACTTAAAATATACTTTTGTTTTAGAATATTATAATAAAGATCTATTATTTTGGAGGACAATTCTCTTTACAAATAAATTAACCGTAGAGAAGGAAGGTAGTAGAAGGCGGTATTAGGTTTTCCGGCTAAAAAGTAAAATAATATACCTTTTTTATCCTCTTATATCTCACCTGTAAGGGGACAGTAGAGCGATACGCAGGTGCTGGCCTTATATGTGTATATTAAGGTTCTATAAAGAAAGAAAGGATAAAACGCTACCCTCCGGGTCGCTCGAGTGCTAGAGCTTAAATAGCCGTGCACTCTAGTGGCTGCCTTATAGCCTGAGGCCGCTAGAGAATACTCTAGAAGACCGGGTGCCGGAGGCTTAGTACTGTGGTCCGAGTCAGCTAGAATAATTTCAATACTGGCTGCCGTTTTGGTACTTAAGTTTGGCTAGTTAGAGCTAAATGTTTAATCGGGCGCTAGTCCTATAATATTAACCTCCCCCTTCTCCCTCTAGCTATAGTCGCGCGCTATAATTAATATTTATATTACCCTCATCTTACCCCTCTACTATTTATACTCTCCTTTTTACTCCTTTAACGAATAATTGCGATTATATTGTATATATCCCTTTAACCCTACTTTAGAATACCTTTAAATATTTATTATTAACCCTTAATTATAGTATTAATTCTAATTAAAATCCTTTCGGGCTCCGGCCTACTATTCTAATTCATTGCCGCCCGGCTATAGCTATTCTTACGCCTATGCTTATGCCTATTCCTACGTTTACGCCCGCTCCTATGCCGGCTACTATTATTCTTATACCTATTATTATTATTATTCTAACGTTTACGCCGGCTCTTATTACTATACTTATTCTGGCTCCCGCTATGCCGGTTTCTTTAGTACCCTAGACCTTTAATAGTAGCGGCGGCGGCGGTAACGGTTATTATAAATTTATTAAAGCCCCTATCAAAGGTGCTATAATTATTTAGTATTCCCGTTGTATAGCGCTAAAGGACTATAGTACTTATATGTCTAATAAGGGTAAGGATTATTACGTACTTTATATATACTTTAAGAACTCCGCTACTTGCTGGCGGCAGCCCTTTGCCGTTTAAGAGCGGTATTCCTCCTAATTAGAAGAAGGCTACCTAGGTAATAAGGTTCTATCTTATTAATTTTTCTAATATACGGTAATTTCGGCTCGAAATTTCGAGTAATTGGCGGCCGAGGGTTATATAACTCTATAAATTTCCTTAAATCCCTTCGTTCTATTTTAATTATTAATTTAATTTTAAAAATACTACCTATTTTATATTTAGTTATCCTATTAGTAAAGCGCCGCTAACCCCCCTTTCTACTACCATAGTATTTTTAATTACGGTTCCGGACGTTTCTTTATCTTCAGCCCCGACTTCGGTTATAGTATTTAAGAAATTAGAGGTTTTAAAAGAGAGTCTTAAAGTTCTTTATATAGATTAGAGTAGTTTAGTAGCTTTATAATTATCGTTATTCGCCGAATTATTCCTAATTGGCTACGAATTAATTATTTTAGTAAATATTATTATAGAGTCTGCCCGGAATACCGAATATATTGCTATTACGGCCGCTATTTATTTAAATACCCTTATTATTAAGATTAATATTCGGATATTTAGAATAGTTTAGTCCTTCTAAGAAAGGGTAGCGGCCGGGGCGGTAAGTATTATTTTTAGCGAATTAGTTGTAGAATTGAAGGTTTATATTAGGAAATTAGAGGAATAGTATAGAATAATAGAGGGGGATAGAGTATTACTAGGGGAGGAAGAATTATATATTTACTTAAGTATATTATTTAGTAGGGAGAAGGTAGTAGGTACTAGGGAATTAAAGGAAGAAGAAGAGTTAGGGGAAGGGGTAATAAATATTCGGATATTAGAGGAGGATTTAGTAGTATTAATAGAAATAGTATAGTAGGAGGAGGATACCCCCGAGGAGAAGATTTAGTTAAAGAAGGTAATTCGGTTCTCGAATTTAGTAAAGGAAATTATTTCTCTTTTAAAGAAAAAAAGAAGATTGTAAATTCCCTACGGTAATACGGTTATAATATTATTATTTTTAAATAATACGGTTGGGTCGGGTGTTAGGGTAGCTTTGGGTATTAGAGAATTTTAGGTATAGTGGGTTAATATTAGTAGTATTTTAAATTAGTAATTACGTTTTTTGCCTCCGGGTACTAATTTTATTTACTTTTTTTATTCTATTAATATTTCTCCTTTTATAAATTTATTTAAAGGTCCGTTATTAATTCGAATGTTTTTATATTGCTTTTCAAAGAATTTGAATACTTTAATATTTTAAAAATCTCTAAATTAGTACTATAAAGGTTTGTAATATCCTTTCTACTTTACGAAGGCTATTTATTTAATTAGAGGCCTTCTAATATATAGGATTTTTTCTACGTAGTATTTTTTTTCTTCTTCTATAATTACTAGTGGCGGTTATTCGTTAGTTACAATTTAATCCGGTAGGGGATTTCTAATAGTCTATTAGAGTGTTAGGAGGCTAAGAGCTCGTACATAGAGGCACCTTAGCGGCTACTACTCCCCTTCGTTAACGGAAGTATAAAATTATTTACAACAACGCCTATATTGGGTTAGACCCGCGGGAAGGATAATCCAGCACCGCGCCAAGGCGCCAGACTAGTATAAGGCTCCATAATACTCGTTAGCGGAGGAATAGAGTTTATATAGGTATAAAAGAGGTTTAACGGAGCGTATTTTATTATAATCAGTAACTATTAATATACCTTTAAATTAACTCTTAACTTACCGTCCCCTACGTACGGCCACGACCGTAGTCACCTCAACTTACCTTTCGCCTACGTTCCTAATAAATTAATAACTCTTCCTCCAGGAATTAAATTAATACTATTAAAATATATATATATAGCGGCCGGTCTATCTTTTATACTACTGAAGTTACTCCTCATCCCTCTTATACTACTACCCTTATAATTATTATAATTAAAACGATCTAACCCCTTCCACCCTTATTATAATAATACTAACCTATTATAAAATCTATCGAAGAAGATAGTAATAAAGATTACCCCCCTACGCCGCCCTAGGCTCCCTATTTGTACCCTTAAATTTCGGAAGCCAATAAATTCGTATATAAATAGTAATTATTCGAATTTCAATTCGCTATAATTAAATTCCTTCTTAATTACCTCCCTTTATATATATTTTAATAGGAATAATTCGCATTCGTAGGCCTTATTAAACAAAATTTAATAGGAAATTACCCCCCTATCCTTACCGGATTTTACTATTAGAATTACTTCTTTTATAACTAAATTCGTATTTTTACTATATTTCCCCTTATTACCCCTTTATTAACGGCTATCGCTACAATTACCCCTTTATTAACTACGGCTATATTAGCCTATACTAAATACTATCCTAAATATAATATTACTAAATTTACTAATAAAAGTTTCTTATAATTATAGAATTACCTTTACAATATTAATATATATTTTTAAAAATACCTTTATATTTCCCTTTTATTCACTATTAATTATATTAAAAATAATCCTAAGAATATATAAATTAAATATATATTAACTCTCTATAGTAAACCCGGGTACAATACTATTTATAATACGCCTACGTAGAGCGACCTCTGTACCTTCTTAGAGACCGAATATAATAGTAATACCTAAGCTATTAAACGATCTATTTTCAATAAATTCGAATATATATAGTAAAATACTTCGGAGATTGTTTATACTTTTTATAACTACTATTATACTAAAGAATTTAATTTATCGTACAATTAACCGGAATATACTTAAATTATTATTTAAATTAACTAATTACGCCCCCTCTTTAAATAAAGCATCCTCTCGACGGCCAGTATTAATATAATAAACGAAATAATAGCGTACGTAGAACAGTTAAAAGGCTTAGAGAATATCGAACCGTCCGTATTGCATTGCTAATATTAAACATTTTTAAAATATAATCCGTCATTTTCTTCGTTTTCGTACCCTCTTACCTCCTCTTCGAATATCCCTTCGCAATCGTCCTATAGTAATAACCCCTCCAATTTTCCCTATCGCCCCTTTACTACTTTTTAAATAAATTCTAATCTTATTTATTCCCTTTATTATTAGAAAAGCTATACGTATAATTAATATATTTAACCGAAACTACTAAATATTTACTACAAATATAATATAATAGGCTATTTTATAATAATATACCCAAACCGAACTTATTATAATTATAATTAAATCGGCTATTTAATACGGAATTGCCCTATCCCTGTAAATACCCCCTTATATAGAGTAAATACTAAATTAATTATAGTTAGAGCAGTAATTATAATTACCTAAAATAATATAGGTAAATTATAAATATATTTAAAAACAAAATTATTAATAAGGATTTATAGAAATTAATAAAATATACAAGGGTTAATAAATTCGGGTATAGAATTAAATTTAATTAGTAAGTATTTATTCCCGTCGAACGCGAAAATTAATCTAATACCCTATCGTTTTATTAACTTCTCCCTTCGGCCTATTCCTATATATAATACGATTACTTATCTTATTAGAATATATAATTCCTATAGTATTAAATAAATAAAGCGAATTATATTTATTATAATTAAATCTCCGGCCGTAGAAATTATCTTTAATTACCCCTAACTTTATAAATAGAACCCCGATATTAATTAATAATAATAATCGTTTCAATTTCGTATTAAGGCTAATAATTTTATATTAAATATAGTACTAGTAAAGGAAATATATAATATTATAACCATCCTAACAAAGCTATAATAGGATTTAATTCTATTACTAAACCTTTAGGAAATAGTAAGGGTAAAAGAGGGTTTCCGCCCTCCTACATATACGAATATCCTATTCGAAATCCCCTCTTCTTTAGTATTAGAATTTATAATCCTACTTATTATAATAGAATTAGCCGAATTACTTTTAATCCCTACCCCCCCGGTAAAAATTTTTCAAATAATATTTAATAATATTTACCCTACTCTAGTATTCCCTACGGAACTAGTGTTACTATAACCCCTAGAATTATTAAAGGAAATAGAAAGTAAATTCGCTATTTCCGAATTAATTATTCCACCGGAATATAAAGAATTCCAATTAGTATTCAAAGCCTCTACTATACCCCTACCCTAATATAATCGGTTAAAATATTATATTAATTTAATTGAGGGGGAGTTAGCACTTTAAGGATTAATTTATATACTAAATATTAAAGAATTAAAAATATTATACAAATAATTAATAGAAATATTTTAAAAGGGGTAAATTCGTCCTTCTATTAACCTAACGGACGTTCCTATTATTTTTATTCTAAAAAAGGGTAGAAAATTAAGGCTTTATATTAATTTTAGGGCGTTAAATAAAATTACAAAGAAGAATCGGATAATATTACCCTTTATTTAAAAGATTTTAAATTGGTTATCGTCGGTTAAAGTCTTTATAAAATTAAATTTAAAGAATATATACTATAAAATTTAAATTTGAGAGGGAGATAAAGAGAAGACGGCGTTTCGTACGAAGTACGGGTATTATAAATTTTTAATTATATTAATAGGATTAGTAAATATACTAGCGATATTTTAAACGTATATTAATAATATATTAGCGGGGCTAATAGATATTATATATATTATTTACTTTAATAATATTTTAATTTATAGTAAAAATAAAAAAGATTATATTAATTATATTAAAGAAATCCTTTAACAATTATAAAATTATAACCTCTATATAAATTTAGGTAAGTACGAATTTTATATAAAGCGAATATTATTCTTAAAATATATTATTTCCCCGGAAAATATAGTAATAGATTTAAAGAGGGTAATAGTAATAATAGAATAGAAGGTTCCAATAAATATTTATAATATTTAAATCTTCTTAAAGTTTATAGGATTTTATTAATATTTTATAATATTATATTCTAAAGTAATTACACCCCTAATAGAATTATTAAAGGGGGATAAATAGAAGCTATTCGAATTTATAAAGGAAGCGGAAAAAACGTTCGTAGAATTTAAAAAGCGGTTTTAAAAAACTCCTATATTGTACTACTTCGACCCGGTATTATAAATTTAAATAAAGACGGACGCGTTAGATTTTATAATCGGGGCGGTTTTTATATAACTATATAGTAATAAATAATACCTAATAATTTTCTTTTTAAAAAAGAAATCGCTGGAAGAAACTAAATATAGGGTTAGGGATAGAGAATTATTAATAGTTATAAGAGTATTGAAAATATAAAAATAATATTTATTATATACAAATAAACTATTTTTAATAATTATAAATTATTTAAATTTATAGTATTTTTGAAAAAAGGAGCGGGCTAGTACAAAGTAGAATTAGTAAGCGTTAAAGTTAATAATATATAATTTTAGGATTAAATATTATCTAAGAAAATTGAATCTAGCGGATAGGCTATTAAGGAAATTATAATTATAAGGAGAAGAATAGAAAGTAGAGGGCAATTACCTATTAATAAAAATTATTAAAGGGGGCAAAAAAAAGGGTCGGGTAATAAAGGAAAATTAAATAGTAAGGGTATTAATAAAACGGGTAATTTTAATTAAAAAAGAGATTTAAAGGACGGTAGTAAAAGAAAGGGAATAGCGATAGAATATAAATAAAATAAAAGAGGGTTAAATATTAAAGGACGAAGGAGTTAAATTATAAGAAGAAAAGTAGAATTTATAAGGGGAGGGCGAATTAAATAAGGAGGAGAAAAAGCGAAAAAGAATTGAGAGTGATAATAGAAAAGACGGAATAATAAAAAAGAAAATAAAATTTATAAGTAAAACCGCCGCTAAATTAAAAAGGGAGGATAAAAGTATTATTATAGGAAATATAGGCGGATATATAATAGTAGCGAAAGTATAGAAGGATAAAGAATAATTATTATTATTAGGATAATAATTATTAAAAGTATAGAAAGAGGATTTATTTATTATTAAAGAAATATAAAAGAATAGTAAAGGGAGGAGATAGGTGAAGAATTAAAAAATAAGGGAAAATAGAATTCTATAGTATTAATATTAAATTTACATTCTGGAACGGATATAGGCCGAATTATTCTACACTTATTATAATATAGTAATAATAGAATACTTAAGTTAGAGGAAAATATTAAAATATATTAATTAATTTTATTATTAGCTTACTATTACGACCGATATTAAATTATACGTCTATAAATATTTAGTATATTAGAAGGTTAAGCTTCGTAATTACTAACTATATAGACTATTAGGGTTGTTACTTATCCCTATTATTCCTTAATAAAATATTTCGTACGATTTTATTACTAGAATACTAAAATTATTCAACCTTATATTTAATCGGACCTATAATATAATTTTTATTATTATTAACTATTTTACTAAATATACTTTATATATTCCTATATAGAAAATAATTAATATTCGGTAATTTATATTCCTTTTTTAACGAAACGTCTTCTAATAATTTAACTTCCCGGATTCGATTATATTAAATAGAAGTAGCTTTTTTACAAACTAATTTTAAAAGATTTACTATAAATTCCTAAATATTCGTAAATATTTTAATACGGCCTAATACTCCTAAACGGACGAATAAATAAAAAGGTAAAACTAGAATTTGGAATTATACTTCTAAATTTTTTATAATATAAAATAAATCAATTAGGCCAAAAAAATTATACTAATATAGTAGACGTATAATAATCATTTCTATACCGCTATTAGAAAATCTTCTTTAGAATTATTCTTCGGGTATTATCCTTAGGGACTAGTGGACTTAAAGCGAAGGCGGAAGACAGTCCTTCTAATAATAATTATTAATCGGATTAATAAATTATTTTATAGACGGTTAGAAATTATAATAACCTTAGAGGTTATCAACTAGAGGTATACAAAATAGTATAATAAAGTTTAGAAATTAAAGGAGTTTAATATTAGAAATTAGGTTTTATTTAATATAAAGTATATTAAATAATACTACTTAAGTACTAAGTTAATAAATAAATTTTTAGGACCCTTTTAAATTACTAAAGTTATCGGAGAGAAAAAGATAGTATACCGACTTACATTCCCTATACATTATTAAATCTACCCAATATTCCCTATTACTCTATTAGAACTATATTATAGGGATCCTATTACGGCGGTACTACGAGGGGAAGTTGTAAATATTAAGGAAAATGATATTTAGTATAAAATTAAAGTAATTATAAAATATCGTAAATCCGATTACTAATATTAATTCTAGGTTAAATAGAAGGGGTATTTAAATAATAAGAATTCGTAGGTTTTACAAAAGGATATAAATTGCCCAAACCTTCTTAAGGAATATAAAACTAGGGAGATGTAGCGGCGGCGTACTAATAGTAGGCCGACTACTAAGTTAATAAGGGTTAATTAAATAGTAGAAAGAGAATAGTAATTATTTAAAAATCTAAAATAGAAATGTAAAATATAAATATAAACTACAAAATAAAAATACAAAATATAAACGTAAAACGTAAAACGTAGATATAAAATATAAATGTAAAATGTAAGACGTAAATATAAAATATAAACGTAAAATATAAGACGTAGATGTAAGACGCAGACGTAAAACGTAAGACGTAAACGTAAAATATAAATGTAAAACGCAAAATACAAACGTAAAATATAAATGTAAAACGTAGGTATAAAACGTAAAATATAAATATAAGATGTAAATATAAAACGTAAAATGTAAATATAAAACGTAAACGTAAGACGCAAAATATAAACGTAAAATGTAAATGTAAAATATAAAATATAAATATAAAATATAAACATAAAACGCGGATGTAAGGCGTAAAGTAGGAATACGAAAATAGAAATATAAAGTAGAAATATAAAATAGAAATACTAGAGGGGATGAAAGATAGGAAGGGAAGGTAGTTTAATTTAATATAGGATATTAATAAAGTATTAAATAGAATATAGCCCGTATTTTCTATTATTACCCCAAACAAAAAAATCTTCGGCGGCGTCCGCTATTATTAATATAGGATTAGAACCTACAACTTTAAAAGGAATACTCCCGCGTACTACCGTACTTATTAATAATATTTATAAATATTACTTTATACTATTTACTTATAATCTTCCTTTACAAATTTTAATAATTTATTTAATTTCCTATTTATAAATACTAACCTCCTATTAACTATTTAATATTAGGGACCCTAATTATAATTAAGGGAGGGGGTAATACGAATAGGAGAATTTAGTATAGAGATATTTATAAGAGAGTTGCTATTATTAATAATAGAATTATTAATAGGGGCTACTAGATTAATATTAGTATTAATATTACTAATATTATAATAATTAAATTTCGAATAGCCTTTATAATTGAAATTCTTAGTTCGGAGTATATTAGGCAATATTGTAGGGAGATTATTATTAATAAAATATATTTATATTATAATTTAAAATACTACTACAAATTAATATAATTACTATAGGAGGGGGGTAGGCAGGGGGCTACCGGTATCGGTAAAACGTATAATTTCGGCCGCTATATTCTATATATTATTCCGGAGGTTACAAATACTATAGGGGACTTTGAGTATGTAGCGGCGTAGCGATAACGAATATTGCGATCTTTCGTTGAATTCTAGAAGGAGAAGACGTTAGTAAAAAAAAAAAAAAAAAAAAAAAAAAAAAAAAAAAAAAAAATTGGGGAGATAATAAAGGGAAGATAGCGTACCTTTGGTCTAGTAGGTATACGTGCTAATTAGACGGAGTATTTTATATAGGTTTAGAGTTAGGGTATTAGTGAATGTTTAAATTAAAGCGATATTATATTTTAAATAGACGAAGGGGTAAATATTATTAAAGGATAGAAAAGGAATAGTTAATTAAAAGTTAATTACGGGCGTAAAGTAAAAGGAAGGAGAGGATAGAATAAAAAGGAAGAAAATAAGGAAGAAAAGCGAATATATTAATTAGGTTTATAAAGGAAATAGGGATTAATATATAGGTATATAGTAGAAATATATATATTTATAACGGGGGACGATTTAAATAAGGGGGTAAACGAAGTAGCCGCGGAATTAGGGGAGGGGGTAGCGAATATAATTATAAAAGTAAGGATAGGAGGAAGAAGAGAGGAGAAGCGAAGAGGGTAGGCGGAAGGAATGTTATATAAATAAAGGAGGAGGTTTTTATATAAATATAAATTAAAGTAAATGAATATAATTTAAAATGGGCGAATATAAAATAATATAGAGTAAGTAGAATATTAAATAATTATATAAATAGTAAAAGGGGGTAAATAGAAGGATAAAATGAGGATAATAATTAAAAGGGGAAGAATAAAATAAATAAATAATAATAATAATTATAAAAAAATAGGAGGGAAAGGCGGAAAATAGGAAAGTATGTACTTTGGATTATAATAGGGAGAATAAAGAAAGTAGTTAAAAAGTATATTATTAGAAAAAAGGGAGTAATACGAAGAATAAAGCGAAGGTAATAGGAAAATAATTAGGAAGGAATAATATAAATAAAGGAGGTTTATAGAGGAAATAATATATAGAATTATAAAAAACGGAGGATAGAAATAAAAGTCCCGAAGATAGAATTTATAGGGAGGGGAATTATATTTAAATATTATAGTAAATTGTAATAAGTACGAATAATAGAGAATAGTTTATAAAAGGAGCCTTAGGTTTTAATTATATAGGTATTTTAAAGTAAGTGTAGATAATAGAAGGTACCCTATAAAAGTATTAAACCGCGCTACGAGTACGGATAATAGAGAATGTCCGGAGGGAGGAACTATAGGGTGTAATTATATTAGTATCCTAAGGTATTTATTAATACTCTTAAATTCAGAATAGTACTCCTCGTTAAGTAAAATAAAATTCCTTACTTTATACGCCTACGGGATAACGGTCTTAGTAATAGTTAGGAACCCTGCTAGCGCTTTGAATTTAATATTAGTTTTGTATCCGTATTGGAATTTATAAGAATAGACATTATAATACTAATATTCTAGCGGGCGGTACGCTAATACTTTAAATTTAATACCGGTTTTGTATTTATATTAGAATTTATAAAAATAGATATTATAATACTAATATTCTAGCGGGCGGTACGCTAGCGCTTTGAATTTAATGCCGGTTTTGTATCCGTATTGGAATTTATAAGAATGGATATTATAATACTAATATTTTAGCGGGCGGTATACTAGTATTTTAAATTTAATACCGGTTTTGTATTTGTATTAGAGTTTATAAAAATAGATATTATAATATTAATATTTTAGTAGACGGAATGCTAATTCTTTAAATCTAATACCGGCTTCGGGGCCGTATTAGAATTTATAAGAATGGATATTATAATACTAATATTCTAATAGACGGTTCGCTAGGGGCGGAACGGTTATAATCCGGAATATAGTGTTGGTAGCTATAGTGAATAACGTTCGATAATACTACGGTATCCGATATTTATTATAGAAGTTCTAAGGACGGAACTTTTAAGGGGGGGGGTCGTATTAGGAAGCTAAGAATTTATATATAGAGGTACCTTAGCGGCTATTACTCCCCTTCGTTAACGGAAGTATAGGATTATTTATAATAATATTTATATTGGGTTGGACCCGCGGGAAGGATAATCCGGCACTGCGCCGAGGCGTTAAATTAGTATGAGGCTCTATAATGCTCGTTAGCGGAGGAATAGAATTTATATAGGTATAAAAGAGGTTCAATAGAGCGTATTTTATTATAGTCGGTAGCTATTAATATACCTTTAAATTAACCCCTAACTTACCGTCCCCTACGTACGGCCACGACCGTAGTCACTTCAACCTACCTTTCGCCTACGTTCCTAATATAGAGGAAGTTAATATAAAAAATATTATAAATATTATTTAAGAGGTCCGAGAGTTCTATAATTAGAGGTGAGAATACTTTTAAAACTATATATTTAATGTATAATTAATTTAACTTCTTTTTAGGCTTTAGTAAAATATAATTTTTAAGGTTAAATTATACTTTATTACTAATTTGGAACTTTTCGGCCGGTTAATAATTATAGTTAGCGAACCTCTTTTGTTCTTAAGCTACTATAACTATTATAATTTAATATAAATCTATAATTTATAATAGCTTTTTAATAAATTACCGAGCCCGGACGTCAGCGGGTATATAGGAATTTTTAACAGTTTTAGGGATTATTAGAACTATTAATTTTAAATTAAATTTATAAATTATAAAGAAGGGAAATATATTGATTAAAGTATTAATATAATTATTAATAGTAAATTGTATTAATAAGTATTATTTATACTAATTATTTTAAATTTAATTAATATATATTCTTAGGAAGGTTTATACTTTTTAATTTATTCGTTCTAGGCCGCCGTTAGTCTGGGGATAATAAGCGGTATTAAGAAGTTGCTTAATTCCGAGTAGTTTATAGAGTTTGTTTTAGAACCGCCTGGTTTAATTAGAACCCCGGTTATTAATTATAAACTACGGTTATTTATAATACTTTACGAAACAGTTTATAAATCTTTCGGTATAAACTTCAACGTTTATTAATAATATTAATTCTAGTATTACGTTCTTACTAAGGCAGTCCTTAATAACGAGTAGGCAAATATTATTTCTAATTAATAGGAAATCTATAATAAAGTCTATCTAGACCTCTCGGAAGAACTAATCTAATATTAGTATTAATTAGAACAACCCCTTCCTCTAGGCTCTCTAGTATTTAATAGAGTTATATATATAGTAATTATATAGGAACTACCTTATATAAATTCCGAATAATAATTAGTAGAAGTAGTAGACTAGGGCTATAATAGTGCTTTCTCTACCGGAGTACCTAAATATTTGAGAGTTGTATATAATTTAGATAATACGAGTATAGAATATATTAAATTTTCGGTTAGTATTAGATAGTTTTATAATTTCTATTTTAATAGTTACCGGGTACCCGGGGATTTATAGCCTCTTTTAGTATTTTAAGCGCCTAAAATTATTAATAGAATAATCGGCTATTTAAACTTTAAATTTGAAAGAAGGGGGTAAATCCTTTATATTGTTCTTTATTATTTTAAAGATTTATTAATATACAGCGTCCCTTCCTATTATAGAATCTTAGAGTTATTATAAATCCGGATTTTCAAAAATTTTTATACCCTTCCTCCGGGTTATTTAAAAACCCCGAAGACCTATTACTAAAATACGAATATAATTGTATAAAACAGACTCGGGAATAAATTGGAGATTTTAAACCTTTTTATTATTTTTAGTAGGATAGTCCTACTCCCTCCGAAATAATATATCCGGTACTACTATTTCTTTACCCGGCTAATATTAGAATTCGAAAAAGAATTTAGAAAGGTATTTAACTTCGCAGGTTTACCATTTAGATAAATATTACCAAATTATAAAGTATTCTAGATTATAATAATTAATTAAGATAGTAAAGCTATTATAACTATATAGCTCGGCTTATTACTCCTATAGGTAATCGACAATTATTAATATTTCTTTATTATAAATAAAGTAATTATATTCTACTAATTTTAACTTCTTTAAATAAAAGGTTATTATACGTTATTGGCCGTCTATTTCCTATATTAAATAACCCCCAAAAATAAACCTATTATAGTCGGCCTTTAAGAACGTTAGGCGTTTAGGGTCCTATTTAGTAAATATAAGTATTTAAATAAATAGAATTTTAAATAATTAAAATACTTCTTTATACACTATTAATTATTCGAATAGGACTCCCTTACCAATTAGCGTTATAAATAGTACGGTTATTATAATAAATTCGGGTATAAATATCCGATAATAATTTATAAATTCTAAGAAATTCTAAACCCCCTTCTAAAATATTAGAACATCCTATTCTAAAATAGCCTTAACCTTCTTAGAGTTTACTTAGATATTTATACCGGCGTAAATAATAAATCCTAAATATTTAACCTTTTTAATAGCAAATTTATATTTATCGGGGTTTAAATAAAGCCTAGTATTTCAAAGGCGCTTAAGTACTATACGGACCTTCTATATATAATCTTCTTAAGACCTATTAATAAAAATAAGAACGTTATTTATATACGCCGAATAGAAATTATTAAGAAATTCTTATAATATTTAGTTAAT
Organism: Neurospora hispaniola; assembly: GCF_033458365.1. Classification (NCBI taxonomy): domain Eukaryota; kingdom Fungi; phylum Ascomycota; class Sordariomycetes; order Sordariales; family Sordariaceae; genus Neurospora; species Neurospora hispaniola. The sequence continues at coordinate 3,335,043 of NW_026944407.1, read as the reverse complement.
ATACTATTAAAAGGTAATTAGAATATTGTATAACCCGAAGGGGACTATTAACTATTCGAATAGGCCATAACGTATTTAAAACATTATTTTATACTCTTCTCCTTCCGCTATTCGAATTTTATAGAAGACTTGTATTACATTTACTTTAGAGAACCACTTTATTCCCTTAAATGCTTAAAATATCTTTTAAATTAACGGTAGGGGATACTAATCTATTTAAATAATTATATTAAAAGTTTAATAATTATAATAGAAGTAAAGGCCTTTACCCAGCTTTTGAATAAAGAAAATAAATACTTTAACAACCGAACTATTAATATAAATAAAACTTTTATTTATTAAATCCCGGAGAATCTTTTTAAATACTAAGAATTCCTTTTAAAATATATTATATAATAGGCCGAAGGGGAATGGGAGATCCCTACCGTCGGGCCCCTTCTTTAATTCGATTTTTAAATTAATTCTAGGCTTATAATCGTTAAAATAGTCGGTTTCCTACTTTCTAAAAAAAAGAATAAAGTCCTAGAAATCTTTAAGGATAATTTATTAGAACTCTTTATTAATTCGAACCTATTTAAATATTAAAGCCTTTTCGATATCCTTTAGCCGGATAGCGAATATAGAAACTTTTATAGTAGCTTAGCCCTCCTTCTTATTTATTTAACAAATATACCTAATAAAAGTAGTAGTAAAAATATACATAATTCCTTAAAATTCTTCGAGGAATAGGGTCTTAGGTTTAAACTCGTTAATATAACTTATTTAAAATTGAATAGTACTATACTAGAGTCTCTTTTTATAAGGGATTGAATATACCTAATTAGCTGTTAATTATAATTTTTTAAGAATAATAAGGTATTCAAATTCTAGTATTATATATATATAGATTAGTAAAATACAGCTTTAAAATTCCGTAAGGAAATATATAATACTTTAAATAGAGGCGCCTTCTATAGTCGCTATAATACCTCGGATCTACTAAACCGGGATTAGAACAATAGGGATCTGGAAATTCCGAATAATATTTTTACTAATAGTAGTATAGTACTAATAACCTTTATTAATAAGGGTGTAGAATAAATTAATAGAGTTAATAACGATTAGTATTAAAATTAATCCTATTTCTATTCGGGGTTTAAATTCTTTTATTTCATTTAATATTTTAAAGGTAGGTTCTAATACCCAATTTTATATTAGAATTACTCTTTTCCTTAGTCCGATTTAGAATTTAAAAATTTAGTTACTCGAAATTCTTTATTAAGTAATAGGGTATTTGAATAGTTTAAATATATACTCCCTTATTTTAAAGATTTATAGCCGGTAGGTACGGGCATTTAGCGATAATATAACTAGTAGTACTATAACGAATGTACTATCCTTTAATACGGCGTTTCTCCCTTTCGTTTTATAATATTTATTTAGCCTATCCCTTTAATTAAACGGAAAACCCCTTACTTCGAACGCTACGAATATTAGTTATACCTATAAAGATATCGCTGTTGGTATTATATTGAATTTTAAAGGGTATAGTGGAGGAAGGACTACGGGTTTAGTACTAATAATTAGAACGATCCGAGCCGGCGGCGATAGGGATGTATATTCTAATTCGCCGGTTATTTTAATTACTATTCTGCAAATAGTTTTAATAGAGCGTTCGGAATTCTATAATCTTTTCGTACTTATAAATAATATTTTAGAACTACTCTATATAAGTAAAGTAATTATTAGAAAATTTAATAGTAAAGAAGTAGTTATTAAACTTCTTATTAATAGTATAATAAAGGAATTCTAGTTTAGCGTAGCTATTCTAATTATAGCCGCCTACTTTTAAGAGTTCGTTGTTAAAGTTGGTGAAGAATTCGGAAAACGGTTCGCTATCCTTCTACTTTATTTTAGCAAGATTATTGAGGGCGTAGTTTTAGGTGTAATAAGTATTAAAAATTTGTTAGATTTATTCGAATAGTTTGGTTAGGTTTTTATTATTAAAGAGGGTACGGGCAGTTTAGTAACCTTCTAATTATTATTATTTATCGATCGGTAGGGTATTAAAGATTTCGATTTATATAGTATTAAAATTAGTACGTAGATTAGCCTTGAAATTTGTATTATATATTTTAATTAATTTATTATAATAGAAGAGGAAGGTAGTAGGTTTACTATTCTACTAGGGGAATTCGAATAGTTTTTATTAGTATAGTTTACTATAGTCGCTATTGGAATTATTATTAGCGCCGGACTTCTCTTTATCCTTGCTATTGCTATTAGAAGAATTCTATTTAGTAGGGTATATAAATTTAGGCTTTAAGGTAGGCTAGGAGTAAATAGAGAAAGGGATTATAGATTTGACCTTCCTTTTTAATTTGGGATTTATTTGTAAAATTTGGAATAAATTACCGAATAGGCTGGTAGTATCGGGGGGTACTCTAGCGCTCCTAATTGTTAGAAAATTGCGGGAAGCTTCTATATTAGTGTTGGTATTGTTGTTATTGTTTGGTATAAAAAAAGAGACTATTTTAGTATTAATATACGTTGTACTATTAATTGTAGGCTATCCTTCCTTCTAATAGTTAATTAATAAGGAGGTAGAACCTAATGTAAGGGGATAGTAGAGTAATATATAAGTATTAGCTTTATGTGTGTATATTAAAATTCTATAAAGAAAGAAAGGATAAAACGCTACCCTCCGGGTTGCTCGAGTGTTAGAGTTTAAATGGCTGTGTACTTTGGTGGTTGCTTTGTGGTTTGAGGCCGCTAGAGAATGCTTTAGAAGACCGGGTGCCGGAGGCTTAGTGCCGTGGTCCGAGTTAGCTGGAGTAGTCTCGATGCTGGCTGCCGTCTTAGCACTCAAGTCTGGCTAGTCAGAGCCAGATGTCTAGTCGGGCGCCAGTCCCATGACATTACCCAAATATTAACCAAATCTTTTCTTTTTAGGCTCATTGGCTCTAGATCCTCGATTCGTCCAACCAAAGTATAAGAATAAGCGTCAATCTCAGATATTTTAGGGTATAATTAAATATAGGGTAAAAAGTAACTTCGTGTTGTGTAATAGAGACCCCGACGCCAAAAGAGGAGGCGTTACGGCCCGGATTTATAAGGAAATTTTTGAAAAAGAGCTTCCTAAATTAATAGAGCCAAATATTATCTTTATATAAAATAATACTCCGATTCATACCTCAAAGTTATTAAAAAAATAGCTTTAAGAAATACACTTTATAATATTATTATAGCCTTCTTATTCTCCTAATTTTAACCCTATCGAAAATTTATAGTTTTTACTAAAGGAAAAAATAGTAACGAAATATCCGGATCTTTCAACTATACTAAAGAATACTCAAAGCCTAGCGAGCATCTCTAAGACTACTATTAATATATAATTGGACTTTGAAATCGATATAGTAAATAGGTTCATTAATTCGATACTAAGAAGAGTACAGGCTGTTATTAATGCTAAGGGATAGTATACAAAGTATTAAAATTAGATTATCTTTTTTCTTATTGTCTAAAGTACTAGATAACCACTTTTTGGCCATTTTTACTAAGAAATACGGTTGTGAAATACTTGATAAGATTGATGGTCATGGTTGGGGAAAGGTGTAAAATTTGGACGGGGCGTTTTTTTTGGATGCCCACTGTACTTGTAGCCCGGGTAGGTACCTCTAGCCCACTAGTGGCGGTGCCTGCCTAATACGGACTTCAGGGGACCTAACTTCCACTTCGCTTGACTTCCTCGTTGCGCAACAAATTGCCTGTATTTGGACTTGTCATTTCTCGCGAGATTTGAACTCCGCTAAATCTGGACCCGGACGTGAGCAATTTGGGTTCGGATGATACCAAGCTTGTTCGTTTAACAGCGCCAGGCGGGGCGGACTCGATTACATACCGGTACGGGGCAGAACCGCAAATGTCCGTGCTTCCACTTCAACTTTATGTGGATTTTGACATTATATACCAGGCACTTCAGGTACGGGAGGCAGTTTATGAATGATACCTTGAGCTCTAGCAACTGACTGTTTCTGACTCTTCTCGTTGATATTTTCATGCATCTTCAGTTTGTGGTAAGTGAATTCGGAACTGGCTTCAATATCCTGACGATGCCGAGGAGGTTGGACTGACTTTTTATGGCGAGATTGCCATATCGTAGGTTTCGCTGACGCCGATCTCGTAGCATCATAGTTGCAACAAATGTACAAAGGCGTTGATATCCTATTGCATAAAGTGGATAAGCCAAAGTTGGACGCTCATCATGACAAAGTGGTTTCTCAAAAACTTGCAATGTGCTTGGTCCATACTGTCCCAAAATTTCGGCGCCCTCCCTTTATAATCTGGAGGGTAAGAAGAGGCAAGTACCTACCTCTAAGCAGCTGGTCTTATTCTGTTGCATGCCGCTTCGGCGAGAGGTCCCTGCAGTAAACGAGGGTTTTCGACCGAGAGGATGTTCACGATAACCACAACGACAATAACCTGAAGGCATAGGAAACCACTGTCGCGCATCTACAATGCCTGGTCGATTCGTAATACGTCTTTTTGGCTGTTGTGGTTACTACCTAGTTATAAATGGCAAAGTGGCTTGAGGCTCCCGTCGTTATGTACAGTCTGCACAGCGTCTTCACTTTCCGGATCAGACTTGTTTGTTTGTATCTCTATGTAGGTGTAGGTCGACCTTCGAGACACTGGCCTTTTTCTGTTTGGACGATTTCCAACTTCGAAACAATAGACTGCCGATGACCCTTTTGTATTTCATTGGCAAGGCGTTCCAACAGCATGCACGTGAGTCTCGTTATTGACCGCTTGATATGGTGAAATCGCCAGCGCATCCGAAAGCTAAAAAGGGCTGACCGCTTTCTTGGCAGGATTCCCACAGTTAGTTCTAGTGTAATAAGCTCCGGCGTCTCAAGTCAACACTGACAACTGTCACTGTCATCAAGAAGCCTGAAAACCGAGCAAAATCTCTCGTTCACTTTATAGCGTACTGAGAAAGCCATTTTTCACAAGAAACAGCTCTCTGAAACATTTGCCAACACTGGTTCAACGTGCAGCTCTTCCAACTTCCAAGACACTGAGCGAGGTAGTCTGTTGCCCAAACGGCCATTACATCACCCCTTCCGGGATACTGATTGGTAGCTGATAACAGCCGAAACCGATAACGAACCCTGGTCGGCCCCAGCCTCCACTTACGCGACACGCTGCTTGCCTCGTCGTGCCTTGCGTTCTCATGCGCCGTTCATTGTCCACATCCAACGCACCACTCGCGTTCAGGTCCTGGACTAACGCGACAATTACGGGGCTGACATCTCCATTCGCTCGTCTCATACCTCACCGCTTCCGCTATCGAGGGAACCAGAGGGGGGCACGCAAAAGGCAACTTGAAAAGCGGTGTTTCCAGGCCCCGGAGGGTTATCTGCTGACAGATAGCGCTATGATGTAATCATTGTCGAGTCCCCAGAGCCATCAAGGTTCCGGCTTCAACGGGCTAAGCTTCTCCGAGGCCGCAAGGGTCCATTGGCCGTGGAGCCTGACCACTCCCAACACAGCGGGAGTCAACAGGATGGCATTGTCCAAGAACTCGGTTTATCGTCGTCGTCCTTGCTGCAACTGAATCGGATGCATTGATAAAGCCATCAAAGGCGTGAGCCACTCGAGCCAAACTTAATCTTCTGGTGCAACACAGTGAGATATGACCGCTGTCACCTCCGGTCTGGTGCTCAGCATCAACTGAGTCAGAAGGGCTCCGTGCTGTGTTTGATTGTGTGGGGGACAAGAGGGCCTCCTCCTACAACCTGGCACGTGCCGAATGCCAGATGACCACTTGAACTCCAGTTCCGGTGCGGAGATCCCCCGCCCCTGGCTTCCACTTGGCATGCTGGCAAGCTGGATTGGATTCGTAAAAACAGTGTCGGATCGCTTGCGAAAAGACCAATCATTGGGATCAGTCGGTGACCTGCTTATTAGCGAGCCGATACTGATGAAGCGAGGCGTCCTGAGCGAAAGAGCTAGTGTACATAGGTTGTAGACGTTTGAGGGGACATCTCTCTCGCTAGCCTGCCTCGCCTGCACTCACTGATCAAGGTACCATGTGCACAGTATGAAATCGTTCGACAGGCATGCCTAGTAGTGTGAGTATCGAGGTGGAATCAGTGTCTCACCTGTCATGGTACGGTTGCGGTTACTCGCAGCCTCGGGCCCTCCAAAGTTCAAAGCTCCGAAGCTCAATATAGCTTCGCGAGATCAACCAACCCAACATGATGACCCCCAACTCTCTCAACCCGATACGACAGGGCGTGACCACAGGTATGGCTGGCGGTTGACGATCTGGGTGGCAGCATTGCCGGGGAAGCGTCGCAGGATGTTGGATGGCCAGATGGATGGCTCATGGTAAAGATGGATCAGCAATATAACATGTCCATATCGAGAGATACTGTATAGGATAAGCTAGCGTAGTAGTGCAGTGCGTACGACAGGTGGGAACCCGCTCCGTTCACTTAGTTTGTTGTCACCTCATCCAGACCCGTAGAGGTGCCATAGTCCTCCTACCTGCGGCTTGACACCTACAAACCACCTACCTACTTGCCATGGAGCCATCCTCCTCATCCGTTGTACTGGGAATGCGGCGACCTTTGCTTGGCTGTTGGCCATGGTTTTTAGTCCTCTTCTCGAAGCGTTCGATCGTTGACGTGTCCAAGCCAATGCAGGAGGTCTGAATCTCCTTGCATGTCTTGCTAGGTGGCTGTCGTTCCCAAGTCTCGACGAAAGGCAAAGTACCTCTGGATTGACCGGGGCTGCGGTACTGTTCGGATTGAGACGGTGATTGACTGATAAGCCGCGACGTGACCGCTCTTATCGGTCGGATGCAGGCCTGTCGCCCCCTGTGGAGCATGTACGGGCCCACGCCATTGGCCGCTCCGCCTTTGGCTAGTCCCATTCAGGCTAGGGATGGCCGTCCCCAGGGCCTTGGGGGTGCCTGCGGGTATACAGGAGATTCCCTGAGGTATAGGCAACAGCACCCACCAGCACCAGGCCGATGCACGCTTACGCATCCGTCCTGTTTCCCGTCTTTATCAGGGACGTCCTTCCCGTGCCTCCTCGCCGAGCTCGTCTTCCCTTCTTCTTTCCCCTTCATCCGCCTGTCTTGCCCTCCCCATCCCTTCTTCCATCATCCTCATCATCCTCATCGTCTGCCGTTGTCGGTTGATTCTTCTATCCATCCACATCCATTTTGCATCCTTCTTTGAGGTCGTAGGCCAAACCGACTTCACGCCGTTCCTTTCGTTGGTATCGGTAATCAGAAACACAACATGAGAGGCCTTCTCGCTCTATCGCTAGCAGCCTGTGCTGCGGCGGCCCCAGCAGTCAGCCATGAGTCGATCCATGGCGATGCTGCACCCATTCTTTCGTCCTCCAACGCCGAGGTTGTCCCCAACTCCTACATCATCAAGTTCAAGAAGCACGTCACCGACGACAAGATCTCGGACCATCACACATGGATCCAGAAGATCCACTCCTCCCGCATGGACCTGAAGAAGCGTAGTCAGATGCCCATGGTCGACGACGTCTTCCGCGGACTCAAGCACACATACAAGATCGGCCAGGACTTCATGGGCTACTCGGGTCACTTCGACGAGGACACCATCGAGGCTGTCCGCAGGCACCCCGATGTAAGTTACACCACGCCACCACCATCAGCAGCTCTGAAACCTTGCTGACTTGCTTTCCAAAACAGGTCGAGTACATCGAGCGTGATAGCATCGTCCACACCATGAGCGTCTCGGAAGATGTTGATTCCGAGGGCAAGTGCGACAGCGACATCGAGAAGTCCGCTCCCTGGGGCTTGGCTCGTATCTCGCATCGTGATACTCTGAGCTTCGCTACCTTCAACAAGTACCTCTATGCCGCCGAGGGTGGCGAGGGTGTTGATGCCTATGTCATCGACACCGGTACCAACGTCGAACACGTTGACTTCGAAGGCCGTGCCAAGTGGGGCAAGACCATCCCCAACGGCGACGCCGACGTGGACGGAAATGGTCACGGCACGCACTGCTCTGGTACCATCGCTGGAAAGAAGTATGGTGTTGCCAAGAAGGCCAGCGTCTATGCCGTCAAGGTCCTCCGCTCTAACGGCTCTGGTACCATGGCTGATGTCGTCGCCGGTGTTGAGTGGGCTGCCAAGTCCCATCTCGAGCAGGTCAAGGCTGCCAAGGACGGCAAGCGCAAGGGCTTCAAGGGCTCCGTCGCCAACATGTCCCTTGGTGGTGGCAAGACCCAGGCTCTTGATGACACTGTCAACGCCGCTGTCTCTGTCGGCATCCACTTCGCCGTCGCTGCTGGCAACGATAACGCCGATGCTTGCAACTACTCTCCTGCTGCTGCCGCCAAGGCCGTTACCGTCGGTGCCAGCGCCATTGATGACAGCCGTGCCTACTTCTCCAACTATGGCAAGTGCACTGACATCTTCGCTCCTGGTCTCAGCATTCTCTCCACCTGGATCGGCAGCAAGTATGCCACCAACACCATTTCTGGCACTTCGATGGCCTCTCCCCACATTTGCGGCCTTCTCGCCTACTACCTTTCTCTCCAGCCTTCCAGCGACTCTGAGTACTCTCTCGCTACCATCTCCCCCGAGAAGATGAAGGCCAACCTTCTCAAGATTGCCACTGTTGGTGCCCTCAGCGACATGCCCCGTGACACCCCCAACCTCCTCGCCTGGAACGGTGGTGGTTGCAGCAACTACTCTGCCATTGTCGATGCTGGCAGCTACAAGGCCACCCCCAAGGCCCAGTCTGACAAGATCTCTTCCGTCTCTGAGCTTGAGAAGGCTATTGAGCACGACTACGAGGTCATCTCCGGCAAGGTCGTCAAGGGCGTCTCTTCGCTCTCCGACAAGGCTGAGAAGCTCTCGGAGAAGATCCACGACATGGTTGAGGAGGAGCTCAAGGAGTTCCTCGAGGAGATCGCTCACTAAAGTGATGAAGACTGTTTAGTAGCGTGTCATCTTTAGCGCAATGACTATGACTGGGGTTTTCAGATGCCCCCTTTGGTATTAGGTTGGGACAGGCACTGCTCTGGGTTTTGGGATAGGTTTCGGATGGGCGTGGGACAGCCCCGGGAGTTTTCATGTACAGTATGCAGAATATGGGTCACTGATGAGTTTGGGAAGGTTTGCATTTTCGTACGTAATCAGGTACTATCTATCCATCATGAGAAACTCAAGGTTGTTTGCCTTTGGTACAATGATTCTTTTCCCTTCTCATTGCTCGCGTACGGTCTCGCGGTTTATTCAATTGGTTTGATGTGTACCAGCCATGGCGTTTTCGCGTATCTGTATTGACCTCGGTTCGGCTCTTGAACCCCTGAGACGATCCAAGGTACCGACGTATCCCGGTGTTCTATCTTGAGCATCTTGGTGCACTCCACCGACATCGATCCTAGATGTAGCTCATCTCGACGGAATCTGCAACTTACAGGCTCGTTCTTTCTGGCATTTTAATTCATCAAGGTAGGTATAAACCCAATTCGCACTTTCCACAAGCTCTAATCCGTAACCATCTATTGCTTGATAGAAATTGCAGCGGTGCACCTTCCTCGAAATTCAAGGATCTTCAACGCCAGACTCGGTTCCGACCTCGGTCATTATGACTTCCCGACATCTCTTCGGGCGCTTGCCCTTATCCTTCGTTATTGCACACGAAAGAGCTTCCAAAACGATTTCCCTTCAAGAACTACTTGTCGGGCTTTTCCCTCATCTCTTTTGGATTTCGCTGACGTGCCAAGTTGCTCCATCAAAGCTCTTGTCGGTGTCGCCGATCCAAACGACCTCATTTCGCCTGAAATAGGGTTAGATGCACAGCTTTACGGCGGATCAATCACGAGGCTATCGCTTGCCCATTCGCAATCATCGACGGCTCTTATAATTACTCTTCCCCTTACCCTTCTTGACGTCTAAAAAAAGGGCTGCTGCCCCCCGTCAGTCAGGTCCGATGCTACGTCGACAGAGCGTCAAGTCCAAGTCGGATCTCAGACGCCGCAAGTCAACTTTGTCAGCAACACACGAAGTCCATCTCGAACATCTCGATCCAGCCGTCGCTCAACGAGACGCCCAGGTTGCTGCCTGTCAGGCATACGCTCGAGCTCAAGATCGCAGTGCCAAGGCAGACATGTCACTATTTCCGCCAACACCCGATACCTCTCCACGTCGAACACAAGCAGCTCGGAGCGGCACTAAGCCTGAAGCAAGTTGCACTCCGCATCACGGACGGGAAAACAGCCAAGATCTTCACCGGAGGCAGAGTGTGCGGTTTATGGGGCCTTGTTCTGTGAAAGGGGAGAAAGGCCTTGGTCAGGGTGCTTACTCCCACACCAGACGAAACTCTATGGAGATTGGCCAAGACACTGCGCAATTGCAACCCAATGATCAAGATTCAAGCAGCGTTCACAGTTATAGTTTGGCCAACAACGTCAAGGAGCTTTCGATTCTACACCAGTCATGCCAACCCCCCAGAACCTCGCCTTCAGCTCCCATCACCGGTATCGCGGCCGACTATCTCCATGCTCTTGTCGCCAGCGAAGATTACTACACGCCAGAAGATAATATCGCCTCTGCTCCATCGTCATACCGTCGTATCAGAAAGTCCAGATCAATGTTCACTTCGGAAGATTACGAAAGCAGGAAAAGTCAAGACGACTCCGTGTCATTTGTCAATGGTAGAGTGCCTCCTACCAGATCAACACTGGGTGATTCAAGCTACAAGATGGTCGCCGATGACAAGGAGAATGATCCCATGACGGGACTACCGCCGCTGAAAACTCCAAAGTCGATGAGTTTCTTGAGGACCCGGAGCACCCACTCCCGATCAGACACACATAGGGCCAGTTTGGACCAAATGCATAGTCCTCTTGAAGCCCCCAGTGTGCTGGGCAATGGGTCCCATGCCACCGAACGAGGTACCCCACGTCTTGTTTCCAAGGCTTCAACAATCTTCAGTGCACGGAATCGAAGAGCCGAGCCAAAAATGCGAAAATCGCTTCGGAGCGCCAGCTGGGGCGATGACTTGGCCGAAACAAACCCGAACCTCACGCTTCCAACTACACCCTCGGGCAAGGATGATGGGTTCAAACGTAAAGCCAGAAAGGTCTCCAAATCATTGAAAACAAAGCTGAAGAGTTTCTTCAGTTTGACCAAATCTGAGGATTCGTGCACAATCCCAGTTCAGCACATCGACTCTCAGAGAACCCATGTCATGGACGATGTCGCGTCCATACACTCCACAGCATCAGATCAAGAGGTCGCGGAAAAGATCGAATGGGGCTCGATTCATCAAGTGCCTTCCAAGATACCCTCTCTCCAGATTGTCCCGTCCAACCTCCATCACTCAAACAAGGGAAGCCTCGAGAGCCTTAGGAGTGAACGAGAACGCAATGTTTCGGATGACAAGTCATTGACCACCTGGGTTCACTCAGGCCCTAGCACTCTAACCAGCCAGCAACAAGAAGAATGGAGAGAGTGGGAGCGACAACGTCTTTCCATTATCAAGGAAGGCGGCACGCACGCCCCCTCGCCATCGATCCACAGACAAGCCCTCGGGACTCAGTTATTCCAACGCTTTGATGGCTCTACCACACAAACCAACCCACCTGGTTCGGGTGTAGATAGTCAACGAGTGTACTCTGCTTTGATGAAGCGGGTGCGCGATATGCACAACCAGACATTTCCAACTGCGGAACAGCAACGCGAACCCGGGAGTTTGACTCACGCATTTCTCCGCGAAAGATCATCACTTCGATCTTTGAGCAAAGCACGACATTTGTACCATGATACAGATCATATCGATACTCCAACGCGCGCTTCAAGAAAGAGCAGTTTGTCTGGATGCCAGGAAGCTCAAGTCCACCAACAGGGAATACGTTCCTCGTCCGCAATGACCTCACGGTCTGCCGAGACCGGATGGGGTGACTCAAAAGGTACTCGACCTGGCGTCCAAGCTGGCAGGTCAAACACCGCCCCTGCTCCCGCATCTAGCTCACAGAAAATGCATCAAGATCCCTTCACAGAGCACGACAGTGACGCACTGGGAGTTCAGGATCATCAATTTGGAGGCCAACAGCTTCACGACAACCTTGGTCAGAACTCAGCCGCCTCAAACACGCCTAGCTCACATCTGTTCCGAACAACAAGTCCGTTCCGGCGTACTTTGCGGGAATCTATGGAGGCTGAATACAGTGCTATAGCCCAGGCGATCCAGGAATCGATTCATCATATCAGCTCAGACGACGACACACGCATCCGTTACTCTGGTCAAATCGATCCTGCCTCAAGGAATAGAACGGACGTCACGGACAACAACGACTACACTGAGAGTGTGTATTCTACGGACGAGATCGGGAATGGTTCGTTGAATGGGGCATTGGATGATAGCTACAGTCTGTGCAACAGGAAGTCTGTAGGCTCACCTCTCGCTTGCCATCCGGCGAATCATCGGATTGAGTCCTCGGCCAGCTCTGTTGACTGGAAGACCTGGCTATCAGCAAATATTGGCAAGGATGAATCGTCTCCTTCGACCCCAGTGGAAGTTGCATACGCCATTCCTACGATGCCCAACAGCTTTCCCAATCGTCATGTCCGTGAGTCTACACAAATCAACGAAGAATGCGAGGATGATGGTGGTGGCGTGTACGAACCTCCAACCCATCGGCTGTCACTTCCCATTTCTCCCTTGGCGACAATTGAGCCCAATGTCGTGAAGTTATCGCCAGAACAGCGCTCAATCAAGCGTACCACACCACCTCTTTCCGGTAGAGCTTTACTCGAGAATGATAGCCCAGGTGCTCCTCCTATTCCCGCAAAGAGTGTTTTGAGATGCACCCCTTCGCCACTCAAGCGTTCTGCTGGGCCGAACCGAGGTCACTACATGTCACCATCGATCACATCCAGCCCTGGTTTAAGTGCGGCGGTTCAACGTCAGTTTGGACCGGTGTTTACGAAGCAGAATGGCTATGTGACTGATCATCAAAAACAAGCTGAGTCCTCCGAAGATGGCCATGCACGCCAGGACAGTGTAAGAGCGGCAGACAATAAGAGCTTCGGGAAGTTGAAGATCTCACAGATACTGGAGGGAGGATTCCGTCGAAGGGTAGCGAGCAGTGACAGCGGCGCGGCAGCCTTTCTTTGATTGATTTTGGTGAAGGGGAGCAGCTCGGGCTTCAGATAATGTACGATCGACCAGCGTCAGGTCTCACCACTGTACTATATCATTTCTTCTGTATGGGTGTACAGCATAGTGCATTTGCTCTGTCGGGGATGGATATGCACAATGGAATCGATAGAGGACAGGTCTGGTAATGGGAGCATGGGATAGGGCAAAGGGCTTAGAGAGGTCTAATTCGGGGTCGGTAGTTTTTTGTTACTCATTCAGCTTGACGATATCATGGTTATGGGAATCATCCAGATATGAAATGACGAAACCAAATAGAGATATAAAACCAACCAAAGTCGAGGCATCCCAGAGAAAAAAAACCAAAAAAAAAAAAAAAAGAGATGCAGTGGCACCTTGCAGTGGTGACAGCGAGCAAATTACCAATCAGTTTGCGGCTGTCTAGCCACAACGGTAGGTAGGTCGGATCATATAAGTGGGGGACAAGGACCCGGGTGCAAGGCGCAATGGTGTCGGCTTACCGAGTCCGGTGCGAGGGAGAACCGTCAGTCGGTTCACACTCTCAACGTGCTTTAACCTACCAGTCTGCCTGGAGGGGAGAGGCTGAGGTTACGGAGATACGGACGACGGCGTTAACAATATGAATGTCGATAAAGTCCGGCGAATTCCTTGGCGGAGTTGGCGCCTCGGCTTTGCACGTCTGTACTTGTAGTGAGATGAAGATTATTAGAACGAGTGAATGAATAGGCTTAACTATGCCGCACTAGAAGGCGCCAGAGAAGCTTTGATGACGTCGGAGTTAATTGTTTGGTTGGTTGGTTTGTTGATTGGCACAATCCCCCACCCCCAAAAGCGCCTTTAAAGGTCGGGCATTCTCATATCATTTGATAGATACATGTAACAAACGGCCTTTGATGCATTGTTTGGGCACCAGGGAGAGCTGTCAGCCAGGTCAAAGCGGTACGTATGTAGTATTCACATGCGCAGGGAAGGATGTGCCGGCGCCCGGGTGGTCCGCGAAAGAAATGGAGACTTGAGCGACGTCTGAACCAAGGGTCCTGCATACGCCATGTTGTACTTGGGACGCTTGGACTGGAATTTTAAGGGCTTTTAAGAGAGAGCGGCCCAGAGAGAGCGGTGGATGGGTGGATAGATGGGAACGTTGAGCAGTGAAACCCTTTGTTTTTCCACTTTGACGGTGAGTTGGGCATTGCTTGGGAAAGGGCAACCTAAGGAAGGAAATGTTGGTTCCGTCCATTCGGGCAGTTGGCGCTGGAAATGGAGATGGATTCCTTGGTGGGAACAGCTGAAGGACAAGCATTAATAAAACAGGAACAGCCTGGTACAACTGGACGGCCAAGCACCATATGGCTTAGTACCTCTACCTGAAACTGTTCGTACTTTGCTTCAAACTAATTTGTTCAGTTTCAGATTTGGGCTCTTCCGTTTTGATGGGTTTCGATACCAAAACGCACAAGTCCCAAGCGGTCGGTTGAACATTACGCAATGGGAAGAAAAGGAGCATGAACTATGATGTACAATTACATGATCAGCGTGGATTGACATGCGCCTCGAGAGCAGCCAATAGCAGGCCAGCAGCATGTTTAACCGCAATTCAGCCCTCGACTCGGAACTTGAAAGGAGGAGAGACAAGGAAGTGCATAAAAAGTCATCACGCAAGGCCGCCGCCCAAAACCTCCAGCATCTTTTCTTCTCCACGTCTTCTCGACGAGACAACCTAACTTCTGAGGTTAGTGGTCAATCTTCGCTTTCCGCATAGCCTGCGCAACGTGATTTAGGTATCGGTCTTGCATGCCGTGCTCTAGCAGGGATCCCTAATCTGGATCGCGCTAGGTGACTCCAGGCCCCGGATCCGCTACAACAAGATTACCTGCGATTACGCCGACCCAAACAAAGGTCACCTTCATTTTAATCTCCACGCCCCCCGTCAGACCTGACTCTACCAAGGCTTAGCAAAACCAAAAAAAAACTCCGAACGACACCGTTGCCCTATCTCACCCTTTCTCTGTCTGCCCTCAGCTCTCCCTCCGTCTCCGACCCGTCGTCATCAGCGATCCATCACAACGAAGTCCAGGTTTCTCCATGTTGCATGACACAAACGACAACGACCACCCGACGACCCAGGCATCACGTCGCCCTTTGTGAGAGAGCGAACTTAACTGAATCTGCCGAACATCCCGTCAACCGACAATCTCTTCGACCCGACACCCCTTAATCGAAAACAGAAACAAACAATAATCCAAAAATGAACGCCCTTCAGCAGAAATGCCGGCCCAAGCACCAGGTCTTGGTCCTCAAGTGCTATCCTCGGACCATTAAGGGCGCCGTCGATGTGAAGCCTAATTCGAGCGAGCTGAGCTACCTCCTGTTCTACTGCCAGTCGCGCCGCGCAAAAATCCAGAAAGTTGGCAGCTTTCTCGAGAAGAAGACTGCCAGTGATGTCTACCACCAGAGGATAGGGTAAGTATATCTGCTTGAGCCTGATGCCATAAGCAACACACCACAACCCCTCGTCGCACAGCATCTCTGGAAGGATACTAACGAGTGCATGCATACACCAAACAGTAACGTCCAGGTTACCCTTCAGATCCTCGCTGCCCTGATCGAAAAGTCTCCCAAGGACCTCCCCCTGTTCGCATCATGTGTCCTCAGCATCCTCGAGCAGGTCCTCAAATCGAGCGACATCACCATGGTCGAGTCTTCGATCCCGACCTTCCAGGCCTTTTGCGAGAACCATGACCCTACCTCGCTCGCCGCCGATCAAGCCTATTTCCGTCAATACGTCTCTGTTGTCCAGCAGTACGCCTCTCTTGCCTCGACACGTCCTGCGCCTGGAAAGGCACAGCATAGTAAGCCTATCGCTCTGCGGTGGAGGAATGCCGGTTTGGAGGCCATTAGGAGTGTCGCCTCTTCCGATGCCCTATCTTCCATGGTTGCCCGCCAGTACGATATCCTTGTCCCCATGATTCTGGAAAACCTGTGGACGGAAAACGAAGACTTCCTCGACGTCTTGCTGCAGAGAGTCCAAGGGGAAAACAATGTCGAGGATGCGCCGCTGTTGCGGAGGAGGACGAGCAATGCCACGGCCCAGGCATCCGAGACGACCGGCGGTGAGCCTGGCCCCAACCCCATTGCTTTCCTGGGAACCGCGGTGGATGTCGACAAGCTTGCCGAGGAAGATATCGGCGTCTTGGCCATGCAGTGCTTGCGACAGGTCTTTGTTGCGCCCAGCCGATCTCAGACGCACAACCCTACCATTGCCCTACTCAGGTTCATCGAGGAGCGAGTGGACCAGAACGAACAAGTCGTCAAGAGGGATGCTCACGGAAAGGACAATGGGTGGGCGATCAAGGTGTTTTTGATGGCGGCTCGGTGGGCGCCGGTCGCGGACAGATTCACCATTCTCCTCACAGCCATTGAGGTGCTTGCGCAACGACCCCTGACCGACGAAAACCTGCGACACCACAACATCCAGGCGGCTATGATTAGCGCTCTCTTGCGCTCGGATATCAACCTGATCGGCTTGAGCGTCATGGACGTCCTTCTCAACCTCCTTGGCCACATGCAGAGGCTTGTTCAGATGCCAGGGGACCCGGATAGTATGAGGGTCGAGGACGAGATGATCGGCGCCGATGAAGGGGCTATGGGACAGCGCAGAGAGTTGTTATTCAGGCTGCAACAGTGTATTGGCGACTTGGCCACTCACGTTTACTACGCCGACCAGATCTCGGACATGATCCAGACGATTCTCCTTAAGCTACGGCCATCCAGGCCGACCAGCCCCCCGAACTCCTCGCCAAACGGAGAGAGGTCGGAGAACGGAGCCGCTGAGGACCAACCCCTCGAATCTCTTTTCGCTCTTACTGTCGCCAAGATTGCGGCGCTTAAAGCGATCAAGGCGATTCTTTGGGTTGCCAATCCCCGCACAAAGATGAGCGGCGGTCACATCAACCTCTCCAGGAATCGTGTTCCCATCCAGACCTGGGATGGTACCCAATGGCTTCTGCGGGATCCCGATGGCCTTGTACGCAAGGCATATGTAGATGCTGTTGTGACTTGGTTAGATCGGGAGACCACACCAGCAGATTCCCTAGCGAGGGACGAGTCTGCCAGGACAACGCTAAAGAACCGGGCTGCGCAGGAAAACAATCTTGCTCGCCGGGTCGTCTCAAGCGCATCTGCCCGGGTGGACAAGTCGGCAAATGTACCACGCTCGCATTTCTTGCAGCTCCTCCACCTTGCTATCTACGACCATGCTTTGCAGTTTGTTGACTACGAGAATGATCTGGTGCTGCTCCACGTACTCTTGGCCAAGCTCGTGAGTCAGCTTGGTGTCAATGCTGCCAAGTTTGGTATTCCCATGATCTTCAGACTCCAAGAGGATATCCAAGACGTTGAAACGCCCCTTGGAAAGGTCCGCATTGGCAGCTTGGTACATGGCTACCTCTGGACTTTGACCGAGAAGTTTGACTGCGAAGGAACCGCTCCCGGGAGCGCTATCCACGGCGAGATTATCAGGCGTCGCAGCAAGAACTTTTGGGTTGAGGGTATCAACATTCCCGCTCCTGCCGTTGATCTCGTAGGCACACCGGGTCAGGCACGCCCCCCACCACAGATGAACATGCGGGATCTCGAGTCCGAGGCGCTTTTGCCGTTCGATGAGCGCGCATCCCTGGTAGACTGCATCTGCACAGGCTATCAGGAACTGGCAACCTCCCCTCCTACAAGCCCGACCACTAGTCCCGGTCGGAACTTCACCCACCCGATGCTCGGGTCGACGTTGAGCTCGACCCCCAAGGATGAGACTCAGCGGGAAGTCCCAGCACAATTTCGCGAGTTGATGCTCGGCGACTGGACACGCGAAGCAGTGCTCGCCAACACGCAAGCCGGCAGCAGCAAGACCGCCTCGCTCAACGGCTCGCGATCCGGCACAAACGGTACTCACCGCAACACTGTCAACAACAACAACAACCGCCTCGGTGTAAACGGCGTGACCTCACCAAACGGCAGCAACTCCAACCTCCGCCCTTCGTCTTCCCCAACAGGCGCCAACGGCGTCCAAGCGGGCAGGACGCGCAAGACCAGCATCCGCAGCAACGGCGGCGGCTCACCCGCCCTCTCTACCTACAGGGCCAAGGCCCAACAGCCAGTCACGTCCGTGGAGCAGCTCAAGGCTGTTCTGTCAGGCCACCTCCAACCCCCGCCGACCTCGCACGGCATCGGATTCCAGCATTCTGATGATAGCGACGATAGCCTCGTCAGCTATGACATGGCGCCTAGCGAGCTGTCGTTCAACCCAGCCGCCGCTGGCAGCAGGCAGGGCTCACCCGGTAATACCAGTCAGGCCGCTTCCAGCCCGCCACGCCGCACATCCCAGGATCGGACTCAGCAGCTGAAGTTCGGAGGGCCGCTGGTTCCGGGAGAGGAGAGCGTCGTCAACGGTGCTGGTGGTCAAGAAGGATCCAACGGCGCCGCGGGTAACCTCGGCGTCCCCATCTCGCGAACTACTTCCCGCACTCAACCCCAGGCTACTACTGCGCACACCCATCCGAGGCCATCAACTTCCTCCAAGAGAAGCATCAAGAGCCGAGCGGGCTCTCGCGCGGGACCAATGTCCTCGTCCTGGCTGGGAGAGAAGCCTCCGGCTATGGACCTGGCGGCTTTGTTGAAGGGAATTGATAGTGCTTCGATTAGCGATATCAAGAGTCTGGGGGCTGGGGGGAAACCTCCTTACTAAAACGATTAAGAGGAAATAGGAGGGAGGGAAGCTGATGGGTGGTGTTGAATCTGGGAAGGGAAAGGAAAAACAAAAAACATACATCTTTTAACGGGGTCTGGTGTCATTTTTTGTTTTTCGTTTTCTTTGTCTTTTGAGACTTATTTATTGACTCTGTTATTCCTTTTTTTTTTTTTTTTTTTTTTTTTTTTTTTTTTTTTTTTTTTTTTTTTTTTTTTTTTTTTTTTTTTTTTTTGACTTCTCTATTTAAAGTTGATTAATGGGGTTTGAACTTTTGGAGCTGGAGCAGAAGCGGCATGAAGGGAAGATGGTGAGGTTGGGGGAGGAGGAAGGAGGTTACGGAAGGGGAGTATATCGTTAGTGGGATAAGTTACTAGCGTTGTCAAAAAAGGAATCTTTTTATGTGTCTTCAGTTGTTCTTGTTCTTGTTCTTGTTCTTTTGTTCTTAGAGAAAGGGGCGCGCGCGGGGGCGGATATATTGGTATACTGCTACTCACCTTTTCATGTTCTTTTGTCATCACCATGTTACCTTATCTCTTTACTGACTGACTTGGTGGTTTCACTTGGCTCATTGGCTTGAGCTCCGGTTTTTTTCTCTTTTTTGTTGTGCTGAGCTATCAGCTAGAAGTAACTTTATGTACATTGCCGAGCTACCTACATTTTCTTTTCATTGCGTGGGGGGAGAGAGATAAATGTAAGACAAAACAAAAGAGATATGAATATGGAAGGGACTGAACCGTCTATCTACTTCTTCTCCCTGGGGAACTGTTTACATCACTAGATGTAGTGCCAAAGACTTGCGTATTCCTTAGTAGATATCATGAACTCTGGAAGGTTCAGAAGTTCGTTCATGATCGCCAGGCGCATAACTATCACCGAATCTGACACAAAGAAACGATATAGACCAGCTTTTCAATGCTCCATACTTTTATATATACCTGGATACCATGTACAGCTCAACAAACAATACCCTTATAATACAATACAGTTCAGAAACCATAACATACAACCTTCCTCCCCGCACCGTATCCATACCTAACCATACAAACCCACCACGACCTCACAACCAAAACTGTACTATAGCTTTGCCTTGTTGGCACTCACATCCGTCGCCCCCTGGCCCGCGCACAGCAACACCGCGCTGCCCAACTGCCTCCTCAAATCGACCTTTTCAACATCGTGCGTGTCTTCCACCTCACCCCACTGCGTCGTCTGCCAGTCCACCTCCAAACTGACCGCCTTGGCCGCTTCCTCAACCCCCCACCTCTTTTTGTTGTCTTGGTGGGTGGTGTTCATCTCCTCCTCCTCTTCAGCAGCCGGAGGAGTCTGAACAACCGCATTGCCCCCATCCCCACTCCACTCCACCACCAACCTCGCAGCGACCAACAAGCTCTTGCCCGCCAGCGTCGCCCTCTCCAGTGCCGCCAGCTCCCACGCGGACAAGCCCAACATCCACCCCTGCACCACCTCGCGCGTGCCCGGTTCCTGCTGGCGGGGCATGATGCTCGTTTCGTCGAGGACGGGCACGATGGTCACGCCCGGCCAGACGCGCGTCGTCAGAAAAGAGACGACGGAGCTGTACGCTTCCTCTTGTACTTCCCTAAGGGTATACCCGGCTTCGTTCCGCCCGTCCTCGGGGTGCTCGGGCGCGGGCGCCCAGCAGAGGAGGGAGTCGGTGTCGAGGTAGCGGAGCAAGACGGTTGCGATGGCGTTGCGGATGTCCGTCTTTCCCAGGCTGTCTTGGTCGGCGATGTCGAGTGCTCTGCAGACGAGAGAGGTGAGGGGGATGAGATGTTGCTTGGTCGCTTGTTGCGCAGACACGAGCTGGTCCCATTCGATGGCGAGCGCCGAAGCGAGCGAGGGCTTGGTTAAAGGCAGGCGGATGATGGATTTGGTGTCGGGGCGGCGGAGCGGGCGCGAGTCGAGGTGGATTTCGTTCATGTCGTTCTTGGTCGCGACGTGGACGGATTTCCAGAAACGCCGCTTGAGGCCGATGCCGCCCGGCGCGGAGGAGGAGCCGGCCGTTGGGGGCAAGGTGGCGGCGCGCAGCATGGCGGCTTGCCGCTTGCGGCGGGAGATGCGGGACCAAGGGTCGGCGGCGGTGCCTTCTTTGATTTCGGGAATGGCGCCGCTGTTGTGGGAGGGATGGGTGGAAGATGAGGTGCTGGAGGCGAACTCGGCGGCGGGCTTGGGTGGCTCGGGAGGGGGGCCGGTTCCGTAGACGGGTACAACCTTGGCTTGCTCGGGTGGGCTGGAGTGGATTGCGCGGGCGCTATTGCGGTAGGCTAGGAGACTTCGGGAGGAGGGGAGAATGGCGGCGCGCTGGCGGAGGAGAGGAGCGGCCAGACGTATCCGCATCGCGGCGGCGGCGGCGGGCGTCATGGTGTTTTGGGCGTTTCGGTCTGCTTAATTCGAGGTACTTGCGGCAGGAAGTGGGTGAGTAAAGCTTCGGGTCGAGGAAGGCAAGGCCTAGCCACTCGTCTAGGAATCGGACAAGGGTTGTTGAGCGGTGATTGTTGCCGTGGCCGAGGCTGCTGTCGTCGTCGTCGGCGGTGGATGCTGCTGGACGGAAGACGATCGTCGGAAAGATTAAATTGGAGCTCCCGAACAAGACGCAGGCCGATCGCAAAGAATGGAACATTTTCGCCAAGCCTTTGGCGCAAGTCACCTCAACCCGGCCGGTTCCCCCGCCCCGTCCCGCACTGGACGTTTGTAAGCGCGCGAATCCACTCCACTTCCCCTGCGCCGGTCCCCCACCGCCCACCGGAGCGGTGCACGGTGTAAGGGTGGGGTCAGCCGTTCCGGTGGGCCATAATCTCCGATAAGCTGTAATGACATCACTATCTTTATAGTCCTGGTCAATTATCGCGGTTCACACCTTCAGTTCCAGTTCACAGTATTAAGGGATTTAGAGTTGCGAACGACAGTGTTGATGATGAAGACAGTCTATTGAGGGTATTGATGGAAAGCAACATAGGTACATTTTCATTATCCAAATTACCCATAGCTTCCGGTATCCCATTGTCAACCGACCTCTTAGCGGCGGCAATGACTACAATCAGGGTCGGAGATATATAAGCCTTGCGAATGTTCAAAGATGACAACATCATCGACCCTGATTCCCGCGTTGAGGGGGGCAGTTAGTAACTTCATCTCATAGACCACGGCCCTGGAAGTTGCCCGGCCGCCTACCATTGACGCCGGGTCGAAAACATAATTTGCCCTTCCCTCCTATCATTCAACACCCCCGATCGGGACAGATAGTGAGCTAAGCAATTTGATGAAACATTTAATTGGCCAAAATCACAGGTCAAGCCTACCAGTTCGATTCTCCACAACGGCACTTTCAGACGGGGGTGCCCGATTCCGCCGGTCGGACTGTCAATAGCCCCTCTCCTTTCTCCTCCTCCCCTCCCTCCCCTCGCCTTTCCCCTCTGGACTAAGGAACATGTATACACCAAGACAACGGCGATGCGACGCAACTACGGTACGATAATCGGCAAATGGTAAACTACCGAGAATGTGGCTGTGCGGGTAATGGGGATTCTGCGTGACCATTGTTCCATTCTTTTTCCTTTTTTTCTGAGCTGTTCTTTTTTTTGCGTCGAATATCTCATGTTTGTGACAGTATCCCTCTCACTGCCTTCGCAGCTTTTGAAAGAATCGGGTAGTGATACGAAATTGATGGATGCACGTTATCTTGCAGACTCACAGTCATGAGATAGTAAATTGACCTCCAGGGACGTCCCTGACACTGCATCTTAGATCGACTAGAGAGCCACGAGCAAGGCCGTTGCGGAAATGAAGGCTACCTTTGGAAGCCTTGAAATAGGACAGTGCTTCACATAAGCTATCTCGTCGCTCGGATAGCACTGCCGGTATTTGACAAGCCGGAGGGTTGCGGGCTTTCGCTCATGTTGCTGACTGGAGTCAACAATGCGGTTTCTTCGTCTTGTGTGGATGTCTTTTGACTTTTACGGCGAGCAGCCTTTGGACCATGCTCTACTTCTTCTGTTCCGAGTTCCTCAGAGTCACGCTTGCGAGCGGTTGGTCGGGCATTCTTTTGAAGAGCGGGGGCTGGAAGATGTGGGAACAGGAGCGTTGAAGGTGCCAATCCTTGCCCCACTAACAATGGCGAGGGTGAGGAACGTTCGGTGTGGTTACTCTTCGATCGTAGGGGTGAGCTGGTAGAGGGCGCTAGCAGAGAAGCCGATTGCGTCCTGATTGGAGTGTGAGGACATTCCATGTCCTCGTCGTTAAACCACGACGGCGGCGGACTAAGCGGTGACATAGGCGGCGAGCCTGGCGACACATCTGGTAATCCGGAAGGAACATGGCGGATATCTGCAGCCTTCTTGCGCTGGTTGATCGGTGTGAATTTGGTCGCCATTTTGCTGTCCTGATACAGTTGCTCTATTGGGAAAGATGTGAAGATGAGAATTCGGTATTGCTAGACTGTTGGCCTGTTTTTGCTCTTCATATTCTGACCAGTGTGGCAGGGAGCTTTCTTTCTTTCTTTCTTTCTTTTTTTTCTTTTTCAAGGGCCTGAGTTGATTTCCTCTCTTTTGTAATGTGATTTTTCTGGAGATTAGTTGCTTCTGATCGTCTGAAACCTAAGGGAAGAGAAGAAGTCAGGGAAACATCGCTGCGTGTTCACTCCTTCCCAATGCGATGGGTCACGGTAGAAGAATGATTATTGCAAGGAAAGAACACACTGCTGAAATGGTCTGGAGGGCAAGTCAAAAGGGTACCAGCGTAAGTTGCCCTGACAGATGCATAGTAGCTCGCTCTCACCGATGCACTTGTTCGTCATCATCAGTACTTACAATTACGCATGTAAACCATGGAGCTTTGCTTCGCGCATACGACATAGTGGTTGATGAGTCCAGCTTGACATATAAGAAGTACGTACCGGGATTTCAGTTCTGGTGACGACTATCACGTAATTCGTCGTCCTCAACCGAACGTGCCAACAGCGGTGCTTTCCCCGAGACCATGTTGCCAACCAAACAGAAGCATGTAGGAGACGTCTAAGTGCGGCCTGCGGTTATCAACTCCGAAATCAAATATAAGCTTACAAGTTGAAGCGTGCTTGACCGAAGATGGCGCTCGAATCCATTATTCACGCGTGGTCACGATCTTGGCACATAACAGAAGTTCCATAGACAAAAACATAACATTTGTTGAGGCGGCCGTCAATCATGACAGTTGGTGCCCCGATGGTGGCCCGACATCTCGAGAGGAAATTTAACGCTCCAACAACACGGAGGCTTTGTACAGGATTTCATATCGACGTGTCGGCGCCTGGTGCGACCAGTGGAGTTGTGTTGCATCAATTCCGGTATTCCGCTTGATACAGCGGAATGTTGAGATGAACGGCTGCACTTGCAACTCGCACAACGACGAACTGTGTGGGTCATTTGCCTAACACAGTTCCGCAAAATGGATGCCGTGTGGGGTGGTCGGCGATGCGGTGACGGTTTCGGCCGTCTCTCGGTCCCTCCGCTTACTCTTTTCCAGTCAATGAAAAGAGACATGGCAAAGACTACAAAGACGAATATAGGTAGTGAGGGCATCGTGAGATTGCAAATCGGCTCAAGTAGTAGTGTTGTTGATACCGGAAATGGTGTACCGCGGTATACCTAGGTAATGTACATGGACGAAATAGGAAGAAGAGTGGGTCAGCTTTCCCCAGATCGAAACTCTGATAGCCGAGGCCCGATTTGGGGGAAACCGTTGCCTACGAACCTGCTGATGTGGGGAAGTGGGGATACGTTAACGGTAGAAGCGGAAAGTTCAGTGCGGAATTGTGGTCTCCCTCACTGCATCATGTAGCAGCCGTGGATCATGGCCGGGACCTCCAACCGCGGCCAAGACTCGGACAGATGGCGGAAACAACTCGGTGGTGACGGGACTGATGGAGATGGAGGTGGAGGGCGACTGAATGGGAAATGGGCGCGGAAAAGGCGCGCAACTTGATGGATTCCTTTTTCCCCTCCTGTGCCCTTTCCATCTCTTTTCTTTTACCAATCTCCCGTCCCTCATTCAGTCTCCATCTCTGTCCGCCCTCCCAGGTCACCCTTGACAAACAGCCGCAGGACTGAACTTCCGTCCGAGTCCCTTTCCTCCGCCATACTCTCTCTACTCACCAACACTTCAGAATGGTCTTCTATCCTCCGCCTTGGGTGCCCAAGCTCCCCTTCGGTACGTTCCAGCCCGGCCATCCATGACCGGCTACTTGTCGGCTCTAGCCGTGCCTCCACTAACGACAACCAGACCCTCCCGACTCAGTCACCATTGGTGAGTTTATGAAGAATGAAGTCTACGGCCGTCGCCCCATCGACAAGAGCAAGAACCCTTGGACATGCGGTCTTACCGGCAAGACATATACCGTGAAGCAGGCCTTTGAGAGGACAGAGCTCCTTGCAAAGGCCCTCCACAAGCTAATGGGATGGGAGCCCAACGCCGACTTAGCCTGGGATAAGGTCATCTGCGTCTTTTCTTACAACACCATCGACTACATTTCCGTCCTTCACTCGGTCCATCGCTTGTCTGGCATCGCAACTCCTGCCAACGTCGCATACAACGCTAGTGAACTCGAGCACCAACTTCGCTCTTCTGGCGCAAAGTGCCTGTTCACATGTCTGCCCGTCCTGGAGACCGCCCTCCAGGCCGCCAAGGCCGTGGGCATCCCTGAAGACAGGATCTTCCTGATGGAGCTGCCTCACCATTCCAAGAAGCTTCCCTACAAGACCGTCGACGACCTCGTTGAGCTCGGCCGCTCCGTACCCGACCTCGAGCCGCTCCAATGGACCAAGGGTCAAGGCGCGCGCCAAGTCGCATTCCTCTGCTTCTCGAGCGGCACCTCTGGTCTTCCCAAGGCCGTCATGGTTTCCCACAGGAACGTGATTGCCAACACGATGCAAATCAGCTTATTCGAAGATTACGGTCGCAAGAAGAAGGGTGTCAAAACACAAGTCGAGCTCGGATTGCTACCCTTCAGCCATATCTACGGCCTTGTCGTGGTCGCTCACTGTGCCCCATGGCGCGGCGACGAGGTCATCGTTCTACCCAAGTTTGAGTTTAACGAGTTCCTTCAGGCCATTGAAAGATTCAAGATCAACTACCTCCCGCTGGTACCCCCCATCATTGTTCGTATGTTGAGCAGCAGGGATACTGTCAAGAAATTCGACTTGAGCAGTGTCCGCCATGTCTTTACGGGCGCCGCCCCTCTCGGAAAGGAGACACAGGACGAGTTGCGCAAACTGCTCCCCAAATGGAAGGTTGGCCAAGGTTATGGCTTGACGGAAACGGCAACTGTCGTTAGCGCAACAAGTGAGCATGATATTGTGCAGGGCACATCAGGCTCTCTGGTCCCTGGAGCCAAGGTCAAGATCATCGACCAGGATGGAAGGGAGGTTACAGAGTACGGAAAGCCTGGTGAACTTCTCGTCCAGTCGCCATCCGTTACTCTTGGATATCTCAACAACGAGCGTGCCACCAGCGAAACTTATGTCTTTGACGAAGATGGAAGGTGGATGCGAACGGGAGATGAGGTTATCGTGACCAAGTCGCCGGCGGGATACGAACATATCACTGTCGTTGACCGTCTGAAGGAGCTGATCAAGGTCAAGGTACGTACAGTAAATTCCACCGCACTCCCAAATTGTGGGGCCCAAGTACTGACATATGATGCTTTCAGGGACACCAAGTTGCGCCCGCCGAGCTAGAAGCCCATCTCCTCTCTCACCCCGCCGTAGATGACTGCGCTGTCATTGCTGTGCACGACGATCGCGACGGAGAAGTGCCAAAGGCCTTTGTTGTGACACCCGCTTCCATGTCGTCCCGCCCTGACGCGGAGATCGCGGCTGAGATTATCAAGCATGTGCAGGAGCACAAGGCCCACTACAAGTGGCTCAAGGGAGGTGTCGAGTTCATTGATGCGATTCCCAAGAGCCCAAGTGGAAAGATCTTGAGGCGCTTGTTGAGAGATAAGGATAGGGAGACCAGACGGGCTCAAGGTGCTAAACTCTAAATGAGGAAGCAGTAGTAAAAACAATTTCAAGAAAGCGTTGTTGGGGATATCATGTCGTTGGATACCTTTGAGATGCTTGATATAGGGAAGAAAATGGGTCGCGTTAAGATATCCAAGCAGTTAGCATGAATGATGATACCATGAAAAACCAGTGTTGTGGACAAAGTGGCTGATCTTCTGCTTCTGTAGCAAATCCATTTGCATTCAGGCTTACCGGGTATCGGCCTCTCTTGAAGATATTGGACCTTGGTTAAGTAATAAACGTCAAAATCGGTTACTATTAGTAATATTTAGATAAGCTATTGCTCTCTTTCAAGATTTGAAAGCCATTGTACCAGTTTTGTGTAAGTCGAGGTGTGTTGATGGAGTTGGCACTGCTAATGCATGCTCAGACTCCAGCCAAAAGTTATGTCGTCATAGGCTGTACTGTCCCGCAACAACAATATGATCCTACAAAATAGTAGCCATGATTTTCATAGGCAAGGAATATCGGGAAAAATAAAGAAAACATCACTATAAAACATATTGCGTCCATCGATCGGTCTCTTCTAGAGGTCTTGGCCACCTCTCCCCTTTTCGGAACACGGCATTGACTTTTCACTACCAAACACGCCTACATAGTTCACCAACTTGACCACTTCCCTAGACCCACATTTCACTCATACCCATAATGTCACTAAGCCGTCACGTAAGTTTGAGCTTCAACAACTCAAATTCATTGCAAATTGTTAACTTGCACAAACTCTACAGGTTGACCCCGAGGAGATCATCCATCACCTCAAGGACATCAAGCTCCAAGAAAAGGGCAGTGGAAGCCAGAGGCAGAATCACCTTACACCCTACAACAGCTCCTACGCCAGCCAAGAAGACATTCCCAAGTACAAGATCCCCGAGAAAGGCACTCCAGGAGACACCGTCTACGCCATGCTCAGGGACGAGCTGGACCTAGACGGCAGGCCAAATCTCAACATGGCCAGCTTCGTCAACACTTATATTGAGAAAGACGCCCAGAAGCTCTTTGTCGAGAACCTAGGCAAGAACCTCTCCGACAATGACGAATATCCCGCCATGATCTCCTTCAGCGACCGCTGCGTCAGCATCCTCGCCCATCTCTGGGGTGTCCAAAAGGGCGAAAAGGCCATTGGCACCGCCACCGTCGGCTCCTCGGAAGCCGTTCACCTCGGCGGCTTAGCCATGAAGCGTCGATGGCAGGAGAAGCGCCGGGCCGAGGGCAAAGACGCCTACAAGCCCAACATCATCATGGGCGCCAACGCGCAAGTCGCTCTGGAAAAGTTCGCCCGCTACTTCGACGTCGAGGCCCGTATCCTGCCCGTCTCGGCCCAGAGCAACTACTGCCTGGACCCAGCTTTGGTAAAAGAGAACCTGGATGAGAACACCATCGGCGTCTTTGTCATCCTCGGCAGCACTTATACAGGCCACTACGAGCCCGTCGAAGAAATCCACAAGATCCTCGATGACTTTGAATCGCAAACAGGCATCGACATCCCCATCCACGTCGATGCCGCCAGCGGGGGGTTCGTCGCCCCCTTTACCCACGCCAAGACAGGCGGACAGAAATGGAACTTTGAGCTTCCCCGCGTCAAGTCCATCAACGTCTCGGGTCACAAGTACGGCCTAGTCACGCCCGGTGTAGGGTGGATCGTGTGGAGGGACGAATCCTTTTTGCCCAAGCATTTGATTTTCGAGCTGCACTACTTGGGGGGAACCGAGTACAGCTACACGCTTAACTTCTCGCGCCCCGGTGCGCAGGTCATTGTGCAGTATTACAATCTCATCCACCTCGGGTTTCAGGGGTATCGCGCCGTGGTGGAGAACTGTCTCTCCAATGCGCGCTTGTTGTCCAAAGCGCTGGAGGCGACAGGGTGGTATACCTGCGTTAGCGATATTCATCGGCCGCCGCAAAAGCAAGAAGGTTCTGTGAAGTCTGGGTCGAGCGGTTATGAGAGGAAGAACGATCAGAGCGGCTCCGAGAGCCAGAATGATGACCAAAAGGCCGAAAGTGAAGAGTCCAAGACCCATGCCTCTTCTTCTTCGTTGTCGTCAAAGGACACCCCCGAAACGGACAAAAACCGCGAAGAAACCTCCGCCGACTACACCCCCGGCCTCCCCGTCGTCTCGTTCCGCTTCACCGACGAGTTCCAGCAAGAGTACCCGCACGTAAAGCAAGAAACCGTGTCCCTTTTGATGCGCGCCCGGCAGTGGATCATTCCCAACTACGCTTTGCCGCCCAACGAGGACCAGACGGAGATTTTGAGGGTGGTGATTCGCGAGTCGTTTTCGTTTGATTTAATCGATAGGCTTGTTACGGACTTGGTGAGGGTTACGGAGACGCTGAGGGAGAACGATGAGGTTGATTTGAGCTTGTTGCAGCAGCATCAGGGGGGACGGAGGAGGCCAATTACGAAGGACGATAAGAGAATAGAGAAGGAGGAGAGGGAGGGGGAGGAGAGAAAGGGGGAGGAAAGGGGGGAGGAGAAGGGGAAGAGGATGGGAGAGGGAATCCATAGAAGTGTTTGTTAAAGCTGGGTCTGGTCGTAATGGTTGACTGTAACGGGAAGGTTTGAGATCGAGCGGCATGTTGATAAAACAACAACCGCTCGTTCAGAGCAATGGTGAACCGTATGAATGTCTCGTTCTGTCGACTGGAACGTTCCCAGATACCATATAGGTAGACCGGCTACTAGAATGTGAAGACCCCTTTTCGTATCTTAGCACACCGTTCCCGATCCGGACAGGCAATAGGTTTTTTTTTATGTTTTGAGTTTTCGAGACTCAATCGGTAGACCACTGTGCCATCTAACCAAGCGGTTGTTGTTGGAAGGAGGAACCAACCAGGTCCCTTATATGGTCATTAGGGTGGGGGGTTATATCGGATGAAGGAGTGATAGGGAAGGCACGGCGGATGCGGTAGGTGCGGCAGGTGCGGCCGGCAGCCGGCAGCCGGACTCTGGAGTTCGAATGACAGACGAGGGCGGGAAGCGGCAATGAACTGTACCTACCTCAGATACTTTAGTGGACGATTCCATCGTCCTCCATCATCGTCGTCGAGTTACCTACCTCGGAATGTTTACCACCCCTCCTCTTATCCCAACCTAAACGGATTCTCAATCACCTAAAAACTCGGACGCCTACAATGTCACTCCTCAGACCGGATCGTCTCCCAGAACGCCCCAAATCCCCCCTCATCCTCGCTCGTGAAGCAGCCGAGGGTAAATCCAGAGTCATGAGCATCGATGCCGAAGCCGCCCGCACCCGCCTCGCCTTCGACAGCATGGGCTTCGACTTCAAGCTCTAGTACGGCAACGATGGCAAGGTCCGCCTCAACATTACCAGGCAGCAAGGAACCTCGCCCGACAGGCGCCTCAACGTACCCGTACCCCTACCAGGAACCAGAACCCCCGAGTCCTCCATTTCCGGGAGGTCTACCCCTACGAACGCATCCCCTCCCCGGTTAGCCACGCCAACACCCACGCAATCGCAACTGCAACTGCAACCGCAACCACAACCCTTTCTCTCCTCAGGCCGAGGCACAAGACTCAACATCGTCATGCTCGCCGTAGGCTTTGCAGACGATGTGCGCCACTTCACCGCCGTGGCTGTCTGGCTGCGCGACAAGTTTGGCCATCGCATCAGGGTAGCCACGCACCCGGACTACCAGGCGCAGGTCGAGGGTTGCAGGCTCGAGTACTTCAGCCTGGACGGCCGCTGCAAACAACACGGAGGACAATACGGAGGAGGATGTGGTGACTATGATGCTTTTGATGCTCAGGAATGGATCAAATCTCGCGGGCCGGCCGAGAGAGAAAAGTGGAGGGAGTCGGTGTATGCGATGCTGGAGGATTCGTGGAGGGCGTGCGTTGCGCCGTTTAGTGATGGGAGCCCGTTCATTGCGGATGCGATTGTAGCTTGCCACAAGGAGTTTGCGCATCTGCATTGTGCAGAGAAGCTGGGTGTTCCTGTTCATGTTCTTTCTCGGTAAGTTATGAGTTTGGCTACTAATGGGGTTGATACTGATGTGTTGGCTTGTACAGATGGCCCTGGAGCCCAACCTGCAGCTTTCCTCATCCTCTTGTATGTGTCAAGATCTGTGAAGCCAAACGGAACCTGGCCAACCTCTTCACATACAGTATCATGGAGATTATGCTTTGGTGCGAAACGGGTGAGACTATCAACAAGTTCAGAACAGAGGTCCTAGAGCTTGACCCGATAGACTTTCTAACCGCAGTCGGCATGCGACACCGGTGGAAAATACCCACTACTTACTTTAGATCCCGCACCCTGCGAGAGAAGCCTGACGACTGGGAGCGTCATATTTACTCCTTTGGCTCGTTCGAGGAGACAGCAGTTTCCGTACATAGGCGGCTGCTCGAAGACTGTCAGCCCTGTTCGCTTGTCAGCGGGGAGCTTGCGTCGTTGATGGCAAGGACCAAGTACACTCCAGTTCCTCTGTCACCCGTCAGCGCAGTGGCCGTTGTTCTGGGCGGAGCCTCGGAGATTGAAGAACTGCAACCGTATGTTTCCCTTTTGGATATGTTTCCCTTGCCGCCAGTAACCAGCTTCCCTACCTAGGTATCATTCCCGAAGATGGCAACTTTCGAAACATCGGCCAGACCTTAATCCTGATACCGTGTCAGGGGTCCAGAGGAATATCGTTCTCGGTCATCTAAGCCAGATTTCACCCATTGTCATCACCGAGATCTTGGCCCGTGACTTTTCCCGAATCCATGGGCATCCCCACGGCAACAGCTCAGGAAACATCAATGGCTGGCAAAGCGGGATAATTGCTGCTGGACGAGTAAGCTGCGCGTTTTTGTCCGAGCGATTTTGGTAGGAAAGGCACTCACCACATCACTAGAAACTGAGCCAGAACCTCTGGGACGGTCTCTCTGGTGTTTTCACCAGGCCCATCGCAGGCGCGCGCGAGGAGGGGACGGTCGGGTTTCTCAAAGGGTTCGGTCAAGGCCTCGGCGAGCTGGTGATGAAGCCAACGACCGGCGCTCTCGAAGCCCCTGGGTTCATCTTTCTCGGTTTCTACCGAGAGCTGGAAAAGCTAGGCAAGGCGGATAGCAAGGCTCAGATTGTCATGGGCCGCCTGGCGCAAGGAGAGGGAGAATATGTGAAGCTGCATAAGAGTGAGAGACAAAGGATCGTGACGGCCTGGCGCGTGTGTGAAGGCATGGCGAAGGGGGCGGCGGAAAATGCAGCAGAGCGGTAAGCCGTGGCCTCCTCAGCAGAGATATAGCCTAGACAATATCACCATGTTTCGCTTGACGTTGGTCTCTCAGCTTGCGATGTCCGATTCTCGTGAAACATTATGATCTTGCCGGTTACCCATGAGATAATATCATGATACCGATGACCGCCCGGACCAGGGGCATCCCAACTTCCCATCAGCCGAATGGCGAACTTCAAACTCCCGAGGGCTACGTAACTTTGTTATCACGCACCTCCTTTGCCGAGCCTACCCATCGTGCTTACGAGTGTAGATTGTTATCTCACACAAAAAGCGCCGAGACTAATAACCGGCTCCGTCTTTGGGGCTCCGCCCTCGCCCGGGCCCGCCACGGGACTGGAACCATACTGGAGCCGCTGGAGTTGCTGGAGACGTTGGAGCTCACGGGGGCGGAGATGGGAATGGATTCAAGTATGGATTGCCCGTGCATCACTGCGGAGACGGGCCACCGCTTGGGGTAAAGCCTGGGGAATCTGGGTGGACTCGGTGGAATTTCCCCTCTTCAACGTGTTGATTGCAGCCAATGCCCCCGGATATACTGGAGAGGCAGCGTCCACAGGGCTTCCAAGCAGCGGAAAGCAAGGAATATGACTCGTATTGACAGGTTTGACAGCCTGCGCTCGCCTGTCCCCCGCGCGGACGAGCATGCTAGATATGCGTGGGGAGAGCTCCTCAGACTCCGTCGCGGCGTGGGCTGAAAGGGGAACAACCTTGGAGAAATGGGGTGCTGTCAAACGTTGTATAAAACAAAGGCAGAAAAAGGAGGGGCCCCGTGTTTTGGGGGTGGAGGACATTGTGGTTCCCACTGCGATATGCAATCATTAATCAGAGTTTGGGGGGGTGAGGGAGGTGACTGAGGGGAAAGCAAAAGCATGTGAGGAGGAGAAAGGTGGCTTTTGTTTTGTTTGGGTCTGTAATGTCCCTAATTTTTGTCCTTTATTCTCATGGAAAAAGAAAGAGAGACGAGAACCTCAATGGATACCTACACACATATCAACGTCGAAAACAGTCCAACGAGGCTCGTAATGAGGCTCAATCGCCCTTTGAGCCCGTGTCCTGGCCGTCTTACACTACACTACATGACCCTAGCCGATCTTTTCTCGATGGACGGACGGTGAAAGGGGAGATGTCGTTGCTGTTGTATCGAGATGCCTTTCTGGGTTTAGTGACATCTTCTTTCCTCTTGCAAGACGGATCACAAGATGTAACACTGGGGAACTGGCCAGCGCCCGACACCTCTCTAGCCAGTCATCAACCAGCGCCCGGCCGAATGTGGGGAGAAGAGGTTTCGGCAGACCGCGGTAAAACACGCTGGTTGACCAATTCAAGCTCTTCCGTCTGAGCGACGGCGGCCACGGTCGAGCCGAGTTGGGGTCGGGTGCTACACTAGTCAACCCCGCGCCAATTGTCCCGCCTCCCCCAGGTCAAGAAGGTACACGCTGGTGTTGGCTCGGTGTGTTAAGCCGAGCGAGAGTGAAAAGAAACATAAAACGTCTCTTGGCTTCAAGTCTTCTGTTTGTCCGGGCACCTCACTCCCTTTCTTCTCCTTCTTCTTCTCCTTCTCCTCCATCAGCTTCTTCCTTACCTCTTCTTAAACACCATAATGTCTGCTGTCAATCGCGGTCTCCGCCAGGCGTCCAAGCAAGTGCGCCTATCCCAGCGTGTGAGCAACCTTAGCTACCCCAGATCCGCCAGTCTCCAGTCTGCCTTCAGACTCCAGAACTCTCCCTCCACTTCCACTTCTGCTCTCCCCAACACCCGCACCAGCAGCTTCTCTACCATGGCGTCCCTCCAGTCTGCCGCCCCTGGCGTCACCCCCTCGCCCGCCCACCACAAGGGCTATGACCCCGAGATCACCGACATTGCCGACTATGTCCTCAACAAGAACATCGATTCGGAGCTTGCTGTAAGTTCCGTCCCCTGCCCGTCAAGTTATTTAAGGGAAAAAAAAGCCCTCAATCTCGAGGAGCTTTATATAAGATGAATTGGTTATAAAGATCGGACGAAAATCGAACTAAACCTACATGTGCAAAACACCACATGCTAACCGCCAATGTTCACAGTTCGACACTGCCAGATGGGTCTTCCTTGACACCCTTGGCTGCGGTCTTGAGGGCCTCCGCTTCAAGGAGTGCACCAAGCTCCTCGGTCCCACCGTCCCCGGCACCGTGGTGCCCAACGGCCCCAAGGTCCCCGGTACCCCCTACCAGCTCGACCCCATCAATGCTGCCTTCAACATTGGCACCATGATCCGCTGGCTCGACTACAACGACTGCTGGCTCGCCGCCGAGTGGGGCCACCCCTCGGACAACCTTGGCGCCATCCTCGCCGTCGCCGACTGGATCACCCGCACCAACAAGGCCGGCGGCAACCTCGCCAATGGCAAGCAGTTTACCGTCCGCGATGTTCTCGAGGGCATGATCAAGGCCCATGAGATTCAGGGCTGTCTCGCTCTCCTCAACTCGTACAACAAGGTCGGTCTCGACCACGTCGTCCTCGTCAAGGTCGCCTCCACCGCTGTCGTCTCCAAGATGCTCGGCCTCAACGAGAAGCAGACCGCCGACGCCATCACCCAGGCCTGGGTTGACGGCCAGTCCCTCCGCACCTACCGCCACTCCCCCAACACCATGTCCCGCAAGTCGTGGGCGGCCGGTGACGCCTGCCAGCGCGCCGTCAACCTGGCCCTCAAGGTTCTCAAGGGCGAGCCTGGTGTCCCCACCGTCCTCTCCGCTCCCGTCTGGGGCTTCTACGACGTGCTCTTCAAGGGCAAGAAGTTCGAGTTCCAGCGCCCCTACGGCAGCTACGTCATGGAGAACGTTCTCTTCAAGGTCTCGTACCCCGCCGAGTTCCACTCCCAGACCGCCGTCGAGGCCTCGGAGAAGATCCACGCCCAGCTCAAGGCCATGGGCAAGTCCGCGGCCGACATCAAGGAGGTCACCATCCGCACACACGAGGCCTGCGTCCGCATCATCGACAAGCAGTTCAAGCCCATGGACAACTTCGCCGACCGCGACCACTGCATCCAGTACATGTGCTCTGTCATGCTCACCTTTGGCCGCCTTACCGCCGGCGACTACACGGACGGTTCCGAGGCCGCCACCTCGGAGCTCGTCGAATCCCTCCGCAAGAAGATCAAGTGCGTCGAGGACCCCCAGTTCACCGCTGACTACCACGACCCTGCCCTCCGCACCATCTCCAACGGTCTCACCGTCGAGCTCAACGATGGCACCTTCCTCGATGAGGTCGTCGTCGAGGCGCCCCTCGGACACCGTCTCCGTCGCGAGGAGGCCAAGCCTCATATCCTGGCTAAGTACAAGCGTCACTTGGAGCCCCACTTCAGCGCCGACAAGGTTGAGAAGCTGGTTGCTCTTGGCCAGAACCCCAAGGAGTTGGAGGCTATGTCGGTTGATGAGTATGTTGATCTTTATGTCAACGAGAAGAGCGAGTTTGCTCAGTAAATATGGCTTTGTTTGACTGGAGCAGAGAGGAAAAAGGATGGGAGGTGGTGCATTACATAGAAGCGATCTTTGGTGTGCTTAGAATGGCGTGAAATGAATATACCATTTTTTTTTTCTTTTTTTTGGTTTACATATATTGTTCTGGTCTTCATACTGGCTGGTGATTCAAAGAAAGGGATTGTGAACTGTATCCTCTGTGGGAACTCACTTGATACTCAACCACAGACATCATTACTGGGACTGATATGATTGTCACCTATTGTAAAACTAAGCAAATGCCTATAATGGAAAAAACCTTCAGAATGATGACCTCCTTGCCAGTTACAATAACCAAAAAGACATGATGAACCAAACTCCCTATAGCAAGTTTGCGGACCTAGTAGACTAAAGGCAAAAAGAAAAAAAAAGAAAAACAAACAAAAAAACAGAAGACGGTTAAGCCCTTCATATGACCTGGCAATAATACCCCATGCACAATCCACAGTAAAGTATACCTCTTAAGATGCCTGAACCACGCACAGAAACCCCAACAAAAGGGGCCACCATAATGTCAAATCATGTTCTTGTCCAACGGTTCCTAACCGTCAAACTCGACGCCCACAACCTTGGCCGTACCACCGACATTCGCTTCACCTCCTCCTCCCAAACTACCACCACTCCCTTGTTGCAGCTGAGCCTCAGCAGTAGGATCACTAGCCTCTGCATCCGCCCCCGTCAATAAATCTCTATCCGAACTCCTCACTCCTCCACTTCTGATCCCCGCCGCCGACCCTCCCGCGCCGCCAGAATCATTCCCATTACCGCCAAGCGACAACCCTTCAACAGGCCCACCATCATCCTCGTCATCATCTTCATCATCGCCGCCACCACGATTCGCGCCGCCCGGCTTGTGCTGCCCTGGCAGCGCATTCTTCTCGAGCTCTCTCTGCGCCTCCTCCATGCGTCTCCTCACCTCTGCTGCGACACGCATTCCATCCGTGACGATATTGTCCAGTACGCCTCTTAGACCGCGTCCGGCACCTGCTCCTCCTTGCTGGCTGTTTGCTCCGCCGGCGCCGCCGCCGAAGAAGCCCATGTGGGAGAAGGTGCTTCCTAGACCGCCCACGCCGTAGGACGACGAGGCAGCGTTGGAAGAGTTGCCGCTGGACATGTTGATGCCCTCTACGAGATGGAACGAGCACGGAAAGGAGGACTCGAAGAATTGCTCGAGGAGCTCGTCGGCCAGGACCACCATGCGGAAGGTGGGCAGGGTGATGTGCAAAGGGTTGTTGGGGTCGAGGGCGATGTTGGCCTTTTCCGACTGCTGGCGCGAGACGCGGCGGCGGCGGTCTTCGTCGTTGTTGGAGATGGACGAGGGCGCGGTGGATGGGTCGAGATGCAGCGAGGAGGGCGGTTGCAGGCTCGAAGTGGCGGTGTCCTCGGAGCGCTTGGCCGGGCGCGGGCTGGCGGTTGGGGAGTCCATGGCTAGGAGATCGTCATCGTTCTCTTCGTCAAAGTCGTCGTCGTCGTCACCAATGGCAAAGGCATCAGGGTCTGCCAAGCCCTGGGCGGCATCGTCGTCATCAATGGAGATTAGGTTTTCTTCCTGATGAGACGTCGTCTGTTGTTGTGCCGGTTGCTGGCTGTTTTGGTTGTTGGGATGGTCTGGGTCTGCGTACTCAAAGCATCTCCTGATAAATGCACTGACGCTCCCGAGAAATCTCTCGTTAACAGATTGGTCGGGCACTTCATTTCCAGGGGTCACCATGCCCTCAGTCATCATCCCGTTAGGTGCTGTTGCACGATCCAGTGTACCCTCCAATCCCCGACGTGATAGAAAGAGCAAAGCCTCGGACATGCGCAATATGCCTTCACGATCAACCTTGCCATCTCCATCATCGTCATGCAGTTCAAAGAAGTAGTTAATCGTTCCCATGATATCACGCTTTCCTTTGATGCGGGCCAAGCCAGTAACAACGTTCTGGAGGGTGAGCGCGGAGCTGGAATCAAAGTCCCATTTCCTGAACAGCCTTTGGAGGAACTCGTGATCTGCTGGTTCAGGACCATTACCCCAAGGAGACATGGATGATTCGTTCTTCCGGAAACTGTTGTAGAACCCTCCCCCGTTACTGGAACCGGTGTCACGGCGAGACTGAGTGGGGGAGTCCGAAACAGCCCACTTGGC
Source organism: Neurospora hispaniola (assembly GCF_033458365.1). NCBI lineage: Eukaryota > Fungi > Ascomycota > Sordariomycetes > Sordariales > Sordariaceae > Neurospora > Neurospora hispaniola. The sequence goes on along the minus strand of NW_026944407.1, from coordinate 3,297,232 downwards.
GATACCCGCGAGGAACTCTCTGAAGGCATCGTAATCCATCAGGCTTGTGCTCGGACCCAGCCCAACTCGCCCCTTTTCAACATTCCCCTCGTCCACCATTTGGCCGATTCTCGATATCCTGTTGCTCTTGGCTCTCCTTGCCCCTTCCTGCTTGATGATGAGATCCCGTTGCTGCCTCTCGTACAACACACCGTAAAACCTATCGTATACCGCACCGAGCTCATCGGTGCTAAGAAGCTTGCTTTCTGGGCCCAGGTTCCGAATGGCCGTCCGTTTGGCAAAGCTCTCAATGTTGTTCAACACTGCGTCCTTGTTCTTGAGGCGCAGCTCTGTGATTGTGCTGTGTGTGATGCCAGAGAATTCCTTGAATGCCACCACCATTAACTCCTGAAACCTGGTAACAGCTCTCAGCTTCGGATTTTCCGACTTGGGGTGTGCCGACTCATCCAGCCGAGCGAAATAATTCTTTAGTACCGAGATGAAGGCACCGTCGTCAGAGGCATCCAGTAGCTCCTCGCCGTTTATCCTTAAAATAGCCAGGCCAACCTGGAACAGTACCTTGGGGCCCTCCACGAAGAAAACATCCAAGACTCTGAAGGCAAAGACCAAGGGCATGGAGTTGATGTACAGTGATAGGAACCACGGAAGAGAGACCACTGAAAGCTGCACATCGCACTTCACCAAGTGTTCCCACAGGATGGGCATGGTCCTCTCCACAAGGGATTCGAACACCTTCTGATCCAGGAGGGTACCATACATGGTGGTGGAGTAGTAGCCAGGAACCAGCCGGTCACAGAGAGTCGACAAGAGGAAGAAGGCCTGCGCTTCCGACATGTAGATCAGCAGCGCGGCTACCACGATGTTCATGGCCTGGCAATAGCCAACGTCAGCGTTGACCCAGCTGTAGGCGGTCAACACCCGGCGCAACCGGCCGATACCTTCCTCGCTCTGAAACCCCGGATACTCCGGAAGACTTCGATTTAGGTCCTTCTCAATTTCGTCAATCGCGAGCGATTCTTTCCCTGAATGCTTGGCGAGCGTATCGGCATACAAGGTCGGATTCTCTAATCGCAAATAGACGGAGCCTGATGTGAGCTCCCAAATTTCGCCCCTTAGCCGGTTTGGCAGACCGACTCTGATGAGCTTATGGAAGGTAGGTTGACGGATCAACGTCACGTTCCGACCGTTGTCGCGAAGGTATTCGGCCCACAGGCGCATCTTTGCTCGGTCTCGCAGCTTTTTGGGATCACCAGGGTATCGGAAGATCATGCCGAGCCCCGCGTCGGGCGGGTTGGCGCTTTTCTGCTCCTCGGGTCGTAGCAGGTATTCCGAGTAGCATTCGCCGATGACCTTTTTGAGTTTGCCGACATTGCCCACGGCCGCACGGAGCCCCTTCTTGAGACCATCGCAGAAGCGCTCGCAAGCGACCCGTGTGCCGGCAAGCTGAATAGTGATCCGTTGTTCCCTCACTTCTTTCTTGTCCTTGTTGTCCTTGAGAGCATCCTGGCTGATTCCGTTCCATGTTGTTATCGCAAGAGCAAACTGTTATAATCAGCACTGGTCTAGGCATCCTTGTTTGTTATCTTGTTGAAGGGATGCATGGTATCCTACCTGGAAATTCTGGCTGTGAAGGCGCTCTACCCTGCGGATAGAGCTTAGAGGGAAGGTGAAGCCGTTACCGCTGGGTCCGCCGCCATGAGTCTGACCGGTAAATGCCGAAGAGGTCGAGGTGCTAGCCGACTGCAGGAAGCTCGAAGGCGTGGTGGAGAAGCAGAGGTAGGCCTCTGAAAGGTGCAATTTCCCGGCGTAGTGGAAGCCCCTATCTTGGTCCTTGCCGCCCTGTGTCACGTTCGAAGGAGGGATGGTGAGCTCGGCTGTGATCTCGTAGAGCGGGTGTTGGGAGTCGGGCAGCCGAAATTGGCTCTGGAAGAGGGAGGCCTTGGACGGGTTCTTGTCGGAATCGGTCAGGTTCAGGCCCTGGGTCGGATCAAGCAGCTGTTGTGCCTTTTGCACAAAGCTCGATAGGTTCAACATTGCTACTGTGGTTGCGCGAGCTCACGGCCCTGCCATCAAGAGGCAGCTTTGTGTATGTATGCGGTTGTAGATGATGGTATCGAGCGGCGGGCAGCGGAACGATTGGCGGGCTGATGGCGGTCGATCGGAAGCTCAGCTTGGCGGCATCGCCCGGCAACCACTTGTTGCTTTTGCAATGTATGTACGGCGGGAGAAGTCTCGGTGTAGACGCCGACGAGAAGCGAAGAACAGTAGGATAATCGGGTATATGTGGTCGGAGTAATGGGGAAGTCGAATGGGTGGTGTAGAGTGGTGACGGTGGTGACGGTGGGTTGACCTTCCAGTGCCCTGGCTCTGGTCTTTGTGGGATTTAGCCGAGCACTAACTCTTGCAGTCTGTTGTGATATGTTGGCCGGGGCTTGGGCGATCTGTGTTATTTCAAGAGATGCCAGTTGGGTGAAGGTGTCGTCAAATGGGTGGTAACGACTGGCGCTGTAGTGGTCTGTGTGCGGAGGATGTTTGCGGCTCGGGCAGTTGAGTGGGATGGATGAAACGAAGGTGGCATCTGATGGAGATTGAAGCGATGGATGGAGGTTCCTCTTCCGTCGGGTCCTCAGCTCGTCCCCCATTGCTTCAGTGCCTCGCCCCCCAGTTTGTGGGGACCTGTCTGCCCTGCTGTGTTTCAATCATACAGCCCAGGGCAGCTTAACCCGTGCGGGCCGGGCGGGCAACGGCCTCGCAGCAGTGGCAGCAGTGGCAGCTTCATAGGTACTGTAGAGGTACCTACCTCTAGAGGTAGCTTTCTACGTACCGACGCAGCAGCACAGGGCACCCCCTACCATGTACCGAACGTTCCTGACGTTAGCGTATCTATTGCTGTATGTAGATTCCCTGGGCTTCAACCTCTTTCCAGAGGCCCTCCTAATGCATTAGCTATTACTCAATCATCAACAAGCGGCGAGGCGAGAGAGACTAGACTGATCAACCATCTACGAATATATTGAACTCATGCCCACGTATTCCCTCTTTACTATACCAGCTATGTGTAGCGTTCTTCGTACCTCTACCCTCTAACAACGTCAAAATGTCTACCTAGACATAGAGCTCTGACTCTCTGATGTGCGCTAGGTAGGGGGGGGGATATAATATCATAAAAAGCATCAAGTAACCCATAAACCCGCGACGCCCTTCCCGTATCGTCCTGTAATAACTCCGTGCCCGTCTCTTCCCATTTCAGTCAGTTCTCATTCTCGAGAACGACGAAGAGTTATGATATGAAATCCACCAAAGACAAAAACTACACTCATAACCATTCCTTGTCATCGCCGTGCTGTCGCCTTTGACCGCGGTCCAACCTGACACACTGGAGACGGGCCTGGCTACTTGGAATGTCAAGCATACCCGTCTCCTCAATGTCAAGCGAGTGACTTCAAGCAGTAACACCACATGTCCCATCCGACTGATCATATCCGAATATTCTTCTGCCCAATTGAGCCAGTAACCCAGCTCGAGATCTTCTCAGGAACCCGCCTGGGCCCCAATACTTGGGCGCTTGCGCAATCCCTTCGACGACCTGAGGCTCTTTCACTAAAAGTCCCCAAAGTACTTTTCGTACTTTTCAAACATCTCATCCGTGTACGCCTCATTGTTGACGTCCTGCTCCGGGTAGACGTCGAAGCACGAAGCGTCGCCGGGGTGACTTAGGTGAGGAATGATGGGGCCCTTGTGCCGTCTTTGCTCCACAGCCTCCCAGTCGACGCCCTTGAACCATGGGTGCGCCTTCACTCTTGCCGCGCCGCCGCTCATGTTGCCGAGTCGCATGGACCGATCGACGGTGCAGAAGGACCGGATGATGTCCTTTGCTTCTTCGCTGATTTCTGTTGACGAGGGGAATAGAACCGGCTTTTCTACGATTCTGACTTGGGTGTTAGTGACGGTGAACATGCATCTGGAGCAGCAGCTCAAATTGGGAATAACTCACTGTCTGTAAATCTCTAGGGGATTGTTGTGATAAAACGGGGGATAGCCCGTCAGGAATTCGTATATCAGGATCCCCAACGCCCACCAGTCCACCGCTGTCGTGTGGCCTTTATTCTGAATAACCTCGGGCGCCAGGTACTCTGGAGTGCCACAAAGGGTGTAGGTCTCGACCGGGCGTTCAACGTCCTTGTACCCCAGCCGCTTGGCAAAACCAAAATCGACCAGCTTAATGTGCCCATCCGCATCCAACAGCAGATTTTCGGGCTTCATATCTCGGTAAGCTATCCCACCCTGCTCTTCGTGGAGGTACTCGAGCACCAGCACAATCTCAGCCGCGTAGAAGCGTGCCATCTCCTCGTCGAACCGTCGGTATTTGCGCAGGTATGTAAACAGCTCTCCGCCGGGAATGTAGTCGAGCAGGAGGTAGAGGAAGTCGTGGTCGGAAAAGGAGGCTTGCAGACTGGTGATGAACGGGTGGCCTGTTACATCCTGGAGGATCTGCCGCTCGTGGCGCACATGGTCAATCTGTTTTAGTCTGATCACTGTAATCACGTATTAGTGATCCTGACGCCCGACATTTTCCGTTTTGATAACTCAAGCGAAACTAACCTTCCGTCTTTCTCAAAATCTTCAATGCGTAAACCTTTTGACGGTCAATTTCGGTGCCATTGGCTGGTCGGACGAGTACCACACGAGCAAAGGTGCCTATCGCCCGTTTATGAGTGGTTAGCAACACAGTCCGTGAGGCGCGTTGGAAGTCTTGGAACCGTACCAGTTCCTAATGTCCTTATACGGTGAAAGTCGCTCAGCCGGGGCTTGCGCGTGGCCATCTCGAATCCACCACTCGTATCATTATTCTTTTGCGTTTGTGATGGGTCATTTCGGCGTTGGTCGTTCTGGTAAGAGTGGTGCTGCGAGAGCATGCAGGGATGAAGTTGCGGTTGCGATTGCGTCTGCTGCTGTTGTTGGCGCTGCTGGGCGGCTGCAAGTAACCCCTTTGCCTGCAGTGGGTGTAGCCCACCGCCAAATGGGTGTGACGAGGCGACGGTGGCCGCCATGTTGGATGCGGACCAGTGAGTGACTCGGAAAGCGGCAGCTATGTTTCCGTCTTTCGAGTCGTCCGACAAGATGCGTTTGGAGGTATCGACAAAGGTCCCTATGGTGGCTAAGTGGAAGAGGAACGTGAAGGTGGAAAGGCAATGCGTGGGGTAGACGTAAAAAGCGCCCGTGGCCAGGTTGCTGTTCCGCTCGTGATGTTTCCCGAGATAGCTGAGGTGATAGCACTCGGTATCAGGCCACCAAAGATCATGCGAGACTGATAGATACGGAAGAAGGGCCGAAGGGGAAAATTCCGTCAACGCCGTAACCAGTCAAGAGGGCGGATCAAACGAAGACGTCCAGAGGGGATATACGGCAAGCAAAAAGGGTAGGTGGGTGTAGTCGGCGAAGAGCGTCAGGGGTTCAAGTTGTCGAGCGTAGTGTCTAGACTATATGTATATGTATCGAGATTGTACTTCTGTGAGCCACGGGCAGAGTTAATGGCAGATCGTTACAGTGCTGTGCCGGGGCGGAAAGTGAAGAGATGGGGACAGAGTTTAAAGAACGGGAGAGGACGTCCATGTGGTACTTGGGTTACGGCGGGGTTCTTGACATAAGTTCGTTGGTTCTCGGGTAGAGGTCGGGCCCCATCCGGCCCAGCGGGATGCCAGTGACGAAGAGCAATAGAGAAAAGGGAAGGTGGGAAACTGGAGTCCTGTATAATCGTGGGACTAAAAGTACCTTACTGAACCTGAGGCCCGGCATGGGTATGAAGGGAACGGTGTGAACAGACAACGGTCACGATCCATTGCTTCACTTGGACACCCACCCCATCACGACATCAAATGCCTATGGTACACCTTAGCGTACCTTATCCCCGCGAGGTTCAACGAGTCTTGCTGGTGGAACGGAGTTCTCTTCCTGACGGACTCCTCACTGTCCACCAGGTAGTGTACCTAAAGATATCGATGTGTGCAGTGATTCACGCGCTTCGCAGTGGGGGGGGGGGGGGGAATGGTGGGATGAGACCTGGGGGTGTGGGCATTGTGGGCAGTGTGGGCTTTGTTTGGGAGCGATGGCGGCGGGGATGACGTTGGTTTCTGCAGACCCCAGTTCTCTGCGCGACATCTCGTGGGCCTGGATTGCCCTGAATGTCGCCCTGAGATGCGAGAGGCACGGTTCTCTGGACAAAACGGACCGATCGGCGGCGAATCACAGCGAATCACGTCTTTTACAAGTCCGAGACGGGACCCGGAACTTGACGAAGGCTGCATCTACCATCTATTAGACTACTTACATGTGTAAAGGGCGGCGAGGGCGGCTTTTTGCGAGGTGTTTTCTTTTTCAATGTGAGAGAACAAAGAGAGAGAGGAACAAAGTGGACAAGTTTCGGTTACTTGGGTTCCTTGACAAGAATACAACACCAGATACAGGAATAATGCACGGTGATACACTGAGCGCAGGGAAACACAGACTTTAAAGCTACCTGTAGTTCTATCACCACGGTGACCCCAATGATCCATTTCATACACCACTACCTCTAGCTACGCTACAAGCTAAGTGTACTACATTGTAAAGGATCATTTCAGGGCAATTTCAATCTAGGAAAGAACCGGCTCGACGGTTGTTGATATTCCCGTCCTCGTCAAGGATTTGCTGCCGGGACCCTCCGCCGCCAGCGCCTAAAACAGCCGCACGACCCGGTTTGAATCGTAATTGCGGGGTTTCTCAGGCACCGTTAGGTAGTCCGGGGTTCAAAGAGGAGCTCACGTATCCTACCTACTGCTGCGTACACTGCGTCAGCGTACAGAAAAATACAGGGGATGTCGATGTCCATCTCGATATCCGTTTTCCTTGGACGACGTCGTCTAGAATACTTATTTTCAACAAGTGGCGGCTGCCATGCTCGCGGCGTTCCTGTTCGTTACGTAGACGGGGAGCCGCCCCAACGCCTGTAACCACCTCCGGCTGTACCTTCCTTCCCGCCCGTGCCTGCTTTAGACTTTCCGTCCCATGCTTCCTAGGTAGGTAGGTACCATCGATGCGTGCTTCATGAAGGAGTGGAAAACCAGCGGCACCTGCCCCTGAAATCTCCAGCCTAAACGCTGGTCGTTCCCGTCGTGTGACAAATTGGTTGCCGTAAGGTAGCTTTTCAATCTCCACGCAGGGTCTTCTCCAGTTCCGCTCCTATGTAAAACGAAAGTTGCGGGGCTTCCTTGTACAATGTACTTAACCCCCCATGACATCAGACACACAGGTACATGCCTAGGATGGCGGTGACTTGCCACAACTGGGAATAGCTTCGTGTTACATTTCGAAGCACTGGCACCTTTTCCGTCCGAGATAAGTTCGGTTTTGTAACGCATGTGTGTGATAGTCAGTGACGGTTGGCAAAAATTGGCCGTTAATCTCCGATGCCCAATTCGGGGCCATCCGCCAATCGCCAAGAACCCCCCCCCCCCCCCCCCGTCTGAAGGTTGAAAACCACCATCAAAATGAAAGAACGGAAGCGTGACAAACTCAGAATAGGGAACAATTCAGTCAAACTTCTGGTATTTCGTGTATTCTGTACATTAGATTCACGATAGAGCTCGTCTTTCTCGCCATGCTGCAGACCGTTACAACATCGATCCAAGAGGAACCAGTGTCGAAACTCTCCTTACCCACGCTCACCACGATATCCCATCACCTCGTGTGCCTCGTGTGGCGGGCTCCTGGCGGCCGTGTTGAACGAAGGGGATTTTGTCCATGCGTATGCATTTTCTGATACGAGGGCGCTGACTCGTTTGGGTCGCTCAGACCTGACCTCTTAGCTTCTTTATCTTTTTCCTTCCAAAAAAAGTTCTTGCTTTGGACATTGTACGTGGGTGATCGATGCCACACATCTCAGCACGCTCGGATGGGAGCTTATCCGAAAATCTGATCTGTATGCCTTCTATATTGTTGATTTTGCTAGGCTGTCCAAGTGGACAGGCACGCAATAATGATGCATATTTATAACCGGAGAAGGAGAGGTACACAAACAAGCCTCGAGGCAAGAGAATCTATCTTCTTGAGAATGACCACGCTGATCCATGGAAACCCAACCCTCCTCAGATCTCAGAAGTGCATTGTAGGTATATCCTCCTCTCAGAAACCATTAGGTTGCTCATGTAGACGTAGAGGTTCGTAACCATTCCGTACCCCCCTTATCCTCGTGCCCTGTATCCAAGAATTTGCAAACCCAAGAAACCGCCCATGCATCCACATTCATCGTAACTATCATCAAAGCCCATTTACTACCAATCGCGTAACAGCCACCAAGTCCCAACACCCATAACCAATAAAGTAGCCAACACCAGCGCTCCCTCCTTCGTACTCCAAATGAACGCCGTCCACCCCACCACCACCTCCTTCCTCCTGGCCGCCGCCCTCCTCTCCCAAGCATGTACATCCACGGCGACCGGCATCGACACCCTGGGGTCCCTTTTCCATTCTTCTTCTACTTCCCGTTCGCTCTCACCCTCGCTAACTAAAGGTAGCCTCATCGCCTCCTCCCCCAAAACCGGCACCTTCGCCCTGAAGAACACAGGTCGGTGATCACTCGTCTCCACAACCGGCAGAGAATCGTACACTTCCACTTCCACTTTCACCTTTTCCCGCTCTGCCTCTGGCTGCTGCTCTAGCTCTGTTGTTGTCGTAACCCAAGGCGGGACATCCAAATACAAAACCCTGTCACACCACCCTGGCCACCGATGGCTCGCAAACCGCCACGGCACCTCCGGCACTCCATTCACTTTATCCCCTCTTTTCACCGCTTCCTCATTAACCGCCTCCCCCTTGACTGGATGGACGTCGTATTTATATGTCGGACCAAAGGTTATCGGCGCCTCGGAAAGGCCGTGCATAGTTCGTCCGGCTTCGCGCTCTTGGGTAAGTTGGTCACGAGGCAAAAAGTGGGAGAAGTGGTTGCCCGAGGAAGCATCGAAGGAAGGGTAGGTGGCGAGGGGAGGGGGTGTGGTGGTGTCAATGCGGTAGTTGAGGTCGCCAGCTAGGAAGAGGTGGGAGGTTGGTTTAAAGATGGAGATTTGTTGGAGGGTGGATTCGTGGGAAGCGTTGGGTCTGGGATTGTCGAGTAGGGGTTGGGCGTCAGAATCGCCATCGCCGTTTCCGTACGCGAGATCGGTGTGGTCGTCGGCATCGGCTGAGCTGCTATCCCGAGTACGAGCCACAGGCGCCGTGTCCCCCGCCCCAGACCTATCCGGCGTCGACCGCGCTGCTCGGCTTTCGGATGGGAACTTGCCGGCGGGCAAAACGCTGCGCGGGTTAGCGAAAGTCAGGTCTGACACGATGCTGCGCCAGTTGACGTTGCGCTTGTTGAGGTTCCATTCCATCGCAGCCAGGTGTGTGGCCACAAAGGTGAGTTCCGTCGTCTTTGCTTGTTCTGTTGTTGTCGTTATCGCGTTGTCATTGCCATCCACGACATCGCTCCAAGTAACCCGTAACCCTACCGCACCCTTGTTGCCCATATCCGCGGCACCAAATCCACACTCTGCTTCTTCGATCTGCTGGATCTTGGAAGGGTCGCGGGCAAAGAGCAGGATTGCTGTCATCCCTACGTTTTTGGCCCGGATGAGCTTGTATGGGTCACCACTGGCGCCATCACTGCTTGTCCCGTATTCATCGGCCTCTTCGAGTAGTTGTCCAGCTGCGAGGTTCAACGCCTCCCCGTACCGAGCGTAGTACGTGTTTAAAAAGTAAGGGCCGATGAAGGAGTAAGCCAGCGGGGCTACTTCTTGTAGAGAGCTGGATATCAATGGTGAGCGGAAGTTACAGCATCACTTTGGATTGGATGACTACTCACAAAACAACCACGTCCGGCAACGTATTGCCGTTCCCTTTTCCTACACCTTGCGCCGACAGAGCCGCTTTCAAGTGCGCCGCCCAAACGGCGACATTGATGAGATTCTTTGCGCAGTTGAAAGTGAGGATGAAGAGGTCAATAGTTGAGGGCGTCATTTTCCGCGATCGCGTAGCGAGGGTCGCGATGAGGGCTTGCTGAGTGCTGCTGGCGTGATACGCGCGTTTGTTGTTATTGGTTTCTCACCAAATGAAAGGTGCAGCTGTTGTTGTTATTGTTGTTGGAGAGGAAAGTGCGCTTTGGTCTGTTGACACTAAACGCCCCCGATATGTCAAGCACACTTAACGTTGAAGTATGGATAGATATCTCTGTGATGTATGTATGCTGGATCAACCGATATGAACTAGAGTCTAGAACCGAGTCCTCCGGAGCACAAGATTATGTGTTGCGCACGAGAGGTTGTCATGAATCGGCTGATTAAGATGCTGTTGAGGTATCGTTATGTGGGGTCCCGAGTGTGGCTTGGCTGGGACTAAATGTCTTGATTCCCTGCAGTGCCGTTCGTGTTGATCCAAGACGAGACGAAAGTTCAGTCGAATCCAACAATTCAATTGGTGGGGCGAAACAGGTTATCAGGGCGTAGTTTTATTCCAGTAAGGCCTCCGAGTTAATGAGTTGAAGTGTTGACGGTTTCTTGACTCTTGAAAATTTACGGAATCGAATAGTCCCAACACCAGATAGCTGAGCAGAGCGCTTGCCTTCAAGAGGTTGAAATGTGGTGAGAGAACACAAGTTGTTGAATCGAATCACGAACAAGGATTGAATCCGGGACAGGTATATCCAGAAGCCGCAAGCTATAAGTGATAAGTGCCGCATCCAATTTTTTAATTTCTTTTTTTTCTTCTTATTTATCATCATATCTTTCATGTTCCCATCGCCGCGGTACACCAGCCCTCATGCCATGATAGGATTATAGAAATGTTGTGATTGGACCAGAGGTGTGACGTAGACATTACAGCCTCTTTCAGACACCGCTGTTTCGCTTGTCTTAGGGTCAATTCGGCCAGCCCGTACGCTGGTAATCAAGGCTGAGCCGTCGGTGGCTTCACCAGCACATATAATCAATAACCCCATTTGGACAGACTAGAGAATTAGGTAATTGCAGAACAGCATGATTATCTTGCTCAAGGAAGCTATATGCACGCAGACACAATTTCGGCAACGGTCCAATATGGGTAAGATATAAGACGTGTATTAGGAGAACTAGCTTGAATTTTATGTTGCCCGAGCTCTTTCCACGTGGTGTATACCAGTCATATCCGTCTTGTCTCCATGATGTCAGCCAAGTCCCTGAAATATCCCAAGGTCAAAGCTCTCCCACAAAAGCAGGCGGCTGAAAGGTTTCCTTCTCTATATGCGGTGCTCCTGATATTTCGATTTGGGTACGAGGTCGTGAACGCGTAACCATCGTGTCGATATGGAGAGCCACCGCGCCAGCAGATGCATCCAGGAATCTTCAAACTGAGCTCAGAGGCTATCTCTGCTTGTCCAACCTAGAACCTCCAGCCGATCGAATTTGACAGGACCTCGCCGTGTCACTGAGCAGTGGCCGCGTTCACGGAATCTCCATCGTCTGGACAGAAACCTTGGCACATAGGCGCCATAGACCAATAACCACCCCGTGACCTGAACTCTGCTACATGATACCAAGCTAATACCAACTGACCAACGATTGATGTATATGACTTTCGCAAAAAGGTGTAACGCTTCGTCCCCTAATGCCTCCCCACAAGCGAGACCCGATGCGAGAGAAATGACACACCAAAAGGAAATCGTGCATAACAGTAAACGAAAACAAAACAATGGGAAACGGGATGCCGACTGGGAAGATGCTTATTGTTATCTCGCAACGACATGACTCGAACGAGACTTTTGCCATGAATGGCCCGTCTTGATCAAGCCGTATCTCATGACCGCTGCTGCAATTCCGACGGCATTTTGAACCTCGGCCCATAGAAAGGCCAAGGTCTCCAACTTCAGCACCCCAGAAATCCGGGATACTGGGCATGCCGTTCGTAAGGTCTGCGGTCAAATAGGAGCAAGACAGATTCGACCAAGAGTCGAACTGCACTGCCGCCATAAACCGAAGATCCGTCCGAGCCATGAATAAGGGCAGTAACTGATAGAGATGTCGAAGAACGAAGAGAAGCAATCTGTCGCAAGTAATCCGTCTGGCTGTGTAGAGGAGATGCATCGGTCGATGGTGCTGGCCAGGTACAGCCATCCGCTTCCACTCCATCCAAACGCTCGGGGGACGTTGGATGACGAGAGGCGGGTGCAGGAATCAAACCATTTGACCAATGCGCAATCTGCTACTCCAACAACCCGCCGAAGATCTTGTTCCAAGTAGATACCATGTGCGAGCAACCGCAGTCTCATTCCATAGGACGATACCTGCCGGCCACATGTCCGGAGCCAGCGCCTTGACCTTTAGCAGCCGAGCGCAGCCTATTATCGCAAACTGAACGTCAGCCATCATGTCAGCATTCTACCTCCGGCCAGCGTTATTGAGTACACCAAACTCGAAGGAAACAAGATTCCTTACTAGGAATGCTGGGCTAGGCTGGCAAACTCACATCCTGTCGCTGCCACCGACGGCACGGCTGGTCTCAGGTGTCTCGCCGGTCATGGGCTTCCTGGATCCGCTTCTCAGGGCCTGCTGAGGGTCCTTACGAGCAGCAGCCTGGGCCGCCTCCTTGGAGTCCGCAGGCTGGGGCTGGCTGGAGTTGCCAGCAGCCTGCTGGATAGCCTGGGCGTTCTTCTGGTACTTGTAGACGGTCCAGTCAAAGACGTAGTCGTACTGGAAACCCTCGCGGACGAACAGGTCACGGAAGATCTTGCGGAGATAGCTGTAATCAGGCTTGTCATCGAAGCGGAGGGAGCGAGTGTAGTTGAGGTAGATGGCAAACTCGTTGGGGAAGCCGCGGCAAAGAACCTCGGTAGGAGTGGTCATCTTCTTCTCCATGATGCGGTCGTACTTCTGCTTCTTGGTGGCAGCCTTAAGGCCCTGCCACGGGAGGGAGCCGCGGCAAAAGTAAAGCATGACGTAGCCAAGGGACTCCATGTCGTCACGGCGAGACTGCTCGACGCCGAGATGCGTGTTGATGGAGGCATAACGGGCAGTGCCAGTAAGGTTCTTGTTCTCTCTGTAAGGAATGTGGAAGTGAGTCTTGGGATCTCTGTACTTCTTGGCAAGACCAAAATCGATCACGTTGACCTGGTTGCCACGCTTGCCAATACCCATGAGGAAGTTGTCAGGCTTGATGTCGCGGTGGATGAACGACTTGGCATGGATGTACTCGATGCGGGAGATGAGCTGATCAGCAAGCAGCAAGACAGTCTTCAGAGAGAACTTGCGGTTGCAGAAGTTGAACAGATCCTCCAAGCTGGGGCCAAGAAGGTCGAGGACCATGGCGTTGTAGTCACACTCAGTGCCGAACCAGCGGACAAAGGGGATGCCGACGCCACCGGCAAGAGACTTGTAAACGCGGGCCTCATACTCTAGCTGAGGGTGCTTGGCCTTCACGCTCTCCAGCTTGATGGCAATCTCTTCACCGGAGATGATGTTGGTGCCGAGATAAATGTCGCCGAAAGAACCAGAGCCGATCTTGCGACCGATCCGGTACTTGTTACCGACGCGGAGATCCTAGCCTTCCAGTTAGCAGAATGCAACCTTTGACGTTGGCCACCAGAGGCCTAGTAGGCCGTGGTGGTTTGGAATTGACGGGATAGGCGTACCATGGTAGTCATGTTTGCGGTTAATAGGGGAGAAAGACGGATCCCAGAAGATCAGTAACTATAGCCGATAGATGTCAGTAAAAGGGCCATCAAGGTACGCATGCGTAATGATGTCGAACGCTGAGCTGTCGAGAAAGGCCGGTGTCGTCCCAGGTGTTTGGGCGGGAGTCCTTGCCCGGCTCGGTCACAATCGGTTGCTCAACTGCTCCATGAAGTGGCCTATGTGTCAATGTTGACGGCAACATTTCCAGAAACCTCTGCAGACACATCCACATCGTGCATCGCCCTGGAAGAGCTTCTGGACGGCGTGACAACACTGTCCATCAGGGCTATGGGGACACGGACGCGTTCAACGATGGCCTTGGCGACGCTGCCATCCTGGATGAGCATTGTAGTGATGCCATTCCCACCATCATGCCAAGTAGGTTGTCGAGGCTATTGAAAAGCCTATCAAATCGGTGTCGTTGACCGATGGCGACGGTGTGCATCCGGGTAAACAGCGGGCAAAGGCGGCCAGCGCGGGCAGATTGGTTGGCGGACGGACCAACAATCAGCTCACCGATACATGGCGGCAGCTGAGTGGAGCCACCACAATGCGTGCAGCAACCTCCCTCGCTCGCTGGGAACGACGACCCGTCTGACGGAGATGATGATGGAAGTTTTGACTCACTCTTCGGCGGGATGTGTTCTCCTTTTGTAGACGGTCGTCGCAGACCGAACGCTGTGCTCAAGGGTCGTCGGGACCAGGATGGCAATGAATAATCGAGAGGGGCGTGCGTGCCGAAGAAGGCTGCTTAAGTGATGTTGGAGCGTCGGGGGCGATGAAATGCAGCTCAATCTGTACGGGTATGTGTTAAAATGCAGTCGAGACGAAGCGTGCAGCGACAAGCTGATGGACGCGGGCTTGGTGTTGATGTATGGTGCAGCATGCGGGGGGGGGGGGGGAAAACAAGAGATTGTTTTGGTGGTTGGGGTAGGTTCTCTTACCGTCGTCGTCGACGCCGGGAATTTTTAGGTCGTCGGTGGTGAGACGGGGGGCGAGGGAAAGGACGATGTGAAGAGGGAAACGAGAAGGGAGGAGGAGGCAGTTTGGTGACTGGGACCGACTGGGACTTCTGGACAGCCGACCGACCTGGGGGACTGGGGACTGGCAGGATTTGAGACGGCAACGCCAAGTGCCAGCCAGGCTCGCCAGATCGACCAGGCCCAGCCAGCGCGCGCTCTTTTGGTTTGGTTCTTGGCGGCATCCAGCTGGCGAACTGACGGGAAGTGGAGGAGCTGTGATCCACCGCCGCCATCCACAGTGTCACAGTGCGGGCCAAGCAATAAGCCGGACACAGTGCCAAGGTGAGCGAGATGGCAAAAAATGACTGGAGCTCTCACTGCACCGTCGGACAGCGAGCCACCTCAGGCAAGGGCCAGGCGTCCCAGGCCTGCCAGGGCATTGGAGGGCGGAGTTTCATGTGGCTTCTGGGCGCGCCCTTTTCTCTGGCAATGTCCAACTGTCATCCAAAGATCTCCGAATGCAGGCTTGCCTCTCAAACAAACAAAATCTGCTGATTTGCAGTTCCCCAACAAGGCAAGACGCCGGCAACACCTTACGACGGCAGGATAGGACGCGGGCACTGCAGTGGACATTGTGTGGGCAAGGCAAACGTGCAGCGGTAAGGTAAGGTAACCGAAAGGCTTATACTTGATAATGCGGGCAGGACCGCACCGCACCTACCTCTTTTTTACGAAGGAAGGCATACATACACCGCGCCTCCCATATTACGCCCTGTGAGTGTGCAAGAGGTCGGAAGGCTCAGCATTTTATTAGGCAGAAACTGGACGGGGTCCAATGGCCAATCCAGTGCCAAAGTGCCTGCCTGCCTTCAGTTCGTTCTCTTGCTGTATTGAGAGTCTGTGTTGTGTCATATTGGCTTGGTTGACTTCCGGTCCCAGAATCAAATACTAATTCTGACTGGTAACCCCTTACGTCTGTTAAGCTCCGATACGCCCAAATACATTACACCTCACTGCAGCTTCATGTGTCGGGTGTACAGACACGAATACGTTAAAACAGCAACTGCGACAAATACGACATCCATATCCCATCCGATATCAGCCTCGAAGAGAATTGAACGGCACTTTGATCAAGTCAGGTGCCTTCTCTGACTACTTTAGAACACTACGCAGCACATATTCTGTGACCAATGTCCCGCTTTTCCCCCGTTCACAACTGCATCATTGTGAGGTTTCACTATGGAGACTATACGACAGACGAAATGCAGGAGCCCTCTTCCAAAAGATCAGACGAAGGGACCAAAACACAAGCAAGTTGCATCGTTCAACCATGGCGGGATTGACAGCTCGGTGTAGTGTACATAGTACATACTGGGTGCGACAGGGCTCTGTACCATAATCACACAGACAGTCGTTTGCAAAGCGATCAACATTCCCCACCCCGTGGGACAAAACCTCTGCGACTGGCGTCCCGACAGCTTGGAACATACCGAACAAAAGCGCCCTTCCTGTCATCTCCTCTCATAGCTTCCTCACAAGGCCCCAAGAGTTCCGTGCTAGATATGCAAAGAACCTACGTCAAGTGGTTGGCGGCAGCCACGGGAGAGCCTATCAAAGCGGTCATGACAAGCCATATTGTTTGACGGGCGCTTGCGCAGTACACTTAGTGCACACAGAAGCCGTCCACAGAGCCTACACCGAGAACTGTCAATATAAAATCTCAAAAACCGCTGCCGAAGATCACGGGTCCAGTGGACCTCTTGAAAAGAGCGCACTGTGTCGTATATTTGGAGGACGTTAGGCGCGGCTGAGAGGCCAAGCCCTCCATGTCAGCGTCTCACTGCTCTTGCAAGTACACTCGCTACTATCCTCGCTGCGATGACCAGCAACCTCCGTCCGAACCCCTCAGTCCATCATTCAATAGTGTGTTCTGCGAATTACCAATGGAAGACATACATTCAGAAGCGGCAGAGCATTCAGTCCTCACAGGGAAAGGGCTACACATATCCTTCCATTGCTCATATTCGGTCTGCCGTGCTAGGGGTACCTGGTCGTCTCCAAGACAGTGCCCGGAATTTCCATCCCCCTGGCCTTGCAGATACTACCGACGTGTATCTTCCAACTACACTACACGTACAAGGCGGTGTCGGAGAAAATCCTGTTCAATCAACCGGCTCTACCTGCATCTTCATAACTTGCAGTCTTGAGAAATATCAGCAGCTTAGGAACTCTCTATCTGAAGCTGTCAGAAGCTATCAAGAACCTCAGCTCAAACCTTTCCGTGGGCCGACAACGAAGTCACAGAATACACCCGAGGCATAACGGAGCCAGCCTTAGGTCCGCCGGTGGTTCGCCTCCGCTTTGCTGCCCAAAACGCGACCCAAGGGGCAGACAAGGGTGGCACTGATTTCCCGTGGCTCGATCTTTGAAAGCGGCAAACACATGCCATGATCCCTGCGCATAGCAATGCCCAGATTACCAAAGTGTTTGTATCAGACGACATGCCAGTTGGAGGGGCATTGACACTAGAACTGTTTTTTTAATAAAGAAAAAAAAAACAAAAAAAAAACTAAATATCATGAACCAGCTTCGTCAGTGTGGCTACACCGCCCTGACCGCCAACTGCAACACAGTAATCCATTACCGACCCTTACCCATGCCTGCCATGCTGTTCAAGGTTAAAATCGGTAGTGTACGGACGGAAACGGAAACGGAAACAGACAAAGGAAGAACATGCGCCCGATTCTAGAAGCACAAGGCGGCTTGTCTGCAGACAAGGTGAATGATAACACCAGTTCAAATTTCTCACCGATACCCTCTGGATCCTCATTTGTTTTGGTATGAAAAACTACTTCCCAACGGGTCGTGTGTCGGGAGATGGGCCAGAATCTCTAAAATTTCGGAGATCGCCAGTTCCAGGTTGCCCGGTTGCATTCTGGGACACATTTCCTCTCCGGGAACATACCCGACATTTAGGTAACGAAACCTGTAGAGGTTGGTTGTTGGGGGATTCACCATGACAGAGACTCCAACTTGTTCCAACGTCCCGGATCGTAACCCATCAGTCTGTCACTCCTCGTGTTGACCCAGCGAATTTGGCCAATATCCTCATCGGACCCGGACACACCTCCCGCTAATGATCCACCATAAGACTTTCAACAGACACTTCACGGAAGATCTACCGCCCCGTAGGTTGGGTTGTTGGTGAGTGTATGCATCTGTTCGGTTCCCAATCACCAACGGACAAAACGCCGTTGTGTCTCGACACCGCCGATCATTCCCCATTCCAAGCTTCCTTGCTTTCACAGAACAAATGGCGAAGAGATTCTTCACCCATCAGCTGACGGCTTTTGATACAAAACTGTCGTGGCACGCGACAAATGTGCGATTGGTCAAGAAAGTGACCTAAGACCGCCCAAACAGCAGAGCAGAATGGAAGTGAGTTACGTAGTGTCCTAGAATTAGCCAACTAAAAAGACAAATTGTGTTTAAGCTACATACCTATTGCAAGTGGGCTCGTGGGTAAGCGGTACTGTTAAACAAGACGCCATGGTTTGAGTGCGGGTAAATACTCCGGCTCCCGTACAAGACTGATATACCATGTTCTTCAGTCGTTCAAGAGTTGTGTCTCTTGTTGCCGAGATTTGGCCACCCCCGCAGATAACAAGGAGAAGAATCACCAACGGAAGAGAAAACATGGACGTCACAGAGCAGCCACTCAGGTCAATACTTGCCATCGCTGGGAGCCTAGGTATCCTCGAATCTGCTTCAATCGGGCAATTCTGATTACATACCGGCTCCTGCCAATTTCAAGCCCAGCGGCAGCCCGAGCTTTCCCACAAGAATAGGCGAAAAAACCAGTCGGAGAAAGTCGCGCATTCGTCTTTATCACTGGGTCCTAAAAGCTGAGTGAAAGCATCATCTCAGAATGTGGGCTTCATGGAATGTGTTCCTGATGTAGTATGTTACGTACACTTGGCTCTCTTGGTCCTTTTCGGACGAGTGTCTTGCTTGCAGTGGCTGGAATTATTTTGACACTTGCCTGCAATTAAATGGGCATACGCCAAGACGGCAGGTGTACCGAACGTTGGGTACCTGGATATCGACATGGAAGGTGTGTGCGGGAGGTAGCCAGGGATGACGGGTTCTTCTTTTTGACGGACGGGAAGTACCCTGGACTTGATACCTGCCTCTATACATGGAACAAAGTGTCTTATTGCTGTGCTCGTTATCTGATACTAAGCAATTCGCGTCGTATCTCTCTCTCATAAGGTGGTGGAGTAACTACTACCTTGTACAGACTGAAAGCATCAAGAATGTTGATAGCTTTATGTCTGGAATGCTATTGTCCCAAGATTCGGCCTTAACAAAAGCCCATGGACGAATACCGTCGGGGCGAGGACAAGTCAAGAAAGGCGGAGATAGTAGTGCCTACTACCTGTCCGCTTTGACGAGAGCTCTATCAAATTCTCCCCTAGGGTGACCTCATCACCCGATACTCACATCCACTTACCTACCTACCTATGTTCCGGGGACTGCGTAGGTAGTGCTCGTAAGTACCTAGGAAGTACATCTAAGCTAATTCAATCAGGATTCTGCTGCTACTACAAGCATACAATTCATCTACGTTCCCGAACATTATGTTCAAGTAACATTCCGTTGGTTGATAGGTATGGTGACCAAAGAAGTCGAGGTCAGTGTTCGAAGAGGTGAGAGCTTAGAGGTAATCTAGCTGCACACCTCTTGGGGATATTGAAAGTCATGCGGGGCCGATCCCTCGTTGCCGTGTTTCGTCAGCACATAGCAGTGTCCAGTATAGTTGAAGAGACTCCTCCTTCAACACTCATGTACATATTCTTTTCTGGTACATTTATTACACACACTCACCTTTCAGAGCCAGGCTGGTGTTCACAAGACGAATTACCCAGCTGAGGTAGATTGTTTTCATAATTAGAGGTAGATTCTGTGAAACTTCCATAGGGTCGTCGCATTTCTAAGTGATGTACCTACTCATTCGAGTTCTTCTACCGACAATAGGTAATCAGGATCCACCTTCTGTATAGTGTTATGGTGAACTCCATCCTCCCCTGCAAGAATGTCACAATGACCATTTATGGGTATAGGCCTAGACACACTCAATATGTAGATCTCCAAATGTGATTTGTATACCTCTATCTAGGGCAAAGAATGCGCGAGTGGTTATGGACTAGCCAACTGATATTAAGTAATTCTCCATATCCAGTATATCACCAGTGAGATAGCAACACATCGACATGATTAACTTGCTAGGTGAGCTGAGGTAGTGACGGTGGAAGCCCTGAGAGGTTGTTCTCAGAAGTACAGTTCTTTTTTTCTTTTCTTTTTTTTTTTTTCTTGGCTCTTTTGTGTCAAACAGAGACCAGTAAAGGTACCTACTTATGACAAGATTTATAGTAGACCTCACTCGTTTTATATCTGCTTTATCATTGTCATGCTTTGTGAGGCGTGTCTTGTTATCACAGTTTTGACTCTAGTCTTTCCGTCCATTAACTCTCCCTGCTTTTTCTCAAGGGGTAGTTGGTGAGACTGAGGCCCTCAAGTGGAAACATTCCCATTTAGCCATTGCTATTCACATTCTAGGTTCTTGGCACGAATAGCTTCACAGCGCGGACCCCATCGTGATGTAGATGATTGAGAGATTGTTGAAAAGAGGAGAGGGTGTATTCTCCGTCACTGCCTGGCGTCTTCTAACGTTAATCTAATCTTTAAAGCATGCTCTATCTGTGTGTAAATATGAGCTAGATTAAAAATTGCCGCTCGAATTCAGCATATCAATGGAGTCTCGGAACACATCGGCGAGCCTTCCTATGCCCATTTGAGACTCAACAATTACTTGGAGTTCAACGTGAACTTTTGCTAACAAGCCCAACTGTGTAGTATCCAGTCCGGTTTCTTCTTAAGTGTTGAAATGCCAGCAGTCCTTTGTTTAGTGCAAGTCCAACTGTTTAACTATGCTTGAACGCACGCAAGTTACAGTAGTGAGAACTTCTTAGACCTTCTCACTAACAACGTGTTACTGCCTGTCTGCGTTTAATGTAATATGAGCTGAGCCGCGGGCATATCAGCGTTCGAAGGGTATTTTGTGGGAGGGGGGGCTTGTCAACTACTTTCCCGAGTTTCTTCAGTCCAGCGGTTTATAACAATCCACTGTGACATTCTGTCTTGAGTCACCATCCAATGTCAGCTTACTACATCACTTGGGATAATAGCGCTGTGGTGTACGTGCTACTTTACTGTATAGCGGAACAGCCAAACTGACGCACGCTTGTATGGTAGCGAGTCGAGGACGAGGTTGATTAGACCTCCACTGGATTACTCGCAAGTCACGGTGTGAATAGAGACCACAGGAGACATCAAAATTCTCCGGTCTGTACACTTCCACTTTGTATTCCCTGAAGGCAAGATAGACAAGATAGGTAGACCCTGTGACCCCAAGCGTCTACCTTTTCCGAATTGCGCCAGCCGAGACCGAATTTGGGGAGGTCTAGACAGATGAAGACAAGGCCATAACGCTACATATATCTGAGGCCCTTACCATCAAAGCGGCTTTGATATATGAAGATGCTACCCGACAATTTCTCCTCGAGTGCAAGGGGTCTCAGAGGTGCTTGTGCGGCCGAAACCTGGGAATGTCGAGAACAATCACCCTTAGTAATTCACTTCGTGGGCGCAGATATGCCAGCGGGTTAACGTATATCAAATTGCATATAGGCACACGTTGTTAATAAAAAAAGCCCAAATATTGCCAGTTGTTGTAATTTCACCACACAGACCTGCTGGCATATTGGCGCCTGCCCAGGAAGGGAATTTGTGGGGAAGCGTGTTTGCGCGTGTCCCACGTTTCTTCGGTAGGGACGTAGAGGTAAAACCCCCAGGGCCGTATACTGCATAGTAGACGATCATGGACGCCGTTGAGTATGTCCGTATTCCGGTTTCGGGTTTGGCATCACTCAGGCTGCTGCTGTCTTCATTTCTGCAAGTCGAAGCAGAGATATGTTGAAAGAAAGCGGCGCGACCTGAGAGGTACGTGCCATGACCTAACATAGCCGTACCTGCCCGACTGCCCCTGTGCCTGGCGCCTCCCGCTGTATGCACCCCACAAGAATAACCTAAGGCCAGGAACGTGAACACTGCAATGAGCGGGGCCTTTTGCGGTACTACATTGTAAGAACTGGAAAGTGCCCCCCCAGGCCCCTTTGTGCACTATGTACGGCGGTCAATATCTTCTTACGTTAGTCCCAATTATGAGCTGGTCCGAGCTCCCAGCCACAGATACACTTGTTATCAGCCCTTTGTCGTAGCTACGTTTGCAGCCCATACGAAACCCCATGTTTTATCCGTTCATCTACCTCAGCAATGATCCTTTTCTATCATCCCTTTCTCATTTCTTTTCTTCTTCATCCATTCATTTTTCGAGGAATCGGAAGCATCCAATTGCACTTTGACCTTGCCCCAATGAATTCCCCAAACCATCCCAACTCTCCCAAAATTTGGAGAACTAGTGACGGATCCATTTGTACTGTGACGCAAACTCCCTGGCGTCCTGATTTGGCTACTGACGCTCGTGGACTCTTGTTCATTGCTTGCGATTACTTTATGGCTTCATTTCTTCGGGGAGTTCAATTGGAGTCGAGGTTCAATTAGCGTTAGAGTTCGAGAGTCACCCCCCTGCAGCTGACGGGGAACCTTCTTCTACCCAACTTTTTCCAATCAAGCCTAACGCAAACATTGACCGCCGTATCCTTGGATGTTGACCCCTTTCTTGACCGAAGATGATTCTTTGCCCCCTGTTCCCCGTTGGCGGCTGATAAGAAAGAGGCAAAAAGAGGGAAATTGTCTAGTTTGGTTCCTGCCTAACTTCTTCTCGGAGACTGTCAACTGAAATATGGGGTAGGATTGAGCGGTGCAGGGGTCCCTTTTCAAGGGCCCAAATGTATTATTTTCGCAGTGATTGCAGTGACTACGCTACGCACAGGTATCACCATTTCCTGTCCCCTGTATAGCCTCATGTCGACTCTGCTTGTCAACTCATCCTTTCCGGACTCGGTGACAAAATACTCGGCGCAGAGACTGGGGGCCGTTCGTCCTCGGTTGTTCGGATCCTAAGCAAGTTTGAGGCATCTCTAGCATTGCAGATCCAAAACCCAAAACACCATTGGTTGTTGGAACAGCCGAAGACGAACGGCCCCAGTTTCTGCGGTACTGCATGGCAGGATGGCTCTCATGCAGCGACTTCCTGTCACGGCTTGAACGGTCCTCTGCCTCAAAAATAGATACATGGGACATGAAGCTGGCCTTTTTCCAAAGGAGGGTTTGAACTTGAAACCGGGCGGGAAAGCACGCGGTGAGAGCTTCACTGGAAGCCCAAAAAAAGCAAGACAGCTGCTAATCGCTTTCCAGCTGCTTCCACATCTCCTTCACGTGGAATCGAGCAATGTGGGGAGTTATTCAAGGAGGAAGCCAGTTGGTGATTTTCGCACAGCATCACCACCGTAGGAAGGTGTTGTCTTGGGTGATACGCGCGTGTTGAAACAGCAGCTCGGACTCGGTGGGAAAGTTGCATTTCATTCGGCTCCGATGGCTGGAGTGACTGAGTGCTCCGTAAGATCTCGTCAAGATGGGGATCCCCAGTTTGGAAACACCCTAACCTTATCCACGTGAAGCCCAACTCGGTTTTATTGCTCAAGTGCTTCTTTTTCATTGCGACCGGCAGCGGTTGTGGGGCTGGCCACTCAGAGCTCGAGTTGACCATGACCGCTACCTCTAGGGATCTTGGGACCTGGGGTTCATACCGTCTCTTTCTTCCATGGAATACAACGACAACATTGAGACTGAGCACGACATTGTTCTTGCAGACGGACCGATGTCAACACGCAGATGCTACTCACGTGGCATTCATCGGACCATCTGAACGTCGTTTGGACAGACGGGCCGCCCATGTGAGAAAAGAACAGGACGGGAAAATTCAACATGACAGAAGTGCCGCCAAAAAAAGCCCATCTTGCAGCTGGGGCGTGCAGTGGTGTCGATGGCCTCCCGTCGATGGCCCGTCGATGGAACATTGATGGAGAAGCCAGGGCGAGATGGATCTTGCAGGCCAAGCGTGGAGATGATCCCAAAGGGGTATAGCCGCCCTGGCAAGAGAAGCCACCAAGGCACCTGGCATGAGAGCCGGACAACGAATCTGGAGATATGCTTCAGTTGGGCATTTAGTCTCATATTAACTGACATGAGAGATCAGCCGGTTGCCGCCGTTCAGAGCGAAGTCCGAGTTGCACAGATCGTCATTTTCTCCAAAGCTGTGCCTGTTCAAAGTGGCTTCATCTTGCTTTCTTTTTCTCTCTTCTCTTTTTTCCTCCACATCTGAAGAAGAGAAACCCATAATTCCCCGCAACAAACATCGTCACCACCCGCACCGCCGTGGTCACCTGTCGCTCTTTGCGCAAAGTGACCTGTGACCATCCGTTTCTTTATATTGCCGTGATCTGTGTACCGCGCTGGCCGCGCTCAGCTAATACCTACCTACTCGTGGTCTTGCACCAGAGGCGGTTTCTACATCACACTGCTTGTTTACTCTTTCCGTGAGATCATTTCCATCCAGAAAACAAACAGGCAAGATAAGATACATTAAAGGGTGAAGCGAGACCCTTTGGCAATTCGGTTGGGGATTGCTCATTGCGCTCCCCTCGCCCATCTCCACCGCCTCCGCCTATCAAGTAACAGCCGGCACGGGAACCCTCGTCTGCCCACCCCAGGACTTTCCAAGAGAAGTCGGTCGATTCCCGTTGCAATCTCCTTTTTCGGATCGCTCGCGGTCACTCTGCCCGCATCTGCCCGCCGAAAGACGCTGCCACTGGCACTGGACACTACTGCTGGGAAGTCAAAGTCGACCTCGCCAGCACAATCCCTTCGCTCTGGTCCTCCCTTTTTCCTCTCCTTCTGTTCGCACTCCTCCGGACTGCTTGTCACAGGACATCCACACCAAGGATCGATATTCGCACTCCCTTTGTGCTTGATCGCGTCCACGGCCTGGCACCACCCCGTATACATCCCGCCGTACACAAATACAGGACCCTCCTTGCTACACCTTACCATTACCCCCCGCGACAGCGATCGATCCTGGCCGGTCGACGAGAAAGAAGCATTCCAAACTAATTACTCTTATTTTCGCTCCCTCTCTCATTCATCCCAAACACTACCACTACTCCCCAGCCCTGCGCCGCCGGCTCCAGATACCGCTCAGCCTCGAGCCCACCAAGTCTCGCACTCCCATCGTCCGTCACCTTGCAGTGTCAGCCGACCCGAAATCAAGTCCGCTTTTCGCAACCACGCCTCAAAGAAGAAGCCGCCCGCCCGCTCGTGTCACATCACTGGGACCGATTCGGAACCCAGGGACGTCGGAAACAACAGGGAGAAAGATAGACTTTTCAGATTGAAAAGTGTCGCTAGGCCACGGCCACTTCGGCATCAGAACAGGAAGCGCGATCGAGCAAAGCAATCGATTTGGGAAGCAGTGCTTGCATATTTGTAGTGAACCATCCTTCACGGCATTTCACTTCAAGAACCTGCGCAATCGGGTTTGATCGAGTTCAAGGTCGAGCGCCAATTAAGAAACACACACCGGCTGTGGCAGCGTTGCCTTGTGTGGCAAAACACAGCCCTTCACGACTCATCATCCAGTCGGAACCCGCGGCCGTTGGCTGATTCAGGTTCCAAAGGACATCTGAGATCGACCTGTTGGCTGCCAGTTCTTTTTATACTTGGCCAGGGACAAACCATCCATCACCTCCTCCCGGCAATTCGTCCATTCTGCAAAGCCAAGTGCGCAACCCGAGCTTCTTATCTGGTATGACGCGAGCCCACGGCACGGCAACCCAGAACCGCAAGACGCTTTAAAGACGTGTATCACAGACCGCGCGTCCGCATCCCGCAGCACGCATCCGGAAGCGATACGGCACCATACGGCACCTGCTCAGATAGCTCAGACCTACTACCTACAAACCAGCGTTGGTGGCCACACAAACCGGGCAATCCAACAACCACCAGCATCAACACCAGCCGAACGACGTGCACACCTCTGCATTCCAGCAACCCTCCCCCCCCCCTTTCCCCAACCATCACAAGTTAGCCCACCATGGTCTTTTTTCAGTCGGAACAGAATGGTGAGTATCTGGTTTCCTTTTATATCTTTCCACAGAGCACCCGACCCTGGGCGATCTGCTCCCCCTTCTACCCCTTTCCCAAACACATGGCCCCCCGTTTGCATGGCTTTGTTTAGCGGCCCCCTTCAATTGCAGCAGAATAAAAACGGCCGATCCACACCCATTGGCGTGTTGTGAAGGTTGCCGCTTTTCCCACTTCCCGGTTTTTTTTTTGTCCATCTCTGTTCCATTGGGGGGTCTCGGCTGGTCTCTTGGCTGTCCTAGGCGCTACCTGGGTTATCAGTGCGCTCCGCTGTTGAGTCCGCTGTGTCATGTCGAGGAGATTGCCGTTTCATATCCCTATCACAAGCGTCACTTGCATGCATGGTGCCGCTGCCCCTAAACCCACCTTTTTCTTCCTTGATTGATGGCTTGCTGACGCTTTGGGTTTTCCCCCTGACCTGGGATTTAGATCAGCGGTCTGCTGCTGGCTTGTCGCTCAATTCAAACAATCCTTTTCGCAACCGTGACCGCGCCTCTCCCACCTCTTCAGGACCTCAAGTATCTCCATTCGACGATCCCCCTCCGAGACCTACCTCGCGGAACCCTTTCCTCGATATTGGAGCTGCCAACAGCGCTCGTCCGATTGCACAAACCAACCGATCAGTTTCCGACACAATGTCTGGCTTTGACAAGAGGTCGTCTGCCACGGCCGAGGACCTGTTTGTAGGTTGCCCCAATCCTTCCACCTGCGGCTGTAACAAGTCACAAGCAGCCCTCGTTTGCGGGGTGTCATGGAGCCAGGTTGATGTCGTACCGATTGACTGACATTTACTTTGTAGGCTTCCATCACGCTTGATGACAGACCTTCTGGCTCAAAGCCACCCCCGCCGCCGGTCGCCCGCCGACCTGTCCCTCCCCCAGTAGCCAAGTCCAGAGGACCTCCTCCCGCTCATCGCCCCTCTCGCTCTCAAGAGGAAGATGTTCGCTCCAGGAAGCCTCGTGGAAACGGAGGTAGCGGCACACTCATCGACATCGACTCTCCCCCGCAGCAGCGAAGAACAGAGAGGCGTCCGCGCAGGAACTCGGATACGTCTGTCCTCGACTTGACCGAGGATGAGAAGGAGCAGAGGGCTCGTGATGCCAGGCGGCGTGAGCGTGAGCGTGAGCGTCGCCACCGTGAAAACAAGGAGAAGAAACCCACCAACCGCAAGCTCGACATCATCGACCAGCTTGATGCCACAAGTATTTACGGAACCGGAAGTGAGTTGTCCCAATATTCGAGTCTGCTCTCCAATTTTAACAGAATTGATCAACAGTGTTCCATCACGATGGCCCATTTGATGCTCTTAACCCCCACCGAAACAAGAACGGAAGTCGACGTGCTCCTATGGAAGCCTTCCCTGAAGGCTCGTTGAACAACAGTCTGGGTGGTGCTGGACCTTTGAACCCCCGACCCGATCACGCCACATTCATGGGTCAACACGACGAGGAGGCCTATAGAGATTGGACTACCAGGGACAATGGCCTTCCGTCCAAGAATGAGCTGCCCGTCTTTGACCCCACTTCCCGCGGTAGCGCCATGCACGGCGACGAGTCCCTGGGACTTGGCACTTCGACTTTCTTGGAGGGCACACCGGCTGCGCGTACCGCGATCCAGCAACGCCAGGACGAGCTCGCTCAGGAGTTGACTACCAACGGTCTGGCACGCAAGAAGTCCCTTGCCCACCGGATACGCAACATCAACAAGAGCACCTCCCGCGAGCGAGAGTTCCAGTCCCTAGGCAGACTCAACAGCGCAGATTACGGGTACACAAGATCCCCCCCAGGCGACGGTGGTAGAACTTCTAACAGCATGAATACCCCCAACTCTGAACGCAACCCCTTCTTTTCAGAATACAGCCAGGGCAAGGGAGGAGAGGAGGGCTTTAGTGTGCGGAAGACCGACAACAACAGCCCTAGAGGCAACATGGAGCGCCGGGCTACCACGGATGCGGCCATGACCCTCGAGGAAGGACAGCAAAAGCCAACTGGCATTTTGGGCCGCATGAAGAGCTTGAAGGGCGGACGGAGGACCCGCCCGGCCCCTCCCGGCCCTGACGCTGGTCCTGTGCCCTCGCAATATGCGTAGAAACGAGGATTTGTGGGGTGAACGGCGAAATGGTGACACGAGCTCGCATCAAGACGTGAAGCGGAAATTTGCTGAGTTGTTTTACGCCAATATTTGACGTGAGGAATCGCGAAGCACGATATATGGCTCTATACACGGCCGCTGGGATGGTTCGAGCAGGACCTCCGTTCTGGGCAAGGGTTGTTTCTCGGTAGTCACATTGGAGGAATTGATTGCGGCATGCAGGAAAACTCCTGTACAAAAAAATTGCTAATGTTTTGCTTTTGGTGCGCAAATAATGGGAGGAGAGTAACAGGCGTGCTCGTTGGGACCGCCCCTCCTATGGTGCTCTTATTATCTTTCTTTTCTCTCTGTCTGTTTAGTTTTTTGTTAAAACGTCAATGGGAGTCGACGATTCCTTTTATAGGACGGTTGTTTTTTCGCGGTCGTTTTTTTTTATTTTATTTTTTTTTGCATTGTTTCCTCCTGCAGCTGCTTTCGACGAGAATCAACGCACAGTACCATACCAAGTTCACCTCGCACATGATTAAGGACATTACCTTTGGAATTCTACGGTTTACTGTCCTTGAACGAACATGGAATAGTGTTTGTTGTATGTATGTATTATTTGACATTTGAGAAAAGGAATGATGGACTGTGGTGCATCAAGAGATTTGCAATCATTGACTGATGGAGATACTTTGCCCATGTGTCGTGATAACTCGTTGCTACAGTGACGAATTGAAGTTTTTCTAATTCGTGATTCTTGAAGCAACGCAATTTGCATGTTGTCTCCAACTCATCCATTCTTTGTACGACAGATTTTGGCTTTCACTAAACAACCAAGTCCAGTCGCATAACAAACCACGTCGAAACTGCTCTACAGTACCTAATGATAACAACCCCTCACGCAGCCCAACTTTGTTTTTTTCTTTTACGACGGAACTAACTCTTACCCACACAATCACCGAAACATCACCCTTCTTCGAGCCACACCATTACCACACAGAAACTATACTCGAGTGGAATCAAGTCATGACCACCATCCCCATACCCAGCATCCGCAAAACCAGCAACCGCAACGCATCTCACCCATTGCACCTTCCTCCAACACCTTCAACGCTACATCCCCTCCCCGCCTCCCTGCTCCTCTCCCGAGATCCCAGACTCTCACGGCTGCTGACCCACGATCGCAATGACTTCTTTTCCACCGGCTGTCGCGAGCTCGACTCCCATGTTCTCCTCAACGCAGGACTCAACGGAGGAGGAGGAGGAGGAGGAGGAGGAGGAGGAGGAGGAGGATTCGAGAGGGGTTGCGTGGTCGGTCTAAGCTGTGAAGAAGAGGAGACGATTGGGTTGGCGATGGGATTGCAGGTTGTTGCGAGGATGCTGTTGTTGTCGTCGTCGTCGTCGTCGTCGTCGGGGTCAAAAGCAAAGGCGATGATCATCACAACACTTTCCACAACTTCTTTGCTTCCTCGGTTAAGATTGGCGTTGGTTAGTGAGGCTAGGGTGCTCCAAGGGAATGGCAACGCACACCACCAGGTGGATAGAGGGGTAATCAAGAGTTGGTTGGAGAGGGTGTTGGTGGCGAGGGTTTTTGATGCGGAGGGGTTGAGGGAGGTTTTGAGGGAGTTGGAGGTTGAGCAGCAGCAGACTGTTGTTAGCCATAATGACGGGAATGAGGGGAGAAGAGGAGGAGGAGGAGGAGAAAGAGGGGAGAAAAGAACGGAGAGCAAAGACGGCGGTCTACCAGACCTAATCATAATGACCAACACCTCCCACCTCCTCAACACTCTCTTCACCCGCAACAAGACCGGCAGCGACAGGTCCGCAGCGCATAACTCGGCGGTTCAGCTTTCTGATCAAATTCGTGGACTTAGTCGGAGAGGGCCGTTGGTGATGATGCTAAACTCGACTACCTCACCAACCACCTCTTCATTCTCCTCCAATACTAACTCGATATCGATGTTCGACGACGACAACAACAACAACAACAACAACAAAGGACCAAAACAACCCGACCTCAGTATCATGCGTTCAATCTTCAACCCACCACCACCACCACAACCTCTGGCATCTGTAGAGGCAGCACCGGGGTACATGGGCGGCTTAGTCGGCGGACATACTGCTGGTGCGCCTTCTGCAAGTTACAGAGGCGGGGGGTATGGAGGACGTGGAGGGGGATACGGCAGGAACCATAGTACCCATCTTGATCACCACCAAACACAAACCCAGTCAGCAGCAGCAGCAGCAGCCGCGGCATCAAGAAGAAACAAACCCTCGTACGGAATGGTCTTCTCCCAGATGCTCGATTTACATTTATTGTGCACCAAAGTGCCTAGGGGCAGGACTCGTCAAGGCGGTGCTTACGGAGGAGGCTACGGAGGTTATGGTGGGTATGTATGGGCAGTGGAGGTATTGCTGGATGAGCTTGGGGTTTATGAGGGCTTGGATGTGGTTTTGGACAAAGTTAGTAGAGAAGGAGGAGGAGAAGAAGAAGAAGAAGAAGAAAAGGAAGGGCAGAGGGAGCAACAGGAGGAAGGAAGGCGAAAGGCAGAGGGGGGAGAGGAGAAGAGGAAGGGGAAGGGGTTGACTAGAAAGAGTAGGGAGCAGAGATGGGGAGCTGTGGAGATTGAGGAGGGGAGTGGAAGGGTTGTTGATGCTTTTCGATAGATGGGGGAGTTCGGGGAGGGGGAAGTAATGGAGGGGAGTGCGGGAGGAGGTGGTTGTTGGGAATTGAAGTTATTGATACTCGCATTCTAATGGACCATGCAGGAGATTTGAGATCATCGAAAGGAGTTGCCTGTTTGATACCTGGCGTTTAGATGTACATGACAGACCCCTAAAGGATTTCTCGCTGATTTGTTACTTGCGTTTGATTTGCCATACCAATGGCGTTCAATTTGAAGCCCAAGAACCATATATTATAACAACTCCACGCTACAAAGGAAAGTAAGAAGTGAAGCTACAAAACAAAACAACACAAAAGGAACAAAATCTATCTATCCCACGAACTGGTCACACTCAAGTCCACAACCCTCCATCATCCCTCCCCTGACAAAACAACCGGCCTTACCCCCTAAGCCGGTATAGTCCAAGCAACCAAATCCTCCCTTACCTCAAACTCATCCACCTGTCTCGCTTTTTTATACCCACCATATCCGTACCCTCCTCTGCCACTCCCACTTCCCACCCCACTACCAAGCGACAAAGTCGCCAGACTAGCGCCACTGTCACTCCGATCGCGTCCCCTAAAACTATCCATTCTTCCAATATGACTTTCATAGCTTGGGTGTTTGTCTCCATCCGTGATCACAACTCCTCCCAGAGAAGCAGCGTCTTGGAATTGGTAAGGGGAGTTCAAATGGGGAGCGGGAGTGGGGCCGACGGGAGCAGCGGGGGAAAGCATCTTGCCCAGGTCGCGGAAGGCGGGGGAGAGGCCGTTGTTGAGGGAGGTATTGATTTTATTGACGGTAGAAGCGGAGGTCGCGGGGCGGTTGTTGTAACCATTGCCGTTGAGGAAATTTGGATTGTTGTGGTTGTTGAGGCTGTTGAGCAGGTTTCTGAGGTTATTGGCTTCGTCTGCCGCTCCCCGGGGGTCCCGGGTGAAACCGTAGTTGTTGATGTTATACCAGTTATCTTTGTCGGCGGCGCCTCCTTCTTGGTCGTTTTGTTGTTGCTGCTCCGTCATCATGGTTCGAATGCTCTTATCACTTGTTCCGCTGTGGTGGCGGATGTGCCGCCTTATGCGAGCCATGCTACCTGGGGTTTGGGTTCGTGAGGGGGCAGCGGTTTGTGGGCGGAGGGTATCTTTGTTGTAATTACTGTTGCCGTTGCTACCGCTGTCTTCGTCTCCAGAAGCCGAGCCGCTGGTGGGTTCATCGCGGTGCCGGGGGTGGCGGGATCGAGCGGAACTGGCGCTCGGGGTGCGGAAGGTGTTGGATCTATGTGGTCCGGGAGTTGTTGGCGCCACCGGAGTGCCACCCAGTCCTATGGAAATGGCGGCCGCGAGCTTGTCTCGCTGGTCTCGGTAGTACTGGCCCGAGGTGGAGCGGAAGTGGTGGCCGTGTCCTCCTCCGAAACTGTGCTTCTTCCGGTGTCCCGCACGTAATTCACCGTCTCGGTCCCCGAAGCTGTGAGCGTTGTTGCTGTACCCGCCGCGGCCGCGCGTGATGGGCGAAGGGGTGTTCGCTGCTGAAGACATGTCCGTTCGGAACCCATCGCCTCCAGAGAAAATATCCTCGATGCACTGGTCAGCTGTCAGCTCGCCCGGCTGGGATTCCCAGCTGGCAGCCAGCACCCGACGGTAGCAGTCCTGCAATTCAAACACGTCCCGCGACTTGTGGCTGAGACTGGGTAACTGGCCCAGTGCCAGGTCAGCCGCAGCTTGATGGTGGTTGCGGGCGAAGTTGTGGGCGTCGGCGTTGGGGTCCAGCACGTCGCCCGCCACGAGGCCAGCGATGCCACCGAAAACGGGAGCCGTCTTGAGCGGCGGGGCGATGAAGTTGCGCTCGCCTTCAACTTGGATCATGAGGATACTGATCTTGAGTGTTGAATTGATCTTGCTGTCCTGCATCAGGTAGCGGCGCACCACGCCGTCTTGGACGTCCTCTGCCGGGGTCGCCGTGGTTGTTGTGGCGAACGTCTTGGTGGTCATGGCTGTCATGGGACGTTCCTGCTCCTTTTCCTCTGCATCAGGCCGTAGATACTGGGGACTGTTAGCGTCCGCTGGTGCTGGTGTGACCGCGCTGAGTGAGCTGCGATTACGGATGTGCCCGAACCGGAAATCGACCGCTGCCGGGCCACCCGGAGATCCGAGAAACGGAATGAAGCCGGCTCCAACACCATCCCGGAGGATGGTTTCACTCTCCTCGACATACTCGGCTAGATTGAGGCGGACGACACCTAGAGTGGTTTTCTCTTCCCGGGCCGGAGCTGGGCCATTGCCGTTTACTGTGCCATTGGTGTTGAAGAGCTGCAGAACCTCAAACTCGATCGGGCATTCCGTGAGGTTGTTGTTACGATCGACAGCGATGCGGATGGGGATGACCTTTGAGTAGCTGTACTCAACTCGGTGGTTGGCAATGGGGCATTTCTGCGTCTTGCCACGGTGCTCCGAGTGAATGCTATGTGGGAAGTGCCATTTGATCAGGGACCCTCCAGAGACCAGTGGCACATTGTTCAAGTCATAGATCTGGGGCTGGAGTTAGACGACGACCTAAACCGAGGTTCACATTGAGGACGACATGCCTTGAGGTGTAGTTCGAACTTGGGCTAGAGCAAAGGTATTAGTACTGTGTGTCCCTGTAGGTCACCGGAAGGAAATGGGTCAATACGAACCTTTTTAGCCTTGCCGACTAGAGGAATGTGAACCATAATATCAGCTTAACGGGTCACGACCAATGGATAGTTTGAAGGCAGATTCAGCGTGTTCAAGGCAAGGTTGATTCCATAATGCTGGAAGTGCCGGTAGACAAGATGCAGCAACGTCATGCACAGCAGGCCGGACGTTCATAGTCAGGTAGGGTTTGGGGTGAAGGAGTGATGATAAGCTGGAGATATTGATGGAGGGGAGTGACCGCATTGAGACGAGCGGGAAACTGCGAACGAAGGTGGGTGGGTGGGATGGAATGAAGCGGAAGCCGGATGTGATGAAAGGAACAAGAGGGAGGAAGGCTAGTCATGCTTACTGAGGGCTGCCATGTCTACATGCGACGGATTCAGCAGGTATTTCCGTCGTCCGTCTCCAAAGTACGGTACGTGGTCTCAGGACTGTAACTGTACCGGACCGTTCGATCCAGGTTCCCGTGGTTGAGGCCGACACAAAGGGGCCGCTGAGGTTCCCTGCCGCAACGTGAGTGTTCCCTTCTCGGACCAAGTCGGCGATATCGAGACTCCAGCAACGCAACAGCGGCAACGGGACTCGGAAACAAACTCTCAGATCAGTGAGAAAAGTGAAAAGCTGGAGTTGTGCCGTTGAGGCGTGTCAGGGATGGCTTGGCATGTATCGCGGACGAACACAGTTGTAACGTAAGGTATTCCGTATTACCCCCCTATCGACCAAAACAAGACAACAAGACAGCAAAAGACCTAAGATGTGTGTGTGTGTTGGTGAATGAGAACTTTGGACTGCCGGTTAGTAATGCTTCCATGACAGATTCTGGAAAAAGTCCTTTCTTTAGCCCAACAATTTTCCTGGGCACATTTGTTCTTACGCGGCACCACGGATATGATGGATGGATGTCCAGGCAGGAGCCCCTTAAATTAAATGAACTAATGTCAAACGGGCATGGCGATGAGGATAATGGTTTCCATTCGCTTTGCGGCCTCACTCCGTCATCCACGACTCTGGAGAACTAACTCTACACACTCACCACGAACTCTTCCTCTAAGAGTCTCGTCAGGATAGCGGAGGTCATGTTGGAACAATCCGGATGTTCGAGACTGGGGAATGCCGAGCTTCCAGTCTGGGCTCCAGCTGTGATGCTGGGGGGAGGGGGGCGAAATTCAGTGTTACGCCACTGAAGAGACCGCCAAGAGCGCTGTCCAGGATGCCGTGGAATCGTCAAGGAACGGGACCTGAGTTTGGACATTCTCCCAAGTGGGGACACCTTCCCCGCTAGGATCCACTAGCCGATTGACTGATAAGCCCGATAAGAGCTTCAGAAATTCCTCATTCGTTCCTTATGCAGTCATCACTGAGCAAGACCTGCCCAACTCCAATTCCTCCAAGTAAAGCACCACCACCCCAATCGGGCACCTCCATGCGCCGGATACAAACAACGCCAATGTCCAAGGAACCATAGGTACCTCTAGTCGCCATGGATAATAACAAAAAACAATCCGCCTCAGGCAAGGCGGCGGCCGATTCCAAGAAGCGCAAAGAAGCCCCATTGAACCAGAACCAACAAGGCAAAGAATCGCGTCCTCCAGCCCGGCCACAAAAACGCGTCAAGTTCCAAGACGCACGCAATATTCGCAGCCAGCCGTCGGACGCCGCCCTTGACGATGGAAAGCTCGATCTCCAAAAGTTCCTCAGTGCCCGCGAATTCGAGATCAAGGCCCTCGAGACGAGCATGCGAAAATGCAAGAGCGCCAACGCCACCCGGGTGTTCCAGCAGGTACCGCGCGAGATGAGACGGCGGACGGCGAGTCACAACGCCAAGAGAGTTCCCAAGAGGCTGCGCGACAGAGCCAAAAGAGAGATGATGGAGGACAACACACCGACCGTCGAAGCGAGGAAACGACGGCCACGCACAACACGCGCCAGGATACGGGCCGAAAACGCAAAGCGACTCGAGAAACTGGCCGCAAGGAAGAGGAAAAGAGCGTTGCAAAATGAAGCCGGGGGAGAGAATAAAGACGAGCCCGGGAAGACGACAATCCAGACGAGAGCCCCGAGACCCAAGATACGACGTGATACCCTGAACGAGCCCCCGAAGCCAAAGTCCAAATTCAAAAAGAGACAGATCAACAAGACCTGGCTCCCTACCCATCTATGGCATGCCAAACGAGCGACAATGACCGAGCCAACCAAGCCTCTGTGGCGATTCGCGATCCCTTTGACCCCGACGCAGAAATGCTACCGACCGACCCACCGAGCTTCTGGACAAAAGGGAACTGTTTTCTGGGATACAAGTTACATGAGCACGGCCAGGCTCTACGGAGCAGCGGGAGGCATTGAGCAGGTTCTCAAGGCACTAGGGCTGGTTCAGGAGAGTCTATGGGGCAACCGTGGCAGGAAATGGAGAAGTGGTACGAGGACATGGAGCGGTATGGTGAGCAGACGGCAAAGGAACTCAAGAAGGGACATCGGGCCTGCTACGATTCTATGGAACCCCACTCTGACCGCCGAGACCGCTGCGCCCGAGTCAAACACTACCGAGCTGAAGAAGACTCAACGACAAATCTTAATCAGGACACACCCCTCATGCTTCCTTGAACTCTTCGACGAGCTGGTTAAGCTCGCAAAGCTGCAGACGCCCCAAGTTCACATCGAGGACTTGCGTTTCGAAATCGGTAGCATCGAGCTTACCGGACCCGGTTCCACAGAGACGTTGCTTGCTGTGCTCAAACCATATCACACCGAGGATCGCCATGGGCAGGTTTTCTCCTCTCTAGTTGGGGTAACAAATCCCGCTTCTCTTCCCAAAGACGCAGTACTGGGCTTCTCAATCAAAGACCCGCGATTGTCGTATCCTCCCAAGCGGGTCGACACCACCAGCAAGGTGAGCGATTCTGCTCTGCTTGATACTTTGACGCAATGGCCTGTTGAGGAACAGGTGAAGCCATATGGGCTCTTCGACCGTGATGTTCGCTTCAAAGCTTCCAGTCTTGCACCACAAAAGTCCATCAATCGCCGAAAGGGCGCCAGTATCCCAGGGCAAGAGATGCCAGTCACAGCAGCGGACCCTCCTATACCAGTCATCGCGTTCGCCTCCCGACCGGCAGCTGGTGGTCAGGCACAGGGGACATGGACACTGTTGGCACCATGGAAATGTATTCTGCCGATATGGTACAGCATTGTCCATTATCCCTTATCCACTGGAGGCAATCCTCGGCTAGGGGGGTTGAATGAGCAGCGGCAGATTGCTTTTGAACAAGGGACTACCTGGTTTCCTGGGGATTTTCCTGGGACGAATGCGGGTGTGGTATGGGAGATGGAGCAGCGCGCGCAGCGCAAGAAGGCCTGGGATCGGCGACCGAAGGGCAAGCGCATTGAATGGGCCTCGCTGGATCTCGGCGCTGGACGAAAGGGCGAGATTGGAGATGGCTTGGCGTGCGATTTTGAGCATCTGTTTGGTTTGCCCACGGATCCTTCGCCGAGCTCCTCCGAGGATCAATTAACCTCGGATGTCGATCCAAATGCAATGGACCTTCATCCTGGGGAAGAGGCTGAAGACGCAGCCAAGTTGGGGAAGGTCCACAAAAATACAGTGCCGTCTTTGACGATGGTTGAGCAGATGAAGAAGACAGATTTTCAGGCCCTTATCTCCTCGGTAAATCCGGGCAGACCTCCCCCACGGTCGATCATATCAGTCAACATCACATTTGTAACCAGAGGCGTTGCAAACGCGTGCGCCAGGATATATCGTCTTCCATCTCGGCCTTCAGCAACGACGACCGTCCAGTCGTCGGAGACGGAGGTACCCGCTACTGATCCGGTCGCGGCCGGCATGGGATCTCTACCTGCGGATCTCCGCGATCAATGGCTTCAGAAAATCCCCGGCAACAAAAGCGGCAGCAGGTCTACCAAAGCCATCACAGCACACGCAGCACCACATATGTCTCGCGACGTTGGTCAGGGTACTCGAAAACAATTGATGGCCAAGTCTCTCGTGTCCGGGGATCCATTACCCTACCCCAGGCCTACAGCTAATCAGACAGACATTGGCGGCGGCCATCCGCTGTGCCCCGGCGAGGAGGACCTGATCGGGTTCGTGACGGCCGGGGCGTACAGCCTTAGCGGGGGCAAGGGTACGGCGGTTGGGGCAATCTCTGCCGAGAAGGCGTTTGATATGGTCAAAGAGTCGGGCACCAAAGAGGGAAGGCTCTGTATTGTGAGGAATGCCGGGGAGAATGTAGGCTGGCTGGCTAGGTGGGAGCTGGTGTGAAAACATTGTGAGATGTTGAGATGAGATGATACTACATGATAAGAGATGTGGCATTGATGAAGATACCTGTTAATGGACGCGGCTGTCGATGTCGATAGTGGGCGGGCTGCAAGCCGTGAAAACTCACCGAAATGAGGTCTCAAAGAAGAAAAGTGAAGGTGATGAAGATTTGTTGAAGAATGGGAATACTCTGTAGTTTGCTTAAACCCTGTCTTGGCTGTTCAGATACCGAAGCTTCGGGGAATTGGGCTAAAATAACCGGTCGACGGCGAGCTTTTTTCACAGTGGTATTCACGTATGTCTAACAAGCGTCCATGTCATTGAAAGCTTCCGATGCCACAAGCCTGATGACCGACGCTACGCCGCTTAGAATTACACAGCTTTACTTTCCCGCCTCTGATAAGGACCGTCTGGGTTCCGAGACTTAACATAGCGAACTCTCTCAGCATAACAGTCATCGCGGGAAAAAAAAATTTATTGAACCACAAAAGACAGGCAAAGTCAAGTTCTGGCCAGTCTCCCACGATCACGACACATGTACGATTAACCGTGACATCGCCTAGACAATCACGCAGTTCCCCTCCGAAAGTCGTAACTCGTTAGTCTCAGTATGCTCTGCACATCCACATTGTCTACGATTACCGAATGGTAAACCTATCGGGATCTTACTTAGTGTAATCAGCCAGCAAAATCCGGGCCGGCCACGATGCAAAGTCTGTGTGTGTGTGTGTACATAAGCCGAGATGTTCAAGGCAATTTCAAAAAGTCTGTTAGTCTAAGTTTCCTTTTTCGTTAGGCCTTGTCCACGGGGGTGCAGAAAGCGGTAAGATCGTCGTCGGTGGAACCAAGATCTCCAAACAGTGGACATGGACATCATCATCAAGGCCCCAACAATCAATCCATGGCCCATCCATTCCGCTGCTGCAGCCTTTCGGCTTTTACACTACTGTAAGAGATGCCCGTCTCTGGGGGAA
This sequence comes from Neurospora hispaniola, assembly GCF_033458365.1. Classification (NCBI taxonomy): domain Eukaryota; kingdom Fungi; phylum Ascomycota; class Sordariomycetes; order Sordariales; family Sordariaceae; genus Neurospora; species Neurospora hispaniola. The sequence goes on along the minus strand of NW_026944407.1, from coordinate 3,258,677 downwards.
ACCTAGAGCCTACCTACCTAGGTATGCACTACACCCCGGCGCTGTTGGCCGGCTGGCGAGAGTTTTAGTGCCCAAGTGTCCCCATGCCGACAGTCTCACCTTATTTAATCAACTAGCCCATGGAAACATTGTTGATAACAGCCCGGGGCAAGCTTCCCAACCAACCGGGAAGGGGATGGGTTACTCGCTTCGGTTGATGAGAGACAAAAGAGTTGTTGAAGACAGCCCAGTAAAAAGCAAAGTCAAAAGCCGGGAGAAAAAAAAAAAGAAAAAAAAAAAAAAAAAAAAAAAAAAAAAAAAAAAAAAAAAAAAAAAAAAAGAACGGAGGTCGGAACGACGGATGCAGCCGCTCGTTTGGCTGAACGAATTGGGGTGGATGATCTTCAGCAACAACAATATATGTAAGAAAGCTGAATGCATGTCGTATCAAAGTACACTAGACCGAAAGCTGGCTGGCTGGCTGTCTGTCTGTCTGCCTTTCAGCTGTTGCTTACTACACTAGTGCAGTGCTTGTTGGTCTACTGCACTACCAAAGCGGAAAAGCTTTTCAAAAGGAAATTTGGAATTGTTGTCCTCAGTCTTGGTTGTTTTACCAATCTGTTAGTAAAAAACGGGAAGAGGGAGGGGTCATAATCAGTTATTTCTGTTGGCGGTCGTTGTTGTTAGTGATTTCTACGATTACGAACTGGCTGGCTGGCTGCCACAGCTCGTACAGTATACAGTTTTGGGGTTGAAGCTCTACTTTACACGCGTACTACAAATAGGTGAGCAAGGGAAAAGAGGAACAATACCGACGGTGAGTTCGGCGAGGATACCGCGAATGTGAAAAACGATGGCTCATATTCACCTTGAGGTGGAAATGCAGAAAGGACTCGCTCAGACTTTTGTCCTCTCTACCCTCCTTTTAGCATAGAAGAAGCCCACTTGGTGTGACCATTTGTGTATACCTACCTATCCTATGATTCTATCACAAGACTCTCACCAAAGTGGGATGAGCCGCTACTTGAGTCGCGTTCGAAAGTCGAAACCACTATTATCTGTCGTGCGAGCGCGCGCGCTGTCGTGTGATGAGGACTAGTGGAGCTGATGGCCCTTGACGGTGGAGGTGTGAGATGACGGGCGTCAACCGATGGTGCGACGGACGAAATTCGGTGCGAGCGGACGATGAAGGGTGTGATGTTGGAACAAAATCGATCTCAATTACTTAGACTAGGTAGGATAAGTAGTGGGCCTGCACTATCGTCGGCCGTGACGGCGACAACGACCTCCGCTGTATGAAAGCGTAGGAAGCTAAGATGGCAAGATTGAAGGCCGGAAGATGTGCGGGTATAAGATACATAGCGCTGTGGTACCTGGCGCTACGGAGAATGGGGAAAAGGCAAGAGTAAGACATTGACAGCGGTCCTGGTCGTATGTTGACAATGATGACGATACTTCAAATGGCCGAACTTGCCAAGAAAGCCTCAACAACCTCCACTTTGCAGATTTGCATGAAGGGTTTTGAGATTCCAAGATGCCACCGTTTCCTTCACCTCTTGTTTGGAAAGTCGGTCTTCAAAAGGCCTTTTTTTTCCCACTTGGCTAGCTCAATGGCTCTTCTTCCAAGGAGCTGCGGGCAGAAGATCAAGTTTTTCGGAATCAGCAAGCTTTTGACGGGGCATTTCTTCCATCATCAAAGACCAATCGAAGTTAGTGTTCGGTCCCGAATCTGTTCCCCTTTGGTTGCTTGTGTGGTGGGAGGAAACTCGTGTCGTTGGGCTGAGGCTCTTTTGGCGTTCAGTTGGTGAGGTTGGCTGTCTTTCTACTACATGTAGTATACCATAGCTGTCATACGAACACAGAGAGGCGGACTTCAGTTCCTCGTACATTGTAGTACAGTTCCCATCTTGGCCTCCCCTGCTGCCAGTCAGGCGTTCAAGTTGTTGGATTTGTTACTTCCACTTGCCTGATTCGTACCTACCAACCCCAGGGCCCCCACCCAGTTTCCCGAGGCAGTCACTGGCTCCCACCCCTCGGGGCCCGGGGATTCACGCAGCCCAGGCGCATCACATAGGTACCTACACCCTTGCCCGTTTCTTGGCCAGCCAGCGCCACCTAGGTAGGTAAGTAACGTTAAACGCACCAACCGTGCGGCGTCCACTGTCCCCGCGTTGTTTCCCCCCAACATCAACAACCTACGGCATTGAGGACCCCGTCACCAAGTTGTGCTAACATCCCTTCTCTTGATGGGCATGATACCTAGACATTGTGTTTCTTTTCATCCAGCTGTGAAGCAACTCAGCTGGCGATAGAGACAACCTGCTCACAGCTATTGGCACAAGCAGTGATGGTCTAGTGACCTTGATGCGTGCCCTTGATATGTAATGTACAATATTATCATGTACTGCTAAGGTGGTGTATATTTGGGCGCCAAACTGCAACCCTCGTCTGGTCTACTGCACATCACTTGCTTTAGCTGGCGATCTTTCTGCGGCTTTTCGTGTGATCCCTCCATCTCAAATCTCTTGCTCTCCGTTGCCGCCGACCAAGCACTCCATCTCTCTCCCCCTTGAACCCCTCCACCACATCTCCCAACTTTATCCGAGCTTACTCCTCCCGTCATCTTACTCTTTTCATTGTCCCTTGCCTTCCCTTGCCAACACGCTACACTACATCTCACCACTCCCCAGGGCTCCGGGCATTTTTCGGCAACCACTCTCAGCCCTGGTTATTCGGAACGCCGTACATCAGTGAACACCTCACATATTGGTAGCCGAGTGATAGCGCTGTTGATTTGGTCAGCTCACGTAACGACGGCGGCCGCAAAGCCCTGGGCATCCGGCCAGCCCTTTGGATCGACATTCAACTGACACTACCACGACCTAAACTCCTCCGGATGCATGAACCCCACCCTTGCCCATAGAGGTAGTTTTTGCGTCATGGGAATTCCTCTTCTGATAGATTGGACCGCGTCTTTAATACATATTTCATCCAATTCCCAAAACTCCCGCTTCACATAGCTACCACTCCAGTCTTCTTTCCTGCCGCCGCCATATGCCTTTCGACTGTCTTGGTAACCATTCGCTGTTACCCCAGACATCTGCTGTGTTAACAGGGGCGGAAGTAGATGGAGAATTGTCAAGTGATTCGTGAAGGAAAATGGCTGAATTCACCTCAGTATCCTTGTCGTCGGCCCATCTGGTCGGCACCGTCGCCAACTCGCCCAAACTAGACGAGTCCGAGTACCTCCGTGAGGTTTTCGGGATAACGACTGAAGATGCCACCGCCACTGAGGCCGAAATCGAGGAGAGCTTGACGACAAAGGCTTCGAGTCTGGGAATCGATGTCTCGAACCTCACTGACAGCCTGGGGAATCCCACTGCCTTGAACGCCACATCAGCGAAAAGCAGCACTCTCGTTGCCCACCAGCGCTCCAACACAATATGCTCGAACGACAGTACCACCGGCACCGAAACGGCCACAGGCACCGATAATGATATGGCTTCGAACTCGTCGGCAGCAATGCCTGCAACTCTCACACAATCCACGAGCAGGAAGAGGTCCAACACCGTCAACTTTTCCCAGTATGAGAAGTACTTGACGCAGCTGAAACCCGCGCTTCACCAACCAAAGTTTTCCAACCCAGCAGCGCCCACAAGGCGGCCGTCGCACAACATCTTTGGCTTTGGGCACTTCAAGGGCGTCAGGGAGCTCCGGCGCGGCCTCACAGGCAGGTTGAAGAGGAGGAAAACGTATCCGGCGTTATCAATCGTGTAAGTGACTTTGCTGGACCACCAGCCCCACCCAGATACTCTGGGCATCATGAGCCATATTGGAACGAGGCATCTAATGAGTCGTTCCGTTTCCTAGGATCTGCATATGCTGCCGCGAGGAATTTGCCCAAGAGAACCACCTCCTCCAGACGCTAACATGCGGCCACACCTACTGCCAGAACTGTCTGGCCGTCATGATCAACCAATCCACCACCGACGAGTCCAAGATGCCTCCCCGCTGCTGCACCCAGCCCATTCCCAGCTCCATCATCAAGACGATCCTCACCCGCGAGGAGCAGCAGGCCTTCCTCAAGGCCGTCCTCCAATACAGTACGCCCTGGGAATCCCGCATCTTCTGCCCAAACCCGGCCTGCGGCGAGTTTATCCCGCCTAGAGCCAAGCTCGACCCCAAGCACCCCTTCGAGACCATGTGCAAGACGTGCAAGATGCGCGTCTGTCTAACTTGCAAGCGCAGCGCCCATCGGCTCGGGCAGGATTGTCCCGAGGACATTGAGCTGGAGACGGTGCTAAAGATGGGCGAGAAATCCGGGTGGCGTAGATGCTACAAGTGCCGCAACCTGGTTGAGCTCACGCAGGGGTGCACGCACATGACATGCCGGTGCAAGGCGCAGTTCTGCTACATTTGCGGTGCCGTATGGGATCCTGTTGTTGGGTGTCCCAACTTTTGCAACGGCGAGGAAGAGCTCGAGCGGCGCAGGAGGGAGGAAGAGACGCGCCTCGCGGAGCTGGAACTGAAGAAGCGGGAGCAAGAAGAGGCGGCTGTGGCGGAGGGACGGGCGCAACAAGCAGCGGAACGGAGGACGCGAGAAAGTGTAGAGTTTCAGGCGCTAAGGGAACAGCAAAACCATGAAATGTCCAGGGTTTTGGCATACGAGGCTAGGATGCGCAAAGACATGCGGACAAGGCAGTCGGAGAAGAAGAAGGCGCTACTGGAGAAGTACGCGGAGCTCACAGAGAAAATGAAGGAGCGCCATGCGAAAACAGAGCAGCACCTCGAGGACCGGCAGATCGAGGCCGAGATGGAACTCCGCTCGTCGCTGGACGCTTCGGAACGGAGCATCAAGATACAGCTCAAGCACATGGAAGCCTACTGCAAGACGCTTTCGCAAGTTGAGGAAGTAAGCGAGAAGGACCAAGCCCTCCAGGACTCGAAGATGCCTTCCAGGGAGGTCACCCAAAAACACCTCGACCAGCTCAGCGAGCAATACCGCATCCGCGACGGCATGGAGAGACGGCACCAAGCCCAGATCAACGTGCTTCGCGAGAAGCAAGGCAAAAAGATGGAGCAGTTACTCGACCGCCACGAAGACGAGATGGAAGCCCTTCTCCACAAGAAATCCGAAGAACTCGAGGACCTCGCCGTCGAGTTCGCTAATGAGGCAGATGCCGTCTCCCGCACATTTACCCAGAGGAAGGTCAAGCTGCAGAAGAGATGGCTGCTTAGCGTGGAGATTTTGAGGGTAGAGCAGGAGAAGAAGACTGGGATGCGGTACGCTTCTGTGGCTGTGCCGCAGTGGCCTGCTGCGACTGCGACTGAGAGCGACACGGAAACTGAGAGCGAAGAAGAGGAGACGACAGCTGCCGCTCATCTGCAAGACCAAGAAGTCATTGAGCTTGCACGACTCGAGGCTGAAGCTGAAGTGAAGGAGGAGGCGGAAGAGAGGCTCGTTGACTGGCCTCTCAGCAACAACAACAACATTAAGACCACCGAGATCGAATTACCCTCAACACCTAAGACGGTGACGCCGGTTGTGACCCCGACACAAGCTCGGTTCGAAGCTGAGCTTCGCAGGTACAGGTCGCGGACCCGGCTGGTGGCTTCGGGGGAAGAATCACCACCGGTATCACCACGTACTATGCGTTGATGCTTAAGCGGACAATCTCCCTTTTTTTGCTTCTCATTATTGCACTTGCACATACGTACCAAATACGATACCCCTACGATTCAACAAGCTTAGTTACAATTTACAACGATTACCCTTATCAATACTACCACCGCCAACCCAACCATCCATCAAGCGGCAGACTGTCAGAAAAATCATTCAGCATCACTCAACTCTCTCATATGTCCCATTTATCATCATTATCATCATCATCTCTCTCGGCAGCAGTCAGCATTCTGCATAACATCACGGAGCGTAAGACGTCCACATCATACACAGTACCCATCATCTCCTTTACCAGTGAACCATCTTTCCCATACCATCTATTCAAATCACTTTTCCTTGCTACGAAGTTGACGATTTTCTATACCCCTTTCTCTCTTTTTTTTTTCAAATCTTTTCTTGTATGGCCACACGGGAAGCATTCTCCGACCCATTTCTCTTTCTTTGTCCGTAGGGAGGAGGATCTACAAACGTTACGTAGGTGGAAAGCTGGGGCTGGAAAAAAAAAAAGGAGGACAAAGACAGGCGGGAAGGGTTTCCGGGACCAAGGGACCGAGGGAAATATATCGAGAAGGAGGAGAAAGGAAGTTAGTGGAGGAGGATTTGGATTTTCGGGTATCTATCTAGGACGGGGAAGATAAAACAAAAAAAAAATCAAAAATCGACGACTTAGGATGTGCGGACTGGTGGAGGATATACCCATTGCGAGATTTACCGTTTTTTTGTTTATTGTTTAGTATCTATTTAGCTATGTAACAGGAAAGGGAGATTGATATTACACATGCCAACAAGCACTTGTATATATATATGTCTTTGATCAAAAATGATGTGGAAAATGTCAGCGTTGCCCGTCTTCCCAACTGGGTATGTATGAAACTGTAAAGGACGTCCCTCTAGTCTAGCTCAGCATCACAAAAGTCGCATTCATAGATTAGATTCCTGAAAATCATCCCTTGCTTGCTTCGCTTCCTGTATGTATTGTCTAATAGGGTCATCAAATTCATCATTTCGCCTCTATTTTAAGTTGCCCAGTAAATACCAGTAGTTGGGTTCCTTTTTGCACATAAAAAAAAATCCTGTTATCCCACCACACAATGCCGAGGTGCTTTCTCCACACACACACACAGGTATAATAACTTTCAACACTTCAACCCTTTTACAAGAAAACTCTCCACTGTATTCTAATTAAAACTCATTGGCTTAAGCGCTCAAAGTACCACGGACACCAGTCTTGGCACCAACCTCCCTGGTCGTTACGGTGACCGAAAGGTTAGCATCAACGAGGATGGTGACCTCGACCTTGCCGCCCTTCTTGACACCGCGGACGGCGGCTTCGGCAAGGGTGGAGCCGATCTTCCATACCTTCTCGCGCTTCTCCTCTTCCTCCTCCTCCTCGTCAGAGAAGTCAGAGTCGTCACCCTCCTCATCAGCATCCTCGACCTTGGCGGCCTTGGACTCGTCCTTGACCTTGGGTTCGGGCTTGGTGACCTTGATGTGGGTGTTGCCCTCGGCAATCTTGACGAGAACATCGCCGCCATCCTTGGGGGCGGCAACGTGGATTGTCCTCCTGGCGGGGACGGCGGTCTCGGGGGCGACGACGGGGACGAAGACCTCCTCACCGGCCTCGTTGAGGGAGATGACACCAATAGCGTTGGTGATGTGAGGGACGGTGGTGACGGCGGCGTGGGTGGACTGGTCGATGTCCTCGGCCTCGTACTCCTGGATCAAGCTGGCCTGAAGAGCGGCACCGCGGGCGTTAAGCTCGGAGGGGTTGATGGCGGCGGGGGTGGTGGAGGGGGCAAGGATCTTGGTGGTCTGGGGGAAGAGGTAGCCGAGGTTGGCGGCGATGCGGGGAGTGTGGGAGGTACCGCCAGACAGGATGACCTCGTCAATGTCGAGAGCATCGAGACCAGCCTTCTTGACGGCGGAATCGACGAGACGGGTGAAGCCCTCGAAGACGGAGCGGGCAATGGTCTCGTAGCGGAGGCGGTTGATGGAGCTGGTGAAGTCGATGCCGTTGGCGAGGGACTCGACGCTGAAGCTGGCATTGGTGCTCAAGCTAAGGGCCTTCTTGGTGGACTCGGCTTCAGCCTTGAGCTTGGCGAGGGAGCGGGCGTTCTCGCGGGGGTCGACCTGGTGCTTCTTGATGAACTCCTTGGAGAAGTGGTCAATGAGAACCTTGTCGAGGGCAGTGCCGTGGAAGTCGTAGTCGTGGACGGTGGCGAGGATAGTGTACATGCCGCTGCGGCTGGCGACAACGGCAACATCGGAGCGGGTGCCACCAAGGTCAGCAACAACAACGATCTTGTCCTGGACCTCGGTCTCGGCGCGGGCATCGTAGGCGAGAGCAGCGGCAACGGGCTCGTTGATGAGCTGGAGAACCTCGAGGTTGGCGGCGGCGGCGGCAGCGAGAAGGGCCTCCTTCTGCTTGTCGGAGAAGTTGGTGGGGACGGTCATGACGGCAGAGGTGACCTTCTTGCCAAGATACTCGGAGGCGGCTTCGATCAGGCGGCGAAGGTAGCGGGTAGAGACCTCGGAGACAGAGAGCTTGGAAGCCTCGCCCTCCTCCTTCTCCTGGACGGTAAAGGCAACGGTGCCATCGGCATCCTCAGGGTGGGCAGAGGCGTGGTTGTGGGTAGGGTCGACGGCCGCGAAGTCCTTGCCGAGGAAGTCCTTGAAGTAGGCGACGGTGTTCTTGGGGTTCCTGACGAGGAAGGCCTTGGCCTGCTGGCCGTAGTACTCGTCGCCGTCAACGTAGGACAGGATGGTGGGGATCTGGCGGTCTGTACGACGAGAGTTTGTTAGGAGCGGTTGCATGGGGAAAAGAAAGGGTATGTATGGCACGTACCGCCATCCTCGTTGGCGATAACCTCAGCCTTATCGTCGACAGTGCAGGCGATGGAGCTGTTGGAGTTGCCAAAGGTGATACCGATGACGGTGCGCTCGCTGGGCGCAACGCTGACCTTGGACTCGCTCATTTTTGCGGAGGGTGTGAGGGTGTGGGTTGAAGCGGAAAGAATCAAACTAACAGACAGAGCTAGAGGATGGAGGTAGGAAGGGAAGAAAGCGCAAAAGTCAACGAAAAAGCACTGCTACTATCGACAAGGCAGGACAGGAACCAGACCACGAACGACGGACGATAATGTCGTCCAGCGTGTGGGGGCTCAGAAATTTTTGGAAGGCGGACGCTAATCGATACGGGATGCGTGCTGGCCCCACATCGTCACTTGTGATGGGCACCATTGGTGTACTCGCTGTTTGTTTACATATGCTGTCGTCGACAAGGTTTGGAGACACTTCTGATTTAAGTACTGTTGTATCGATGTCTGTATCTCTTGGATATACTACAGTTTCCGGTCCAGTGATTCCAATATGTAAAATCGACGGTCAAGGTCGACTCCCAACACAGCTCTTCAAGTACCCTTATTGTACTCCCCAAACTAGCCCAGCCAGCTGCCCCACCATTCAAGGCTTGGGGCTGGCCTCGCCTTCGCAACTTTCCCAAAGTAAACTTACACTACAGAACCGCGACAGCACATGTACCTTTTTAATACAGCTTTCCGCAAATCGAACCTCGAATTCCAAACCAAACAAACCACCACCACACACAACACACCACAAAATTTACAGCATCACCATGTCAACAGAATCGCCCCTCGTCGTCCTCCCGGGCGAGACCATCGACCCTTCCCTCATCCCCACCCACAAGAAGAACCCTCTCCGTCTCGGTCCCGGGTTGCGACACATCCCTCCTAGCGAAATCGTCCCCACGGTAGCCGGCCAGCTAGTAGTCGACCATCGCAAAACTTCCATGTGGATAGAATACAATGGCGGTCGCGTACGTATTCACCACCACCCCATATATCTCTTCTTCCCTTTCCCTACTCCTTCCTCCCTCCCTCTTAGGTCTCCTCCCTTCCGTTACTTCCCTTTTCACCTTATTAAGCTAACTTTACAAAAAAAAAAATTGTATATAGTACATACCCTCCCAAGGCGACCTCATCATCGGCCAAATCGCCCGCTCCGCCACCGACTTCTACTACGTCTCCCTCTCGCCCTATACCCCCAACGCCACACTCCCGCACCTCGCCTTCGAGTCAGCCACCAAGAAAACCCGTCCCCAACTGGCGTCTGGCGAGCTCGTCTACGCCCGTGTGTCTCTGGCCAACCGGCACATGGACCCCGAGCTGGAATGCGTCAACTCTTCTACCGGCAAAGCGGATGGGCTGGGCCCCTTGAAGGACGGCATGGTGTTTGATGTCAGTCTTGGGTTTGCGAGGAGGTTGTTGATGGCGAAAAGTAGGGAGGAGGGGAAAGTGGAGGTTCTGGAGGCGCTGGGCGAGGAGGGATTGGCGTTTGAGACGGCGGTGGGGAGGAACGGGAAGGTGTGGGTGGGTAGTGAGAGTGTCAAGACGGTGGTGGTGGTGGGAAGGGCGTTGAGGGAGACGGATGAAAAGGGACTGGGGGTGGAGGCGCAGAGGAAGCTGGTGAAGAAGTTGGTTAGGGAGATGCGTTGAGGAATCAAGGTGAAATGGGTCCAAGGGAACAATGATCGTGATGAGAAGAAGGAAGAGCATGGCCAGCAGCGGCTGTGTGCCTGGCCTGGGAGCGCTGCGAAGGAACTTTTTCGCAAGAGGCAGGAGGTGGCAAATCTCTGATGCCAAGACTCTGCGAGAGTGGCATGGCCGAGTCTCTCTTCCAGCCAGAAGTGATTTTCAGCCATCAGCAAAAGCGGGTTTGAGTCCAGAGATTCTTCCCCCAGCAAAGTTTGATACCCCCGAGGAAGCGACGAACCCCCGTGAGCGGTAGAGATTCATAGGCTACGAGCCAAGGGTTTCAGTGGATTGCAGAGTGGCATTCACGAGTGAAGAAAGGAAGTCCAAGAGATACAGATCTCCAGTTGAAAAGACCAAAGTCCATGGTTATATGGGTTATAGATGATGCCCAATGGCTTTTGGTAACGTATTAAAGACAAACGCCAAAGCCACGCGCTCCATATAGATGCATTATATACTATAAATGGCGTTTCTCGCTTTCCACAATGAAAAAGAAAAAAAGAGAAAAAGGCAAGTCTGTACTTAAGATCTAATGTCCAGACCATTCATCATCATCATCCAAAATGCTGGTAGAAAACAAAAAGAAAAAGGCATACAATGCCCGAACTCAGGTGGGTATCACAGTCCCCCGATCTTCTTTGGCGCACTCATAACGACCATCAAGGCCCCTTATCAAACGCTTGCCTGGCGTTTTCTATCACTTCAGCACATTAATCCAGCTCGCTCATCAAGAGCAAGAGCATGCCACCCAAGCAGACCCATCGTACACTGCGTCCTTCTATCGAGTACCGTAGACTAGACCATCGGCCATCATGCGTCGCCCATGGCCACATCGTTATACTCAATTGGCTCTTGCAAAGGCGTGATTTGGTGCTTGTTGATCATGTGCCTCCTCCAGTTGTCCTTCCTGGGGAACGAGCGGCCACCCTGTCTTGACCAGGGACACTCGGGCACCGTGCAGTGGAACTGGCGAGTCTTTTTGTGCTTGTCGTTAATGTGGCGGTCCAGATGGGTCTTGGTGCCGAACCGCATGGTGCAGCCAGGGTGGGTACACTCGTGTGGGCGTTCGTGGTAGCGTTTGTGATGGCTATAGGTCTGTTAGTGATCTGTATATGTAGAAAGATAGGATGAGGAGGCGCAGGTGCTCACTTCAGCTTGTGAATTTGGTCGAATTCACGGTGGCATTGGTCGCAAGCGAACACTCTAGGTGAAGCGCCGCTGGATGATGGTGTTGTTGGGGACATGCCGGACTGAGGGATGCTCGAAAGGGATAGACCTTGGGGGTACATCACTTGGGCTCCAAAGTCGTTGACCGACAATCCTCCTGGTGACATTCCCTGTGACGAGGAATAGTCATTGACCGACAATGCGCCGGGTGACATGCCCTGGTTTGATGAGAAGCCTCCGGTAGAAGAAGAAAAATTGGCTGGGGAGTTGGGAACCATGAGCGGCGCAAAGTTGGTGTTCTGGTCAAAGTCTGGCCTGGGCGATGGCGAGTATGTGAGCCGCGTGCTGGGCGTGTTCTGCCTTGAGGACTCGGACAATGGCGGAGGAGTAGAGACATCGGACATGTCATGTAGACCAAAACCGTCGTTGGGGTACAAGGTAACCGAGTCAAGATCAAAGTCCTGGCCGTTTTGCTGAATTTCTGGTACATGCGTGTACTCGCTATACTGTGGCTCCGGGCCGTACTGTTCCTGGGGGCTTTGCATCTGCTGGGAATAGGCGAACTCGGCCGGAATAGTCTGGGGGGAGAAGGCACTGACTGCAGGAGCGGGCGGGGTGTTCTCCAACTTGATAATCTCCTGGTTTACAGCCCAGGCGCTCTCGGCTTGGTTGGTAGGCCTCATCATTTCCATAGGACTGGCGGTTGGCCCAACAGTCAGATCCACACAAGGACTTGGGAGGTCAGAGACAATGGTAGTAGGTGGTAAACTGTCGGTGCGGTTGATGCCTTGCTGGATTTCCCACGAGGCAAGAAGTGTGTCTTGACGGAGGAGAGTGGTGGGCAGAGTGGTAGGTTGCGGTGGTGGAGGTGCAGAAGAGTCGTCGGGATAAGGTTGGCTGGTGCTGCTTAAATATGGGTGACCGTGGTAGTATTCGTAGGCAGCTCCTGGCGCCTCAGTGTCAACCTCGAAGACTGGTGGGACAGGTTCAGGTTGATGTGTTGGAACCGGGTAGTCGGTCGTGGTGAGGGGCGAAGGCGACCGTGTTCCAGCGGTGCCTCCAAGGGTTGATCGCTTGCTATCCCTCCGGCTGTTACCTGACTGACGCCTGTAGATGAAGTTCCTGATGGACTCGGGGAGATGAGGGAAGGAATGACGTTGAGTGGGGCGTCCAAAGGTTTCCGGCTCCTCAGTGATGCCTCCAGGTGAAACGGCAGGTGGTATTTGGTGAGTGGGAGGGCTTAAGCCGTGGGAGTCGTCAAGGCTCAGTTCGCGGTTGCTCTCGGCTTCAGTGGTCGCTATCGATGCCACTCTTGTTCTTGTCGAATCGGGGCCAGGTTGGTCTCCTTGAAGGCTCGCTGTGGCTGATGTGGTTGGTGAAGGTGGTTGAAAGGGCGGCGATATGGAGGACGGCAGCCCTTGTTGTATACCTACGCCCCGTGGGAGGGCAGGGGTGTGTCGGGACTGGTGATGGGAGGCCGCCCTCTGATCGGGGTGGTGACCGTCCCCCGGGATGAAGGTGGCCGGTGATGCAAGGCCAGGCGGCGGGGTGTCCGGAGCATAGCCTTCCCCTTCCCCGGAGAGCCGCTTGGGCGTACTCCCGGCGCTGTTGTGGAAAATGGGGCCTCCGGGGGCCTGCCCCTTCTCCGCATGGCCGATATCACCATGCTTCTCGGCCCGGCGTCTCCGCGCACGCACAACAAAAGGAAACAGACATAGGAGAATCAGGAAAAACCCAATGCAGGAGCCGACCACCGCCCCGGCGATGGCTCCTCCAGAGAGTGAGCTGCCGCGCGGGGTGAGCACGGCCCGCGCAGACAGGGACGCTGCCATATTGGCGTTGTCCTCTGAAATGGTACTCAAGTGACAATCTGGGCTGTTGGGAAGGCTGACTGTCGATTTCGTAAACCAGAGAATCGGGATCCAGTGCGATTCGCCGCAGTCCGAAATGTGAGGGCGCCCGAATTGCTAGCTACCGTAGAAGTTGTCTCGATGTGATCCAAATTGCAAGGTTAATCGCAAGAGATGTTGTTTGGCGGTGGTTTGTCGCAAATCCACCACAGCACTGCACCGAGGCTGTGCCTGACCCAATTGAGAGACCTGCGGACGGGAAATCTGGCGCTAGCTCCAGCTCCACGGACAACCCGACAGGACCACCACGCGCGATTCTCCTTTTATTCAGAAATTGATGACGGAATAGCTTCAATAGTGATAGATCTGGTGGGCTGAGTAAGTCGAACCGATGAGATTGATTATTGGTCGACAGTAAGAGATCGATGTGATGCGGTAGTGTAGGTCACGATGCTCGACCGACCGGATTATTAGATGACACAAGTAGAAAAGGTCGTTGAAAAGCAAGAAGGAGACTATCCAGTCGGTAAGCTGGAGCCCTACAATTAGATTGCGACGGTTCAGCCTCATCAGCAAGTGGTAGAAGTCAAGCCTAGACTCATTCCGTCTGGTTGAGTTCTTTCCTTGCTGGTGGGAAGTCGAGCGAGGCGGCGGGCACTGGGGAAGAAACAATTTGTCCACCGCCCATCGGGACGACGAGGAAACCCGGCGGGACAAGAAAGCTGGACCCCGGCGCGATCCAGTCTTCGAGAATGGAAGAAGCATGGGCGGGAGGGTCCAGGCGGGGGTTCATTGCTCCACCTCCTCAACGGCCTGGGTAGGCGAGACAGGGGACCACGCTAGCTCACTAACAGCTCAGCGCCATGAATGGGTTGAACAATGTTAAAATCTAGGTATCGTCGTAACGGTGGAGCGGAAAGAGTGGGAGGACCCGAAAACAGCGGGCGACAGCTGGCTTCGTTGTTACCTCATAGGCGGGCAGGTAACTACCGGGCTCTACTGTGAGCGGCCAGTGAAAAGATCATGATGGCTGTGCTGGCTGTGCTGGCTGTGCTGGCTGTGCTTGCTTGCTTGCTCCCTGTCTTCTTCTTGCACTTTCCCTTGTCTGCTGGAGTCTCTTCACATTTCACAAATTCACAATCTTCCACTTCTCTCTCTCTGCTCCCAAGTCCCTACCAGGCCAACCCTGCGATTGTTCAGTTGTCCCAGTGGACCCCAGGGCATTGTACCCATGTTGCTCGTGAACGCCAATATCATTCATGTTCACTTCAGTTCAGGGGCTGGACATGTCTTTCATCACTCCCCCTCAGGGAATTATCTGTTGGTCCGTCTCTATTATCAACTTACCCAGGGACGGACAATAGAGAGAAAACCCATCAGCCCTAAAAGGATTCCAGGCATCTAAGACTCCAAGCCCAACCCCGCTTGTCAGACTGAGATGATGAAAGACTGAGATGATGAGAGAGAGGGGAAAGTCGGAGCTTGGTAGCGAATCGACAGCCGGCATCCCCCTCGCGGTCTACACTTCTGTGGCCAGCTCAACCGATCCAATGAGAGCGGTGCCACGATGCCACGGTGAGCTAGCTGTACATAGTGTACGCAGGTGGCACAGCTTGCCGAGCAGATGCCTCCTCTGTCTGAACAATGCTGGGCTGCCAAGATCAACAAGGGCGACCTCAATATGTATCCGATTTCAGCAAGAGAGGTGGATTTCGGATCTCAATCCGTTTGGTTCCTATATCGTTCATAGTGCACACAGGCAGATGTTGGGTTGCATATGCTCATTATCTAGAACGTCGACGTGGAAGCGACTGAGCCTCAGCCCTCCTGGCCGCAAAACGTGGCCGGGCATACCTGTGGGCGTTGCCCGATGATGGCTACTCGGAGAGGCCCGCGACCTGGCAGTTCGCTTTCGGTCCGAGATGACAGCTTCTGCCTTTTCTCCAATTCATAAACCGTTCTTGTACCAATACTTTTTGGCGTTCTCATTGGGGAATATGGAGGAATCCGTGCTGCTGAAACAGTGGAGGAGGCTATAGCCCTTTCGATTAGAGCTGTCGATTAGGTATAGATAGCCTCGTGGGGGCCTCCGCTAGTGTCAGTGGCGATACCGCGGCGCCGTCATCTTCTTGCGGGGAACATCCCACCTTCCCCAGACTTCCCGCGATGGGGGAAGCATAATGCATGACGGCAGTGTCCGGGACCATAGTTCCGGAGGCTCTGTTTTTAGTCTGGTTGGCAAGCGGCTACGGTCGGCGAGACTTCATCTTTACTTTGGTGCCATCCCGTCAAAGGCAAGGACGGTTCATGACCATAACGAACACTGTCTCGATGGGATGAAGGCCGTGCTTAGGAGAGAGCGAACAACATGACGCCAGCATCATGGTTGCACAAAGCACCGACTGGTCCGAGATCTTGACTGAGCCAATGAGGCATTCGCTAACCCCTCTTTCTGCCGTCTTGTCATCAGATCTTTGGTTGAAGCACTCGTTGCAGACATTTGGGATGATGGCCGCCGCAGACAGTTCAAACGCACAGTCCGAAACAGTTGGAACAGTTCAATTGGAGAAGAGGCATTGCATTGTTGAGTCGTCGTCGTCATCATCCAACATGCTTACAAACACTCAATGTACATGTAAGTCACAATGGTAGGTATTTCTATGTGTGAAGAGCTTCACATAAATAGTTCTCTTTCTCTTCATGTCTCCTTTGTCACTGAAAGTTCGAATCTCTATCCTCGTCTGCTTCTCCAAACAAAGTTCAGGGACTTGGTGATCATGAAGCAGCAACTCCTCCCCCTCTTTGCGGCTGGAGCCGCTGCACTATACGTGCCTTTCCTCGGAGTCAAGGAAAAACAACTCCTACCCATTGCCGAGGACAGTCTTGGAAATAACGTTCTCTCCAAAGTCCAAGACACTTGGGACGACTCTGCTTCCTCCCTCTACTCCTCTCTAATCGAGAAACACGTCATCGAGGAGCTTGAAGCTGCTTTCTACAAGGATCACAAGCATCACGATCACGACCGTGACCGAGACCATGACCATGGCCATCACGGTCACCACCCCCCGGGCGACACCAGCAAGTCCATTTACGAACTGATCAAAGAGTCCAAGTACAGCGAGCGCTTCGTCAAGATCATCGACGAGCACGACGACATCAGAAAGCTGCTCAACAATACCGACGGCAACAACAAGCACCACTACACCATCTTTGTGCCCACCGACAAGGCCTTTGAAAGGTTCCCTCACCACCCTGACCATCCTCCCCCGGAGGAAGTAGTCCGCCACCTTCTCCAACACCACATCCTCCCTTATCCCCGACCCATCTTTCACCATCATCGTCGTGATCACCATGACCACGATCACTCCCAAGAAGAAGAAGAAGAAGAAGACCTCTTCGACACCCTAACCTTCCCCCCCTCCTCTTGTCTTCGCTCCACACCCTCCCCACCGAACTTCACTCTCCCCTCCTCGACCACCGCCCTCAACGTCTTCGCCTCTCCATCAGCCCCCCCTTCTTTGGCCACGGCGGCATCCGCGTCAACTTTGTCAACCGCGTCATCATGCCCAACATTTACGCCTCCAACGGCATAATCCACGCCGTAGACGGCATCTTGTTCCCCCCTCCGCCCGCGCTCAAGGGGGTGTCTCTTTTGCCGAGCTTGTTTAGCACTTTCTCCCTTGCGCTGGAGAAGACGGGGCTTGGTGAGGAGTTGGGGCACGGACATGGACATGATGATGAGGGCGACGACGATAAAGACGACGACGACAATAATGATAAGAAGCACCAAAAAGGCGGAGGCAAAAAGGAAGGAAAAGGCTTCACCCTGTTCGCCCCCAGTAACCGCGCCTTTGCCCGTCTCGGCCCCCATCTGAATGCCTTCTTGTTCAACACGGAGCCCGGAAAGAAGTACTTGAAGGCTATACTCAAGTATCACTTTGTTCCTGAGCACACGGTGTATACGGATGCTTACTACAAGGCTGGCTCAGGCTCTGGTGATGATTTCTATAATGATGATGATGATGAGCAGGATGCGGACTACAACTGTTGCCCGCCGCCGACCCACTACGACTTGGCTACGCTGTTGAGCGAGGACGCGAGACTGGGCGTGGATATCAAGAATTGGAAGGGGCATGCGACCATGGTGGTTAATGGATTTAACCGCCCCAGTGTGTTGGATGGACCGGCGGCGGATGGCGTCATTCATGTTGTTTCGAGCGTGCTGATTCCGCCGCGTAGGGAAAATGGTGGTGATGAACAAAAGGAAGAAGAAGAGAAGGAGGTTGGGGAGATGAGCGTCGAGGAGTTGATGGCTAGGTTGGAGCCGTATATGGATAGGGAGGATGTCGGTCAGTCGCACTCTGGTGATCTGTAAATAATAATGGGATGGTGTGAGGGGTAGAAACATTCTCATTTGGTAACAGGAGAGGGAGTGTGTATGACATGCAATGTCGTTTGGAAATATGTGATATGAACAGTTGTGTTTTTTTGTATCTCGAGTAGCTGCAGAGTACCGGATCCTTCTCGCTCTACACCTCACACATATGAACATGAATATAAATAAAGAAAAGGTGAATGGAATGCCGTGATAACTCTTCGTACCCTTCACTAGCAGTCCTGGTCTTACCACCTCCAACCTCTGCCCTATCCACTTCTTAGAAGATGGAATTAACCAAATTGGCACCCATCGTAGCACCCGCTCCAAAGACCGCTGCATTACCAAACTTCTTTCCAATACTCTTCCCATGCTTCTCAAACTTGTTCTCTTCCTTCTCCCCCTGCGGTGGAGCGTTAGGATCATAGACCTGTCCCTGTCCAGCCGGCGGTGGTCCCGGAGGGGGCGCCACATATCCTCCCCCGCCGTACATACCCGCCGGCTGTCCATACCCAGGACCACCCGCCCCGTAACCCCCAGCTCCCGGATATCCTCCAGCCTTCTCGTTGTGTGGACCCTCCCACGCATTCGTACTCTGCACAGGCGCCGCCTCCACCTCCACATAACTCTTGGGAAAGATACCCTCCTGCCCTGTACGGACGCACCGCCCCATCCACCAGTCGGCATTCATGTACTCGTAGACTTGGATCTTGTCGCCTTTGTCGAAGGAGCAGTCGCGCGCGTCGGAGGCGTCGTATTTGTACAGGGCTTTGCAGTGAGCTATGACCGGCTTTGTGGGGGGTGCTACGGCGGGTGTTGGTGGTTGGGAGCGGCCTGGCAAGGGGGGTACGGTGGTGTTGTTGGTTGATTGGGAATATGAAGGGGGTGCCGCGGCCGGAGTTGGGGCTGGGGAAGGGTTATTGTTATTGTTGTTGTTTAGCGAGAGGTTGGAGAAGGCATTGGCGGCGGAGGTGACGGCTGGAGGAGGGTTCTGTTGGAAGCGCGCGGCGATGGAGCTGACGCCGCCGCCGGTGGTGGTAGCATGAGGTTGGGCGGCTGGAGCAGCAGCGACGGCGTGTGCGGGAGCAGCACGCGGGGCTGGGACGGGGGTGGAGGATGTGCTGGAAAGACTGGCTTCAGCGGGGAGGAGGGAGGTGATGCTGTCAAAGGCGTCGTCTGTTATGATGCCCTTCTCGAGGAGGGATTCTAGTTCCTGTTTTGGGCAGGGCGGGGTGTTAGTGGATGGGCTGGATTACTACCAAACTGAAGGTAAGGGAGAGATGGGTTGGGGAAGGACAGTCTGCCCGCCCATTTAGCGATATTTCCTTACATTTTTAATGAGACGCAGAGACCGGTTGGTCTCGATGATGCGCTGACGGTCTACTGACACCATGACTACTATGGTTCGAGGTGTCTGGCGATAGACGAGCGCGGGCGTTGGGTTTCTCTTCTGATGTGAGTGATGATGCTCTCCGGAAAGTCAAATAATCAAACACTTTGTTGTTTCCGTAGGTAGAATAAGTAGACTTTGTTGCAAGCGAATCCGATGGGCAGGCAGGTTCGGAAATTGTATGATGGAGTCGGTTAGTTGTAATAACCAAGTCAGATAAGACGATGGATCGATGACAAAAGGTGAACGAGGATGGAAGTGGAAGGCGGGAACCTCAAGATGCCGTGGCGGGAGGGAGTGGCGCAGCCGGAGACCGTCGGACAACCAGGTTAACATAGCTGACGCTGCGGCGAGAAAGAGGACGGGGCAGTGCAGTGCTATTGGGGGCAACACGGCACCACTAGAACCGCTCCCAGAACCCCGCCTTCCCGCCAAGTTATCCGCTGTGGACTCGGTACCGCTACTGCGTACACTACTTCCACTTACGCAAGACACCACCGCTGATCCCTGAGGTTATCGTATAACATCAAACTTGAGATACCATAGTGGGCGAACCTTTCTTGCAAAGAACTTAAAGTACATCAATCCTCTGTTCATTGAATCAATATCTAGCTGGTTCCCTATAGCTCAGGTTGAAGAACGTTCAACTTTCAATCGTACAGTCTGTGCTCTGCCTATATCCGCCTCCATTTGATAGGGTTAGGGTCCCGAAAAAGGGGTGTTCCTCGTCAACGACGACATCAACGCCATCGTCCAACATGAACCATATGATCTTCCATACAGCACCTAGTCCCTCAATTCCCATACATGTGATCTCCTCGTTATGCTCACAATTACTATTCTACTTGTCGTTAACTTCGTCCTTTGAGCAAGTGTTTAAGCAAATAATCATCTTCGCCCGCAGACGAACATTCTCATCCTGAGGACACTCAAGGATGTCTCCCCAATTCCCTCATCAACTCTCTCAAAGCCGGCACAGCCATCTTGACATCCGGAAGAATTTCCTCCAAGTTGCTAAAAGCCGGACAGTGCTCCTCTAGCTTCTTTAACACTCTCGCGTCCGAACAGTCCCAATCTTCCGCGCTCAACTGTTTCGCCGTGTTGGCTATGATAGTGCGCCAGCCATTGGGGATGAATGAGAGGTGCCTATCAATCAGCTCGTTGGCTGTCTTGGTTCGGCGGGACGGTTGCGAGCGGGAAGGAATGGACAGGAAGGAGACGTCGAGTTCATGATCGAGAAGAATGTCTCTAGCGGAGTGGGAAGGGGTAGAGCGGCGACGGGCCGAGTGTGACTCTAACTTGGACGTGAACCGGGAAGGATCACGGACGCGGAATTCCGCGTCGAGGCTGCGGCGAGGGCTGCGGCTACGAGATGTTGTTGCTGTTGTTGTTGCTGCCGTGCCTTGGGAGTATCTTCCTGGACGGAGATAAAACTGCGAGGTAGAGCCTCTATTGGCCGAGGTTGTCGATTCCAGGTCATTGTCATTGTCACTTTCTGATGCCAGACGGGTACCAGGATGACGGCCCGAGTGTGAACGACGTTTTGTAGCGGGAATTGGAAGCTCAGAGTCGGTGCTGCTTGTATACCGGTGTGTATTTTGAAGACTGGCTGCAACTTGTTGTCCTCTGTTAGCTGGTCGAGTGGTCAAGTCCAAGCCGAGTTCCTTGGTGCTGGGAGCATCTGTGTGCTTGTCGACCTGAGAGCTGAACGGAACCAGTGCAGACGACGTGTAGCTCTGCACGTTTTCGTCCGTAAAAGGCAGCTCCCTTGGGGCAGCGAGATCTCGATGGTCCGGAGAATCCATCTCCCTCAGATTTCTCGGGAAGAACCCATATTCCTGCTGCATTTCCATCTCCTCAACACTTCCCTGATTACGCGCCTTCTTCAGCTCCTCGATTTCAGCCTGCATCTTGTGAATCACCACGAACAGCTCCCCCCTCATTTTCTCCTCAGCTTGCTGTCTTTTCGTGTTCTCTTCCCTGATCGTCGCCATCTCTTCCTCAATTCGCTGGGTTTTTGCCTGCAACGGTTGGATCCAACTGCGATAGATATCACCCCCTTGCGCATTAAGCCTTTGTTGCAAATCATCAACCCTAAGATTTATATTCGTGACCTCCTGCTTGACTTTCGCCATGACCTCCTGGCTGACTTGATGCTCTAAGCTGGCAGTCACGTCAGCCGCGGTAGAGGCAGACGCGCTGGAGGTGGCGAGGACCGGGAACATTTCTTGAAAGCGGGTATGAAGGCCAAGTAGGTCTCGCGAGAAGCCCTCGAGGTCGTGCCGCAGAAGCGATTCGGAGTTAGGAGGTGTTCGCGACATTATGCGTGAGCCTTTGTACGCTGTTACTTGTCCTTGAAGCTGCTTCGTAGCTTGAATGCGAGCCTACTACGCGAACGGTCAGTATGTTTTAATATTGAACGAAGTGGGACTCAACTTTCATACATCAGGAAAGCGGAATGGGATTGACGTGATAATCAGGTGAGGGGCGCGGTACGAGTTCGAGATATGTAGCCGGGCAGAGGAAGAGAGCGTGAGATTGGCACGGGAAAGGGGAGTCAAGCAGGATAGTATCTGTATGTAGATTACTAGTAGTATCGAGAAGTTCGTCAGCAGAGATGCTGTTGAGTATGGCCAAAGGTCGACGCCAGGCGCGAATGGTGTAGACCTGAAGTACGTGGTGGAGGAGGAGGAGGAGGAGGAAAAAGAAGGTGGGGTTGAGGAGGAAGAAGGCGTGACTGGCAGGCATGGTTTCTGGAAGAAACTGAGTACCAGTTCATATCAAAGTGACAAAGGCTAAGTCTCGCATCAGAACAACAGCGGCAGCCTTCAACAGGGCCGACCCATGCCTATCTCGCAGGTGAATGAGTCAAGAGTTGGGATGGAAGACGCCGGCGGGAGGAGGGGAGCATAATGGAAGAGGCCATACAAAGAATGGCAAAGCACGGCAGGAACAATTTTATCCTCCAAAAAGTCAATTTGATTTCATCCATATTAATTACTATATGCTCGAGCAATCATCAACTTAACTCGTAGCAATTGCACAAAAAAATAGCTCGATGGTCGAAGAATAACAAAGAGCCACATAAAAAGACCGCGTTCCTCGTATACTGTCCAAAGTCCACCATCTCCATTCCATCTCCATCATCTCCCTAGCATCGACACCAATTCAATATCCATCCCCAAAATACATGCGAAGACAGTATTAAGCTCCGTTGAGAAGTCAAGTAGCTTCATCAACTGGATCGACGACAGGAACCCCAGACTCATCATCCAGACCCACTTGAACCTCACCATCGACATCAATGGTCGGTGCTGGTATGGCATCGAGATCAGGTACTTCGGGTGACTCAGGAGCTTCAGGTTCTTCAATCCTCGAAACATCCACATCATCAACATTGACGTCGAGATCATCCGTGTCAATGGACGGGATCTTGGGGAAATCGAGACCCTCCACGTCAATATCGGGGATGTCAAGGTCGCCAACGTCAAAATCGATGTCACCGAACGAAGCGATCAGAGCATCGAGAGCGGCAAGCTCCGCTTCAACGTCATCGTAGCCGCCGTCCTCGTCAGCAGCAGATCCATCCGGGGTTTCCCCGCCAGCAGCTGGAGGAGTGGAACTTTCCGTGGGACCGGGGACACTGGCGCTGGATGTGGTGTGGTGATTGCTTGAGCTGATGCGGAGGCTAAAAGTGTCATTCCTAGAAGAGCTGTAGTTGATCACTCCTGGAATGTTCAATTCTTTAGCTCCCTGGCTGTTCCAGAAGATATCGAGGGTCGAGTCCTGGAGGAGGCTGTCAAGCTGTGACTGCGTAAGGCCAACCTCTCCCGAGATGGGAATCTCAAACTGATTGGTGCTGTGGGAAAGTGAGTCGGAACTTTGGTCAAGCAGGAGCCTGAAGGTGTCGCTGTGGCTGTCGCTCATGTCAAGAATTCCAGGAATGTTGAGCACACGCTCACCTTCGCTGGTCCACTCGAGCTCAATGTTGGTAGATTCGAGAAGATGGTCCAATTGCTCCTGGGTAAGAACAATGGAGCCTGCAACAGGAATCACAACGGCGGGCGGCGGGCCCGCGGGAGAAGGAGGGGAAGGGTGACCACCGGGGCCGCCAGAGAAGCCGGGTGCTTGAGGGGAACCAGTCTCCTGAGGGCCGCCGGCACCATAGCCTTCGGAGCAAGGGAGCAAAGTGGTCTCGCCAACATACCAGTAGCCGATGATGGGGATGCAGCGGCCGGCATCCGGGGGCGGAGTAGGCGCGAAGATGTTAGTCGGAAGGGCAAGGGTCGCAATATCACACACCTCCGCAGGGCCGTTTCCCGGAGGGAGCACTCCGGTTGGGTGGGGGCCAATGTGGGCAACGTCCCTCGCTCGAAGCCGTCGAGTAGGTGCAGCAGTCATGCTTGGCTGGGCACTACTGCTAGTACTCTTCTTAGGGAATATGCCTCCAATGCCGTTGATTGAGTCGAAAACGGAGTTGAGGATGCCAGCAAAGTCCTTGCCATTGATCACACCAGGACCGGATCCATCAGCAGCGGTGGTAAGCGCATCAGTAATAGCGCTCGCAAGAGTGATCAGCGAGTCGGTGTCAACAGGACTAGGGGCGGCGATGTCGCTGGGGAGAGTGTTCAGCGCTGCAAGAACAGTGCTGGCTAGGCCAGCCAGCTCATCCAAGTTGACGGTCATCGGGGGTGTGGCCGGGTTGGGGGCGCGAATATTTCCAGGAATCAGGCTACCGAGATCCTGTCCACCGAGAACATCTTCAAGACCCGGGACAGCGCTCATCAAGCTGCCGAGGTTAAGATTGCTGAGCACATCACCGATGAAAGCATCTGAACGGTAGGCGGTGCTGTCCGAGGGATCGCTGGCAAGGGTTTCGAGATCCTGGACATCATCGTTGCTTGTAGAGACAGCACGAGTGGAGCCAGCTGGCTTCTTGGGCTTGAAGAATGGGTTGTTGTCGAAAATCTTACCGAAGGAGCTGAAGACTCCTTGGAAGGCTGGACCAAAGACTTTGTCAAAAATAGCGTTTACAACGGAACCGCTACCATTGCCGGAGCCTGAACCATTACCGGAGCCAGAACCATTGCCGGAGCCTGAACCATTGCCGGAGCCTGAACCATTGCCGGAGCCTGAACCATTGCCGGAGCCTGAACCGCTGCCAGTACCGGGATCAGAACCGTCACCGGAGCCGGAACCACTGCCACTGCCAGTGCCGGGATCAGAACCGTCACCGGAGCCGGAACCGCTGCCACTGCCAGTGCCGGGATCAGAACCGTCACCGGAGCCGGAACCGCTGCCACTGCCAGTGCCGGGATCAGAACCGTCACCGGAGCCGGAACCGCTGCCACTGCCAGTGCCGGGATCAGAACTGTCACCGGAACCTGAACCGTTGCCAGTGCCGGGATCAGAGCCGTCACCGGAGCCTGAACCGCTGCCAGTGCCGGGATCAGAGCCGTCGCCGGAGCCGGAACCGCTGCCACTGCCAGTGCCGGGATCAGAACCGTCACCGGAACCTGAACCGCTGCCAGTGCCGGGATCAGAACCGCTGCCAGAGCCTGAACCGCTACCGGAGTCTGAACCGCTACTGGAGCCATCTGCGAAACCAGTAAATCTCCCACCCCAGTTACCCATGTCGGCTGAAACAGCAGCAGTTACTGCTCCTTCGCTCTTAAGGTAGCACGGTGCGTTAAGGCCGTTGCTATTGGCAGGGCCATGCTGATAGATAAACCCAACACAGTCGGTGGTGGTATCGCAAGCCGCAGCACATTCAGCGTAGCTGTCCACAATTACTGTGCCTAGGTCGCCATCGGGATATTCGATACCACAGTCGACATGGTACATTTTCTCTTGAGCAGTGGTAATAGAAACTCCATTGTCATCTGGGCACGTGATTGGAGCTGCCGCATCATTTGAGACACGTCGGCCTAATCGGAGAACCGTTAACTACTGAGCAACACGGAAGGAGGGAGGAGGTGAATGGCTTACTGGGTGTACAAGTGTATGTCGGAAAGCCGGCACCGATGTTCGCCAGGCGTTCTGTGTACACGCCGCTCTGGCTCAGAGAATAGACGACAGGTGTAGTTGCACCGCCGCAACTTCTCGTGGCATCGTCTTTGCAAGGGACTCGGCAAGTTCCCATATCATCGACTTGACCAGGAGTCAGAAGAGAGTTTGAGCAGTAACAGTCCCTGGCAGAATGTTTGAGTTAGTATCTTTCTGTCAGTGGAGTCTAAAGCGCACTACTCACCTGCCGTTGACCATGCCAAAGTAGTTGAAGGTAGTGTCCGAACTGCATCTGCGCGCACACTCATCGAGTGTACCAGTGGCAAGATCCGAAATAATCTGGCCAGACGTTGCAGAGAGGTCGAGAACCTGTGCAGGAACATTGCCGTAGCACCCATTCAAGTACCAAGTTTGCGTACCCGTGGTAACGGTCAAGGGGCGGACGAGTGCTGGCCTTGAGCCGATGATGTTATCCTGGTTCACGCTCGATAGCGAGGTAGTAAGAACCTTGGGAGGGCCCAAGAGACTGGACGGTGGGTTGTAGCAGCTAAAAGCTGCCTGGTCGGCTGACTGCTTGAGCCCCGGTGTCCTCGGGACATAGCATCCTTGTAGTTCAGAACTGACGTAAACGGGATAGTGCTCATTCCTTCCACAGCACTTTTGGGTCAGTGGGTCACAGTCTCCATTCCTGTTGAGAAGCGTTAGACCATGCGGGAGAAAGTATAGGTAGAGGTATGTTGAACTCACGTGTCATCGGCTGTACAAAGAGCGTTGCAGTCTCCAGGGTTTGGAAGAGACGATGGAGGAATGCGATAGTCGCCCGAGTGAAAGTTTGTACCACACTGGCATCGGATTTGTGCACTAGACACATTTAGTCGGTTAGTGCTAATCACATGGCCCCTAGGGAGCGGCAGGTTGGAAGCGACTTACCCTTCCCTGGCACCAAAGACAAGAGGATAACCCAAACCGGCACAGGTTTCGAAACAAGTCTCGATGTCATCAACGAGTGGCCTAGCCCTAGCGTCGTCTTGTGTGGCGAATCCGCGAGAGGAATAACAGCCCAGATGCTTGTAGGTAGAACCCAAATCCGCATTACGAGGCGTGATGGGCACCTGGTCCGGTGCGGCAAAGGAGGGATCAAGGTAGACCTGGGCGTTGAGGCCACCGCCGCAGGTCTGAGTGCTATCGCCACTGCACTGAGCATTGCAAGCCGAAGTGTCCGAGTTCGGGACAGCAGCAGCCGGGAGCTGCAGGCCGCAGTTACAGTTATTGTCCCTCATGGCCGAATACTTGTAACCGTAAGCTCTGCAGGTGCGAGCACAGTCAAGAGGAGTCTGCGTAGAGTCCCAATCGGAGCCGGGGTCCCATCCGGGGAAACTCAAGGAGAGGTCAGCGGCATTGTAGCCCTCCGGACCGAAGCGAAAGAAATCGCCAGCATTGGCGAGGAAGTTGCCGTAACAGCCAAGATAGATGAAATTATCGCTACCACATTTGGTAAGAGTATCCTGATAGGTTCCGAAGTAAGCCTGTCCGTTGACAAGGCCCAAAAGGCCGGCCGCGGCTACGACAAGGCGGCCAGGGCTCGATTGCCAGCCCATGTTGACGAGAGATGACCTCGCAAAGGGTGGCAAAGGAGGGTGAAGTTGTTCAGAGACGAACGAATGGAAAAAGAAAATGAAAGAGGTCGGCTCATACGGCCAACACAAGAAGAAGTCGGGAAAGAAGCATAAAAGAGCGACTGAGGACGAAGAGAAGAAAGGGAATGGTAGAAAGCAGGCGATGGCCTGGGTTGGTATTTGAAGATGTTGATATCAAGGGCAGGACACCAATATCCAGAATTTTCCAAGTCATCAACACGCAGGCGCCCTTGACGATTGGACTGACTATCCAGAAGCAAGGAAAACATGGCAAACAGACGCGTGAGCTGGAATGCTCGTGATGGGAAAGAAAAGTGGTAAGATGAAGATTCGAGACAGTCTTGAGGTTGGCATTCCTGGCGGAGGGCGACTGGACCTGGAGGATGTTTGGGTTTCTGAAGATCATTGGGACGTTGATGTTGTCTTCGAGTGTCCCTTCAGAGTCTTCCTCGAATGCCCGACAAGTGTTTCCAACGGGCAGACAGTAGGTATTCCTCGCGTAACCTGCAAGGGATGGTAGTCTCGCAAAGCAGATGGCATCTATGCGATGGAATGGGAATGTCCACCACGCATGTAAACATGGCGGCAGGTATCAAGGGCTAGAATGTCTTGCCTTGAGAAAGTTGTGAGGTCGAGGACGGAGATTCATGTTGACATTGTGATGCGCATGTCGTCAAGCGAATGCTGGGCAGCTTCGGCCGTTCAGTATAAAAGAATAGTATTGAAGAAGCATAATGATTGTCAGGATGGAGTGATGGCGGTGTTTCGGCCATTTCTGTAGTCAGATTCAGTCAATATTCGGCTGATGTTATTGAAGTTGAAAGTTGGGATTGGAACAAAGTGAAAGCGACATCGTCGCGATGGTGCGCGATGGGTGGGTGTGATGCCTGCCGGAGGACATGCCTTTGCAGAGAGCAGAAACACCTTTAGGGTTAGGGTTGGTCCCGTCGATTGTAAACTGAATACGGCGATCCCTTTAGTTCCTCGACCAATGCACCTGCCATCACTGTCACCATTGTGTTTCCAAACTTCTAACGTTTGGCTCCTTCCCAACTCTCTCTTTTCAATCTGGGAATACTATTATATGTCATTTCCTCAGTTTTTTCAATCGAGCACCATGAAAAAGTCTGTTACATTGACGGAGAGCCAGAGGCATCACACAGGAGCATATGACACTACATCCCAACTTTAGCACCCCAAAGTTTTCTTCAAGCCCACCGTTTTCAGATTTAACGCATTGTAGTATTGCGTTACAAGTATTTTGAACGGTAAGAGCGTGTGAAAAATCCTCAATGTAGTCGGCTGCTCCAGTCTTTTGCCCTTGCAAAGCTTGAAGTTCTTGCTCACCCTCGAGATTCAAGGAGTGCAAGACTTCACTTTGCTCCTTCCCATTGCAGAGTGGCATCTCCATCTTCGATACTTTCATAAGGAATGTCATTCGCCCGCTTCTCCCTCTGCTCCTGCTCCTCTTCATCTCCACCACCACCAACCTCCTTGGCACTTCCAGTCTTCGCTCCAGAAGCACGAGCATCACCCTCCGGCTCAGCTTCATCCCTACAATAGAACAAATCGTACTCATGACCCGGCTCACCCAGCTTCCACCCATCAGTCAAGTACCTCGTTGCACTTCCCGTCCTGCTCGTCGTTGACATCTCGGGCACCACAATGCCGTCCGCCCTTCGCTCCATGTCGGCAATCCGCTGCACATCGTAAGTCCGTACCAGATCCTGCTCCTTCGGATTGCTCGAGTTACGCAGTCGCACTACAGCAAATATGGAGTATCCCTGCCTGATGGCTTGTCCTTGCTTATCTTTGCGCGCCCATTCTGCCAGAGAGGTTGAAGTGTCAATTCTGCGGCCGCCGATGGTGATGTGTCTGAGGTCGTCAAATCCGGGGTTCTGGTCGTAGGGACTGACACCCCCATCAGGCGAAGAAGAACGGCGAGTGTCCGCGGCGGGCACATATCTGACCCGCAACACTTTGGGAAAGTTCGGCTGATAGAGCAACCATTGCCCGTCTGGACGCTGGCGAGGAAGAACCACAGACGTCAAAAAAGCGCCAAGACCAGCAAACTGTTTGCGCTCAAGCGCCCAGTCAAAATGAAGGAGGGAGTAGTGCGCATTCATGCGCGTCGGGATTTTCTTGCGACCGGCCGTCCACGGTCCGGCTTCGGCGGGGGCGCAACCGACGATTGGGGAGTAGTAGAGAAAGGAGGGGTGGCTCCAGAGCGCGTCGTTGGCCAGGTCGCTGGACATGATGTAGGAGAAAGATATCGGTCCGTCGTCATGCCGGTGCTTGGGGAAGCTGGAGAGGAGTAGCTCGGCCATCTCGAACACCGTTCTGTCGTAGGCCGCCGATGATGATACGCGCTCGGTACTGCTGTTCGTTTCCTTTTTCTGAAGGATTCCGGGTATGTCGACCCAGGATACTGCGAGGAGGGGAAACTGCTCCTCGTTGTCGTAGAGGTAGGATCTGAGATGCATATGCTCGCTCTTCTCGTTTGTTTCGGGCTCTGATTCCCAGTCCTCGTCGTCCTCCGGCAACTCGAGACTTGGCTCGGCCGTCGCAGGAGTCGCCAGCACGTTGCCGTAAATCATGCGCATTACGATCATGGCGACGTTGAAGCCGCTCATATCCTTTTCGGGGTGCGACAAGGGCTCAAACCAGGCCTGGTTCGTGAGCGACTTCTTAATAGCTGTGATATCATCGGCCTGGTCAAGCCGGAAATCGACCCAGCTCAGGTCGTCGTAGGACTTGTCGACAATGGTTCCCGGAGATGACACGGACATCTTGATGGCTAAATATTGTTGACTTATCGATGTCGTCGCGTTACTATTTGATCATCTGCCTTGGAAAGTGGCCTTGTCGCGAGATTGAAGGTCGACGGAAAAAAACACAAGAAGTAGCCAAACGCGACAGAAAGAGAGGAAGGAGTGGGGTAGTAACAGAAGGACAGGACGAGTGAATGGAATTACAAGTGAATTGGTTTCTGAGAAAAGGCAAGACCCGCAGCCTGAACGAAGTTCTGCACGTCTAAGCGGTGGTCGAATTCTACCCGTATATAACTGAAGCTCACCCACGCTGGCACCACCGGATTACTTCGCGGTTCACGAGGCTAGTCGTAATCGCAATGATCATGGTAGTGAACAGGGCAACCTCCAGCCAGCGTGTGAATTGTAAGAGGTGAAGAGATTCGCAGTCGTGTTATCCAGGACCTGTGCGAAGTCTTGGACTACAATACTTGGTGCCTTCCTACTTACACGATTTGTACTGTTACCGTGGCATCCAACTTGCTTTCATCCAATGTTTAATCGAGTGACAGTGTACTCGTGAACTTGAGAAAGCAAACGTAAGATAACAAGGATGTAAACAGTAGTGCGCATTTCAAGTCGTTTCTCGATCTATGCTAACTACCTATTGTGAGCATCGCCATGGGTTTGCTGTGATCTCCCATCAATCCGTGACCATCTCGATGAATGATGTGCTGTTTTTTTAGGGAGAGCAGATCAGACTGGAAGAGAAACGGAGATGAAGGATGCTGTAGTACATGGAGGTGTTTACCTGATGTAAATGGATCTATCGAAATCATCCGAAATGCCCCTGGGCCGTTGTTCTATACCGTAGCTCCTGTCCTCAATCCGGCTGGATCAACCTCATCCTCCATATCAGTCTTAATCCGACTCTTTGCAATTATTGTTCTCGTCTTTGACACGGACCTTGTCGCCCCCTTCCACGCTCGAAACACTGATCCCATGAACCACTTGTAGATAACATCACCGTAGTCCAACCATACCCGCCAAAAGACCACGATGGCGATGGTTGCTGGTACGGTCGTGACAAAGTAGATCCATAACTCGTCGGAGACTTCCCATTTGCCATTGTCGCCGTAGGTGAAGAAGGTGGTACTGAAGAGGGCCTGGTATCACGTGGCTCTGGTGGTTAGCGGGCAGTCAGGTTCAAGTGAGGAAGGAGCGATGGGTACCCAAAGAAAAGAAGACTGAAAAAACGGCAGTCAAGACTGGTTGAAAGGGGATTCAGATACTAGCTACGCTAGGGGACATACCGAAATGAAAGTGGCAGGCAGAAAGATCATAGTCAATAGCGCTATCGATTTCATGACGCTGTTATCTTGTCTGGCAATATTGTTGTACGCCTGTTTTGGTTTTTCATCAGCATCATTTCCTCACAAAAAGTTCACCACCAGCGAAAACAACCTGAAAAATGCGTGATCAAGTGGCGACAAACAAGGCTTAACTTACCAGTCCAACCTCGTTCTTCAACCTCTGCAAACTCGAATCACTCCTCAGCTTCAAACTCTTCACCAACGAAATCTGAAACTGCGTATACTCCCTCGCCTGCGCTCTGTACGTCAGAGTCAGACTGTGGCCCAAGCGGCTGCCGCCGCCACTGCCACTGCCATTGCGCTGCCCATGTGCAATAGTCTCATGAATCTCTCGCTGATATCTGCCCAACTGCTCGACCGTCTGGATCGCCGCCTCCAGCACCTCGGACGAGTGGTATGCGTGCCTTGCGTGGTCGTGGATCTGCTCAAACAGATCGTGCCCGTTGAGCCGCGACTTTTCGAGGAGCCGGATCGGATCGCGCACGCGCCAAACGGAAATGTCGGAATAGACGATTATGATGTCTAGGAGGTCGGCGTGGAGGGCAAAAGGGTCTGCTTGGGCGGCTTCCGGGAGACTCAGACTCTTCTTCTTCTTCAGCAGGGCGTCCTTGAGGCGCTCAGGGCAATCAGGTGGAGTGTCGATACACAGGACCCGACATTTGCCTGGCGCATCCCAGCGGGTGAAGATGCTCATTTCGAACCACTCGTATCCCTCTGTGGACTTTTCACGGACATATTCGGGCTCTTCGTCGTGGGGTTTCTGCTCATTCTGGAAGGAGTCAATTTTGCGGACCATCTTTGCGAGATAGTGGAACCATGTCGTGCAGGATGTGAGTGTAGGGGTAGCGTCTTGCTTCCCAAAGGGATCATCAGTCTGCTGCGGTTCTTTGAATACTGGTCGACATCCTGCGTAGCCGTTCAGTTCGAAGCAGGTCCTGCTGGCGACGAAGGCGGGAACGTTGAGGGCGGCAAGGAGGGCTTCGCGTCCTCCGTTTACGGATGGGTAGTCATCTTTGCGCATGAATCTGAGGTACATAAATCAGCCCCTGTTCACTGCTTTCATTTCTCTTCCCCATATTTTTTTTTTTTTTTTTTTTTGATCCGCAGCTAGACTGACATGTAGCATTGATCGGGTAGGCTACCAAACTCAGGGTGTAAGAGGTCAATCAATGTCGAACAATCAACATATTTCTCATGGATCGCCCAGCTTGCCCCCGTTTCTGCTAAGTCCAAATATATTAGCTTGGATAACCTCAAGAACTGGCGTACATAACCAGGTCAAACTCACAGGGAGAAAGTATGCTGATTCCGAGACGAGGACCCATTGTGGTTTCAGTCACTAGCTGGAGAAGCTTGGAATATCATGAGGCTCCGCCCACCCGAGTAATATTTATTGAGCCGCAAAAGTCCTATCGTTGCTTTCGTAACACGACAGCAGCCTTGTTTTGGTCGGAGAGCCCCGCGTTGGGCCTCGATCGAGGTTGATCATCCATACCTACACAGCCACCTCGCCAGCCTCGAGCCAGCCTAAAAGGCTCAAAAGAATTCCACTCGCCACGTTGACTGCAGCTATTGGGCCCAATCAATCGATGAGTAAGGGTCATGTGCAATCTCACCGTAGGAGTGGTGCGATGCGGCATCCATATGTCGAGAAAGGATCATGAATTTTAATCGACAATGAAAGTCGTATCTTTGCGTACAGCTAACTTCCTCACGATGGACGTGAAAATGGGGCAAGAGGAGTTGTATGTGGTGTATAAAAGGGGAAAGGGTTAGGGATTGCCGTCTCCTTTTCTCTTCATGCTACCTTACCAGCCAGCTTGGGTTCCTTGGTGCCATGCAGTCCCGGTGATTACCGATCATTATTAATGACTAGCAAAATAATAGTCAACTACCATTTTGAGTCTCCGGGCAGACTTCTGGAGTAACTTGGTCGAGGCGAATGTTGACCCTGGGCATCTTGATAGTGCTGAGTTACAATTCGGGCGCATCGAGAGCTTCGGAATTAAGCACCTCACCTAGGTCCTTCACATGCTACCGTAGCTCCCCTCAATACATAAAACACATTTGTAAACCGTCGCTTTAGACCGTTAAGGAGTCCTGGATGTCTCTGCTACATGCTGTATAATGGCAACGCATCACATCGTTATACGTGACATGGTACCGGGCATTGGCATCGGCCAACGGCTGCAAACCCCTGGGAAAAGTATATCGCTCGGCTCTCGTGGGGGTTTGAGAACTGTCGTCAGACGTAACTTGTACGGCCATTGCGTATCGATACGTGTGCTGCACTTGGTAATAGTCCCGCTGGTACGCAGACAAGGTGATGGTGATGTCGTTGAGTGGCCGCATATACAGGGCCCTCGTTTTCGTTCTGCGATGTTAACCCTCGTCCATCTTTTCAGTTAGAGTACCTTTTCTTAGATTTTCGCAAGGTCCGCCTGTCGTCTTTTCAATCTTGTCGGTCTAGTCTCCCCCATGGGGAAAGACTCGGTTTATTGAAAGTCTCCAGGGCCTTGGATGGTGATGTGCTCGTCGAGGCTCCAGATCCTCGTAAACTGGGTTCAATGTGTACCTCGAGGGTTATGATAGGAGAGGGAGGTTTTTTTTTTTTTTTTTTTTTTTTTCTTTTTTTCCTTCTTTTTTTTTTTCACAACACACATAAATACTAGGTGTAAGGGGAGGTACTATTGCATGATACCACAAACCGTCGGTTAGACAAGCGATATTGCTTTGCCGTCCGTGATGACAGAAAGAGTACAAATGACTCCAGGCTGTCGGTTTTTGGTGTCTGGTTACCTTGACACCTTGCACCACCTCTAGGCGGGTACTGCCATGGCGCTTGGGGTTGCTAAGAGGTTTTCCCGTCCCCGGGCTGTAGGAAGAGACGCCCAAGGAAGTTTGCTTTAAGGAGGTGGTCGGGGTGCGTGCCGAGATGGCGTTGAGCGATTGCGACTCCTGTATTTGACTGTTAAATGATGGTTATGCCTCGGTATAGGGCGCTTGAGGGTGTGTTTTGCGACTTTGGGCGGAAACGAAGGTCGAACCTAGAATGAGGCTATCTTGGGACGATACGACAGTATACTGTATGTCCTTGATCGGAAGGTGGTAAGCAGTGCAGGTTAAGAAACCCAGAAGATGGCTCCGTCTCCAATGTTTCCATTCTCTCCAAAATCCTTCAAAGCTTCTCAATGTAGTATGGAATCGTGCAGAGTAACGGTGTTAGGAGTGTAAAGTATCAAGACTGATCCCTACACTTGAACCCTGGTACTGTCCGGGGACAAGAAATTCAGTGTGAAGGGTCGTTTGATCCCTGGTGAAGAAGTCACCTTGCAAAAATGCGGGGGGCTGGGATGTGCGTAGACACTGTACACTACATACCAAGTAGTAGTAGCTCAGCCCAGAGAGGTGTTTGTCTGTGGAGGACGCGACGAAAGATGGAAGAGCTGATCTCCCGCGGTGGAGATTTCTCGTCTGCAATGCAGGGGGACATTTTGGTGTTTTGGCGTGGAGAGGTACGAGAGGTTCCCCTCAGGACACCCTTCATCCCGCCCATGGTACCCCCCTGACATGAGCTGACTTATGGTCCCAAATGGCAAGCGCTAGAAGGTTACGACATTCATCCGCGTCGGGTTTCCATGTGAACATGGAAGTGGAAGTGGTTGTACAGAGTTAAGCAACGCCCCTGTTCTTTCTTCCTGGAGTCCTTTAGGGCCTTGAACCCGTCTTTTCCGCCGTCAGATGTAAGCCGTGATATGCAAAAGCGACGATTGTTAGTGTATCAAGAGGTAAAAAGGGCAAATACCCGGCAGGGAAGGTTCCTTGACAGGAATGGCTCTCGCCTGTAGGTCGACTGGTCAGGGACAAACGAAAAGGTGAAGCGGGAAAACGAGTTGCGAAACAATTAAATCACGCGGTCATAGAGTCATACCATTGAACTTACAGTGATGGAAGATGTTGGAGGATTCACAACAGCAGTTGCCGGCGCACTGACCATGCTCAGCAAATCCGGGTTAGGTAACGGTGCCCAGCGCATTCTTCCCCGTTGAGTGTGGGGCCTCTCTGCACTAACCCCACTTGTCCCTAGCTCCCGTCCGTGCCTCCTCTTTTAACTGGGCGTGTGTACGGACTCGCCTATGTACACTCATCCTAACGCCTATTCTGACGTCTCTTGGCATTTCTTCCTGTTCCTGAGCAACACATTCACACCTTTCCTTATTGTCTCCTTTCCTTTGGCAGACTCTTCACTTTTTATCATTCGTTGGTCGAGAAGCTATCGCCAATCAGCATGGCTTCTTCCAAGGGCCGACTTTGCCCTATTTGGCATTGACATTGATCATTCCTATCCAGCGAGCGGGCCTACTTATCATTTCCATCTTGATCACGGAACTCCTCAATCCTTCAACTCCCTCACATTTAGAACTCGTAGAGAAGGTTCCATCTCCGAGCTAAGCTACTGACTGCTTCCGAAAACATGCAGTCAACACGATTCTGACGGGTTTCGAAGCCAGACCGTCGAAAAAGTGTCAACAACGCGTCGGATTGAGGTCTGCATATCGCCTTCCTTCTCGTCAGTCATCGCCTTGGTTTCCATGTCCAAGGTTCATGTTTTTGTCCAACACGACCCATCCATCGCTTCCGACCCGCATGTTGAGAAGAACAGAGCTCCTTGTGCACACATTCCCACATCGGTACCATGGTCACACACTGAGACATCTCATGGCTGGAGCTGCAGTCTACAGATACCAAGACACCCAAAGGTCGTTTTCTCGGCGCCTCGGTGACCAGGCATTGGCCAACAAGAGCGCTCGGATGAATTTATACCGCTCCCTGTCTGCATAAAGGCCAGGCGACGATGGCCTTCCCAAATAGGGTGAAGACCACCGACCTTCTCCTGGTTCAAACTTCAGATCCTCCAGACCAGCACATGGAAAACTGCGAGCAATGCAACCCATTCTGATCGAGATGCGGTGGCGACTATAGCTAGAACCACCATCACTGTGAGATACGGGTGATCTCGCATCCACCGGCCCTCTCCTTGTCGTCATGGATATACTCCTGTACAGCAGGAAAACCTTCAAAATCTGCGCGCATTCACATATGCGAAGCGATAAGGACTTTTGGGGAGAGAGTGTGCGAAAGGAAATCCGGGGAAGATGCTTAGCTACCCTTCTTAGACCAAACCAGGTTCAACAAGGTAAACTCAGCATTGGTACTATACCCAGGGGCCAGGCACTGCGACTGAGATTGAAAGAGATACTGCATCGGCCATACAGTTCAGCGTTACATCTTGTTCCATCCGGGACTACTTCCCCTCCCATAGTCTAGCCGTTTGGATAGGCAAGCCGCAAAGCGTCCATGTTGCAGCGCCGATCTTGACTACACCGGCCTCGGTGTTTCATATAACAGACGCTTGACCCGCTCTCAACTTTTCGCCATGGAGTATATCGTTCCGTTCATTGAGTGCCTATTCAACATCACCGACACGGTCCTCTAGCTCGAATTCGAGTCTCAACAGCAGCCCTTTTCGGGGGTTTCAGCCCGTTCTCCAGGGCATACACTCTCCTGTAGGTAAACCACAACAATGTCGACCTCGACCGCAGCGGGACAAGACAAGGTGTGGGAGTCGCGCGCCCATGTGCCCATTACGGTCGTGACGGTGGTGCTGGGCTTCGCTACGTTGGCCGTTGGCCTCCGAACATATGCTCGTGCCGTGCTGATTCGCCAATTTGGCATGGACGACTATGCCGCCGTCATTGCTCTTGTTTTTGCTATGGGCAGTGGTATCATGGTGGCTTCAAGTATGTTCTGTGACAGGCTCACAAGTGTCATATCGTACTAACATGCTACTAGACACCATCTATGGTGCTGGTCACCACATGGGCGATCCTAAGATCGATTGGACCGAGTTGCCAAAGTATTTCAGGGTAAGCCTTCAGACAGTCAGCTATTGCACTTGGTTGGTGTGTGCTAACTCCAATTTCAGACATTTTACATCTCCATCGTCCTTTACAACGCGTCCTTGACGGCAATCAAGCTCACTTTCCTACTCCAGTACTACCGAGTGTTGGGAACACGACAGATGCGCAAGGTTGTCGTCTATGCACTGATATTTGTTGCTATGTGGTCCATCTCGCAGCTGCTTATCGTCATCTTCTCCTGCACCCCGATCGAGAAGTTTTGGCTCGGAGACTCGATCCCGAACGGGCACTGCATGCCCAACTTGCCCTTCTGGTACATCAATGCGGCTGGCAACATTGTTACCGACGTCCTGATCTTCATCATCCCCCTACCGGCGCTGGGAAGTCTGAATCTTCGGAAGCAACAGAAAATAGCGCTTATTGGCGTCTTCTGTCTTGGTTTCTTTGTAAGCATTCCTCCCATGGCGGTCTGTAATTTGAACATGACAGTTGGTTACTAACACATTGCCCCTCCTTCTTAGACCTGCGCCATCTCCATCATCCGCATCCAATATCTCAAGCTCAGCGATGACACCACTTGGGACAACGTCGACTCCTCCTGCTGGTCCGTCTCAGAACTCGGTTCCGGCATTGTCTGCTCCTGTCTGCCTACGCTTCGTCCTCTGCTGTCGCACGTCATACCTGGCATGAGCTCTCACAGCGCCCCCAGCCACGCCAAGTACGTCCACCACTCATCCGGCCGCGACGTCACCGAGGGCAGCACCAGGGGTCTTGGTAGCAAGCCCAGATCCGGCAAGTTCGGTGGCCGTAGCGTCGTATACCCGGAGGACGTCGAGCTCCAAACCAAATCTGGCAGCCAGGACCAACTGGAGAAGCACGCGGCCGTGATCGCCCACACAACAGTTCCTGTACAACACGGAGAACACCACTCAAGGACGACAAGCAAGAATCTATTTGACCGGTCGCCGTCGCAAAACCGCGGCCCCGGGGGAACACGTGCAGAGGAAGGCGGTTACGTGTCACCTAACCAGCTTGGTCTGCAGCCGACGGTGCGGACAGAAATCAGGGTTGGGTCGCAGCAGCAGCAGTCGAGGTGGGCGGGACCGATAGAAGGGACAATTGCTGTGAAGCATGATTTAGTGGTTACCCAGGATTATAACTAACCAAGTGTTCATTCTTCTGTGCTCGAATAATAATTTCATTTTCTTTTGTCCTCAACTCATTCTGCGTCATTTCTTCCTTGACGGTAAACGCTCATACCTAGCGAGCCTGTTTTCCTAAACTTGCGGCGGTACCTTTTTTTTTTTTTTTTTTTTTTCTTTTTTTCTCTTTACTTACACTACTTTGAGTTCTGCGATTCGGTGTCGGTATATATGCACAGGTATAAATGGAGATGGATGGAAGGACATATGGTATACATGAGAATGACGGAGTGAACAGTGTACGATCCCTAATCAAAAGAAAAAAAAAAGACAAGGTTGGTATGCGGCTGTCGAGAGCCTCAACCCAAATTGCTGATGCCACAAACGAGTAGAAAGTAAATGTCCATCTGCAGATGGGCTCATTCCATCAAATTCGCTGACAAGCCGAAAAGATAGGCAAGCTACCAGGTAGACCGGACGGGGCCACCCGCCATGTGCCGTCTGCCGTGGTTAGGAAGTCACTTTCGTGCTGACGTCCACTTTAGCTGTAACTTTTCGTCCCGCACGGTGGCAACTGCAACTGAGAGAGACGGAAACTTTTAACATTTCAAAGTCGAAACAGGCTGAAACATGTCAAGGGTGAATCTGACTGGTTTGGGTGTCCATCACTGGTTACCAAATAGTTGCCGATCGAGGTCATGGTATCAGTCACCCGGATTGCCTAGATCCCTATACTTAGTGTTATCTCTCTCAATCGGGATCATGACAATTGGGTTTGGGTTCTACTCTTCGATCACTTCACCAGTCAGCATTTGAAGTGCGTAACAGTGAAACAGATGTTGGCAATGATTAAAAGCACAGGTATGTACCGGGAAGAGCTTCGAATTTGATACAGCTAACGTTCTAGACGATTTCCACGAAATACCTAGGTATGTTGGCATCTATCCCCTTTCTTGAAGAAAAGCCTAAACCTTCCCGCCGTGCAAACGGTTCAGCCTCGGCCCTTGTTAAAGTCTTGAACCACCACTCTCATCAATCCAAGCAACCTAGGAACCCGCTTTCAACTCCCTGCTCAAGAGCCCTTAGCCAAAGCCTTGAGGCGATCGAGAGAGCCATTGAAGATATCCGAATCACCGCCATAAGTATACGTGTCCGCATTCTGCCAAATAGTCTGATAACTCCACCCTCCAGGAATCGTACCGACCGAGCTCGACCACCTCGCCAGCACCAGCGGGTTGGTCGTGGCAAAGCTCTTGGAGTTGCCAGTGCACTTGCTCCACCACGAGTAGTTGGTGTAAATCATGGGGTAGCGACCCGTCTTGCTGTGGTAGCGATCGGAAAAGGATTTGATCCACGACACCATGGCCGAGGTCGACAAGCCGTAGCAGGTCGCCTTGCCGGAGACGGACTCGAGGTCGATCATGCCGGGCAGGGTGATGCCATCCTTGGACCAGCCGCCGCCATGCGCGAGGAAGTAGTCTGCCTGAGCAGCGCCGGAGGAGGAGTCCGGGTGCGCAAAGTGGTAGCCGCCGCGGATCAGGCCGGCAGAGGTGGCGCCGGTGTAGTGAGAGGAGAATTTGGGGTCGATGTAGTTGGTTCCTTCGGTGGCCTGTTGAGGGGTGGTGGTGGTGGTAAGTTAGTATGGACGGATGGATAGATGTCCTGTGCTGTGAAGAGATGACGAAGTCTTGGTGTGAGACCAAGATCAGAGGTAACAACTCACCTTGATGATGACGAAGCGGGCACCGGAAGAGTAAGCGCGGGCAAAGTTGACGCTGCCCTGGTAGTGGGAGATGTCAAAGCCCTGGACGGTAGCCTGGACAGCGCCGATGAGGCCGGCGAGGGCCGTGAGGACGAAGGACTTCATGATGATGCTGGTTTTGCTGTCTTGAAGTTGCTGAGTAGAAGACTGGAGTCGAGGTAGACAGACAATCGAGGTAACGGGATTTCTATAAAGGTAGAGACCTTTTTATATCTGGCTTTCCTGTTCGACCGATTCTCTGTCTCAGCGTGGAACTGACCTAAACGGCCGGTGCCGGTAGTTCATCTCCATCGAAATCTCACCATGTCTTTTCCACGTTCGGCAGACAGTGGGTAGAGGCCAAGGCGCAAAGATGGAGATCTTCAGGGTTTAGTTCTTATGGTTACATACAAACAAAAGTTGCAGGAAACAAAAGTTGTTTCCTTTCCAGAAGCGGTAAGGAGAAGATTTTGGCATCGTGGTGTGAACCGCTCGAATTCAGTCGTAAGATACTTAGGTACCAAAGGCGCTAGCCAGGGAGATGTGAGAATCCCATTGGACCGATTCCTCGTCTGCAACTAAAGCCGTCGCGTATATGCGCTATCCTCATCGAAAGTACTACATTCAGTAACTATCTCAAAGAATGGGGAAAAAAAAAAGAGGTATTTCGCCTTGAGTCGGCCGACGATCTCTTTGTGTGCCTTCAGTTGCCGCAGGTGGAACGCGTTGCATCATCGGGCGTTAAAGAAAGACGTGGATGGTGTATGTAGTGTAGCTCTGCCCTGGCCGTCTTTGCGAGACACCGATACTCGCAAGAGATCTTCATTATGTTTGCTGTGAAGAGATCATGAAGATTGTGGATACCGCTCTCATACGAGTATTTATTCGTAAGACATTTACTGAACCCGGCAGTTTTGGTAAAAAAAAAGTAGCATATGCACGGCGGGACTAGCTGCATGTGATGAATTAGCTAGCGCCTTTGGTATGAGTGTAAGTATATGGTATTGGCAGTGTTTCTCTCCCCCCTTGTCATCCCACGTGTTGTTCAGAAGTCGCCTGCAGGTCAGCGGTCAGCGGTGCATCGTTGGACCGCATGTTTGTGGGGAGAATTGTCTTGATCACCATCTTAACGGCCGCAAAAGCAACAGATTTTCACATCTATATCCACATTTGGCTATGTATCGATGTGCGGGAAAATGGGCGCTGCGGGCTGAAACAGAAGAGGCCCAGCTGCCTATTCAGGGACTCGTCTGCCGTTGCTAGATACTTTGTGTTGTTGACTGGCAGAGAGTTCGCCATTCATATGAGAGTGATGGTAATAGCTTCATTTTCCTCCCTAGTTCTCTAAAAGAAGGAACATTTTTTATAAACTATATAAAAATCATGAACGGATAACCAATGGTACTGATGCTCCGGACAACAGATCATAGGGAACGCTTGTCTATTGATGGATGATGTTTGGCGTCTTGGGATGCGTCTTGGCTGCGTTCATTCCGCTCATGATAATTCCTTCCGAATCGTTACCGGTGCCAAGTTTTAGGCGCCACCCGTCTGCGAAGGATCAGGAATGCGCTAAGTCTTGAGAGGGGAACAAAACATCGATTTCCTGTCAGCCATCGGAGCCCAGAACAACCCGTCTTATGCAAGGGCAAATGTCAAAACCAAGGAAAATGGTTGTGGTACCTACATAGTTACACTCCCTACGAGATTGCAGTACTGGGTACCGGTAACAAGGGCTCCAACCTCCGTCCTGCGTACCTTGTCTGGCATTACTGCAACAGAGGTGACCGATGTGACATGAGTCTGAATACAAATCCAAGAGTTTGGCATACTCTTGATCAACCGTCCTTATCCCCACGATTTCTTGCACAAATTTCTCCCCAACCTTTGCGCAGCTGGCCCCTTGTTTGTGCCGTAAATCCGCGCGAATAAGCGATGCCCTGCAGCTCCTCGGTTAACAGTGAGTTCATCTCACAGATATCAATCAGAGAAGGACCTATATCGAAGGCAATAGATCCTCAGCCCTGTTTGGCCTTCAGCATATCTGTACGACCGCCAAGCCGATATCTGACATAGGTCAGGAGGATGAACTTCAAACAATCTGAGGCTTGTGAGACTTTTGAGGGAAGCTTCACTCTCATATCATGGTCTAAGAGAACTTCCGTAGGTGTTTCAGCTTGGACCATCAAGATCCAATCCG
Source organism: Neurospora hispaniola (assembly GCF_033458365.1). Taxonomy (NCBI): domain Eukaryota; kingdom Fungi; phylum Ascomycota; class Sordariomycetes; order Sordariales; family Sordariaceae; genus Neurospora; species Neurospora hispaniola. Next base: position 3,216,910 of record NW_026944407.1, on the reverse strand, counting down.
ACGATGTGGTCCGCAACATGGCTCCCCTGCTGCTACTTGTCAATATGACCGACCCATTCTCCGCCATTTCAGCCATTTTAGTCCAAGAAAAGCTTCGCCATCACACTGCTCCAACTCACCCATGGATGGATGAAGTGATGCTTGCGGTTCATCGTAACTATCATAAACATAGCCATGGGTATGACGGCGCTGTTTCCCTGAATCGCATGCACACCTATCAATAAGTCATGGGAGTCATTGAAGCCCAAAAAGTGCTGGGAGCCTCACGTAACGGTACACTACAACATTTTCTCGGCCTCCTATTCGGTGTTGATGGATATTCCCCTGGCCCTTGTCGGACGGGCGCGCTCCGGTGGTGGAAGAGAAGAGCTTTGGAGACAATTGGAGAGGGCCGCGGAGGACTGGGCAGATTGTACGGACCGAGTACTTTTCGCTTGAGTATCACAATCCTAAGAACACAGCGAATGATTCAATCTAGGCGGAGTGGAAAGGGCGGCAGAGAGCGGTGCTGCGATGTGGCCATGTTGAGGTTTGAGTTTGTTAACAGAATCCCCTCGTCGGATGTTGTTCCCTTCGTAAAAAGCATTTTTGGCATTATCAGAAGTGAGATATAGCCCTAACTGACTGAGACCAATGATGAGACAGCCATGAATATGTTAATGTTAGGGGATTATCTGCAACCACGGCACTGCAGTGGAAGCCTTCTGGAAATGCAAGCCATGACGTCATGGATTGAATGGTTGGGGACCCTGATGGCTACGACTTATCGATAAGGACATCCAACTACCTCTAGGTACGTACAAGTAACCTCTAACGTTCCGGCTTGATCATTTTGGAAGGCACAACCAGCTCGACATTGAATAGGTACGATACTGATGTCAATATTACTTGAGCTGGTGGTTGACTTTTATCTTTGAGTCAACTCGAGTCATTGCATACGAAGCCGCCTCTGCAACATACGGGCACTGGACGCAGGGCAGCTTGCCAGCGGCAGAACCTTCCCTGGGACCACATAAGCCCGCACTTCAGGACCTTCCAACACCTCCAGTAGCAGACGCGGCAGTGCCCGTCCTGGGGCAGAAAATACGTGATGTTCTCGTAGGTCTTGCGGCTGGTCCTGTGTTCAATCCGGGGCTTGGGCGGCCGAGGTTTTGCTTTTTCGCTTCTCATTTGGTTTATGAATTTTCTGCTACAATCTATCAATACCAATTTCATGTTCGGTTCCATACCTAACTATCGACGCAAAGTGTTGTAGAGGCTGCATTAAAGTTGCACTACGGATTCTCCGTCTCCGTCTTTACCCCCCAGTCTTGTCTGCTCTTTCCCATCGCCTTTTCCTCTCACCCTTTCTCATTATCCCTTCCCATCTTCTTCCCATTCTCCCTTCCACAGAAACCTAAACTCATAGTCCAAAAATGCTGTCCCCCCTTACCATATTGGATATGTGGGTGAGGGGGACAGTGTTTTTTGACCATCACTGGTGCGATTTTCTACCACGAAATAGATCACCGAAATATTTCGATTACCACTAATGTCACTTGAAACGGAACTCTGACAAGCATCTGGTATCAACGACTCACGATCAAAGAACAGGAACTGAGTGATTTAGCAAGATGATCCATTTCCTTTGACCTTTTTCACAACCTTCTCCAATAGTTAACACCATGCCCTAGTCATTCCAAGCCAGCATCACATCGATCCTTCCCTCATGAATCAATTCTAAGGAGAGTCCAGCCATGAACCACACCGGTAACCACTAACAAACCACCTCCTCACTCAGCCTTCTGCAACGTAGCACAAGCAATCCGCGCCGAACTAGCATCATGAAAGACAATTCCTCTATTTCCGATATATCCCAAGTTGACGACATTAAGCGCTGAATAAGGGTCGTTGAAGCTGTAAAGATTTATTTTCATGAACCGATCAGCAACCAACACCAGAACACCAAAACCTCATCAATAGCTATTTGCCTGAAATTCAATGGAAGAAAGGTAGAATATCTCACCTCTTCAACACGCTAGGTCCGGTCACCATTCCATACTTCCCCGAAAGATCGCCAACCTCGCAAGTCTGAGGCGCCGCGCTGTTGCATGGCGGACTGTCGCCGCGCAGGTAGGAATCAAGATGGCCAGCTGTGTCGGCGCAGTTACCGTCAGAGGGAACGGGGCGGAGGTGGACGTGGTATTCTACACATGGGTGATGACGCTAGGGGTTAGTGACTTGACCGGATGAAACATATCGCTCGTCGGGGTGGATGATGTGTTTTGTTCCTTTTAAGGAGGGGCGAAAGACTGGATGTGTACGTACTAAACGGCCCCTGCCCTACCGGAAGCCCCGTCACGTCAATAGTGTAGTTGACACCAACGGTATTTGCGACGGCGGTCACGAAACCCTTGACTGTAGGAGAATCGAACTTTGCCATCCAGACTTCGCCGATGACGGGATTGTTACGGACTGGACGAGCATCTCCTAGCTTGCCTGTTGTGTTGTTGCTGGACTGGCAGACTGCAAGAGTGGCAGTGGCCACGAGGCGGAAGACGGAAGGGAAGTGCATGGTTCAGGTGTGTTGGAGTTCACTGTCGGTGATATCTAGGTATAAAGTTGAGGTCTTGAAGAGGTGCGAGAAACCGGGGCTTTATAGAATTCTCATATATGCACCGAGCTGATGTCCGGTGGTGGGAATATTTTCAGGGAACCGACATCGGAAGATGCGTCTTGATGCAATCTGAATTTGGGGGTCCGACACGGATATGCGATCGGACGTCCAGAGAACCAGCAAGAGGGTATGGTGATAGTCCGGACATTTTCCCGGGTGATCTGGATAAGTTCTCAGCCCGGCAGCGCCAAGCCACAACTTCATCCTGCAGCACCGCAGCACACTCAACGGGTCGGTTGGGTACTGAGGTACAGATGGAACGCATGTTTGACATGCACGATAGAAAGAAAGCAAGGGTCCGTGATATCATATAAACAGCATCTTCGAGGTCGCAGTCCCGGATTTTGCCTTGCCGAGGCGGACCTTGATCAGTGAAGGCGGATACCATACGAAAACAAGCGGATATTTCTGATGGATGTTCGCCGGTAACGAGAACTAGGTGTATCGCAGCAAGGATGGGGGGGGGGGGGGGGGGGGGGGGGAGTATTATTTGAGGCCCGACAAAGGTGAGAATAGGAACTATCACAAATCCCAACCAGCTTGATAACGCGCCGGACCCATATATGTCGTGCAAAGCTAATACAACCCGTCTCTGCATATCTGACAAAACAGCGTCCGCGATCTCATAATGCAAACGTGGCTACAGTATATCTCCTTGCTCAACGAGGTGTTGGAAGTTCACTGGCCGATGATCGGACGGGTAACTCAACGGCGTTGGTAATATCAAAGGTTGTAGTAGTATCGCTGGCCCTGAAATTGCTTATTTCCATATGTTTGTTTCTTTTCTCGACATCATCTTGATGATCCAGTATCAACTTGCTAACAGGATAAGGAAAGGGGCCCTGTGATAGCGGTGAAGGCGGCATCGGATGCCACGTTGAACTTTGCATGCTCGCATGTGGAATGCGGTCAGAAGTCGATACGGATGACTGTGGGATAACTTGGGCTGGAGCATTCAAGTGTAAAGAATGCGGATGCGGAGCATTCGATAATGGTGATTTCGGGGCCGGAGCGGTAGAGCTTGGAGCATCTGAGCCTGGACCGCTCGTATGTTGAGGTTGCGAACGTCTTTGCCACCAAAGAAACAAAGATGCTAGAAACGCACATATGACCACTGTGATACAGACGGCGATTACCACAACGGCCGTCGTTGAAATGGCCGTGTTTGAGGAACCGGACACTGAAGTAGCAGACGAAGAAGCAGAAGAAGAAGCAGTGCTCTTTGCAAAGGTCGCTTCCGATGTCTCGTTAGCCGTTGGGGTGCCGGTCATGCCGGTCGTCAACTTATCGGTTGACTGGTAAACCATGCGAACACCGTAGCCGTTTAAAGCATCGGGGCTTTTAAGCGTCACGTGTTCTGTAATTGTCTTGCCGTTTGGCGATTTTGTAACATCGGTAGTGAAACCTGCCGCCGGTGCCTCCCATCTGCAATAATAGTTGCTCAATGATGAGGCGAGCTCCGTGGGTTCAACGACGCACTGAAGTGCGACATCTCCGCGCTGTGGGCAACAGGTTACCGTCGTGATCGTTGAAACTCCGCCGTTGTCATGGCATGCGCTGGTGTAGCCCTCCGGGCATATCAGACCAGGTGAGAAAAAAGCGGTTTCGGCTGGAGACCAACCACTCGGAAGGCAGCTCGTATGTTGATCGATGAGATAGACATCGTCCGACTGGACGCCGTAGCAGTCATCCGGCAGGTCGAACTGAGTCGTCAGCGGGATGCGAGGGAAAGAGGTGACCACCAACTTGGCGAGAGGAGTAACTGCCGTCGGCCCCGTTGTTGCCACTAATGTTTGAGGAGGCATGGCTGCGTACGTCTCAATCAATCTTTCATCGACTTGTCAAGACGCTCTTGTTGTGTTGGGGGATTCCGAGATGATTGGATGCTGGGCGTGGAGAGAGCCTCAACCTTGGATGGACACATAAGCTTCAAAGAGGTACGATAATAGTATGAACTTGTAGGCTCGAGGATGCTTGCAACTTACATATGTTCCTCCTTGAGGCCCGTAACAGACCTTAAAACACTTCTGACAGTGGTCTTCTCCATCCGGATGTCGCACGAGACGGTATCCCCCCTGGTTGGTTGTTGGAACGGGACCTCACAAAGGGTACTGCCCCGTCACGTTGAAGCATGTTCTTTGATGGATATGGCCGTGAAGCAAGGGACGAGAGGCATCGTGGCCGGAGCAGCCAGATAGAGAGGTAAACTAGGGTGGTGCCGAAGGCATGGACTTTTCAGCCATTCAACGATGGGAACAGCCCTGTACGAAGTGCGCGCGAGGTAGGAGAACATGATCGAGGGACAAGCATAACTTGAGCTTCGCTGCAGTTGAGTGTTAATGAGCTTAATTTTCCCTCAGAATGCCGAAACTAGCGACGGAGAAATGGTGCAGTATGATGAGTTCGATCTTAAGACCCATGTGGTGGTGAGGTACTGTGAGAAAGACATGTAAACCAGACTGGAGATTCCCTCTCCGATCTTGAACGGAATCGCAAAGTGTCGCTCTTTGCTGGACCCGAGTCGAATTCCGGCAACAAAGAGAAAAACAAGGAAAACTCTACAAACTGTGCAAGGATCAAGACCATCGCGCGAGGTGTTTGGGTCAATTTGTAACATGCCGTTCGAGGTAACGAGGAATGAAGAAATGTACCCGTTGGGGAGGGAAGCGGAATCGAGTTGCCTTTCGCTCGTCGTTGAACGAGACGGGAAGTTGAACACAGAAGGCGGCAGGCAGTTGTAGCAGCACTGCAATTGCACACCATTGGCTGAAATGTACAAGCAGGCGAGAGTGGACAAGATAAGCGGGTTCGCAAAAAGACGGCGCGGAGCCACGGAGAGCAATTCTTCCGCATTGCGCACAGACCAGGCACACAGGGCACACGCAGCACCACCCAAATTTGTCAAGGTGGGCAAAAAATCCAAGCCGAAGCTGGTCAGCGTACGATCTTCGACCTCACACATCAACGACCGACGTCCGAATCGCAAAAATGGTCAACGTACCCAAGACCCGCAAGACCTACTGCGCTGGCCGCTCTTGCGGCAAGCATACCCTCCACAAGGTCACCCAGTACAAGGCCGGCAAGGCTTCGGCTTTCGCTCAGGGAAAGCGCCGTTACGACCGCAAGCAGTCCGGTTACGGTGGTCAGACCAAGCCCGTCTTCCACAAGAAGGCGAAGACCACCAAGAAGGTCGTCCTCAGACTGGTACGGGAGCCCGAATCGGAATCGAGAATCTGAAGACTTTGAGGGATTGGGGCTAAAAATGGTGAATCTACAGGAGTGCTCCGTCTGCAAGCAGAAGAAGCAGCTTCCCCTCAAGCGCTGCAAGCACTTCGAGCTCGGGTAAGTTTTTCCTATTTAATGATTGAAATGGCTGGGATCCAGAAGACACGGCATCATCATCATCGGAATCTGGGATGTGCGACAATGCGCGACAAAAGCGACTATTTCCGCCGCCAAACTGCGAGACAATAGACTGCAATCACTACCCTGCCGGACGCGAGACCGAAACCACACGATGGCGATTACCGACAGAGCTCGACGCGACATGAACGGCTTCGCATTGCATTCGAAGCCATGTTTTGCTGGGGAAAGGTGTGAACGACCGGTGTGCCAGACAGCTGCTGTTTGGTCGATATTCATCAACACAATCAGGAGTATCGCCAAAATCGGGTTCCGTGCCGAGCAGCAAATTGGGTACTTTGGAGGAAGCATCAACAGAAACAACAGAAGAAGCATGCCGCGATACAGCTTCCAGCCTGGCATCACCCAAACCCACTACCGCTCTGCTCAGATCCATCGTCAAGCTGCGCCACTGCGATATTATCTTACGATATCCCACGATGGACCGCCGATGATGCCGTGTCTTCTCGGCCTATAAAATGTACTCTGATGAATTGGTTCTGACTTGCTTGTAACAACAGTGGTGACAAGAAGACCAAGGGCGCTGCTCTCGTCTTCTAAACGCCTTCCATGGGAAGAATGCGGTGGTAGCGAGGTTGCGAAGCCGGCACTGGTTTTCTTGACTGGTCTTGCATGGGTTTGCCGTGTCGTAGCGTCGAAGTCAACGGACTGGCTTCGATGTTGGCACGGGAAAGTTGGTCTTTGAGGTACATGTACAATGGACACGGATGGTCGGGTGCGGGAAACGAACACAATACCATCTTTGGGGCGTTTCGTCTGCGGTTTCTATCTACCAATGCTGCCACCGTTTTCCTCGCAACTTTTCTTTACACAGTTTCTCCGCCTAGAGCATTTTTTTGGTCAAGGGGTGATGTGAGATGTGTCCCGAAGTCACATCATTCTTGACCTGTGTGCTGGAAGACGGAGTCTCGAGACGTGCTGATGGCCAAGGAGCTCATGGTCGTTTTTTTTTTCAGCCAGGAAGCAAACCGTGCGGATGAATACTCTAGTCTCGCAACTGGAGTCCACCAACAGTCAAATAATAATATCAGCAAGCCACCAACACCCCGAGTTCCATAGCTGTTCCATGTGTTACCTAGCTGTGGCAGCCCGTGTTCTGCTTGACAGTCTTTCGGCGTTCCATTTCCAACTGCATCCTACACAATCGCATTTGCTTGAATACGGCCTGTGCAAGCAATCCATACGCTTCATTACCACCTGAGATTCTGCTCATGATGGAGGCGTTCTTCGAAACACGCACGCCATGGATTTTGTCCAGGCAAACTGCTAGATACGTAGTGGAAGGTAGACAAGTCGCAAGAGACGGCGAGAACAGTCAAAACTGACATCACTCTAATCACCTAAATCATGATGTCTTCCCTCCAGACGGGACGAACGCCATCCCCACCCCAGAGTGCACTGCTGATAACGATAACCTTAAAAGCGGCAATGCCCCACGCAGTTGTGGGGCTGGTGGAGCGTGACTGCAGATCGTGAATTTGGTTTCCATTCTTTCTTTCCGTTTGAATTGTTTTCCGCTGCCAGTTCTCTTCTTCCCCAACACTGAACTTGTTTGCTTCTCCCGTCAGGTTCAAAAGCGTTCCCTCGTTTCATTTCAGCCCGCCAACCTGTTGGTTTGCCACCACAAGTCTGACCTCTTATCCAAGGTCTCCCTACTTGCACTATCTTATATGCCAGTCTAAGATGCGATCCCGATTTGTGATCTGCTAGGGACGGGTAGAAGAGTACATGGCAGCCCATCGATCCGTTCGTCGGTACCCTTTCGAGCCGTCCTGAGCGCGTACGGGAAAGTTCCATGTTGTTGGCGTTGGTGCGCCCACGTTCTATCGCCACCAGGGACGGCTCGGTTGCCAGCAGCAAACGCTCTTCTTACCTGCCGATCTGATGTCGCGTCTCCGGCATTTGCTCTCCAGTTGGCGATCTTCCACGTCTAAGGTAACAAATAGCCTTCGTCCCATTCAACCCAGCCGAGGGCCACGAATGTCTTTCAGTCCCATGGGTTGCGCAATACCTACCTTTCCCTCGAAGGCATAGTGATTAGCATTTCAAATACCGTCTCAGCAAGGCCGTAACCACTCCTCAACAGGCACGCACGCGAGGCATTCAATCCAGATATTCTTGCCAAGCTTGTCATCAAATTCCATTATCGTTTACAACCATTGTTGCGCGTGCTCTCTTCTCACTCTTTACTCTAGGTCCAACATCCTCTGATGACCGTACTATGTTTTCGAGAGTTAGACGCAAGAATACTGCGCACACCAAGTGGTATGCCTGCTCCTTCAGCGACAAGCAAACGGCGCTGCTGAGGGGCCAAATCAGAGATTAGGACACATACGAAAACTCAGGACGTCCATAATTAGTCGGCCACAACTTCCTGGGCCTTCAAGACGGAACTACAGGCGGCCGCATGTTGTCTCACCTTGGTGTCTGTTCACTGTCGTCGAGAGACTGGCGTAGTGAAGACTACATCGCCCTATCTTGCACCTTTCCAGATTTTCAGACTTCCTCCCGCTCCTCAAGTGTTGATTCGATGTTCAGGGCATGGTGTTGTGGGCACTTTGAGACCACCCAAAGCCCAGATTATGATGTATGGCCCACCACAAAGGGCACGCACATACCGAACGTGTTGCGGCGGGACAAATGTCACGCACAACCCCCTTTTCCTGCTGTAACACTGTTTACAACAGAAGATATTCACTTGGTCACCATTTCCCTTGCCTTCAACCTTGCCTTCAATAAGCAGAGCATTGTCAATACAAAAACCCTGGACGGTTTGTCAAGACCCAAGGCTAACCCTAACCCCCGTCGTGTAATGCCTGCCCAAGCACGCCGAGGTTGGACCCAAGAGCTGGGAAGGCTGGACCAAAAAAGAACGGAGTAGCCATGCAAGTGGAACACTCCAAAATTTCTTTTGTGGGCCGTTTGTACTTCGCCTTTGCCTTATAGGATTTTTTTTCCCTGCGTTGGCCTCTCAGTCATATTCACTTCTTCATATTCAGGCCCTCAGTGTTACCCTCACCACCACAAACAATCTATTGTCTTTGATTCTTCTTACTCGCTTTTGCGTACCTCCGTCTACGACTCATCAGCTCTTTCAACCATTATACAACACAACAGCAACTATGGACAGAATCGGCAACGACACCACCATGCAGAACTCTGACGCCCTTACCGAGGGTCGTCGCATCTACATGGGCAACCTTCTGTACTCCGTCAAGCCCGCTGATGTTGAGGGACTCCTTCAGGATGCCGGCTTCACCCAGTACGAGAAGATTCACATTTCGGTTGATCCCCTTAGCGGAAGGAACCCTGGCTACTGCTTCATCGAGTTCACCACTCGTGAGGAGGCTGAGCGCGCTCTTGAGAGCTTGGCTGGTGTTGACCTCTGCGGACGTTCCGTGAAGCTCGGCCCTTGCCACCCCAAGACTTCTTCTCAGCGTCGTGAGGGCGCGTCCGCCTCCCCTGCGCCCCGCTCTACTTTCGATCGGTGGGGTGACTGGAGAAGCGGCAGCAAGCCCGCGGCGACTGAGGAGCAGAGGTCGTATGGTACTCAGAGGCGCACTGGTAGTGATGCGAAGGAGGGCGTTGTCCAGAACAACAAGAGACTTTATGTTGGTGGTCTTGGCGAGATGATCGACCAGGAGCAGAACGACGCAGAGATCCGTGAGATCTTCCTTGGGTTTGAGATGTAAGTCAAGAGAGCCTTTTCGTGGTTGGAAGCCAGCCCAGATTTGTCTGCAGGTGTATTGACTCTGTGATAGTGTGACTATTGGCAAGCGTATCGCTCCCAACCCTCTTTCGAGGCCTCAGAACGGCAGCGGTAGCCACCACTACTGCTTCGTCGATTTTGCGTCCGAGGACGAGGCTGAGCGTGCTATGACGGCGACCAACGGCAGGCCCATTTTGGGCGGCACCCTTCGTGTCTACCCTGCCAAGTCCAAGGCTCCTGTCCGGGAGGCTGAGGAGGGCTCCTCCTACAGACCTCGCGGCGAGCGCACTGAGCGCACTGAGCGTACCGAGAGGGCGGAGCGCCCCGCAAGGACTGATCGCAACCCTGAGCGTCAGAGGGAGATCCTCGGTGCCAGGAGCTGGAGGGCCGGCCCCAGCGCCGTTGCTGCCGAGTGAACTCTATCATGATCGGTTCATCAAGCGCTACTGTCCAAGTCGGCACGGATGTGCCCTAGTTATACCCCTCCGTCAAATCTACCTTCAGAGTGTCTCATCCTGGTGATGGAGACAACCGATGAAGTCGACAGCCGCCTCGCGTTCGGTGGCATTGTGAGCTGGATGATACATGGCCATGCAGTTGCTTGAACTGGCCCAGACTCCCGCCATTCGATGCAGTAGAAGGGGCTGAAGTGTGGATCCACAAGCGGTTCCATTCAAATGGCCGAGCAGCCAGTGCTGTACGTCATTTGTTTTGGGTGAGCGAGCTCAATAAGGGCCGAACAAGCGAGGGAGAAGGCACTAGAGAGGGAATGGATAAAGGAAACTACAAAAATGGGGTCTCATGAGCACAGAGGAGCGAGGGACTCAGCGGGAGCACGGTATGATTCATTCAGAAATTATTGCCTTCAGGTTGTACAACCACATCTGGTCTTCAATGGTCCTTTTTCTTCTTCTCCGTGACGCGGAGATGCTTAAAAGGCCTCCTCTGTTTGATTCTTTCAAGCCCCTGCTTCCACTGAATCCACCCTAGCTCATGATTGAAAGTCTCTCTACCAGATACGGTTCCCATACCTCTAACTATCTAGGCCCTACGAGCTCGATTTTTTTCCATTTCTTTCAGAGTCTCGGCAAAATACTCCATTATAAGGCTTCTATTCGCCAGGCCCAGCTCAACTTCGCAGCATGGCTGCAAAATTCACCATCACCTTACTCATCACCCTAAGCCTTACAACCCACATCAAGGCCGATATCCCCGTCTCCATCTTCTCCTACACGCCTTACCTCCGACAGCGAGAATGCGTCAAAGATTGCATCTGGCGTTCGGGTCCAACAGCAGAAGACCTCATCATCGCCCTCGGGTGCAGAGGGCCATGGGTTAACGAATGTTATTGCAGCGGCAACGATGATTACGAACACGCCAGCACAGCTAGCTCCTTTCTCAGGAGCTGCGTGGCCAAGAGCTGCCGAACTTCGTCAACAGATTCGCTTGTTACGAGCGCTTTTGACCTTTATGATGAGTACTGTGCCGAGGCGGGGATGGCGGTACCTTTGGTGGTGGCTAGTCCTACCAGGACTGAGGATAAGGTGACGGATGTGGTGACTGGGTCTGGAGGAGATCGGGAGCCGACGGCGGGTGGAGGGTCTGATTCAGGAATGTCTAATACAGGTTCAGGTGAGTTTGATCATAATGCGTTCCCTGAGAGCTTTTGCAGTCTCTGCCTATTCCATCATGGCCGATTTGCTACTACCTTACCAGGTTTATCCACCGGCGTGAAAGTCGGGATAGCAGTCGGCTCTGCAGCCGCTGTTTTGGCGCTGGTTGCATCTGCTGTCATTACCTGGCGACTAAAGGTCAACGCTCGTGTATCTCCTCCCCGGCGCAGGAATGTTACTGAAGTCCGAACCAATGACACCGGGAAAACTAAAATTCCTCGACTGCAAATAATTCGGCACCCAGGGCTTCCAGCAGCGACAACTCGTTACAACTAAAGAGCCGAAATATGCCAAGATTCTCTGACCTCCAAACGAACTACATTCACGTTCCACATACCGCATGCAAGCGTTCACCGGCCCTCGTGGCCCTACCGGGTATTACACGGCCCCGGCCTGTCAAATGTGAAAGGCGCTACGTCATTGGGCCGCATCTACATCTCCGTGCGCGCCGTCCCGATCTCTGCGGACGGGATCTTCGAACGTGCATGCCGAGTGGCGGCTTACAAGGGGCTTCTCCGCAGTTGCAGTCAAATATCCGGAGTGCGTCTGAGGAGAAGAGGAGATGGGGTGACAACCGCCCCAATAGGGTTTCAGCCGCTTAATTACAAAATCTTGGGGTAAAGACGAGACGGTGACAATGACGAGGGAAACAGGGTAAGTGAAGAATCATATCGTCATATACTCGAAACAACGGATGAGGGTGCCGCTGAAGGATGCCGGTAGTGGGAAACGACTTGATTACTCTAGGATCTTGTTCAAAGGTGAAGATGGTCAATTAATATATGTACAGCCATTATGTCTCACCATACCTATCTATCTTCAGATGTTCCACTCATTCATACAAACAAGCCTGTCAACTACCAGCTTGTTACCTATGAAGCATGAAGCCAACCACTCATCCCTTGCTCCCTTTGCTTGCCTCTGTCCTCACGGCCAACGCCTTCCAATTTCCCGATTGCGTCAACGGCCCTCTAGCCAAATCCAAAGCATGCGATGTTACTGGCACAGCACCCGAACGCGCAGCATCGTTGGTTGACCAGTTAACCATTGACGAGAAGCTCGTCAACCTCGTTGAGTAGAACACCCCCCTATCCTTGTCTTCACATTTTAACACTGAAGCTAACCTTTGCCCAAACAGCCAAGCTCTTGGGGCCTCTCGCCTTGGGTTACCCAAGTATGCGTGGTGGTCAGAAGGCCTTCACGGCGTTGCCGGTTCTCCCGGCGTCACCTTCAACACCACCGGCTACCCGTTCTCCTACGCCACTTCTTTCGCCAACGCCATCAACCTCGGCGCCTCCTTTGACGACGACCTAGTGTACGAAGTCGGTACAGCCATTAGCACCGAAGCAAGGGCATTTGCCAACTTCGGCTTTGGCGGGCTGGATTACTGGACGCCAAATGTCAACCCCTACAAAGACCCGAGATGGGGCAGAGGGGCCGAGACTCCCGGGGAAGACCCCCTCCATATCAAGGGGTATGTGAAAGCGATGCTGGCGGGCTTGGAGGGGAACGAGACGGTGAGGAAAGTGATTGCGACTTGCAAACATTATGCTGCATATGATTTGGAGAGGTGGCACGGCCTGACGAGGTATGAGTTTGAGGCGATCGTGACTCTGCAGGATCTGAGTGAGTATTATTTGCCGCCATTTCAGCAGTGTGCGAGGGATTCGAAGGTGGGGAGTATCATGTGCAGGTATGTCCCGTCCTTCCCTTGCTACAAGCGTCTCGTGGCCAACCAGATCTCGAAGTGGGAGTACATTATGCTGACCTGTCGGTCCCAAATCCAGCTACAACGCCCTCACCATTCGTGACATGGCAGGCGGCAGCAAGCCAGACGAGATAATCAACCTCACCACGGCACAGCCAGCCTGCGCAAATACCTACCTGATGACCATCTTACGCGACCACTGGAACTGGACCGAACACAACAACTACATCACATCTGATTGCAACGCCATCCTAGATTTTCTACCTGACAATCACAACTTCTCGCAAACGCCCGCCGAAGCCGCCGCAGCGGCCTATAAAGCCGGTACTGACACAGTCTGCGAGGTATCGGGTTCCCCGCTCACGGATGTCGTCGGCGCTTACAACCAGTCCCTACTCCCGGAATCCGTCATCGACACCGCCCTCCGCCGTCTTTACGAAGGTCTTATTCGCGCCGGCTATCTCGACCACGGCCGTTCTGCTGTCGCCGGCGGCGATGGTGGCTCGTTCTCCTCCCCAGCTTACGACGCTTTAAACTGGAACGACGTCAATACCCCATCCACCCAAGAACTAGCTCTCCGTTCTGCGACGGAAGGTATCGTACTGCTTAAAAACTCCGGTAGTCTCCTCCCCTTGGACTTTTCCGGGAAAAAAGTAGCGCTGATAGGCCACTGGGCCAATGCTACTGGGACGATGCGCGGTCCGTACTCGGGTATACCGCCCTTTTATCATAACCCGCTCTACGCCGCGCAGCAGCTGAACCTTTCCCTTTCCTACGCCAACGGTCCCGTTGTGAATGCCAGTGACCCGGATACTTGGACCGCTCCCGCTTTGGCGGCTGCGGAAGGGGCTGATGTGGTTTTATATTTCGGCGGGACGGACACGACTGTTGCTTCTGAGGATCTCGATCGCGAATCCATTGCGTGGCCGGAGACGCAGATGAAGTTGATTTCGGAGCTAGCGGGGCTAGGGAAACCGTTGGTGGTGATCCAGCTAGGCGACCAAGTGGATGATTCTTCTCTCCTAAACAACGGGAACGTGTCTTCCATTTTATGGGTTGGTTACCCAGGCCAGTCGGGCGGGACGGCAGTCTTTGATGTTTTGACAGGCAAGAAAGCGCCGGCGGGACGGCTACCGGTGACTCAATACCCGGAAGGGTATGTTGACGAGGTACCGTTGACGGAGATGGCGTTGCGACCTTTTAACCACTCCTCCTCATCCTCCTCTTCTAACCCGGAAGAGGAGGAAGTCTCCGTTCAAGGAGGGGGCAGCCTAACAATCCAAACCCGCTCAACCCCCGGAAACAAAACCCTTTCTTCCCCCGGCCGCACCTACAAATGGTACTCCAGCCCCGTCCTCCCCTTCGGTTACGGGCTTCATTATACCACTTTCAACGTCTCCCTTTCTCTCTCCTCCAACGCCTCCTCCCCTTCCTTTTCCATCCCCTCCCTCCTCGCTCCCTGCACCGCCACCCACCTCGACCTCTGCCCCTTCTCCCCTTCTGCCAACTCCGCCCTCTCCGTCTCCATAACCAACACCGGCACCCACACCTCCGATTACGTCGCCTTCCTCTTTTTGTCTGGAGAATTCGGACCTGAACCGTACCCGCTCAAGACGTTGGTGAGCTACAAGCGGGTGAAAGATATCAAGCCGGGGGAGACGGTTACGGTTAAAGATGTGCCGGTGAGCTTGGGAGCGATTAGTAGAGTGGATGGGGACGGGAATACGGTTCTGTATCCGGGAACTTATCGGTTTGTTGTGGATGTTGACGGGTCACAGGGAGTACAGAGGGGTAAGGAGGTGGTGGTTGAATTGGTGGGTGAGGAGGCGGTGCTGGACGAGTTTCCGCAGCCACCGAAGGAGTGAGTAGAGTGAGTGAAAAGATTAAGAAGAGAGGGGATATGGAGGGGAGAATGTTGGGACAAGTCAGTGGAAAGCTGGAAAAGACCAACTATCGTATGGGTTCGAATATATGTAGATATATGGCTTAAGTATGTACATCGAAGTCATAGTCGTCATCTTCACAAGGAATCATGACTCGTGGTTGGACTAATCAGCAAATTTCTCGTTCCCTCCCCTTGGTTATCTCTTGACTCTTTCCTCTACTTCTCCCTCAGAGCACGCTTCCCACTTCTTTACACGCACTGAGAGTACCAATCGTTCATCTTCTTGCAAGTGGTAGAGCTGGCGCAAGCAGTGCAGCCAGTATATCCATTACCTCCGCACTGGCCCCAACGCTGGACGGTGCACCCACCCTTGCTAGCAGGGGCAGCAGAGCTAGGGGTCGCCGGAGCAGTCGAAGTCCTGACACAGGCAAGAAGCGTGGTAGTAGGAGCAGCAATAGCAGCAGCATGAGTAGTAGTAGGAGCAGCAGCTTTGGGGCTAGGCGAGGCGTTGTTGTTGTTGTTGTTGTTGTTGCCAGTGATACCGAACCACTCGAGATCATCTTCCGGGAACATGGGAGTGGCATGTGTGATACCAGTTCCGTATGCGCCAACTAGATTGGGGCCGTAAACGTACTTGGTCCAACCCGAAGCAGGCTGGTTAGAGAGAGTCTGCTGGGGCTGGCCGTACGTGTAGCCGAAGACGCCGGCCCACTGCTTGAGCGTCTCGTTGAAGTTTTGCGGGTAGAGGGTAGTGTCGGCGGAGCCGTGATGGATCAACATCCTCGGGCGTGGGCCCTCGTAGCCTGGATACATGTTAAAGACAACGTTGGCCCATTCCTGCTGGGAGTGGATGGAGTGGCCCTGCGAGCAGGTCGAGTTCCAGCCATTGACAGTGCCCGTCGCAAAACAGCCAGCACTAACGCCAGAGTATACGGAGGCTGCTGCGAAGAGCTCCGGGTAGGTAGCGGCCATAACGTTAGTCATCATAGCGCCGGAGCTGGTACCGGTGACGAAGACCTTGCTGGCGTCGGCACCGTACTGCTTGATGGTATAAGTAACCATCTAACGATGTGTTGTTAGCAATCGAAAACCTTTGACATGATCAGATTGCTGTCTAAAGACTTACGTTGGCAATGGAGTTGCTGTTGCCTCCACCGTTGTGGGTGAGAGAGGCAGGTGATGAGACATCCCAGCAAGTGCCTTTGTAGGGAGATTCGGGGTAGATAACCTATCAGCAGCAGCCTCTGTTAGTGATGTCCTCGAGGAGAAGGTCAAACACACAAGAAGCCCAGTACTGACAATGTAGCCATGTTTCTCAGCCAACTGGGCATACTGAGTACCCTGGTAGAAGGCCTGAGCAGTGCCGCTGCAGTAGTGAATGGCGACGATGATGGCGGGTTTGGTAGCGAGTTTGTTGGGAACATAGAGGTACATCTTGACGCCCGAGGGGTTAGAGCCGAAGTTGGCGACCTGCTGGAGCGAAGCACGCTTGACGACCTCTGCGGCGCTCGCGAGGGAGGCGCCGAGGGCCAAGAGGCCGGAGGCGAAGGACGAGAACTTCATTGTCGTCAAAGATGGATTGGCTCTTCCAAAAAACAAACTTGTCGATGGATGATACGGCTGGAGGGAACGAGTGTCTTCCTCTTGTCGAGAATCTCATAAACTTGGACGGCCATGGACATGCGTGCCCTCTTAAACCCCTTCATGCGTCTACTCGCAAGCAGCATGGGCACCAACCCTGGCCAGCTTGGAATGAACCGGCATAGTCGGCATGGCCGGCGGCTGGCCATCAGATTTCAAGGTCAGGCAAGCGATGAACCGAAGTGGACTCGATCGCGGACGGTTAAGCTCCGGATGAACCATGATGGGTGAGGTTACATGAGCCGGGGGGGTTGAAACAGCCCGTTGCCTCATCCTGATTCGCGGGTCATCACACAACTACCATCCTGTCTTTTCTTGGAATCTTGCGAGGCTGAGTTAACGATGTGAGGTACTGATTCAGACGATATCAAGTCCATGTGTTGTTGCTCGGGGGAACCTCATCTGGGGATGATTTGGGGAAGGTTACAGTCGAAATCTTTGGTGGCGCATCAGGATTCTTTTCAACTCTGAACATAAAGACCCACTTTTGTTAGTGAGTGTGAACTAGGACGCAACCCTCCTTCATTTCAACTTGTATCAAGACGCCTCAAGAGCATCAAATATAGGTTTGATTTTGCTACTGGGAAAAAACTAAGTTCGGTAGGTTTAGTCCTTTGGTTCTTTCTGAATCATAGCAAAAGAGGATGAGTATATGAGGCCAGCCTAGTAGCATATGTAACACCAAGGGACCACAATAGACATCAGAAGTTCCTCTGTAACGATGCACAACTGCAGGGCAAAACACAGTTTCCCGAACTCAATGAAGCGCACTGATCGTATTGTATGCACACAACAATTTGCAACGATTCTTCGCCGAAACGAAGGAAGCGAATCAACCAACTCAGGCCATCTTGCCTATGTATCTGGTGGTGATGTCAGCGACCCAAGTCCTGGTTCGTTTCGTTTCGTTTCAAAGGTCACCCTCTCCGTCTTTTCTCTGTGCCAAGAAAACGGCCAAGCGTTTAGGAGTGGTTGCACCTCGCTGCACATACAAAGTACCTAAGCACCGACATAAGCGCACCACTACCTACCACGTACCCGGTTCCGGCTTCCGTCTGTATATACAGCCTTTAGTTTTCTCTTTTTTTCTAGGTTTTCTGTACCTCTGTGCCAGTGTCGCTCCACGCCAGTAACCAATCCTGCTTTCTCTCTCTCGTCCATAGTGTAGAGACCACAAAACAAAACAACCTCCACCCACACACACACTCACCATGAAACAACGAACCAATCCCCTCCCTTCCCCAAGCCAAGATATTACTCTTCTAGGAAAGTGTTTTGCGCCCGCCGGCCGATGCCTCAAACCCACCCGACGAGAGGTACCGACATATGTAGAATCACAGGCTCGAGAGACAATAAACGAACTAAAAATCAAAAGGGTACCTCGCGAACAAACAAAGCCTGGTGTTTAGCTGAGGGAGGGTATCCTTTCAAATAAAGCGGGAATGCTTCTAGCGCGCGGTAATGGAACCTTCTTCGTATCCTTCGCGTATTTTGCCTAAATTATAGGGTTACACCCGCTGTGCGAATGCATCGCTAGAAAGGCATGGATGGCTTGTGTTCTGGGGGTTGGATCTTGAGGAGACAGTATTTCTTCTGTAGAGACCCCAACCATGTTTAGTATCACCACGTGTAATCTGTGCGCCTGTGTATGGGTCGGTGGCCTTCCAAAGTCGGTGGACAAGACTCTGGTGGGGATGTATGCATTTCTGTATTTGTATCGGGTGTTGTACTAGGAGTGGTGGGTATATTTCTATCTTTTGTTTGTTCGTCTTCCGTTCCCTTGAAACTAATCATAGAAACAGCTTCCAGGACGGTATTCGCATGTTGAATTAAGGATATAATGGTTAATCATGTAGTCCAGTCCGTATTACTCCCTCTTTCCCCCCCTCTCACGCCCAACACCGTCTTTTTCAAAACTCATCCCAACTCCAACCGCCTCTTCTTTTTGTTCAGAAAAACACATTACCTACTACCCGCCTTCTCCTCATCCACAGGCGCCCGTCTCCTCCCCTCGCCCGCCGCATCCTCCTTTGCTTTCTTCATATTATCCAGCCCCGTCTTGTGCTCCTCATGCTCCTTGCTCAACGTCCTCGAGCCAACAAACAGCGAAACGAACAAACCCAGCGCAGCAAAGGCAACGTACACAATGTACATGGTGCGCAGGGCGTTGAAGTAGGCCTCACGGGCAATCTGGCGCTGGTCGGGAGGTAAAGAAGCAAGTCGACCCACGTTGGACGCGGCGCTTCCTCCCGTCAGGAGACTGGCGTTTTTGGGTCCCAGTTCTTGGACGAGGCGCTCGTGCTGTTTCTCCATGCGGTTTTGAAAGACGACGCCACCGATGACGACCGAGATGGATGTCGAGAGTTGGCGGATGAAGCCGAATGTTCCGGTGGCCGCGGCGACGTCGCGGCCCGGGACGGTGGTTTGGAGAGCAATGAGAGGGGCTTGGAAATTGGGACCAACTCCGACACCAGCAACGATTCTGTTTCAAGTGTCAGTCATTTCGTCCAAGGCAAAGAGAGACGAAAAAAGGAAATGACTTACTGGAAGAGGATAATCTTGGCCCAGTTGGGCCTCGGCTCCAAGTCGATGAAAAGCCCAAAGCCCAACGTCATGACAGTCATGCCAAAGATGATTGGAGGCAAGTACTTGCCCGTCTTCTTGATATAAACACCGGTAGCGGCCGACACAATGGACAACGACATGGCAAATGCCAACACGTACACTCCCGACAACAACGGTGTGGCGCCCAGCACAGCCTGGAAGTAAAGCGGGAGGTAGTAACTACCTGAGATAAAGACAAATCCCTGGCAAGCACACACCAGCAACGAAGCCACGCTCGCCCGGCGCTTGAACAGCCGCATTGGGATGACGGGATACTTGGCGACCTTCCACTCGATCAGACCAAAGATGCCAATCACAACGATGCCGAACACGATCAAGCAGATAACGGTTGCCGACTTCCAGGGGTACGATACGCCGCCAAACTCCAAGCCGAGCAGGACCATGAGCGTGCCTCCGACAATGGTCACGGAGCCGAGCCAGTCTACCGCCATCAGGCCCTGGCGAATCGGCGTCCGTGGGTTGTGCAGCTTGAGGACAAACGCCAAAATGGCCATGCCCACCCCCGAGATGGGCAGATTGATGTAGAAACACCATCTCCATGTGACTTTGCTTGTGAAGGTACCTCCGAGAATGGGTCCAATTGCGCTCGCCAGTGCCCAGACCATGCCCATGACACCAAAGTAGATTCCTGTAGCACGTAAGCACTGTCAGCTCTCGTCCCCAAAGCACTTGATTCCCCAAAGAAAGAAAAACAACATACCTCGTTTCCGCATCGAAAACAAATCACTGATACAAATATTCACCAAAATGATGATCCCCCCACCGCCCACACCCTGAATCGCCCTCGCAGCCAACAACATGCCCATATTCTTGCTCAACGCGCAGATCAGGGAGCCAATCCAAAACACGCCCACGGTCATCAACAAAATCGGCTTTCGGCCCCAAATATCCGAAATCTTGCCCCACATGGGCGCCGTCGCCGCGTTGGCCAAGAGGTACGCCGATCCGATCCATGTGTACCCTGTTGTACTGCCGAACTCCTCAGAAATCGTGGGGATGGCGACCGTCACGATGGTCACGTCCAGAGCAGCCAGGAAGAGGGCGCTGGCTAGGGCGAGGATAATGGCGGTTGTTTCGAGGCTGGTGCGGCCTTCTTCGGGGGCGGCTGATGGGCCGGTGACCGTTGTTGGTGGGTCGGTTGGCGGCGCGGTTGGGTCGGCATTTTCGTTGGCTCTTTCAAGCTCTTGCTCTTTCTCTGGCTCCTCTTTGGCTTGGGGATTGTTGATGTTATTTTGGACAGTGTTGTCGGAACTGCTGCCGTTGTCTGAGGCGGCTGCCGAGGTTTGTGTGAGTGTCGAACTGTCAACGGCCGGTGTCCCCCGACTGCCACGCGCCGCTGACGCCATGTCTCACTTTTTGGCTTATCACTAAAAGGTGACTTTGTGCGAGGCGCTATATGGTTTCTTTCGTATGTGAGACCGGATGTCAAGGTATTGGACCTACAAGCACTCGAAATGTCGATATAATCCTAGTTGCGCCGTTGAGGAAGAATGCTTTGTGCGACCGATCAGAGGAAAAGAGGGGAACCGGACGCAAGCGTTTGGTGGAAGCCGAGTCGAGAGGAGAGGTAGATACAAGAGATAGAAGCGTCGGGCAGTTTAGTGCGATAATTGTGTTTTGATTCCCCGGAATGATATCGGAGGATTATTTGATGATAACAAAATCTACTGCGGTACGAGACGCAACCACGAAAAAGGGTCTGAGTGTAAGGACGAACAATTAGTTGGACATCATCCTGGATGAAAACAAAACCTCGGGTCAAATTGTTCGCAGCGGCCGGGTGTCGCGTACACAGTTAAAAGTCCCAAATTGTTTGCCCAAGAGGAAAGAACAGACGGAAACTTGGAAGAAAAGGATTTTGAGGACCTTTGGGATTTCAAGTGTAGTATATACACTACACTAACTCGAAAAGAGAGAAAAAAACCTTCAAAGCAAGCAAAGTATCAGAATTAGGGAAGGTGCGCGTTTGCTTGCCCCCCTCCCCGGTTCAATGGTGTCCAGGGTCGTTAGCTCTGACTTGACCCCACAATAACTCTTTTACACCATCCCACGATACCCATGACGGCACCGAAGCTGGGTGACACGTACTTTGTAGATGCGCAAACATGTGAATAGAAACAGTTATAAAGGCAAAGAAATAATTTGCAATAAGCAAGAACCTACCATGCGTGCTTCATACATACCATATGTATGGATTAACCGTTTCTCTGTAATGTGTCGAGGACTCGAGGTTTTCTTTCTCTCTATGCGACCTTGTTGCTGCCATCCCAGTTAGACCCTATCCGAGTCTGACCTCGCATTTTTGGGCCTTCAGTCATACCGATCCGACGACTGCCATGAAACGTCAACACAGCTGTAAACCTCTGCCGGGGGTAAATAGGTTGATTCATGTGAATTGGCCGTTAGTGTAGATCAGTGGCAAAAGACAACTCTGTACAGAAGAGTAGCAACTTATACCGGTAAGAAATTTTAGTTTGTAGGGCTGGGAGTATCAAACTCCCTTTTTTTTTCTTTTACCCGGCAGAGGTATATCCAAAACAGCGCGACTCTAGGTCCCCCAATTCGGGCGGAGATTAAAGGCCCCAAAGCTGCACAGGAAAGCGTTATATCCGGCAGTCTCTAGATCAGCAAGTGGAAAAAGGTGAGCTCGAAAAAAGACGGCTCGGAGGAGACGAATGAAAAATGACTGAATGAACCGAAGAAAAGCATTGGTCGATCGGTCGATTCCGACATTGACGGCCACCCTTGCGAATCCTCAGTTTGGGGTAAGGTTGGGGAATCTGGAATCTGAAAGGGTATCTGGACCGCCCTTTGACCTAAAAGTCTAGAAGATGGATGATGAGGGGGGGAAAGGTCGAAAAGACCAAACGATTACGTACGAGCCGAGCTCCGAGCGCAACGGTGAAAATACGCAGTAACAACTGAAACTGAGTGGACCTATCGCATCATTTCTTTGACAGAATGTTGTAAATCGAAGGGCGTAGGCGGTTCTCTTATAGTACTGTCTGCCTTGTTCAAAGTGCAAGTGAGAAAAAAGTAAAATCATTGCCCGACATTAGCACACTGTCAGAACCGGAGCTACAAAGGTCGGACGGTGTTTCGCAGCAAGCAGACGGAGGCGCCCCCATTGAACTCGCAGCAGCGGTAGGTAGCGGCCACAGGCAACTGCACACCTGAACTTCCTGCGATCTCTTCATCAGTTCCATTTTTTCATTCTCCGTTTCGGCTCAAGTCCCAAGTGCTGACGCGGAACTTGACACTGAAACTGAACAAGCTCATGTTCCACATCCACGTGCCGGGCGCATCCGAGCGGGGGTGATGGGAATGGCGGGGAACCGAGTCCGGGAGTTGGTTCTGAGTCGAAGCGGCACGTGCCGGGAGAGGAGGAAGGAGGGAGTTCGGGAAGTGGGGTGCCGGAGCTGTGGTCAATTGGTTCCCGCCCTCCATCACGGCATCACGTCCGATTAGTACAGTGTGGTAGTGACCACGCCGCGTTATCAAACAGTTCGAAGTATTATGGGAAGGCTTCGGGTAATGCCATCAGCCTTCAAATCCGAATCGCTTGCTATCTTTGTACAAATTTACTAACGGTTTGTGCGACGAATACGTAAATGGGCCTCAGTGTGACTGTACGTACAAGGCGAAATGGAAATAGTCTCCAGCAAGACAACGGTCTGTCCGACATTGCCTTCACTTGACACAAAACACAACAATAACACGCGAGACAAGGGCAAATGAACAGCGTTCAGCATGGGCGTAGAATCCTGAATCATTAAGAACCTAGTTCTTTCTATTAGAATTACTTTCCGAGAGGGAAAAATATGTATGAACTAATATACTCAAACGTTGTAGTCCTTCAAGCGACACTGACTGTCACTGAGTATCCACCCATCCATCCATCCATCCATCCATATCGAGCAGGTATATCCGACGGCCTGTAATGTCTTTGTACAACCTTCACACTAATTACTGGTTCTGCGAGCAAGCAGTTTTTTCTCATCCCAGGTAAAACAAACGTAGTACGAAAAAAGAATGTCCCGCTCTACGTTATGCTACTTTTCATCCCCATCCCCTATCTAACATAATGTATAGGTATAAGTATATTTATATATGTACAACAAAAATCATCTTGAACATTCAGGCGCAAATGTCCAGGTTAGATCGTCTCGATCCATGTTCGTCATGACCGATTCATTCATCAGCGACGCGAACGCTCGACCGCAGCAGCGTTGGGGTTGGAGCTCGTCATCGTGAGACCAGCAGCGGCAGCAGGTGCCGGCGTGCTGGTGCGGGTGGGAGGGGCGGAACGGTTGTGAGCCATGTGCGCCTTAACCAAGTGGCCGGCGGCAAGAGCACTGCACAAAGACAACTCGCCGGCCAGGACGGCTGCGGCGACAATGCGAGCCAGACGCCTGGCGTTCTCCCCAGGGTTGGTAGGATGAGGGCCGCGGACACCGAGCATGTCGAGCATGGCCGACTGGGGCTCGAGGATGGTGCCACCGCCAAGGGTGCCGACTTCAATGGAAGGCATCGAGACGGAGATCTGGAGGTTTCCACGCAGGCTATGAATGTGTTAGTCATGTATCTCCAACTTATCTAGGGGAATTGATACTCACTTTCTCATAAGGGTGATGCAGTTGGCACTTTCAACCACCTGGGCGGGATCTTGGCCAGTAGCAAGGAAGATAGCCGCGACAATGTTGGCCGCATGGGCATTGAAGCCACCCATGGAGCCAGCCATAGCGGAACCAATCAGATTTTTGTTGACGTTAAGCTCCACAAGGGTATCGACGTCGGTCTTGAGCACATTCTTGACGACGTCGGCAGGAATGATGGCCTCGGCGACAACGCTCTTGCCGCGTCCGTCGATCCAGTTGATCGCAGCAGCCTTCTTATCCGTGCAGTAGTTGCCACTGAGGGAGACAATGTTCATATCCTCAAAACCCTCGTTGTACATGACGCTAAGGGCATGCTCGACACCCTTGGAAATCATGTTCATACCCATCGCATCACCAGTAGTAGTCTTGAAGCGGATGTAAAGGTTGGTACCCGCCATAGCAGTCTTCATGGTCTCCAGACGAGCGAAGCGAGATGTCGAATTGAAAGCCTTCTTCATGATAGACTGTCCCTTCTCGGAATCGAGCCAAAGCTTGGCAGCACCAGCTCTTTCAAGAGTCTCGAACTGAACGCAAGGGCCACGAGTCATACCATCAGCAGTCAGAACAGTAACAGCACCACCGCCAGAGTTGATGGCCTTGCAGCCTCTGCTGGTGGAAGCGACCAGAACGCCCTCAGTGGTAGCCATAGGGACGAAAAAGCTCTGTCCATCGATAACAAGGGGGCCGGCAACACCAACAGGGAGAGGCATATAGCCGATGACGTTCTCGCAGCAAGCACCGTGGACCTGAGCCCAGTTGTAGTTCTGGTAGGGAAGTTTGGAGCGGTCGAGGATGTTGGTCAACTCGGTGGTGGCCTTGGTGCGAGAGATGATCGAGCGGCGAACCTTGACAGCACGAGTGAAATCCTTGAGCGTCTTCTCGAGAGCATAACCGGGGATCTTGCCCTTCAGGGAGAGATGGACGATCTCCTCATCGTTGAGCTCATGAGTACGCTTCTCGGCGAGCATCTTATCGAGCTCCCCCTGGGAACGGATAGTAGTAGCGCGTTGGGCTGCAAGGGTAACAGCGCGGTTCTCCTTGGCCTGAGCATCATTTTCGTCATCTGTGCTGGACGGGGTAAGAGGAGCAACGGGGCTCGAGGGAGCAGTTGGCTTCATGTACTCTCCTAGGGGAAGGGTGGCAGATGCGGTATCGTTGAACTTTTGTGCCTCATCCAGCTCCTTGGGGTTGATGGGGTGATCCGGAACGTTGGGGTCCTTGATGCCCCAGCGGGCAGCGTTGAAGAGATAGCCGTTGAGCGCAACACTGAGAGCGAGGGCGACCACGATCCACTTGGACAGAATAGGGTCTTCCAAGCTCTTGAGAATGCTGCCGACCATGCGGCCTCCATAGCCACCAAGGTTGGCGTAATCGCCACCCTCAACTTCGGCCGACTTCTGAGGGAGATCATAGTGGATAGAAGGATACTCAAGCTCGTAACGAATAGGAGTAAGGACGGTCACGATAGTCTCCCTGCCATCGGCGCGGGCGGCCTCGAGAATGATATCCAAACCGTTGGACGCAACCTTGAAAGGGTCAACCGGAGGAGGCGTCACGACACCGCCAAGACCACGAGCCCACGAAGAGATGCTGGAGATGGAGTTGGCACTGCGGAAGGGAATGGTGCAGAGGTTGAGGACGTTGATCAGAACAAAGCCGGTAACCATCATAACCTTGAACTTGGGGATGTGAGTGCTCTTGAGCTGACGACCAAAGATGGTGGTTCCAGGCTGGTCCTTGCCATCAGCGCGGGGCCAGTCGTTGCTTTGGGCAACTTTCTCAGCAACGCGACGGCTGACGCCATCCTCCTCCAAAGCCTTGCGCATCTGAACGTGGCGCTTGATGCGGTTGATTTCGAGCTTGATGCAGAGGATGGCAGTGTAGAAGGAGAAGAGCAGGATGCAGTCGAAGAAGAGGATCCACGCGGCAAGGAAGCAGAACTGCTGCAGGCCGCCCTGGACGCCAGAAGCAGCGCCCAAGACCAGAATGCCGGCCTCAATGGCGTAGTCCTTGACAATGTCAAAGCCCTTCTCCTTGATCGCAAGCTGAATAGCGGACTGGATGCTGTGGGCCGAATCAGCCTGCTTGGAAGGCTTGCCAGACTTTTCGGTCGGACGGCGGTGGTCAATGGCATGCGACAAAACAGCGCGGGTCAGGACAATGTTCTTCTCAAAACCAATGGTAACGACCAAGAAGGGCAGACCCTCCGAAAGCAAAACCATGGTAATGGGAACTCCGAGCTTGGTGGTAACAAGGAGACCAAAAAGGAACGCGAAGATGGACGAGAAGATGACGCTGGTAGCAAGCCAGAAGTTGGATCCCATGCGGCGCATCGAGAGAAACAGCGAAACGAAGGTAAGGTGCATCGAGATGTAGCCCAGAGCCATGATGATGATATCAAGAGTCTCGGCGTTTCGGAGGAGATCGGTGAATTCGACCCAGGCGTTCTGTACCCACTTTACGATGCTGCTGCGAGTCTGGACACGGGCGGCCTTCATGATCCACATCTTCTTCTCGTGGCCGCGCTCGGTCTCAATGGTCTCCTGCGAGGACACGGCATTCGGGATCTCCTGGGCGTTTGCCAAGAACTCGGGAGCTTGGCTGTACGGGAGAGAGAAGGCGAGCGCGCTGTCTTGGGAGTAGGTGAAGGAGATGGCGGTCGAGGGCAGAGGCGTGATCGAGAGGTTGCTGGGGATGGGAACGGTGTTCGTCTGCGCGACAACGGGACCGGACTCGGCGGTATCGGGGAAGACGAGGGTGAGAAGAGCGAGGTGGTTGGCATTCGCAGGAACGGGAGCTTCGGGGTCGTGATTTTGCCAGTTCCACTCCGTATTGGCACCGGCGCGAAGCATCCTACTGCCCGCCTGGAGCGACTCCCATTCGGCCTTTCTGACGCTTCGGGTGACATTGAAGAGGCTGTTTTGCAGGAGGCCGATATAGGAGGAGCTGGCGAGCAGAGCGACGAGAACAATGGTGTGAATTGGGTTGGACGAGGTGATCTTGGACAATTTCTGGAGCGGAGGGGTGACCTTTTTGTTTATCCACGAAGGTGTGGCGGCCTGGGCGGCCGGCTGCTCCCCTCGAAAGCGCGAGGGGAGAAGGCTCGAGGCGATCATGTTGGCAGATGTGTAGGGGGGAATTGGGACTGATCACCGAGATCCGACCGACATTGAGCAGGGTCGAGAGCGCAGTAGATATGGAATCTGGGACAAAGCAAGCGTCAGTAATCATAATCGAGACGAGACGACGCGCGCGAGGCACAGATGGTTCAGTTATAATAAGCCCGAGTTGGCGGTCAGCAGCAGCGCGTGCCACCCGGAGGAGCGAACTAGGCCATCCGCAGGTTGCCGAACATGAAAAGCGCCACGTTCTTTTGCCGAGGATTATGGTGATAGTGCTGAAGGAAGGATTGCGGCGCGAAAGGGTCAAACTTACATCACAGGTTGCGATCAATTGTCGCGGGTACCGAGACCGCTCGACAGAACCGGTGCTGCGCTCCGCTTGTGAAAGCCGTCACGCGAACCTTGCGTCGTGCGCACTGGCCTCACAGCAGAAACGGGGAGTTTGAGAAACTCGTGCTGGAGAATCTCTCTTCCCGCCTTTCAGTTTGGTTGCACAAGATCCGATTATTGCAAAGAATAACCAGAGTGCAACAAGTCCCAAGGAACTGGAAAGGTGGTGGAACAAACTGAAGTTTCGGTTGGCGGCTGCAATGAAGCTGCTACCTCGAGGTACGGTTGATGTACCTTTCAAAAGAATGAGGGGGGAAGGGGGGGGGGAGGGGGAAGAAGAATCGTTAGACAATGTTGAATTGAGCAACAAAAAAGTCCAAGATCCTGACCGGAGGGAGATCGGTACTTCTCCGTCACTTGTTGCTTGCTCGAGATGAGGACCGAGGCGGAGTGGGTGTCCGGGTTGCCCTCTTGATAGGTAGGCAGGTAGGTATGGGAAATAATAAAAACTTCCAAAAAAAATTGGGAAGGACCAGGGGACCTCTCTCACTGGGTTGGACGATGCAGTGCCAGTAACACGGGCCACACCCGCTTTTGTGTCTTTCCCCAAGACGATCCAATCCGGGCGTCGCTTCTTTCGCGCTGCACGACGACCCCCTTTTTTCTTCATGATGGAACATTTTACCACTTCCATTGACGACGGTTCGCCCAAGACACTGGAGATTTAAGAGACATTACTATGCTCGATTCGGGCTACGCTGAGTGCACCGATCCATATCTTTTGCTTCAACCACCAACGATATTTCAACACGCCGTCCTCGCGCAACAGCCTTGGGCCCGAATGTTGGGAAAGGTAGAGCGAGGTCGCTTCACCGCCTAGGTTTCATTCACCACCTGCACTGTACCATCGCTACTAGTGACATGCCACTACTGGGCAACAGTCCACAACCTCTTCTCTTCTCTTGTGTTCTCGCCATCCGGCGCATGGCTACCGTACAAATACGTACTCGCCGTTTGGATCATTGTTTGATTGATGGGATCAAGCCAGCGTCATAAGCTTTGTCTTTGAACATGTTGCGCCGGCTATATGCGATGCTCGATACGATGTGCAGTGGCTTGAGGGGACAGAGCGTGCATGTGGGAACAAGCCGTCCCAACTGGATCGTTCACTTTGACGGCTACGTAATGATTGTACACCACCCCCTTTTCCTATTGTTTTTTTCCCCCAACGAACACTTTTCCGGCTTCCAGAAGTCTCGAAACGGCAACCTGGCCACAACATAATCATTGGCTGTTCAAAGTTTTTTCCTTCCTCTCGTGAGCAGCGCCAACTGAGCCAGTCATCACGGGCACCAAACGTTCAAAGACGAAAACCCCGGCACGGCGAATCGACATGATCTCCCAGATCCCTCCCAGCTGGGCAGGTTTGTTTCAATTCCAGCCTCCTCCAGCCGGGGCGGATAAAGTGACCGTGTGCCTCGATAATGTGACCGTATACTAACCAGAAGGGGCCGCCCCACATAGTGCAGAAGATGTCAGTAAATGCCAGCCGCACTAAAATTTTACAATGAGCAACATCAATATACATTTGCACATCTGGTACAGCCTACAGAAGTTAGACTTACGTATAAACGAGACAGTTAGAATCGTACAGAAATCCAATCTTTTATTATTATACGTAATAATCTAGAATTATATAACCCATTCCCTATATTACGCTATACGGCTCTGTAAGGGCACTAGCGGTTCATTATTACCCTATGTACGTAAGACTACCGTTTGTGAGGCTACTACTATTACTACTAGCAGTGCCTGTTATGGCCCAGTCCAGCTGACCCATGCCCATACCCAGAGACCTGGCTACACTACACGATCACTACAATACAAGTATTCTAATTAGTTATAGATTAGATAAGGAGAATAATCTAAGCGCACTGGGTTTGGAGGCATATCTTCCAACCCAGCTGCACGTATAACTCTTTCCTTTTATTCTACTCTTTAGTCGTAAATTCTATATTAAACATTAATAACATTACAGCCCTACCTCGCCTGTTACATACCTTTATACTATTTATAATTTATCTCTTTACTAGGGACGGTATTAAATATCCTACTTGAAGAAGAAAGGTTATAGCGTAGTAATATAGTAATTAAAATTAACGATTGGGGAAAAGTAGAAAAAATTCGACGCGTAGCGTATTATAATCCCCCTATTACCCTTTATAAAAAGGAAACTCCGAAGAAGAGAATTAAACGGATTAACAACTAGGTTAATAATTATAAAGAAATTAACCGCTACTACGATAATTCGTAATAATACTGAGGCCGTACAATAGCGCTATATTTATTTTAACCCTAATACCCTAAGAAAGTACGCTTTTAAGGCGGGTAAACTCCCCCCTTCTAAAGTCCGATGCAAATCCCTCGACCCTAATAATTTTATTGGTTCTAATTTTTAAAGTACCGCCTCCTATATAATTAACTATAATAATAATAAAAACAATGAAATCGAGGAACTCAATTTATTAAACCTCGCTCCCAAAGAATTTTATAAATATTATTTTAAATATATCTAACCTATTATCCATTGTATATACTACTTTCTTAATAAGGAAATGCTAATACGTAATTTAAAGGAACGCCTTTAAGGATTGTTCGATTATATATACTATAATAGAAACGCCTTTATACTATTTACTCCTATAATTTCCGAAGGAAAGGGTAATCCCAAAGTTAAATCCTTCGACAGACTAATAATTTACAACTAATTTATTACTTTAGTCTAAATATCCCCGGAAATTATATTTATAGAGATATATGTCCGGATTGCCTCCCTTATAAGCGCTATTAAATAATTCAATAACTTTACTAATATATTTAATTATACTAATAAGGATCTCTATATCCTTAAAAATTAAGTTAACCGCTTCGGTTCGGTTATAGCTACCTTATCCTATAAAATCGCCAACGGAAACTCTAATCTCCTAAATACCAACTTCCATACTTCTAATACAGGCTTTCAATAAGCCCTCGCGGAAAACCAGCGATTCAAAAAGGAGAATAAATACTTATTAATATCCCTAAAAATAATTTTAAATATAATTAATAAGGTCGCCGGAGGTAATAACCCCAATAATTCCAATAGAGATTCTAATAAATCCGCGGCTTTAAAGAGCTCTAAGAATAGTAATTTACCTAATCCCCTTTACAATTATCGTTTTCGCTCTAGTACACTAACTATTATAGTTACTTCTATAATTCGCTCTACTAATAGCAAGCGTTCTACTAAAAAGGAAAGTACTAAAAAATTCTACAATAATAATAAGGAGGATAAAATAACCTTCAACATTTAGTATTACCAAATTAAAACCAAATTCGAGGTTAATACCGACTATTTCAATAATAACCGTTAGAAATTTAGCTATATTATTAATTATTTAGCAAATAAAGCTACCTAAACCCTACTCCCTTATTTAAATATTGACTACCCTGACCGTTTAACTACTTCTAACGATTTATTAAAGTATTTATAGGAGGAATATTATAACTATAATGCCTATAAGAAAGCCTTCACCGAATTTAATAATTTAGAAATGAAATACGATAAGCGTTTCTAGATTTTTAAAAACACCTTTCAATATCTAATTAGCTAGTACCGCCGCCTTCGCGACTAATAGAAGAGCGACCTTCATTGTAAAATTACTAAAAAACTTCGCTAAACAGCCGAATCTATTTATTTAAACCCTTCTAAATAGTTTAATAATTATATCCTCCTTCTTAATTCGCTCGATAAAAGCAATAAAATAAACGCCCAAAAGAATTATTAGTATAATAAAAAGTAAAACTTTTATTATAATAAGGATTCGAAGGAAATTACCTCCGCCCCTAAGCCCGTAATAAAAACCCCGGTATTCGAACACCCTACTCCTAAGGAAATGAGGGAGTTGGCTAAGGAAAGCCGTTACTTTAATTACTATAAAAAGGGATATATAAATAGCAAGTATCCTTATAAGGAGAAATTCGTTAAATATTTTAATACCTATTTAAATTCTATTACTAACGTTATTTAGAGAAAGGATTCTTCTAATATTAAAGATTTACTTAATACCCCGTCGTCTAATAACGAATCTACCCCTTCTAATAATAAGAACGCCGCCTCGGGATCTATTTAAGGAAATTAAATACCCTAGGCTAAATCTCCCCCTAGGGCAAAGTTACAACGGATATCCTTAATATTTAATATCCAGACTTTAATCTCTGCAAATACTTAGGAGGAAAATCTTCCTTTTTTATAATATATAGTATAATACTTAATAGAATTACTATTACTACTTCTAATACCCTTATTAATACTAGAGCTAATACTAATATTATTATAAATTTATTTTTCGTTCGCAAACTGCGGAAACTATTAAAACTACCTTTCTATAACAATTTCAACCCCGGGTTTATTATTCTTTATAAAAAAGCCCAGCCCGACTCCGTCAATATCGCGCTAAAAGGACACATTAAGATCTAGAACTTTAAAGTTAAAGATTAATAGATTATTATTTTACCGAATCTAAAGCGCAACATAATTATCAATAATATATAATTAGTAAAAAATAATATCTTTATTAATCCGGCCCGTTCTAAACTACTCTTTCTACTCAATTAGAAAATAAATTAATCCCGAGACCTCGAACTTAGCAAAAATTCTACGCTAATAAAGCACTTAGATTTTTAAAAGGACATTAAAATCCGAGAGGCTTTATTAGAAAAAGAAGACAAATAGCGCCAAGACGGCCGTAATAACTATAAATTAATATTTAATAGAATCGATAAATTAAAGAAAGAATATAAACCGGATTAGGAAACCCCCGACCCTACCCCTTCTTAATAACCCCTCTCTATTATCTAAAAACGTTCCAATAGATCCTCGTCCCCCAATATAACTGAATATTATTTTAATAAAATAAACTACTAATTATTCGAATAAAATAATAATATTCCTATTAAGACCGAAGAATTTATATTTACCCTACTTTAAAAAACGAAGCTAGTACTTACCTAAAATCCTTACCCCTTATATAATATATACGGTCGCTATTAATTAAAATACAATTAGGGATAAATTAAAGAACAATCTACAAATTTTACATTTATTAACGCTAAACTATTCTACAAAATAGTAAAGGAAAGGCATCTCGGCATTACTAATTTATATAAATTAAGTTAATTTATCGAAGATAAATATAATATTTATAGAGATTTATTAGAAATAGATAAAATAGAATTATAGTAAAAGATTCTTAAAGAAGTCCCTAACTAGTATTATAATTTTCTAGAAGTCTTTAATAAAATTAAATTAAATACCCTCCCCGAATTCTAATTAAATATCGATTACTACATTCCCTTAAATAAAGGAGCTCGACCGGAAGATCTCTGCTACAGCCCCCTTTATAAAATATCTCTAAAAGAGTTAGAAGTTTATTAAAATTATATTATAGAGAATTTAGATAAAGGATTTATCGAACTAAATATAATACTATAGACTACCCCGGTCCTCTTTATACCTAAGGCTAATAGAGGATTGAGATTTTGCGTAAATTATTGTAAATTCAACGCCTTATTACGAAAAGACCAATATCTACTACCCCTTATTAACGAAACTATTACCCGTCTCGCCAAAGCAAAGATCTTTACTAAGATCGATATTCGTTAGGTATTCTATTATATTCGTATATTTCCTAATAATAAGGACCTTACTACTTTTCGTACACGCTATAGCGTATATAAATATAAAGTCCTTCCCTTCGGATTAATAAATAAGTCCACTACGTTCTAATAGTTTATTAATAAAATCTTAATAGAGTATTTTAATAATTTTTACAACGTATATATCAATAATATCCTTATTTTCTCCGAGACCAAAGAGGAATACGAGATATATATTAGAAAAATATTAGAAAGATTCCGAAATACTAATCTATAAACTAATATTAAGAAATGTAAATTCCATATTACTTCTACTAAATTCCTTAAGTTTATTGTTTCTACAAACGGCGTTTTTATCAACCCGGATAAAATTTCTATTATTTGCAATTAAAAGGAACCTACGAATGTAAAAGGAGTTTAATCCTTTATTAATTTCTATAACTTTTATAGAAAATTCGTAAAGGAATTTAGAAGAGTAGCACGTCCGCTAACCAACCTTACAAAGAAGGATACACCCTTCCGGTAAACCGAAGAGTGCCAGACCTCCTTCAATGAACTGAAGGACCGCCTCCTAAAAGCCCCCGTCCTTACTCACTTTTACTACAAAAAGCCTACCCGCATTGAAACTAATTCGTCTAACAGGGTCTATACTAGTATTATATTACAATAACAACCCGAAGATAATAACTAGCACCCGGTAGCCTTCTACTCGGAAACTATACTTCTAGTAGAAATAAATTATACTATCTATAATTGTTATAGCTGAGCTAGACTAGTTGCCAAGACTACTCCCGTGGTCCGTGCTCCTATCTGAGCCTTCTGGTTGGGCGCATCCTTATCGCATCCACCCGTATTATTTAATTAGGTACATCCCTTCTTAGGACCTACTTCCTTCCTATATTTAATCGTACTAGTTAGAGCAGCACTTCTCTTCTTCTCTTTTACTCCCTATAGTTAATTATTTATTACATTCGTTAAATTAATAGTGCCAGCCACTTACCCAATCTACGTACCGTAATACTTAATTAACTATCCCTTCTCTAATTAGTCGAGTACGCTTAGCCAATTAGCGATTGTAATCTCTCTCTCTTTTTAATTGGTACCGCTTAGAGTAAAGCCGTATTATATTAACCTTTATCCGACCGACGGAACCCAATTTCTATACGCAATTAAACGAAGCGCCCGCTGCCCGATTGGGTTAGCCCTAATACGAAACACGTAAGGTATTACATAAACGATATTATTGGAATACTAATAGGTTTATAATTAAAAGCGGAGGATTATACGTAATTTTAAGGTTTACTACGCTAACGGAGCGGTCTAGAACCCGGATTTTTTATTTTTCTATTTTTATACCCTATTAAATTATATTATCAACTATTTAATTAGATTGACAATTATCTCAACTATTCACTTTTATAATCTCCTTAAATTATATTCAATATTTACTAATTTCATTCGCTTCACCGCCTTTAATATTAAGCAACTTAACCTACCCCCATTCGAAGGCACCTATTTATTTTCTTCTTTAATTCAATAATTCTCACCTTCTTATTTAATTAATTATAATTATCTCGCACCTATTTACGCAACGACCCTTCATCGACCTATCGCTCTTAAAAATCATTATTATAACCGACCAAATCTCCCCGGAGTAAATACTTTAGAATCACAATAATGAAATTCGCACTTTACGTAATAACTTTAATCTCTTAAACGAAAAACTTTCTCTTTTAATTAAAACTATTAGTAAGAATCCCACTCCCAAAGTAAAATTACCTAATACTAATAAATTTACTAGAATCAATTTCTCTTTTAAAATTTAATTACTTATAATTAAGGTAAAGTTTAAGTTCGATAGCAAAGCTATTAATAATATTAAAGCACAATTCTTTTACGTCTATTCCCGGTTCGAAAGAAAGATTTAAGCTTTAATTATACTATAATTAATTTAATTTTCCGAGAATAGTATCTTCGACCCCCAAGTCCTTTTTAATTAATTAGTCTATATTTATAATAATCCTAATAAAATTTAGCAAGCTAAAGCCGCCTTATACGCTCTCCAATAGGGCGACGACACCTTTAGTATCTTTATTACCAAATTTAAACATTTCCTTTATAAAGTTCAAACTAATTTTTAATTTAAATCCGCAAAGATCTTTCTCCTTCGTTAGACTCTTAATAAAAAGATATATAAGTACGCTCTATAGATTCGTCCCTAATCAATTACTTATGTGGATTACATCGATAAATTGAAGGAGATTTTCGGTTCTATTTACTTCTCTAGTAAATATAGTAGCTATAATTATAAAAATAAGGATGCTATAGATATCGATATTATTTAGGGAGCGTTAAATTCTATTAAGTTTAGTTATATAGCCCCCTATAAGGCTCTGCCTCCCGTTCCCAGCACTACGGCACCGGCTACTAAAACTTTATCTTCTTCTTTACATACTTAGTTTTATACTATTATAGTTCTTAATAATAATAGTGATAATAATAATAATAACGATATTTTAGTCTTAAATTACAATTTTCGCGCTTCTTATTCATTAGATAACTTTGAGCGCAAACTGGAACGCATATATTACAGCGATAGATTAGCTAGATAGGGTTGCGACTTAGACTAATGGGTCCTAGGGATATGGAATTGGGTTAAGGCTCTACAAGTACTTTAATAGTTACGTAGATTAATAGATTTCTAGTAGTTATTCATCGACTTTGGGTCTGAGTCTTTCTTCCGCCGGGGGGGTAATGTTATAGCTGAGCCAGATTGGTTGCTAAGACTACTCCCGTGGTCCGTGCTCCTATCTAAGCCTTCTAGTTGGGCGCATCCTTATCGCATCTACCCGTATTATCTAATTGGGTACATCCCTTCTTAGGACCTACTTCCTTCCTATATTTAGTTGTGCTAGCTAGAGCAGCACTTCTCTTCTTCTCTTTTACTCCCCATAGTTAATTATTTATTATATTCGTTAGATTAGCAGTGCCAGCCACTTGCCCAGTCTACGTGCCGTGACAATAATAAAGAACTATTAATAATAATAAAGGCTCTCAAAACATAGCGCGCTAAACTGATAAGAGTCTACCCCTTTCTAATTGTAACCAATTACTAAGCCTTAAAATACTTCTCGACTAAGCGACTCCTTAATTCCCAACAAGCCGGCTAGGCCGAATCCATATCCTAATATACCTTTAAGCTTACCTACCGCCCTAATAAAGAAAACGTCGCGGCCGACGCCCTTTCCCGGAAGTTAGAAGATCTCCGTACTATTAAAGATAAAAAGGAAGATCAAAGAACCTTGCATCTCTTTCGCTAAAATAGCCGGGAAGTATACTCGTACATAGGGGATAAAGGCGAAATGTCTACCGCCAATATATAAATATTATTAGCCGAACTCTATTTATTAGATAACGAATAGGAACCCCCTCCCCTTTCGGGAATAGAATTAGTGGATATACTTCTAAAAGCTAATTGAGAGGACCTTATATTAGCGGTATATTGTACAAAGGCTAGGAATAACGACCCCGAATTCACCCTTCGATTAGACGGCCTCCTATTTAAGAAAGCTAATTAGTTTGTAGTCTCCGAAGGAGACCTCCGCCGCACTCTCATCTATAAAGTATATGTGCGTCTTATTACCGAATACCCTAGTCGAAATAAAACCCGCCAATTTATATTTTAATAATATTAGTAGGCCGGTATATCTAGTAATATTAATCGTTTTATTAATAATTATTAGACTTATAAAATTTTAAAGGTCCTACGCGATAAGACCCCTAGACTACTATACCCCTTAGGGGTGCCCAACCGCTTATAGTAACGAATTATTATTAATTTCAAGAATATACCGAAGGATAAGAGGGGTTATAATAATATAATAGTAATAGTAGACCGATTATCTAAGGCTTCGTAGTATATTCTATATAAAAATATTATAACAGCTAAACAGGCGGCTTACCTCTATTACTACGGGCTATAGAGAGTATATAGGTACTTGGAGGAAGTGGTTAGCGACTGTGGTCTATAATTTATATCCTCTTTTACTAACGAGATATTAAAGATTCTAGGTATTAAATAGAAGCTATCCTCTTTAGGACACTCCCAGACCGCAGGACAAGCGGAAATTATAAATTAATATATCGACTAACGCCTCCGACTATTCGTTAACTACAATTAAAATAATTAATTAGAAGTACTCCCCGCCCTTAATACTATATAAGCCTCTCTTCCCTATAAGAGCATTGGCATATTACCCTACGAAGCTATTATAGACTACCCAATGCCGCTTCCGTTCTACTAGGACCAATGTACTACTACCCCTCCTCTGCTTAGGAAGCGATCGTAAAGAGAAGACCACAGGTTCGAACCACGTCAGAGTCACAATTTTTTTCCCCTTTTCTTTCTTTTCTTTTCCTCTTTCGATTTTAAGGGCAAAATCCTCGATAAAGGGAGGGGTAATATTATAGCCCAGTCTAGCTAACCCATACCTATACCCAGAGACCTAACTACATTGTACGATCGTTACAATGTAAGTATTCTAATTAGTTGTAGATTAGATAAGGAGAGTGGTCCAGGCGCACTAGGTTTGGAGGCATATCTTCCAACCCAGCTGCACGCACAACTCTTTCCTTTTATTCTACTCTTTAGTCGTAAATTCTATATTGAACGTCAACAACGCTGCAGCCCTGCCTCGCCCGTTACGTGCCTTCACAGTGCCATTATTAGTACTACTAGTATAATACTAGGGGGTGATTGGCTCGTATTAATCGTTACTAGTATATTAATTATACTTATAAGATTCGCGATTTATGCCTTTTACTATTAGTTAATTTACATTATTGTAAGCCTCGGTTTCTTAGGAGGAGGCTGGCGAGTAGGCGTATTGTAAATTAGATTATATTGTATATTTATATCCCTTCGAGTACCGCTACTTTACGGTAGAGATTCGGGGTAGGTACTTTGTAGTATAGGCTACGGTCCATTAATTATCGGAGTATTACATTGTATTATTATTTTATTAGGGTTATTTTCGTTTATAAATTTTAAAAACGCCACTAATAGTAATTATTACCAGTTAATTTAGTATGCTTTTATTAATTAATAATCGGAGAAGGAGGATTTATAGTATTAGGTTTGAATTACTAATATAAATTAATATAAAGTACGACGAGGATTATGTCGGGCCCCGCTAAGAATAGATAACGAATTTTATATTAATAAGGGAGATTATATTGCGTTCGAAATCGATTAATATATTTTAGTTAGTAAAAGGGTAGATTATTTTTAATTTATTTCTCCGCTAGCTTAATTTATTCTATAATTAATTCGAAGGTAGTAAAGCTTACTAGATACTACAACTACTGTAGTACATTGGTATTATACCGCTATATATTTTTAGAAGTCTATTTAGTGTATATTGTAATAAACCGTTCTTTCAACCGATTTAGATTCCTTTTAATAGTACTAAGTAAGGTAGCTAAATTAATAAAGCGATTTTTTAGTAATTATTTAAGTATATTGTAAGCGCCTTCTATCTGCAATATAATTTGAATGCCGAAGTTGCAATGCTACTTAATATAGAAGGTTGCGAATTCTTGGGTAATAGGTAAGTAAGTTTTTAATAAATATTCAATTAGTATTGTAAGGGCCGGGTTAGTAAAGTTAATAAAGACGGTAGGGGGAATAAACTTACGCTTTTAATTAGGGAATTCTACTATTAAAGTTCGTTAACGGTCCTAGAATTGTTCGTTTGAATTAGAATAAACTACGGCCATCTACATAGAGAGAATACTA
Source organism: Neurospora hispaniola (assembly GCF_033458365.1). Classification (NCBI taxonomy): domain Eukaryota; kingdom Fungi; phylum Ascomycota; class Sordariomycetes; order Sordariales; family Sordariaceae; genus Neurospora; species Neurospora hispaniola. Next base: position 3,177,986 of record NW_026944407.1, on the reverse strand, counting down.
TTAGTATTATTAAATTACAATTTTCTAGAGTTAAGCAGGGCTCGTCCATTAAATTGATGAATTAATATATTTCTAGTAACCTTATTAAAGTATTAATAAAGTCTTTTATTGTAAATAACTTTATTCCAATAATGTAAATTTAATTATTATTATTAGTAGAGTTAATAAAATTGCTATTGACTTTATTAACCCTATTATCCCTATAGTGGTTGTAGTCCTTATTGTTATTATAGAGATGACTACCGTTATTACCTTAATTACCGAACGCTATACTATTTAGTGTACCAATTTATTTTTTTTTAACATTGAAGGTAATATTTTTTATAATATACTATAGGCAAATTTAATATTAAGTATTATGGTCAAAGACAGCGCGGGCGGCTCTCTTAAATATACGATTATAATTCGATATTATTACATTCAGTCTAGCAATATTCTTATCGGTAAATAATTTTTCGAAGATACATAAAACTTAATAAAAGGACTCCTCCTTCTCGTTACTTAATAAATAATACCCGATATTAAATATAGTGTATATATAAGTAATACCGCAAATCTACAATAGAGGTATATCGAACCGGTTTATTTTATAAATATAGTTTAAAGATTATATTTTTAGGTTCTTCCTTTATTAATTAACGTACTAATTGTACGTTTAAAATATACAATCGATTAGGCGGTTATTATTATACGTAAGGAATTTACCCTTCTTACTTCCTTTATTTTTATTATTATCCGGCGCGCTAAATTCATTACTATTACCTTTGCGATAAAACTTTATAAATATTATAGGGTTGATGCGGGATGTATTGTATATATAGTTAGAATCAATTGACTAGAGTAGACTGGATATAACTACAGTTATACCCATTACTATTAAAGGCTCTGGCAGGTCTAGGTACGTGCCCAGTCACGTGCCTAGCTGCCCGGTCGTATAGACCCGCCTTATAAGGTAGGCTAGCGATAAGATAAGGGAATTCCCATAAAGGGATTCCCATACAAGCCGGCCTTCAACTACACCTTTCTTCCTCTAATATCTTCTTCTTTAATATTACAATATACACTAACATTATAATATTTAAAAATACTTATATTACCCTATCAAATAGTAACTATAATTAAATAATTATAGTAATCTATAACGAATAGTATACTCCTTATACCCATCTTCTAGTAAATTCGCTAACCTTATTATTACGAATTTATTAACCTAATTGTAAGATCAATTATTATAAGACGCCGACCCCGCAATTACAATCTCCCAAGTATACGATTATTCGTTATAAAAATAGCATCGCGCACTTCCTACACTATAATATCATACTCGCGTCGATTCGCATCGAACGAATATACTAGAACCTCTACACCCCCCAATCCGAACTTCATTTAATCCTCAACGCAAAGGGTAACCTACAATTATCTCATCGAAAGATAACTATCGTTTTCCTTCCCCCTCTTTACTAATTTATTAATCGCTTATTGTAAAGATAACACTAACGAAGAAGCTTTTCGAACTCATTAATCGCTCGTCGTAATAATAGTATTAGCGAAATCAAATATTCCTATTCATCCCCTCTACTATTACCCCAATCCTATTACCTTCTAATATTGTAATTATAAACAGGCGAGCTTGTACTAACCTTTTTAACAACCATTACTCCAAACTTCATAGCTAATAAAGACCCCCCGGAGCAGACAGCTTTACATCACTCGCCTCGCAAGCTATCTGCGCCCTCTACCTACAATATTAATCGTTTAAGTAATCAATCCTCAACCTTACTTTAATTTTGTAATAACTCTACCCCGGTACGTAATATTACTCAAATCTAAGCCGGCCCCTCTATAGCCTCCAGCCAACTAAAAACCGGCATCGTTAGCAACGTCATTTCTACCGTAGTTAGCGCCTTCTTACCTAGCAAATCGCGATAATCCTTAGTAATCGACCCCCTAAAAAACTTTACTCCGCAATAAACCTCGCCTTAAAAGCGTAGATCGTAGCGAAACAACCGCAATACTATAACTACCAGCTAGGAGGACGATTTTAAAGACGATGGCACTTATAGCGGTATCCCCGACCGTATAACCAATAAGAAACTCTAGAAGCGCCTAAATAATACGAATATAATAATTAAAAATATCAATAATAATATAAGGCAATTCAAGACTAAGATGTACGAATAATTTACAATTTATATAAAAGATGCCTACGTTTAAGGCGAATGTATTAACGAACTTACTACTATTATTACCGGATTTAAATCCGATATTTCGTCTAACTATAAAGAAATTATAAGAGCTATTATATTATTAATTATCGGAAAAAATAACCCCTCTCTAATTAATAAAAGAAAGGGCAGAGCTACTAAAATACCTAAACATTTCCCCAACACCTAATCGGACAAATCCAATATCACTACTATTTATTACCCTACTACCAACCTCAACAACCCTCCGGCTAATAGCAATACCGCTTCCAAACCCGCTAGCTATACTAAGCCGGCCATTAAAAACTTCATTAAAAATTAGGAAATCTAGTATATTAAAATTCCCCCTCATATATAAACTAACCCTAAAGTTCGCTAATATATTCTTATACCTTACAATCTCGGCTACTATAACCCCGCCTCGCGTAACGGCAGCCCGTTAGCCCGCCCGCGTACCCGTCCGTATAATAACCCCCGTATTACTAAGGCCGTAAATAATAACGAAGAATTTACTAAAAAGATTTTTATAAATTAGATTAATAGGTTACGCGACCGCAATAATAGCCTTCGCCGAATGTTTGAGAAGTAAGCTAATATATATATAAGGCATATATAGGAAATCTGCGACTTCTACGCAAGGAATGCTCACGCTGCGGCCTATCTGGAACTATCCCGCAATAAAACTAGTAAAACTGCTTCTACACGAATTACTCAAAATACTACTAGCAAGGCTAGCAGAACTTCCCCTATTATTATAGAACCCCTTACTACTAGTAAAGCTAGAAGAAGTAATAATCTACCTACTCCTTTTAATATCCGTCCCGTCGGGGCCGCCCTAAGCAACCTTAACGACGATAGAGATAATACTAAAGACGAGAATAATAAGGGTAAGAATCTAGACTTTCCCTTTAAATATTTTAATATCTATAATCCTCGCCGAATCCTTACTATTCGCTAAATTTATAATAATCCTAATAATAAACCTAAATTTAAGTATAACGATATCGGAACCTTTAATCTTTTTACTAACAACCCTAATAATATAGGGATAGTGGAGAACGGTAGTAGTATTATCTATATTAATACTACTATATTTATTAACTAGCTTAATACTTTATTAAAAAACAATTACACTAGTTCTATTGAGAGATAGCTTATTCGTATATAGCCTACCTTCCTATAGGGCGCAATTTATATATAATAGTATAATTAATTAAACTCCACCAAGAAATAGCACTACCGTAAATCTTTAAATAATCTTATTAAAATTTTAGTAAAGAGATTTATACCCAATTCAGTTATAGTAATAAAGAAGTTCAATAAAAGAAAGTTAACCCTTTACAATATTTATAAAAATGAGAATATAATTTTAATATACGTTTTAAAGCAACTTTATTTTACTTAGGCTATAGGAATCCTTTCTAAAAGCAGTAATAATTAGCATAGTATTATAGTACAAATCTAAAATAGTATATATATTAATATTAAGATTGTACTATGCGCCCCCCTATCTTTTAATAATATTGAAAATTACCTTAAAGAAATCGAAAAGACTAAAACCATCTTACTTACCGTCGCTAAAAATAGGTATTATCCCTTAAACTCTTCCGGTACCGACGGATATTCGTATAAAGAATCAAGCCGCAATTAAGACTAAACCCGTGGTTGTAGTTCTAACCGACAGCAGAATAGTAACCGCGATTATAACTACAATTATAACAGCAATTACAACCGCAATACTAACTACAACCGTAGCGACTATAATCGAACCCCAGACTATAATAATCACAACCGTACCCCCGATTATCATACTTAAAACTACGACCGTAACCGTAGCCCCGATTATTATAGCTATAATCGATTTCGCAAGCTAAGTAAGGAACATACTTATTATATTAAGGAGTAAACTAAAAATTAGGTTAATTTTATTATAAAGGATTCGGAAGATTATAATTTAAATAACTTAATTTATTATATGTACAATAGCTAATTAACCTATTCTAAGTACCTTATAGTATTCAATAATATAAAAAACAAAATAGATTATACTAAATACTATTAAGCCCAGACCTCGTATATAGGAGTCATTCCAACTATTACAAATAGTACTAATTTCTACAAGTATAGAAAGTGCACCTAGAGCTTCCTATCCCGCAATTACTTATTCGAATATCTTAACTATTACAATAAAAATAATATTGGGTACAAAGAATAGTTAATAACTACCTACTACCTTAACTCGGCTATTATTATACCCTTTAAAATTTAAAATTTAATTCCCTAAAACAATAAATTATTAAAGAAAGGCCTACTCTTAACTTTTATTTATCTTTAAATTATTACCAAAACTACCCTAGAAGCCGAAGGAATCGAAATTTGCATAGACTCCGGCGTAGTAAAGACTATTATTAGTCGGCTATTTTTCTAAATTTTATAATATTCAATATTAATAGAATACTCTACAAGGATTAAAGGAGTTAATAGCAAATTAATAAAATTTACAGAATAGGTTATATTTGTAATTTATTTACTAGGAAAAGACTTTAATAGTAAATCTACCCTATTAAAGACTATAGTAGCCGGTTAAGTAATTAATAAACTCGATCCTAACCTTCTACTTACTAACTCTTTCCTTTACCTACGCTAAATATATATTAATTATTGTAAGGTTAAAGTTCGCCTCCTATAAGACGATTTTAGTACGATATTCGAAGTGTTTAAACTACTTAACCAATATTTACGAAAGGTAGTAACCGAGAAGAGGGTTATCCTACGTCTAAGGGAGGAACGTATAGTACCGGTTTATTATATCGGTTTATTTAAGGATAGGAGCTTTCTCTTCGATTCCTCCCACTCTATAATTATTAGTACTATCCTTAACGCGCACTTACCTAAAATTGCGTTAATGAAAAATACATTAAGTTAGATAATTATTATTCCCTAAAAATAGAAAATTAATATAATTATTAAATATAATACGGATAATTACTTCGCAATATCCTAGCCGAACATCTATAAGACCGCTATAGTAGTCTAGATACTTAGTATTATAGAGAACGACCCCCCCCTATCCGCCGCCTAAGTAATAGAAGCCGTATATTAAATATATTTTATATTAGCCAATATTAAACTCGATATCGATTTTAATAATATTATCCCTACGAATAACGTTACTAAGATAAACGTGCCCGTTCCGCCTGCCACCGCTCTAGGGACCTTCGAACTTCCTAAGATGCTAGATAAGCAATTTACCCTTAGTATTCGTATTAATAATAAAACCCCCGAGATTATTATAGACGAGGGAGTTTATATATTCGTAGGGAGTAGGAAGATATTAAAACGGTTAATAAAATTAGTTGAAAAATTTTTAAAACTCTAGAAAGAAGGAGGCGTTATTGACGTCCCGGAGGAGGATATGATGAAAGTTCCCTTAGTAGACGGTTAGCAAAACTATAAGGTTATTATTTATATATATCCAGTTAATTAGAAAGATTAAATAATTATTAATAAAGTTTTTAACGTACTATATAAGTAGAGTAAAATAGATTGGGTAAAGTACGCTACCTCCTTTGCCTATCCTATATTTATTATTTAGTAGGAAATAAAGTACGGCTCTAAAGGGAGACCGGTTATTAATCTAAGAGTGTTCAATAGCCTTACTATCCCGAATAATTATCTATTGCCTTTATAGGGCGAAATTATTATATTTATATATAATAAAGTAATTATTACAGTTATTAACGCCGTTTCTTTCTTTTATTAATTTAGCGTTTAGTAGAAGTATAGGGACTAATTTACTCTTATTACTTATAGGGGCTTCGAATAGTCTACTATAGTATAAATGGGATTTAAAAATACGTTAGTTTACATCTAATGTTTTATAAATATATTACTTTATAATTATAAGGATTATTATAAAATTTATATCGACGATATTATTATTGTATTAAATTTAGTCAAGGATTATTTTAATTACCTAAACGCTATTTTCACGTTGTTTACCGATAAGAATATCGTTCTATTCTCTAAAAAATTGTACTTCGGCTACCTAAGCGTAGAATTACTAGGATTCTACGTAAACGGACTCGGGTTATTAATTATTAATGAACGTATCGAAGCGTTTAAGAGCCTAGCCTTCCCTAATAATTTTAAGGTTTTTAAATAATATATTAATAGTATAGGATTCCTATACTACCTTATTCTATATTACGCCCAGATTATAGAACTATTTTAGGTAAGGAAAGTCGCGCTCCTAATTGAAGGTCGTAAGATAGGTAAGGTTAAAGTAGGGAAGCTAGTCCGGAGGGTAGCCTATTGTGCCCGAATTTATTATTCTCTAACCCCCGCTGAAAAAACTGCCTTTGAGGCGTTGTAAAATACGGTATATAATAATAGTACTATTTTGTACTATTTGGACCTAGATTGCCTAGTGTTTTTATAAATTAATAGATCCCTAGAACGAGGTTTTGGCGTTATAGTTTTCTATATTAAAGAACCCTATAAATAGGAAGAAAGGACTATTATACTATTTTATTAAGTCCTGCCTATAATGTTTTTGAGTAAGGTACTAATAAAGGCCGAAATAAGATACGGCCCGTTGGAATTGGAAATTGCGTGCTTAATATAGGCCGTTAAAAAAATGCGAACCTAGTTTTACGCCTGTATAAACCCTATTATAGTATTAATTAACTATTTGGTAATTAAGGGTATTATAAAATAGATATTATTATAGATAATATTAATCGACTAAGCTAACCGGCGCTTAATTAATACGTTAATTTATTTGTCCGAGTATAAGTTGAAAGTCTTTTATATACTAGGTAAGCTCAATTTTATATTAGACGCCCTTAGTCGTTTAAAAATAATTAGCGGTAATAAGAACCCCGACGGAACGTCCGTTCTTAATAATATTTAGATTAAAGACCGAACCTTCTACTTAAATAACGTATAGTACGTATTCTCTAAGGCGTAAATAGATCCTAAAGTCTATAAAGCCTATACGGCCGTTTACACTTCTAATAAAAAATTCGTTAAAATTATAAAATATCTAAAGGAATATAAAATAGTCTCTAAGGACGGAGATATTGTTTTTTCTAAGCCCGGGTATCCTTTCTTTATAAAGGATAGCCTTATTTACAATTAATAAGTAGATAGAACTAAGAACCTTTATATCCCTTATAAATTTATTAAAGAAGTTCTAGAAGCAGCCTACGACAATAAGTATTACTTTAGGTATAATTATATAATATATAAATTTTAAAGAATGTTTTTCATTAATAAGGCCCGATTAATTAAATAATATCTAAAATACTACTTAGCGTACCAATTTAACTAAACCGATTATAACCCGCCTATTAGTAATTATTAACCAATCCAATCCGAAAAGGTATTACCAATAAAAATTATATCTATTAATTTTATTATTAGCCTTTTAAAAATCTCCTTAACCGATATACTATAGTAAATACCTAATTATAGTACTTTCAATTCTTTAATACTTATTACCAATAAAACATTAAAGAGATCCCTTCTAATCCTTAATTATAAAACCTATACGGCCATCGAATGGGGTATTATTACAATCCGTATAATACTATTATATAACTGGGGATTCCCAATAGGTATTATTTTAGACCGCGATTATAAATTTATATTAATATATTAGCGCAGTATATAATCCGCAATAGGTACTAAATTACTTATAACAATAATATATTACCCTTTAGGAAATAGAGGAGCCGAATAAAAGAATTAAATAATTGAAATTACAATTAAATTTTACACGTTTGTGTACAACCTCGGCTATAATTGGTTGCTAATCATTCCTTCTTTGTAATAGAATTTGAATAGTATATTTATTAAGAACCTTAAGGCCTTACTATACAAGTATCTATTTGGATATAAATTGTTAGGACCCCTAGATATCGCTACCGGCGCGATTGAACTATTATATTAATTTACTAATAACCTTACTATTTGAGATTATATCCGTTAAGAAATTTAATTAATTATAGATTTTACTATTACTAATACTAAACTTCGCTATAATATTAACTACTAATAATTGGAGTTTAAAGAAGGGGATAAAGTATTTTTAAAGTTCAATTATAAATATTACCTATTAGGACGTCCTTTAAGGAAAACCTCCTAATAACGTTCGGGACCCTTTAAAATCGTTAAAAAGATCGGTCGCTTTACCTACCAACTCGAATTACCTCCGAATATAAAGATACACCCTATTATCTCGGTAGTATACTTTATTACAGTACCTAACGACTAAGATCCTTTTAGCCGGACCATTCCCCCGCCGGGACTAGTAGAAGATTCTTAAAACGATTCCGACCCCAGTTTAAATGTAGATTCCGAGGCCCCTCGATATAAAATTAAAAAGATCGCTACGTATAAATAAGTCAAAGGAAAATTATAGTATTATATTAAATAGAAGGGTTATAGTTACTATAATAATTATTAGAAGGATATAAAGGATTTAAAAAAGACTAGGGATGTTGTAGAGGACTACTGGAAATACTGTTTAGACGAGCGCCAGTCCGGAGCGCTTCGGTCGCATATAGACGGACAACGCAAAGTTCGCTTCGTAGATGAGAAGGACCGAAAGGAGGAAAGAGAACCCTTATAATACTTACTAAGGCGAAAGTGAAGGTATTCCCATCGAGGACGATAGGCTTCTCTTTATAGTACCGGGACTTAATACGGGATATATTATATATATAGTTAGAATTAATTAACTAAAGTAGACTAGGTATAACTACAGTTATGCCCATTATTATTAGAGGCTCTGGCAGGTCTAGGCACGTGCCTAGTCACGTGTTTGGCTGCCCGGTCGCATAGACCCGCCCTGTAAGGTGGGCTAGTAATAAGATAAGGGAATTCCTATAAAGGGATTCCCGTATAGGCCGGCCTTCGGCCACGCCTTTCTTCCTCTAACATCTTCTTCTTTAATATTACAGTATGCACCAGCATTGTAATATTTGAAGACACCCGTATTACCCTATTAAGGGTTTAATTATAGAGAATTAAGGAATTATTAGGTAAGGGTAAGTGCGTCCGCCTTTATAATTTTAATAGTAGCTAATATATTTAATATATTATAATTCCTAACCTTAACTTCTAGAAAATTAGTTTATAAAGTAGCAGCGATATCTCTAAATATATTTTTGGGCTATTTCTTATATTTAAAAATACTTTCTATAATTTAAAGAGTTTTTTCAAACCGACGGTAATTAGGTAAATACCCTACGGTATTTAAATTTAAATTATAATTATATTAGTATTAATTATAGTCGAACTTCTAAATACCGTTGAATTTCTTATATCTTATAGTTTTTACCTTCTATTTATAACCCTTCTTATTGGATTTTAAGGTATTACGGATACCCTTAGGGGTATGGCTAGCGTGTTTATTTTTACCCTCGCTATATATAAAATTATACTAAGTTGGTTTACTATTAACCTTATTATTATTACGATTCGATGTAATATAGAATTTTTCTATTTTGGCGGCGGTATTAATATTACGAAAGAGAGTCTTATAATTAAATTATTTGTATTTGTAAAGGTAGTATAGTTATAAGGGACTTTCGCCGCTATTATCCTTATTATTAGAGATTTGAATTACGGCGGGAGCGGGGGGGTTGCTAGTGAGATTAATAACGTTGGTCTTGAATTTTGAGGGGTTAATAGGGTAAATAGAGCGGGGCATTTTAATAATAATAAATATTATAGCGCGGTATTAGCGATGATGAGGTATGGGGGTAATGAGGTATGTGTTCAATCTTATAAGTGTGTTAGGGATGTACACTTATGCTGCTCGCTGCAAAATTTTGGTGCGGCTGGCATTTACTAATATTTGCTGACATACTGTATAGGGCGGCCCCTTCTGGTTAGTATACGGTCACATTATCGAGGCACACGGTCACTTTATCCGCCCCGCCTCCAGCCTCTCCAGGTTGTTCCCTGAATATCATCACGTTGCAATAACCAGCCCCACCGAAAAAGGCCGAATGGATGTCTGGGCGCAATTAACCCCCCCTAGCCCCCACCATTGTAACCGTTATCGTCCGTTATCGCCCGTCAAGCTCGCTTGGACGTGGCATTGCAGAAGGCTCTCGGCTTTTGGACGAGATCGTTGATCCTGGCGACAAGAATGCTGATGCGGGACCCATCGTTGCTTATCGATACCGGTCATTGCTTATGAGGCTTATCAGATGATCTGATTATTTCTTACTGCCCCTCCATCTCCACCGTGACTCTACCAACACACAGTAGCGTCGGGTCGCCAAATGCCCCTCCATAACTGGCCGTCTACAATTCCCGAGCTGATCGTGAATCCCAGCAAAGTCAACGCTCAGTTTGATGGGAGTTTGGCTATTGTTTGGTGGTAAGAGTGTACGGATGATGGACTTGACAGTTTCTCGGAATTCGGGGTTTCCCTGGCGTTGGGGGGGGGCTTTAATATGATAGGTGAGCTGTCGCAATGACCATCTGTTTCCGAGCCGGACTTTGGGAGGCATTGAATCTGGGTCTTGAAACGTAAACACCCCGCCGAAGTGCAGACGTTCGAGCTGCGTTTGTACCCAATGCTACCGAGTCCAGAGTCCCCTCACAGCTACAGGGAGCGTTCATAGGCGGAGTTAATACTCGGAGTTCTGTTTCACGCTCTTTGCATTTTCCACAGTACATAAGGTAAAGGCCGCCCTTCTCCGATATCGTTCTCAGATCACGTCGTACAAAGGCGTTGAGCCCGCATTGATAAAATCATAGCACTTCAACTTCAGCTCGACATACTTTGCCAGATGCAACCAAGTTGAGAATGAACGACCCCCATCACGGTAAAGCGGAGGTACGACGGAAAAAGAGTTGTAAGTGGAAGTTCATGGGTAGGAGTGAGTTGACCCTTGAAACCCTAACCCTCGTGCTTTGACCTTTCGCGCCGATTAGTTGTGATCCTGCGGCAGGCTCAATTGTGTACCACCAAGTATGAATGCGCACAGGCGCCGTTCCTTACTGGTGTGCGCCAATGAGTAAGGTCGGGTCCAGTGGCGTTCAGGGACCTTATCGACGCTTGTTTATCCGTCTTATCTGAACTTTCGTTGGTGCCTCCCGTTGGCTTTCGCCGCTCTCGCTGATTGCGACATCCACCTACGACGGCCATCACCAACCGCCTGATTCTTCTCAAAAGAAACCGCAGGGTCGTCTGTTGAATAAACACACCCTAGTATCATGGGCTTCCTCGAGTGGCTGATGCCCCCAAGCATCTTCAATGTGTTCCAAACACGCCTGCTAGAAAACGGGCAAGGTGCTCAGCTGGAGCCCAATTTCAGGCCGGCTCTCCTGGTGGTTGACATGCAAGAGGACTTTTGCCCACCGGTAAGCTTCGGATCTGCTTCCTGCACGTACCTGTACAGAACCCGCAGCAGCATCGATCTTTTAGTCTTTTCCTGTGACGTTTTTCACCCATCCTGACTACCCTCACTTGTTATCATCTGAATCCTCGCATTGTTCTGGCCTCTTTCATTACTTCAAGAAAACTGGAAATCGTACAGTGGCGAGAACATACCATTCGTGTCGTCGCCGTGTAAGCCTCGTTCTACGGGCAGACAGACCACTTACAATCTCCCTATGAGCTCAGTGGCTTGCACAAATACACAGTCGCATCATCTTTTTCCTCTTCTCATCTCAAGTCAAATCATCTCACTCATCACATCACAGCAGTCCCCCCCCCCTCACTGTTTCCACACCCACCTTCACCCATACTCAAACACTAACACTTGTCTTGCAAAACAGAACGGCACCCTGGCAGTCACCGGCGGCCGCTCCATAACCCCCCTAATCAACACCCTCCTCTCCTCCCCTCTCTTCGTCCTCCGCGTCGCCACAAAGGACTGGCACCCGCCCAACCACATCTCCTTCGCCTCCAACCACAACCACACCACCTCCTCCCCCTCCCCCTGCTGCCCTGACTCCTCCGGAGAAGCCGCCATCCCCTTCCTGTCCACCACCACCGTCCACAACCCCCACAACCCCTCCGAGTCCTACACCACCCGCCTCTGGCCCTCGCACTGCATCGCCGGCACCCCCGGGGCTAGCCTCATCCCCGAGCTGGACGTTTCCAAAATCGACCGGATCCTCGAAAAGGGAACCAACCCCCTCGTCGAAATGTACTCGGCCTTTTACGACCCCTTTACCTCACCCCGCGTTAGCGATTCGGGCCTCGCACACATGTTGAGGGAGGCCAAGGTAACGCACGTTTATGTGGTGGGACTGGCGGCCGATTATTGCGTGTGGAGCACGGCGATGGATGCACATAACGAAGGGTTTGAGACGGTGGTGGTGGAGGAGGCGACGAAGCCTGTGGATGAGGACGGGTGGAGGAAGTGTAAGGAGGCGCTTGTGGGGGAGCCGGGGGTGAAGGTTGTGAGGTGGGACGGAGAGGAGGTCAAAAGGTTGTTTCCTGGGGGTTTGGTGACAACAAGTGTCGGTGCTGGGAATGATGAGGAGGTAGTGGAGGAGGAGGAGAAGATTTGAGGAGGTGGAAGGAAGGGAGGGAGGAAAATTGAAACTGGAACCGCTGTCGGGAACGGACGAGGTCAGCGGGAAAAGGCTTTGGCTTTTTGTGTGTGCTTTTGTAGGCGGGTAAAGAGGTACCTTATATGCAGCGTTGGCTGCTCGGTCGTTTGACGAGAGCATGACAAACAACATGCAGTGCACAGGCATGGCATGGCGGCCATGCTCCAGGACGGATACTGCGTTGCTTCAGCGCCTGCGTTGCGTTGCGTTGCGTTGCGTTGCGTTACCAGCTTTAGATTGTTTATTCGTTTTCATTTTCTTTCCACGGCCAATTATAGCTGACTTTGTTTAGGTTTAGCGATGAGCGCTCTTAGCGATACATTCTTCATAGGTACCCTTCCAGGAAGATGGCGAGTAGATATCGACATGTGTTGTGCAATATCATGGCGATTTGAAGGGGAAGCTTTGCCATGTGTCGGTACACTGCCTAGTATTCGGCATCCCGCTCTACGCGGTGAAAAAAAACATCAAGAGGTCATCGGAGTTTCCTGTCTACTACGGTGTCGAATCCCGTGGTTGGACACATGGCGACAACAAAGTTCCAAGAAGTAAGCGGGCAAAAGGAGATTCCATGCCCTTGTGCATTAGTGAAACTATACACGAAATGTTGACAAATCGTCTCCCTAATGACATGAACCGAATTTACTGTACAAGAAAGTGATAAAGATAAATTGTCATTTCTCATGCAATTCATTAAGGGATGGTATGATTTCCCATTCCAATGGGAGTAAATGTGTGTTCAAGAAACCCACGCCATTCCGACCTTCGTTCCCAAGCGCCAATGCTATGATCCCCGGCCAAACCAATGCCCCTTTTGATCCCCTTTCGTTCATGTTTTTTTTCTCTGTTTTACCGGCCAACGCGGATAACGCCAGCAGCGATAAGCTTCTGGATCTTGGTCCTGACGTTGGGGTTCCTCATGTGCTCGGCCAAAGCCGCAGGGTCGGACTGAGCCTGCTGGAGGATGGCCTGCATGACAGGATCGGACATGATACCCATGATCTGAACGCGAATAGGTTAGTATATGTTGCAAACAGCAAATTTGGTATAACGATATGACATACCTCAGGATCACGCGCCAGACGCTCCCTTGTCTGCTCCTCGGTCTCGTTCTCCCGAGCCGCATACATGGCGTTGAAGGCCTTCTGCTCCAGCTGCTCAATCTCACGAGCGTTGGCGCCATTGTGGTACTCGGCGTCGATCTTGCGGGCTTCGGTGCAGGCGTCAACGCACTTGCTGTACTCGCGCATGCCGAAGTAGATCTGAGCCTTGCGGATGTAAGCACGGATGAACTTGGGGTCCTTCTTGATGGCCGTCTCGCAGTCCTCAAGGGCGCTGGGGAACTCGAGGAGCTTCATGAAAGCAGCAGCACGGTTGCTGTAGCCGCGGGGGTCATCCGGAGCACGCTTGATCATCTCGGAGTAGGCAGCAACGGCGCCGGGCCAGTCCATCTCCTTGAACTTCTTGTTACCCTCTTCACGAGCCTCCTCAGCCTTGACGGGGTCAATGTAGGCCTTGCGGGCAGCCTCGATCTTGTTGCGCTCAGCCGCGCGCACCTTGCTGATGACTTCAGGGGTACGGTGCTCGCGCAGACTCTGGTTGTAGTATTCAATCGCATTGGTAAGATCACCCAGCTTCTCGTAGGCAGAACCAATGCGCGCAAGCGACTTGGCAATGACCTTGAAGTCGGCATAACGAGCACGACCCTCCTCGGCAGCCTTCTTGCAGGTGTCAATGCAGGCCTGGTAGTCGCCCTTCTCAAAGTAGGCGGCGCCGAGGTTGTTGAGGTAGACAATGTCCTTGTACAAGTCCCAAGCGGCCTGGTAGTGCTTGATGGCCTCGTCAAAGTTGCGCTTCTTGTAGCACTCGGTACCAAGGGCCTTTTCCTTGTCGGCCGCCTCCTTGGCCTTCTTCTTCTCCAACTCCTCCTCATCCAGCTCGGGCTCGGGCTCGGGCTCGGGCGTCTTGGGCTTTGGTGGCGTCTCCTGCTTGGGGGCCGGGGCATCAGTCATGTTGACGTCCTCCTGGGGGGCTCCAGGGGGCACGTCCGAGTCCCTCAACTCCATGTCTACACCCATCAGGACACCAAGGACCTGGATCATCCTGGGGTCGGAGAAGAGATCTTGCGCGTTTGAAGGGTTCTGCTTGACAGCCTGGAGCTTGGCCATGAAGGCGGGGTCGGAGAGGAAGGCAGCCGTCTTGGGGTTGCCAGCGAGCTTCTGGATGAGGTTGGGATCGGCGAACATCTGGCCAATACCGCCGCTGAGGTCACCGCCGCCAGCCTCCTGCTGCATGGCGCGCTGAACAGCCTCAAAATCCTTCTTCATGCCAGCATTGTTGGGATCAATCTTGAGGCCCTGCTCGTAAGCATCGTTTGCGCCCAGCAGGTCACCCTTGCCGAAGAGCGCTGTGCCCTTGCGGCCCCAGCCCTTGGGCCAGTCAGGCTTGATCTCGGTGGTCTTCTCGGCATCCTTGAGAGCATTGTCCCAGTCCTTCTTGGAAGCGTACGCGGCGGAACGGTTACTGTAGAGGATGTGGTTGCTCGGGTCGAGGGCAATGGCTTGTGTGAACTTGTCACTGTAAAGGGACAGCTAGTGTCAGTGGATAGCTGACATGGATGTATGTGATATCGGCGGTAGAGCTTACATGGCCTCGTCAAAGTTCTTCTCGGCAATGGCCTTGTTGCCGAGAGCCTTGAGCTCGTCCGCGGTCGACATTATGGTGTGTGGTTACTTGTATTAGGGATTTCTGAAGG
This sequence comes from Neurospora hispaniola, assembly GCF_033458365.1. NCBI lineage: Eukaryota > Fungi > Ascomycota > Sordariomycetes > Sordariales > Sordariaceae > Neurospora > Neurospora hispaniola. The sequence continues at coordinate 3,162,440 of NW_026944407.1, read as the reverse complement.
TGATATGGGTATCTCGGGATAGAAGAAATGCGACGGGGAATGCAAACTGGTGCGTTACAGAATCTTGCTTTTGGGTATCAAGGAATTGGATGTCAGTGCCCAGGAAAGAGGCTTCGTCGGGAATCAGGCTGAAGGATCACCAGATTTATTCACCGGGAGAAAGAGGGCGCGACATGACTGGAAACGGCAGCGGCCTGGGCGGCCTTCTGTCGTCGTGGAAAGGGAATGGAAAGCTCTGGACCTTCGATGCCTTTCGATGGTCAAGTCGGCTTGTGATTGGATAATATCGTTGAGCACTGGAGTACCTACACTACAGCTCCCCCGCCTGCGTCTTTCAGGGTGGCAGGTGCCCCTCTTTTGAGGCTGCTTGGCTGCCGTCTATGTACCCAATGACCCCGCTGACAGCTGAGGTCCGACCCCCGCATCCATCTTGTCATGGTCGAGGCCGATGCGGTGTTTCTTCCGTACCCGGGCTGAGAACGGCCAGCGTCACCGGAAAAACACCTTAGAAGTACTTCAGAGAGAGCGGCAGTGATTCCCTTTCACTTCGACTCTACTTTGGGATCAGGCCGGCGCTTGCCACAATTTCAGCTCACCTACCTTCAAGCCTATAATCCGGACACGGCCGTCTGCATTACCCGAGAAATGGGCGCACCTTGGGCTTTCTGACCATTCATCAGGCAATACTCAATCTGAATAGTGACACACCTCCGTCCTACGATGCGAATTTTCTCCCTGTCTTCACCTCCTACTCGGTATCGCCGCAGGCACCCGAGAAATAGCTATGTGGCCAGACTCCACAGACAACCTCAATCATGTCTGGGTAAGCATCGCGAAGGTCCTCAGCCCATCCCTTGTGCTCATCGATAGAGAGGACGTCTACGGCACCGAAAAGCAGGGCGAGGACAAGCCGGCGCATATTCTCGGGTCAATACAGTCTCTCAAATCCCGAGGACATGGTGCTTCTGATGCTTTGAAGTCGATGGACGAGTTCTCCTCAGCGCCACATATCCCCAACTGCTTCATACCAGCTCTGTCCCTGTCCTTTCTTATCCGTGTGTTGGCACAGACGGGGAGTCATGCTCGAATGACACGCTCCTTACGTCAACACCTCTCATAACCACCTTCTGTCGTCTGAGACATCCGTCTTCCTTACCTAAGGGTCCGGTTCGGGCAGATACGGGTATTGGACCATCAGTACGAGCATTGAACTGAAGCTTTAGGTAACTCCGAATATGTTGGATCAGCCTCACGCGTTTTAACTCAATTCGCGATGATCAAACATCCGCCTACTATTGGGTTCGTGGCCGGTAGATCGTATGCTATCTCATCTGGGCTTGAGTTATGGGGCGGCTTTTGCGCATTGCTGGAAACTCGTATAGCATACAAGGAAGACCGAGTTGTTGCTCTTTGCTTGCCGGCAGTATTTGAACGTTCCCGCTGGTCGTCATTATGTCACCCATGGGCTTTGACCTCACGATCAAATGAGTATATGACGACTTACGGATCTGTTACTTGCATAGTCAGCGTTCTGTCCATTTCATTGAGAACTGAACTAAGCTATCATCAGCTCAAACTGCGACAATGCCTACCGTACCAGGAATGCCAACGGGCCCGGAGGACCCTAGGCGCCCCGGCGAGAGTCCGCCTACAATATCCATTGTCATGTGTATCATCGTCTCCATCCTCATCTTAATAGCCATATTCGTGACCAGACGAAGCTCTCACAGGACAGAGTCAGACGAAAACCCACACCGAAGACTGAAGAAAGGGTCCGGAGGCATTGGGGTCAACGCTCTCCGCTCATTGCCGCTCGTCAAGTACGACCCAGACTTGATGGGCCAGGACTTTCACCATGACGGGAGTACAAGCCCACGGGGACTGAATCTGTTGCGCGGCATGGACATGGCAGTCGGCGATTCTGGTGTGGGAGACAAACCATCTCGAAAGGCATGGCGCGCGTTCTACCCCCAGATACGACACGCACTCTTGGGCAAACACAAGGGACAACAGCCTTGCACGGAAGACGCCGACAACAATTCTTTGATACAAACTTGTGCGATCTGTACCGATGACTTTGTCCGCGGCACGAACGTGAGGAGGCTTCCTTGCGGTCACTTCTTTCACCCACCCTGTATCGATCCATGGCTTCTGAACTTTGGGGTGACATGTCCCTTGTGGCAAGTTTTTCTCCCCTCCCTCTCCTTTTAGTTTTGTTGCCCCAGACTTGGGTGAGCGATGCCTCCTCTTGCTGACTCCATCACAGTCGGGCAAATCTCAGAACGTTAGCGAATGCAAATAACCAGAGCGAAGGCTGTGTAGCTGAACCACCACGAGCAATGGTAGCAGGAGCCGGATGGGTATAGGATTGGAAAGACTTACTGTACACCAGTTTCCCATCTACACGCACCATCTCAAGGCGGATGAGTTTTCTTGCAATCATGAACTCAATTTCTCACACTTCGACTGTCTTTAAACTGACCTCCAAATACAAAGTACAAACTCATAAGATTGTATACCTATTTGTCATTGCCTTTTGTGTTTACTACAAGACCTTTCTTATCTCCTCGCAGCCATCTTCAGTGCAGTATGACGAGACATCGGCTGCTGATGCCCCACTCGGATTGGCGATAAGGAAGGCACCATACATACATACTACATACACTACCTCTACATGGGCTGCCGGCCCCCGCCCCCGCCTCTGCCTCTTGACCGAGGAAGGAACCCCGGTGCAGCATTCATATATAATTGTAGGCGAGGAACTTGTTGACGAAAAAGTAGATAATCCTATCTTGTTGGTTTTTGCTTCTTTCCACCTGAGCATTTTCTTGTTGCAGCACAGCTTGAGAGTGTCCATGAGTTCGCCCCGGTCTTGTCTCCACTGCCCGTCTCCTGGGCAACCGTGTTTGTATACAACAACCCTGAATCTGTATCATCGCGACTCGCATAACAGTCAAACACCTTTGAGCTAAAAACATGACTACGGAACATTTGCTGTGGATTGGGGGTCTCGAAAAGGCAGGAAATGGAGAACTGCAAGTTATTGCTTTCCAGCCTTCAAAAGAGATGGCCTGAGACCGTATCACTGACTGATTTCGATGCAGGATCCCCGTCGAGAACCCAGCGACAGGCGAGATCGTTGCCAAGTAAGTAGAACCTCTCATGTATGCAATATCTATCTCAACTTACACAGTTTTCCGACAATTCAGCTGTCACTCCGCATCCAAGGAGGACGTCGTCTCCGCCGTTGAGCTCGCCCACGACACCTACAAATCCGGCGTCTGGTCTCGTGCTCCCCGTCATGTCCGCGCGGAGGTCCTCGAACGAGCCGCCAGCCTCTTCGAAACCCACCTTGCCGCCCTCATTGACATCGAAGTCACGCAAACTGGTCGAGCAGTCCGCGAGATGAACGCCCAAGTTCCCTCCCTTGTTAAATGGTTCCGGTACTACGCCGCCTTGCTCCGTACCGAAGAACGCTCCGTGCTTCCTACCGTCGGCAAACTACACAACTTCCTCGATCGTCGACCGCTGGGTGTAGTCGTCCAAATTACTCCCTTCAACCATCCCCTCCTGATTGCTGTCAAGAAGCTTGCTCCAGCCTTGGCGGCAGGTAACTCGGTGCTACTGAAGCCGAGCGAGTTGACACCCATCACATCACTGATGCTGGGAAAGATCATGAAGGAGGCGGGTCTGCCGGACGGAGTCCTGAGCGTACTGCCCGGGTACGGTGCTACTACTGGGAAGGCGCTTGTTGAACATCCGCTTGTAAAGAAGGTGGATGTTACGGGCGGAACGGCAGCGGGACGGGCCATCGGTGAGATCGTGGGGAGAAATTTGGCCAAGTATACGGCCGAATTGGGTGGGAAAGCGCCACTAGTGGTTTTCCAGGATGCCGACTTGGACGCAGCTGTCAACGGCATCGCTTTTGGAGCTTTTATTGCGAGTGGGCAGACGTGCGTGGCCGCTACAAGGATCATTGTTCACGAATCGATCTACAGTGAAGTGCTTCAAAGATTGACAACCAGAGCTACTTCCATCGAACGGCGGATGGGCTCACCAAAAAATCCCGAGTGTATGATGGGTCCACTTATCTCAGAGCGGCAGCTGAAGAATGTCGAGGAGCTAGTGGATGAGGCGTGCCTATACCACGAGCGAATTGTACAAGCAGGCGGGAACAGACTGGAGGGGCGAAGTGAACTCGACGATACAGACTTCTCCAAGGGCTACTACTTCCCACCTACCATACTTGCATATAATAAGCCAACAGACAGGAGCATTCTCAACGCAAGGATCTGGCGCGAGGAGGCATTTGGCCCGGTTGTTGTGGTGGTCGGATTCAGCACTGAACAGGAAGCCATTGAGCTCGCCAATGACAGTGAGTTTGGACTTGGAGCAGCGATATGGACGCGCGATCTGGCGCAAGCTTTCCGCGTGTCTGAGCAGATCGACGCAGGTATTGTCTGGGTCAACACTCACCATCGCAACGATCCCAGCAGTCCTTGGGGAGGAGCCAAAAGCTCAAGTGGTGTGGGAAGCGAAAACGGGATCGATGCGTACCATGCATATACTACGACTAAGAGCACGATCATCAACTATGCTTCTGCGGAGGAGATGGCAGCGGAAGACTGGTTCAAGGAGGGCGCTGGGACTGTGAGATATGGTTGAAATCGGACGACTGGCACTTGAGATTCCTTCGGGTCTGCCTTCTTCACTTTTTCTCAGAATACCAAATACTCACAAAGAAGTCCCGATCAGCTTGTCTGAATTACACATACAAGCAAACAAAGCTCACAGGCACGGAATTATGCGTTTAAAACCCTCCTTACCCTCATGCTTCCGTCCATCTGAACCCATGAAGATGTCATAGAACTGTAAAGATTAGAATATGGAACAAAGAGGGTTCAGACTAAATACAAGATTTCATCCCAAAGTCGCCATTCGTTCAGTCATTCGTCGTTCCCTTCCATCATTACCCGCAAATCCTTCCATCCCAGAATTGTGCGTAGAATAGTACCCATCATTCATCCAATAATCCTGTTATCCTTTCTTCACCCTTCCTTCCATCCTTCCTTCCATCTTTCCTTTCATCTCACTCCCATCTGCTTCACTTACTCCGAGATATCCTGAGGATAGACATACGGGCGGCACTTGTTGGCCGCGCAGAAGCCGTTGCAGCAGGTGCCGACGTACTGTCCGTTCTTGACACAGTCCTCTGTTGACACACACACACACACACACATTGTCAGCCATTGTCAGCCATCATTTTACTCACATACAGTATATTCAACACACTCCTCACTTGCTCACTTTGGATCGTGCACCACACAAAACGAGAACAAAAGAAGATCTTCACATATATGAAAAAGACGGGAAGGGAAAAAAGAGAACATACCATAAATCCCCAAACAATAACCGTGGCACCTGACCGAGTCAATCGGCTGCGGCGGACCAACAGCAAACTGCTCCTTGGGGAACGAGTCACCGCTCAGCTGGTAGTTGAAAGCGACCTGCTGGTGCGTGGCGAACTCGCACTGGTTGACGGTGAAGTCGAGGGCGGTGATGATGTTGATGTTCAGACCGTTGTCTAGGTAGGTAGGTAAATGTTTGGTCAGTCTGGACATATACCTACCTCTGCGCACGCTTGAGTAGGTAGTTGGCGAGGATAGGTAACATACTAGTAGGATACCAGTTCCCGTCGGCGGGAACAGTCAGGTTGTAGCCGGTAGCGGCGGCTTGGAAATAGAAGTGGGCAATCTGGGGATCGGCGCGACGGTCAAGCTCGGGAGCTGCTGGGTGGGCGACGGCAAGGCCGAGAAGAGCTGGGAGGAGGAGGAGGAACTTCATTTTTGCTGTGAGAGAGAGAGGTTTGTCGTTTTGCAGACCGGTAGTATGGTATCTTACTATGTTGAAGAAGGTGTTCTTTGATCTTGAATGATCTTTGAGATGAGGATGCTAGATCAATCGCTCTTCTCCGTCTGGAAACCCCAGGACCTTTATACTTCCTTTCCTTCCTCCCTCCTCCCCCTATACATCCTCCATGTGTGACCATGTCCTGAATGATGCAAAATAGCTCTAGTTCCGGGCGGGAGCCGTAGAGCTCAACCGCCATTATCGACATAAGCAACTTCGTGATCAACTGGGTGATCGGTCAGCTACAATAGCAAACCGCCTCAACCCCTCAGATTTTCACAAAGTATATGTGCACGTGTGTGCCGCCTCGGTGTTCATGTTTGTCATAGATCTCCGCGCTCCTCCTCTTAAAAAAGATATAAAAATCGATAGCAAGTTTTCATGAAAGAGGCGTCTCTCGATATTCTCGTATAAGCAGCCATGGCTTTTCAGTCACAACGCGATGATGTAAGACCACAACTGATTATGGTCTCGGATCCTTCTTGGACTGGGTTAGGATTGTAGTGTCCCCGTGATGATCTCCTGTTGGAAGAAGACTGGGCAACAAAATCCTGCGCTGAGGAGGCGCACCTGTCAAATACGAGACAATTGCCGTTTTGGGCGCTCGCCGCCCCATCACGGCCCGTAGTGATTGGTTTGGTGTTCCCGTTCCGTGGGGTGCTTTTTATGTTCTGGGTTCCGGCTTCCGGCAGTTACGTAGTAGGAGCTCAAGAGTGGTCATCACTCATCACACCACTGCCGATTGTGGGTAGGTATTTGTGAACTAAAGTTCGTACGTAACGAACATCTTACATACCTATTCCAGCTTTGCGAATATGCAGTCTTTACTGCGGCACGTGCACGATGGGAGGAAAAGAAAAGAAAAACTCGGGGGTAGTAAGACGGGGAAACTTTTTCGATTGATGACGGACGGTGTTCTACCTGCTTTTGGCATCTCTGTTTCTGTTTAGCAATCTGACTTACAAGCCACCACACGGTTATCACACGAAGAGTCAAACAGGAAACCTTTGAACAGATTGCATACGGGCCTCGAAGTGTCTTGACTTGCCTGGCGCGCAAGACTGCGATTGCAATCGAACGCATCTGGCATCTCACAAGGACCTGATGAGGACCACTGTAGGTATATATCGAGGATACCTAGGTTCAATCACCGTGATTCGGTCGAGATCCAGTGTCGCCTCGGATGTACCGAAGTCCCCGGGCTCTGCTCAAAAGTGGATATAAATTGCCATCTTCGGGGTTTGGTTCGGTCCCTTGATGTAACTTCAACCGGTTGGTACGTAACCTACATTACACCAGAATAGGTTAACTGGGAGCTGAAGATCCAGTCTCGTGCTCATGGCTGTTTGTGGAAGGTGGGGAAACCCCAAGGCCAATGACGCCTCCCACCGACGGGAGAGGCGGTGAGCCAGAACTCATTGGGGCATTTATAGTGGGCTTGTAAGCCGGGAAATGTGGGGCTTGCGCGGCGTGAATCCCGGAGGGGACCGGTGGACGCCCGGACCAGGAGGGATTTGATATTGCCAGTCATATAAGGGGGCAAGATTGCACCAAAGTACCTATAACTCCGGGCGTTTCCCCCTCTGGTGCTGGGGGAGAATAGAAGTCGACATGGTGAGGTGAAGTTATCATTCTTGAAAAGTATTTCTCGTATTTTCCAGGGGGAGAGGAAAAGCATTCTCACCAGTCATGACGTTTCGCATGGATGAATATTTATCAGGGTAACCCCATTGCTTATTCTCCTTGTTAACTCTCAATAATGTTGTAGTATAAACTTTAAAATGTTGGTACCTGTACCTTCCGCTCTGTAACCCTCTGTCATCTATTTCTGTACCTCTGCCGGTGTGAGTTGATATCTTTATCCAAGCCCAGAACGCCATCATTCATAATCATTCCCAGAAAGAAAAAGTCAGACCCGATATCCAGAGGGAAAAAACAAAGAAAAAAGAAAATCAAAGAAAAAAAAAGCAAATCCAAAAAAACCGCACTCAACACCACCGCTTTTTGCTAATAGATCATGAGCATATCTTTATGCCTCCAGTCATTTTCCATCCATGATGTTTGCTATGGGGAAATTCTCTTTCCTTCTCCTCTCGCACAACTCCAACTTTATGTGCTTGTAATGTTAAAAGGTTAAACTTTAGAAACTGAAGAGACCGCTCCGCCTCTTTCCAAATGGATAAACAATCAGAGCACTCAGGGATAGCCCAACCGAGATGCTGATAGCGACCTGAATGACGCTGAATAAGACGTTGAAAGCCGTGCTGTTCAGGTCTGCCGTTTGCGCGCCCCGGGTGAACGTCTGTCCATCGGCGGAGAGCGTCTCGTTGCGAGTGATCTGGTCGGCGCTCGCCACGCCACTGAGGAGCGAGCCGCTGACGGCCAGGCCCGAGGGGACCTGTACAAAGATGGCGGGTAACATGGCGGCAGCGGCAAGTCCGTATCCAATCCGGCGAGTGTGTTTGTGAGGGGCTGCGGCGGATTTTTCTGCCGGTAGGCCCAATTCAGGGTCTTGGTCCTTTCGGAAGGAGCTGTTGGATCCTCCTTCCGTGGAATATAAACGCCTGTGCTTTCCCTTGAGACGAGCGATGCGCGGCTCAAAGATCTTTTCCCAGCAATCGAGGAACTTGTTTTGTACCACACGGCCCACCCGTGAATACAGGTTTGCCAGGACTCCAATGCAGAGAGCACCTAATGAGTTGGAAAGGGTCGTGTTTCCTGAAAAGTACCTAGATGAAAAGCTGTTCACGCAGTAGCCTGCCAGGGAGATGATAACCATGACTGTGGAAAGTCGTTAGTGATATTATCATGGAGACGAGGGGTGATAAGATGATGCGTACCTGGAAGCTGCTTGAACTTGGCCTGATTGATGGCACATAGACACAACGTAAAAGGCAACACAAACAAAATGTAATAGTTCTGGTCTGGCCGTTTGCTGTACCACTCAGTACCAATCTTGCAATGGACGGTGCTAACTGCATTATGGTCCATGTATCCGTAAATAACGGATCCGATAGTGATGCCATAGCCAAGGAACAGCGAATAGATGAGTGCGTAAACCATGCGGACTGAACCGGATATCATGGAATGGCTTTGTAGCTCCAAGCTTGCACAAAGAACCATGTAACCCGGAAGAATCAGAGCAATGGAAGACTGTGCAAGTGAGGAGAAGCAAAACAGGTCTCCATTTTGGAGCGATCCGAAAACACGCGCGAAGAAGGAGGTGAGGAGAGCAGCCGTGATTTCAAAAACGTTTGCGTACAGCTCGTTCGCAGGCGCAATATAAAGCTGCAAGATGCCAACCATGCATCCGAGAATGAAGGCGATAGGCATGTCGATGTACCGACCCTCAAAACCAAAAGGGGCCACCGTCGCGGAAGCCACACCAAAGAGCAGAACACGCAACCAAGTTGGATACTTGTTCTTCCGATTCGTAATGTCGTTCAATCGCGTTGTAGCCTCATCGACGCTGATGAGATCATGTACGACCTGTTTGTAGACTTCGTGAACGTCGCGTAATTTGCCGAGGTCGACGCCAGCATTACTGCGCACAATTTTCATCTCGGTAGTGTGAGTGTTGCTGTCGTCGAATGAAATGATCATGGTTCCCGGCAGGTACATGAATTGGCCTTCGATGCCAAGGACGCGGGCGGACATTCTCATGTAGGCTTCCAAGCGATGTGTGGGTGCACCATACATCATCAACGCGTTGCACAGCTTCAAGAGGTACCGATGGCGGCTGATAATCTCTGCAATGTGTTTGGTGATGCGAAACTCCTCCAGCTTTTGCTTGTCGGCTCTGAGTCTCGATCTCGACCGTCTTTTGGTCTTGTCCTTTTCCTGCTTAACCTTTTCCGCAGCTTCGGCTACCTCTTTTCCGGCACCGGGGACAGCAAACATGAAGGACGATTCCATGAGCCTCGATGTGGACGATGATCGAAACCCGCGGCTTCTTCCCCGATCCTTGTCCGTCTTGGGAGTACTGGGCCTCGAGGTAGGAGGAGTCGTTGTTGGCGTTCTGTTCGGTGTCTGACTTGGGGTGGTCATGGTACTGGAGCCACCAGACGTTCCTGCTCCTGCAGTCTCTTCTGCGTTGTATAACTTGAGCAAGTTCCCCAGAATACCACCCCTATACTTGTCTGGGCGAGGTACATAGTCCAGGTCGTGAGGGATTGGCGTTGCAGTTCCAGACACGTGCGTGCTCTGGGCGGTTTGTGGGCGGCTGAGAGCGTTGAAAGCGCTGATGCGGCGTGTATGCTTCCGGACCAGATCATTGGCAACTTGCTGTGATTTCCTGCGAGCGCGGAGGCTGTGGGAGTCGTCTTGATCCTGCGCCTCAAAGTCGCGACTGATAGAGATGCCAATCGGCGATACGTTTCCGTTGAGGGTAGTTTCGTCTCCAGAGTCGCTATCATTGCCAGCAAACGAGTTTCTTCGAGACGCACCGACTGATGAAGTGCCGACGGCGTGGGCAAGCTTGTCGGCGCGGTTACGTGCTTCCACCTCGGATCGATGGGGAGGCTTGAGCATATCGGGTTGAGGATCGGGAACAGTTGTCGTGTTTTTTCGAAGAACAGGACGTGGCCGAACGGGATGGGCGGAACCGGCCTGGTTGTTAAGCTCGGGCCTCAAGATCTCGGCTAGGGCAGCCGTAACCTCATCTTTATTAAAGGAGTCGCGCTTTGCTGGAGGGCCGAAGGTGTGGTGCGGAGGGGTCGTGGCAAAGTCGTAGTCGTGGATGGGCGAGGAGAAGTAATCCTGTGCAGCATGCTCCTGTCCATCCGGAGTGACGACTACCTGGGGGGCTGGTGGGCCACCGGCCTGTCCTGGTGGTCTATCGCTAAGGAAGCCAACTCGCTTCTTCTCTTTTCCCTTTGGAAGCTGAAGGTGGGGGATCTGTGGCGCAAGTAGCGGTTGCTCCGGTAGAGGTGTCGCAGTTGCGCTGATGTTGGCGCTGGCATTCTGGCTGGTGCTACTGCTGCCCTCCCCGTTTCCACTCCCAGATGATTCAACCCCAATTCCTCCCTGAAGGGTTGTCTCACTATCACTTCCACTCCGGCTGTTGCTGGCCCCGCCGATATCACCCTGATCCTGCGCAGAAACCATGGCTACAGCAACGCCCTCTCACGGGCCAGAGGGCTACTTTGCCCTTCCCACAAGTATCCCAAGGTTGATGATGTCAGAGTTGGTTGAGATGTCTTGGAGCTCTGGTGCTAATAATGGCGAGGCTCCAGACTGGTTTCGGATCGTCGATGGAGAGATTCGAGGAACGTGGAACTGAGGAAGAAGGAGAAATAAGGTGAATGATAATCTCGGAAGGAGAGGTGTCTCTGTACTGCCCGTGATGTGACTGGGAGTTGGCTGCGTCGTGGGGGTCGACCGTCAACAGACGTTGATCAACAACAGGGATGGAGATAAAGGAGTTGAGAAGGCAAGGTTCCGGCCTTGGACAGTGGTGTAGAGGCTGTGGTAGAGGTATGTACAGGTTGTGGTGGTATGTACACTAGCACCGGAATTAAGCGAGTACACAAACAAAGAAGAGAATAGGGACTGGATCAGCAGGAGAGTGAGTGGAATGGATGTTCATGAACGATGGAGGCAGATATGACACATGCTGGGCAAGAACCATGGGCGAAAAAAAAAGAAAAAGAAAAACCGATGATAAGGTATACAGCGGCTCGCCCACGCCCTCGCCCGCTCGACTGCGTCCAGCCGGTAGCAACGAGCTATCATGCCACATGTGCTGCCAGACAAGTAGGTACCTGTACTTGCATTGTTCCCATCTGATTTCCGTGTCCTTGTCAGCGCCATTGATGATTGGACGGCGAGCAGTGTTGGCAGCAGGGCACCTGGGGCCAGGTACCGTCTCAGACCGAGGACACACAAATTGTTGGTGTTAGCGTCGATGGTGGTCGTGGTGTTAAGGCCCCGGCCCCCCGGGCGGCGGGCTGGTGGAGGCGGCCGAAGCGACGATCGGTTGTCCCAAACAAGGCATCCGCAAGGGCGGGCTAGTCCAGTGGAGATGCACCTCGAAGATTCAAGGCGTCCTGTCAAAGCATGGATGTCTTTCCTTGTTTTGTCTTGCCCTGTCTTTTGGCCAGAAGGGTACTGTCCCTCTTGTTTCAAAGTCTCAAACCCTCCGACGACAGGACACTATATTCGACCCGTGTGAGGCTTTGCTTCGCTGAAAATTTCCGATGAGAAGGACCAGGGCACGTGTTGTGGTTGTGATATCACCTGGACTCGTATCCCCCCGTGCGTCGATTGAGCGCTCTGAGCGCGTCCTTCCACTTTTGATCGGCATCTTATGGTGATCTCAGCGTTGCTCTGGACAAGGTGCTCGCGGGCGGCTAGAACAGTCGACGCAAATTGCCCAGTTGCCCCTGAAGTATGTGGTCAGGGTACGAACAAGAAGAAGTGGAATTGGCTGGCCGCGGCTCTCGATGACGACTTCTTTGGCTACAGTACTGCAGGCCTGTGGGTGTCAAGCCCGTCGCTTTGTGCAGGCCGGTTGCGGGCGGGCAGCTGGTTGCAAGCGGCGCGGCAACGGTACTGCCATGCCGTCCTAACATGGGATGCCGCCATTGTCAGAGTTTTTTTTTCTCTTCACAGTTGCAGTGCAAGAAGGGACTCGAGCGTTGGCATGGTGGATGGATGAATGTACAGTACATACCACATTTCCGCCACTTCAGTGGGACTCGTCGAGTTTCGCAAGTTCCGCTTTCCAGGTTTGGCTCCCAGGTTTGCTCCCAGATTGTGGTTGTCGCGACGTTCCTGACCAGTCGAAATGGTGAAAAGCGACGACACACGTCATTTGAATCCTGGTCCTTCCATGAGGTTTTGCATTGTCTCCACCAAGGAACCCACCGCCTTTATCGCCCTTGTCCGAAGTGGCCCCGCCAGGTGGGTGTGCCACGGACCACGGCCAGAAACTGACACGGCGAAAAGGGGAACTCGTTAACAGCTCCAGCACCCGGCCTCACCAGGATGGTGTTAGCGGCTCCATGAAAGCTGCGAGAAGATCTTGTCGACCATCACCCATCATGAGACCCGACTATGGCTGAGTAGCCAAGAGAGATACCGATGGGCGACATAGCGAGAGATTGTAACGCCCCGAGTATTCATATCTGCTATATCGGTAAATACCGCTGCGCGTTGATGATCATTTCAAAGAGTCCCTTGTTCTTTTTCCAGGGACGCGGGAGTCCCATCTGCTGTTTGTGAGCACTGTAGTGTAGGAGTTTCCGGTTTTCGATCGATCGATGCCGGTCCATAAACGAGTCATGAGGATCGATATGTACTTGTCGACACCTGACCCAGGCTCCAAATGTGAAGAGAACCCCCCAAAAAAGCCATCCAGGATTGTGTGGAAATGCACTTTGGGCATTGCGAATGGCAGCCCAAAATGGGGTCAAATTACCCAACCTGTGGGGGACAAGGGGAAAAGAAGGAGAGAGAGCCTTGCACTTGGTGAAAAAAAACTAGCAGCTTGTCTAAAATTGGCCGGTCTCGTTTCGAGGGTTGCGCCATTGCGGTCCGACTTTGGGATGCCGTGATGAAGCTTGTCACGCCGCGGGCTGAGAGAGGGGAATGCGGCTCTTCACTGGCAGTGGTCGCCTGGTACCTGTACCCCTTTGGTCCTTTCAGCCAATTGCTTCGATCCGATTGTACCTGCAGACATCAAACCACCATCGCGGCGGGAGGGGAGTGGGAGGAACGTTTGGAGGGAGGAAAGAAACCCTCGGACGCCCGGTGATGAACAAGAGCCCCCTTTTCAGGAACAGCCCTGTTATTTTTTGGGGGCAAGGAAAATGCTGGACATTGGTTGTCCGGGCCGCTGCGGCAGCAGTGGGTTCCTGCCGGGCGGCCTGGCTGCCCTAGGTGATGCCGCGCCTACACTAAAGCGGCGGCAGTGAACGTGCCGTTCCTGTATCTTATTTGGCGCACTAACCAACCTCATCACTGTAGTCCTGTCATGCTTCCAGTTGTCTTGGACCAATCTGGGCCTTTCGACTCAAGACGAAACACCACCACCAAAAGCGAGCGACTACACAATCACACACAGTTCAGCAGCACGGACAGTGACAAATCAAGCAATTGCCCGTTCGAGACCGATCCACTCTTACTTCCCAAACGATCCTCGTGTCCGACTTTAGAAACCTGGTTTCGCATGATCCCCGCAGTTCCGCCCACCACGAGGCGGTGCCTGACAGTCTGATACACTGCATACACGTCAGCTCTCGTGGTTATCTGTCTGAGCTGGAGCTCCAGTCCGTGATCAGAGCGACTATTTCCAATTTTCGGATGAAGTCGACAGTGTGATCGGCCTAGGTCGTTGCTTCGTACATACCACCCTCAGACCACCCAAACACGTGCCGTCTCTGTACCACCCCAACTCGTCTTCCACCATTCCACGACTCCCTTTCCACCTACACATTCTACATCGACGGCCGAGAAAAGAAATTCGAGTTATCGTACTCGCCATGTTGATGGCCCCAGCCCCAATGTAATAGTCCTCGACGATACGCGCGTCAGCCGCCCGATACAGAGTCGCTCCAAGCGTAGCGTGGATGGACATTGTCTATTCTCGTTGGGCGTTAACGATTGTGCTTCTCCAAGTCAAGCATGGCGTGTCGGCGTGACTCTGGAGTAGGCACCACATACACGACAGCATAAGTGCGTGGGTGACGTGATGGTGATATCGACCGCCATCCATTCACCGGGGACATTGGGAATGCTCGAGATGGAATACGCAGCCGCTGGTCACCATTCATTCGAAGCCATCTGCGAAAGTCGGAAAATAAGTCCGCCAAAAGATCAGCAATTAGAGGAGCTTCAACATTACGACCGATTCACGCAGGCGCATTTTGCGGAGCCGACAAACCCATGCGCTGTTTCAGATTCGACGCGCTGAAAGACGCCGTATACGCTAGAGAATTATTCAGGCGAGGCGTGCTGTTGCGACGGGCCATAAGCCGTGGTGTTTCTTTTTCTCTAGCTCTCCTGCTCCTGTTTCCGCTTACGTCTTGCCAGGGCCGTCGTGAAGGTTTCGATTTTGTCTTTTGGGCGAGGTGCGTACGAACTTGCGCTCGGCGCCGATCACCTCTCTCTCGCCTTGTTTTGCTGTCGCGACAAAGATCGACCCGGCAATGGCTGAGGCGGCCACTTGCGTAGAGAAGGACCAGGGCGCGAATATGGGAAGAGGGCAGGATCTTCCACTTGACCAAGTGGTTTCATGCCGGGCCAAGATACACAGTTAACTGAAGCTTTTGAAGAGGTGACGACATCTGTGAGACAGACATAAGAAATCCAAGGTTTCTCTGAGCTGTCAGGTAGGCAGCGGACGTTGTCTACATGTTGTAAACCACCACAACACACATAACGTGGGCTTATGAATCCGGAGGGCAGCACACTCGGCACCTGAGTAGCCATACCTTACTGACTGGCCCAGGTACCCCCTCAAACCAGATTAGCATGTGCATATCTGTCAAAGACAAACCCTTCCTTTCGTCTGCATTTTCCTGTACCTTCATACAGCACACATCACACGTTTGCTTACGGTTAGCTAAGTAGCTAGCTGAGCTGAGCGTACAGTACCTTGCGCTGACATCCAATCCGCACAATGCGACCCGCGGTTCCGTCTTCCGCAGTGTGAAAACTACAAGCAGAGTTCCGAGCATCTGGATGTTGGAAACTGTATCTTGGACGTTTCTCAATTGAGGATTATGGGCAAGTACAACGTCAAGGTAGGGTTGTAATGTGGGGTACTTACTAGCGAGCAGCTACCAGTTCCTAAAATAGCCTCCATCAGCACTCGTTATGTAACCCAGTCTCACCAGTCACCTCTTAAATCCGGCGGATAGGTCCTGTAACTCTCGACATTGCTTCTCAGCGCAACGGACTGGATTCTACAAGTTAGTTGGGGCCAGAGGAGGCGGTCACCATGCAGGTATCAGAGAGAAAAAAGCATAACAATTCGGTCACCTGGTTCTCGTGAGGTCAAACAGCTCACTAAGTTTGCTTACTTCGGCATGGAAGTTTGAGGTGATGGTTCTAATTGGATGGCTGGAACTTCGGCGGTTGGTGGTCTGACAACTTCCTAGGTATGTACCGTAGCCCGTGATGGGAGAGAGACATACACGTGATAGTGCGACGATGGAATGTCTTATACCCCCAACCAATTTTCTTTTTTTTACTTTTTTTGCCTTTTGACGCCATCCATAGGCATTTTACCATCCTTCAACCAGCAGGGAAAAAAAAAAAAAAAAAAAAAAAAAAAAAAAAAAAAAAAAAAAAAAAAAAAAGGAAATCAAAGACGCCCAGATTGCCGCGTCAACAAGGGGAGTCAGTCATACACCACACATCAACCAACGAGATCAGAAACCCCAGCAGACACTGACTCCAACAACACCAGTTTTTGCTTCTTACCCAGACGTCAACCAGTCATTCATCATAGTACAAGATAGGTACATTTCAACAGACGCCTCTTCTCACTCTCGCCATTTGACGAGTCTAAGGCCCAATGCGGTATCCCTTGCCCTGTCCTTAGGGGACAGCAAGAACCAGATGAGGGGGCTCTACCTATATCGGCGTCACGAAAGGCGGTCAAGAGCGAGGCAAAGTAAAGTTCCACGCGGACAAGGTGAAGGCCGAGACCGAGATGCAGGATATCACATATACCACCACCAGGCTACTATACTAGTTTGAGACACCTCAGTCCAGCGCAAACTGAACATCAAGGGGTCTTTTCTTGGTGTTTACTCACTCACGTTTGGCGCCATCACCAAAAGCAACAAAAGAAGACAGACATTCTTCATCTGATTGGGTCACACGTTTCCTTTCTCCCTCCCATCTTTCCGGGATCCCAGCTGGATAAGCTATTTGTCGCGGTACAACAAGCTGTAAGTCTATATACACACAGTGGTGATCCCGGGGGAAGATGATGATCGGAAAGGTTGACACCCTCAGCGGGCGCCGCGCTCCACAGACGAAGAAGGGTCCCGCTGATAATGACGGGGTTGGGGGAGGGGGGCCTCAACGCGCTTGTGGTAGCGCTGAGGCGACTGTTCGGCATAGGTACAAACGCAGGTTGTTGCCAACGGTAACGGCGGCATTGTTAAAACCTTCGATGGGCGTGGGGATACGTTGCTTTTGTTGAAGGAGACGATCTTGGGAAGGAGAAACCTTCATGGTACCACGACGACTCGATGAACTTACACCTTGGGCGTGTGGATGAATTGCTTGGCAGCCACGTTGCAAATGTTTACTTCAGGGGTAATGCGCACAACAGGGCCGTACTTTTTATGGAACTCATGGACGTAGAAAGAGCGCTGGCCGCCGGCCTACTCGTAGATAAGGGCCCAGTCGGTGAAGCGGGTGTACCAGGGACCGGGAAGGGCAAGTGAGAACCCTGGTAGATGGTCTGGAAAAGGACGAATGCTGCTGGTAAGTAAACGGGGAACTGTACGTCGTGGTGGACCGGTGCATGTGGATGGATGGAAGAAGCTGTGCGGAAACTGGTGGTGGATTCCCAACGTACCGGAACGAGGAGAATGGCGATCACTGTAAGGCTGAAGAGGGGGACATTAGATGCGGGTGGTTCCAGAGAAGGGAGGCAGATCTTCCAGAAGGGAATTACGGCTGAAAGTCTTTGGTAAAAGTACATGATATCCATGGCTTTAACCTGACTACAAAAGGTGTGAAGCTGGCTCGAGGCTTCAGATCTTTGACAATTTGCCGTTCGAAAGAGATCGTTTATCGCGAAACAACCCCCTCCAACAACAGCAGCAATCCGTAAAAAAAGACTCAATCAGCTACCGAAACTCATCCCTGGAAGACGGATGGCTGGCTCTTTTCGATTCTATGGGGGAAGATTCCCTAGGTAGGCTCCTAGCATGGGCGAGAGAGGTCGATGCGTTGCAAGGGCGGGTCGGCACCATCCGTCCTGTTGACTGTGGAGGCTGAATGTGTTTTAATGGGAGGAGATGGCAGTCCCTGACACACGGCTTGATCGGCCAATCATGGACAGCCGGCTCAGCTTCGGCGTCGATCTCCTCCAAGCCCACAACTACTGCAACAGCCGAGTGCAACGTCGGGGATGAAAGAACGCTTTTGACGTCACATGCGGTCCAATTTTCGGTGTGTGTTTGGGTCTCGAGAGGCAGGGAATAGGGAAGGTATAAACGTCGAGGCTACTCTTCGATATTCGTCCACGAATTCGTTAACAAAACACCCGTTTTCCTTTCGGAAGCCTATCGACGATGGCCGGACACGAAGCTATGAGAGCATGGCCAAGCTGAGGACTCGAACTGCAACCAAGAAGAGCAAGTCAGCAACTGGATCGGATTTTCGACAAATCATCACCATCGACATACTCCACCTTCTCGACGATTGTACCTTGACACTACTCTTGCATGGCTCGAGACCATAAGCCGTTCATGGACGCTCTCAGATTCGCACGCAGAGTCAGTTCCAAGACATCAACCTCGATTGGACCCCTCTTTCAGATTCGAGTCGATTGGCGTTAAAACCTTGTGGCTGTTGGGCTCGACGAGGCACCTGAAAGCCTCGACGTCTAGGAGAAGGGAGAACACAGACCAATTGCCAGGTTAGCTGTCAACATATTCTCGAGCTAGCCCAATTACCTTGCATATCCCGAGCTGTTGGTGAATAAAACTGTTGGTCATCTTGTCGCTCAAAGGAAAGAAATGGACGAATACCGGCACCCAGCTTGCCTGTCCTCCGTCGTTTTCTCCAAAATAACCGATCGAGAGAGCCAGAGCGGAACCTCCAGGTTGTCGGATACTTTTCGTTGAGGAAGGTGCGCAGAACGCTTAGAGGAAACAATTCGACAAAACTCTGCTTGAGTTGGCGGTCAATCAAAACGATACTACTTAGTACCTCGCTTGACAGCAGCCGGCCACTGGCATTCTTCGAGTGTCTCTTGCTGGAATATGCAGCGATCGCTTCCTTCCATCTTTCCGAGATCGAACGGTTTTAGCCAGCGGAAACATACCTCTACCATGGCGTAATTGACGATGGTGGGATTTGCACTTTCCTGTTCAGGGCGAGCTGTTCGTCTGCACCTTCTCTGCCGAAGATAACCCTGCCATTAGAGTGCTCAGTCCAGTCAGAAACCGTAGCGTTGACCACCAATGTCAAACGTGACTTCAAGAAGCGACGTTCTTCCGTTCCCGTCCCCAGAAATGAAGGAAGCGATGGACCTCGACGCGTCCCGCCAGGTGTTCGCGCCACCTTCCATCAAGACCTCGACGGGAGCAATGGACGAGATAGGAGTGTAATCTCGAAGGTGGGTGAAAGATGTCATCGCGCTATCGTGGAGCGCAGCTGCAACGAAATTTGCAGAAAGCCGATCCTCGGCCCCGTTTGCTGACCGGAAGTCGTTGCTCTTATCGCCGTAAGCATTCGGTTCAGTTTCCAAAGTCCTGCCGGGTGGACGTTACGGGACCCAGGGGTGTAACTCCACAACGCGGCACGGCCAAGGGAAGTGCAGTGGCTTCCGAAACCGTATTTATTCCGGGATGGTCCTCCCCATCATTTCCCTTCTTCTCAGATGACGATCCTACCTTTTCTCGCTTCTTTTTTCTCATGGTTTCTTTCACCTTTACTCCCACACTCACCCGCGGTACCATGAGAATTACAACGTTGACCGCACTGTCTATCGCTTCTTCATGCTACCGCCCTAGTGCATCAACTGTCACCAAAATCCTGGGCCCATCGATTCCGACATGCTCTGTTCTTCTTCCTTCACTTTCCACTCAAGCCGTCATGATGCACAGCATTATGTTCTGGGAATTCTCGGGGCCGCCGATGGTGTGCACATGTTCACACCTTGCAGACTTTGCTACACCAACCATCGCAAACGCTGAGGTCGTCATGGCCTCGTCTAAAATTGCCTTCGTGCACCTCATAGCCCTAGCATAGATTAATCCGCCATGTCCGATCGTTGATCGTCTTCTCGCAACGGCCGCCAGGGTGAACCTGGTGGGAACATGCGGAGTGCATTACTCGACATGCGATGCAATTCGGGTCACCCTTGCTTTGTGACATATCAGCTTCTGACTGGATGAAAGAATCATTCGGTTGCTGTAATAGCACCTGCGAACGCTTGACGGACAACAGATTTCACCTACAATTCATTTGTTTACTAGAATCTTTGGCGTGCAATGGAATTGTCGACAAATTGGAAGCGGGCTCACCTAGCCTAAACGGAGAATTTTACACACAACAAGCATGCAGCAGGTCTAGGTATACCGAGACATCCCCAGACACACGGCGTCAGGAATGTAAATAACAGTAGCTGAGGTTACACTACCACAACGAGTGATAAGTATGCAATGTCTTTGGTCAAGAATCTTGCATCAACGGAGGAGCCACCAATGCTTCCGGGCAATCCAACGAGAGACTTCCGCATTTACCAGATTGTCCAACTACAAGGAAAAGAATATGTCGGTGATTGATGGAATTCTACTGACTGCACTGGTAGCCTTGTCATTACTTCAGATACCGAGGACACAATCCTTCCCTGCGGATAAAACCCTAACCCTCATAGGAACAAGAGTACCTATCTGCGAAACCGACCCCTTCGCCATGACACTCGCAGATTCTCGGTCGAGGAATGGGATATCCGAGACATCGGTGCCGAGGAAGAAAGAGAGGCTGGTTCACCATACTGTCTGGGTATAGATACGTCAGTTCACCTGCGGTGTATCGCTCAAAGTCACGAGTGTCTCAGTTGAGACCGTTGCACTTGCCCGCTTAACCGGCTCATCTTGTTACACGTGAAGGGAAGCGGAATGTACTACGGAAGGTGCAAGCTCGAAATACTTTTCAAAAGTCTCAAAGTACATCAGGGTACCTAGAGTCGTTGCCATGTCACGGCTCGAGAAGGATCTGCGATGTTCCATGAACAAGGGAATACGGGAATAATATGCCGGAATGGCATGCTTGTTGGAGTTGGGAGACAGGCGTACTACATCATTCACCATTCTCTACGAGACTTGCACATTCTTCCCAAGTAGAAGCTCACGACAACTCTGCCGTGTTATCTTCCCGGTAATCATGTCTCACTTTCTTCTCCGCGAAGCTGCACCTCGGAGATGCCCTATTGCTGACTTGAATCACCTGGAGCCAGAATTGTGTCAAGTACCTGCTAGGCAGCCAACGCATGACACCATCATCTTCGAATCCCATCCAAAGGTAGCCTCTCACTCCATCAACTTCACCAGTTTTGCACCCTGACCAGGTCTTCTCCCCTCCACCACGTGTCAGTTTTCAAGTTCTTCCCTGCCCTAGTTTCAAGTTCGCCCTGAAGTTTTCCCACCTTGTCCGCTAGACAACGATGTCGGTATCCGTCCCGCGGCCCCATGCCGTTATGCCCAACTGCCGACTTCCGTTCCCCGACACCCATCCCTGCCATCATCCACTATTGGGAAGCTACAGGCTAGATAGGACACTGCAATACTAGCTAATTGTGAGAAAAAACTTCGATGATGAATGTGACACAGCATTCCGGCCTCATCAATGGCAACAAACTGGAAACTTCTTAGCCATATCCTCGGTCCGAACCGAGAAGGAAGTTGGAATGCTTGTCAAATTCCAATTCACATGATGCCATCAGCTACTGCTCAGTGTATGCAGTTGCTTCACAGGTTGCCGCTCACAGATTGTTCAGCTAAGTCCCGGTCACGAGCCACGGAAACATTCATTGCGGTGAAGGCGGTGCCTGATGGCGATGATAGCTATCTATGACTTCGCCAGGAAAACTGCGTAATCACCCTGACGTACAACGGCGCAGCAACCCGGCAAAGTAGGCTTTGCACGGAGAACCCAAATCTGCGTGTTCATTATGGTGTCTACAACTTTCTAGGTACAGGAGTCATCAACCATCGACGACTCTCACATGGTAAGCAAACAATGTCCCTTGATATCCAAACTTAAGCCGCCTTTACCTTTTGCGCACATCCTTAACTGATCAACCTGTAAGCCCAGATCACGGGGCGGAACCGCTTGTTTCCTCACCGAAGTGAGAAACCAACACCTACCCTGCAGCCAGCACACTTGTACAACCCGAAATCAAGTCTCTCTTTACCGAGCTTTGCTTAGGCAGAGTCTGACACTCAACCTCATGTATGTCTCGAACTTCAACCCGGATCAGCACTATCTAGTCGCTAGGGACACCCCATAAATGTCAATAGTTCTCGCAAGGCTGCCACGTTTCTTGGTGAACTGTTCAATTTTGATCCCACCATAACCCACTTCAAGCTGTTTCAGTCATAAGGCATCCGTCTGTGTGTTTTGCCACTGCCATGACATTCAGATACGACCGAGACCGACCGACTGCAGCAAACCAGCAGAGAGATATCGGGACCGTGCCGTGTCGGCTCCATGATTCAGATATGCGTGCGTATATGAACTCCGATTGCGCTGCTAGAGAACATACCCGGCGCTTCTGGAGTCTCCGCTGGTTGAACGAACGGTTGGTTGCCTTACAGCTTGGAGGTATCATCCGATCTAGGTATACTATCGTCAGTTACTAGTCTAGGTAGCTAGTGCAAGGCCAACCAAGTCATTGTTTCAGAAAGCTCAAATAGCATTAGGGAAAGTAGACAAACAACCAATGACCGCAAGAAAGCAGGCAGCATCCGAACATGAACCAAGAAAAGTCGGATCTTATTCGCCAAACATACCACATATCTGTAAGAGAGGTACTTGGTAGGTAAGCAGGTATATAGACTGCATGTCTCAAATGAAAATGGTATTTATCCCGTTTCAACGCAGAAAGAACGTTTGTTTGCTCTTTTCTGTGTGCTGCTGCACACACTCAACCAATAATCTTTCCCGATATCAATCACAAGCCCCCCCCCCCCCCCCCCCCCTTAGGTTAGTTTTTCTGCGACCTCACCAGACCGGCATCTACACTACCTAGGCAGGTAGATTAGATTAGGGCTTTTCGCCGACCCCGATCTACTCCCGGTGAAGAAATCTTGTTCCGCAGAAAAAAACTCCGATACTCGCACCCACACTTGCAGTGATCAGTGGTGGTGTTGTTGTTGTTGTTTGCCTGTCGTGACCAGTTACGCCATACCCTAAGGCCGACTCGACACTCAAAACAGATATCGATGAACCAAACTGGCGGTCAACCTTTCGTTTGAAAGCGAATCATTTTGTATTCCTTGTATATAGGTAGGTTGAATGGTACCTCTAGGTAAGGTAGGTAGGTAGGTAGGTAGGTAGGTAACATTGTGCATAGCAAATCACATGTGTAAGTTGCCTTGTTTGGATTCCTGTTGGGACTTTGGACCGCCGCCCTGAGACGAGACGGGGTGCAACGGGCAACACTGGATCGGGCGGAGGCATGAGGCTCTGCTAGGTGGCGTAACAGTCAGTTACTCCAATCTTTAGAGGTAGGTAGGGAGGTAAGTCGGGACTGGTATATAGGTAGATACTTGACGTGGCTTGGCTCACGAAACGAAGCTAATGAGAGTCGCAATTTTCTCTTAAATCGTGTAGATGACTTGATTGTGACTGGAAAGTGAACGGGGGACATTCATTCATTCCTTCATTCACCCAAGGCCTGAAGAATTATGTTAACCGGAAAATACTGGTAAATGGGGTTTGGGCTGTTGACGAAGTGATAATTCTAAAGGTTATCTAATTCTTGGCAACTACCGTGACTGATGCTTGAGATTCTCAACTGAAAGTGTTGCACAGGTAAAGTTGTATTAATTTTATACCAAACTACAATTGACCATTACAGTGTAGGTAGATACAAGATAGACATGATGTAAAAAAGTAATTAACATTTTATATCATTATCTGGAGATTAGAATCAGGAGATTAAAATCATGAAGATGATCAAGTCCAAGTAAGTTAGACTTGCTGTTTGTGCCTCCCAACCGGTATGCCCATACCATGCATGCTATATATTTGATCCAAAACGCCGTTGACCGTAAAATTTGTTTGAAAAAAAAAAGAGCCACCGTTGATGCTTCCCATATTCCCAAAATTTTGCACCGCGGTATTCCCCCTGTAGGTGTATATGCTGTCATGATGTTTCCATCTGCCAATCTGGGCGACAGCTATGTAGGTAAAAGGAAAGAAATAGGTCAAGGAAACAACGCTAAAAGTTCCAAAAAAAGGGGGGAAGAAACTCTAAAGAGCTTCTGAAGAAAAAAAAAAAAATAGCGAGGATAACAGAGACAACATCTCATCACAAGGTACTAAAGCCTCGAAGAATCTCCCCACATACTCAACACCGGGTCCATGAAAAACCCATCAAACTTCTCCATCGCCACGTTCCTCTCGCCTTTCTCCCTCCAAATCAAGCCATGCTTGTCATGCACCGTAATCGGCGGCTCCGCCGTGACGATGCTCAAGTCGGCCTTTTTGGAGTCAGAGACGATAGGCATGGCATCATCAAACAGCTGCCTCAACCTCCTCCTGTGCTCCGAAGGAACGTTGGCCCGTACTGCCTCCCTGTACACCCAATCGCCCAGTGTCTCTACGTTGGGGCGTTCCTTGGGCCGGAGCGAGTCACCCTTTGCACAGGCCACCTGGGCAAAGCACACGGCAAGGATGATCCAGGCGATGGCTTCACCGGGGGTCGTGGAGCCGGGAGGCTGGCGGAACTCGATTGTGCCTCGAGACTTGTTGTGCACGAGGTTGAGAAAGTTCCATCGGTAGCCGGAATGAGGAAAGTCGGACCGCTGGCCGAGGGCCCGGCCCGTGGATGAGTTGGGGTCGCAGCGGACCATGTGGGCCGCGATATATTTCCGTTTGCTGAGGGAGTCCAGGTGTGAGAAGCACTCGGCTGTGGTCAGGTTGGCCATTTGCTTGTTGTACCGGTTGCTCTTGGCGAAGACAGAGGTGCGGCGGTAGAGAGGCATGACAGCGTCGAGGCAGGACTCGAAGTAGAGAATGGACTTGGAAAGGGCGCGGATATCGGAGCGTGTCCACTCTGGGCGGTCCTGGTCTAGGGGAGCGAGGTGGATAGAAGTGCTGCATTCGTGTGTAGAAGTGGTCTCAAAGTCTCGGTTGAGGACTTGCATGAAACTCTCGAAATGTTGGATCCAGGTGTCGAAGGAGGAGAAGCGGAAGAGAGGAGAGACAAACTTCATGGCGTGTTTGTACTCGGTAGGCTTGGACTGGATAGAGTGGTCGCTGGTGATAGTCCAAACTTTGTAGGAAGGCGTGTGAGTGTGTGTGGGGTGGTCGTATGGGTAATCCGAAAGAATTTGAGACTTGATGCCTCCATTGGTAAGGGAGTAGAGAATCTCGTCCTCAAGAGACTCTGAGCTTCGATGATCAGCCCGACGGCTTCGGATCTGAAGGGTCAGTTCTGCGCAGAAACGGAACTGCTTTGGCTCAGGCTCTTCGAGGTAAACCATGCTGTGACGGCGGTGGTCACGGTCACGGTGACGGTGACGGCTCCTGGCCGACCCGTCTGAACTAACGGAGGGAGTGGTGGCATGAGGCATGGCTGCTTAGATGTTTTCAGGTTGTTCTAGATGTTCTCAAGAAAATAGCTAGAGTGACTGAAGAAGCGAGTGAATGTGAAGCTTGATGACTTGAACAGCTTTGAAATCAACAACACGAACATTGGGATCTGTCGAGGAATCTTATACCTACATCTTGAAGGATGAGAGAGTGGCCCTTGGTCAGTCTCGATCGGCCAGGGCCACCAAGGGGCCCAGGATGCGCGAAAGCGCGGCGTTCTAGCAGGGGGGTGTTACGGCTCGTCCTCGGAACGGTCATGTTCTTTTTGGTCGAAGGTTGCATTGCACAAGGAGCTCAAACTTCGTGAACGATGAGTGGTACGGTGGGGAGGCAGGTATCTACCAATTCGGTACAAGAAGAACTGAGCTAGGTCTAAGGCGGTAAGGAGGGACGATGGTCGTTTCTGTATGACCATGTCACCATTCGAAGTGTCGAACATGGGTGAGAGTGGGCCGTCGGTATAGCCCACCACCCAGTTGTAGTTGGAGCTTTGGTGTCTGTACATGCGAGTGTCATGCGTAGCAGCATCGAACTATTCTTCCATTGCACACACCTACGCACACCGTCAGTTTAGAGTGGACAAGCATACAGACAGCCTGCAGATGCAAGACGCAGGCAGAACGAAGTGCCGTCCTGTAGACGATCACTCATCGGATGGCCCCGAAGTAAGCTGCTGCTGCTGTGCCCAATGATGTTCCACAGGACACGCCTGAAGCATAGCCGGATGTGTAATTACTGCCTTGTTTGAGAGGAAGGGTACCAACTCACAACCTACATCGGGAAACTGCTGTACGGTAGAGTGTCCCTGTGGATCGCCAAAACAAGACAATTAAACAAGGCTGCCAGTGGGGATCACGCACCCGATCGAACCTATCTCTAGGAATGGCAGTGGTTAACAGGCGGCCTTTGGCCCTTTGGGTGGCTGCATGAGCTCCGCCACCAAAAATATATCATCCATGACCATCAGAGAGTGCTGTGTTGTCGACTTGGCCGTGTTACAATGGGCCTAGGGCCATAATGCTGCAGTCGTCAGGAAGTGGATTTTCCAACATTTGGACTCCTGACGAGACCGGCCAGACTCTTGAACCCCCATTATTTTCTTCTGCTCTTGACCAGTAGGAGCTTTCTTTGAATAGCAATGGTAGCATCGAAGCGGCTACCGGGTTCATTCCAGCCACAGCGGCCCCAGGTAGTATCGGTCGCTGTCGTGATTGGTTCCCTCAGGTGTCGACCAGGCCGGAACAGGGCCTCAAACTGTTACAGACTGCAGCAATGGACGCATGGATTGGTTGTCAACGTCCCATTCGAGCGTCCCTCAAGGGACCCAGGGAACTGGTTCACAAACCCCTGGCGCTCAAAATCATCTCAAACTCTCCTAAAAGCGCGAGCGCGGATCGGGATGTCGACATCAACGGTAATGGCACTGCCACCTCCGCGCTGTAGAGGATCTTGTTTGGAAGCTTTTGTATCAATAGCCGCGCGGATAGCACAATGGCAATGCCAAGAGTGATGGGGAGGGAAAGGTGAGTTGGAGTTGAAAATAGGCCAGAAGCCTAACGCTGCGCGGCATAAAAGAAAAATATCCGGCTTTGATCTGTGTTCCTAGCTCGGGCGGAAAGCGCCGACTAGTAGTGTGGATATGTGGCCGCCCACCGAAGCTCTTCAGGGAAGGATGATAAGTTCAAACGTCGTCCTGCGCCGATTTAGGCAATGTCTGTGTTCCGTTGCCAGCCAAAGCATGTATGTAAGATGATGTCGTGAACTTGTGAAACCGCATATCCCATTTGGACATGAGAATCTCCAGATCCAGGATGATGCCGCCTTAGGGGTCTCTTCCTGTTCATTTATGCAGTCGAGCCTTACTTATCAACCTCGTCTTGGTGCTACACCGGGCATATGTTGCGGCACTGGGGCGACCTGTCGTGTTCTCGTGAAAGGTTCTTCGCCTGCTTCAAGCTTCTGGGTCTTGTTCTTGTTCTTTTGAACCTTGTCATGCTTGCAAGTGTGCGTCCACACCAAACGAATACCCGAGCAACCCAGTCCATTCATATATGAACCAGACTAATCCCGTTTCAGATCTCGGTGTTGAGTTTATCCTCGGTCCCTTGTTCTGGATCGCCTCCGTTTGGGGCGTCTGGATGCCTGCTGGATCGAGGTTGACTCACGAAAGCGAGCTGCCGAAACTGACACTGCCAGCTTGGGCTTTGCGCGCCGTTGCTCAATCGCGCCTCGGTTGGTTTGTTTGATGGCGGGAGTGTTGTCTCGTGTGTTGTGCTTCGTAGCGAAGGTCTCGGTAAAATTGTCCGAAAGTCTGATGTAAAGATTGTTCAGGTTCAGATCCTTGTCTCGTGATCTGCATGGCAGTGCAACTAGCCCTAGAGAATGAGTTGCATTCGATTGTCTTTCACCCTCCGAGGTTGGGTGGTGACGCATTAATCATTGTCGCTCTCTCGTATCTTGGGAAATTGTAAGTTGTCTGCTATTGCTTGATCAGCCACTCCATCACCTGTCGTCCAGTTTGAATCGGTCTTTCGGTCCGAACAGGGAAGTTGACTGTCGATGAAGTCAAGTACCTCCTTAGCCGTTGGGGTTTAGTGTTTTCCACAGCAATATGGAAATCGAATGATGTCCTCCCCGGGTGAGATCCGATGATTACAGCATGGAAGAGCTGTCAAATGGGAATGATTATTCAACTTTAGAATCTTCAGCAACGTGTGTGTTCTTGAACCCCTGCATTGCGTTGAGTCAGGTAGAGTGCGCATGGTCGGTCGATGGATCGCGATTCGGTGGAATGGACTCTGCCGAGTTAAAACTTTGTCATTAGCTTCGGACCATGTAATGGCAAGGACTTGTGTACATGATATCGGACAACCACTTACAGTAGAATTAATTCATGCTCTGAAGATCAATGTCCAGTTGACTGACTGGTCCTAGACTTGTGCGATGAATGATGCGCGATACTGTTGTCCTTGATGGGCTGCTCAGGATGACGGTTCACTTGCTCCCGCCGAATTCCAAAGGATGATCAATATTTTCCTCCTGTCGAAAATGGTGAAGCGGGCAAGGAAAGAAAGAGAACACGAAGAGAAAATTCGCCCCGTGTTGGGTGAATTTGGAAACCTCGCCTCCCCGAGTGTGTACCTGCCGAATATACTTTAGACAACATACTCAAGATTGGAAAGAACTCTGAACGAAATTCACTGTAATAACCTTGGCAGTATTCTGAGTATCGCCTATGCATCAGTATAGCTGTAGCCACCTCTAGGTAGAACCTCAAAATAACCTTCTCTCACCCGTTTACGCCAGCCTATGGTATCTCACCTACTGGTGAAACCCTCTTTGCAACCCAAACAATCCATGAAACAGCAAAATTACTTTGAAACAAAGCAACATCAAGAAGAGAAAGAAGCGCCATGAAGGTCCCGGAGATGAATCCTCACCGTGACCAAGAAATCAACCTACTCTCTCTTGGCAACAGTATCAAAGCACTCCTTGATACTCGTAGCACTCCTCCTCAACGCCTCCTTCTCCTTCTCATTCAACAACAGCTCCACATCCTGATGCGCTCCCTTACTGTTCAGCTTGCACGGCATGCTAAGCGCCACACCCTCCACGCCGGCATAGTCACCCACTCTTGACACGGTAACCAGCTGATCGGCATTGGTAATGATAGGCTCCAAGATGCTCACCAGTACGCTTGCCACACCGTAGTTCGTCTTTCCCTTCCTCTGGATAATCTCATAAGCCGCCTCGCGCGTGCGCTTGCTCAGCGCATCCATAGCCTCCTCATCGTACACGATGCCCTTCTGCTTGCAGTAGTCCTCCAGGCGCATGCCGGCGATGCTGGCGAGCGACCACACGGGCAGCTGGCTGTCGCCGTGCTCGCCGACAATGACGGCGTGCACATTGCGCGGGTTGACGCCGTAGTGCTTGCCGAGCTCGTGGCGGAAGCGGGTGGTGTCCATGGCGGTGCCTGAGCCGATGACGCGCTGGACGGGGAATCCGCTGAGCTCGTACGCGGCCTTGGTCAGCACGTCGCAGGGGTTGGTGGCCACGATCAGGATCGTGTTGGGCGCGTGCTTGGCGATCTGCGGTACGATTTGCTCAAACAGACCGTAGTTGGTCTTGACCAGATCCATGCGCGTCTGTCCGGGCTTCTGGTTGACGCCGGCGGTGATGATGACGGCCGTGGCACCAGCGCAGTCTTCGTACTCGCCCACGCTGACCTTGGCGTGCGCGAAGTGGGCGGCGTGTGAAAGGTCCATAACCTCGCCGAGGGCGCGGTTCTTATCGATATCGATGAGGACGATCTCGGCGGCGAGATGGCTGAGGAGGAGGGCGTAGGCGGTGGTGACACCAACGGAGCCGGCACCTACGATGGCGACCTTGATGGACTGAAGGTTTTTGTCAATGGAAACCCTTGATCATGATGACCAGGGTTTAGATGCAACTCACCTTGGCATGGCTCTCGATTTCCGTGCTTGGTACCGACATTTTTGCTGTTATGTTGTCTGTGGAGAGTGTCGATAATCTGTTGATATCTGGGGTTCGACTTGAAAGAGCACTTGAGATGTGACCCGGAAGGAGATGGTCTATTTGTAGCAGGAAGCAGGGGGATGTTTTTTTTGGGTATGATGAGAACCTTGATGCCTTGTTGTCGAGATCCTCAAAGCTATCTTATGTGAGATCCAGATTTAGGCATCGCCCGCCTAGTTGGAATGGAGCCCGATTGGGTACCTTTGCCAACATTGGATGACACCTTATCTCGATCGCGATGCAAATTTGAGTGGTTGACAAAGGGTGAAGCTCCCGTCAGATCGGCCTGTTGCAGGACTTGCGCAGCTTGTCTAGTCGTGATTGGGAAACAAACAGACAGTCTAGAACTAGATGGCCGTCTAGCGGAGAAGTCGTCTGGTCTCGTATTGGTCTGGACAGCGACAAACGCCGTGCCTCACTGGTGGACCGATAGCCAAGACAGAAACTCCATCTCGATCCCTTATCCGCGCCTCTAGCTGCCGTTCCTTAGGGCTGCTGTGCTGAGCTGTGGCGGCTTGGTCACCGGCACCTATTTGGAATCCAAGACTCGCCGTCGCTGTCCAAATTCCACCTGCTCGAACCATTTTGATGGCACCAGGCCCTCGTGCAACATATCATTCGATGCGAAATTGTTCCATGTTGCCCGGAGGTTGACGAGTATTGTGCGAGTGAGTCACTGTTTGAGCGTTTTAGTGCGAGTTATGCGCCGAAAGATGAGGATCTGAGTTTGTGGAGATACATTCATCTGATTCGTTGTCACCATGCACGGGGAATGACAGATCAACAAACCAATAGGTCTCGAAAACATCAAGGACGACGTGTTTGTAAATGCAATTGAAGGGTATCACGACAACAGCAGCAGCAACAAAACAACAAGACCAATCATGCAATCCAAAACCAGATCTTCTCCAACCAGTTTCTCGGAACCGGGTCCACGTCATTCGCGCACATATCGTCCATCTCCTTCTTGCCTGTCAATACATCGATCTCACCGGCGGGCTTGTGGAACGGCGTCCTGTGCCAGATCTTATGGCCGAAGTATAGAACAAGGAAAGCAGGCAAGGTAATGTACGCCGCAAGGAAATCCTTGTAATTCCACTTGACAAACACCTGGAATCCGTTTGTGAGTGTCAAGATGCTGATCATGACCAGGGCAAACCATGCCGCATATGGCTGACCCGGAGTTTTGAAGGGCAGTGTCGCCAACAGTCCCTGGACCTTGAGCGCCTGACGGAATCGCAGGTAAGTGATGAGCAGAACGATCCAGCCAATGTACCCGGAGATGGTGGAAAGGTTGGAGAACCAGGTAAACACCTGAGCGCCGTTGTTGGATACGTTCAGGTACGCAAGCAGAGAAAATGCCCAGGTCATCAAGACGGCGGTATATGGGACACCACGCCTGGTAGTTCTCGTGAAAATAGCGGGTGCTTGGCCGTTTTGGGCCAGAGAATACAGGATACGGGATCCTGAGTACAAAAACGCGTTACCGGCGGACCAAGCAGAGGTCAAGATGGCAGCGTTGATAACATGGTTCAGGCCGCCGATACCGGCGAGCTGAATACCTATAACCCAAGGACTGGCGCTGGCGTCCGAGGTGCCGGAAAGCAGGTTCTTGTTATCCGAGGGAACAATGCAGCCTACGATCAAGGAGCTGATACCATAAAAGACAGCCAGACGACCCAAGAAACGGCGGGCGGCCTTGGGAATGTTGCGTCTCGGTGCGACAGTCTCACCAGCTGCGAGACCGATGAGTTCGGGGGAGGTGATGAAGCTGAATCCGGCGCGGATGAATGCCGTCCAATACGCAGCAAACCTGCCAGTGGCACCAGGTGCGAGGTACTCCTTGAACGCTCCCGGATCGTTCCAATAGTGGAACCCCAACCGCTGGTGGTTTGGCCCGCCTCCCAGCATGATGACGAGGCCAACAATGATGAGCCCCATGATGGTGATGAACTTGATGCTGGCAAACCAGAACTCGGCCTCGCCAAAGACCTCGACCGCGATGATATTCAAGACCAGGTTGACAACCAGGATGATGGTGATCCAGGCCCAGGTGGGAACTGGTGTGTCCCAGTAGTTGAGGAGGATGGCGCCTGCGGACGCTTCGGCGGCGACAAGGATGGCGTACGCATACCTAGGACCCATGGCGTCAGTTGGACTGAGCATTTGGTTCCCTTGCTCCCAAAAGAAACTCACCAATAATTCCAGCCAGCGGCAAACCCTAGGCTGGCATCGACGAAACGCTCGGTGAAGTAGGGCAGTGTGATTCCTCTAAGAGGAAGGTATGTGCACATTTCGCCGATACAGTTCATGACGATCCAGACAAGAAGCATCATGGATAGGTAGGCCAGCCATAGCGGCGCTGGGCCGACGGTGGCCAAGATACCACCCGAACCGACGAAGAGACCCGTTCCGATACTGTGAAGAGCACCATTAGCGGATAAGTCTAGGGAAACATGTCAGGGAAGGAATTGCAACGTACGCTCCTCCCAAAGCCAGAAATTGAATGTGCCGACTCTTGAGACCCCTTTGCAATTGATGGTTGGCGTCCAGAGAAATTGTACCGTCAATCACCTGGCCTTGGTTGTGAGAGGAAGCCACATCCAGGGCCTCGCCGCCGCCCTGCTTCTCGGCGAAGTTTCCATCGCCGTACTTGGACATGGCAACGCACAGGAGCTGGATTTCGAGATTAGCCAAATGCTGACGGGATCGCGTTGGTGATGGTTGTCTTTGGTGTAGCAATCAGACGAGGCCCGCGGTGCAGAGGACCAACGACACCCAGGAGAGTAGAGGAAGGGGGACAAAGTCTTTGATGCGGACTTGTGTGTCGAGGTCAGCGGCGTTCTTATGGTAGTATTTTGGAGATAAGATCAGCAGGGTTTCTTTGCAGAACATGCCCCAATCCGTGGCAGCCATGCCGCTAGTGTAGGAATGTCACACTCGATCAGGGGCACCGAGTGGCCGGCGATAAGCGCATGTGTCCATGAGCTGGGATATTTTGGACGTCTATCAGCCAAGAAGCCATATGAGTCAAGCCCGGTTCAGTTGTTGGTGTTGAAGTCGGATCCATTGAAGATAGCAGTGGGCGGATCAAATCCGTAGTGAGAGAATAGAGCCGCGATTACCCCGGATTTTGGGGTCCAGAAGTGGCATCCGTATCGCCGACGAGAGGTAGTATTGGTTTACCTAAGAGTAAACAAAGTCTGGAACTTGAAGACAAGCGAGCCGACAGCAAAAAGAAGATCTTTGCCCTGTTTGAACCAAAACCTTCCTGGCCGGTTTCAAGCTCTCGGTGAAGGAAAGAGGTTGGCGTGGCTGGAAGAAAAAAAAAAAAAAAAGCAGAAGAACAGGTGCAGCGCCGTTGGGATAAGGCCGGACACACCTTCCCTTTCCAGTTACCATCTCCAGATGCTTGGCGGGGAAGCGGTGGGGTTTTCTGCTTCAGCGGGGATGGTCCTGGCGTACCGGGAGATAGCGCCCTGTGGAGTCCAGTCTTGGGGAACTTGGGGCCCGGGCTGTAGTGCACACTAGGGTCTGGGCTTGGGGACACCCCCCACGCTTCCATTCCACTTGTTCAGTTCCTGTTCCATCATCCCGTCCTTCGTTGTGCGGTTCCCTTCCCGTCGTTTCTGATTTCCATCTTTGTCGGAACTTGGAATGGTCGGGCAGTTGAAAGAACTCTCCAATGTCAACACCATATAAATTCAGTGACAGCGGAATACTACGGGATCAAATGAGCCAAGAAGGCTTCAAGTTCATGCCTAGATGACCTGCGAGAGGCCATTCCTGACTTCGGTTCCTGGCTTTCTTGCAAGGAGGTGGCATGATACCCCAACTGTTCCCGCCGCCCCGCACAAAGTTCCATTCATCCCGTTCAAAGTCGGGGTAGAAGCGACCACTCGGGCGACGCTGTGCCGAATGACAGCTGTCGTATGTAAACACTATTAAATCGAGAAATGATGAAGCAACTCGGACGGGCCAATGGATGAAGCCAGTAAAGCTGTTTTGGCTTGGGATGGGTATCGCGATTGAAATGATGAAGATTGAGAAGCTCTACACTCCACCTGTGGTGAGATTTCAGTCTTCACGTCTCTGCGGATTGATAGGGCATTCGTTATTCATAAATAAATATACTCTTGAGGAGCTAGAAGAAGATGAAGATGGAGGTACCACATGTTCTTCGAAGCACCTAGTCCAAGGTTTAAATGGCCGAGTTGACCAAAACGAATGTATTTTTGCTAACGTTTTCGAGGTTACGATGGTCAACTTATAGAAGTCGGAGAACTAAGCATTCATGAAAATGCTGGTTTAAACCACCTCAAAATGTCCACCCGACTCAATGCTTCGAACCGTACAATGTGTGCCGACTTGCCATGACTTTTACTCCGCAATCACGGCCTAAAACCGGACCGGTGATCGCTCCAGAACCACACAAACCCCCGACTGACGACTGCCGCTGGAGCGCTGATGATCTTATCTGATCCGAGTTATCTCCGCATCGAGACCCTTATTTACACTACACGCGTAGCAACCCTACAGGGCTTCGCACTACAACTTCAAGACATCATCTGGTCAGGCCACAATTAAATTTATAATTCCTTAACTCACACCAACCCAGAGGTCATCATTACAAAAACCAACAAAGATGGCCAAAACAACCCTCTTCATCAACGGCCGCATCTTCCTCTCGCCCCTCCGCCCCGGCCAAAACGCCGGCCTCCACACGCCCCCCTCCTTCGCCTCCTGCCTTCTCATCCGCAACGATACTATCCTCCACGTCGGCTCCCCCCAAGATGAACCCATCACCACCGCCCTTCTCTCCTCATCCTCCGCGGGGGAAGAAGTAGTAGAAACCATCGACCTAGCCGGCCACTCCCTCCTCCCCGGTTTCATTGACGGCCACATGCACCTGATGATCATGGGCCAATCCCTCACCAAACTCGACCTGGGTCCCTGCAAGTCTCTTTCCGACATCCGATCCACCATCCGCTCCTACGCCGCCTCCCACCCCGACGTCCCCAGGATCTTGTGTCGCGGGTGGATGCACTCCATGACTCCCGACGGAGTGACAGCCAAAGACCTGGACGGGCTCGACATGGACGGCAAAGACCGACCGATACTGGTGGACACCAAGGATCTACACTCGGCTTGGTGCAACACGGCCGGCATCCGCGACTTGGGCGCCCAAGGATGGAAGGATGTTCCCGGCGGGACGATTGAGCGGGATGCCGACGGCAAAGTGACGGGTGTGTTCAACGAAGCGGCCAACATCACCTATGTATGGCCGTACCTGGCGCGGGTGGCGACGGTGGAGGAGAGGATGGCTGCTATACAGGCCGCGGTGGAAGCGTACCATTCCGTGGGGTACACGGGGGCGATCGATATGGCCATGGACGAAGGGGCGTGGGATGCGTTGCAGGAACTAAGAAGACGGTCGTCGTCTTCGGAGGAGAACGGCGGCAAGGAAGGCATTTCGTTGAGGATTGCGGCGTACTGGTTGGTAAAGCCCGGAAAGAATGACGAGGAAAATGTGAGGCAGGTGGAAAGGGCGATTGAGCTTGCAAGGCAGTTCAACAGCGAGACGACGCCGGATTGCAGGATTGTCGGGGTCAAAATCATTTGTGATGGCATCATCGATGGATGCACGGCTGGCCTGTCGGAGCCCTACGAGCATAATGGGCATAGGGAGGTGCCGCTTTGGACGGCGGAGCAGCTGGAGCCCGTGGTCAAGAGGGCGGATGAGGCGGGATTGCAGGTAGCGTTGCATGCGATTGGGGATGAGACCATCAAGACGGTTTTGGACGTGTTGATTGCGCACGCGAGCCCGGAGAGGAGGCCGCGCGTGGAGCACTTGGAGCTGTCGAGCGAGCGGGACGCCGAGAGGCTGGGCAAGGCGGGCATCACGGCGTCGATTCAGCCGGTGCATGCGGACCCGGCGATCCTGAGGGCTTGGCCCAAGTTGTTGGGAGCGCACAGGTGTGGAAGGGCTTTTGCGTATCGCGAATTTGCGGATCATGGGGCGCCGTTGGCGTTGGGAAGCGATGCGCCCACGGCACCGCATGCTCCGCTGCCTAATGTGTACGTTGGAGCGACGAGGAGATCGTATCGGGAGCCCGACTACCAGACCACGGTCAACCCGCACTTTGCTCTAGGCGTGTGCGAGGCGGTCGCTGCGGCGTCCCAGGGCGTGGCGTATAGCTGCCGTGATGAGAACAGGATAGGAAGACTGGAGAAGGGGATGAAGGCCGACTTCACCATTGTGGACATGGATTGGGAGAAGGAGAAGCTGAAGGAGGCAAAGGTTTTGGAGACATGGTTCGATGGCAGGAAGGTCTGGTCGGCAAAGAACTGATTAAGGACGATTTGCGGATATCGCCCTGAAATTTTGGATACTAGGAAAATAGCAAAACTCAACAAGCCGTGTCCTCTATTCATAAAGCCAGTATCGCCTAGGCCAAATGTTCATCGCGGTCTTGAGCCCATCCCCCAGTGGAAGTCCGGCATGGTTTGTCCGTTCATCACCAGTCCCGTTGGCATGAAGGTTAACCCAAAAGATGGCATTGCCAGCAACCGGTCTAAACGCCAACCCTCCATCCTCATGCTCCCGCCAAAGAGGCTTCAAATTGGTCACGTTCTTCAGCTTTTGGTCCTCCATTCCGCCACGCCACATGGGTTCGTTCCACGGACTCGGCGATATGATTGGATTCGCATGAGGAAAGTGTGTCTCGCCTTTGGTGCAGTTGTCCTGGAGTATAGCAAAGAAACTGGCAACACGATTCCACACCCTGTTGCTGCCGTCGTTGGCTAAGAGCGGCCTGTCAAACCAGTCATGATGGACATTGAACCTCTGACCGGCCCGATACCGAACCAACTGCGGCGGACCCATCTCGTCCCAGCCATCCCTCAACATTGTACCCATAAAGCCTCGTGCCCGGTTCAGCACGCACTTGACGGCGGCATCGTCGCGTGGTAGTCCAGCCGAGCTAGACGTGCGGTCTTGCGTCTGTTGTTGACGGCCATATTTGGTGACCACCGATGGTTTGAAAATGGGTTCGGCTATGGCGAGGAGTGAGGAGATCTCGGAGGATGTTATGAGGTTGTGGATGTAAATAATCAAAGGGTCCAGAGAGACGAGCTCAATCTTGTATGGGTGGGCTACGTCGCAGACGAAGGGCTGTCGGGGTTCTTCTGTACAAGTTGTTGTATTCCGGAAAAGCTTCAGGGGCTTTGCCAGAGGGTGGTCAGGTAGAGGTACTGGAAGGCCGCGGATGATGAAGGTGAGTGATGAGATTTGGGGAAAAGTCTCGGACAGGTATGGTACACTCAAGGCAACCAAGACTGTCCAAGCCACGGCTAAACCGGCAGCTTTCATCAAACTTAAGCCAGACATGCTGCTTATTGCTTTTCGCGTAAAGAACTAGCTTGTCAATCAGGGAGTGAAAGAAGGATGAAGGAGCCAGAAGGATTGATATTTTAAAATCAACTCCGGTCTGTTCGCCGGTGAGGGACACAATAGCTCTTATTCTCTGCGCATAGTCCTGTGTTCCTCCTCCCGTCATGGATGATAGCGGAATTGGATCCAGACCTCACTGGCCCGGAAAACGTTGCCGAGAATCTAAACCCGGGGAGAGATCTTATAAGAGCATCGAGATGGTGGTGACGGGCAACCAAACATGGTTCGATGTGGCTGCTAAGTACCATCGTCGTTGTCACCGCTATCCCCCAAAGTTACACACCTCTTGGCTCATTTTGGACAGAGCGGAAGTTTTGACGCCGAAGTACATGCGGACATGTTTGTTTTGGTAGGCCGACCTTCATTCATCTATGGAGTTTTGGCTCTTTGTTTGGAACCGTGGGTGAATGGAAATGTTACGTCAACGTTCGCGAATGGTGGGATTGACGATCCAGCGAAATCCGGGGCCCGTATATGTAAGTGCCGTCCGTGGAAGACAACCGCTAACTGTTAACGGGGAAAGTAGCCCTACGTGGGTACTTGCCTGGTGGTTGTCTACTAAGCGAGCATATACCGCCGTGAATCAGCTGACCTGGCGCTTTAACGTGCATCGGGCATCCGCTGTGACAGGTCAACAACCAAGGGAGCTATCTGCACGGGGACCTTGATGGCCTTCGCCACTGCATCCTGTTTTCCCTCCTCCCGTCTTTATCATCAACCCGGCAGCGGACACTCTGTCACCGACTCTTTCCATCTCCTCCTACATCTTGGATTGTTTCTTTTGGATAAGGGACAATTGGAAGTATCCCAACACGGCTCTTTCCCTTCTTCGGCAATATCACCATCTCCCCAGATCGCAGCAATGGGCACAGGCAACACGGCAGCCTCGAGCAGAAAGCGGAAGCAAGTCGATGATGAACCAACTGTTTCAGATACCAAACAAGTAGCTACATCCTCAAAGAAGTCCAAGAAGGATGAGTTAGCCCTGGCCACGGACGAAAAGCGACTCCGCAGGTACGTACCGTACACCCACCCAATGCGGATGTTTACCCTCGGTCCACATATTCTCAGCTTGAACTGCTAGCTGACTCCCACCCAGATTCCGTGACAAAGCTCCCCAAGCATTTGCTGTCATCTACGAACGAGCCACAACTCAACGATTCTTTGTCCTCTCGCGTAGACGCATACCCGTATGGGACAGCTTGGAAGGCTTCGAAGAGGAGGTGGAAATTGCAGGTTCGACAGGCAATATCTACACCGTGACAATTGCCCGACAGCCGACATGCACCTGCCCCATGGGTGAGAAGAACGAGCAGTGCAAGCACATCATTTACGTCCTGGCCCGAGTACTGCGTGCCAAGTACGAATATGTCTATCAACTGGCACTGCTAAGCTGCGAGCTCCAAGACATCTTTAGCAATGCCCCTCCGATCGTGGAAGACGGTGATAGTCTCACGACAGGCGAAGGAGACAAGAGGAGGAAGCCGATTGAAGGGGATTGCCCCATCTGTTTTAACGAGATGGAGGTACACAAGCCCGAGCAAATTGTTTGGTGCCGGGCGGCATGCGGCCAGAACGTTCACAAGGAGTGCTTCGAGATGTGGGCGGCTACAAAACGGAAGCAGGCTGGTGGATCCAAGGCCGACGTCACTTGCCCGTACTGCAGGAGTGTCTGGGAAGGCGATGATGACTTGATCAAGATGATCAAGAAGGGGAGGCCAACCTCGGAAGGATACGTGAATGTTGCTGACCAGTTGGGGATTAGCCAAGTGCGAGATACCAGCACGTACTATTATGGGGGGTCACGGTCAGGGTACTATAACTATGGCAATAGGAGCAGACGGTACCGGCATTATTGAGGAAGTGCCAGCTTGGGTTTTGAAACAGGAAGAGGTGTTGGCTGTCTGGCTGGCCGATATGCCGCCCAAACACCCCGCCTGCTTGATTTTGTACCAGTCCGGCTACAGGACACTCGCGAGGACCGGGAGAGCAACGCGAAGTCCGTTCTGCGTTTGACGGGGTTTTTTTTTTTTTTTTTCTATGACCGCCTTCAATGCAAATTATTCCCGCGCTGTAGCAGTATACGACAGTCACGTATTCGACACACAACATAACGCAGCATATGAAAATATCGGCATTCCTCGATTTCATCCAACACTTCACCACAGCATGATATAGGAGAGACCGGTTCTCAAGGTCGCACCATGGTATGGACTCTCACCTACGACTCCTCAGAATATGCTCACACTAACCGGTCCCATTAGTTCTTCCCGATAAAGTCCTTCATTCGCGCAGTCAGGTTAACGATGCGCGCCGCATCGGTTACTTTCTCTTTTGTTATCTCTGCAATAACCAGCGTACTGGATTTCGATTGTCGTGAGGACACTGCCTACCACCAAGCAGTCGATTACGTCCTCCAAGCATTCCTCAATATGGATTTGGACACATTCGAACTCACTCACGTGGACACTGACGCCAACCTTGACGTCGGCCTTGGGTTCTACCTTTTGGTATCCGTCACCGTTGCCGTGTTTGGGGGCATTTTTTTCTTTTTGGCACGGTGGAAGTTTGGAGACCCGGGATATCAAGAAGAACTGCGTGGCTGCCCAAATCTGCCTTCTCTTTTCAGAGGTGTCCACACCAGGTTCTTGAGACGAGGGTTTATTGGTTGAATGAAATGGAAGTCGGCCTGATGGAAGGTTTGTTATTCCTCCACCCGATCTTCAATTCTGGTCTTGACTAAACAGAGGCTGTGATGGGCTAAAAGGCGGACTGGACAGTGTTGTCCCGTGGGGCCGTACATGGCTATCAGCATGCCCCTACGCCAATTCACCATCGTGGAAGAATACCTACGGAGTGAATTGAATAAGATGGCTGGATGTTGGATTAGGCGTTGGGATATGACAGCGAATTGGTGTTTTTCAACGGATGCAGCATTGAGTAACAGATTACATGAAGTATTAGGTACGTAGGGATCAATCATAGTTCTGAAAACCTTCGAGCAACAAGCCGATCTCCTAGCCAATACCAAGATATTATCTAAAATCAATGCTGACTGACTAAAACGCAGCGACATACTACGAGTATTCCAGCCGTTTTCACAAGAAGGACGAATTTACACAACGCCGAAACGACGCCGAGTAAGGTGCCGAAAGACAACGGAGATACCATCACTTGTTTGGCTTCCGCCCTTTTCAGCTTGGAAATGACCGCCTAAGAGTGTTGAGGTACTGTCCGGACAGTTCTCTCTCAGCGTTGTAGGGATCATCGCTGGGGCATAAACCACTTCATTACAAACAGAGAAAAAAATGTACGCGATGGAGCCAAAAGAACATTGACAGAAGTTTTACCTACCTTACTACGGAAGGGCTTTTCAACAATCAAAAAGTCCCTACTATCAGCGGGCCGTCACCAACTAATATTTCTCGAGTTTCTAAAAGAGCGCACGGAGGGTGTTGCCCTAGGCAATTATCGTATAGCTTTCAGTGCACTGACTGACCTCTTAACCGACCGAGAGCTCGTGATTAATCCGTGACACTACCTAGTATGTAGCGTTGAGACTCTAGCTAAATACACTAGTTTAATGCAGGGCAAGTAACCCATTCCTTGTGACGAGGTCAAGGTAAAAAGTAATACTTCTTATATGTCCCAACTTACCTTCGTTGTGTGCCAGCCATGCTGCTTTGATTGGGCTTTTTTCTTCTTCTTCAATCATGGGAGGGTAGAAAATACGTTTATCAAGTCAAGGCTGTGTTTTAGGCGAAATTATTCGAGCCCGTTATCATACGGGAATGATGTAAAGAGCATGAGCGATAATCAGGAGTTGGGTGACATACTACTATATTAGGGTTTACCGGAAGAGAATCGTGATACGGTTAGTTGGCGGAGGATAATGCTGCTACCATCGGTGGTCTAGTCCAGTTGAAAAAGGTCGATGTGCATCGGGGGTTGGAACGAGTCGGTGGCGAAATGGGCAACAAGTTGGACTCACGACGTTGTTGAAAACTGATTCAGGCACGTGGGAGACTGGAAGGGGGAGAGGGTGAAGAGGGGAGGGATTTACAGGTCAAGGCAGTGGAGATATGGTGATGGGAAAAAATCCGTACGATAAAGGCCATGTATTAGTGTACAAAGAGCATGCGCTAGCTATTCACTCTCTCCGTTTGTCTACCTTCAGATCACCAGTGCCCTGTGTCTAAACCATATCCCACGGGTGACCTCCTCTTCCATTCTCCGACCGGAGTTCGTAGCCATCCCGCTGGCGAGTCCCATCATTCCTAATACCATCATCATCAATACCATTCAACCAAGCTCCAATAGTCGAGAACAACCTGGTTGACCTAGCTTTGAAAACGCCGCCACGATGCTTACTACTTGTATTGCACTGCTCATCATCACCATCATCGCGTCGTCCATGTACTGAACCTAAACCAGCACCCCAGACAGCAGCAGGCCATCGTGTAATCCTTGCCCCTCTAGCCTTTCCAGAAGCCTCTCCGGCACCCCGTGTCTCTTCTTCTTCTTCTTGTTTCGATCGTTGCCCCCACTCCCATTCCCACACCTGTTGTTTTCTCTCTGTCGGCACTTCGGGCTGCCACTCTGTTCGCCCCTCTAGCTGTGTCCCCAGTGCCCTCCTACCCGGCGATACAGCAGGTGAAATAGGAATCTCCTTCAACTCTATAACCGCATCCCCATGCCCCCCGTCCATGTGCACAATGGCACTCCCAACCTCCTCCCTCTCCTCGTTTATCCCCTCCAACCTATTCAAAGTCTCTTGGTCCACCAGTCGCAAAGTTGTCCTTGGTCTCGGCGGTAGGCTGTACTTCAACCCGACGGCGCCTGAAGAAGAGCGAGGTGGAGGGTCTAGACCAACGGGCGAGGGAATGTCACGATGGTCGAGCCGGGTGTCGTCGTAGATGGAGGGGCTAGAGTAGACGGAGGAGGTGTAGGAGTCGTTTTGTCTGGGTGTTTGCGTTTGTGTTTGGGTTCGTGCTTGGGTTGTTGGGTGGATGGGGGTGCTTTTCGAGTGGTGGTTGGAGGTGTAGATGTTGGATTTGACCGTCGATACAGAATCAGGATCGGAACCGGAACGGGGATGCTGGATCGGGCTGGACGGAATGTCGGAGCTGGGTAGGAATAAAAACCCGGAGGGGCGTTGTTTTTTCCACTTCCTGTGTGTTTGCTCTTGTGAATTGTACCGGTTGCTGTTGGTGAAAGGTGTTGCCCGGCTGTGACTATCGGGTACGGCGCCGGGGCCGGGGCCGGAAGGGTTCCTTGGTTGAGCGAAGTAAGCATACAGGTCTCGGTAATAAGGAGCATCAGCCAAATCAATGGATGCCGATGATCGGCCTTCCAACTGGTCCAGAGCGTCACTGCGCGTTTGGAGAACGGCAATGGGAATTGGCTTGGGTGGTGGCTTGGTGGTAAGTTCCCGATTGTTTGCAAGTCCTTCTGCTCGGCATTGTTGTTGCTGGTCCTGGCTGGGACTCTGCTGCTCCCCTGATTCTGCTGCTCCTTCCCGACTTGACGATGTCCATGCGCCCCCGCCCCCGCCGCGTCCCTAACTGCGGTTGTAGGTGTTGATCAGGTCGTTCCCTCCTTGGAGCACTGTATTGTCAAGTGAGCGTCCTGAAGTCGCTTCGTGGCCGGAACCGGAACCAAGCGAGCTGTCGACTCTTGGGGCGCAGTCGTACCGGCTTGGGCCCGTACCGAGTCTAGAGGTACTTGTCGTGTCGACCCGATATGGGTTTCCAGATACTGTGTCCGCTTGGTGGTAGGTACCACCGCCGCTCCTGCCATCGTCATGAGCTACGTTCCCGGAATCTAGACTTCGTTTTCTGACGTGCATATTCGGCCGTGGCCGGAACTGCTGCTCGGCTCCAGAAACAACCTCCTCCAATCCCGCCACAGAGATCTCGGACGGACGGCGATGATAGTCACCGTCACCCACTGGACCACTCATTGCCCTTGCGCACCATAGTGCTTTGTTGGACTGCGTCTCCTTAGACGCGATAACCCCGACCGAGGCAGCGCTTAGGACGAAAGACGCGCAGTCAATCAGCATAAGGACCCAGAGAAGATAGATTTTCGTGCATGACACACGACCGTTTGGTTCGCTAGAGAAATTCAGGACCCCC
This sequence comes from Neurospora hispaniola, assembly GCF_033458365.1. NCBI lineage: Eukaryota > Fungi > Ascomycota > Sordariomycetes > Sordariales > Sordariaceae > Neurospora > Neurospora hispaniola. The sequence goes on along the minus strand of NW_026944407.1, from coordinate 3,118,886 downwards.
AATGGGCCGGCTCGGAGGACAAAGCCACCCTCTGCTTTGACTCGAGGGCACTTTGTACCGCCATCGTGCATGGGAAGGCCGAGGAGGACCGAGAAAACACCAAACGCAATGATGAAAATTAGGTCGGTGACGATAGTGACTTTGTAGGGAAAGTGGCGACGGGAGTAGCCGGACAGGGAGAAGAGGCACCAGAGGAGTGAAGCAGATGTCTGTAGGTTTCGTTAGCGTCTCAAGGGTTAGAAAAGAAACAAAGGAGTTGAACATACCAGGATCATAAGAGCCACGAAGCTTGTGGCTGGTGACTCACCTGCTTTGGTCATGTTACCAAGCAAGCTGCCAGCTATCCCGGCCATGGTGGAAAGCGCTATAGTCAGTAAAAAACGGGAAAACAGAAAGACATAGCTATAAAAGCATTGGGGAGTAAGGGACTCAAAGTTCCGGATAGGTGTCATGCCAGGGGGAAAGGAGCCCATGTTGATCTCACGGGCTTGAAAATTCCCCCAAAGAAATTTCGTCAGTGAGTGTAGAGAGAATATGGTCCAAAGAGCAATAATTCTTGATATGCTGTTCCCGTTCCTGACGAGCTCTTACTTATGTAAATTATTTTGAAAAAAAAAAAAAAAATTGACTTGAATTAATATGGCACGCATCTAGGCGGATGCATTATTTATGTCGGAAAATGGGAAACTCGAGGGAAAGAATTGGACCCGAAAATAATAAGTAGAGCGCCCGCATGGTAGAGAGGCTATTAAATAGATGTTGTGCACGGTTCTAAGATCAAAGCCATTGATCTGTGATTTTTTCGTGTTGCTCACGGCATCAGATCTTTCGACGCATTGGCCATGAGTGTGTGCTTTGGTGCTCGTAGTCATTAATCATTTTGGTGGTGATGACTGATCGACTGTTGATGTTGTGATCGGTGGGTCGAAGATGTTCGAGGCTGGCCATGCGCCGTCATACCGAGGCGAGGGCGAGTGCGGAGGCTTGAGTCACTGGACACATACTCTGTGATCCATAAACTCATTATTGAATGAAGTATTCTAGCTCATGTTGATGGACTGCGTGTTGGGATGATGCTCCAGCCCTACGGTTGTTCAAACCATCCGACGAGACTGATATGCCAGACAAATAAAGACAGACGGCAAAGGGGAAAAAAAGAAAAGAGAAAGGGGGGGGGGGGGGGGTCACCAGTTCATAACGGGCCAGAAGTGAAGCCCAATAAAGAAGGCAAGGAGCTCCAGTGGTAAAAGATTCATTGAGCAAACATCAGGAATTGAAGCTATGCGAATTCCACAAGATAAAACAACATATCGACCGCAACATCGGGGTACTTATCCATGAGCGACTCGGCAGCCGGCTTGGGTCTTCTGGAATTGTGAAGGTGAGGATGAGTGTATACGGGGACCTACAGATCAGTTCACTCTTTGAGGGACTCGCACGCGGAGACAGAACGTGACAAACACAAAGAAGCCGAATGTAGCATAAATAGACGTGAAATTTTGTTGCAGACGAGAAGCGCTGCAAGATACCCACCCCTACCTCCAATAACATTACGTGCAATATAAATCGTTTGACTGCTCATCTCCTCTTTGTGTAACTGCGAACCCTCGATCTACTCCAAGGATCCCGCTGCCGTAAGTAAACGACAGCGGTGCCAGATACTCCTTGGAAAACCCCCCCACACCCAGCCAGGTAATTAACCGAGCAGATCGTCCAACCCGTGGTTGCCGCCAGTGGTGGGCCTGCTACCGCTAGTCGGAGTGGAGGGCGCAGGAGTTCCCCAAATACCAGCACTACTCTTCTCTTTGGCCAGCTGTCCGATAGCCGGACCCTTGGTGGTAGGTGTGCTCTTCTTGATTCCAGCACTAGCCTGCGACCACAGCGCACCGAAGGCGTCACCGCCAGCGGCTGGCTTGGAGGCAGCTGAACCGGTTGCCTTGGTTCCTGAAAGCGAGGACCCGGTGGACTGGGTCTGCAGCTGTACCGGGGAAAAGTAGTTTGGCTGACCGGCTTGGAAGCCAGTTGGCTTGGGGGCCTGGGAGACGGGCGAAAGGGGCGTGGAGAAAGCCGAGAAGTTGGCAGCAGGAGTCGTGGTGGAGCTGGGAGGAGGAGAGATGGAGGAGAGGGCAACCATGCCGCTGAGGTTGGCCTGCTGAGGTGCCGAAACTGGTTGCGGGGCAACAAACTGTGTGCCAGTAGAGAGGGGGGCGATTGGGGGAGAAATCGCAGAAGCAGGCTGAGTGGCGGGGGCTGCAGACTGGAAATCATCGAACTCGTCGTCGTCGTCATTGGCGCCGCCGGCTAGAGCCGCAAGCCCAGAGCCGTTGGAAGGTGCGGCGGCGAGGGGCGCGGTCGGGATGGATGGCGCTGCGGGCTCGTCGAAGGAAAACAAATCGATCTCGGGCTCCTTTTTCTTGGGTGGCTCGGCGGGTGCTGTTGTCTTCTTGACCCCGGCTCTTTCTGTCGTGGATCGTGTTGTCCTTGGCGCGGTACGAGACGACGCCTCGCCGTCCAAGTCACCTGCATCGTATTCCTCAAACTGCTCTGCCCGCGCCTGGGTCCCGCGGAAGTCGTTGTTGGAAGGCTGGCCACCAAAAACACCTCCGTCGCCATAAACTCCTCCAGAATAGCCACCGTAGGTAGAGCTACTACCACCGCCACCGCTGCTGCTACCGCCATACGAAGTGTTGCCGAAACCGCCATAACGGCCGCTGCTCCCGCTGGAGAAGCTCATTCCACCCGAAATGCCCGTGAACTTGCCCTTATTTGCGCGGGCCTTCTTGCGCTCTGCTCGGATACGCTCGACATCGCTGAGGAGCTCGGCGAGTTCCTTGGCACGGTTGCGGACGTTGATACCCTGGTCTTTGCCGTTCTGGTCGATAAAATGGAACTGGCGCAGCATCTTGAGGAGGGTAAGATGCGACCGAGCATCGTCCACCACTCGTTCGGAACCGTGCTTGATCAGGTACTCTAGTAGTTGAAGGGCCTTGTAGATCTGGCGCCATTCTTCGGCGGACTTTTCTGTGAAACGGCGGTAGATCATGGGCATGATTTCGTTGAGTGTTTGGCTAAGAACAAGGAGAGAAACGCAAATTAGCCGCGTTCGCATACAAGCGAGTAGTTCGCGACAACGTACTAGTTGAAGGTACCATCGGCGATCTCCTGCATCAAAGTCGACGATGCACCCCAGGGTTCATTGTTGGTGGCCTCGCGCACCTGGGTTCGCTGTCAGCTCCCGTCCCATGGTCTCTCGTCTGGGATCAGGTAAATGGCGAAGGGCGCAAGAGAATGGTGCCAGTGTGGCGCGTGGATACGGGCATACCTTGGACTCCATCTCGGTATAGTTCATGACAGCTGGTTGGAGCCATTGTCAGCACCTTGATAACGAAATCAGGAGAGAGTCTTGGTTAGGTGGTCGCCTACCATTTTGAACCTTTCGTACGCCAGCCTTGATGTCGTAGAGTGTCAGGTTGGACACGGTATCCTTGAGGCTATTGAAATCCATTGCGTAAACGTGTCTACCGCCGGAGTTGCTGGGAATTGTTCTGATGGGCTAAGGTAATTCTCTAGATCCAATCTGAGCCTCGCGGTGATGATTGCCAGATGCTGTGGCGACTTGGTGGTTTTTGTTCAGGCTGATCGCTTTCAGGGCGACGTTTCACGGTCTTGTCGGGATCAGATGGACATTGAGGTGGCCTAGCGTCAGGGTGCCGCTGAGCGCTGACCTCAACTGACGCCGTCCAAGGCCGACCCCTGCGCTTGACCCGACACCCTGACGCCAAGAAGCCAGTGGAACTCAGGAGGACTGCCAAGACTTTGGATGCTTGGCACGAGCGTCTCAGCTCTTTGAAGCCTGACACTTCAGGCAAGAATTCTGCTTGTAATTGCCGGGCCGGCCGACACCGCGGCGCGGCGGGAGGGGACGCTCGGCCGCCGGAGCTCGCTTCCATGCGTTTTGGATGGAGTAAAAATTGTTGAACACCCGACCCGACTCCGTTCTCCCTCTCGTCTCTGGTCTTCGTTGTGCATCCATCGCCGTGTAGCACATTTCCATTGTTCGTTTGTTCGGACTTTATCTTGTACTTTTAGCTTCATTACTATCCCACAATCATCCAGGATTTCATCTTCCAGAATCGGTACGTTGTCATTTTTTTTACTTTTGTCGCCATGTTCTTTTTGAGCCTTTTCTGTCTAGAGGAGCTCTCCCTGCCGGCTGGGAGCTTGCCCAAAGCTCCAAGCTCTATCTGTGGCAGAGCTCTGAGAGCTTCCATTCCCGGGATTTCTTGGCATCAGATTCAATTCGAATGACCTTTTTTCCATCCACGCTCGAGATGAGGGGTGAGGTTTGTCAGTTTGACGATACCACCGCCTTTTGGTTCCTACCCCAGACATGGCCATCAAGGTCGTTAAGCCGTCCATCCCTCTTGTTCGGCTTGGGGTATCGTCCATGGCTCCGCAATGTCGTCAATGGCTGCATTGACAGAGGGGGACTCCAAATGAAGAGGCAATCGCAACGCTATGAAGACCCAACAAGCCATATGATGGAGCCATGGGTCTACGGTCCTTTGGCCCGGATGTCTTTGATAGCTCTTGCCAGCACTTTAGCTGCCAACTATACACACACGGGTGGTGGCAGTTTTGGTTGTCATTGCCGTCAGCGTCAGGGCCGACGGGACCTTGGAGACTCGGGGGGGAAGCGCCGACACCAGATGGCAGCTGTTTACTTGTTCGTACTGGTGTTCCTGAGCCAACGAACCAATCCGAAGCCCACATGCGCCAAACATGACACTTGCAGAGGCTCATACCACTCCACGTTGTCAAGCTGACCTGCTGTTTCGTCTCCCGCCGCACTGGCAAACGAGACCGAAACAGGCGGCGTGGCGACAGGCCGACAGCTCGAGTCGCAACAATCAATCACGTGGCGAGCAGCTACGTACCTTCTCCGCCCCCCACTTCTCGGATTGGCTGACCCCTCCTTTCCATTTTAGTGAAAATGTTTGGACCCCGCCATTTCTCTGTCCTTAAGACAACAGGTTCTCTCGTCTCCTCGACTTTCTCGTCATCTCTCAAGCCCACTGCAACTTTCTCCTGCGCCAGAGCTTTTTCGCAAACATCCAGCATCATGTCCAAGGTGTAAGTCCAACCGCTTCTCCAGGTCCGCGCAAACATGGAAGCTGCGCCTACCTACCCGTAGCTTCAGGGACACCGACTGACCTGCATGCTTTAGTTTCTTCGATCTCGAGTGGGAGGGTCCCGTCCTCGGCCCCAACAACAAGCCCACCAGCGAAATCAAGGGTAAGTCTACTCTCCTCATCTGCTTTGTCTTCATCAATCAGGCTCAGGAAACTTGCGACGGTCGCTCGGACTTCACCTGGACGGCTGTCGTTGTTCGCAATGAGCACGGCGTCATCCCGGTGTTGCCGCAGCCCGCAAGCTCCTGAACTACCCCTCCATATTGGTGCCCCTGAATCATAACGCCCGCACCACTCAGCCTCACCGCCCTCCCCCCCGCCCCGCCCGTCAACTGTCATGTCATGCCCATCGGATGTCTAACTCCCAATGCAGCTCAGTCTGGCCGCATTAACTTCACCCTCTACGACGACGTTGTCCCCAAGACCGCCCGCAACTTCAGGGAGCTCTGCACTGGCCAGAACGGCTTCGGCTACAAGGGCTCTTCTTTCCACCGCATCATCCCCGAGTTCATGCTCCAGGGTGGTGACTTTACCCGTGGTAACGTAAGTCCATACCCACCCAACAAGCTATCGAACATGGGAGAATCAAGACCTAACCTCTCTGAACAGGGCACTGGTGGCAAGTCCATCTACGGCGAGAAGTTCGCCGATGAGAACTTCGCCAAGAAGCACGTCCGCCCTGGTCTTCTTTCCATGGCCAACGCCGGCCCCAACACCAACGGCTCCCAGTTTTTCGTCACCACTGTCCCCACCAGCTGGCTCGATGGCCGCCACGTCGTCTTCGGCGAGGTCGCTGACGATGAGTCCATGAAGGTCGTCAAGGCCCTTGAGGCTACTGGCTCCAGCAGCGGTGCTATTCGTTACTCCAAGAAGCCCACCATTGTCGACTGCGGCGCTCTCTAATTTTCTTGTGGAGATTGTCGAGGGTGTTGGAGTTGGAGTCGCAGTACCGTAATATTCATATAAATGTGCTGCTATGATAGCTAGATAGCTCATCAAAATGGATCTTCTGCGCGACACACCCACCCTTCTTCACTGCATCGTCATCACTGTCACTTTGATGGTTGATGTGATCACGCAAACTAATGTCTTTCCCTAGACAGTCTACAGGTCATGTGAATGTTATCGCCAACACATTGAATGCTAAACAGGTTGCCTCCAACGCCTAAATGAAACCAAATTACCCTTGCCTTCTTTTTTTTACGCCGTCAATGCAGTTGTGATAGAGACCATGCAATGTGTTCTAAGCAGAGACACAGACACATTGGAGTCGATCAGATCGAAATGACTTGTTCCTGGACCTCGTCACCATCCAGCCACCGTCTGAAATAGACGCAGTTGCTGGGGCTGACAGGTCCGCCTTCCTCGCACATATCATAGACAGGGCACCGCCCGCAAGGAGCCTCCATAAGGCCACTTGCACTCGGCTCGACTCCCATAAATGAGGTAACAATGCCTCCTTTGGTTGGATCATGGTCGAGGCGTCGTTGATTGCACGTCCTCGGATCCTGTTTGGGAATGCGCGTCACACGGTACCCCTTGCGCCCATTGACCTTGACAGGCTCTACTAAACCATCGTAGTATAGCACGTCCACCAACTGTTGGATATCCGCCTCGCTCAACGTCGTATTGTTCGTGATGCCGGCGTGGTGGATGAACTTTGCAATGTCCGACACGGTCGGGTACGACTTGTAACCGGCCGGGAGAGGCAGCAATTGCGGCTTGCCGGGCCTGGTCTTCTTGGCCGGTGCCGCTGCCGCCGTGTCGTCGTTGGAAATCTCGCCCGCGCTGCGCTTCGTCCCCTTGGAAATATCCTCCGAGTGGGGAATGGTCCCCTGAACCACGCCCTTCTTGGGATTCTTTTCACGCTGCTGCGCTCCTCCTCCTTGTGCCCCTACTCCTGGTATCCCAGCACCGCCGCCGTGGGAAGTATATGTCGATTTCTGCTTGATAAAGTCAAACACAATTTCCTGTAGCTCGTTGATAAAGGCCGTGTCGAGCTCGCCCTCGGTGAACCAGGGGCCACCCGTGGCGCGATCGGAGGGACGTAGGTTCGCCTTGATGTACATCTTCTTGTTGGGGTGCTCGACGTTCTTCATGCTGGCGATGTAGCCCTTTTGCTCGAGATACTTGATGCAATGCTTCATAAGCGAGTCGGCCATGTTGAGCTTGTTCTTGATGGTCCGGTTCCAGATGCCGTCGGCCCCGGCTTCGTCGACCATGGCGTAGACCATCATTATTTCGGAGTTGGGGAGGGAGGTGTACCTTTTAGGAGGAAGGGGAGGTTAGTTGGTGTGCTCGATTGTGTCCTAAAAAGAACAAAGAAAGGTAGTAACGCACTTCTTTGCATCCTCCCGGCTTCGCCATCTCCACGACAGCCCCGATGCCGTGGTGTTGCCGACAAAGAGCTTCTCATCGCAGAGAATTTGGATCACCTGCATGAGCAACCCGATATTGTCTTGGGGAATGACCTGCATGTCCAACAGGTCCCGCTGCGTGAAGAGACGCTGGTCGGAACCGTGGTCCCTCGCCGCCTCGTAGAGCGCATCCTTGAGGATCTGGATCTTGTCGCGGTCGGCCATCGTGTGCTGGTGGTGATTAGGAATTTCGTGTGGTGGTTCTGGTGACCGAGACGCAACAATTTGGAAGAAAAAAGGGACTCGTGACGGGATAAAGACAATGCCCTGACTGGTTATAAGCGTCAATGCCCAGTCTGAAATGGGTCTGTTGATTGGATTTAGAGAAGGTGTGGCGTATGGCCAACTGCAGGTCGGTTTGCCAAACCGAGTTGCACTGGTTGACCACGAAATTTCCCAGAAGAAATGCCCCACCTCTCTCAGCCTTGCATAAAGGAGCAGAATGAAGCGTTTTCTGATTGGTCGATATATTCAATGCCAAGAAGGTGACTGCTGCTTTGAGTTGCCAGAAGTTGATTCGTCAGATGTCCTCCTTCCGATAAGTAAGGGTCATGATCAACATGAAGTGAACCTGCGAGCATTGATGACCCCCAAGTCTTGTATTTCTATATCAAATTGTCAAAGTAATTCTTTCTTGACTTTCTACGTGTGACGGAAATCGAGGTGTTGTATACTCCACGGTATGCTCGATGTAAATGTCCCCTTCAGTGGAGCACGTTCCACTTTCTGATCAGCCTTGCAGGACCACACAGGCCATCCCATTTTCGCAGGCTTCTGCAACCTTATCACTTTTCTCATCCTTCAACCTTCCAACCACCAAGTTCCATTGACAAAGCAACTCTCGCGGATCGAGTCACCACACTACATCGTGTACACGTCACCTAGCTCACACCCATTGTTTCCTGCTTGATTATTTCTCCACCCCGACCTAACTTTATCTGCTCATCAAACTCCTTCTGCGAAACTCAAAGTGCAACCCGAAGGATATCGATGCCCAAAATGGACGATAAACGCATTGACTTAAAGAACCTCTTGCCGCAGTGTATCCCATGATCCAACCACCGACAATCTGGGCATGACTACCTCTTCATCTTCTTACAACTTTAGCTCATCACAGGATGATTCGCCAGTTTGCTTGACGGTGCCTGATTCTCGCACCAAAGGGAATCAACACTGCCATACCTCCGCCCAGTATGAGCGCAAATACGCCTGCCGTTGTCCCGAAAGCCTCAACATAACCCACCATCTGGACCCAGATCAAAACCGACGCTGCGAAGAAGAAGCTTACAATATGCTTTGTTCCTATTGACATCATGCCGTGATTAGCCAGGTTACTCAACCAGGAGGGAGTCATGCTGCTTCTTACCATTGACAAGCATAAGAGCATCCGGGTTTAGTGGAAGCAGACAGTCCGAGACATAGGCTATGGTGATGGTCGGCACCGCCGTCAATGCTACCGAGATCATACCATATCCAAAGAACAGGCTGACCCAGCCCATTGCCTTTTCAACGCCATACCCGAACACCAAACAACCCGAGCCGCTGATGATCAGAGGTACGATGCAGAGCCACAGTCGGTTCTCTGGTTCGTAAACGCCATTGTTGCGCTTGGTCTTCCAGTCGCAAAACTTGTCAACCGCCCAGCCGCCCAATACGCTGCCGAAGAGGTTGCCAATGAGTCCCGGGATGTTGATCAAACCGTTGATCATGGGCGACCAGTTATACGGCGGTGCCTGAAAAACAAAGGGATTGAGGATGTTCACGGCCACCGTCATCTCCAGCGAAATTGCATATGCAAGAAAGGCAAAAATGACGCAGGGATATAACCACAAGGGCAAGGGTCGGATGAACAACCGCCAGAGGGGGGTGTCACGAGAGACTACAGGCCATAGTCCAATCTCTTCTGCCCAGCACTTCTTTGGGAGATTCAGACCTGCGTCGCTCTCATCAGTGTCGCCCAGATGTGAACGAGCTCCCTGAGCATTTCCGAAACCGAGCCCCTTTTCCGCATTCGAGCGACTGACTAGCCTTGGAGTCGGTCCTCGACTGGTCCCCGAGTCGGAGTCAACTGGCCTTAGGCTGTAGCGGACATAAGTTGTCTCGGGCACCAGGAAAGCAACCGCCAAGAAGTTGGGGACAGTCAGAATGAAGGTCATCCACTTATGCCATCTCCAACTGTACTTCGACACGATGAAGCCACAAATGAGTGGACCGATGGTGTTCCCTCCCGAGAGGAAGGTCATATAGGTACTCATCACGGAACCCCGTTCATGCAAGAAGTACAGGTCGTTTGCCATGCTCGCTCCGAGGGCTTCGGTCGACGATCCAGCAAACGCTGCAACGATGAGGGACGATAGCAAGGACTCGAACGTTTCAGCCACGGCTCCCCACATGGAGCACGCGCAGAGCAGCCCGCACGCGAAAAACAACACTGGCCGTTTGCCCCAATAGTTGGCAATGGGTACCCAGAAGAAGTTGGAGGCGCCAAGTGTGAGGACGGGCCATAGCAGCAGGGCGCCGGTCTCTGCTTGTGTCTTTCCGAATTCCAGGGAGAGGAGGTAGAAGGCAGGTGTCAAGCCCCCGATGCCGAAGTTGGTTAAGAAAGCGAACCAACATACCGATAGGAAAGCGACCCTCTTCTTGCCCCGGCTCCAAAACAGGGGATCGTTTGGGTCGTTGGATGGCTTCGGGACCAGGACAACTGGGGAGTTCTCGGCTCGGTACAGCCGCACTGTCCCTTCGGTGGGATCCAGGTCATGAACACTATGGAGTACCATGATGCCTTGGCGCGCTTTGGGTCCTTGTCTTCTTGTGGTCAGGGCTGTCGAAGTTGTTACAACAAAGACTGACGACTGAAGGACCAAGAAATGATAGTTGGTGCTTCAGGCTTTACAAAATCAAGTCGTCATGATAATGGTACCCAGCGTCCACGGGAGTCGAACGAGCCCTTTTCTCATTTTCAACCCATCTCTTCGACTCTCTTGTCGCGCTCTGAACCGGTCATCCGATTGTGAAATCGTGATTGCCCAACATCGACGCGCCTATACCTGACAGGGGCATATTGACATCGTCTGATTGGTATGCTCAGAAGTATGTGATGTCGCGGTGTGAGCCTCTACAAAGCCCGTTGGCTTCCAGAAACATCAGTCCAAAGTCTTCGGCATACATCTGATGACTGAGACGCTGTGCATACTCTCTGGCCAACAATGCATGCACAAGAACAGACGATTCATGGTCATGAACCTACCACTGCTTACATATATGATGAGGTTCGGTCTAGGTATGCAGGGTTAGCTAGCTCTGTAAATGACATCCTCGACAGAGTATCACGATCCTTTTGACCCATAACTGCCAATGTTAAGTTGTGTTACCTCACAACGCGAAGTCACCACTTAACAACTGACAGAAACAAACCATCCTTGTGAATCAAGGCTCTTCAGCACCACAACCAAAAGGCATCCCGCCCTGATCGCGCACAGCATGCCGTATGATCTCGTCAACCTCGGGTTACAGATGAGGCATGATTGTGCGGATTCTGTGGGGCTGAAGGTCTGCCGGTTGCGTTCGGCTGTATGTACGTGGCTGTAGAGGCAAATGGCAGAGCTATTACCCCCGCTTCTCGACGAAATCATACGGTATCCCCATTTCATGCAGAAGATCACGTACTTGCGTTTGTGCTCATGGGATAATTCTCATGCTCAAAGGTTGTGGGTTCCTCGGAGACTTTGACAGTCAGCGAAATGGCATCAGCCCAGCTCAATGGCCTTTGCGAAATTCAGGGAAGAGGGTTTAGCGGTGGCTCTCGCTCACCCGGTGACAGGATTGTTTAACGGATCTGAACCGGTTTAGACGAACTTTGCAATTTCTTGTGTCGTCTAGATTCTTGTTCAGACACGGTTTGAAGTTGCATCTCTTCCAACGCACTCGCCGTCGATCTGTAAAATCCGGTTTGAGGGCTACCGTTGCTGGAAGAGCAAGCCGTTAGTTAACCCTGAGCAATGACGATGGAGCAAGTATCTTTGGCGAGCAACAGCAATACGGAACCAAGTGCAGAACGTTCCAAAAACACACACCAGTCTGCCGAGACTGCCAACAACTGCCAATACCTGCCAATACCTGCCAATGCCTGCCAATGGCCTGCCAATACCTACCCATTGGATGCGAATTGGATGCCGCCAATCCGCCAAGCGAATATCGAAATCGTCCTTTGGATCTTTCAGAAATTGGATACGGTTTTGACTTACGATTGTCATTTCCTCCCTCGGTCGCTTAGCCGGTTGTTTGCGATGTTTGCTCTATAGCTCGTCGTCGATCTCCGACCATCTCCGCTCTTTAGCCGTTACCTAGACTAGTGGTTTGATCTCGCCTGTTGCCGCTGTGGGTAGGACTAAGTCTCAAAAGAACACCAAACCCGAACCCTGCAGTTTTGTGGATGCCCATATCACCGGTCTTACCCACAACGGCCACTGCAATCTTTTCTCGCTCGTTCGTATCATCGGTTTCATAGCCCACAACGTGAATGGTCTTTTCCTTGTTCCAGCCTTGTCGGGCTACATGTTACAACCACATTTTCGTGCCTACCGCACTCGTTGCCTCCGGGCTGTTTTCCCGGTGCTACGGATCTCGTTCCGGGCAATGCAGACTCGCGCGCCCAAAGGTGCGCCAGGATGTCTATGTTATCTCCCTGAAGGTAGAAGCTGGGAAGGACCTGGAGAGGCCCGCTGCGTTCATTCGCTTCTTGCTTCTTGGTGGATATTTGCTCCAGAGTGCCACGCCTTTTTTCGATTGTCTCGGACATGACACTCCAGCTAGGCGATCACATTTCGATGCTTGGACAACCCAGAACATCATTTCTCTGATGGCAAGGGGAGGCCGGCGGCCGCCAGAAGGCACTATTTTCTCATCCCAGCGTTGTCGAGGTTCGTCCGAACGGGTACCTACCTCTAGTACAGATGAGATGCAAGGTACGATGCAACCTCGACATTTCCCAGGGTCGTGCACTTGGTACCAATTTCTACTGGCTCAGCCAAAGCCATGGTGATGATTATGGCAGCCAACAAACTGTTTTCATTGGCCCTGCTCATCCAATTTCGAAATGATGATGCAAGTCAAAGGCAATCTACGACAGAGATGGCCCTAGTTTCAGTCCCTAGCGTCCTTCTTTCGCTCACGGAAGGCACCCTTCAAGCGAAAGGCATCCCGCACATCTTACAAGGTGTAATTGTCAGGGGTAGTACGAGATGAGCAAGATGGGGCACAGCTGAGAATCAGGACCATTACAAAAAGAAGCCTAACGGCCACCTCCACGATTTTTGTTCTTCTTCTTCATTTGTTCGTCGTGCGGCCGCAGTCACTCGTTTGTCATATCCGCAGTGCCGTCACTCCTTGCAGTCAGCAATCACGATATATCTTTCTGCTCATTTTGTTTTATATCTTTTATTTTCCCCCGGATCTCATTCAAGATGCGTGTGCTTGCTCTCGCTGCCCTCGCGGCGCCGCTTGTCTCGGCCCTGCAGTTCACTGATCCCGTCGCCAATGCCACCCTTCACAAGGGTGAGACCTTTGACCTGAAGTGGTCCACCGTCGATACCGACCCCACCGACTTCAGCGTGTACCTGGTCAACTTTGTCAACTGGCCTCCTTACTATACGCCTTTGGCCTATAACATTGAGCCTTCTTCCGGCGAGCTCAGCGTGACCATTCCCTGCGACATTGATAGCTCCTATGGCTGGCAATTGTATGTTCACCCTTTTTTGCATGTTCATGTCATGCATGACCTGAGGACCCCACCCCACCCATCCCAAACAAACCCCTGGGTCTCCTTCTCCCTTCCTTTCGGGAAGTGGACCCCGTCTCAGGAACCAACACAATGAACAACGTAAAGGCTGACCTCGCTGCCCCCTTTCTTCTCCTGGCAGCAATGCTATCAACGGGACCAACGTCTACGTTATCTATGCCCAGACGCCCAAGTTCTACATCAGCGGTGGTCCCTGCTCGGTTGATTCGCCCTTCCCGACCGGGGCGCCCTCGAGCTGCGCGCCGGCGGCCACCGTTACCGTCACGGTGAGCACAACCCTTTCGCAGTCTTCCTTCTCCACTCTTCTCTACGCCAACTCCACCGGAACCGCCAGCCCTACTACTCTCATGAAGCCCGCCACCATTACCAAGTCCCCCATTCCTGGAAAGTGTCCTGACACCATTGGCTGGGGCCCTTCAGGCTACGGTAATCCCGTAAAGCTGGCCGCTGTCCCTACCGGTCCCGGTGACGTCCCCGCGCCGGCCACCACCGCTCCGCCCATGATCAACGGTGCTGCCTTCTTTGCCGAGACTGGCAGCACGAGCACCATCTACCACACCGTCTACAAGGATCTCTCTGAGGTCCAGGATTGCATGTGCTAAGCAACATGGCTCGTGCTGCCATGCGAGAAACAAAGACGAAGGAAGCTTGATTGATGGAAGGATTTAAGGATGTGATGGAGGGTGTTTTGTTAGGCCAAGTGTTGGTGGTTTGTGGGCTTGGAAACCTAAAGCGAAAGTCAGCGAGACAGGAGTTGTATCATTTTTATTTCCCTTTTTTACTCTAATCTTCAAAGAGCACTAGCGTCTGAATTGTAAACCGTGGTTGCAAAATCCATCAACTGAGTTCGAGCTTGGAGTGCAAGTGTGTTTGCGCATAATTTCGGTATGAAGAAGATAATATAGGGAAGCTTTGCGACGGGAGTATCTGGTATGGCTTGGACTTTAAAAAGACACAAGATCTGGACGATACGTAGGCCGAGCACATGAAAATGCCGAGGCTGGCGGAAGCGGTTCACTGTTTGATTCGGTCGGAAGACAGATTATCTACGGAGGACCTTGGCCGGACAGCAGATGTCATCGGGTGATGTCTTGCCATTTCGGCTCGTCCCGGGATTGTGGTGGGGATAAACACGGCCCGAATCTGGTCCTGCTGTGAGACCATCCCGGACCCTCTCGGATCTTGCTCTCCGAAAACCTACCAACGAGACCTGCAGGTAGGTCATAACCGGACAGCAATTTCATCCTTACAACGCCTGGATTTGGTGGTATTCACATGCTGAACTTTGCACCATCCTGACTTTAATTCCCAAGGCAACATCTGATGATTGAAGCGGCTGACCAAGTCGCTGATGGACGGAGCCATGAACTCGCCCACAGACCGCCAAATATCACAAATCACATAAACGATTTAAGCGTAACCAGTCAGTTGTCTTTGGGAGTCGCTGTGAGTGGTAGGGAGGGAATCGGAGATTTAGTTTTGCACCGTAAACTCCGGTCATACTTTCGGCAACCAATGATATCTGTCGTTGTCTCCGAAAATGGAAAAGCGGGTGGGCCCTGACACGGAGAAAGGGTGTTGTCAAAATCTCCGGTCAAACGCCGATTGACATTCCAGACCGTCATCAGTTCTTCAATCGATGATCCCCTATGCGAAAGCCATGTAACCCATTTCTTGGGTTTTTTGTTCATAAATTCACGAAAATGGCGCAGGTTGGGCGAGAAGAAACCCCAACGGCAACGACGCACGGAGTCGGCGGTGGAGGAGGACGAAGTGATTCACTAGCATCGGAGAGCGCGCCGTCCAACACGAATGCGAACTCGCATCCGACAAACGCCAAATGGGGAAATGCCTGTTCCCAGTGTGCGGCGGCAAAGGCAAAATGTTCGCGACAGTCTGATGCTCCTGGGACCAAGTGCCAAAGGTGTGAACGTCTGGGTAAAGATTGCACAAGCCAGGTGCACCGTCCGAGGAAGAAGAGAGCTGTTCGGCCATCGTTCGTAACACACCACTCACGTATTCATTGTGTGTAATTCGCGATCCGATCTCACTAACCCATGTTCGACTCATAGAAAGACGGCTCAGCTGGAACAACGGCTCAATGGATTGGTCGATCTCCTCAAGGCCACTGGGGATTTGCGAGGCATCCCCATCGCGGATAGTGTTGCCTCTCACGAGGTGGTGTCGGCCTATGATAGTGTTTCATGCATAGCCCGAGACCGTAAGCGATGATTTTATCATCATCATCAACCTTGAGGGTCTTGCTGACTTAACCCCGTTCATACTCTTAGACGACCTTGATATTGCCGTAGGCGCTCCTCAGGCATCCGGCTTTGGAAAGAGGCGAGCAAGTCTCACGCCCTTGGAAGATGATTGTCATGGCACCACCGAGGGTGGCTATTCCGACAATGAAAGCCACAGTGGCAGCTCAGAACTGCTGGGCGAAAGACCTATCCATGTGCCCAATCATTACAACTCTTGCGCCCCTTCCGGTTGTATGGGCAGAGCACAGGGCGAGTCTCGTGGTCCGTCAGAGTCAGACGAGACCATCCTCACCATCTACCAGACCCATCTCAGTCCGCTGTTTCCCTTCGTCGTTATTCCCGTTGGTACGACAGTCCAAGAACTCGAACAGTCCCGTCCGTTTCTCTTCTCGGCCGTTCGGATGGTGACGACCCTCACAAGCATGCGGTCGATGCGAGCTCAGATGTATCGGCTGGTCCGACATGTCTCTGAACGCATGCTCTTGCGGTCAGAGAGGTCATTGGATCTGCTGCAAGGCATTCTCGTCATGATTGGCTGGTATCAGTACCATTGCCTGATGCATGCCCAGTTGAACAACCTCATACACCTGGCCGCGAGTCTTGTTTCCGACCTGGGACTGAACCGGGATCCGAAGGTGCAAGAGAGGGTAAGCGTCATGGTACTGTACCCCGACGATCCAAAACCACGGACAAATGAGGAACGGAGGGCGCTTTTGGGCTTATGGTATATCGCTTCAACGTGAGTATTACGTGAAACCGTCACCTTTCCTGTTATACCTATGAGCTCTATGCTGACGTGTAACACCATCAGTATATCCGTGGCGTTTGGAAAACTCGAGTCCATCAGGTACTCGCCATACATTCAGCAGTGTCTTAATGAGCTACAAGAATCGAAGGAGTTTGAAACAGATGGGGTACTGGTCCACATGGTTCAGTTACAGCGTCTGATGGAGAAGATCGCCCAAGTCAACTCCAAAACCGAGCTTACGGAATCCATTGGAGGGATTGCTAGGGCTCCAGATGCGGCGTACATGTCGACGTTCCAGAGTGAGCTTGACAAGATATGTCGTTCACTCAACAAGGGCCAAGAGAACAATAGTATGACTGCACTCAACAAGCCTTCGAAAGTTGCCCAGTTTATGCTAATGCACGCTCTAGAATACCTCATGGTGTACGTACATTCGGCCAAGATGCGTCTTTGCGAACCTCCAGTCATCGATGCATCATTGCTGGCCAAGTTCTACAAAGACCTTACTGCGCTTGACGACAACACTCCGTCGGCTCTTGATGTCTTTTACCGGGTAAGCAGTGGGGTGCGAGAGTGGTTCGATCATTGGTTTACCGTACCCGTATCAGCATACTTTTACCTGCCGGTGTCTATCATCTGTCAGATCGTTTACGCCGTAACGATGCTTGCTCGATGGTCCAAAATCGTCTCCCCCATCAAACCTTTGGCATCTTCACAAACGAGACACACCATCTCGACGCCAGCCCATCCTCAGCAACCCACTACCACAACATCATATACTTCAACATATATCTCAACACCTGCCTCCGTGCCTACGCCCTCTCCACACTACAGCCGACCACCCGCTACATCCTCAACTATCAGCACCCCCGCGACCACCACCTCCGGTCCCGGCCTCGGAACCCCATCCCCTTCCATCATCGCCCGGGACATCTCCGGCTTTGTCGGCTCCCGCGCCACCTCCATGGAGCCCACGACGACCACCACTCCTAAGAATACTACCACCGCCGCTATCGAGCACCCAACCGGCCCCAACCCTAATAACAACAATAACAACCAAACCAACAATCTGAACAACCCCCTCTCCTCCTCCATCCGCTGGCGCGAAACCACCGACCCCCACCTTCCCCACATCGTCGCTATGCTCCAAGAACAGCTCAACTCCCAGCCCGGCCTGCGCGTCGACATCACCGAAATCATGACCCAGCTCGGCGCCCGCTTCCAACAGGCCAGCGACAACATGAAGGAAGCGAGCGGCGGCGAGCCGGATAACAACATGTGGGAGGTCAGTGCTAAGGGGTTGGCTATGACTAAGGCCAAGTTGGAGCGGTTTGCCGAGTTTGTGGCTCAGGGGGGCAAGCTTGATGATCATGATCAGGGCAAGAGCGAAGGGGATGACGCGGCTTGTTTGAGACCGGGATGTGGTGGAGATGGGGGGAGGAGGAGGAGGAGGAGGGAAACGAGCACTTTTCCTAATCAGGAAGAAAAAGAAGGAGGAGGAGGAGGAGCAGCGGGAGGTGGAGGTGGAGGTGGTGGAGGGGTTGAAGCTATGTCTGGGCGTAGTACCTCGGCGTCTGGCTCTGGTTCTGGAACCGGAGGAGAGAGACATTCCCAGGCCACCACTTCGACACGAGTCAGGGAAGCAGCAAGAGAAGAAGGAGGAGGAAGAGGGGGAGCTGTAGTAGCAAGCGGCAATGTCATTGCTACACGGCAGTCACAGTCACAATGGCTGACCGGTCAAAGCCAAAACCTGCAAGGACAAACACAAGCACAAGGACAAAGCATGGGGAAACCACATCATGCGCAGCAGCAATATCAACATCAACAACATCCACCTCCTCCTCTTCATGGGTCCTATTCGAATACAACAGCCATGAGTGGTGTGAATGCTCACCACAGCCTAGGCGCCGGGGTCCATGGCGGGGATACCGGATTCTCCTCCGCCGCCGCCGTGACGGGGACGACAGGAGGGGGGGCAGCAGGGGGGGTAGGAGGAGGAGGGCAATGCAACAATCTACTTGCCACAGAGTTCATGGATCAACTGGCCCCTTGGCTTTGGTACTACGGCGTTGAAGACTGGCCTGGGACATAAATGGGTGGGGTATAAACCGTTGAAGGTGTATGGGTACCGACCTCTATGGGTGTGGATGCGGGCACGAATACGGGCATAGATATCGGTTAGCATGGCTTAAGGGCACACACACTACATACCTACCTACCTACCTACCCAGGTATCTACAGATGAATAGGAGAAAGATCAACATAGTGGCATACATGGCAATTTCTACTCTGCTTTTTTTTTTTTTTTTTTTTTTTTTTTTTTTTTTTTTTTTTTTTTTTTTTTTTCAGTTAGTTGCCAGACGTTGATTGAATACATAGGTACATGTAATAAAGGCAGCCTCACTTTTCTAGAAGGACTTGCAAGGGTCGCGCACACATACACATACATATAGAGTACATACAGCCCAGTGTTTTTGTACCATTCAAGGGTATGAATGAATGATGGTACGGGCGTGGCGTGATCTAACCTGTTTTCATTTGTTGATCGCGGGAAGAACAAAAGAGGACGTGGAGTTTCCGTTTTTTTTTTTTGTGCCGACTGCGACTATGGCATACGACCCTGGCACGGAAGCAAGGCGGATAGGTACACTACGAGGATACAAGGGAGTGGAAGTAACATAACATACTGTAAAGTCAGGTTTTAGCGAAAGGCAAAATTCTACCTCTACATACTTAGGTACGGATACTACATAGAACGGTGGAGGTATAACGCTAGAAAATCTCGACTGCAACGCGGGACATACACCATCTGTCAGTCATTTGGCAAAGCTGCAACCGGCCGGCAGAAATAAACAACGCCCTCCCCCCTCCTTCCCCCTCTCGAAGAAGAAAAAGAAAGATCAAAATAAAGGAGCATTGTAGAGGCAGGCAAGTCGGAGTTAACGTGACTCCTACGCCGAGGTCTGGACGGTGGTGGCTCAGGTAACCTCCGAAGAGGCCGTGTGCGATTGATTTCTTGTAACCGGTCAAGGTAGCCCGGACGACAGAATAACCCCGAACGGCATGTCTTATCCCGTTACTGTTGTCTAGGTGTAGAGTCATACCCTTTATACATACACGGGCAAGAGATCTCTCTCGCAATGCGACCGCCGGCCAAGCCAATCACGAGAGTAATTCTCCGAAGCGAGAGATGATTACATGTGATGCTCCTGCATCCACCCATCATCATCAGCTACACGGTACCTACCGTAGCTCCTCTAGCGAAGATGTAACGGAGTCTCCAGCAAAGGGGCAACGCGCAGGAACGACGCACAAATATTTTCCTCAATCGTTAGGGTACTATCCAATCGACACCTTATATATTGTCTCCTTGGTAAAAGAATTGGTAGACGTATTGGGACTGGGGATTTTTGTCTGGGCGTGTATTTTTATATTCCGGACACATAGTACGCATAACGGACCGTACGGGCTGGAGCCAGACTGGTTGCATCGGCAAAACGCATTGGCGATTTGCCATCAATGCCACGAAATACGGAGGCTACCAAACAGGTAACTGCAATGGTCAATGGAAGCGCTTGCATCTCCACATCGAGATTTCTTTTGTAGGTAGGTACATACGGAAATCGCCAAGATAAGCTGGCCGAATAGCCGGCGGTCGTGCCGGTGTATGTAGGTAGTAGGGTGACTACCACCTACCTACAGAGGAGGTAGTTGACACTCAGAAATGCGTAGTTATCCAGGTAAGGAATCCATTGAGACGCCAAACCGGCGTGGTACACAGTTCCGAGACAGTTTAACTGTCAAAGAAACCACCATCCCCCTTTGAATTTCAAGCATAACGAACGCTACCTCTACTATCAAAAAGACCGTGGAAAGAAAACCAATCATTTGCCTCTTCCAAGTAGCACTCCTGCATCTTTACTCCTCTTACTCCACCTACCTACCTAGGGAACGTCTCCTATGATCTTCTCCTATAACGAGACGTACATATTACGCTAGGAATACTCCATGTGGACGAAGATCAGACATGAGCGCACACGGGGATATGCACGGCATTCTGCCGGCTGGTTTGCCAGGATAGACCAGAAAGAGGAAACAAAAATCGCCGATACGACTGTTGATGGTGGTATGTAGTATCATCATGAAATATGGAAGCTTGTGATCAATACCAAGGGCGACTGTGTGTGGGCTGGGGTATGAGTGGTGGATCAGACAGCAGTGGTGGATAACGAACTTGAGAATGGTCACAAAAATGGGTATGAATCGGAGGGCTGTTAGATGGAGATAGAGCGGCGTACTTACCACATGGAGAGTTATTTCGTGTTGTGTGACTGATGAGGGCGAGCACTGCTACATGGAGTATCAATTGTGAGAAAAGATGGGGATGAATACGACAGACTGTCGGATTGGAGGCAAAGTTCCGTCAGACAAGGCAGGGACGCCGGAGTCGTTGCGTATAAAGTGAAAGAGGTTGGCTCACCATCTTCGAGCGTCCTGGTCGATGTCAGTCATCTAAGTGCTGGCTTTAAGTGTTGAGTGAAGACTCAACAGGAAAAAAGTTGCACGCTACTCTCTCCTTGTCCCTTTTAGGTCAAAAAGGGCTCCGGACTCTTTGTTCAATCTTT
Organism: Neurospora hispaniola; assembly: GCF_033458365.1. Classification (NCBI taxonomy): domain Eukaryota; kingdom Fungi; phylum Ascomycota; class Sordariomycetes; order Sordariales; family Sordariaceae; genus Neurospora; species Neurospora hispaniola. The sequence continues at coordinate 3,097,843 of NW_026944407.1, read as the reverse complement.
GCAACAAGCCCCAGGGCAACAAGACACCATGCCCGTCATAGACAAGCTCGCCGGTGTCACCGGGTTGTCAGGACTACATCTGCTTCTCGGTGCCGTTGGAGTCACTGTAAGAAATTATCTTTTCATCTCATCAATTAGCCCCAGTCAACATATGCCGCCTCCTCATCTTTCAACGTTCCATATCGATGAAGGAGGACCTTCACTAAGCGTTTAACTTTAAACCCAGATCCTGCTATACATCATCGGCTCCGCCATCTACAACATCTTCTTTCACCCTCTAGCCTCATACCCAGGTCCGCTCCTGCAGCGCGCCTCCCCCATCCCCTTCAGTATCCGCCATTGCCTCGGCGTACAAGCCTTCCACACGCAAACTCTCCACGACAAATACGGTCCTGTTGTGCGAATTGCACCCAATCACCTCTCCTTCACCGATGTGCGTGCCTGGCGCGACATCTTCGGCCACATCGCCGGCAGCCGTCATGGCCAGGAGGAGATGCCCAAGTTCAAGCCCTTCGTCCGCCCCATCGACGACCAACCCGTACACATCCTCAGCGCCGGGCGCGAAAAGCACGGGCAGCTGCGTCGGGCTTTGGCCAACAGCTTTTCGGACGCGTCGATGCGCGGACAAGGGCCGCTGATCGGAAAGTATATCGACTTGCTGGTTCACAAGCTTCATGAGCAAGGACAGGAGGGAAAGGTACCCCTGAATGCAACGTCGTGGTATAATAGCGTGACGTTTGATGTCGCCGGTGACCTGATCTTTGGTATGTCGTTCGGAGCGTTGGATCAGAATGGTAACCATTCGTGGTTGCAGTACATTCTGGGCAGCCTGAGCAGCTTAGCGCCGATGGCGGCGTTAAGTTACGCGGGACTGCACTGGGTCGTTCAGCTCCTCTGGAGGGCGAAGGGCGCGGAAGTGTTTAGGAAGAGTATGGAGAGCGTTGATCTGATGTTGAAAGAGAGGTTGAAGATGGCGGTGGATAGGAATGACCTCTTTGAGGGTTTGGTTCAACGCCAGGAGAAGCTGGTAGGTGCTCTTGTTTTCCGCTCCTTTCCCCCCTTTCTCTCTTTGCGAACCAAACAGCAGATGGCTAATGATGAGTTGTCAATCAGGGTCTCAGTTTCGAGGATCTTTCTTCAAATGCCTGGTTACTTGTGCTGTGCGTCTTCCCGAACTGTGGCTTCGTCTGACACAATCTACCTAATTCTAACATACGTCAACAGTGCCGGTGCAGATACAACAGCAACTACCCTCACGGGCACAACCTACCTCCTCACGCAGCACCCCGAAGTCCTCAAGAGAGTGACCCAGGAAGTGCGCTCTTCGTTCAAATCCGTTGAAGAGATTGATATCAGCTCCGTCAACAAACTCACATACATGCTTGCCGTGCTGAACGAGGCTATGCGTTTGTACCCCCCCGTCACATCGTTGACAGCTAGGATGGTGCCCCGGGGAGGGGCCCATGTTTTGGGAGAGTATTTACCTGAAGGAGTGAGTAACGACTGATCAACCCAACCACTTGCCGCTGAGAAGAGGAATACCGACTGATCTTTTGATACGCAGACAATCGTCGATGTCCAACAATGGTCCATGAACCACAGTAAGGAGAACTGGGTTGACCCTTGGGCTTTTAATCCCGCTCGTTTTCTCGACGATAAGGAGACAGCCAGGGAGAAGGGCAATCTACTCGACGCTTTGCAAACATTCAGCGTCGGTCCAAGGAACTGTATCGGCAGAAAGTAAGCACATGTTGTCTGCCCTGTCCTGTCAGATGTCGATGGCCCCTGTACTAACCACAGCTCTCACCTGAATAGTCTCGCCTATGCTGAAATGAGATGGATTCTTGCCCGTATCCTTTTCGATTTCGATCTGCGTGGGGCACCGACCAACCAAAACTGGATCGAACGGCAAAAGGCGTACGGTCTCTGGGACAGAATACCCCTTGATGTGTACTTTGAGCCTACGAGAGAGAGGAAGTGAGGGAGATACTTGGATACAGCAGGGTTGGCAAAGTTCGATCCATGGGGGTTGGTAGAGGTTTCACTTTCCAGCCACTTGGTGGAATGTAAGAAGTAACGAATGAGTCCAATGAGATTAGTTAAGACTGACTGAATTCTTTGAGCCTTTGCCACCACCTCATGAAGAACATGGTAACTTCTTTGGCTCTCATGATTTCCTTGCACTGCTACCCTACTCCCCACCCTTTTTCACGAATCCTATAGATCCGTTCACCCTTCTACTACCCGCTGCTATGTGCGCTTTCTCACGAAAACATCCGGATTATCCGCTCGGGATACCGATCTAAGCTTTCACAGAACGGCGAGATGGCTGAGCAGAGATGATTGGTAGGCCTTAGGCGGGAACGAAATGTCCCCAGAGTGACCAGACGAGGTCGTAATGGTACTTTGGGTTCCAATTCTCCGGGTCCCAACCGTGCCTTAGAAGTCTCTCGCGGATATGGGGTTGCTCGAGAGTCAAGCAAAGAGCGTACTTGGCCACAGACCGGCCGAGGTCCCAGGTCTGCCACAGTCGCCGATTGTTCCTGTCAGGCTCCTGGATGTCGGTATCGAGGAACACATCAAGACCTTCCATCCCTAGAAATTGTCGGATCGTGGTGTCCCAATTCTCAAAGTTGTGGTCCCTATCTCCATCCAGTGGCACCAGCGTTTGCGGCAATGTGACCCTTGCCAGCATAGCCAACCGGTGCAACGATTCCCGAGGGCGCATGCCACAGTACCTGTGCATTGCTGAAAGGCTATTTGCCACTTGGCAAGTGGTTGTATTTGGGACTTCTGGTTGGACTAAAAGAATGGAGAGACGACGAAGAGGAAAGAGCCCAAAACGCTTGTTTCTAGGTACGAGATGTTGCTTAAGAAAAGTTGCTGAGATTTACACCAGTCAGCTGTCGCGTCTGCGGAAGTGTGTGATGAGGAAGACGCCGGTTCTCGCTTGCCTAGATGTTTTGGAGAAAGAAGTAATGAAAGGATAGGCAGTGATTGGCAGTGTGTTCCAGGAACGGTAGGGCGACGCTGTTATTTAACTTGATAATGGACTTAGCAGCGCGATGGAAGGTTACAGATCGATCAGAAGTCGAAATCGACTGCTAAGGGCGGATACTTCAAGCGGCAATGCTCGTGGTGAGAGTGACTGTGTACGGTAGGATTGTCTCGAGTTTCCCCAAGGGGACTGAAATCGCGGATGCGGTGAGGGCGAGTGTAATGCTTTTTTTTTTGTGTGTGGATGGGGAAGAGCGCGAAAGGTGGGGTGGTGAGTTGACAATCGAGAAAGACGCGAGGGGAAAGTGCAGCTCGAGGCCGCTCAGCTCCTTCGCAACTTAAAGTTCTTAAACGCTTTGACCGCCCGGGACAATTGCAAGTACGGCCGACAACTCAAGATAGCCGTTGGGGAGAGAATCAGTAGAGGTAGGTACCTTCGACACCTGTTTGGATTAGGACAGTTGCTACTGTCATTCTACCGGGCACTTGCAGCTTCGTCCTCCTACGCGCCGGACATAATTTGGCAGCAAAGTTGCTCCAGAACAAGCCAGTTTTGAGAAAAACTGTTTCCCTAAATCTTGGGGGCACGCAAGTTCTTGAATCATGTAATTAGGCATGGTGATGGCCATTAGCTATCTACTATCTGTACTTTCGCTATCTCATCTAGGTCAGATTAATAATGACTGCATCCGAGCAAGAACACGGAAACTATGAGTTCGCAGTAAATACCGATATGGGGTTCAGTCCTGTCAAAACTTTCATCCCTTTCATTTGTCCTTATGGTCATTGGCAGTGTCCAATAGCTTTTTACAACCTTACAAAGTTGTTAGTGTCTTGTTCTTTCGCGGTTGATAATGTGCTCTGGAGTCCACGTTCATCTGTCCGGGACGAGGGTCAAATCTGCAGAGGCTGGCCACATTGGCGGGTAACGAGATAGATCGCGCTATGTATCATTAACTCATATACTCGTCAGGTCTTCGAAACTGACCGTCTGACTAGCGGGCAGCTGAGCGCAACGATATTTAAAGGGTTGCAGGAAAACGGAGATGGAAGCCAGGAGAAGGAAGGCTGAAAAGGAGAAGGGATTTGCCCTTGGACTGTAGCTCATTTCGTAAGGACGGAACACTCCATGTAGTTGTATTTGAGAGAGGGAGAGTGAAAAGTGTGAACTGATCTTTCAAAGTTTTCGTGGCCAGGGATTGAATTTGGATGAGTGTGAGGCAGTGTCTCCTTCGTTCTGAAGACGAAATTACGTTGGAACCTGGACAGTAAAATTCTGAAACTCGCCTGTCTACCTCCTTCCATGTCCGTCTCATTCCTTCCTCTTACACGTGAAGACACGATTTGCCATGACGTTGATGATATCGTGGGAAGAAGTGAATTAACGGCAAATCATTGTTGTTTTCGTGCTTTCTGCACCTAGGTCTTTACAAATGGAACATGCAAGCGACTTGTACGCTCATGAATATCAACGTACCTCTAGAATCTTAAGATCACACTACCATGACCAAATCCCTCACACGGAAAAAGGCGATATTTCCACACTGAAACGAGCATGCCATGGCCCCCAGAACTCCTTGTCTTCTTTCTTGTAGATGCCTACCCATGCAATTCCCATCAACCCATCCTTGCAGCAACCGAACAAATGCTAGAAAGAACCGCCGCCCAAGAACATAGGCAGAGACCGAAACAAGAGATCCTAACCCTCAATTTTCCTATTGTCCTCCTCCTTGTTGTCTTCCCCTGCGCACTCCTCCTCACCGTCTCCTTTGTCGTTGCCACTGACCAGGTGGTCATCGTTGTGCTTGCTCTCACGAAGCCTGTCCTTCATGCGGACAATCATATTCGAAGCTGAAAGTGCCTGATACTGAAGCATCAGAACGGTGAAAGGGGGTAGGACATTGTTCGCCTTGATGCCCTCGCGCTGAATGTCACCAGTGCCGGGAGTAGATAACAGCTGTGTGAGTTGGTGTTTGTTGAGGGTGGAGGAAGATGTGATAGCACTGATGGAACAGACAGGGTCGATAGCGGACATGGACGAGAGGAATAAGAAAGATGGGTGGAGGCGGGTGGTTGATAGTGATGAGGCATCGAGATGGGGAAGACGCGGAAGAAGGCCGTTTTGCGGGTGGAGAAGGCGGTCCCTTCTGGTCTTCGTATCAGGAATGATGTTGAATCTGTTTCTCTTCAGAGTGGTGGTGTTCTGGGCCGGCATCTTGGGTCTAATGTTCGGGGGTGCGGCCTTCATTCTCGCGGCCGTGGCAGCCCAATGAATGGGAAAAGAAGACATCGCGTGGAAGCTAATATAGGCCTGGACTTCTCCAAATCTTGGGCGGTTTAGCATGAAGCTTTGGCCGGTTGTCGTCTAGTGACGTGCTTTGGCTTATCTTTGGCGATGATTGTTGGTGGTGGTTGGAAGTCGGGGGAAGTAAGGACAAGGGAACCTATTTCCTATGAGCCTTCATTTATGGAGCGATGGAAGATGCGAAATAATAAACGAGGATTTAAGGCCGAAGAAGCATTTAAAATGTGCACCTTGCGGTTCACCGGGCTTCCAGCGCCGCATATATGCAATGCTTCCATTGATTCGATGTCCGTGGTTAACAAACTCGGCCTGGTCACTTGACAGACGAACAACATCTTTCAACCTTTATGAAACAACATTCACCATACCACATCTTTGGTCCCAACTCCTAACTCGAACGCCACGGCGCCTTGATGTTTCATATCCGGTGCAAATATTCATGGTGATGCCTCCAAAAGTTGACTGGCAAAGACGCCGCTCGCCTTCGGACAAAGAATAGCCGCGGTGTAAGGTAGCCGAAGCGCGTCTCAAGGGCGTCAGCGCTCCTGTGCGCATATCGACGTCGATATGTCCCATGATGACTTCCGTCCAGCAGCCCTATAGGTATTCATCCCAAGCCTCCAATGGACTGGCCAGGCGTAGATATCGGTTCAAGCCACATCTAAAGCTTCACCGGCCACACCAACCACTTCGTCAGGTCGACGGATTTCAATGGCGCTTGCCATGACAGGATATTTCCTATCGGAAGAAACGCAGAAGGTGATGTCCAGTGATACACGACCAATTCCCATAACACTGAAATGACGACAGTTGAAGATGCTGGTGAGCCGGAAAGTCGACAGTCGTGAATGGGCGGCAATACCAAGGCTCGCTCGGACACGGGAACTCCAAATGACTCGTTCGTCCCAAATGGGCCATAAGGCTGAGATATGAGCCTCAACGTAGACGCAAGCAATGGTGGCAGTGCTGATCTAGATAGTGGGTTATCGTCGTCATCCCCAATGGATGAAGCCAAGGTCCTCGGCCCTCGGAAACCGGGAGCTGGTATAGCATCCCCGTTGTAACATTGAATGATTCCTCGAGTGGAAGGAGGCAAAACGACATAGTAGTAGATAGTCCGTTTTCTGGGCCATAATCCCTCGAGTCTCAACGTGGCCCACTGTGATTCTGAGGGCTGCAAAGGGAACATCGGCAGAAAAAGCGATAAGATGCACGATAAGGCGGTCTCTACCGAAGGGAACAGGCCTGGCGGCGATCTGCACATGCAGATTTAGTGTACGGCACTTTCGCCCAATGACGTCTTTAGCTCAGCCATTGCGATGTTGCCTTCAACACGTCTGGCTGCTTTTTGCCAACGCAGTCTCGCAGATGGTTAGCGTCCCGGCCCCAATGTCCGTGAGTCCCCGTTCGTTTCGTTCGTCGAAGCTGTTGCTCCAACTCCATCATGAGCCCATCTTTGGGGAGTCAAAAGACGGGAACTACCTACAAGCACTGCTCGGAGACCGATGTGACAAGTTGAAAGTCTAGAACAAAATGGCCCACCCATGATGATTGTCTGATGTCCATTGTCCACATTGTTTCTTGGGACTCTGTGCCTTTCCACGGCTCACGGGTAGAGACGTCAGTCAGCTCCCGTGATGTCGGCCTTAGGCGGGCGCTATTGACTGCACAGACGACAGGTCGGGTGGGCCTTGTTGAACACACAGGACCAGCAAGAGGAGCGGAGTGTTAGCGCATACAGACAAAATAGCCGTGACTCTTAACATAAGCCGTCAGCGGCTTACAAGCGCTTTGCCTGCAGCGCGGGGCGCGGGCAGGCACCTCCAGGTCTCACATCCACCCACCAGTCCACCAACTGCATCGGTCGTTCCCGCTAGCCTTTTCTTCACAAAGTCCCCGGTCTAAAGTGCGGTGCCCTTCCATTCTTTCAATTCGACTAAGTTCTTGCCCGCGCGTTTCGAGCCAGTGTCTCTGTGACAACATTCAAAGACAACAATCCGGTGATTCTCTGACTTGGTCATCGTCTTGCATTTCGTACGGCCCCCGCTCGAAATTTCGCACATCAGAAGCCCCAGAGAGCGAACAGAAGCCGATACGAACAACAACGGCTGATTCAATCGACCCCTCCAAGAGAAGGCCGTCCGAAAACTATAACCACCCTCTAGACTAGTCTCTACTGTACATCCGAGACTTCAGCGACACCGATACCGTTTTGCGCGATACCAACGATCTAGGCTTCGATACCCGTTCACAGTTCTGCGGTCTTCCGAAAACCGACAATCACCATGCCAAGCTTCCGGCGGAAAATCACCAAACATTTTGGAGATTCAGTGAGCCACCCGCGTTCCGTTCCTTTTACAAGTTCCAGAGGTTCATGATTGTCAAGGCGATGGGAAGCAAGCTGGGTTTGGCGCCGGGGTTGGTGCTTGGTGCTACCTCGATCTGGAGTGACCGAGTAGCCGCCTTCGCCAGAGCGCCACGGAGACGACAGCTTCCAGTCACAATTTGCGGCCAGTTGCCGGTTAATACAATGAAGAGACTGTTGAGCTATTCGAATTGGCCGTCCTTGCCTGTAGGAAGCCGAATTGACGTCGCAGGATGACGAGGTCGCGGGACTAGGCACATCGCATCGCTATTTGTCCAAGAACACTTCTGCTAACACAGACGATCCGTTTAGCTCACACCTTCAAAACCGTACCTCTCCTACCATGACATTCTCCGTATGTGGATCGGTCTGGCATATGTCTGTTGACCTCGATCTGACTTGGGGGTGATTAGTGACGAGTGACGATATCGTCTCGCTCAAATATGACTGGCTTACTGATAACGTATGTCACAATTCACTGTTGTTGTCGCTTTGGTTGCTAACCTGGTTTAGAACATTGCCTTTTGGGAAGAGTATGTACACATTGCCAATACCTCTCTCCCCTTCTTTACTATACCGGGTCCCCCGATCTGACATGCGTACTCTAGATGGCTCGAGAGAGAGGTCCTTCCCAAGTACCCGCGCGCCCACATCGTTCTCCTACGACCTAGCATAACGTTTCTCCTGATGCAAGCCATTGATCTCAAAAGCATTGGCAGCGCGCTACCCGACTTCAAGAAAACGACGCACATTTTCCTGCCGGTCAACGACAGCCGGGACCGCGAGCGCGCCGACGGTGGTTCCCATTGGTCACTGCTCGTCGTGTCCGTCATCGACCGTGTTGCGTTCCACTACGACTCGCTCGGTGGTGCAAACTTTTACGAAGCCCAAAAGTGTACGGACCGTCTCGGCCGGGTACTCGGCATGCCCCTGCGGTTCCACCAGATGGAGGACTCCCCCCAACAGGGCAACAACAGCGACTGCGGCGTCTACGTCTGCATCGTGATGCGCCACCTTCTCATCAAGCGGTTGCTGAACGCCAACTCCAACGAAAAGGTGTCCATGTCCATGGCCAACAAGGTCATCGACAGCGCGGGCGGCCGCAAGGAGATGATGCAGATCATCGAGTCGTTACGGAAGGAGGGCGAGAGGCGACGAAGCTTGAGCCCCATGTCGACATCGTCGAAATCCGGATCGTCAAAGACACCGCCCCGCATTGAGTAGTAGTGCGAGTCAGCGAGTGTGCGATGCGAGTAAGCTAGCTGGCTGTTTGTTGTTGATTGTGTGCGTTGGACAGGTGATATCCCGCCTGTCTCAGAAGCAGGTTTCCATTCACACTGGCACAGAGAAACAAAAAGTTTTAGGATACCTTTGAACGAGAGAGCGCAACCCCATTGGAAGAAGGCTGGAGCAAGGAACGAATGCACCGTCAACGGGCCCCTTCTACTAGCAATCTTCCTGCATCACTGCGTGCAACGGGAGAAGTTTTCTTTTTTTTTTGGTCACAGCGTCGAGATGGACGACCACCCGCGCTGTAGGGGTCATCAGCACAAAGCGCGGCGTCAGACTGACGGAGAGGCGTTAATAGGCGTTAGGGTTCAAGCTACGAGCCATGAAGCACTCAACACCACACATAATCATTCCCAGGGGGAGAGAGGCATGATTGAAAAAAAAAAAAAAAAAAAAAAAAAAAAAAGAAACCAAGTAAATCATGATTCCGAAAGGATGAGCTCTCCCGTGGCTTGGTTGAGAGCCCGGGGTGCTATGACGCCCGAACTTTATAGGGAATATCTAGCATAGGACGGGAAATATTTGCATTATGGCATTGTAGCCTATTTTCAGGCGTATGTATATGGCTTAACAAACGTCGTCCTTCTTTTTTTTTTTCTTTTTTTCTTCTTCTCAGGGATCGCTGTACTTGAGGTACTCGTAATCATGGCTCTTTATGTCTCACATTCTTCCTTGGATCGCAATGTCGTCTCGCTCAAAGTGCATGGAACGAACAGGAGCAGACGAATGTATACTGTTTAGTCTACCTAGAAAATCGAAGCGAAAAAATGATACAGATTTGGTACATGTATGCCTCTCCAACGCCGCCAAATTCCCAACAACAAAGTGATCTCAAAATGACAAGGGGACATTGACGGACACGATCATGCCGTCTTGCCCAAGAAAGCAGGGTTCTGCTCCATAGTAGCAGAGATGAACCCCCTCAGCGCCGCCCACCTATTCGTCGTCGCCGGTTGTTGTGTCGTCACCTGTGCCCCCTGTGTCTGTGTCGGCTGCTGCTGCTGCTGTTGCTGCTCAACCTCCATCGCGGGCGCCGCCGCCGCCGGTTCCTTGACCGTCGCCAACTGCGCCAAACTCCTCCCAAACCGATCCATCTCCGTCTTAACCACCTTTTCCTTCCTCTTCAACGCCCCCGGCCGTGTCTTCAAGCTCTTATGCCTCACCCTCCCCATCGCTTCCTGCTGCGCATCCATCGTCTTGCCGCTCTCTTGGTCCTCCCTGATCTCGTTGCTGATTTCGCCCAACACATCGCCCAAGCTCTCCAGCGTCGTCACCAGCTTTTTCGAGGGACGCCTCCGCTTGAGTTTGCGAGAAGAGCCAGAGCCAGATGAACCGGGAACGGTCTTGGCGATCCGGGACACAAAGGCGTTGTGCTTGATGGTGCGCCTGTCCTTTTTCGAGTCGATGAAGGAGTCGGACACCACGTTGTTCTCGCGGTGGAGCTTGCGCGGGAGGAGGGGGTCGGCGAGGCGCTTCAGGGCTTTTTCGCGGGCCGAGAGGCGTTTGCCTGGGGTGGGGGCTGTTGGGGCCTGTGGTGGCGTGGTCACAAGGTGGGTTAGTCTACATTACTTACAGTAGTTGGTGTCGCCAGATAAGGAGGGAGGGGAGGAAATGGAGTTTGGGAGGTTGTCTTTCGTTGCGCAAGGGGGGCGCTGGGAAGAATGAATGAATGGAAGGTGGGATGGGTTGGGGACTTGGTTGCTTTGGTCGGTGGATTGTTGGGGAGAGTAGACGAACCATGGCTGTTTATGCTTATTCGAACTAACTGTTTGGTCTCGATGTACTGGTACGATGTGATGTAAGGAGGGCGAGTGCAAGTTGGTTTTAAGAGACGATGATGCAGATGCTGGCAGGGTTCAAGATGTGGACTGAATGGAGTTGAACGACGTGCCCGCGTACCTCGACTGACCACAATTGCTTCCCCAGGATTGAGTGATGGGCAGAATTGACTTTTGAGTGGAGCCGGGAATCGATAACGGAGGGACGTGAACGTGCCAATTCCTCACCGCCTACGCCTCCGCTACAGGGGGCCGAGCTGTGGGCCAAGAAGTTGAACTGGAGGGCTGCAGCAGTGGTCAGTGGGGTTGATTCAGCCCTACGATTTTATCATTTCGTTTCCCTTTTCCTCATTCAATTTCACATGATTGCATCTGGAAGAGATAGACAAGGGAATCAAGCCATATATCAAAGAGGCAGAAGCTCAATGCTAGGTTCATAAGTGCCGAAATTTGATCTCGCGATACCTGCCCCGCACTCGCTACCGACCTAGGTATCACTGACACGCTAAGGTAACTGGGGACTTTTATGTATGTATCGCACTCACAACGTTTCAAATCATCTTGCCCCAAACACAACAAGATGCAGAACGGCGGTGCCAGCTCAGATCAAAATGGCTCAATCAGCTCTGTGCCTCGGGACACGAGCCGGCCTCTCACAGAAGAAGAGCTCGATAGATACTCCCGTCAGATGATTGTACCTGGAATGGGAAAAGAAGGTGAGCACTTCGTCCCCAACGTTACTTTTCGGCCAACCGTTCGTTACCCCTGAACCAAAGTAAACAAACCATATCTGACTAACACCCCCACCCTATCTGTCCCCAGCTCAACTTCGTCTTATCAACGCCAAAGTCCTCATCATCGGCGCCGGCGGCCTCGGCTGCCCCGCCGCGCAATACATTGCCGGCGCCGGCATCGGCACCATCGGCATCGTTGACGGCGACACCGTCGAGCGTTCCAATCTGCACCGACAAGTCGGCCACTCCACCTCTCGCATCGGGCAGTCCAAAGCCTCGTCCCTCATCACCCACCTTCGCGGCCTCAACCCACTCCCCACCTACGTCGCTCACATCACTCACATCACCCCACTCAACGCCGCCGATCTGATCTCACAATACGACCTCATCCTCGACTGCACCGACAACCCCGCCACCCGCTACCTGATCTCCGACGTCTGCGTGCTCCTCTGCAAACCGCTCGTCTCCGCCGCCTCCGTGCAAACCTCGGGGCAAATCATTGTCCTCAACTGCCCGCCTACTCCGCAGGGTCAACTCGATGGTGGCCCCTACCCGCCTTGCTACCGGTGCTGCTTCAAGAAACCGCCACCGGCCAACGCCCAGCTCTCGTGCGGCGAAGCAGGCATCTTGGGTCCCGTGGTAGGACTGATGGGCGTGGCGCAGGCGGGGGAGGCCATCAAGATTCTGGCTTCTGCGCTTCACATTCCTACTACTACTACCTCTCCGCCAGCTCAAGGGGTGCCGCGGGCGCCCGTGCCCGTGCCCGTGGTGGAACCTACGTTGCTGCTGTACTCGTACTCGCTGACTTCTTTCCTGTCGCCCTTCACTTTCCGTGCTTTGAAGATGGCGCCGAGAAAGAAAAACTGCTTCGCTTGTGGCGAGGGAAGCAAGCAAAGGTTGACGCTGGAGGGGGTGAAGAATGGAGAGCCGAATTATGATTTTTTCTGTGGGTTGGGTGGTGGCGGGCCGGAAAAGGGGGTGTTGTCAGAGGAGGAGAGGATCACGCCTAGGGAGTTTGTGGAAAGTGTACAAGGAAAGGACGGCAATGGGAAAGGAAAGAAGTATGTGGTGCTGGATACGAGGGAGAAGGAACATTTCAGCTTTGGGAGCATCGAGGGGGCAGTTAATCTGCCGTTTGGTAAGTTATTGAGTAAGGCCGCACAGTTGAAGCGGAGTGGGGAGACACCCAAGGTAGGTGATATTCTACCGCCGGAATTAAAGGTCCACGACGGAGATGGAGACGAGGACATCCCCATATACGTGGTCTGTAGAAGAGGGCTGGACTCGCAGGAGGCGGTGGAAAAGTTGAAGGAGATGGGACTTGATAAAGGAGGGAGCAGGAAGATTGTGGATATTGCTGGGGGAATGAAGGCTTGGAAGGAGCAGGTTGACCCAAGTTTCCCGTATCTATAACCACAGTGTGTCCGGTCTTTGGAGGAGATAGAGTCTAGGATATAAGGTCTGCGGCGGCGAGTTCCTCCGCTGGTGACCAAGAGATACCAAATATATATTTACATATACATATTGAACACAAAATCTCCATGTCAGTCGGGGGAGACTAAGCACGGAAGAAAATGGTTCTTGAGTGACTTATACATAGCCAGTCGTCATGTCCCCGACGAATGCCCCTGCGGTATCTATCCTCGTACATCCCACGCGACCCGACATCAAGTCATCATGTCATTGCTCTTCATCCCTGGCTGCTTCCCAGGTGTTAAGCACAACGCAAATTTACTACTACCCGATCGATACGCTCAAACAAAGGTAGTGCGCTTCTTGTTGAAGGCCCTCTGGTCCTTGAGCCATTGTCTGTAGCCAGCAACGCTGGAGATCTTCTCGCCGTAGAAATCGGGAACTAGGTTCCATTCATGTTAGCCCAATTGGTTCGTACTTTTCCATTTTATATCCGCAGTCTTTCCCTTCTGCTTCATCCTGAGACAAATTGCAAAAAGGAAAAAAAAACAAAAGCACCTACCAGGGTTACCCATAGAGCTAGCGCTAGGATCAACACGGTGCTTCTTGATCCTCGCAAAGAACTGGCCCTCCTTGATCTCCATCTGACCTCTGTACTTGCTCTTCAGCGCGTTGAACACCATGCCGCCCATGGCAGGCCCCATCAGCCACCCCAGCGCACCGAAGCTGGCCGTCATCAGACCGACTGCAAACATGGGCTCGAGCGGCACCTGCGCTACCATGGCGTCGGCCACACCCGTGCTCAGAACCGCGCCTCCGGCCCCCGACGTGATCAGCGTCATGATCACACTAAAGGCCAGCTGCACCCTCCGCCTGGTCTTGCGCAGCTTGAAGAAGGTGTTCCAGTCCAGCACGGGCTCCCCGGCATGGGCGGCTGATTGCGCCGCGGCGGCGGCTTCGGCAGCGTTGGCGTCGAGCTCGGCATCGGAGCGCGGGCGAGTGCTGGAGGAGGAGGAAGAAGAAGAAGAAGAAGCCCTACGAAGCTGCTGCTGGGCCTGCTGGGCTTGTTGTTGGGCGCGGAAACGGAGGACGAGGGCAGAAGGTGACGTTGAGAGAGGGCGCACAGAGGTTGGTTGTGGAAGCTTGGTGTTCATGGAGAAGGGCGAGCAAGGGCAGGCGGTACTGCGGAGGAGCATGGGCTGGAGGGCGCCGGAGGACCGGCTGACGCCCGCGCGGAGCATCGTCGTTGCTGTTGAGCTAAGCATTGTGTATCTGATGTGTGTGTATCGACAGAAGAACCGATCGAGTCGTCGTCGTTAGGGTGAGAGTTGTCTCGATTTCGAAGCTTGGCGTAGAGTTGAGAGCTCAAGTCCCGGTTAGGTGAACAATGGATCGAAGTGCGTAATTTGGTGGGGTGGGGATGGACGAGGCACGGTCTTTCGACAAAGTTCGCTGTGATGCAAGTGCCAGTGGGCTGTTTTTAGCGGCTGTGAACTGCTGCAGCTACCTGTAGGTACGTACTGGGGCTTGCTGTGCAGCAGCTCCCGTCTGGGGTAGGTACCTCTAGGTACCTCTAGGTTGCCCATGGAACCGGCTGGTACCCCAGACAAAGATAAGATAAGGGCCATCGCCAAGGGAACTTCCCTTGTGAACTCCCGATTGATGTCTTGCGACAAGTTTGGTCAGGGGGGCGAGGACTGCGATGTAATTGTTGGTCTACTGCTCAACACCCAATGGTTTAGCACCTGTTGAAGATAACTCCAAGGTCGTGACTCCGGGCTGCAATATTACCTAGAAATGGCAAAAGAAATAATAAAAAAAAGTAAGTAAAAGAGTTGAACATCAGTAAACTCGTAGTAGAACGAATTCAAATAGTACTTTTACAATTATAGTTTTTAGTTATTTGATTATGAAATAAAGTTAGATATCTGCTTATTGCCTAGCTAGCTTATAAGATTAGTACAGCGTTCTTGGCACTACAGAAGTTAAATACGTATAGTATAATAACCCGACATAATCCGGCCTTGGCGCCCAGTTATTTAAACCTAACGATCGACGCGCTGGATTAGCAGCACCACGCCAACTTGACAATCAACGTGGAAGCAATCATCACCCGAAACACATCACGACATGGCGACTGACAAGCTTTGTCGAGGCGCACTTTGCAAGTAAACCGTCAGTGTCCCAATGGCGCATCTCGAGGAAATACCGGCGGTCATCTTCCTGCCCTCACGCGACAAGTCTCGCCTTCGGCCCCTTCCTCCACAGCTGCGCGGGCCAACCTCGCTGGGCGCGTCGCACACGCCCACTTGAACCTACCTCTAACCACCGCCTCCAAACCATTCAGTTCCACATACCATCTTCCTAAACTGCGCAATGGCCGGCAAGCCTGTCACCGGCCGTCCCAAGACGACTATCGAAATACCTCTCCCTTCTATCAAAAAGTACACCCGTGGCTCGGGTCCACCGCCGCCTCCCATTACTCTCGCGCCGCCTCGAGATTCGACCGCATACATCATCGACCAGTTTGTCCTGCCTGTGCTTAAGGACACGAAGCCAGACTCTCGACGGCGTATTTTTTACCATATTGGATTTACCGACATCCCGGCTGCTAGGCTTCTGGTCCCATGCAACGAAGTCCTTGATTACGTATCCCCGCGCGAGTTGGAGGAATGGGAGTACGATGCTCTCCAAATTAAGGAAACGGATAAGGCTGTGGAAGCTGAGCAAAGGCGCAAGAACCAGGAGCAAGCTCCCGCTAAGAAGAAGCCTGGTCGCCCTCCAAAGGCCCGCTTGAACGAGCCAGCGCTTGACGCACCCGCGGAGCCGGTCATATCGTTGCAAGAGGGGGACGTCCTGTTGGCCAAGCAGGAGGCTGTTGGCGGCCCCTCGTTAGCTACTCCACAAAAACGGAAGCGGGTCGAGATACCCAGGTATGATGATTCCGACGAAGCGGCGATCCATCTCCAACTACAGAACCAGTCACCCGTTCCCAGCGAGGTAGAGGATAGCGGCACGGACCTGGAGGGCTACGATTCCACTGATCCTCTGTCGGCCGATCTAGGTCCCAAGGTTACATCTTATTCGCGAGGTAATAGCTCAGGGTCGTCCGCGCAACAGCCTGTGGCCGGGCCATCCAAGCCAACAGCAACAAAGCCAAGTGTCTCGAGCAACATTGCCTCGCGTCCGTCATCGAGTGTCGTTTCCACCCCAGGAAGAATTCATCCAATGTTTGCCCGCAGCATTGAGGTAGGAAGCATCTCGGTCAGTGGACATGGCAGCCAGAAAGGGGCAGGCCAGAATGGGGTAGGTCCTTCGCGTGGCTTTGGAGGAATAAATGCGGAGGCCAATGCGCGAGCTTCTCCGTCTAGAGACAACAGCACACGTCAGTTCAAAGCGGTTCCTAAAGCAGCAGTACTTCCTTTTACGCACCCAACACAAATTACGCCGATTTCTTTCACGCCTCTTGCAGCTCCCATTGCAGTCTCTAGACCGATAGTCACTTCTGACTCTCTATCCAAGCAGATTGAATCTTCCAGCGCAAGGAAGCGTCGAAAAGACGAGCAACCGAAACCGGGCAGAAAGCGCAAGAAGTCCCACATTGAAGAGCCCACTGATTCCTGGGTAGTCAAGGAACTACTCGACGACCAATGGGTAACCGAACACGGCGTCAAGGTTCACAAGTACCTGGTCCTCTGGGAAGGCAACTGGCCCCCTGACCAGAACCCGACATGGGAACCTGAAGACAACATTGATGACCAGGGCCTCATCAAGACATACCTGAAAAAGAAGGAAAGCGGGATGCTAAAAGCCCCCAAGAAAACACAGCGGTCCATGCTGTCGTATCTCTCGCAGCCTCAGTACTCGAGCGTTGCTGAAGCATTCGAAGGCGATATCGACGAACTACAGCCAGAAGCTGCAGCTGTGACACCGGAAAGTGATTCGGATGACGGTGATGAGCTTTTGGTGACGGAAGAGCCTGTCGCCAAGACACAGAAGAATGGGAAAGGAGAGAGTAGCAGTTTTACCTCGTTCGACTCGAAGCTGGAGAAGTACCAGAAGACATTTTCAAGGTGATGAGGAAAATGCTCGGGCGCATGATTGGAGTGCTAATGGGCACGCACTTCCTTTTGCTGGAGAAGTTTGCTTGAAATATACTACGTTCTTGGGATGAACCTAATGGAGTACCCTATGGGCAGAGTGATGGCTCGCTGACATCGTTGTTTCGCGGCTATCGAACCCAGAGGATCGCAAGCCATGCCGCGATCTGATACTATGTCGCTATGTTCCTGTCCCGCCAGTTTTCATCCCACCAACTCCTGGTAGAATGGATAGAGGAGACTGTTTGGACGGTGATTCGGGTGGTATCAAAGAAGGTTGGATGCATGAAGCAATATGTTGGAGCTGGCGGGAGCGGCAATGGGCAAAATAGCTCGGTTGGCATAAAGAACCCACAGCGGAGGACGAGTACGGACAGCTAGAGTCGAGACCTTGGGGTGCCGGTATCTGTATTTTTATTGCACATAACACCAACCGCTACTAGCTTCAGCGAATCACAACATTACCATCAACTTTTCCGTGTTTTCCACCTATCCAGACGTGTCCGACGGGTGTGCTGTGTCTAGAGGTACCCTTGTTCTGGACACATGGAAATCATCATGATCTATCATGTTCAAGTTACGACAATACCTCTTTACAGCTTTCACCCTTTAGACATATATACCTCTATCCTCCATTATCGGCACCATCCACCTCCAATTCCATACATCCTCATTCTCATTCATCCCAGTGCTCATCACCATTATAGTCCTCCATGCCTACGTGTTCCCCCAAATCCGTCCAAACCTCGTAGCAATCAAGAAGCAGTGCGTCGACCCAGCAATGGCATAGACGTCGTCATATCCCTCTTGCAAGCGCCGTCTACCTTTCCACGGACTGGCCCCATGATTCCTACTTGCACCTTCCGCAGTAGGTACGGTACCTACGTAGGTACCTAACCTGAAGAACACACCTCCCCGAACAGGCTGGCGAGCTTCGTTCAGTTCTTGCCTGATTCCGACTCAAACTTTGTGCCATGTATGTACCTTAGAGATACCTAACTGTGCGGCCAAATGCAACAAGTCCTCTAAAGTCGATGGCCACTTGTATGTGCTCTAGCGAGCGGAAGAGCGCGTGTCAGTGTGCGTGATAGGACACCCTCCTCCGCCACCAGTCAGTCAGTCCTCGGACTCCAGTCTGCGACTCGGGCTCCTCAGCAAGCATGGTGCCTGCTATACTAGGTGATAGTTTTGTAACCTTTAGTTATCCATCAAGTCAAAGGGGGTTGTTGTCTGGTTGTTGGGTGTTGCTGGACGTGCTGGCTGTCGCCCTCTCTCTTCCCTTCATTGGAGCCACCACCACCACCACCACCACCACCACCAGTAATTTCCATCTTTGGCAGACGCTGATATTTGATCCCGGGCTTAATATAAACACAAAAGTGGAGAAGTGAGGAACGGGATTAGTAGCTGACGATGAGGAGGGGGAGAATGAGTGAGGTTGATGATCTGAGAGGAAAAAGAAGGGGGTTGGGGAGGAGAATTGAGATTGGGGTTGTCCTCGTTGGTGATAAGTGATTATTTCGTGTCATTGTTCTCATTCATGTGATTTATTGTCGGCCAACGCCCAACACCTAGAGATAGATAAGCACCCTGGTTCAGCTTTGGCACATGATGTGAACTCTGGCAATATGTCACTTGGGAGAATGTGGCACAATCAGATAATGAGCTTCTAAAAAGGACGTGTTGTTTGGCCAGATTTATCGAGGTTGTTGCAATTACTTTGTCCACCACATCGCAACGTCGTGACTTTGGGACTATTCCCTAACATATTTATATCACCCACTTGCCCATTCCTCGAACGCCAACGCAAGTCTGTCCATTAATCCTCCACTTTGTGTATTGCGCAGTACATGTCGGGGAAATCGTCGCGAAATAGGAACCATACAGCTCTACAGGTAGGTAGTTATTCGACGTGCCGTTGGATGTGAAGGTATATTTAGGAGGAAATTTGATGCCGTTCGGTTCAATAGTGATATTTTGTCAACCTGGTGAATGCCCAACATCTATCGCAGCTTCGCCTCCCCTTTAATTCAAACTTCCCCTGCAGGTTCTACGAGGATTTCCCCTAATCTTTACTCCACACCGAACACTTCCAGACTTATCGTCACTTTTACGCCCATGGTTTCATTACGTTGTATAGAGAATCGTCTTGATTCGTGGTGAAAGAATGCCTTTCGTCGAAGACACCAAGGCCAACGTCTCTGACAGTAGGGATATCGTCGAAGTGAAGAGAGAGGCTGAGTATCGCGTAGCTCAAGCCCAGCCCTGGACGGCGGGCCCCCAGATGCCGATTACCATATCGTAATGGTACGTTGGGCTCGGGTGGTTGTCCTGCCAGCCGTGCTCGTAAAGAGCCTCCCGAACGAGCCTATTGCCGAGAGTAAGATCGATGAGGCATAACACCCTGCCCCGCTCGACGTTCCAATTGTCGCGACAGGTGTCGCACTCGCGCTGCTCGGGACTCATTTCATCAAGCACCAAGTGGTGCAGAAGGGAAGCCGCTCTGAGATACTGGCGGAGGGCAGTATCCCACATCTCAAAGTTTTGGTGGCCATCTAGCTCCACCAGACCGAACGGGAGGTGATAGTAATTAATCACGTAAACGGGTTGATCGGGGGCAGCCATTGTCACTTCTGCCGCTTGGCTGATGCTTGCTTGCTTTGGTGAAGTAGTAAGGTTGGTGATGAGGTATCGAGAGAAGAACGAGGACGCTTGACCTCGGTGTTGATTGAAATTCTGTGAGGAAAATCTGATATTTGCGCGCGTTAGCTGGCTACTGTACTTACAGTAGGGGCATCGATGAGGGCATCGCTTGTTTGCTTAGTTAAACGAAAGCACGAGCAAGAGTGACAGATGAGTAGCCAGGGCAAGAGTTAAATAGGTAGAAAAGGCGAGTCCTGTCATGCTGGGTTGCTTACATTGCACTGGTAGATGCCGGCTTGTGGTCCAATCAATGATGGGTTCTGACCTTGAAGCTTTGAAGGGTGAAGGACGATGTGGGCTTATAGGTGTAGATCTGCGTTACTGAGGAGAAGACTCGATGTGTCTTTCTTGCAAAAGTCAGGTCTGGTCGTGAAGATAGTGTTGTTGTTTGTGCGAGAGGAAAAGCTTCGCGCGGCGGGGTATTTGACCTGAGTGTCTTCAATGGGAGAAGGGGGGAGGGGAGCAAAGCGGAGGGCAGGCAGAAGAGGGAGCGTACCTCGGGGCCCACCATTAAACTTTCAACCACTTTCATTTCCTATTCTCGGTATCTGTACTCTTCCAGTTGTGGCACTTGCTTACGATGTCACATACGTCAGGGAGATGGGGCTAAGGCTAGTTATTCATACTCTTGAACTTTCAGTCTCATATGTGGCTTTCTAGGTTGGAAACTACCAGTATATAGTGTCAAGACCAACGTGAATTGAAGGCCACCACTGGCACAATATTGTCCATATCAGACTAGGATTTCATCTCAGACACTTAGCTCCGGTCTTTCCACCGGCCTCCAGTTAACAGAAAATTTGCACATATGACATGACTACCCGAAAGTTGACACTTCCCCCAATGATACATGTATCTGTTCGTAAAAAAAAAAGGACAGAAAAATTCCTAGAGAACGGCCAATGTAACGAAACATGCGAGAAGGAACGGATCAGTCAACGTAATCACTATCTGAGTCATAGTGTGACGACACCTCGATGACCTCCTGAGAAATATCAGACAGTATCTCGCCAGCAGAAGCCTGCTTCTGCTGCTTCAAACCGAACATGGCGTTATCATCCTGCTTCATAGCTTGAAAGGCGGGTTCAGGTTCGTCCGAGACTCGTTGAGCATCAGACTGTCTGCTCGGAAAGCCTATCTCGTTGCGGAGATTCTCAATGAACTCATCTGCTTCCGCATCGATCATCTGGAGCTTCGTGGTCACGTCGACAGAATGTCCGATCTGTTCGTATAGCTGTGTCCTGAAAAGTTCCACAAGGTCGTCCTTCTTTGGGACTGGATCCTCTTCTTCGGTCGTCGCGCGTGAAGATTCTTCAACGTATTCTCTCAGGCGCTCATCACACAACCGATTCAACATATGCATTTTTTTGACAAGTTCAGGCTTACGGGCACTGGCCAGTATCTTCGAGATGTCAAATGACTGCAGTTGCTCCTGCAGGTGTCGGACGTCCTGCAAGGCTGTGTCGAACATGGAGTACAACCTTTTGGTTGCGGCTTCGTGGTTATCAACAGTGGTTTTCCTTTCAGTTTCATGACAAGTGTTCATAAGCTCAAGTAGCAGCACTGAATTCTCCAGGTAGTCCTTGATTATGTCGTCCACAACTTCTTCACTCGGCTTAAGTGCGCGACGTAGCATCTATAGAAATATCAAGGTCAGGACATCAAAGATCACCAAAGAGGCTCATGGGTGGTGGAACTCACCATTCCTATCTTGTGTAAGATCGCATATGTAGAGTTATCCTCTGTCTCTCTCCTCCAGACCTCTCCCGGGCTCGTTGCTCTGCTTTGCTCCAATGGCGTCGCAGCACTCCATTGACTTTGCGGGCGCTGAACTGGCGTTTCTTGGTATTCGTTTGTAAGATTGGCAGCATGCGGCAACGAGTAGGCGAATTCAGATTGCTGAGCGATTGTCTGGACAGGCAACTGATCGTGAGATGGCTGTTTGCGAAGTGTGGGAGCTGTGTTGCGATGCAAAACTTGGTCTTTGAACGTCTCCAAGCCATTGTGGAACATGTTCCTAGGCGACCTTGGTGCCGCTCCAGGTTCTTGTTCATCGTCATAAACAGGATCTTGATCCATGAACAAAGGAGAACTAGAGAGTTCAGAGTTAACGCCATGATGCTTTTGTCCACGAAATGTAGGTTGAAGTACGGGAACTGCCTCCTGCGCCTGTTCCAGGTCGAGAATCTGGTGTTGGGGTCCCCTCTGAGCCAACCTATCCCACACATGAGCGACATGTGAAGGCACAATGTCTTTGGGCGCTGGCGAAGAGACAGCATCTCTCGAAATACGTCTGGGTGGTTCATTGACCACGTCATGTACGAGGGCTGCTTGCTCGCGAGATGGCCTCTGCTCATATTGTGTGACCGCCATCAGATTGGCAGTTGTCTTAGCAAGGAACGCGTCTTCAGATGTCGGCTGGGAACTGAATTGCTGTATTGCCTGGTCTTGGTAGATGGGCTGCGTGTCGATCTTCTGAGTGCTCTCGTGAGGGGGCTGCAACATTTCCTCCAGCTGATTCGAAGTTTGGACTCCAGTGGTTGCCGAGTCTTGCTTTTCCACTCTGTTGTGATCGGAAAGCACCGACTCTTCCGGCTCATTGGGAGTCTGAAGCTTGTTACTTGCCGGGATGTGCTTCTCAGTTCTGTTATCATGGGGAAAGACTTCCTCCTCGGGCTCAGCTGGAGTTCGAATATTTCTGTTTGCTGGCCTGGGTCTTGCTGCCTCACTCTGTTTGGTAGTAGGTTCGCCCTGGGCTGAACTGGCTTGCTCAAGGCGTGGGACCTTGGAAGGCTTGGATGAAAACCCTGATGCTGCCTTGTATCGTGTATCCGAGCCACTCGTTTCCAAAGTCTCGGTCGCATGTGGTCGCGCCTTTCGCTTTCTAGGTATGGGGGGAATTGGGCCACTCTTCGATTTCTGGCTGTCCTTCTCGACTTCAGGCCTCGAAGGGGGAGGAGTCGTCTTCTGAAGCTTCTGGTGAGCATTGAGCTGAAAAATCCGAGGGGATCTCCGAAGAGCAAGCCCATCATGGGGGGACGTAGAGTCGGTGGACTTGTCAGGTTCGGTCGGCGAGGTTGAGCCAGCACCTTTGCTGGGCTTGGCCTTTGGCTTAGCTTGGGACTGACGGGTCTTTGTAGGTCTTCTGCGGGAAGAGACAGAGTTCCATGGCATGTCGGGGGCTAGATCGTCGGCGGAGAGAGGTGTTCTGTTCTGAGTTTGGGCAGTGGCAGTAGGCTGGGCCTTGTTTTCGGGCTGTGGTGGTGTCTCCGTACTCGGATTGGGATCATGCTTCTGAGTTGGCTCCCAGCTGTCGGGGAGCATATCCGCCAACGGATCCCTCTTCCTGGGACTCGATTCAATCATGATGGGTTTGGGAAGGGAACCAAGATAGGACAGTCCATTGACATCGGAAAACGCTGTGAGTCTTGAGGGGCTTCTAGCACGGCGTTGAGAGGAGAGGACTGTCCAGAAATCGCCTCCGTCAGCCCGTGTCAGGTCGGCAGTGCTCTCGTGGCTTGGAGGTAACCACTGCTCCATGGCGGAAGGACGATGACGAAGCGCGGAAGAACTGCCTGTTCTCGATTGCCAGGTTGATCAGATGCGTCAATTCGAAATATTGTGAGAATCTAACCCATTTGGATACGAGAACCGATGGACACTGGGACAACAGATTTGGTCAAAGACACATCATCGAAGATTGTGCGATGTGCGCATCGAGAGGGCAAAACAGCCTC
Source organism: Neurospora hispaniola (assembly GCF_033458365.1). NCBI lineage: Eukaryota > Fungi > Ascomycota > Sordariomycetes > Sordariales > Sordariaceae > Neurospora > Neurospora hispaniola. Next base: position 3,074,421 of record NW_026944407.1, on the reverse strand, counting down.
TTGACCTACTCATTCCTTCGCGCCTTCCCATTCTTCTTGGAGGCATCCGGGAGCTCGACCACGAAGGAAGGAACGGCCGAGAGACATTTGTAACATTCTCAATCGAGGGAAAAGATAGTGACGCATCGACTGGAAATCTATACTTCTAACGCCATTCGAATCGTGTAGTCAACACCTCAGATCGACGATGTAGGTGGTGGCATCATGCTGGGCCGCGGAAGCCGTCTCACCCCTTGAACTACCAAGAGATGGTCAGGTGGCCCGAACGCAATCCGTGCAATCTTAACGGAAGCACCGCGCTTCGCAGCCCTCAACGTAATACCCTGATGATTTTACGGAACGAAACGCAACCGGGGAGCACTCGGACTTCAGATAGCCATGATTGCCGAGCGGAGGATGGTAGTCCAAGCGGGACGGAGTCTCGGGAATCATTGTCGCTACGTAGATTGCCCCGTTCCGATTCGGCATGGTGAATGAGGTGGTTATGTATTGTCCTCCCATAGTGCACATACCTACGCCATAAGGTTGCATTCGATAAGCTTCCACCAATCAGAACGATTAGTCAGCAGCGGTGCTTCCCGGATTGTAAATCCAATCCGACGGCAACATACGACCTTCCTTCAACCACAAACGAATCTGTCATCCCATCTTTTGGTGCCTTTGATCTTGGATCTTGTATACTTCAAGATCATCCAACGCCCATCTTTCGCCATTTTCATTGCAATCACGTCTTTGACGGCCTCCTTCTGATTGGTACATCTTTTCCATCCCTACTGATCTGTCACCACCTGCGCACGGGCGATATCCCGACCCAGGCCACCATGTACTCCCGGAAGGACTACAACGCGACGGAATGTGGCATGTACGCCAGAGATGATAAGGATACAACGTCCGCAACGCTCAAACATCTCGAATACCTTCCATCCTCTACCTCCACTGCGAAACCATCCGTATCCTTAATTCCACGGACCTCTCGCGCCCGCCTATCCCAACCAGACGTCTCACCCAGTCCCTTCCCCGATGAACCGATCCCAGTACCCGCTGTGGCGGATGTGGGCAAACTCCCATCATCCAGCACCGTCCTATACCTTGCCTATGGCTCCAACATGTGCGCCGAAACCTTCCTCGGCATGCGCAAGATCCGTCCCCTCAGCCAAGTAAACGTCTCGGCGCCTTCGATCCGTCTGACCTTCGACCTGCCCGGTATTCCTTACCTGGAGCCCTGCTTCGCCAACGTCGCTTTGCGGAAGCTGCCCAAGAAGCCACCAGTGATTCCTATCCCGCCTGTCGATCCGCCCCATCTTCCATCTCCGGGACCCCAACCACCGGCCCAGGGAAACCCGGGGGGGAAAAGTGCAGACTCGGATTGGAACATGGACACGGGCGGTCTTATCGGCGTAGTCTACGAAGTAACAGCAGAAGACTACGCCCGCATCATAGCGACCGAAGGCGGCGGAGCCAGCTACCACGAGATCTTGGTCCCCTGCATCGAACTGCCTGCGCCCGTTCGGATCCCCGAACATCCCCGCCCGGACTTGCCCAAACCTTTTCTGGCGCGGACGTTGTACGCTCCTCAGGTGCCTGATCTCCCCGACGATGGCAACGATCCTAAGCACCCCTATCCTAAGCCTCCCGGAGGCTTGGATTCTACTATTACCGGCGGAGACTCCGACCCCAAAGACCCCAAAGAACCACCAAACCTTCCCCCCAAATGGCGCCAGGCGTTATCTAAACTCCTTCTCCCCATACACCGCCCCCAAACTCCCCCAACTCAACCTTCCCTCCGCTACCTTACCCTCCTCCGCTCCGGCGCCATCGAGCACGAACTCCCGCCCGCTTATCAGTCCTACCTAAACAACCTCGAACCCTACACGGTCACCTCCACCCGGCAGCAACTTGGTCGGCTGATATTCATGGTCGTCTGGATGCCGCTTTTCTTCATTGTGTTGAAGTCTACGAAATGGGTTGCTGATGATAAGGGCAAGGTTCCGGGGTGGGTTGCGGGGATGATGAGCGTGATGATGCATTTCGTTTGGGGGAGCTATGATTTTGTATTCAAGCCGGTTTTTGGAGAGGGGGAGAGGACGGTTCATGAGGGTGATGGAAATGATGGTGATAACGGTAAGGGTGGAGAGGAGAAAAAGGGGTGGGTGAATGGCCGAAAGAGATCGGGGTCTTGGTTGAGTAGACGAAGAAGTGAGATGGTAGTTGATGATGAGGAGAAGAGGTGTTTGTTGGATAATCTTGTCGAGGATTCTGAATGAGAGATCCGGGAAAGGGTCTGGTTTGATTGCATGGTTTAAGGCTTAATTTTGGGGTCGTTGCACTCTGCACAGTTTACCTGGATACTATATCGACGTGGTATGTAATACAGGAAAAAAGGTTCCATTACGCCCTAAGCTAAAGACACCGTACACATACCAAATTAGGCTACACCATCCCGCGAGGAAGGATCTTCTCCTTGGATGTGTGAATGATTTTATGTTCCTCAATGGTATCCGACACGCTATTGGCACGCATAAAACCGACCCCGTATACATGATGAACTCAAATGCCGTTCCCCACACCTTGGAACAATGGAACTCCCCTGACAACAGGCTCGATGCACTTTAAAAAACCCAAAGTACCTAAACCGCCGTAAAACGCCCCATGATCGCAACCCGAACCGATATTTGCATCTCTTTTCCATGTCTCTTTTACTTGAAAAGCTTGGGAATCTCCTCCACCTTGATTTCCTGGTCGATGATGCGTTCAACAGCCATGAAGACGGGGTAACGCTCCTCGGCGCCCTTAGCACGGAGGAAGCTGCTGACCTCGCGGGTAGTGGAGATACCCTGCAGCTTCTGTCCGTTAAGCTCCGTCTTCTCAACCTCCTCAATGGGCAGGTTGCGCTCCACGGCCAACTTAGAGCACCTCCAGTTGCGGGCGGAAGTGCAGCTCACGATCATGTCACCCCAGCCGGCACTTTCCTCCCAGAAGGTCCTGGGTTCGATCTGGCCGGGGAAGAACTCGTTGGCGAAACGAATAATCTCCTGCATGCCACGGCGCATGACGGCGGTCTTAGCAGTCATGTTCCAGCCGTGTCCCTCGACATAGCCGCAAGCAATGGCGACAATGTTCTTGAGCGCACCAGCCAGCGAGACACCGACAATGTCTGACACCATGGAGACAGTGAAGTAGGGGCGGCTGAAGAGCAGCGACCACTCATCGTGATCCAGAGGAGGGTAGTCGAGCGGCAACGGCGTAAGTTGCTTGGTGTGATCGTTAGACTCGCCGTTGCCGACCGGCCTGCCGTTCTCGTCGCGCCTGTCAACCAAGGGGGTGTTGTAGGCAATGGTGGTCTCGCACCACTGCTCGTTGGCAATCTCGCTGGCAATGTTGGCACCGCTAAGGGCACCACAGTAGATGTTGAGAGCGTCGCTGACGTAGTTGCAAATAAGCTCGATCTTGTCGTCGGTGACGGAGACACCCTTGATGCAGCTGATGCCGCGAGCATAGGGCGCAATGTGGTCCTTGATCTGTCTGCAGATGTTGCCAATGAACTCATGGGGAAGATTGAAGATAAGGATGCTCGAGTCCTTGACGGCGTCTACCAGCGAAGGGTTGGCGACAAGGTTGTGGGGCAACGGGATGCCGGGGAGGTATTTGACGTTCTCATGATATGTGTTGAGGATGTGGGTGAGCTTCTGCGGTTGCTCGCCGATCGAGGCATCAAAGTGCTTGGAGTCCTTGGGGAGAGTGACGTTCTCCTCGTAAACCCACATCTGAACATCCTTCTCGAACGTATCGGGGTGCTCTGCGCAGTTCTCGGCAACGAGCTTGGCCACTGTGGTGCCCCAGTTACCGGAACCGATGACGGTAACCTTGTGTTTCTTGGTGAAGTTGTTGACAGTCATTTTGGTGACTTGAGAGTATCTGCGGACAGGGAGGTGTCGTGTGTTGTTCGGAGGAGGAGCAAGGGAGGCTCTGCTACTGCGGGTAGACCAGAGGGACGAAGCTGGCTCAAGAACGTCGGCACGGGTTGCGGTTTGGGGGCTTCGGGAAAGTTGTCGGTGAAAAGGAGAAGCTGGCTTCGAAATAGCGGCCGAAGACTGGACGTAAAACCGACGGCGGAGCGCTGGGTGGGTTGGCGGGGACGAGAACGATAGAGGTAGTTTTGGGCCTTGACCCTGTACAAGACAATGGAAGACGGAGGCGGCGTCTGAGCTCAAGATTCGGCTTCTGTAACGAGCCTGATGGAGAAGGGGTTGTCCGAAACGGGAACAGTTCATCTGATAAACGAAGGAAGGGAAAAAGAGGAGGGAAAAAAAAAAAAAAAAAAAACAGAAGGAAGGGCAGGAGCACGAGGGTCAACAGATCTGATATGTGTACCACAAGAGGCACAATGACGCAGGAGGAGCGCGGCAGCCGAAGGAAGTCATTCGCTACTGCTCAATGCCCTATCAGAATCTCAACAAAAAAATCGCTCCCGTAGCGCACTTGCCCACCCTCCGTTTCACGCGCATGCCCCGGCAGAATTGAAGACGGCAAGCTTGTGAAAGTTACCGGGGTCGTTGTGCAAGGCTTGGATGGCCTGGCTTGGGTTACAATTGCGAGAATGCCTGAGTCGTGCCCCTGCTTTCCGCATTTGATTTTCACTTCTGCCGAGCACCTCGGTCTACATACATACATCTCGGCCAGACCTGATGCTACATTATAAGGGGGAAAACAAAAAAAATCATCATCGACCAAAAACCAAACCTCGCTTCATGATAATGCGACATCGTCATCATGTACCGAGGCAAGTCATGTTCCAGTATCGTTGGCGACAACACACAAAAAGAGCCATACCGCCCCTTTGTTGCCAGAATACTTTCGAAATTTTGGGCGGGCACAATCCCGAACCGTTAAGGGCTCTGCGGGGAACATGGCGGGGTTGCGGAACCCCTTTTCGGTTGACACTGCGAATCCCGTCCTGTCACGGGAGTAAGAGAGGCGCTGAGGGATCCACAGAAAGCAAGTCTGGATTCTGCTAGAAAATCCGGGGCGCTTGGAATCTAATCTGGAGCTACATACATATCATGTTGGACTCCGACTGGAGTGTTGGTGTCTCAGTCTGGGGACCGAGAGGGGCCCGTCGGTCGCCGTGCGGACCTTGTCCCGGACAGCAGGCGGTTGGTGTCGAGGCTGGGTAGTCTTTTTTTTTTTTTTTTTTTCCTTCTTCTGTCCTCCTTTTTTTTTTTTGTTGTCTGGTATTTTTGGGAGAAAATGAGTTCTACACGCCCGGTCCCGTAAAGCTTGTTTAATGGAGTTACCATTTCCGGATGAGGACCGTGCTCGAGCAAACTTGAACCAAACTGGCGGGCTTGCCTCCCTTGCTCAGACATCATGCCATACGAGCGGTCCTGACAGTAACATTATCAGGGTCCAAGAGTTGATCACTTGAACCGTACAACCTGCTTGGCTTACACGTGAAGGAGAGCCCACGTGGCCCGATTGTGTTGCACTTTGATGAGAGTTTCCCATCCTGGAGGATTGTCGACATCGATCTGGCTGAGACCAGTCCCTTTGATCTACTCCCGAATAGCCACACCGTTTTCAGACTCAACGTGTATTCGGGCAAGCATTGATCTTCGACATTCGTTAGGCCTTGAACGATACAAATGCAGTAACATCTTGACTTGGGATCAGTCTGAAGTTAAAAACCCACCGTCTGATGTGATTAAGCTTCTCATCCCCCAATCATTAGAAGCCCCAAAGTTTCGCGGGCATATTGCTCTGGGCCACTTATGTACAAGGTCCTCACCAGTTCCCCCAGCCGGATTCGGATCTTAGCCCGGCAAAGCTCCGCCTGAATCCTATGTAGTATGTTGGGCTTCGGAAGCCGTACATTTACCGGGTCCCGAGTCCAAGAAACGGCCGTCGGATCACCTGCAGTCGGACAAGCAGGGAGAAGCGACAGAGTGCCGATCCGATCGGTCCACGACTGTCGTCCGATGGCGTCCCCTCCCGGATGCGGGAGTTGTGGTGGTCTGTGCGCCTACCACGACCATTTAAATGGTGATGTCATCGAGTTGGACAGGGATATGGAATCGACGCGGGGCAGCCCAATGCCACCCCTCGCTTCGTTCCTTTTTCTAAGACAGCGTTTGAATATCCCACTGCTTTGGGAGCTGTTGATCGTCAGGTATGGATGAAGTTTCTGCAGTCAGGCAAGTCTGGGGCCTGAAAAGTGATCCAAACCAACATCTAACTCTCTCAGCGGCCGAGGCTCTGGTGATAACATCCGTCAGGTCTTTCATAGGTAACTTCGTTCGTGTGCAGGTCGAGGAGAAGGCCCCTTCTCCAATCTAAAAGTCCAAGCCTCTACCGAGTACATCTAGCTCCCACTGGTGAATATCGTCATCCCGTTAGAGGCGGGAATAATCTGCCCCGCTTAGGTCTTTTTTGCGGTCAGCATCTCGTTATGCCCCTTGAACAGGCATGTCGAGGAAATTACTCTGCGGTTCCAGACAGCGGGGCATCGATCTGCGCTCGAAGCTCGTACACTAAACCGGCCGTTGGGCGCCATGGGCAATGTTCTGCTTGTCCGATCGGACCTGGAGCTCCCCGAGCGCCCTCGCGACTCGCAACTTGAATGGTTCTGGAACTGGCCAAGCACGTTGTGACGAGTCAAGGATCTTCAGGCACAGACTGCCAAACTGTCAAGGCGTGTTTAATCGCCGATGTTGAAACCGACGATAAGGCAAACCCTCAGATCTCTCACGGGAGGGAAGGCACGTTCAGGCCAGGACATGGAGAATTGACATAAAGGAAAGGGCACAACACCTTCGTTGCTTCACGAACTAATGCATCGTCCACTCACCACATCACAACTCCCATCGAGGTCTCGTCTCTTTTTCTTTCAAAGTCGCAGCTGCCCTGCAGCAGTCATATTCGCTGTCACTCCTGCACGCCCGTCTGCAATTGGACAAGTAATTGTTGGGTGTGGATCGAGCTCGCTCTTGGCGCCGTCTCGACGTGCTGCGCTCTCACGACCTCCATCAGCTTACTTCCTTGTCTCGTCTGTCACCACTTAAGTTGCCGTGGCAGGTCCGAGGTGGTGTTGAACACGGGCTGGGGTGGCATCGCCAATGTTAGGTTGTCTTTGCTGCTTTTTGCCTGTTTTCTGACGGGTCTCTTCAGCTCTAGACTGACATTCCGGTATATCAACCCCTGGCCAAGTCGTCGAGCTAGAAGCCAAACTTGGTTGTAAGCTCGCTCGCCAGCCAAGTTGCTACAGTCGAGCCCCAGTCTGGAAGCTATTGTCTGCTTCCGGTCCTATCACAGCCAAACTACACGGGCCCATACCTACGATACTACGATTTGGACCTCTCTTGGACGCCATCACCTACATTGCCTACATACATAATCTCCCTCTGGCTCCCTTGGCTTTCGTTGGAGCCACGTCGCTTGCAAAGCTCTCTCTGTCTCTTCTGCCGTCTACATATTTCGTGTCCAAGAGACCAACAACCGTAAGACCAGCAGTATCCCTGATTTCCTGTGTCCTCTCAGCGTTACAGTCGTTACAGGCATCGCCACCACAGCTCCCGCAGCCCGTACGGACGACGTTGATAGGGTGAAACCGTTCTAACTTTCATGCTGATCAGGCAGATATACTTGGGATCCCACCGTGTTGATCCTTACAAGTTTTGTCTCCTCTCGAATCGCCTAGCACCAAGCTCCATCGCCGCCGGTCCGCTACGCTAGAGCCTAGCCCCTCACCGACACGCCAGCACTCTCAAAGCTCCCCTTAGTACTAAAGGTCGCGGGAAGCTCCCTCCGACCCCGCCTCCCTTTCCCCAACATGATCCCCAGAACCATGGTCTCCAACGAAGTTTACCTATTGCCGCTGAAGGACGATGGCTCGCCTGACGTGCCTGGCGAGTACATTTACATTGCGCCAAAGTCGAAAGATCCAGTAACGATTCGCTTTGCCATCGAGGGCACTTCCAGCATCTGCAGCCATGGCAGCTTGTGGGTAAACATCCCTGAGCACGGCGAGCAGTTCCAGCGGAACAAGTTCCGCGAGTTCAAGTAAACAACCCACCCCCTATTCTTTTCTTATCAGATGAATGCTCTAGAATACCGGAAAACATGGCTAACAAACCCGCTACAGGCTCGTCCCTGACTTCAACCGCACACTCGAGATTTCGATCCCGATTTACGAGGCTGGCGCGTACGCCTTCTACACCACATATGCCGAACTCCCTGATTTGGCCAGCAACCTGGTCAACGCCGACGGAACCGTGACCAAGGCTACTCAGAAAAAGACGCCGTTGTACTATATCGATGTCGCACCCCGGCTCTCGCTGGACGGGCAGCCGCTGCCACTTCCGGCGCTCTCCATCTTCTCCATCATCAGCAAGTTCATGGGCAAGTACCCAACAGACTGGGAGCGCCATCTTCGGGGAATCAGCGACCGAGGTTACAACATGATCCACTTCACACCGTTGCAGGTACGAGGTGCATCAAATTCGCCATACAGCTTGTATGATCAATTGGGCTGGGACCCAGCTTGCTTCCCCGCAGGCGAGCCGGATGTCCAGAAGATGGTGGAAAGTCTGGAGAAGAACCACTCCCTGCTCAGCTTGACGGACATTGTCCTCAACCACACTGCACACAACAGCGAGTGGCTCTTGGAGCATCCTGAGGCCGGATACAACTTGACGACTGCGCCATGGCTTGAGTCCGCTTACCTTCTCGACACCAAGCTGCTCGAGCTGGGCACCAGGCTGGAAGAGCTTGGCCTTCCCACCGAGCTCAAGGACGTCGATGATCTGGTCAAGATTATGGATGCCATCAAGAAAGAGGTAATTGCCGAGATTCGTCTCTGGGAGTACTATACTCTTGATGTGGAGCGCGATGCCGATGCCGCGGTCAAGTCCTGGGCTGCCAACGACATTGACTTCCCACAGGCCTCCGTTGGAGCTGGAGGTATCGACTCTCTACACTCCGCCACCCCTAAGGAGCAGGCAGATTTCTTAATCCAGCATGGTCTGCAGCACATGGATTATCTTGGTGAGCGCTTCAGGCGGAGGGCTAGCCCCAAGGTGGCTGCCGCTCTTTTGTCTGCTATCTTCGGCCGGTACGAAGGAGAGACAAAGAATACTGCCGATCAGGCAGCGGCCAGAACCAAGATTGTCGAGATTCTGGAGATTGTCAACGTTCCATTCTACAAGGAATATGATGACGAAGTTGCTGAGATCCTGCAGCAGCTGTTCAATCGCATCAAGTATGTCCGGCTCGATGACCACGGTCCAAAGCTCGGGCCCATCAACGCCGAGAATCCTCTGATCGAGACGTACTTCACTCGTCTTCCCGTCAACGAGAAGACGAAGAAGCACAAGAAGGAAGACCTGGTTCTCGCAAACAACGGATGGGTATGGGGCGGAAACGCGCTGGTCGACAATGCCGGTCCCGATTCTCGTGTCTACCTTCGCCGAGAAGTCATTGTCTGGGGAGACTGCACGAAGCTCCGCTACGGAAGCGGTCCTGAAGACAGCCCATGGCTTTGGGAGCACATGACCAAGTACGCCCGCATGCTGGCCAAATACTTTGCCGGCTTCCGTATCGACAACTGCCATTCCACGCCTCTTCATGTCGCTGAGCACATTTTGGATGAGGCTCGTCGTGTTCGCCCCGATCTCTATGTCGTTGCGGAGCTTTTCACCGGCTCTGAAGAGATGGATTACGTCTTTGTCAAGCGTCTGGGTATTAGCGCACTCATTCGTGAGGCCATGCAAGCATGGAGCACTGGCGAGCTCAGTCGTCTGGTTCATCGTCACGGAGGCCGACCTATTGGCAGCTTCGAAGTTGACGAGGTATCAAGCAACGAGGGCCGCTCGTCGTCCATCAGCGGCACGAACGGGGATGGCGTCTACACACGCGAGGTTATCCGCCGTATCAGGCCGGTTCCTGTGCAAGCCCTATTCATGGACTGCACTCATGACAATGAGGTTCCTGCTCAGAAGCGTGATGCGCGTGACACGCTTCCAAACGCAGCCTTAGTTGCCATGTGCGCTAGCGCTACCGGCAGCGTAATGGGATACGACGAGATCTATCCTAAGCTTGTTGACTTGGTTGGCGAAACCCGCCTTTACACGTCCGAGGCTTCCAAAGCTCCTGTTAAGACGGGAGAGGGCAAGGATGGAATTGCTGGTGTGAAGAAGCTTCTCAACCAGATCCACACCTTGATGGGTATGGATGGCTATGATGAGACGCATATTCACCATGAGGACGAGTACGTCACGGTCCACAGAGTTCATCAGGAGTCAAGAAAGGGCTACTTCCTCATCGCACACACTGCGTTCCCCGGTTATGGAAATGGCAATGGCGCTTTCAACCCTGTCCACCTGACCGGTACAAAGGCTCGCCATCTCGGTAGCTGGATGCTGGAGGTTGACGCCAGCAAGGAAGCTGTTGAGGAGGTCCTGAGCGACAAGAAGCACCTTCGTGGTCTTCCCAGCCGTCTAGTAGGTTTGCCAGGCGTGCGGATGGAAGTCAAGGGCCAGGATACCATTATCACCGTCCGTGAAAAGTTCCCTCCTGGAAGTATTGCTCTCTTTGAGACTTGGATCCCGGCGGCAGAGCACTCGAGTGGTTTGGACAACTTTGTCACCTCTGGTGCAAAGGCAGCGATGGATGAGCTTGATCTTGTCGATCTCAACTTCCTTCTGTACAAGTGCGAGCCTGAGGAGCGTGATGCTAGCGAAGGCCAGGATGGAACCTACGACATCCCTGGCCACGGCAAGATTGTGTACGCTGGATTGCAGGGTTGGTGGAGCATTTTGAAGGATGTCATCAAGGACAACAATCTCGCCCATCCTCTATGCCAGCATCTCCGAGACGGCCAGTGGGCTCTTGACTACATTGTTGGGAGACTTGAGCGTGCCTCGAAGAAAGAGGACTTTCGCCGGCTGGCGAAGCCTGCTCAATGGTTGAAGGAACGCTTTGATGCTATTCGGCCCATCCCAAGCTTCTTACTGCCAAGATACTTCGGTCTTGTGCTTCGCACAGCCTATAACGCGGCCTTTGAACGCGGTATCTCCCTCATGAACAACAATGTCATAAAGGGACAATGGTTCCTGCAGAGTTTGGCCATGGTTAGCGTTCAGATGACTGGTCTGGTAAAGTCAGCATCACTGTATCCTAACCGGCTCGTGCCGTCTCTTGCTGCGGGTCTTCCTCACTTCGCTGTTGAGTGGGCTCGCTGCTGGGGTCGCGATGTGTTCATTTCTCTCCGCGGCTTGTACCTTGGTACTGGTCGTTACGCAGAAGCCAGAGAGCACATCCACGCCTTTGCCAGTGTGCTCAAGCATGGCATGATCCCTAATCTTCTAGGAAGCGGCAATAACCCCAGATACAACTCTAGAGATTCTGTCTGGTTCTTCCTGCAGTGCATCCAGGACTACACCCGTCTGGTTCCTGATGGCTTGTCGATCCTAGACGACAAGGTCAAGCGCCGTTTCCTCCCTTACGATGATACGTACTTTGACGTCGACGATGAGCGTGCGTACAGCAAGGAAAGCACCATCGCCGAGATCATCCAGGAAGTTTTCCAGCGCCATGCCGAGGGCATGAAGTACCGTGAGGCCAACGCCGGCCCCAACTTGGATATGCAGATGAGCGATGCCGGTTTCAACCAGGAGATCAAGGTTGACTGGAGCAACGGTTTCATCTTCGGCGGTAACCAAGCCAACTGCGGTACCTGGATGGACAAGATGGGCGAGAGCGAGCGTGCTGGTTCCAAGGGTGTGCCAGGAACTCCCAGAGACGGTGCCGCCGTTGAGATCACAGGTATGTTGTACAGCAACCTGAAGTGGGCAGCTTCTCTCAATGAAGCCGGCAAGTTCAAGCACTCTAGTGTTCGCAAGGCCGATGGTACCGAAATCACACTCAAGGACTGGGCTGCTCTCATCAAGGACAACTTTGAGCGTTGTTACTTTGTCCCCATCTCCCCCGACGAGGACTCCAAGTACGATGTCAACCCGGCGATCATCAACCGTCGTGGCATCTACAAGGATCTCTACCGTTCCGGTAAGGAGTATGAAGACTATCAGCTCCGCTGCAACTTCCCCATTGCCATGACATGCGCCGCCGATCTCTTCGTTCCGGAGCACGCTATGCATGCTCTCTGGGTTGCCGACGCCGCTCTCCGTGGTCCCACTGGTATGGCTACGCTCGACCCCAGCGACATGAACTACAGACCGTACTACAACAACAGCGAGGACAGCGACGACTTTGCCACCAGCAAGGGTCGCAACTACCACCAGGGTCCTGAGTGGCTGTGGCCGACTGGTTTCTTCCTCCGGGCGCTGCTCAAGTTCGACTTGATGCGCCGCGGCCGTGACGATGCCGAAGGCCGCACTGAGGCATTCCAGCAGGTCACCAGGCGACTTATAGGATGCAAGGAGATGATTCAGCGGAGCCCATGGGCTGGACTTACGGAGTTGACGAACAAGAATGGAGAGGAGTGTCATGATTCTGTGAGTTTCCCAGATGCACAACCGCCTAAACACACGAATAGTATGCTAACCGTTGGGTTTCTACTGCAGTCTCCTACCCAAGCGTGGTCCGCCGGTTGCTTGATCGACCTCTACATGGACGCTGCTGAGGAACAAGCCAAGCTTGAGAAGCACTCGCTTCCCTTGAGATAGGTGTCGAAGGTGGTTGAAGAGGCTACAAACTTGGTTACGAAGCTTATGACTGCGGCAACGATGACGAGTGAGCGTGACGGTGATGATGACAACTTAGGAAGTGAAGACGATGGTGCTTGAAACAAGCAAAGATGCAATAACTGTAATAGAACATGGGCGGAGCGATTGCAAGCAAACGCATTGGTTAAAACCTAGACAGAGAAAAGATTGCCACCAAGGCAGACAGAGACAAATGAGGCAGGCAGGCAGGCTGGACCTTTCTTTCTGAATGAACAACAGAGATATAGAACATAACCTGAAGAATACAAGTTATGCCCATACACCCACTCGTGAAAACCGCCCACTCAGCGTTCCATCATATCGATAGATAGGTACCGACTACCCACTGAGTGTCTGGGCCTCGAGTAATGAGCGCCAGCAAGGGCATTATTGGCAATTATAGTTCTGCCAAGGCACCAAGGCTCTTGGGGGCTCCAAAAGGAACGTAACGAGATTGCCATTTTTGGGATTTGACATTTGTTGCGATTATAGGTAGTATCCATTTGACTCTAACATTCAGCACTTTGAGACAGATAAAGAGAAAAAGCAGATCGAAGGGGATATGGATGGATGGATGTATGGATGGATCGATGAAAGGGATTTGCAACAGTACAAATACGTAGGAGAGACCAAAAGTGCATTAGAGTTGCGTTTTCTTTCTTTTTTTTTTTCCCCCTCTTTTTTTTTTTTTCGTTGCCTTTTTCAAACAGAACCCCTTTAGACTCGATAAAGGGCTTCTCTACTACTATCTCAACATTCGGCACTCATAAGAAGAATACGGTTGCAGCAGCATGAGTGTCGAACAAAATTACAATTTTTTTTTTCCCGGTTCTGAACACCGAATGCCTCCAGTCTATCTGCTAATGAGGAAGAGATATTCCAAGGATCGAAGGGTCAGTTTTCAACTGGCTGGCTGGCTGGTTGGTTGCTTCAGTTGATTCAGTTGATTCGGAGGGTTGCTTGGTAATGGAATGCAATGGATTTGGGAGGGGGGGATATCCTTTATCGTCCCTTTTTGCCCCCCTCTCTCTCTCCATTTCCTACCATCTCCGCTATGACTCTTCTCTTCCTCTTTCCTTTTTCTCTTTCTCTACAGTCCCATAGTATGTATACAGTCCATATCGCACATCCCATGGCCCATGCCGCAATGCGTGTGTGTGAGATGATAGTAGGTACTACTGATACAGTTTGATAAAGGCCTGCCCCTTCTTCCGCCCTCCGCCCCCCATCCATCCCGTGTATAAGAAGACTGAAATATCGAAAGAATACTACGCCGCAACGCCGACTAGATGGAAAGAATGTCCAGGTCCAGAGGTGGATGGACGGAAATAACATGGAACCCGCCCGGTGATACCCAAAAAGAGAGGAAGGATGATGATGTTGGTGACTAAAACAAAATATGCGAAACCTGACCCCGTTCGAAGGAGGGGAATGTGAGGAGGGGCGGCGGGCGGCGGCGGCGGCAGCGAAAGACAGATCTATCATGACGGCGTCCGCGTCGATGGAGGCGTATTTGTCCATGTTCTTCTTTTACTTTTTCCCTTCTCAAGTGTCCACAGAAAAGTCAAGCAACCGTTCGGGTTCCAACAGCCATATACGTGAACGTAAGCAAGGCCCTTTATGTCAACTCATGTCCTCTCATTGACAGTCCACTTCTTCTTCGTCTTCTTGGGCTTCTCGTCGAACACGGTGGCCTCAGCGATCGGGGCCGGGGAGAACATGGTCGCTCCGGGAACATGCACGCCGTCATTGGGAACCACGCGGCCGGACTCGGTGGTGTGGGCGAGGTTTTGGTCGAGCGCGTACCGACGGTCCCGCTTGCGAAGGTAGGACCGCCGCCAGAAGCAGGCGCCTATCCAAATGCCGACGATGGCGACGACGATGATGACGAGGAAGATGATCCATTGGTAGTGGTTGTCCACCCTGGGAGGTGCATTGTTAGTTACAAGGTAATGTGGGAGCAGCTGTGCACAACTTTACGACGTCGGCGGGTAGAGTGCGGACGAAAAACGGGTGCGCAGTCACAGGGACGTCGATCAAAGTCGACATGGAAAAGAATAGGACGAAAACGGAACATACCATGTGCCTCCGCCGCCTTTCGCCTTGCTGGCGACAGCAGTACTTGTCGACGTTGCTGCTGTACTAGTCGCAGTGGCCTTGCAGTAGCCTGTGTACCATGCCTGTTTGACATCATGTCAGTCATACATGCTGTGTGTAGACGGCCACAGGACATGTGAATTTCCCGTACCTGAATGCGTGCCAAATCTGTAGGAGTAGCCGCACAAGCACCATCGCACACGCCGGCCGTGCCGGTACTGAAGGGAGCTAATCGTGCATCACCACAGAAGCAGTTCTGGAGAACATTGGCGGCGGCTGTCGCGGTTGCGCAGGCTCCGTTGACATCGTATAGAGGACCGCATGCTGTTACGCATGCGGGCAACGATTGAGTTGGGAAAACTGTCGTTACTGGCGCTAGAATACAGTGGTCTTGTTAGGCACAGCAGGAAACAAAGGAACAATGCGGTGACATTTAGAAGGGCTCCTTGTGGAGAGCCAAGCCAACTCGTAAGAAGAAAAAAAAGCACCAAGCGCCGTTTAACGTACCAGCCATCCTGAAAGATTATGTACGGTTGGAGGGGATATTCGGTGGTGTCTGTGCAAATATCGACGAGGTCGTTTGAGGTTTGGTGTTGGTTCTGTTATTGTTTCCGCAAGAGTTTCTCTTTCAGGTGTGTCGGCTGTCGTGATTCCGCGACAACGCTGCTGCGGGTTGGTGGCTTGCTCCGCCCCAAAGTGTGTCGGCGGATGGAATGTTACGTCCGCCCGACTGGACCTTCCTTCAATTCCTTCCACCCGATGCCCTCGAAAATGCGCCCGTATCGATGCGATTACAAAATAATGAATGTGGGATTTGGGTGGTGTGTTGGTGTTCAATTGACACGTTCCTTTCTATCCGATGTTGGCCCTATTGATTCCTGTCCCTGAACCCGTAGTCGTTTGGTCGAAAGCTTATTCGTGCTCTCGTCTCACCGTCACACCCGATGCCAGATGGCTGCTGGCGCCCGGATATCGGAAAAGAAATAAAAGACAGAGGGGACGACAGTGCAACGGATGTAATCGTTTCTGTCCCTGACAAGACGCTATTGTGTTTTTTTACTGTCGTTGTTGTTTTTGGTGATGACGATGGCGAGAGGGCAGAAGAAACGATCGCAGATTTGGCTGGGTGTGTGAAATTCCGTGGGTCCCTTTGCCGTCCGGGGGGTTTGTCTGAGCATACAAGTTCGCGGATCTTGCCTCAGTTTATTTCCTTGGTAATGTCCGAGTGTTCCTCTCCGATTAGATCAGTCCAAGCGAGCGGACGGAAGGTGCGGGTGTCGTCAAAGCTGAACGATTGATGGCGTGGCCCGTCGCACGAGAGTCGAGGAGAGTCGTCGGGGAAAACGAATGTCGGTGGTCGTCGAGTCGTTTGCTGATGGGGAGATGGCAGCGGTAAAAGGAAGGAAGAATAGCGAAAGGGAAAAAGCAAGTGACAAAGAGTAGTGTAAAACGAGAAAGGCGAAGCGAGGGGAAAGCGGATGATCACGCAGTGCAAACGAGGGTGTAAGAAGATGGACCAATCTGGACTCTGGCACCGGCTTCTGGTTTTGGTAACCAATGCTAGCTTTGGTTCTTTCTTCCATCCTTTGCTGACTACCTAGAGGTGATGGTGGACAGCACGCCGGTCATCCCTCTCGCTGGGCGTGTGCTGGGCTACCCAGGCCACACGGGCTGAGTGATGGACTCCTGGCCAATCACATGGCCAAACTCACGGTCAAGACCCATCCGCATACGGGAACAATGAGCGCCTAGAAAGGTGTCCCCCGGAGTGCTGGAACAGTGCCACGGAGACACTTGGCTTGGCAAGCATGACCTACAGATTGGATTAGGTGGAAACTCGGATCCACCAGCTGGCACGTCGCACTTGTTCCAAATCTCGCAGCTGTCGTCGCTTCGAGTGTTTGCAACTGAACCAAGTTCCCGTCCCTCTTGCTCCATCTTCCCGAATTCAATGTCTCAATCATGATCCTCAATTCTGTGGCACTCTTCGCTGCTCACTCAGTCAGCAACATCAACATCAACATCAACACCAACACCAACACCAACACCAACACCAACGTCCGGTAACACCGTGTGACCTAACTTCCCTCCACGAGACCGAGGGCAAGTGCGTCGAAAACCAGAACAGGATTTCTCAACTAATAATCCGATTCCAGTGGTGACACGTCCAATTTCTCGACATTTCCCTCTTCTTATTTTCCAGCCCAAATCACCCTTGGCAC
Source organism: Neurospora hispaniola (assembly GCF_033458365.1). Taxonomy (NCBI): domain Eukaryota; kingdom Fungi; phylum Ascomycota; class Sordariomycetes; order Sordariales; family Sordariaceae; genus Neurospora; species Neurospora hispaniola. Next base: position 3,057,386 of record NW_026944407.1, on the reverse strand, counting down.
TCTTTGGAGGAGGTCGGTCCCTTGGCTCTGATCCTTGGCATCTGGACTGCGAATCGAGGCCATGCCGCTTTGGGGAGTAGCCGCCATTCCATTCTTCACTCCAAACCACAAACTCGGACAACGATGGTCTGGCTTGACGTCACACTTTTTTTTTATTTCTCTGGCAAGTCATGCTGGATGTCGCAATACACTCAAGCTGAGAGTAAGTGCGTGAATGCTGCTGAAGACATACCTCCCTCCTGTTTATTGATGATAGTGTCAATGAGCTCTTTATTTCCCTCCAGTGTCTTTGCCGCCAACCACGATGTTGCTTTGCTTTGTCCAGTCAGCACCAGCTTCTTTTGTTCGTATCGGTTGCCGCGCCGTTCAGACCGTCTCTTTTCAAGTTCCCAACTTCAAACGACCCCCAATTCTCAAAGGGAGTATCGAACTTTGAGAAACAAAAATGGCACATGAAACAGGAAACAGAAACATAACCGAGCCGCTTCTCCGACACCATCCTCTGAGATACCCCTCATGTGGCGATCCGATCTCCCCGGATCTTCCTTCTGCAGCCAATGTCATCATTCCTCGGGTAATAATCTGGTTCTGATATGAAACTTATGCCGATGCGCACCATTGACCTAACAAAGGAAACCCATCAAGTGGAAAAAGACACAACAGATCGACAATGCGACATTCCGGGGTTCAAACTCAACATTTCTTTCTTCATTTTTGTCAAAGTCCCAGTCAAAGAAAACATGGAGTTCGACGGGATGACCATGATAACCGGAAGGCTCAGTAGCTGTGATTGCCCCCAACCCTCACAGAGCATTAAAGCCAAAAGACAAAAGAGGCATATGGTCGTTGACCACATGGCCGGTTGCCTTATATCGCCAAAGTTGGGTTGCCTTGAGCTTGGGATCATCTCCGTGTTACCAGTGGCTTGCTGCTGTGCCATTCTCACGTGGCAAAGCCGTCTCTGAGAGCAAGAATATCGTCCCTTCCCCATCCGATTTTACGCCCGTATGGCATGTTCCAGGCTCCTTCCGCGCTTACATGCTTTGCTGTCCAATATATCCAGGCTGATCCGATGTGTTCTTGGATGTGATACTCTCCATTCGGCGGTGAGAAAGAGGCAGCCCTGCACGCATGGGCGGGCATGGTGCGTTGCAGCCTTCTCTATTCTAGGTACAGCATGCAAGTGCATGATATGTACATGCGGTTCGGCACATGATAGTGACAGGATGAAAAGGACGGCAAGTTTGGAAATTAACGTGACTTGGGACCGGAAACTGCATCCGTGGACGGTCGAACCTTTCCTTCGGGTGTCGGAATTGAGTCCCCTCGTGCGTCTCCACGCTGCCGTAGAACCCGCGGATGCCCCCATTCGCTTCCATTCCCCTGGCAGGTATACCTATCTCGTCCTTCGGTCGCGCAGTCGGGTATGATCAGCTCATCAACATGACATGGGCGGTCAAGCTCTCCTGCACATCACCTTGTGCGTTCTGCTGCTTAAGCTCGTCAACGACTGGCTTTGGACTCTTGGCTCGCTTCGTTGTTCTACACCACACTACGGGCGCCTCAACTACCTTTAGACGCGAGATTGCCTGTCCATGTAAGGCACTGACCTTTGCCTGTAGTACCGCCGAAGTGCATCGCTCGTGGGGGCTTTGGCTCCCAATTTCCATCACAGGGACATACTGACGGTCAAAATGCAACCCCCACTCGCCGCGAGACCTCTGCTATGGTCGCAGCTCGAGTACGTGGCTGTCCGTGGAAGATTATCTTTAAAGTGCGGTTGGAAACACGACCTCGGGGCTTCCTATTGGCAACCAAGGCTTTAACGACCATCTGGACTTGAGAAAAGTCGCACGAACTGTTTGAAGTCCGAGGGCAGCAAGACTGGCCGGTATCCGCGGTACAGATCGTTATCCGAGCCAACTCCAAGAAAGCCATCAGCAAGTGGAACACCATGAACTCGCTGATCTTTCCTGCTGCCTCTCGCGGTCCATCTCAATATACACCACACCCCGGTTCCCATACGCCATACCATTCTCTATCCACCAGCGCAATCAAAACGCATCAGACTAGTCCCGATGATGTCGATTTAGGGTTCGTATTCGAACCCTATGACTTACGAGCTTTGCTCGCTGGTACACGAGATGTCTTGTTCCCGCGTGTGAGGGAAGTACTGGGATCTGACCTGGCATCTCGCCTTGTATATCTCCTGCGAGCCTTGCTCCGGAGTGACTTCAACCCTGTCGTCAACGGGAGGTTGCATATGGTACGGCGATGCGGTTGAAGCAACAAGTATGTCACGCCGTCACCTTGGGGAATGTTCACATTTCCTAATTCGCATACTAATCAGTTTACGAGAGACTCAGTTGTGAATCAAAACTTTCTACCCTGCAACCCAAGTCATCCACTAACGATACTGGGAAGTAGCGGGTTGTGCTATGGCCATCGTTAGAACCGTCTTCCCCCTGATACTTTGTACAGTACTTGCGGGCCGTGAGATGACTGGGCTCACTTGCTGTTTATAGGATATGTGAAAACCCATGACAAGCTGCACCTTTCCGCGAGCAAGCACTCATTGATAACAATTTATCAAGCCAGGGCGCTTATGATATGCTGGCTGTTTTGGGGGCAAGATCCCCCGTCTTCGGGACTCGGAACCTCCAGGTTGCGGATACGGATTCCGGCTTACAGTCACGGACCGGCTGGATAAGGCCCGCTGTGGGAACCCTTGTCGGGACACTATGGATTCGGAGGCAACAACTAAAAACCAAGTGCTTCTTCTAGTTGAGACCGGCGCCGATAGGAGGAATATTTACGAAGACGGCAGTCCGTCGTAATGTTCAAATGCTTTAGGTTCATGAACAACACTAAGATGGCAATGCCTCGGAGAAAATGACCAGGAAAGGCATCCATATTACTGAAACATATCGAGCATGACAGCCCCCCCTTCTTCCAGGATGTCTGACAGCTGACAACAATAGAAGACAATTCCCTAGTATGTCACCTAGGGCGGGAAATGCTCGACAGACGCTTTCAATCCTGCGGCTCAACATTCCTGGTGCCTGCCTTCGGGTAGTACGGGCGGGACACTGCCTATGTAGGCCTTATGTAGCTGTCATCACAGGCTACCATTCGACCGTCCTATCCTCTCAAACGACCTCACGTTTTAACTAGACAATATCCCACTTGGATTGGGATTGCCCAAGCCTTGAAGTGCATGCTGCGCCTCTCCCACACCTGGAAATTTCCAGATTTCTTCGTCATGCGGCCCCCTGCATGTTGCAGGTTGAAATCCGCCAGTGTCAACTAAACAGGCGTGAGAGACTACAACATGTCACCTTACGCACGTAGGTCGATGCTGCTGGCACACACATGCACTCCATTGATAGAGAGTGTGCATGTAATACACCATGCGTGGCTTACATGCTGGCACTATAGTTGGAAGAGAACTGGCTCATGAGCGGGATACTCAGACCGGAAATCACCCGAGACTGGGATACCTTGACTCCCGTGAGCTTCGACGAATGCGTATCAACTCTCGTCTATACAGACCTGGCGAGTAGGAGATGGGTGATCTACACCGGTCAATCTACATTGGAACCAACCTATCCAGAATCTCACGCATACACCACTTCGCGGACACCAAGCTTCCATCTACCACCACACTCGGGGGGGAAAGTATAAAAAGAAGGCTCTTCCGTAGGTCCATTGCCATCTCGATAGCATCGGCATCAGGACCCAGCTCTTCATCATTGTTTGATCATTGTCAACATCTCAACTGAAGTGAACCGCAGTCCCACATAAACTGCTTTGACTCACCGATCAACTAACCGCTCTAAATCCAAAATGTCCGGCCAAGCTTCTTCTAGCAACAGTACGTCTACCTCCAAGTACCACCTTCAGCACAGCCCGACTGCCGCCCCCCTTCTTAAGACTTCTTTCACGCACCATGTCAACCATATATCTTATCCCTTTCCCTCCACTCTCGCCTTTCCCATCCTCGTTCCCATCCTCTTCTCCCCTTACTCGTTCCTATCCGGCCTTCCCCCCCCTATTCACCTCCCTCCAGCCTGCCTTCCACTTAAGCAAGCACTTTACTAACTTCCTTCCACCAAACTACTTAGTCAACAACTCAACAAACTCCTACTCCTCCTCCCCCTCCTCCAACAGCACCAGCAGCAACTCTATCAATTACTCCGCTTACAAAGACACGTACGGCTCCGCCAACGGCAACACCCCGATGGATCGGTACAAGGAGCAGAGCCGCTATGACGAAGGGTGGAACTCGCACCATGTTACTAGCGGTGGGAGTGGTGGGGGTTATGGAGGTGGGTATGGGAAGAAGTAGGTACCTAGGTACCTAGTAAATTGCAGGATGGATGAGTTGGAGGAATGGAGGGGGAACTGGAACGGTTGAAGGGGGTGGTGATATAGCGCTGGTCTTATTTGGTCCTGGTGCTATGGAAACCGCGGGAGCAAGAGGCGGGCGTGCGGCTTTCATGGTTGGTGAAGTGGAGGAATGGATGGAGAGAGGGATGCTGGGATTGAGATGGAGGCCAAGGCTGAGGCTGGACCTCGCTTTGGGTGGGTACCTTACCCTTTATGCCCTCTTTGGTCGAGTATTATGGGCAGGAGGCTCATTGGCATGGGCTGGGGATCACGATCTGGTCTGGTTTGGTAACATGTTCCTTTGTTCGATAGGAAGGTTTGGGATGGCTTGGGTTTTGTGGATTTCGGGTGTTGGTGGTGTTTATGCTGTTTGGCCATGGTTATCGATTATCTCTCATGCTTGTCGGACAGTTGGTTGCGTTGGTACTGTTTTTGGGCGTTTCATTGGATTCCAGGCCGGTTGCTCAGTCCTGTTTGTTAGGTTCCTCTTGTTCAATTACGATTATTTCCTCTTTTCCACGGGCGATAAGGTGTGTGCCGCAGGGCAAGTTACCTAGAGGTACCTAGCTTGGAGTTGTAAGCCGTGAGCGGAAACAAGGAAAATGACTGGGAAAGCAAGCTTGTGAAGCCGGAAACAGGCAAATGAGATTCTCATGAGTAGGTACGTCTCGTCAATGGAAACATGAAGGCCAGAGCTAACTTTATCTTCGTGTAGACTACATGACAGGCATGTTGCTCAGGTAGAACACTACCTAAGTATTTCTTGGGGTACTATGAGAAATTAGTACTCGTTCTGAAGTCTAGCGAATGCTTCTTTCATTATGTTACTATCCAATACCCACTAACCTATCCAAGGTCCTTCCAGCTCACCGCGAATCCTCGGAACCTCGGAAGCTTCCCGGCACAAAGAAAACCCATATGAGACTCTGTTCATGCACCGCAAACCTTTATCCTTCTTCTTATCTCTTGTTCTCTTTGGCCCTAAGCACAATTGCATTCACCCAACTCTCTTCATTGCCCCTTCATTCCATATACTCCAAGATTCGCGTCCTCAAGGGGCACGGAATGACTGTTCACTGGCACCCTAAGAGACCGAGTTCAAGAAATGAAGAGCTGTTCACTGCATTTCTCAGTGCTTTGTCTCAAGGAAACACGAGAATGGGTAATGGAGGTTATTTTGGAGGTTAAATATCATAGAATGCCCTTGTTTTTTGTGCTTTTAACCCCCAATACCACCATCACCAACTACAACTGCCCGAATCTTCTGGCTAATCAGCAATTATAGGAGTTCGTGAGATTTATTGAACTTTTGGAAGAGTATCTGATCTGGAGGGGAGAACTTTCCCTAAGACTCCAGTAGAAGTACAAAATGGCAATTGTAAGTACCATCATACCCTTCCCCTTTTCTCTTTCTGTCCAGGCATGACCTACCTCTAGGTACCAAGCAAATAGACTCGCTAACTTGATGTACTTTACAGACCTACATCAGTCCCCGAAAGCTGAAGAAATATTACATAGATCCGTCCTGTGACGCCAAATTTGACCAGCAATTCGACGGGTTCGTTCGAGAGGCCATGGAGTATGCCCGCCGAGCCGTGAATAGGCTCACATCCTCCTCCGACTTAGATTTTGCCCGGGTCTACGAGACTCTCTTCAAAATGCCAAAGTCCGAAAGGCAAAGGTTCAACTGGGCAAACGACTTCCGACTGATGAACCCCCACAGTGCCTCGGTCCGAATGACAGCTTATGAACATGTCGTCGGCGTATTGAGAGACTTTGGTACAAACTGGAGAAAGACTCCCAACCATTGGGAAGCAGATGTACGGTTTCACTGCGACGCTCGTAAGTACCAGCCTAACCCCTTTCCCCCCATTTTCTTCCATGATCAGTTCCCCTCCCTGTTCTCAAGCCGTCAAGACCTTTGATGCTAATAGGTAACCCGAAGAAACCCGCTTCATCCCCATACACCACTCCAGCTCCTCCTCCTCCCCTCGTGCTCTCACCTACCTCGACCCCACAAATTCAGTCTTCAACACCGGCTCCTTCCCCTCCAACCTCACCCGCCACGCCTTCACTTCCTACGAACTTTCTACCGAGGGCGCAAACGGACAAGTCCATAACCTATTTGGTCTCACCGGCATCCAAGGTCACTCCAACGTCCAAAACCCAGCCAGAGTCGTGATCGACCTGGGCCAAGAAACATGGGAGGCCTTCTCGGACAGCACAAGAAGGGCAAAGAAAACTTCTACCAGATACCATGACAACGCCAGTGTGTCGGACCCCCTGTTGCTAAAGTACCTCTACAAAAGTAAGGTGGATGATGATGTCTCGCAATGGTCGGTGCCGAGAATCATCTTCCAAGAGATGATGCATTGTCGATACTACGGCCTTTACGATGCAAATGCAAATGCAAGTGCTACATGTACAGTGGGCTCCTGGCAGTCGTGCATGGATGTCTGCTGGGGAGGACCGACTTGCGTGGTCAATAATGCGGAGAGCTACGCGATGTTGGGCCTCATGGCTTGGCTGGCTGATATAAGACCTGACGATGAGGAGACGGGCGGGTATACATTGTCGCGCGAGGATGAAGGGGAGAGGATCAAGGGAGTGGTGCGCTTCTATTCGGATATTACTGCCTAAAGGTACCTCAAGGTGGGATGTCTCCCGCTCTTCAAAGAGCATGTTTTGTCTGTTCAGTTTGCACGGTATCTCCGACGTGGCCAGTAGTTCTGGACCCGGTCTGACACTCATTTGGTAGGTATCATCTCTTTTGTGTTCTATTACCATCTTGTTCCTACATTTCTTTGGTCTTTTAGCACAACGCCCTAAATCTTCATTGTCTTAGAGACTTTCTTGACCCGTCTTGTTTTATTTCATTCTCTCTGTTACAAATCTAGGTTCTTAGGGCAGGCTTCACTAACGTCTCCGTCTTCCTGTCAGGGCGAATTTGACGACCTCATTTATTTCATTTTCCCAACCCGATTTTGTTCAAAACACTAGAAGTCCTAGGTCAAAGTTCTGACCTAACTACCCGTATTCTTGCCACTGCCAGAAGTGCTAGTGACAGCCGACTTAGTACCCCAACCTGTATGCATGCATCTGTTGTCTTGGTTCAAATGAAGGTTCAGGTGAAGGCGCTCCAAGTGAAAGAACTAGGTACCTGGGGAATAGTGACTCAGTTGATACCTACCTAAGCACTTTCCGTCCGATGTGAAGATGTTCCTTATAAAGACGTGTATTGCTCATATACGGCAGTGAGACTGGACTATTTCTTGGGTGCTAGGGATCAATGCCTCCTAAGCCAGTTCTGATAGAGGACGGACATGCGCATCGATAATAGGAACCACGTTATTACGTTGATCGTCGTTGCCGTATAAAGACATGTCTTTCGGATATAACGGAGACTTCTGCCTGTCATTCAAGTGAACAGTTCCGAGCTGTGTTCAGTGACACACCCCGCTCGACATGGTCAGTTTCATGTCCACTTTTTGCCCTAAGCATCACAGCTTCAAAAATGTACTACACATTGTGCACTACGATGACACCTGTGTTCCTAGTCGAGCTTCACTGCCCATTTAGTGCCCGTATCTGTCATACCAGACCGAATGACGGAGCTTATCTCCTGTCGGTGTGACCTCCATAAACCCCTCAACAAACATGTGTGAGTGTCCGACTACTTGTATGAACGACGATGCGTAATGTCAAATATTGGGTTCCCCAAAAGTGACGAGCTTCGCCTATATAGAGGCCAGGCAGAGCCCCTGCCCTGGGGATCTTCAATGCTGTAAGGAAAATGCCTTGCGGTAGCTCTCACAAGCGAACAATATCTGGGGAATTCGTTTGTTGAGATGCCTCGTCAATAAGGAAGCCACCTACGCTACCTAATCTCGCAATCATGATGCATCAGCTGCTGGATCCTTCATGTTTAGCCATTCAAGCCTTCATATTTAAATGTTCAAGTGCAGGACGGGTGGTGAATGTCATCGGAGTCATGCTCGACCATCATGGCAACAACACATGATGAAGAGCGAGTATTGCCAGCATCCATGACATGCTCTCCTGGGGCAAAGAAAACAAGCCAAAATGTCCATAAAAGGCCGGCCATAATGATCTTTCCCTGGAGCTCTTACTTCTTTTCTTCCCCATCCGCAACTGAAATCGAGGGAAACGACGGCAAGCCATCAGTCAACCACAAGCTTTGAGTCAAGACCGAGATCACACAACACTACCTCTATCAAGAGGTACGTAGTTTGCCTTGAAGTTGTCAAAGGCAGTATTTGACTGCATCTAGACCTCCAAGAACCAACGCCAATCGAACAGGCAAGCCGAAGCCAAATACTCAAGCAGTAATCATGGTACCAAACACCCAGAACCCCAGCGCCCAGGAAGTTCAGGAAGTCCACGAGTTCGATGCAAACTCCTCGGCAAAAGGGCCAAGCACACCACGTGCCTTTACCAACTACTCTTCCCCCTGGATTTCCTCTTTACCAGCCACCGCAACCACGACCATATCCTCTCCTTCCCTTATCCCCTCCCCCTCCTCCGCCGCCGCGGCCACCGCCCAGAAGCAGCAGCTTCAGCCCCTCAACGTAACCCATCCAGTAATTTCCAACTTCGTCGTCACCGGAACGGACGCGAGCTTCGTGGGATACAGGTGCACAACTCCTGCTGGAGATACCGAAGGAGTCCTTTCGGTTCCGTCGCCGTCAGTATCCAAGCCCCAAACTAGTAGGCCTGAACCTGACTCTGAACCCGAAGCGGGGGAGTCGAAATCAGGGGCAACACCAATAGGAAAAACAACGGCGCAGGTGACGACAGGCCAAGACACGGTAACGGCTATTTTGATTACACCACGGGCGCGTGATGCTGACTTCACGAAACGTGAGAAAAGAGAAAAAGAAGAAAAAGAAGAAAAAGAGGCCGAAGAGGCTGCAAAGAAGAGCAAAATCAAGAAGCAGACTGCCGCTGCACTTTTTGTTTGTGCAGAGTGGTGGGGAGCAGATGGAAGACTTGGGGTGAGCAAATTCAAGAAGGAGGAGAAGAGGATAGGGGGCAAGCAGAAATGAATAGAAGGAAGTAAAAGGGAGTGAGAGAGGTTGTGACTGGTTGGGAACTTGGGTGCAGCTGTTGCATAATCTGGGGGGGAAAGGAAGTTAGGAAGAAAAATGGAAGGTACCTGGAGTACCTTAGGTACCTAGGATTGAGCATTAGGGGAGTTAGATGACATCATCTCTTCTGCTCAAGATGGAAGGTTCCGATGAGAAGCGAACGGAGGGAACAGTGGAAAATTTGAACGGACAACACAAGAACATAGCTAGGGATCCGAGAAGGAAATAGAAATTGACATGGTTAGAGAGCGGCGCGTTTTGAAGTAGACAATAGTCTGAAAAGCAAACAAAAGCATTGACAAACGTTCAATGGCTTATAATTATCGAGGAAACGGTCTAGCCAAGTATTCCCAGACTATTATAAACCCGTGTCCCTGTGAGAACAAAGCTGAGCGTCATACAAAAAGAGACTGGTCTGGTCGGTTCCTAGGCTCGGGAAGAAGCCAGTCGGGTGGCTTCCGTAGAGGCAAGGGATTTATTTATATAGCATTGAGGCAAGCATGTATACTACTGTGATTTGTACACGTCTTATATATACCTGTAGGTATTGACGATTGGAAGCACAATGAGCGACGATGAACTCCAGTCAACATCCCTTTTAGGGGCTTCATAAACCTTCAAGGATAGTAAGGTGACATACTTTCTTTTAAGTTACAGCGTCAAGCCGACGAATGCGAGTGGTGTGTTTGGATCTTTGCACGCCCTGCCCCTTTCTAATCCGGTGCTCTCCGTAGCATGTGAAACCACATACAGGGTCACTTGATCACCAGGGGCACCGAAAAAAAAGAAAAAAAACTCTAAGCCTTGCCATGTAGAAGTAATATTAATACTTTAACTTGCTCATTCTATTACGCCTTTCGGGGTGGCTTGGGTAAGTCAAGGACTAGCTCTTCGGCAATTCAATCCTATCCCCTGGTCTGGAGAGGTAGAGGGGATTAAAAGTTGGGGAAAAAGCAACGAAAGAAGAAAAAAGAACCGAAAAAAAACCGAGGAAGAATAAGAAAGAAAGAGAGAGAGAGAGAGAGAGAGAGACGGAAACGGTAGCGTGAATACCTTAGGTACCTAGGTACTAAGTAGGATGGTAAACGTTAGCAAGGTAGGGAGATATTATCGCTTCGCTTTAACTCTTGTACAAACTACACTACCTATGTACGGCTCACATAAATCCGGCCAAGAGGCCTTGCAACTCCAGTGCACTTCTACTAGAGAATGACGAGGAGAATCCATCGTCCAACGCTTCTTTTTCGCCTTGACCAAAGCAAAAGAACAAGCACAAAGAACAAGCAAACAAAAAGCAGACCCAACGGCTCGCTTATGTCCTCTGAAGCTATAGAATGCCAGAATTTCCAAGCTATATCAGTTGAGGATATATCGAACACGATTATTCGGATGTTTTAGGCCCGAATTAGGAAGTTGCATTTGAAAGAACTAGGTACCTATCCACGAGGCACCTGTGGTTGTTCAGAGTGTTCACGCATCAACACTGCCAATATCTATACCTCTAGTTAGCTCGTGGATCTCATCTCGCTCGGCTCCTCGTGGGAGAACTACAAGGCAAAACAGGGTGGGCATACATACTAGACAGCCCTCACAAAAACGGAAAGACAAACCGGATACGAAGGCTGACAGGCAACCCGTTGGTGTATTCGGGGTCTTTGGCGTCTTTGGCAAAGTTGAAGGCAAAGGAAGGGCAAGGACATAGGATGACAGGAAGACGATACAACATGACGTTGGCCGTCAGCTGTGTTTGACACTGCGTCTATGCAAAGTCCAGTCCCAACGCGGTTCGTCCCTAGGTACGTCACGCTACAGAGTTTCGAATAGGTATGTATTGTACCGGGCAAGCTTTTCCTTTAATACCTTATTCCAATGTTATTCCAATGAAGAAGAGAGCACTAGTCGGAGTAGCTGGTGTAAGACTGGCTCAACTTCCCACTGTCTTCCATCTGATCTTCATGGCACGCCGATCAGGCAGCAAGACTGGGGTATAGTTTGTCTACTAAGAAGGACCCGCCCCAGAATGGACAGCCTTGGTTTATCCAAGACTATCAGAGCTGGTCGGTTACAAAGCAGACCGAAGACTGGTATGAAGACAACCAATAGTAGGAGAATATCATCATCAGCTTATTTCGGGCCAGATTTGACCGCAGAAGTGTAGGATATGATGACGGCGAGGTGTGCGAAATTGCCTCGGTTTGGGTAAACCCAAGTGTGTTTCTCCTGATCTCTTAAACTCCGATATGGTTCGGAGAGAGAGTGGTCGGTACGGTAGAAGTAGGGTTTGTCCAAAAAAGGTGCAGCTCCGAGCTTGATAGGTTCGGTATAAAGCTGTGGGGGCCGACGAAATGAGGCAAAGGCTCACAGCTCGTACAGTACACAGCACGAAGGTGAAAGGACCTTGAACCTTCACCGGCATTGGGCAGACCGGACAACCATGAAACCGGCGAGTGTCTCACTTGTTGTTGATGCTTCTGTTCCAAGCTAGCACAGCTTGAAAGCAAAAAGAAAAGAAAAGAAAAAGGAAAAAGAAACAGGGAAGAGAGAGAGCTTGCTAAGCCTTACCAAAAGGTGTGTAAGATGTCTGCCGTGTATGTATGTGTCTGTGGCCTGGCAGTTTGGTTCGGATCTCGCTGAGGGTCTCACCATTTCCACACCCCGATTTTCCGATATTACAATTCCCAAACGTCTGGTTTAGCCCTATATGTATACTTTTGCGGGGTGCTCCTCATGGAACACAGAGCTCGGTCAATGTCTCGGTGTGTTTGGTCCGATGGAACACTGAGCCTAGTAGGGTTTTCGATCAAGGAGTGCTGCACTGTTCTTTCCATATCGTTGTTACCCAGTGGCTATAAGTTGACCGGGTTTCCCCATCTTTTGGGCAATGGAAGATGTCGACGATCTCGTTTGGTGTCTTGAAATACTGAAAATCATATGATGTGTCACCGATGCGGGTAAGGGTGTGGATGATCATGTTTCGTTTTTGCATCCGGAACTCATGGGGGGCTTGGGCTAGGTATTGTGTCGCGGGATCTTCCGTTTCGCCTGCGTCCGGTGGCTCAAAGTGTGTCGGAGACGACGGGCACGGTTCCGTGAGTGAGAACTGTCACTTCCCCGGTGAGCTACGACTGGAGCAGTTCCGGGGCTTGCGGTCGTTGACGATGCGCTAGAGAATAGCGTCCGGCTTTATTCCTTGCTGAGTCCTTAGGCGCCCCGCTCACCGAGTTAAGCCCCTGATTGGCACACATGGAGGAGCTGTGATGAGCGGCCTATTCTGGCCTTTCTTGCCTTCTTCTTGCCCGTTCCTGGACATGATGGGCATACAATGTCAATGGGAGCACATTAATCAAGGCCGAGGGGAGTGCAGTGAGTGAGTGCTTGGGCCTACATGTAGTGTAGTAGTAACCTCAAAGGGAAATGGTTCGGTGCATTGTATCCCGCCCGCCACAGTCTCTCACAAGTGTCCCCGTCCGTGATGATTGGAGAGTGATTGGGCGGCCAGCAATGGGGCATGGAAGCTACCTAATAAAACCGGGTCAGCACATGGAACAAACACAAGAGGGAAACCAGGGCATCAACCTGTACTGTGTCAAGAGGGGATAAGATTGAGCACATATGCATCACTGACCTACTCCCTTTTGGCAATGCCCTGCCAATGCCTTCTTGCTTCGTTGCAACGTGTGCTGGCCTTGGTTGCTTCACCAATACGTGTAGAGAGCATATATTAATGTGTTATCCCCCGCGCCCTTTTCGCATCCATGTATTCGGGCATAAACCCAACGACACACTCGGAATCCCCCTTGCTGTGGCGGCGGAAAAGTTCAAGAACGACCGACCACACGGATACCTTTCCATACGGCTTTTTCTGTCTCGAAAGTCTCGTGAGCGTTCGCTGGCACCAAAGTGAATAGTCATTGAGTGGCGACTGTTTGATTGCAAATAGGACGGGCCTTATCTGCCCGGCTTGCCTGATTTGAGAGAAAGTCTGCATCATGGCTGCCACGCTCCCACGTCCGGCTGTCCTGCCGTACTCCAGCGGGTGGCAGTCGTGTTCAGCTTCAGATCGTTTTTCACTTGAGACTGTCTCCTCTTCGCCAGCGCCATCAACCACTAGCGGCAACAGCACCACGGCGGAGAGCTTCGCCAGCACTACGCCCACCAATAACCCGGACCCGTCTACACCAAGTGGGACTGAATCACAACCAGCACCAAACCAACACCAGCAGCAGCATGTCGGTTCCAACATGTCGCAAAGCGTCGTCTTGGTCCATTCAAGAGGGCTGGAGTATAACCATCCAGTTCCGACGTCGATGCAAGATATTACCTGGTATCCGATGCAAGAGTCACCGCAATCTGAAGACGGTGTGACGAGGTCTTCCCCCGAGATGCTCGTAGCCGTATGGCCGACAACAACAACAACAACATCAACAACAACATCAACAAGGACAACATCAGCAACAGATGGGCGCAGCCGACAACCATCTCAGAATGTCAGCATCAGCGCGTCCGCCGAGACACCCTTCATCCACATCCCACGATGCAAGCTTTCCATCACTGATTTTGACGACGTTCGCCAACCGTTACCTGCAGCAGGAAGAGGTCCCTATCCGGGACACGGAAGCATCAAGATCGAGCAGGTCGCCCTGCCGCGAGCCGTAGTGCAGCAATTCCTCTCTGGCATCCGCCTGCCCAACGAGCTTGCTGGTGGTGTGGACGTTGACGTCGCCTTTCCCCGCCACTTTGATGACGACGATGAGTGGGTGCAGTCGCGGTGCATCTTGTCAGACTTTTCTGAGCTGGACGAGGAAGAGGCGGCTCGGCTGTCCAGCGAGGGGAGGTTGTGCTGCTGGGGAAGCATCATATTGATGAGGGATGGAGAGCATGGATGGGACCTGGGATTCGTGGTGCACCGAGTGTTGACTTGTGGATGCGGTGGTCGATGACGGGTCATCATCCATTGTCACTTCCACCGACGGCACACACTTTTCACGGTACACGTAGCATCCCATTATATTGACCGTGTCGATTCCGGGAATTTGGCGGTTTGTTTCTCTTTCCTTCTGGGTCAACAGGACAAGGTATTGGAGGAGTCCGTGGTCTCTCAAAAAGACGGCTTGAGGGCGAACTGGTGTGGGAGGGACGGGTACCTAGCGTAACCACGCATCACTGTACACTATTCACATAATGTCTGTAGTTGATCCCCATGCCAGGCGCATTAGCCATTTCGAAGGGCTTGAAGCACTGGAGCGTTGGGGGGTCTTGGATCGAGGAGCGGAGTTGTAGTGTACCTTTGATAAAAAAATCTTATAAAAAAAAGAAGGAAGAAAGGAAAGAAGAGAAAAGAAAAGGTTCAGTACAGGGCTGCAATTGGCAGGTGTTATCCGTGTTAGCTGTGACCAACCAAAGGAGCAGGAACAGATTTCGGCCCCGGTTACAAGGTAAAGCGGTCAACATATACATGTGCTGTGGTCAGCGTCGTTGTGTTTGTGCCCAACAATTCCTTCCCAGTTGGATCTCGATTCCTTCAAGACTCAACATCGTGAACGTACGAGCCATTCGGGAATATATTGGACATGCTGCGAGACTGTTCAGGATTGGAACAGACAAACCATCATGATGTCTTGGAAGAAGCGAAGACCGAATTGCGTGCAGATTGAGGCTAGACCTGACGGAACGCGGTCTTTGTCGTGACCAAGAGAGGGTAAGAATGCAGGGTTCAATAGAGGCACGTTGTTAAGGGTTGTCACAAGCGCAGCATACCGCTGATCGCTCAAATGCTCGCTGAATCTACCTATGTGAACATGATGTTTCCTGCCGTCCTACGCCCGAAGAAAACAGACTGATTGGATGTCTGAAGATAACAAGAAAGAGGAAGTAGGTGGAAGTGACAGAGATTCGACGATCAGCCGCCATCGGAAAAGCTGCCTGACAGTGAGACGGCAGAAAAAGCAGTCTAGAAAGTGTCAAGTGTTGTTGCAGTGGTCTGTTGACAGTGGATTGGATGGCAATCCCATGGCAGTTGCCAGAGAGGTCGTTGACTGGTCCGGGCCAGTCACCGACGAGGTCTGATTGGTCATGACAACATCGGAGGTGCCTCCTACTATCGTATGATGGCTAGCGAGGGTCTGCACCGGGCCTGCGAGGCACTGTCAGTGACTTTTACCCACCCACAGGCTCGTGACAGAAAAGCTGGCACATGCCGGGCAACACATGGGCGATCAACCCAAAAAGTCGTAAGAGTACCTGCATACTTGCTCTTTTCACGCATCTCTCAGTAGGCAGTTCTTGAGTGGAGGAATCTCCAAGTCACTCTGTTCGATATGTTTTCAAATTATAACAATCCCTATCAAAGGTTTATAAAAGCTGTTCCAGACCGAAGCGAGCCGTCTCGGTTGGAGTGGCATATCCGGTTCTTTTTTTTTCGACCACTTCATGAGAGGAACTAAAGGTGCCAGCTTTTTTGTCATTGGTGTGCCACCATTCAGCACTCAACTTGCGGAAGTGCCATGCCTGGCCCCTGGCAGCCACAGCAAATCAGCGTTCAACAGAGAGAGCGCCAAGGCTGCTGGGGACCACCGGATCGAACTGCATCAAGTGCATCAGAGAAAAGCAGACATGCCAGAGTCTGTTACAGCATGATCCCGACTTAGGAGCGCTAGCGAGCACATATAGAACACGGTCTCCCCGGCGAGCCGGTCATGAAAATGCCATTCTTACTACGGTCTGATGATGGGGGATACGAGAGTCAGTTTCATGTCAGTGGTATCATGTTTTCCTATTCCAGCATGGCGGCAGCATGGCTTCAACGCGGCTGAAGGAAGAATTCCCGTCGTCTGGATGTCGGACCCTGATGCGCTGAAAACCGACTATCATTTACCATACTGAGGGACCGGTCTTTCGTTCGTCCACATCTCGGAAAACTTGTCTATCTACCTACACTCAGCTTACACTTACACTACGGGTCCAGGTCCCGTGCCCATCTCGCAAATCTCAACCCTTTTGAAGATCAAGGCGGAACAAGGTTGGCGGAAGGGAACAACCTTGATGGAGGGGGTCATGGCGATGGGAAAGGGACCTCAGAGAGCTGACTTACAAAATCGTTACCAATCCCGCCCCCCACTCACTACGACCACGACGACCTAGGCACCTACCACAGCAGCCGACCACTTGCACCACTTGCAACACCACCACCTACCGGCGACACCTCCGAACGACCCAGGGGAAGGGGCACACCGGCACCAGACTCGACCGACCACACGGGATGGGAACACAACTTGTTTTCACCCCAAACTAAACATTCCTTCAACACAGTACAAGTGCGTGGATCTTTCTGACGTCGGATACGGTGTCTCTGTGCCGCATTGCATGAAAAATCCAAATTCGCTGGTCATATATCATTTGTCTTCAATTCCCCGTCTTTGCTTTGGCAAACAAAAAGAACACCACTTCCACCTCCAAATTCACCACCAGCCTGTCTTCCCCTCCTCCACTACGATGCACACCACAACAACAACAACATCACCACCACCACCACCACCACCACCATCACCATTACTGCCGCTACCGCTACTACTGCCACTACGCTACCACCGACGCTAGCACCACTGTTAACGCCGCCGCCACCACCACTTACCTTCACTGTAACTTCACCACCGCCAAAGCCGAAAGCGCAACAACACAGAGCTCTTCATCACGTTGAGAAACAAAACACAGCAAACCCAACTTCTCAGGGCACACCGAAAGCACAGCAAAACAATTTGGAACTTCTCGGTCCAGTTGGAAAGCATATTAAACAATTGTTCAGAACAGAGGAAAAAGATATCATAGGTACATTATTCCAGACGCCAGACTCCAGATCCCTGAGGATTCAAAAACAAAACAGCACACCCACGCCAACGCCCGCCCAAAGAAATGATGGCAAAGAAGCAAAAGAGTAAACAAAAAAAAAAAAGAACATGGTAGCAGCAACATCTGAGGCTCCATGTCGATATTGGCCCTCGGAGCTCATGTACCGAGAAATAAAATGACCGATCACTAGACATCTCTCAGCTGGCATTTCAGCTTGAAAATGGCAGCGAAGCGGACGAAGCGGACGACTCGCGTCTCTTGGTCTCCAGCTCTTGCATCAACTTGGCATTCGCGTTTTGGAGCTCATGGATGTGATGACATGCCCTCTCTAGGACCTCGGCTTTGCTCCAATTCCTCGATTTCCGCCCCGATGTGGACGAAGACGACTGCGACTCATCATCGTTCTCGGGCTCGGCTTTGGGCTCCATCATGCCAGGGTTGTCAGGAAGCACCTTGAGGAGGTTATCAAAGTACTCGTGCAATCGGTTGCGGTATTGCTTCTCAACCTGGTTGTGGTTTACTCTGGCGCGACGCTCTTCTGCCGACTCTCCGGGCTTTTGCGCCGACTTGAAGCGCACCACCTTGCGGGCAGCGGTCCGCAACGCACGGCCGGATGCAGGTACAGGAGTTGTGTTATCTTGACCACACACTTTGCGGGCGGATTCAGGAGTCTTCTTCCTGCCACGTTTCCTGGATTCGGTCTTTTCAGGCTGCGACTGGTCGAGCCCGGGGGTTTGCAAAGGACTGTCAACACCGGATGGCGCGAGTTCAACACTCTGCTGTGAATAACTAGGGGAAGAAACGAAGGTCTCCGCATCTACGACTCCAGCAACATCGTCCAACAATGGCGGAGTTGCCATATGAGGCAGACCGGAACGTATTGTGATCGTTTCGGCTGTGCTGCCTTTGTCAAATGATGACCTCATCGGCCACGCCTCGACACCAAACGACACACCAGGACTCGTCATAATGTCGGGGTTCTGCCAGTCGAAGCCTGCGACCGAGTTCACAGCATCTGGCGTGAGAGGAAAGCTCGTGTTACTAGCAGCGCTACTGAATGTGCCCATGGGGCTGGGGACGTAGCCAGTCATGGTCTCGCCTCCGACTGGAGTTGTTGGGTCGGCTGAGGCCCACGGTGAGCCAGTCTGGATGGCATTGTCGAGGGGTGCTGCGGCTGCGTCGACGCGTCTTGGGCCTACGCTGTGCGACACGGAGGGCGTGCGGGCTGCGTATCTCTGGGCGATTGGAGCAGACGAAAAATCATCGTTTCCGAGGAAGAGTTTTGCGTTTGTCGCCATCGCGAAATCAGCATTCTGCCACGGGGCAAATGCGAAATGCGATGGCATCAGTTGAGGCTCGACATTGGAGGATAGGAATTGCTCTGGTTGCAGCATCTGATATGGATACTAGATGTTGAACGGCCATCTGTCAGCACACGATCCAGAAGAAGAAAAAAGCGATGCTTTCGATCTTTCGCCGATGGCTTCCGCACATACTGCGACCAAATCGACGTTGATGACAATTCGAGCCGTTTTCGAAAAAAAAACACAACGCATGACTTGCGCACTGTGTATTTACAAACACGAACAATGGCACACATGGAGAACAGCGAGAAGAAAAGAGTTGCCATTTGTCCTGGGTTCTCAGCTATCGCCGCGTTCAGGTGTAGCTGGATACTAGCACTGGGCGTGGGCTTGCCGACACGCTGACTGGCTTTTTTTTTTTTTTTTTTTTTTTTTTTTTTTTTTGCCTCCACGATTTGGAGCCAAAAATAACATTGAAAGAAAAACAATTTGGAAGAGAGAGAGAGAAAGAGAAAGTGTCACGAACCTGATAATGAGCCATTTCGGACGACCTACGGACAGCAGTTTGGTGGTGTGTTTGGCTTAGGAAGTCCATGTTGTGTATCGCTTCACGTTGGTGATGGTGATGGCGATGAGTGTGTGGCTGCTTGGTTCGTTTGCAGTCAGTCCGTGTGTGGTGGTTTGCTGCTTCTGGATTTTAGCAAGGTACGCGGGGCACACGGTTTATGCTGTTCTCGTTGATCTCCAATGCTTCGTTTCCATGGGTACCTATTCCGAGCCGGGCGACCTTTGGCTGCACTTTCCAATGGTACAGTCTTCAGGGATGCTCGGCATTGAGCAAGCCAAGTGCAGCAGTTATGTGAGCGTCGGGGGTGCCAAGTGGAAAGCAGCAAGAACCTAAGGCCAGCAGCGGACATGGCCTGCCACTGACCACCCAACACACCGCAAGCCCCAGCCGGTGCAGTTCAACCCCCCGATCCAACGGAATTCCCATGTCGATGGATTCTTACCTAATGTAGAGGTAGCGTCGGTTCTACCCACTCACTGAAGTCGCACCCCTCCTCCCCCTTCGATCACCCCCCCCCCCCCAACCCCCAACCCTGACATGGTCGCCCGGCAATTTTGGCAACAGACAGGCCCCGAATATTACGAGTTTCGCGCAGTCTGACTGCTCGGTTTCGGGCTATGGGCTATCGGTCATGGCACTCATTCAGAATCAGCAGCATCGGAGGGCTCCCAGGGCATCTCGATGGAGGGTGGCATCCGATGAAGATCGCTTCAAGTTGCAATGCAATGGTGAGTGACAATTGCCCAGCACAATGCAGACCCCCCCCTTATCCCCATTGTTCCCACAGACGGAATGGACGGGCTGACCCTCCGACTCCGAAGGGTACACCCAGTAGAGGCACCATACGTACCCCTACAGTACCGCAGCCCCGAAAATCCCACGTCCGTAACGCGCGACCGGACAAAACAACGCTAATGACGCCGGTGGTGTCTTGACCACAGCCTTGCAGTAGGTACTATCTTTTTGCCCCGGACGCTGCACCCATCATCATCGGCATGGTCCAGGCTCTTTCTGTCGCCATCACCCTTCTGCGAGTCAAAGTTCAACCGGCACCAGAAATCCTTATATGTCCAGCACCGGGTTTATGCTTGAAGCCCGGCCGTTTTTGTCGGGCATGGAGCTCGCAAGCCCGTCACCTACAAGGTACGGTTCCAGTCTGCGACCGAGAAAGGAAATCAATCAGTGAGGTGGAAACTCGAGGCCCCACTCAACGTAATTGGTAAGGTGGGATCCTGTGGAGAGTTCGGCCGTGAAAGCACCTGCCCACTGGTGCTGCAAGTGTTCCAGTGGTGTTCCCAGCGGTGGTCCGCACGATATGCCGTTGTGGGAGCACTTTTGCAGCAGTGGCTTCGCTTTTTCCCTTGCCCAGCAAGGATTGGCCGCCAATTCCAGCCTAGCACGACGCGCCTGTCTACAGTAGCGTCGCAACGGCCATTCGACACCTGTTCACAGTCAAGCCATCGCGATCCGCCAATTATCGCCGGTCTAGGTGGCAGCCGGCCCGTCTAGTGTACGGTGCAGATCTGGGAGATGATGCTGCTCGAGATCTCTCAGGGGATGTGGTCTCCCAGGCCTCTCCAGCGGGGCTGTTCGTCGTCTTGGAATTGGATGCCCGGCATGGCTGCATGGCCGCTGCCTGCCTGCCCTCGGGGTTTCAGGGCCCCAGGCTGTACTTTACTTACACCTGGGAGGGACCGTTGGGACCACTGGGACTGGTTTCCCTTTGGGGGGGGGGGGGGGTGGGCGCTGGCTGCGGTGTGAGACATGGGCTCAATAAGTGCGGTGAAGGTGGAAAGACTCGCGGCTGCATGGGCTCACCTGACGGAGCCAGTAAGATGAGGCTTGACAAGTCGCCAATCCCATCCGCCAATCTTTGCTGCTTGTCCAGAGGTTCTAGGCCGGCCCATGAGGTCATTTAGCCCCCCCCCCACGCCTTGCCAGAGAGTGACAGGTACGAACATGCTGCCCACAAATCCGCATGGGCATTTCCACCTGGCTGCAGGGCAAACGAGCAGCCATTCAGAATTGTTCGCAGAGACGATCACCTCGCGGCAAGATACAGTACTGAGACACCCCGATTTGGCTCCGAGCTTCAGCCGTTCATGTCTTTGGTTCAGTCGGTGAACATGGGCAACAATCGATCAAGAGGGACACTGTGGATTTGTCCGAGGGAATGATAGGAGAATGCCTTCTCGCTTCTTCAGGCACGCTCGATCCTTGATTAGGTGTTTAGGTTCTTAGCACGGTACCTAAGTGCTTGGCTTGGGGATGATGTGGATGTTTGCAACCCAGCAAGCGAATAGAATGGCGCTTACGACAGTTTGCCCTCTCCATCTGAACCGGGAAATTATGGATTTGCGGTCCTTCATCTTGCCAGCAGCAACGCTTTTTTTTCTCTACATACTGACCATGTCCTTGTCCAGCGTCTGCGGAGGTTGCGCTGGTGAGGGCAAGTATCCGACTTCCACCACTAAAAACTTACTGCTTGGCTGGTCGCTCGCAAGGACAGGGAGATTGCGGCAACAGCCAGCGGATATGCAGCTCAGTTGCCGCGAACATGGCCACCCCGGAGCGTTTAGCAGCGTACATATCAGCAAGTCACCGATGGATCCCTGGACCACCAAAAACATCACCCCCAACTATGTAACGCCCTTCATACTAACTAATGTCCAGCCTGCTTATGTACAACACTTCACAGTCGGGTCAGCAAGATGCCATAATCGCTTGTCATCCACTCGAGACACTCCAGCTTTTTGATGCTGAAACCGCGGGACCACGAGAGCGCAGTTATGCCACGGTTGCGTGACAAGCATGGATGAAGAAGGGAAATGGATCTCTCTTCGCTGTTCCCAGCAGCTTAAACGGCTGGTCCCGCTTTGTGCCCACAGAGCAGGGCTCATCATTACATATGGCGTTGGAAAACGGGGACACCAGGGGTTGGGTATCGCCTAAGCGTCCGGGGCGGGAAAGGGAATAGACCGGCCGTGGTTTGTGGTGGGTTCGGTGATGGACAAATCGTGGGGCGTGATACATGATCATCTCCAACGGCCTCATCGGTCTCACTCGTGTGGGTTTATTGGAAGGAAGGATGCTGAAATTGAGCCAGATCCGTTCTTTATGAAGACGAAATTTTTGGCGAGACGTGGTCAACGGGTGGTCAACAGGGTGAACAGCGCACCGCGCAGACCTGACGCCGTTGTCTTGTTGTTTTGCTGAGTCGGGAATGGGCTCGCTCGAGTCCTATCAGGACGGACCGCTGGGCTGCGCTGCCTTGCGGCGCACCCAGGGGTCAATCTGATTGTGCTTCAAGGTCAGGATATTGTCTGTTTATAATTTCCGTCCGGAGGTGAGGAGGGCGAGGAGCGCATCCTATCATCGGTGCCGTTCATGACTGCTTATTAAATCAAGTGTTCAACGGTTGAGTAGATCGCGTTTACGACATCTCCATACCTCTACACACACCACGTCCATGATGGAGACGAAATCACGATGGCCGTTAATGGTGATCAATTGAAGCGGAACTGATGGCCTTTGATATTTTCTCTATTTTTCTTTCTTACAGGTACCCTCATTCCTCACATTTTCAGAAATTACGTACCTCTAAAACAATGGTCCGTGCATCCCCCGGGAATCAAGTGGGACGGGCATTTGTGGCCAGTCCCGGGCCGTTAGACCGCTGAACCCACCTAAAGAATGTACACTACATACTTTACTAGTCCCCACTTGGTAAGCGCGTTACGATCACCATTCGTTTCTACGCAGTATATGGTACAGTGCAAAGAAACAGTAGGTAATTACAGTTACTGCTGAGGGTCCCCGGCCGTTCTTACACAACTTGGCGATCAATCGCCCAATGGCAGATGTCTCTTTCCGGGTGCCACGTCGCAGCCGTGTCTTGGTTGCCCGTGGTCCATGTCGGTCTTTTGGAATGCCTGCCCTAATGCTATGTAGCCGGGCCTGCTGCTGTCCCCTCATAGGTGCCCCCTATCCGAAGCAAGCAATGGCTGGCTGGCTGGTTGGCTGGTTGGCTCGAGGCTGGGGTTGTTCAGTTTGCCGGCCGCGGGTTATGTTGTACTAGTGTACGTAGGCCAGCGTAAAATTGGCGGCTCAAAGAGAGAGACAGACACTGAGTAGCTATCCATGTCACCGGATTTACACTGTCCAAAACCAAAAAGATATCTCCAGGACCGCGAAACCTACCTTACCTAGGTACGTAGTATCCGTCACAGAACTACAGTAACTCATTTGTGACTAACTGAAAATTCCATTCACAACTCAACATTCAGGCTGTCTGTCTGTCTGTCTGTCTAATCACGGAGACATTTAGACGTGTTTCATATGCTCTAATCCGTGTTGGAACGTGGTGTGATGCCATTCCCAGAGATGGAATGCACTTGTTGATCCCCAGCTACCTATATCCTGCGTAGAATGGTGGTAGTGTACGCGATTCGCAATGCTGGTTGCCAGGCAATAGATACTATAGTAGTCTAACTGCGTCCTGCGATGGTGTACAGTGTACAACAAGTCCCTTCCCCCGCCAGTCAGTGGTTCCTGGATTTCCACTGTCCTGGATCCTGCCCACAACGAAACACCACCAACCTCAACGTCGGGTCTAACACACCCATTGAACCGCAACATCTCGTTTCGAATATCAGATCGAGAACTCGCTATATGCTTACCCACAGCGATCTACAACTGCTCGTAAGCACTATTGATTTTCTTTTTTGTTCTTTTTTTTTTTTTTTTTTTTTCTCGGGGAGAAGGGGGTGGATTGATTTGGTATCTGCTCGACTTGTGAAAAGTGTTACCCGACTATCTACTGTACCTACCTACCTAGTGTGCCTGTGTTACCCGTCAACAACAGTGGTCTCGCTTATTGTCAATCATCCATCCATCCATCCATCCATCCATCCATCCGTCGGATAATCATCACTATTCTGGCATTTTCAGTCAATCACATGCTGGCGTTCTTCGTGTCTTGGCCAGTCCAGTTCGCGCATGGAAGCGGAAGCGGAAGGGAACAGGAAGAGAAGGAAAGGGAAGAGAAGAGAAGAAGGAACAGAAGAAAGGTTTTACAAGGAAGCTACAGTCATGACTTCCTGTTCCAGCAACCCCCAGTACGAGCAAACCCCCCCGCCCCCGCCCCTGTAACAGCAACAGTATCGGTATCACGGAAAACTATTTTTGTTTTATTTTTCTTTTTTTTTTCTTCTTCCAAGTGCAAAACTGCAAATCGCAACACCAGATAGGAAGGTTTTGTTCGCTGTTAACTTGTATAGTCAAATGGGGAAAAAAAGGGGGTCTGAAACAGGGGCAAATTTGCTTTTAGCATGCCAGTTTTGGTTGTATGTGTGTTTTTGGCCGGGTTGGATGGCATGTGGTTTGTGCACGACATCACTTTCAGCAAACCCCCTCCCCCTCCCTGCTGTTTGAACAACATCTGTGGCCAGATTTTTTGGGGTTGCTGGAACAGAGAGGATGTGGTCTGGAGGCTAAAGCCAAAAGCAAGATGACACACCTGCCAAACTCGACGATTGATTACTCCAGCGTGCTGCCCGAAACAATTTCGGAAAAATGGAAAAAATCGAACGATTGATCGTCGCCGACGTTGAACTATCGGTTTTTCTTTTATCGAGGATCCGGTAGGTTGGCACGCTAGCATGTATTGGAAATGGTGGAATGATGTTGTCAACGTTGACTCGTTCGTCGTTTGTTGTTGTCAATGTCTCACTGCAGTGATGATGAATGGAGTGCGGGAGCGGGAATGGTGTCCTTCCCCCCGATAACCCCTCCCTGCCCGGTCCTAGTCTAGGTAGGATGATGGGACTGGTGAACCCCCTACCCTTGCCTAGTTTGGCGTGGCTCGTGAATTGTGAGTGGGCGTGGGGTTATCTTGATGCCGGTCGGGACGGTTGTTCATCCCCGACCGGCCAGCTCACAACGCAGATGCGGCGGCAGTCTCCAGCCTCCCTCCGTAGGACGCGCGGACTGTGGCTTTGTACTATGTATGGTTGAGCTAAGATTTCATCACTTCGGGCACGACAGGGTAGTCGAGCAGGGCAAGATGGGAATTTGGCAAGCACAGACGAAATGCCGATAATGGGACTTGCTTGAAATCCCGTACAGATGATCCCAATCGAGAGAACCTGATGCGACATGGTGTCGTGTGTCGTGTCGGCAGCTCTTGGCTTCGACGTCGGGCTCAAGGTAGGTTTTTGGCTCAGGGGAACACGTTATTCCCGGTATTGCGACACTGAAATGGCAAGTGGAGCGATGCCTGACTGGATGAGCGGAGCGGCGGCCGCGGAGGAATCACCGGTGTCACAAAAAAGTGAAAAAGAAAAGTGATAAGTACTATGTAGGCTGAGGGGAAGCTGTAGGTTATTATTAGTAGGTAGGTACGTATGCGTGCTTTGCCAGGCGAATGTGACAATCAACCAATAACCCCCTTTCGGATTGGGGCTACACCACATAATTTGGACTTAGCGTACAAAGACAAAAGAGGTTATGTATTCTCCCCAACGTGGATCGGCAGTAGACCGCTCCCTCCTTCTCGTTGATTTGTGCATGTCGTAGTTGCTGTAGAATACCCAAACTCTTGGAGGGTGCTGGCGGAAATCGCTGGTGGCAAACATGAACATCCCGTGTTTGGAAGGCACGAGGGTACAGTACCAGAGTACCAATCCAATGAACTTTCCGTGGAGGAGGTTCAGGTCGAACCCGGTGCGCTTGTTGGTCTCCCGCGTGGACTTGCTCGGTAGCCGTTCACTCGGCGCACCTTCTTGGAGACGGGAGCACGGTGATGGAGGGTGTATTAGGGAAGTTTGGTTTTTGTGTTACTCCTAACGCCACCAGGCCACAATAGTTTCGGTTCGGCTACGCGCCTGATCTTGGTTGCGGTTGTACCGAGACTGAGGACTACAGCAAAGTGAAATGAAATTGAACAGTTCTGGCTGACCATACGATGATAGAAGGTGCTTTACGCTGCTTATTTAGCTTTGGAGTCGCAGTTGGTAGAGGGTTGTTTGTGAATCTCAAAAGGATGGGAACAGTACCATGGATGAGCAGGGAGCCTTTTAGTTTCCTCACTACTCATTCCCGGGTACCCGTTCACACCGGCAAGGGTGATTTGGTCGACTGGAATAAACGGAAACCCCCAAGACAGAACCATTACATGGCATCATCGCACCTACATGACATTCCTCACCAACTGCACCACCAGTCTCACTTCCTCCCTCTTTCACGGAGCACCCTAACCCAACCTCCACCCTCCTCTCCGTCTTCCTCCTCGCCTTCACCCTCCAGTCCACTACACCCTCACCTCCCTCTTCTCCCTTTTCCACCCTCACATCCGACACATCCGGTCCCTGGCCCTTTCTCCGTCCGTTTCTCGTACCTGCCCCTCGCCGGCAACACTTCGCCAGCACCCTCAACCCCTTCTGCATACCACTCCCATCCGCGCTGCGCTTCCACCAACAGCCCACTCATCCACATCGCGCCCAACTACCTCTATGTCCTAGCCAACAACCTCGAGGTGTTCAAGTGCATCAATACTAGGTACCCGGCCGACGCACTACCGCGATTCCTGGAGGGCGCGAGATACGACAAGATGAAGGCAAGGGTGATGGGCGCGTATAGAGGGAGGGAGGTGCATGGGGTGGAGAGGCGGGTGGAGGAGGCTGTGGAGGAGTCCGTGAGGTTTGTGAAGGAGCGGTATGTTAGTGAGAATACCTCTGGTAGTAAACATGGAGCAAAATGGGCGGAGCTGGCAGATTGGTCCTCGTATCTGACTAGAGGTATGGACGTGATTACCGACCAAGCTGGGGTTTGGCGAGAAGATGAAGAAGAAGAAGGACGTGCTTAGCTTCTTGCAGGGTTTGGGGAGGCGAACTGGTATTAATGGGGTTTGCGATCAATATGACGGCCCGTTTTCGTTATCAGACCGACGACAATCAAGGCTGTCTTCCTCAGGGAACATGAATGGCTGGGCCTCACACGGGCTGAAATCGAGCACGAAGTCGTCTACCTAGGGCCGCACTAGAGGGCAAGGCGTCCAAGCAGGTCCAGTTAAATACGAGGAGGCCAGGACCCTTCCGTATCCGCAGGTACGTCAGCTAGGGGCTATTATACGATGTGATCCCCCAGAAATGCCCACATAGCCACAGGCAGTTATCCACGAAGGGCTCTCTTCTTCTTAGCCATGCCCCTAGAAGGTGACACCATTCGCGGCCGCTTTGCTCTTGGCACGGCGATAGACGTCAACATTTCGGCCATCAACATGGCGACGGAGCTCTACGGCGACGACGCCGAGTTCTTTCGCCCTGAGCGGTTTCTCGACGCTAGCCAAGGGCAGCGCGAGGAAATGTGGAGGTAACTGAATGTCGTGGTGATATCCTTGGCTCGGGGAGGTGGGTTGGAAGTATGCTGGGTAAAACATCGCTTGCAGTTTCTGTTCAGAATGTTCAGACTCTTTGACGTTGAGCGTGCTGGTCCCATGAAACCCATGAAAACGGGGCCACAGCATTATTTGCCAGAACGAGGATTATCTGGTTCGACCCAGGGAATCGAGGACGCATTACTAGGTACCTAGGTAGATACCTCTAGGTACCTGCTAAGGCACCTGCACTTCCAATTCACCAGAAAACGAGACACCGAACTTCAACGCTCTCCCTCCAATCCTTCTCTCTAGCATCTGGATCCTCAACGGCGCAATGCGGTGCCCTCCTCGCCATCCCTGGGGAACTGTCGCTATCAAAGCACTTGATCAGCACCACCTCGTCCGGCTGTTGTTGGTACTTGAAGTACCACCGATGTTCTAGGTTGGCCTTGACCGTCCAAGACTCCCTGCGCTGTCCGCCTTTGAGAATGATAGATGCCGGAACGAGGTCGGCATCGGACACGGTACGGGCGTCGCAGAGGGCTAGAGGGTCTTTGTGGATGGGCTTGATGGGCCGCCAGATCTATGATGTGTTAGAGAGCTGCATGTGCATTTGATCCTTCATGATGGGGTCGGGTAAAGTGAAGGAGGTGTATTTGCGACGACGTTGTTATTGACAGGGTCGACGTATCAACGAGTAACGGAAGTGTCTCCGGTGTATGCAACCTGGAGTTCAGCGGGAGTAAGGTACCTACATTAGCGCAACCAAAGCTGTCTCTGAGATAAAGGGCTATACTGAACTCATCCATGCCTTCATTGCAGTTCCATCGGGCAGTAGGGGCCATGAACTGTCAAAGGAGATAAACAGAAGAGGAATTGGTCAACCCACATTAACAATTCCCCATCTTCTCTGCATCAGTGTTCCCACTTCGTCCGGATTGGGTACCTTCTCCCGCAACACCATCTCCGCTCCGGCGTATGACTGGTCCACGTGTGCGCGGTGCAGCGGGCCCCGGTGCCGCACGTTGTACGCGGGAATCTCATGCCAGTCGGAAGGGCCGCGGCGGACCCGATGGTCAAAGGCGAAGACGCGGGATGCACCGGTGCTGTTGGTTTTGAGGCCCGAAGAGGGGGATATTTGGTTAGTTCGTGTGCTGCTATTACTCGGCAGTAATATCTCGGCGGGTAACTGACAATCAAGGGCGTCAAGCTGAAAATCAAGGGGAGAAGGGGGGTACAGGAAGAGAAAAGACACGTTAGAGGTAAGTAAGCTGCACAGGCGCAGATCTTGGGAGTCTAGAACTTCGGTTTTGGTGTTTTTAATGTTTATTTTTGGAATTAGAAAGTTGGGGTAAGAAACTAAGGAGTGGAGTTTGACGAGTTTCTTGTCCCTGCATAATCCCCTGCCGAGCCTGCTCGCAGAGTGCCTGGTTGCGTGGGGTGTAGTCAGTGCAGACACGTTGCATGCGTGCCAGATGTTGTCTATGACCGTGTGCATGTCGACTAGCGGTCCGGCGCTCGTAAAGGCCCCCCCCTTGAGGCCGATAGCTGAACATCATGGGGTCTGTATGTAGGTAGAGTGGATGTTGTAGTCATGTGAACAATACCTAACCTCTAACCATCAGAGTACCTACATCTAGGGTACGCGAACTCCATCCAGACAAGTACATGTAGCGGGGCCAAAAAGAAGGAAGCTTGCACTTACACCTCCTTCAGGAATCCCTCGCAATCGGCGAAATACTCCCTTTGGATCTTCTCTTCGTCCGCGAATTCCTCTCGCGCCAACTCGCTAACGTGCTTCAGGTACTGAAACCCGTTTTGATCAAGCGTGAAGCTCTTCTCAACGTCATCCCCCGTCACGTCGGTAACGGTGGTGGTGACAGGCAGCATGAGTCGCTTGTTAGTGACTTGGTCCCTAATTAGAGGGCAAGGAGTGAGGTTAATCGTTAGCACTTAACATGGATGTGCACGGGAAGCGGATGGTCTTGACTTTGGCTGGATAGAGGTTCATGACGTGATTAACATAAAGTGGGATAGGACAAAAAAAAGGTAGGCTCAGGGAAGTTGTGGGTTATCCCCAGCATGCGTGTTTTGCTAGGCAAATGTTGCTGCTGTCTGGGCCTGGAGGTGTATAAGCTGGGCCTGGAGCACGCGGAATAATTGCCACGTACAAAGACAATAGACATTTCCATACTTCCCAACGTAGACCGGTGTTGGAGCACTCCCGTCTCCTAGGTCTTTGTAGTAATTGATCGTTGTAATCAGGTCATGTCGTGCTGGCTTTTCGGTCTCCATGTCGTATCCTGGTTTCGGGCCTCAAAGCTTTGAATTTATTATGTTGCTTTTGACTATTTTCCGGAAATGATGCTGAACTAAAATCTAAGTAGTTCGGTGTCGCAGATGTTTGTGCTATCCAGGTCTGCGCCGGCTCTGTCGAACCAAGTTGGGTTGGTGCTAGATAACCTTTTATGAGTCCGAGTCACTGGGCCTATGGTCAGGTTGGAAAACCCCGCACCAGAAAACCTACAATATAATAGGCGGGCTGTTTGGGCTATCGACTGATGTCTGTATGTGGCGCGGCTGAGGTCAAGGTAGGTCGCCAAGCAAAATTGGTTAGTAGGGGTAGTATTGTCCATCCCGTAGAACCCGACTGGCTTGACCGAAGCCATCGGGAGCTATGTTGACCATTTGTCAGTTGACTTCAATTGGAGGCGAAGACCCAGACATACATGGGATCAAATCAAAAACCAGAGGCCATATACAGCAAAGAAGCTTAAGGACCAACACAACTTCCTTCCTCCACAACACCCGGAACCGTCTAAATAGCCCAAAATAATGACATTAGGACCGGTCAACTCCAAACACACCTCTAAATCCCCGCCACACACACATCCCCCCTCTCATCCCAAACCGCCCGTCCAGACCACGCACAATTCGGCCTCCCCCTATAACCCCGCTCCAATCCCCCTGAACGCCGTAGCAGCTATGTGCTCGACCTCCCTGGCCTCCTCCATCCACTTTGCAAACGCCGCCAGCACATCATATCTCTCATCACCCAAGTGCCCGGGAACCAATCACCCTCCGAACGCTTTCAGCACCGTATCCAACGCCGGCAGCATCCGTAGCTGCAAAGCCTGCCCCGGCACGCCATAGTCCGAAGGAGCGTTAACCGGTTGCTGAAGTAACGGTGTTGCATGCCCGGAACTATAAATTAGGGGAACCAAGAGCGAGTTTCTTTTGCTAAAATGTTCATAGAAGAATTGTCGGTGTTTTGATAGGCTAGCGACGCCTGGGAGATATCAAGCCGTCGGCGAGGCCATCGTATATGGTGATTTTCCCCACCGTGATTTCGGTGAAAGGAAAGGGCATCGAAGTGTTTGGCGGTAGCTTGGCCCGGGTTTGTCTGTTCTGAGTCCAGCACGACTTGGTCCCAGTATTTTTGCTAGGTGTAGGGGGTTTAGGTGGACGTGAAGTTGTCGAGGAAATAACGCTCGTAGCTGAATTCGTACTCGGCGAGGGAGGCGTCAGGGTCGAAGTAGACAACCCGATGTTCTTCAGAGTTAGCTGAGGGTGAAGCCGTTGTAAACCGTCCGGTTTGACCATCGCTTTTGACAATGTAGTCGCCCAATATTTTGCCGGCGGTGTCGGCTTGCGTGCGGGTGAGGCAGCGGGAGGGGCAGGAGCAGATGATCTTGGACATGTCGAAGCGGTATTGGTCGGATTGGCTAATGATGTTGTCTTCGACGCCGTCTTGGGCGTCATATTGGCGCAGGACCTCGGTGACGAGGATGGATTACTGCGTAGCGCGTAGCCTGCCGTTTGCAGCGGTGATCAGTTGCTGGGCAGCGATCTTGAGATCCATGGTATGAGGTGCAAGATGTTCTAGGCGGGGGCTCTGATTAGAGCGCCATCGAAGCTGCTGACGTCGTACTGGATCTCTCTCAACCCCTGGCAGCCTCCGGTCGTGAATGCTGTATATTAGGAGTAGTTTGGTGAGTTGCTGTTGTAACGGGCGACGAGCAGCTTGCCGACTACGACTGAGCCATGCAGGGCTCGGTAGCGCCAGTCGTAGAGCCGCGCTGGCGTTACCCAGGATAGATCATTTCTCGCCAAATTGTTACCGCTGTAGCGTTTCCCTTCGCTGATTCCCGGCCACTTGATATCAACGCTTTGCCTACAGTGTGAATCCATTGTCCATACAAAAAGCAGATCAAGGTATCAGTCTCCCGTGACCTGATCCCATAATACGTCGCCGTAGCCCAGCAGAGAGAAGTTGACGACCCCAACGGCGGGGGGATATGTTGTTTCTGTGCTGGATGGTAAAGTACGTAAATTTCGGTATGCGATTGTGACGTAAAGGTATTCAATGGGGAGTAACATAGATGACCGAAGATGACGGTCACAAATGGTAAGGGGTTGACCACTCCCAGCCGTCTGGTCACACCGAGGCAAGATACAAATGACATTTCAACGTAATCCTTCCTTGGGGAAGACGTTAAGCTTGCCGCCGTATATGGTGACCAGATCTCTCTCGTCAACGACTGACAACCTCAAAAATCGTGCTTGAGTAAGATGATTTGGGCAAGATTGTGGCAGTTAGGGTAAATACTGCGATTGGGAGTTGATGAGACCTGGTGGGGCTGATGTTGCTCCGTAAAGCTGACAATACCGACGATGGCTGGATTAACGAGAAAAAGTAACGAGCAAGGATCAAGGGGCCAGACTCGACAACGTTGAAATATGCCGAATATATCCGGAACCGGTACTGATCTAGCCTGAAGAATTGTGCAGAAGGGTGACATGATCTGCACGACTTTCCCGGGCTGACGGTACCGTGTCGTCAAGAGATCGGTTATCCTTCATCCCTGGAGCCGGGTTGACGTGCTGAAGGCACTGGCCCGAGGATACAGAAACGAGTGGGTGACATGCGCAAGAGATGTGGCAAAGGCTGTCCGTTGATATATGCAATGAACTGACAGCAAGCCCAGTACCTTTGACTGGATCTATGGCTCCAGGGACTTACCATCAACTGGCCATCGAAAGTTCGAAAAGGGCAGTGTACTGGTATAGAAAGAGTAAGGGATGGTTATGATAAGAACAACAAAAGACAAACACAAGAGCAAAGAAAAGAAGAAAAAAAGAAGATGAACAAAAAGACCGAAACCACACATGATAAAAATCAGGAGGCATCGCAAGGAAGTGATTCGAGACGCATGGCTTGACTATCTGTATATAAGGACATGCCAGTCACTGGACAGCAGCCTCTTTGTCACATACCTCTGAGGAACATAGCCAAGCGTGACTCTGGTCTCAGTGGGCAACATTGTTCGGGACGCCATACCGCCGTAATAAACATTTACAGAAGCATTAGAAGGTGATCGCTCAAAGTCGTTCAAACCGAGTGTCCTGCCTCGGTTGATCCATCATGACTTTTCGCAGTAGGGGCATTACATCAACGCACTCCTTTCGTCAGTCCTCCTCCGTCCTCCCAGGTCCCAATCAGTTGACGCGGTAGGCGTCGTAGACGATCTCGGCGCCGCGGCGGCAACCACTGCCGACCCAGACGCCGCTGTTGAGCTCCTCGTAGCGCTCATCGCCCGTCTCAAGCTTCAGGGTGACACGCAGCTTGTAGCGGTTAGCTGCAACGTTGTCTGCGGCAACCGGGTCTTGGAGACGCTCCATGATCTCCTTCTCGCCGACCCACCAGCCCTCGACCTTACAGATGATTAGGGCAGGGTGGTCGTCATTGGTCTGGATCAGGTAACGGGCATCGATCTTCGTCTCTGTTTCCTTAAAAGAGGTCTGAGTATCTTGACCGTTGGCCTGCAAAAAGCACAAGATATTAGCATGCGAAATGTCATTACCAAGCTGGGCCAGTCAATGGATGGACGGCATTACGTACCAGGACATTGCCCTTGCCCCAGCGACCAGCCCATTGGCCACCGATGCAAGAGATCCAGCTCTGACGGCCATAGGTGCCGCTGCCAATGTTGATCTTGGGCTTGACGCGGATGCTCATGCGGAAGTCAAGCTCGAGAATGGGAGTGGGCAGAGCCAGCGAGGCGGCCACATCGTCATCGTCGAAGTGGTGGAGGAGGTTGTTGGCCGGGATCCTATCCTTCATGGTGGCCTGATAGCCAGGACACTGGAGCAGATGCTCGCGCTGGCGGGACGTGTTCTTCGCACGCACTTGGTTGCAGTAGATGCATTTGGCGGACAGGCACTTGTCACCCTCCTTGGCTTGGAACTCGACAAAGGCCGCATGGACCTCTGCAAGAGGGATCTCGGGCAAGTTGGGGTTGGTCTGCTTGGTCTTCTGGCGTTTGGCGGGAGGAGCACTCGATGCACCAGACATGGGACGGATATGCTGAGGAATAGGGGTTCCGGTGCCATGGGGGGTGCTCGTGCCGTTAATACGAGCATTGGGGGTGAAGCCCAGGTTTGTGTGCTGGTGAGGGTCCAGGGACGTGGGCTCGGGATAGACACTGGACGCGCCGGCAGTAGTAGCGGCCGGATGCTGGTTCTGCATTTGGCCACCGGCTGTCAAGTTGGCGTTGTTACCGCCGGTGTCCTGGCCGGGACCGTGGCCATGACCGTGGCCGTGACCATGACCGTGACCGTGACTGCCAGGACCATGAGAGACGACGCCGCCGCCGTGGCCGCCCGAGACGTGGGCAGTGGAGCCATCATGACTCTGCGCATGCTGCTCCAGAGAGGACTTGATGGCAGCAGCGGCCTCGGGGTGCTGGGCGAGGTACTGGGTGCATTGAGCCAGATGCTGCTTCTGCCTGGTGGTGTTCTTTGCGCGGACTTGGTGACAGAAGAGGCACTGAACTGACATGCACTTTTCGTCTGCTTGGTGGAGCCATCCAGAGACGAGTCAGCCTTGATCATCATTCATCGGCGACAGGTGGTGTATGGTACTGTCACCGATAGTATCAAATGTAAGATGTAACAACGCGCGATTGGTAACGATCGCGGTAAGGATGGCGGGCGGTAAGGATGGCGTAACGGGGAGGGTGAAAATACCTGCGTTGCGGAATTCCATGAACGCGCTGTGCACGTCCGCCTCAATAGGCCTCGGCATGGTCGCTTGTCTGTCTGTGAGGTCGGAAAATGGCGAGACTGGATGCTGAGGCTGGGCGGCCGGAAAAAAAAGAATTGGTAGAGGGTGGTTCGAGGTTTGCAACCCCAAGGACTTGACTTGTCCAAACACCTCAGTTGTTGCGCGGTGGAAAGAAATTGCACGTCACGCACGGGACGGTCACCAGCACAATACCTCAGCGCAGCTAACAAAATGCGCGGGCAACGGCAGGCATTTGGCACGGTCCCTGCTAAGGCAGGTGAATGGAAATTTTGGAATTACCTTGACGCGGACTGTCCGTAATGTCGCACAAGAGGAAATCTCATTGGCTGTTCATTGTCAGGGGTATCCACAAATTAGAGTTGCTGATCACTTTCTTAGCCTCACAATAGTGTTCCCCGCACTTCTTGAACCGCCGTAGAACCCCTAGAGACGGCGGCCCTCGTGAAAGGGTCCCTGCGAATCTCTGGGCCGGCAATCCAGGGCAGGTCAGAGGCTGTGACTCCTTCTCAAACTTCACTTCTGCCTAGGTATCGACGTCATCATTCAGTCCAGTCCCGTCACAGCAAAGAACTTCTGGAAGCTGCTTGACCTCCGAGGAAGTGCTTTTGGTGATCAATCACCAGTATCCAGTTACTTCACTGTACCTCAAGTGGACCTGAATGGTACTTGTCTAGGCTAGAAACACCTCAGACTCTCGACCGCGCCAAGGGGAAGAAGACGATTCTAGTCCTGACGAGCATGCCTGCCGCTAAATGTTGACACAACAACCGGAAGCAGGCACGGGACGAGTGGATACGGGGAAGCCCATTTCGAGACGGGAGACCCATTAGTTGACTCAAAGATAGACCCACTGAGACGACCAACAGCAGACTTTCCACGTGGGCTCGTGGGACACTTGAATCGCAAATATCTCAAGGGCACGGTAGCCCTACTACGCTGCCTGCCGCCCGGAAAACAAATGGCCTTCATCACCGGCTCAGACTGTTGCACGGCAGTGATTCTCTGAAAACCGAAAGAGTCCATTAACAATGCCAGTGGGCCAAGCGACCTCTGTCAACCTGTATTACCAACCACTTCGTCATACAAGAAACGACGATCACATCCTCCTCGCGCAGCCAGATCATCCTAATATGAGAATGCCACCAGTAAACTTGTGAAGTACATACAGTGAAGATAGGAACTACCAGAAGGCTTTGATGAAGAAAGCTAAAGCTGAACACGATACAGCCTTAGGAAGTTGGTTACCTAGCTTGAAACGTCTGGGCTGTGTGCTAGGGCGGTTCCGATTTCACCTTATTTCAATGTCTGTCGATTAATGACAATGGCCAAACCTTGGCGCGAATGTGTCGAATTTGAAACATACGAACTGATGTGATCTCTTCGGCTTCTTGACGATGTCCTTGTGGCGCTAGGACGGGCTAGCATAGGCCCCGTCCAGGGTATCAAACAAACAAGCTCTAAAACCGGTACCGGACTCTACTATATGCTGCCCTCAGGTATGATGCTCGTTGTGAAGAGACTTGCTAGTGTCCATATTTCACTTGATTTCCCGCATTTATATGAGGCTTGCTAATACCAAAGAAGGACCAAAGTTGAAGTATTGGTGCACCGCCATTCGAACGTCTGACAACTTCATTGTTGACACCGTATTATCCATAACTTTGACAGAGGATCCTAATATGACAAGACTGAGATCTACGCTTATTGTGATATCTATTTTCAACCTGACTGGAGGTCGCAAATCTATGGCGAAGCAAGACCATAACTGTAGGTAACCTGGGATCAAAGGCAAAAGTGAACTGGATCAGACCTGCCCTGGACTTTTGATTAATAGTTTGTGGCATGGCTTGGATCGGAGGTCCTACGCAGACAGAAACTAGGTAGAGTAATACTGCGTAAATTCCCTAGTCTTGGTCAGGCCTGAAGAGGAATACTGTACGATATTATACACCGTCGGGATTCTCTCCCTCGGTATAACATCACACTAATCGAGTGTTCAAATAAGGGGTAACCGGTGTGAGATAGAACACCTAGGAAAAAACCACTATAGCGTACCTAGTTGACCAATATATCCTGCTCACCAGCCTACACATTGTAACCACTGGAGGTTCTAGATACATTACAATGCATGCACACAGCTTCAAAGACTTCCTTGTAGACTGCTGACCTCTGTGGGTATTCGCGGTCCTAGTCGTTTTGAAAGAGGGAGGTTTTGATCCTATACCTATGCAGGCATCTTGAAGCGTGATATGGTGCAACCCATGTGATTTAAATTTCGATGAATAGGTATGGTGGTGCGAAGGGAAAAAAGATTAGATCAATAGAGAGGAAGGTAGTTATAGCTATGGTAGTACAGTAAACCCTGGAACCTGATGTCCAATGTGGATGATTAGCTCATGACATCGAATTTCGCCAAGATATAATACCTAGCTATCACTCACCACAGTCACTCTCCTTCTACTTGTAGATATATGTAGTCAGCCACGAGCTCCGCATTCCTTCGAACAATTCAATGTCACTGTTTTGTAGCAACCCTTACGAGGTCCATTGGTTTTGGGTACGGCCCGCGAAATTTCTATGGTAAAAGCCGAATCGTGGAGGAAAGTCCACCGCGAAAAATTTTCATAAGACCTGCTAGTACCGCAACTAACTGTGCCGGATCGTCCCGTCACATCCGGTCAGTTTAAACGCGTGGGGGATCCATCGTCCTGTGCTTGTTAATCCACGTTGGGGTAGAGGTAAGGTTATCTTGGAGCCGGAAATAAGAGATGTTGCAAGATGAATGCAGGAGCTTATCTCCTTGGTGATGGGAGGATCTTCCAAAATGGACTCCCAAAGACCTCCAACAACTGGGCGATGTGTTGTCTATCATGATATAGCGTGTGCTAAATCAAACCTGGAGGTAATTTTAGACTTAGGCTTGATGTTCACACTTTCCGTGTCCCCTCAAAGCACTTGAGCATTTGAAGCTCGTCCTGTACAATCGCGATCTCATGGCGAGCGAGATCCTTGGTGTTGATGTTGGTGCCAATCCGGGGCTCACACTATAACCTCCGCCAACTTTGACAATGTGTGACTTCTGGTGTTGGTTTGCCTCGAAGGGACTTACATATCGATAAGGAACGGATCCTGCACCCAATCGAGTTTTCAGAACCCATGTTGTTTCGCAGAGCCGCAACCCACGGAACCTGCATGCGAGGTGGATTTTCGATTCGTTCTTCCGAAGGTCCACATTTTTTGTTTTAGGGCCTTAGGTGATCCCTCTCATCGTGAAGATCCACAGCAAATAACACTGTGTATGGAAGTCGTCGAGCATGGCAGACATGGAGTCATGGCAATACGAAAATGACTTTGCTGCACAGTGAGGTTATCTGGAGCCATGACTGTCCAGCTCGTTCAGCTGGTTTCAGGTTGCGAATCTTGTGAGCTGATACTGAGTGCCCGTCTTTAGGTACCTAGTGTCGTAGTGTTGGGTTCAGTGAGGCACTGATGATGACTACAGCTCCAGCTCATGAAAAGTACACAGCGTTGATACTGAGTGTCAGAGAACCATTTGCCACGGAGCAGCGCCGTCAATTATCCAGCAACTTTGCTATATTGTTCTTTTCATAACCCCTTGGACCCTAAACTCAAAGAAAGCGAGAGGAGGCATTTTCTGGGAGCTTCCTTGCTAAGTAGAGACACAGACTGGGAGGCTGAACTGTGGAGGCACGTACCGAAGCGAGAAAGAACCTCCAACAAACTGTTGTGAGCGACAGCGAGCTTGGCGCTCGTGAAGTGCCAAGTTCGCTATCAATTAGTTGTGTCTACCCGTGGGCGCGGCGGCCCGAGGACAACCAAAACTCAAGCCCAAGCCGAGCTGCCAACGAAGTGACACCGTTGAAGTGACAGGGTCTATCCAGTCGCGTGGGTCGAGTATTCGCGCAAAGTCGGTCGAGGACAAACCAGCGGCCAGCCGATCGAACGAGACTGTTCCGAAACGAGCAGCCAAGGGGTTGAAGTCAAAGTGGAATGTCAGTGGGCCGTGAAAACAACTTTATTGAATGATCTCGATGGATGTTGCTGGTTCGCTTGGTCGCGTCGGAGAGAAGCAAGAGAAAAGGGCCGCAGCGCAATTGCGAAGGTGTTCACCGCCGTGCTCGTGTTACGGAAAATCGGGTACATCGGAATGTAGTGTCGTTGGGTCTTCAACGTACATTCCGAAAGTGTGTAAGATCTGGTTTCATCTGATAGTAATCTGTCGTAGTTGTTGCCCTGTGGACGTCTTGCGAGATTCGAGTTTCGGCTTGGACACTGGGAAAAGATCATGAACTCCAGTGCTAGGGAACCCGCAGCCAGTGCCAGACGGGGTGCAAGTCATTGGCCGAATCACGTGAGCGGAAACACATGCCATACGTACCGCACTATGTATATAGTGTACGTACCTCTGAAGTCTAAACGCAGTTTGCTCGGCACTAGCTCAGACCCACTCGCTGTCGCGAAGTCGGAGTTTTTTTTTTTTTTTTGTTTCCAAATTTTGGAAAATGCAGGGACCCCGGCTCACCCCACCGGGGCCTTACGTAATGACTCGTCGTCGACCTCGCTCTATCGATCACGGCGCACATTTGGATTGTCATAGGCAAGGTCTTCAATCCACTGAACCGTTGCGACTATACGACCCAAAAGATTCACGGCTTGACACAAAGGCTCACAGAGAGCTAGATTCGATCAAACAAAAAGACTGCAACAAAAAGCACTGCAACTGCATGTATCCCACTAGATGTTTCGCCGTTGGTGGTGTGTGTCAGCGGTATTCCTACTCCCCATCTATTCAGCATAATGAGCCATGAAAATCGTGAGTTCAGGGGTGCGAATTCACAGAGCAGCAGCATCTCGCTGAACAGCAGAGTATCATCGAGCTACACTCTCCTTTACCTACCAAGCGGCCGCAATCAATAACACAGCAGCAGGCCAATCCGTCGTCATGTAGGTATTATGTACACAGCCCTATGACACAGTACGGATTCTTACCGAAACGCTTCCCGCTGCAAATCCTCGTTAGCATTCGTCGTCCGGAGCCGCAATCCGGTCTTGGTCGCTCTTCGGGTCGAGTGGATCGGAGGGTCGGGCCCGGATTCGACAAGCGGAACGGTGACAGGGCCGCAGGGGTGAGGTCACAGGGCAGAGCGGCCTTATGCCAAGCGGGCCAAAGCGGCTCACCCGGGACTCGTCAGTCGTTCCTCCGTCTCCCGGATGGGGCTTCTTAACATGGCCAGATGGCGCAAGGCAAGTTCCGACCATGCCGGCCATCCAAAAACAAAAACAGAAGGCCAAGGAATCAATCAACAACGTCGACAAGCCTTTGAGTGTGTAGGCATAATCCCAGCGGTTGAGACTGAGCACCAGCCAAATTAGACGCGCAAACATGGAGTTGATGGAGGGGCCAACTCCGAAGTCATTTGTTGCGAACGCCGAAGCTATTGGCGGGTTTACAGTCCGGATGGAACTGTATACATCTGAAGCAGCCGCTAAGAGGCGCGATAGAACGCTGCTTTACCGTCCTCATCACCTCCCCTGAAACCTCTTTCACCGATTTCACCTCTCACTGTATCATGGGAGCAATGACCTAGTGGGCCTTGAGGTTTGGCCAGAAAGTGCTCCCTCTCGCGGTCAAGCGTCCACTTCCTCGGGGATGCCACTATTCGAGAGGCAAGTTCCTTATATCAACAGTGGACTGAGAGGATGATGAGCTCGAAAATCCGACGATCCGATGATGCTGAATCAAGTGATAAAAGCATTACGGATCCCAACCGAGTACCTACTTCCTCTGTTCAGTTGGGTATCAATCAGGATACGTACAATTGGCATTCATCGCCAGTTCTGGCCATGGCAGGGACACTGGAGTATTAAAACAGGTCGAGGGTTCAAAGGGGCGAACGAGTTCGTCGCGTCTATGAGAACTTCGCGATGCCGAGCCTTCCGGCCAATCACTTCCTTTCCCGCCTGTAAAACTGGGGCCGAACTCGGCCGGTTCCAGCAAACGTGGAATGACCTGCACAAGAGTTCGACACCAGCAATCTCTTCTTGGCAATCCTCATGATTCTGGCAGCTGGCTGTATGACGATTTTGACTCGATTGGGATGACCGTTCCCAAAGTCTTTGTTTCAAGGGGCCCACCGTCGCCACCAGGGACATGGCGATAACCATCAGGAAGGACTGTCCGCCGCAAGGGCGACAGCACCTATCTCAGCCCATTGGGCACTTTCATTGGTTGGTTCTGGGTCACGCCGTAGGGCGTCAACGACGTACCGCGAGACATGCTCGCTGTAAGAAGCGAGTCCGTGATGGTACAATACAAAAGTACCTACACCTACCCCTACGCAGCAGACAGTACGTACCGTATAACCACGACGGCGAGAGCACGAGGCTCTTTTGTTTATGATCTACGCAAGGGTGATAGTGAGATTCCACATCATGCAGATTCCCGAGTAAGCCCGAACCAAGGGCGAGGACCGTACGCGACAGACGATAAGAGTATCTATGGAGATGGAAAACATATAATATTACGGACGGGCCCTTCCCCGGACGAAAGTGGTCCTCGCTACTCTATAACAGATAATCAACACAGATTGACCATCCAGTGGGGGTCATCATTCATTTTCTCTTTCAGTCTCTCTTAGATATTCCAGTGTTTACACCCCGTTGCATGGTAAACCACCAACCGGATCGATCGATTTACCCCTGAGCCGAGCCGAATATCTTAATCACCAATAATACGACCGTTGTCGACAACAGTCTAGCCCTCTTTCATTCAACAACAAGCTTTTGTTTTAGTAGCACCAACACCACAAGACATCGCCATGGCGACAACACAAGCAGCGCCCACGGCGGCTGGGGCGCCACAACCGCCCAAGGAAAAGGTCCCCGAAGGAGGAGAGACACAACAGGACTACAAGCTCGTCACATTTGCGGAAGGAGACCCTGGAAACCCAAAGAACTGGTCGAAAGGGTACAAGTGGTACTGTACCATGGTGGTCGCCATCACCTGTTTCGTCGTCGCCTTTTGTTCCTCCGTCATCACTGCCGATGTCGACAGTGTAGCTCATGAGTTCGGCATCAGCCACGAGGCTGCTCTCCTCCCTATTACCGTTTTCGTCGTTGGTTTCGGTGTTGGTAAGTTTCTCCATTTGGGAAGAAGAAGATGACATGGAACCATCTGGGTTATCCTCCGAGATCTAACATGCTATGACACAGGTCCGATGGTTTTCGCTCCGCTTTCCGAAGTCTATGGAAGACAGATCATCTATGGCACAACACTTCTCCTAGCCGTCGTCTTTATCATTCCTTGCGCCGTTTCCAAGAATATCGGTACACTCATTGTCTGTCGCTTGATCGATGGTATTGCCTTTTCCGCGCCCATGACCCTGGTCGGTGGTACTCTTGCCGATTTGTGGAGGAATGAGGAGCGTGGTGTCCCCATGGCTGCCTTCTCTGCTGCTCCTTTCATTGGTCCTGCTAGTAAGTTTCCGTACCATGGATCCCTTTTATCCACTGTCCTAGAATACCGATCTCTAGCACATACTGACTTGGTAATCCTCAGTTGGTCCTCTCGTCGGTGGTTGGCTCTGTCTCGCTGGCTGGCGCTGGCTCTACTGGATCCAACTCATCCTGGCCTTCGTCGTCTGGGTCCTCATTTCCTTCACCGTCAAGGAAACCTACGCCCCCACTATCCTCGGTCGCCGGGCCGCGAAACTCCGCAAGCAGACGGGTGACAACTCATACGTGTCCGAGGGCGATCTGGACCAGCGTCCCTTCTCGGAGCGCATGAGCGTCTTCCTGATCCGGCCCTTCCAGCTCTTGTTCCGCGAGCTCATTGTGCTGCTCATCTCGCTCTACATGTCGGTCCTCTACGGCCTGCTGTACATGTTCTTCGTCGCCTACCCCGTCGTCTTCGAGGGAGGCAAGGGCTACTCACACGGCCAAACGGGCCTCATGTTCATCCCGCTCGCCGTCGGCGTCATCTGCTCTGCCCTTTGCGCCCCCTTAG
The DNA here is from genome assembly GCF_033458365.1 of Neurospora hispaniola. NCBI lineage: Eukaryota > Fungi > Ascomycota > Sordariomycetes > Sordariales > Sordariaceae > Neurospora > Neurospora hispaniola. Next base: position 3,014,682 of record NW_026944407.1, on the reverse strand, counting down.
TTAACAAGCACTACCTCACGCAAGTCCAGAAATACAATGGCAAGCCCCCCGCCGAGATTCGTCTGATCCCCATGATGGTTTCGTGCTGGTTCATCCCCATCGGCCTCTTCATCTTCGCCTGGACCTCGTACCCGCGCCTGATCTGGGTCGGCCCCTGCCTCGCCGGCTTCCCCATTGGCTTTGGTTTTATCTTCCTCTACAACTCGGCCAACAACTACCTCGTCGACTCGTACCAGCACCAGGCTGCCTCGGCGCTTGCCGCCAAGACCTTTATTCGTTCCTTCTGGGGTGCCGGCACCGTCTTGTTCACGGAGCAAATGTACCACCGCATGGGCGACCAGTGGGCCTCGACCTTCTTGGCCTTTTTGGGTTTGCTGTGCTGTCTAATCCCCTTTGGTTTCTGGAAGTTTGGTGCTCGCATCCGTCAGAGATCCAAGTACGCTTATGGTGGCGATGACGTGGATGGCTCGCAAACCTCGGATCTTGAGAACCAGAAAGACGTTGTCGATCCGAATGCGCCGCTTGTTCATGATTCGTTGGCGTTGGAGAGGGCGAGGTCTTATGTTAGCAACCCTTAAGCGGTCTGTCTACCTACTAAGCAACGGTTCAATCGTTCTTTCCACAAATGGATCGGTCTTTATGAGGGATTGATCCGAAGCACTCGCTTCGCTACCTGAGGTAGCAATTGCGCAATACGAACGCAGAGAGATGGAGAAAAGAAAGAGAAAAAAAGGAGGAGAATCCCCCCTTTCTTCTCTACAATCAAGTCGCCAAATCCCATCACAAAAGTGAATCCTCTCCAATTCAAAAATCGGGGGTTGTTTTACTACACACAATCATAGAGGTACATAGAGGTACACATACACAACCATCACCCTCAACATCCACGGCGTCATCCACGATCAGATATCCCCCTTGTTTTCCGGCGTTTATTGCGAGGAGTCAAAACTTTGTTGGGCGTTGAAGAAGAAAGAGGAGAAGAAGAAGAAGAAGAAGAAGAAGAAGAAGAAGCATGCATGATCTTATGGGTTTATGTTTTTGTCACTTGTGGTAATGCGTTTCAGTTGTTTACGGGATACTTGATGTCGGACGAGCCATGGGAGTTGATGTAGATTTCTCTGTTTTTTTTCTTCGTTTTGTTTTAAAAAGATTCCCCCAACATTTTATACCCTACACTGGTACCTAGTCAATAATAGAAGACAGCACACATTTACACTAGATTTTCCATACTTGCTCGCTCCGTAACAAGAAATTGTACAGTGATTGAATGGCGTGCAAACGGAAACCTAAATAAACTGGTAACGACTGTGCTAAGCGACGGGAGTTCCTTGCTGTCTATCCTTTGGCGCCTTCGAGCTTCCTCCCCTCCTCCCCAGGGGGGCACTGGCCCTTGGGGGGTGCCCGGAAATATTACATGGCAAGAAGTGGAAAGGATCCACAGTTCGTCCCACATACCTCTCTACCACCTGCACCACCACTACCAGTTCCCGCCGCCTACAATCACGTCAACATGTCCACGAAACAAAACCACAAACACCGCCACTCGCTCCAAAAGCTTTGTAGGTACCTTACACTAGGAAAAAAGTTCAAATGATTCGAACTGGCCCATTTACAAGCGCCCTATAGCGCCTCCCAGGTTTTGCTTACTTAGGGTCGGTCTGGCTAGTCAATTCGCCAACTTCGAATACACAACAACCTACCTACCTAGTCTACCTAAGTCGGCTGGCTACCTAGCTAGCGGACCAATGTACCTACCTATCTTACCAAACGGCTCCTAAACTAGGTACAGTAGGTAGGTACACACACCAGCTTCCAAGACATGGAACCTACGCTACCTACCCTCATCCCTAACAAAAAAGGTGGCACCTTTTGTTGCGCTCATCGCCCATGTACTGACCATAAAAGTGCCACTTTTTTTTTGTCAGGGACGAGCTACCTTAGTCACCACCTATAGCTCGCTCATAACCAACTGTGTCAGGACTCGATTGCTCTACCCTCGGCCGCGTTTCGCACGAAAATTGACCCGCCAGACCCGCCAGACCCCACCCAGGGAGCCAGGCTTCCTTCTATCGCCCAAGGGCGATGTGTAGATTTGTACCGCGAGGTTCAGACAAACGAATAGCACCTCAATAGGGACATACGATATCTCTTACGAGCACTCTTACGATTTCGCAGCGGTGCGATATTCGTTATCCGAACATCCCGTTCCGTCCCGTCGTCAGGCCAGAGACAACCGCGCCGACGATATCAGCTTCGGATCGTATGTAATAGGCTGACCGTTGGCCTGACCCATTTCATTTCCAAATAACTTCAGGCGGGCACATGGACCTAATGTCCTTTGTGCTGACTAGCAAGTTCTACAGTGCACCACTGCGCTACGTTGTGGTACAGGATTATCGTGCCAGACAAGCACGTTTGTACACTTTGCTATGTACGTATAGTACACTGCAGTATGTATACGCGCGGCCGCGGCGCGAACAGGAGTAGTTACCCCCACTGAACTGTTCAATGACGTATAGCCAAGATATTTTGGTGTGTCCCGCCCGTTGAAGGGGAACTTCAACATCGATGTATTAGTACAACGTCCAGCAGTTTCTGTGGCCAAGACATTCTAAAATGCGGCGAAGGAATTTCCTTTGAGACAGAACACAAATCAGAGTCGCGGTCACCTACCCGAGACAACTTGGACGGTCGTAAGTATGTTTGAATGATAACGACTTTTGTTTTCAAATCTCAATATGACTCCATCCCCACAACAACTCGAACGTCTACACTAACCTAACATAACATGCAATACATGCTGACTGGACACCGTGAGAACCAAACTCCGTAACATCATGCTTCCAAAGCTGTGCTACACAGCGGCTATGTGGTTCATGCAAAGTACGCAAACCATCAAACCCGGGACAATGCAACCTCCCTTTTGCGCACCCAGACACTTCGTTCTTTGCTTCTGTTCTTGTCGTCTTCGTTTCGTTTTGTTTTGATGAGGTCTTGCTTCAATCATCTTGATGCTCACCAGCCTCAGCCGCAGCCAAGGCATTACTTAGACTCCCTACGCTGACTTTGATGACAAGCTTCATCAGACCTCAGCCGGTTTTCGGCTTCTTGGACGGCGTGCTCCCAATCGGCCTGGTGGAGATACCAGAGCTCAACTGTGGATACCCTATTCAAGCACAAAACGTCAGCATGCATTTCGGCCCTAATGCACTGCAAATCATCCGCTAAAAGATAACCACTGAAAAGGAAATGGGTCACCACTTACACGGCCAGACCAATTGCAACTCCAAACCAGAGTCCTTGCAGTTGCCATCCCAGAGCCCACCCAGTCGAGAACGAAATGGGCAGGGCAATCAGGTAGTACGAGAAGAGATTGGTGAAACCGCCAATTCCTTGTCTGCCAATGCCTCTGAGCAGACCGTGGGATATGGCCGCCAGAGCATCTACCAGTTGCAACACTGCGCAGATTGGTAGAACCTTGGACACGATAGCAGCCACTTCTTCATCCTTGGTGAAAAGATACGGAATCTTGAACCTCAAACTGCTGAGAAGTGTCATGTTGAACAGACCAACAACAATACCGCAGCACAGTGCCTAGACAGATTGTGAGAGTCAGCGTTTTTGCGTACCTAACCGTTAATTTGACCTTCAAGAATTCGGAACATACCACTTTGGCACTGGTACGCGCAGCGTCACTCAGTTTGGCGCCAATGAGGTTAGCCACACGCGTGGACGCAGCAATAGAGAGTGGGAAAGGAATGTTGAACGTCGTCGATGTGACCGTGACGAGGACGCTCTGCGCAGCCAGATGGGCACTGCCGAATTGACTGGCGGCAAGAGTGAGAACTTCAAAAGCAAAGTATTGAGCTTCAACCATGATCATGCCAGGCAAAGCCAATCGGATCATAGGACCTAGTTTGGATATCAGCAAGTTGTCTTCTGCGCACATCTGATGAGTGTTCACATACCCCAGTTACTGAACGCATGTCGACTCAGTCCGTTCCAACACTCCATACCCTGGATGAAGCGGACATAAAGGAAGAGAAGGAATGGCAAAAGGTTCTGGGTAAAAACGACAGCGCTTGCGGCACCCGTGAATCCCCATCCCATCCTCCAAACGAAAAACCAGTTAGCCAGCACGTTCAGTGGTGCACCAATAAGCAGAACGAATGTGGTGGCGTGGAAGAGACCTTGGGCTTGGACGAAGCGCTTGCCGCTCTCAAAGGCCGCCACTCCAGGAGTTCCGAGAATTAGGACTCGAAGATACATGCCGGCCAGTGCTGCGGTATCCGGATCGGGGATAATGCGATTCAAGACGCCACCCGAGAACCACCATAGTGTTGCAATGGGCAGAAGCAGAAGCCATAAAAGATAAGTCATTCTCTGTAGCTGAAGTCCGACCAGCTTCTTGTGCCCAGAACCAAATGCCTGGGCGCAGAGCGTATCCAAGCATGTCGAAAGCCCCTGAACTGGAGCGTAACATGTGATGTTGGCCGTCATGGTAGCAAGACTGACTGCTCCGAGCTCCAAGCGCCCAATTCGTCCGACTGTAAAGACACTGGTCACGGTGACCGAGTAGTGCAGCAGGAAAGTCACGATAAGTGATCGCGAGTACTTGGTAATTGTCTGGGCCTCCCGTTGCCAAGTTGTCTTGAGCATGTTCTGAGCAACAGCTCGTTCCCACTGATTGATCTCCTCGCTGATGGTTGGCGATGGCGGCAAAGGATACTCCTGAAGGAGCGGTGTCTCCTCGAAGGCCTTGTCTGAGACAGGGACCTTGGTGCTAAACAGACGACGGTACATTTTTTTCCATAGAGGATCGTCGGGTGACCGAGGATGCTTGGGTGGGAGCAGATGGTTATCGCGAAGAAGACTGCGTTCTGCGGCGCGCGATTCGACAACATCGGTCTCGCAAACAATCGGACTACCTTGCATTTCGCTGGCGATGATGGGTCTGAGGGTGCCATAAGCGACACCACCAGGCCGTGAGACGAGATGACCAACGGGTAGAGACCCGACATCGATAGGCGGTTCGACATCTTCCTCATCATCGGAGCGGCATTCCTCGTCTCGTTCATGTTGCTCGTCATCCTCCAACTCTGCTAAATCCCTGGCGAGGATCTCTTGGGCGATTGGTGCGGTGGACAGGTACGAGGTCCCGAGAAGGGATACTGTGTCGAAGATGGTTTCATGGAAGTCCCGAGACTCCCTACGTGCGGCAGACCCCCTACGTCGCCCGGACGACTGAATGGGCATAGGTGGTGAGGCCATGATGAATGGTACTAGAAATCCAAGAACAGTTGTAAGCTATGGTCCCTAGACCTCGTGATGGCATCCGGGGCTTCAGAACGGTGGGCAAGAAAGCCTATGTGCAGTTCTTTGGGGTGTTCGTGGAGGACAGGTGGGTAGGGAAAGGATCATGATCGTCGGGACGTAGAACTAACCTCTGCAGCAAGTGGTGAAGATGACGGAAACACTCGACGGAATAAGAATGACTTGACGGAAAGAGGTCAATGGCCTTGAAATGGCGAGGGGCAAGTTTTATATCCTGTCTGCACAAGGCAGGTAAAGGGATGGATGGAGGGGCAGATCAGATAAAACACTTTTGGAGCAAACAGGCTGGCCAAGCATGAAGTCAAGCCAACCTACTGCGCGAACAGAAAGTGGCGACTCCGAGTGGTCTCCGTCGTCACTGCACCGCACTCCGGACTCCGATCAGCAAGCTGGCCCAAATTGGCAGGAGAAGGTACTTGGTGTACTGTAGAAAACTGAACACCGTCAATTGTCTTCACTACGTACCTCTTTCCCCCATCCATTGCACCATATCAGCATCTCAGCATCCTACATCTGCAGTGCGCTCTCAGGAATCTGTGCACTGGAATCCATCGACAAGGGTGGGAAGCGATCGGGAGTACCACATTGCGCAGCATCGTCCACCGGCAGGTAATCACCGTGATCTCGGGTCTCTGCCGCGACCACCTCAGTTCCCTCAATGAAACCGTTGAGAAAACAGCGTAATGTGTCACGTCGGAAACGTGATTCCACCTGCGATTTGCGACGGGAAGCCAGGCTCTGACAGGTTCAGTTGGTAGGTGCCACCTTATCCTCGAGATGGGCTTTCGAAAACTCCGGACACCGTCACCGGCGGCTACCTTTGTCTTTGGAAGGGGGGCAAGTCCACAACGGCCAACCGCTAGCCGGCCCACCGTGGTCTGTCTCTGCCGTGACTACCTTGCAACACATGTGAAGGCGGATAAAGAAATATGTGCGGTTTCCAACATTCAGACGGAGTGGGAGGTAACGCCTTCCCGGACTCTCGTCCAATGACAGGCGACAGGTGCGAGGTTCTTGATGACGCTTGAGGCTGTGGTGAGGGGGGGCATGACGGTGTTGTGCAGCCCGTATATTAGGTATGGATGGTGGTGGCAGCCGTCACAGAAAGGACCAAGGTCGAAATACCTACAACCAGGATTGAAAAAGGAGGATGTCGCGCGAAAATGATAATGGTGTCGAAAGCGAATTCCAGTCCTTCAGTGGCTGCGACTGCCTCCTGAGACGAGACTGCAGGTACACTACAGGTGGAAGTAACTTGTACCCACTGTATTTTCCAGTCCTTGTTGCCTTTCAGTTGTCGTTGTTGTCGCTTTCTTTCGACTCGGGCCATTTCCGAGCAATGTGTTCCTTGGAATCCCACTCCCAATAGTATTGTAAGTGGACAGGCTCCTTGGCTCCATGCATCTGCAGTGGTTTGAGACTTGGGGCCAATGTACGCCGTCTTGGAAATCGCCTCCATTGCCGATCATCTCAGAACTTGGGGTTTCACAGAACTACCGCTCCATTATAAGGCGAGCGAATCACGGACAATATCTGGCTCGTGAGAAAACGCAACCAGCCCGTTGGTGATGCAAGGAGGCTCAAGGCTCAAAATCCGTCGACAGAATGGAAGAAAGCCGGTAACCCGTGGCAAGGGCCTACCATCATCTTTGACCGTCAGGTGGTGGCATGCTAAAATGCACATCATCATCCGTCGCCCTCGGTCTGTTCAGTCTTCCATCACGGCGATACACAATGCCCACAAGTCCTTCACCGATTGTCGCACAATGGCTGGCCACCTGCAACGGTTGGAGAACCCTGCCAACCCTGCCAATGAAGTGGCATCCGATGCAGTGCGGATAACTTGAAGTCGACTACACTAGGTGAAAGAACTGAATCCGAGGGCTTAGAATACCTCCGTGGCTTCTGCACAGTGGGTGAGCGCCCATTCCTCCGACTCTGATGCCGTTGGTGGGGGCGCAAGGGCGCAATTACAGTGGAAGCTACCCCTCACGAGCCCTCAGGTAGTCTCGACAAACGGAGCTGTCTACCCGCCTGTGGCACCGATTGTTCAATGACAGTGACGAAACAGTCAGTCTGAAAATGGCGCATGTTTCACACAAGAGATAAGGATTCTTCTTTTTCTTTTTATCTTGAGTCAAAGCCGGCAGGGCGATGCTCAATAGGCCGGTGTTCCAAACCTGGTCATGGTATTGTCTCTGGACAAAAAAAGAAACCACCAAGATCCCCTGACCATCTGGGTTTTTGCGTATGCCGTAGTGCGGCTGCATCCCCCCTTGCTGCCATCACTGCCTGCAACCTGAATGCACGATCACCGAGAAGGAAGGTTTCAGTATCGAATTCAGATCTCTCCTACCTTACAGGCAGTTACTGGACTGAATGGCGAGTCTCTGCAGGAAGCTTGGACCACGGACTCTTATCACGACGTCGCTTCCACTGAGGCACGTGGCCGACGCCAATGTGCTGCGCCTCTGCTCTTCATTGAGCAGTCTACTCGTCCGAGGAGATCGATCAACACGGTAACCACGATGAACACGAGGGTAGAGTCGATCCCTTGCGGGGAATAATACTTGTCGGAATATACCTCTACGCACCATTTCAACCCAAGGAGCGCGGGATGCCCACTCGCTTGACACTGACCACCATCAAGCTTCACTTTTCGCCATGACTTGGATGCCATGAACTATTTCTACAACTACACCATCATCTCTACGCTCATTGGCCTCGAGAGTTGCGGTGTGAAAGCCACATCGCATGCCCAGCCGATACATGGCCTTTTGCAGTTGCCAATCTGGGTATCCCGTCGCTATAAATTGTCGGTACTCAAAAGATTGTCAACTTTCGGTGGTGTGCACGACCCCATCCTAAATCAAACCCATCCCGCCCCAGTTATGCAGCATAACGCGGATTTGAAGACACTACGCATTCTTTCTGCTACACTATTATCAAAATAGGCTTTATGATTGTAACCTGAACTACAGATGTGTAGCATTTTCACTTCAGTTTCTGATTGTAGTAGACCCCACTGCTCCGTGGCTCCAACATTGAGTGACATGGAGGCCTCCGTTAGGGTCACCATCTTAGCCTCTGACAGTTCCATCACTCCCAAGTGGGTCTTCATCGAGGAAAGCAAGACGAACAAGTTGTACTCTTTTCAAGAAGTCCAGTATCTTCACCCGCCTGTCTTTCTATCAGAGCAACTTTACCTTTTCGTCTGAGTTCTTCTCTGTATCATCACAACTATGTGAGCAGAGACAACCCAGACTCACGCAACATATGAAGGCCATCCACCTGACAGCTTCGCACAGTCGAGGACAAGCACACATTGCACCCCAGAAACATATAGCTTTGTCTCAGTCTTAAACCTTTGTTCCTTGACTACTCAACCCAAGCAAAAGTTCTTTTTACTTTTTGAGAAAGCACCTTTTTTGACCAGCCTCCCTGCAATCTACCATGCCACCCCCCTACCGTGACAAGAAGTCTAAATGGACATGAAAAAGAAAGCCGTGCTGTCGAGCACCGGCAGACGGAGCCTCCATAAGACAAAGCCGAAACATGATATGTGACTCGTGATCATGAGTCGCGACTAACCAACCATCTCAGCACCTCCTCCACTCAAAGTCCCAGGTCTCGCTAGTCGCCTCAAAGTACGACTTTTCGTTGCGCAGAGCACCACGGAAGTTGATGTTTAGAATTCCAAACCCGTCATTCGAGGACGTGGTGCATGATGACCAGGCCTTGTCGGTGAAGTGGTTTTGGAGGGTCACTGCCTTGTCGATTCTGGACGAGCCGTCGTTGGCGAGTTGTCCCTTGCTGGTGGCCTGTTTTGTTGTTTCCCCCGTGCCATCTATCAGTGTCTCGTTTCCTTCCTTATTACTTGCTCATTCTCGAACAAAGAACAACAACAACACAGATCAAAGACTTACAGAATCATCCGCACTAGAGCTAAAGTAAACAGTCGAAAAGTAATCCAGCGTCGCGCCCGGGTCCAGCGTCACGTGGCCGTCCACGTACGTGTCCTTGACGGAAACCTGCCAGCCCGCTGACACTCCCTGGGCCTGCATGTGCACCTGGCAGTTGGCTGTCCGGTTCACCGTGTTGGGGTACTCGATGGCGAAGTGGTTGAAGGTGAGGGTCGGGTTGTCCAGGCTGCCGCTGAACCGGGCCTGTGTCTGTGGGCATCCGCTACCTGAGTAGCTGATGGAGTTGATGCGCGGGGTTCCTGCTGGGGACTCGGCGAGGGCGAGGGTGGTGAGGAAGAGGAGGGTGGTGAGTGTACTGGTGATGGTACCCATTTTGAGTGTGGTTCTATGTGTTGTTCGAGATGGGTACTATAGCTGACTTCTGTCTAGGTAATACCTAGTACTGTGGTGATGATCGATGTCCTGGTGTTGAGCAGGTGGAACAAGTTTTAAGGGTTAGGTTATTGCAGTCAAGAACTTCCGAGAGAGTTCAGTGGTTGAGGGGTATTGTTGCAAGTGATGATGATGATGATGATGGATGGCAGTGAGCAAAAAAGAGGGAAGTTGGCAACTGAACAACAGGGTTTCTCATGTCCTTCTTATGGAGACTGCTAACGTGATACGACTTGGACTATAGGTACCTTTCACCATCCCTCTCTTCCCCAGATACTAAACACCTTCAAAAAGTGGTCTAGATTAACCATCGTTGTGACGGACGGAACGTGGTAGACCTTGTTTGCCACGTTAAGCACGTAGGTCAAATTAAATGACGGAAGCGTGCAATGCATCTCAGGTAAATGGAAGGTCAAGTTTGATTCGCCTGCCGGTGTCATTAAATTGCCAGATGGGCCCTGTTGGTAGCAGTACCACTCATTCATTCTCCGGGAACCACACTACACCTCTAGAGGGGACCTTACCACAACAAACCCAAAGGAACCAAGAGGCGCAAAGAGAGAGAGAGAGAGAGAGAGAGGGGGAGAGAGAGAGAGAGAGAGTTGAAATGTGTTGAACCAGACTTTGGATGCGGACCTTCTGAGCCCTATTTATCCATATTGGCTACCCGCGAATCCGCGCCACCTGGATTCGAATTGGACCAACGGCTCAATTATTACATGTAGTCCCCCAAGTCCTATATATTAACCACAGGTTGTCCCAAGTGGCCAGGCCCCATGTGCTGGGAAGGGTACCTCTACCAAAAATAGCTGTGCCATGCCCTGTACTGAACTGTCAAGTGTGATTCCGTTATCATCATTGGTTGCCCGAGTTTGAGGTAGTAAAAGGTAGATAAACTGTAACTCTAATGTCCATGTCCCGAACGTTCATCTACCTCTAGGTACTACCTTAATCGATGTAGGTTTGGTACCAAGGTAAGGTTCCACTATAAGGTAACGGTAGAGATGCAATGTCTGGGATGGTCGACTAGGTATCTATTGGGGTTCGCTTCTTTTCTTGGTTTGGCTTGGGGTGACTAGAGATACCTACCTACTGTTGCGATTGAACGGTTCGACCAACAAATCAGGATAGGTAGGTCCCTTACCGGACTGGGGCGCACTATACCGTGAAATGTTTTTTTTTTTTTTTTTTTTCCATTGGGGAATGGAAGAAGTAAAAGGAGCAGAGGGTTCCGTGACCAATATCAAGCTGTAGAGATAGCAGGTGTAGAGGTACTATGCAACTACCTACTGACGGCAAAGAGGGTCAAACTATTCAGGTCCCAAGTGCTTAATAACCAAAGGCACCGAATTTGTACCCAAGTTCTTTCACGGCAGTTGTAGGGTAAGTAGGTAAGGTACTTGGGATGAAAGAGCTCTCATTCATAGCAAAGACAATTATAAGGCCGATAACAACTCGCATTGTTGAAACGCAGGTTGTTTGAAGCAAACCTATCTGTGCAGTGGAAAAAAAGGTTTGAACCTTCAAATGGATTTTCAGGGTCCAGTGGGACGGACGGACGGCCGGACTAAATAAACAACCCAGGCATTGACAAAGTCCCGAGACTACTTACAGCCAAGAGTCTATGACTGCCTGGAACACGAAAAATTGCTGGGCCGTTATTGTGCTGCAGGAAAGTTAATATGCAGGACCACTGAAAGACGTTAGAACCCAATAAAGGGGTCATATGGTGCCATGCGTGATGAGGTGGTAGTGCAATATCCGGCTTCTAACATGGGTCTGGAATCTCCCAACTCGATTCTGGGGTAGTGCCGTTCACGCCGTTGACGACTACCTACCTTACTTTTTCCGTCAACCTTCTCGACAGAGCATCATGCGAGATCACATGCACTGAAAAAGATTCGGGGTTCAATGATACATATGTCTGCATGGAATGTGACGAAAGCTCATCCCATCCTGGCCTGGACCTTGCCCAGAGTCCGTGAACCTCGCTTGGGTGACGCGTTGACTCGTGACAAGTTGGAATCCGGAGCGGTTCTCGATCCACTTCACCTGCCCCGGATGGAGTGACTGGCGGAGAGCGGGACCATGAAAGAGGTCGCTTCGGTAGATAGGTAGGTAGGTAGGTAAGCAGTGTCACAACCGAACTAATCCCGTTCTCGCACCTGCGATGGTGGTTGAGGTTGTATCGTACCCGCCTGACGTTGACGTCAGGTAGGTAGGCAAGAAAGGTTCGTCCCTGGAACTGCTAGTGACGGAAGGAGAAGTCTGATGCTTGGGGCTATGGTATTGTTCAGTTTTCGTCGGCCACCAATCCATTCAAACGCGGATGCCGGAAACTGCGGCATGCAGTGCAATACTAAAAGTAAGTACAGCAGGACCATAATGCAGTCGGCAGTGCTTCAAGCGTTCAGGTTAGGTGTATTCTGTCATGCTCAGCTCGACAACCAGTGCGTGCAGTGCAAGGCGGAAAGCGTCATTGAGCGAACGAGTGCCCTACTGACACTGCAGTGTACGCAGGCACCGGAAACAGCTAGAAGACCGAAGCGTTCAGTTAGTCAAGCTGAGTTGTTCTTGATGGAACGAGTTGTACTCCTTAGAGGTACGTACAGTAAGTACTAAACGAAGTACCAGTAGGTGATAGACGAATGGGACTGACGACGGGAAGAGCCAACAAAGCCCCAAGAGTTGGAGTGAGCGAGGAATGAAATTGAATACAAAAGTGCCGACAGGAAAATGTGTGAACGGCGCAGGGGAGTGGGTGAGTGACGACGGCAATGTCTGGGAGACTGACTGGTAGTGACCGGCCCGTGACCACTTCCGGAACACTCGGACAGACGGATTTGTGATCTCGAACACTCAGAAGCGGCGGGTCGGAACCGCAGGCCAGCTTATCTCCGGGCCGCTCACTACAGCGAGTGAGACCAACGATGGCCTTCGGCTGGTGTACTTACTTGATTGTACAACGATCATGATCGTGAAGTGCAGTGCCGTGGTGTAAACTTCACTGCCGTTTACAGGTTCCTGCCCCTGGGCTCCGTCTGAGCTCGGACCACCCCCCAGTACGGTCCAGCTGTGTCCTGTACAGGGGGGTTAGGGTTCTTTCCAGCCGATGGCCCATGCCCCCACTGCAGGAGTTTTCTTTGATTCAGACATCAAGATGAACAACCAAGAACCACCAGCAGACGGATTCACAGGTTGACTTAAACAATCCTTCATGTCACTCATTCATTAGCTGCCTATATAGGTACCTAGGTAGGTACCCTATGAGTATGACTTCATGCACTAACGTTTACCGTAACCAACATTTGGATTCCATCATTATGCTGTTCATCCCGCAATGAGAGGAGTGAGGTTCCCGCAATGCACGACTTCCTTCGTATACAAGCTTCAGCCCCCCCCCTTTGCGCGCGGGTGGCCTAAAACCCTTTCTCCAAAGGGGTGTCCAAATCCATCTGCCGATTCCAAAACCAACTCTTAAACTATATCAAACGCCGCACAATCGTCAGAATCATTGCTTCTTCTGCTCCTGAGTGGTAACGACGTATTCGTCACTCTCGTACTGGGGAAGCGCACCACCCTCTTCGAGTTTGGCCAAGTCGGCAGGAAAGTAGATGCCGTCAATAGGAACCGGGTCCTGGTTGTGGAGGTACATAAAGTAGTAAAACATTCCACAGAAGCCGCCGCCGCCGATGACGTTGCCGAGGAGGGAAGGAATGATGCCTGTGGTCAAAAAGTGTTAATTTCTTCTACACCGCGAAGGGTCCTAACCAAGATAACATACCCTTCCAGATGTAAAGGCCTACAGTGACACCGGGGGTGTGGTGCCAGATACCAAAGGGAATGTAGAACATGTTGACGACAACGTGGTCGAGACCGAGAATGGCAAAGCAGAAAACAGGCCACCACATGCCCATGGCACGGGACATGAGATCCCTACCGGCCAGACCGAGATAGGCAGCGAGACACACGAGCCAGTTGCAGCCGATGGCGCGAATGAAGATCTGATGCCATTCGGGAACAACCTGCTTGTTGTAGACGAGGTTCTGGATCACCTTTACCTGTGCAGGATCCGTGAACAAGCCGCCATCTGGAAACAGAGAGACCAATCAGCGTTGCTCCAAGGTGCCAAGTCCCGTCGGACAAGGAGAAAGAAACAAAAAAAAAAAAAAAAAAAAAAAAAAAAAAAAAAAAAAAAACTTACAACCAAAGATGATCGCCATGACAAAAAGACAGCCGGCGAAATTACCCCAGAAGCAGATGAACCAGTGCAGCAACATCTTATGCCAGGGGATACGGCCTTGAAGACAAGCCACACCAGTTAACTGTTGGACAGAAAGTTAGCATCCGAAAAAGAGAGAAACCTGGCATCTTCAACATCCACCCTCCCAAATTCACATACCATGGTCGAGCCGGTAAACAAGTCGGCACCGCTCATAAAGATCATAACCAAGGCGCAAGGGAAGAGAATGGAGCTGAGAGTCTTGACGAGACCAGGAGTGTTCTCGGCCATCCAGGGAATATTAATGGCGACAAGGGTGGCACCAGACGCGAAGGCTGCTATACAGCCGGCAGACACGGCCGAGCAAAAGACCTTGGCGGGGAACATGTTGGCCTTGAAGGTGCCCAGACGGCCGACGATTTCAATCGTCTCGATAGGGCTGTAGGCGTTACCATTGCGAATCCAGACGGTATTTGGCTGGTTTTGAATGCGAGACATTGTGGCGGCTTGACGACCAGCTCTCATAAGCTTGAAACCGGTGGATGTTGTTGAATGACGGATGGAAGAGAGGCTTCCCCCCGTATTGGGAACTTTGGCCGATGTTGGGACGAACTGCTGAGTGTCGAGGGAGGTTCAGGAACTATGTCGCGCCCAGCGAGAAGTGAGAAGTGTTCGTGCCGGTACGAGGTTGAGCTGAGGTGAGCTATGGTGGTATGAGAAGAGAGGATGAACCAACGGCTGACAAACTTGGACCAAGGTCGAGGCAAGCGGTCCTTCAAATGTATGTGAGCCGAACCGGGGAGACAGGCCTAAAAAAGTAGTCCCCCAAAGCGGTGGATATCTCGTGGCTCCTGTGGTGGAGTCGAGTTCCAACACCAGGTACACCCATCGACATTCGAGACCAAGAATGGAAGGCCCCATCCCTGTTTGTTGAGATATGAAGTCACTCCCTCAGGAGCATGTTCATAGTGGTGAAGCGTACGCGTCCGCGAGTTTTTGCAACTCTACGGACGGCCAACGTGGAATTTGGATCAAGACTCGGTTTCCGAAATCGAGGCTCAGGAGGGAACGGATAAGGAACGCTATTGACTCTGGATGAACACCCTGACTCTCACGCTGCCAGTGAGACTGTGGAAGTCCAGTTGTTTAGAACCGGAGCTGCCCAGGTCTCGTCCGGGATTAGCACGGCACGGTGAGGACAGAAAAACCTGGGGTTGAGGAGCACGAAATGTGCACAAGATGAAATGAAGTCCAGACGCGGCGCACCGGCCCCGTGCGCATCCGGGTCTTGACGGTTCTCGGAGTCGGTATGAGTGGTTCATGAACAACACAAACCCCCAACGGTGACTGCTTCATGTGTCGAATGCTCACTTGACTATCCCATCTTTCCCGTTCCCAATGTCATCTGTTTCGGATGGCCCGTAACCCCCACAACAAGAGAGCTCAAGTGAAAGGATCGTGGAAGAAGGCTTTTCTCCAAAGGGGGGTTCAAAATCTCTTGCTTCACCACAACAAGGGAGCAAATTTGACCGAGGCGGTGGGCCCCATCGAGGTGTGATGACTCGCGCCATACCCTGCTTACCGTGATCAGCTGTGATCAAACCCCGCGGAGTCGCAGAAGCTTACACATAACCCTCGATGACCTTCCTTTGATTCTGAATCCAGCGGCTGTTGGATCACCAGCAGTTGACTGTGGACCAGATTGCATAACGGACATCTTTGAAGTGCATGGCGACGATGCTTGGGGTTCTCTTTTGCGTACAAAGGTCCGTCGACGGTGAAGCGTGAATCTTTGCCGACTGTTCCGCCTGCAGCGGCCTCTCTCGAATCTCCATTCTGCCTGAGGTTAAGGCGCGGTCTGTCGTGTGCGACCACAAGATAAGTGTAACCCCTTTTCTTCAGGTTTAGCCGAAACCCAAGGTAAACAAAGCAAAGGAGGCAACGAACGCCCAGACTGCCCGGCAATAACGAACCTCCTTGTGTCCGTTGGGCCGTGCGCTTGGCGGGCAGCCGGCAATATCGAGGTAGCATTGCGTGAACCGGCACCGATACGGCTAGCACGCGACACCCTGCGCCCCATTACATGGAACATTCTGCGCACCAACAAGTGCGACGCTAATAGCGTACGACCAACGGGTAAGCCAGGTCTTGGCAGAGACGACAATCTCGACTGACGAGTCGACGATGAGCCGATTTCTGAGCAGCCGGCGAGCATGGTGTCGTCTGCTGAGCACTGCAAGTTAGTATACAGCGGCACGCCTGGCGCTGTATCGTTCGCAGAGCGGCTCTCTCCGTATCGTCCGTACTGAAGCCCGTATTGTAACTTGCGTGCGTAACCGGGGGATTGACCGTTCTCAATTGTCATTGGCGGTCGGTTGGCGGTTATGCGTTGGCGCGGGAGGTTGACCTGGGCGGGAGGAACAGATGGGGTCAAGGGAACGTGGAGAAAGCCCCGAGTGGAAAGCTTAAACCCGACGGGGGTGTATAGGTACAGTGAGTGAGGAAATATTGTAATCCTTGAAAACCCCCCATGAATCTGCGACCTCCCATTAGGAACACCCCAGCATCCCACTCTGCGCTCTCTCCGCTGCACAGACTTGTGAGCCTCCCCTTCCAGATCCGCCGTCGATGCTTGCCCAATCCGCACAAAGCCGCCCTCACCTACTCCGCTGCCATTGTCAACCCTGTCGGCGACAAAGGATGTCTGTGACAACCGCTCATAATTCACTACATGTGGAGTAGACCCTCTTATCTTCAACTCTTGTGGAGAGCCACGGACGAAGGAAAAGGCAACTTCGTGCCGGTCATCAAGGATCTCGGATACAATGGCGGAGAGTGGTCTGTTGTCGACCTGTTGCGGCAAGAAAGTTGGAAGTCCGGTTGTCGGTCGTGACGGTGTAATGCCGGCGTGCCGTTCTTCCCATCAGTAAGTCGTCCTCCTCATTTGTCCTCCATGATCTCGATCAGAGGAACCCTGCTCATACGAGCTACTCTTCCAATTGCCGCCTATGGTCCAGCAACTGGTTACCCGTGAGTGCTGGTCAAGATTCGTTGTCGTTCTCGGAATAGCAAAGGCTGGCATGCACGAGGCCAAGCTGAAGAAGCATGAAGGCGCCCTCGAAGGCCGTTTCAGGCCCGCTAGGAGCACGAGTATCATAACTATCGTCCGCCGGTGGACACTGGGCCTCTCGACTCCTTGATTTCATTTTTCTCCGCTCGCCCTTGAGGGAGCGACACCGACTCTTCGACCTCAGGGCGGGATTCAACCGTGGGAAAGCTTCCGATGCTCAGCGCCTGAGCGCCTCCTGTTGTGGACCAAGGGCACAATTCCAGCCCACGCAGCTGACTGATGTCAGCCACTTACACAATAGAAACAGTCTCTTGTACCGGATGAACTGGAACTCGAAGGAGGTATCATGACATCAGAGATATGAGCAACAGACACCGACCGATGATCCCCTGGTCCAGCGGCTCCGATGATTCCACACCGACCTTGCAGCAGCAGCAGCAGCAGCAGAGCAGATAGTATCTTCTCCCAAGAATCATAACTCCAATCTCCAAACCCACGAAACACCAACGCAATTTTTTTGGACGACAACGAAAACGACGACAACCCTCTTGGTCGGCCTAGCAGCAACAAACCAAAAGAAAAGGGAGTGTGGTGTCGAGTAGGGCACGGAGACCGAATCCGGAGCGGAAAAAAGCAGATCTAAGGCCCTAGCTTAGCCGAGCGACCCTCTTCTCGAAAACTTTGCCAATCAACGGTTCCCGTCCGCCGCGCGAGTCTCCTGTTCAATTGTCCGCGCTCCCCGTCTCAGGCGCCAAGCTTGTTGCTGTTGCTGGTCGACAGTATAACAAAGCTCATCCACAGGCGACGACATGGACACAACATCAGTACTTTCGGTTGGCCAAGACCGCCGGGTGCTGACTGTCTCTCTGCATTGTCTCGACCTGGCAACTATTGCACTCTCTCTAGCAATTTCCCGTGACGGCACACATCTTGGGTCCCCGCCGGAAGATGGCCTAGAGCTGGAGAAAACTGCCCCTATCTCCACCTCCCGGGGCTGTTCCCCATGGAGCTCGCCCAAAATCTGGTTACCGTTATCCTGCATGCCAGCGGCATCGTCAAGCTTGTCGCAACTGGTGGCTGAGTTGCTGAGCGGCGACCGAGTGACGTGAATGACGTTGTCACGTGGATGGACAATTGCAGATGGACCCTTGGCGGAGCTTGAAGCTGGAAATCTTCACCGTCATCCCCATCCGACGTGTCGCGATGTTGATGTGACACTGATCCACCAAGGGAGGTACTCGTCATTGACATGAATCTTGGTATCGGTCTCGTCCAGGTTTGCGGTTACCCTGTTTCCACGCTCTTGCGTCGAGGCGATCGACATACCGCTCCCACTATCACCACCATCACCACCAGCACCATCGGTCCCCCGAGCTTCGATGTCGAATATTCACAGCGCGTTTTTTTTTTTTCCTCGAAACAACCCATTGTAGACGCGACGGCCATAGTTGTTGTACTCGTCCACGCTCGACAAGGCGCCCACTCCACCTGGTTTCATCTTCGACATCGGGCTCGTTGTGGTAGGGTTTGAGCGGCGCCGTCGTTGTGAGAGAAAGAGAGTGAGTCCCTGATCCTCGCCTACTGTGGAAGCTTCTGCTGTGGGTGCCGTGGAATAGGGGTCATCAAGAGGAGACTGTAGTCGTGGATGTAATGGCTTAGGGTGGAGAATATCCGACCGAAAGATTGCTGAATAAGCGGCTTGAGAATCATGATGCATGCACAAGTGATGGCAGCATTAACTTTTGCACTCATCCAGTACATTTTGAGTGTCGGCATGTTGGATGTCGAGTCGAATAGCTCATATGTCTTGAGCGATGGTGTAAAGTTCTTTCGGTTGTTTTCGATGGGAGCCGGGAGGTGAAGGACATAGACGATGCAAATGCTCAAAGAGCGGGAAACAGTGAGCCATGCTAAACATGAATACCGCCCCTTAGCTCCATGCAAGGGGACGAGGAGGCTGGTCGGTGTTTCTCGACTGACAAAAGCCCAAAGCAAGCACATCAGCTAGGGCCGTCTTCTGCTGCCGTGGTAGCTTCACTCTGAAAAGAGCCGGCATGGCAGAGGGTTGCGAGAGGGACACATCCGCTCTATCCAGCTGTAGGTGAAGAAGGGCTGATAGAGTAGTAGGATGGAGATTCTGGTGAAGGCGCGATTAAGAGAGCACTAGAGAATGATCCCGTAGAAGGCTGCTTGGGTGGTAACAGCAGTGGTCATTTTGGTGAGGACAGCCCGGACGGCCTCTTCATCGCGTGTTTCTGCGTTGTCCAGGCAGCGAGGTTGATCCTTTGCGACCTGAGAAGTTCATTCTCCTGGCCAAAGTAAAGCTGCGGACTCGATCAGTTTGGGATGCGTATGCTGAAATGCTGAGTATCGCCAGACTCTCGGACTTGTCGGTGTGTTTGTTTACTGCCCAATGTTGGTGAGAAGTCCAGCGGTGGTGGATTTCGGAAAGTGTGAGGTGTGTTGGTTGAAATTCGGCTGCTGTTGCGATTGGCTGGGGAAGGTGAGTTTTGGGTTGCCTCGATATTGCAACTCCGTCGCTCTTGCCCTCGTTATGTTATACCTCTAAACGGGAGGTAGGTACCCATGCCATCCAACCCCGCCCCTATCAATTTTTGATGTCCTCCAACTGATCGAGAAAGTCACTCGGAGGTACGGGATCTTCACATCGATCTTAGCCAGGCTCAACCGAGCATATTATTGATGTTCCTGCGGGAAAGTACCGTATCGAGTGGAAGAAACCACACTACCGCAAAATCTCTTCTTGAAGTCGAATTTATCCCCACGCTCGAAGGCCAATCGTTTACAATCCACCCAAGGAACAACCTGCAGGCCGGCACTTCAATAAGGGAACGTAGCATCCAGACACAGCGAAACGATGCAATTGGCTTGTAAACCGTGGGGATATTCGGTGATCCTTTTCCGTGACGGTTGGCTTCGCGAACAGGGAACTATCCTTGTCTTGTACCTAAAAAGTGCCATGGTGAGCATGGATGGGAATTTTTGACCTCATTGGCGTCGGAGCATGTTCGGATTTGGGAACGGCAAACCATCTGTCCACTCTGCTTTGTGAAATCCGAACCATCAAAGATGCTAGCCGGGATGAAACCTCTTTGTTTTTTTCATCTCACAGATTTTGTCCCAAAAAGAACGATATGTCGAAAATTCCTTCCTTTTTTTTTTTTTCACTTGCAAAAGAACTGCCATCCTTGTTGACACTCAAAATCAGCCCTATTCCTTGGCTGCTTTGACAGGCGGGTCTGGCGTTTCTTAACATAACCTCCCTAGAAGCAAGCAAGACGCTTTTGTGGTAGATAGTGATGGCTTCAAAGGCGAACTTGGCGTTGCTTGGATG
This sequence comes from Neurospora hispaniola, assembly GCF_033458365.1. Classification (NCBI taxonomy): domain Eukaryota; kingdom Fungi; phylum Ascomycota; class Sordariomycetes; order Sordariales; family Sordariaceae; genus Neurospora; species Neurospora hispaniola. The sequence goes on along the minus strand of NW_026944407.1, from coordinate 2,994,346 downwards.
CAGTTTCAGCCCTTGGCAAGTTTTGGTAGAGTTGAAGAATCCTACGTAGGGTGGGTCCACCAGAGCGAGAATGTACTGCGTACGTGGTTGCCAGACATTCTCAGCTCTGCATCCAAAACATCGCAACAAACTGCAGTGGTGCTGTTTCTTTATAACGCTCTGACCAATTCTTGCGATATAATTTACACCGAACAACGGGCCAAAAGTCTGAGGTGCTTCTAGCCCAAACAAGTGAGTATATGTCAACACTGTTCAAACTCACAACTACACAAGACGAACAATAGAAGAAACAAGAAAGAAAAACAATCTACTTAGCCCATCCAACAAAACTCGCACCGCTAACACCTCTCTTGTGTATATGTAGTTTGGATAGATTGTTTTAACAAAAAAGAACTGAACAAAATCTTAGCAAAGAGCCAACCAACCGAATGGCCGATATACGCCTTGAATTGCAACCCAGGCCAAAAAAAAAAAAAAAAAAAAAAAAAAAAAACATTCAATTGAGCCTCCTTTACCATTTGATCCCATCCATCCCTACGCAAACCTTTATTGATCCGTCATTATCATTACAATTAATGTACACGGGTCACTAACGACGGCCAGGTCGAGGCTAGTTCAGAAATCAGTGCAACAGTCAGTGCAACAGTCAGTCCAGCAATCAGTCCAAGACTAAGTCCCGAGACTTAATCTGGAGAGTTGAAGCTGAGGACCGCAAGATACCTCAAGCAGTGGAAACAAGAAGCGAGGTCAAAGCCACAGAAGACCGAGACCAGTCCGCGTTTCTACACTTTAACTGTCTTCGGTTACTCCTGTCCCCTGTCCCTACCCCTGGGTCTGTGGGAGCCCCGCAACCTCCTCCTCGTCCTCATCGTGCTGGCCCTCCTGGGGAGGAGAGGAGGATCCTTCATTCAACTTCCGCGCCCGCTCGACCGCCTCTTCCAGCTCCTGATGATGTCTCGCCACGACCTGACGCATCTTGCCCAAGTTGAGCTGCAACATGTTGGTCTCCTGATCGAGCATGCCGCGCTCGTGTTCCGTCAGCATCAGCCGGCGCTGCAGCATCTCGACGCGCTCGCGCTCGCACACTTGCCAGGCGTCCTTTCGGATCTGCTCGGCGGCGGCGCGGGGGTCTTGGCTCATGGCTATGGTAGCCATGGTGTTGCTGGGCCGATGTTGGCCCCGGCCTCCGGGAGTTCCTGGTACTCTCATTCCCATTCCTACTCCGGGATCGCCGGCCATGGGTTGTTGTGGTGGTTGCTGCATGTATGGTGACGGTATTGGGAGAGGTGCTGGGGAGGCCATACCCGAAGTCATCACCATGCCCGCTGATCCCATTCCCATTGACATGCCGCCGTGCATGTTTGTTACGGGCATACCCATGTTCATGCCCATTCCCATGCCGTTGTCGGGCATACCGTTGGGCATTCCGTTCCCCATGACGTTACTCATACCGTTGCCCATCCCCATAGGCATTCCCATCGGCGTTATCGGTTGAGCGCCAAGTCCACCTATAGGCGTGGTCGGTGTTGAGTAGGCGTTGCGTGCATGAACCTGATAATCTGCCATCCAAGCCACAGGGCCGCTAACTCCGGGAGTATGGGTCTGCATGGTCTGCATGATGTTTGGTCGGCCTGGGAAGTTGGGGATAGGACCAGGATGTTTGCGCTTCATCTGCGACTGGAGAACTGCCGTGTTCAACGCACTTGCTGCCGCGAGCTTCGGCTTGCTGTCCGGTTTCCCAATCTTGCTGGTTGATTTGACCTTCCTGTGAAGGGGTCCAGTTGGCATCAAGTTTAGTTTCCCTGCTCTCCTCGCCTGACCCCCTGGAGATGCTGGTTCGTTGACACTGGATTTCTGCATGAGCGGAACTAGGCGTTGGTTGCTGGGTTCGATCTTGATCTCGGCAGATTCGCTCCTCCTCAAGGCGGCAAAGTCGGGAAACTCGGTATAGGGAGAAAGAGCTGGCTGGCTACCCGTCTCCCAACCCGCTGAAGCATTTGGGTAGGACATGGACTCCTCAGGCGACATCGAGTGTGTTATGGCCGCTGTGCCGAAATAGTCGCCGCCATGGGGATATGGTTCGTGGGAAGGCGTCACTGAAGCAACACTCCAGTCGGCGGCGAACATGGAGGCATTTGGATCATGGCCGCCCCATCGCGGGGTGCCTGTCGGTGTTTGCTGATTCTCCCAGGCGTTGAAGGGGACACCTTCTTTAACCACGGGCATGGGAACGCTCATGCCGGGCTGTGTCCAGGGACTCGAGACGAGATTTTGGGTATCCCATGCTTGAAGGGCGTCGTTCGGATGGACTTGGGAGGTGGGCATCTGAGAGTGAATCACTAGGTCAGTTGTAAGTTCAGACGCATGTGCCTTGCATATATGTACATGTCAGGCGGCAGAAGCAGCGACGGGGATGCGCACCTCTCCCAGGCCATTGTCGTGGGGAATGTAGCTGCCTGCCATCATTCCGGCGGTGCTCGATGCAGTTCTTTAGCTCCCGAGTTGTAAACGCGGAGCGCAACCACGACTTTTGAATGCAAATCGCTGTGACAGGTACAGACAGGTACAGGTGTTGGACTGAAGCTTGTGCTTCCCGTCTGTTGAGGTTGGACGGGGCGCGGGGTGTGACGTTGTGGTGGTGGTGGTGGTGTGGTGCAGTGCGTTCCCTGCGAATCGCCAAAACCTAAAAAAAACGAGCGTGTGTTGTTGCCGTGTTCCTGTAACTTTTTCACGAGATGAAGGCGTTTCGAGGCGAGCTACCGACTCGCGTTCTTGTCGTCGAAGGTGTCGGTCGGCACAGTGATGGAGAGGTGACTTTTGGTTATCTTCCCGCCTCGGTGGTGCTAGTGGTCAGTGATGTTTGATGGTGCAGTGCTTTTGAGGTTGGCGGTGCTTCTGGGTGGTGCTGGAGAGATGCTTGGCGTCCGATGACGCAGGCGATGGAGCCGTGATTGGAGAGCAGCACACGGGCAGCTCAGCTGTCGGCCGCCCAACCTGTCACTTGGTGCAGCTGTCTGCTACAACAAGTATCTGCACGCGTCTGCCGCCCTGCCCAGGACGGAACAGGATGCCGACTACCTAGTACGCCAATTGACAGCTCTGGATCTGCAGGGCCGATGCCGCGTTTGGGGCTCAACAAGAGAAGTCGAGAGTGGTGGTGCTTGTTGTTCGTGTCCGTACGTGGTAACTGATTGTCCCGGGAATAGCTGCGCGGCGGTTGTTGCGCTGCGAGTGGTCGAGTTCAGGCTGTGGAAGGTCGCCCTACAATTACCCCAAGTTGCCAACAATCGTCATTTTGAACACTTGCTTGGGTCGCCGCAACAGATAATGGTGGTCGCATATGCGACCCGAGCCCTGGCGGCCGACTACTTTTATAGCTTCCTCGTCTTTCATCCCAGACACATCCCAGACAGCCCGCGCGGGGGTGGTGTGGGATATTCATTATATTGGGATGCTAGTGCCGGAGTAGCAGTTTTTTCTTCTTCTCTATTGCTTGGCGCTGCGATCGTGATCTCCCGTCGGCGCATCGCAGTGTGCACATGCCGTTGGAATGCCCATCGCCATGTCCATCCATGCTAACATTTGGCGGTTGATCCAAGGAAAGGGCCCGGGTCCCCTTGTTTGCATGCCCGTTGGGTGTGGCTTGGGTTAGATAGAATACGGCCCAATTGCACCGGCGCAACCTCCGTGCCGAGAGCGCATGTGAGCATTTGATATTGCATTTCTTGGTAGTAGCGACAAAAGCCGATCGAGATTGGAGATATCGAGATGGATTTCCCAGGCCAGATGGGTGGGCAAGTGGGATCCGCCACCTTGTTGCACTGCCCGCCTCCAGCAGCGGGGCCCGGACGGCTGGGAGAGGTGATAGATAAGCGCTTATCGCGGTCTGCCAGACCGTTGCAGACTGTCAGCGGACTACGGGTAACCGAGGTACATCCCCACCTTCTAGCGTGCCGTCGTCTTCCGGGGGATTGTGGTGGTCCGTGGTGGGGTTGGTCGGCCATGTGCATTGTTTCAAAGGGGACTGCGGGCATCCAACTAACCAATGTGGTGATATCGGGTTGTCCGCGAAAGAGATGCACTCACCTCAACGCTCCAGCGGGTCTTGCAACACTGCACTGCAAATACGAAGGTCTTGAAACAGACCGAAGCTCTGGAAGGCGGGCACCAGAACATGGATTCCAAATGGACATAGGTGCCTGAAATCGGCTGTGTGCTGGCACGACAAGGATGACCGTGGATGGCAACCCAACCGGCCTCGGCGCTGCCTCTTGAAGAGGAATTCGATATCTCCGGCCCCTTTTCAGTGAGACGTTCCTGATCGCAGCTTGCAGCTATGTACCGGCGCCGGGTCAGATCCCCTTTGTCTGTTTTTTTTTTTTTTTTTTTTTTTTTTTTTTTTTTTTTTTTTTTTTTTTTTTTTTGGCGAATGAGCTCCCGGGCCCGGCCCATGAGGCTCCCGGCTCCCCTTTCCCATCGGACCCTGCGCAAGAGCTGATGATGGCCCGATACATAGCCCGGCCACGCACATTGTTACTGTTTTTAGCATTGCTTTCGGGCACATCCTTATTTGCGCTACCGATTGCTGCGATCCTCAACATCCCATCCGTTTCCACAGCATCGATAGCTCTGGTTGGTGACCAGATGGCAGTTGGCATAAGAGAAGCCTTCCACCGCCGGTGTACACTACACCTTGCCCCTGTTTGATCTTTGCCTTTTTGACTCTTCTACACCACCTCACAGCGAGCAGTTCATCTCCACTCACATCCAATTCTCTCCACGACAGTCCTGGTCAGCCGGTCAATTCATCTCTACAAGAGACTCATCGACCTTCGCAAACACGCAGAGTATCCAAAATATTTGCACATGCCATCCTTCACAGCTCCTCGATTTCTAATCCAACTGAAATCTTTGAACCCCCCTCTCCCATCACCTTACAATTCTTATCTAGACGGCCGAGGTTCGCGCGAATACAGCCCATTCCATCCCGATTCCGCGTCGATCACTTCCGACAGGTTCTACACTACTGCTATCAATCCCTCAGTCACCGCTATCCACACATCACGCGAACCCTACAGCATAGGTCACGAGCTTTTTTTTTCCGCTGTGGATTTCAGTTTGCGCAGCTCCATAACCTCCACCCATCGCCATCCATCTGATCCATCTCAGTTTTCACCCGCTGCAAGCCGAGACATCGGACGGCATATCGGAGCGGCACTGTACGTACATATGTAATCAGACCGGCGGCGCTATCCGGCGGCGCTATCCCCCCGGCCCCAATTTGAACAACACCCGCCAAGCCGAACGGGCCGCCCTCGCGGCCTCTGGACCCGGCAGAAGTCCACGCTGAGTCGCTTGCACCGTGGCCCGTACCCAGTGGCAGCGCGGCAGAGTGGCGACTGCCATAGTCACATCCCGGGCGACAAGGCACGATGATCGGGTGGATGATTGCTTCATTTCCAGGGTACGCTAGCGCAGGTACAGTTGCCTACCCGTCGTTTCTCTGCCCGCTCTCCATTAGTGACGGGAACATCAGTGATGCACCTCACGTAGTATTGTACCTACCGGGTAGCACCGGTAATGTTGTCGGATCGCACTTATAACGCTTCTTTGCGCCCAAGGGCAGTCCGGTTCTGCGTTGCGTTTGTATCCGTTCGAGCCCCCTCCTCCGAGTCCTCAACAAAACCCCAGGCCTGTGCATGTATGCCCAAAACACATGTCCCGAAGCGTTCTCTGGTTACCGGTCAGTGTCTGGATGATGGAAGATCCCTCACCCTTAGACCTTGGACCTTGAACCTTGGCAAAGCTTGTCGACAATCAAGCTTTCAACGAACACGGGTTATCCCAGCCCTTTTCCCAACCTTCGATTTGCGCATTTGTTCTTTCAACATTTCTGGAATCCATGACGCAAAGCCAGCGACATGGAGAAACAATCTCAACTCAAAATGTGATCAGCATCTCGAGTTTCACTACATACTGCGGTGGCTTTCACTCGTCATGTGAGAGGAGAGCAGTTCTCAGCAGGCAAATTCTGGCAAATGTTTGTACGTCTGCTTTCTCGAAAAAAGCCAACATTCACGCTAGTGAAGAACCAGGCACGAGTTGATAGTGCAATCTTGTTCTCAAAGCCGCAAAGGGGGTGTAACTTGATGAACCCTGGTAACCAACAACGTCCCTTATATCCCAGACACCAAGCACAAAGCCCCGCCTTTTCCCTTGTATCTGAAAGGGAATTTGAGGATTTATCGCGAGCACGGTCCCGACTCATTGGTCAGGCACATGGCATTGTGTGCCTTGTGTGAAGATAACCCTTCACCCCCATCCCTGTGACACGTATGAATTGAAGGTTGTGCCATCACGCCGTACACTACAATTGATCATCAGATGGATGGGCCGCACCACCCTCGTTCGCCTCGCACAAAAGTCAGGCCCGAGTGTGTCCGACCAACTACCTCATTGGAGGGGATGAAGTGTTGGATAAACCCATGAAAGATGAATAGGAACAACACGTTGTTGCATTGTGGAAAAAGATCCCAATATCAGACGGTTGGTCGACAGATTAGTGAACCAACGTCCCCGTGTCAGACAAATCGTACCTGCCTAACCCCGGGGCAAACCATCAACTCGAAGGGGCCAGGTCTCCAATACCAGGTGAGCAGCAACACATAACTCGATCAAAGTTGATGAATCAATAGGAGAGAACTTCCCTATTTATCCACCTTTAGAGCAAGAGAGGCGACGGATGCTTTCACATCTCCCATCCGCTGCCTCTGCCTCTCCCGTCCAAAGTTTGGGTAACACGACAAACGGACGCAATGAGAGTAGTATTTACCGTTGCCTCTCAGTTGTTCTTGTCAACAATCATCATCTCTCAATTAGCTTTGACTGCAACATGCGTTCGAACAGCAGTCAACGTCACGTATAGCGAATATGTCGGAGAAGAACTTGGCAACGGCGTCAGTCAATGGCTTGGACTCCGGTACGCGGCACCGCCTGTTGGTGCCCTGAGATTCGCGCCCCCGCGAGATCCGCTATCTAACTCTGAGCCTCAAGCGGCAAATAAGGTCAGAGCTCCATGGCAGGATGGCGTGTAGGCCAGTGAAAGCTTTGGAGGGCACATAGTAACTAACTGCTGATGCAATAGCATGGGAACTGGTGTGTCCGAAGGCCGGGTAATTCTCTGACTTCGGAGGATTGCCTGTTTCTGGACGTCTATGCACCGACAAAAGCAACCACAAAGTCCAAGCTCCCAGTCTTTGTCTTCATCCAGGGCGGAGGTTTCAACGACAATGCTAACCCAAACCTCAACGGAACTGGGCTCGTAAAGGCGAGTTCAAACAGCATCATCGTCGTTACACTCAATTACCGTGTAGGACCATACGGGTTTCTCACCAACGGACCGCAAGTTGTTGCCAACAACGGGCTTCGAGACCAGCGCAAGGCTCTGGAATGGGTGCAAAAGTACATCAGCCAATTTGGAGGTAACCCTGACCATGTCGTCCTTGGAGGAGCCTCAGCTGGTGCGGCCAGCGTCGCTTACCACATGATGGCCGACAAGGACGGCAACAGAAAGCTGTTCCACGCAGCAGCTGCCGAATCAGTCTCCTTCGGTACCGTCCTCACCGTCCAACAAGCCCAGTACCAGTATGACAACCTGATGATCCGCCTCGGCTGTGCCAGAAGCGACGCCGCCGCTAGTCTGGCCTGTCTGCGATCCAAGACTCAAAAAGAAATTGCCGACAAGGACGGCGACATCCCGTACCCTGGCTCGTCCAACGGACCCATCTACATGTGGTCCCCCGTCATCGACGGCGACTTTGTAATAGACTACCCGTACTCCGCCTTCCGCAACGGCAACTTCATCAAGAACATCCCCGTCATCTTCGGCGACGACACCAACGGCGGCAGCGGCTTCGTCCCTGACCGCATCAGCTCCCTCGGCGACAGCAACCAGTTCATCAAGGACCAGTTTCCTGCCATCACCCTGAGCCAGCTCGACACCCTGAACATGCTCTACCCTAACCCGAACGCTTCGATCTGTCCCAGAATGGGCTGTTGGCGCGGACAGGCGGGAAGTGTCTACGGCGAGATGAGGTACATGTGTCCTGGGTTGTACCTGAATGATGCGTTTGACAACTACAACGATCAATACTCCAAGGGCACAAGCTCTTGGGCGTATCGGTGGAACGTGGAGGACCGGGATCAGATGGCCAGCGGGCTGGGAGTGCCGCATGTTGTCGAGCTCAATGCCCTTTTTGGACCGACAAACATGTGGTATACTGGCCAGGTGCCCCAGAGTTATTTTCCGGGTGGGACAAACGCGGCGGCGGTGCAGGTCATGCAGGGCTATTGGGTCAGTTTCATCAGGACATTTGATCCGAATACGTTGAGGTGTTGTGGGAGCGTGGAGTGGAAGGCCTGGAAGAGCGGCGATAAAGCGAGTGCACAGCATCAGAGGTTGTTGTTTGGGACGGGCGGGAAGACGGCGATGGAGGTGATTCCATTTGATGAGGGGCTGGGGCTGAGGTGTAAGTATTTGCAGGCTATTGGGAGGAGCCTGCTGCAGTGAGCATGTGGCATGTCTGGTGGTGACAGTGTTGGTCGGGTCGGGTTGTTTGCTTCCGGAATCTGGCCATGACCAAACAGACGAGAGAGAAGATGATGGCGTGCTTGTTTCTCCGTGAACACCTCTCCCCTGAAGATGTCCTTAGCGTACGCGACATGAACGCAACAAAGATCATGTTTTTCCAATGAAGAGGTCCCATCCAACTTCAACATCAAAAGTGGAGATAGGGGAATGCTGTCGATGGCATGATGGATGTGATCTTTGACAACAAGTCGGAAGCTGTCGGCCGGACTCGCACAATTCCAGCGTCAATCCCCTCTGAGTAACTTCCTCGAGCGCATCTCTTTTTCCATTGCACGATTCGAATTCCTCGGGAAGGTGTAACTCCCCGAGCTTGCGCGTACACGGACACTTGTTTCCGACCCTAACCCTACCCCTGATCTAGTCCTTTAGTTGGAAAGCGCCCTGCACATGGATACGCAAGGGAGGTACTGTCCACTCATTCCAACTTCCAATTGCAGCTGGCCAAAGAAAGTTCGTTGCAAGACTTTCTCGTCCAAATGGAAATCAAGGAACGCCCTACGGTTTCCGAAAAAGTGTTGCAGGATCTGCGTGGGCCCTGAACTCAAGGATGATTGACGGATTGGCGGTTCCACGCTTCACCCAACACAGCTACGGAGATTGTCCATCCGCGGTCCAAACCGAACGACGGCCCCGGCCTTGCCGAGTTCCCCGCGCCGCTGGAAATGTTTCGATTCCCAAAAACCGGAAAGCTTCAACTCTCACCTGAGCTCGCGGGCCGACAGCCTCGCGCTTAGTCCAGAATGGGCATCCGGGCTGCGCTCTGCCGCCCCCTTCATTGTCCAAGGCAGGAACTTATGCGGATGTCTTCTCTTCCAAGACACTTCCCAGGATGCCGGCCCGCAACCTCTACACGCATAACCTGACGTGATCCAAGGCCTCTGGATGCCATGCTGCCACACCAACTTCGCTTCGATAGAACTGACGGAGGATGGGAACGAGGCCCGAGCCGGGAGCCGCATCCTTGCGACCTTGCCCGGCCACCCGTGCCTCGTCGACATCGACATCAAGCCTTTCGTAGTGCATATATAATGTCAACATCACCGCCGCTGTCTTGTTGGTCCTCACTTCCGGGCCATCGTCAAGGATTCTAGTTCCTCGGATCACCCTCCTCCCAAATCACCATGAAGGCTACGATTCTTGCCACCACCTTTGCCGCTGGTGCCCTCGCCCAGAGCGGTGCTTGGGGCCAATGCGGCGGTAACGGTTGGTCCGGCGCTACCAGCTGCATCTCCGGATACACCTGCAACTACGTGAATGATTGGTATAGCCAGTGCCAGCCTGGTACTGCCGCTCCCACCACCACTGCTGCTGCCACCACCCTCGTCACCTCGACCAAGACCGCCCCTCCTGCTACCACCACCACTGCCACCCCCTCCGGCAAGTTCAAGTGGTTCGGTGTCAACGAGGCCGGCGGTGAGTTTGGTGATGGTATCTTCCCCGGAAGATGGGGCACTGAGTTCACTTTCCCTGACACCAACACCATTCAGGTATGTCACGTTCCCTTGGTGTCAAGATATGTATTTTGTTCTGGATACTAACCTCGTTTGGCACTGTAGACTCTTCGCAGCCAGGGTTACAACATCTTCCGTGTTGGCTTCGCCATGGAGCGCCTTGTCCCCAACACCCTGACGTCGTCTTTCGATAACGGCTATCTCACCAACCTCACCCAGGTTGTCAACTCTGTTACCAACTCTGGTGCCTATATTGTTCTCGATCCCCACAACTATGGCCGCTACTATGGCAAAATCATCACCGATACCGACGCCTTCAAGACTTTCTGGCAAAATGTTGCTGCCAAGTTTGCTTCCAACTCCAAGGTCATCTTCGATACCAACAACGAGTACAACACCATGGACCAGACCCTTGTCCTCAACCTCAACCAGGCCGCCATTGACGGTATCCGTGCGGCCGGCGCCACTTCCCAGTACATTTTCGTCGAGGGTAACCAATGGACTGGCGCCTGGTCATGGAATGTGACCAACACCAATTTGGCTGCCCTTACCGACCCCGAGAACAAGATCGTCTACGAGATGCACCAGTACCTTGATTCCGATAGCTCCGGTACCAGCACTGCCTGCGTTTCCTCCGAGATCGGTGTTCAGCGCATTGTTGGTGCCACTGCCTGGCTCCGCGCCAATGGCAAAAAGGGTGTCCTCGGCGAGTTCGCTGGTGGTGCCAACTCAGTCTGCAAGGCTGCCGTCACTGGCCTCCTTGAGCACCTCAAGGCTAACTCTGACGTCTGGGAGGGTGCCCTTTGGTGGGCTGCCGGTCCCTGGTGGGGTGACTACATGTATAGCTTTGAGCCTCCTTCGGGCACTGGCTATACCTACTACAACAGCCTTCTCAAGACCTATACCCCTTAAGTAACGGGAAGTTGTGAAAGAGTTGCTGTAGGGAAAGCGAGCAATCGCCCAACGAGAACAAATCTGTCTTGTCGTTGGAAAGCATTGATCCCCAAATCGTTTACTTTTTCTTGTACATACATACTACCTTTGAACATATTAAATCGCATTGCTTGTACAGACAATTATTATGCCTATATTCCCATTTCATATTGCTGGATAGGGATCTAACCGTGTTATAAATATTAGTCCACACTTCTAACTAAAGCCACGCTGCGCTCAAAGCACAACGAAGAAGCGAACGGACACAGATTCGAATCACCGTGACCTTCAAGAAGAGTAAAAGCCGGGGGCAACGATCACGAAACCCTCTAATGGCTTTGTCGCCATAACAAGACCCTATCACCCGCCCAAACTCCTCCACCTGCTGTAAATACCAACCTTCTTATGAATTCGATCCTCCTCGTCCAAACCCACCAAAGCGAAAAAAGAAACTAGCAAACCTGCCGATAGTTGTGGACGCTTCGGACATCGCCATTGCGTCTTGATTCTCGTCCTCCTCCTCCTCATCACCAGTACTTCCCATTGGTAAATCCGAGTCACTCGAGTCCTCATCATCCCAATCTACGCCGAGTAGGCTACCGTTGAACAACAAATTCCTGGCCTGGAACCTTTCAAACTCGAGCCGGCGTTTCTCTAGCTCACGTGGAGACAACGGTGCTGCTGGCTCTTCCTTCAAGTGTTCCCAACCAACTACGAGCGAACTAGGCCCCCTTCCAACCGCAGAAACACTTTGTGGTATCGACGATGCAAGCTTTTGTTCAGATTTTCCTGATCCAGCCCTGACCCCTTCCTCTTCTTCCTTCCCAGCAGGGTCCTCCTGTATAATCGCTTCTGGAACCGCAGTCGGCTCCGCTGCCGCTCTACGTCCCAGCTTTAATCCAGCAAACAATCCGCTCCCTGCCCTTCCGGCTTTGCCTCCTTCGGCCAGGTCCCGCGGCGTCCAGGCTTGTTGCAAGCGGCTTGGACCTGGGCCCCTCAAGAGAGTGTTCTTCCGCCGCGCCCTGAGGTCGTATTGACCACCCACTTTGCGGTTGGTGGGATTCAGTCTGCGTACGAGTGGTGTTGGCGGTCCCGGTGGTCTTTGGGGCGGTAATGCCGATCCGCCTGGTTGGTTATTGGGCAAGATGAATGCTGTGGGGAGTTTGAGTTGTTGAGGTTGCTGTGGCGGTGGCTGTTGAGGTGGCTGCTGCGGTACTTGGGCCTGCTGAGGCAACCAATTTTGTTGCGGCGGCCGATTCTCCTGTAGCGGCTGATTCGGATGCTGCAGAGGCGGCCGATACATCCCACCCGGCTTTCTCTGCCCCTGAGCTGCCGCCCCATGACCAATTATGCCTCTATTGAGAAGTCTTTGTGGCTTTCCTCGAGCCGATCCCAATTCCCGAGGCAGGAAGGGCACTCCAGCATCTGCGGCGATCGGAGGGGGAGTCTGGAAATTCACTTGCTTGCGGGGAGGATTCGGTTGCAGCGGCGTACCCTGGATGCCGCCGGACTTGGTATGCGGAAGAAGACGGACGCCTGCACCCAGTGCTGTCAGCCGTTTGTTGGTGGGAGATGATGATGGCGCTCCTTCTCGTGCCGCTCGTGCTTGTGATGTAGCTTGTGCTATTGCGGCTGCCACTTTGGCTGCGGCTGCGGCTGCGGTCGAGCTGGTGGCCGCGGTGGAGTCGGAGGGCACGACGAAGGTGCGGACTCGTCCGGCTACCGCGTTGGTCCCGGCCTTGGGCGGTGAGAGTTGCGGGATTACAGGCGCCGGTGCGGGTTCCGCTGCGGTTGCCTCTAATGCTGCTTGGATGCGCTCCTTTGGAGTTGGTCTTCTTGGTGGTGGTGCTGCCGCTGCTGGGGTTGGAGCCACTGGAGCAGCGGGTCGTACCGTTGCTTCTTGGTCAGGGCCTTGGGGATCGGGAACAGCTTTTTCTTGTGGAACTGGGTTGGCTTCAACTGCTTCAACGGCGGCCTTTATCTGTTCGGCTTTCACCCCACTGGACTTTCTGCGTGGACGCCCAAAAGGACCCTTTGCTGGGGGCTCTTCCGCCTGTTGAGGAGCAGGATCTGGAGGGTTTGGCACGGCCTGTTGAGGATCATCATTCGGAGTATCCGCTGCGGCCTTTGGTGGTCTCGGAAACGCTGGTTTCTTCTTGACTTTGACGGGCTTGGTTGACTGGAGCTTAGGCCACTTTCCGGGAACCTTGAAAGTGAAGTCGAAAGTGCTGACACTCTGTTTACTAGGCGACACACCGGCTAACTCGGGTATTTTGCCCCAAGGAGGTCTGGAACTTTTTGCGGAACTCTCAGCTTTATCTTCCCCTGGCTGTTCAAATACGGCCGGCCTTGCTGGTCCTGGGACTCCTGGTGATTCGAAGAATCTTGCAGCCCATTGGCGGGCCTCATCTTCCGACAAACCTTCCCATTCAGACGATGTCTTCTCATGAATCCAATCCCACAGCTGCTTTGCCTCAGGCCGCATGGCTGGACTGTCGGCCATGCACAAGACTATGGCGGCACGAAGGTCCTCGTCAATGTGATTGTACCTCGTATGATTGACGAGACCACCCCAGGACCAAAATCTACCCTGGGTTTCAGCTCGACTTCGACGGCGGCCAGGAGGTCTGTGGTCCGTAATCCAGTAAGGAAACGGCATTCTGGAGGGTTTGTGGAGCGTTACGAGACACCACATAACTTGACCGATCCAGTACAAATTCGTTTTCCAGGTGTAATTGCCGGCGATAGTAGGAGTGAAGTTGACAGTTGTGGAAGGTGTGTACTTGATGTAATCCCATTCGGGGTGGAATTGCTCCTGGGCAAAGAAGAATACAGTGTTAGTTACACGGGCACTAACTTGGATGCTTTCACCAAACCATAATACCAACAGATGTCGTCGCAACGGGGTACCGAAAGAGTGTATTGGGAGAACATGACACTTACCGGTGAAAGCCAGCCCGCCCCTGGCTTGCCGCAGAATCTTGACCCCCACATCTTGAAGCTGAGGAGAAGGTTAGCGAAATGATTCAAGACTGAAAGCCGTGAGTTTGAATATCATGTGGCGTCATTCTCGGTCTCGATCTTGAACTTACAAATCGTTTTTCTCAGTGGCCATGTTCGTACCCAAGCCAAGATCAGCTATCTACAATTCAGGCAAAGGTCATTGTCAGCAACTGCTCATATCTATCGTTTCCATCATGCGGTATGTTTCGGCCATGTCTCTCACCTTGATATTTGGCGTTATCGAATGCGACTCTCGAGTGGGAACGTTGAAATCTCCAACGAGGACTACATATTCACACATCAGCAAGCCGTTCTGAATTCTTACTTGGTCCCGGGAAAAGAGCCACTCACTATTTGCTAGATCTAAGTCAAAGTGTATAAAGTTATCCTTATCAAAGCTGATCACATCCTCTCTATCTGGCAATCGCTCTTCCATAATGGGGCCCGTCCTTCCTCCAGTTTCCCTATACTCATGATAGTGCCGCGGGGGATGAGCCATAGCGAGAACGCCCTTGAACACTATTTGAGATCACGGTCAGTACGATACTTTCTCTTTCCGTTGTCTTTTCAGCATACGAGTCAACAAGGGGGGGATGAGACTTACAACACTCAAAGATCAACCAAAGCACTTTGGAATGAAATTTCTCTCCCGAGTGGGCCATCTTTCTTACCCACAAGTCAAAATCACCACGCCACATTGGCTCAATGACCATTAGGTCTGGATGTGTGTTGATGTCGTGGTCTCCATCGCTGCGTCGCTTGCTAGCCCCCTTAAGGTGCATGGCCTCTCTCGCTCGGTCAAAGATAGCCCTTGCAAGCGGACCGCGGAGTGCTGCTCTTGGCGATTCTCCTGAAGCTGGCGCCGCAACTATCGGCCTGTCACCGCCCGGTCCTTTCTCCTCTTCGCCCGTTGTCAAACGTGTCCGTTTGGCGACCTGAAAAGCAGAGTCCGCAGCATCGCCAGCATACTTCCTCTTCATTGCTTCTGGTGCATTCCTGTTGATACCCGGTCCTATTTTGTTCTTGTCTTTATCTTGCTGCTGCCTGTCCTCCACCACAAGACACTGCACCACGTGCGCGGCCCTGGCCACCCGAATATGGTTCTGCTTCTCCTGCCTGAAATTGTCTCTACTCCTGTCGATCAAGTTCATCTTGATCACAACGTTCTGCGACTGCCCTTCCCTCGGCTGTCTCAATTCAGCCAGCAACACCGCGCCCATGCCACCCCAACCCAGCACCTTCTTGATCCGAAAATCCGAGTTCGTCTCCAAAAACACCCTCGTTCTCGCGATCGCCTCCTGGACATGCGCAGGCTGCCCCCCTTTGAACCTGTCACCCACCTGCGGTCCCGGTGCCTGCGCCTGGTTACCAGGGTTGTTCTGTCCAGGCGCGCCCGCCTGTGCTCCGACTGGATTCTGGGGAGGCATACCCCGGCGCGAAAAGGGAACGATTTCGTACATCTGGTTGGCGCCGTAGAACGGGTTGGTGAAGTGGTTTCTCCACATGGGACCGGGAATGGGCGGTTTCCACCTCTTGCGCAGCGCTCGGTGCTCGGGGGTGTCTCGCAGGTGCAGCTCGCCGCGCCGGTAGAGCACGCACGGGTAGCCGTTGTCTTGCTGGTAACGAAGCATCTCGCGCTGGACGGCACGCTCGCCGTAGAGGTCGGCTGCGGGGGGTTCCACCCGGTCCAGCCCTCTCCCTCCTTGTTTCTGGGGTCGGTACGCCATGCTGATTGTGAGGTTGGGAGAATGTGGTTGTGTTGTGTTGTTGATGAGAGAGTGAGGAGTGAGGAGGTTATAGGTGTTGAGAAGAAGGCGGACCAATAAACTTCGTGCCTTTGCCGGAAAATATCGGTTCTCCAGATATTCCAGTAACGCTTATCAGTAGGTATGCGAAGCAAAAGGATAGTGAGAGCGGATTGGTGATATTTGAGTGATGGCGGAATGATGGGACGCCGTCACGCGTTGAAATGGCGCAAAGTCAAATGAGATTGAGTTTAATGATGACGAGAAGGAGGAGGAGGAAGTCAAAGTGCTATTCTGATGACGGTTGGACTGGCTCGCAATAGAACGAGTCTATATGACGCGGGCTTGCTGGTATAGTTGACACGATTCTGACAATGGTCCCTGACCGCACTTATCGAACCATTCCGTTGTAGTGGGAGTTGGCCGACGTCGCGGAGTTGAGAAGAGAATGGATTAGTTGCCGGCGTTGCCGCCAATGGTGGCGTTATCGCCCTCGTTCTCGGCCTCGTCGTCAGTGATCCAGCCCGACTCGGTCTCCTCAATCACGTCTTCCTCACGTTGTGTATGAG
Organism: Neurospora hispaniola; assembly: GCF_033458365.1. NCBI lineage: Eukaryota > Fungi > Ascomycota > Sordariomycetes > Sordariales > Sordariaceae > Neurospora > Neurospora hispaniola. The sequence continues at coordinate 2,977,995 of NW_026944407.1, read as the reverse complement.
GGCCTGCAATACGGGTTGTGTCGACGGTGACTTTGGTAGCCTTGTAGATGCCGTCCTTTCTCCCGAATATTTTCTTGGTGGTGACGAGCTCGACGGTGGTGGTCGTGGTGGTGATGCGAGTTTTCGTTTCTTTTATGTACATCTCGTTCTTCCCAGCATGTCGGTTGGGGGTGAGGTACTTGTCCTCCACGTCAGTACTACTGTCAGAGCCGAAGTGCGACTCGGACTCAACGCAATGGGGCTGGAAAAGATGCTCGAGCAGGAGATCTTCCTCTTGGTGGTGGAGATGGTGATCGAGGAGAGGTTGGTCCTCGGTCTCCGAGGTAGTTGTGGTGGACTGGCCATTTTGGCTGTCCACAGCCGGGCTTTGCGCCTCGGCAGTGGGGCTCTGGTGCTCCCGGTTCTGGTTCATCTTGGCTAATGAGGCTGATTAGCTGGTTTTGGTCGTTGAGAACAATGGAATGTTGTCTCTGAGACAAAGAAGACTTACAACTTGGTGTGAGTGGTTGCGCTGCTCAAAGACCTGGTGGTGATGTTTCCGGGAGGGAGGGGCACTGGGAGAACAAAGAACGGTGGTAGTATGAGAAGGGCTTGAAATACCGGCAGAGGTTGGAACAAAGACAACGCACAACAATGGGCTGCTACTGATTCTGCTTTGACTAAATAGTGAGCTACGCGTTGTTTCTTGTTTGTTATCTTGATTAGGCAATGCACCTTGCGAGCTTGTTGCCCAGCTAGCTGAGGCTCCTTCCTGAACGTCTCTTACAACAGGGTTTTCCAGGCCCTTTGTTCTAATGATTGGACGTTTTTTGAGTCTACCCAGACTTTGAAGGTTCAGATGAAATTTCTGAGTCGAAGTCTGGACAGCACGTCAAACACAGGATATACAAAAACAGCTAGACTCGCAGAAAGACAACGCCAACTGTGTCCACTCGAAGGTCTTCTGATATTCTCTCGTCTGATCTCATCAAGCAAGAACCCGGGATGTGTCAGAGATGCTCTATTCAAGGCTGGGGTTTTGGAAGCTTGTGGAAGTGCTAGCTCTCCCGTGACCTTTGAGCTTGAGCTTAAACAGTGACATGGAATAGAGCTTATCGACCGTGAAATTAGATGAAGTTATACCTTTCGAGGTTCTCGATGATTTTGCCCGTGAATTTGTTGCTGGCTCCAGACTTGACTTCTAGTCTATTCGCTTCGAGAGGATATTTAGATGCACCGTTTCCTTCGATTAATACATAATGGGAATAACGTAGTGTCTTTAGCTGAATGTGAAGCGTATGTCATTTCTTTGATAGTGTCTTGATTGTCATGTTTACCGTATCTCGACTTAACTGTTCAGTCCACTCGCTTGAAAGACATTATTCGGTTTGTGGTGCTGTGTACCTCGTGGTTTCCTCACGGGAAACCCCGTGTTAGTTGAGGGTAAATAGGCTGGAAATCAAAACGTACTCGCGATCTTCGTCACTTGCCTGGCTATACTCTTATTTCCTGGAGTAGCCTGCAGTATCTCGTTCAGATGCTTGGTCATCTGTCGAAAGTGCTTGTAGTCGTCTTGAATTGACCTCAGGGTATCCTATGCCTTGTAGCAATGGGACAGTTCAACTCGAGCCAGATCGGCATAGTCTACAGCTGTAGACGACATGCGACAACATGGTAAGATCATTTCTGATAGGAACTATGACTAGAGGTCAAGGTTTATTTACAATCAGATGCTTGATCACATTATCGTCTGCGCGGGGAGGAAAGCAAAACTATCCTTCTTATCTCTGTAGCTTTCTATGAGCCCCTGCATCTCCTTCGCTGATAACGCGACCTCCCCTACACACTGTGTCAACCATTCGAGAAGTGCCGGATCTGAAGAAATAGATCCTGGTGGTTCACTGGTTGGATAGATGACCGTTTCTCGTCTTGTCCCACATTGCGCCTCTCTTTTTGGTCGGTGGCATCGTCATCACAATAAACATTAAAAAAGCAAATGACGTGCTTTAGAAAATCCCAGAAGCTCTTCTCCTTCCAAAGAGCGTACACATTCTCGTCATTGTTCTTGTTCTCCATGTCGCTCCCCTTGGGTTCTAAATTAAAACCAGAAGGGGTTTCGGCGTCTCGGACAAGGGGGAGGGCAGTCAAGGTAGAGGTAGAGAAGGTGTTGCGGGCTTGGATAGGGTCCATTCCGTCTTGGTTCTCGCGAATTCGATTGCCGTGCGTTAGGGTGGACGGCTTGCTGGTTCCGACGAAGGATAAACGTTGTCAGGTGGTGACTGAGCTGCGCGATCCCTTCATGTTTGGAATTTTCGAACTATTTCTCGGAACTGCACCGACTTCTGGTTGTGCCTTGCGCCTTGAAGATGAAGCCGTGACCCGGGTATGGTCTTGACCGGCGCGAATCGAGCGAACGAAGACTGGATGCTTGCGTGGAGGAACTGCCGGGAGCTTGAGTACGTTAGTACAAATAAAGAAAGTAATTTGTTGGTGTCAGCAGAAGGACAAACAGAAGCGTACTGAACTTGTTCTCCCCAGGTGAATAGCGACATGGGTTCCTGTTATGGTCGCTCATGCGATCCAAGGCCTTCTCGTACGCGCCGCCAATCGGTCGACCAGCGGTTTGTGACAGTGAGAGGCAGTCCAAGCCAAGATGTAGCATGTTAGTCTGGGCTACTACTCAGGTCGGTATCTCTCGTCATGGTATCCATCATTCGCATCTCTGTAGAAGTCTTCGGTTCAAATGCGGTGGTTTGCTCGGGAGTTCGGAAAGCGAGAGAATGTCGCGAGGTCTCGAGGTTTGGAGATCTGGGAGCAGGAGAACCGTGTCAGCCGTGAAAAAAAGACTCGAAATCAACCACGTACCTACCCTAGGTGGAGTTCAACGGGAATACTGACTTTTGCTTGATCCATTGTCATGTTTATGGTCAAGTCAACTTAGAAGTTCGAGCGCGTCAAATGTTGTTGGATGGGAATTGAAAGAGGGTAGTCGCGACTGCAGTTCCTGCATGCGGCCTCAGTTGCAGCTGGACAACGCATTTAGTTCTGGCAAGACTGGTTCACGACACTTGAACGCAGCAAATTCACGGATTCATTCCGTAGAGGTGTTTTCCCCCACTGTATACCTACCCTAGTGAAACACCAAGGCAAGATAGTGTGATTCATTTCACTGTCCTATCGACAATGGCACACATGGCTTCTCATGGAAAGACCCTACCAATACTTTTGATGTACCTCAACATTCCTACACGTACAAATCGCATGCAACAGGAGGAGAGCCTGAAAGAAGCGCTTGTTTCATACCTAACTAGCCACCAGCGCCCAAAGTAATGTTTTACACAGGGCAAGTAGAGGTATGGAACCTGGAGGTATGTTTTTCACGGCGAGATCTAGAATCACATCACAACGCTGAAGATACCTCTGCGAAAGGAACACCACAAGAATGCTTGCATACCAGTACATTGTTTATATGCTTGAATGAGCATGAAAGCAAAGGAAATCTCCCTCTGATGACAATCATCCAAGGCGCTGAGAACTGAGCCAGGACGGACAATGCAGAGGTTTTGAATCTCTCCCCATGCGATGCACGGCCAACGTATGACGAGAGGACGACCGGGCAAGCGCGAAGGGAAACACGATCAAGCCAGAGATCAATAAAGGAAAATGTTCCTCACTACGAGCCAAGGCATGGGAAAGCCAGGGCGTTCAAGTTTTAGAGGAGTTGATCTAGCCCTGATACCGACCAGCCATGGAAAAGGCAGGTCGGGTTGGCGGCGGGCGAGTGATGAAGTCAGCAATCAACGACAGAAAATGTCCATCTCTACGAGCCAAGGCATGGAGAAAGCCAGGGCATTAAACGTGTCAGAAGGAACTTTAGAGTGATTAGTCTAGCCCTGAGACCGACAAGCCATGGAGAAGGCAGGTCGGGTTGGCAGCGGGCGAAGGAATGATCAAGTTAGCGATCAACAAAAGGAGATGTCCCTCACTACAAAGCCAAGACATGGAGAAAGCCAGGGCGTTCAAAGTTTTAGAGGTATTGATCTAGCCCTGGCACCGACAAGCCATGGAGAAGGCAGGTCGAGTTAGCTGCGGGCAAAGTAACCTACCTTTGGCATATGAAGAAGAAGAAAAGAGGAAGAGGTTCTGGGGGTGAGGAGGAGGATATTAAATACCCCTCGAGGACTGGTCTGTGCACGAGTGCAAATTCCCTGTCACGAGTGCAAATTCCTAATCAGTGTGTTTGTTTCCGTCAGTTACAGCCGGGAGTATCGTCTGTTGCCATGTGGCGGGATGGAAATCGGCTGGTCGACGGGCTGATTGCGCGGCTCGAGGGGGGTGGCCGGCCGGCCTGGGTCGAAAATCTCCGAGACCTTCTCAACTTTCCCCCAGACAGCACACTCTAGCCAGCCTTCCCACTTGGTGACGCGGCGAGAGGGGTCTGACGAGACTTCATATGGTTGCCTTGTGCTCATGAAGTTGTTCATGCGAGCTGGATTACCTCTATGGGACTGGATAGCGTGATGCCATGAGCTGGACTTGATCTACGAGTCTCCCTTCAACCGCGACGGTTCCTGTTATTTTCTGATTACCTACCACATCAGAAACAGAGTGAGGTCCCATTGTTCAGCGACGCACGCATGCCGGACACAGGTATACCTTGACAGAAGGCAGACCAGTTTATGCGTAAAGATGACGCTTTCCTCAGCATGCCATGGGACTCAACATCTCAAGTACAGTTCACACTCGTTTATCCTATGAAGATAGCTAGAAAAGTAAAAATTGTTCATCCTCTTCCTCGCATGCCACCACTGTTCTGCTTGCCTTGGTGGATGGCGGCTCTGTGTGTGAACTCGAATTGTTGTGCCTGCCATCTTCCCTCGGTACGACCCCCCCACTACAGCCTGGACAGCTCAACCATCCATGACATGACCAGTGTGTGTGTGAGAAAAAAGCAGCATTAATCTATCTCACAAAACTCAAAAGGAGACTGTTCACGCCGCGAATCGACCAGAAGCAACGGAGTGTATTTCTGAGCTCTTTCACACCTTCGCCTAACTTGGGAACTCCTCGTAGTCCTTGTCACTCTGCATGACCACTTCAGAATTTGCTGACCTTTTTTCCTGGACGGCAGGGACGCGAGTGGCCTTCATCACGAAATGATATAAATCCCTGCGATGGATATGTCTCGACGAACGATTCCTCATCACTCCAAAGAAGAAGAGCCCAGCAAGGCCAACACGCGACTCGAGTTCGACCTCCGTGTTCTTGATACGCGGCTTTTACAAATTTCAGTTTGCTGGGAGGCAACTGTGGCAGAAACGCGACAGCCCCAACACTCAGAAAATTGAAACCATTACGAGCTCCATGGGATCCAATAGCCCGAACTTGGATATATCTACTCCTAGTAGACAAATTCGAAGATACCTATACCGCAGCTATTATTCACGGTGCAATCAACACACACTCTCTCTTATGCTCACACATACATCCATCTCGGAATGTTTTACGTTGGCTGTCAGCAGGCGCTACAGATGACAGGCGGCTCTTGCGATGGCGGACTTGGAAAGAAGTTAAATGGGACACGCTATTCATATACCTGAACACGCGACTTCACAACCTTAACCGACCGTGGCGGTACACATATGATACTACCTGCCCTTTGTTCATGTCCTGCGCAGAAGCTGGAGAAGAGCGACCATTTGCCCTCCATGAGCCATGGAATGTACGACCCCTACTTGACACGATGAACACCTACAATATTAGGGGGGCGGCGAACATGGAACCCCAGAACTTCAGCAGCATAGGCTATTGATCCAATTTGCTGGGTCTCTCTGCTTCATGTTTACAAGACGGGAAAAGATATAGGTACCAACCATCGATGCGATCTACGTCACAAGGGATCAAGAAGAACTACGCACTCCAAGCAGATGTAGAGGTAGGCAAATACCTAATCATGCTTCGATCGCCGTGAGCCATCCATTATTCCTGATGATAAGGCTCAAAGGCTCACACATAATACCTGAGAACATCGCAGACACTCCACGATATTCAACAAACCAACCCGACGAACGAACAAAAAGAAGATCCAAACAGAGAGAAACTACCTCTACCTACTTCTACCGACAGAAGAACCAATTCCACCCTGAGCCACTGTTGATCATATAGCGAGATGAAAGACCCAAGTTCCAAATCGAGGAGGAGATGAATTGAACAAGAGCGCTTGCCTATAACCTCCTCATCAATGTCAGCTACATCTAGCTACCTCTACGGTACGGGCAAGCTGAGCACATTTGTTCCTTTTGGTTAAGGGGGTGGCCCAAGGAGGTGGCACTCGACAACTCTGGGGCTGGGTTGCCAATTTTCAATCCATTGAGCTGCTCGGGTTGCAGGTTCCGGACAACATGTTGCTGTTTCTTCAGTTCATCCTGAAGGGCAACCGTTTTTAGCGTCCAATGCCGCTGGTGCCATTTGGACATCAAAGGGCCTGGACCTCTTAGCTTGCATGTTAATGGGTGACATGAAGACATGGATTGAGCGGGGGTTGTCGCGGTTGATGAGGTGACAAACCCCACGCGTCCTCGGGTGATCGAAGAGGGACCACAGATCCAACAGTCTACTGGCGTGAAAGAAGATTAGGTTAGTGATCTACACCAGGCACAGTCGGGCCAAGGCTGGGACCAACACCAACCTGAACGCCAAGCCTTACCCCTGAAGCGGGTAAACAGAGCACGGAATGCCCTCTATATTCAGATGAAGTCGGTATAGCAGACTAGGTAGTTTTGAGTTGTGTATTCGGCGTATGATTTGATGAAATCCTGGACATTCATCAAGGAGCGACACGGGGATAAAGTCGGAATGGAGGAGGTTTGGCAAGGCAGTGGACAACACTTGAACGCCAGGGATCACGCCACCCGACCTTGATGAATCACGACTTATATGCACCACGACCTGCAACGGGAAAAACCAAGACGACGCCAAAATAAGCTTTTTCGAACCCGTCCCCGACTCTCTAGACCCCAGCTCGACCCCCATAAACGTTTAGGAGAGACTCCAAACAAGAATGCAACGCCAAATAATGTAATAGTAAAACTATTGACCGACCAAGCAACCAAGACAACGCCGAGCTCCCAAAAAGTTAAAGGCAACGCAGAGCAGTTGAGGTGCTTCTATGAAGATAAAAGAAATACAAGGAGGACCGTCTCCTACAGAGTCGTACAGGAAGTGAAACCGATCACACTCCGTCGGGCATAATGACCGACATATCGGTAGCGCGTGACGAGTGCGTTAGGGGGCCGGTATAGTAATGGCGTCCATGGGTAAACCAGAAACCGAGGGCAAAGATGAAAACGAAGAAAAAGACAACAATGGCGTAGTTCATCTGGAGGACATGTTAGCATTGCCGCATCCTCTGTAGGTAGAGCCCAAGCGGGAGAAGATGGCGGTACTCACATTCTCAGGTGTAACAGGTAGCCGCGTCGGGAAGAAAAAGATCACGGCCATGAACGAATTCCAGGCAACCGCAAACGCATTAACCCAGATACTATATTTGCCCATATGCCAAGGCCCCTTCTGCATGCGCCCATAGACCATCTTGCAAATGATGGGTATGACATAGGACACGTTCAATGCAACCGTACACACATTGAAGACGGCGCCAATGGCAGTACTGCTTGCTAAGCCGAGAAGATTGATGATGATCTCTAGAACAGCATACGTCCAAACGGCGATAAGGGGAGTTTGTGAGCGTTTGGAGATACGGACCCAGATATGAGAGAAGGGAAGAAGGTTATCGCGGGAGAGGGCGAAAATGGTCCGACTGCCGGCTTGTATACCAGGGATCGCCACGAGATTCATCACGCCGAAGCCGCAAAGTGTAAAGAAAATTGCGGGAGCACGGCCCATGCCATTGAAGAAGAGTTGTGCGACCTTGTTATTGACAATGTTAACTTGGAGAGGTCAGAACATGGAACCTTGGCTTGGGTAAACTTACCGGTTGGCCACTGGGGCTATTTATCAGGTCTTTGGGGTCGCCCATGCAGACAACCAAGACCAGGTTGAAAAAGAATCCAATAACATAAGTGAACGTGGTCGCGTTGGCAATGGCTCTAGGTACAACCATCTGAGGGTTCTTTGCTTCTTCAGCAATGCTTTCCTCGAGTCAGCATCATGACTACTTTCATCATCCATGGGTCAGCCCACAAACTTACCGAGCTGTACCATCACAGCCAGTCATGATCCAGGCTGGCGTAAGGCATCCAAAAAGAAAGGCAAAACCAGGAGGGCTCCAGCCCGATGAAGGCTGGAAATCGGTAAAGGCATATTTGAGATCGTGCATATCGTGCCGCTTCTGGACCAACAAGGTAACACAAGCGCCGAGTAGAACACTAATGTGGAAGACAACATAGCCGCTTGTTAACCGGTTCAACCAAGCCGTCGGTAGAGTGTTGATCATGGCATGAATAATAGTAAGCCCTATCATGACACCCACAACATGGGTTGGTGTGGGCACGTAGCTGAAGTTGGATGTAATCGAAACAGCTGCAAGAAGCATCTGGCTCGCGGCATATTCGGTAGAGGCACCACCTGCAACGGTACCCACGAGATTGAGATAACCTTTTGCAGATCTGGTCAGCAACATGGGAGAGACGAGGGTATCCTAGACATGGAACTTGCCGGCAATCCAACATAGAAAGGGAACTTGCTCTTCAGGAGCGAGAAACTTCAAGGTGAAGTACATGGCCCCGGAACTGGGGTAGGCAGATGCGATCTCAGCGATACTGTATGCAAGTGCCCACCCGCCAGCGCCGCCCATGATCCAACTCCACATGATAGCAGCCGCACCTCCGGCTTGCAGGCCGTATATCCATGTCGACATGAGTGTGCCATATACTCCAGATATGCTCATAGCAAAACTGAAGCTGGACCACCTTGAGAACTCGCGTTTGAATACCTATGATATGTGAGTAGAAGCCCACAAATCTTCAGGAGAGCGAGGCCCTCTGATACTAAACTCACTGGTGTATAGCCCAACGCCTCCAGCGCCTTATCGCCACTTTCGATAGAGCTTGTTGATGGCGTTGGAGCTGCAGCTTCGCCAGAAGATGGAGTGCTTTGCCGGGTCATTTCAGTAATCTCGATGGCGGCGTCTGCCGATTTGTTTGGTGGTGAAAAAGACATGGTGGCACAAATGGTGCCGATGGGCTTTATGTAAAGGAGCTTGGTACAGAATCTTCACCGGATTCGATATCAGATCGGGGCTTGAGTTCCCCTCTTGCGAAGCGTTGTGTTCCATAGACAAACAATGACAACGGGATGGCTGTGATTTTATATGGACGATACCAGTCAATACGGTTCTGACCGCCACATTCAACACGAGTCGCTCACTGAAATATTGGGCACTTTGACCTTCGTTCTCTGGTGAACCACCCCGCACAGTTCAGGTATCTGATGTTCGAGGCATAGTAAGAAGACCAGGAAACAATCCTTGTGGGGCTGATTCTTCCAGACATGCACTTTTGTTGCATGCACGTGCGTGCCTCAGAAATCGTACATGTGGGTTGTGCATCGACGGGCTCAATCCTTGCGGTGATAAGTTCGTCTGGAGCTCTTCAGCTGAAGGCTAGACCCATCAAGCTGTTCGTCCCATAGTGTCGTCCAAGCTGAGGGTCGAGACCCAAGACTTGTTACGGTTAAGTCTTTGGAACTCGAGTCTCGAAAGCTGATATCGATCGGTCAAGGAGATAGACACCGCCTTGGTCTCGGCCTGGCCAGTCTGTGACGGTGAGTTTCGAAAGACGCTAGTGTCCTCTTCAGGCTTCCATCTCCTTTTACTGGTCTTCTGATTTGGTAATCTTGTAGTAAAAGGCAGCCGTTTGACTGTTGATACCCCCGGATGGAGGTGAAAGAGTCGCGCCCTGCTCATAGTAAGACCCGCTTATCCGCCCGTGTTCGAAGTATTCCGATGTCGGCACTCGTCGGCTTGGGTCGGCTCAAATCGGTTTGGCAACTTGATCCCTTCTTTTCCTCGAATGTGTGGTGCTTTCAAACCTCTTCGCCCTGATGATGTCTGCGGAAGAATGGCGCACGATGTTGTAAGACCTGTAGGATATTGGTTTGGTGGTTTCGTAGCTTGTTGTGCGTCAAGAGCTCTACCTAGCACACCAGGAGGCTTTGGATTATCGTGAACGATTGTTAAGGTAAGTTTGACTAGTATGAAGTGTTGGATGTTAGCGAAAGATTGCCAACACATTTAGAACACTACTTGGGGCAAGAGGGTCCGCCAGCAGAGCCCCTCAATTACCGTCTCTCATTCGTCCTGGCTTTACCGACCAATGGGCATCTATACCCACATACTGTAACCATGCTCGTGACAACCAAAAGCATCGGTCACTCCTGAAATGGTCCAGACTCTTATAGAGGCGGTGTATGCATTGGTCACGCTTTAAGCCAACTCTTTAGACCCAAGACTCGAACGGTCTCCCAGCTTACCTGTTCGAACGTACAGTTCTTGCAAGTCGCGCAGTGGCCGGAAAAATATTCGCTTCTGAGTTGAATGATGATAACGTGTTGATGTGGCCAATTGTTGGGTCTGGAAGTTTGATGTCGACCAAGACGTGCTGTCGAGTTGAGCGACGCAAGGGCTCGTGGGCCGGATATCGAGGATGGGGCTCTAAGGCGTCGGATAAAGCTACTAAAGTGATGTATGGACGGTGAATTTATCAATGAACGGAATCAATGCCTTGTGTAAAGGTATTTACTTTCAGAAATGGGTTTCCTGCAGTTTGGTGGTTGCTGGCAGAAGTGTCCCAGGCCACGCTCTGTTTGGATGTCTGGCACACTGTGAATTACTGATGGAACTTAGATAGTAAGTACAGTATTAGTATGTGATCCCTCGCTCTGCCGCATACTATTGTCTCATGGATTGCGAGCTGCCGCGTCCGACCAGTTGCGCCTACCCGCCCGAAGAGCTAAATATCCCCAACAGCAGTTGGTTAGCTGGCTGGCAACGGAACCTCGTCTGTTACATAGAAATCTGCGGGTTAGGGTTGTTTGGGGTATGATTTTCCGACTTTGTGTGATCCGAGTCTGCTACGGACCAGCGGCTCGGGTCTGACTTGACTTCCATGACAGGTAAACTCACTTTATTTGAGAAGGCAGATGTCTCGTTTTAGACACGGGTGAGTGTACCAACGTAGAGCTCAAAATCAACAACACCAACGAGCAGCATCGGTTCGGTTGCCGGAGGCTTTGACCCACTTGTTGGTAGGTGGGTGTCCGCTTATGTCGACTGGGTCAACTCATTTGGTAGAGGTACCCCGGGGATCCGACGCCGAAGGCCTCCATTGCTCCAAATCTACCTCTACCAGGTAGTATGCAGGAACACACTGGACAGAGCTAATTCACAGCACGTCGTTTGCTGTATACAATATTTGATGATGATGACGTGTTTCAGAAATTTACGAATCATTCGACTGACTGTATCTACAGGCGGGGTCAATCTGAGTTCAATTCTCAATGTCGAGGGACCGAAATTCTGAGAGGTTAAGTACTTATGTACGGTGGAGAGGCGCAAAAGTTGTCCTCGTCCATCGTGACGTTATGCCTTTGGCAGATTGAGGCACTTGAACGTTTTCCGACAGAGATCATAATTATGTGGAGGACCTCGCCGACATACCCCACGGCAGCGGCAGCTTGCTTCGGCGACCGGGCACATGTCAGTGCATCTTTTGGAAAGATAATTTGGCAAATGCCATGGACGACGATCATGTTGTGTGCTACGACAAGAACGACTAGTGGCTCCCCCTCCCTTCAACCCCGGAATTCTTCAAGAAGGTGCCTTGGTTGAAAAAGGGAACTATACGTAGATTTCATTACGATCACTTTCGGGAAGGGCGAAATCAGGAACGGCCAGAACAGGTATAGCGTGCTCGGCCCCGCTATACTATTAGTACGTCGACGTCATTACAGCCACCGACCCTTGCTCGCAATCATGGCAGTCAGTTTTGGCAGCGATTGCCAGCAACGCGCCAATTTGAGCGCCTTTGACAGGTACTATATATATAGGAAAGTGAAGTGTCATTCGGCAATCAGGGATGGAAGAATCAGGGGTGCGGTAGGCACGGTACTGACCGGCAAACGATAGTGCAGGTGTCAGAGACAGGCAAACACAACTTGAAGACGGACGGCAGCGAGACGGACCATGATCGACCGTGCAGCAAAATGACGTAGAATGGCGGGGCAACTGTGTCTTTGAAGCTTCCACCAAGCCCTCCCCTGCCTTTGGCTGCCAACCATCATCGTCATGCAACCGCAACGCAATGCACGGTGGGGTGTCGTCCTTCCATGTGGTCGTACAGGCATATAAGGAACGCATCGGTCACACACTCCAAACCTCTTTCGTAGAACATTATCACTGCTTCCAATTCTCCTACTACAATAAATCAAGAGAACATCTTTCTCCAACCAACAAGACCAGCCACAAAATCAAACCCGCAAATCACCAATCCCATCAAAACCACCAAAATGGCCTCCAACCCCAACAAGCCCGGTGCCCCCCTCTACTCCCAGGCCGTCTCCCAAGACGCCGGCGAGCCCGTCACTGCCGAGCAGATCGAGAAGGCCCCCAAGACCCTCGCTTCTCTAGAGAAGGAGCAGAAGAGCTCCACCGAGAAGAAGGATGCGCAGAGCGAGAGCAAGACCGAGAGCTCCTCCACCTCCAACGATGATGCGCAACAAGAAAAGTCCCCCGGTCTCCTCGCGAGCGCCACCAGCACCGTCACCGGCGCCGTCGGAAGCGTAGCCAGCGGCGTCACCACCACGGTCGGAAACACCACCGCTTCCGTCGCCAACACGGTTGGCGGTGTAGTCGGCGCTGCCTCGCGCGGCATCGGCGAGACCATTACCAGCGTCACGGGCGGCCTCGGAAAGCCTGTTGGCGAGACCATTGCCAGTGTTGGTACCAGCTTCGAGGGCGCCGTCAGGGGCAAGAGCGAGGAGAAGGACGACAAGGAGACCAGCAACAAAAAGAAGGAGGAGGAGGACAAGTAAAGGATCGGATACCCTACACATTTCAATTGCATTAGGAGTTTGTTGGTTTCGGGATGCATGTATGAATGAATTTGGGAAAGCATTTTCGTCACAAAGGACATGGTGTTTTTGCAAGCCGAGTCACTACAGCGCGGGAAGCATGTCTGACTCCGTCAGTGGAAATTTCGCATTTGGGCTTAGGTCTCGCACATAGGAGACGTGTGTGTGTTGAGAAGATATAATAACACGATACCCCCATTTGAAACACTTTATTTCGTTCCATATGATTGCTCTTGTGCTTGGTTCACGCACCGTCTTCACTAATTTGTTGTCCCGCTGTTGCAAGTGTCATGTAGAGACGGCTCGTTGAGGATAAAAATACCCACGATGCGCGAAGAAAATATCAGGCCTCAAGGAGGTTTGAAAGTATCAGTTAACAAGCACCGAGAACTGTTTGTAGGTATTCACTTGCGATCGAGTGACAACGAAGTCACCGCAATATCCACTTGACTTCACAACACAGAGAGGAACTACAAGTTTTTGGAGACGATAGTGGTATTCGTATGTTTTTAGACTACTCTGATTTCCACTTATCCTCTTCCGTTACCACTGCAAACTCAAACACATTCTGTCGTCTCCTTTGCACCTCGCTCAGTTCTGGCAAACTTGGTTGTCTGCACAGGGTCAGAGGCTTCCCAACACTCCCAGGACGTTTAGCGGTGCTGACGCACTTTGGAAAACTTCTCCTTCTTCTCCTTTCTTTTCCTTCTTCTTCTCCTCCTCCTTCCGCAAGCGGCGCTTCCTCTGTTCTTCCGTTTCATTCGGGTCAGGAGCGGGCCCAGCAGGAGAGGTGCAGAGATTTGCATCGCTGAACAGTCAACCTGATCAAGCGGAAGTGAAGGTGAGATCAAGGTGAAGGTCGTGTCAACCTGGATTCTTGCCCCGCGGTCTACAAGTGACAGGGTCGCTGACGGACTCCAGCGAGCGGTTTCCTCTATCGCTATACCTCCAGCATCCCAACTCGCTCTTCTTTTGCTTCTTGCGCTCAGCCTTCTCCTCGGCGGTCTCGCCGTTGTGCTTCTTGCGCTTCTTGTTGTCGCCGGCCTCCCCGCTGATCTTCCTCTCCTTTCGTAGAGCTTTTTGTGAGGGCAAGGCATCTTGGTTGTTGGTGGCTATTACCATGCAAGGTAGGCGATGAGTTGATGGTTGATGAACTGGTTCAACGATTAGTCACGTTTCTGATGGGAAGGAAAGCGAGGGATAGACATATAGGTAAGGTACTTACTGTCCAGCCCCCCGGCTTGATGTTGAAGCCGTTGGGTCCAACAAACCGGCCGGAAGAGAACCTCGCTCGGTAGGAAGGTCCAGATTCAGACTGCCCAGACATGCAATGTCTGGCAACTTCGTTAGTTCCGCCGCTCGTAGTCATCGGTCCCATCATGATCGGAAAGAACGGGGAGGCCATGTGAGGTGAGGCCGAAATTGAGGGTCCACTCCAATGGTGCTTTGGAATATTCTTTGGTGATGTCGGTGAATTGTACAGACGAGCACATACCTAGAGGTACCTCTACGTTCCCTGGCCTTCGCGAAGAGCTTCTTGATCTTTGAAAACATATTTCTGCGTAACCAGGGCACACGCCAATACTGTAGTGGACAAGGGTGCAGAGGGATACCCGGCGTAGCGTCTTCGCCGGGCCTGATCCCCGTGATGGCGTGTGCCTGGATTCGGTGGTGGAGATGGCGATAATTGTTATTTTTGGCCGATGACGGGACGCATGGTTTGTCCCGTCATCGACCAGCACAATCGAAAAACCGGAGATTTGACCACTGTGGTTTATAAATGGTCACCAACCATACCTGTAGGTATACGATAACGAAAGAGTGACAGGACGAGAGCGGAGTTTTACCTGGCGTGGCCGGCACTACAGTCGTTGGCGACAGTGTCTTTCTTCTCCTGCCTCTTCTTGTCCTCGACAGACAGCTTCTTGGTGGTGCCGGCGGCCAAAGACATATTACTGCCCCTGGGTACATTATCAAGCCAGGTCAGCCAGATGCACTTCCTTTTTGTTGACATGATCGCAAAGTGAAAGGAGCTTGAGTGTCTGCTGAGCTTTGTGTGCCCCTTTGCCAGACCCAGAATGCCCAAACTCGTAACGAGGATGATTTCAAACCTGGAAACAGGTAATCAAGGGGTGGAGACGCTCGTCAAGGCAGTTTATGGAGCTCGTACCTTATGCAAACAGTCGAATGGACCAGCAACAACTGTTGAGGCGCGAAAAACAGTAACTGGTTGTTTTTGTTCAATTTCCACGCCGCTTGGGCAGTGGGAGCGAAGGAGATGCCTAAATGAGTCGGGAGATGTGTTAGCACTTCTAGGCGGCTACTTGGTATTTGTCTCCAAGGTACGAATACGTTGGTATTGGATGATCACATTAAGTTACCTCATAATACTTTGACAGGATGGGAGGACCCTTAGGGAGGGACTCAACTCCTCGCGGCACGACGTTCCCTGTTGAGGAGGAGAGGAGAAGACGACATTTAAGGCAATCGGTTAGGGTTGAGAGTTGAAAGTTGAAGTCCAAGGGGCAGTAGAATGCGGGAGCAAATGCTTGATGACTCAAGTTCGAGCCGTGAAAGAGCTGAAGAGTTTTGTGGAAGAGTCAAGTAGATTGTGCGGCGAAGTAGGGCAAGATCTTGTGCAAGTTCCAAAGCAGGTACAACCTGAAACGGAGAATGTGGAAGGTACTAGTACTTCGGTCTATGAACGGTCCGACGATACTATCTGGTATGGAAAGTACATACTGTACGGTAATAAACTTGCCGTACGAGAAGACGGTCGGTAAAGAGGATGGCCAACCATAAGAGGTAGGTAAGTATACTTCCCTAACCTGGAAATAACGATCCTGTGTGAGTACATGTACCGTAACCGCCCCGGCTACCTTAGGACATGCCAGCCTCAGTGGCTCTACTGAATCGTTCCCTCGTGTTTCGTTCGTTGCCTTCCAGCTCCGTTGACTGTGTTGACTCCGTTCCCCTTGAGTTTCGTTCGTCGCTCCGTTCCTCACTTTGTCCGACATCCTCAACCGGAGCCCCGACTTGGGCTTTATCAACGTCCATTTGCCTCCGTCGTTCATTTGCAAACCGGGCCATCTGCGCTCGGTTTCGTGCTATCCGCCTTCGCCTTCTGGCTCTGTTCTTCAATATCCCCGAGTAGACACATCCAACCGAAGCCATGATTATAAACAACGCATGAAGAAAGCTGAATCGAAAAGTTCGACGTCAGCAATGGCATCAATGTCAAAGAGAAAAAAAAGACCAGCTTGACTCCTGCGACCAGGGAAGGTGTAAGGAGCAATCAACAACGTGAGTGTTCCGCATCAGACACTTCAATCAGATCCAATGACTTACCAAAACACAATCATGAAGATCATTGCTTTACTCTGGTCCCTCCTCCATCGTTCCTGCGTGGAGTCCGTTCTAAGTCTGTCCTGAACTGGGTCGTTGTCGATAAGCCCTAGAAGGAGGAAGCAAAAGGTGCTACCAGCGCAAATCAGGACGTCGAAGCACACGGCAATGACATTGATCGGTCGTCGCCGGTCCAAGCACGAAAAAGAGACGATCTCGTATGCGTTCACAAGAACGGCCACGCCAAGCTGCGCCCTCCATGTTAGCAAGAGAGGAACCAATTCAACTGCCATCTTTGCTCAAGCCAAGAGACGTACTGGAAAGAAGCACGGGAAGATCAAGTCCACCCTCGCGTTGGGATCCCCCTTCCATCCATGGTACCACCAGCCCATTAGAGCGAGAATCCCCGCCTCATACATCAAGGCCAGGAAGCGGGATAGGATTTGCGACAGCTTGAAAACGAGCCCTGGCCCGGCATCATACCTCGAAAGGCTTCGAGAACCCCGTTCGACATCCATCCATACCGTCCACCCACGTTCCGTGACAGTTGCTGATTCCTTCCAGTCCTGCTTTCACCCCTAAGCAAGCTGGAATTGTGAAGTATCGGAGAAGCTCTTCGGAACACGGTATTGAAAACCCGAGGTTTCCGGGATTGCCCAATGGGTCTTTCTAGAGGTCACCTCCAAGCTACCAACCACCTTAAACTCCTCTTCAGTCCTCCCAAAAGTTGGTTTCCTTTACCACTACTGCTTTCCAAGCATGAGCTAACCTCTAACAGCGCCCGGTCGGTTCCAGATATTGAGTTGTCGCCGTCGTTGTCGCCGTTGTCCGAGCATCGAACAGATGGGAGAAAAGGAGAAAAGACAAAAAGAAGCGATGGAAAGTTAAAGAGGAGGAAACCATCATCATAAACACATCTCGTCCCGAAATCCAGCAACAGCGAATCTCCGCTCCCAACGTCAGCAAACATGGGCACTACGGCACCGATTCTAAGCACTACCTAGCGGAACAAGGCCCAGCGGCGGCCAGCAACCGACGACTCGGAACAGCGAACGAACGGGAAACCCCAGCCACCAAAGATTTCTTCGAGACCCAAACCAGGTCGTGAACCCTGCATGTGCAGAGAGCTGCAGCGAGCGGCGCGCCTGTAACATAACGGGCTGTTGCCTGTCGAGCCTGACTGAAAGGGGAATAGGGGCAAGCCACATTTGGGGTTGGGGGTGCTTGGCAAAATGCTACCGAGTTACCGACCCACGATCCTTCACGACCAAGCTATTCCCGATCGAAAGTGCTACCTCGGATATAAATTGTACAACTACATACCTACCTCTCTGTACACGCATTCTCATCCTTTCGTCGTCTGGGAGAAGACCACAGTCGATGGTTTTTGGTAAGCAATATTTGAAGCAGAAGAGTTCGCTGCTCTCTTCCGTCCGAATTGACCCTCACAGAACCTCTTCCATGTACATCGGTAGACTTTGAACCGCGCAGTGTCTCTGCAGGATCGTCAAGGTTGACTCCTGCGGTACCTTTATTCGAGCCACCATTCTACCAGTGAAGAGCTTTTCCTCTCCAGAACCCGTGGTTGGATGTATCCCGAACTAACGACAACTTATGTACATGTAATTGGACCCGACGTCACCAGCGAACCCTGCCAATAATAACGGCCGCCTACAGCACTGTGTACATTGGTACTGCTAACAAGTGATACTTGTTCCCCTTGCAGTTCACATGTCTGCATGTGCTGTGGACGGTGATGTCGGATCAGGGGGCCATGCCACTGCCGTACTCGTCCTGCGAATGGCATGTGGTGTTCGTATCTATGCTGGGCAACCCAAAGATGAGCTTTGTGTGATGTTAATTGCTGGTCACTGTCTCAAAGGGGTAGCATGTTATTGTTTTGCTTCTTTGAGCAACTATTTTCAGGGGTATCAGCGGGGGGCGGGAAACTACATGTAGACTACCGTGCCCTGGTCTCGTGCTCTTGGAGATCGTCCAAAGACAGATTGTGGCCGAACAAACAATATAAGATGCCATTCAAAGGATCAAGTTCATCATGGCTAGCGCAAGGAAATAACACAAGATACCTAGGTATAGGTCCCCTCTTCCTGGAAGCCGCAGCCGATAGTAATAGACTTTCCTGGGGCAGGGGCCGCTGAAGGCTCAACTGCAAGGCTGACCACAAGAAACTTTTCGATGTCCTAGATAACATAGCCAGTAGAGGATGACATATATTGAAAGCTTGGACGAGAATGCGCAAAACTGTAGGAAATCCTGGATGCGGTCGAGGATGTTTCTGCTCAAGCGCTATCAACTGAAGCCATGCAAGGCCGTACCACCTTCCCCGTTTACGTAGACATGGACAAGAAGTAACCAAACAATGACCAAACAGAGAATCTAATCAGCGTGGTTGACTGAATGTACGTAAGAAACCAAGGACATGCAACTGCTGTACCCAACAAAATCCATATCGCGCCGTTGAAGGCACACCACAAGCATAATAACTTCCGTAGTCGTCACCCTTATATCTCGTCCTCTTGCATCGAAGGAAATGACCAGACACGTGTCACGTATTCCAGCTGAGCAAATACCAGAACTGGCAATTACCATTTACCCGATCGGTAATGAAATTACGCCGTTCACTCCTTTCCCTTCACTTCGTTCCTTCCCATCGGACTTCTCGGTGCCCCTCGGGCCCGAAACGCTGAGTTAGCCCCAAGGTAGTAAAGAAACTTCAACAGTCTCCCTACTCCTCTCTGTCTTTTGTTGAGCCTCGCGGTCCGTTAGATCTGGGCTCTAGGATACACGAGAACGAGTGCCTAACCTTAACGGACCAAGTTGGCACATGCAGATGGCCAACGGCCTCATTCACTTTTCTTCTAAACCACAAGGCAGGCAGGCAGCGAGGTACAAAACTATGTAAACACTCACCTTGATTCGTTCTTGCAACCCAACTTTATGTTCGCTGAAGAAGCCTCCAGTCTTTCCAGATGACATTGACAAAGGCAAAGGACCTTGATGACCACGCAGCCCCAAGTCCGTTTGTTCCTGCCTTTCTTGTCAAACTTATCAATACGTTCTAGTAGACTGGAGGTCCCAATCATAACCTCTACTGTAGAGGTAGCCACGCAATGCAGGTGTAGCAGTCAACTTGAAATGACCCCACTCCGGTCTGGTGCCCTTTTTTTCTCTGCTTATCTTCTATGTCCTTGTAGGCTTTTGCGTATATGCAGGAGCTTCTCCAAGGTTGGGACGGAAGCGGGGCTGGGACTTCTTCCACATGCCACTTGACATCACAAATCGACATCTGCCGATTTAGGCCCAAATCCTCTAGACCATAAGGATGGCAGCAGTGATTCCAAAGTTGGACTTCATTACCGGTTAGTAAGGCTGGCTTGTAAAGTAGGCTGGCCCTTTCCAAGCTTAACGTGGAAGCAACCAAGGGTTAGGATAGAGTGAGATCGTCCAGGTTAGCGATGCTAATACGGGAACTGTGACGGCGAGAGGGGAGGAGTCAATGATTTTTACTATAGCTGAGGACATACTCCCATTCACTGGGAGAGTATGGCAATCTACAGTCGGGTAATGTAAAAGGAGACTGTTCTGCCGAGAAGACTTCCATTGGTAAGCTGCCAGCCCTTTGATAACCCGCGGCGTGTTACAGTGATGGCAGACATAAGGTCTGCGTTGACACCTACCAGACACCTCATATTTGCTCATTGGGGAAATTCGCCTCAATCCACGTTATCAATGTTCAAGTCAGCTCATTCATTATTGAATACAATGTTCATATCCGTATCCAAAACAGAGCATACCCAAGGTAGTAGACGAGGCAAGCAAAACTGGAAGTCTTTCAACGTTGGTGCAAATCATCTTTCGCTCTTCCTATTTTAATACAGCAGTCAATTTCCCACTTTTACTTCCCTCTTAGTGTTGCTAGTACTTGGGCTTTTCAAAAGCCTCCCATCAGTCCCATGTGAATGCTTGAAAGGCTCTGGAGAAGCATGGTAATGTACGGGCTGAGACAGCAGCTCTTGATGGGCAGGGCTGCTCGGCCATAATCACCACAAACGTTAGTGAATGATGATATGCCGAAACGCCGCTTTCACCGTATCCAGAATTATCAAGGATGGCTGAAAGTTCGTCGCCGGGACATGGATGGCCATGACATAGGTAGTTAAGATGCGTCCTGTGAATGGTCAGCCTTAGCTATGTATGGGAAGGGCTCGGGCGTGGGCAACATCAATTGTATGTATCGATGTGAAGCGAGGAGAGTGACGGACGATGCATCAACTATAGCCTCAAACTCATCTAAAGTTAATCAAGATAAAGGGCACAGCAAGGCTCGGTGGAGATCATAGCGAAAATCGAGTGCAACACAGGACAAAAGACTATAAAACACAAAGCACAACGAAACGAGGTATAGCGAAGTGATTTAGCGATGCTAACCCGTAGATAACCCGCCACACGCACAGGAAACTGTGAGAGCCAACCTAAGCTAACTTGTGACGAATCTGTCAAGATATCTTTGTATCTGGGTTGCGGAAAAACTTCCCATCGCTCGATCGTCCAGATCAAATGAACGAAAGCAACAATGCTCGCCGTAAAACCAATCTAAAGACGCATTGACAAGCAAGAATTTTGAGACTAGACCACATCCTCTTTCCATCGTAAAACCCATGATCATTTTGAAAAACTCCGCGCAGCAAGCCATTTCGTAGAGTAGACCAGAAAGACCCGTACGACGCCCCAAGCAAACCCCAAACGACACAAACAACTCGAGCAAAAAGTGGCCACCTCGTCGTGGCTATCGGACCGAGAAGAATGATGGGAAATGCTCAAGCCAACCGGTTACCTGGGGACGTTTTGATTGCCGGTACGCCACACCCCAACGCCGAGCGATGATCAACCATAAGCATAGGCAGAGCGTGATTACTGTCGATGTTGTTGTTAGCACAGACTAAAATGTTGTTTGAGAAAAGAAACAGGTTGTTGAAAAGAATTGAAGAAAAAAGTTGTTGTCATGTTAGGTCGTTGGGTTGATTAGGTCCAGAGGTTGTGTGGCTCCCGAGTCTCATTTCATTCCGCCACGGCGGAAGAAGCGGCCAACTTGGCCATGTGAACCACTGGGTTCAGTCTTAGGCTTGGTGATTCGGCCGTTGAGAACACGGCCGTTGCTGCCACTAGCAACTCTGCTAGTGGGCTGGCGGCGACGTCCAGGTTTGGACGCCTCCAATGTGGCCGGCGGGGGGGTCACTGGGGCCGTGTAAAGAGTGGCATAAGCCAAAACAGGAGTGGGCGGGATTTTCGGGGAGCCGGCAAGTTGAGCCGGGGAGGGGGCCGGGGTATACTGATTAAAAAGGGTCTGGCCTACCAAAGCCGGGGGCGGTCCGCCGTTGCCGCCGAAGTGAGGAGCGCCATAAGGACCAGCAGGGCCGGGCGGAGGAGGAGGGCCCATGTAGTGAGGCGGAGGGGGGGCGGGGCGGTAGGGAGTACCGACGCCGGAGTTGTTCTGGGAGCGACCCCAGGAGAGACGGACGCGAGAGTTGCCGATCGGGTAACCCTGCATCTGGTTGATGGCCATTTCGGCCGCGTGGCGGTGGACAAACTGAACAAAACCGCATCCCTTGCCGGGAGGGATCTTAACGTAGGTGATTTCACCGAAACCTTGGAAGAAGGAGCGGAGCTCATCCTCAGTGACGTAGCCAGAGAGACCGCCGACGAAGACAGTCGTGTTGTTGGGGTCGGTAAACTGGTTCATGGGCTGCATCGGGTTGAAACCGGAATAGTACGGCTGGGGGGGAACTCCCCACTGAAGGTTGGTCGCGTGAGCGGGGACAGGGGCCATCATGGGGTTGGCGGCATGGGGTGCATGAGCGCCGTACTGATGAGTTCTGCTAAGAAGTGTTAGGACCGCGTTCAAAAGTATAAAAGGGCAAAGGACTAACCTAGTCTTCGGAGTCGCGGTGCTAATTCTCATCGGACGATTGCCACAATAAACGCCTTGCATCTCGACGAGCGCCCTCTGCTGATCTCCTTCGTCTGAAAAGCGAACAAATCCGTAGCCGCGGGATTGGCCGGTCATGGCATCGGTCATGATCTTAGCTGACTTGCAGGACGGGAAGCGAGACTGGAAAAGCGAGACGAGGACAAACTCATTGACCTCGGGACCCAGATCGCCGACGAAGATGCTATACTCGGGGCCACGATCATCGCTATATTGCTATCAGTCACATGTTCAGTGGATGACAAGCAGATGTGTACGCACCGACGGTCAATCAGACCACCGCCGGAAGCCCAGTTCAGCTTGAAGGCACGGTTGCTGTTGGGAACCGGGGTGCCGTTCAGGTTAAGGGCCTTCTGAGCGGCCTCAGGGGTGGCAAACTCAATGAAGCAGTAGCCGGCGTTGCTGTGGTTCGGATAATGTAAGTATACAGGAGCGGCAGGACGTAAGGCGATGATCAAGATAGCACAGATACTTACCCAGAGTTGCGATCGCGGATGACCTTGACCTGAACTGTCTCGCCGAGGACAGTGGTGAAAACGTTCTTAATAAAGTTCTCGTCCATCCAGCCTTCCATTTCGCCCATCCTGAAACCGAAGTCAGACCTCATTCATGAAGACCATAGTGAACACAAGGTTAAAAGCGAGCCTAATGGCTTGGTACTTACCACAGGGTCTTGCTGGCCTCGTTGGTGCCGGGCTGAACAAGGGCGGCGGGGGCCTGGAAGTTGGCCTCAGAGTTGCCGTTCATGGTAGGAGCGGCGTTGTTGGTGCCGGGGGCTCCGGGAGCAGTGTAATCGGCCATGATCCTTTGCGCTGTCAGTCTAGTTCAGGAAGCGGCACGAGAGCATGAGATCTCGGCGACAGGTGACATGCGTGGTGAGGCGGACGCGACAGAAGATCGAAAGAGGAATGATCGGGTAAAAGAGGAAGCGGGGAAGATGGAAAGACGCGTGTGACTGCTGGCAGAAGGATCCAAAGTAGAAAGATAAGAGAGGGGATTGTTGCCACAGGAACAATGAAGGAAGCTGGAGGAAAGTGGGTATACGCAAGATGGGAAGGCAGATATAAACACAAAGTTGGGAGTGAGGTGAGATGGCAAGAAGTGTAAACGGCTGAACGATGACTGGACTTGTCCTTGTCCGAACTCTGGGCTGTTGTCCTGGATATGAACAAACGTCGTACCCGAAAAGGACGCGGGGCGTGGGAGATTCAAGGACGAACACCGCGAGGGTATGCTTCTCGAGTGTGAAAGTGGTGGAAGGGTGCAAAGTGATGCCTTACCACTTCGACAGCAAGTTGGTTGCGCAAGGCAAGGGTTGCTGAGGTGTAAGAGTGGAAGGTATGGCACAGAGGCCAGGGCAGGTGGAAGGCGGTAGTGGTAGGGTAGGGTACGTAGAAGTTGAAGGCAGGAACTGCGAGTTGAAGGACAAGGATGGAAGTTTGCCCAGAGTGGAGAAATTTTTGAGTAATGCTCTGCGGTCCCGATATTTTTGCCAAAGATGTGGGCACTGCTCAGTCACTCGGCCGAGTCCAGACAAGACCCTCTTGCCAGACTGCGCAAGCGCGCCTGCAGCATGCGCAAGCAGCTGGGAAGATGGCAAGGAAACTGGGATAGCAAGTGCCGCAAGTAAACAACAAGATCAACACTTACAAGTTGCGCAACTCGGCGAGCGTGTCGATGCGAGGTTTAGGTGAAAGCGGTATGTGCCGCAAGTGCGTGACGCGTCTCTGAAAACTCCTCATGCTGTCAGCTTTGACGAGTGTTGTGACAGTGTTGTGAGAAGAAGACAATCCAGGCCAGAACCACTGTCCAAGGACAATTTATACCCCGACATCCAGAATGAGCTGCCTGATCCATTTCAGGCAGAGACACAGTAGGGCCATCCGTGACACAATAGGATTCTGCTCATATGCAAAGGCCAGAATGCGGAACACCTAATGTGCTCAAGTGCTCACCACATGGGATGAAAGGGAAGTACAAACACAGGAGGGAAGGAGGCAGACACTCACCGGTGTCGGGTGAAGTGGACTCAACAAGCAATATGTTGAGCTGCAGTCGAATCGAGCGCTTCTTAGAGTACCGTTACGCCTAACAAGAACGTACTATGACGGACGAGTTGGTCGTGATGAGACGACAAACTGAAGATAGGAAGAGGATGGTTACCTGTATGCGGCAAGTTTTCGGGACGAAAGAGAAATAACAGCAGAGACCTGCGAAAGTCGGAGCATTAGTAAAAATTTGAGATAGCATGAATAGGCCCGTCCGTGCAAGATGGAGGCGGCATCCGTTGGCAACTCTTGTCATCCCAACTTCAATATTTGGCCGCTTTATGTAAAGCAAGGCCTTTACACACGCTCTCGGCACTAGCGTTAGTTTGGCCAGGCCGGCCATAACGGGCCAATCTTTAAACCAGCTTTGAGCAACTGCTGAGCAAAAAACGTCGTAGGCCACCGACGACGAAGAGCCTGGTATCAGAGGATGCGACATAGCGGCCTCAAGACCGACTACTTGTCCATCTGCTTGCCGGGTGTGTGATTTAGATGTAGATAGCGTCGAGTCCCATTCTTGATCCATTTCTTTGAAAGCCCGCCCGTGTGCCGTCTCACACGCTGAGTAGCAGGCGTCCCGTTGTGACTCAAGCCTGGAACGTGTGGGCCGCGGAGAGATCGTTGGAGACTTGGAAGGTCGAAAGTCTCGCCGAATGGGGTGTAAATTTTGGCAGGCGGGATATGAATCTTCGTTGCCCATGAATAAGGCCATTGAGAAGAGAGGATCCTTGTAGGAAAGGATCCGAGAGAGGGCGTGAACACCACCAATTCTTCTCACGGACTATCCAGAGACTCCATCTGTCCTGGGAACACACAGAAAGATCTCTCGGCCTGTGAGGTCCTCGACGTGGCCCACCGATCTCCATGTATCATGTTCATGTTCTCCTCCCTCCTCGATTTTCAAGGGCCTCCTGTTCCATTGAGTGTTTCCCATCTCTCGCTTTGGACGTAGTATTTTATCGAATCAGCGTTGCAGCGCGCTGTGTGGGCAGCGTAGCGAGGTCTGGGAGATCGGGGCTCGGGATGACGCCGGAGGACGGAGAAGGAAGTGCAATTCGGGGACCCTCGGACCTCTGAAGGGGGTACTCGTATCTTCGAATCGCGTGTAATCGAAGTTATCTGTTGGATGGGCCATTCCGGTAGATGTCCTATAGCTCTTTGCCAGAGAGCTTGGGAACCGTCACAACTACACAATAGCCGAGCTTCGCCGGGCACCACGCCGACGAACAGGATGTCGCTTGCCACGGCACACGCAGCTTGCAAGCACGGGATGAAGGGGAGACGAGACCGGTTGGGGAGCAGGACATGGCCAAGTGGTTGAACTTACTCTTTAACAGCACTGGAAGCTGAGCAGTGTCCTTGCGTGTTTTTTTCCAACTGGAGGAAGGGACAGGACCAATTGCTATGGGAGCCGCCAGTTCAGCATGGCGTCGACGGGCACCAGTAGGAGGATAATGGAATACGGACCTTGTCACGACGCTAATGACGACTTTGGGGGTTGCTGGCGGTACAGGAAAACAACCGCAAGGCACGAGAGAAATAATCGAAAGCCGAAAGCCAAGAGGACGTTTGGTGCGAGTAAGGCAGGAATGAAACCCTCTGGAGATGTGCACCACACACGGCAAAGCAAACGCAGACGACTCCAATGAAAAGAGAAGTGAAGAGCGGAAAGCAGATGAAGAAGAAAGGTGGAGGGAGTCCTTGCTACATAAGTGGTGGTAGAAGTAGAAAAAGGTGAAGAAAGAGGACGAGGAATAAATGTGGTGGAGTTTCCAGTTTTCGGGCAGAGCAAAGCTAAAAAAACGTAAAAACTTGGAAAGTTCGCGCCGTTCCTCGCTTTCAGGCGTGTATATTACGGTGCGCCGACGTATCGCCTGACGCGGGGACCGACCAAGCCCAGAGCAGATTTTCACACGCAGCGGGTGTTCAGAGTCACGGTACCTAGTGTACTGTGTCCGCCATCGATACTTTTTTCCCCGCTGCAGTGATGTACGGTTCGTTACTACCTGCAGCGAAGTCTTCTTTACGCCGCTAACGAGGATCCTGGCACAAGCCGCAATGGTGGGCATGGTGGGGAAGTGGAAGGGAGGGGAGGCCGACGCCATGACCGCGTTCTAGCGCATTGATGATACTATCATGTGCGGATGTACCCGAGACCAAGGTGTACTTGGTTCGCACGACCGGTTTGGCCATGTCCGTTAGGTACCAAGCTCCGCTGGAGTGACTTGCATGAACTTGCACCCTGTTAGTGCAGATCACCAATTGCGTAGGGAAAGAACTAACGTGGACTGGGATGAGAAAACATATTCCTCAGAGCAGGTAGGTAGGTACGATGCAAAACGCTCTTCCCACGCCGCGGCCTCAACATCAAGAGCAGGCAGCTTCCTCCAATTCCCACTACTTCAACCTGGGCAGGAACCTCAAATATTCAGACACCCTCCCAGCGGTTGTAGCCGGCGCAAACCCTCTCCTGTCTGGTCTAAACTGAAGAAACAGGCTGGAAGATGTCTGTTTTCGAACGGCAGGAAATGTCTGTAGCAGATGGATGTCTGTCCCTTGGACGTAAACATGGCCAGATATGACGGAACCGCTCTCAACGTGTCCGCATTAGCACGCGCATGGTGAATGTTATCGAGGCCCGGTATATATGCACTCTCCTTGATAATTCAAGCTTCTGCCAGCTGTGAACGGAGGGAGTGAATCGCATACCGGAGTTGCTTGCTTCGGGCTTCCGTCTTTCTGGCTACCGGTGCCTTGGGCGTCCAAAGTCTCCAACATCTCCCGGTACCTTCCTCTAGTAGTCAGTGCGTTCCATCTGTATGTACGTGGGAGGGAGAGCCAGGAGTCAAGGCTAACCATTATTGTGGCAAAATGCATTTTTGGTCGGTGATAAGAAGCAGATGGGATGATTCGTGGTCATTGGGGGCCTGTGATGGAGAGCAACTTGGTCGTCGGACTGGACTAGGTAAGCCCGCGCGCTCATCATTTATGTGTCTGGTGGCGGTGATGAGGAGTGTAACTTGATGGACGCTTAGCGGTCACAAAGCGCTTCCAACTCCGTAGTGAAAGCGTGGTCGGCTTCAGGCTTCTCTGATGAAGCTCCAGAAAGCTGCTTTCAGTAGGACGGTGGCAGCAGTATCAGGAGGGAGAGAAAAGATATGTACCACGAATCTTGTGAGGATGCGTGAATGGAACCTCCAAGCAATGCAAGTCGCAGAAAAACTGGGCGTGTTTTGCCCCGGAGCAAGTGGACGAATCAAGAAATGGGAAATTCGCATTGACAGGGCACAATGGGGGTGGAAAAGATGCTTTAAAGTCCCAAGAACCCCGAATGTCGTGCATCTCCAGCAACCACGCGGCGCCGCCTGTCACTAGCGATCCGTTGTATGTACGGTATGTACACCGATCTAGCCAGGTACCGACTTTTTGCTGACTGGTGGGTTTGTCCCCATGTGCCGAATGATCAAATAACAATCCCCATTCTTTAACCCCAATATGCCTCTTGCCTGTCAGCCTGTTACATGGACGACTGGACTTACGACATTAAGCATTGCTTAACCGTCCTGTCCCAGATCTGTTGGATGGGAATTCTCTCATCCAATATCCGGCTTTCAGGAAAAAAATGGTAAGTTTTCCTCGACGAGAATGGAAAGAGAGGTTTCTGTCAGCGAGAGTCGTCATAAATCCCAGCATGCACTGTTTAGTGTGCGATACAACCTTCCCCGGATCTACAGTTACCTCAATCCGCATTTTACAACCAATGGGGGCGGAGTTTAGCCGCCACGATCGAGAAGCATGATCGATGTCTTGGAGGATGCCTCGACTTTTCTTAGCTGCGTCGACATGCTACGCTCTTTCGTATCTTGACTTTTCGCAGCCAACACTCCATGTCCCCAGCACCTAACTGCGGCAGAAATCTTTCTGCCCACAATTTGGAATCCGAACCATATACACCATTCGTAACGGGCTTAATGACTGTGACCCGAGGTTTTTTTGAAGCAAATTTGCTTAAATCATGCCCATGATGTTTGGGCCCCAGAGGAGTGAAGGAGGCTTGGATGTCGAAAAACATACAGGCAGACTTTGTATAGACTGAGCGGCCGGTATCACGAGCAATTTTGTATGAATTTGGAGTGCGTATCTTTTAGCCCGTGGGGATGTCCGCAATGGCATAGATACAAATTATCAGATGAAGTGCCCAGTGCTGCTTGTTGGCAATGAGCTTTGAAGAGAGTGAACCGGTTGACTTCCGTGTTAGTTGTCACTGAAACTTTCAGGGAAGATTGTCAGCCGACAGATTACATGAATATAAAGCACGAAAGCAGCCATAGCATACCTATTGGGGACGATACGAAGAACTGCGTTCAATTTGGCACTCCGGCTCTCTAGGTAGCATTGCAGTACTCCCCGAAATTATAAGCCAGATAACTGAAGTACCTGTAAATATTGGAAAAGGTCAATCAACGGGCAGTAAGCATAGCGAGGTGCGCTTGGCACTTATCCTGTGATGTACGCTCACGCAAAACGAGTTGCAGGTTCAACTAAATACCCTCAGCCAAGTTTTTGCAGCCGACGGGGAGGATTGGGAAAAAAGAAAAAAAAACAACATTAAAAAAAGATAAAATAAAATAAAAAACAGAGTGGTAAGTAGGTAACCTACATCGAGGCATGTGGCCACTAGATAGTATCAGTATGATAAGGTATGAGCGCTGCAGCAATATTTTCCGTAGCTGGCAGCGCATAGAGATACTTACTACTCATCAGGCTGCATTACCTCCAAGGACTTGCAACTTGCCATATGAGCTGCGTAATTTCAGCTTGCAAACACGTGCCTAACGATAATGGAGCTGAAGCTGCCCGACGAGGTGCGAGCAAAAGTATCGATCGACATTCGAGCAAGAAAGTCGTTGACGAATGTTTCAAGATGGCCTCTACAGTACTGCCATGGAAGGTACCTTCATCGTGATTAGTCCCAAAACCGGCATTGGAGGACTGGACGGAATGATTTGATGGACTGGACCTTTCCTCCGTTGAATCCATTTGGCCGTTGCTACTAAAGCTTGCCCAAGCAGTTGTCCAATCGGCAGGTCCGGATTCGGCAGCTGCTGTCGGCCCTGGCCCCACTAGTGGACAAGCGTGATTAGTCATTCATGGCGGGGTTGCAATACGTACCTCAGCCAAGGTACCTGCCAGCTCGCGTGGGCATTTTGTGCCTGCCAGCGAACCATTTGCAGCTCGTCCGGTCAGGAGTGCCCCTGGTTGTCAGTTGGCATCGACCACAATGGATGATCAAGTGAGCCAACCGACACGACTATCGAAGCAGAGAAATACCATACTACCACACGAAGATCGCCAGGCACAGCTGGATGACGAGGATTTAGAACGTGGCGATGCCTGCCTAATAGTGTAGTTCACCTCACCACTTAATTTACTGTTATTCTCCTCTGCGCGATTGCGACTGGCTCTTTCTGGGGTGAAGCCTCCAATTCAACTCCCATCACCACCACCAAAACAAGCACAGATATTGTTTCATTTACACCAGATAGTGCAATATGGCGACCTCATCAACCGAACAAAGAGAGCTTGACCTTGTCGAAAAGGTGGATTTTCGCATTCTCGCCGTGGCCAACAACGAAGAGAAGCTACAGCAGCTTCTCAAAACATTCCTACCGCCTTTACTCCTGAAAGCCGGCAGCGACTATGCTTCAGTCCGCAACAAGGTCTGTCATCATAAGTCGCGCTCGTCTTGAGAGACCCAACCTGCGTAAATGCTCACATTGTCATGTCCGCAGGTCGTTCAAGTATGCCAGAGGCTCACCACTTTCATCAAACAACCCAGCATTGTACTCCCCGTTGCCGCTCTGCTTGACCAATACAAGGCCACAGGGTCACAACTTATCAAGCACTTCGATCTCGTCTTCATTCAGCACAGTATCGTCAGACTAGGTCTGGTAGAACGTCGAGAGCTCATCCCCAAGATCCTCCCTGGAATCGGCTCGGATGTGAGCGCTTCGAGAGCCGGCTTGTTCAACGTCTTCCTCCGTTGTCTTCATGACTTCAAGCTGCCGCTCAGAGGAAGCAAGGAGGATGAAACGCTCCGGGGACAAATAGGCCTTCAGGATCCCAAAGACGCCCAGTTTGTCGCCGACTGGTTGGGAAAGCTGCTATTGTTGCGTATAGCTGCACAAGGCTCTGCGAATTCCCCTGGGCTGGCCCAGTCGGATCTCCCTTTTCTCACACTGAACAAGCCCGAGACTTGGAATCCTGCCGAGTCAGGTCTCAGTTTGCCCGAGACGCGAATTCAAGCCGTCAATTTTCTCGCCAGCGGTGCTTTCACGGACCAAGAACGTTTCCTCCCGGCCATCTATGCTGCCTCGAGCTCCGATTTCCGCCTCGCCGGTGTTGGAGATGATATGCTCAAGAGAAGCAAAGTGTCGCTAGAAGACCGAGAGATTGTTCGCCAGCTCTTCGAGGCTCACTCAAGACTACCAGCTCGGTACAGGATACGTATTCTTGGTCTGCTGAGCAAGTCGGAAATATCAACTACCTTCACCGACGAGATCCTAGCAGCTTTCCGTCTAGATGTGGCCACGCAAAGAGAGAGTCCAGACGCTATGCAAGTCGACGGCCCTTCATCGTCTTCTTCATCGTCCGGGCTTGAACTTACCAAGGTACATCGGGCCTTGTTTGAGTTCATTGACTGGGTCGCCCGCATAGGTGCCAGCAAACCGGAATTCTCCAAAATCAGGGCCTTGCTTGTCACACTACTCCGGGAGTTCGTTGAGACACAGGGATGGCCTAAGCCTGAACGCCAGTCTCTTGATGACAACACACTTCGCTCCAGGGCCTACGAGACTATTGGCGTCCTTGCGAAGGGCACGGCCATGTCCGACACAGAGCGCATGGTTTTGGCTCAATGGCTGTTTAAATCTCTTTGCGAAGATCCCACTGCGGACGTCGTTGTCAACATTGACGCCGCTCTCTCCAGTCTTGCCGCAAACTTCAAACCACCTCACAACCCCGACCTGTCTGAACAACTTCACGCTCTGATCCTGGAATCCATGGTCAAGACGGAAGAAGGCAACATTGTTCGGAGCTCTCGACACGCTGCAACAAAATGGGCGAACCAATGCTTGCCATTTTCCGATATATACGCACGATGGGTTGATATCCTTGCAGTAGCTGGTCGGCGGGATGAGCGGAGTGACGTCGTTGAAGAGGGTCAAAAGGGCTTAGACCCTTGGACGTACTACGCCAACGAGGAGAAATCCCGAACGCTGCCGGCCTGGCACGACATGGTGGTTACCTTCTTGACAAAGACCATATCATACGGTGGCAAACCCGGTGCTGATATGGATATCGATGAGGGATCATCCTTTACCAACTTCCCAGGACAGTGTATCCGAGCCTTTCCTGTTGCTGTCGATTATTGCAAGCGGATTCTCTTCCTCACTGCATTACAAGACTTCACCATTGAACCGGGCTGGGAACGTCAGTTGAGCGCAACCGTACACTCTGATCTCAAGACCCGGCGTGCGATCCGTGATTACCTGGCCTCCAGCGAGCACAGTGAAGCCATCTTCTGCCTCCTCCGTTCGGCCTTTGACGGCATGCTCTTAGAGGACACCGAGATTGCAGGGTGGTGTGCACGTTCTTTCGTAGAACTTGCTTCCTTCACTCCGAGCAAGATCCTCGCACCATTGGTTCCTCGTGCTGTGGAATTGATGTCGCTCATTACTTCCAACAAGCGGGAGATCCGCCCACTTGCATGCTCGGCATTTGGCATCCTCGCCGCGCATCCGGCTAACAGCTCGGAATCTATCAACATGTTCAAGGGTACCTTGGCTGACATAACCAAGAACCTCAAGACAGCCGTTGGGTCGGAGCTCAATGCGGTCGAAGGAGCGTTCAACGCACTTGCACATCTCATCTCCAGATCGGTGTACTACTCTACAGACAAGGACAACAACGTCAGCAGTAATCTTGGCAACGTGTTTCCCACGCTTGATTCGGTATCCTCCAGCACGCTTTCAACCCAGGAGGCTATGATCGAGGCCTATAGCCAGCTCTGGACGGCGGGTATCTGCGTACTTCCTGGGGCGGACAAGGATACGATTTCCAAGGCCTTCGTGGATCCACTGGTTCTCCTTGCCAAAAAGGGCAATGAAAAGGCTATCACCGCTCTTGGGCGACTCGCAATGCCTTTACCTTCTGCGGAAACATCATCTAGTGAAGAGAGCAGCGATCTTGTTGCCCTCATACTTGAGAAGCTATTTGCTCTCTACGAGCTCAGACAGGCAGAGGTCCATTTCACGGTTGGCGAAGCCATTACCGCCGCCATTGCCTGCTGGGATTCTGAGGTCGTCCAGCTTACGCTGGACGTTGAGGCCAGAGGCGATTCATACCACATTCCCAAGCGATCTAATCGGATTACCGCGGTGTTGGAGAAGCTGCTCGCCGACTGCAAGAATACCAAGCCATCTCTGCTCAAGGCCTCCGGTATCTGGCTCTTTTGCATCATCCAGTACTGTGCTCACCTTGAAGAGGTTCAGTCCAGGCTACGCGAATGCCAGGTAGCATTCATGCGCTTGCTCAGTGCTCGCGATGAACTGGTCCAGGAGACTGCATCCAGAGGTCTCTCGCTCGTATACGAGAAGGGAGATTCGGCGCTGAAAGGTGACCTTGTACGCGATCTTGTGTCATCATTCACGGGATCAGGTCCGCAGCTCAAAGTGGATGAAGAAACAGAACTCTTCGAGGCCGGTGCGCTCCCGACTGGCGACGGCAAGTCCGTTACCTCGTACAAAGACATCGTTAGCCTTGCGAATGAGGTGGGCGATCAAAGTCTTGTCTACAAGTTCATGTCATTGGCAACGAACGCTGCCACTTGGTCCACCCGATCTGCCTTTGGTCGTTTCGGACTGAGCAACATTCTTTCCGAGTCAGAGGTCGACCCAAAACTGTACCCGAAGCTGTATCGGTACCGGTTTGACCCCAACCCGAACGTGCAAAAGTCCATGAATGATATTTGGAAGGCTCTAGTCAAGGATTCCAATGCCGTTATTGAGGCGAACTTCGATGCTATTATGAAGGACTTGCTCAAGTGTATCCTTGGCAAGGAATGGAGAGTTCGCGAGGCGAGCTGTGCTGCCATCTCCGACCTGGTCGCCGGACGGCCTTTTCAAAAGTACGAGCAGTACTACAAGGACATTTGGATGGCGGCCTTGAAGGTCCTCGATGATGTTAAGGGTACTGTGAGAAATGCTGCCTTACACCTTTGTATTGCTCTTTCAACAACACTGGTCCGCCAGTTGGAAGAGTCAGGCAACACTGCGTCTGCCAGAGCCATGATGAGCGAGGCCTTGCCATTCTTACTTTCGGACAAAGGAATCGAGAGTGGAGTGAAGGAAGTCAAGTACTTTGCTACCCACACAGTCATCAAGATCTGCAAGAAGGGTGGGAAGGCACTCAACCCTTACATCGCCACCATAGTCTCAAATCTCCTCGGAAGCCTTAGTACGCTTGAGGCTGATATTGTCAACTACTACTACCAACGAGCTGGAGAAGACGACAGAGATAAGATCGATAAATTTCGGAGCTCAGCGGTCTCTCAGAGCCCGGTCACTGAGGCAATCGAGAGCAGTCTCAGGACAGTTGACGCCGACGTCATGGTGGAACTAGCGCCGGCCCTCGAAGAGGCCATCAAAACAGCCATTGGTATGCCTACAAAGATCGGCTGCAGTCGCGTTCTATCTACTCTGGCAACTCGGCATACCGTAGACTTCAAGCCGTACTCAGCCCGTTTCCTGCAACTCATGGAGAAGCAGGTGCTGGATCGAAACGACGAGGTCAGCCAGGGTTATGCGCGTGCTGCAGCGTACATTATCCGCGGCTGTCCAGACGAGGCAAAGCTACGCTTCTCGGATAGGCTTTTGGAGCTCTACCTTGAGTCGGAGGACGAGGCTAGGCGTCAGAAGGTTGCAGATGCCGTCCTGGCCCTTTCGAAAATTTCGCCCGACCATTTCAATGCGCTCGAGGGCAAGCTTTTGCCTTTTGCGTACCTCGGAAAGCACGACACCGACGACTATGTCCGGAAAGAATTTGATGAAGTCTGGGCCAAGCACGCGGGAAGCAGCCTTAGCGTTGCTAGATACGTGTCCGAGATCGTCGAGCTTGTTCAACAGTCATTGAATACGGCACAATGGGCACTAAAGCATGCTGGCGCCCTGGCTATTGCGTCTGCTGTCGCAGGCATCACCAAGGCCAGCGATGTCACTGGACAAGTCAACGTTGAGAACCTCAAGACCTTGTGGCCCGTCTATGAGAAGGCATTGGCCCTCAAGACGTTCCCAGGAAAAGAAAAGCTCCTCAAGCCGTTTCCTGACTTTGTCAGTAAAAGCAAGGTGATCTGGCAGAAAGACGCCTCTTTCGGGGAACAACTGAAGAAAATCGCCGTTCGCGAGGCCAAGAGAAACAACAACGAATACCGGCCTCATGCGTTCCGCTGCCTGTGGATGTTCGCAGCTGCAAGAGACGACTTGACAATGCTGCCGACCATCTCGGAGATTGTGACGCCCTATTTGGACATGACCGCGGACGAGGACGCCATGGATGTCGACGATAAGGCGAGTACCAACAACAAGGCGAGAGGTCTGGATCCGAAGAGTCAGACGGCGTGGGCGGCTATGGAAGCTGTGGCGAAGGGGTACAATCGTGCAAAAATGCAGGAGGATGCGATGGGACAGTTGAAGGAGATTGCGCTTGCGCTGGAGGAAAACGCAAAGAAGCCGGATTTCAAGAAGCCGTACATCGGCCAGGCTCCGTTCGATGCCATCAGGAGGGTGTTTTGGTATGAATGCGTCTTGGAGTTGCTTGAGGCAGCTACCAAGGGTGGAGAAGATGGAGCTGGATCTCCAGATTCCCAGGTTCTTGAATGGTATTTGGCGACCTTGGATCTTGACAAGGCTGATACTGGAACGGAAGACCAGAGGCTGCTGAGGGCCAAGGCTACCATGGCGGCTGTGGCGATGGGGAAGCTCCCCAAACATGCGAGTGGTGATGCCTTGTCGGGAGTCAAGGAAAAGGTTGTGAAGGCGTTAACTGAGGAGCGTTCGTCGGAGGTGCAGCTGAAGTGGAAGGCGTGTTTGGTTCTGCTTGATTAGGACTTTGTGTGACAACGCCCTAGTGTCAAATTCATAGGAATACTGGAAGGGACTGCCGGTATACGGCAGACATCATGATGGGAACATAGATAGGCTCGAAAGTTCAACATTACCACCCTCTCTACATCTTCGCAAGTCGAACCTTGGTCACTCGCTATCTCTGAATCACAAATTCTAAACACCTGATGCAGGTTGTTGTGGGGGAGGGTTGGTTGTTCAGAATCTCACGCATAACCCTAACCCCCATCCTAGATCCTAGCCTGCTGTGTAGAGGTAGAGGTAGTGCTTGTCTCGTATTACTCGTGTAGAGTTGCCAAGGCCAGGGCCCATGGCGGCAGGCACAGTAGCCGGGGGACAGCAGGGAGAAGCTTCCATACAGGTCCAGCCGCTAGCTTGACTGCCCGTCGAGCGGACTCTTCAGTGCGACAGTGGGACAGCGTCCCTCTTGCGTCACTAGCTTGGGCGCCTTGGGAAATCGATCCAATGCCGAACGATTGATTCAACTTTTGACCTTTCGAAATCAAAGACGGGAAAGGTTTCATTCACTCTTCTACCGCTTGTCTTTTACTGCCGCAGAATATTCCCCCATTATCAATCGGCTACCAGAAATCAGTTCGCCACAATATCTTTTTCTATCAACTACGCCCTCGAATCCGAAAGCATCATCGAGCTCCCGCCGCCAAACGGGCCCGACTAGGATCCCCACCTCTCCGTGGCCTCGAACATCCCTCCTCTCCGCCAGCTTTAAGTCACTGCGCGTGCGCTGTACAACATTAGTCGGTGCAGTCACAGCTTCGCGTTACGATAGCGCATCCTCAAAATTACAAGCAGATCGATAGATTCACCTTCCCGCATCCGACCTCGACTGCCTGCTCTCCAACTCAGTCCTTTCCCCATTTCTTCCCGTTTCGCATCAGCTCCAGCTGCCAGAGACCAACGTCTTGTCCCCTCTTCCTGACAACGCTCAACTCAAGATCCGGCACCGGGCTCTCGCGTACTGCATTTCGTTTATTTAGGAAGCTCCTGTTGACGGGACCCCCTGGCCTTCTCCCAACCCTCTACGACCATCCCTTCGAACGCCACCACTCAACCAACGGTCTTCGCGATGGCTGATTCAGAATCTATCGCGAACTTTGCGAGCATCACCGGGGCCAACGACACAGCTGCCAGGCGCATGCTGGAGCTGTGCGGCGGTGATCTGGAGCAAGCCATCCAGCTCTGGTTTGCCGACGAAGAGCTTCAACGTACCCTTTCCAACCCCGCGACAGAGACAGCTCCCGCTGCCGCTTCTCGATCTGCTGGCGCCTCTCGCTCGTCAAGCCGGCCCAGCCGCCCTAATGTCGGCCGTGAGGACGCTGCCGGTGTTATTCACATCGACTCTGACGACGATGATATCCAAATGACGGAAGATGATGACCTAGGACAATTCGACGACTCGGGCGATGAGGCAACGAGGGCGGCCACCATTGCCCAGAGGGCCCAGGAGGAGGAGGATGCCGCCATGGCAAAGAGACTACAAGAAGAGATGTACGGCGGTGGTGGATCCGGAGCTGGAGGTCCAAGCGGTGAGGACGACGTTCGTGCCCCCATGGCCCGAACGACAGAGACTCTCGTTGCCCCAGGAGGCTTCGGCGGAGACGACGAAGAGATGTTTGAGCAGTTTCGGCTGGAACAACAGAGGGTGAGGCAAGCTCGGGGTAAGTTTCCACAAGTTCCAAGGCACTGTTCCATGTTATGCTAACACGCTTTCAGCAGGGCGGCCCCATAACCCGTTCGCACAGCCCACTGTTTGGGATCAGCCTCCCGATCCCATTCCCGGCTCCGCTGCCGGTGGTGTGGTTTCTCCCCCGACAGGAACTGCCTCAACGCGGGCTGGCCGTCTGGCAGAGCTTTTCCGTCCCCCGTACGAGTTGATGGCACATCTTAGCTGGGATGAAGCGCGTGACGAGGGCAAGGAGGAGAAGAAGTGGATCATGGTTAATCTCCAGGATATGGCTGATTTC
Source organism: Neurospora hispaniola (assembly GCF_033458365.1). Classification (NCBI taxonomy): domain Eukaryota; kingdom Fungi; phylum Ascomycota; class Sordariomycetes; order Sordariales; family Sordariaceae; genus Neurospora; species Neurospora hispaniola. The sequence goes on along the minus strand of NW_026944407.1, from coordinate 2,940,365 downwards.
AACTGCCAGGCCCTCAATCGAGACATTTGGAAGGATGAGCCAATCAAGGAGCTCGTTAAGCACAACTTTGTCTTCTTGCAGTACGACAAGACGGACCGCTCAGCCGAGCAGTACATTTCGTTTTACTTTCCGAACCAGACACACGAAAATCCTCAAAACTATCCCCATGTCTCCATTATCGATCCCCGCACAGGCGAGCAGGTCAAGGTGTGGAGCGGCGTTCCGTTCCCCAAACCGCTGGAGTTTCATGCTCAGCTGGCCGAGTTCCTGGACAGGTACAGCTTGGAGGCTCACGCTAAGAACCCCGTCCTCAAGACAAAGCAGCCCAAGCAGGTGGTGGATGTGGACAGGATGACGGAGGAAGAGATGCTTGAGATGGCACTTCGCAACAGCCTCGAGAACGGAGGCAATGGCAGCTCTTCGGCGCCCAAGGTCCACGACCCTGATGCGCTTACCAGGCCGACAGACTCCACCAAGGGCAAGGAGCGAGCCGATGAAGAGCCCGCTCAGGCGGCTCCTGAGCCTGAACCTGAGACTCCCTCCACCGAGAACTCCGTTTTTGCTCAGATCGCCTCGGACCGACCGCATGTCGAGCCCCCCATCGACCCCGCCACCGTGACGAGACTGCAGGTCCGCAATCCGCCGCAGCGCATCATTCGCCGATTCAGACTTGACGAACCCGTTCGCCGTATCTACGAGTGGCTTAAGGCCGAGCCCCTGCCGGGCAAGGAGGGACTCGAGTTCGAGCTCAAGTCTATGCCTGGAGGCGTCAACCTGCTTGATGTTATTGATCAGACGATCAAGGAGGCCGGTCTGGCTAATGGCACTGTCATGGTTGAGTTCATTGAGGAATAGGATAGCCATGAGCCTGTTGACCAACTCACACAGAAGATGGGTAGGCCCGGGTGGATGGATGACTAGAGATGGCTTTATTTCTAGACGGGTTATTATACCTTTTTACAGCACAAGGAAGGATATATCGTGTTGTTTTTCCGCACAGCGGGGAATTGGCGTCACTGGGAGGACATTTGGAAGGTATACAATTGGGAGGACAAAGCAGACGTCTCACAGCTGAAGAGAACAGAGAGAGGACAGAAGAAGGAAACAAGGCGCATCATGGGTCATAACATTACTTGGCTTTCTGTATCTTGTTGCTTTGATTACCCCTCTTCTAGCGTGGCCATACGTATATCTAGGGTACACGCAAAACTACCACTTCTTCTGTCCAAAAGGCCTCCCCTGTTAGCAGAGGTAGTCCATCACCAGTCATGCAGCATCTGCTGTGGTGGCTGCCCCATGGTGGTGAGGAAGTGGAATGCGCCTGCGTGCACGGTTACCCCACAAAAACCACACGGGTAGGCAAGGTCAAAGCTGCAAGCGTGCGACGCGGTGTCACTGCTGCAGGGCAGGGCACCCCTCTGATAATTGTTAGTGCATGCATGTCGTTGACCCCCGCATGTGAATGTTTTGCACGTTCCTTAACCGACACCTCATGTCCTCGTGTTGCGGCCTACAAGAAGATGGAACTGAAAAGAACACGAGGAAGAAGAGATCGGCCTTGGAATACGCGACCTTGAATTTTGTAGATTTGAACTTATAATGCCCATCGCATGCGAACATCTCAAGCGGCGGTGCTAACAGGCCTGCCCTACGAATGACCCAGAATCCCATATGTTGCTTAGGTATCTTGTACACTACATACATACACTATCTGGCTGCCTTCCCTCTCTCCGTTCCCAAGAGATTTCTGCGCGTTCCTGATCGTCCAGTCGATTGACGAATGGGAGGAATGCTCCGTCTGTGTAATTTGGATGAAGGAAATCGAGCATCTTGGCTTGGTTCCTTCCCCGGTTGTTGATTCGTGAGCTACGTACCGCGCTACAGGTACAGTACTAACCTGCTGGTGAGACACTCGGCGCTGAACACAGTGCGCGTGGGGAGGGATCCATTCTCCCAAACATGGAGCGGGCTGGGATCGCCATTTCTTAGGTAACCTTCGCGGGTCCGTCGTCCCCTGCCTCCATTCAACTTCCAGTGCAGTGTAAACATCGGACACCTCCTTCCAAAGTCCCAATTCCTTCATTCAGATCGACCTGGCTCACAATTTTGCGCCTGCGCCCTCCAACCTCCAGTATTCTTCCCCTCCAGCATCCGACCGACTCCTCGCGTAACTGAAATCCCCAGACTGCTTCGCGACACTCCGAGTCGTCCTTGGAACTGTGGCGGTCATTGGGGCTGGCCTGGTCCCGCCAATTGTTCGAGCTTCCCCTTGCTCAGTCCCCCGTGTCCCGGCTGCACCTACAGACTGGACCAGAACATCATCCTAGTCACCGTTCGCTCCCGCCCTTGATCGCCCTCTCCTGCCTCGTAGCCCTACGACTTGTGCTTCTCGTCGCGCATCTTGCCCACTGCAATAATCCTTTGCGACCTTCGAGCGACATCCCACGACGAGATCCGACCCAATTGGCGCACTGTTGTGTCCCAGGCAAATCAACCAACCCATGCGACCCTCGTTCGCCTGCACCGCCGTCTGAAATAGAACCACCTCGCCCCTCCGCCACGACTCAAGTTACGTACGCCATGGCCGACCGCGAATATGACGAGCACGAGGGATCTGTGGACCCCGAACTCCTATACACCAAGGAATTTTGTATAGGTTGGTTCACCGAGCGTCCAATACGCCCATGGCCCTCGGCGCCATTCAAGCGGCGGTTGCTGACCAGTAGACCGTGATTTGCAGGTGGAGGTAGTTTCGGCAAGGTCTTCAAAGGGTACCGTCCCGATCCCACGTCTCTCCCGCCATGCTCTCGCAGCGCCGCATACTAATCTCTCTACTCAAAATCCAGTGTCGACAAACGGAGTGGCCAGGCAGTAGCTATCAAGGTTATCGATATTGAAAGCGCCGAGGACGAAGTAGAAGACATTATCCAGGAGATCGCCATCCTTTCCGAGCTACAGTCGCCCTACGTCACCAAATACTATGGTTCTTACGCCAAAGGCGCCGAGCTATGGATCGTCATGGAGTTTTGCTCGGGGGGCAGCTGTGCCGATTTGATGAAGCCAGGTCTGATTGGGGAAGACTACATCGCCATCATCGTTCGTGAACTGCTGCTGGGACTGGACTATTTACACCAAGACAAGAAGCTACACCGCGATGTCAAAGGTAAGGGACAGCAAATGCACATGTCCCGTTAAACAGCTTTTGCTAACCGCTAGTAGCTGCCAACATCCTCCTTGCTGCCAATGGCCAGGTCAAGCTAGCTGATTTTGGTGTTTCCGGTCAGCTATCCGCGACCATGACCAAGAAAAACACATTTGTCGGCACCCCATTCTGGATGGCCCCCGAGGTAATCAAGCAAAGCGGCTACGATCACAAGGCTGACATCTGGTCGTTGGGTATCACGGCCCTTGAGCTCGCCAAAGGAGAGCCACCCTATGCCGATATTCATCCCATGAAGGTGCTTTTTCTGATTCCCAAGAACCCGCCCCCACGCCTGGAAGGCAACTTCAGCAAGGGATTCAAGGATTTCATCGAGTTGTGCTTGCAGCGTGACCCCAAGGAAAGGCCAACGGCAAGAGAACTTCTCAAGCATCCCTTCATTCGGCGGGCAAAGAAGACGAGCTATCTGACGGAGCTCATCGAGCGTTACAACCGGTGGGCAGCTACGCACAAGCAAGATGACGAAGAGTACCATGAGCCGGAGGAGAACAACTATGTTGAGCAACGGAAGCATATCAATGAGGACATGTGGGACTTTGGCACAGTGCGGCTGGTTAGTGACCGCGGCGGTGTTGTTCACAGGCCCGGCATGTTGAACCCGATGGACGAGTCGACACTCAATGCGAGATCTTCGAGAGCTAATGAGAGCGCGGATAACCGGGACGACTGGAGGAGAGAATCTAGCCAGGCGACATCCAAACTTGCAGTTGACACCAGTGGGACGGGCACCGCGAGGCAAGCATCACCTGCGAGGAAACCTGTAGGAACGCCGAGCACAGCGATGCCGCCGCCTCCGACCAGAGTCCTTGTGCCTAGTTCGCCTGTCAAGCAGCAGATACAACAACTAGAGCAACAGCAGCATCAATCGAGGGAATCCGCAACGCCCCGCACATCACTAGCCAGGCCGGTAGCACACACACCATTAGGCAGTTCTCCAGATTATGATCGTGTGCTTCAGGAACAGTTACGACGGGATATTGGGGGTATGAACCTCGGACCGGCTATTCAGAACAGCACACAGCCACAATCAGCATTCTCTCCATCACAGTACAGCCAACAACCTACGTCTTCACCGTCAAGAACGGCTGCTGGACCCATGAAGTTGCCCGAGATTCCCCCATACAGAGGAGGACAACAGCAACAGCAACAATCCCTTCAAAAGCTTACCAACCAGCAAACAAGTCAGCAAGCACCAAACACCAGCAAACCTTTCCAGCAGCAGCAACAGCCTCCCCTTTACCATCAACCCTCGCGTGAATCACTTTACCGGCAGCAACAGCAGCAACAACCACAGCAGCAACAGCGTCAGCTAAATCACCAACCATCGCGCGAGCAAGTGTACCAACAACATCAGAGACAGCAGTCACAGCCTACAATGCTCTATCATCAACCTTCGCGCGAGTCATTGTACCAACAGCAGCAGCAACAACAGCATCAACGACGAGATTCACAGTATCAACAGTCCTCTGGACAGTATCAACCTAAGAGGTCAAGCTACCATCAGAGTCAAGGGCTGAGCCCCCTAACATCAAAGGAGATGCCACGCTCGTCGCCATCAGGGAGCCGCATAGTCTCCACCTCATCCAACCATGGCGGAGCCAGTACACCGTCCTCGTCATCAACATCATTGGCGTTTCCTTCGCCCGATCCGCCGAGTCCCAGCGGCGAGTTGGACGCCCTTAACGACGTGATTTTCCCTGCACTAGAGGAGGCGCTCAAACGCCGACAAATCATGCTGCAGCAGACGTACCGGCCGGAACCGGGGTATGCTCCAGCCCCGCCTACTCCGAAGCAGCAGCGTGCTGAGGCAGCCAACGAGAAGATACGCAAGTTGGTGTATAAGCTGGCACATGTGTGCAAGGAGATCGACCACTACGACAAGGCGGAGCCGGTGGGGTTGGGCAAGGATGTTGGTGGGTTTCTGGAGGGACTGTTGGAGGAGATCTTGGTGAGGGTCGAGCCGCTTGATGTTCTGGGGGAGGATGGGCATGGTGGTTAGGGAGATGATGCGCGAGGGTTAGGGGTGAAGCCAGGGGGCAGGCATGTTTCTGGAGGGGAAATAGAACTTAATGTATGACCGTCGACGACGATACTATGATGTGTTATGATCAGCATTGGACTGGGTTAGGGAAAACCGAGGCTTCCATCAAGCCGTGTTACCTACTGTTATTACCTTGAAAGCATCCGTTATGAAGGGTGTTTTTGGATAGAGTACAGGACTAGGATCTGTGAATGGAAACATGGATTACCATCTAGTGACAGAAATACATGTTCGGGGTTTTTGCTCTCCTAGTACGAAGCCTAAATCGGGCCCACGTCTCGTAAGACACTCGACACATGGATGGGTTTGTTCAGGCCTCAGGTCTCAGGCATGTTGTACACTGTCAATCACTCTTGTCTTATCTTTCGGGACCGGACCGGATCTAGTGTTTCTATTTTCCGGTGATCACGCACTGATTCGCGGTGATCACATGAACTGGATACGTACAGTCCAGGCGATGACCAGTTCAGAAGTGAAAACTTATTGCCTAAGCTTACGACTATGCATGATCACGCTCAACAGTGGATGCCTCAACTTGTAAACTGACTGATACAACAAGAGACCCGCCTACGAGCTTGTTCAGGTTGGACGATCTCTGTGTGTCCCGACAATGAAGAAGGATCACTCAAATACCAAGAGCACCTTACTACTACTGGTACTATCCGCCGCGGCCATCCAGTAGTTCCCAAGTAACTCATCTTGTTACATGGGCGGTTTAACGAACTGGCAGAAACATGAACAATGGTCACGCATGCCACCAGCCGATCTTTTTCTTGAGGATGATGTGGTACGAGAAGAAGATGGCTTTGTTTTTGGGCCACTCAATCGACAGCACCAAGATATTCTTGTTTTCCATGAAATAAGAATTTGGAAAAAGAAAAGAAAATGAAATGAAATTCTGACGTGCTGGTAACACGGGACATGATTTGCCATTTAAAGGGTTCGTTCACATCAGCTGTCACAAACGTAGGTACCCTTTGAATTGTCACTCGTCACAGGCCGTGATGAACGTTCACAGCGAGTGGACGGTGTAACATGAAATGAAGAAAGTTTGAATGAGGGTACTGTACATTCCATCCTCAGGTACATGTCGTCGTCAAAAGGAAGTGGAAGGCGCGCCTGCTACCACAACGAGACTTAACCGAACAACAATGGCAACTATGATCTCGTCATTTTGCCTTGAGGTACATAAATGACATCCGTCCCTTCCCCAAATGATAACGTTACTCGAGCCTCTATTTTCCATTCCAAGTAACCAAAACACCACTAACGAAGAAACAACGAACCGGCCAAACCAAACCAAACCTTCAACCAAATAGGGTCGTCTAAGGTGGAACGTGACCCCCACGAGAATAACGCTAAGATCACGACACGCTCAGAAGACTCTTGTCTTACTTGACTGTACGGGAATACGAGATTTGTTAGTCCAATGTAGTATGTACAGGTCCATTCTAGTTTCCGGTTGTTGTTGGGTTGTTGGTTGTCCCTGCCGCAGATTTCCTGTCCGCAGCGCGATCATATCGTGCTTGCCTCACTATTCGGCTCATCTATGGAAACTACCCCGCTAGACGGCCCATCCGCACTCTGCCGCGTTTTGTAGTCTTCTATCTTACGTGTTGGGATCGAGCTGACAGTTCTAAGGTGTGGGGAACAGAGAAATCGAGATCAGGTGAAAGCAATTGATCCGACCTCAGAAGTCCGGACTGAAATACGTCTTTGGTGGGATACGACCGAACCAACTGGAACTCTTCTATTTGATGATGGGTATATAAACTGTCTCGCTACTTCCTATCCTGACGCGATCAGAAGCACTTCGAATTCTCCAAGCGCAGAGCAACACCCAGGTCCCCTACCCGCCTACCTACGGTAGTATACGGCTTTTCAGTCCAGTTTACTTACCATATTCAGCATCATCTTACCTTCCATCAACCTCAAACAGCCCACCCCAAGTTCCCAACATGACGAACAAACCCAGCAATCGCTCCGGACTCTTCCTCACCGGCCTCTTCCTCCTCCTCCTCCGCTCAGTGGCCGCCTCCCCGTTCCTGCTTCTTCGGCATCCGGTCCCGTCGTCTCAATCCAGCAGTCCCCCAACTCCAACTCAAATCACGCCATGACCGCCTCCTTTTCCACCGACGACAACCTCCCTGCAGGCTGTACCAACACCTCTCTTCACGGATTCCAATGGACCGTGTCCGACTTTCACTACTCCTCCTCTCTGACCTACACCACGCCCTCGCACCGCATCAACGGCGCCACGGTCCGGTTTAATCTGACTAGTAACGCGTTGCCAAAGCTAAACGTGTACTGCGATGCTTATAGCAGTGATTTTTCGGATTCGTTTTACGGGCAGAGGGTATATGATTGTACGACTGTGGTGAACTCGACTTTGGGTGCAAGTGTAGGGGAAAAGGAGGGAGGAGTGTTGGCTGAGGGAGGACGGTCCCAGACGCAGTTTCGGTATTGGAAGAGTAGTCAGAGTGTGGAGGTGAGGCAGACTTGGGAGTGTGATGATTTGGAGGGGCCGGGGAACATGTAAGTTCTAGCAGCTCCCTCTCTCTTTCTGCTGCCAGCTCTCTCAGATTGAAGTCACTAGAATGAAGTCTGAGCTAATAACATCAACGAACTCCCCAGGGCCATCTTCTCTGCCAACGGCACTTCTGCCGCGCAGACGCCCAACTGCACCTTCGAAGAGCACCAGACGCCTCCCTCCGAGTGGAAGAATGGCGATACCTACTACTGGAACGTCCAGGCTTGCACTCTGTCTGAGTTCTCGTTTGCGCCGTCGGAGCTTCAGGTGTTTGCGTAGCCTTTCGATCACGGCAACGGCGTTAATGACGGGACGGATACGGATGCGCATCCGGAAGCGGGAACGGGCGGTTGCAGACTGCTGAGTAGTGACGGGTGGCTGATAATGAGTCTGCTCGACTAATGGGTGGTTGATAGAAGTCTGGGGGTCAAAACCTGGAGATATTTGCTGCTAGCTCGATGACTGCAATAATGGTAATACGGAAACTTGATTCGAACATGGATTTCAATGCTGGTTAGTGGTATTCCCGTGTCGTATACGATACAATTTTCCGAAAACGATAGCTGGCAAGAGTCCGCTTGGTACTCAACGAAACTTCGGAGAGGCACCACTCAAGAGGGGTCCATTTCCAAAATCACCAAGCTTCGGTCGCAACGACAACATCAAAAATGGGGCCAAATGAACCAATCTTCCTGACGTGGTATCTCTCAACAATCCTCAGATGTCAGGATATCCTGAGGTCGGTTTTCGCTTGACTTTGCGCTTGACCTTCACTGTCATGGCCAGCAATTGGTCATGCTCCAAAAGAAGAAAACACCTCAAGCTGGAGGTGTGGCCTCAGAAGTATGGGAATATTTGTGTTGGTCTTACTGCCAAATGGACGGTTGCTGGCTACCGTTTTCGACAATCGCCCAATGGTTGTTGACAACAACGACATTTTGATGCATGACAGTAGGTAGCACTTGGCTTTTCCTCATCAACCAACACCTATTTTCCCTCATGCATCGATGCCTGGGAAACCGGCATACGCAGCAGGGTGACGAAAAGGCGGGGTTGGCTGTTGAGCGTAGCTGCATATTGCAATGTGGCAGTGTTCGTTGGGTAGGTACGGTGCGCGGGTGCCTTTACGCCTTCGCCTTGGATTTAAGATCTGAATCATCCTCTTCTCACCCGACCCCCTCATCCGACCGTTTGTTCCAGTCTTCATTGCGCTTTTATGGTACAGACGGCATCAATTTTGGGAACCAAACTCATTACGCCTTGCTTTTCGAAGAACTCCTCCTCTGAATTTCTTTTTCTCAGAGACAAGAACATAAAGACTCAGACAACATGACAAACCTCAAGTCGACCGCAGACCCGTGAGTAGAGACAAGCATGAATCAATTGATTAGGAAAACGTACTCGAATCTCCAGCTGACCAACCTGCGTCAAGGCCTCCTTACTACCCCCCTTCCATCCCCGACGAAATCACCGAATGGTTCCCCTCCAAAAACTCGGTTCTCCATACCCAAGTTACCGAGCTCAGCCGATTGCTCGGACACAAAGTGATTATTGAAGCCGACTGGCAGCGTCTGCTGGACGAGTTCGGCGATCAACAAGAACCTGCACTCGCCGAAGCAGTCCACGTCATCATGGAAGCATGGTGCTATGAGCTGAACTCGATTCTTGATCACCCGGATAGTGATGATTGGTTGACTAGGCTTCTCACCCGTCTGGTCAAAGCCAATGGAAAGCTGAGGGTCATGTTGGACGTGTGGGAGAATACTCAGTTGGGCACGAGCTGGTCGGATGAGAGAAATGGTTTCTTCGTGCACTTGCCAAAGCATTTTCTATTTGTGAGGAGGGCGTTGAAAAGGGGAGAGTGTGTGATTTGCGAAGAGTTCCAAAAGGAATTGTTGTCGTGCTTCGTCGCGACTGCAAATGATAAGCAGGACTCGAACCCCGAGCTGGGAAAGGAAGCGTGGACGGGAACGGCGAAGGAGTCGTTGAAGCAGTTTAATGTGAGGGACGAGAAGTCGGGAGAAGAAAGGTCAAGCACTGCGGCTGGAGCAGCTCCAGCCGGTGCTGGTAAACACCAACCGAAAGACGCGAACGCGAAGACGACCGCGACCTCGTCCGCGTCCTCTACCGAGCCAAAGCCAGCGAGCTTTCCTAATGTCGCTTCCCTCCCGCCGCTCTCCGAAATCTGCTCGAACCCGCCCTACCATATCACCATCCACGACGGGTCAAGGCCTGGTTGGATCAGCATTCATGGTAGCCACGGCGCTTCGCTGAAGCTCATTGACGATTACATCAGTAAATGGACCCCAGACGTCGAAATGGAGAGCGAGGATAGACCGCCGACCTTTGATACGGCAGTGAATGGGGCGATGACTACGCTGACGATCAGGAAGGTGGTCGAAAAAAGGTGGGAAACGAGGCCTCTGTCAGTAACGGTGCCGATGGTGTTGGCGATTATAGAAAGCACACTGGGCTATGAGGTCGTCTGGCAGGGAAGCGGAGAGTACAGGTTGAGGAGAGATGCGCCGTTTGTGTATGAGTGAGGTGAGCGCCTGGTGATATGTAGTCCTCATGAGCCTCAACGCGTTTTCCATCGCGGTCATCGGACCCGAGGTCGATAAGGCGGGTCGAAGATAACCAGTGACGTTGTTGCTGGCGATTAACAAAACAAAGCCCCTGAGACCAGACCCTGGGTTCCTGAGAGGGAGCCTCATTGCGGATCGCGACTCGGAGTGGTGGATCCCGTCATGGGCGATCAATGGACATATGGCTTATTTCTAGTGACGAAAGGGCCTGAATAGGATGGGAGGCTCATTTTGTTCGGTTTCTGCGGAAGTTGCAATTATAAGTATATTCGGACCCAACCCATGTTGTTGTTTGATGAGTGTCGTGAGGCCGAGTTGTTGACGCGAGGCGTTGCGTTGACGCGAGGGAGGTGACGTCGGAGATATGGTGGGTTCGAAGCGATAGCGCCGACGGGATTCGGCCAAGGCGACGGTTCCCTAAAATCTTCAGGCTGAGAACACGACAGTTTCAGTGGATGCTTCAGACCAATGCACAGGGCTTTTATCTCTTGGCAGCAACACTAGCACCCGTCAATACAAACAAGAATCAACGGTGCCAGAAGGTACTTAGAACCCCGAACCGCATGTCCTCCGTGTCCGTTCCGTAGGTTGACCCCGGGCCGACCCCGTGTCGGTCAGTGGGAGCTTTTGTGTGCGGGAGTCCAGCTAGTACCTCAAGCTACCTACCTCTAGGTAATAGTGTAGAGAGCCGTCTCGCAACAGATGTCCAGACCACCACTTGACAGCGAGATGGAGCGCTAGAACACACTGACAGCGGGCGCGTAGAAGGTGTGTAGAAGGCGGGAAGGAAGTAGCACAGAGGACGTCACGGTGGGGCTGCTTGATCCGTGCACCCACTCGCCGGCCACACGCCCTGTGACGCTAGCCTTATCCAACCCTAGCGCGTCGAATCTGTTCTTGGTTTCTCCGAATTCTGGTTCCCCACCAAGGCAGGGCAGGCAGGCGTGTCCCGTACACTCTGGGCTGTATGGTAGACGATTGGAGGGGATCATTGGCAGCAGACTGGCTCCAGGCTCTGCATGTTTTTTGTGAGGCATTTGCCCTGCCTGCCCTGGGGGGGAGCCATATCTGCCAAATCTGCCAGTTCACCCGACTCGACCTCGAACCTCAAACTCCCTTTTCTCCAGTTCGAATATTTTTCCTCCCTCACCCTTCGGCCGCCGCTCCTTCAATTCCTCTCCGCTCTTGTCCTTGGTCATTGGCAAACCAGTCCTTCAAAATGCTCTCCAGAAACTCCATGGTATGTTTGCTCATACTGCTGCTGCTGCTGCTGTCTTGGCTCCTTGTGCTTCTGCTGCCGCAAAAATCTGCCACCCGACGTCATCCCCGCTCCCAACTCAACAACCATCTCGGATGGCGGGCATATTGGTCGCGTACATGACGCCCGCTTGTCAGACTTGCGCCGTGCCGCTGCCGCTACGTGCCATGCTAGCACATGCTCACGATACCTACCTATACGGTCGACGCACGCGACTAACATGTGTTTCCCCTACAGCGCCTTGCTCGGGCCGTTGCCCAGCCCACTCCCCGCCTCGCCCGCGGCTTCGCCAGCGTCCAGGACACTCCTGCGCAGACCCTCCAGTCCGACATCTTCAAGCCCACCAAGTACGGCGGCAAGTACACCGTCACCCTCATCCCCGGTGACGGTATCGGTGCCGAGGTTGCCGAGTCCGTCAAGACCGTCTTCAAGGCCGACAATGTCCCCATTACCTGGGAGCAGATCGAGGTTTCGGGTGTCCAGGACAACGCCAGCCGCACCGAGGAGGCTTTCCAGCAGGCCGTTGCCTCTCTGAGGAGGAACAAGCTCGGTCTCAAGGGTATCCTCCACACCCCCATCAGCCGCTCCGGCCACCAGAGCTTCAACGTCGCCATGCGCCAGGAGCTCGACATCTACGCCTCCATCTCGCTCGTCAAGAACCTCCCCGGCCTCCAGACCCGCCACAAGGACGTCGATCTCTGCATCATCCGTGAGAACACCGAGGGTGAGTACTCCGGTCTCGAGCACCAGTCTGTCGATGGCGTCGTCGAGTCCCTCAAGATCATCACCCGCGCCAAGTCCGAGCGCATCACCAAGTTCGCCTTCCAGTTCGCCCTTGCCAACCAGCGCAAGAAGGTTACCTGCATTCACAAGGCCAACATCATGAAGCTCGCCGATGGTCTCTTCCGCGGCACCTTCAACCGCCTCGCCAAGGACTTCCCTCAGCTCGAGTGCAACGACATGATCGTCGATAACGCCTCCATGCAGTGCGTCAGCAAGCCCCAGCAGTTCGACGTCATGGTCATGCCCAACCTTTACGGTGGCATTCTCTCCAACATCGCCGCTGCCCTTGTCGGTGGCCCCGGTGTCGTCCCCGGCTGCAACATGGGCCGTGACGTCGCCGTCTTCGAGCCCGGCTGCCGTCACGTCGGTCTTGATATCCAGGGCAAGGACCAGGCCAACCCTACCGCTCTCCTTCTCAGCGGTACCATGCTCCTCCGCCACCTCGGTCTTGATGACCACGCCAACCGCATCTCCAACGCCGTCTACGACGTCATTGCTCAGGGGTAAGTTCCTCTACCACTGCGCCTTTACTAAAAACACGTGCTAACCCCCTTCACAGCAAGGTCCGCACCCGCGATATGGGCGGCGAGGCCTCCACCCACGAGTTCACTCGCGCCATCCTCGACTCCATGGAGAAGTCTCTCTAAAGATACCCCGCAACGTAGGACAAGCCTTGGCCTGAATAGAAAAAGACCATGCGTTTAATCCGACTGCATCTGCGCTCATTTCCATCTTTCGCCTTTAATTTACACTGTATAACGGCCCAGCCGCCGCCGGCTGGTTGGAGATACCACGACGGAGGTGATTACTTGTTCTTGACCTGGACGAGTAGATTGGGAGAGAAGGGAGCATTCACCGTCTCCTATTATCCCTTGTATTGTACGTAGAGTTGGCTATACGAATTCCATTTCATTTGTCTGCTATATACCGGCGATCTTGGGGCGGGAGACAAGTCGTGCAATTTCCGAGCAATCCGAAGCATTTACACAGAATATAGGAGTTTTGGGTCTTATAGGGGGCTTTCCTCATGGCGCCTAGGTTGTTGATCTTGAATCGTGTTCAACTCCATCAAGCTCTCCCGAGCGGTCCGCTTTGTCTCTTCCGTATTTCCATCGCCTGTACGGGGATTAAGCTTTATCAGTGGGGGGTCTTGACTAAGGCCTGTCTGACATTCTCACTCAAACAGGAACCCCGACAGGTACGCTACCGCTTCCTAGTTAAACAGGTCTCTTAGCGCCCGGTGTCCACCATGGTCGACATGCAGCTGATGCCAAGGGAAATAGGGCTCCCGGCTCCCATATTCCGACGCTGAAGCAGCCCCACGGATCGGGACTGCTTGTCTAGGCTCTGGATGACCACCACATTACGACGTTGTAAGGTATGGTCAGGAGCATCGACAACGGCAGGTAACAACATCCCCAGATCACCAACACAATGTAGAGGAAGAGAAAAGGGGGCTGGCAGGTAAACACACCGAAAACGGACCGTCGGTATGAGCCAATGGCTGCGTGCCTGGGATATGCTATGGATGGATGGATTCAATGGAAGTGGTTCCTCCATCCTCTTAATCACCTGAGTGTCTAGTCAAGACATTAAAAACCCAACGACTTCATGCATCTCAGTTATCTCTTTCCGAAGCCTTGATGTCCGTCGAACGACCCAACGAATGGAGACATCAATACGGACAGATGTAGAGATTGCCCCAAATGTAAGATGTAGTCGGGGTTGCATCGATAGGTACCGCATGGTAAGTAGTATGCGGCGTATGTATGCGCCTATGACGCACACCAAGACCGCTTTATATTGCCTTTCCCATAAGTGGTTGATATCCTCAGAATGTTAACGTGAATAGAGATGCATTTTTTAGGTTGACAGGTAGGCAGGCAAGCAGGCAGGCAGACAAGGTCTAGTCCTTGACGTTGCAGTTTCTGCAAAGTGTAGCTAGGGCTGAAGATGACGGGCGTTCCGAAAAGAGAAAAGAAAGCGGATTTGCGACACCGGCTGGCTACCCTGGCATCCTACCTAGCCTCCTCGGATGCATTGACCGTGCCGTAACAGCTATCTTCAACGAATGAGTCGCGATGTTTGTGCGTGGGAGTTTCATACCTAGGTAGGAAGCTCGATTATCTTTAGAGGATGTCGTCGGGTAGTGGTTGGCCAAACTGAGTGGTTGAAGATACCTACCTCTACCATAGCCCGTATTGCTGCGTTAAGGCTTTATTGGATTTCGCAGGAAAAACAATGCCAAAAAAAAAAAAAAAAAAAAAAAAAAAAAAAAATACGCAGTGATTCAGAGCGGTAGGACCAAGCTTCCGTAAAGGTAGGTAAAATGCGGAGAAGCATTGATAGACATGGATTTATTTGATGGGGGCTGAAACTCGGAAACAACTACGAGTCCTGGGAACTGGAAGCTGTAAGGAGCTAGCTGGGAGGAGCTGTAAAGGGCTGTGAATCTGACTGCATCGCAGGATTCAAGCCCACCCAGTAATTGATTTGATTGCTCGATTGATTCAAAAAAGCTCAGCCTCTTGTGAACCGTGGGCGGCTCTACATGTTGCTGATTGCTGACGACAGACACACACACTTACACACACCGACTCCGACCAACAGCTCATGAACGCCACCACCAAACAAACCGGGGGATCGGGGGGGATATTCGAAACAAGAAACCCGAATGGGTAAACTGGTAGTGGCGGGGAAGGAGAAACATGTTTCCCAACGAGGCTGAAAAGGAGGTAATCAGCTGACTGTTTATTGACCGGTCACTTGCTTGATGGGCGCTGGGGGGGCGGTAAACCTGAGTAAGTGGAAGATCATGGTTTGGCTGGAAGTGACTTGGGAAAGATGACGACGGCTGGCTTTTCAGAGGGATGGAAGTTGTCTGCCTTGGGAGATTCTGGGAGTATTTATACTTTGGGGTTTTCCCTTTGTGAAAAGTGTCACCTGGAGATGGGAGAAGCCTTGATGTACGACATCAGCAGTTATCTCCTTACGAAAGACCGCTAAGCAACCCATACAGAAACAACGAACCAAGAACACTAGGCCAGAGAGCAGCAACCATGAGCACCGATATCAAATTTGCCATCACGGGTGTTCCCACCACTCCCTCCAGCAATGGTGACCCTCCCTTCCCTTTTGTCACAAGCCACTGCTATGACTGCTCGTACTAATACAAACACCTAGGAGCGGTCCCTCTCCGCCGCGAGCTCCGCGACCTCCAACAAAACTACCCGGAGCAGTTCAATCTCTACCTCCTCGGCCTGCGCGACTTCCAAGGCCTCGACGAAGCCAAGCTAGACTCGTACTACCAAGTCGCTGGCATCCACGGCATGCCCTTCAAGCCGTGGGCCGGCGTCCCTTCCGACACGGACTGGTCCCAACCCGGCAGCAGCGGCTTTGGCGGCTACTGCACGCACTCGTCCATCCTCTTCATCACCTGGCACAGACCCTACCTTGCTCTGTACGAGCAGGCCCTCTACGCCTCCGTGCAAGCCGTTGCCCAAAAGTTCCCTGTGGAAGGGGGGCTGAGAGCCAAGTACGTTGCGGCCGCCAAGGATTTCAGGGCGCCGTACTTTGACTGGGCTAGTCAGCCTCCTAAAGGAACGCTGGCGTTTCCGGAGTCCCTCTCATCGCGTAACATACAAGTGGTGGATGTCGACGGGAAGACCAAGAGCATCAACAACCCGCTGCACCGGTTTACTTTCCACCCGGTCAACCCTAGCCCGGGTGACTTCAGCGCGGCGTGGAGCAGATACCCGAGCACGGTCCGGTATCCAAACCGGCTGACAGGGGCATCGCGGGATGAGCGGATTGCGCCCATCTTGGCGAACGAGCTGGCGTCGTTGAGAAATAATGTCAGTCTGTTGTTGCTGAGCTACAAGGACTTCGATGCGTTCAGTTATAACAGGTGGGATCCGAATACCAACCCGGGTGATTTCGGCAGTTTGGAGGATGTGCATAATGAGATTCATGATCGGACGGGCGGAAATGGACATATGTCGAGCCTGGAGGTGTCGGCTTTTGATCCGCTGTTTTGGTTGCACCATATGTATGTGGTCACTCCCCTTTTCCCTTTTTTCTTTTCATCGGTCACACCTGACAGGCTCCATTCCGTTATCGTCGCTGACATGAAGGCCTTGATCTGAAGTAACGTCGACCGCCTCTGGTCCATCTGGCAAGACCTCAACCCCAACAGCTTCATGACTCCCCGGCCCGCGCCCTACTCGACTTTCGTCGCACAGGAGGGTGAAAGCCAGAGTAAAAACACGCCTCTGGAGCCGTTCTGGGACAAATCTGCTGCCAACTTTTGGACCTCTGAGCAGGTCAAGGACAGCACCACCTTCGGATACGCGTATCCTGAAACGCAGAAGTGGAAGTACTCATCCGTAAAGGAGTACCAGGCAGCCATCAGGAAGTCTGTCACGGCGCTGTACGGGAGCAATGTGTTTTCCAACTTTGTTGAGAACGTCGCCGACCGGACGCCGGCGTTGAAGAAGCCGCAGGCAACTGGCGAGGAGAGCAAGAGCACCGTCTCGGCGGCTGCTGCTCATGCAGTTGAGCTTTCCGGTGCCAAGAAGGTCGCAGAGAAGGTCCATAATGTGTTCCAGCACGCTGAGGAGAAGGCACAGAAGCCGGTGGTGCCTGTTAAGGATACAAAGGCCGAGTCGAGCACGGCCGCAGGTATGATGATCGGCTTGAGCATAAAATGTCCATCCGAGCTGACAGCTTCACCAGGCCCAATTCCAGAAAGCCTCAAGTACCTCGCCCCAGACGGCAAGTACACCGACTGGATCGTCAACGTTCGCGCCCAGAAACACGGTCTCGGGCAATCCTTCCGTGTCATCGTCTTCTTGGGCGAGTTCAATCCCGACCCAGAGACCTGGGACGACGAGTTCAACTGCGTCGGTCGTGTGTCCGTGTTGGGACGGAGCGCCGAAACCCAGTGTGGCAAGTGCCGCAAGGATAACGCAAACGGTCTGATCGTCTCAGGCACCGTTCCCCTGACCTCCGCTTTGCTGCAGGATATCGTGGGTGGTGAGCTCCAGAGCCTCAAGCCTGAGGATGTCATCCCGCATCTGCGCGCCAACTTGAAGTGGAAGGTGGCGCTCTTCAACGGCGATGAGTATAATCTGGAGGAGGTTCCGGACCTCAAGGTCAGTGTGGCTTCGACAGAGGTGACTATCGATGAGGAAGGCTTGCCACATTACTCTCGCCAGTATACCGTCTATCCTGAGATCACCGAGGGGAAGCCGTGCGGACATGGCCCAGAGGATCACATCTAAAGGGGGATTCAGCATCAGAATGTAGGAAGATGCAAAAGGGGGTCCTGTAGGGTGAGATCAAGAAACCGGGTATCGTTATTTCAGCCGTAAAAGAAATGGCAAGATCCAGAACAAAAAGAGACATATTTTTTCATCGCCGTAGCCACCCAAACGCCTTCCCAATGCAGAAGAGAACAAGAGATAAACAGACCCAACCACCCAGAAGCTCAGAACTGGATACGGCGCTTGCGACCAGTGTACTTGGAGGTGGCCTTGACAATCTTGCCCTTGCGCTCCATCTGCTCCTTCTTCTTGATGATCCAGCCCTTGCTGCCCTTCTTGATCTCGCCCTTTCCGCCCTTGCCCTTCTTTCTCTGGTCAAGGATATCGACGCCGTCCATGTTTTCGACGACAGTGCTGATGTCCTTGCCACCGGTTGCGTCCTTGCCGACCGTGAGAACCAGGTAAAGTTTGACGTTCTTGGTGTTGGGGTCGTCCTCGAGCAGACCGGCGCCGAAGCCAGCCTTGACGGCGGCGGCAGTGATCATCTGCTTTTGTACGTCGTTCTTGGGGTAGAACTGGCAGACGGCTCTGCCACCACGCTTGAGCGAGGCGTAGAGGCCGTTGAAGAAGCGCGAGAGTCTGGTGGACGGGGCGGTGTCGCTGGTTTCGGCGTTGCATAGCCATTGGATGGCACTGATGCTGATGGCGGCGTCGAAGGAACCGGCGCGGAATGGCACGCCCTGGCCAATATCTGCGAGGAAAAGATCGCCCTCGACGTCGCGCTGTAGAGCCGTATCCAACATGGACGGGCTGATGTCCATGCCAACCCAGACGTGAGGGCCGCCTTCGTCTTCGGGGACGTCCGAGAGGATCTCGCCGGAGAGACCACTGCCGCAACCGATGTCGAGGATGAAGCTGGGAGACTTGAGGTCGAGGAGCTCGAGGGCACGACGGGTCATGGAGGCCTGAATGTTCTGGATACGGGAGCTGGTGGTGTACTTGCGAGCTTCGGTGTCGTCATAGTGGACATCGGCCGCGCTGTTGTTGTTAGTTTTGGAGCACAAAACGAGGAGGACGGGAGTGCTTGTCGTGGACCTACAGGGTATCTTCGGGGCGAGACATGGTGGGCTGGCTAGATTGAGACTATACAGTTATAACACAAGGCGATTGACGACTGGCTAGAGGAGAGAAGTGATTTATGTCCAGGAATGCGACAAGCAGAAGTGGAAATGCGCCGACAGCGGATGGATTGACAGGATGGTGCTGCTGGTCAGCCTGGTGCTGGTGCTGGTGCTGGTGCTGGTACTGGCGAGCGGTGTGGTGGGACACAAAAAAGTTTCAATGGGCCCTTTTGGAAGTGGGGTTGTTCTGGGGTTCCGCCAAGGGCGATCGCTGGTGGGATTGGCGGTAGCTTATCGACATTTCCTTATCGTACCTTAACGGCCGCCAATTCCAGCCCATGATGACATTTGCTTGCAACCGTCACGGTCTGCCCCACTTTAAAACACGGCCTGTTTAATTGAACACGTCAGGGGTAAGTACAAGCAGTGACCATCCGGGGAAATAGGGACCGGGAGCTTCCATAGGGCACAAGGGGTTGTCTCCAGGCTCACCACTTGGCACCCAGCCTTGAGCTTTCTCCAGAAACAACATCTCCATACCTCTAACACAACATTGCCATTCGGCTTGGTTGACCTCCCTACCACCAGCCAGTTCCCATATCATGCCCGTCTAATTCCAATCCAATCAATTTACTATCTCAACATGTGGATTCTGCCTCTTGTTGGCTATCTCGGCTCCATCGCGGGCTTCTGTTTTCTGACCCTGGCTATTGGTACGTCTTGCTCCGTGAAGCTGCCTGCTGCGGGAGACCGGCCTGCATTTCCATGCTAACAAGGCGCCCATTGCCTCATAGCCTCGGGTCTATACTACCTGTCCGAAGTTGTCGAAGAACATACCGTTGTTGCCAAGCGCTTCCTTACTCGACTTATCTACACCATCATCGTCATCCAGCTTCTACTATGCCTTGTCGACCGATTCCCCTTCTTCCTAACACTGCTCAGTGTTGGCTCCCATGTCGTCTACTTGGGTAATATGCGGAGGTTCCCCTATGTCAAATTGACAGACCCGTTGTTCCTGTTGTCATGCGGTAAGCTTGAGCAAACAAGCCCCTTTTTAACTCACATCAACTCTCTCATCTCGTATGCCTCTGCTGACGTTGGCTGTCCCTGCCAGGCCTCGTTCTCGTCAACCATTACCTGTGGTTCAAGCACTTCTCGGGTCACCAAGAGCGCGCCTACCAAAACATGACTTCTTACTACGACATGCCATCCAACGTTCCCACCTTCACCGAGATCGCATCCTACTTCGGCATTTGCGTATGGCTGGTTCCTTTCGCCCTCTTTGTCAGCTTGTCGGCAAGTGACAATGTCCTGCCCACCATGGGTAATGAGGCCTCTTCGAGCGGTGGCGCTGGCGGTGTCGGTGGTGATGGTACAAGGGCAAGACGAGGGCAGGGCCTGATCAAGTCCGTTGTCGACAACATCCTGGGGGCTGTGGGAGGAGTTACGTCCACAGTGGGCTGGAAGAAGTCCGACGATCGGCTATAGGAGGTCTAGGGCACTGTGAGAAAGAGGAGGGCCAGTTATTATAAATTTCGTGTAAGTTCTCGTGTCGGCGAGATAGCAGTGTCAACCGCACGCTAATCACATACCTAGATCGATATTGAGCAAAAACAAGCGTTGTTATCCTGCTTCGTCCTCCCCTTATCAGCGTTAATCGCCCAGCGAATGAGCAGATCTGCTATACTGTTTGACTCTATAAACTCCTAGGTCATCTCCACGCCAACCATGCCCCAATCTCGGGTACCGCATTGCGTCGTGACCAAAAACGAAGCCGCCCTTACATTAGACTTACCGCCCAGTATCCGAAACCTCTAGCTACTAATACAAGTCCATCGATGAAGGTGTCCGACTAGAAAAGGAGATCCACTGTTAACTCTTCCCATGCTTGGTCGCTTCTTCTGTCCGGCTCGCTCCGCGGATGATGCCACTCAGTCGCCTCATGCCTTCTCAGCTCTCGATTTTCGACCCTTCGCAGCTCCTTCAAGATATCTTGGACGGCATCAAGATTTCGAGCCGTCAGACAATGACAGGCCACTCCGCTTATCGCATGGGTGCATCCTAGGTCCTCGTCATCCGAATGTACGTCGGTCGCGCCAGTCAGATCCAAGGCAGGAACCAACATGGCATTCACCATGGGCTGAAGAACCCCTAGCTCCATTATGCTTCCCAAGTCGCGCTCAGATACCGTCGAAGGGAAGCTGGCATCCAAAGTCAGTCCGCTATGCTGCGTCACGAGGTCGTTGATGGAGAAATCGCCCCCAGTCGAGACGCTGATCGTTGTGACGTCGGAAACATGCTCCCGTTGCGATCCGCTATATTCGCTGTCCGAATCGGAGCCTGAGCTCATGCCATCTGCCTCAGTTATGCTTTTGCCGTCCTCATTGTCGCTGTCGTAAACGAGAATAACCGACGGGGATTGGTAATCTTGGTCATCTCTCTCGTCCTCAGCATAATTGATGTGAGGAGGATAGATGACAGTCAAGGTCTCATGCCCGAAATACCAGTCGCTAGAAGCGACATGAAGGGTATCATCATGCTGGATGGTGTAGGTCATTCTTTCAGGCTTTTTGGTGCCTTTGCCACGGCCCGGAAGTAGGGGTATTGTTGAGCTCGATTCAGAGCGGCCTTGAATGTCTTTAGGGGTTTCAAAGTTAAATGGAGAAACCGGCGAGGTCAACAGTCCCATGGAACAGGATCTTAAACGAAGAACAACGAAAGCTAAGGGCTTCGTCCTAATCGTCCTACCGGCAGAGGATCTCGCCTTCGACTCATCGCCTGGCAACAAGGCCCCGCTATTCCCCTTCCCATCCTCCAGGATATATTTTCCTTGCGCAACGCCCAGGGCAAGCCAGGGGCCTTTTGCCATCCCACCATCATGGCAAACTGCATGAGTGGCGTTGTGTGGCAGACCGCGGGTAACCATAGAGAGCCAATCGCACCGCTCCGCTAACGAGAAATCTGCCGTACTGTCCTGAGCACGCAATCGTGGGAAGAAGGATTTAGGGGAAGTCTTGCCTATAGGAGGGTGAGGGGCATTGGTGATGGGTTCGGGTCTTTTTCCGACACGTTCGAATCGGTATCTCGCAGCTCTACTCATGTCTGTCTCAGATTTATAGTGGTTGTAGAAGGTTTTGGCAGCAGAGGACTTCTACAAAAATCAAGGGAACCTGGGATGTACATTTGCGTTCAAAATACGATCACCACTAGCGCCCTACTATGGCATCCAATGCTTCGATGCTCTCCTTTCTCAGTACCTCTAATAACAACGGCCCGTAGCCGAAGGAAACATTACTAGGGACAACAGTAGACTTTCGTCGCTCCATGTCCCAGCATGAACCATTCAAGGGCTCGATGTTCAAGAACGCCCTGTACCAACCCATAAGGCACACCGCAGTGAATGTCGTGAATCCCTTCGCGGAAATAAGTGACTGATACTCTGTCATATGCCAAACTGTCACTGACCGCTTCACACCACATAAGTCCTATGACCCAAGTTTGCAGTTCTAGTTAGAGAATGGCCGCTTTCCCTCCTGCATCTATCCGTCCGCGCAACAAGGTTGTGCTATGCAAACGCTGGGGTAGCTCTTATAGGAGATGCTCAACAGCTATCTCTGCTTGGAGCTTCCATTCATCCATCCACATGTGATCTCGGCTCCCGCTTCACGGTATCTGACGTATGCCCTCCCCAACTTCGTGGAGATCTTCTGGAAGTAGTTCCGTTATTCTTCTCTAACTCACCGCCGGATGGGCACTTGAATGGACTACTCTAGCTTGGTAATTGTAACGACACCGCAGTCACATCCATTCTCGTGTTCACGGTCAAACAACCTCAACTACCCCAACCAGACTTGGACATGGTCTTTCCGGCAATCTCATAGTCTTAAGCTATATTCCCTTCGATCTTGTTTTTCTCTTTCTTTTGAACCCTCTTTGACTTCGGTATCTTTAGCATCAAGGAAGGAGTATCTTTCTTTTACCTTCCCTCTCCCATCCATTTTCCCTTCCCCTCCCCCCCCCCCCCCCCCCCCTTTTTTTTTTTTTTCTTCTTTCAGCTATTCTGGTTCACTCCTGCAGTCTCCCGGGTAGGCAGGCAAGGTGATCATATTACTCTGAACCCCGCGGAAGACCACGAGAGCATACCTCTAGAATATCTTGGTATCAGAACAACTATGATGTAACGGGAGATCGCGCAGGATACCGGCGGGTGTTTGTGTGTACATGTACCTCTTTGTAATCTCTGTTGTTGACGGACTTAAAAGGACCATGCATGCCTTCCCTTCGTTTGTAGATGCTGGGGTAGATGGATGCTTCCTACCTCGCTTTCTTCAGGTTGCGTGCTCGCCCTGTTTAGGTACCCATGTTGGTGGTGTTAGTGCGCTAGTAGTGTCTCTTTGTCTACCTATTTTCCATTAGAAGAAAAGGCGTGGATAAAGGCAGACCTGCTGAAGAAGACTTGTGGTCAGGTAACCACGTTTTGGTGAATGTTCTCTACCATTTTTTTGCTTGCTCTTTTTGTTGCCACTGATTTTCGACTTTACAACTTTTTTTTTGTTATTTCATCTCTGGATGTTTTCTTGTAGTCTCCCTTCTCGTTCCCCTCGGTTCTTTCGCTCTAGTTATCTTCTAGGTGCTCAAGAAGAAGAAGAACCCCTCTTTCACTTGCTCACCTCAGAATAGGTGTACAATGGGTAAAGCACAAGTTGACGAGTTACTCGTCGCAGTTTTCCTATACCTAAGTAGAATGCACGGAATCATCATCGATATGGTCCGAACGTAGATTTCTCTCTCTGCCCTATCTTTCCTCTCGTGACGTGAATATCTTGATCAACGTCTTGATGGGTCTTTATCTTTAGTTCGTGATAAAGCCGGATAAATGTTGCCATTAGCCACGGGGGTCACTATAACAGTTTCCCTCGCCGTGGTTAACGAACATCCTCAACCTTTACTCTGTCAGGGTTCAAAATCGCAAAACCAAGCCGGTCACAGCCCAAGTCAGGCTGTCTAAGTGCAGGGCCTAAAGCAACTTGTTTGCCACGTCGTGAAGCCCGTTTGAGGCGTTGCTGAAAAGTGATGATGATCTGAACGCATCGAGTTTTAGCCGGTTGATATAAGGATTTTGGGCACTACAAGGTCAAAGAATAAAACATAGCCTTTCCAAAGGTCTCGCCAGGTCACACAGGCAGTAACGGTTGTAACAATCTTCATGGAACTTGACAGGAGGCGTAACCCTTGTCTTGCTATACCCAATCCCCCGCCCCCATGCTGATGCGAGAGCACGGTTGCGGAAAAAAATCAGTTTAACTTGGGAGCAAAAGCTAAAAGACGAGGAGGAGCACATGTCAGTTATTCCTAGGTAGCTATCAATGCAAAGCACATCAGCATGTTGGTCTGAGGCACCCATTCACAACTAGCGTGACCACAGTTACAACTCCGAGCCCTATGCGGCAATGTATTTACACCCATCAAATCCGAACAGGAACAGAGTCTCTCCGAGCAAGCAAATGGCCGTCAGAAACCAGCGAGTTCTTGCACGGCACTCTTCTGAGAAAGTCTTCCAAATTGCTCAACGTGGACTCCGCAATCTCTGTCAACGCCTCCTCCGTGAAGAAAGCCTGATGGCCACAAATTATCACATTGTGGAACGTTGTCAACCGCATCAGCTCATCGTCCTGAATGATATGGCCGCTGTGATCCTGGTAGAACAGGGCGCTCTCTCCCTCGTAGACATCAAGCGCGAGCCCACCCAGCTGATGACTTTTGAGAGCGTCAATGACGGCCTTTGTGTTGACTAACCCACCACGCGACGTGTTGACGAGCATGGCATCCTTTTTCATCTTGGCGAGCGTCTGCTTGTTTATGATGTGCTTCGTCAGATCTGTCAGAGGACAGTGGAGAGATACAAAGTCGCATTGGGGCAGCAGTTCGTCGAGACTGGTATACTCGCCGTACG
This sequence comes from Neurospora hispaniola, assembly GCF_033458365.1. Taxonomy (NCBI): domain Eukaryota; kingdom Fungi; phylum Ascomycota; class Sordariomycetes; order Sordariales; family Sordariaceae; genus Neurospora; species Neurospora hispaniola. The sequence goes on along the minus strand of NW_026944407.1, from coordinate 2,915,610 downwards.
GCTTAAAGAAATCGGTAGGATAGGGATCGTAGGCGACCAGCTTGCAGCCAAAGCCCTGGAGGATGCGAGCAAGACTAACACCAATCTTGCCAGTGCCAATGATACCGACTGTTTTGCCGTAAAGCGTACGACCGAGCAGGCCATCGAGGTTGAAGTTGCCCTCGCGCACGCGGTTGTAGGCTCGGTGCGTCTTGCGGTTGAGCGTCTGGATCAAAGCAATGGCGAACTCGGCGACGGCTTCGGGGGAGTACGAGGGAACGTTGGCGACGAAGAAGCCTAGACGCTCAGCTTCCTCGAGATCGACATTGTTGTACCCGGCGCAGCGCAGGAGGATGGCTCGCACGCCTTCTTGGCGGAGAGCCTTCAGGACAGACCCATTAAGCGTGTCATTGACGAAGACACAGACGGCAGTGGCGCCGACGGCAAGAGGGACAGTCTCAACAGAGAGCGGAAAGTCGTGGAAAACGAGCTCAGTGCGAGGAGCTAGGGAGCCTTGCACATGGGGGTTATCTGTATTTGCGAGGCCGTAGCGGGTAGCGTGTACTTGGGAAAGATATTCCCTGTCGTAAGGCTTCGCGCTGAAAACGGCCAATTTCATGGTGGTTTCCCCGCTGTGGGCGTCGTAGTGGCTGGAGAACTAAGTGCTGGGGTAATGGGGGAGGCTAGCGGCTGATTGGTGCGCTTTATGGGCCACTCTATTTCGAGGTTAATGGATGATTTGGAGATTTGTGATGAATGTGATATCAGGAGAAAGATATAGTCGAGGATTGAGATCGAAAGAGAGACAGATTGTATCAGCGTGCCGTATTAACTGGGGAAAGAAAGATTAGGGAATGCAGGGTTAGAGGTCATGATCAATCGCATCATAGGTACCTCGGGCATAGGTACATGCTCTTTCACATTTCTAGCTCAGCATTGTACGTACCTGCCTGGACCTACAGGGTATCAGATTTCTAGCACGAACCACCCCAAAGAAAGCTTCATGGGGCTGTATCGTGCGCTGTATGGCCATTGATCGTCAGTGACCTGGCCCACGGGTTTTACCTACCTTAGCGACATATCACCATACCTGTAGTAAGCACACGTTCCCAAAATCCGAACAGCTTGATGTTGCAATGCAATTATCAAACGAATCAAGTGTGATTTTTGAACTTGGCGCTGCCATCCTCTTTCCCATGATGCCTCATCGCTGCCCTGTTACAGAAGCCACAGTCCATCCACTGAGCCACTAACATTGTCCCTCAGGAGCTCCCAGCCAAGATGCCAAGCAATCCACATGTTTTTTTCGGGTTTGTCTCGCTGCCAGTTCCATGGTCACGTTGGTATTATAGGGGAAGAGCATTCGGGGCAAACACGTCTTTTCCGCCCTTGAAACGAAGTAACAAACTAACAAACTCGTCCACCTCGAATTGTTCCAACGTTCTAGTGTACATACTGTACTGTGCCTGAAGAACGATACCTACTAGCCCCTGGGCTCTGGGGTGATCTGCACTAAATTTAGCGAGTGGGAGCTAGCTGTGGGGCAGGACGGTGCATCCCGTTGCCGACCCGTGCGGCCCGCTTGATGACCTCCCGACATCTCAGGGGCGAAAACATGACTTGATTACCTTACCTACCTCTACCTACCGTGCCGCGAAAAATAAGAGGTAAAAACAAAGATTTGGTGATTTAAACTTCTGTACCTTGAGACATGGAATCAGCTATTCTTGGAACGTTCCTGATCTGTATTTGTAGGAATACGAGGGAGTGTCTCGCGTGTTCAAATGGTGCCAAGCGAGTGGAACCGTACTCAGGGGTCAAGTAAATAAAAAATGATGGATTGACCCGCTAAAAACCGGAAAATTGATCTCTGCCCATGCTATGGCCTCCAAGGATTGAAGAACGCCATCTCCCCTGTCCATAACTCCTATCTATACCATGTATTTACCGTTTTCATCTATCCATAGCACCTAGAATGAGACCTCCGCATGAGCCTGATACTCCTCCATCACGGCCGGTTTCATGGTAGTAAGTAACCTTCGAGGGACTTGGAGATGTGTTAATGGATGATGAAGCAAACTTCGGGCTTGTAGATATCCATGCTCAAGGAGATGGTGGCAACCACAGCTCAGAAACGTCTGTACTCGAGTTGAGGGAGGTCCTTGGCGAGGCGATCGAAGGTACCAAAGAAGACGACCATCGTCGACCTTCATGATGTTGGCCTTGTGGATGCAAGTAAATCTTCTCATCTACTCGTAATGTCCCCCAGTCGCCCCCTTAATGCTTGTTATTCGAGCAGTCGTGGCACATATCGCCGGGATACTGGACGCTCTCGCCGCAAGTGCAGGCCTTGCAGGCGCAAATGTATTGCCCGCCCTCAAAGGGGGACTGGTGCTGGTAGCTGGAGGAGTCGCTTCCCCTACGGCTCTGGGAGCCCGAAAACCCGTCGGAGAACCCGTAGTACGGGTCAAATGGTGTGGCGGGGGCAGGAGCGAGGGCCTTGGTCTTGTGGCCTCTGGCCTTATTGTTTGACCTGAAGAAATGCATTCTTGATCTTGGCAGAGGCAGCTGGTCGCGTCGTTGATGGATTCGGTCTTGGTGATTCTGGCGTTACGGATATTTGAAAGGTCTGATCTTGTTCTTGCGGTGCTTCTTCAAAGTCTTTCAAGGAGTGAATAAAGTCTTGGGAGGACTATGTTTTCATCGCAAATGTTAGCGTTCATACTTGGTCATAGAGAGTAAGAGCCGTTGACCTACCTGCTGTATACTGATGGTTGAAGATGTTACTGTCACGATAAAGATGTCAGCAACGAGTGAAATGAGAGAAGTTCGAAAGTCCAGCCTGAAAGCGGGGTCTTTATTTGATGTCAACGGTCAGCTCCTCCTCAAAATTATCTCAACTTTCCAATTGCAAAGCTGCCCGTCTGTCACAGATTCAGCAGCCTAGCGCATCAAACCGTTTCTAGCCAGTCTCTGACAGGTGACAAATTAAGGTTAAAGTCAGGCGTTATTACAGGTCTCCGCTCCATTGCTATTGCGGTTTCAGAACGTGTGGGTAAGGCTGAACTGCGAAGTCCCAATCCCGGTGAGATTCGGGGCTTCGACTGGAGCCAACACAAGTAAAAGGCGTCCTGACGAGGCAAAAGAGGGCGAAAGCAGGGTTCCCAAGTCGAGCCGGAGACCGGTCGCGCTTGCATTTGGTCACTTGCATGCCGAAGAGGCTCACTCTTACCTTGAAGTACCTTCGCTACCTACCTTGACTGCTCTCTGAGTGGTGCAACTGAAAGTCTCGCGAGGCAGATTGCATGCTCGATGAAGCAGAGTCAAGCCTTCCCAAGGAGTTGCGGATATCAGCATCGCTTCGTGTAAATGTAGAATATGCGTATGCTTAGATTAACGAAGCCTTTGCGTGGATACGGTGTCCAACATCAAGAATAGTACCATATCCTTGTCGACGGGCTCTCCCAGCGCCAAGGTACCCGATGGCCGCAGCAACGGTGTCAAGGTTTAGGAAGCGGGTCTCAGGTCTGGGAAGAATTCAAGTCCACTCGGGCAGTCGTAGATGAAAGATTGGTACCGGATAGTAGCGATGCTTACTCGGCCCAACTGCCGTCATTTCAATCGGCAGTAAGGGATGAAACATGACACTTTCACCGAGATCACACCACTGCGTTTAATTTCACGGATCTCCACCCGATCTCGTTCATTCCACCTGCAGCAAGATGGCCAATGGGGATATGAGTGACCCTTTGATTGGAGGTCATATGCAAGGCACCAGGCACCAGGCACCAGGCACCAAGCACGATTGAAAAGAGAAAAAAATATGGCAAGCGCGATAATCGAACAAGCGCAAGGAAGGAACCGAATACACAAGACACCGCGGCGGTGTAAAGCGGAAGGTTGAAGAGCAAGTGAGAAGTATGCGAGGGCAAGAGTAGGTAAGCCGTCGCCGAAGCTGCGTGTTCCGCAGTCGGCGAATTCCGCCGGTGGCTAAGGTAATGGCTGCAAGCCGCCAAGGATCAAATCGATTGATGAAGGAATCGAACGAAAGGGACAGCCTGCAGCGGCGGAGGCGCTCTAGATACAGCCTGGATGCTCAGATTCAAAACTGAGCCCAATAATTGCAGAACAGTTACAGTTATGCCTGTACGGAATTCCCAGACATTTTGTTGATTATTTTCCGACATCTCATCCATTGATCAAGGATCCTATCAAAGCCAGGGGAGAAAAGAAAAAAAGGAAGATGGCGTAGGTGTCTGCAGGCCACCATGCAAGCTGTGACCAAAACGTGGGCAGAAATCAGGAGAAAATCCTACCAAACCAGCCAGCTTTAAGGCATCCGCATTGATCCTTCCAAATGAAGACGGATTCGAGAAAAGTGAAACGAGAAGGAACCGACGTGATATGGAACGAAGCAGGACGTATAAAATACAGAAAGCCGTTATTTCCACTGCAGCGTAATAGCCAAAGCGACAGCCTTTTTCACAGCCGGCCACGAATCGCAATTGACCTTATCAATCCAAACATCGCCTCATTTGCCACATCAGTTCTTACGAGCCCTAACATCATGACGCGCCCAAGTTACACAAACCAATGTCGGGCAACACATGCCAAGAGTGATGTATCGTCTGAAAGGCAACCCTAAGTTCATCACTTGCCGTCTGTCCGATAAACATGGAAAGTCGGAAGATAGAGTTTGTCGACGGAAGGGCAACCAAGCATATCTAGCCACTACGTTAGTGCCCCAACTCCGAAGCTAGGAAGCCCATATATTCGACCAGATCACCACTGTATAGAGTAGGTATGTAATGCGCCCAAAGCGCAATGTTAATTCGAAGCAATCTTGGCTTTGGTCTATAACAGGCGCTCTCTCGTGAACGGGCTCTGTACTATCACGGCTGCTAACAGGCAAGCAGGAATTGGCTGGACATCATTTCTGCTACACAGATTCTCCAATGAAGAACCAATACCACTGCAGTTTCCTGTACCAGCGTTAACGCACTGTGAGAGCCAGGGAATAGCACCATTATATCCTGGAGACATCGTTCAAGTTGTCCCGCAGAACACAACCCTTGACTTAAACATTCCATTCGTGATCATTGCCTGTTCGTACTCCCAATCTCTCAAAGTATTGAAGCACACTGAAGCAAGTCCAAGCCTTCAGAAGTCGCACAACTCATTGAAGAAAACGCTCACTTCGTGCGTTGCGCGGTTGCGGACGGGGCACAAAGACAGACCTTCCCTCCATATCCCCCCTCCCAAGTTTGAGGATCAGCCGTCACGATTCTGGGACGGCATGGGACAAACTGACAAACTCGCTCCTTCCATGTAGCAAAGCAAGTCGATTTCTATACTGTACCACAAAAGAGTGTCACACTTGTTGTCCGTGCCATTCCTTCCATGCCCTCACGTTATCCCCGCTCTACCAAGTCCCATCCTTCCTTCTGCTTCAGTGTCCGCCAATGACAGCACTATCACCACCAAGTGGAACTTGCCCGCCCACCCGTACGTGTCATCCGTGCCGTCCGTCTGCCGACTCCTCAACTCGGTCCCGGCTTTCTCCCGCCCCAAAGCCAAATGGTGTCTTCATTCCCATAGTTCGGTTTTGGGAGTTGCCCATCCGCCCGTGTACGACAGAAAGATCAGAGTACAACGGCGTATGGTAGACGGCTACTTGACAATGATTACTGCCCAGGATATTATGGCACATTCAACTTTCATTGACATTGGCTCTAACAGCTGTCATGAACCCTTGAACTTGAACCATGGATATGGAGCCATAACGACCTACCTCTCTATAGCAGCAGATCTGGACACCCTTCACAAAAAGAGTAGTCTAGGTCAACAATGTTACCAGTTCATGTCTGCGTAACATTGCCTGAATTAAATAGAATCACCGAAGCATGGCAAGCCTGACCTTGCTTCCATTGCCATGTCGTTTCTCATGCAAGTCCCGGATAGAGGGCTTGACAGATGACAGTTCATATAGACTCATATCACGGGCTGGGGAGAGCCTGGTAGATGGGTAGGACGAGAATGTTTATACAAGTGATGATGGTTTCTGGTGGAGATTGTGGGGAGTCTGGTAAGGGTATCGACAAGTTAGGTAGTGCCGGGGATCGAAAGTTCCCACGTTCACAGTAGACATGACTGAACGTCCGGAGCTGTTATCGTCCTTTGGCGGTGGTCGCTATCTAGGACCTGTTTCCGTTCCTTTCGCGGTGGACTGGCTCAACGTTTGTGCTTATCAAAGATCTGAATGCAACTACCAACCCCGACTGCACTGTCCCAGATCATGATGTCAGGTCTGCCATGTCGTATCGAAATAAAAGGTAACTCCAGACTGTGACGGTAATTTCCATTAACAAAATAAAAAGGAAAGAGAATGAGGAAAATGCAACTGTAAAATGCGACCCATCCGATAACCCGGGCAGCTACCCCCACCATCCCAACCACCATGGCCGCCTCCGTTCCTTGATAACACCTAACCAGAATTTCACCGCCGCGTGTTCTGAAGGGAGAGCACATGACAATTTCTACCGACCTCTACTTATCTGTAGTGATAATGGTGATCCAACTTTGACTTGTGCCCTGTCTATAGGTATCCACCAAGCATTGGAAAGTAACAAAGACGAAGAGAAAATCATAAAAGGTACCACCAACTCTTGTGACCCTTGAAGTCCATACCAGACACGTATCGGCCCTTGCGGAAGCGGCTCTAGCCGACCTTACCGACTCCATCGCAACATCGCCAAGTAAGGTAGGAAGCCATTCATATGCCGATTTTCTGTCTCTTGGGTTTTCCATCACTAAACGATAGCTGATCCAAATCTCCCATACAACCCAAACCCACCTAGACATTTCCGAGAAATAAAGTATAACAAAATCAACCCCCATCCCCCACACAGGCCAGACCAAGGCACACCTGAAACAGATACCGACCCGTCACGTCCCTGGACTGCACGTACGTGCTCAAGTAGTATAGTAAAAATCAGGCCTCATATCCCCCAACTTATCAATCTGCTTCTCATCCAATCCTTCCACAAGATGATCCCTCTCGCCCCTCAGCCTCTTTCCGTTCTCGGCCCTCAGCAGCATCGTCATCACGATGGACCCGCCAAAAAGGAAAACGGCCAAGAACCCCATGACAATGGCATGGCCCGTCTTGTGGTTAGCGTAGATGTTGCTGCTGATGATGCCCGACAAGTTACCCCAGCCAATGACAAACCCCAGCACGACACCGCGCTTGTACACGCCCTCGACGTTGTTGGCCATCCAGGTGACCGTGTTGGAGATGCAGGGGTAGATGCCCAGCGCACCCAAAAAGACGCCGACGTACTGCACCGCGGGCGAGTTGGAAGCCAAAAGCATGGCGAAGCCGGCAACGCCAATGACCGAGACCAGGATGTTGCAGAGCCCGCGCTGGCGGGTGCGGTCGGCGATGTAGCCAATGACCACTGTAAAGACGGCCGCCGCGGCGTAGGGCGGTACCGACATGAGCTGCGACCGCACCGTCGACGTGTTCCAGCCGAGACCCTTAATGATGGCTGGAAGGAAGAGCGAGAAGGCGTACAGCGGCATGTCGCAGCCCATGTAAATGACCATGCCGAGCCACATCTTCCAATCGCGCAGGGATTGATAGAGGTACGTCATCTGGAAGGTCTCGTGCTCGGCTGAGGCTTGCTGGTCGAGCTTGAGGCGGCGGACGACGCGGGCGCGGTCGTCTTCGGACAAGAATTTGGCCTCGTCGGGGAAATCGTGTACCATCCAGAAGGAAACGAAGCCGATGACGACGGTGAGGAGACCCTCGAGGATAAAGATCCAGGCCCAGCCGGGGCGATTGCCGATGCCGTCCATGTGTTCGATGGCGGCGGCGAGAAGACCGCCAAAGGAACCGGACAAGGCCGCAGCGGAGAAGAAGATGGCAGCGCGGATGCCAAACTCGGAGCGCTTGTACCAGCACGACAAGTAGTAGTTGACGCCTGGGAACAGACCGGCTTCAGCCAGCCCGAGAAACCATCTGGCTGCCATCAAACCATCCCAGTTGTAACAGAAACCCATGCCCACCATGCTACCACCCCAGAAAACCCTGCAATCTTTTGGTTAGCATACTACATGGTGCAGCCGAGAAAAGAAGGAAAGTGTGTGAACTAACATGATGATGGGAATGAAGATGGAAGGGCGGAACTTCTTCAGCATGATATTCGTGATCGGCTCGAACACCGCATACGAGACGAAGAAAATGCTGAGAGAAGCACTGTATTGGCCATCAGACAATTTCAGATCTTTTTGAACACCAGCGATCTTAGCATTGCCGATGTTTGTGCGATCCAAAAAGGCAAGAAGATAGAGTAGGCATAGCTAGACGACATGTTAGACTTTTCTGAGCGGCGAAAGGCATGTATAACATGAACTGAATTGCTTACCCATGGGATGAGCATGAAATCGAGACGTCGAACGAGTTTGCGGTCCTAAATAGAGTATGTGGTGTTAGCATTGCATGAGGGTCATTGCAGAACCTGACCAGGAAGAGTGCAGCGTGGACATACGATTTCTGCCTTTTCCTCATCTGTCCGATGAGCATCCGGATCGGCAGGAAGGTTGACGCCCTCTTCATGTGTAGAGACGCGGCGACCTTCGCCAGACGACTTTTCCTTATCTTCGGTCATAGTTGATGAACTCTCCAGGTAGTACTTTCCCTTGGGTCTGAAGGAGAATATTCGGGCTGTGTGGTGTGGTAGAACAGAACGTGTCAGTTATGTAACCAGTGACTGGGCTTCCACGGTGAAGTCCTGTGAGTTTTCGGGTGGTGCTGATGACGGGAGAGGTGGGAGCCTTGCGCGCCGTTCGTTGTCTGTCTTGGTTTCCAAGAGGCAAGATGTAACAAGAGACCAGTGACTTATAACGTCCTCGGAGTTGCCTCTGAGGCTTTGGAAACAGGCAAGAGGGGGGAAATGCCAATGCACGGGAAGAAGAAATCAATACAAAGAATGAATATCGAGGTGGAAGTTGAAAATCGGGAAGATGAGTTGAGCTCTTATCTGCAAATCGGCACCAAAAAGGGAGGGAGGGGAAGGCAGGGAATCATGTATCATCATAGCGAATCAACAATGGGATTGGTACGAATCGAGAACATTACAAACCCATTGCTCATGTTTGCCCAATATGGGGCAGCCTGATTCTGGAGTTTGGTCGGCGTGGGTCTTTGTTTTTGGTCCGCTTTTTTGTGCTTCGGAAATGCTCACGCGGGAAACCTCACTGAATCCTGATCTGCCGAGCTGCCGCAACGTCCTTTCCTTCTTTTGCGTTAGAGGTGTCAAAGGGGGATTGTCAAAGCCGGTAAAGGTGGAGTTTCTGGAGCTTTCCCCAGATGAGGGCGAACGAAACAGAATCCACGTTGTTTGGTTTTGACCCACGCGGAAGGGATGAGATCCCGGAGATGTAGATCGTAGTAAAGGAGGAGATTGGCGAACGTCGAAGCGACCCAAACCGGAAATTTCGCCGCAATGTGATAAGTTTATGGCATTCCTGTCTGGCAGTTGGGCACTGTGACCTGACTAACTCGCCGAACCCTTCACTGTGTCGAAGAAGCCTTCGTCAATTGTTGACCCTATTTGACTGTAGCCGGGCAACGGTTGCACTATTGGTGTTTGCTGTACCGGTACAGGCCGGGGAGGGGGATGTGGATGAAGTGGAGGGAGGGACAGAGAACAATGGAACGTGTGCCCAAAATAGGATAGTCCCGAGGACGGGGACGGTGCAGGTGGGGTTGATAATGCGGAGGGGAGGAGGCTAAACCAGCTGGGGCAGCTTATAAGTAGTTTGTAGCATATCCGACACGCCGCATATGCGCCTACGGGCCCAATTGGGACGCCACCACGGACAGATGGACGGCAGATTACCAATGCACTCAACACCACCTCCACCCCTGCTGATGGCACACCTCATCCTCGGTATTCGTAGAGGTACATGATAGTAGCCAGCCATGAAAGCATATCAACGACGGTGAGCACGGATACCAGGGTTGGGCAAACATTCACCTGGAAGCGTGCTCCCCGATGCCAGAAGCCTCAGGCTTGCTGCTTGCTCCTCCTGCGGTCCCAGCATGTTGGGATCCTGGTTGATATGATTCCCCTCAATCTCACATCTTACCAAAACGCTTTCTAGCATTTGTTATGACAGAGCTCACCAGACTTGTCCAACCGAACTACTCCAGTGTGTTCTCTTGCAGTCACTGTTAATTCACCGGCAATACCCCGCTCCAGCAACCTCAACAATAACACGACTCGAGAGAGTTGCCTTGTTGGTCGGTTTCTGGACAGGCTTCTACCTGGCTGGCTCATGTCCGTGGCCCACATGTCGTAGGATTCTCTCGTCCGAAGACAAAAATGTGTTCAAGGCAACTGGAGAGTCGGACAATGATACCCAGACAGGGAGGTGCACTTTCATCTTTCTAGAACCCCCTTGGAACATCGACATCAGTGATGCTTGCGTCGTAGTTCGTCAGAGGCTAGCAAACGAGGGAGCAAGAAGTACCTGTGCTCGTGTTTGAATCGCCAAGCGGGAGTGCCGTGCTGTCTCACCTCACTTTTGCTTGTCCCATGGCCTTGGAACATGACAGCCGGAGAGTAAAGGTGCGTAAAGGAAGGTCTCTTTCTTACCGGGCCGTACAGTTGTGTTGAGTACCTGATGGACCAGGAATGCCAGATAAATGGAATCTGGCATCCATCATCTGTGGGCGACATGGTGTCTCAGCAGACCTTGTATCACCAAATCCTCAACCCTAGGAGCCCCCCTCAAGCACACAGCAGCAACTAGTAACTTCTGCCCATTACGGCCTTTAGTGAGACTCATGTACCAGATTATTCATTGTTGACGATCCGAAGGACGGCATGTTCGGCGACTGCGCACGCAGAATTCGCCAAGGTCAGTTATGTTTCAGACAAGAGGAGGGAGGTTTGACACAAACTGTTGTTCCGAGTTTCTGGTCGTTACTAGCAGAGTGCTGATTCGGGGAAGGCTGAATTGATGGGTGCGCTAGATAAAGGAAATGCATGGATGCACCACACCATCCCGTCCTTAGGTCAAGGTGTGTTGCAACCCGAGTATTGGTTCCGAAGAGAGAACGTGCTGTGTACTGTCTTGGTGGACAATTTGTTGAGACCAATTTCTTAGTTCACGCTTGGCAGGTGTTTCTGTGTGTGTCCGCGGCGCGGCATGGACAAAAGCATGGCTTGTTTGCTCCCATGCGGGCGCCACACGAAAAGGGGCAGATGACAATGCCTGGTTCGAGGAGAACCGAGTCAAGCAGGGCCGCCGTGTTTGGAATTTGATTTCTTTTTGGGCGGACCAAGTTTGCTTTGTGTGAAGGTGCGGTCCTTTCGGTTTACCGTTGCTGGCCAGCTGCTGTAGTCCGTCGCCCGAAAGGCCAACAAAGTGGGCGAGCATGGCATTGTTGGAATGCTTTGGGAAACTTTTCAGGCGTGTACCCGCTCGGGCGACAGCGTATGTCATGGTTATGATTTGTGGGTTATCGTTTGGCAGGTCTCGCCTGCAATAGCGGCCTATGAGCAAGCAGCCGCTGTCTGGTAGGACTACTTGCGATCCACGTGCTGAGGACGTTCCGCCAGATCTGTGGCTGTACTCAGCAAGAAGAAAAGCAATTAGCTACGAAAATCTTGACGATGTTTTTGGGAAAACATCAAAGGATTTGCAGCTCCTTGCACTAGTTGAACCGTGTCACCAAGCTGCTGCAAGCGGCCGGCACGTTCATTGCGTCTGTCCAACCTGCCTCCAAAGCGAACCGTGGCCGTCTCGTTCAGAGGCAAACTGTGGCCTTTTTCTCTTTTTGCTTTTTATTTTTTTTTTAATTTTTTTTATAACAAGAACAGATATAGAGACGGTGGCCAATGTGTGTAGGGCTGTAATCCGGTACTTGTATGTGTCCGTGACCAAGGGTATGGGCTGTAGTATTTTGGGAGGCTAGAGGGCACTTAGCTGGGCACTCTCGGCGGTCAAGTCTCCTCTTGGCTTGGCAACATCAACCCCATGATAGCGCTATCGATCGGGTCGGGCCATAGCAGCCTCTGGACTAGCTCTTCAGGTGCCGGTACGCAGTGTGCCAGGACAAGCGAGAAGCTGCCAAGACGAGAAGCGGTTTTCTAGCTTGCTTCTGTGCTTCCTCCCCTGGCGATAATGAAGCCACCATTTTCTTGGTAGTTGACTGGCAGACTAGGGACTGGGACTTGGACACCGGGTCAGTCAGGTACCGTAGCCAAGGGCCATGTGGCATGGACAATCTTTTTCCATGGCGGTTGGGAGCTCAACATCGGTAGTGTTGATGAAGCCATGGCTGTTTCCTGTGGCTCTCGACTCGAGGACTGTGCGATGGAATGATATGGCTGCAGGAGCAATTAGGAGAATTGTGCCAAACGACGAGCGAGATCTGCCAGCTCCCGAAGAGGGCCATGTCGAAGGTCTCTGGAAAGGTGCAGTGCGTCGGGTGTCCGGCTACACAACCAAGCGACTCGCAATTTAGCGCTTGAGGTTGGCTGCTGTTGGATCCATGGCAATCCAGGGAATCCCTTCTTGAGCGGCTGTCGTCCAGATAGGCAGGTGATGCGTATACTGTGATTGGAGTATGGATACGCTATGTGGTGGATGTCGTGCTGCCATGGCGGCAGGGTACCTCGAGGCTTTTGATGGTGGGGGTGGTGGTGGTATATTGGACTTGGCGTCATCAAACACCTGCACCGTCTGCGCCGTCTGCTCCGCAGTGGCGGCGGTAAATGGCCCCGAACTCGACGTCCAGGCGTCCAGGCTGGATTTCCACCGTGGGGGGGGGGGGGGGGCGGCTGGTGTCTCTTGGTATCGGTCCGGCTTGGGCTACTGTCATGTGTGTGGACAAGGCAGCCGACGGGGTCGGGCGGTCAGCTGAAGAGCATGGTAGTGATGGGTGTTTGTGTTGACTTGTTGGTGTCGCAGGGCACTCAAGCTAGACGGGGAGCGTGATTCCGGATCCAAAGTGCTTTGCTGGAAGCGTGGATTATGCAGTGGGATCGTTGTGATGTTTGTCTTTACAAAAAGGTAAAATTGGAGGATGGATGGCCTGGATTCTTGGAACGCTAAGTACCCAAGAGGCAGCTGTGGCAGATCCAGATGTTTGCCAGACGGCACGCGGACCGTGACCGGCATGGAGCCCCCGAGTCCTGTGCTCCACTTCAGTTTTCATGACCCGACTGAATGGAGGCTTCCGTGTGCGTTCGGACTCTGGACCATGTTGTTGGAACTCGGTGCGCTGGGAAACAGAGGCAATTAGCGGATCACTAACAGTAAAAAAACGTGATTCCCCTCGTTACTTGTCCTTCGGGTATACAACGGTACAAACCCTTTCTAGATTGCACATCAACAGCTCGTTATCTTCATATAAGAGACTTCTAAAACCTAAGCCGACAATGAACAACTATTTCGAAGCTCAAGATAGGATATGATGATGTGTGATGGTGACGTCTGCCTTGAGGAGCACGCAAAGAGCGCAGGGTTGAAGTGTTAGAGATCTCGTCACTTGGATGAAAGGTCTGGGGGGTGCGAGGCACTTACAGGTAACAAATTATCCGGGAGGCAATGTACCGAACTCCCGACAGCTTATGCCTGGCCCTCAATGAGCGTATGGAAAGTAAGGTAGGTAGGTAATTACTTATGCGATCACCAGTATTCGTGGAGACAAAACACACTAAACGTCTCTATCTTTATTTGGCTGGCTGTTTACGCAAATGGCGCGCGAGATGGCAAAGCGTGACAAGTTGTATCGGGCAGGTTTTGCCAAAGGAACCATACATCGCAATATTTCATGCTCTCATGTTTCGCTCCTTCAATCTTTTCTCTCTCTCAAGCGGTCCCGTGATGCCGCTCGGCAAGTCTGTGACGTCTCCCGGAACTCCACTGTTATTTAGTGTAGTCAGGTCTGTGGGGTCGCTTGGTGCGGGGAGATCTGCGCCTTCCCCATTCCCGCCTAAAGCTTAACTTGACCTTCCCCCAACTTTTCGGTTCCCCGCTTGAGGAGACTTTCAATTGGTAATTGGTCTGACCCCTCACCCCTCATTCCATCTTGAAGCTGACAGCTGCCGGACATCGCCCAAAGCCTGGTCCCTGCAATTTGACTGTCACTTCTGCCAGCTGAGGTCTGCTGTCAATCGGGAATATCGGATGAAATGTGACTCCACTCACAGCCGGGCAACTGTGACTCTGCTCAGTACACTCGGTCATCAAACCACACCTCATCACCAAAAAGGAATTGAAAGGACAGCGGCACAACTTGAAGTGGAAGTTGGCCATCCCGTCTCGTAGTGGTGAGGCACTGCATGTCACCCGAGGCACTAGCCACCGTTACTCTCTGTCATATTTTGACGAGTTGTTCTGTCGCTCCCCAGCACCCGACAACCCTAATTCAGGAAGTGCTCTGGGACGTTGAGCTGCCCCTGCTTCAGTTTCTCACCTGAAGCTGCTCCCTGTACACTCATACTATCGACATCGCGATTGACCACACCGAGTCACCACTCAACATACTGGTCCGAGCCACCGCACGCCGCCGGCCCATATTCCCCAACCTCGGCTCTCTCGGACCGTCCAGTTGGAGACGTGGCTTCATGGCGGCTTCAAAGAAAGTTTGCATTGTTGGTGTGTTCATGTTTGCCTTCAATCCACTTCCACTTCCAAGCCATCAGTGTTTACTTGTGCCTTCTCTTCTTCGTTTCTTTTCCCTTTCAACACTACGCGCGCTTGCACATGTGTCGCCAACATCAACATCAAACATGCCACTTTTCAACTCATCCACTCTTACCTCAACGCCCAATACCGCCACATATCATTTCTGTGCAGTCATGGCTTTCTAACCACTCCTTGCTACAGGTGCTGGCCCGTCTGGTTTAGTTGCAGCCAAGTCACTCCTCCATGACCAGCCCAAGGGGACCTTCGATGTCACCATTTTCGAAGCGCAGAACCGTGTGGGCGGTCTTTGGCCGTCGAGGAAGGACGACAACGCCGGCTCGGTTCACCCGCTCATGGTAGCTAACCAGAGCAAACATACCGTCCAGTTCAGCGACCTGGCATGGCCCGATGACGCCCCCGAATTTCCCAGAGCTTGGCACATTGGGCGCTATCTTGAGGCATACCATGATCGATACTGCCGGGACGCCAAACTCCACCTTGGCAAGCGCGTCGTTCACTCTGAACTGCTTCAACCCTCTGACCAAAGTGTCGAGGGAGCCAAGTGGAAGGTCCGGACATGCTCTCAAGATGGTCAACAGCTCGACCATATGTTCGACTACCTACTGGTCGCATCTGGTTTCTTCGGCAAACCGGTCATACCTCCACCAGTGGCCGCTAGTGGTGATATACCGGTGGTCCACAGCAGTCAGTACCGGACTCTCAGCGCCTTACTCGAGCAGACAAAAGGTGTCGGGCGCAAGATCGTGGTGGTCGGAGGCCAAATGTCGGGTGTCGAGATAGCCGGTACTATCGCAACCCACCTCTCCTCGGCATTGCACGCGCCTGGCTCGAGCCCGCTTCAGCACTTGGACCAGTACTCGATTCACCATATTTCCCAGAGGCCTGTATGGGTCTTTCCACTCTTTACCTCACCAAAGGTGCCCATCTTCCATCCATGTCCCCGACTGTTTCCTCTTGGTGCTTTTGCGCTGACTTGTGTGTCTTCTGGCTAGCCCGCGTCGCCCGCACCGCCCTTCTTGCCCATGGATCTCTGTTCATATAATTTGGCCAACAGACCGGATAATCTGACCAATATGCAAGGCCATGTCTCGATAGAGGCGGCAAAGACACGTCACTCAATCTTTGAAACAATGCTAGGGACTGATCAATCTGACTTCTCATCCAGTCTGGCCATTACAAACACCGACACGGACCAGCCCCCTTATCTGGCCGTTAGTGACACTTATGCAGACTTTGTCCGCAGCGGGCTCATCTCGGTGTCACGTGGAAAACTAGACTCGCTGACCGGCGATACTGTCACCGTCACAACAACTCGGGGAGAGGTAAGCAAAATCGACAATGTTGCGGCAGTAGTGCTCGCAACTGGCTTCGAGGCAGCATCGTCCATCTCTTTCCTGCCGTCCTCTGTTCAAGAGATCTTGTCGGTGGTGCCCTCTGACCTGAACACTACTGTTGCCTTGGCCTTCCACGGTACCCATCATCCGGCAATTCCCTTCTTGGGGTTTGTGGGTTTCTACCGATCACCTTATTGGGGTGTCATGGAGATGCAAGCCCGCTTTGTCACAGCTTTGTGGGCGGCCGGAGGACCTGCTTCTTCGTCACTTCCTCCCAGGATGGCTGCAGCTCTTGGTGAAGATGATTCCATTGAGCGGACTTTGGCTCTGCGAACTGATCCTCGAGTTTCTCAGTTTCCCATGGGCGATTACCCGTGGCTCATGCAAGAGTTTTCGAGGGCTCTAGAAATTGACCGCATACCACCGTTGGGGGAAATGCCCAGAGTTCCACCAGCTGACCAGAGCATGAACATCCTGACACCAGCACGCTATCCCGCAAAACGAGCAAGTGAGGCACAACGTACAGAAGCCACAAAGTCCATTCAGCAGACTGAGAGCACAGCATGGTCTGGTGCTTCCTCGGCAAGGTTTGTTGCAAAAGCCGTCTTCCGTTCCCTTTTAGGGGAATGGAAGCTTGAGAGGGATCTTGTGAGTCGTCTTCCCACTCACCCGAGCGGGCATTTCAGTGGTACTGCCCGGTTCCTGCTCAGGGAACGTACAAGAGACGGACGTGAAGCCGAGCACGATGCTGCTTTGGAAAAAGATGACGATATCGGGTTGGAGTATCTCTACGTTGAGGAAGGAATGTTCACTGCCTCTAACGGCTTCTCTTTCCGTGCTACGAGGAGATATGTTTGGAGGTATGATGAAAAGAAAGACAAGCTGAGCGTCTGGTTCGTCAAGACGGACGATCAAAAGAAGGCGGATTATCTGTTCCACCAAGTGGAGTTCGTCATTCCGAACACAGAGACCGAGGATGCACCCCAAGCATGGCGAGCAAACGCTGGGCATCTATGCATCGACGACTTTTACGACGTCGACTACCGCTTCAACTTCAAGGCCGTCAACCTCAAAGATTGGTCTCTAGCCTACCGAGTCAAGGGGCCGAAGAAAGACTATGTGATTGAGGGGACCTACACACGGTGAATCGGCGATTGGGATTGTCACATGGGAAGCAAAGGGCAGCGTGGTAATGGGACCCATAGTAGCGAGCCACAAATGATGCTATCACAGATTCTTGGTGCAAGTTAGCCTCGAGTGTCAAGAAAACAGCAAGAAGGTTTGGGTTGACATGTAGTCCATGTACCCACATGCGCATACATACAGGTAGGTGGATGGAAGTGCCGAGAGTTGTGATAGTGCCACAACCAATATCACCTTCCACCCAGCAACCTGCTCAGTGGCGATGGAATTTTAAGAGATGCGATAAATGCGGTGGCTTTCAGGCCATTCGTCGTCTAGAAGGCTGCAACGAGCCACCCAGGACAGGCGTGCAGTTGATGTTTGCTTTCCCGTAGCTGTCTTCCCGAGCGCAATCAGATGTTTGGCCAATGAAGCCAAATTGCTAAACACATAACGGCTCTTTTTGAACAAACATATCAACGTGAAAGGATACCACAGACCACAGACACCAAACGACTATAAGCTGACGGAGGGCACATGAGTGGTTATGAGGCAGAACAATGTGAGTCCTACCTTTTGGCGTCTAAGACACTATTACGATTCTCACCACTCAACGCGGGCCAGGTAACTAATGCAGGTACAGCTACGAGCGGATCTCGATGTTACAGCATCATGTCACTACAAAGCATGGACATCAGGCCCCTGGCTGTCTAACGATGAGGTACGAATAAGTCAGTCCCCTCCAAAAACCGCATGGATCGGCGAGTGGCCAGGGAACCAACGCTCTCACGGAGCACAGCAGAATGCCTAGTGTGTTCACAACCACGGAGCCGCGATATCAGGTCACTGTTACCTAGAGGTATGACCTGTTGGTGGGAGGTAGGTTGGTAGGTGAAGATGCTCATTGCCCTTGGTGTTTGTGGCCTGGTGTTACCGCACAATAATGTACACTGCAATGAGGGGCTCTGATTTTATTCCGCTTACACAAAGCTTCGATAGATCACTAATTCCTTACAATCCCAAAAGGTCTGTCTGGGAGGGAGACCGTCGCTCGCGCCTACTGTCGCCTCATCGGCAACCTACCTGATCTGCCTCATGTTCCTATTATCATGGCTGGAACTCTGTGCTCATTGTCTGCACCGCCAAGCCGGCAGGTTACTTCTGTGACCGTAAGTCCAGCAGACAATGGGGTTATATCAGATTGGATCTGCACGTTGTGTCGTACCTTTTGGTTCAATCACCAATCACGGCCGGGATGAGGCGGCCGTTGTCGCATACAGAGCACGCATCTACCCGTCGAAACAAAGGTCCCGGAAAGTCATACATACCATTCTGGCCACTCAAGCCAAGGAAATCCCTTTGTCGCAGCGTGAGGGAGAAGGGGCATATCTATACTTCTTGCTCTTCCAGTTGGTCGTTGTTTCGAAGTGGTATGTTTGACTTTCATGTCCCCTACAACCTCACGAATGACTCCCTCGCAGCTCCTGGTAACGGAAGTTCCTGGGCTATTGGTCGTGGTCCGGCTCAGGGGTGCCATTGATGTCGAAAACGAAGAAAAAAAAAATCTGTAACATGCCCGGGGAGGAGACGGGACGGTACGGTGCCATCGTATTTTTGCATGGAGAGATTGGATTGGGAATTGGCGATCATTCTCGTCCTTGAAGGCTCCTGTGATTTGACAGCCAAGAAAACCGTCAAGCGCCACCTACCCAGTAATCGTGGAGATCTGGTTTTGCTTCTTTTCTGCGGTTTATCGGCTTTGGAGCTCTCACCGTTCCTTTTTATAAAATTCTCCAACCCTACCTCTACCCATGGAGTTTGGGATAACCTTAAGTGGTTGGTTGCTGCTCTTACGACGTGGACTATTTGGCAAACCTTGTCTGGAACTAAACTGCATACATCCTCACTGACCTCACACCAACGGGGCACAGCGATGCTGTCAATCCCTCTGCAGAGGGCAAACAAGCATCCCGTGCCTACAATGGCCCTACGCATATGGCCAGACCCCTGTTCGACACCATGTTTACAAAATGTACTAACGAACGTCCAACCACCAAGACTATCAAGATCGAGACCGGCAACCGCTTTCTGACCAGTGTCCGATTCAGCCTGCATCTCTAGGTGGAAGACGTTTCGTTGTTCTCAACAATGACTGCCGGCCAACATTGTCTTCGATTCGCATCATCGTCCGTATCATGTTTTACTCCTACACTGGGAGCACTAAAACCGTCTCGTCTGGGAAACATATTGCAGCTGATGGGTTCCATATGTTGTGAACCTCGACGAGTTCCGCTTCGACCAATGAACCCGGCGCATACCCATAGCGAGGTCACACAAGTAATCTGGTTCGAGTCTATCTCCCTGACTAGACGGACTGGGACACAGCACACCAGCTCAGGGCCAGGAAAGCAGAGCGATATGAAGAAACCGGATCGTAAGCTCGTCTCGCTTATCGAGTGTTTCCCCCGTGCACATCACGACAGCTTGCCAGAGGACATCTGCTGTCTCTTATTGGCGTTGGACAAGTCGCGCTGGCATCGAACTGGCGATTTGAGGAGTGCCCTTCAACTTTACAATATGCTTTCTAGGATGCTTCTAGTGTTAACATGGTGATGTTGGATGGCCCTCTTTCCATGAAATGCGTGTCAAACAGTTAGAGCTCCAGCGGGACATTTGTTTTGCACCCGACCCTCACACAAAGACGGAAGGCAAGTTTGCTTTCCGACTAGGCCGGTGGCTTGCATCATACAACACTAAATCTCCTGCTGGATACTGGTTGCTCTCTGCAAGGCCCATGCTACTTCCCTCGTGTTAGGGAGTTAGGGACGAGAGAGACGGGTTCGTGCCTCGCCGTATGCTGGGAGGAGTACCGCACACTTACCTACCTACCTCTATACAATACTCAGACAAACATCAGGAACTCTTCAGCACCCGACAGCACCCCCGGAGCGCGGAAGCGCAACTAAACTGATTCATGCTATACAGCGGGACTTCCATAGTTTGCTGAGCATTCTTACTCAATTTCTTTGCGCATTCGCAGCGAAAGCAGTTGCGGGGAAATATAAGGACCAAAGTCCCACTTGTTGGAGGGTTGACAAATTTCCAGTACCGCGTCGAATCGCTGCCAAAAACCAAGACCGCCATCTCACACCAAATCAGGACCCAAGGACAGTTGCCGTCGAGTTTCGTCAGAGGAAATCCAGTCCATTCGTGTAATCGACTAAGCGCGTGTTTTGTGGCTGCCGTTCAGCTGTCTTTCATCCCGCATTTTCCCCAGACAAACCATCATCCAAGGTTTCTGTTCTCGAAACCTCCCCTTCTCTTTTTGTCCACTGTCAACCCATGACCAATTCACACCGTTCATAACGCGCCTCACTTACTAAACCCCTCCAAGGGTCAACAGATCTGCCGACCATCCATCGTCCTGGAAATAGAGACGCCGCCAGGAGGCCCAATACTTGATGCGAGTTGTGCGGGAGCAAACATCTTCGCAATAGACGGCTTGCATCTGATACTCGCCTCAGCCTGATTTCACTAACGTTTCCGCGGCCGGCTTCCCGACCGATCGGCCTCTCGAATCGTACCGGCAGTGGCTCGCCATTAGTGTGTGGAGATAGGCGGGGGACGTTTCTAAGCCTTCTAATTCTTTGCTTATTCGTTTCTGAACGCGGGGAGTGACCGTTGGGTGGGTGGGCTCGCTCCGGATTCTACTGGTTCGATGAAGCCAGCCTGCTTCTACAGCCGCAAGAGACTCAAGCCCACACGCGACACCCAGCTACCCACCACACAGTCCCCAACCCCGCGGGATCTTGGGCATTCCTGCTTGCTCTGCCGCTTTCTGCACTTGCAGCAGTCTTGCTTTCAGAGGTCAAGCCACGTGCGGTCCAACACATTCCAAATTGGGTTTCCGAGCCTGGGTTGTGAAGATTGCTACGCCGTCTCTCAGCCCAAACACAGGTCTGAAGCCAAAGACAAGGCTTGGCCAATTAATCTATCCCTGTTCCTCAATCCACTTAAGATATTTTCGCCTCCCCTCCTTCACCATGGACGAGTTCACCGGCACCACCCAGGCTCAGGTCGAACAACCGCCTGTGGAATACAGTCAAGGCTACATGAATCTCACACAGACACAGCGGAACACCATCGAGCATGTCGAGAGGATTGGCGCCTCTCTTAGCTTGCTTGGGGTGTTCCTGATATTCATCGCCTATGGCCTCTTCAAGCGAGTTCGGACAGTACCCAACACTTTCATCCTCTTTGCGTCTATCGCCAATGTTGGGGCTAGCACGGCATGCTTTATCGGCTATGCGGGTATCGTGGCCGGCGAGAACTCGGCGCTCTGCCACACGCAGGCGTTTCTTCTTGAAATGTAAGTGAACTTGTGGTGAGATTTATCTGAGATGGACAACACGTTAACACACTTCTCCCCAGGTTCATGCAATCAGACCCGTGGTGGTCACTTGCCATGGCAATAAATGTCTTTCTGGTTTTCTTCTTCGCCCTAAACCCCAACGCTTTTCGCGACTACCTCTGGTTGTATTGCCTGGTGTGCTATGGACTTCCTTCGGTTCCGGCAATCGTCCTCCTTGCTCACAGTCCTGCTACCACTCGCTACTATGGAAATGCCACGGTATGGATCCCAACCCTTGTGAAGGCAGTTTGCCCACGAGATGCTGACTCTCTTCGCAGTTATGGTGCTGGATAGCCGACACATGGAATCCTCTGCGGATTTACACCTACTATCTACCTATCTGGACGTGCATCTTTCTCTCCGGGCTGGTATACCTCGCCGTGGGCTATCAAGTGTTTCATCAGCGCAATCAGCTACGGAATTTGACGTTCAGCAACCAAGGGAAAAACTACTCTGGATCTGAACACATAGAACTAGGCGAGAAGCACAGCTACGGTATCAGCGCTGGCCGGGATTCGCCATGCCCTACTGTTATTCCCATGGTCAGTTGCACTTTACTACTACCTACCTTTACAGCATTGGCTTTCCACTTGGCTCTTTTGCTTCCTTCATCCTCCTTTTCATGTAACACCACGCTATGGCACTACTGCCGTACCACTTCCCAAGCATGCACAATTTATGTCTACCCCTTGCTGACACTTCCTTGCCGCACGCACACAGGATCTCTCCAATCATCCAGGCTGCTATGGCACCGTCACGACTCAAGTCGAAGTCAACATCTCCGACAACACCGACTTCCAACCGATGACCCCGACCTCACCGGCCCCGTCCATTACCGAGGTCCCCCTTGCCACCCACGCCCCGGGCCAGAACAACAGCATCCACCCTTGGGACTCCAACTACTCCTCGTCTTCCTCTTCCAGCGAGGACCACATCGTCCCTCCCGCCGCCGCCTACACCGGCTCTAGCTCCCCACCCTTCCGTGTCCACGTCCACCACGCAACCAACGAGACCACTCACAACGGGGTCCCAAAATCCAGCCTCAAAAAAACCACCACATACATCTCCCAAGGGGACCGCCCCTACCGCCACGGCCCGGGCTACGGCCACACGTACTCCTCCTACAACCGCACCTCGAACACCACCACCACGGGCACGCACCACGTCCACGCCTCCTCCTCCTGCGGGCACCAATCCGCCTCACGCTTCACCCACCAAACCCGCTTCCACACTCTCCTCTCCTCCCTCCGCCGTCCCTTTCGCAAATTCTGGGCCAAGCTCCACCGCCTCGACCCCATCAAGCTTGCCTACCTGCGGACTTCCTTCGTCTTTGCCATTTCCATCCTGGTCACCTGGACGCCGTCCAGCATCAACCGGGTGCACTCGTTGCTTTACCCCAAAGATACCAGTTACCCGCTCAATCTGGCGAGCGCGGTGGTGTTGCCGCTGCAGGGGGTGTGGAACGCGGTGATTTTTGCGGCGACGACGTGGGTCGTGTTGAGGGAGGAGGTGGACGGGTTGTGGAAACGGAGTTCCTTGGGGAGGTGGTGGGAGAGGAGGAGACGAAGAGGAAGAAGAGGAAGAGGAACGACGACTACTACTAGCGAGGCACGTACTGCAGTTGTCAACATGATGATGATGGGTGGTGGTGGTGGTGGTGGTGGACATGGACAGAGAGGGGTTCGGCTGGGGAGTGATGGGTTGCCTCGTCCTTCTCCTCCTCCTCCGTTTTCTACTACTACTGCTGCTGCTGCTGCTGCTACCAGTGCTGGTGGGAAAAAACCTACTACACAGGGGTATAAAGCGTGGAGAAACGGGAATGGAGGGTCGTACAACGGCTATGGTGTTCGTTCCACGGCGATGAAGGATGATGATTTTCTGGAGACGAGGAGCCATTGTAGTGGCGGTGCTAGTGGTGGCAAGAAGAAGAGCGGCAAGAAGGGGCCGATGGATCCCAATCGGTTGGGCACCGTGCGAGTCATTAGGGATGGCTCGTTATGATTGTGTCTTCGACCTACTTTTTATGTTTTTCTTGCTTTTTTTCTTGGTTTTTTTTTTACTTTTTCTTTATTTCTCCTCGGTGTGTATCTGGTTTCGGAATTCGGTCTCATGGTCTGTGTCGTATAATGATGGGAAAAATTCGGTCTGGTCTAATGTGTGTCGGCTTTTCTTTCCGTGGCTCGTCCACGTTGCAGGCGTTTTGGCTTTGCCTTTACTTGTGGTCGGTCATTGGCGTCTTATTTCACTTTTCGTTGATACCAACTTACCTCTAATGAAAGGTACGGGATGAAGAACATGGAGAAAGATGGTGAATGGGATATACCATTGAGTCATCCTTTGGTTGCTTGGCCCAGGGAAAGGAGGCCATAGCAGGCTTAAAGTAGTAGGTAGTCTACGTACTCTGTAAAATATTGTAACCTTGTGACTATTACAATGAGATACGAGTCTAATGCAGCTACCTACGTGATGTGACAAATGCGACATGGGATGAGAGGAGTGTCAGATCATTTGAAGTCAACAGGCATATCAAGGAAAGCTGGGGATAGATCTGATAACATTGCTAAGAGCCTCGCACAACGTCCAAAATACTTTCCAATCTCAAGGAGGAGCGGTTGTAGATGACTTTAAAAGCCTATTAGGGTGTCGGAAAACATTTGCTATGTGTCAAGAATGCCTGGAGCTACCTACCAAGGAAGTTTATACGCCGCGAGTATGACCGATTTACAAGGGAAGACCTTTAGATAGCCTGAAACCGTTCCGAAAAGGATAGTGTACTGTTAGGTATAGATCCGGGGCTCCCGGCTGGGAAGGGGGTGTGTCCATGACCAGGATAAGAAGAAGACAACGGTCAGTTGAGTCTGTTTCCTTACAAGGTTTCTTCACTAGGGTGAAGGCGAACATCTGATCTCCAAAAGTCGGCATAGCTTTCAAGACTGGTGTCCTACGAATAGGAAGCCAACAAGGGTTACCACTACCTACCTACCTAAGAATGAGAATGAACTACTTCTTAAGCCGTTTGGTTGCTTTTGTGGGAAATGGCTATTGTAGTTGTTTCTGTTGATAATAGCAATGTAAAGAGTTAGGGGGAGGAGGAACTAACCTTCTTCCAAGACATCGAGAATTTTCAAACATCAGACCCGACCTAGGTCTATAAAGTTGCTATCATAGAATATGAGGCAATCGCAATTTTACTCCTATAACCAGTGCAGCGTAGCTTCCTTGGCAGAGGAACATCGTTTGTGCTTATTCATGTTGTCCACGAAAGACAACCCGGCATCTTACCTCTACAAATCGTATTATACTACAATAGTAGGTAGGACCTTGCTTTTCACGCTGCAATTTACGGGCACGCATGCATCTATTACGACAAGGAGGATGCCGTTCGATCGTCCATCATGCCTCCAGTCCCAATCAAGATGTATTCCATTGTAAATTAACTTCATGCCTCCGCAAACAAAAACCAGGCCTCCGAAAATGAACATAATGCCTCTGGTCCACCTAAAAACCCCTCAGATTCACGCATTGGCGCCTTCACGGCGGGTCATCCGCTCCTTCTCCAACTCAATAAGGCCAAGTACAAACTTCCTAGGCAACGCCAGGATCTCGCCGCCCAACTCCGTATCGTTCTTGAGGGCCTCTTCCAGAATGGTTGTCGAATTTTCGAGGTAACTGACCGTGAACGCCTTCCAGGCATGCTTCTCCACCTCGGATTCCTTGAGCGGCTTGGGGAAGTACGGGTCATTGAGTTTGACCGCTTCCACGGCCAAAGCAACCCCGGCATCATCGAGGGTGATGTTCCTCACCTGGTTGAAATCCAGGACCCACATCTCTGTCTCCCGACAGAAGAAGTCTTCGAGGCCGCGGTAGGTAGAGGGACCGACGTACCGCGCCTCGGCATCGTCCTCGATGTTATCGAGGTCATCTTCGAGGGTGGCTTTCTTGGTTGAGCTGCTGCCCAACACAAACTCGACGTCGCGGGCGTCAGTATTCGCCCCCCAGTGCATCACGGCAAGGGCAATGCCCATTCTGGAGGCAAGTGCCTCGATGTCGAGATTAAGCTCGATGAGCTGGTTGAGATGGAGTTTGAGGTTCCGAAGGGAGAAGAACATGCCGCTGCTCTTGCCGTTTGTCGAGCCGAGGTAGACCCGCACCAAGCAGTCGTTGTTGGCTGGATCGGCCAGGGCCTTCTGCTTGCCTCGGGGAGCGCAGTACTTCTCGATGAGGAGATGGCGGGTGCTGCGGGGGAGGGGGAGAATTCTTTCGGCAAGGAGGGCGTAGGTTGGAACGGTGCAGATGTTCTCTGCTGCTTTGGTAAGGCCGGGTTCCGCATCCCAAAACTCCGAGTTCTTGGGCGGCACAAATCCAAGCAACTTTGGCACCCGGACTTCTTCGACATGGTACACCCTGTTGAAAAGGCGTGAGATCTTTCGGTGTTGCTGGAAATCATTCCATAGCTCCTGGCTGTTGGGGTCCTTGGCAAGCTTGACAACGACTGATTTACCCTCTTGGGCGAAGATGGCACCGCAGGCGCCGGCACCAATCTTTCGAAAGGAATGGGCCTCATTGGCCTGGGCCCTGTGCTCCCTCTCGGCAGCGGAGGAGGAGGTCGATACCTGGCTGTGGAGGGACAGGGCGTGGTGAAGCTGATGATTGATAGAGGCATCGGCCTCTTGGCGCGGAGGGGTTTTGTCCTTGGGAGGCGACGTAGGGGAGGAGGCTAAAGGATTTACAATGTGATTAGACCTCCAAGAGCCCTACAAGCATGTGAGAAGAGGTTTGCTTACGGATAGTCGAAGCCTCGAGGATCGAGAGCAGATGCAGGCTAGACTCCAAGTCCGCATCTAAAGAAAGAGAAATAGGGTTGGCAATAGTCTCCGACGAGGTAAATAAACGACGGCGGTTTCCTGCTGACTTCATTTTGAGGAGACACTGAAAGTGAAGAGAGAATAGAGAGGTATTTAATTCAAAGAGATCTGAAAGGAAGGTGAAGAGCTTGTAGTTACAAAGTGAGTAGAGTGGCAGTCGAACAAAGCTTGAGTCAGAGCTGATAAGCTGAAGAAAAAAGAAAAGAAGAGGATTCAAGGACTTGGAGGGAGGGATACGCACGTTTTATATTGAGAATAGGAAGAAACTTGCCACCTGGAAATTACGGAAAGAAACAAATAGATGTACAGTGAACGTACCTACAACCAGCTACTTCTTTAGCAACGGCTAAGGTACTTTACATATAAATGGAAGCTACAAGAGGCGTATGCACATGTATGCAGCTGTAGCTTGCAACAACCTACCTCCCGGTCTTGTAAAAGCCCTCGTAGTCCGCAAGCACGGGCTGTACTAAATTACCTACCTATCCTCTTGCCCGGCACATGATAGTACCTCAGTGCTGGTGGAACAAAGGGGAAGGAATTTGACCCTTCCATATACATTAAAATATAAGGTAGCCAAAGGAAGCTATGGAGGTGAGTATTGTACAACCGTTACCAAGTAAATAGGCACATGTGCTGCGACATGCTGTATGTGGAGCCTTATGCCGAATTTATAAGAGAAAGTCCGACGCGGCACGTAATTCCTACCGTAGTCCGAGCTACATTGCAGTAGAAGGCACCAGGTTTCACACATTTAACCTATCCATACACTTGATCGGACCTACTACGGACATGTCAAAAAGAAGAAAATCAAATACCGCAACAGTATAATGAAAAGCGCTTTCGGCCTGCAGGGTGACTCTTACTCATCAAGGTACAGACGCCCCTCCGCATCCCTTTGCCATGTCAAAGATCGGGGAGGTTAGGTACCTTGATTCCAACTGCCTACTGCCGATACTCCCGACCCAGCATTTAACTCAAGAAAGGAACTAGTTGCTTCAGTCGCCAGGTGTAGACCCGATATTAAGACCAGACGTAAAACTGCATGTCAAGTAACAGGTTAGGCCACTTCTACTGTAGAAACTGATGGCCAATCTTACCTACTACAATCTCCTCGAAAAAACTGCCAGGAGAACCTCGAAAAGTGACAACAAGATGCGTCACAGAAATAAGGAACACATAGGTTTAAATCGGACAGATCTCAAGAATTCGAGGGGCGTGGCTGCCGATATGCGAGGCCGGTATCCGGCCATGCATCAATTACCGGTACCCTGATGCACACCTCCAAGTCACTGAGCTTTCCTAAGAACTCTGGGGAAATTGAAAATCAGTGCCAGTGTTAAGCTCAGAGACATTATAAAAGGTGAACGCGGCTTCGCATTCAAGTGGGAGGTGTGAGTGAAGGGATCGAGGCAGGGCTTGCACCAAAAGCAGCGGGTAAAGGTGCAGTGCGAGCTGGGTCCACCCACTTACACGCGATTGACCAATTACCGTACTTCTTTCCCAAGGTTGTCCAATCATAGCACGAGGCCGGGAAATCATGAGCGAAGGAGCGCCGACAGTTGGGAATGAGCAGACGGTTCAGTTTGAAATCTTGAAAGACTGGGCAGCTCGCGGTCGCGGTATATACTTGCCTACCTCTAGAATTCGAGAGGAAAGGATCATAGTCGATCATTTGTGAGAACAGCGTTCAGTTTGGAATAACGGCTCTGATTTGGCGGTTGTCAGTGAAGACAAAAGGAGCCAAGAGCTCAAGCCTCCTCAGGTCCAGCGTTGTCCAGCCTTTGTTCTACCACCCAATCTACCAGATACAAATGGGAGATAACAGAGTTCACTACAAATAATAACTCAACTAAGAACCAAAAATGGTGTAAAGCCGGGCACCGCCACGCATACCCCATCACTTGAAGATATTCCGGAACGAAGAAGTGTGTCTCTTCAATGGATGATCCGGGAGAGAGGGAGGGCTGACTCCATTCTTGTCTTGATCAGTCTTCTGGTTTGTTTGTGACTTCCTCCCACTATCGTACAACGCATCTAACTGTCCGTAATCGCTTTCTGCAATTTGCAGTTGTCGCGGTGGTACCGGAGGCGGCAACTGGGGCGGGCCCCGGGCCGTGGCCTCTACAACTGCATTGCTGCGCGTATCCCCGGCTACATTAGGGGTACTCGCAGGTAGTGGTCTTCGCCGAGGTGTGCTGGATGACCTAGAGATTGGATTTGCAGCCGATTGCGGTTCGTCTTCGTCAGATGTGCCATCGGTGAGATCACCATGTTCGTCTGGTTGCTAAGAGGATTGTCAGGCTGCTGCTACTGCGTTCCAAGGAGTCCGGGTCAATTATACCTCTCTGAGTTCCTTGCGCATTGCCAAACCGGTACAGGCATCTTTCGCCTCTTCAATGGCCTTCCGCTGTGCCGTCAAGGCTTGTCGTTGGTCCCGTGTCTCCTGATTCTCGGCAGCAATGGATTGAACCACCTCACTAGTCATCGCCATGACTTCAGCAGGATTGAAGATGCCATACATGCCTTGCAGAAGATGGCGCTCAACTACTTGCGTGATAACGTTTCGAGTGAATGTTTTCGCAGACAGCTCATAGAAAATCAGCATTTTCTCCAATATCTCCTCGGCCTCTGTGTAAGTCGCTCCAGTTTCAGCAGCCTTGTTTTTCCAGGCCACCAGACGCTCTTGATATTCAAGATCGTAAGGCTGAACCTCGAGGTTCAGGTCTTGTATTAGATGTTCCAGTTCTCGGTCTGCTTCGTCCATCAGCGCCTTCATATGAGAGTCGAGGAAGTGACGGCGCAAAGGTTCTCGCATGCGCTGGGGCCAGATGTAATTGATGACCTCGCGGAGAAAATCGTTGCAGACCGCTCCAACGTTATCCTTGTGCTCTTGTGCTAGTCTAGGCCAAGGCTCCGAATGGCTTTGGAATAGCATGTAAACCGCTCTAGGCGTGGAATCCATGGGAAATTCCGATCCTCGAATTTGATGAAGAAGTCGGCTGACCTCCAGACGAGCATATTCAGACTTGGAGTAGCTCGATGCCGATTGTTTATCGGCAGGAGAGGGATCACTGGAAGCAGAGAGCTTGAACTTGCGGCCGTCAGCTCGGATTCTGGTCGAAAACCGATCGTTTTCCTCGGCGGCACGTGCCCGGAGGTTTTGTGCCGGCGTTCCCTTTGGGTCTGCAGTTACACGAAAAAAATTCTTCTTGGGTGGGTTTTTATAGAAGCCGTGGGCTGCGGGGACAACGAGCTCATTGGAAAAATAAAACAGTTCAATGAGCTCTAAGCGCATTTCATCGGGTGTGTTTTTGGCGGTGCCAAGCGACTTGAGTTCGGCATCACAATCATCCAAGGCCTTCTGAATTTGTCTGCGTAACGCGTTGACATGTCTCCCAATGTGCTGCTGAAGCTGGAGACTTAACCTTTGCTTCAGAGCGCTGGCTCCGCACATGGACGCCGGAAGCGAGCTCCATTTGCCTTTGGAAAAGAAATCCCGCTCAGTCGACCGGCGTTGCTCCGCAGAAGGCCAGGTTTCTCCTTCCGTTCGCGGGCCAGGGTTCAAAAGGACGTACCAGCCCAAACGAAAATGGTTACGCCGGTCGTTATTCTTGACGAGCTCGATGAACTTGTCTTCAAGACCAATGGAGTCAGTAAGATCAGGCTTGGTGAGAACGCCGATAGTGCGGGTACCGTTAGGGTCGAAATGTCGAGCCTTGGTCAGAATGGGAGCCTGGACGTAATCGGAGTTCCCGCCAACGACGGCAAGAATGATGGTACGAGGACTCCGCATGTAGCGATCGGAAAGCGCTTCAATGATACGAATGTCTTCAAGGGACTGGTCCTTGTTGGGATTCCGTACCAAACCAGGTAAATCCACAAGAGTCAACAGTGGCATATCCGGTCCTTTCTTCTCCACCACCAGAATGTCCCGTGCAGCAAACCGTCCTGGAACACCCTTGGGAGCAATGATTTCTGCGGCTCCCATCACCGTAAGATCAAATGGAGAGCTACTGTTGACCAGACGACCAAACTCTAGCAGTTGTTGTTGCTCGCTAGAAGGGCGATTTCTGTCGGGAATGATGGAGACAGTGATGCTGGACTGGGGGGATCTGCGCAATCTGATTTCGGTAGCAAATCTCGTACAAGCGCCAGCTTCGCGGGGGAACGGGATTCCAGTGAGAGCTTCGAGGACAGAGCTTTTGCCAGCCGACTGGTCGCCGACGACCACTATCTGAGGTAATTTGACATTGTCGAGTTGGGCGTATTGCAGTTTCTCGAGCAGGTCAAGCAACTGTCCCTGTTCACCGGCCAGGTCTCGGGCATCGAGAGTTGATTCAAGGGAAGATGACATGACCACCCGGAGAGCATGAGTCGAAAAAGATGTAGTGGATTTGACTGCTTGACTGTAACTATGGAGCGAGCAGAAACAAGACAAAATGTTGAACACTGAGAAACTTGAGCTTGACAACAGTCAAGAAGAAGAAGAAGGAGGAGGAGGAGGGATGTTTGACGACTGACGGATAGTACCCAAGCACAACGCATGTCTCAATCGAGACTTTTGCCTATTCATAGCAGCATGAACGCGTGGGTAAACATGAAGAGAGTGCAATTTGAACATGACTTGGTGACACTTGCCAAAGGACATGGTCATAAGGTGTTACGTAGAAATCATAGCCAGTGCAACCGTGGTGTTGGAGAGCTAGAGGTAGTACTTTCGGTTCGTTCGTTGCGAGAACTGACGGATCGATTAACTGTTCGGCGGAGCCTGCCGTGAGCTGTGGCTGTGCAGAAGCCCTGCAAGGCTGCCACGCGTGGCTGATCACATTCTTGGTCCACTTCAGTTCCTCGTTAGGCGGGTGCGGCGGGACTGAGTGCCCAACGGTGAGTGGATCAAGGAAGCAACGTCACCCCGCATGACGGCGCCCAGCCTCCAGTCGAACCCCCAGTTCACAGCGGTGTCGACCACTCACTGTCATGCCTTCCGCCTTGTCGTCTCCAGTTGATGCTGCCTTGTGCAGAACATGCCGGCGCTATCATGGTGGAAAGTTAGCGCAGGACAACACAACCTGGCACCACTGCGGGCACCACTCTCACGCCTCCAGATCCGCAAAACGAACCCCCCCGGCTGCACTGCTGCATGACCAAATTTCCCATCACACCCGACATCTTAGGTTCAGTTGCGCCTCAGCCTGACAAGAAGATCTTTTCCTCCTCCTCCTCCTCCTCCTCCTCCTCCAGTCCTCCTTCTCCTCCTCTTCCTTCCTCGAATACGATGTGGCTGTACTAGGGTGAACCACATCCCAATGTCGCCCGCGTTTACACGACCACCCGATCCCACTTACGCCTAACTCCCCGCCTGTTCACGCGAACCTCAAAGCACGAATCCGGAGGCTGAAACCGATATCCGATCTAGCGCACGCTCCCGCCTGTGGCCGGCCACAGCACAGCGATTCGCCATGAACTGGATCCTCGAGGCTGGAGATGGCGACCCAGGAGGGTGCGAAGGCGAGGATTATGTTGGCCCGGGAAACAAGGACACCTGGTACCAGTTTATCATCTCGGTCTCTCTGGGCATCTCGGCCTTTCTAGCTTTCTGCGTGAGTCCTTTACATTACCGTTCAAGGCGTCATATCATCATCTGCTAACCTACATGTCCCCAATCTCCAGGCCCTCCGACCACGATGGAAGTCTCTCTACGCTTCGCGAAAGCGGGCGTCCATGGCCGACCCCTCGATCGCTCTCCCTCAACTCCCAGATACCTTCTTCGGATGGATGGGCACCCTATATCGCGTCACCGAGCAGCAGGTCCTCGCCTCGGCCGGCCTTGACGCCTACGTCTTCCTCAACTTCTTCAAGATGGCCATGAAGCTGTTCGTCATCGTCTTCTTCTTCGCCTTGGCCGTACTTGAACCCATCAACCGAGCTTTCCCCGATGACCTCAACACGTCAGAGGTCCCGCCCGCCCAAGTCTTTCGCCAGTATACTTCCCCGTACGGCCACACAACCCTTTACGATGATGACCCCGACCAGCCTGATGACAGTTTCAAAAAGAGCAAGCGCTACCTATGGTCATACCTCGTCTTCACATACTTCTTCACCGGTCTTACGTTATTCTTGATGAATCGCGAGACCTTCAAGGTCCTCCGTGTACGCCAGGACTACCTTGGTACACAATCCACCATCACTGACCGGACCTTCCGTTTGTCAGGGATTCCAAAGGATCTGCGCACAGAAAAAGACATTAAAAATCTGGTAGAGAAGTTGGAAATTGGCAAGGTCGAAAACGTCACCCTGTGCAGGAAGTGGAAAGAGCTGGACGATTTGATGGACAAACGGCAGGCTATCCTCGCCAAGCTAGAGGAGACATGGATCGCTTACTTGGGCCAGAAACCGGTGCAAATAGCGAGGGGTCCGCCTCCAAACACGACTGCTAACGGGGATCTTGAGAATGGCCGCCTCATTCCAGATCTCGGGGATGAGGAAGCGGGCGAGACCGGCCGTCTTCTCGGCAACACCACTTCTGATCTCATCTCGAGCGAGAGACCGCGGCCTCAAACTAGGATTTGGTACGGCTTCCTCCGCCTGCAGAGCCGCAAGACCGATGCTATTGACTACTACACGGAGAAACTCCGTGTCCTGGATGACCAGATTCGTGCCGCCAGGAAGAAGCACTATGAGCCGACCGACCTTGCTTTCGTGACCATGGACTCTATTGCAGCCTGTCAAATGGCAATTCAGGCGCTCATTGACCCCCATCCTGGCCAGTTGCTAACCAAACCAGCCCCTGCGCCATCCGACATCGAATGGAGAAACACGTACGCATCGCGCCTCACCAGACGGGTGCGATCCGTTGCAGTGACGCTCTTCGTCGCGTTCCTCACCGTCGTATGGCTTGTCCCAGTTGCCTTCCTGGCATCTTTCTTGAGCATTTGCACCATTGAGCATTACTTTAAGGGCTTCGCGCAGTGGCTCAAACAATACGACCTTGCCAGAGCACTTGTCCAGACCGGTCTCCCCACAGCCGTTGTGTCGTTGCTCAACGTTGCGGTTCCGTACTTCTACGACTACCTCTCGTACCAACAGGGCATGCTCTCACGCGGCGACGCCGCCCTCTCCACCATCAGCAAGAACTTCTTCTTCACCTTCTTCAACATTTTCCTCATCTTTACCGTCTTTGGCGCCGTCACCTCTATCATCGATGTTCTGCGCGAAAGTCTGAAAGACACCACATACATTGCCTACGCCCTGGCCAGCAAGATCGAAAACCTCGGTGTCTTCTACACCAACTTCATCATGCTCCAAGGTATCGGCCTGTTTCCCTTTCGCCTGCTGCAGTTCGGCAGCGTTTCCCTCTACCCCATCAATCGCCTAGGCGCCAAGACTCCACGCGATTTCGCCCAAATCGTCAGCCCGCCCATGTTCTACTACGGCTTCTACCTCCCCACCGCCCTGCTCGTCTTCATCCTCTGCCTCGTCTACAGCGCCCTGCCACAGGGCTACAAGGTCGTCGGCCTCGGCGTCGCCTACTTCACCCTCGGCTACTTTACCTACAAGTACCAGCTCCTGTATGCCATGGAGCAGCCAGCGCACGCCACCGGTGGCGCCTGGAACATGATCTGCTACCGCATCATGCTCGGCCTACTGGTCTTCCAGCTGACCATGTCGGGCTACCTCGCACTTCGCAAGGCGTTTACCGCCGCTCTGCTCGTCTCCCCGTTGCTAATTATCACGGTCTGGTACGGGTATTCGTTCCGTCGCCACTTTGAGCCGCTCACCAAGTTCATTGCGCTGCGGAGCATCAAGCGCGGCGAGGACATGGGAGAAAATGCGATTTTGGACGAAGATCTAGATGGCGAAGGGGCAGAGACGAGGGAACGCATTAGGAGGGGGAGTACCTTGGATGAAGACAAGGAGAAGGGGGCCAAGTTTGTCAATCCAAACCTTGTGAAACCGTATGTTTTTTCCTCTTATTTTTTTTCATCTCCTTCCCGCCCCAGCTATACATCCTTGCTAACACCCCCAAACAGCCTCGAACAACCCTGGATTTTCAAAGACGCCCCACCACTCCTCTACCCCTCCGCCAGCCTTTCTGATGTAGAAGACCGCTACACAGACGAGGAGCCTAACTCCGGGGGCGGTAGTGACGTCTACTCGGGCTCTCGACGTCCCACTCGCAACGCTAACGGACTTCGCGTCGAGACTTCGCGCGGTAGTTCGCAGAGTCGCGCAGACACTGGTGGTGGTTATGCAGACCTATTAGGCGCGGATATGTACACCGGCCTTGGTAGGGGAGGAGAGAGAACGCCCCGGACTCCGGCTGCTGACACGCCGAGGAGTAACGCTTCGAGTGCGGCAAGTCTTGGTGATACCCATATATGGAGGGACGGGTTCTGAAACTGAACTAGAAAAGAGAGAAAAGATGATGATGAAAGAAAAAGGAGGGCGTTGCTGTATTCCATCGGATTTTTTTTTTGGTGTTGTCGTTGTTGCAGCTCGCTGCTGCTGATGGTCATTGTACTGTTTCTCTCTCTCTTTTTTTTTTTTTTTTTTTTTTTTTTTTTTTTTTTTTTGTTCTCTCCTGCCTTTTTGGTTGGTTCTGGGTCGTTGGGGCGGCGTAGTTGTCACTTTTTGTTTTGTTCCTTTTTTTTTCGCTTTAGACATGAGATATGAGAAACATACATCATTCTTACACAAAAGCTCTCCATATGGGCGTGGGTGTTATATACCATTTACACATTGTAGAACATTGCTATCGATCAAATAAACTAGATGGGCTGGTGGTCGTCGAAATGCCCAAAGTGGAATACTTCCTTGTTTACATACTTCCATTCGTCGAAGATGGTCCTTTGGGTGTCTTATACCTAATATTCATTGGGATGCAAAGCGCCGTGAATACCGCTAAGCTTAATGGTGTCTTGCTGTAACGTGCCATGTGTTGGGGCTACTCGCCGCGGATGTCAAACTCACTGCACAAGAAAGCGCTCATGTCATTTTGCAATTTTCTTTTTAATTCGACAGCTACATCTACAAACTATTTCCCACTCGTCCTTGTATTCGGAACAAAGTGTTCACAAGTGAGCAAGTAATTTCCGACTGATATCCGGCAACCTTTGACCTTCAAACTGTTCGAACCCCTTTCACCTTCCTGGACTAATCTTCCTTCCTCCGCTTCTGTCTTCCTTCATGTTCTGCATCACTCTCGGCTCCAGCATCTCCTCCTTCCTCGCCCCCATCATTCTCAGCAGCAGGCCGCTTCCGTCCACTTTGACTAACGTCCATAACCTTATCAGCTTCTTCGGGACGGCCTTCACCGACCTCTCCAGCGTTTTCATCAACTTCTTCCGCCTCACCGTCTTCTGCTCCCTCCTCAACACCAAACCACCTAAGCGTGAACTCGGTCTGCAATCTCCGAAGGTACGAACCCAAGGCGGCATCATCCATGGTCGAGTCGAGGGCTTGTTTCATAACAACAGGCAAAGCTAGCGTGAGCTTTCTTCGTCTAGCCTCCCTTCCCTTTTCTCCACTCTGCGGTGGCCTTTGACCCTCACGCAAGGCTCTCAAAACCTCCTCAGCATTGTCCACTATGGATCCAGGAAGAACGCAGCGCGCTAGTTCGATGCCGTAGTCCTCATTCTGCACGGGACCTCCGGCGAGAGTGTGCGGCAGTGTGATCTGGGTGATTTGGCCTACTGCTTGGCTTTGGCCTTGAAAATGAACGTTCAAGACATCTCTCGGATAGATTTTGTTCAAAAGTTGAGCTAGTACGACTGGGATTAGCGGTGAATCAACGAAGAGAGACTCCATTTTGAACCTACGGATACGAGTGAAGTGCGTTGCAAAAAAGACACGTGGTTTCATCTTGATTAACTTCTCGATGATAGCGATGGCGAGGGCCTGACCGTCTTTTGGAGAAGTTCCCCGGCCAAGCTCGTCCATGATGATCATGCTTTGTGCTGTGGCTTGTCTAGACATCCCATTAGATCATTTACTCTGAGCTTTTGTAAGGGAGGAAAGGTTACCTCAAGATGACATTCGTCTCCCTCATCTCCACACCAAATGTTCCCAGGTTGTTCTCAGGCGCATCGTCCGTGGAGACTCTAGCAAATACTCTGTCACAGATGGAAATGGACGCAAATTGCGCAGGGACGAAGGATCCCATCTGTGCCATTATTTGAATGAGGGCAACCGATCGGATGAACGTGCTCTTGCCGCTCATGTTACCGCCGGTGATCACCTGGAAACGTCCGGATTGATCACCAGAATAAACGTCGTTGGCAACATAGTGGTTTGTCCGTGCCTCGACAATTGCATGCCTCGCCTGTTTTATGACCATGCTATCAGTGATCATGGGTCGAACGTAGTCCTGGGTAGTGGCAGCCTGTGTAAATGAGCAAAGCATATCGAGCAATGCAATAGCATCGCTGATATCGAACATGAGACTCGAATGCTCTTGAAGTCTCCCTTTGAGCTCGATAACCAATCTATCGCTCTGCATCGTTGCAATGTCTGCCTGGAGCTGAATAGCTCTGCTCCTCTGGAGAAGCTCTGTGGTCTGGCATTTGAGATGCTTTTTATCCCTAGTGCCGTTAATCATATCGAGACCGGCAATCGAGACCTGCTTCCAGTGGCTGACTTCGCCGGAATTCCCCTTTTGAAAGTCGGATTGAGGTTGTATTTCACGTTCGACATCCGAGTAATCAAACCTGAGCCAATACCGCCGGTTGCTGTCCATGTACAAGTTTGCACGAGTTCCCAAAACCTCTAAGCTGCGTCAGTGATGATAATCTTGATGCAGGGAGATTGACCTACCATTGAACTGGTTGTCTAGCATATCAAAATACTCATTGAGGTCATTCGTAAGAGCTGTGAATGACCTGCGTGCTTTTCCAAGAACGGAATTACGCACAGCCTGCCGAATAACTATTAGCCCCGTAAACGAAAACCAAGCAGAGATGACTTACTCTGACGGCCCACATCCGATTGTTCCTCAACTCTATTGGCTTTTTGCTGTAGGTGGCATCATCCTCTATCATCTCTTCCATGGCCCTTTGAACGGGCTCAGTGTGCTCTGGTGCAAACCTATCCCTGATCCATCTCAATAGACGGCTTTTGCACCCAGCTGCTTCAAGTATACCATGCAATGCGTCAATGCCACTCAGATACTTCTTCAGCATGAGTATGGAGTTCAGCTCCTGTTCCGCTTTGGTAAGCTCCGCATGGGTTGGTAGGAGTAGGCCTTGATTTGTACATCCTGGAACGCCCTCTTCCAGAGGCTGCCGTGGGTTGGGTTGTTCCTGGCTGATCTTTGAAAGAATTAGCATGCTAGAGGGACTGAGAGTGCTAAAAGCAACTTACCCATACGATGACGCGCTCAAAGTCGATTCGAACAAGCTCTTCGAGTGCTTTGCGCAACTCACGAAAAAGTTCTTCGTTAGTAGACAACTCCTCAACTGATTCATACCGTTCTATAACCTCTTCCTTGTTTGTACTCGGCTGTAAGAGGTTTGTGCGTAGCAAGCGGTGTCCTTGGGGGGTTTTGGTACTGTTGAGTATACCGAAAAGCGTCGAGTTCTTTGCAGTGGCTCGTCGTGTATTTTGAAGCAGCTCCAACGAGGCAACGGTGGTGCGGTCAATACCCATGGTGTTGAGTGGCTGGATATACCTGATTCGTAACGCGTTGCTGGCAAAATGAATGTTCAGCTCGTTCTGTACATACTTCATTACCTTGATATAGTTAGCCAACAGTCTTATCTCCACGATGACGCCGATAACTTACAGCAGAAAAGGCACAAGGAGTGTAGAAGTTGTTCTCAAGGTCTGACTTGAGAGCAATCACATGATCCCGAAGTGCAAAACGCTCAATCATCCTGAGCCCTTCTGCCTCACTCCAATGTTCCCTTCCCCAAAGCACTATGGGGACTGCTGGGAAGTCTTGCTCCAGACAAGAAATGAGTAAAGACTTGCTGCTATTGGTGGTGACGCTGTTGACGACAAGGAACTTTTCCGGCTTTGACGACATCTTCCACAATGTGTCTCCCAGACGCTGATACAAGTACTTGTCATCGTTCAGAATTCTGGCTAAATCCACTTGTCCCGTAGTGATATTGATGACGGCAATGCCAACCACTTCCGCAGAGCGACTCTCTGATATAGCACAGATGACGTGATCGTTTTCTTCAGTACTGACGGTTGGGGCCGATTCTTTCTGTGGAGTTATGATTGAAGAGGAGCCAACTAAGCGGTGTCTTTTCTCAAGGCTTGACTCTTCAGCATCTGAGTCGGAATCGGAGTCACTCAAGACAGGCGTGGGCAAGGTTGATCTGGTGCTCATTGCTTGAGTCTTGCTAATGCGATCGTACAATGAGGTGCGTGGTAGGCGTAATGTAGTCTCAGAGGTGTCTCGTTGAGAAAACGAGTTGGATGTACTGCTCCGAGAGCTTGAATGAGACATCACAGGTGAACTCATCTCTCGAGAGCCGGGAGTCGTGCCGGAACACTCCTTCATGTCCCTTAGAGGAGCTCTGCTCGAGTACTTGGCTCTGAGAATACTTGCGCCGCGGCCATTTCCCTGTTCTTCTCCCCTATACCGATGATAGGAAGACGAGCTTGTGGTACCAAGGGGAGATGGGTGTACATTTTGCACACTGCGTGTTCTGGGGATGTCGCGACGCGCACCCATATTTGAGCGTCGTGACTTCACAGGAGTAGAATTTTGTGTGCTCGTGCTGGCTGGCCGGCTTAGCGGTAACCGTCTGTGTTGGCGTCCATTATGGGTTCTGGGAGAGCTTGAAGCTGAAGTATTGCCAAAGTAAGGGGAGCTGCAAAGATCTCTTCTAGGCTCTTCTCTCATTGATGAGCTTTCGGTGATACGGCGCTGGGGCGTGATGTGTGCTGGTCCTGATCCAGGACCCCAAGATTTTGTTGCTGTGATGTTCTCAAAAGCAAGATATGGGTAACTCGCTCCCGCGAAGTTTCCGTTGGACCTCGGGTTATAGCTGTGCTCGGGGCCATACCCGGGTTGATAGCTGAATTCAGGCTTACGGGGATCGGAGATGGGAGTGTGGGGAGCGTAGGTGTTGACGGGGTGCAAGGCGTAGTTGCCTGTCACATAGAAGTTAGCTCCTTGCCACTAGTTTTCTTCATTTGATGGGTTTGACCCTTGACTTGCTGTCGTACCATGGGTATCAGGCAAGTAGCGCTCATGACTCTGGGAAACAGGGTCTCCGTGCGGGACCTGCCTGCCTCTAGGATCCTGCCAGCTATACTGGGCGGGAGGGCAAGTTGGCAGCTGTGGATATCGGAGCGGCTCTGGGATCATAGTTGTATGAAGGGGCGGCCTGGACTCGATAACAACATCATCCATGAATGCTGATCCTCTTGCAAAGGCTTGATGGCGTGGCTCGCTTCCGATGGCAGCACCGGACAAGGCTCTCCTGCGGTAGTCGTCGGACAGATGGCGGGGAAACCGACCCTGGTGCGCGTGGAAGTCTTCTCCCATGGCGCCGGAATTAATGGGACTGCTGTCAATAGGTCAAGGTGAGGGCAAAGGGGAGTTGTTCAGTTGTTTTGTGACTGGTTGTTGACCTTTGAGTGAGAATCTGGGGAAAGTGTTGCGACGATGAACGCGTCTTGGACTGGGAAGAGCGCAAAGTCAACACTGCCATGAATTGGAAGCAGAGGGGAAATCCAGCGTATGGCGCATAACGTAGTTTTCCTAAGTGCGGGTAAGGAAGGTGGATGGAAGGAAGGAGCGCCCGGGTTGGTTCAACTTTGTGCTTTCGATGCTCCCGTCTACCTAACTTTATGTGCCTTCCTAGAATTCCACTTCATGAACCTATGGCACACCAAAAAAGAGGGCCAAAAGGACACGCCTGCATTCGCTCCTTCCTCTCAGTACCCATGTAATGAACTGATGTCCAGCTGACTTCTTGTAATGAAACCACTGCAATGATCATAATCCTCCACCTCCACCTCTACTGGTCCCGTCTTGTCGGCAACTTCTTGTTCGGTATGGCTCGCTGACATGATGGGAAACTGACATGACAGCTCAGTTCAGAATAGACATCGCCAGACCGAGTTCATCTTTCAATGTCCCTTCAAATCTCCTTGACGAAGCCTACCTCAACCAGACGATCCATCGCCAACTGCAGATTCGCAATCTTCGCCCGGGTGTTGTCCCTGATCCACAAGAACACCGACAACATAAGCCTTCGAGCAATCGGTGCACCCGTCTTGATTCGCATCTGTTCCTTTCCAACCACGTACAGAATCTTGGAAGCATACGCACGGTCAAGACGAGCCAATTCTGCCGCCGCCTCTTCATCGCGGAGCTCGACGGGTAGTAGTACACTATCAGGACCCGATGCCCCTGACGATTCTGTCCGGTGAGAAGTCTCCCCCTTTGCGGCCTCCTGTTCCCCTTCGCAGTCCGTATCCTCGCCCGTCCTCAACTTCTCTAACGCTCTCATTCTCTCTGTAGCCTGTCTCACTACAAACCGCCTGATTTGTTCGTAGATCAAAGCCGCCAAGTCAGGACTTATCACCTGATCCATGAAACCATGCTTGATCACCAGCCTATAACACCCCGGCACCGCAGTAAAATGCGACACAGCATACCGCTCCTCGGGCAACACCGTCGGCGCCTCAACTGGATGCAGATGGAAGAACACCGCTACCTCCGGAATCGCGACAAACTTGGTCACATAGTGCGTGAACACCGCAGGCGTCATCACGCCTGTCTTGTCGAAGAAGATGCCAAACCCACGAAGTGAACTGAGCGGGTCGCCGCCCCATACTGGTTGCAACCGTAGCCGACCACCCTCATTTTTGTCCTTGACGATAAGATGCGACGGCTTGAACCGGTCTTCGGCCTCGGCCCGCCACTGGTTCTCCTTGCCGAAGCGCCACAGAAGAAACAGCGAGGTGAGAATACCGGAAAGCGTGAGCGTAAACCAGGCGCCCTCGGGGACCTTGATTAGTGCCGCCGAGAGGTACAATCCGTCGACGGAGGCAAAGACCAGCCAGGGAACGAAAACCAGGAAGGGCGAGAGCTTCCACACAATGAGGGAAACAAGAGTGACCATGCAGGTGTCGAAGAAGGTGACAAACATGACGCAGACGCCGTAGGCATTGCCGAGCTTGACGGTGTCGCCGTAGACAGCCGTGACGAGAATTGCGCCGAGCATAAGTAGCCAGTTCACAAAGGGCACGTAGATCTGCCCGTGGAAGGTCTGTGAGGTGTGCACCACTTTGACTTGCGGACAGTAGGAAAGCTTCATGATCTGACTGATGAGCTGGAAGGTTGCCGTAATCATGGCTTGGCTGGCTACTATGGCAGCAAGAATGGCGATGACCAGACTTGGGTAAAGGGTTCCTGGAGGAGTTGCGTTGAAGAAAGGGTTCGTGTAGGCGTCCGGGTGGTGACTGATGTAGGCTGCTTGTCCGATATATGCCAACAGCAAGCAGGGGTAGGTGTAGCACATCCAGCTCAGTTGAATGGCATGAAGACTAAAGGCTCCTAGGTCGGCAAACAAAGCTTCGACGCCAGTGAAGGACAGAAGAACACCGCCGAGCATCTTCCAAGCGCGCGTTTTGTGCTCGATAAAGAACTGAAAGGCAAAGTAGGGGCTGAAAGCCTTCAGGACCGTCCAGTCAAATGTGACCAGGTTGTAGATGCCAAAGGAAAAGTTTAACCCTAGCCAGACGATGACGATGGGCGCAAATGTGGTTGCAATTTTTGATGTACCGAGTGGCTGGATCAGAAACAGAAGGACCAGGATGCCGCACGTTGTGCCGGTGACGGTGGACTTTGAAATATCAGGCTTGACAACGGATAATCCCTGGACGGCTCCGAGGACCGACTGAGCCGGGGTCAAGACGCCGTCGGACATGACCATGGAGACGGCAAGGACGCCAATGATTTTGAGCAAAACGTGGGTGAACCTGCTCCCCTCGAGTTTGGCGCGCAAACTGCGGGTAGGGGGTTTGAGCTCGTTGGTTAGATGTCTTTCCATCCGCACAGTCACTTCTTCTCGCGGGTCGCGCTCGGTGATGTTGGCCTGCATTTGTTAGCAACCGCCTCCCCGGGATTATGATCAAAACGGAGTCGGGAGATGAAGAAGGCACGGCTTCCTTTAGTATACTTACAAATCTGGTAAGCAACGAATAGCAGCTAAAGGTACCACCTTCGCCCTCATTATCCGCATGAAGAATGACAAAGATGTACTTGAACGTGACGAGGATGGTGATGGACCAAATGACAACCGAGAGAACTTGGAGTAAATCTCTGTGGGTGGGTGGAGCAGTGAACGTTGACGAGAACACGTAGAGCGGACTGTGCCAGAGACATAGGGGTGGTTAGATCGTCATCGACAGGGTGAACAAGAAAAGAAAAAAAGGTATCTGGGCGCATCACTCACCTCGTTCCGATATCTCCATAGATCACACCCACAGATTGGTAGGCCAACCAAAGCAAAGTTCGTCCCTTAAACACCTGCTTCTTCTTCTCATATCCACCCCGCCAATCATCTCCCTCTTCGATATCAAGATGCGACTGTGACGTGCCATTGTCGTGAGAAGAGCGACTATCAGCCGGTCTTTTCCCGCGAGAGATGATGCTGCGAGGGTTGAAAACTCCTCCGACTAGCTCGGGGCGGTGGCAGCTGGACATGGAGCCGCCTCTCGAACGAAAGTTCACGCCGGTTGAGACACCGGTTGCAGGTTCTCGGTCTCGGTCGGGATCATTGGTGTCTTTAGGGGGGAAGGATGGTTCTTCGATTCTGATGGTCGTGTTGGTGGGACCCGAGCTTGGTTTGGGGGCTGCTGTAGTGTCGTTGTCCATCTTTTTTTAGGACTGAAGAGATGGAAGTGAAGTCAATTGAGATGGAAAGAGACGTGCCGTAAGGGACGTAAGTAAGGGGGGACCCTGCAAAGGATCTGGATACACCTAGATAGATCGATGAGTGTAGGTAGGTAGGTAGGCAGGTATGGAGAAAAGAACCAAGCGCAGGCGATGGAAAGCACGACCACCACCCACACACAACAAAGAATTCGAAAAGCAAAAGAGACGGGAGTTCTACTGTTCGCTTAAAGGGCCCTCACAAGTTGAAGCAGCTCGATACAGCTCCCTCGG
Source organism: Neurospora hispaniola (assembly GCF_033458365.1). NCBI lineage: Eukaryota > Fungi > Ascomycota > Sordariomycetes > Sordariales > Sordariaceae > Neurospora > Neurospora hispaniola. The sequence continues at coordinate 2,872,035 of NW_026944407.1, read as the reverse complement.
CCGGTTATATAGTCGGGGATCACTCGTATCTGGTGGAAGGATGGCAAAAACGAAGAATAAGAGGCCAACCAGTCCCGCCAACAGGGAGAGGCTCCCGTCAAACCCTGTCATCCTCTGTGGACTCGAGCCGACGTCCAGTCTTTGAGGAGCGATAAGCGTTATGCTCGAAAAAGCTAGCCTGGCCGGCCGGTTTGGAGGTAAGGTAGGTAGGTAGTAGGCAGGTAGCTAAGGCAGGGATGATAAGAGGAGGTCCGGCCGTCGTCGTGAGGGGGGCGCACAAGGCAGGGTATCGATCGGACAGGGATATCAGCGCCGGATATTCGTGGTATTGTGAAACGCCTCTCTTTTTTCTTTTTCTTTTTTTTTTTTTTTTTGTTGCATGGGGTAGTGAGAAGGGCAACTTGCCCGCATTTGGGGAGATTCCAGTTCCCGGTCCCGACCTAACCAGGGCATTTGACAGCTGACATGACAGACGGCAGACTGACTGTCTGACGCAAAGCAGCTGTGAAAGCCCCGGAACCGCATACCTACTGAGTGAGCATGCATAAAGCAATAACACTTCTTGAGCAATGAGGCTGGGCCTAAGCTTGTGCTTGGGCTATGGGTTCACTGCAGAGGGCTGCACTGGACTGCACCCCACTGGATGGTGCACGGCCTGGTGATGACGGTGGAAGAAATAATGCCTGCTGGGCGTGCGTTGGAGTTGGCAAGCGACCTTGTCGATTTAACAGCGAGGTGTAAGTCAAGAACATACATGTAGTGTATCCTAAAAAAACAGTTGGACATGGGATGAATGATGGTCCATTCACAGCAAAGCCGCCTGGCATGATGCCAGATGCCACAAGATACAAGCAGACGGGTAAAAGTCAACCTGATATTAGCATTCCAAACACCACCTACACTTCCAGATCAGGCATACCGAAACTTCAACCACTCGGGGGCAAGGAAAAGAGGTGGAGGCATAGCTTTGAGCCCCCCCACTCAACTTCCATCCTGTCGTACTGGACTCGAGACCCGAGGAAGGAGACTTGGAGCAGGGGATCTGGCTACCTCTATGCTCACAGTCCAAGGAAGCCGGGAACAAGACTGTATTGAACCTCCCACCAAAGATGATGAGTTCTTGTTCGTCGGCGTTCATCTCGTTTACCCCATTCATCCCACTTCTGGTCCACCGTATCACCAGCCCTCGATGCCAACCACTCCATACCCATCATGCTGGGTGAAGTCCTCGAGCTCGAGCTCTCAGCCCGGACTGCAATATTCCTTTGCGACGATCCTGCTTCAACACAGCATTGGACATGTGCGTGGAGCTTAGGTAGGTACCTATCTGATCTTTTGATGTGCAAGTCTGGTATTTTGCATTGTGTAGTTGCATCAGCAGCACTGCCACTCACTCCATCGAATTTCTTCGAGTTTCCTAACAAGGAGTAGCACGTGGGCTGGCTGGATGGATGGTCTTGTTGAAAGGGCTGGACTAGATGGGAAGAAGAGGGACTGGAACTTTCCGGTCCGGGAGGCCTCCTCACTCTCTCTTGTCAGGACCGGCCGGGATTGAGCGTGGGTGATGGCAGTGACCCGCGGTTGAAACAAGGAGCAGAAAACAGAGAAAAATCGCGCGTACACTACACACTGTAGGCGGCTCAACTTCCCAGTGTCGGATTCATGAAGCGGTGGAACGTGATTGGTTGGGGGTAACCGACATCTCGCTTCAGTTCGTTTGGGGCGTGCGTGCGACTTTGCGACTGTGCAAAAGCAGAGGTCCAGATCCCGGAACTCTTATATGCAATGGAACGAAGCGACGGTGAGGAGACGGATAGGATCCAAGAGGGCCGACTGGATGGCAGGATCGCGGACGTGGAGGTGTCTGACCTGGTGGGGGTGAGACCTTCAGTCATCAAGAAGATAGTCATCGCTGGAGGGCCTTTGAGCGCTGACGGAATTGTACGAAAGGGAAAGAAAGACCACAAAGGAATTACATATCGTCAAGTATCGTTTGGTGTTGTTCGCTCCAAGGAGTGACATTGAAATAAGGTTGTTTCGCCAAGATTTGGTCAAGGCGTACGGAATGGTGGTCTCCACCCACCCACCCACCCCCTAGATCGACCCCCCGACCATCGTTCCCGGCCTGGGCGCTTTAGGCGCTTCCCCTCGCATGTCATCCTTTGTGTGCGGGGAAGCTTCTGACATTTTTGCTTTTTTTACGTTATTTATTTGAAAACAATTCGCGACATCAATTTTGAACGATTTGCACAGCCTCAAGCCATACCTTAGCTTGCTCTTTCTATCTTCATCTCCTCATGCCTTTGTAATACACCTCTAGTGGTCTGACATTGTTCAGATAAGACGGAGGCACATCATGTCACACGCGACCAGACAACCATTGGAGCTAAGAGCCGAAAAAAGGGCAGTCGTAAATATTTGCAAAGACCACTCACAAAGCCTCCAGCTTGGAAGCCCGCCTTTTATCTTCCCACATGCACCGCGATTACTCTAACGTGTTTCGGTGAGTTCCCTTTAGACATGTGATGTCCTTTCTCGCAAGCTCCTCCCTTTGGTACCAACCTGCATGTTACCAGGTGCATCACGCAAACCCCCTTAAGGCAATGTTCACTGTGCTTCGAGCGCCTAGATCGCAATACCGATTAGATGTACGACGACCTTTGCAAGAAAGGGCTCAAAATTTTGTCCCCTGTCATATGTGCCATATCAAGTCGAAGCAGGCGTTGCGCTGTATCGTCTTGCCATTCTACCTCTATGCCATCCCCCAGGAAAACCCCTCCCAGCTAGTCTTCTAATCCATCTGGTCAACGGCCTGCGCCTCCTTACCCTTACCCTCATCAGAACGAGCCTTCTCCGCACTCTCTGCCTTCTTTCCATCCTCCTCAGTAACCGCAAAGCGCCAGCCGAGCTTATCCTCGATCTTTCCGAGCTGAATTCCCTTAAGCTGGGAGAGAAGCTTAAGGCAAAGGTCCCCGGCGTCCTCCTGGTTATCAGGGAGGTAGGTGACTGTTTCCTCTTCGGCCTCTTTGTTGAAGGAGACACGAGCGTGCTCTTGGGTAGCACTGCTGGAAGCGAGTGACTGGGGAGATGACGTCTTGACGCGTCTGGTGATTGAGCGAATGGGGACGAGAGCGGCGGCGGTACCAGCGGCCATGACCTCGGAGAAGGAGGGGAGTTCAGAGTACTTGATCTGTGTGGGTGGTAAAATAGGGTGTTAGCAACTGATCCGATCCAGATATCCGGTTGAGATCCATGGGAAAGAATATCTCCGACTGTTGTGGAACACTCCTTCCGTTCGGCAGTCATTCTCCGGTAAAAAGGAAGGTATTAGCAAGGTTGAGGTAGTAAGGCACCCAAGGCCTGGACCCTACACCAAGGATGCCCTCCGTTGCACTTTGCTTTCGGCTTGCATCTGAAATCGAAGCCTCCACCACTCCCAGGTCCCTGGTCCGATCTTGGCACCATGCCGTGATCACAAAACACCAAGGACAAAACCGGGCAGAGGTCGGCATAGACACAAGGTAGAGGTAAGAAGGGAAATAGAAAGCAGCAGACAGAAATCACTTACCGGTCTCTTCTCCACCTTCCAGCCAAAGCTCCTGCCAATCTCCTGGATACTGTCGCTTGTGACACTATCAATCACGGCCTTGGAGCTGGGCACAACAACAGTAACGTCATCCTCTCCCCCATCGCCACGAAGAACGCCAATGAACCCACTAGTGCTAAACTCGTCGACCTCCTCGTGCCTAGCACTATCCAGATGGAGGGTGATATCATAGCCCTCCTTGCGGGCCTTGTCACTCCAGCGGAGCACAGGCGCATAGTTGCCACCAACCTTGGCGCTACCGGTACCGTTGGGCGCGGCACGGTCAAACTCCTCCAGGATGAGCGCCTTGACGGGGTGAGTACCATGGTACACGCCCGTAGGGATAACAAAGACGGAGAAGAGATACTCCTCGGGCGGGCTGAGACCGAGCTGCGCGGAGCTTCCAAAGATCTGAGGGCGGATGTAGAGGGCCGCGCCCGTCTCGTGGGGTGGGACGAACTCGGCGTTGAGAGCCACGGCCGCTTTCACGGCATCAATGAACAAGTCGACCGGCACGGGCGGAATGCTGATGTACTCGGCCGAGTGCTGCATGCGGCTCGCGTTCTTGTCGGCGCGGAAAATGGCAATCGAGTCGTTGCCGGGAAGACGGAAGGCCTTGAGCCCTTCGTACGCTTGCTGGCCGTAGTTGAGGGCGGGCGCCATACCGTGCATACGCAAGTAGGGGTCGCTGACGAACTTGAGCGGGGACCATTTTCCCGTCTTGACGGAGTAGGAAGACTCGATATGACCGTTGACTGTGAAGTGAAAATGGTTAGACGTTAGCGGACTGTTGCTTTTTTCGTGTTACGCGTAGTCGCGGAGATTGGCCCATTGTATTCTCTCGTCCAACCCATGGATACATTGGAACATGGATGGCCGCAGGCGACTAGATGTGTAGAGGTAGAAGGGATCTGGCAGAAGAGATGCAGGGACTCGAGTCTATTCGACTACCCACCTTCGCGGACCTTGAATCCGACGTTGGACCAGTCGATGGTGCTGACCGGAGGAGGAGGGAAGTTCGCCATGGCGCGGATCTTTTTTTCGGAACTAGAACTGGTCTACAGCGAATATTGTTGAAGAGGTTGCACGTATTCTGGTCAACAGTTTCTGGGGATGATTCTTTGTCAGCTTCGGGAATGTTAAAAGTAGGTACCTACCAGTCTTGACCCCTCAGCTGGCCACCCCCCTCAACTGGCCACATCCCCAGCCATAACCAGTAGTCGGATAACATTGAAAATTGGCCATTTTTGCAGCGATTTCAACCATTTGAAATGTTTATTGACTAATCCTGATGCTCATGAATGGTCTGGAGTATTGACTCAACAGCTCTCTCGATGGGTTGTAGTGATGACGACGTCGTCGTTACCGTAGCAACCCGCTGGCGCTTGGGGGCTTGCTTTGAGGCTTCACGAGCCTCGATTATACTCTCTACACGTGCAAATTTATCATTACCCCCTTCTTTAACCTTCCTTTTACCCCGTGGCTTGAGTGACTCCAGCTTGGTCTGTAAATATTGAAGCTGGTGATCTTTAGCGGCGAGCTCAGCGTTCTTATCATCAAGCGCCTTGGCTGCTTTGGTGTAAATAGTCCGGATATCACGGTCAACAGCAGCTAACTTGTTGTGAATGCTTCCCAACATATCCCTGGACTTCTGGGGAGTCTTGAAAATGTGGTTGACCTCAGATATTTCGTTTCTGGGTGGCGTTTTGGGTGGTGATGGCTGGAGAGGGAGGGCACTGTCATTGATGACAGCGTCGGGGTCGTCAAGCACAACAGATCTGTTCATTGGCCATATACCAGTCTTTTTGAACCCTGATCTGAGGTTTCTGGAGCTCACGCCTTGTCGTGATGCTTCCTGATAACACTGGAGGAACCGTTGTTTATTTACTGGTGCAGATGCTGGAAAGCTAGCGTAATCCTTTGTTGAATCTCTAAAATATAACTTGACGGCGGCAAATACGGATTTATCGAGTGGTTGAGTCTTATGAGAAGTATGGGGAGGTAAAAAGAGTAGTTGAACGTTGTGTTGAAATGCCTCAACGAGAAAATCGTCAGATAGATGACTCGAGTGCTCATCGAGAATCAAGAGACGCCAGCCATCAACCTGGGTCTCAGGAAGGTAAACCTCCTTCAACCAGCGTAAAGCAATCTCTGAATTGCTCCATCCAGTCAATGTACTATCGTATTTCCAGCTCTTGAGCTCATCGTCCATATCGTCAGGGAACCACTGTCCCTGGAGGTTGGTACCAGAAAAGATGACAACGGGAGTCAACCTCTTGCCCTCAGCGGTCCCACACTCGATAATGGATACCCAAGCGGTTGCGTCGGTCGTTGTTACGTATGCCTTCTTCGTCAGGGTAGACCCAAGCACTTTGCCATCCTTAGATTCCAACTCTTGAAGACCATGTTCATCCATATTCGATATATTGGCTGGGATAATACCCTTGTCGCGAATCTGGACTTCCAGAAGGTCGAAGAACTTCGTGAAGGCTTCCCGGGTAGACCCTCTAACTCTCGCTGACTCGAGCGGCTTCGAAAGCTTGGTCTTGATATTGGGGTTGCGCTTCAGGAATCGGTCTACCCAACGGGCGCCCAGCTTGTCATAGTCGCCTCCTCTTTTCAATATCGACGACGCGAATCCTGACACCTGACGACGGTTGGGAGCACGGCCGGCCTTCTCCTCATTCAATATCCATCTGCAGATGAAGGATTCTTGCGTTGGCGATAGCTTCTGGTGGGGGATTTTGACGTCGCGTTTGGTAGGAATGCCTTTGACACGGTTGCCGAGGGTAGACCGTGGAATCCCATACTTCTTCGCTGCTGCGCGCTGGGAAAGTCCGTCGCGAATAGCCTCAAGCGCTTCTTCAATCAAAGGCGAGCTCATTGCAGTAGAAACGAACGCGATCGGGCTTGATTTGATGCAATTGTGGTTGTTGGGAGAAGCAGGGTGGTGATGTTGCATGAGGGGAAACAGCGGTGTGGATGTGGCCAGTTGAGGGGGGTGGCCAGCTGAGGGGTCAAGACTGGTAGAGGTAGAAGACAAGTAGAGTGGCGCAAGATTGTCAGATGAATCTCAGAACAGTTCAGGCGATGTATATCTTTGTGCAACATGGATAAATAATACCAAATTTCCCTCAGACGAACCGCAACAATTTGCAGGCCTAACTCGAAGAAGCACGTAACTGACCTGTACCGCTAACACTTTGGAATTATCAAGTCTATCTGCTCAGAACTTGTTTAGAGTACGAAAAGAAGGCCAAAAAAAAAAAAGAGAGACAAACGGTCATTCAGTCATCGAGGTTCCCAAGGATCCTGCGGCTCTCCGATATACGGCCGAGACGCATGCATCAATGCCGGACGCCCGATATCGTTGCCGTAGGTACGTGTAAGTTGACAGGGGTTGATTGATGACACAGCACTTTACTGCCCCGCCATTTCTTCACCTGCCCTGCCCCGCACTAAGCATCATAGCCCAGGGGCATTCCGCAGTGGGAGGTCAGGGATGCTGTCCTTTATGAACAATACAGCTAGGTAGCAACGAAGATGTGGACAGTTCTGGGGAAGTGATGTCATCGTCACCATCGCGACATTTCCCTCAATGACCGTCTATATTCTCTCTTCCTTATATGACCGAGACGGGAGTTTTGAGGCTGGAAGTAGTATTAATAGGTACATATAAGCATTGCATCGTACGACGGGGCAAGTACGCGAGCGAGTGCCTAGTCTTCGAAATACATCGAATGCAACGCCCAGCGTGCAGTCCTACATACACCTCTCTCACTTGCTCTCTACCTCTATAGTAGTGTCCACACACATCATGTCAAATTGCTGTTTGTGACAACCTCGACCGGACAACCGTACCGACAATACTGTGAGTAATATCTGATTCATATGTTTGCGGCTTGTCTCGACGCATATCACAAATACGTTCAAGTTATCTCGACAAGAAAACACAAACAGACGAAAAAAGAGAAGCCGTATAAGAAACCGATGAACCATGCCAGCGCCTGGCTAGGTACCTTATTCTATATATATATACTACCTTGTGGTGCAGTGTAAGAATGATCATGATGCGCCCCATTTTCCGTTTCCCATAATCCCATGCTTTCCATACCACGTGTCATTGTTGCCGTAAAAGAAGAAAGAGAATCACCACCATACATGTATACACCGCCGCCCATTGTCGTGTTCGTCAAGACCGTGTCCTTTCTGTCGCTAAATGAGTTCCCTTAGCTTTCAGATTTTGCCATGCAGTGCTTGATGATCGCAGGTCGCTGGGCATATCGATGAACATGTGTGTGGTGCTGCAAGAAAAAATTGACGAAAATGAAGTGAAAAGAAAACAAATCATAAAAGGAGAGAAGGCATTGAAAGCAGGCACCCTCCAATACTGGAGAGGACTTGCGATACAAAATGCCAAAAATTCCACCAACGCAAAACGCCACGCAAAAGGGGGGATGCTGCAGCAAAGCAAACAAGCAACGCCCGGATTGCTCACATATTGACGAGAGACGGAACAGTTATAGAACTTCGACGACGCTGATGCTCAGCAGGAACCCTATATGTCATGAGTCGGTAAATGTGGCCTCAAAGAGAAGGCTACTGCTTACACGACTTGGGATAGCTTCTGGAGAGCTGCGAGAACGCCTACCAAATTACATAAACCACATTAGTAACTGGTTCAGAACAAAAACGAGAGAAACAAATGAGAGATCTGCTTACCACTAACGCCCTGGGTCAACGTCGTCTTAGCCTCAGTGTTTCTATTGCCAAGGCTGACAGTCACCACCTCCTGTACTGTTCCATCAGTGCCCAACTGGTTGGCCCACTTGAAGACCTTCTCGTCGTCACGACCGTCGCCAACAACCATGAGGAAGTCAACCGGTGATTTGTGCTTCTCATCCGGCCCCATCCGTTTCTGCAAGTCATCAAAGATCTTCTGGGCCGCGGTGCTCTTGGTCCAGTCTATGGGCTCAACAAGCACGCAACCGTCCATCGGAATGGCGTGAACGCGTTGGTCCTCGCAGGCGTCATTGATGTGGCTGGCTAAGTCGGAAGCTTGTGTAGCGGCCGTCTCGTAATCATCCGCAGACTTGTAGTGGAACACCAAGGAGCAGCGACGTTCCTCAATCGCCGCTCCCGGCGTACGCTCCAAGTAGTAGGTCATGATGTCCTGGAGTGAACTCTTCCAAGAGCGGATCTTGTTGGAATCGGCCATTTCGGTCCAAGTGTTGCTTCCGCAGTCCTTGAGGTAGCATCCGCTTTCGGCGATCAAGCCGAGGTTAGTAACGCGACGGAAGATACGATCCAGCTCCTCTGGACGTCTACCAGACATAACATAAATAGTGTTGCGCTCATCGAGCAGAAGATCGTTGAGAACATCCAGGGTGCGTTGAGGGCTGACCGGAATGATTTGATTAACGGGGCCCCAGCTGACAAGGGTTCCCTCAAAGTCAATGATGAAAAGGCGGCGTTTAGTGCGCTCGTATTGCTGCAACAACGTGGTCATCGAGAGGCGAGGTACTGCGGTCTGGTCGCGGCTATGTTGCTCCTCGTAGACCTTATCTAGGCGGAGCATGAACTCTGAGAACCAATGCGAGCCTGTGTGAACGTTGACGGCCTCGTATAGGTTCTTCCAGCGGCGCTCCTTCTCCTCGCCTTCCATCTCGAGAGCCTTCTTGATGGCATCTGCACAAGCCCTGTAATCCCAAGGGTTCACCGACAGCTCATTTCCGTTGAACAACGAGGAAGTACCCGTGAACTCAGAAAGGATCAATGAGCCGTGCTTCTTCTCGCTGAACTTGCCATCCTGGCAGAAAAGATATTCGTGGGATGTAAGGTTCATGCCTTCACGTTGACTGGTGATCATGAGAGCATCAGCAATGCTCAATAACGCAAGGTACTGGGCGTAGTCGATGTCCTGCTTGAGGTAGACCACAGGTTGATATGCCAAGTTGGCCCACGAAGAGTTGACGCGGGTCACAATGTCAGAAACGGTAGCGTCCAACTCGCTCTTTTCGCTTGTTGAAAGGGCAACCTGAATCAGAACGACCTTGTCCCTCCACTCAGGGTTCATGTTCAAGAACATCTCGTAAGAGAGGAGCTTCTGGCGCACGCCGCGGACGTGGTCAAGCTTGTCGCGCGCTACGATGAGCTTCTTGCCTGCATAGCGCTCACGCATGATGTCCAGCCAGCGCTTAACTTCACTCTCACCACGGTGACGACTGAGGCTAACAGGGTCAATACCGATCGGGAGGTTGATGACGTCGACAAAACGGTCCTCGAGCTGAAGACCATCCGGGGTGGCCTCAACGCTCAGAATGCGGCTGCAAGTTTGGAGGAAATGTCTGGCATACTCACGGATCTGGAATCCAATGAGGTTGGCGCCGAGCATGCCTTCAAGCAACTCCTTGCGAACAGCTAGACATCTAAAGACCTCCGAAGAAGGGAAGGCAACGTGCAGGAAGAACCCAATCTTGGCTTCGGGAATCTTCTTCCTAATCATTCCAGGGACCAAGAGGAGGTGGTAATCGTGGATCCAGACCGTGTCTCCTTTTTTCCAGTTCTTAACAATCTTGTCGGCAAACGCCTGGTTGACGTTTACGTAGTACTTCCATGAGTGATCCTCGTACGCCTTGCTCTTTGGGTTGTCCGGAATCTGGTAGTGGAAAACGGGCCACAAGATCTGCTTGCAAAAGTGGGAATAATGACCGTCGAAGTCTTTGTCTGAACAGAAAACAGCCAGCATGTCGTGCTCAGTGGCAAGTCTGTCATCGATGTCCTGAAGTTGCTGAGTACCTTGGAGAGCATCCGTGGGCATGCCCAACGTGCCAATCCATGTGTACTCTCCAAGCTTGCCATCCCTGGCAGCTGCCTCGGCGGCGTTGCGCAAGCCACCGTTACCCTGATCGGCGCTAACGATCTTCCAGTCGGCGTGTGCGAACACTCGATCATGGCTTTCACTTCTCACGAGGCTCCGTGGCTGCGTGATGCCTTGGCGACCCATTTCTCTGGCCTTCTGGTTCAGAGCACGGCTGCTGTTGATCAGGGAAGGAGGCGGGGGAGAGTTCGCACGGGACATCGGCTGGTCCGGCCGGCCGCCCCATGTCGGAGAGCTTCGATCGATTGGAGCACGGTAGCTACCATCGGGAGAGAAGGGCATTTGGGGAATTTGCACCTTTAACCCATCCTCGTTTGCCCAAGGGTCATGATGCTTGCGGTCTTCCGTCGGTGTGTGCGGAGGAGTAATGTGACTAGGCGCAGGCTGGAAGAGGCTGGGAGGAGTGTTGGGGGCGAGCTTTTTGGCCTTGCTGGCCGGCTTCTGGGAGGCTGAAGCCCCTCTTGGCCGGGCACCAGGCAGGTTGAAATGAACGGTCTTGGGAAGAAAGCTGTAAAGGTTTCCGGTAAGTCAGTAAATATATCCATGCCCTCGTTCGCATCTTTTCATTGTCCGGACCCACCCATCCGAGGGGTTAGAAGGGTCGGACAAGGTAGCCTGGTGCAGAGATGCAATGCAAACGCATGGAATGTAAAAAAGAGTCCAAACTGGTGAGAACTTACAGCGAGGCAATGAACACAGTCATGGTGGGCGGCTGTTAGTGCTTTGTCGAAACTTGAAAAGACGGTATAATCTGCTGAAATGGTATATAGATTTGATGGAGGTGACGGCGACCGAGATGTCTGCTATCGGTCGTCTATTGTGCTCATCAGATATGGCAGTGAACGCGTCGCCGAGCTCGAGGGCGTCGAGGGCTGTATCAGGACTTTTTGGTCGCGTCAGAATCTGTGAGGCGCAGAAACCGGGCGTTCTATGTCGAAGGCGAACAAGACGAGAGAGCGGTGCAGACAATGGACGTGCGTAAGGAAGGACGAGTCAAGAATGCGGGACTCGGCAGAAGTTGAGGAGGTTGGAGATGGTCGAGCTTCCGCCTGAGGAGGGGGACTCTTAGGTTAGTTAAAAGGGAAGAAGAAGGGATGTGATTTGGTGGAATGTGAGAAAAAAAAATGACCAAAGGACACGGGAGAAGCTAGTACATAGAGCATGACCAAGACCACGGGGTCACGGGCAGGGTAGGCAGCATACCTTAGTTTCAAAGTAGTGCTTGGGCTGGAAGGCGCGATTACTCTTGGGTCTCTGCTGCCAGGGGGATAATACCGGTGAAGGAAGTGGCAGTGGATGGATGTAATGGACTGGGTTCAAAGACGTGATTCTTGCTTTGGGAGGAAGAAGAAAGGAAACTTTTTATTTATTTATCGAGTGTCAGCCCAATTGGATGCAATTCCTTGACATCTTCTGCCCAGACACATGCAGCGGGGTAGTTGGGTGAAGCTGCCCAAAAAGGTATCGAAACAGTTGCTTGTAGACGGCCGTCGACTGGACGAGCCGGGTAAAGAAACAGGGCGATGACGAATGTAGTGCTGAGGAACTTGAGCAGCCCGGCGTTGTAGTGGAGCCCAGCTTGAAAAGACTGCATTGACCGACACTGACGTAACAAGCAGCGAGCTAGCTAATGCACAAAGAAACCGAGTGACCTGCCATCCCGCTGCTGGCCCTATTTCCGTTCCTACCTAGGTAGGTAGCATGCCCACGGTACTCACAGTGAACAAAAAGGCAAGACCGGCTCGACAGCATGGTAGTTTCCCAGCTCAGGAGCGGCACGATCACGTCAATGGGACATGTCGGTGTAATGCAAACTGGGGACATGTATAATGGAAACTGAACAAAACTCACTTACTTGGAGAAGGGCAAGAACTATTGGTTTGGTCTTGAGGGATGATAGGACCTTTTTGTCCGGGAATGGGTCACGTTGCTGATGATAACAGGAACAGAGGCAGACAGAGGTAGCTTCGGGTATTGTGGGAAAGAGTCAAGGACGACAGAATGGCGCGTTTCGATGAAGATGATGACCGGGGATGTGAGGACTCCAGCAAAATGGAAATCACGAAACACATGGAAGAGTGGAGGGGCTTCGGTGATTCTTATTTTGGGCCGCGGATCACTCGATTCGATCGAGGATGTGTCGACGGGAAGGCGGGGCCGTATGGGCCGGGGATACCAAATAGAAATCCCACAAGCCAGTCCGAGATGGGCTGGGCCATACAAATTCTCGAAAAGCAGAACACGGCCTCTTTTCCGGTACCTCTTCGGTACCTCAACACAACACTTGCAATAGGAAGAAGGAAAAAAAAAAAAAAAAAAAAAAAAAAGTGGTGTGGGTATGTTCTGTCAAGTGAAGAAGATTTTGAACATGCAATTTTCAGTCCTCTCTACCTACCTCTATACTAGTACGAATGGCTGGGTCACGGCCGAGCAATTTGTTTGGGTAGCAGAATTGTCTCAGGCCCTGTTTGCCTGATTGTTTTTCTTGACCAGGTCCTTCTGCCTTGTCACTTTCATCCAATATCTGCAATATGAGGCGTACCGATGTATCATGACTACGTAGAGGTACCGAAGGTATGTACTACTAGTGTGCCTTGGTCCCAGTCGCTCCTGCTTCTCGAGTTTTTACAACTCTGTCCTCTGCTGACCCTGTCATCGTGATGAAGACTTAAAGAGGGCCATGAAGGAAGCACGTTTTGGCAGTTGCGCCACGGAACAGGTTGAATTTCCCCTGTTGATGACAGGGATCACGTTGAAATCGTGATGGGCGCACTGGCCGTGGAATGTGGATGAGCGCCGAGGTGAGGGGCCGCAACTTGACAAGGGTTTGGGGTCCGGAGCAAAGTGACATGGTGGTTGTCTTTTTGTCGACTTCATCTAGTCTCGACACGGACGGGAAACTTCATTCCATTCTTCCCATCCTTTGGTCTTACCATCTGCCAGAAGCTTCAAGCTTACTCGTTATCCTTTTATGTGACGGTCTGACCTGACCTCAGGATGCAGAACGGACTGCAGCTCCCATTTGACACGAGCATGACGTTCCCGTGCAATTCTCCCGATTTGGTCTTTCAACTTTAGTGAGACTCGAGATTGCAAAGGCCCGGTGTCAAACGTGCTTGCTTATCTCCTTCTTCTTCTTGGAGACGGTTGTGTCCATCTTTTCTGGACCTGTAAAGTGGTAAGCAGCCAAGGCCAAGCTGGGGCTTGCTTCGTTTCACCAACACCACTCATCACTTTACAACCACCATCCTCTTTCCTGATATCCTATCACGTAATCCTACGTCTCATTACGCAGCTTCCAAAAGGCCACATGTCTGCGGCAGCTGATGAGCTCAAGGAAACAGCTGTTAGCAAATAGGTCTTGGCCTTACCCAAACCGCATACCGGTGTAGCAACACGTTGGTCGTAAAGATGCTCGTGATTGAATTCCAGAGTCCGCAGCCTGTGGCCGAGGGAAGGAGTACCTAACTGAAGGAAGGAACCCATCAAATGTGCTCGCCAAACAATACCTACTACCTTGGACGTCTTTTCCAGCCGGCACTAATATAACAGTGAACGTGATGTGCTTTGACCCAGGAGCCTCGTCTGTAAACGTCCATCGAGTGTGAAGTTATAAGTGCCGAGATCAACGCTGCGAGAAGATTGCATACCTATGCAAACATGATCATACTCGGTTAGTGCAGACCGGTGGCAGATGACAGAGCCTGACAAAAGACTTGCGCATACGCCATCAAAAAATCCTGGTTTTCTGTAGGATAGAAGTATCGCACTAACCGTTCCCCACTGACCTACCAGCCTGGATCAACACCTTGTTCTTCCCAGCACCATCGTTTTTCTCAGCCCATCCATGTCTGCTGCCTCCCGAACGAGGAACCGAAACTCATCGATGCGGTAGGCTTGTTTGCCTGGAATATAGCGTCAAGCTTCCCACAAGAACCTTTGTACGCCTTGACTCGCGATGTAGGGGGATTGAGCGCTCTTGTTTTTGCCTTTGAAAATGGGGTGTACACATATCCGCAAGGCTGGTATCTTGCAGCATCGACAGGTATTCTTTTATTGCGTAACAGACTGGGGATCGGGTAATCCCTGAGCCCTAAACTAGAATAGCTCTAGTGCAATCATGGGAACATGGGAATGGAGGACGACAGTTGTACATTTACAGACTCAGACACACGTGGGGAGAGGATCACTGGGGAAGTATCTCCCGTGTGTAGATGGACGCTGACCCTCATCCAAGTCTCGAGTGTTAGAAGGGAAGAAACTGAACGAAGCTACCTCTACCTAACGTTGGCCCATGTAGTGTAGTTGTATCCAAGCTCTTTGCATGAACCGCGGATATCAAATTGCCTCTGAAATCCTAGAATGATAGGGTATTTCACTCGAATACCACAGCCCATCCAAATAAGTAGAGACAAAAGACATAGGAACTCGGCCCAGCAGCCGGCTGTAAGACGCCGTCGATCCGGCAGGCGGTTTGATGGAGATGGTCAAAGTCAGAGGCGCATTGCATGCTTCCCAATTTCCGACCTGACAAGCGATGGTGGGATGGGTTTTTGGTGAACGCGGTGCGATGCTATCATCATCTATAAACAACGGTGTGGCTGTTGTTTGGCAACCCATTCAAAGTATGGTTTACTAGATGGGTACACACAGCTCATGGCGAAGAAAAAGTCCCGAAAAAGAGATGATTTGATCGTAGAGGTATCCAGAGTGGGTTCCGCAGACTCCTTTGGTTGACAGAGTGGAAAAAAGACAGTATAAAGGACTGGGCTACACGAACACGGCATTGCATTGCTCAAAATCCTTCATGAAATCTCCGGACTCCGATCACGGGGTGAGGCAGAGAGGCGAGTAAGAAGGGCGTTTGCGGTTTTTGCGGTGACCATGATACACACTACCTCTAGGTACCTAGCTCTGCCGTCGTTGACTTCCACTTATTGTCGCCGTTATTGCTGCTATTGTTATTAGTTTCGCGTGCGGCCGGCAGAGCGAAGCTTTTCGTCAAAACTTATCCGGCCAGATCTTCAACGCGGTACCACCAAGGTGTCCAGTAGGATCGACAGCTTTCAAAACGTGCGGCTTGGACGGACTAGACCTGATGCCCGAACTGACGATCACCTATACAGACCTCCATACCAGACAACTAGTGTACCTTACACTAGAGGTAAAGTCGGGTCGGTCTCGCTTCATTCCGTGGATCGGCAGATCTGCAAAAGGAGCTGCCTGGCGGCGCTTGCCAGACCGGCTGTAAGCTAGGTGGTTGAGGACTTAAAATCGACTTTTTATGACAATAAATGTTGAGAGGTGATGAGAGGACTTTGGTCAGATGAGGCTGACGATGCCTTCAGCGTATACAAGTGAAAGTTGTGATATGCAAAAAGGATGGAAGGGGATTGTTTCGCGATGTGTTTCGATCGACAGACAACCAAGAAATAAACGTCTATCAGGGGCAATTCCTATCGATGACAGCAGAAGCGGGGGAGGGGAGATTTGGGCTTTTCTGTACCGGTCGGTGTATCCACTGACCAAGCCACCCATAGAAGGCGCAGCTGTCTAGGTACCCCTATGTAGTTGACTTGTAGTGTAAAAGGGAACTTAAGAACGTCGCCCAAAAGCCCAGAACAATGCCCAGAGTTTCAGTCGCATGGAATCCATGGCTTGCCGTTTCAAGTGGGTGTGACATGAATGAATGAGGCAAGGCGTGTCCCGATATCTCCCGAGATACCACTGTATTTCGAAGGTTGCGGTTGGCTGTTGACGAAGGCTGGGGAACAAGGTTTTTAACCAGAAATTGGAAAAGGTTGGTTTTCTTTCTGGAGCACAAGGGCTTGTTGGAGATGGAAGCTTCCAATTCTTCCATCTCAACGTCGTATTGGTTGATATTTCCACCATTCACTTGCCGCTTTAGAGGAAATAGCTCACCAAGTTTGCTAATCAAAGATGTCATCGCGAAAAGCATGAGGCATAACCGAATGCTTTCTTTATTGGTGTGACGGACAAA
Source organism: Neurospora hispaniola (assembly GCF_033458365.1). NCBI lineage: Eukaryota > Fungi > Ascomycota > Sordariomycetes > Sordariales > Sordariaceae > Neurospora > Neurospora hispaniola. The sequence continues at coordinate 2,855,568 of NW_026944407.1, read as the reverse complement.
CTCAATCACAAAGAAATTGTGAGGCATTTGTGAACAACACAAGAAAAAGTGACAAGAGAAGAAGAAACAGATGAAAATTGAAATCAATGACCGTTGGACTTGCCGTCTTCTAGCGTACGTTTCCCAGGCCTGGAAACATACCTGGAAAAAGCGGGGGCGACGTTGGACCCGACGCGGCACGGAGGGGCGGGGAAGTGGAAGGCTGCCTCCTGCTCTTGCCTGCTACAGACCGGGACCCATAGGACCAGTGGCAGCTTCCGTCCTTCGAGGGATGCTTCGAAAAAAAAAAAAAAAAAAAAAAAAAAAAAAAAAAAAAAAAAAAAAAAAAAAAAAAAAAAGGCTCGCAGTGTGCGTGGTTCTTGCTACCTCCGGTCTATTGCTTCGGGAAAGTTGAACATATGCCGTCTTCGAAAGTTAGGTATTCGGAAATCTGAACATCAACGGCTGTTTCACTAGCTCCAAACGCCATGATTAATCAACGTCTCTCTAGGTTGCCATGAATGCATATCACTATCCTTGTCTATATCGTGGCACCTATGTAACGCCCTGCATGATGCGCGCAATGAGAACCATTCCATCAAATGCTCGCATCTATCCAACCTCAAATGGATACCCCCGGGTATCGCCTAACATGACCACGTCTCTGTCTATCTATGGTGCTTTCCATTTTCCAAATCTCTTGAGCGTCTTGTTGGTCAGGTCCTGGTGTGATCGCGCGGTTTGGTAACATTGAGCTGGCGGCGGGAGATTTTACCGATTTGCCAGGCCCATTCCATTTCACCTCTTTCGCTCCTGCCCAGTGATTCTGGAAGTTTGGCAGAGGCGCAGTCGGTAAGCACTTAACAGCCACACAACATCACCACCCTGCAAATCGAGGTGGTGTGTGCAGCCGAGTTGCGTATTGACTCGGTCAGGCCTCTTTGGTGAGCCGATAATAGTAGCTAGGCTGACGTCAAGAAAACTTGGCTCGTGAAGATTGCCGTGGAAGTTGTTTCTGGCGGATACCTGGGCATGTAGTGTCCCAGGCCGGTTCGTTCGTGCGAACTGCAAACTGCTGCAAACACCACGGAAGCAGGCCAGGAATCATAGTATCACCCCGCTGAGGCCTCCGCGAGTTAAGTAGAGCGGGGACTCTCGGGTTCCGACTGCTGGCTGTAGGAGGGTAAGGTTCGTTCTTGCCCTCTTCTTTAGTTTCTCCATGTCCTCACGGCCTTGTCCTTTCCGCCTGATCCTACCATCTTGCCATCCGGCGACCAGTCCACAGCGTATACCTGGAAGCGAGTTAGAATTTTCCAGCAGTGGGAACACCGATGTCGGGATGTTTTGGTTCACATACCTCGTCTTCGTGTCCGGGAAGGTCCATGGCGAGAGTGCCAGTGCGCACATTCCATGCCTTGAGGGTGGTATCTTTGCTGGCTGTTATCAGAAGCCTGCTATCGGCGGACCAGGAGCATTGGTAGACCTAGAGTATCAACGTGTTAGAACTTTGCCCTCGTGGTAAGAGATGAATGTGGGTAAGGAACTCACGGGTGCAACATGACCCCTCAAGCTCTTGAGGAACTTGCCATCCCTGGCATTCCAGAGCTTCACGCTGTTATCCCAGCCAACCGAGGCGATCAAAGTGCCATCGGGAGAGAATTGGACCTGGTTCACCTTGTTCTGGTGTCCCAAAAGTCTAGCAACGGGCTTGGTACCGTTGTTGGTGGGATCCCACAGGTACATGGTAAAGTCGTCACTGGCAGATACGATGCGCTCAGCAACCTTGCCATTGATCTTGGCCGCTCTCTCGAAACGCTCCTTGGCCTTCTCCCTCTTGCCCTCCTCGGTGAAAGGGACGTCCTTGGTGTGGTCAAAGTAGGCGGTCCTCAGGGCGTGGTCGCTGGACAAAGCAATATGGTTGATCCAGTGGGCGTGAGATGTCAAGCTGTGTACCAAGGTGCCCTTGACGGCGTCGAATACCCGGACAACCTTATCGTGCGAACCAGTGTAGATGAGGTCGGTTCCGCCCCATCGCACGCAGGCGACGGAGCTCTTGTGACCGCTCAGGACGTGCTCGGTACGGCCTGTGTTGACAACCCAAATCCTACAGGTACCATCCTTGCTAGCACTGGCAATCCTAGGGGTGCCATCTCTCCACAAATGGTACGGCTGCCACGCCGTCATCAACACCCATTTGGCGTGGCCCTTAAAAGGCTGACCAACGGGCTTGCCGGCCTCGGGATCCCATATCCTCACTGTGCCATCCATGCTGCAGGTCGCTAGTTGCTCTCCATCGGGTCTCCAGTTGACGCCGAGGACCCAGCCGGTGTGCCCTTTCAGTGTGTGCTTCGGGGTACCTGTATTTGTATCCCAGATACGAGCTGTGTTGTCGCCGCTGCCGGTAGCAAGGCGGCCGGATGAAATAGGCGAGAATTGGGCTGCGAGGATGGGTTGGCCGTGACCGGGAATGCGATGGGCAAGGCGCGAAACTGCTTGTACCCTGAAAACAGCCTGGGGCTCAGCACTAAGGGTAATTGTGGTTCTATGCGGAGGTTAGCGAAGCAGTTACGTGCTGGGCTTCCTGTGTCCGGGTCTTCCATACTCGAAGGGGTTCTCGACACCATGCTGCTTGAGAAGGCCGAGGAGGTCGGAAGGGTACTGGTCGACAATGATATCCTTGCCGGGAATATGGATGCGGAATCGGTATGGGGTAAACTCTTCGCGGTCCCTCTCGAGTAGGGTGTTGAGCAAGACGGAGATGTTCTTTTCGGTGGCATCGGCAAAGTTGATTTCAATCACATCGGTCATCTGGTTGCCATCGCTGTCGACGAAGTTGGCCTTGAAGGAGCCGAGCTCAGGCGCCAGTATCGGGGCGACATCGAGCTGTGTTGTGGTGCGCTCAATCTCCTCTCTCTTTTGGCGCTTCGACGGGGGTGGTAGTACTGTCGCCATTTTGGATGATCGATGTTGCTGAAAGTGTGTTGCGATACTCGCCCGACTTCCAGGAAGTGTTGATGGATTGGGGGCCTTCTGGGTTTGCACTGGACTGCTGCCCCTGCAAAGGCTGGACCCAGCAGAATGCGGACAGTCCAAAATTTTGGCGGTGATGGCGTGCAAAACTGGCTTGGCATGTCCAATTCCACTGGAGCTCCGACCCACACTTGCTTTCCCCATGTCTCCACATCACTTAGCGCTGTTAGTGCGTCTCCATCCAAACCTTCCACCCACTTGAACCATCATCATCCTATGTCCTCATCCCATCTCCAAACATCCCAACACTCAACTCCCACTTGTCGTCATCAATGCTTCCCAAATGCCACTCGCAAAGTATTGCGGCTGCTGCTGGTCCCAAGTCGGGTACAATCACGGCTGGCACTGGCTCTGGTACTGGCTTTGATACTGCATCTGGTGCAGCCTCTGCTACGACATTTACTGATATGGCTGTTGGCAAATGCCTAAACCTTCTTGGTCAAAACAAGCTATTCCTTCGGTCTGAGCCTCAACCATAACCGTTCATCTGTCATTCTAATCTAGCCTACACACTCCGACTTCCCATCCTATATCCTGTCTTCACCCTTACCCAACAGAGCTAGCCAACCTTGGATTTGGCAAGTAAAACGCTGCCACGGCGATAATGAGGTAGGCAGATGCCAAAAGGGCTCCCTCGAGGTAGTTACTCCTCCCATCTCTAACGAGAAAATTCACGATGAAGGTACTAACGAACATGCAGACAGTCTCGAAGAGGGTAAAGTAGAGAGACATGTCTCGATCCATGATCCAGCCCAAGATAACCACTACCGGCGTCACAAACAGCGCAATCTGGATACTGCTGCCCAGTGCCACGCCCAGTGCCAAGTCCATCTTGTTCTTGAGTGCCACGCTCACAGATGTGATGTGTTCAGCTGCATTGCCTACAATTGGGATGAGCACTAGACCGATGAAGGCTTCGGAGATGCCTGTAGTTGCGTTGGCATCCCGGGCGACGATTGCATCGATGGAGTCCACCATGAACTCGGCACAAACGGCGACCAAGCCGGTCGAGGCCAGAAGAAGGATCACGGCGGCTTTCTGTGGCATGGCTTCGACCTCTGTTGTCTCCTGGGCCGCTGGCTTTTCTTCACTGTTGCGAGGCGAAGCCGGTGTGCTGTCAACCACAATGGGGACTACTACCGGTAATTCGCCGGGTGCCTGTCGATTGATCGCAGCCCTCTGTGTCCCAGTCGGCATAGACTGGACACGCCGCAGTGACTGTGCTTGTGCACCATGCTCCGGTTGCTCCGCTTCGTTGGAGTTCTCCAGCATGGAGGCAACAGCAATTGAAATGGGCCGGAGCGATCTGAGTAGAAACGGCGCAGCGCGAGAGGCCATGTCCCACTGTGCCTCCAAATCACGGGCCAGGCCAAGACCGACATGATGTTCGTTGGTTCCAGAATTTTGGTCTCGGCCTTGCGACGGCTCAACGTCTTTTGTTTCGCCCTGCTGGCCTGGGCCTCTTGCGTCATCGACAGCGAACGTGTCAGTATCAGGCTGGTTAGCAAGGATTAGTTCCTGCGTCTGGTGTAGCGTGTCATCTGTGACAGCTTCCGTCCTTTCAGCGGCGTTGTGCTCTGTTATGGTTGTACCCCTGCTGTTCTCCTGTGTTCCAGCTGTGCCACCCTCTTCGTTCGATATGGCTTGGGGCGCTTGTAGTGAGTTCTCATCAGGAGTCCTAGGTGGAGATGAAGACGAGTTACGTCTAGAGCTGAAGTAATGAGCTGCGGGGCCGGGTGCCGCTGCTTGTTCAATCAAGTGTCTTGGCGTTGGTGCGTACAAGTAGGAGTGCGACTGTAGCTGGAAGATGAGGTAAAGGAGGTAAATCAGGAGCAGGATGACACTGGTTCCCCGGCTGAGCGGTAGAACCTTGGTATCCGCCTCCTTCTCGTTTTTGAACGTGGCGTGGAACGCGGTTGGGAGCATCAAGCTCAGCACACTCAGCGTGAGCAAACAAGCGCTCATCTGGGTTACGGTGCTGTTGTAGATCTGCTCGCGAAATCGCAAACCGCCCCAAATGAAGCACATTCCCAGGATCAACAGGAGATCAACCAAAATTGATCCAACGAGAGAGGCCTGGACGATCCGGATTTCATTCTTCACAAGCGCAATGCTGTGATATGCGCACCCTTCGTCAGCTTTAAGCCCCTTTTGATCGGCTCAGTAAGATCCTGTGGGGGATCAAAATTCACTCACATGAAAATGATTAGCTCGACAGCGTTTCCAAAGGTGACGTTCATCAAGGCAGCAACCGTGTCACCACAACGACTGGCTACGCTTTCCGTTGCGTGGCTGAGGAGCCCGGCCAGAGGAATAATTGCCACGGCGTTTATGCCGAATACCACGCCAGCCGGCATGGACGTGAAGTCTGCAAAGACCACCTCAAGGGAATCAGCAATCTAGGGATCTCACGCAAGCAGCACATAACGATCAAGGACTGCTACAAGTGCAGCTCATCCGGAAGGGTTAGGTGAGGTACCTCCTTGGAGCCTAGCCCTGAGAAGAGCCAACTGGTGTACGGCGTTCTAGCCTTGGAGATATCCTAGACCGCCCAGTGCCCTACAACCAGGGGGGTGTAAAGTGGAACTGATGAACTTACGGACGGCGAATGCTACTGGTACAAAGACCAGGCCTATGTTCAAGAAGCGCGAGAAAAGAATCCCGTTGGCGCAGTTGTAGAAGCGCGCCAGTGCCGAGGGCTTCTTCGCTTGTAGCTCCCCAGCAACTACTGAACCATGGCGGCCAGTCTCGGCTGTCGAAATCGTGCCACGGCGGCTTTGACTTGCTCTGAATATTGGCGCAGTATCAGACCTAGTGCGAACCAGAGGCGTTGGGCCATGAGCTTTTGTCCTAGCCCAGGTCCGGATTCTGTCTGGAACCCACACAAATGTCAGTGAATGGTCTTTTCGAAATTAGATGCCGGTGAAAGGCGGACGTGAGAACCTCATGGCAACTCACGCATGACTGAACGGCTGTAGTACGCGGTTGTTGATTAGATTTCCGCTCACTTTACTTTGAAAGCGCGGGGGAAAAAAGGGGGCGGGATGAACAAGTGTTCGGACCAGATACCAAGAGCTGACGACTGACTGAATCGAAGCAGAACATCTGGAGTTAGGAGATGAAGTTCTTTTCTATATACATACTGTAGAGGTAAAAAAAAAAAAAAAAAAAAAAAAAAAAAAAAAAAAAAAAAAAAAAAAAGGATTGCGCAAGAGACTCTCTGATGGCATGTTTTCTGCCATGGCAGCATCATCGCACGGCATTAGATTGCATCTGACTTGGAGCAGTTCACGACATCAAATGAACCTCAAGTGTCACGCTTATGCACGATCAACTGCATCTAAGGGACAAAGATTGCATCGATAGCCGGTTGGTGCCTCCAGATCTCTTCTGCAAGTCCTTTATTTTACCATCAAAACCCATCTGTGACGAAAAGCCACATCATCGAAAGGGATCAGAAATCGGGGAACTGTCACTAACAGACCATGCTGTGATCTTGAGTACAGAAAGGCAAACAACAACAAGTGAATGTATGTCGTGTACACAATACGTTGTTAAGGAGTGTTATTAGGCACCACACGGATTCCGCGATCTAGTCGTCACCTATCCAGTCTATAATATAGGTAGGTACGCTTCGTCAATGGCACATACCTACATAGCAAGTCAAATCAAACCAATCAGTAAGGTAGGTAGTTTCCTTGCGAGTCACTCAACCGTTGTTTTGAAACAACCTTAATGCTTGAATCCGTAGAGGCACCTGACAGTCGACCCTATCTGTTTCATCTGATCTACATCCAGCACTATCCTAGCATATCTCCACTTCCAAGTAGGGATCTGAGATTTGCAAGTACACTATAGAGCAGGGATAGACAACCTCTGCATCACTCATACCCTTACTCGATCGACCTATCAAACTCATCAATAACACTAACCGGCTTCACGAACCTGCCCAACGGTTCGTACTTCAGATGGTCAAAGCCAAACGCTTTGGGACCACCAAGATCGATGCCTCTCTGTGACCCCGTCCACTTGTCTGAAGCGGCGATTCCGATAACAATGACTAGCAAGCCATACCGATACTCCGGAGTGCCCACGGCCTCACCGCTTTGAGCATCGATGACCGAGATCAGATCCGGCACAATCGCCAGTACATCCTCCTGCTTCTCCAACTTCTTGTTCTTGTCGTCAGAACCATCCTCTGCGGGTATACGGATAGCAGCAATGTTCTCGTTCTTGAACGGGATTTTGATCCTCTTGCCAGTGAAATCCTCCTTCTCCTCCCCATCAACACCTTGACCTCCACGTCGACCCCCTGTTCTTCTCCCATCATTTATTGTAGTATCATCCGTGACATCCGTCCCCTCAATAATACACTCCCCATAAACATGTCCCATCCTCAGCGTCCTCCTAACACCCACAATCTTTCCCTTGAACAACACCTTTGCCGCCCCCTTCTGCCCCCCACCACACTCCTCCACAATCGTCTCTGCCACCTCGTCCAACCGGTTCATCGCCCTCGCCCTCGCCACCGCCCTCCCCAGCCTCCACGCCTGCGACACCGTATTCTCCACCACCCACCTCTTCATCTCCGCGCCCGTAACCGGCGGGTCGGCGGCGCCCACCTGGCTGCCCATCTGGCTTAGCGCCGCGCGAATGATGTTCTCGACGGCAGCATCCGACGCCGCTTTGGGCATCACAAGCACGTTCCCATTTCCGTCCGCGACGGCGATGGGGCTCCAGATGGGCGACCGCTCGTTAAAGACTACTGGTGTCGTCTGCCACTTGGTCGGGTACGCGCGCCCCATCCAGTCGCCGTCGACGCAGGGGATGTCCATGTTGGAGCTGGCGCCGAGCGTCATACCTTGGAGTCCGTTGCCGCCGCCGATTTCGAGGGCGATCATGTGCGTTGCTTTATTTTGATTTTGATCGGAGGAGGGCAAAGCTTTGTAGAGCTCCGTTTGCGCTTGCATCATCTCGTCGCCTTGCAGCTTCTCGATGCTCACCGTCGGCGAGCCGGCGCCGCAGCCGCAGCCGACGGCGGCCGAGTCAGGCACGTCCGCAGGGGAGACGACCCGTACCGAGGCGCCGGAGCGGAGGAGCTGCCGGAGGAGAATCATGGAGGCGTAGGGAGAGCCGCCGCCGCCAGTGCCGAGGATGTAGCAGCCGGTGGAGATGAAGGTAAGGTCTGTTTCGGAGATGTGCCAGATGCGGTTGAAGACATTGGGGGTGTAGGTGAGGACATTGACTTCGGATGGTGTTGCTGCTTTTGGGTTGGTGTCTGTGACTGTTTGTGGCTCAGATAAGTCTTCGCCCGAGGCCTCTTCCTCTGATGAGGCTTGCCCATCGTCATCGCTTGACATATATGATCGAGTGAAGTCAAAGTCGCCAGCTGCGCGGACGACGAAACGAGTTTTGTTCTCGACATACTAGCAAGTGAAAGTGTGTGTCTTGTTAGTCGCTCGTATGAACTTGGATGACTTATGCAAGGGAAGTTCCAGCTTACCTGCAAAGGCAACATCTCAACCTCAACAACCTCGACAGATTCCGGAGAAGCACCAGCCGCAATGGTTCTCTCGATCGCGTCCGTCTTGATCTCCTCCAAGAACTGTTTCTCCGTCTTGGTCTCTGTCGACTTGATTGTGTCCACAACAGCACTGACACGAGCAATGGCAGCTCCTATCGCATTCGCAACCTCGGACCATCGGGGCTTGAGCACCCTGCTTGCACCCTGGAGCTCATCTGGGGCAATGACTGCACCACCGCCGACAAGAATAGCTGGCAGGTCCTCTGGTGACGTCTTCATGTTATCGATCATCTTTTCAATCTTGGTCTTGACGATGGCCTTGAACTGCTGGGTTTCTTCTTCGGTCAGTGCGTCTTTGACAAGACTGGCGTCGCCTATGCTGGTGATGTCCGGGTTGGTGAGCACAGTACAATCAGTGGTGGTAAGCGTGCTTCCACCAAAGAGCAGGGCTTCCTTGTCGATCCTATAGCCCACACTGTCTGGCCCAATGGTGATGCCGTTTTTGCCCTTTCGGACAATGGAACCGCCACCGAGACCGATGCTTTTGATGTCAGGGCATGAGAAGTTCTATGTCCACAGCAGTGTCCACACATGGATTGGATCAGTCAGCCACCAACACTTGGAACAGGGAGCAGTTCACAGAGACCATTGTGGGCAAAAACAACATACCATTCTTACTCCCGCCAACTCGCTATAAGCAGCCTGCTGTCTCGGAAACCCATTAGGCAAAAGTAACCCAACATCAGTCGTAGTCCCACCAATATCCACCACCATCATCGCCTCTCCCTGTTCATGTCCCTCCTTCTTCCCATCCTTCTTCTGACCCTGCACGAGGAACGCGGCACCCCTCATACTATTCGTCGGCCCGCTCGAGAACGTCTTGATGGGCAACTCCGCCGCCTTCTCTCCTTTCAAGATCGTCCCATCATTTTGCGTAATAAACACTGGCACACCCTTGAGCCCCAACCGACCCACCGCCTGCCGAAACTCCCTAATCGTCCGTCTTGCAAACCTCAGTATACTCGCATTCAAAACTGCCGCATTCTCTCGTTCCAAAAACCCCAAGTTCGCCACCTCCTTGGAGCACACCACATCCACTTCTCCTTGCCCGCCCAGTTCGCGCCTGACAATCTCCGCCGCCCTCTCTTCCTGTTTGTAGACGGTATCAATAGGACTGAACACGCCGTTAATCACCACCGCTCTGATCCCGCCGCGCTTGCGGATCTCTTTGCATTGCTCCACGATCTCGGACTCGTCAATATCGCTGATCAACGACCCATCTACCTCCAACCCGCCCTTGACGCGCGCGTGACACCCCAGTATTAAGGAGCGCATGTCATCGGGCCAGTCGACACAGGGCGGGACGTGCTTGGAAAAGGGACCGGAAAGACGGAGGACGGCTACCCGCGAAAGGCGGGAGGGGTCCCGCTCGATGACGGCGTTGACGAAGTGCGTGGTGCCGATGGTGACGCTGGCAATGGCGTCCTCGGGACGGATGTCGGCGGCGTGGGTGGCCTCGAGTTGAGTGAACATTGAGGTGATGGCGGTCATGATGCCGGCACTGGGGTTGGGCGTCGTGGCGGTCTTGATGTGGGCTAGGATGCCTCTGGATGGAGAGGATGAAGCGAGGGATGGGTCGAGGATGACGCCGTCGGTGTTGGTGCCGCCGACGTCAACGCCCATGCGGAGGCGACGGGGTGAGGGTTGGGATGCCATGTTACAAAGATGTGTTTACCGTCGGTTCAGAAGTACCTATGTGGCCGAGTAAAATGAAAGGCTCGTTGAGCCCGAAGATTGGAGTCAATGGAATCAGTTGGGCGTTAGAGGGCTTGGGGTCGGCGAGTTGATTCTCTAAGACAGCGTCCGTTTGTCGTCAAAGCAAGGCGTTTTGCAGATGTTTAGGTAAACAGTCTATAAATGAATGTCTTCAGGGAAAATACCATGGCCCCATCAAGGAGACAGACATGGCGGTTATGACGCATATTGGCCGGCCGGAGGTGTCTTCAAGGTGGGGAGAATGGAGACGTTTGTCAACATCTTCGGCGGTTCGCCCCACATAAACAGAGCCGACAGGGGTGCTTGATCCCTAAAAGAGGAGTGGGAAGTGGAGATGCGTGGTTATCTGATCATCAGATAAAGGACGGCCACCTTCTTTCCTGGCTTTTCCCCCGTTCATTCGTTCATATCCCCATTCTCGTTTTTTTTCTTTTCTTTTTTGTTATCGCTTCGGGCAGTGGGTTTTTTCCATGACCGACGAACTCTTTTCACGGGACAAGTCTTGGACACCAGAGGTATGATGATATCTCTACCTCTAGGCATCAAGGACATGTGTCAAAAGCGTAACATGACGTACAGTGAATCGGGCGGCCGCTCAGTCATGGAACTCAAGCTCAATATCGATCTTCTCTCGTAACTCCAATTCCTGGGCAGACATCGTCTCCGAGGGTCTTGGTCAACGATGACGTTTGGACCATTGGCCTAGAGGTATGTTTCAATCTCGCAGCGTCTTATGATTGCATGCGCACCCGGTGGTTGAGTCTCCCTCGCACTTCGGTCTACGGTCAGCATTCCTCCGTCTGCAGCGTAACATCATGAAAACGATAACGCGATGAGACATCGGGTTCTTATCTAGAGCCCATTGGCTACCCTAACGCCGAACCGGTGAATCTTGATGGAGTGTGCGCAAGTCAGTCGTTAGTTGTGTTATTGATTTCAAAGCAGAATATTCCCTTCTATGGCAGGGGCATGGTTGAGGTAGGCAAGTAGCTGAGACGTCTTTGATGCTGTCGAAGATGAACTTACCCCTCGAACTCAGATATATTACGTCCATCTATTCAGCCAGATTCGGTGTTGTTGTGATCGTCTTTTCCATCTTCCATGTTGCTTTTGTTGTTATTATAAGATCTCGGTACTTTTGCGATTTTCGAAGGAACCAGCCCTCACTCAACCTCAACCAGAACTAATTGCACCATGGCAAACACACCCCTCAAAATCACACAAGAACCCTTCATCCCTTTCGACTCCCTCATACTTGTCACCGGCGTCAACGGCCTAATCGCCAGCCACATAGCCGACCAGCTCCTCTCAGCCGGCTACCGCGTCCGAGGCACCGTGCGTAACAAAGCTCGATGCGCCTGGGTCGAGCCCTTCTTCACCACCCGCTACGGCGTCAACCGCATCGAAGTCATTGAAGTCCCCAACATCACCGCCCCCGGCATCTGGAACGCTCACGTTGCCGGCGTCTCCGCCGTCATCACCGTAGCCGGGGTCGCCTGGCTCGACGACAGAGACGTGCCAAAAGCCGTCAACGAAGAACTCAAGTGTCTCTACGGTCTTCTCGACGCCGCCAAGATGCACTCCAACACCGTCCAGGCGTTCATTTACACCAGCTCTTCCTGGGCGGCTTATACGCCCAAGGTCGGGATCCGCAGGACTCTGACGAAGGAGTCATGGAATCACGAGGCGGTGGCGTTGGCTGAAGACTCGGGCATCCCTGATGCGGAAAAGGGCCTCGCTCCGTTCATGGCCATCAAAGTTAAAGTTGAGAAGGCGCTGTGGGACTGGGTCGCGAGGGAGAAGCCGACGTTTACTTTCAACGCGATGCTCATTTCCACCGTCACTGGGCCCATCCTTAATCCCGACAATCAGGCAGCCAGCACAGCCGGGCTGATTAGGGCTTTATACAATGGGAAACCGAAGGAAGCACTCGATGTAATGCCGACTTTCGGTCCGCAGTCGTCCATTGATGCTCGAGACGCAGGTCGGCTGTATCTTGGCGTGCTGGTGTCGGGACTAACTGGATCAAGGGTTTATGGGTCTGCGGAGCAGTTCAGTTGGAACCAAACTCTGGACATTCTCAAGGAGTTGTATCCTGAAAAGAAGGACTGGGTGAAATTGCCGAGTTCAAATCAAATTGATGAAACGGCAATTCCTGTGGACATCCCCTTCTCGTTGTTGCGTGCTGTCGGACAGGTGGGATGGACGGGCTTGAAGGAAAGCATCAAAGATGCGGCGGAGAGTTTTGCTCCGACTGGACAGTGCTGAAGGGAAAGTTCAAAACATGTTGAAGCTGGGGGGAGTGCATAGCCCTTGGATGGATAATGATGTCATCCGATGCCTCGGCTCGAACAACTCGGCCAATCCAGCTTGTTCTAGGCACCTTTCACCTCATCAGTTTCGTTTCTTTTTGTATCAGTGCTCACGGTACCTGCAGTAGCGTTTAAGATTAACCCACTATCGGTCATTGCACTTGATTGAAGACGCCCCGTTGGGCTGTCAATGGTTGTTCCGGTTTTCTGGTTCCTCTCAATGGGATCCACAAACTATTGGACTGTAGCTCGATGGATGGGGTCTAGACCCTGATAGTCCCCAAAGTTCAGCCAGCCACCATTAAATTACCTCTCGGTCAATGGAAGGAAGAAGCCTGCTAAGATTTGGACTGTTGACTGATACTTTGTGTGATTGCTTCTCCAGCGTGTGGTGTAAAGCGTCGATAGGGTGCCATATAAGACAAAGCGTTGTGAACATGAAATCACACAAAGTCAAACCTCTGCTCTCTTTCCCCGTTTCGCGTTGTTCCACGTCCATTCTCTGATCAAATCCCTTCGAATCATCGACCATGCGTGCCTCATTCGCGCTTTTGCCAGCCCTTGCGGCCATGACTGTGGCAAGTCGATGCCGCCCACGGACCACGACGTCGTCTTTAGCAACGTCGGCCTTGCCATCAGCGGTCGTCAGCAGCCCAACAAGCTCTGCCGACTTGACTTCCAGCACTGTCAGTATCATTGAAAGCACGACGACCACTACATCCGATGAGCCTACAACAACTGAGGCGTCGACCGTGGAGCCCTCTACCACGGAGCCTGCCACGAGTGATCCACCCACCACGAGTGAGCCACCCACCACGAGCGAGCCATCCACCACGAGCGAGCCACCCACCACGAGCGAGCCACCCACCACGAGCGAGCCGCCCACCACCACCGAGGAGCCTACCACAACATCCGTCGAGAGCACGACCTCGACCGCTCCCAGCTCTGCTCCAACAGTCACGGGCTTCTGCCTGAAAGCCATCACCCCTGGTGTGAGCAATAAAGACTACCACATTCGTGTGCTCTCCCCCAACTCCAACCTGATCACTGAGGCGCCGACCGGCTCCAATTTCGGCTTGTTTGATCTCGACATATCCACTGGCACGATGAGCATCAGCGGCGGTACATGGGCCGGCTATGAGGTGTACGCGCTCCCACCATGGGAAAGCCAAGTCCTTCACGTTATTCGGTTCACGAATACTCCGGTAGAATATCCATTGCGCTGCTCGAATCCGGATGGGGTGTACATGACTGGGTCGGTGTTGAAGTGTGAGGTGTCTGCCCCTTCGGCTGACGGTGTGATGAGGAGGTATGCCCTGTGGAATAACGCCAATAGCTCACCTGTCGGTCCGTGGATCATTATGCGTGATGACTATGTGAGGGCTGGGTCCTATAACTACGATTTGGGCATGTTCTTTGGGGATGACTGCAGTGCGGTGGGTGGCCAATAATGATGGGCTAAGAGAAACCGTCAAATGTCGATGCGGTCTTGTACTGGTAACATTGAGGTGTCATTCGCCATCGTGGTAGTCTTTTTCTTCGTTGTGTACAATAGGATTCCTTGACGGGAATGGCCGGTGCTAAATACTGCTACGCCGCTGGAGAGGTTGACATGTGGCCGTAATCTTGTAGGGTCCTTCGTAGCCTTCGAATGTGTTCGGGGGACGCCTTGCAGCAACCTCCCACAACGATGGACTTCCATTTGCCTCTTTGACGTGCGGCTTCGACAACATTGGCTAGGACTGTTTCCCAGGGGGCCTGTTTGAAAGAAGTGAGTGTTGGTGCGTGAACCAAAGGACCTGTAAACAATGGTAGATCACAGCGTACCTCTGGCTGTTTGTGTCCTGGAGACAACTCCCAAGTCTTGGTGGCCGTGTTGTAGACCTCCCCGTTTGTCCCGTCTGGATAGAGGACCAAGCTTGGCCAGGCCATCTGCTCTCCGTTCTTGATGTAGGTTTGGATCGCATCTTCGTATTGTTTGACCAAGAAGTCGAGCTTTTCCACCTTTGTGCAGTTGATGCCAATACCCCAGGGAGTCTCCAGCCCTTCCCTATGCGTGAGAACAGCTTTGACGACCTCCTCTACCGTGCTGCCGTCGGGAAGCTTTCCATTATCGTTTGGGTAAGGAGATGAAATCCATACGGGGCGTCCACGGAGGCATGTTGGGATGTGGTCGGCCGAAAGCAGATTTCTGATGGCAACAATCTCGTCGAGCCTAGGAACCGTTTCAAAGGCAATGTAGTTGACTTGCTTGGGATCGACATCCTTGAACAAATCCAGACGCTCCTTGTGCCATTTTTCCAGGGCCTGCACATCTTGGTGTTCAGGATCGTACCTGCCGCTGTATTCGGTCGATGGAATCATGGTGGCGCCATAAGGACCCAGCGACAAGGCAACTTTGCCCTCCGTCCCCGCTGCATTTGCGGCAAGGACAACCGCACGGCTCAGGAAGCGAGGAATCTCTTCCTTATCGATGCCCTCCCTCTCCACGTCGAGGATTCCGCTTTTCGGCGCCTTGGTTGCAGCAAATCCATTGATGGATATTTGGTACGTTGCGGTGGAAATGATGTTGGCTCCTGCCTGCTTGAAGGCCTCATGACAATCCGATAGCTTGTCCTCCTCGCCGGAAACAAGGAGATGTGAAGACCAAAGCGGAGTTTCAAATGAGAAGGTGATGTCGTGCATGTCTTCCAGAGTCGTTCCCATCCCTCCATCCAGGATCTGAACTGGAATCGGTGTAGCCATTGCTGCAGAGTTTTGGCGTGTTTGCCGCGGTTGGGCGTTGATTGTGGTAATGCGCTCAAGCTACTATATTTAATGGAGAAGGAGTGAGTGAGTTGCGATTGCCTCAGGTGAATTTTCGAAGTGAATCTCAAATAATGCAAGAGCTACCAAAAACGACGTTCAAGCCGCCGCCCCGCTACGAAAATTGTTAAGGATCGGCCCGAGTACGGCGCTGCGCTTTGTAATCCCTGCTTTGAGGTTGCAACGGTAAAGCCTGGGCACATGAAGTGCTGCGGTCTTGTCCGATTTCCACGCCGAAACCGGCTGTCAACAGCAAACCTCAACCATTTCCCAATGCGCGTCGCATCGAAATCCCAGACAACCCCAGAACAAACGCCAAACGCAAGAGGATTGAAGGGCTGTGCTCCGTCCTCTGATCATCGAACCTTAGCCATTTGTCGTTTACGACCATTCTCAATGACGAGCACTGGGGTTTCAGAGGCGTCTGGCGCACGAGGACCGAGGAGCTTCTTCACCATGGTAGCAGCTGGACATCTCACCGTGACTTGTCTTCTGCAGTCTTATCAAGGAGGTGATTACTCACCACCAGCTCTTCCAAGGTGCTAAGTACGAGAGTCGTGACGCACAACCATATGTTGGCTCTGTAGATGAAGTTGAAAAGTTCTGGCATTGACGCAGGTGGACCTTCTGCTCAAGTCTATAAAAAGTGAGGGATTCCATCAAGGCATTGACCTTCATCCATACACCCTGGCGCACTCGTACTAACCCCCGCAATGTCAGAGCCGCTTCCTGGATCTCGAACGCCTCCGCATCCCACTCACCACTCTGGAGACTATCCACGATTGGGTTCTCTACGCGATGTTCAATGCAGGTGCTACGAATATCAATCTGGTGAGATTGAGCTATGGGAGCCAAGTCCCTTGCAAAGTGCCCTCCCCTTTGAAGTCGAGTATCAAGAAAAATGCCTAGTAGCGCAGGGAGTTCCTCGTGGAGCTCTTCGGATTGTCAGACAATTCAAACCGAGAAGCCAAGAGGCTCTTGTTTTTGCAAAAGAGCACATCGTTGCTATCACAAAGCCCAAGGTGGGTCAATAAAACCCGACCAAGTTTGTTTTCACAGTTTTCTATGTTCCGGTCATTACTAACCACCTTCATTTCGGCTTGCTTTGAAGTTTGCATACCACTTTCTTCGGTACCTGCAAGTTTTCCAAACCGATGGCCACCAAGAGGACAATGGTATTCCCGACCTCCATCTAATGACAGGGGATTGCCCCCTAGGAGATCTTCAGTCTTTCATCGCAACCCATGGATCCATACGGGAAGAGGAAGCAAGAACAATCATGCGTCAAATCTGCAATGGCCTAGGGCTCTTACATCAGGAAGGCCTTGCCCATGGCGATCTGCAACTGTGCGTAAGTGAATTCCGAGAAATCGTCCTGGAGTAGAGGCAGTGCAGGTGCGGTCACTAGAATAACGTCTCGGTCTTCGCTCTAGCACGTGTTTATCGACCGTCTTCCCGAACACAACCCCGATCAACACAACAGAGAATGGCGCGTCAAAATTGTGGGATGCAGGCTTCATTGCCCAACGTCTGCCAACAGTCATGGCAGTCCCGGAACTTTCATCAACACTGTTGCCTTTGCAAATCTCTCCTTTCTCTCCCCAGAGATTCTAGGGGGTTATACACCGAGAGACCCTGCAACCTTTGAAGGTCTCAATGGAATACAAGCATTTGACGTTTGGGCAGCAGGAGAGGTCGCCGCTCAGATGTTAACCGGCAGTCCAACCTTTGGCCTAGATCTCCAGATGATGTTCGACTACCAGGCCGGAACAGTTTCATTTCCAACCAGGAAGTTGGATCAAGCGATGGTCTCGGAACTTTGCAAAAGATTCATCATGACATTCATGCACCAAGATCCCTTCATGCGACCAACGCTCCCCCTCGATCCAAGGCGAGATGTCATTGTACAGTGGATTGAACCAGCCAACTGCTGGCAAGCCAAAGAACTGAAGTCAGTTCCACTAGCGACATTCTACCACGACAAGATTCTACCGCCAACAATGCATTACACCCCCGATGGGAACAAACTGATTGTTATAGACTCCTATACCATTACCATTCGTTCAAGTTTCGCCGGATTCATTAGCAGCTGGATCTACGAGAACGACCGGCATGCTGAATATCGCGCTTCTGCTCTTTCGTCTTGCGGGAAGACATTGGCGGTGTATGACGCACACTCCAATGCCATCAAGATCTTTGACATTTCGAAGAGGAAAAACACCGGGCCATCCCTATCCTACCCCGTTTCTGAGCCACTCATCACCTTCCCAATGTCCAATTCCCTGTTTGTGCAATTACAGCAGCCGCAAACAATCCTCAACTTTCATCCTACCGGCTCTACGCTTCTTGCCGCCTCTCCAAGCAGCTTCACAACTCTCAATCTCTCTATTGTCCCGAATCCTGCCGACCCCCTCCCATACCAACCCAAGACAGACTCCCGAGAAGAACGAATCCTCAACGCTTGCTATACCAATGACGGCCTTGCAACGGTCGTTTCCCATAGAAACTTTACAAGGTTTACCCTGCTAGTAAACGGGCAAGTCACCCGTACAGTGGCGCATCCCGTCCCCGCTCGCATTGTGGCTATTGCACCCGATGGACACCGCCTTATCCTGGGGTCAAAGAATGGTGATATCTGGTCTCTATCTACTTCATCGTTCGTCCAGTCAGACAAAGGTTGTTGGGTACCGGTCTGGCGATGTGTAGACGGGTATCCCGTCGACTCTATCGACATTGCCCTGTCATCTACCGATCCAACTCAGAAGGGGGGTACTAAGTGTAGTGCTGACGCAGTTACGGTAGCGGTTGTTAGTGGGGAGCGACTGACTCTTCTATCTATGGGCAGCGATCAAGACGATCACTGCTTGGGATGGGTAGAGTTCAAGAAACGGAAGGCACTGATTGCCAAGCTTAAGCCTAGAGCGGACAAAGAGAACCATTTGGAGATTGCGCTATGGAGTGGAGGTGAAAGCAGGATTACCTTCTTGAAGTTTGAGGGGTTCTATGAAGACGAAAAGGCTGAGGGCGGTGGCAATAACTTTAAGGGGCTCGCAGAGTCGACCATCGCTGGAGAAATCGAGAACCACAACTAAAGCGCAGAGGAGCAAGAAAAAGAGCAAGGGAAGAACAAGGCAAGGTGTATACAAGCACTACAGGGATCTTGATATGCGAAGGGGGAAGGAGCCAGTAGCTCTGGATATGGGAGTTGGTTTGTTGATGGCTACCTAGGTACTTCTACATTGAGGAGTAGTTGACCCACTTCTGAGCATACTTGCGTATGGGAAGGAAAGAACGAAGAGTCGAAGACAAGTGTCTTTGAGTTGTCTGAAATTAATTCTGGTCCGGTGGGAATCACATGTTGACGGAGTGCGAACGTTCGGGCGCTCAAAAGTTAGTGGGCTAGTACATAGGTAGGTCATTGAATTCGCGAGTGCATCCAGACATGATTCTTGTGCGTTGTTCTTTTCATACATGGAGATTACTTACAACTTGGTGAATGAATTAATGGCTAACTCAAGGAAAAGTACACGGCTGGATTCTAGAAATGCACAGGAATCGATCGGAATGCGATGCATCATCCTAGAGGTAGCCAGCAGCCAGCCCTCCAGGGGTGTACTCTGTTTTCTAACTCCGAGGCCCGGAACCATCGAGTGTCTCGTTCGTACTTTCTTTGTCTTGCAGTAGTGGCTCCAATGCCCTAAAGGCAAAGGCAGGTCCGCTACGAATTGGAACCTCCGCGCCTGGCTCACCGCAGTCGACCGACATGACCCAAGGAACCCGAGGCTTCGAGTGCGATGGACCGACATATGGCTGGGAGTTCTGGAAGGAACTCACCGCAGCTTGGAATCTCTTTTAGAGATGGGTCACGTCTCGGAGGTCATCTCCAGGTGCCTGGTGCACATGACTCTTCGTGTTGTGCTATGTCGAGAAGAAGCGACACATGAGAACTGAGAGCAACAACTGAATATGTTTAACCGTCCCGGGTCGCCTATGCGTTCCTCTCTCGATCCTAGCAGCGAAGAGCATGGCCGGAGCAGGCGGAACTCGGTTCCAGCGCATCAGCAACTAGACCGCCGTGGTGGCATGGACTTCCACTCATTGGACGCCACTGCCGTGCAGAAGAAGAAAAATACCTCTATACATCAAAGGTCCAGAAGCCGCGGCGCCTGTCAAGATCCAAAGTCACGGTGGAAACAAGAAATCCTGCAGCGAAGGTTAAAAACAGGGGCAGATTAGTCGGGCCTCCATTAGGTTCAGTGCTCCAGTCCCTCGGAGGATACATGTATGCCGTCGAGTGATTATTTTTTTTACATTGGGACTCGACCAGACGGGACTGGACGAATGGAGCCGCTCGACTGGCTGCTTACTGCAATGTTAACCCCCCAATTTCCCCAGTCTCTTTGAGTCTCATTTCCTTCATCGTCCTGGGACCTGGGTCTGGGTCTGGGTCTGGGCCCGGGCCTGGGACGCTAGATAGGCGATACCCGATACCGCAACAGGTATGAACCTAACCTTATCCAGGCCTCGTTCGTCAAATCGGTTGTATCTGTATGGGTGGCATTTTCCCTATTCTTTACGTTGCGTAGGTAGGTACAGTAGGTACCAGTGCAGGCCAACGACGTCTTACATGAGTGCGTGGAGATGGAATTGCGGCTGACGGTCCGCGAGAGGGAAGCAATACCGTGTAAATGGATGTTACCTAGGCATGGCAATAGTTTGGGTAACATCGATGGAAGCGAGAGAGACCTTACCTCGACGACTTCCTGCAGCTCCAGCCCAGTTACGTGGCAGCGCCGTAGGTAAGTAAGCAAGCGATGGTGATGATGTGGGAGAACCTACGCCTAACGTTCATACTGAAGGCCGGAATAGCAAAGGTTCTGCCATGGATAAGGCGGATTGGTGATGAAAGCGCTGCTGCCACTTGGCTGGTAATGGATTTCACTTGGTCTTGACTGGAGTAAACCGAGGTGACAGATTTAGGCAATGATTTCCACATGATGAGCATGGCATTAACGAAGCCGATCATGATGGCTGCTGAGTTTACCATGGAAAGCTTCGGTACTTCGTGCTACGGTCACTCAATGCGACAGCGCATTCCCTGCACATCGTTTGTGGTACCCAGCTTCCAAATTCCCCAGACAAGGACAAGCAACTCAGTTCGATTGCAATTCAAAAGGAATTGGAGGCACATACCTTATGGATGGACGGATGGTGTTGATGTTGGAGACGACTTCTCTGGAGGTCCGGGGGTGTGGTTCAGGTAGGTGAGGTTGGCATTGTTAGCGGTCGGGTATTAGTGGTGAAAATTGTTAGCGAGGCAGTCCCCCCCCCCCCCCCCCAAACAAAAGTAGCGCTAAATGGTGCCACCCGCCCGCTAGCTCGATGGAATTGAGGGCCGACGTCCGGACAACTCGACACGACACGGCAACACACAAGCAACGAACTCGGAAAGTCTCCATGAACGAACTCCTTTCACCGTCGTTCCTCGGTAGAACAGACTGCCCATCGTCCCGCCATCCCGGCCAACAAGTTCAAGCATGGGGTCCGAATCCACCCTACCGAACCTTCTACTCCAACGGATCATGCGCATTTCCCACCGCCGCCGTTGGTCTTCCAACCTTGGGAAGACAGGTGGGATCGGCAAGATATATACCTACCTTACCTATGCAGTGACGATCTGTCGAAACCATCTCCGTGGGCTCGGAGCCATAGAAATAACATCCAAATTAAGGAACTTTCGGAGAATTTCTGATCTATAGAGGTAGCAATGCTCAATGGCGCGCCTTGCTCCTCGCATCCCGCTGTGGAGACCTCGGAGGGAACGAGTCCGAGCCAGGACGGGGACAGCTCCAACAGGCCGCCAACGGGGCCAAGCATCAGCTACACAGCAAGAAAAGGGGCCAGCTACAACCCAAGTCTACGCCATACCTCCTCGAGAGGCATCTCGTTGCCGCTTGTTGCTGACCGCAACGGTGCATGGTCGTACTGTGCAAGGAGCATGGCCATCTCGTCAAGTCTGGTGTTCTTGCGGGACACCTGAGTGCTAACTTCAGCGAGGTAGTATCATAGAGACAGGAACGGGTTCTAGATTTCGGATCCCTCCACAATCTTATGTGCTGTCATGGTCTTACCATGGCTCCATGGCTCACGTGGCAGCGCGGCGCGCTTCCGTACCCAGCCGTCTGGGGGTGACCCGGGGTGATCTGGGGTGACCTTCTGGGGAACCTGGAGATGAGGGGGCAACGTTCGCGCCAACCCGAGTCCGACCATCTCACTCCATCCTCAAAAACATGATAAAGGATGATACCGCCGCCGTTGCAACACCCTTCCCCTCTTGCTCCTCAGCCAGTCCCGTCTTCTCTTCATCGTGCCGAGTAAGAATTGCCATGGTCGTCCACTGCTGACCTGTCCTGAACCCCCCATCGACTTCCAGACGACACAGGAGAAGGGCCCAGCACGTCCAGATCAACACCCATACCATCACCGACATCCTCGAAGACACCCAACATGTCGTCTCACGGCTCCCATGACGGGGCCAGCACCGAGAAGCACCTTGCTACTCATGACATTGCGCCCACCCTCGACACCATCAAGATAGTGCCCAAGGGCCATGGCCAGACAGCCACAAAGCCCGGTGCCCAAGAGAAGGAGGTCCGCAACGCCGCCCTATTTGCGGCCATCAAGGAGTCCAATATCAAGCCCTGGAGCAAGGAGTCCATCCACCTCTATTTCGCCATCTTCGTCGCCTTTTGTTGTGCATGCGCCAACGGTTACGATGGTTCGCTCATGACCGGAATCATCGCTATGGACAAGTTCCAGAACCAATTCCACACTGGTGACACTGGTCCCAAAGTCTCTGTCATCTTTTCTCTCTATACCGTGTAAGTCATTAGGTATTTAGCATTCACTCCTTTTTGGTTTTGGGCTTTTCTAACACCTCGAGTCTTCCAGTGGTGCCATGGTTGGAGCTCCCTTTGCTGCTATCCTCTCTGATCGTTTTGGCCGTAAGAAGGGCATGTTCATCGGTGGTATCTTTATCATTGTCGGCTCCATTATTGTTGCTAGCTCCTCCAAGCTCGCTCAGTTTGTCGTTGGCCGCTTCGTCCTTGGCCTCGGTATCGCCATCATGACCGTTGCTGCCCCGGCCTACTCCATCGAAATCGCCCCTCCTCACTGGCGCGGCCGTTGCACTGGCTTCTACAACTGCGGTTGGTTCGGAGGTTCGATTCCTGCCGCCTGCATCACCTATGGCTGCTACTTCATTAAGAGCAACTGGTCATGGCGTATCCCCTTGATCCTTCAGGCTTTCACGTGCCTTATCGTCATGTCCTCCGTCTTCTTCCTCCCAGAATCCCCTCGCTTCCTATTTGCCAACGGCCGCGACGCTGAGGCTGTTGCCTTTCTTGTCAAGTATCACGGCAATGGCGATCCCAATTCCAAGCTGGTTTTGCTCGAGACTGAGGAGATGAGGGACGGTATCAGGACCGACGGTGTCGACAAGGTCTGGTGGGATTACCGCCCGCTCTTCATGACCCACAGCGGCCGCTGGCGCATGGCCCAGGTGCTCATGATCTCCATCTTTGGCCAGTTCTCCGGCAACGGTCTCGGTTACTTCAACACCGTCATCTTCAAGAACATTGGTGTCACCAGCACCTCCCAACAGCTCGCCTACAACATCCTCAACTCCGTCATCTCCGCTATTGGTGCCTTGACCGCTGTGTCCATGACTGATCGGATGCCCCGCCGCGCGGTGCTCATTATCGGTACCTTCATGTGCGCCGCTGCTCTTGCCACCAACTCGGGTCTTTCGGCTACTCTTGACAAGCAGACTCAAAGGGGCACGCAAATCAACCTGAACCAGGGTATGAACGAGCAGGATGCCAAGGACAACGCCTACCTCCACGTCGACAGCAACTACGCCAAGGGTGCCCTGGCCGCTTACTTCCTCTTCAACGTCATCTTCTCCTTCACCTACACTCCCCTCCAGGGTGTTATTCCCACCGAGGCTCTCGAGACCACCATCCGTGGCAAGGGTCTTGCCCTTTCCGGCTTCATTGTCAACGCCATGGGCTTCATCAACCAGTTTGCTGGCCCCATTGCTCTCCATAACATTGGCTACAAGTACATCTTTGTCTTTGTCGGCTGGGATCTTATCGAGACCGTCGCTTGGTACTTCTTTGGGTATGTTTTTGGTCATTTTCTCTGTCGACATGCGTAAACAGCACATAGATCGCTAACTCGTTCCACTACAGTGTTGAATCCCAAGGCCGTACCCTCGAGCAGCTCGAATGGGTCTACGACCAGCCCAACCCCGTCAAGGCCTCCCTCAAAGTCGAAAAGGTCGTCGTCCAGGCCGACGGCCATGTGTCTGAAGCTATCGTTGCTTAGACAGGCGACGAGGAAGCGTCTGACTACTACAGCGATATTCCTTACAAGTCTTTCAAAAAGTCTCAAGTGCGCCCGTCCCTATATGATATAGGAGGGCGGTGAGGCATGTACCATATATTATAATGAGCTTCATGTTGTGACGGCTGCGGTTGGATTTAGCAAGCAAGCGAAATGAAATGTAATGTCTTTATTCTCTTTACGATTACGTCTTTCTTCCTACTCCCGTGTTTAACATATCGTGAAAGACCGAACGTACACGTAGTTGGGTCGGTAGCTTCGGGCTTCCATTCAGCCTCACTCGTTCCTTATTACCTAGATGTACTTACCCGCTACTTCAAAATCTTCCCTGCATTCTACGCGAACTTTATTATTGTTATTACTCTAGTAACATAGTAAAACCGCAATAACGAATCGAATCCAGACGTTAACAAACCACCAAAGCGTCGAAGCAAAAATAGCATGTGACACTTCAAGCTTGGGTCCGGTCCAACGGCAGAGCCCTACCTGGGTCTAGACATTCTAGCGTCGTGGAGAAAAGTGTAACGCTAGCGTGTCATTACTAGTGAAGGAAGGATGGGGCACACTTGGTGGTTTTGAGAATGCCTACCTGGCTAGGTACCTACCTCTAGGTAGACCTAGCTTCAGTTTTACTCCAGTTAGCGCTCACGGGGTATGTAGGGACTGGGGAAAGAGATGGCAGTTCGGTGCGTGGGGTGCTGCATCTGACTCTGGGTGTCGTTCCGCTTGTTGGCAGCACGTGTACCTCTATATGTAGGTATGCTTAGGTTTTCTTTATTCCTTCCGGGCGCCTGTTTTTGTCTAGCCTTTCTATGAGGAAGTGAGACTCTATCGATGACATGTCTCTAGAATACTCTTTACTGTATCTTGCCTTCCAGCTACACTTCGGATGGAATCGTCTAGTAATACCTACCTAACAGTATAGAGCTTTGTAGCTCTCCATTAGAAACATCCTAAGGTATTTTATTAACGTCGCCTCTTGCCCACTCCTCCCCTATAACCCGCAAAAAGCCGCAAGTGCGTCCAGTCGTCGTCCCCTTACAGCACCGGCGCGACGGCCCGCCCATCCGACCAAAACATGTCATGTCAACAATCTAGAACCCCAAACCTTGGATACATGCACATGTCAGGTGTCTACAACCCTAGATGCATAGAGGTACATGGGCCGTCGACCGGGGCCCATCTTTTACACTATCTACCTACCTAAGTAAGCTTTAATATCTGTCGTGAAAATAAACTTTCGGCACAACACTTGAGACCGGGCCTGTTAGGAAAGGAGCGCGGCTCCGGGGCTCCAGACTCAAGTATTCCTCGCTTATTACATATTAAGGAAGGCTCCAAATGCTAATAAGACGAATTATAACTGTTGATAAGTAGAGGTACCTAGTGAAAGTCTAGTTCGTAACATCTTTTTTAATTTTTCGCTGCAAGTCGCGACCTAGAAACTGCGTGCGTGTTCATACCGCCGGTTTCCGAAATCTGTAGGTACCTCTACCTAGGTAGCGGAGACCTCAAGTTTGAGCAGTGTAGGAGCATCCGATGGCTCATCGGTGAGAGAGCAGCTGCCACTGCAATGTTCCTACGTGGATTTGCACCTTGCTTTGCGTGTAGTTCTCTTACTGCACAATATGATACATAAATAGTTTTTCAACGTGCGTCTAATGACCTTATAGAGAATAGTACAAGCGCCGGCAAGCGCCGGCAACGAGTGGTGTTGCCACATTCGTTCCGGAACTAAACATCTACAAGGGATTATTCTTATTATACCTCTACGTACCTAGGTAGTTGGTACCTACCAAACTTGAACTCGTCTTGTGTCGTAAGGCTTGCGTCGCGTATTGCAGTGCTTACAACATACGACTAGACTTGAGAAACTAGGAGCAACAACATCTGGCTTGATACGGCCCTCTAGAGTTGGCCGACAATAGCTGAAGCTTTTTTCTTTTCTTTCTTTGATGCCTCCTTTCTTTCAATAAGTACAAATAAAACAGCAGGATCTTTATCAGGTAGGTAAACTATCAGTCCGCGTAAAATTAGGGCTGACAGGTCGTCTAATACCAATTCTTCTTATCCAATGTTCGGTTTCTTCCGGGTACCGTACTTTCGACCCGAAAAAATACAAACAGATGGGAAAATCATCCGAGCGTAGACAATTTTCCACTTCAATAGAAGGGGCCCTAGGAAGATATTAAGCGTACCTCTATGGTCACGTACCTAGACAATAACAAACTTCAGACGTATAGGCAGCAACATCTACCTATGCTGCCCCGATACGACTCGCAAATTCAGCTTGCAGTTGGTCACCACGCCAACGGTCTGAACTTTGAAACTAGAGGTACCTATTGTCCGATCTTCTCAAGGCAGTAGCCTAGAGATATCTATTCCTTTGGTTTGCGAAGGCAGGCACGTCGATGCCAGCCCTTTGCCGGGCCCTCCCCCGAGGGTCATAAAACTTTGAAATGTTTTCTTTGTCCTCATCTTCTTCTCCTTTTTCCTCTCCCATCACCACCAGCGCATCGTTTTCTCTCGCCGTCGTAAGTACCTCTGCTCTAAGCATACCAAGGTGCAGCTTGAGCATCAGGTGGCAAGCAAGTATTACTGACCACTAATCAATTGTAGGTATGCAACCAGACCAACGATCTCTTGCCGTATTCTGTTCTTTTTTTGTGTTGTTTTTCCACCCTGGCAACACCACCACACCAACCCCACCCACAACACCATGACTCCTCGCACTGCCAACGTTGCTTCCGCCGCTCGCGCGGGCGCGGCTGACCAAGAAGCAGAAAAAGACGACGTCGTCGTCGACACCGTAGAGGAGGTATGTGTAGAGGTATCTTACTTGAAATCGCTCCTTCTCCATATGCCTCGTTGTCACTTTGCCTTTCGCTTTTCCCTCTTCCACGTGTTCTTTGGAAGTGAGGGAAAAGTCAACTCTGCTCTTCTCTCATCACCACCGCCATCTTCTTATTTTTTCTTCCTACCCCCACCAGACCTCGCAATGTAGTTCACTAACCCTTATCTCCTTTATAGATGTATGGGCGCGCGGTTCGCGAGTATGAGGTAAGCAAGATACCTCTATACGTGATCGGGATTTAATATTAAGATTCCCGCCAACACTATATCCCCTTAATCTTCGTCTTTCTACCTGTTGCGCTCCGACCTAAATCATCGTTTTGCGAGTATCGGAGCCGACGTCGTAGCTGGCATTCGAGCGAACTTTATTACAAATCATGTCCTTACCCGGAACATAAACGCAGAACACATAGCCTTCAAGTGGTTATCGGACAACTTTACTACCTACCTTCCTCGCATACAAAACATCCTTTCCTTCCTGTAACTTCACGGTCGTAGGTCTTTTATGCTTTGTTTGTCGTTCCCCGTCTTTCTTCATGTACCAGAAACCACTCCCAGCACATATACCTCATGCCCCTCTGAGCTTGAGTCGTCAAAAAACGACAAATCAACCATCGCCCTCCATCACACCAAAACTTTCATGCTTTCAGAACCTTTGCTAACCTTTTTATATTTTCCCACAGGGACTGGGCACCTCTGGCGTCTCCTCGGAGGCTGCGAGCAGCGCTGCCCACAACCTCCCTGTTAGCCCGCCCGTCCTTTCCGTCCGTCCTCTCTCTGGAGACACCGTCGCGTCAGCCCAGCCGACGCAGCCCAACTCTTCCGTCTCGGGTGCTCACGCGCCCGCAGCTCTGCCCTCGCTGGGTAGAGGACACGCTCTGACGTCTTCCTCGGGCGTCGCACGTGGTGGTGGCCTTGTGGCTGCTGACGCCACCTCTGCGGCTATCCCGCCGCAGGAAGAGTCAGGCATGGAGACATGGAGGTGGTCACGGACTGAGTTCGGGGTTGGCGGCGACTTGGGGTTGGAGATAATGGAGGGTGGAACGGCGCATGTCGTCCAGCACGTATGCGGGCCGCAGGCGAGCATGGTGTATGTGCTTGCTCGTAGCCAACAGGGTCAGGCCGAAGAAGGTTACGAAGAAGGAGAGGAACAAGACGATGACGAGAGGGGTAGGGATGTTGGCGTTGCTCTCACCAGCGTCGACGATGAGGTTGAGTTTGTTGATGACGAGGGCATGGGGGACCAGGCTGCCGAGGAAGCGGCCGCGCGAGTGGCTCGCGACCAACGCAGGAATAGACGCCTCGGGCGGGCCCATTTTACCTCCGAGGAGATTCAGTCCTTCCTCCCGCCCCCCGGTCTCACACCTGAGGCCGCGGAGGCACCCTCCGATTCTTCTCCTCCCTCACCTCCTGCTCCGTCTGCCACTGACGCTCCGGCTTCGGTGGCAGCTCCCATTGTTCCAAGCTTGGGTTCACCGTTGGCTTCGGCTGACCCCCAGGGCTTCCTTGCGGCCCCTCATCCGAGGGTTCCACCTGTGAGCCACGCTCCTGGTGTCGACCCCTACGACATCAGCGAGCACGCTGCTCCATCCCGGGCAGTGGGTGATCAGGGGCTGGAAACGGTTTCGTATCACTTTGATACGGACTACCGTGCCGCCCTTTCTAACGACGAGGTGCCCCAAGTGCCTCGTCTGGCAGGAAGGTCCGGATTCGGATTGCCCAGACACTTCACGTCGGGCAACTTCTTTGATCCTGCCGCTCGCAGTGGGCGTACGGATAGGGAAAGACCCTCGAGTGTTCCGGACGTCGATACGAGTGAAGAGGGTGGAAAGGGTGGTAAAGGGAAGAAGGATATGGCGAAGAAGTCTCGGAGATTTTGGCCTTCTTTTAGGGGGCGGAAGGGTGGGAAAGAAAAGAAGAAGACGAAGGACAGTGACAATGAAGATGGTAGGGACGGGTTGGTTTGAGGGGGGATTAGAGGGTGGTTGGGGTTCCAAAAGTGTCGTCTGCGGAGTACGTGTTCCTCTTCGACTTACACTCACGAAGCCCCAAATGTGAGGAGATGATGGAGCGGTTTGGGATTGGCGTTTGTGGTTCTGGCGTAATCTGCAGGTGAATTTCTGCACTGGAAAGCGCTGGGTCTTTTTCCTTTTGGGTCGGTGGCGTGGCTGTACCGGGCTGGGTTTCTTTTCTGATTACCGTATGACACCCCTAGGTCTTTTTCTCCCTGCTTCCAACCTGAACTTTATTTGAAGTCAAGGCACGAACAATCGAACATTTTGCATCCCTCCGTGCCTTTTTTTTTTTTTTTTTTTTTTTTTTTTTTTTTTTTTTTTGCACCCGGCTGCTGCGTGAATAAACGTCCCCTCCATACCTCATACTTCTAAGTTCAAACAGGTCGAGTGTCGATGAAGTGATAGCGAGAGTTTTGAGGCCTATCTCTTATTAGCACCGAAATAAGTCCTGTCAAATGCTGACGCCAGGCCCTTGTTCATAAGTCATCAGGCTCCGCAATATACCTCTAGCCTCTCCTCTTGCAGAGGTTCTTGGGTTTTCCTGTCGTGAATTGCCGAGAGATTTACCTAGGGTATCAACAAGACGCTGATCCTCGAGGAAATTTACTTCGGGGCGATCGTGAGCATCTTGTCGTCCTAGTACGTGATGCTAGGTGTTCGAAAGAAGTACCCGAATCGTAACGGCCCTAGAAAATGTCCAGACCCGAGATCGCATGATTGGAATCGCTTAGAACCGACACAAGAAAGAGAGAAAAGGAACCAATGAGCACAAAGCCAGCTTCACTAAAGCGGCACAAGACGGACCCTGGAAACAGGAAAACCTGTAGTGCAACATTTTCTATCAAACCCAGACCCACCTCTAGATGTATTCAACTAGAGGTACATTCCTCTTCACCCAACCCTTCGACCCCTTCACCAACCTAAAAGAACCTGAAAATCGAATCCGACCCTCTCCTCCTCTTTAACCCACCATACCACTTGCAAAGCGGATACAGTATAGCCAACACCAAAAGCCAGAATCCAAAGAAAATCCACAAGTTATCTACTCCCACCGCCGGCTGGTCCGGGTTCCAAGGATCCGGGTGCGCAAGCACATGTCCAAACCAGTGCCTCACGGGTTTAGCCAGCGCAAACTGCAGCGTCAAATGGCCGACAAAGAAAAACAAGGCTGATGTGCCAAACACCAAGAGGGGTTCAAAGATGATGGTGGCAAGACGCGGGGGAATGATGCTGAAAAAGGCAAAAAGAAAGAGGTTGCCCGCCATGGTAAAAGCCCAGAAGGCCACGTCAGGCGGGTATTTGATCAGGTAGATGAAGGACCGCCAGGAGGCGAGGTACTGGTTGTCGGGGGCGTCGGGCCTTTCGTGCTCGGGCATATGGAGGCACCCTTCAGAAAGGTTTCCGGCGTTGAGGAAGCGCGTGCCCACAAAGACGATGGTAAAGACAATGCCGGCGAGGAGGTTGCCAATGGCGATGGCCTTGGTGCTCCACGAGCGGGCGAGGATGATGCGGCCGGCTACGAGACCGAGGATGGCGAATGAAATCCAGGCCAGTGGGGGGAAGACGGAAATGATGCGCCACTCTGTATCAAAGACCCGGTAGAACCAGATGCGAGCCCAGATGGTGTCGGGGAGCTTTTGCACGGGTTCGACGCCGCAGTGGCCGTTGGTGGGACTGAGCCAGATGTTCCACCAAATGGTCACGACTGCGAGGGCTGAGAGCACCACATTGTGGATGTGCCAGGAGATGTCCGCGGCACGAATGATGGCCCTGTCGGGGGCGATATCCTCTACCCCTCGGCGGTTAGCCAGCAGCGGTTCGGTGGCATCGTCTTCCTTTTTCTCCGGGAGCACCTTGAGGATGATGAAGGCGAGCATCTTCTCCGTCTTGGCGGTCACAAGCCAGATCAATCCCGAGAGGAGATAGTCGACAGCCAAGGCAAACAAGACGATATTAAGGAACCAGGTATCTCCCAAGGTGATGCCCAAGCCTATGACGATCATGACAAGGGTCAAGACGACTGCTCTCGTGAAGAAATGCCAGGCCATGCGACTTGTGGACCAGCCTAGGTTGGTTCGAGACCGACCAAAGTAGACGATGCCCATACCGAGAAGGAACGTAAAGCCCGGGGCGCATAGATGGGTCAGCACCCGAATATGGTGAGCAATCGGGCGATTCCACTCGTGAACGGGGATCGAGTCGTTTTCGCCCTGAGGAGCAGTCCCATGGTCCCATGACTGCAGGACCATGGAGTTGTGATCGAGAGCCATGAGGACCATCAACAATCCTCGCAGGAGGTCGGGCGCAAGGGCGCGGGCGGTGGACTTGTGATGGCCATCATGGCCGGTCCTAAGCGTATGGGGGAAGGAGCCATAACCATAACCGTAGGTGCCATGCTGATGATTGGATTGGGACTCCAGAGCAGATGATTGTCCGTTCTGGGCATGCCACTCTTCGTCCGGGATCGGTTCGTGGTCGAGAACCTGGAGGTCGGAGGATGCGTCGTAGGCATCAGCCGCAAACGAGGTTTCCTGGACAGCAGAGTCCGGCTGCTCGGGAATGTCGACCTGGCACGCCTGCGCCGGCCGGTTGCTATCGGGTGGTTCTTGCGTCTTCATGACTGCAAGCTGTCTCCTTTGCCGTTACCAGACCTTGCACGGGAGAGTTGAAGCAGCGTCCGGACAGGCAATGAAAGCAGATGCAGCAGTTGGGTGATGTTGGGTGGTTGGACTTGTTGAGTTTAGGTTGTAAAAACCCAAAGCGGAAGGATTTGAGATGTCAAATGTGGAGTGCGCGTCGTTGGTTGCCGATGAGGTCACTCCGCTTTAAACAGACAGTGTTTGCTGTCCTTGTGCTGGGGCCGCCGCATGACTCCTTGCCGCTGGGGCCTATCACCTTCGTCGAGGCGCTGTCTTACACTGTCATTTTAGCAGATTTCCTCTTTGCTGTGTATGCGTTGTTCCAAGCCCACCGATTTGTGGGGCCAAAAGAGGAGGTACGCCCCACCATCCATGTCTCAGGGCACAGGAGAGATCAAGCCCTTCATCCCGAATCATTTTTAGGGGAGCAAAATGCTCTCACCTTACAATTTTCGAAGATATCACATACAGCAAGCAAGGCAGTGAAAGACACCTGCGGTTTTCTGGCAGGTACCTATGTTCCTTCATTCAACGTTGTAACGAACCGCGACTGATTTATAGCAGCTGTTAACTCCGGTGCGGTTGGGCCAATAGCGATCGATTGTGGGGCAGATCCTCTGTAAATCCGGGGTGTAACTTGGAGTTTCGGGATCATCCTTCCATCTCATTGTTTAACAAACGTCCAAATACCCTATGGGACACTCGAAAAACATATACGCAAAAGACAGCCTGACACGAAAAATCACCATTGTATATTCTTTGCGGTGATTAAGCCTTCAGTTTTTTGTTCTTCATACCTATCAGGATATGTCTTGTGTTGAGAAAGGTACAAGTACAATGGCAGCTGCTCCCCATGATGTTACCAGGTACTGCAGCCCAAGAATTCGTGCGCAGGGCCGGTGGAGATTGAAAGGACGGTGTTGATGTTGCAGCAGTCGATGGTGCATGGGTGGCTGTTGTGAAGAACGCTGGATGCAGAGGAGGCGATCCAGTTTGCCAAGTCGTATGGGATCAAGTGCTTCGTTAAGAAGTTCCCGCTGGAAGAGGCGGACACGGCGTTTGAGCTGATGAAGGCGGGCAAGCCGAAGTATACCTGGGCACGTGTTGGTTACCTCTATGTAGTAGAAGCATTAAGACCAGACGTTTGAGTCGATTTCAGAGTCAGCTCTATAGATTGAGCGTACCTATGTTACTCCGTCTTTGTTCCCGGTTGCTATGGCTGTGCGTGCATGGGCAGATGCGTGGCACTGAGGGATCGACTAGACATCCGTCTAGCTTTTGGGACTACACTTACGCTGCAAAGCTTAGTCGCTAATGCTGATGATAGAAATCTAGAACCTGAAAGTACCTAGAGGTAGTCGAATGGGCCACTTACTTCAACATGGCCTGTGGTCAAGCGGCTTTTTGTTGCCGTGAACCTTGAGAGGGTATTGTAAAAGGGCAAGGTAAATAAAGGGAGATTTAAAGCTCTGTTACATCGTAGTACAAATACCGTGTAGGTAAGGATGGTGCACGCGGAGTAGATGCCCAGGTTGTCTTCGAAAAGTAGAGGTAGGTCAAGTGATTAAAATAACTAACGATTGTATTCAAAAGATCATCTGAACACATAATATTCGAGGGTATATAATCGGCAAATGGGTATATCGGAGGAGTGTGCATAGATAACCAAGAAAAACTAGTATGTGTACCGGAATCCGGCCTGCAAAGTCCAGGTTAGCTTCACTCACAGTTACTGGAAAGACCACACTATCGGCTTACGGTTCTTTCAACGGCTCCATTCGTGCGCGCAGCCCGGTTGTTCCGGAAGTAGAAGTATATTGTAAGAGTACCAACGAGTGAGATCATCAAGATGTGAGACCTAAAGGTATCTCTAGCGGTCAGTCTAGGCAGCAGCAAAAGGCGATGAGTTGAGATGATGTTTACCCTATCGACACCCAGACAGCAGTGGTATATCTCGGAGCTTCGACATTGCGGACGATGTAGCTGCCAGCAATACCGCCAGCACCGTTAAACATGGTGCACGCGGCAGCGGTAAACACTCGCTTCCATTGTCTAAGACAGAGTCAGCAAAGCGCCTGGCAACAAATCCAATACGATGGAATGCAAACTTACCCGACCACATTGTTGGCCTGGTAGGCAGTCAAAGCTGCCCAGTTAGCTACGTATGCTCCCGTGGCGAGGAACACTCCAAAGTAGCGAGCCCTGGAATTCTCGGCAAACCCAAGGATAGCAAAGCCCGTTATCATGCAAAGGGCATTGAAGGTGATAATCGGGCCCCTGATCCGGAACCGATCAGCAACCAAAGACGACAAGATGACCGGGATGACTGCATAGTAGTAGGGCGGAGCCGAGAGAATGATTGCCTGGTCGGGCGAATAGCCTAGGCCATTCTCCAAGATAATGGGGACAAAGTACGCCAGAGCTGTCGAGACGACGTTCTGCATGAAGAAGAGGCAGGCAAACACCCAGATTTTGAAGTCCTTGGCATGAACAACAACGGCCCTCAAGCTGAGCTTTTGGGCAATGAGATCTCCGCGATCTTTTTCGATGCGGCGCGAGGCAATGTCAGCTTCTTCCGGCGTCAGGAACCAGAAGCTCTTGTGCGAATTCTCCGGGAAGTCAACGATCCACCAGTACGTCGCGATGCCGAGCACGCATGTGCACAGGCCTTGCACAATGAACATCCATCGCCATCCCTCGAGGCCTGCGCCGCCATTACGCTGCTGGAGGCCATAGTTGACCAGGCTTCCGGTGGCAAGGATGATGACCTCGCCGCTCTGCATGAAAGCAAAACGGACTTGCTGTTCGCGACGTGGATACCAACAGCTGATAAGGTAGGAGAGGCCGGGGTAGATGCTCGAAGTAGTGGCGCCAAGAAGGACGCGGAGGGCGATCATCTGCTTCCAGTCCTTGACGAATCCGGTCGAGAGGGTGATGATGCCAAACGAGAATGTTACAAGGCTGAACCAGATACGGGGACCGAAAGTGCGCACGGCAATGGTCGAAGGAAGCTGGAAGATAATGCTCGCTACGGTGAAGATGAAGATGGAGACGGAAAAGCGATTGCCTTGGTCAAGTCCCAAATCCGATAGCATCGATGTGACAGCGGCGCTCGAGAGAACATTGCTGTCGAGGAGGTTGAGGCTGCATAGGATTCCTGCGATGGTGCAAAGGCGAAAATCTACCTTGCGGCGGATATGCCGTTCCTGGGCATCTGAGAAGCCGGTGACTTGGGAGTCAGGGAAGTCATCCTGGCGCAAGTTGACATTTTCAACTTCGTCTTCAATGCGGGTATCGATTCCTGGTTGCTTCGTGCTTCGGCTGCCTACACTATTTGGTTTTGAAGTATTCGAGTTGCTGATATCAAGCGAATGGGAGTTCCTCAGTCTGGAATCGGGTTGCGGTGGGGGTTGAGATGGCGCCCTGCCCTCGATGGCAGGGGTGCTAGACGATATCATGGCCAGCTACCTACCCCGTAAGCCTTGTGAGCGAGATAGAGATACAGCTACCTAGGAAGGCGGTGTCATTAGGGAGGTAGAGCTAGATATTAGAGCAATCAAGGTCCTGATAACACACACACAAAAAAAAAGAAGAAGAAAAAAAGAGGGAAAAAAAATAACACCATTGCATTGGGAGCGTTCGAGTCTTTGACGTGACCATGATTTGCAATTGCTTGCAAATGCTTGACGTTGCAACTAGATCGGAAGTTCTAGAATGACCCACCACTAGGTCCATGAAGGGAAGGAAGCAGCCGTCGGGTGGAAGCTCTGTCGCTATTCCCTTTCAAGTCTTTGGTCTCCTCCGGCAGGCGGGAAACTTTGGCTGTTTGGTCTTGGGAGAGAGCGAGCCATCGCTGGATTTTCGGTTGTGCAACGCCGGTCACAGAGAGACATATTGCCCAATGAGGGTGGAATATACTTCAATCACAGTTCAAATCGGTGGGGTTCCGAGGGCGCCAAAAGTTCGCCCAGATTGCGACATTGCTACATTGCGATATCGCGCCCACCGTGCCGCCTCGGCGGTTTTGCTGCTGTCGAGAAATGTCGGCCGAACCCTCTCTCACTTTTCTCCGGCTGGTCTCACATCTGTCGAGAGACACAAGGCCGATCATTCAGCCGCAAAGCATCCGAAAAGCAACTTTCGTTGTGTCCTGGAATTAGATTCAACCCTTGTAGCATTTCTTTTTCGGCGGTGGTTTTCTTTTTTCTTTTTCTTTTTTTTTTTCGTAATGTCTCGCTTGATCGGTTTCGCAATTCCGCGTCTCGCATCGATGGCGTTCTTCAATAATGCATCTGATGTGCATCCACCCAGATTGCGAGCTGCTCTTTCCCCGCGCTTTTTGGAGAAGCTTTTACCCCAACAGGACTCAGATCCATAGCAGCTGTGGACCAATCGTCGGGGCTGGATTGAGAGGCGCTTCCTTTTTTTCACATGTCTCCTCCTTCATCGTGTTCATGACGGACATTACATCCCGTCGACCATGTCGCCCAAGCAGGGGAATTCTGTCCGCTGTTCGAGCTCGAATTTCTGTTTACCCATTCATTTTCCATCGTTCTTCGCGATGCCAGCGCCGAGTCTCATAAGCCGGCGGGTACTCTTTGGGACAGCAGGCGCTAGTCAATAGCACTCGACCCTTGCCGGTATTTGACTGTGAATGAGCACTACGCGTGGGAACAAGGAGCGTTACATACGGGCAGGAATTGGGGTACGTATAGGTTCCATCGATCTGGTGTACGCGGATGCCATCACAGGATATGAACCGACTCGTGCCTCCGACCCAACCCTAACCCTTTCCTGTGTCCAGCTCGCGCTCGAATATGCCTTGCCTACCTCTACCCCGAGAGACACTCACTTGTGTTAGCCTTCCTGAGCAAGGGTTTTGTATCAAACGCTTGTAGATCATTTGATAACGACCTGTCCCATCGTTCGATTTTAGATGGAGCATCATATCTCGATTTGTTGTCTCACAAGCTTCCTCGTCCTGACAGATATAGAACCAGAACGAGACATGTCAGCGCTAAGATGGAGAGGTAGCTCTGAGCTCGGACATGAAGCTGAGAAAGGCTATGAACCCGATCGAAAAACTCGCTCAATCGCTACAAGAACTCTTTTATTCCGTGGACGTGTTATTCCGGTCATTCAAGGAGTTTCAACCTTTGGCTCCACTCTCCCCAGAATGGAGTACCCCATGACTTTGGCCGTGGCGGTCTAATCTGAAACACCGCAAATATCACACAAATCGTCAAGCATTTGTTTGCATGCCGCCATATAAACCAGCAGGTCGTCAACACTTCTCCCAAAAAGGGGGACATAGAATGCCTACCTCTAGGTATGTAGGTAACCGGCCACATTTCCCTGACGATTCTCCATCGTACGATACCATCGTAATACTTCACAGACCGCTCCGGTAGAAGGGAAGAGCTGCCGCCAAACCCTACGTCGTTCCAAGTATGTGGCCGGTCCGTTGGTCACACGTCAGTGGAAACGCCGTGAACTTGCGCGATATACTCGGTAGAGGTAGTAAGTAGAGGTAATACGGAACTCATTATAGGTACCCAGACCACTTGGCCTCCGATGTCCAGTCCTTCAGTGTCCAGTCTGAGCCCGCCATTGAGACCGGGATAGGACTTATATGTCTCATCCCCGGAGCGTAAACCCGAAGTAGGTAGGGCTGTCAATTTTTAGATTCAGGGTTCAAGAGCGTACCTGCACATCTGTCATCCGTGCAGGGACAGGATAGATCTCGACAGATTCTGACGGCCGCACCCCCGAAGCGGTAACCGAACTTCCCAGTTTGGTATCCATACCTCTACCCATTGGACGCCAGGTGGTTCCAAGAAAAAACTGGTACACATGGGCTCACCAAACGACAGTCGTCGTGTGTGGACTGTGTTTCGTTTGAACCCACCTGGACGCTTTAAAAGGTGTTCGTCTCCGATGTCTCGGGAGCAACCTCTCCCGACACCGGTGCATGGCGATGTTAACAATCGTCGACAGATGACAGTTAAGGAGGTGTTTCAGACTTCAACAACAACTGACGTTGGGACCACAATCTGATTCGCCCAAGCTACACCGCGCTTCCCAGTGGGCCCGCCAAGACCTGGTGGCTTCAGTAGCCTCATTATTGTTGAACGTTAACAAGCCACAGGAAAGCTTGCACGTCTCTCTCTCAGGGATCCCAGAAGATCCTCAGGGGCTTGAACAGCCTGTAGGTAAGATCTCACGTACACGTGTGTAGTGACGTAAAAAGAAAGCGAGTGGTAACTGCTCGGGTCTTTCCGAGCACTCGAGATGTTGATGTGCGATGTCGATATTCGTGGTGCATGTCAGATCGAGCTAGGAAGGTGTGTTCGGTGTCTGCTGGCACAACTCGGCCCACAATGCTTTCCAAAATCGCACCGTATCTCCCCTGATGCCCGGCACACGCCAGTTATCGATAAAACGCGTCTTCTTTGCCCCTGCCTGTCTCTCACCTATCGTAGTTTCTCGTGCTGAGGATAGCTGAACATTGGGGCAAAATACAATGTCTTCGGACAAGAAAGAGAACAGGGAATTCAACCCTCCTGTTAGCCCAAGGCCAAGGTAAGAACAACGACTCATTGTTTCTCTCCAAATGTCTACATACAGCAAAACTTGAATCTATTCGTGGCGAGCGATAAAGAATCAGATGCTGTTAAAATTGCCAAAAAAAAAAAAAAAAAAAAAAAAAAAAAAAAAAAAAAAAAAAAAAAAGTGGTCGAGGAGCCCTCTGTACCAAGTATCAAGCTAACGAGCTTTCCAGCAGAAGATTCAAGAAGCGTAAGAACATTCAGGATTCGTCCCGAATGCTCCGTGTAGTATGTACATAGTGTACATAGTATGGAAATTGGTGGCAATGTTACCTATGATCGGCGGTAAGGAGAAACTGATGTTGACGTGAGACAGCGGTGGAAAAACGTACGAATTTTGGTGCGTAAGGAGCAAAGCCTCTGTTACATATAGCCCCACGTGTCGGCGTTGTCGCGATAAAGCTTCCCGACCGATCGGTCTGATCGATGGTAAGATAGAAGTCCATTGGCGGTTCCCCTTGTGAATAGGGCAACGCGTCGGTAGAAGGCCATGGAAGGATCTGAAAACAAGGCCATGGACTCCGGTCACTTGTGGCTGATAGGTTGGTGCTGCGCCGAGTCTGACGAACAAATCTTTAACGTCTTGTCCTGTCGATGGGGTTAATGATGATTATAATCTAGCCTGTGATTATACTCATGCAGGGGGGGGATGGACATGGAGCAGGATTTGCTCCGCGGTGCCCCTGTCCCCGTTTGTAACTTACAGTAGACCACCATCAAGCGGAAGGAAGTCCGAGAACGTCCCGCGAAAGCGGCGCCAATACAAGTAGTGTCCTCGGGCGGGCAAAGTTCACTCAGACGTCTCCTCACACAATTCATGTCTACTCAGCGAGCTGGACTCTGTCTCGGAAGCAGTCAGGGCGAGCTGTGATTAGGCGCTATGGAGAAGTTCCCATGATTGGAATTTGGCGCATAAAATTGTACCGGCTCTCACACGTAGGTGTTTGGACATGGATGGGATAAAACTCGGCAAGATCTTGAGATGGCAGCCCAATTTGCGTGCGGGGGTGATTTGGGTACTAATCGGAGATGATCACGCAAACGTCGAAATACAGTGTAGGTAGTATGGGCTAGCGCCAGGTATCATGCCTGCCATCACTTTGACCTACCAAGGGCACCGACTGACCTTGCAGTTGTGACCGATGGCAGACATAAATTAGGCCAAACCATGCGTGAACAGATCAGCCTTCTGCTAGAGTACCATCCGAAGTAGAAAGTTTAAGGTTATAAGATCCATAAATCGTGACCACGAGGATCGGTAATCCGTGAACGCTTGGTTCATCCGTTCAACGGGAGCCGACAGGACCACCGGCATTGACTATTTTCGGAGACCGTCCCCGGAATATACATATAAAGCTCTGTTCGTGTCGTGTAACAGAACGTCCACCGCCAGACTAACTTTCTTCTCGTAAAATTCAGAAGAAGGAGAGACAACCGACTGAGTCGTTGACTAGTCAAGGACTTTGCGTATGAAGACGGAACTTGCACGATATATGAAAGCAGGCTGTAATGGCGTAAATAGGTAGTGCCATAGAAGGCCCAAAGAAAAGAAAAAAAGAAGAAAAAAAAAAGAAGAAGCTTACCATGAATAGTCGAGACGGTGTAGAGTACGGGGTCTGGGTTCCATAGCATCTGACCGGGTATGTCGGCTCGCCCGTTACCAGTGTGATCTGCAGATTACACAGTGCTAGTGTCATTCTTTCTTAATTGGCCAGGTGTTGTTCTGCCTTGCCTAGCAAACCTATTGCCACGGACTGAACTCCGTGGAAAGAAGCAGTAGTCAGGTCTGTTGATGTTGGGATAGTCACACCATACCTCTTCAGTAATAATTTTGACGAAGGTTAAAAATGAAAGAAAAAGAAATAGGAAAATCTGGCTATCTGTAGCGCTTGCTTTACCAGTCTGCTTACATCGATTAGTATAGGCCGTGCATAATGATGCTAGGTTGGCAACGGTGACGATTTGGGCAAGTAGACCAGACGATCCTTCCTAGTATTGGTGGCACGTCAACCATTTGTAGCTTCTTGGCCCTTTTCCATGAATTTCGAATGCCCAAGGGATACGCCTGGGAGTCAATCATGCCAGTAGTTGTGCAAAGATGATAGATGTTCGGAATACTGCGTTGGCAGGGAGGCATGGGAGGGCGGGCGAGGGCATGGGATGATTATCCGTTGGTTGAGTCCCCATTCCCACCAGTAGGATTACGCTTCTAGCGAACTCTGAAACAAATGTCGAGGAGCATAGCGTATAGATCAATGCTAGTTTGATTGTTAGCTCGAGACTTGCGACGTCCTCAGACGAGGGAAAAGACAAGGATTCCGGAGCTTCCATTGACCCAAATCACTCCAAAGCCAGGCGATTGTGTCCCGCCACACGCAACCAAAACTTGACACCATTTACTGCGTACAGCGGGCAATGGCGAACTGGATGCTATTTACGCCAGTAGTCTCGCCTAGCCACCCTGAAAGTGGTTTATAAGCCCTGCAAGTACCGCGCTAGCAATCAAACCAGGGGTGAATTGTATAGGACCAGACAACATGCTATAATAAGCATTTGGGTGGTGCCCTTGAGAAGGTTTGACCCCTGAAAAGACGATCTCAACTCCTGACTTTCACACACGAGGCTCGGGCCGTGAAGCAGGGCTTTTGTAGGCCGAGCACTAGAAGGCGAAGAGGAATCGAAATCTGGTCTTGTCTCGATGTTTGTTTTCAGGGGACTCTGCCGCTGAAGAAAGGGGGAAGTCTCCGTGCCTCGGTGTCTGTGCCTTTTGTCGAGTCGACAAATCAACAGTCGGACAAGGTGTCAAGAATGGGCGAAGGGCCACACAGTGGGCAGGTCAGTAAAGAGAAACAGGGTCCCCGCCGATCATGACATAATAATCAGGCGTGAAGACGGGAAAGAAAATCCCAGTGGGGTGGGACCAATACAGAGGTTGAACCAGTGAGGTTCATGAGTCGGTGTCGGCAGCCACCCCATTTGACTTTTCCCCCGAGAGATTTTGGAGGGGTTCTGGCGCCGAGTTACACAGTACGTATCTGCGTTTCGACTTGCATTTTGGCTGCCAGATCTTTCGAATGCTGCAATTTCGACTGAGGTTGGAGCAACCCAAGAGCAAGCAATTCGTGAGGTGCGGACCGGTAGCATGCCTTCTCTTTATGTCTTTGTATTGCCTGGCTCATATGGCTCTTTTGTCGTTCCTTGTAGTTCGTTTCTTCGAAGCAAGCAGGCTTATTCCGGTGTATCGACTCGGGGTCTGTTGGCGGTCGGACGTGATCGGACGTGGGAAGATAAGGAAGAGCCTGAAGCTGTCAGTCGAGCCATTGAGAAAACAGAAGACATGGACAAGCCGGCGGTGGAAGAAAGGGCGCTGATTTTAATGTTCCCGAGCCTTATCGCGTGGTTTGGGGTTCGGGCTCACGGGAAGATGGCCTGGTGAACTAACCGCCTTAAGAGTAGTTCAAGGGAGTTTTATCTCCATTGGCAGCACTTTGCGCAAACCACAAGGGCAGGTGGCCTGCAGAATCTGCGCTTTGCTGATATCTTGATTATTTTGTTTGATTGGGTGTAACACCGTGCCATGTCGTTATGTGATGCACTACTACTACCCGTAAGTTTAGGGTAGACAGTTCTCCGGGAAGCCCGTAACGAAAAACAAGATACATGTACCTACTTACTACCTACAAGAGGCTGCTGCAGAGCACCGAGGGTTTGTTGTACCTGTGTATATAATCGCGGACCGGGCCTGAGAGAAAACGCAGTGTAAGAGTGACACCGAGATAGGAAAGGACAAGGGACGGGCGGGGTCGAGGGAGAGGTCCGGATGATGGTTGGACGGACGGATATCAAACAGTGCAGCCATTTCATCATTGTGTGACCTGAGAAGGGGACAAAGCGGAACGTACAGTAAAAAGATGCCCTGTAAATACATACCTCTACGTACACTACCAGACCCAACAAATCCAAACCTCAGCACGTAGGCACAAATTAGCCCCTTACCTACTGTAAGCGTAAACGGGCACCTGGGACTTGGGCAAGGGAATCTGGTGCCCGGATTCGCAATTCTGTGATTCAGTGCAGGACTACTAATGGAATGTAAAAACCTATCAAGTGCAAAGACTATGACACTTTGCCCCATAATGCCCGAAATCTTTGCAATTATCTACAGGGCATATTATCTGTACACATCAGGTTCGTTGAAAGACTCCGATTGCCGCTGTTCGTTGCGACCCGTTCAGTCACAGCACCAGGCAACCAGGCCACTGTTGTGAGTGCCCGTTAAGTAGGTACTTCGTTAGTGAGTCTGACGCTGAGAAAATCCGTCGATTGCGGAGAAAAAACGAGCCAATCAAATTGGCACACTGTGGCGTCACCGATGCCGATCGGCAATCTGAGAAGCAGTGACCCAGTGCTCGTGTCAGTCGGAGGTCCCATTTTATTGGGAAGCCTAACCAGAAAGATGAGTGAACGACGACGACGCGACTTGCCGCTTGTGCCAATTTTGTTTCGGTTTCAACTTCTCCATCATTCGTTCTTTTTCACTATCCCAGCTTCCCCACCACGGG
This sequence comes from Neurospora hispaniola, assembly GCF_033458365.1. Taxonomy (NCBI): domain Eukaryota; kingdom Fungi; phylum Ascomycota; class Sordariomycetes; order Sordariales; family Sordariaceae; genus Neurospora; species Neurospora hispaniola. The sequence continues at coordinate 2,813,059 of NW_026944407.1, read as the reverse complement.
GCCGCCTGAGGTTTTCGAGCATGCAACCCAGATGTACACTAGTACCAGACCAGCTTCTTGTGAGACCCACACGTCCCTCCCTCATGGAGCCGAGATGTGGCTGCCGCCGCCGCTACCACCTGTTTGATACCTCGTGTACTGTACTGTGTAGGTACGCAATGACCATTACCTTTGCCTCTGTACCTGACTCCTGCGAGTGCCTCATCAACGCCGTTGCCGTAAGGGCATAATGAACATGTCATGGGATGATGCGAAATGCCAAATCGATCAGTTAATTCGATCCGATACTATCCCTGCATTGCCACTGCAAGAGTGCCTTTGGTTGCGCCCTCTCCCATCAGCTCGATCGGTACTTATCTGCTTGGACATCCGCCGCCAGGTCCAAATTGGTTGACAATGCATTCTGGAAGGTCTCCATGGAAGGAGTGACACTCCCTCCGTCACAAGACTATCGTAACTCCCCTTTTCGGAAAGCACCTCGCTCAACACTCCGGGCTCAGGGATTGGTGAAGGCGGGCCCTGCAACCAGGTGGGGACGGACGCTCAAAAGGGAAGGGGCGTGGAAGTCGGCCCAGAGGGGAAATGAGAAACAAATTTTGCAAAGTCGAAAGAGAAGGAAGGTCCTTGTGGTCCCGTCCAAGCCACGGCATCGTTGCGCCCAGGGGCCCGGGCTCCCCTCTTCCCAGGGCTCCCACGTTTACGTTCCACGTCCCTCCTCTTCCCTCACTTCGAACTTGGGAGGGGACAGCCCGGTGCCCACCGGGACAGCAAGCAGCCTCTGCCCGCTGGCTGGCACACGTTCCCTTGGCGACCACCACAATCACAAAACCCAAAATATCTGCACCTAAATCTCAGCCTCCCCACTGATGCGGTTCCCATAATTGATTGCTGCCTCTTCACCACCATTGCTTCATTCTCTTCTGTGGAACGGTGCAGAAGAAATAACCCTTTTTGTTTTCCATTTGCCAAAGTAGCAGTATACGAGTCGCCGCCTGTCGTCCTGCTCTACAGTGTCGGAGAGACCCCCAACTCGCTCGCTCGCGTACACGTAAAACACGCCGCATCTCCCCGTCTTTCACTTCCTCGGTTCAGCGCCCCAGGTTTTCTAAAGAAATAGACGACGCCGCACAGTGGGAGCACAGGCGCCCGGAAACAAAAACGCAAAGGAAAGGCGAGAAGGAAAAAGGTATGTTGGCGTACACTACCTATTTGCGTTGTGGTGCACCAGTGTCGCGGTGTGAGAGGGCTTGCCGCAGGCTTGCGGTGGTCGCTGCCAATCCTTTTATTTTATTTTTTTTGCTTGCCGTCGGGCTTGGCCCAGGGGGGGGGGGGGGCGCATCGTCAACCACAAAACTGCCATTCGATCTCTGAAATGCTGTGGTTTTTCCATCACTCCCTCCGGTCTCCGATCGACGAGCGGCTTGCCCCAGCGACCTAGCTGCCACAACACAGCTTCTCCAGTCGCTCTTGTGACCACACCGAACAGCAGCCCTTTGCAGCCAGTCAAAAAGCTCTCCCAAAGTTGGCAAGGCACAGCTCGCTGATCGCGGCAGAAAAACAGGTCCAAGGCCGTCTCCTGACCAGCCCCCGTCGACCACCCAGCAAGGGGTCCACTCGCCGCCTCCATTCCTCCTTTTGCTCCGTCTTTTCGCTGTCCACCTCACTCTCCAGACCCTCTGGCCTTTCAGGTCTGCATTTCGTCCCAGTCTGCGAATTTGAACCTGTTCAGTTCTTGTTCTGCCACCAAACCCACCAATTCCAGGGTTATCCCATCGACCCATCCCAGCATCCTGCCAGCATAATTTCGGACAACCGCAGAGAAGGGCAAAGAAGGTCAAAACCAAGCACCACGCGAGCCTCAGTCCAGGGTCCCAGCTCAGAAACACAAGAGCCTTCACATCACCGCGTAGCAGTCGGTGCTCGCTATCTCAAGGGTTGGTACACCATCTTCAAGTCTTTCAACCTGTCATATTATCCCGCACACCCACCAACCTACCCACCAGCTGGCAACCTCTTTGCCTGCCCATACCATATTTCGTCTTTCATTGCGCGAACGTAGCACTGCACTGCACTGCACCGCGACCCTCTCAGGCCCGGCGCTCACACTACGCCTTCTCTAGCTTCCTCGTCTACACCTCTCCGCAAACGTCTTGGCCAAAACAAACGACTAGGGTCTTTTTCATCACTACACCACTTCCCCCGACTTTTGCCTATTACCTATACAGAAAAAAAAGTAGAGGGTAGGGTACGTTTCGATATCCTGACGTCGTCGGTTCTGCTTCGGCCTAGCCCGTCCTCTGCAAAAGGCAACCCTCGACCACTTAGCCCACGGGCCCACGACCCACGTTTTAGCTTCCTCGCTGCTGCCCCGTGCAGCCTTTTCCAGTTTCCCCCCTCCCCCCTTTTTTGGGTGCCTACGATCGCTTGCTCGCTCGGAAAAAAAGCGCCTTTGCCCCTTGAACACTCTATCTTTGCGACACCATTCGCATCCACAACAGTCCATTTTGGCTAGGACACACGGGACGACACGTTGGTGGCAAAAAAATAAAAAGAAAAATAGATACCGCCTTACCAAGAGGACGGACGCAAGAGGGAATCGCTCCACAGGCGGACACTTTCGTCCCATCCATACCGACACACCTCTCCTGTGACCCTTTCCGGTCGCAGCGATATCACGACTATATCAGGACTATTGCCCGCCGTGGACTCGTAATTGACAATGATGGAGGACAATCACATGGGCAAGGTCTCCGGCATGGAGTGGTCAGATTCATCATCCGGGGCGTCCGACGATCAGCAACATGACCAGCAAGAGCAGCCAGTCATCCATGCTCCAGTCCCGGTACGACCACGATTGCCGAGCCGAAAGAGCAGTGGGACCATGATCGTACCGCGCGACTCTATTGAGGTTGGCCCGGTCGAGATGACGCTTGGGCCTGACGACGTGAGGGCCATGAGCCCGAGGAGAACGAGCCAGGACCTCGAAATGCTGAGCAAGGAAGCAAGAGAAGAGTTGCAAAGGTGAGTTCTTCCTGCCAATGACCGCTGCCGATGACGGCGCTCTCACAGTCATGGATGGTAGGTATGCTAACTGTGAATGACAGGCACGCCAAGGCGCTTCAGGACTCGCTGTTGGCCCTCTTCCACCGTATCGAGGCTGTCAAAGAGGAACACAACAAGCTCGACAACAATAACAAGTTTCTGCAAAAGTACATTGGCGATCTTATGAGCACTAGCAAGATCACAGCGCCCAGCAGCCGACCCAAGAAATGAAAGACGTCGAGCATCTTTACCTACGTTTGTTTAGCTGGGATGACGAACAATGTTCGACACGAAGCACATGGCTTCCTTAAAAAGAACGGACCTAATTCAGGCTATGATGCCTTACGACATGATCCGACTCGAATTTGCCAGCAGGGGGGCTATATGGAAAAGCGGCGAGCGTTTATACCGACTTGGTGGATCTCAACAACGCGGAATCTTTTGGGCATTTTCTCGGAGTGTATCTTCAGAAAGAGACGGTTCCGTTGTGCCTGCATAAGCACTCGATTCAAGACGGCACGCGTCGGTTCTTTCCCGACTCGGGTTTTTTTTCTCCGACGACGCAAACGGCTCAGGGTCTGGATGACGTCTGCACGGCTTTGACCGTGGAGCATTCGGATCCCACGCATTATCCGTTATTTCAACCATTGGCGTCTACCATGGGTTTTGGGTTCTTTTCAACTTCTCTTTCTTTGTTGTTTTGCGAGTCGCCTTTGCCTCACATGGGTTAAGAGTTTGATACCATTTATACGCGACTCGCTCTGGGGTGGCATGGAAAATATTATTGGGGAATTATGCACTATACATTGGCCAAGGCAACGACCACTTGGCCGACGAGCTTGTTTACTGGACATGGACTTGGGGAAGCATTACACTATGGCGTTGTCCGGAGTCTCGTCTGTCTATTTTGGGCCAAGTTGGCTTGTTATCATTACGAAGTGGAAGAGGAAGAGAGGGGGGTTGTGTAAATAGGAAACTTCCGTTTGTTCAAGAATACCGACACAATCAAACTCGAAGCCAGTGTCCATGCAAGGTCAATTATCGGAACTCGAAAGGAAGGGTTAGCTTCTTACCTGGATGAGAAGCCTTAATCATGTTATGAGGCGCAGGTCTTCGGGTGTTCGATAAGACGGTCGTAGCGCCAGGGTAAGATTTCTTTGCAATGATAAGCTTGCGCCGCTCGACGTTGATTTCAAGATGAAAAGACTATTTTAATAAAAGAGGAATCATGGTGACAAGAAGCCAGCCGTTGGCATAGATAGACGGTTTGGGTTATTACGGACCAGGCATTGTGCCACGACATGGACAAGATTTTTGTGTTTTTCAGGGTCCTGTTTATCTTCCAGTTCTTGGTCAGGCCGGACACGGACATGGACACATTTGCGCAACTTGACCCTGATCTTCGCGGTTGCACTGTGCTTGCGAAGCTTTTGTCGCACGCTCACCCACTTTCAACGAGTTGCCGGCCAAGCGGTTCGGTTTGTTCGAATTTGGAAAGCCGAGCGACAGAAGGGAGGACCCGCAAAACGGGCGCAACCCAACTGTCGTGAGCGCCCGTCCAGTGAGGACTCCTCATCTGATCCATCCGATTTCACGCGGGATTCCAGGGGCCCAATTCAACTCCCACCGAACCCTTGTTTGCTGTTTTTGTTCTGCGCCTTCCACCTTCCGCCCTCCGCTCGTCGCTTGTCGCGCATTGCCGGCCGGATGGCCTTGGTGCCCCTTTGTTTTCGTTGTTTGTTATTGTTTTGTTTTGTTGGCCGGCAAGAAAAAAAGGAAGTGGATGATGGTGATGATTTTAGAGCTCTCCCCGCCTCCGGCTTTTTCCCAATTCGTGTTCTTCGTCACTGTCGGATGGAGGGGAAGCTCACAAATAGGCATTAAAAATTTGTTCACATTTTGCATATGTGGAAACTCGTCCAAAAATGACCTTGACGATCCGACGGGCGGTGTTCGGCGTCTTTTGCAGCATGGCTGCACAGGAAACCATCCTGCAATCATACTCCACCCACTGGCCTGACAACGACATGAATGCATTCCCGCCCGAGGGCTGGCTGGTGCCTGCCACTACACCCGCCGGCGGGCACCCAGCCATTCAACCACCAGGGATTGATGCTGCAACACCGTATTGCAAACATTGCAAACACAGTGAGTAAAAGACAAATAAGTCAGCAGCCAACCGGCACTGCACGCGGCCTGCAGGCTTTATCATGGATCAGGATGCACGCAGGGTTTGGCTTGGCCAGGAAAGCAAATAAGGGGAAAGACAATGACGTCTTGTGCCCTATAGGGAAATGAACAGCGTCATTTTGTCAACCTAGCAAAGTCAAGCCCGCGTGGCGCAATTGGTTAGCGCGTCAGACTTTTACGAACAAGTGAAGTGATCTGAATGTTGCGAGTTCGAGTCTCGCCGTGGGCGGCTTGATTTTCTCCTCTCTTTTTTTGCCTTTTGAATCTTCGCGATTATTTCCAGTACAATTAATTGTCTACGCTCTTTTTGGCAATCCCATACTAGAACCATGCTTTATGAAGCTTTGTTTGAGAACTTCACCTTTTCAGAATGCATCTCTTATTCTCGTTTGGCGTTCGTGGATTGCTGGGTCTGCAGTATCCGGAATAAACAATCGTGGTCATGTTTGGAATTCCGCGGTTGATCAATGTTAATAAAGCTTCGCACCTTCCGCGTTTGCACTCATGTACTGGCACACAACGTGGGATATAACTTAGTCATTCCGCCCTCAACATACATTATCGCCTTTTCCAAGCTATTCTCGACTGCAAAAGTAAATGTCTTGAGGAATCAGATCCGCCAATCCGAAATCGGCCTTACTTGGGCAAGAGCTTCGGTCCCGTCTGTGCCAATGCCGGGCTTTACTTGACAGACTCAATGTTGATCTCATGGAGAATCTGCGGCCATGGCCTGAACTGTCCAAGACGTCAAGATGGAGGTGGTTGGTTTCGGACGTACACAACCACATATGCCCAGGCATGTTCGTGACAGTCAAGAAGGAGGAAATCACTGCATTCAGCTGGGAATCAAGCATGCATTTCAACTAATCTTACCTGTAGGTAGGCATATCTCCTTGCTCAGGGTGTGAGCTTTATGTTGACGAACTGCTGTTACACTCGAGTATGTCATGTCACGGACAACTTGCTCCCATTGAAGGTAATAAAGGGTGAGTCAATTTCCGTTTTTTTTTTTGGCCTCACAATTTCAGCTCCCAGAGGATCAGGGATGAAATAGGAAACCCGCCCTGTAGCCTGATGTTTGCTTGATGTCTGAATGAGAAGCCAGTCGTTTATGTATTCTGCCCGCTCAAGAAACTCGAGTGTCTGGCTCCACTCCAGGTTTGCTTCCAGTCCTCTACCTACCTACCTACCTCTACTTATTCCTCTACCTCTTCCGCTACCTCTAGGAACCCAGGCAGTGAATACATCAAATGAGCTCACTGATCAGTTCGCGCAGATAGGTACAGATACACAAATTGGAAGTTCACAGTGTTCTTTCCAAATCAGATAAGGCTTGCTGGGCTATCAGGTAGGAAATCTGGAAAAGTACCTCTATCTACCGCACTTGTGTTTGTTGCTGTTCCTCCTTTCAAGGAAGTGAGGCTCTCTGCGTCATGTAGAGGTAAACGGGAGTTGGCGAAAGCCGGTCCCCATCTCATCGTGCACTCAACTGCCCATTTTCAGGTACCGGACTCCCACCGCCCTCGGGCTTTGAGCCTCAAAGCATGCCCTGTGCTTCGTCATACTATTGGGTTCAACGGTCCAGCTCTGCAGCCCATATCCATGCCAGTCAGTTCTATCAACATTGAAACTGTAGCCCCATTTGCTTCTTTTCCTTTTTCTGGAGGGAAATGTCAGGCAACCCCACCCGAGAACTGCCCCGGAAGAGGTCACCTGCTGCACTTGATATCAGACGGAATAGCCCAGCCTCCTATGTGTCATCTGGAGCAATCCATAGAGGTGCTCATCCGACAAGCAGGTAGCACAGCCACAATCTTGTTGAGCTCTGTGACTAGATTGAACCCCTCCACCTCCGATCCCTGATTGCCACTGGCCTTGCTCTACTCTGAGGACTATAGACCTGTGCAACGCGTCATCGAAAAGTCCAGACTGCAGTTCGAACGCACGTTGACTGTAGGCAACAATAACTCACTTTTTCTTTCTCAGCCGAGGGGTTCTGAGGTCAAACACAGCCCTAAGCCCCGCACTGGATCTTTCTTTTTTACACGAGCATAAATTCTCCAGTCGTCTCGTTCCACCTATCTCCTCTTCCCTTCCTCCTTTTCTCACATAACAAACTCTCGAGTAGCCCGCCTCGTCCTTCTTTCCACGCAGTCTACTAGCTCTCACTTCTTCCTCTTCTTCATAACCTAGGCAAGTCGTGAACCAGCAAGATGGACAAGATCATCGTCGTCGCCTATCGTTGTCAGTAGCATCTTCACTGCTGCCGGCATCGTCGATGGCATCGACGCCATCTCACCCTCACCTAGCATCGCCCTGGTTACCACCCTCATCGTCAAGTTCTTCGTCTGGGGTGACTGTGCTTTGCTCGCCGAGCTCAACGTTGCTCCCGATGTAATGTGAGTTAAACTCCCGTTGTCATCAATAGCTTACAACTTCAATTTATCATGTCATTTCTCCCCTCATCTTCTCGATCTTCATAATCTTCTCCTTCTGCCCTCAAGCTCCATGATCCGGGCTCCTTCTACGCTGCCAATCTCATTTTGTGATGGGAATCTGGAACGATACTGACAAAAACAGACCACCACCGACACTATGGCTCCTCACGCTGCCAACGTTCATGTTCCTGGTCCTGCGGGGCCATGCAACAGAAGGCCCAACAAACCCAGCAGCAAGCCATGACGGACTGGAGCAGGTGATGGACGGGAATGCCCGGTATGTCTGGTATGAATAGCATGATCCCTCAGAACTACATGCCATAGATGTTCCATCCCAGGTATGCCGGGCACATCCAGCCACAACGCTGTGGTTGTAAGTAACACACCCTTCCTCCATGCGAAACCCGTTCTTTTAACGATCAGTCACTGACCTACTCCAGTCAACAACTCCAACCAAAGACTGTTCCCCGTTCCATGGCCCAGCGACGTCCCCAAGCAGCAACAACTGTCAATCGACCCAACCCCTCTCGTCATCGTTCCCTTCCTCTTCTTCTTCGTAACCTTCTTCGGCCTGACCTTGTTGGCTACGAGCAAGCACATGCACCACGCTCATAAGCTGGGCGTCCTATACGTCGTAGGTTCCGTAACCCGCAAATGGTTGGATCAGGCAAAGGCCCTTGAACAGCCCACCGCCCTCGGTGCTCAGGATTCACCTGCGGCGCCCATACGTGCTGGACGACACGCGCGGTTTGAGGTCCAATCAACGGCAACCCCGACTATGACAACCGTCCCCGCGTAAAGCGGACCATCGGCGTTCCCAAATCCTTCGTCAAGACAGCAAACAAAGCAACGGCCCAGCGGGACAACAAGAACCAGACCATTAACAATCTTCGTGTATCTTTTTGTGTTGTTTTCCCAGCATCATGGTCAATGCTGACGGAGAGTTCGTCATGGCAGAGCCTGACAAGGCTTCATGAGAACAGTTTCAGGCCGAGGCCAAGTCGAATTCTGCAACTCAAAAGGCCACTCATGAGGGAGACAAGGAGACTCAGGAGCGTGGGCTGGAGTGCCCCAACGATCACAGGTTGTTTATAGACCCAATGAAGACACCCACTCCAGCCCACGCTCCTGGCAAACAAGAAAAGAAGGAAGAAAAGATACAAGGAATAAACCAAAAAAAAAATATTTTTAAAAAAAAATTTTAAAAATAAAAAAAAAAAAAAAAAAGAGAGAAAAAAGAAAGAAAAAACTATTCTCAACCTCATCCCTCTTCCCTTTACCACCCTTTCCCTCCTCTTCACTCATGTCGAAGTCCGGAAAACTCGAGAGTCTTCCCCTATCCGTATGACCACTACGAGCGGCTGACAAAAGTCTGCTCCTGAGGGAGATAAGGAGATTCAGGAGCGTGGGCTGGAGTGCCCCATCGACCACAAGTTGTTCATAAACCCAATAAAGACACCACTCCAGCCCACGCTCTTGATAAGAAAGAAACGAAAAAAGAAGAAAAAAAAGAAACCCCCCTCAAAAAAACGAGAAAAAAAAAAGCCCCCCCCCCCCCCGAAAAAAAAAAAAGAGAAAAAAGAAAGAGGAAAGAAAAAGAGCAAAAAAAGAACAAAAAGAGAAAAGAAAAAGATATAAAAAAAAGGAGAGGAAGGGTTGACCTTGTCGATAACCGCCTCGAACCAGCGAGACCACGGCACGAACAAGTTTTCTTGCAACTTGTACTTCTTAATTCTAACAGCGAGTTGCAGGGACTCGGGCGCTCAGGAACTCGAGGGGGCCCCACAGCGACTGGCAAGCTACATGAAGCGCTTGGAGGAAGAACAAAAGAAGATCAACGACATTATGCTCGAGATGAATCCGAACAAGCGGCCAAGGACCCTCTCAGCAGCAGAGCAACCATGCCGAAGCATACCAAACTGCCAAAGCGGGGTGCTGGATCGCCAGAGACATAGCAGATATCAGGCTTGATATTGAGATGAAGCGAGCAAAGATAGAGGTAGAGTTGCCGGCTGATTGGTGGAAGAAGCTGTCTAGGTACCGTAGCGGGAAAACCTGTTTCCAGACATGCGTTGTAGTTGTTGGACAATAACCACAATCAATGTTTCCTAGCCAATGCATCTTTCGTATAGGGGGGATAGGTGTGGTGATATAGAGGTAGTATCCTTGGTTTTGAAGCTGGGTCGGGTCCGAATTTCGAAATTTCTCAAAGTCTCCAAAGTCCCTCTTTCCCCAAACTATCATCCTTTTTCAGGTATCAATAGAAAGAACCAAGCATTTCTTCCATCATATATGCTTAAGTTGTTTCAGACTAACCATCCGCATCAGCGCATCATCACGGCACTTCAGCATGCGGTACGGCAGGACTCCACTCCACTCATCTAGTCTTGATAAACCCAACATTTTAGCCAAACTTTCAACAAGGCGGGTTTAGCTCAGTTGGGAGAGCGTCAGACTGAAGTCCACTTCACTCATAAATCTGAAGGTCGTGTGTTCGATCCACACAAACCGCATCAACTTCTCTTTTTGTTGTTTTCGACGTTGTCGCAGTGGAGTTGTGGTCGAAATAAAAATGGATGCTCAGGAGGGCAGAGCAGGGGTCATCCTTTTTTCCTTTTTTTTTTTTTCTTGTGACTTGCACACTGTGAACATGACTCGCGTATAAGTCATGGACTTGAAGTCGCTTGCCCGAGTTCCAACGAGGAAATAAAAAGGTCAAGTTGGGAGAACTGCAAACTGCCCGTGAGTGCGATACTACCTTTAGTCGATAGAGGTAGGCTCCGCGGAAGCGCTTTCACCGGTTGAGGGTACCTAGGCACCTACATAATATAAGACGCATGACCTTTACCCGGTCGAACCGGCCTTCGTAGAACTTTGGTTCCAACGTATGGCCTCTTGGTAGGTACCTTAGAGAGCGATGTAAGCCGCAGCAACGTTACTAAAGAGCTCGAAGAGGAAGGGGATGTGAAGTACCTTGATGGTCACGAAAGTACCTCTACAATCATTAGTCGTCTTCTCGGCACAGCACGAAGGTTATAAATCCGGATCTGCTTCTTCCCTCAAAGTATTATTAGCTTTGCGAAAATAGAGAAAATGGAGGACCCAGCTTGGACATTTGATAAGGCAGGATAAGGTGTACAAATATTCACTTACCAACATCGTCAGCCGGAAGCGCTTGCTGGGCTTTCATCCGTTGCCACTGCGGTATGTTGTACAATTCGCGTGGCTTTTTCCTTGCAACAAGAAGGCACCCAGCAAGGGCATGACAGTTCCGGTAGCCTGGTTTCCAACTGAAGGGTTATTCCATGACATAGCGTCACTATGAGCCAGGCAATAGCTGAAGCGCAGGGCTGAGCAACTGAGTCTCGTGGGACTACCTATACATGGAGAATTGGAGGCCAAGTACCTAGAGGTAGGGACATGAGCAGTGCGTCTTTGCGTTGCAACATGCTCTGAACTTGGCTTCAACCCCCCCGCTTACCAGCAACATGTTCTTGACTGAGTTATACCGAGAAAGCTATAGTGTCATCTGTGTAGGGCTGTGTGCTGCCGAGACTGAGGCGCTGATTCTTTCCATCGCCGGTGAGAACCGACTGCCGAGAATTGCTAAAGTTATGAGTTCGAAAATTTCCAACGAGGTACTCTTTCGTTGAAGGCCAGAAGAACTCGATAAATGTAGTGAGAAATCTTGGGGGTAAACACTTTGAAGCCTTGTATGGTCATGTCCCTCCACGAAGATGTCAGTTTACCGTACCTCTAGCAATGAGAAAAAAGGTCCGGATTCAAGCTAAAGGTGATCCTATTGCACCAACGAAAAGGGCTAGTAATACGACTACTAGAAGCTCTGTATCGACAACGCCCTGCGCGCCATCGGCCAAGTTCCCGACGGGACTCACGAGAGCGACTCGCTCTTCCTTTACAATATCGGCACCGCCGTCAGCGCAGTTCTCCAGTTTGACGAGTGGTGCAAGGCCGACGGCCAGGACTGGGGACCAGCTGGTCTAGAAAGAATGTCGAACGTCGTAGGACATTTTCCTTTTTGCTATTTGCCTAGCCAGGCTTGATGCTCTTCTGCCCTTTGAAAGTAAAGACAAGGTAGGGTAGCTCCATTATTAGCACAGCATATGATATGAATAGGTTGCAACCACACCGCTAGAGGGAAGTACAAGGCTAGGAGCTGCCATCCTCAGATCTTTCCTATCGGAAAGAAAAGAAAAAACAATTGAAAAAAAAAACAAGACAGTAGAAACACCAAAAGTGGAAAAAGCTAGAAAAGGAAAAAGAGAATCACCGACTTCAGAGAAGCGGAGACAATTGAATTTGACAAGAGTGGGATTCGAACCCACGCCCTTTCGGACCACGGATATCTCGGATTAAGGGTTAACCTTAACGTGGCGCCTTAGACCGCTCGGCCATCTTGCCGTTTTGATGAAATTTGGTCAATATTCTCTCTTTTTGAGATCGGCTTCTTCTCGCGGTCCATGCGATTTGCCATCTTACTCCTCAATGCGGCCTTCCTCTTCATCCTTCCCACCCTTATAGACCTGTCTGATGAACCTCTCGGCCTCCTCAATAATATGCACACTTTGATCCACGCTGGGCGAGCTCGGATCTCCTTGCACTTTCTGCCATCCTACTAACGATTCCCTCAAGTGGCTTCCCGCTTGGAGGATATCGGGCCCGATGAGGTCTTTGAGCAAAGAGATGCGGCAGGCGGCTAAGAGAACAAGCATTGCGCCTGCCATTCTGTTTTTCTCCGTGTCAGTACTAGATGCAAATCGAATCACGTATGGAAATAAGACACAAGAAGGGAAAAGAAAAGAACAGGAGAGCGACGCACGAAAGTGAACAGACCCACGTATCAACTAATAAGGTCTGAGAAAACCCCCTAAGGTTCAAAATATGAAGCAAACATGCATCCAGGCAAGACTTGCAGTTAGCTAGGACTTCGTGTTCCGCTAGCTTTATGTTCATAGCTGACGGGGTAGTGGTACTGTTCACGCCGACGGCCGTGCTGCTTGTTGGAACGGAGGCCAGGGGACCTTGGACGCCACGGGATCCACCGGTTGTTATGATTGGGCTAGTGACAGGGTTGGAGCCGGCATTCGAACTGCTTAACATCCACATAAGATATCTATAGCAGAAGGTTAGTGGCTAGGTATCTTCCAGGCTCGGTTGATGAGAGCGAACGAGTTGTAACTTACGGCCGGTAGATGACGCTCCTACAAGTGAGATACCTTTGCCTCAGGAACCCCCCATGCTCCGTCTTTACTCCGGTGATATTGTGCTTCGCACCGACTGGCGGCCACTCAACCTCGAAAGCAAAGGCTTCTGGAAGCACAGTCCTCCACTCATCCAACTGATGATCCAGCTCCTTCACAATGCCAGGGAACCGCTTATCATCCAAACTCGCGCCTGTTCCCCTCGCATACAGTAGTTGATGTACTCGATTAAGCAGCCTCCTCATCGAGATGCAAGCCAAAAAGTACAAGGAGCTTTGCTCCTCCTCTTGGGCGTTCGAATGCGTGCTATACCCTGCACCTGGTAGCGGAACTGAGGATTCAATACGCGCAATACCTGATAGTGGCAAGTTGGAGAGCTCAGCTAAGTAATCAGATTCGAGGATGTAGCAGGACCAAAAGATGCGGCGAATACGTTCTTGATCTTCGGAAGTGGAATCTCGGGAAGAGTATGAAAGGAGAAGGAGACACTTGGTGGCTGCGGCGGAAATATACTCCCATGCTTGGAGGGGACGGCGAAGGAAGGCGAAGTAAAGACTGAAGGTTGAGAGATTAGTGTTAGTCGGAAAGTGAGCTGGAAAGGTGGAGGGTGGTTAAGGCACATTGAAGCCAAAGAAACTCACGCTACGAAGAAAAGACACTGTGTGGCTATGGAGTCGACATCCATGTGGGCAACGTAAAGCTTCTTGAGCGCACTCTCGAAATACATATCGCCCGTTGCACGATAAGTTGCTCTGCGTCTCCGTTCGCTCTCAGGGACAGCAGCGCTTTCCATCAAGCCTGCCGTCACCTTGCTTGCACAACCCAGTGCCATGACGAGTAAAGCAAGACAGACGCGGAGCTCATCGTGGTCGTCAAAGTTTACGTTCGTGATAAGTGCCCGAGCATTATGTAGCTGATCGCTTGACGCTGTAGGATACCAGAAGTTGACGGCATGCTCGAAGGCATCCAAAATGCTGTCAACCTCTTCTTCTGTCACGTACGGATGGATGTTTCCTTTCTTCGTCTTGATGCGAGGACGAGACTGCTCAAGGTGGGAGATGGAGGTGTAGTCCTTGCGAAGACTGGGGAAGACGTCGAAATGGGGCCATTGTAGTATTGACTCCGTTGTAGAAGTATGCCGTGATTCGAGAACAGCATTCTCCAGGTTGTTAGCGTTGTCTAGCTCGTCCGGATGTGGACAGAGGGTAGGCCGAGGTGTAATGCGCAGGTCTGTGAAGGAGCCCCCGAAGAGGTTCCTTCTACCAACTGACGAGCCGACCGCGGGTGACAGTACAGGATGAGAAGAACTGCGATTAACGAAGTGTGGCGATGCTGCCTAGGTATACAAGTGTTAGCACCGGAGGTGCGACGAGTGAGAAGGGCAGCTGACAATGTTTGCATTCAAGTCGTGAAGATACTTCTCAACACGCAACACCCCTTCCAGGATGAGATCACTCTTTCCCCTCCTGTGGTTCAATTTGTCAGCCAGTGACCCGTTGAATCGAGGATTGACAGACGTGATGGTATCGCTCACGAGTTGGCTTCAGATCCATAAGTGCAGTCGTTTTCAGTTGCGACACAAGCCGCACATGGCGTATTACCGTCACATCTATTATCAGGAAAGTAAGCGGCCTGGATTCCAGGTTCAAGACACCTCCACCACAGCGGCATGGCACCTTTGCAGGATGCACATGCGGGTAGTCAAGGGAACGATAAGAGGATCAACAAACCTTATTTTTCTGGACCGGCACAGGTCACACTTGGATAGTAAGTTGCATAAGCGGATGACTCCATTAAGCAACATGGGGCCGAAATTCAGGAAAAAGCAAAACTCACTGCGTGGGATGTTCTAAACCGCTTCCTTGATGGCCCGCTCCTGGTGTCGTTCTCCATGGCCATCTTGCATCATCATTACTTCCATGCAGGATCGGCGTTGAAGGCTATCAACACTATCGGCCTGATCCGAAGCGGTCCGATTTAAAAGGACTGCAAACTAAGACCCGGCGTCAAGAGGTGAAGAGGGGGAAAAGGGACGCGATGGTCCGGGACATTCCAGCCATACCCCCCTGGCCCTAATATTGCGGGGAAAGCGGAGACTACCGAGACAAGGGGTCTGGGGTTGGGAATGATTTGAAGAGAGAGGGGGGGAGGGGGGGGAGGTAACTTACAGGAACAGGCTGTCATGCCAGGCTCGGACCCTATCAATCCACGAAGCCGTCGTGGTATACGAAAGCTGGAACTTCTCGTCCGGAAATTATTGGGCCATGACTCTACGATAGACTGTGCTCAACACTTTCATAATGAGCAAGGCCAGGCGCTTACGGTCCGTACTTGAACTCTGTAGCAAGAACCCGAGTGTACTCTCTTATAATCACATCAACATGTGAAGGTTGGGCTGGTGAGAATATTGATTGGCCATCTGAATCATGGGCTTAACCTCCATTCAATCACGTGCAAGTCCCATTGACCAAACTAGATTGTAACTTTCTCGTCATCCGGCGCTCCCATGGTGTTCAATACTGTCTGCGCACTCCTCTTCTCCAGGCTTTTCTTGACCGGGTTAGGAGCCGAGAACACTTCCTCGAGTTCTTCAAGGGTGCGATCCTTGGTTTCAGGGAAATAGAAGAAGATCACGACACCTTCGATGAGGTCCCAAAACACAAAAACGAGATAAAAGTAGTACCCGATCTTCTCGAAAGCAGGCCCAGAGGAATATTGAAGAACGACAGACGAAGCAGCGGATGCGAAATTTCCGACAGCAGTGCCTTTTGCGCGGGTAGCTGTGGGGAGTGTCTCCGCAATATACATGGACTGCAGGGCCGTCCATCCGAAAGAAAAGACAATGCCAAATATGAAGATAAAGGCAATGGTGGTGTTAGCGGCAGCACGTTGGGATGGGGTGAGAGCTTGAGTGTCAGCGTCGTCAAGGTTACCAACATGGCCCGGCATTGCGAGTTTACTGGTACCTGTCATGATGGCGAAGCAGATGGAAGAGAAGACGATTGTGTAGAGCAGAAGAGGACGGCGGCCAACGACATCGGTCATGCGTGCTCCCGTTACGGCGCCGATGAGCGACAAGGCTGGGTTGATACCGTTCAGCGCCAATACCTTGTGCTCATCGGTAATACCGGCTGATTTGAGCATATTGACCATGTAATAGGAGGACAAGCTATTGCCGCTAACTTGGCCAAAGCAGGCCATGCCGAGGACGCAAATAAGGCGGTGACGGGCGGAGTGAGTGTTCCAAAGCTCGTGATAATCGTACCACCTCTTGTCGGATGCCTCTGACGAAATCTGGTTGGCCATCTCCTTGAGTTGCAGCTGTACTAGAGGGTGGTCGAGCCGGCCTTCGCCGTGGTAGGTGGCCAGGATTTTGGCAGCTTCTTCGTACCTGTCTTGAGCCATGAGCCACCTGGGACTCTCGGGCAACCAAAAGACTCCCAAGCACACGATTCCGGAGGTAATCATCTGGCACCAGATGGGAATTCGCCACGCGTCCTTGTTGTTCTCGATATAAGAGCAACCATAGACGACCCACGAAGCGATAATAGAGCCAATGTACCAGGTCGTATTATACAAGCCCGTCAGGGTGCCGCGCCACTTGGGGTGAGCCATCTCGCTGACATAGCAAGGGGCTGATACGCAACAGAAGCTGACGCCGAAACCGAGGACGAAGCGACCGCCTAGGAACTGGGATTTGGTATGTGTCGTGGCTTGGACGCACGTGCCAATGATAATGACAAGAGCACCTGTGAACATGCCCCAACGACGCCCGAACCAGTCGTTGACAGGGGCGGTGAAGAAAACGGCAGCAACACTGCCGATGTTATACATGGCGAAAACAAGGCCGGTTCCTGAGCCTGCAGTGGACCTGGAAGAACCCAAGAGGTTAGCTGATGTATCACTCATGGGTGTCTTGGCCGATGAACACATACATGTGGAAGTAGTTCTGGTAGGCTTTCATACCGTTCAAGCCTCCCATCAGACTTCCATCGTACCCATTGAGGCATCCGCAGAGGTAGGCACACGCGAGGACAAGGTAGAGGCGGAACATGCTCTTGGACCAGGGCGAGTACTTTGTGTTATCGACATCATGGGCCAGCTGGACAGTAACGTCGGATTCTGGGAAGGCATCGTCATGGGCACCCATGGCCTCCTTTTCGTTTATGCTGTGAGCCATGTTGACTGGCTGTTAGGGAGTTATGCTGAGAGAGCAATTGGAAGTTACCAGAGACACCTCTCCAAAGCGGAAAACGAAGAGGTCATGGTGCCCTTTTGTACCACGATGGCAAAGCAGTGATGAGCTCGTTACATGTGCTTCCACCGTCCTGGGTCAGTCCAGGCTTCTTGAATTGGCGCAACCCTGCATGCTGATTGATGTTGCTTTTGCACCCGTCAGCGCCTTTCTATGCTGCCGTGCCGAAGGGGAACTTGGAGGGTGTGGTTGCCAAGGGTGTTATAACCAGGGTTGGTCCGGGGCCCCAGACATTAGGTGCATTCGTTGTGATGGCGAATCTGGGGAACAAATCTGGGGAAACGGTGACAGGGTCGGTCTCGGTCCCTCTTCCTCCGAACCTGGAGAGGCTGGACTCTCGTCCGCATAGCTACATGGTAGCACAGGTATCCATATCCATGGTGTGAGAAGACCGTGGTGGCGATTCTGAACATTGGGATGACCAGCGAGTAAGGAAATGGACGAGACAATGATTCTGTTGGGGTCCTGGTGACTGGTAGTGTTGCCCAATCTGTCACTCTGCCAAAGGGCAGGAACAAACAAACGACCAAATGTGAGCCGAGCAAAGGCCTTGATAATGTGCCATTGCTGTACAGTAGGGAGAGATCATAGCAGCTGGAATGGGCTGCAAGCAAGAAGAGTGAAGAGAAAGGAGCAAAAGTGCAAGTTGGAGAACAGAAGCGATTTTGGAGTGCAGTGCCTGCATGTTGTTGAAGCACCCAACCGCACCAACCAATCTCCTTCCACAATTGGGCCGGCTCCGACTTCCCCGACAGTTTGTGCCTCCCCCGCATTTTCCCCCAGTCATCCAAACAGCTGTTCATGAACTGATGTGCTAACCCTTAACGGCTAGCTTCTTCGCTTTCTTCTGTCTGGTGACGGGACGGAGCCATCCTTTCTCATGTCTGCACCTTCCTTACTTCACCTACAACCAGCTTGGGAAGGAAGAATCCTTTCCCAACCTGAACCGCGTGTACTCATTCTACTGACAAGTTTGATTGGTGCAAGATACCGCTATGGGCCGCTACCTCTACGGAGGGAGCATGTACTTTGTAGGTACCTCCTATCTATGCAGAAGAATGCGGGGTCACAGGGTCGCAGTGTGCTGCCTCAACCCCTCGCGACAATCACTCAATGAGTCTCGCCTTTCACCATGTTCAATGCCCGATTACGAGCCAAAACACCAGGGCAGAACGTGCGGCGTTGCACTGGAACCGACGTCGATGACCGGGTAATGCGGGAAGACACAAAACAAGATGGCCTGTCTCGGCTTGCTGGAATATAAACACCTGGCCACTTGGCTGGCATCCTCTCTTGCGCTTGCGATTTCCCTTCGATAACACCACGTCGTATCCTCCACTCTTTTCCTCCGTCCTTTTCCCAAGCCCCAAGAGCTACCGTTTCCGCAATAATGGCCTCCGGCTCTCGGGGCATCCCCCTTGAAGAGGTCGACGGCACACCCGACTACTGCAATGAGTCTGTCTTCCGGCGCAACACTCTGCCTCCACGGACATACTACATTCCCAAGGATGCCCTCTCGCTCAACGGCCAATGGGACTTTCACTACGCCTCGAGTCCTCTAGCTGCTCCAGACCCGACTGCAGAAAATGGCCAAAACCCGACTGACAAGCACAACGCAAAATACCAGTGGACTACCATTCAGGTTCCTGGCCATTGGCAGCTTCAAGGCCACGGTATCCCACACTACACCAACGTCCAATACCCATTTCCCGTCTGTCCGCCCTTTGTGCCTTCGGAAAATCCCACTGGCACCTATCGTCGCTCCTTCTTCGCACCGAACACGTATGAGACTGATCCAGACCAGGTCCGCTTGCGATTCGACGGCGTTGACAGTGCCTACCACATTTGGGTCAATGGTGTTCTCATCGGGTACGCTCAAGGTTCCAGGAACCCTTCCGAATTTGACGTAACCGACTATATCGACCGACGCGGTCCCAACGAGCTCGTTGTCCGGGTCTACCAATGGTCAGACGGCTCATACATTGAAGACCAGGATCAGTGGTGGCTTTCGGGAATCTTCCGCGACGTACACCTCTTGTACTTCCGCCAAACTCGCATCGAGGACTGGTCCTTACGGACAGATCTCGACACCGGATACAAAAATGGAACACTCATTGCCGAGATCGATGTCAAAGCAAAGTCTCGCTCGGTGATAGAAGTAGAAGTCCTGGATCACTACAAACTCGTCGGCACTGCAAAAGACTCGGGTGTTGGCAGCAGAAAGGTGATGCTCAAGATTCCGATCGACAATGTTAACCAATGGACAGCGGAAAGCCCGAATCTCTACACAGTCTGGATGACCCATATGGTCGACGATGCACCTTACCATAGAGTTGAACAAAGGGTCGGGTTTCGCAAGGTTGAGCTGAAGGACGGACTGATCTGTGTCAACGGGAAGCCCATCAGATTCCGCGGCGTCAATCGACATGACCATCACCCTTGCTTTGGACGTGCTGTACCGCTGGACTTCATCAGAAAGGACCTCCTGCTTATGAAGAGACACAACATCAACGCGCTGCGATGCAGCCATTACCCATCGCACCCAAAGCTTCTGGACCTTGCTGACGAGCTCGGTCTTTGGGTCATAGACGAGGCAGATCTCGAATGTCACGGATTCTACGATGTCATTGCACGGCCCTTGGATATACCTGAAGAGGTGGATTACGAAGAGCGAAAGAAGCTTACTTTCGGTCATGCCGCCAAGTTTACAAGTGACAACCCGTCTTGGAAAGCAGCGTACCTGGATCGTATGGCCCAGCTCATACACAGGGACAAGAATCACGCCTCTGTCATTATCTGGTCCTTGGGCAACGAGGCTTTCTACGGCCAAAACCACAAAGCCATGTACGAGCTTGCGAAAAATATCGACCCTACAAGGCTAGTCCACTACGAAGGAGACCCTCATGCTGAGTCTGCAGACATGTTCTCATACATGTATCCATCCGTTGAGCGATTGATCAGCCTCGCCAAGACTGAAGGCGTTAGGTCTGATGGCACCTTTGAGAAGCCCATAGTGCTTTGCGAATACGCGCACGCAATGGGAAACGGACCTGGCTGGCTCGAGGATTACGAAGAGGCATTCCGCGCCTACCCTCGCCTTCAAGGAGGCTTCATATGGGAGTGGGCTAACCACGGTTTATGGAAAGAAGACCCTGATGGAAAGTCCTATTATGCTTACGGAGGTGATTTCGGCGATGTTCCTAATGACGGGACGTTTGTCATGGACGGTCTTTTGTACAGCACTCATCAACCGACGCCTGGGCTACTCGAGCTTCAGAAAGTGTATCAGCCTATAAAAGCCGAGTTGATTGACTATAGTGATGTGGCCTGTAAGCTGAGGATCACGAACTCTTACGACTTTGTCTCAGTCAATCATTTGACCGCGACTTGGAAAGTTGAATTCTTTGTGGACACCACCACTAGGTAAAATCCTGTCAACTTCCCCTTGGCCAGCTTGACGTCAAGGCACTAACAAATTTGCCGTCCCTAGTGCCATCTTGCATAGCGCTGGCGTCTTGGAACTGCCATATATACTCCCACAATCATCAGAGAACGTCGAGCTGGATCTAAGGCGACCATTGCCGTGGTTACGTCCACCTATGTGGTTGTCCGTCTCATTCCGTCTGAAAAGCTCGACAGCATGGGCGGAAGAGGGACAGGAAGTTGCTTGGGCTCAATTTGAACTCGGGTCAAATGATGGATTACCCCAGGGTTTCTTAGAGGTATCCTCAACGAGACTGGCGCTTCTTCCACTCCGATCCGAATTATCTGGCACTCTAACCACCATTACTGGACATAACTTCACCATCAACTTCGACAATGCAAAAGGCTATATGACCAGTTGGACAACTGGTGGTACTCCCCTCCTCGAACCCCACCCGCGAACTGGCGCGGCCATTATCCCCTCTTTCTGGCGTCCACCCACCGACAATGATAATCCCATTTCCCTCCCGTACTGGAAGCGCTTCGGTGTCCATGCCCTGACTAGCCAGCTCCGCTTCTTCGACGTTACTGACACTGGTAATATGGTCGTTATCACAACAAGAACGTTTCATTCCCCGCCAATTCTCTCCTGGGGATACCTTGCCCATACAATCTACGAAATCACTATCTTTGGCGAGATTCGCATCTCGATAACCCTGAAACCTCAGTCTTCTGACTACGTCAACACCCTCCCAGCCCACGTCCCTCGTGTGGGTCTTGATCTCCGTCTCTCACGCCGTCTCGATGCCGTGAAGTGGTTCGGCCTAGGACCGGGAGAATCCTATCCTGATAAGCGCACTGCCCAGCGCCTCGGAATTTGGTCAGTGGACCACGTCGCTGATCTTCAGACCCCTTATGAGGTACCACAAGAGAACGGTAACCGCATGGGTACTAGGTGGGTAGCCATCCATGAGCCTCAAGGGACCGGGCTACGAGCTAAAGCAGGGGACGGTGAGTGGTCTGATAACTGCGAGAGGAATTTCAGCTTCGTAGCGACGAGACACAGCGCAAAGGCGTTAGAAGAGGCAAAACATCCATGCGATCTCGTGGAAGAGGATGCTACGCTGTTGAGGCTTGACGCAAAGGTTGCGGGTGTGGGCACTGCAGCTTGCGGGCCGGGTGTGAGGGAGGATTTGCTCGTCAAGGTTGAGGAGATGAAGTTCTCGTTTGTGTTGGAGCCTCTGGTTTGAAGGGGAGGCATCAGCATCACTAGCAGGATGCTTTTTCATTGACATCTGTATGCCTTCAAAGCAAATAATTCCAAACTTGCATATACTATCATGGCACAAAAGCACCTCCATCACACGTCTTTTCGAACCACGACCCTCAAACATAGCCCCACGTGTCCTTCAACAACTGTGCAACTGTAATACAAGAAAAGGACCAGTGAGGGGCGGAAACTAAAACCATTTTGATATCCCCTTTCTCATAAGTCACAAGACGCAGGGAAAGTGACAAAAAGTAGGTATGTAGAAAGCGCTTCTGATGTATCATGGCAATGCACAATGCAAAATGCACAGCAACATTCAGACACTATGCACGCTTCGACCCAAAGAGAAATGTCAGCTTCGCAGCTGATTATTTACTGATTCGATGCCTAACCGGATGCAAGCAAAAATCCTTTCCCTACCAGACCTTACCTATGCATCCACTCGCGCCTGGGTATACATCGTCCGCTTAGAGGGGAAAAAAAGAGGGGGGGATAAAGCGACTAAGGTAAGATAAAGTACCTTGCCTTGCATCAGGCACGTCATGCGATGAATGCAGACTTGTGCCATAACGCTGATACATGGGAATAGATTGACGGCTGCTGAGAAATAATGCAAGGTACCGTTACCGCCGTCAGTAGCCAGCAGCAATAACTTCCAAAAACGTTATCACGCAAGCTGAGGTAACACGGAACATACCTAAGAAATTGATCAGTGACGTGGTGTCAAGCTTCAGGTCGGTTCCAATCCAACCCCGCTATTATTTTCAGGGGGGAGAGACTCGTGAATAAAAGAGCAAAAGAAGGCGAACAGAAGAAGCACAAGGAAATATCAAGCCAACGAATCTTGAGGAGACTCCGTCGTTAATAATGATCCATCATCAAGAAACCGCCGCGACATCCATCGAAGGGGGGCGGCTGTAGGTTGGAATAAACATAACAACTAACTATACTATGTCCCAGTAGGAACGGAAGGGACGGAATACGTACAGTAAACCCCTCCTTACCTCTACTTTGTGCCACCTCAACCACTCCATCGGATCCAACTACCTAATCAAGTCTACCACGGCCCAGGAATTCCCCCAGGAGGCCCCCAGAGCGGGGATTGGGCCGTGGAACCCTATGTCGCCATGTGCACTTTTATTTTGGGTTTGATCGGCATAATTATCCCTGTGTTGAGTGGGTTGATTCTCGTATTCGAGCGAGGATAGTATATTTCGAAGCCATGCGTGGTGGGTGTCAAATGCCGCGCAGTTCTATCTGTGGCGTGGCGCGGCTGCTGTTTGTTAGCATTCATTGCCGGCGCACATGAGATCTTGCAACAAACAGGAATGCCGCATGTAGGCGACGAAGTGGACTTTTTGAAGATTACGGATATCAACACAGGATCAACGATTGATTCGAGTCATCAAAAGTGGTATTGAATTAACAAATGCCTAGATAACGTAGCCCGTACCCTCGCCGGGGAGCACCAATTTTCCAAGCACACCACGCCGCCCCTTCATGAAGTATATAACAAGAAAGCAAGATAGGAAGGACCACATTGAACCACCATAAATCAGGCTGCCTACAAGGCACCATCGATCATCGTCATGAATCGGAGACAAGGTTTATATTTCGGGAACGAAATGTTTAGTCCTTGCCGCTGTAGCCGACCTTGATGTTGAGGGTGACCTGCTGGCCGCTCGCGATGTTGAGGCCAACACCGTCCTCAGCCTCCATACCCTTGGTGTAGGCGTTGGTACCAAAGCCACCGGGGAGAATGGTGGAGCAGGTGTCGTGGCCGCAAATCTGGCAGCCGGGAACGTCCATACCGGCAGCCTGGGCAACGAGAGAAGAGCAGTCGGCACCAGACCAGCCACCGTTGCTGCTGTTCTCAAAGTCGAACTCGGCCCAGTTACCGGCAAACTGGCCGTTCGTGGTGGTGGGAACCTCCTCGGCAGAGAAAGCGCAGACACCCTGGGTGTTGGCGGCGGCGACGACGAGCTGGGTCTCGCCAGGCTGGAGGGTGAAGACGAGCTGCTTGTTGGAAGCGACCTTGAACATGCCGTTGAGGCCGTGGTTGGAACCCATCTTGTTGCCGCAAACAACCTGGTAGGGCACGTCGGCAACGTTGGTGTAGTACATGCGGTTGTGGTACTTGTCGGCAATATTCTTGGGGACGGTCATCAAGTTGGAGTTCCACTCGCAGCCGTCAGCGTCGCCAGTGTTGCCAGTGTACATGATCTGAGCGTAGGTGACGCGCTTGGTGTTCTTGTTCTCGCCGCAGAAGGGAATGTACTCGTCATCGGAAGAAGAGTCGTCCCCGGTCGCAGCAGCCGCAGAGGACTGGGCAGGCTCAGGAACGGTGGTGCTGGAAGGAAGGGCGACGGAGGAGGAGGAGGGGGTGGCGGCAGGGATGGGGATGGGTAGGTGCTTTTCGGCCTTGTAGAACTTGAGGTCGCGCTGCTGGTGGGCGGCGCGGTGGAGGTGGGCGTGGCCAGAAGGCATGGCCGAGGCGCCGAGGACGCCGGCAAGGACGAGGAGGCTGGTGATCTGCATCTTGTCGGTTTGAATAGATGTTTGTCTAGTTGGAATGGATAGATGGCGCAAAGGATGCTGGGTATCTCGAAAAGACGCTGAAAGCTGGCTTGATGTATGTCTAGTCTATAGTAGTCGATTGAGATGAGGTGGCCGACGTGGTCTATGTTGTGCAATCAATCCAAGGAGTGTTGGTGTAGCGTGGGACCGCGGTCCAAAGGAATGGCTGCGAGATTGGGATATCTGCGCAAGAGTTGTAGAAAAGAGTGTGGTGAAGCGCAACAAAGGAGGCGTTGTGCGTCGTTGTGGTGTGTTGGATGGAGGAGGAGGAATGAAAATCGCGAGGGAGAAAGAGGAGGGCGTCAAGTGGTTAAAAGAAACGACAGAGCGAGCAGCTGCCCCTGGTCCACGTTTGTGCAGACGGCGCCTGCAGGGGCACGCACACGCACTGGATGCGTTCAGGGACCGGCATACCTTCCACACAACGCAGTGCGACGTTGCCCGGGGCAGCGAAATGAGGGCCTGGCAGAAATGATCCCTGGCACCTGGAAGATTGGTCTGGACAGGTGAGCCGAGTGGGTCTTGCAGTCCCTGCCACTCGTCAGGGCGGTGATCGTCCCATTTCTCGTCCCTGAGTGGCCAGCAGCGACCCGCCGTCCACGCCATCTGCTCAGGTACCTGATGCTTTTGATTGGCTGGCCCCTTTGATATCCCCCGCCTAATTCGCCGGCAGTTCGGTGGAACAATGGAACCCTTTGACGACGCACAAAGGCGTAACGCTGACTATTTGAATTATGCAGCACCTTTGACCCACTGCAAGAATAGGTCTCGTCCAGCTTGCCAAAGTCAAAGAAGCCATTGTTTCGCTGACAATAGAATCCTCATCGTGACCCCATCCGTCGAGTTCCTTTCTCTTCGTTTTGACTCAAAGGGGCCCAAGACAGGACGCACGTGCATTGACTGGTGTTCTGGAGATTAGGTGAACATGGGGGCGGGAAGGTTCCGTTGCTTTGGCGTCAAGGATGGCAGCGCTAGCCCTGTTTCTCGAAGCCTGGTCGCGGTCGGGTGGTCTGAAACGAGATGAACGGAAACGGGGGCAATGCAACCAAAGAGCTTCGATCCCTAACACATGTCCGGATTAAGTGCCGCCAAATGTGTTAGCGAGCCCCCTCGGCTAATTCATGGTTCGTTCATCCACAGTTTGATTAAAAGTGTAATGCGAATTGGCGTTGGCGGGTCGTTCCTTGGTAGACTTGGCAACACTGCACTCCCCCATTGCCCCGTTTCCGTTCCATTGGACCCCGTGGGCTGGTCGGCCACCAGCGCAGTAATTCTTCAATGAGTAAGCGCGCACCTTGAGGTTTTCACAGTGAAACGAGAAACAAACCGCGCCTAATGAAACTATTTGATAGAGGCATTGTGGTCATTGGATGACGACTTGCTAATGGTGGATCTTTGTTCAGTCATATCGATAGACTAGGCCAATTCGTGCTAGCCTGGGCCGGCTGTCTAGGGCTGCATCATGCGCCTCCTAGTGTAGAGACTTGATGTTGAACAACTCTCCCCAAAAACACCAAACGGAATCCTCTTGAACCTTGATCGATTTGCACCCCAGATAGGGAGCCTCAGGAGCATTGGCGAGCGTTCCAGACTTCTAGAACCGGATCACTCTTGGGTCCGAGATGATAGAAGATGACGACGCGCGCAACCGAGGCTTCCAAGAATACAAACCAATGGACATTTCGAACACCCAGCGAATCGCGGTATCCATGAGATGATCTTGGTGGCCGTTGTCCCGTATTCACTTAGCGAAGGGGGGAATGGAGGAATGCCGGTTTCCTCCCTGCTGTTGACAAGGGGTCACTGCCACTGCCACAGTGTGCCCCTGAGTAGCCTATGTAGGTAGTGATCACTCCTGAGTCCAGACTTCAGGCCCTCTCCTGCTCACAATGCACAATCAAGATCCCATCAACATTGAGCATTCGATTGATATCTTGCCAACGACTGTACCGCTATGAGCTGGAGAGGTCAAATGAGGGCAGTCAAGATCACGTGGAGAGTAGATGGACCTTCAATTCCATGTTCCATCGGGTCCCGTCCTCTGTCTGCAGCTGCAAACAAGCCAATGCACAGACCACTTGCATGGCTGCATTTTCAGCTCCTGATGGAAGCAGAAGTGGAAGTGGAAGCCCTGCGGATGGAACTCCCGTCCTGCCGAGTGAGCGGTGGAGTGGAGCACGGCGACCCCGCGAACGTGAGACGCAGCGGATCTTGCCCCGCCCCGCTCAGCTAAACTTTTCCTGTCCTGCCATTGGAAACTTTCGGCCTTGCCCAACCACGTCCGTTCATTCCTAGCAAAAGGCGATTTCAAAGTCAACAACCGTCCACCAAACCTGCTGTAGATTATTCAGACTGGTCGACCGGAAGCTCCGAATTCCCACTTTTCGCGATAACAGTGTCACTGAAACTGGGGCCCCGACACTTCCGTATTACGCAAGCCTTTCTCTCCTCCGACTCAACGTACCGAGAGCTTGCGCGTCGCTCGCGGCACGATATCGCATCGAATAAATTGTGGCACCGAGCCGAAACCGTACGCACTAACCACGATCTCCCAGATCGAGCTTGGCCGACCCGACCCGAAGAACGACTAGGGTACAACTACAAGCACAACCTGAGCTTGGTGGACACTAAGCAGGGGAAGCAAGAGCAAAAATTCTCGACTCAGGTTCAGCTCCCCAGACAGGCCCTCGGGGCGTTTGTTGTTGATCCTTACTGGATACCGTACCCCAATCTCGGCCTGGTGTACTCGCTACCTGCCCGGTAGAGAGATTAGCCCGAACCACGATACCCGGAGGAGTAAAGTGAAAGGCTAGAACAACCAGAACAAAGAAAGAAACACCCATCCACACCGCTATGCCTCTCGATACTTCAGCATACAGCCTCGCGCTGTTGCGCGTCGACGGCCGCAGGTGGAACGAGCTGCGTCGCATCCATGCCCAGATCCGCACCCAGGCCGCCGCCGATGGCTCCAGTTACCTCGAGATGGGCCACACCAAGGTCATGTGTGTCGTTAATGGACCCAGCGAGCCCGGTCCTCGGAGGGGAGCCACGTCGGGCGGTGGTAGTGGCGGTGGTCAGTCCAAGAACGCCGAGGTTGCTGTAAACATTGTCATTGCCGGGTTCAGCTCGGTTGACCGTAAGCGAAGGGGTAGAGGTGATAAGTAAGTCAATACCCAGGGGTTGTTCCCCCCCCCAGTGTCAACTACGGCTATTAGTCTGTCACTGTTCGCATAACTAACCGTCATCCTTCCTTCTTCCATTATCACAGGCACATCCTCGAACTTCAATCGACGATATCTCAAGCCCTCGCTGCCAGTTTACACACCCACCTCTTTCCGCACTCCACCATCAACATCTCCCTGCACGTGCTCTCGCAAGACGGCTCTTTGCTGGCCGCCCTCATCAACGCCGCCACGCTCGCCTGCGTCGACGCCGGCATTCCCATGACAGACTACGTCGCGGCCTGCACCGCCGGTTCGACGTCTACATACGCGGCTAACGACGAGGGCGCCGACCCGCTGCTGGACATGAACCACCAGGAGGAGCAAGAGCTGCCCGGCCTGACGGTGGCCACATTGGGCGACAGCGACCGCGTGGCGGTGCTGGTCTGCGAGAGCAGAGTGCAGGTGAGTCGCCTGGAGGGCATGTTGGCTGTGGGCGTGGACGGGTGTAAGCAGGTGAGGGAGATCCTGGACAGGGTAGTGAGGGAGAAGGGGATAAAGATGATACAGGAGGGCACGGTCGAGAGAGGGGTTGGGTTGAATGACATGGAACTGGATTGAATGCATACTACTGGATCAATGGTCGGGTTCCGGGTCACAGAAACGAATATGGTACGGTAGGTAGCATTACAAAGGTTTGGAGCAAAAAAGAATAGGCAACATGACGAATATCACGACTATCAATGTAATCAAAGTACAGCTCATGGTCAGGTGAGCAACATGTCGTTTCTGGTAAACGTGCGCCAACTTTTGAAAGCGTTCTCCGAAACTGAAAGGTACCAAAAAACCTTCAACCTTTGACCAGCCATTCACTGACACAAGTCACAGCAAACTACGCTTTCACCAATCTCTCACAGCTCATCGTGATTACCGGCCGTCTTTGGCTGGGCCTCAGGCGTCTCCCCCTCCTCCGAACCAGCCTTCTCAGCCTTACCAGACTCTTTCTTTTCCTTCTTCCCCTCCTGCTCATCCGTCGAGGAAGCCTCAACAACAATACCCTCCGGCAACTTTTTCTTGGTGCCCTCGCTCAACCTAATCGCATCAATCCACGCCTCCAACTTGTCATGATCCGAGAAATCATCTCCCTCACCAACAGCGTCGTAGTGTCTCCACCATCCGCGACGGGCGTTGATGACGATGAGTTCAATGTCAGCATCCTCCTTGAGGCCAAGGGATTTGAGAAGGGACGCGCCGGCGGGGTTGGTGTCGAGGGGCACCTCGTAAAAAGGGAAGAGCTTGTGTTGGCCGAGGGCGTATTTGAATTTTATTTCGGACAGGTGGGTGAGGGCCTTTTGGGCTTTTTCGTTGGAAGAGGAAACCAGGGCGAGAAGGCAAGTGCTGGATTTGGACGTGAGGCATTCCTTGATGAGCTTTTCGGGGGTGTTGAGGGAGGGGATGGGGAGGGCGGTGTGGATTATTACGGGAATCTCTTGGGTTGGGGCAGGGGTTTCGGAGGACGTTGCGGAGGAGGTTTCGGAGGAGGAGGAGGGGGACGAGGCGACCTTCTTGGAGTCTTGCTTTCCGTTCTTTTCACCACCGTTGGCCTTGCCGTTGGCCTTACCATTAGCCTTGCCATTAGCCTTGCCGTTGGCCGGTGCTGGGTCCGGATTAGGCTGGGCCGCCTGGGAAAGGAACTCCACCATGGCGGCCTTGTTGATCTCGCCGTCGTACACAATACCAGGGGCATCACCCCCAGGCAACAAGATCAGAGTAGGGAATTTGTCGACACCGAATGTGGATACCGCCTTGGACTGAGTGTTTCGCACCTGGCCGACGGGCATGACACCGAGGAATTCAATGGCGACGCTCTTCAGCAAGGGGGAGGTGGTGCCCTTGTCGGTGAAGAGGAGCGCTTTGGCTGTCTCGTTCTTGTCACTCAGGAATTTGTCGAGGTTCTTGTCCTCGACTTTCACGACGTGATTGTTAATGCGCGAGACCACAGCATCGACAATGGCGCTGGCGGTGCGCTGGCCCTGGTAGTCCTCCACTATGGGCTTGCCGTTCTTGGAAGGACGGACAATCTTTAAGGTCGGGAAGCCCTGCACGCCCATGCTGCCGCAGAAGGGCTTGTTGGCGTCCTCATCGCAGTTGACGGCGGCGACCTTGGCCAGGCCTTCGAGGTTCTTGGCAGCCTTTTCGTAGGCGGGCTTGAGGTTTTGGCAGTGGCCGCACCAGGGGGCGTAGAACTCAAGAATCTGCAAGGGAGAGAGGTCAGATACATGCATTATTACGATGGCTGATCTAAGATATAGTCGGTTTGGTACTTACAGACGTCTGGTTGCTCTTGGCAATCAGCCTATCGTAATCCTTTCCGTCAACCTGCAAAACTGGGGACTTTTTGGTATAAAGGCCCGCCTGGGCTCCGGGGAGCGCAGACAGGATACCAACTGCCAGAGCGCAGAGGGTGGAATGATGCATGGTACAGTCAGGAAGGCGACGCTTTTGTTTACTGGGTGACGGTGGTATGTATGGGGATGATGATAGATTCGGAGGTTTGTGGGGTTGGAGCTATAGTGTCATGAATGTACAATGGCCGATACCAATACAAAATGTAAGTGAGAACAAAGGAAGCTCTTCTGTATGGGCGTCCTAGGGAGTCAGTCCCGTGTGAAAAATGGTGTCGTGTTTTTGAAACCCAAGGAAGCAACAAACAGACAGACCGATTGAGATGAAAGGAAAAGCTGTCATCTTCCCAAGTTCGGCAAAAGAACACATTTCAACAGAAGCTGTGAAAGCTGGCGCCACATACAAATGAAGTCAGAAGCGTCCAGAATCACCAGGGGAGGAGCTGCGGTCCGGGAGCGCTTTCAGTGCTTTGAAACGCGCTATGGCTGGAATATGGCCCAAGCTCCAAGGCACATGTGGATGGCATCGATGGCGCTTGAGAGCAGAGGGCTGGGCGGGAATGTGGGGAAGAGACGCTAACAACTGAATTGGTGCCGCCTGCCGTACGCAGTACGTAGAGACAGCCGCGGAAGATAGGTGACGACGCTACCTGGTCCAGTCCATGTTCTTCGGTCAACCCTCCTCTGTTCCATGGAACTTGACAAGGAAGCTGAGAGATAACGACGAGCAGTACTTCCCCTCTTTCCTGGTTTGATAACTTCAGTTATCCTCTCTCCCTATAAATTCTCTTATCTTTATCGAACGTATAGCCCAGGCATTCTGTCAGACGCCCGAACGCAATCGTCATGACAGACAACATCACGATCCCCGCTGCCGTCAAGGCGGCCGATATCAACCTCTGGAAATGCGCGACAAAGGCCCTCCAGCTTCAATCAGTAAAACCGGAGATTGCGTATTGGTGTATGTACTAGAAGCGAACGAAGCAACGTACCCTCCAAGACAACTGGGGGCCGGCAGTGTCTGACTTTTGCAGGCAATTATTGGGTCGTCAACCAGATCCTTAACAGGGGACTCCACAAAGAGAATGACGAAATGATGACTTATACGATGGACTTGATGGGGAAGCTGGAACAGGCACGCTTTATTCCGCCGCCCTTTACCACTTCTCTTGCTGACTGTTGTTCCCTACAGGCCAAAGCTGAGCACCCGAACGAAGATGCCTACACAGACGACGAGGTCGGCCAGGTCGTCGTCGACAGATTCGCACAGGAAACCCTTGATCGCGCCGAGCGAGTGGTCAAGGCAAACAAAGTGACACAGCAAACGGCCATGACGTTCGATGCCGCCGCAACCTTCTTCCACCTGGTCAACATCTGGGGCCCTCCCGACGAGGAGACGCAACAAAAGATTAAATACGCAAAATGGAACGCCGCACGCATCGCAAAGGCCATCAAGGAGGGCAGGGACCCTAACGAATCCAACCCGAAACGAGAAGAACCCCAACTGCCGGCCTTGGACCCCAGTGATCCAGAAGTTCAGACATTGACCGGTTCGGTCGAAAAGACAACACCACCACCCCTTTCGGTCACAGTGGAGGAGGTCCCAGACAGAGACTTGCAGAGGACAGACGCTGCCGGCGTGTCTCTGCCAATCAGCCCAGCCTCGGCTGGCCCATCCCCGATATCCGAAGCCGAACTCAAGCTGCCCGGTGTACCCAGTGGGCTTGCTGAGCCAGCACCGTCAACAGTCTCCTTGGACTTGGACACTCCAGTCTCAGCTCCCACACATAACCCTGTCAACTACAGGCCTGAGCCCGATCTCCCATCCGCCCCCAGCGCAGTCTCATCCTACCCGGATCGTGATATCTCGATGCCGGACGCGGGCACTGCAGTTTGGACACCGGATGCTGATCGCCAGCCTCCCGCTCCGCCTGTCGTTCCTCCCACGTTTGCTCCCAGTGCACCATCAACAGCTGCTGTGGTATCGCCCCCTGTCAACCAGCCAACTGACTTTTCCTTCCAGAACCCAGCTCCGCCAGCTGCCCAAGCTCCCGCAGTTCCCAGTCTACAGCCAGTTCCTCCCCCACTAGCTGTCTCTGCAGCCACTTATGCATCTTCGCAAGTTGCTGGAGGTTTCACAACCGACGAAGCTGCCATGGCCTCAGCCCAGAAGCACGCTAAATGGGCTATTTCAGCATTGAACTTTGAAGATGTTCCTACGGCGGTGAAGGAGCTAAGGAAAGCGTTGGAGGTCCTGGGTGCAGCGTAGTTGATAGGTGTTACACGAGCTACGCAATGACCCTGATGGAGGTTTAGGTTATTCGCTGCGCGCCCACTGATATACGATCCCCGGGCCGGTCAGATCTCTTTATTACCTGCTATCCAGCCGTATATACCACTGGAACCAAGGCATCAAAATCGGGTTTTAAGCGGCCTTTATGCAAGCTCGGGCAAAAATGCCTTTCACACTATTGAACACTTGGCGGTTACCAGTGGAACATGGAAACTTTCCAGAAGCAATGTTTACCAGGGCCCGACAATGGGAATGTGTAACCGCCCAGTGACCGTTCGGCCGCATAGGGAGCCCTAGGCGAGTCTCGTTCTGACAGCTTCCCGAGAGCTGGGATAATACATTGCGCACTTTGAAACGAGACAGCGAAAACACAATCTGCCGATTTCAAGGCAGGTCTGAGGGCTGGTACACAGTCCTTCGCATCGACTTTGATGAAGCCGGGTGGAAGAGAGGCTGCAGAGAAAGGGTCCAAGCACCCCAGGGAAACTTGTTGATAGACGTAATGTCGCGAGGATGGAGCTGTTGGTTATGTGTCAAAGTCAGGGGCAAACTGAGCGTGGAATTCTACTGGTCATCGACACACCGATATGTGCACATTTTTCGATGAGTGAGGATGATGGCTATGCAACCCTTTGGTGATGACCATCTTCATCAGTCTTGGTCATCTCGGTCAGTAAACACCCTTTCGAGATTTGGTATTGCGCCTTTTGCCTTTAGGTGATCGATTTCGCTGAACACTCGTCGTCCTCATGTGGCGTATATAACGCGCTTCGTCCCGTGGGTATGTTTAGGGGTTTCTTTCGTCCCAAATCATCTGTCTCCTCTTCATACACAATACCGACTCGAACCTTGCTACCCGCAAGTCTCAGTCGGCATCTTGCAGATTACATCAGATACCCCGTCAGTCATAATCTACCGTTTCGGGTCCTTATTTCTCAACTTACGCCACAACATCAGAACCATCACCGAGGTCTCACATTCCTTCCACCGGGCTCTTCCCGTACAAGATACATTACTCTTCCTTCGAGCCTCCTTGGAAGTCATCCCTAACCTCTTCCGCAGGTCTTCAAGCCTCGAAATACAAGCTTTCTGTCTCCCAGCGAACCAGTTTTACCTTGGTTTACGCGACGCAAAAAGCAAGCCAACCACACACGCACTCAAGTCTCAAGATGCCTGAGGAAGTCATCACCAGTAGCGGAAACTACACCTTTACCGGTAGTGGTACGTCCAGCTCTTCTGGCTACACCAACTCATCCTCCTCTGGCTCATCCGGCTGTGGCTCAGGCGGCAGTGATGGCTGGAGACCCCGCAGCTACGTCCCTCTACCCATCTCCGATGGTAGCGCTGCTGGCGGCGGTAGCGGCGGCGGCAGATGCATCGACGTGGCCAAAAGAAGGAGATAGACGAATGGAGTGATGGGATACACAAAAACGGGACAGGTGGCAGGAGACTGAATGAGATAAAGATGATCTGACTTATGGCGTTGGAGCATGACTTTTCTTTCTTTCTTTAGCAACACAACATACCCGGCGGCATGCGGTCAGGCGAAGAAGCCTCTTCACTTCATTGGTTAGCTCTCTTTTGTCACCCATTTTCCCTTCAAGCCAGCTCTGTACCAACCCTTCTTGGCGATGACAGACATCAAAAGTCAGGGACTCAGGTTCAGTAACTGCCGTAGAGGCTTTGTTTAGTTACGCATCAGTGATGACTCTTGATGAATGAAGCGTCTTTAAGAACCGCGCAAAGCTCCTCATTCAGTAGCTCCTCTTGAACATATTTGAGCAGCCTTACTTCCACTGATGGAAAGCTCTAAACACAGACTAAACCTAACGTTTGACTAACCACCTAACCTGCCCGAATTGTTGCAACGCGTATCGTATAGATACTTAGTTCCTGTCCCAAATCTAATTCAACAGAATCCCAACATTCTGACGCCAAGCACACCAAACTCGGTCACCTTCAGTCATTCAGCCATATCCGGGTGATGTCGTACATGGCTTTCCCCGATGTCGATTTCTTGTCCATAGCAATTTGATCTATTTGTGTGCTGCGTTTAACCCACGTGGTTCGTAGTACCCTGAAATGGTACTCAGAAATCGGGGAGGGCTGTATACTGTTATTGGGTGGTTCAATGGGTGACTGGCATTGCGGGGAGGCTGACGCGTAGGGTGAGTCGCGATTGTGTTCAAGAGGTACAAGAAGGAAGGTGAGGTGAACTGCATTGGTACAGGCTGCAGTGGCAAGTACAGCACACACACAGCTGGCAAGAGGAATCTGCATCATCGCCGAGCTCGAGGTGCAGCAATTTTCGAGCGGGGGGTCCCATTGCAGATATAGTCTTTGATAATCGTTCACGTCAGTATCTAACAGCATTGATATCACTGCCGAAGATGCCTTGTAAATGCCGTCCGCGCAAGTTAACACGCGACGAGACGGGAGATGGACGGTGCAGATTGGGTGAAGAGTACTCCCGAATACTTGACTGTTACTTCTCTCGAGGCACCAAGTGATGGTGTGTGAGAGCCTCATGTACTGTACCTCTAGGGCCGCGTCGCTGGGAGGATGAATGGCTTCAACGCCATGTTAGTTATCATCATGAAAACATGCGTTACCAATGATGCAAGTTTACCTGTAAATTGGTCTGCGTGCATATTTATCGCTACTCTGCTTATGTCCATGGTTGGTGTTCCCTCATTAAATCACAAAACTGCTGCAAGTTACAAAGCGATGGCTGGTATTGAATGTTGTGGGTGCGCAATCACAAAGGTCGTGGCTCACAAGAATAGAAGGAAACACCAACAATG
Source organism: Neurospora hispaniola (assembly GCF_033458365.1). NCBI lineage: Eukaryota > Fungi > Ascomycota > Sordariomycetes > Sordariales > Sordariaceae > Neurospora > Neurospora hispaniola. The sequence continues at coordinate 2,777,979 of NW_026944407.1, read as the reverse complement.
AACTCGATAGAAGTGGAAGCGTTGTGTGTTGAAACAAGAACAACAGATCCACCAAGCAGGAGCCCGTGGGCTCCCTCTTGCAAGCAAACAGAAGGAACAGAATGGCCTCAACACACCACCATGGTAAGCATCACCAGTACGCCCAGGTCCCCTGTCAAGGAAGGAAGGCACGCCTTCACGTTACCGAGCCTCAAAACACCAGACATCAGTCATCGACGGCTACACTACTTGCCTACCAGCACCAGCACCAGCATCAACACAAGCACTGGCTTCACCACATCTACTAGTTTAAGCACCAGCGTCAGTTTCCACATGAAGACAAGCATGAGCATGAGCATGAGCACAAGCACGAGAATGAAAGCTACCGGACACCAGACCATCATCACCAGCCAAACTACATGGTCCCTGACTCGAGGGATATAGATTAGGTCGACAGACCTTAATTCAACAACAAAACAAAGTGCGGTTGGCGTAGTGGTCAACGCGTTCGCTCAGTAAACTGTTGTCCTAACAGAGCCTACTTGGGTCTGCATAGTCAGTGCCCTTACAGGTGCCAGGGGAGAACATCTGACAGCGAAAGAACCCGGGTTCGAGTCCCGGACCGCACATCTTTTTTTCTGTTTCCTACCCCTTTCCAAATCTCTTTTTTTTTCTTTTTCTGGAGGTGATAGGGAAGGGTGGACAGAGGAGGAGGAAAAGGGGGCAAAAGGTAGTAACTACCTCTAGACTTGACAGATGATAGCTGAACATTCACTGATTGCTTGTCACACTGGCATTAGACTGGGATTTGGGAGAGAACGGCATCTTGAAGAAAGTAAGGTTGGAGAACTTGCTTTCTGAATCCATCAGCGATCCGTGGGTTTGCACAACCTCATGGGAAGGGCATACGCGTGAGTGTCTCTTGACTATGGGCGTCAACATCCTAACCCCGCGCATCGGAATGGCATTCGGTACAATCTATCATCTCTATGAATGCTGAGGAGGAGCTCATGGGCAGCTACTTTTGTGCATAAAGTGTTCTTGTACTGATCCTCGTGGCTCAAAACTGAAGTGTCTTGCCCGTAGCCAGCTGTCTGTAGATGGCCCCACTTTAACCCTGGCGAGGAAAGTGACGGAGGCAGCAACTCGGACAAGACACTCGTTCTTTCCTTCAACACAATGTCACAACACAAAGAGAAATTTCTCGAAAATGAGGGGTTTTGGACGAGTGCTTTGCACAATCACTTTTTATTGTGGCATTTCTAGTCGCGCTCAAGTCGTCATCGCTGAGTGTCTACCCTACCACACAATCGAGTTCTCACAAATGAGAAAAAAAAAAAAAAAAACATCACTACTGCGCCCAGACTTGGCTCATATCCACACAATAACGCTGCAAACGCTTGAGAATGTCTGGAAGTACTCGGCAACGTTGGTTAGTTGGCTTCCAGTTACATACCCGGTGACTGCAACTGCTAGGCTGCCCGGTACTCCCAACCGAATCTTTAATATTCATGTCCTTGCTGACCGTCTTGGCCCAGTTGTCTTGCCCGCATTGTCTTCTGCAATCTATTCGAGCTCATTGACCCTGTCCTTAGCAGCAGAATTCTGGAGCCTCGCGCTCCTTCTCACCGGCGCCTCGGAGGCCGCGGGGCTGGACATAGTCGCTGTCTTGGCCCGCTTTGCTGGTGGCTCACCTTTCGTCGGTTCCTCGCCCGCGCGCTCTGCCAGTGGGGAGATAGCATTGGCCTTCCTCTTTCCATTTCCATTTTCTGTTCCTTTCACTGCCGCCTGTCTCATCTCGTCTCCCTCTGCTTGTGTTCTGCGCTCTGGTTCACTGGCTCCTCTGGTTTCCTCTGCTTTGCTCTTTGATAATGCGGCTTCCAAGCGCAAACCTTCCCCTTTGCTTTCGTGCAGGTTCCGCGACTGCAGGCATGGAGTGTCTTCCTTCTCAAGGGTTTCAGGACCCTTTGCAAACGTTTCTTTCACTACTTGCTCTCTTCTCTCCTCCCCTGTCTTGACATCACCAGAGACATCATCCCCCTTTCCACCCTCTGCATCCCCGACCCTTTCTACATCTAGGGCAGCAAGTTGTAACCGCGGTGGCTTTTCTTTCTGCCCATTTAGAATCTCAAGCGCAGAAGCAGCCACAGAAACAGCAACAAAAGTAGACACAGGAGCAGAGAAGTTCCCATCTACAGAGTGGATATCCGAACCATCCGCTTTGCGCCTCTTGTCTTTGCTGGAAAACGTACCACTGAGATCACCTGGGCCCACAGTTGCTGACAGGAAACTTGGAGGGTGGTAGCCAGCTGAAGAGGCGGAGGCAAAGCCAGTGCTAGTGTCTGTGGTGTTGGCAGCACCAGCAACAGAAGCACACTCAGGTTCCAAAGCACTACTACCGGGGCCGGCGGGTGCTGGAAAAGAACTTGAAGGTTGGATGTGAGGGTCCGCGGAAGGGGCCAAGGGAAAGCCAGAGTAGGAGCTTGAGAGAGATCCAGCACCGGAAACACAAACGGCATGCCCAGAGCCACCACCATAAGGACTAGTAGTGGAAGTAGGCCGACCCCAAAGACTACCAGCCCTGAGCGATTGCTGAGTAGTCTCACCAGCCAGCTGCCTCAACATTTTGGTCGCTGGCCTCCCCGCACCAGGACGGGCGCCGCCTCTCTTGTTGAGTTTCTTTCTTGGTGGTTCTTCTTGTCCTTCTTGTGGCGAATATAACGCCGCATCGCTGGAACGTTTTCTTACTGGCTTTAAAGTGGTGGTGAAGCCGTACGAGGCTGCTACACGCACCTGCTCATGCTCTTCGGGATTAGGTTGGCGCAGGAGTAAGTCATGCGAGTTAATGTCTCTGAACATGGCTGGCACTTTTGGCCTGGTGTTTCTCTGAGGTATGGGAGACGTCGTTGGAGCATTTGGTGGTGCGAATTGGGGTGCGGACTGTGGTGGTGTTTGAGCGAGGGTGCCTTTTACTCGGCTATGATTCTGGTACTGGTCTGGTTCGACAGCAGTTGCCGGGATTTGATGAAAACCAGAGGCTGAAGTTCGGCGGGAATTTGAAAGCTTTATCTTCAAAGCAGTAGTCAGATCAATTTCGACGCGGGGATTGGGGACCGCATATTGAGTGTTGCTGCCGACAATCTGGTGGAAGTTGGGCTTGCTGAAAGTGGGACTAGACTCCGTCGCCACTACCGTCTCGATACTGCCATTGTCAGACAAAGCGTTGCCCAGCACGGGCTCGGCGGCGACAGGCGAAAATACAGGCGGCGACAAGACTATGTCTCTGACGGGATCATAGAAGGTGCCCCTCATTTCCCTGCTCTGTGTCTCTTGTGCTGTCGGTTGCTGACGTGGAGGAGCTGTAGCCGAGCTACCCCCATCAATGAAGTGACGTGAGGCTAGTTCGGCTCTCTCTTGGAAAGACAGTGAGCCACGCAGGTGGCTGGTTTGCTGCTCAGGCAAGTTTTCTACCAACGGGTTGCTACCCTGGAGCCCTGCGGGAGCCGCCTGTGCTCGTCTGTTGCTTGTACCTGCTGCGAACCTTGAGCTCGGCGGGAGATGGTTGCTTGGGGGTCCTTGGTACACGCCGCGCATCGTGAATTAAGCAAGGTTCTTCGCGTGGGCGGATGATTGTTGGTGCCTGTTCAAAGGTTTTGCCGTTTACGACTGTTGATAAATGTTAGCGAAGGTTATATGTACCAAGATTGAGGTAGGCGACGGGCACGATTCAACGTACTGAATACAAGGTGAAAGATGGAACGCTTGTGCCCACAAAGGTGAAGACGATCTGACTCGCGGTAGCCCTAACAACCTCAAGATACACGCTACTCTTCTTGTCCGATGGCAGAATAAAAGATACCGGAGGAGGTAGAGGGTTGTGGTTGAGTGTTGTGAGCAGACGAAAGATGCAGCGATCGAACCAAGGAAGGTAAACAGGTTGTGGCTTGGGATCGCACTGACAGCCTGAAGTTCCGCGTTACTAAAGTTTGCACTGGAATAGCGGGAAACGCGAGAAGAGTCGAGTATTTGAAAGTCTAGGTACGTTTGAAGATGTGCGGGCAGTGAAGTAGGGCAAAAGAACAGATGAAATATTCGCAAGCCCTTTGATTTGACCGAGTGCATGACGAATATTCTTGCGGCAGCGGGCATATTCAATACTTTTACCTGCCTAGTACTTGCAGATATAATAAGTACCTCTAAGCAGTACGAGCAGGAGCAGCAATGGACAAGCTTCGCATTGCAGATAATAACACATCACAGACAGGAGGTGTCTACCGGAGCCGCAGGTACCTTGGCTAGTTACATATCAGCTGGTCTTCATCCTCGATGAGCAAGAGGCAGCTAGTAATTGAACTCGGAAATCTTCCTATTTTGGCCAAAAAGAGAAGTGCAAGGAGCGTATTGTCCACCTAGCAAGACAAAGGGCACTTTGTTGGAAATAGAAAGACTGCAAAAGGGCGACTTGGTTATTGTCCAGAGAGGAGCATAGCAGACGGAGGTCGTGCAAGATATGTTTCCAGAGGACAACTCTGTTTGAGTCCGACTTGAGATGAAAGTGATGTCTGCTATCAGAGGTAGATAGGTATGAACGTTATACATTTTGCTCAAGGTCCTTCAAGGTTCAATAGACGACAATAGCCTTAGTTCAGGATCGGATACATGTATTCCACTTGGATCAACCTGCCAAGGTCGTGGACCCTTGAGTGTGACTTGCCTAACTATGGACCGTTGTATAGGCTTTCGAGCTTATTTTGACAACTCTGTGGAGGTACACATCATGAACCAGGTATAGCAATTTCGGAAAGGACGATAGGTGTTTCTCTTGATACTTTATACATTATACCGATTGACGATATCTACGTACACTGTACCACTACGATGTAGCACTCATTCCAACGATCACTATCTCGACGGTGATAATATCGATGATAGCAGCCACCAGACTTGAACAACCTCGGTCAAGATTGCGATTCATATGCCTATGAAACATTAGGTTATTGATGTTCATCATGGGTTTTCCATACCTCTAGGCACTAATTTAACGCAACTTTGAGTTATCAAGACAGCCATTCACATGATTTATGCAGGACAAAAACTTGGAAGATTCAAGCAAAACCAAGCATGTCATGTGCCCCTCCTTAGGTACGTCCTTCAAGCGGGCACGCACCCAAACAAACCAATTCCATGCATACAGGTGCATACAGACATACCTACTTGTTCCCGAAAGAGCGGCTCAGGCGCTCAGGTCAAGCCGCCCTGACATCTCGGGCGTTTTCGAACAGTCTTGGCCTCTTATCCTCCTCCTTAGATTTTGGCCTCTCAGCTGGCCAACCCAGGCCAACCAACCAGCACGCCGCGCATCACCCGTTCCCATCACACCTATCAATCACTTGCCATGTAAACCCATCTCAAAGTTTGAGAACCAGTCACACGTCACCATCTTTGTCCAAATTCTTGAGATCAGTTCAACATCACTCATATGTCTGTATGCGCCAGGCCCAATCCAAAGTGACGTTTGCAATTGTTCCAGGATTACCCCGGAGGAACACACCCCGTGTTTCAGCCTTCCCGGTCTCGAAGCTCTCGATCGAAGCTAAGATAGGTACTGGACGGGAGACGCGCGCGATTGATACACTTTGTATATGGCGCCTTGTATATAATGCGGCCTCCCAACCCAACTCCATCTTGAACGTTGGTTCTCGTTTATGTCTTGGTCGAATATTGTAGGCTTGCATCATTTTCCTCCCCGGAATGAACGACCATTCAATTTCTTACTCCATCAACGACAACATCACCACAACAGCTATTACTCAATAATCAACCACATGTCACTTTGCCCATTCCCTGCAAACAGTAGCTGATCAACGGGTTAGTGATATTACCTCAAACTCCAGTCACCAAACCCAGCCGAAGCAGACACCACAAAACCACAAGACGAGCCTACAAGGAACTTAGCAAAACGACAATGATACTCAAGACCCTCTTCAAAAAAGACCGTCGCCCTTTCTCCTTCGCCTCTAAATCAACCTCCGCCTCCGCCTCCACCTCCGCCTCCGCCTCCCCATCAACTTCTTCAAGCGCCTCTCCTTCGTTATTCCGCAGAATGTCCATCAAAATCCAAGAAAAGCTTCCGTCAAAGGGCGTCCAAGTATCCGCCTACATCTCTCCCACCGTCGCCTCGTGGGGAACATGCAGCATCACTTTAACCGTGCCCGGCGAAACCGTCGTCTTCCAATCCAGTAGTCCCCCTACTTCTTCTTCTTCTTCTTCATCAGCAGCGTCCAGTCAGCAGCAGCAGCAGCAGCAATTCTTCTCCCGCGCCATCGAAGTGGAAGCCCGCAACATCCCCTCTCTCTTTGACAAAAAGGGTCGTTTTTCGTTCCGCGTCAATTTAGCCCTGGGCCAAGACAGCAGCAACAACAGCAACAAGAACATGTTAATAACAGAGCAATGGATCGACGTCAATGCCATTACCGGTTTCGCCACGGGGGGAACCATGGACAGTATCGCTTCGACGCCGTCGATTTTTTCGTGGGTAGATCCTGAGGGTACCACACCCAGACGGAGGAGAGAAGTGGTGGTGACGTATGGATTCTACGAATCCGGCCCCGCAGGGCAGGATATCTTGCCGAAACGACACCAGTGCTACATCACCGTTTCCTCCGCCGGCAGTCGATGGATGGAAGACCTGATTCCCCCTGGATCATGGCAGGCCAATCGAAGATTCCGAAGACTGGTGCTGCCCAGCGCGCACGACGCGGGCATGAACAGCATGGCGAGCAGCTCCAAGTTGCTCAGCAAGTTGGGCGGTGCGGTGGTGGGCACCTTGGTGCACGATAACCGAATCATGACGGAGATTGCAGACACGCTTTCGGGACCGGCGATAGCGCTGATTGCGCCGAATATCATCTTTAGTCTGGCCATGACGCAGAAAGATAGCTTGGATGCCATGTTACGGATTGGAGCCAGGTACTTTGAGTTTCGCCCGGCGTACTGTCATGCGGCGGTGAGGTCGGCGATGCAGAGAGGGAAGGATGGTCTACCCGACAAGTTGTATTTCCAGCATGGCGCAATCCCAGGCATGGGGTATGATGTGTTTTTGGCGGATGTGGTAGCCTTCTTGCTGGCGCATCAGGAGGAAATTGTGGTGGTGCAGCTGAGGTGGGATGGCGTGCCGAATGAGTGTGTGAGGCCGTCGGATCAGGATAAGAGAGAGTACCTTGACCAAGCGTTGAAGATGGCGGGTGATCGGATAGTGACTGGGAACGAGAATGACCTGAGACACGCGACGATTGCACAGCTGAGGAGGGATAAGAAGAGACTGATCATGATGGAGAACGTGGATAGCTTGTCGACGTATACGGATGAAGGAAATGCCACGATGGATGGTCAGAGCATTGTGGATGCCTTCCCGAAGGTGCTCACCGAGGATAACTGGAGAGGCAAGGCTTTCATCAACATCCAGTGTCAGGCCACGGCGACGAACATTCCGAAGGCCGTGGCGTATTCAGTTTTGGATGCGGGGACAACGTCGAGCTGTATTCTAGCGACGAAGGCAACCTGTGATTCCAAAACGTTGCCGTGGTGTAGGGATAACGTTCTGAGGACGTGTGGGTACGACACGCTTGTCGTTATGATGAACGATTTTATTGACGGAGCAACGGCGGATGTTGCATTCCAACTCAGCAAACAGAGACTGATGGCATGATTCCAATGGCGTTGTTTAAGGGTAGAGGATCATCAGCAAATTGTGTTTGTTGCAGCGACATTTCGAACCGGACGGGTGAATCACAGGTTGATGTGAACTGTCGGGCTGCTACGATGAGCCTCGACTCGATCATCAGCAGTTGCTTATCTAAATATGAATCTCCTCGTTCTGCAGAGAGTCCACAGGGTAAGGTGACGGCGTAGACTATGGGCGTTGATCATTTACCCACGACTTTGCCACCCACCGAGTGCAAACTGCTCTCTATCACGTACTGTTGATAGTCCTTCCCTGCACGTCTTGACGATCTTCACGGCCAATCTTTATTAAGAATGAGAGCAGAAAAGGGTAGGTTGTTGATATTCTCGCCTTACAGTCCTCCGATCATAGAGCAAAAATGGTAGAGCTCAGCAGGAATCGAGAAGTTCACAAGCATGGGGAGACGAGTGTAAGATGAGCGACGCATGCTTTAGGGACGGTATCACCACTTCCCGTTGCACACCATGAGGTAAGACGGGGAGAAGACAATTCTTTGAGACTGGTCAACAAAGGAAAATGGGCCGATTCAAAACCTAGAAGTCATAGTGTTTTTTTTTTTTTTTTTTTTTTTTTTTTTTTTTTGAGTTAGACTCCGTCAGGAGAGACGCCAGACTGCAACATCGTCATGGTGATCTTGATATCCAACACATGAGGTAGCCATGGGTTACCCAGCAAGGCTGCAGCAGCAACTTGAAGCGCGTGAAGGATCGTCTTGTGTCACATATAAACTGCTTTTGCACACTGTAGAAGCGGATAAAGTCGAGTCATGCACGTGTATCACTGGATACAGTTTGGTAAGTGATTCCACATCAATTTCAGATGGGACGGAAGCTGCTTCAAAATCTGAACTGTGAAACGATTATTCATACCATCGCCGCTAAGCACCAAGTCTCTCTAGCAGTCGGTTGCCAGGTTTTGCCTCGGATTTGGATGCCTGTCTGGCGATAAACAGACAAAAAGAGACGTATGTCTCACCATGATAGACAACTTGCGTCCAGGCGTTGATAACGAAGGTTATCGTAGTTAGCTCGGAGGGATCCGGCAGAGATATTCCGCAAAACCGTGTGTCGGCGCGGGGAGATTCGGCCCATCAAGGAGCAGCCAAGCCGGGGCTTACCATAGTAATACTGGTACTCGGGCTTGGCTTGTCGATCGCGCATGCGGCGCCAACAACTTTGCCGAGAAGCCGGTGGTTGCGGTCAATGTCTCTCGAACGAAGGCGGCGCCAAGATGGTCAAAGCTCAGGCACCGAATGCTTGCAAGGAGGATCCGGCGATGGTTGCCATACCCGTTCCGACGACATGATTCGGCACGGCGTCGTCTTATCGCTATCACGCATTTATGACCAAGGGGTCAAGGGCGCCCATGACTTCTCTCCGAAGGCCAAGGCCGCTCCCGTATGATGAAGCAATTTTGTGGTTTTGCGCGGGATCCGGGCGGTTACCACTTGCATGCCAAATGCGACAAGTCTTCCTGACAGCACACTACAGTACCGCATGCCGTAGTGGTGCCGAATTTGATGATGTTCTTGGCGAGTCAGTAAGTTGAAGCTTTATTTTTGGCGCCGGCTCCGATTCCGCGGTCGGCCGGTGGGGGGGTCCGGTGGCAGGACGGGAAGGTGGGAGAGGCGGTAAGGCTATGAACGAACGGCATGCGTGGTGGACCGGAACATGGACGGGTCTATGAACGGCTGCCAGCCGATTCGGGTACCCAGAAATCAGTTGAATGGGGGCCGGCTGTCTGAAGCTCAGTAGTGTGCCAGAAACTGGACTGAGGACCGGAGAATGGAGGGTTTTGTCGACTATTATGATTTGTGAAGGTCTGTGTCGGTGTATACTGCATAGTACACCGAGGTGGCACATCCACCCGCTGCCCATGACAGTCGCCTGAAGATTATGATGAAATATGCTTGGCTTCCAAGGATGGGATTTATAAGGTGGGAATGTTGGCCGGTGGAGTAGCAGTGAATGGCCGAGATAATCGCAGTACGTATCTTTGCATACTGGAGAACTGCTTGGGTGTTCTCTTGTTCGGATTTGTTGCTTGCTCGGGCGCTGGGATCGTCAGGGCCAACAAAGATGCTTGGAGCAATGATAAGCCACTGATTAACATCCAAGAGTGGAAAACCGACGCTCCAGCTGCGAGTATCGAAAGATGTTTTGAGTGAATTAAGTCTGTGCCTGCCGACAGTGTTTGCCCGAACACAAGACGTCCAAAGTGGAAATGATTGATTCCGCAACGGAGCCCCTTTTTCACTCCACTCCTTTTCCCCGGCCTCCTCCATCCCTTGGTTGTACAATACACAGTAGTGTAAACTATCCGGACTGGCGGTGGCGCACGTGTGTTTGCCATTTCCCCTCATTTCCCCCAGACCCTTCAGCCCCAGACGACAGGATGGATTCTGGGGAAGCCTGCGAGATTCGGGTCCCAACAGCGGTAACAGGGTCCCGTGATAGTTGCACTTTCTCGGGGTGCATGCGTGGGAATGGTCCCTAGTGGTTGAATGGAAGCCATCACGGAAATTTCCATGTTCGAGACCGGGCTGCCTCTCTGGTCGAAGATGAAGCTAGTACTGACCGACCCAAAGACACACACACACACTTGGGCCCCCAAGGGATTTCATGTCAACTGCCTCTTTTGGCACTCTGCAGCCGCCTGTTGGGCCATGGCCACCGTCTGGCGTGTGCGACATGCGTCACATGAAAAGCCGAAAAAATCGGGGTAAAGAGGAGCGATCATCACGGATGGTGGTCAAGCTGAGTGGTTGGAGACACGGCCAACGCCCGAACAAGGGCCGAGAGCCCACAAAAAAGCAAAGCGGCGGACGACAGGGAGCGGCGCTGAGGGGTTACATCTCGAGTCGGGTGCTTGTGAGACTCCACTGGCACGACCCACTATGAGCATCAACGTTGCAGTGGTGCGGGTAGGTAATGGAGAGAGAGGCGGGGAACAGGGCTGCGGGGGTGTGCCGAAGGGTGGTTGGAAGCGTGTTGGAGTCCGGCGGATTTTCATGAGCTCGGGTGGACTGTGGAGTAAGGGGACCCTCGGTTTCAGGATTTGCTCTGACACCTGAAAGAGAGTCCGTCCTGTTTTTGTTGTTGGGCCTTGGCGATGATGTTATCTACCTTGCCAGCGGCGGCAACAACAAACAACAGCAACAAAGAGGTCTTGGTGGGAGTGTAGTGTAAAACAGATGCATGAGACAAAGCGAGTGAGATTGCAGAAGGAAGAGCGAACTCAGAGGCACCACTGGCAGCTGAGCCAATAAGCAGACTGAGTGTTCCTGGACTGTGCTGCGGCAAGCTAACACCCACAAGAACCAGTCAACCACACCCGCCAGCGGCACTTTGGAAATTGAACAGCACCGCTTCCGTCCCTTCTACACAGTATTGTATTTCGTACCAAGTCATTCGTCACATCATTCGTCCACTCCCAGGAACAGTCAGGGGCAAGAGTCAGGTCGGGCAAAAACAGCCCGACAAGGACGGGAAGCCAGTTTGGACAAGCAAACTCGAAGCCGGCGGCTCATTGTTTTCGCGCAGTTTGTGGTCTTGGGCTTCAGTTCTTGGCGGCTTGTCATGAAAGCTGAGTAAGGAAAAAATCTGATGGAATGCAAGAGTGCCCCACCATGACCTCATATGCTCCATGTTAGGTTGCAGTGGGACTTCTCTTTCTCCAGGCTTCACGGCAAGCGCTCCCAAGGCTCTCACGGGCCCGGCCCCTCCCAATACAATAGATCTGGGGTGAAGGTTTCCTGGCTGGGGAAAAAGACTTCCACTTACTCCACCATTTTCTTCACCCTCTTCCCTTCTCTTCATCGATGCGTGGCTACCACGTCGACCATCGATCACTGAATGGTTTGCTTTTTCCGTCTCGACAACGTGGTATGAGACAGCTAATGAACTGTGTGGTCTGTAGGCCATCGCACGACTACCTCTTAAGTAGGAATGGGAGCCCCGGAAAGAGGAATGCAGTACATACACGACCAGGATGGCGCAGAGACGATCACTTCTAATCGTCATCTGTTTAGTTGCGCTTACACGGGCAACAAGGCTGCCCTTTCTCCATCCCAGATCCATGAAAACACAAACGGGATTCCGGAAAGGGACATGTCCTCCGTGGACTTGGACAAATGACAGCTCATTATGACATTTCCCGTTTCCTGCATTTCCACGACCCTGCATTTGCCTGCCGCCTCTGGCGTCTTGGCAGCTTGGCCATCGATAGATGCAGGTAGCGTCTGATATCAGCACTCGCCGCGGATAGCCTCTTCAGGCGACCAGAATACCACGGCACTGGGGTCGTGTGTGTGTGTGTCTTCACCGTGCGTAGTGTACCTCGACGCTGGATGCGGCCCAATGGGGACAAGATGAACGCTTCCGCTTTGTCTGCTTCCCCGTAGTTCACCCGCTCCGAATCCGTGATCGTCCCCCATTCTCCACGCACCCACAACATCCAAGAGTTCCACCGCTCGACCACCGCCTGTCGCTGGTTTCACAACACAATGGGGACGCCGTTGCGGTCATCGCAAGGCCCTGGCACAAAGATATTCACACACTAGTGTACACTACACCTCCGCCGGGGAGAAAAAAAAAAGAGAGGTTAGAGCTCAGAGGTATTCACCGTTAGTGCAGATCAGTGGCAAAAGACAGGTCGCTACAGAAGAGCAACACTCATACCGGCAAGATATCCTAGTTTTCTGTACACTCAAAGTATCACGCTAACCTTTTTTCCCCTCTGGCAGAGGTGTAAGCATGGCCGACCTTGCGACCTCTCCTTGTTTTCGATTCGTCTTGGCTTGTCCGCCTCCCGTGCTTGGGTTCGACCTCCATCAAGCTTAAATATCCACGGCCTCGCTCCTACCCAAAGCTTGAGTCCTGATCTTGAATTCCGTCATCCCTCACATTCCATCCCACTGTCCAAGATGGCGCCTCCAAAGTTCCTGGGCCTCTCAGGCCGACCGCTCTCTCTGGCTGTCTCGACTGTAGCCACCACGGGCTTCCTTCTCTTCGGCTATGACCAAGGGTGAGTGCTCAGTCAACACCATGAGCCCTCGATGAAGCCGAATTAACGTTAACACACTCCAAACAGTGTCATGAGCGGTATCATTACCGCCCCCGCTTTCAACAACTTCTTCACACCAACCAAAGACAACTCGACCATGCAGGGTCTAATCACTGCCATCTACGAAATTGGATGCTTGATTGGTGCCATGTTCGTCCTCTGGACCGGTGATTTGTTGGGTAGACGCAAGAACATCATGGTGGGCGCCTTCATTATGGCTCTCGGTGTCATTATTCAGGTTACCTGTCAGGCTGGATCCAACCCTTTTGCTCAGCTGTTCGTCGGCAGAGTCGTCATGGGTATCGGCAACGGCATGAACACTTCGACCATTCCCACTTATCAAGGTGCGTCCCGGCTTTGCCAACCACTGACCGACAAAGAATACTAACAGATTTTGTAGCCGAATGCTCAAAGACATCGAACCGCGGTCTTCTCATCTGCATTGAAGGCGGTGTCATTGCCTTTGGTACCTTGATTGCTTACTGGATCGACTATGGTGCATCTTACGGTCCCGATGACCTCGTCTGGCGCTTCCCCATCGCTTTCCAGCTTCTCTTCGCCATCTTCATCTGTGTCCCCATGTTTTACCTTCCCGAGTCGCCCAGATGGCTCCTCAGCCATGGCCGGACCCAAGAAGCCGACAAGGTCATTGCTGCCCTCCGTGGCTACGAGATCGATGGTCCCGAGACCATCCAAGAGCGCAACCTCATTGTTGACTCCCTGCGTGCCTCTGGAGGTTTCGGCCAAAAGAGCACTCCCTTCAAGGCCCTCTTCACTGGCGGCAAGACCCAGCATTTCCGTCGTCTCTTGCTCGGTTCCAGCTCCCAGTTCATGCAGCAAGTTGGTGGTTGCAACGCCGTCATCTACTACTTCCCTATTCTGTTCCAGGATTCTATTGGCGAGACCCACAACATGTCCATGTTGCTGGGCGGTATCAACATGATCGTCTACTCCATCTTCGCTACCGTTTCCTGGTTCGCCATTGAGCGTGTCGGTCGCCGTCGTCTGTTCTTGATCGGTACCGTTGGCCAGATGCTCTCCATGGTCATCGTCTTCGCCTGCTTGATCCCCGACGATCCCATGAAGGCCCGCGGTGCCGCAGTCGGTCTCTTCACTTACATTGCCTTTTTCGGTGCCACTTGGCTTCCCCTCCCCTGGCTCTACCCCGCCGAGGTTAACCCCATCCGTACCCGTGGAAAGGCTAACGCCGTCTCCACCTGCTCCAACTGGATGTTTAACTTCCTCATCGTCATGGTCACGCCCATCATGGTCGACAAGATTGGCTGGGGAACTTACCTCTTCTTCGCTGTCATGAACGGCTGCTTCCTTCCCATCATTTACTTCTTCTACCCCGAGACCGCGAACCGCTCGCTCGAGGAGATCGACATCATCTTCGCCAAGGGCTTCGTCGAGAACATGTCGTACGTCACTGCCGCCAAGGAGCTGCCTCACCTCACTGCCGAGGAGATCGAGGTCTATGCCAACAAGTATGGCCTCGTCGACCGCGATTCCAACGGCGAGGGCGGCAACCGCCATGACGAGGAGAAGACGCGCGACCGCCCCGACCAGAGTGACAGCGACTCCCCCGCTCACGTCGAGATCGATGTTGTCGACGAGCACGGTGTCGAGTCCGGCTTCGGTGATGGTATCAACACCAAGGAAACACGGTAAAGGGCTGGAGAAAAATCTTTCATCATGACATGAGTGGTTTGGGGGAACAGAAAGAGAAAAATTGAGGCGGTGATTGATTGGGATATGCATATGAACGACGAAGGATGACGAAGAGACAGAGGGTTTTAACGACCACAACCCTTCTGTGATGATACCCGCCGGGTTTTTCGGTTTTGTTTTTCCTATTTCTTTTTGTTGCTGTTGGAATCCGTTCAGTGATGATTTTCGACGATTCCCAGCACCATCATGTTTTGTGGTTTACTGGCGCCGTCTGCGCGGCCTTGTTTGCTGCTTTTCTTTTCCTTTTGCACTTCGCATTATACCTCTGGCTTGATGGTTCGGTGTATAAATACCCCCGCATATACCCATGGAAGTCGAGTACTTTGGTAGATAGATGGACTAGTTAGAAGCTAGATCTTTTGTATCCCATCTTGAATGAGAAAAAAAAAAAAATCATTATAAAATACTTGTCTGACTAGGTACTCAGTGCGTGTAATGCTTTCGAGAATGTGTGACGGGTGGAAGGTGCATCTCAAAATCTTCGGGTATTTGGCTGGCATGGCACGCCCGGGCATTTTCCCAATCATTGCTTCCCATCGTTTCAGATGTCTGACCTGTCAAAAACAGATGACTCGAATTACCGACCGACCTCGAATGGCAAACGCTCAAGTGAGCCACTTGGCATTTCTTTGTGATGCTTGAGCTTACAAGGACCACACCCAACAACACAGCCATTATTCACATACGCGCCGCTTGAACAGCCAACCAACGCCTTTGATACGCCAACGGTTTCTCAACGTCCTTTGATCTTCCCATTGCTCTCATCTTAGACGTCTATTTCATCAGCGGCGAGCTTTGCATAGGTACCAATTTGTTTGGCCTTACTGACCTCAGTGCGGCTTCGCAGTGTGCAAACATAACCCTCTATTCAATGTTGGATGTCCCACCTCTCACATCAAGTCTCCCAGGAAGAAGAACTCGAAGTTTTCACTTCGTTTCCGCGGACCCCTATCCGCCCATGAATGCGCTTGCAAGTTTCCATACTCTCCCTTTCTCTCTTTTCCCCAGATTTTTCATTGTCGTTTGAACGAGTTACGATGCGGCGCCTGGTACATGACCGAACCAGACTTGACACGATGAGCGTCTAATCTAATCGACCTGGAGATGTTTGCCCCCCATGGCTCACCTTGCAATATGTGAAATGCGTTCTTTGCTATATATCCTTGTCCTGGTGACCAGCCCATTGGTAACCTCAAGTCTTCTATAAAATATCGCGTCCAGAACCCTTGTATCTTGCCTGAGTTCCCTTCTCATCGCTCATCACGTCAACTCACAAGATGATCCACGTCAACAAGTTCAGTACGAGCACGGCTACTGCCGCCCTTCTTCTATTTACCAGTGTCCAAGGACACATGGTGATGCGAACCCCACCTTCCTACAATCTTTACACTGGAGATACACTACTTCAAGTCGATCCTCTGGATGGAGTGAAGTACCTTTACCCATGCCAAAACCGCTATGAGGCCGGCAATGTTACCACAGTCAAGGCAGGCGATGTCCAACTCGTCCAGTTTACCGGCGGTGCTCAGCATGGCGGCGGCTCCTGCCAGTTCAGCGTTTCGTACGACGACCCAGAGAAGTACAACGGATCATGGAACACATCGGCCACATTCAAGACCATTTACACCATTATTGGCGGATGCCCGGCGGAGTTTCACGACGAGGCCAATAACTTACCTACCGAAGGTCGCCCTAAGGATGCGCAACAAAGACTGAACACCGATTTCTGCAACAATGATTCTGGCGTTGACTGCACTCGAGAATTTCTGATTCCTATTCCTGACTTGTAAGTTCACTTCAAATTGGGAGTACCCAATGTAAGCATCGGCAGCACAGTGGCTAACTCATACACACTCACCTAATGCCATAGTCTGCCACAAGGTAAAGCAACTTTTGCCTGGACGTGGTTTAATAAACTTGGACAGAGGGAGATGTACATGTAAGTTGTTCTTTTTTCTCCGGTTGCAATCAACCCCTCTTTCCACCTTTCTCCCCGCCGTACCTCTACACAGCTCCTTCCTTATAACCATATCCACTACCTCGCCCCCCTAACGGACTTTCCCTCACATCAACCTGCCGACCAGACGCCAAGTACTTACACCTACTAACCACTGCCCCTCTTCCCCAACTGAAACAGGAACTGCGCCCCCGTCGAAATCACCGGCGGCCAACCCTCCCCCGAGAAATATGAGTCTCTCCCCAACATCTTCATCGCCAACATCCCCAAACAAAAGGGCATTCCCGGCTACGACGGCTGCGTGACCGGCGGTGGAGCGGCAAATGTCGTCAATATACCCAACCCGGGCAAGTACGGTCGCATCATCAACCAGCTCAAAAGACCATTTAGCAAACCAGATCCTGCACCGGCTGGGTTCAATTTGTGTCCCAAAATTGATAATGACGCGCTGCCCGTGTTCGAGGACAATCCCAAGACGATCAGCAAAGGCGGTGCTGCTCCTACTGGAGGAGAAGAAGAAGAAGCCAACTCTGGTACTTCTGCTTCTGCTTCTGGTACTGTCACTGGCACGGGAAAGCCACCGGCTGTTAGCACCACCACCACCACCTCCGCTTCAGCTGCTGCTGCTGGTACCGAGACGACGGTCGCTTCTATTTCCAGTGCCAGCGCCAGTGCCAGCGCCAGTGCCAGCGGCGATGCCAAGGCCACTGACGTTGATGCTAGCGGCACGTTCATCACTGCCCCTAGCGATGGGTTAGCCTCAACTGCTACGGCTAGCGCTACCGGTGGTGCCGAGTCCGGCTCCGGAGGAGAGAACTCAGAGGGAGGGAAATGTGAGGATGCTAATGCTACCGAAACTGGAGCCGGGGCTGGAGAAAAGACCACAATAGAGGTAACAAAAACCATGACCGTCAAGGTAACGGTAACTGCCAATGTTCCATCAGACGCTTCAGCTTCTGCTGGCTCTGGTTCTGGTGGAGATGAAGGTGGCTCAGGAGAAAAGAAGCAGTGCGAGAAGGGTCAAGTAGCCGTCTGCTTCGGTGATGACTTCTTTGGCTTGTGCGATAACGGGTGGGCCGTTCCTCAAAAGGTCTCTCAGGGGACGAGATGCGAGAACGGTTCGTTGGTGCAATCGGCGGTGCGGAGAGAGGGTGGGAAGAGGGCAGAGAGTTATGCGGCGGGCGAGGGGCATGCCAGAAGGCATTTGACGAGGAGGAGCGGGAGACCGCTTTGAGTGTTTTTTTCTGAGGGAAGACAGGGCATGAACTTGAAGGGAAAGGGGGATTGGGAGATGTTAGGCATGTGACTATGAAGGAATGGATGGATATTTCAAGGCATGTCGGGTCAGTCTTGCTTTTTTGCACTGCGTCACTTTGTTTCTTCTTAGTTCTTCTTCGCGTAGGTAGAGGTCCTGCACCTCTCATTGTTAGACATGTTATTGGCATTTAAGGGTCTGTACTTGATGGTATGTGTGGATGATGGAGCGAAGTGCAACGAGCGATCTCACTGGTAAAACCAAAGTTCTCCTAGCACGTACATTTTTAAGCATGACTGACAGTATGAACGTGTTTGATAGCAGGTATCTTAAAATTCATTCAACAATCTATCGTTAATAGTCACTTGGATGTATGGTATGTCCTTTAATATGTCGAAAATGCAGAAAAAGAGCCTCCCTGAACCTAAGAAACTGAGTAACTCGACAAACCGAACCCAAGACCGGACATTCTACCATTACCCATCATCTCAAATCCACTCAGGATACTCCCTCTGTCTCACAAAGCTTTCATTCCAACCACTCTTCCAAGGGGGCGGAACACGTACACGCTTGATACTCCGTCCACTCGAAGACTGAGTTCCCCTCTTTTTTGATGAACAAGAATAAGCAGAAAAAGAAAGAGCAGGAACAGAAGCAATCGAAGAAGCCACAGTCGAACAAGAACCAGCTGGGGTCCACATCCCACTTGACTCAACAGCACTATCAACCCCAGAACCCAGAGAAGAACCTGTCTCTACAGACTGCTGCTCCAAGGACAACTTCATCCAACTCACTATCTCATCGTCGATCATCGCAATGGTATCCTCTGAACTGGCTGATGCACACGAAAAAGCGGGACTTGCCATTCTTACCGGTAGCAGCACCGGCGGCACCGGGGCTTGAAGACCTTCTTCCAAAGCAGCCAAAGTGACGGTGTCCAGTGGCAGGCCTGGCCTCTGGTGAAGTTCATCATCTCTATCTCCATCTCGATCGAAAGCTTCAAACATCGGTAACACGCCCAACTTCTGCAAGAGGGCATGAGCTTCGGGCCATCCGGCCAGGAAGGGCGTCAGAAACTTTTCTGGAACTTGATCCTGGTAGAGTCTCTCGCCTCGTTCCACGAGTCGGGACAAAACCCAAAGGATAGTGTTCGCTAGTTCCTCCACTTGGTGGGTGTGCTGCTGCTCCTGCTGGTGAGTGTGAGTGTGCGTGTGAGTGTGAGTGACAGCAGTTACGAACTCCTCCATCAACATCTCCAACAGCGCAGGGAGGGTAACCACAGCCGCTTGCGTCTTGAGCACCTTCTTTTCTGCTTCAGCCCACGTGCCTTTGACAACGGCCACTGGCATTCCCAGCATCGTTCCACCCAATCCACCCATCCGCTCCGCAGTCTTGACCACCACTGTTCTCGCCTTCCTTCCATACTTTCCATCCCGCTCAGGAATAAGAACCTCAAGAGAACAACACCCCTTGGCATTGGAAACGGCATTCGACGTCCATCCCTGCGCTTTTGCCCACGAGAGAATGATGGCTTGGTCACCTTCGGGACAGACGATGCTAACCTGTTCCGGAGGGGCGTCGGAGGACGGATGGCGGTACCCCCACACGTAAAGAGCGGCGCGGCCGCAGACGGCGTAGTGAGTGTGCCGAAGAGCCTTTTCGAGGAGGGTGAGGAGGGTTAGGAAGTCGGTTTCCTGCTGCTCGCTTCCGTGTGGTGGTGGTTGTTGTTGTTGTTGTTGTTGTTGCTGTGCGAGGGGTTTGGTTTGTGTCTGCTGAGCCTGGACGAGACCGTTTGTAGGAGAACCCTGGGACTGAGGGGCGAATGCTGACACCGAGAAGGGAAGCATAGGGTTATGCAAGTGGGGAAGGCGGGGCTTGAGGTTCGGAGGAGGCAATGAGGCAGCCGGTGCTGAGACGGGCCAAAGATGAATACTCTGTTGGTTGGCTTCAACTTGCGCTGTGTTGTTAGCTTGGGGTTCTCCTGGTTGGACACCAAGGCGAACCGGTCGCGGGCGAGGAGAGGGAGGAGGGGCAGGAGGGGGGTTAGGAGGTAGGTACCGATGGTTCCTCTTTTCCTGGATAGTTCTGGCGGTGGTGGTCCTCTGGTGCTGGCCTTTTTGAGTTAGCATCGTTTTCTTATGTTGATGGCTTCCTTTCCGGCTGCCATTGCGGCCGCTGGCTTTGTTACCGTGTCTTTGAGCATGTTGGCTTTTGTTGGGTTCCGGACCGCACAACAAATCGCTGAGGATCGTCTTTAGGTAAGCTGTAAAACCCATCTTGACTTGTTGTTGGCAGTGGTCCAGTGTTGTTGTATGGCTGTAGGTGTTTTTGTGAATGACAAACAAAACGCATCTGGAAGTGTGGTAGGCTCTTCGACATTTATATTCGGATGAGAAGCCTCCAAGAGATGAGCGTCTGTCATGAACACCACAAGTAAACAATGCAATTATGGGCACGGCAACGCTGTGCAGAGCATCTGTCAAAGGACAATGGTGTGTAACCAAGAACAGCTTTCCGCGCACAAAGATGTGGTGCACTCATTCCTGTGGCACCAACTCAGGTTTAGGATCGGAAACAAAGAGAAATCAATGTCACTTACACCACCAGCCACGAGCCCGTAAACCAGTCACTGCAAGTCTGTACCTGAACAGACAACCCCATTCACTGAAAATGAAAACCGAATCTTGAACATGGCTACCGGTCTAGCTGCCCATCCTTATACCTAACGCCTAGTCATACAAAATCACAAGTCGGAGGTATGCGCCTGCAAAGAAAAACGTCATGCATGCTTGTCCTTTTGGTTAGGTAGGTACCTATAGCTGCTCCTCCTCGACCTCCATCTGGTCGCCATGTGTGGTGCCGTTGGCCCCAGCGGGGGCATCCTTCTTCGCAATGGTCGCCTCCTTGTCGATCATCTGCCTTGTAACGGCAACAATGTTGTCTTCGATAAGTTGCTGTCCGACATCCTCCAAGTGCTTCTTGGGATCCACCTTGCCAACATAGCGTGTCTTGAGTTGGTCCTTGGTCAACTCTGTCTCCTCCTTGACTCTCTTCTCGTAGCCGTCAGCAAGGCTGACCAGGCGGTCGAGTCTCTCCTTCGTCCTCGATCCCTCGCAGCGGAAGTCCTCCATTTCGAGGGCCTCGGTCCAAACGTGCTTGTGCAAATTCATCAACATGTTCTCCTCCAAGGCGGTCTTGCGGTAGTTGATGCCGATCGAGTAGTAGTGCCTGTTCAGGCCGTGGATGAGAGCTTGGATGGAAGGCTTGTTGAGATGTCCCAAGTTGGATGTCGTCTGGCGGGGCTCCTGACCCAGCATGAGCGACTGGGGGTTGATGAGACGGAAAGCATCAATCACAACCTTGCCCTTGACGGACTGAATGGGGTCAATAACCACGGCGACCGCACGGGAGTTGAGTTGTTCGAAACTTTGTTGGGTGTTAATATCAACCGACGAAAGCCAGCAGCCAAAACCGGGATGCGAGTGGTACCAGCCAACCACGGCCTCGGGCCTGCGAAGGAAAATACGTTAGTGGGTGGTGGAAGGTGGAAGAACAGGTTGGATTGGGTATCTTCTCACCTTCCCGTTTGCCTGAGCATGTCCATCATGTTCATCTGGAAGACGGGGTCGACAGCCTCTACACTGACACCAGTACCGCTTTGGGGCATGGCAAACACATCGACGACGCGAACGGTAAAGTCATCGACAAACTCGCCCAGCATCAGGCCCATGACTTCCATGGGCACACCGGCGCGACCGTGACGCAACATCTTGAGGAGGGCTAGGGAGGAAATGTAGACGGTTTCCGAGTTGTCGATGAGGTTGGTGTTGTCCTGACCAGAACCCAGCACATTAGCATCATGTCCTTGCCACCTTCACGCCAGGCCAAGCAAGCCTGTGGTTCTGTTATTCAAGTTGCGAATGGGAACAAACATACGGCTCCTGGCGCAGTGGCACCGCCCATTCCCAGGCCGCCGCCCAACAAGCTGCGCATGCGATCCATCTTGAATGTGTTTGTTGGTTGGAAAGTAGTGTATTATATGTTGACGCAGCTGTGTGACGGGGAGGTTGAGAATTATTATCGGCGTCGTTCCTCGGGTGTGATGACGTCGCGCAGAAGTGAATAATGGAGGGTTGCGATGCAAACGGTGGCGGACTCGTTGTAAAGTTGAAGTGGGATGTCGTCGATGACAAGAGACGGGGCGGTTTGTTGTTTGGTGGGTTGAGTACCTCTCTACCTACCGCGTCAAGGTTGGAGCATGGAGCATGCAGCACCTATGGGGAGCTTGCCGCAGCTGGCTGGCGGCGGCGTTGACGACAAGCTGTGGCAGCCTGCAACGCCAACTGCCACAAAGTCCACTGCAGGCCAGCCCAGTGACGGAAGGTTCCCTTGAACTGGATGGAAGCTGTGGATTACATAATCTTATCTGGTCTGCAAGTCGGCAGGCAAAGCGGTTGACCTCATTTTGGCGCTTCTTTTGAAGGTTCGACGTTGCCTGCCGACAGCACGACAGGTACTTAGTCCGTTTTCTAATTGGTTCAAGTTGTTGGAGAACACGGAGAACAGCTCAATTGGTACTACACCCCACTCGCCCGTTGGGGTTGCTGGTGCTTGCGCTTTCTTCCCCGCCTGTCCGCCCACGCACCGACCTCAGCGTTGTGCCGTGGCTCGTACAAGCAATTCTGCCAGTGACAGACACCCCGGCGTCAGGAACCGGGCTCGAACTAAACACCATCTTTCTTTTCGTTGCTGGCAAGCCATGACGATACTGCCCAGGTGATTTGCCACATCACGGGGATATTTCTATATCATACTTCGTCATTCTATCAATACCACGATCCTCAACACGTGTTTCCCTCATTCAGCCCGGCGCCCTGAACACTTCCTTTCTCGACGGGGTCCTTCCTATCCCAGCGTCTCCCGGTCAGCGATAACTTCTACTTGGACGTGATATCCACCACCACAACACACACACACACACACCATCCAACCCACAATCCGAATTGTACCGCAATAGTCCTCCGTATCCGCCAACGCAACACAACACAACGGGCAACCCGGCAACATCTGCCCACCATGCCTTCCACATTCACCGATCCCGCCGGAGTCGCGCGTGACGAGCCGTTGTATACCGTCGTCCACAATGACAAGAAGCGGGTCGCCTACTTCTACGACTCCGACATTGGCAACTATGCCTACGTGACCGGCCATCCGATGAAGCCCCATCGTATCCGTCTTGCCCACAGTCTGGTCATGAACTACAACGTGTACAAGTTTCTCGAGGTCTACGTAAGTTTGCTGTGTTGGGGGTACTGGCTTTGGTCAACGACAAACTGACCCTCTCTGTGTTAGCGTGCAAAACCAGCCGTTACCGCCGAAATGACACAGTTTCACACCGACGAGTACATTGAGTTTTTACAAAAAGTTACGCCCGACAACATGGACGGGTTCATGCGCGAGCAGGGCAAGTACAATGTTGGCGACGACTGTCCCGTTTTCGACGGCCTGTTTGAGTTCTGCGGCATCAGTGCCGGCGGAAGTATGGAGGGTGCCGCTCGCTTGAATAGGGACAAGTGCGACATCGCCATCAATTGGGCCGGTGGTTTACATCACGCCAAGAAGAGCGAGGCTAGCGGTTTCTGCTATGTCAATGGTATGTGGCCTTCACAATTTCCTGGAACTCGTACGACGCCACCCATGCTTACCCACTACACCGAACAGATATCGTCCTGGCTATCCTAGAGCTCCTGCGTTTCAAGAAGCGCGTTCTTTACATTGACATTGATGTGCACCACGGCGATGGTGTCGAAGAAGCCTTTTACACGACGGATCGCGTCATGACCGTATCGTTCCACAAGTACGGCGAGTACTTCCCCGGTACCGGCGAGTTGCGCGACATTGGTATCGGTTCCGGCAAGAACTATGCCGTCAACTTCCCCCTCCGCGATGGAATCGACGACACCACCTACAGCTCCATCTTCCAGCCCGTCATTAGCGCTGTCATGCAATACTTCCAACCTGAGGCTGTTGTCCTCCAATGCGGTGGTGACAGTTTGTCCGGTGATCGTCTTGGCTGCTTTAACTTGAGCATGCGCGGCCATGCTAACTGCGTTAATTACGTGCGGAGCTTTGGACTGCCCACTCTGGTTCTCGGCGGTGGTGGCTACACCATGCGCAACGTCGCAAGGACTTGGGCCTACGAAACCGGCCGTCTGGTTGGTGTCGAGATGAACCCAGTCCTTCCTTACAACGAGTACTACGACGTAAGTGGATTAGTTCCATTCTGGTTTACCGCCTTGCTAACAAACTCTTAGTATTACGGCCCCGACTACGAGCTTGATGTGCGTTCTTCCAATATGGAGAACGCCAACAGCCCAGAGTACCTGGAGAAGATCAAGATATCAGTGATAGAAAACCTGAAGAAGACCGCCCCAGTTCCCTCTGTCCAGATGCAGGACGTTCCGCGTCAGGGCTTCGGTATGTCAGACGATCAGGAAGACGAGCTTGACGACATGGATGAGGACGAGAACAAGGATGTCCGGCGGACACAGCGTCAATGGGAGAAGGAGAGAACTAGGCAAGACGAGTTTGAAGAAAGTGATGACGAGGACATGGCTCAAGCCAATGGTGTGTTCAAGCCGAACGGACCGCAGCGCCGGTCCATTCTCGACTTCAAGAACCCCAAGGCCGTGGAGGACATGGATCTTGATATTGGAGAACCAGCTCCGCCCTCGATTGCCGCCACCGCCGCCGCGGCCGCCGCTAAGCCAGCGGAGCCTACTGCTGTCGACAATGATGAGACCATGATCGATAACGACGAAGCCCAAACGGCCGCCGCTGAACCTGAAGCCGAAGCCCCCGCAACGACAGCCGCGCAGCCTGCAGCAAGCTCTGCGGCCAAAGTTGACGAGGATGGCGATGTGGATATGGGCGAGGCCGATGAGAAGCCTGCAGAACCTGAGGCGGAGATCAAGACCGAGGAAATTGAGACTGCCCCTGCTCCGGAGCCGGAGGCAGAGCGCAGGCCAAGTCCCGCCGCCGCCACTGCGGAGCCTGCTACCGAGGCAGCAGCAGCAGCCTCTCCCAAGGCCGCCTCGCCGGTACCAGACGCCAACAATGAGAAGCCAGTGGCAGAAGAGCCAAGCAAGGTTGCCGAGGAGGCATCCGACAAAGCACCGGCAGCAACAACAGATGACAAGGAAAAGGAGGCCGACAAGCCTCAAGAATAGACGCAACCCCCCGAACAAACACTCAGTACGTCTGATAGCTCGGACTAATCGGGCCCTGAGTACGTCGGCAAATTTCAGTTGTGTTATCCCATGAGCATGATTGGCATTGGCGTTTGGGGATTTAGGGGTGTTGTGACGAGGAAAATGTTGTTTTCAATGATTCCCCCACATTACATCCAGGCTCTTTGTTGTTTGTGCTTTTTTTTTTTTTTTTTTTTTTTTTTTTCACTTTTCTTTTGTTTTCCCATGTTTCGGAAAAGTTTCTACGAGTTGAGCGTCTAATAAAGGTGTCTTTAGCTACACATGGCTTGTTGATATGTGATTGTGGTTTGGAAGCCAGGGATGTCCACTAAGTGGTGAACGCTTGATTAAACTTGTGCCACTTCCCTCAACCTCGTCTCCTGAAGAGCTTGATTGATCCTGGATCGCCAAAGATGCCCCGGCCTCCACTTCAGACATCGCGTTGTATCATGCGGGGTTGCCCTGCGGATCAGGACAAAGTCCAATCGGGCGTGCAGTTGATCCCCGCCAGTTCCTATTAGCGGCTTCTTTATTGGAGCGTTTCCTCACCTTTGTTATCCGGAGAACGAGGGACTGGACCCTTGGACTCTAGAATAGTGTACATACACAACCTCCATTACTTCACACGTACGTAGGGTATGCAGGAGTTATCTACAGTATGGTACCAACGCACACCTTGAGTGGGATTGCCAGAATCTGGTGCCAGCCAATCTGGATTGCTTGATCTAGCCGTCAGCTGAAAAGCAACTTTCAATGGCGCCAAAGACTTCTGAGAAATGATCAACAACCCCGACGGGTCCAATGATGGCAAATCCCCGAGTCGTACAGCAAAGAGTTCAGCTGGTGTTTAGCATATCCACACTACTACTTTAGATACAGGTGATAGCGCCCTCGTCAAATTCTTCCCGTCCGTCTTCTTCTCAACCCCGATGGACTTGTCAGTGTCTGAACCAGCAGGAATCCTCCAGAGGCGCCCATGGTGAGCAAGTATACGATGGGCAGGAAACAAGGAGCGGGTCACCGGGTGTCTGCCATCAGTGTGCGGCATCCTTTGAACCAAAGAACGCATTCGGAAATCACAAAGATTGCACGATTATGTACAGTTGTAGCACTAGCCATACTGGTGGTGCTATCGTTGTCAGATTTGTCCGCACTTTCCTGGACAGCAAGACCAAAATGGCCCCCTATTAACACAGTCTACCCGCTGAACA
The DNA here is from genome assembly GCF_033458365.1 of Neurospora hispaniola. Taxonomy (NCBI): domain Eukaryota; kingdom Fungi; phylum Ascomycota; class Sordariomycetes; order Sordariales; family Sordariaceae; genus Neurospora; species Neurospora hispaniola. Next base: position 2,751,788 of record NW_026944407.1, on the reverse strand, counting down.
AGGACCAGAAGAAGGAAGATAAGGAGTTTAACTGGGCAGATATTACACCCGGTCCATCACCAATTCAATGGCACCGATGCTACGACGACGAACTTGACTGCGCACGACTCAACCTCCCCATGGACTGGCAGCAACCAGAAGCAACTAATAGCTCTACTTCAGAACGGCGCGTCAACTTGGCCATCGTCCGTCTCCGAGCTGCCGTGCCTTCAAACAGCCCCGACTACCGAGGGCCTGTTGTCTTCAACCCCGGTGGACCAGGAGGATCGGGGATTTGGTCACTCCGCGACCACGGGCGAAACCTGCAAACTATCGTGGGCACCAACCACGATATTGTCAGTTGGGATATACGGGGTGTCGGTGCCTCAACGCCGCGGATTAACTGTTGGGCTTCCACGCAGGATCGTGTCTACTGGGATTTGCAGGACCCAGGTGTCGTGGATGCCCATGAAGGGACCGTGTTCGAAGCCTTTGCTCGGGCGGCTGCGTACTCGCAGGTTTGCGAGCGAAATCTCGAAGAGTCGGGGATTTTGGAGCATAGCAGTACCGCGTACCATGCTAGGGATATGCTCGCGATTCTTGAAGCTATGGGGGAAGAGAAGCTGAAGTACTGGGGATTCAGCTATGGGACGGTGCTGGGTGGGACATTTGCTGCTATGTATCCGGACAGGGTCGAGAGGATGGTTAATGATGGTGAGTTCTACCCAGAAAAAGCCGGGAAGTTTACTTGTCTCGATGCAGCTTGCTGACCTGAACCATGACAGGCAACGTCGACTACGAGGACTGGTACAACGGCACATATATCAACTTCCTACACGATACCGACAAAGTAATGCAGGCCTTTTACACCTTCTGTCATTCCGCTGGTCCTGATCGCTGTGCCTTTTACGCCTCCTCCCCCCACGCAATCAAGTCGCGTCTCGACACCCTACTCACCAAGCTCCGAACGCACCCCATTCTCATCCCTCAGGGCCAGCTCCCATCTCCCTCTGGAATCCCATCCAACCCGTCATCTCCATCTCTAGCTTCAACCAAACCTTATCACGTCCCTCAACTAGTAACCTACTCCCACATCCGCCGCATGCTTTCCACAGCCCTCTACCAACCGATCCTCCGCTTCCCCCACATCGCCCGTGTCCTATCGAGTCTCGAAGCCGGCAATGCCCTCCCTTACCACCAATACACCCTCTCCGACTATCCACCACCGGCTCCCTCCTCTCCGACCACCTGCGAAGCCGACGACCAAGATGACAAACCTCCTCTCACTTTCATCCCCAAAGAAGAAGCAGGGAACCCCGACGTCTTCCCAGCAGTCATGTGTTCCGACGCTTTACCTTTCACCTCCACCCCTCACGACTTCGCTCTCTATGCCCAAAAGCTACTAAATATTTCCCAGGCCGCTGGGGCCGTGCAAGCTTCTGTTCGGCTGTTGTGCGCCGGGCGGACTGCTCGGCCTCGCTGGGAGCCGTTTAATTCTTCTTTGTTGTTCAAGGATGTACAGACAGCTCACCCAGTGTTGTTCGTCAGCAATGAGTTTGACAACGTTACACCATTAATCAGTGCAAGGAAGAATGCCAGGGGGTTCAAGGGGGCCAGGGTGGTGGTGCAGAGAGGGAGTTGGGGGCATACGAGTCTGGCGGCGCCGTCGGTTTGTATGGCGAAGGTGATTAGAAGGTATCTCGTGAGTGGAGAGATGCCGAGGGAGGAAAAGGAAGGGGTGGAGTGCTGGGGTGATGTGGTGCCATTTGGGGAGGTTTATGAGGACGCCGAGGGTCAGAGGAGTGACAAAGATGGTGATGAGGATGAGGAGTTGAGAGGGGCGTTGTGGAGGTTGTCGATGAGGAGGAGGAGGAGGGGGCAGTTTGGGGGGTTATGAGCAGGGGCTTGCGATGGAATGCAAAGGATGTGGCCTTGGGACCAAGTCAACAAGACTATGACATTCAAGTTGGGATGAAAAGTTTAGAGCCTAGGTAGTACATGTAGGATCCACAGTAAAGCTGTAGAAGTAAAGACACCGGGAGCTACATTAAAGGCGGTTTATGGTTCTCAGGGATATACACTTACGATATTCTCCGTAGTTCCCAATGCATTCCACGATCTCTCGGCCCTACGACCCTGAAGTTGAAAGAATCCTCTTAGCAACGGATTTGTTCTTAAGATACGAAAAAAATTGTGTAAAATGCCGTCGGGGTGTTGAACATGTATAGTTAGGGGTCGATGTGCCCCATCTACCTCGGGGTCTGGGGATATGTCATCTTCAAGATGACAATTCTCGAGCTGTGCAAGAACTAAACCGAACGTTGCATTGATGGTAACTCCATCTCCTTGGATAATCACCTCCATTCGTTTTTATGAACTCCCAGCAAGTGCGTGCTCGACCCCCTCCCTCGCACAGTCTTTCAAGAGTCCACTAATAAAGAGTGAACGCAATTCATCATCACGGAACTTCAACAGCCACAATCTCCCCCTCAACCACAACCTTTGGCACCTTATACACCTCCTCCTTTCCATCTCCCAACTTCTCCAAGCCCGGCAACGCCAAGAGCCTCGTCGTTCCCTTCTGCATACCCCCCACTTCTTCTTCTTCTTCTTCTTCTCCCCCTCGTTCCCCAGGGGCATCAAACACAAACCGCCACTCACACCCATGCGCAAACAACATGTACCCAAAACTTACGCACTCCTGCATGACGCCCTCCAGGTTCCTCTCCTGATCAAAGATGGCTCGGCGGTCCGAGTGGACAAAGATGCCCAGGAACTTGTTCAAAGAGGCGCGGAGGCTGGTTACTTGGGCGGCAGCGGTGGTGGTTGTTGAGGAGTTAAAGCGGCGGTTGGGGTCGTAATCGTGCTCGTCGGGGGGGATGTTACTGGTAGTAGTGATGGGAGAGGAAGGGGATATGGGGTTGGAGGGTTTGTCGAGGAGGAGGGGGAGGAGGAGGTAAGCGGAGAGACGGCGCCAGAGGTTTAGGGCTGTTGCGGCTGGATGCATTGTAAGTAGGTGGTTAGTTTGGTTACCTACTTATTTGGAGGTATTTAGTGGGGGGGGGGGGGGGGGGGGGGATGGGGGGAGGGCAGGTACTTACTCTGGGGCGTCATGGAGTTCAACTTCTTTCCCATGCCTGCCGCTGACGAAGGAATGGATTCGAGGAAGGAGCCCGGAGGTGACCTGCCGCGGCAAAAGCGAGACACTGCCCGGATGAGTGCGGACATGGTGCAAGTCCAAGGCGGGAAAGATGGTAAGCGCCAGGAAGTGACGAATGGCTGGGAATCGAGTCTGTGGGTCCTGGGAGAGCTTCAGGATCAGGGCGTGCGTGCGATTGTCCAGACCAAAGGCTGGATCTGCCAAAGCCTGGTTAAGTTTGAAAACCTCGTTTCTGCTGCCATCCAGTGGGTCAAGGTGGTAGTTGTTCTGTACGTGTTCCTGGAGGAGATAGCCGAGGGCAGACAGTTCCGATTTGATTTCCTCGTCACTGGCGCCTTCGTAAATGCCGATGCCAGACAGGACGTTGTTGATGCTACTACCTCCGCCAGTAGTGCCGGTAGACGAAAGCAACGCCTCGTTTCGGACACTGCTTTTGGATGATAATCTCTCCTTTGGCAGCGAGGCCGGGGGAAGGAAGGTGGTCATTGCTGTACCTTCATTGTGAGGATCAACAGTGTCCTGACACTTTCGGCACTTCGCACTCAGGCAAAAGTAACCGATAAGAGCTCCAACCATGAGACCCAGTAGCGCCGCACCGATAGCCGCACCCGCGATCGCGCCTCCGTTTGTCTTCGTGTGGGTGAGTTTGTAAGTAGCGGTAGGGTGAGCGGCTGTGTTGGTAGTGTGTGTAGGCGACGCCGTCGAGGCTCGTGAGGTGCCTTCCAAGGAGATAGCTCCAGTCTCAGCGGCAACCCGATAGCTACACTCGAAACTTACGCTAGTCTCAACACTGAAGACGGTGGCGATGAAATCGCTAACTTGACGTGTGGGACTGTCAATGTGGAATCTTTCAGAGCCCTCGCCAATGTCAGTATCATGCTGTTTCTCGCCAAAGAACAATTCAGGGCACGTGAAGTTGGCGGCAGGGAAAGTTGAAATGCTAGGCGTGAACCAAGTTGTCGTCATAAGAGTCAGCCATGCTGTTGATATTGTTGGCGAAGCCATTTTTGTTCAAAAGAGTCCAAAGATACACGTATAGATGACTCGAATGACGTTAATTTCTGTGGCGTCAATGGAAGAAATTGCTGCAGAACTTCGAAAAAGAAGGTATTCCCCAGTGTCAGGAGAGAGAAACCCGCGACTGAGGGAGGCTTGGAAATAAGCGTAAACCACTTGCTTTCATATTCCCTCTCTTCGATTCCGAAACAAGCACCAAGAAGAAATGGAACTGCTTTGGCCGGCTTGCCCCACGAAACACAAAACCGTACAAGAAGCAAACGTAGTCATTTTATGCCAGTCATTTTGCGCCTTCAGTGTTTGTGGCCCATATATGTACACTGTCCTGGTAGCACGGGTGCACTATCCGTCTGGCCGCCTTGTATTGCACCAGTCGACCACCTATCCCATGGATTTCAATGCGGGCTTCCGGCCGAGGGCATACCAGAAGTCGGGGGTATCTTGGTTTGATATTGGGTCCTTACATGCTGTCATACTGTGCTACGAGAGCTTCGGTTACTCCCGTTGATGATCACAGCTGCAAGCGTACGGTACTTGGCGTTGATACAACCTCACGAGCCTCATGCCTGACTGTCGTGCTGCCCTTGACTCAACTCTGTGAACTCGTTACCACTGAACAATCACGACCGTACCTAGAGGCAAGTTTTTCGACTTCGACTCACTGACTTGATGATGTGCTAGAATGTTCACCCGGCCAGCCCTATCGCAAAGAATTATCAAATGGCTTTGGTTTTGATGCTGAGTACCTCTAGCTCATTGCGATGGCTTGGCAATCTCGACAGGTACCTATCTTTGCAAAGCTCATCGTATTATGTATGAATTTGAGGCTCTAGCCACAGACTCGTGGTGATTAGGGACTTGAGGGCGGGCATAGCGTACCATTCGGGTCGAGGGTCACTTCCACTCGGACCGCTCTCACTTGGCCGGTAGCGCATAAGCGCCCACTCATCACATGGTTACGTCCAGAAGAACCGTGCAGGTGTTAGCTATGACAGTGAAGCCATTTTCACGGTGATGAGCTGTCCGATGGGCCTCATATTCAAATTACGTAGAGGTAGCTATCCAAGCTTTTTATATATTTTCATTAGAAAAAAGGGAGTCGAGACTCGGACATGGCGTTTTGACAGCCGTCTCCCGGGGCCTTTGTTGACATGGTGATAACGGAGGGCCAGACGGGCCCCTGGTCACAGTGACAGGAGTGACAACCGTCCGCTTGGCATGCAGGGACCTCCCGTTGGATCGCCACGAGGTAGGGCTGATCCAGCCAATCCCGTCTGGCTGGACAAGACCCCTCACGACCCTAATGGATCCCTCCTCGAGTCTCCTCACCTCCCGACTTTTCTTGCCCTTCCCTCCACAACCCCCCATCTTACGACTCATCCTTCAACATCCTGTTCCTCTCGACCGCAGCACCTTGTTACCTACCTACCACCTACCTACCTAGTCACGCACACTTTTATCCCTGGTCTCTACCTAGACTCCTCTCTCTCTCACTCTCTTATCAGGAAATCTGCCTCGGTCATTTTGATTTCCATTCGTATCAAATGGCACCGTCATAGAAAAGGAAGGGGTACGGAAGAAAAGGGGACTTGGCTGCCGACACAGTCAGTCGTTCCTTCGTTCGCACGTTTCGGCCGACTTCGGCAACCCTAAAGCAACCATGATTTTCACGTCCACCATGTCCAACAACAAACCTCCCAATTTTTTCCGCCTTCCCGGCGAGATACGCAACCAGATCTACGAGTCCCTCCTTGTCTTTCCGGAGCCCATCATCATCCATACCGACGAAGAATGGAACAATCATACCAAGGACGGCGACAAGTCCAAGAGTGGTGCAGTGGTGCGGGTGCACCTCGACAACGCCGACGAGCGAAAGCGCTGGCCGCTCTCCTCCCGCCTGCTCACCGTCTTTCTCATCTGCAAACAAATCCACTCGGAAGCCAGCGCCGTCTTCTACTCGCACAACCAATTCCGGGCACCACCTGCCCTGTGCCGGTTCCCCTCCGCCCAACTGCAGTCCAACTATGTCATGCGCGGCTTCATCGACCGAATTGGGACGCGCAACCTGACCTGTCTCCGCCACTTGTGCATCCCGTTCCCGCTTGACTCGGGGGCGGGGCAGCGATATCTGGACTGGCCGACACGCCGGTCATTCGACGGCCTCCTGGGCCTCTCTCCGGCCAAGCTTGATGCTTTGGTCTTTGGCGCTAACGTGGTGCCCGGTGCACTGCCGAGTCTTTGGCGGAGGTGTCCGAATATTGAGGTTATCGAGTTCGATCTCAGCTGGTCTGGGCCAGGTCATTCATTTTGGAAGATTCGGCCGCACGACCGCGAGATTTTGCTTGGCAGCATGGACACGGCGCTGCGGGAGGAGTTCACGCGGCTGAGGGAGATCGTCGTGAATTTTCACTACGACGGGCCGATCCGGGAGATCAGCGAGTCGTGCGAGGCGTTGATGGAGGAGATGCGCGGATACGGATGGAAGGTCGAGGTGCGCGATTGTAGCGGCGACAAGGATGAGCGGTTGAGGATCCCGTACTGGTATCAGCCGTCGCCTAGTTCGCACGGCTTTCGGTGGACCGGCGGATGGGAAGACTACAGCGCTGCGTTTGCGAGCACTGGCACTCAGGACGACGACGCTGACGACGACACTGAGCATGTGAAGCCTACGGCTGAGCGAAAACGGCAGTTTGCGAAGGACATCGGACGAAAGATTGTGCGGTCTCGGGCATTCGGATGGAGCGCAATCGTGATCTTTTCGCCGACGATTCCTGTGCTTATGGCTATCGATAGCATCAACAAGAGGAGGAGGAAGCGGAAGAACGAGAAGCTGAGTTCAGGGCAATCGACTGCTAGCATCTCGCATCATGGTTCGGTTCGGGAATTCCGGTAGGCTGGGAATTGAGGGGGGAATAGCCCGGCCGAAGGAACGAAGGAACGAACGACTTTTGTAGATTGGCTACGATACGTGCTGATTGTGACATCTGAACGGTCGCGGTCGTCTGAGGCAAAACAGTCGGGGCGTGACGAGTGCAACGACAAATAGAAATCTGATGATGCTGGTTGGGATGGGATGGAGGAGTGGCGGGATGTCTCACCCATAGGTGTTGGCGTGTGACTCCACACTTGCAGGAGAAGGAGTATCGCGGTGTGCTGGCCATGCCGGCAGCGCCTGGTAATGCGAAATCCATGCACAGAGGTAAGATGCCATGAAGGAGACCAAGGCCGGCGTCGGGCCGGAATCAAACGCCGTCTGCCGTCTATGTACCCGGCTGACATGGACGATGCAGTCACCCAGAGATATCTGCATAGGGGCGTCCTCGTGCTGCTCTACATTACATGAACGTTGGGAATTCGGACCCTTTTTAGACCTTTCCTAGGTACTCTCCAATATCTTGAAAATGCTGTTGTTTTCGCCTTGTCACGACTACTTTACTCTCCTTTTCCTCGGCGTTCTATTGTTGGACTTGACTCATGATTTGGTTTTGTTTTTCTTAGGCATAGAGAGGTATGTAGATGCTGCTGAGATGTAGGTACCTATGCAGTGCATCCTGCAATACAAGTAGACAGACGGGGGTTACGCGTGATTATCGAACCACCTAGCAACACATTGACATGGTTACTGGCATTGCCGAGTCCAAAAGCCTGTTTAATTCCCTTTTAAGCGCTAAGTCCACGCAGTAATCCAAACCACTCCCTATGCTGGGAAGAAAAAAAATAAAAAAAAGATACAATGACCACCTTGACCTCTTGGTTGGCGATCCAAAGCCAGCCATATGTGCGCCGATTAGTATATGTAAAAATGAAATGCAGTGACCGACCCGTGCGATATTCCAACAATGTTCCAGGACGTAGAGCCGCGCTTATTTATTATGCCACAGGAAGTTGCGCAAACCATCCCATGTATCCGCGTCTCTGTAAATGTACACCATGCTACTGCGCAGACTCGGTTGCAGCTCGGCATCATGCCACCTAAACAGGTGCATGACGCTGGCCCATGACACAGCTGCAAATACCGGCCAAGCATAATGACTGATAGCGGTGCTGTTGTTGGGCTCGGACACGCCCGGCAATCCATACCCGGGCTTGACGGCCAGGCGGGCTAGTGCCAGCACCACGCGCGCAAAGACGTAGACGACGATTTGCTGGTTGACGCTCGGGATTTTACCCTTTCGCGATCGCTGACCGAAGACGACGTAGCCTCCGAGGAGGCCGGCGAAGAAGCTATCATATGGACCTATTTTTATCCCAGAGGGAACCGTGTAAGCTAACGTCGTCTCGGGTAATGCGCTCGAATTTTGGCGCCGTCGCAAATGGGGTGGGGTATGGGTATCTGCTTGCCTTCCTTGCCAGGCGTTGTCCCGTAATGTCTGAGTAGATAGCAGACGGTCTTGTATATGGTCGCGAACTTTGCCAGATTCGTAGCGTGGGTTTTCGTCGCGCGGAAGATGAGTTTTGCTTTTTCGCGGAGACTGGCGCAATGATTGAACATGGTCAGCTGGAGGTCCGTGTCAAAGGGGCAAAGGGAATTGTGAACTCACGTCCCCGATCGGAATAGGAGCATCATGCTGTCGCATTGTCAGTTCAGTCTCGTTTCAGCGTTACAAAGTCGTGGGCTCTGGACATAGGCGTACACCAGCGCGTGCGGAAACCGCACCTTGGCTCCGTAGACGGCGCCATTGCGAGCACCCTTGACAATGGCAAGAACGTCGCGATACTTGGGGTCAAGAATTATTTGTTCGACGTAAGCCTGTACACGCAAATGTGTCAACTTGGGCGGGCTCGGGTTTGGGGCGCCTTTTCGCAGGGGCTTTGGCGTTGTTGTGGTCGCACCTTGAGGCTCTCGAGAGCGGTGCTGGACATTGTGCCTCGGCTCAAAACGGGGTTCGCTGGGAAAGTGGACGGATGACGAAATGGGGGTGCGGGCTGCACACGCTCGAGAAAATAGCAAAGGTGTCGGTCGTATTCTGCCTGTAGGTCATTGGGCGGCGCTAAGGGAAGGATGCGGCGAGAGTCGAGATCGAAAAGAGACGGGAACAAAAAGATGGGAGTTCACCTATGAACGGGTGGGATGAAAATACTAGTGTAGGAACAATGCTCAGGTCACGGTGTAGGGTAGAGGGCCGGGAGTGTAAACGGGACCAAATTGGGTTCGTTGGCTCCCGCGCGCGGGCAGATCCACGGCAGGTGGAAATGACGACGGCACATGTCGGTTTCGGTGGAACTTGGGTGGTGGGGGCTTCCCCGCAGAAAACTGATCTCCAGTGGGTGGTCACTCAGCGAACGGGGGCCTACCTATGTATGCGTCATGCCCACAGCGCCTACAAAATGGCATGTGAAATTCCCAGGGGCAATCGCCCGGGCTCTTCGTCCCGCCCGCACATCACAAATCGGGCGTTATCTTCACAAATTCACTTGTACTTCGCTTGTATCCGTTTCAAATTCTGGCAACATCTTCCATTTAACCACATCTCCTGTTGCATGTCCCAGCTATTTCTTTCCTCGCGTCAACACCTCGACGGATACTTGCGCTTCCCATCTGGCCCAGCGATGTTGTGTGTCTGCTGCGATCATGGGGCATCTGAGTTCATAAAAGGGCCTCAACTAGGTTCGCTCTGGTTGGCCAACATTACGGTGGACCCACATTTCTTTCCCGTTGTTAATCGTGGCGGGAGACACTCAGCAGTATCTTCCCCCAATATGCCCATGAATTGCAAAGAAATATGATAGGCAGTGTACAAATCTGACCTCTATCTAGTCCCTCTTTGTTCGATATGATCGTGGCCATCCAGTCTCCAGGTCGAAGAGCCAAAGTATCTGCGTCCCTATCATCTGGTTTACTTGTTCCAAGCATCATAGTGTGTTCAACTCAGATCTTATCAGCTACGGTAGACACAAGACACGGGGCAAATCTCATCAGAAGGGCTTCACGCGCATCGGATTCTCATAGTTCGTTGTTTAATCATACACTAAATATTGCAACTAACATAAAGTGGGGTATCTCATCAGAAACAGCAAGGAAAACTACCACTCCAGCCGGTCATCACATACAAGCCGCACGTCAAAGCGGTCCTCGCCCTTCCAGACCTTCGAGCCAGAGTTGCAGTCAGCGACGACGTTTCTCAGCTCACCAATCATGCCCGGAGGCCCACTACCAAACACGCGTGTGGAGCCTTGAGCAACACCTTCGACGAAATCCTTGACCACTGTCGTCACATCCGGCCTTCCTCTCGCCGTGGAGCTGGCTCTTTGGGCAGACGCCCTCGGCGCTCTCTTGATGCTGTCATCATCCTCCTGCGACGACTCTCCACGGCAGCCAGTGGCCGATACGGCCCCCTTTGCGGTATCATCATCATCATCCGTGACGAAAATGCGAACCATCAGACCATGGACAGCACCGAGTCTGCGCAACTCCTCCATCTCGGGCTCAACCCATTCGACGTCTTCGCTCCTCTTCATGGCCCAAACCAGCTCGACTTTCCTTGCGGGGTTCATGTTCCTGTCCCGAAGCAAGTCGATCAAGAGGGGAAGCACATAAGTGATACCGGTTCCGCCGGCAATGCAGAGGACGTTGACGTCGGGAGTCACACCCTCAACAATACTCTCGCCATAGGGGCCCTGGAGGATAACTGGGGTCGTGGGGATGACCGCCTTCTCCGACAGCGCACCAGCGAGTTTATCCTGCACAATCTTGGCCAACTTCTTCGTCTCTCCGCCCTTGGCCCGCAAGATGTACGAGTGCGTGACAGTGCCCTTTCCGTCCTCCACCGGCCACGACAGCGGCGTAAACGGGTGACTCTGCCAGATGCTTCCCTCGGTGAAGCACAAGAAGAAATGCTGGCCAACCTTCCACGCCCTCTGCGGGTGCGCAAAGTCCAACCTGACCACGTCTCCGTGCTTCTCGTCCCTCCAAAACTTCATCTCCGCCTGCGCCGCCGCGAACCCAACCCTGCCTTGGCTGGGGATATACCCATAATGCAGCAACGCCGTCCTCACCAGCCTGGCACCGCGATCAACAAACCACAGCACCAACCCGGGCACCAAGAAGCACTGCAAATTCTTCCAATGCCCAATCACGGCGCCAATGTACACCATGGCCAGGACGTAGTGCGCCTTTCTGAAAAACTCGTACCCCGTGCGGCGGATGGTCCACTGCAGGGCGCCCACCCACAGCAGCACAAGCAGCACCAGCGCCACCACGCCCCAGCGGGCGTACGTCTGCGCGATGAAGGCGTTCCACACGTCCGGATGCGGGCGGTACAGGCGCGCCTCGACGATGACCCAGCCAATGGTGTGCAGGATCGACTGCACGAGAATGATGTGGCCCGTCCAGCGGTGGAGGAACATGAAGCTGGTGTAGGGGACGCCGGTGATCAAGGACAAGATGGATTCCCGGCTGGCGAGCAAGATCGAAAGCGGCGTGAGGGCGTAGGCGAGCACGCCGATGCGGTCGGCCCATGGCCCCAGGGAGGTGCGCGTGTTTTTGACGTGTTCGGGCTGGCCCTTGATGGGCGTGATCCATTTGCCGTAGACGATGCCGACGAAAGTCCAGATGGTGAGGTAGCCGACTAGGACCAAAAGGATGAGAACCTGGAGGCGGGTGACTTGGCCGAAAACGGGCTTCACTACTCCGCGGCTTGAGAGGAAATACCTCCTCCCCGTGGCACCCACTGCCCTCATCGCCCTGGTGAATCTCCCCACCGAGCGAGGCTTGGTGACTACCTCCTCCCCGGTTAAAAGCGGCCCTTTTTCTTCCTCGAGGGGCATCTCATACTTGGAGACATTTCCCCCACTAGCACCAAGTCGCCTTAGAACACCCCAAACAAGCAAGATGCCCAAAATGGTCGCCCAAAGGATCCCGGTGTAAAGCATCCCCCGATCGTGAGCGGAGTACACGACGTCCAGGTAGGCGCACGAGCCGGGGTCGCTTTGGCACGGGACCACACGGTAGGCGTAGCCCCAATGCCACTCAAGGTTAGATTGGCCGGTGAAATTTTGAATCATTCTTGCGGAAAGCTGGGGTTGACTTGGTGGTGTCATGGTGGGATAGAGAGAATGGCCGTTGGCCGTTGGATGTCGAGCGAGCCAGGCAAATTGAAGTCGGGGTTTATGTTAGGTGCCCTTGTTTTGGGTGTGGTAGTTGATCAAGTGGCTGTTGGTGAGGTTGTTATTGTTGTTCCATTGCCCGGTAATTCTATAATCTGTTGTCGAGATGATTCAAAATCATTGTCGAGTCGGACAAGGGAATGGATATAACAAGTGGAAGTTTCAATGTTCCACCTCGAAGGACAACCGGTCCAAACGATCAAAAAGGTCACACAACCATCGGACCTCGCGTCGCCTGTCCCGGTAGCTCCAGTCCCTAGAGGTATCGATCTTGAACAAAACCCGTGTTCTGGAATCTCCAAAAAGAAAACGAAACGGATCCGATTGCGTGTTTGAGTTGGTTTCACATCACCCGGGGTTCGCCCACGGCGGGCACGGTGTGGAGCGCCGAGAAAGTTGAGCAAGTTTCCATTGCAACGGTGTTCGTTTCCCTGGTTGCTGACTCCTGTCGCCATCGGATCCAGAACATCACTCATCTTCAACAATATAGTGTTCCGTGAGCCGGAAACCGCCTCTCATTGCCTGTTTGGTGTTGATTTCCCCCCCTCCCCTCCAGTTTTTTTCATTTTTCATACTCCCTTGGTTTCCACCGGGTGAGCATGTTTTTGGCTTGGCTGTATATCATGCCACTGCAGAATTTGCCTTCATTCCTTCTCGGTCATGCCATCGAGAGAATTTGAGAGTTTATTCTGTCTCCGAAAGGGGGGCCAGAGAGAAAAGATATGACGCTAGAGTCTGGACACAGCTGCAGTGGTTGAGCATCTTTGAGCACGTTTTTCCTGCAACCAACAGTGGGGTGACAGTGTAACGTAAGGTCGTGTTCGTCCACTCGGCGTGGTGTGGGGACTCTACAAATGGGGAAGTAGTCGCTTTTCATTGGATGATTCAAACAATTGACCCAGGTACTCGGGGCTTCAACCCCCCCTGAACATAATGGGATGGAGGCGAGACGAGCTCCCCGTCCGGCGCGGCGCGCTCATTTTCCAGGCGAACGACACTCGGCTGGGATACCGTCATGATGTCCCCGATTTGATGACATTGGTGATATCCATAGCGGACGGAGGGCTACGTACCGACGATTGACCCTGAATCATTTCCAGAGCTTCGTCGTTGATGGCGAGGCTGGACGGAACATCTCGTGGACAAGAAGGTTTTCATCCGAGATTCCACTCATATCTGCTCGCTCACTCACTCACTACCCATTGACACTTTTCTCCCTCTTTCCCGCTCTTTTCCCCTCATCTCCTGCCTCCTTTGCACGCTATCTAGCCTTACGAATGGAACCATAACCGTCCTATTGAACCACTTGACTCCAAGCTAGTAGCTACTGGGTTAGGGAACCCAACAATTGGTCCTTGTCCTACCCGTTGGACCAAGTAGTGTGATTGAGAAGGTTTCCAAATACCCAACCACACAGACTACGGACATTGAGTGCAACAGTCGTCGAGAAAAACGAGCTCAAAGACGAGGCTAAATTGAAAACGAATCCTTTTTTTTTTTTTCCTCTCGCGAACCGCCATCATCATTCAAGCACCAAACCGACTCTTCACCCCTTACCGTTTTCTCGCACACACATCCCCAACCAACCATGGCGCAACACGGCACAACCCTCTTACCCCGAATGGACATGGGAGACGGGAACATGGACGGACCGGCGTGTAAAATTTCGGTATGTTCTTCCCGTGTACAAACCACCCTCTTTTACACGTGCACCAATCCCACTATTCTCATCGTATCCCTACTCCCGGGCACTCACACCGTAGGCACACACTAACATATTTCCAACCAGATGCTCTGGAACTGGTACACCATCGATGCCTGCTTCCTCCACCAGTCCTGGCAAATCACCACGCGCGGCGCCTTCGCCGCCACCTGCATCGGCATCATGTTGATGGTCGTCATGCTCGAGTTCCTGCGCCGGCTGGCCAAAGAATACGACGAGTGGATCGTCCGTGACTTTCGAAGACGGTCGGCCCTAATTAGCGACCAACAGCAATGTCTGCGTCAACAACAACCACAGCGACGACAACGACAGGCTTCACCAGCATGTGGTACTGCGGATGCAGCAAAGACTACTGGACTTTTGGCCACAACGTCCGTCGTCACCACCGGGAAGAGAAGAGGAGGATACATGGGAAGCAAAACGACAACGACCACGCTCAAGTTCCGCGCCAGTCCGTTGCAGCAGCTCATAAGGGCCCTGATTCACGCCGTCATGTTTGGCCTGGGGTATCTGATCATGTTGCTGGCCATGTACTACAATGGCTATGTGCTCATCAGCATCTGGATCGGGGCGCTGCTCGGCAAGTTCTTGTGCGATTGGTTGACGGTCAAGTTTGAAATCCCTGGCGAGGATGAGGAGGAGGAGATGATGATGGATGGTGGATTCACGGACGAGGTGCCGAGGCTGCAGGGCGTGGAGGATGCCACTGTTTGCTGTGGTTGAAAAGCCAGACGGGATGAGGAAGTCGAGGATGGAAGAAGGGACGGAAGATAATGACGACTGCGATGATACCTCTTTGTGCTTTTTCACTTCCACTGTTAATAATCAATGGACTGGGCTTATACCCAACGCCGCTTGTTCGCGCTATGTTTCTGTAACATGAGTTATTTGTCCCGTGTAAGAGTTTACCTACCCTACGAGGGAGCGCAGTTCTCAGTCGTAAAGGGAGTCACTAGGAGAGCAAATGTCGCAATCCGTAGAGGTAGCGCTGGATTTTGGCGAGCGCGAGGAAATCCGTTGATCCATGGTGTGAGGAGAGAGGAAGGGGAGAGGCGCTCTCCTGGGGATCTGCGTGGTTTCATAGCATTATTTGGCTAAAGGTTTTTGATGATATTGAAGATCTGTAGGGGCTGACGGGCACGAAGAGGGAAGGACCGATTGTCGCGGAGTCCCACGTAAAGGGTTTGCAGATCGCGAGGTCACACTGACCACAGGGCCAATATGGAAGCTGTCACTCACCTTCCACCCAAACCCTGTAGAGTACTTAATCCGGACAGTGGAACGTGTATTCTCTTCTTGACCACCCTGAACCACGGTTCGCCATCATTGGTCCAATTTGCGCTACTTGTTATCACTTCTTGAGGCCTCTCCTGTTCTCTGAATTGTTGGTACAGCGGCAAAGATCGTAACAAGAAATACAAAGAAGTGTATTGAGTACACACCAACATACACATGCATGAGCCTATGCATGAAGCCTGTGTACGGTATTCAAGACTGTTTCCGCTCAATGCTATCCAAATGCTTTGTATTCAAAGAAACATGCTCGCTCGGTGGATGATCCCGCTCAACATGCCTTTCCATCACAAATTCACAAGTCCCCTAAAACCTGCTGCTCATCATGGACGCCGGCACCTGAGAAAAGGTTAGTATGACACCCGTTCACAACACAAAGCCACTAGTCGACCCTCGATACATGGGCTTCTCAAGGCTTCGTACTTCCATGTCCATGTCCATGCCCGCTCTTCTCCTTCTTGAAGTCCTGAAGCCAAGCCTGCACAAAGTTCTTGATGGCCCTCTGCGTCTCCTCCACCGGCTTGGGGGGGAAGTTGGGAGCGGTCTCATTGGGGAACAGGCCGTTCTCGTCCCAGTGGTGCACGCCGTCCTTGATCAGAATGAAGGGTTCGCTGATGGTGCTCTTGCGATCCTTGAGGCCGATGGCGTGCGGGGTGGCTGCGCGCCAGGGGTCCTTCTCGCCGTCAATGATGGCCAGGCGAGGGTAGCTGATGCCGAAGCCACCGTACTTGTTGATGGACTCGACGTCCGAAGGCTTGTTGATGTTGAAGGCCTCGCGGCAGGCGATGGACGTGTAGTTAAGGTCGATGGCGCGGGAGATCAGCGGGAGCTGGTTGTGTGGAACCCCGGACCCGGTTTGGAGGAAGCCCCATCTGTAGGTAGGGACCATGTTAGTTAAATCCGAAAAAAAAAATTAATGAAGAAGTGTTTGACTTACTGATCGCAAACCTGATACAGCCACAAGCGCCACGACTGCTTAAGATCGTCCTTCTTGTAGAAGTCACTGTCATAGGAGGTAAAGCAGGCATTCTGATCCCCGTCGCACGACTGGACCTGGGTGACGTTGACATAACCGATGTAGTTCAAAAACTGATTTGTGAGCGTCTTGACCTCCTTGCCGTATCCGCCAACAGTCAATAGCTCCTGGACGTCCTTTTCAAGGCGAGCTGTCTCGGGATACAGCAGCGCATTAGAGCTGACATTGTTGCAGTATTCGCCGTATGAGGTGTCGTTCAATGCGGGATCCCAGTTGGTGGATTGCAGTCCTGCGATGCCGAAGCTGATGGTGTTGGCAAAGTCATCGGTGTGGGTGAGGTTGCCGAGACCGAATGTATCCTTGAGCTTCTGCACGTATTTGGCGTTGGCCTTGTTGAGGATGATGTTGTCGACAACGTGGGTCAACTTTTGGGTAGCAGTCACGCAATCCTTAGGACCGTAGATCCGCGCGGCTTCGTAGTATTGCCAATAGTCATATATCGCCTCAGTGACACCGGACGAGGAAATGGCTCCCCAGTAAACATCGGGGTACAGCTTGCGCAGGAAGGCGACAAAGGCGCCAGCATACGAACCTCCGTATGCAATGTAGGGAGTGTTGGGCGCAGTCAGATCCAGGTGCTCAAGACCGGCGAACTTGACGTTCTTGGCAAAGTAGACGGTATCGGCCAGCGCTTGATCAGTAGTGAGGAAGCGCAGGTTCTTCGTGCTGAAGTCGGAGGTAGGCAGACTCTTGCCATAGTATCGGTGCTCGAGGATGACGCCAACACCACCAGTCGCCTTGGCGAGCTGGTATACTATGCCCTTTTGGAGGAACTGGAGACGTCCGACACCGCTCGTCTCACCGGCAGCTAGAACAATGACGGGACCTCCCTTCTTATAGTAGGTCGCGTCGAACCAATAGCGCAGGTCGAAAGTATCGTTGGTATGCGGCTCATACTTGGTGTCGTTGTGGAAGTGGTCAACGGGAACCTTGATGGTCCGGGCCGGGTATAGAAGCGTGGGGTCGGTGCTCTCCTGGATGGTGAAATCACCCTCCGGCTCCAGCGCAAGATCGCTCTCTGACTGAAATGCCTGTTAGTCACGATCTGTCAAGAAAGCAATGGGAGGAGCACTAAGGACTTACCGACAAGCGAAGGTTCCGGACAGACAGAGGCGCAAAAGCGGGCGCAAGAGCAGAGGCTAGTTGCGCAACGCAGGCCGTGGCGGCCAGCAGACATCCAAGTCCCATCATTCTGAAGGTCTCAAAACGACGACGACGAATGTGGGCGAAGGAAAAGAACGCCTCCAAAAAGAGGCCACTTACCTGGAATAAATACTGGGAAACTTGAGGAAAGATGAAGAGAACCTGAAAAGCAAGGCGATCAGCAAGGGTCCAGTGAATAGTTCACCTTCCTCTTTGGGGTCTAGGTTGAAGAGGTTGTTGGCGATGGACCTGGACCAATACCACTGAAGGCGCGTATCGTGCGTGAGAGTTCGTACCTTTCGTCTGGCTACAAAGCCATGTAATGACCGTGACAAACGACCGCGATGCGGAGCAAATGACGAACGCTAAAATCCGCGGTAAGCTGCGCCGTAAGCCGGAGCGGGCGGTTGGCTGTAATGGTGGATGCCGGCTGTACTGTAG
This sequence comes from Neurospora hispaniola, assembly GCF_033458365.1. Classification (NCBI taxonomy): domain Eukaryota; kingdom Fungi; phylum Ascomycota; class Sordariomycetes; order Sordariales; family Sordariaceae; genus Neurospora; species Neurospora hispaniola. The sequence goes on along the minus strand of NW_026944407.1, from coordinate 2,733,890 downwards.
ATGCCGATGCCCGGCGATGGGTCTGCGCTGTTCAACGCTGTGCCACTGTGAATAATGCTGCTTAGGTACTGCTCCAATATTTGCCTCCCGAAGGCTCCCAACAGAATTGATGGATGAGGCAGGCCGAAACTCTCCTTCGGGAAGGTGGTAGTGCTGTGCTCCGGGAATGAGAAAGACGGTGGAGCGGTGTCGCCATTGACGCCGGGGATTTGACTCGAGATCCAGAGTGCCGATCCGAAGTGGGGAACTTCCCGACAGGGCCTAGCGAGCTGAACCTGCCGGCCGCCGACTTGGCCTATATATCTAGGGTACATAGTGTACGCGGACAAGACCCGGGCCAAGGTGTTGTTCCCATGTCATTGGTGATGAAGACGAGACTTATGCGAGATAATTGCGGTCGTGGAACGTTGAGAAATCGGGCAGTTGATGCCAGGCAGTTGATGCCAGGCAGTTCATCGCGCACGGGTGGTTCGTGTGTACTTACATACGCGGCAACCAGGGCCTTGAAACCCAAACACTGTATTACTGGATAAACGAAGTTCATTATATAGACACATTTCGTTCCTGGGGACGCACGAGATTTCGGAGCACCCGACAGGATGGGTCAATGGAATGTCCCAAAATTCGAGAACTGAGGAAGCAACAACTCCCGTGCCGGCCAAGAACACGGCCCCGAGCCGAGCCCGGCATGGTGCAACTCCACCAGACTTACAGCACGGGTTGAGGTTCCGGCAGGCCCAGCTCCACCAACACCAACTGACGTACAAGTACATCTGTTGACCAATACGGAATTCCTTCAACACCGACCTTTCTCTTCCCGTGCCTCTTCAAACTTCTTTCTTTAACGTGGAAGCCACAACCAGAGTTGCAGTTTCTCTAAAGTTATCTCGTCCTTGATACAGTTAATTACATTATAAGTACACCGTTGTCGTCCCAAGCTCAGACCCACCGCCACATGTTGGCCACCCGACAAACAGCGCAGCTCAAGTCCACCTCCAAGGGCCATTCGGACCCAGAAATACCTACTTAACCATATCACGGGTGTTCACTCCTTTTGACCTTGGGTTTTTCATTCTCTCGATTCTCTGTATCCGAGCCATTGTCATCAAGAACATCGAATGTGAATCAAATAAAGCAATAAGACGTGTTGGCCTTCTTGACGTCGCACCATGCCCGTTGCAAGGTCCAGGCACGACGGAGGCAGAGAAAATCATCGAGTTTCCTGTGGTCGTGGATCAAGGTGCCATGCTCGCTTCATTTCTCGAGGCTGCTTCGACCCGTTTTAGTAATGCTCGTTATTACTCGCCTCAAACAAGGGGCAAAGTCTTACCGCTAAGGATGATAGCGATCGCGTTTTGAACATTCGGGGTTTGGAGTTGCTTTTAGTGGTGGGCAAGCTTTCCCCCACGATCTCCCATCGGCCCCCCCCCCCCCCCCCCCCAAAAAAAAAAAAAAAAAAAAAAAAACACTGGAAGCATCGGCCCAATATCGACGAAGCCCCGTTCTTCTTTCCATACGGTTTGACCTATCGGCGTTCTGAGGCATCCGACAAAAGCTGTCCTGGAGATCGGCGTTCCGACAACACTCTACCAGATAACGCCATGTGTCTTTTTGCCAGCTGTCGCATCACCTCTTCTTTTTTTGCGACGCGTCCTGATGCCACTATAGAGATCTACCACAGCCATGACACAAACGCCGCTGAAAGCCAGAAGGATCACCACGGCAATCAAAATCGTCACGACAATCGGGAACCACACCGACACGGCCTTCCACGTGGGCCATGCATGGTCTTTCGGAAGATCTGTGTCGAGCGCCTGCAGACTGACCTGCATCGAGTTGAGCACGACGGAGCAGATTGCGAAGATGGTGAGCAGGGGTCCCAGGCTGTGGGTGAGGAAGGAGCCCCATTGAGGGTAAATGTGGAAGAAAGCCAACTTCCTCTTAAAGAAAGCTGCAGCCATGTTGAGTCGACTGAGGCGCAGTTCGCCGTAGTGGTACCGCTTGGGGACTTGGATGTCGTGGATTTTGGTGAAGGGCTCGATGAAGTCGCACCATTCTTCGTATGTGGGAAATTGCCCGTTGGACTTTTTGGGTATCAACATCTTCTCACATGCCAACGCAAAGTCGACCTCATACTGGATCAAGAAGTAGTAGCTCCTCATGAAGCCGAGGCAAGCTCGATAAACATCCAGGTGGGCGTTGGCGATGTACTCCCAGAAGGCGGCGCAGTAGAAGTAGGCCGGGATGGGTTTGACGTAGATTCGCTCGTAGTACCAGACCAGATGAAGACAGGGATGCTCGTCGATCTTGATCTCTCGGTCGTGTGCGTACTGGTGGTGGAGGGACATGATGTGAAGGAAAGAGGGAGTTTGGACCTTGCAAGTCTTAGCATAAAAGTGCCAGGGCGGCTCAAAAGGACTCGGAGGAAACTTACAAAGACATACTTCATATACTTGAACATACCATCCAGCTTCGTGGTCAGGTGGTTCTCATTCAAATAAGCCGTCAAGGTCTTCCAATGACTGCCGGGATTCTGATCGTCCAGCCGAACTCGCGGTTGACCTGGAAGATGGCGCTTGAGAGTGGTAGTGCCGTCTTCATTTGGTGTCTCCACTGGTACCAAGGCCATCGATGTCGGGTTTGTGCTGTGGTATGGTCGAATCCCGATTCTGGTTACGTTTCCCGCCATGTCCTTGATGTTTTCACAAGGAAAAACCTTGGGGATCTTGATATTCACATCGCAATCTGAAGGTTGCGATTCAGCGGTCTCGATATCAAGCGTTGAAGGGAAAGAATGCGGGGTTGGCGTTGTCGCCGTCGATTTCAGGTCGGGCTCAACTGCGGCTCCCATATTGATCGTCACGCGTGAAAGTGAAGCAGAGTCTTGAGACAATAGGAGAGAAACGCGACCAAAGTGCAAGTATGTCTTGATGGTTTCACGAGAAAAAAAAACCAGATGCGGGTGGAGAGATGCAGTGTGGTCAGCATCAATTTCCAAGGCCCAAGGAGAGGAATAGGGCGGCCGGGCGCTTGACACTGTTATTTAACCGTGGATGGCCATCGTGACCATTTGGGATTTGGGGGCCAGGCAGGCTGCAGCTGAACCGCCCGAGGCAACCATTCCACACGGATCGAGATATTAAGGCGGCTAATCGGAGCATGCCACCACACCAGGTCACTTAGTAAAACAAGGGAAAGTTTCCACTTGGCACTTCTCGAGCCAGAGATACCTACTTACTTACAGGTCCAGACCTGCACTACAGTAGAAGCTGGGGGTGCAAAACTGGAAGGAACGATGACGGAGGGGAGGAGGGGTACGTTGGTCACAGTCTGCTGCGTTACTGTCCACGCGCCGCGCACTCCTGTACCACCAGTTACAAACTCCGCGGGTAACTACCTCTGCCTACAGTCCACAGCGAACACAAAAAGACGGCTTCACATTTGCACAGCCAGGAAGTTTATCGCCGCCGCTCATGCTAGCTGCTGTCGACTACATACACCATGTCTGCTTGCAGATTCTGGAATTTGATGCAGACGATGATACCCTTCAAGACCCATTACCAGGCATATACCACCCTCCTACATCTTTACACTAGGTAGTACACAACATCAGAACACTTACACAGCCTTCCAACGAAGCAGAAAAAGCAGAGCGCTGGCCAATCAAAAAACCAGATGAACAAGGCTCGAACAGTCGATAGAATCCCCCTGGTCTCATCTCATGCAATCACCCACCCGAAGCTCAAGTGCTGCGGATAAGGACAAGGATGGATGGATGGATGGATGGAAACAAATGCTTGGGACGTTTTCTTGCCTCTTGGTTTTTCTTTTCCACCAAGGAAACCTGAACCGTTACATTGAAGCGCCGAGGCTTGCGAGGATAAAACTTGACCCCCCCTTCCCAATGGGACGGGTAAAGTACATGCCTCCAACAACTCGGCGCCTAAGGTAAAGAGGTATTTTTGGCAATTTTAGTACAGTAAAAACCCCTGCCCTGCAGCTGCATCCTCCGGTCAGGAACTGCATATGTATACGCCAATGTGTACAGACTAAAGGTTTTGGCTGGCTGGATTATTTCACAGCTACATACAGCCTCACAAGTACGTACTGCACACTACATCCCGGATAGTCTTTGACGCCTATGTACTCACGTATTTGGTCTTAAATAATACAATTTGAGTAGACTGTCAAAATTTGTGTTTCAGCCTTTAGCTGGATTCCCCTGTGGGCTTCCTTCCAGTCTACTATTAGATCTAGCTGTATATCTGCCATTTGGTACATACTAGAATTCCTGGCTTGAATTACATGCAGTTCCAGGGCATTCATTCTACCTACTGTGCAGTGTGCACTACAGTAGCGCCTGCGCTAATGAAGGGTCCTTACCTCTAGGTATGTGGGGCCCCCCTTTGTCCGGTTGTCGATGTCGGTTGCAAGGAACATCGGGTCAGGTTTATCTTACGAAGTAGAATACCAAGGAGGGTTGAGTTATCAAAAGAACTCAAGCCGTATATCACGAGGATAAAGAGAAGAAATAATAAGAGACGGGAGAGCGGGCAATCATCACTACCATCGCTGACAGTGACAACAAAATACCTAGGGACCTGACAATGAAGACCGGGACGACCCGCCGGGCGTGTCCGTCCGTTGCCGCCCGCCCTCCACAGCGGTCCGCCCGCTCTCCGCTCGCTCTCCGCTCGCTCTCCGCTATAGCCCGCCCATTAGGCCACTGTGGATCCCGCCCACCCGACGCTAGCGATAGCGATTGTGTACCTATACTAGGTATTGAAGTACATAATGGGGGTCATAGGAGATGGGGTTAGCGCAAGCTGCCGCCGGCCGTTATCCTCACCCAGGGATATATTGATGCATAACAATTCGTGCGCTTCATTATTTTACTTTTCGTTTCTGAACGATTAAATAGTATATACGATAAAGCTAAGAGTAAGAAGGAAAGGAACTCTCGCTCTTCCCGACTACATAGGTAGCATCCGATGCATGTAAGTAGGTAGTTTTATAATCATCAACCAATTGACTAGAACATGATGCAAAATCCAACAAAATACTCCAAACACTTGGAATCTAGAAATGATCCAACGGTCTCCCAAACCGCAACAAATCCAAAGCCATACGCCATAGCATGTACACATAACTCCCGTATCCTTGCTTGTAACCATCGAGTAACACCGATCCTCCCTTCCAGTCCACACACGACTGAACAACGCTCAATCATCCAAAGTCAAGTCGATCACATCCGGCTCAGCCTTTCTCTTCACGCCCCTTGGCGCCGACCTCGATCCCGAACCAAACGCCGAAGCCGATCCGCCCCCGGATCTCGGCGTCAAGGGCGGAATTTTGAGCCTACTAGATTTGACAGCCCAAGCACTGGTGATGTCAATCTTGGCCACCTTGTTACTCAACCCGGGCGTGGCAGGCGCGGCGCTAGAAGAGGGGGCAGCCATTCTGTTGGGCTCGATCTCCATCAACGCACGGTCAGCTGGTGAGAAGGAAGCCGGGTCAGGTCGTGTGGGCGAGGAGGACGGTAAAGGAGTGGCTGCTTTGGAGCCACTGCCGCGCCATGTGCTCGGAAAAGGAGTACGAGGCGTTACCGTCTTGGCGGGTTCGGGAATGTCTGGCTCCCCGGGTAAGCCGCAAAGTTCTCGCAATTTGTTGAACATCCGGCGACCTGCCACATTCACCCTCATCCGCTTTGCCTTATCTTCAAAATCACGACGTTCTTCGTGAGTCATGCGCTCCCACCGCGACTCCGTGATGGTGACAACTAGCTCGTAGTCCAGCTCACGATTCTCCTGCTTGAAAGCGTGTCCCCAGGTGTTGAGGAACCAGTTAAAGCCGCCGTATTTGTGGGCCCAAGCCTCCCATGTAATGCTTCTAGAGGTATTAGAGCTTGGTGCAGAAGAAGAGGCAGTGAACGCGGTAGCAGTGGCAGATGAAGAAGTCGGTACTCGCGGAGTGTTATGAGCAGGGGGAGGGGGGATCGGCTCCTCAGGTAGGCCGCAAGCTATCCTCAAGTTGTTAAAAGTTACTTGGCGTCTACCACTCATCCTGGCAGCCTTAGCCCCGTCTTCATATGCAAGCCGTTCGACAGCACTCATGCTCTTCCATCGCGCCTTCATCTTAGCAACAACAGAGTCGTATGAAGTTCTTCTGTCACAGTGAAGCGTCCCTGCAGTGTTGAGATAGAAACTCCAGCCGTCGTATTTTCGTTCCCAATCCTCCCGTGTCATGATACTGGTGGCAGTGGTAGCGGTGGCGGCATCCGGCGGGGGAGACGGAATCCACGAACGAGGGTCTCGTTCCGGAGGCAGGTCGAATGCTTCTCTTAGTCTGTTGAACAACGCCCGGCCTTGGGCACTTTGCCTCAAAGTATACGCAACCTTTTCGTACTCGCGCCGTTGCATAGCTTTCAAGCCACTCCATTGCGAGTAGATTTCGGTTCTGTGTTCGTCGTATCCAATGTCTGGAATTTGTTTCTTGAGACTCACTCCTACGCTGTTATAAAACCAGGTGAAGCCGTCATATCGACCAGCATCCGAGGGTGAGCGACACCTGGCGGCTGCTAACCGCTCACGAGGATCTTGCCCCGGAGGCAGGCTGTAAGCTTCTCTCAGTCTGTTGAACATCTCTCGACCTTCGGCACTCTGCTTCAAAGTACTCGCGACCTTTTCGAACCTGCTCCGTTCTATACCGTCCATGCCACACCAGCGTGCGTACATTGCAGTTCTAAGATCGCTGTATGCGACGTTTGGGTTTTGTTTCTTATAATCCACTCCGTCGCTGTTAAGAAACCAAGTGAAGCCGTCGTACCGGCCACACTCCGAGGGTAAGTCATATTGGCCACAATCCCCGATCGTAGAAGCGGTAGCCGCGGATGAAGAGCTTGGTGGTGCCTGCGAGGCAGTTGGCTTAATTGTTATGTCCGCGTTGACTTTTGCCTTCGCCGCCATGTCCTCGTAGATTCTTCGGGCCATCTGTGTCATGCCATCCCATGTCTTTTTTAAAGCAGTGACCGTTTCTTCACTTGTGAGCCCGGGGTTCTTGTCTCGGAACTTTCGTTCCTCAAATTTTAACCAAAACTCGAAGCCGCCATCTTGTGGGGGTTCCGAAGAGCTGCTACTAAAAGCGCTGTAGTTTTGCGCCGCCGGAGTTGATGAAACGGGTGCTTTATCCTTGGCTACTCTCTTGAAGGTATCTTCCAGCCAGGTGAAAATACCCTTATCGAGCGGATGTTGTGCGGCCGCGAACGCTTTGTTACTGTAAACACTCCTTGCCGTGGACGTCAAAGCGTCCCATTGCCGCTTCGTGGCTTCGACAACGTGGTCGTAGGAATATTCAGGATGCTTTCTTCTGACGTTAAGGCCTTCGGTGTTGAGATAATACTCAAAACCGTCATATTTGCGGCTTGGCGCAGCAGTGATGGTAGAAGCGGATATCGCAGAGGTTGAGGTTGAGGTTGAGGTTGAGGGGGCCACGGTACCAGATCCTGACTTTGCTTTATCCAAGCCCATGGTTGCGTAGACTGCCCGGTGCGTTTCACTCATCGCTTCCCATCGCCGTTGTATCACCGACTTGAGCGATGCTGCCGAGGCGCCGGAGTTCCTCTTCCGAAGGCGTCCCTCCATTTCTTTAGCAAAAACCTCGTAGCCGGACACAGGCGGTGATGTGGCTGAGGCTGAAGCCGGTCCTTTTTGCGCAGAGCCGGCAGCCGTCGCAGAAGTCGAGGCCCCGTATGTTCTCGCCCGTTTCGTGGCCCGTTGTAACATAACCTCATTTAGACTGTTCCGTTCCCTAGCGAGAGCCGACTTCGCCTCTTCAATACGTGCCATATCATCGGTCCTCAAACGATCACCCATAGTTAGGCAGGTTTCCCACTCAACGCCAAGTTGCTGCCTGATTTGTTGTTCCGACGTTCCTGAGAGTAGACGCGAAAGACCATCTGTGTATTTGTTTATCCACCAGGTCCGGCCACGGTTCAGATCCTTGCGGCACGGATCGAGATGAGCGACATTTGGGTACGGGGCAAGTCGTGCTTTGCTTTCCATATAATCCTGCTCGGGGATCGACAGTCTGGTAGATGTACGAACGACGACCATTCCATTTTTGTCAACAACAGGTTTTGCGATCGCAAGCGCCGTGGTAAATGTTACCTTGGCCGCCTCACGTAACGCCGCCACTCTACTTTGAAGAGAAGGGAAAGGTTGAGCTTGATCTGGAAGCATGCCTGGGACTACGCTAGGAGGTGGAGGAGGTGCAATGCTAGAAAGAGACGGGATGCTCCGAGTTCCCGACGGACCCACAGCCCTCGCATTGTCCAAAGGAGCGAGCTGGGGCTGCTGTTGCTTCTGCGACAAGGCTTGCTTGTTAAACCATTCGCGATGAGTCCGTGGCAATGAGCTCCATGCTTTCGAGATTTGATCTAACAAGAGTTGGTGGCTGTATGTTGGGTGCTTTGCTCGAAGAGAGCCCATCTGTGTCGAAAAGTAGTATTCCCTGCCGGCCTTCAAATCGTCCTCCGTAGACAAGCTTGAGCCTGAAGGCTGGGGTGATAAATGATATGGCGCAGACAAGGAGGGATGGGCCTGGGTTTGAGCTTGGTTTTGGGCCACCGTTGCCCTGCTCACGTAACTCTCTTGACGACTAGAAGCCATGGTAGTCCATCGTCTCCATAGCTCCGCATTGATTGCACCACTCTGCCAGTTGGGAAATTGTCTCTGGATCACGATTCGCTCCTCAAGGAAGAATAGTTGGCGACCATGCTCTAATGTGTCCTGAATATGGGTGGTTGTTTGGTGGTTGTTGACGTTGTTGGTCATTTGGATGGATCCGGCGAAGCCGTCTGAACCAGCCGAGATGGAGTTGCCGGATTGGGTTGATTGAGAGGTAGGATCCGAATAAGCCCAGGGGTTGGCCGGGGCACGATGAGCGTGGTTAGGCGGAGGAAGCTGGTAACTATAGTATGTCCCTACAGGCTGTGGGTGCGCTTGACCTGGTTGCGGACCTTGATAGCCAGAGACAGTAGACTGATGAAGGGGCTGATGGTGATTCTGGTGAGCTGCCACAGGTTGACGGTACCCTTGGGCTGACAGAGTAGAGAGATCCGGTCGACCGATAATGAAGTGGTCAATCGGTTTCCCAAGAAGCGGCGCGGAGTGCACAGGAGGTGGAGGAAGTTCTTTCTCGTCATGAACTTCAATTTCAATATTGTTCTCCAAGAATTGAAATCCTGTAAACCACGAATACTCTTCGCCAAGAATGGCACGCAACTTTGCTTGATCAAACTTTGCGAACATTTGTTTCTTCATTTTGTTCTTCTTAGTCTCCCATTGCTTAAGAGCAGTAGGATCGGGATTCAAGCGTTTCGTGACGGTTATAGTGCCCGAAGCAGCATCAGTTGCAAAGTCACAGGAGATGCCCTCCCGCAGTCCCGTCAAGTAGCGTCGTACGTGGTCAAAAGCTGTACTGGAGCCGTGAAGCCGAACAGCATTGAAAGAGCAGGATTCGGAAAGGAATTGGTTGAGCCTGAAGCACAGTCCACAGTCACAACTGACCGTGCGCATAACAGGTTGCCAGATCTGTTTCGGCGTCCTGCCTACCTCCCTGAGTAGGTACATCTCCATGATAGCAGCGAATATGTTTTGATATCGAGGTGTTGATAGCGGGATAGAATGTTTTTCGAGAATGTCCGGGAGGAGATAGAGGAAAGGAACCCAGAGATGGGTAAGCTCACGAAGCGGGATGCGTTTTGCATCGCCAACCAATTTCATTGTCAAGCGCATAAGGAGGGTATCGGCGTTTTCAGCGATCAGTCCAGAGATAAAGCGAGACATGTCAGCCTTGTCGATACCTTCAATTGCCGCTTTAATCAGTTTTAGGTCTTGCGTGACCTTGGTTGAACGAAGCTGGATGATTTCCCTAACCCGTGCCGTCTCCGCGGAACGACTGTGGAGTTTGTAGATGTGCAATTCGTTCAAAATGTGTTCAGCCAAGTCGAGATACAGCTTTTTTGTTGCATTTTCCGTGGAGCAGGTCTCGTGGAGTTCGTTGGCAAAGCCCAGAAGGAAGGGGATCTTTGTCGAGTTTCGTCTCACTAACTTCGTGGCGAATTCTATGAAGTCAGGTCCCATCCCGAAACAGGTCTTCAGGGCGGAAACAAGTTCACTTCCATCTTGTTGGCCGATGATTTGCCAACCGGGAAAGTTAGCTATGCGGACTACTGCGTTCCGTGCCCAATCTCGGGGAACTGTTTCGTCCGTAGTCTCGTAGAAGGCGGTAACTGAGGAGCACCTGTACTTGATCAAGCTGTGGGAGACTGAGATGGCCAGAATACTAGTAGTTTGCGTTAGCTTCTCAGAATACATATCACCAATGCTCTAGATCACTTACCCCTCCTGAATGTCTTGAAAGGTGGCTCTCCCTTCTGTAATCTCAGCACGAGCCCATTTGACAAAGGATTGGGGATCGTAAGGCAGTTTGCGAAAGGCAAATCCCGTAAAGCCCGCGGCGAATGTGAATAAATCCCAGTCCTTGGCAGATATGCAAGCCTTGAGAATGCTCTCCACCAACTCCCCAGGCATAAACCCAAGTCCCTTTTCGTTGTCCCAGGTACATGCCCTCCGGATGAGGTTGCTGAAGATGGGCCAATAGCGAACGTGATCTTCAACGCTCCCTGAGCATAGGGTCCTATAGTTTTCGAGCAACGAACGCAGAGGAGTCTGAGTGACGTTGTACTTGGCAGTCGGCGGGCCGTTTGCTTCGATGGTCTCCCACAGGAAGTCGGCCACAGTATCTCGAGGGACAAGCACGAGTGCCTGGCGGATTGGTATGTGGTTAGCAGAGATCTAAAGAGGCTTTAGTGGTGATATGTGAGGTACGTACCGCATCACAGTAACCAGGAAGGAGTTTGGGCTTTCGGTGTTCGGTAGTCTTTTGTGTCCAGTCATTCTCGTCAACGGGAACAAACTTTGCGTAGGTTCGGCCCTGCAAGTCAACCAGATCCTCAATGACGTAGGAGGGAGACACTTGTTGAGGGTCGATGTCAGTGTCTTCATAGCCTCTGTCGAGCCGGCAAAGAAATAGTTCGAAGGGGATCGCTCGCGCGAGGCGATCCAGAGTCAGAGCCAATACCCGGTCATGCCTTGCCAAAGCCTCTGGAAGCGAATCCGCCTTCTTGTAGGTGTAGTCGAGCCGGTGGAAGAACTTGTTGGCAGTCCTGCAGCCCTTATCTTCGGATGTCCAGTATCGCAACAGTTGGCAAAGGTAGCGCACCTCGCCGTCCGCCAAACCTGCTACGAGAATAGAATCGGCCGGTGGTGGATTTTCCGGAGGCGGGGGAGGAGCATCGAAGGGGCTATCGACACGTGGACGCCAGGTCTCGGGATATGTGAGACCAGCCCAAGATAGCTGTTCACGTAGCTCTTTCCGAAGATCTTTGGGTATGTATGAAGTGTCGGAATCATACTCGGCTTCGGGATCGTCCATTTCCGGGGACTCGACGACCGCGGTGGTCTTGGACTTGGACTTGGCCTTGATGTTGGACTTTGTTGATTTTGGCTGGACAAGGCGTCCCGAGGTTGTACTTGATGTGGCTGAGGGCCTCGCTCTGTTGATATTTGCGCTCGGCTGGTCAGAGATGTTGACATTCTGTTCCTCGTCGTCGGGAGCAATTGATGTTTTCGAAGTTCCTGTCTCAGGGAGCTGCACATCGGTTTCGGCTTGCTCCTCCTCTTTCACGTCAGGTCGGGCGGCTTGTTTCGCGACCTTTCTGCCCTTGGGTTTGACTGGGGACCTTTTCTTTTTCGCAGGTTTCTCAGCAATCGCCATCGGCTGGATGTTATTCGGTGTCGCGTTGCTGCTTTGCTCGCCATTATTCTCGTTGCCGGCCATGGCGGCCATTCTCCGGGTTCGCACCATTCTCGATCATGGCTCTCTGGACTTTGGAGTCCAGACTAAACACCGTAGGAGCAAAATAAAAGAGCAAAACAAGCGATCAATTGAGGACAAAAGCCAAAACGAGCTTCCAATTCACTCCGCGGGGCACGATGCGTGCGGATAGCGAGCTTGACGCTTGATGACCGGCAGATTCCCAAAATTGCGTTTTGTTTGTGGGCAACCCAGGCCGTCACGTCACACTCGACGCGGGATTGGGCCTGTGGAGCGCTGATCCTGGATTGTTCCAGCGCTGTGGTGAGTGGAGTTCTCCACATCCTGGAGATTTCGCGTCACCAACCCAACATGGAGTTTACCGAACCCTAAAGTGCACTCCGCCGGCTGTACGGTAGCGGAAGGGTTAGGGTCGCTCCCTTTTTGTTTGTTTACTTTTCATCGGACACTCTGAGTTCTAAGCCAATACCAATGTAGTGCTGACCAGAAAACAAAAAAAGATGATCTTCTGAGGCTTACAGTCAAATTTCCGAGTTCATGTCATCTCTTTGATGGTTATGAACCTGTCGTTTTATATCACTGTAAGCTGCAGCCACTTTGCTCTTCCTTGTCACCTTATTCCCACGATCTTCAAAGATGGAACGGTTCGGACGATCTTTCCCAAGAGCGTTACCACGCTCAAACTGGATCGGCGAGGATAACGGCAATTGTTTCCTTCTTACATCCCATAGCTTTCCTAGTACGGATCGTCTGAATGGAGTTACGATGCGTTACAACCTGAGCAAAGGGGGACGAATAGGAAGCTGCCTGAAGCCGTACCAGACTTGAAGTTTTTTGGTTAGAGATGTTACTGATTTAGAACTCGGGCCGCTCGAGATCTAGATTGATATGTGAGGCAATATAGAGTATGAGATTTACCACTGACGGTTCACATAGACGTAACATGGATCTAACGTTATTCTTGACGCGAAACCGAACAGACCCTGCGGGCGTGGAGCACAACGTCATGCCTGGATATTGCTTCTATGCCGCCATACATCCAATTATGCAGCCCAAGCAGCTTGAGCCAACCTCGAAGCTTTGAGTCACATACAAGATGTATGTATGTGTCAGACCTCCCGAGGCTCAAGAGCAAGCCATTAGATGCTCAAATTCCATGCTTTTTCGACATGGGAAAATCCGGAGGCTCCCTTCTTCACGACAGATTTGAGACCTCGTCAACCTGTTCCTCCTCTCCAACCAGTTCTCGATAACATTTCGACACATCTTCACAATGATGTCTTCGCAAGATGAGACGTCTCCAAGCGCACAAGTGCAAGAAGAAACCAAGCCAGTAGCGCTTGTCCCTAAAACGGCTCCCTCATCACAAACCAACGAGAACAACACCAGCAGCGATGGCCCTGAATCCGACGATCCAGTCCCTCACCTCCACGCAAAGACCTTTTTGGCCGTCTTTGCCGTGTGCCTCATTTACATCGCCCAATTGATCAGTCTTGTGGGCGCCGGGGCTGTGCGTACCTACCTATCTCCTTCCTTCCCAAATCCCAAAAGCCCCACCTTCCTTCTCTTCCACCTTCCTGCATTCCCGGTTCCCACCTTCCTTTTTCAATCTTTTTTTGTTTTTTGTTTTCAATTTCCCTCCTTCCCTCCTTCCCTCCAGTCCTTCTCGAATTCATGATTCTCCATCTTCGCAAGATCCCAACTTCCCATTTTATGGCTTGACTCCATCCCTCGCAATCCTGACTGACATCGTTTACTTCTTACAGCAAGGCCAAACCATAGCCTCCCACTTCTCTTCCCCAACCCAATCAATCTGGTTCTCCGCCCCCATCACCATCCTCACTGTTGTCCTCGGCCCCATCACCTCTCAAGCGGCCGACTATTGGGGACGTAAGTGGTTTCTCGTCATCCCCACCTTCCTCGGCGGCGGGGCAGGGTCACTCATCGTTTCCCGCGCACCCTCCATGCCCGTCGCCATCTTGGGATTCGCCACCATCGGTCTCGGCTTCGGCTCGCAGCCTTTGCTGCACGTGGTCACCTCGGAAGTATTGCCTCGGAGATGGAGGGCGTGGGGCCAGGCGGCCGACATGGCGAGCAATACGTTAGGTGCGGCGGTGGGACTCTATGTAGGCGGTGCGTTGAACAGGACTGGGGATCCGAGAGGGGACGGGTTTAGGGTGTATTTTTTGCTGAACATGGCTGTCTATGTCGTGGCGGCGGGGTTGTGTTGGTGGGTGTATCATCCGCCCAAGAGGCTTTTGCAGAAGAGTTTGAGTACGAGGGAGAAACTGGCAAGATTGGACTGGGGAGGGTACTTCTTCCTGGCGGTTGGGTTGGTGCTCTTTTCCGTGGCACTGTCTTACTCCAGAAATCCGTTTGAGTGGAGGGATCCGCAGGTTTCGGCTACCTTTGCGGTTGGAATGCTGTTTGTGATTGGGTTGGTGTTGTATGAGACATGGATAAAGAAGGATGGGATGTTCCATCATAAACTGTTTACGGGTAATCGCAACTTTGCTGTGGCAATGTTTTGCGTGTTCTCCGAGGGCGTGGCGTTCTTTGCGGCTAACACGTACTTTGCTTTCCAGGTCAGCGTGCTGTACGAGTCGGATGCGCTGCAGGGTGGGGTGAGGTACAGTCTGATAATGATCATTGCTGCGGTCTTTGCTTGCTTGACAGGGTGGTATTGTGCAGCTACAAAGCGTGTGAAGTGGGCGACCTTTGCCGCTTTCGGGATGTTTATCGCCTTCTTTATATGCATGGCGACAACTACGAGAAAGACGGATATACCAACTTGGGGCTATACGGTTCTTTTGGGGAGCGCTTTGGGCACGACTTTGACCACGCTTGTCACAGTTGCGCAGTTGTCGACACCGCCGGAGCTCATCAGTGTTGCCAGCGGACTGATTATCAGTATTCGGTCGCTGGGGGGAACCGTTGGGTTGGCCGTATACAATGCGCTTTTTCACGATGTGATGAAGAACTTGGGGAACTATGTTGGAAAGGTTGTAGTGCCAAAGGGAATATCGCCCGATGATGTGGAGATGTTTGTCACAGCACTTGAAGCCCAAGATCAAAAGATGTTGGGGACAATATCTGGAGTAACGGCGGATATCATTGAAGCCGGTGCCATTGCTTTGCAAGACACGTTTGTTGTCGCGTTCAGGCACGTTTGGATTGCCGGTGCTTGCTTTGTTGCGCTGGCTGCCGTTGGTAGGGCGAGCAGAACCCCTTGGTTTACTCTCGAGTATCGTGCTGACACAACGCTCTAGTTTCTCTCCTCTTGTTTGACCCCAAAAAGGAGTTCAACATGCACATTGACGCATCTGTTGAGAAGGAGGAAGATTTGTATTCCGTCTGATATGGGGATTGTTTTACATTTGTTTCCCCAAGGGTGTTAGCAAGTTGAAAGTTTGATCCATGCTCTCAACACTGAAACAAGGCCGTGATCGAGCAGCTGGTACCTCTATACCAAAAGGAAGGAACATCATTCCCGCGGGTACATAAACTCCCGGTTACCAAAGCTTGATGAAGGGACTGAAGGGGCATATACGACCAGGCACCTAGTGTCCTAGTGAAAAGACAAAAGATTTGATCTTTATGGTTTTTCTTGCACAGACTACATGGTGGCCCATTTGTGTCTCATTATCTCCCGATGACTTATCTGTGCAAGACTCGCTGCGTCCTTGAACGCCTGTCAGAACCTTGTTCATGTGTTATCGCGAACAAATGACATGTTGGGGGAAGCCGACCCCGTCTTAATCTCGCTACGGTCAACGATCCAGAAGAACAAAGGGAAATCCCCGTCGGTGTACGACTATGTAGATGCCTGTCAAGTTCTGGCATCACGCAGCGAAACAAACAGAACTGGTACAACTCACCTTGAACCCTAACCCACGTCCAGCGGTGCGGTCCATACCGGCGTACCGGCGATGTGTGGAAACTTGGACGAGAGTGATGGCCGTCAATAGCAACGCCCGCAGTTCGGCTTACCCGACCAAAAGTCTCCCGAAAACGTCATCAAAGCTCTCGATTGGCAGGCTGATGACAATTTCTCACATCAGCAGAAGCGGCTGGGGGTAAGGCGTTTTCTAGCTAGTAGCGATGCTGTGTGAAGCAGATTCCGAGTTGGGGCTCGCCCGAACCTAACGGCAGCATGGCGTATCTAGCGTGCAAGTGAAAGACGTGGTGGTGGTGATGGGAAAAGGAATCATTGGCTGCAGGTCTCCAGTCATTGACCAATTTACACAAGGAGGTAATATTGAATCGCAGCCAAAATACTGTAGTAGGTACCTTTGGTGACTGGTGGCCTCCTGTCGGGCTTCTGACGGGTTCTTTCCATGTTCTCAGGGACGGAAGCTCCGAAACAACGATGGATGGAAACTATCGCTGCTAGTGAACATGCATACAGCCAAAGCAGATATCTTGGTTCACATGGACCAAAGCCTGAGCCTTGTACGTAGCGGTATAGATAAACACCGAAGTTGAGACGTATCTGTTGACTGCAACTTTGGTGCGGCAATCATGGCACCGGAACGGGTGTCATGTTACTTCGCGGCCCGGGTCTTGCTTGCCCTTTTGGGTGCTGCGATTGGTGCAGAAGGGCAGACGCGGCTATTGTCTTGTTTGTGAATTGGTGGCATTGCGTTCATTCTTTTATCCTTACGAGAAGCATGGTACAGACCAACTATGAAGCTTGGGACTGCCAATCTGGCGCGGAGTTTTCGAAGTGGCCACCGGCCCCCAAATCTGGTGAAGATCTGGAGGTTCGAGGGGCAAAGGAGGTCGGAATTGTTGTTGTACTGTTTCTGGTGGTGCGGTATCGCCATGTCTGTGGTACACGAAAAGTGCAAAGAAAGTGATGCCTAGAGGTAGTTGTATGACATGGCTGATGGCAGGGGGGATGTTGTATTAAGCGGGGAGAGGACGTTTGCCCCTGCTCTCTAGCTGAGGCAAGGGTTGTCGAGATCAGGTGGTTGTTACTGGGAAGGATCAAAGAACTGAAGCGTTAGGTTCACAGACGGGATGAGAACAAATTCCCGTCGGCATGGATGCCGCTAGATGGGATGGAAGGGAAGCCCAGGTCCTGCCGATACTTAAAGACTTATACAGGGGCACCTCATATGATGTTAGGGATTCACAGTGCACATCAAGTGGAAGCTGGAGAGCAGGAATCGTTAAAGTTTACTTACGCGGGCGCCCAACCCCAAATCGAATTCCTGATGCCAAGCCTGTAGTGCACTGCCTGACACAGCCCGCTCCCCGCCTTCCCGTTGGCACTTAGGTCCCTTCTACCTAATTTTTAGGTTTGTTCTTGACCCAGTTTTGGTCCATTTTTCTCCGCATTTTCGGGTCAAAAAAAAAAAAACAAAAAACACATCGCGATGATGATCATGTCCACCATTTCACCACTCTCAACGAGACATCACTCGACCTCACCAAATCCGACCCTCCCATACCGGCCCAGCCTCAAAGGCCAAAGCCACCATACCATATCTCGACATGCGCAAGGCATGCAATGAGAGCTGTTCAAAAAAGTCCGCCACAGAGACGATAACGACCCAGCCGTCGTCGAAGCGTTTCCCGCCGGTGGATCGCCATCCTTTTTCTCTTTCCGTCAGGCGTCCGCCAACAAGCCGTCTGCCAATTTGTCATTCACATTTCACCGCCAGCACCGACTGGATGCAGCAATGCAGGCTGGGTCACAGCAGAAGTGGAAGGACAATACTGTCGTCTTCTGCATTCAAACCTGGGCGAGAACAACATAACTTTCAAGAACCCCTTGCCTTGCTGGGCGGACGGTTCAGTTAGCACGCTGAAGTGTATGCCCGCACTGGGGACACTGCGTCTCTTTGTGTTCCCCTCGTGCTGGAACCCAATCAGAATGGTGCTGCCTTCGGGCCAAGCCTTTCCATGTCAGCTTTTGGCTCATCCTTTGATGAAACCTTCTTCACTTGTCGTTACTCCTTTGGGTAAGGTTGATCTCAGCCCATCAAGGCCACCTCTTTGGTCATGATCCTGGTCCGTCTTGGGTCCCGGGTCCAGTATCAACTGCACTCGTTTTCCAGCCATTGTTCTTACTGGCCCATCCTCTACACGCATTGGAATCCCGTCAGCTACCATATGATGTAAAAGCTTTGGGATTGCCTACGTGCAGGTTCTTGAACCTCTCCCTTTTATGTATCTCTTCTCATCGTCAACCTCTCCCCGTCCAGTCTCAAGATTTCCTCCCTCTCCCATTCCTGATTCCCATCATACCACTGGACTCACCATGGCAAGCAGTGCAGAGGTCATCTCTCAACTCATCGCATACTGGGGCTTCTCGTGCCCAAAGGATGGAAGCTTCTACATCTGTCCTGAAATGAAGCACGAGTTTCTCGGTTGCTGCACCGTCGACCCATGCACCGAGGAACGAAATGGTGTCTGCCCGGACGACGAACTCCAAGTTGCATCCTTCTCTTCCGCAAAATACAAACTTCTTCCGGGTCAATCATGCGACGTCTCAATTCAAGAAGCAGTATTCTACACATGCGCAAATGCTGCGCCTCCATTTATGGGTTGTTGCGCTGACAATCCCTGTAACGCTGGTTGTCCCAAGGATAAATTAAGACCGACGGTTTTGAATAAGTTGCCGGGTGAGGAATGGAAACGTGACTATATACTCAACCCTGCCGGCACCGGCATCAGCTATAACAGCACCAAGACCAAACCCGAGGCCCCCAGCAGCAGCAGTGCCGAGCCCGAACCCGAGCCCCCCAGCAGCAGCACTGGAGGACTATCCACTGGCGCCATTGCCGGCATCGCTGTAGGGGCTGTTATTGCAGTTCTCATCATTGTTGCTGGGATTCTGTGGAGGTGCGGATGGTTTCCTAAGAAGAAGAAGGAAGGGAACATACAGGAAGGGGATGTGCCCGGAGCAGCCATGTCTCAAATGGGCCCCATGACTCCCATGGGCCAGCAAGCATACCTACACCAAGGACATCAGGGATACGGACACGTCGATGAGAGCGGACGGTCAGTCATGAGCAGCCCAAGTACAGGCTACATGCGAGGTAAGAGCCAAGATTCTACTATCCTCTGTTCTTCACCGCCATCGCACTGACCAGACCGGCTAATGCTCAGTCTCCCAAAATGCAGACTCATATGTGAGTGGTCTCACTGCTACCGGCAGCCAGTATGGCCCTCTTTCTCCCGCCTTCTCCAAGGCAGGTTTTCAGAGCCAACACACGTCACCGAATCTTGGGCAAGAAGGCTTTGATCAAAAGTACGGCTACAATGCTTTCACAGGCTACCCGAACAACGGGCTGGGACTAGATACCGTTTCAGAATTACCTGTCACCGACCACCATTATGGCGCGCAGGAACTACCCGCGGGGAACCATCCCGGATTTGAGATGGACGCCGGCGCCGTTCAGCGTCCAGAGGAACAAAATAGGCCACAGCAGCATGTGGGCTACCAGGAGGGCGACCGGCAGGACGTTAACCAGGAGCAAGCTGCTCTGCATGGCGATGAGAGGAGGAATTGACCAGAAAAAAAACTAAAAAAATTGAAAAAGAGGGATGGGCAAACAAGAGGATGGAGTGGGAGCCATTGCCCAGAGAAGGAATAATACTATGGAAATTCAAGATACCACGGCGTCTCGGCGAACATAAAGGGCATCGGACGTTATATATGGATGCATATTACTCCCCCAAACCGGGGCCTTAATGCAGATGTCCAGGTATGTTTGTGATATCTGTGAGATACCTCTTTATCTTTTGGCAATCTGACCGTATATCATTTTCACTTCTTCTACAGCCTGCTTTCTACCATTCACCGTACTAATAGAGCTTTTTTACTGGGCCTTCAAGGTTTATCCATATCATGGATTGATATCAGACTTGTATCTACTATTGAAGAGCAGCCGCAAAGAATACGCGGCAACGCTTATCTTAAGACCTTCATGTCCTCTTTCCCCAATACAAGACATTTGGCCAATGACCACTTTGCCCGGTGCCCATGTCCCCGAATATCCTAGGAAAACGCCAGCAAGTCACATCACAAACACCTTGTCTTCACTCGCCCGTGGGTACCTTGACATAAACCCGGATGCAAATACGATCTTGAATCGCTACTTGGTATGATGCTATATCAAACGACCACTCTATTCCAAACATATGCAAGACCGTGGCCTAAATGCTTGCACCAGCACTTCCACCAACGGCCCAGTGAAGAAGTAGAACTATATACAGATATCATGGGCCTTTCGCTCCCAGCCTAGTGTGCTATCACCGACCGAAAGCGCGACTGCCCCAGTTGAAGTTATTCACAAGAAGATTAATTTCCCTTTCCTCCATTCCATCCCCTCTTCCAGGCCAAGTCCCTGATCATGACCCTCTTCTCAATTTTTGCTCCTCACTCTAGATCCCACTTACAAACACTGCGAGTAATAGTCGTTGCCAACCTTGCAAGTCGACCCGCTAGCGCAGCTCGTGCACCCGCTGTATCCAATGCCACCGCACTGTCCGTACTTGGCCACCGTGCAGCCCGAAGGGGTGGTGGGCTGGCTGCCTGAAGAGGCTGACGAAGTGCTGCTGCTCTTGGTCGTGGCGACGACAGTCGAAGTCTTGAGGGTGGTCGCGACAACGGTCGAAGTCGGGAGGATAGAAGTGGTCGGCTGGGATGAGGGGGTAGAGCCGGAGCCGGAGCCGGAGCCGGAACCACTGCAGGTGAATACCTCGGGGCCAGGGACGGTGTAGTTGTTGAAGTTGGAGTAGATCTGTTCAAGTTTGTTAGTAGAGGTACTTAGAGGTAAGTACAGCTGATAGGCGAGGAGGGGCTGGGGTTGAATCGGATCATAGTGGCAGGACAATGGACTTCCATCGAAGTGGAAGATTTCTAGGCAAGAACCCCACCAGAAGGATAAGGTAGGCAGGAGCGACCTGGTGATCTGGGGGGAAAAAAATAGGAGAGAAAGAACTCACGTTGACGGTGTAGCCAGGATCGGTCTCCTTGAAGGCTCCAGGGATGGAGACAGTGGCGGGGGAGGCGCTACCACCGCCCGTCACGGAGATGTGAGCGCAGGAGAGGTAGAACTGGGGAACACCTGCGGGCCAGGGGCTGTTGTTGAAGGACGATTTCGTTAGCTCATCTGTGTCCTTTCTTGTTCCTCGATCACGGCACGGCACGGCACGGCAATGGTTCAACTTACTTGTGGATACCAATCTGCTGAATACGCAAAAGGTAATCGCCCGAGGGGATGCACGAAGGGATCGTGAAAGTGTAAGTATCGGACAAAGTCCATTCACCACCGGGGAAGGTAGCGCCCCAGTCCTTGATCTTGAACCAACCGCCCGAGCCATCGTAGCTGGAAAGGGAACCGTCGGCCTTGGAGAGGTAGACGGAAGTGGGACCCTGGTGGTAGACGGCCGTGTCGGTCTTGAAGGTGACCTGGGAGCCGGCAGCAACGGAGAGGGTTTCGACACCGTCAGCGCTGGCGCCGACGTTGCACACAAGGTCTTTGGAAGTCAAGTCGGTCACGGGCGAGTTGTAGTTGGTGTGCTTGCGGATGTACTTCCAAACCGGGTTGACCGAGGTCCCGGCGCCGACTTGCTGGAAGATGTAGTGGGCCGAGGCCTCGCTGGCGGCGAGAGAAAGGGCGGCAGCGACTGAAAGCTTCATGATGGGCTATTGGTGTAAAGTGATGTCGGGTAGTTGAAGCTGCGATTTGACCGTACTAGCAGGAAGATCCGAAGTCTGGTGTCTTGGGGCTGAAGGCTTGAGGGGAGGAGAGGTAAAGGGAACAAGAGCTGGCAGAGTGCGTCCCGGATAGATATATACCACTTGACCCAAAGACCATGATCCGTCCTTGAACACACCATCTACCCACCATCCGAACTTGAACACATCGATCCCAAACCTGATAATCTGTGATATTGGAGGATGGGAAGCCCCCACCTCGACGGCGACACCATCCCAGAATTTGGCACCAACGTTGCATGGGGCGACAAACAGCGGCCCGGTAACCGGAGTCACGGTGTCTGCAGGCCGTACTTGGACCTCGGTGGGCAAAGACTTGGTGTTTCTGTCAAATCCAGTCATGTTCAGTGGAAGTGGTTCCGGTTCCCGTTACGGACATCGACCTCCGCCATTCCCAAAGCGGTTCTAAATCGTGGTTATGCGGACCAATGGGCATTCAGGGGGTTAATTAAGGGCCATGCGAACAGCTTCCATGCACTCCACAACCCGATTACAAACTCGAAGAGCTAAGAGCGTGCTTGAGCTTAGCGCCGAATTGTTTTGGTGATCAGTGTCACCTTCTTGGCATCTATCATGGGTCTCGGAACGTGGACCTCCTCGTCTACCTCTACCGACACTAGGGCCTGGGCGGTGATCGGAACCACGGGACCGCAGCTAGGTCGAAAACTCCACATGTTTCATCAGCATCCCTCCCCGGCGGCACAATGTTTCAAGAAGGCAACCAATGTCCATGCTTGACGTCAAACGGCCTTTCACTTTGCTGCATCCATAACCTGGGCGATGGTCGGTGCATGGTGGTTTGCAATCTCAATCTTGTCAAGCAATGGCCCTGTCTGTATTGAGGAAGCATTCCACTTCTTGGGAATTGCGACGGATGAGCCGCTTATGCGTGGGCAAGAATGCGTAAAGGGGTGGAAGGAAGATAGTCCAATCCGTTGATATGAGTTCCCTTGTATTGAAGGTCATTGTCTACCTACCTAGGTACTAGCATCTTGAACACACACAATATTGTCGTATCTCGTTCTCCGAATTTCCAGTCAGGTATGCAGAAACTCTTTAGTCGTTCGTCTCCAGAATACCTCTTGCGGGCTTCCACTCAAAGTGGTGGTCACCCGTCACCGGCTTACCCGGCTCAGCAGTTTTTAGGTCAAACATGTGAGCCCCGAAGTAGTCCAACTCGGCCTCCTGGAATTGGGTGGGTAGTTCAGTCGAACCCGAGTACTTGTAGTATTCAAGACTGGTACTCAGCGCTCCAGCATGTAGATCAAACTCGATAGCCTTCAGTACAACCCTCTTGAGCGACGGGTACGTCTTTGCGAGCTCGCCAGCAATCGTTTGGTGTCCTAGGAGATCATCGTTGTCGTGCTCTCTCGAGCGATACACAGTCTCGAGCAAATCAACAACTCCGTCGCTTCGAATAATACATCCATTGCGCCAGAGCTGCAGTACATCAGCAAAGTCGAGCTTCCAGTCGTTTTCCTCGTTCGCCTTGGAAAGGACGTGCAGGCCCTGGATGAAGCATATGAGGAAGGAGGCGTAGACGGCATTGTACAAGTCTTCCAGGAACTTGGCCTTATCGACACCCTCGATTTGAGCGGGCTTCACCCCCTTTCCATCCAGCGCCTTGTTGACTGTCTCTCTCCTCGCTGCATCTGCCGAAGCTACCCTGAAAAGGTGCGAGACGGCAATGGTTGGATCTGGCACATGGAGTCTGGTACCCTCCTGGACCGCCCACGTTCCCGTACCCTCGGAGTTGTCTACATCCTGAACGACCTTGTCACGCACGTTGGCTAGCACATAGTTGCCCTTCACATCCTTGGTCCGACAGATATCGGCACCAATGTCAATCAAGAAGTTGTCCCTTAATGGCCTTTCCTTGTCACCGTTCCACTTCTCGAACACGGTGCCGATCTCTTCGTAGTCCATGCCCAAGCCGATGTTCATGATGGCCCAGGCTTCACAGAGGGCAGTCATCATTCCGTGCTCAATGCCGTTATGGATCATCTTGACGTAGTGCCCGCACCCGCCCGGCCCAAGTTTGGCCACGCATGGCTGTCCCTTTTTGTCTTTGGACGCAATTTTCTGAAGGAAGGGGAACACCTTATCGAGGGCCTCCTTGCTGCCACCGGGGGAGATGGAAGGACCATGACGAGCGGACTGGTAGCCCCCAGAGACGCCCATTCCAATGTAATGGATTCCCTTTGGCTCAAGGCGGGCCTGTCGTCTCTCGGTCGCCTTCCAGTGCTCGTTGGAGGCGTCCATAATGATGTCGCCTGGCTTGAGGTAGGGTTCGAGGGCATCGATGCTGTCGTCGGCGGGGCCGCCATGGGGGATGCTGAACATGAAGACCTTGGGCTTATCACCGTCCTCTAGAGCCTCGCATAAAGACTTGTGGTCGTCGTGGTAGGTGATCTTGTCTTCGTGCTTGCTTTCTTTGGCGTGGGATTGGAGGGCTTCGATGTTCTTCTTGGAAGGGTCGTAGTAGTGCGTGTGGATGCCATACTCGGCGAACAGAAGAGACATCATGCCGCCCATGCTGCCGGTTCCAATCATTCCAATCTGAAAACGCCATGATCATCAGCTAAGCCGCATCTGTCGAGTGTCTCGGGAGCATCCGTACTTTTTCAACGTCCATTTTTGGTCCAATGTTGCCGGGGTTAGGGTCTCGCGTGGGGTTGCAGGGACAATTGGTGCTGTTGCAATCTCCTTCAACGGAACCTGGAATCGTGTCGGTAAAGTTGTTGGATGAAAGACGATATGGCTCTTGTCTTATCTTTTAATGTCATTAATGCAAATGCTCTTCGTTTCAAGTGAGAACCCTCCATTCTGTAGTTGCGTCTCTCTTGAGAGAAGCGGTTGTTGTCGGTGTTGTGGGGCATCGACAACCTGATATAATGTGGGACGAACCGCCTGGGGTGACAATCGTTGACATCATCGACAGCCAGCAAGGTGCCCACCGAGCCGTCAAAACAACACAAACAACACCTCAAAAACCACTCCAACAACAAATCACATAAGTTCCTACCGTACCTCGATTATCAATCTGTGCGTCATTTTCGATCCCAAAGTGTCCATACAGCAAGCACAATGCCGTTCGCTCTCGCCTCCTGCTCCATCGGCCTTCCCAAACACACGCTCCACCAAAAGATCGAAGCCATCCGTCACGCCGGCTTCGACGGCATCGAGCTCTCCTTCCCCGACCTCCAGTCATACGCCAACCTGCACTTCGGCCGCGACATTGCCGAAGACGACTACGACACCCTCTGCGAGGCCGGGCAAGCAGTTCGAACCCTCGTCGAGCGCCACAACCTCAAGATCTTCGTCCTACAGCCCTTCTCCAACTTCGAAGGATGGCCCGAGGGCAGCAAGAAGCGTGAGGACGCCTTTGCGCGTGCAAGAGGATGGATAAGAATTATGGAAGCGGTGGGGACGGACATGCTCCAGGTTGGCTCCTCCGATTCTGAGGGCATCGCCACCGATCCCGAGCGGGTGGCAGCCGATCTTCGAGAGTTGGCGGACATGCTGGCCGAGAAGGGGTTCAAGCTTGCGTACGAGAACTGGTGCTGGTCCACGCACGCCCCAAAATGGTCGGATGTTTGGAACATCGTGCAAAAGGTGAACAGGCCCAACGTCGGACTGTGCCTTGATACGTTCCAGTCCGCTGGTGGGGAGTGGGGAGATCCTACAACTGAGTCTGGCAGGATCGAGACGCCGGCCATCACGGAGATGGAGCTGTCTGTCAGATACAGAGCCAGCTTGAAGGAGTTGGCGGAAACAGTGCCGGCCGACAAGATCTTCTTCTTCCAGATCAGCGATGCGTACAAGGTCCAGCCACCGTTGGATGACAAGCCCGATCCGGAGTCGGGGCTGCGGCCGAGGGGATGTTGGAGTCACGACTATCGTCCGCTTCCCTACGATGGCGGTTACCTCCCCATTGAGCAGTTTGCCAAAGCAGTGCTGGACACGGGCTTCAAGGGATGGTTCAGCGTGGAAGTGTTTGACGGGAAGTTTGAGGAGAAGTTTGGCCAGGATTTGAATAAGTATGCTCAGAAGGCGATGGATTCCTGCAAGGAGTTACTCTCAAAAGCGAAGGAAAAGGTGACCCAGTGAATGTCATGAAGACAACTACGGCACTTCTTACCTTACAGGACACCCCCCGATTAGACACAGCGAATCTTGTTAGCCATTATTCTCTCTCTTTCACTACTTCTCTTCTTTATCTCGTTCTTTGCTTCTGTTTCCTTGGCTATCTGGGTGATGCAGCATCGTTAAGGTATCTGACAACAATCAGGCCGCAAAAGCGTGTTGACTTTGACGATAAGCCGATTGTCAATAGTACGCTAACCCATGCTTCCTTGATGGGCGATCCGGAATCCTCATGAGGTGAAGCTTCTTCACTGCGCTCAGTCTTTTCCTGAGCCTCTTTCTTAGGAGCCTCGGTGCTGGCAGCGGACTCCTACTGCATCGTCCCCTCCTCCTTTTTACCACCGTCCTCCTCTTTCTCCGTCATCAAATCACTTCCATGTAGAGAGATGTTGCTGTCATCCTCGTCAAACGCATGACTAGCCTCCTCCTCCATCCACGCCCCCAACGCGCCACTCCAGGGCAATTCATCCTTCACCTTCTTTCCGGGGACATTCTCCTCTGAGCACTCCTCCAAGTATATATCCTCACCCGTCCACTTCAACTGCTCCATGAAATCCTCAAGTTCTTGCGTACACTCAGGGTTATTCTTCTTCGTCTGCTCTCCATGCGCCCGCACGCGTTCCTCGCAACGTTCCAGGCACCACTCCATTGTGGCCACCTTCTCCTTGAAGGAACGGAAGTGCGTGACCACTATCTCCAACATATAGTGTTTGTCAACCATGAAATCCAGTTTCATGCGTGAAAAGTACTTGATGGTGGTGCGCATATCGTGAGCTTCCTTCGCTAGCTCCTTGGCACGGTCAAACAGCCGCTTCATCTCCAAACTGTGACTCTCGCCATTCTCCTTGTAAGACTTCATCCACAGCTTACATCCCACGTGGAGGTTCGACAGCTGGTTTGTCGAGAGCTTCTTAATATCCAGGGGTTGCGCATGGCTGACAGGCCGGGAGCCCTCTTTGGCCAGGCGCTCTCGGAGTTCGATGAAGCGCAAGTACGGAGAAACATTACCCCAACGGGGCCAGAGCGTGGCGGCTTCCAGGGAAACGTAATGAGGGTTGGCCACTGTCAAGTCAAAAATGGTCAGGCACAACTGAAGGGACTTCTGTGAAGCGCTTGCCTCAATTTGATCTCAGGTCGGACTTACTTTGCGCCTCCCAAACACCGATGCGGCCGGCTTCAACCAATAGCTCAGCTTGCTGGTAAATGGGGTAGTTGCTACTGCCATCGATGATCTCCTTGTACACGTCCTTCACCATCTTCTCGGGTCCATCGTAGATGCCCTTCTCCCGCAGGACCCCCTCAGTTTTCTCTTGCGTTCTCTTAAGCTTGATCTTGGAGATGTCACGCAAGTGCTCGCGAATCTGCTGGCTCGAGGTAGTCACGCACACGAAAATGCCATCCTTCTTGACCTCCATCTTGGCCTGTGTCTTCTTCGTCACGACAAAGGGAAGTTCGTGTCCTGAAGTTGAGCTTGAGTTACAGGCGCGCCCGATGAGAGCGCTTTTTTGAAGTGAGTGTTAGGAACATACTTCATGAACAGAAGGTGTGTTGGTTGTCAACTTCTTCATACCTTGAAATCTTCGATGGCGCTCCTTTTGAAGTTGAGTCTGAGCTGGGCCCGATGAGAGCAGCTTTGTGGGGTGAGTACTAGGAGATTCTTGAAGAGAAGGTGTGTTGGATGTTGACGTGTTCATACCTTGAAATCTTCGATGGCGCCGCGCCCCTGAAAAGTGAAGGGAAGTGTTGTGCCAACCCACAATAGGGGCAGGAAATCCGGGCCCTTGATGGGGGGTATGAACGAAAGACGCGGTCGCAAATCGTTTCAGTTTTCTCTGGTGACCTTGAAGGAAGGTCGTACTGAAAGGGAGAACTGTAACAAAGTTGGCTGTTCTGATGATCAAGAAGCGACGACAAAGAAAAGGTGACCATGGGGTGGGAGGTGTTGCTTCTCGGTGGGTGAAGGAGGGGAAGGATGTGAAGGAAGGAAATTCTTTCCTTGTGGTCGAGGTTTCTGGGTCAACCCAAAGCTGTGGCTGGGGTAGGGCTTTTGCCAGCTGTAAAGCAATGACGACGGGACTGACAGCGGAAGGAAGACAATCGGATGAATGGGGGTTGACCAGTACTCGCTCTTGAGAACTTTCTACCCGTTTACAGCGTATGACGACTTGCGACACGCTGCCTGTATGTGGGTGTGTTGTAAGATACCGGCCTGATTTATCCTTCTCATACCCATTGGCCACATCACATTTGACCCCTTGTGGACATCCTCGTCATGGACATCGTCTTCAGCAATATGTCAACTTCCACTCATCAAGGACGCAGGTATTAGGCCACCTGACGAACTTCTACTGTCTCGAAGACAAAATCAAATTGTCGCAACTTATCTCAGGTTCGCGTACGGTTTGCATCTCTTCCCCCTATAGGTGGGTGACTCCATCTGCAACAAAGGTCTGAGGCAGTACCAGATGACCAGACCAGCCGACAAACAATGAGTACCTGCTACATGTTTTTTCTCATCTTCGCAAGGGGAAAAAAAAAACCTCTCTGTCTGGCGGATCCAAGGCGTCTTTACCTTCATTTTCTCCATGACTTTGTGCCTGATCAAGTCCATATGGCCTTTGTCGTTCTGCTTAGCGGCCTGAATGCTCGTCCTCGCGTTTCCCAACCAAATTATTTTCTCATCATCCTAGCGGGATTCTGGTACCTCGAGGCGGCTGGTTGCAGTCGTGGTATGTGTGTACTTCGCGGTAGAAGCAGGAGTCGGAATTGAGAGGTCGATGGCGTGTAAGGCCAGACGCTAAGGATCTGGGTGGACTAGTTTCCAATTCAGGTATTTGCTTCAACTCTATCTTCACCTCAAAATTGTCCCCTACCCCAGTCATCGCTCTTCTCTAGGTAAGTGTGCCTTTATTTAGCTGGAAAGTCGGCATTCCTCCCGGGTCTTCTCTTCTGCTACCAGATCAATCCAGCTGTCATTCTGTTATTGTTGGTTTCAACCATGATCTCAGCTCTCGAGTTTCCAGTCTCGAGGTGATTTGAAGATTACCTCTAAGATGGATTGTATGTGGTTGAGACTTCCAGTGATGTGTGCGTTAGAGGTGACTGAATTTTTGCAGCTACGAAGAAGCATTTCCCGCCGCTCTTTTTCACCCTTCGTTCCTTCTTTTCTTCATCTCATTCCGTTCAGTACCTCTCGTGAAGCAGCGACAATGGAACTTAACTCTAGAAGTTGGAAGTCGACAGACATCATCCAACACCTAGACTTTCAATCCATTTCCACACCCAAGACTGCTGGAAAGGGCAAGAAGAGGTAAAAGTCGAACGGAGAAGTGCCTGCCGCCAAACTTCCTGACGCCAGGGGCAAGAAAACGCTCTTTCTCTTCGTCTTTTTCTACCACCCAGTGATGTACTACTTATCTGGAATCAAAGAGCCCCTAGCATGCAAGGCGAGTGACGTCTCTCGAACCTTCCCTGTACTTCTCATGCGACGCTTGTTCATTCTGTGAACCTGTAACCTTCCACCACTGTGTTTTTATTAGCTTGTTCTTCCACCTAATCATTTTTCTCGCTTTTGACAATGCGCAGGATGTTCTGCAGTGTATGGTCATCCCTTTGTATCAATAATTTCTCCATTCTCTTCGATTAGCCGACAAATCCCATAACTCGACCAGTCTTGCAGAATAACTACTTTATACCTCTAGCTTTAATAAGGTAGGGTATATGATACTTCCAATCACCCAGCTGCGTAATTCCTTTCTTGTAGCTCCAATTGCTAACTTCTTCTCCTTTGTATTACAAACCACAGCCAAAACCTCTACCCGAACTGTGGGACCTAGTCCTACCTATAAGCTTCTCGATGTAAACAGAACTGGTGCCTTACCTCTACCAAGAAGCACTGTCACCAGTCGCCATCGCCAACAGTGGACTACAAAATACACTTCTCGGGACTCAGAGCAGACGACTCCATCGGTATACCCTCGAAGTAGAAGCGGAAGCATAACAACCTACACCAACTCGGTAAAGCGCTTCCTTACATCTCTCGCAAGGATTCACCCGTTGTTAGGGGCTACAATCCCTCAATAAGACGGGCCGTAATAGGAAAGAGTTCGAATACGTCGATGAAAAGGCTGTCCAACGATCACGCAGTCCCATAGCAGCGGGGTCATGTCTACCATGAACGACGGATCAGCGTCCAAGGATAAGCAGCCCGGCAAGCTTGAAGCAAATCATGGTCATCTGGAAGCAGAACTGACTACAAGCCAAGCTTACTCCTGCCTAATTGCAGACAACCAGCGACTGGAAGCCAAGATTCAGGAGTTATTGAGTGAACTCTCTAAGAAGACACAGTACATCGATAGGCAGAAAGACTCGTTGGCAAAGAGTGCGACTAAAGCTTTTGAATACAAAAGGCTAGCCACTACCTGTCAAAGAAAGGAAGCCGCAGAAGCAAAGGATCGCCATCTCAAACAGCAAGGAAGTGCAACAATCAGAATTGAGGGGTTCAAGCCGATAAATAGTCGAGACCAGTCAGAGAACCACATGCAGGCTCCTCAAAAGCAGCAAGCTGAAGCTCACAAAACTAATGAGCTGGAGCGGGAGTGCAACAATCTGAAGAGACAGCTAGTAGAGGTTGAGAAGAATTGGGCTACTGAGCGACAAGCCGCAACGGAGAGGGTTGCAAAGCTGGAGGCCAAGTACAAATTCTTGAGAGAAGATAACAAGCAAACAGAGAACAATCACCGTGATGCATTGGACAAATGTAAGATATGGAAAGATTGCTATCATGAGCAGCTTGAAAAGAACAAGGTACTGCAAGAAAAGCACGACCAGTCGGAGGACCAACTGAACATTGCTAAACACGAACTAAACACAAAAGATGAGGAAGCCCGCATCGCCAACTCGGACAGAGAGGCTGCTACCAACAAACTCAAAGAGCTCGAAAGAGAATGCAAACAGCTAAAGGAACAGCTGACTGTCGTCCAAAATGAACGCAATTATGAGCAACAGGCCGCAACCAACAAAGTCAGCGAGATGTCAAAGGAGTGTGGTCGGTTGAAGAAACAGATCATTGCGATACAGAGCGAGTCGGCCGCAAAAGTCGAAGAAGCCCTTAATGCCCAGAGAGATTCCTCAACTCGGACGGTTGCCAAAATTGAGGAAGAACGTAAAAAGCTGAAAGAACAGGTGGCCACTACTCAAGAACAGTTAGCCACCCAGGCCAAGAAAGCTCTAGAGGCCGAAGTTAAAGAGAAAGATGCCACCAAGAGAGTTACAGAACTTGAAGAAGGGTGCAAAGCGTTGGAGAAGCAGTTATCAACTTGTGAAACCCGGCTAGATGAGGAAGCCGCAGACAAAGCGGCTGTTACCGTCACCTTGGAGCAAGTGACAAAACGAAAAGCAGAGCTCGAGGAAGAGTGTAATCGGCTCAGGGAAAAAATGACTGCTGACACGAAGAATGCTTCCGACCAAATTTCTGAGCTCAAGAAGGAATGCCACATCGACAAGGAGCAGGCCGCTAAGTTTGAACAGAAATTTCTCGAATACCAAAACCAAGCTGCCACCGTTGAATGCCAACTAGAGGCAGCTATTACCTCAGGGGAACGAAGTCGGGAACAGCTAGCAAGAACTGAGAGACAGCTGGCCATCAAGACCGAAGAAGCTCAGGAGGTCAACGCCAAACTACAGAATGCCGGTACAAGAATCAACGAACTTGAAAAAGCACAAAAATCTATCGAAAAAGAGATCTCCACTCTTAAAGGGCTGTTGAGCTTAAAAACAAGCGCCGAAAAATATCGTACTGCCGAACTGGAGCAAGCATCCATGCGAGTGAGGGAACTGCAACAACAAAATAACCATCTCCGCAGGGAACAGATTCAAACTGCTGCCGCAAAAGCACAAGCGATCGACCAGAGTACGAAGCTCAAGGAGGAATGCGACCGTTACCAAGTGCAGGTCAAGAATCTCGAAGAAAAACATCGCCGCTACGGTGAGGAGGTCACCAGACTTGAACAGGAATGCCTCGGTCACCAGAAGCGTATCTCCACCCTTGAAAGTCAACTGCAAGTAGCTGTGGAATTAGATAACCGAAGCCGCACAGCCGTAAAACTGGTGGAGGAGTTATCACAAAAGATTACTGCGCTCAAGGAGGAATGCCGTCAATACGCTCTTACTGAGACCAACGAAAGTGACCTGGCGGTAGTAACCACGAGGCTCGACGCAACGGGGGAGTTGGCAGCTCTTCGAGACGCTGTCAACAATGGCTTGAGCAGAAAGACTCAGGCAGTCAGTATGACTTGTAGGGTTATCCGGATCAGCTTTGAAGGGCAGTCGAATGCGAGCACAGGCGTGTTCTCAGCAATTCCGATGCTTTTACACACTGTTTCCGAGCTGGATAATGCTGTTAAGGAAGTTATAGGTCGGTTGGCGTGCTTACCTACAAATTGAAGGACTATGGGGTAACTACTAGAGGCCTTGATGCGGTAGAATGAGGGAGTTTCCACCTTGTAAGAAGTCCCGCTATACTATAATAATATAAAGGTAAATGCAGTGTAGGTAGAGGTAGGAATGGAACTTGGAAAGACTACCTCTGAAACGTTTTGTCTTTATCGTGTAGAGGTATGTGAGACTTTTCGCCTTTTATACCTCTATAGTACATACATTTTACCTAGAGGTAGGTAAGGTACCTAGGTAGAGGTAGGTAGGTAGAGGTAGGCTCAAGATAGGAGCAATATCATCTGCCACATTCGAGAAAGTTGTCCTTACTACCTAAGAAGGTAAGGAGAAGAAAACAACTTTGTTCAACACTTTTTAGAAAGAAAAAACCTACCTCTTCCAATGTAAGGTAGCTGGAGTAGACTGGAATTAGTTGAGTGGTATATTACTTGAAATCACCTGGATGAGTCTGAATTCAGCATGCTTTGAACTAGGAAACGCTTCTAACACCTATCAGAAGGTCTATTACCAAAGACGAAAGGCCTCAACTAGTACGACTATAGGTACCTAGAGGTATGTACAGGAGAGGCAGCCTAGAAGTACTCCGCTCAGATATTGTAAGGATCCTCCCACAACCATTCATCAGCTCCCACTCCCACGTTGAAAGCCTGGCCACCCTGACCCACGTTCTCCTTAAATTTCTTCACAACTTGCTTTAAATCCTCCAACATGCTTGCGAGCAGGTCGCTCGCCGCCGGCACACTGCCCTCCTTTACCAGCTCACGAACCACTTTTCCCACGCGACTCACTTGCTTGGCCTTGGTAAGTATGGCCACGAGGCCCTTCTCCATGCCCTCTTCCTTGGCTTCCAGCGCGCGGCCCTTCTCCTCGACTTCTCTGGTACGACGCGCAAGGTTCTGGCTTCTGACGTGGAGCTGACCCGTCTCCAAGTTGCGACGATTGACGAGGTCGCTCAGCCGGCGGCACTCAAGCTCGAGCTCGGCATATGTCATCTTGTCGGATCCAGAGCTTTCTTCGTCGCCGATCTCGCCCTCATCGTGAACCTGGATCTCTTCTGTCTCCTTGATCTTGTGCACTCGCGTGCTTTGTTGTGCCTCGACTTTGGCGAGGGTCTCGTCGATTGATGCGAACTTGAGCATCGGCGTTGTGACCTGCCCCTGGTCTTTGACTTTCTTGTTGAGCAGTTGCTCGTTCTGGGCCTCAAGGTTTGTGATCTTGTTGGAGAGTTTGACCTTCTCCGCAGCACTGTCGTCTTTGAACTTCTTCAGTTCAGCTGCTAGGACATTTTGATGCGCAATCTCCGCCTTCAGCTGGGCGGCACTTTCCTCAGTGACCTGCCTCAGCTTGGCTTCCAAAGTCGCGACCTTGCTCGCCATCGTCTGCTCCGTGATTTCCTTGGCAATCTCGGCTTGCTTGACCTCTTCCTTCAGTCCATTGATGACTTCGTTGTATGCGGTCGCAACCGCATTTTTCTCAGCCAAGGCCTGTTCATGCCCCTCGATTTCCTCGTGCAACCTGTCGATATTTCTTTTGAGGTGCCGATTCTCGTTCTCAAGGGCAGTCAAACGGCGCCTAAGTTCCTCAGCAGTGTAGCCCGAATCGTCTGGGCAAACTGAGAATAATGTCAGGTGAGCTATCAGCAACTATTCAAACCTCTTTTGTGTTTCCTTGGTGTCTGTTTACGGACATGGAGCCACTTACTGTACTTATGCCAAATCTGGCAATCCACAAAGAAGTCTTGAAAGTCGTTCGCGTAGGTCGGGTGAATTGCACCAAAGCACTGGACACGTGCAGGCGCAATCGACCTCGCCCACCATCTCTTCATGGACTCCATTTCTAGCTGAAGCTCTACTCTTGACACATCCGGGTGACGTAAACGAACGTGTCGGAATATTCCCACTAGATTCGGCACGTACACCCTCGAGGGTCCGTGAACATGCGGCGACAGTTGCGGTTGCTGTACCGCCGAATACGGCGGAGGAGGAACAGGGGGAGAAGGAGCCTCGTCTGACATCGTGATTTCCCTTGTTTGGTCGTTGCTGATCACTGACGAAAATGAGGAAGAAGATGATGAAGATAGAAGGGGGAAGGAGAAGTGTACGGTCAAGATGAGAGTGTGAGCTTGAAGGAAACCGAGCTTGGCTCTTGAAAAGAGAAAAGAAGTGAAAAAGGCACTAACGGGAGGGTCATTAAAAGTACCCCGCGGCAGATAGCACGCAGACTATTGCGGCCTAAAACCTCGTCCTCGTCTGAAGTATGAAACGCGTGAGTTGAGATAAGGGGGCACTTTGGAGAGAGCATCGTTAGCTCAAGCTCTGGATTAACGTTTGGTACAAACTCTTGCCAAGTAATGGCACACAATATGCAGTCCAGTATCGCTATTCTCGAGCCGAACCATCCATAGAACACTCCTGTCTATTGTAAGGGAATCCATGTATATCAAGATGGGTTTCCGTCTGGTGATTGCACATGGATTGCCTATCCCACAGTGAATGCAAGCTCAACGGGTCAATACATGTAGCCCATTGTCTAAACTATGCGAGTCCTGAGCCAAGATATTTGTTTGCTACTCTCAATGCTCTTGGTCGCTAAAGGGATGTATGTCCTGATCTTGCGAGATCCACATGAAAGAGACCACAACTTGTGAGGTTAAGGCTCCTTCCTGCTTGAAGTGCAGATCTATGTACCTAGGTACCTAGCTGTCATGTCACATACAGGGGCTTGGGCTACCGTGTGCTTGTAACAAGAAGACGAACTCGTCCGCTCTATTTGCTCGCCACATAGCCGCCGTGCCATCTGCCTGTCACCAGGAGCAGCTACTGGATCATATCTCTTATGACTCGGAAGTTCATCCGATCAAGGTGTTATCAAACGTAATCCATGGCATATTGCCTGTCTGTTGATGCGTTTTGTGTGTAAATAAAGACCTGGTGCAGGCGCTGGGTATGATGACCCTCGGCCAGGTATCTTGCGTTGCTCAGGCTAGAGCGAGTGTAATTGTGCCTGGGGCAATGAATAACAGGGTAACATAGGGTACCTACCTTTAGGTACAGTACCTGAACCGTAGAGATTCTTACCTCTGCCGTTTGAATTTAGAGGTAGTGTCTCTGAATCGTACCCTACCTGCTGCCTGACGGTAGCCCTCCTTCAATTCCTTACCGTACCCCTTCTTGTGGTTTTACCGTGGGTCTGTGGCTGTCACCGGCTGTCCAAGTTTACTGCCGGCCCTTCTTCAAGTTCATGCCAGTGCCCCCCACCCTGCGCCTTGGTATAGAATTTCCCCTTCTCCCCCTCCATCCACGTATCTCTTTTCCTCTCTCTCCTAATTTTTCCAATACGTACCTACATCACACTTACAAGCAAGCGTTGTCGCTTTCTGGCCTTCCCCGGTGCATCCAAAGCCCTTTGTCACTTCCTTCTACCGCCGCAAGCAAACCACGATGCCGATCCGTCCCCCTGGTAACCCTCACCCGGTCAGCGAGCCGTAAGTCAGCCCACATCACCTTGAATCTCAGTGACTCAAGCACTTCGTCCCCGCTCACGTTGTTTCCTTGCTTGTAGGACCCTTCGCTCGGTCTTTTGGGACCTTAACCATCTGGCCATGGGCCACTGGGGGTAAGTCGACATGATTCATTCCAACACCTAGCTCTAGTATCTGAAGCTATCTCGTCTTCGTGCTGCTAATCATCAGTCTCACAGGACCGGATATGAATACCTCCACACCTTTGACCATGCATTCCAGACCTGGTGTTGGCAGGCCGGCATCGACCCCGATACTCCGTTTCGCGCCAACGGCAGGATCTTGCCCATCGTTCCGCTGGATAGGTACGTGGCCAATCCATGTCAACATTTGCTGAACACAAAGTGATATACTATCTGCCTCGTGCCATGTCGCTAACCTTGGTCGTTTGTTGTAGCAAGCTCTAAGCGCACATCAGCGCAGGACCTACGCGAAGAAGCGCGCAAGGAAAGCTATGTCACCGTGGGTGGCGTGAAGACTTTCCGCACCTAGGTCCAAGCAGTAGAGGTTCATGGACACTCAAAGGCCAAGGCCGACACACATTCAATCCATGAGCTCATGGTCATTCACACCTACAGACCCATCGGATATTCCACCTACGCCCAAGTCGCCTGCTTACGAGCCTTCGCTTGATAACGACAGCCTTGGCCTCGCCACCATCAAACAGTCCTTCGCAGTTTGAACGTGGTCGTGGCGGATATAACAACTCGTACAACAACCGCCACAATTACTTGGCCGAGACTGATGAGGACTGTCGAGAAAGCACATGGCATGGAGGATTTATCAACCTAAGGGACTGGGTTAGATCATTAGACCAAATATCAGCCGTCTTCACATCTTGCTGCGTGCGCCTTGATACCTCTACCTGTGATTTATTGAAGTGAAGTGCATTGTTGATGTAGTGTGACTGCCCCTGGAGTCGCGTGTAAGTTGTCTTTGAGTGCGGGTAGGTTTTTTCCTTAGGATACCTAGAGAGAGCTGAGCCTGAGGCATTTCACTCAGCTATATGCGTTACGCCGTTTCTTCCTGCTTGGCTTCCAGCAGGATATGTTACCTACCTCGAGGACGAGGTGGAAAGCATGCGTGATTCGAAGGGAGGTTTTAGTCTTGTTTCGCAATATGGTATGGATCTCAGCAATCCTCCAGGTGCTTCTTCCCTCACGCGTTGCAGGTGAAGGTCTCTTGCTCTTTACCGGATTCCTTGGCTTTCGCTGCCACCGGGTAGTTGACGACAATGCTCTTGGTGAGTATATCAGTCTGGTCGAAGGATGTTGACATCAAGTGTTGATTAATTCGTACCGTGATACGGTGTCTCCAAGATCGACAAAACCCACTAGACTTTGGTACTGCAGAGGCTATTGGGCATTCGAAATTGGGAACATTGGTGAGTTGATGAATGCCGTGATGTGTGGTATGGGGCGTTGGGCACCCAGACTGTCGCATGAAGAGGAAATTCACGTAAACTTCCGTCAACATAGGTCTAATCAGGTCGTCTCCGGTTGTTTGTGGTGGTGTCCTTGTTCTGCCATGGCCCATGTAAATGTCATCTTTCGTCATCCCCTGAGAAACGTCGATAGCAAAGGTTCAGTTGCTTTCTGATAGCTGAATGTATTACGTGGCAAGCAATCATATGCTGCCGGGCAATGGTTGCGCATATCTTGAGACAGTGATGGTTGATGGTGAAGAAAAGAAAGAAGGACGAAAGTCAAGAAAACGACCGACGTCAAAAGTGGGTCACTCACGTGAAGATAGCACACCAATGATATGGAACTTTATTTCTGCTTCCCGTGGGGTTCGGCGGGTTTTCAGGGGCTAGCACCAACCAAAACCCACTGAAGCCCCTCTTCGTTCCGGGGCTTCCCCTTCCACCGTTCCACTCGCTGCAGCAAAATTTCGGCTGCTGTCACGTCATTGGGTCCGGTCGAGGTCCGAGGGAAAACGAGGGACCCAATCACTCACATCACACCACACCACATCAACTTCCGCGGACACCACTGCTGCACTCACCCTTTCTTTCACTTCTCACTCTCACTTTTTACACGTCAAGGACCACATACTTCCCTTACCCATCCGCCACCGGCCTTCCCAGTCGCCCGCCATGTCCTCCCCCGCAGAGTGCCGCATCCTCGTCTTCGCCTCCGGCAACGGCTCCAACTTCCAGGCGCTCGTCGACGCCCTGGCCGCCGGCAACATCCCCAACGCGCGCATCACCCGCTTGATCGTGAACAGGGGCAAGGCGTACGCGACGACGCGCGCCGAGAAGGCCGGGATCCCGTGGGAGTACTACAACCTGATCTCGCACGGCTTCCAGGCGCGCGGTGAGACGGACCCGGAGAAGCTGCAGGAGGCGCGCAACAAGTACGATGCCGCCTTGGCCGAGAAGGTGCTCGCGCTGGATGAGAAGACGGAAAGGCCGCATCTGATTGTACTCGCGGGGTGGATGTATATCTTTGGCAAGCACTTTTTGGCGCCCATCGCGGAAAAGGGGATCAAGGTCATTAACTTGCATCCGGCGCTTCCTGGTAGGTCATTGGATGAGGGATTGTACGCTGTGGGAGGAAAAAGGGGGATTGTCTGCTGACATCTCATGCGCTCTTCACTAGGCAAGTACGACGGCACACACGCCATTGACAGGGCGTACGCCGACTTCCAGGCTGGAAAGCTGGAGAACAACAAGACCGGCATCATGGTGCACTATGTAATCGAGGCCGTTGACCAGGGTGCGCCCGTCCTTGTGCGCGAGATCGAGTGCCGTGAGGGTGAGAGCCTGGAGCAGCTAGAGGAGAGGATACACTCTCATGAGCATTCTCTCATTGTTGAAGCCACCGCCAAGATTGCCGGCGAGATCGTCGCCTCTCAGCAGGCGCAAAAATGATTTGGTATCGGCAGCTTGAATGAGGATGTGGTATAGCAATTATGAAAGACGACAAGGAAATAGACACGTAAAGCCGGCACGACACGAGGATTTGGGCCATGTTTAACATCACAGGCTCAACCGCATAGATGTGCAAAGCGACAGGGCAAATCAAGGTTTCAAACGGAAAAGGATTAAGCACTCGGCGGATCCCAAACAGAACAAGGGGTTTATGCATTTCAACACTAAATATACCTAGTAAAGGGTACCGGGAGACCGGCGTGATGACATGAATAACGCTCCTAGGCTTCCCTCAAAGATCAGAACGGAGACGGGCGTTCAAGATGAAGGACACTTTTCCGCGGCTATGTTCTGGATCGTGGGACAAAAAACCAAAACATCCATGTCGCAATCAAACAACGATGAGTCAGAAGAGGACAGGGTTGGTTGGTCGAGCTGGGCATAAAGCACAAAAAACATACAACACCAGGGATTCGCTGGTCGTCACCGACCCAACTACTAGTCTGGCCCTCACTGGCTTATCTATGGGAGAGCGGACGGGATCCCGAGTTCTCCAGTGGGTATGGTCGTATGTGATCATCATGAACGAGGAATAGGTTTAAGTGTCTGTATTTGACAAAAGCAAGCCGGCTGTTGTCTGCGATCCTTCAATGTGGGTCCCGTGAAACACCCCTTTTTTAGTGTAAACAGTCGAGGATCCACCGGCGAACCGGTACGGCCACTGACATAGTACTTGTATGATCCCAACCCAGGAGGTATGTTGACTGGGGGAAAAAACCGACTGTTAGCCGATATGTGGTACATACCGAGACCAGTTAGGTACCAGATATGCAGTGTCCGGAAGATGAGCAAGGTTGATAAAGCAAACCACCACCAAGTAAAGCCGTGCCAAGGTGTAAATGACAAGAAGCAACATGACACTGGTGTCAAAGATAACCTTGTAAACAAAGAAGAGGATGAGAAGCAGAATGTATGCGACATGTGCCAATCCCTTGATCATATCTTGGTCAAAGCCTTCCCAAGGCTGTGGCAACAGTCGAACAATTTTGCGTATGGGGATAATCCACATGACCCATGATATCAGTAGGGAGATCCAGTCCTCGGGCTTGACGTTCGCTTGGATGTTTTGGAGGACGGTGTGTATCTCGGTGATCCTCCCAAACGGATCTTGCCAGAACGGCGGAAACAAGCTCCATGAAGCGACGAGGAAGACCGGAATGATGGTGGCTGTTATGGTTAGGCTCGATACTCTCCACAGGATTTTCTCAAGTTCGGTAAAGAAAGGTGCATTCCAGGCAACGCAATGGAGGCCACCGTAAATAAATCCAAAGATGCTGAATCCCAAGCAAAACCCGAAGCGTGTGCCGGGTTCTCCAAACCGAGGAAAGTTTCCAATGCGATCCTTCAAAAGGTTGGAAGGGACAGTGTCGAAGTCATCATAGAGAAGGGAGAGTTGCCACCGCCGGACGTCAGAATGGAGGACTCGCACATAAGGAACCAACCGACTGATCTCCTCCAACCGTCTCTCTGGGACTGAATCGTCTATAGGCCTGTCAAAGAATCCAGCGCCACGTAACTCGATACTATCCCAGTCGTTACCCTGCTTCATATCGGAAGCAACTTTCTCCTTGGTCCCCGCAGGTGTCATCTGAACACGGTGCAAAAGATCTTCGGATTTGTCCACCTTCAGGAAAAGAGGCTCTCGAGAAGTCCTACAAGGTTTAGCTAGTGGTTAGCAAACTTGGTGGCCAACGGATACTGACAGGCATCTGCGAATGTGTTGGAAACTCACTTATGCCTGTCCGAGAAATGGTAGTCCAAAGGCGTGTAAACGAGATCTTCGAAAGCCGTCCGCCGAGCACCAAACATACCGAACTTTCTCTTGACTGGCCCCTTTCGGTTGATGCTAATTCTATGCTCAAGCTTTTCTGTTTCTTTTGGTTCGACAGGAAACACGAAACTTTGCACATCCTTGTGGAGGTGTGCTGATTCCGACACTTTGTAGTCCAGCTTACTCTTGGTGCACATACTTGCAAGAAGCTTTGCCTCCACAGTTATACCTTCGGGGTCGAATGGGATTTTCTCCGGCTCGTCAATGCTCAAAGGCTTACTCCACCACAAGCTGTAGATTATCAAGGTGCATACTGCATGGCCAAAGGTGTTGAGTTCTAATAAACTTATTGCTAGACCCTGGGCGAACCGAGTGAAGCATTGGGCACAGAACCATGATGCTGCCAGACGATTATGTTTGTTAGCATCTGCGAGAATTACAACAGGTTTCAGCAAGCATAGTGTACTTACCTTGCAAGCAAACCAGTGCCTTGGCTAGGGTGTTTCCTTTGCTCTTGTCCTGTATGTGCACGAGTGATTGCTTGGGAATCAGGGAGTCTAGGTTTTTCTCCTTGAAGAGGGCCAGGGCTTCCGGAACCAACGTAAGCCGTGTGCGGCATGCCCCATTCGACTTCCAAGGGAGGAAGGATTGGCTTTCCGCCTTGTCATCGCTTCCGGGTTGATTTTTCAATTCGATAACGAAGCCGCCCATGACAGCCAGAAAGCTGTGCATTATGGTCCATTTGGGTGCGAGGGAAGTCTATATCAAGAAGATGTTAGCTCTAGCGGCGTCCGTCGGCTTGGAGTGCAGCATACCTCCAGGTCCATTGTGTTCTTGCGACGCCTGAAGCAATATGTAATGCGTCTACAAAATCTCTGGCTTCTAGCCTTCCACCGTGAGGAATAGCCATGGGTCTCTTCCTGTGGGTCCATGGCTTTGGTGAGCTTCTTTGCCTGTGTGTGTTGCTGAAACGCAGCAAAGGCAATCTTTTGTCGTTCAAGGTGTTAGTGCAGAAAAGACCAAAACAAAGGGGAGAACATCTTACCAGCTCTGGGCAGACAAGGCCCATTATCATCCATCCAGTCTTGCGTAAAAACTGTCTCGTGCCGCTCTCGTTGTGCCCAGGGACGTTGAAATGGAGAGAAGTCCACACACAAAGACCGAGTGTTAGAAAACAAGTCGAGAAGATGGTAAACGTTCCTCGGAAGCCAGGCTCTGGCTCAAAGCGAGGGTTGGCTGGGCCACTGAAAGCATTTCCGAAGATTCCAGACACATTCCCAGAGTGGGACATGGCAGATCAAGTGAGAGGGGGAGCGGAAGAATGAAAAGCGTAAGTCAGGGGAGAGACCAAATTTCAGGGGAGAGACCAAATTTCAGGGTATCGACAAGGACTGTGATACAAGAGTCATTGCCTAGGAGATCCAAGATAGCTGGGAAGGGAGAAGCCCGCAATAAATGTGCGAGAAGGCTCTCAAGAACCTCTCATTCGTACCGCTCCAGCTGTAGGTAGGTTTCGGGTGTTGTTGTACAACCAAGGAGAAGCATCTAGACTCAGCCCAGGTCGCTAGGCACAGTAGAAACCAGCCGTGGCGCACCCTACACCACTAGCCCCGAACATGAGTCTGCGAAGCATCAAGTACATCGCCATAGCCGAGGGCTGGATTTTGTACAGCTGGCAGCCGGGCCTATCAGAAAAAGGAAGTATTAAAAGCACACCTATGGACCTATGGTCGTGGAACTTATCAACTGGAGGCTGAAAGCCACGAAAACAGACTAGACCTAGTGCATGCATTCGGCCCTAGGGGCTTGCGCTGGACATGCTCGGGGAGGGTCTCGTCAAAATGGAGAATTCGGGGTGAGTGTCGGAGTGGGTTTGATAACCTAAACGGTACATCATTAGCTTCAACGCTCCATTGATAGCAAAGAGGGCTTTCCTACGGCGTGAATGTACATAATGCATAGCGGTCCAAGCTAACTCAAAGCAAACAGCTTCAACACTGCCTAACCCGGAGTACGTGAGCATGACAAGGCGACCAATCCCAAGGACGAGATATACCGTATCTAGCTCGGTGAACAAGCAGCTGGCTTGCAGCCGCCTGTGCGCCTATTAGGTAAAGGGGGTAGAAGTCGAAGAGGGGAGCAGAGCCTAGAACGGCTTGTCCACTCTGTGGCGGCGAAGTGGTGAGGTCAAAAAAAGAAACAAAAGCAGTGGAATGCCAGAAGCTGAGCGTTAAACGTTGCTTCGGACATAGACTGTAATCGGAAGTGCTGCCTGTCAAGGTCGAAGTGTCGTCGCGAATTTTGTCTCGATTACCCCTCCATCGATCCAATCGAGAGGATAGGCAGGGACGGGATGTTACTTCCTGGCTTGCGCAGAGTCCAGGTGCAACATCAAGAAGACAGGAAGGAAGCTGCCTCCCACGTTACACAACTTACCTCTATAGGCAAAGAGGAGCAATCATTCGTTGTTTCCAAACTCGAACTGAATGACTGACAATTGTCGCTGCCGTGTTACCCCGCCATCTTCCCCCTACCTGCTAGAGCCCCAATCCCCAGGTACTCGATCCTGAACCCTTGCGGTTCTCGCGATGTGCTCAACTTTCTTCCCGCATCTAAATCATGATAGCGTCAAGGACCAGCGGCATGCTCGCACAACGACACCTCATGGCCCAATGGCCCTCAAGATCACAGCTCCCTTTCCGGGCAGTTGTGCCCCTACAAATCTCAAACCGAATAAATCACCTGTCTCGGCCTCAAATCAGACCCTACTATGACGAGCCTTCCACCCCCTCACACCTGGACGCCATCTACCGCGACCCCAAGTACTCGCGCATCCTCCGCAAAGTCTACGGCGCGCCCTTCCAAAGCCTCGCCAAGCCGCGAATAGACGAGTGGTTTGCTTATTGCCTCCAACGTACTTTCCCCTCCTCCGGAACACAAATGACCATCCAGGACCGCACCCGCGCCAAACACGAATGGGCCCAAGAAGTCCTCCACCTGCGCGAACCCTACAACCGCACGCCCTGGCGGTGGGACTCGCTCAGTCAGCGGTCCGAGCCGCCAGCGGGTATGCGGCAACCTGGGGAGCCAGTCGCAGATTTTCTGGACAGACTGCCGCCGGTTCCGGGGCCGAAAATGGGCGGGAAGAATGACCGGTTTGTGCCGCGGTGGTATGTAGTTGAGAACCCCAATCGGGAGGCGTACTATGTAAAGGGGTATTTGGATCATGGGAAGGCGCATGAGCCGCATCGGTTTGGGCTTTGGATTGCGAATCTGAGGAATGCGTACATGGCTTTTTTTGAGCAGGTGGCGTATAAGAGGAGGATTGGGAGGATGAGTGAGGAGAGGTATCGGGAGGAACTGAGGGAGTTTATTGGGAGGAAGGCGAGGCAATTTAGGCTGGTAAGAGGGGAGGTACGTACTAACAGATCCTTGGTGTCTTTACTTGAATGCCAACTGGCTGTCAAGCTAACTTGTTTTCCCAGTGGATGATTTCCGTCCCAACATCTGAAGCGACTAAAGTCTGGTCGGAAATAGCCCAAGCAACCGACCTCAACATCCTCGGCACCTCCGCCCGGATCGCCACCTCTTCCCTCATAGACTACCCGAACCACCGGCTAATTGCCGTCCAGACGGTCGACTTCTCCGACCACGAAGACGTCGAACGCGTCCTTCGCCGCCTCGAAGGCATGGGCATTGTAGACCGCACCAGCACACTACCCATCAGCTATCAAACAGAAGCATATTACTATCTTGGTATAGGACCCAACAACATCCACCATCTACCTACAGCCTTTTACACCAGTGAGCAGTTCTTCAATGATGGTCTGAGATCCAATCTAAGACGGGGGCGGCCAGGGCAAATTCTGGATGAATCCTTGCTTCGAGGAAGCGACGAATTGCAGAGGAAGCAGCAGGAGGAGCAAGAGGAGCAGGAGGAAATTGCGGACTTTGGCCGGATCTGGAATCAGGAGCCCGAGGAGAAGAAGCGGATGTGGATCCCGCCGCAAGTGATGGTGCAGAGGGATCCGAACGTGTTCCAGGAGCTGGAGATCGCCAAGGCGGAGGCGGAGAGGGAAAGGACTGGGAAGAAGAAGGTGAAGAGGATGACGATGAAGGAGTGGGAGGAGATGGAGGATGATAATGATCCGGTTGCGATGGCGTTGAATGCAAAGAGGGTTGAGTGAATGGGTCAGTAAGCGGTTCGTGACGGGTCAAGGTACTTCTGTTTTTGGTGTTTGACTGGTATCAAAGGGTGGTATGTAGAATTTTGAAGACGTTGTCTAGCTTGTGCTTCCAGATGTTGTTGCCGGAGCTGTCGCCTGGTGCTTGTCCTGATTTCGGTCCCCTGACCCTCCTCT
This sequence comes from Neurospora hispaniola, assembly GCF_033458365.1. Taxonomy (NCBI): domain Eukaryota; kingdom Fungi; phylum Ascomycota; class Sordariomycetes; order Sordariales; family Sordariaceae; genus Neurospora; species Neurospora hispaniola. The sequence continues at coordinate 2,689,070 of NW_026944407.1, read as the reverse complement.
TTCTGGATTAACTACATCTTCGATGGACGTCAGGTCTGTTGGCGCTACTTCTGCGTCATTCTCTACAGCATGGCTTGCCCGCAATGCTGTCCAGTCGATCCGCCTTTGCGCTACATCGATTGAGTTGTCTCGGTCCGTCATGCTGGCGTCTGATATAGTTTCCAAGTCTCTCAGTTGCGGGACTGCTCTCAGCCAGCGAGCTCGAGGAAAGACGCGTACGAGCAATGGCTTTAGACAGGGCATGCAAGCGCATATGATGGCGACGTTCATTTCTATCATGCTGTTACGGTCAAGAGTGTGACTCTGGTTAGCTTGACCAAACGAGTGTCGCCACAGGGTTTGGAAAGACTACTTGCCCCCAGATATAGTTGAATGACAGGCGCCAAGTACGATCTTCATCTTCCCTACCCTGGATGGCCAAGATGAAGCGAAAAAGGCTGACTCCCAGCACGCTGGATTGCCTTCGTGTCAGCTACAGCCTTGTTCGAAAGTGTGAGTTGCGAGAACTTACAAGCCGCCTGTCCCCAGGATAGCGCCGATGGCAACCTTTTGAGCGAACGCCACTCTCAAGGGCCTGATGATAAATGTGGGCAGCAACAAGATAATGACGTCGGTCACAACATTGATTCCCAGGAGCCATATATACCAGGTATCACTGTTTATACATTTTCCTCCCTCCCAATGCTTCCAGAAGGTCTCGATCGGTTGGCACCAATAAAGGACGCCTGTTAGTCCGACAAGATTGAAGGCAAAGACGAGAGCAATGGTGAGATAGACGGTATAAGTGAAGCAACGGCTCGTCGTAAAGCGCAGGTAGAAAGAGAGAATTGAGAATTTGGTGAAGAAGTTGGCAATTGGATACGTGCCAGTGACTCCAAATGCGCTGACCTGAAGGACGTGGTAAGTATTGGGGGACTGTCTCGGAGATGGGATATGAGAATGACATACGAGAAGATACTTGGTGTAGGTATTTTTGAAATCTGGAAGGTCATCCAAATGCCTACCAAGCCCATATTGCGTTTCTAGGTGAACACCCCTGAGATTAGCCCCTTGTCTCAAACTTTAACCTTGGTGGTGCACAGGAGAGACGAGCACACATACGTATCGTCACGGATACTGAGAAGAGGATGGAGAATATCTGGGGAAAACATCAGTTCAGCCTATATTATTAATGGGTATGCTCATATGGTTGGTATCGTACCAACGCAACGAGAATGTACCCTGTGTTGTATGCAGAGTTAGCGAGGCTGCAGCATTTCCCCTAGGATCAATATACCTGATTGATTCCGGGAGACAGGTTCTTTCTGCTTACAATCTTCCTTTGGCTTGGATTTTAGGATGCGGCGGGTCGTGTAAAATCTAGCGCAGACAAATATGGCGGGGAAGACGGGAACAAGCCAAGCAGTTACAATAAGTTGAGGGACAAGCGTTTCACCTTGGCCATGTGGCTTCCTCATTCGCGCAACCAAAACATTGCTGGATGGGCTTTGATGTTGGACGTCCATGGATGGAGACGTGCAGTTCAATGCCAGAGTGCGGCCTTGCACAGAATGAGGGCGTGATATCGCAGTCTTTAAAAGGGCATTCGCTTGCAATCTCCTATCTCGTCCGCTAGGACGTTTGTTCTTCTCGTGGAGGTCAGACAAAGTCAGCAAAGGCCCACCCCGTTTGTGACTTGCGGGACCGACGCGCGAGGGGATCTAGACAGAAGGGGTTAGGCTGGAGCGGGTAGAGATTGGCGTTTCACTGCTCTCAGCCCAGACCATTCCTCAAACTGTCACACTCCTTTCCATAGTCCGTAGGGCGTCCACGATCACCGCTCATCGCTTCCAGGCACTACAGTAGTGCTAATGGCTGGGGGATTGTCATGGTAACGGAGCGCGTGGCGGCGAGGATCGAGGGATCGATGGAACTTTACACGCTAGTTCCGGGCATGCACAACGGTACGGGTCGTTGCCTGGCCTCACCGTGCCGGATTGATGAGGCCGGGGTTCGGATTGTGATCGACCCAGTGATCGAGGTTCATTTGGTGTGCTTACTACGTAGACATATTCATTGGAAAAGTGATGAACGGGTGCAGCTTGAAGACTGAGACACGATTTTCGATCGAGGAAGGAAGTTGCAGTGTAAAAGAAGCAAAGGTACCCAATATGTACATTGGCTCGTTAGTTGCATGTGCGCAGAGGATTCTACGATTGGTCACCTGCAGTCGGCATAATCGCCTAGGTCAGCCCCTATCTGATTAGGGTGATTCGTGCGGGAAATAGAACGCGTCGCGTATGCCCCTCGACACCTAAAATTTACCCCGCCATGGGTGGGAACCTTGATGGCCTCTGTCGGGTTTTCCTGGATTCGTCGACTTCAAGTTAGCTGTTACACTGCAATAAGTCATTCCTTCCACTATCCTGGAAAGTGGAAGCCACGGCTTTTTCTGGGTTTTTGGAAGTTGCATTTCTGCATTCTACCTACCTAGCCCTGATGTGATCGGCGGTATCCTGCACACTGCAATGGCTCATCCGCCGCCGTTTGTTGCGGCCCCTGCCGGCGATTCGCAATCCGACGTTCCTCAAGTCCACGACCCAATTCCAGGTCCGAATGTCAAAGCTGTGATGGTCGATACGGCAACACAAACCGACTATCCTCCATTGTATATCCCTGTACCTCCGCCAAGGGTGATACCGCAGAGCTCGCCGTTCTTTAGAGTCTTCCGAACCGCCTACGAGAAAGCGGATGCCTCTTTGGTCCGCGAGTCACTGCTGTCGTGGCCGGAAAAATACTTACATCCAGAGCCTTCGGCGATCCTTTTCGGCCTCCCAGGCACCGAAGGGACATGCTTTACTTGCCTCCGACAATTAGACCACGATGCGGCGCGACGGATGGAAATTGTCTGCCGCGGCGCAAGAGCTGCTGGCTGGGACGTGTTCTTCGCCAGCGTCAGGGCCTTGTGGTCTGGTCCCACCATCTCAAAACCTTACCAGAGTTTTCTGCGTTGGCCCGATCACGACCCAGAATCCGGCCTGTTCGAACATTTGCGTTGCCGAGATCTTACTAGCGCCTTGTTCGACGTTGAGATCATGTCCGTATACGACTTGGACGGGGAAGTCGTATTGCCGCCGTGGGTTCACGACCACCATGCAACAAGGTTTTCCCTATTACACACGGTTCATGGTCTAATACACGAGGAACTGTTCCGTAACCAGCCTGATGCAGAATCCCCGGTGCAGCCGGGCCTTGGACAGCCTGACCGTAAATGGACCCAGCAAACCTGGTTCAGAGATGTGAGTCTGCCACTAGCTGAATGTTTGACCGCGTGCTAAAGTGTTATATGGCAGACTGTCCTCCTCATACCTCAAGCGCAATCCCCATACGTACTGTCGTCCGCGGTCGTCGCTCCTTCTCCCTGGCAGGACCATCAAATCCAAAATATCGCAAAGTACTTTCTGGGATTAGCACTTCAGCTCCACGCCGGATTTCCCAAGCCCAGCCTGACAGTCCACAATGCCTATCTCGTCGTTGATATGTTGTACCAAGTTATGACTACTGCCTCGTGGGGGTCGCTAAACGCTGAAGCTATGATGACCCCCGTAGTGAAGTCTCAAATACTCATGTTGGCCGGCGAGCAATGCGACCATACGCTCTTTCTTCGGGCTTGCACTCGTCAAAGCGCTTTCGATAGCGCCCCCGACCATCAATCCTTCGTCCCCTGGCTCCATCGCCTCGTGAAGAACAGGCGCCTGATGAATTTCTGGACTCCGCATCTCAACAAATGGTTCGTCCCATCGTTCAGCATCCACCCCACGTGTTCGGGTAGCTGACGCGTAGCCAAAAATGAATAGCTTAACCCAGGTCATCTTGTCTTACGAAAACATGCATAATAGAGTCATGTTCGCACTCAACTTGCCAAAGCAAATCACTGGTCAACATTCCCTACCCTACCTACTTGCGTCATCATGGCTCAAACCGTTGCTCATTCCCGACGACTTGCGAACAAGTGCCCTTTGCTCACTAAAGGATGGAGAAGCCCTAGCCAAGGCCGCGCTCCGCTTTGACAGCAAAGCGGCCATTGTTCACGAGTATGCCGAGTGCCCTTCATAGCGTTCAAACATAGTTGCTAACTTTGAACTAGACTCATCACGGCTGTTGTCAATCAAATGCAGCTGCCCACGGAGCCAATGCCATGGATCGCGGGTTTTGTTAAATATATAGGCACGCACATTGACGCCCGAAGGAGACGGCTACTTTGCGAAAGGTTCATTCAATTCGATCACTTCCTCACAACCCGACACATATCCAAATACGCATCTGGCTGTCTGTCTGAAGACATCGCTACCTCTATCATTGACTTTCTCCTATACCTAACAAGGGTGGTAGATTACAGTCTCTACCCAGCGTGGATAGCTGGTCTCAGCAGATCGATCAAGCAATGGGACTGTCTTCACCCTGACTTTGTGTCCTGTCTTAGTAATATCTTTACACATGCAGCCCAAATTGGGCGGTTAGGAGAGCCAATATGCGCCGCATTGCTGAAGCAGTGGTACCGGATACTGGTTAAGCCAGTACAAGCCCGCTTGAACTGTGCCCAGGATCTGTCACGGAAGCCATCCCAACCGGTTGATCCCAGAGACCATGTTGCCATGGAAGGGTACCGCTTTTTGGTGGATGCAAGCCAAGAGACAGCGAGGTTCAGATGGACAGCTCTCGAACGGGACTTGGCCCAGTGGTTGTGGAAGGGCACCCGTGTTTCCACCAGTCTTGATACGTCCACGCAGCCTCCTACTTTGGTGGTAAAGAAGCGCTCTACGTCCATCGATGACTGGCTTGAACGGAGAAAGATGGCTGTTAAGTCATGCACAGAATTGGAAGAGATTCGCCACAGCATCCTACAGTATGACCCAGCATACAGCGGTTTGCTCACAGCGAGAGATCTCGTGGACTGGTCCTTTGCGGAGGGTACCGGTCCAGATCCAGCATGGGTCTCTGAATATGATCCAGCGGATCCATCCATCGAAGAGCCGTATACACCCAGACGTCCAACGCTAGCCCGGATCGTCTCGCCTGGCAGCTCCCCCACATTTGCTTCGCCTGCCGGGAGCACAGTGACTCCGCGGGACCCTGAGCCAGATCAGGACCGCGACGACAAAACTGACTCAGAGTCGAAGGAGCTCGATAAGGCCGAAGCTCTCAAGTCCCTTACACTCGAAGAGTACCTGAAGCGCAGGGCCAGGATGAAACTGAAGGGGCGATGGGACCAACTTCATGAAGAGGACGAGGAAGATTTGCAGGAGCTTTACTTGCTTCTGGGGCGTCGCAAGAGTCTTCCAGAGGGAGCATACATTACCGAGGAGGTTGTGGAACTCGCTGAAAGTCCTTCCGTTGGACTTTGTTCTTGGTCGAGCGGGGGTCATATTGTCGGAACGAGACGCAGCTTGGAGACATCTTGGATAAGGCGACTTTGGGAACACAGAAAAGGGATCAAGTTGATCACCCCAGCCGATGATCCAACCTATGACCATTCTCCGCAGGGGATCAAAAGGAAGCGCCTCGATGAAGATTCAGAAAGTGAAGGCTTATGGTAATAGGTGATTTGCCAAAGATCTTTTTTTGTTTCTTTTGCCGTCTTGTACGTATTTATGGATACACCCCAAAAACAAAAATCGGCAAAAAGGGTGCCGCTAAACGGAATGTCCCCGATCATGCATCGCTCGCCCATACCACCCATCAGCACATCATGCACACCCACCAACATTCTCCATTCCCACAAGCCTCCTACTCTTCATCCTCATAAAACACCAAGCACCTAACCTCAATACTCTCCCGTCCCGGTGTCCCCTCGGGCGTCGCGGGATCCACAAAAGCCGTATGCGGCGTCCAGCCCGCCACTCCCTTCTTCCCCTTCCCCCACGGCTCCTCCAGTCCCTCGCCCCAACTGTCAAAGCACTTGATGAGCACCACCTCCTCCGGCTTCATATCCTTGACATAATAAAACTTGTGTGTCTCATTCGGAACAACGCCGTACGTCTCCCCCTTGACTTCATACCCTTCCGTTTTGGGGTATGTCTCCTCAGCAGGGGCTACCTCCTTGCCGCGATCATCGCCGTCGTCTTCAGGCTCAGACCGCTTGGGGTAGAGCAGATCAATAGGAACCAGATCGCCGGGCGAAGTAGAGCGCCAATCAATAAAGGCCAGCGGAAAGTCGGTCGCCGGGTGCGAAATGGGCCGCCAGACGTTGATGATTTGGTACCTCCCCTTCAGCAGCTTCTCAGCCTCTTCGGGGGGAGACACATGTCTTCTGACGCGAGTGGCGGCAGCAGCAGGCGTCTGATCGACATGGACCTGCTGCACGGGCCTCCTCGCTGCCGAACCGTTGTTCCTCCGAATGGTATGGTCAAAGATCTCGACGCGCTTGATCCCTGGCAACTTCTCCCGCAGCAAAGCTTCCACCTCGGCGTAGTACCCCGACCAAATGGCGCGCTCGTCGGTGAAGGAGGTTTCCTTGGCTGGGTGGTTGTACAGCGCGAAGCCGGAGACGTCGATGCCGAAATCTGAGGGGGAGGATTCAACAGCAGAGCGGAGATCGTGAACGGGCTTGGAAACGGAGACGCGCGAGAAGGACGAGTAGTCAACGTCTACTTTGGACCAGGACTTGACAAAGGGGGTGGTAGAGCGGTTGATGGTTGCTGGGTCGGCGTAACGGAAGGTACCGGTTGTCATCTTGGCGGTTTGGGTTGGGGTTGTGGTGATAGTGCGAGCGGGTTGTTTTCGGAATATGTGCCCAGGAATGCGCCGAGTTCTGATGGTGGTCCTTATAAGTGAAGTGGTGACTGCTTGCATTGACTACTGCCGCTGTGTGAGATTGATGATGCAGATATGTGTGTGTGTGTGTGTGTGTTAAATGCTTCTGCTCCGTGTGAATTTTGACGACGTCCGGGAGATGTTGTCGTACAACGCGGGGTTATATAACGGTTCGGACGACTGCGGGAAAGGCGGGATAGGCGGGGCCCGGATTGCGCCACCGGTAGTCCCGCTGGCGATGTCTCCACAATTGCCGGGATGGATTAGTAATAACATTGGCGGCTTGGTAATGTTGTTGTGATTGCATCAGCGACTCTGTTTCCATGGCGTTTCTGTAAATTGCGCCAGACAATAATGGTCTTAGTTTATGCGACTGTGAGGGAGGTAGTGTTCGTGCAGTGGATTTGTCGCCGTGGGTGTGTGAACTGGATTGTGGTGGCCTTGGGTTGTTGTCGCAATGCTGCGAGTGGCCAAAATAACCGAGTGAAAGAACGTTAACAGAATCACAAGGGACTTTACAGTGCAACTGTTAACGACTTTCAGTTGCTTTGCTTGGAGGTCCGCCGCGTCTCCCATTACCACAGGCAAAATTTCATGCCGAACGGGCAGATGCCCTGTAGGTGTCCAGGTCTCTCTCGAATGTGCTGTGTCTCTCAATTTCCTTTGCCTTTCTTCCTACCTTACTCTCTGCATGGCGACAACAGCCCAAGGCCACCAGCTCACCACTACGGTCCATGGTCAAATGGATTACTAAGGTAACCTTTGTTTCGGCCGATGGGATTCTTCAGCGTATGCGCATGTCAATGTAAGGGTCTAGAACTAGACATCGCGATTCGCGTTTCACAATGCGCTGCGGCCGTCGTGCTGTCATGCATCGGCCGAAACGAGCAGTACATACCTAGAGGTAGGTACCATATGTACAAGTGGGCTATAAGACACGGATCGCATTTCTTCATGCACTCACTGCTAACTGATGGCTGCACCTCACGAGACAAGCACGTGTGGTTCATTTTGCAATGCGATAGGTAGGTATGTGGTATTGTCAAAAGATCGTGACGACCTTTTTATGGTCTTGTATTAATGAGGTATATCTAAGGTGGTATCTAGTATAGTCCCGAGGCCTGTCTGTTCCTTTCTTCATTAGGAACCCCAACCGCCCAACCCGTGCATATAACGATCGTGTGGTATATATGTCATGATATGTAAGTCATGGTCTTCTTGTCTCTCGTAACGTTCGAACCCGCCGCGTTTCCGTTTGTGGTTATAAAAACATCCAAAAAAAAAAAAAAAAATATTACGCCTTTTGTTTTTTTTTGCGCCGCGCTTGGTATCCAATTTGCAATGAAGATAACGACAACAAAAAATTCTGTACAAAACAACAAAAACTTAACCCAAAAAAAAAAGACAGTGAATGAGCCAGCTCAACTGTCAAAGATGGGGCCATAGGCAGGAATGCCTCGCATCTCGCACCCATGCACGATTTTCTTGGTCATCATGGGGTTACTGATGCAGCACACCGCCTCGGCGTTGAACTCCTTGAAGAGCCGGAGAACGATAGGCAGCATGTCCACGCGACCGGTGATGGAGGTGTCAAGAATGACGGGGTTGCTATCCATCCTGTGAACGAGGTCCAGGGTGCGCTGGCCATAAGTCTTGAGGGGAGACTTGGTTTGCCAGATGACGCGCATATCGGGCCTGTTGGCATCCTCGATGAAGGAGAGACAGGGGCCAATGCCGGAGCCGGTGGTGACGACGATGATCTTGGGGAACATGCGAAGCACGTAGCCGAAGCCGTAAGTGGGGACGCCGCGCTTCCAGAGGTGGGTGGGCTGGTCGTTGATGGTGGACTTGGTCCAGTCGCCGACCTTGGAGACGATGCACGAGAACTTGGCGTCGGGGGTGTCGAACTTGTCTGTGAAGCAGGCGAAGCTGTGCCAGTCCTTGAGAGGGTGCTTGGCGACCGAGATGCCCTGGCCAAAGACGACTTCCGTGTGGCTGAAGTGAAGACGGATGGCGTGGGCGGAGAGAGGCTCGGGCTTGACAGGGATCTTGCGGAGCAGCAGCCAAGGGTGGATGGTGGCAAGCGTGAGGACGATGATGATCCAGAAGGCGGGGAGATGAAGGAGGAAGTTACCCAGATTGGCCTCCTGCTTGCCCAACAAGATGAGCAGGATCCAAAAGAGGACGAGGATGATCCAGTTGGCGAAGCGGTGGGTCAGCTCAAAGTAGTCGTGCAACCTCATGCGGAACGTGGGATAGGCGACGATGACGATGGAGAGGAGGAAGCCCAGTACAAGCCAGACAAAGGTCAAGACGGTGGTGTTGATGACGGATGGCGTGTAGTTGTACGTGTAGACGGCGGCGAAGCCAATGTACCAGATGACCGATGCCACACCTGTCCCGCTGTGGACGCCGCCAAAATGGAAGATCTTGCACGCCAAGCGGCGGATCCTGATGGGGGCAGATCTGGGGATGGATCCGAAGATGAGGAAGAGGGTGTTGATGACAAGGGGTTGACGGCACAGACCGCAGACAGCGATGTTGACGGCAGCAGCGTTGACCAAGTCCATGGGAGCGGCACCCTTGATCATCATGATGATAAAAGCGATGGCATTGCCCATAAAGGCTACAGTGAAGAGCCGGCGGTAGATGGTGAGGATCGCGTATCGGACACGGCCCAAGGGCTTCTGCTTGTATTCATCCTCCTCGGTCTGGGCCTCGAGGTCAACGATGGTCGGGCATGTCGACTGGTAAGTGAGACGCTTCTCGTTGACGATGAGGGGCTTTTCCGAGTTGGTCGATGATGTGGAGATGGCGGAAGCTTGGGAGAAGGTGGATGAGACGGAGTCGTTCTGCCTGGTATGGCCGAACTTCTTCCCGTTGGGATCGTTTGGTGTGGTTGTGGTCTCAATCGTAACTGTGATCCCTGCCGGCGAGGGCTTCTCCTCTACAGGAGATGTGTGTGGTTTGTCCTCCATGATGGGATGTCTGATGGTAATTTCGACTACAGATTCCGAAGGGTGAAGTTTCGGACTTGGTCGTTGGAATATGTGATGGAAGAGATTGCGATCAACTTGGACTTGGGACGGGGCAGAGGACAACGGGATGGTACCATGATATATCAGCATCGAAAGTCCGTCGTCCCTGGATCCATACATACATAAAGCCAAGGGCAGGCCCACCCCTTGAAGTTCGATGCTGGGTGGTCACCGAGCACATGTCGCCGCATTCGTCGAGTAATTGGGAGACTCTCCATCCCTTTCTGGTGGTCCACGGCACGGTCTTGTTGCGGAGTTTGCGGAGTCACTTTGTAGTCCATCTTGTCCACACTCACCCACACGGAACCAACATTGCGGTAAACGATCTACGGCCAGCCCACTTTGACATTGCCAGTGGATGGAAACTGATAAAAGGAATGGCGGGAACCGTACACTACACAGTAGTTGCACATCTTCACGACAAGCTACCGGTTACACAGTACACAGCTAGACAACCACTTGAAGCTGGAGAACGAGCGGGTCGAATCCGACAACGGAACCTCACAACGCAATGCCCCTACTGCATGACGACACAAGCTCGAGACAATCCGAGACGGTGACTGGCCTAGAGACAACAACGGCGGAGATTTTTGGCGGGGGAGGTTGAGGTGTTGGCATGCAAATTCTTCTGCAGCTAAGACCGTGTTGAAGGAAAAGGGGTTCTATGGAAAAGAAAACAAGAAATTTGCCGGGACCGGGACAGGAATGCTCTTCCACTTGACGGTGTATGGGTTGGCATCCAGGGCTATCCAGGTTTCCATGCCCGGCATCGCGGGCTCCAGAATGCCGGAGTATCTTTTGTGGTGTCTAGTTTGGCAAGGGCGATGAAGATCACGACAGTCCTTCCAGCTCTGCATGCAAAAACAGTTTTTGGAGGGCAGCTGCCAGCTGCAGGTCCCAAAGTCATGTGATGATAGCCCAACACTACCAGATATGTCTCGGCCTTCGGGCCCGAGCAGCCCTGGACAGCTGGACAACAGCGGGTCGCACTCCCCACAAACAGCACTGACCGACATAAGAAGTGGAAAGGGGGACTTGATCTGATTTGACGGCCATGGAAAGCACAGGCCACCAGATGCTGCTGCTGCTGCTGCTGCTGCTATCGCAACGTTCCCCAACCTTTTGAGGCTCTTTTGATCAGCAGAGAGCTTGCGCTAACCTGATATACCCTAGCATCTCGTCGTTCGCTAAAGTATGTACCTCTAGCTACTATTGACTGCAGCTTGTCTGTGCCTGTCTTTCCTTCTTTAACCTTCCGCTTTTCTTCTCACATCTTTCATCCGTCTTCTCTCGCAGCATTCTGTTACCATCACTGCAAGCCACTTCAGCTTTTCGCCCTGTGATTGATTGACTGATTGTCAGACACTCAATTTGTGTCAACGCCATGTTCTCACGGACATTCAATTGTCTGACCGGGCCCTTGGGCTTCTCCGTGTCCCCATTCCCACTGCTACCGGAATGATCAGCGCCATTATCCGCATCCACATCGTGCTGACGGCTGACAGGGAGCTGGCAAGGGGACTTGCCATATTGGCTCGCTTCCCTTTTCGCACCACAAAACAACGAACAAACAACGCCCTGTATTCGTGTCATGCCATTGGTTCCCGAGGCTAGTCTGGGGCCCACCCAACTACACCGTGCCTGGACTACCGTCGTCGAGTATCAACGTCTTCGAGATTAGCTTACGACTGGAATCATGGACTGTGCCTGGCGAGATGGACCTAGTAGCGAGGTGCGCAGAAATGGCACAGTGATCCTGGTGGGCTCTGCTACTGCGAGAAAGCAATCATCATGGCTGGCCTGTATAACCAATTGTTCTTCATTCCAGACATGAAGGAAGTTTGCGAGCAACTCGCTTACCGACGCTTCGGATTGTCGATAGCCGATCCGATCGCCAAACCACGGTGGAGTCGTCATCTGTGTTCTTCCGTTGTTGCTATGTACTGTGTAGTAGTTGCCAAGCCCAAACCAGGTGTACACTACACACCGTCTACACCATGGGCTGTCTTCCCAGCCGTCCTCAACCTTCACGTGCTGCGGGACCAGGCGAGAGGATTCCCATTCGGATCTCGTTCAGCTTCGCACTCGACAGGCAGCATCTCCATGACCAGAACAAGCCGCTCTTCGTGGATGCCCATGACCCTATCCTCTCGTTATCTGCCAGTCAAACGATAGCATTGGTGTCCAGACTGGTCGCAGGGTTGCGTGCGGCCGGACTCAAAAAGGGCCATGCTGTGTTATCGCATCCCGGAAACCATCCGAGTATAGTTTTTGGACCTCCTCTTGTGCGTTGTTCTTTCTGTCCTCCACTCTGCTCCGCATCCGAGCCAACAAAGATTGCAGCAATGGTCGCCGACGTCTCCCCTTTTTTCCCCTTCTGATCCGGGATCTACATATCTAAGCAGAACATAGACCCACCCACATTGGCCCCATTGTCCGAGTCCCTGTCCCGTCCAAGAACGGCTGTCCTTCCCCAGCTTTGCTCCTCCTTTCCTCCGGACTGCGGACTCCATGCTGCGTAGTGTACACTACACTATGAACCGCTTTGATGATTGGAGTCTTTTTTTTTTTTTTTTGCAGTCAGATTTTGACTCACCAACAACTCATCAAAGTATCTCTACGCTGCCCTGTTCTTTACCATCGTCGGCGCAGGTGGCATCTGTTGCGGCTCTAACCCGGCCCACTAGTTTCAAGATCTAAACCATGTTGCTTATCTTTCAGCCCCCAGATTCATGATCACAACCCAGACCAAGACGGCTATCGTGCACGCGGTATACACGAAACATAGCATCCCGCCCTACAATGTATTTTATTGTGGAAGCTGTCGACCACCAGGTTCTTCAGCAAGTCCTCCGCAGCCTGAGTCGGGTGGAACAGCAATTCGGAACCATCGTAGCCCATGATGCCCCAGGCAGGCCACTCACTGATTTCTTTCGCCACGATCAAATTGCGACTGGATCATACTGAACAGCATATTGGCCATGAAGCAAACAACTGCTTGCTACCTTCTATTCCGCGCTTAGTTCTACCGGCAGCCCCAGACCGGTCGCCGTTCGCACTATGCCCTCGTAGCTCAACACATGGCGATTCGTCCGGGGGGTCAGCCCTACAGCGAGTCCGTGGTCCGGCTAACATGTCTCCCGCTCTACACTACAATACTATGGTATGTTTCGCATCGTGTGGAACCTCCTTGCCGCTGTACACTACGATATAGCCGTCCCGTGTACATCATGTCCAAATCTATTGCAAGCCCTTTATCCACTACACTACATACGTCGACACCTATCGGGTATTTGAAACATACCTCCATCTTACGCCATCGATCATCAAGATCCTCACTAACCTTGATGAACCTGGCCTCCGAGAAAGCTTGGACACTTCCCGCTACTTTGGCGTGGGTGGAGGGCCGATCGACTCGGTTGCCCTAGGGAAGCCGAAGGCCGTCCTCCACCCGGAAGCTACCGCATCTCAGATCCGGGGGATGACGGAGTTCGGGGTTTCTGCGCTCTTTCGCTGGGGCGAGCAAGATGAGACAGGATCCGTCGGCCGGCTACTCGAAGGGTACCGGATTCGCCTGGTTGAACACAATGGTCATGATACCACGACAAAAGGCCGGCCCGGAAAGCTGCTTGTTCGATCGCCGAGTCTCATGACCGGGTATATAAGCATGTTGCCCTACGTCGGAGTCGATCAAGAGGATTGGCCCCAAACTGGCACCGGCACCATTGTTTCTGTCAAGATGGATAAGCTTTACGTTCATGCTGTTGGCAAAGCAATGGAGTCATCCAAAACCCCGAGGAACACACATTCCGGACTTTCTCACCTGGTCTGAGTTCGGAAGAAATATTAAGAGGACGTTGGTACAGGAACGAGATTGGGACCCAAGTGGCGTCGCCAAATATTCATCGGCAATTGCCGTGGCGTCTTCATACCTATACTAAAGACATCCAGCTCTGCCTACCTGTAGCTTACCATTCACCACATACACCGCCTGATTGAGATGAAAATGTTAAAGGCAATCGAACCTGCATCTAGGCCGGTGCAAAACATCTTTCTCGCACTGAACTGCCTGCACCTTCTCCTTGGCCAATCGGAGCTTTTCTCTTAACGACATCCACAACGTTCGCGGGTGATACGGAGATCACTGCGATGCGTGGGTCAAAAGCGAGCTGGCGAGTAAGCTGAATTTGCCAAGCTGTGCTGCAGGAGGAGACTCAAACACAAGATGTTTGCTGATCCGCGATGGCATGATATCATGGATACCTCTAGGTACCTGTTCTAGAGTTAAAGAATGGTGGCAGCTTTCACAACTGAAAAGCGAGATGTTGGTGCGCTCTCCATTTGTGGCTGATTCTCAGGTACACCTTCGCCGAGGTGACAAATTTCGCAAGAAAAAGCAACTGAGGAAGTGACAAGTTGGAAAGCATGGCCGTGGTTTGTAGGTCAATCAAACCTTTCTCATTACCTCTAGGTTACAACTTTGCGTGATCCGTTCTTTCTGTTCAAGGTCTGTTTCGCAATCCTGCATCGATTCAGACCTTGAAGAACTCCTCGCCACCGAGATCACCTTCAAGCCAGCTTTTGGTAGCTCAGCTATCCCCGAAAAGCCGATCCCTCATGCAAGTGAACCACCTCAGAAACAGACTCTAAGTCTGTTCCGCAAGAAGACCATCCTGGAGACGCCCAAAATCTGAACACCCCAGCAATCATCCGACTTCGAGACTTCCCCAACCTCGTCTGGCATCGCGAAATCCTCCCCCGCACCGCTTCCCTTCAGGAGCACCGCTGGAACCCCGGCCAAGGCCGGATCTGTCGCTACATCAAGACTCAGCTTACTCGATAGGCAACGCTGTGTTTAGCGACCAGAGACCATTGTATACGTCTCTGTTGCACGGCCAAGTCCGCGTAGCTGTTGTTGTGCAGGTATGTGTAGCTAGGCTGGAGGGGTACAATCTTGCCGAGGCAGTCCTGCAGCTTTGCTTTGAGTTCGTCAATCTCCTGGTTTGTCTCTATGTGGCTATTCGCATAACCAATACCGGCTAATGCATATTGACCACGACATGAGGGCTTTGGTTCTGGAACCAAATTCGTATGTTTGATGTCCAAGGTGAAAAACGCCTGGGAAAGTCAACTCGGGAGATTTGAGCTTGCCTGTATAGAAATACTGAGCACAGGTAGGTTGGCAAGGCTCTTTACTGTTCCTCGTTGTTAATGTTGTTTCTTTCTGTTGTTTTCCCTCTACCTTGTGGCACCAACCCAAATGCTCATCTTCTATTGCTTTGCTTTGCTTTGCTCGAGTACCCTTTATTCCATTCCCATCGTCAAACACTCAGCAATGCGAACCGATCTCACTTTGAAATGGGAACCAAACCCCTTACTGAAACAACACACACAAACGTTAATGAACTGCATCTCCGCAACTCATAGTCCTTTCAGATTTCCCAGTAGTTCCTATGTTACTCTCTTGAGCCTCGCCTAGGTAGTCCGTTCCACCAATTTCCTGGTCGAGATCTTGATTTCCTCCTCCAACTTTTTGTTTCCGTTCTTGAGCTCAGCGATATACTCCAGTCTTCGAGCGCTTTCTCTATCTGAGCAGCCTGAATAGCCGTATTGTGAGAAGAGCTCATCGACGCTTCCGTACTCTCCACATACTCGGCGAGGCCCTTGTGCTTCTTCAGGTCGGCGACCTCATCTTCAAGATTCTTGATCCTGTCTTCCTTCCTCTTCACGTCCTTCTCAAGGTCCATCTTCGCCCCCAAAAGCACCTCGAATTTGTCAAACTGCTCCTCCCGCTCATCGAGCAAGTCCTGCTTGAGGCGCTTGACCTCCGCGTTCTCCTCCTTGAGACGCTCGTTCTCGGCCGACAGCTCTTTGATCTGGCTGCTGTAGTCCGCGCAGGCGCCCTTGTAGAAGGCTTCATAGACGGCTCTATGCTCGCTCTGGAGCTTCTTCTTCTCCGCGGCATGCTCCTCCTTGAGCTCAGCGATCTTGGCCCTGAACTTGGCGACGAGTTTTGTGCCCTGTTGCAAGGTTAGGCCAACCTCAGGCTTGTCTTCGACTAGGTAGAGAAGTAGAAGAGGATTATATTAGTACGGTACTCGAAAAAAAGATCAACTTCAGGCTTAAAACTAGGAGGTACCTCTACTTACGGTAGCGGCTCCACATCAACTCATCAGCAACGAACGCCTTGAACGCATCGACTTGGTCGCGCGAGATGTGGTAGAAGGCACCGAACTCGTCGAAAAGCTTGGTGGCGTACGCGCCCTCAACTTTGGTTTTGAACTCTTTCTCGAGCTCTTCTGTGGTGAGGTTGGGATGCTTCTTGGTGATTTCCGCGAATAGGTAGCTGTGGTGCGAGTAGTACACAGGCACGGTGGTGTCGTCTTGGTTGCCAGACATCTTGGAGTTGAGGTAAGTGCAAGAGGGGAGCTCTTGCAAAGTGAGGGCGACAAGGATAAAGTTGAGGTAAGTGCAAGGAGGGGGCTCTTGCAGAGTATGTGTGCAAGAAAGAGAAGATACCTTTAGAGATACCTGCCGTACAACGATGATCTTGATGTCGTAGCTTCCTGAGTGACTGAAGTTGGAGGTTACAAGTTATTGTAAGCTGTTGCAAGATTTGAAAAAGCAGAAGAAGGAGAAGGCAGAAAAGGCAGCGCGGGGTACTGGTGAGTAGATGTGGGAGTCGTCTGAAGTCAGGTCATAATTTCAAACGCACAAGGCAGAATAGACGAACGCGGGGTATAAAATCTCTACTGTTGAGTAATCGTGCAGGTACAGAGGTCGTCCTATGTCTGGTTTCAGCTGTCTACGACTGGCAGTGGGTGCTGAAAGTCCAGACGGTTATTTACAAACAGTATATTCCACGGAAGGAGGGGGAAGGTCATACGCTATGGTCAGCTGGGATTACGTTCACCTTGTGGGCGATATTGCCGGCCTGAACCACCACGCTATAGGGCTTCCAGACTTTTCCCGGGAGTGAAAGGGCCATCAGAGTATCAGGGCGAGTACGGAACTCAGATATTGTTCTTGAATAAAGCATGTCCATCCTCAGATAAGTTGATGACTTGATTCCAGCATACGGAACAGGTGTAGCCAGTGTTGACTTGGTCCTCCGTTCAAGCATCGCTCACCCCTGAGGAGAGCTTGCCACTCGACGGTTGGATGAAGAAAACGTAAGCCATACCTAGGGTAGCGGTTCCCGGTTCTGCAGATACATATATGTACCTCTACTACCTGTAGAAGAAGGAACTTACTGTGCGGATATCGTCGCGGCGTTCGATGGCAAATAACAAGGACGGTTGTTGTCCGTTTAACCACGAATTGGCAAGAAGATTAAAGGAGTGATGAAAGTTCTTGCCTGGCAGCAACCAATGTACAGCGGTAGACCATCCGCAGCGACTGCAGATAGCCAGACTGTAATCGTCGGAGAACATTATTTTGGTACCTCTAGGGTGGGTACATATATTGTGAGGTGACCATAGCATAGGAGGAACTCCAGTCTCACTCCAAGTCGTGAGTCTAATCTGATGTGTGCGTGGGATCGCGGTATTTCCTCTTGACTATAGGCTCCACCTACATGTAGTGTACCTAGCGTAGGCTTTCCAACAACTTCCATGTACCACTTATCTCTTCCACGTCGTTTCAAAGATCTATGTTCCTTCCATCCCATCCTAAGAGAACTTTGCTATTATTCCCGTTCTATGAAGACACTGAATAAGAGTTGTAGAATTAGAGGATGAATATTGGATAGGTATTCTCGTGATTTGCCAGGACTATTCCTTTTTGGTGTTTCCTATTCTTTGCTTATCTCCAACTTGCAATCAAGGAAACCAGAGATCGACTTACAGCCTTGCCTAGGTACCTACCTACCTAATCATCATACACCACTACCTCTAACGATGCCTGCCTTGTAAGTTCATTACCTTACTTTTATCATTGTGGAACAACCATCAGCCACTCCTTGCTGTATATGTCAGATAGCTGAGTTTGACAGAGTACCTAGCAACCCCCTGACGCTGTTGTTGTTAAGGGTAGGTATCCTTGAACCGAGAAAGTGATGTCTTCGGAGAGCAGAGCCGCGCGGCATTGGTTATCAGGGGTACCCGTGTCCATCATTTCTACCTGTAGGTAGGCTGCAGGTACTAGCACACCAAGCTCCTTTGGCCACTGTCCGTGCCATCCTGAGTATGGAAGTATACATATACGAACGAGTTGACCCAGAATGCCTGTTCATGGTCTCAACTTACGGTCTAAGCCCCTGTGTGCTTTGCATCCTATGAAAGCTGATAGTGTCAGGAAGGGAAATGCTGTGAAAGAAAAGATCATACCTCTATATAAATATGCTTCAATTGGGAGGCTGGAAATATCATGGCGGCGCTTGTTGTTGTGTTTGATGGGTAGAATGAGGAAGCAGGAGCAAGCATCAGGTGGTTGACGGCGGAGATGGAATTCTTTTTTCAAGCAAAGCTGAGGTCACATTGAGCACAAAAGGTCAGTATATGACAAAGGCAGCTCGTTGGATTCGGGAGTTGGTTGCCTCACCCACTCGCTCCGTTTCTGGCTCAGGCCCGCGAAGTGGATCGTCTTTTCTGCATCATACAAGTGAGTGTTGAGGCTCTCAAGTTAGAAGTTTTTGGTTATGGGTTAGGTAAAGGGATGAACCTCCGGTCTGGCTTGAGCTTGTGTCCCGGCGCGCTTCAAACCGTCTTTTGCTCCGATTGGTTGTCATCGAATGGACCGAGCTCTGCATAACTTTTGGATTCTGCTCCGGATAGCGAGTTTGGGTTGGGGTTTGTATGTAAATGTTTGACGATTGGAAAGGCCAGCAGCCTTATCGGGATCATCATCCGGTATAGCCAGTGCCGTGAACTCATGATAGCGCCAATTGCATGCCTTCCGTCTTGTCGAATCGCTATTCATTCGATCTGCCGTCCGCTTCATTTCAACGTCAAACTGGACGTCTCGACTTTATTATGCGGTGAAACACTTTTGTCCAGACTGTGTCCTGTTACTCCAATAACCCTGTATTCGAGACCCGGTTCTAGAACTTCAAGACACTCAGGGTCAGCTGCATGGGAGTGTCAGACACGGACTCAAAGGTGATCACTGAGAGTCTAGTCCATAGAGCGGCGTGACCCTGAAAATCGATCTCCCCGGTAGAATGAGACATGTCTCGGTTTCACGCAGGGTAACAACCCTCCAAGCAGCGCAAGCCATAGCAGCCTTTCGGGATACACGAAGCCGAAATTGTGCAACCGATGCCAGGACCCGGTGGATTGGGTGAAGAAGCAGTGAAATGTCCTTACAGCCAAGGTGCCCTCAACAGTTCTTGGCTAGCTGAAGAATGTCATAGACGGAGCAAAAGGACGTTCGAGAACGAGGGCGCTGTGATTGTCCGCCCAAAGGGTCTGATGACGTTGTCCACGTGGTACTCTTTGCAGCAAAGATCTTCCCTGTGACGGAGTGGACAACCGACGATCAGTACGGACTGGGGATCCCGAAAGGCTGCATTGTGGAGAAGTGATGTAAGGATACAGATCGGTCCAGACTCCAGGCAACCGGATTGATCCGACGATCTCGAGAACCCTGAGCTTATGTCAACAATCTCGTGGACTGTCATTCTGTCTGCGATGCGTACTGAATCTCAGGGTTCAATTCTCAGGATGATCGACGAGAGAGCACCAGTGCAAGGGTGCTACCCTGACGATCACCAGAATCCATGACGATAGTTGTCCAGAGCAAGAGTGAGAAAAACGTGCTTCGAGTTTCCTGTCGGGAGCTGTTGTTCTGACGTGTGCCTTAGAAACGAAACATAAAGGTCGAGTTGTACCATACTGGCACGTTCGACAATGTTGAAGACACAACCACAACCAACGCCGAGGCACACGGGATTCACGAAGAATCCCATGCTTGATTGAACCTAAAACTCTGTGCAATCCATCGGCGCTTTGATCTATAGTCATCTGCTACAGTGGTTAGTTCTTACAACCGTTCTCCTCCGAAGAACAGCCCCTGACAATAATAAGACGATTCGAAGTTGCTGACGTTCCGCTCGCAGGTGAAGTACTCCTTCGCTGAGAACAGCTGTGAATTTCTCCTGTTTGAACGAAGGTGCTGGTTGCTTCAAGCCCCAGCAGCCCGTTCACCCTTGGGGTCGTGACCTTGGTCTTCAGTGTTACTCGGTTCGAGTCAGCCTCCGGACCTTCAGTCCCGCAACTTTGCGCAACCTCACCAAGCCCGGCATCTGATATTGGGAAAGGACTGGACACCGCAACCAAAAATCTCCGGCTATAAGACGCTCGACGGCCTATATAAGCTCCCCGGCCACTATCTTGAGCCTTGAAGTCTTGTCCGCTCCTACCATAATCACAAATACCAGTATTCCCACGACCTGGAACAAGAACCGTTAGCTTGTGTGTGAACAGCTTCCCGACTCTCGGCACAGACACCCACGTACCGAGTACACCTTTTATGAGCCTGCTATAAAGGAAAGGAACAAGCACTACCATAAATTATGCAGCTCACTACTCTCTTTTCCGCCATTGCGGCCCTGGCCACGGCCCCCCTGACCACTCTGGCCTCCCCGGCTGAGACCCTGGGTAACAGGGACTTCCCCGACCCAGCAATCATTCTTGACCCTCGCACTGACGAGTGGTACGCTTTCGCAAGCAGCAGTAACGGCAAGAACGTACAGGCTGCTTACAGCCCCAATCCTCATGACGGCCCTTGGACATATGTCGAGCGCGACCTCCTCCCCACCCCGGGCAAGTGGGTCAACCCCGACCAACCCGACATTTGGGCGCCTGATGTGCACTACTTTGAGGCAAGCGATTCTTTTGTCATGTATTACTCGGGTCTTTTGGCGGACTCCCCCCACCACTGCATTGGCATTGCCACTGCCGAGAACATCACCGGCCCGTACGAAGCCCTTGATGAGCCATTTGCCTGCCCCGATTCCGAGGGCGGTGCCATCGACGCCAGCGGCTACCTTGATCCTATCGATGGCTCCTTCTTCGTGGTGTATAAGGTGGATGGTAGCTCCAAGGGCCCCGGTGGTCCTTGCGGTAACGGTGACCCCCCCGGCGAGCCAACTCCCATCCGCCTTCAGCGTGTCAATGAAAGCGACGGTATTACTCCCATCGGCCATTACACCGAGATCCTTGACCGCGATCCGGAGCTCGATGGCCCGCTTATTGAGGCACCTAACCTCATCCGCACCTGGAACGGCACATTTGTGCTGTTTTACTCCTCCCATTGTTACAACACTCCGGAATATGACATCAAGTACGCCACGGCGGATAAGATCGAGGGACCGTACCACCGCCGCGGAGAACTGATGGGCTTGAACACCAATTCCTATGGCTTTGATGGTCCAGGAGGAGCAAGTAGTGTCATCGGTGGCGGAATCTTGGTGTTTCACGCCAACTGCGATGCCGGCCGTTGCATGTATGTGACGGAATTCGAAGTCGAGGAGGAAGGCATCGTGACGCTACTGGATTGATCTGTTTTCAAGGTTTATCAGCATATGAAAGAGAAGACATGAGTAATGTGGAGTTATTCGGTATAGCGTTGGCTTTTGGGATGCATAAGGTACCACGGCAGCACAGGCGTTCCTCTGGTTGTCTCTTCTTTTTCTTTTTGGTTTTGTTTTAGCGATAGGCGTATGGCATGCGTTCAATGGAATACAGTAAACACTGCACAAAGCCCTGTCTTTACTTCAAATGATACTGCGATCACAATGATATGGTAGTACCGGGCCAAGTGTTGGTTGCCCTTGAACAATCAATCGAAATTGGTGATGTGGAAGAAGACGAGGGAAGACAAAACGGGGGGAAAGATGCCAGACGCGGACAAGACGGAAGTAGTCACCCGTACGAACAGTGCTCATCGAAATAGCAGACAAAATGATGCAAAATGCACCTGCCTTCTGTAAGACATGGACTGCAGTGACGATGCGCCAAACTACAGCAACTATGGTGGCTCGCTCCTTCGACATCGACATGCGGAGTTGGAGTTCTGAACTTATTTCAGGTTGTAGCCGGCCAAGAAAAGATAGCACCAAGGATTGGATATCGATCAAGGAGAAGTCATGGTATATTGTATGAATGGTGAAGGGAAGATTTCCCCTTTGCTTGTCCCAAAGGCATACATTGCCTATGCACTCTTCCAGTGTCGTTGTATCTTCACCTGGCCTTCATTACTTCAACTGGCGGCAATTAATAGATGAGTACGTGCCACCTCTTTCCGCCGCCGGATTTGGGTTTGTCTCGTTGCGGCAGGGATGTCCATCCGAGCAGAAACCGCTGGACCGAAAAGGGTTCTTTCTTGCCAATCCAACAACAGCCGGCATGATGGACAACAAGATTTGATGCATGTGCAGTTGATCCATCTGCGCCCCAACGATCTTTGCCCCTAAAACAAGTTAAAACACTTATTAATCCCCTCCCAATCCGGATGCTCCTCCTTTCCCCTTACCAGCTCACTTGCCCAAGACCCCCTAGGGGCCTTCTGCGATTCCTTCAAAGCCTGTCGCACAATAGCATCCCCAAGCTGCTTCTTGATCTCCAACCTTGGCAGCTGCCACTTGAGCAAATTCGCCGAAGTAGCTCCTCCCGGCAGACTATCAGCCGGCGGTACGGGACAAAACCCAAAATCCGCCCGTTTGGCAAATCGCAGAGCGCGCGCGGCGCCGCTCATCCGCTCCGCAATAGTCGGATTCGTATGTAAAGCGATAGCCAGCCAAGCCTCGCGGACCGCCAGGGCCGGGATGTTATGCGAGTGTAGCAGATGGGCGGCTACGTCCGCCCCAATGAGCTCGAACTGCTCTGCGATGGCATCGTACTCGGGAGCCAGCCCTATGGCGTGGAGAATACAGACGACGAATAAGATGTGCGGAGGGGTACTGGTTGCGCATTCTCCGTAGACGGGGCTGATGCGCGCTATTCCAGGGAAGTTAAGTGGCAAGGAAGGGTCGGCCGTGTCGGTCCAAGGGGTGATCCGCATGGAGGCTTGGGCGTACATGTAGACGCGAAAACTATGGTAGAGAATTGTGGCGGGAAGATGGGTGCGGGCAAGGACGAGGGCATCGGTGCAGGCGGGGTGGGTCGGCATCAGGGCGCGAAGGGCGGCGGTGATGGTGCCTTGGTCGGATACTGAAGGCGACGATACAGACTTAGAATTAGAACCGGGGTCGGTGCCAACCGTGCCGGTTGAGGAGATGGAGGCGGAGTTGCTGGACGTCCGACTGCCCATGGCGCGATGGCGGCTACCGTGGTGGACACTGCTTGCTTGATTGGGATCACGAGAGGGGGGACCTCATGGTTTTCGGAATGCTAGAGAATGGGGTACGAATCTAAGGAGTCCATTGGTTAAATACCTGGGTAGGTTTGGACTTGCCAGACCTTTCTGGAACTTGTGAGTGGTTGCTGTAGCTGCAATGCAAGCAGCTGTCGGTGTCGATGCGGTCAACTGGATAAATGTCATTGTGAGCATCGACGCTACGAAACCAGATGGCTCGACCCGTTACTGTCATGTTACCCTTCACTTTCTCGGATCTTTCGTATGCAGAACATCACAGGGTGTCAGTATCTGAATACTCCATGCTTAGACTCCCGGAATCGATGCTGTTCTTCCGGGAATCGGCGCACTTCAAACAATTCCAGTGTACGCTTACGAAGCACAACCGTCCGAGACACTCAAATTTAATACTCTAAAATATCATTTGACGTGATACCGGTCCTTGCAGTTCAAGTCTCTTGTTTCCACACAATCTTCTGGTAAGCCTTCTACCATCTAAGTCGGCAACAAGCAGAAGTATCAATGGTAGAGTTTAAGTAGAGGTACTCTTGGGAGGATGGGAGGATGGGAGGAATATATGAATGGGCGGAAGACAATGGAGTGGCTGCCTTGGAAGTGTCTCAAACGTCAAAAGGGAGGCAGCTTGGGAAAGAGCAACTGGTCGTGGAATAAGGCGGGCCAAACGGCCATGCAACAGACTGGACCAGGGCAAGAGCGCTAGAAAGCTTTTTAAGCTCGAACAAGCCTCTCTTCAGGTTGCCTGGCACTTTATTCTTCTGGGGGATACCCTTCAGTTCTTTGATGACAGAAACCCAAACATGTCGTTCCACATACAGGCAATAACTTGTCTTTGGTCGATGGCAAGGCATTCTAAGGGCAGGCTTGCAACATGAAATTCAAGACGTATAGAGATAGTAGCATTTGGACTACCAAGCTACCTATTGTTACATTGTACGTGATGGTTGACAACCTGACTGAGTATTGTTGTCTAATAATAATACACAATCAAATCTATGCAGATAACATGCTACTTGCAACAGCCAGAGATACTCCAACAGATATGGTCCTGTTTTGAATCACCCCCAATTCCAGCCAGATGATGATGAGCCGCACAACGATGTCTGAAAGGTAATGATGCAACACCAGAAAGCGATTTACAACTAAGCCATCTTTCAACCAGCCGCCCTATCGAACATACTGAGCTCCAATACGGACCTCTGACTCCAAGTAAGTAAGCTCAAAACCCTTACCCCATCGATCTTGGTACACAACCTTCCCGAAGTAGGGTAATACACTTTGATCCCCAGGAAGACATTGCCGGCTTCCGGACTTTGATTGGCACTCTGTTGCCGTAACTCCAACACATCGATACTCCCTTCCACTCTACAAGTCCCCCATATGAGCCTGCCTGACCAAGCTGTTGATCTCCTTCGGCTGGAACTCAGGCTCATACCTACCCGCATGGCTCAAATCATCAGGCGGCATCAGCACCGGGTAATCCGGACCTGCCTGTCCTTGCTCCGTTGCCTCCGCATCATCGGTAGCAGTAGCAGTAGTAACAACCCCCCTCATACTCTTCGCAAACTCTTCATAAGCCCTCTTCGCCTCCTTCCGATCTTCCTCCCTGAACCTCTCAACAATCCCCTCCACCACACTCTCCACCTCCTCCCTTTCCCCCTTCCACCACTCCAACAACTTTGCCTGGGCCTTGACCAGCCTCGTAGCAACCTCATTCCCCACCGCTTTCTCTTCCTTGCACTCCGTACAAACCATGGGCACCGCTCTCTCAGTCTTTACCTTTTCCCTGGCATCCCTCTGCATCTCCATCAAGAACCGCATCCGCTCCACCTCAAAATGTCCTGACCTCAAAGCACGGAACCAAGCACCCAGAAATCCCATCCGGTTCCAGGCCGCATCGGACATCTCCGGGGTTGCCAAGGCACACAGCAGGGGGGTCTCCATCCGCCTCCAGAGCTCGTTGTCGTCCTCTTCGGCGCGGCCTTCGTCTTCAGCGAAGGACTCGATAAACTCGCGGATGCTCATTCCCAAAGCGACCTGCTTGAACGAGAGCACGTTCTTTTGCTCTTCAGGGTTATCAGAGCCGGCGACGAAGGAACCGGGGGCCATGCGGGTGAAGGTAGTGGAGAGGACGTGTTTGCAGAAAGTTGCGGGGCTGAAGGATAATCCGTTGGAAGAGTGGGAAGGGGAGGTGAAAAAGTTGCTGCTGCTGCTCGCGCCGCCGCCGCTTTCGCGGATGTGGTCGCGAATGGAGGTCAAGCGGCGGGTGAATACTTGGGTTTGGAGAGTGCTGGTTTGGAGGAGGAGGTCGCTGTCGGGGCCGTAGATCTCGTTCCAGGTCAGGGCGTGGTCGAGGGCGACATGTTGGTGATGGGATTCGGTGACGGAAGGGGGAATGTCAAGGTGAAGCTCGATCGAGGTGAGGAGCTCGGCTTGGGACTGTTGTGCGCGCAGCGAGGATTCGATGTGCGACAGATACTGATCGGCGCGACCTTGGAGATCGAGGAAGGCGGCTATGAGCTGGCTTTTGCTGAGTGAGAGGAGGTCGGCGCGCGTGTAATGTGGCTCGCGAGGGACTTCATCCACGGAAGAGTCAAAGTCGTGCGACATTAGCAGATGCTGTGTCTCGGGTGGTAAAGGCATCTTTGCGTGCTTACGGCGCGATGAACGGCGCCTACGTCAGTCTGGGAGTCCTGCGCGGGGTAGTGATGATACCAGGCAAATGCTTAACGAGAAGAGCAAGTAGTCGGCTGAGGCAAGATGAGAGAAATGGGATGCACTATGATGTTGGTTTGCTTGTTGGCTTGTCAGCTTGTTGGCACGTTGGTTTGTGGGAACGGGTAAGCATACCTAGCTTCAAGGGAGATGGTTACTGCCTACTTTGTTGGAGCATTCACATTGTACCCTGCTTCCAGGTTGCACCAACTGGACAACACGAAGTGAATGGGAAGTGGAAGGTCCGCGAAGAGCTACAGAACCCGCAGCGCTGAGACGGCCCAGAGCCTCCCGGTACCGTGGAAACGGTCCCCAGATATCCCAGGCACAAACACGTGGCAGTGTCAGACGTAGAGTGGAAGGAACAGGCACCACTCACCAAACAGCCGCCGCGCCGACCACAGGTTCATCTCAAGAACTCGGACCTCTTGGGCCACCTTTGACAACAACCTTGGGAAGCTCGCGTGGCAAACCATATTGAAAACCAACGCACAGCCTGACCCTCAGACTGATCTCCCCTCTCCTTCTGCAACGGGTCCTCCCGATCTCCTCTCACAGCGAACCCATGCTTGGCTCCCGGAGACACCAGAGCCTCATGCGCATTCGGTATAATCGGCCTATCCGCCCCCTCCGCCCCCTTCACTGGCGCTTTCTTCTTGTCTCTTAGAATGTTCATCACCTCCTTCATCTTCTCCTGTCCCATGAACGAATCGTTCTCCCCGTTCGCCAAGCTGAGCGGCAGCTGCACCTCATGGATATGCCTCGGCAACTTGAGCATCGACGGATGGGCAGTGAAGGCGCAGTCAATCAGCGAGACCTTTTTTCCATCACGTAGAGACACCCAGTTGTCGGGATTCTGAGTATTGGTGAGGCCGACAGCATAGAGCCCACCCCAGCAAAACCCAGCAACGCCGACTTTCGGAGGTTCACCATTCGCCGCCGATGTCTTTCGCACAGCAGCCAGGAAGGATCGCACACGCGGCCAACTAACGGAAGGACGGGTGCAGTAAAGCCAGAAGAGGCAAAAGGGGACGGCCGTGATAATGTTCTAGGACCGACACAGGATACGGAAGATCCAGGGAGAATTGGAATGGGTTTGGACTCGAACGAGGCCATGAGCGAGAGGGGGATAGCTTTGCCGTCCATGCAGTCAGGAACATACAAAATGCAGGAAACACGCCGGGCATATGAATCGGCGAGGGCGCGTGTGTTGCGGAGGGACCACCCAAAGGCATTGGTGGTGAGGACTACCGTGCCTAGCGGTTTTACCCAGGGCTTCCACTTCGGGGTCGCGATGTATGTGGGAAGTCCGTGGATGACATCCTCGTGGCCGCTGGGGATGACGTCGCCGCGGAGGGTTCCTTTGAAGCAATCGGCACAAACGGGGATGGAGATTGTCACGGTATCATCGGTATACATATAGTATAATGGAACAAATTGAAGTAGTGCGCGAACAATTGGGTTTTCAGGCTGTCACACCGATGAACTTGCTGAAGTCATTATGTAGTTGCCGAGGTTGAAAGTGGGGAAAAGACAAGCCGCGGTACAGCGTCCAATGCAGCGAGTTTTGAGGAACAAGGAAAAGGTTACGTGAGCTTCGGGTTAGGGTTCGGTATGCCCCAGCCATTCACCAGCCGCCCCGTTAACGGTTCACACCAGTGAATGGCCCGGGGACGGAACATGTCTCCAAACACCAAAAAGCCACAACTCCATGATATCGCCAGAAACACGCAAAAAAGAAATCATCTTGAACCTCGTCAGGCTTGTTAATGCCCACAGCCAGAATCGAACTGACGACCTCATCATTACTAGTGATGCGCTCTACCACTGAGCCATGCGGGCTTTGATGGTTATCCTGGCTTCAAAGATGAGGTTATATCCCTCGTTCTCTACTGGATCGGGAGCCTCCACCGCGCCGACCAAGGTATCACGCCCCGCCCGAACCGAAGATGTTACCCGGATGAAAGCGAAACGCCCATGTCAGAACAGGCGAGTTTATTCAACCACTGGGTAAAATATCGTTCTCGCTGGGTTGAACGGTCATGTTCCGGATCGAGTTGGTGTGTCCTTGCAGCGGTTATGTCTGGTGTTCGGTGTTCCACGAGGACCATTGCGGAATGTGCCAGTGGCCATCGGGGGTAACATCTTGAACGGACAAAGGGGGAAAAGACGACTTATGTACTGTGTATGGGGCCCCGTCTCCTTTTATACAATGACGGAGCCTTTCGATTTTCAAAAAAAAAGTTGGGTTGATTCGATGAGGATGATGATCATGATTGGAATGAACAGAAGGGAAGTGCGGTGGTGATGCGGTGTTCCCGCTTATAAGCGCTAACCGCTAACAATTGTGGTCAAGCCACTCCCCTGCACCTTCTGACTCGACTAGAGGTACCTGCGCCTCACCCGGGCCACCGCCCCATTCTCGGTGATAGCGATAGCGGTCGGCCTGTAGACCCGGCCCCTCCTCCGCGCTTGTTTCGCATCCGCTCCTCCACCTCATACCGATTTCGATGCCGTCTTCGAGCTTATCGTCATTGAGAAGTAGCGGGCATCCCATTGTTGCCAAGACCCAAATTACCGTCACAGTGCTTCCTGATGGTCTGATGCACGTTCTTGACTAACAACACAAGGTTCGCTTACAGTGACCAGAAGTACATTTCCGGGGCTGAGTTATGCCGCGTTGTCGTCGTCGTTGTTGTTGTTAGTGTTGTGGCTGTGGTGGTGGTTGTGATCAGTAGATGCAGGGTGCTTACTAGCGCCGAAACAATGTGTTTGATGCATGGCTAATATATCTTCCGCCGGGCCAAGAATTACGGCAACCGGAATACACTAAATCACCAGATCTACGAAAACATCACGGAACGAGACAAGGTTCGCTTACTCGTATGCCTTCTAATGCGTGGCCGAGATCCGAATGCTGTGTCGTCTGGAATTCCAAAGTCCGAGTTGACAGGTATGTTGTACGGCAGGACGAATCTGCTGTCTGATGCAGAGCGGAAGAGGCATGGTTTAGGTGACCATCTGTTTTGGTACTTGAATGGAAGAAAACGGGTGATCGGTGACGGTTGAGGCTTCGAAGAACACAGAATTTGGAGATGGGGAAGATTGAAAGCGCCAAACTACAGATACAATAGCAAAGGATGGATTATATTAGGTCCAGCATCATTATATGTACTGGTTACCTACCTCTAATCAAGCAGACAAACCACCTTATGTACGTTCCTCAAGGGCGCCATCTCATTTATACCGCCCCCTCCCATGATCACAGCCAGTTCATCATGTCGTCAACCCAGCTCCTTTATACGCAGTTGGTGCACTGGCGGCACTGGATGTAATGAGCCTGATGACCAGCATCGATGCCATTGACCGTGTTGTACAAGTTGGCATCGCCGGGGTATGTAAGGATAGCGAGGCCGGAGCCGGTGCAGTCTCCGTTGCTAAACTCCAAATGTTAGCACGTGTGTCAACTGTAGGGAAAAGCACTCAGAGGTACGTACACAAAGAGACGGCAAATGGCGCCCTGGTCAGGGCCAGCAGAGCCAATATGGCCATCATAGGTGGAAGGAAGCCTGGTGCAGGTGCCTGTGATGCCGAGGCTCAGAACCTCGCACGTGTTTTGCCAGTTGGAGCCGGTGCAGACGTAAACCTGGAGGGAGAAAATGGTGAGCTTCATGGCCTTTGATGGGATTTCTGGGGAGAGACAATTCGTGGACTACTAACATTGCCGGGAGTACGAGCGACAAGCTCAGGATGCTCAGCCGAGGAAGGAGCAGCGAGGACGGGGGAAAGGACGGACAAGAGGGTGATGGTGATGGCGAGAATGGACTGCATTTTGGCGGTTGTTGGTGGTAGTAGTTGAGAAGTTCCTAGTCGAGGGTGAGTAATAAGAGCTGAGTGTTGAGAGTTGAGTAGATGATGTTGTGATGGAAGCTGTGGATGTTGAGATGATTGAAATCTCTGACTCAATTGAGGGGGGCTTCCAGCTTTTTATCCTTAGAGAGCTGACTCTCGTCAACGCCTCTTAGTCTTCCCCAACACCACAAAGCCATCACCGGCTAAGCATAGCTACGAGTCCTTGACACGAAGCATGCTCATCAACCGTACAACATCCACTCTTTTTTTTCAATGCATCGCTCCAGCCACAGTCGTCATGATGGTCATGGCCCCAGTAAGAATCTAGAAGCGTACTGGGTCTGGAGGATATCATGATCTCACATTCAACTACAAACTGCAGTGAGATACGAAAGTGAAGCAGCTCGGCCGTCAATATGGTCCACGGCCATGGAATATCCGAACTGATGATACCTCGTAACGCGTACTGCTTTGTCCAGTCCAACAACGTTTGGTTTCCTGGCCCCGAAGCGGGTTGGTGATCCTTTGCAAACCCTGTAGATCAGAAGACTAATGATTATTGTCTGGCAGACAACAAACGTTGGGTACTCTGGTATGTAAGGTTCACAAAGGTGCATTTCGTGACCTTTTAGATGGATGAATGGTGCATTTTCCATTGTAGCTCTGTGAGGTGCCTTTTGTTAGGGTTGCCTTTTCTCAGCCGCAAGGATACATAAGCGCGTTCCCGCCGCAGCCACGATTTGGGTTGTCACACGGATGGAATACGAGGTTACTAAGCCGTCCTCTCGTGTCATGGCTAGCCATATGTTAACAACCGCTATCATTGGCGGGTATCAGCGAATGGAAGCACGTACAGATATTGACTTCCCGAAAAGCACCCAGGAGCCGACGACATCAATTGTGATTATAGAGATTCTGCGGATCATGTCTCAACTTTGGTGGAGGCATCATAAAGCAACGATCGAGTAAATCCGAGATCAACGAGCGACTCAATCGGCCTGGAAGAGCATCGAGCAAAAACGGAAGGAAGCTAGCGACCTGACTAGGACAGAAATTCGTCGGCACCATGTCGCTGTCTAGCGCTGACTGCGCTATCAAGCCACGATGTGCCTCTCGAAATTTGATAGGAAAACCGGGGATTCTGGTTGAGCATCGCTAGTGCCGGAAGGATTCGACTACTTTAATTGTCGTGATGTTGCTGACTAGTGGACTCCAATAGTCTCCCCTGTTTTGCTCAACACAGCAAGGCACATGACGCCTTAGTAAGCCGCCACAGAGCGGTGGATCGAGGATGCGACTCTTCCGCTTTGCCGGATACCGTAGTCTTGAACAGTGCTTTGGCTGATTCGCAACATGGCCTCGTACCACTAATAATTAAGTTGCGACTTGAAATCCGCCCAGTCGACAATCGTCAAGACATGCGAGATCTTGCCATGCTCGAGCCAGTAAAAGGCATGCTCAGCGAAATGCACCCGGCGCCCATTGGGCGTAGCGCCACCAAATGGCTTGATGGGCAGCCCAGAAAATTCGATACGGACAGCAATCTGCTGCTTCGCCTCGTCGATCAGAACGGTCCGTGGCACAAACTGCAGGCCGGCAATAGCGTCAAACGCATTCTCCATCAGCTGGCCGTAGTGGTTCAGAGCCATTTCCGCTCCATTCCATATCACCGTCTCCTTGCAGTACTGGTGTAAGTCTTGTTGCATGGTTTTCCCGTTGATACACGCGATATAATCGTCATAAAACTGCCGTAGGTTGATGGAAGACGGAGGCGGTGGGGGCCTGAACTTGGGAACTGGCACAATGTTGGGCGACTGGCGACGCTTCTCGGCTCCATCGACAATGTCTTGAATCTCGCTGATTTTTTCGTCAACAAAGTAGACAAACATATGTCGCGTGTATTCGGCCTGCTTTCTTTGTGAGGAAGCCATAAAGGGTGCCTGTACGAGAAGTTCCTTGACCTTCAACCTCGCTGCGACAGGCTCCTCTTCTTCTGGCGTGCCAGCAATCAGGGTGACAATTTCCATTTGGGTACATGATCTGCGTGAAAATTCCTCTTTGAAGGACTCCACGAACTGGTATAGTGAGATATCCTCTTTGTTATAGGTGATGGTCCCGTGGACTTCATTGCTCAGGAAGCTCCATTGACGTCGGTTGATGCGGTCTATGAATGATCTGAAGCGGCTTTTGTTGTTGACTTCGGTTGGAAGCGTGACGGTACGCTCCGAGTCAAAAGACGAACCTGCCAGCGGGAGGGAATCGGAAAACGAAGGAGTTGCCACTGCGACAGAATCGGAAAACGAAGGAGTTTTGAACTCGGACTGGCCCAGCTGTTCTAACATTCTCGCGCGTCTAGCGGCATGCTCATTCAGTTCGGATATGCCAAGAAAAGAATTGTGGAGGACCGGATCACGAAGTTCAGCGTCTTGACGGAAGGTTAGGGTGGTTGAGGGATGGTGGGAAGGCATTGGAAGAATGTTGTGCGGCTCGGGGTCATCGTCGCGTGCTGGTAATAGTGCGTCGTCTTCCTGGCTGGTTGAAAGGGAGGAGCGGGAGATGAAGGACAAGAGAGCTGCTTGTCCTGACGCTGGTTCGTCCAACGAGGGATCCTCTGGGGCGTGTGAGTACGACATAGTAGCCGGGGTACGTGGAGTGAAGACAAAAAAAATCCCTCCGAAAGAAAGACTCAAATAGAAAACTGAAGAGAGTAAACTCCGTCAAAACTTGGACGGAGCGTGTTGCACGGGGATGGAAGTGGTCGAGAGTCAAGGGCCCGGACGGGGGACAAGGATGGGAGCTCGCGCGAGAGACATGACAGTGGACCCCGCCCATGTCGCGCTTTCACGTGCTGATAAGCTAGGCGGGGCTGATGATAAGAAACAGCGCGGGGTTTCCGGGCCGCCAGTTAGGTTAAGTCAGCTATCCGTCCTGGCCCCACTTCACCCCAGTGCCCGCCCAAGTACGGATGTTACTTACTGACCCACGACCCGACCCGGGCTTTTCGGTCACTGCAATCCTTCCTCCAGCAACTTCACTCTTTCCGTCATCTTTCCACTTCCACTTTCACGGCCACTTCTCCCACCAACCTTCCATCTCGCTGGCCTCGCCCTTTCCAACTCATCTCTTCCCTGTCCATTGCCCATCCCAGGGATCCATGCGCCAAACTGATGGCCTTTCGCTGCATCGACGCCCTCGAAAGCTTGACCATGCCAGTTACACCGTCCCGCTGCTGAAGTTCTGCCATGGACTCGCCGGAACAATGATATCGGAACACCAACACGATGACCGCACTTATCTCGCAACGTCGACTGCCGTGGCAAAACGTCAAAATCTGGTCTCACCCAAGACGGCATTGTTATGGACACACGCCGCTAGTGCCACGGTATCACCAAGTCACGGCAGCGTTCCAGTGCTACGGTGACATGCTTCTGTCATTATGCGAGTAGTACAGAGTGCATCTACTCTTTGTGCTCCCGGACGAACGAGTAGCATCCAGACTACAGCGCAAAAGAAACGGAAAAGAAAGCAGAGAATGGAGTGAAGACATCACGCCGCAATGACAGCAGCAGGCACGAGATTTGACAGGACACTGTTTGAATGACTCGAATCAAGAATAAGAAAAGAAAAAACAAAAAGGAGGGAAAAGAAAAGCATCTCGCCAGACTTTTGCCTATCCATCCGTTAGATGTTATCCGACCAACTGACAACCCATTCTCCAAAACACCAAACGCCATTCACCCACCCCAATGCATAATCATAGAGGTTTATCTGACAGAAAAAAAGTAAAAAGGACAAAGGTTGGAACTGGGTATAGTGTATGTGTCATCACCATCGTGTACTGACCCTCCATCTCCTCCCTTTTTCTTTCTCGTGCTCGTTTACCCTTACACTCCGCCAACCTCCTCCTTCTCAACACGCACACGCATCATCTCAAGCCATGTCGGTGTCCTTCCAACTAACTACCTCTCGAGTAACCTCCGAGGACTCGACCTTGTGCTTCAGGTCAAAGTCACTATCGAGGCCCCTCCTCAGTTTCACCTGTCTCTCCAGCAGTGTGACGAGCAAGCCGGTTCCTGCGAGACCCAGAAAAATGATCCACGGCGCCCTTAACCCCAGTGCAAAGAGTGACACAATCTGGGCCTTGACCTCCTCTCCAAAGCTGCCGACGAACTGGGCCGACGCGTGCTCGTAAGCTCTTCCCTGGGTCAGCGCCTCCTGTGCCTCCCTGTTGGTAATGGTGTGCAGGAGAGTTGCCACCTGAGCATTGAAAGCGGCATTGGGGACGGCAACGCCAAGGAGCGACCCGAGTCCACGCAGGAATGCCCATGACCCGGTTGCCGCCGCGTTATCCTTGTCTGTAAGCTCTACCAGCACGCTGGGAAGCGTCGTCGACACAATGATTCCGGATCCAATGCCGACAAGGAAGGAGAACACGATCCACTCCACCACTTTCGACTTCTCGGCGTAGGCGACGCAGCATGCGAATCCGACCAGCATGAGAGTAAACCCAGCTTGGTGCATAAGTCGATATCTGCCAAATTTTGCCAGTAACGGGCCACCGACGGCGGACAGCACCACGATTGTCAAAGTGCAGGGTAGAATGAGAACACCCGACTTGGTAGGGGAGGCGTTCAGCACGGCTTGGAAGAATGGGGGCAAATAGAACTGGTAACCGTATGTCAGGAATCCGTGGATGATGGTGACGATGAAGCCGGCAACGGTTGTCCGGTTGGAAAAGACGTGTGGAGGCATGATGGGGTGTTCACACCATCGGCAACGTTCCCAAAATGCAAAGCAGAGGACCCCTGTGAGACCAGCGGCGCCAGTGCCGAGTACCATTGGGGATGTCCAGGCGTAGGCCGCGCCGCCGAGTGTGAGCGAGAAGAGAAGGAACACAACGGAAGACGTCAACAACCCAATCCCAAGAAAGTCCACGCGCCCGAGTTGCTTAAATATTGTCAGCTTGTCGCTGTCTGTCGAGCGGCCGCTGCTGACCTGAAGCCACATCCACATCATGACTAGGGATATTGCGCACACCGGGATATTGACGCCGAAGCACCATCTCCAGCCTACCTCAGCAAAGATGCCACCGAGCACAGGGCCTACGGTTGTCCCCAGAGCATACACGGCAGCCTTGATTGCGACATAGTGACCTCTGCGCTTAAGTGGAATGATGTCGCAAAGGATAAGCTCTGCAAACAAGTCAATGCCACCCGATCCAAGGCCCTGAAAGATACGGCCAAAGATCAGCACGGCCCCTGAGTTGGCAAATCCCGAGACGGCGCTGCCGGCACAAAAGATAACCACCGCCACCATCATCAGATGTCGGCGGCCCCAGATGTCGGCTAGTTGGCCGTACAAGGGTTGGCAGATGATGGATGCCAGCAGGAACGCCGTGGCAACCCAAGATGAGTTTGGCCCAAGGCCTAGGTCCCGTGAGATTGTCGGTAGGGCGGTGCTCACCACGCTTCCCTCAAAGGCTGAGAGTAGGATGGGAACACAGAGCCCAATGAAGCACCGCCAAAACCCGACTCCTCGAACCCATTCGTTGGCATTGACCTCGGCAACTTCCGTCTTTTCGGACAGCGACACAGTCGATGGTGTGCTGTTCTCACCGAAGCTGGTACATGATGAGGACTTGAAGTCGGGGTCCTTTTCGTCGCGGCAGTATGCTGGGCTCGGCGGATTCATCATGGCATTGGCCTTCAAAGCGGCTCGGACATTTTCTGGAAACTCCGTCGAGGTCGCGTCTGGCGTTCGCATTGTATTCGAATGATCCGAACGTGTGATGGTATAGCTGTTGAAGAAGGGATAGGAATCTTGTTCCTGGATAGACAAAAGATATGATGGTTGAGGACAAAAGGATTGAGGTAAGTCGCCAGGGATTTTGAGCCATCACCGTTGCATTTAATACACCCTCTCGACACAAATTTGCTTTGAGTCAATGTTCAACATCGAGAGGCATTTGTCCCGCGATCTGTGAAGCGTTGTCTTGACGATCCAATGACACCGTCACAAACTCACTGGCATTTTCTTCCCCACCACACCGAGGCCAAGGGCTATCTTCCATCACATCACTCATGGCAGGGACGAGTGCACATCCACGAGGCGAGTTGCCAGTACAGTGGTATGTACTTTAGGTGTGATGAGAACTTTCTCTTTGGTTGGGTCGGTTTCTTGGCCCCTATCACGGTTGGAATGCTACCTATTTCACAATGGCCATCCACGATCGATCTCATCTCCTCCTTCACCTCTCATCCCCATCCCGCGGCCAGACCAAAGCAGTCTCCCCGTGCAACTGCAGGACTGTCGGTATGGCTGTTGTTGACGGTTGACGGTCACCTTGGGAACGTTGTGCTGCCTAATACAAAGATTACTGCTCCTTTTCTATCTTCTGTCAGATTCAAGGACTTTCTGCCACGTCCGTGGACCGGTAATACAACAAGTCGAGGCAACCAAGATTTTACATCTGTCATGGACTGTAGCCCAATGGCTTGCCTTGGCCACACGGGTCTCTCAGAGTGGCCAACTGTTTACCTAAAAGTTACTGACTGCTCTGGGAATGAGCATTGTGCCGTCATCAAGCGGCGGCCACGACAGTGTACTCAGTGGCTGTCTACTTGTCACGAATGACAATCTATACCAAAAAATGATAGCTTGGAGAGGCTGTTGTACCCAGGATCGCGCGAGTGGATTCGGAAGTACCCCGTTCACCATTCGATACGCCGACCTTTACATCATCTGGGCTCTCCTCAGCTACTCGAGTCCAAACAGGCAGGAGCTCGCGGCTAAGTACCTTGGGGCCTGTTAAAATTACGTTTGTCCCTGTGCTCTACCTTGCTCTTCCTGGGATGTAAGTCATCAACTCTGGCACGAGGCTCGGACAGCCTCGAGCTGAGTATGACACCAGGCATTATCTACGAATCAGAATGAGCTGGTCCCTTGCAGCACCTGCCAGCTTGATATGTCAATGATTTTTTTCATTGGGTACAATTACTTCGACTCATCCCTTAGCCAGAAGCATCTAGATTCTTTACACATCCGAGCACATTGCCAGTCTCAGAAAAGAAAAAAAGGTTCCCTACCTTGTGCTCTTGGTATAGTAGGAGCTTTCCACGTTTGCGTAAGGTCGGAGAATTCTCAGCAGGGCAAAATTCTGATTCAGTAGAACGTCGTATTCTATGAGTCTTCTATTACACCAGATTTGGAACAGGTTCGGGGGCACGAACCCAACATGCGAGTGCTCTTTTTCTGCCGATTTCGGAAGCCGAGAACCTCTGACCTCGAAATCGGGTCACAAGGAACTGTCTTGCCTGTCGGTTTTCCCATCCCCACGGTTCAGGATCTGGCCCACTACACGTCAGGCGAGTAGGACACAGAAGCTCCCGAAGGGGTTTCGGCAGTCCACATCAGGAGAAGAACATAGTCCGTGGTGGATGTTGTCATACCTCACAAATCATCTGAAACATCTGTTTTGCAGCTTCTGCATGTCTCAGAGGTCGTGATGTCGAGGACTGAGGAGGCATTTTTTTTCCTCCGGGGCTATCCGTCACTTTGGTTTGACGGTTGATTATAAGGTACGTTTGGATGTGGTAATAGCGCGCCGTCCACTCTTTTCACTTCATCCGTAACACAGCACATACAGCACATGACGCAGCACACTTTTTCCTTTGTTCTAATTCACCTACAACATGACCATAACACTGACATCAGAGATTCGGCACACGACTCCCTAGGCTCGAGGCTGACTACAGGTCGCAGAGTCCAGTCCGACCTACAAGGTCGTAATTTGTGCGATAACATCACTCACATCGTTGTTATGCAGCTCATGGAGTTGCCGCAGGACTGTCAAGCCAATAATCTGTCATACAGGCACCAGACATGGACGCCGTTGGGGAGGCGCAGCGGTTGTTATCATGACACTGCATGTTATCTGGCTCTTTCGCGATCCCAATCGGGTAATGCGGATGCAAATTGACTTGGGATGAGATTTGAGTGTAAGACTGCGGAAAACCGGTGAAAGAAGAGACCACGACCAACTGACCATATCCAAGAGGAAAGATTACCTACCTAATCTTCACAAATATGCGAAGACCTGGATGATGATCTCCCGATGAAGATCTCCCGTTAACATGACTTACAAGCCAGTCAGTGATCACATTCCTGCGCAGGCTTGGCACTCAGTCCCTAAATATGTTTTCTCCCGCAGCTGATTTCCGTTACAAATACGCATTCCCTCTTGAAGTTGGCGCTTCTCAGCATCAGTAGGGCTGTCCTTGCTCTTGAAGCGCTCTCGCCGACTTTGCTTTTTGGTTGCTCGTTGGAGACGAGTGAAGAAATCTTTGTCGACCAAAGGCACAGTTCGGCCCGAAACAATACGGCAGAGAACCTCAAAGTCCAATAGCTCTATTTCGCCAAGGCTGGGGAATGTTATGATCAACCCCGGGCTCGGACCCTGACATCTCAGCTACCAACCGCTGATGCGCCACCATCTGACGTCAACATCAGCCTTTTCTCCCTTTAACTTTATCATTCTTGATACCTAACATGACCCAAGGGACTGATTGGTGTTATAATACGCGGATTGCTCACGCCGGTGAGCCTCTTAACTGTCCCCAACAGCCCTATACCTTGCCGTCATGCGGGTGTCCGTTGAGATCATGAACATGCCCTGATCTGAATCATGAAAAGGCCCTCCGATAATCCTGATTTCCCGTAAGCTTCGATCCCAATGAAATCCAGCCAAGGAACACCCAAGCCTCTTAGCATACCGCACATGAAGAGCACCGACTCGCCTATGTGGCCGCAGCCATGATCACGGCATGAACTATCCGAGCTTTCCCCTCCTCAACCTCCAACCATCCATTTTGTCGGTCTCATACGGCTCCGTCTTTTAGTCGGTGCTGGTGGTCGGTGGTTGGAGGTCGGTTGGTCTTGGCTTTTGTCAATGGGGTGGTAAGCATAAGCCAACATTCCGTCCGTATGGGGTTATGATCTAGTCTGCCTCCGCCCCTGGGCCCCGGCCAGCCGCAGCCGCACATGTTCAATTCTCCCAAGATGGACGGCGGATGCTGACCTGATATCGACACTCCGTACCCATATTCATGACACCAAATCCAGGTTTGCCCCGAGAGCCAAGCGACGGGTATATGGGAGGAGGGAACCTTTAGCAAGCCGGCCGTACGGGCCATCGGGACGTGTTGACATGTTCATGATGCGCAGATTATCTTTTCGTTACATGTACACTTACCTAACCTATTCACGTCTAAATGGTAACGAGAAAAATCATTCTCCGGGCAAGACGCCAATTCGCCAATTTGTCAGATGGGCACCTTGCCAATGCCAAATGGTAGTATTGCTATTGTCATTGTCATGTAACGGAAAGTAGCATGTTAACGCCAAGTTCTTGCCCATTTTCGCGTGGACGTGGTACAACGTGAGGATGCAAGCATCCGGTAACATTGGCATTGACAATTGGACTCTGGATTCTGGAGAGAGTTTGCACCGTGCCTTGATCAGGCGACCTCATTTGAGGAAGCTCAAAACTGACTTCAGTCCGTCATGCGAGGATGTTGGAGAGGTAGGTATTTATCCACATCGGGTGAACCTGTAGTTGGTTGAAGAATTGCTCAAGGGGCTCACATATGCCTACTACAAAGGCAAACCCTACATGCACGAAAAATGATCAAGCGGCCAAGTCCTCAGGAAGGAGATGTGCTTCAGCCCATCATCTGATTATTTTTTTCCTTGATGGCCTCTCTAATGTCAGGTATTGCCTAAGCGAGTACGGGAATCTTCATCGACAAGTCGCTACGGGCTTGTTTAAACAAGTCTCCCATCATTTAATGTTACTTGTGCACATCGTCGTTTGCATGCCGTCCGGTGAGTCGGCCACTTAATGGTACTGTACGTAGAGGTAGGTAGGTAGGTAGTCGCTTCGCGGTTCCCCTCGGAGTTCAAACAACTGAAAGAAGTGGAGGAATGGGGGCTCGGATGACAACCAGCCGCTCGCCGAGTGTTCAGGAAGCAATCTCTCACCTACCCATAACCTCAATTTTATCAAACTTTTTCAGTCCCGGACTCGATTTCCCGATTTCTATGCGGGGCCAAACGTTGCCACTTTTTGCAAGCGAATGCTCGTCGGGATGGTATTCGTCCCTCTTTTCCTTCAAGTTTCCCCCCTGAATCGTTTAGCCCACGATCGCCAAGCATCTCATGATCGACTTTTTAGTTATTAGTGCACAGGGGTAAGTAAATGTTAGCGGGGAGAGCAGCGCTATAGCACGACGTTGTCACGCTACACTACCACTTACACAACAAGCAAAACATCTTGACCGTAAGTAGGTACCTAATTTCAAAGTCGTCTGGCTAGACCTATCCTATTCTAGATGCCCGCTCCACATTTATTCCCGCTCCAGCTCCTCGGTCGAATTCCTTTTTGTCTGAAATGGCGTCAACTTGCATTTCATCCCCATTGCCCCCGAAAAGGTACCTCTACCTAGGCGAGAATGTGTTAGTTGAAACTCACTCAAACTACCTACTAGATATAAGATTGAATTTTCGGTAAACCAAGCCTACTAAGGAACTGCACGAATAAGGGGTAGGGCTAGCTAGGTCCCCGGCCGTCACCGGACCTGGCTCCCGGCGTCAATGTCACGAACAAAAGTTATGCGCGCCCGCGCGTAGGCCAAGCATAGATTCAGTCAGGTTGTCTGTGACTGTGATGAGAATGTATGTATTTCCCGAATCCATGTGCCTTATAAGAAAAGTGGAGAGATGCTTGCCAAGGCCGTAGGAAGAGGTCAGGTAAACCCGGATTTGTTTGGCGTCAGCCCAAATGAGTCGGCGTAGATCTACCACGCGCCAACCGATTGGTCTAGTCCGATCTTGGATTTAGACTACATTCCATCTCAAACAGGGTACTTTCCCCTCCTCCTCCACACCCAAAGGGGGTAGCGTAGTACAATACGGTGAGAAGAAGCTACAAACGGCTTCATCTTCTACCCGGCCCCCCGTCGTGATCCGGAGAATCAGCTAACCTAGGTACCTAATCTTAGCCGAGACCCGAGTTGTTCGTACACTGAGTTCCTTACCTGCTGACTCGTTGGAGGCTCAATGGCTTGCGTTGGTGTATGTGGGGAGATGAAAGTGAGGCACCTTGGGGGCTGTGGAATGAGGGGAGGGGAGGGAGGGCTTGAGATGACTTGTGCAGAGGCAGGTTATGACCCGTTCGGGCAGTGGCATCGGCCAAGGCCAATGGCGAGACCGTCAGGATAAAGAGGGTCTATATAAGACCCTTACCATGTCTGCTTCGATGTTGTCATTTCCTGTCACAATCCAAACGTCGCCCTCATCGGACCGATCAGCTAGCTACCAGACTCCAGAGACCGCCCAGTTTCAGACATTTTTGTCTCACTTTCCAATCTTCCGAGTTTACGGCAGCTTCCTATACATTCATATTACCTCAGCTTGTCCCACAAAGCCCACCACCGGTCCGGGCCAAAACATACCAACTTCCATCAAACACTTCCTGCGATACATCTTGTCAGTGTCACACAAGTCACAAGCAATGATTGTCACCCAAGTCCTCCTCCTGGTCGGCATGGCCTTCAGCGCCACAACCGTCACCGCCGACCCCGTCATCAAAACCTGCCAAAATGTCAAGTGTGCCGTCCGATGCCAGATGGTCAATGGCAACCCTACCTGCGTGGATGGTGGCCCTCCCAAAGCTGTCGCAGCCGCCTCTGAGGAACTCGTCAACGGCAACAACACCTCCGTCGTCACAGGCGAGAAGTGCGGTATCACAACCTGCCCCACCGGACAAACCTGCTGCAACGCCTCCTGCGGCCTCTGCGTCTCTCCAGGCATGGCATGCACTCAACAAATCTGCGAGCCGGCCGGCGTGCAATGTGGCCCCAACGTTTGCTCCGGAGATACACCTGTCTGCTGCAATAAGAGCTGTGGAATCTGCACCGCTCCGCGTGGATTCTGTACGCAGCAGTTTTGCGAGCGCGGGTTTACCCCCAGCGAGAGCAAGAGGAACGAGGAGGCCGATAAGATCAAGTTGGGAAACCAAAAGTGCGGGAAGGCGACTTGCCCCGAGGGGACGAGCTGCTGTAACTCTAGCTGTGGTATTTGTGTAAAGCCGGGAGGTGCGTGCACGCAGCAGTTTTGCGAACACGGTTTCATCTCCGGCGAGAGCAAGAGAAATGAGGAGGCTGATGAGATCAAGTTGGGAAACCAAAAGTGCGGAAAGGCGACTTGCCCTGAGGGGACGAGCTGCTGTAACTCTAGCTGTGGCATCTGTGTGAAGCCGGGAGGTGTGTGCACTCAGCAGTTTTGCGAACACGGGTTCATCTCCGGCGAGAGCAAGAGAAATGAGGAGGCTGAGGAGATCAAGTTGGGAAACCAAAAGTGCGGAAAGGCGACTTGCCCTGAGGGGACGAGCTGCTGTAACTCTAGCTGTGGCATCTGTGTGAAGCCGGGAGGTGGATGCACCAAGCAGTTTTGCCCTAGTGCGGATGCTCAGACTGTTGAGGATGCTTGAAGGGGTTGAAGGGCGTGGTGGCGGTTTGATGACATAGGATGATAGGGAGTAGTGGAGGTGACTGGCTGGGCTTGTGAGGCTGCTGGCTACCGAGCAAGAGGGTTATGGTGGGTATTGATATTACCTGGGGGACGGGTACCTCGCGTTGGAATGGGTGAAGATGTCCGGTAGGAATGGCGGATGACCGGCATCCAAAGGTTGGAAAAGATGGTGGAGGGTGGAGAGGGTTTGATGATTTCATTCCATTGGATTGGGTTATGTCTGATGTGTTCTTGTTGGGGGCACCATGGGAGTATAAGGGATGATCAGGATGGGTATGGGACAAGGAATCACGCACTCGATTTTTGGGAGGTTTCATTATATAATTTTCGATTGCTTCATCCTCTGTGTAGTTGGAGGTGAAGCTCTTTGTTGGTATTGCGTTTCAGTTGGAAGACATTCGACCTTCTTATTGGTGTGTTCTTTCCTTCAATGTTCATGTTTCTGTTCTGATTGAGTGTTCGTCATCTCGTCCTATCGTGAAGTTGCTTTGTCGATTGATGTCTCTGAACCCATTGGGATTTACCAAGAATGGTATCAGACCGGCAGTAATGATCTGATAATGCCTGTCTACCTGCCCAAAGTTTCTGTCAGCTGTCAACACTTGATGGTATGAGCTGGAAACTGGAGTTTGGGTATCCGTAAAAAACGAACCGTACCACTAGCGCGGGTGGGCCGTCAAGTACTCCGAGTAAACCGATGTATTCGGCTCTTTCTGTTCTCTGGATCCTGCGACGGCTGTCGACAAGTCAGGTGGCTAGTGTAATCACCCGATGGCCTACATGGCTTTTTCTTGTGGTCTAGTGTCTGCCTCCTTCGCCGCCAAAGCGACCGAAAGGGGGCGGGGTTGAGTGCGGGAATGCGATCGTGATGGCCCAAACTTTCTTATATCGAGGCTAAATTAAAATGACAAAGGCAAAGCAGTGGTAGGATTGTTGGATAGATTGAGTGCTTACACGAAGAAGATTGCAGAGGAGAGGGATTCAGGTCAACACCCCGGAGTACTGTACATACCTAGAAACAGCAAAACGACATTGGTGGTCCACGGCTTCCATACAACGTCGAGGTCAAGATTGCCGGTGAAGGATCATCGGTTTGGTTGGGAAGGAGCAGGCGAAGACTGCAGACTGTCCAGGCATCGAT
Organism: Neurospora hispaniola; assembly: GCF_033458365.1. Lineage (NCBI taxonomy): Eukaryota > Fungi > Ascomycota > Sordariomycetes > Sordariales > Sordariaceae > Neurospora > Neurospora hispaniola. The sequence continues at coordinate 2,645,630 of NW_026944407.1, read as the reverse complement.
GCATTGTACACCTGGCAAAGTGGCCAGCACCTGCCCCAGAGCACCCGGCAGCAGTGCGGGCCTGGGCAGAGCAGGTTCGACCTTGGTCATAGGCCGCTGTTTTCTTTATCTTTTTCTTTTTTCTTTTATCTTGCTCCCTTCCCTTTGGCCTCTTGGTTCCCTTCATCATTCCGAGAAAACTAAAGAATCTTGTTTAGTATCTTGTCTAACGAACAAATCCCCCTTAGAGGAATTCGAAATCATTTTTCGTCATTAAGAGTGTGGAGTGTCCATGGAAAGATATGCGATCTCTGTCGAGACGGTCTCTTCGTCTGCACCCATCACGGCAGCCGTACAACCACAATTATTGGTCGCCATAATAGCCACACCGTTACCTCCGTGTTGCTGGACTGACTTGGTTTCCGGGTCTTGATGCGAATCACAACCTGGTTCTTTTTTTTTTTTTTTTTTTTTTTTTTTTTTTTTTTTTTTTCGTTGAGCCCCGGTTGACGGGAGTGTACTGACCGGTCCGCTGGTAGGCTATCGCCAGGCTGACACTGGCGCCTCGATACTGTCTCCGTGTCCAACATGGGAACCACTCCCCACGCAGTCGTCTCTTCCGGACCCGCTGCTTCCGTCTGAGTACACCACTAAGGATGGCGTTAAGGATATCCTGGTCGAGAAGGGTTCGAACCGCGTCCAAGCACCCGAGTAATGATACAAGTGCCACCAGCCCGAGATCATTCAACTGCTACAGGAGTACCACTGCAGTTATTACCCGGACCACTCCCAAGAAAAGGTGGACGCCACTCGTAGCGGCAACACGGTGAATATTGCGGTCATGGCAGGCGGGAAGGCGGACAAGTTCAAGGTCACCACCTCACTGCCATCAGGGGCATCAACGTTGGCGGCATGCAGAACCAGCCATATTTGAGCGCGGGAACTGCCACTGGACGGTTCCGTTATACGTCGATGGCGCCAAACAGCAAGTCGAAGACCGGGGCGTTTTGGGACACCTAGAAGAGAAGAGATAGCGGTAGGTTAGATTCCAAGCAGAGACGGGAGCATGCTTGCCAGGCTGGCGATGCTAGCAGGCACCTTGACAGCCTGGGCCTGGGGTTTTCACCGGACACTCGATGCGCTGAACATGATCGACGCGAGCCGGGTCGGCGTGACGGGGTGTTCCCGCTTAGAAAAGGGTGCTCTTGAAGCCGGGCTCTTTGACAGTCACCCACTTCGACTACCCTTCCCAAGGCGCAGTGAGAAATATCCTGGGATCTTCAAAGGGATGTCGTGGCGTATCGCATCAGATGAAAGGGATCGAAAATCAAATTAGGGATGTTTTCCAGAGACACCATAAAACGGGATGTTATAGCGAGTGTTTCAGCTCGAATCCATGTCATAGCGAGTTTCTGGGCCAAGTCCTATGGGAGATGGCACGTGCTAACTTCTTTTCGATAGTATGAAGACGGAAGATGACCAAGTTGGAAGCTTGGCTCGTTGAAATCGAAGTTGAATGTTCGAGGTTGGCATTAGCAGAGACGGGACCTTCTCTGATTGGCTCAACTTTTGATATCCGGCAGGCATTACCTGAATCCCTGTTCGTCAATCGGCAGCCTCCAAGCGGCGACTCCACCGTTACGGCAGCTTCAAGGGGCACCCGGGGAGCATCCACAGGGGCCGTACATAGTAGCACTCGTCCCCTGCTGCGCCCCAAGCTTCTAGAAGTTGTTGTTGCCAAGTGGAATTCCCAAACATCGTCGCCTTCCGTTTTGTGTTCCTCTTCAGTTTCATTATTCCCACTGCCCGGGCTTAGTAGCTTTCCAGTTCAGTTCAGTTCAATTTGTCTCAAGGCTGGAGCTGCCGGATTGCACTAGCCGCCGTTCTAGTCCTTCCCGTTTCCATCTTCCATTCTATACTACTTGTCTTCTTTTCCGGGATCATCGACGTCACTGTCTCGTTCCCGCACGATCCGATCTGGCCTGTCGTGCCCTGGAGGATGCTGATTCGAATCTGGAGTTGATACTGCTGCTGGAGACCAGGACACATTCGCGATGGACACGCTTCAATACGGGGCGCGAGGTTGGTCTTCTACCTTGTCTGAGCATCCATCATACGTGTGATCAGCCAATTGACCTCTTGCTAACATTCAGCTTCTTCTCTCAGACCTCCCATGGTCCTCGATTCCGACTGACCTCCTCCGCGCCGAGCTCTCGAAACGCGTCGATGCTACGGACAAATCCCGCCCGCGATGCGGTTCCGGCGAGAAGGGTGAATACAACACAGGGCTACATGTCTTTGCACTTGTCTTGATCCTCCTGTTGAGCACCCTGTGTATGTTGGACCGTCCTGTTCCCTTGTGGTTTCTATGGTGCATTGGTACTGACTATTGGACGACACGACAGCCTGCGCATTTCCTCTCTTCTCGCGCCGAGCCATGAAAGGCAGCAAACTGCAACGAAAGATCATATTCTTCAGCCAGTACTTCGGCACCGGCGTGCTGATGGCGACCGCTTTCGTCCACCTGCTTCCGACAGCCTTCTTGTCTTTGACGGACCCTTGCCTACCATACGTCTTCAGCGAAGGATACAAACCGCTTGCCGGCTTGGTTTCCATGACGGCTGCCTTGGTCGTCGTTGCCCTCGAATCATACCTCACAACACGCGGAGCGAACCATTCGCATTCGCATACCATCTTCGAAGACGAGGAGGAAAACGGCCATATGCACAATCATACCCACCATGACTTCAAGGATACCCCGGAACGTATCCCGCTTCAGGATCGTGAGGTTGCTCAAGGCCTCACGGGCCGACAGTCTCCCATTGCCAGCACCAGCGCCCACCATTCTCCTTCCGACCAACCCCGAGCTTTTCGAGACAACGACAGCGCTAATTCCCTTGATCTCGACTTGACCTTTGACGAGCTCCAGCCTATCCCAAACACCGATCATGACCAGCTTCTTGAGCCCAGAAACACCAGCCCCTATAGGACGGGACTTAAGCCTGCGGTAGCTCCCGATTCGCCAAACCCCGAAGAACAAAAGCGCATGTTGTTGCAGTGTTTGCTACTCGAAGCCGGTATCTTGTTCCACAGCGTCTTCATAGGAATGGCTTTGTCGGTCGCAACTGGGCCTCCGTTTATCGTGTTCCTGGTCGCCATCGGCTTCCATCAAACGTTCGAAGGCCTTGCCCTGGGTACACGCATCGCCGCCATCCACTTCCCTCGTTCTTCCCCACGGCCATGGCTCATGGTATTGGCGTTTGGCACCACCACCCCCATTGGACAAGCTATAGGTTTGCTTATCCACACTTTTTACGACCCTCTGAGCCAAACTGGCCTCCTCATGGTCGGCTTCATGAATGCCATCTCCAGCGGTCTTTTGTTGTTTGCTGGCTTGGTGCAGTTGCTCGCCGAGGATTTCCTTTCAGAGAAGAGTTACGTAACGCTTCATGGCCGGAAAAGACTACATGCCTATCTTGCTGTAGTAGCAGGGGCTGGGCTCATGTCTGCTGTCGGCGCCTTTGCTTGAAGCACAAATCTTCCGTTGATTTCTTGTTGATATATGGGTATATTTCACATCTACTTGTGGTTGCATCATAAGCGACGTTTTCTTTCTGTATAGAGCAGTTCTGCCATCAGCGGTACCCCGGCAAACTTGAACTTTACTTGCCATTTTGCAATGCCTTTTTGCCTTCCGTCTTTGAGAGCACGCATGGACGCACTCCTCCTTTGCGAGGGCCAACGGCATGATGACAGTATCATCACGATCCGCAAGAAATACCCGGACAAAGATGGAGTACAATGATGGTAGGGCACACAAACAAACACGCCACCCTATTTTTACGCCCCTTCTGGGAAGACCCAGTTCTCCCGGATCGTATTCTAGTACCAACATGCATCAGACCGGACAAACCGCATCAACTACCGCAAGTCTCATCGGTCAACCACAGGCTCATGTGCTGTTTATATGAAGAGCACACACCATCGCCACAGCCGATAAAATTGAGGTTCGATCGATAAATCCCGCAGCGATGACAAGGAATGCCGTTGAACTCGCACGGTCAGCACTTTACAGCACGTTTAGCCTTCTTCCTAATCTAGCCGCTTAATCTTACCTTCGGTATCCGGCCATCTGAATGTTGCATCGCAGTTGGCCTATGAGACGGTGTTTCCTCGATTTTTTGACGGAATGTTGTAGGTTACATGCCAGATCACGAATACACTGCCGCTTTGAATGTGTTGGTCATTGCCGGTGCTCACCAACAAGGCTAGGTTTAGGCAATGTCAAACTTCCAACAGGTCCATATCGGCACGGAATCATGCTGTCCCCGCTTGTTTGAGATGGGAACCACGTGGGTAAACGTGAATAAGCTACGGTGAGAAGCGAGTTGTACAAGATTTTCTGCCGCATGCCGAGCAATCTAATGTACATCTCCGCTGAGGTTGATGTTCGACTCGTCCTAGCTAATAGTGTTTGCCCCATGGCCATGGTTCCGAATCCCATTCTGAGCTTGAGATTGCATGTATACAAGGGGTTGGGGTTTAAGCTGTCCAAGTGAAGCAAACTATAGGACCAAGATGAGGGGTGAGTTACCCAGTATGGGGCTGCTGAGGCTTTGGGGATATAACACGGCCCCCGTACTTATGTTCATGATCACTCTCTTCTTGCTATCCGCCTTTCACATCATCCCCTTCGAACTCATCCACGATCCTACGATATGCGTCTCAAGGCAATTGGTATTGCGGTTGACCTTTGTGCCGTTGGCGCTCTAGCCAAGGAGAAGGCAGTCGATATGTCACGTCATGGTAAGATTTCCAGCTGGTTGACATTATTCATCATGACTGACATAATCTCCTTAGCGGAGTATAAATTGGGAACAGTAATGGATCGAATTATGGCTCACATGTTCGTACGTGAACACTGGCAATCTTTGCAATCCAAGGCCGTCGAGACTCAATGACAGATATCAGGAACAATGGAAAGCCAAACTTACTAGCGGGGCTCTCAATAGTACCCAATGGCCTCGTCTCAACTATACCAAATGTGTCAATGGCATTGCTGAAGCCATTCAGGGCGATGCTTTACATACTTTCAGGTGCAAGAACATGGACCTGTATGACTTCATCAACCATGCGACTCTCGGCCCGCCATTGGCGACCGAGGATGGAGCAACTGGAAGCTCCATTTGGGGCTGGACCGACCCCGGGTCCGGCAGAGAGTTCATCGGTAGGCTCATTTCCCCTTGGCTAGATGGTATGATGTTCATTAAGTCAGGAATGCATACTGACTTGAGCAGTTGTGGGGATGTATCCAGGAACCGGCCTCGCTGAAATATTACCCAAGGGGAGACTGCTCATTTTGTGTTTCCTGTAAGTGCCTTTCACAATCTCCATGTCGACGACATCATCTCTCTGACGGGGGTTCCATAGACCTGCCCCTGCGACACTTGGAGAGCACGCACTTTGGAAGGAGATCCGTGCGTACAAGAACTATATGATCATAGGTAGTGAACTGGAAGACCACGGAATCCAAATCTTTGATATGCGAAAGGTGAACTATCCTTCGAGGTATTCTTTTCTTCCGTATCTCGATTCATCGGCTCACATTACACAAGCTTCTTACAATCAACCCCAAGGAAGCGCCCGTCACTTTCTCTATCGACGACGTAACGGGCCACTTCAAGGACTTGCCTCTTGGTCGTACCCACAACGTCGTTGTTAATGAAGAACTCCAGTATGCCGTTTCCGTCGGCGCCGCTCCTCGCGAAGACGCTTGCGGTGCCGGTCTCATCTTCATCGACCTCAAGGACCCTTCCAAGCCCACGAGACTAGGTTGCAATGCTCAGGACGGTTATGTACACGATGTAAGTCGAGCCCCGAACCTCAACAACCCCTTTTCCCTCCCCGAAACTCCCAAAGGCCAAGGCTCCACCCCACTAACATGCTTCGTTCCCTCTCAATAGGCCCAATGCATCCAATACCGCGGTCCCGACAAGCGCTACTTTGGTCATGACATCTGCTACGGCTACAACGAAGACAGTCTCACCATCTACGACGTCACCAACAAAGCTAACTCCTCCATCATCTCCCGCACCTCGTACGACGGTGCAGCCTACACCCACCAAGGCTGGGTGCTCGACCCTTTGAACCAAGAATACCTCCTGCTGGACGACGAATACGACGAGAGAGACGCCGTCGGCCCAGCCAAGGACGGGTACCCCGTCACTTATATCTGGGACATTCGCGACTTGCAGAACCCGAAAAATACGGGTTTCTACAAGGCGACGAATCGCGGGATCGATCACAATCAGTATGTTATTGATGGACTTAGTTATCAGAGTAGTTATGGGGCGGGCGTGAGGGTGTATGACGTTTCGAGTATTCCGGCTGATCCGACCGGAAACAGTGTGTGTGAGGTGGCGTATTTTGACATTTATCCGGAGGATGATGCAGAGCCAGGTGGGGGAATAGTCGAATTTGCGGGCAGCTGGGCGAGTTATGGGTATCTCAAGAGTGGGTTTATTGCTGTTAACACGTTTGAGAGAGGGGTGTATTTGGTCAGGATCACAAAGAGGGAGAGGTGCCAGAGGATACGTGCTTAGCAGGATGAAATTAGTTTGGGGGACAGACTCGTTTGCTGCGTGTCAGTCAGGATCATGTACCCTAACCCCGATGACCAAAAAGGGGGGTCAGAGAAGTGGATGTTCCACCACCATCGAGTCAGGAACATGGGATCCAAGACGGTGGATCCCGTCCCAAGTGAAGTCTGGAACACCAGAAAAAGAGAGGGTCTTTGGATTCTCCCATCTGTAACATGTGATGATGCAATTCTTCTGGCCGGCAAAAGGGTAGCCGCCGAAAGATTTGGAGGCAAGTTTACGATCCGCAAGGCATCTTGCAAAACCAATGGGGAAAAAAGAGGACGGATACATGAGGAGATGTATCGCTCGACCATCCTGGGACTCGAACCCAGAACCTTTACCACCGGAAAGTAACGCGCTACCAATTGCGCCAAACGGCCTTTCTTGTCACGATGTCAGCAACATGATCAGTTGGAAGCGGTAGTCCATGTCCAGATGTTCCTTTGAATCTTTGTGGCAATCGTCAGCCACTAAAGGCTGTTTTGTTCCCAGACTGGACCAGGCGGGGCATTCCTCTTATACCTCAATTCTCCTTCCAGACAAGCATCGATGGAATCTGACGAGACAACCTTTCCCGTGCTTTGTCGTCCTCTCCTTTTAGGTCTGTTTCGACCGCAAAATGTTTGTCCCAATCGAACCAGTCCTGAACCCATGAGCGTCGTCATCAGTTGAACTACCGATAGATCGCCTATCAACACCGCGTCAATATCACCTCTGTCGTCACCAGTTGTCGTCATCATCAGTGTTTGGGCCAAACCTCCGAGTGTTGCATTGCCATCATCGAGTGCTACTGTACTTGCCTATATCCATCCAATAACCCACCCGGGGTAGGAACAAGCTTTTTCTGCCATCCAACCTATTTGATTTTCTCCATTGATACACGTCGACAAACCCCATCCATGCCCCGCCCCCCCAAAATCCCGAAAACCGAAGGAAAGAGATGCATTATTCATATAAAACAAAGATCAACCCGGGGAAGGCTGACAGCCTGAAAGGGCTTTTATCTAGGTTCCACGATGGAAACTGGTAACCATCTACATATGGTACAAGGATGGCCGGTCTTCCTCCAGTAACAACCAAGTCGGCAATCGTCCAAGTCCAAGCACCGAGGGTCTGACCAAGTTGAAAGTTGCTTTTTTTCCCTTCTCTTTCGGAAAACCATCTAGTTTGGTTCTGATATGGTCTTTAGTTTTACAAACCAAAGTCGGCGCAGTTGAGGCATTCTTGCACTACTACCATGCCCGGTAGATGATTACCTACTGGTTTCGTGTGGTGGTCAACGTCCGAGTCCATGCCAAGCCCCTGCATTGACTGGATCGCCCTGGGCGGCCAGGGCCTCACAGCGCCGCTGCGTGGTGTTTCAGGCGTTGGCTGACAGGGTTCCAGGGGCTGGCCTCCAGACGTCGACAGCCCATCATTCTCCACACACTCGACACATCACCAGGGGTCACCACTGGGCGAACAACACCACTTCTCCCACTTCTCACCAGAACACTGCACGAGATGTGAAACCCGAAGATTTTCGTCGTCGTGGTGTGGCTGATTCCGAATCCATGGGATGCGATGGATTGTGGACTACTGGATTCGGTTGCAGTCTGCATTCGATTTTGGAGTGTCCAATGCCCAAAAACAAAAAAAAAAACCGTGGGGTGTCCCGCCCCCTCCCCGTCCGGAGCCAAGAACAGCTCGGGATTCCCTACCTCTTTTCCTTGTTTTTATACTACTACCCGTGTATTCACTGTGAACAATAGAGCAAGGTTGATACCCAACTTTCTCCCTACATTCTTTCTCTTTTCTTTTTTCACAGCCTGGTGCTGGACAGTTTTACATTTGCTCCTCTTTTGTCACAGCAGGCCTGTCTTTCATATACACTCGACTTCTTGCTGGCTCAAGGAGCTACCTACGGTTCGGTGGTTGAAGATATCTAGTTGAAGCGGGGGCAGGATTTCTAGATATGGGAGGATATTCGAGACGTAGCATTGGACAATGGGTGGACGACGTTCTACTACACGCTCGCAGTCATGTCTTAGGCGATGAAGACGAAGTGTATAAACTGGGCGACGGAGTGACTCTGGAGGCTGGTGACAACGACAACCTATCGACAAGATCAGAAGAGGAAATTGAATTCGTCGATGGTCCAGTTGATGATACCAATTCAACAGAGTCGGCGTCAGTAGCAGGATCGACGCCTACGGAGCCCGAGACAACAGCAGAGCACCCAACCTTTACCCAACCTCTTCCGCCACCCGCTACTTTCACCATCCGCACCATCACCGCATCCGCACAACCGCAGCCGCTAACCACACTCACGCCAATCACACATTCAGCCAGACCTCTACCCGCGACGACAAGAGACAAGGATGACGATCCGGGGAAGACGAAGGACAGGGATAGGGATAGGGATGGGAAGCATGAGAAGACGGACTCAGCCTCCGTCACAGATGGATTCACGACCGTTACAACGTCTCTCAATAGCACTATAACACCAACACCCACCGCCGTCTTCGCCAGCGCTACGTCTAGCGTGTTGATTTCAGCCACGGCGAGCCCAGCTATTACTAACGGAGCTGCTCTACAAGAGGCACAACAGAAGGGGACCAGTAGCGGGCACATGTCTGGAGGTGCAAAGGCTGGCATCGCCATTGGAGTCGTTGGTAAGCTCGCTGATCCTGACTTGCTTTTGTGCCACCATCTACCTCTACGAATACTAATTCTCCCCATCAACAGCCGGCGTCGCCATGCTCGGAATCGTCCTCTTTTGGCTCATCAAATGCTTCTGTTCACGCAAATCCGAAGCAGATACCGAGTCTTCCATCCGCGCCTTTCTCTCGGGCGGAAAATCCGGTCCCGGCGACGGTGGCCTGCCACCCCCAGCCACTGCTGCAGGCGCAGGCGCAGGCCAGCTCTCGTCCAACTTTGACCCGCGCAGCAACTCCCAGATGCTCGACGAGCTGATCGCGGCTTCGTACGCCCACCAAAACGGCCAAGACAGCAGCATCCCCAACGGCTACGTCCTCCCCGACCCCACCGCCCTGGACGAGAAGCGAGCCGATGGCGCCTACCCCGTCACCATCATCCAGCCCGCGCCTACCCACCAGCCCGAAATCCGCAAGTCCGTCGCCAGCTGGCTGCGCAAACACCATCCCCTAAGGTTGAACCCGCTTTCCATCAGAGGCAGCACTTTCTCAGCCTTTAGCAGCCGGCGCGCCTCATCAGCCTACGGCAGCTCCCAACAAGGAGGAGGAGGAGGAGGAGGAGGAGGAGGAGGAGGAAGGGAAGCACGTGACTCCATGGTTTCTGATTATCCTTCTCCCACCTCTTACGACCCGGATGCTCCCCCGCTGCCGGAAATCCCCGCTACGTATTTCAACGAGATCCCGAAGCCACTGAGTCCGATGCCCAAGAAGCTGCCGACTGCGGCGGCAAATATGAAGGCCATGAAGTTCCAGAGCGTGTGGTCGGATAGTAGTGCGGGGACGGATATGGATCGGTCGAGGATGACGGTTTCGACGGAGGGGAATGAGTCATTGTTTAACTTGTATGAGGGCGGTGATGGCCAGGCAAGGGTCCCGTCGCAGGTTGTAACTTCGTTGTCGCCGCCGCCGCCTTTGATGAATAAGGATCAAGACCAGGGAAAGGATCAGGGTCAGGGCCAGAGGGCGAGTTCGCCTACTTTGAGGCCGTAGATGGCGGTGGTCAGACGGAAGGGATGTGGCCGAGTGTGAGATTATGTCGGGACAGGCCTGCTGTTTGTGTGCGATAAGTGTGTCCAGTAGTGCTAGAATTTGGATGGATTTGGCATAGAGGGAGAGCTTAGTGGTCTTGTAATACTGTTGTTAACCAACCAAGAAATTCTCTGTACCTCCCGGACCCTTACCAAGGTCTCTAAATTTGTTGGCCATTTGATAGCCCCAGGAGCTTTGCCATTGCCTCCGCGACGTCATGAGCAAAGCCTATATCATTGACATGCCTCTCGTCATCCTTGACTAGAATGCCACTGCCCTTGAGACCCTCGCGAACAGTCTCAAAAAGCGCCTCGTCAGCATCTCTGTCCTCAAACGGCGCGCCCGCTACAGACAACATGCTCAACCCGCCCTTCGGAATCCACACCTGGATCTTGCTCGCATCTCCGCCCTCTAACAGCCTCTCACACATCCGCCTCCCAATCTCCCTGCACTCCTCCACCGACGTCCTCAAAAGCGTAACCGCAGGGTTATGCTCATAAAGCTTTCTTTCATTAGCATCCTTGCTACGAAACCTCTCCGGCACCGTCCCGGGCGGCCCGAAATTGACCATATCCAGCGCCCCCAACGAAACAATGTACGGAATCCCCTTCCCAACCGCCGCCCGCATCCGGTCTGGCCCGGCACTCATCACCCCTCCCACCAGCTCGTCCGCCAACTCGGTTGTGGTCAGGTCAATCACCGCGTCCAGCTCTCCGGCCCGCACCAATCGTTCCATTGCTTTCCCGCCATGGCCTGTGGCATGGAACACCATCGTTTCGATGACGCCGGGGTATTTGGATTCGAGATACTGACGGATGGCGTCGACGGAGGGGGTAGTAACGCCGAACATGGTGATTCCTACTCTCGCCTTTTTGTTATGTTCTTTCTTTGCCTCCATGTCCCCTTCCCGTATCCTCCTCATCCTCCTTTCATAGTACGCATTAGCCATGCCCACCACCGCCCCCGCCGCATTCCCCAACACCCCCCGCAAAACCTCATTCAGCCCCGCCACGTCCACAACACTATACATCATGGTGATATCCGTCTCGCCCACATAAGGGCCCGTATCCCCGCTCGCCACTGTCGATACCATCAACTTGGGAAACCCAATCGGCAGCGCATTTCTCATGATGGGGGCCGCGAGGGAGGTGGCGTTAGATCCGCCCAAGGACACAATGCCATGGATTTGTTGACGAGAAAAGAGGGATTGGATATGGCATGTGCACAGCCGGGACATGAGTTCTACCAGCTGGTTCCGGGGAAGGGATTGGAGGGATTGCATGTCCATTCCTTCTTTGGCATAGTGGGAAAGCAGGTCGGGGGGCCCAAAGGTGATGGAAGGGTGAGAGACCGGGTGGCGGCCGACGTCGATGAGGAGGACGGTGGTGGAGGGGTGGAGGAGGATTTGAGAGCGGAGGAAGAGGAGTTCGGAAAGTTTGGTGTCGCAGGTGCCGAGGAGGGCGATGGTTGGCATTTTTTTTATTTTTATTTTTTTTTCTTGCTGGTGGTGATGGTTGTTGCTGTGACTCTTGGTGATGTGATGCTTGAGGGCTGGGGTTCGGGTCGCTGTAGTGCAGTTGGGGAGAAGAGGGGTAAAACGCGGAGGTGGTGAGGTGGTTAAGACTACCTCCACCGATGATGAATCCAAATCACATGGGATGATGCTGTAATCTGTATCACCATGTTCACCTGTCCCACCCACGATCCAAATGTTTACCTACACCTCAGATGGAATCAACACATTTCACCGTGTGTTTGGTTACATTCGAAAAGACGACGATAACGGGACGATAACGACGGTCGTGACACCAATGACGTAAAAGGCACAATCCCACCTCCGCAACACTCCACTTCCCCTTTTCGAATCCGGCAGTTTGTTTTGTTCAACTCCCCCGCCCTCATTCTTCCAAACTCAAGGTTGTCAGAAAACTTGACAAAAAAATGGCCCCCCAACTCACCCGCACTCAGATCCTAGAGAAGCTGCGCGGCCAAATCGCCCAAGGCAAGACCATTGTCGGCGCCGGCGCCGGCATCGGTCTCTCTGCCAAATTTGTCGAAGCCGGCGGCGGTGACCTCATCATCATCTACAACTCCGGTCGCTTCCGCATGGCCGGCCGGGGCTCACTCGCCGGACTGATGCCTTATGGCAACGCCAATGACATTGTTGTTGACATGGTACAGTACCTTACCTTACCTTATCTTACCTACCTACCTACCTACCTACCTCTCATTATACTTAACCTATTTCCACTACCTCTAATATGTCACTCATGTCAAAATGGATGATGGGCTACGGGCATCATCGTGCAGTCGCTAACCAAAAAAAAAACCATCCATTTTCTTCTTCTCTACCACACAGGCCAAAGAAGTCCTCCCCGTAGTCAAACACACGCCCGTCCTCGCCGGCGTCTGCGGCACTGACCCCTACGTCTCCATGCCGCGCTTCCTCGCCAAGCTGCGCGATCTCGGCTTCGCGGGGGTCCAAAACTTCCCCACCGTCGGGCTCATTGACGGAGAATTCCGCGCCGCCCTCGAAGAGACAGGCATGGGCTACGATCTGGAGGTTGAAATGATTGAGCTCGCGCGGTCCATGGACCTACTCACCACGCCCTATGTCTTCAACGTGGAAGAAGCCAAAAAGATGGCGAGCGCGGGTGCGGATATCCTGGTGGCGCATATGGGATTGACGACCGGCGGGTCGATTGGCAAAGGGGAGAAGAGTCACGGGACCAAGAGTCTGGATGATTGTGTGAAGCTGATTCAGGAGATCAGGAATGCGGCAAAGGAAATCAATCCTGAGGTGATTGTGTTGTGCCATGGTGGGCCGATTGCGAAGCCGGAGGATGCGGAGTATGTGTTGAACAGGACGGAGGGGGTGCATGGGTTCTATGGAGCGAGTTCTATGGAGAGGCTGCCGGTTGAGGAGGCAATTACGAACATTACAAGGAGTTTTAAGGCGTTGAAGACGGGGAAGTAGGGTCCGACCTAACAGAAATCAGACAGGTGCCTGTCTTTGATTTAAATCGCCCAAGTTGGAGTTCTCACGGGAGCCAACAGCGACAAAGGAAGAAATTTGGTAGTGATACACACTTTTTTGGACTGAATTTTAGCTGGATACATAAGCCATAACGTTCGGAACAAAACGTAGGTAGGTTGCAGATCTGTCCTAACCACTCCCTGTCCTCAAACCTAAATGCAGACCACAAATGCAGCCCCGCCCATGTCTCCTCCCAAACTCACTCACCTTACTGAGCCTCAGTACCCTTGGTGACCTCATCCTTCTTGGGATTCTCAATCGCATCCAAGAACTTCTGTCGCGCCTCCTCATCATCACTGAACAGCGTATCAGCCACCTGGCGTTGGGGAGTTTCACCCAGCCACTGGAACAGAGAAATATCATGGAACTCATCAGCTCTAAAGATCTCGAGCATGACCAACGGCTCATCGCCAATATTTTCAACAAAATGTCCCATGTTTCTGGGCACAATACCGACGTCTCCAGGCAGGTAGTTGAACGTGCGAGCGTTACCCTCGGCAGCAAAGACGGTCACGCGGGCACGTCCGCTGATGAAGAAGGACCACTCGTCGGCGTTGGGATGCCAGTGCATCTCGCGCAGAGCACCGGGCTCGATGATGACGTGGGCCGCTGCCACGGTCTTGGAGACAGGGAAGTTTTTGGAGTCGGTGATCCGCACTTGACCACCCGAGGTGATCTTGGGGTCCTGGGCGAGCATCTTGTGGGTGAACTGGTACTTGGACTTCTTGACATTGCTGCCCTCAGGTCTTTCCTGGTCGATGGATCCCGGCTGCGAGCCCTGAAAGATGTACTTCTCCTTCTCGGGGAGGTGGGCAAAGATCTCTGGGGCCAGGTGAAAGTTCTTGGCGATAACCGACTTGGGGGTGTGGGCAAGCCAATCCGTGACCAGGAAGGTGGACTCCTCGGAAAAACTTCCGTCATCGAAAATGAGCAGGAACTCGGTGCCGTTGTCGCCCAAGCCCTGAAGAGAGTGGGGGATGCCGCTTGGGAAGTACCAGAGGTCACCCTTTTCCAGGTCATCGATGAAGTTGCCGCCCTCGTAGTCCAAAGCGGTCACGCGGACGTTGCCCTCGAGGACATAACCCCACTCGGCCTCCTTGTGCCAATGCAACTCGCGGATGACGCCTTTCTCGAGGCGCATGTTGACGCCGGCCAACTCAACGCTGGTGGGGAGCTCACGGACAGTGGTCTGGCGAGTCCAGCCTCCTTCTTCGATGCGTATATGGGAGTCGGCAAAGCTCCAACGCAGACTGGGCAGGTTACCGTGGTCGGTGCTGGGTGGGCGGACCAAGTCAGGATTCTGGCGGGAGCGGTCTTTGTTCCATGGTCCTAGGACGGTAGCTCCCTGACCGTTCCGGAAGGGAAGAGGATCGAGACCCTCACCGACAGAGTCGACGGCGGTGTCATACGGATCACGATACGATGGGGTGTATGGGTCCGTGACGCTGACACTCCGGGTGCGGTACTTGGAGGGCAGAGGCTTGCCGTCAAGAAGGCGCTGGCGGGGGCTGTCCTGAAGAGGAACAGCGGATACGAGGGCAATGCCCAAGGCGAGGAGCGATCCCGTGAAGCGCATCTTGCTGAGGGTAGTTTTAGTACTGCTTCTGGAGAGCGGTGATGAGACTGATCTGCTGATGGATTTGGGACCAGACACGCTGGTCATCGACGCCTTTTATCCTCGAGCTGGCGTTCAGTTTGGTCATGGTCGGCATGATCCTGGTTCGCTTACACATCGCAGCATCACCCAGCGTCATTGACTCTACAGTGTATCATGATGTCAATGTACGCTTCGCCTGTACACCCGTAAACAGCATCTCGGAGAAGTGCCGGAAGGATTCTGAGGGGTCAGGCCTGCGGTATGCGTCAGCTCGCGGCAGTGTAACAGCAACCTGTGATCCGGATGGTCGCCTCGATGGCTGTTTTCGATCTCGAGGGTGGTGCGTGCCTTCTGGCTCTGGTTGCCAGGGCTCTTCCACCCTCACCCTCGAGTAGAAGGCTGGAACGGTAGTGGGTGTTGTTGTTGTTGTCGTCGTCGTCGTCGTCGTCATCGTTGTTGTTGTTATTTTTAACGTCTACCTCCGCCTCCCGTAGGCCATGTGACGTGCTGCAGCGGTGAATCTAGGGTACATAGATAAGCGCCTGGCATGGTGGTGAGAAGGAGGACGGAGGATGGGAGACGGTCTGGCTCAGGTCTGGAAGCAGAAAAGAAGACGTATCACTGCGCCATTAGCGTCGGGCATCGTTGCCAAGTACGTACCACCTGCCAAGAAGAGGTTGTTCGGTTATGCCCGTTCTAGAGCATCGGAGGGGTTTGTTACATTCCACATCACCACCGACCTCGGTCACGCTCGGCCGGGGCTGTCAGTGGCCCATAACCTTCGGGGCTGCTTCGGCGTTGACGTTACCTGAGCTCCAGGTCGCGTGTGCCCTGTCGACGTGCTGTGAGTACTATGTATATTCCTACCCTGGTTGGTCTGTTATCGTGGTTCCTGCGACAGAGTTGCAAAGACTGCGTAGTGAAGTCCCGCGCTAACAAATAAACAAACCAGGTTGGATGTATTGTGTTTCCGCAATGTTACAATGCGCCATTCCGTCTCATCCATCCGATCCCGGGTCGTTCCGAACGGAAACGAGATTGGACGGGATGAAGATGCGGTGAATTTCTCCCGGCCATCCCGTTCGTTGTTTTTTGGTCTTTCCCGTCCCTCGATTGTTTTCCAGAATAAATCAAGATCATCGACACTCATCGACGGGCCGTGCCGGATTTCCATCATCGTGGACCTCACCAAACGACCAAAAAGACGGAACTAAGACAAAACAAGCCTTGGCTTTTTACGTACAGCGGAGCTATCCCATAATCGCCCTAATCGATTGCGTTATTTGACGCCAATTCTGACTCACTCATTGTTGTCACCACCTCAATCTCCACGACGGGTAAAAATACCCGGCAAAAATGTATCCTCCAACCGTGAACTCGTCTTGCTATGGCACCATCAGCAACAACACCAATGGCCTTTACAATACCACCATCCTCAACAACTCTGAAATCGAACCGCTGCTACACCCAAGCGACCAGATGCCAACAGGCACCAGGACCCCCGACCTGCCAGGCTTCCCCAAAGTCTCACTAGGAACGGCCCCCCCATCATCGCGATGGCGCCGCCACCTCACCACCGACATCGATCGCAGCTACGCCGACGTGATTCTCATAATCTGCTACCTAATCACGGGCCTGCTGGACTCCTCCTCCATCTCCATCTGGGGCTCCTTCGTCTCCATGCAAACCGGCAACACAGTCTATGCCGGTCTCGGCCTGGCTGCTCCTAACGAATCCGCACGCTTGATCAAATCCGTCACCTCCCTTGCTGCCTTTTGCCTTGGCTCGTTCTTGTTTAGTCGGTTCCACCGCCTCTGGGCCCCAAAACGCCGGTGGGTGCTCTGCGTGTCGTTCACGGCACAGTCTGCATTTACCATGGCGGCGGCGGCGGTTGTTACCATGACGGGCAAGCCGCACTATAGCGAGGACGTCGAGTGGCATGTTTTGCTCCCGATTGCGCTGTTGGCGTTTCAGAGCGGCGGGCAGGCCGTGACGAGTAGAGTGTTGAGATACAACGCGCTGACGAGCGTGGTATTGACGAGTATTTACTGCGATTTGTTCTCGGACGCGGACCTGTTCAAGTTGCATAATCGCGAGAGGAACCAAAGAGTGGGCGCGCCCGTGTTTCTGTTCTTGGGGGCGCTTTTTGGAGGTTTTTTTGCGCATACGGCGTTTGGCGTCGCGGGTGCTTTGTGGATGGCGTCGGGATTGAAGTTGGTGGTTGTCGTGCTTTGGTTGGTTTGGCCTGCTAAGCCGAAGCCGGTGGTGGTTGAATATCCTGAGGGACTGGAGACAGCTTGAACTGAGTCGGTGTGGACGAGGAGCGTGTTATGGTCGACGGCGATTGTTGTTTGAAAAACGCCCACGCGCAAGTTGAGCCCGTTGAGCAAGCAAGTTTCTCGTCTTGCACTTTTGTTTGCATTAGAGTGATGTCGGCTCCCACTAGACCGATAGACTTGGTGGACCTATAGACTTGGTGGTTCTCATAGATAGTATCATTCATCCAAATTCCTAATAGAATCTCAGTTATCCTTTCTGCTCGCACAGTCAATGGGATTGCACTCAATCACAACTTTTCAACATTACGCAGAGCCCACAACTCCTTGGGCCGACCAGCAGCATCACAAGAAGAAAACTTCCACCAGCCCGAGTGCAGAGCACCGGCAATGTTGACTAAACCCCACTTGATGGGAGCAGGCATGGGTGGCCAGTTTGCCCACATGCCGTCCTCAACCGTGCGGTCAAGGTTGAGAAGGAAGAAGGGTACGCAGTCCGTCACGCCGGCCTTTGTCACAGTCGCCTTGCCCCATGTCTTGAAGGTGGTGACGGCTGCTGTATGCTCGGGGGTTCCCTCCTTAGGGACGTTGGCGTGCTCGGAGAGCTTGGAAATGGTGGAGATTTCGCTGTGGAAGTGTTCGGAAAAGGAGTCTTGGAAGGTACCCATGATGCGAAGCAGCTCGTCGCCCGAGAAGTCGTTGGGGCTTTTGAGACCGCCAAGGTACTTTTCGAATTCGGCCAGACCGGGCAGGAATGCCTCTGCGATGGGAAGTCAGTTATCGAGAATCAGTAATCCGGGGTCCCTGGCTTCTCACCATGCTCCTTGTGGGTCTCGTCGAAAACAGTCTTGTCCTGCAAGAGGTCCTCGATCTTGGGGAACAGCGACTGCTCTTCGTCGTCATGGTGAGACTTGACGAATCGGTGCCAGGTCAAGCAGTAGCCAACGAAGTCGGCCTTGTCCTGGTCGGCAACATGAGCAGCCTGCTGGTAGATGGAGTTGTAGCCGCGGAAGATGGAGTTGTGCAGCAGGGCCATGTGGGTGGCACCCGAGGTGAAGATGTCCGTCTTCTTGGTCGCGTACTGCGGTGTGGTGATGAGCTTTATGGGCTCGTCAGCCCAGGCCTTTGTAGGTGCAACGGATGTCATGGTGAATGTTGGGGCGCGAGTGAGCAAGAGGGCGACAATCAAGAAGGGGATCGAGAGAAGGATTGTTGTCGTTGTAGATGATGATGATGTTGTTGATTTGGGGCCAGCCATTGGAAAGAAATAAGAGGAGCAAAGTCCGCTCTCGTGATATGAGTGATGGGATATGGACAGCTGAGATGGAAAGGGAAGGAAGCTGTCCTTTGGACGTCCAAAGTCGAGGAGGGACCGGCAGAGAACGAACAGTCCCAAGCCCAATAAATCCGACGAATGATGTGTCGTACGATGTTGGTTACACGCCTCGTCAGAATCGTCCAGTCTTTTCCTCGAAACAAGATGTCCTGCGCATCGCGGGGTTTGACGAGAGTCCGTCGCGTCTGCCAATCTGCCCTGGAGATCAAGGTCCAGGTACTACTGTGCTCGTGGGCGGGACGGGACTCCCCGCTTTAGGTACCCACCATTAGCGCAGTAAGATAAGGAAGATAACCGGAAGATGCCCGAGACACCTCATAGTGTACGCAGTACACGGGCGGAGACACCTAGAGGTACCTACATTGCAGGGCAGGTGAGCCATCCCCTGAGATGGAACCTCGAACACCCAGTTCCACAGACGGACACTGTGGAAATGGCGGGAATTACCTCTAGCTCCAGTTGGGCCCCTCTTGTACATCATCTCGTACCTAGCATCCTTTCTTCCAATTCTTCTTTCTCCTCCTCCTTCTTCCACGCCATCCATCATCTTCCAAATCCCCCCCATCTCATGCGGCAACATTCGCGGATGACACGTACGCTCCAGATGGCAGTATCTCACGGCGGCACAGATCACGTACGATGGACTACGAATCCTAGCACCAGCTGACCACCACGAAGCTCAGAGAGCACCTCATCGAGAAGGAAAACATTGATCTTATCCCACCCATTCTTCACTCATCCAGCCAGCCGATGACGTTAACCAGGGTCGCATTTCAAGGCAACAGTACCTGCTGGCCGTTGACTCACTGGGAACTCCTCGCCGGGCTCGCATAAACCATCTCCACTACCGAGCGGAAAAGACAGGAATCAGCCGAAGGTCAAAGGCGCCGGCCGCGCCATTGATTACATCATGTCCCGGTTACGTGTTTACACGCCTCGTCGCCCGTCTTTGCCTCGTCAAACTCAGCTATAAATTGGGCCTCGTCACTACACCCTTAGGTTCAAAGGACAACGTTAACTATCCTCAACGCCACCATGACAGTCGCTCTCAACCCCCGCATCCGCGTTCGCGAGGCCGTGCCCGCCGATGCCGAGGCCATCACCAACATCTTGAACGACGCCTTTTCCGCAAACCCGATGCAGCAGCTGATGTATCCCAACGGTGTATCGGATGAGTCGAGAAGCAAGTCCGCTGCCAGACTCTTCTTGCCCATTCCTCCCAGCGAAGGAGAGACGTTCATGGTGGTGGCAGAGTTGCTGCCCGAGGGTTCTGAAGGTCCTTGCGAGATTGTTGCCTTTTCCGACTGGTGCCTGTTCAGAAATCCGCGTGCTGAGGAAGAGTGGAATGTCCAAGAGGTACCAAGGACACAGGAGCAGCTGGGAGAAGACTGCGATGTGCAGGTTTTCAACGACTTCATCGGCGGATTGCACAGGAAGCGCCGAGAGCACATGAAGGGTCACCCTGGGCTTGGTAAGTTTGGCACAGATACCACAATGCCCTTTTCGGTGGCCGCTTTTCTAACTCCACGACCTGTCACAGTTCTTAGCACTCTTGTCTGTCAGACGAATCGCCAAAGGCTGGGGGCCGGAAAGGCCCTCCTACACTGGGGTACCACCCTGGCTGACGAACTGGGTCTGCCACTGTTTCTCGAGTCATCACCCACTGCTTACAATCTCTACAAGCAATTCGGCTTCGAGGACATCGACGTTTTCGACCTTCCCATCTTCGATTTGTTCGGCGCCTCAAAGCGCCAAGGTCAGGACTGGGGAGAATACACGGCGCTCGAGCTGGCTGGACCTCCCGCCAAGGGATGCTTCCGCAGCACCATCATGCGACGACCTGCCAAGAGCACCTGATACCTAGGGATGCCTTTCAGGGTGTCGGCGGCGGTAGATGTCGCTGCCGCACTTCGCTGCCTCACCACATCCTTTCCCTAATCGTAGTGTATACTACAAGTGTGCAGATTTCACCAAGCTGAAATTGACTGACGTCTTGTAACCCTGTCCATCGTCTTGCGTTACCAGGCTCGCCAGGTTGTGTCGCATTGTCTGACCGGTGGGGGACTTGACGTACAAGCACAGGCAACCGCAATTCCGCAAAGACTCATGATTTGTCGCCTTGTCCAGTAGCACTTGGCGTGTGCATGCCACCACTGCGTGTGTATCACTGGCATACCGAATCAGGCTAAGGAATGTGGTGATGGGGGCGTCAGCTCTACACTAGGCTGCCACTATAATCTTACGGACCAGCCAATACCATGTGGGGAACGGTTGCATAGACGCTTGGCCAGGCTGCTCCCAACAAGAGCGCCGGCGAGACTTACATGTATCATGGGTTCCGTCAGTCCTCTGGGTCTTGGACACTATGTCTCTTTCCCGTCGACTTCAAACCGTCCTTCTTTGATGTTTTGATTCCCTTCTTTTCCATCGACCGAACACCAGTGAAGATGGCCGATTCTTCGCATGCTCACTCCCAGCAGATGTCACCAGCCGATGCCGGCAGCGACTCTCAGGACACCAACAATCAAGGGCATGTCTTCCAACCTCCTCAACCGTTATCGCAGCCGGCTACGGTTGGCATTGCTACAGAACCCACGCAGGCCTTTTATTATCCGCCACAACAATATGGCTCGGTAACCGACCCTGCCACTGTTATCTCGCCACAGCAGTATTACTATGCACAACAGGCGAGCCAAGTGGGAAATTCGTCGGTGGACGATCAGCAAGTCTACTATGTACCGCAACTACTACAGCAGCCTGGTTGGACGGCCGATCCCACTGCAAACAACTTCTACTGGCAACAACAATTGCCGAATCCTAATCATGCCGCCTATTCCCAATACACGCCCGCCCACAACCAACATCCGGCGCCCGACTCCATTCAAGAGGCGCAGAGCCCAGATCTGCAGTTGAAGCAACCGCCCCTTCTCTCATCAGAGGAGGTCACCACTCGGCACATGTCTTCGCCACAAGCTGTTCCCCAGCCAGGCGCGAAGAACGACATGAAGAAGTGGAAACGATTCTGGCCTCGCTCCAAGGATTATATGCAACAGTTCCAAGACAACCTGAAAGACAAGTTCAGCGGCAATTCAGGGCACAGGGGTTTCCGTCAGATCTATTTACCCACTACACGGATGAATAACCAGGACAGTGACACCGATGCCGGGCCTACCGGCGAGAGCAAGGTCGTGTATCGTATTGGAACCGCCGAGGCCGAGGATATTGATGACCTTGGAAAGGTACACAAGGTTGATGGCAAGCTCACCTACCTCAACCAGTTTCACCAACGCACTCGCAAGTTCCTGGATGTGGCCGTTTACCTAAGTCCAACCCGCTCTACTCCTCGAAGACTGATAGTTCAGGCAACTGATCATGTCATCAAGACCCGATTGGACAGAGGCGACTGGATCAGGACCAAGGTCAGGGGCAGCGTGCCTCTTGTCCTTGCAATGTCCGAATGGGCATTGTCTCCTTTTCAAACCCAAGGGTTTTGGTCAAAGACAAAGGGCACCTGCCGTCTATTTGTCGTCGCCATTCCTGTGCAGATTTTGCTTGCCCTTCCTTTCCTCGGTAACTACAATGAAGACGATAAGGTGACCGACACATATACTGACTACCCCGGGTACTACTGGGAATGGCCCAAGTACGCTGTCAACGAGCTGGACATGTCTCCTGCTGCTCTCGAGAAACATAGTGAGGGCTACAAAAAGTCACTTAGTGTTGCAAAGCGTGCGGCACGGCCCCGGCTGTTGTATGCCAAAGTGAACGGCGAATGGAAGACTATCCAGGGCGATAGCTTCGAAAATTGTACGCGGCGATATATATTCATCAGCTACATGTGGAATATGTTTCCAAACGCAGATGGTGCAGAAAAAGCTCATGAACTGGCGCGGAGCATTGCCGAGCACGAGCGCTTTGACGCCTACTGGATGGACCGTGAGCTTGTTAATGGGGATTCGCCAGCTGAGACCGATTACGATGTCTACACACTTTGTGACACTGTCCGAGGATCGGCCAAGGTGTGCCTCATGATGGACAAGGATGGAACGACACAGCGTCTTGACTGGGGCAGTCGCATGTGGACGCTGATGGAGGGTCTGCTCGCCCCTGGAGATTACATAACTTACTGCTTTCGGGATGCAGAGGGTCAACTTGTCACCAGAAACATTGGAAAGATTGAAATGACAGCCTCGTTCTGGCGTGTACACGAGAGCGAATATACGGACGACAAGGAGGCTGTTCGTATATTGGCAGAGCACTATGCCAACGTGCTGACACTTTCTCGCCTGGAGCTGCTTCCAGCGACGATTACAGCGCTGAGTACCAAGAAACGCGCGGAGTTTACCGGCTCAGATCTTGCCTACGCCGTCATGGGCTTTCTTCACTACCGGATCGAGCGCCATAAGGAGACAACCGTGTTCCAAAACCTTGCTCGCCTCTCGCTTGGCAATGATAGTGATGAGCTGGTCGAGAGGATGCTTTGCTTACTTCCAAAGCCGTCAAACAAAGACATTTTCGAGACTCTGTCTGAACGTGATGAGTATGGAACCTTCCTCCACCACATCACACCGCAATGTCAAGTGGTGGGTGTAGCGCACGAGGACGAGACTGTTATCCTGGACTCTTGCCGTGCAATCCACATCCGATGGAAGGACTTTCCCCGAGCGACTGTTCAACGCGATGTGGGATTGGGAAAGATGCTCGCGGTATTCTTCCTGGCGTTCGGCATTTGGTGGTTAATGTTTGGTATCGAAATGTCACTGGCCTACATCCCATACTTCGCCGGCTTTGTTGACCTAGCCGCCGACGGCAAGTCAGATGTCGGTTGGGTTGTTGCTGGCTTCCTCTTCGTGGGCCTGTTGCTCTCTGCCCCTTCACCATTTTCGGTCCGACGGCTCTTTGGCGGTACCGTGCTGAAGAGCACCCCAAATTTGGTGGGATTCGAAGGAGTCATGCCTATAGCGCAACTGGAAAAGATCGTCTTTGGAAATGCGGAGGGCCGACTTACTTATGCGCCGTCCGCTACTCCATTCAGCAGAGAACATCGGGAGAACTACGAGAGGCGAGGCAAGGAACCTTTGTGGATCGACAACCCAGACTCTGCCCTTGATGATCTCAAAGCCAAGAAGCTGTTGCCGTCAGACAGACACCAGCTCTTCACTCTTGTTGATATGGGCGAGCTTACGGTCACTATCTTTGCGGCAGAGAGGCCACCGACTGTAGCTCTCCTCTGTGGCAGGGAAGGCGGCATGCTCCGTGCAGTCCTTTGCAGCTGGCGATTTGAGACGGATTGCTTGTACAGGGAGACAGTGGTAAGGATGCCCACGCGGGTCTGGGAGGTAGCCGAGCCCAAGGGCTGGTTGAAGCTGTGTCTACGATCTCAAGACGATTACAGACACAGGGAGGCTCTCATGAAACAATAACAGATTAACAGGGACAAGAGGCAAGCGGAGGCAAGGGTGAAAAAGGAGGCTGAGAAAGCAAAGAAGACGGAGAGTGATTCCTTCGTGAATAGCGCCGCATGACAGCGTTATGTATTGGCGAACATGACCACAAGAAGATTTGCCAGTTCGGGTGCTTTCCGAAATACGGTTGATGACGAGTAACAGCAGCAGGGTTGGTTCATATATCTGATCAGTCAATCCTCGTAACAGTTCAACACGCTTCCGCCTGTGAACCGTCCCCGTTCATCAGGATCATTACCCCGTTCTCGAGCAAGTCGTAGTCGCACCACCGTGTCACGACCGCTCCCCTCATCGTTAGCTACAGCGGATCTTATCCCGACAATCCCATGACCAGCTGTAAGTACTGCGGCCAAGCACTTCGATTGGCGTCGTATTCGGCCCCTACCCCGGAGCGGCAACACCACATCTGACATCTCCACAAAGGCACCGGACCCCCGGCTAATATGCATAATCCCGCTAAGTCGAATACGGTATACGCGGCTGGTTGCCTTCCGAGTATGCCACCTTTTCATGAATTCAGGAACCATTCGACGACAGTTTGAGCACATGACCGCGAACTGACAGTTATTGATCATCTTTATAAGCTTCATATCTCTTAATATCGTAGGTGGACTTGATTGAATCATCAAACCTCTTTATCTGCTGATATACCCCCATTGTTTTCACCCTTCCCCTAATCTTTGTTCAAGATGGCTGTCTCCGCCAAGCAAAAGACCATCATTTCCGCTCCTCAGAAGAGTTCACTCGCAGGGACAATCCCAACCAAGAAGCTCACGAAAGAGCAGCTTTTCAAGACACATGAGGAACACATCAAGCAGCAAAACGCTACCCAAACTCCCAATGGCCCCAGGCCAGTGAAGCAGCCAAACGTAGCAGAAGCATATCCTGCTTCTACAAAGTCTATCAGAGATCTCGAAATCGTATGTTGTTGCACACAAGCCGTTTTTTTTTTTATTGAACAAAAATATATATATACCTCCATATCATGTGATTCATGAAATCCGGCTGACACCAGCTCCAGATCCCACTAAGTGACCTCAGCGTGGAAACACATCACCGTGGCAAGGGGCTCATCGTCAAAGTAGTCAGCCCACCCTACCTTGGCGCCGGCGCTGTCAGTATTGTCGAGGACCATTGGGGCAATGTCGACAAGCTCGCCATCTACAACCAAGGCGACTCAGCCATCCTGTCGGGGGTTCCGGAGGGCTGTATCGTTGCCGTCAAGGAGCCTTACTATGTCCAGAATGGCGCAGAAAACGACTTCATGATCTGCGTTGATCACCCGTCAGATGTCATTCTGCTCCGTTTTATAGATTCTATCGTCCCAGAGCCGTTGAGGCTCGGGCCGCTACTGAAGTCAGCGGGGGAATGGACGACGGCGGGAGATCAAGCCTTCTTGCAAAGGGATTTCCCTACGGCCGTCTTTTGGTGAGTTGCCAGACCGTTAGCGGTGATGTCAAGTCCTTTAGCTTACGAAATGCACCCTGAAATAGCTACACGGAAGCACTAGAAGGACAAGAAGACCACTCTGCCAAAGCCCCCGTCTACACCAAGCGCGCGGGCGTCAACCTCCTCCTCGGCCGCTACGACGCCGCAAAAGCCGACGCCCTCGCCTCCCGCATCGGCGCTTCCACCGACTGGAAAGCCTACTACAACGCCGGCCGGGCCGCCTACGGTCTCTGCGAGTACGCCACCAGCAAGTCGTACTTTGAAGAAGCCCTCAAGCTAAACGACAAGGGCACCGCCAACGTGCAGAAGGAATACGAACGGGTGCTAGCCCGCGTGGAAGAAGAGGAAACCGGCAACTACGACTTCGCAGCCATGCACGCCTCCCTTTCCCCGACATCCGTGCACATCGACGCTGGGTCCTTCCTCCGCAACACGCGTGTTGCCGATTCGGGCTTCCACGGCCGCGGCCTCTTCGCCACTCGTCCCCTCAAAGCCGGCGACTTGGTCTATGTCGAAAAAGCCACGCTGATGCCCAACCAGTACGACCCCGCCCGCGCCTCCGCGGCGCTGTACTCGCTCATGGTCCGGCAACTCTGCGATAACCCTTCGCTGGCCGATACCATGCTCAAGCTCTACCCCGGCCAACTTCCCTACGAGCGAACCGGTGCCGAGGGCAGTATGGTGGATGGCGTCCCCGTAGTAGACGTCTTCGTAGTCGAAGGCATCCGCACCAAGAACTGCTTCTCCTCACCTCTGTCCACTTACGACGATACCAAGCCCACTTACAACTCGGTGTGCATGGCCAAGGGGCTGTGGGCGCATTCGAGCCTCATGAACCACAGCTGCGTGCCCAACACCATGCGCTCGTTTGTCGGTGACATGCTCATCTGTCGCGCCACGCGCGACGTGCAAGAGGGCGAGGAGCTGTTCCAGCAGTATGTACCCGTCAAGATGCTGGTGGATGTGCGTAATAGGGAGTTTGAGGAAGGGTGGGGTTTCGAGTGTCGGTGTGGGTTGTGTGAAGGGGAGAGGAAGTCGTCAGAGGAAAGGTTGAAGAAGAGGAAGGAGGCGATGCTTGCGCTGGAAAAGTTCCTGGATAAGAAGCCGAGTACTGGCAAGGGGGCGACGATTGTACCCGACGCGACAATCAGGACGGTGGATAAGATGATGAGGCACTTGGAGGACCTGCATGAAACTGAGGTGTATGAGAGTCTCCCAAGGTTGACGCTCGTTTATCCGTGTAATTGGCTGGTAGATGCATACAGAGCCAAGAAGCAGTGGGCGAAGGTGGTGAAGTATTCGTTGAAGGTGTTGAGAAACTTTGGGTTCAATGCGGTGCCGAGGGATGAGGATCCGGCCAAGTTGACTGCGGATTGGGATCCGAGGGAGATCTATACGAGGAGCGGTGATGTGAGCTTGATGGCCGTCCATGTGGTGGCTTCGTTGAGAAGGTTGGCGGAGGCATATGCTGCTTTGGGACATAAGGAATTGGCGGAGCGTTGTGTGGAGGCGGCCAAGTTTGGATATACCATGGTGACTGGATTTTCGGAGGATGTGGATGCTCTCGGACAGTGAGCCGATGGAGGTGTGGCATCTAATGGGGCGATTGGGCGTACATAGGTATCTGGCAAGCATTGAATTTCTGCTCTCGTTAACTGAATAGGTAGCTTACCTCTAGGTACATAACACAACTAACTCTTCCTTTGTATGACAAGATCGGCCACGGAGCGGTTTTCGGGTATCCGTTTGCAGTTGTTTCCGGCAAAAGCAACTGTCGTGGGTCAGACGGAGAATGGCTGGCTAGAGGCAAAGGAAAACAAACAACTCCAGCTGAAAAACAGAGCAACGTGACAAAAACACAGATACCTGTCTAGGCGCACGTTGAACACTCTCTCGGGTGTCACTTGTTCATCCATTTTTGGAAAAGCTTATTGGAGATGCAGACATCTAGTTCTATATAAGTGCCAGTATCATGCCTGGAACTTTATGTGTGATGTTGTGCTAGGGTGACACAAAGCTCGGCAGTAAGGGAACCGAAGGGTGA
Source organism: Neurospora hispaniola (assembly GCF_033458365.1). NCBI lineage: Eukaryota > Fungi > Ascomycota > Sordariomycetes > Sordariales > Sordariaceae > Neurospora > Neurospora hispaniola. The sequence continues at coordinate 2,618,081 of NW_026944407.1, read as the reverse complement.
CTTGGGTTCCGTAGGTGCGACCCGATGGTATGGTCTACAAATATTCAAGTCCAACGGAGAACCGTCGGTAGCACGTCCGCGCCTGTCGTTACTGGATCGCCGAGATAAAAGTAGGCGTACAGTCACGGTTACCCAACGCTTGACGCTTCTCGTCTGTGGTTATATGTGATTTTATGACCCCTATACCACGTTTCGGGTAACTAGGAGCAACCGGCCGGTTAATCCAACGCCTGTTCTTGTCCGTAGGTAGGTTGCAGGCCCAAATAATTCTGATAGGAGTTCATATGCCCTACCGGATGCTCCCGCCCCTTTTGTTCTCCAAGTTGACCTACAATACAGAATTTTCACTTTCAAAGGGAGAACACCATGGCTCTAATTACAAGCGCCATACCCGAAGGCCCCATTCTTTTGAGGTTCTGACGCCCATTCCCAGTCATCTCCACCACCTTTCCAGTGTCAACATCACCGTCACTATCACCACCCATCCAGCTTCACCACTTTTCGTCAGCTTCACCACCATGGCCATAACCCCCAACTACGCCCTCCCCTCGACCGAGCTCATTATTCCCGACAACCCCTTCCTCCGCGCCGCCAAGCTCGGTCCCGCTCCCCAGCCTCCAGCCCACGAAGACCCTGAAGAACGCCCCCAACTCCGCGTCGCGGCCCTCATCTCCAACCACCGGTGGAAAGCCGGCATCCGCGGTCCCCTACGACCGCTTCCCCCGCGCTCCGAAGACGTCCAGGGAGCCTACTGGTACCACGACTGCCCTTACTTCAAATCCAAAACACACTGGGTCGAGCGACCGCTTCACTTGCGCCTTGAACCACCCTTTGCTGTCGTCGAGCCCAAAAATAACAGCACTAGCATGAATTGTAGTAGCCACAACAACAACAGCTCTGGAGGAGAAATCCCCCTCGAACTCTGCGACTTGGGGTGCGGCTACCTCGCGCCGCGTGACACCGTCCTGTACAACAGCAAACGCGTCATGGTCGAGACTCTGGAAGGGTTTAACTTGCTGCCGGGCAGATTCGACGATTGGTTCCTGTCTTGCTGCCAGTGCGGGAACTGGGAGCTAAATCTGCTCAAAGAACACCCGTCGGCGCAGGATAGCCATGTAAAGAGAAAAGTGGTTGGGTATAACTGCTGCGAACACTGTGAGAGGCCGGATGAGAATAAGTGTGAGTTGTGCTTTTCGTTGACCAAGTACTTGGAGGCGAATTGTTGGCGGAGCGGGGAGCCGGTGCCCGGTGGTGTGAAGTGGAGGCATGAGAGGGCCAGGGTGGAGAGGAAGGAGGGGAGGAGCCGGAGTAGGGGGGTGAGTACCTGTCCGGGTATGACGGCCGGCTCGTTGGCTCTGGCTGCGGCACCTGTGTCGGCGGCGGCGGGGATGGTGTTAGGGACGGTGAGGGAGTTTTCTAATGGGGAGGATGAGGCGTGGGTTGAATAGTTCTGGTTTGGAGGACAGGGAATGCATTGGGAAGAGCTCTTGAAGCCGTAGGGTAAAGTTCCCTAAGGTACCTACCTAGAGGTAGGTATGCACTCCTCTTCTTCACATAACTTATTTCTCTTAGGTTTTTATACAAGATTGGCCGATCAAAACGGGCAGTGACATCCCAAAATGCCCAATCAAAACATTTCATATTTAGGTAGTAGGTAATGGGTATCTACCTCTAGGGTAAGTACATGAATGTGGTTCTCTTTTGTTTACCTCATCCTAATCAGGCACCAAAAGTTCAGGGATCAGTGGATAATGGTCAAGAGGTACAATGGCGATCTTAAAATAACATCGAGTTTCTAGAACGAGATGGAAATATATATTTAGCTTTGGGACCGGAACTGCATACGGACACGTTAGGCCGATGGTAGAGGCTCGAGAGTGCTTGTCCGACTGAGGCTTCAACTGCACTTGCTCTCTGCTCTTTTTCCCTCAAAAATCGTTACCTCTGACGCACGGATTCAGACCATGAAAGACCTAGAAGAGAAACTCGACAAGGCCATGGGCGGAGGATATTTAACCACAGAAATGGGCGAGCGGTGGGTCAAGTTGTATAAGGAAGAGAGGCTAGAAAGGTATATCGGTTATGCGTACACGAAGGCGGCATTGATTTATGCCACATTTGGGGCGCAAGGAAAGAAAGGCAAAGGACTTTGTAGTACTGGCGGTGGATTTTATGGCAATGGAGTTGGGTACGGAGGCGGGGGATGTGTAATGAGGACCTTGGCAAAGAAGCCGGAAGAGCATTGGGCTTAGGATATGAGGAAGTCGAGAGCAGATAAGAGTGAGAAAAAGATGAGGCAGGAGGGACAGGAGGAGCAGAAAGGTAAAGGAGTGAAGGATGGGCTTTAGGGGGTGTGAAGGGTCTTTGTCGCGGCGTCAATTGGGGATGGTCCCTTCCGTTATTTCGTTATCTACTTGGCCACATTTTTGTCAACCCTTCAGGTCTGTTGAACGAGGAAATCTCAAACAAACAACAATACCGCTAAATACTGAATGAATAATCGAAAGATGGGAGCAACTCTTCTGCCAAGGTCAGTGGGTATAATCCTCCAGTGTAAATGTACTATCGCGTGAATCACAAACTTCATCAACTGAGACCTCTCAACTCGTTTGCAACAGACACAGCCAAGCCTAGCTGATCCTCTCCTGCTCTACCTCGTCCTCGCAAACTGCACCTCCCTCATACCCCTACCATTCCAAACCGGCCTATTTGATTGAGCCATGGCACTCTCCTCCGAGTCCCTATACCCCTCCTTATCTCTCGCCCCATGGTGTCGGCTACCCATCGTCTTCCCATTCCTATACCTCAACGCCTGGAACCCCCACCCCACAACTGTGAGCAATGAAAACCCAACCGCGACCCAAATGAGAATCGTATACTTGGTTCCCGCCTTGGCGCTCAAGCCGATATCCTTTCCGTATTTGTTCGCCTTTGAGGCGGCAATCCGGGATCCGACGGTAGCGAGGACACCAGTGATGAGGACGAGAATGAAGACGATGCTTGAGAGCACAGCATTGATGATGAGGGTTGGCCGTTCCTTTCTGCCGAGGAAGAAAATGGCGAGGAGGGACGCGAGCATGGAGAGGCCGGTGAGGACAACGTCAACGATGAGGATGATGGTGAAGGCTCTGATGACGCGGTTGAGCGTGTCGAGGGCGCTTTGGACTTCGTCGCTGAAGCCAATGTCTTCTAGCGTGAGCTTAAAGGGGCCGACGCGGAGTTCCTTGTCAAGGATGTCGGATACGTTGAAACCTGTGTATCTGTTAGTAGATGCGTGGACAGACTCTTGACCTCTACGAGACTAGGTGATTACCGTTAGGGAATGTCTCGATGCAATTAGCGACAGTCCTGCCGGCGCCTTTGGCGGTCGGGCTGGGGCTGTACTCGCCCTCGCAGACAGTTCTCGCATGAAGAGAGTAGAACTCCTGAATACCCAGCTTCTCTGCTAGTTGGTCCGCTATATCGTTCTCAATGTCGCCTAGGGCGTTCAACAGGTCGTCTTTTGCGTCTCCGACCGCACTAGTAGCGTCTTCGCAGGCCTTGCTGAGAAAACCCAGCTTTTCACATACTCCATCAGCCGCTGAGCCAGGCTGATCACCGCTAAGTTGCTTGTAGACAAGGTTCTGTCCAAGGGTTGACGTGTTGAACTAGAAAGTGTTAGATCGCGAAGAGACACATGCATAGGGTTACCTTACTGTGACGACGTCGTAGCTTTCCATGAAGCCTTTGCTAGAACCGGCGACGAGAGCCAGTAAGACTAGCACGAAGGCTGCTATGGAAGCTACGATGGGCACAAGTGTAGAAGGGTGTCGCATGATGGTGCGTTTGGTGTGGGTTTTCTGCTGGTCGAAAGACGGGTGTACAAAGGAAACGTCGTTGATGGTAGATATGAGAGCTCAGTAGTGATTCTGTTAGCTATCTCCATTCAATGGATGGATCACGTGGCGGACGTTAACTGAGCTCTTGAACAAAGTTGGCTAAAAATTGAAGCAAACGCATCTTGGGACACTGTCGACATTATATTCGATGCTAGTGGTGTCGTGGGCAAGACCAGCAGCCTCGTCATTCTTGTGAGCGATCATCTTTTTTGACGCCTAACCATTACACGACGCCAACAATGCCACGATATGTCCCGCGTTGTGTGTACTACAACCGCTTCAGACAAGGAAAGGCAACCTTTCAGGTTGGTCGTTTCAAGATCAACCGCTGAGGCCAAGGTTGGACCCTTTGAATGGACCCTTGGTAAAGCGCCAGGTGTGCGTCATAGTCTGAATTGCCGGCGGTACAGGGCTCTGTAGTGGTTGAGAAGCACTTGTGGGTGTGGCTGAAGTTTGACACCAATGACACCCAAGCAAGCGAGCTTCTGGGGATGGTCAGGCATTTGGACCCCTATGGTAGAGATACGTCTTGTCGAAACGAGAATAGAAACATTCTGCGTATAAGCGTACCTAGGGCGGGACGGCCACAAAGAAAACACAGGAATACTGGGTTGGCAAGTCAACCTTTACTCAATGAAGCCATAGCAATAAAAGGATATATGAATTTGACCGCCAGAACACTGGTTTGTGGCGGATTGATATTGCAGCTCAATCTTAAAGGGGAGCATCGATTGCATTGTCTTCAGCAGAATGCAACCCTGCCGGTTCTCCAGAAGTAGAAGGAACAGTCGGGTCCGCATACGATTAGAGCTGGGTCAAGCTGCCCTGCTTTCCCGATGCTGTTTCTCAAGGGTAATTTGGTCGTGATTTTGATCGGATCCATCACATACGCGGTCAAGATGACATTGCAAACGTCATTGGCCGCTCAGTGCATCGATATATATGGCCTGGATTACCTCCAGGCTGGGCTGATCTACCTTCCATCGGGCGTTGGAGGTGCACTCGCATCTTATGCCACTGGTAGGTGTGAAATTCGTCCTCCTGAGCGTTGTGATCAATGTCTGACATATGCTGCTAGGCAAATTCCTTGACAGGAATATCAAGAAGTACTCTGCCGAGGCCGGTAGGGAGGGGCAATATCGCCGAGGTGAGGACATATCGGACTTTCCCATAGAGAAGGCACGCTTTGTGGGGATTCACACCCTCATCCTCGTCTTGTCGGTGGGATCTGCTGCTTATGGTGTTGGCCTGAATGAGCGAGCGGTGAGTTAGCCAAGTAATAACAAGGACGGGCCTGAAAGTGAGTGAGCACAAGCGGATGGGTCTTGGCACGATATCAGCACCTCGTAGTGCCACTCATTCTTCAGTTCCTGACGGGCGCCGCAACATGGAGCATCTTCACAACAAGAGCAATAATTGCCCAGGATCTGTCCGCTGACTTCCAATGGACAGCTCTGCGGAACACGCCTAACAGACCTCAACCCCCATGCTTCCGCCACCGTCCAAGCATCGTATAACCTGGTTCGATGCCTAGGAGCCGGTGCTGCGATTGCCGCACAGCAACCCCTGGCAGATGCTGCTGGCTCCGGATGGTGTTTTGGTGTATTTGCCATCATCATGCTGATGGCTTCGCCGCTTGCTGTGCTCATTGAGAAGCGAGGGCTGGAATGGAGGAGAGCGAAAGTCTGATGTTTCTGTTCATGAAACATTCTCTCACAGCACTGCGGGCATAGGGTATCGTATCTGAGCCTTATCGTCCTGTGGTCCCCTTTTTATGCAGCGCTTCTAGCGCCCGTAATTGTCTTGGAAAAGCGGGGGGAAGTCAGAGGGGGCCCGTCGAGCAGGGCAGCGGTTAACGTATGGACGCCAAGAAGCGGGTCGCTTACAGGGCCCCCACAGCACCCCACAGGTAGACTCACGCTAAAATGTGCGCTAATTATCAGATGATCAGATAAGATCCCATCTTTGCCCTCGCCTTCCTTCCTTCTGTCTCCCGTCCGGCGTCCTGTCACTCCACTTCCCGTCTCGTTTTCATACTCTTTCATCGGAGTTCCGAGTCCTCTGCATCGGTGACACTGCGGCTCGGTCGCCTTGCATTTTTTTTTTTTTTTTTCAAACCACCAACCCTCTTGGCTCATGGATTACGGGCAAAAGGGCTCGTGGGCGCGGGACGCTCTGCGCGACGCCGCATCCGCCGTATCCGCCGTATCCTCTACCTCATCGCCCATGCTGGCGGTCCGAGATGTCCAGAACAGTGGTGAAGAGGGCGGCGACCCCCTTAACTTGATCCCTCCAGAAAAGCTTGAATACCTCCTGAAGCTCGTTCGGGCTCTTTTTGACGCACGCTTCATCGCCAGCTGTTATAACATCGCTGTGCTCTTCACCATCTCCGTCTTCGCAGTTTTACACTGGCGTAAATCCAGAAATGACCGACGACAGTGGCTGGCTAGGATAAGGGGTACAAAGTCAGACTCAGTCCAAAGGACGACAATGACATCGACAACAACAGCCCAACCGCCTTCTTCGCCGGCATCATCCAGCCGGTCCAGCCATGGCCCATCCACACCCACTGGCAACTGGAAAGACAACCTCGTTGATCTTGAACGATCGCCCCTTTTACGAGGGCGCACATCCAGCCTCACCATCAACTCAGCCCGTCTCGACCGCAAGTCAACCATCGGCAACACTGTTTCCTCCTGGCTCGCCCGTCAACCGCCACCCATCCCCATCATCAATCGCACCCTCCCCAGCAACGGCACCTCGCTCTTCATTGCGCTCTGGATCTTGTTGAACATCTTCTTCCAGATGCTCCTGATCCCGCTCCGCTGGGACTTCTTCTTCGTCTTTGGCGACAAAATGGGCTTCATGTTCATCGTCAACCTCCCCCTCCTCTACCTCCTGAGCGCCAAGAACCAGCCTTTGCGCTTACTGACCGGCTACTCGTACGAAGCGCTCAACATCTTCCACCGCCGCGTTGGCGAGATGATGTGCTTCATGGCGCTGGTGCACTTCGTCAGCATGGTCATCTGGCAGTTCGTCCTGGCTGAAGACTGGATGTTGGCTTCCAAGACTGCATGGGCGTACTTTACGCACCCGCTTATCGTGTGCGGTCTGGGCACTTTCACGTCATATGAGCTGCTCTATTTTACTTCGCTGGGAAGTTTCCGACAGCAATGGTACGAGCTCTTCCTGGCCTCGCACGTCGTGCTCCAGATCGCCGCGCTCGTGTTTCTCTGGTTCCACTTCTACACCAGCCGTCCTTATGTCAGCTTGTCACTCGTCATCTTTGTCCTCGACCGGCTCGTCTGGCGACTGCGCTTTAAGCGAGCCACCGTCACGGCCGACATCCAAGTGCTGGAAGACGGCCAGACCTTTCTGGTCTCAGCCGATTGGGACATCCTCCCCCGTCCTCGACCCAGTCAAGACCAACCCTGGTGGAAGTCGCCGCCCTGGTCCTTCTTTTCCTACCACCCAAACAAATCCATCCTCAACGGCTGGCACCCCACAGACCACGTCTTCCTCACCGTCCCCTCCCTAGGCGGTTCCCACGCTTTGCAAGCCCACCCATTTACCATCGCCTCTGCCGCCCCCGTTATTAACCCTCACTCCACATCAGCGGCAGGCGAACAACAGCAACCCACCCACGCATGGTTTAATCTCCTCATCCGCTCCTACTCCGGCTTCACGTCCGACCTCCTCCGTCACGCCCAAGCGGGTCATGCCCGTGTGTCCGTGCAACTAGACGGGCCGTACGGCTCTTCGCACGCGCTGGACATGCTTCGGGCATCGGGAAGTGCGATTCTGGTGGCCGGAGGGAGTGGGGTTGCGGTTACGTTTCCTTTGGTGTGGGCTTTGCTCCAGCAATCGAAACAAGATCTGTTGTTGTCAGACGCAGAGGAAGAAGATGAGGGGGAAGAAGATAAGGTAGCACGAAGGGTATCGCCGTCAGCCAGGCGGCAGAAGCAGAGAGTGCATATGCTCTGGGTGACGCACTCGAGGTCACACAGGAATTGGATACCGCAAGAGCAGTTTAATGAGTTGGTTGCGCTGGGACTGGACTTGGTCATTCCGGAGCCCACGGAGGATGCGGGGCGGCCGGATGTGGCGGGGATTGTGAAGGCATGGATCTTGGATGCGGCGAGCGATGGGCTGGAGTCCGGGGTGGTGGTGTCGGGGCCGGATGGACTGAATAGGACGGTGAGGAATACTTGTGCTGATGTGATTGGGGAAGGATTGGATGTGAGGATAGCGGTTGAGAAGTTTGGGTGGTAAAAAGAAAAATAAGCCGTTATGGATATGATAGAAAGCATCACATCACGAGGCGTTGGCGTTATATTTCGCGTGATTCAGTTGGGGAAAAGAATGAGAACAACGTTTTCGTACACTCCCAAAATCCTATTGTTGTGTTATGTGTAAACAGAAAAAAACATAAATTTGAACAATTGTGAAGAAAAACCAATGACTTAAACTTCCCTTCAATGCCATATGTACACCCTTTTCCATGAAAAACCCGATACCTTAACCTCCCAAAAACACCACATCATACACCCAAGACAAACCACTGAACAATGCCTTCCACGTTTTCGTTTCCTTTTTTTCTGTCAATTTTCCGATTTTGCTTTCCCACTTCTCTTATGGCCTTTCCACGCACAAATCCCCCCTCTTACACCATCTTTCTTACTGCTGCTGCTCACTCCCCTTCAACTCCCCGGCATCCTTCACCCCCTTCCCCACCTCCTTCGCGCCCCTCTCCACTCCACTCCCAATATTCGACACCACATCCCCCACGGGCTTTCCGATCCCGCCGGGAACCGCGCTACTGACCGTCTCCCCCAGACCCCGAGTCGCCGCGCCCACGGTGCCGCCGACCGTGTTGGCCACGCCGCCGAGCGTGTTGCCGAGCGTCGAGGTGACGGGCTTGGCGGCGCCCGCGAGGGTGTCGGTCATGCCCGAGGCTGTGCTGGAGGCTTGCTCGGTAGCTTCGCCCATGGTTTCTTGGGCCTTCTTGCTTGTCTTTTGGGGATCCATTTCGGGGACTTGTGGTTGGTTTTGGGAAGAAGGAGGAGGAGTTATGGGTGTTGGTGATTGGTGGGTGAGATTCTCCTCTTGTTGACCTGGTTTCTTGACAACTTTCTTGGTGTTGCCAAATGGCATAGAAGTGTGATGTTGCTGCTTGGAGGATGTGAGATCAGAGAAAGACAACAAGAAAAAGAAAAGAACAAGGAGAGGAAAAAGTAGAGTAACGGATGCTGTTTGATTTCACTACTTATTGTAGGTAGGGCAGTGAGAAGGAGGGGAGGGGGGTTTAACAACACTTTTCATCAGCCTGACCGCACGGCGACGAGTTCTGACGTCATCAACGATCATGGAGGGCGTATTCATTCATAACCTTTTTGAAGCATAAGGCCAATGTGTTGTAGGTATGGTAATGACAAGTTACCCAAAGTCTCTCGTGAGTCTGAAGGCATCCTCGAATATCTCAGCATCAATCCACGGTGTTGTTTTGTATCTCAAAAGGTTGCGGTTGAGAAGTGCTGCTATACCTATTTAGAGAGAAAGGGTCTTCAAAACCCTGTGGGGCTAGTATCACATGCATGCTCTACTTGTCCCGCCGAGGGTTGGCTGGAGGGGGTGGAGGGGGCAAAAATACCAAAAAAGAATTGGAGACTCGGATACCGGGAGTCGAACCCGGGGCTGTTGAGAGAGCAGTCACTCCTGAGAAGTGAGAGTCAACGATGTTACCGCTACACCATACCCGATTGAACTGATATGGTCCGATTTCTTGTTGGAGGATTGGTTTGAAAGTTGTCCCTATAGTAGGCTACAGAAACTGCCACACCTTTCGCACATGTTGGGCCTCAATCTCTCAAAATCCTTAACGCACATCCATTTTACCATTATTGGCACAGTACCGCGAGACGTATAGTGCGTGTTGAGTGATATGCGGTTTGCCGTTTTCTTGTAACAGCCCCTTGCGTGCACAAGATCGTAGTGGCTTGGATGTGGTTCCAGAAAACGACCCACGGTTGAACAGCCTAATCGCGACATCATATCCTTTTCCGATGATCTATACTCCCTCGAACACTTGGCAGTTACCACCAGTGTATTTGCTGTCATTGCCATGGTTCACTCTGTGTGACAGGACAGGTAGCTGTTGACTATGATTTATGAATCAAAGAGGAAGACGCGAGCCCAGTGTTTCCCCTGTTGCTATCAGCTTTCCTACCCCTTACTAATGGTAGAACCTTCTTTTAACCGGGTAGGAATGATCTATCTAATATCCATTGTTTCCAGCTGATAGCGACAAGCATCATAAGTCCAGGCATAAACACTACTCCCGTTTGAGCCCAATCGCGATCTACCTCACATTTTCCCATATCAGGTTCACCATCTGGAAATCCTACAAGAGTGTTAGCCTGTGGATATCTGAATTCGACGAAGATAGGTTCAGGACCTAACAAACAAAAATCCCATTTATCGCCAGAACATACAGTACTTCCACCTACTAATATCTATCATTGATACAGAAAACGCCGTCCATCTTGTGTATTGTGTCACGTACCGTCGTCGCGGGATTGTTGCCCTCCGCGGCGCAGCGATATAGTAGCAAAGTTAAATCGGGAGGAGAAAAAGAAATCAAAGGAAAAAAAGGTAATAGCAGGGAAGCCGTGTCTCGGAGACAGAACCAGCGGCGATCAATTAATCGTAACTGAGCGTCCAGTCCAACTTCTCTTGTCGGCGAATGTCCGTATCCTTTTGGAATTCCTTGGCCCTGTGCGCCTTAACGGCTTGACAGTCGTCGCACTTCTGGGCTTTGTTTGGCTTGCCGATGCGACCGCGGTCTGGCTTGCCGCAATACTTGTGCGTGGTCTGGTCGGTCCACTGCAAGGGAGGTTCAATATTGGTGGCCCTGGCCGCCTTGTCGTAGCTGCGACCCATGGTTGAAAAATGAAGGTTTGACAGTCTAAGAAAGTATTTGGGACAAAGGCTATGATAGCATTGGAGTGAGTTCAGGGTAGAAGAGAATGTCGTGGCGAGTGAATCGATTTGGCTCAAGATTGGAGATGGAAAGAGTTTGGGGGTCCCTTCAGCTTTTATATGATGCTCTCCCTTGAACTTGGGGAAGGAGTGTTGCACAAACCCGGCAAGTGAGTCAAAGCGGATGCAAGTTGGCGACTGAATGGTCGTGCAGTGGCATGACTACTTGTGTAGGGTAAAACCACAATGGGAAACAATTGATTGTGTGGCAGCTGGATGATGTAATGTGCCGTCTGGTCATTGCTCGATCAAGTGTGTGAATCTCGCCACTAAACGAATCAGATCACAACACTTTGGCTGGGAACACTATGCGGATTTCTAATTGTTTGGTATTTCCATGTCCTCGTCGAGTCTCGAGTGGGCAACACTAACGAATTATGACCCCTTTGACATCTTGACCTCCTGATTTGGTAAACACAAATGAGCAAAGCATAATAACCAGCATGATATAAGATAAGATGATCCCACGCCTACGAGCATATACGGGACGTCTATCTTCTGATACAAGTGTCTCTGCCATCCATAATCACGATTTCTTTCATCTGCCTTGCGCAACAGAGTATGTCTTGGCATAGCAGCAATACCCTTGGAAGACCTTGCCAGCCCAGATGCTGTCGAGAAGAATACTGCATAATCAGAGGTACCTAGCCACAGCCCAATATGTATGTGCTTTGTAGCTTCAAGCGGATCTCGAACATAGCTCAACGCAGGGTGGATGCCGGTCTGGTATTACGGGTCAAACGAACAGGCGACAAGGGCTTATCGTACTTATTCGGCGAAAAGCTGAGCAAAAGGTCGGAAGTGGTATTGGGGGGTGACTCGACATCAATCTCAAACCTGAGAGGAGATATCTTGTTGGCGTGACGCCTCAGACGGACGGGTGAAAGGGGCTTATCGTACTTGTTTGGCGAATAGCTGAGGAGTAGATCAGAGTGAGGATTCACGGCCGATGTGACCGGAACCTCGAAGCTGAGAAGATCAAGAACATCAGGCATAGCAACGCCTTGGTTGGTGATATCCTTGAATACACCCGTCGTCTGTTGGGAAGAGTACTCCTTCGCTGAGCCAAAATCGGGGCATTGATGCTTCTTCTCCTAGTCGGTGCCACTGCCGGATACACCCCCACGCCAGAGCCCGTAATAGCCGTCACAGTTCTTCCACATCTTGATTGTGCCATCCTCTGACCCAGTTGCATACAAATTGCCGTCGGGAGAGAACGCAATGGACCAGATAGGGCCGTGGTGGCCCTTGTGCACATCAATTTCCTGGCCCTCGTCCCAGGTGTAGACGCGAGCCCAAGTACCCGGTTCTTCGCCAACAACAAATTTTCTACCCTTTAGGTCCAGCCCAACACTAGCAATTCCATGGGGAAGCGTGATCCTCTTGAGCTCATCCTCAGCTCGGCTTCCACCCCAAAAATAGGCGGTTTTTCCCGCAGCCACCGCCAGAACAGGCAAACCGCCGCCGATGTCGGTGGGAGCGCTATGCGAAGGCGCAAGTGAAACCAGCTCGCATGACTTGATCTCGCCTTCCAGTTTCGCCTCACGCACACAACGACGAGAGGGAAGATCGAACCAGCGCAGCGTATCGCCAGACGCGGTGATGATTACGTTGGGGTCGCGAGCCCAGACGATGAACTTGATGATATCTTTGTGTACCCCTTCGCCAATCTCAAAGGCTTTGGATGCGTCAATTGTGACTGGTTCGGGGCTGGTGCCCGTTGGTGAAGTCGCCGGCCTCTGATCCGCCAGGTCAAAGATGCGAAGCTTCTTCTCGTATCCGCCAGTTGCCAGCAGCCCAGAGTTTTCGTACGGATAGGCAATGGCGCGGACAATATGGTCATGCTTGAGGACATAGAGCAGTTCGCCGGTGTGGGTGTCCCAGATCTTGGCACTGAAGTCCGCAGACGAGGTGGCAGCGGTCGATGCATCAGGGCTAAGCCTTGCTTGCCATGTAGCTCCCTTGTGCCCTAGAAAGGTGCCGATCCAATCACCAGTTTGGCCGTCGCGGAGCATGGGGTTGCCATCTGTAGTGAAGAGCCACGTCAGTAACCGTCTTCATGTATAGGTGTTGGCTAACCCGTAAAAGACCCGTGAGTACCTTTGCAAGAAGAGATCATGTAGTAGGAATCTTCCTTTTCAAGTGGGGAGAAGCTCAAGTGGGTGACAGGCCGCGAGTGGCCATGGCAGGTCAAAGGGACTGTCTGGCGGCGCGCGGGTTCGGTCATTGTGGATCGTGATGTAGTAATATGTAAGGACTGAAGCAGGATATAAGAAGCCTGAACGGCGGTCGTCCCTTGAAGAGAAATAGAGGCAGTGAGTCCCGTCGATTAGTGAGGAGTATGCGTGGAGGGGCGGCCTGGAGTATCGAAGAAAACGTTGGTGATGACGCCGTGTATGATGAGCAAAGCCAGGAGGGGCAAATCTATCGTCAGTTTCGCAACGAAGTCGAGTCGAAGAGTCGGACAAAGGAATGGAAAGCGTAACGGTCGTGAAGAGGGAGAGCCCAAAATCGTCGTATTTAACCGGAAAAGAAATGGAGAGATGATGCCAGAGAGGTGATCATATCTCTATGCTAGGTCGTGGCGCCGTCAAGAGTAGGTAATTAAGAGGAGAAAGAATGGGTTTGGCGTTTGCTCTGGCTGCAACGGGGCGATGCACTGGTGGCACCTGGTTGCCGTTTAGGGTGTCCCCTCCGTCACAGATGCCCCTTGCGGAGTCTGTAGGGACTACCCGCTGCAAGCGGGTGCCACCGGCAGGCAGGGGGCGGCCGCGAGCCTACCTCTATGCCTGCCTGCAGGCTTCAGCAGGGGCAACGCGGAAGCTATCAGATCGATGACAGCCCCAGGTTCTATCGCCATTTGAGATTGAAGGAACCAACAAGACCAGGGAGGTGTTTACCGAATAAGTATAGAATATCAAGGCAACTATCTGCACTGTAAATGTACTATGTTGTTGTTTCTAAGTACTCGTAACTTGCAGGGTTCTAGTGATATGTGAATCGCTGTGATGATATGTCAACGTCTGGAACCTGAGCTTGTAAGTTGAGGCGTACACAATCGTCAACCTTTACAATACCTGAAGACGGGATTTTTTTGACACCTCCAAACTACAATGATAGGGTAAATAGTCTAAATGAAAGTGACGTGATTGCAGCCCGGCGAGGCTCAGTCACCTGAACTAGTAATGTACATAGCAAAAGGGCAAGGGAAGGATTGACCAGACGAATCTCTCCTGTCCGTACTTACTAGTGTATCAACCTAACCCCCTGGGCCCCAGTGGCTCAATCTCCCCCGCCTCGTCCTGCCAGGTGCGTCAACAGGACGGGAACCTTAACACAGGCAACGTTCAACGACCCGAGCGACAGTGATGCCCCGCCAACCGCCCCTGCCGATATCGATACGAGTGGTATCCGCAACTCCAGTTCGTCATCTGTCAGGTTCGCAGGGAGGAAGCTGAGGACCGCTCCTGCCATCGGAACTTCGACCCAATTCCCATTCCTTCTATTTTCCCAACATCAGTATACCCTCGGTTTTCTTACAAATCAAGCGCGTCCCTTTCTCTTCCATTTTACGTGCTATTCCACCCTCAACCTGCTCGAGCACCGAACCACGACTTATATTGCCCTTCTGAGACCCGTGTACGCCAGCGTTGTCCCATTGTCGACTCAAGGAGCACGCTCGCCGCCACGACTGAACCCCGCCCCCGTATCTGACCCGTCATTATCGGCCGAGGTCCCAACAACAACAACAACAACAATAAAGATGGTGCAGGAGTTCAAGCTCTCAGCCCAACTAAAGGGCCACGAATCTGATGTCAGTACGGCGATCAAGAGGCCCGTCATTCAAAGCTAACACGTGCGTCACCCAGGTTCGGGCAGTTAGCTTTCCAGCAGCTAACGTCGTCCTCTCTGCCTCCCGAGATCACACTGTTCGACTTTGGCGCAAGGCGACAAGCCAGTCACCCTTCGACGACACTATCATTAGTCAAGGTCACGGCTACATCAACTCTCTCACCTTCATCCCACCTACTGGCGAATACCCCGACGGCCTGGTTGTTTCAGGCGGCGCCGAGCCCATCATCGAGGTCAAGAAGCCGAATGCGACACCTGATATTAATGCCGAGCGACTCCTAGTTGGACATGGCCACAACGTGTGCACACTCGACGTCTCGCCCGACGGAAAATGGCTTGTTTCTGGCAGCTGGGATGGCAAAGCGATCGTTTGGAATACTGCTACTTGGGAGATGGCCCATGTGCTCGTCCATAACATGGACAACAGAGGTGTCTGGACAGTCCTCGCATACGACGCGGATACCATTATTACCGGCAGCGCCGATAACAACGTACGGATATTCCGACTAAAAGGCGCCACGGGCCTCGAAATCGAAGCTTCACGCACCCTCAGTACCGGTGATGTCGTGCGCGCATTATGCAAGCTTCCCTCAGGCCTGAAGGGGCACCCCAGCGGTGCTGATTTCGCCAGTGCCGGTAATGATAGCGTCATTCGGCTATGGAAGTTGTCAGGAAAAGAGGTGGGCAATCTTCAGGGCCACGACAGCTTCATCTACTCACTTGCCGCCCTACCTACCGGCGAAATTGTCAGTTCTGGAGAAGACCGCACTTTGAGGATCTGGAGGGGTTCCGAGTGCATCCAGACTATTACACACCCTGCCATCTCGGTGTGGACTGTGGCCGTCTGTTCCGAAAATGGCGACATTGTGTCCGGTGCTAGCGACAACATGGTTCGTGTCTTTACCCGGAGCGCTGATCGGACAGCGGACACCGAAACCATCGCCCAGTTTGAAGAGTCTGTCCGAAGCTCTGCAATCCCACAGCAGCAGGTCGGCTCTAATATCAACAAGGAGAAGCTTGATACCAAGGACTGGATGCAAACCAATTCCGGGACCAAGGATGGCCAGATCAAGATGATTAGGGAGGAGGATGGCACCATTGGCGCCTACCAATGGTCCATGGGTGAGTGCAACTAGCCTGCCCTTAGTCTGTGAACCAAGCTAACATGTCACTCAGGTCAACAACAGTGGATCCACGTCGGAACAGTCGTTGATTCTGCTGGTAGCAGTGGCAAAAAGGTGTCGTACAATGGCGCCGAGTACGATTACGTCTTCGACGTGGATATTGAGGATGGCAAGCCACCACTGAAGCTTCCTTACAACCTGTCGCAGAATCCGTACGACGCGGCCACCAAGTTCCTTGGTGATAATGAACTCCCGATCTCGTATCTCGACAACGTCGCCAACTTCATCACACAAAATACTCAGGGTGCCACCCTAGGACAAGCTCAGGAGGCCCCCTCGAGCGACCCTTACGGTACCGACTCTAGGTACATACCTGGCCAGGACAGTCAACCTGCAAAGCCTAAATACTTGCCGCATACCGAGTTCCTCAGTTTGACCAACGGCAAACTTGAGCCGGCCCTTGCTAGACTCAAGACGCTCAACACCAAGCACATTCAGGCCGGGAACAAGCATATCGCGATGAACCCCGATAACGTTGAGATTCTTTCGGAGCTTGTCAAGCAGCTGCTTCAGCCAGCTTCTGCTGCCGGAAAGTTGGCCAACTTGGACGCATCAAAACCCATTCTCCTCACACTCGTCACTCAGTGGCCGTACGCGGACAGGTTGCCAGCGCTAGATATTCTCCGTTGCCTCGCTGCCTGGCCTGCCGCGGCTTCCATCACAGACGACCGCTATGGCGACATCATCGACATTGCGGTCAGGGGAGCACTTGACGTGGAGGACACTGTAACTGCAGACGGCTCACTGAGCGACTTTATCGCCAACAAGCTTGACGCAACAAAAGCAAATGCTAATAGCGTCATGATGGCTCTTCGTACCATTGTCAACCTCTTCAAGCTTGACGACGGCCGGAAGCTCGTAGCCAGCAAGGCCGGCATTATTCTTTCCTTTATGGGGCACATTGTTGGTCTCGACGGGGATAAGGGCGTGATTGGCGCCGAAAACAACAATTTCCAGATTGCCCTGACTTCAGCGGCCTTCAACTTTGCTTGCCTATTTTACAGAGAGAGGAAGTTGGATGCGAACTTGGACGAAATTGCGCTTCTTATCATGATTGTCGAGGCAACCGTGCGTAAGCAGAAGGATCCTGAAGTCCTGTTCCGCGCTCTAATGGCGCTCGGCATGGTTCTTTCTATTGGCCCACAGCCGGTAGCGGAGGCGAAGAAGCAGGGAGTTGATGCTTGGTTGACTCCGGTGATCGGGCAGACTCGGGAGCAGCGCCTCAAGGACGTTGTTCAGGAGTGTCTCTCGTATATTCGGGCGTGAGGATGTCGAAAAGGAGTGAATGCCTGGGTCTGATATCACTATAGCAAGGGATGTTGAGATGGAGGGGTTATTTGACGGCGGTCAATGCAGTTACCATATAGCACCAGTGAGCCTAGCCGGCGTAGAGCTGAGCACGTTCAGTAGATACAGATGATCTTGAACTCTGACCACTTGGTCATGGGTTGTGCGCTAATACGTTCTCATCGTCTCGCCACGTATTTGGCGGTTGCAGTAGGTATCTTTCGATGACATGTTCGAGTAGGCGCCCGGCTGTTCGCCGAACCGATCATCCGATGTGATCAAACGGTGCAGTGAGCGGATGAGACGAACAGTTGAGTGAAATCTGTGATAATGGTACCTTTTTGAGTTTTGTCAAAACCATGGTCAATGCATAAACCCAGAAAAATGTCATTGTCAAGTGATTGTGGTCAAGTGGAAGGCTTTTGCGTCAAGCAACAAACAGTACACTCGGGAAACATTCACTAAGAAACCAGTACTTCATACCGACCGGGTTCAGTATTTATTCATTTCATTGTCGCGAGAATAGCAGAGGATGAAAGAGGAAAGAGGTATATACAAATCGACAGAATAAAGAACTGAAAACGCGCGCCTGCCGTCGCCCGCGCCGGGGAATCTTGTAACAAAGAATTGGTTCCAATCCACCTTCCTTTCCTGTTGCCCAGATAAACGCCTAGTGGACAAATCGATCCGTCCTCCATATAATCGATACATTCCTGCTTCTCGTTGTTGTCGTTGGCGCCTAACAGCCACCCAGACAACCTAAGGTTGTTATCTCCTCGCATTATCTCATCTCAGCATATCTCAGTCACCCAACCACCCGACCTCTCTGAGTTGTTGTTAGTCGGTGTTTTTAGTAATCATCATCTCCTTTTCTTGAGTGTCATCGTATCATTTGATCCCGGACCCGCTTCTCATTTTGCCCCATATGAACATCCATCAAACCGATGTCTCTTTTCCCCAGGGGCCGCAGCTTATAGCATCATCCACAACCCACCAGCAACAAGAGGAATCCAGCCCGCCATCCGGGCGAGCGAGGCAGCGGCACTGGTGAGTGCCAGCTTGTCGCGGCCGGACTCGAGGATGTTGATGGTGTACAGGTCGGCGGCGCCAAGGTCGGTGCTGTTGAAGCAGTTGGACTCGTTGACTTGGGCGACGCGCGGGTCACCGGGGGGAACGAAGGTGATGTCGACGCACTGTTGTTATTGACATTTTTTTTCCAAGTCAGCACTGCACTTTTTTCCATTCAATCCAGTAGATCACCTCGACGCGATAGCCGGCAATGAGACCCAAGAGGAGAGAGAGAGAGGAGAACAAGAACATACCGAATACAAAGCAGCACCATGGATCGCCAACTCCACAAGCTGAATCGTCGCATTATCACCTTCCTTGAACTCAAACCCGGCGGGAGTCGACACCTGCGGCAGACAAAAGGTGCCCGGGTACGGGTTCTTTCCGGGACCGATGATCTGGAATGGGCTGACCATGGGGAAACTCATGTTCTTCGGCCCGCCGTCGGGACCGTCGTTGCCGATGCCGAGGTTAACGTAGATAAAGGCTGTCGCGTGGCCTTGAAACCAGCCTGGTTGGAAAGAGATGGCGCCGCCTGTTGTGGGCCAGTAGGTGCGGTTCTGGGTAAGGGTGAGACCGCCGCCTATGTATGAAAAGAGAGAGAGGATATGGTTAACCAGTGGGTTCGGTGAGCGACATGGGGATGGGCGTGGGGAGGGAGTGATATTCGAGATGATGGGCCGATGGATGGGATAAGTACTCACAAGGATATGTCCATTGCATGCCGTAGGGAAATTCTTCATTGTCTTTTAGGTTGTTGCCTCTCCACCCGGGGTATGTGATGACAGTGTGGGCGGAAGCCAGCGCCGCGCTGGCGAGGGCGAGGAGTGTTGATGTGAGCATGGTGTATAGTTATGTGTATGTTCGAGATCGAGTCGAGTGTCTGAGGAACCGGAGTCTTCACGTATTCCTCTTCCGAACCAAAGTCGGAGTCCTCCTCTTCTTTTCGAGTTTCCTGAACTAGCTTTTCGTGACCCTGTCGACTGAGTTTGTGCTGACCCAAGATGTGTGACCTGTTTGATGTACTTGGCGTATACTGATGAAGATACTCTCGATGTTCTGGATGGTGAGTTGATGGATGTCTCAGGTCAGATATTCGGACTTGATGTCGAAGGGGGGGCTTTTGGGCTGATGAGAAGAAAAGAATTTCGGAGAGAGACCGAAGGAATGACTAGTCGGGTCATGGCAGGTAGGTATATCTCACGACATGAACCAATGCGAACCATCCTGTGCTTCCTATCCCGCCAGGCCGCAGCCGCCCAGGCCTTGTCAACTCAGCAGAGACCCATCGGCACACAGGACTGGGGCCGTTGGTGACGGGAGCGACTTGGGTTCCGCCTTGCCTCCCCTGCCCAGTGGATGTGACCCCCAGTCCGGCACACGCTTCTCCTCACAAGGTTGAGAGAATCTCACAACGGCAAAAGAGAGAAAAGGGGAAGACGGCTGAAGAGAGGTCGAGGCCCCTGTTAGTGATCATGACTGTCCAGCCAATGGGATCACCGTTCCGCCTCGGTCCTGCAGGCGACTCGCTAGGACGGAGCAAACTCATGTCGAAGACCCGGCCAATGTGATTGAACCCCCGTCCTCCGGTGCTGCATGCTACATACTATCACCAACACTTGATCAGCGCCGCAGCCGCTACCACCTCGCTGGATGGATTTTGCCATGCTCCGTTTTGAATGGCATCGAACATCGTGGGACTTGCATCAAAGTCTCAAAAGAGTCAACGATGAAATCCAACTCGAGTTGTCTCTGTTAATGTTTCCTCGTGGAATAAAAAAGGTACATACAGCTGGCTTGACCCTGCGGTAGTGTACAGTAGTGTCGATCGCTGAATGTCCCTCTCCCGTTACAGTGTGATCCGTTGGCGTGTCCGTGGTCCGAGATCCAACCAATTCTTTTTCAGAGCTAAGCGCCAAAGTCGGGGGGACCGTCCAATCACAGGCAAGAAGAGGTACTTGGTGGTTGCTCGAAGTGTGAAGGTCAACAATGTTAAGTTCTTGGGTGTTTGAATGTCGCATGCGCAGGCAAATGACCCATGTGCCACAGGTTTTGAAAATGGTTGAAGCCATCGCGGGGCGCTATGGAGTGTATGATACAGGTACATACGCAACACCTTCTGGAAGAAGTCGGAGGGTGGTACCTCTAGTTCATGATGACTTGCAGCGGAGATGATATCTTGAGGTGTTTTTGATAGGTAGTTCTGGTGCAACCGTAAGCGTCAAGCTTACCTACCTAGGGGTAGGTTCCCGGCCATGCTCACCATGGTATCCCCAAAAGCCAGTTGTAGCGGGAGAGCAAGCCACCCATCGCCGCCGGCGAAGATAATATTCTTTTTTTAGTGATAGGCAGAGAAGAAAAGAAAAGACACACTAGTAGTGTTGATCTGGGACAGTCATTTTGGAATGATCGTCGTCGAGTTCGGCAGGTTGATCAGACCCGACTGGAGTCATAGTAGCGTAGGTACTATTACACCACATGGACCTCCGAGCAGAAACAAAAACCAGATCACCGAGATGACAACGGGAAAGGCACGGTAGCGGGCGGCAAGGGCCCCCGAACGACAGGAGCTTTCCCGCTGTGGACTGCTCCGTCTTCTAGGAATGGAGCTTGGGCCATCCAAGGGAAGAGCTCTCGGCTGTCGGCAGCTCTCCAAGCTGGCAGGCGGTGAGTCGATAAGGCAGAATCCATTTCTTATCGCATGTCCCTCGCCCAAAGTTCCGCTGACAACAATGGACAGCTGTCAATGTTTGCAACACATCATATTTGAACTCAAAAAATGCCACAACAAGACGGAGAATGGAGTCAAGTAAGCCGGAAGCGCGGGCGCATCCGGAATGTGCCAAAGCCCAAGACGGATGCGGATGAGAGCAAGGAGAATGGGCTGGGAATCCGACCAAATCCAAACCCCGAATTCACAGTCAGCGACATCCACAAGCATCACAATACGGCCAGACAAGAGTGGCAGATATCGGATTGCTGGGAGACCCTGAAGGACCTGCTTGCCACTGCTCGATCCGAGTCCAACCATCCACTCATTACCAAAGCCATCTGTTTTGGGCCTGGTCCCTATGATCCTAGCAATGGCAGCTTTGCGGCCAGGCGAACCGCCCATATGCAGACCGCAGCCTTTTGCGCCATTGTAGACTTCCTAGGTCGGTATCTCAGTGGGCCATGGCCTTGGGGAGGTTTCAATCACTGATGCTGTATGACAGAATCTCAATGTGATCACAAAATCAAACGTGTCATTCAGGAGCCCATGTTCACCCAGATCGACAAGGACTTCTGTGTCGAACTTGGGTTTGAAGTTGCCGATACCCCAGATGCATTTCCCATGGTCGATGAACATACTTTGGTCTATGGCATTCATATGGAGCTTCGCACGTATTACCTTGCTCTGGCTACACTTCCAGCTGCATTTATCGGCGGAGGTTTGGAAGAATGGGAAAAGGTTGTCGACTTTGACCCCAGCCTCAACGAGTTCATTGGTCCCATCTCCAAGATGGATGCCACTTACACCAAGTACCCTTTTCCCGACATGAACTACATATTCTCCAGCACGACCATGTACTGGCGGAAGGGCGACGACGCCCCTAACATCCCAGGTAGTCCGAAAACGTCACTACAAGAACCCCCCCAGGCATCGAAGCAGGCATCGGACGTTACTGAAGCATTGGAAGGCTTGAAGTTGTCGGGGCAAGCATCAGAAGAGAAGGAACCTGATACGGAGTCCTCCAATCATCCAGAGAAACTTGTGGAACCGAACAGTTGCAGAGAATCGAAGCCACCGACCACTGAGGACTGATGGTCATTCCAGGCCCCAGAGCGCTTGGTAATCCATCATCTTTCTCCTAGACTCATCTTTCATGGTTGGCTTTGTTATACGCTCCCATTCATGATACCGAATTTGTTATCATCGGCCGAATCTGAAAATCACTTTGCCCTCAGCCGCCTAGTCCTCTTGACTTCGTGAGCAGTTCAGACAACCGGGATTTCAGGTATCAAGATGCCTCATCTTATGCCTGGCTTCGCTGCGCTCATTTCCCTCTCGCAGATCCGGAAAACCTACATATCACATCCACATCGCCATAGCCTGTTGCATTGTTGGTCTAGGACCACAAATGTCGACGTTAGGTTCCCCTGGGCAGACAGCCTCAGCACCATCGGACCACACAATAACATGTGTTATAGCACAGGGGCATCTGCTATACTTACATGTCCCGTGTATCCTTCTTATCATTGAGATTTGAGGAGGTTCAACGGTCAAATGCACAGCAAAGGAGTCTAGCGGCGCCGGAGACGGGCGAGAAGAGAAAAGGAGCCCACATGTGATGTCACCTTAGCAATAAAACACTCCCGATCGGGCAAAGGGTCAAAGCGTAAAAGTCGCGATGCAATTTCGCAAGATTGCGGTGGACAGGGAATGGAACTTCGGGAGAGGCCTTGGCGAACACCTGTTCCAGAAGACCATGGTGCCGGAGTCGTGCTCATCAAGTGATGTTCTGTCTGTCGCTCCGGATGGCCTCTGTGCTTTCTCCTTCTTTTCTTTCTTCTTCAGCTTATGTACTACGGCGCAATCGAAAACCACCGGCGCCGTATTCCGACAGCACCATCTTTTGAGTTTACTACAACGCCGATCCCCTACGGCAACAGACGAGACACCTTCAAAGACGGCAACAAGCGAGCGAGATGGCCTCAGGGCTCTCATAGCCCCTACACCACAACCCTACCATAGAGCTCCAGAGCGATTCCCAATAGATCTGTCGCATCTTCAGGGATCGTATCCGTCCCAACAAGTCAGAGACCAAGACCGCGTCCGCTTTACACAAGAACAACCAAAACACCACATGGACCGATCTCAACCAAAACCGTCACCAAGAAACTCACCCACGCAGGGGAAGGTGCCCGAGGTATACTGGGCAGATGATGACCAGGAGGATGAGCGAGGGAACGCAGAAGACTCGCAGTATACTTTCTTTCGTGAAGGATCACCAACACCGCCAGAGTACGAAAAGGGCCTTGCGGCTGAGCGAGCTGCTGCAGGCGGATCGGTAACTGGAAGTTATGCGGCCTCTCGTTCGACAGTTGGCGGCAGTCTACCGCCGGCTGAAGAATACCGAGGCTGTCTCGGCAAGTATCAACAAAGATGGGGTATAAGGAGAGGTGTCCTCTGGGCGATTGTTATAGCGGCCATATTGCTTGTTATTGTGCTTCCCCTGAGTGTGGGCCTTGGTGTTGGCTTATCGAGGTCGTCAAAGTCGTCGTCCAGTTCAACAGCACCCGGACCATCAAGGTACGGTATAGCTTTTTCGAGTTTCCGCACTTACATTTTATGCTGACACTTGCAATAGCTCACAAACTGCCCTTCCTACATCGACCATCCAAGACGCTATCACTATACCCTCACCCATGCCCAGTCATTCTCAAACGGCAGTCTCAACCGCAACAATCATTCCAAGTAGCACCACCTCGTCATCAATCAACAAACCAAGACCAACAGCCTACTCCGACTGTCCCGCCGCCAACAACACGATGCACAGGATTCCCGGGCTGGCAAAAAGCTTTCTGCGCCTTTGCGGAGTCGACTACACCGCAGACGACCTCGGCAACTTCCTCGCCGGCGATATGGCCGAGTGTATCGATGCCTGTGCGGCCATGGAGAGGTGTAGCGGCTGCTCTTGGGGCTATCTGGATGGTGACAAGGGCAACAAGCACCGGTGCTGGTTGAAGAGCAATTTGCAGACTGCCAAGGAGCAACCGAGTGATTGGTGTTTTGCGATGATTCATTGATGCAGTGACGGCTGAAGGCGTGGGGCGTTTAGTGTGATCGGAAGTTGAAGACGAAAGATGGAAGATGATGGAAGATACCCAACCCTAACCAATTCTTGGGTGTACCTACGACTTCAGTCGAATGCATTTCCAAACGTCTACCGGTGCTCTTGTCATTCACGCGCCGGCACGCAACTTCCGTTGGTACATGCAGCTGACTGGCGGTATCCAACCGAGTGTTTACGGTGTCTCGCTATACCTAAAATCTCCTACCGCTCACTCTATCTTAATACTGTGGACAACAAATCCCCTCATGGTTTCACTGTCTTATTCTTTGGACAAGCGGCATTCTAGAGCTTCTATCTAATCACTTCACCTACGGCATCACGTAGTGCTGATTCAGTGGGTCTTGGGGATGACACGCGCCGCCTCAAGTTCGCCGAAAGTGTCCGACAGCGACTTCCACGTGTCCATGTATCTGATATGAGGAAGATCTAACGTTAGCGGATGTCCATCATCGTAGAAGAAAGAGAGAAAAAAGGAGTGTTGATAAATACGTACCCAGTCCACCCAGCCTCCCTAGCCTTACTCATGCTACCCACCACATCATAGTTTCTCCCCAAAATAAAGTCAGTAAACGCCCAAGTCGCCTTCTCCAAAGCATCCTTCTGCAACCCCTCTCTCTCGGCAAGCCTGTTCCAGGCCTGCTTCACCTCCTCGGTCTTGGACCACTTCACCAAACTGATCCTCTGCTCCAGCTGACTAGGCGGGATCGACTTCGCTCCCTCCAGTCCGAGCTCCTTCGCCAGCATTGTCACCGGCTGCGGCGCTTTCTCGGTGAGCTGGACCAGATTCGCCAGATCTTTGGGAGCAGGAGAAGCGAATTGGTCCGCCTTAACCTTCATCCCGAACCACTGTGCCACTCTAGGCCACAGATCCTGCCAGCTCTGCACGTCGCCGTTGAACACGTTGAAGCCTTCATTCGCCGTCTTGGGCTCCTGCACCGCCCACACGCAGAACTGCGCGTGCAGCTTGCTGCTGGTGAAGACGTCGAACTTGGTATAGAAAGTCTCGTTGCCTGGGAATTCCAGATCCCGACCAAGCTCCTTGTTCACAGCCGCGTAGATGGCGATATCCGTAGCCAGGTTCATAAAGTTACCGCTGGCATACCCGATGACGTCGTTGGGGTAGGTCACAGTCCAGCTGATCTCCGGGTGCTTGCTTCCCTCGCCGCAGAAGGCCCTGAGGATATCCTGCTGGCGATAGTAGAAGTTGGGCGGCCACTTGCTTTCGTCGCGCAACCAAGGGTCGGACTCGAGCATCGGGTTCTTGGCCTGGCCCAGGTGCACGCCGTACTGCTTGCAACCGGTGACCAAAACAATACGCTTGAGCTTGGAGACGGCGCCGGTGATTTCAAGGGCGTCCAGGAAGTTCTGGAGCATGGCACCGTTGACGTCCGCGTTTTCTTTCTCCGTGGCCTTTTGCAGCCAGGCGCAGAAGAAGACGTGCTCGACGGCATCTAGGTCGCGGATGGCTGAAAGGTCCTTGGCCATGTCCTGGGCGGAGTTGAGCAGGTCGATGTGGTGCTGCTGGACGCTAGGGCTGCCGAAGTCTTCCTTCTTGGAGCGAGAGAGAGCATGGATGGACTTCCATTGGGAAGGGTGGGCGGATAGCTCTTTGATTAACTCGCGGCCGATAATTCCTGAGGGAGAAACGTGGTGAGTTCATGAGTTATGGCGGGTGATGAACGCAGGAGTGTCTTACCGGTCGCGCCGAGGACGATTGCTGAAGCCATGATGGTTTAATCGATAGTGTGAACTTTGAGCCAAAGAATTGATGCTATCACAGTGGTATGAAGGAGAAGGAGAGCTTGATATCAAGTTTCGCTTCTCTTGTCTGTTGTCTTGAGCACTGCGGGAATAATGGCGGGGTGTTGATGCTGACAAATGATAGCTTCAGGTCAATTACGTCACACCGACGACTCGCTGATGAATCGCCAACTCATCGTCCATAGACAACAACTCTATTACCCTTATACACTAATGCATATCCAACCTATTTCGTCAAAATAGTACCCTTTGACCTGTGGTCCTATGCCCAAGTGTACCATATGGTATAGGGAGAGAGGGTGAAGAGGAGTCTTGGCGCCAAGAGCTAGAAGGCAACCCCGCCATAACTGAAACGATGAGTGAGTGAGCTACCTACCGTCTCCCTGATCCTCAACAACAGTGCTTGATATCTGAATGTATCGCTGGTCCCTCAGTCACACACTCTCGCAACCAAATCTGTCCTCGTCGATACATTCGTAGTTGCCAATGTGAAGCCTATGATTCCCGGAAGAGGAAGTTCAGCAACTAAAGCACCGCAGGCGAGAGAACGTGTGACCGCCGTCGGTGATGATGGGGCCAGTTGGGTAATGATAGGCAATGCCTTTTCGGATGGCGAAAGGGAAAGGTATCAGTTTCATGGGGTCTCAATGATTCAGGTTATCTTTGAAGCCTCTTTTCCAGTCACATCCTACGGTACTTTCCACGTTTATATCCCCTCACCATTTGAAACAGCAAATCAGAGCAATGGACTTGACCATCGCCGACAGCCTCAGCCCCACTATGGGACAAAGTCTAACCAATCGGTACAGGAACCGACGGTCGACATGGAATGCATGAGCATCTTTGTCGACTTCGCCAAGACATCTTAACTTGACGACAACATCCTTCACGTTGGACACTTCGATGACATTGCACCCCACAACAACGCGCGCAGATTTTGGCACCTTTTCCATTCATAATCCTTATTCTTGGGCACTCTTGACTGGATAACACTATGTCATGTTCACATCTGGCAGCGATGGCTCCAGACGCAAGTCCGAGGACTCTGGTTCTCGAACAACCAGTCTTCTTGCCTCAACAGAACAGCTCCGGAAAGCCTCCTCGACCTTCAAAGTACTATCCTGGCCATGAACAATTCATGCTTCATTGGTTAGCATCTCACTGAGCTATTTGATGGAACACTCGCTGCCTCAGGGCCTGGCCATCAGCGAGTGTCATACGCATACCCTCTGGCATCAAGGGCGTTCCCAACGTGGAGTGCGCTCTTGGTACATAGTTTATATGGTAATTACCCGTCTATTTAGACTACCGAGACAGTAGACTCTCTATGGCGCATACTGCGCAGCTTTCCACATGTCTTTGTGCTCAGGTCGATTTCCCCTATTTTGATTTCGAGCATGGGGATACTGCCATTTGTCAAGCTTGTGTGTCAATCAGATGGAAGTTGCGAGCTACTTCTGTTGAATTTGAGGATGCCAAACTCACACATACCGTCTCCTGCCCGCGAAACAACTTCATGGGTTGCTTGGAAATGGGAAGTAATTGGCGACGAACGCAGAAAAATGCACAGGTCTCTTTGGGATAAGGGCATAACGGCACAGCCGGAGAATGATGATATTGCTGGATATTCCACCTGGTATTTCCGCGTTCATACTGAACATGCTCCTCATATTTCATCCTGGGTCCCATGGGCTTGGCTGGCGTCTGTTTGTCTTCTGCAATGTTACTTAGGATAAGTAGGATGGGGTACTGAGGCAGAGGTCACGGTACAGTCATTACCGAGTTCGCCGTGCTGATTTCAGATCCGGGTGGCCCGCTCTCCTGCCTGGCCTCCGTCCGATTTTTCGTCGTCGGGTCACTCTTCGTACCTTCCTTACCTGTTGTTCCAAAGGGCAGCGAAGTCAGGACGGCAGCGCCTTCGCAATCTCCACCGAACCTTCGCCTCTTTCTTTTTCCCCCACCTTGTTCAAGAATCTGAGCCGGTTTCCTCTCGGCACATCGGCTTCCATCACATTTCTTCGTCTTCGCCTTAGCAATCAGGACTCTATTCCCGACGCGACACGACAGAAGCGTGACAAACAACATCATCAGAAAGATGCCAGACGACGATCTGATTGACAAGCTGCTAGCCCAGCTGCCCGCGCCATACCCACTTTCAACTGGGCGTAGCAGCAATGAGACGTCGCTCCCGTCGGTCAGGAGGGAGAGAACCGGTATGGGATATTCCTCTGCTCCCTTTGTCACCCTCATTCCCTCTAGTTCTTTGATTAACCACCGCCGAAGTTGCTCCCACGTTCCAAAATATTCCTCCCCTGCGCGTCTCGGACCGTGGTTCAAGCAGCGAGCTCGGTTTGTTACCTCTTTCCGCTCATACCTTGCTTTCTATTTGTGCTCGCAGTACTAAAAGGTCTCAGAGCCAGGTGAAATTGCCTCCACCCACACCGCCGGCAGTTCGCCGTTGGATGGCGTTCAAAAAGGGCCAATGGTCATTCGCCCTGCGCCCGGAAAGGTTGACGTCGTTAAAGAGCTACCTGGCATCAAAAATCCATTGTCTTCTCTCCTCCATTCACAGGTGCCGGCCGGCCCAAAGCCCGTGCCGGGAACACCTCAGGATCGGTTCAAGAACTCTGTTCTGGCCAATCCTTTGATGGGTACAAAGTCTCCACGTGCCCCGGGCAGCTGGGGCGGCCCTCAGCCGGTGTTCCGATCCCATGCTGGCCATACCTTCTTCTCACAGAGTCAGGAGCGTGTGAAGGGCGATGTGCCCGGGGGCTTCGGGGGATTGCAAGCCCCCGGCAAGGCAAAGGCAAAGGTAGCCACTGCAACCGTGGCTAAACCTTCTGTTGGATCCTCTGAGCACGCGAATGACCAGACGCTCCAAACCCGCAGCACCAGCGCGAGCCGCCCCTCTACCAACATACCATTTGGTAACGTTCCAAGGGGACCGAAGAAGGACCAGCCTCAGGCTTTGTTAGCGCCAGAGGCTTCAGTTTCCTATGATGTGAACGCTAAGAAGAAACTTTCATTGAGATGTCAGTCGCTTGGGTTTAACCCTGAATGGGTTTTGGGTGCAAATGTGGGCGGCAAGTGCAGTTTCAACGTCAAGCTCCGAGACGTCATGGTCGAATCTGACGGTTTGTATATTGGAGAGCAAATGGCAAAGGCGGTTGTTGCAGTTAAGGCGCTGAGGGATTCGGAGCTTTGGAGAAAACTGGAGCGCTGGTCCCGTCCACCAGCGTCTTCCAAGGCCTCCGCGACTAGCCATGCCAATGGGTTCTCGGCCACGTCAACAAGCAACTCTCGCCAGAACAAATCTCGTCAGCACAACTCTCGTCAAAACTTGCCCTTAGTCAAACGAGAGCCAGGCATCTTGAATGGTGCTGCGAGCCGCACTACCGAGGAGAGTGAGCGGCTTCAGCTTCTGATCATGCTTCAGAACTACATCGGGCCCTCGGTGCCCAACTATGCCGATCGTCCTGATGTTTGCAAAGCCTTTTTCGAGGGATTAGCCATGGGAGCTCGTCTCACAAGGCCTTCCCAAAGCCCGTCCGAGCACATTCAGAAAGACCGCGCCGGATCACGCTCCCCCCCAACCCGCCATTCTAACATTTCTGCTAGCTACCGGGCCCGTTCACCTCTTGGAGTACGTGGCAGGCTCACTCCGCCGCCGGTCTATTTTCAGTACCCGGGCCGACCTGATTCAAGTTACTACAGGCCGTGCAATACGCCCCGCCGCGAGCCCCCTCGCGGACCATCTGGTGATTCCAG
The DNA here is from genome assembly GCF_033458365.1 of Neurospora hispaniola. Classification (NCBI taxonomy): domain Eukaryota; kingdom Fungi; phylum Ascomycota; class Sordariomycetes; order Sordariales; family Sordariaceae; genus Neurospora; species Neurospora hispaniola. The sequence goes on along the minus strand of NW_026944407.1, from coordinate 2,588,408 downwards.
GGGAAACACGGTTGTCAAGAAGGAGTAGGATGGACTTGATCGACAGCAACTCTGCTAGCAAGCAGAACGAATCGGTCGCGTACGACACAACGACCACATGAGAAGGGGGTATGATGGCTGCTCGGGTGCGAAGGCAAACGTCTCGAGACATATTTATCCCGACTTCTATCCGAGAAGACTTAGTAGGATAGTGAGAAGGAGCTATTATCCTGACTTTTATCCCCCAATTGGTTCACACCGGTGGATATTTAGGAAGAGGATTTTGGGACATCGGCTGCGGCGATTGCAAAAGGGGCGCATGGTGTTGTGAGCTTGGATGACTTTTTGTCTGAACGGATTTGCCTTATTGCGCGCTATCCAGGCACAATACACGGCATGGCGAGATACCAGGCGTTTGGCTGCTCATTATGATGCTCTGCTATGGTTATACAATTAGAGCGATTTGTATGTACGTACTGTTAGTAGTTGTTGCATTGGCTCGGGTCTGTTATATGGAAGAATGGCTACTTTCACCTCAATAGAAAAGAAAGTGTCCGCTTACAAGTTACTGTGATGACGAATATAGACGCTGTCGTTATCAATCTTGTCCGCCCGATGGGGATGAACTTAGTGATCTGCCTCTGCCATCCATCCCGCGGGTGTCTGCACATCATGCCCATGTCCGTGATCACATCCAGGACCAGGGGATGTCGCTCCTCTACGTACCTACACTAGACAAGCTCAATCAAGTTAGACTTTCGGATGGCCACGAGGGATCAATCCAAAACGAGGACAGACCCTGGTCGCTGTGGACCGAAGTAGACTAGGATCAGCCAACATTTAAAATTACATGGCTTGGTATTTGACCATCCCTGGCGCTGTTTGAACCCTCCCCCCTCTCCCCAAAGGCACCCTTTCAGTCCCTCCTGTTCTCTCACTGTCGCTCTGATGGCCGCGCAATTTCTCTTCAATCCTTCCTTCTCACAAAATTCCTTCGTTTTGAGCAGCACATCAGTGGATAGTTGGGTCGCCTTTGACATATCCTGCCCTGATTGATACCGGCATCCATGCCCCTCCTGTTCTGGCAGTGAGTCGTCGTCGTCGTCGTCCTTACGGTTCCTACTTACGGTCCCTACGGTCGTCAATCGTCAATGGGCTCTCACTTATCAACCTGCGCCCCAAAAGGGGACGAATATTACCACTGCGACTACTCCATTGCCGGCTTTCGTGACAATACGAGTACGGTAGCGGACGACATATTGGGCTTTACTAGTGTTGCGCTCCAGGAGGAGTTGCAGTCTCTACAACCTAACCCGGATGTAGCAGGTGTCGGTGTAAGTCGATATAACTTCTTTTCTTCTTCTTCTTTTACTCAATCATCCCCCTCTTTTTCTTTTTGGCGCTATTTTTTGTATGTTAAGTTGTTGTTCGTTGTTGTCATCCGACCCACCTTTGACCTACAATTACTGAATGTATACTACATGTAATAGACCTTGGTCGGCTTCGTCATATCCTTCGCCGCCTCGACATTACTGGCGTTATTCATCCACTCCGTCGAATGCCATGAGATCTTCGGCCAAAGTCATAAAGGCGACCACGAGAAGCACTCGACCAAACACTGGTGGAACATCGCCGATACCATCCTGATCTCATGGTCCGACCAGCAGCTCGTCTTGGGCATGGCCACCTCCATCGCGGCCCTCAAGACCTGGTGCTCCTTCTCGACCTACCACCTCAATCTCATCGGCCAGTGGCTCGTCCTCTGCTCCGTCACCCACGCCAACGCCCTGCTCGTACACTGCAAGTATTTTCATCGTCGGCGCCTGCTTGCCGATGGGTTGCGCGTTGTCACCATTTTGACCAACCTCATCCTGTCCGGCATGGTCTTTTTCGTTAGTCGATCCGTCGGAGGCAAAGGGATGCCCTCGGTCGCGGACCATACTCCCTTGCAGATCTTGCCGGCGCAGTGTTTCTTCAAGCACGCCATCCTGGCGCCCGGATTAAAGTTGGTGGATGGGTATGACCAGTATTCTCATCCAAACGGACAGGCGCTGTTCTTGATGAGTTTGCTGATCTTGATTGCGGCCGGGTTATCCATGGCGGCGCATCGATGGCGCGGGAAGGGAGCGAGGAAGAGTCGGTGGTCGTGGGGCATAAGGACTGTCATGCTGTTGGCGAATATCGGCGTTGGCTTTGCGTCGCTGGTGTCGTCAGTCGAGCTGAGGGATTGGATGCATGCGAACGGGTGGATGGAGGATGATTCGGAGTTGGAATGGTCGTATGGACAATTTATTCCTGCGCTGTTGGGTTTGCTTGTTTTTGTATCGGTGTTGGAGAATGTGTTTGGTAAGTTCTTTCCGTGGTTCATTTCCCGTCCGCCACTTCCTGTTGCCAGTCAGCTCACTAACGTGTTGTTTCGTTTTGCGGTTTCTAGATGAGCTTCCGGACAGGAAGAGCATGGACCAGCAGAGCTTGATACAGCTGGGTCGCGACGGGCAGTTCGAGATGGATATGCGACGAATATCGGCACAGTCAAAGATGGATTTCAAGGTCCCACAAACAACGGTCTCGCCGCTCGATCCAAGACCGTTTGACCCGGACGAAGGGCGAAAATGGTAAGGTGAAAATGACTAACGGCGAAATGCGAGGGGCAGACTGCCGGTAGCCGAAGGGCCCCACCTGCTCCAAATTCGCATTTCGGGGGACCAGTCAGACCGACGTCAGTAAAAGTTGGTTCATCGGCAGGGCCATGATAGCGAAGGAACATGTAATGTATGAAAGTATCGATACCCTCAAATTCTCTGAGACCCCATCAGACTTAGACTGCCCTGAGTCGTCGTGATTGCACTAGTAGTGCGTTTTTGAAAGTCGGACGGATTGTCTTCGTTCGCAGCGAGTTGTCGAAAGGAAGAGAAGGAAGGGACCCTTACCCAGGGGCAGGTGGATTCGTTATGCAAGGTACCAACCTGAACCAATCAACGCTGGTACAATCTACGCAAGTGGAACCCCGCTTTCGTCCTTTTTTTCGTCGGTCGCTCTTTGGAAGCGTTTGTCAACTTCAAATTCCGATAATGTTGCGCCTACACGCTGTGGCAACGCAAAACACAAGAAGTTGATAGGTCCTATTCGAAATAACACGCACCGAGACTCATGTCCTTTTCACGTTATAATCAATGTTACACCCTACCACACATCGCATGACTACTTCAATTGAAATCGAAGGTTACTAGCAGCACTAGTGTTCATGCTGCCTTCCTTGATCTAGGGCCAAACTACGACTGCTGAAGCACCATATAGAGGTGAGGGTTTCAAGAAATTATCATATTAGGCAAGATGGCCGAGCGGTCTAAGGCGCCACGTTAAGGTTAACCCTTAATCCTCATCTGAGAAATCCGTGGTCCGAAAGGGCGTGGGTTCGAATCCCACTCTTGTCAAACATATCGCTTCCACCGAACTCGGGTGGAGGTTTCTTTTCCTTTTACTATTTTTCACTCGGCCAACATGGTTGGCCCCTCATTGGTTGTTCTTTTGTCTTGGGAATAACGAGTACGGTACTTACGGCTTCAACTTCAACTGTCATCGACTGTAACTTTTCTTTTTCCTTTACTATAAGTCTCCTCAATACCCGCCTTTATCATTTCAAACTACTAGCCAACGTACTTGCTGACAGTGACCTGTTGCTGTAGAAACTAACCCTTTGAGTGAAGGTAGAGAGGTTAGGGTTTGTGATGGGAGGGGGAATGCTTGGCATTTTTTTTTTCCACTCGTAAGGTGTGAACAAAACTCCATCCAAACTCCACAGAACAACTTAGAGTTGATCAAGACCCTCGGTTCTATTTTGCTGCGATTGCCTCAGCCGCTGCATATATAACTTGTATCTCGCAATGTTACTTCACAAGCTTGGCTGACATTTCCTGGTCTGGCGAGAGCGACACTTCAACAACAACAACAACAACAACAACAACAACAACAACAACAACAACAACAACAACAACAACAACAACAACAACAACAACAACAACAACAACAACAACAACAACAACATTAACAGCGGCAGCTCTTTATACAATCATTCTGGTCACGAATGCTTTTCGAAGCAACACATTCAAGGCGATAGCTTCTGCTACTTTCAGGATTTACCCCCCCCCCCCCCCCCCCCCCCAAAAAAAAAAAAACAAAAAAACAAAAAAACCAAAAAAAACAAAAAAACACAAGAACGCAAAGCTCCCATTGTTCATCATAATCAATTGTCAGTCAAAACCCAGGAGCCATCAGTTTCGACACCGCATCACATAGCCATCATGGATATCCCACAGCAGAAGAAAGTACAGCAACAGGTGCCCACCATGGAAGAAGTGCAGAACATCATCAAGCTGCAGCGCTCTATCATGGTCTCACTATGTCAGAAAAAGGCCAGGCCCAATCTACAAGAAAGAAGTTGAAAGACCTGTCCCTGTTCAGCAGACTTCATCAAGGCCGGCGAAGAGAGCAAGATACTGACTTATGCTCACAAGAGACTGGGTTAATCGTCTGCTTTCGCTTTACGCGATGATCATCAGCCTGCCGCCAGCGAAGAATGAGGGTCAATAATACTTATTGATTATCCATCTCCAAAAGCTTGACCTAATACAAGCTCAAACTCAACTGCTCGCCCTTCACCCATTTCTCCAAGTTCTCAATTTGTTGATCATACCACCCGGAAAGCGTATCCTCCTCAACGTACCCCATATGGGGTGTAAGCAGCACTCTGCTCCGCCCATCCTCTCCCCACTTGGTTGTCCTCCACTTGCTATCCAACGGCAGCGGCTCCAAGTTGAACACATCCAGCGCCGCAGCCCTGATCATGCCCTGCTCCAACACTTGGAGCAGATCCTCCTCGACCACGAGCGGTCCGCGCGACGTGTTCACAAAGATGGCCGTCTTCTTCATCAACTCCAGATCCTTCTTGGCAATCCCACCCCTTGACCGATCCGACAAAACCAAATGCACGCTCACTACGTCCGCCGTACTAAACAGCTCCTCCTTGCTGACCACCTTGAACGTCTTCTCGCCCGTCTGCGCATCCTCCACCGGCAAGCCGGCCTTGGCAGCCTGCTCGTCCGCCTTCTCCTGCGTGAGGTTGCTGCTCCAAGCAACGACCTTCATGCCAAAAGCGACACTCATAATCTTGGCCACCGCCACGCCAAGTCTGCCCAGGCCAACAGTACCCAAGGTCTTGCCCCGCAGGCTGACGGCGGGAACGGTCTGCCACCCGCCCGTCTTGACGGCCCGGTCGTCCTGGGCTACGTTGCGGGCGGCGGCGAGGATCATGGTGACGCAGTGCTCGGTGGTGCTGACGGAACCGACGCTGCCTGGGTTGGACTTGTCGACGGCACCGGCGACGGGGATGCCCCGCTCCTTGAAGGCGTCCAAGTCTAAGCCCAGGTTGCGGTTGCCGGTGGTGAGGAGGAGCTTGAGGTTAGGGAGGCGGGAGATGAGCTCGCGTGGAAAGGGGGTGCGTTCTCTCATTGTTGCTGTGAGAGAGAGTGTATTATGTGTCAATTGATTAAATGGGTGACCTCATGCAAGGAAGTTGAAGGAGATGGGGAAATTGCAAGTCCGAAAGGGACGTACAGATGACAGTGAAGGGCTCCAGCCTCTTGACAAGCTGATCCTTCACATCTTGAGTAGTGTCGGGGTGGTTATACGGGCGGAGGGTGTCCTTGAAGAAGGAGACTTCGTACTTTGACGAGTCCAGAGCCTTGAATTTTGGTTCCGAAATGCCCTGGTAGTCATCGAGGACTGCGACCTTTAGTGGAGAAGAGGACATTGTTGCGAAGAGCCTGGAACCGCGTCTAAGAGATGTGGACAAGAGCGACATTCGATATGACGGTCAGGGGGGAAGATCCGATCTTTTAGGATGTCTCGTCGTGGCACGGTGACAAAGCGCCCATGGGATGAACTTGGCTCAAAAGGAAACCGACGCAAACCGACACCCGCACGCTGGTGATGCCGTCATCTAGATGCCCCACTTGGAGCTTCATACCCCGCAATGTCGGGTTGTTCCGAACCGTCGGGAGTTCAGATACACGGTCCCCACTTTACCCCTTGTCCGTCCCCTGGGCCCCAGCTCAACCCCGGGTTTGGCTTCCTGGAATCCCTTGTTAAACATCCACATCCACATCAGGGTGGATGCGCAATGGCTGAAGTTGTTCTTCCAGATGATACATCGGTGTCACAGCATGGCTGTAAAGAGAGTTGGAGCAATGCCATCAAGGAGACTGAAGACACACTTGGGTGAGGCTTTGTAAGTGTAGATGGTGAAAGTTACAATTTGCTGGGCATCCTCGTGGCGCCGTCCAGCCGGATAACTACACCGTTCAACATGACATTCTCAATCGCCTGCCTGGCCAAGGAAGCAAACTCTTCAGGCTGACCCGCCCGCGAAGGAAACTCCATCGCCTTCTTCAACCCCGTCCTCACCTTGTCGCTCATCATGGCCGTCATGGCCGAGTCAAACATGCTCGGCGCAATGGTGACGACTCTGATTCCAAATCGGGATAGATCCCGAGCCATGGGCAGCGTCATGGCCGCAACAGCGCCCTTGCTGGCGGCATAAGAAACCTGACCCATCTGACCATCAAAGGCGGCAGAGCTGGCAACCATAACAATAACACCGTGCTCGCCGTCAGGACCGTAGGCCGGGGAAGAAGCGAGAGCAGGAAGGAACTGGCGCACGAGATCGAGGACACCGCGGAGGTTGATGGAGAGGACAAAGTCGATGGACGACAAGGAAAGTGGGTTCAGGGACTTGTCGAGCATCTGGCGAGTGTCAGTTCAAGTCCAACGCGGAGACATGGCAGAGATACCTACCAAACCCGGACTTCCAACCCCGGCAGCGGGGATGATTCCACCGAGAGGCTTCCCAGTCTCCTTGATCCATTCCAGGGTTGACTTCACGACGGACGCAATGCTCTCGGTGTCCGTCACGTCGCACTGGAAGAAGCGGATGGATGACCCAAGTTCCTTGGCCAGAGCAGCTCCGGTTTCCTCGTTCATGTCAATGACAGCAGCATTACCGCCCGACTTGACAATGTCCCGAACGCAGGCACGGCCGAGGCCAGAAGCACTAAAAGTACATAGTGTATGTAGTTGTCAGTCAAAAGAACCCACTCGACTTGGAATGTGATGTCATCGCTGATACGTACCCGCCCGAGACGACAAATGTCCTTCCTTCGATAATCATTCTGAGAAAAAATCCGTATTCAACACAAGACTTTTCAGAAAAGAACTGAAATAGTTCAAGTTACATGTTCAGCATAAGGCATGACAAGAAGAGGACCCCGACTCAAACGGGGCTACCAGTGGATGTCGGGAATCGGGGTCCTCCCCACCCACGGTTTTGGCAGACATGGAGTGCCTCGGCACACGCTGCAGGCGGTTGCTTTTTAGATAGGACCCTGGCCCAGTCGAGGGCTCGGTGGCCTGTGCGTTCCCTTCGCAGCGGCAACCTGAAGCAAGCAGTAACAGCTCATCACCCGATTTCCAACTGCAAATTGTTGGCTGCAATCAAAGACTGTGACGTTGGGTCCAATCTTGCATCCTGTGAAAGCAACCCTGATATCCTACCTCTGCAGACCGACTTTTTCTGTTGTCGATGCTCTTCACCTCTGATAACTCAGTTGTCACTTCGCAACCGACATAGGTACGATACCCAACGACCATCTTACCACGCGACCATACCATCGAGTATCGACCCCTGCCTGGCGCCCTTCTACAAGCTAGGCAACTTCAGTTGGGAAGTCCGTCCTTATCAAAGTCCCTTGTTGCCGCGATAACTTAGCCTCTCCCACACGTTGTGGAGCCTTGTCTCGCCAACCCCCCAGCGGCCGAACCGGGTGACAGCATATCCATGGTTTAACAAACACAAACAATTCAACCTACAAACTAGATATCGACGATTTCACCATCTACGACAGCATTTGCGCGCTGCTCGAAATCAGATTGCCCGACATATTCCTCGGATTTGAGAATCGAGAAAAAACAGATACGCCCAAGTCAACTGACCACATGAACTCCTCACAAAACGACAGAGCTCGAATTCGTCATCACAGATAGCAACCCGATAACAGAATAGGTCTCGCGGCGAAAAGACAACCAAACTCGGCCCATTGTGCTCCATCGCTTAATCGAAAGACGGTAAATCGTCCGTCAGCTGGGATACCAGAGGATTTCAAGAAGCCATATTTCCGGCTACACTTCGGACCATTCATTCACCATGACAAGACCTAGGCGGTCATCCGCTACGAGCGAGGAGAGCGCGGGGACTGGGAGAGAGCAGGTAATAAATCCAAGAGTGGGATTACGTTGGCACCTCTATCTAACAGTCATTCTGAGCACAGGAACTGGGGAGTATGTACGATTACCTCGCAAAGATCATCCTCCTTGGACCAAGCGGGTCAGGAAAGTAAGCATCGCTAACCCAATTCCACAACTCTGATCCCCATCTAACCGCTTGAACCCCAGATCCTGCCTCCTTCATCGCTTCGTGAAAAGCGAGTGGCGCGTCCTCTCCTCCCAAACAATCGGCGTCGAATTCGCCTCCAAAATCATAAAAGTCGGCACCGGCGCCCGCCGGAAGCGCATCAAGCTACAACTCTGGGACACTGCCGGAACCGAGCGCTTCCGCTCCGTGTCCCGCTCCTACTACCGCGGCGCCGCTGGAGCCGTGCTCTGCTACGACATCACATCCCACAACAGCTTCTCCAACCTGCAGCCCTTTCTCAACGACGCCCGCGCGCTCGCCTCGCCGAACCTGAGTCTCATCCTGGTGGGGAACAAACTCGACCTAGCCGGGGGCGGCCATCCCGGTGACGAAGAGGACCTGCTCGGCCCGCTGCCGCCACCTACGCCAAGCAGTATCAGCGCGCATAGCATTCCGTATACGATTAGTAGTGTGCATACGGGGAGCGCGGGCGTCAGCGTGGCCGGGACGCCGTTGCAAGCGGGGAGCTACGCTTCGTCTACTACATCTACCATCCGCCCGGGAGACAGTACGAGTACGAGTTACGGGTATGGACTCGGGTCGCAGCTACAAGCTACGGTGGCGCCGGATGGACGAGAGGTTTCGGCGGTAGACGCGAGTCGATGGGCAAGTATGGTCAATGTTCCAGTGACGATGGAAGTCAGCGCCTTCAGCGGCGAGGGTGTTGACGAGGTGTTTGGGAGACTGGCGAGGATGATCTTGACCAAGATTGAGTTGGGCGAGATTGACCCAGATGATCCGATGAGCGGGATTCAGTATGGCGATTATGGAGGTGGATGGAGCGGTGGTGCGAGCGATGGGGCAAGTATTAAAAGCTCCATGACCGGGGACGAACAGGGAACAAGAAATCGGAGGCGCAAGCCAAGGCGAGGAGTCCAGGGGTTGAGGGAGTGGGAGGAAGTCTTTACGCTCACTAGTGGCAGAAGGAGGAACAATGGTTGTTGTTGAATCTGCATGGGTTGATGTTTTGGGTCGTCATTTTTCTGGGAGAAGGCGTTTTTTTACCCCAGCCTTGCCTATGATACCATATGCGTCTTGCTTTTTATCTGGTCTCAACAATGGCACATCCCTCGTTTTGGGAAACAGAGGGGGACATGTTGGCAAGTCAGGGCTTTATTAAGGGGTGTGAAAATTGGCGTCGGCGGAGCGGTTTTCTTGGACCTTTGTTTTGCATAGCCTACCATTGTATTGACTTGTAGATTATGACATCTTTTGTATATTCAAGCTTGGCGTTTACTGCTTGTGGACTTTGACATTTGTACCAAGATTTTTTACACATCTTATGGAGAAAGTTGAGCGCTTGATAACGGATCTTGTGTTTACGGAGTGCGCCCATCCGCCTCAACCGGGATGGAACTTCTCCGGGAACGGAACGATATGACTTTTGGTCTTCAGCGCCATACATAATATCCGCACCTGTGATATCGCGCCTAATACCGTGCGAATTCACCTCTCCCATCGTCACACCAGGGTCGAAAGTCTTTAAAGGGCTGGGGCCAAATGTTGCTGAAGCTGGCCGTAGCCGCGCTCACACGGTGGGGATTTAGCCTACTATGTGAATTGGGAAGCGGAAGGTCTCCCTCCGCGCTTCAGGGGTCTTGGCCAAGACTTCTCTCATGTTATCAGATCTCTGGACTGTATACAGTCTCGGCGTGTTGTTATCGCAGACTTGATTCCCGACTGTTCAGTTGCAGAATCACAAGTCACCTATGGACATCAAGATGAAGAGTTGACAAATCCGTTTGAGAAGCGCACCAAGTCATGATATCTTGGGTCGGTTGACAGCTACGGTATCTGCGGTTCATGACATAACGATACAGACACAAGATGCCTGACAGCTCCGAGAAGATATGTACATGTCAAGATGAAGCAGCCGCGTTGCAACAACGTCCCCGCTGTGCCTGCATCGCCAGCATGATGGATGAATAGGTAGGTACGTACCACTCATACAGTCTGGTTTTTAGTGTGGTGTAGAGCGCTACAAGCGTCATGCTTGGTGGGGTGTTCAGGGGTTCTCATGCAGCTGGATGTCTTTCCCCGCCATCAACTTCCAGAGCTTCATGAGGAGGATGAGATGGGACTACCTACTACCTAACAGCCCATCGAGGTACCCGGGTAACTTGGCTACCTCTGACTACCACTCGAACGTATCGCATCCTCGACTTAAATATGGGAAAACTGCGCTTCATTCTCAGAACCAAGTGGTTCCTTTTTTTCAGCAGCATCTTTCCTCGTCAGTGTCCTGTCGTTTCTGTCTCTGGAAGCAGGACGGGGAATTGTTTGATACTCTTGATATAACACATCCCCTCCATCGATCCTCTCTTTTTTACCTATACATTCCTTCTACAACATGTCTCCCCGCTCCGTAATCCCCATCGACAAGAACTGGAGGTTCAGACAAGCCGACAAAGAGCACAGCAAGTTCCTGCCCGTCGCTCAGTTCCCTACCAATGTCCACCTAGACCTCCTCCACCACGGCTTGATCCCCGATCCCTTTATCGGCAAGAACGAGCTTGACGTTCAGTGGGTCGGCGAGGCCCAATGGACTTACAAGACTACCTTCAAGGGAGCCAGTATTCCCGAGAATGGCAAGGCCGTCCTGGCCTTTGACGGCCTCGACACCTTCGCCACTGTCAAGCTCAACGGCAGCACTATCCTCGAGGCAGACAACATGTTCATCCCCGAACGTGTTGAAGTTACGTCTTTGCTAAAAGAGGATGACAACGAGCTTGTCATTGACTTTGACAGTGCTTACCTCAGGGGGTGGAAGCTAGTTGAGAAATATCCCGATCACAAGTGGGGGTGCTGGAATGGTGATAACTCGAGACTGGCCGTGAGGAAAGCGCAGTATCACTGGGTGAGTTGTCTCGGTCTGTAACGCCTGGTCTTAGAAACACTTTACTTACTAGTCACATATAGGGATGGGATTGGGGCCCGACCCTCCTGACCTGCGGTCCCTGGAGACCAATCAACCTGGAAATCTTCGAAAGCAGGCTAGCAGACCTTAACATTCAGTCGACTGTTCCGGAGGACCTCAAGTCTGCCGATATCGAGGTTACTGCTGAGGTCGAGGGCAAGGCAGACAAAGTGCGGTTCGATATTTCCCTCGACGGCACGCAAGTTGCCTCGGAAACTGTCCAAGTCAGTTCTGGCAAGGCCACGGCCTCTTTCGCCCTCGAGAATCCTTCACTCTGGTACCCCATTCGATATGGCAAGCAACCCCTGTACCAGGTCAAGGCTACTCTTATCTCCGGTGATAGCGAGGAAGACGAGGTCGAGAAGAGGGTCGGCTTGCGCAGAGCTGAGCTCATCCAGCGACCACTTAAGGGCCAGCCCGGCAAGAGCTTCTTCTTCCAAGTCAACGACATACCCCTTTACTGCGGTGGCAGCGACTGGATTCCTGCCGACAACTTCATCCCTCGGATCACCAAGGAGAGATACTACGACTGGATCAAGCTCGTGGCCGACGGCAACCAGTTCATGATCCGCGTCTGGGGCGGCGGTATCTACGAAGAGCAAGCCTTCTACGACGCCTGCGACGAGCTCGGCATTCTCGTATGGCAAGACTTCATGTTCGGCTGCGGCAACTACCCTGCCTGGCCTGCCCTTCTCGAGTCTATCGAGCGCGAAGCCTACGAGAACGTCAAGCTTCTGCGTCACCACCCTTCCATCGTCATCTGGGCCGGAAACAACGAAGACTACCAGTACCAGGAAAGCGTCAGCCTCACATACAAGTACGAGGACAAGAACGCCGACAACTGGCTGAAGACCGACTTCCCCGCCCGCTACATCTACGAGAAGATCCTCCCCAACGTCTGCTCCGAGCTTATCCCATCCACTTACTACCACCCGGGCTCACCCTGGGGCGACGGCGTCGACACACATGACCCTACCGTGGGCGACATCCACCAATGGAATGTGTGGCACGGCACCCAAGAAAAATGGCAAAACTTCGACAAGCTCGGCGGCCGCTTCGTGTCCGAGTTCGGCATGCAAGCCTTCCCCAACGTCAAGACCATTGACGCCTACCTGCCCCTCGGCAAGAGCGATCCCGATCGGTACCCTCAATCCTCCACAGTAGACTTCCACAACAAAGCCGACGGGCATGAGCGGCGCATCGCGCTCTACCTGGTGGAAAACATGCGCTACGGACCGGACCCGCTCGAGCAGTTCGTCTACGCCACCCAGCTCATGCAGGGCGAGTGTCTGGCCTCAGCCTACAGGCTCTGGAAGCGGCAGTGGAAGGGCCCCGGCAGGGAGTACTGCGGCGGCGCGCTGGTGTGGCAGATTAACGACTGCTGGCCGGTTACGAGCTGGAGCATTGCTGACTATTATCTGCGACCCAAGATGGCCTATTTCACGGTCAAGAGGGAGATGGCGCCCGTGAGCATTGGTATCACCAGGACGGAGCACCGCCACCCCAAGGATCGGTACACGCGCGTGAATGTGGATGTGAGCACCAAGGTGGAGGTGTGGGCAAGTAATCTGACGCTCGAGGACCTCGAGGTCGACTGTCTTGTGAAGGGGTGGGACGTCGAGACGGGCGAGCAGACGTTCAACGAGATGGTTGTCGAGCGGATCACCCTCCCGGAGAACAGGTCGACGGAGATTGACGCCAGGGAGGTGCCCGTCATCGCGGGCGGTGGAAAGGACCAGGAGAAGCGCACGGTTGTGGCGGCGTACTTGTTTGATCGCGATGGCAAACAGATTGCTAGGTATGTGAACTGGCCTGAACCGCTCAAGTATCTGCATTTGCAGAAGCCGAAGGAGCTTAAGGTGGTGCTGTCGGAGGATGGCACGGCGGTGGAGATCAGCGCCGAGGTGCCGATCAAGGGTCTGGTGGTGGAGACGGAGGATGATTTGGTGGTGTTTGAGGATAATTTGGTTGATATTGTGCCGAACGAGGTGGTGAGGATTGGGGTCAAGGGGGCTACCAAGGAGACGAAGCTCGAGGCTAGATATTTGGGGATGTAATGAACGGGCCAAAGCGGGAAAAGAAACAAATATGTTGAAAGGGGTGGATGATACTTAGATACATCTCACGGTGGTCAACTTTTATGTAAAAGAGGAAGCGCAGGACGACATCTCAATCACAAAGACTTGGTTTCAGACTATATGCCTATGTATATATACAAAGAATGACCCGAACCTAAACGCCATCGCCAGAACCCAAAAAAAGAAGAAGCAAGAATTACAATGCGATATTTTCCTTTCCTTTTTTCTTGTCTTCACATCCGCCCCAGCACTTAGCAGCAGCCAGAACCACCGCAAGCCTTGGCCTCTTTCAACTTCTTCTCATCGACAGTAGTATCAAGACCACCCTCGACCTCCTCGTTAGGGCCAGCAATGAGGATCTTGATAACCTCACCCTCCTTAACCTTCTTGAAAGCCTCCTCAGCATTCTTGAAGGGAACAACGCCGTTGACGAGCTTCTTGACATCAACCTTGCCCTGCTCAACAAGCTGAATAGCCAGCCTGTAGTCACCGCTGCCGTAGCGGAACGAGCCGCTGGCCGTGACCTCCTTGATGCAGAGCGCCATAATGGGGAAGGTGATGTTGTCCTTGCCCATACCGCCCTGGACGTAGTGGCCGCCCTGACGGACGACGTGGAGTGCCGCCTGGATGGAGGGCTCGGCGCCGCTGGCGTCGATGACGGCGTCGGCACCCTCGCCGAGGTCGGCGGCCGCAATGATGTTGCGTGCGTTCTCCTCGGGCGACACGCGTTGCGAGAGGTAGGTGTGGGTGGCGGCGAACGACTTGGCGAACTCGAGCTTGGAGGGGACAATGTCGACCGAGACGACCTTGGAGGCGCCGTAGGCCTTGGCAACGGCGGCGCAGAGGAGGCCGACGGGGCCGGCGCCCATGACGACCACGGTCTGGCCGGGCTGGATCTTGGCCTGCTTGGTGATGTGGACGGCGACAGCGAGGGGTTCGATCAGGGCACCTTCCTGGAGCGAGACGGTCTCGGGAAGCTTGTAGCAGAAGTCGGCGGGGGCGGTCCAGAAGCCGGTCAGGGTGCCGTCGTAAGGAGGGGTGGCGGCGAACCGCATTTCGGGGCAGAGGTTGTAGTGGCCGGAAAGGCAGTGGACGCAGCGGCGGCAGGGGTAGCCGGGCTCGAGGGCGACACGGTCGCCGACGGAAAGAGTCTTGACGGCATCGCCGACGGCAACAATGGTACCGGCGGACTCGTGGCCGAGAACCATGGGGTCCTTCACAACAAAGTGGCCGATAGCGCCATGGAGCCAGTAGTGGACATCGGAGCCGCAGATGCCGGTGTAGTTGACGGCGACGAGTACGTCATGGGGGGAGTTGATCTTGGGGACAGGCTTGTCCTGGAAGCAGACGTCGAGGGGCTTGTTAAGAACGAAGGAGAGGTTCTGGAGAGTGAGTGGTCAGTACTGGCTTCAGGGAGAAACAGAGTAACGGGAAACTTACAGACTTGCCGTCGGTAGCCATTTTCAAGATTTGTTTGGTGGTGATCAGGGGACAAGGGGTACTATCTCTGTGGTGTTGTTGATGGAGGTGAGAGAGGACAGAAGTTGAAGGGAAAGACAAGACTGGAAGAGGAGAAGTACGAGGGAGGAAAAGATGGAGGGAACAGGAACAGGTATAAATATGTCTTCGTATGTTAGTCTAACATGGCGGCTCGGAATCTTCTTTTAGCCAGGAATCCGGATAGCTACCTAGCTATGGGGTCCAGAGTCCAGACTCCAGCAACGATTGTATGCCTTGATGCTCTGTCTGGTCTGGCCACCCCTCCTGCTAGTTCATCGTGTGTGTTGCTGCATCGAGGAGGATGGAAGCTTGGATGGGTTGTCATACGCTAGTGCGTGGAGCTGTGGCTGTCCTGACAGCAAGAAAAAAGTCCAAACTGTCAGAGATCATGCCAGGCGAGTACGTAGGGCGGGGATTTGCTAGAGGTACCCAGCACCCGCCTCAATGAAGGTTCCGTTGTCAAGATGCAGCAGAGCGACGGGATGCATGGAAGCAGCTACGCCATGTCATTGACGCTGTCTGGTCTGTTTGTTAGTGAAAGCTATCCCGGAGCTAGGGGTGCCCTGCAGCGGTTCCTTCAGGGGGGGTGGCCGAAACAGAACCCCACGCTCCCCTCCGCTCCACCCACGCAGCCGGGCGCATTCCCATAGCTCCACATCTTTCGACTTTATCCAAGGCATTTAACCGTGCCAATCACCGACGGAGCGCCTGTCCAACAGTATCCGCCGGCATGGGCCAGACATGATGAGTCTGGCTCGTCTGGGCAGGAATTGATATCAGGTGAGAGGCAGAAACTTTTGGAATAAACTGATAATAGGATGTATTGGTGATATCCAAAGCCGTCTGGACGTAACCGCGCATTCCGCGAGGCGAAGTCGGAAACCGAAGGGATCAAGAGGACATTGTGGGCTGATAGGGAAGAAAAGAGTCGGGGTATTACATATGGAATAACCTAGGTCTTGGTAGGTGTCTGCTGTAGCTCCGGGACATTGATATTGCGCAGCATTGCACGAGCTGGGCTTCAGTATACTGGCTGGGGGGCAGCGGGATGCAAGTTCTATATAACATGATCTGCTTGCTGTACATCGTTGGCGGCAGGTTGATATTGCTATGGTGAAGACGTCTCCTTTCATCCTTTCTCGGGGATAATTACCTCTACACCGGGAAAGCGAGCGCTCTGTCATCCCATCAAAACGAAGCTCACCCGGGCCGTTAATGCACGGCGGATAGCTCGGGAAACACATCTGCGTCCAATGTGCACCAGATAAAAGGAAGCTATGCGAAAATAACAACAAAGTCTACAAAAAGACAATTGACAAGGGCGAGATTCGAACTCGCGCCTATTTCTAGACCAGGAAACTCGGGATGAGTGAATTCAGGTGGACCTGAACCTGGCGCCTTAGACCGCTCGGCCACCTTGCCATCGATATTATATTTATATCGTGAAAGTGGCTTTTGAGGACATTAGGGAAGATGCTCAGCATAGCTAGTAACACTAACCACCGCATAGACTAGTACATAGCTGAGGTGGGGCCAGGTGGTTTTTGGCGGGGTTCAAACACTCAGTTGAAAATGCCAAGATCATGTTAAGTACTGACGTCGGTGTTCCAGGGCCGGCGTGTCTAGAACTAGAGCTCCAACCGAATGGGTAAGCCAAGCATCGCGAAACGGAACATCCCGTCTTCTTTTCTTTTACCATCGAAGTGACTGTGAGCGACAAGGTGGGTTAGGATTGAATCGTAGTTGATGGGATTGGGAGTTTTGGTATCGTGAATGCCACTAACACCAGGGCAGGTATCATACGTCTTCGGATACCCGATTATCATCTCTTTGAAACCAACGGCCTGATGCACCATGTTTTGAGGCCCATAGCTTTTCGACTTGCCCTCGTCTCCCCTCTGAGGTCGCTCACCATCACCCATCATCACCTCTTCTTCACAAAACGCACCATGGCATCCAGCGCTAGAACATACAATGTGAGTCAACCAACCTTTCCCCGCTCCACAGAACCCCAAACACTCACCATATCGCAGGACGCAATCGATGCGCTCAACTCCCTCCAGACCCCCTTCGCCGTCATTGAAGCCCGGCGCAAAGCGGGTATCCGTCCCGATGCGCACTCGGTAAAGGAGATGCGTGCCTACCTCGCCCGCATCGGCTACTCCTCCCAAGATCTCGATCGCCTCAACATCGTCCACGTAGCCGGTACCAAGGGCAAGGGCAGCATCTGTGCCTTTGTCGACTCCATCCTCACGCGTCATCAGCGGACTCACGGCATTCCCAAGCGCATCGGTCTCTTCACCTCCCCCCATCTGATTGCTGTCCGGGAACGCATCCGTATCGACTCCAAGCCCATCTCCGAGGAACTGTTTGCCCGCTACTTCTTCGAGGTCTGGGATCGTCTCGAGACATCCAAGCTGGCTAAGGATGAGGTAGAACTGGGAAGCAAGCCCATTTACGCTCGCTATCTTACCTTGATGAGTTACCACGTCTACCTGTCCGAGGGCGTCGATGTAGCCATTTACGAAACTGGCATTGGGGGTGAATACGATGCTACCAACGTGGTGGACCGTCCCGTGGCCAGCGGTATCAGCACCCTTGGTATCGACCACGTCTTTGTCCTGGGTGATACGGTCGACAAGATTGCGTGGCACAAGGCGGGTATCATGAAGACGGGAAGCCCGGCAATCACGATTGAGCAGGTTCCCTCTGCAGCTCAGGTGCTCAAGGACAGGGCGGTGGAAAAGGGCGTGGATCTCAAGATCCTTGATGTTGATTCCAGGCTCAACGGCGTCAAGATCCGTCCCGATGCAGTCTTCCAGAAGAAGAACGCAACGCTGGCTATCGCGCTCGCTGAAACTGCTCTTAAAAAGCTGGACCCTTCTTTCAAGCCTGGCACCGACAGTCTATCATCCGAGTTTGTCCAAGGCCTCGAACAGGTTGTCTGGCGTGGCCGATGCGAGGTCAAGGAGGAGGACCAGGCTGTCTGGCATCTTGATGGCGCACATACCGTTGACAGCCTGAAGGTGGCGGGGAGATGGTTTGTCGAAGAGTGTGTCAAGAAGGCCAAGGGCGGACCCAAGGTGCTCATCTTCAACCAGCAAGGCCGGTCTGAGGCCGTTGACTTCCTTGATGGGCTTTGCAACACTGTCAAGAATGCTGATCCGGAGGGAACTGGCTTCAGCCATGTTATTTTTTGCACCAATGTAACATATGCGACGACTGGCTACAAAAAAGGTATGTTGTCCTGGGTCTTTCCATGATTTGCTGATACTAACCTTCAATAGACTTTGTCAACCATCAATATGACCCCAAGGACATTGAAAACATGACACAACAACGAGTCTTTGCGGAGAGGTGGTCGACCCTCGACCCCTCTGCGAATGTCATGCTTATCCCTACTATTGAGGAGGCCATCAACAAGGCCAGGGGCCTGGCACACACCACGGAAGGCGAACAGAAAGTGCAGGCACTCATCACCGGCAGCCTTCACCTCGTGGGTGGCGCGCTCGGCATTTTGGAAAAAGCAGATGCTCTCTGAAGGGGACTTGTGGTTCGGCAGCAGTTTTCAACATTTATATTTTAGATATCCCTCCATTTTTCACATGGTATGTACAGGATTTGGCATTTTGCTTCGCGGCATCTTTTCTTTGTTACAAACACAGGGAAATACAGGAAAAGTACAGGAAGATAGAACAAGGGGGTAAAAGGAAAAAAGCAAGCCAGTACTTAATATTCAACATACTCAACTGTCTTGAGAACGCCACCAAGAAGGTGGAAGCTTCCCGTTACAAGGACATTACACGTCTTGCCGTCCTTGCGCGCCTGCTCAGCGATCTTCTGAACCTGTTCCATGGCCGGCTCTACTGCGTTGTAGACCGAGGTCTCGATCCCCGCACTAGCTTCCTGAACAATCTTCTGCCCCTGCAACTGCACCGCGAGATCTCTCTCCGGCTCACCTTCCGCCGGCGCCTTTTCCTCGTTCCTTGTGAGCACCGCGTAGGTGAACACCGGCGTCGTTGTCCCGCTTTGCTTATGCGCGGCCGTAAGAAGAGCCCTCAACAAGACCTCCGGGTTCCTATCCTGCTGGTTGAACACCAAGACATTGACATCGCCCTCCTTCACCTTCCCAGCAAACCACTGTCCAACACCCGCCAGGCTATCCTCCGTATGCGCTCCATCAACAAACCACTCCGTCCCCTTGGAGTCTCTAAAAGACTCGCACCTGCCCTTAAGGCTAGCCTCCTTCAAACCCTTCTCAAACTCAGGCGGGATATCATCCAATTTCCAGCCTTCCTCCCCAAAAGCCCCCTCGAATTTGTGTCCCACCCTGATCAAGTGCTCCCTCGCCGCCGCCACGGCCAACGCCATGTTAAACTTTTGAAATGGCCCTTCCAACTTGACCCCCTCCACGCCCTTCCACTTCTCAACCTGCTCATCCCGCACCTCCACCAGCTTCTCCACTTCCTTCTCCTGCGCTCTATTCCTCAACAGCTCCATCACTCCTTTCTGAGCTTCCCCATCCAGCCTCCTCGTAAACCCTTTGACCCCTTTCCTAAAAATCCCGCTCTTATTCCACGCAATTTTCTCAAGGGTATTTCCCAACATAGCCACGTGATCAATCCCCAGCTGCGTGACAACGCTGGCCGTCACGCACTCGGGACTCAAGAAGTTCGTCGAGTCATATTCCCCGCCGATCCCACATTCAATCACCGCTTGCTTCACCCCCTCGCGGACAAAGATGTGAAAGGCCAAGATGGTCAAGAACCGAAAGTAAAACGGTTTCGTGCCGGGCCCGTCATACTCTGCCTCGGACTGAACCGGATCCCGAGCCGCTCGGGCTGCGGCCGACAGCCGGTCCCAGACTTCAAAGAAGTAAAGCGCAAACTTTTCGCGGGACACGGGGACGTTGTCGAGCTGGATCCGTTCGCGGACCGAGAGGACGTGCGGCGATGTGTAGGTTCCCACGACAGGCTTTTTGATGATGTGGGCACCACCACCATCACCACCGTCATCAGCGGCGGCGGCAGTCCCAGGAAAAGGAGGAGGGGGGTATTGGGAGATGATGGAAGAAACCAGCGCCGACACGGACCCTTTACCCTTGGTTCCCGCTACGTGCACGCACTTGAGCCCCGTGGCGGCAAGGGATGATGGCGTGTAGCCGGCGCGGGCGAGCCAGGAGAGCATTTCGGGGATTGCGAGGGAGTTGAGGTCCTTTTTGGCGGCAGGCTTGTTTTGGGAGTCATTGTTGCTGTCGTCACTACCGAAGAGGTTGACGATAGTGCGGTTGGATTGGAGTTGGGCGAGACGGGATAGGGCGTCGTCGTAGGTGCGCTGTGAGGAGGCCATTTTGAAAGGTGTGGTATGGCAAGTGCGAAGGGGAGGTCTGAAGGTGAAGTGGTGTATGTTTGTTGTTGGCTTGGCTGGAAATAGTTTTGCTCTTTGGGTGAGGCCAGTGAGCGAGTGGGAAGATGAAGTAGAGAAGCGGTTGGGTTTGTTCGGCCGAAAACGGAAGCTGGAGAGTTGTCGCTGATGGATAGGTCGAAGTGAGTGTAGAAATCGACGAGACATTTATCGCTCAATTATCCGGAGATTTTGCCAGGTGAAAGGCTCGGAGCCAGTGGAATACTTATGGATGAAGTTGAGGATATTGTTTCGTGATCTCGTATGGTGTGCTTGGTTTCCAACCCGGCCCCTCACTGCAGAAGTCGCCGTCCCAAGCGCCGCAACTCGGAGCCCGCAATTCGTCACGTCAACAAAAATACGGAAAAATATCCCCCCAAAAAACGGTTTGTACAAAGCTATGAGAGTACCGACCATGCAGTGGAGAACATTGTGAAATGAAATCATGCTGCCGAATCGCCGAATTGAATCCATTTCAAGTGTCATAAACTACACAAATACAAGTACGCACACGAATACAACCAGAAAAAAAAAGCGCCTCTATTTTGTCTCGGATTGCCACTGTAACCTTAGAGTCTCACAACAAAGGGAATGCGTGCTAAGCCTACTACTCGTAACGAACAATCCTATTTACTCCACCCTCAAGCTCTGCAGCCTGGCCTCTGCCTGAATGACATCCAACGCCTGCTGAACCTCCAACACCTTCCTGACCTCACCGAGCCAATCCCTGCTGAGGGTCTTGGCCCAGCCCTTGAGACCGTTCATCTCTCTCGCCGCATTGTCGAGATCGCCCTCCTCAAGGTAGGTCTGAGTGCGGGTAAGGATGCTCTCAACATCGTCACCAGCCGCAAGGCCCTCCTTCTTGAACATCAACTTGCTGAGGACATAGCTAGAAGCGTGACTGGCAACACCGGCATCCTCGGGGAGAAGAGAAGCCTTGCGAACCTCGGTAGCAACGCGGCGGAAGCGGTCGATGAGCTCGGCGGTGGTAGGAATGCCACGCTGGTAAGCGGTGGGGTTAATGGAAGCGATAGCAGCATCGACTACGGGGTCGTCGGCAGCAATCTCCTTCAAAGCAACGAGCTCCTTGATGAAGGGACGGGGGTGGTGAGCGTCCTCAAGGCTGGCACGAACGGCATCAACAGCAACATGGAGCTGCTGAGTGCGGAGGTTGGTATCGACAACCTCGTTCAAGCCAGAGGTGAGCCTCTCAAGCTCGGCAACAGCCTTGTGAAGCTCGTTAAGCTTGCCAAGACGCCCATCGCGCTCCTGCTCAACGTGCTTCTTGATGTTCTCGGTAAACTGGCGCTGAAGCTGAATGGCCTGCTCAAGGAGACGGTTGTTGAGCTTCTCCTCGGCAATCTGGTGCTCGCGGTCCTGAATCAGGTGGACCTTCTCATCGTAGCTCTTCTTGAGGCGGGTTATCTCCTCTTCAAACTCGCGGCGCCAAGCAGCCTCCTGGGCGGCCATCGCGGACTCAACCCGAGAAACAAGCTCGTTGGCAGCCTTGTCGAACCCATCAACGCGAGCCTTAACCTGCTTAGCAGCGTCGGCCTCAACCTTGGCCTTCATCTCATTGATCTTGTCGGCAACCTTGGAGAGCTCGTTCTTGGCCTTGCAGATAGTGGGGGCGTACTTCTCGTTGGCGTTGTCGTGGTTGATAACGGTGATGACGTCGTTCAACATCTTGACGAGGTCCTGGACAATGGGGTCGGTGGCACCGTTGACGTTCAGGGGGTCAATGGGCGAGGCAGGGGGCCAGCGAGAGGGCTCGTCAACCTCGGGAGCCTTGAAGGGCTTCTTCACGGGGGTGCCGGAAGCATCGGTGGCGGCGGGAGCAGCAGCGGTAGCAGGGCCAGGAGCGGGCTCGGCCGGAGTAGCGGTGGTGGTGGCCTCGGTCTTGGGAAGCTCAGCAGTATCCTCCTTGGCAGCAGCAACAACGGCGGGCTCAGACTTGGGGACAGCGTCCTGGGCGGCAGCGCCAGCCTTCTTGATAGAGCTAGACTGACGACCGGCAGGCTCGCCACCAGAGGCAACGCGCCACGAGGCACCACTCTGGGCAGGGACCTTGACCTGCTCACCGGAGTCGCGAGGACGACCGGTCACCCTGCTGACCACATCGGGGAAGCGCTTCTTGAAATCCAGCTCCTCCAAGTACAGAACAGCCTGCTCGCCATAGGGGATGTACTCAGTGAAGAAGTCGTGGAAGGCGTCGTTGATGCGCGAGTAGTAGACGCCACCACCGAAGGCGATGGCGCCAAGAATGGTGAGGGACAGGAAAAAGTTGCGCAGCCTGCGGAAGAAGCCCTTCTTCTTGCGGGGAGTAGGAAGAGTAGGAGGGACGACGGGCTCCTCGGCGACGGGGGGGATGACAGTGGCCTCGGGGGCGGGGGGCGTCAAGGGGGCGGCCTCGGGAGGGACGGTGGACGTGGGCTCGACCTGGGGCGACGCAGGAGGAGGAGTGGATGGAGAAGTCAGGGTCTCGGAGGCCGGGAGGACGGCGGGCTGAGAGGGCTCAGGGACAACGGGCTTCTTGTCGTCGGCGAAGAAGCGCTATATGGGAGCGAGGGAGTTGGGCGTTAGTTACATAGTATGATGGGTGATAGAGGCAGGCAGGTTCATAGGTACCGAGTCAGGGCTCGGGACGGGGAAGGCGAGGAACTGAAGCTTCGCAGAAGTAGATGACCTCATACCTGACCGGACACGGCCGCACGGCGCACGACGGTTGCTTGCCATTGGCGGCCAGCAACAGCGGCAGAAGGCCTGCTGCCCAGCGCCCTCACGGATCGCAATGATGTGCGCAACATGAGGGGGATGGTATAGGGCCTTGAGGCGCAACTGAGGATATGGGATGGGTGGAGGGTGGTGGTGGTTGAGTGCAGCGGAGAAGTCCCGGGCCTGGAATTGCGAATTGGAGGCTCAGACGGAACGGACTGGGCTCGGAGGGTCTGAGCAAAAAAGAGCTCCCGGTCGGCAAAGTTCCGGGACGACGCGGGCAGGCAAGAGTTTGGCAGCCCACAGGTTCAAGTTACACTAGTGTACTTGCAGTAAGTAGTGTAGACGGAGCTTCAACACAGTGTGCCGCTTTCCTTGCTTCCAGTGGTGCTGCACCGACTTCTTGGCCTTGCTTCCATCCGTTTGTGGCCATTTTCTGGGCCATTTCTAAATCCGATGAATGATCCTGGTCCCCCACCCATTCAAGGTCAGTTCAGTTCTCTTTCCTACAAGAGCTATGTAGCTAGAGATAGATAGGTATGTATGGCTGCACACTGTACGCAGATACACATCGAGCCTGTGGTACCAACACAGTACACTAGTAGAGATGCAAAACACTTCTTTGCCAAAGCATGCCTATTAAAGGCAGTAAAATATCTTTCAGATTGCCCGACGCTCAAAGTAAAATCAATAGCATAATTACCATTAACCACGCGCGCAACACCCCTCCTCCAGCAGGCTGTTGCCTCTATCTGCATAGTGTACAACATAAGATGGACCTACCAGTATCATGAATCATGTCCATAGGGGCAGCTGATGTGCTTCACCAGTCCTTCGACCGTGGAAGGGCACCCCGTCCAAGGAAAAAGAGGAACAAAACACCCATCGACCAGAGCCGGTAATGAAACGGAACCATGTCATGCAGCCGCACGACAGTCCAGTCTCACATGAGAAACCCCACCCATCTCCCCTGGCCTTCTCTTTGTGCAAAGGGACCCAGGTCTGCCGTTGCGCCGGTCATTCACGTATCGACCTTTCGACACCGGCACGCTCCCCACTCCTGTAGATGCACCGGGTATTTCTTCCATACGTAGCTCCCAAACTCCGAAACAGTCCCCGTCACAGGCTCAGCAAGCACAAGGCCCTCCAACCTGGGTGTTGGCCCCCTCGGGAGCTAGACTGACACCCGGTCGTTGGCCAGGGCGAGCATGCCTCGGTCCAACTTGGTCGAGGGGCAGCTTCTTCGCAATCTCGGTGAACAGGTTTTGCACGTTCTCGGCAGTCTTGGCAGAAGTCTCGAAGAAGAGAAGGCCGGCCTCCTTTGCATATGCCTGGGCGTCGGCCGTCTGAATCGCACGCTTATCGGGTTGCTCCTGGACGAGATCCAACTTGTTACCGGCAAGAGCGATAATGATATTCTCGTTTGCTTGGCGCTGAAGTTCCTTGACCCACGACTTGGCCTTGTCCAGAGATGCCTAGAAGGGGGTTACGTCAGCTCATGTCGCGGGCAGAGACAAGGACCTCGAGAGGCCACATACCGCCTGTGTGATATCGTAAACGACTACTGCACAGTTGGCATTCCTGTAGTACATGGGCGCTAGAGACTTGTAGCGCTCCTGGCCGGCGGTATCCCAGATCTCGAACTTGACCGTTGTGTTTTCGTCGAGAGCAATGGTCTGTGTTAGGAAAGCGGCGCCAATCGTGGATTCTCTGTACGAGTCAAACTGGTCCTGGATGGAGGTCAGTTGCCCGTTTCAATCCCATCAAGCGCCGAGGAGGAGCTGGGCGTACCTTGACGAAGCGCAAGACTATCGAGCTCTTTCCAACCGCCGATTCACCTGCATGCAGGTCAGCATCAAAGCCCCCCTCCATGAGCCCATCATCATTGTTACGAACCCAACAATACCAGCTTGAACTGGGCAAAGCGGTTTCCCATGCCAGGGCGCGCGCCGGGAGGTCCACGAGTGGCCATTATGGACAGATGATGTGGTGTGGTGACGTTGATGTGTAGTCGGGAGATTAGACGGGGTTGCTGGCGAAGCGGGTTGCGGCGCTACCGGGGGGCCAGATTAATTAACCAAGAGATAAAGGGCAAAAAGGTGTCAGGTGCTTGATTAGTCGTTTGCAGGTCGCCACTACAAAGGCTGGACGGGAACGTGACGCGCGAAGCAGCAAGTTTGGGTATCGGGTATGGATTCGTTGAAGCAGAAAATCGAGGAAAACAGTTGTTGAGTTCAAGACAAGAAGTTTGTTGTTGAAGGTGACGGAGGGCGGGAGGAGCAGCACGCCGCCGGAAGGAAGGCCAGGGAACAATTCAGTTTGGGAGTGCCTGGTGGTGGTGGTGGACGGGATGACTGGGGGGCCCGTGAATGGATTCGCTTCAGTGTTTGGTGTTTGATGGACAGGGCAGGGCGGCCGTCATTGCCTAGGTAGGTTCTGGTGATGACGGGGAAGGTCAGGTCGCTGGAAGCACTCTGACTACGGCAGCCCACCGCTGCAGCAATCCACTGGCGGGAGCCCTCAGCAGGAGCCGGGCAGGTTGTGCTGCAGGGCGGTGCAAGAAATGGCACGTGCACTCGGGTCTTTCTTTACACGTGATTGGGCCGGGAGAGAAAGGGTTGCGTCACGCCTGGCTTTGATGATGACGGCCGGCAGGGACGGAGCTGACTGAAAGGGGCAGGCGGGCATTTCCTGGTTGTGTGTGTGTGTGTGGTGATGTTTTGCGGGCAAGCACTTTCAGCGGCTTCGAGTTTCATCGAGGTGATCAGGTCTCTGGATGCTAGTGAGGTACCTACCACCTACCTCTACCTCTATGGTAGGTGCCCGGGCAGTGGCCACAATGTTCGACGGTGAGGTGGGATTCCGGGCACAACTGAACAAAGTGTTCCACTGCATCGCATTGGGGTCCATGTCAAATTCCATCCACACGTCAACGCATCCGGGGAAGGCGCAGTGAGATTACCGCCCGCTAACAGACCCGCTACAAGGACCGGCAACAGGAGGCAAAACTTCCAGAGTTCAGGGCCCTGTAGGTCCATGGCCAGATCGGGACACTGTATCGAAACAACATAATTTCGGTCCATTTCATGACGAGGCCATCCCCAAGTCTGTTGCTGTCCCTTTTCATCCGTCCCTCAAGAACGTCGTCCAAGTGCTTCCCGTCGAGTCAGCTTCTACGTTATCTGCAGACAACACACATTGCCTCATCATGACGCTCCCCTTCCGGGACATCAACGTCCAGGCCGCCTCGGACTCTTACATCTTCACCTCGCCCTCCAGCCCCAATGCGCCGGCCTTGACAATCGACCGCCCCACTGGCGATATCCGTCTGAGCGATGCCTCCCTCCTCGCCGGCAAGCGCGTTGCCCGCGTATCCAGCATCGCCGGTATCCTGGGTGTTGTCAGGTTGCGCCTAGGTGAATAAACCCCTGTATCGTCATGTAACTCCTTTCCGTAAACTTACACTTTGCAGATAAGTACATCATCGTCATCACCAAAGCGCAACCAGTCGGCCGCCTCAGGGGCCATATGGTGTACAAGGTTGTCGCGACCGAGTTCCTCCCCCTCCGCGAACGACAGATTCACGACCACGATGAGGACAAGTTTTTGAACTTGCTCAGGGGCTTCATCAAGTCCGGGCCCATGTACTTTTCCTACTCGCTTGACGTCACAAACACCAGCCAGAGACAAGCCCAACATGACCTCTCCACGCCTTTGTGGCAGCGTGCCGACGACCGCTTCTTCTGGAACCGATTCCTCCAGTCCGACCTCATCAACTTCCGAACCAAGGGAGGGAGGGGCTCTCCTGCTCCCCAGCCCGGCATCGACCCCTACATTCTTCCCGTCATCTTCGGCATGTTCGAGATCCACTCGACCACCTTTAAGGGTACCCCCATAACGATTGCCTTGATCACCCGCCGATCACGACACCGCGCTGGTACCCGTTACTTCTCTCGAGGCATCGATGCCGAGGGCCATGCCTCCAATTACAATGAGACGGAACAGATCGTGGTCTTGAACGACCGTGGTAGCGGCTTGGGAGGTTTCACTGGTAGCGGCGACATGCAGAGTGGGAAGCTCGGTGGAAGTGACGGCAAGGAGATGCAGGTCCTGTCCTATGTGCAAACACGTGGAAGTGTCCCTGTCTACTGGGCCGAAGTGAACAACCTCAAGTATACCCCTACGATTCAGCTCAAGAGCACCGAGGCCGCCTTCCCCGCAGCAAAGGCGCATTTTGACGAGCAAATTCGTCTCTATGGCGACAACTATCTGGTGAACCTGGTCAACCAGAAGGGCCGCGAGACCCGCGTCAAGCTAGCTTACGAGCAGATGGTCGACCGCCTCGTATCATCGCCCAAGGAACGTGTCCAGTCCGACGCATTAACCGACGAAAAGTTCCACACCATCGAAACCAGCACTAAGCCCCAGACCTCCTTCGACCGCCTTCACTACATCTACTTCGACTTCCACGCCGAGACCAAGGGACTTCAGATGCACCGTGCCCAGCTCCTCATCGACAGAATGCACGAGGCCCTGATTGCCCAGCAATACTTCCGCGCCGTCGACTCTCCCGCCAGCCAGGTCAACGGTGGCCGTCTTGAAGTTCGCAACCTCCAGACGAGCGTAGTGCGCACCAACTGCATGGACTGCCTCGATCGCACCAACGTTGTGCAGTCCATGCTCGCGCGCTGGACGCTTGACAGGATGTTCATCGACCTTGGCCTCATGGCGCGCGGCTCCCAGTTCAAGGACGAGGACCCAGCCTTCGAGTTCATGTTCCGCAACATGTGGGCCGACAACGCCGACATTGTGTCCAACAGCTACGCCGGCACCGGCGCCATGAAGACGGACCTGACCCGGACGGGCAAGCGTACCAAGGCCGGCGCGCTCGCCGACGCCAACATTGCTGTGACGAGGTACTGCAAGAACAACTTCTTCGACGGTCCAAGGCAGGACGCCTTTGACCTCTTCCTGGGCGTCTACCAGCCCGGCGCAGCGAACATCGGTTCTCAGCTGGTCTTTGTCGACCGCAGGCCGGTGTTGATCCAGGCAATCCCCTACTTGGCCGCCTTTAGTCTGTTCTTTGTGTTTGTGGGCATGTGGACGCCCAGGCTACCCGATAGTGCCGTGTGGCCGATGAGGTTGTTCATCATTTTCTGGACGGCTGTCGCGGCGTGGTCGCTGACGTTTATCATTTCGAACGGCATGCTCTATGTGAGTTCATTCTTTGCTTTAACTTTTTTCACCACTTTTTCTTAGGCGGTTTACTAACATGACAAAAACAGGTTAACTGGCCAAAGCTGGTTCCTCGCCCCTGGGCCGTGGAAGGTTATCATGAGACCATCACCAAGGTTGTGCGCAAGGACAAGATCCTTGGGCCATTGGTCGCTAAGCATGAGCGCGGCCTTAGCACGGCGCGGTACATCAACGCCGAGGAGGGTAAGAAGAGGATTGAGTAAAGTCTTGTTAACGCGTGGAAAAGTCTGGTTCGGTGGAACGATCACAAAGGTGGCATATAGAATAGACACATATTTTACAGGTTTAGGGTGACTGGCGACCGGTAGGGAACGAAGACCATGAGCTTCTCAGCTCTACTTTTTCTTTTTCTTTTCTTTTGTTGTATCAGTTTGACTAGTGTTTAGTTTTCTTTCCATACTTTGGAACCTTTAGAGGTCTTTTTTTGTTTAGACCTGGTAATTGGTAATACCATTGGATTACACAAGTATTATCATTGTTCTAGATGGAGAGTAGTGCGATGGGAACTAATGTGATAAAAATAATTATTTATATTAACTCTGCCTCATGGCAATCTGTCTATAGTAAACCTATGCTCGAAGTGTGTCCCAACGCCGTACGATGCAAATTGCCTAATGCCAAAACAAGAGAAGGAAATAACCGCAGAACAAACAAACTCCCAATATCACCCAATGTGCTCCCACTAGCACTGTGGATTAAGCGCCCCGGCCTCTCAGTTTCGGCCCTCAACGAGCACCATCATGCCCTCCCCGAACAAAGTATATATATAAGGACCTTCATCTCCTCACTCCCTCTTATCACCCTCCTCCTCCATCTTCATCGAAGTCACTCCCTGCGTGATATTTGGGCCTGTGCCAATGCCCGTCAACGTCCTCATGAACCAATGAAACCACGTCTCCGTCTCCAGTACGTTCTTCAACTCCTCCGCCCGTCTCTCCACGTCTGCCACCTGCGCCTCAAATCTCTCTACCCCATCCTCAACATCCTGTACCTTGTCCACGAGCGCGCCAATCTCGTACTCCAGCTTGGCTACCAGAACCTCCACGTCTTTCACGGCCTCGTGCAGCCTATGGCGCTCCTCGCCCACAATCTCCTCCCCGGAATGTCGGATGCGCTGGTACGCGTCGCTGACGTGCAGGTAGAGCGACTGTAATTCGTGCTGCTGCCGAGTAAAAGTCTCGTCTAGGCTTTCGACTGAGGACAGCTTGGAAGAGACCCAGGGCGAGAGGTCGGATTGGAGGGCCGAGAGGTGCGCATAAAGGGAGTGAGCGAGCTCGGCTTGGGTTTTGAAGAGGGTACCGTCGGAGAGGTGCTGCTGCTGGATGGCGGCTGATGTTGTCGAGGGCCCTTCAAGGGATGAGATAAGGTTGCTGATGTCGTAGACTTCGTCCCACCCTAGCACAGCATCCTCGGCTGCGCTGAAGGAGAGGCGGCGAGGATATTTGGCTTCATTGGAAGGCTGGTTGAGGATGAGCCTGGGACTAAAGCCGTGGATGCTGTGGCGGCGATGGAGTAAGGATATGGGGAGGTTTGTGGTTCGCTCGAGGGCCTGGATGGGCCCTAGAAGCTCGTTGGGATCTGGGACCGAGTTGGTGATGGGAGCATCGAGACTTTTGGCCTTCTCTGCGACCCCGGGCTCTGATCTTGTGATACCAGCTTCTCTGCGATGTGAGCCTGATGACTGTCTAATAATCGAAGGAGCTCCGGCTGTGGTGCTGGCAATCGATAGTGCTGGTGTAGATTCGTTGAGGTCCCTTTCCTTGATTCCTCTCAAGTACTCCTCTGGTCTCGAACGCCATGTGAATACCCGTCCAACCGCCACTGGACTTGTCAGAGCAGTAGATGTCTGCGCCAAGCTTGCTATACTTGGGGCTAGACTCATTGCTGCCGCCGTATTGGGAGTATCGTCTCTAGATGGGCGGTTGACGTGGCTTCGTAAACCCGTACCGACAGCATCTCTGATACGGCCCAGTCCTGAGCGGGCATCGCTCACCTTTCCAGCCACACTCTTGAAGACCGTTTTGCGCAAAGCGTCTTTATCGGCAGGAATATCCGTGGTACTAGCTGCTGAGGCTGTCGGTGCTGAGTATGAACCCATTAACTCCTCTGTCGCTTTTTTGACTTCCTGTTCCTCGTCTATGAGCATCGACTGGGCCCTTCGACTTCCTGCCTGTGATAATACATCATCTTTAACATCTTTCCCGCCAAATGGAGGTATCATATGTCCGTAATCGTTGAGCGTCCTCCTCAGTTTGCCATGCCACAGCCACTTCGGTCGCTCGCCTGTTGTCAAGTTGATAAACTTGTCCAGATCTAGGGTTTCGATATCTCCAATGTTCCCTTTGTCTTTTCCTCCCACCATACCTATCACCAGCTCACCTCTCTTGCCTCCTATTTCTGCAACAGTGGACTTGACGGCCTTTTGTACACCCCAACCCTCTCCTGCGGCGGCCTTGGCGGTTAACTGGTGAAGCTTGAGAAGGGTTTGCCGGTCGAGGCGTCGTGTTCTTTCGAGTTTCTGCGATTTTTGGAACGCTCCGATACCCCTTTTCGTGCAGTCAACATCAAAGACATCCTTGGAAACTGGAGCATTGCAATAGCTGAGTCGGTTCCTGGCGCCTATCAGGGTTCCCAACAGAGCAGCAACCGTAGTTGGCCCCAAGATTCCATCTGTCGGTTCAACGTTAAAGTACTCGGATCCGATATCTGTCCACCAATTGTTGATGGCTGCTTCCGTGACGTCACAAAGGAGCCCGTCAATGTACACCTGGTCGAGCAGGCCAAAGATAAATAATGCCACCTGGCATAGCTTGACCAATTCGACCACGGCGTCCTGAAAGGAGATTTTCTCGGATATCTTGTACAGCTGAGTGAACTTGGCCTGGGTGGCGGGCGTGGGGTCTGATAACGTGAGACCTGAGCGTCCCGAACATCCCAAGCGCTTCAGGTTCTCGTTGACAATGAAGACGCGCAGATTGTGGCGCAAGTCACCGTCGGGAACGGGTATAACAGTTAAGGCGGACGGGAAACTGCTGAGATTAGTGACCATGAGCTCACCCAACTCTGTCTCTTTTGGCCTAGCATGGTGCTGCTGTATTGCTTTAAAGTAGGCTTCCAGTCGTTGGGACCAGCCCTTGTCTTCCTTTGTTACTTCCAGGACGCCGACGACTATCGAGTGTTTCGGATCACCTGTATAGGTAACGATGGCCAAAGCGGGTGATCGCCGGGAGCAGGCCCATTGTTCGACCAAGTATAACTCGTAGCCATGGAGGACACAGCTAGTCTCGACAACTGTGACGGCAGGATCCTCTCCAAGATATCTGAGCCTTGTTAGAAGCGCGTCGATGGTTCAGGGGCATGTATGTATTGGGGTACGTACTTGAGCGCAACGGGATCCGGGAGCACTACCCGACGGCGTTCCGGAGGCGAAGACGCAGACGGCGACGGATCTTTGGTAACAGGGGCAGCAGTCGGGGCCATGGAGGAAGACACAATCGTGTCGAACACAGCTGGTTGGGACGGTAAGATGGCATTTCGATGGGAGTTTGTCCTGGCCAAGCCAAGCTCTTCTTGTCGAGCATCAAGGGCAGCTTCGGGAAAAGGCATCGGTAGTGACATGGCCGCGTAGGCGATCGCTGGGGTTTCGATCGGGGTCGTGGGATTCCCCCTGGTTTACAGCCTAGCTCCCGGCCTGGGTCCAACTCTGGGTCCTTGGGGGATGTCCAACTCTGCGTGTCAACACGGGCGGTGGACCATGTGTACAGGCGCCAATCGTGGATGGACTACACGAGTTTCATCGTGGAGCCAGGATTTCCTTGCCGTCTTGTTGGAGGGAACGGCTTGGTTCTTGGCTGTTGGGGGGGCGGTGAGGGCTCCGTTGTCTTTCACAATCTCGTCCGATGGGTGATGAATGTGCGCGAACAGCCATGCTCTCCTTCTTTTCAACAGCACAGCTGATGATGGCAGCCACTCCCGGATGGTGATCCAGATACAACTTTGTTGGAAGTATGTAGGTAAGTATTGACAAGCAGGTGGTGCACACACTACAAGTAAAGGTGGCATGTGATGCGATCACGGCATTGGTAAATCGAGGAGACATTGTTGTAAGTAAAGGGATCCATGCCATCCAGACGTGCCTGCCTGGCAGTGCAAAGGGCGAAGAAGCTTCCATCAGATGTTCCCTGAATTCCAGGGCTCTTCTCCCCTTCAAAGCTGTAAGTCCCGAGCATCACCTACCTTACTGCCCTGCAATCCCTAACTCAACCTAAAGGCCCCCTGCCAAGAGCCGGGCTTCCATCCGTCTTGAAGTTTCCATCTTTCCTTTGTTAGGTAGGAGTTGCATGCTTCCAATTTCGTGTTGCGAGTTCCTCAACATTCGACTTCAGATGTCGAAGTACCAATCGCAGATAGGTAGGTAGGTACCTCTAGCCATACACACATGACCTAGAGGTAGTGTAGTTCTAGAGCTACCTAGCCACTGTCCTTGTCCACTACAGCGGGACCTCTACCCTTCCCTTATACCTAGAGGTAGTGTATGTAGAGGTATCGGGCTAGTATGGTGGGGTAGTGCTACCTCTACAGGTATGTAGGTACCTACCTAACCAACCTACGCACGGTTAACGAAACGTCACTACCTAGCTGTGGGGCACGGCACTTGCACTATTGTAAGTGACACTGCATACACCTACATACCTACCTGCTGATTGATGACCAAAACTCAGTAAAAGAGGCGCGTGCCTTACAATCCAAGTACGGCCATCGACGACACTCTTCCAATCCTCCACTTTATCTTTGAATCAAACACCGGACTATCTTCTATACTATACGTTCATTATTCCCATCTTAACCACGTCCCCTACCCATGCCACACAGTTCCGAACTTTGATCTCGCCACCTTCCGCGTAGATGATGCACATTTCCCCCTCACTTGGCCTAGATTAACTCCGGTCTGACCAGCTTTCCTTTTCCATACCATCACAGCAACGCACACGAGTCTAGATAACATGACGGCACAAACAACAGCCATGGAGGCTCTTCAGAAGGAACTGGACCGGCTCAACCGGGCACCAGGTCTGTCCGCGACAGAAGACAGGGTCGACAAGATTATTGAAATGCTCACCTCGGTGAAGGACCAAATTGTTCAAAGTGGTACGTATGCTCAGCACTAGTCAAACACTCATGGGAGAGTAACACTGACGGAGACACAGGCATGGACACACACGTAGCCAGCATGTCCATCACGAGAATTCAGAACCCCATCAAATCAACCTTTGAAAAAATAAACGACGATCTCAAAGGCGTGACAGCAACTCAGAGGAAGCTGGGCAAGACGCTGGACAAGCACTTTCCTCTCAAGGACCTACCCTCAACACATGACGCTATGGCTGACCAGGAATCCTTGATAAATCGTGCCATTTCTATGCATTTGCTGCGCGAGGGACAGTTCTCGGTAGCCTCAACTTTCATAGAGGAAACGGGGGACGCGGCAACTCTTGAAAACGTCAACGCGGTAGGCGAGGGTCAAGATCAGGTGAGCGCGAGCGATAACTATGATGACGAGCCAATGGATGAAGACAGGGATGATGATGATGATGATGACGAAGACGACGACGATGACGACGACGACGAAGACGAGTACATGAGCCCCCTCGAAGGCGCTGCCACAGGTTTGGGCTTCAGACAGCTCCAGAACCTCTCATCCCTCCAATCCCACGAACTCGAAGCGAAATTCTCCCAGATGTACACCATCCTACAAGACATCAAGTCCCGGAACCTGCTCTCGGCAATAGAATGGGCCCGGAGCAACTCGGGCGAGCTCGAAGCCCGCGGCAGCAACCTCGAGTTCGAACTGAGCAGGCTGCAATACGTCTGGCTCTTCAAGGGTCCCCGTGTCAACGGCCTGCCCGACAACGAGCTCAACGGCACAGCAGGAGCACTCTTGTACGCCCAACAAAATTTCTGGCGGTTCGGCAACCGCTACATCGGCGAGATCCAACAGCTCGCCAACGCGCAGATCTACGCTCGCAACCTTTCCGAGTCGCCCTACAGGCACATCTTCTCCACGGAAACCGCCTTTGCGGACGTGGCCTCGTCCTTTACGCGCGAGTTCTGCAGCCTCTTGGGCTTGTCAGCCGAATCCCCCTTATACGTCGCCGTAACAGCCGGCGCGCTGGCTCTTCCACTCCTAATCAAGTACCAACAAGCCACCCGAGCCAAGGGAACCGAGTGGACAACCACAAACGAGCTAGCCTTCGAAACTCCGCTCCCCGAACGCATGCTCTATCATTCCATCTTTGTTTGTCCCGTCTCCAAGGAGCAGACCACCGAACAAAACCCGCCCATGATGATACCTTGCGGACACGTGCTGGCCAAGGAGACGTTGCAGAGGCTGCTGAAGGGAACGCGCTTCAAATGTCCGTATTGTCCGGCCGAGGGGTTGGAGAAAGATGCCAGGCGCATCATGATTTAGGGAGGCCATTATGTCGATTTGTCTCGAACTCGGGAGCAGTGGACGGGGACGGGGAGTAGTAGTAGTACTAGTAGAAATAGTATTTCTGGGGGCGCCACACCTCCGGGTAGCATGAATTTGGATTTCCTCCAGAGAGCTCCACGACGACGACGGCCCTTGTCTGACGGCCTCACGTTTGTTGGTAGGCAGGCCCGGTTGGGTGAGAATGGGAGGCCAAGGCTGGCCGAAAGTGCCTCCTCGCAAGCTCGTCGTCGGCGGTTTCAACCTGTGCGTCCATCTCGATCCCATACAAGCTGAGGAGAGCTTCCCCAACACTTTGCATCCCGCTATTGTCACCATCGTGGTATGATGGTTGTAGTAAAGAGCTTTCTTTTCTTTCTTTTTCTTTTTTAGGACCTAGTTTTGGTTTTCTTCACATCTTCAACTGAGTTTTCTTTTTTCTTTTCTTTTTGTCTTGTTTTTTTCACATGCAGCACTGAACAGCGGAGGGGGGTATGACAGTTTATTGCTATTGACGAGATGGATGGGTCTACTTAGACAGAATCTCAACACGCACACGCACACGCACACGCACACGCACATACGCATTACTATCGTCACAGATTTGTTTACGTCGTGAAAGATGGCGTTGCTAGATTTCCAGGATACCATCAAGGCTGCGCTGGTATGGGATCAATAGGGTACATACAGGTACTCTCTCATACGTCCCGGATTTGGTGGCTTAGGAAAGCGAACTACGTATTATACCAAACAACTGAAATGAGCAAGCGCATGATCCATTGAATCCAAGCAGACAGCACAGCCCTTTAGGTCGTAAGTAGTATCTACTCGACCCTTATGCCACTCCTCTTGACCATGTGTCGTGGGCTGCCAGTGTTGTGCGTGAGGGTTGTGATGGTACAAACTTCAGCACCTGTCAGCTCCTTATGTTACCATATGGGGGTGAGGGGTTCTTAGTTTTCATCCTATCATCTGTCATTAAACATACGAACCTTTTCCCACCCATGTGCATTCTAGCTTCTTACTTCTCCATATTTGATGTCTCATTAGTTTCTTCGAGCCTTTTGACGCATCAGGTTCTGATTTTACGTGCTGTGCCAGCGGTTATGTCTCAAAATTGGGGGTCACATAGGAACAACATCTGAAACAGCATATGGACAAAGCGGTATGCAACGAGCATGGGAGCAAATGTAGCCCATATCAATGGATGGTTTAGGTATCTTATGCATATAGTACACTAACTAGAAGCGATGCCATCGTCTTTCAATGACGTGGGAATCACCCTTGGCAAGGACCAAAATAGGATACCTCGTGACTTTTGTGCAATCTGTAACCCAGAAATCATTTGCAAAGGGCGTAAACCGCCCTTTCCTCCCCCATTGGCCATTTACCCTCAATATGATGGAAGGTTTGCAACTGTAAAACGCCTCTGCTTCATTTTCCCTAGAAGCATTTGCAAACAGATCACGCACACCATTCTAGGCTCGTGTGAATAAGACATCGAAGAAAAGAACAGTTAACGAAAAGAAAGGGGGGGAGGGGGGAAACATGAAATATATAAAAAAAAAAGTTAGGATGTGCGTTATCCATCCCAGGTATCCGCCAAAACAATAATAAATCCTCTTGAGATCAAAAACTCTCCAGAGACGCGCGCAAATGACCTTTATTTCCCTCCCTCTCCAACTATGCGCATTCATATCATGCCATATGGTGTTCCTTCACACCTTCCCCTCCTTTAATTTGGTCGTAAATGTCATCAATTGGCAATGGTCATGTCAGATAATCCTGCTCTGACGGAAACTCTTTCGCCGCTCGCGAAACGCATCCAAAAGATCTTCAAAAAAGTCCACAACCAACTTTTATGCTTCCTTTGTCGCGTCTTGCTCGTCTCGTTCTTTATCCTCTATTTCCGCCTCCCCCACTCAGTCGATTGTCATCCGGGTCGTCAGTTTGGGTTTCTGATCCGTCATCTGGAATGAGTTTATGTCATCCTTTTCCGGGTCCCTACCCTGGGGCTTGACCAAGTGCGTCTTGAGTCCATTGCCAAAGTTGCTCGTGCAGATGAACGCGTTGGCGATGGTGATGAGAATCAGGAGGATGGTCATAACAGCGAACGCGGTAAGGGAGCGCTTAACGGGCGTGTAATGCCAGCCATGACTTTTCGAGTAAATGCGGACAAGCTTGAACAAGAAATAGGCAAGACCACCAAAGAAGAGCAGAATAACTGCGTACATTCCAACGCGGTTTTCGCGCTGCGTGAAGAAGGCGGCGCAAAGCAGGATGATAATGGTGACGGGAATCGCGGCAGCGGTAAGGCCGAGTTCGATGCTTGTCTTGCCGGTTACAACAACCAGGAACTGAATTGTGAAGCCCAGGAAGAAGAAGAAATCAAACTTGAGCAATGCGATAAAAATCTGGCAATGGGTTGTTAACAACTGATGGACTCCTTTTTGGCGGCAGGGAAGATCTGGCACAAACCTGATAGTGAAGAAATCGCTTCTTCATGCGATAATCGGCACCAATCTGCTTCAAGATATCCCACGCAAACTCCTGATAAAGTTGCCAGGCGCACGCGCTCATAGCAACAGTGGCGACGCCAATGACAGGGGGGATGGTATAAAGGAAGGGCGCGCAGGCGTGCCATACCGCTTCATGGACTTCAAGAGGCCGAAAAATACCGGCCAATTGGAGCTTACTAATCGATCTATCAATTTGATCGATCTGAAGAATCGTATAGACAAAGAGCGCGAGGTTGGCGATGCATAGCCCAATGATCTGAATGGTGTTCTTCCAGCGCAAGGCATCCCACGTGAGAAACAGGACGTAGAGGAAACCGAAGATGAACAAGGCCAAGAACGTCGGTATCGTCATGTACTGCGCATCGCGTTCCTCATTTTCGCCAGTCGTGTAGTCCTCAAGGCTGTCCTGAAATCTGCCGAAGATATATCTGTTGGCGGTTAGTTTCCAGTCACGAGACGATCGAAGGAACCCAATGCCACTCACGATTCGAACGTCACACCAATAATAGCCTGTAGAGCGACAATGGCGAAAAAAAACTTTGCCCATCTAGACTCGAGAAAGTCAAAGACGCCCTTCTTGGGGCGTGAAGCGATGTTCTGAGCCATGAGGGTATCGCGGTATTGAGCTGCGTTATCCGATGCGTCGAAACTAAGGATTGGGTGCGAACCGGCCAAATAGGACCGGCGGATCTCTAGGCGGCTAGCCAGGACGGGCGGTTCTGACGACTCCCCGTACAGGAGCCGGACGGCGTGGACCAAAAATCCGTGGAGGGGGGTAAATTTGAAAGGTCGAGTAGATGCTGTTGTGCGCAGCAAGTCGGGTTATGTCGAAAAGGGATAAAGTGTATCGTCGGGAACGGTTCAGCGGGGAAGACCAAACCTAAGTGGCTTCTTTGTCGTCGGTCGACGCGGGACAAATGTTGCGGAGGCTCGGCGACGATGCGACAGGCGGGTGCGCCTCAACCGGTGTTGCTCAGGGCGAGACGATTTGACAAACGAATGAAAAGACGCAGATGTCGACAACGGAATGGGTTGCCGTCACTTTGTCAGGGGAATCGTGCTTCGCAGGTTGGAGGCCGTGGCCGTTCTGAAACACGAGGAGGAGTTGAGTTGTGTTCGAAGGTGACAGGGAGTTCGTTTCCAAGTTGCGCCTGAGATTCCTTCTAAAGGGCGGATTGTCCCGTAGGGGTGGTTTAAGGCCGAGCTATACCCAACCAGGCGACGTGCGAGGCCAACGTGGTAGGGGGCCTTGGGGAGGCAAGGGGGGGCATCAGCCGGGCCGGCGGATTGTCGAGTCGAGACGTTGAGCTGGCGCGTCGGGTGAAAATCAGAATCTCCCGTCGAGCGTTTTTGAGGACAGGCAGGACTGGAGTGAGCGGTCGAGTGTGGACGGGGAAGGGATCGCGTGACAAGGAAAGAAATGAAGAAACGAAGGACTATCGATCAAAGAGGAGAAACGAGTGACTAGGTGTAGGTAGGTGGGATGACGGATATTATTGTACACTACACACTGCGTGTAAGACTGCTGTTGGAGGTGGGTACACGTGTATGGCTAAGGAAACGCTCCATCACGGACTAGAAATCCGGGGTCTCGTTCTTTTTCGCCCGGCAGTGCATGCAGGAGCCAGCCCACAGGGTTTGTGGACACCTGCCAGGGCCACCAAGGATGTGCTCTTATTGAGTACCTGGGCTCTGGGCTAGAGGTAGTGTCGGATATGGGAACAGTGTGTGGCAGACGGCGGCGGGATTGGGTGCCAGTGTCAGACAGGAAGGAACTAAAGCTTGACCTCTAAGCCAGGAGAACCTCTCGTAGCGATGAAGGAGAGCCACCATTCAGCCAGGGGCCTTCTTTTCTTCTTTTTGTCGTGCAATGCAATGAGCCCTTCCTCGCACTAGCGGCCGCGGCGCATCCACATGTTGTACATACAAGTCCGAAGTCTGAATGCACATCAGCCTCTCTGTCACCACCATGCCCGCAAGAGGTACATTATAGGTAGAATTGGAACAATTCTCAAGAATGCCTCAGCTGCGCTCGGGGCAGTGCCTTGCCAAGCCGGGGTTAATCTCGTTAAGGGCTCGCTGAAAAGC
Source organism: Neurospora hispaniola (assembly GCF_033458365.1). Classification (NCBI taxonomy): domain Eukaryota; kingdom Fungi; phylum Ascomycota; class Sordariomycetes; order Sordariales; family Sordariaceae; genus Neurospora; species Neurospora hispaniola. The sequence goes on along the minus strand of NW_026944407.1, from coordinate 2,548,960 downwards.
TTGCTGAACGCGCTAACACGAGACATTGGGTTTGCACGGCAGGCTCGTCCCGTCTTGCCAAAAGGGTCATTGAACTTGTCCGACTCCTTTGAATGTATGGAGTGACGCGGTAGAGGTACGAAGCAGTGCGCTTAGCGAGCAAATCTGTCCAAGATCACGACTTGTCAAGATGCCTAGAACTAAGCTGGAGTCTCCAACGACACTCCGCCTGGGAATCATGCATATACAGTGAACCCAACGAATGCGACGAAGGAGGTGAACATTGATTGATAGGTACACAAGCTACCGAACATTCTATCCCGCCTAGGCTCTCTCTGTCTCGCAGAGCAACACCAAAATCCGAGCCCCTAACAAAGGCCACCAAGGCCCCACCGCATTCCTTCCCCTTTTTTGACTCGTGAGGAGGGTTGCTGAGCCACTTTGTCCCACACCTTCATGCAGCCCGATGACGATGGAGTGCAGTAATTGAGCCGAGCCAGCCTTCTCCCGGCCCTAGTGTACAAGTTATACTGTCCGTCATTGCGTTGGCGGCTCCATCTCGATGCTATTTTGGATGTTAATGTTGCTCTGGTCGATGGTAGGTGGTCGTTGAATCCGGTAAAGGATGGACGATCTATCAGGACGTTGGACGCACACTTCCAACTCACCTATGTCTGATGAGTTGGTGGCAGCGAGCAATGCCATAGGTCCCCAGCCGCACTTTGGTCACTTCGGCGCCCATAATGTACCTATAACGTACCCAAGAGATGCCATAGCGGAGACGCCGAACCATGAGCCTCGGAGGCGTAGCAGCCATGCCGCCAAGGCTATGTCTTCATTACTACATAGGGCATTTTTGGGACGCACAGAGAGATCTGGAATCTAAAGATGACATTCGAACTGGCAAAGAGTCAATACAATAGCATCCAAATACGTACTATGGTAGTAACTGAAGTACTAAGCAGCAGCTTGCACAGTGCCAACATGAGACTTTGTGGGCAAACTGAAGTTGAGACTTTGAACATGGGCCACTCCCGCTCGTTCTCTCTCGATGCTCATAGAACTTATCCATATGCTTGCTCAACAGCCGGTAACAAATCATTGTGCAGAACAAAACAGTCCAACCCAATATGTACCAGGAAGTTTCGTAAGGTGGTAGAGGGCCCGAGGAACTAAAGTCATGACAGTGGCACGATTGGTACAACCGCTGCAATGGTACCGGTTCCACTTACACGGTGCGGCCAAGCTCCACTGCAGTTCGCGTCGCCTGGCAACCGCAATTCCCTTGTCACCTTGACATTTCATCCACGACGGACCAAAACACGCCTTCGAAGAACGACATCATGTCCGAGATGGATGCTGAAGTCGCCAACGACATCCTGGCCAGGGTCGCCCTGGATGGTTCTATGGACTAGTATGTTACTATGCTGACTGAATCTCATGTGCATCCTTGTACTGACTGACGGCCTTGTTCAATCATTTCAGTTCGTGCTGGCCCAAGTTGTTGCCCATCGTAGTCTCGCGCATCGAGAAGGCAAGCAAAAGCCACAGCTTTCATTGTCGACGGCAGCTAGCTAACCTAGCCCGTTCCCCCACCTCTAGATCGCCCACACTGAATTCCCCATCCCCGACATTCCTTCGCCCCAACCGCCCGCCCGACCTTCGTCCTCGCGCTTCCTCACCCCGCTCCCCTCCTCGTCCGACCCGATCGATACGCCGCTCAGTTCGCAAGAGACCAAGAACAAGGAGAACGATGCCCCAACGTCAGCGCCACGCCCACCTGCTGGCGACCATGTTGCTTCCTCGCCGCCCAAAGCGCCCTCGCCAAACCCCAATGCGACGACCGAGGTGTCCCAGGCACAGCAGCCAGTTCTTCCTGTCCCCGTGGCCGAAATGTTGAACGGCGTTACATCCCACCTGACTGCCAACTTCCCCGACTACCCGCCGCATACCATTCAGCGCCTCGCCGAGCTGGTCCTCAAGCCGCGCCCTCAGTACAGGAGCGTAGTAGGCTACCTGAATGCGCTTGACCGCGTTGTCCACGTCACCAGTGGAGCAAACCTATACCCATTACCGCCCGCGATCCCAGACCTGAGCGGTATGATGTCCAACGGAGGTCCTGTTTTGGACAAGGGCGCTCCCAGCCTTTCCGCGGCGAACAATATCGGATCTGACGAGGCCCTGGGCGGCGCGCTGCTTACCCCCATCCCGTGGTTGACTCGAAGAGCAAACGGCGACGGCGGTGACGACGACGGAAGCATAAGTGACGCAGGCAGCTCGTCACCCTTATCAGCCAGCGGGGCGTCCGACCCCAACACGCAGCACGAACAGCAGCAGCGAGCTCTCGCGCAGCAGTACAGCCACATCACCTTCGCCCAGAGCTCCGTGAGTCCACAGGTTCGCAAGGAGAGCACCGAGATGATTGAGGGCCCCAACGGCATGGGAAGCATAGAGACGGTATCGATCTCGGTCAACGGGATTCCCTCTATCGGAGCTGGCGGTGGCCTGCTGGGCCTCTCGCAGCAGCCACAGCGGGGCGTCACACAAGGAGAGTTGCTCAGGCAGGAACAGCGCGCGGGCGTTGTGCCCGTTAGTCAGGTTGCTGGCGGGAACAACGACAACAACACTGCCCAGGGCTACACGGCTGCTCAGACTACGCCCCTCAGCGCTGCCGCTCCTGGCGAAGGTCTTTCAGCTACTGCTACTACAGGTTCGTCCGTGGACGAAGACATTGTGATGGGTGAGAACTCGGATCATGAGGAGGAACCGGAAGAGGAGGTGCCCCATGCTCGTGGTCCGCAGGAGATCGGACCAGAGGATACCGGGCCCCAGAGCGCGAGGAGCAGCATTGTCTTGTCACATACGGGTGAAGTGGACATGAGTGCGCTTGACGTTGAGGCTGCTGTAGGTAGGAGGTTACAGTCACCACCAGCAACAGAAGCTAGTAGGAGTGCGCAAGCAGATGGCACGACGACGACGGCCACCACCGCTTCAGAGAGCGGCAGCTGCGATGCAGATAACTCAGTCCCACCAAGCCCTAAGCGAGAGGCGGAGCACGATGATTCGGAGCTCGACAGTACGCACAAGAGACAGCGAACGGAGGATAAGGCTGGCACAAACACGGCGGAGGCTAGCAGCTCGACGACAGAAGTCACAAAACCCGATAGTTCCGAAGCGGCAAAAGAGGAGGAGGTGACTGCAGCAGGAGAGGAGGAGCAAGCGGAAGGAGGGGAGCCGTCAAATCAACAGCAAGCGGAAGCTAGAGAAGAGCAACCAAAGTCTTCCTAGTATGAGAGAACGTTGACTCTGCTGGGTCCTCTCAACAGAGGAACATATCTCTTCCGAAGTCGTAGAAGATAATAGTCGACAGTAATCAGGAAGGGAAGAGGTTGGATGACACAAGCGACATGTCTGGTTTACTTGATTTGATAGTTTAGCTACCTGTATCAGCGGCATAGGACATTTGAGATATGATATATGGACTACCGAACACACACCAACACTCCGAGCCGTTCAGCGTGTTAACGGTATCCTTGTTACATGAAACCTCTTGCAAATCCGTCTGTGGCCAGTACGTAACTCATGCTAATCAATTGGATCGGCCAAATTGATCGTGAAACAAACATGGGCATTGGAATCCACATACTTGAATATGCAGTCTGAGAGAAAGGCGCCTGCTCAGTGAACAAAAATCTAGACATCATATTCTACCCTTGCCACCTGTACAGCCCAGCCCCCTGAGATGCCCTCAATATCAAACTTGGGCATTCCTACCACCAACCTCCCTTACTCCGAAATCCTCGTAATGCTCTCCCTCGTAATGACACTATTCTGATTCTCGTCCCTCTTTACCCTAAAGAAATTATCGCAGAAATCGCTACACTGCATATGCTTCAAGAACTCCTCGTCATGCGTGATCACGATCAGCTGGAAATTATTCTGTGACCGTCTTGCCTTGATGATCGCATGCAAACTCTCCGCCAGACTGCGGATATTGTCACTATCCAGATTCGTCGTCGGCTCGTCGAGCGCGATCATCCCACAATTAGCGCCAAACGACTCGGCCAGGGCAAGGCGAATGATAATGCAGGCCAGCACCTTTTGACCCGCGCTGCACCGCCCACGCATGTCCATCTCTGTGTCGCCCTTGATCATGGACACGCGGTAATTGTAAACGCGGCGCGTGTTGGTGGCGCCCGAAGCCTTCGATTCCATGACGGACCGAATCTGGATCGTGTCGATGTCGGTTCCTTGGTACGTGCTCTGCCAAAGGTCGGCGATGGTCCGGTTGATCTCCCCCATCTTGAGCGAGTGGTACTGCATGATGGCGTGGTCGAGTGCCATGCTGCCGCGCGCGAGGTCCTCGATGGCCGCTTTCGTCGTCTCGACTTTGATGTGGCTCTCTTTGTACCGGGCGCGCGCGCCCTTGAGCTCAATCTCGTACTCCTCTTCGAGCCGGTGGAACTGCTCGTCCTTGGTGGACATGGAGCCCATGAGCCGCTGGAGTTCGGCGTTGAGTTTGCCACGGTCTAATTCGAGGGAGTGCGCTTCCTCGACGAGACGTTCGTAGTCCTCTTGTGCGTTGCGGGACTCGAGCTCTTCGATTTCTTCCTCGAGAGCATCGCGCTCGCGCAGGTTCTTGCGGTATGTGAGGTTGTCGGCGAAGTTACGCCTCTTGGCGTCGCTATTATCGATCTCCTTGTTCAGCTTGTTGATCTGAATGGTGACGTCTTTCATCTCTTTCTCGAGGGTAGCGATGGTGCTCTCCAGGCTGGCAATGGTCCGCTGGTTTGAGGCAAGGTTGGCAGGGCCTCCTCGGTCGAGATAATCCTGAATTTCGCGGTTGATCATCTTGAGCTCGCTCACCGTAGTGGCGATTCCATCACGTTCCTCTGCGATCCTCTGCTCTCTGGCACGGCCCTGCTTCCGAGATTCCTCGAGCGCCGCTCTTGCGCTGGCGATTTCTGGGTCGATGCCCTCGACCTCTTTGTCAATGTCTTGCATGTTTTTGCGAAGTTCGCTCTGCTCGTCTCTGTGATTCTTAATCATGTCCTGGAGACGCTTCTTGTGTTCTAATTTCTGGACGGCCTCCGTGATTTTGTGCTTCAACTCCAATTTCTCAACCTCGAGCTGAGCGGCCAGGTCCTTCAACCGTTGTCGTTCGGCGGTTGACTTGCTCAACTTGGCTTGGGCAATTCTTACCTGCTCTGCACAGGTTGTTTGGTCATCGTTAATTTCGTCAGCACTGCGCACCTGATTGCTCGAATTCTGCTGTGCTCTCTCGATGTGTCTCTCGGAATCCGCAATATCCTTGACGGTTTGCGCAATTTTCAGTACGCTCTTGCTCAGCACATCCGCCGCATTCCGCTTCTCTTCGGCAACTTTGAAAGCGCCATCCTGGTCTTCAAGCTGTCGAACCAGTCTTTCCTTCTGAAGCGTGAGCGAATTGATTTCTTCGACCATGGACGGCAGCTCCTTACACAACCGTCCATATGTCTCGTGCTTCGTCCGCACACTTCTCAGTGTTCCAAGGTGACGTCTGTACATGGCTTGATCCTCAAGCAGCTCGTCTCTATCTCTGTCATCAATCTTATCTTGAATCCTCTTCATCAATCGCTTCATGGTTTTCTCGTCGCCAAGCGATTGCTCACAGAGATAGCATTTGTGCTTTTCCTCTGCTTTAATCTTCGCTTTTAAGAAGTATTCTTTCAAATACATATTGAGTTCCAGGTCCGTGTCGGTATCCTTCAACACTTTCTCGATCTCTTTGACAGCATCTGGATAATCATCTACCGACTCCGTCACCGGCTTATTCTGACGCGGCACCTTCTTCAGGGCTTCGAGAACGTCTTTTTTGCAGCTATCCCTTTCCTTCACGGATTTGACTTGTTGCTCACGAGCAGTGGTAAGCTTGTACTCAACCTGCTTCAGTTCTTGCTGCGTCGAATCCTTCGTCTTTCTAAGCTCAGATAGTCGGTCACTCAGCCGTCGAAGGGCTGTTTGAAAATCTGACTCGATGGTTTCCGGTGTCCAGTTTCTTCCGACAACATCGGTAAGCTGCTGATTGAATGTGTTCTTCAGAATGTCTAGTTCTCGCTTCCGTTCCGTGAGCTGCTTTTTACGGAGTTCGAGTTGTGCACGTTCGGATGCTAGGTTGGTGCATTCCACCAATTCCCGACTTAGCTTGGCCCCCTGAGCTTCTAGAGTCAAGACCTCGTTGTTCAGACTTGTGATTTGTGAATCAAGTTCTGCCACTCTATTGTCAGCTTTTGCTGCCTTGATCTTGGACTCCACCCCCTCCATCTCGGTCCGTAGTACTGCTTCCGCGCCTTCGTCAACATCGAGATTGTTCAGTTCCCCTTGAAGTTTGGTAATATCTCTCTGAAGTGTCGCGACTCGCTGTGAAGAGATCTTCCGGTCTCGAATGCGGGACGCCTTGTGGCTCTCTAGCTCCGTGATAGTGGCGGATTTTGCGTCCAGTTCGGCGGCATTGTCGCGTTGTAGACGTTCCAGGTCTCGTTTTGTGTCTTGAAGCATTTTCTGGATGCGTTCGTAAAATGCATTGATCTCCTGGTCATCCAAGTCACTGTCATAACCACGAATCTCGTGTTTTTCAGCTGCTTCTCGGATCATCTGACGTTGCGAAACGAGTTGACGGTCATATTTGTCCTTGTCAGACTGATGCTTTCCCTGCTCCTCCGCCTTAGCGGTATGCTTGGCTCGGGCGGTTTTGAGCTCCGTCTGTAGGGTGCCAAATTGGGCCACCTTCTGATCTCGGTCGCTGTTCATTCGCTTAACAGTTTGTTCGTACTGGCTGAGAACGTCACGAAGATATTCATCAGACTCTGTGCTCTCCTCGATGCGTTCGCGCAACTCTGCGATGGCATCCTTTTTGTATTCGAGTTTCTCCTGTTTAGTCTGCAGCTCGTTGACGATCTTGAGGAAACTGTTGGCCTGCTCCCATTTTTGCTTAATTCGAACATCCTCATCCTCGATTTGTTTTTGCAGTTCGGTGCACTTATCGCGATCCTCTTGTATCTCGCGAATAAGCTTACTCATCTCTCTGTCGACTTTGTCCGCCCTCTCCTTGTTCTCCTTATCTTGAGCCTCTTGCACCTTGAGTAGTCGAAGGTCTTCGCCCTTGGTCTTTCGAAGAATTTTGAGGTTGTCGATGACTTTGCCGTACTTTTGGGCCTCAAAGATTTCGTCGAACCTCTCTTTCAGTTTAGCCGGCTGGCTCATGGGCCAGAGGGACTCGTCCTGATGGCAAAAGATAACCGCATCTAGGACAGCTGGTGAAACACCCAGCTTCTCGGGAACGAGCTTGTTGAGATCCACTACTCTGGTAGACAATACTTGGCGATCGCCATTGGCTCGTAACAGGAGACTTCCTTCGAGGGTCTTTTGTTTACTTGAGGTCTTCGTGACGGCCAACTGCACGTTTCGAGTCACGACGAAGGATTCACCAACAGTGGAGCGGAAGGAAAGCTTGATCTGAGCTTGTACATCTTTCTCGCCAACGAGCTACAACATGTCGCCGTTTAGCCAAAGTCTTCCTACAGCCAGGGACAGTCGACAGTGGCACTCACGTTAGGGTCGTGGATGAAAGCCCCGCTTTTACTGTTGGGCGGAAGCTCGCCAGTAGTAGCGTATTTGAGACATTCGATAATGGTGGTCTTGCCCGAGCCATTGTAACCGACGATGAGGGTTAATGGGGTGTTGAAAGCGATGGCCTCTGGGTGACGTGGCCCAAAGGAGCGCACGCCCAAGATGGACATTTTCTCGAGCTTGGACATGTTGGGCAATCTCTCAACGGATGGGTCTGCTGGACAGGGCCGCTGTGAGGGAGCTCATGCGGCGTGCCTCGCCTTTTTCGATGGACGTCCTCCGAGTGAGGTTCGTGAGGTCCCTTCGACGATAAAAGTAGGTAGGGAATGAAGTCGCGAACTTGTCGATATTGGACGCGTTGCAGTCGCGGGTTTGCGGCGTCTGATGGAGCATGGGACCAGGCAGCGGTAACACGAACTGCACGTATTCACGGGATCGAGTCTGCCAACTATCTGCCTGCCTCTGGCTACAACCTTCCTCGCAGCTGCCAGGCGAACCGATGTTGCTGCAAAAACATGCTCTGCCAAGCCGCCAAGCGATCGGTTGCCGAAAGCAGATGAAGCCGATGACTGCCGAGAGCTGCCAAGCCTTGGCAAGTGCGCGTACAAATGGAGGGAATGGCTCTAGCTCTGCACTAATGTATCTGGGAGAAGGGAATCTCCGCCGCTCTGCAAGGAGACATGAGTGGCTCCACCAGTGACCGCCGCTGCGCGTGTTTTCCTTTTTCCATTTACATTTTTGCCCAGTGAGAGGGTCGAAAAGGGCAAGTCAAACAAGGGTCCGGACCTTTTTGTCCGGCTGTGGACGCAAAACGGCACAGTGAAGCAGAAAAACTCCACTTAAATGGATGTTTTGGATGTCAGTTGTCCAGAAGCGTTTTGATATTCTGGACAATCGCTTCGGCATTTTGGCAGCGGTCTTCAAGAGTCCCTAACCATTGCAGACGGTGGCTCTCCCGAGCCGCCGAGCGTGCTCGCGAGGTGTTTTGTTTGGACGCTACTCCCACCCACGATTAGCGATGGTCGGAGTTTACCAATTACCGTGACCGGTGACAAACCCGAAGTAGGTAGGGAAGCCCAGCCCAGAGAAGGGGGTCTTAATGGGCCGAGGGCCACGCAATGGGGAGAAGCGCATCTGTTTTTGGTCAGAGTTAGGAGACCCGACCAGCAGAGACCATCGAATACTATGGTACTATGTACTCTGAGATTATGAGGTAGGCGCGCAGGGCAACAGAACAAAAGACTATATATAAAGGGGAAAAGAGATAGAGGTAGAGAGAGAATGCTAGGAACATGGAATGAGGATGCGTGCGTACACGTGCACTGGTTCATAGATCTCGCTGACGGAAGCCGAGGTAGGTATCACAAAGAACGCCGCAACCCCTTCTTCCATCTGAAGTAGCTGAGGGACGAGTGACGAGTGACAACCAACGGTACCGTTCCCGGTTCCTTGGTATGGCTTTCTGGTTTCGAATCAGTCCCTGAGCTTTCCTTGATCGCGGTTACTTGAGCCGATTTGCGGTTAGTATCTTCCATATCGCTTCCCATCCAGCAGTAGCTGCTTCGGACCAATAAAGGCTGTTGTTGTGTATGTGCATATGTACATAGTAGTAGTATACTGACTGCTCAGCCCAAGTTCATCCCTCTCAACTAGTGTACACTACAACGTCTACAACGTGATTTATAGAAACAGACCGCACGGTACCATTAGATCTGACCACTGACAGCAGGCGAACCGGGAGAAGACAGACGTGACAATATATCTTGATTGTCTGTCAGGCCTGGCCAGTCCAATGCCACCGCTTCTTTTTCAATACGTATCCATGTACCTCGTCCTACTAGCTCCTCACTGCGCACGCATCGAGACATCCATTAATGGAAGCTCGAACCACGGCCTACCATAGTCTACTACCTCTACGACACGGCACCGCAGAGCAGAGTGGCGGTTATGAGTTGGTAACAACCAAGTTTCCTGCTGTAACCACGACCCCTCGACCAGAGCCCTGCTCGACCTTCCACCACCACCACCGCTAGCACGGCACCAGCAAAGCAATACCTTGACGAGCTTGGGTCTGAAAGTGGGGACTTTTTGGCGGCTCCCTTCAAGATTCCCATCTGCCATCCCAGAAATCCCATCCTCGTTAAGGGCGGCATTCCTCCAGGTCCCAGGTCATCACACGCCCACCCCCCGCCCCCGTCCTTACTGGGCTTGTTCTCTTTGATCGACAATACCCTTTTCCTTCTTCCTCTTTTGTCGTTGTTGCGCCGCGGGTTCTAGACGTAACTGACGACGACTTGATTTCGCAGCACTTCACCTTTACTCTCTGCTGCATTTCGGCCTGAAATAGTCCTGAATTCAATCCAGCAAAAGCACCGACCACACAAAGCCACAGAACAACGCCGCCCATCGAAAGGAACGTGATTGGAATATCGCCCCGTACTCCATCTTTCGAAAACAGCGGCAGTCAGATGCAGAAAATTATTACACAGCAATATCGCATGGGGGACTGACCTGACGAAAGTCAACGAATCGCGCGCTTGTGTTGCTGTTAGTAGCCCATTCAAAGCGGGCTCCTTCTTAAGCTCCTCCACCGCCGAAAAGGCAGGAAGCACCAGGAAGCAGCAGCAGCACGAGCAGCAGCGGCAACATTGAACAACAGGAGCCGTTAATACTTCAGTTCCCACCCCCCCTCCTCCTCTCGAAAAGGAAGGCTTTCTTCGATGCGCCGCCGCCGTCTACACCTGCACTTGTCAGCTTGCCGCCATCTCGCCGCCTCACCACTACAATCCGCACTACTACAACCACCAGAACAATGTCTCACGGACAGCCTCCCCCTGGATCCAGCATGTATGGCTTTGGTGCTATGGGGATGGGATCCGGTATGGGATCCGGTATGGGATCCGGTATGGGATCCGGTATGGGAACTGGCATGGGAACTGGCATGGGAACCGGCATGTCAGCCTCGCAGGTGCGCAGCAGCAGCAAGCAGCAGCAAGCGGCATTTTCTTTTCCGTCAGATTCTTTTCTCTCCTTTTTTTTCAAGAGAAAAAAAAATGTTTCTCTTTGCTGGACGAAAATGGTGAGCAAGCTAACGATTGGCCGATTGATTGGCTTTCAAGCTGCAGATGACTTCCGACCCACAGGACATGATGTCGCTTCTGGATACTTCAGTGTTTCCTGGGTTTGACGGAATGTCGATGAGTCTCGATGTTGGCGATTCCATGTCAAACCCCTTCACCCCGGTCTCGGTCCCGCCACCCCTCCCTGCAGGTAATGCAGGGCCCAGTCATGTTGGGGTGTGCGGCGGTCACGGGGCACCCGACCAGCTATTTTCCCCCGACGACCTTATTGCGACCAGCATGTCCAGCGCCGGACCGATGATCGCCACGCCTACCACCACCACCTCCGGACCTTCGGGGGGCCCTTCGTCGGGCGGCGGAAGCACCCTGACCGAATTCACCAAGCGCCGCAATTGGCCCGCCAAGGTTGTCGAAGAGCTCCAGGACTGGGAACACATTCTGGATGCCAACGGACGGATCAAGCATGTTTCGCCCAGCGTAGAGCCCCTGACCGGCTATAAGCCGCCCGAAATCATTGACTTGTTCCTCAGAGACCTGATCCACCCGGATGACGTCGGGGTCTTCACCGCGGAGTTGAACGAAGCCATTGCGACGGGATCCCAATTGCGACTGTTCTACCGGTTCCGGAAAAAGGATGGAAACTGGACCATTTTCGAGACTGTTGGTCATGCGCACATCGCCGCCGCCAAGTTTGCACCCAATCCACAGAACCAATCGCCTTTCTGCCAGGCCGTTTTCATGATGGCTCGACCCTACCCGACCAAGAACGCGGGTCTGTTGGATTCCTTTCTGGAACACAAGATTGAGAACGAGAGACTGAAGCGCAGGATTGCCGAGCTGCGCAGAGAGGAGCAGGAGGAGCAGGAAGAATCGCAGAGGACATGGCGAATGAGCCAGGAGGGACGATCTGATGTTACGCCGTCCGACGATACCGCGACCCAGATGGGAATGACACCCTTCTACATTCCAATGAATGCCCAAGCTGACGTTATGATGCCACCACCCAGCCAGCCGGCGTCGTCGCTCAACATTGCGCTGACGCGGGAGAACCTGGAAGGCATTGCCGGAAGCCGGCCGGATTCTATACGCGAAAAGATGTTGCGTTACGAGGGCAACCACGCAGACACGATTGAAATGCTTACAGGGCTCAAGTACCAGGAGGGTGAAAGAAGTCATGGTATCACAACGGGTAATGCCAGCCCGACGCTCATTAAGGGTGATGCGGGAATCGCGATTCCCCTAGACCGAGATCCCCGGACGGGAGAGAAGAAGAAGAAGATCAAGGTTGCAGAGGAATACGTGTGCACCGACTGCGGTAATTACCCCTTCTCCATATTATATAACCCGCTCCCATAATAGCTTCTTCATGACTACCAGTTGCTGACAAGGATGCTGAAACAGGTACGCTCGATTCCCCCGAATGGCGAAAAGGCCCTAGTGGACCCAAGACACTATGTAATGCCTGCGGTCTTCGCTGGGCAAAGAAAGAGAAAAAGAAGAACGCCAACAATAACAATAACGGCGGAGGTATAGGCGGTCACAACGACATCCATACACCCATGGGCGATCATATGGGATAGAAGATAAAGATGCGCAATGAACAACGGATTCCAGCAGCTATATTTAGGCAACAGAATTCGACCGCCCTCAACACCATTTCGACGTTTATCAAGATCCGCAGCACAAGCTCGGCGCATTGGCCTATATACAGATTGAGAAGAAGAACAATGACTAGTTTATAGAAAAAGGAAACGCAGCCACGAAGTGGGAGTAGACACTGATCTAACATTCCTTGCTTTGGGTTGATGAAGAGGGACTACCTAGACATGGAAAAGGGCGCGAGTGCATGGGGAAGGGATGGACCATAGAAACAGAACTGCATCGATTCCGTGCTGCCTGGTTCGTAGAGTGGTCTTGACATGTGCAGCTTAGCTTTGTGGACCGTTCCGAGAACGTGCCTTGGAGAGCCGGTAGTGCTGCGGTGCACGGTAGGATGAGATGGCAGGAAACGCAACCCCGGCATCGTTACGATACACATCTTTCTTTATGCGATGGACATATGACTGGAAACCGGTTTGGTTTGGCGAGGGTATGGAGAGGAGTTTGTTACGCCGCGTCGCCCTTGCTGGCGGGTGTGTTCATCAAGCGATGAACGGAAGGAAGGGCGCACACGAAAGAAAGGGGCTACTCTACCACTATGTCAACGTATGCATTTGATCGATGATGAGCTACCGCCACCTGCTGGTACTAGGCTTTTTGGTTATCACAAGGACTGCTAATGGCAATGCCAACGGTATAATGTTGCAGTGATGGTGAATGATCGCGCCGGCCTTTCGAGCGCTGTTGTTCAGCAACTCGGCCTACTGGTACTACTGGGTTCTTTTGGGCCCTTGGCGGCTACGCTGCATTTGACGTCTGACTGATCTGGAGGAAGAGATTCGTCAGATGGGCAGACGATGGGATCTCGTCAACAGGGACACTGGGGATCACGAGAAAGATCATGATCCTAGGAAGAATCTCCACTTCCCATCATTAAGCTGACCGTCAAGGGAGAGCAGGGTTTATCAGAAACTGAACACATCACGATGGTAAAGCGAAAGACCTGAGTGTGCAGACGGAAGAGACGGGCAGAGAGCGGGCAAGAAATCCAACGAGGATCAATACGTCCGAGATCCACACACAGAACGCCTTTACCCAGACTTTATCGAACCCTGCGGCTGGGTACTCTGGCACTCATCTTCTCTTTCCTGCTCCCGTGCGAAGGGATGCAAAGCGCCAAATGGAGCTTGATTCAACGGATTGATGCCCGTTGGTGTTCTACAAGGGATACCGTTCCAACGTCACCCGTATCACGGTGGCTTGACTTGTGTCAGAGTCATCAAAAAGATCGGGATGGGGATGGGATCCATGGGATGGTTGGTCCCTCGATACCTCTAGGTCACAGTAGTGTAGAGACCCCTGGTACTGCAAGTATTTGGTCCGGGCATTCATTTTTCTTGCACTTGGAGGGGATCTTGCAGTACCTAAGGTACCTAGAGGTAGCTCTACGCTAGGAACTTTGAAGCTACTGTCCACGCTGTGATCGCGAGGTGCACATGTTCTCTTCTAACAAAACGAAGGACCTTGTAACTGCATATCCGGCTCACATACTTCAGTTTGCTAACTCATCGCAGTTTCCGGTTCCAGTCTATGAAAATCGGTAATTCAGGTTCGGCACGAACTTTTCCTTGCACTTGCAAGTGAGGCCGGATTTGCAGAAAGGAGGGGCTGCACTAGCAGGGATTTCTACTGTAATCGCTGGAGGGCAACTTCGAAGGAGGGGGCCGGTTTCAGACGGGTCCAGCTTTCCTCCAGCGGCCCAGCGCCCAGACTCGCCGAACCAGGGGCATCCGCAGCGTACCGGACCGCCCACCAGCTTACGACGAACGACTCTCCTCCTATCGATAGGAGCGATAAGGGGTACCGCCCACGCTTGCTACCCCGCAGAAACGTCATGCCCAAGGTTGTGTTAGAGTTCCCGTCAAGTCAGATAAATACCTTTTGATTACTACGGCGACCCAAAGCCCGAGGGGTAAAAATCCAAGGGAAAGGAGATGACCGGATAAGAACCGAGCTATCTAGCTAGCCTTTCGGGCTGGTGTTGTGTGAGGGGGAGATCAGGAGAGCGACAAGAGGCATGACGGGAAATGTTACATGCTGAATGTACAGCCTGGAGCCGCTCAACAGCCCAGTTGGGTTGACATGGTTGATCTCATCTTGCGTTGATACCTTACCTTGCCGCTTGCTTCGATGCAAGCTGTTACATACCTGAGGTACACTAGCCCTCTTACAGCCAGAGAAGCAGGTCCCCTTACTTCTGTAGCTCTTCTCCACCTTTTCCCAACCTACCTACCTACTCGTACATCTGGTCTTGCATTTTCCTGTCAGGCACACACACCATACACCACACACTTCTGCATCAACCGACCGACCAACACCCGGAATACAGACACAATGGATAGATTCATCGGCAAGGTCGTCGACAAGGTCATTGGTGACGATGATGATGACGCCAAGAAGCAGCAGAGCCAGGGTAAGTTCTCAGTTCAGCTCTCCTGGAGAGCTTCGTTGACCGCTCGTCCTGGTCCTCCTCCTTGGGAACCTGACCTGCGGCGCGACGACATGATGCTAACTTGCGCTTTTCTTTGTCAACAGGCGGACACCAACAGCAACAGCAGTACTCTGGCGGACAATTCCCGTCTGGCGGCGGTGACTGTACGTAATGTACCATGTCATACCTATTACCTCTACCCAGAATGTTTCATTTCCACATAATCGGAATCACGCGCTTTTCTAACTCACGCATGCTTCTTCACATAGTCGCACACGGCGGCGCCTATCCTGCTGGCGGCGGCTATGCCTACGAACAGGACGATGACTTCCGTGGCGCGGCCAACCACGCGGCCAACCACGCCGAGGAGGACGAGAGCTTCTTCTCTAGCATCTTGAACAGCCTCAGCTCCAAGAAGCAGCAGGTTGCCCAGGAGGATATCGATGAGGATGGTTAGTACATGTTTTGTCCAGTCCTGCCTCCTGCGCGCGCACACCCGCCCTGTTTTCCCCCAGATCCAAGAATCCATCCCCAGATTTTTCCACCATGCGTCTCATTACTAACCACGTATCCTTCAAAAAAAACAGAAGCAGTCCGCGCCCACAAAACCTTCTACTCCTCCTCCGCCTTCTCCCCCAGCTCCGAGACGCCCGAGGCGACGTCAAGCGGCATGGGCAGCGCCGCGGCCCTGCAGGCGCTCAAGCTGTTCACCAGCGGCTCCTTCTCGTCATCGCAGTCACAGTCGCAGAGCGCATTCATTGGCCTGGCCATGTCGCAGGCCTCCAAGCTGTTCGACCAGCAGGCGTCGGCCGGTAAAGTGTCGGATAGCACAGACAAGCAGAGTGTGGTGATGAAGGCGGGCGAGATGGCGCTCAAAATGTACCTCAAGAGCCAGGGCTCCGGTTCCCAGCAAACGTCATCGCACACGCAGACGCAGGAGAGTTCGAGCGGGCTGGGCGGTCTCTTGAGCATTGCTGACAAGTATTTGAACAAGTGAGCGAGCGACTTTGGCATGTGTCTCTTGAGGTAATAAACAGGGTTGAGTGTGGTATATGAGCGAGGGAGCTAAGGCGTACGGAAATGATCCAGTGAGGAAATATGAAGAGATGATGAAATGAAAAATACGACTATTTACAGTCACGGAATTTGGAAAACTCCCCAATGTTTGCGTTTAGTGAGGCTTAGTAGGTACGTGTTATAGGTACGTGAAGTGTAGTATTCATTTAGGAGTAGGTACTAAATGAACAATACAAAGTTCTAGGAGAAGGGAGGAATACGAAAATCAGGGTATAAACAGGAAACTGGTTTAAACCATACAGGTGAGGACGTTCAACTCACAAGCCACCTTTTCGTCAATATCACACTTTTTTACACTTGCCACAGTCAAGCCAATGTATCCTAAAGTCTTACCACTCCTGAATCTCGCCAGGCGCAGGTTTCTGCATGCGAACGACCTTGTCGCAGTTGAGAATGCACTTGGGGTCCAGTGCCTGCTTAATCTGGCCGTGGAAAAGGGGGGCGTTAGCACTTCACTCTTGGCTGACTTGGTTTGATGGAGACTAGTTTATGGTGAGTAGTGAGTGGGAGATGTTAAGCTTACCTTTCTCATAGTGTCAACGGTGCTCTCACCCAACTCGTGGGGGAGATAATCACGCTTGACAAGACCGACACCGTGCTCACCAGTAACAGTACCCTCCATTTCCACAGCACGCTTCACCATGCGGTGGACGCAGTCCTCTGCCAGCTTTCTCTCGGCGTCGCTGTAAAGGAGAAGGATGTGGAAGTTGCCATCGCCGACGTGGCCGACAATGGAGCTCTTAAGTCCACTCTTCTTGAGGTCGTCTTTGGTCAGATCGATAATGTCAGGGAGCCTGCTCATGGGAACGGCGACATCGCCAGTCCAAAGGTGGTCACCGGGCTTCTTGATGCTGAAGGTGCTCCACAGAGCCTCCTTGCGCGCGCTCCAGAGCTCGGCCTGCTCGTCGTTATTCCTGGCAAACTCGAACGACTGGCCGCCCGTCTGCTTGGAGAGACCCTGCACGATGGCGACCTGCTCCTTGACGCCGCTGGGGGTCCCGCTGAACTTGAAGAAGATGGTGGGGGCCTCCTTCCAACGGCGGGTGGTGACGCCGGCCTGGTTGATGATGCGCATCTGGTCATCGTCCAGGATCTCGACAGCGGCGACGGGAACACCATTGGCGACGACGGAGGCGACGCAAGAGGCGGCCTCGCGGATGGATTTGAAGCTGGCAACGGCGACGGACTCGGAGGCGGGCTTGACGGTGAGCTTAAGGGTGGCTTCGGTGACGAGACCGAGGGTGCCCTCGGACCCGATGAAGAGCTTGGTCAAGTCGTAGCCGGCGGACGACTTGCGGGGGCGCTGGCGGGTCTTGATGACGGTGCCGTCGGCAAGGACAACGGTCAGGGACAAGACCCACTCGCGCATGGTGCCGTAGCGGTAGGCGTTGGTGCCGCTGCAGCCGGTGCCGATCATGCCGCCAATCTGGGCGCCCGGGCCCGGGTCGGGAGGGAAGAAGAGGTTATCCTTGGCCAGGTCCTCGTTTAGATCCTGCCAGCCGACGGCGGGCTGGACAACCACGTCGAGGTCCTCCTTGTGCAGAGCCAGAACCTTGTTCATGCGGCGGAAGTCGACGCAGATACCGCCGCGGGTCGGGGTGAAGTGGCCCTCGAGTGAAGTGCCGCCGCTGTAGCCAACGACAGGGATGGTGCGGGAATGGCACACCTTCATGATCTCGGACACCTCCTCGGTGGAGGAGGGGTAGACGATGCAGAAGGGCCTAGTGGAGGCATCAGACTGGTGGGAAGACCAGTCCGAGTTAGAGTGCTCCTCAAGGTCGTAGTCGGCAGTGCTGACGTTCTCTTGGCCGACAATCTTGACAAAGTCGGCCCAGGCAGCCTCGAGGTTGGCCTTGCCGGTGTCGTGTCTTGGGGGAGTGGTCTTGGCGAGGGGGAGGGTGGAATCGGGGGAGATCTCGCCCCTGGGATACTGGGTGCCCACGAGCCAGCCGAGACCGGCCGTGAAGATGAGGACTGCCGCATTTGTTAGCCTGGACCTCTAGCATACTGGATGGAGCATTAAAGCAGCGTTGACGAGGACTTCATACGGCCAGTAAGGGAAAAGTTGTTCCAGCCGGCACGTGAGTCTCGGTAGGCGGCCATGCGAATGCGCTCAGCCTGCTCACGCTCCAGGCGCTGCGTGACACTCTCGGTCAACTGCCCCTTGAAGCTGCCTTTGGCATTGCTGGAGTATGGCCGAGCAGACCGGCTGCCGCGAAGAAGGTAGACATTGTTGGACCTGACAGCGACCCGGCCGAGGCCCGTGGAAGCCCTGCTCGCGAGCTGCGACATTATTGAAGAAAAGTTGTAACTATGGCTGCAGTTGAGAGTTGGAGAACTCTGCGGTCTTTACAAGCTATGTAAGGTAGGCTGAAGAATGATGCGAAGGGGTTGTGTAATGATGTGATAGCTGTGTATAAGTACATACGGCCCGCGGGTATTACCTTGGCAACGGTTTTAACTGGCTTGGCGCCGGGGACTCGGCCGGGGCAGATGAGAAGAAAATGGGGGCGGGAAACGGGACGGACTGGTGGGGAATTGGTGAGGGGAGCGGGAAGAACGGAGTATTTGTGGGCCAAAAAGCTCACTCCCCCGCAGTCGCCCACACCGGGTCCGCATCGGAGCACAGCGGCAGGTCTTCTCCACCGAGAGCTCTCTGACAAGACGGTTACTTTAACCGTAAGTATCCTCGCTTCTTGTTCACCTGCATCCGCGGTGTTGGCTCGTAATTGCCGACCGGCCATCAGCGTTCGTATCGTCATACGTCCATCCGGGTCATCCGGATGGTCGTCAGTTGACTTTGTTCTAGCCATCGAGCACGATGTAACCTACATACGCTCCAGAGCTCCCGGCAGACGTCTCCAAACATCTTTCAGCTCAATCCACTCAAACATCCTCCATGGAACACTTGATCAAGGAAAAAGAAAGCGTTCGAAGGCCGGAAAGAGCTCCGATGCCGGCGCAGGCCCCGAGTGACGACTGACGACGACCTTCGAACGATTCATTCCGCTTCAGAATTACCCGGTTAGTGCGTCCTCGTCGCCGACGGATTGATCACAGATAACATAGTTGAAGACAAGGGGAACCACTCAAGCAGAGAACTTTCGCGCAGACGCGGGACGTGATCATGTCAAAGGCAAAGAGACCAGTGTCGATCCGGGTCAAGCCACATACAAATATTCTCAGTTTATTAGCATATCCGTCACACCCCCAAGCTCTTCTTCGCAAGGCCATCACGGACGCCTGCGCGCCCAAATCGCTCCTAAACC
The DNA here is from genome assembly GCF_033458365.1 of Neurospora hispaniola. Taxonomy (NCBI): domain Eukaryota; kingdom Fungi; phylum Ascomycota; class Sordariomycetes; order Sordariales; family Sordariaceae; genus Neurospora; species Neurospora hispaniola. Next base: position 2,529,857 of record NW_026944407.1, on the reverse strand, counting down.
GAGCCTAAACCTTCACCTGACCCTTCGCGACCCCCAAAACATCCACCCACTCCTTCGGCCTCTGCCTTCCCCCCTCATACGCCTCAGCAAGATACCTCTCCATCTCCCTCGCAAACCCCAACAGCCTCTCCTCCTCTCCCCACTCCGCCATCGCCATCACGCCCACCGGCAGTTTGCCCTCCCCCTGCTGCGCCTCGACATACCCTCCGGGGCACGTCACTGCCGGGCATCCACTCGTATTCGCATACCACACATACGTCATATTTCTAATGCTCCTATTCCCATCACTGCACCCATACGCATTATCACCCGGCATAATCGGCCACCCAGCCATGGCCGTGGTCGGCGTCACGATTAGCAGACCGGGGTACTGCTCGTACAGATGGGCAAGGTGCTGCATAATGACATGGCGCAGCTGGTTATAGCGGAGGTAGTCGGCAGCGGGGGTCTGCGCGCCCATCGACACCATGATGCGGTTCGGGTAGTTGAGGGGCTTGAGGTAGTCGTCCGGGTTGGCGACGCGGTTGCGGGCGTCGGCCGCCGCCTCGGTCAGGCAGGTTGCGGCGTGGGCGAGCTGGCCCTCGCGCAGGTAGGGCAGCTTGATGGTTACGAGCTCGTAGCCGCCCAAGGAAGAGCTGCTGCAGAGCGTCTCGATGGCGCGATTGAAAGTGGTGCGCACGTCCGCGTCGGCGAGGGCGATCCATTCGGGGCAGAGGCCGAGGTATCTCTTGGCCGTGGGCGAGGGGGGGATGGACGGGGCGAGAGAGGATTGCGCTGGGTCCGACGGGTTGGGTTGGGCCATGATCCGGTAGGCAATGGTCAGGTCGGATGGGTTAGAGCACATGGGGCCAACGACGCACATGGATGAGTTGCGGCTGACGACCCGGTTGTGGGTGGGCTTGAGGCCGTAGACGCCGCAGAAGGCTGGCGGGATGCGCATGCTGCCGCCTGTGTTTGGGTTGAGTTGGTGAGTTCGGGTGCTTTTTGATGTAATAGAGCCAAGGCAGTAGAAATGGCCAACTTACCGGCATCAGTACCAATAGCGATGGGCAGAAGACCGGCGCTCAGGGCAGATCCAGCACCAGATGACGAGCCTCCAGGGAAGTACTGGGTGTTGTACCAGTTCGTAGCCGTTCCCGTAGCAGGGTTGCAACCCGTCGTGTCTGCGTCGTTATCATCAGCACTTCTAACCCTTCTTTTTCTCGCTCTTCACTTCAAACAAGCGAGTCCACTCATGCACTCACCCATTCCAATCTCATGCTGATTCATCTTCCCCACCATGATCGCCCCGGCCTCTCTCAACTTCTTCGCCGGCCACACCGTCTCCGTCGCTGGCTTCTTGAAATACTCAAACCTCTCATCAACCTTCATGCCCATGGTCGACACATATCCCTCCACCTCGGTATCATCTTTCACACCAAACGGCACGCCATCTAAGATGCCCAACGGCCTGCCGGCTTGCCAACGCTCCGTCGAGGCCTTGGCCTCGGCCAACACCTCGTCCACTTTGGACTGGATGAAGGCCACGGCGTACTTGGACTGCTGCTGCTTGGGCTTGATGTCGCGCCGGATCAAAGGGAGGAGCGCGTCGATGACCTGTAGCGGTGTGAGCTGCCCAGAGGCGTAGGCGGCGTGGTAGTCGGCTATGGAGGTGAAGCGGCCCGGGACGGTGGGGGGTTGAGGGGTGGTTAGGGAGAGGTCGAAGGGTAGGATTGGCTGGGTGGAGATTGAGGAAGAAGAAGAAGAAGAAGATATGGGGATGACGTTGGGCTTTGTGACTGCGTTAGCCTTGATACTTGAGACACAAGAGCGACGAGGGAGATTAAGAAAGGTGAAGCGGTCAGAAACTCACTTGCGCCCTCCATTGTTCACCATTCAGTTCCAACATATACTTGGCCTGGCCGAATTTGGCATTACTCCACATGAACTTTTGAAGCCATTGCGAGTTGGAAATGCTGGGGAATGAGTTGATGTGTTAGTGAGCACATGCTTGCGTCCGAGACCATCCACGAAAGAAGTACTGACAGCATCGAGGCAGCTACCAACGACAGTCCGCGCATGGGAGGATTGTGGTCCACCTCCGGCTGGAACTCCAAGGCATGAGCCGGAGCCTCCTTGGCTCCCGGGTGATTAAGAAATTTCTTAATTGAAGCCATCGTGAGATTCGAGATGGTCACTATGATTGGCGCTGCTTGGAGTTTGGAAGGGCGCTGGTGGGTGGTCGTGTCTGCACGGGGCAACGATACTGAACTAGGAACTGAGATGGGATGAACCTGTCTCGTTCACGTCGTCATCGATCAACAAGTCCAGGTGTCTGTGTATTCAGTAATCGAGATAGGGGTAAAAGATTTAGAATCACCTTCCCCAACCCAAGTAAAAAAAAAAAAAAAAAAAAAAGATGTCTCGGTCACAAAGTCTTACAAGTACCGTTGTCAGCTTTGTCGATACTACCAACGGCGGGCCCATATTTTCGTCCATTGAGGGAGGCTTCGTGACACGATTGGTTTGTACACAGTTCAAATTTGCTGAGGTGCAGCTACCAGATGCTAACAGTGGAGAGGTTGCGATAAACATAAAGTCACCTGCGTATGGTGGAGATAACGCTACTCCAAAGTTCCAGAATACTTGGCACCTGTTAGGAGATAATTTGACATACCATTGAGTGAGGTGGTAGCTTCCCCTTGTGAACAACGAACGTTGCTGCCGCATTGGGGCGATGCCGAGGCTATAAATCCAAGCAGGCAATAGGCCCGCGGCTCGCTTTTAGGTTGTATCTGTTATTAGTGGTTAGAGGGACGCAAAGCATTTGATTCGGACCGACCAAGTAAACAGAAGGCTATTCAAAGTTACTTCGATATTGACGAGATATTCCAACGGGTTTCGATACTTCGGTCTCGATATCTGTGCCTATCTCCTCTGTATATCCATAATAGGCCGTCTAATAGTCGTAGCTTCTTGTATTCGACTCGGTTCAAGACTGAATTCGATGACGCGAGGTACCAGGAAGCGAGTGAACATTGATCCTGCATCGTAGGAGAGGCTCTCAAATCGAGTGGTGGTATCCCGCCGTAAGATCAATCAATGTAACGGACTGCGCAGCCGTTACAACCTACAAGCAATCGATAGCGCTTAACCACAAAGCAATGCGACTCTCCATCCGTACTTCATCCACTTACAACCCCAAACCTAGAACCAAGGAATGGGTTTTGGTTATCCTCCCAGCCCCTACTTCTAGACGATATCTTGATCATACACACTGAGATCACCGTTGGCAAGAAACAATAGTATGTATGTCTAACTTTTACTGTATTGTTTGAGTGTGTCTGTCCTTTGACTGAGTGCCAGTCGATACTTGAAAAGTATCCAGCTCTGAGAGCTGAGGATCTAGACTATCTGAGGAGCAGCTGATGCTCAATACCCTATCGCAATGCTCTAACTAAATATGCGTTGAAATCAAACTCTGAGACGTCCTGCTGTGCAGTACGATCCAGTCCATATTCGCCGTCCAATGCAAGATCCGTTCTATGCCCTATCCAGTGTCATAACAGGCGCTCCATCGAGGGCCTTCATCATAATGAGTGTAAGAAAAGTTTAAAAAAAAATAAAAAAAACCGCCACCGGATGCGAGAAAAAACTCCAGTGCATGTGTAAAAAAAAAATTACCAAAACGCCTGTCGCTGCTCACTTCCCTGTCCAAGCGGGAAGGGCTAGGGCACTAAGACCCGTTGATGCATGCTGATGAAAACAAATAACGCCCGCTACGCCTTCTTGTGCAGAAAAGAAGTTGCCAGCCCAGTGTATGTTGACGAACGAAAAAAAGGATCGCTTAATGTGATGCTGAGTGTTGATGATTTTCGTGACTCGTGCACGACTGATGGCGCCCATCATGAGGCGCTGGGTCCATTCAAATCGATGTTTGTGAATAGGTTTCGTTGTTGGGAGGGTAGGGTAAATCAGTCGGGTCCTTATTTAGCGACCACTCAATCGAAGAATCTTGGTCCTCAACCAAAGGATAAACTCTTGCCAGTAGTTCTGGGTCTTCCTCTTGGGTCCGCTAGACCGGCGGCGAGTCTGCTCGAACTTGACATGATCCACGGGGTTGGCGATGAAAGCCGGGGGAGCAGCCTGGTCAGCCGGTACGCTTTCGTACTTGCGGCTGGCGAAGCCAAGACCATGCTTCTCAGACATTTCGGGTTGCGAATTGTCGCCGCTCGTAGGGTTGGTAGCCGGGCCGATAGTGGAAGACCGATCCCAGAATGAGGAAGCAGTGACATCGCCCTTGGAGCGACTCGTCTTGGAAGAACCGCCGCTGCCGTGCTTGGTGAAGCTGAATCCCGAAGCGGTTCTGGTAGGGCCGGTAATCGTTGCGATACTAGTTGCGGTGGCCTTGCGGGTCATGGAGGGCCTTGGAAGATCGCTGAGGCTGCTCTTTCTCGCAGACTCCTTTTCGATGCGGCTCGCTTCCTTGGTGTCCTTGCGCTCGCGCTTCTTGATCAGTTCACGATCATATTTTTCCTGGTTGGCCCTCTCCTTCTCCTCAAACTTGCGGCGCGCATTGCGGATCTTCTCAAGACGGGCAGCAGAGTCGATCTCAGTGGAACGGCTGCGCAGGCGAGGGAAGCCCGAGGTGAGATCGAGCGAGGTGCGCAGGGGAGACATTGGGGTGCCAGTCGAGGATGTCGGAGACACAACCGTGGACTGCTGCTGGGTGGAGGAAGCAGCACCGCCCACAGTGCCAGTAGGGGAGTCGTTCTGGCCAAGCTGGTCGTCTGAGCGGCTGGTAGTAACAACGCCATGTGCGTCAGGGTGGGAAGAGATGGCCGTGGGGGTTGATCGGCCAGTGTTGATGCGGAGGGCCTTTGAGGCAGAGTTGGCGTCCGAGTAGGAATTGGCGCGAGAGCTGGCGATGGATGGCCTTTGGCGCAGAATGTTGGTGGTGTTGGACCTGACGGGAGGAGGAGGAGGAGGCGACTGCATAGGGTGACTTGTTGGTTGCGGCTGCGCTTGCTGTGAATCAGTGGCCGTCTCGTCTTCTGTCTCTGCAATGGTAGGCGAGTAACGACCGTTATCGAAAGAGGCGAGTGAAGGGGCATACGACAGCGGCGGGGTAGCTGTACGCGGCGTCTGCTGGAACGGATGGCAGAAAGCTCGGGAGCCACTGCCAGACGATGTTTGCGAAGCAGAGCGAGCGTGCTGGTACTTGACACGAACGCTGTTTCCAGTAGCACCCAGGTCGGCAACGCTGTCCTCGTCTGCCTTTGCGGCTACAACACCTCCAGCGTACCCAAAGCCGACATCCTTTGCGGACCTGTAGTTGACGCTATTCCTGTTGTTTCCGTTGTCGATGTCGAGTTGATCCACCGGCTGCTCATCCCATCCACGGTTCAAATCCAGCGAGTTCTTTGGCGAAGACGACAGCTTTTTCAGAATTGGCTTGACCACCTTCGCGCCTCGGGTCTTTGTGAGTTTGTTGGGGGCGGCGCCCGTGAGGGAGAAGGACGTCATGGTTACAGAGTGGGATAACCTGGAAGATTCCAAGTTGAGGGATCCTGAGGGGGACTAGCCGCGGAAGCCGGCGCGGGGCAGGGTGGGTATTATAAAAGTTGGGATGATATTGAAAGAAACTTGGGATCGAAGGAACCTTTGATGAAGGGTAGGAGGGGAAGATAAGATCGCAACCGGCCACCGAAGTTCCTGTCCAACCACCGTAGCTTCCGACGACGATGGCGTCTTGGAGGGGGGGGGGGGACCGGCGGCGATGGAAATATAAACGAGAAATTGGCCCTTGTTTGGGACCACTTGCAATTTGGGACCCAGTGAGCGTCCCCAGCGGTGCGGTGGACGCGGTGGACAGAACCTAGTCCGCTTTGGAAGTCCGCTCTGGAAGCAGCACCCCCTTCGACAAGTGCCCTTCCCTTGTCTGGTGCAAAAAACCAGAGTCCCTGTCGGGTTTGTTCTCCCCGGGCCCTGTCTGGTGGAAAGCGAGTGGAAAGAGAGTGAAAGCGGAAAGGTTCGAAGCGCAAGTTATTGCCCGCCGCCCTGGTCCCTTGTCAGGCGCGCGTCAGGGGAGCCGCGAGCGGGGGGGGGGGGGGGGGGGGGGGGGAGCGTCTGATAAATTCCAGTTAAGCAAAGCCCGCAGTAAGCAGTCCTGGTCCTTAACCAGGCACTAGCATTCACGACGGGGCGGGAGACGAGACCGCCAGTTTGGATGCATCGGGACTCCGCAGACGCAGCAGTAGCGAGTGGTTAGCGAGAAAGGAACAGACGAGGAAGACCGCTTCCGCCTTTTCGAAGGTGGTATCTGTGGTATGAGATGCAGCACCAGACGCTCGATGGAAAAGGCGGAGGAGGGGTAACTCTTCGACCAATTCCACTTTGGATGGCGAGGAGGGGGATCGGTGACCAAGAGCTAGGGCTGCTCAGACTTTGTGTCGTGTGTAGTGTACAGTATCACCGCACGAGAAAGATCAGATGGTCGATACCGTCAAGATGTACTCTGTGTGTGGGCAGAGTGGTAGTAGCGGGCGGATCGGAGAGGTGCTTGAATAAGTAAAATGAAGAGTTTATGCAAGCCACAGCCCGAGTTCCAATGGCAATGCCCAGAGAAAACCCAGTTTTCTGTCGGTCTCGCTCTGCAATTTCATTTCGCCTGCGCAACTGAACTTGTGCACTGCAGTGGCTTCGACTCTCGCCGCACGGGCTGAAAAGGCCAAAGGAGATCTGCGCGCTCAAGTGACGAGATTGCCATCCATCTATTCTGGCTCCTTTTCCAATTGAGCCCAAGGTGGAATCTCACCATGGTGTATGCCGCACATCTCCATGTACATAACTTAGTTAGCTAGGTAGGTAGTACGTACACTAACTACACTAGAGCTAACGATGAACTGCAGCGCGCAACTCGCAGCCCATGCAGGACATCCGACTAGAAAGTGGACGGCTTGGACGGCGCCGCTCAATGGGGTCGCCCACTGACCAAGGCCGGCTTCTGATTGATTGATTCAGCCTCATTCCTCATTTCCAAAGCCCTTCTGTGCTGCCAGTAATGAAGCTGCAGCGTCGTGCTGCCAGTCACCGCACCAAAGCACCCGTCAACCCACCTGTCTGCGTGCGTGGTTCTCGCTCTGAGGCAGGCGGCTGTGGGGCGGGGAGAGGAGAGGAGAGATGGACTGGACCCTCTTCCCCAAGCTGCATTAGGTTGGGAAGAGTGGAGACGCACGCTCAAGTGTTAGCCGTGGGCGGGCCGCACAAGCCAAACTCTTAACAAAAGACCTTGACCGCCTTCAGACCGCCTTCGAGCTCGCTGCTGCACCAGCTGCACACTGCTTGCAGACCGTAGAAAACTCTGCGAGTCTGGTCGAACCACCGGCCAATCAATACTACATGATCTTGACGGCGTTCCGGCCGCTTGTTGGTTCTGGCTTCCGGGCCGTCGCCGCCCGGACGGAATGCGGGTCTACGGTTTGGAGAAGAGACACCGACTCTCACACCCCGAGGCCTGGAACCTGAGAGCTCACATATCAATCAGAACACTGCTCAGACCACGCTATCTGGCCTGACCAACGGGCAACCATCATATCATGCCTATCCATGTCCCATTTTGCAGGACGAGGCCATGGATCGCAGTGGGAGTTGCACCCGGCATCACCGTCGTCCATGTAGGCCCAGGTGTGCAGGCATTGGTTATAGTGTTTCAGTATTCCTTATCACGTTTCACCCAACATGAATTCTCACGGCAAAAATAAAAAAGACATCATAAACAACAAACAATCATGGCAACCATGACAGCGATCTATGGTGGGGATTCAGGACGCACAGAGCACATGTTGGTTTGTGATCACTGGTCCCCTTTCCCTCTTCAGCCAGAGTCCACTCTTTTAATGGCTCGGCCGGCAAACATGCTTCAGCCATATTGGTTCCTCCAAACCACTCAAGCTCTCACATAATTTTCAACCCAAAGACAAAAGCACCAGCAACCCGGACCATACTACCGGGCTTTCTGCTGGTCCGTGGTTCCATTCCATGGCCCAGACGCTCAGTAGCGTCCATGATAGCGCGCAACCACCGCTGCGAGAAGTGGGAACTGAACTCACCTACACTGGAGCAGACCGGCAAGTCCTCAGCAACCCCGTTGGTGCTCTTCTAACCGAATCCCGCCCGGTACTGTTCCGCGGCGCCGAGGGGCAAAAGGTGAGCATGGGATGCTTGAGGAGCGGTGACCAACACCACCAAAAACAATACAGAAACCCGTGGATCGTAAACGGCCGGAGAAACTCGAGAGCGATCTATAAGTGGCGGACTTCCAGCTTGAAATGTAAAAGACTGCATCGACGATGCAACTCCCAGTTGCTACTTGGTAGGCTTTGACCTCGAAACTACGGTATGTATAGTGGCAAGTGACTTGCATAGGGTACAGGTTCTCTTCCTCACATGTTCAAAGGACGGCAGCGAAACAAGCGGTCCGCGAGCAAGAGGAGCTACCGGAGTCCGCAATTCAGATGCTCCCCCCCTTTTGATTGATTGACTTGTTGCTTCACAGCCTCAATGGGTTATATGAAGTGTATCGTTTCCCTGGTATCCGGGAGCTCGGGTCTCTCTATTTCCGCCTTGCTCTTATCTGAGTCGGGACAAGTCAAAATCTCATGATAGGGGATCTGTCGACCGAGCGGCGACCGCGAACTGCCAGGGCTACAGAAGATGGATTCACCAACGGATATTCAGGAACGGGCAGAGTGGGAGAGCTTCCAGAAACAGGGGTTTATCGCACCCCACCAACTCAAATGAGTTTGGGTCCTTGACTCCGGAACCTACCAGCCGCCTACGAACCTCTTCCCAGACGAAAGTCAGAGTCGGTCGAATGCTTCGCACATCCAGCAAACACCACACGGTCTCAACAGCATGCGCAGCACACCAAGGAACCACAGAGCCAACCTCCAAAGCCACAGCACCTTCCCAAACCGGCTCAAGGCGCCCTCGCTCACCAACCACAAGTCTTGATTATCTATCTCCACTGTCAGGCTTCAACTAGTCCAGTTGAACCACTCAGAGGGTGGCTTGCCAGGGGGGGGGTCCTCGAGGGGGTCATCCACTCACCGACCTGTTGACATGCAGTTCATGAGATGGCCTGCAGTGTCGCTCTCCCAGTTGCTACACTACACTGCAACTGCGCAAATCCCGCGTCGTTGTCGGTCGGGGAGGAGGTCGGGGTCGGTTAGTCGGCCGGGTTACAGTCCCCGGGGCTCTTTCTGCGGATCTGCGCACAGAACGCTCTGCGGTTCGTGTCGTTTGGGCCAGTCCTCTGATTCGCCCGGCCCTTCCCTTCTCTTTTGCTTCTTTTCCTTCCAAGGCCCACACTTCCTCCACAGGTCAAGGGTCAGACCGACTTCTGGGAGTCGTGCACGGGTTCGCTTCCCGTTAGCTTTGGTGGTGGCTCTCAAGGTTCTCGGTTCGGCCGACTGAGAAGCTGCTGACTGAGAAATCACCGCTTTTGATGGCGATGAGCAACGAGAAACACTACACGTGCATGCACACAAGGTACGCAAACCTCCACAAAGGTCTACCGAGTTGAACAGGGATGAGGAGGATCTGTTACCGAGAGTCACTCTTTGTGGAATTGTAGCTCTAGTGTAGCGCTTGAAAAATGCCTCGTTGTGTTTTGTGACTATTCACGGCTCGCTTGAAGCACAAGCGAGAGCGAACCCGTGGGTTGTTGATGAGGACGGGCGGAGCAACTGGTGGATGCAGTAATTAAACGCAACCCGGGCGACCTGATGCGGTGTGGATCCACATCCGTCAACTCTCCCAGGGAGGCACCTCAGCTACAGACCTACAGTACCTAGCTCTCTGGTTGTCGCAAATCATGGTGTACACTTGTAAGTATGTAGCGGTGCACGGTCGCGCCACCACGCGATGAACATGAATTTCCACAGCTCCAGAATTTCATTCGCAGAGGGGTCGTCGAAAAATGCCCAAAACTCATTTCATTTACCAAGCGGAAATCCCATTCCATGGACTTTGGCAGCTCGGGTATGGATGCTCAAGCTGTTGTTGCCATGTGCCCTTTGTCCCCAGATTCGATGCTCTGTGATGTACGCTTGGTTGTGTTGTGAGCATGTGCCGTGTCTGCCGCTCTGATCAGGTCACGGGATCGAGATTCAGTGGATTTTGGCCAAGCGCTCCGAGCTGCCGGGACTTCAAATCATTCTGTTAGTAAGCCAGTGTCTTGTCCGAGCTTGGGATGGCAGGTGATACTGAGAGACAGGCAAAATTGGCGTAGCCTTAACCAATGTCTAACAGCAGCCGAATATAACTACCTTTGACCTAACACCAACACTACATTCCATCTAATTGGGATCGACCTCCTCCTCCTCCTCCTCTATACGTCAGAGGCGCCCTATTTACACTTCACGTTCAAAGTTGATGTTTTGGCGTCAATAGGAACCGAACAAGTTCTTGGGATTTCAAGCCAGTCGCGCAAACGTTCACGTCACCGTTTGACACCAGGGCACTACTTCCCGTCAGGTTACAGCTCTGTAGGTGACCGACTTGGTCAACGGCCCGCATCAAGTCGAGGCCAATCCAGCATGTTTGACATTACCTAACTCAGCTGCACAGAGGAGAACACCGAGGTAGTTGAGAAGGGTAGGCAAACACTGACAAGAACATAGCAGCAGTACCCATCCCGTAAATCTAGTAACTTGGTTTATCTGAAACCGAGGGCTACGTGCCTGATCCGAAGCCGATGAAGAAATGCTCATTGATGATGTTTGCTGAGGTTGTACTAGACGACATGAAGCAGCAACTCATGACAATCACCCCTTTCACTTGAAACCACCTAAATTCAAGCCTGATGTGGTTATCGGAAGCAAGTTGATGTTTGTTACAAGTAGCTAAACTTTTTCGCTCCCTTTCGTTCTTCTTTGCTTGTTTTGTCCGAGTGTACCTACGCATTCAACGGAGTCGTTCCCCCATTCAGACGAGTGTTACCAAAATTCGCGTCTCGGTTAGGCTTTGGTCAACGGACACACGTGGCAACGTCTGGACATAGTTTGATCAAAACCCGAATCACATCCGACCCTGTGAACGTATCTGCTGTGGTCAGGGCTGACGGCAATCTAAAGGCTCTAGATCAACAGCGTCAACGTTCGCGAGTGTCAAAAGCCAATGCGAGAGCTAATAACATCTCAAAAACGATTATTTTCCTGTTACTCTTCAACCGTTGGATTGCAGAAAACAGGGCGGTCATTGACTGCCTGTACCTAGATTCTAGCGATGACCGTACAGCACCGTGTAGTACGTGGTTTGTTGTTTTGTGTTGGTGTCCATTGGATTGAAAAGCCCAGAGGCGTGAGGCGACAAGGTGGTTGACCGAATAAGAAGGGACGTGATACAAGCAACATACCTCGTTAGACTCGCAGGTACCTCTAGTGAGTGATCTTGCATAGAAGCAGCCAGGGAGGACCTGTCAGCTACCTCTACAGAGCGCAAAGTAACCGACACCACTTTCCATACCACGGAAGAAGTCTTGTTGTCGAGGGACGGTGTGGGAAAGGCTCATGATAAGTTGATATCATTCCATCGCGCACATCCTATGGTTCTTTTGTAAGCAACCAGAGGTTCAACCGGCCAGAGATACTACGGGACACAAGATTCCATTGGACTATATCCAAAAAAAAAAAGAAAAAAAAAAGAAAAAAAAGAGAAAGAAAGAAAGAAAGCTTCTGCGTGATTTGTATGCTGGTCTTCACTGTTTTAGCCACCTCTGCCATCAACTGAAGGAAACTAGAACTACTTTATACGCCTAAGAACATCTTTGCAGATGACACATGTAGTGGTCGGCTCCGGTAGCGCTCACTATTTCACTCGCTCTGTTGATCTGACTTTTGATTAGGTATATGGATGGGACTTGGACTATTCCGTCCTTCATCCTCCGTTGCTTCATATCTCGAACCAGCAGGATTAGATCCAGGCCCTATGGTAATGGGGGGTCAGGAAAAACGATTCCAATGTGATCAGTAACCTAGGATCTCTCTCCTGTTCGCATTTTGGATAGAGGAATGACCCTTAACTGCCTTCCATCAACTGTGTTCCTACCAATGTCTATCATTAGATGAGGAAATACTAATCAAGATGGGTTTCTTGATTTTTTACTTTCTTTTATTTTCCCCAGGATGCTGTGCGACGATCAGACGTTCTCTGGATATGGACTTTTTTTTAAGTGCGGATCAAGCAAATAGATCAAGATATTGCCTAGCCAGTCCACCGATATATACAAACGAGACACGTAAACGGTATTTAGGACTGAGTAATGACTTCTTGAAGCACTGTAAAGACAGAACCGCATTGATCATTGTACCGTCATTCTCCCAAGTATATGATGCCGTTGAACTTGATGGTCGGGGAGAAAATAACAACCAACACCTTCGGACAGGTCTTGAAGGTAGTCACGTCTCCGACCTTCAAAGGACACTCTCTAGTACTCTCCTAAATTACATCTACAGCTGTCTGAGTAAAAGTGCTGACTGTTCTCGCCCCGTCAGGTTCAAAACTGTGTTTACATGGATGGAAACAATCTATCCCTATAGTACCTAGTATTTTCGGATTTTAGTCCAGATCTATCAGAGTGTCGTTCAAGAGATCCACATTGACTGATCAAAAACAAAAAAAAAAAAAAAAAAAAAAAAAAAAAAAAAAAAACAAGATTTCAAGTGAGTATCTGAAACAACTGATATGTGAGTACTACCTGACTATATCGCTTAATTACTACCTTCTAGGAATATATGGCATCTTCGTCACAATCAACCACACCTTCCATCGGGCACCTACTTCTCCCGATATTGAGCTAGAGGACAACAAGCACCATCGAACGAGATCTGGACCACCAGCGCTCGTCCCGTCTGCTCTTGATAAGCGACCAACCCAGGCTCAGTTGGTAGAACCTTCCTAGCCCAACTGGTCCCATTGAGGGTACTGCACTGCACCTTCAGCGACAGAGACACTCTTCTTTTGAAGATTAGTCAACACTTGTGGGAAGACGATGGACCTTTGGCTACAGTGGACCATATGAGCGTTTCTCACTTACCTCTACCAAGAGACCTCGGTTTGCTTCAATATTTATTTCTTCGTAGCGTCATCCCCGTCTCACTGGACAGTTATTTACTTGCAACACTCGCGTAGGTAGGTAAGTATCGGAAAGAAATGCCAACTTCAGTAGCCTGAGAGTGTTAGTCTGCTTCGTTCTTGCAATGCAGTGCACCCATTGTCCCGCCAGTGTTGTTCGCTTATCTGCTTCTGATCGAGTTGTCTCCGTACCTACCTCTAGTGACCTCTACACTAGGTACACCACTTCATCATGTCCAGAGACCGATAGTATGCAAGCACGACGGATGTCTCTCAACTGAGCGTGCCTTCCCAAACTCGTTTCTCTTTTCTACGTACGGCCAGGCAGGTAAGAACGACTTTCGTACGTGAGACGTTCCCTTGCTCAAACTGAACTACACGCATAGTAAGTAAGTGTAGGGGTAAGTACTACTGTATTGGGCAGTTGCTCGTGACGGAGCTGCCACTTCCGTGAGTGGTCACGGGTCACGGTGATCGGAGCGGCCACCAAGCAACTGCCTTTTTGCGTGCAAGTTCTTCTCGATTGACTCTCGCCCGCCCAAGTTGCTCGGTTGTCGCTGCAGTCAACAAAGATTGCAGTGTTGAGAGGCAGTGGCGTAATGACAAGTACCTTACGACGCTGGGTGGCTGGATGTCAAGACCTCTGTTAGTGAGTGCCATCCTTAACTATGGTAGATTCGATCGCTCTACTACCCCTTCGAACACCCGATATTCCAAAGACTGAAAAACAAACTCGTAATATTAGTAACCGACTGTTATGGACTTTCGGTTTTGGTTGATCAACTAGGTAGGTAATCAATGCGGTTGAACCACTGCACACTAATGATGAATTTTCAAGCCCAAGCAGTCGGGAATAGATTATCAAAATAAGTGGTCTGGAGGTAGACGTCGTCTCTAAGATGACGATTCCGAAACTACCTACCTACCTTCCTTCTTACTGATACTTGGCATCCACACATCTGTGCAGAGGCATTCGCGAAGCGCAAGATGGGAGTAGTACCATCCATGTCAGCTACTTAAGGTAGAGAGGTAAGCAAGAGAATCACTCCGTACATCCGAGAACCACCAGGCTGAGCTTGGCGATATGATGTAGGGCTGATCTATGTGTCGCCGCACATGCCATTATCCATCCTTACCTGACAATTGTGAGCTCTCCATTTGCTCATGTACCTTATCCAGTGCTCCCTGCCATTTCATATTCAACGCTCTGCGGCGGATAGAGAGGAAATGTGTCAAAGTGTTAGAGTCTCCAAAACACTCCAAGTACAAGGAATATGAAGATTGAGCTACTACTGTATTTGACATCAATGGCTGGGTGACTTGGCTCTACTCTGAAATGTTTCTTCACGCACTGCATCTTCAATCAGGCTCTTGTCAGTAAGTCCTCAGTAGTACACTACTGCACGGGCAGTAAGCAGCAGCTACCTACTCACATTAACATGACTTACCGATACCTACTTAAGTCAGAGGATCAACACAACACTTTACATCGCACATCGCTACCCAAAAGAACCCTGAAAGAGGCAATCGGCCTCCCGGCTCCCTGCGGAGAGACTGTAAAATTCCGTCATGAACAGCAACGGAATCGACTACTGCGTCAATGTCAGCATCGATGGTAAAGAAGACCACGAAAACAGTGTCGTACGACAACTCCAACAAGTCACAAGCCAGCCACACTGTCACTGTGAAGTGTGCAAGCTTATGTTCGGGCTCGGACCAATCTAGACTCCTGGCGTAGCTTTCTCCGCGCGCCGATCCGTTTCCATTCACAGGACGACGTCGGGGGAGGGGTGTTGTTATACCAGCCTATGTATACTACCGCTTTGTATGAAGACAGACTAGTAGCAAAGCGTTTGAGAGATCCGTTTTGAGGGGCTTCTAGGTATATAGTGTACTGTGGCGTACTAAAACCAACGTTATCTCTTACTCGGCTCCGGTGATCAACGTTTTCCCCCTCCCCCCCCCCCACGCTGTTTCACTCCATCTTGACCCAGACAGAGCCTTCGGCAACCAGAGCCGCACGGGTGGACGACCCGGTTTGGTGCTGACCATCCGTCCTTGCCATGGCCAAAGTGCCGAGTCACTGGGTGATGATCATTTGAATGCGAAGCGCACTTCGCACCGTTGGCAAGTAGTTGTATCAACAGTGTAGTGCTAGTACTAGGTTAGTCTTGTGATTGCCGTCTGGTAAACCTTTGGGCATCAATCACTAGACTACCTAGTCCATCCCATATGGTTGGTTCTCAAAATCTCGCGACAAACACGCCTGCGAACATGGGCCAGGGCAGATTATTTTCCGTCATTAGATGTGGCCATTATTCAAGTCAACCACTTACTGCTTGTTCTTCTTCTTCTCTCCATTTATGATACCTTTTGTCTAATTCATGAGTGTATCTTGGTCGCTCGTTTCCAGCTGTAGTAGTAGTAGTAGAAGCCCCTTCACTAGGCCTAGGATGGATATGGAAGTTGAGCCATTGCCCAGACAAAAGCATGTGGACGCGCTCTACCTTTGCCCTCGAGAGAAGCATCTCTAAGCACTCGGTCCGTTCCGCAACCTACCTATCTGGTTGGCGAAGGGGTCTGGGTTAACCCCTTTATCCGCTCCACCGAATGGAAAGGCAGCAGGGGCTGCTGCTTGGTTGACGAGTCAGCATCGTGGATGTTACTCGCCATCGGGCCCAGGTGAGATATCCCAATCACCCCGCGATCCTACACTCTACATGCCATGATTTTCCAGTCCCTGTCAAGCCAACCTGTTACAGACCGACTACCAGCGAGGACAGCTAGCTCGTCAATGGCCCCAGCTTGGGGAAAGTCGGCACGCAGTGACTACTGTCCTGGCGCGGGGTGGACTATCCATCAAGCCATAGAAACCCCGCATATCCAACCAGCCAGCCAGTCCTTGACGCGGGATGCCTTCTCACGCCCATGTGCCTCTCTTTTTTAGCTGAGCCGTGACCCTTCAAGCGGCCCGAACTAGGCTCAAGCGATGTGTTATTGTCACCTAACTACCTCCCTCCTTCAAGACGGAATGATCCCGTTGCTCGAAGGTGGGCTAGACCATTGCGGCGGTGGGGTCTCGACACATCTTGGGGCTCCGACATGCGAAAATCCGAAACATAAGGAAGGGATAGTTGAGGGGTTGGGCTTTGCTGAGGGTGGCGATACTTTGCTTGTCGTATGGTTTTTATAAGCTCGACAGGGTTCAACGAGATGGGACGAGGATTAGGAGGGGAAGAAAAAAAAAGAGAAGAATGGAGGTAAGAATATCACTTGCAAATCCACTCTTGAGCCGGATCAACTCGACAGGGGGGGCGGGGTTGCTCCTAGGACCAAGAGGGAACTGCTGACTTCGAGAGGGATCCCCATCGGGCCAACCAATGGAGAGAAGCTCGCAGTTTTTGATGGTCAGTCCAAGATGACACGGGATGAAAGCAGGTCATTTTGCATCAGAGTTCAAATGAGGTCCATGTGATAACTGGGAAATCTTGGAGAGCAAGAGTTTGAACCTCGAAATGCCCCGGAATTCTTCGAGTGTCCTTGGGTCAATGTAGAATGGCGGGAGTGTTCCTTTCAATGGCAGGCAAACAAGTGACAACATTTTCAAGACAATCTTGGAGAGCGAGGGGCTGAATGGATGGCCAAGTTGGTAATGGAAGGATAGCGGCACATAGCCACTAGAATGGACTGATGGTATCATCGCCTTGCCATAGGAGGCCACCCATGGCTGAGAGCTGCAGTCCAGAGAGGGAAAGCCCTTTGGAGGTACCTGTATCCGATCATATGTGAGTCTGATGCTTACACTAAATATGGAGAAACAGGAAACCAAGTCTGCCTAAGAGAGGGAACAAGGGTAAATTCGTCACTTGAGCCTCGCTGAATAGGGATCTCGCCTCTCTCTGTAGACACCTCGTGCTATATGATGAGGACCAGCTGCTGGTGTGGATGGATTCCCAGCGGGGACAGGTCATCTTGCATTGGCGATTCGAGAAGAGCCCACCTCGGTACCTGGACAGTTTGAAACCATTCTATTCGATGAGTTGGCCAAGTGGTCCGCCAGAGGGCCTGTTGAAACGGCATGGCGAGTTGATGATTCGGGTATGGCTCGTTGACCGCCAGTCGTAGGATCCAATCAAAGGAGGATCTCGAGTACAGCTCCTGGCCAGCCTTTCAGCCGACGAGGCCAGACTAGAGGAGTTTCTGTGGGCTTGGAGGTTTCAAGGCTCTGCAGTGGTCCAGGCAGGACACAGCAATAAATTCCGACGGATCTTCCTAGATCCCGTTCCCATCAAAGGTGCAGACCAACATAGAACCTGACAACACCGACGCTGGACCACTGCGGCCTCTCTCAGCACTGAGTTCGAGACTGGACAAGTCATGAAACAAAATATGAACAGGCACGCGTTTGCGGTCCACTGACACAAGATAGTATGCAGTCGATGCTGTTCTTGCAGTGGGATGGAAGGACGTTTCAAGTCATTTTAGCGTATCCAATCTGTCATTGATTTGGGAGGAACTCGGGGCGCTACGTCGGATATTCACCGTCTTTCTCCCTTTTGTGGATGGAGCGTCGTGCTGTTTCTCGGTCTCAGCTACTCCAAGGAAGAGCGGACGACGCCGATTCTCATGCCGAGTGTATCGAAACAGCATCGAGGCCCTGAATGCGCATCATACAGATCGTCCGGGAGAGCGATAATGGTTCCGCGAGCCATGTCTTCCCGTCGACCTTTTCCTAGCAATCTCGCGGTTGCGCGCGTGGATTGGATTCTTGATTGCCAACTGAAGGCTGCCAAGTATGCCAAATACTCAGGCACGGGTAGTGCATCCATCCAATACTATCGTCTGCGGTCGAGTACCTTAGGTGATGCTAATGAAGATGGAAGTCACCCCCTGGCTACGTCCTCAACACGCATCCTAAAAAGGAACCACGCCAGTGCAAAACAGGCGATAGTGCAGGTCCATTACCCCTGACCTCCCGCTCCCAGCAGGGGCAACTGGTGGAAAGCTATGACCGCAGTGGAGCTTCCATTGCGTTGGCAGCAACTAGGGCATGTTGCGTGCATTCAAAAGTAAGCATCGTTGTCTCCAAACCTCTTAAGCTTCACCGCGCGGTAGGGTTTGCGAAAGGGTCCATTTGCCTACACTACATCCATTTCACACTTCCGGAATATCTATCACCATCATCCGACGTAAGCCCGGGCGCATGTTTGCTAGTGTGGAAGCTTGGAGACCACTGGAACAAGTGACCACTGACGGGATTGACGGCCACGTACAACAGAAGAATGTTCCTGCATGAAAGAACGAGCATCAGTTCCCTTGATTGTTCGTATCGCATGTCTTGAAAGCGACATGTTGATGATGTTGCAGTCACAACGCCAAGAAAGGGATCAGCGATATCTACCCTTAGGGATGACCATGGAGATCGGTTCCTAGTAGTGGTTTGTCAAGCAACGGTTCGTCGTCTCGCAAGAATGCTTCCAAACGGCACCACATCCCAGTGCTTTCTTTCTTAGGGTAGCAGGGCCATAAATCAACGTCGGCCATTTTCACAAGCCAAGAGAAAGTTGGAGAAAAACAACCTATCAGCCCGCAACAGATGGGTAGTTTTCCCCCTGGGAAGGGTGTGATGTGTGAGCAGGGAACAGCCACGTGCCAATTAGATCTAAGACATCGACGGTCGCGCCAGAGCTTCTTTCACATATGATGGATTGCGAATGCGAATGCCGTTGCCCATTCTGGGGCGCGTTAGGCAAATACGATTTCGATCCGGAAACTTGATGTTTGAGGACAGTCGGATGTTCGTCCCATTTCGGCATTTGACGATCCGGGCAGCTTTATGGTTTCGCTAATCATATGTATCACGGGGCAATCTGGAACTGCGTATTCAGAAATAATTAGCACAGGCATCAGAAAACATTTGTTGTCGTTGAGTCCCAAAGACCCGTGCTTGTATCGATAACCGAATGTATAACCCCGGTAATGGGTTATTGATAGGAGGCAGGTCACCGCGAGGCCACTGTGGATCGTCTGCTTCTATTCGTATCAATCGACACAACGATGGTAAAGTAATTTTAGTTCAGTTTGCCGATTCAGGCTAAATCTTTGTTTGCAATTTGATTACTGAAGGAGCTTGAACATGGAAAGGGACAGTATATGGCTAATTTTTGGTGACCAGTGTCCAGTGCATTGTTGGATCGGGGTGCGTGCATCGGGGTAAACGCTGCACGAGCTTCTCTTCGCTGACCGAATGTTGCCGGTGCATATCATACTTTCATTGGGTGCGTGTCATTTGTGAGCGAGCTCCATCCGAAGCTCTTTGACTTGTCCATCTTGTCTGCAACGGTGTCTTCATCCGGATCTGAAACAGCAGCTCGACGACGTTCGCCATGCTGGCGAAACACAGCTTCGTTCTGTAACCTGCCAAGCGTCCGCGTCGACGAATATCATGATGTTTTGCGTTTTCGGTGGCAAGGATGGACATTCCATTCCCGATCCAGATCGGACGGACCGGCTCGGCGCGGTACGGCCACCGCCACAGGGCTGCAGAGACGACAATAAGGGTCCCTGAGCTGACGGACTTCGGAGAGTTGCCGGCCTAGTCTTGGCAAATGGATTGCTCCACCGTCTGTCTCCGGGCATCGCTTATTATTCGCGAGAAAGTCGGTAATGTCCCGTTCCGATTTGACCAGCCGGCCGAGGCGCGGTTACGGAGCGCCGAAAGCAGATATTTTTCGGGCCTCTGCATCTTGTTCCAATAAGCCGAAAGAAGTGAACAAACAACCTCAAGATCTGATCATCTGCAGTCGGTATGTTTCGGGACAGGCCGAGACGGACACTCAGGCATCTCCATCCAAATACATTTCCGGTCGATACAAATGCTGGATTGGATAGTGTTCGTCGTCGTGACAATTGGCAAGAAGGCCCAAATCCTCCTGATACAGACCCGCTTCGTAGCGATAGATGCTTTCTGTGTAGCAGTCGACATTGCTCCTAACCATCTGTAGGCCGTGAAAGGGGAGGGAAACCGCCGCGCTGCCAACCCTGACCCGCCTCAGACGACGGCAGCCATTTCTCTCTCTTTTTTTTTTTTTTTTTTTTTTTTTTTTTTTTTTTTTTTTTTTTTTTTTTTTTTCCTCATTTGGGAAGATGGTGCCATGTAGCCTGCGGCGCGGCGGCAGGTGTGCGCATCGCACGTCAGCACGCCGGCAGCATGCTAAGTGAGCTGGTACCAATGTCGAGAGATAAAATTGACCAGCCGGATGCCGACAAACAGCCTGTTCGTCGGTGTCATACAGAATGCCCCATCCCGTTGCTGCAAGCACACGACACTCCGGAATCTATGACCGTCAGGGAATCGGCGAGTGGTTGGTAATTTGTACCTTGCTGCTGTGCTAGCATGGCATCGGCCTCCTCCCGGTTCTCGCCAGTTACGTGGAGCCCGATATGCATGAGACACGGAAATAGTATCGGCGAGCACAACCGGCCGCTTCACCATCATCACCGACGCGTGTCCCTTGAACAAAAAGGGTTGGATTATAACGAATCCCTGAACTCAACAGGGGGTCTTTGGGCCTTCTGTTAATTACCTTTTGTTCGAAGGTTGCAGAGTTACAGGTCAACTTTCAGTTCCGGAAGGAAGCCGGATGTACTGCGTAGTGATCTTGGCGTGGATGTCTATTTTCAGACATTCGAAACCTGCTTAGGCGTTTGTAACTGGCGCCCCTTTCATCGATGATATCCAGAAGACCAGATATCGAGAAATTGAAGTTTCGGCCGCTTTCCATGTTCGAAGAATTCGAACTATAAGTTGGCGTTGAGGGCTGTCGATTGTCAGACTTCGAGAGCTTCACAAATCCCACAACTCGGGCTCCGGCCCGAACATCCTTGGTTCCGTTGGTTGGCGAAAAACGGTGTTGTGTTCCGTACGGGAGGAAAGTGTTCTGTTGGTCCCCAGTCTGAGCGGGGATTACAAGTGCCATAGAAGTACTTCCATAGTATATGCTGTAATGAAACTGTCAAACTTTAGGCCTGTTTGGTGCGTGTCTTCCTCCTGCCCGCAGACAGAGTATTTGTGGTACCATACAATTGATGATACAGTCTCGGAAAGTGATCTGTGCCATTGAGAATCTTTCGTTGGCGGCCGGATCGTCCCAGCATTGGTTACTGAGGGCCGTAAAGTGAACTCGAGTTGTGCTGCACGGTGTGCCCTATCCCCATCCTCCACAATGTTTGTACCAGTAGATGGCCGCCAAGAGGGACGTGCCAGCGTCTGATAACGCTGTTCACGCTGCTTGTCATGTATGCAATCTCGATCGAAGGCCAAGTCGTGTCGTTATCGATCTTTCTTCTTCTTCGTAGAAGACAGTATTACGATCGTAATACTAGTGACAGTTGGTCGAGCTGGTGCCAGCCATTAATGATTCGATTGAAACCTCAGCGTTAATCCTGTCCATCTCAAACTGGATCATGGTAGCCGCGGAGGGGGGCACAGCTAGGTAGTCTGAAAAATGCAGTGTGCTCGTGGTTGGCGCGGGCGGCAGACTGGACTCTTGCCTTTGGCGTCATGAATTGAGGTCGCCTCCTATCATTACTGATATCTGACTCGACCACTTCGTCCATAGTTAGCCACGGGACTACAGCATGCCTTGAATAACGAACAGCAGGCATACCTCAACGGTTCGTAAATGCCCTTACAGCTCGATGTTGCGACTCGGCCAGCTTCTCCGTACGCAAACCGGCAGTCGAGCCAGGGTCGGGACCTTGCATCAAGAACCCTCCTAGCCATCATATGCCCCATAGGCATTGGACCAAAGGATTGACCATACCTTATTTTCCCTGCCCTCTTGCGCTTCATACTACATGACCCTTTCGCTTCGGCAGGCGCAGGACGGGAGGTTTCACCGAGTTCAACATGCAAAAGAAGTGCCACTCAGGGACGTAACACTCTATCCCATCTGTTTGTTCTTGGCGCAACCTGATGGGCAGGGAAAATGGTTAGCATGCATGCAACATCGCTGAACGACCTAGCAATGTGCTGCGAATGCAAGATAGGCGACTTTGCGGTTAGTTTTGCGGATTGTGTCATGCTCCAACAAGATGTACCTGCATGGGCCGGCAACATTCATCGCTTCCATCTGGCTTTTGACTTTGCTTTGCAATATGGAGGAACATTTGTGTCGTTGGAGGGATGAGGAAGCAGACGGTAAAAACCGGCACGGCGTTGAAATTTTAGGCACCATCGCTTCGTTCGTCTTGCTCTCCAACATACCGTCCGTGCGCAAGACTTTGGACAGAGGTTGGGCAAGCTGGTTGACGGTTGGTTGTGTCTCGGTGTGCGGTTGTAGTGTACCTGGGTACCACTCCACGATAGTCTTGGGACACTGGGGAAACCGTTATAAACAGGATCCTTGGAAGGTCGAGGCTTATGTCCGCCCGAGTTACCCTGGCTCGCCTAGCTGATGAGCCCGCACTTCTCGAAGGATAATCCTGGAACCGTGACATCGTCAGGACAAGCCACCTCGTTCTATTGCCGGGACCCTTTCTTTTGGGGTCTCCAGGATCCATGAACGCTGCAATACGCACCATGTTCCACGGAACGTTGGTGCAACCGTCAATTCCACCTGGGTTGGCTCGCCGGTTTCCGTCGTTCCAGTATGCGTTGGGATTCATGGTCCTATTCATCAAGCCGAAGCCGAAAGCTTTGTTGGAAGTTAGCATGATAGGTATTCTTCCATCTTGTTCTCGCTCCTCATCTTGAGGCTCGACCCGATCCGCCGTTCAGGGCCGATCTATTAGCGGTTTGGCGTAGTTCTTACGTAGCTAGTGGTTACAACCCCCGGCATAGCACGGAGCTACCCCGTCCTAATCAGCACGAGCCATGCGCGCCGAGAACGCTGTTTTACTGGGACACTGGCAATTACCGGCACACCCTGAGCTGGATCCACATTGCCGAAGCACCCTTAGGCTGTCCTTTTGCTGGCTCACTTTAATGTATATCACGGGCGAAATGCTGACGAAACGAGCATATCGAAGTGAACACCATGACCGTCAAGCAAAGCTCGCCGAAATTGTAAGAGAGGATATTTCTGTGAAGAAGTTGTAGTAAAGAAATAAGTGACGAGCTTTGAGGGCACCGTTCGGGTCGCGAGAAAATCGGTTGAGCATTGAGAACAGGTACACTGTGTGCGAAGCTAGATGGTGTGGAGAGTATCGGAGCGAATCGATCGTCGATGGAAGCCCATGATGGACCAATGCTTGGTCGGATGTGAGCCAAAATAGTATCTTGAGCACATCCAAGGCCGGAATGGATGGTTTCAGGATCTCCGCCGTCATCTGGGTTCTTTCACACACGGTTTCGTGAACAACGGACGGTTGCAGAATGTTGGACTGACGAATTTTCAGGCTGAGCCCTGTCGGTGAACAGTAAATCAGGAGTGTGTCGAGCTCGGTATGGCCCGAGCCGTGTTGCCGTGACACTTGTTCCGGAATCGGCTGAAGGGTCACCGCCAGGATTGGTATGTACACCGCAGTCAGGGGAGCACCTGGGTGGAGGGCCTACGTGTAGCAGGCTTACCCTGTGAATGCTGTGCTATCACAATCCAGTGTCGTCTATATTTTCTTGTACGGCCAAGTAGTAATCAGGTATTTGCCTGCTCGCTGACAGTGGTAGTGGACCACGAACACGACTCCGCATGTCTGCTCAAGCTATTTTAAAGCCTCGCCGTTGTTTCGTAAAGGCACCGGACAACAGCTGGGCTGTCAATGGCTCGTCACCAATTACATATGCTGCAGCTGGCCTTGCTGCTGGCCTCGTAGGGAATTCGCAGCTGTATTGTATAGCGAGGACCACGTCCACTGTCTATTCAAAGTCAGGTACCTACATGTTCACAGCAGGCTAGGGTGGCCTGGGGGTGGCCCCTGAACAGCAAACTGGACGCTGTCTGTGTCAAAGTCCACTCACCTCGCTTGCTGTAGGGCCTACCTTGTTAGGTCTTGCTCGACCGTAAGCCCTATTGCAAGGACCTCCATGTCTCTTCTATGCCCGGGGGGGAAATATGATTTCAGGCAGCATCATGAGAGCTGATTCGCGGACTGCAAGACGCGCACAGTGCAGCGCTATCGCGGAGGTCACTGGGGCTTGGGCTCAAGCCATCACGTTCTCGCTGTTGCCGGACAGCAGCTTGTGGTGCGAATGTTGAGATGGAAAAGACTAGATAGCAAAGATCAAAGAGTGGAAAGAATAGGGGATATATCATTGGCCCAGATGAGAGGACGTGCTCCAGCCATATCGGGCAAGACAGACACTCCAGACCGCAGAGTCCAGTTCACGGAGGGGACCTTTGAAGAGCGGACGAAGGCCCAAGACTGGACTGCTCCTGGTATGCGGATGGCGGGAGACGTTGTTGACATTTAGATTGAGGTGGTATTTGGTGGTAGGTGTGAGCGGCAGCCAATTCCACGCCTGGGGCGGGGATTGAGTTCTGACCTGACTTGCCACCAGGCTCGGCGCCTTCATCTTGCAGCATCGCCCGTTGCCGTTGGGGTCCTGGACGGGAAGTGTGGGTGGGTGTGTGGCCGTCCGTATCTCGATGGTTGCCGTCCATGACCGCGCAACCTGGAACCGCTGTTTGTGATGTCTGCATGTGAATGTCCAAGATGTCTTGCGACTGGCCAAATGGCAGAAAAATGTCGTAGGAAGTACTACCTAATGAACGCTTTCGGTGATGCAGAGAGGTGCAGTGCTAGGTACCTAGGTAGAGTGGCAGAACCGCGAAAATGGAAGTGGTGAGGGTTGTGCGAATGAGACCATTGTGCTTGCACAATCTACAATCTCTGAAGGCAGGCAGTGTGGTGGGTTCCGTTTCTCTTGTAGGTTAGTTCGTTGTGGTCAGTTTCAATCCAAGCCCGGTTTGAGTGTACTTAGTTCTACTGACGGAACTAAGTACCTCTATTTCATTACTTGACCTGCACTTCAGTTGGAGTGCTACACGCACGCCCCTCCTCCTACCGTTTTGAAATGGCCCGTGCCACCCCGACCTTGGCACTTACTCGAGATAGAGGGGCACAAAAAAATCGGGGGAGAAAATGAGTGAGAGACGCATTAATGAGCTCTCTAAACTCTCTTTCCCCGGGTTAAAGCATGGACAAGGCTACCTTTCCTTCTCTGGACCAGGCCGCTTGAGTTTGAAATTCGACGATCAATCACAGTGTCACGCTATGTACACAAAGGGTTTACCTGATAGTATGTAACGGAGCGCCTGGAGCTCTGCAATGAATACTTCATGACTGCGTGTTGTCCCGACTCGCAGGTTTGCAGTCTGTTACGCCGTCGACAACTCGCCGTTCTGGCCGCAGTTTCGTTCGAGTCCACCCATGCTAGTCCAGAATGGGAGACTGGCTGGGGAAGGAGTTAGGTAACGACTCCACCAAACCAAAAGTTTTAGACTTTTGAAGACCGAAGCAGCAGCGATGAGCAGAAACAGACAGATCAAAATGCTGGTCCTTCGATCCCTTTTTGTTGCACGCACGGAGTCATCTGTCAATGCAGCGTTCTGTGTTGCAACCGACTCTGAGAGAAATTCCACTCTGGGTCGCCATTTTTGCAGCGTACTAACCCTCCCTCCCACTCACAACCATGGATGCGTCCAATCTGTGCCGCCGCAATTCGCACACTCTCGACAGACACAACGCAAGCCAGTGTGTACTTGGTCGAGCTACTGCTCTGCACTGCAGGTACCTACAACACTAGGTCCAGTACAGCAAAGAGTATCCATCTTCCTATTCCACTCTCTTTCCCTGGCCCTGTCCACCCGTGGGTCTTTTTGGCTCTTGCCCTGTCAGTTTTCCTCCGACTCGGCTACTACTACCTTCCGATTCTTCTCTCTTTCCACTTTCCCTCAATATGCAAATTCATTGTCGAAACTTCCTTGTCTCTCTCTCTGGCTATTCCCACCTCTTTTGCGCTGGCACCATGGTCGTATCGGCCACTTGCAGTGCCCCCTCATCATTCGTCCAACATGCCCCAACTTATCCATTGCCTATTTCCACTCTTGTCTTCCTCCCCATGCCGCGGTTCTGGGGGTCCGTGAGTCTAGACTGAAGTCACATCCAATTCATCCCATCCACCACCCCATGTTCGTGCTGTGCATGATGGAACCGTCGACCTCTTAGATGGAGTCGAGAGCTGCATCCCTCTGGGTCTGCTCGAGACCGAGTCTCCAACGCGCGTCGTTGCCGATTCCCCTCTAGCTCCCGTCTCCCGTCTCCCGTTGTGGGATGTGTCCTATCTTGTCTCCTTTCGTCTTCTGCAGCTTCGTTGTTTGTCTCTTCTTATATATCTCTGGTCCCCGTCCCCCCCTCCTCCACGTCTGGACCCCGACCTTCTGAACTTCTCTTACAGTTCTAGTCTACTTCTTTCTTCTCATTGTCTTGGACAGACCATTTGGTTTCGTCAATGACCTTGCTGCTTTAGCCTCCTCCATCTTCCCATCATCAAACGCTTAGTTTAGGGGTCCTCCTGGAAGTCAAGCATTGAGTTGTCTGTCTTAACGAGCTATCCCCCCTTCTCAACGTTTGTTGTCGTTCGCTATCCCACCCACCCTTCGCTCGAGAACGGCAAACCTCTATCCCCCGGTGGTGACGAGTTCGCCCTATCCAAACCCCCGACAAGTTCGACCTGTTGACCTTTCGACCGGGAAACCAAGCTTGCCGGCAACCTGTCCCGGAGGACTGGAAAGAATCAGAGAAACCTCCTAGCTCCAACCTACATTTTCACCCATCGTCCCCTTTTCCAATTCAGCAACTCCCGCCTTCGGTCTTGCTTTTTCTTCGGATCCTTCGTTCTAGTGTCATATTTCGGACGTCAACAACAGATTGTTCACTTGTCCGCTCCCATCTGTTCTGGACATCTCTTCCCGATTACACAGGCTGTGCTATCTTCGGGCTGGGTTCCTTGAGTAGAGCAGATCCAGTGCGCGTTTGGTTTATCCCTTATCGGGCATTGATTTTTCAGCATGGCTGAGTTAATGGGTTTTATAATACCAAACTTGGACTTTATATGGTCTGCCAAATTCTGGTTTTATTTCCATATTGTTATATGGTATGCTTGACTTGTGCAATTCCAATCCCACCCAAACCTACGAGCTAACCGCTTCACTCAGGCTTCATCGCTATGTGCGTCTTCTAGTCCACTGTGTCAGCCACTGGACCTACAAGTCCGTGCAGCCGAAAAAGGATCCCAAGTTCACCTCGGCAGATGTCACTGTCGTTATTCCCACAATCCACAATCAATTCGAGGAACTGCGGACCTCGCTTGAAAGCATCCTAGCATGCAAGCCCGCCAAGCTCATACTCGTAACCACGTGGAACAAGTATGAAGCGCTCACAGCAATGGCGGCCACGCTGAGGAAGCCGGCGTGCGACCACCCCATAAAAATCGAAGTCCTTCATGTGGACAAGGCAAACAAAAGACTGCAGGTGTGCAAGGCGTTGGAGGATAACCATGTCGAAACCGAAATAACGGTCATGGCTGACGATGATGTCGAGTGGCCATCGACACTGATGCCGTGGCTCCTTGCCCCATTTGAGGACGATCAAATCGGCGGAGTCGGTACCTGCCAGCGGGTGAAGCGCATCGATGGCGACCTCACAACCCGCATCTTCAACTGGCTTGGGGCGGCGTATATTGAGCGCCGCAACTTTGAGATATCAGCCACCCACAACATCGACGGCGGTACTTCTTGCATGTCTGGCCGTACCGGTGCCTACCGCTCGAGGATTCTCAAGGGCTATCCGTTCCTTAGTGGCTTCAAGAGCGAGAAATGGGGCAAGTACATCCTCAACGCTGATGACGACAACTATGTTACTCGCTGGTTGGTCGCGCACCAGTGGAAGACCTGGATCCAGTATGAGCCCGAGTGTGAGATCGAGACGACGTTGGAAACCAGCGTCAAGTTCCTGTATCAGTGTTCCCGCTGGGCGAGAAGCAACTGGAGAAGCAACTGGACCAGTCTTGTGCACGAGAGACACGTGCTTACGTGAGTTGAGCCGCTCCCAACCGAACCCTAGCAATACCCTTTTAGGTCACTGTGCACGGCACGACTGTGTTGTGCGCACCACCACTTTTATTACCCCTGCCCCCATTCTCGACCTTGTTCCCCACCTGCAATAGGCGCCCGTATCCACCCATAATCCCTGTTCCTCCTCGTTAACACTCTTCAATAAACAGTCAACAACCATGGTGCACTTACGCTCTCCACATCGCAACTTTTACGTCCTTGGCCTTTGTTGTCGACCCGCTCCTGCTCTGTTCATGCTGGTGGGCCACCGAGGGCTGGGATGTCAACGACCGGTACACTCTTTTGGCGGCTGAGATCGTGTTCATGTTTGGCTTCACCAAGGTCGTCAAGCTGGTTGGACTCTTCCGCAAGAACCCACGAGACCTTATCTATTTGCCTGTTTCGATTCTCTTTGGATATTTCCATGGCCTCATCAAATTATACGCTCTTTTTACACTTAAACATGTAAGTCATTCCGAAATGTCGGCATACATAAGCGACAGACAAAACTAACTGAAGACGCCTCACAGACTTCATGGGGAAGCCGCGCCGATGGTGATGAGCACAATACGTTCCGTCTGCAAGAGAAGCCTCCTCGCAGTCAGACCATGTTGACACCATCCGGACCAGGCTTGGATGACTTATCTGAGAAGCCTTTAAGAGGCTCTCGAAAGACCGGCGGTGTCACGCAGAGTCGACGCCTGACTACCACCGGCACCGCAGTCTCGCACAACACCTGTGAGCACACCGACGGCGGAACTGCGGCTGTACCCACGGACCTTCCACCCCCATCTCTGCAAGGTTAACGGTATTGGCTTGCTGCTGCTTCCAATGCTGCACCTGTGCGTATGGCTAAGAGCAACAGCAGCCGCCGATTCAGGCGGTAGACCATTGGGGGGCTTGGTCCGGGCAGCAATTGAGTCGCCTGGCAGATTTATGCAGAATACGAATTCAATGACTGAATGACGAGAATGAATATCGTGTTTTCTCTGTGAAGCCGTCGGTGGAGGGGCAGGGTGGAGGTTGTGGAGGGCAATGCTTCTGGCAGAACAAGATGCATTGGTCAGTCCCTGTCCATCGGTTTCAGAGTTTATTGCTGGCGCTTTTTAAAACCTGGAATACGGTTATACACAAAAGCGTTTGGGTTTGCTGGGAGCTTTTGACTCCCTTCTCGGTTTCTGTTTGGCAGGCATGCGGAGGCGGGGACTGGTTGGGAATATGGGCGACCAGAACTCACAGCATTCGGTGAGACGGTTCTGGGAATGAGTGTGCATGTTATTTTGGCTTTCTTGTTTTTCCCCATTTCATCTCTTTTACGTTCATTATGGGATATAGACGGACACCCTGGGAGGGGTCGCTTGTTTTTGGTTCATCTCGTCTACGCCTCGACACAATGAGGTTAGACGAGGAAGTGTGTTTTGCAGGATTCATAATAATTTTCTGAGCTCTCGAGAGTTGAGCGGCAGAGGCATGAGGAGATTGGGGTGTAGAACAGATTCCATGATTAGATTTGGATAGAACGACGGGGAAGCTCCCACAACAGCGATATCTGATTTTAACACAACCCGAGACATCACCTCGATGGAAGCTATCTCCCCATCCATGCCACCGTACTTTATCCAGGTGAGGCGTCACAAAGCTGTGCCGATCACGAGCTGGGAGAAGTCGATTTGATGGCCAATCAAATGCTAGAAAGCTTCCTAATCGGGACATGAGATGAAATGCACGAAGTACCAGATACGGATACAAGGCCCAACCGACCACCACGTAGTAAAATACATGTCGTGTCGGTAGAAGACCGTTTGGACTGGGCTCGGAACCTGCTGGCCAGGGCTGGGCCTCATCATGTCACACAACAGGTCTACTGCAAGCCATCATGCTTCAAAGCAAAAGGAATAGGGGCGCTCAACCAACGGGGTGTGTTACATGGCATGTTTGACAGGGCTGCAAGGGGAAATGTCAACAAGCAGAGTGTCGAGATCACGCTCCATGAAAGCCATTCCCTTTTTGGCTGATGTTTTAGTCAAGCTTTGATTTTGATCAGTCGATTCCGAGCCTGATAAAGCGACTGTGTACGATTCCAAACGGTCTATGTGGAGTGATATACCATCGCTGGCTCTCATAGCCCCGGCCAAGACCTCCAAGCTTGGCATCAAACCACAACTGAAGTCCTCACCAAATGTTATCCTTTTGAGCCACGATAACGAGAGGCCAAAACCACCTTTTTCGAAGCGCTCATTTCACTTTTATACGCGATGGCCTCTCACCGGGCCCTTGGACCCCCGGAACTAGTGTATATAATCTAACACCTTACCCTAACCACTAATCTGGGTTGCCAGAGGTGACATGGACCTTGGCTCCACACAGGCCGTTTGGAATCGTACACAGTCACTTTATCCGGCTCGGTCGATTCAGGTGACGTGATGGTCGTGTAAGTAGGCTGGGGTATCCTGGCCACGTATCCGTTTCCAGGGATGGTCGTCAATGGTGCAAAACCCCTCATTATTATTAGTCTGTCTGCTGTAATGTTATGGCATAATCGAGTAGATATGATTGGTGGTGTAAACAGCATATGAATACTAGAATAAAGTGTTGGGTGTTGGAAATCAGCAATTGGGTCCAAGCTGGGATGGACCATCAATCCGGATCTCGAAGTTTGGAGAAATTAGTACCTAGGAAGAACGGCAAGTCAGACGGGCACACGATTTATACACTGCATGCGGATGTCCCCATCTTATCTGCTCTATGTAATCGCCCCGCTGGACCCGGAGTTCATCCAAGATCGTCCGGCTTTTGTTTAGTTCCCCTGCCCTGGCAAATCTTTTGCCTTTGGCCCTGGTCCCGTCCCCGTCCCCGGCCCTACCGTCCGCAGCCCCCCTCACCCCCGAAGGGTGCCAGGACCTCTTTATGTTTGGTCTAATCAAGACTGCCGGCAAGCTAGCCCAGCCCCTCCTCCTCCTCCCCCTTCTTTCTTTTTAGGTCCCTGTGTTTCCGGATGAAGTGACAAGAGTCCCTTGACTTGACATTTTTATGACTTGGGCACCGGCATCTTGCAGTGACATCCATTGCAGCGCAGCTACACGACATTTTAGTTACAACACCTGCGAGCAGGTGGGCGGGATCGGCTGCCCCGCAAAGAAGCAGAATTTAATTATCACGAGAACGGCTTGACAATCGGCATCAAGCAAGCCAGCCGAAAGCGGCAGGGCCATCTTGCGTTCATAGCCGCTGTGAAGCATGACGTGCATGTCCTTCCCGTCATGGGGCCTCGGCCGTAGCTTCGTTGATGGTGGCTTTCAGAAGAGTCTTCCAAACGAAGCCATGCCTACATAGTTACAAACCCAACGCGGACACTGATATTGACCTCCCATCTCTTGTATGATAATATTTGAAAGCAGGTGAACCTCACTGCACTGCTGAAGGATTTCAGTCAACAGAAATGGAACTGAATGGACAGACGTTGCAGTCTGTTCGGGCCGAGCTGCAGGCACTGCCTGCCTCTGCTGTCTGCTGTCTTCTGCCTGTTTTGTTCCATCCAAAATACAACCGAAGATAGGTAGGTACCTGTCTACACTACAGAGACAGCGAGTCCATACAGCGACGTAGGTACATACATCATGGCTACAGTACCTCGAGGCTGACGGCAAGTCCAGTCCGCGACCTCAAGTCTTGGCGTTGTTGACCTTGCAACTTTCCTTTCCTCACTCGTCCTTCTCCCACAATAGCATCGATTAATGAGACATGACCATTACACGCTTTTCAACTAAGCTTAGATACCTTTCCACTCGCAAAAGTCTCTTGGAGATAGCAAGGATCGGATGGGCAGGTACAGCATGTATGCTCAGTGGCGGGTGAAACGTTTTGCCTTGGATGCCTTGCCTTCCACTTCTCTGATCACCACTTGCAATTCGAGTTGCTTCAATTTCAATCAAGCCCACACAAGGACAAACCCCCCCCGGCACTACCTCGAGAAAAATCCTTTCCACCGAATCACCATGGCTGGTTCAAGCTTGCATCCGTACAGTGTTCCCCTTCTCCGTCCATATCTCGGCCATAGGGGTGTTGAAGATTGACCTCGCTAACCGTTTGCTCCTAGCAGGAACCTTCCTCCTTCCTATTCGGCTTTTCACCCCAACGCACTGTTTCGGCTGTTCGGTTACCGCTCCCAGATGTGAGCCTCCAGGCGACGTGTACACAGTAATCACAAAAACAAACTCGGCCCCCGCATGGCGCCTCCCCAGCCAACCCACGACAGCAACAAGCATCCGAGAAATGCGTACACTACAGCTCGAGCCTAGGTAGCTTTTCGGCAGCAAATATCATGATACTCGATCCAGACAACGTTCCTTTGCTGAGCACGAATACGTCGCCGAAGCTTGACCTTCGGTAGAGCTTGAAAATCGCCGTGCCTTGGCCTACCTGCCTGCCCAGTCAGGCTAAATGTGAGCGCTAGATCGCGTCAATAGGGCGTGGGGTGTTACATCGCCCCTAGAACAGCTAGATTATCCCGGCAAGTCCAGACACGGGGCATATCTTTCGCTAATGCGCTGTACATACAGTAAGTCTTTCTAGGTGACATTGGGTGTCGGAAACTAATAATGTCTCTGGGTACCCTTCCATTTCGGGGCCTTTGCCAAAATGTAGCCCTTTGCTGAGGATATTGGCTTCTCTAGGCCTCTTACGGACTTCAACGACGAACGAAGCCACTCAATCGCAAAGCTCGAGCGCTCAGACCCCGGCCCCACCTACCTCTTCATCCACAAGACGCTTAACCCTTTTCTCTTGGACCTGCGTCTCCTAACAGCGACTTTGTACAAGTAGTGGTGATGGTTGGCGGGGTGGTTTGCAGGGTTCGGAAGTCGCATTCGGCGCACAAAAACGGACCCCTAGGCGTGCCTCCATGTTGAGGAGCATTTACGGTGGGGCTCATTTCACATTCGACAACGAAGTTCCCGGATGTCGTTTCCAGGGCCTGGACCACAGCATTCCTGTTTCGATCAATGCCGCAACCCAACAATCTGACAAGCCGGGTTCTGTCAAACTTGGCGCTGTCGAGCGGCGCTTAGAAAAAAAAAGAAAAAGAAAAAAAAAAGCCAACGTCTCGGGAAGGCCACATGAATTCGAGGTCAGCACCCAAGAATCCCCAGCCACTCATGGCGCGTCTAGGTTTGGGCCTCAAGTCTCAACTCTTCGGAGCAGTGTGATGAAAGTGGTGCACCAGCGGGGACCTGGGGCAGGAATGACAAGAAAGTGAAAAGTGAGGGCATGCGAAAAAAAAAAAAAGCTGTGGAGAAGATGCCAGACAAGATTACTACACTAGTATTATCGTACCTAGGTGAGTTCAAAGTTGAAGGACAAACTCGAGTTCTGCTGTTTTTTCCTCACCGTTTTAGGTGGAGATCGACTCCGTCTGCTGCTCTCGGGATCCATCGAAACCAAGCTTTCCCAGAATGCGGCGCCGCCACCATTGTGATTTGGTTTTGAAGATTCGTTCGCCATCCTCGCGCCACGCACAGCATCAACTAGTTCATGTCTTACATGTATATGTATGGGCATCACCAAAACAGGGACTATGCGACATCGAATCTATCGTGGGTTTCATTCGAGATGGCGCCTCGCATATGGAGCTTTAGGAGAGCAAGGTTCCTGCGAAGCTGTCCATGACGGTGCTGTCGCGAGCGCTGTGTGCGGTTGTACCTGCGACTACAAACATCACATTCTATTACTTTTAGCTTCATTATCGGAAGGCTTTACAGCGGCAGCTACATATTATGTGAGGGTCCGTTAGGGCACCGTATACATTTATATCGAAAGCTGACAGGGGAGACGTTGCTTGACGCTCGTTGCCTGACGACAGTTACTGCTTGTCAATAACAAAAACCATATTAACCTTGACTAATCGTTTATGGCAGTGTACGAAAATGAGGGGAAATGCCCGAACGCAAAAGAAAACAAACCGGAAGCGAGAAGAAGCGATTCCATCGTTTACGACATTTGGGCATGTTGTGCGGAGAGCCAGATGCGAAATCGGCATTGAGACTTAACCGCATGGGTATATCGACCAAATTGCTATGTGTGATGCTACAGCGTCGCAAAATGTCAAGGCGATGCATTATACCATACCATTCTTATCACACCAAAGCCTTGAGAGATGGCTGTGTTTGATAAGGATACAACAATCTTGGTACTATCCGCTGTTGCGCAAGACCAGGCCCCTCACACCACCATCATCAAAGGGTTGGTAGCATTGCCTGAGGTGGTGAGAAGGTCAACTTCGATTTACCTGCAACAAGCTCGACCGGCTGATGACAGAGCACAATCGTAAATGATTACGCCGGTACCTATAATGAGGCGCCTCCCGTGAAGGGCCCATAATGTCAACAGCGCCAGTGACATGAAGTACGACAAGATGGACCGGGCCAAGATGTGAGGGCAAGCGAGCCGCAATTCTCATCTGCAGAGCCTGACTGCTGTACGAAAGGATGATCTCGATATACTCTGCTGACGAAGTGGTGATGGAACACTTAAATAAGCGATGGTGGGCGATTCGACATCTACATAGTGCAAGTTCGGCGATCTGGTTTTGGGTTGCAGTTCACTTCGGAGCTACGTTCGCTGCACTAGGGAGCCCGAACCGACCGTTACGCCGCCGTCTATCGCAATGTCGATCAGATGTTCTACCCACGTATCAAACTGATCAGGTGCTAAGACACTAAGCCAACCTCCTTGGTGCTCCCTCGGCGGCACATCTGACACAAAGACAGAGCATTGATCTCGACGAGATCTTGCGCTGGAGATCAAAGATACGGGAAGTGATGTCTAATCGGATGGCAAGCTGGAAAAAAATGTGCACGGCTCGATGCTGAGTACCTACTTGGCTTCTGGTCTCTGACGAGAAGAAAAAAAAAAAAAAAAAAAAAAAAAAAAAAAAAAAAAAAAAGAAGAAGGGGGGGGAGGGGGGAAGCGAAGCCGACATAACCGGACCTTACTCGCAGATTCGTTTACCTGTGAAGGGCGTGTGAGGAGAGAGGCGATTCAAATGCGGACAAGCTGATGAGACTAGGCCTCGCGGAGGCGGTCCCTCGTCGGCCGGCTGCGGGGTTGTACCGGGAAGATGCCGGCATCGTGAAGTGGGAAATGGGACAGCAAGCGCGGCAGTTTGTTGTTGAGATTGTGAAGTTGGGAGTGAGACTAGGTCACCACAGTGGAGGAAGAGATTGTGAAGCTCTTGGAAGATTGGGCAGGAGAGCCGACAGCGTGCATGCTGTAGCAAATTGCACCGTTGCTCCGAAGTGGAAGTGGATGGGGTTCGTCCGTCGTTATTGCCAAAAGCCCGCAAACGAGAGATGGAGAGAGACAGACGAAGGCCAGGGAATCCCCTCCACGAGCCGAACTTTTTTTGCGGAGAGTCCGCAATCCCGCAATCCGGTGATCCACAATATACCGCAAGTGGGTTCCGTAATCTGGATCCGCAATCGGGGCAGCGCTCCGTTGTCCGGAAGAGGTTGGGGCCGTAGTCGTGGGAAAAGACACGGCGACGAGAGGAGGACCACGATTGACGAGCGTGTAACGAGCGGGGGATGGGAGCCCGATGATTGGGAAAAATGTGACTGGTGCGCAAAGGAAGCCCCAGGATCCGCACCGGATGAAGTAGCACCGACCTCGACGTCCATCATAGTCAGGAAAGACGAAGAGGCCGGTCTCTCGGTTTGTTTCTTTACATTCCTGGTTAAAAGGACGGAGATGAAGCTGGGGCAGGTGGAGATGTTGGAATTGTGAGAAACTGCTTGACAACGGAGGCTGGGGAGGGGTGCCTAACAGAAATCTCTCTCTCTCTCAGCTACTAAAATATGATGCGGGGTGAGATTATCAACGAAACAGTTGAAGACCTCGTTTCAGGCCTGGCCCAGGTGGGCACATTTCAGTTCTCTCCTCCGTCTTGTTCAGTTTTTTCCCCTCAACCGTTTCCTTTTTGCACTTCTCTCGCTAACGGCACAAACGGGTAGAGCCTAAAGCACGTGCGTCATCACATCGCTAGGTCGCAAGCTGAGGACCCGAAGAGGGTACAAAGTGATGAGTTATTGCGCCAGTAATGTTGTTCATTGGCTTCGGAGGAAGCATGCAAAAAGTACCATGTAGGTGCGCTGGTGAAGTCACCTGCAGAACCCCCACTGGTCTCACTGCACGGGATACGGTGTTTTACTTTATTTTTATCTCTGCTCTTTTCTTTTGTAAGGTTTCCTCACGTATCTCGAAAAAAAAAAAAAAAAATTGAGGGCTACGATGATTGTGTAGCTTAGACAGCTTAGAAAGAGAGGCGGGACGGCCACGGGGTGACTTGAAACGGTACGAATGGCTTTATCCTATTGGCTTTACGTCTTTTTTTTTTTTTTTTTTTTTTTTTTTTTTGGGGGGGGGGGGGGGGGGAGGGGGGGGTTGTTTTTAATCTTCCCCCTTGTTTTTGCTTTTCGAATTCTTTGCTTCAGCGCCATTCTTTGACACCATCATACATGTCAATGTGCCATGCCGTTGCACAGTACAACAAACTCAAGGCGTCCAGATTGACCGGCAAGAAGGAAGACAATCAGACCCTAGGGTAGTAACACTGCCGACAACGGTAACATTGTGATATTGGCATACATACTGCACAATGCTACACAGTGAGGTAGGTAACCATTATCAAAGTGTGCAGGAAGCTCAATCTACTTTTAAAAAGTAACCTGACCTCACCTGATGCTTATGAGGCAGACTGGCCCGGGGATACTCCTTGCTTTGCTGCTTTCGAACTCTCCTTGAGCGGCAACGGCAACGTTCAAGGCAGACAACGACAACAAGACAACATCGCAACGCCTAACGTATTCAATAATCAAGTTGGTCCATAAGTCGAAGCGTGCCAGATACTGTTACTGCTGACTTCTTGTTACCCAGAGGAACCTGAAAATGGTACCGTACCTCCATTGACGTATGTCTACAGGACTTTGAGAAAACACACTTTCAACGTCCACCTTCTGTTCCACCCCCTCCTCCCCTCTCAGCAATGCATTTGGGCCAAGGTGCCTTAGTGTCCTCCGCCCTTCCACTCACATCACCTCTCACACTCTCTCTTTCAGTCAAACTCAAGACTGGTTCAGATGGGGTATCTCAAGTCCTGGAAGCCACTCATAGCACTCCTCCTCTGTCTTCTTCCGTTGTACCCAGATATCAGAAAAATGGCGATAGATTCCTTGGAAGGCCTCTTAGAAAGGGACCGAAGATGAGGGAGGGGACATATGCAGGCAAAAAGGGGTCGCATGTAAGGGGGAGGAGAAAGACCCAGATCCCGGGGAACAACAAGCAACACTTGGCCGACGCTCGTCACGACACGTATAAGGTACATATGTACGATGCGTATAGCGTACCTGTTAGTTTGCCCCCCTTCTGAGACGCAGGTCCGCGGGTTCGCAGGAAAGGCCCCCGAGGTACCTAGGTAGGCAGGCT
The DNA here is from genome assembly GCF_033458365.1 of Neurospora hispaniola. Classification (NCBI taxonomy): domain Eukaryota; kingdom Fungi; phylum Ascomycota; class Sordariomycetes; order Sordariales; family Sordariaceae; genus Neurospora; species Neurospora hispaniola. Next base: position 2,492,208 of record NW_026944407.1, on the reverse strand, counting down.
AGAGGAAGCACCGGGAGGCGGACCATATGTGTGTGCTCTTGTGGCTCTACCTATCTATGTCTGTGTGTGGGTTACGCCGAATCTATCCGTAGTCCCGTCAGGAACATGCGAGACACGCTCGGATTCATACGAGAGGGTTGGATCACGTTGAGGGGGAGGGGGGGAGTTCTTCAGTACCTACGATAAATTAAGGCGAGGACGGTTACATGGCGTACACGCCCTGTCTATAGGTGCCTGGGGTTATTGGTAGTGAGATCTATGAGACGAAACGGATCGGATATAGTTGAGGCATACATAGATGAGGACTATCTGCGGTAGGTATCTGCTCTGTGTACAATCTCTCACCTTCAACGAATACAGATCCCTTCGTTGTTTCGTTCGGTCATTCTTGGAAATGGGATCACCTAACTTCACTCACTCAGACCGCTACAGTCGGCCTGCCACTCCGGTGTTTTGGGCCCAAAGAGATACTATGGGGCGCAGAAAACTCGGATGGGCATCTAACTGGACCGTCGAAAACAAGTGACATGGATGATGGATGTAAGCATATTGATAATTGGGAGTGCGCACAAAGAAGGGAAAAACTCTGCTACAACCTGGAGCAACTTGGAGCAACTTGGAGGGGGGTTTCCATTGAGTGGGGAAGCAAAGAAAGGGAGTGAGTCTGCTAAGAACAATGTTCGCATGAGATTATATCTGCACATGTAGGCATCAGTGGGCTTCCGGTCTACTACTTGTGTATTTACAGGCAAAGTATCTAGTCAGCTCCAGCTTTGTCCGTTGAACTAACTACCTAAGTGATCCTGGGAGAAATCGTGAAAGCGAGAAGCGTAAAAGGCATATTTGCATACTCTGATCAACCAGAGTGTGAATAGACAGGTGACCAAAGAGGTGGTATGTAACGACTGAACAGAATAAACCAAAATGAAAGAGCATGCTGTAATCACAATGCTGAAGAACAGCAATGAACCGGCAGCAATCAACACACCGCTGGATGCCGGGATTCTAATGTTCTCAGGCCATAAATCGTTCTTTCCTCTTCTGGGTTGAGATTCATCCCACCACCTTCACGCTTGATGCCCGAGAGACATCATATATACCCTGAATATTCGGCTTCGCCAACCTTTCCGGGATAAAGCGGATACCTTGGGCTGGGTAACGATCATTTCCCGGCACCTGTTCCCAGTATCTATTCTATCTCCAGCTTTTAATTCCGGAGCAGGTCCTGATGTCTCTCGAGATACAGCTGTGCAAAACACACATGGTAGCTAGAGGTAGTCATACTAGCTACTAAGGCATGTACGTACCTACATCTGGCCATCTTTTTGTCTGAGCTGTACCTGCTTTCTCCATCGTGCTAGGTAGTGCTGGATGGTTGGAAAAATTGGCAAAGTCTTTGGGCTTTCTACATACATTGAAACACAAGCTTGCATTTCCAGCTTCGGCAACTGACCTGGACTCCATGATCATGAAGTTTTCCAATACATGATATCTGTTTAAAGCATGCTTTACGTAAGGTCGACATGTCAACACACAGTCCTGCGTTGTGTCCATTCAACATGCCACTTGTGAGACTTGTGTAGCAGTTTGGCAAGGATGGCCTAAGTTAGGTCCCGGTGTTATGGGAAAACTGTGGCGCTCGCAGTAGTAACGCGTGAGGAAGGGAGGTAACAATTCCTCGATTCCCTCTCCCTTGAGAAGGGCCGCCTAGTTCTGGTGCGTCCAACAGATCGAAGGTCTAATTTCTTCGAGTCTCTTTTCTTTGCACTCTGTAAGTTAATATAGGTACTTCGCGGGTGATTGTATACAACAGACGTTGAGAAAACGGCAAGAAACGAGAACTGAAAGCAAGATGGACCACTCGTTCTGCGGTTCTGCAGACGGAAAACGGAGAACCATGGAAGTGTACGACGCTAAAGTTCCGTTCAAGGTGCACTATCTAGGTTCAGGGGACCACGTCAAAAGGGCTGAAGGGGGAAGACCCTTGAAACACATCCCTCCCCGATAGTTCCTCAGCAGGACAGGCCTGGACCTTGTTGATGTGGGATGGCGTGTGTCGGTAAGTAGCCTGTTAGGGAAGTGGCCGGGTGGTTTTGATTTGGAAAGATATCCACAGCGAGCTGTGGGTGTCTTTGTGTGTGGGGGGAGAGAGACTGTTGTTGTCATACTATGTCTCCGGTGACGTTTTTTTTTTAAGTCCGAAACTGATCGGAGGGCCGATACAGAAAAGGACCCTCAGTTGTCGAGGAGCATATGTATATTTATTCCAAAGCCTTCGTTCGCTTGAGGAAAGACTTTTCCTCCGCTTGACATCTTTGTGGTCCTCGAGCCTGAATCTAGCTCTCGGCTGTCTACACTAATACGTACTACGTGAACAAAGACTCGCCAAAATCAACTACACACTACGTAGCAAAGGCAACTCCTCAGTCCATCCGGATATCCTGATCTGAGTTCGATGCAGGCCCCGGCGCTACTCCATCCGCCCGGAAATTAGCATGCGCTGTAGTGAGACTTACGTAGACTTATGCGCTGCCCCTGACCTTGCGTTGCCGTCGATAGTGTTGATTCTGGGTCATCAATTCACAAGATCTTTAGTGTAGAAACTGTGTGGACTTTAAACTGTGGAGAGTGGGTTTATCCATGGTCTTGGCTTTGTCGTTGAGTTCGACGAGAAAACGGGCTCCATCAATGGAGTGGAAACACGTTCTTGTACACTGTGCAGTTTTTTGCTTTCAGAAAGAGCAAATTGAAGAATACTCACGGATACTGTGTGGGAAAATCTCGTCTCGAAGGATCGAGATAGGATAAAGATTAGCGATTTGAGGCTTCCGGGGCCTGGCCTGAAGATCGAGGTGCTGGGGTTTGAGGGAGGATCTTGGTGAAGGGAGCCATAACCATAACTTGCGGCTCGATGGTTTACAGCGAGCTAATCAAGGTGAGAGCGATTTCTTGAAAGGCCTCATGAGACAATGTCCACGACGATCACTCATATTTTTTTTCGTGTTTTTGCGTCAAGGTCGCATCCAAACCTCTATGAAAAGCACAATCTCGATGAGATTAGTGTCGGCGTGGTCATGCAGGTGGTGGTGTCTTAGCAGACTGTGCTTGTGAACATGGTTGTACGTAACGAGAGATTGATCGAGATGCTGAACCACGGTGTGCGGTAAGGAGCGACAGACAAAAACCTTGGAGATCGGTGCCAGTCAAGCAATTGATCATGCTGGTCTCGGTGAGCGGACAGAAGATGGGAGATAGGAAGGTGTACTGTCAAAGGTAAAACTGGGTGGATGTACCGCGACAGGTACAGAAGTGACGAATGTCCCGAGATAGTAAAAAGATGCAGGAGATTGGAGAAGATGAAGTCCAAACGAGCCTGAAATATGGAGGATGCACGTTGATGTTCGTGCCCTCAGAGGTAAAGACAGACATGGCAATCGTGACTCCCACGCTTGGGCTGACCTGACACGGGGTTTCCCGTGAGGGAACTACGAGACCCGTTGAGGGAAGCAGTACCCGTTGAGGGAAGCAGCTACCCCTGAGCATGAGCCGTATATAAGGCTCGTCAACGGAGCCTTCAGCTCCCTCGATAAGTTAGAAGACAACAATCAAGACATTCATCATCCATCGAGGTTACGCTGATTCCACGCATCATGACCAGTCGTTGACACAAGGCGTGCCTCGATCTTTAAACTTAAAAGAGGAGTCCAGTAATGCTGTCAAATCGTAGATAAGTAGATGTAGTGAGTAAAGATATGGCTATTGAATGCGTATACGCGGTCTTAGACTTGGCATCAGCAACCTGCCGTGATACAAGAATGTGCCTGTTCGAATAAACTGGAAAGCGGGGTCCTCGAAGAGTTCAGCGATACGACCCCGAGAAGAGTGATGGACAGGTCATGTAAATGGGAACTGAGAGTAGATGTAAGGTACCTACCAATATTTGTACTTTCGCATTGAGGGCCTCGGGTGGCCCTACTCCGTTAGGTCAATCATGAACTGTGTACGGAAGACACAAGAGATTGAAAATTCTGATATTGAAAAGATAATCGCGTTGGTGTGATTGATGAATATAGCCCGTTGCATTGGGCTAACAAGGAGGGATCAGAAGCCATGTCCCATCACAGTTGTCTTACAGTCAGTAGACAACAAAAGTAGGGCTCTGGACGGAAAGACACGAGAACCTAGCCTCTAGAATCAGTCCCGGATGTAGGCCAGGAAAACACAGGCCATAAGCTACACAGAGAATTGTTATCAACGACATGAAAGGTAGTATGACGAAGATGGTAGACAATAACTACAACTTGGTCTTCAGAGGACAGCTTTTTTTCTTTGACATGTTCTGTGAGTTGGCTAAAAGGTAGGTCTGAATGTCATGTGCTTGGGTGTATGTAGACCGAACATTCATCGGGGTCATCTAGCCAGATGAACACCTTCACTGCACGAAAGGCTGGCTACATGTTGGGTTGTCTCACAAACTAACCTTTGTGTGCCAAACGCGGGTAACGTGAATGCCCCTGAGAAGACAAGCAACACGGAGCTAGTTCAGAATAGAAAGGGGCAGTTGTATGAATGACTTTGGGGCATTCATTGTAGCTGCGAAACACAGTGAGATAGGACAACCAACTGGGTATGCCTGTTTTTTGACTGTCCTAGAAAAGTCTAGAAATATTCTGTAGATGTCTCTTTCGGCTGTATCTCCTCAACCGTTGGTTCTGATACTGGTTCACAGCTCGTATGAGAGTAGCCGAGGCTTAGTATCAGTCATCAGTGTACATGGGCGAGGCAGTCCTCAAAGACATGTTGCCATTTATTCGCCGCCACAAGACTATCGTGTATATTGGAGGGCAACCCCGGTTGGTACAGGTACAGCACTCGTCAAACCTTGATGGTATGGAGATAAAACCAAGTGCACGTGTAAGTTGGCCGCAACAAGCGGGCAATGGCTTTCTCCTCTAGTGCTTCAGGAGCTTGTCATTTGGAAAAGGGATGCGGATCAAAAGGCAGGGGCAGATGCCAGCTTGGTTGAGATGTCACCAACGTACCCTGACAAAGGGTTCAATAGCCTCTGTAGGTGTCCCCGAGTGCAGTTGGTGGTTGAGCGGGAAAGTGATAATCGGCGAGTTACTGTTGGTCGTGGTTCGCTTATCTGCTCGTGGAAGCGGATTCTGGAAGGCAAAGGATGAGGTTCACAAACAAAGACGCACAAGGATAAAAGCCACAAATGTGGTAGCGGAGTTCCCGTCCGGGATCATATGACATTGATGCTTCGACTATAAGTCGCTTTCCTTTTGTCCTAGATTATTTCACGGCCCAACACTCGTTGTACAGCTATTTCTGGTATGCACAATGAGACAGTTCCCTCCATTCACACTCTCCCTCCTAAGTGTTTGATGTTCTCCCTAATGGCATCCGTTAACTCTCCCTGCTCAGTACTCGCGTAGCGGACGGTTTGATACCACGCCTTTGGGTGAGGCATCGGCAGTTCCAAGATGTCCTCAGGTTCGACATTCCCACTCTGCAGATATACAGCAACAAGCGGGAAGAAATAGCGTGCTAGATGATAGTCTATGACGAAATTAGTAACATCCTAATGGAGGGCACGAATGAAGGCACTTACGAATTGGTAGTGCCATTTCGCTCCACGGGTCTGCTGATTGCATCGGGGCGGACGATCGACGATGCTCCTTATCCAAACGGCGCTTCTGAGAGGTGCTGAGAGAAGCTCTCCTCGGACTTGGGTGATCTGTTGCATGCCTGGGTACGACCAATGGCTCCGGGGCGTCTTTTGGTATGGCCTTTCTCAGTTCTGCCTGGGAAAAGTACTTGATAAAGTGACGACCTTCAGGTTTTCCAGGTGACCATGCTCTCGCAGCATATCTAAGTTTCTGACCCATATCATCCATCACCACCTCTTGGGGAGCTGGATTATCGCCACTTGCTGAGCTCTCGCTAAATTTCCGGAGATCGAGTGCTTTCACAAAACATCCTTGAAAGATATGCCTTCCATGAAGCTCCTGAGCCTTCTGTCGGCCTATGCCAATTTGCTGATGCACGACCCGTACGGGTGATGGTAGCGCTGCCGAAGGTATCGATGTGGGTAACGCTGATGGCACACCCGTGGGCATCGACTGGCGGCGCCCTATACCCGCATGAGTGCTAGTAGGTGAAAGGTGGGAATCGGAAAGTCCGTACAGGAGGTGATTGCGAGTCCGAGCTGCCAAGGTAGGAGGAGGTGAGTAGGCATCATACGGGCGTTCTCGTGATGGTGGACTTTGCTCGGGGATTGGGGGCAGCAAGTGAGCAGAGTCTTTACAAGCCTGAGAAGGTCTCCGCTGATCGAGACTGTCCAGCATTGCTCGCTCGTGCCGCCTCATTCCTTGGTCCAGTCCTGGCGTGCTCGAATGGAGAGGACTTGGGAAACAATGGGACCTCAGTGCTGGCTCGAAAATAGACGGCCGACGACGTGGCGATCCATGGTGCAATAATTTAGTTTGCACTGGCTCTAGTGTTGGTCGTGTTCTTGTCCGTGTCTCCATAATGATTAGCTGGCTTTGCTGTTTTGAGTCCTGGCAACCTCAATGAGACAGATGAACTGGTTGACGGGTAGTGGTTCGAGGTCCAGTTAGTAGTATATGTTTGGTGCAGATCGGCCAAGAGGTTGTTGCTGGTTTCTTGGTGAGAGCATGGTAATGATAACGGACGCGTCCATCTTTTTGTCTTTTGTCGGTCTGCGTCTGTGTCGTCTTCCTTGACGGGCGACGGAGTCAAAGAAAAGGAGCTGCTTTGAAAGGAACCAACTCCTCGAGCCGTGGAGTCAGATCCAGTCCTGCATGACAAAGCTCTTCGGTGATATATGGAGGATACTGAACAAAGACAAAACGATGTGTGTAGAGTCTGAGCTGTAAAATGTCTGATGCAACAGGCCGAGCTATCTCTTCAGCTTACCGCTGCAATGGGACACGACCGAACAAAGAAAGACGAAGAGGCGCCGTCAGAATGTGGAACCGAGGAGAATATGTTGAGAACCGAGGTTGGGCGTTGGATTCCATTCTTGCCATTCGGCAGACCAACCGAACTGTGAGACATGGGCGCTGGAATTGCAAACGCTGGAAGCTAGATAGGTAGAGCATGTGAAGTTGAAAGTTGATCAAGTCGGAGACAGCATGTTTCGAGTTGGTTGCCCGGTGCGTGTTTACATGGTGAAGTGCCGCCCCCTGTAAGCCTCAAATGCACAGTGGTCTGTGCAGCTCGCTCCTGCGGCTCTATAAGGTGACCCCAAGGCCGTTGGGATTGGTCTTGGCACCTTCAAGCTTCAGGCAGGTCCCCTCCACGATTGGTCGACGTCGTCGTTGAACAACAGCTCAGTCGCTTCCATCCACGCATGACAAAACTGGAAGGCTGAGACCAGCTGGGAAACTTGGTTCCAACTTCCACTTGTCATCGCGACCATTTTTCTCATTCTGACAACTCTCGGTTTCCGCCATCCGTTCCAAACGAGAGAGGAAAAAAAAGGCCAATCACTTCCCGCCCGGAGCAATGTGTCGTTAACCGTTGAGCTTCACCCTTCCCATCTCCCACGGCCGCCCATCAAATCCCGTCATTCTCGAACGTTGGCACCTTGTTGAGCACGTCGAACGGCTGCTCGACCTTCGCCCTCCATGGCCATCGACTCGACAACAACCCAGAGCTATAAGCAGCTCAAAGAGGACTTTGTCTCAAACCTGTCAGGAGGATCCGTCTCGGAAATCGCACAAGTCTGCGCCGTAGCACCTGTATGAAACAACACCCCCCCGGGAGGATCGGAATAGATGGCTGCTGTCCGTGTAATCATGTCACAAGTCGAATGACCGGGGCTAATCGCTGTCTTTCTCCTAGGTCGTTTCGCTCGTTTGGTCCGTCCTCCAAGCTCGACAATCCTTTTTCAGGCCCTACACACCACTAGGCTATGCTATCGACTTTCTCCTCAACGTTGGCGCTCTCCTGCTCTCAGTGACGCTATACTCCTCCGCGCCCCTGCTCCTTAACCTGCTTCTCCTCACAGTCGCCGCCTTTGTCTATCTCGTTCCCGCTCATACCCGAAAGAAGAAGCCCCAGCTTCCTCCCAATGCCCAGTCCAAGAAGAGCTCCTCGGAGCAACCGCTTGGGGTCCTCTCCACCAAGCCCTTCTTGACCAACTACCGCGGCAACATGCTTATCGTCACCTGTATCTGCATCCTTGCCGTTGATTTTCGTCTGTTCCCCCGCCGCTTCGCCAAGGTCGAGACATGGGGCACTTCGCTGATGGACATGGGCGTGGGCTCCTTCGTATTTTCGGCCGGCGTTGTCGCTTCACGGCCGGTCCTCAAGGAGCGCGCCGAGGGCAAGGCCGCACCCCTGCGCACCCGCCTCAAGAAATCGCTGCGCCACTCTCTGCCGCTCCTCGTGCTGGGCTTCATCCGCCTGCTGAGCGTCAAGGGGCTGGACTACGCTGAGCATGTGACAGAGTACGGCGTGCACTGGAACTTCTTCTTCACCCTGGGCTTCCTACCACCTTTCGTCGCCTTGTTCCAGTCCGCGCTCAAGGTTCTTCCCTCGTACGCTGGCCTGGCCCTCCTGTTGGGCGTGGTGTATCAGGTGCTTTTGGAGACCACTTCGCTAAAGGCCTACATCCTGACCGGACCGCGAAATGATCTCTTGTCTATGAACAGGGAAGGCATCTTCAGCTTCTTTGGTTATCTAGCCATCTTTCTTGCCGGCCAAGACACTGGCATGCTCGTTCTTCCGCGGAGCTTGAGCCGCAGCATCAGCGGCAGCAACAACAAGACTAGCGGCACCGTTCAACGTAGGTCTCTCCTGCTCAACATGACCGGTTGGTCCCTCGTCTGGATAGCTCTCTACTTCTTCGCGACCGACTACAAGTACGGCTTTGGCCTGTCCGTGTCCCGCCGCATGGCCAACCTGCCGTATATGCTCTGGGTGGCCGCCTCCAACGCCGTCCTGCTTCTCGCCTTTTACCTTGTGGATGCGCTGCTTTTCCCTTCCTTCTACAGCGCTCAAGATGTCAAGACCGAAAAGGAGCTATATGACATGGCAACGAGCAAGGTGCTGAGGGCGTATAACCGGAATGGGTTAGCCATCTTCTTGCTGGCAAACCTGTTCACGGGACTGGTCAATATGACGGTGCCAACGCTTGATGTCGGCCGGGTGGCGACGGTAGGGATATTGGTTGCATACATGGGTGCTTTGACGGCGGTGGCGGTTGGGTTGGATGAGTACAATGTTACTATCAAGCTGTGAGAATAGTGTGAGGTGATTGTCCGTGAGGTTGGTCACATTTTGCGATGCCCTCAAAAATGAGGAATCATACTCAATTGGACAACCCATTCGACGAAAATAAAACTATCACTGTGGCCTCTCTATATGTCATATTGTGAGAGCCATTGCTGGCATGATCTTTTTTAGACTGTGAAAGAATTCATGTTGGTTACTGCCGTGTAAATTGGGTAATCAACACTGCAAACGGAAGAAGCAGCTGAATGCAAAGTTCATATAGATCCAGCTCTGGATCGACCGTTAATTGGTACCAGACATCTATAGCTTTACTGAATATTGGAAAAGCGTTTCGCTCTATATCGGGTAGACGCTGTCAGAGTAATACCTATGTATCTCCTGATTTTGAAGGCTTTGGAGGAGACGGAGAGAAACATAACAGGACACCTATCAGAGACTTCTGTAGCGTCATGAACCCTTACTATTTTACCTCTACTATATCATTTGCTTTGAACGGAGGACAGTTCCTTCTGAAAAGACCAATAAACCCTCCAAGAGTTCCTTATCCATCTCATGATCGAATAACCAAACTGATCAGAAAACCAGCAGTATCGTATTGTACGTACCGGCCAAACGTACCTAGTCTCTATGATAAATGTGGTCCGCATTTGTCAGCCTCTGATGGACCGCTCCGCCGCCACACGTGGCGCAGTCGCTCGGCGCGCGGTCCAAATGGGTGGGTGAGAGTTTGAAAGAAACTAAGTACTAACGCAAGGACCATGTAACGAAGTACCCGACGGCAGTCAGTAACTGAAGAGCGAATGAGACCAGGCCAACCGATAAAAGCTGAATGACCTGCGAATCTGAAAACACACTGACCTAAACAATTCTTCAAAATTGATGTCCAGGTTGAGAAGGAGGGAAGAAAAAGAAAAAAAGAAAAAAAAGAAAAAAAAAGAAAAGAAACGTCACCTGCAAGGCAGCGCGTTAACCACTCCGCCAAGGTGACCAACCCGTTATTGGCTGTTTAGATGGTACAGTACATTTGGACAAGGCGCAACGAAGTACTGCCCTGAACATCGCCGCCTCGACGCTTCCAGGTCGATTTCGGACCAGACACAAGGCAACATAGAGCTGCAATCTATCTACTAACATGTTACGATGAAAGATACTTGTGGAAGAATTGTATAGACGCCACCGTTCTGATTCTTTTTTACAATTTGAAATTTTCAGGGTGCTAATTCAAGCTTTGCAGTGGATCCGTCATCTGTCGCAGGAGACCTCCTGAAGTTTGAAGAGCCGCCATGCGTAAAAGTAAAAGTCCGTCAGGGTATCTATCTGTTTATGCATGTTGTTGTTCAGCACATCCTAAACTTAATTCCTGACTTGACTTTTCTCCAAGTCCGCCTTATGTATGTATATATGTAAGTACTAGCTGGGTACGAACCACTCACATGTCCATTACATACGTAATGTGGTATTCCCAGATCTTGAATTGGACATGGAGGGTTGTCACACTTGACCTGCAAGCACTCACCGTGCCCCTTACAGTAGCGTCGTCGTGTCTTGTTTGTTCTGTAGGTACATTTCCTTTCTCAGTAGCCCTTTGGTCTTTCTCCGCCATGAACTCCAAACTTTTGGGCGGTTTCAGGTGTTCGCAGGTTTACGGTGAAATGTTGATGTACGAGTCGTGTGTAAATCCGGGGTCGGCAGCCGGTTGGGTGTTGGCTGGCCGCGGCCATTTGCCCATTTTTGGGCTTCATTGAGATCTCTCGACATCGTATACATCATACATACCTCTGCAGTATGTGTGTCAGCGAGAGTTCCCCGGCTGGTTGGGCGCCAGACAAAGAAGGTTCGATTTGGAGTCGCAATCTGCAAATCGTCGCTGGAAGGAACAAATAGGGCAATGGCGAAACGATCTGACGTTCACTTGGACCCGGTAAACCGTGGTGACATCTGAAAAATAGACGCCATGCGACGGTGAACCAATTGGCTCGTGAACGATCGATACCTCCCTTTTTTTTTTTTTTTTTTTTGCACAAGTTTCTATTGGCATCCGGTCTGATATCTGTCCATATGGGTAAAACCCAGGCCTGGTTATTCTCCTGCTGTCATACAACGTCATTACAGATGTTTCATGAGTGAAAAGGGCGGCAGCCACACCATTCCCCTTGCAAGGATGCGGACCATGCTGGGCGTTCGCATTTTTCCAATGTTGACCTGGACAAAGAGGTTTGGCCGGTTCCATGGAAGACCAAGATCCCTGGAATATGGATCGATTGGCGATCAGTATGGTCCGGGAGGTCAATGCTTTCCAATGCTCCCTGATTCTCCTATGGAACGGGATGGAAAGGGGATTCCTGCGTACGGGATTTTAATCTGGCGGTAAACATGGTCAACACGGCCATACCTCGCGACGAGAGGCGCAGAAGGCGTTTAACGAGAGCAGCCCCTTTTGTCGCAGTCTCGGGGTTCTGGTTGCCAATCAATCCCCCCCTCGCCAGATGGACTTTTGATATGTTTGAGTGATTGAAATTGCGAATGTAGGCAGTTTGTGAGCCGATTAACCTCGACGCCGGGTTTGAAAAGATGTGCCTGTGTTCGCTGCACATTCATGCAAGCGCTGCAGGCTGCGAACCTAACCCTTGCGCTTCCCTGATGAGCGATGCGTGAGAGTCCAGCCCGAATTGGACAAGCGCGAGGGCTTGCTTCCGGCTACCTTGCTGGTACCCAAAGCCGCCAAACCACAGCCAAACAAAGGTCGACAGTGACGGAGTTACTCGACTTCAAAAGTTGAGTTGTAGTGTGGTGAAGCCGTGGAGAGCATTCGGATACGGCAGGGCCGGCCAGGAAATGCGTAGATCATTGGCTCAGATTTCGAAGGTCGGTACATAGCGTGGTTTGTCTGGAGACCGTTGAAATTAGAAAGAGCGGAGCTGGTGAGAGAGAGTCATCTCCTATTCTGCTTAAGCCCAAGTCGACGTCCAGGGTTGAGGACCGGGCTGTGTTGAGCAGCGGGGGGTACGAAGATTTCTTGCATTTGGTCCGTCTTTTTCAAGGTCGGTTGGAGTTGATGTGGTAAGTGGATGAAGTGGGTGAGCGAGTGGGTTTTACGGACTGGAATCGAGATGACGGCAATGCGCGGCCGGTGCATGACCCAAACAATTCCATTCTGGAAGCTGACAAGGCCTTTGTCTGTCCTAAAGTAGGTGGTCACAGACTGAAACTCGCCAGATTCATGAGATGGATTCCTTTGGAATGAACGATTCCATGTCAAGGGCTGCTGTATTGAAACCTTCACCATGCCCGCTCTCGACCATGGGAAGGTAGCATTTGTGGGTCATCCCAAGGTGCTGCACAGACAAGCATTGAGCTGCAGGACCCTAAAGGTAACATAAGGGAAGAACGAGATCAACCGCCGAGTCTTGCGCCCTTATTCATCGGTCTAGTTGGGCGTGGAAACGGAACTGTTGCCCGCCAGTACACTTGCCAATGATGAGAAAGGACCGAGATATACAACTGTGATGGATGACATGAGGTCGTGTTTTATTGATTGCTGTAAGATTGGGTGTCATCCCGTTACCTGTAGGTAGGTAGGTACGGCTGTGTAAAAGCAGCGGAGAAGGTACCTACAACTGTACCTTTCTCGACGCCTGGCGCGTCGGTGGGCACATGTACCCGATAGTGCCCGCCCCTGGTAACAACCTAGCTCAACAGCAAATGCCCTCGGCTGTCCGCCTGAGTGCACTGCGGGAATGGTGCGCCGAATTGTCAACGGCAGCTTGCACTTCCTCATGTAGTTCTCTTGCCTTACGATTCAAACTAAAGTCAAAAACGCGACTCCTTTGCTACACCACACGATCGAACATTTTCCCTTCCGGTCGCATGCCGGCCTCGACGGAGCGGGAAGGACGGTCATCGTACAGCAAAGTGTCAGGAACACCCTCGGATCCGCCCGTCGCAGTCTCCCAAGAGCCGACTCGGATTCGCCCAACTCCATCGGACCGCTTGTTCTGTGACTGAGAAGAGTCCAAAGCAAACAAGGACTCCCCGGGCCCTGACTGCTGGGTTCTTTTCCACTACCACGCGTTGCCGACATTGCATTTGCACCACTTTGACATCCGACGACAGGAGGCACTCAAACCTCAACACCGGTTTGCGATACTACTCAGAAACTGCGAAACTCAGGGACCAAGATACCTCAGTAGTGACCGCCGGCAATACGTACAGGTAAGATTTGGTTTGGCCTGTTGGTGAAAACAGCTACAATAAAGGCGCCTCTACTGCATTACTACCGCTAGTAAGGTCGGCTACCTACCTAGTAGTGCTAAGCGGTTGCTTAGTTCTATGGTTGGCTCCCGTCTGTACGCAAACAGCCTGAGGCATTCGGTTCGAAAAACTTTTTTTTATCTTATTTGGTCGTACGTACTGTGTTTCAAAGTGGTAGCCCGTCCCGGACGTGTCAAGCACCATCGTCGCTTTTTTTTTTTTTTTTTAATCTCTCCTGTCGCTTTCATTCTTCCTTCCCACCATCCTCCCCAGCTCTGGCTTCTCGGGTTTGCTACTTAGTAGAGGTACCGGACCAAGTCGAGCAAGCCCAGAACAAGCAGACCCCCCCCCCCCCGGGAGACCCAACTGGGACTGGGCAATCCATCACAGCGTTGCCCACCTGCGTTGGGCCAGAGTAGCAGCCGAGAGCCAGCTCCTTGCCCACACAACATCAAAACATTTGCCCAGTGTCTCCTCTACCTAGAACTAGTCGGTCCGCCGCTTCGCTTCGCACCTCACTGTCTTCACCGGCGGCCATTTTCACCCCCCGTCTCTCTCTCCTCTGCGCATCAGAGGGCGGAAAATGTCTACTGCTTTCCAAACGACGCCAAACCAGTCCATATCAGTATCCGCTACCACGTCGCCGTCCAATCGCCAATATTCGTCGTTCCACCCCGGCCCGACAACGCGAGAAGGCCCCGGCTCCGGCTACTATGCAAACCAGCACAACGCCGGACAATCATCGCCGCACACATCATCGCAACAACAATCCCGAAGACCTAGCGCCTACGACCAACCGACCGGCTTTGAGCCTCACATGAGCGCCCGCACCGCCCTTGCCCAGTCCATCCCGGCTCCCGTGACCTCCATTGCTTCCGACCAACCACCGTCGTCTTCGGACAGAAGGCGAAATAATATGCCTACCGCTGTACCTCCTCGAACATCGTCTCGCCATGACCCAAACACCAGCTCTCGACGCGCCCAACAGGCGGCCGACCGGGCCGCTGCATCTCGACAATCTAATACGAATGGCACCATGGACCCAACCGTCGTAGACGAGGCTGCCGCTCGGAGCCGTCGACAACATCAAATGACACAGGATGCGCATCAAAGAACGACCAGTTCGCGAGGGAATCCCACGGCGACATCACTACCCGTCCGCTCTCAGCCCAATGCCACCAGCTCGAGACAGCAGTCATCCAGAGAAGCGAGCGAGATCCTCAACAACATACTAATACAACAGCCCGAAATAGATATAGAGCGGGAGCGGGAGCGATTGGCCCAAGCACAAGCACAAGCTCATGCGCAAGCACAAGCGCAGGCACAAGCGCAGGCACAGGCACAGGCACAGCAGGCGAGTAACTACAACCACCACCACCGTCAAGAGACCGCGTCGCAGGCTGTGGCGGCTCCTGGAGGCGACCACGGAGAGGAAAGTCGGCGTGGTCATAGAAGCCGACACGATCATTCCAAGCGAGAAAAGCACACCAAATTTGGCGAATATATTCTCGGCAATACGATTGGAGAGGGTGAATTCGGCAAGGTCAAGCTTGGGTGGAAGCAGGAAGGCGGCGTCCAGGTACGTAGGACGAATGTCTTGCCCCCCACAAATATGCTGCTTACTGATTTACCTATGACCAGGTCGCCATCAAACTCATCAAAAAGGACACAGTAGGCAACAACCCATCTCGCATGGCAAAGATCATGCGGGAAGTTGCGATTCTGAAGCAACTGACCCATCCAAACATTGTTCGGTTACATAAGATGGAGGAGTCTGACAGGCATTATGGTATTGTGCTCGAGTATGCATCGGGAGGCGAGCTGTTTGACTACATCCTCAATCACCGGTATTTGAAGGACAATGCCGCCCGGCGACTATTTGCCCAGCTCGTGTCTGGCGTAGGGTATCTGCATAAGAAGGGTATCGTGCATCGTGATCTGAAGCTGGAGAATTTGCTTCTAGATCGAAACCGCAACATCATCATCACAGATTTTGGGTTTGCCAATACCTTCGATCCCAACCAGGAGCTTTCCGAGGAGGAAGAGCTCAACCTTTCGGATCGCGAGTTTGTCAAGCGCATGGGCCTCGATAAGGTCAATGACGCTGGCTGGCGAAAAGGAGATCTTATGCAGACTAGCTGTGGCAGTCCATGCTACGCAGCTCCAGAATTGGTAGTTAGTGACTCCCTCTACACCGGAAGGAAAGTAGACGTCTGGAGCTGCGGCGTCATCCTGGTGAGTTAGCCCCCCCCCGTCCTGCCGCCTGAACCATAACTGACGTTAGTTCAGTACGCCATGCTTGCTGGCTATCTCCCTTTCGACGACGATCCGGCGAATCCCGAAGGCGATAACATCAACTTGTTATACAAGTACATCGTCAACACGCCTCTCACGTTTCCCGAATATGTCACGCCACATGCTAGGGATTTATTGCGGAGGATATTGGTACCTAATCCGCGAAAGCGAGCGGATCTCTTTGAGGTAGCCCGTCACAGCTGGTTGAGCGAATATTCGCATGTTGTCGAGTTCATCACGTCCTCCACTACCACACCTAGCGAGATCCAAAACACGACAGTACCTGCCGAGGACGAGGGAGAGTCTCCTCACCTTGCTCGTAGCGCTTCGGTACGCGAGGCGCCGAAGAAGTCAACCGCCTCGCCGGCCATCGGTGGCTTGGTTAGCAAGCAAGGCACCGTGGACCCCGAGGCAGAGGCTGCTTACGCTAAACAGCAGCGCGATAACAAGCGTCGGACAGTACAGGTCGAATATGTTGCTCCGAATACCACAACTCAAAGAGGTGATATTGCGGGACAACAGCAGCCCTCCAGTAACGCCAACAGAAACCGTAATGAGAGTCAGGCACCAGTGGAATCCTCAGACAGTCGCCCAACCACATCGGCCAAGGATAAGCAGCTCTCCCAGGGCCCCTCCGCCCCCAAAGACGCCTACAACAACAAACCCCCGGTTTCCTCGAGAAGACCGCCAAGTTCTCAGCAGAATGGTGGAAATGCTCCCACTGCGGGTAACGCAGTGGCTCCTCCTAGGCCGAGCCGTGACGGCCGTCCCACCGCCGACAACCAGTATCTGTCAGGGGCAGCAGGTGCACCAACCCAAAGGCCTACTACTGGCGGGTCCATGCAGTCAGGAAGACCTTCGTACGCCCAACCAGCACCACCTGAAGTCGCTGACGCTAACGTACACGGCAGAATCCAGCAACCTTCCAAAGGATCCGGCAGCAGTCACTTTGGCGTACCTACAACCACCCCCGCCGAGCAGCAACCGAGCGAAAGCGCCGATTATGGCAGGCCCAGCATCAGCACGGGCTCTAGGTTTGACAAGGTACGGGAAGATGGCGTTGTCAAGGGCCACAAAAGGTCCAGCACTATGGGCGAAATCGGCGGCAAGCTCTTTGGCCGGAGCGGCTCGTTGTTTGGAGGTAGGAAATCCAAGCGACAGCAGGAGCTTCAACAGGCTGGAGAGAAGACCAAGAGGTATCCCCCTGTTAGCATGAATAACTCAATGCCAGGCGGTGAGAATGGCTCTCGGCCGTCCTTGGATTCTAAGCGATCTCGCCGGTCCTTCTCGATGGGAATGGGGAAGAAGTCTTCTGGAGGCAGTATCACTGGTTCCAATGGCTCTCAGGAGAAGTCTAATAAGCGGTTCTCTTTCATCCCCCCTTCGCTATCAAGGGCTTTCGGCTACAACAAAGAGGATGAACCTCCAGCTCTCGATTCACAGCAGGACCTGCCCATCCAGGAGCCCTCATCCGTTAACCAATTTCTGGGCCGGGAACAAAATGTGAGCGCGACCACTGTTGACGGGATGTACACTCAGCTTCAGGATTCGCAACAGGGCTCACCAGCGGTCAACACTCAATACCAATACAAACGACCATCCGCTAGCCAAGGCTTCATGCCCGGGACCATGCCTAACGCTGGATCGGACCCATCTGTCAACAGCATGCCTCAGGCACCTGGGTCGACTCCTCATCTGCAGACCATGATACAGCAGGACGGATTATACGATGCCCGCAAGGGTAACAATCGGGCGAACCGAGGTGTTCTGCAAAAGAACAAACGTTTTGTGGACTATGAAGGAGATGGCTTTGCGCGACCTCACGATCACTCCGGCAGCAGCGGTCCTGCAAGAAAAGTTATGGACTTCTTCAGGAGACGCGGCAAGGCTCGGGGTGGTGAAAATAACTGAAGTGATGGCGAAACGGATATACCATCGATATATGAGCTTTTCGCTCGCAGCCGATCAATGAAAAAGGGCTGGACATTCTCTTCGTTTTTTTTTTTTTTTTTTTTTTTTCGGCGGCCCTGTGGTGGCTTGCGCCGGACCTGACGGTCGGCTATCTCGACGGCTGGGTCTTGGTCACGCAGCTTACTTGCGAACGGGAGTTCGTCAATATGCCTTTGTAATCATTCGAGATCGAGCAACGAACAGATCTTAAAAGCCATTTCCCTGATCTCAATTGGCGGCTGAGCGATAGGTCTATATCGAGTCATCTCACTGTTGTATCAGAAATCAGTGGCAACCTCGGATGCGGATATACCCACAGCTACGAATGTTGCTTATATCTACTCATTGCGACGGCTAAAGAAGGGAGACCGAGTGTGTGTGGCGGGGAGAAAGACGGATGTTCCCTCCATGGGCAGGTTGCCATAACGGGGGCTAGGATGGGGCTGCGAAACAAGAAGACATCTTTTGTGCCACTTTTGTAATAAGTTTTTTTTTTTTTTTTTTTTTTTTTTTTTCTGCATTTTTCTGTCTGTCTTCGTATCTCTCTACTCCTTGTTGGCAAAGGGAGTTACAATCAAATGTGGGATGCCCTCTACTATTGTTTAGCTGGAGTTGTTTTGGTGTTAAAGGTTTCAGAGACTTTCTTTTTCCAGCTTGTAGGGCAAGCGGGGGATATGTATGGTAGTGAGTGGTTTTGTCATTGATTATCTATCACCTAGTTTGGCATGCATGAAGGGGCGTACGATATCCTTTCCTCTGCGAACAGTATCACCTCTATGTACCTGTTGAGATGTCACGGATCATATGGTTATGATTTCTTTTAGCGAAGCCTGTTTACACTTTTGCCGTATTTAACTTTCCATCTTCACGTCCTCATGAGCACGCGGAGTAGAAGATTGGTTTGATGTCGAGGAACTGGCGTCCGATAATTCACAAGGAGGAGATGTCGATAGGGGTGGGCATTATCCTATGTTGCTCGTCGCGGGCGAAGTTGAGCGATGGCATGCTGCCGACGGCGAGGACCCATATGCACAAGGTGGCGATTGAGTGGTATGACCATTAGAGGTAAACACTGGACTGTGGCGATGAAGTCGTGGGAGTGAGGCTCTTCGAGTTGTATGATGTACCTCTACTGCAAAGTGGAAAGGAGTTTGTACATAGCCAACCTGCAACGCACTGATTAACGGACCACTGAGCGTGCACGGCCTGTGAGCCCTGGCGTGCCTGGTCCAAAGTCCAAACACGATACCATAAATGGGGAGACCTTGATGGCCAGACCAGACCGTTCACAGCCCCTGAATCCGATGGCTAGACCTACCTGACCTCCAAGGTAAACAAAATCGCGAAATGGTACGTACTGGCAGCCGTTCGCCACTGCCAATTGTTGACTCACAACTGTCAGGCCACCTGCTGAGTCCGGTGCTTATCAGGGTCACCGTACCCCGCCGCCGGGCATTGGATTCCCTTCCGACGGAAGCTTGGAACTGCCCCGCCAAAATTCACCTTTCCGCCGCGAATTCCACTGTCTCCGCGCCCAATTCACTTTACTACACCACGCTAGTATCGAATTCGATAAAGCAACATGGCCGACAGCGCTGCTACCACTCCCGCACCCCCCGCCGAACAGCAGCCTCCCGCCGCTGCTCCCGCTGCCGCCCCCGCTGCCGAAGGCGCTGAGGGCGAGGGCGAGGGTCCATCCAAGAAGGCGCAAAAGAAGGCTGAGGCCAAGGCCAAGAAGGAGGCCGAGAAGGCTCGCCGCGCTGCTGAGCGTGAGGCCGCTGCTAAGGCTGCCGGCAAAACCACCGGACCGACCGAGGATCTCGCCAAGGACAACTATGGTGTCGTCAAGGAGAGGAAGGGACAATTCGAGCTGTCGGCTGATGTCGAGGATGTCAACTTGAAGAACATTGGCGAGGAGCACGTCGGCAAGGCTGTCATTGTTAGGGCCTGGGTCCAGAATGCCAGAATCCAAGGGTAGGTTTGCTTCTCCGGACCTGTTGTCTGTTCTACAGCCACCAACGCAGCAAGATGGGCTGACCGGCTTCTTACACTGTTACAGCGCCAAGATGGCATTCGTCGAGCTGCGCGAAGAGGGCGCCTGGACCATCCAGGGTGTTTTTGTTGCCAACAACGAAGGCACGCCTGTGAGCAAGCCCATGGTCAAGTTCGCGGCCGGCATCAACCCCGAGAGTTTCGTCGTCGTCGAGGGTACCGTCCAGAAGCCCCTCGAGCCCGTCAAGAGCTGCAAGGTTTCCAACTACGAGCTGCACATTCGCAAGATATTCGTTCTCGCCGCTGCCCCCCAGATGCTCGGCATGACTCTGGCTGCCGCCAACCGTCCCATCACCAACTTCAGCGACGAGGAGCCCGCCCCGGAAAAGGCTGCCGAGGATGGTGTCGATAAACTTTCCATCGCCGCCGAGTCCTCCATCCCCGCCGCCACCATGCTCACCCATCTCGACAACATTATCATGCACAAGCGCGCCCCTGTTCAGCAGGCTATTGCCGATATCCGTATGGAAGTCAAGGATTTGTTCAGGTCCTACCTCAAGAGCCACGGCTTCAAGGAGTTTGAGCCTCCCTGCTTGATCGGTGCTGCCTCCGAGGGTGGTGCCAACGTTTTCCGCATGCCCTACTTCGACAAGGAGGCTTTCCTCGCCCAATCTCCTCAGTTCTACAAGCAGTTTGAGATTGCTGGCGGCAGGAAGCGCGTATTCAGCATTGGTCCCGTATTCAGAGCTGAGAACTCCAACACCCCAAGACACATGACTGAGGTAAGCTAGGCGAAGGATGTTGGAAATGTAAGGGCAATTTTGGGGCTGACATGTGTCCTAGTTCACTGGTCTCGATTTGGAAATGGAGATCAAGAAAGACTACAGAGAGGTTCTCCTCATGCTTGAGGGCGTCTTGCTTCACATCTTCCGCGGCATCAAGGAACGCTGCGCGGCCGAGATCGAGCTCGTTCGCTCCGTTTATCCCGCGGAGGAATTCCTTCTCCCCGAGCCTGGCAAGGAGGTCAGGTTGACCTTTGCTGAGTATGTATTTCCCTAGCAAACCCCACCTGCCCCTGAAAATCACCTTCACCGTGGTAGCTGACGCGGCTGAATTCTAGGGGTCAGAAGCTTTTGCGCGATGAGGGTCCCGAGGAGTTCCGTAACGTGACCGACGATGAAGACATGAGCACCCCTCAGGAGAAGGCCCTTGGCGCCATTGTCCGCAAGAAGTTCAACACGGACTTTTACGTCCTCGACAAGTTTCCCGAGGGTGCGAGACCCTTTTACGCCAAGCTCGACGATGCCAACCCCAAGGTCACCAACGCTTTCGACTTCTTCCTCCGCGGCCAGGAGATCTTGTCGGGTGGTCAGCGTATCAATGACCCCGAGGAGCTCGAGGCCCGCATCATTCAGAAGGGCGTTGACCCCAAAAGCGCCGGAATCAAGGACTACGTCGATGTGTTCAGACAGGCCGGTGTGCCTGCCCACGGTGGTGGTGGCATCGGTCTTGACCGCGTGGTTGCGTGGTTCCTTAACCTGCCTAGTGTCCACCTTGCGGCGTACTACCCCAGGACGCCCAAGAGGTTGCTTCCTTAAGTGACTTAATTATCGGTGGGGGAATCAGAAGATGTGCGATTTGTGTTGTGAAAGCCACGAAGCGTGTTGGTTTTGATAGATTTTTCACGACATAGAGCTGATGCCAAACAAACAAAAAGTTACTATGATTTTTTTTGACGGTGATACATCTTGCGAGACTTGACGCACGGGTTAGGCTTGACGGACGACGCCTGTCATCCGACCACGTTGAAGCCAGCTTGAATTCTGCGTTTTTGGTGAGTCGCTCGGGTTATTCGACCATGAAGACTACCTACTGTAAGGCCTGTCTTACGACTTGGGTATTGCACCACGACAACGGATGGCTTTGTCAAGGGGAACGGACCTTAGCTGCACCGGCGACCGCAGCTAGGTACCTGCAGCGCATGGGCTTTGCAACCACATAAAGCGATGCCTCGCGCTGCAGTGGGTGGTGTCGTTATAAATGAATCCTCTTCATCGAACCAGGCCGCCAATCACGGCAGTATCTTCTCTGCCATCAACAAGTTACCTTGGTCTCAGTATCAGCGTCTGATTTCACTAGGGGGTCGGAGGCTCGGTTACGTGCTGCAATGGCAGGAAAGCTTACATAGTAGATGGGCCTTGCACTAGAGGTACCTAAAGGTGAAGGTAAGCTACCCTAAAGCGTGCCATGCGAAGCAACCGTGGCAGCCACCCTGCAAATGTTGCTTTGCCGACTTCTTGCTTGGACCCAGCCAAACTGTCACATTGGGCTTGTGCAGCTGTCGCATTGACCGCCGCTTTACTTGTATACACATAGGTATGCATCACATCGTCAGCGGCATTGCCAAAGAATTTCGAAGGTTCCATCTCGTCCATCTTTCTGCTGATCGCACGAGTTTTCGGATTGCGACTATTGGACACCAGAACCATAGCTTATCTGCTCACCGTCCGATATGAGCATTGTGTTGTGAGCTTCATTGGTGGTGCTATAACAACATTGAATGATCAATGCGACCGGTCAAATGACTGCTGAAAAAGGAAAACCGGGGGAAGCTTGGTCGTCCCATTCGATGGGTCATTGCGTGTTCCCACTTCTTCCATGTGTTCCTCTTGTCCACCTCAGTAGGTAGTGTAGTGTAAAATAAATTCAAGGGACCTCTTCCACATCACGACAAGCGATACACCTATCCAGCCATACGCCACGTTACGGCAACCCACGCATCTGGATCTGAATCGTGAATCTAAAAAAGACGGAAAGTAGATAAAAAGCTAAGGGAACGCTCACGTGCCCCAAAGTAAGTTGGGTGACATTGGATACCACCTCACAACAGCTGTCAGGGTACCCAGGAGCGACTCACGGCAAGCCCTGTTTCCATTCAGCCCTCACCGCCGCGGAGAATACCTATCAACAAACTCCGCCGCATTGGAGTCCGGGATGAGGTCAGCGGGTGGCACGCTTGAACCCTTTCACACCTATCTTGAAGTGACGAATTCGGCCTAGCGTGCCGATTGGTGAAGCGAGCCAGCCTCCCGTCTCGCAGCGGCCTCCCAGGGCACTGCCTATATCCAGCCAGTCCCAGGTCCAGTTGGCCCCACCAGGCAACGACAGTCAACGCCAAGCCTGCTGTCGATCCCCCGGTCTTTGCCCCTTCCACCCACGTCCCACCTTAAGTTGTTCACCTCTTCCCTTTCTTGGCACGGCCTTATAAACCCCGGTGCCTATCTGCTACCTGCCCAACGTTGTCTCTACATCTGTCCGACTTCCCGGCCCAAGCAACCAACCTAGTAGTGATAATCCCCAAGCCACTTGGCATCAACAACTTTCGGACTTACAACATCCGCCCCCTTCCCTCTCCCCCCGCATCTGCATTTTCGAGCCTTCAGTTATCTTTCTTTCTTTTCCGTTGCAGAGCAGTGCGGTTGAACAAGTACACGCCCTCCCTCGAACGAGTTGACCGGTCCATTTCGATGAAGGAACCTTTGATTAATTCCTCGTACACAAATCGCATTCGCTCCTGGGTAAACCCCAAGACGCATGGAGCTCCAGGCCCCGTCAGCTTGCTTCCCATAAGCAATTCTCCTCCCATCACCACCACTACCACAACCGACACCACTCCCACAGTCGGTCAAAATGCCACGCTCAACGACAGCAGCCGCGGCGGGAATGGACCCTCCGCGCACGAACAGCCCCAGACTTCCACAGACTCTTCGTCAACCGGCGGCCATCACAAGGAGGATAGCAGTAATGGCGCCAAATCCCCGACGGCTGCATCACACCAAGCTGCGGGGCAGGGGCCTGAGTTAGAAACTACCGTCTCTGCTGCCGCTCAGGAACAAGAGCAGAAGCAGAAGCCGAACGTCGCAGTTAGATTTGGGAAGGTCCTCAAGCAGGTCTTGTTTCACAACAAGCTCGTGAACTTGATGTTGGTCTTTGTTCCTGTTGGCATTGTTGTCAGCCAGCTACCAGGCTCTTCGCCCGGTCTCATCTTCGCCATGAATGCCCTTGCCATCGTTCCTCTTGCCGGCCTCCTCAGTTATGCCACCGAAAGCGTGGCCCGTAAGCTTGGAGACTCGCTCGGCGCCTTGCTGAATGTCACGTTCGGCAACGCTGTAGAGCTGATCATTTTGTAAGCCCAAAAATGAAGAAAAGAAAAAAAAAAGTCCCCTAACTTTTTGGGACTGCTGTGCTAACACACCTTCGGTAGCATGTACGTTTTTTGCCCTGCCAGTCCAGGTGCGCCATTCCCTGTCCAAACTTGTCCATGTGCTTACAAAGTCCGTTTCGTTCAACGTTTACAGCATCGCCCTCGTCAAAGTAAGCTTTCCGAGTTCTAATCGCACACCATGGGGTTAACGTTGCTAACAACGGTTTCAGGACGAGCTCAGCATCGTACAGGCTTCGCTCCTTGGCTCAATCTTGGCCAACCTGCTCCTCATCCTGGGCATGTCGTTCTTGCTTGGCGGTCTTCGTTTCCGTGAACAGGTTCGTTCAATCACCTGCTTGAGATGTGAACCATTAATGGAGCCTTGTTATTGACCCAACTTGTGCAGATTTACAACAGCACCGTCACCCAAATGAGTGCTTGTCTTCTCAGTTTGAGTGTTATCAGCCTCGTCCTGCCTGTATGCTCATCCTCCTGTGATCTTGTTTGATTATGACCTGCTGACGCTCTTGCAGACTGCCTTTCATTATTCTTTCACGGACGAAACTGACGCCGACAAGAAGACTCTGAAGATCAGCCGCGGCACCAGTGTTGTAAGCTTTGACTTATTTTTGACGACAAACTCCCAATGCTGACTTCTCACAGATTCTTCTGCTCGTATACGTCATCTATCTTCTCTTTCAGCTCTTGTCTCACTCTTACCTTTACGAATCCACCCCTCAGCATATTATTGATGAGGAGTCTACTCCGGGACCCGCCGCCGGCTGGCTCGATTCTTCAAGCTCTGGCAGCGACTCTTCGACGGATTCGGACTCGTCGGACTCGGACTATTCCCGCGAGACAGTTTCCAAGAGAATGAAACGTGTAATGCGTGGGGGTCACCGCAGGAGAAAGTCCAGCATCATTTCTAACCTTACGAGCGAGAGCGTCGTTGCAGGTCACGAAAGGACCCCCTCGTTCGGCACCAGTGATGCTGTCCCTGGCTATGATGAAGCCACACAAGAGGCATCGTCGTCGCGACCCGCACTGGCCGTCAATTTGCATAGCCCTACCACTGAAGGAAATGAAGAGGCTGTAGAAGACGAGAAGCATCACCGCAGGCGGCACAGGTATAAGCGACACATGAAGAAGCATCGCAAGCACAAGCACAAGAAGCACCACCACAACGGATCTCAGGAGTGCATGAATGGACAAACCATCGATGAAAACGCCGAGATTCAGCCGGATGTTGCGCCAACACTGTTATCGCCTGGCGAGCCCCGTCGTGTCGACTTTGCCGTGGAACCTGCTAGCTCTGCCGATAACGCTCAGGCTGAGACGTCAGCTGGCCGCCGCCCTTTTCCCGGTCTTCGCGGCATGTCCCTTCGTCCTGTTGCCAGGAACTTGGCGCCGGCTGTGTTTGTCACTGGCCCTGATTCCGTCAACTCCCCACCGGCCTCTTCCGGCCCTGTTCCGCGCGTCCGTTACGGCATTCGCAGGACGAACTCGCTGCCGGACCGCCTCAGCCAATCACTGTACCGTCCTCAGGGTGCCTTGATGCCTTCGCAGATTCCAATGTCGGCTGTTGTTGACGGCGCTATCCCCGATAAAGACGACGATCATCCCGACGACTTGTCCCGCGTCAGTGCTATCATCCTCTTGCTCGTATCTACCGTCTTGGTAGCCGTCTGCGCCGAGTTCATGGTTGACTCAATTCACGACCTGGTTGAGACTGCCAAGGTTCCAGAGCTCTTCATTGGCTTGATTATCCTTCCCATCGTCGGCAACGCCGCTGAACATGTCACGGCTATTACCGTTGCCATGAAGAATAAGATGGATCTGGCGATCGGCG
The DNA here is from genome assembly GCF_033458365.1 of Neurospora hispaniola. Lineage (NCBI taxonomy): Eukaryota > Fungi > Ascomycota > Sordariomycetes > Sordariales > Sordariaceae > Neurospora > Neurospora hispaniola. The sequence goes on along the minus strand of NW_026944407.1, from coordinate 2,466,397 downwards.
TCGCTGTGGGTAGTTCTATCCAAATCGCCCTCTTCATCACGCCGCTTGTCGTCATTATTGGTTGGTGCATGGACAAAGACATGACGCTCTACTTCACGCTGTTCGAGACGGTCTGTCTGTTCGTCTCAGCTTTTATCGTCAATTTCTTGGTGTTGGATGGCAGGAGTAACTACTTGGAAGGGGCACTGTTGTGTGCGACATACGTCATCATAGCCTTGGTGTCATTTTACTCCCCTAACCCGACCATGCCGGGCCAGAGTGCTTAGAGAGACGCCACAAAGACGGTCAATGTCACAGAGGACGAAGGATATGGTTGATTCATAAGGAATATGCGGAAGCTATGAGGGAGGACATTTTATACCTTTGCTTTCTAGATGCCAGCATACCGGATCACGGGATGTAGCTGAGCTGTTTATGTACTTGCTGCTTCAATGTGCATCAGTCACTGGGCTGGCGGGGTTGGTTGGATTCTGGTCTGTGGCAGCAGTTTTGGGGAACAATTACCGGTACGGGTACGGCTCTGACGAAATGGGACTGGCCCGATGTCTTAATGATGGCTGCTGGACACCAAGCGGTAGAATATTATGCGATAATGGAATCACGAATTGACCTGGGAGCGAATTGTGCTGCATATGAACCAGTCTAATGTAATGTTGACATCTGATATTCACTAGTATCAATGTGGTCACCTCTTATCTTTGATGCCCGAAGCGAGAACGTTGAAAGGGGCAACCCGGCCGTACTTATTACCTAACAGTGCGCAGCTAGAAGTGTTACCTTGACACTAATACGGTAGCGTACGGCAACAGTTCAGTCTGTCGTTCAGTCGGTGCCGGCCTCACTGCAGCTGCAGCAGAACGCGGCGCTCCCCTGCAAAGATCATGCTCGCCCCCCCGTTCAAATGCTGATCCACCAAAACCACTACCATATTCATAACAAGATAAAACAACGGAATCAAGGCCTGAACACACAAGTTCAACTGCAATCGAATGCCCTGTTACCATAGAAGTAGTTCTTCTTTTAATTCCACGCTTCGCTGTATCATTGGATTGTTGCTAAGGAAGCGTTACGAGCGGTCCCGCCTGCCTTTGTTTTGGTGGATCAGTTTTGGTGGGGGTGGGGAGCGAGAGATGGAACCTTTCGTCGCTTGGCCCCGTGGCTTCGCGTGGATCGACCCGCGCACTCAATTTCACAATTGTCGCACCCTCAACCGCCGTAGCAAATCGTCGCCAACTCCGCGTCCACAACCACGACTGTAAGGGGAATTTCGCACCATGACTTACGACTGGGATCCCTATAAAGACATATGCCATCGTCTCTACGTTGAAGAAAGGCGAAGCTTTGCCCAAGTTGCCCGATACATGGCAGAAAACCATGGATTTACCCCCAGGTACGTGAACAACACTCTTCGTCCATCTCCCTCGCCGTACACAGTACAACGAATGGGAGTCTTGGGCGGTGTATACAGCTCGCGCAGCAAAACTGCAGCTTTGGACAGCCTGTTCCTCAACACCAAACTTTCCCACGTAGTTTACCTTGCTTGGCTTACTGACCATGACGCTTTACTTCCAGCCGGCGTACCTATTGGTACAAGTTCAGGGAATGGGGCTGGCCCATCAGGGTCAACAAAGCCTACAGCAACACCGAGTTGATTGCCAGAGTCAAGGAACTATGGGAACAGAACCTCAAAGCAACCGAGATGGTGCGCGTCCTCAATGAGGAAGGCTACGACATAAACGATCGCACGCTCAACAGGATCCGCCAAAAGTACAATTGGAAATTGCGCTTGAAGACTATCCAAGACTTACGAAAAGGCATCATCAGGCCGCCTGGGCAACCGGCTAACGGAACAGATGATGACGACAACAATGGCAGTGACGGCGACAGTGATTCCGCTGATGATAGCGACAACGACAGCGAAGAGGTAAGTAGCGAGGAGGACGAAGAAGATGATGAGGAGGAGGAAAACGCCGCCGAAGACAATGGACAAGGGTCGTCTAACACACATGGCCAACGCCAACATCAGCAACAGCAACACCAGAAATCAGCATCTGCAAGTTTGCCACTTGGCCCAGATGACGAACTGACCCCCGAACAACGTGCTCGCAGAGAAGAGAGGCGCCGAGTGCTCGAGCAAGAGTCGGCAGAACGTTGGGCTCTCAAGAAGCGACGACGGAGAACCAAGGGGTGGGCAGGCCTGCCTCCAGACCCGAGTGGTCTGCCTCCTCGCTTTCCATCCGAGACAACCCTAGACGAAGCCAAGGTCATCCTGCAGCTCGACGCTGCGGCCTACAAGACGCTGCGGGAGAACTTTGAAAAGATTTGCAGGGAGAACAACGTAATCAAGAAGACAATTGCCGGGCCCGAGAAGTGGGAAGCCATGAAGGAGCAGATGATCCGCGATAGCATGCATCTCCGCGCCATCATGTGGGATCAAGCCAACATGGAGCAGAAGAAGATCGCGATCGATGTTATCTGCTGCGACGTGACCAAGCGGATCAGGACGATGCAGTCACACATGACACTAGCACAAGCCCGCAACCTCCTCGGGCTGAATCCGGAGCAGGGTAGATACATTCGCGGAACGCTTTACCTGCTACTGGGTCAGGAGAAGTTTGGGTTCAAGCATGTCGAAGGTATCGACAAGTGGAATGAAATGGTACAGAAATGGTTCGACACCACGGAGCTATTGCAAGAACTCTTTCCTCCAGGCTGTGAGCACTGGCCTAACGCCAAAGAGAGGAAGAGGGCTATCGAGCTGCTGGCCCGTGACGGAATGAGAAGATACAGAGGCGATCAAGCAAAGTTGGAGAAGGATGCTTTGAATCCACCGCCTCCCAAGGTTCCTAGAAAGCGTGCTCCTCCAAAACCGAAGCCGGTCCCGACGCCCGCTCAACTTGAGGCGGCTGCGAAGAGAGCCGAGAAGGCTGCTGAGAAGGCCGCGAAGGCCGCTCAACCCAAACGGGGCCGTGGCCGACCCCCGAAGAATAATACGGTGGGGCCATCAACGGCAACGGCAATGGCCACGGCAACGGTGCCGCATACAGCTGTGCGGCTCGCGCCATTGGAATCGTCAAGCTCGGAGGAGAGCGAAGCGGATCAGGATGCCCAAGATGCGGACAACGGCAACTTGGATCCGGATTATCTGCTGCAACAGTCAATTGAAGCCGACACTTCGTTTGGAAGTTATTCTGCCAACACTCATGTTGCCAGTGGAAGGGGCAGTGCTGGCGCCAACGTCGGTGCCAATACAATTACTGCCCAGGCCTCTTCACACACTCCGAATCTTGCTCAAACTCAAAGTCGGCCCCAAACCCATTCCCAAGCTACGCAGAATTACACAACCAACCGTAACCATATGCAGCAAAGTTATGCCACTTCGAACCATGGCTTAACCCAGTCTCATACCCAACCGCCACCCCTCACCATGTATACACAGCAACAACAGCAGCAGCAGCAGCGACAGCAACAGCAACAGCAACAGCAACAACGCATCCAGCAGGAAGCCATCCAGCGGCAAGCAAGAGCCCGACAGCAGCACTTCCAGCAAACCGCCTCGGTCCCAGTCCAAGTCTCACAGCCAGTGGCAACTACCTCGTCAACCTCCACCTCGTCCTCCATGGCCATCTACTTCCGCCTTCACGCATCCTCGCCTCTCCAAGGCGTGGTCTCGCGCATTTGGATCGCCACCCTATCGGGCCGCTCCGTCCAGGAACTACGCAGCACCGCAGTGGCCAACTATCCGGGCGTGGTGTGCCTGGCAATCGAGGGAATCGTCAAGGATGGAAAAGGCGGAGAGTTGCCGTTACCGGTTAGCGACGACATGGAGATGGAGGCGTATTTGCAGCATATCCAGGGCATGGGGAGCGGAGCACCGACGTTTAGTGTTATGCTTGTGCCGGCGGCAACAGCGGCGGCGGCTGGAGGTGTGGGGGGGTCTTGGTGAGGGATTGGCATAGGAGTGGCTGTGGCAGAGGTGATGTATCTCGCTCTATGTATGATTCTGTGGGAGTTTTTCGGGCATTTGCCGATTTCTCGCCCCTTGTAAAATTTTATGGCTTTTAGGAGAGCCTCAGGCTGTAAGTTAGCAGAGCAGACGAGAACCGTCCTTGAGGATGGAACATGAGTGCCAGGCATACATCGAGCATAAATGACACTATGTGAACGACCGCGTGGGCTTGCGGAGTGCGACGCCCGGTTTAACGTCCGCATGGCCCCAAATCTCGGACTTTCCAAGTCGGACATCGGCCGGTAGTGCTCCGGCTTTTGCGGTGGATTTTTCCCGATTTTCCGGCGGAGGCCTCCACTTTCCCCGATCCGTACCCGAACGACGACGTCATGGGGTGCCAGGGGGCTTAGACTAAACGCTGCCCCTGCGCCTTAGTGGGTTATTTGGGGGTGGAGAACCATGACACCCTGTTCAGGGCATGTCCTGCGGGGTACAGCGGCCTACTGTACCAGGTAACGGGACTTCTCCTTCGTTTCTCATCGTCACTTGGAATTCAGTATGCTAATGGAATTTGACTGGTTCTAACTGGCACCTACTGACTTAAGCAAGTATCACCATGATGTAGTCGGGTATAACTTGGATGCGTGCATACTTATGTTGCAGGAGTGCTTGTTACCAAAGCGTCCGATAGTCCGATCGGACGGAAATGGACCAACATTAGACAATGACCAACTGGCCAGATTCGTACTACAAACACCCGCTTCAATACAAAAGAGCAGCCAACTGGACTCCCCTGAACGGGTTAAAGATCGGAGCACTTCCACTTCGCCCGCACCTGCTGCGTAGAGGTACTCAAAATTTTAGTGGTGTGTAAGACATCCCACCCAATCGGCAACCTCGACTACTTTACAAGAGACGGGAGTTAGCCCAGTCATCCATCACGCACTTTACCATGTGTTTCGGGAGCAAAGACAAGGCCGACGATACGCCCGGTCCTCGACCAGCACAGCATCAACAGTCACCACAGGCTTCAGGAAAGGTCAACATGCCTTCACCGGCGCAGTCCCACTATCAGCAGCAGCCTCAATGGCAGCAGCAGCAGCAGCAACAGCAACAGCAACAGCCAGCTCATGGCGACAGCAGTCAGAATGACTATGCCCCTCCTTCGGGACCACCTCCAAACTTTGGGCATAGCCAGCAACACTCCAGCACCGACTACGCTCCTCCGTCCGGTCCTCCTCCGAGCTGTGGACATAACCAGTCCTCTACAAATGATGATTTTGCCCCGCCACCTGGTCCTCCCCCTACCCACACCAGACCGAACCAAAGCAACCATGACTTTGCTCCTCCTCCTGGCCCTCCTCCCTCCCAACGTCAACACCATGACGATTACGCCCCTCCTCCTGGCCCTCCTCCCTCCCATCACCGACCGCCGGTGAACGACGACTACACCCAGCCTCCTCCCGGCCCTCCACCTTCCCAGTTCCAGTCCGCCGCCAACAAGCAACACGACTGGGAATCCTTCGTGCCGGACACGGCTCTCTTCCCCCCTCCTCCGGCCTTCTTCACCGGCTACGACCGCTCGCATACCACCAACGCCACGGAAGAAGAAGCCAATGCGGGCGAAGCCTGGTGCGTCCAAAATCCGCTGACGGCACCGATGGATCTGGACCCAGTGGCGCTCGACGCGCTTCGCACGCACAACATCCGGCTCATGGCGTCCCCGCAGTTCCGCGGCAAGCTCGACTGGGTCAGCCAGGGCGTGTGGAAGGGAAAGACGGAGAAGGTGGCGGGTGATGCATGCATTATCAGTTACCCGCCGTTGTATTGTGTCAAGTATGACTCGCCCTTGATCCCTTCGGCCGCCGCCCAGAGGACAAAGTCTATTTACTACGAGGTATCAATCCCTCCTCCTCGTTCGGCGGCAGCATCTAATAACCACCCCTTTCTGGGCGGCGGTGGAGGAGGAGGAGGAGGCAACGACGACGAAATCACCCTAGCGCTAGGCTTCACAGCCCTTCCCTACCCGGCCTTCCGCATGCCAGGCTGGCACCGCGGGTCGCTGGCCGTGCATGGCGATGACGGGCACAAGTACGTCAACGATCGGTGGGGAGGCAAGGATTTTACGAGGCCGTTCAGAAGGGGGGAGACGTACGGTATCGGTATGACGTTTACTAACACCGGCGGAAAGCTGGATGTGAATGTCTTTTTCACGAGGGAAGGGAGAATCACAGAACAGTGGGATTTGCATGAGGAAGGTGATGCGGAACAGGACTTGCCGGTTACGGGCTTGGAGGGGTTTCATGATTTGAGTTGTGCTATTGGAACGTATTCGGCTGTCGAATTTGAGGCTGTCTTTGAGCCGAGTAGGTGGAAGTTTAGGCCGCAGGGCTTGTGAGTGGCTTTGGGGGAAGTTTGACCTGAGAGATGCGAGTTGGAGAGAGAGAATGGGCAATGCTGTGATATCATGTTATGATATTTTTAAGGATCAGGGGTTTCTTCTACTCCGTCGCTGTCTGTGTTTGTTTTCCCCTCATGCTGGTATCACTCGGAATCAAGGTACGCGATACTCATTCCTAGGACAAGTTGACAAAATGTAAACCCACAGAAAATCATTCTTTTTGTCTAAGTACCAGCATATACACGGTAGGGGTATCTATCCTTTTAATAATCCGCCCGTCAACACAATGACAATATTATCTGCATGAACGCCCCAACGGCTACGCCCAGCTTCTTAATCCAAGCCGGTCCACTCCTCTTCCTCCTTCTCGGGGGCAGCACCGCCCTCCTTCTGCGCCTTCTGCGCCTCCCTCTTTCTCCTCTTGCTAGCCTCAATAGCCTCCCGCCTGTTATTCTCCCTCCGCCTCTCCCAACTGCTCTTAGTCGTGATCGTCGCCTTTCCGCCTGTCCGCCTGCTCTCCACCCCCCTGACCTTCAACTTCCTCTTATCCTCCTTGGCCACCTTGGGCAGCGCATCCAGCAGCCACTTTTGCACGCTACCCTGGGCGGCCTTGACGGCATCTTTCTCGTCGATGTCCTTGCCCGCCTGCTTCTCGCTCATGGCGATCACGTTGGCGACCGACTTGACAAAGGGGATATCGTCCTTGGTGTAAAAGGTGACGGCCACACCGCCCTCGCGACCGGCGCGACCCGTGCGTCCGGCACGGTGCACGTACGCCGCGGCGGACACGGGCACGTCGTAATTGACGACGCCGTTGACGCCAGCAAAGTCGACGCCGCGCGCCAGCACGTCCGTAGTGATCAGCACCCACACCTCGCCGCTGCGGAAGCGGGCCATGATCTTGGACCGGACCGAGTCCGGGAGCGACGAGTGCAGGACTGCCACGCGGGCCGAGCCGCCCGCCTCGAGCGGGATGTCGTACTTGAGCTCGTCGTGGAGCGCCTGGGCACGCTCGATAGTCTGGGTGAAGACGAGGAAGGGCGGGCGCAGCGGCGGGCCCGAGTCGGCCGAGGACACGGGGTGGAGGAGCTGGCGCAGGGCGAGCAGCTTGCCGGGCTCTGTGGCCGTGTAGATGAGCTTGTGCGTGATGTTGGGCACGGCGGTGTCTTTGAGACCAACGACGAGGCGGATCAGGGGCTTGGGAGTCTGTTCGGGGGTGCGCTTGGCGCGCTTGTCGATGTGTTTGGTGAGGAGAGCTTCGATGTTGGAGGCCATGGTGGCCGACCAGCACGTCATGCCGAGGTTGGGGTGGGTGCAGGCACGCCAGATACCCATGGTTTGCTTGCGGAAGATGGGATCAAGGAGAACATCGGCCTCGTCAAGGATGAGGGATTGCACGGTGGGGAGCGTCTTCTTGATGATCCTGGGCTTGCCCTTCTCCTTTTCGCCTCCGCAGAGGAAGTTGAGGAGGATCTTGGGGGTTGTCACAAGAATGTCTACCCTGGTGATCGGCCTCTCCTTCTTGGACTTCTGGTCACCCTTGGCCCTGCTCTCCGCTTTTTTCTCGGCGTCAGAATCGCTTTCATCTTCTTCCTCTTCTTCTTCCTCGATTTTCATAACCTCCTCAGGCTCGCTCTCTGCTTCGCTGTCGCTGTCACTGTCTTGAACCTCTTCCTTGGCTTCCTGCTCCGTCTCCTCCTGCTTATTTGACTCTGCCACCAACCGCAGCGTCCTCTTCATGAGAACCACGCGCACGCCGGTTCCGATAGCCAACTTCCTTCCTTCATTGACAATTTGACTTGCCAGCTCTCTCGTAGGCGCAACCACGATGGCCTGCAGAACATGCTCGTCTGTTTCAGGGGTGTAATCCTCGGCCCTCCTTTTGATAATGGCATCGATAGCGGGAATCAAGAAGCTGATAGTCTTGCCACTGCCTGTCGGCGCAACACCGAGGAAGTCGATTCCCTTTTCAACTTTGACGTCTTCCACATCTGTGGCCTTCTCCAACGCCATCTCTGGTCGCAGCTGCAGTGGCAAGCTGCCCATCTGCACCTCAGTCGGCACCCGGAATCCCTGCCGCGTGATGTTGTCCGCCAACACGGGGTGAATGCCGTAAGTGTACTTGAGCTCGCCAAACGAGTTGAGCGGCTGCGGGTAGATTTGCTTTTTGTCTTCGTCTTTCTTCTTTTTCTTCTTTTCCTCCTCTTCCTGCTTCTTCCTGTCCTCCTTCTGCTTCTTCTGCTTCTTGGGCGGCTTCTCCTCCGTAGCCTCCTCGTCTTGTGGCACGCGACCGGCTAGGACTGTGAACTTTAACCGATGGGACTTGAGTATCTGTCGGCATTCGTTTTCTTCCAAAAGCTTGGGCTTTTGCTTCTTGGGCTCGTCCGCCTTCAACTCGGCATCCTTCTTGGCGGCAAGCTCCTCGGGGGTGGGCTTGGGCGCAAAGTAATCGACGTCGCTGGCATCGTCGTCTTCGTCTCCGCTCTCGGTCGCGTTGTTGGCCTGAGCCCCCTTCCTCTTTCTCTTCTTGCCTCTTTTTGCGTTGGCGCCGCCGACATTGTCGTGAAAGAATTGGGGATTGACTTTTGCTCCGGCGGAGGGAAGGAGCTGCGGTGCGCCTGGCTGGTTTTTCTTGGGCTGGGCTTTGATGCCTCGCGAGAGGACTTTGAAGATATCCATGCTGGAAGATTTGCTTTCGTAGGATGTGGTGTCGGGGCTGAGTTAGATAATTGACAGAGAATACGAGCTGTACAAAGCTTTGTGGTGGTGGGTGAAATCAGGTAAATCTGGAGATGGGCGACAGAATGAACTGCTTGACTTTGCAAAACAAAAGAATTCTTGGAGTTTCCTTCCAATCGCCAGAACTGATCCATGAAAAATTTCCGCCCCGCAGCGGGCGCCAGTGCTTATCTTAGCGGCCTGGGTGGGGCTCCGCACCGCTGTACCCCAACTTTGGGCCGTCGAGGTTCCTTTTCACTTCGCGCTTACAACGCAGCTTGGGATGCAAATGCTCCCCTGGGCTGAACAATGTGAACAGGATTGCCCGCGCTGGAGACGTGAAGAAGAGGATGTCATGAAGGGGGGAGGGGTATCCATTTTGTGTACGGGCTCGTCTACTCTAGTCTATCTTATCTGTTTATGGTCGAAACTTTTTAATTTCTTTCATTGTACACCCTCGCCAACAACATCCTCGCACCGGACGCACAAGGAGTCCTCAGCAGGAGCAACGAATCGCCAGCACCTGGGGCATTTATGGTCTTTGGGAGGCAGAACCCACGCCTGGCAGCCCTGACCATCCATCTCGAAGTCCTGGACGTACTTCCAGGAAGGCTCTCCCTCTATGGCACCGCCGAGGTCTACAGAGGATACGACAAACATGGCATCTAGCTCGTCCTTGTACTTGTGCAGGACAGAGAGTGCCTTGCTGTCCTTGGGAGCCTTGATAACAACAGAGCAACCAAGGGACGAGCCAAGAACCTTGCCCCTGCGTGCCAGCTCGGACGCGGCTTTGATGGCGGCGTGAGTTTCCATCAGGACCGGGATGTCCTTACGAAGCACGCCTTCATCGTAGCTCAGACGGCTGGAATCAATCAAGGGCGAGTTATAGAGCTGATGAAGAGGATGAAGAATGGATGGGTCTTCCTTCATCCAAGCAGGTCGATGCTCCCAAGCCTCCTCGACCAGGACAGGTGTGATAGGCGCCAGCATTCTGAGGAAGCCCATAAAGATAGGCTCTAGGACACCACCGCCATCGGCGCAGTACAGCCTGTCCTTCAGGGCTTCGAGGTAAAAGGCAGACAGATCGTTGGCGATCCATCTGTTGAGACTGCTGAAAGCCTTGTTGAACTCGTAGTTTTGGTAGTGTCTCTCAATCTCCGCCATAGCATCCTTCAGCTGGACAAGAGCAATGTGGTCCAAGGCAGTAAGTGGAGCTGCTCTGGCTGACTGTTCCATCGAGCCCGTCAGCATCTTGATGATGGTGCGATACTTGGTTAAGGACTGATGGATAGTCTTCAGCACAGGCTCGCCGAGGACAATGTCACTGGTGTAATCACTACTCGCCACCCACAAGCGCAAGGCGTCGGGGCCGAGAGCATCCTTCGGGGGAGGCGCATTCGGATCCCTGTCCTTGTTCTTGACCTTCAGCGGAGGAAGTAAGGAACCATCCATGACCTGGTCCGCCGAAATGATGTTGCCTAGTGACTTGGACATCTTCTTGCCGGCTTTATCCAGCGTGAAGCCATGAGTGATGAGTGTCTTGAATGGTGACAGGCCAACGGCATTGGTCGTACCATCAGCTGTCGGGCCTTGAACCGCCATAGCTGCTACTCGAGTGAGCAAACTCGACTGAAACCAGCCGCGATGTTGGTCAGAGCCTTCGAGATAGACATCCGCTTGCCTATCCGTCTGGGTCCAGCTGCTACCACTGTCAAACCAGACGTCCATGGTATCTCTACCACGGGTGAAGGGGCCCTTGCCCCGAAGAGATGCGGGAATCCAGACAGGATCATGAGGGTCATCAGACCACCAGGCATCGGTGCCTCTCTCCTGAATGACGGAGATAATGTGCTCGATGGTCTTCTCAGTCATTACTGCATCGCCATTGGCATCGTAAAGTGCAGGGATAGGCACACCCCATGCACGCTGTCGTGAGATGCACCACTCGCTCCGTCCCTTGACGAAGGCTTCGAGTCTGCTTCTCCCGCTTTCGGGGACGAATTTGACCTCCTCCAAAGCCTTCAATGCCAACTCTTTGATGTTGTCCACATCAGCAAACCACTGCGCCGTGGCCCTGATGATGATGGGCTTCTTGGTCCGCCAGTCGTAAGGGTACTTGTGCTTGTACGTGTGCACGTTCAGAACATTGTCCTTAAAAAGCTCAAGCACGGCAGCAGAACCGCCCTCAAGCACAGGAATGCCCTTGAGCCGGCTTGGGTCGTCGGGGTAGGCTTCCTCGGTAAAGATACCATCGTTATCAACAGGTGCGGAAACAAGAATTCCCAAGTCTTTGCAGAGCAGGTAGTCATCGAAACCGTGGCCTGGGGCGCAGTGAACGAGACCGCTTCCCGAATCTGGCGTGACGAAGGGGCCGTGGATGAATGGCTGAGGAGCAGCAGATTTACCCTGGAGAGGATTGACGTACTGCAGCTGGGTGAGCTGGCTACCGGGCACAGTGGCTAGAATCTCGGGAGTCCCCTCCTCTCCCATCAAGACCTTGGCGACGCGCTCGAGACCGCCCTCAGCAACAAGATAGGCGTCATCACCCACGCGGACCGCATGGTAGAGCAGATCATCGTGTACGGCGATGGCTCTGTTGGCGGGGAGGGTCCAGGGAGTGGTCGTCCAGATAACGGCATAAAGATTGCCGGTAAAGCCTTCCAGGCCAGGGATGCGAGCGGAATCCTTGGTGATGGGAAATCTGACGTATGCAGATTTGGAGATATGCGCCTCGTTGTACTCCAACTCGGCTTCCGCCAGGGCAGTTCCGGAAGACGGTGACCAGTACACAGGCTTGAACTTGCGGTAGATCAGGCCGCGACTGACCATTTTCTGGAAGAGACGCAGCTGGTTGATCTCGAAGGCCATGTCCATGGTTGTCCAGCGGTTCTCCCAGTCACTCATGACGGCATATGTCCGGAAGCTATCCATCTGCTCCAAAACTGTCTTGGCAGCCAGACTGCGCGCTGCCTGGCGGATGGCATGGGGTGTCATGGTCCTACCTTCTTCGGTGCTGACGGCCTTGAGCTCGATCGGAAGTCCATGACAGTCCCATCCTGGAATGTAGGTGACACGCTGGCCTGACGTAACACAGCTGATCAGTCAAAGGTTCGGAGCGCTCGGAGAATCAGCCGCCTGGCATCGTTCGCGCACCTTGCTGGACCTTAGTACGGATGATGATGTCCTTGAGGATCTTGTTCAGGGCATGACCGGCGTGAAGGCTGCCGTTGGCGTAGGGAGGGCCATCGTGGAGGAGGAAGGTATCGTCAGCAGGGCGGTTGGCGGCCTGCCACTTGTAGAAGTCATCGGCGCATTTCTTGATGTATTCTTTGTGGTGGGTGGGGAGAGGGCGCGGACTGTCTCGTCTGATGTCAGTATCCGCACAGATGTCTGGAGAGACGGTTCATGTTCTTACGGAAGAGTGGACTTTGGCAGTCTCAGCGTGGAAGACCAGTTCTTCGACATGTTTGACGCCTCATGTTGGGGTTGGATACAGTAAATGCTCGACAGGAATCGCAAACCTCCAAGGCGCTGTGAATTTTCGCGACGCGATATCGCACAGAGGGGCAGCGCAGCCCCCGTCAGGCTGCATAGCTCCTCGCTAGCTCCCGCTCTGCCCCTGTAAACGTCGGCGCTGCAAGGCTGCCCGGTCCGCTGAGCTAAGGACGGGTGCACGACATGGCAACCGCCAACCCCACTGCTTCCTTTGTCAACAAAGAATACATCGTCATCAACATCCGTCTCATACCCGCCACTTAACAAGACAGAGTGTATGACCCACGCGTGTACTAGATATTATTTATCCATGGCGCCGATAAGACGTTACCTTCGGATCACAAAGTATTCGGTGCTCGAATGTCGTATCTACCTCGACAACCCGGCCTTGGCACACTCATGGCTTCTAAACCCCAGGAATCCTATGCTTGCCAAGGTCATCGAGGCCGTCCGTCCACTAGTACTGCCAAAGCTGCGTGAGGAGAGGGAACGCGCGCAAAGCAAGAAGAGCAGCAAGAAGCGGAGTATCAAGGACGTGGTCATCGAGGGTATGTCTGGCTATTGTTCGGCCCAACACCATAACAACCTGCCTCCCTGATCCGTCGCGTTATGGCTGATGTGCACTACCTGTAAACTGACATCTTCATAGATGACTTTGAAGTGTCCGTCTTTCTTGCGGAAACAGACACTCGACACTCCCTGTTGCACAAGCAAAAGCACTTTCGAGACAAGGTCCAGACCAAACTAAAATCCAACTCGTCCAAGCTCACGGGAGAATCACGTGAAGCACCTATCGACGTTGACGTAGAGGCCGCTCTACTTCGGGAGGCAGCCGACGACGATGATGTGCCCGTTCTACGAGAGGATGGTAGCGAAGATCAGGAGGTCAATCTAAACGATATCCCTACCGTTGATGAAACGGACGTCATATCCGACCCCGCCAATAGGAGATCAAAACGACGACGTCAACAATCATCGGGACCAAAGAATGAGGGTGGCACCGATGACGAGACCCAAGCGGTTGCCTCGGACCTATCAGACGATGATGGCCTGTTCATCGGTGACAGCGACGATGCTGGGAGCGAAGGGCCGCCGGAAAGGAAGCGTCGCAAATCTAAGCAGCCCGCTGCTCAGGAGGAAGAACGTGATGACAAAAAGAAGCTCGCTATGGACATATCATACGAGGGCTTTGCCATCTACGGCCGCGTACTCTGCCTTGTCGTGAAACGGCGGGACGTTGAGAAAACCGTTACTGGGCCTTCGAGTGGCAAGGCTCTGACGGCCCAGCCTGGCGGCCAGGCGATGATGGAAAACTGGATCACGTCTACACAACTTCCCGAGGCTGCCGTAGGAGAGGACGACGCGGTTTGAGACGGCTGCCAAGCTGGCGGTTCGGCTGAAGTTGGTCCACCAAGACAGTCCTTCATGGCTATCACGATGCCACTTTACAAGGGATGGGAAAGCAGGAGGACCCAAGCAAGCTTCTCTTCCCTCCTCCGCCTTCCATCACACCGCCTGCTTTTGACAGTTCTTTCAGGCTCCCTGGATTTCATCGGGACTCGGAGTGACCTCTCCGCCGCTCATCACCAGGCACCGTGGTCAGGTTAGACAGGCCAGCTCATCATCCTGTCTTCTGATGTCATCAACGGCTTATTGCCCCACGGTCTTGAAACGAACAATTCAGCCTGGAATGCGATCTACGGATGTTGTGCACCTAGCGTTTTTCCAGATGCTTGGTATGCCTGGTGTACCTGTTGTACCTGTCGTATCCGGAACCCTCAGCAAGGCAAGGTTCTTCTTGGCCTTCAAAACATTCCATTTCGCTCAACCGATTGGTAGATTTCGCTTCCCAGGGCACGAAAAGGGCATGGTGGATACCTTGGCAGAGATTGCCATGCTGCCAGGACGTGATGGGCAATCACACCACATAAGAAACTGTGATTGCAACTCCAAGGATGAATCATCCGTACGGAAATACCTTGGTCTGGGGTAGTTTTACCAACACGGTACGTACGTACCCTTACGTTACAGGCCTCATTCCAGATGATGCAATCGGCAGCCTTTTCAGTCCCTTTTTAGGGATCGACCACCAACCCAGGCACATGAAACACGCCTCCCCCTGACGAAATTAAACTCGTGTAATAAACACCGAACGACTCTTGATGCAGCCCACACCGGATCTGGGGCAAAAGGAGAATATCCAATTTCACGTTGAATTTCCATCAATAACAACACCGAAGTTCCAGTTCATGGATGCCGATCAAGCCGCTGGCATATGATTTACAAATCCATCATGGGGGGGGGGGGGGGGGGGGGGGGGCCATGATGCATCTTGGACAGTGGCCAACCTTGGCGCTCCACTGGTCCCTGATGTTCAAGTAAGATCTCGATAACCGTACATTGTTGTCGCATCTTGGTGGACTGACTATCACTCGGTTTTTCGTCAGCATTTCATTGGGTGGTGACGGTTTTCAAAACCTATATCATATTACTGGAAGATAGCAGAGGTACCAGTACGGTTGTCGGGGATTTATGGATGTATCTTTTTTACAGTGGAGGCAGGAGTACCACATTTCCCCATCTGTCTTGAAGTTGCTAGAAAATCCCCAAAGGATCAGGAACGGCGATTTATGGTCTTGGCTTGGTCCGATTCCGGTTTGAGGTTGTCGAAATGCTGGATCGCTGAGTCAGACATTCTTGGAGAGTCCCCCTGTGTTGTCTCCGACACTGTCAATGTTGCAATATCGGACAGCTTTTCATGACCCAAGGACGCGGACTCAGCGTCGTAGTAGGTGTTGTCAGCTGAACAAACACAGAGTCTGGAGCTAGAAAGGTCGGATTCAGAGCCCGAAGATGGTGTGTTGATAATTTCCCTCCCTATGCACCACTGGCATACCTCTCACAGGGTAGCCGTAGCATATCTTTCAGACTTCCTTCAAGTTGTGCGTAGTATAGACAAGAACACTGTGGGGGATGATGAGTTCCGCGGGAGCTATCCGCTGGTATTTTTGGTATAGGGGCCCTGACTAAGATAGCGACCACAAGATATCGGTTTACGCTGTGAAGCACCCCCACGCGGTACCGCAGGACTACGATGCTCATCATCTCCCCAGGTTTATCTAGCTTCACGTTTATCCATAAGGGGGAAAGGGGAAAATGCGGTATGCCCTGGCATCTAGAGGGGAGGAAATACTACGCTAGAGTGACCAGGCAGAGGATAAATTTAAGAAACTCTAACGAAAAAAGGGATGATATGTAATGTCGTTGGCTTGGGTTTAGTGATAGGATCATTCACACATACACTTGCAACGCATAAAAATGACAGGTCACTTTTTGGTGCCAGCATAGAATTGAATGCTCTCTGCCTGGACGAAGTAGTACGAACTGGAATTTGGTGACACGCCCAGATGAATGACTTGCATCCACAGCAGATAAAGTACAAATCAAGAATCAACTATATATAACATATAAAAAGAGAATGAAAAATAAAAGGAAAACGAAAAGGGAAAGTAGTATATGATGCATTCAAGCGTAATGGTTCTGTAGATGCATATGCTTGATGGTAGAGAGAATGTATTATGGCAGTTGTATGTCGTGGAGGAAGAGACAGATCAGCTGTTCCATATAAGTAAGTCATCCAATACAAAATGTTAACCAAATCCAAGGCGCGATGACCGAGTGGCCTAAGGTGTTTGACTCGAACTACCTATTCGAAACCTATCAAATCTCTTCGGCCGTTCCATATAAACAAGTTATCCAATACAAAATGTTAACCAAATCCAAGGCGCGATGACCGAGTGGCCTAAGGTGTTTGACTCGAACTACCCATTCGAAACCTATCAAATCTCTTCGGAGGCGCAGGTTCAAATCCTGCTCGCGTCGCTTGAACCTCTTTTTTTTTTTTTTTTGCAGATTTTTAGATGCTTTTTGGTGTTTTTTTCCACATCATCCAAACAAAGCGTTTCCAGACTTTTTACTACCTTTTAGTTTCCACTTCTACATTAGATAATGCTGTTTCTTATATTCTTTTTGTTTCGGTTCATAGGTTTCTTTTTTTTTTCTTTGTTATTTCTAACTGTCTTGTCTTGTGTAGTATAATAGCAAGATGTGGAACTATGTGTGGTATGATGATTGCTGTGCAACGGTGATGGAATTTCTCGAGTGGGTTGTCAGTTGGGTGAGCATGAAGTTTTCATTGTAGAATATCGCACGATGTAGTAAAGTCGCTCGTTCGCCTCGCCTACAAATCTCCTTAGCGTCATCACCAAGCTACTATATACGCAGTTGTCAGGGTCGCTGGAAAATCGAAAGCAACACAAAGCTAGACGACGTCTGTGCAGTAATCGTGCACTTGACTCTATCGCTGGCATCCGAGACATGGTGCAAGTACGACGCTGTAGCTGAAGGCTACGGTGACATGACATTTAGAATGCTAGCTGGCGATATGGCCTCATGGTCTGGGCGTGATATCAGGGCACTGCACTTGTGCCAAGAAGATGGCCGGATTAAACCGACCAAGATCATACATATGGCGCCATCTCAACAAGCACAACACAACACAACTGCCAAACAGACAGAGGGGCGAACGGTAGAGGGAGAATCCTCCAAGGGCGAAGGAGGACGAACTGGTTGTGATGCAGGTTCGTTTATCACCTAGTTCCGGTGTACACAGGTACTGTGTACCAAAACCGGTCATATGTGCATCATCGCCTGATATCTGATATCCGTTTTCCGTTTGCGCAAGCGGTTGCAGAAGAGGCGGCCACCCTCACCGCAACCATCACGAACGTCATGTAAAACAGGCTAAAATGGGGCAAAAGCCAAGACAAGATTGTATTATGTGCAGTGTGTAGCAGTCAGTGGCTGGTGTATGTATGCCTCAATTGAATGGGAGAGACATTGCCTACGTCCCGATGGAGGAATGATCGTTAACTTGTTTAGTAGATGGCGTGTCGTACCCTGTTATTCCCCATCAGGTAGATTTAATGTGAGTGTTTGTTGCACAGGCGAGATCTGGTACGCGGCGGATGTTACCAAACAAACCTTGGACACACCAACCCTTTTGGATTGCCGAAACAACCGACCGACACCCGGCTTGATGACAAAAACAAATAAAGTCATCTACATTACTCCAGGTTGCCAAGAACAGGACAGGGCTAGGAGTAGGAACAAGCAGGGTCCAACATTACATACCCTCATAATGTCGGGTGTTGGTTGGGAAAGAAACTGTTTTCTCTTCCATCTCTGTGAGATTGTGGTACAGTAGCACCGTTGACGGGTACCTGGGCAGCGAGAACGTCGGAGCTACCAGCGCAATGGAACCCACCGTATGTCCGTAGTGTCGCAGCATCGAACACTTGAATCATGAGAACACAGCCCTTGGCAACATTGACACAGGCACGAAATTTAGCAAAGTGGGAAGAGAGGGTTCATAGTCTGGCACTAGCGGCAATTCCCCAACGTTGGTCCCTCTTTTCATTTTTTTTTTTTTTTTTTTTTTTTTTTTTTTTTTTTTTTTTTTCACTTAGCCTCATTGTCGTCGTCCTCGGGACTCGGTTCACTGCCCTCTCTAGAGGCATGGGTTGAGTTTAGTCAGATAATGGTACGTAAGTTTGTTGAGATGAAGCGTGAAATTTTCGCTCCAGAAACGAAGTCGGAACCAACCGAATCGCGGTAACATTGAATACGTGGAAACGTCCACCCACACTTTTCCAAAGTTTCAATGATCGACACTCATCGCCGTCAGCGGTAGCGTCCTGTAGCGCCGTAAGCTTGACCGAAGTAGGTAGTCTCGCCGTAGTGGTGTCCACATGGAGCCATGGTAAGACACCCCCAGATATCAGCAAATTTTAATTTAGTGTATGCGGGGCGAAGGGACGGCAAGCCAGGCAGACGTCCAAACAAAATTTGGTGACAACGTTGGACATGGTGGTCGTTATTGTTGGAGAAAGTACACCAAGACAAACCACATCATAACGATGAACCCCGGAGATGATGACGGGAATATCTTGGCTCCAACATCTGACTCGGCTCTTGGCTGCGGCTCATGAGATAATGTGAGGAAACCGACCATGGCACCTCAACCACAAGATGTTTCGAGGCGGTAGCAGAACAAACAGCTTATTGAATGGCCTTCATCTCCATCATGAGAACATGTATCGACACAGCAGCACTTAGTGCTGGCGCTGATCATTAAAAACCACACTTGCCATGATGATGTTGCGCATCAATTTTGATCCCCTCCCCCAACGTGAAAGACGAGATCGGAGAAGAGGGACACCGACAAAGTTCGGACCAAGCTACACCAACCACAGATCGTTAGCGGCTCGTAGTCTTGTCCAGTCCAGCCAGGGGTGTTCATTTAGGTCCACGTTGTTCGCTCGGTGCGGACGAGCAGCTCTTCCCACGTGGCAAGACAGGGGTCTAGATCGCTCTTCTGTCAGGTACGGCATATGGCGCAAAATAGTGCATACACTACCCCTGAGCAGCTGTAAGTTTGCTGGAACGGGATGCCAACCACCCAGTGTCGCCAACTCCGAGAGGAAATTGTCCGTTTCGCCGTGGTGAACAGTGTCAACTCCAGAGAAGACACCTCCCAGGCTGTTCACTGAACATGATAAGCCCTGCCGTATCATGTTGATGCGTTTCAAACCGAACGAAACACTTCGTTTCAGGATCAGTGTCCCTCGAGTTGGTGTTAGTGTAAAATACTGTAATGATCTTACGAGCGACTAGTCTCGCTTCCATCAGTCTTTTCCATTTTCAACCAGCCTTTTCCTCTCTCGTCGCCCGTTTCCCCAATCTCCGATGGAAAATCAGATGGAGGTTCGCGAGTTCGTCTGACTTTGGACCGGCGGATACAGACCGTGGGGCGCATCAATCGTGAAATTCTCGCTTGGCGTTGCTTTGGTTGAGAGATACAGGCGAGAAATTGGATATCTCGGCCGCCCTAGCTGATCAGGCTAGCTGGAAAACCCCGAGAATGGCCTGGAGATGGTGAGCTTTGGAAAATGGAGTGAGACCATGATCTTCCTCGGCTCGTTAACCTCCTTGCTCTGTCCTTTGATTGGTGATAATCCGAGCCCTCATCCCTGACGGCCCAGCTATGAAGCTATGTATCAAAGGGTCGATGTGTTTGGCGTGCCTAGTGCCGTACCTGGTCGCTTCGCTCGAAACACTCCGTAGCAGCTGACCGGGCTGGGCGAACGTCGCGCACCAAAAAGCACTCCGCATGACACCAGGGTGAGCAGAAGAAACCTTTGAGGCCGCGATTACCCAATCAGAAGAAGCAGTACCTATCATCAATACGTACGATTGAGATGAACATTCAATTGTTCCTGACTTGGAGAGATTCAGGGTCGGCGTCTAACCCAAAGCGAGCACGCCTCCACGTGGCCCCAGGTGCGCGCCCATATCGGTAATCCGCTGCTAACCGACACCTTACCATAAGAAGACAACTCTATCACGTCATTGAAGCACATATCGTGCGGGATCTCGTGATGAACTGGAGGGTGGCCTTGGGCCTTCGGGCTGAGTCGTTCCCCTGGAGGTTCTTAGTGCGCGGATACTTACGTGCCGACAACAAATAACCCATCCTAGGCCACAGCGTGATAGTGGTGAACCCCAGCCTTGAGGGTAATGCGGCTCTGGTAACACAAGACGGCGCAGATCAGGCATCCGGTAGCCATAAGGGAGACGAGACAGATGGAGGGGAAGGGCAGAGGGATGGGTAGGACAAAGGTACAGATGCTACCTCTACCCAGATAATTTCAAGGGAGCAGTGCCATATCTTACCGCTACTACGCTACTGATCTGAACTAAAGTCGTGATGCTGTGCCCGTTAGTCTTGCACAGAGACGACGGCACAGATTGAAAGTTTTGTTACCACGGGTCACATACCATTGGTGCGTGCCTGCTGGCTGTATACATAGTGCGGATCCTGGAGCTGCGCAGCTGGCGCCCTCGTTTTTTTTTTCGGTGGATATGCTTAGCCAAGCCCACGGGCAAGCGCGCCTTGCTGGAAACAGGGCACATTCTGATAGCTTCCCTTCATCACAGCCTTTGCTATTCCGAAAGAGCCGTAGGACTGTCGTGGTTGTGTCAACCCCCCCGCCCGATATCCCACGGTTGAGGCCGGTGTGCCGGTGGTTCCGTGGGCCAGTGTTACCACTGCGGTGGTAAGAAGGCGGTGGAGGACTGCTTACGCCGTGCGACTCTCGCCGGCCAAATGATGTGATGGGAATCTTTCTCCATGCGCATGTGGCTGCTGTCTTCGAGTGCGGCAGTCATTTATTATGTCCGAGACGTGTCACATTCCTTCGTCGCAACAACCCGACCAGAGTGAGTGCCTTGTTATCGGTCAGCATATAGCCCCGTTGCCTGATACTCTCCGCTATCGCATCATGTCTAAGCCGCCTCGCGCCTCGCTGTTGGACGCAGCGTGTTCATCCCTAGCCTATGGCGATCACGATGGAATTGTCGGAGGTCTGTCCCTGCTGCCATGTGAAAATTTGTTTAGATGCATGACAGTTTCCATGGTTCAGGGCCTCGGAGCGGGCCACCGACGACATTGCGCCGGCGGTGTGGTGGTCAAGGTGAACGGGAAAAAAAAATGAGTATCGGTGAACCTGGCAGAGTGAAGATAGCTTGATCAAACGCTCCAAGAGATGGGATCCCGGCGACACGTTGCCGTTTCTTTTGCTCCGCAGCTTCCAGAAGGTTGGAAAATTTTTGACAGCCAATCCCCAGAGCCCCAACCCAGCCGAGGTGAAAAGTAGTTGGTTCCGGTGCTCTGTAATCGGTGCCTGTATCTGGCCGTATACGACCGAGACAGGGAAGGAGGTTGTGAAAAGCTGGGCGAGTTGAGTCAGATGACTACACTGTTATATATTCTTGCCGGGATAAACATGTAAGCCACATGAAAACCAACTCTCACAACATCATGGACAGGGGTACGACAACTCTTGAGATGGCGGCCGAAGTACTGTACAAATGATACTTTGCAAAACTGAATGGTAACCTGTCTGTCTTTTGACGAACCATGATTATTGCCAGCCATCTGGTTTCTTCCACGAAATTCTTGGCAACATCACCGAGCGAGGGGTAAGCTGGCAGTGCTAGATATCGGGTGCCGACGATACGAAGCGGAGGTCGATTTGCTGTGCTGACCCCGCACTAGAGATGATAATCTGGCATGTGAAGAAGCGGTTGGGACCTTTGGGTGTTCATGCGTCATGGTTTAAACACGATTGACGGGAAGCGCAGCGGCGAGATGTCGTGATGCTGTGATGTTGTTGATGTTTTTGTTGTTGTTGTTGTTGTTGTTGTTGTTGTTGTTGTTGTCCATTGCCCGTTTTGGAGCAATGCAATACCCTGAGCGGCAAATCCGTACACTACACTACTGTTAACCCTACACATAACGATCAAGTCCGTTACCGAGGTCTTGATTGTAATGCCCAGGTTATCGTTACTGTAAGGTAGGCTAGCTTGGGGTTCTAGACCAATTATAAGACTAGAAACAGCCAGAAGGACCCACTCCGGGTTATCACGAGCTGTAACGGTCTGTTACTGGACGTCCTAGGACTGACCAAACCCCCTAGGTATAACGATTTTGGTGCGGCTCGCCTTCAAAATCTGATCGAAATCGTAATGCGAAGGTTGATCGTTATTCCCATACTAATCTGCACCGTTACCCTGATCTTGAGCGTTATAGCCAGAATATCGTTATACAGCTGATCGTTATGTGCAGGGTTAACAGTACTAGAACTACCTACGCTAGAGGGCTGGAGAACCCAACGACTTGTGGGGCTTGAAGCTTTGTGCGGAGGACAGGATCCACAAAAGAGGTCCCAGCCTGCCGGGTCAGCCGTCGCAGGACGACAACGACAACGAGCAACGGCATTAGAAACCTTTGTCAGCAGCAATTACCACCACCCAATGATGCTTGTCATCATTCGCAATCCCACATGCAGAGACCCTGGACACAAGATCCCCAACAATGCTGACTCTCACGCTCGCCGTGATCGATAAAACTCAGCCCGGGTAGGGCTCCAGGGATAGCGAAGATACGAGGGTGACGCCCCGTGCTTTTGGTAATTTACCCCCTCTTCTCCCTTGCACAATATTCTATTCTTGGTCACCATCAGGGTTCAGGTTCGGTATAGACAGTTCACCTTCATCTGAGGAACCGCATTTCGAAGTACTACATACTCCGCGAAGCAGGCCGCAAAGGGAAGTATTGCCCGCAAAGGGCGCAACCCACTGGAGAGGGAAAGGGTCGGAAAGGGACTCAGAGTCAGCGGTCAGCGAATCCACCTCGAGACACGGCTGGAGAGGGCTGGGTACGGTACTCAATCTGTGTCCGGATAGGACTGAGAGGGTCGAGCTACATTTCCTGGCCCTCGCATGTGTTTCGCTCCCCTTCGTTTCCGTTCTATTTCTGCCGTACACTTACACATCGCTTACCCTTTTGACCCATGCCACGCCAGGAATCCGTTGTTGCGAGCCTTGCGACGGTATCCCGTTCAGCACCTCCGGCGGCTTTGCCTGGCTTCAATGCGCTTCCTCCTGCACTCCCGAGCGTGCTGTGTGTATGTGATCATGGTACCGACAGGCGCGGTCACGGTCAAGAGGTTTTGATAGGCGCCAGTGACTCGAGTTCCCTCTCCAGCCGTCCGCGTAGAGCATAGTATACTACAGTATGATCATGATGGCCCAAGTTGTTTGTCAATGCTATGGCCAAATAAGCGCTCGCTAAAGTCGGTTACGCCATAAAGCCTAAATATTAATGCTGATTAGGTACGAATGGTCTGAAACAGGCCCACATTGAACACACTCGATAGGACATGCAAGTTCGATCAGCCAGCGCACGCCCTTTGGGGGCAGAGTCTCACCTAAAGCACAGTGAGCCTTATGCAGGTTATTCGTGTTGACCATGTCTTGATATTTCGACTTGAGACGGAGAAGTTGCCAAAATGGCGGGTTAGCGCTTAGATGAGTAAACTAGTGTACACGTACCTTGATAGGATCTTCCTTATCCCTGCCTGCCTGCCTGCCTTACATCTTCTGACTTCCCCGGCTTTCTTTACACCACTGATCGCGACATATCGTTGCAGTTGAAGCCCTGTAGTAGGTCATTATGGGTGATTTGCAAAAGATAGACTTGATAGTGGGGTTTCCCAGCCACCAGATGGCATAATCGAAGAGGCTGTTCAGCCCGAGCTGACCCAATTCGACCAGCTCTTTCTTATCAACCTACCAGACTTCGGCTGACACAGGCTCACCCCCCAAGGTGGTGGGATGTCTCCTTTGGGCGCAAACACTGTATAAGTTGTGATGCGGGGAAGTGGCCTTCGCCAACCAAAGTGCGTGGCGTTCTCCAAGGATGCCAATCCAGTCGAAGGTCGCACCGTCAGCCCGTCCTGGCCCAGTTCCTGACGAGACGGTTACTGACAAGAGGAATCTTCTGAGGCATTCCCGTCATGCAATCGTCTGTCGAATGGGGCTACTTGCGATGGCTCTCTCTTGCTCTTGGGAACGAGCCAAGGAAGGCGATGCTCCCGTTCCGCTCCTCCATCCCATTCCAATTCCGTCCAACACTCCGCGCACGCAGCGAAAAACGACTAGCTGAGGACTGCAGTGCATTTCATTTCCGGGCCGCTCTGTCGGCTTCGCCGCCGGGCAAACGAACAACACAAGGACGGACCTTTTTTTTTTTTTTTTTTTTTTTTTTTTTTTTTTTTTTTTTTTGGGCGGCGCGGTCTGGATCTCAGACGTCCACTCTAGTGCGTAAAGACTATCAGCCTCAACATCGTGGGGCTCCGATCCGGCGTCGGTCTCACCCCTAAAAGCAATTCCCAAGTGCGGAGGGGGAGGAAGCTGTCTCAAGGTTACGGTTTAATGACGTCAATGAGAAGGCAATGTGATCGAATCTCCTACACTGATGTACACACTTGCATCGCGCTGACCATGGCATGTCCTCGTCCCTCCCAGCTCATCGCCGACACAACTTCCAGTCTCGGTAGTTTTGTGAGCTATCAACTAGCCTACAGGGACAATGTACCGCGTAGGCATTCAAGTCAGCCACTTGCAACGGTGGCGTGTGGTTGGTTGTAACACAGGCATTGCGAGCACTATGTAAACGAGGTGACAACAAGGCAACCGCCATCATTGTTGATATTATAATGGCGTGAAGACAGCATAAGGTAATTTACGAGTGTTTGAAAAGGCAACCAAAAGGGGGCCAGCTGACGATCGGATATGCAGAACTTACTGCTAGCAGAAGCGGTGCATGCTTTTGAAAGACACTCGGAGGGTGTACGTTTTCGAGAAAACACCGTGACATGCAGCATTACAGATACGCTTGAACCTCTTTGAAAACCTAGACCCCAAGGTACTCTTTGTAATCGCTATTCGCTAGAACCGATGATTTCTACCGCCCACTGTGAGAATCCGAGAACGAAGGCCCCGAGATTATACGGTATTACGTGTTGATCGGTGCTGTCTCAAGTCGAGCACACGGCTCCTGCAGCTCATTGAAACATTTCTTACATGTCTTAAGTTGGACACTGACCGACGGTCAGCCGGGAACCGGCTTTGGCTCGTTCGACCGCAGGACAGTTGTGCGATCACAGTCGCGTCCGAAGGGTAAACCACATCCCGTTTTTGAGCATGAGTTCGGCCGTTCATTTGACAGATTCGCCGCTTTCTCGTGCCCGAGACTGAGACGTTGGTGGTCGGGCGGGCCGAAGATGGACGGTGGACAGTGCCCGGAGTTGTGGTATGTACCTAATTGTCCCAGGAGGGTGCTGGAGTCTCAAGAATTTTTAGGGCCTGTTTTGGCGGGTTTCGTGGAAATGAGAAAGTGGCAAAAAATTCCTCAGCATTCTGAGCATAAGGTACTAAGGGGAAAAAAACCAACGGCATCGGCGACAGCGGCAGGGCAAATCAACCTGTTCCTGGTTCCTGGGGAGACCCCGAAAACAGAAACAACGCTGGTCTGGCGTGCCTGGGACTGCTGGGGGCAGGCTAGCAGTAAAAACTGAAGCCAAGTGGAATTTTCCCCTATGCAGCTTTGCACGGATTTTGTGCCAAATTGCTCTACCTCTACACAGTACACTACTGAGTCTAATGAAGCACCTGAGATTGCCAGTGGATACGCTCGAAAAAAAAGGCAAGCAAAACTTGCATACTCCAAGTGGAAGATACGATAGGAATCGCCAACGCCAACGCCAACGCCAAAAACTTTCAGCTGCAATGTGCGCACCAATGTACGCTGCTCTTTTTGAACGTCCTTGAGTGTCAAAATGCCTGACCTGAATGCGGGTAATGCGCAAATGAATGGTGGCAGATCATCGATCACTTCCCGTTTTCTCACAGAAATGTAGAAGCAGGATGAAATCACGTCCCATCCAGTACAGCTGAGTAAACATGATGTCGATGACTGTTGTCAGTGGACGCAAGATTGTTTCAGAAGTTATCCCGCCTGCCGAGTGTGGATGTGAATGAGGTCTTGGCTAGGCCCGCTCTCAATGGCCGGCCGACCACGACGGCAACCGCATCTTCATTCTCCAGCGCAATATGTAGCCGGCGGGTTGGCCTTGGCGGGCGAGCACTGGCAGAGTTCGGACGGACAGCGCGGGTCGCCGGAGGCCCGGTCGCATGGCCACCTATGTTTTGCCATATGGCACCGGCACGCGAAGGAATCCCAATACATCTTGTGACAGACAAGCAAACCCCAGGTGCGATCAGGACAACAATCACGACGTCTGATTGCAAAGGAGTTGCCGTCGTCATGGATGCCATGGGAAAGCAGGCCGACCGCTATTTCCAGAACACCAAGGACGTTCTTCTCTTGCAAACCGATTCCAGGACTTTGCCTGTTCTCCCATTATTCCCAAAATCCCACTCATTAGCCCATTATTACAGCGCGGGCCCCCGTACGATCCCGTACCGATCGTATTTTTGGAGTCCTGCGGGACCAGCGACAACGACAGCCAAAAATGGGTGAACATGGAAATGAAAGGCTGTTTGGCCTGCTCCAGTCATCAGGTACTTGCGGCAGGTACTATACAAAGGGCACTTTTTCTCTTTCCCCAATCGCCTTTCTTGCAAGACAGGGGGGGGAAAGCGGTGTCATGCAGCAGGGCACCCCGGTCGGTCTGCTGTGTTTCATTTTTCTCGCAGCGCGAACTCACTCAAAGGTCATTCATTACCAGGATCGCTCTGGTAGCCTTCCAGGCACAATTCAGGAACCTTTCACTGCTTTGAGACGTTCAATTACGCCAAGCCATGGCTGCGTCACCGCAAGTTAGCGTCCTTCATGTCCTGGTACAAGGCTCGACACCCCTTGAGTGCGATGCGCAACTTTATTTTTGTAACGCGCGCAGCAATTCATCGCGCCAGCAGCGCTACATCGCTTGTACCTGAACCCCCGTTCAATGTACTGCTCCACGGTCTCAGCTGCCAGGTCCCGCCCGTTCCTGATACCTATGACGGTACGTACCAGGCATACAACCATGCGTACCATGCGTACCATGCGTACCATGCTTACCATGCGTACCATTGTCGCCGGGCATTTTCCATTCACGCTGGGCTTTTCTCGTTCGAGGGCTGCGATCCACAGACCCTGGCAACAACTAACTGCCTGGCCGCAGCCCTGTCTGTGAATTCACAGAGCCTGCCACCCTGCCCATCTCCACGTTATCCGTAAAGGGCAATGTTGAGGTCGTTACTCGGCACATTTCCTACATATAAGCCTGAGCCCTCCCACCTTCCTCTCACCACCTTTGGATAGCCATCATCAGATTAAACAACACCAATCAGCTCACCATCAGGACACTCAAGACACTTCAAACAGTCTTCGGATTACACAAGCTTCTACCAACGACAGCTTATATCTACCACCGCCGCCAACCTCCAAAGAACTCAACTCGGCACTTGACTACATAGTCATCCACACGAATATCTACAACAACAACAACAACAACAACAACAACTATCACAACACCAAAACAAACCATCAAAATGCCTGCCGCCGCTCAGCGCCCTTCCCAGCTTCCTCCCTGCCCCGGCCCCCCTCCCAGCCGCCCTCTTCCCCCTCTTCCCCCTCTTCCCAAGAGGGGTTAAGCAGCTCGCTTCAACATGGATGGAAAGCAACTCGATGACATCTTGGCATCTCTCATGTCTCCTTGTTCTCATCATTGTCTGTCTATGCTCTATCCTCTTTTCACAAGGGTTGCGGCCGGGCCGAGCTTTCTCAAGATTGGTTTCACTGGCCGCGGAGCACAAGGCTGCAGAGTGCCCACTGCAGAGCCCCAGTAGCTTTTTTAATACTGAGTGGCTCCCCTTTGGCGCATCAATCATCACGAGCTGCACGCCATAGTGCGTTAGCATGCCCGCCTGCATATCAACGCAGCAGCCTCTCACCGTCGGTCTCGACATGCCATCACTAATATCAACCACTCCAACGGTTGGTCGATGACCGTACGCTTTTCCCCGGTCGTTCTTGAATCAACCCAAGCGACATTCCTGCCGCATCACGATGCCTACCACCACTCATCAGGTCTTTTGGAACACAATTCACCAGCTGGGCTCGAGGGAACTTCAACCACAACCTCCGCGAGCTTGAGCTCCGGATCCGTCTGGCGCGAATTTTGCATTTCGACACTGTACCACCACATAATACCGACCTTTTAATCAATGACTACTCTCGCTAATTCTTCCGATTTGGAATGACGATTCAACGAGCATTGCGAAAACCACCGACTTTTTCTAATTTTTTGTTTTTGTTTTTGTTTTTGTATTTGGGAACTGTATCACTATCACTATGGGAGCATGGGCATCGGCGTCAGACATCACCATGGTCGCTGGTACGGGCATTGGCTGGGAGGTAATGGGGGGCATGGAAGGAATCGGAAGGGGGTTTCTGGGCGGGTTTGGGAACTCATTGGGAAGGTGTTTTTCTGTAGTCGGTCTTCCGACATTCACATGTACTATCGCAACTTGATACCACGAGCACCTTGAGTGCCTCACTCTCTGAACGGATCGGTTTTTAACCACCCGAATACCACAATCATTCAGTGATCTACCATTATGCGATTCTCCTTGGCTCCTCATCATGTGAATTCCAATGCATCTGGATGCGGGAAACAGGAATTTATTTGACATGTCATTATACTCCTGGGCTCACAATCCTGAGATCAGAATAGTCTTTCGTGAAACACGCATTGAATTGTCCACCCTCCCATCGATCGCATATCCAAACCGAGCTCGCTCTCTTCTAATTTTTGGAACTGGATGACCTGCATGCGTTGTTCATTCCTCCTCATCCCTTTCTGTTCTCTCACTGAAACTGAAGCCCGTCTGCCGTCAGGGAGTGGGGAGACCCAGGTCACACTCAGTTTCTGCATACAATGCAAAATAAAGCCAAGGGTCATCTCCACACTCATGTGCTACATTACGGTACTGGTCTCGGACGAGGGTCGAGACCCGGTCTCAGCTCGAATTACATCATTGCAATGGAGTCCAAGTAAAATATCTGCTGGCCCGGGTGACTTTGGAGAAGGGTAGGATGGAGAAGCATGGGGAGAACAGCAACCATCAACTTATCGGAAAGAATTTTTCTTTGGAAATTTTTTCAACACCAGCCTCGGAATTTCGCGATCAAAGAGATAAGGGCACGCGCGACAACGTAGCTACTAGGGTAAAGCGCGCAAAAGCAAGGATTTGCTGAATGCTGATGGGGCTTTTTTTTTTTTTTTTTTTTTTTTTTTTTTTTTTTTTTTTTTTTTTTTTTTTGCTGTAGCTGGAGCTCGTGAGGTGGTAATGGGCAGATGCAACAAGATAGGATATGTCGGCGAGTACGGAGACCGACTGAAGGACAGACTCAGATATGGTCGCCGATGAAAGGATGAGATCTGAGACTTGCATCCTTCAGAGATGGATATCGCCAGATTTTCGGTGTTTGTTACACCTCCGAGAAACAGAGCCAATTGTCTATTTTCTTCACACTAGCTCATGTTCAATGAAACACTACTACAGTCTTACGAGGTCATCAACACACCACAAGTTTTGTCAGTTGGATTCATTCTTACGTTCCTATGCACTCTACGTTACTTCACTTGTCGTCGACCATTGCTTTGACTTTTACAGATCACGACTCTCCGATGAAACCGCCGGACGATGCCGGCTCATTGTCGACTCTCGACCCATCCGCTCGAAAATTCTGCCCTCTCTTGCTCTCTCCCCCCCCCCCCCCCCCCCCTTTTACCCTACCTCTCCTGTAACTTCCCCAGAGAGGTGGAGGAGGAAGCGAGCGAGGCTTTGAGGTTTAAACATGAAGAAACGTCAGTATTCGGCTACGAATACCACCTCGCGATGGCACGTAAACTTTGCCAAGGCGACATGTTCGGAGGACGGTGTTGCGGCTTATTAATGCAGCAAGCCTGAAGCAGCTGTCCAAACCGACGCTGTTGTTGTATCGTGCGTAAGAGAGAGCGGCAGGCTGCCATGACTTTACCATTTGTTTTCCCCATCAAGAGGCCATCATAATACCCCCCCGCCCCCATGTCCCTTTTAGCGCAGCCGCGTTGCCGAAGGATCCCATCTCAATTCAAGAAAGAGGAGACTCCGTCTTCTTGGCGTCCAACTTGGTGATGGCACCGCGCAACAATGGTCTTGGCCTCAGCTCACCAAGGAAGAGTCGTGTAAAATGAAGGGGAGTAGTATGTATGGAGAAAGTCGACAAACAATAACGGTAATAATGGGAGCAGAGGACAAAAGTCTCAGAGACCGCGCTTAAGTGCGTGATATTTGCCTAGGGGTTGTCACGATCTTCTCCATACTGTCAAGACCCATCGCTGTCTCTTTACGTGGTTGGTATTGCTGCGTATTGTACAGCTATACGACAATCGTTTTCTTGATGAAACGCGATCTCTATGCACCTCATTCACGTTTGGCTTGGAGGAGCAGACATGATGATCTCTTGATCGAAGATCCATTAGCAGATGGCATAGACAATTCTCCCCTATCAAACTGTGCCGATGCATTCATCTTCAGCGTCGTTCTCTTTCCAAGATCTTCTCTGTCCATCCATACTACCTTCCCCTCCTCTCTGCCCCCCTGTCCCTGAAGTTTCCCTTCCTTCCTTGCTCTGTTTGGCTTTTGATATCGATCGCGTGGACAGGAAACGAGCCTGGTACAGTAATGTGCCCTGTTAATGCTAAGCCCCCTTAATGCAAAAAGCCCCCCTTTTGCTAAAGATTTCGGCTGCCCGCATTCCCTCTGGTGGTGAAGACTGCTAACTGCTAATTGCAATACTGACGGGGGGGATTTGCATTAACAGGGATCTGATTTAGGTGGGCAGGACGAATAGCGGCGGTGCGAGAGGGTCGAAGTGACCCACCTTTAGGGTAGTCGACCCGTAATCTAGTAGCCCCACAGCATATATTGGTCTGTGCACTAGTACCATCCTTTGCAAAAGCCCCCCTTTTGCAAAGAAATCTGGCTGCCGGCATTAGTTGCATTAACAGGGCACATTACTGTAACCGCGCATCGCGCGCCTTTGGCCTCTTCGGTGACTTGGCCAGTGAGATCTTGGTCATACGGGTATAGGATGTGCACGATATAGAGAGATATCAAGACAGAGTTGTATTCGTGACAACATTTTCTCCTTTCTTACGACCTTAGCACATGGGTTTTATAGTTTTGCCATCTTGATTGCTATGATGCCATAGCCACTTTATGACAAAAGCCAAGTGATGATATGATGGTTTCTTTGTTTTTTTTTTTCCTTCTTTCTTTTTTTCAGCCGCGGTAAACGATGAGGTTGAACTTTGATTCATTCCCCACAATTTGCAACGCCCAATGTTACCTGTCCAATGAAGGGATCCGATCCTTCCCGTTGCTGCTACGCGTACCTGACATGAGGACCGTATGTGGCAGCATATGGCTACTATGCGCAGCGCAAGAAAGGGGAGCATCGATCTACACTGTATAGATGGCCTACTAGCATATGTAGGGTCAAGGAGGAAATTAACCAGAGGCGAAAACACCAAAAACACAAGATCCTCACTGGCCACAAGGTCTCTTTCCAACGACCGAAGGGAAATCTAGCTGACAGGAGTTGTTTCGAATCTTGGCGTGATGTGCACGCATCGTAATATTCACATTTCATTTCTCTCCGACCTACACAACAGGTTTGATTTGAGCGAATTGCCATGGATATTTCGGGATCTCGCTTGCCGTTGTATGATCGCGCCAGACTCCAGAGGAGTACCAGGAGACGTGCTAAACTCGAAGCAACCGCGGATGGTAACCTGGGTACCTCTTCAGTGCTCTCCAGGCATGCATGTGGGAAAGTAGATCCACAACCATCATGACGCGCTCCAGCAAAAATTCAAAACCACCTTTCCAAACCCGATACGCCGATGCATCTTTGCAAGTTGCACCGTCGGAGATGCATGCCGAACAAAGACGGGCACGACATTGGAAAGATAACGACAATGACAAGGAACGACGGGAAAAGCACAAGAGAAAGTGGAGGCCGAAGACGGTCGGTGTGTCTCAGACGTCGGAAACAATGAAGCCGCTGATACTGATGGGGATTGCTGTATCATTGATCCTGTTTTTCCTTCTCGGCATATCTCACGTTTGAAAAAGACCCCATCTTCAACGAAACAGAGTCCTACATATCTATGTACGCAGTAGATGGGAAGGGCAAGATGGAGCAGGGATGTTGTTGACTTGTTGTCATGCTTTCAAGAGTGGAATTCCATCGGAGAATTTGCGACCTATGCGAACGGTATCCGCATATTCATGCACCAAGGGAAGAACCCTTATTGTTTTGTTTTTGTTTTTCCTTGTGTGCTTGTGTTGAATTGACAAATCAGAAGGACGAGAGCGCATTTCTATCAAAACAGCACACGTGCGCACCACACGTTGTTGAACACAAGAGAAAATTGCAAGGCGGTCTGTGACTGGCTGACTACGTTCTGCGCTTCTAGATTTCTCGGGCATACCCGCTACCCGCCCCTGTCTCTTTTGTGACAAGTTCATTGAGAATTTCAAAGTTGTGCAGTGTGCAGTGGGAATGCAACAGCCGAGGCAAGCCTAAAATAGGGCGTCGATCATCATCAGGTCGTTCCTTGGTGCCGCAGGCAATTCTGATGAGATGTTAGTGTACGCAGTAGGGACCTTGCAAGGGCCAAGGCCCGTGCTTTTGCTCGCTTCTTTCCCCTTGAAAGTAGAAGTGGAAAAGGGGAGTTCTATCACATCCTATCTACACGTGAGTTCGCGATTGTGCGGGGTGGGAATTTGCGGATGGGGACAACGAGAGCTCACGTCAGAGGGCGACAAGGAGGGCCTCGTTGTCACGTCCTGCTCTTAAACTTGCGACTGTTTCAGCCGGAATCGCACCATCATATCGGATTTTGACCAATAGACGACTGGGAAGATTTCAAGCCTTTTCTTTTGCTCAACATCAGAATCCATTGATTAAATCGCTATCAGGTATCCGCATTGCCCTGCTGGGGTTAGGTTGGTACCTAACGTCTCTGTCGTAATCTCATCAATCTCGGCAGAGCTTCGATCCCCCCTCCCCATCTTCCAGTAAGCCCACCGGTATTTGACATACCCCACGATACGTGCCACAAGGTCCAACAACAACCGCCCATCCATCAACATAACCACCCCATCCTTATAGGGCTATTCCCAATCCCTACCTGACCCTCCGAAGCAAATAAATGACGCTAGAGCTCCATGTCTGGGGTCCGGCTTTCGGCCTCCCCTCTATCGACGCCGAATGCCTTGCGACCGTTACGTACTTTGCGCAAACCCTGAGTGCCGCCGACTACCTGCTCGTACAGAGCAGCCCCTCTGCCGTTCCATCCCGTAAGCTCACCATATCCAGTGTCACTCAACCAGTCGCCATCTCAGACACACCCCAGCCCCGATTCCCTCCAACGAGCAAGTGCCCGCTCCATCCTCCCTCCGGCGCAATTTCATTCTCGTACGGTTTGCCCATGTCAATTCTTTCAAGCTAACGGCCAAATCCCATCCATCTTGATACAGATCACCTCCCGGCACTCTACAACCCCTCCACGGCAACATGGATCTCCGGCTTCGACCCTATCGTCAACTATCTCTCCACCCTTCAACCACCCTCTTACCACCACCCTGACGTCACCACCCTCCCCTCACGCGTCTACGCCGATTCTCAAGCTTACAAGGCCCTCCTGACCTCCTCGGCCGCCCCGCTCCTCGCCCTGTCCCTCTATGTCTCCTCGGCCAACTACTCTGAAACCACCCGACCCGCCTACAGCGCCATTCTCCCGTTCCCCTTACCGTGGACAGAGCCGCTCGCCGTGCGGGCCGCCATGGCCGCGCGCGCGGCGCACCTGGGTATGAGCAGCCTGGACACGGACGCGGAGATGGAGCGGCTGGAGAAGGAGGAGCGGGAGCGCGAGGCTGCGGGTTGGGTGCAGATCCCGAGGGCGCTGAGGAAGGCGGTCGGCGGGCAGAATAGCGGTGTCAAGGGCCAGTTGAGTCCAGAGATGAAGAGGAGGATCAAGTTGGAGGGGCTGGCGGCGGAGGTGTTTGATGTGCTTGGGGAAGTTGATTTCCTGGAAGAAGAGAACGGGGAGGAGGAGGAGGAGGATAAAGAGGGTCGTGGAAGGATCAAGGTGACGCTGGAGACCAAGTGTCTTGCGTTTGCTTACCTGGCGCTCATGCTGCTTCCTGACGTGCCGAGACCTTGGTTGAAGGAGGTGTTGCAGAGAAAGTATGCCGGATTATGCGAGTTTGTGCTGGAGTACAGGAGAAAGACGTTCCCTGAGAGCGGCAAGGTGCTTCCGTGGGCGGATAGGGAGAGTGATCCCGCTGTCAGTGCCTGCGACTCGGCGTTCAGTATCGTTGGGCGGTTTGTGAGGGCCGTAGTTGACGATATCCCAATGCTTGGACGGGAATGGAGCAGGTGGTGGGCGTTGAGGCAAAGAAGGGTAGCTGAAGAGAACTCTACCGAGACACAGCTCGTTATAAGGAGAAGCGTTGGTGAGAGTGAACGCAGTCTCTTGCTGGCTGGTGCCGGGTTGACTCTGCTGGCTATCAACGTTGTCGGCCTTGGTATTTACTGGTACCGATACCGAGGGTTGCTGGGCGCGCCGTTGCAGACGTGGCATAGGCCACTGGTAGGCTTGGGTAGCTTTGGAGCGGCAGGAGCCATGTTCGCTGGTCTTGCATGAAGACGTTGAGGGTGGAGAACCTTGGGGGAGTGTATGATATGTGCCTATGATGGAAACTTGGAATGATACGAGAACGGATGAGGATACCCGATGGGAAAGCGATACAGGGTGAAGTTGGTTACAGCAAAGAAGATCCCATACGATGCATTGTAAAGCTCATGCGCAACTGATGCCATTTAGCAGATAATCAATTGTAATTGAGAGATGTAAATGAAAGAGAATAGAGAGATCATTGACAGACGACCACAGTTCAACGACACCTTATAAAGAAGAATAAAGAAGAAGCAAAAAATAAACGGAGGGGGGGAGGTGGTCATTGAAACGTACCGAGTTGAGAGCGGCAACCTCCACCAAACGGTCCTCACGCCAACCCTGAATTCACCCCAAGAGTCTTACTGGGCCTTCTTCCATCGTGCGAGTCTTTCTCTGGATTCTCTCATTCGCCGCTGACAACCACAGATTATCTGTCTGGATATGTTCCATTCTATCAGCGGCCTTCACTTTTGGTCCCAGCTCAACATGGCTTTACTCTACACTTAGCATGTGGACTTGCCTTTCGGTTCCCTATGGGTTTAATGAGCGCGAGTGGAGGAATGAGTTTGAAGGCTGCGTGCATGCACCAACAGCCCTCACACTTTTGCGCGCTGGGAGTAAAGCATGAAGGGGTAATCTTGAAAGGGCATGCGCGACGCGGGCAGGTGGGAAGGGGACGTATTTGCACCGTTGGAAGACGTGACGAATCGATGAGTATGTGCGCAAAGTGCTGAGATGTTGTGGACTGAGACAAAGTGCGGAATCGGTGACATGATGATCATGAGTCTTTCGTTCGTTCATACTTGATGAGAATGATGTAAATAAACGTATGAACCTGCTATATTACATTTGCCCTTGTGTTTGTTGCAGCCCTCTCATATCTGCCGGATCTCCTTGCCGGCCATTTCGGGTCGCTCAACCTCCCACTCATCCCTCAGGACAGCAAAGGCGAGATCGCAGACCAACAAGCTCAGTCCAAGACCCCAAACAAGCGTGATAGCATAGAAGAAGTTTGCGTTTCCGCTACCAGCATAGATCCACAGATGGTAGAACGCAGGACCGAGAAAGGTCGTGTAAATAATAATGGCGGCAATGACAAACGAATACCGCAGCAACGGGAAGACATGTCTATACAGCGGCACCATGCCCAAGAACAACGACGCATCCGCGATGCTAGGGTATGGCTTGAAGATGCTGAAGATACCCAGCAGCAGAGTGATCACCACAAGCGGCTGCTGGCGAAGGCGCACGCTCAACCCGCCAACATATGACGATAAATGCAGCCAAAAGACGGCCAAGAAGAATGAACGGAACGAGTCGAACATCTCGACAAAGAAGTACCACCACAGGCCGATATTGGGGGCCAGGTCAGACAGTGTAAGTTGCACACCATAGGTGGAACTAAGGAACTCCCATGAGCCGGTCAGGAAGAACGACATTTGGAAAAGCACTGCCAGAGCACCGAGTACATCCATAACCATAGTCGCAGTAAACTTGATCCACGCATTGGGCGCTCCGGTAGCGGGTAGCTTCTGCCTGTCATAGCAAAGAAGAATGAGAGGCGGGAGGAGGAGTAGCGGATACATGGAGAGGTATGATGCGAAGGCCAGGGCGACCATGGCGTGAAAGGGTCTGCCGGAGATGGCATTGGCGATGGCGTGGAGAATGGCACACGTCGTGAAGACGGTGGTCGAGCGCCCAATGCATGTCGCGATGGTGAAGGGGTTGAACAGGAAGAGCGCGGCAATGATGGCACCACTCCAGCGCTTGTCACGGCGCGGGGAGGTGAAGCGCGCAGACGAGCCGGCCTCGCCAGACTCTGCGATCCTTAAAAGAGCATGGGCGCTCAGAATATCGATAGCGATGTAGAGAAGGTACGTGAAGATGGGAAACGCCGAGAAGCTCGGGAGCAAGTTGAAGATGGGCAGCAAGAGAGGCGCCTGGTGGTAGACGCCGCCATCGTAAGGAGAGACGTTATGGTTATACAGGAAGAGGCCTTCTTGGACTAGATTTGGGTAGTTAGCAAACCTGTGTTCCTCGAAGACGATGCGACGAATGCCGAAGAGAAAAACAAAAGCTACAACATACGGCGCTTGAAGCTTGTTACTGGCGTTGAGATCTCGACACGGCCAGTCAGGAGGTCTGGAAGACCGGGGAACAGAGTAAAGAGGGCAAGTCGCAGGACGGCAGCACCGGCGTATAAGCCAGCCGTCCTCCTTAACGTTACCTTGCCGCCATTCATTGTTCAATTCGCCATACGACGAGGTGGGAGCTGTGATGTCGAACTTGTCCCGGGGTCAAGTTACTTCTAGCGACATGCCCGTCCAGTTGCGCTACGTTAAGTTGTCCTGTCAATCGCTGTCCCCGCCAAAGGCAGACTGACAGCTGGCCTCCACAGCTGGCGGGTCCCTGTAGGACAAGGGGTTCTGGATTCCAGACGGGAGCGGGAATCTGGGCCAGACGGGTCCAGTAGTAGCCTCATCTGCCTATCTGGCTGATGCCTCCTCTTCCCTTAGGTTTCCATCCACTACGTTATCTTATCTTTGATCAGCTCAGGCGGTGAGAAGTGGCATAAAAAGTTTAGGACCGCGATGGTCAGAAAAAAAGTTGATTGCAAGTGCACAGAGCGCCCCCACCTACAATTGGCTTCGATAACGATCGAGTCTGCAGACTGAAGAGATCCATCCTTGGTCCTCTTCTCCTTCTCTCACTCTCCCACTTACACCCAACAACCACAACCACCACCACACCCCAAAATGCCAAAAATCAAGAAGAAGGGCCAGGCCGGCGCGGCCAAGAACTACATCACCCGCACACAGGCTGTGAAAAAGCTGCAGCTTAGCCTTCCCGACTTCCGCAAGCTTTGCATCTGGAAGGGTATCTACCCGCGCGAGCCCCGTAACAAGAAGAAGGTTTCCAAGTCGGCCACTGCCTCGACCACCTTCTACTACACCAAGGACATTCAGTACCTCCTCCACGAGCCCCTTCTTCAAAAGTTCCGTGACCAGAAGGTGCTCGAGAAGAAGATCTCCCGTGCTCTTGGCAGAGGTGATGTTTCGGATGCCGCCCGCTTCGAGCGCCATGCTGCCCGCCCCGAGGCCACTGGCAAGCCCAGGTACACTCTCAACCACGTCATCCGTGAGCGCTACCCGACTTTCAACGACGCGCTCCGCGATCTCGATGACTGCTTGTCCATGCTCTTCCTCTTCGCCAACCTCCCTTCCACGAGCGCGGTTCCCGCCAAGATGATCGCCCGCTGCGAGCGCCTCTGCCTCGAATTCCAACACTACCTTATTGTTTCCCACAGCCTGCGCAAGTCGTTCCTGTCGATCAAGGGTATCTACTACCAGGCCAACATCCAGGGCGAGGACATTCTCTGGCTCGTTCCCTACAAGTTCAACCAGAGGATCGTCGGCGATGTCGATTTCCGCATCATGGGCACTTTCGTCGAGTTCTACATGACTCTTCTCGGATTCGTCAACTACCGACTTTACAGCTCCATCGGCCTCAAGTATCCTCCCAAGTTCGACCAGCTCAAGGACGAGAACGGTGCTGAGCTCGGCGCTTTCTCTCTCGAGGGTGTCAACATGGCCACCCAGGGCGAGACCAAGGCCGTCACAAACGGAGAGGAACAACAGCAGGGTCCTGACCCCAAGGTTCAGGCTGAGGTTGACAAGATTATCAAGCAACTGAAGGAGGACGAGTCCAAGAGCGACGAGACTACCGAGGAAGATGCCGAGGCCGACGATGAGGAGAAGCCCACAGACTCCATCGACAAGTTCGAGCCAGTTGCCCCTGGTGGTGATGTTCTTCCTCAGCCGGCGTACAGCAGCAGTGACCCTTCGCAGCTGTTCGCCAACTTCACATTCTATCTCTCCCGTGAGACCCCCCGCCAGCC
Organism: Neurospora hispaniola; assembly: GCF_033458365.1. NCBI lineage: Eukaryota > Fungi > Ascomycota > Sordariomycetes > Sordariales > Sordariaceae > Neurospora > Neurospora hispaniola. The sequence goes on along the minus strand of NW_026944407.1, from coordinate 2,427,665 downwards.
TCTCGAGTTCATTCTTCGTGCCTTTGGCTGCAAGAGGATAGGCTGGGATTCCGTCCTCGGCGAGGGTGCTTTCACAAATGACGAGTCGGATCCCTCCATCACCCATCACATCATTGACAGGCCAGTCGTACAAGCCGCTACCAACGAGGATGGCGATGGCGAGGACAACCAGACGGCCCAGAAGGTCGGACCCAACCAGAGATACCCCGGCAGGATATATGTCCAGCCCCAATGGGTATGGGATTGCGTCAACGACGAGGAACTCAAGAGCCCTGAGCTCTATGCTCCTGGCGCCGCTCTCCCTCCCCATCTTAGCCCCTTCGTCAAGGCCGCCCCTGGCCAGTACGATCCTACTCTGCCCCTTGAGGCTCAGCAAACCGAGGCCGAGGCTATTGAAGCCGACCTCGAGGATGCTGAGAAGGGTAATGCTGAGGATGGCTCCGATGTCGAGAACGACATGGATGTTGATGAGGCCGAGGACGATGAGGAAGAGGAGGAGGGTGACGAGGAGGAGGTCGAGGAGGCCGAGGAGGAGGATGCTGAGGAAGACGAGGAGGAGTCCAAGACCCTCCAGCGTCAGCTTGAGCTAGAAGCCGAGCTCCAAGGCAAGAAGGTGCAGAATAAAAAGGTAGACTCCAAGACCAAGGCCAAGCTAGAACAGCGCAAGGCCCTTGAAAAGAAGGCACGCGAGGAGGCGGAGGACCTGGAGCGCGCCAAGGGAATGCTGAGCAAGAAGAAGCGCAAGCTGTTTGAGCAGATGCAGTATACCAACAACAAGAAGAGCGCTCAGGACGAGAAGCTCCGCGCCAAGAGGAGAAAGCTGGAGAAGGAAAAGGCGCAGAAGGCGTAAGGTTAAAACACTGGCAAGGCGTAATTTTTTAGCACTTGATGTTTTGAAATGGGATACCAGAGGCTCATTTTTTTTTTCTTTTTCCTTTCTGTGTAATCGACAAGTTTTGAATCCTACTCGTCGTCCTACGAACTGATGCAAATGTGAACATAATCGTGACATAAAAACGAGCGTCCACGAGGCTTTGGTCCGAGGGTTAGGGGTCGCTACGAACCAAACCGTAACGCCCAAAAGAAGTTGGAACGAACCGAAAATAGGACCAACGAAAGGTGAGAGCACAAAGTAAAAAAAATTGAGTGAGGAGTCAGAGGTTCATCAGTATCTCCATCCTTGTTGCTATGGTACTACTCCTGGGATGCTTTCGTACGTCAGTGCGGTTCTTCGACCTTCAATCTCTTGTCACTCCCGTCCTTAGTGATTGATCACCAGAATTTGCACCCAACAACCCTGCCAACGCGAGAAGAGCACCCACTAAACTGGGCAATACAATGTCTTCACACTTAAATCAAGAGGATTCCGGCGACGAGGATTGGGATAAGGACACTGAAGAGATCAATTCCATCGCATCAGATGAACTGCACGAAACCCGCCCCAATCGGTGGAACGGGCCCCCCTCCACATGGCTCACATTCACCGCGCAGGAAAGAAAGGCCTACCAAGCGTTAGAGGGCTTGCGCAGGCGAGACTTGTCAGCACATCTCTACAACGCGCACGCATTGCGAACCCGAGCCAAAAGGCAGGAGACCAAAGAGGTGAGTCTACCGAGGCGGTTTAGAAAAGCAAAAACTAACAATTGCTCAGGCGACCAACGATCAAGCTGAAGACGAAGACGGTTCACGGCGCAGAGAGAAGGAATGGGCTCCGAGCCACCGATGGACGGCTTGGCCACTGAGGACTGGTGAGGTGGTTGATGATGAGCTCCTCCCACGGACCGCAGACGAGCACGAGGCTTTCACGCTGCGTCCGCCCGTCCGGACCTACCCAAGCAAGAATCTAGAGGAAGAAATTTCGGCAACAATTTTACGATGTGCCAAGGAAAAGTTCCGAAGCAGAGGCTTCCCCGAAGAAGACGACGAGGATGATTACTCCGCCATACACGCGGTGGGCGAAGGGAACGATGGCGTTGTGGACTCGATAGAAAAGCGCGATAACGACCATCACCACCATGCCGAATCCAGTCAGTTGCTATCCAGCCCGCCACGGCGCAACGACGAGTCGGCCCGGTATAGCGTACCACTCTCGAGCCCGGTCAAACGTGAGCCGGTTTCCCAAGACGAGAGCAGTAAACAAGGCGGCTCTGCTTCGCATACCCTCAGCTCTTCACGTCGACGTCATCGAGCTCCTACGCCTACCTACATTCCTGGCCCGTCAGTCGATGACGACAGGTCCTACAAACTTCTCCGTCCCGCATCGCGGCGCATCCTCTCCAAGCTGGACGAAACCTTGACAATCCTACACAACGCCCGCGCCGCCGGTCTTCGCGACCTGTCCGAATCTTCTGCTAGTGACACTGAGGATAACGACAACGACGCCGAGACGGAAGGGCCTGATCGACAGCAGCAGCAGCAGCGCACACTAAGGGGAAGACCCCGTGCGCGCTCCCCATCACCTTCCGCAGAAGCGACAGCGTCCGAGGCTAAATCGAATCCGCCGCGACGAACCAGCAAGCGAGGGCGTAAAAGAAAGCTACGCATTCCCCTCGAGGGCGAGACCGAGCAGGAAATGCTTGCACGCGTCGCCCGCGAGACGCACAAGCGGACACCCTCTTTCTTTCGCTCTCGGGCTTCCTCTTTCCACACTACCGACGACGCCGACGCCGACGAAACAGCTTCTGAAGCCGAAGCCCGCGGGCCACCAAGGTCATACCAACTACCCTCCTCCAAGAAGAAGAAGACAACGGAACGTCCCAATAGGCACAGGGCCAGAAGCAGAAGCAGAAGCAGAAGCCGAAGCGTAACCAGCACCGCCGCCTTGACCGCCGCCCAAGAAAAAGACCGCATGGGCCGCGTCGCACGCTGGGGTCTCCGCGACTGGCGCGACGTCCTCGGGGCAGCTGCCCTGGCCGGGTTTTCGCAGAGCGTGATTGCTCGCGCGACGCAGAGATGCGCTACGCTTTTCGGGGAAGACATGGCGATGCATACCCTTTGTTCTTCTTCCTCTAGGCGTGTCAAGACGATGATTTACCACCCCGGTGACCCGCTCCCCGACTCTTCTGAAGAGGAGGTGGACGCCACTGATATTGCGTTGGAGCAGAGACGGACGGTTAGTCGACAGCCCAGTCTTGTGAGGACGTTTTCACCTGATGTCGATGATGCGCAAGAAGACGAGGAAGTCATGAAGGCTGTTGAAGCTGCTTCTGAAGCTGGAACAGAAACAGAAAGGGCACGCGGTAGAAGCGAAAGCCCGGCCCGTAGCAGGAGCAGAGCTAGAAGGGCGGGTACACCCGCACTCGGTGGCGGGCTTAGGGTGAGGAGACGGTCGGTCACGCCGGCGGCCGGAGGGGATGTGTATTTCTGCCCGTACCCTGAGTGTGCGAGAGCTGTGGAAGGGTTTGGGAGAAGAGCGAACATGCATCGACATTTGAAGCTTGTTCATGGGCGGAGTCCACCTGCTTCTCCCGCAGGCTCTGTAGTGGGAAGGGATGATCAAGATAGTATGGATGAGATGGAGGGTGGTATACATTTGGACGGGTTTTTGCAGCCGATTAAGGTACGGAAGGGGTGGAGAGGAGGGGATCTAATACAGAGGGAGAGGGAAGGAGGGAGGGGGAAAATTAGGCCGGAGTATGGGTCGGATGTGGACATGAAGCTTGGGGATGATGAGACTAGAGGACATGAGATCGACCTTTGAAACAGATTAGTCTTGATATCCATCTTATGAAGATTTCGAGAAATAGCAAAATCTGAACTGGGAAAACTGCTGTTATGGAAAATTGATGCGGATGCTCTTTACCATACAAAAGTCTCACTTACCACTGCCATCTCTCTTAGTCTTCAGGCAACCCTCCCAGGGTACGATCTTTCCTAATTTTATTTCCTCCATAAACTTTCATTTTTTGAATGTAACTCTTGTATTTCTTCTTACCCAATGCGACTGAGTGAAGCGGGTGTCTCCAACTTGAGCTTCCTTTGGATCCTAATAGCGCGAATCTTCAAGACATCTCAAAACATCCAAAAGGTACAACATCCTTTCTCCTCAGTCAACTGCAACCAGTTCCAGATCTTGATACGCGTCCCATCCCGGCCTCCAACTATGCCAACTCCCTGCAACCCAACAATCTTTTCCCTCATCTCCTCCTTTCCTGTAACCAGAATTTGGAGGTCGTTTACAAGATACTGAATCTTTTGTATTTATAATCAGGCTAGATGGCCGAGCGGTCTAAGGCGCCACGTTAAGGTAAACCCTTAATTCGAGAAATCCGTGGTCCGAAAGGGCGTGAGTTCAAATCTCACTCTAGTCAGTAACATATCCACCTTCGCTCAGGTGGGCACTCCTTTTTTTCGATACTTTCTTCCCCTAACCTTTTGAACTATGAATCCGTTGTTGAGGATCTCTGCTTTGCCCTTCTAACTCCTTTTTGAGTGTGAGGTTCTGAAGAGTTGTCATGCCTATATCTGTAGCTTCAAGATCCTGATAATGGGATATCGATACCATTATCATGACGCAAAGATATTGGACAAAGTAGGTTGAACGCACAACAACCTGTATTGCAAGGTTCGGCTAATTCTCCCAACCCACCAAACCACTGCGATGAAGCGGATAGCACAAAACTGTCAATGGAGAAACCAGTTGATATATGATGAGGGTATCAGTGCTCGATAAAGAGTACAACATAAGCGACAACAGCCAAACCAACCAACCCGTCCCGTCATCGGGAATGTTCTTTTAGCAGCCAAACAACCAAACCAACATGGTTAAATAAGAATGATGAAAAGCATCCTTCCCTAATGGTCCACCCAACGCCAAAACACCGCTTCCCACTAAATTTGACCTTACTTCTCCTGTTCCTTAACCCAACTCTCGAAACTCCCAGGCCACCAACAAACCGAATCCGAAACCAACTCAACCTAGCCGTGGAGTCTTCCTCCTGTTTCCGGCAATGCCTACACTGGCATCTGTTGTCACCGGAATGTTTTCCAAGCCCTCCGTGATGATTCCGCCAGCATGACCCGTTATCTTTTTCTTGGCTATTCCGCGAGGTGACTGTCTCCGATTACTTCTTCTAAAGAGTGGTACTTGCGTCGCACTCTCTTCAGTGTGTTCCGTATTGTTGGCATGGAAACCGATCACTGGTGCAGATGGCGGCGCCATTGACATTGTGCTGGAAGACAACTCGCCAAAAACCAATGTCCCACCACCAAGGTTCGGATTCACTTCTCGTAGACTCGGGTCTATCGGATGTGACTTGATTCGGGTGCTCGTGGCGGGTCCGGGCGTGCCGAAGGGATTATTCCTGGGTGAAACAGGCATGGACAATGGCACTTTGGAGGGTGAACGTGAAGGCGAAACGACGATATCACTATATACTGCAGCCATCGTTGCACGTTTAGCTGGGCTTGTCGTCGGCGTCGTCGAAGGCTTGTCCTGCATGCCTGCAATGAGCGTCTCATGGCCCGCGGTGCGCGGAAGGTCCGTCGGATATTCGTAGCGCTTCTTCTCGGGGGTGTCACCCGTGGGCTCGTACTCGCGGATCTTGGTGCTCTGGATGTCTTCGCGAAGGGCGGCAAGGGGCTGACGGAGGGATTCGTCAAGCGGCTCAAGAGACTCTCGCAGGATCTTCGCATCGTTATCCATGTCGCCACTAAGGTCGCGGATACGGTCGAAGCGCTCGCCAAAATGGTCTGCAATGTTAATGAATGACTTTTCGACTGTTGAAGTGAGGTTCTCCATCGAGACGACATGTTGTTCATGATGCGCGGAGTTTTCGGAGCGGGCGCGAGAGACGAATTGGTCAAGATCCTGCATCTGTATATCGAGATCTTTGAGTTGAGCATCGACTACACGAACCGTCTCGGCATGGACAGATTTTGTGGTATTCTGTATAGAGGTGCTGTGCTCGTCGGCAGTCTGCAGCTTTCATTAGTAAATGAGTCTCCCAAATGAGAAACAGCACAGGTAGCTTACCGCCCAGTCGTCCTTCATCTTGTTCTTGAGCGCATCACGAGACTTGACAACATCCTCCATAAGTCTGCTGTCCTTCTCGTTCCAAGCGTTCATGCCATCCAGATATTCGGACATACTGCCTTCAAACGTCGCGTTCGAATCCATAACCGCTTGTCGAATAAGTGCTGTCTTCCCGGCCAAGCGAGACTCTTGCATCTCCGCTTGCGAATTGATGAGGGAGCCGATCTGTAGCAGAAGGTTTTGCCTTTCCTCGGCCGCTTGTCTTCGCTCCTCCTCCAAAACCTCCTGAATTCGGGCTGACACAGTTGCGTTGGATTCCACAATGGTCTGACTAGCACCCTCGAGCTCTTGCCGGAGTCTTTCAGCTTCGGCTTTTTGGGCGCTAATTGTTTGAAGCAGATCCCCAAAGATGGATTTACATTCCTTCCCAAGCGAACTATACGAAGCATGTAACTGACTGTGGAAAGTAGTTAGTTCGCCCAGGACATCACCTGCAATCCGCTCAGCCGCCGAGGCAATAGCCTGGAGCGATTCTCCAACGCGCTGTTTCACGGTGTCCCGAACAACCTTGATCTCTTCCAGCACGTTGTCCATCTCCTCCTTAGACTTTTGCTTCTGCTCCAACAGCTGTGTCCTAGACTCTGCGAAATGCTCCAAGTTTTGATCGAGGAAGGCTTGGGTTGTGGACAGCTTGTCGAGCTCCTCCTGGACAAAACTTTGCATTCGCTCTGATACGCTGGAGATATGCTTCTCCTGCCCCTTGCGAAACTCTGCAATCCGACTTTCAACAAGCTCAGTAATACCTGTGACTTGCGATTGCGACATGGCCCACGTGCTACGATTGAGCGCATGTAGGTCGGACCTTCTTCTGTTCTTCGCGTGGAGCCCTTCGACATCTTGGACGGTCCGCTTGACGGTAGAGATAAGCTCATCACCCACTTTGGCAAGCTTCTGTTCGGTTGTTTGATGCGCCCTTCGGAGGTGCACCTCCTCCGCCAACGACTTCCTGGTAGCTGCCAGCACCAGCTCGGTTTGGTCCAACACATCTTTGGTCTCGTCTAGCTGTGCTTTTGTGGCTTCGTGCTCTTTTCGAAGCCCCATAAATGTTGATGTCATCGTATACAGCTCTTGGAGCTTGTTTCGAAGATTCGTTTCGAGTGTCTCGATTCTGGCCGCTTGTTCTTCCGTAAGGATCCGCCGCGATTCATTTTGTACAGTCAGCTCTTCGTAAGCATCGTTCGATAGATAGACACCGTTTCGTTGACGAGTGGCAATCAGCTCGCTTTTCAATTTCTCGATCTCGGTCGCAAACTCGCGAAGTAATGTTTTTTTGTTGAGTAGCGCGTTGATCTGCGGTTTGTTTCGAATGTTTTTAGCCCTAAAAGCATAATCAAGTGTGGATATCGTCTCCTCCATGTTACTCCTGGCCGGGGATATTGTCGCAATGATGCACGTCTTTGTCCGCCCACCTAAAGAGTCTTGGAGTAGACGTGTAAGTTTCGATTCTCTGTAAGGAATATGGGGGCTGCGGTCGACCAAGGCGTTGATGACGCGACCAAGGGTAAGCAGACTCTTGTTGATGAGACCAGCCTCAGCAGCACGTTTGTTCTCGGCTCCAGAGCGCTGAATGTTCTCGCTGCCAGCGAGATCAACCAAATTCAGCTTTCCTCCCATCAGATAATCCTCCCCATTCTCGGTTTGTTGCTTGACATGAACGGTAATGGTGAAGACGGTGTGACTACGACTGCTGAGGTCGTTGCACTTTGTCGCGGCCACCTGACGCCTCACACTGCCCTCTTGAAGCCATCTGAGGCCGTCTGCCGCGCTTAAAATGTGTCTTTCCTCCATACCTTGCACAATAGTCGTGGCATGGCCCTTTTTCGAGTTGTCGTCAAATATTTTGAGCTTTGTGTTGTCCTCTGCCGAAAGCAGATCACGCAGCTCTTCATTATAAAGTTCGATAAACGAGCATCGCACGCAGTGTTCCTTGTCATCCACTTCAAGCTTATTAAAGAGAGCATGCAGGACTCTGGGGATGATGCCTGCGGTGTCGGGAAGCATGCCAAAAGTCTGATTCATGTCGCCTGACATGGTATATGTCTTGCCCGTGCCTGTTTGGCCGTAAGCAAATATGGTGCAGTTGTAACCGGCAAGCATCTAGTTCAAGTCAGCCATGAACAGGCCCTGATCGGTTTGATAGTCCTTACCTCTTCCAGAATAGGCTTCACCACCTCGTCAAAGACCATGGCTTGATCGGCGGCCTGCGAGAAGACGCGATCAAAGGTATACGTCTTGTTGCTCACTGCATTGGGACCCATTGATAGCTCAACTATCCTGCCTTTGAGGCCCTCCGTCTTGACAACAACGGCGCTATTTTCCTTGACTTCCCGGTCATTGCGTCCTCGACAGCGCACAACAACATTGATGTTTGTGGTGCCCTCGTCCTCCGGGTCGAAATCGCGCTCCTTACGCTTCGCACCTGCTGTTGCCGATACCTGTGAGTCTGCGGGGGAGGCGGCGCCCGATCGCTCGGCGCGAGATCCTCCCGGTGCGGAGGCATTTCGGAGGGCTGATGGTCGGCCTGTTGAAGATGCCGTGTTTCTGGTAGGAGGAGGTCGCATGCTGCTGTTGCTACGCGTCCCAGCGGCGGATGGTGGACGCGACATGGCTGATGGTTTTTTACGCTCCATGCTGGAGCTGCGCAATTGGACGATGCTTTATCGAAGGGTCGAGGTCGCGAAATCGGGGAGAAAGTTGGGCCAAAGGAGGGACGAGAAACGAAAAGATGCGAAGTGACGACTGTTGGGCTAAGGTACACAATGGGCCAGAATCAATCCAAAAAGCATTGGTGATGGTGATCGAAGAGCTGATGGCAGAGAGGGAGAGGGAGCGAAATCGTGGGTCGTTCAATCGGCCGGTCGATGTCTTTTTCTTATGTGCGACGAGCTGGAAACATGCGAAAGACGGCAGCGTCGTCGTGAAGAGATTGGCGTGTCAGAATCTACACGCCGTCGGGAATGAGCGACTGGACGTCGCGAGCCCAGCCTTTGCTTGTCGATTATGCGAGCGACTCGCCTGGGTAGGTGCCGTGGTCTTGTCGGATGGCGGATATCACTTTTCCCAATGTTAGCGTTCGCTGCTTCTTGTTCAAGCTGGGTACTTACTTGCCTTGTGCTGCTTTGGCGCGACAGGAGGCATCAACATCGGTCTCCACTGTCCACACTGCTGCAAGCGTATTGGGCGATTGCTGCGGCAACCGCTTCCCGGTGGAAGTAAACTAAACGCACAGACCACTGATCTTCAACAGCTGAGCTTGGGCTTGCGCTGTTCCCTCTCTTGCCGTCCGCAATCATCGCTGTGAGCGTGACGCTGACCAGTCAGCAACAGCGGACAGCGGCCAGCAGTCAGCACAACCTCCCCTCAATGCCCTGGCCCCTCTTTGTGTCCCTCCCCATCCCATCACGCCGCTCTCGTCTCCAGAGTCCAGCACTGATGTTTTAACGTACACTACATACCTAGGTAGTGCTGACCCCATCCGCCCCAGGTCTTGCCTGCCGCTTTCACCGCCGCCTGCCGTTCGCCTTCATGTGATTCGAGGTAGGTACGTTGGTACTTCTACCTACGTAATCTGGAGCAGCTGCCGATGGTCGGGGCCGCCCTCCCCCAGATCACGAGGGGACCTTGACGGACAACACCCAGCAAGCGCCGCTTCGCCAGCCGATGATACAACCACCCATCTGACGACCAACGAACAACTTTCATCCTCTCATCTTTGCTTTCTTCGCTCTCTGAAACAAAGTCAGTATAGCCACACACCAAGTTACAATACGAACAGATGATATCGCTCTCCGCCGTTCTTAACCGTCCGTCCTGCCACTAAGCCAACTGGATGAACGAGACTCGACGTACGAGTTCGTCCCATCTCCGTCGTTCCCATATACCACCTTAAGCGGTGTACAACCTCAAACATCTTCATCAGCACATACAAGTTTCAACATGTCGACACCTACCTCGCCGCCGATTTCTCCCCTTCTCTTCTCCGCCCAGCTTTATCCTGGCCGAGCGCTCGGCTGGTTGGTCCTTGGAGCGTCGTTGCACGATATCTTGACTCGCCTCAAGACAGAGCCCCAGCGGTTCCCGAATCTCGATGTCAAGTACAGCCCAATCGAGCCGACAAAATCGATTGTCATTATCGATCTCCCTGCAAACGGCATTCGTCTACAATTCGACGCCCCAGAGCAGCGACTACGCTTAATCGAGGTGGTGGACTTTACCAAGAATCATATCTTTCTCAAGGCAGCCGACAACAAGGAGCGTGACCTTGTCCGCCCTGCCACAGCATCCACCCCGTCAACCGATAACCCCGCGGGCCCTACGTTCCGTCACATCTACCAGCGGTTTCTTGGTCCCACCTATGATGGCGAGTTCATTGATGGACCGAAGACGCCAGACAACGCCGTCGATCAATATGGGCTCTACGTTCTGTCATGGCCCGGTGTGGCCTTTAGTTTCCTCATGAAGAAAGCGAGCTACTCGGCCAAGAAGAACGTGGTTGATCTGTTGCCATCCACGCAAGTCCCCGAGACCATGGGCATTTTCAGTGGGGATTCGTGGACACAAGCCCGACAGACGCTGTGGACTGATGTGCTGCCCAGTCTCAAGACGTTCACGCCACTCACTAAGGGAAAGGAGGTGTTTCCTGACGAGGTGTCTCTGATCAAGATTTACGGGGCAGGGAAACTGCAGGTCTTTCGAAAGTGGACGGATCAGCACTTTTGGATCAGGCTTGGACAGACAACTCCGCAAGACCTTGTATCCCACTTGGGTCCTCCCGATGCCATATACCGGAAAAACGACCATAAGATGTTCGCCCACAAAGTGCGGACTGGTAGCGATGCCCTGAAGCGACCAGACAGTGCTGATTTGAAGCATCAGGACGACCTTACAGATACAGATCAATCATCGGCAAACGCTGGGTCGGATGGTTATCACTCTAGCGATGATGAAACCAGTGATGTCAGCGTGGAAGGCCACGTGTCAGGCGAGTGCTTCTACAACTATTTCTACCATGGATTCGATGTGTTGGTCTCGAAGCCGACGGCGCCATCACCGGTACCGCCTTCCCAGGAGCAGGGAAAGAATGTACCCAACGTTCCCAGGGACTGGCTTCTCACAGCCAATGCCGACAGCCTTGTTGCCACAAAGATTGTTTTGCACGGAAATGTGCCTGGGTCGTATCCCTTTAACCGGCACCGTCGCTGCCGATGGGAAATCCCGTATCTTTCATCTGCCTCGGACGTTGTGATCAACTCAGAGTCGGATTTCCCGCAAATCGAGGAGAGCCTGCGCAAAGAGTGGCAGTCCATCTACCCTTCTGAAGATGAGGCGCGCAAGGCGCAAAGGGGCATGGTTCTTAATAGGGGCTGGGGAGACAGTCCCGGTAGCAGCATCGAGTTTCTCGGCGGCTGGGAAGGAGACGGCGCTGCGGCAGCACCAGACGCCGGTGGCACGGCCAAGAAGTTTGATGGGCCCGCAGATTCCACAACTACTTTGTATGGATTTCCGGGACTCGTTTTTGAGGTGTTGAAGAACGGTGCTGTCACTGCGGTAACAGTGTTCTAACCCTTTTTGCATTGTTACGAAAGTGTTTTGTATTTTCATTGGGCGTTTGGAGCAAATATCGACTTACACAGCTGGTCCTGCGGGACAGATTGTTGATGATGTCAACGAAAACACAACACTGATCTTTCATATTGGTGGTGCTGGGTACATGATGGTAAATGGGTACATGGGTCTTGGAGGGATGGACCATTTCGCCAGTATTGTTTAATTTGCGTTTACAACTTCACACATAAGCGGATTGCTTTTCAACATGGTTTAATCTCAGCTAAACCTATAGTACTGTCCAACACAGGGTCAAGATACAAATTAAGTACTAAACACGCGTTGAACTCGGCAGTCTGGTCCAGCACATACATACACTACACACATGCCTACATATTGATCTCTTGCACGCCCCGTCCTATGAATCAAAGTGATAAACACGCTGGGCATATCATCCATTTGCCTTGTTCTGCTTGAAACACGCCATCCCTGCCGGGAACAATGGCTTCCATAGTATTGTAGTTCACTGCTAAAGGATGGTTGGATGGTTGGGAATACCCCTTGTTGATCACATCGCAACGAGAGCTGTGGGGTTTCTTTCTTTCTCGCAGACCAGCCCTGCCTCGCCACTAAGGGTGTGTTCCATTCGTCTTTTTTTAGCGTTTTCACCGGGTGAAAAGACCCGGTGAAAATCGTGTTCCCCGAGTGGCATGGACAATTTTGTACCTTTTCACCGGGTTACACCGTCCGTATACGTCTTTACAACCCGGTGAAAAGAAAATCCCCGCTTTTTAACATTCTAGCCAACCAAAATGCAAAACCACTTTTTCACCGGGTGAATAGAAAAATTAGTATTTTGCAAGTCGCAACCAAGTAAATTTTTGCAGATTTTAATGCCCAAACTCGCTACCCCCAATATATAATGCAATTTCAACACTGCAAATACTACACATTACCCCCCTCAACACCCCCCAAATACAGCGCACATCTACTGGAACCGCCGATTTATCGCCATACGCTCACAGATTTTATAAAAGTATATGAAACACAATTTTCACCCATATTTTCACCAGAATACCAAGCTGCCTGAATGCCAAGGCTGTAACCCGGTGAAAATTGGTCTGTGCGACCTTTTCACCCAAAGTAGCCAAAATCCCGGTGAAAAGACCCAAAAAAGACGAATGGAACACGCCCTAACATTGGGTATACGAAGAGGACCGAGTTGACCACATGGAAATATACCACTGTACAGGTACTTACTGCATGATCAGCCACAAGATGATGGCCAATTATCAGGCAGTGTCATGCACGTTACAATGTCACCATGTGAAGATGCAAGAATGCAGATTAAGGTGCTAGGTAGGTAGGTGCTGACATGATGCGTCAAAGTCAAGGCCCTGTGAGGACGGGAGCTGCGCTTCCAGTCGGCAGTGCCCCCCAAGCCCAACGGAACGTGATCCATAGCGGGTAACAGTGGGGTCCTTTGCCCCTGCCCCACTTCCTCGTTTCCTGGCTTTTCTGCAGGCAGGCTCTGGCTCGGCTGGATGCCAGGGGGGCCCCCCTATGATGGATGGAACTGCCGCCGAAAGGTCGATGACACTGCACAGCAAGGACGATGCGCCGTTTCAACGGGCCACAGCAGGAAACAGTGGGCTTTGCAGGGCGATGCTCGCCGTGGAACCACCTCAGTGGCACTCATGACGGGTTTGGGAGCACGAGTGGAACTCCACTGAACAGGGCATTTTGGGGAGAACGATCCTACATGGAGGTAATGGCGGCGGAGGACTGCAAGTGTCCGGGAGAGACAGCCCCGTAGACCTTGTAGTATGGATGCCCTGGACCTGACGTTCCCGTCGATTTCAACCTCGTCAGGTGTTCCCATCATCTGTCCCTCCCAACGCATCGAAGCAGGCACTCCTTTCAGCGGCCTGTTACTGTCACACTCCACTGGGTCATTGTTCTCTGCCTTACACGCGCCGCTAGAAGTAGTATAATGCACCCGACGACGAATAGAAAGTAGCCCACGACCCAGCATAGCTGCATCGGTACCTACCTTGCCCGTCTGACGTCGTCGTTGGCCCGTTGTCTTCACATGGGCAGACTGAAGCCGCAGCCAGCCAGACCTCCCCAAGACCAAGACCGTTACAGATACCTCACTGCGACTATCACGAGAACCGATCCGACAAGACGGATAGACTTTGGCGACGACCCTCAACCGGACACAAGAGGAGCCGAACGACGCCTCGGACGCCAAGACGACGGATTGCATCCTTTTCATTTCATACTTACGCGACGACGGCAAGACTGACGACGATGCATGTCATTATTCATTCCATGCGACTCTAGTTCCTCCGTTCCCGCTTCCTTTGAAGACGTGGCATGTGGACGGCGCAGCACAGCAATGACCGACCCAGATGCCAGCCCATCATCCAACCTTCGTCCGCGCCGAGCAACCAAACAACCCGACCTCGATTCTGACCGCCATGATCATGCCTCGACAGCCATCTCTCGCCAGGACCACCAGGTCACGACGAACCTCCCTGACGTCTCTGTGACTTCCTCGGATCTCAACGACGTCAAGGATGACTACGACGACGCCAGTATACCGCCTGATCAGCGACAACTCCGTTCCCATCACCCTCGCGCCGATGACCGAAATTCCTCTAAAGGCGCCCTCCGTGCTCATAAGCACAGAACGAATGGCGCCTTTCTCCTTTCGGATCCCGCCCTCGGCGCGCATACTCAACATACCCAGCTGCAGTTACCTAAGAGGCAGAGCTTGTTAGAGCATGGCAGGAAAAGGATCACTAAGAATGGCCTGGACAGGTCGCCTGGCCGGAACAAACTTACGGGCCCCTCAAACGAAGTAGGCTTGGGGCTTGTTCAGCGCTCAGGGTCGACAGCTGAGCCATCTGTTCGACAACCAACCTCCATCAACGATAGTACGGTCACGTCGAACCGCGGCTCTCCGGCCGGTGAGACGGTCATTGGAACAAATCCATCCCCACGAACCAGCATGGCGCTCCTGGATATGGAGTCGGCCCATATCGTGAACATGGCTCTTAACCTGAGCGAGTCGAGAAGGATAGCGTCGCGAAGGATCATCTCTCAGCCAGTGCCTCCAAGACTAGGACCAGTGCCGGAAAACAGTACCGGAGGAAGTCTTCGACAACACCTGCAGCAGCAGAGAAAAGTTTCGCGGAATATGTCACCTAGACCGGACCACTCCCCGCGCATCGCATCTGCACGGTCACTGCAAGCTTCAGCCGGTCTCGAAGCATACCAGTACCACTTTTCCCAGTCGACCTTGGCGAGAGCGCAGAAGGCAAGGGAATACTTGGGGCTGATGGCACAATACAGACGGTTATTAGAACTGCTACCCCCATTGAAGGCCGCCCGATCAGCAACGTATTCCACCGTTAGTCCTCCCCTGACGCCTAGTGGCCCTAACTTCCCCACAAGACCAACTACTCATGACGCCGAAACAACAATTGGTCGTCCTTACAATCCGCTGCAGTATATCCGCAACAGGAAGATTCGGGCTCGTGAGAAAAAGACTTTGGATGGAGAGGGTCAGGGCTTCAACGATGTTGAAAGGGTTTCTGAATGGGTTGACGAAGTAGCCAAATGGATCGCCAAGGGCCAGGACCGAATACCGGGAAACCCTTCGATACCTCCGTTCTCTCCGACTCGTATTCTCTCTCAGGAAATCCCGCCCCAGTCCCTTGGCTCTAAGCCGACAACAGCAACACCCAAACTGAAACGACCACGGGTTGATTGGGCCGTAGATCCGGCAGATATGATCGCAGACATCTATTGGCTTGAACAGGACGACAACAAGTTCCTTGTAGAGGATAGGAATTGGAAACGCCTCTTTCCTCAAGGTGGTGCCGAAATTTACCGTTCGCTCTCAAGAGATGATACTCCAGGCTCAAGCAAGATCTTTTCCAACTCCAACAGCATTACGACTCTAGACAAGGCTCGCACGGAACAGTCACCCCAAGTTGTGGAACCAAAGACAACACAAAAGGCGCATCACGAGCAACCGCACGGCTTTAGTGCCAGTCGGGCTCGCGACAAAGCACAACAGAAACTTCGGGCGATCAGGGAATCCCACCATCGAGCCAACAGCTCCATATACAATCGCGATATTCTTCGCATCCATAGACGCTCCTTTTCAGAGTCGTCTGATACAGACAGCGATCGGAAGCGACGGGGCAGACACGGGACCATCTCCAGTAGTGGTAAGGACATACTGGCAAGGCAGATGGAAGACATGATCGCTCAGGAGCAAAGAGATATCGAAGCACATCCTCTTCATGACCAGGATACGCAACAGCTGAAGCTCCCAGATGCTGGATTAGCGCTGCCCGAAAAGGGTCAGGAGTGGCCGCGGATTACATCGACGTCTGACGGGGCTGACAATGTTGAAGGCCGCAGGCCGGCATCTCGCTCTGAGCCGGCTGATTGGGAAGGCTCTAATACCAAGTACCAAGCCAAGCCAACCCCGGCACAGGTTCTCGCTGGACGGGCTGGTGTTGGGTCACTGAGTGGCGATGGGCGGATTTCAACGGATTACGATACATCACCGCCATATTCGCCTGACTTGCGGCCAGTGCATGACGTACTAGTTCCTAGACTAAGCACGGACATGTCGGCAAGGTCATCGAGACCAAGCTCACCGATAGCGAGTTCACCGAGCAAAAACCCCCTGACCAAAGTTAGGAGCATATTCCGAGATCGCAGTAACGAGCGTTTGGCTGAGCTCCCATCACACATCGGAAGAGACGAGAACCCCGAATCAACGCAGTTTCTGTACGATCGGCAACCAGTAGAGTCTCCAACCACACTAGGATTTGCAACTGGCATGCTTTCACCTCCCAAGCGGAAGACCTCCCGTAGTCCTCTTCGCAAAATAGTGACAAAAGGAACCGACTCTAGCCAAAAGTCGAATAAGAGCACAGGGATTTACAAACTTCGGGAGGATGGTAACAGTAGCCTGAAAGGGCTATTCCGGGGTCAACGCATTGATAGTGTTTTGCGTAGTGGTGTCTCCAAAGTCAGCGATATGTTCTGGCGAAAAGAGGCTGCCCCAGGTCCCTTGGACAAGTATGATTCTTCGGATGAGTCTGATGCGGAGAGTCGAGGAAGGTCCAGATCCTTACCCAGGTCGCCACCACGAAAAGTCAGTCGTAGTCCGTCTAACCACGGGAAGGCGAACGGGGAGAAGAACTACCTGGATGTTATGCCACAGTTTATACCCACCGCGGAAAAGCGTCATAGCAAGTCCAAGTCCGTTGGCGGCTCGATCGACCAGAACGGTTTGCTTAGCGCTAGTCCCCCTTCGCAACCGCTCAGCCGTCGGTCCTCCCGCTTTGAACTCTTGAAACCGCCCAAAATCGACGTTCAGAATGCATCGCCGACGTCATCTCCAGGTCCGCTGGAGATCACTTCCTTACGTCCATGGGGGCCTTCCGACGTACCTGACGTGGAAGGCTCGCGGAAGAGCAGCGTCAATACAGACGCTGGTGGTGTACAAGACGCCGACGCTCGTCTGAACGCCATGTTATCCATGGCTAAAGGACGTCAACTCGTCAACAGTGCCTCGGCAGGATGCTGGTCCATAGCCGCCGACCGAGCGAACGCCACTCCCGTCCCTCCCCAGACCATCGTGTCCAAGCGGGAGATTGCCCGATTACGTGCGCTTCTCCTAAGCTCCGGCATCCACGCAATGGAAATCGACAGACGCGCTAAAGCCGACAAGCTCTTGAACACCTCCAACAAGACCGACGAGAACGCCAACACCACAACAGCTAATAGCCACATCAACAACAACTCCCGTCTCTCCTGGCCAGACATAGTCGCCCTCTCCCCCGACCCTTCCGCTCGTCAACAGCTCCTTGTCCGCCCCATTGCCCAGATCGATCTCTTCCCCTTGGCCGCCAACATCCTCTCCACCTCCATCCAAAACTCTGCAACGGCATTCCAGTCCTCCGTCGCCGTCTTCCAAACACAAACCGCCCCGCGCATGACCAACCGCGTCGAAGCGCTGCGGAGCCGAATCAGCGGCGAGCTGACGGAGATGACGAGGCGAGCGGCCGAGGAGGCGGATGACGCCGGCGGCGATCTGATGACGCACCAGCGGCTGAAGGTGAAGAGGGTGGTGGATATGATTGACCGAATGGTGAGGAGACGGCGGAGGCGCTTTAGGTGGGTGAGGAGAGCTGGGTGGTTGGCGGTTGAGTGGGTGCTGGTGGGCTTTATGTGGTATGTGTGGTTTGTGGTGATGATTGCGAGGGTGTTGTTGGGGGTCGGGAGGGGAGTGGTTGGGGTGGGGAGGTGGTTGTTGTGGTTGTAGTGTGTTGTTGGCTGTTTGTTGGAGGTGAGATTGGGAGGTTGAGGAACATGGTTAGGTTTTTTTTTTTTTTTTTTTTTTTTTTTTTTTTTTTTTTTTTTTTTTTTTTTTTTTTTTTGGATAATAGAGGTGTCTCTGGAAGAGACAAAAGAAGTCAGTGCCGCGTGGTTTGCGGTTTCATTTGTGGATATCGGGGGAGCTCGCATAGGTCGGTTCTCTCTCAGAAAAGTATGGATGCTGGAAGTGGGAGGTCATGAATGGATGCACGGAGCCTTTTTTGTTTGTTTGTTTTGTTTCCTTTGTTTATTATCTTTTTATTGGATTTTGCTTTTTTTGCTCTCTTTTGTGTTGTGAACTTTCCGGTCTGTTGCAGCCAGGAATCCAACAATACCCGGGTTTTGGCTGTCGAAGAGGCTGGATTTTGCATACATATCAATAGATATTGGGGATGGAAGGAGTTGGGTATAGCTACAGCAGGTAATTTATTGGTTAGTTTCGGTGCTTGAAACACCGATCGAGTATATGGGGCGACCGTGGAAGAAGGGACTGAACATGGTCTTCACTCTTGATGCCATCCGAGCGGCTTCGTAATCGTATCTGATCCTTGCTCTCATTGATTTCCAGATCATGCTGAATGCCCAGTCAGAACCGTCAGTGTTCATCGATAATCATCACAGGTCAACCGTAACATGACGATGAATCGAGTATATCGTCAATGTTCAACCATCAGTTACCGCATATGTGCGGTGTTCCCTATCCACAGTATCCTCTATCTCCAAAGTCACAATGCCATGGCGTTGAGGTGTATAATACACGGGCCGCAGTCCTTCGACCCTCTTTCATAGACACTGCGCCCCTCCCTCCCCCCGCTTCTCCCAGCACCTTATTCATGTCCTCTCCTGCTCCATGTCTTTCTTATCCTCTGCCGAGAACCAAGAGCCGGCGGGCGGGTTGGGAAGCCGGATCAATGCGAGCGGGTGGGTATAACTTTTTATTCTTTTGTTTTGTTGTCGTCGTGTCCTTCCCCGTTCCAGTAATCCTACAAGGCTGTTTTACATGCCGAAGCCACCTCCACCACGGGCCTGGGTCTCCTTCTGCAGCTGGTCCGAGATCTTCTGGTGCGTCTCAAAGAACTTGGCGGCGCAGCGGTCGAGGCAGACGGACTCGCCCTTGCTGAGGTCGCCCTCGCGGTACGTCTTGTCGATGCACTTGAGGGTGCAGATCTTGACCATGCTGTTTGTTTGGAGTGTCATGTTAGTTAGTTGCCTCGGTGGGTATGGTCATGGGTGTGGTTATGGTGATGGGGTATGATGGGTATTGGTAGGGGACGGTTGGATTGATAGAGTTGGAAGGAAGGAATGGGCTTATGGGAAAAGAAGAGAGTTTAATGTAGGGGTACAATGAAAGTGAGGAAGATGGGAAAAGCAAAGGCAGGGGAGGGGGTATAGAATGCAGGAAAGAAAACATACCGAGAGTGCATCTCAGCGACAACCTTGAGCTCGTTCTCAACGGCGGCAATCTTCTCGGCCGAAGTGGGCTGCGGCCTGCCGAGTCCGAACATTTTGGATGGATTTGGTGAGATGGGACTCGAAAGAAAAAGGTTCACGTGCCGCTGTGGATAGACAAAGCTCGTGGTGTTTAGAGGAGCTTTTGGTTGTTGGTATTGTTAGTTGTAGATCTGGGACCGGGTTTTGGGGAGGCGACCTACATACTTTTGGGATCGTGGAAGGTGATGCGTCGCGGGTTGGTTGATGTCAGCGGCTCCGTTGCAGCGAAGCGACGACACCCTCTTTCGCGGGCGGGCGCAACAAGCTTCCAGGCAGCTTCTCTCTTGGCTTACAGAACTTTTGGATCCGCTTTCTGCCCATTGACCCACTCACCTAGAAGGCGGTACGGGCGCGGCTAATGCTCGGCTGCGGCCCTCCGCGCTCTCACGGTGAGCGGGAGGCCCAAGTTCGGTAAAGAAGGGACACAAGGTGAAGAACCGATAACGCTCGGTGAGGCCAATTGGGGGCTCTGATTGGCCACGACCCCTCTTACACAGAGCCGCTCCAGTTTCGGCTGAGTTCGCAGACAACGGCCCGAGCGGCAGAAAAAAAAAAGAGTACGACATAAAAGGCGGCATGGACCGTGGCGAGACAAATCTTTCGCCTATACATCAAGCTCCAGGTGGGCAAAACACACTAGGGCAACCATCATGATTGTAAGTCTACCAACACACAGTTCTTCCGATATACAATCACATGCCCATATGTACTACTCTTCATGATGATCTGCCAAAACATTAGAACCGTTGCGACTGACACGCGCTTGCGCGTGCATGATCACACTATGCTCCATTTCTGAACTTTTACCCATCCCCCCCCCCCCCCCCCCCCCCCCACCACTTTTGTCAACAGCTCTTCTTGGTCCAGGACAACCCGCCATGCTAACTGATCCATGACAATCTTAATAGAAGCAATAATGAATTCATCTACTCCCTGTCTTCAGTTCTTGCGGCCGTACGCCTGGAAGTGGAAGCCAGTGGGCGCCCGTAACACGGCGTACCTGCGCTTCTACCACCTGGCTCGGCAGCATGAGTTGATACAGTCCAATGCCCTCAAGTATCCCCGCATTCGCCATGAAGGCGGTGCGCCCATGCGGATCCCCATCTTCCGGGAGAAGTTTAAGGATGTTGAGATGGGCAAGCATGCCGACGAAGAGGTCATCATTCATGGCCGGGTACAGTCTGTCCGTCGGGCCGGCAACAAGCTCATGTTCCTCGACCTCAAAGGCGAGTTCGAGCATGTTCAGGGACTCTGTAACTTCAATAAGCTGCAAGTTACAGGAGTCGAGCTAGGAGAATTTAAGGCGCTTGCCAAATTGTTGAATAGAGGCGATATTGTCTGTACGTGACTCTGGTCCCATATGTCTTCTTTCCCTTGTTCTTTGCCCATCAATCATATGACAGTGGCATGACTGACCGTGAACCTCTTCTTCCAACACAGCCATCACCGGCCGAGCAACCAAAACGCCGACTGGTGAACTGAGTATCGAAGCCACAAGGCTGCCCGAGCTCCTAACCCCAGCATTGGCTCCCCTGCCCTTCAAGCTAGAAGATGAGGAAGTCCGGATCCAGCACCGTCACATTGACATGCTGGTTAACCGCAAGACCATCGATACCCTCCGGCTGCGATCGCACCTGATCAAGTACCTTCGCGACTTCTTTCACGAGCGTGGCTTCCTCGAGTTCCAGACGCCCATCCTCGCCGAAAACGCCAGCGGTGCCACCGCCCGGCCTTTCACCGTCACCGCCTCCGAGACCTCGGTGAATAAGAGCCTTGCGATGCGCATCGCCCCCGAGCTCTGGCTCAAGCGTCTGGTCGTCGGCGGCGTCGACAAAGTTTTCGAGCTCGGCCCTGCCTTCCGCAACGAGGGCATCGACCAGACGCACAACCCCGAATTCACCATGTGCGAGTTTTACAACGCCTACGCCAACCTGGACGACCTCATCACACTCACCGAGGAACTCATTTGCGGCGCCGCCTCGCATTGCCGCGACCTGATCGCCACCAAGCTCGACTCTTTGCCTGCCATCGACATGTCGCAGTATCAGCGGCCTTTTCAACAACTCGAATTCATACCCGCCCTCGAATCCGCCCTTGGCTTCAAGCTCCCCGATCTCTCCGCTTCCTCATCGCGCGAGGACCTCCTCGCTCTTCTCAAGCAGCACAAAATCGAGGTCCCGGGACTGAACAAACCCGACATCACGCTCGCCAAGCTCCTCGACAACCTAGCCAGCGAGTTCCTCGAGCCTTACTCCCTAACAAAACCGCTCTTCATCACCCACCACCCAGTCTGTATGTCCCCTCTCTCCAAGAGCTTTGTCTGCCCCAAAACAGGCCAACACGTGTCCGCGCGCACGGAGCTCTTCATCAACGGCAAGGAGCTTGCAAACATGTACGAAGAAGAAAACGACCCGGCTTCGCAAAGGCAAAAGTTCGTGGACCAGCTCAACGCCGCCAAGCGCGAGGCTAGTTTAGCTCCCGGTGTGTACAACGATGAAGGGGAGTCGGCCATGGAGGTGGACGAGAGTTACGTCCAGGCCCTGGAGTCCGGACTGCCGCCAACGGGCGGGTGGGGGTGTGGGATTGAAAGGATGGTGATGCTTTTTAGCGGGACAAAGAGGATTAGTGACTGTTTGAGTTTTGGAAACTTGAGGCATGTTACGAACGTTCCTGGAGCGGTCAGGACGGCTGAGGATGAGGAAAAGGCAAGGGAGATGATGGATGAGATGGAGAAGAAGGGAGCGAGGGAGAGGAAACGGGAGAAGGGAAAGGAGAAGGAGAAGGAGGTTATGGATGTCTCCGACGGTGAGGCTTGATTTCGCAGTTTGCCTTGGTGTTTTGTGTTGTTTGTATGTATCATTGTATGATTAGCGTGTTAGCGAGTGTTGCCTGCCCAGGTAAATATGATACCCCTATCTTTATGCAGCTCCCGCGTCATATCTTTCATGTGAGTGATTGCTGGCGGTGGTCGCTGACGCGATCATAGTGCTGTCCAGTAGGCGTCGGGTTCACAAGGCCATGGATACCTAGTCGCATATTTTCGGTTGAGCCTTGGTGATGATGCTATCATTCAGTTTAATCTTTTCCCTTTGTCGTGCAGTGGCCTAAAACATAACAGTGCCACTCAGGTATCTTCGGAGATCTCTCCTTTTCTTTTTGACACTGAGTCAATTTCGTGGCTACTGAGTGCTCTGCTAACATGGAAACACCAAAACCCCTCCAATGTAAGAAAGGTTGGATGGTAAACCTGGAGCGGAGTTCGAATAAACTATGAAAGTCTGAAAAGCTGATGAGGCACCTGAAAAGAAAAAAAAAAAGAGAAAGCAGTCCCATCCCTATATAACCCATCAGTCATGATTTAGTGTCAAGTCCCTTTCCTACCCCCTAACCTCTCCCCTCACAAATGCTTGACAAAATCTGACGGAAAAAAAAAAAAAAAAAAAAAAAAAAAAAAAAAAAAAAAAAAAAACCTTTTTCACGAACTGCACCAGAGGCCAGATCTGTGATGACATGGCTCTCCTCTTCTTCGCACTAGCCATCCGCAGAACGGGGTAACTGTGGGTTTTTCTCAACGAACTTTCCATATCCCGCGACCTAGATGGGCGATTGAACGGTGCACATGATATACAGTATCTGATTGCGTAATAAAACGCGTCAAGGGCACACCATCCAGCACCTCGAAAGCCCGCCGAGATCAACTTCAGTCCTCAACATCGACTATCGTCTCCGGATCTGAGCGATGCGTCCTGAGCGTGACAATGTGGTTCCTACCAATTCCCCAAAAACGCCGAAGGCTTCCTCTCCAAAGCCGCCTTGCCCCTTTCTCTTGCCTCCCAGTTACGATTATACGGCTCCCAATCAGGCATGGCATGCATATCTGAGACATATATGCCAAAGAAATCTTGACGATTTGCTCTGTCTACGTCTCGATATCTCTTCTTCGTCCGCTCATCCCACATAGGATTCAGTCCAGCCTCGAGGTATGCGTTCTCATACTGAGGGCCACCATCACGATGATTTGTCCGTCCGGTCAATGGCCACAAAAGCTGTCTTGTCCTCTTGGTTGAGGATAGATGCGTTTCCCAGTGTATCGCCTGCGGAAATCGGGGCATGCCTGGTTTGAAATCAAAGAATTCGTAACGCCAAGCTTTGTCTGTCAATTTGGCCATCTTGAGGGCATCTCTCTCCTCGTCCCTGTCATTGGGTAGATAAAAGAGTTCTTGAACAAGCCAACGCTTCCGGTTACCCAACCAGATCTGCATGACGCGATTGGTGCGGTCACGGAAATGGCTGTCTTCATGGTTCGCCACAAAAGCACCCATTCTACATCCCCAGCAGACCAGATTCTTGGTGTTGGAGAAGAAGTAATTTGGGAGAAGCGTATAGCATCCACTGCACTCCCTCTCCTTCGGCTCACGAGATATATTCTCAGCTGTATCGCCACAGACTGCGGCGCCTAAATCGTTCCACAGGTGCCTGGTGATTTCCCGATTCGCGTCGAAAGTACGATAAGAACAGGCCTTATAGCGACCACGTTCCCATGTCAAGACCGCTTCACGAGCTTTGTAAGCCCAGAATGGATCTGGACCAGGTAAACGACGAATGAAGTGCCAAATCCCTGAGCTGTCACTGAGAAGGTCGACGCCGAGTGTCGCGGCAAGATCCCAGCACGCTATAATCCGAGCAAAGACGGCCTTCGGCACGTCAAAGGTTGGCTTGTGGTAGGTCAGCCCGAAAGATCCCAGTGTGTTGGGCGCAGAAGTTGGACCCTCGAAGAAATACGGGTAGAAATCCAAGCGCACCCTCTTGTGGCGGCCGGTAGCTGCAAGCCTATTCTTCTCCTGAATGATGCGAAGGAGGGAGTCAAGTTTGGTAAAATCAAGCTGTTTGCAGCGCGTAATGGCGATGCTTTCAAGATTGGGCATTGACTTGATCATCAACCTCACCAGCTTGGTGTTGAGGTAAGGGATCTGGTCCAGCATCAAGTCTCGGAAACTCGTGAGACTGATACAAATTTTACAAACCATCTTAGTCAACAACTTGAACTCCTGCTCAAACGGCTTGTCTTGAGGGCTAGCAGCTGCAACTTGGGTGATTGGTGTAATGATCAAGGTATTCATGCGGATTCCGCCCTTTTCGTTCTTGTAGCCTTTCTCAATATGGAAGTTACCCGAAGAGAAGTCCCAAACTGCAAACCGACCACTGATCAATCGAGCGGTGTCTTTGCAAGCCATTGCCAACGATGTCAGGTCGGCAACGGCGGGTTCGATGTAGTCCACTACATTATCGAAGATCTCCGGGATGTTCATAATATGTACCAGTCCGTTCTTTCTGTTGTTAGGGTTCCTCCCAAGTTCAGTTTTGATCGGCTTGGATGTGTTGAGGATACCATCATCCGGAGTAGGTGCCAGTAGCAATCTTGGTTCGTAATCCTTGGTAGCTTGCATCAAGCGGAATGCCTTGTCTTGGTTCATCTTGTGGTAAAACATCTTGATTCTTAAACACTCGGCTTCAGAAGTCTCTTTGTGCACACGGGGGAATTGCCGGACGAAATCGCGCTCGTGTACCATGTCGTACACATCCTCGGGCTTCTTATCACCCAAAGAGACCCATTCGCGCGTGTAGTTGAACAAGCGTATGCTGGACGTTTTGACGCTAAATGTCTATGTAAAAGGAAAATCAGCCGCTGCTTCACAAGATTTCGTGAACAAGGATTTACGTACAGTGTTTGTCAAGTCAAGAAGGCTTTCGTAACGGGCAGGCTTGTGATTCCGAAGAAGCTCAATCTTCTGGAAGAAGTCTGATCTCGGTCCGGAAAAGTCGACGACTGTTCCTGGGAGAGGGTAGCGTTTGCCAGCTTGGGTGTTGACAGAGGTATTCTCCTTGTTCCAATCTTTCTCGAGCGGGACAGCGGATGTCCTCGACGTATCGCTGACATTCTCCGGTTGCAAAGAATCCCACCGATCAATATTACCGTCACCATCACCGGAACCAGTTTGGCTTGGCCACTCCGCGTTGCCGTGACTAGTAACCTGTTTATTTTCGATCGAGTCTGTGAAGCCGGTGGCCTGCGTTGACTTATCTCCTCGCCGGCCCTTGGCCTTACGATTGCGGGGTTTCGCCATGGTTCTGAGAGCGAGTGGCCCGAAAGTTCAGGAAAGAAAACAGCGGATGGCTGATGGATCTCTGTTGGTGATTGTCGAATGATGCAAGAGAGCGCTTGTTGGCGGTAGAAAGCAGCGCAGTTTGTGCGTGCACACAGAAGGGACAAAGGTGGACTTGTTCCAACCGGCAGAAGGGCAAGATGTAAGTGAGAGTGGGAAGAGATGGCGAAGGCCTGAAGTTTATGGATAGGGAAGTCGGAGCTGATATGGGGGAAGAGGGTGTGTCCCAAGTTTGCGTTTGGAAGATGGTGCGAATGGCGTGAATGGGAGGTTGTCGAATCAAGGTTTGGTCTCTCGAAGATCTAGTAGTGTGTTGAAGATGAGGTTGATGGAGGGGTCTTCGCCTTTTAATGGCCAGCTTGGTGCAATCCGCGTTAGCCTGGAGTCAGAATAGGCCCTTCATCTGTTGTAGTTGCTCACCGTCTAGTCTCCAAGCACTGTTTGCCTTGTTGAGTTCGGGTGACCAATTCCAAGTGGGAGGTACACCTTTAAACAGGTCTGGCACGAGTCGAGCTTGAGATGACTGGAGAGACGGGTGGCAACAATAGAATCCGTCCGATGCCTTCGGCTCACTGAACGGGCATTCACCAATAACCGCACTGCAGGTTTATTATACCTGACAATAACATGGAAGGCACAATGACCGGCTGCCTGCGAGAACCTGCCCGTATTGAATACCTAGGTAGGTAGGTAAATACCCACAGTAAGGTCAGACGGAAGGACGGGAGCACACCCCGTAGTCTACAATCAAGAACTCGCGAAACTGGTCAAACGCGATCCCCCTCTGCGCACCGGACAATGGCAGAAATCTGCCAAAAGGATCATGATGCCTCCCACAAACGCATACCGCAAAGACTCGGACCATTGATTTTCAACTTTCCTGGAAATCATGCATAGTCTGTAAGCATACTGCAACATTCATGCCCGCCAGAAATTATATGCAAGACAATGATCTTAGATGTCCCTACCGTAGAAACTCGCCAAACAGGCAAACCTCCAACCCTCTTTGAGCGCCCGACAGTAAGCACAGGAAGCGGCATACTCCCGTACATATCTCCGCTCAGTTAGTGAAGGCTCTAAATACTGGCCAACACTATCCTACCTGCGTTCCAAAGCACAGGCTCGGACTTGAGCACCAAAGATCTGCCTGTAATATACCCCAAAAACCTCTTTTTGATGCGTTAGAGGTTTGCCAGTTTGGCGAGTTTCTACGGTATCCTCTAGCGCCCTTGGATAAAAAAAAAAAAAAAAAAGTGGAAAGGGCGGAATACTAGAAGAATCAAACTTACAGTGCTCCGGGATGGCAACATGGCTCCCCTATCATTCTTTGCGGGCATAAAATGTACAGAATTGGGTATATGTATGTCTGATGATGTATGATTTCTAGGAAAGTTGAAAATCAATGGCCCGAGTCTTTGCGGTATTCCAGTAAATGTGTGTCATTTAGTGAAAAACTCGAGGACATTACCCGCCACGTGGACTTATGCACACTTGAGTATACTATCGGACCCGGTCTTGTCATGCCAGCTGCCTGTACAGGTCTGCCATCTACCCGGCGCTCAAGGATGGAGAGCTTGACCAGTTTCGCGAGTTTCTCCGGTATTTCCCGGAGGAATAATTATTCCTTGCGAAATCTAGGCACAAAAATAAGATAAAATAGAATAAAAAAGAATGCCATCAAGGTTGGTCCGGTCTCGTTTGCATGGAGGTATAGTGCAGGATCTGATGGCTTGAAGGAAGACACTCAACGGCACTTTGAGGTGAGAACAGATACCGCAATAAAGGAACCGCATCTATCATCGACTCCCTAGGTATTGAACTGCATAGTCCACCTCAATGTTGACTTTGACGTGAGATATATGTGAGTGTCTTAGTAGGGCAACATATCAAGGCATAATTTCCAACCTATCCCGTTTTTGGAGTGCCGCGGATATTTCTCCCAAAAACCACATGTAATTATCTACTTGAGTTGAGGATATACTGAAGCAGTCATCATGACTAATTCGCATTAAGATGCAATGAATTCCAAAGTTAACCACGAGCACTGGCCATTCGCCTCGATGATGACCCCATCAAGACTTTGCTGGTGTTGATAACAATCAACATCCACTGTACGGAGCCAAACTGTTCTTGCGCAAGCTTCCAAATACCGAAGATCTCGAATAGGGACGCACTTTGCAAACGATAGCTTTATTAATGTACGAGTTTAGTTAGAATTCCAGACACGCAACATATATTGAGTTGAGTTAACACCGTTCCACCAGGCTCTACCTGTAGTTCATATCTACCGACGAGCCTGAACCAAACCCCTGACAAATTACCAACCACTATCCTCACTACAGCAACCGGGTAGCCTCGCGTCTTCATGTAAAGTTGTGCTAGTTGCTGAAGAACCGTCTGGCCAACGCTGGTTGATATCCAAGACAGACAGGAACCGGGACTCTCCGCAGCCATCCTATATGTCTCACACGCCGTAATACGGTGTACATCTGCCGTACCCATCACCGCTCCAGTGTCCTCACAGACACCTGAGGAAAGCACACCAAAGGAAGAAAGAGGGCAAGTGGTCGCCGCAATCATTATGTACTCAAGTCACTCTGCGATTAGCTGCCCTCGATTCGGTATAGTGCGCCTAGTGGTAGACCGCATGTGCTGATGCATTTTCATGTACAGAATGGTATCCAAGGATTTCCAACGCAGTGTAAAGAAGTATCAAAATGATCGGGTATCAGGCCCATGATTGGCAGGCCCTACAGATGCAAACGACCTTGAATTGAGCTACCGACGACAGATAGTGAGGGGAGACGAATGGTCTCGAGGCAATATGCAACTGGCCAAAGCTGAACGGTTCTGGATTGTTCGATTTTCGATGAGAATTGAGCCGCCGAACAAGAAACGGTCGTGTGAAAGGATCTGGAAAGGATAATCCGCCAAGTACACACACTATTAGGTGACCTGCAATCTGCACTGATTGGCGTGTCCTGTATAACCCACGCCTTCATACCCATGGAAAGATAAGGTCGCCCACAATACGGCTACCCGCACGCCTTGACTGGAAGAGTAAGCTCAAGGCAGGAAAACGGACGCAGGCGGAACAGGAATCTTTGAGGTACATGGAGGTGGACTGCCTGGACGGGAACCGAGCGGCAAAACATGTCAGGTGCCTGCCGGACTTCAAGGTTGAACAATGGAAAGGAAAGCAGGCAGGTGAACGTAAGCTCAAGATTCCCAGGAAAGATTGTGATAGGACAAGTGGTGACGCCGCCCGGCCAAAGTACGATATCGGTTCATTGCCCTGAAGGTACCAATAGTCGGAAAGAGCTCGTTGGAAAATAGCTTGCGATTGAATCGAGATCCGGACGTTGTAGTATGTCTGTGAGGCGACTCAAGCAACAATCTCGAAATAGCACGTGCACCCAGAAATCGAGTAGACTTACGATTATAGATGAAGCTAAGGTTGTGCCACCACCCTAGCGTTTATCGTCAGTACTTTAGCCTTCCCCTCAACCATCCTGAAGAGCGTCTTGGTGAGACCGCCTCCGGGTCCTCAAAGCGCAGCAAGATCCCGTCATATTTTCTATGATCACGATTGATAAGGCTTGGGTACTCGGAAAAAGGTGAATGAGCAGTTTTGTCAAAGTGGTTGATGTCGAGATGGATAAAGGCGCGGGAGTTTTCATTGTAGATCCAATCACCGGCGGGCAATCTTTGGTTATCAACGTGATGTCCTACGCCTGTGTCTTGAGTGCGTCTTTGGTGCCAGGTCACATGGTGTGAGATGTGGGTGTGTTGAGAGCAGTGATCGCTTTGATCGACAGGTTGGGTTGCTCGACGAGAGGGGCACAGGAGGTCTGAGGACAAGGGAAGGCACGAGATACCATCCGACATCGCCCCAAACGAGTTCTCTGGGTATGGAAAAGGATCGGACATCGGAGAACGATAACGCCCCCTCTTTACCGTCGGTTCTTTTCAATGGTCATCGGATTTTTACGTGGTAATCTTGTTGGTTTTTGAGTAGGTTGTTGAAGTCGAGGTCCAAGTCGCCGTTGCCTGGTATATTCATGTTGATGATAAAAGAGGTAGGTGGATGTCTTGGCGAGGGTGTGCGAGATCCCGTCCACGCCGTCCTAGAAACCCAAACCCATCAAAAAGGCCCCACATGCGAACGGGCCCGGACCCGCCCGTGACTCTGGCCATATGACACCAACATCATGTGTGAAATGTGTGTGCAGTCGAAGAACACTGGAGAAGCATGTCAGAGCAGTTTTCGTAGTAAGACTTGACCTACAAGGCGTAGGCGAAGCGAAATGTAGATGGTGATCATGCTCCCGGCAATCGCTCACACGCCCCGTCTGTCGGAGTTCATCGAGAGGGAAACGGAGCTTTGAACCGAATGTCAGGGGGGACCATGCTCGAATCCACAGTGCAGCCCTTCTGTACCTGACGCTAATACCATGTACGTAGGCGCACTTTCCAGGTTGTGCTCCTCGAGGTGGAAAGAGTTTTGGCGACAAAACAGATCATGTCAAATTATCAATGTCAAGACGACAAAAAGATGCGGAAACATGAGGTGGCCAGCAATGGGCGGGAGCGCGGCGAACAAGTGGCTTGTTCTTTTTCCTCTCTTGGGCCCGACTCTGGTTTGACGAACACCTGTTTGTAACCCCGAAGGACAGGTATGCAGGTCGCAGGTTGCGCATTCAGGCTTTCCCGTCCCGCTCGAGCTCGTTGCCCGTCACCATTGTCGGCTGTCGGTACAGGCCTCATCCACCTCCACCTCGGATGGGAGCATTGTAGGTAACGCAAGGGGAGAACCTCACCGACTCACCGTCAGGTCCTCAACCTCGCTTGTGTTCGAGGAAAAGTGGATCGGGCCGGTTGCTGGAGCCTGGGCGAGAGAGCAGCGGTCAAAGCTATCAAGGACAGCCTGGTCCAGAGCCGAATGGTACCCGTCTGGAGACTCGGCTGCCACGGTCAAGTTCGGGATCACGACCGGCGACGGCGGGGAAATGGCAATTGCAGCACTAATCCAAAACATTTCTTTTGTTTGTTGCTCCATCAGCATGCTCTCCGGATACGGCGCGGAGCCGTTATCGGACGAAATCTGGGAACGGAGCTTGACAGCTTTCTCGACACCGACACGTTAGGAAGGGCTGAAGGAAGAGGGCGCGCGGCGCATTGCAACCATCATCCAAAGTTGTCCGGCGACGCCCACTGAAAAGTATAGGCGCTACATGCCAACTACAAACCCCGCTCAAGCCAGCTGCAAAAGAGATCATGCGTACGGGATGGTGGTTGCATGTGTGGGAACGCCATCGACCTCTCAAATGGTCCAGCATTTGTTTCTTGGTTGCATCCATTAGACCACGAGAGGAGCCCGTGGGTAAACCCCATCTTGCGCAAACTCATGTGAGTCGTTGCGTGACTGGAAGAGCTCTTCGAAAACAACAATGGCGAACAGTCGGCCTTCAAATGACTGGAGGAAAGGCAACAGTTTGGTCAAGCTAAACATGGCGCGGAAAGGCCCTGTCACCAAGACCAACAAG
The DNA here is from genome assembly GCF_033458365.1 of Neurospora hispaniola. NCBI lineage: Eukaryota > Fungi > Ascomycota > Sordariomycetes > Sordariales > Sordariaceae > Neurospora > Neurospora hispaniola. The sequence continues at coordinate 2,396,475 of NW_026944407.1, read as the reverse complement.
AAAAAAGTCGTTGGGTTGACCGAACCTATCATTGTAACCGCAATCACAAACGACAAAATACGACAAGAGCCGGGTCAGGCCTACGTACACTAGCACTTCTGCGTGTTGGTGTGATAAGATAGTCGTCAGTATTGATATGGACGACAAGGGAATTCGTGAACATCTTATCTCTGATCTCACCGCTCTTGCAACAGAAACCAACCCATTTCGGATCACGGGTGTCTCTTTTGTCAAATTTGCTCTGTTTCTGGCCCGGACTTGTTCCGAACACTATCGCCAATCTCGCAAGAAGCATCCTTGACGGCGTCCCAAAAGCTGACATTAGATCGCGCCCCTTGGAGTGGAGGGAGGTCACGGATATCGCACTAGCATCTTCTGAGCCCGAGCTTGCCCAGTTCCTGACTGGACAGTGAACAATTTTTTCCGACCGAAAAAAAATAAGATAAAAAAAAAAGACGCAGGAGGAGTTTTTTCACCAGTTGCGAAAATGCAAATAGAAAAGTATTATCCTGCAGCTCGTGGAGATTGCCTTCATGGTCTTCAAACTTTTTGTTCAGCTCGTTTTTGAACGGGGCAACCATTCTTTGCTTCGAGTCCTGTTAGTTGTTGCTCGCCGTCGATGGCGCATGTGGTTTTCCTACCCCGGTTACGGTTTTGGTGACCGGGGTCTCCATCCCAAAGGATCAATGCGCCGCCACGGTACGGTTTTTTTTTTTTTTTTTTTTTAAAAAAAAAGTCCGTAAGAAAGGGATGACTCCTATCATCTGGATCATCCATAGACAGAGGCGACCAACGTCGTTATGATGTCAATAATTTGCGCCGCTCTGTCGTATTCTCTCCACCGCCGCAAACAGGCGCTTCAACTGATTACAATCAACCTCAAGCGATTCTACCGTACCATTCTCATCTGAACGCTGGCATTTCGATTCAATTGCAGCGCAGCAGTCGCCAGTACCGTTCCAGTCACAGTGGAGTCTTGACAGCAAAGGTTGATTGCACATGAAAATGGGCCAAGCCTGGAAATTTCAAGTGTGGACCCCCCGTTGCCCGCTTTGTCTTGCCAGCAAGCCAGGTCAGCGTCAACCCAAGAACACAACCAGACCAGTATTTCGCTTTTAGTTTTGCGTTCTCTTCGTTGTGGAGAGGACAAACCAAGAGGACACAGTAGAGTGCTGAAGGATTGAGAAGGGATCTAAATTTTATACGGATTTATCGGGTGGAGTTGGATTGGGCAAGCTGTCAAAGTCCCATCTCAATACATGATGCAGGGGGCACAGCCTAACGACTGCAGGGTAAACAATATCTGCCTACCTGCTGTTGGCCTCGATTCGCAAGCCGCCATATCGCTCGCAAACTAATACTCTGCGGCAGCGACATGTACAAAAGATGCGAGAGACGAGCGAAAGAAAGTGCGAGAATGGAAAATCAAGACGGGACAGACTAGAGTTAGGTAACTTCCTGTGTTGGGCAAAAAGCACACAGAGAAGTCGTACTATGTTTGATGAAGAAGCGCCGTGCCCCACCGTCTCCATAGCGTGATCGACGGGCAAGGAGCACGGGGATAGGGGGTCTAATTAAGCTACCAGACGCTAAGGGGTCTCCTGGCGCTAACGGCTTCTACATGCACGCTCATCGGCAGGTACCAATCTCGTAGGATTCTCGTAGGGCAATCAACACCTTTCGCAACAGGTCGTTGGAAAGGGGGAAATTGACCTGCAGAAAGCAAAAATGCCGGTACTTGCCTGCCAGGTATTGTTGGTTAAGCGGACGACTTGGCCGGCACTGCGGCCAATCAGGAGGCGCCTTGTGCGTGCAGCCAGAGCGCATGCGAAAATCACACATTGTCATCCCTGTCGGACTAGCTGCTAACCAGTTAGAAACAACGGACCAGTTTGGTTCATCCATGAACCAGGACATCTCTCATCTCCGTCAAAGCACCAGCACCAACCTCGCATAGCTGAGGCAGCTCAGGCAGCTCTGACAGCTTCAAGTTGGAATTAGGGGCTTCTTGGCACCGACTGTCGGCCAACTGCCGCTACACAGACCTTCAGGTTCCGTTTCAGACCCTGTAGCAAGCAAAAAAACTGCAACGGAAGATGGGACGACGGGACGTTGGTTGTCCACAGAAGAAGAGGGGGGGTCATTCTGGTGGTGAGCAGGGGGTGACAGGACGTGAAGGGGGAGGAAGCAGTCGACCACTCACAAGAGCGCAGATCACCAAGATGGAAGTCCTACCGCCGTTTTCTTTCCCACGAACGACGAGGGGACCTTGTGTGAGTGAAGTGGAAGTGGAAGCGAGAACCTTGAACAACAACCCCCCCATGCCTCTTGGTGTGGTCTTGACCTGGCAACCCGGGACGAGTTGCTGCAAAGTTACTAGTGCGCCCAGACTTCTTGCCTGCTAGGGGAGCTGCTAGGCCAGGCCACTCATTGCCCGTACTGCCAGGGCTTCAATAAACTTAAGTACCCCAGGGGTCATCACGCGGTTTCCTCCTGCTTCCCTTCCCTTCTCTTTTCCCTCCCGCCATCACAACTTCTCCCTCCAGAGATTTTCTTGTGCTTCCCACACGCCCAACCACCTCGTGTCAGAGCAACGTCGCGTAATAATCACCCCCAAGCGCACGCTCTCTGCCTTTTCTTGCTGTATTTTTTTCAGTGATACCCAATACCCCTTTGTGTTTTTCTTCCCTTTTTCCAGATACCCATCCCTATTTCACACTACCCAAGATGTCCGACGAACAGAAGAACGTTGAGCTCCCCCAGGAGACTCAACCTGTCACCACCGCCGACGTTCCCGCCGAGATTAAGCCCCTCGAGGTTGTCCCCGTCACTGAGGCTCCCGTTGTTGTCGCCGACGCCGAGGCTGCGCCCGCTGCCGCTGCTGCCGCTACTGAGGCTACCGAGGCCGAGGCCGCCCCCGCTGCTGCCGAGGACAAGAAAGAGGAGGAGGTCAAGCCCGTCGAGGAGGGCCATCTTGAGCACAAGGGCCAGCCCGCCAACTTCCCCAAGTAGGATACCCCCCCCCCCCCCCCCCCCGGGAGCGCGCCTGAAGGAGAAATTCATCAAGCTAACACTTTCGCCCCCCCTCCAGGAACCTTCTCTTCTCCAAGAAGTTCTTCTGGTTCGGAAACGAGGCCGTCGATCTGAAGTCCATCAGCAGCTTCAAGGCTGACAAGGCCGCCGATGTTGCGCACCACGTTACCGCCTGGGCTGCCGAGACTGGCAAGGGTCTTCTCTTCTTCAGCGAGAAGTCTGACAAGGCCGCTCCCCACGGCGCCATCCACCTCGTAAGGATATCTTGATCTTTTGCGCTACTATCACCTACACATCTTGCTAACCGCTACTTTTGTAGGCCGATGCTTCTGAGCCCGCCACCGACGGTCCTACCAAGTTCCACTTCACTGCCAAGGGCCACAAGCACGCTTTCAAGGCTTCCAACACCGCTGAGCGCGACAACTGGGTCAGTCAGCTCAAGGTCAAGATCGCCGAGGCCAAGGAGCTCGCCGCCACCGTTGTTGAGAGCGAGACCTACAAGAAGACCATTGAGACCCTCAAGCCTGCTGCTGTGAAGAAGGAGGAGAAGGCCCCCGAGGCCGCTGCCGCTACTGAGCCCGCCACTGAGGCTGCCGCTGAGACTCCTGCCACCGAGGAGACCCCTGCTGCCACTGAGGAGGTTGCTGCCACTGAGCCCGTCGCTAAGGAGGAGGCCAAGGAGGAGGGTTCCAAGCGCCGCTCTGCTAGCCGCAAGCGCACTTCGATCTTCGGCAACCTTGGCTTTGGTAAGAAGGAAGAGAAGAAGCCCGTCACCGTTGAGGCTGTCCCCGAGCCCCAGGAGGGTGAGACCGAGGCTCCTGCTGCTGAGGCCGCCACCGAGGCCCCCGCCACTGAGGAGGCTGCTGCCACCACCGAGCCCGCTGTCACCGAGACCTCTGCTGCTCCTGTCGAGGAGGCTGCTGCCCCCGCTGAGGAGAAGAAGGAGGAGGCTGCTGAGACCCCCGTCAGGCCCACCCCTGCCAAGCGCACCAGCCTTTTCGGCAACCTTTCCTTCGGCAAGAAGAAGGCTGCCTCTCCTGCGCCCGTTGCTACCGAGGAGGCCCCTGCTGCCACCACTGAGCCCGTCGCCGAGACCGCTCCTGTGATCCCTGCCGTTGACACCACCGAGCCCCTCTCTACCGAGGTCAACTCTCCCGCGACTGTCCCCACTGAGACCGTCGAGGTCCCCGCTGCCACCAACGGCGAGTCTTCTCCTAAGAAGGAGGTCAAGAGCGATAAGCGCAAGAGCTCTCTTCCCTTCGCCTTTGGCAAGAAGGAGAAGGCCACCTCTGACGAGGAGATTGAGAAGCCCAAGTCTCCCTCTCCCTTCTCTCGTCTCCGTGATACGATCAAGGGCAAGGGTAAGGGTAAGGCCGAGAAGACTGAGAAGGTTGAGGAGAAGACCGAGGAGGTTCCCGCCATCCCCGAGACTGAGGTCGAGGCTGAGGCCGCCAAGGAGGAGGCTGCTCCTGCCACCACCGAGGAGGTTGCTAAGCCCGCTACCGAGACTGAGGCCACTCCCGCCGCCCCGGCTACCGAGGAGACTGAGGCTGAGAAGCCTGCTGCCTCTGTCCCTGTGACTGCTGCCGCCTAGACATCGGCACCGTCGGCGTCCGAACGGCCGCTTCGAGTTCGATACACTAGGATGGATTGACACGAGGACTCCCTCAAAATAATTTTTTTAATAATCACAACACAAACAAAACAAATATCCTACCATACTAATTAATCGCTGCGGGTTTGGTCGGAATCGGGTCTGCATTTCGAGAGATACCCCTTTTGAGATTGGTTTCTTCTGATACCCTCATGGAAAGAACAAGTAAGAGAGAGAGAATAAGAGAGACAAACGGGCATGGAGAGCTTTGCACTCGCGAGAGATTTTTTGTCTTTGGTTCCAGTTTAGCATCATCTGTGTCTGCCTTTGTTTCTTACAGTAGTGTCCTTATAACCAATCAACCATACTACCATTATACCCAAGACCCTATGCTAGATTCGCCTGTCCTGCTGTCGCTGCATGATCATAGGAACATCAAGCCGTAAAGTCTTCCTCCACCTTTGCGCTCACTTCTGTAAAGGCTGACCCATACCTCCAACCGTAACCATCTTGGTCACCTGGTATTCTCCGATACCATAAAGCGATCCTTCCCTTCCGAAACCACTCTCTTTAACACCGCCAAACGGACTCGCGGGGTCCGAAATCAAGCCAGTGTTGATACCAACCATGCCAACCTCGAGGTGTTCAGCAACCCTCACGCAGCGGTGGATATCTCTAGAGAAGAAATAGCCCGCCAAGCCGACTTGGGTCGCGTTAGCCAGCTTGACCACCTCATCCTCCGTGTCAAAGGGGAACAAGCCAGCCACTGGTCCAAACGTCTCCTCCGACGCCATGGCCATGTCGGGGGTCATACCCGTGATGACAGTCGGCTCGTAAAAGTTGGGGCCTAGGCTTTCGAGCCTGTGACCGCCCACCACCACCTTGGCGCCCTTCTTCTCGGCGTCGCGGACGTGCTGCTCGACCTTTTCAATGGCGCGATGGTGGATCAGTGGGCCGTGCGTGACTCCTTCCTCGAAGCCGTTGCCAACCCGGAAGTTGTTCTTAACCTGCTCGGCGAATTTCTGGGAAAACTCGTCGTAAATTCCTCGTTGCACGTAGATGCGGTTGGCGCACACGCATGTTTGGCCGGAGGAGCGGAATTTGGAGGCGATAGCGCCCGTGACGGCCGCGTCCACGTCGGCGTCATCGAAGACAATGAAGGGCGCGTTGCCGCCTAGTTCGAGAGAGAGCTTCTTGAGCGTGCCGGAGCACTGCTTCATGAGGAGCTTGCCGACGGCCGTGGAGCCCGTGAAGGAGATCTTGCGAACCACGGGGTCAGTGGTCAAAGTGCTGCCGACCTCGGGTGTGTTTTCGAGGGCAGTGATCACGTTGACGACGCCGGGAGGGATGCCGGCGCGGTGGGCGAGCTCGGCAATGGCCAGTGCCGTGAAGGGCGTCTCGCCGGGGGCTTTGCACACCACGGTGCAGCCGACGGCCAAGGCAGGGCCGACCTTGCGGGTGATCATGGCGGCGGGGAAGTTCCAGGGCGTGATGAGGCCGCACACGCCGACGGGCTCCTTAATGGTCCATACGCGGTTACCCGGGACTGAAGAGGGGATGGTGTCGCCATAGATGCGGGGAGCTTCCTCGCTGAACCACTCGAAGAAGTTGGCGGCATAGGTGACTTCGCCCTTGGCGTCCGCTAGCGGCTTGCCGTTCTCCAAAGTGATAAGCGTGGTGAGATCATCGTGGTTCTCGACCATTAGGTCATACCATTTCCGCAGGAGCTTGGAGCGCTCGCGGCCCGTCTTGTGGCGGAAGGTCTCGAAGGCGGTCTCAGCGGCATCGATGGCTTTCTTGGTGTCTTGGGCATCGAATTCGGGGCAGGTACCGATGAGCTTGCCTGTTGCTGGGTCTTTGTAGGTAGGAACGAAGCGGAGTTAGTTGCAGGTAAGTAAGTGATAGGCGCATAAATGCAAAGACACAGCATGGGAATGCAGGCATAGACAGGTTGATATACCGTTGACTTCAAATGTCTTGCCCGAGTGGGCCTTTACCCATTCGCCATTGACGTAGCAAACGTCCTTTTTGAAGAGGGATGGATCTTTCAGCTGTTAAAAGGAAGGGAGCTGGTCAAAGCGGTTCTTTTGGCATCAATGAGTCTGCTTATACGGACGGACCTTGGGGGCCATGGTGGAGGCTAGTCGTGAGTATGAGTGTAGTACTAGTGGTAGGGACTTCGTCTGGAAGCGAGATCTGATGATGGCTGTGTTTCTGGAAGCGGAGAAAAAGGATCTTTGTAAGAAAGTCATCTTGGTGACAGGAGTTTGACGAACGTCAGTGTGGGTGTGGCTCGAAGAGGGCGACTGGACGGCGTTTCAACTGACTAGTAGTTTGTATGAGGAGAAGGGTCTGTATGCAGCGAATAGGTGCTTCAGAAATCCAGCGCCGCGGATGTCAATGCGAGGGGAAGCTCAGACAGGATCGCAGTTTGACAGGTGTGTAACGAGCGGGCGGGATGCCGGTCATGTGCGGGGAAGTAGTTGGAGAAAGTTGAGACTTGTTTGGATTGGATGGAGGCGAATCCATGTTGTCGATGATTCGCAGCACTACACTCCAAAGAGCGATGACTACCGCTCCCTGCAGTGGAGTTAGTGGGACTGTTTTCCCCAAACAATGCTAGCCTCGATGACGTCGGCCTTATCGGGTGGGGTACAGAGCTGGAAGCTATCATCGACAGCCAACGTCCCTCCTCTCCCCCTCCTCCTCCTCCGTGTCCTTCCGCAAAATATGTAGTATTGGGCTGCCCAACCCGAACGTACATCCCGGCTCTCACAGACTCGCAAAACATTCTGATCCCCGAGAACGACCGGGACGAACTCCGTGCGAGCGTGCGCAACCATATTTTCACAACACGCGGAATGTTACTCAACAGATTCCCCGAGCCTTCAGCCCTTGATGAGACAGAAGCATTCATAATCCAGGTATCGTGCCGGGCATCAATTCTTGTTGACACAGGGGGCAATGGAGATATGGAAGCTAGTATGTGCCCTCATTAAGGCAAAGTCACGTGTATATGGGACAAAAAGAAACGCCAGTGATGTCTCGTTGTAACGGGAAACACTCACCTTGAGAAGGGTGTTATATCAGCAAATAAGTTTAGCCCAGCGAGAAGAAGACTCCCGGGTCGTGAGAATCCATGTATATACCAGTAGAAACGCAGAACTTTTGAGTTGACGGGTTCTTCGATTCCTGGGGTGGAACGACCAGAGCCCGAGTCTCAGCCACGGATATCTCAACGCTCAGACTTCCCCAAAAATTATCCCATCCCTTTGGCCAGTTCAGACAATCACAAACATCCTGAAGGAGCCGCAGAAGCTAAAGGGGGTCAGCTTTGGCGGAGCCTTAAGTAAACAAAAGTCATCATCTCACCCCTGACTGAGTTCTCGGCGTCTCAGCGACGACCCCCTGCGACCACGAGCAGCACCCGCTCATCCCTTCCCATCTATCTCCCTGTCCATCCGTTGCTTCACCCGGTGTCGATCACACTCCCCCCTCAAAAAAAGCTCCGAACATGTAGAAGGATGCGGGGTAACAGAAAATGTCTTGTCCTCCCAAAGGTCACACCTCAAGGCGCATTATACAGACTACAGCACTGGGATCTCATAGTAGCTGCTAGGGTTGGCGAACGGTATCTTCTTTCTGAGTTTCCCTCGTCAGCGGACGGACAAATATTGCGTTTCACAAGATCTTGTCGGAGGAGTCCTTCCACCAATCCCAGTCAGCCCGACTCGGGCAAATAATGATCAAGAAAAGCCATGGGACACGCCCAAAGTTAAATATTGACTAGACGAGATCAACATCAGGGTTCCTAATGGTAATCTGGGGCTGGGAACGTGATGAAAAGTTCCCCGGTTTCTCTGCATCGTGGTCGAACATGTCTACACTTTGCGGGGTTTGGTCATGTCGCACTGCTGATCGCCTTATTCAGGCTCAAAAACATACCTAGCCAACCGTATACTCCCAAATATCCTTGCATCTCGTAGTAAACGAGCATGCAACCCGAGAATACTATTTGTTTTTTTTTGTTTTCGTCTATTGACGGGGGTTCCCCGCCACGACATATTGCAAAATCGAGTGGTACCACAGGCTTCGCACACAGCATGCCTGCCTGTCATTGAGACCATGATAGACTACTATGTACTTGGTCTGTTGTGGTGAACAGGAAGGAGACAGGGAACGAAAATCCAGCATGGGCTCGCTTCATCTAAATACCGTGCCAGCGCCGGTCGGCGAACGAAAATGAAGTTATTGTCTCGGAAACTGGGACGCAGCAATTTTCTTCTGACCGACGCCGACATAATCTAGCCCCTTGCATTTGACCATCATCATGAAGCGAATCCTGGGTCTCATTGCCTATGCTTCCGTCCCAACGGTAATTAATGCGGTGCAAATATCCGTCGACGAGACTGCGCCCAGCAACCCGGTCTTTGACGCGTATGTGAGCTACAGCATCGAGTTTTCTAGCTTCCCCGACTACGCAGGTAAGACTCCTTGCACGATCGCCGAATTCGACAGTTTCTGAAACGTGCTTTGCTTGCTTGCAGGGAACAACTCTCGTCCAAACACCTTCTCCGAGAATCTCCTAGACAACCTGGGCAAGATCACTGGTACCAAGCCGTACATCCGCGTCGGCGGCAATACGCAAGACTACGCCCTGTACAATGCCTCGCTGCCCTATAGTCTGAATGGCACGATTGATCCCAAGCGTTCATCCGATTATCCAACCACGATCTTCATCGGTCCCTCGTTCTTTGAGTCTTACAATTCCTTCAAGAACACCAGGTTCATTCATGGCTTCAACCTAGGGCTGGGCGGCAACCGGACGTCCGGCTGGCAGACACTTCTAGACACGGTCCCGCTCGCCTGCAAGGCCCTGGGCGGCGGGAAGTTGTTCGCGTGGACATATGGTAACGAGCCGGATCTGTTCTCTACTTCTGCCCAGGGCCCTGTGAGACCGCCTAGTTGGAACGAGGCAGAGTACGTCGACCAATGGCTAAACGGCACGAGAAAAATCCATGAGTCACTCGAGAGGAACTGTCCAGACCTGGCCAAAAATGGTACCTATGGGTACATTGCACCTTCATTTGCCGGCGTGGGGAACAAGTTGAAGGCACCGAAAGCGTGGGGCGAAGGACTTAATGAGGATAATAACATCAAGCTGTTTGCTACACATAAGTGAGTTTATGGAACCCTCTAGAGAGAGTGTATCATCCGGGTAAAAAAAGATTGCTAACGATGTTGGTGATGACAGTTACATCAGTGGCGCAACCTCTCCAGGGGTTACCCTCCAGGGGACCCTAATGAACCACTCCATGACGAAGGCCTCGGTCGATGCCCACATTGTTGAGTACAATCAGGTCAAAGCCATCGATGCTGCGGCTCCACCGCTCATTTTTGGCGAGACCAACTCGTTATACAACCAAGGTCGACCCGGGCTCTCAAATACCTTTGGTGCGGCTCTCTGGGGTGTCGACTTTAACCTATATTCCGCAAGTGTCGGCTTCAAGAGGGTACACATGCACATGGGTACTGATTACCGGGTACGTTTCCATCCACCCTTTCCGACACCCTATGCTTCCAGTCATTCCCTTACCTATTCTCATCTGGTTCTTTCATACACACACTCTCTCTCTTTCGAACCGCTCAACCAACTCTAACCTTGCTCTCATCTAGTACGCCTCCTGGCAGCCCATTGCCACCAACAAGGCCACCATCGGCACCAAAGCCCCTTACTACGGCAACATAGCCGTAGCCTCCTTCCTCGCCCCCCCTCCCTCTTCCCCCTACGACTCCCCCGCCACCTCCCTCGCCACCTCCCTCGCAACAGTCAAACACCTCCCCATCTCCTCCACCCCATTCCTCTCCGCCTACGCAGCCTACCACTCCTCCAACCTCACCCGCCTCATCCTCATCAACCTCCAATCCTACAACACCACCGCCTCAGGCGAAGGTCTTGCCCCTTTACCTCCTTCGTCCCTGACCCCTCGCCCTTCAGTGACATTCAACTTCACCTTACCCGCCGCTTATCTCTTGACGGATGGAGGGAAAGAAAAGCAGGTGGTGGTGAAGAGGCTGATGGCTAACGGGAGCGATGCCATTACGGGAATCACGTGGGATGGATGGAGCTATAATTGGGAATTGGACGAAGGTAGGCCGGTTAGGTTGGCGAATGTGACGAGGACGAGTGAGAGCGAGAGAGCGTGGGTTGGGGAGGGGACGAGTGATGGCGGGAAGGCGGGATTGGGGGTCGTAGTTGAGGCGGGGAGTGCGGCTTTGGTTGAGTTTGTTTGGTAGTCTTTCCTGGGAGAGGAGGGGGTTTGGGTTTTTAGCTTTGCTTTGTGGGCTTGGGACGGAGCGGAAGGCTTTATCTTTCCTTATGAAAGTGGAAAAGTGTATGTAGATGTTGTTTTGGGGTGGGTAAGTGATCAAGTGCTGCCACGAGCGACAAGGATCACACAGATGGTAAGGTATGTAGTAGTCCAGTCAACAATTGGAAACTTGTTATTCTGTTTTGACTTTCATTTTTGCTTTGAAGCATTCATGGCGAATAGGCAAGCCATTCAATATGATACAATCCAGTTCCAGTCCTTCTCGTGGTATATATGTACAAAAAGAAAAAGAATAAGACAGAAAAAGGAAAAAAAAAGAGGACCCAGTGATGATGGATGAATGAATGGGATGTGGAGGGAAAGATATTGGTATCATGTAGCTGGAGAGACAAAAAGATCCAGCTTCCTTCCCTCCGCATTGTGAATACCTGTGCTGCCCTGTCCCATGGTAGTGATATTGGGGGATTCCATCCATCCTATAAGATGGCCTCGGATGATGATGACCATGTTTAGTTTCTCTCTCCTTGGGCTGAAGCTTGTTTTTGGCAAGAGCAACCGATGAGCAGCACTTTTTCCCGTCTTTCGCGAGAACCGTCGTTTCCCTGAGCAAAATGAACTTCAGTTCCAAGATCCTCGCAGGTCGTTCTTTCCATCCCCTTCCAAGGATTGAACAGGAAACCCAAACAGGTAATCATTGGCCTCGTCCAATGAAATTGGACTCATCTCCCACGCGCTGACTTTGAGCAGTGCCCGTACGCGCACATCCATAAGTACCCGCCATCATCACTTCGTTCCACATAACACACACCAACACCCGGACCCCTCAACCGCTCCTCAAAGGCAACCTCCGATCCAACGCATGAAAAGCCTGCGTCCTAGGCGTGAACATTGGTGCCTCCACACCCCCATGACCACCGCCCATTGCCCCCGACATGTGCACCGCCCTCGGGCTCGTAGGAGGCTGCTGCGTAGGTTGCATCTCCCACTCCTTGTTTCCGTAGTATCCCGTACTGGGGCTGCCGCCGCTCATGATGCCAATGCCGCCGTGAAGAGCAGTGACGTTGACGATTGGCAGCTTGCCCTTGGGCTTGCTCTCTTGCTCGTCGCCCGAGTTGCTGTCGTCGTCGTCGTCGTACATGTCGAGCATCTTGTTGGGCCACATGGACCAGACGGAGAGGGCGAAGTTTGCTAGGTAGAGGAATCTGTTTGAGTTGTGTCAGTTGACAAGATACTCCTGCGGAGGGAACAAGGAGGAAGTAAAATTGATGGATTAACCTACAGCATGTAAATGGTAGCAGCAAAAGCGCCCTTGGCAATCTGGCAGTTCTTCTCGGCGTTGAACGGCCTCGCGACCGAGCACGACTTGGCAATGTACCACGGCACAGGGCTAGGGTGCTCGGGGTCGGCGTAATCAGGCCCGGCTTGGCCATAGACGGAGACGGTGTAGACCACCGTGAGGCCGAGACTGACGATCAGACCGAGGACCGGGTAGAAGAACTTCATGATGATCATGATCATCTTGACGAGCAAGATGAAGAGGGAGACGACGGAGATGGCGACGTTGTAATCTGTTAATCTGTGTGGTGGCCCGTTGTCAGTTGACACTATGTCTGTAGCATCGACTGCGTGTACTGGGACACTTACAGTTGTGACCATACAAAGGGCACTGTAGGTAAGGGTTGGTGGTTGGCGTATGCGTAGAGAATCATGTTTGGTGATGAGTTCCATCCCATGAGATGGCCGATCTCCCAGAACTGTGTGCGGAAAACGTCTGGTTGCTGGACTCCGAAGAGAACGAGGACACCGACGATGCCGAGTAACTCGAAAACCATGCCAAAGTAGAGTGGCCGCCTCATGCGCCATGGCCTTCGAATGAGTCTATATCCCTTTGCCGCCATTTTTGGAAATATGGGTGATGTTTTGTATTTTTGTAAGCCGAAAGGATGATGCCCTTTAGCACACAGTGAATCGTCTGAGAAGCGATCTTGCCTTGATGATCAACCCTTCTTCCGTCCGATGTTGATATTCGCATATATCGTCGTCGTCGCTCTGATTTAATTACCCGGGTGCGGGCAATTATCTTCCGTGTATGTTGGATGTATTTGATATTGCTGAGCTACCAGCAATTTCCCAAGCGGCTCACATCGAATGCCCAAGAAGTCGTCGTCGTTTGTCTTGAATCCTTCAATCCACCCCCCACGTCAGTCGACAACAGATTCCAAAGAGGCGATGTTTGGCTGAGGGAACCGTAAAAGCTGAAAACCAAAAAAAAAAGAGGCTGACCAAGTACCTTTGGGAGGGAACGGGACAGGATTTAAGAGACAAGACAAGCAAACCAAGACCCTGGAGAGGGCGGCCCTCATGATTGCTCGCAGAAGGCCATCCTTCCTTCCCGCGGCCGCAGACTAACCGACCCGTCGAACCAATGTGCTTGGCTGCCTCGATGAGGGTAGCAGAAGCTCAGTGTTACCCTTGTCCGCCCCCAAAGGAGCTCTCTACTAAGAATCTCTGGAGCCAATGCCAGACAGGCTGATGGGCTGCATGGCCCCAGGTCATATCACGCCAACCGCCCAATCGGAGGCCGTGATTGAATGGCCCTGGCGGCGTGTAAGCGCCCGCCATCCCCTCTGGTGCTCCAATCCCGCGCGGCACAGAGCACGAAGACCTTGGTTCACGGTTGAACTGTTGGGATTGACGGCGACTTTGTGAGTGGTGAAGTGCGACTCTGGCGGACTCTTGCGTGCAGCCGAACGAGTCGGACCCTGTTACTGTTGCTGACACACCCATCTGCTTGTGAGGTGCGAGCTTGTTGCTTTTGATATAGTGAGCAAGTCACGGCCCTAACGGCGAAGAACCGCCATCATCACCATCATCGCCATTCATCCCCAAAGGCATGGTACACTGCATCAGGGAGGGGAACACAAAATATCCAGTTCCAGCTGCGGCAGTTGTGTATACCTACGGTTCAAGTGTCAAACTGTCAATCTAGTGTAAGTAATGCAGGGTATTTTTATCCTTGGCTTACATATTGCAACATCACCATTGATTGTCAAAAGGGTGTTTTCGAGATGATCAACATCTATACAACAGTGTTTTGCCTAAAGCTTCTGGATTCGTTAGAGCCCTGAAGCTCTCATCACGGCACGCTCGTGCAATCTTTCCAGAATGTCAGGAGATGATGTCTCGACACAACGGCAGGTGAAAACGGGCAATTCAACTATTGAACAGAAGCTGCGAGCGTAGGCGCTCTCCTATGTGCCATCAACAGGGTCATCAACTCATGGCAGCGATACATACGTGTAGATCTAACTCCAACGGCTTTGGCCCGGCACTTGCCATCAACCCATCACCGTCTCATAGGGCGTTACGAAGAGCCGGGCGGCCTCGGCAATCGGCCACTGAAAATCATCGATTGCGAATCGTACCTGTCTCGACTCTCGATTGAGCGGCAAGCTACCTAGGTATATGCCAGTGTATCGAAAACGACAACGGGGGGCAACGAGATGGGGTGAGGGTGACGAGAAGAGTATGCATCAGTTGACGTTTGATAATCCCCCAGCCTGTCACTGTCACTGTCGCTGTCACTGTCGCCAAACTCACCATCGCCCCGCTGTCTGCCAAACCTCGCTGGGAAATGGGACTGGATACCAAACATGGGGACGAGCAGACAGAACTCACCAGTCACACACAATCCACCCCAAATGGACTGCCAGCCGCCAAGAACTTTTCAAGGACTGACACGCAGCTCGGCCCCTTGGTCAGTGCTCAAACGCGCTCTTCAGTCTCCGTCCAAAAAACGGCTCAAGCCCCGGCGTGATCGACCGCGAGTCGATGACGAGGCGGACAGGATTCCACCTTTTGCGGATCCGAGTTCAGCCGGTGAGGGTTGCCGTTCTGTGGACCGACCTCCAGTCGAGCCCATAGAGTAATTTCCCGTGTTCGTGCATAATATGTATTCGGAGCGGCACTCTATAAGCATTGAGAGAATTTATGCACTTAGAGCCAAATGCCAAGCCTTCAAAGCCGCCCTAAAGTAGGAATTTTGAGGGATGCTGGGGGTTGCCCGGCATACCTATTAGGCCCTGAAAGGTGCCAAATTTCGGGCGCCAAGAAATGCATATACAGCAGTTTAAGGGTAGTCTGATATGCAGATACAAGTTATACAGTTGCCCATACTAAATAAGATGATTGCGGACGGCCGGCTATAAGTAGGTATATAAAGAGCGTTATTCACTTTGGGGTGCATGCGCTTTGAGGGGAAGTTACTGCACCGAGGTGTTGATAGGGGGTTGAGGGGGGTTAGGGCTCAAGGGGTACATTCGGATCTTCAGCAGAAATGCCATCAAAACTCACCGCGGTGTTCACCGATCAGCGTCCTACCGCGCATGCCAAGTACCGCCGGTTCCCGCTTGTCTCGTGACCGAAGCTGGCCGTGGGCCCGTCATGCAACGAACACGCCGCGAATGGAGGAACTTGGGGCCCTAGTGGGCTCGGGGGGGACTTGGCTTGTCCGTCCAATGCACACAGTCAACCCGTCAAAATGTCAAGGTATCATTGTCATTGAGAAGATCCAGCACGTCGTGCACGCGATGAAAGGGTTCTCTGCGAATGGTAACCTTTTCTCGGCAACAGAACCCGAGTTTTCAATTGTAGCCCCACGTTTGTTGTGGGCGGGCAGATGGTTGAATGTCTGTGCCACTGTTTTATAATTTGGTGCTGCCCATCGGAAAATCCCATGGTCATCGTGCTGAGCAACTGGTGCTGGGCATGCGTCCCGATACCACCTGAGCTGAGCACACACAGAAAGTGTACCAGCGAAAATATCCCCGGTTGCGGTAGCTTTGACTGCATGGTGACCTGTAGCCGTGAGGTCTCATGGCCAAATAAGCAACGCGGTGGCTTCGAAAACAATGCACACGCTGCGGTCCAGAATATTCCAATTCATCCTTCGGCATGCCGCTCTTTACATAGTGCACTACATGCATGACCCAGATGCTCAAATCTGAATCTTCTGAGCACCATCGATCATTATTTTGATACCACCTACCACTTAAGCCGCGCTAAGACGTCCGCTTGTTGCATCAGCGCATTTCATCGACGATTCCAAGCAGGCCCCCGTGGGTTTTCCACACTACACCTCTGCAGGCATTTACATTTGTTAGTGCGGTGAAATTATGACTTTATCTTCCCTACAAAAGATGAATGGTATGGCCGCTGCCAACCAGTCAGATTCTGTAAGGTGGTGGTACCATGCTAAGTAACAAAGCAAACGCTGGCAGAGGTGTACGTACGCAGTAGTGTAGTGACATGTTAGCGATCCCACATCGCCGGAGTGCATTCGGTTCGATGCCCGAGAATTCGAGAACCGAGGGAAGATCGGCGATCCGGTCGTTAAAACTTTGCATGCTCATACCGAAAATATTGAAACTTTCAACCGCTTCCAAATCGGTTGGGATGTCGGCGGACGGTCGGATGTGAGTTTGCCATGCGCGTGTTTCGTGAACGGTTTTGGTCGGTCGTATGCCGAACAGTGGTTGCTGTCCGCCAGTTATGTAGTCAGGTAGTGTATTATACCCGAGGGACCTGGCAAGGCGGCCTTGTTCAGATGGGATTTGGGTGAAAACCCGGTCTTGTTGCTTATGGGATTTTTCAATTATCAGTCAGCCCTGTTCAAAAACAAGTTGCGACACAAGCTCCTTCCTCAGGTCCAGTTCCAGGACGGAACCGGAATCGAAGCCTTGCCTTGGAGATCAGTTCTCAACAATCGTAGAAGAAAAAAAATGTAGCAGTATACTTGATTTTTTTCATTGGGCAGATTCGGCCCGCCGAAATTCACGCATCCAAAGGGGGAAAGAAATGGGCCCTTCCAGAACGCGAGATCGGCGGACCCAACGATCGGAGCTGGCACAACCGCACAATGGTGTCAGCCAGCCGAGCTCGCTGCCGGCTGTCTCCTTCTGAGCCTGTCTGTTCAAAGAAGACCAGGCTGGCCGGGGGAGGGGGCCACCCACTGAGGGAGCTCTACACGTAATTTTGGTATTGTAACAAAGCCTTGGAGCAGAGAGCCTTTGAGCCTCTATGGCATGGAACGTAGGTAGGTAATGAAACTTTGTCGACGTTGGCAAGGGCCCATGAGGGCGGAAGCGACTATGTACTACATATCCAGAATAAACTTTTGCATCTACACTGCACTCCCTTTTCGCGTTCACCCAAGTAAAAGAAATAAACCAAAAAAAAAAAAAAAAAAAAAAAAAAAGTCCCGAGTACTTTTGCCAGCTTTTTTTTCCAACGGAATCGCTGCATCACCCTCACCCTCACCAAACCCCGATGTAAAGCTAACCCGCGCCAAAAGCCCGCTAAAAAGGCATGGGAAGGTACATGTATCTACACTACTCCGGATCATCGATAGCCCAAGAGGTCAGGCAGTGTCAGGGCAAGTCGGAAGATCGGTGAGAAGGTGACATGGACGCGTCCCAATGGGGTGGCAATCATGGCTGGAAAAGCAATAGCTTGGGTATAGCTTCTCGGCGCCGGCGGTCGTGTAGTGTACTGCGTACTATGTAGTGTAGGTACATAGATGACCAATCCACCTCTTTCTGTCGTTCTGCACACCGCAGCCCTGAATCTCGATCGGTTTAGCAAGAACATGGGAGTCCTGATGGAGTTTGGAGGATTGGCAGTCCCAAGAGTCCCTAGCGGAGGCCGGCAGAGGTAGGGCGACGTTGATTGGGAGGGTGAGTGTTTATGGTCAGAGCAGATCTGCCCTGGAAGCAGCAGTCCAGCACAGATCTTTCAGAGGTACCTAATTTTACGCCCATCACCGGCTACATACCTGTAATCATTATAGGCTTTGGTATGTGACTTTGACCCGGAGATGACAGCTTGCAGTTAGCATCAATAATTCGGTATTTTGCCCCTAAAGGGTTCTGAAGTTCCTTGTTATAAGCAAGTCGTCTCGAAGTCGCCGTTTACCAGATACTGCATGAGAGCACTGACTGATACATGTGACGTGCCGCAACGGCTGCGTGAAGTGCACTGCAAATTCCGTGTTGCGAGCCGACATTGCTGCCGTGCATGTGGTGCACTACCTAATTTGAAGTGCGCCTTGCTTGCTTGCTTGGATGCTGGGATGTGCCAGGTTGCGGCGGCGGCGGATCTGTGGCAATGGCGTGTCTTTTTTTTTTTTTTTTTTTTTTTTTTTTTTTTTTTTTTTTTGTCCTTTCCCTCTTCCACAATTGTTTTATCTACCATGTTCCTTGCAGGAAGAAAAAGAATTCATGGATGGCAAAAAGGGTGCATTGGCTGGTTTCTGCCATGGTTGAAAGAAGTGCGAAATGAATGCCTTGCTCGTGTATGTCGGCACACTAGTGTACAATATAGAGGGTACGTACAGATGAGTATAGCTGCAGTGGTTGGTCAGGGCAGCAAGTCAAATTGCACAAGACGGAAACCTTGAGCTCTGGACCTTCATCGACCGCCATCATCCCTGCGTGGCTTCCACTTGCTCGTACTACCATACATAGTACAAATGTACACTGCATAGGTTGCTGTGGCTCCCGTTGCTTCGCCCTTTCCCCGTGAGAATATGTACCTTCCAAGTCCCCATCGCGATCGGTCCCGTCTACGCAGTATAGGCAGGCTCAAGGACAGCAGACGCAGACGCACTCAAGACGAGATACGATACGGCATGACGGTTGGCGTCTCTGCGTGACACGCCTCCGTGCCGTATCCAAGCGCCCTCTTGCCGCACTTGATACCAGGCCGAACGGTATCGGTACCTCACAGGACCTTGCCTTACCTTTTGGTTTGTGCCTAGTGCGCCTTGGTACGGAAAGCAGCGGCGAGACATCGGCAGAGATGTCCATCCAAATCTCAAACCGCCGACAGACACACACCTCCTGTCTCGCTCCTCTGCCGTCAGCCACTAGTATCCTACTAGGCTAGACATGCTTCGAAGTTCCAATCCATCGTCCTACCAACCGCCCATCCCGGCCTGCTGCCCTCTCCCACCTATCCGCTACCTCAGCTACGGTACTTACCTCACCCTCTTTCTCTTTCAGTCCTAGATCCCCGTGCCTGGTTCGCCTCTGTGAGACGGGAGGTGATGCCCGACTGTGGACGTGGACATGGACTGCCAACTCGGATTTAGGTGATACCTACCGTGATCTCTGCCTATATACGACACAAAATCTACACGCACTCTATACTCCATACGTTACCTTACGCCTGTCTCACTAGCTGCGGGACGGATACCCTCTTTACCTATCCCTTTTCTTTCTTTCTTTCTTTTTTATTGCTGCCCCCTCGCCTGCTAGCCTTAAACCATTTGGTTCTTTGGAAAGCGGTGGCATCCGAACTATTGCTGAAGCAGCCACTCACCGTCCTCACCTTGAGGAGCGTGTCCGGTTGATATCCTCATACCCCCGGGTGCGCCAGCAGGGCCACGTGAGTAGGAGTCAAGATCTAACCCTCGGGTCTGCCTTCTCATCATCTCCCGGTGGACAGCGTGAACTTTCGCCTTTCTATAATCACAGCGAAGAGACCGTCAGGGACACTGTAAAGACGGAGACACCTCCGACCAACAAATACGAAAAAGTGTGCCAGAACAGGGAGCCCCCGACTCAGCTCTCTCTCGGTCTCTTGCTTCAGGCCCTTTTTGGGTCACCCTAAAGACCTGCCTATAGTAAGATCTGGAGTTAGCAAAAAGCCGCAAGTGGGAGCTACATTCGACAGCTAATACCTGAGATTGGGTTGAGAGTTGGTGGTTCTTGATACGCAAGAGAGAGCTTGGACGTCCGATCCACTACCATACGTGCCAAACCACGACGGAAGGGGGGAAATAACAAAACAGCGGCTGATCACCTGCTCCCAAATCCAACCTGGCAAGCCCAAGACAACAAGCATAACCCTCCATCCAAGAGTCTGCTTTTCGAGGCAAGAGGTTCTAGATCCGAGCTCCCACATCCCAGTTCCCAGCTCAGTCTTGCTCCACCTCTACTCCCAGCTACCATTCCTCGTTTGGATTCAACAAGGGAGCCAAAACAGCAAAGCACACCTCAGACCAAGAAACACGTACATACCTCATAACTCCATATCTCCGCTACCCTCTTCGGCTCCCGCACAGGCTCCACGTCTTCAGCCTTCACCAACTAACGAATTTGCGCCGCTTCCATCCCATGGCCCCAGTCTTGAGTTTGTCAACCTATTGCATGAGCTTCTCTTGTGCCCATCCGTCACCCAACGCCCACGGCCGCGCTCAGCGACAGACTCGGTACCAAAGGCGATCTCGGCTACGATTCCCGTCTGTCCTTCACGCAAGGCAGTAAGGTTTGGTGCGGCCCGCCTCTGTGCCGTAAGCACCGCTTTGAGTTAGCGGGGACACTCCTCTTCCTCACCGACCCCCTTCATGACTCTGCAAGATACGACCAAGTTCCGAACTTCCGCTGAGGACGTTACAAATCCGTGTGCAGACCTCCCCAAAGCTTCTGCCTTTGGCATCACGACGACGGTTTCCGGAGGTTCCTCCCAATTGTTGACCAACCTCTCTCCGGCTTCTGGTCGCTCGGTTCCGGTTACTCATCTCAACCATCTCCAGGCAAAGGACCGGACGAAAACTCACCACCTCTCAGACCAAACTGCTGGGACCCAGGACGGAAGACTCCCAGGCGTCTGGGCGCCGAATAGCGGACGGTATGGTCCAATAGCCAACAAGGCGCCTCACGAACATCTTGGTGCTCTCTCGATTCCGCCTATCTCGGGGCACTCTGGCCACCCGCAGCCGTTAGCAACACCACCCTTCGAAGTTGGACCAGGAGGCGCGCAGCTTACACCAGGAAAAAGGATCACCGCCGAGGACAAACCAGAGTTGCGACCGTTCGATTCCCCCTCGACAAAAACGCTTTTAGTGGCACACGGCGGTCTTCACCTACCACCCTTACCACAAACCCCCGGCGAACTCGTTTCCCACTTGCCCGGAGTCTCGTCTCCTCTGTTCTTCTCACACCGAGCCAGGCAACAACCCCCGACTCCCCGCATGCCCGGCCTCTTCGCAAACGGCATTGCCGCTCCCATCATGAGTATCGTTCAAGAAACGCAAGATGGAGTTACGACCCTGCGCCTGCCGAAGGGTCATGTCATCGCCACCACGGCGCAGGGTTCAAACAGGTCTTCAAGCACTCCTGGAAGCTGGACTTCATCAGAATCCCTAGATGGCACGATGCGTAGTCTGGATGGCAGGCCTCTCGCAATAGTCGCGCCGGCGCTCCAGGCGATACCTGCCACTGAACTCTTGGACCAAGACCCCAGGCCGGTATTTATCGTCGACCTTACAAACCCTTTCAATGTCAGCTCGGGCTTGTTGCACATTGTGTATGCTAACCCTTCCCTCAAAGCCTCCACTAGTGTTTTGGAGCTCCTCAATGGGGACACGACAGATGCAGAAGCAGATAGTTTCGATTTCGCCCATTTCAAGCATTGGGTGATGAGTCCCGAGGCAAACACCGACTCGATCCGCTTGGCTCCGACATGCACAACGTTTGGCGGAATCAATTGGACGTGTTCGACTCTCAGAAAGCGGTTTCGAGTTGTCACAGGACATAGCAACATCGTCTCCGTGACACCGACGACGCCGAGCCCCAAAACACAGCTGCCCCCAGTCCTGAGCCGGAGTTCACGCGGCTCAATATCAGCACGCGAACTTTCGCCCGAGCGTGGAGATGCTGTGGATTATTTCGGTCCGATGGAGGAAGTCGGTTCACCGCGCCCAAGGTCATATTCGGAGCCTAGGAGTCCTTCGAGGACAATCATCGACACCTCCCTGGCAGGTCTGAACGAACTGCCTATGGTTATCCCCATGTCGCAGGTTTATACGACTTTCGACTGGACGCGAATTCCCGTCGACGACCCAAATCTTGGCCCTCATCACCGCTTCGCACGCTCTGTGGACTGGGCATCTACGCCCTTGGGGCCTGTTGAGGAGTGGCCAGCGGATCTGCGCATCATGTCAAATATGATCATGGGCAGCCCCCATCCAGCAGCGTTGTATTGGGGTGAGGAGTTTGTCGCCATTTACAACGAAGCCTACATTGCGCTTGCCGGGAAGAAACATCCGCAGTTGATGGGCGCCAAGTACAAAGATGCGTGGGCAGAAATTTGGGATGAGATCGAACCAGTCTTCGATGCCGCATGGAATGACGGTAGCGCGACGATGAAGCACGATGACGGGTTGTTCATAACACGGCATGGATTTTTGGAGGAAACCTTTTTCAACTGGGGTATCATTCCCTTGGTCGGCGGTGACGGCACGGTTGTCGCACTTTACAACCCAGCCTTCGAAAACACTCGGCGGAAGATCAACGAGCGGCGGATGCTGACCCTTCGCGAGGTGGGAGTAAGGACGTCGGAGGCTCGCGACGTGAAAGGCTTCTGGAGTCTGCTTCTGCAGGGTCTAGAGTACAATGGACTCGATGTGCCTTTTGCCCTCGTTTATTCGGTTACGGAGGATCCCGAGAGCGAGGTTGCGTCTATCAACTCTGGCAGTGTTACGAATCCACCTCAGATCACACTGGAGGGCTCCGTCGGTGTTCCCGAGGGACATCCCTCTGCTGTTCAATCGATTGACTTGCGTACCAGCGATGAGGGTTTTGCGCCATATATGAGAGACTCCATGGCACATCCAGGCAACCCCATTATTCTTAGCGAAGACGATGGCAGCTTACCCCACAAGTTGATCAAAGGTTTTGACTGGAGAGGATTTGGTGACCCTTGTCGGACGATTGTTGTCTTTCCCGTCCATCCTACGACGGCTGGAGATATGGTTGTTGGATTCATCGTGCTTGGTGTTAACCCCCGACGGCAGTACGATGAGGATTTTGAGCTATTCGTCAACCTGCTCTCCCGCCAACTTGCGACAAGTATGGCGTCGGTCTTTTTATACGAGGAGGAAATAAAGCGAGGTCAGCGGGCTGCACGCTTAGCTGCTCTGGATAGGCAACAGCTTTCAATGCAGCTTCATCTTCGAACACAAGAGGCTGTTGAAAGTGAATATCGCTTTGCGCGCATGGCAGAACTGGGCCCGGTTGGTTTGTTCATCGCCGACAGTCATGGACGCATCAACTACTGTAACGAGATGTGGTGGAGGATCTCTGGGCATGAACGGAGCGCAAGCACTCTCGACGCTTGGATGCAGAGCATAAGGGACGAAGACCGCGAAGGCGTTGTGAATGTCTGGCGTCACTTGGTCCAGGAGAAGGTACCGGTGACTTACGAGTTTCGATTCAATGGTACGCGGAAAATTGTCGATGGTCACACCGTTGATACATGGGCTCTGATGAGCGCGTACCCTGAACGAGACGAAACCGGTGAGCTCAAGAGCATCTTCGGATGTATAACCGATATTTCGCAGCAAAAGTGGGCCGAGGACTTCCAGAAACGAAGACGCGATGAGGCTGTTGAACTCAAACGGCAACAAGAAAACTTCATCGACATTACCAGCCACGAGATGCGAAATCCTCTCAGTGCCATTCTTCAGTGTGCCGACGAAATCGCCTCGGGACTTAACAGGTTTCGACAAGAGAATCCGGCGTTCCGAGGGCCCGACACTTTGGAGACGTTGGTTGATAGCTGCCTGGAAGCTGCCAACACCATTTCCCTCTGCGCCAGCCACCAAAAGCGAATCGTCGACGACATCTTGACTCTCTCGAAACTTGACTCGCAGCTCTTGCTTGTGACACCCGTCGATGTTCAGCCAGTCCAGGTTGTGGAGGAAGTTTTGAAGATGTTTGAAGCCGAACTCAATTCCAATGATATCACGGGTCATTTCCAGATCGAGCAGTCCTATCGCAATCTTGAAATTGACTGGGTGAAGTTGGACCCATCACGCCTAAAACAGGTCCTCATCAACCTAATGACTAACGCCATCAAATTCACCCAAGGCCGACCAACACGGGCAATTACCATTAACCTAGGTGCTTCAAAGGATGTGTCATCGGCCGGGCTTTCGTATTTTCCACCACGGCATCCAGACCAAGAAGATCTTACGGACGACGCAGAGTGGGCTACCGGCGAGAAGATCAACCTGCACTTGGCAGTTTCAGACACGGGACCGGGCTTAGATGAGAATGAGAAGAAGATCCTCTTCCAGCGATTTTCTCAGACTAGCCCCCGAACACACGTCCAATACGGCGGCTCTGGCCTAGGCCTCTTCATCTGCCGGATACTAACCGAGCTGCAAGGCGGGCAGATCGGAGTCTATTCGGAGAAGGGCGAGGGAAGCACGTTTGCTTTCTATGTCAAGAGTCGTAAAGCGGAGAACCCGCAGCCGGTTCCGACTGTTGTCGACAACTCGATGTCCATCCAGCCACTTCAGCAGCGCGTCAGTCCCCAAACACAGGGTCAGATCAGCCACCGATCATCATCGTCAGCCGCATTCTCTCTGCTCGGACACGGCCGATCACATGCGCCACCTACTAGAACACAATCCGCTCCCGTTCTCGCCGATACCACCCAGACAAGATCCCTTGACGTCCTCATTGTCGAAGATAATTTGGTGAACCAGAGAGTCTTGCAGCGTCAGTTGCAATTGTCGGGCAATAACACGTTCGTGGCCAACCATGGCGGAGAGGCCTTGGTGGAGTTGCGAAAGTCACGCTTCTGGAATAAGGAGATCGCTGCGACGGACGATGCTGCATCAGCGCTCCCGAGGAGCAACAAGAAGGCCGCAAACGATGGCGGAACTGATGGCTCGCCTGATGGTGAAGAAAACAGCAACAACAACATTTCGGTTATTCTCATGGATCTCGAGATGCCAGTCATGGACGGAATGAGCTGCACCCGCGAAATTCGTCGTCTAGAAAATGTGGGCGTCATTACGCGGCATATTCCCATTATTGCCGTCACTGCGTACGCACGGCCTGAGCAGGTCGAGAGTGCCATGGCCGCTGGTGTGGTAAGCTCTCTCTCTTCCTCTCTCTCTTTTTTTCTTCTTCCCTTCTCTTCTCTCTGTTGATGATCAGCATCCTTTTTTCCGGGAGTAAGGAAAGAGCGAAGAATGTCTGCTAACCGATACTTTTTCTTCTGTGTAGGATGACGTCATTTCCAAACCGTTTAGACTACCCGAGTTGATACCCAAGATCGAAGAGTTGGTTCTCAAGTACGATAGAGAGCCATAGTGATGGGCGGATGGATTAGGAACTAGGTTGCTGCCGCGAAGCTTCAGTTTGACGGTTCATTACATTCAAGCATCTCCAGCTTCATTCCATCGCTACTACAAGCGCAAGGCAATGGAACTAAATCAGCGAAGTTCCACGCTCAGTCATTGTGACGGTTGTTTTTTTGTGAGACGGGGTATTCTCAGTACCGTAAGTCTCCGTACCGTCACACGCTTGAACCTAGACGAGCACGCCTGGCAAAAGTAGTGTACATGGACTACTAGGCCGATGCCCGGGGATGAAGATCTCCAAGGGATAATCATACAGAGCACACGAGTACCAAGAAAGGAAGTGCCGGGAAGTCGTTGGAAGGAAAGAGAGGGTGTGTAAGAAAGCACGCCAGGGTATGTGTAATGGGGTTTGGAAGAAGTTGAATAGCTCGGTAGCAACAAGGAGGACCATCTAGTTGAAATTGTGTGTTACCGGATCGTGCTTGCTAAGTACTGTGGTTACCAGCTGGTACTCGCAGAAGGGAGGAACAATTGAAGACGGGTGGGTCGAGTGTGCTTGTGGTAGTGAGATGCGTTGTGTAGAAAATGGGAAGCAGACGGAAGGAGGCAGTGGACAAAGTACCTAGGTAATTTTGGATCTTGCAAAAGCAGAAGTGCATATGAGTATATACCATACCGTCGGTCGGCAGCAGGGACTACATATTATCCGCTAATAGCCCATCCATACCCACTCTTTGCTCATCTCTTGTTGTTGTTTTTGTTGTCTTTTTGTCTATTTTGAATGCTCTGGACGGTGTTTGCATTGTTGTGCTTTTCGTTAGGAGTTGCGCCATTGAACAGGATCTCATGGATTAGCCATTTGTTATGCTGAAATAGACACGTACATGACGATGTCCAAGGAAATAGGTTTCCACAGGTGATGAGTCGTTTGGCCGCACTCAGCAAATTAGCACCGTCAATGATGGTAGCAAGATCAAGATTTCCAACACTTGTGGACTTCTTTCTTTCTTTCTTTCTTTTTTAAAAAAAAAACTCTGCACGTGACTCGTCTCTCTCCACATACATCTCCTCCCCAGTCATCGGCCAACATCTTAACTTACATACACAACCCCAATGGAATTCGAATCGAAAATCTTTGCTTGCCCCTGATTAACCACTCACATACGATATGTGCATAGCTAGTTAGCCACCAGGTTTCTCTCTGAACCAACGCTCAGCATGATAAAATTTTCTTTGGATATGCCCTCCGCTGTATCCACTTACTCTCCATCGCTCTTGTATATACTGTTCGACCATTATTAGTCTGGGGAACGAAGTTAATGATTGACCTGACGGTCTGATTCGCCACTTACCACATGTAACATCGACGTTTGTTCATTCTTGCCTTCACCTTTCGGCGAATCCTTCCCTTTTCTTCCTCAAGACTGATGTCCACCATTAGCACGCGCCGATAGGCTGGTACGTTCAACGTATCGACGTACCAATGAACCAACGTATCAGCACAGTGAAGCGAGCGGCTTGCCGCTTGGCCGAAGTCGTCACACAACCCGTTGATGAGGCTGGCTGAGTTAGCTGAAGCGATGGTCTTTTCAATGATAGAGCGTTGTCAATAAGTCGAGACCACAACTGTGAAGAAGTAATCTCTGATTTTCTTCAAAGAGGTCGAACAATCCTCCAATCAAGCTCAAGGTTTCTCATATAGAGGCGTGAGGTCTAGATCGTGCTCTGGGTCGCCAACCCTTAGCAAAATGGACACTCATTCCCAGACTAACTGAATTGAAAGACTTCCAAAGGACAAGGAATAGAATCTTCTTATCATCGGTATGTCCCATGGAGTGTTGCTCTCTAATCCCTCGTGTTCCACTAGATATGGAGGCCTAAAGGACCAAAAGCCGACGCTCAATTTCGGTCTCAGCCGGCTCAGTCGGTATCAGACAGTCCAGGTGGAATGTACGGCAGGTATCTCGCTCATCAGCCTCTGTAGACTTGAACAGCGAACAAAACTGTACGCTCCATAGCCCTTCTACCTGATCGTGAACGATCCAGCTGCCGCCCAAATCTCGCTCATGGATACCGCGCACTGTCACGAGAACAACCTCAGTCGTGGAAAAGACGAATGAAGGAGGGTAGAAGTGGTGACGGATATTCCGAAAGATTGCATGTGCGGCTCTAGGCCCTCTCAAGCCACCCGGTGGCTACCTGACGTGCCCTCCTCTTGGGCTCATGGAACGCCTCTCGAACCAGTTGCCCAGGACACCACCAAAACCACAAACTCCCCAGAGGGTGGCAGCGTTAGCGAACGTTGGCAATCGAAGTCATTCATAATAGGTTGGAGGGTTTTGTGGGCTTGTAAGGCCGCGTGCCACACCACCAAGCCGAAGCTGGCAAAGCTGGTTACCCGTCAAAACCATTGGTGTCGAGGGTGCCATCCACTCAGCCGGCGATTCTGGAATGGGAAGCGGTCAGGTCTGGTACTCGGGGCTACCAATACAACATCGAGGATGAGTAAAACAATTGCCCATCAAATTTCGGAGAGGGTCTCCGAGCCACTCATGGAGGAATAGCTCCATTCGGTTTATCATTTGTCCTGCAATGACGACAGCCTCTTCAGATGAATCTGACAGGTTCTAAGCAATCAGCGATATGCTGCAGCTCAAGTTCTGACGACCCGTGAGACGTAATATGGTGTTGTGGGTAAGTTCATACCCGTAGTCAGGTCGTTGAAGACACAGTGCCCACGAAGCTTTGGCTGTGGTAGTCCGTGCAAGGTATCTGGAAATTGGAGGTCTTACTTTGCTCGCAACCCAGTACATTAGCTCGAAGAGCGAGGTCGTCGTGGTGTTACAGTATCATGGCCGATCTCATTGAACTAGGGCTGCACCGCCAAGACACCATCTGGTGTGAACCGCGGGAGGCCTTGGAAGGGAATGTACCATACAGTGTAGACGCGTCGTGGAGGTTAAGTGATCTTCTCGTCCATGGTCTCACCTGCTGCATTCACAAGTCGTTTTCAACCCCAAGTTCCTGCAAGGGAGAGAGATGATATATTAACAGCTCGCTTACCACTTCACAATTTCTTTTCTCGTTCCTGCTCCCAATTGCTTTACCATACTCGAGAACATGCAGAGCGACAACAAGGACGTCTTGGAGAGAGGTGGAAGGGAGGCACAGTCGAAAACAAAACCAACACGCTCACCACTTAGCTTGCTCGAGGGCTCGGTCGAATCACTGACGCGCTGTCTGAGTCGACCATCCAAAGAATCCAAACCCGTAGCAGAGACACCAGGCAAGAAATATGTCCATACGCCGACCCACGCAGCCGCTTCGCATCTCAAGACAACCAGGACGAGAAAGATGGACCGGGCAAATGAAGTCCTTTGACCATATCAATGGGCAAGACGCGAAAAGTATGTTTCAGCTGAGGCGCAACTTGTCCGTGAAGTAAAAAGCAAGGCTCTTTTGAAGGTACAACGGGCTGACTGGGGGCAGACCTTAGGCGTCTTTTGTGGAGCACGATGTTGACGAGGCAGGCTGCACCCTCAAGCACGAGACACCGCCCAACATATGTCGGTAAATGGAGGACGGCGAGTTTTCAAATTCGTGATTGGTGGAAAGATGTGATCGGGGAGTATCGGACCCGCTGTAGGGGGGGCATGGTTCGATTGGAAGCGGAAACAAGACTGAAGCAGGTGATGGTGATGTTATCCCAACTCTTAGACCCCAAGGCAATAGAAGACTCGAGGCGCAGTTGCTCAGATCAAAGGGCGACACTTGTCACCGTCGAGCTGATTTCCAAATAAGTAGAGGGGATGAGCCTCATGTCGATCTCTCCGGACCTTGCGTGAAACAGCTTTGCCCCCAAAGCACGTGGGAATTTGTTGAAGTACCGCTCGAGATACTGAACCGTACTAGGGAAGTTGTTCAGGCTGACTTCATTGACACGGGACAACTGTAAATCGAAACCGTGCCCGCCGAAAGCCGTCGGCGATGGCTTATGAGGCCCCTATTCTCGAAACAAGAGATAGGACCCGTTGTCCCATCAACATGATGGAAACCCCCACGACAACCCAACCACCATATCAGAAGTCGCCGAGCTGATCAGGTGAAGCGAGTTCACCGTAGAGAGTAGGTGTATGGGGGCCATGGGGTCTCGGAGAACTCTCAAAGGGCTCAGAAATGTCGATGGAAACGGGCGCTCAGGTCAAGGAGTAGATAGTCCGAAGCCGGTCAGTCGTATACCTAGCTGAACAGTGAGTACCTCTAGGTAAGTCTAGTAGTCAGGACCACAGCACCACGGGGTGTCCCCTGGCATTAGCGCAACACCCGGAACTGCAAGTCAACATGGCCGTTCCCGTATCTGCACATGGGCTCTGTGGTGCTCTCGAGAGGCTCTATGTAAGCTTCTGAATCATATCCGAGTTGGGAGGGGCAGTGATGGTGGTGATAAGCGTGGCGCAGCACCAATAGTGTTGTGGTTGGTGGTGGTAGCCGCAGAGAGTAGCACCGGTGAAGCGGCGCGGCTGTACAAGCGCGGCAATCCAGGAGCATATGTCAAGGACCATGATGCTATGCGTTGTAATGATTTCGGCAGGGCAGGGGGAGATGACATTGATGGCGTTGGTGACAGTTCTCAATCTCGCATGCGTGCGGTATCGACGTCGTACAGAGTCGGTTGGCTTGATGTGTCGATGCTTGTTGTTAATTTAAGGAAGCCGATCCATTCCCCTTTTGAATCCCACAGATGTCCATTGTCCAATGCGATGGTGGTGGTTCAGTGAACATGTAGTGTATGTGGGAAAGAGATGCAGCTGATCGATGTGATGGAGGAGATAAAGTGACAAGTGGAAAGGCGAGGAAGGATGGAGGGGAAGGACCCGAACTATAGGACGGGAGCCAGGTGTTCGCACCGGGTCTTTTTAGCGCACGGCATCCGGCAATCCGCCCGTTCCCTTGGAGGGGGGGGGTGTCTTTCAACATGGTCTGCAGCATGGTGTTGGCAGGGGGTTGGTGATCCAGCATGTGTTCGCTTATAATAATAATATTCGTACCCGCGAGATGCAATTTATATATGTATAAATAGTGTAAAGACCGTACAATAATTGTTAATGTGGCTTGTCAATACAATCAGGCTTGCGCGTTGGTAGGGAATATTTGTTCGTATATTAACAGATATTGGATTGCTAGCTCTATATTGAGATGCTATTCTTGGTAGTTGTATATTCGTCCCTAATATTTTATGATATACTGTCCTTAATAATTAAAATGTTCGTGTTTGGTAATTCTAAGAATAGCCAACGCTATTGTTGCAACTAGATGCTATTATAAATATACCGTTCTATTATAATACGCGCCGTAATTTAATATAGTTTACTATTTATTAAGTTGAATATCTAAATAAAATCCTTAAATAAATATATTTGCGCTTTTAAAACTATAATAATATTTAATATTTTATCCTAATAAATATATCTTTCTATAAAATTATTTATATAGTACCCGTTAATATTAGACTTGAATATAGTTCTTAATTTATATTATATTATTATTTTTAATTGTATTAATTCTCTTATATTATATATAGTATATATATATTATATAATTTATATTTTATTATTGAAACTATTATAATATTCTTTAGTTTAGTATATACTCTACTAATTTTAGTATTTTTATAATCGATACTAGATTCTTCATATTGCCGTTTAGTACGATCTTTAATTGTACGATTCCCTTTATTGCCTACCGTAAAGATTAATATATTTCCAAACCTCTAAGTCTCCGAGTCTCTATATTTCCAAATCTCTAATCCCTAAGTCCTACCGCCTAACCGCCGCCTTATTCGTATTTATAGGATTGAACGTATTATATTGGATAGATAATAATTAGAGCTGCTCTTTAAAGGAGTAGGGCGTATTATTAAATTAACGTATTTACCCGTCACCTTCGCTATTACCTATAATACTATAACGTTAATTAATAATATTAGTAAATTAGAGGGGGAGAAATTTATATAATCTATAAAATTATATTACGAACTCCTATAAAGTAGTAGTACGGGTAATAATATAGAGGGTAATATAGAGAGTAGTGTAGGGAGTAGTATAGAAGTACCTTAGGGGAGTTCTATTTACTTTATTAATATTTCGTAGTATTAAACTTACTTTCCCCTCTCGCTTATTTTTTTTTTCTCCCTATTAATATCTTTTAAATCCTATTTCTAAGCGTCGAACTATTTAGGTTACTTACTTATTTATTATTTTAAATACTACCCAAGTACTATTAAACTACCGAAATGTATTGTATTATTATTTAGTTAGCTTTCCCTATTGCTTATTGTACCAACGGCTATTTTATTTACTTCCATCCTTTTCTTTTACTATCGCCCCCTTATTCGATAACGACGTTCCCTTATTATATATTAACTTCTTGTTTTACTTCGATATTTGCTTCTAAGTTAATTTATTACCTTAATACTAAAATATTAAGTATATAAAACTTATTAGTAGTTTAATAAGTTCACTTTCTAACTTTAGCGTTAATATAATTAAGTGGTTGTATATAGGATAATATAGGGAAAGGATAAATATTGTAGGAAATTAATAGTTATAAAATAATTAATCCGGGGATTTAATTCTAGCTTATTAACTATTAGGTATAACCTATTTAATATTATAGTAGTACTATAAACAAGGTTAGTTAGGGTTGGGAGGAGGAGAGTCTTACTACTTTATATTAAATATTAATAATAATACTAGACTATAGATAATAGTGTAGTAACTGGCTTTAATATTTTATTAAATATATTCCTTTTTTTTTTTATAGTAGGATTAGTAAATTAATATTTATTCCTCCTATATTAGAATGCTAGCCAAGGGTTTTAGAAATACGTATTTATATTTTACTATAAATATATATACTTAAGGGTATTTAGTAGCGGTAATTTTAAAGTTGGTTAAAGTTTAATTTAATAAAAATTGAAGGAGAAATATTATAAGAAATTTAATAAGTTGGAACCTTAATAATAGATAGAGAAGGAGAAAGGGAAGGATATTAACTATAAAAAAATTTATAATTGTTAATGATAATAGACGGAGAGGGAGAAAGGGAAGGATATTGACCGTAAAAAAAAATTCGCGGCTATTAATAATAATAGGAGAAGGTTGGAAAATAGGAAGTAATATTTAAAATAAATTATTAAATAATTAGGGTCGACGATTTTTAATTAATAATTATAAAAAAAATATAAGGATAGAGCGGAATACGATCCTAATTGGAAATTAGTCGGTAGGAGGAGGAAGATATACCCGGTAAGCTTTTATATTCGTATTTAAGGGGGTATTATATATTTGCTTTACTAATAATAATAATTAATATATATTATTAAAGATATATATGCTTACCCGGGTATTAAAATAATTTATTACTATAATACTATTAATTTAGAGAAGATTAGTAAAGTAGTGAGCGAGGCGGAGAGGGATAGGTAGATGCGCTTAAGGGTAATAAAATATAAATATTCTAGAAAGTAAAGGAGAAGGGGGTATTTGTAATATAAATTACTAAGGTAGTAAAGAAGTAATACGTATTAGTAATAGAAATATTTAGCGGCGAAGGGTAATAGGAATAGGATTTTGGAAATAGAATATATAGTTCTAATTTATATAGGTAGAAGGTAGGGGGGGATATGCGAGAGAGTGTGTAATACGTATGTATATTTTACGGTCGGTTTACTTCCTTCTATTTTATATTTTAGTTTATTTTAGTATTTCTATTTTACTATCGGTACATTAGTATTTCGGTTTTTTAGACTAGGTTATATTAGAACGGTCTATATATTTGGTATAATTATATTACAAGAAAGGAAAATTGAAATATTTTAAATATTAGCGTGAAGTTTTTTAGTGGCAGTTTTGTAAATAAAATTGATTTTAATATTTATATTAATTAATTTAGTATAATACGAGTGGTTTGGTTGAAATAATAATAGTGGGCACTATACTTTGGGTTTTGTTTCTATGAAAATAAACGTGCCGGTTCTCAACCTTTATAGGAAGTAAATATTATATTTAAGGAATATATAGTTGCTATTATCCTTTAGAACTATTTAGACCTATTTTACTACTATTCTCGGTAGTCCGATAATTTCTCGATAATTTCCTATTAAATATATTAGTGTACGTAGGATAAGTTCAGTTATTACTCCTTCGTTTGGAGGGTTAAGATAAGTTAATACTATAAAAACCTGAGCGCTACTTGCTAATTCGTATACGAATATACCGTTAACTCTCCTGTATTTTTGTACAACTTTGTTATTAATTTCCTGTTTGGTACGAATTATGTTTTTTAGGTGGAATGAAAACTGGTTATTGTTACTAAATTAAGGTTTATATTAGTAAAGTTTGTTAATTCGGGTAATAATAATTAGTATTTTATTAACCGATTATAGAATGATACTATTTTAGTTTATTTTAGTAGGGTTTTTCTTAGGCTAAATATATTAATTATATTATAATCGATTTCTATTACTTTATATATTACTTCGCTGAATTTAGGATGTTTATTGGCTTTAATAATTAATAAGAATTTATTGGGGAGCTTTTTAATAGTTTTATTACTAATATAGTAGTAGATTAGCGGGGTAATATGGTTCGGGTCGGGAAAGATGTTAAGGGAAGATATTTCTACTCTTTTAATTTCTTTATTGGTACTTAAGTGAGGATTTAATTTTTTAGCGAGGTTGGGATAGCTTTTCTTTAGCTATTAGAATCGTATATAATTCTCTAGGTTAGTATATTCGAAGTATTTAGCGAATAAAAAAGTAATAATTTAACGGATATTATTTTGTTTAAATAGTATACAAGCAGCGTTGTAGAGGTTTATTATACGGATATCTGTCTTATATTTACTATACTACGCTTCTCCTAATAATATAAAAATTATATTAAGAGCGTTATATTTGGAAATGATGTTATTATAGTGAAGATTTTGGTAAATGTTCGGTAAGCTCCGTTTTATTATTTATTTATCGGTAATTAGTATTTTGCTTTTTTTGGTTAGAGGGGGTATTACTTCCCGTTAATCTATTAAAGTATTAATGTTAATTTGGTTTTTTATATTTTTATTTAGTTCTCTATCCTCTTCTTTATTTTCTATATCCGTCCCTTTCTCTATTATAGAGGTAGTGCTAGTTTCCGCTTTATTTATTCTATTTATAGAATTGTTATAAAATAATACTCTTAGGTAATATAAAGGAATAGGAATAGGAGTTGTTAAGAGTCGGCGTACGGTCGTAGGTAGAAGTTTCCTAATTATAATTTTCTTACCTTTAATCTTTAATTTAATAGTCTTTATTGCTATAGCTTTCTTCTCTCTATAGGTAGAGGTACCCTTCGCCATATTAGTTCGAATATAGAATATGAATTAAATCCCTTTCCTTCCTTCTATTATAATCCTATTAAATAATCTTCTATCCGTTTAGGTATTAATTGTACTATATATTATTATAAGGGAGAATATAAAAGATTAGAAAATTATTATTATAATATAAGATATTATTAAGTTTTTGATAGTTATAGTACCGGATGGGAAAATAGCGATAATATATTTTAAATTAAAATATTTAGGAGCGAGCTTTTTAATAATAAATATTAGTTTCTTCTTAAAATATTTATTTTCAAGGAAAGTATATAGAAAGACCAACGTTGTAACGATTATTCGGGCTAACTATTGTATATTTATTGAATTGATATGTTTTATAATAGACGGAACTTAAGTTTATTCGGGTAGATAGGGAAATTTCCGGAATGTATTGACTATTGTAGTAGCAGCCTTTTTAAATAGAAAACCCCTATTATTAGAATTAAAAATAAAATAAAGAAATATTTTAGAAAGATTTTAGTATTTTATATATACAATATTAGTAAGATGGGTTTTAATAATATTAAAAGTTAGGAATAATGTTTTAAAATAATTAAAAAATTTTAAATCTTAAGTAATATTAAGGTTCTCTATAGCTTTTTTTTATTAATTCTTAATTGCTAGTAAATCCCGAACTATTATAATATTTCGAAGATATTAAAAGTAGTACCTACCCTAATTTTATATATTAAATTGAAGATTATAGCGGTCTAATTTTAATATTATATAAAATCGATAAAGTCTTTTTAATATATAGCCTATAAATCCTAATATCTTTTATTATTATAGTATATCTTTAATAAGTGTATTTACAAAGGGAAAAAGTATAATAGATTGTAAAGTATCGGTATTACTATTTTTTATTTCTAGCCTTAACCCCTACTCTATATCGGCTATATATATTAACGATTCGAAGATGTCTATTATATTTATACTAAAGGGACTAAGAATAACCGGTAAAATATTAGATCGATATTCTTTAATATTTTTGGGAAGGAATTAATAGAATAAATAAATTCCTAGTATAAATTATTATATAGTACAAAAAAGATTGAATTCGTCGGTAAATATTTGAAGTAGTAGTAACTATATTTCTATATTTTTATCGGCCTACTTATTAATAAAGAAGGACTGAGTATAAGTTTGGATTTTAAATTCTATTTATAGTAGGGAAGTAATAGTAGTAAGTTAAAATCGTAGTTACTCCTTATTAAAAAAATATTTAATTGCGAAAGGAGTAGTGATTTTTATTTATATAGTTGGGTCGTTGGGGTTGAAATTGTAATTAATAAGAATATTACCTATATTTGCCAGAACCTAGTGCACTTTAACCGTAGTCTAATCATCTTCGTAGACGAATAATTCTGTATATCCTCCGGCTACTTATAAAATAATAAATTTCGATTTACTAGTATTTAATAGGCTAATCGAAGTAACTTTTCTTATATTTTTAGTAAAAGACTATTTGGTAAATACTTTTTGGATGCGAATTAAGCCTTTTTTAAATTGATTTTTACGATACGCCCTATTAGTATAATTAAATCCATAATATACTACCCTTTCTAAATATATATTATTATAAATATTAAATTGGAGAGGTAAATTAGATATATTGTAATATTAGTATCCGGCCTTATTATATTCCTAATAAATAAAATCCGAAGGAAAAATTAGCGATTTATTTAAGTATTAGAAATATTAACCAAATATTGTCCTAACTGATTATCCCTACTATAGTAATTCCTATAATTTACGTACGGCTCTATTAATATATTTTACTATTCCCTAATACGTTTATTAATGAATTTTACCTAAGTTAAGTAGGGTTTTGAATATATGTTATATATTGAATAAATAGAATTCTTTATTAAGTAAGGTTCGGTTAGGTAAATGTTTATTGTTTAATATAATAACGTATAATTATATTTTTCCTAGGGGTAAGCTATCCTCGAATTTGTCGATTATTGTATCCTTATAAGTTGGAAGAGTTTTGAGGTTTGATATATCTTCGATTGAATATATAATTTCGATAAACCGTTTATACTAAGGTTTGGAAATAGTATAGTCTTGTATTTATAATATAAGTCTGTTTTAAAATGGAGTTGTCCTAATGGGCTTTTTTCTAAAAGGGTATTTTACTATTGGATCTTCTAGTAATGTATAGGAAGGTGTAAGATCCGGTTTAGGGGAAGTATTTCTATTAAGTATTATTATAAATACTATTGGCTTTGATTGTAATATAATTGTATTTTTAATAGAAGAAAGATTTATAATATTTAATTCTAGATTATTGAAACTAATATCCTCTTTAAATTAAAAGTCCTTTAAATTTTTAAGACTGGCGTTAAGTAATTGAATTTTAATAGGTATATTGTTTCTATCGGTTATTGGTTCCCTATTTTTATCTTTGTTATTTTTATCCTCTTCTTTATTTTTATTTTATTACTCCGTACTATCGATAGTAGTACTAAATATTTCCTTTAGGACGGTACTAATAATATTAAGAGTTGTTAGTTCCTTAATTTCGGTTTTATATTTGGGCTTATTGTTTAGTAATTTGCCTAGTATATTTTATTTTTTTTGATTATTTATTTAATCCCTCTCTAGTATAAAATTAGAATTTTTAATCGATTTGTAAACGTTATTTATTTATATAGCGATTCTATCGGCTATATTTATATTATTGTTATTATTTTGTATTAGAGAAGGTCGGTATATTGGTAGTAGTTATATATTAATATTAAATTCAAAATTATTTAAAGTATCTATGTCTATTCTAATACCCCCCTACCTCCTCTATATTATAGGCTGGTTATTTACCGTATCGAAGTTATTATAGGCCTCGAATTTATTATTTAATTTATAATTAAGATTTTGCGCTATTTTATATTTAGGTATTGTAAAATATTAGCGGTGGACTGTGAAAAAAAGTAATTGCGGGTTCGGTTCTTTTCTTTTAATATTACTTTTATTAATTAGTTTAAGGTATATTATAGAGTTAAATTCTTCGGCTTATTTCTATTATTTTAATTTATTTTATTTTAATCCCCCCTAGCGGTTGGTATTTCTAGAGGATGTACTTATGTATTTGTGGGGTACTTAGGTAGTTTAGACGTAGGGTATACGATAGGAAGTAGGGTAGGGTACGTAGGTATATGTAATTACTTTCGCGATCTCTAGCTCTCTATTAAATTTATTCTCCCTAATTTCTTCTTTATTTAATAATTTCTTCTTCTTTCAACCTTATAAATTTATATCTATCGCCGTCGCTATAGCGTACCGTTAGGTTAAATATATTTCTTATTAATTATATGATATAAAATAATACCTATATCCTACTATATATATTTTTTTTACTCTTACGTTTATTTTCCTCTTAAATTCTATTTATATTTATTTTTTTTTCGGAATTAGGGTAGGCCTATCTCTGTTATTACTCTTCGCCGTATTTATAGCCCGTCTACTATTATTTTTACTTCTCCAGTTAGTTAGCTATATATAATAATTACTAGCACTTCCGATAAGAATATCGACCCTTAGCTGCGTAGGGGGGAAATTGCTATTATAAAATACCTCTCTCTTACCCGTTATATATATATAATAAATTAATTAATTATTTTATAGTTATCTAAAATTATTAGTATTTCGGCTATACCCTTCGGGTAGTTAAGTAATAGGTAGGATAATAATAGAAGTAACTTAGCTAGTTCGGGAGCGATTATAAATATAGACGAATAGAACGGGAATGAACGTATAAATATATTAGAAGTAGAATAGGACTTTATTTATTTATTAATATTTTATAGTTAGGTAATTCTAATTAATAGTAAATAGAAAAGTATAATATATTTACTACTAATTTAAACGATAATAATAATATTAATAATATTCTTAATAATGATACTATTACTTGGGATACTAATTTTAAAGTAATTAAAAAGGGTATTGTGAAGACTAAGTGCGAAGATTCTCCGTTCTACGAAGAGTCGATAAAGGAATTCTAGATATAATACTATAACTTCTAGTACGTCGGTATATTTATTTATATAAATAAGGCTAATCGAGCCAAAATCATTAACTTTATTATAAATTAGTAGTAGGGTACTACTCCTAGCGAAACCCCTAAATAGATTAAGAAGAAGTGTAGTTAGGCTACTAAGGAGGCCTTTAATAAATATAACTAGAATTATTCGATATAGAAAAGTCTTATTCTTAAGGCGGCTAAGAAGAGGATATAGGATTTTAATAAAGTGAATAAGATTTTCGAAACTTTAAAAGAGTAGAAGCAAATTACTAAATTCTTCCGAGAGAGGTGGGATTCGAATATAGACTTCGATAAATTTATCGAAATCTTTTATTTTATTAAAGATTCCTATAATATTAGGGAGTCTAGTCTTTATACGAAGGCGTAGTATAAGAGTAAGTGATTCGATGTATATTATAAAATCGTTTAAATATAATACTAATATATATATTCCTTTAGATATTTATATTTGTATTATGAATATAGTTAAAATATAGCGTAAAATTATAAAGAAGTATAAAGGTCGCCCCCTGTTCGACGAGAATGGTCGCTATAATTGGGATGATAAGGATTTTATTATTATTTGGAGGGATATAACTGAGGGAAATTAGAAGAATAGACCGAATTTTAAAAACTTCGCGTAAATCTATAAGGTTGTTAGAACTAGGAACAACTCCAAGCGGGCGAAAATTAATCCTAAATTAAACTTTAAAATTTATAATTTTGAATTAGACGAGGAGGAGGAGGCCGAAGAGACTGGCGAGTACGGCGGCGATTATTAATTCGGTTTCTAATATTACTGGTTACTAATATTTAATATATATTATAATCGAGAAATATAATATTCGTAGATTGTAAAATTTATTAAATTTAGTTACGCTATAGTTATGAGGTTATTAGGTTTTTCCCTTTCCTAATTATCTATTTTATTTCTCTTTTTCTATTTATTATTTAATGCTATACTATTTTTATTATATAGGAGGATAATAGAGGTATATTATGGGTAACGATGTATGGGATATAAACGATTTTCTTTTTTATTTATTATTTTATATTAGAATCCTATTTAATACTATATTATATTTAGGTAGTATTATAGTTGGGTTGTATAGATATTACGGATATAATAATAATAATATTAAATATAAATATTTATATTTATATACCCTCTAATCTCTTTTATATTCCTAGTTGACTATGTAATATAAATGATTATTTGTGATTATATATAAACGTTTATATTATCTTCCGCTATTGCTAATTTCTTGAGAGACCGTTGAAATAATAATATTTATAAAAAATTATAATTAATATTACACAGGTATCTCTAAATTCTCTTACTATATTAAATTATTGAATGTTTATGTATATTGGATTTGAGTTCTAATTAATATTAGGCTACGTAAATTTTAGATATTATTAAAATATTATAGCGAAATAGAGAAATAGCGAGAAAAAATTTCGCGTTATCCTATTTCGTATCTACCCTACCCTACGAAATAATTTTATACGTAATACCCGTTTATATCCGACTTAACCTTTATAAATTACTATAGGAAATCCTATTCTTATTCTTTCTATAATTTTATTATTCTTTTTCTTTCTCTTATAATTATATTATTAATTATCCCCCGTCCCTTTTATATTTAATATATACGCGATATCGATATTCTAGTATAGCTAGTATTATCACTTCTCCCTACGATTTAGTATCGAGAAGACGGCCTTATTTAGTAGAAGGTATTTAGTAAGTCTAATTTAAATGTATGCCGACGATATAAATGTTTTACTAATAGTTAATATAGTATTAAATATTATAGTTAAGATGAAGGATACTAATGTTAAAGTACCTTGTGTGTAGAAGAGGACTGTTGGTATTGCTACTAAAGTGATTAAGGCTCCTAGGGCTCCTAGGGCCCCTAGGATTCCTAAGCTGTTTAAGAAGGACGAAGATAGTTATATAACCTATAATAGTAGTTTCTACCGTACTATTTTAGAGACGTTTGAAAATGGTATCCTTAATATTAATAATGGTCTTACTGTCGGTTATTTTACTACGGTTCTTACTATAATACCCAATTAATTTAAGGACGATTTCTTTCTGGAGTTAAAGAAGATTTAGAAGAAATTCTATTTATAACGCCCTAAATCTATATAATTTCTTCGTCGCTTTACCGTAGAAATTAGAATTAATATAAAGTGTAGTATAGTCTCCTTAAATATTAAAGTCTTCGATAGTAATAAGATTTCGCCTTTTTTACTATATATTATAGATTTTATATCTATTAAGAAAAAAAATATAGTTAGATACCCGCTTACGAAGGTAATTAAATTTAAAGTGGAAATTTAATCCTTCGAGGAAGTAGACGAAAGTACTATAAATAAGTTCCTATCTACCTATTTAAAGGGCCGTTCGTTTATAATAATTGAATAATTAGACTATATAGGAAAGGTTGCCGCTACTATTACTACCAGTACTGTAGAATTGAAGGCCGATATAATAGATATTTTAATGGATAATAGAAAAGATAATTTTAATATTACTATCCCGGTTAGTACTACTAAGAAGTATAATTCTAATAGAAAAGGTCGTAGTAAAAAGATTATTAAAGTAAAAGCTGAGAGTATATTTAATATTTCCTTTAATATTTTTATTCCAATATATAAATATATAAAGGTAATTAATATTAAATCTAACTAAAACCTATTCTTAAATTTAACCCTACCGGATAGGAAATTATAGAGTAAATCGACTAAAGGGATGCGGATATTAAAATATCTTCGGCTTTAAATAGATATAATTCTCCCGGCTCTATATATATTAACGCCCTAAAGTACCGCAAGGCTATTATCGTTCCCGATTATAATCCTGGATATTTTAATAAGAAGCCTGCTTTTGGTCCCGCTGTATTTCCGAATTAGAAGTAATAGATAAATAAAAATAGCGGAACTATTTATAATAATAATATAGTTATTATTAATTAGCCCTTCCCCCTTCTGAAGCCTAGTAAAGTTAATAGAAATATTTTATTAAGTAATTAACCGTTGGTATACTATTATTAAATAGGAATTAAAATTTACTTAAATTCCTTAAACTGACGTAGTAGAAATTTGGAAGATTATTAAGGCGTACGATAATTTATATAGTTTAGTAACGGAGGAGTTATTGAAGAGATATCCTTTTAATTTTAATGTTATAGAAGAAT
This sequence comes from Neurospora hispaniola, assembly GCF_033458365.1. Lineage (NCBI taxonomy): Eukaryota > Fungi > Ascomycota > Sordariomycetes > Sordariales > Sordariaceae > Neurospora > Neurospora hispaniola. The sequence continues at coordinate 2,354,711 of NW_026944407.1, read as the reverse complement.
TTAATAATTCTAGAGAATATTTTAATATATTTATCCTTTATAATTTAATTATTTTAAATTGGGAAGTCGAACGAAGGCGCTAATATACCGAAAGGAAGGTAAGGTATAATATTAGCGAATAATTTAATTAAATTTGGCCGAAATCTTATATATATATTTAATAGAGTAAATAGTAGATAGGGAATAAGTTATATATAATTTCGATTGCTCTAACTATTTCTTTTTTTACAATTATTTATTTTTATACGTTTCTTTATTAGATATTAACGAATTCTTCTAGGAGCGGGATTAATAGTATATTATATAGTATTATAATATTAATATAAATAGTATAAAATACTATATTAATTATAATAGAAAATGCCTGATAAAAATTAGTCTTTTTATAATAAATATTACTATATTTATATATTCTATACAATATTACCTTAGTACCTAATTTTAATTATATAAAGAATATTTACCTCTATTTAGGAGAGTTATATTTCTCGTACGCTCCCGCTCTAATATATAATAAATATAATAATATATATAATGAATAAGAATATTAATAATATATTAGTATATATACCTAATTATTAAAAAAAAGCATATTAGTAATTATTTTTATTAATATTTATAAAGTTATTCAATTCAATAGTAAATTGTAAGTACAATTAGATTCTATTACTATATTCTATATAAATATTGGTCGTTTATATTACTTCGTTCAATTAAATATAAGATTATTAGTATAATAGGATATTAATTATATATTTCCAGAAATAGTTGTTACTATGTAAAGCTATGCGCGACTGAATATATTGTTGTTAGTACAGCATTTAATTGATAGTATGTTGGGAGTGGAGATGTATGTTGTGGCGCAATGTATGTTGACCTATAGTAAATGTTCACTGTGTAAGGTATGTTTTGCTGCTAAAATGGCACCCGGAAACGAATATTCATGTAAGCGGCATACGCCCCATCTAATTTATATATCTCTGACTCTAATACTCTGTCAATAGGGAATTAGCCTACCTAATAGGGTATAACACACTATTCAGCTGCAACACCCCCTATTTAAGATGTTGAAAGACACGCCCCCCCCTCCAAGGTCCCTTGTGTAGCGGCTCAGAGGCTCTTCATTCCACTTCAGTTCCACTTCCATTCAGCGGGGTTTGGTCCCTTTCAGCACTTTTGGTGCTTGTTGTTTCAGGCGGGCCGTGACTGCCGTTCCCGTCCCATCATCCCTGTGCCCCACCCAGGGGCAGTTCGTTCGGTCTCTCGTCCGGAGCGGCACCCATCTCACCGTCATCTTCATCCCCCGCATCGGCCGACCTCCCGTCATCTCCGCGTGGTCAGGACCTTTTAGGCTCCACCATACACCGCACACTTCTTTCGGTCCGCTGCCGACAGGACAACACCCCTCAAGAGAGGACCTGACTAATCGAGCACACCCCCAATCCCTCCCTGCTGTGAGGCCGCAACTCAGCGCTTTGCGCCAACTAGACTGCGTATCTGGCCTTGACAGCAGTTGCCTATTTGATGAATAACTCGTTTCACGACTTTTGGCAAATGACAACACGGGCTGCTTCATGATGATACTGAACCCCCTTCAAGTGGTGGTGCGACGCCACCCTCGCTATCATACCCTATGCGCCTTTCTAACAACGTGTTCAACGGTCATGAGCGCCACCTCTTAGGGCGAATATGTGGCCTTCCCCTCCCCCCATTTTCGAGAACCATGCGAAGCGAATATGGCCAGAGGAAGGTGTCCAGACAAGCATCTGGATCTGTGCTACGATACACACCTGTGGTTGACACTGACATCCATAGCCAAGGTCCTTTATTCGTCAGTGGGGCATATGGTCCAGTCCAGTCGGCATCGAGTGAAGAAATGCGCCGAGTCCTGTCAACCGTTGGCAATACAGCAACCTACGGAGGCCCGGTCTATCGATATAGTGGCTGTGCTAATGTTGGTTGCCGCTGTTGTGCAAACTCACAAACCCGTCCACTGCTTTACCGTCAAGCTGAATGAATTAGTAGCCCTATGCACGGTTCGCCATACATGGGTGAGTGCTGCCCCAAACACTGACCTGGACCTCAGTTGGGTGGACGGCTGGCTCCAGGCAGTGTGCATTTTGCAGGTACTCTTCCATTGCTCCCTCAAATCAATCTGCGCATTCTACAATCATGCCAAAAGTAGGTAGTGTAGGTAATCTGGCTGTGTCGGAGCTTACCATTTGGGGGTCGCGAATGCTGCAAAGGACGGCGTCGTCCTCGACCTTGGGCGGGTAGGTGTCGACGGGATGTAGTGTATGATGCCGGCTGCAACGCTACCGTAGGTCTATTTGAGCTACTGAAGGGGGGCCGAAATAGAAGCTTGCAGCCCTGTTGGCCAATGGCATCACCACCCTGGGCCTAGGGCAGATCTTGGGATGGGGTGTTCAAGGGGACCATGTATGTAGTTCTGGGGTTGGAGAGCCTGAGCCAGGGGTCGAGTTGACCGGGGATGCTTTGGAACGATCCACAAACAACATCCAACACACTCGAAGAAAAGCCACAGCTGGTCGCAGAGAGGATGCTAAGTCTGGATAACAACCACCTGGGACGCCAGTCGAGGCAGTATCTACGGCCAACGTGGATGTTGACCCAAAAATGTCACATTCTCATCCCTTGCCCGCGGATAACTTACCGGCGGATACAAACACCACAACCATTGCTCTCTGAACTCGGCACTCTGCACAAGTTTGCTGCGCAATGAGTGATGATAGAGTATGACGTGCGTGACTACGCCACACTCGGTACAGGAATTCCTTCATGTTACTTACTCTATCCGTCTCTCAGGCGTCCATCACTTCTAGTTGCCCCCCTTGCAAATGCGAAGACCAACCCAACCATGCGGGTCAGCCGTAATCTGTACGGGTCGTACAACACATATCGACAAAGATGCCGTGCCCCAGCATTCCGATGCTGCCGTCAGGGCGGACACTTGCGAATAATATCATATCCCTCGCCTCCCCATGCCTCTTCTTGTTGTCTTGCTTTTTGGGCCCAAGGTCCTTCGCCTTTTTGCTAGTGTCATCATACCGTTAGCTGAGAGTTCCATAACTGCAAAGCAAAAAACAACACCCTTCGACACTGACAAATTCTGTCAGTCCGCTTCACCCGTTACACCCGCCGTATGCAAAAACAAGCTCACACTTCTACCCTAGTCTTTTCATTTTCTTCCGTCATGCCCGGGGAGTCCGGCTAAGATGCTCTCAAAGCCGGGATCCACAATCCGAAAGCTTGTCTCTCCGCGTAAAACCCTGTTTGTCGGCGATCACGAGGGCTCTTACTTTCACCACGACGATGAAGGCTACAGGTCAATCTACAGAGAGCTTAAAACAAGGTCATGGGGTCTTCGGAGGGGTTCAAAGCTTGACCTCGACGTCGCGAAGAAGGAGGACCTTCACAAAATACTTACAATTATCCCACCCCTTCCCAACACCCCGCTCTCCTCAAGGTCGTCTTTGTCCAGCTGCGGCTATAGCACAGACTACACCAGTCCTCATTGTTCTTCCCAGCGTGTCGGAGGCCAAAGTCCTCAGAGGAGTCCACTTCTTTGTCCTGAACACCTCGAGCACCAGCCACAGCAAGCCCAAGGAAGAAGCGAACCCTCCAGCATGACACCGGGGACGCCTTCTAGTACACAAGAGTTACACCAAATCGTTCTCCTGCCACCTTCGCCTCCTCTGCAACAAGACGAGTGGGACCGAGATCTCACGATTCGTCAACCAGATATTACCTTGACTGGCTTGGGGGTCAACCATCAATCCATTTACAGAGATGAGATTGCCGAAGGCTATACCGGCTCCCAAGAGCAACATCGTTTACCAAGAAATGGATATTTGAACGACATCGAGCAGCTCAATTCGGAGATGGATAGGGCATTCCAGCCAGAACGGTCCCCAATCGAAATAAAGCAGCCATTACCGCCGCTTGTGATCCCGCCGATAACATATTACTCGGCAAATCACACAAAGCCTTTGACGCCTGTGCATAGTCCCTCCCAGTGGAATAAAGCGCGGAGAAGAAGTCAGGCGTCATTGCAATCCTTCACACAGCCTTCCAAAAGGTCCTTTCTGCTCACAAGTCCGGCAAGGTTTGCTTCGGCCAGCAGAACAAAGAGAAAGAAGTCAAAGAAATCCCCCAAGCGACCGCGCATAGCCAGCACACAAGTATCAAAATGGGTGATACCAGACACTGCCCGAAGTTTCTTCCAACTTTTCAATCCTATCGTAGCGGATGAGGTGCTGCCGGAGAGCATCTTGCAGGGAATAATGGACAGAGCTTGTCTAACCCAATCAACGATGGATGAAGAGGTGACGGCAACCGGTCAAGAAGGGGATCAAACATCCCAGCAGCCCATTACGCCTATCGAACCGTTCCACCTCGACGACTTGCCGACACGGATCGACAATGCCGGTGTGAGTCTACCTGTCGCTTCGGCAACACTCTCATTTGCAACGGCACGACCCTCTTTATCTGATCACGGTGAGAGCACTAGAGACGATTGCGCAACACCAAAGGAGCAGTCACGAGATGATGGGCAGAAACAGAACCGGCCGAGAAGTCCTCCCATTGCCTTGGCGAAGAATGGAAAGGAACACAGTCTACCCATTATGTTTCGCCGCAAAGGAGAAGAAGCTCAACATCCTCCTGTACCCTCGAGTGTCGCTCATCTCACACCTTCCATTGATGGCCCCATTAGACCTGTACCGCGGCGCACTCCATCCAGGCAACTACCGCCCCTTCCGACTATTCCTGAGGGCATCACCAGTTCGATCATGACACCTACATCTACCTCGTCGCCTGAATTTGGCTCTGATACCAGCAATGACGACTTCATTTTCCTCAAAAGTACCCCATACACTGTGACGATGCCATCTTTCCGTCACGGACCAATCCGACTGCCCAAGCCCGAGCCTCCCACTAACCTGCTCGCTGCCAATGCTGAAGATGGCCTTGACTGGGTAGCCTTCCAAATCTCGATAGGGAGCGGTATCGGCGACTTCGACAGTGACCCCCTCGACTACTCGCGGCCTTCGGGAGCTGAGCTTAATGAGCGCGACGATATCATTGCGTGGTTCTCCGGTTTCGGCTTTGATGGGTATGGTGCGTTGAGGACCTTTCAGACCGCCGAAGAGGAGATTGAAGTCAGGAAGCACAAACAAGAAAATGCCCCCTTACATGCACGGTCCGCCAGTTCTGGTAGCCTCTTGAACATGGACTCACGAGAACCTCCAGACAGCGACAGCAAAGGCAGAGCATCCACCATGAATGAACTTTACCGAATCCAGCATTTGCAAGCATCAGACAGGGACCGAAAACGTTCTCATGAGCGGTCGGCGAGCGTCAACGATCAACTTCCTTTCCGTGCCCTTGCAACTCACATTGCTGCTCAGCAGACGCAGCAACCACACTTCTTGCTCTGGACATCACGAGAGACACATTCCTCAACCTGGCCTATCGATCATCAGTCGAGGAGGGACCATCCCGAAAAGCCAGCGACCAACACTCCCTATGGTCACACTCACAGCCAAAGTTGGAGTTACTCGCCGCCACCTTTCCCAGCGCTAACATCCGATCCTACCGTTCGCTGGGATCATAGCCGCGGTCGCAGTTCAAGCGATGCTGCCAACAACAACAACACCGACACCAATAACACCCCGGTTCCAACATCAATCAACCGCAATCATCCACCAACGCTGCGAACGTCAACACTAACAAAGACTTTATCCCGGTCCCAACCACCACCACACACCCAAAGACACGGGACGCCACAACATCAAGTCCAACAACAATCCTCCCTTGCGCCACCATCCTCACGATTCCCGTCACCAACCATTCGATCCGAATCCCCCTTTCTTCCAGGTTTTGCTTTCCAATACGAGCAACAAACAGTCATTCCATCGTCGATTGTCCCGACAACCCAACAAGATCAACAAGCACAAGCACAAGCACCACCACCACCACAACCGACAAAGCAAACAGCCAAGAAAATTCCTCAAGCAATCGATGCGGCCCGCGCCCGCACTTGGAAGCAACAACCTCAAGGGTCTCGCCACCACCGCCGCGCCGACTCGCAAGAAAGTATAAAAAGCCTGCCGCAGAGCCCGGCACTCAACATGGTGGTGTCAAGGGACGTGAATGGCCAGGAGTACGTGATTCCGATGGGGTTCAATTTGGATCATGACTTGGGGGATTTCTTGAAGTGGGAGGCGGAACATGTTGCGTGGAAGATTGATTGATTGATTGATTGATTGACTGATTGATTTGGTTGTCTGTCGGTGCATGGAATGTCTAGGGAAAAAAAGGAAATATGAGAGGGGGAGGGTTTCTGGCCACTGGACCGGGGTTTGTGAGGTTATCTTCTTGCACTTGCACATTGGATTTTGCTGTTACAGTACTCTCTTTCATGATACCACTTTTTTTAGTTGATCTATATCATAGAGAAAATACCTAATTTCTCTCCTCCACATCAATCGATCAAAACCAATTCTTGCTGAGTGTACACATCATATGTACTTGTTCACCTGGTCACTGAATCAATATTACTATCGAAGAACATTACTCTGCCGCCATCAACGACAGGAGACATCCATTCGTCTGGTCCACATTTACCCGAGGTTGACCTGACTCCTTAATCACCCACCATATGTTCATTAGGGGGTATAATCGCTTCGGATAATACCACTGTCAGAGATGCGTGTTCACCTTTCGCAAAAAACCGTCGCGAGATACATAAGGGGGGGTGCTTCCGATGCGCAACTGATATAAACTACTAGATCCTGCGACAATTGCTAACGCTCCACCAAGTACATAGGTATAACCTTGATTTGAGTATCACCACGCATCACTGACACTTCTTATCTACGAACCTCATGCCTCACTCATGTCAACATCATCACCCTCCCCTTCAGTATCGGTCTCCTCATCCCCATCCGTCGCATACGGTACAAACCGAAAATCCAAGAAACTCAAACCAGCTCCTCCTCCCGGGACACCCCCGCCCGCACCCCCAGCACCTTCCACCTCCACCATAAACTGCATGCTCAACACACCCTGCCCATCGCCCCTCAAGCTGACCTTACTCGCAATCCTCATTGCCTCTGTCGCCGCCTTGATCGTGTCAAACTTGAATGTCTGGCTCCATCTCCTCTCTCCTTTAGCCCGTTCCACCGCCCTGACCGAGAATGTCTCCAACAGATCCCTTCCACGCCTAAAATCCACCGTGCTCTCCACCCCCGGCCCTCCCGCACCACTGTGGCTTCCGGACGTTCTGAACCGCAGATACGGCTCCTTGCGCGAGACCACGATCGTCAGCCGCTCCGGGTTGATGCTGCCCACCTCCGCCAACGCGTCGAACAAGTAGCGCGCTTGCATAATCACCTTGAAGGAGAGGTCGTCAATATCAAAGGGTATGTCCTCCGGCATCTCGGGTAGGTAGGTGGTCAAATTGCAGGTCGTCTTGACCCCGGCTTCTTCGAGAATGATGCTGAAGGGCCCGCCATCGGAGGGGTAGCTGAGGATGCAGGTGCCGTTGGAAGAGGAGGCGAACCCGCCGCCGTGCAAGGTTTGGTGGCTGAAGGCGTCTGAACCATTACCGCCGCGGTGCTGGTGGTTCATGCGCGGGTTGCCGCGCACGAGAGGGTCGATGTCGGAGCGGGCTTGGCGGGCGGCGACGTCGGCGACGCCGAAGATTTGGAGGGTCTCGAGAAAGGCGGGGAGAGAGATTTGGAAGGAGACGGGCTCGGGTTCAGGGTCGTCGTCATCGCCATTGCCCGCAGCTGGCGGGAGGTTGGTGGTGTAGCCGGCGAAGAGGTTCTTGTTCCAGTGGGCGGCGCCTTGCATTACGCGGGCATGATCGGCGCTGAATCTGAGGCCCTCGGGTGTGATTTCGACGTGGATCTTGTTGGTAAAGCCGACTGCTTTCAGTAGCTGGTAGAGCGGGCGCGTGGAGCTGGCGACTGCCCTGAACAAGGGAGGGCCGGCGTCTTGAGTCGGTTGTGACATGTTGCTGGCAAGTGATGCCCAAGATCTGTGTGTGATAAGTGTAAAGGAAAAGATGGCGTGTGATGCGTATGATGTTCAGAAATCGGCTTGCTTTTGGGTAAATGACTCTATGTATTGTACAGAATCCCGCGGAGTCCGTAGGGCGAGGAGACTGCTCTCTTCTTCTTCTTCGTTTATTGATCTCCAGGGTATCTCAATATTAAACGTAAACTCCGACCGCGCAGAACATGTAAACAACACCGAATCTGCGCCCAGTAATGGTCAGCGATGGAGTCCGGGATAAAAGAATGGCGGATGGGAAGATGCATGGTCCAGTGGAAATCAGCCGAAACTCGAAGCACAACGGAAACGTACGCAAAGGCCAAAGAAGCCGGGATGCCCAAGAGAAGTAGATTGACGATGGACCGGTCTAAGAGGTGGTCCCAGGTCAGCACAGAATCAAACCAAGAAGATATGTCGAGGTCGCAACGGAATTACATACTGAGGGTAAAAGCGCCAGTCAAACTAAAGCCGATGAGGAGGAGGAGGGAAGCAACGAAGAACTGTGTGCCTTTGCCAACAGTGGGGAGAAACGGGCTGCCAGACGCGGCGTGCCAGACCTCGATCAGTGGTGAATCCATTTGGTCTGGGGAACAATTGGTCGTTGCGGAGAGTAGAAGATTGTACGAATCAAGCTGGAGCTCAAGATCTGGACATCCAAAGGGCACACAACGAAGAATCAAGATTCAGACGGGAGTTCGCTGAGAGCTTCCCCCGATCAAAGCTGAAGCTCCAGCACACAGACGGGGACCTGACAGTGGACAGCGCTGCAGTGAGGTGAACGTGTTCGGAGCCGAAAATGGCTTAGCGTGGATCGAGCTTGGTCCCGCCCGCGAATCTCAACCCCTGTTAGTCAGCCCTGCTGTTTCCACCTTGCCCGACGGAATGGTCCACTTCTTCCTGCGGCCGCTCCGCATCCACCGCTCCACCACACGTCCCCCGACGCGGTCACACTTCGCATCAAAGCAACCATCATCCATCATCAATTCATCAATTGCGAGCACATTCAAACATCGACCGGTGCTCAGCTGAGGCGGATATGCCCGCTAATTCCGTCACGGCCCTGCCGTACAACATCAAAATGAAGGAAGAAAGTCAGTCTCCCATCACCCCTCTCGCCACAATGCCCCTCGATCGGTCAAGCCCCCCCTTCCCCCCCCCCCCCCCCCCCCCCCCCGGCCACCCACGGAACCACTGACACTTTGTTTGAATTGTCTACAGATACCAAGCGCAAGGCTACCGAGGAGCCTACCTCTCCCTCGTCGGCGAAGCGAATCAAGCATAGCGACTCGAACGAGGAGAATGAGGACACCAAGAAGCCAAAAATCCCCGCCATTCCCTTCCCAGAAAAGGCCGCCGTTATCGAAGAACGCGACGGCGAAATCGAATTCCGTGTGGTTAACAATGATGGCGAACGCGAAAGCCTGATCATTCTCACCGGTCTCAAGTGCATCTTCCAGAAACAATTACCCAAGATGCCCAAAGACTACATCGCCCGCCTTGTCTACGACCGGACCCATTTGTCGATCGCCATCGTCAAAAAGCCGCTCGAGGTAGTGGGTGGCATCACATACCGACCATTCAAGGGCCGCCAGTTCGCCGAAATCGTCTTTTGCGCCATTTCTTCCGACCAGCAGGTCAAGGGCTACGGTGCTCATCTCATGTCGCATTTGAAGGACTATGTCAAGGCTACCTCGGACGTCATGCACTTCCTCACATATGCCGACAACTATGCCATTGGCTACTTCAAGAAACAAGGCTTCACAAAAGAAATCACACTCGACAAGTCAGTATGGATGGGCTACATCAAGGATTATGAAGGTGGCACTATCATGCAGTGCAGCATGCTTCCACGAGTACGCTACCTCGAGATGGGCCGCATGCTTCTCAAGCAGAAGGAGTGTGTTCAGGCCAAGATCCGTGCCTACAGCAAATCTCACATTGTCCACCAGCCCCCCAAGCAGTGGAAGAACGGCGTAACACCCATCGACCCTCTTTCAGTCGAAGCCATCCGCGCTTCAGGATGGAGCCCAGATATGGACGAGCTCGCCCGTCAGCCACGCCACGGGCCAAATTACAACCAGCTGCTGCACCTCCTCAACGATTTACAGAATCATGCCAGTAGTTGGCCCTTCTTGGTACCCGTTAACAAGGACGAGGTACATGACTACTACGATGTCATCAAAGAGCCTATGGACTTGAGTACCATGGAGGACAAGCTTGAGAAAGATCAATACAATACGCCCGAGGATTTCATCAAGGACGCCAAGCTCATATTCGACAACTGCCGAAAGTACAATAACGAGAATACCCCATATGCAAAGTGCGCCAACAAGCTCGAGAAGTACATGTGGCAGCAAATTAAGGCGATTCCCGAGTGGTCACACCTCGAGCCTTAGAAGGGTGAAAGTCGTGAGGACCGTCAGATGGAGGAGCAAGATGTGGACAATGACAACGCTGTCACACATGGCACATATGAGAACGCTGTTGCCTACGTCGATAATGACAATGTTGATGCTGATCCAGATTGGAGTGAAACTGGTCCTGCTACTAAGGCTGGCCGCGTCGATCAACTCCCCAAACGTGGGCGTGGTAGGCCAAGGATCCACCAGAGAGGGGGGAACACCAACAGCGGCCGTAGCACACGGACACATCCCCAAGCTCAGAAAAAACCAAAAGCATTCGATCAATCCTCTGGAGAGAAAAAGACGGCCACTCCATGCTTTGAACCCAGGAACACCCGAGCCACCGCTAAGACGGAGGATCTGGTGATACAAGAGACAATCAGGACTAGTACTGAACCTGAAAGTCGTCATGGCAGCCGGGCACTGTCCGCTGGTGCAGACCAAGAAACGTTTTATATGAAAACTGGCCTTGATCTGCGAGCCTCGAGGGCTGACCCTGAAAAGTCACGTCCCGACTATGCAGTACAGCCATTCCAGGATCTAGAAACAACAGCGAAGCTACCATATCAGGAAATGGGTGGTCGAAAGAAGACAGAAGGAAATGGCACTGCCACTGAGAGTAATGTCTCGAACATGAACCAAGACCATACTCAAGGTTTCGTACAGGCACCAGAGCCCCTCATCTACCCGAACGGTTTTGGAAAATGGGAACAGCAAGCTGCACTAAGCCAGTATGGAGAAGATGTCCTCTCGGAGTTTCGCGGAATATGGCGAAAAATACCTACATCCATCGACACCGACTCACAAAGTCGGAGGAGTGCCGTGGACGTATGGAAGTCGCTATTGGATCCAAATCTAGCTACCAGGTTCCGTGCGCCACTGTCAGCACGGTATCGTGAATACAACAACCGGTGTAAACAAAAAAAATGGAGCACGGAACGGCTAAACGAAATTCCTCCGGACACGTAGGGAAATGACGAGATATGAGGAGGTCAAATCACCAAAGCAGGACGACTCGCCAGTGCCGCCGCATCCGAAACGACGCAAACGTGCGGCATCGTCACAGTTTGACAGTGCCTTCTCGGACAGTCCTGGACCGAGCCAAGGTTCTGCATGGCGGATGATAAGGAACCCATATGAGGAGTCTGTCACGGACCTTTCGCGGAAGCACGATATAGAAGCGGATAGCCCGACCAAAAAGGTGTCTTTTAGAATTCGGAACGAAGGAATTTGAAAATGACAGGAGTAGAGGGAGAACAACCCTATCGGGAAGCGCTAGAAACAACGGGAGGGCCCATACACGGCGGAAATGGAGGCTCACGAGGACGAGCGAGCATTTACTTACTGCAAGAGAGTGGCATAGTCTAAGTGCGAATATGGCGTAGGCATGCAGTTGGCGATGTCCTCTTTCTTTTCGTTCTATACCTTTTTTCGGTGTTTAGCTATCGTGTTTTTCAGAGGATGACTTGAGTAATGGTATTATCTTTCGTGTAGATGTTTTTCTTGAGCTATGCATCCATGTGTTCAATCTAGTGACGTATGGCCACAGGTTGGTTTGCTGGATGACAGTAAGCACGTGCGACGTTCTCACAACTCATCTCGCTCGGCAACAGGATGGATATTGATACAACAAGGTAAGAGACTCTCATCAGTACGTGTGTGGACCATAATAGACTTGACGTTATCAGTACATGGTATCTCTTGCTACAAGTGCCAGCAAACACAATAACGTAGATCGATGTTGTATTAATCCACTCCCCAAACAGAAGCAAGACTCCATTTTTCATTAAGTGAAGGAAAAAAAAGAAAAACGTCCCTTAAAGCTAAGCATAAAGCATGCTGCTCTTCAACTTAAAGACCACCAACTAGATAGCGGCGCGCCTCTTGAACTTGGCCTTCAGCTTCTCAAGCTTCCCCTTCCTGGCGAACTTCTTTGTGAACTTGGCATCAAAGACATCCAGCTCAACCGCCCTCTTCTCCATAGTGATGTCGGCCCTCTTGCCCACTTGCGCAGGGGTAATATCACCACAATCTGGCCTCTTGAGCTTATCACCAAACTTGTCCGCGGCCCAAATCAGCACGCCATTGGTCCAGCCGAAGCCTTCCACGACCTCGTACTCGCCTCCGCTACCAGCGACGTTGGTCGAGTTGTCAGAGTACTTCTCGAACATGATGCCCTTGAGGTTGGAACCGAGACCTTGCAGCTTCGGCGTCTCCGATGTAGACCCGCCGGTGGCGTACCAGGTACAGAAGGTCGAGTCGACGTAACGCTGAGCAAGACGGAGGGCCAGAGTCTGTGTCTCCTGATAGGCCGGGTCATCCTCGCCGAAGGTGGCCGGGGTGTTGAGGAGGCCGTCCATGAGGACATGCATGAGGGGTGGCCATACGTTAGGCTCGTCCCACTGTTGGCCAGTGACCAAGTTGGTAGCAGGAATGCCACCGGCCTTGTTGTCGAGCAAGTTCTTGATCCGTTCAAAGGCAAGCTTGACAGCCAATGGGTTGCCTTTGAGCTGGTCTGGGGCAGCACCAGTCCAGAAGGGGAACATCTGGTTGACAGAGAAGAGAACCTGGTAGCCCTCGGGGGTGCCGCTGGGCTGTTCGAAGGGGAAGACTTGAGGGTCGGCGGGCACATAGATATTTTGGGAGGACGATGTTAAGTTATAATCAAAGTAGCTCCACAGCGTCGAGTTCCACATGAGCTTGTACATGGCTTCGCTGCGCTGTTCGGCTTTCTTGGCCCACTCCTCAGCTTCGTCCTTGCTACCCTGCTGAGCGAGAAACTTGCCGATGGTGACCTCATTCTGGTAAAGAATCGAGTTGAGGTCAACAGGGACAATTTCGAGGACGTTGAGCGAGCGGAGAGGGAAGTACACGTCGCGGGCAGCGTCGCCAGGGTTCTTCAGCCATCTAGAACTGTAGTCCCATCCTGACTCGGCGCCACTGGCGAGGTTTGCGTAGAGCAGCGCTTTCTGGGTATCATTGAGAGGAGTTGTCTCTGGGTAAATGATACCAGAGGTAGCATAATAAGAGTTGTTGTTGGCGGTAATGTAATCTTCACGGTAAGACTCGGGACGGGGTTGGTTGTTGTCGACGTGGTATCTGCGAGAAAGGATGTTAGCTAGACAAGCTCAGGTCATGCCAGATCGTTCTTCCGCTCGTTCAACTAACCTCTGGAGAGAGTATGTCTTTCCATCCGCAGTGACTTCGACCGTGCGGTTGGTCATCCACCACTCCCATTCCTTCTTCAGAACTGGCACCGCTCTCTCGAGGATGCTTGTATCATTGGTGTGTTCAACATAGATCCTGACCATCTGCGTCAGGAGTGGAGGCTGCGAGCGGTCAAGGTAGTAAAGTCTTGCTCCGTTGGGAACAAATCCGATCTGCTCCACCAAGTCAAGGAAGTTCTCAATAATGTTCTTCGAGATCTCGGTGAAGGCACCCCCCGTGCGAAGAAGACCTTCAAGAATCCAGAACGAGTCCCAGTAGTAGGGTTCACGGAAGCGGCCACCAGCCACGACGAAGGTACGGTTGACGGGGATGAAGCTGTCAGCGCATCCCGTGCATAATTCGCCCGCGCCAACGTATTTCCTGGTAAGGTCTGGCCAGATGTTGATAACCGAATCGACAAATTGCCTGATCACATCGTCACTGACATTGTCAAGAAATGTCGGCGATACATGGAGCTGGTCGGTTGGTACTGCTTCAAGCTCGCCACCAGCGGGTCCGAAATAGGTGCTGAGGAATTCGTGGAGCTCCGAGTTGTTGCTCAATGGGAGGGTTAGCTTGCTGAAAGCTTCAAGCACCTCATCCACGGGTTTGATGGTGGGCCTACAAGGAAGTTGGGTCAATGACATGCTTATACACCAGAAGATGTTGGGCCAAAGACTTACATATCGACGAAGGTCTTTGAATCGGAGAATGGACGAGCTAGCTCGACCTGGTGTAGAAGTTCGCCATAGCAATAGATTGGCGAGTCGCATGGAGCCGTTACTGAGCCATTGACATACAGCGCGCGGGCTCCAGGCAAAATAGCAGCAGCCAGGGGCACAGTTGCCCCAAGGAATCGTGATACCATGCTTGTTGTTGGTGTGAAGTCGGGAAAATGTCGATGGCCTCACTACCTCATAGTCCAAAACTAGCCATAAGGGAAAGAGTGTTTTTTGGGGGGGGGGAGGAGAAGGGAGAGGAATAGCAGGTTTATTATACCGACACACAAGACAACAAGAAGCTGGTCCAGATTCCCAACCAGTCAGGTCCAACGAACGCCACCAATTTCTGTAACTCCACAAGTGGTGAAGATCAGGACAGGAAAGAAGTACCGATGACAAGCGTGGTGATGATGTGGGGAGTGCCTGCCAACCCGGTAAACTTTCCACTTAGCCCCAGTACACTACAAACTTTCATTACTATGTGTAACATCATCAAATCCGGTAGTTTTTGCACCCGACGATGAGCAGGGCGCTCAGCTTGGAGACCTGAAGGCTCCCTTCGATCCATCCATCCCATCATCAGCGGCAAGCAGGCTACTTTCCTTTTGCGTAAATCTGCCCAACTTATACATGCAACGGAAACCTGCATGCAGCCCTGATTCAGGAAACAGAATCGACGTGCGTCGAGGTCAGGTAGGCGAGCATGGCGAGGTCACGCTTGTTCCCCTGCTTCCCTGCACCCCAGCTTGCCAAGAGAAAAAAAAAAGTGACGCTGATCCTCTCCGCATTTCTCCAGGTTCTATTGTTTCCTTTGTGTCCAGGGCCCATCCCGAGTGGGACTGGTCAGCGTGTGAGGCATTTCTGGGGAACGTGAGGAATGTGTGTGTTTTTTTTTTTAATCGACACCGAGTTTTCGTGTCTCATCTGCTGGATCCAGCAACCCGAGTAAACCATGACGTGCAGTATAAGGGGTATTGTTCTCGTGTTTCAGTCCCCCAATTCCTAATTCCCTGTACGGTTGTGAAAGCAAGCACATTTAGTTCTGAGCATCTCATGTCATGCAACATGGAAAGCTTCCCGCTGTGGATGACAAGCCAATCAATAATGTCCGTGCAACATTAGGTCAAGTAAACAACAATATTTCCATCTCGTCTCTCTTGCAGAGCTTGTCACTGGACACTTGAGGACACAACATTCGGCCATCCAGACCTGAGTGTGTGGATTGGTGTCATCCGAATACGCGGAGAACGTGATAACTCGGCATTCTTGTCGCGTTTTCGGAATTGGCTCGGCGCATGAATTGCGTGGGCAGAAATGCAACGAGCAATAAAGTGAACAACACCAACTGCCGATTGAATTGTACAACAACAACACCGAAGTTGAAGAGCTTCAGATTGGAGAGTCCACATTCTCCCCGCATCCGGGGAGTCCGAGTATGTATCGACTCCAACAACCTTGGCTGACCTTACCTCCGGCATTTCATTGACCGCAACCTCTCGGCGCTGTCATTCGCTCTTTCTCAGTGACGTCAGGCTAGCTTAGTGGGTACTCGGAGGGTATGGGTGGGGTCATCTCCATTGCGGGAAGCAAATGTGGGGTCGAGGCCCGCTGTCCTGGGCTCTCCTGTCGGTGGAAAGACGGGGAAGTCCCAGTGCGGAGATAGAGAACAGCGTTTCGGTCGGTGTTGAGGTTTGCCAGTCGCAACATCACACCAGGACAGGAACACCCGCCCCTTTCGATCACCGGCAAATTCAATATGTAGTAACCAACCGGTGTGTTCAACTCCCGGGACTTTCAACCATCTTTTTGAACCATCCAGTATTCACGACACATATCGTCGGCGCAATGAAAAGGACTATGCGCTTGTTTGTACACGACAAGATGAGATATCCGCTAATTCAAGTCACAACAGTGACATGTGGAAGTCGGGATACACAAGAGATGCCATCCACATAAGAAGCAACCTTTGCGACTGTGTGCTTGGTACCAACAGGTTCCTGTTGAACAAAACACCGCACCATCATGATCTTTGAAGGTGCCGGCGGTGCCTTGCGCCCGAGTCTTCTCATTCGCTCATCGGCAGTCAAGCCTTCAAGCCCACACCTCTTAGTCAAGAGCGTTTTTTTTTTTTCGGCCCTTTTATGGATGTAGAGAACGGGCCGGGGGTTCACGGTAAGACTTAGACTCTTGGATTAGGTAAATCCAAAAGACATCGCAAGAGGCTATTACGTAGTACTCTATTTGCTCCGATATTGCGATATCTCTCCATCAGCCTTCTGAAAACCTTCTCCCGTCTTTGTTGTCTTCTCCTGCATGATCGTCTCGAAGATGCTCTCCAGCTTGGGTATTACACGATCACGGTTTTCAAAAACCTGGTAGCTGATGACCAAGCGAGGTGCCCATAACTTGAGTCCCGATTCTTTGCCGAGCTCATTGATCCTCTCCACCGAGCACTTCGCATCGTTCAAATCGAGCCACACCATGTTGGTGTCGACAGGATGAAGAACCTTGCCGCCCAAGCCCGTCCATATCCTCTCGATCTCCTTGGCCAAAATATGCGCTCCCTTCAACTTGCCGCCTTCGCCACTGGGCCCCTTGCCAAACGTTTCGTCAACGGCAACCCTCGCAGCAGCCGCCACCACGCCCGACTGTCTTAGTCCACCGCCAATCGACTTTCTTACCCACCGGGCATGCTTGATCACGTCCTTGGGGCCTACCAGCATGCTGCCAATGGGTGCTCCAAGGCCCTTAGAGAAGCATAGGCTGATTGTGTCAAAGCACTTGGCAAATTCGGCAAGGCTTCCAGCACCAGAGGCCACCGCCTCCCACAAGCGCGCGCCGTCGCAGTGCATCTTGATCCCATGCTCGCGAGCAAAGGCGGAGATGCGGCGTACCTCGGAGAGCGGCATGATCATGCCGTTGAGTGTGTTCTCGAGCTCAATCACACGAGTCGGGCAAGTGTGCACGTCGTCATCGAGATGAATGTTGGCCTTGACGTCTTCGAGGGTAAGGTAGACGCCGTTACTAGGCATGACAGGCTTGAGCATGGCGCCCGTTAGAGATGAGACACTATGAGATCGTGTTAGGGCTGGTCTAAGTACTAAGAGTAGAGATGAAGACGGAAAGACATAAATAGCCTCACCCTCCAGCCTCATATTTTACAATGTGGCAGCGGGCATCGCAGAGCACACCGTGAGGCGGTTGGGTGAGCAAGGACCTCATAGCTAGCTGATTGCCCATAGTGCCTGACAAAACGAGGAGGCCGGCCTCCTTGCCGCACAAAGCAGCGCAGTGGGCCTCAAGGTCGCTGGTGGTGGGATCTTCTTGTGTGACATCGTCGAGCAGAGAGCAGGACTGGATAGCGGCAAGCATGGACGCCGTGGGAGTTGTCATGGTATCACCTGAAAACCCTTAGTCGAAAGCTCGGACTTGCAGTTCTTTTAGGATTCCCTACTGCGGAGATCAAAGGCTCCCGGGCCGGCGCTGCCAATCCAGGCATTTTGCACATCTGACTGGCCCATCTTGAAGGGTGTTGTTGACGAGAAACCACAGGACTGTCGAACGGACGAAAGAACCACCGGGGTTCTGAACGACAAGCGTAAAGGTTGTTGATGTCGACCAGCGATGCAAAGTTGTCGGGCAACTGCTCTTGAGGCCTGGGCCGGCATGGTCGATTGAAGTGGCGAAGAAATCACGTCAGATTCACCGTTGGACATCGGACAGAGGTGGTCAGCCCGGCGAGCTCTAGACCTCTTACCGTGTGACTCTGCGGGCATATGTCGCCGTCTCCGGCATGCCCTGATCGGAGCCCTGAAGGACAAATGCTATCCACTGTAACGGTGCCCCACCTTCGGATCGATTTTAGGCTCTCGATAGAAATTCCCGTCACGGCCCGGCAGACCCGGCGGAAGCTGCTCGGGGAATGGAACATCCTGGGCATTGGGCCATTCTTTGTTGCGTTTGCATGAATAAGCTTTGATAAAAGCGTTGGAGGCTATTTGGAGAGTTTCTTTGATTTAACATGTTCTTGGGAATTTTTCCGTCTTTTTTTTTTTTTTGTTTGTCTCGCCCGGACATGCAATCGGCCCGTGAGGCCATTGCAGAAGGACGCAACCCTCACCACCAACAGGACACCACTAGAATGTCATATCATACCTTGAAAAGCCCTCGCTGTACTGCCGCTTCCAATGGGACACTGCCACGAGTGATGCCGCTCGACGACACAGTAAATCATACGTATGCAAAGCCCGTTGAATTTTCACAAAACTCCCGCTTCGGAGGTCGGGATCCAGGTCCTCACAATTACCTATTTGGGCGAAGAATTGGTCAGAGCGCCTCGTGCACAAAAGTACCTCCCGAACTCAGTGTTCTCAAGTCATCTTTCGCGTTTCCCATGCTCATCACGGTGAAAGTATACAACGACTATGGCAAACACCGACGGGTCTGAACACAGCATAACACCCGAAAAGAAAGGCTTTTGTGGCCAGCTTAGATGCGAAAAGGCAAGAGCATCCCAGCCAGGCGTTTGCTGTTGACCAGAGTGCCGGAGGGACCTGCGACTTTAGAGGTGCACGGACATTCCATGTCAGGACCTGGATGATCCCACATCCAAAAGAAGGAGGTAATTGATTGTCGCGGACCTGGATACCGACGGCCCCCAACTCTTCCATGTTCCAATATTCTATGGGCGGCCGCTTATCGCTGTTCAGGTCGTTCCAAAAGTCGGTGTTTAACGATCCCTTCGGCCCACTTCTTGAGTCGGAGAAAACGAATGGGATGTTGTCCGAAAATCTTCGGACCCAAGCGACTTCGGGCCCCTCAGCCAGTATGGATTTGCTGTGCTCCGAATGGTGACTTTAAGGGGTGCACTTGCAGAATCTTCGGACACACATGTTCCTTCCTGAACAAAACAAATACCATAAGAGGTGCCTGCCTATCCGTGGGGTCCCGTCGAAGAACCAAGACTTTTACCATCGATTACAGAAGAAGGAACAATGCACAAGCTCAGCTCCAACGTTTTTCCCGTCTGACCGCAGAAACTGGCGCCCAAAGCAGAAGTCTAGCGTTGCCCTCCGCTTCCCCGATCTTCAGTCCTAGACACCCGGCCTCGTCTCCATCTCGCTCACTCAGTCCTTCAACTGTCGGGGCCATCAACCTTTACCAAAATCTTTGATTGTTCTATTTGCAACCGTACTCCTCCAACTTAAAATCCCACAAATCAACAGGCACAATCGCCAAGCACGAATCTGATCCAACCATTCATTCTCCTTGCCTGTACTAATGCGGCTTCTGTTCGAAACAATACCCCGATCGATGCTCCTTTAACGGCTCTGCAATGCAAGGTTCCTCCTCCTCTGAGCCAGAACAGAACTCGCCCACATTCTGTAAACAACAATCCATTCCCTCAGCTTTATCTCCACGTCCATTGGCTGGACTAAGACCTAACACCCCAGGCACAGGACAACCAGCGCCCATGCATCGCCATGTATATCTGTCACCAGAGCTCAAGGCGAAGCCAACGGAGAAGGACTGTCCCACAGCCTAGGATTTCCAACGTGGAGGCCCTCCCAGTCCCAATGCTCTAGCAAGGTTGGAACTCCTCCGTCGAGTGGGAGCAGTTGCACCCCATTGAACAGGTCCAAATTGTTGTTCAAGTGATATTGTTGGAGCTGCCAGTCAAGTTGCCCGTATTGGCCTGGATCGTTGCGTTGAGCCGTCTCATACATAGCTGGCTGGAACTTGCCAAAGTGATCCACGGTCGTTTGCCATGGTGCTGTTGCTGCTTCTACTGGCGGCGGCGGCGGCAGGTCGCATACCTGGAGGGGCTCTGCATGATTTGGCCCAGCATCATCTCTTACTGCTGCCTCGGGTGCAGCCGAGTTGTTGTCGATGACGGCTGAGACTTCGCCGGAAACATTGCTGCCGATATTGTCGCTTTGACAAGGTTCCTCAACCAAGTGGATGGCCGAATCGATACTCCTGCCCTGCCGAGCAGCGTCCGCGACTTCGAGCCCACCAGCAGCCGAAGAAACACTCGGAGACGCGCTCGTGATCTTGGACTTCACTCGCTTGGTGGAACCCATTAGTTCTTTCTCCCGATAGCTAAGTGGCAAATTTGCAACCATTTTTTCCAGAATCCGGCACAGGCTCAATGTCGTCTTTGAGTCGCCGGTACACTCGTGCAGCATACTCAACCCGCGCTTGATGGATTCAAGGACAGTCTCTCGATGTGGCAAATTCCGGGCTTCGTCACGGACCAGTCCAGAACACAAGACAGTGGTGGTGTCAAAGATGCAAAAGACGGCATAGTGGAATTTTGCGCCGGCAGAGGCGAGATGTTCGAAGAACGTCCGAGATACTTCCATGAGGCCCAATGCGGCTAACACACCCGACTCACGAAGTTCCAGCTCCAACTCAGACAATGGCTCTGCAGAATCTCGAGTTACGAATTGTTTGAGAGGATCGAACAAGCACATGTGGCCGACGAGGTGAAGATAGCGACGTTGGAATACGATCCAGTCATTCTCCGCGTCCCATTGAGTGTCTGGGTTTTGGAGAACATATGCAGCGGGCAGTTCGTCCATCCACTTCTGTACAATGTCTTTCAAAGCCTCACTCATCAAGGCCTTACTCATTTCGGTCGGGATGGAGTTGCCGGACAGCACGGTCTTGAGTTCTGCTGCCATCTTCAAGCACAGGGAGCTGTGGAGATTTATGTGCAGAAAAGGAGACGGTTTATCTGGGTTTTCGGGGTCTTTGTCGAGAGCTAACGTTGGCTCTACGAATGTGCAGTCGGCGTGGTTCACGAGCAATGGCCGAGAAAGCATCGAACTCAAGGTGCTGCCGATGTGTTAGCACGGTCACGGTTGGCTGGGGCGGGTTATTTGACTTACAAGTCCCATATATACAGGATACCCCAAACACGTCTTCTCATCTCGCGGTCAAACTCCGACATGCCATCAGATAAAGAATCCTGGTGAAGTCCTATCTCATATGCTGCATGAATGGCAGTTCCTAGGGCATGCCACGCTTCGGTCCATTTCTCGGCCGACTTGTACCAGAAAGCGGTCAAGAAGAGCTGCTGGACATGGGCTAGCCCCCCTTTCCCAGAGGGTACCGTTTTACTGAGCTTCTCCGCTGTTGTGTGCAAGGTGGTAGCAAGTGTCAATGCATCAGTCCCAAGCTCACGCTCTAGTCTGTCCATGACGCCAGCGTCCAAGATGTACAAGGCCGAGCAGGCACAAACCCGCAGGATTAAACTGGTCAACTCTGTTGTACGCTTGTTCGCGGGTGTCGCCCACCATCCATCATACTGGGTCCTAAACTGAGGTCGATACAAAACGTAGTAGTGATGGTTTGCACCGTTGAGCCAGTTGTCCACCAAACAATCTGCTAAAGGTCAGGCACAATCTCGCACGCAACGGAAAAAATCGAAGGGTAAGTGGCATACCCATATATGGCTTGGCAGGCATTGACATGATGGCAGTTTGCAGTTCCTTCGACTGGACAGGCTCATCGTCCGCATCAACCGTACCCTTGTTTGTCTTACCAAGCAACACGTGGTGTGTGTGTGGCATATAGCCGAGGGCATTGAGAGCATCGACCTCGTCGGCCTCGTCGTTTTCACTATCTTGGCAGCCGTTCTCATCGAAATAAGACTCTTCGGGGGACTCTAGAGCCCGTTTCTTGGACACACTGAAGAGAACGCCACTGTCAGAAAAATGTTTCCATTGCCTCCAAGTTGTCTAGCTTATGATATGGCTTACCTCGATGAGCCCTCGTCAGAGGCTGTATCGCTTTTGTTGGCTTTCTTCGGAACAAATCTGCACAGATGGGCGACTCCTCTCTTCGAGCAATGGTTGCATGGAAACTGACGATTACACTAACTTCAAAGTTAGACAGGCGTAACCGTTAAGTCTTGGAGACCTCGTAGAGACTGGAGGTGTCCAACATCAAAAGCGCCTTAAAACTTACCTTCTGCTTCCGACGACGACACTCCAAGCACGAAATCGGCTGCGCGTTGCCCTCGGTTGTCAAGCTCATGATGGCCGTTGCGACGAATTGCTGTGCACGAGCGGCTGGGAAAATTAATGTCAGAGTCAACAAAAGCAGAGATATCTTGTCACACTCAAGATGGGATGATACCACGCCTTGGTGAGCGCGGCTTGGGTGTTTGATATGTGTAGGTAAGAGGGGGGACCTCTAGCAATGTTGGGCTGAATGGGCTTGACGTGATGCACGCGGTGTCTGGCTTCGAAGACAAGAGCCTTGCCAGTATCTGTGCCACAGAAGTTACAAGCCAGCTTCAGAAATTGCCTAACGATGCTAACAATATCAGCAGGCATCAGTTTAGTGTACATCAGCTTCTCGACAAAAATCGATAGTGCAGACGTCGAAATACCATCCCCTCCTTCACCGCCTTGTCTCCCAATCATTTCCCGCCAAGTGCTGTCGGAGAGTTTTGGGGGGGAAGGGGGGCACATCGGTCCGCGCCTTCTGATCGCAACCCATGTCCCTGGTGTGCATCCGAAGAGTGTTCACGAAACCAGTACCCCGGTTCTTGGGTCATGGCAATCGACAGGGAAGGCCTGTTCGGGTGTCTCTGATCCCGACCTCAGCCAAGTGATATCAGACTGGAAAGGGAAATAGAACCGAGCGGTACAGTGAGGATATTCAGGATGAAGAGGTCTCACTTTCCTCGACAACTTCCGACGGGACACTATGTACTAGCCTAGCGCTTCCTGGCGCCCCAGGTGGTGTCGACCCATCAAGACTACTAACCCTCTATCCCGCGTGCCCGCTCACAGTCTTCAATTGTTGCCGTCTGTTCGCTGACGAAGCCTTTGCTCGTACAACCGCCAAGATCGCGGTTTCCTGGCAAACAAAATCTTTTAAACAACCACTGCCCTACTCAACGGCCTGTCTGCACACTGACAAGCTGTCTCGAGAGGGTAGTAATGGTAAGAGCGACATCATGACGCTGCATACATGCTAAACTGAGAAATTATAGATATAGCTGCTAAACGGAGCCCAACAATTCGGTGACCTCAATACAAACCCTGAACGGACGCTTCTATCCGCCCAAATTAAGGGAAGCCAAGAGCCCGGCGTCGACAACTTCGGAGTAACTACTTCTTCTTCGGTCTTCCGTTGCAGCTGATCAGGGCGTGACATTCGGGACACTATACCATCAACACTGTACGGTGGGCTAAACTCGGTCTTGGCGAGATCCCCTTTCTCCAAGTTTTATTTGACTTTTCTTTTCGAAGCCATCCCGTTATAGTGTTCTGATTCCATTTGAGCAAAACAAGTTACATGCTGAATGCCATCCTCATCTGCGCACCCAAGCTTCCAAAGTTGCTCTGGAGGATGGTAACGCGATTACTCTAGTGTATATCCGCCACACCGGCCACAGGCTAACCTAGAGGCTGACTGACTCGAACCCTATCTTATCAAACTTCGGTATTTGTTTAGTCCGCCGATCTCTTCTCGACGTTACGCAATTGCAGGTTGTTAGCTTTGCATTAGCCCCTAGGGGCTGCCACATTAGGCTGGTTCCAAGTCGACATCCGGCCTCTGAAGCTAAAGGGGTCAGGTGTGGAGGGTCTTTTTGACCGAACTTTCAACATTGATCGAAGTTAGACAGCGTCAACAACGTTGTTGCATCAAGGCCTCAAAGTCATCTGTGTTCGACTTGGCAGCTTTCTTCTTGCCTTTATACAGATGCTAATGATACAGTGTTATTGTCAGATACAACTCGAGATCCAGACCGGTGTTTTTCGAAAACAACATTGTTCAAAATCAGAGAAACCGAGAGACTCGGCGACTCCGGTAAGGAACTATAAACCATGTTACCGACATTCTGAAGCAGCATGGGCGGATGGAGAAATCCTGATGAGAAAAGCAATCGATGATGCTTGCCGAGATCCATCTAAATTAGATTCTTTCTTCTTTTACGGTGTATCCAATGGTCGGAGTAAGGTACCTAGACAACTGCCCTCTCAACCTCCTAACCATGTCGACTTTTCAGCCCAATCGAGATATCCGATTTACTCATCCTCTACGCCCATCTTCGTCTACCAATCGACGGATAAGTCAGCCGTTTTAATCAGAGCCAATCTCCCGACCTTGACAAACCGCACAGCCCCCCGATCGCACGCACAGGCGAACCTAGTTCTATGGTACGATGAGCCAGAACAACGGTGGCATGTCTTCTTCACGCTCCGGGCCGCAGAGCTATGTTTCCCGTTTAGGTTTCCAGGATCATGGACGCATTCCAACTGCTATTGCATCCGTTAGTACACTACGAATGCATGAACAGGGACATTTTCGTTAAGATCGTCATCGTGGTTATAGCGTTGACCATGAAGCGCCGGGTCATGCCGCAAAACATCACACCAAAACATCACAAAGCCCCCGGATCTACTGCAGTACACAGCAATCATGGAGCTGAGGGTCTCTTGGTTCTGATTCTGAATATCAGAAAACCGGATGCGGTGCGCTGCCGATTCGGCCCCGACCGCGTGCCACAAGAAACTGAAAGAGATTGCTACACCTCTGCGTGGATATAAAAGGGTACACAGCGCGGTGAATCGGGCGATCGCTTGGGGTAGCAAAGTCTCCCAAGATGGCGGTCCGTACGGGAAGGGGCAATTCCATCACTTCACGCTACAACCCTGGTTTTCTGTAGCGCCACCAGCGCCTTGGCTGTACTGCGCTACCCTTTTACTGCATAGTATATCCATGCAGAGATGTACACGCTCACTCTTTTCATCTGGCAAACACTGTGAGAAAGGAGAAGATATCTGCATTAATGGGCCGTGGTCTTGAACTGCCGAGAGTTTGTCTCTGCCTTTCGGTCCGGGATACAGCGCCGATTACTAATGGCAGTTCTTCCACGATACGGGATAATGCAATTCCAGTTTTTGAGCTCTGGCTCCATGGTAAGGTATGCGTGGACACAAGCCTGCTCGCTCAAGTGATATTCATATGAAGAAGCAAAATTCAACACGCAGCAGGATACTACTATGTACGCTACCATATCTCAATTCCAGCCCGCAAGGTACAGGTCAGAGATGAGTGCTGCAAAGTATACGCGGGTCAAGGGTATGATTGTACATGCGTATGTGTTGCGCACCAAACAATCGCACCGCCGCATCACCACCTCATGATGGAGCCGCCTACTACACTACATACTGTGG
Organism: Neurospora hispaniola; assembly: GCF_033458365.1. Taxonomy (NCBI): domain Eukaryota; kingdom Fungi; phylum Ascomycota; class Sordariomycetes; order Sordariales; family Sordariaceae; genus Neurospora; species Neurospora hispaniola. The sequence continues at coordinate 2,329,097 of NW_026944407.1, read as the reverse complement.
TTGCAAAACTTTTGCCTCCCTGTCAGGTAATCGGGCACGGACCAGTTAGAGCACAGCTTCGTGACTCTGTATGGCCACTCGAGTGCCAGAGATCGTCAGCGACGTGACCCACGGCCTCTTTACATAGTACGCAGTACATAGTACCCAACCATAGTACGTTAGGCCTCAGACTAAGCAAGGATGGTAAGTCAAGGGACGGGGGAAGAAATGTCTTGGATGGACGGACAGACGAACATGGATAAATCTCGGCGACGCTATTGTTTCGTTCGGCAAATGGGTTGGCTTTGAGCGAGGCCACAGTCCGTTCGTCTAATTTCACCTGAATCAGGAAGGGAAAAGCGAGGTCTCTTGTTCGGGTTCGGAAGAGTTCGGTGTTGTTGGCGCTAGAGAGGTCTGCCCAGCGAGGTCCTTGTGCGATCGACGGACGTTGAGATAGTCAGTGGGTGTTGGGCAACGGTAGATGGGGTCTGAGACATAGCCTAGGCGATTTCCGATGATCATTAGGCTGCTGTTTAGAGATTTCTCGTTACTGCCTGGATGGGATTCTTCGAAGTCCAGACTGCGAAAATGGATGTCGGTTTTCGGGATGGTGGTGGGATGGGAAGCGATGCCATGACGGAGGAGAGGGTCGGTTTCATTTTGACTTTCACACTGTTTTGCTTTGCTTGGTGGTACTGATCGTCTTAGATCAAGCTGGTGATCACATGTCACATAGATTATAGACGAGTGGCTACAGGGGAAGGAAGGGAGGGTGTTTTGAGGCAGGTTTAGGCTTGATAGGGGTTCTTGAGGAAGATGAGGTGTACCTAGGTCAAGTCACTCTCTCCTCTACTTCTCTTTACCCAGTTGCTCAAGCAATGACAAACTGACTTTCTGTCATAGAGCACGCCACCAACATCACTCCATCGGACTTGTGTTGATCATCGTAAATGGTCACCTCGGTTGCAGCAATACCTCTAGCCGTAAAGGGATGGCTTGAAGCTGAAACCTCCCAAAACAGATGAAGCGTTGCTAGATTGCATGCGGAAGACAATGCGGAATCATTCCGTGAGCATCCAGACGCTCATCGGTTACCACCAAGGTCTTCTTGAACAAGGAGCTAGGTTCTAATGCACCAACAACCGTTACATCTTCACAAAGAGGTCCCTGAGCCGTTTCACACAGAACCACTCTGGAGGCACATACGTTTCGGTAGGTATTGTCCAAGCACATAAAAGTCGTGTATTTCGACAACCATACCACAAGACATTTCACCCTTTTCAGCTTCCCTTCGTCCACATATCTCGGCCACTCAAGCACCACAATCCATAACCTAACGCAAGATCTTCAGCAGAGCTGCCACCGGCCCCATGTCCTTCGCTTCATCTCTGGGAAATATCCGTCCAGTCTTCGTAGTGTACTTGACAAGTTCCTTCTTGGTGAGAAACATTTGCGGGATGTTCCCCACCTCGACGGCATCGAGGAAGTCCCAGATGTTGACGTTGATGCTTTTAAGAGCCTAATTGAATTGCGAAGCATTAGTACCTACAATTTGCTCTCCCAGTTCTTTCTGTCTCTTTCCTTGGTTGCTTCAAGTCTTTTAAGTCCCTTAAAACCTGAATTCTTGTCCAACCAACGAAAAGTGTTGTTGCCTTCTATGCACGATAAAAAATGTCCAAACCCACAACACCATAAAAAAAAAAAAAAGGATAAAAAAGTAGGTATGAGACCAGCGGCAGATGGGTCCAGAAATTGTAGGGCATATACATACCGTTCGACATTTCGTCTTGCTGCCAAATTCACCATCCAACCCCAGGTCCTGACACAGACGCTGCCAATCTTCAAGATCACCGGCGCCAAAGTAGTTCTTCCATCGGACAATGACATCCTGTCTTTGGGGAGGAGCGGGTCTCTTCTTTTTACTCATAATGATTGATGATGAGTCGAAGGAGGAATTATGATGGGTGGACACTAGACTTTTGATTTGATGACAAGAGAGACAGAGGCCGGTCGGTCCTTGCTCGTATGGTTCGTTGACTAGGGCTGATGTGGTAGACTGGCTGGGCTGGCTGGGCTGGCTGGGTCGGTTCATCTCCGGCGCGTCAAAGTTGGATGATGATAAGTCTTCTCAGGTGTGCGGGATGTTCTCATCGTGATGCAGTCAGGGACGGGGTTGCATTGCATGGTTGTTAAGAAGAGAATGTAAAAGGGGGGTTCTTGGGAAGATAGAAGCGGCGTGGATAAAGAAGTTGCGTGTCCAGAAACTGCTGTCAAGTGTTGTTGGCATCCTGTTTTCACAGGATATGCAGAACGGGCATTCCGCCTTTTAAACATGGGACTTCTGTTGGCGCCGGAAGGTCAGCAACGATATCCGTTGTAAAAGGAAGAAAAACGGGAATGAGACTGACGGGAGGAGTGACAACCGGGTGGACGGGCAGAGAAAATGCTGGTTTCCGCTGGCCCCAACTTTCAACAGCAAAAAAAAGCAACAACGAACACCTTTCTCGCAGTAAAAGCAAACGGTGGATGACCTTAAATGGAGAAATCAAAGACACTTCATCCAACTGTCTACCTATCCAATGAATTGCGTCGTTGAATACGGAAAGCATCGAGGATTGACAAGCCAATCGCTCAGTTCACACAAGGACTCTCTAAAAGAAGCCTGGGCACATCGCCAAAGACTCCTACCGTATTCTTCTTCTTTCAAGTTACAAGTTACTCATCACTCACATGCCCTTCCTCAACCAACTCATGGAACATATCCATCAGATTCCATCCCATCATCCAGCCTATCACATCCCTTCCACACCCCTCTTATGTTCTCCCTTTCACAGACGTCCTCCCTTCCATCTCTATTCAGCAATCATTTTAATACGCGCTACCCTATCAATCCCCCCCAAAGAAGCCTCTCAACAACACCCTAACTGGTCCCACTTTATCCTTCTCCGCCATGTGCCTCGGATAGATCTTTCTATTAGCAACCGAGTACTGCGCCAGCTGGCGGGGGTTTCCAAAGCGTTGCGGGGTGGTTCCCTGCCGGACGGCATCTAGGAGGTCGTAGATGTTGACATGGACCGATCTCAGGACCTTTAAGTGAATGAGTGAGAAATAGAGGTCAGAGTCGGAGTCGGGCATGATTTATGGCGAGGAGGGGAGAAGGAGGAGATGCTAATTGGAGCTTGGGAAGGGGTGGGGGAGATTGGTTGGGACAAAGATGAAAAGAGCTGAGTGAAGAGAATGGAAACCGGCAAACGAAACGTACCTCGCGACATTTAGTAATGCTTGGAAGCTCCTTGTGGATGCCAATGTCCCGGCACAAACGCTGCCAGTTTTCGAGAGTGTTCTCGCCAAAGTAGCGGGCAAATTCACCGACGATTGGGTTGTTCTTGTTCTTTTTCTTGCCCATGTTTGTCTTGTTGGCGTCTCTTGACTGGAAAGTGGCCCGGCAGGTTTGAAGAAATGTAAATCGAAACGAGAAGTTTATTGGGTTTTGACTGAGCGAATGAATACTTTGGAGGTATCGGGATACCTCTTTGGACGGGATTTTACGATCCCGTCGAAGTTTTTCGGAAACCACAGAAAATCTGTGAAGCAGACAAGATGTTTTCAGACTTCAGTTTCAACGGCGAACTTTCGATTTTCAAATATCTACATCCACTGAAATGAAATGCGAGAGGCCGTTCTCTCAATAATTCGCCAAAACGCCTTACCGTTGAAGATCTGCCCTTCCTTCCTGATTTTGCACTTTGCATGATTTCGATGTACGAGGCCTACAGTCCATAAACGCCAAGTCTACCGTTCCGTCAACTCAACGTACGAGAAGACAGATAGCAGCCACTGAAAAAGTTTCTTCCGTTCGGTTTTGGACTGCAAGAATGCCCAGGACGAGGCGGACAAAGCGGACAGTTGAGCTGATTTGTTGTTGGTGAGGACATTTTGGGATACTGGCAGCATTGTAGGCTCATTCCTTGAAGCGAGTCTTGAAACCGGTGTCTATATTCGGCACTGCGGGCGATAGGTACGGCAAATGAGAAAAAAAATGAAATGTTCTGAAGGGTCCTCGAGAATGGGGGCCAAACGGATGAATTATGTAGATAGGAAACGAACGAATGATAGTGTGACTTCCAGTTAATGGGAGCTGCGAGTTTCCATCAAGTCCTAAACTCCCATGTCAAACGTGCAAAAACGAATTGAAAGCTTGTCATCATGCCAGCAAATGTAACTCCAACCGGACAGAAGGATGATTTGACGCATATTTGCGCTGAGCTGGGGAAAGAAGGTACTGTAGCGTCAAGTCGGCGATATCTTGACCTACCGGCCAGATGGAGAGAAGGAGGAGGGCAGAAGTAGGTAGGCAGAGGATGCCCGATATGCCCAACGTCAGGCAACGGATGCATGATGACTCGGGCAACGGCGACTGGCTGACGGGCCGACCGCTTGCCTTGTTTGTATGTGTGAGAGGGCGATTCGCTCGTTGGGACAGAGAAACTGTAGTACAATTCCGAGCGAGATGTCGGCCCTCTGGTGGGTAACACAAATGCCCTGTTGTTGTTTAGGTGTAGAGTTTCTGACTCTTGGTTGTCTGAGGAAGCGGCATGGTGGTAGATGGACCACAAAAGGATGGAAGATGGGCCGCATGAAACTTGGATCTGACGATATGTCCTTTATTGGATATGCGATCCAGCCTTTAATAGGATGCTGGAGGCCGTTTCAAGCCAGAGGGAGGGTAAGGGAGAGGCCTCAACGAAGTAGGCAAGGCTTTAGAGGTATACAAGAGGCACACTACCGGTACCGTATGTAGTAGCGCACAGACGAGCGGCAACAGTGGAAATCATCGACACAAGTCATCCCCATTTTTGCTAGTTGGCTTGATGACAACTGAATACTTGAAGGGAGATCAAGTTGATGGTCAAGTTACCATGTAATCAAGGTGTCCCTACCGATAGACGACGACGTCTCTCACACCTTCTCACCTAACCCTCTAGATTTTACCCCAACCGTGCCCTTGTTTCACGAATGGGAGCCTTTTCACTTGGCAATAGGTAATCACGACAGCGGGAATCCGGGGTAGAGACATGGGCAGTCAAATGTGACTTTCGGCAGCATGTCCCGCATCCATCCATGGCCGCTGTATGTATCGGTACTTCGCATGCCGGTGAAGCATGTTGCCATGCACGCCTTCTGGGGTAAATTGTGCCATTTGTGCTTTCGTGGGCAGGATGCCACGATCAAGGTCCCGAAATGTCGGTGTCGAAATGAGTAGTGTAGGAAGAGAAGTGTCTGTTGATGTCACTGGACAGCTGAGGCTTGTTGGACAGTTGGACTCGCTGGCGCGACTGCTGCTGTGCAGCCCGAGCAGGCCCGAGCTTCCTGCGCGGTGCGGAGAAGCTGAAAGGACGAAATCCGGAGTCGGCCACGACCGGCAGCACTTGGCCATTAACAGTTGGCCGGGCCCACTTGCGTCTTTTTCACTTGCTCTCCCTGGCACCGCATCACGGGTTGAGGAGACTCAGCCAGTGGAATTTTGTCCCGGACGCGGCCGGCTGTGCCCGCCATTGGCTGTCAACGAGCGAACAAGACGTTCCAGAACGTCATTGGGAACAGCGACCCGCGAGCTGTACCTGCGCTTGCTGGTGGTGGTGGTCCCAGATATGCAGACACTTTGGGAACCCCTTTTTCCAATACCTGGACTTGGAAGGAAGGAGCTCCCCTCAAGAAGAATCCTTTTGGTTTGCAACAACATCGACGAAGGGACGCCGGCCGTTGTGTGTGAATTGACTTGACGATTCCGACGCTTTCTCCGTGCCATGCAGTGCTCCAAAGACTCCAGGTATTCCAGCGTTTATCTACCCCACCGGCTAGCACCAGGGGCGACGACGCGATGAAACCCCACCTTGCCCACCTGGGACCCGACGTGGCAGTCTCTGCAGGTTGAGGCTCCTCCAAAAAAGAGCGACTTGTGCCGACGGAAACTCGGAGAAGGAGTGAAACCCGTGAGAGCGGAAAATAAACCACGATTCCGCCTGTGCGACACTGACGACGGCCTCTGAAGGAACCAGCATCATCCTCATCAGCACGGACCTGTGAAACGTGGGATGTGATCGTAGAGTCCCAAATCTCCATCTGATATTTCTGACAGCTCTTGGTGCCTGTGAAACCTCAGTGACGCCCAACTTCCTCGAGATCTCTGTTGTATCCCATCTCTCGATACAAGCTCCAGAAGGCCTGTACATGTTGAGGACTTCCATTCTGTCTGACAGAAAACCGCCTGTTCTTTGGCTGAATGCACCTTCCAGGATTCAAGTAAATCACAGCCGACAAAAGCGCAGGAACGACCTGCGAGCCTGCGTTAGCTGCGAGGGGGAAAAAAGTTTGAATCACAAAAAAATTGCAAGATAAGGCGAACTTGCATGGTAACCTAGGTACACATATGTATCACGTTCTCGATAGGGAATGGACACACAGGGGTACCTTCCACACAGACGCGGCTCCAAAGTCGACAACGTGTCAGGCTACTGCCCAAAGAAGCAAGAAGCGAGAAAACCTAAACTTTGTTATTCCGATCCAACCCGCCAGTCCCCTCCGTTGTCTGCTAAAGATGGCAGTTGCGAGTGTGAGCATGGTGCTGCCACTTTTCCGGGCAATCGGAATGGAAGGAAGGATTTGCGACAATTTCTGCCTCGCGTCAGCTTCTCTGGACGGATTCTTCTCTCAGCTGTCAAGAGTGTCTGGTGCCAATGCACGGCCGACAGACGCTTCAACGAGTGACCACATTGTGCGGCAACCTATCTGCAAGAATGCCCTCCCCCCTTTGCATACGTACTTGGTAGTAGGTCGAAGAACAAAAATGATATGGAGATCCAACCTCAACCAACGCGAAACGTTAGGTAGACTGCCTAATGTGGTGGGAGCCGTCCCGAAGCCTCCTACGCACACTTCGTTCAGTTCCATTCACATCTCACTCTTCGTCTCGCCAATAGGCGTGTGATCCAACGGGCTAGGAACACACTGGCTTAGTTCAGTTTGATCCGGAACTGTCTTCCATCTTCGTTGTCTTGGTTCAATGTCTCTTGCATTTTCTCTTCTTTTGCTTCTGCCTTCTGATGCCATCTCATCCCATTGTTTACTTGCTCCTGAACTCCCGTCCTTACTAGTACATCTCCAACCACTCAAGCCAACTCAAACCGCCTCTTACGAAGCCCTTTTCAACCAGACTACGCAGTACATACACTACAGCAGCGGACAAATCCACAACCTCACGAGGACTTGACAAGCACCCGCATCATCCCTCCATCGATCCCCCATCATCTCCATGGGCCTATGGATCCAGACAGGCAAGACAGGCCCTGGATTTTACCGATTTTCCTGTCCACTTTCCACTTCTCCCGCAATCCAAACCCTTCCAACCCCACCCGCCTAGTCTAATTGCACCGTTACCGCCGCCCTCATTGGCCCATGGCCAAGGTGTGTCCAAGGTCAACAACGTTTGAGCAAGAGGGAAGCTCCATTCGAGGGCATCAGGCCCGTCCGGGGCTCGTCGGCCACCGTCTCCATTCCCGGCTTGGCAGCCCTAGACGCCGGTGGACGCCTAGGACGCCCTAGTCGGCTAGCTTCATGCGAACATTTCTTCACGACCCCGTCCGAGCCTACCAAGGATAGATCCTGCATCACCACTTCCACGCTGCCGAGGGAATGGCATGGTGGGACTCGTCTCGCCGGAGCCTCGGGGCTTCACTGAGATCCAAAAAACAACATCCTCCTGTCGTCGAACCTCCAGCCCCTGCTCCTGCCGGTCCTCACCCAAAGCCTCGCCATATCGACACACACACTGCCACGCCTCACTTGACCATGGAACTGGAGAGGGCCCTGCTATCGCCCATTACAGAGGAACAACCCGCTGTAGCGACGCTAGCAGAGACAACAAACACCGGCCCTCTCGTCGTCCACGTCCATATCCAGTTCCACGATCAGGACCTTCACTCCGTCACTCACAACCAGACATATGTTAGCTCGCCATACTTCGAACCTACGGGGAGGATATGCAATGGCTTGCTTCGCCGCATCGAGCACTGCTCCGAGGAGCTCATCACCCGGACCGACCCCACGGCCCTTGACATGATCAAGGAAGGAACCCATGACCGTAAGCCATTGCGCTTCGAACTCACCTATCGCGTCACAAGAGCTGGATGGATGGGGGAATGGGCCGTCAGGACGTACAGGTCGTATCAGCAACGGCCTTTGACAGCCGGGTCGGCCAAGGAGGTTATCATCGCAAGTCACCAGACGGTAGGCATGTTTTTCCGACGACATGACAGTGACTTTCGATGGCTGGGGGGCTCTGTTCTCGATGCGACACCCGAAACCGCCGATTCGTCTCTAGACTCAGAAGTTGGGCAGATGTCGCTCGGTGCTATTCCCTCACCCCGATTTTTCGAGGAATCCCAGACATTCGAATTCGTCCCCGGTTACAGTCTCGAGGTCTCCCTTCGACACAGGAACCCACGGCGACTTATTCCGGCATTCAAGAGGGTAGTCAAGGTTTACAGCAGACAGGCGACTCCTCTTACGGCTGGGATGGGCAGAGATCTACTGGCGAACGCAGCAGAGGCTATTAATCGCAGCTTGGGTCCCAGGAGGCAGAGGCTTGAAATTCATGCGCAGCAATGTACAACAATGACATGCCAGCATCGCGACAGTACGGCCCTCAATATCGACGTGAGGATCGCAAACGGAATGGGGCCTGCTCACAACAGCCTACAGCGCAGCATAAGAAGCAGTCTCTCGTTATTTCACGATTCTCATGGCGAAGATTTTGTGCGAGATGTTGAGGAGTCCCTTGCAGATGTTACACAGGTCATCGATGCACAGATCAACCAAACGAACGATTTCGAATTCACGATATGTGAGTTGAAGGGGGCGAACTGGTCAGTTCAGGTACCTGCGGCATTCACAGTCGGCGCTTCTGCATCGCACGGGCGACGAGACATCCAGGCGGTTTTAGACCGTATCCAGACTAGCATCGGCGATGTCCTACAGGGGCATAATACCGCTGTACGTGTCAACGCACGGAAGCGGGGACATCTGGTGTTCAAAGAGGTGATACAAACACATGAGATACCCGGAAGGTTAAAAGAGACTTTCCAATCACACGAGGAAGAAGGGTCTGTCCTGACGTCCAGACTCAAGGAACGAATCCAGAAGGATATCGACATGATCTTTAAGGACACCTGCTCGATCGACGACATTGCGCTGGAAGAGGAAGAGAGACACCCTCATCCAATCGAGGTTCCGCTCTCGCCGGGCCTCTCAGTCGAGTGGCCCGAGAGACAAAACGGACCATCACTAGAATTTCCCCCTTTATCGGCAAAGACTTCGACCGAGCGAGTAAACGACAACCCAATATCCTTCGTCAAACGAGCATTCTCACTCAAACGGCGCTCCACATCATCATTAAGGCAAAGTCTACGGTCTATTGCTAGCAGCAGATCCAGTCTGAACAGCCAAGACGACAGCTACTCCGTTAATATCCCACATTTCCCCGAAGCCCCCGCGAGACCGGTATCTCCCACTCCAGCAACATCAACAAAGTCCTCGAAGAAGAGGTTCAGCCTCGGCAAGAAAATTTCCAACATGTTCAAATCGAAGGACTCCAAAAGCGACTTGAAAAGCGATGTGAAGACCGATATCAAAAGCGAGTCGAGCTCCAGGCGACGGTTTTTCAGGTCTTCCTCGTCCAAAAGTACTAATGCAGCGCCCGTGGCACCTGTAGAGCCAAAGTTGATGCGAGCTCACACCGCCACGGAAGCAAGCGGCGGTCGGACGCTGCATCGCCCTACGCGTTCGATGACGTCGAATCCATTAGGTAGCTATGACGCCACTCATTCCGCAAGAGGATCTGGTGAACACCCTCGACCATTCCAAGCAGCAACTCCCAACCTGGCGAACAGGCACGGCATTGCATCCAAAATTTTCGAAACATATCCACAACCGACAGAACCGCGATGGTCTATTGATCGTTTGGAACGACCTGTGATGGATACTCCGCAGCTTTATGAGGATGCCAAAGAGTTCCCGCACCAATTGCTCACTCCGGGGCTTACGACACGAAGCACCGACACCCCTAACCCTTTCCACTGGTTGGCAAGCCCCGGAGCCGATGCATACTCGACGGCACCGTCTACACCTGCATTGAGTTTAGGTGGAGAGTCTTCGCCAAGGCACAGCTTGCTAATAAGCCCGATACATGTGAGACATCTGGAGTTGAAGGATAATACCTCGAGCGACTTTGAACCTGAATCCGAGCCCGAAGAGCCCGAGGTTGGGACGGGGGTGACTACGGTGGGCGCTTCGGTCGCGGCGGGGATGGAAGTTTTGAAGCCTTCGGAAGATGACGTGCGATCTGTTGTGTTAACGCCTAAGGACCACACTATACAGCCCGAGCAAGTAGCCGAGGGGTCCGATGAAGAAGCTGTAAAGTCAGTGTCTTATGATGCTACCGCAACGGCCATCTCGGTAAAAGACACCACGACTGCACCGTCAGATTTGCACAGTGAGCCACCACCACCACGACGATTATTCTCTGTATTACACAATAATCTAACTATTATACCTAGAAACAGAATCGGAGCCTATAATATTGGACGAGACATTGGCTTTCGAGAATCGAGAACTCGGAACCGAGCCTGCACCACTGTCCAATGAGACTCTGTCTGAAGAGTCGGACTTCCCCAAAACTGCTATCCACCCGCCGCAGCCCAGTCATGAGACAACGGTTTCTGTGGATGCCCGCAATGCGAATTCGGAAACAAGGTTGGCTTCAGATAAAGGGACCGAAGTGCAAGATGCTCCCGTCGTCCAGAATGAAGATCGGGTGAATGCGACTGAAACCGACTATTTCAAGGATTTCGAGTCTCTTGCCCAAAGCAAACCAGTCGCAAATATCATTGGCTCTGCTATCCACGCGAGTGAAGCAAACGACGCGACCGTCTCTCTAGTTGATAACCCTGCCGACGACCTGAATGGGCTGGTTGCGGAACCGGCAATTACCCAGTCCGGGCCCGAGGGAGACAAAGACGAGCATCAACATGACCAGGACTGCGACACACGAGGATCCGATGTGGATGATGTGCCCCCTACCTCCACCGAGGAGGTTGCTCATGATATCCAGCCGACTGTGAAGGCGTTTCAATCCGGCCCCGAAGATCAGACTGCTGAGCCGGATAATTACGGGGCTGACCTTGTCGCAAGCGAAATCCATGACGAGCCCTCCTCAATGGATGAAGTCACCCAAGATTGCAATGGTAAAGTTCCAGAAGTTGAGAGTGTCGACGCACCTTCAAGAGATGAAACAAGTCCTCTCGCTGAGCTTTCTGCTCAGGAGCCCAAGCCAGCGCAGTCCAGCCCTGAAGCAGAGGCATCTGAAACAGGCGAGGATGGCGCCAAACGCCCCATTGAGGAACTGGACCAGAATGGGTCCGCGGATTTCTTCGGTGACGTCTCCGAGCCTTCGGTTGCGAATCACATTACCTTCGAAGTATCAGGGGAGCCCATGGAAGCTAGGGAAACTATGGTTCAGACGGACACATCAAGCGAAGGGTCTGTCTCCGAACATGACAAGGAGTGGTCCGAACTAGCAGAGGGTGACAGTATCTCGCCCGCGGGCTCAAAAACGCTCGTCGAAGATCAAGAGGAAACAGACATGATCAATACCCTCGCATCACTTCACATCTCTTATACCGACAAAGCTACCGGCGCGAGTACCAAAGATCATCATGTTTTCTTTCCATGGACGACAAGTGCCGTCGGTTCCGCATCAGAGCATCCTGGGTCCAACAATCAGGACGTTGACGGGAGTGCACTGGTGGCGCACGTAGAGATTCATGAATCTGAAACTCGGGAGCCATCGGACCTTGAATCAAAGGACGAAGAGAATACCTTCGGTCCCGTACCAGTGCCCGTCGAGTCCAAGGAAGATGTTCTTTCCGATAATGACACAATCGAAATTACTGATGAAACACCGAATAGCCTCAGGCAACCGGATTGGATGTTTGAAGAGACGGACCGGCCTCACTCCTTGGTAGACACCCATCTCCTCCAACCTTCTGAAGCTCTGGACTCTAGGTCTGATGCTATTAATGTCTCCGAGGGCCCTGAATTAGCGGCAGAGTCTCCCGATATTCAAGATAATGATCATACCCACATACCCCCCGAAGCCCCCCTTCCGCTTGAGGAGGCTCCCGATGCTCAAAAGTCGGAGGCGACCTTTCCAAAGGTCGGCAAGGCTGACGAGTCAGAGGCTGTGGCTGTTGCTACTGTAGAGCGGACTCCTGATATCGAGGAGGATTACGAGCTGTCATTTGGTACGGTTGAAACAGCAGCAGATATCGATGCTGTGGAAGCTGTCGATGATGTCCAGCACGTTGAGCACGTTGAGGATGTTGGGACTGCCGTTGAAGGTCCGGATTTCCAAGAAGACGAGAAGATTGAGGTCAACGCTACTAAGCCCGACATGACTGCCCAATATGTTCGCAGTTTCGAGGAGCGGGGCCGGCCGTTCATCAGCACCTCAGACGTTGTTGAGCGTGGCCATGTTTCTGATGAGGTCTACGATCATCGGGATGTTGGCGTAGGGGAGAAGCCTCACTTTGATGATTCGGATACCGAGCATCGTGAGCCCACGTTTCCTCAATTCTGGCCTAATCCTTCCTCGGTATTCACTCCGTTCGCCCCTAAGGAGGCCCTGGAAAATGACACTGAGCTTCTTCAACCTGACTCTATGTCCACCAAGGATATACCAATTCTCGGCGTGGAGACGGTTGAGCATTGCGACCCAACTCTACCGCAGTTCCGTTCCAGTGACGTCCTTGAGATTGCCGCTCGTTCTTACGCCGTTAGTGGGGATACAGAGGAGGGGTTTGAGGCATTCGAACCTACCGAAGCAGTTAGCGGTCGTGTGGAAGAAAAGGCCAATTACCGTGATCCCACCATGCCCCAGTTCCGGCCTCATGTACTTCTGCAACTGACGCCCGCCCCTCTGGTCTCACATGTTCAAATGACTGAGGATAGCATTGCCTCTCAACAAACTATGGAAGCGTCTCAGGAGGAAATCTCTCATCGTGGCAAGGACGAGACTGAGTACCGTGATCCTACAATGCCTCAATACCGACCCAACTCATTCAGAAGTGTCCGCAGCCCCTCAGTCTCTATCATGATGGTTGAGACGGCTGGGTGTGGAGAGCAACCGGTACCAATACTCATCGACGAGTCTCTGATCGAAACCACCAAACTTAGCGAGGGAGATCTTGATTGTTGTGATCCTACGATGCCTCAATTCCGGCCAAACTCCATCCTTGACAGTACCCCCATTTCCTCTGTCTCCGATGAGCCAGTCCATGAGCAAGGAGAGCAACCTGATATACCCAGTGAAGATGATAGCACGGAAATCTCCTCACGAGATGATCTAAGCGCCGAGTACCATGATCCAACAATGCCTCAATTCAAGCCGAACTGGGACGGTCCGGAGTTACCTCACCTCGGCCAAGCTGGCTCTGCGCTACCGACACAACAGGACGCTGAGCTGATCAACATCGAGCCTATGACGACTGAGAAGGATGATGATACAGCTACAGAAGTCAACGCAGAAAATACAGAGTCTCTCAGGCAGCTCAATGATTCCACTCAGCCTGAGCATGTCGGAACCGAAGCTCCTGATACTGAAGAAGTGAGAGACATGCAGGCTGAATCGCTCGAGTCTGACAATGCCCGCGACAGAATGCCGGAAGCAAAGTTTGTGGAAGTGGAGTCTCCTGAACACATCCAGCCTGATAATGCCCCTGTTATTGAACCTGTGGGCGAGACTCATTCCGAGAATGAAGATGAGGCGGTCGAGTTTGACCCCAGTGAACCCCTGTCTCAGCCAGCTACTGAGCAATCTCAAGGAACCCAGGCAGAGGAGCTTCCCCAAGACCAGTTTGACACTCTTTTTGTGCCGGTTGATCCCAGACCCGCTACGGAGCTTGGCACCATCGAAACTGGTGCCAATGAACTTGCCGAGAGTGATTCCGAATCTTCCTCTCAGTCATCTTCTGAGTCAGGTTCTGAGCGCACCCCAACCCCTTGGGGGGAGGAGCTTTACCATGACCAGCATGATGTACTCTTTGAGCCTATGGAAGGGTGCATTCACCAGGTGGCTGCGCATGATGCAGCCCTCAAGATTTCAGGAGTCTCTAAGCTCGACCAGGTCGAGTATCGCGACCCGACGATGCCTCAGTTCCGGCCTAATGTCTTCCTTCCGTACCGCGATCCTACCATGCCTCAGTTCCGGCCTAACGCGGTTATGATAATCTCTCCGATTACTGTCCCTGAGAGAGTGCAAGAATCAGCTGAGGAGCTCGATTCCGACTACATCATTGATCGTGCCATGGATGTCCTTGATCAGCTTGAAAGCGAAGAGAGAGCGGGTCTCAATGAGGAAGTCGTCGATCAAGTGATTAATCTGTGCGAGCAAGTTCTTGAGCAATCTAGTGCCGAGGCTGAACAGACCGAAGATCCTCTTGAGCAGTTTGAGGCCAACAACGCTCTCGAACAGATCGAAGCTGAGACTGAACAAACCGAGAGGCTTCTCAAGGAACTCAACAATGAGCAACTTGAGCGCACCATGGAGCTGTTCGAGGAAGCCATTACTGGACAGGCTCTAAAAGAAACTGACAATGCCCTTGATGAAATTGCGGCCGAGGCTGTACAAACTGAGGAGCTTCTCAAGGAGCTTGATACTGCGCAAACTGAGCGGGTCCTTGAGATTGCCCAAGACCTTGAGATCCAGCATTCACTCGATGAAAATGAAAAGACGCTTGAGCAACCTGACATTGAAGTCGAATGCACTGAAGAGCTCCTTGGACAGGTCGATGCTGAGCAAACGGAGAGGGTCGAAGAGCTCGTCGACCAGCTTGAAACAGAGAAGGAGAATGAGCAAAATCAGACAAGCCTTAAAGCGATCAATGCTGAGATCCAAAAAACTGAGACGTTGCTTGAGGGACTTGATCTCAAGCAACATGAACGCGCAGAGGAGATCCCCCAGCAACAAGGATCTCAGCAGGATGTCACCCTCACTGCTGCGGACAAACCATCAGAAAAACCCATCAACCCACCAGTGGCTGGACAAGCAGTTGATGTTCCTGAATCCTTCCTGGATGAGTTCCCCGAAGACAAGGAGCAAACCCCCCCTTCAGCTGTCCTTCCTGCCGAAGCTGCGGTTGCGGAGGCTGCTGCTGGCGTGCCACTTGCGTTCCACAAATTTGTGTCAAGGCCATCCACTCTTGGGTACGCTGAAATTGGTACCACTGAGATGCAAGATACTCCTCAACAGCCTACTGTCGCCGTGGTTGATAAGGCTCCTATCGGTGAATCGAGTATCATTCCGAATGTTCAGCTTGAGCATCCCGGGATTGAGCTCGCCAATCTCGAAGATGAAGGACTTGAGGATGCCGATGTGGCGTCTGATGTCCCTTCAGTTGAGCCTACTATTGGCCCTGTCATTGTCAACTGTGAGACGTGGATCGAGCATACTGATCTTGGGAATATCGCCCTGGAGACCCCTGCTTCTGTTGTTCAGCGAGCGGCAGAGGAGACTTCGAGCCATGAGCCAATCGTCCAGGAAGCCCATCCAGAGTTCCCCAACATTGAGCACGCCAACCTTGAAGACGAAGGCCTTGAAGATAGCGAGTTGCAAGCAGACATCCCTTCCGCTGAACCCGCGGCTGAACCAGTCGTGATCAACTGCGACACCTGGATCGAGCATGCTGACGTTGAGGATGCTGGAGTTCAGGTCCAGGTGCCTCGTGTTGTCTCTTCCGGTGAGGAGACGACCATGGGATCAACCGTGATCCCTGTTCAATCATCACACGGAGAAATTCTTGCTGAGAAGTCTTACACTCCTCTTGCTGAACCTACGCCCATATCTGAGTGTATCGCTAAACCTTATTTTGAGGATCTGGCTACCACTGAATCTCCATCCGAGCAAGAGACCAGCACCAATGAGCCAATGACCGATAGCGATATTAACAAGGATGAGCCTTTGGCTTGTCAGGTTTCGCATGAGCAAAATGCGGATTTTGAAGAGCAAGATGTTCTTTCCGAAGTGGTTGATCGAAGCTTGGTTGATGCTCCTGGCACTGAAGACACTGATGACTCGACTGGAGATGTGGATACAACTAATGCCGATGGGTCTCTCAGAGTCGAGTCGCTTGATAACCTCATTCGATCCGCGGAGGCTATCGAGAACAAGCTGGGGGAACCCCCCGAAGTTGAGTCTGCCACTGGCGAGGATGAGAAGGCTGAGGGTGAGGAAGTGATACCAGCTATGGATCCAGTCGAGGAACCGTTGTCTCTGGAACTCGAGGCAAATATCGAGGAGACTGGAGACTTTGACAAGACTCCACTTGCCATTCCATCGGCCAAAGACGAGGATGTGATCGTGGAACAGGAAATGCTTCAGGACATCCCAGCAGCTGCCCTTTCTGACCTGTGTCTCCTTGAAGAGATTGTCACTGACCAGCCAATCTCTGCCCCGGCAATCCCCTTCATCACCCAAGAGATATCAGAGCCAACCCAGCAACCGTCTGACATCTCCAATCCCCGTCAAGTATTCAGAGTCAGTCCTCGCGGCTCTGTCGACACCATCCGCGGTTCGGATGTTGACGAGGAAGAAGCTCCTGAGCTGTATGCTCCTCCTCCGACGGCTGGTTTCTTTGGATTCCATCACTATCACGAGAACAAGTGGGCTAAGGTCGGCTTGTTCGAAGTCTTGATTAACTCGACCTCTCGTCGGTTCAGTCTTCCTCTTCAGTCCTTGTTGCACCGTAAGCATAGATCCGACGCTTGTCCGTAAGCGACATTGATTGGCAACAAAAAAACTCAACAAAGTAAATAACAACGAAGGAAAAAAAGGACGATCAACCGGCAAGAGTGGATGCACGAAAGAAAAGAGGCGTTTGAAATGGTTCACAGTTGACACATGCTTTCAACTGGGAGGGAGGAAACAACAATCACGATTATCTGTTTTGCATACACATATACCCCCTCCGCTCTATACACTGCATGTTTGTGGTTTTGCATTTGGCGATCTTCTGCCCTGTTTTTTTTTTTATTTTTTTCATGGAATTTGTATCTTCACCAAATTTTCTTTGGTTGGGGGGTTGGGTTTTAGGCATCGGCGTTTTGGAATTATGATATACCACGAAACTAAACGAATGGTTGGGGGTGACGGGACATGGTAATAAGGGGAACGCTTATACATGATTGTTATCATATACCACTTTCCTATGGGGTATACACGAAACGGATGGGAAAATGGGAACGGATGAGAGAAAATGAAGATACACGGAGATGAAATGGGATGGGATAGGATGACAGATAAAACAAACGAAGCATTCGAGCAATAGCATCATCCTTTTTCGACGATTTATGTTTCTACGTTGCATGACTAAGAAGAATTGAACTTGCACGACTAAGAAGAATTGAACCTGACAGGACAGAACAGAGTGGTTTATGAGGATGGGGGTTCTGGGAATGGCAACGGGTATAGATGGATGAAACAACGCAAGACATTTGTACCAGCATCAGTTTTGTCTAGTGAGAGAAGTAGCTTGTGTGTGTGTGTGTCGGTACTTTGAAACAGGGCAGTGCTCATTACAATGCACATGGTTCCCGTGTAATGGCGCCTTAAGGAAACAACAGTAGCGCATACACACCTCCGACTTGGAGGAACCTAAGTATCTTGAAGGCTGGCATGTCTATAGTGAATACAGCCTTGGTAACTGAACAACTAATTACTTCAAGAATTATTAACAAGAACAAAAGATGCAGTGGGTCACCAGGGAAAGCATGGCAGTAGGTAGACGTAACAGTAACCATAAAGTTGCCTCTGGTCTTGTCTGGAATGAACTATCGAGACTTTATGATTGCATTGCCCAATCATGGCGCTTCTCTCGGATATCATACCGTGAAAAGGGGAAAATAATTCAAAAAAAAAAAAAAAAAAAAAAAAAAAAAAAAAAAAAAAAAAAAAAAACCAACTGTAAGATTCGCTCCCCTATAAAACGCCCAACTCTAAACCGAATTTTGTGTAACCGCGCTATGTATGTGCTGTGCCTTAACCGTAGATTAAAGAAAAGGCCCGAGTAAAAAAGTGTAGAGACTTTTGGGAAAGAGAGAACAGCCAGCCTATGAAGCGGCGACGGCAGCGGCAACGGGCTGCGAGGACTGCTGCTCGGCGACGGAGGTAGCGGCAGTTGTGGCGGCTTCGCCGGCCTCGGAAACGTTGATTCTCATCGAGGGAGGGGGCTGCTGCTTCTCGGTGTCCTCGTCACCATCCTCCCTCTTCCTCTTCAGGTTCTCCTGCTGAGCAACATTGTTCGTCAGGTCATGCTTCTTTTTATCATCACCTGCCGCCTCCACCTTGGATTTATCATTACCACTGCTGCTGCTGCTGCTGCTTCCATCGAGAGTAACAAGCTTCATGAGCTCATCCGTCCTCCTCGCCATCTCCACGAGCTCCTCATCGCCCGTCAACCCCAATACCTCGATAATCTTGCCATAACTCTTGCAAGGCGTCAGCTCCCTGTACTTGGGGCTCTTGCCGGGCACCATCTGCGTCAACATGAACTTGGTGTTGTGAAACTTGTTTTCGACCTCCATCGCAAACCGGACGTACTTGGCCACAGCCTCCTCCCACGTCGCCAGTCCGCCGTCCGCCTTGGCGCGGAAACACGAGCCGTTCTTCTCGGCGCAAGTCGCGATCATGGCCCCGTCGGTGCCGTACTCGGCCATCAGCTCGAGCGCGTGGTCCCTCCCTTCGACGTCGCCGTTCACCAAACAAGCCACTCCAAACTCGTGGCATACATCCGCAATCATACGCAGCTGGCCGCGGATGGCGCGCTCGCGTGGGCGCATGGGCGTGGTGCGACAGTGAATCGTCAGACCGGTGATGCCCGTGGCGCAAAGTCGGCGGACGAGCGCTTCTGTTTCGGCGGGGGTCTCGAGCAGGCGGATTTTGACGCTGATGCCGATGTCGAAGGCCGGCTTGATCTCGGCGACGAGTGCTTCGAGGATGGAAACCAGCTTCTCGGGCGTTCGAAGCAGCGCAGCCCCCATACCGGCGTGTGTGCTGAAGGGTTTGGGGCAGCCGGCGTTGACGTCGATTCCAGAGACATCAGCGGCGACAAGCTTGGCGCACTCGACAGCTCTGGCTGGGTCGGAGGTGCCGATTTGGAAAATGTGTCGGCCGGCTTCGCGGACGGGGTCAATGCGGTAGATGACGGACTCGTCGAACAGTTCCTTTTTGACGTTGTTGGTAGGGACCCGAGTCCATTCGATGCAGTGGTTACGGGGGTTGACACGGCGGGTGGTTCCGATCATGGCACGGTCAATGGTCTCCGGGCCTGTTGAGAGCAAGAAGTGTCAGTCAAAGTCAAATACTGCAGATAATTCAGATTGACATTGGACGCACCCCATACGAGATCGGCGCCATAATGAAGAGCCAACAAGCGCGAGGGAAGCTCTCCAGAGCGGACCATGGGAGCCAAAACGATTTTACCACGATAGTCGACGCCCCGCGGCGGGATAGGCACCCTCTTCTGTGTCAGGCCCGCGGCAGCAGCAGCAGCAGCAGCAGCAGCCAGGACCGGGGCCGTCGTCTCTTCGGTAACGGATGTCATGATGGTTCGGACAAGGCGCAATGGAGAAACAGGCATATCATCTGTTGGCGTCTCTGCCCGGACAGAGGAGCAAAAAGGACGGGAGAAAGGGGTGCGGTGCGGAGCGGGGGCGACGTGAAGTGTTGGAACTGGAATTTGTTAAAGATGGAAAATAGCCCGCGGCGCTATCCAGAAATTCGATCTGCGATCGGCGGGCGCCGAGGCGGGCCGGGAACTCGGTTTTCACCCTAACCCTCCATAACAGCTTGTGAACAGTCTTTGAGCTTTGCGAGAGCCGTGATCAGATGAAAGGACGGGCCACAAGGGAAAGGATCAGATCGATGTTGCTTGCTCTTGATGAACATGTCTGGTTTCGCGGGGAACCCTGTCATATACCGGGAATGCATGTTGATACTCTGTGGAGGGTGGGTTTAGACTACTTATCTCTCCAAGAACATTATGTTCTTGTGTTTAGCCAGCAACTTAACGCAGCGGAGCATTTTACTTGTAGTATCACCAGCGGTCGACAGCAAACATGGCCCTAGAGCTGCTCTTTGGTTGAAAAGCTGGGCATTTTGTTGTTGTTCAGAGGTTGAGTGGAGTTGATGACTGCTTGAAGAACCAACACCATACTACATACCTATCTGTACATACTCAGCCAACGAGACTCGATCGTCAGATTGCGTGGGATTATCGAGTTGTCATCAAGAGTTCAGCGTCCGGGGGTGTGGTGACAGCGGTGAGGGTACAAAGGTACAGTGGACAGACAGCACACGCCGCTGGAGCCAAGCCCCACTCTTCGGCAACGTTAGGATCGATGGAAGTGGCCCCAGCTTACGAGCCTTGCTCAGCCAGGACCCTGGAGGCAGCATTGATTGAGAAGAGGAAGAAGAAGCCGCGGCCAAAGTGAGCCGATTGAGCAACAAGCCGACTTTGATCATCAGGAACAGGGCACCCGAATACTTACAGCACCCCCTCCCGACGCTTTCTTCAAACCATCCACGTCTCACCTGCTGTGACTCTAATGCGGTCTCAGAGCCTAGTCAGGTTGCAGTTGCTGGCAAAGACGCGGTGCCGGCCATTGCACTTCCAGTCCCAGAGCAGACAGCACAGCACGCTCCTCCCGCTCCCGCACCCGCGCCCGTCGTCGCAGCCACACATCTTCCACGGCTACGGCCACCTCCCGTCCGACCAAAACATGCCGCCACAATTCGGCCGTCCCGGCCAATCGCAGGCCCGCACGCTGGCGTCACTTGGCGGGCCCCAGTCCAATTCCACCCACACCCAGTGCCCGGTCGGAGCTGGGACCCCTCCCCCTCCATCGGCTGGCAATGGATCGGGGGGAGCTGCCGCCCAATCTCCGAATACAAAACCGCTGCTGGGCTCATCCACCCTGACGAGACCAAACATCACCACCGCCATTTCCTCCGCCAGAACACAACAGATTGCCCGACATCTCTCGTCGAGCTCAGTCGCAACCATGACTTCCCAGTACAGCGTCCGCAAGGTTGGCGCTCCCTACACCTTGGAGCACCGCGTCTACATCGAGAAGGATGGCGTCCCCGTCTCGCCCTTCCACGATATCCCGCTCTATGCCAATGCCGAGCAGACCATCCTCAACATGGTGGTTGAGATTCCCCGCTGGACCAACGCCAAGCAGGAGGTAAGCCTCGACTCCAGCTTCCCTCGAGAGTCTCCCGCGCACGCAGCTTTGTCTACACGAGGCTGCTTCGCGGCGTATTTACCTCAACCTGCTAACAAGTCGCCCCATAGATCTCCAAGGAGGAGCTCCTGAACCCCATCAAGCAGGACACCAAGAAGGGCAAGCTCCGCTTCGTCCGCAACTGCTTCCCCCACAAGGGCTACCTCTGGAACTACGGTGCCTTCCCCCAGACCTGGGAGGACCCCAACTCCATCCACCCCGAGACCAAGGCCAAGGGTGACAACGACCCGCTCGACGTCTGCGAGATCGGTGAGCTCGTCGGCTACACCGGCCAGGTCAAGCAGGTCAAGGTCCTCGGTGTCATGGCCCTTCTCGACGAGGAGGAGACTGACTGGAAGGTCATCGTCATTGACGTCAACGACCCTCTTGCCCCCAAGCTCAACGACGTTGAGGATGTTGAGCGTCATCTCCCCGGCCTTATCCGTGCCACCAACGAGTGGTTCCGTATCTACAAGATCCCTGACGGCAAGCCCGAGAACCAGTTCGCCTTCACTGGCGAGTGCAAGAACAAGACGTGAGTTTTTTGTGCCGCTTTGTCACCGCAACTGCTACATTGGCTAACAAATAACAACAGGTACGCCATGGACGTCGTCCGTGAGTGCAACGAAGCCTGGGAGCGTCTCATCACCGGCAAGACTGCCCCTGGCGGTGTCTCCACCACCAACGTCACCGTCCAGCACTCCAGCAGCCGTGTTGCCCCTGACCAGCTTCCTCCCCTCCCCCCCAACGAGGATCTTCCCCCTGCCCCCATCGATAGCTCCATCGACAAGTGGTTCTTCATCAGCGGTGCTTCCGCTTAGAGAGTCCGTTAGTTGAGGCAGAATAAAGATATATATTTTTTGGCACCTGGCTGTGTTGGTCAATTTGTCGTGAACTATCCTTAATGGGTCGACTGTTACCTTCATGCGTTGTTTTGCGTAGAGTCGAACTTCGTTTCTGAGATGTGCCTTGCACTTGGTTTTTGCAACAAGGTATGCGCGCGGTCAGAGATTGGCCATTTCTGAGGCTGTGATCCATGCCGTGGGACAGGGACTTGTCGAGGAGATGCTCGACATTCTTGCTCCATGAATTTCGCCGCTGAGATATACCGAGACCGTTGATGAATTCCCCATCGAAGAAGCAAACACGCTCGGCAAAAAAAAAAAAAAAAAAAAAAAAAAAAAAAAAAAAAAAAAAAAAAAAAAAAAAAAAAACAAGGCCGATTTCAACTTTGACTTTGTCAAAATGGGCGTACCGTGATGTGTGTGAATCAATCCATGGCAGAGGTGCTATATACACATGTCTATAACAACAGGTACCCAAACCGCCTTGCCAACTGAAAATCGCCGGCCCCTTAACGCCTCCCAATGCTGTTGGTGTACAATTACAACCTCTTGCCTAATACAAATACAGGTTTATATCTCTTGTTGTTGTTGTCTTTTGGCTGGTAAGGCGATCTTACAGATCTCTCAGAGAGGTCGTCAGGTATCCGGCTCCAAGCTCGCTGGCTTTTACCCAGACAATTTGAATGTGCCTTTAGATATCCAGACTTTTCCTCTTCTCTTTCCCGGTCAATCGTCGTTTTGGTACCACGGACCAAAGCCAAGTAGTCTGGGTATCAAGACAAGATGAGCTTTCCTCGCTCTCCCTGTGGCTTCTTCCTCCTTCTTCCTAGTCTCAGTCTCCTTCGTTTTACCCGCAAAGCTCGATTGGTGGATCAACACAACAAGGGCGCCTCGAAATTGTTGGGTTTTGGAAAAAAAAAAACAAGACAGAGATTCGTTTAACCGTCGTTCAAGTCGGCCTGCTTCTGAAGGATACGAGAGTGGCGATCCACCTCCTCGACAATGCTTTTGATGCCCATGTTCTCAACGTCGAGGTTCATTTCCTTGCCGTCCTCTGTTTTGTTGAAATACGTTAGACTACGGCTTGATTCACAGCTAACGACTCTTGAATGCCTTCCAGCCGGAATGATCAAGATTGCAACAACCAACTGCAACGACGGTCCGAAGTGTGACAGAGTTGCAAGTGACAAGAAGAGACATTGGGAAACGTACTGAACTTGACATAGAGCAAAGGAGTCTCGGTGGAATTCCGCGGCAGAAGCTGGGTGGTGATGTTCATGCCATTGGAGCGGGCGTTGGGAGGGAGGAAGGAGAGGAAGAGCCGGGCGGCCTTGGCCTTGGCCGAGAAAGGGTTGAAGCGCGTTGATACGTCGGTGATGAAGCGGGTGAGCATGTTGGGCGAGGTCTCTCGGGTGGTGGTGGTGGTGACCTGAGGTCGTGTTGGGGTTGGGTTCGGGGAGGAAGAAGAAGAAGAAGCAGGAGGAGGAACGAGGCCTGACTACGACTTTGCGAATTTGCGACGGGACTGCACTGCACACCGGACGGGGACGGAGACGGAGACGCGGGAGACGGGAGACGGGTCTCTGTGGAGGATCGGACGGGGTACGTAGCTTGTGTCGCGATTTGGACTTCGATTCGGTCTTCGTGCCTGGCGCCGGCCGGCAGCGTGGAGGATGCGATCAAAAATTACTGGAGGTACGTACCGATCGCGCCGGTGACCGGGAGGGGTGTTTTGTAAAACGGAGAATGCGGGACGGTGCGTGCAACGTGTGAGAGATGGACTGTGATTGGTCGGGAGCCAGCTGGGATCAAACGGTGTCAGGCTCGATTTTGCATTCATCTTTACACTACATCAGATCAATTGACATGATACATCTTTTTAATCTTCTGAACGGAAAGGGAATCACTTCTGGCCTTCTATCACATTGTGTTGCTCTGTAGCCCTCACATGACTGTTGAGGTTTGTGCTTTGTTCCTTCAGCGCAGCAGTACGTACTCCCGTTTGCCCCAGCGAGTTGTAACTTGAACTCCGTTACCGAATCCCGCATGTGATCCGTTTTCATTGACCTTGAGGATGACGTTGCAAGAGCCACGCCCACCGAGAACTTCCATTGAACATCGCTACAGTGCTCTCCTTTCAGGCCAGGTTTCCACTAATCATCAACAACAGCTGCTGATCTACACCACCTAAGTGGGATCCGACTACGATCCATGGAAGCCATTTGTTACACATCCACCTGTTTCAACACATATCTATCTTACCGAGTCAACTCCCTACGAATACAATACCGACACAATACAACAAGTCACTAATGTCAACATTCGAAACGCTTCAAGAGCGGCTCACGGCCCTCCAAGAGACGACCGGCCAGCTTAAGGACCTCATCGAGCGTCTCGCCACGCTCAAATTCGAGCCCGGTTCCGTTCCTTTGAGCAACAGCATCAGCAGTCTCGCGAACACTGGCGCCGATGGAACCACCAACAGTGAGGCCGCTGATTTGAGCGCCGAAATCAGTCAGGTCTTGCGCGAGGAGGAGGAGGATTTGGAGTTGCTGCAGGAGGAGATTATCGACTTGCGCTCCGGCCGCCCAGGGAGTGAGGCGGAACATCAAAAGACGAGGTTAAAGGAGGGCGCGCAACGCTTGGCTGCCGAGCTCAAGGGGTGAGTTTTGTTTCTGATCAACCTGGGTGGTGATGACGATGACGATGAAGATGAAGATGAACAAAGTCCCTAACCAAATTGCGTCTCAAAAAAAAAGCTGTCGAACCTCCTTCCGCAAAGCCCAACTCGCGGCGCGCCGCAACCTTGAAACCGCCCAGCGCCTCGAGCGCCAGCTCCTCTTAGCCTCCTACGTTGCCGTCGCCGCCAACCTCGCCGCATCAGATCGCGGATCCGGCGCCTCAACACCCGTATCTACTGCTGCCCCCAGCGGTGCTCAACCAACCTCGACGACGACGACTCCACCCCCTCTCCCAACCCCCGCCGCTTCTTCAGATGCTCCTCTTCTCGACCCCCGCCAAGCCCTCTTCGGCAACCGCCGTCGCAAACAGCACCAAACAAATTTACCCCCTTCCCACGACTCCGAAGTCGTCTCCGCCTCCTCCACCGTCACGGACGCCTTGCGGCGCACGCACGCCCTGATCGCGTCCGAGGTAGCCAAGTCCGCCTTCGCCTCCCAAACCCTTGCGGAAAGCACCGCTGCTTTGAAGGAACTACAACGTAGCTACGAGGGGATCGATTCCCTTCTTTCGCGCTCGCGCGATTTGGTGAGCACGCTGCTGCAGAGCCAGAAGAGCGATACGTGGTACTTGAGGACCAGCTTGTACATGCTGCTGTGCACGCTGGGGTGGTTGGTGTTTAGACGGTGGCTGTATGGACCGCTTTGGTGGGTTTTGTGGTTACCGTTGAGGATGGTTTGGAAGGGCGGGAGGGTTGCTTATGGTGTTTCCACTCACCATGGTGGGCATGGCGCGGGGGAGACTAGAACGGGAGAGGGCGCGAGGATGGAGGTTTCGGTTGGGAATGAGGGGATGGGAGGGAGGAGGGTGGTGGTGGGGATGGCGGAGGAGGGGGCTGTTCCTACACTTCAGGTTCAAGTTGATGGTGGTGGTGGTGGTGGTGGCGGTGAGAAGGTGAAGAAAAGGGACAATGATAATAATGTGGACTCGGAATCGATGGCTGAAAAGGTTGGGAGGATTATTGAAGAGAATTTGCCGCCTCTGGAGGAAGAGAAGGGTGAAACTCACCCGATCGTGGTCGAAGATCCAGAGCTGGAACAAGGCTGGATCGGTCAGGAGAGAATTTTTACTGGGGAGCAAGGAGAGAAGGGGGAAGAGGAGAAGGAGGAGGAGGAGGAAGTGGTACAAAGAAATCCTAAAAAACGGATGTGGGAAGAACCCGTGGTGAACAGCCCACTTAGGGAGGAACTTTGAGGCTCTATGGTCTGCAGCAACTTGACAGATAGAAGTTTTGGTCGGGAGCTAATCATTACTAAAAAGAGCTCGATGGTGAAACTGATGTCCTTGTATCTGTCATCCGTGTAGAGTTGAGATCATACATTGGCTAGATGTTTGCCATGATATAACCTTATCGTTCCTGAGGGCGCTTGAAATCCAAAAGAAGCACATTCATTTGTACCTAGTTGTCTATCAGGCAATGTCATACTTGACAAATCCTGGATGGTTTACCTTGGAAAGAGCAGAGACCATTTCTGGTTTACTGCTACGCTTGCCTGTAACAGACTGTTTCTGTTCTAAAATCCCGAATTTTCCTCAACTGAGCGGTAACAACAATCGATGCACCGGCCCTCGCTGTGTTCACTCTGAGTAAGGGGTGTGTACGTGTGCGCTACGCATAGTTTTTCCACCCTCTTTCTTTATGCGTAATTATCATCACCTACTCGGGGAACGCTTAACGCCAGTCCCCCGTTCTTCAACTGTTGGCAGTGTGATTTACACTTTCTTCCCCTGAGCCAACAGATCCGAGACCTTGGGTGGGAGTACTAGTTGACTCCTGTCGTTGCGCCGATGAAAGTCCACAAGTGCAATCGCCGTTTTCTCCGGCAAGTCCTCATGAATGAAATGTCCCGCTTCGGGAAACACTTGCAAGGCGTATTTACCTGTAGGACACAATTCAGAGTTAGTCTAATCACAAAGAACTCTTGAGAAAGTAGCCCCGTGATAG
Source organism: Neurospora hispaniola (assembly GCF_033458365.1). Lineage (NCBI taxonomy): Eukaryota > Fungi > Ascomycota > Sordariomycetes > Sordariales > Sordariaceae > Neurospora > Neurospora hispaniola. The sequence continues at coordinate 2,302,196 of NW_026944407.1, read as the reverse complement.
ATCACCACCAAAGCCAGAACGAAAACGAGAAACATACCTTGCATCTGCCCAATAGTCAACTCCGTATCCAACCGATCCGTTCCCGCAAGCAACAACATCTTGCCCCCCCTGGCCTCCAAAAACTTCTTGCTCAGCCCCACAAACCAATCTTCCCAAAACGGCTGCGTCGCCGCCAAATCCGTCTTCCACCGCCACGGCTTTGCCGTCCCCTCCGTCCCCGCCGCCCCCCTTGGCAATTGTTGCAGCTCCGGCCTCTGCAGCTCCTCCACGGGCGCCAAAAGCCCGGGCACGCTTGTTCTGGCTGACGTCGAGTTCCGGATCGTCCGCGATCGCACGTGCCAGTCGATGCCGTCCTTCAGAGTGGCAAACCCCTGCGGCCGTGTGGAGAGATAGGTTTGCATGCTTTGTAAGGCGTCCATGGCGCAACCTTCGACTACGTCTAGCACGGCGTAGCCGAGGAGGGAAGGGCCGAGACGGTAGGATTTGGCGAGCTCGGTGACGACGGCGCCGCCGAGGGAGTGACCTACAAGGATGATGGGTGGGAGTTCGGGCCAGTGCATGGCGGTACGGGTGAGTTGGATGACGGTGAAGAGGTCGGTGGCAAGGGTGGAGAGGCTGAGGTCTAGCGGCGGTGGTGCTTGTCCTGTGGTCTCGTCTCCTTCACCTGGAACTGAAGCAGCGGCAGTAACCGTGGTTGAGCCATGGCCGCGGGCGTCAAGGGAGAGGATGCCGGCGTTGGGTAGACGTTTGCGGATCTCGGAGCTGAGAACGGCGAAGGAGAGGCCGGAGGAACCGGCGCCGTGGTGCGTGACGAAGAGCGGACCTTTGCCGACTGGCGAGGTGAGGTAGGCGTGGTAGGTTATTGATGCGTGCTTGTTCTTGTTGCTGGTGCGGCTTCCACTGCCGGGTCCAGCTTCCTCCTTGAGAAAGAGTTCTCGTTCAAAGTAAGTTGTCCAGGGTATAGGATCCATGGATCGACTGGCAAATCTACAACAGAGGTGATTTTAGCCCTGGAATGGATAATCATAAGTGTTAACTGGCAAAAATGAAGCCCGACATACCCCTGTGGTCGCGCAAACAGAGCTCTCCCTGGAGACGGAATCACAGTTCCTGTAGATGAAACAGAAGACGCTGATGAGGAGTCGTCGTCAAAGGGAAATCCGCCTGGACTGGGCCCCGCCATTTCTTTGTCTTCGTCCGCCTCGTTGAACTCGGGCATCGTAGTTGGGGTCGGTATCTCTGCTGGCGGCTGCCCCAGCGCCTGGCTGCCGAGCCTCGCCTTTGCCCACTGCTTTTGAAGCTCACTCATGGTGTGAGCTGTAGAGGCTTCCGTCATAGGATGTTTGGATGGATTCCCCTCATTCGCACCCTGCTTTCCCCCTTGGTAATACAGCAGTAAGCTGCTAATATCTGTGACGTATAATGTATGTCCTTAATCTGTCCTCTCCTCTGCTAGATCGCTGAGACGTGTTGTTCGAGTAAGCTTCTGTTCAATTGTCGCCAGTCGATATCGAAACCCGTAAGCAACCAGGATGGGGGCAGTCAAATGTTCGCCGTAGAAGTCACCCAAACGGACAAGTCACCCGTTGATGAGTGTGAAAGAATAAGGAAGGGTGTCGAACATCCGGGCCAGTAGAAGAACAAAATATATTTCGGCGAATTATCATTGAACACAGGTTGAAGGTGGCCTTTTGAGGTTGAGGTTTTGGGTTCGGTGATGTTGCTGGAGCGTGGAGCCCCGATGGAGGGTGAGGTCATTAGTGGCTGTCCAGACCATGCCCCTGTTTGCACTGTCTGATACTTGCGGGACACTGCGATACAGCAAAGAAGTCCTACACTACCAAGTATAGGAAGGTACACTACTACTAAATGCAGATACACAGTATTGCAGAGACCGTGCAAACAGTGCTCGCAGCACACCCATCACTCACCACACTACCTCTACACTTGAACATGAATAGGTAGGCACTGCATAGGACAAGCAAACTGTAATCATATTCATTGGGACATATGATGGGACAGAATCTGGAGAAAAAGAGACCTCCAACCCGTTTCTATGCGCCAATGGAAAGTTGTTTTGAGCGAAGAGGTTTGGGAGCTGTCCTCACGGTTACTAAGCGTCCGCTCCGGATGGTTACAAATCTGTTGGTTTCTGCACGAACAATCGTTACTTTGTCTATTTCACCGTTTTTACACGTTGACAACAACGGTTTCGTTATGCTTTAACAGCCGCCATCAGACAGAAGTAAAGAGGCTGAACAACCTATGTTGTTTGCACGGTGTGCCGCCGCCGCTCCTTCGTTGCTGAACTGTGCAGTGCCTTTTGGTCTTTCCCATGCCCAACCCATTTTCATATCTTGCTCCGATGCATCCTTCACTCATTCACAGCTTCGAATCCGGGTTATCCAGATACCACGTCGTATCCCCCTTCTCCTTGGTCGAGAACCCATTCCCGAGGTAGTAGAACCGGTTTTTCTTCGGCGCGTCGTAGATATAATCCCAGTCTTCTCCCCGGAAGTTCTCCAACATGTGGAAGAAATGCATACGGCTTCCCGGATGCAACGCCGTGACCGGTCCGTCCTCCTGACCATTCTTGAACCACGACCGTCCCTGGGCGCTCCACGTTGTGCGGGGCATGAAAGCCGAGATATGCTCGAAATAGTCATCGATCGCATCCTGAGAAGGGCAGATGGTCTTGATGCACTCCGTCTGACATTTCTTAATGATTCGGGTGATGTACTTGGCGATGTGCTCGGTTAGCGTGAAGACACTACCGTGACCAATGGGGGCGTTAGGTCCTAGAAAGACTGGCACGTTACAGGTCAGCATAATCAATTTGATGCTAAAGAGGTGGACGAGTCGGGCCTACCAAAGTAATTGGGCATGTTGGCAATGGCGCAAGACATATAAGACTTGGGAACCTCATCTCTGAAATCTTTTTGCAGATTTCCCTTGCGCCCGACGATGGGAAACCGCGGGCAAAAAGATGTATTGAAGCCGGTGGCGCAAACGATTGCGTCGACCTTGATCACTTCGCCAGATTCCAGTTGAATACCCTCTGGAACAAAGCGTCTGATCCCTCCTCTTCTAACCTCGACATTCTCCTTGGTGAGCGCCTGGAGATAGTCTTGACCAGGGGTTAATCGCCTCGTTCCTAGCGGAAAGTCGGGAATCAATGCTTCACAAAGCTCCTTGTTCCCTCTAAGCATCAACTTCATGTATTGCTCCGCCTTTTGTTGAGCAAAGGTTTGTAGTGGGCTTCCTGCTAGAACCTATTTCAACGGTTATGTTAGCGACGATCCTGAATCTGATGGACAGCGAGCGCAGGAGAAAAAAATCACCATCGGGAAAGCATTATTGACTTCCTTTTCCACAGTCTTTACGAAACGGCCATAGAACTCGGGGTCGGACTTGAACCTCTCTATCGTCTCCTGCGAGAAATTTTCTTGGGCATCGATCCCAATCTCGCCGAGTATCTCCAGGAGTTCCTTATTCTGGCCCATCATCTTCCATGCCATTATCCGTGGCGGGAGGACCCAAGTGGGCGTTCTAAAGAGATGGTACAGCTTCTCTGCCTCTGTCATACCGTTAGCTGAGCATTCTTAGTAAAGTAGCAGAGGAAATGCTCACTCTTCTGCAGTTCCGGCACAACTTGGATTCCCGTCGAACCATTGCCGATGACAGCAACTACTTTTCCAGCGGCGTCAAAGTCCTTTGGCCAGTTGGCGGTATGTATCAAGTCTCCGTCGAAGGCCGTAAGGCCCTCAACATCGGGCCATTTCCAGTTGCTATAGAGAGAACCGTCAGTTATCTGACATTGCAATACATGCCATGGGCATTTGGGAGTGTCACTCACTTCAGGATACCTGTTCCATCCAACAGAAAATCGGCATAGTCATTGATGTGCTCGCCCGTCGTCAAATCTTGTACCATCAGGTCCCAGCGTGCTTTCTCTTCGTCCCACTGCGCGAATTCCACACGGTGGGAGGTCTTGATCGAGTCCCGCATATGCTCCTCGTCGCATACTTGGCGAAGGTAACCACCAATCTCGTCGGCTGAGGCATGGAAGTTGGACCAGTCATGCTTTGGCTTCCACGCGAACTGGTAGTTGTGACTTGGGATATCACATCGGCAGCCAGGATATCGGTTTTCGAACCAGGTCCCACCCACATCCTGGTTCTTTTCGTAGATGACGAAGTCGTAGTCCGTAAGATTTAAGCGAAGGGTACGGATCATGTTCAACCCGCTTGCACCGGCACCGATGCCGACGATCCGGAGATGCTTAGTCGTGCCAAGAGGCTCTTCTCGAATTGTGTAACTCTTTTCGAGGGAGCCATTGTGCGAGAAGGTTGAGGTTGGCAGATCGTGGGTACGGATGGGCAATTCAGGCCCAGATGTGTTGATGACCATTTTGAAGAGTGAGGAAGTGGATGTGCCTGATGTGGTCCAGCAATATCAGGGCGTCCTGAATAATTAGAGACAAGAAGATGTGAAGTACACAAATGAGGTTGAGAACAAGCCGGGTATTTGTAGGAGGGAGTGAAGACGTCCACCCTTGGAGAAGTTGGAGATTCAAGGCGTCGATAAATATGCTTTATCTAACATGGATCGGATGGCAAACTGTAGCGGCCAATAATGGCGACTTGGATGGGATCCACGAGTGCCAATGCAAAACCTCAAGATCGGTTGTTGAAGGAGACTGCGACCCGGTTTGAATGCTTTTAATGACCACTGACAACCCGCAGGAAGTTAGGATGGTAACAATGGAGGCGCCTGCTGGAAAGCTGACGAAGCCCGTCCTGGCTTTCATTCATATGCGATCCCTTGTCTTTCCGATATTGGATCAGGAGGTAAGAATCAACTCTCCATCTTGTTTGTCCTGCCTGCTACGCGGGCAGTTGGCTGGTTTACGAAGCTCCACGAGTGGGCAACATGCTTCAACCAGAACCCATCTGACCAAACATGGTTCGGCCGTCAAGCCGCAAAAGCCATCCCGTCCGGAACATGCCTCCTCATTGAGCCAACATCTCAAGCCGGGGGCCATAGATTAAGCAACGCACATATGCCATCGGAACCATTGCACACAGAAGGGCCACACAGTGAAGGTTGGAGGGATGGGCAGAGAACGGCAAATATAGTTTGGGGGTTGACCAAGGCCAAGGCAGCCCAATGGAAGAGCAGTTTGTAAAGTGTGAAAAGCAATGTATCATGTAGGATCCTTCTGGCCAAGTGCTGATGGCGGCGGAGGTGGAGGAGAGCGAGGACTGGAGTAGGAAGGTGCAGTAAGTATGGTTTGGTGTACGGATCATGCGCGGTTATATATGTCGTATATGGTCCAACCACAGCGGCGGGTTCTCGTCATTTCAACAATGTCGTCGGGGCGCGGCGAATGGGGATCGTCGCCTGAATGGTACCTAGAGTCCCCGAACGTCGAACGTGGGAGTGCGAGGGGTTGAGCCGCCTTGGTTGACAGCAGTATCTTATCATCTCAATTGTTGCAAGCGATGTTTTGCCGTGCAGGCCAACGATGTCAGGAGGGCAATCCGAGATGAATGGTCAATGATCAAGTCCTTGGTTTAAAACGGCGAACCTATCATGTCCGGACAGGTCCACTTCCCCCGGAAAGTGCTTGGGCTGTCCAGTCCAGTGTGAGTGAGGGACCCTCCCCTCGGGCCCCTGGATAATGGTGGGGCAGCCGATCCCAGCTGTCCACGGCCCGATACAGTGTCTCCGGGCGATAAGAGGGCTCTCATACTCAACCCTTGATCGCAACCCTAAAAGACGACGACAAGATAAACATGGATTGTTTGGCAGTGGTGACTTCAACAGGCTCCTTCATATCGAAATTGACGCTCTAGACTTACAGAAAGCCTCGGTTTCGGTAGTGTACTTCACTCTGACGAGAGAAGAAGCAAGTGCAAAATACCGGGGGTTTTGTTGGTACGGTATACGACCAAGTCCACGCAAACATGGCATCTGGATTTTCTTTCGGTTTCGCGGGAGACGACATCGAGGACGACGGGCATCCAACCTCTCAGGTCAACAGCATAGCCCCTCCGACACCGCCAGCGGCGACAAGTGCCAGTGCTTTCCCCGTTCAGGGAAAGCCACTGCTGCCACCAACCCACCATGATATCGATCACATGCTATCGAGGTTGCCCTCCAAGATCGCCTACAGCCTACTAGACGTCGAGCTAGAAGAGGGCAAGGCCATTCAGATCCCGCGTCGAGAGTTGTGGGATGTTCGGGTGCAGCTCATGGCTGAGGACGATGGCTCAAATATCTCCGAGACGGAACCCGGCCTGGGGGAACACGATGTCAAGACGGGTATCTACGAGGGTGGCTTCAAGAGCTGGGAAAGCAGCGTCGACTTGGTCAAGGTGCTCGCCTCCGAAAACGCTCCCACGATCCTCAATCGCGATCCTTGTGTGCTTATGGAGGTACGCGTCCTCTCTTCTTCTTGGCTTCTTACTCCTGTTCCGCTTTCTTCCCGATTCTTTGTTGTTGCTGACAGATCGCTTTTCAGCTGGGCTGCGGTACTGCCCTGCCGTCCCTCGCGCTCTTTCAGTGGGCAATGAACGAGAGAAAGTCTGGCGAGAAGCAGCCGCTCACGCTCGTACTGGCTGACTATAACCCATCAGTTCTCTATCTGGTCACCCTGCCCAACTTTATCCTCGCTTGGGCGCTCTCTCAGCGAGAGAGCACTTCTGCTCTAGCGGACGCCTTTGCGCTAGAGGACGAAGTCGAACTGCTTCCCGGAGTAGTCGAAGCCTTCAAAGAGTTCCTGACCTCCAATCAAATTACGCTTTCTTTCCTGTCGGGTGGATGGTCCCCCGAGTTTGTCGACCTTCTTTACAACTCTGGTATTCCCTCAAACCCTACAGGAAATGTCCAGACACTGGTCATTGGCGCAGAGACCATCTACTCGCCTTTCGCCCTCGAGAGCTTTGCGGCCACGCTGCTTTTGATCCTGGAGCGAGAGCGCAACGAGCGTCCAAGTGGCCATGCTTCCTCCATTGTGGGCGCAAAGAAGATGTACTTTGGCGTCGGAGGTTCGTTAGACGACTTTGTCTTACGGATGAGAGGTCTCGGTGCTTCGGTTGAACCTCTGCGCGAGGAGGCTGAGGGCGTCCGGCGCGGAGTTGTCCGGTGTTATCTCTCCTGAGGGTCGGTTTAGGATAAAGCCATCTGGTTGAAGATTCCCGTCACGCATTATCCCCACACAGTCAAGCGCATCGATGCCTTGTTCTGATAGGGCTCCAACAGTTCTGCATGTCCCAACAATCAACTGACTCCTCCATGCAGCACAACGCTGGGTTTCATCGACTCAAGTTCCACGAGTACGGATGTACGGTCTCCTAGTTATGTTTCGGTCCACCCACGTACCTGTCAAACATGCGGCGACATGGGCAACCCCGTCTGTAAGCGGTGTGACGCTATCACAGTTACTCGGGCCTCGATTGGTGAAACAAAGCCATGCCCACGAGACTTTATCTGGCTGTTTACGACATCTGTGCGAACAAGTTGGAAGTAAAGCGAATGGCGACCAGATGTGCCGGAATTCCGCATGAGTGGGTGTAACGTCGGTCATCATTGGAGCCATCGGAGCCTTGATGACAATCGTAAACGATGTCCAATGGTCTCTTATCATGCCATTCGTCATTGCTGCACCCAAAAGAGATCGGAGCTCATGAGGCTGACTGTAGTCAAGCTCCGTTAGCCGCTTCGACGACATAGTCGGTCTTGATATCACAATGGAATCGTTTCCCACCAAGTCCCCACCTTTCGCTACAGCCCGTTTACGCCCGTTGACAACAGCGATCTATGACGGAAGAAGATGAGTCGCTTCAAAGGCATACGGGAAGTGTATACCACTGGCTGGTTAGGCATGTCATGCTCGCAGTCCAGTCTGTCTATTTCCCTTGATGGAAACCGCCTCCCGATGCCTTTGGACCCAAAGTCTGCGAGTGCTATGCGGCGGATGCATCATTTACAAGATGTGGCAGTGCCGCCAAGACTATCAGACATTCGGCCCAACAATCGGAGTTTCTCATCATCAGTGCAGACGCCCATCGAGCTCTGACCGAAGACCAATCTTTGTGGAAACAAAGGGGCTGAACACCCGGGCTGCCGGATATGTGAGTGGCCAATCCATAAGCAATCAAGCTCGAGTGACACAAGAAGCCACCCATTGCTCGCCCAATCATGCACTTGGGCCTATGATGGCGGTTGTTTGCGACCTTATGCACAGTTTTCTCTTTACCAGACATCACGGTAGGGCTATGCGCGCGCCCCTCCATGATCACCTGGAATGGGATTCCAATGAAGCGCTTAAGTGTTGCCGATTACCCAGACCTTTTCGTAATAACGTTTCCACCAAGTAAACGTCAGTTCGTCATTTCGAGTTGTCAATCCTGGTTGCATGCCCGGGTTGTAATGTGACTACTTCAGTCGTGTGAACCGAGACACACGCCATCAGTACACCAGCTCTTACGGGTCAGTCCGCTAATGAGGGGTCTCACCTGCAGTTACCTCTAGGAACAAAGGACGACCGCTGAAGAAAACAATGTCGACGCCATTCAACATTCCCTTCCATTCCTCTCAGTCCGTCCCGCTATGCCTGGCTCCATAGTGCTATCCTACCTCGATAGGTATTTCAACACAGTGGATGACTGCAGTGGCCCAAGCAGTTGGACTGGCCGCTGCAGGCCAAGCATTGTCCGAACGAAATGCTGCACAGTCAGAACTCGGAACCGTGCATCTCCAATTCTTGGCCAACCCCGAAAAGTATACCAACCAATAGAAGCCCCTGATGTCTGTGAAATTAAGACGAGAACCCCACATGTTGGCGCAGGAACGCGATGCTGCATGATCGCAACCAGCATTGACGCGGCTTCATTATTCGATCTCGCAGAGTCATTAATACACCAAAACCCCAGGAAGAGTCTTTTACCATGTCGCTTTTGGTTTTTACGACGAACACAAAAAGGGTGTTCCTTGTGCTGACACGAGGTCGGTCGCTGTTTCCATGACAACACAAGGTGGCAGTGCTGATCACTAGACTAATGGTTGCACTTTGCGATCCAACAAGCATACACTACAACTGTTGGCGGGGCAAAGGGACCACCTTCGAGATCATCATGGGCTCCGAGCTTTGGGTATTTCCATGCGATGTTGTCAAGCACAAAATTCATGGCATCCAAACCGTAAACGAAGCGCGCCACGCCGAGGTCTGAACTGGAACATGTCTCTGCCCCTTGACCTCATCGCATTCCAGGCTCGGGGAAGAGGAGGTGTGATGATGTGCCTGGCGGGAGATCTACGGGGTTGATGGGTTTTACTGTGTACACTACAGTATGTATGGGATCTTTGTGCTCCCAGGAGACTGTACTGTGTCATTGCTTGCATGCAATAATATCTTGACAGGTAACTTGAACTCTTCAAGAGTCATCTCCGAGCAAATGTTTTGATCAGAAGACGCCGTGGAGATGGAGGCGAAACCAAAGGCCTTTCCATCGGATTTGGGCAAGAACTAACCTGCAATTCAGCACGCCGTTCATGGAAAGCAACCCTACTTGGACGAGTTGCAAGAGGTGAGAACCGAGAAAGGGTGCCTGGAGCGTCCCATCAAATACCCCTGCTAACCAGGCCTTTTAATTGGTGCGCGCATTTGTGCAGAGTTGCAGCTTCACGACGATTTGGGATTTCCCTTGCGAGCGACTGAGGTTGCTTCGAGGGTGCCTGCCACTTTGGGGTTAAAACTGAATTGTGCCATTCTTACCCTTCCAGGCACCTTTGACCCGCCGTCCTCCCTGCCCGTTGCTGGGCTTGCCACTTGTACTCTGCCTCGTTCCCTTTTTTTCCAGACTTTTCGAAGCGTCAACCTACACTACACCGTCCCTCTCGACTCCTGACCCGACCCTCTCAAACCAGTACAATCGCTACCTATATCGTCCACCTAATTTGATTCCTGTCCTTTCGACGCTCACTACCCCGCCATTCACAATCGAAAGCTCGTCACCACACTCACAACTACACTCAGAGTATTCTAGTAATCTCCATCGGGTACGTAGGCGAACATCCCCATACCCAACCCCCAGACTAGCGACCCGGTCGCCGATCCACACGATCCATCGTCCACCGCTCCACCGATTTCCGCGCGCCCGCGCCTGCTCCAGGATGTCGGTGGTCCTCAGATGAAGAACGAAAAGCGGAAGAGACCCGGAGTGAGATTCCGATGTGATCCGCTTCCACTTGGGAGGCTGGGGGCCGCTGTCACAAGTTTATATCATGAGCACCCCGACTGACCGCGTCTTTTTCTTTCGCTTTAGTTGCTCGTCATTTCTCTTCTGTCAACAGTCTCGTACTACTCGATACGGCCGTAACCTTTCGTCAACGTCGCCAAAATGAAGTTCTCTCTCGCTGCCGTTAGCGCCTTCGTGGCTTACGCTCTCGCTAAGCCCGCCATCACCAACACTGACTTCAACATCCAAGAGGGCGTCGATTATACCCTTAAGTGGAAGGATGCCACTGCTCCCATCACCATCACCTTGATGACTGGCCCTGATGCGGATCATATGACTCCCTTCAAGACTATTGCTTGTAAGTTTTGAACCTGATAGCATCTCTCGAAGGAGCCGCAAGTTGCTTGCTGACAAATTAAAAGCCGGCGTCACCGGTGACTCGTACACCTGGACTCCTGAGGATGTTCCTTCCGGCACTTATGCCTTCAAGATCGCCGATGGTGACTCCAAGGCGGACGAGAACTACAGTGTCCGCTTTCCCTATGTTGGCAGTGCCGCGGCCACTACCGGCGCTTCGAGCACCCTGAGCACTGTCACCAAGACCAGTACCTCGACCATGGTCTCCTCCACTGTTGAGTCGAGCACCATTGTATCAAGCTCCGCTGCCTCCAGCACTGATGCTAGCAGCACCGTCACCTCTGTCGGTAAGTTGCATGTCGTGACACGATCAACTTGATCATAAATTTTGCAACATGTACTCATACCAACATTTATTATTAGCTTCTTCCGCTGCCACCACCACCACCACCACCACCAGCAGCACCCATGCCGCTAGTTCTACCGCTTCTGCCCCTACCAACAGCCCCCCCAACACCAACAATGCTGAGCGTTTCGCTTCTCCTCTAGCGCTCATCCTCGGAACCGTTGCTGCCCTCGTCTTCTTTAACTAGAAAGCCTACAATCATGTAAACGAAGGGAACCACAACACTTTTTAATGTGGTTCCCGTACACAATTCCTTCTTTCTTGACGGAGCAACATGTTTATAACTGAGCTTCAACGCCTCAGCTGCTCCAAACGACTGAATACCCTCCAAAGTTCGCTTTTGGAAATTTGGAGATAATCATATTCTTGGAGTTGGCTTGGCAGTTTACTGACGGAAAATCTGGGCGCTTTGTGATGGCTTAATGAAAGGATGGATACGAGCGGGTGGATAGCTATTGCGGCAAAAGTGTGGCTATGGACTATAATACCCCCGACGACGGATGATGAAGTTGCTTAATGCATAATTTCTTTTACTAGGCTTATCATTGATGAGTCTTACCACCTCTTGTGGATGAATCCCACGGGTTGGGCTCTGGGCGACCAACCCACGGCGTAAGCAATTGAAGTCGCCAGTTTTTTCGAACATAACCATCAATATCCCTTTACGTACCTGCCTGGTGTCATCGTTGTTTTTGTGACCGCACCATTTGGTGCTCGGTCACATTCATATTCCCCAGCTTCAACTTTACGTACATCATCATCCACAACGACCCACATTACCCCGGATTTCTCCAGGGGATTCACCAGATCACTTGGGAGTTGTGGTGCGGTTGAGTGGAACACCCAAGATGCAGGGAGATGATGCAGGGACCTGTCCCCACAAGATCAAATGCCGGCATTGAAGACGTCACAGAGACGGGGTTCTGGGAGTTTGTTTGGATGTTTGACATGTCGATGAGCTAGGATCCAGGGCCCCAAGTGGCAGCCAGGCAGAAATGGACATGATACAAAACTCTCAACTGCCAACGGCTACCTGCATGCGTGCGTAACGCAGGGTGGTAGTGCCAAGGACTGTGTTGCCGTGAACCATGAGGCGTGGTTCATGTTGTCGGCCCTATCGCTTCTTACCTTGCTATCTTCTTGCTTCCTAATCATGTCGGAGAAAGTATATAGGGCAGAAAGAAAGGAAAGGGAAGGGAAGGCGTACGTACGCAAACATTGGTTAGTTCATTCCTCGGTGTCGTGCTGCGAGACCTGTGACTTTCTGCCAGTGATCCTGTGGGCTGCCTCTACATGCCCTGGCACCGCCATTATGCCGTGGGGGCCCGTGAGCTGAGTGTTATGCTGCTTTGACTATTGATTGTTGGGTCTTCCATTCTTCTTCTGCCGATGTTAGATCGGGTCGAGATGGGTCTCTAGAACACAGAATTAACGATGAGCTCGGTACAGGACCCGGGTGTGGTGATGATTTGTTGCGTTTTTTTTTTTTTTTTTTTTTTTTTCATGGAAGGGAGGAAGGCAACGCGGAAGCCACAGGAAAGCGGGTTGAAGAACATAACATAGGCCTGGGGCGGTCGGGAGAAGTGTCAGAGAAATCTCCATTCCAGCCTTGCGGGGCTGACATGGGATAGAACGGGAGCGGTCTTTCAGGGGAGAGTTCGATCAGGTTTGTGGGTTTTAAGGGTTAGGATGATGATGAGGCGGGGTGGTGAGGCACTTGATAACGTTGGTTAAGGGTGAGCAGCGTCGCCGACGAGGTAGGATTCACAACATCGAGTCAATATATAATTTCTTTCAATATCTCGACATCCGACAACATGGATGCTTTCTTCGATCCAGGGCCATACTTTTGCGCTTCTGTGTGTTGATACCAGTTATGTCTCTGAGACAATAGCCGTCGATGGAAGAGCCATTTGAACGCCGCTGATAATGCTCCATAAAGATATGTTCTGCGTTGTTGAGGATATGATATGCAAAAAAAACGTGTGATATGTAATATGAAGATCCCTAAATTGGTCGTTGCGGTTTCAGAATACAATGCGCTCTCCATCCCGGATGCTGCCAATAAAAAAGATATTTGTTTATCCCCTTTCTATGTCGCTTTGCGCAAAGGATTTCTGATGTTGTCCTGTATTCCCTAAACATCCTTCCATTCTAGAGGCGTGGCTTCGGCGTCGCCATGTCCGCCGGTTCCTCAGAAACAAGTACGACGACCACACAGATATCGTCCTCCTTGCCGCCGTGCCACGCGTCCTGGGGGTAGTACTTCTTGACCTCCTTGGCGAACGGGCCGTCCAACTTCGCGTTCATGCTCGCCGATTTGGCGGCGCTGACAATATGCGTGGCAATGAAGCTCTGCAGCGTGAAAATGGGCTTGTCGTCGCTGTCGAGCTTGGTGAAGGGAGTCAGGTCCTCGGCGACCTGGACCCCAGCGTCGGTGCCCTTCCAAGCGCCGAGCTTCTGCATTGTGCTGCTGACCAGACGGAGAATGTCCTGGTTGAACAGGTTGTCCCAAAGACCATCACTTCCAAAGACGACAACGTCTCCATGCTTCAGCTTGTGGCGGGTCACATCGGCGTCGCGGGGCTGATCGATAAGCAGTCCCCCGCCAAAGGTCGCAGCGCGGAGCAACATACTAGGCGGAACCACGCTGAGCTGAAAAGGGGTGTTAAATGCGTGTGTCTGGGGTTCACTGGCGGTGTGCACCCCGTTGAGCCTGAGTATTACGAAGCCGCTGTCGCCAAGGTTCGCAACCTCCATCGTGCCGCTCTCATCCAACATGCCAACCACAGCCGTGCTGCCACCAGCCTTGATAGTCGGGTCATGGCAAACAGCCTCGTATCCCTTTTGCATCAGCGAGCGTGCCGTTAGCGGAGCATCATCACTGATGTTCTCTTCACCACCAGCAGGCGCCGCTGGTCCGTTAGCCGCCGCTGATGCAATCTTGGTGGGCTGCCTGTCGTTCTCGTATGCGGCAGCCGCCATATAGTCACAGAAGGCATGCGAAAAGTCCGCAGGGTCGACACCGCTGTCCATCCAGCCGCCCACACCGTCGGCTACGCCCAGCGCAACCTCGCCAGGCCTGTTCCCTACACGGCTAACGAAGAAGGCATCCTGGCCGGACTCTGGGCGCGCCGACTTTGCCTTCTTGCCGGGCTTCGACACTCGGTGGTAGGGGTTGAAGTGGAAGACGTGGGTGGACGGGTTGAAGGGGAGGCCCTTGCCAACGTACGAGGCGGCGATGTTGTAGACGAACTTGGTACCGGATCCGGAGGCAGGCTGCTCGGCGGCCGTCGAGTATGGAGCTTGTGTCATGAGCTGGTGGACAATCCGTCGTCCCACTCTCGGAGGTAATGTGCTCAGATATCGCATGCCGTCGACGGCGGGTCGGTTATAGTTATTGATATGGCTGAAGCGGTACGACGCGCTGCTGGAGGTAGGGCTGATGATCAGGGTCGAGGACCTCGCCAGCCGCAGGCGGGCTGTATGACATGGGGCCGACAGCATGCGGAGAGCGCTAAGGGACGCCATTGCTTGGTCGGACGGTCAATTGCCCAGGCTGCGGAGGGGGTTGGGGGTGGTGGAAACTCTTTCAATCGGCCAGGGGGAACAGGCGATGGAAAGACGTGATTGGTATGCCCCTGGTGGTTGTCAATGAAGGAGATCGTGGATCAATAGTAGATAACGCTGTAGGTTTGGTTCCATGCGAAGCCCCCGTGGGCCCGCTGTGTCGAGAGAGAGGTTAGAGAAAGGAGAGGTGTCTGTAAATCATGATAGTGTCTGCGGGCAATCAACACACCACAGGAATCGCCGGCAAAAGCAAGCGGGAAGACTGCAGTGACGACGGGAACGCACCGTCAATCCGATGCGCGAAGTGGACCTGGCCAGACATTGCGGTTACACAGTAGCGATGTGGTACAGGAAGAGGGTTGGGGTTAACAGTGCTGGAAAATGGAGGTATCAGCGCGCTAGCGGCTCGCTATAAGCCTATTTACTTGGAGCAACTTCTTACCAAGCTGGACGTGCCGTGGCTCCCGTCCCGCGCAATCACGGCACCGCGCTGTAGAATGGAAGTTGGGACATCTCCATTCGAATGGGTGAAACGCTCTGACACATGTGAACAGGTCCGGCAGTAGCAACAAATCCAGGGATGTTTGGCGTATGTAGTGTAATGGTTAGTACCAAGCTCCATACAGATATAACATTCATCCACTCTGTCATGTTCACAAATAGCGTGGCGGACGAGCCGGTGGTTCTGGAAAATCAGATAGAATGAGCGACAATCAGGGATGGGATATGCTGTTCACAGCTATACACTGTCCGGATAGCACGGCTAGTGGGCATTCCCCACGGTCGGAAGTCGGGACGCTGAAGAATAAGTGGGCGCTGATTGGCTGATGTATACCGAGGTGTTCCGGGAAACACAAGGCGGTTGAAAGAAAGTCATGACGGCCCGGGGGGTCCAGCCAAACCCGCCCGGATGCGCCACTCACAGTAGAAGGCATCTCCGTCCACCTCACTGCTACATCTCTCACTCGCTCCGCCTGTGAACCCGGTTCCGGTTATTTCAAACGTAGTCTGGCATTCACCTCATCCGCCAAGCGGCTTCCCTTGCTTGCTTTTCCGCATCCTCGTCTCGTCTCTGTCTCGTCCCTCAGTATCGCACATCGCCATCAAAATGGCCGCTCTCCGCTCTTCGTCCGCCCGTGTCTTCGCCGCCGCCTCCCGGCCGGCCTTCCGCCCCGTCGTCGCCGCCCGCGGCATGGCCAACCTTGCCGACGGTGCTACCCAGAGCCAGCAGGCTTCTTCGGAGCAGAGCCCCAAGCTCAAGACCTTCCAGATCTACCGCTGGAACCCCGACACCCCGACCGAGAAGCCGCGCATGCAGAGCTACACCCTCGACCTCAACAAGACCGGTCCCATGGTGCTTGACGCCCTTGTCCGCATCAAGAATGAGCTCGACCCTACCCTTACCTTCCGCCGCTCGTGCCGTGAGGGTATCTGCGGTTCCTGCGCCATGAACATCAACGGCACCAACACCCTCGCCTGCTTGTGTATGTCCATGTCGCAGCATCCACAGAGATATATGTCTCTCGGGGCGGACGGAATGCTTACTTTTCCAAACCACAGGCCGCATTCCCGCCGACAACAGCGCTGAGATGAAGATCTACCCCCTTCCTCACACCTACGTCGTCAAGGATCTCGTCCCCGATCTTACCCTCTTCTACAAGCAGTACAAGTCCATCAAGCCCTACCTCCAGAGGGACACTCCCTCCCCTGATGTAAGTGGATACGCTGTCACAGAAAGCTGCGCGCACAGATCGATGCTAACATACGTCATCACGTGTAGGGCAAGGAGTATCGCCAGTCCAAGGCCGACCGCAAGAAGCTCGATGGTCTCTACGAGTGCATTCTTTGCGCCTGCTGCTCTACCTCGTGCCCCTCCTACTGGTGGAACTCCGAGGAGTACCTCGGCCCCGCTATCCTCCTCCAGTCTTACCGCTGGCTCGCCGATTCCCGTGACGAGCGCACCGCCGAGCGCAAGGACGCCCTCAACAACTCCATGAGCTTGTACCGCTGCCACACCATTCTTAACTGCACCCGCACCTGCCCCAAGGGTCTCAACCCAGGTCTCGCCATTGCCAACATCAAGAAGGAGCTTGCCTTTTAATTGCGTCAACTACGACAATGCGATTTACTCTGTGCGGATCAGAAAAGCGAATACGTCGAGGAGAGAGAACCGCGCGGATGTGGCGGGAAACTTGCTCTTGACTAGCGAGAATGGTGGCGGGTGGTTCGGGAAGATCCGGGCACGGTACATGTAACGAACCTGTACCCTGTCTTGTGCATGGCTGGAGTTTACTATTGTCACAGTAACAGCAATACGAAATTGGTTTTTCTTTGTCAAATACGCCTTTTTCTATATCCTTTGGGGGGCCTATCCGATAGCCAGAGGAATGCGGCATTGGAAGCACTGGCTAGAGGCTTTATTTTGGATGAGGTATATGTTGAATTAATCAGGCGTCAAAATAGCGAACACATAACTGCTTTTGCAACCCAAAGCTACAAGCAACCCGTTTTGGTGTTCCTCTATCTCTTTTAGATTCACACCTGCGCTAACACTTGACAAAATTTTCAGGTAATAGGGATATTTGGAAGAGAACGACAAGTACTGAATAACGCAATGGATCATTATCTCCATCCCCGCGGTAACCTCTCGCAGCAATTACCGGCACTTCCGGCCTCACTTCCAACTATTTTCAGTATCATCACCGCTTCGGGTTCCGTACGAGGTTCATGATTTCGCCGTATCCGCAATGGTGAAGATGGGTTCATACACAAGATCAACCGGCACAAAGTCCTGAGTGGTGGTAGCCTGGGCTGCTCGTTTCATCTTATCGTCAGCAACTACACACCTCTCACAATATCAACACATTTCGAAATATGACTTACGATACTTCCACCTAACAACCCACCCACCCCTTTCCGCCTTCGAACTCTTAAACGCCACCCACCTGCCCGGCTCCGCATAACTCACAGTATTGGCCGGCTTGCCCTCGATCGGCGCGCCTTGGTTAAGCGTAAAGCTCGTCCACTCGCAGTTGAGGCCATCGCTGTCACCACAGATGACCGCCGGATCCTCCACGCTTGTCAGGTCCATCAATCCCGTGCGGGCATTGCCCACCAAAGCGATGGCTTTGGTCTTTGAGGTGTTAGGCGAGCCGGGGTAAGAAATGCCAGCCCAGTTGTGCAGCTCGACGAGCCCGGTGCCTTTATTGGGTACGGCGTAGAACTTGATGGGATTGTTGTCTGTGTCGGGGAAGACCCCGATGATGGAGCCGGGGGCGCTGAGATAGTGGGCGTCTAGGTCGGGGCCGCCGCTGGGAGGGTGGAGGGGGGTGTTTGTTAGTTGAGGTAAAAGTAAGATTGGGGTCAAGAGATACTTCCAAGGGAAGCGAGGTGTGAGGTGCGAGGTGCGAGGTGTGAATTGTGAACTGTGAAATTTGACGTACCCGGAGATACGAAGGGTGTAAACAGGAGAGGGAGCTGAGGGTTCTACGTATACTGGACTCGCGAGGGTGGTAGAGCTGAGGAGGTTGAAGACCAATGTCTGCCACTTCATTGTGATGGCTCGGTGTTTGTTAAGAGTTCTGACAGACTGAGTTGTTGAATTGTAGGGGGCTGTGGTCAAGGATGAATACTGATGAGGGCGATGTCTATGAACTATATGTGAAGAGAGTTCGAAGGGGGGGATTGAGGTTATATGCAACTGAGTGCCGTGAGTCTCCAGTAGGTATGATGATATGTTTATCCTTATTCTTCTTGCTTATGCGGCTCATAACTTCACGACTTCACGCCGTCACTTCTCCATCTTGGGCACATCATCCCACTCTGGATGTACTTTTACTCAAAATTGCCGACACGTATAGCTTCACCTCTTCCATGTTGATCTTCTCATCTTCCGACGTGATGTGTTGCAGTCGAGTCACCTTGGCCTCGGCGATATTGCCCAAATGGTATCAGTTTAATGATTTAACATTCTGGGCGACATCGCTTTAATTCTGCCGTTACCATTTTCCCTCCCATTCAGATGCAAGTAACACCAAAGAGGCAATGAAGAATTCGGAGGCATTATTGTAGGAGATATCTCTTTCGGTGTATTCTCACGACGATCCGTCAGTACACTCATTGCCCAGCTTCTTGGGCTCTGTATAAGGTAAGTCATGTCCATATGACCCGATCAGATGCGACTCAGGTCCCGATGTCTGAACATCTGGGACTGACGATGCTAGATTTGCACATAGTTATGCCGTTCCTCGTGGTCCGCAGCAACTCCACCTGAAATTTACCGATGTAGGGTTCCGAGAGGAAATACCCAATACACATTAGGTTTGTCTCTTGTTAGAAGTTGAAGTATCTGCAATCAAACGTCACAACACAAGTTGTGACATGGTTTTCCCCGTGGGGTGATCAGAAGGGACAAGTGGCTTCCATCGGTTTTGGAAAAAATTGCGGTTGTATCAACACCGCTGCATTCCACTTAGACCTGGTTATGCGATCGGCAGAAGGCCAAGAACACTCTATAATTCCATCATTGTTCTGTATATAGCATGAGTTCGACAGTTTTCCAAGGATTAATCTCTCAAATTTTCCACCGAAGTAAATAGAAAACAGATAAAGGTTGAGATAAAAGGTTCCATGCTTGCCATACGCTCTTAACTTCTTGGGTATAAATCTTCACTATACAGCGCCTGTTTATCATCTACTATTGTGCCACTTGTCGATACAAATGAAGCACCGCTACATTGCATTGCTCCGCGAAGCGTCTTGCCTTGTCTTCCTCCTGACACAAGGAAACACATGATGAACTATTGTCATTACCCCTCGATATCACACAGCCAAAATCTGTCATTACTGGTCCGACAAGTCTGGCAACACTTCGCCGTCACTGTTCTCTTCTCGTTCCGTGTTATTCCTCTTCCTTTTCTCTCTGGTTGTGTCCCTAGAACTGAACTAGAGGAGAACAAACGGCTCCGACCGAGTGAAAATTCCAGTGTAGTCGAGTGTTATTATCAAGGATCCTCTGTGTCCGTCATAAGATCAGAACTATTCAGGCCTTCAAGTTTGCACCCCGGGAGTCGGCATAGATCCTCATTTATTTCCACGTTGGCTACATGATCCTGCTTGCTTGGTTTTGTGTAACCATATCTACCAACTCAGCCATGCGGAGACACTCCCTCTTTCTCGATTCAGGAAATGTTCATGGATTTAGACACTGGTCGATTTTGTACCTCATTCTTACTGAACCATCTACTGTACCATCTTGGCTGCCGCCATGTTATATAGCCAAAACATTGCGGATGCTGTGTGATTCGTGGGTTATTGAGCGCCGGATAAATCAGCGCAATCTGGATCACCAATATTTAAATCTTGGCTGCACCGTTGTCGATAGAAATAGAACATTCTAAACAGTGCCTCTCCCCTAGATCCTTGAAGCTTGGGTTTAGTTCGCAGACTTAAACTCCAAGTAGACATCAGGTAGATAATGTGGCGCGCGGGTGAGTAGGTAGCAGTATTCCAGAGGAAATCCGAACTTCGCATTGTATCCTGCTCGGTAAACGATAATTATGCGCTCGAACTTCGTATGGGGCCAGAAGCGAACCGAGAACGTGTCCGTAGTTTAGGAGCAACCAGTCTCCGAGAAGAATAGAGTATGACGGGCTGATGCACCTTCTCCTTGTCAAGAAGGGTAATTCGGTGAGATTTCACACACCTCCTCATGTTCCTCACCTAAAGTCCGTGTTTACCGCACCAAACATGCAACTGCCTAAAATCTCCTCATTACTCCTTCTCTTATGAGGAAGACTCAGCAGCGCGGCCCCCACAGCAGAGGAATGCCACTCACCACACATGTTGTGTTTCGACGCTGTCAACCCCTATGGCGTGATATACTCAGGGTGAGTCTTCTGCTTCACCTACAGACTCCCATCCCTTCATCTTTTCGAACTAACACACCCCTCAACCACCTTAGCAGCTGCTACGACAAATGTGAACCTGAAACTCGTCCCCAAGCCCCAACCTGCCCTCCTACTCCTCCTCCTTCGAAACCGCCCATGTCCTACTCCTACTAAACCTCAATTCAAAAAACTGTAACAATGGCCACCATCGCAGTCATCACCAAAGGTACCAACTTTGGGACGAAGGATAACTGCTCGACGAGGACCGTGTGTCTGAACCACGTGGATAGCTGTGGACGGACGGCGTATGGCGGGGGTGTGCCGAATTGTAAGCCCGTGGCCTACGTTTTCGGCTCCCGTTCGTCCTCCGAGGCCTACTACCACCACACGCTCCTGGATGCTAGAGGGGTAAAGACGGTTGGGGCGGTTGAGGCGGTTGAGGCGGCTGTTGCGACAGTTTGACAAGAGGTGTAAGAAGAGAGGGCAAGGCGGCATGAGGTGGAACTGGTATGTGATGGGATTGAGTGTTCTTCACTACCGTGAACGATTCAAACTCGACCAAAGGGTGAAGGAGCCGTGTTGGATGAACTACCAAGTCGCAAGAATATCGTAGAATCTCGCCAAACTCGCAAAACCCTTCCAAGAACAGGCTCGGACTTGAGCGCTACAGTTCTGCCAGCACTATGTGGCAAAAAGAGGGTTTTGGGGATTACCATAGCCTTTTGCCAGTTTGGCGCGTTTCTACGGTACGCTTTCCAACAGAGTTTCGAAGGATTCTGCATGCAACGACGCATGGCTTACAGTTGACATGGTGCAAGTGTCGGAAGCAGGATGTTGTTGAAGATCATGATGGTCGGGTTGAATGCCGGGAACGAAGCTTCAACAAAGCTCGGACCCGTCGGTCTGTACAGTTTGGCAGTGGTTGTCAACTGGCCCTGCGGCATGAGGCAGGCAGGTACCTACTGTAAGCAGTGCCGCTGGGGAGGCGTCTCGGGTAGGAGCACAACGACGACTGAGCACCACTTGTTCACTTTTTTACGCCATCCCTACAGCTGAGGTGTCACGGCAACCTTCGATCGAGCTCTGTACGACCGCCTTTCGTCTCGTCATTTTCTTGTCAAACGTATCGTATCGTATCGTTCTTTTGCTGCATTGCTGTTTGTGCAATCAAGGATCAACTAACTCACCGAATCCTGCCCCCTCTTGTTGGTCTCGAGACATTTCGAAGGACCTAGACAAGACAACACGTAACTTGACCCTCTCTTTTCATCACCTTTTTATCGAGTTGCTGAGAGAGGGGCAGATCGGACCTTTTGGATATCATTCCGGCATGCACCTCGTTGCGTGGTTCTGACAACGAGTTCCGGTTGGGTTGCATCGACGACAGGCCACCCACTCACAAACGCAGACTCAGAAGACAGAAAAACCAACCGACATGGCAATCGATCCCGTTCGGAAACATATAAAACCGCCTTGTTGCTTTATTTGCCTCCACAGTCTGTCCATCCACCAATCCATAGCCCTGGCCCTGCGGATCTCACAGGGCGCATTCCCGGAAGATGAGGTGTAGATGTCTCTGGATTGTGAAGCAGCAGGTTTCAATGGCTCAAGCCGCACTGCAAGTTGTTGGGTTGTCGTTGCCCCCTGTGTCGAGACCCCAGCCTCTGCCATGGAGATTTGATATGTATTCGATGGACCCCAACATCACGTTCTTATCGTGGCTCCTACCCCATCTGTCTATGTATAGGTATCCCCAAGGTATCAATGGCATCACCACCTCCCACTCACCCATGGTTCATATGATCGTCCATATGACAGCCATCGCTGCCGAGTTGCCCAGGTCAGGGTCCCGGGCCGCATTACGATTGAATTGGAGCGTGCCTACGTCCGTACACTCAGTAGAACGGTGCATATGTATCCGTGTCAAATATCACATCCTTATGCTGGTGTATTTTCCGCCCCGAAACTTCCAGGTTGCCAATTTTGTTTGCTAGTGGTCTGGCCGTCTGGGAGGTCTTCATCCAGTAAAGGCAGGGTCTCTTGACTGCCTTCCCTTTGACAAAACGGGAAACACGTTCGGTACTTTACCGGGACGGCGCTGTGTCAGCTGTGCTGTTTGACCGAGCGTGGCTTCTGTGTCGGTGTCTAGCAAAGTTTGACCGGGAGTTTCCTGTCGGCGGCCGGACACTCGCTGGTCCAGACTCGGCCAGGGACTGTAACTCTTTGGTGTACATCACCAGCGTTGTGCTGTGGTGGACTCGGGGATACCTATGCTAGTACGACCTTACGAAAGCATTACCCGACCTTACCTGACCATATACCCCCCCCCCCCCCCCCCCCCCCGTCACCCCGGTAATCCGGACCCCGTGTCCATCGTGGGATCCAGCTGGGGATCTAGCTTGGTATCCATCCGCCGGATATTGATAGTGCCACGCACCGCATCTCCATACGCCGCGCTATCGCTAATCTAACGGGGCTAACCAGCGAACTGGACTTACTTGGGGCCAATCTCCAGTTCCAGATCCCAGACAGCATCCAGACACCAGACCGGCTCTTGCGCCTTTGCACATCTCAAACGACCAGTTTCTTGAAATCCGTCCTCAACCCTTCCTCGACCGAGACAACGTCCACTCGACTCCAACTGGACCCCGATCGCGACCGTTTCCCGTATCCCCCTTCGCCCAACTAACGACCTGCGGAATGGCGCATCCGCTCCTCCTCCAGCGATGACCTCCCGGCCCCCTTTGGGCGTCCAGCAGCGACAGCCCCAACAGAGAAAGTTGAGCGGCCCGGTCCTGTCGCAACAGCGCTCTCTGTCGCAATCCCAGGCGCAGGCCCAGGCGCAGCAGCAACAACAGCAACACCTTCACACACAACAACAACAACCACAACAACAGCAGCAGCAGCAGCAGCAGCAGCAGCAGCAGTATGATGCCTCGAGCTATCTACCGCCGCCGCCGCCGGCTCCCACTCGTAATAACAACCATAACAACTTCACAAACCAAAACAACACTCTCAACAACGCCTTCCCGCCCGAACTCGCCCAGCAAGACCCCACGAGCATAGTTTCTCCCGCAGACCCGTCGGGTTCGTCACCCGCACTTTCCGTGGGTGTTGGTCGCTATGGGACCCAGCGCCGAGGTGGTTCGCGCCTTAGGCTTGAGCTATCGCACAACGATCCTTCCGACGCCTTCTCGTCTCCCACCGTGATCGAATCTCCCGGCCTCGTGGAACCGCATACTCAGTATGGCTCCTTGACGCACCTAATGATGCCTCTAGCCGATGGGCCCGATTTGGGCGACATGAGTCCCCATCATCGACTCTCCATTCCGCCCCAACACCTAGATGCCGACGTTCCGATCCCCTTTCCCCAGCGCCGACCGAAAGCAGTGCCCGATCACTCGCGTCGAGAACAAGCGCCACCGCCGCCGAACCCGGCCCGGAAAGACACGCGTCCGAAACCGTATACCATCGAGTTACCTGCCGCCGCGCCGCGCTATCGTATCCGTGGGAGGAGTGATGGACAAGGGGGCCAGGGGAGGTCAAGTGCGCTTGCAACGGCATCATCGTCCTCCACGACAGGCAGCTCTGCCACCGCAAACTATGGATGTGCCGACTTCTTCCCATGGTCAGGGACGGCCGGCAACCACCCCGAAGATCAGTTTAACGACACGGCCATACGGGTGGGATACTGCGAAAAGCAGTTTGTTACCCCAGAGACACAATCCGCAAAGACGGTTTTGTTTCACGGCTTAAAGCAGCGGAGTGGACTGAACGCGTTATCCATCTTCTTTGCGGGTGTGCTATGGCACAGGAGAAATGCGGGTCAAGTAACTGCGCCATCGACCTTCAAGCCGCCCCCAAGAGTCACGCTCACTGACACCAAAAAAGAAGTCTGGCTCAAAGACCTGGCCAACTCCGCCATTCCTCTTCGGAAACTCAGTCGATCAATCCCCCACGGCGTGCGTAACAAGGTCTTGCTGGATCAGTGTTTGAACAAGAACGTTCCAATAGACCGTGCCGTCTGGCTGGCCAAGTGTGTGGGCACCAACGAGCTACGCACCTTTAGGAGGCTTGGTAAGGGAAACAACGCTTCGGTTTTGGAAGGCGAGCGCAAGTGGCTCAAGGACTGGACCCTCGTCATCGAGAATTTCATTGAGCGTGTCTTTTTCTCGTTCGGCGAGCAAAACTGGAAAGCCAAGGTCAACTACGCGTAAGTGTACCCGTGCCCTCCTGTGAGCGAGACTGGCCAGCTAACAGCACGTAGCATCCAGCTAGCGGCGCACCTATATGCCGAGGGCCTCATGGACCGTGAGCATTATCTTGATTGGACGGTTTCTAGCTTGGAATCGAGCCACCACTCTCAACTGCCCATGTGGATTATTATCGCACAAATTTACTGGAAAGACCTGCTTCGTCTAAGGAAGTATGGCCGAAGACTTGCTACTGCTCTCATTAGTCATTACCATGTGGTACGTAGCCAGAAGGCTTCCAGTTCAAACCGGTCACCGTTTCTGACGCTTTTCTAGATACATGCACACGAAGACAGAGATATTTATGTTCCTCTTCTTTCCAAGCTATCGCACCTTTTAGGAACGCTGATGGTGGCTACACCCGAAAACTTCGTATCGCCTTCTGTGTGGGTGAAGTACCGAGACGCTCTCAAAACATGTCTGCCTCAAGGGGACGAAGCACGCCATAGATCTTTTGCCGGTATCAATTATCGGAACGAACAACTAGTCGCCTCCGCCAACAGGTCGCAACCGGCTGCCCGAATTATCCTTGTGAGGAACCTGGACCAGGTCATCTTGGAGAAGCCGATGCCTGATGAGTTTCCAGCGCAGTGCTGGACTGTCTCCAAGGATAAGGCTGCCCTGGTCAGGGCTCTCCTCGAGTGGTGTACGACACCATACAGGCCAGGGCTCGCAAAAGTTTATGTTGCCCATCGGATATTAATGCATTGGAGTACGCTGCGGTTGGACGTCACTTCAGCTGTGCTGGGCTTCATGGAAGGAGAGGCCCTTGAAGAGATGGAGTGCAAGGACGCGCTCTATCACCTCGTATCCGAGCTAGTTCGCTCGGGGATTTTTCTGGTATCGCAGTACATTCAATGGCTGATCACGCGTGGTGGGCTGACTGATCCGCAACTGGTCATGCCGGACGGTCCCCCGTTTTCTCGACTGCTTGCAGAGCTTCCATCGCATATTTTGGGCAGTTCACAGAAACGATCTAGAGATGCGTTGCTTCGCCGGGCAGGCTTTCGCATCGCAGACGACGCACAAGATGCAGATATGGCCATCAGACACCTCCGGCATGCACTAGGCCTGCCTGCAGGAGTTACTGATGCCGTGTCAATGGCCAGGCCCTTTCCGATTAAGAAAATAGCCCGGCGCATCGAAGACGCCAGCCGAGCGCGCAAGGCAGAAATTGCTTCCTGGCTACGGAACACAGTCTTTGGAGGAGAACTTGAACACAGTTCTCTTAACGCTTTCGGTCAGCATGACCTCTCTACCAGACTTTTCAACTCGATAAGGACAGTATTCGAGGCCGCACAGGAATTTTCAGTATTTGCTGATGTCCTCCGAATGCTGACAAAATGCTCCAATCCTGAAGTACTCGCCTCAATCGCGGATACGATCACTCGGTATACTTTTGTTTTTGCTGCTCTCAGCTGTCTCAAAAACCTGTTTAGCATTCTTCATAGCAGGCTCAGAGAGGTGCAAGAGCAGGGGATAGGAGCGCGGCCGTTACTTGCGTCGCTCGCTTACCTGGCATCCCGGGTCCCTGGAATGGACGAAGTCGCTACGCAGTTGAAGTCCGACTTGGCTGTGAGCGACCGGCACAATCCTGTAGACGCTTGTTCACCTGTTAGTGACAATATGGTTTCTCGTCTTTCAGACCACGATGGCGATCTCCATGAAGAGGTTGAGAAGCTTCTGGCCAACGGTACTAGTCTTGATCGCAACACGATGGATCGGCTTTTCAGTGCGGTGATTCAGCGACTACAGGCATACTGGGCCAAGGGCGATGAACAGCAGAGGGTTTACGGTATTCTCCTGAAGCGTCTGCGAATGTTCAATCCACAGCATTTCGACGAGCTCATGACACAATGGCTTCTTTACGTGCGGGGTCTTGACACGCGGGCAACGATCCTGCACCTATACCCTCTTTTGGTCTCTATAGGTTGTTTGGAAATGCCTGCAATTCTGGCAACAGCTTCGGAGTCACCCAATGCTCCTGGAGCCGGTAATTTTCGACATCCTCCATCAGCTGTCGCCACATCTCAGATTGTTCAGACCACCTTTCGTACTAAGTATATGCAAGAAGTGCTCCAACTCTTCATGGCGCCAGTCTCGTCTGAAAGCTTACTGACGCCAGAGGAGCGCTACCGTTTTGGCATTCTTCAAGAACAGGCCAAGAAGGAGAGCCCGCGAGAACTACTCTGTTTGATCCAACTCGCCTTGGCCGAGTATACTTGTGCTCGTGCTCAAAACGATCTGGAAGAACTACCCCTGGATAAGGAAGCAAATCAGGACCGTCTCCTGGGGCTTTTAAAGCTCCTTGTGTTAAAGGACCCTGTAGGAGTTGCCAAGGCGCTGCAAATCAGAGGACCTGACGCCCAAGTTGACGGCTGGATCGATCGCATGACTACCAAGCTGCTTGTCACTGCCGCTGGCGAGCGCACACGCGTGACGTTCGAGCAAGTTCTCAACCTCACTAACGAATTCACTCTCCCCTTCTGCCATGTTAAGCTACTGTTGAGTCTGTCGTCCAATGACCAGCAGCAAAACGCGGCAGATTCGGGCGAACGAGTTCCTTCGAACGTAGAACTTTTTATGAACGCCATGGAAAAGTCGATGGACGCACAGCGGGTCTCATGGATTGGAATGCTCCCCTCTCTCTCGCCCGACCTTACACATCACCTCAAAAATCAGGCCCAGGCTCGGTTTCTGAACCTTCTGCCTTCGGCCAGAAACCCACCCTCAATGACGCTAGACAGGTCAATGCTCCAGATGCGCCTCCAAAAAGCCGAGAACTTTCTCGCCATTATGGATACTATTATACGCGGAAGCGGTCCAATGGGGTTTCGTCAGCACCAACTGGTTCCGGTCATGGTAGAAAGGTTCACTGACATTCTGGAGCTGTTACAAACTCTGACACCATTCCCTAGCCAAGCAGGTGGTCTTGGAGGGTGGGGAGGCCAAGGTGCCAGTGCTGCCGCCGCCGGCGGTGACAGTCACATTGATCTGAAAAGCGACATTCTGAACCACTGGCTTCCCCTCTTTCTCAATTTCCTCACCCTCCATGCCCAGACCTTTGACACCAGCAAGCCCGGAAACGAAGTTCGCGGCAGAGCTCTCATGGTGTGCGCTGGTCTTATCAGGGAACTCGACCTGATCCACGGGCCCGACTTTGACACTCGTCAATTGGGTGGGCGCATCTTCGATCTGGCTTGCGTGTTAGTTGACAACCTTGCCGAGGATGCGCGGCTACAGTGTATCCAAGCTCTGAAGTCCCCTTCAGATGTGAAGCTTAGGTACATCTTCAGCTATCAGGACAACCCACATGCAAACTTAATGCTCTGTCATAAAGAGAGGCCGACGGCGATGGCCATGGGTACTGCCACTGGCACTGGATCGCCAGCCCCAGGTACCACCCCAACACACACGCCAGGCGTTACTCCTGGGCCACAGAACGCAGGTGGTGCTGGTAGTGCTGTTTCCGGCGCTGGTGGTAGTGGTAATGGTGGAAGTTACTTTAGTCTTCCCGGTCATACGCAACAGGCTCAAGCACAAGGATGGCATGCCGCCCAACAGCAGCAACAGCAACAACAACAACAACAACAACAACAACCACAGCAGCAGCAACAACAACAGTATCAGTTACAGCAACAGCAACAGCAACAGCAACAACAAGGAGGCACAGGCCCCATACCCTCACCAGCCATCAGCATCAATACCAACCTCACCCACCTTAACCTTGGCAACAACAGCAACCCGCCCACACCCTCCCCCATGAACCCAACGCGACCAGCGATGATAATGGTAGCCAACCCCTGGGGAGGTTACTCGTGGGTGCCTACGATGGGCGGACCGCAAGAGCGGCTGACGCCCTTCAACTTCCGGCAGTGGGAAATGCTTAGCGAGCCGACCAGCCAGGTCGGGGAGAATGACACGGCGGTGAACTTGATGCTGTTTGAAAGTCGCAAGGTGCAGTGATGCTACTTGCGCTGTCGGGTCGAGCCTTTGACTGAGGGAGCTGGGCCGCGCTTTGAGGGGTTTAAGCCTGGGGTTGAGGATATGGATGGGTCGGTGCCGAGTCGAAGAGAGAGTGAGAGGGAGAAGAGTGGGAGGAGGAAACGGGAGGAGGAGGTAGAAGAGTGGGAGAATGAGGAAGGAGAGAAGGGGGGGGGATCAGAATAACACATGTTGAGTTTATCTGTGCGAGGAGCAGAATGATAGATGTTGGGAAGTAAACGTATCGAGCGGGCAGGAGGACATTGTCTTCATCGAGACTAAGATCGGAAACTGGGGATATGACGGATGGGTGTATGAGTGTATGTGTATATGGGAGCGAAACAAAATCATCATCACATTCAGATGATTATATCCGGACCTTTTTTTCCTTTTTTTTTGTCTCTTCTTTTTGGAAAGCAGGCGGACAGGCAGACGGATGGGCGGATTGGGGAACATGGCGGGTGTCCGGCGGCGAGTTTTGATTTTTTTTTTGTCGAGAACAGTCTTCTTCGTTAACCTCAACTGTTATGTTTATTTTGTGACCCGTTCGGTATTGGTACTTCTCGGCTCTCTTTTTCGGTTTTCCTCGATTTCCTTTTTATTCTTTTTTTATCCTTTTTTTTTTTTTTTTTTTTTTTCTTCTTCCTCTTTCATCTGGTCACGTTAGTTTATGGGGGGCTTCATTCTCATAGCGATGCATATATACATAGGTACGGTCAGGTCTTGGTCTAGGTACTACATAGGTGTGTTTGTTTGTTGAGATTTTTTTTGGGGTCTGTTGTTCTTCGATTTGAGCGGATCGATTTCAGAGGGACCGACATGATGGGGAATTCTTGTGCTAGTTACAGTAGTTCTTCTACTACTACTGTTGGAGCAGCAACTGATAATGATATACCCATAGGTTTTCTTTCTTCGAGGGCTAGTGCAAGTACTCTACTTGTACATGGGTCTGTATTTACTGTAAACATAACGACAATTCCGGCTATGTACCGGTAGGTTCAGCGGCTAATGCTTCGTTGTTACTACTATTTGAGATCCGATGACCGGGCCGGAAGTCACTATCGGGGTTCACATGGCGCATGGACGAGCCGGACGGAGCGAGACGGAGGAGCCGAGATGTACACTGCCGAGACCCGGACTATACTGCGCAGGCTGCTCCACCCCACCGGCTAGTACCTATGTTAGTCACTCAACGGCTTTTGTGTAAGTGAGTCACAGAACCATGTTTGAAAGAAGCAGACAGAGCGTTGTTGCAGGTTGAACGGACATTTTGATTTATGCGAGCATTTGTTCATCTGGCCTTTGGTAGTGTCTAGACTACCTATGGTGATTTGTCTTTTGTCTAAGGGTGTTGTTACAACCCAGTTTTCTGGTATCCCCAGATCCTTCTATATCTCTAAATTAGACGTCGAAGCGTGAAAAATCATAAACCAATTCCCTTGTTCATGTACGTATGTGATGGTTTCTTTATGTACTTTGGACAAAAATCTAGTACAATCAACCAACCCCTTGCTCCCATCCTACCCAACCCTAACCATCCGGTTTTTTTTTTTTCTACCCAGCAAACAGCCCTTCCAGAACTCGAGAAAAAAAGATCAAAGGCAATTGTATCAAGACGCAGATACGCAAATCTTGAGCGAAAATATGGGGGGAAATTGTTCCGATCAACCCTCGATGAAGGCCTCGCTACGCGCCTTGGCATCTTTGGGGTCCTCGGGCGCAGATCCCTCGGGACGCGGACGGTTGGCGATCAGGCGCTGTTGAAGGGAAAAATTTGTTGTTAGCGAGTCTCTCAACTGGTTCTATATGGCTGGGGTGTAACTTGGTAGCGAGACAAGGGGAGGAAGGAGAAGAGGAGGTACTCACCACAAGGTTTCGCAAAAGCACAGCAATAGTAACCTTGCCAATGCTGGGGACATAGATGCTGGCCTTCTCCTTAACCGCCGGACCGTCAAAGTTCTTGAAGCTGGAGAAGTTGATGCACACAGCACCGTCACGGAGCAGCTCGGTAGGCACCTTGAACTTCTCGGTCGGGACACCGCCAATAACGACGTCGCTGAGCGGCAAGACGTCCTTGAGCTCCCAGCCCTCCTTGTCGTGGACCTGGTGGCGCAACTGGCGGATGCCCTCGCCGCGGGTGAAGACCTGGACGCCGGTAACGTCGACAGAGTAGACGGTGGCGCCATCGTTGGCGAGCAGCGCAGCGAGAGGGCGACCGTTCACCTCGCTACGGTTGATGACGGTGATGGTCTTGCCGAACAGTCGGTTGCCGTAGGCCAGGATGGGGTTGTAAATCTGCAGGTACTCGAGGGTCTTGACGATGGCGAGCGGCGTGCAAGGGAGGATAGACTTCTTGAGGTTGGTGGGAGGGTCGAGGAAGCGGACGTTGTGATACATGTTGAAGAGGTGGGTGTGGCAGAGACCCTCGACGTCCTTGGAGAGGGCGACGGTCTCCTTGATGTACTTGTCTTGGCTGTGGTTGCCGACCCAGATGGGGTAGTAGACGAGAATACCGTCGACCTGGTCGTCGTTGTTGGCGGCGATGATGCCCTCCTCGAGGTTTTCCTTGTCGACCTTGCGGAGGTCGAAGTTGAAGCCACTGGGGTAGTGATTAGACCCTGGTGTTGGGGCAAGTCCGGACTGACCCATTGAGTGATTGCGAGATACTCACTTCTCTTCACACGTCCTCTTGGACCATTCAGCATACTGCAGAGCGGCCGGGTCATCGGTAGCCAGGAAAGCAGCCAGGGTAGGCTTGGAGGCATTGGGACCCTCGATCTTAGCAAGAGTCTCGCGGGCCTCGGAAAGCAGCTTCTTGGCGATGGTATCGGAGAGGATGACCTTGCAGGTCTTGGGTACTTGTTGCGCCTCCATGATGTCGATGTGCGAGTTGGTGGTCTGGTGAGTTTTGAAGACTGGTGGTAGTGGTAGTCTCGGGATGTTCTTCGTAAAAAGCTGTCTGGAGGAAAACCGCACAAACAAGTTAGCCGAAGTTCTAGTCGGGCGCATTTCTGAGGTGCATCCCAAACGGCCAAATGGTCATATCCCAATAGTAATGCTCGCAATTCCTCAGTCTGTTCTTGTAAGAACTTGTTTGAAGAAGATCGAAGCAGACGGACAGCCTATGCCTTGGGGAAGTTGAAGTGAGGTGGTATTCGGGGTACCCCGCGGTTCCCTCACTGTCAAGTTGAGATGAGGTACCTACATGCTTCAGTTCAGATGAACCTCTGACGGGTCAATTGGTGATCTACAACAGAGACAGCAGTAGAATCTATGGGTATAAATTGGAAGTGTCAAAAGTATGGGATGAGGGCCACGATCTTGCGTGGCCGATTGAGTTTCTCTCGTACAGGGGATCTCTCGTCGTCTTATACATGGCGCCAATCCAGGGCGTTTCAGCGCGACTCGAGTGGATTCTCGCGTGGACACTGAAAGCACGGGGAGCGAGGCCCGTTAACTCCAGGCCTTCTTTTACAGGGCACCACTCGTAAGAGTCACAGCCGGTGGAGGTCCCTCCAATATCGGGCCAGGCAAGGAACAAAACTTTTTAAAATTTCAAGACTTGCCCGACACTGGATCGATCCATGCCGCAAAGGAAGCCCCTCTTGCCGAAACCGGCATGGTGTAAATCTCACGACCCCAGACACGATCGGATCCCGCGAAACGCCATAGCTTTTTCAGCCTCACCGCCCGCGATAACGCCGTTTTCTGCCACATATCGGCGGGGAACTTTCAGCGATAACGGCAGTGTGATGATCGATGTTGCCCCGGCCATGCCACAGGCCAGGGGCATCGGCCACTGACGGCATCTCACCAGCATCTTCAATCCACCCTTCCCATCACCGTCACCGTCTGTCCTGTGTCTGACTAGGTACCTATGCTACCGCTGTCAGACCAGACTAATCTCTATTCGCTTTGTTGGTCGACCGCCGGGTGACAAGTTTAGAAACATCTCCATTTACAATCCCGTCCCTCATCCTGATCCATCCATACATTACCCATACATAACCTTGTGTTTGAAGTTGGCCCAAGCTTCCATCACCCCCTAACTTGACCACACCGACGGCAATCCATTGAGGTCCAGGTTGAGTGCACATCATTTGGAAACGTTGAAGGTTTTCGTCGTTCATTCTCTCACAGCTCTGCATCGCGCTCTCCCGAATCCACCTTGCTGCTTGTGACAACATATAACGTCAAGTACCATCACCATCACCACTACCACCTCCATCTCAATCTTTTCAACATGTCGAGTTTCAAGGATTGGGCCCTGCAATACGTGCTCTCGGACGACGAGACTGCTCAGAGTGAGATTGCCAAAAAGGCGGCCAAAGGTAGGTTATGAGACTCTCACCTCGGCGGAACACAGGGCTGATCTGTTATGGCCAGAAATCGAGAACACAAGAGCCAGCAGTGCGTCGGTGGGAAGTTGGGCTGCCTCGATCCAGCCATGGATAACCATCACCAAACAAGACGATGATCAGTCAGACGACGGCGATGACGAGAGCGGTAGCGGTGACATAATAGCACGGGCCAAGGCCCTGGGCTTCCTGGCCGATACTCTCGAAGCGTTGGACAAGAGCCTGCTTCGACCTGAACAAGTCATCCGTCTCGTTGGTTTCTTTGGTGCCATGTTTTCCTACGACCACAAAGCAGGCATTACTGCCTCGGCCAAGGCACTGCGCCAGCTTCACGCCATGAAGGGATTCAAGCCTGCAGTCGGTGTCAAGATGATCGAGGACGTCTGCAAGCTCAAGGAAGATTTCAAACTACAAACGGCGGCCACCAGATTCGAAATTTACGAGCTATTCCTCAGTCTCATTCAAGACCAGTCAGTGAACAATGAACTGCAAGACAAGTACGGCACATCTAGCGGTTTCATCGTCGAGATCCTTCAGCTTTGCCAGAACGAGAGAGACCCGCGGAATCTTATGCTATGGTTTAAACTGCTTCCCATCTTCCTTACCGAGTATTCGACATCCGACGAGGTAACCGAGGAGATCTTCAAGGCTTTCTCAGCCTACTTCCCCATCACACTGAGGAACTCGGCTACCCCGATCGGCATCACTGCGGACGACCTCAAGAACGCCGTAAGGGCGTGTTTTGCGTCTCATTATAAAGTAGCCAAGCTTGCATTTCCATTCCTCATTGGAAAGCTCGACCAGGGTGATGCAGTAACAGTTTCGGTTAAGCTCGACATCCTCAAAACGATCAAGGCCTGTATCGAACAGTACGACAACCCACAGACCAGCATTGTCCCACACATCAACAAGATTTGGAACTCTCTCAAGTACGAAGTACGAAACGGGGAGGTCAAGGAGACTATCGATGCTACCCTGGATGTATTGCGAGCAATTGCGAATAGGCTTGACGGCACAACAACACAAAAATTCGATGTATCCTTGCTCAAGAACTATATCGATACTGTAGTCGACGACTGCCGCGATGACTTGGCGAACCCGACATACACAAAGCAGGCTGGACTTCTCTTGATGACTGTCATCACTACTAATATCCGTGCATATACCCTTGAAAGTGCGGCCTTCGTTGACATCATCAGGAAAAACCTCCGTCTACCAAAATCTCCTTCTCATACAAAGGACCTGCTCCTTCTTTTGAACTCCACCCTGAAGTCTCGGGCGGATCTTTTCAAGAACAGGAAACAAGGTCATCCCGAGGACGAGGAGGCTTTTAAGACGGAGCCTAGTGATCATCTGGTAGCTCTCTATCACGATGTTTACCTACCAACCTGGACTGGAAAGTCGGAAGAGACTACACCAGAGGTTCTCAAACAGGTTGTCCAAGGTCTCGCATCGCTCGCCACTCAGCAGACTCTTCGACCCGATGGACAAATCTCTTTGCTGGTCTCTCGTTCAGTTTGCTCTGAGATCTGCTCTTTGTTGACACACACATTAACCAAGGGTTTGGCGCTTAGCCAGAACGATAACTCTACCGACGCTGCGGTGGAGGATGAAGCGGTCCTGGCTCTGCAGGCAGTTGTTGCAACTTACACGGACGGGTATGCAGAGCTCGTTGAAAGAGCAAAGGCGGAGATCGAGAAGCGCGACTGGACGAGCCCTACAAAGTACACTCTCAATGCTCTCCGAGACATCCTGTCTCGACTCGCCTTTATTGGGTGCTCGCGTATCCCCCTTAATGTTGCCCTTGACGGTGAATCTCCCAAGACCTTCAAACCCCTTCAGCATTTCCTCAAGCTTGCAACAGCCCTGCACGATCTCTTCCCCTTGTCTCCACTCCCTACCTCAGAAAAGGAGTCGTTGGCGAATTCCTATATTATTTCTGCGCTACATGGCGGTATTCTCCACTTCCGCGACGCTTGTTTCGAGAAGTTCGAGCCAAAGGTGTTGGAAGCGTATTCAGGCAGTGACAGGAACTGGCTCGAGGAATTCAAAGGTCTATCGAAGGACTGGCTGCACCAGCTGCAAAGAGAGGATGGCTCGTCCGAAGTGATGATTGAGGAGGATGACCCCGAGGTCTACCGCGAGTTTCTCAGGATCTGTTTGTTCATCGTCAGACATCTTTACAGAGAGGCTGCTTACGGAAAGCAAGCTCCTTGGAGCGAGCGAGTGTTTGCCCAAGCGGCCAACCTGGCAGCACTCGTGGTGCGTAGTCTCGACGAGAACCTGCAAAAGTCCTGCAACTTGGCCCAAAATGCCTTCAACTTCTTCTTTTCCGAGAACCTCTCATCGTCTGGGCCGAGCTCAATTGCGCCTTTCAGGAAGTTGCTCATTCTCGGAATTCTTCAAGGGCTTCGTCCCGCAGCAATGGCCGAACTGGTACGTAACATCGTGATGCCCCTCTTCCTGTCAACATTTGCACTGACATCCCCCCTAGTACGCACCACAGGGTATCGCTGAGACCTTCATGTGCGACACATCGAGAATGGCTACCGTCCTGCTGGCAGTCGGCGAGATTCGCGGTACCATTTGCGCCGTCCTAGCCAACAAGTACAAGGGCGGCCAGTCAACCTTCGACCCTGAGTCCGAAACCATGAAGCGTGTCCTCAACTTCTGGGGCGAGCAAATCAAGACCGCCACAACAACCGATGACACCGACCCAGCCATCTTCGAAGTCTACAACACCGTAGCCATGCACACCCTCGCCGGCGCCTGTGCCCGCCAGGACAAGAACGTCCTAGCCCTGGTCCCCATCCTGCACGAGGCCATTGCCAGCCCTGGCCCCAACGGCGCCATCGTCGCCCGCACCATCGGCGGTCTCGTCAAGACCAACGAGCTTTTGAGTCCTGAAAACCACGCAGTCGTCAAGCGCTTCTACAAGCAGTGGGCCTACACGCACTTCGCCAAACCCCTCTACGACCTGGCCTTACCCACAGGCGACGAAGACACCGCCTTCGCCGCGGGCCGCTACACCACTGCCATCCTCTCGCTCGTCAGCAACTGTCCCTTTGAAGTCTACCAAGAAGACCTTGGCCACTTGGTCCGACTGCTCATCACCGCCCTCAACAACTCCTCCGCTTCCGGGGATATCACCCAACCGCAGGTGGCCACTTCTCTCGAAGTCCTCGTCGAAATCCTCGCAAACGAGCCCGAGGCGCTCAAGGGACATCTGAAGGCGATCATCACTGCGGGGATGAAGACGTACGAAGAGGCGGCCAAGAACACGAGTAAGGGGAACGTGGCGAGAGCTCTGGCGGCCGTGAGGAAGCTGACGCTGCAGCTTTTGGGGGCGATCCCGAAGAAGTTTGAGGAGAGGCATTTGTTGGCGTATGCGCTGCCGATGCAGAGGATGTTGGCCACGGCTAGTGGAGATAAGAGCAGAGAGGCGAGGAAGGTGGCGCTGCTTGCTAGGGAGAATTGGGCCAAGGTTGTGTAGAACGAGGGAGGTCAGAGGTTGAGAGATGCTTGGGGATGAGGACATATGGATGATCGACTGGGTAGGCGGGGGTATCGGGATTATGATGCATTCATAGATATATGGGCCGTCAAGGCATGCATAGTGGTTAGAGCTCGGGGTGGATTGGGATCAACGGAGTTTTTTATTTCTTGAGTTATGCGCTGATACTTTTCCAAGGTGACAGAGTGACGATGTATGGATTCTCAAAACGAGGCATAGTGGTGATCATAAGGAATATTGTTCTATTCTTTCATCGAGACGGCTCTCCGCTGAGCGTATAGGTACCGAAGCAAGCAGACACGCGCCCAATTGACAAGTTTTGACTCCTTCTCAAAGGCTGTCTAGTCCGGTCATTAGTCCGACTTCAACCTGGAAACAAAACAAGAACACGCAACACAATCGCTGTGAAGTAAAGATACCATGCTATCAGACTAGTCGCGGACGACGCAAACCCGATATAACGAAGGTGAAAGCAACGCTGGCCTAAATTTGGCGACCATCCCTTCCCTTTCTTGCCTAATCACAACCATGCGCCACTTCAAAATGGTACGGTTGAAAGCGACGGTATCTCTATCTCCTTCTCTTCTTCCCAGCATCCTGATTCGCACTAGACCCCGTCGTCGCCGCCGTCGTCTGGCTCTCTCCCAAGCCACTAGCAATAGCATCCAAAATCTCCGCCGTATAGCCTGGTGTTTCCGCAAACTGTTCCTGTATAACATTCTGTTCAGAAGAAGGAGCAGCAGCAACAACAGCCCGCTTAGGATCCAACTTCCCCACCAACGGAATTCCCTGCGCCAAGACCGTCTGGAACGGCGCTGCGACAAACCGTCCACTAGCATCGAACCACTCGCTAAACTTCCTCTCCAGTTCAATCTTCTCCTTCTTTCCCGTTTTGACGTCTTCCACTTCCACCCTCAACTTATACAACGGCGCCTCCCCCTTTTGCTGGGGCTTCTTGCTATCGCTAATCAATCTGATCCGCGTCTTGTTGTCCTTGGTCGAGCCGACGTAGATGGTTCCCCGCTCGACGAACATGATCCAGTACGTCAGGGCGCCATTGAGTAAAGTGTAGAGGATCACGGCGATCAAAGTGTATTGCTTGGTGGATTCGAAGCCGAGCTTGTAGTCCCACGCGAAACACGCGGCGGAGAGGAAGAAGGCTGAGAAGCCCAGGGCGAGACGGGTGTCGAGTAAAGTGTGGGATTGCACGAGGCCGAGACTGTTGAGGTAGTTGACGAGGGCGTCGTCGGTTGTTGCTCGGAGATCTGCGAACACGAGTGTTAGTTAATACGTGCATGAATAGATCTCAATGGTTCGTGTATAGGTGCTTACCAGCTACGTTGTAGACCGTGATCTTTTCTGTTGACGCCATCGTGCTTCAATGATCTAGGGACGGACTGTCCCTATGAATGTGATCAGAGGTCTAGTTGAATGATATGATGCTGGCAAGGTGCGAGAAAGTGGTTGAAATGGGAGAAGGCTGGAGGTCAATGAAAGCTCCCACAACGTGAAGCCAAAGCAAGCCAAAGAGGTGCTTGACCGGGACATTGATTGCAGGCAGGGAAAGGCCACCTTGGTGGAATGGTCCTGTTGCACCGGCAGGCACGATAAGCGGTGATAAAGCGGTATTCTGGTCAGTGCACAAGCTCCGAGAAGATACGTACCTACCTACCTACCTACGTGCCTCTTGGAAGACAGGGGCGCTGGGAGCTGATGCAATGATTGACAGGGTTCAGTAGCGCCCCGTCCCGCCCGCGGTCAACAGCGACTTGGACGTTGGATGTTGGGACAACGACGACACCCGATCTCACAGCCTTCCGTGTGATATCAACAACTTGTCTGCCAACGGTTTTCAACAGATATCGCGACAATGGCCCAAGTTCCGGTCCAAACGATCCATAGGGATCCCCAGTTATTGTGAGCGCCTCCCAAATGCGCCGCTAAGCTACGAAAGACAAGCTAGGAAGTCCAATTGCTAACTGCTAGGTGTTGATAGCTACTGGATCCTCTTCCCCATCACGATTGTCATGGTACGAACCGACCGATCCTGAATATGGCCATGCGGTTTTCCAACCAGACACGAGTTCATCATCTAACACTAAATGCGACAATGTAGATCCTGACGGGCGTACTCCGACACTATGCGAGTGTGTTGATGCAATCCGCCCCCAAGAAGCTCGATCAGAAGGCCATCCGCGAACAGCGCTCCCTTCTCCATGGAATCAACTTGCGCGGAAACTTCCACGCCCTTTCCAAGAAGTCGTTCGCCACACGCCGCGATGCCCTCGTCACAGCCTTCGAGTCGGGCGCCTACCTCAAGGACCCTGAGCGCGCCGGACAGGGCCAGCCCAACCCACTGAGCGATCCAAGCTCGATGGAGGGCATGATGGGCATGATGAAGAACCAGATGGCCATGATTATCCCCAACACGCTGATCATGAGCTGGATTAATGCGTTCTTCAGTGGTTACGTTATCAGTATGTGGCTTGATCGGGTCTTCTCCGTGGCAGGAGCGTTATGGTGGCTAACGAGGTGTTAGTGAAACTGCCTTTCCCTTTGACTATCAAGTTCAAGAGCATGCTTCAGGCAGGTGTCATGACCAAGGATATGGATCCCAGATGGATGTCCAGCATCAGCTGGTACTTCCTCTGTATCTTCGGTCTTCAGTCCGTCTTTAACTTCTTGCTCGGCAGCGATAATGGTAAGTGGTGTTAACTCCTTGATCACTTTGGATTCCAGTATTGATGGTTTGTGACAGCTGCAAGCCAAATGGCTCAGCAGATGGGAGGGATGGGCGCGGCGCCCCAAATGTTTGGCCCCGGCGTCGATCCCGATAAGCAGTTCAAGGCCGAGGCCGAGAACCTCGCGGTTATCGAGCATTACTCGGTCCTCGACGATGTTGAGGAGCGTCTTCTTGAGGGCATTACGGCATAAACTAAACAAACGGCCTAACCTGAGATGCCACGAAACCAGACCACAAAATTATACACGCCGCCATCAGTTTAGGGTGCAGAAATATAATTGGATAATAAGATAAAACGCCCCTCCCAATGCTTGGTCTAGGCCTGGATTCTCTCGCCTGTGTGACGGAGTGGGCCATTCTACTCCCACCATAGACAGCATCCCAGTCCTCCTTCCTTCATGGAACCCGTGATCTTATATGGCGGTAGGAGCTGGTTTGCAGTCTGGTCAACTTCCACTGGGCCTGTTGGTGTTTGGTCGTGCCACTCCTCGCCGATAACTCGGAAGCGGACCATCTCGTTATTGTCAAAGTACAGCTCCTGGCCTTCTTCCTTCCATACCCAGACCTTCTCGGTTGTGTCGCTGAGGATGAGATGTTAGCATGTCCCGGAAAGACACCAGGGGGAATGAGCTGGTACTCACAACTCTGAGTTGTCCGGCAGCTCCGCGGCGGGAACAAAGATATCGTTAAAGAAGTCCATGCCAACTGCAGGAGAACAGACGTGTTAGGCTCAAGACAGGGAACCAAAGATGACAGAGACGGGGATTGAAGGATGGAACTGACGGTATATGCCTTCCTCGGTCTGATGGGTGATGCGTGCGAGAATTACTTCGTGCTTGAATGGCCTGAAGACCACCATCTCGAACTCAACTGCATAACATGTCAGTGATGACAGGAGAGCACTAGGATACGAATATGATCATACCGTTCACATTGACTAAACCACTGCCATGACCTATCTGACCTTCTGAGGTCCAAGTGACATCCCACAAGCAGACGAAAAGGCCGACTTTCTGTACTACCTGTAGACCAAGACAGCGGTTAGATGGGTGCTTAGGTGGGCCTGTTCAAAGATGTTGTTGCCCACCTTGTTTGCATATTTGGCGTTGATGTTGTCTTCAATCGCGACGAAACTCTCTTTGCTAAAGTCCTCGGGTGCAATCTGCACCAAGTCGGCAATTTTTGTCTATCTGATATTAGACCCCATTCGACTATGAACGGCAAACACACTGGAAAGATGAAAGTTTACGAACAGTAATGAACATTGTAGCGTGAGAAGGGTCCTTGTGCCGTGCAGCTGAGCTCTTCCTTCTCAAGTTGGGGTTTGCACCAGACTAAACGTATTGATGGTGGTATGGATTGTTACTGGACACACTCTCAGCTTGATGTAGTGGTGTGGTGACCGTTTTGGGCGAAATGTGACGACCGTATGTAAGTGGTTGTGTGAGAGGAGACCGGATGTTCACAAGAAAATACACATCGGTCCGGACATGGATTGATATGCAGTGTTGTTGAATGTTGATGCATGCAAAAAGTTTTGACGGGGGGCGGAAATTCTGCGGTTTTTGACGATATCAGATAATGATTGTTTTGGCGGTCATTGATCGTGCAATCCGTCAAATTTCATGCAACGATGAAGATGAATGTCCCAGTCAAGATTCGAGAGGGTATGATCTGAAGGGCTATGTAAAAGTCCCCTCGTCTCTTTCAACTTCCTTCAATATTACCAGTTTTACTGGATCGCGCACCTGCCTGCGTGCTGCCCTTGGTGTAATCAGGACGGGACTGAAGGTGAAAGTTGAAAGCCCCACCGTCGGGCACTGGACGGGAGCGTAGTACCTCTAGGTACCTCTACAATATAATACTGGTATGTTTGTTAGTTTGGTTCTTCAGCCATGGGTTGAACAGGGGAGATATAGAGCTCTTATTGGCTTCCTTGGAGTTTTCGTTTGGAGAGACCAACAATGACCAGGGTGTAATACGCCACAAATGCCTCTTTTTATACCTCCATCCGTCTCCTGAAGACCTCCAAGCATAGGAAAATATAAAAGGGTAGTCCCCATCTAGTACCTATCTGTTTGAAAATCACTGGAAAATCGAACGCTTCTTCACTTTCGGGGGCTCTCGAGTGGAGATGGGCGTTTTTTTGTACCAAACTAACAAACATACCAGGGTTAGATTGTAGACTTGCACTTGGGACTCGAGGTCTGCCTGCCGTGCCACAGTTTGCGCGCCTGCAATCCGGTCGAGCTGGCTGTGCTGGAGCCTGCCCGAAAGTCCGCCGAACACCACTGCAATAACGCGGGCAGCAACGCACCTCCTGCCAACACCCGGACCCTCGACCCTGAGAAAACAGAGATTCGAATTCTGCCCCCTCCACCCCTGCGTAGATCGGCTGACCGCCTTTGGTTTGGGAACCTTAAGTGTGGACCCACCAACGCGCATCTCCTTCCACACTCCACGTCTCTCTCCTTCACCCTTCGACCTCCATTTCACAACTTCACCCCTCCATCCATCTCCAAACCATCTTCTCGAGATAGATTACGTTCAACCTCCACTTCGTACTTCTCGACCCCGGCACTCACTTGTGACCGTGATCGCCAACCCAGCCTAAACCGTGAGTATTCTTCTTGCCTCGTGTGTTACGAACAGGCAAGTGCCCGTAGCTTCTGGTCGAAGTCGACCCTTGATCTTGTTCCCCGCGTCGTCGGGTTCTCACCACGCCATCAGAGCGAGTTAACTCGCCGGTGGTCATCAGGTTCATTGTGCGGCGAGGCGCGATCGTCGGACTGAATCCCACTTCGTCCCAACCACATTCCCTCGCAACGTCCGCCGTTCGTTCGTTCGTTCTAACAAATTCTAGTCCGCATTGGGGAAGCAAAGCCCAGGTTGCAATCGGTTGAGGTGTAACATCTCGCCAACACTGCTGCTTGACGCCAAGTTGAATCCTACCAACCCTCACTGATTGAAGGATACTCAAATCCTGACCATCGGCAAAGTCTGCTGTCCAGGGGTATTTAACACTGCCAGTGAAAGCTTGTCATCTTGCCCGTGTCAAAAGGGATCAGTTGCTGCCGTCACAAACCATTTGACGACCAGGACAGCCACCCCCAAGTCGCAGAGGCATCATTGCATTTACTTCCTTCTCGGCATCTCCGACAGGACTCGAACGGCCTCAAATCCATCACGTGTTGCCTAGCTTGCAGCCTTGGAATTCAAGAAGCCCACATCAACCATTACAAGCCCAGGGTGCTAAACGACACCCCTACCGATTGACCATCGACACGGCGTCTGAACTGTCTTGAGGCCATACCTGCCATCCCTCCTTCCTCCTGCTTGATTCAAATTCTTCCGAGTACACTCAAAACGCCCAATTTGCAGGGACGTGACGGCAGCTCAATACTAGCTGAGCAGCAAATACCCTGTTGCGCAGGGAAAAATCACAAGTGTCACACACCAGCTGGCAAGATCAAGATTCATCTATATCCATTTTTCCTCCGGGCCATAGCTCGAAAGTGAACACATAGACCATGGCTTACAACTACGGACCGCCTCCCCCGCCTCCGGGACCGGCACCGCCCAACAACCCGCCTGCTGGCTACCCCGCCACCTATGGCCAGTCGCCTTATCAACAGCAGCAGCCCCAGCCGGCTGCTCCCCAGCGCGGCACTTATGCTGGACGAGGCCGTGGTGGCTCAGATCGTGGCGGTTACCACTCTTCTCATTCTTACGGATATGGCCAGCAACCTTCTGCATACGGACAGCAGGCGCCCCCGGCGAGCCCGTATCCTTCACATCAGCCCCAGCCCCAGCCGGGTGCCTACCCTCCGCCACAACAGCAGTGGCATTCAGAGCAGCATGGCCAGCATACCCCGCAACAGCCTCCTGCCCCTCCCCCTCCTCAAGGTTACGCGCCCAGCTACGGCACACAGTCCCATTACCCCCAGGCTCAGCAGCCATACGGCCAGCCCGCATACTCACCCGCGCCACAAACTCCTTACGGCCCGGCGTATGCTCCCCCCGCACCGCAGGCTAGTCCGCCTCCCCAGCCGTGGGGCAGTCACCATCAGTCGCACCCCCAGACCCCTTACAACACCAGCAGCCGAGGTGGAAGAGGCTCCCATAGTGATCGTTCTGGACCCAAGGGCCAGATGATGGGACCTCCTATCAGAATGGGATTTGATGGCGCACCTGCGCAACCCCCCGCTCCGGCTCCGTATCCGCCGCAGCCATATGGTGCACCTCACGGGGCGCCTTATGCTCCTGCGCCATACCAGCCCTATCCGCCTCCTACTACTTACATACCGCCAGCACATCCCGTCTATGATGGTGCTCCCGCCGCAGGCGCGCCCCGCCATGGACGTGGTAGTCACAACAACGGCCATCCTCGCCATCGTCCTCAGTTTGGTGGTGACAAGGTCCGCGGCCGAAATGGTCATGCTGGCGGCCACAACAGCCGCGGTGGGAAGGCTTTTAGTCCCCCCGCTCACCATCAGAAGCACGACCACTCTGGTGGAAAGAAGAAAAAGCGCAAGACCAACACTCTAGGTCTTACTCCGGGCGATGAGTCCGACGAGGACGATGAGAATGAAGAGGAACGTCTCAATGAGATGATTGGTGCTGATGCTCCCAAGTAAGCATGTCCCGCTGTTACTGTCTCATAAGAATAACATTAACTCTTGATACAGTCCGATCACCAACGAGGAGCTTGCTGCTTGGATCGCCGAGCGCCGGGCCAACTTTCCATCAAAGGCCAAAATTGAAGCCAAGAAAGCTGCTGTCAAGGCACAGACTGCTGAGGCAAAGGCCGCCGACGAGAAGGCCTCTCTTCTTATGAGGCAAGAACAAAAGGCGGAGAAGCTCCGCAAACAGTTAGAAAAAGTCGAGTCCAGCATCAAGCGGAAGCGCGAACAGCAGGACGAAGGCGACGAGATGCGCCAGTCAGAACCCTCATCTCCCTCAACCATCTCAAAGTCTGACGACGAGAAGCCAGAAGTCTTGTCTACTCGTCCGGAAGAGAACGCTGTCCCCCCTGTGGCCAGGAAGGCTGATCAGTCGAAGCACTGCAAGTATTATTCGACTGGAGGAAACTGCGGTAAGCGGGGCAAGTGCCGTTTCGTCCATGATCCGAATGAGCGTGAGAA
Organism: Neurospora hispaniola; assembly: GCF_033458365.1. Taxonomy (NCBI): domain Eukaryota; kingdom Fungi; phylum Ascomycota; class Sordariomycetes; order Sordariales; family Sordariaceae; genus Neurospora; species Neurospora hispaniola. Next base: position 2,257,735 of record NW_026944407.1, on the reverse strand, counting down.
GGCCCTGAGAGAGCGCGAACTAAACGGAGGAAAGATGACCCTCCAGCAGCGTTTGCTCCTGAACGACAAGGAGCAGGAAGATTTGTCAATTATCCAGGCCTTGAAATACCTTCAAGACAAGGGTGCGTATAAAAGAAAGAGCGCATCGGATCAATCAAGTGGCGGTGCGACGTCAAACACCCAGCCTCAGCCTACAGGGCCTGCATCGCTCCCGCCGAACCCATTATTGAAGAGGGAAGCGGGAAGTGGTCTCCCAAGCATTCCTCCCCAACCTGAAGCCCCCAACGCAAACGCGTCGGCGTCCAAGTATCCGGGATGGAATTTGAGCGGCTTCGGCAATACGGGCGTGCGACCTAACGACAAATAGGTTCCTCTTGTCATTCGTCGGAACCAAGCGAGTCCGAAAAAGAACCGCCCGAGTGTCTTTCGAGAAAAGCGAAAAAAGGAATCAGTCTTTCATTTCATCTTTTACTAAACAACATCACGTCCTTTTTCAACAGCCATCTCCAAGTCGGCCTTGGCTGTAGGTCCCCGATCTGTTTTTGTTTCATTATTCATCCCACCTCGGACACCGGGAGCAGCGGAGGGGCTATTCATTGAAGACGATCTGGGCATGTGCCCTCAAGAGCGACATTCTCTAAAGACAGAGTATCCCGAACTTCAAAAGACAGGCAATAGTGGCTCTCAAAGGTCGCAAGCATGTAGGCGCATAGTTCGCCGCCCAGAATTTCTTTTAACCTTCACCAAGCTGGGCAGAGTCATTATGAAAGTCAACGAGAAGGAGGACCACAAACCAAGACTCCACTTGAACGTTCACTAGGCCACTTAGGCACGTTCATGAGCAATCATCTCATTAGCATCCACGCCTACATGCGGATTGAGAGGAAGTTGTTGTCATTACTGGCACTTCTAGCTGAGGCCTAAGACGGACAGTTGATGGTATAGGAAAAGAAAAACAAGAAGTCACATAAACCCAAAAGAGGACAACGAGTGCGAGTGCTTCTAAGTCGGTATATACCGCGGCAGTTTTCGTCAAGGGTCATATGCCTCTCCCCAATGTTGGTTCAGGGAATAAAAGTCGCAAGGATGACGGACGTTGATGTCCAGAGATGAGAGTAGGGCGGGCAAAGTTCGTTAGGGTCAGATCAGCGAGGACAGATGGGGGGCACGATCACGTTTTGTCGTCGACCTTTCCGCATGAAGTCTCTTTGCATGCTGGCTGGGAATTCATCGCAAGGCTTGCGTTCAGCCAGCGATTAGTCGGGCCTTGGAAGTAAAAGCGCCTATATCACTCGTAGCCTATTTGATTGCTTTCATCAGTACGAAAAGGAAAAGGGAATTTCGATGAATTTAGATTTGGTAGAATAATATATGAGCGCGGCTTGTCCCGATTTGAAAGGTCGTTTTCGTGATCGTGATGAAGTATGTGTACACTAAGACGGCGATCTTCAATGCTTGGACTACGTCGCTTCAAGTTGATCGACGTGGTATCGTATCTCCAAAACATGCGGGTATGAACTCATTTTCTACATGATGCCCTTTGGTGAGCCTAAAACATAACTCCAGCCATGATGCAAACCACAACCAGGCTCCCATCACAACTCATCCTTCTTGTTACTGGAAGCATTCTTCCTCTGCTCCTTCAACTTACTCCACAACTCCCAGCTCCAATGCCCCTCTCCTCCCTTTCCTTCCTTCTTGTACCTATCCGCAAGCTGCTTGGCGTGCCAATCCCAACAGTCAGCCTGACCCTCCTTCTTCTCCCCATCACCACGGCTGGCAGCACGGCTAGCACACTCCTTATCGCTAGCCTGCACGTCCCCAGTAGCATCGGGCCACTCGCCCAAAACGGCTCCCATGTCTGCGTCTAAAAAGTTGTCGAGGATCAAGTGGCCGGCTTGGCGACGGAGTTTTTCCCATTCCTCAGCGGCGCCCTGGCCCTGAGAATGGGATGCGCCGGAAAGAAGGACCTGGAGGAGGTGGTCCATACCGCCAGCAGCGAGAAAAGATTGTCGAATTAAGGGGGATTTCAAAAGGCCGGAGATGGCGGAGATACGGGCTTTGGTTAGGGAGGGAGGGATTGAGGGAATGGGTTCCGAGTCGGACGGGGAGCCGGACGAGGGGAGAGATGGCAGAAGGCGGAAGGCGGAGATTTGGAGTGGGTCCGAGCCAGAGTCCTTGGATTTGGACTTGGTGCAGTGGTCTCGTTGAAGCGTGGGCCAGTGCTTGGTGATTTCCGCCAGAGCTTTGGGGTTGTTTTGTACAGTAGATGAAATGATTGAAGCTGCTAGGCGGGACCGGGTGAGGTCTTTTTCTGAGGGTCCTCCTGTCTCTGTTGTCTCTGGTGAAGAAGAGGAGGTGGAACCGGATGAGGAGGAGGAGGAGGATGATGAAGAAGAAGAAGAGATGATGGACGGCGAGTTAGCCAGACAGAATAGCTCGCGGACGGTATCATAGTCCTCAGCGATCTTAAGCCCGTAGTAAATATCGTGGGAAATCTCCTCAAGCATGTCGAGTGCTTGGTCGATGTCCAGACCCTTCTTGAGGATGGCTAGGGACTTGTAGAAGGCTGAGCTTTCATCTTGGGCCTCGGCGGTTTCCTTCTTGGGCTCCTTGATCTTGCCGTGTGGGTCGTAAGCGGGGGCATTTTTGGGCGGTTTGAGGGGCTGCCCCTGACTTTGCTGTTTTTCTGATCCCGAAGAATCTTCTGGGTCGACGATCACGATGGAGTTGTCGACTGGGAGACCCTCAAGGGACGGGTCGACAGCTTCATCGGGGACGTTGATCTTGGCTTCTTTTTGGCCGGTGTAGATGTTCAGACGAACGTGAAGACCCGTGGGAAGATCTTGGTCTGGGTGGACGATCTGGAACTCGTGTGTGGGTTGGAAGATCTTGGGGTAGCATTCTGCTGGGTCGGAGGTGTGGCAGATGAGTTCCACTTCGTCTGATGTTGCTGATGATGAGGGTGAGGATGGCTTCTCGCCGGCTGGTGGTGATGCTGACGCTGAAGCTGAGACGCCGGCTAGGGCAACCCCTAGGAGTGCTAAGAGACTCAGTGGGAGGGAGTGTAGTTTTGGCTTCGACATTGTGTTTAGATGTGTGTTGTTTGAGTTGTTCGGAGTGAGTGACGGATGTTGGTGTTTTTGAGTCTCTTACAAGCCTAGCGTGAGGAGAAGGCGAGGAAAGTTTAAGAGCTGTGATACGAGGTTGAAGATGTACCTCTATAACTATGATACTGTACGGTTCAACAACCTACAAGGAGGTTGGTGATGCTGAGACTGTAAATGAGAACGAATAAGACCATTCGCTTTGCAATGGTATAGCCTTTGTAGTAGGATATATAATTAAATACAATTAGAGAAAGAAAAGGACAGTTTGTCTGATTATCGAGTGGATGTTAGCCGATTTTTGCCTCCGTCTTTGAACACCTTGTCTGATTCCATCGACTTCAGCGTTCGGAAGGCTTCTGTGATGAGACAGGGCTTGGCATCGTGTAAGCTCCTCTTTTCGACGCAGGGCCCTCCTGGCCATTTCGGCTGTTAAGGCTTGGTCACGTGCAGATAATGGGCTGCGTACCTAGCCAAGCTACCTCTACCTCTACAGTACCGGCGCTCATCACATCGTCAACTCGAACAACGATCTTGGTTTGCAGCTTGCGCGCCTGGTCTCTGCAAAGCCCGAAAGGCTCTCACTCTCTACAACCGGCGTTTACCCTGTTTGCGCAATTGCTTCGCTCTCCCGAGACCGCTTCCAGGTCAACTTCTTATCGATCTCCCCGCAGAAAGAGGATCCCGGCGTCACTCCGCCAGGAGGAGAGAAAGGGTCCACTATTCCCGTCGACGCACGACTCGCGCTCCGCACTTGTCAATTACACGATATAAGTCGACGACAGCCATGTCCTCCTTTAGACTTGGAGTCTCTAGGGTCGCCCGCCAGGTTCGGGCCCCTTGTGTGCGCAACACGAGGCGATATGCCTCCGACAGCCACGCTCCTGCCGACCACACCCACAGCGCTGCCGGTCATGGGGAGCACCACCACGCCAATGCCGCAGATGCCAACGAGGAGCTTGGAGTACGTTCATGAATACAGTGTGGAGAACAGGGTCATCTTGTCGTGATAGCTTGCATACTATCGTTATATCAACTTGGAGGCTAACCTGGTAGTGACAGACTGCCTTCTATGTGATATTCGGCGCCATCCCCGCATTCGGTGCTCTTTATTACTTCTCTCGGCCGGGCGAGGACGGACAGCCGAACAGTATCACGAAGTGGTTGCAGAAGTGGGAGGAGCACCAAGAGGCTTTGGCGGACAAGAACGCTCTGGTGACAGCGGCACTCGAGCAGGCTGCTCACGACAAGCATCTTTTCTATTACGTCGACCAACTGAGAAGCGGACACTACGAAATGAAATATCCCGAGTACGTTATCAATCCCAATGTCTTATTACGAAGCTTCAAAGTGGACGGGGAAGTCTTGCGACCCCGGATATGCTTTCCTCCTCTGCCATATCCAACTTCGCGCAACACTACCATCCCAATGGCATTCCGCCCATTTTCACGCATCGACAGGTCACAGCTGCTGTTACACGAGATGGAGAGCTCTCGAAGCTTGTGGTCCGAGCTTAGGCAACTAGATGTTGTTCTTTTGGCATTGGACGCCATCAATTGCTTCGTGTGTCTGACAGCCTGCCATTGGCATCGTGCTTCCCATCCTTGCTTTTCTGCTTCACATAACACAAGATGCCATTGGTGCGACCTAAAAGCTGACCACGTGACAGGGTCTTCCAGCACGGTAGCGCGCGCAATGTCCCGGCCGGTACCTATATCCCCTTGGACAAGGTTGTCGAGGTTTACAGGAAGCAGCACCTTGACGAAGAGGAGCGCAAGGCGAAGAAGCTGGCGGCGGCCAACTAGACAAGTGTCGTGCAGTAATTGCATACTTCCTCTTCTTATATCTAAGTTAGACGTTAGACTGCTCCTCCTTTCCATCTTATTGAGACAGGAGCCGTCGGTTCGTAGCAACATCAGAAAGTTACCTTCCTCATACGTGTACCTGGAATATCGACCCACCAAACCCACCAACGTCAATTGCCAAAATCATCACGGGTTTGTTATTTTTCCCCCCTTCCGTACTTTACTTTTCTCATGCAACCCCCGGCCTGCTATTTCTCTTCGTCTTAAGCTCTTTGAGTCGTTGCGCGGCGATTAGGCATGCGCACCACCGTCCCACTGGTTCTCCCAGCCAGGGCTCAAAGCTGACACCAGGATGGCGAATAAACATCGATCAAAGGAACAAATAAGGACCTCTGATGAAGACGAAGGATTCGATGCCGCGAAGCAGGCGAAGGCATGTTGAGTATTCTAATCGTTCATCATATGTTTGGCCTGCAAGACTCAACCATGTCCATCATCGTGTAGTGTCTTGCCAAGGTCGTCGAAGTCAGCCCCTCTATCATCATTAGCTTCAACTCTTTTTTTTCTTTTCTCTCTCTCTCTCTCTCTCTCTCTCTCTCTCTCTTTTCATACACCTTGCTGATATGTCGTCCACACAGTTGCCAGCCAAATTTCTACGTAACGCCCCCAAGGATGCTCCGGCTGTACGCATCGGCTTGGTGGGCGCCGGCGTAGGCTACGGCCTCTTCGCCGCTCGCGACTTTACTAAGGACGAATTCATTTTCCACGAGGCGCCTCTCATGACGGCCCTCTTCAACGAGAAGTTCTCGGCCGACGCCTCCCTGATGCACAGCCAACACCAGGCTTACAAGGCCGCCCTAGCCGACGGCGGCCAAGACATCGTCACGCTCGCCTTCCCCATGCTCGCCGCCCGCAACGGTATTCCGCCTGCCTCCTGGGAAGACGCTGAGCCCATCTTCTCTGCCGAGTCTACCGAGCCCGACATGACCAGTTCAAGGAAAAAATTCTTCGGTAGGAACCTCGTGCACGGCCGGTTTGCCGGCTCGATCATCACGCGGGAAGAGTACGAGACGTACGTAGCTGGCGTGAGCGAGATGCTCATCGCCAACCCGACGGAGGAAGACCGACAAAAGGCGTGTCTGGATTTCTTCAAACATTATGCCTTCCAGGTTAAACGGACCACCGCTACCCCACCCGCGTCCGACATCCCTCATCTGCCCTCACCATCACCCCCGGTATCACCAACAATAGTAACCACCAACACCCTGTCGCCCATTACATCATCAACAGCCTCCGCATCAATATCCACAAGCACACCCCCAACACCAACCACAAACTCGGACGCCTGCATCTACCTCCTTGGCTCCCTCATCAACCACTGCTGCACTTCGCCCTCCTCCTCCTCCTCGGCCTACGTGACGCGCAAGCGCACCGAGCGCGGCCCAAACTGCGAGTGGCGCATCGGTGCCTCGGGGCTGGCCCACTTTGTGAAACCAAAACACATTTGCGTGCAGGCTAGGAGGGATATCAAAGAAGGCGAACAGCTGACGTGGGACTATGGGAAGAAGGAAAAAGGGTTCGTGTGTGAATGTGCGACGTGTAGGGATACCTTTATGGGGTATTGTTGCGGCGTGCTGTGAGGCACGGTGTGTTCGGTCGCTTGGGGGAGTTGAGGAGGAGGTTGAAGGAGTGGTGAGTCGTGAGTGGTGTAGGATGGGTGAGGCGAGGCAAGGCCATGGCAGAGGGCTGGGAGAATGATAAACAGATGAGGGCCTGTACGTATGCTCGATGACGTTGGTATGCTGGGAAACGGCCTAGTCAGCTAGGGTAGGTTCGAATTCCGTAATGGTGAATATGTGTGTTTGTGATTTATATTCAAGTCTTGATACTAAGAAAGGATCAATCAGCGAAGTGATGAATAAGGCAGGCTAGATACGATAATCCAAGGGAGTTCTGTTTTTATTGTTCTCCTCATTCAGCAAAGCTCAATCAAGGAATCCGCGGACAAGAGCTATGTGTGTGATCACCTAGAACGTTGCACTCATCATTACTCGTTTGTACTATCTCGTCAAAACTAAGATAGTCCCTGGCACATTTGTCCATGCCATGACCAAATGAGCAAACCCGCGTCCGTTTTCGCCGAACCCATGATTTGAGACAAAATGCAAGTACCACCCATTTCCCAGAGCATTTACTTGAGAGGAATGAAACGAGAAGAGTGGGTAGCACCGATACCGGGGCGACCGTGCTTGACGGGCTTGCTGTAACCGTAGTTAGCACACACGTCTCCCTGATTATTCGACAGGGGCAGGGGATAACGTACTAGGAGATAGAGAACTCAGCGAGGTAGTGGCCAACCATCTCAGGCTTGATCTCAACCTGGTTGAACTCCTTGCCGGAGTAGATGCCGATGACGCTGCCAATCATCTCGGGGACAACGATCATGTCACGGAGGTGGGTCTTGACGAGGTCGGGCTTCTCGTTGGGCTTAGCCTCCTGCTTGGCCTTGCGGAGCTTCTTGATCAAGCCCATGGGCTTGCGCTTGAGGCCACGGTTGATCCTGCGACGGGCACGGGCGTGGACGACATCGCGGAGCTCATCGGAGCCAAGGTCGAGGAGACTGCACGTAAAGGTTGCTGTCAGCACATGTGCTTTCATGTGTCATGGCGCATCGCGAGCGCAGCATATGTTTCCTCCTGATTTGAGCAAGCCGACCGAGCCATCCAAAACCGCCCAATTCCCCAGTAGTTGATGATGTCGAGTGAGTGCCGCTTCCCCCTTCCTTCTCTTATCGGTAATGGAATGACGTCGCATGTCTGGCTCGAAACATATCGTGATATTCCCGGTCCGTTTGGTTTGGTCGTCTAGCTGGCTGGCCGGCTTGCTCTCTTCGGAATTTGGAATCTCAAAATGGCGAACGAGCGGGAGAACCTACGCATCGAGATCGATACCCCTGTAAGAGAACTTGCGGAAGGTTCTCTTCTTCTTGAGCTCAGCGGCCTCCTCGGCGTTCTACAGTGTAAAAGGTCAGTCTTCCATTCTCCCCATTTTCCTCATTCTCATTCTGAGGGTGTGCAATTTTGTGTGTGTGTGGTCGTTGTCGTCGGGAAGGGGACCAATTCGATTATGGCCGCCGTCCGCTGGGAAGTACACAATGATATGTGTTTGGCATCATCGTTATCATAAAATGAAGGGCACGTACGTATTCGTCAGCCATCTTTGCGGTAGGTGGTTGGTGATCACGATTTCGCTGTTCGTCGGGGTATCGAAGAGCGAAAATCTGACTGTCGCGATGATGGGAGTGGATTTAGGATTCCGGCCCTCACAGCAAGCAAAACCTCTAGCCAGTGGCGGCGGGTGGGCGGTGCACGTCTGTCCGTAGGACCCACCGGGGAAAATTCGTAGGGCTCTGTGCCCTCAACAGCCCCGCCCCAGCGCACTCGATACATGCTGTGGCTGGAGCCATGGATGTGGCTGGACGACCCAGGTTTTTGCTGTGAATTTGGCATGAGCCAACCTGTGGCGCACCACGTTCTTCACTGGCCATCACGGTACTTACTTCAGTATACACCCGACCACCATACGTAACGCGGTCTTCGTCGCGACTGGACGGATGAAGCATCATCATCTCATTCATTCTCGCTGTGTCATCCCGGTACGAAGCCAACCACCGGATGACTACATTCTGTCATTTCCCAACTTTCCTCGCCGCTTTTGGCCAAAAGCCCGAGCATCAAGTTCATCTACAGCATTGGCCTGACACACATTCAAGCACTAAGCATGCCAGCAGTTCGCCGGTCACGCATTCCCTCTCGTCATCTTTTCACATTTGATGTTTCTGGAGGCAGGCAACTATGTCCTAAGGTCACATCATGCTTCTTATCTTATCTACCACTCTAGCCTGGATATCCGCAAGACCTGAAATCCCTTTTATCCTCTCTCAACCTCAGCCGCTCCTCTTCAGATGTTATGGAACACTGACAGACTGGACAAGGCCTGCCCCGAGTTCGAGAACATACAACTATTCGCACATGATGAGCCCAAGTTGGCATTGTGAATCCAAGCGGGTTCCCAATAGAACAGTCCCTTGCCCTTGGGCACAGAAGCTACCACGTTTGCCACGGCCTTGATCCACTGCGACTGGCCGGCGGCGTTGAAGGGGATGTTCTTGGCGTCTGACGGAAACGCATATGCCGGGTTTGGGCATGAGCTTGGCCAGTCGGTCTCAGCGACAACGAGCTCTTTGCCCCATCTGTTGGCCATGTTTGTCAAGCTTGACTTCAAGGCCGACAGAGTCGCCGAGGGCGTGTAAAAGGGATAGAACGAGACTCCCATCATGTCAAAGTCGGAAGACACCAAAGGCCCTTGCTTCAACACATTTGTATACCACCAGTTCTGGGTGTCCCAGTTCCTGTGGTGGTTGGCCAGATGTTAGCTCTATACAGGATCCGGTTTTACACAGTAAGGGGACCTACCATCCGTTGTCAAGATGGATCATGATTTTGGGCTTGGGGTTTAGCCTCGAGTCCCTGATACCGGCAGACGCTGAGTGCAGCAAGCGCGCGATGTTGTACCACGAAGAAGTGCCTCCCGTCGGCCAAAGCAGACCGCCGGTGATCTCATTGCCGATGGAAATAATGGTCGGTTGCACACCATTATCATGGAACTGGTTCGACGCATCGAGTGTGTAGTTGTATAGCTTCCAGGCCAGGTCGTCAATGGCGGTCGGCCATCCGGAGGGAATCGCTTGGTGCGCGGGGTCTGCCCAAGTGTCGCTGAAGTGGAAGTCGATATAAACACCCAGCCCGGCGTTCTTCGCCCTCTTGGCCAGGTTGATGTTATAGGCCAGGTTGTATGTGCCCCCGGAGGGATTCACCCACACCCGTTGGCGGACCGTGTTGACACCGCTGTCTCGGAAAATGTGCTCAATGGACTGGGCAGCACCGTTCACGTTCTTGTAAGAGACGCCAGCCTTCTCTTCAACAGGTACAGACGACCAGTCGACTCCTTTGTAGGTCAGGGCAGCAGCCGCTGAGCCTGCAAGGCTGAGGACGGCCGACAATGCTGAAAGAAGCATGGTGAATATTCAACGGCGGAAAACCTGTGGTTCTGTCGAGAATAACACACGACTGTTAACGCTGGAGCGGACATGCCAGGCTTTAAAAGGACTGTCGCCGTCAAGCGCCGATAACACTGCCATACTCCTTAAACCGTTCACCGCTGCCTGATTGATGGAATTTAGGTGGCATCGCGAATGGGGGTATTGGGGCGGGACATCGGTCCTTTTAATGTTTCGCTTGATTCTGCAGGGCATCAATTTCCCGGAAGGAGTTCATCATATTTCCTAATACGGCTTGAAACAGCCGAATTATCACTGCTACTACCCCGCAAATTGCTTAACGAGCTCTTGGGTCGATCCACCCCAAAACTACAGCACATATGTACATACGCATAGCCGATTCCCGAGAGATATTTTCTGTTTCATGTTTCTCACTGCTGGCTCCTCTACCCGGTCACAGAACAACATCCTGGTTGGAGGAATCGGGAACGTGAAGGGCTCTATCAAGTACTTTTGGCCAAGTCTTCGGTTACTACATCAGGACGCGGCCTTGTATGTTCCGGACTGAAGCCAGTCGTCAATTGGCTTGCAAAAGTAAAGGCCGATATCAATCCATAGGTGCAGGCAAAGTCTCCCATGGATATGTAGTTTCAAAGGTCTCACTGGGGACAATGTCAAGGAATCCCAAAGCAGCTTCCTTGAAGAACAAACAAAAAGAAAAGGTTATTTCCAATGAGTCTTAGCAAGGAGTAGTGCTGATACAAAGCTGAGTAGTCGTCGAGTCGTCCAGGCCAGAAAGTAAAGCAAAGTCAATGGCTCAAATGATTGTCTCGGCTTTTGTGGGATCAGCCTTCGAAACCAAGAGGTCCGGGAACAGATCCTGAGCCGACTTCTCATCAACTCTCCACACCAGCTTTTCGCCCGATTGTGCTCTATCCCTAAGGATTCTGAGGGCATTCGTAGCACGCTCAAGCAATGTGGCGCCTTTAACGATCCTCTGCTTGTTCGGCTTGACCACACCCTGCTCCAACAAAGCCGGGACGATGTCCGGTTGGCAATGATTCTTCATGAACTCGTTCTGGCACTCGGATTAGCTGGATTCTTCCAGGATATCGCTGACGGCTCTTTCATTGAGAGACTCACTTGGGTGTATAAAAACGTTCTCACCCCCTTCAGAACAACGCCCTCCTTCCATTCTCCCGTCAAAAGCTTGGTGACATCCATCGCATACTCTGGCGACTCATCCTCAGTAGCATGTTTGACGATAACAGGCAACATAATAGCCACTTTCGTTCCCTTCTCGGCCAGCCTAGTCAACGGCCTCAGCGAACCTTCCAATGACCCGATACAATCGAGCACCAATGGGATTGTCGCATCATTTGATGACGACGACGCAGTTGCCACATGGTCCCGAATCAAATCCGTCACGTCCTTCTCTCCATAATCAAAACACACTCCGGCGCCCAAGGTCAGCAGCTCCTGGTGATGTTTCTTGCTCGCAACAGCAATCACATTGCGGTAGCCCCAATTCTTCAACACCTGCAAGGCGTATTGGCCGACACTACTCCCCGCGCCCCAGACCAGAATCCATTGCTTTTTTTGATCTTTATCCTCTTTCTTCTCCTCCTTTGCGTTAGAGTCATGAGAAAGAGGCCACCGCATCTCCAACCCCAAATCCTCAGTCAACGTATGCAAAACCGTTACCAAATTCGTCGGCACCGTCACAGCCTCTTGCATCGTAATGTTCTCGGGTAATTTACTCATCAGGTACGTCGCTGTCGTGATGAATGTCTGGAATCCGCGCTCGCGCGGCTCCCGCCAGGCCATGCCGAACACCTGGTCGCCGACACGCAGCTTGTAATGAGCGGCAGGGGTGTCGGCGTCGGCGGGACCGAGGGCGAGGACGGTACCCCCGAAGCTGGAGCCGGCGACGTACGGGAGATCAATGAGAAGGCCGCCGTCGGCTTGGTGCAGGTCGAGAGGCGTTGATGAGGTCCATTCTACGTGGACGAGGGCTTCGCCGGGCCCGGGGGGGTCGGTTGGGCGCTGGACGATGGAGAGCGGGGCACGGGGGGCCGTGACGACTACAGCTGGATGGGTGGGTGGGATGCCGGATGGGAGGGTGGTAGTGGCTGCCATGGTGTTTGCTGGGTTTGGGTCCAAGCCGGAGTGTATGCTTTGCTGTTGGGAGCGGAACTATAGTTGGACAACAAAGAGGGTGGTTGAGAACAAAAGAGTTGTCAGGAGTTGATAACTTGTGTTCCTTCACCTAATGATAAGTCTCCCCTTTTGTGGGGGATTTTGGGATTGCGTGATCATGGTGTTCACGACTCAGAAGAGTATACAATCTCTAAGCGCATCTCCATATGTCGCTGGTTGTTTGGTGGAGACTTGCTTAGAAATCTAGGAAGCTGAGAGAAGCCATAAGCAACAACCACGACGACGTAGGTATGTCGAATGGTCGCTGCTCTCTCTCTACTTGTACCTCTATCCATGTCCATGGTTCAACCCCTCATCGGTTTTTACCGGTTGTAAGCGCTTGTTAACAGCACGGTTCTCCTTTTGCGTTTCGAGGGCCGAGCCGGGACGGGACGGAGTCTTTCGTCTGTAAAAAGAAAGTATTAAGATAGGTACGAGATCTTATGTCGAAAGTCTTGTGCTGGATAGAATGATTCATGATGTTCACGCGCAATGCAGTTGCGTTGCTTTCAGAACCGGTGCGTATGCAAGGAACTTCCATGGCGTTTCCGAATCAATATTGATTGGTCTGATTGATTAGTAAGGCATGTTTCCTGGGTTGGTGATTAGTAAATGAGGAGGGAAAAACTCCAAACATTCTGAACGGCTGGTTTCATGCCCGTTGCAGTGTTGATCAGATAGCACACAAGCCTTAGCACGGCGGAGATTTGTTGCGTTTCTGTTGGTGGATTGGCAATGTTTAGTCTTTGCGATTACCTGCTTCGCCCAGGAGGTTCAATGCTGTCCTTCCAGAAGTCCAATTGCAAATACGGCGGCGTGATGTGGTTGCCTCTTGATGACTTACTGAGGAGGAATTGAAGCTTGGGATGAATACCCTTTCTTCGTTGCCCGCTCCGGCCAAGCGCTCCAGCTTTGACATGAGCTGAGACAAGTCGAGGCTATGCAAATGGTTCAACCAAGGTATCACGGTTGATAGTCTGAAGATCGAACTAAGGAGTTGAAAGTCCTGCCCAAGTGAAACAGGGGTCCGGAAAAGATAGTCAAGATGTTCGGAGCTTTTTTTTTTTTTTTTTTTTTCTGAAAATAAACCATGCCCAGGCTGACAATCCCGGGCAGTCTAGTGTACATAACGTACTTGCCCCTGCAGCCGGAACGGTAGTGTGCATGATCGGCACGCGGGGAACATGCCCTTGGATTTCGGCACAGTTGCCCCGTACTTGTCCCCTGGCTCAACTCCCTTAACGTCACTGCCCTGCACTCAAACACGGACCCTTCAGATGCCCCCCGCGCAGCATGTCAGCACTAGTGTGGATGTCGACGATTTCAAGTCGTTGTCTCACTCATTCCCTTCCAGTGACTCCCGATATGGACGAAATCCTTCATTTTCGACTGACCCCGAATGTGCTCGATTTGCAGTTCAGACACACCAATGCGGCAAGGACTGGGTGAGTTCAAGTTGAGCACAGCCGAGGTGATCAGAGGACCACGGCACTTCCTTGGCAGCACACTGTGAGATACCTAAAAGAGGGTCAACAAAAATGCAGGGCGATTCCCTACCGCTGTGGCTCCTTTTTGAATGGTGGCCGGTGCCGGTTACGGGCTCGTGACGCCTCGACAGGGCCTGATGGGGGAATTACAGCGGGAACTCGTCCAAAGTCCCAATTTCCATGTCGCGCCTACCAGGGCGTCGTCGGTCCCCATCTCCGTCTCCGTCGCCGTTCCAAACTTCCACCTTCTTGCTTTCCACTTCTTTCTCCCTCCCCCCGCGGTGCTTCTCTGCCCTGGAAACCGAACCCCAACCGAAGCCCCCTTGTCGACGACATCCATTCTCCGGTCCCCCAGTTTCGATCCAACTCTTTCGGCTCCGACATACCACAAACACGCTGCGACTTCTTTCAGCTACACCTTCATCCATATACTATATTTGTGATCAAAGGCAAGCACATCTAGCATCAACAGCTCGTTTGTTCTCTGGCAACGTTGGCACACAGCATACTTTAAGCTGCAGGGCGGCCTCTCCTGACGGCGCGAAGAATGACACATTGTTGCGCACGTCTCCATCGTTAAACGAAGCAACTTCTACACCATCTGCACCACGCCTATAACTGGCCGTCGCCCCTACGTTCGTCGACGACCAGTCCGTGTAAACTCTTTGCTAGACCATCCTCAAACCACCCGTTACAGCTTTCATATTTGCCTACCATGCCATCCCAACGACGCATGAGGGCGCTTTTATACATCGCCTTGGCCGGCTTCATTACATTACTCTTCTTCACCTCACGTGCCCGCCATGCACAAGAGCCCGACCCCCGCTCGATCCAAGATTTTTACCACAAGACCAAAAGTGCCATGGAAGGGTCAAGGATAGGCGGCGGCAGTAGGAGAGGACAGGCGGTGGTTGGGACACAAAAGGTCGAGTTTGACGAGGACGATGCGATCGTGGCCAAGGCAATGCAGGAGCGTCTCAGGAAAGCAGAGCAGATGGCCAAGAGCAATGCCAACGCAAAGGCCCCCAACAAGCCCGACGATCCGGAAGCTGTCGTCGGCGTTGGCAGCTCGGCCCATGGACAGAACCATCTCGGCAAGGGAGACTCCGTCGAGACCGAGGAGCACCACGCGATCCTCGAGGAACTTAGGAGCATTCTCAAGAAGTCACCAAGTAAGTCTAGGCGTTACATCTCTACATACAATCATTCACGATTCCATCGTTCAAAAACAGCGCTGACCAGGTTTTCACCAGTCATCATTTTCTCCAAAAGCTATTGCCCGTACTCGAAGAAAGCGAAGAGCCTTTTGCTGGGTGACTACCAAATCGACCCTGCGCCCTTCGTCGTCGAATTGGACCAACACCCATTGGGCCCCGGAATCCAGGCTGAGCTCGGCGACAGGACAGGAAGGAAGACAGTTCCCAATATTCTCGTCGGCGGGATAAGCATAGGAGGCTCCGACGACATTGCCAAGCTCGACCAGGAGAAAACGCTGATCGAAAAGATCATGTCACTAGCGGGGAAGCGACTCACAGTGACGAAGCACTCCAAATCGACTTAGGATATCGTGGCGCCATAACGGCATTTCGGCCCGAAAGCATGTATCGATAGTCGGAAGGACGAATTAAGACGCATTTTACCGCATGACACGGCGTTGTTGGTTGTTTATAAGGCCAACCAAATTCCCGCCAGCTACAGCCAAAGGGTCGCCCTGAACACCACATTTCTATGCGACCCCTATACGTAGCGTCGATCCTTGCAAGATTGAAAACCGTGGTAGAATCGGCGTGCGCCTACTTCGCTGAGAGGTGCGATAGGCACAATAATAGGGCGATTGCATTAAGATGGCTGATCGTGGCTCATGCGTACATATATCTAGGCTTGTCAGCAGAAGGTTGGATGGAGCGGGTAAATCGCGATAACCTGTGGTGGTGTTGCAGGCTCAGGTGCGTCAATGGAAGAACCCACGAGAAGGGGAAAAAAAAGGCCGTTCGCTCATGCATCAGCAATGTCGCCCTACTAGTACCACTGTTAATAGGTCATGGCGTGCACGTCACCCAAACCTGTCCGAGCCGTCCGAACATGAGACCATTATTCTCCGTCCCAAAGATGTCGACATGACAATCACCTCTCCACAATAAAGGGTTCCATTAGTAACCTTGATGGCTGGCCTTCTGCCCACAGGGGTGCATTGCAAAAACGATGCGCGTTGCTTCGATGTGCCGAACATTCGCTCTTCATCCTATTGTCGCTCAGCCAGACGAGAAGGGATGCATGGGGCGACATAGGTGGTAGGGTTCACAATGGGTAGGCGACAAACTCATCGTGTTATATATCTAGGCCCCAATCTTGACTTGTTGTTCCTCTCGGAAGGCGGGATTCCATGTCATTCTACCCCAGTTCCTGGGTTGTGGCTGCCGACGAATGAGGACCTTGTTGGGCACCCTAAAGGTCCGAAGCACTTATCATGACTGGTAGGGGCCGTCAAGGTCCCCAATTCGTCCCATGTGCCAATCGTCATGGACAACCTTAGGGAGCAGACCCCTGCAACTAGTACTTCCTCGCTCATCTTCACCTCCAGTTCCCTCTCCGACTTCAGGTTCCTTCTTCTTGCTCTTCACCCGATCATATATATTCACCAGCGGCCAGACCTGGGGTACTCAACATGATTGACTTTTAGCTTCCTCACGGCACATCACTTGGATACACCCCACCTTGGACACAATTCACTAGGATATCTTAACCCGAGGTGCCCGCCTCGTGCTTTATTCCATTCGTTTGCTCTCTCGCCATTTATAACATCCCCTTGAGTTCGACTGGCATTGAGTCCACCCTTTCCTTCAACAGCCTGCGGCCTTTCTGGAATCATCAAAGCCAGAAAAGCCTTGGAACTACGCATAATTCTCCCAACGAAGTCGAAAGGGTATCAAATCGACACGATGCCCGCCCTAAACGACGACGTTCTTCTCCGCGTTGCGAGTTTCTGCGACATCGAAACCATTGTCACCTTGATGTGCACCAGCAAGCATGTCTACGAGCTTGTGACTCGGTACGAACAATCCATTGTCAAGGACGCTGTTGCGTTGTACACCGGCTACGACTCCTCTCTGTTCCCCCCTTCAGGCGCAATCAGCTCCTCGCACAACGTTGAGCGCGAGTATCTTTATCCAAAGAGTTACGATATCCTCAACGAGCTCAAGATTCGCACTTCCCGCACGGAGATTATCCTGAGCCCAGGCCAGCCCCTGAGGAGCAAGATCGATTCCATCTTTTCGACATCCGGAGCATTCCTCGATCTTCCTCAAATCGAACGCGAGCTGCTGATGGCCCGACTCAAAGAGACCTTCAAGGTGGTGGACAGGCTGGGAGATTGCGCGGCAGACGTCATGTCGATGTGGATGCAGCCGGCCGTCAACGGCAACTCTAGCCAGAAGCTTGATGGCGATGAGGCCATGCTTAAGATTCATGATCGCCAGTTGGCGTACATTCGCTCCCTATCACCACTCGACTTGGCCTATCTTTTTCATCTTGTCTCTTGGGCTGGCCAGGCCTATGCCTCCGAGAACTCCGCCCTGATGGCCGATGTTGATTGCTGGGAGCGTCTCCTGGCTTTCAAGGAAGCTAGTCTTCGCCATGGCACAATCATGCTCTGGGCTGTCTTCCAGCCGCCGAAGGTTAAGAAGACGATCGACCGCACTGATGATACCACCCATCGCAAGCCCATGACCGAGCTTGCTCGCTTCGCAGAGACCTGCATCCGTCAGATCATGGAGGAAATTCGCATCTATCAGTCCACGGAATCAAGCCAGAATCGCCTACCGCCTAGCTTACACATGACAATGGTTAAGAGTTTTGTCGAGAAGACTGGACGTCCGAGCACTCGGCATGCCATTGAGATGGAGCGCCTCATTCTGGATCATATCCGGATCGACTAGGGCCCGATGATGCAGGCGCTTGTTCTCAAAGACATTCGGGGTAGCCTCTACTAAGACAGCTGGTTGGGGGATATGAGCTAAGGGGGTTGGAGTCGATTTTGTTCAGGGCGGTATGCTTTGGTTAATGCCCACATTCACAAGCCATCAAGATTACCGGTTTTGCCGGTATTATTATTCTTTTGCTTTGGTCTCTTGGCCCTTCGCCATCTTGTTTTTGCTTAGCAGACAAAAGAAGGCAGATGGATGGCAATGATGGATGATTGGCATAGCGAGGGAAGGTGTTCGGGCGTTAGCATTTACGTGGAGGGTCAACTGCATGCGCAGGTAGGCGCCGTTAGGAGTTTGGACATGTTGCTATTAATGTATGTTTGAGGACAGGAGCCGAAACGGCGCAAGCAAGTTATTTGACGCCCATTTCATTGAGCAGAACGGTCAGCTTACGGGGTTCAGCGTGAAAGAGAAGGGCGTTTACCCAGCTGATTCATATCAAGCGGGGCTGGTCTGGTTGGATCTGAAGGCTGGAAGGCCTTGTCAAAAGAACACGGATATAACCTAGTAAGTATAGCTTACTTCTAATTAAACCTGCAATCACCATAATTCTTGTGGTCTCTGAGTTTCTCCGTGATACACCAAGCTACTCGCATAGTTGAGCAGTTGAATAAGGAAGAATTAGCCAAAGTTGAACGTGCTCATGACCTCTCATCTCGTGCCCATGCCTCAGACTTGGGCTGCCTGCGCACTACGGTGTTTACGAAGTATAGACTTTGAACAAACGAGCCATGTCAGCATCAATGATGATACTCGTAACTGTGGCCGCTACAAGCCGAGTGAAAGCAAGCTCAGTGACCCCTTGTCTGTACAACGAATGAACAATTCAGAGCCGGCATGAGGCGGGCTGACGAGGGCGCGGGTCACTCTTCTTCATAACTGTTCACGTACAATGAAATATATTGAGGACATGGATCTCCGTGTTAAAGGCAATAAGCGAAACTGAACAGCTCACTCCGAAGTCAATGATCCAAGGTGTCTGCCGAATATCATAGGGACGGCACATGGGCATTGTCTCTTGTGCGGGAATTAGGGTTATGGGTCAAGTACAGTCTAACTGTTCTTCGGGCCAGACAATGGGGTTGTTCTAAGCCAAAGCGTAGACGCACAAAGGAGCTCGGAAAGACTTTCTAAGACGGCAGCCTTTGTACACGGAATAGGGTCTGTTTTCGAGAACAAGAAAACCCATGGGATTGCATATAAGTACGGGTGAGATCTTTTCACTTCGAGATGATTCAAGAGTCAATCAACAAGCTCTTTTGCAATCACAAGTTCGACAAGAAAGCAAAAGCATCAAACGATACCAACAACACCCTAATCATCAAACAACTCACACTTACAAAATCCAGCAACAAGTCAGCAAACCGCCTCAAGCACACCAAAGTTCATTATGTGTAAGATCACCGAAACTGAGTACAAATGTGGACATTCCACTACGACCTCTCGCCCTTGTGAGAAGGCCAAAGAGTCCAACAGCACATGGGGCTGCTTACGCTCCTCCAAGGCCAAGTACTGCTCCCACCCCCGAGAGAAAAAGCAGGAGCATGAGGGCCTTTGCGACAAGTGCCGGGGAAGGGCAGCCAGTAAGACTAGGCAGAACAGATCAGCTAGCAAGTCTAGAGAGCCTGCCCCCGCTCATAACGATAACATAAAACTCTTGAAGGGGTCAGCTACTGAACGTCATGAGTTCTTCCTCCAACAAGGGGCACCCTCGAAAGAGTCCAGAGGCAGGTCCAGAGATAAGTCCAGAAACGAATTTGAAGGCAGTCGTAGTAATAAAAGATCAAGCATGATCAACCTCCCTCATGACAAGGCAGCAGTTCCGCCGCAGCGAGGATCCATCACCAACTACAAGAGTAAGCCGTTGCCCAATCTTCCTCCCAACTCTTCGAAATCTTCAAAGATCGGAGGGTCATTTGCTTCAACCTCGAGAAGCACCTCCAGAGACGGCCGCCCTCTAGTCCCTCCTCCGCGGCATGGCCCTTATTTTTCAGATCGCGATGCTACAGCGGTGCCTGCGCCGCTCCGACCCCGTCGACCCTCCGAATCCCAGGTGAGACCGCCAAGGGGAAACATTCGGGAATCTCAAATGTTCACGAACCCCGGCCCCGCGCCGTCCATCCCTTACCCTATGCCACAGGAGAGAGGCCGCAATCCCGACCCCAGGCCGTTGCCCCTGCAACAGCAGCAGAAAGGGCAAGTATCATATCCGCCGAATGCCTCTCGTCACCACACCGAGGTACCCCGAAGAAAACTGTCAAAGACAAGACACAACGAAGCTACTGACAATGCCACTTTCAGAGGCGGAGGTAGAAGTAGATCAGCCAGCAAGACCCGCGAGCGGTCTCTTTCTCGCAGCCGTCGTGGCAGCAAGCACGACAAGGGTGAAAAGAAGCACCACCAAAAGCAACCCAGCGCTGCTAGCTCTTTTATGAACAAGCTCAAGGCTGGTCTCGGTTACGATGAATATGATGACGATGGAAGCGACTCGGATGAATGGGTTTGCGCTGACAGTCGTGCGCTTGAGAGAGGGGAGAGTCGGAGAAGAATGAGCTACCAGGCAGGTGACTATTACATGCATGGTAGGTAAGCGGCAGGTGTAAGGTTGAACCGAAGAAGATGGGAAAGTGCTGGGTACTTTCCATGATTTTCGAATCGTCTTCTTTTTAGCAGGTGGTATGAGGTACTAGGGGTGGGCGCGATGGGCTATACCGTTATTGTTTTGTCTATTTGTTGGTTTTACATCGGTTTGTTTGCAATTACCATTTATTCGAAAATCCCCCCAAAAAAACAGTGGCGTGTCGGTTTTGTTCAGTTTCTTTTTCTTGGATCTCCTTTGTTAGGTATGAGCGGAGGTTAGCAACGGGCGATGATGGTCAAAACAGGTTTTCGACAGTGTCATAGAAACGGTAAAGCTTTGGGAGACGGGAATTGTGGAATTTTGTGCTACATTATGAAATCAATAAATATTCGTACTGATTTTCTAGAGGAAGTTTGACGTCCAGTGTGCTTTGTGCAGTGTGGGAAAACGATGCGAAGAAGATACTTCGGAGTGATTCTTCGCAAGTGACCCGTAAACATATATAAAGTTGTCCGAATGTCTAACTGCTCAATAAAGCCTCGTGCGAATTCTAATGGCACATTTCATCGGGGCGTGTGGTGATACTGCCTTCCAAATGGTTCGTCGGTGTTGCTGTTGTGTCCAAAGAATAAGAGCATACAGATCCAAGGTATTTCAACAAATAAACCCCTTGTGGTGTAGTTGGATATCACGTTCGGCTGTAATTGTCTAGATTGTATACCGAAAGGTCACCGGCTCGATTCCGGTCGAGGGGAATCTTCTTTTTTCGACTTTTTTTGGTCGCTGCTGATGACACTGCCGCACCCATATCCCTGTCTTTGATTCATTTTTGTCTTTCTTTTTGTGGAACCGAAGATTGATGTTCTCTCTCTCCATTGGCTGTTCTCTTTCTCGTAAATCGCAACAGGTCGAGGAGAGGTAGGTGTCGTAAAGGCTGCCGGGCCATACCCCGCGGTCATCCGTGGCGGTCTTTTTGCGCCGAATTTGCTCTTCGACCGAGAACTGAGCAGCGCAGATTTAAGTCAGCATGTATCCGTAAACTTGTTCGTAGTAGTTTCGCCTGTGTAGGAATGGAAAATCGACCGTGTTGTCGTTCGTGATGTTGATATCGAAAGTGCTCACCCAGGTGAAGACCCATGACTTCGATTGGTGAATGCGAGCCCGGAGCCCCGCTTTATTTTCTGCCGGCGTAGCGGTGCCGTGTGCGACGACGCTTCGCTCCAGAAACGGGGCCCGATTTTTCCTCGCCAGCTTCGAGACGCAGGCAGTCAGGTCGCGGGATTGCGGAGCTCCGTCCAAGCCAGAACCACCGAAGCCCGAACCAACAGCCTCCGTCACTACCTCTCGACAACTTCCCCTTCGTTGCGCCTCGGACCGCACCGTACCGCCAGTCCCAACCATGAGCAGGGCACTTTTGCGCTCCGTCCTGGAGCTGCGCACTCCCGTCACGCGCCTCCCACCATCTTTCCTCCTCCCCTTCCGTCCTGCCGCCGCCGCCGCCGCGCCCGCCACTCGTTTCCTCCACCAGACTGCCCAGCAAGTTGAGCCTACCAGCCAGTCCGATGCTGCTGCTGCTGCTGCCGCCACCCTGCTTAAGGCCAGCCCACCAAAGGTCACTACCGCCACAACACCAGAGGCCCCCGCAGCCGTTCCCACCAGCACACCATCTTCTCAACAACCCTCGATAAGCCAGCAAGTTAAGGAGCTCCTCCCCGTGCTCGCCGCGCAGCCGGGCCACTACACGACCATCCACATCCACGGCAAGCCGTACCTCGTGACCGAGGGTGACACGGTAAAGCTACCGTTCAAGATGCCCGGCGTGGCACCTGGCGACGTGCTGCGCCTGAACCGGGCCTCGGTCATCGGCAGCCGCGACCTGACCCTTCAGGGCGCGCCGTACGTGGACGAGCGCCTGTTTGAGTGCCGCGCCATCGTCATGGGTACCGAGAGCGAGCCGATGCGCGTCATGATCAAGAAGAAGCGGAGGTGCAGGAAGAAGAAGCATGTTTTCAGCAAGCACAAGTACACGGTTCTCAGGATCAACCAGTTGAAGATCAATGATGTGTCGAGCCTTTGAATGGGTCACAGTGGTTTGCTACTGCTGAAGGAAGGGAGGGGGCAGAAAAGAAAGAGGGAAGGGAAGGGACAGAAAACAGTGAGGCTGGAATGCCACTGTTGAAAGGAGATGATGGGGCAAGGGGTGGTGGGCAAATAGTGGAGGAGGAGGGGAGAAGGAGAGGAGGAAGCCGACAACCCCGGGCAGGCCAATACCGAACAACACCGTTCAGCCCAAAACAGCCGACCGCATGGCACACCGATAGCACACAAACACTTGACAAAGGGGATGGAGGAAGTTTACAATGTTATGCTGCTGCTAGATGGATTCCAAATGTGCTACAGATGGCGGACGCGGTGGGATTTATCAAGCACCGTTCGTTGAAGCCGAGGTCTTTAAAAAGGGGTAGCAAGGCCTGCCTGGGCTTCTTCCGTCATATATCTGTATGTCCTTCGATTAGAAAAGGGGTGATTACAGATCAACTATAGACTAGTTGTGTAGGATCAAGGGGATATACCGACATATTCGACATGTATCATATTTGTTCTTGTTCATATTATAAAACGGGGATCGGAATCATGGCTAGTACCAAGCGTGCATATTGAGCTTGATGAAGTTTGTTATGTCTCCAGAGGTTGAAGCAGTCTAAGGCAGACTACTTCGAAGATGGCTGAAGCATAACGTTGGGCTTTTAGGCCAAACGTTGATATTCAAACCACCATCGCTGAAACAGGCTTACACTCTGGCCTCCTTATGGACACCAAAGCAAGTCAAGCCTTCGCTACGACATATTACATGAAATCTATCATTCAGCAAGGGAGAGGCGATGAGACGGATAAGTAAACGCTTCTATGAGTTGTCCCGATGAAGAGCTTTTAAACAATGACAATATGGACGGCTTAAAGCAAATAAGAAGAAGTAAAGCTATAGTCAGGGAAAAGGAACGGAAACGCCCGCCCACCATTAATCCAATGCACCTTTTCCAGTCATAATCTTCATCACTAACAAGTAGCTGAGTAAAAAGAGAAACAAAGCAAGCTCCACACCAAGAAAATAATAACGGCCATCTTTCCACCATTATACAACCCATGCGTGCGACCAGATAGACATGGTGTTCAGCGAACACGATATCCATAACCCGTTTGATCCATCATTCGTTAGCCACAGAACAAACCCGAACATAGCCGCTCCCAGACGCAATCGCTTGCTTCCCAACCGCCACACGTCTTGTGGAAGGTATCTATACAAAACTCCCAGTAACCAACCGAGGTCTGATCGGGGGGGTATCCAACAGAAACTTCCGACAACAACAAGGGTATCGTATCCAAGCCATAACGCTTAACAAGAACAATCCATCCATCTTCCAACATGTGTGAACAACAACAACAACAACAACAATAAGAAAAGGTAAGAGGAGAAAACGGCCTCCGAGTTATTACCTTTGGTGGCCGCCACCCCCACTCCCACCTCCACCTCCACCGGCATTATTACCGGCACCCATGACGGCCTTCCTCACAGTCGCCCAGTACGCCTGCGGCCAAGTGTTCACCACCTCCGCCTCCGTGGGCATCCTCTCCTTGCATCTCTGTACCACACTCTGTATAAGCCTCGACAATAGCTCCTCTGTGACAGGCAGGACCCTGCCATGCTCCGCCGCCGCGTACACCGATGGATCGAACTCCTGCGGGTACAGGAACGGGTCCGTGTCGGCCAGCAGCTCGTCGCACGTGGGGCGCTCGCGCTGCTCGCGGTTGAGACATCGGCGCATGGTGCGGATGACCGAGGGGGGCACGCGGCTGCCGTCCTCGGTGGCCACCGGGAAATCGATCTGGTACGACCAGTTGATGATGGCCTGGCATCGCGACATCTGGTTGGCAATCTTGCCAAAGGGCGGCAGGCCGTACACCATCTGGTACAGGATGCAGCCGAGCGACCAGACGTCCGAGGGCTTGCCGAGCTTCATGAGCTTGGGCGCGCCGTGCTGGCGGTGGTTCAGCGGCGGCGGAATGCAGAATTTGCCGTTCTGGGCGGACGTGAAGGCGTATTGGTTCGAGTCCATCAAAGATTCGGGCGACATGTAGTTGGGCGTGCCGATTTGCGTTTCTCGGTGCACGTTGACTGTCATTTCAGTCTGGATGGCGTTGGCGATGCCGAAATCGATGAGCTTGAGGCGGCCCTGGACAAGGACAAAGTTGGCCGGCTTGAGATCACTGTGCACAACGTCGCGGGCGTGCACGGCTTGCACGCATTCGAGCATCTCTTTCCAGTAATACCGAATGAAGGTTGGGTCGAGACGAGCGCCTTCTGCGGTGCTTTGGCGGCTTTTAAGAAGCGTGTTGAAATCGAGTTCACCTACTTCCATGAGCTGTGGTGGGGTTAGGTTAGTACTCAGTACGAATCCTTTGGAGTTGACAAATCACTTACCACACTGAGTACCTGCTTCTCCAGATTCAGCTCATGGTCGATCAGTTGAATGACCCGTTCCACACCGTTCAAACGTTTCAGCAAATCAATCTCGCCCTTGAATCCCTTCACGGTGTTTTCGTCGGCATGTTCAAGAGACACCCTTTTCAAGGCCAACATCTTCCCACTCTCAGCGGAAACACGGTAAACCTTGCCAGAACCACCCCGTCCAATACAGTCAATGCGGGTGTATGTTCGGCCGTTCACTCGCAAAAGGACCTGCCTTTTCTTGGCCGCCCCAGCTGTTGCAGAAGCCCCAGCCGCAGCTGTTGCAGTCTCGACAACTGACATCTTTGGTGGAGGTGGAGGCGCCGGCCTGTGCGGTGTGTTCTGACTCTTATGCGCCAGCGCTTTGCGGTCGGGTGAAATCGAAAGCCTCTTAAGATCTCGCCCAATGTCTCGCCCAATGTCGAGGGCCATTGGTTCGGGGATTACCGGTTTCGGGATCTCGTGATCGAGCATTGTGGACGGGGTCAGCTTGGCCCTCTTGAAGGTCGGCGGTGCCTCGTTCTCCTTGTCGTTGTTCATGGGCATATCTGGATGAGGCTCAGCGATCTTGTAACCCAGTTCCCCGTTATCTCTTTCCATCGCTCTGAAGTTGGATTCTCGCCTGCGAACCGCTCCAGCTTTGCCGCTCACAGGACTTCCGGATGCGGCATAGTCGCGATAGTTATTGTTGGACCCGTAGAACGACAAATGTTGCTCGCCCATAGCGGCTTCGACATGACTCTGCATGTGGCTCTCGTAATTCCCATCGTTGTCTTGGTTCATGCTCATAGCTTCGTTTTCTCCATGTGCTGCCTCGTCCTCATCGCTCTGCCTTCTCCGCCCTCGCCGCGCTGGGCCGCTGAGAAAGCTCCCTGGAACCTTTGCGACTCTCTTGATACGCATTGAGCTTTGTGGTGCTACCGTTTGTGGCCTTCCAATGGTTGCAGGATCCTCGGGATTCTCGTGATCGCTATATCCTGTGCCGCGTTTCCCGGAAACACCGGCGAACGAACTACCCGACGACCCTCCTCCTCCCCCTAGAGAAATCCGACCTTTGCTGCCTGAAGACCCAGAGCCGACCGCAATCCTGACCGTCCTGATGACGGGCGTTTGGGCATCTCCCGCTGAATCTGATCCTGCATCTCCTTGCTGCTGTAGAAACGATGGAATTTCTTTCTCGACCTCTCTTTCCCTGCTCTCTGTCCTGGTTCTCCTCTGGTTTGCCGTCGTCGATGAGAGTCTCCGGACATTTCCTGAAAAGCTGACTGGACCCTGCACGGGATTGCTGAGGCGGACCACTCGTTTCCTAGGTACTGGGCTGCCATCGCGGTTGTTGCTGCTGTCGTTCTGGACTGGCGATGTCGGCCTGTCCATGGGCTGCAGGCTTCCTCCTCTGATACTCCGCCTCGCTTCCCGCGCCCTCACACCTTCCGACCTTTCCTCTGACTTTGACGACAACAACGCGCTTCTTCTAGTAACCCGTGATGGTGGTCGAGCTGGGGGTGATAACTGCAGATCCTCTGGAGCGCCATGTTGCGCAAAAGATGAGGCTTCGGATGCATGGCCGTCGTTAAGCAGAGCCTTGGTTAAGGCGCTGAGTTTCATGGGTACGGGGATCTCGTCGTCCGAGCTGTCGTTGAGGTTGGAATACTGTTGAGATTGCGACTGGGGGTTCGACTCGCTGCGATTGAGCATGGGCCGCGATGGCGGACGTCGCAAAGCTTGTCTAGCGGATGTCCTTCTTCCCATAGACGTAAAGTGGCTTCCACCGCCCATGGGCGTTGGCGAAATGGACGACATGTCGTTCATGTGTTTTGTTTACCGCCCCTGTTGTTTTGGTTGCGGTTGCAAATGCGCTGGCTCGGCGTTGGGTGGACCTAACTTTTCGTCCTGTTGCGAGCTTGGAACCTTGCCCGTCTTTCGCAGCCACGGACGATCCTGCTCTTGTTTTGCGCCTGGTGTGCCGCCTTTTCCAATCCAGTCCAATATTGAAGAAAATGATACCTAATAAACACAGAGCTGCGTGGACGATTGCGAATTTACGTGCCAGAGTAGCGCATGGAACCAAGAATAACGAGGGTAGCGAGAAATCATGTGGTGCGGCGCGGATGAAGCATGTCGTGGACGGAAGCTAGAGGAGACGATGGGGGGTTTCGCTCTGGATTGGGGTCCTGGGTGCGTGCTGACTGTTGGCTTTCGCTAGGAGCGAGTATTTTGACTTGTGGAGCTGCGACCAATCAAAACACGGGGTGATGTTACATGGTTGCTCGCGGCAACCGCTGAAATGGATCCTTTCTCTGGGAAACGCAAACTCCAGTGATGGGCTTGCCAAGCTTTGTTTACAGCAACAACAACAAAAACAACAGGGAAGCCCGACTTGAAGAAACCACATGCAACCGTGCGTATCGATAAATGGATGGAGACGACAATGGAGCTGATGTCAAGTGAAAGTCAAGGGGTTTGTTTACCAACGTTCTCGCAGGGCGCCGCCGCTGGGACGCCATATTAGTGCGATGACAGAAACGGAAAAGAAAAGCTCACAAACATGCATGTTCAAGCAACATATTCCCAGCAATTTTAGCTGCAGGCGCAGACGTCCAGAACAGCGCAGCACGCACATGTATGATCACGAAGGGACAAAAAGGTCCGAAGAAAACCTTGCGACTTGTATTGTTCCGCCTATGTGCCGTTTGACGCCCTTATGAAAGACGTGCCCTTGTAATCCCAAGAACTCCAGCTCTGCTGCCGCCGTCGAGGCGAATGTGATGCAGGTGACGTTCGAACCGCGTGTACAATCCGTCAAGGTTTCTCGGAAAATACCATGCCATGTTACCGGACAGTGGTATGAGACGCTTAGTCGAAGAGACCGAAGCCCATATCCTCGTCGGACTCCTCCTTCTCTATACCCGACAGTTAGCAGCTGAATACGACGGCGCAAGCGATTGAATGTGTCCTTACCCTCAACCTTCTCCTCCTTCTTCTCCTCAGCAGCGCCACCAGCAGCGGCAGCGGCACCACCGGCAGCGGGGGCAGCAGCACCGCCGGAGGGGACGGAAGCGAGCTTGGAGGAACCCTCAGCGATCAACTGTGATATCTCGTGTTAGCTACGTGCGCCGGACACTCAAGTTTGCTCTCTAGACAATGGTCGTACCTCGTTGAGGTCCTTGCCCTCGAGCTCAGAGATGAGCTTGTCAAGGCGCTCGGAGTCGGCCTCAATGCCAACGGACTCAAGGACGGCCTTGACATCAGCGGCAGAGGGGGCGGTGTTGCCACCGAGGGTGAGGAGGAGGTAAG
Source organism: Neurospora hispaniola (assembly GCF_033458365.1). Classification (NCBI taxonomy): domain Eukaryota; kingdom Fungi; phylum Ascomycota; class Sordariomycetes; order Sordariales; family Sordariaceae; genus Neurospora; species Neurospora hispaniola. The sequence goes on along the minus strand of NW_026944407.1, from coordinate 2,229,713 downwards.
CGGCCAAGTGCTTCATTTTGTCTGTCTTGAAGGTCGCGTTGTTAGACGGAAATCCTACGGCTGTGGAAAGCTGGACCAAAAACTTACTGAGCTGGAGAACCAGAGATGTCAATCAGGTTTAACCGCTGAGTTGTGGCGGAGAAAGACTCTTCTTAGGTTCTTGGGGGTGGAAGTTCACTGTTTCGGAAAGAAGTTCGCGGACGGGACCCGATCACGGATTATTTTTACAATTTCGTTCCTGTGAAGCCCCGCAATTTTGCGCCCCACGAAAGCCCACAAGCCTCAAATCACCTGACCAATCCACTCGACTTAGGGCAGATCCCGTGCGTTCTTTCTCGCCAAGCTCCTTCCCGTCGTTGCCTGCCGGCCGCTTGCAATTACATAAAAAGCTGGCCAATTCATAACGCCTTGGGCGCTCTTGGCAATTACACAACTTTTTCGGTGACGTGCGGCTTGGCACGCTGCTGGTCTGGACCGTCTGGGCCTGTGACTTTGACCTCGGAGACCGCGATTCACCGCTCCGACCAGAAGTGACTGGGTGGGTCGTTCACTACGCTGACCATCCTGGCTCCCGTCTCTGTCTCTGCCCAGCAAAAGTTGCGAAACCAAGTCCCCGATCACGCAGGACTCTTTGTTCTTCTTTCGCCAACAACCCATCTCCAGCCCAATTCTTATTCTTGGTTTCGGCACTATCGGGCGACTGGCGACCTCGCATACTCACACTCATTCTTCGCCGTCTTTTTGGCCAAAGCATTCGCGCCTGTCCCACTGTGCATCTTGCATCGTCAGCGGAAGGCGATCTGTGACGAAAGCATATAAAACCCTGCCACCTACTTCCTTCTCCTCTTGTTCGATGCCTGGACAACTCTCCGTCTTTTGAACGCAGGAGAAGGATAAGCAAAGCTGGTAAAAAGAAGGTTATTCCACCGATACAACCGCAGCCATGCCGGTAAGTTGCCATTCTTTAGTGCGCTTGCCCTTTAAAAGGCTGGCTGACACGTGTGCAGATTTCGGATTTGCTTGCATCGATAACGGGCGAAAAGCCATCGTCATCATCGATCTCTACGAAAGATGTCCCAGTAGCATCTAAACGGAAGGCCGACGATGACCTTCGAGGTTCTGCGCCAAAGGCCCCGCGTACCGAACCAGCGACAAATGGAAGTGCCCGGCCGAATGGAAACGTATCGAAACCTTCTACAGCGCGCCCCGCCGACCGACCGACGGAGCGCCCCACAGGAAATGCGAACCCAACGCGTCCCGCAGAAAAAACAACTGGCTACACTGGCACCGCGCAACCACGTTCGTCCACGAAACCAACAGCTCCGGTGTTAACCAAGACCACATCGACGCAGTCAAAGGTGGGAGGAACAAGCTCGAATGGGAATAAGGCTCCACTTTCGCGACCGCTCGTCAGCCGACCTGCCCCTAGCGCTCCTGTCGCCGGCTCTGGACCTCCGAAGAAACGCTCGTATGCAGAGATTATGGCAAGGGCCCAGGCCAATCAGCCCATGCTGTCATCCGTTGGGAAGATTCAGCACAAGAAGGTGGAGAAGCAGTTGACCTTGAAGGAACGCAAGGAACTAAAGGCCGAGGAAGCGAAGAAGGGCAAGAAGGATGTAAGGCCACCGACTACCGGGAGGAGCGGTGTGACAGCTGGGCCAACCCGCAATGGTACCAATGGCACGACTGCGAACCGTCAGCGGAGTATCACCCCCTCAGCCCCGGCTGGCGCCAAGTCCAAGACAGGCCAAAATGCCGTGGAGGAGAAGAAGGTAAAGAAGGCTGCTCTAGCGACGACTGGATACCAAGGCACGGCACGTCCCCGCCCAGGGGCCACCACCACAAAACCAGGAGCATCCACCTCGGCAGGCGCGAGTAGGGGCCGTGGGCTGTCCGGTTATGGCGCCTCATTCTCACGTCCCCGGAGACGCGAGGAGGAGGATGAGGAGTTGGACGATTTTATCGAGTACGACGAAGATGAGGATGATGGGTACGGCTATGGTCGTCGCGGTGGTTACGAGTCACTGGAAGAGGATGACTCAGACATGGAGGCAGGATTGTCCGACATCGACGCGGAGGAACGCCGGGCAGAGTTGCAGGCTCGCAGAGAAGACATGGAGCAGGAGGCGCTGGAGAAGAGGTTGAAGCGCGAGAAGGAGGAAAGAAAGCGGGCAGCACTTGCAAAACTCAAGTCCAGAGCCGGAGACCGCTGATATGTCGTGGTTGCGTGGCGTGTCTCCTTCTTTCTTTTGCCTCTAAATTGGGAAGGTTTCGGCGCATCGTGATAATTTCAAGGCAGGAATTCGTTTTCTGGAGACGGTTTTGCAATGGCGTTGGCTGGAAGACAGGACGGACACCCAGAAACATTTTGCATCAGCGTCTGGAGTTTAGTCATTTTGCACGGATTCCGGTTTCATTGGCGGGCGTTGGCTGGCAATAGAGCCCGTCGGACGGATTATAGTATAGGTTGTCATGACACGGTGTAGCGTATCTAGATATCTCAACACCCCAAGCATATCACGTTTTTGGGTTTTGCCTTTGTTGACATGACACATACCTACTGTGCTCGTTGAAGCGGGTTATGCGAGCCACACAACTAGTGTCCCTTGGTAATGATCTAGTTGTAGGAGCCATTCTACGAATGGTAACGGTGACCTCCAGATCTATACAGAAGTTGTCCACTGGCCTTCCATCAAGGTTCTCGTCCTCAACGGGCGGCTCTGGCTGCCGTGGTGCACTTCCAATGCCCTGCAGCTGGCTGGCACCTTCATCCGAACCCACTCCACGTTTTCCTGGACATGGCACGGATCTATTAAGGAGATATCAACCAATGACAGGTGATAAAACCGCCCCACTATGTCCACCTTTCTACGGGTCTCCGCCACTGGAGGAGTCGCCCGATAAGGAAAGCTAGCCTTGAATGGTTTTTTTATCGGCTTCAAGACGTCCGTTCAGCAGGCATTTGCATAGGTAGAGGTACTGAAGCATATTGACCTAAACCGCATCGTCATTCTCGTCGCCCTTCGTCGCCCTACAACATCTAAAGGCCAGATTGCGTCGCCACATATCTTGAACCGCAAGACCCTCAAAGGGCCTAAAACACCAATATGGTACGGATATCATGTCTTCGAATTGCCCTTCTCAATCCACAGCCACTCTCCTCAACATCATGACCCCTTCCGATCACTTGAGAGCAGACCATGCTAACCGACGTTTTCCTAAATACAGCCTCAGAACGAATACATCGGTATAGTTTCCTTCGCACTCGATCTTGATTACCGTCGACCTGTTCCCAGTCCCTAACCGATTATCTCGTTTCGCAGAACGCGCCCAGAAGCTTCACGGTAAGCGTCTGGACACCGAGGAGCGCGCACGCAAGAAGGCTGCCCGTGAGGGCCACAAGCAGAGCGAGAATGCACAGAACTTGCGTGGCCTGAGGGCCAAGCTCTTTGCCAAGGAGCGTCATGCCCAGAAGATCCAGATGCGCAAGGCCATCAAGCAGCACGAGGAGCGCAATGTCAAGGGCGCCCCCGAGGAGAAGGACCCTTCGAACCCCGTTCCCGCTTATCTGCTCGACCGGTCGAACCCCACGAGTGCGAAGGCTTTGAGGTACGTCACTTGAATGGGAGGACACATGAGAAGCGAACAGCCGAGGCGGAGGTGGAGGCCAATGTGATTGCGATGATGGCAGTGGTCATGGAGGTTGGAAAGGGTCCCATACGATGACGAGAGACTGACCGTTTTCTTCGTGCAGTTCCCAGATCAAGAGCAAGCGTGCCGAGAAGGCCGCTCGTTTCTCGGTCCCTATTCCTAAGGTCAAGGGTATCAGCGAAGAGGAGCTTTTCAAGGTCGTCAAGACGGGCAAGAAGGTGCACAAGAAGGGCTGGAAGCGCGTCGTCACTAAGCCAACATTCGTCGGACCCGATTTCACCAGACGCCCAGTCAAGTACGAACGCTTCATCCGGCCCATGGGTCTCCGTTACAAGAAGGCCAACGTCACCCACCCTACCCTCAATGTCACGGTCCAGCTCCCCATTCTCGGCGTCAAGAAGAACCCCAGCAACCCCCTTTATACCCAGCTTGGTGTTCTGTCCAAGGGTACCATTATCGAGGTCAACGTTTCCGATCTTGGTATGGTCACCGCGTCGGGCAAAATTGCCTGGGGTCGTTATGCTCAGATCACCAACAACCCTGAGGTATGACCAACGCAACCTCGCTTCTTAACTCTACATGGACGAACTGCTAATCCTTAACTTCCAACAGAACGACGGATGCTTGAACGCTGTGCTCCTGGTTTAAGCGCAAGAGTGAACGAGGGTGATGGTTTGATTTGTCTAATTATATGTCTAGTCTCTTGGGCGGCAACTGTAAAGGGATTGCGTTATATCTGATTTTGCATCTGGGACTGGCGTCTGGTGTTTTGAAAGAGGACCTACACTCACGGCCGCGCAGAATATCTCGTCCGGGGGTTCAGTTAGGTAGTATAGTGGTTAAGATACACACACAATCTGCGGTAGAACATTATACCCTCCGATCAATTGTTTTGGGCTGGTTGTCTCACTTCATTGTTTGGAAGACATGGAATATAAAGATAACACACATAGACATATCTTCTCTGATTGCTGCTGCGTTTGATCGAGGTTCACTCCCATGGGTCTCGAGCAGCTGGCAAGCGATCAGCCTTACAAAGGTCTAGTCTAAATGGCCGTATGGAACCCTGCATCCTGAGTCGATGGAAATTTACTAGTCGATTCCATATACAACACCGCAAGCAACTAACATAGGGGCAATACATTGACTTCTACATCAGCTCAGAGCAATTAGCTTGTCTTCTGTATCTTAAGTTGAGAAGGAGAGCAGTTTCGAGCTCATCGTTCCATGGTCAACCCAGCCTCCAAGAATCAAAAGTAGGTATCTAGATCGACGAGTAACTTCTGTACTCTTCAAGCCCATTTGCCACCGCTCAACGGTCAACGAAACGCTGATACCGTACCAACCAAGAGCTACTGGAAGCGATACAAAGAAGCAATTTGCCCATGTTTCTGGATCCCAGCTTTGATGGCACCGGGAAAGGAAAGCGCAGGAATCGGTAAGTTACATCGCGGTCACCCTCTCCTTAAAGCTGGGAATCTAACAGAGAATGTGCAAACGAGCTTTTCAACTAGATCAAGCTAAGGTGAACAACCGAAACCCTAACGGATGAAACCGGAAGAACCAGTCATGACTGGATTCGGATGATTTATTCTTTCGAGAGGCTCTGGCCTCGTCAACCAGCCGTCAGAAGATAAGTAGTCCACTCTATGAGGCAGTCGCAAACCAGACAAAGTGAAGTGTTTGAGGCTGGTTTACTTTTTTGCTCCTGGTCCCGACTACCACCGTGGCCATCGCTGATGAAGGAAATGAGAAGAATATGTCCGTAGAGGTAGGCAAGGCACCCGTTATTCGCGAGAAGAGAGGACAAGAAGCTGATTAGGAATAATTAGCATCTGTTGAAAGTTCCCAAGCTGATCCTTTCATGGAGACGAAAAAAAGATATTTTGAACCATTGAGGCGGAGTTCCAGTGCTTTGGCACACCTCATCATTGATACGTCATGTTCATTGCGGCCGAGCTCTTCGCATATGTCTGGTTTGGCAGTGGAAGAGCCTAAGCCGAGAGCACAGCCTTTCCGTTGGTTTACACCGAGGCACCACATACTACATCTTTTTTCCGGCTTGTGCTAAGTACATCGTCGCGAGAGATATCTCCCAAGAAAGTTTACACTCGCCGAACCACTGCTACCAGCGAGCTGAAGATCCGCAAAATTCTCAACAAACCACCGGGCCTCATCTCACCCAGCATGTGCCACAAAACAGCATGTCCTGTCTGCCGTAAGTTGACTTGCTGTCCTATCACTTGCGGCCCATCTCTTCCATCATTCCCGGCTCTTCCGGTCCCTACCTAAATAGGTACCTATCCTTGGTTCGTTGCTTGCTTGCTTGCTTGGGTCACAACCTCATCAACCCACAAACCAACAGCGACCAAACACAAACAATCTTTCTGCTCACACACCATCCCCTCCTCCGTCTTACCTAAGTCTTGGGCATCAATCAATCCTGCTTGTCTGACGTACTTGCCGTACCTCTACCTACCTACCTATCCCGTCCTCACTTTTGACTCACTCACTTTAATCATAAACTAATCTTCCTTTGCCGACTCTGCCGACTCTTTGCTGATGAACATTCCGTATGTAGACGGCGTAACCTGGGTAGGCTGCGGCCACCACGTCCCCAAGATCATGGATGGCGTGCCGAAAGACGAGTGGTGCAAGTGCGAGCCTAAGATCGAGAAGGAGGGACATCAGTATCCGCCCAAGGGATCGGTGACGGGGGTGTGTATTGCTTCTTGAAATGGTTTTTTTTTTCTCTTTTTCTTTTTTTCACCCTTTTAATAGTGTATATTTGGTTTGGAGTTTGAGGATTGCAAAAAGTTTGTCGACTTTGCAGTTGGGTGTCCCCCCCCTCCCCCCGAGAGACCTGTTTTGGTGTGATTTGTGGTTTGTGGTTTGTGGCTTGAGGACCACTGGCTATCAATATTGGTGACTGATGTTTCTAGAGAGATCATGGCTGACTAGTGGTGCGTGATGAAATTTTCTAGGACATGTTATAGACTCACGGCTCTTGGCTCGACTAGGGGGAGAATGTGGTCTTGACTCTTGAGGTACACTTTGGTGAAGAACCGGGCAAACAGTCAGGGTGAAGAGCTGTGGGGGTTTAGGATACTTCCTATGGTCTTTTATGTACCATGGCGGACACAAGACGCGAGTAGGCAAGCCTAGGAGTACAGCGTCGAGCTTCCACATTCGGGTAGTACGTAAGGTACAGAAGAGTCTGTCTCAACTCAAATCCCCAAAACCAACGACTTGTGTTTGATGGTCCAGTCGCATGAAGTTTGGTTTCGAGAACCACACCGTATATGATCTATCCGGATTTCATTTGAGTATGTCGTACGACTTCTTTACCGCTAGACCGAGTATTAGAGCGAGATATTGAGCTGCGCTATCATCTTCAAGTGATATGGTTCTCGAGCACTTCACTTCTATGGCTTTTCACATGCTCTGGGCCCTTCATATGAAATGAAGTATCGAGTAGGAATATTGAAGAGACCATGGAAGAGACCCCGAACATCAGACGCAGGGGGAAAGAGACCGGGGATGCACGGAAATGGGACCCATCGATTCTCACAGCAGTTGCTGTGTAACCTGAATGTATGGCTGATTGGCTGGATAACGAATGCTTTTTCCGACGGGATGTATGATAACGGGATCTCTGTTCCCCTCCCCGACCACAGCGCCAGCTGCCCGTCAGCGCAAATTCGAACATTCAGAAACATGAGCGACATTGGCCACCCCCAGGAACCCGGCAGCAAATCCCCGCGTTGTCAGATGTTGCCGCAACGTGGCACTATGGTATCCGTTCTGGAGTGCTGGACCCGCGATCTTCAATGCGATAATCCGCTGGCATCATGGGCCGCCAAAGATTGTCGTGCAATGGCCAGACATGGCCAAAATGAGGTGGTGGATTGAGAGAATGGAGCAGTGCTTCTAAACTAAAATGGAATCTGAAATGGAAGACATGGAGGACAGCAGCCCACGGCAGCGCGGCAATCGATGTTCCTTGGAGATCCGCTCCAGGGGCTCGCAGGGAAAGAATGGGGTCTGGCACGCCGACCGGACTCGGAGCTCGGGCTCGGAACGCAAGGTCTCCCCGTTTCATTGGAAGTTGTGTACGATTACGATACCGTTATGTCAACGACGGACCATTATTATGCACGAGATGCTAGAACTTCCAGTGGAATTGCCCGTGTCTAAGTAATGCTATGCCGCGTAATGTAAGTGAACGGTGAATACAGGGGCGTGCGCACGTGAAAATAGTATACAGATCATAAAACTAGCCATCGCTGAGTGGACGATTATTCGTTTGTCTACCCTCAGTTCAGATGTCTTGCTTGTCGTGATCTCGCAATAACTCCTTTTCTATGACGATGATAGAGGTACCCTGCAGGACTACGGGGCATAGCTAGTGTACATAACTGGGCATCGTGCACTGGGAAGGTGACTTGTGCAATACATACCAACATAACAGCTAACTGCAGGTATGTAGTACACTACCCAATTCGCTCGAGGATTGACCGTCCCTTTGACATTTCAGTTTCTTTTTGTTTCTACGAACAATCGTTAGGTGTTGATAGGAAATGCGGAATACTTTTTTGTCAGGCCTCGGCTTGCCGTTTCCCCCCGATCCATGTCTCTGTCGTCATGATCATCGATTAGGTAAACCATACGGCTGGGGAGCCGGGGATGGACAGGCGAGGTTGTTCGACCGGTCCCTCGGACCTTTGCTGCGGTTGCGAGCCAAAGTCCAGTCTTGTCTCCCTGTCAGGTACCGGGCACGGACCAGTACATACAAGCAAAGCTTCATGGCTTTGTTCACTACACCACTCTTCCCCGCTTGGGAATGGAACCTATGCTGTTACTTTCTGAGAGTATGCTTCTGGTTGTGAAAACTTCACGATAACAACTGAACTACCTAGGTAACCAACTGCGAGCCGACGGGGTCGGGGTGTCGGCGACGGACCTTGCGAGCCTGGCTGTCCTTTCAGCAGGGGGGGGGGGGGGTATGTAGCCAGGCCCCATATAAAGCGGATCTCGGCAAAGCTGCTTGGGCACTGTGGGGCGCCAAGAGCTTATTTTGACATCTATTTTTCGGCAAAAGCAAGCTCTTGGCATCCGCAGCCCCCCAAGCAGCGTCCGTTCCTGGTCGTGATGGTCGTGTACCAAGGTTGTCCTTATCAGGCTCGTCCACTCGCTCGCGAATCGAAAATTCGATAGAACAGCGATTCATGTCTCCTTGTTAACTTTCAGTCAATCATCATCTGAGCTTGAAAGCTGGGCATGCATAGGCACCGTGAGGCATTGCTCTTTAGATGCAGAAATCGCAACAGCTGATTGGCCGGCTTGGTTGCCTCCTTCTACTCCTCAAAGTCTCTGCAGGGTTGGCTGCCCTAAAAGGAGAGGAATGCTTCAAACTTCGGTCGGAGGACGTTCCTGCACATCTCGTGCCGCAAAACTGTGCGCATTCTGGCAACAAGTAAACGAAAAGCTCCCGGACATGGAATGTCAACGCCCACATGTAAGGGGTCCCAAGGAAGATGCAGGATCCAGTCACCGTTGGTTGGGGGTTTGTTAGGTCGACGAAGCTCTAACACCGGTGCCGCTGTGTTACTGGTCACCCTCGCATTTTATTGAAAGAAGGGGGCTTTGTGCCTTGGCAGCCCTTTGTGCACGGGATTGCAAACACCGACACCCAACCAGTGGCCATGCGTCATGACGATTAGTACTGTATGGGGATTTGCTTGGCGCACACAAAGTGTTGAGGTGTCGTGTGACACCATGCCCACAGTCGCAATGGCTACCTCTACGGGGTCAGGTTAATGTCCGGGCGCCGCTTGACCGTGGAGACGACGGAGTTTGGCGCCTCTAGTGTACCGGGGCCCCGAATCGGTAAAACACACGGGGAAAGATTGGAAGGGGGCGGCCGCGTCGTCATCACTCATGGCTACCTGTGTACACCATACAATGCCGCAGTGAGCACCGTAACTACTCTACGTACAACATGATCGATATTTCTATCATCAATGGGTGGCCAGGTAACGGCAGACGTGACGACTGGATAGTGCCTGCTCTAGTGTATATGGTAGACAAGACCGGACTGTTGAGGATTTGGCAAGAAACCGCTTCTGCTCTCCCACCTTGCCGTGCACACGTCACGGACGGGACCATCCCTACAATTTCCCAAGATTGGACAGAGATCCGCGTATCGAGAGCATTCTTTTCCCCTTGAGAAAAAAAAAAAGAAATTCCTTTTGTTACCCTGCAGTTTTTTACCCCTTGTCCTCGGGCCGCGCGCCCACCTTCCACTTTCCACCTTGTTTCCACCCTCTCTCTTTGCCTCAGGTCGAAGCCAGCGCCTCCATGCGCTTTCGTCCACTCCCTCCTGCCGATGGGGCACCGCAAGCGCCAAGGCTGTAAGTGGCTTAATCGACACCACTCGCTGGGTCTCACATAGTATGTGATGCAGTGAATCCATACCCTCCAAGCTGCCAAGATCGATAGACACTGTGGAATAGCCCGCCCTTTATAACCAGCCCATCTCCAGTCAAACCTTGCCGTTTGGGCCTACTTTTTGCGCTTTTCATTGCCCTTTCTTTTCGCTGTTGCCCGGTTGTTTTTTCGTGGCTGTCGCTGTCGCCTTGCTTGTCCACCGTTGTCAGTCCGGGTTTCGCAACACAGCGAGCGCAATTAGTACACTGCACCCTCCATAGCGGTCTTCTATACTTGTACCGCTTTCGTCGTCAATTACGCCAACAACACCACCGCGACATCCCTCCTTCTTCGCCCATCTCCTGGCTTTGTGGAATTTTGCGATTGTAGTCGCGCCCATTGGAACTCAAGGAATTCACAGCCTTGGACAGCCGTCGCCTGTTTTCGAGCCGTTCAAGCAGTCCTACCGTCCAGCCTTATAAACCTAATTCTCCACTCCGAGTTTCGCACCCGAGCCAATGGCGATCGGAGCCATATTGGAGCCTGGCATTGTCGTGGGTCTCCTCGCCGGTGGTACCCTCGTCAATCGCAACACTACCTACACCAGCTCAACTGCCTCAAGCCGAAGAGCTTCTTGGCACCCGCTCGATCAGACCGACCCCGAGGCGCTACCATCCGCATCGCTTTTGAACGACGAGCAAAATTTCGAAGGAGGCAGGAAAGCCAAGGTCGAGGAAGATGAGTACACCAGCGATAGCAGGAGACCGTGGAGCCCATCGCGGTCCAGTTCGTCGTCGACTGTGGTAGAGAACCAGGCGATCGAAAAGGATCTCCCATACGGAAAGAGGTTCCGCACCTTGAAGTTTATGGGCTGGGAACGGGAGGTCGTCACGCCGAACACCGAGATTCATCGCGACCGATTACTGAGCCGCGTCCTGCGCAAGTTCCCCTTCCTTGTCGAGGTGTGGTACTGGGCTCTGATTTACTGGGTATGCCACTCCGAAGTCCCGGGCTGTCGCGCTTGTCAGCGTCGCATCACGTCCCCTGCACACGAATCATAGCTAACGGTGCCATGACAGGTCTACCAACTTGGACGAGCCTTCACGGCTGTAACTCTCAAGGCCAGCACAGTCGATACCGCGCGCGAGCATGCCCTTCAAATTATTCATATGGAGAAGCGCCTGCGCATCTTTGTCGAGCCCATCGTCCAGGGCTGGTTCCTTGGACACCCGACCATCCTCAAGTGGACGAACCGAACCTACTCCTTCATCCACATTCCCGGCACCATTCTCTTCCTCATCGTCCTCTTCTACGTCACCACCACTCGCCCCCGCGCCCGCATCCACGAGAACCATGGTGGAGGCGCCCTTGTCCGCGACTGGCGCAACTTCGTCAACCACTTCGGCCCGGATGTGTACGAGCGCCGGAGACGTACCATGGCCATGTGCAACCTTTTGGCCTTCATCGTATTTACTTTCTGGCCCTGCATGCCGCCCAGACTCCTCAGCGACCCCACCTACAACGGCGAGGACGCGAAGGAGGCCAAGTCGTATGGATTTGTGGATACCGTGCACGGAAAGGATGGTGATAGCAGTGTCTGGACTACCAACAAGTTCTGCAACCAATACGGTATGTTTTGATCTTGACTCGGAAATCACAATGAAGCTGCTCGCTCTAACTCTCTTGTCCTTAGCTGCCATGCCCTCCCTGCACTTCGGATACTCTTTCCTCATCGGCCTCACGATTGCCACCGTTCCCCTGAGGAGACAGGGCCGCTTCGGGTGGAAGAGACTTGTCGCCATTTTCACCGGCATGGTTTACCCTGCCATCATTCTTACGGCCATTGTCGCAACTGCCAACCACTTTGTTCTGGATGCGGTGGCCGGAGCTTGCGCTTGCCTAATCGCCTGGAAGTTCAACCACGTGCTTCTCAACCTCCTCCCCATTGAGGACTGGTTTTTGCACGTACTCAGGATGCACAAGCCCAATTAAATTACAACTAGTCTCGATACCTCGGAGTCCGAGATGAGACGGTTGACATGATAGCTGTGCTGTTTTAGCACGGTCTGAGGTTTTGTGGAACAAGGAACCCACAGGGCAAACGCCAACAAGCATAACACAACAACGAACGGCAACATTATGTGTACAGAAGGGATATGTAATCCTTTAACGAATGATCTCAAAGCGAGCGAACGGATTGAGTCGGAATATGGGTTTGTAAGGGTACTTTCTCGCTACATCTGGCTAGGGCCAGGACCACTTCATCTCTTCGCATGTCGGAAGGGAATCTTTACTAGAAGGGAGCCTACGAGACGAGCACACGCACAGCACCGAAGAGAAGGAGAAGGCATCTTCCTCTCTCCCTCTCGTTACCGGGTCTCAACACATTCCTCCATTCTTACTCCATGTAATACAGTACACTCACGGATCATGATACCCTCTCTTGCTTTTTTCCCCTGGAGGGGATTCTAGGTACAAAAACTTAATACAAACTCTTCGAATGGCTACAACACAAACGTTCATGTATTTCGACTGCTCCTTGCCCTCTGACCTCTCATCACCATCATCATCTGGCTCCTCCTGAGGCTTTCCCTCAAGTATTCACGCCCACCAGGATTTGTATGCAAGATGGTGATTCTGAATGTTTCGACCCTCCAGCGCCCTTAAGAAAACAGGTGGAAAAGACAGAGCACCAAAAGGATAAAATCTACAGTGCTCCGGGAAGAGACAACATCTCCCTCACAAATTGATTTTTTTTTTTTTTTTTTTTTTTTTTTTCGGCAGGCATATGTATGACTCACTATGCCTAACTTCCTCTTGAAGCTGAAAATCAACGGACCGAGTTTATACGGTAGTGATGCTGTCTAACCCCCAAGTCTCATGGCAGTGCATAGGAGGGAGCCCATAGAACACTGCCTTTGTTCATTGCTGCCTAGCTCCATGATTGTAAAGCGGAGTATTTCCCGTCTAAGCCATGCCTGACAGCTGTCGCTTTCTGCCGGCGGCAGCTAGTGACTGTGTGATTGGTAGAACTTCTTACCGGCCAAGTGCATCACAGCTGGGCAAACATATGCCAAGAATACCTGGGACGAAGGAAAGATGGCAATCATTTGTCACCTGTACACATACAACAGAATATGTCTGAAGTGAAGGAAAACGGGTATATAATGATCGAGACCGATGTCCAGTCTCTACTTCTTTCTAGTCAGACTCTTTCAATTCCTCATCTTTTCTGGCTGCTATCATCCTTCCCTCCCTAGCTGATCTCCTCCACAACGCGGCATCTCAGACTTCCCCAATCAACAAGTACCTACTCCATACAATCATCTCAACGCCTACTCTTTATCAACAAGACCTGAAATGTACGGTCATACTAGCCATGGCCATGTTACTGGTCTTTACTACACCGAAGCCGTCAATAGTTGGACTATCCAAAGACACTATCTCCCCCAACTAGAACTCTCCGTCTCCACGCACATTGTAGGCTCGTCAAGCAGAACCACTCTGACGCAGACATTCGTCAACCCCTCTGCCGAGAAGAGCATCCCAGAGCTGAGGTACACGTTCCCGCTGTATGATGGCGTCTCCGTCGTTGGTTTTGTCTGCACTATCAACGAAGACCGTGTAATTCGTGGAGTCGTCAAGGAGCGTTATGAGGCTCGGAAACAGTACCAGGAAGCCATCGACAGGGGCGAAACCGCCGGACTGCTGGAACAGCTTCCCAATGCTAGTGATGTCTTCACCACTACCGTCGGCAACGTCCCTGCTGGTGCTTCTCTCAAGGTGGAGGTCACTTATCTGGGCGAGCTGAAGAATGACGCCGGGGTGGATGGGATCCGCTACACCATTCCAACTTCTGTTGCTCCTCGTTACGGTGATTTCCCTGGTACCCTTCACGATGCGCCCCAAGCCGTTACCAAGTCTGGCATCCAGATCACTGTCGATGTTGAGACGCCGGGGGGCTCAAACATTAAGAGCATCCAGTCCCCGTCCCATCCCATCTCCGTCACCATCGGTCACACCTCCTCTGGAGCAGCTGCCGGCACTGATATGTCATTGCAGAAAGCCTCCGCTACCCTTGCCCTTGGCACCGCAGAGCTTGCCCAGGATTTTATCCTGCAAGTAGTTGCCACCAACACCGGCAATCCGATTGCTCTGCTTGAGACACACACTGATATTCCCCATCAGCGGGCTTTGATGGCGACACTGGTGCCAAAGTTCAATCTACCGTCAACACGCCCCGAGATCGTCTTTGTCTGTGACCGCTCTGGCTCCATGGGTGGTGCTAGAATCGAAGGCCTCAAGTCTGCTCTTCGAATTTTCCTAAAGTCCATCCCCGTGGGCGCCAAGTTCAACATTTGCTCATTCGGTTCCACTCACGAGTTTCTGTTCAGTGATGGCTCTCGGTCGTATGACCATGAGAGCCTCAGGCTAGCAATGGAGTACGTGAGTTGGATGGATGCCAATTTGGGAGGCACCCAGATGTATCAACCACTCGAAGCTGCGTTTGAGAAGCGCTACAAAGACATGGACCTGGAAGTCTTTTTGCTCACTGACGGCGAGATCTGGAACCAGGAGCAGTTGTTCACCATGATCAACAAGAAGGTGTCTGAGTCCCAGGGCGCAATCCGCTTGTTTACCTTGGGAATTGGCAATGATGTTAGTCATGCTCTCATCGAAGGTGCCGCTCGTGCTGGCAATGGGTTTGCGCAGTCTGTCACCGACAGCGAGAAGATGAACGCCAAGGTAGTCAGGATGCTCAAGGCGGGTCTGACTCCTCATATCAAGGAGTACACCTTGGAGATCAAGTACGCCAAGGACTCTGATGCCGGAGCGAAGACCATCGATGAGGAAATGGACGATTTTGAAATCGTCGAAAAGGTCTCCGATGCTTTGGCCATCCGTCTCGCAAATGGCGCTGACAAGCCAAACGAGCCAGTTAAGCCGATTTCCCTCTTTGACGCCTCAGTTGATCTTGATATCGAGATGCCCGATGCCGACGCGGACTTATCTCTGGGAGGGAAGTTCTCGCACGTTCCCCCAGTCCCCGAACCAACAATCCTTCAAGCGCCTTTCACCATCCCCCCGCTCTACCCTTTCATCAGGACTAGCGTGTACCTTCTGCTCTCCCCTAGCACAGCGCAGAAAACACCCAAATCAGTTATCCTCCGCGCTACTTCCGCCCACGGGCCCCTTGAGCTTGAGATCCCAGTTGCCGTGCTGGAAGAGAAGGGCCAAACAATCCACCAGCTCGCCGCCCGCAAAGCGGTACAGGAACTGGAAGAGGGTCGCGGCTGGATTTACCACGCGACGGATTCGAGTGATCCCGAGCAGAAGCTGCTCAAGGATAAGTACGAGGGCCGCTTCTCTGATATGGTAGAGCGAGAGGCCGTCAGGCTCGGGGTCACTTTCCAGGTGGGCAGCAAGTGGTGCAGCTATGTCGCGGTAGAGGAGAAAGATCGGACGGAGCACGAAGTGAATCAGCGAGTTTCTGGAGCTGCCTCGGACAAGTCTTCTGAGAGTTTCGAGTCTAAGCCTGTCGTCAGGTCGCGAAAAATGGGGCGCTCCTTTGCTCGTTTAGCTTCGTCTCCTACGGAAACAGTGGTCGAGGAATGCTTCCTTGATACTCAAAGAATGCCTGCTCCATTCTTCCCGACATCGCCTTCATATTCCCCGGCATCGCCTCCTGGCTCGGCGCTCTTTTGTGCAAATCCGGCTCCGCCAGCAGATTATTCACGTCCTATGGCAAGTCCACCTGGAAAGATAAAGGGCAAGTCCATTTCCTCTCATAGTTTACCGGTGACCGCTTTGTATTCCAATTCGGCGGATCACCCTTCTTTCGATATGTCCAAGCCACCTTATCCTGCACCAATTGCTCTCTGCTGTGATCAGTCACTTTCTGATCAACTCCATATCCCTTTTCCTCCACGAAATCCTTTATACTCTGCTCCTGTTTCATCCTCTTCTGCTCCTGATCCTGACATATCCTCTTACTTTATTCCATTGGAAGCTGAGCTGCTTGCATCTACTTGTGAATTGGATTCTAACGACATGTTTGTGACTACAGCAGCAAAGATGGGCTCAAATACAGCCCTCGGAGCCACTTTCAATAGTTCACGTACGGCTTTCGGCAACGCTGCCTCCAATACCTATGGAGGTGGGCTCTTCGGCGCCCCAGCCGTTTCCCGTAGGATTCCAGAAGCTCATCATTTCGGCTTTCCAGTCTCCAACAGCTCAGGTAAGTTTTCAGCCTACCCTGATCCCAATCCCCTGCACCAAAACCTTACTCTACTATTTTCCCAGAGTCCAGTTTGCTAACCAACCTAACAGACTCCGCCCAAGTCAAACCTGAGACGGCGACACCTCTCGAGCCTCTCGAAGCCCTCGTAAGCCTCCAGCAATTTGATGGCTCATGGTCATGGACAGAGAAGTTGCTCGATATTTTGGGGCAGTCCCAGTTGACGGAGGAGAAAGTCGAGGAACGCTATGGAGTGTCGATGCCGAACACGGACATGCTTGCCACAGCTTTGGTGTTGGCGTATTTGGAGGCCAAGTTGGTGGAGGAGCGGGATGAGTGGGAGATGTTGGCTGATAAGGCTAGGGAGTGGTTGAAGAGTGAGCTTACCAAGAGCTCCGAGAAGGGAGTGGTGTCTGTTGAGGAGCTTGTGGAGAAGCTTAAGGCGTGTTTGTAAGGAGGGTAGGCAAGGACAATGATGGGGCCGTCTTGGTTCTTTTATTTTGGCTACAGGTATGAGGGCATACATGGATCATTTCCTAGATAGCCTTGAAGGAGAAATATAAACTGATTAGTCTTCCCTCCCAAACACATTCCCACTGATCATGATGTTCACCCCAAAGTGTGCTGAGCAACGCGTAGCCAGGCACTTTCCTATGTCCTTTCGTAATTCCATCACGATCGAACCAACTCACCGAGCTACCCCCCATCACTGTTTCCATCTAAGATTACAGATCAGCGGGAAAAAAAAAGCGGCAGATCAACACTCTTCAACGACACCTGCCGGCATCTAGTCTAAGTCTCCGTACAACAACACTATCTCCACTACGTGCCATCAACCTCTCTCGACAGACAACTAATTTTCTATGCCTGGCCACGTGTCCCGAACCACACAGAGACCACTGCTCAGTGATATTCAAGACCCCGCCGCCGCTGTTCTTCGTCGTCATACTGCGTGCGGGTTTGAGAGTCGTGGTAGGTAGTACGTTACGCACATCTATCTGCGCACAGGCGGAGTAGATGCATGTGGGAATGTCTCACTTTTTTGGTTTTCTGGGGAAAAGAAGCCAAGGGAGCGCAGGTTGCCTACCTACCTATGATTTGCCGAACGTATCAAAGCGAGCCGTGGTCAAGTGAGACATTGGATGTATGTACATAATAAGTCCGAAGTGGAATTGTTCGGTTTTTATGTTCCATGTGGACCTTCCTGTCGGAGTTGTTTCCCGAGGTCTTGGGCGTAGTTGAATGGTAGGTACATACCTAGATGTAGGTAGTAACGGCCTGCAAAAGTGCCAAGCAAATATTATCTCCTCCATGGTCGTAAAAGAGCATGCATGCAGACCTACTACCTAGAGGTACCTACCTTCCCGCCTGGTCTGATTGCATAAACTTGAGATTTTGGACACGCATCCACTGGTAGGTAGGTATCTTGGTAGAGCAGTGATTCAATCTCCCTGGTATACAAAGAAAAGGGTAGGTAACCTCATAGGTAGTCAAGAATAGGTTACTGTCACCCTCCCCTACATATCCAATGGGGTAAGGGGTGACGTATTTTTTTTTGACCATTACACTGTACTTAGTCTACCTAGGTATGTATGACTGAACGTGGAAAGGGGTTGCGTGTAAGCATGGACTGTATGTAACCTCAACTTAGGTTGTTTACCATTCAGCAAGGTGGTAAACAAACTTCTATTGTTTTATTCTTGCCCAATGTCTAAACTGAAGGGCTGTTCAACGTAACGGTATTGCATCACAAAAAGCGGCGACTTCATCAATGGATATAGGGCAGATGATCTCCCTCTTCTACTTATTGCCTAGATTTACTGAACCTGGCAGTATCTGGCGAAAAGGAGCATATGCACAGCAGCATTAGCTGCATAAGAGGAACCAATCCAATGGAATTCTCTCCTCATTTTCCTAGCTAGCGCCTTTGATCAATGTCTTACGAGTAGAGGAGAAGTGGTAACATGCGTACCTCTTGGCGGGAACATCTTATGTGTGTCTCGTGACGCTGCTAAGAAGAGTGGTTGAGCGAAGAGAGTGCCGTTGTATCCTGCAACGCAACCACAACTCAGAAACCACAGCATCACCGTCGAAGCACAACATAAACTGGGTATCACCGGTGAACAACAACGTAGGATTTTTTTTTTTTTTTTTGGTAGTCCAGTCACTCGCTTGCTTTTCTTTGTCTGGGCAGTGTCATCACATTCTTATACGAGTCTGCGGTTGACCGTTTCTCGGCCGAGCTGCTTTCGACTGACTAATTGACCAACTGCCGTGGTCTTGGAAGTTCCAGAACTGACACCCCATGATCAATCATCATTTTGTTGAGATGGAATGTTTGGTTCCATTGTCATGCTTGGCCATCGAGAAAGACGGTGTTGTTCAGTTGCTTCCCCCACAAAAGGGAAGACTGCACTTGATCCCGGCAATTGGATAGGGCAAATAAAGATGCAGATCTTTAAGATCACAAGTCTGGGCTCATTATCCTTCCAATGGTCCGTATGTAGGTAAGCCTTGTCAATGGATCCCCTGACCGACGATCATGGAAAGATGTTGTGTATCTGACCGGCATGAGTCGAGTAACCCGTCGCCCTGCCTGATGCTTCGCCAGTACGCCATGTGCCTGGGCGTTGACCAACAACATATGCCATCCCATCTTGTTTCAAGAGTAGCGGGGCCTCTTGCAAACCGATCGATGTAGCTGGTATCAGACATATACTTGGCCTCCCGCAGTTCTCGAGATTTGAAATTCAAGAGCTTCGTTCTTCCCGCAACCTCTCACATTCCCGGCGACCGGCAACGTTGAAGGGTTCACCGCAACGAATACCACGATGGCACCCCTCTCCCTCCTCTCCCTATCCCTCTCCCTCCTCACCCTCTTTACTCCCCTCTCCCACGCATCCGCTATCCGTCAAGGCGCAGCGAACCCGCCCAAAATCCCCAGCGGCCCCAACGGAAGCGGAGAAAGCCAACCGCAGCCCTACGCGCCTCAGCCTGCCCTCCTCACCACCGAATGGACGGCCTCCGTGGGCGCCGACCCGTCCAACCACTGGCCGCAGCACCCACGCCCGCAGCTGAAGCGAGACGACAAGTGGTGGCAGAGCCTGAACGGAATTTGGCGTTACCAGAATCTTCACTTTGCGTCATCGGCGCGGATGAATGTGGATATTAGCACTCTTACCCCTGATGTGGAAGTAGAAGGAGGTTACGACAAAGGAGGAGGAGGGATGCCGACAGAAGAGAAAGAGACGCTGATCCCCTCGTGCATCGAGAGCGGATTCAGTGGGATCCAAGAGATGAACGTGACCGGCATGGTGTTCAAGCGGACGCTGGAGTTCCCAGATAATTGGATGAAGGAGACGGGGAGAAGGGTGTTGATACACTTTGAAGCAGTCGATTACGAGGCGGTGGTTTACGTGAACGACAAAAAGCTGGGGCATAATGTGGGCGGGTATTTCCGGTTTACGGTTGATGCGACGAATGCGTTGAAGAACGGGGAGAAGAACGAGTTACAGGTTGTTGTTCGGGACCCGACCGATGAGCCGGGCTTCTACACGCCGCATGGGAAGCAGACGAGGACGCCGTCGCATATATTTTATACCCCGTGCACGGGGATTTGGCAGTCTGTTTGGATGGAGAGTGTCCCAGGGGATAACTATATTGGGGATCTGGATGTATCGGCAGATATGGAAGGGAATGGTGAGGTAACCGACCTGGGATCTATTAGATGGTTATACTGACGGTGGTTCCAGTGACCATGACGGTGTACTCCAGCAGCAAGGCCACGACTCCGGTGAAGGTTTCGATCCTTGAAAACGGCACCGAAGTCGCCACCCACGATGCCTCGTCAGACCAAGAGTTCTCATTTCAGGTCCCTGATCCCAAGCTTTGGTCGCCCAACTCCCCAACGCTATACAACATCAGCGTGACAATGGGCGACGACCAAATCACAAGTTACACCGGTTTCAGGACGATCTCAAAGGGAGTGGTGAACGGGATCCAGCGCCCGCTCCTGAACGGCAAGTTTGTCTTTCAGTTCGGGCCCCTGGATCAAGGATACTGGCCAGATGGAATCTACTTGCCTCCGACCGAGGAGGCCATGCTATACGATCTTGATCTGATCAAAAGTCTGGGGATGAATATGGTTCGGAAACATGTGAGTTGCGGTTGACCATGACAAAGACTGGAGAGGCGAGTACTCACATGTTTAACCAGATCAAAGTTGAGCCCCAGCTCTACTACTACGCCTGCGACAAGATTGGCCTCCTTGTTATCCAAGACATGCCCTCCATGCGCCCAGCGGCTAGTCTGGCAACTGACTTTCCCACTCCCGCCCAACAAGCCGAGTTTGAGCGTCAGCTCAGCGTTATGGTGAACCAGTTCAAGCACCACCCCAGTATCATCACTTGGGTAATCTACAACGAGGGCTGGGGTCAAATCCGCGATAACGGCAACTACCCAGAATTTCATATCACTGATGCCATCCGCGCGCTTGACCCGACAAGACTGATCGATTCGGTAACTGGCTGGTTCGACCATGGAGCTGGGGATTTCCACGACAACCACCATTATGCCAGCCCTGAGTGCGGTACACCCTGGTATAGTAGTCCCAACACGCCTTATGACCCCAACAGAATCGGCTTCCAGGGTGAATTCGGAGGAGTTGGACACGTTCCGGATTTGAAAAAGTAAGACGCCTTTCTCTTTCTCCCCTTGGGATGATTCCATCACTAACAGACTTGCCCCCGAACCCAGCCTCTGGCCCGACCCCAAAGCAATAGCCACAATTCCAGAGACATATGAGATCAGTCCTGACCTAGATTCGTACAACTACCGCACCCACGTACTGCTTGGCGAGTTGCGCGCCCAGGTGGAACGATATGCGTGTAGCGGCGCTGTGTATACACAGACGACGGATGTGGAAGGCGAGGTAAACGGCTTGGTAACGTATGACCGCCGCGTGGTGAGGGTTAACGTTACGCAGTGGCAGAGTGATATACAAGCTTTGTACGACGCTGCCAAAAAGAGGGCATCATGAAGTCAGCTCAAGCCTTTATCTTCTTCACAGTTAGCAAAGCAGGGTTACAATGCTTACAAATTAAAGACTTACATACGAACCGGATGCGTTTGACAGTTGATACCTTCCTCTAGTCTCCGAAGAGATTGCGTAAAGTCAGATGATGATCAACGAGGACTAGTAATAATCAAGTACAATCACTGACCTCAGAAGTTGAGAAGCAAAACTGACTGGCGAACAATGCCGTGTATAGTGGTACACTATGTGCCCGTGTTAGTGGCCGCATCCACCTGTGAAAACATAGATTCAAAACCTGAGAGAGTGCTCAATGCACTCCAAAACATGGAAGCTAGTCATTTAGAAATGCTGTCAGCACAGTCTCGAAATGTAACCTCTATCTGAACATGCTAATGCTGTCAAATAATGGCGAATGTGTAGTCGCAGTCTACCACCAGTCAGTGAAATTCTTCGATATAAACGGAAACAGCAAGGTCTTGAAATCAGACGCTTAAATGTCTGGTTGGAGTATCATCATTGGCGATAAGGGAGGGGATATCATCGGCTAAGATGCATTAAACGTCCTGTTTATTTTGGTCTAGTAAGCCCAGTAATTCAGCGGAATGGCAAGGAGCGATGCTTCCTGAGTGCGGACAAGCAGTCTGACAGCACCACATTTTGTGTAGGTGCCGTTGTTTGTTGTTGCTCAAGTTCCCTCCAAGTTGCTTTGAGCAGACTATAAAATCGTTATTTCCTTCTTGTTTTGGAACCCTTCCAAAATTGCCCTCATCTGAATGTCCTCTTCCTCAGTCCTGGGGACCTTGACAATCACGGGTATGGTCATTGCGAATGCCTTTCGGAAAGCCTAACATGAAAATTACGTTAGAAAACTCTGAGGGACTTGTGCATCATAACCAATATATCGGAGCATACCATGATAGGAAGTAGCCACCAAGCTGCACTGCAATACACCCGGAATGCAGCATCCAGCAGACTCCTCATCTTTCGCATCACGGCCTCAGCGAACCAAAACACTGTCTGTTCGACGAAAGACATCCGTGTGTTAGTCAAGGGTATTTGGGGTTGTCTTTGCCAGATACACATGGGCATACCTCATTGAGCGCTCCATCAGGCAACTCCCCATCCCACCTATCCTCCACTCTAGCTATCTTGCCATTGCCATCCACCCAAATCTTGACCAAGCTGTGAATATCCTGTGTCTTGTTGATTGGCGGCAATGTGTATCTGTTGTGGAGCTTGACCTCGATTGGATTCCCGGACGAGACGACCTCGTGGGATTGGATTTTAACGGGACCGAGCACTTGCGCAAGGGCATACCACTGTGCGGCATATCGATTGTACCCTTGGGCCGTGGTTATAGGGTCGACGAAAGTGGCATCGGGATTCCAGAGGGACAGGTGCTTGAGGGTAGGCTTTCCTTCGAAGAGCTGGTGCGAAGATACGACAGTCAGCACCGAGGAAGTGGTCTTGGGCTTAGCTGTTTGGTTTGGGAGGCAGTCTTACATCTAGCACAGCGCCGACAAGAATCTTGTTGTACGGGGTCAAGTCGACACCGGGGGCCTCGAGAATCAAGGTGTTGGAAACCGCTAGTTGCTGCATACTGGTCGGGACAGCTCCGATCTCGTTGCGGACCGTGGAAGCAGGTTTGTCCACCATCTTCACCAAATGTATCTTTATACTGAGTGGTGGTAATCTTGGCTTCGTAATCGGGATACTGGCGAGTCTCGCGGCGCGGAAGATTGGGATCCTCGAGCGAGTGGCTACAAGTGTCGATGTCATAATGGAGGAGAGGTCGAATTGATATCGAATTTAAGTACTATGCAGGGTGAGCAGCCAAAAGCCCGTCTTCGGAATGATGCTTGCTCTTTGAAAACTGACGCATGACGAGATCGTGAAGGGGTATTGGGCAGTACAGTAAAAAAAAAAAAAAAACCTTGGATCAATTTTGCTTTCTCCATCTTCACTCACGAGGAAGGAGAGCACCCCCAGTACATGTTCCCTATAGCCCGTTCTTGACGTCAGTTCCAAGCCTTGGAGACGACCACCTTCTCGATTTAGCAGAGAGACCCGGCCCGCCAGTGTAGGAAGGAGGACCAGGTGGACAACTGAACCGGCAGATAGGGAACGTGGTGTGTTTGGGCCTTCCGGAGAAGACATGCTCATTGCTCGATTTCCGCTCGATTAGAAGGCGGTGCCAACTTCTTCATGCTTTCTTTTGATACATACTTGCTGTCTTCTCTTCCCTCGTCAACGTACTCATGTCGTGGTCTGTGGAAACCTTGCCCTGTATTCGTCGACAATGCTCTTGACCTCGTCCATCTCATATTCGCCCGGATAGTCCAATACCGTATCTCCGAATCGGTTCTTAGCTGTCGGGTCAGCGCCATGCGTGACCAGTGTTCTCAAGACCTCAAGGTAGCCAAAACGCATTGCTGTATGGACCGGCCGGTCGCCCGTAAAGCGATTTGCCATGTTGAAATAAGTGGCCTTGTCCTCTTCTGAGTCGAGCAGGGCTGCCAATGTCTCGATTGAAGCTGACACGGATAAGCTCCATTAGTCTCTATCGTAACAACAGGAAAAAAGCATGAGGGCGGGAATGTTCAGTTGGCAGTGGGCGGCTCGAGTGACTTGCATCTTTGTCCCAGCTGAGCTGCAATATGCGCCGCCGTTCTCTGGAAGTCGTCCTTGCACGAGATCAAGACCTCTGCTTCGGTCACCTTTTCCCGCTGAGCAAGACTTTTGACGATAATGGCAAGTCCAGCAAGATCGCCCTGCCCCGCGCGCACGGAAATCAGGTGGGACTCTTGGGGTGTAATAAACATTGTGGGCAAGAAAGGACGTCCTATGGGTTGGCTGGCAGTTGAGGTGTGACTGTGTCAAGAAAAAAAAAAAAAAGGCAAGAACAAACGGGATAATAACAATGTTCAAACCTCCCGCTCTCTGGGCGAGACAAAGCGAAGCTGAAGAGGAAAGAGCGAGCCTTCCGAAATATCATTATGAACAACAGTCAGGAACGACAGTAGTCAATCGTCATATTGACACGCCGTGTTGGTTGGAGCATACCGGACATCCCCATCAAGTCCGTGGTGGTTTCTGCTGATGCAAAGTTCAGCCTAGTTAGCAAAACAAATCAACGGATGCCTTTGTTAACGGAGCTTGGGACATGTTTGTAACAAAACTGCGACTGAGTCTAACAGTCTTTAATCTTGCGTCTATCATGCATTGCCCCTCCATAAAGCGTTCCTGTAAGAACTGTGAAGGCTGTTTGTGTTGTCAAAGTCTTGTATGTATGACAAGGAAATGAGTAAGAGAAAGGGCAGTCCTGCTGCTGGCGGAGATGTCTCGCACCCGATAGTAGGTGGCAGATCTGACAGGAGCGTGTTTGGCCGCAGTTCTCAACGTTAGTCTTCTCTGCTGAGCAGAAGACAGGCTGGCACGGCATCAAGCCCACAGCACACATGATCATGTGAAACCGAGAGAAGGTCAGGGCTCATACGCATTTTCTGTTCGATATTAGATCTTTGGAAGGGCCGTAGATTGAGAAATGATGGAGCTGAGTTGGGAAGAAAAAAAAAAAAGAAAAAAAAACCATATTCGCACGATTATGCCTGTCTTGAAATACGAGTTGCGCGAGATTATGTATAGGGTAGCGCCTTTATGTATGGGCTTCTTAGGCGGTTCTGGGGAAGCGGCCGCGAATAAGCTCTGCATTAATGCACTGGAGGCGGGGTGGCTCGAGTCGATTTTCACACGTCACAGTTCCAAATTTCCTCAAAACGATACCAAACTTTATTTAGATCACCAACTTCACCAACCGTTACATCACGTTCCCACACTCAATCGCCTGTGCAGTCTTGGCAAGAGGTGTATGTGCGTGCACACACACACACCGCATTTGACAAATCTGGCCATTTAACATCGCTTTACACGACTCAACTCAATCGTTTAATATTGAAATCTGGCTAAAACTAGTATAAAAAGTCGATATTTTAATGCTCTACATCGTATAGTAGTCTATTTTAATATTTACATTATCTTTTGAACTATTGTCAATATAGTACGCTACCCTAACACCCGCCAAAAGGTATTAATAATAATAATGCTAGTAAATAACAAGTATTCTAATAATATCGCTAAGATTATTAGTATAAGTATAAGGAGTGTATAGAAATATAAATATATTCTATCGGATATTAGTAAAGTATTTTTATTATTGCGAATTTCCTAAAATATTAAAAAACTTTCTATATAGGCGTTTAAGGTACAACGTATATTATATTACTCCTTATACTTTATTAATTATAATTAATATTGTAAAGGAAGTTATAAACTTCCTCGTTTTAAAACCCAATTTATACCTCGATAAAATCTGTGCCTTTCTGGCTAACGAGTATAATGTGTACGTTTTGACCGAGACCGTACGGCGGTACCTTTAATAAAATAAGTAGAAGAAGAAGCGACTCTATATAAAGGTATTATAATAATCCCCTATATTAGTAATTGAATGGATATTAAAAATCTTTTTATTTATTATAAAAATATTCGTATTCTATAATAAATTTGGTATAAACCGAAGGGATAGCGTTTATTATATTAGTTGGGTACCCTGCGGCGTTATTATAATAGTATTAAGTAAGTTTATATACGGTACGTAGTATTACCTCCTCCTAACTATTATAGTAGATAGGCTATTCGATATATTAGTATTTAAAAGTATAACGGATTTAGCCGGGGTTTGGGATTAAATAGTGAAATGCTTATTCCTTAAGATGAATTTATTTCCCGGTCGTAATAGTATTTTAGTAATAAATAACGCTAATTGGCACCCCCGTACCGAATTCTAGTATATATATAATTAGAAGGGGGTTCTATTATAGTATTTACCGTCGTATTCTCCCGAATTCAACCCTATCGAAGTATATTTTAATAATTTTAAATAGTAATTTAAGAGGGTATATTGTAACGAGGATGGTAATAAAATATTAAATAATAATTTTGCTACGTTTTTTAAACGATTAGTATAGGATATAGGGTATAGAGTATAATAAATTTGTAATTATTTTAAGAATATAAAGTTAGTGATAGATTGATTTAATAATATTAATAAAGAGTATAGCGAGTTATATATTAACGAGCTAGTCGAGTATAGAGAAACGAGTATTATATTTAAGTAGTGGTAGAAAGTATAGAAGGGAGAGATAGATTTATATATATTAAATTGAATTGTATATTAAAAATACTAGAAATACTAGAAGTGCTAGAAATGCCAGAAGTACTAGAAGTACTAGAAGTACTAGAAATCGTATTTATCTATATAATAATGTTAAAATGCTAGAAACCCCCCTCTTTCGCTATAAATTGATTTGTAATATTGTTATCGCTTACTAAGATTACTAATAATAGTACTACCCGCTATAAAAGTAAGAATTCTAGTAACGCTGTATTCGAATATAATATTAAATCGCAGGTTTAGAATATATACTAGTTAGTTAAATTATGGTAATAGGGGTTAGAGGGTATATTTACTATAATTTAACTATATTACTAATATTGTATATTTAATTTTAAGGAAATCTTTAATACCGTCCCTAAATATTGTATAGAGGTTGTAATTAAATTCTAGCCTTGTAAATTATTCTACTAGCTACTCTTTAAGTACGAATATATTAGGTGGTACCTCTTTATTCCGGAGTTTATTCCTTAAAGCGATTAGAGTTCTATATACTAGTACTACTTTAATTAATAATTTAATATAATAATATTTATAGAACGCTTTAAAAAATTTAGTAATAATCTCTTTAACCGGCCGATTAGGCGGGGCGGGGGGTAGTAGTAACGAACGAAGATTGAAAATCGAAGGTACGGGCGGATGTAGTATAAATAACTTTCTAGCCTCTATTAGGGAATTTCTAATCTCCTTACCCTTATCCTCCTTACCCGCTATTAATAGTAATACAATTAATAGCGGTACCGGTAATTAAATAAATACTATAATTACTATAAAGATAGGAGGAGGGTTAGTATTAATGCGCTTAGTAGCGAGAGTTTTGCGGTTGGTTGGGTACCTATAGAATATGGTAATAAAATATTCTAACGGTATATATAAATTGATAATTATTATTTTACTTAGTAGGGGGAGAGTGCTTACTATATTATAGTTATAGCCGCTAGCGATTACCGAATTAGTAATAGAACCGCCGGTAGTATAAGGTAGCTAGATTTAGGGATATTAAAAGTAGGGAGGGAAGTGTTGGTATAGTGGTAGGTATAGCGGATATAGGGGAGGAGGGTATAATTAGTATAGATTTTTAAAATTGTTCTTCCTTAGCGTAGCTTGCAATAGATTATTTATAATTTTTATATTAGTATTACTATTACTATTATTAATATTATTAATAATATTAATATTAATTAGTAAATTATTACTTCCTCCCCTACGTTTATTATTACTATTACTAGTATTAGAGGCGGTTATTACCTTATTACTTAATATATTTCGTATTAATTTAAATAGTAGGTTAGTTACCGTAGCCTTCCCTAGCGATATAGCGCGTACCTATTTGCTTATATTTTTAATATTAAGGTTATAATAAATTATACTCTTATTTATAATGTAGTATATTTAGTATTTAATAGCCTTATTATAATTCTTATACTTATAGCCAAAATTGTACGCCTATATTTGTACTAGCTTTTAATATACGGTACTATATAGTTTTATTCTTATATACTCTTCTTGCTACTAGTTCTCTTCTAAATTCTTTTCGATTTTTATTAATATAATATTTATTATAATGTACTTAAACTTCTTAGTACCGGTTAGAATCTATAACCTTTATAACAATAGTGTATTAATTATTTATAGGGTTAGGGTAATGAAAGGATTAATTAGATTACGAGAGGGGGTAGGAGTAGAAGGTATACTACTATAGGAGGATAGGGTAGTAGGTGTTATAGCACTGGCGGGTGCTATGCCCAGAGGCGCCATGCCTGGAAGGGTGCCTACTCTAATCGCTTATTTGACAGGTTGGCTATTCACATGCCAACCTGATAAAGCGGGCACGACCGGCAGAAACCGCCCATATAAAGCACCCTATCTCTGCCGGCCTTCGGCCCTCTCTCCTTCTTACTCTTTAGCTTTATTAACTTATTTAAATCGGCTTCTTTAGCCCAATTCTACCTGTGCCCAGAATCGTATTATTATACTTCAATAAAGCTAACCTCTACAACGGGGACGTTATAAAACATCCCACCTGGAAAAAATAACTCCGTCGTATATACACCCCGCGGCGTAGCGAAACTCGTATGAATCCCGAGTTCGACGAAGACGATTTCGATAACCCTACAATAAGTATATAATTCGTGCTTCAAACCTATTTAAGCGACGTCTACCCCGCTTTCCTCGACTATTCTCTAATTAACCCCATTCAAAAATACCATAGCACGAACCCCGACGCGTAAGGACGCGGCCAATACGTCCAAGTCGCCTACCAAACGCAGCAACAACCCCCCCACCAACGATGGCAACGACTACGAAGAATCCCTCTACCTTTTAAATAAGAATAATAATAACGATGCTAACGTCGATTCCGTCGATAACTTCGATATACTCCCCTCGCCTACGACGTTTCGTGTAAAGAAGACGCCCTCTAACAATACTCCAGACCAGGCTAGAGATAAGTAAGTTTATATGTCCCCGGGTCTCCGACTCCGCTAAATTAGATTTTCTAATAATATTGAGGCGGTACTTAGCCGTTAGAAGGACTAACTCGATAATACGCGCCTTCGCCGTATATTTATCGAAGCTATGGGATTTACAGGCAAATTCTCTCCTCCCGACGAGGAGGCTCCTTTAAAAACTATTAATCGAGACCCTAGATATTACATCGAACCTGACTTCAACTATCCCCCCTCGGGATATTATTCGATTTAGGACTTTAAATATATTTATATACGCGATATACTCCCTTATATTGAAAACTTTAAGTATAAGGACGTAATAAATAGTATTTAGGACAATATTATTATTAAAATAAACTAGCTCGCCTAGACTTTTAATAACTAAAAAGTAGGTATCTTATACTTTAAGCCTGTGATTAATATTGGTAAAAAATCCAAATTCTTTAAGTTTCGCGGTAGTATAGATTTTAATTTATTTTATTAAATCTTTAAGAAGGACCTTATTAATATATAGATTGAGGTCCGTTCCCGATTTTTAATACTAGAAGCCTTTACCGCTTTAATACCCTATTTTCACCGATTGGCGGGAAGTATCGACACTAATCTAGTCAGTTTAAACCGTTAAATTTTATTATTAGCCCAGAAGGGAGCCGAAGCCTAAATAACCTTAGAGAAAAAATAGGTTACGAGCGAACCCATTTCTAATAAAACCCCTTATATAAGTAAAGAAGATTTCGACAAAGTAATAGGCAACGAAGTCAAATGCGTATTCGCTCTAAAAATTACTAATATACTAGGAGAAGAACGTAAAGAGTATAAAGATAAAATTATAGTACTAACCTAATAGTTTAATAAGAAGTTTAACGATCTGGCAATCGACGCCGACTTAAGGATCGTTAACCTAGAATCCACTTAGAATACCCGCTACGATCTAGCTATTAAGTAAAGGGATATACTAATAAAGTAAAAGGTTAATTGGATTAAATAAAAAAAGGATATCCTATCCGAAAAGAATAATATAGAATTCGAATATCTAATTAAGTAAACCTAATTGGAGGAAGATAATATTAAATTATACAATTCTATTAAGGCTTATAATAATCGTATTTGTAAATTAATAGCTACGATTGAATAATTCTAATCAATTTCTAAAAGCACCCCCAGCAATAAAATTACCCTCTTAAATATAAATAAAACTCCATTTACTTCCGAAGACTCTCTTAACCCTATTATAATTTAGAAAAGTAAAACTCTAAAGACTACCCTCTATATCCGCCCTTCTATCAAGGAAGTATTCGAAGATCTTAATATAGCCCCTATAGGAGTACCCGTCTATAAATTCTCTTTTAGCGCCCGCCTACATTTAATAGTAGGCAATTATAATCGCTATACCCGTTTCTTTAAAGAATTAAGAAAAATTGGTAGTACAAGTACTAACGGAGGAAGAAGCTTTGGAAGAGTTAGTAAGGGAGGCCCTCCGGATAATGGAGAACCTTTAAATAATAATAAATACGGAAACAACTAGAACGGACAATTTCCTTCCTACTTACCGAAGTTTAAAGACCGAGATTTCTGCGAATGAGGCTATAATTATACCCCGCTCTCGCAAATACCCCTCTCTACCATTTCGAGAAAAAAGTCTATAAAAGTCCCGGAAATCCCTTATTTCTTTAATAATACTACCGAAAATAAAATAATATTCAACGTTTAATATTACTAAATAGAAAATAAATTCTATATTAACGCCGACTATTATACGGATAATAGAACTAAATTCAATAATATTTTCAATAGATTAAGAGGCTTTGCGGCCGAGAATATACTACTATTCCTAGACT
Organism: Neurospora hispaniola; assembly: GCF_033458365.1. Classification (NCBI taxonomy): domain Eukaryota; kingdom Fungi; phylum Ascomycota; class Sordariomycetes; order Sordariales; family Sordariaceae; genus Neurospora; species Neurospora hispaniola. The sequence goes on along the minus strand of NW_026944407.1, from coordinate 2,198,842 downwards.
ATACTTACCCCAATCGCCTTTCTACTAGCAACTAACTAATAAAGTATCTATAGGAAGCCTACTACAATTACAACTCACACGAAAAAGCGGTTCAAGAGTTTTAAGACCTTTATATAAAAATAAACGAGTATTTTAAGGATTTTAAAGTTAAGTTTATTCGTTTAGCCGAATAACATTGTTACCTAAAGGACTAATAAAAGGCCGAACTACGCCGCCATTTAACCTCTTACTTTCATAAATTAGTAGAACCCTTATATCTAAACCCTAATACCAGCTTCGATGCCTATTGTAAATTCCTCCAATCTCTAGACGAAGGAAAACGTATAGCCGACAATATAAAGGGATAGAAGGGGTCCTCGTTAGGAAATCGGAAGCTAATATCTTTGGCTACCTTAAGCGACTCTTATTAGAGCCTCGCTAAGGCAATTAACCTAAAATAGAAGTCTAAAACGAACTTCAACTATTCGAAGACTAATACCTTCAATAAACGACCGTCCAACGACGAATTAAAACGCTTCTACCGCTTAGGACTATACTTCGCCTATAAGAAACCGGGCCATTTATCTACCGTTTACCCCGAGAAGGCTAAGTACAACCGAGCCCTCGACGCCTATATTACCGAAATCGCTAATTAGACTTAGGGCGAGGCTATAGTTAATAAAGATATTAGTACTACTCCGGACGACGATTCTTCCGTAATCGAGACCTCGGACCTTTACGATTCGGACGATTAAAATTAGTTAGAAAATTAAAAACCCTAAAAGAAATCTCCTTCCTAGGGGAAATATTTATAATATATAGAATTACTAGTATATAGAAACTATCTACAATTAATATATTTAATTTAAGAAAATATTTGGAAGGAAGTAAATCCTCTTTCTTAGTACCTTGTACTATAATTAATAATAGTTTAATAATAATAATATATTTAACGTTAATAAATATAAGAGCCGATATATCTTTAATAGTAAATACATTATTTATAAAGAAAATTATTAAAAGATTAAATATATAATAATACCGGAATTTCACTCTAAATTACGTTACCCCGTACAAAAAAGCAACCCCGGACACAATTAATTAAACTCTCAAAACCACTATACACGTCCAAGGATACTACTTCCTAGACTAATAAATTATTATACTCCCTAATATAAAATAGAATATAATTATCGGTCGGATATAGTTAGTATATTACAATATTTTACTAAACTACCGAACAAATTACCTTCTCTTTCCCCCCAATATTTAATTATACCCCTTTATAAGCGATATTAAAATGAAGGTATCCCCTAGCCTAATTATCGATCCCTCTTTCTAATAAGATATCGAACGAAGAGAAGCTTTAATAAATAAGGAAGATAAACGCCGCCGGGATGGGGCTTTATTATAGATTCGTACGGCTAAAAAACAAACCCAAGCTAATCTCAAAGCAACACTCTAACCCGCTCCAACCTAGTCCACTCCAAGAATAACTAAAGACGTCTATTAAGACCTACTATAAAGGATTAAAGAGTTGGAAAATCGACTAAAAATGCCGAACCCCCCTTAATAGGATAAGGCTAGCTAGTCCACCGGTCTATAGAAACTAAAAAACATTTATTCGAACGAGCCTTTACAATCTACTACTATCTCCCCTAAGTAATAGGAAATAAATTAAATAGAATATAAACTATATAATAGACTAAAGTTAGTACAATTCGAGATGGAGCCCGAACCCCCTAAAGTAATAAAGACCACTCTTTAAAAAGATTACCCCTTAGTAAACAATTAGGGTCTATACTAGTTGTAAAGGATATTCAATTGGGTAAAAGAACATCTAAAAGACTACGCGGTAGTAAATTCAATAGTATTTAATTACTATCTCAATAAGGGATCGATACTTGAATCTACCAGCCTATACAAAATCAATAGACTAATTGAAAGCCTACAAACGGGTCGAGATCCCTTAGTACTCAATAAGGAAGAACTAAAGCAATTAGTCTACGAGCGTCTCCCCTCGAAATATAGCAGCTATAAGGACGTTTTTAGTAAATAGGCCTCCGATATTCTCCCCGAATCCCGGCCTAATAACTATAAAATTATATTGGAAGATAGCCGACGACCGGAGGAATTCGGATATAACTCATTATATAAAATAATATTAGAAGAATTAGAAGAATATTGAAAATACATTATAGAAAATTTGTAGAAGGGCTTTATCGAAGCAAACTTAGCTCCCTAGGCAGCACTTATTCTATTTGTACCAAAGGCGAACGGAGGATTAAAGTTCTATATAGACTACTATAAACTTAATATATTATTAAAGAAGGATCGTTATCCTTTACTATTTATTAAGGAAACGTTAGCCCGTATTAGTAAGGCCAAAATCTTTACTAAAATCAATATTAAATAGGCCTTCCACCGAATATATATAAACCCCAATTCGGAAAATCTAATAACCTTCCAAACCCGATATAGGGTATATAAATATAAAGTCTTACCTTTCGGATTATCCAATAAACCTTCTTCCTTCTAAAAATTTATTAATAATATATTAATAGGATATATCAATATATTCTATAATACTTATATCGACAATATCCTTATTTACTCTAATAATAAAGAGGACTATAAAGACCACGTCCGAAAGGTATTAGAACGTTTGAGGGGAGTAGACCTTTAAGCAGATATTAAGAAGTGCGAATTCTATATAATATAGACCAAATTCTTAAGCTTTATTATTGGAATTAACGGTATAAACGTAGATCCTAAGAAAATCGTAGTAGTAAAAAATTAGAAGGAACCTACATCGGTCAAAGGAGTATAAACTTTTCTAGATTTTTATAACTTTTATAGAAAATTTATTAAGGAGTTTAGCCGCGTAGCACATCTATTATACAAATTTACTTATAAAGATTTAACTTCTTTTAAATAGTTTAAAGAATATTAGTAAAGTTTTAATAAATTAAAAATACGACTCTTAAAAACCCCCGTCTTAACCTACTTCTCCTATAAAAAAGAAACAAAAGTAGAAACGGATATTTCTAACGGAGTATACGCTAGTATAATATTATAATACTAATCTAATAGAAAATAGCATCCGGTAGCCTTCTATTCCAAAATAATAGCCCCTACGGAATTTAATTACTAAATCTATAATAAGGAATTATTAGCAATTATTCGGACGCTCAAAATCTAGAAATCCGAATTAAAGGGAATAAGAGACGCGCCTTTTATTATAATAATAGACCACTAGGCGTTAAAGTACTTTAATAGAAAGAAATTATTTAATAGTAAATAAGTTTAATAATTAAAATTCTTATCCGAATATTAATTTCGTATAATTTACTAACTTAGTAAGGAGAATATAATAATTAACTCCTTATCCCAGAAAACAAAGGACTTTAAGACTATTAAAAATAAGAAAGAGGACTAGTATACTCTAAAATTATTAAAGCTATAGAATGGATATTTTATATTTACGGATAATAAAATAAATACACCTATTATTAAACTAGCCCTATTAAATAATAGAAAAACACCCCTACCCTTATTTAAACTAAATTTAATAAATATATTACTAAAGGCTAACCAGGAAAACAAATCCCTAATAATATACTAGGCTAAAGCGGAAACGGACAAGAATAGTCCATTCAAATTAAATAGGAACAGCCTTCTTATATATTTAAATTATTTAATAGTACCAAAATCGAGCAATCTACGCACCAACATAATATACGAAGCCCATTCTCATTTAACCACAACACACCCCAACAAGAATAAAACTCAATAAATCCTCTAAAGCAAATACTAATAACCTAATATAATAACAAATATAAATAAATATATTAATAATTATTAGACTTACCGCTTTTCGAAAATACTTCGGAATAAAACCCCCGGGAAATTCCACCCTATCCTAATATCCGCCGACTACCGACTATTCTAATTATTAATAATTAACTTCAAATCTATACCTACCGATAAACGCGGATACAATAATATACTAATAATTATCGACAAATTCTCAAAAATAGTCTAGACGTACCTATATAAGGACTTAATAACTGTAAGGGACGCTATATATCTATTCTACAAAGGACTATTCCGAATCTTTAGCCCCCCGCGCGACGTTATTAGCGATAATAGCCCGCAATTTATTTCTAACTTCATCTAAGAATTATCATAAATTTGGGGCACAGTATAGAAATTATTATTACCCGGCCATTCCTAAACCGCCGGCTAAACTAAGATTATAAACTAATATATCAATCAAAGACTACGGCCTTTCGTAAACCATAACTAAAATAATTAATTAATAACATTACCCGCTTTAGACGCCGTACAAGCAACCTTACTATACGAGAACTTAGGTAGATTATCCCTATACGAAATTATTTTTAAATTTCCAATACCCACCCCCTTCAATTGGAACTAAAGGTCAATATTAAAAGATTTACCAACCTGAAAGCGACTAGCCCACTATAAAATACAGTACATTACGAAAACGATTTAGGAATTCCAGGATCTTATAAAGGCTATAATTAAAAAAGCTTAAACCAAACAAACGGAACAAGCCAACCGTTTAAAAAAAGAACTAGATTTTAACATAGGTAATAAAATATTCATTATTAAGCGAGGATAGTCAACGGATAGGTTTAGCGACAAACTTGACCATCCCCTAACGCAAATCCCGTATCCAATTAAAGCTTTACGCAACTACTCTTATAAATTAAATCTGCTAAGGTTATAGAAAGGCGCTCAAGTATATTATACAAATCGGCTAAAATAGGACTATAATAACCTATTACCGGAATAAACTAATAGAAACCTAGCAAGCGAGATAATAGGCGATTAAGAAGAATAGGAGGTATTTAGAGTACTAATGGCCAAATTGAATTATAGGAAGCTATAATACTAAGTAGAATAGAAGGGCTAGGACCCCAACCCCGAGTAGTATCTTACTAGCAATTTTAAAAATTCGCCAATATTACTACGTAAATTCTATTGTAATAACCCCGATAAACTTAGTCCACTATCGCAATTAGACCTTTAGGAACGTAACTAACTAGAGGACCTACTATAAGAAAATTATAATAATAATAATAAATTAATAGATAGCGGAAAGAAGGGGTTAGCGATAAAGCGGTTAAATAAATTAATATAGAAGAAATAGGAAAAGATAATAGAGGAATTATTAAAGGAAAGATAGGACGCAAAAAAACAATAAAAAGCGATACGTAGTATTGGCGGTTTAGCGCAGCAGTATGGAGGTGACAGCCCACAATTTATACTAGACTCCACCTTAAGGGTATCTATCCTTTGCCTAGGAAGCGGTCGTAGGTTCGAACCCAACTTGGGTCATTATTTTGTACTTTTAGCATTTACTTCACGGCTCTGGGGCTGAGCCTTTTTTGTGGGGGGGGGGTAATGTCATGGCACTGGCGGGTGCCATGCCCAGAGGCGCCATGCCTGGAAGGGTGCCTACTCTAATCGCTTATCTAACAGGTTGGCTATTTACATGCTAATTTGATAAAGCGGGCACGACCGGCAGAAACCGCCCATATAAGGCACCCCATCTCTGCCGGCCTTCGGCCCTCTCTCCTTCTTACTCTTTAGCTTTATTGACTTATTCAAATCGGCTTCTTTGGCCCAGCTCTGCCTGTGCCCAGAATCGTGCTGTTACAGTAGGGATTTTATTAGCGGATAGGTTAATTAACCGAAATTTAAATAATATAGTAAAATAATAGTATTAGCCAATATAGTGGAAGTATAATTTTATAACGGTTTTATATTTAATATTATTATATTCGTTATAAAAATCCTTCTTAGGAATAGTTTTATTATATATAATAATCCGGGCGCGACGGTTATTATAGGTAGCGGTAGTATATATAATATTATATAAAGAAATTAATTACTTTATCCTTACGGTTATATTATCGCTAATAATATCTTCTATATAATTTTACTATATATATAGGATTTCGCTAAGTAGTATCGTCCTAAACCGCTACTTATAGAATTCGCTATTATTTTACTTAACCTTAATCTCTTTAAATAAATTATATTCTTCGATAGCGGGTAATTTAGTACGGTTGGCGGTAATATATGAATTAATTATATTAAATTGGACTTATATTGAGTAGGGGTATTTGGGACGTAGTGGCGGCGGTATTATAGTAATCGGTTTATAGGTAGTACGGGGCTAAGCTAGTAGTACTAAGGTAATTAATTTAGTTAGGGAGGTTACTTTGCTATTGTCGTTGCCCGATAGATAAAATAAGGTATTAAGAGCCTACTTCTTAGGGGTGAGGCGGATAGGGAATTATTATTCGACTTCGTTATTATTATTAAAATTCTCTTTATTATTAGAAATTTTAATAGGTATTACGGGTTTAGGGGGGGACGACGGCGGTTCTAGGATTGGGATTGGGATTAGCTTTAGCTTTAGTGCGGTAGTTTTCCCTTTTTTAATAGCGGTTTTAACGGCGGTTTTCTTAATAGTAGTCTTGATAGCGGTTTTGATAGGAGTAGCTTTCTTTTTAGGTAGAGTAGTTTTAGGGATGATTTTAATAGATTATTTAGTTTTACGGCTCTTCTTTTTAGGGCGGGATAAAGCGTATTGTAGAATTATTAAGCTGGGATCTTCCTAATTTTAATCTTTGTTGAAGTAGACTATTAGCGCGCCACTTCGAATATAGGATCGCTTTACGCCGGCGGACTTTGAATTAAGGATTGTTTTGGGAGGTATTATTGCGATGGATTTGATTGATTATTGGTGTTGTAATTATTTTATATGTTGAAATAGCTTTAAATTAATATAGAAATTATTGTGAAATGATGAATTTTAACGAAGTTGTACAATACAGAAGTGCGGTGTGTGTGTGTGTGTGCACGCACACACACCTCTTGCCAAGACTGCACAGGCGATTGAGTGTGGGAACGTTAAGAAGATAGCTGCAAAGGACCCCGCATAGCATACGCACCCAGACTTACTCCCTGCCCTCACCCCCTCTTTTACATGGCAACTACCACTGCCGGCCAAGGCTCAGAGATATCTAGACCCAAAATTGAAAAAGGCTTCAGAACATGTTGATTTCCATATGAAACTGAATACAAGCTTAGGTCCCCACGACGAGACTCTAGGGTGGCATTCCAGCGGCGCCGCGGAAAATGTCTCAGAGGCCGAGTGGACAGTAAGACCGACCAAGCAGAGAGTCTGAGGTAAGAAATCAAGATTCAGCTATATCACTGTCATGGCCGCCGTGACTATCAGTACCGCATATGATAAGTGGACAAAGCTACGCCATTGTGAGTTGCATTACTAACTTGCTGATAGAGGCTTCAGATCATGATACTCCCTTTCCAACCAACGGCACGGTAACATTGATGCCACCATAGGCATGGTGCCGAAGGGCGTGCGAAAAGGGCTGGGATTCGTAAAGAAAATACCAGTCGACTAGTAAGCGAGAAAAGTTGGATTCGACGTGGTGAAGAAGCACTTCCGATGCTATAAGAAAGACAGTGTTCCTTAGCGGTAGTTCTCAATATCACTACAACTGTTGACCAAGCTTGGCTACTTTCATCGACAGGACTTGTGTCTCACCATGGGCGCAGCCACTCTCATCTATGAGGCACGATGGCTCCTCGCTTCGGTTGTGCTCGCAATTTGGGCGGTCCTCAAGATCAAGCAATATTACCGGTTGCGCCATTTCAAAGGACCCTTCGGCACTGGCTGGTTCGAGATTTGGCATGGCCTTGCCTACCTTTCTGGAAATCCACACTTGAAGTTCAAGGAGGCCACGGATAAATACGGTAAGTAGACGACGCTTGAGCCCGGTAACTTTCGCATACACCGACTGACTTTCAACAGGACCCATTGCTCGCATTGGACCCAACGAGCTGATGACTACATCTCTTGAGTTGCTGGCACACATCAATGGAGCGAGAAACAGATACACGCGAACCAGATGGTTCTACATTGCCGCCCGCTTCCAACCGAACAGCGACAACATTTTAAGCGAGCTCGACGATAACATACACACCAAGCGTAGAGCTCAGATGGCTGGCGGGGTGAGAACCCCTTTGCAGGCAAAGAATTCGTGAGCTTGATCGCTAACGCCACTTGGTCACGTTACAGTATTCTGGCAAGGAAAACCGTGAGCTCGAGAGTTCGGTAGATATTCACGTTGCAGAACTTGTCCAACTAATTCGGACCAAGTACTGCTCGACCGAGATCAAGACAAACCCATTCGATCTCGCACAGAAAGCTCAGTACCTCGCCCTCGATGTCATCAGCCATATTGGATTTGGCGAGCCGTTTGGGATGCTTCTTTCAGATCAAGATGTGAATGGCTACATCAAGCACGCCGACCAGGGCATGAACGCAATCATGTATCTGTGGGGCCTCGGACTGACAGAGCTCGTACTCGGTACGCCACTCATGCATCTCTTGGGACCATCGGACAAAGCAAAGACCGGCTTCGGAGCGATGACGGCCAACACTCGCAAAATCATCTCTAAACGTCTTGAGGACGACCCCGGCATGACCAAGGGGAGCGACATGCTCGCCTCGTGGTTCCGGCATGGCTTGGACAAAGAACAACTCGTTACTGAGTCCATTCTCCAGCTCCTTGCCGGTGCCGAGACCGCTGCCACTTCCATGCGATGCATCATGCTGTACCTCGTTACTAACCCGCGTGTCTATGCCAAACTTCAGGCCGAGGTAGATGCCGCGGTTAAAGATGGACGAGCGCCGCCGTACCCGAGTGTTGTTTCCAATGCCACGCAAAGGCAACTTCCTTATCTGTGGGCATGCTGCAAGGAGGGCATGCGGATGCACCCTCCGGTGACCAACTCTTCCCAGAAGAAGGTGCCGCCTGAGGGAGATACCGTGACAGTGGAGGGTAAGACGGTCTATCTTCCTGGCGGTACCAATATTGGCTACTGTGTCTGGGGACTGAACAGGGACCAGAAGATTTTTGGAGGGGATGCCGATTGCTACCGGCCTGAGAGGTGGCTGAATGAGGAGGACCCTAAGAAGCTGGCCCAGATGAACCTGGCCCACGAGATGCTTTTTAGTTATGGAAAGTACCAGTGCCTCGGAAAGCCAATTGCGCTGATGGAGATTGGAAAGACTATTTTTGAGGTATGTTGAGGTTACTTACCTTTGGACACATTCATTCTCAACACTTTGATACGATGCTTGCTAACATCATGACAGTTGATGCGAAATTTCGACTGGAGTGTTACCAATGCGGCGGAACCCTGGAAGGAGATGAACGCGGGTGCTGTATTCCTGACGCACGACTTCCTTGTAGAGGCAACTGAACGGCCGATGTCTTGATGGTCTCGGAAGAAAAAAAAACAAAAAACAAGTAACCTAGGTAGATTAGGATTGCATTGCATCGAAGAAGGAATAGGTTTGGAAGAGTATGTGAATATAATAATGGTGTAGTCAGTGTGCGGTATTCGGGCCAGTGAAGTGAAGAGGTTACCTATTTCATGTGGATTCGCAGCAAGAAGTACACCATCTCATTCAACAGCGTCATGGAACCCGCCGAAAGTAGTTTTTTTCCAGGCATCTGGATCACTGTTTAGGTTTGGTTAATACGTCTTGAACGTCAACACATGTTGTGAATGTTGGCGTTTACAAGTATTAACCGTTAAGTATAGAGCAGGCTCCATGACTACTAACCTGGCGCCATAATCCCCTGTATAATCGCGAGAAGATATCTTCATTCATTCATCTATCCCATACTAGGGGACGAGCGCGACTGTATCTTCCTTTGTCTCCTGAATCGAGAAGCCATCAAAACATCTCTTCTTTTCCTGGCCCTTCTCATACTCAAAGAAAACAAAAAACAAAAAAAAAAACAAGGACTTAAACATAAACCTCCACATGCTTCGACTTCTGATCCCCCTTCCCCATCTCCGACCCGACATCATCTCCACCTTGCACCGACGACTTCTCAGCGGCAGGCCCATCAGTAACGCCAAACAGCTCATCCATGTGCTCAAGCGAGATACCCTTTGTCTCGGGCACGAAGAACCAGACAAAAACAAACATGCTGAGGCAGAAGCTGCCAAAGATGAGGTAGGTGCCGTAACCGTGGGGGCCGACCGTGACCAGCATAGTAGGCACGGCGCGAGCCACGACGAAATTGAACAGCCACTGCGTCGCGGCGGCGTAGGACACGTTGAGGGAGCGCAGGCGGGCGGCGGGGATTTCCGAGGCGTAGATCCAGCAGGCAGGGCCCCAGCCAAATTGGAAGAAACTGTTGTGTGGTACAACGTTTAGTAGCGTACAAATAACGGGCATGGGGGAAAGGAAGTAGAAGCAAAGGGAAGAAAAGGGTTTAGATGGAGTAAAAAAAAAAAACTTACGCAGCAAACAAAAAGATGCACACCAACGCTACATAACCCGCAGGCGGCACCGGCTGGCCATCGATCGGCGGCGAGATGCGGACATAAAGGCCGATATAAAACATGGCAAGACCCTGCGCAATCGACGTCCACAGCAGCGAACGTCTACGACCCAGCGAGTCGGCCAAGAACAGCAAGAAAATGACGCAGCTAACGACCTTGACAATACCATAGATGCCGGTACTGAACAAGCTAGTCGACGTGCCGGTGATACCCAAGTTCTTGAAGATGGTAGGCGCATACGTGTTAATGGCGTTGGTGCCCGTCATTTGCTGGCAGATCATCAAGAAAATACTAATCAGGGCGCGCTTGCGGTTGCCGGCGACGGTCCACATATCGCGGGTCAAGTCCCAGTAAGTGGCGTCGCCCTGGAGACGACGCTCCTGTTCGAGCTGGTCCTGGATCTCGCGGAACTCGTCGACGACGTACGGGTGGTCTGGGGAGAGGTTGCGGATGCGCGCCAGCACAGACTTGCATTCTTCCCATCGGTCACGACGGGCCAGCCAGCGCGGGCTTTCGTGGCAGAGGAGCATGCAGACGCACAAAAGGCCGGCGGGAAGACCTTGGATGGCGAGCGGGAAGATGTACATGGATTTGCCCTTGAAGTGCAGAGAGACGGAGTAGTTGATCCAGAATGCGATCATGCCGCCGGTGACAATGAAGAGTTGGTAGAGGCCCGTCAACAGACCGCGGATCGAGCGGGGAGCGTTCTCAGACACAAAGACGGGGTTGATGCAGCTGGCGGCGCCGACGCCCACACCGGCGACGAAACGGCCTATGTACATGGGTGCGAGGTTGCCTGAGGCGGCGGCTTGCATGATGATACCGATGATGACGACCAGGGAGACAGCGACGAGACACCACTTGCGGCCGAAGCGATCGGTTATAGGTGAGGCGATCAGCGCACCGAGGAAGCAGCCGGCTTGGAGGGTAGAGACGATATTGGCGCCCAGGTTGGCCTTGGCTTTATCGTTGCCGATGAAGCCAAAGTCGTGTTTGAAGGGTTCGAGCTCGATGACGCCGCCGATGACGGAGGAATCCCAGCCGAAAGACATGGCGCCGAAGCAGGCCTGTCATGGAGATGTAAAGATTAGCAGGAAAAGATCCTTTAGAGTCATACTGTTTGAGGAAAAGGAACTCACAGAGCACGCTAGGAGATAGACACGCCAGCCATAGATCTCTGGGGGGTCTTCTGCCATGGCCTCATTTTTGACAATTTTCCGGAGGATCCTATTTCCTATCGAAAGACCCATCTTGACGGCTTGGTAAGGTCGCACTCTCTCGTATAAGATGGCCTTTTTTGTGTCTGGGGTGAGGTGATGAACAGCCTTCGAGGCCTCTTTGACCCCGGCTAGATGTTAACCGATAAGTGAGAAGTTTTCTCCAAAGGGTGTAATCTCTTGATTCGGAGCCGAGTCGTTGGTACCTAGGAAAGTTGTTGGATGAGATGTAAGAGGGAAACGCTCACGAGAATAAAGAGTGTCGTCCAGCCCCCGGGTAATATAATAGCAAGTAGAGAGTGACGGTGACGGTGTCCGGAACCCTTATGTAGTTCCTGTGTGTCTTGGAGCAAAGCGGTGCAACACCAGTTCGGCCAGTTCTTGAACACCCCATGCAAGGTCAACCTGTAAGTCTCACTTTCTTAGCGATTTGACGGCTTGACTGTGTAGGCTTAGTGAGATACGCTACCCCATACTCCAGATTCATGATGCCGCGGCCCCGAAGTTCTCTTGTCACAATAGTTAGTTTGCTCGCTTGTATCGCACAAGATGGATACACTGTACGCCTCTGCACATGCTCTCGCTGCTCTTTACCGGGCCTGATTGGAGTCATGGTTTGGAGAAGCATGGATGGACTCCGGCCCGTTTCCCTTTCTGCGAGTACAAGATATGGCATCTAAAGGGTAACAGAGTTGGAGCTAGAGTGTGCCTTTCTTCCAACTGGGCAAAAGATTGGCCCCCTCCCCTGTTCACCCACTACCGGTGGCATTTTTTCCACCAAGGGGAGGGGGACGTTGCACTGCAACTGGCTCCTCCCTTTTTGTCGTCTCTTGCCTTGCCTGTGAGGACATTGAAGAAAGAGTGTCGTATTTGCTACCATCTTATCTGGCATATGTTAGCAGTGGGCACATTTGTACTTGGTATATCTTGTTGAACGCTTCTGTAGCAATCTGTTAGGGAATAATTGCACGGGGCAAACAGTCCCGGAGTAAGCAATAGCAAGTACCATTAGAAAGATGAAGGGAATGAAGGACAGAGGCTGGAGGCTGGAGATCTGGGCTCGGCCTCTTCTTCCGAGTGGCTTCAAGAGGTCGTCAGACCGTGTTGCATACTGTCGCCGCCGCCATACCCAAGCCTCCATGTTTCCTCAGATCCCCGTGGAGTAGCCTTCTTTCCCCCCTTGTCCCTTTGTCCTCCTCCCCTCAGAATCCCGACAATGCATGTCGTGTAAGGTAGAAGGCCCCGCCAATCAGAAGACGTGAACAAACCAACGGCCCCGGGATGTCTGGATGAGCATCTCTGGTCACGGTGTTCCACGTGCCAAGCACGGGGTAAGCATGCTAAGCTCAAAGCTTGGTATTAGCCTATTGGTCCCATGTCGTTCATGGAGTCAAATGGACATCGATAAAGTGCGGAGAAGACCAAATGCTGGTCCTTCGCATGGACGATGGAGGAGGTGGTGGTGGTGGAGGAGGAGGACTGGGGGATATCGAGGCCGAAGCTGTGTGAAAATCAGAGATATTGCAACTATGAGTTATCGAGAACGGGAAAATCGCCAGAGTGAAACCCGTGCTTGTCGATGTCGCCTTGATGCCGTCGTGCCCGGGTTCCTGTTGCCAACTCCACAAGGTGGACTCTGGGGATACGGCCCGGGAAATGGGGGGAAAGCTGAGGCTTGGGGGAAGCGCGAGTCGAATCCACTGCGGGTCCGCTGTATGTGAAACCTGGCTGCTGAGGAGAAGAAGGGAATGGGGTTTTATGGGGCCGAGGGTGTACCCCACATCCCGCCAGCGACGTTAGGGAGCGGTGGAATCAACCACGACCTAACAACCCGAGGCATGGATCTCTCGTAGAGTCGTAAAGCAAAAGCTGCAAGTCGGATCTGAAGAGCCAGGCCGAGGTTGTGAGAGTCTTTTTTAGTTGAACTGGAATTCAGAGACTATCGTGATAGCTCAATATGTAGGTATTTTAGGTTGTGTTTGGTCTATAACATCAACCTCGAGCCAGAATCAGAACAGACGAAGAATGGAACCACCGGCACCAGGCGATATGTTCAGCTACATAGTTTGTAATCCATAGAACCCGTCATTGTCGAAGAATAGCATACCAAAGAAACGTAAATTCGTATTTCTCCGGAGGCCAGTTGTTCCACCGAACGGCATGGCGATAATGATCACGGCGTCGGCGCGGGGATAAGTGAATGAGGAGTTAGGGTAGCACACTCCCTAGTTTGGTCTCTTTATTTCTCCGGGGTAAATCCGCGCTAGGTACATAGACGGTTAGGTAGGGAGTTTCGGGGACGGTTGAGAGGGAAAGGGCTTCCAGAACCCAATTCAAGCCTCATCGCCATCGCCAACACCTAACTACAACCGCCTAAATGAGTGCGAATTGTGTTCGCCTCTGTCACACTGTCAAAGCGGTTCGCGACACACCTGGTGACCTGGTAATTTCCAAGTGCGGTTTGAGTGTTAGAGTACCTATCGAATATCTGCATAGTCAGGTAGGGATTGGGGTAAGGGTAAACATCAGTCCTTTTACATGGTACCTCTAGTTTGCTTGTATAATACGCGCCCCACTATCTTCTTACAGGGGAATGATAAAGGGAAAGGGAATGGTACAGCTATACATGCGATCTGATTAGGTGAAATCCATTGATATTGCCTCTAAGGAGAGAAAGAGTTGAACTGCCAAAGTCACCTACTATGTAGAGCCTCCCCTCCTCACCTTCTATAATCGGTAAAGTTACAGACCATTCACAGGCACTCTGTCTTCCGCCCTGTTTCCACTCAAGACCCCTGTAAGTACCGAGCTAACGAACTTTCCAGGACTGATGTGCAAAAGGCGAGGAGGATTGGCCGGAAAGATAATCATCCACAAATCAGGAGACGGTACTATTGGACCCGGTTTGATACCGTATGCTGGAGGTTCAAGAAAGACATCTTATGTAGGTGAAGTGAGAGCCAAATGCAACGTTGGGATGCGTTTAGCTCGGGAGTCTCGACTTGGTGAGCCTGAATATCTAAATGCTATCAGATCATGTTCGATGATGTTTGTGCGATGGTTGGCCAGAAGGGTTTCCGTAGAGAATGTCAGTTCGTCTAAGGTGAAAGTATCGGCCGGATGTACAAGGCACTGTAGAACATGAAGTATCCTGATCAAAGTAGCACCCGACTGCCTAAGATGCTCTCCTCTTCACCTTACCTCCCATAAACTCTCCATAACACGGTGTATTGGGATCTCATTTTCCAGTAGTGACCGTCATCTTTCTGTGCGAGATGTCTCCCAGCGATCCAATGCCGAAGTTGAGGCACCAGAACATCGACACCGCACACGTGCAGCTGCCTCAACCCGTCGTCACGAACTTGGGATGTCGATCTGCCACCCCAGGTCGCAAACACAAACTCAACGCCTACGCGTTCCAGCAAGACGCCATAGTCACCTTCAAGGGCTATCAATACGTAGCATACTGGTCCAACGCCGGGCCAGACGATGGCGACACACTGTATCTTTGCGTAGCCAGAAGGCTTTTACGACCCCGTTCGGGCATGCCTGTCCTGAGCAACGAAGACCAAGTCAACAAAAAAGCTGCCTACGGGTGGGAAGTCCTCGAGCTGCGTGACTACAAGCAAACCGTTGACGATGGTCATAACACCATTTCGCTTGGAATTTGCCCGGGTGATGGAACAATCCATCTGGCATTCGATCACCACTGTGACATGTGAGTTGCGTCTCCCTCCTTTCTCTAACCTACTGTTGATATGTTTACGCCCGCCAACACAATTATCGAGCAGTCTTCGATACCGCTACTCAAAGCGGCACGTAGCCACTCAGCCCCGTACCATCAGTTGGCGTCCAGACATCTTCTCGGCCACTCTTGACTGCCTCCCGGGAATCCTATCTACCCACAAGCCGCTCCGTGACGTGACATACCCCCGGTTTGGCTTCCTCGGCGAGAACATGTTCTTCTCCCACCGTGACGGCAAGGCGGGGCTCGGCAACGATCATCTCTACACCTACAGCGGCAAAGACGGTCGCTATGAATACATCGGCCCCTACCTGACAGGCGTCCAGAGCAGTCCGTACGTCAACGGGATGACCTCCCGCGACGGGGTCCTCTACGTCACTTGGGTATATCGAGGATTTGTGGAATATCCGGGCTGGGACGATCCGCTCGATACCAAACACAAGCAGCAGGCGGGGCCTAACGGGGCCGAAAACAACCATAACATTTGTTATGCCTATAGCGATGCCGACGGATATGTGTGGAAAAACGGCTGCGGTGAAGTGATTGCCGACTTGAGGGATCCCGCCAAGTTTCCGACCGGTGTACGGGGAAGCGAGCGCACCATTAAAAATGACTGCAGTGGGATCGCTGCCTTTGACGTACCCAAGGGGAAGGGCCTGATGAACCAAGAAGCACAAGCAGTTGACCAAGAAGGGGGTGTGCACGTATTGAACAGAGATATGATGAATGAAGGGGGGGCGTACCTGTGGAAACATTATTACCGGTCGCCAGATGGTAAGTTACCGCCGTGCTACGGTTCTCATCTAGCTGGAGAAGCCGATTGACGGTGACTAGGGACGTGGACGCAGCGGGCACTGCAAGTCATCACCGACGGCAGCAAGCGTGGTCAACTAGCCATCAGCAAAACAGGCGACTTGTACGCAATCCTTCCAGACTCGACCACGAAGAGTATGCGGATCCTGAGGGCCTCCAAAGCTAGTGAATTTGCCGATTACCGAGAAGTTTGGAAAGGAGATGGCCTTGGCGGAGAGCCGTTGGTGGATTCAGCCAGGCTGGAGTACGACAATGTGCTGTCGGTCTTCGCTCGCCACAATCCAGTCAACTCGGCCAAGCAAGCTGCGGAGAGTCAAGCTATCTCCATCCTTGACTTTGAGCTGTTTGTGTGAAGACAAGGATCCCAAGGCGGAGGAAGAATCCACGAGAGTACATCAGTGATCCAAGTGACGTCGATGGTCAGCCCATCTCTCAGGCGCATAAGAAGCGAACACTGGCAAGGGAAAGAGCCTCTGGAACGGGCCTTGCCGAGGTTTCCCGCGGAACAAGGTTGAAAGCGGATGGCCTGCGCTAGCTTAACAAGGGGAGCTCGTCAGATATGACAATTCCAGGGAGGTCCCTGGAGCTCTTGAGGCTCCTGAAGCTTCCGACAATAGATGCACTCGGCGCCTGTAACGCAGTGAAAGCTAATAATGCTCAGTACAGTATTCGGAGCGATGTCTGAGGAATTGCTTGAATAGAAAGATGGAGCACTTTGTGCACGTGTCAACAAGAAGTCTAGAACGAGGAGCCCCCCCCCCCCCCCCAAGAGCGTTCTGGCCTTCTGAACACATCGTGCAGAGCATGAAGGCGTGCAAGGAAGTGATTGAGGCGTCGGGAAGCCGTGCATATCGTTTTAGGTCTGAATCTCCCCAACCATGCCAGCCCAGAGGACACGCATCTCCAAGGCCGAGTTGATGACGCCGAGTGAGGACGTCCGGAAAGCCACCCGCGGGAAAGACAATATGAGCAGTTGCCATTGGTCAAGGCTTTCAATGTTCTCGGCGGATGACCTGGGGCAGTATGCTGTGCTCGTGGTCAGCTGGGCTGTTATCAGGAAATCTTGACCTGATGTAGCACTGATATCCAGGCACGAAGCCTGCGCAGTATGTAGAGGATGCTATAGTGATTGTTGATGCCGTGTAACAAGATAACGCGTCTTCCCTCTGTCGCGGCCCGTGGGGTTCACCCCGATCAGTATGCCGAATCTTGGGCCGCCGTCCCATAGCACGCACACACACCTCGCTCGACACGCTTCCATGTGGCCATTGCAGTGTGCCTGCTGATGCTCCCAACATTCCAACCAGCTTCGTTGTGTGCTTGAAGCCGGCAGCAACAACCAACAATGAGGGTTCTGATATGCGACAAGTCATCGTCAAAGGAAGCTGAAGAATGTGCTTGGCGCCGCCTGTCCGGTCCAGACAATTGGTGTAGACGTGGTGAATGCCGTCATCACACGGCGCCGGGTACCCGTCGCAGAGCTTCGTCGATGGACGAGTTGGCAGTCTGTAGATCCAATCCAGCGCGGCATGGTCAAGTGTAGATGGCTCGTGGATCCCGTCGGTCGGACGAAAAAGTACGAGCTGCTGCTGTCAGTGCCACGTCAATCTGGAACAGCAGGACAACGACTTTTGTTGGACAGTTGGACTCGATGGAAGGGCGGGAGAACTGTGCGCATGCGGCTCAACCAAACAAGCTCGTCAGGGATCGGCAAGGCGGGGTCGGTGGGATGGACGATGATGGCTCGGCTTGTTCATTTCTTCTGGTTAGATGGATGGATGGATGGATGGAAGGTCGAAACGGACTGGCTGGCTAGCAGGGAACATGATGGCATGGAATGATGGAGCGTGATGGAGGAGGCAGTTGAGTTGCGGTGCAGGGCAGCTTGTCGCAGGCAGGAGTCGGCCGGGATGGTGGAGTTGCAAGGTTCAGATTGGGTTTCCAGATCGGGAGCCAAGTTCCAGTGTTTTCAGCTGGCCTGGTGCGCAGCCGCGGGAGCCTTCAGCTTGCCATGGCTGGCCCCACGTCCCTGATTGGGTTGCTAGCGCTGCAGTGCAGTGGCTCGCGAGTGGATACGGGCAGTCTGGTCTAGGTCAAGTGGAAGGCTTGGCAGGAGGTGTGTCTCTGAAAGAACCACTGAGAGGCCGCGGCCGCCAGTCCATTTTGATACAGCAACCCATGGGCCACGAGCCAACCTTGCCAGCCCTCATTACGATGGTACCGGTGAGAACCCTGATCAGCGACCTTTTTTGCTCCATCCAGCATGGGCCCGCGGGGATATTCTGGCATCCTAGACATCCTTCACCTCACTTCAAGTTTTCTTCACAATGAACTTCCAGAATTCGACACTGTGTCTCGCCCAAAGGTCCCAACAACTCCCCAACCGACACCGACTGCGGAATACGGCGGCGATACTTGCCAACAAGGGCGCGGAACGGTGGAAGCGAGGCAAAAGCGAGTGGAACCCAACCCAAGAGGAACCAAGCTAGACTTGACGATACGCGAGAAAACCCATCTTTCAGGTCCTGTCTTTCCCGGACGGACCTCGTCTCCTCATGGTTGTACACTACACTACACCAATACTAGCAGAAGGATGCTGAAGCCATCGGCTCTGCGGTGGCGTGGTCTCCGCCTGTTTTATTGCTCCTCACTGCTTACGATGGCGATGTGGCTATGAATCCTTTCACTTTGACCACACCAGTCCCCTCATTCTCCTGGACCCCATGACGAAATTCGGCAACCCTGCTCCCCTGGCCCGAACGCCTGGTTTGCCGTTAACTGAACGTTGCCCGGCTCCGATGTGTCTCGGCACCCTACAGGCTCGACACACCGTGACTCTCTCTCTCTCCACAGTTGGACAACAGCGAGAACCGGGCATGATTTGTCTCAATGGATCCAACCTTTTCGGTCTTCCATTCCACCACTATTCTATTCTGATATCGACCCATCATCCCTGGATCATGCCCTTCTTCCAGCATGAAAGCCATTTCCTATAAGAGCTAACCAGATACGGAACTCTCGGTCGTGCTTGTGGTTCAAATCTCAAGCAGCGTGTGCCACCCGACTCCTCTTCTCAGCCAGCCTCTGTCTGCTGCTTTGTCCAAACTACCGGCATCCGCTCTGTATTTGGCAATAATCCAGGCTATTATACATGTTACTACCAACCTGAAATCCTTGACCAAAACATGTGAGCGCTGTTCTGGTCATGCATGATATCGCCTCATAATCCCCAGTCCCTACTAGTCTTAGTCCCCAGCCCGGGTCCTGTTTAGAGTTTGATAGCCAGCTGCCCCTTTCATATCCACGCTCGCCACGATCCCATCCCGATCCACCATCTCTAACCGGTTATGCTACCAAGATTCACAGACCATTGAAAGTTGCCTTGAGCTGTGTTTCTCTCCCGTCGCCCTCTAGTGTGCTCACAAAGGCACACTAGTCCTGCCGCCACCGCTTCTTGTTCAAGTACCCACGGCAGCCACATTCATAAATGCCGGGCGTCATGAACGATCAAAGGCGCTTCAAACCAGATCTACCTTTCCCAGTTCGGTCTATTCACTGCTTCCGGGCAACTGACCAGTCTGTATGTCACCAGTGGTCTAGACTTGGCTCCACACCCCAAGAATCACGGGAGGACGAAGAGGTTCTTCGACGTCAAAGCGCTTTCTCCAAGTATCAAGTACTTCACACCATCCAGGTATGGCTTATACATACCTACCGAGCCCAGCCTAGTCTTTCTTCCCTCTTCTACTTCCCTTACCCATCTCTCGCCCCACCTGATCTTGAACCATGAGCTCATATAAGCCAAGTGTCCCAACCACGAAACTTCTCTTTCGCCCAGTCTACCATCCATCCTGCGTGCCGAGGACAACATCATCAATATCAACCATCCTTCCGAATTCAGTAACATGCAACTCGACGCCTTCGTATCGAGGACGAGCGGCCTGCTCTCCCGGATAGCAGCTTCCGCCAACTTCTCCCTCCAGTCTGATCAGGCCACCTTCAACCGGGCCCTGGTCTCATGGCTCAAAGACCCCGACTCCAACCTCCCCAGCGGCCACATCATTGGCCTCTGCTGCTCCAGTCTTCTGTCTATCCGGTTCCCAGACGAATCCAGAGGCAACGACCTCATCCCCGAGTTCCGCCGCTTCGTACTGGCAGTCTCTCTAGCACACCACGGACGGAGGAACAGCAACAAGAGCAAGCCACGCCAAAAGCACGAGCATTGCGCGTGCCACGAGTCCCGATCTCATCTGATCAGGAGGCTCGATGGCATCCTCACCCCCCAATATTTCTCTAATTGTTCCCCAGAATCTTGCCAGGTCCTCTTCCATCTGGTGCTCGGAGCTGTTCTGGACATGGGACATTCACCATTGCATACCACCACTTCCTGCGACTTCTGGTCGTCATCGACTGTCCCATCAAATCTCCTCAGCCCCGAGTACCAGCAGAGTCCAACACTATGGCTGTCCACCAAGAACCAACTGGTCCGCATGGTCGCCCAAGATCTTGTTTTCTTGGGATCCAGCAAATTGGGAATCAAACTCGAGGGAACAACGGATCTAGAGAAGCTCATTATCGGCACGGCGATCAGCAGGTGGAACGAGATGGAATCGCGCATCTGGGCTGATAGCATCACCGAGAAGGCCGCAACAGGGCAAGAACCACAATCACGAACATTGTCACCAACCTCCGCAAGCAAGTCCCCCAGCTGCGAAAGGGAAAGACAACACTCTTCTTCACCAACCAACAACGACAATAACCTAGACCGAAACCCACCTTACTGGGAAGATCCACCACCCACTCCTCCTCCGCCCACCGTTGAGCCGACGCTCATTCCCGTGATGCCCCCATATCATCAGCATCTTACCGCACCTCACACCCAATTCCAGAGCCAATTCCAAACAGCAGCAGCGCGCCTCTCGTTTTGGTCGGAGAACCCAGCCTCGTACTTGGAAATGACGGATGAGCCCGAGAGTTATTACCTGGCTACTGCGAACCAGCATAATAAGAGGGGGAGAGCGGAACCACCACCGACAGCGATGCCAACGACGACGACGGGGATACCGAGGTCAACGACTGATCCGGTTCCTTTGAGGAGTACGATCGAGGGTAAGTCTTTGAATGGTCCCTGGTTTGGATCTTGATGATTCTCAAGAAAGAGTTGCTGACAAACACTGTGGTATAGATTTTGGTTCATGGCGAAAAGTCAAAAGGCGAACGATGTGGGTGGTACGGACGATTGACGCAGGTGATCAAGGACAAATAAGCATTCATGCTCGGTTACGAGGGAGGGAAGTCAATGATTTTGGGGTGTTTGTGTAAGAGATAGAGGAGGAAAAAAGAAGGGGAAGAGGAGAAAGGGAAAAGTTGATGGATAGGTTTTGTTTGATAATGAATAATGAGACAACGACCCGGCCATTCAGTCTTGTCATTTGACTATAAACAATAAGAAGATGGATGATGTTGAAACGGTTGCCAAAAAGAAAAAGGTCGAAAAAAAATTGTTTGAGACTCGGATACCGGGAGTCGAACCCGGGGCTGTTGAGAGAGCAGTCACTCCTGAGAAGTGAGAGTCAACGATGTTACCGCTACACCATACCCGATTGAACGGATAAGGTCCGATTTGAAGTTGGAATGAGATGTTGACAGAAGCGTATAAGAGCACCCCTCCTTTATACTTCAATGTCCGCAGCTTGGAGATCGATGCCGTAGCTGAAGCTCCAGCGCAAAAAGGAGCCAAGTGGGGTTCACGCCATGTCATCATACGGATACCCTATGGCTTGGCATGTACGGCATCGAAGTCATCGGAAGCTAAAGGAAACGCCGGTCGCCGACGCTGGCAAGATGAGTGGTTGGGACAAAAAGAGGAAAAGATTGAAAAAATAGAGGTCGTGCCCGGGTTCGAACCGGGGTTACTGGAAGAATTGAAAGTTTTGAAGTTTCAAAATCCAGAGTGATAACCACTACACTACACAACCTTTTAAGGTTTGTTGATATTTGATGTTCAACCTGTGCATCATGTAACACAAATTACAGTGACGTAATCCCTCAACAAAACACAACGCAACACCGCCATTATGCTTTGCGCAACGAGCTCGACTTTGTTTTCTCAACTCCATTTGTCGTCGGTATGAAATATATGCATTTACCATGATGTGGTTGTTACTTTTAGGACCATTGTCGAACAGTGCAGAACAAGTGCATTGGTCTCTCTTGTCGTTTCCATCCTTGTACCTCTTGCGCATTCTATCTCCAATAAGTTCCCTGGAGCAAAGCATCCCCGTCCATCTCCTGGCGTTCATCATCCTAATCATTTTTTAAACTCTGTCTGATCGTCTTCCAAACCAGCTAAGCCACCAGCCCCGCACTTTGAATCCACGGACCCCTTTTACATATTCCCCCCTCCTTCACCACCACTTTCCTCACTTCACCCCTTCCTCATCACCATTCTCAACGCCGCATTCTCAATACTCAGCACCTTCCCACTCCCATCCACCTCAAAAAAGAACTGATCGAGCGGCATACTCCCATACGTTACCCCGGTCAAGCTGACCCAGCTCCCACAGTCCGTCGAGAACATACTCGGCGGCGTCCTGCTTGGGACATTCAAATCCTCAAAGACGGCCTTACACGCCACCCTCTTCCCCTGTGTTGCTGCGCGTCCATTCTTGCGATCCATCTCGCCCGGAATCATCGTTTCCAAGCCCGCGTCGGGTATAAACGGATTGACGGAATAACAGGCGCGTACCCCGCCGCCAGCACGGTCGCCATGTATTGCATGTCCGTCCCGTTAGACACCCAATTTTCGATGCCCAGTCCCGGGCGGTCGGGCTGCGTGGTGATTTTCAGTGACGAATTCCCGCCATAGGTATCCTGCGCCTGCTCCCTCGCCGCCTCCTCCAGCGCCGGCAACAGCTGCTCCCCCAAAACATCGGCGAGGTTAAGGTTTGCGTTGGCGGGCAGGTTCGGGCCAGCCAGCAAAACGGAAAAGCCGACGCCGTAGTCGGGGAGCAGGTTTAACAGCGAGTTGTAGTACCCGATGCGGCCGGCCTTGTTGTACGCGTCCACGACGCGCTTGCCGTTGGTTACACTTGACAAGACGATGCGCCGGATGCCCCAGGGATAGCCGACGCCGGCGTTGGGTTCGGAGGTTAGAGCGGCGGGTTTGAGCCAGTGGTTAGTGAGCACGGGAGCTAGAAGCGTGGATCGCATGATGGAGCGTCCGAGGGCGGAGATATCCCGGTCGGAGGAGTACATGTTGCCCGCCGGGTTCTCGTCGCCCAGTTGGTAGTCCCATTGGGCGTCAGAGGAGGTGCCGGGGCCGGGGATGATGCCGAGGTTGGAAACGGCCTTCTGATAGAAGGTCCTGGAGAGGTTGAGCGGGCGGAGGATGGATTCTTCCATGAGCGTCTGGAAGGGCTTGCCCTTGATGGACTCGAGCGCGTAGGCGAGGATTTGGAAGCCCGTGTTGGTGTAGGCTGGGGTGGTAAAGGGGGCGTAGGAAGGGTAGACTTGGAGAAGGCCGGAGAAGAATTCTGCCGAGTGGTCAGATTCTCGTTTCTCGGTCGAAACGAACCAAGGACTTACCAGTCCTGTTACAATGGGGCCAAACACCGCACTTAGGCAAAGTGAGATCCGAGCTATTCAGAGCCGGAAACCCAAGCTGGACCGCGGTATTCTGATCTACCGTCTGCGTAAGTTCGCCCATAAGGCCATCTTTTGGGGCCCCCACCCCATCCTTACTGTTAGTCCTTGACATCCTCAAAACATCTGCTCCTGTTTACAGAATCACTGCACTTACAATCCCTCACAGCCCCCGAAAGCTGTCCAGCCAAACTCCCCACCGTCACCTCCCCCCACACCACATTCCCCACCGGATCATCCTTCGCCTTATCCGCCGCCTTCGCCAGCTCCGGTACGTACTTGGTAATCGGCTCATTCCACTTGGCATCCCCGTCCTGCACCAGCCACGTATAAACCGTAAAGATCTTGGTCAAGCTACCCAGGCGATAGACCGTGTCCGCGTCCGTCTTCTTCGCCCCGCCATTGGTGAAATTGCTGGAAGCGTGCGCCGGCGCAGTGTGATGCCAGCCAAAGATGACGGGGTCGCTATCGCTGATGCTGAACACCTCGAGGCTGTAGCTCGTAATGTTGGCGCGGACGGCGGCCGAGTTGTCTTCGTCGCGGGCTTGGAAAGTCTCGGTCAGGTTCGCGAGGGCGGCGCGGATGGCGGCGCTGGACTTGAAGTTTCGCGGCTTTTGGAAGACCGGGCCGAGAGGTGGGCAGTTGGGCGCTGCTGTTGCGCATGTTGTTGCTAGAAGAAACAGCAGAAGGGCTGTGATTTCAAACATATTGAGCCACGAGCCGTGAACCACAGTGCCGTAGAAGAGCATAGTAAACCCGGGTGAGGATGGTTGGGGCACCTTTATAAAGTAGAGAGAACGTCTCCCATCTTCATATGTCTTTGAGGTTGGGATTTTCTATCTATTTCTCGCTGTTAATCTCCCTCCTCTGCATACTATTGAGTGTGGTATTCGGAACACAGTTTTGTCCACATATGCTCAACTCCCAAGTAATACGGGATTGATAAATAAGAATCCCAGCCGAACCCCTGGGCCGTGCCATACTTGGGGTCGACCCGTTGCCCGTATCATCGCATGGTACCTGTATCGCGTTGACTGTCAATCAGAGCCCGGTGCTCAATTGGACATACATGATCCGAGGTGATCTGAAATTATAAGTCACCTATTGTTGACGCGGTCTATAATGGACCAGAAGACGAGGAGTTCACCAACTGATCATTTGACTCTACCAAGGTATGTTTATGATCAAACATCTAAACTATCATCTTGAGAAGCTCATTTCAACTTGAGCAATTCACGGCTGAATGTTGGAGATTAAATTTACAAGTCTCAGGCTGGTTCCTTACATAGCTTCGTAGCATTCGGTTAAATGGCATGTCGCAATCAGCATAGTGGCCGGGAACTATACTGCCATGTGAACGCTGTCACAATTATCAACGTAAGTTGGAATCATTCTGTTACCTATGGTTCAACATGTCTCTTTCTTCCATTGTGTCCAGGCTGAAGCTTGCACGATTGTCCTTAATAGAATCTCGCAATTGTTCATGTGGTTTCTCTGGATTTTCTCCTTCTGGAAGTAATACGAAAGCCACTCAACTAAAATTACAATTAGGTATGCTCGAGCAAAAAGGGGAACTCTAGGTTTCTGATCAACAAAGAGGAAATGAGTCTTCCTGATGGTCCAGCCATATCCACCCACCCGAATCATAGCTTCTTTGCCGCCCAACCAAGCTGCAAGCCGCCAGCATCAAACACGACAAAGCTGGTCTTAAGCGCGACATCGCCGAAAATCGAAAAACCGATACCTGTATCCTTTTGAATGCCACCAAAACAGTTCTGGTTGGCACTATCAGCTGGTGCATACGAGACCATGTCTCCTGGAACAGTAACAATGCCGTTGTTGACGCCAAAGACAAAGTCAGGTGGAGTAGGGCTGCAAGGGAAAATATAACCGCCCTGATCACTGTCATACTGGGCGCCCTGGATCTCCTTATAGTATGCACTGACGACAGACTTGGGCAGAAGCAGTAGCGTGGTCCCGGTGTCCGCAATACCACTCATTGAGTGATTGCGGAACGCTCCAGTGCCAACCGCATATCCTGGGGAGGTAAAACCCCAAAAGCCCTGGCTACTGTCAACCGGCGTCCAAGAGATGTTGCCGATATATGCTGCGGGATCAATGTAGCCGAAATTGAAGCTGCCCGCTATATGTTAAAATTGTTAGTTTCTTCTCATTAATTGCTCTTGGGCAGGGGAGGCAAGCTTACGGGCCCCATGTTTCAGATCGACGGTAAACAAAGGAGCGTCAAGGATACCCTTAATGTTGTCGAAGAATGTGTTCTGTGGGGTAGGCTGAACTGTGTTGATTGCACTAAAGCCCAAACCCAACAAGCCATCATTGTGTGAGTCGTCGGTGAACTCGGCTGAAACCTTCTTGGCCGCCTCCACGGCTTGGTTAGGGACAGTCAAGTTGCCAATCGTGACCGTGTCGAGGTAGACGTCGCCGCTCGACGAGCTGCCGTCACCGTAAGTGATCTTCCAAGTCGATCCCTGGACCTTCTCGGATGTGGAGCTGTTGTTCGGATCATACATAGTTTGGCCTTTGATATCACTCGTGGACATCTCCGTGCTGAAGACCCAGAGGTCGCTAGACCCTGTGTCGAAATCAACAATGAGATCCTGCGATGGGGTACCAACGGAAATGGGCGTTAGGTACTCGACGTCGTGCTTCTCAGGATCCGTTGCAATGGCGCCAGTCGTTCGCTTCTGGTTTTGGCGGAACCTAGCGATGGCGGCTCTGAGATCCTCCGGCATCGGGGCGCCAAACTTCTGGTATGCTTTGGCCAACGCAAGGGGACCATGCCTGAACTCGAAGCTCGGATTGCGGACTTGCAGCAGCGAAGCGGTGCCTTTGTTGGCCGTGGTGTCGTCACGGCTAGGGATAGCAGCCGCCATGCCGGTGGCCGCAAGAGCGGCGGTAAGGATCGTGGGAAATAGCAGCATCTCGAAGTTACAATGAAGCAAGTCTTAAACAATGAGAGAATAGACAAAAAAACGTCGGTTTGCAGGCCAAGAGCCGAGTAAGGAGCGTAGGAGTTAGCTAAAAAGCCGCGAGCCAAACACTGGAGGTAAACCCGAGGATGGCTGACTGCAAGTTCTGTGAGGTGTTGCAGGCCGCCACCAATGAAGGCTTTGGGGATCGCGGACTTGATGAAGAAGATAAGTTCAGATACAGCTCGGATAAGGAGAGGAGAGAAGAGAAAAAGGGGATATTCCATGGGAAAAGGGATTGGGATTGCTGTTAGATGAGGATGTCTGGGAAGGCTCACCCAAGCCCGCAAAGTTCGATGCCATTATGGGAAGTTATTTCCCTAAATATCAGAACATCACTTGAAGCTGAGGTGTGAAATGCTCCATGGAGCGGTGAGGCGTTCTTGCCCCCTTTTCGACCCGCGGTAAGATTTTCGTAATGGAAAGAACACCTCAGTTCACACTCAGGTCACTCCTCTGAAGAATCACTGGAGGATGGGAGGTGCTTTGCACTACCTTAGTGACTGCGTGTACCAGCGGTGTATACCAGGAACTCGCTTTCAAAGACATATAGCTTCCCTCTAGTTCTGCATCATGCTCATCTGGCAGGTCCTGTCTGACTTGAAGCCGGACAGGCGAGGTACCGCTTGAAGTACAAGGCCTCCTAAGAGATCATCCCTGGGGACCATTATGTGCTCGGGTGTTGACTTTGATCTCGCAATAAAAGCCCAATCGTGGCCGAGACACAATCGAGTGGCCGGCAGTCAGAAGTCCTCGGAATTCGGAAGGAGATGTCCAAGATCCTGGATTCTGGACTCGGAGTGAGTGGAAAGAGTCAGGTGGTCCTTGGGTCGGACTTTGAGAGCCGCGACTGACATGTTGCCAAGATATCAACGATTCCCTGGCGCGAAAAATCAAAGTCGAGATCGGTGTTTGACGGCGCTTTTTGTACTTGTCTTGGTCTCTCAGCTTTGATACGTGATGTCGTTGTTACACTATAGCAAACACCTTCTGCGGGTGCTACCACGTCGTCGGAGGATCACCCTGAATCCATTGTGAAGCCATAGACCTGGGCTTGCCGAAGCAGGATGAGCTGTGACTCTGTTACCTAACACAACAGACACCAACGAAGGTTATCCATGAGTACATCTGGCGCATTCTAAATCGAGGATCATGATTGTTATAGCAGAAACGTCACAGTCTGATGTAGTGAGCGGGAGGAGGTGAACCTACAGCAGTCGCTCACCTCACATCAGCGCCTGCGTCGCGCTTGCCTATCCGCTGCTTGGCATGGGCTGCTTTGAGCCGAGGACAATTAGGCTGACAGCTGTCGCTTCCTTTCTGACGTGAAGTTGCCATCTGTCTTGGCGCTCTCTCCTGTGCGACAGCTGTCGAGATCTCTCGAGCAGGTGGAGAAGTGGATACAAAGAAGCACCAGATTGAGCGCTTTTACTGGCCAATTCCTCTTCCTCTTCCTCGTCCCCACCTGTCCTTCTGTCGTCGACTGCCTCACGGTTTCCTCTATTTTCGACATTCAACCACCCTGCATCAACCGCGCAGCAACTGTTTTACAAACAAAGCTTGAATTTCGTCTTTTCTATACTATCATCTGCTGTACTCGGCATTCTTGACCAACTTCTTGCACCACACCTTTTCCAATAATGAGTTGGAATCCAGTGTCACTACTTAACGTCAACTGGTTAGACTTTGTGCCGCTTCAGTCTGACAAGCCTGAACTTGATATCCCAATGGCTTGTACCTCACCTTATCGCATCCCGCAGCGCATGCAAAACGAATCCTGCGTCAGAAACATGCGGCTGCACTACTTAAAAAAAATGCACGCCTAACCGTTATGATTGACAAATGATCAATTATCAATGTAATCCTTTCGTCGTCAACCTTGAGCCGCTATATCCGGCATATGTATAAGCTGCACAAAAGAGTTATACACACAGCTCATAACGTCAACTGTTGATAATGCATGGTTAACCTCCGAGTCGTGTCTTTGTCAGCGCGAACGCAACCTAACCGAGGAACACCCGACTCACCTAGGTATCACTCAAGTGGAAGTTATCACCTGTGCCTTGCTTACTTGCTCTTGCTCTTGCTCTTGCTCTTGTTCTACTTCGGTCCCATTTGATGTCCAGAATACCCCCAAAACTAGGTGGTCACGCAATCCACGAGCCTGGTAGCGCACTTGCCGGTCACGACACAGGGTGTAGTAACTCCAGCACAAAGAACACATGCGCCATCGTGTAACATCATACAATGGAACAACAGCTCTCCTGGAGTGTATTGTCCATGTGGAACAAGTCTAGGACATGATGAACATTTCAGGGGAGGTGAAAAAAACCAAGACTCGCTTCCCAAATTTGAATAATACAGAAACTACTTCCGACCGCCTACGGTACAGATTATCTGTGAAAGGGAGGTAGCCTGGACAGTCGGACAATGATCACACCCACGATTGTCAGGAGACGAGGTAAAATGGTTGATGTTGGTGAAACGTGCCAGTGTGTCTACTACTCTGAAGCGGATGATATAGACCAACTATATGCCGATGGCACATCTATCGGCGTAAAGGGAGTTCAGGCACATGAGAAGATGATGTCCACAACTGAGAAAAGCCCGCGGGCTTTGGGCTTGATAGCAATTTTTCCTTTTGTTTCCCTTCGGAATCAATCATTTGTCCATCAGTCCTGTATCTTGCGCATTCGCTTTCCATTGACGGAAAATTAGAGATAATCAGGCACCTCATCGCTGACTTCAGGTTTGTGATGCATCGTCTTGTGTCCCTTTTTGGTATAGTGTATGTGAAAGAATGAGCGGTGCTGCAGCTCGTCGAACCGCACAGGTACTAGGAGGTCAGACTTGGTGGGAGGGGGGGATGCAGCCGGCTGTTATGTTTGTGTGTGTCTGGTATATCCGGAGGTGGATAAGGTATCCCCGAAACGCGAACCGGCAGGAACATTGTGTTCGATATCATTGCAAGAAGCGAATAAAATTGAGGGAGTGGGTGATAAAGTATTGCTGGGGGGCAGCGTGGAACTTGCACTTACCAGCTCTTGTAATGTGTGCTTTGGTGAACGCAATGATGGAGTGTTTGTCCTTGTTTAGAGGTATAAAGTGGGTTGTAAGGTGTTGCTGCTCGTTATCCATACAGTAGGTAGAACTTAAACCTCTTTAATGCAACTGATGCCGGTAGCCTATGATTTTTGCAAGCGATGGGGTAGGTTATGTAAAGGAAGGGAAGTAACGAACCATAGGTCTTTTGGCCACTGAACGACCGCCGCGGGGCTCTAAGAATAGGTCTGATTACCTAAGTAACTATACCCCCGGTATAGAGGTATGAATGTGCCCTCCCACCACAATCAGACCCCTGTTTATGCAATTTCGCACCGTCAACTGTTACAATTGCATGTCATAGACTTATTCACCAGAGGGAATGCGGCCAGTCAATATCCTTTGTAAGAGAGGGGGATTTGCAAAAGCCAGTTCTTGATAAACAGCGATTTCTACTATACATCGAGCGAGTCAAGTCTATCAAATGTTACCGTCCTTCCAGTGCGTGAGCCAACGGCGTCAAACGCAGTGGCGTCCACCAACTCGGCCGAGGGAAAGGTTACAGGACGAATCCGCCTAGAAAGCTGGTCCCCATGGCACTGCCTAGCCTAGGCTTTTCTCGACAGAGATCGGAAACTCACACAACCCGCAACATAGAGTCGCCACCCGACAGTCTGGTCCGGGATCTCTCGGGAAGACGATGGGGACGATGCAGCCCTAGAAGGCCAACCTACCTAGGTAGTCTAGGTATGTAGGTAGGTAGGACGGATGTGTGACGGAAAGAGATGTCCTCGCATGATCAGACTGAGACGTGCCATACCTTATCACCTCACCTGCCTGGCCCTCGATGAGATGTGCGTGAATCTTTTTTTGCAGGGACACGGTAACACTCTGATATCCGGTGGGAAGGGAGCGGTTGGAAGCCAAGATAAGGTGCACGTGTGAATCTGCAGTGAGGCTGCACTTAGATACGGAGATTTGGCTTTCCCGCACTCGGGATACCAGCACGTGGTGAAACTGGAGCCACACTATGTACTGCGGAGATTCAGTCAGCATGGAAATCTCGAAGAGGCCCGAGCCCGGTGCGATCACAGCCCAGGAGAGTGACAAGCCATTGTGTAATGCAAGGCAAGGATATGAAGAGGTACATAGGCATAGGTACCGTAGTGTACATGACTACAGTGACTGAAAAAGACGAATGCCAGTTCGTGTTGCTTTGTGAGGCGTCCTCGAGATTTCAGATGCCTCAATATGTACGGTGTTGAACTCCAAGAGACACGGTGTAGCCCAGCCCCGTAATCTGATCTGATCTCTTGAGTTTCTTAATTTATGTAGAATACGAATAACTAAAAGGAGCAGGTTTGGTAATATCGGGATGTCGGTCTACCACAAAACGTTACAAGAGGATTCGAAGCAAGAACCGACTCTGACCGACGCAGAGTAGACATGGACCGACAATTGAAGTTGGAACTAAAGTCACCGCAGGTTGTCATGGGTTTGGTGACTGGTGGTTGCCAAGCCACCAACGATCGGAACTAATCGAGAACGGCAGGAGGTAAGCTTTTGGGGCGTAGCGCTTATCAGCCATTATATCTTGGCATGGCTCGATCCCCCGTCTCGACTCTCGAGGAGTGTCATTCGCGAGCTCAATATCTCTGACTCAGCGCCCACTCAATGATGCCGTCTCCAGACTGATTAGAAAAATTGGTACTCAAGATGGTGCATTTCCTGCGTCGGACTAACATGCCTGTATCATCAGCTGGGTTCTGCAATCTCTGTCTGTCTTCGATGTGAATTGGCCGGACCAGCTTATGAGTAATGGAGCTTGGGTCAATCACCCGTCTCGCCGCGACTATATGGTGGGGCCTCAGACCATATCCAATGTTGAGGATCCAATTGTACACAGTAGTTTAACGACCTGCTTGTCTAGAAGCGGCCATGAGTTTAGATGGGATCATTTTGCGGAATAGCAGTTGCTCGCACTTGGATCTACCCTGTACCTTACCAATGTCCTGGATTAGTCGGTATGGTACCAGAACCACCGGGGAGCCGTGGTGTTTTCAGGCAGTGCTCTGGAAACTCTTTTTTTTTTTTTTTTTTTTTTTTTTTTTTTGCCTTTAGCCTTCCCGTCCCGTGCGACAGCATGTTCATTTGATTTTGGGAATCAATTCCCCCTCAGGCTCCGCATCGACTTCCATGAACTCGGGGACTCAACTTTCTTGAGGCTCTGGTTATAAATGACTCCACCTACCTAGAACACAGGACAAAATAAACCAAAGGGAAATTTGACGTTAGCCCGAGTGTGTGTGTCTGGATATTATATGGTCAGTGCCTGTTCGGCCTCGCGTAACCTCAACTTTTGTGGGCGGGTTAGTATTCCGAGGGTTGCTGTGGGGATGTTGTGTGCCTTTGGTGCAGTGTGCTTTTTTGTCTTGGCGAATGGATTTCCCTCGGCTGTTTCTCGAAACCATGCACCTGCCATTTTGGACAAAGATCTGCTGGGTTGCGAGACCCGTTGGGCCTAGAGAAGCGATACATTGGCTAGTGTCTTGACTGACTCTCAGAAGGCTCCCAACCAAAATAAGAGGTGGCAGGGAAAGGGGAGGCCATCACGAATGCGGGGAATGGGAGGATGAATCATTGGAGGTTCGGGTCGACGGTGAGGATTGCGAGATCGAGGGTCCGATGCCAATGAGACTGGATCTGGATAGTGTTGTGGCTACCGAACATGGCAATTGAATTTCTCAATCAAACCAACATGACGGTGAAAATTGAGTCATTCAGAAGAAATGTGTTTGCTGGTTGAAGGAGGTGGTCGATTTTCGGCACCCAGTGTTTCGGCAGGCACCCCGCGCCCGCGTACCGCCGCCACCCCGCGACTGACCTTCATCATTCAGCCTGCCGGGAACCGAACCAAGCTCGGAACCTACCAAGGCGCACAGATTTGTGAGTGAAAAATGAGGTAGTTTTGATTTTGATATCAAAAGAATTTCAGCCGACACCGATTCGGCGTTCACTTATTGAGGTTGCGCATATCAGATATGGATGTCATTTCTAGATCGCACCCCTTCCTGGTATCTTTCGCCGTCTTGTAAATTGATCTCTTGCGTACTATGTAGGTGCGTGCCTATTATGGTCATCGAGATGTTAATGTTACGCTCGCATACCGCCTCCCCATCATGCGGGCGACCTTTTCCGCAGCCTATCCATCGGTTTCCTTTGCCGCGCCCTGTTGATGCATCGATGAAGTTTCGGAGACAGAGTGACAAAAGTGGTGGCCAGGCTGTCAGTGGTGCAAGCGAATCGGCTTAGCCTCGTAAACGGCGAACAATTGCCCCTTTCACACACGACATCCGACCTGCCTAATTGGGATGCCTTGTGTATCCTCCAGCCAATCAGCGGCTGTCAGACGACCGGCGTCGACCGTGGCAACACGGTGGACCTGGGTCGCAGAGGTGGGTTGCAGCACTTGCAGGCCTAGCAGGGAGACCTTGCAACATTGCTGACCCTGTTGCAGCAAGGCGGGGATCGAGGTTCAAGGGTGGGTGCTCTTTGAGGACAGGGCAAATTGGCATCTCATATGTTATCACATCCATGCCATCCCGCGGTCCCGCCGTCTGTCATGGTGTTGCGTTCCAGGTTCCGAGTCATCTTTGTGCTGCTTATCACGGCCTATGCCGGCCCAGCAACGTGGCGAACGGGAGCACAAGCAGCTCGAGCTTCCAAGCGCCTTGGGGATCGACGTGATATGGGAGAGGAAGGGGACTGGAAGCTTTTGACCTTTTGCTGATTCTCTGGGCCAGCTGGGCCACTGGCAAGTCGCCCACGAGACCTTGAACCAGTGGGATGCAGCCCGTGTCTAGGTGTCGAACAGGCTCTGGTTATGTGCCCATAGTAGAACAAAAATGGAAGGTGAATTTCAGTCGTTATGTATGTATGTATGTACTGGGCTAGTATCTACTGAGCTAGCACGGTTTACACCAAAACGATTGGTTAGCTCGAGACCTATGGTCAGCCTGGCTATGCGTGCTTCATTCAAACCTTCCATTTTCTTTCAACATTTTAGTACTGACCATTTGTCTCTGGGTTGGTATCTAGGCGTCTTATAGTGTTCCCGCAGCGTTTGGGCGAGTCTGAAGATATTTCTTCAGAAGTATTGAGCTAACAAACAGAACCGTATCGGACCGTATGGATGGTGTACATGGTCCTAGTAGGTACCTACAGTTACACACCCAACGGCTAGAATGTGCCCTAGCTTCTTGGCCGCCCACACCAGGCAGGGGTACTCCGGATGCACCAGACAAATAGAGCAACTGTCTAACTTGCAGAAGAAAGGAGGAATCACCGTTGCAGTCATAGCCATGGTGGCACCGTCAACTGATAAATATCAACCTGGGGCCGCCCTCCCCTCCATTTTCCGGCCCCGTCTCTTTCTTCTCCTGTGTCCCACCACAAGTCGACTCCGTTGTGACCTTTGGCTCACAATTTCCCAACGGACCTCCACCTATTCCTCCCCACCGGATAGGAAACATGGCCATCCTGGAGGAAAAGAAGTCGTTCGACGCTTCGGCGGCGAACGTCCGCCCTTTCTCCGAGAGCACACCCGCCTACGAGAATGCCAACGATGTCAAGGAGAAAGTGTCGGTTGAGGTTGAGAGCACTGGAGAGATCGAGGAAGAGGATCTCTTTGCTCCCCTGAAGATGGACGCTTCAGTCGTTCATGAAGAGAACCCCTTGACCATCCGTGCCGTTGTCACCGGTATCGTCTTGGGCTGTCTTGTCAGCGCTTCCAACCTCTATCTTGGTGAGTTTTCCCTTTTCACGTGAATTCGATTACGAGCTTCGATTGTCTCAAAAACTCTTATCTCTAACCAAACAATCCACATGCAGGTCTCAAGACCGGTTTCACCTTCAGCGCCAACATGTTCGGTGCTATTTTCGGTTATGGTATCATCAAGATGATGTCCAAGTCCGGCCAGGTTCCCATCATCGGTGGTGCCTTTGGTCCCCAGGAAAACTCCATTATTCAGGCCGCTGCTACTGGTGCTGGTGGTATCTCTGGTATCTTCGTCGCCGGTATCCCCGCCATGTACCAACTTGGAGCCATGGGTGAGAACGCCACTCCCCAGAAGGACATTGGTGCCATCTTCACCATTACCCTGGTCTGCTCCTTCTTAGGTCTCTTCTACGTCACCCCTCTTCGCAAGTTCTTCGTCGTTCAGGTCGCCCGTGAGCTCAAGCTCATCTTCCCTACGCCCACCGCTGTCGCCTTGACTATCCGCTCCATGCACGCTGGTGCAGCTGGCAGCATTGAGGCCATGAAGAAGCTCAAGTGCTTGGGTCTTGCCTTCTGTTCTGCTTTGGCTCACCGTATTGGCTCGTATTATGCCATTGGTATCCTTTACGATTGGCATGTTTTCACATGGATTCACATTTGGTCAGGCTACAAGAGCTGGGCCTTGAACATTGAGTCGTGGGGCTGGTACTTTGAATGGACTCCTGCCTTCATTGGCTCCGGTATCTTGATTGGCCTTAACCCTGCTATCAGTATGTTCGCTGGCTCGTTCATGGCTTGGGGTATTATTGGTCCCGTCTTGGTTCACTACGGCGAGTGCATCGGCCATCAGTCTTACCCCGACGACCCCCACTGGGACAGCCTCTACAACTTCTTCTCCCTCCACAACCTCGGCAAGGGTACCCCCTCGCCTCGTTACTGGCTCTTGTGGCCCGGTGTTATGGTCATGGTTTGCTCCTCCATGGCTGAGCTCCTCGTCCAGTACAAGGTCATCTGGTTCGGCTTGAAGTCCTCGTGGCAGCAGACTTGCATTAGCATCAACGACACCCTTGTCGCCCGTGGCAAGACCAACAGTTTCTTTTCTAAGCAAGCCGCCAAGGTTGTCCGGACTGGCGAGGAAGTGGAGGATCCCGCCAAAGCGAACGAGCAGGTCAAGCACTGGCACTGGATTGTCGGCCTTATCGTCTCCATGGTCATTGCCATGATCATCTTCCACTTCCAGTGGGACATGCACCCGGGTCTCACCATCCTTGCCGCCATTCTTGCCTTCCTCTTTTCATTCCTTGCCATCCAGATCGGTGCTGTCACCGATTCCGCCCCTCTCACCGCCGCCTCCAAAGCCTCGCAGCTCATTTTTGGTGGTGCCACCCGAAATTCTGGCTTTTCCATCCACCACGCCCAGAAGATCAACTTGGCTGCCGGTGGCCTTGCTTCCGGTGGTGCTGACGTTGCCAACGCCCTCGTGTCCGATTTCCGTACCGGTTTCCTCCTCGGCACCCCCCCGCTCAAGCAGTGGATTGCCCAGGCCATTGGTACCTTTGTTGCCGTCTGGCTCGCCCCGGGACTCTTTGTCCTATTCACCAAGGCCTACCCTTGCATCTACGACCCCAATTTGTCGGACACTAATTGCGCGTTCCAAATTCCCTCCGTGTCCGCTTGGGCTGCCGTCGCTCTAGCTGTCACCGATCCGACGGTCAAGATTCCTCTCTCCTCCGGTATTTTCGCCATCGTCATGGGCGTTGTCTCCATCATCCAGGTCATCGTCCGTCACTACTACCTCGTCGGTGAGCGCGCGAAGTGGCGCGAGTGGCTTCCCAACTGGGGCGCCATCGCCCTTTCTTGGGTCATTCCCGCCCCAGTGTTTGCCAACGCCGCCCTTCTCGGTGCCATCATTGCCGCTCTCTGGAGGAAGTACAGCATGAGGACCTGGGATCTCTACGGCTATGCTCTCGCTGCTGGGTAAGTTTTCTTCTTAGTCCTACACTATCCGCTCACCATTCAACGCAACTCCATGCTAACAAGCTCGTCTTTCAAAGTTTTATTAGTGGGGAAGGCTTGGGGGGCGTGATTGGGGCAATACTAACCCTCGCCGGCGTGGACGGGTCGAAATATGGCTCCAGTATAGCATGCCCGGCCGGCCAGTGTTGAAAAGTTAACTTTTACGTATTTTCGTAGTAATGATAATGTATGACAAGTTCATCCCTACAAACGATTGTATCAGTTCTCCCCTTCACCACTATTTCAGACGTTAACGAGCAATCCGCCTAGTATCAACGTTGAGATATGTCTGAGGCGTGCCTGGTTGATGTCCATGATCTCTGGTTACCTTACCCGTTGGGCCCAAAGTAAATTTAAGGTTTATGCAGCCGCGGGCGCTAGTGGGCCTGCTCCTTCCCTCAGTTATCGCCCGTCGCCCGCCCAGGTCCAAAACTACTTACCTGGGTACGATGTCCACCATCTTGTATGCTGGCCGTCGTCGCTGTCGTTGTCGCTTGTTAGGGCAATTCAATCTGCGATGCACATGACGATGTCAACTTGGAAATTGAAGTAAAGGTGATCGAAACTATACCTGGGAGTGTAATGAGTGATGGCGATGAGCGATGGCGATGACGATGAGCGTTGGCTACGGCCGTGATGGTGCAAGAGCATGGTTGATGTACTTCGTTGATGATGTTTTGATGAATGGGCAATCGTTCAGTTGTCTTGATTAGTTGCATGTAACGATGATACTGCATTGGCTCGTCCTAGACAAAACAGTTGAGATCTGTGACATTATGCCTTGGGTATACACATACATACGCATCGAAGCGTCTTTGTTACACCTCTGGTCTGGAGTTCTAGGCAATTCCCGGATAGAAATATCCAAATGGGACGCTAGCCGATGTCTTTGCGAATTGCTGTAATCCCTATCACAGTCATGCAACGGCCTTTTTTTTTTATCTTAACGAGCAGTAGCGGACTGGTTTACCTAACCTACAGGTTGGTTTCATCTATTGTAACTCGCACGAGGGTGTCTATACACTCACGGGAGCATCCGCGACATTTGGGGACTGTGAGTCCCGGTGAGAATATAATTGCTACCATTGCTCTGCTCTACAACAATCAAGCCAAGCCCGATTAGCTCAGCTGGTTAGAGCGTCGTACTAATATCAGATTTCTGATATCAAGTCCATGCGAAGGTCAACAGTTCAATCCTGTTATTGGGCACTTCTTTTTTCTGTTTTTCTTCTTTTTTCTCACTTCACGTCTCATTCACTGTGAGACGTGTAAAAAGGATCAGGATGATCTGTGATGTTACTATTGTTGTTCTTCTGTCAGCTTGGGAGCTCGATAAGCGAGCTTTTATACCTAGATCTGGCGTGCTAAGAATGTGCGCGTGCGCGCCTCCCAGTCATCCTGACCGGCGTATCGTTCGTCGCTCTACATCCACCAAAAAAAAAAAAAATCTATCCATACTTGGGGGGCTCTGGGCGCCATGGCTTCCTTTCCCCCTTCTTTTTACCCTCTAAAGAGGGGGCGCGGAAATTTTGGGACAGGATTTTAAGTTGGGACACATCAGGAATCATGGTGTTTCCTATAGAAAAGTGTTGGCGAAGGGACTTTAGTTAGCCATTCCACTACGGAACCTTTTCGAAAAAGTCCGAATGTATCTTGTTTACTAAACGTTGTCATCTTTAGTGTGCACTAAGCTGCCAAACGAAGTTGATGATTCTATAGCAAAAAAAATACTTTTGTCGCAATCATTTATTCATCGTCTCAGCGCTATTGATAATGCTGTTCTACTGCTCTTGTGGAAGTTAAAGGACGTAATGTCGGTGTAGGACCTACGCGCGTTCTGTAATATCTAAACGGGTACGGTGCTAGATGGGTGGAGGTTTGTTCTAATAGTACCGTTGAAAAGAATAGCTTCTTACCTCCAGGGAATAGTAGTCAACGCCTGCTGAACTTTCTTGCGTAAAATTATTGTAACGTCGACGCTGTCGTAGAGAATCTGCCCCGAGACGTGTGGAAGTAGAGGAGAGAGAGGACGAGCTAGAGAATGGAATGAAGTACGTTAGCTTAGCCGTTTTCCTCGAAAGTTGAATGTGTAGAGGTAGAGATGGCGCCTTGGCCAAAATCGATGCAACTTTGAGAACGCTTTTCTAAATGTGTTGACACGGGGTTTCTATCTTGATTATCCTATTGATACCAAAATGATGCTTCGAATCGTAGACCATCTCTATCATATCCTTGACGCATTTGTCGGGTATACACAACCGCCACTAATGCTTCGTTGTCCTGTGAAACAACAGGTCGTTTTGGATGTCAAAAGGCATCCCAGAGGTAGCTATTTCCCTCAACGGGGAAACCCCGTGTCATGTGTCCTTTTGCTTCTTATTTTTTTTGTGAGAATTTTAGAAAAAGGTTCCGTAGTGGAATGGCTAACTAAAGTCCCTTCGCCAACACTTTTCTATAGGAAACACCATGATTCCTGATGTGTCCCAACTTAAAATCCTGTCCCAAAATTTCCGCGCCCCCTCTTTAGAGGGTAAAAAGAAGGGGGAAAGGAAGCCATGGCGCCCAGAGCCCCCCAAGCATGCGGATATTCGGTCGTGCCTTGAGGTTTGCTTTTGCGGGTTTAATCAACCTTATATTGACTGACACGGGGTTTCCCCCGTTGGCACCCTGTCTCAGGGAAGGAGGCAGCGTCCCATTTGGGAAGCGTCAACCTTCTCTATAGTCAAGCTATAAAGACTTGACGGAGAGACAGTCAACTCAGCAGAGAGACTTAGACAGATCATCAGAATCAACACATTCTTCGTTTGTTCGCTACGCTGATTCCATGCATCATTGACGGTGGTTATGACTTTTGTCTTGCACCGAGGTTACCTCAACGCCATGGATTCGCGAGGAGGACGAGACAAGGTGATATACAGTCCAGTATGAAAAGGTTGTCCAGGTCTTGAGAAAATGGACATGGACAACACAAGTCATGAGCGCTTACTGCGATTGCATACCCGAAGAGCTGCGGCGAATGCGTTCGATTGCAAACGGCATGTCCCTCCTGAATCAATCGGTAACAAGTCGGTAGATTCCACGGTTCTACAATAAGATACTATATACATTGTCAGTCGATCTTAACTTTTCACGTTGTTTCGACAAAGTCTATAGTAGGACCAATTATCAACTTTTTAAGACACTACAGGTACGACTGAGTGTCCATGGTTCAACACCCATTCACAAGTGTAGCACGGCACGGCAGGTAGATGCAAGGCATCATAGCAGCTTCCGTACATCAGACCCAAAGGCGTCACGTCAAGTCACAGGCAATTATCAACATTTCACATCACTTTTGCATGATCATAGCGAGCACAGTTTTTGGATCAAGCATATATTATCTGCCAATGCTTGACTTTGTATCTCCTCCTTCCCCCCCTTTTAGTATTATCCGCATTACCATCATGTTCTCGTCCTCCTAACCATTCATCTCCCGACTTTGTCCATCCATCCTTCCGCAGGAACCAGCTCTTCGTCGGGTATGTTGTTGTGGAGTATCTCATAAGCAATGAATTAATGCAGAACCCATTCGCCCGATGACCGAAAACCGAAAACCGAAGAAACCAGCAGAGGGGGGTATCGTACAATGAACCTCAACTTTCCGTCCTGTTGTCCTGTTGTCCTGTTGTCCTCTTGTGCGCCATGAAAAGCAAATTCTGAATACCGCTGTAGTGCAGTGATAGTGATCTCTATGATGCTTTTTCCTGTTCTCTCTCGTTATTCCGATCCGTGACGCCCCGAAAATGCAAATTCTGTTTTGGTGATTGTTTATTGTTTTTCGCCCTTTTTTTATGATTGATTTCTTTTCTTTTTCTTTGCACAAGTCCTCCTCCTAGCTTAGGCCTTGGTGATAGTGGCAGACTGGGACCCCTTGGGGGACATGGGCTTCAAGAGAACTGGAGATTCGGAAGGACCAATGTCCAAGTCGGAAATCTCATCATCATCGCAGAGGCTCTGAGGGGACAGCTCCTCGCCGTCGTCCTTCTTCTCGCCCTTGGTCAAAGCGGCGAGGTTGCGGCCGGACCAGGCGTGGTCATAGAAGGTGAAGAGGGCCCAGAGCTTGATGAAAGAGTGGAAATAGGCAAAGAGGACGTAGGCGGGGAAGAGCCAGATGTCTTGAGGATAGGTCGAGAAGTAGCGGAAGACTTTGATGGTCTTGGTGAAGATAATCCAGGAGAGAAGAGCGGCGAGGGCGTACTTGGGCTCCGCGGCGTCAAAGTACCAGGAAGACTGGGTGAAGAGGTAAACCAGGGCGGCATCGGTGAAGAGCGCAAAGTTGGTGAAGCTGGTCAGGTAGACGGCGTAGACGCAGTAAGGCTGAGTGGCCCAGACAGTGCCTTCGGTGAAGAGGCTGCTGGTGTTGGATCTCCAAGTGGAGCGAGCCCAACGGCGGCACTGACCGAGAAACTTGGTGTGGACAGGCTCGCCGACACCGACGGTGGTCTCGATTTCTGCGTCCTTGGTATACTGAATCCTGAGTTTCCAACCGTTGGTAACCATGTAGCGGGCGATATAGTTGTCATCGTCGGGGTTGAGAGGTCCGAGAAGACCGAAGAAGAACATCTCGTGGAGGTAGCCGGCCTGGAATTGCTTGTCTTCGAGAATGCAAGTGCGAATGCCAACTGTGCGGCCGGAAACGACAAAGACACCACCGTCAATGGCGTTAGTGGCGCGGATCTCAAAGTTGTGACGGTCGAGGTACAGGCAACCGAGCATGTTCCAGAAGCGGCGCCAGACAGAAAGACCTTCCAATCTGCGGACCCGCTTATTGGTACCAACAATGCCAACCTGGTTATCTTCGAAGGGGGCAAGCAAGGACTTGAGAAGGTCGGGAGAGTTCCAGAAGACGTGGTCGTCGACAAGGACTGTGATCGGGGTGTTGATATAGCGGATGACGTGGGCGACTTGTTTGCGCTTGTTGGCGATCTCTGTACGGGTGACCAGAAAGTTGACAAGGGGGAACTCATCCATGACGGGAGCTACAGCGCCGAGTGTCTTCTCATATAGATCTTCTCCGGCAGTGACGATGATGATCTTGCGGGGGCCGTTGCGAGCGCAGCTAGTGAGGCACTCATGGAAGTCGACACCGAGGGGATCGACCGTGGGAATGACGACAGTGACATCGCGACCGGGGTGGTAGTTGGCGTTGCTCTTGGGCATGGGGGCAGCTTTGTAGGTCCAGAAGCCGATGATGTTGATGCAAAAGCGAAGATAACGCCAGATGAAGAGAGCGAGGAAGTAGTAGAGGACCTTTTCACCCTTGGAAAGATTCTTGATGCCAGAGTGGATGAAGCCAACGACGAGACCCATGCACAAGATGTTGAAGGAAGCTTGCTTGAGCCACGATAAGGGTGAGAGAGGGTTACCCTTTTGGGTAGGTGGAATGTGTGTGGGTGACATGATGTCGATCAAGAAGTGTCGTCGTTGGTGGAGATTGTTGCGATGATTGACTATTGAGGATGGGTACATGTAAGTACTTGATGCCTCCTAAGATGGGTGCGGATGGTATACTTACTGACAAGTTGTTGTTGGTTGCTTGAGGTTCCTTGAGATCGCAGAGTGTCGATTGACTTTGGTCGTCTGACGATTGTCTGTCGAAGCAGTTTTGGGAGGAAGCAAAATGGATTAGCTCTTGGGTGCGGCGGTCGACTTTTATGCCACCTCAGATCTCGACGGTCACCTTTCAAGGTCGCCAGGAGTGAACAGTGTTTTAGTGTTTTCAACCTGCGAACAGCCAGATCCAGGTCGGTTCAGGTTGGCTGTTCTGGTTTTGCTGCGTGAACAGTCCCAGATTGCCCAGCTGTTCATCGTACAGGCTGGAGGTTGCTGTCATCCCATACTGGACAGCCCGTTTAAGACGGAGCAAACATAGAAGCTGTTCATTCATTGGGAATCTGTATAGTTCTTCTAAAATGTGATATCGGACGAGTCTTTCGCCAAGGTCTGTCCAGGTCTGCTGTCCCACGAACAACCATAGCAGACAAAAGAACAGCCCAGAACAGCCATAATGGAACAGAACAAACGTTCTTTTGAACAAGATGAACAATCTACGAACAGCCTTGGTTGAGTTCTTGATGTGGACAAACCCACGAAAAGCGGCAGAAGTCCAACCTCGAGATGTCGTTCGTTGCCGCTGTCACTAACGGGACATCAAACCCTTATGCATCACAAAGCATTGATCAATGGACTTGTAGGCAGATCATAGACTGCACAAAGAGAAACTCGTGACAGCCGCGACAACAATGCTGAAAGAAGATTGAGGTCGCCTTTGTTCCTGACGCCTGGACAGCGGCACGGACGGAAACTCGGACGCCGCGCATCTCAACGGTCCCAAGAACAACCGCCCTCAATCTCAGATCAAGATATGGAAATAGACAGCTGAAAGTTCATAGTACCTATACGCCCTGATATTGCTATTTTTGGAGTTCTTTTGGAAAAATGATCCCCGAGTGTCCCATGTCGCAACCTGATCCCGCGAAGTTCAACCATCCTTAAAAACCTATCAAGTTCAGTCGGCAATCTGCTATCATCTTCTGTCTGAGGAGCTCTCATCAACCCCAATCCAGATGCTATGACTTCCCAAGAATGTCAAAATAGTCATGTCAATTGCCAATTGTAAACCTACGACCAACAATCGTCGAGTGAATGAACGCTCTTTTGCCATCCCATGTTGGCAGTCACCGCGGTCCAGACCACTTGAACCAATGGGACCACTCGCACCCCTGCCAAGAACCGTAAAAACCCATGCAAATGCCCCACTCTGTGTCCCAAAAAGGAAGGGAAGTAAACAAACGGGGTCGAAATCGTTCGACGAGAACACCACGATTCCAAGTGCTGAGATTCTGTGATGGGATGGAATGTAGAAAATTCTCAGGTGATCGAAGTTGGACACCGCCCGGGAGGCGAAGTTGAAACCTGACCTGGGACCTTCACTGGACCAGGTTGTGGAAGTGGTGATCAAGGCCACAACAAGAACGAAGAGGTGCTCCTTTCGAATTCGCGAACCTCGTAGTATGACTAGGCTCTTGCACTTCACAAACGGAAGAAGAGAGAAGCACTGTCCAATCAAGTTTGCACGGCCCCGGCAGTGTTCATAGCATTCTTCACTACCTAGGTATCCGGACACCATGACAGCACGTGAGGGCGAGGCGGTCGACAGTGGAATCGGCGGGCAGGAATCACAACTTCAAAGCAATGCTAGGTAAACAATTTTGCTTGACGCCAGA
Organism: Neurospora hispaniola; assembly: GCF_033458365.1. Lineage (NCBI taxonomy): Eukaryota > Fungi > Ascomycota > Sordariomycetes > Sordariales > Sordariaceae > Neurospora > Neurospora hispaniola. The sequence goes on along the minus strand of NW_026944407.1, from coordinate 2,154,920 downwards.
TCCGATTACCTCGATTCAATCGCGAGTCGTTCAAACGGCTTTTGTCTATCCGTTACCGCCATGGTATCCAGCCCACTTTAGCAACCGGGCTTTCCAGCTCTAGTCTACCTCTAGCAAAAAGCACCAACGCCCCCGGGTTCCATGAACCCTTCGAATCCCAAGACCGCCAATTGCTTGCGTGAACGCTTCAATAGCTGATACCGATCCAGCAGTAACCAACGATAACCAGAGAGACCTGCTCCTTTGCTCCAAACTCTACCCAAAACGGTCAACGTCGTCCGTCCAGCTGTCCAAAATACAAACCGAGCATACGAAAAATCGAATGACCACGACGACCACCAACCTCTCAGAGGCTTAACCAACTTTCTGCAGCGCTCTAGGCCTGACCAGTCTCCCCACCCTCAGCCGCTCTCTTCTCCGCCTTCTCCCTTTCTAGCCTTTCCACCCGCTCTCTTCGCCAGCGCTCCCCAAACCTCCACTCCAGCCAAAGCAATGGCGTAAAAGCTGCAGTGACAATAGCAAGAAGAAGGAACGTCAATCCCGCGCCAATCGCGTCAATGATGAACTGTACCAGCGCGACGCCAACAGCGCCAATCAGACACCTCACAAGGTTATTGACCGCCGACGCGCTCGCGCTCGCTCCTGGGTAGAGGTCCACCATAAGGGTGCTGTTCAAATTGAACAAGCCCATCTGGGTGAAGGCGATGAAGAACTGCAAGACCAGGGGCAGGGCCATTGCCTTCTTTTCAGTGCCGAGGCGGGAGCTGGTGATGGCAAATCCGTATCCCGCGACGCAAATGATAAAAGGGATGACAAAGTACAGCGACGAACGCAGACGGGCGCGCGAGATGGGGAAGTCGGCCAGCTTCTTGCGGTTGATCTCGACGGAGCTCGAGAGGTGGTGGGAGGCGCGGTAACTGGTCTCGACAATCTTATAATCGCGGTTCATGATCTTGCCTGAGAGCAAGGAGCCGCAGATGCAGCCGATGCCGTTGGGGATGAAGATCAGACCGGTTTGCAGGTCACCGAGGCCGAAGCGCGGCTGAAATAGGGCGGTGGTGGAGGATGTCACCATGCTCCAGACTGTGTAGACGATGGCGCCGAAGAAGAGGGTGACGATGACGTCCTTTTCGGCCATGAAGCGGAAGGAGGCGAAGAGAGTAGACCAGGTCAGCTTGGGTGGGGGAGCGGTGATGTCGTCTTGTTCCTGAGTGGCGTCTCTTTCTATCCAGTAGCGCTGCCGGAGCTGACGGTCGAAGAAAGGACGGTGAATGCCCTTGAGTGGGACGGTACCGTTCCCGGCTACTCGGCGGAGGGTCTCTGGGAGGAAAAGCAAGATCGCGCCCAGCGTAATGCTACCAAGAACAAAGAGAAACCAGAAGATTGCGTGGAAGCCGAGATACTCAGTAATGATGCCTCCGATGACTGGGCCCATGGACAGACCAAACATGCGGACTGATGAATGGGAAATTTGTCAGTCATGCCCTTTCCTTCTCAACCACATCGATACGGATTGGACTCACCTGCGCTAAACCCTGCCATATAGCCGCCACGCTCCTTTGCTGTCGTAATATCGCCAAGGACACCTCCTCCTAGAAAAGGGGACATGGTTAATGCTTGATCTTCGGCGGAAATAGCACGGCGATACAAAAACGACGAGTCTGACGTACCGACAGAAATAGTGGCAGCACTACCAAATGCCTGAATAGCTCGAAATACCATCAACATGGCAAAATTCTTGCTGAAAGCCAATGCAATGTTTGCAATGAGGAAAACAACAAATGTCCCGATGAAAGTGACACGGCGTCCGCACGTGTCGCTTAGGGGACCCCAGAACGAGGGGGCAAACGCTTGCACTGCCATGTAGATGGTTACAGTCAAGGATACAAGCGCGATGTCGATGTGAATAGACTGAGAGTAGGTTAGCGATGCTCTTAACCTCCTTTGGGACCCTTCTGCTCATACGGGTGACTAACATTGGCAATGGCCCCCAAAGCCGGAAAGTAGATGTTGCTGGAGAGAGGAGAGAAGAGACCCGCGACTGCGATGATGCTCGTGACCAGCCATTTTTCCTTTTTGGTGAAAACATGATAGGGCGGTTCTGGTAGGCCTGGGTCGTTGTTGCCTTCAATCTGAGTTACTGATGTCGTCGCTGATGCTTTGTCTAATTTGCCTTGGCCCTCGAACTTCTCGTCTACTTCGGTACTGCTTGAGGCTTGAGTGGATTGGCTTTCTGTGCTCTCTGTGCTTTCTGTCCTCTCATGTTTCGGCCGATTTGGAAAAGTATAAGCAGGGGCTGGAGGACTCTTCAAGTGCCAGAAATTCGATTGGTCAGTTTTTGTAGCGCTTGGTGGCTCGATAGAAGGCGGATCTGGTGTTGGGTCTGGTACGGTTGTTCCCGGTTGGTTGGTGTTGTTGCTGTTGTTTTTGTCACTCAGAGTACATGTATGTATCGTACCGCGGTTCTCCCAAGATGTGGAGAGCCTCTGAGCATCGACCACGGCTGGTCGCTTGTCGTCCACAGACAATGCCATTGTGAGCTCTAGTATCGATCAATTTGCTGGCTCTAGGACCTCGGCGGAGGTACTATAGGCTGAGTGGCTCGTACGGCGATGAAAGTTTGAACATGGGAAATGATCGATATGATACGATATGGGATTATATATACAAAGGAAACACCCCAGGTTATAGCAGAGCCAGTTTGAGGTAGCCAGCTACCATGTAGACTGTTCGGGAAGGGAAACTTAGTGACTGGACAGTTGTGAGATTGAATGGAGAGGCAACAATGGGAGAGTCAGTGCGGCGAAGGTTATTTTGGGTCGAGATAATAAACAGTTGCTTTCGGTGTTCTATTTGCCCAGGCATGATCGGCCACGGACTTTGGGTCTGGGGTGGTGTTTCATCGCCACGTTGAATAGACACCTAATGGGAAGACATAAAGGTAATTAGATGTGATATGATTTGAGAAAAGAGAACAGAGGCCAGGAACGACGTAAAGTTTTGTGTAGGAATCCCTGCCATGAAGTTATCTTGCACAGTCTGTAACGCATTTGAATGGCGATCTGGGTAGACGCACATGCCATGAAACCAACGCCCCATGGGGCAGACGAGCTGCAAGTGTTTGGAGACTAGGTCTAGATGTTTGGGAAGCGGTCTGTTCGTAACAGGAGCTTGGGCAAACGCCTTGGGGCTTAGGTATGCACGATTGTGCACAGATGATCCGAGTAACTCCCATGCATACCGCAACAGACAACAGCACGCAAGTACCGTTTAACGGCCCTGAAAGAAAAGCTCAGTCCATGTTGGTGCAGGGCTGTGGGTTCTCGGGCAACTAATGTTTTTAGTTGCGAGTACTACTTGACCTCAAAACAACAGACGGCTGTGACAAGAGTGCCGCGAAAAGAACTCGAGATCGATCAAGGGATCTACTAAGAAAGGCTTGCAGTACCATACCAATGTGCTTGATTTAACCAGCCCAGCTCAAGTTACAGCAGCGGATTTTACGATACGTCTGAATATGGGAGCAAACGAGTTCCTTATGACTGAGATCAGCTATTGTACCTTTTCCATGCCCAGGCTTAACAGAACTTGGTACACTAGGAACCACAGAAACTCGCAAATTGTCCAACAACTAACTCTCTCTCTATTCTCACACCCACCGAAAATAGACTCCGTTCATCCTTGAAGCACTTTGTCTAGAACGTTAACAGCCCGGATCGGTTGCCCCCGCCCTTCCCACCCAGTTGAAGCGCCCGGATCTGACGATCTCAGCTGATCTTCAAATGTACGATAATCACATGGTAAGCGGACATTCAACATTCAATCCCGTATCATATGGTTGATATGTCAACTAGTTGACTCTACAATGTGGACTAGACGCTTGGAGTGCCACATGCTGCGTATCACCACAAGGAATCAACAAAAACCAGCAATGAGGAAATGTAATTTCTACGAACTGAACACAACTTCGTCGGTCAGACTCAGGTCTGCCACAATCAAAACAACGGCGCCACCCATTTCTCATCGGTCATGAAACGTGCACATTTTCCCATCAACATCATTAACAGCGTAACCGCGAAACAGGCAATGGAGGATTCCTGCGTTTGGAACGTTGCATGTTTCCCGTAAGTTTGTGAAACTTTTCTTTCACAACTTGAAGCATGTTAAAATCAGGTATCGTAATCGTTTTTGCAAGATCTTCTATTGGAGGGTGCTGAGTGTTGGTTCGACCCTCTAAAGGTGGCAGATGGCCCCGTCCCGGCATCAACGGCAACTACGCTATCAGACACTCGAGTTTTACGAGACGATCCGTCTACGGGCAATTTTCATTCTGTGATATAGCCGAAAAAGACTTCCGACATCCCCAAAGTTGATGTGAGATGATGCGAGAAGCTGTAAAGAAGAGGCCGGACCAAGCCGAAGTGCGTTGTGGTGTAGTCAACAGCTCTCGGCGCTGGAGGTGAGGATCCGGCCTTGGCAGCGAGCCCGGGTCTTGGCATTCCGTTACTATCTTGTGATGATCGCCGAGCCCGGCTTCCGGGCCCCGAGCCACGCAAAGTATGACACACAGCAATGCTCGACAGCGCTCAAGATACTCGGCGCTTTTGTTTATTCAATAGATAGGCTGAGGAATACTATGTGATTCATTGTTGATATCCATATCCCAAGCACTACCACTTCTGGTGTCTATTGTGGTATCTCTTCCGAAACTCAAACCCCGAGTCTGCCCGCTCTGTACAATTTTACCAAGCTGACCGACACAACTTGTGAAATTGCCATGCTTTTATCGAAGCCTATTCCACGTAACGCCGTCCCATGACAATGCTACACTCCAGCATGCTGATATAAAGAAATGAAAGAACTGAGAAGAAGGCTCCCATCGAAACAAAGACCTCCTCTGCCATTGTATCGCAACACAACATCTTGTGTTAACGGACCAAGGGGTGGACTTGCTTGTTCGTCAACCTCGTGACAGTAATCGTAAAGTTGTTGGGGTCGAAACTTCGCGTCCCTGGGTTGTACCAAGCCGTGACATATGCTGTTAACCAATGCTTCTTCGTCTCAAACTCGATCATACCGGCAAAGGCCATCGACCCGCGCGGTGGATCAGGTCGAATTGGTTTCCAGACCTTCCTGTACGTCTTGGTGAATATCTCCCATGGGCTGAGCCCGATGAAGTCCCGCAGCTGGGCCAAAGCCCATTCCTGGTCCTTTTTCTCTTCGCCGGCCTTGGGCGGCTCTTTGCTAGGAGGGGGTCGATTCATGGTTGTGAGTATCCCCTTGTTCTGCGCAGCAGCGTCGGGATTCATACTCCTTGCCGAGACCAGGGCACCAGGGTCCTGCACATCCTCCGGTCGTTGTGTTGCCTGTCGTCGGATGTGGTCCATCATTCTCTGAACGTCGCCAGTGACCGTCGAAGGCAGTCCAGTTGTTCCGGTTCCCTGAGCTCGTTGCACCGGGGGCTCCGAAGGGGTGAAAAGACCCGAAAGACCGAAAAACTGCGAGACCTCCATCGCTTTCTTCTTCGCAAGGGTGGTAGCGACGGCCCATAGCGACAACGCAACAGGCTTAGGCCAGAACAACCGCTCAGCTTTCTTCACCTGTGGCGACTCCATCGATATACTAGCCCATCCGATTTCATATGGCGTAATCATGATTCTGCCATCAAACGATAAGTGTCAGCTCGACTCGAGCGCGCATGGGATTTGGTCTAAGACTTACCCGTAACGTTCGTATTCGGGAGGTGCGACCAAAGGATAAAATGCCTGGAGCCATGCTTTTTTGACAGTCATTTCTGGTCCAACATAGTTTGTCAAGATTCGCTGATTCTTGAGCATCCTCAAGACCAGGCTGGCGATGTCCTCTGTTTGATATGTCAGTCTCCATATCCTTCCAAACAAACATGTATGGTCGCTACTACTACTAACCCTGGACTTGCTGTATCCGTTTCTGATCTTGTGCGAACTTGACGAACTCTTTCCACTCCGGACTGCGTGCCGAGTATGGCTCTGGCTTGAGTTTTTGCTCCGTTAGGGGAAAGGGGATGAAGACGTAATCCTCTTCTTCGTCATCCTCCTCTTCACCATGGCCACGGTCGCCGTCGAGATCATCCAACGCGTTCGAAAGCATCCCTAGCACTTTCCTGTCGTAGTAATCGGCGCACACGTATAGAGTAATACCCATGGCCAGGGTCCGGAAGATTCGCCTGCCAAAAAGTACCCATGTCAGCACGACATACCCAGGCCATCTGGGATTGCTAGAGGCATTACCTTCTGAAGGAGCCATGCTTGATCCGTACTCCTTGCACAACAATCGGCTGCCCATGTACCATGTATTTTGATAAATTTCGGGAGGCCATGAGCGACCTCATCGGTCGGAAGAGGCGCGATGCCATGTTGGATGACTGTGGCACGCCCAGCCGGCGGCCGAAGAGTTGGAAGGATCAAAGGTCGCGGCCGCTCGTATGCGCTGAAAAAAATCAAATATGAGAAGAGAACGGCGAAACGGCTTCGGGCTTGACTGTGCTCGGCTTCGCTAGTAGCTCGTTGCGGGTTCGGGATGTGCGGCTCCGAGGACAGGTAAAGGCGCGCAGATATGTAAGCCTGCTGGGGGGATTTCCCGTACTGGAAGGGAGCGGGCGGCAGACGATGTCGAGAATGGATTTCGTAGGCTTGTGACGATTGCGACAGCGGGACAGAAAGCCAATCTGAGAGATGGAAGTTGAAGACCGCGACCAGGCTACTAGTACCTAGTTCCGGGGTCTGGTCGCGCCTCGAATTCCGGCAGAACGAAGATGGGGTAGACTCACAGTGCGAAATTCGAGGGCCTTCTAAGTACATATGCCTCTCCGAGTCCCGTCCCCTCCAGCGGTTCAGAGACGCTTGTTCAGTTCAGATGCTGGATGCCGCAGTGCGCCTTGCTGTTCCCTTTTTGCACGCTGTTTTAATGATACCAACAGTGCGTTGGGGTAATGTGTCACTGTACTACCCATTACTACGTGCAGGTACTTGACTGCATCCCGGCGTCGGTCCTCCATATTGCGTAAGCCAGTTGAGGGCAGCTGTCACCTCCACGGTCGTGCTTCACAGTGGACGGATGGGCCAGTGGTACCAATGGCAGCGATGACCACTATTCAGTGGGCGCATTCATGTCAGCCCAGGCTGCTGGGGAACTTCCACTTGTGGCAGTGGGGCCCGGACGGGATTCATCATTCGGCAAGCTAGGTCCATCCAACTCCGACTTCTACCCAGTCCATTGTGTCTCCGCCAGCGACTTTACAAACGTCACTGGAACAATCCTCATCCAACGGGCATTTATCACCGGCCGCATCGACCATTCGGCTGTTCTCAAATATGAGGTTCCTCACCAGTATAACTTTGGCAGCTCTGTCTGGGCTTGCTGCTGCTGCATCACAGCAGAGTGCCGATGTCTTCATCCTTGATTCCAAGCAACAACAAGAACAACCATCCCGCGAAGTACCCCGGCTACCAAAAGAAGTCGTCCGCCATATCCTTCTCCAGAGGGCAAGTCAAACACACGTAACTCGGCGCGTAAAATACCTACTCAAGTCTGATCTAACCTGCGCAACAGGCATCCAGAGACAACTACGGCAGCGACCTTCGCGACATCCCTAGCTCTATCGAAACCGAGGCCGCGATCAGCTTCCTTGCAAAGTACGGCAAGAGTCCGGCACCTCTTTTCACCCAGACCGAGACGAATGATCCATCACAACTAGTTGTCATCCTTGAGGGCGTCACTGCCGAGAATGCTGGGCCTTTGAGGGATTCGCTCGCCAAGTCAAGCCAGCATGCCGCCTTCGCCATCTCAGATCCGCCATCCAAGGTGGCCAATGATCGACTGATGTCGCTTTTCCAAAACCTGGGTATTGCTACGCCGGAGCAGTGCGACCTGGCCTCTGCCATCAACCCCATCAATGGAGACTGCTGGACGGGCTCCTCGTCAGTGGTCAGGTATGATATTCAGAAGGTGCGTTACAATCGGAGGACACTTCTACACCCGTTGCTAGTTCAGTAACCAACTCAACCTCTGTTTGATAGTCGCCCGAGGCCCTCGATACGCTCGTCGACAACCTGAACCGCCTCAACAAGTTCATCTCCTCCGGCGACCTCGAGGCCGTCCTCGTCCTAATGCCCGAGTCGAGCCGTTCCTCCAAGCTCAACCATTGGAGCGTCAAAGCCGCCACCGGCTCCTCCTCCGATCTCCGCCGTCGCTTTAACTCCGAGACCGTCATCGTCGACGATAGCGTCCGCGGCGCGAACGCTGCCGTTGCCCCGACCCAGCCTCCCCTCTCCCGTCCGACTAACAGTCACCTGCAGACCGCCGCTAAGAAGGCGATTCCGCAGTGCTTTACCTCGGAGAAGAGCTGCGTTGACCAGACGGGCAACTGCTCGGGCCATGGCACGTGCGTGGACAAGTGGGGAGGCAAGAACGGTAGTACCGAGGCTGGCGGAGCTAGCTGCTTTGTCTGCAAGTGCCTGGCTACTATGGACAACCGCCCCGGGGCTCCGGGCAAGGCCTACAAGACTGTGCACTGGGGTGGTAACATGTGCCAGAAGGAGGACGTCAGCATGCAGTTCTGGCTTATTGCCGGGTCTACCATTGCCCTTGTCGGTGCCATCGCCTTTGCGATTGGACTGCTGTTCGATGTGGGCCAGGAGAAGATGCCCGGTGTTCTGGGCGCTGGTGTGGTTAGGGGGTCATCGACTAAGTAAGAGGTGAAGTGAATTGAGAACGGAGGGGCTTCCTCACCCCCTCGATAACGGATACAAACCGTCAAAAAGATAACAACACCAAGACAAGATACAGAGAGCTATCGTATGCTTATTGATTAGATGCGGCGGGTATGGGGTGTGGGCGTATGGTACTATCAGACATCCTTAGACTGTTGGCTGGTTGCACCACTACTGATTTTACATTGTTTAAGGGCGTCAGCATCATTGGCAGGCAGGCAGGCAGACAGGGACGGATTGAGACATGGTTAACGGAAAGTACGAGCTAGGAGATGGCGTGGTTTCCTTTCCGGGCGATTTTCATAAAGACTCAGTATAAAACAGACATTGACAATGGATGAAACTCGGGGCTAAGTTTATAGGGGATACTGTTTGATATTCAAGATGATATCATTGTTGTAAGCCTATATAACATATGTCCGTTTGGCGTTTTTGGTCTAAGCTCATTGTACCCATTACATCGCCATCTCAGTGTCAATATCATCAGGCCCCTTTTCTTGCGTTGGCGTCCCAAAGCTTTCCAACCCTCTCTCCTTAGAAGTCGCAGCTAGATCCGCTGCAAACCCAGGCGGTAATGGTCTCAAAGGCGACTGCGTGACAAACTTCGACGCATCACCCGATGTAGTCGCCCCCGAAGCAGCAACGGCACTTGTCACGGCCGTCGCCGCAGCACCAGCAGCAGTAGCACCGGCAGCATCAGCACCGCCCATGACAGCTTGATACTTGGCTCCCGCCTGGTTCAATATCTCCTGCACCTCCGTCTCCCTGGTCAATATCTCCTCCTTCTCCCTCTCCAGACTCTCTATCCTCGCCTTTCGTCTGCTCACCTCATCTTCCAAACCCTGTACCAAACCCTTCATGCGCGCCAACACCTCCCCCAGCTCCGGAAGCGGTTTCATCTTGGGAATTTGGTTCACCCCCCCTACCCCTCCTCCTCCTCCTCCTCCTCCTTCTTCGTCTGTCTCCATCAGGTCGTCTTCCGGTTTGTGCAGCCCGTCCATACCCGCCCGCCGCTGCGCCGCCTCGTACGCAGCCCGCCGCTCCGCCTCGCTGTCGTCGCTCTCGGCATCAGAACCGGCCTCCGCGGCCTGGATCATCTCCGCCATCTCCTGGCGGTGCCGCTTGGCGGCTTCGCGCTCGGCTTTGCGGCCCAGCGCAAGCGAGCCGTCAGTTACAAACTCGTCGTAACCTTCGCCCAAGTCTTCGTCTTCCGCTATGAGACGCGATTCAGATTTCTTGGCCTTTTTGTTGACGCCCAATGTGATGCGTTTTCGGTCGTCATTGTCGGAATGGTCACTATCGTCGAGTGCGATGAAATCGTGTTCCTTGGCAAGGCGCGCGCGCCGCTCTTTGCGCTCGCGGATCTCGGCTTCGGTGAGGACATGGGCTGCGGCTGCTGTGGGAATATCGCCGGTGAGTGCTAGGGGCATGTCCCGGGATTGAACGATCATGGCACCGTCAAGCTCGGAGGGGTCGAGGTCCATGGCGTCGCCTGTTGTCTCGGGCGCGGCAGCTGCCTCCGGCAACGGTGCGCTGTGGGCTTTGAGACTGTCATCGTCATCGTCGTCGATGATGCTTAGCGAGGCGAGATTCTGTGGTGTGGCTGGCGTGGAGCTTTGTAGTTCTTCAAGGTATTCTTTGCTGTACCGAGGCTTCTCTTCGTCGGCGCCAAATGTGCCGAATCGTGCGGTCAAGGCGGACTTGCGAAGCGCGTTCTTCTCGGCAACTCGTTGGCTCAGCGACTTCTTGCTTGGGGCGCTGACCACGTCGCTGCTGGCAGTTGTTGTCGTATCATTGCCGCCGTCTTCCGTGTCGCCTTCGCTGGCTCCGAATGATAGTTTTGAGATGCGTTTCTTCTTGCTGGAGAATGAGCGGCCGAAACCGGGCCGTACTACGAGCGGCACACCAGTGTCCTCGTCGGCTTCTGTTACCTCGGGTGCCGTACTTGTGCTGGTTGACGTAGGTTGGATTGCGTCGCCGCTGGTTTCTTGGGGATTATCATTACCGTCGTTGATCTTGATCGTTCTTCGTAGTGACGAAGATTTAGTAGGCTTGCTGCGCCCAAACTTGATCGGTCCTTGTGGTACTGGTTCTGTTCGAAGGCGTATCAGCTTGCTTGTTCTTTGGTTTGGTATCAGCACTGAGATTTTCTATGCTGGATAGGGATGGGCATGGCCATGTAGTAACTTACGTTCGTTCTTCGGCTCCTCTCCTCCAAGCACCGTAGGAAGGTCGCCATCCTCATCGTCAAAGGTCTGGATAATGCGTGGCTTGCGTTTTCCAAAAGAGCTCATTTTTGTAATGATCGACTTGGGTAAAGTGTAGAAAGGTGTCTGACAGGGAATTTGTAAAGGTAATGTAGTATTGAGGCGGGCGTGTTGTTTACAGGCAAGTTTGTAGTGCAAAAAGGTGTCCAGACAGCTAGGAAGCTTCGAAATGCACCCTGGAGAATGACGCTGGTGGGCGACTGGATGTCACTGCACTGAACACTGCAATGACCCAAAGACAACGCGAATTGCGGTTTCTTATCTTATCAGTGTCCCCACGTGATGGCCTGGGGGCCGAAAATCACTGGGGATGGTCGCGATTGCACGCGCTGCTCAAGGCCCGCCTTCCAGGTTGTTTCAGTGGAGAGTTACCAGCCAGAACGACGCCATTGCCATTCATTGTAGCAACTCTCTCAAGACCATCCCAGACAACCAACACAACCTCAAGATACAATGGCGCCCGCACAACCTGAACTGAAGAAGGTAAGAAATCACCATTGGAGAATTGTCTTTCACGATGAATGGCAGCTGGCTGGTCGAGACTATGCCATTGTCGCATCTCGAACGCCATGTTATTGTTTGCTTAGTATGGTGTAGTGAGCTAACCGACCACTTCCCAATCAGTACCTCGACAAGAGGCTCTTCGTCCAACTCAACGGCAGCCGCAAGGTCATTGGTGTTCTCCGTGGCTACGATGTACGAGATCTCCCCTTTACGAATTCGAACATGATAATTGACGGTTCGCGACGTCATAGGTCTTCTTGAACATTGTTTTGGACGATGCTGTTGAGGAGAAGGATGGTGGTGAGAAGGTCAAGCTTGGCATGGTGGTATGTTCATCATCTTAGACAGGTGCTGTCGTGTCTCCTGCTGACGAGTGTGCACACAGACCATCCGTGGTAACTCCGTTGTGATGATGGAGGCTCTCGAGAGAATCGGCGGCGATGAGAGGGGAGGACAGCGCGGCTAATCAACAATCATCTTCTCGCAACACGATAAAACGACCCTGCGCATCTACAAACGCCTACATCAAAAGGCGAGGCATCGGAATAAGCGGATGGCAATTGAAGGGATTTGACTATACACCAAGGCGATTTATAGTTTACGGCGTCATCTACAGTGTTCCACGCGGTCTCGGACGGTGAAAAGGTAGGTGGGTTGGCTGGTACGGCGTTCAGTTTCACACGAGGCATGTGTTTGGGAAAGCTGCATTATCTTCAACTTAGAAAGGGAAACATCTGCGGCGGTGGTCGAAGAAAAGATACCCAAAGGATTTTTTTGTTTTTTTCATCACGTACAGCTCTTCTCCGACAACAGCTGCTTCCACGTCTTCTCGTCATACCCGTCCACCATGCGGTCGCCGTACATCCGCACCCAGCCTCGAATCCCGCCCGTCATGACCTGCGACTGAAGATCGCCGCCTACGTCGTTGATATAGTCTTGCATCCAGGCGGCACATCGAGGGCCCCGACCAGCGGAGGAGCCTGGGGGAAGAAGCATTGGTGTTAGGGAGGGTCGGCGGTAGAGGTACGAGTTCAAAGAGCATAGGATTGATTGGACTCTGTCCCCAAGAGTCAATGACAGAAAAAGTCAAACACGTACCACAATAGAAGACCACCTTTTGGATCCCGGCCTGTTTGCACAAAGCGTACAAGCTCTTGCGCGTGGGAAAGAAGTTGTGGGCGGGCAGGTTGATTGATGAGCTGACAGTTCCCCCGGCGCAGTCTGTCCGGCGACAATCGACAAGCAGCAATCTGCGCGATTGGGGCATGTCATCGACATGTTCTTGCTGCTCAAGAAGCTCGAGGACAGTCTGGGGCTCGATATGGACCGGCGTCGAAGTTGGCTCTGGAAATGCTGCCCACCACGGTGTACCATCCTCGCGCCTAGCCATGCGCAAGCAGTGTTCGTGAACGTGTATCGTCATGTTGAGGCCGTCGCTGAGTTAGTTTCTCATTGACTGATTTCGTAGGTTAAAGCGGAAGAGATGTACTGTTGATGCATTGTCCGGTATATGAAGGGCAGTCAGGGGTAAACTCTTTGTTTGCCACCCTGGATTGGGGCGGCTCGCTCCGAGATCTAGTCACATCTTTCAGCAAGCCACGCCGCCAATACTCATCTCGCGGGACATGTCCTCGACAGTACGCCCTAACATAAATCACTTGCCTCGTACGATCGCATCCTCTGATGCCTTAGATGGGATATCGCATCCGGAGGTAGCCTTTCCTATCCTATTACTCCATGGAATTTTTCAGGAGATCGCGGCTAATAGGGGACGACAAGATGATTTCTTGACCAGCTCATGAACGCGACATACTGCCTGGTCTCGTCGCTTCCAGGCAATTTAGTAACCATGAGCATGTTTTTTTTTTCTTATTATCCATATTCATGCCCCCCGCCATTTACCCGTAGATAACTGATAGCTCCGAGATCTTGGTTCACTCGGCCCGGCATATAGGGGGATATCACGTAACGAATTGTTGACGTGTGTAAGTTGCGACACCAGAACACCTGCGACGAAGCGCACCAATCAATATACATGACGTTGTATGGAAGATTGATAAAAGATTAAACCAGAGCGTTTAGAAGGTATACAGTAGCAAGACGCTCCCTCCAACAGCCCAGCGACACCTGAGAGTTTTTCTGATCTACTCGTCACGGCGTAACTTCCACCGAAGAATGCCCCCATCTCCCAAATCAGTTTGTGCTCGCTTCGTTGTTCCATTCATTCATCATAGTACTCTTCCTCGAGCTCCTCTTCATACTCCTCTCTCGCCTCCTCGAGCTCTTCCTGGTCACTACTGCTTGCAGAAGACGACTGTGCCTCTGCTAGAGCTTCCTCGTAATTCCTACGGGCGGAAGCAATCGACTCACGGTCACTCTGGTCAATCTCCTCACCATACACATTTGTCGTCGGGATGGGACCATCAAGAGGCGGGGGCGGAGCGCCGTAACCACCACCATAATCGCCACTGTAGCTATCACCGCCATAGGCCGCGGGAGGTGGCGGGGGAGGTGCGGCGCGGTGCTCATTGTCAGAGTCGGAGTCTTCGGCTACATTAAAGTGTTAATACAGCCATATATTCGTCGTAGCAAGGGTTCGCCATGGTGAAGAAGGGAGAGATGGAAAACTTACCCAGCTCATGAGCAAGAACAGCACCACCAACGGCACCAACAGCCAGACCAGCAGCTGCGCCCATATACAAACCTTTGTTATCCTTCTTCTTTTCTTCTTTTACCGGCTCGCTACCATATCCCTGCTGCTGGCCATAGCCGCCGTAGCCTTGTGGCGGCGGGGGCTGTTGGTAACCACCATACTGTTGTCCACCACCGCCACTGTAGCCATAGTCGGGAACACCACCATGACCTCCGCCGTACTGCTGCTGAGGAGGAGGATAAGAACCGTCGCCGCCGTAGCCGCGCAACTCTTGCTCACCACCACCACTGCCACCGGCACCGGCGAGCCTGGACCTCTCAAAGCCGGGGGCTTCCCACTGCGAGCGGCCGGTGGCCTCTTCAAGGTAGTACCATCTTTGATACTCGTCGTCCCATTTCGGCGTCCAGCCTGAGGGCAGGGGCGGCTTGTCGGATGGAGGGTTGTAAGGCGGCGCTGGCCTGGCTTCGTAATTTGGAACGGGGGCGCCGGGAGGGGCAGTGTAGCCGGACTGTTGAGGGGAGTACTCTCCTTGATAGCCGGGCTGCTGAGGGGGAGGGTGCTGGTAGCTGCCGCCGTGGTATGGAGGCTGCGATTGTCCCTGAGGAGGCTGAGGAGAATATGATTGTTGTGGCGGCGGCTGAGGAGGGGGGTAGTAGTCGCGCGAGCCTGGCAGATGGAGTTAGTGATGGGTTTATGAACAGTGATCACGGTGTTGCGGGGACTTACCGGAGTAGCTTCCCGGCTGTTCCTCCTTCTTGTCGACGAGACCCAGCTTGCCTAGATCTTCAACAAGGTCTTTCTTGAGTTTCTTAAAGAACGACATGGTAACGAGTCAGCTTACTCTCTCTGGAGTTGGCTGCGGGTTCTGTGGTGTAGCGGAGGGAGAAAAAGTGGAAGCTTCGAGGTTCGGGGGGGAAGGACGACGGGGGAGGTCAAATGAGCACGAGCACCTGCTGTGAGAACCTTTAGGGACAGACGGGCAGGTACTATGATTCAAGCAATGACTGTAACAACCAAGGCTCGGCAGGGCACTAGACTGAGATGGATGTCCGACGAATACCGTATCAAACGCCATCCATGAACATCCGGCCTTATGCAGTCAGTGTAGGTAGAGGTAGGTACGCAAGGGGGCACGCAGTGCTCGGCGTGTTGGCTGCCTCTCAGATGCTCACAACATCGATCCGGTCATCCTCCACCTGTTCCTGGAGTAGGTACCTAACTGTGCCATCCGTACCCCAAAGTGCCCCTCAAAGTGCCTGCCCCTCCTCCGCAAAGCAAGGCCCCGTTCTTCATGCAAACACAAGCGGTATCACCATTGAAGCCAAGCACGACTTCCGCTTCCATATCTTGGCATGGTCGAGAATGGAAGGAGGAAGATGAGGAAGAAGTCTTGGACCGGAATGATGCGGAAGATGCCTGATGATGCATCCATTGCCTCCACCAAGGAAATGCCACTATAGCCCGTGCCACATGTACCTACTTTATGTGTATAGCAGCAGCTGAATCGTGTCGGGAGCTCTTGCTTTTGAGGGTCCGAGGTTAGGTAGGTAAGGTTCCCTGCTATAATCACTACTTCCCGTCGTTTCCGTTCCAGGGACTCCGTTGGGTGCTATGGCAGCATGGAATCCATGGGAGGCAACCGGCAAACCCCACACTGCAGGCTCATGGTGCAGCGGGATGACGCGGTTTCAGGGACCCCATCACGGTTCCAGCTTAGCGTGTGAGACACTGGACACGGCAGCGCTGAACAGAAACAACAAAACGAACAGAACACATTGACTTCCTCACTCCCCAAAAAGACAATACATACAACCTGGGCCTCGGACTTCCATAACAGAACCTCGAGTCTCTCCCAGATCCTCTCTGTCTTCTCTCCACGCGCTTCCCTCTTCCCCGTCTATGCGAATCCCTCCTTCATCGATCACCATCTGATCTTCACCACCAATGTCGTACGGATACCCTGGGCAAGGCTACGGCCCCGGTGGGGGACACCACCAACCTCCCCCTCCTCAGTGGGACGGCCAGCAGCAACACCACCATCAGGGAGGCTATGGCTACTCAAATCCGGGGCAGGGCCAGTACAACCCTCAGCCTCCTCACGACCAGGGCTACGGGGGATATCACCAACAACCTCCTCAGCAGTATCAGCAAGGCAGCTACAACCAGGGACAGTATCCCCCACAGGGCGGATATGGGGGACCTTACGGACAGCAGCAACAACACCATCAGCAGGGACATTCCCAACGCCCCCCTGGTCCTCCTCCCGATGGCTATGATATCTACGGCTACCCAATCGGCTCTGGTCACCAGGCTCGTGATCAGGGTTCCCACGAAATCCACGAGATTCCCTCGGGTACACAGCAGTTCGGTCATGGTGCTCCTGAAGGCTATGGCTTCCAGTACTCAAACTGCTCGGGTCGCCGCAAGGCATTGCTGATTGGCATCAACTACTTGGGCCAGGATGCCGAGTTGCACGGCTGCATCAACGACACCAAGAACGTCTCCGCCTTCCTTGTCGAGAACTATGGCTATAAGCGCGAGGACATGGTCATTCTTACCGATGACGCCACAAACCCCCTCTTGCAGCCGACAAAGGAGAACATTCTTCGTGCGATGCAGTGGTTAGTTGCTGGTGCTCAGCCCAACGATGCCTTGTTCTTGCATTACTCCGGTCAGTTAACCTTCCCTTCTGAACTATACCCGCGTGCTCCCACTGACTAGGTAGCCTACCACCGACAGGCCATGGTGGGCAGACTAAAGATACCGACGGCGATGAGGACGACGGCTATGATGAGACCATCTACCCTGTTGACTTCAAGACCGCCGGCCACATCGTCGACGATCAAATTCACGATACCGTCGTGAAGCCCCTCCAACCCGGTGTGCGATTGACTGCCATCTTTGACAGCTGCCACTCTGGCTCCGTTCTTGATTTGCCCTATATCTACAGCACCAAGGGCGTCATCAAGGAGCCCAACCTTGCCAAGGAGGCTGGTCAGGGTCTGCTTGCGGCTGTTGGCTCCTATGCTCGTGGCGATATTGGAGGCATGGCCAGCAGCCTGTTCTCCGTCGCCAAGACAGCGTTTGGCGGCGGCAATGAGGCCTATGAGCGCACCAAGCGGACAAAGACATCGCCTGCCGATGTTATCATGTGGAGTGGTAGCAAGGACGATCAGACTTCGTATGTTGCCATCTTTCCCCTTTGGCGACTTCAGTTTAGGCGTGTGTGGAACCAAAAAAAATACTGACAATTCTTTCAGGGCCGACGCGACAATCGCGTCCCAAGCCACGGGAGCCATGTCTTGGGCCTTTATCACCGCCATTAAGGCGAATCCCAAGCAGAGCTACGTGCAGCTGCTCAACAGCATCCGCGATGTGCTCGAGACTAAGTATACGCAGAAGCCTCAGCTCTCCAGCAGTCACCCAATCGGTACGTTTTGTCTGGTGCCCACCCGCCCCCCTTTTCACTGCGTCTTTGATGTTGCCATTGATGAAGCCAAGTGCTCATGACATGAAACACGCTGGCTCGGCGTCTCTCAACTTACCTATCCTATCTCAAGCCAAGAGAACCAAGACACTAACAAGTTGCGAAATTATATAGACGTCGACATGCTCTTCGTCATGTGATTTCGTCGGTAATAAGCCGGCCTCTCTTTCTTCAGCTGAGCAGTTTGTCGGCTCGCTCCGCATCAATGTCCATCCTTTCTTGTCCACGTTGCTCTCTCTCGCTTCGGCCGACTTGCATTATCGGATCGAATAATGCCGATCTGGTGAGAGAGGAGCACAGAGAGAGCCGAGAGAGAGGCCCCCGAGGTTCGCGAACGTGGCACTCATTGTGAATGTGGGTCGCCCTGTCGATCTGCTGCTCAATTCTGATAAGGGGCATCGGGGGGGGGGGGGGGGGGGGGGGGGGGGGGTCGTCAGAAATTCTAAGCCCCTGGAAATCGGCAGCTGTTCGTACCCCCCTCCTAACGGAATTCAGTTCAAGAAGATCAGCACGCACTCGAACAGGACCGCAGGGGACAAGGTCAAGGGGACACACAAAGGCTATATCCCTCACTCAAACTCAGCAGCTGAAACCAAGGGTCCAATTCGCGACCGGGAAGGGAAAAAAGAAAGGAAACAACGCAACTTCCCAAAACTTGGAAGAGGATGGGGATCTTGATTTTGGTATTGGAAAGCCACGGGGGTGAATGACTTTGGGCTGCAAATTCAAGCTTGGCCCATTTCCTCGGGGACCTTCTTTGTGGATCAGAGCATGGGGGACACATGGCATGGACGCCGACCGATATCCTGGTAACTTGGGAGCCTGGGAAGAAGAAACAGGAAAAGAAAAACAGAAAAAAGATAAAGGATGAGAAAGAAAAGAAAATCAAAGAGAGAAAAAAGGAAAACAAGAAAGGAAACAAAGTGCAGTTGGGCTCGTTCATTGCGGGGAAGTACGATATACAATCCTGGAGTATTCAAATCTTTCTGTCGGTATGTCCCATGTGGTGGTTATGGTCTAAAAGCGCCTAGTCTTTTTTTTTTTTTTTTTTTTTTTGAATTTTCTTTTCTTTTTTTTTCTTTTTTCTTTTTTTTTTCCACTATCTTGCAGAAGCCCAATAGCGTAGGTGGAGATGGAGATTTGTGAATACGACATATGATCTTCGGTGTCTGTCCCCCGGTCAAAGTTCATGCCGAACAATTTCTCCATCGTCGTCCTGGTGTGTTATCAGTGCAATGTAGTCGAGTGGTCTTTGGGTGTGAACAATTTTGTACTGTGTTGCTGTGTAGTAAGTACATAGCTTGATCCACAGCACCAGTATGAGTGCTCGTGCTAATACTATAGTGAGTGTATTTCGAGTTCACTACAGAACGACTGGTCATCTTTTGGTTGTGTTTTGGTTCCAACTGGGTGTTGCACACTTCAACCCGTGACAACATGGAGATTGAGATGCAGGTTTTCATGGGTTGACATGGTCGAAGCCGTCTTATGTGAGTCTGTCTGTATTTGTTGTATATTGCATTCTGGCCTTGTCCTTGTCCTCGCTTCACGGCTCACACCACCAATACGGATGTGGGAAGAGAAAAGGGGAATTGTTGTAGGAGTAGCAGGATGAGGATATGGCACTGTGAAAGGAACATCCATCTCGTGCTTGCTTACACACATCTTGTTGCTTGAAAAGTTTTGCTTTTTTGAACCTTAAGATGCTACTTTGTTTTCCTTCCTCCCATTTGACTAACCATCAAAAAAAGTGGCTAGTCCAGATACCCGGAGTTACTTAACATACACTCCATATAATACAGGCAGACACACACAACTTGGTTTTAGATATTATACACTAGGTAATCAGACCACAAGGATGAACATAAGATAATAATGATAGGATGATGGGTATATTGAAAGAGTGAAAAAAAAAAAGAAAGGTGATGTGAGTTTAAAGGACGTTAAGAGAGGTTGGCAGATGGAAAGATAAGAAAGACAAGTGGTTGGGGAGAAAGAGGCTTAAAAGCCATACAGTCCAATATAGTATGATGATACAGAAAGAAATGAGGAGAGGGATGTAAAAGAATGTAGTTAGGGTGATCAAAGTGGTATTACACAAGTTTCGACACGTGGTTGGGAATATGCTGACTGTTCTTCTTTTGGTTCTTCAGCCAGCCCAAACTCATCAAAATCACATAACCACATCCGTTGTTGTACATGATAAGACATAAACATAGTGAGAGAATATTGGGGTTGGTGGGGGGCGGTGGAGAGCAAGGCTGACTGCTTGCTTCTTGCTGGGTAAGGCAGGTGGAATAAAGATCGTTGGAAGATTGGTTCTGGGGATAACATTAACGATAGTATTTCTCATTCAAATGATGTGAGTTGTTCCTTTTTTCTTTTTTTTCTTTTTTTTCCTTGGTGTGTGTGTTGTCCTTCAAGCCCGAATAAGCGGCTTCAAGAAGCCCAGTGCCTTGTGAAGACTCTTCCTGCTCCTTACGGTTTCATCCTGTGAAACGAAAGAATCGCCAGAGTCTCGCCTTTCGCGGACGTACTTGGGCCACGTGTTTGTAAGCACGAGGTACTTGATGCTAGACTGAGCAGCATCGAAGACGGCAGCGTCAAAGGTTTGTGGGATATCGCCCGAGTAGTAGTGAGCTGCGTTACGGGGATGCGTGGCATGGGAGGTTGGTGGCGGGTCATCAAGGGGAAGGGTTTCTACAGACTTGAATTCACCCATGGGAGTCATGGACACCGCTAGCGAGTCCGACTTGGAGACGATGTTGACCTCGCTGTCGTTTGTGGGCTGGTTTGATCCGGACCAGTCAACCTCCGCGAAGGGTGTAGCTCCACCGCGGTTGATATCTCCGTACATGTTCCTAGCGGCACGCTCGAAGATACCCTCAAGCTTACGCAACTCGTGCCACGCAATGTTGATAGGAAACTCGGCGTCTCTGGTGCTAATGAACTCGGCATAAATACGAAGCGCCTTGGTAAACTGCTGGCGGACAACATCCGGCTCGGCGTTGTGACGGTTGCGGACGAAAGGAGGCGGCAGAGCGGCCTTCCACTCAGCCACAGCAGTGAGGAAAGCAATGTTCTCACCCGAGAAATCGCGGCGAGCAGAGAACTGGCGAAGAGGCTCCGGGTTCTTTTCGAGAACGTGCTCAAGAGCGGACATTGTAAGAACGCTATCATCGGTGGCGTTCTTGAAGTCTGGCTGAGATGCCTGGCCCATCTCCATAGTCGAAAGCTTCTTCCATGAATCTCTGACTCCGCTAGTGAAATGGTGTTCTCCAACCTTGGTTGAGGTTGGGCTAAGAGTAGGTCCACTATTTTCGCTGCCCCTACGCTCGGCATTGCTGTCGCCATTACGGGCACGCAACTTCTTTGACTCCCAAGTAGCGATCGAATCAAGTGTCTCCTGACGCAGGTTGTTGTGCTTGCGAACCTGCCAGCAAGGGACAAAGATGGTGAAAATCTCCATGAACATGATGGAGAGAGCGATCCTGTTTGAACCAAGATTTAGATATTGCCATCAGGTGAGGGGAGAAAGCGCTGGACATACCATTGAGGGGGTACGAAGACCGCGTTTACCGGGGCCATACCGGGAACGTAAAGAGCAATGAGCCACATAGGAGCCGCAGGCAAGCCAGCAATGCAGCAAGCCATGGTCTGGAGCTGCCAACCGTGGGTGTCATGGATACCACGAGACTTCCAGAGAATGATGGGAGCAATAACCCAAGCCCAAAGAAACTGCCAGAACAGCGAAGGCCACCACTCCCAACCTCTGCCTTGCTGCATGGCAATCTCCATAGGAGTTCCGCTCACCTCAGTACCAGGGATACCAAAGCTGGGGTGGAACTTGCGCGAGATCATGTAGATGAAGATAACAACAAAAAGCTAGACAAGGTTAGACACAGGCCGTACGGGCTCTAATGGTACTACACACCTGAACGATCATGCCAATGGTAACGCAGGCAAACATCCTCTTGGAATAGTCCATCTTGCGCAAGCGGGCGATAAAGGTAAGCTTCTGTGGCGGTTGTTGCGCATGCTTTTCGTCGAATCGAGACTCCATCTGGCTCAGTGGGCGAGCATACCGAGCCTGTGCCCTTGCGACATGCAGGAACTGACTGTTACCGGCTTGGAAAAGGGCGATGCCGAAAGGAAACCAGATGCTCATGATCCAGAACTCGGCGACTTCGGGGGCCATGGGTCCGATACTGTAGCCCAGCTGAACAGAGATCCAGTAGAGATGGAGAAGTGTGATACCGGCAAAACTGAGAGCAAGACCGCGTATCCTGAGAGTTGGGAGATCACGCTTGAGCCAGAGGAAGACCATGCCAGCCACCACCGCGGTCGTCCAGATAGCACCCCATACAATCCACCAAATACCAATGGCATTAAGTCTTGGTCCAGGCTTGGTGTCGGGAGTGGTGCCAAATTCGGAGCCTACAACCTGAGCCTGGGCAGCGGAGAAGTCGGCTCGTTGTAGGAGGCGTGGGACAAACATGATGTCGGATGTTATCTTGTCAACGTCGAGACGAGCGGAGTGGGTTACGGATATGGGTCGAAGCGACTCGGAGTGTCGTCAAGACACGTGGGAGGCGTAACCACTGAAGCGCAGTGTCATCTAGCAGTGTTGAGTGGTTGGTGTCCGACCAGTAGTAGTTGGTGTTGATGTTTGTTGAAGCGAGCGTAGTGAGTAGGTAGGCAAGCCAGGTGGGTTTTGTATCCTCCGAGGCCTTAGAGCCGGACCCGTAAGCAGAACGATAAAAGAGCGACTTGAGCTGGACGTAACACGAGTAAAGAGAGTGTGTGATGGTGTGCGGCTCAGCTCACGATCTGTAAGACCAAAAACAGATGTGATGAGATGCACGGAGTATGTATGAAGTAGTCCCCGGGGCGATGCCGAGAGAGATGGGAGAACTTGAGCAAGCCACATCCGAGGACGGGCGCATGAATGATAGATTTACTGCTTCTGCGAACAATTGTGTGCAAGCCAGCTCGGCAAATGATGTCCAGGATAGCCCCAGGATGCCAGGATGTGCACGATGTTGCAGGATAAGTTTGCAAGTAGTGTAGTGGTAGGGGGAGTGTAGATCCCGCGGGATACCTCTAGTGTATTTCCACTTCTTCTTGGAGCGCAGGGGGCCCAGTGCGTAGGTACTGGTAGGTAGGTAAACCTGCATTTCAGCTCACGATCCCAGCCCATTCCCAGAGTCACTCATTGCGCCCGCCCAGCTATCCGAATGTAGGATGTAGTGAGTCTGCTATCTCGTAAGACATATTGGTGTCTGCTGCGCCAATCACCACCTTGACCAGCTTGTGCCTACTTGGCTGTTCGGTCATTGCCAGAAAAAAAAAAAAAAAAAAAAGTCAAGCGCGCTGTAGGTACCGTGAAAGTGTGGACGATGAAGGGACACTTGACCCATAAGAGCAGGTGGGGGCAACAGAGTCAGAGACATTTCTAGACAAGCAGGTCAACGGCCCGAACAGGAATATCCAAATACATACTGGGTGAAAGTAGTATAGTGCTAACAAGAGGAGAGCACTTGAGCCTGTGATTGCAGATCGTTTCATCTCTCTGCCCAAAGCTCCATCATCACATTTGCTGGTTCCCATGTGCCCAGTGGGCCCCCCTTTCGCCATGTCCAGAGCTCCAGAGCGCCAGAAAGCGTGAGCCCAAGGCACTGGCTTGTTGGTCGGCAGATGGCTCGCAGAGGGCAACGTGGGTTAGCACCTGTGAGCAACGCTTCTCCACATTGATGTCGAGCACTGTGGGGATGGTGTTGACATGGTTCCTAGGAGCGCCAAGTTGAAGACCCTGATGACGAAGAAATAAGACAGCAGAGAGACGGACTTTCTCCAGGGACAGGGCATAAGATGGCGCCGAGCAATAGCGAGAAGGGCGAAAGAGAGTCGTCGGTGCTGGGTCGGAGATGATGGATCAGCCAGACAGGGGAACATGATTCAAGACCAAACTGCGAGCCCAGAACCACTCACCACAGCAAACCCTCAGAGACACCCTCCTGGCACACACTCGACCAGAAAAAACCATGGTTGACTCGGCAAGTGTTTCTCCCTGGCTGGCGCGCTAAGCTTATTATGTCGACAGTGGATTTCCACAGCGCTCTTTGGCTCTGTCGATCGCCATTCCAGCGCGCCGGCGACTGCGCGGTCTTGGAGAGGCTCTTGAGCATCACGTTTCCTTTTTGAAAGAGGGACGTCGTAGGGATCGTGTCTTGGTTTTTTTGGAGAACCTTGATGGTTTTAGCGTTGCTGAAATAAAGGGTCCTCTGCTCATTCAACCACGAACAAGCGTTCTTGGCTGAATCCACGGGCTGTGTTCAGAGGGAGCTTTTGAGGGTGCTGATGTTGGGCGGCCTTGCCGGCGGCGGGGAGGGTTTTGCTGGTTAGGTCAAGGTGTCTTTGCTGAGTGACCTAGAGTCATTGAGGTTCTTGTGAGCCGGGTGAATGCGTGCAAGCCATGTGGTTTCCGATTCCATAGAGGAGGTGTGTGTGGTTTGGGAGGGAAAAGCACCGCCCGCACCTCAATCAGGGCAATTCGTTGTCGTTCGTCCGGAGTTTCAAGCTTATCACCTGCTGCCGCTATCAGCACCTGTCAAGCTTGCTCATTGGCTCCATTTGGGTTTGTTTGATATTCGTGGCCCGGATCTGTGGGACAGGGCAACAACAACCAACAGAGCTTGGCAACCAAGACCGAATGCTGCCAGGGATCACCATCGCACCTCATTTTTTGTAGGGACTAGGCCACTTGCCCGCTACACACCAAGGTACAGGGCACTTACCTTCTGGCTTCGGCGGCGTCGGCTCACCTTCAGGGATGTCGCGCGAGTTTGTTAGTGCACTCCTCCTTTCCTCCATACAATTTCCCCCTTGAGGTTGGATCCCTTCAGTCCTGTCCCTTCCTCACTCAACCCTCCCACTTGGCTCTTGCCCTCTGTCTCGCCAACGAACCGCCCGCGACGAGAAGCATCCGCCGACAGTCGAGAGGAAATCACTGACAACACACCTCTACCGGCATCTACAAACCTACTTGCTTAGTTAGGGCGGTGAACTACAAAGTAGTGATAACTATATCTCCCGTACGAAAAAATGATTGCTCTGCTGACCGCGATTCCCCTGATTATTGTAAGGTGGCAGTACCACGCTAGCAAATTATATGCCGACAGAGTTCGGTTTCTTCTTGCCGTCCGGGGCTCCATCTTGATCCAGCTTGCTGGCAAGATCGGGCCTAGATCGAGAGCGAGGTGGAATCCCTCATTTGCTTTGCGGGGGGTGACATCCATCTCCTTACGTCAGACGTTTATTCTTCTTTCTCTGCTGAAGATGCTAAAGCCCATGTCGTCGACCTTGCAATTTCGTGACCGGCTATGGGGTCTGGCTTTTTCGGCGGATCAACAACCATGACACCACCAAGCGAGCTTTCCCACCGCCTCACCTCGTGACTCTTCCATTGTTATCAGTCCAAATTTGGCCCCCCCTCTCCCCCCCCCCCCCCCCCAAAAAAAAGAACCGTTCGAGCCGTTGTAACTGCTAGTGTACTACGCTGTATGTTTCGTTTCTCTTCCCGTTTGATGCTTACTATTTATCTGCGGATGCAGGCGGGTGGACCCGTCCCCCCTCCCCCTCCCCCCTGTGACGTAAGGTATCCAAGTGTGAGACATGGCAATGCCCGTAACTGCAAATGTGATATGGCTTCTCTTTTTATCACACCAAACTCCATCAGAGAGAAAATGCCAAATGTTGCTCTCGTTCCTTGTTGTTTATCTCCAACCAACTTGGAGATCCCAACACATCTACGGATTTACTGGTTACCGAGCTGTGAATGATCTGCTCCATCGATGTGATACTGATCGCAAATCCCCACGTCCTGTACACTATGATCTACGCAGAGCACGGGGTATGTACGATATGAGGCGAATCACGATGCGCTCTCCGATGCAACACAAGGTGAAAGGATCAAAATGAGGTCCTTGCTGAAGCCCCGGATTCTCGTATTGCTCCAGGTCGGTAAATTTCGTTCCCTTTTCTCGCTTTCCCCAAACCTTTGTAACCCCGGCGACCCAGACAGACTGCTACGTACCATCGCATCCCGCAATTACAGCCTTCTGTTTCTCTCGCTTGCCAACCACTGCTACCTTGGTTTTATTCGCGGTTGGACATCACAGTTCCCTTCGTTGCATGTATGCGGGATGACCTTGCTAGCTGCCTCGAGGGTGCTATGTATAAGCCACATGGGGGGCCATTGCGCCCTGGCTTGGAAGGGTTACTCCGAACAAGCACCCCACGGTGGGCACTGCATATACTGTACAAGAAGTACGATGTTATCACAGAACAAAGTCCTCTATTTTCGGTTCTCTATCCTTGTTATCTAATTCTTCTTCGAATTCGCTATTTTCATCGCTCATTCGTAGTCCGACAATGTTCGGCGATGTTGCCGTCTTCCATCCAGCCACACAATCTTCGGTTGCACCTCGATCAAGAGGACCTACCTTGGTCGATTGTTCGTCCCTTACGACTTAACTACATATACCTATATCGATACAATCTCGGCTTGACTCAGCAGCTTCCAAGCTCACACTGCAAGGGAGAGTCGTAACCAAGGGGGCTGAGTGAACATGAGAAACCAATGTCCCTTCTTCCCATCCCTTCCCTTCTGGAGTTCATGGCCCCCACTTCCCATCTTCCCGTCCTACATATGTAAAGCAAAGGCGTGCACCGCACATATTTCAAAAATTCAAGCGCGCAAGCGCCGGATGGTTGGCTGCGCACCACAGCACTTGAGTCTAGTTGCACTAGCCTTTTTCCCAGACCCATCACCATTATCACGCCGCTAACTGGTGTTTGTAGAGAATCGAATCATGTTGTGTTACAGTCCCGTAGGGCTGTTTGCTTGATTGCTCGACCAGTGCAACGTGGTATATGTATGATGTACGTCAGGTTGTCCATAGCTACACTTCAGCGCGGCTATATCGCGGCTACGGCAAGCGTAGGTAGGACGAGCTGACGAGATATGCCACTCCGCTGTACGGGTCTATTGCATTTATAAATCCTACTGTGGATGACATCGTTTCTATTCCTAGATTGAACTATCACTAAACATCACCATTGCATGAAGTGGGCTGAGGAAGGCTTTGTTGTAACCCTCCTTTTGGGGGCCCAACGGCGATACCATCGATACCTTGGGTACTGGAGTTTGAAGTACCTACACAGTATTTCTAAGATACCGTTCCGTGAACCCTGGTGATTGCAACCTATGCATGACACCACAAAGACACCAACCGGTTCCTGAACGTCAAGTTTTCCCGGTATGCAGGGACACAAAAGACTTTTCCTGTCGCCTTTTACCTGTTCGGGCCTCTAGTCTTTGCTACT
This sequence comes from Neurospora hispaniola, assembly GCF_033458365.1. NCBI lineage: Eukaryota > Fungi > Ascomycota > Sordariomycetes > Sordariales > Sordariaceae > Neurospora > Neurospora hispaniola. The sequence continues at coordinate 2,127,872 of NW_026944407.1, read as the reverse complement.
GTCATCATAGAGGCGCCAACCAACAATCGTTTCCACCACCAGGGCTCAACCCAAGCCTTGCCTTCCGCAGATGCTGAGGTGTGTACCGACACTGGGGGTTGTTCAGAGACTGGTGTGTGTTTAGGCACCGAGGTGTGTTGGACAGAGAGTTGCTGGGAGGATATGATCTCGTCCACGTACAGCTTTACCACTGGACGAAAATTCGTCAATGTTAGTGACAGTAGAAAAAATGGTATCTCTTTCATAGTGACCCTGGAGAAATAAAGGTCTAAGTTAAGTCAGCCTGAGGTATCATGATTTTGAATAGATCCTAAAGACTCACATATCACGATACCAATACCGACACATGACGCGGAAATGGTCGCGAATCCCACAACATAAATAAATAGCCTGCCAATCTTGGCTGTTGGATTGGGCCATTGAACCTTGCTTTGGACGGTATTGCCGTTGTTGTCTTTTTGTTAAGCACTGGCTTTGTTGGACTGGCTCCTGGGGCTGGCTTTGGACAATGCTATCTCTCGGCCCACAGGCAGCCTTGAGTAGATGATTTTGGTGGAGTGCCCATTGCCTTGACGTATTTCTCGATAGACTTCGTGCCTGCTTTCGAACGCCCTTTGCGTCGCAGACGTTGCCTTCCCTCGAGGGCCCTATTCCAAGTTTTTAGCTCGTTGAATCTGCGACTGCTCATGGTTGATTTGTACCCGTGTTTCTTCCGTTTTGGGCTATATGTGTCAGTTTTACTTGTAAACTGGAGTGTATTCTGTACCTTCCATATCTGGGTCAGCAGAAGGGTGTCGTTTGTGTTATGGTCAACTACCTTGTCCACGTGTATGCGGTTCTGGTTCTTGGTTGCGGCTACCTCACCAGGCGGCTTCCAAGCAAATAGCCAAGGGATAGAATCCCGAGGGACCTTCAATTTCATCATTGTCTCGCTCGTCTGGCTGTGCCAACTGAACCTCACTGCTCTGGGGTGGGTACAGTCATTGTTGGTGGTCTTGAATCGTGCCGACTTGTCGTGGCCGGCATAGTAGTTGATCGGAGTGTACTCTGTGATTGAATCGATGTTGAGCCCATAAACTTGCTCAAGTGGTTTGGGCTTCAGTGGAATTTCTAACAGTCGACCCGGAGCAAACCCAAATATGGCGGGAATCCAAGTATCCATCCATGACTTGTTCGGGGCTTGGTATGGCTTGATCATGGTAGGAGCTGATCCGTGTCGCTGGATTGATTCAGATGAGGCTCAACTGGTTGGATGGGGTCACAAATTGAAGTAATAGGAAAGGAGTTCGAGATCAAGCGTACTGTAGGTTCCTTTTTTATTAAAAATTGTGCGTTTCATGCCTGCAGATGATCAAAGAAAGCGGGGGGCTTGAGCGATAGAAGACGACAGTTGGCAAAGGAAGGTGCGATTTATCGGTCATTGACTCACTTACATTCAACTTACCCCCCCCCCCCCCCCCCCCCCTTTGCTTTTGCTTTCTCTTGTATTGACAGCTCACAAGTCACGACATCAGATGCTTAGCTGGTTTGGTCAAAGGCATCAACCGCCTTCCGGACGATTCGATCGCGGCAAGTGTAATAAACAGCGGGGGTGACTTGAAAGCTTCTGGATGCATTGCAGTCCACTGTTTCAAGAGGGTATCTCAATTAGTAACTTCTCGGCAACTCGAGCACCTTCTCGGAGATGTAGTTGAGAATCATCTCCCGGCTGACCGGAGCGATTCTGGGTACCAAACACTCCCTAAAGTATCGCTCAACATCGTACTCGACAGCGTATCCCATCCCGCCGTGGGTTAGCACGGCTCTTTCGCACGCCGCAAAGGCTGCCTCCGCCGCCAAATATTTGGCGCTGTTGCAAGCCACTCCGACTTCCTCTTGTCGAATCGAGCCATCAGTCTTGCTCGCATCGTATAACCTGGCGGCATGGTATGTCGCATGCTTCGCCGCCTCAAGCCTCATATACACATCCGCCAAAGGGTGAGCGATGCCTTGGTTTTGCCCAATCGGCCGCTGGAAAACCACGCGCTCTCGAGCATACCCAGCCGCCTTGCCCAGCGCCGCATATCCTAGTCCAAGTGCCTCGCCGGCGAGAAGACAACGTTCTGCGTTCATGCCGTGAAGAATGATCTTGAACCCTTGCCCTTCCTTTCCGATGAGAGATTCACCAGGGATCGGGTAGTTCTCGAAAAAGACTTCATTGGCATCAACAGCGCGTCCGCCCATCTTCTTGATCTTGCTCACTTTCAACCGGTGGTCTCCTCTGTTCAGATCGATGCAGAACAGAGACAGTCCCTCACTCGGCTTCTTCACTTCGTCAAGCGCCGTGGTTCGCGCCAGAAGCAGCATCTTGTCCGCCACCTGGGCACATGTTATCCAGATCTTTTGTCCCGATACCGAGTATGAACCATCATCTTGCTTCTTGGCGAGTGTCTCTAGGCGCAGCGTGTCAAGACCGGCGTTAGGCTCGGTTACCCCAAAGCAGACGCGGAGCTTTCCTGCGATGATGTTCGGAATGGTCTGTTCAAGTTGTTCCGGCGTTCCGAACTTTGCGAGCGGTTGGGTGGCGTAGACGTTGGCATGAATGGACTGCGCGCCCGCCATACCTGCCCCTGACTCGGCAATTGTCTGCATCATCATGGTCGCTTCGGAAATACCAAGTCCGGCTCCTCCGAGCGCCTCTGGTAGGGCAATACCGAGCCATCCGTCTTGCGCGAGAGCAGCGTGGAACTCGTTGGGATACTCCTCCATCTGGTCATGTTGCTGCCAATATGTATTTGGGAAATTGGAGCATATTTTCGTCACAGCATCTCGTACCATGAGCTGGGATTCTGTAAACCCAGCCATGGCCATCAATTGGCGACGTGCTGAAGTCGAAAAGGCATTGTGTCCACTCGCTGTCGATCGTGGCGTTATGCGCGGGAGCCAGCGGGCGGAGCGCGCCGCACTTTTGATGAAGGTCGGCATGGTTGAGGCTCAAACAAAGGTTCAAAAAGCATGAAACGAGAACGAGGCGAACGGTTTCAGCCAATCCACCGCTTCTTCTTTGGAGCTACCAATACAAGGCAGGCGTGAGTCGATAACTAGTGCGATGGAGCCATATCAGGTGATCACAACCAAGGATTGCAACGTTGGAGCTGGAGGGATGATTCAGGGGCACAAGGGGTAATGACAGCCGGTTTCCTACCCCAAGAAACGCAAAATGCGGGGTAAACCTTCTCCATCACAGCAGGCGGTGATTGCGTCGTGGTGCGTTGAGCTTGATCAACGGCATCGTTTCAAAGTGATACTTATCTGGCCAAATTCCCAAGTCATTTTCTCCTGTGAACAGCAATTTGTCCAGAAATCATTGTGTCACTCAGATAACCAATTCCACATAATCAACCACCTCCTCTACCACCTATTCCAACATATTTTGTGCAAACATGACCGTTCTACGATCAGCTCTGGGCCGGCAAACCCGGCCACCACTCAATCTCCGCGCTATGTCCAGGCCGAGGTCTCTCAGCACCAGCAGCATCACCGCCAGCGAAGCAGCAAGTCAGATGCTACACACTTTCCAGGACAAGACCATTGTCCGAAAACAGACTCTAGACGGCAATCAGCTACAAAAGTTGTGCCTCACGCTGGGCCGAAGGTATGGCCTAGGCCCCCAGCTGGACCTCACGCTCGGCTGTCCCCCAGCGGGAACACCAGTGCCGCCGGGATACCATCTGGTATACTTTACGCCATCAGAACTGGAGGAGGATCTTGGCGCCGATGGCACAGACCGCACGTTCAACGCACCCGCGCCCTTTACGAGGCGCATGTGGGCAGGAGGACAGATGCGGTGGAACGACGGTACCGAGCTGAGGGTTGGGGAGCAGGTTGAGGAACACACAAAGCTCCTGAGTGCCGTGGCGAAGAAGAGTCGTGACGGCAGTGAGATGGTTCTGGTGGAGGTGAACAAAGAGTTCTGGGGTGAAAGAGGCTTGGCGCTGGTCGACCAAAGGTGAGTTCGAGTTTGTCTAGACACACAAACAAAAAGCCATAAGAGACAAAGGCGAGAAGAAGAAAAAGTGTTGTTTATTCTTTTCTCATTATAATCACACAGATCTTGGATATTCCGGAAAGAAATCGACCTTTCGGCAATATCATCATCATCATCCACATCCTCAATGCCTCCGATTCCGCCACCGCGAGGAGGCAAGTCAGAAGTGCGAGACGTTATAATGGGTGACAACGCCCTGCCGGACCGGGTCTTCAAGTGGTCGCCCGCCGCCCTGTTCCGGTTCTCGGCGCTCACTTTCAACGCGCACATGATTCACTACAACGAGAGCTGGACGAGGGCCGTCGAGAACCATCCGGGCGTGGTTGTGCATGGGCCGCTGAACCTGATCAACATGCTGGATTACTGGCGAGACGTGCACCGGGTGGAGGGGTCCGTCTTGGAGGAGATCTCGTATAGGGCTACGGCGCCGATATACGCGGGGGAGGAGTATGCCATGTCGAGCTCCAAGATGAACACGGATTATGGCATATTTGAGGTGCTGGTGAAGAAGGGGGATCAGGTTTGCATGACGGGACATATCAGCGAGGCCTCGAGCTGGAGTTATTAGATATGATGATGATGAGCGTAATTATCACAGTTAATAATGCGTGGTCCGGTTGCGGACGTTTGCCTGCAACTGGCTTTCCAGCGTTGCTCGCAGTTGATGGAGAGGATCAGAGGGAGTGGGTTGGTTGATTAGGTTAACTGACGGTTTACTACCTACCTACCTACCGCGACCCACGGTTAGTTACTGCACACCAGAATCCATACGCCCCATTGCACCTTCCAGGCCCCTCCGTGAATTGACACTAACGACCCGTTACGTCACATGTTCGTTCTTTCTTTCACCGTCAGGATCTTTGTTTGTCCACAACCAAATAGCAGCCAAAAAGTCTGGAAACGCTTTGGATGATGTAAACAAACACCAAAAAACATCGTCAAAATCTGCAAAAAAAGAGATTCAAGCGACGCGAGCAGGATTTGAACCTGCGCCTCCGAAGAGATTTGATAGGTTTCGAATGGGTAGTTCGAGTCAAACACCTTAGGCCACTCGGTCATCGCGCCTTGGATGTCATTATGAAAACAGCGTCGTTTTTTGCAGCCTATAGAGATGCTACCACATGGGCCCGCGCGTGGCAGCGGCCAGCCCACTTGCCAACTCACAATGTTACGACACCAAATCAAGACGCATCATTGAGGTTGCTGAGAGCTGATTCGTCTTCAAATAATGTGGATCTGGCGGCGCTTCTATATCCAGTTGCTTCGTTGCTTGGGGTTTTCCGGTGGGCTTGTAAACACCGAAAGCGGCAGCGTGGCCTTGAAAGATTTGGGGGAAGCGAACAGAGACAGATGCAGCAGTTATGAAAGCTGGCTATGAGGTTGCACGAGCAGAATCCCGCGGATAATGATCTACAAAAGGAACTGAATATCTAGCGATAAATACGCTTGTGATTGGTTTTTGTGTATGGACAAATCTCCCACACACACACTGCGTCTTTCCAGACTCTATATGCAACCCGCACCTAACCTTCTATTCAACCATCGCAACCGGCAGGGTATCACATATATCTCTCCCCTGTCATCGCGCAAGGAGACGCTGTTCCCACGAACCAACCCTTTTACCTCCCACCTTTCTGCGTCTTACTCCTCAGTTCAACAGCACTATACCACGCCGCGCCCGCCAATGCAATCACCATACCCAAACCATTCAAGAATCCCACCTTGACTCCAAACAACACAATACCCAGCAAGATGGTCAAACACTGCTTGATATTTCCGCACACCGTCATCGTCACCGCGCCCGCCACCTTGTTCGTCGAAAACGAGCTATAATTCAGACAAAACGCCAACAGCCCATTGCCCGCCAGCGTGAGGATCAACGCCCCCGACGGGCCCTCGGGGCTCTGCTCCCTAAACCCAGCCAGCTCACCGCTAGCAATAGCGCAGACCAGCGCCTGCGCGCAAGCTAGGGGACTCATGCGCAGCAGCGTTTCGAGGGGCGACAAAGCTAACGCGCCGGTCATGATCCGATTGGTGGCGACGGTCTTGACGACGGCCAGGATGACGCCCAGGAAAGTGAGGAGGAAACCCGCGGCGGTGAAGTAGTAATCGCCATAAGTGGCGAGACCGACGCCCAGGATGAGCGGGATCAGAGAGAGGTAGGTGTCCCGCGGGTAGGAGCGGCCGTAGCGGAAGCGGTAGATGAGCACGGCGAAAAAGGGACAGGTCGATCGCATGATCTGGTGGAAGGGGATGGAGACCATGGCGAGAGAGACGTTGGAGGTGGCGATGTTGACGGTGAAGAGGATGGAGAAGAGGAAGAGGACGACGTTTTGCTGGAGGCTGAGCTTCGTGAGGGTAAATCGGCCTTGGAGAAGGAGGATGTAGCAGCCTATAGACGCCGAGCCGGCGTGGAGGGCCGTGAGAAGCCATGGGTAGGAGAACTGGTGATGGTGGTTAGCTTGGTGTTGTACACACAGGTGAAAGATCAATTGGGGGTCTGATATAAGACAAAACCAGGAGGCTGCTCGGCACTCACCTTGCCCAAGATGAGCTTGTTGTAAATCGTTAATGAAATGTTACATAGAAAGTAGACGGCCAAGTATAGTAGCTTTGTCGTGCCTGAGACTTCTTGTTCTGTTCTGACCGTGGGATTGGAAGGCTGTGGGTTGAGAGGAACCTGGGCCTCCAGATCCTCGTCCTTGTCCTTGAAAGTTGGGCTGCTAGACATGGCTGATGTTGATACTAACCAGCTCGGTACTGACTGATTTTGTTTGGTGGTGAGAATATGGTAAGAGTAATGAAACCCGGAAGGCTCCGTGTCAGACAGCACTGGAGTTACAGGCTCTGAGACGGATGCTAGCTCTTTGGGGTGTTTTGGTGTCGGAGTAATGATTCAAGGTGATGATGTAATGTGAATGGAGCAGAGTATGAGTGAATGTGGGATGGTACGAAAACGACAAGACCAATCCAACACAGGGTGTAGGGCTGAAACAACAGTGGTAGTATAGTAAGGTACCCAATGCGAACCTGGTGGCTCGATGAGTGGCGTAGGTGAAGAAAGAGATCAAGACAACAGGAAAACCCCCGTGTGTGTTGTTGTTGTTGTTGTTGTTGCTGCTGCAGGATGAACCGTCCTCACATCAGACGGCTGTCCAAAGTCCGAAGCCCACGCAAGGAACACGGCGGTTTTCCCCACGATACGCTAGCAAATTGGTGGCCGTCAAGGTTGGAAAGGCTCGGAGTTTACAACGAAGGATTCAAAGGGTCTGAGCAGAATCGTTAATGAAAGGAGAAGGAATAGGAAAGGCGCTGGGTCCCGCCGGAAACAGGAGGTCAGCAGCAAAAACGAAGAAAGGCTCCAAGATCCATGGAATAAATTGTGCTTATTTTGTTGGAGGAGGTTTCGGGAACGAGCACTACCTACCAAGCAGAAAAGCTGCGGGGATTACGTGGAAGAGCGGCTGTTCCGGGTTCACTGAGCGCTTGCTGTGGCCGTTTGATTTGGACGGCCAAGACCATGCTGTCTAGGCTTGTTACGAGGAGAGGCTTGGCTAGCCATGGCAGACATCATGGGCCATCCCATCAGAATTCCGGTGAGTGGACCAACACTCCAAGGCTTAGGTGAGTGGAGGTCCGCTGTATATCGAACGCTATTGCACCGCAGTAATCATAATTGTTTGATTCCGGCAACCATGTAGCCAGGCTCATTGAGGAATTCGGTTGGAGCATGTCCCCTGTTTCTTCCCTTGTTTCCTCCCCTGTTTCCCGCTCGCGTGCTGATCATCCATTTCGAGGACGGTTCAACCTCCCCCGACAGAGAAGAAGTGGTGAGAGGTGGTCTATTCTGCCTCCAGAGGTGTGATATTAGCACCAGAGAGCACAATGGTCTCTGAATACCTGTACAAGACCCTGCAGAATGCCCTCACGACCTCCTGCTCTGCACCCTACTGTAATGCATGAACTGCCACTGCTCAAAATGCTTGGGTTGGACGACCATGTGGGTAAGGGGTTCGCCAGCAGCCGTTGTGCTGGACCCTTTCTCTGTACACAGCTACACTACACTAGGGTACCTACTTACTGCGTCAGCATACACCTACATGGAACTGCCTTAGTAAACGGTAATAGTCCAACTTAGCCTCCGCTCGGTAGCGTAACTCTGTGGGTTGCCATACAAGAAGGGCCTCCCATCATTTCATATGTAGAAAGGCCCGTGTCGGTGTTTGGCCACACCTTTTCCAACAAAATCCCCAATTTTACCACCCAACGAGAAGACTGTACACCTCACAAAAGTTTCAGGTCCATGGAAAAGGTTGGGGTCGTGTTTGTTGGTGGCTTGTGCAGCCAAGGGTTTGGTAATACACACAGCATGCCGCTGACCCGCTTATAGGCACGGTGACGCGTAACCCTCACTTACCACACCTTCCCGAGCCTCCTTCCCCCCCAATTGCACAAGAAGCTGCAGCGGGGTGAGCGGCTACATATTGCTACCACTTGCCGTTTCAATTCCAGATGAACCGCGCAATTGCAGCACCCAGCGAAGCAGCGTTTCATCCGCGCGGAAAGAAAGTCCGTCAACATTTGTTTGATCTCGGATTGAGCACCTCCAGCCACCGAGCTCGCTCTAAGTGCTGAATGGCTGCTGGTGCCAGCTGCCTGCAGAGGGGTGGGTGGTTTTGGGCATGGGTCCTGGAGCTCGTGTTTAGGGGCTGGGCGGCAGTTTCTGGGTATGTGTGGGGAAATCTCCATTGGACATACATATCGAACTTCAGGTCAGTCAACTTGAACAGCGATGAGCGAGATGAAACAAGTCTTGTCATTCTCGATGACGGTTCTCGAGGCTTGGTCATCAAAGAACTTGGGTGTTTCATGGCAAGACGAACTATTCGATCCGTTTTGTTCGGCACGATCATTAAAATAGATGATGTAAATGAAGTCCATCCCAATTCCGATCATGCTCCTAGACAGGGGTGATTGCTCAAGATCTCGAATCCAGAAATTTGGAAGACCGAGCCGCCATTCGAGAAGGGCAATGGACCCTTAATGCGAATTTCGATACCAGGTCACCCATGTTTCTTGTTTGATCACATTTCCCCAGGCCAAGGCCATTGATGCGACAGCTCTCCTGATGGCAAACTGTTTTGCGTTGCTTTCTCGGCTTTCGTCAGGTTGAGGACCAGAAATCGAAGCTGATCAAGACTAAACATTATCCAGAATCTATCAGACTCACTTGGGTACCGTTAAGAACAAACGAGTTACAAATCATGCCGTGAGGTTGCCAGGCAATTGGGATCAGCCCAAGCGCAAACCTGGGTCCAATATGTGTGTGGACATCCAACGACCGCTTCCTGTATAGCAAAAATCCCAGAGATGCAAGATTAGATGCAACATGGACTACTATACGAAAAACAAGACATCGATGTCGTCTCTGCTTGGTGCGGCATCTTGTCTTTAGTGACCACCCACGCGTACCTCCTCCTTGGCCTTCCGCTCCTGCTCCTCCTTCTCCTTCTTTTTCTTAGCCTCTCTCTCTTTTTTCTCCCTCTCCTTGCGCTCCTTCTCTTCCTTGTCCTTCTTTTCCTGTTCCTTCTTTTTCTTTTCCTCCTCGATCGCCGACGCGGCTCTTTCCTTGGTCAACTTCTTGTTTTGCTCGGACCAGAACTTGTCGACTTCAACCTTCAGGACGTCCTTGGTCGTCTTGTTGGCCCATTCTGGAAGCTCCTGCTCGGCACGTGTGACCCAGGGCCCCATCCAGCTGTCGCGCACGTACGAGGTTCCCGCAAAGTGCACAATCATGTCACCCTGCATCACCTTCCACTTCTGAACCTTGCCGCCGTGACCGTCGTTGAACACCTCGTTTGTTCCCTTGTCAAACTGCTCCTCCACCATGGGCTTGCCGAAGAGCCAGGTGCCGTTTTTGAAGAAAGCATTGTTAACGGGCAGCGAGTTGAACCAGCGGATCGGCACGTCAACCCAATGATCCCGGCCAGCCATGGGCGTCTGCGCTAGAGGAGAGGCCTTGTCGGTAAGAAGGAACTGGAAGGCGCTTTGGTCGCGGAATCGGTCGGTCTTCATGCGCTCCGAGTTGTAGATGGGGTAGGCGAGTACGGCCGACAGGAAGGAGACAGACCATGGGCTCACGCGGAAGGCAAAGACACCCGAGTTGAGGCCGTCCCAGTTGGATGAGATGACGAGGTCGACGTTCGAGAGACCCTTGGCATTCTCAGGTGGGAGGAAGAGTTCTAAAGGGGTGTAAGGGTTCATGACTACCGTGTCGGCGTCGAACCAGCTATCATTTGACGAGGAGCATCAGTTTCTGTCCATATACCGCTGTCGATCAGACAAGATGACGGCTCCCATAGAAGGATACTTACAAAACCCACTTCAACCTCTCCTCCTCGGGCTTCTCTAGTTCTGCGACTATGATTGAGAGCAGATAGGCGGGTTTGGTCCATGCGCCTTGGGGCCGGCCGGCGCGGTCGTTCTCAATCAAGCTGCTGACCGCCTGATTCTGGGCGATGTAGTGATAGTAGCCATGTTCGCGGTTATGGCGCTCATGCGTCTGCATTGCGCGATGGATGACATCAACGTCGAGGGCGTTAGCCGCGACGGTGACCTTGGCCACACGAGAGGTCTTTTTCACCGGTGGTTTCTCATGCTCGGCGGGTTGGTTCGTAGCTGGCGGAGGCGAATTGACCGTGGGAGCATCGGGGCCGGAACCGGCGGGAACGGAGTGGTCGACATTCTGGGCATCATTGTTGATGGTTTTTGGTTGTTGGGGCTCAGACTTGGGGGCACCGTGGAGGGGCACCTCGGAGCTTATAGCACCGCTGGTGAAGCTGGAGTTGTGGAAAGTGATGAGCCAGAGCCAGAGACAGCCAAGCACGGCTAGGATGCTGATAACCCTCAGGGGCCGTTGGGCCTGGAAATTGCTTAGAATCATGGCGGAAGAATGGCACAGGCGCTGACCCGACTCTTCATCATGTTGCGACGAGAAGAGTCTCAAGGGACAGGTCAAGGACAAGAGACGGCGGATTCGGATCCGGAAAGGAGGAGCTACGGCTACAGAAAAAGATGGAGAATTCCGAGAAAGGCGGTTGTTGAAGAAGTCATTGTACATCCCTATCCCTGGTCAACCTTGTCCGTCCTAGAGCAAGCTGAGATCGTCATTTCCACTTGGCTCTCCATATCAAGGGTCTTGGCATGAGTGGATTTAAGGTGGGTTGCTTCATGGCCAAGCGGTGGTGAAGCGGGAGGTTGCTTGGGTCTACACTGGAGGTTGTAGCTGTCAGAAGCTCAGCTGTCATGCTATCCTGACGATGGCCAAGGAGGACAACGCTTATTCAAGCCCCCGGACAGTGGACAGCAACGGGATGACGACCTCTGTTATTCGAGCAGAGGTTACGTGCAGGCTGGACAAGTGGAATTAGTAGTGTAGCTGCGCCGTGAACCCTTGCGCCAACTTGGCTTGTGCATCCTTATATGATTTCTCACTTTCTATTTACCTCCTTCAGTTCTCGCTGTCGCCAAGATATGTCGCCAAGTGCACCCACTGCCCAGTGAGAAACAGGTAAACAGGCAGAAACATGCAATCCTTCATGTCTGGAATGCCGCATTGCCGACGGGGCCGTCCTGTTGTTTGTTCGTTCACATTCTGTTGACGAAGGAAGTCCCACGCTGTACAGCTGACGGCGGCTCTTGGTCAATCCACCTGGCAGGGACGTATTTATACTGGCACAGGAACATAGAGGTACCTTGCCCTTTGGGTAGTGTATGTGCGGTAGCAAGCCCCAAAATACATGGACTGTAGCCGTTGCCGTGAGTAGAATGTTTACTTCAGTTTCCTACCAACGTCATTCCAAAGAACGATGATTTAGAAAAGCGAAACCAACAACAAAGTGCAGAATTAAAGGTATCGACCTAGGCCCGTCATCGGCTGTCCCTTCTTTTCAGCGGTACTGACAGGGAACTTACAGCAGATGCGGGATGCCGGCATGGGCGCAGTGGGGGACGCGCGTTAAGATAAGCGGAGTGGGGTTCTTGGCATTGTTGGCGCTGCCGCCTGTCATCGATACCTACCTAATTGACGACTTTCATCAGTTTCCCTTGGCCAACGCTTATTGCATACCTCCAAGTAGCATGGCTCCTTTATGATGCTGCTGAGGCTCTGGTATCGGATGCCAGCACTCTTGATCTTGATACTGGACGTCGGAAAGGACCACAGTGCGCGATCGGGTTTCCTCTCCTTACAGCCCAGGCGTATGTATGTGCCTCGCAACAATGCGAGTGGAGGTCTCAACAACCCCAGAATCTGGATTGACAAGCCCAGTACATACAGGAAGGCTAGGAGCAACCCTCAAACAAAAAGTCTCTATCTGACACCGCGGCAGATCCGAGCCGACGGAGCAAATTCCAATCGGCTGCCATCATAGGGCCGTCTTGGCCATGTCAAGTTCCCATCGTCAACCCGATCTTGAGGCCGTAGGAGAGTCTGTCATGACCGGCGCATGCTTCCCAAAATACCGTTGACGGAAAACCATTCCAGCGGAACCCTCCTCTTTATCGGGTCCCAAAGCATTTGAGTAGGCCGCAGTTGGCAGGTGTTGGTAAACGACAGGCGCCCGATTTGGAGGTGTGGAACGACACGACACGCCAAAGGCCGATTGACCCAGACTCAGCGGATAGAACCCAGAGCCACACGATGCTTCCAGGGCAGAGGTCTGCGTTGAGCCTTTGCAACTCTGCGAAAGTCATCTATTGTGGCCGATTAATTTGCACCCATTCCCTTTGGGGCTTCCTAGAAGAAGAAGTGGGTAGAGGAGGCGACTGAACTTCGGCTTTTTGGATATACACCAGGCTTTTGTACGAGGAGCTGGATATCTTACTCGAGTTGGACATAGCCTATCTCGCTCGACGGGCAATGAGAGTTCGATCTAAGAGCCCCACGCTGTCATTGGATATAAAGAGTACTTTTCAACGTGGTTGCCGTATCGATGGCTTTGTCTGCCCACGGAGGCTGGTTGTCACTCAACATATCCACTGTTGTCCCTGTATCGGCCCTCACTGGTCAGAATTCTATTCGTCGTCAATTGTGTAAAGTGAAGATCATGGCAAGCTTTGGGCTCGATAAAGACAAGCCCGTAGACTGATAATTCTTGTATCGTAGGATGACAGATCTCAACTGGTTGATACATGATCGAGGGCATTGCGAATCTGCACACTTGTTTGGTACAAATATGGTATGAAGTTTTCAATCAAACCATCATCTAAGCGCTAGTGGTTTAGTGGTAAAATCCATCGTTGCCATCGATGGGCCCCGCGTTCGATTCGCGGCTGGCGCAATTTGTTTTTTTCTTTTATCGTTTTTTTTAACCCTCTCTTTTGCTGCTCTCGCCCTAGCACATCGATTTCCTTCCGATTCTTGTGTTTGTTTTAACGAAGTTCGCCTTCTTTGTGTGAACAGCCTTCCCCTCAAAGTATCTCAAAATTGATTTTATCGGACAAAGGAGCTGGTTGATCATACACTTCAGAATCGTTCAAACCAACGCGTTAAAGCATTCTTCAGCTCCATTGATTCCCGCGCTTATTTTCGCCAGCTTTTCATACAAACTCAACACTTCGTTATGACCGAGTTTCTCATCAGCCACGGCGCGTTGATACAGCAGCTTTGTTGATGCAACACTGCAGCTATCGCGATCGACCTTGAGATCAGTTTCGGGCGGCTACGGACCAACAAACTTCATGATGACGAGATGATCACTCAGCATACACTGGAATACTCAAGTACCGGTCTTCACGTATGACTGCCTATCACCTCCTCACCCCATCTCATAACGAGGGCAGCTAGACTAAACGTCTCTCGAACAATCGTGGAAATCCACATTCGGAACTTTATTCTCAACCGTCGACACGCAACAGTTGTCGAACGGAACTTTTCAGAACTTCCCTCTTGGCCGGATCCAAAGAGAACCACCGCAGTATTGAGTTCTAAGCGCGCCTTGGACAACGCACCTCACCGCACCAAGTGACGGAGTACGGATACCACCACGAGCCAGTGCTATGAACAGAGAAGAAGAACGACGACGACGAAAACGGAAGAAGAGAAAGAAGACATGCCCCACTCAACATTAGAAGAGCCCAAGTCGGCCTTCTGCAGGAGGTGCAAGGAAATAAGACCTGTCGGCCACACAGAACACGGCAGGCGCGGCGCGAGCGGAGAAGGGGGACTGGAGAGTGTCACGGCTACTGCTCCTAGGGGTACTTTTCGACCTCCACGTATGATCAGGCAGAATGCGACTGTTGGTCAGTCGGATTGAGCATACGTACGTGTCTGCCACGTGGGGAAGCACCAGAATCATGAATGGGGATGGGAACTCGATATCACCTGTTGGTGATTCGTTTTGGTTGGCTACTATCAGAGTGATTTGGTTGGATTAATATGGGAGTCTTTGGAGACTGAAATCCAGTCAGAGCTCCGAATGTGAGAACAGGGACGGTCTTCGGTCGAGAACTACTAGAGGATAGTATGCAGGTCTATCTATGACTTGGGTTCTTGGTCACATCTGCTGCTGGATGGGATGGGATTGGGTCTGCCACAGTATGTATACACACACCACAAGGTCATGATCCGGAATTCTGTCTGAGTGGTTTATCAAAGCTGACATACAGCGTGCCATATCGTGTAGTCGAAAAGAAGAAACACCAAGACGATCACATCTCACTTCTTCTTCAATCAGTGAATAAGCCAGTTCATGTTTATGACATGTTAATACAGGGTACAGATCCTGACACTCCTCCAACACCATATCGTACAACCTCACGACTTCCTTGCATTAACATGCAACCTCTTCAATGATGCCTCTTAGGTTTGTTCTCCTTAGCAACTGTGTCCGCCGGCTCCGGCAGGTCGTACTCCGCGCCCTCCGGCGCAGGACCAATTACATGTCTGATACCCCTCTCGATAGGCGGAGGCTTATCGGCGACAATCTCGCGGACCTTGTGCTCGACGGTCGGGGCATGCGGGTCGGTGGCGCCTACACCCTCGAGCCCGGAGTGCTCCTTCTTGCGCTTACCGGGATGCATGCCGTGCAGCTCCCTGCTCGTCTGACCCTGCATCGGCTGGCTCCATGTGGCCCGGTTATAGAGGTCCTGGGTGGTGGGACCACGGTAGGCGTCGAGCGGATCAGTGCGTGAAGACGGGTCGACGTCCGGATTGAGAGCCTGGCCGGGGATCTCGTGAATTGGGTTTGGGAGATAAGTGTGCTCCTCCGGCGCGGTGCCGGGTGGGAAGGTCTTTGCGTGGAACTCGGGCGCGCGTTCGTTGCCTACATGGTGGCCGGGTTGGTGCTGATGGGTGGCGTGGGTTAGGCATCCTGAACCGGAAGAAAGATGTGTGTTTGGACTGACACTTACGCCAGAGTTGGTCATGGGCTTAGAAGGAGGGACCTTGGCGTGGAACTGGCCCTGGTTGGTAACGGAATCGGGGTTGGCAGACATGGTGAACGATTTCTTTTTGACTTGGTACTTGTGGATTTGGGTGGTGAGGCTGGGTTGTGGTGGGTTTACAAGTGTTGATTGAATTATTTTTATTGTTGTTGACGTTTTCTCGGTGGACGAGCACAGAGGTCCACGTGAGCTCAAATAGGTTCTAGACGTTGATGTAGCCCGTTGTGGTGTAAAAGGATAGCTGTAGTCATGATGTCAACCTTACGGTCGTTGACATCATCCAAGTCGTGTATGGTTGTCTGGAGCGGTCTAGATGAATGCCCCAGTCTTGTATCCTCCTACTCCGTACAACAGCTGGACTTCGTGATACGTGGAATCTCGACTCGCAGGTACGGAAAGTCAAATCGGCGAAGACAGGAGACATCGCCATGTCTTGGCACGGTTCAGTTGGTAGGTGTTGAAGAGCATCTAATCAAGCCATGCCCGGTAGAGCCACGCTGTCGGCCGATATCCGGTTGCCACGACGTGCCTCCGGTTTCCCCAATTTACCCAGATCAGTATATACATGTACTTCAACTACTTGTGTCATGACTATGCTGACATAGATGCCTTACATCTCTTTAACACTTGCTGTCATCGTCTCGTATTCGGATAGCAGTTGCTACGACCATTTCAGATGTGCAACCGCTGTCAAGGTTGGACACTTGACTTTTGACGGTCAAAACTGCTGACATAATGCACAGATTCGAGAGCAGTTATATAGTGAAACAATGTAACTCCTGTCGCTAGGTATGATCCAAGCATATATCTAAGACGCTGAAAGTCATGGTAGGTTGGTGTTGATGGTGATGTTGTTGAGGTGTCGCCGCATGCAGTCGAAATAACGGTCTTGGATCGGTGGGGTGCAATAGCCCGTTCTACGGGAGGTCCAGCGCTAGGGAAGGAGCACGGGAGGCGGTTCGCACATGCGATGCACTGTGGGGTTCCTGCATTCCGCCACCTCAGCCGCTGTCTTGCAAATGTGGGTGCACATGCCCTGCTGGGCCTTCGTCCAAGTTCGCGCTCGGGCTGCGCCGTTGAACATTGGGCGGCATTCCATCGACAAGGTGGCTTTATTTGAATTCTGTTGTAAACAACGCAATATCGTCTCCTAAGCTGTTGATCGTCTGTTCTGGACCATTGCTGCGCGGGTTGTGGACCGCGAGAAGGCTTCAATCCATGCGGTTTCCTTTCCTGCTCCTTCTTTGCAGCGGCCACCTGCCATGATGTGATGGCGGGGCACTTTTTTGCAGAGGGCCGGGCGTCGGGCGGTCAGAAGCCCTCCAGGGGCCCGACCTCATCCATCATCAAGCAATACCGGCAGGGGAAACTATCTTAAAGGTAGAGGTAATGTCGGATCCTTCCATCTTACCTGTCTGTACCTACCTTACGTATGTACATACCTACTGCGTAGATAGAGGTAGGTAAGGTATCATATGTTCTCAATACACCCCGCTGTCCGGCATTCGAAGCTTTCCATCCGGTTGCCTTTATCCGCCGCCCCCAACCTCTGTACTACCTATGTACACTACCATTAACAAACAGGATGGCTGGCGTCGCGTTCTGTGTCTGTCCGCAAGGTAATATTTTTAGCTTGTGCTAGTCTAGTTAGCTTCAGCCAACCACCGAGTGATGATTGAGCTGATCTTCCTCTACGACCAACTGAACCTCAGCTTCCCGAACGTAACCACAAAAGACACCCCCAATTCGTAGTTGCTGGCGCATTGTAGCCACTTCCAGGTTTTGACTGTGCCCCCCACTGTTTGAGGACAATGCCCTATTGGACGTCGTAAGGACCAGGTCTTGACACTTCCACTGGTCAATGCTTATCACAATGGCACCTTTGGTCAATTCAATGCCTACGTCGGTCTCAGGGACCCATACGCAGTATATACAATCACGAGTGAGTGGCCTGACTCCCAAGGCAAAGTTGTTTCTGACATTTCTCTCTGAAACCCTTAATGTCGAGGCTTTACGGTCCTTGGGCGCCGAACGAGAAGGATTTTCTTCGATTTTCCCTCCACCTTCCTTTCTTGGAAGGGGGGCGTGTCTTTCGGTTGCAGCGAGACAGCCTATGTACTGAACACCTTGTGTGGGCTGATTGCCTGTTGAACAGGGTGTTGAAGTCAAAGATGTGAACTTTGGCGGCATGATGCAAAGTTTTGTTCGTTACATCTTTCTTATTGGAGATAAGTACGTGACGGACTGTTGTCCGATTGTTGGGATGGTGATTTGTATATAGTAATGGCTGTGGACAAACTATGGCCTTGTCAAAGAAAAGAAAATGCATTGCCAAGAAGAAGGTCTGTGCATCCGTCGAACGCCAAGGTAAAGAAAGATGCTCACCAAGTAACATGTGCATTACCAAGGAGAAAAGACATTACCAAGGAAAAAAAAAGATGCATTACCAGGGAAAAGGTGCATTGTCTGGAAGCAGATGTATTACTACGTACATATCGTGTAAGAAAGGGACTCGGTATCCAGGTCCAGACAATGTCCGTGCACCTCCAAGGTCGCGAGTCTCAAAAGGTCTGGTTCGAATACTCCGTCCTCTTCGCAGCTCAGCATTCATAAAATGCGTCTTTTTGGGTGTGATACTGGATCAAAATCTGTGCATGTAGGAATCTTTGCAGACACTTCTTCCCGTCCCTGGTGATGAGTGTGGAAATGGAAAGAGAGATTGAGCACTGTGCATGAGCGCTCTAACCAGGAGCAGTTCTCTGGACCTACTAGTATGCAGTAGATATCGGCCCCCTTGAGAGAAGAAAGAAGAAAATTAGCCTCGAAAAAAACTAGGAAGGGGCTTTCTTTCCTGCTCTCTCTCTGTCCCTCTTTTTTTTTTTATTTTTTTTATTTCTCCCTCAGTGAATTTCAACCTGTGTTGAAGGTTAGCAATATCATTTGTATCTTGCGGGTGTAAATGTTTACGATTGAAACGCATTCCTCTACCCATGTTCCATGGACCCCTTACATCTCAGGACCACCATGCTAGAAGTACCTCTAGTGTAAAAGCATATTGAGACACGCCTCTCCCCGCCCTCCACGCAAGTCCCCGCCGTCAGCGCTGGCTGAATCCCGGTCGCTGGGAACCGCTGGAACTACTGGGGCGGGGTGACAGGCTCCACCAGGTAACCACCAACCACCTACCACCCGCTTCTCCGCGCATCCACACTCCAGCCCCAGTGCAGCCATCCAGCCATCAGGTCCAGCCAGGGGCATCACATCCCGGTGCAGGACGACAGTCCACTGATCCCGTCCACCATCCCACCCTCCTCCAGCTGCACTCTCGGGTGTGCCAGCCCTTTTTGGTCCAATGCGATGATGGCAATGCGACGGGACGCCAACCGCCGCAAAAACACACATTCTAGGATTCAGCCGAATGAGTGTCGGGCAGGCTCTGCCTTGGCCGGCCACTGTTAGGGAACCGAGAAAAATCACCTCGCGTCACACACTTGACGACAGCCCGTGCCAGACCTCATCCTTTGCCGACACACGTCCGCTCAGGACCGCGTAGCCTTTCGATTTTGATATCTTCGAGCATTTACTTCGAAGAGCCTTCTCTTGGAGCGATTCTAAAACTACCAGGCACCGGCCGTTGATTGCGGGGCTTGTCTACGGATGCCCCAATACTACACTACACTCACTTCCACTTTTATCGGCGTTCCGAGACAAAGCGTCATTGTTTTGTTTTGTCGCCTGGCATCCGGTGTGGACGGTCCCACGAGTCTGCGACACTACAACACCGGGAACACCTCGCTTGTAATACCCTTCTGTTTTCCCCTCTGGTATGCTGCCTCCTGTCCGATTCCTTGCGGCTGTTGCTCGTTTGGTCTGTCCTCATGCTAAGTTATTCAATGTACACAACAGTTGAACATCGTCTTTTGTTTGCTTGGATTTCCAAGACATATCTAGTTCCAGTCGCCGCGGGAATCGACGTTCTTCTTTCCCCTCATCTGCATCTGCGGCCGTTTGGACCCGAGCGCTCATGACCTACGCTGCAAGTCGACCACAGAACCCCTAATTGATGATCTCGTCTGAACTTGTTGCTACACGTACACTCCTGCGCCGTCCCATCCACTCGCATCTTGTCCTCGTATCCGAGAATGGCACAGTCAAGATATTCATTTGACGACGACCAAATGGCGGAACGAGAACCTCTTGGTTCGTCAACATCTCCATACCATTCACGAAACCAGTACTATCCGCCCTCGCGTTCCCAGCAACAGTACCAAAATTCATTCCGTCCGCCGTCCGCATCCCGACCCGGAGCCCATCCGGATTCTGCCTTTGAGCGACTTCGTATGGAGAGACGCAAGAGTCAAGGACAATCATCAGAAAGGAGTAATGGTGATGGCAACTTCAGAGCATACATACCAGCTGGTACGGCATCCAACAGCTACGAGCCACAAGACATAGTGTCGCCTATATCCCCTCCCCAGCCGCCTCCGCATCGCGCCGAGGGAAGATCGTGGGGCAATGATCAGGTTAGCTACTCGGAGTCACAACGACCTAGGGCCCTCAGCACCATCACTCCTGGAGCGGACGACTTCAGCAATGCTGCTGCCGGTGGTGTGACGGGGATTGCGCTGACTGTCGCTGACCAGACTGCGAGGGAGAGCGGACTCAACGCACTTGACGGCCCCGCTTACCCACAAGAATACGACCAACAACCTACTCCAGGGCAATTTCAAAGCCAACAGAACCCCGGGCCCAATGCGCGCGACGCATCGAACTATTTCCAGGCGCAGATGCCTTATGCCAGTCCGTATGCACAAAACAGCGGGCCCCCTAGCCTACAAAGCAGTTCGCAGGCATTAAATGCTGCGCAATATGCGCCGGGGGCCGGTACACCTGGGCAGACAAGTCCCTCCAGAAGCCCACATCAAGGTTCTGGTACGACAGGCATCTACACAGACGATCCCTTTCTGAGCTATGGCCGTCCTCAGCCACCAGGTCTGGGGGTTGTCGATCCGCTCGCTGCTCTTGATGATGATGACGATGACGGGCTCAATTACCACCGCAAGTCGAAAAGGAACAGCATCCTCAGCCTCGGTAATGGGAGCAACAAGAGCGCTGGAGCCGTTGCTGGCACCGCTGCGGCTGGCGGCGTCATTGGCGGTCTAGCCAGCCGTAATGAGAGCGGTAATGTCTCTGGCTATACTCCGATCAAAAACAATGTCCAGATGACCGACACTATACATGCGGCCAGTCCATATAAATCAGGTTTCGTAGCTGAAAAGCCTGGGTGGAACTCTACCGGCAAGTCGAGGAGTAGGGGCAAGAAGTGGAGGCTAGCGGCCATCCTGACGCTTGGACTTCTTGTTGCTGCAGCCATTGTCCTTGGAATAGTATTCGGTGTTGTGCTCAAGCGCGGCGGCGAAGACAAGAAACAGGGGGATTCCGCTGCTGATGACATGCAAAATAATGGGGATCTCGACATCAACTCCTCCGAGATCCAGGCGCTCATGAATAACCCCGGCCTACACAAAGTCTTTCCGGGTATAGATTATACGCCACTCAGTTCCCAGTACCCGGATTGCATCCACAATCCTCCTTCGCAAAACAACATCACTCGTGATGTCGCGGTTCTGTCACAGATGACCAACACAATTCGGCTTTACGGCACCGATTGTAACCAAACCGAGATGGTCATCCACGCGCTGAAGCAGCTGAAGCTCGACAACACGATCAAGATTTGGCTGGGCGTCTGGCAGGATGGCAACACGACGACTAATGATCGTCAGCTCTCCCAGATGTGGACAATCCTCGACACTTACGGCGAGAAATGGTTCAAGGGTCTTATTGTAGCTAACGAAATTTTGTTCCGCAAGGAAATGACTCTCGCCAGTCTGAGTACACTACTCTCCGACGTCCGTACGAACCTTACTTCTAGGGGCATGAAGCTACCAGTGGCAACCAGCGATCTTGGCGACAACTGGGATGAATCACTGGCCAAAGTGAGCGATTACATCATGGCGAACATTCACCCTTTTTTCGGCGGCGTCAACGCCAAGGATGCAGCAGCATGGACCACGACTTTCTGGAAAGACCATGCTGGCACCTTTATGAAATCAGACAAGTCTAAAAACATCATTAGCGAGACTGGTTGGCCGTCACAGGGCGGATCGGACTGCTACCCGGATACCAAAAGTACCAACTGCCCTGGTCGTGCGGTGGCTGGCATTACCGAGTTGAACCAGTTCATGAGCGATTGGGTATGCCAGGCACTCGCCAACGGAACTGAGTATTTCTGGTTCGAGGCCTTTGACGAGCCATGGAAGATCCGGTTCAACACCAAGGACCAGCAATGGGAGGATCACTGGGGTCTCATGGACGTGGACAGGAATCTCAAGAAGGGAATCAAGATTCCGGACTGTGGTGGCAAGACGGTTGCCTGAGCAACAAGACGAGAATTTCTGGCGCCAATGCTGCGCATTGCGACCGTGGCCTTGTCTCTGACGTGGTATGGGACATCAACAAGTTAATATTGGTTTGACCATCATGGTACAACGGGTGTGCTGCTGCTTCGAGGACCGTAAAGCTAGAAAGGCTTTGGCATGTATATGATGGAATGGTGACGAAGGGTAGGATCGATAGATCTTGCGATGCGGACATGGAAAAGGATTCACGAATTTCTGTTTCACAAGCGTTAATATGGCGTTCGTACAGCAATACGAAGGATATTGTGTTCATTATATGGCCTGATATCTCTTGGCTTGGTCGATGGAGGTCCTTCGGGGAGCCTCTGTTTTGTTTTCTCGTTTCTTTTTCCATACTCGATCGCGATATATTTCATGGATATGGGTGACAAGATATTGCTGCTAGGGCTTGCTTTGCTGGACTTGAATGGTTAGGACTGCCTTGGATCGCGAGGCCTTGCATTACCATTAGCCCTCTATGCCAGCTGCTCTATCATTCTTCGACATAGATCATACAGCTCTTTGCTCTTCAATTCTTCTTGCCGCCTGGGTGGGCAATCTCTCATGAATATGTTGGCGTATTAGTCACCACCAGCGCATGAGACGTTGAGTTTCACATATAACATACACAAATCCACCTACACTTTAACGTTGGACAACCAGTCGGTCGGTAGGCTTCTCCAGATCGGTCCGTCCGAGTAAAAGCGCCCCCCCCCCCCCCCCCCCCCCACCACCACCATCTTCTTCCTCCCGCCTACCACTTAGGCAAAGGGAGTATTGTTGAGAAAATATGACATGTCAAGTGTTTGAGGAAACATGGCACAAAACAGTTGAGGCCTCCGACGGCCAGTCCTTCCAGTTCACCGTAACGGGTTATCAGCCTCCGAAGAGATTGGAAGTCGGGAAGAAACATTGAAGTATCCCAATTCCCGGTTGTCATTCCACGTGTCACCAAAGATTTGCGGCGGCAAGATAAAGAGTACCTAGTGCTTGTTTGTGGTAATTGGTGGGTAGCAAGGTATGTAGCCGTGACCGTCAGTGATCTTGACAGCTACCTACCTACTGTCATCATGGCCGTGAGAGATCGTGATCATGACCGTAATCCGTCAATGTAACCGTAATCGTGATATCACATTTCAGGGTTTGAACAGAAGCCATTGACATTGTCAGACAGAGACCCACTCGACGGACCGATCTTACTGCATCAGCCCGAAGGTAGCTGAAATAGAGAGAGAGAGAGAGAGAGAGAGAGAGAGAGAGAGAGAGAGAGAGAGAGAATCTGGAGCAATAGTCGCGATGATAGTTGTAGTTGAAGTAGTGGTCAAACCTAGTAGTAGATGTCTAGATAGATGAACGTAGGTGATCTGTCAGGTAACACAGCCATAAGAAAGCCCAAATACTCATATGGGCGACGACACTAACGTCCTGTGAAGAGCTGTCAATCAGATCTGGGATATTTTAACAGTTCCATTGTCCTGTACCTACAACTCTGCCGGACTATGTTTTCTTAGTAAAATGTGAATATGGGAGATGACATAGAAGTTGTGATCGTATGTCTTGGCGGCTTCACTTATGGGCCATTGTACTTTCAATCAAGATCTGAATTGGATGTAATGTGAAACCAATGGTTCTTTATCATAGGAGGCGAGTACACTGCTAATAGACCGTTATCGTCGTGTATAGGTTCATATATATGAATATATATATATACATATTACATGCTACTCTGTAATATGCCTACCCCATCAATTCCACCTTGGCAATGAACGGTAATGGGTTTGAAAATAATGATTCAACCTGATATGCAACTGGGTAATTTGCCAATTAATTCCGTGGCGTTTTGAAGAGTCACCCAGGATGTTGGATGTTGAGTGTCCCTGTTGGTGTTGGGTTTGGGGAGTGAACTATGAATGTGAACCAGAGTCAACAGGCGAGCTGGGAAATTGTTCACTTTCATGACTGCTTTCCTCTCTTCTATAATCGACTCTATTAGATCGATTCTTTACGCCTTCTTCCCGGCTTGTCACATGGCTCGCTGGCTAGCTAGGCCTCGTTTTGTCAATCAATTTCTCTCACATTCTGGATGCTCTTTTCAGCTTCATCTCTCCTGTGTTCTTTGTTAGCTCTATTACTCTTTCATCGATCCGTGGTCTTCGTCTTCGTTCGGCCCCCTTTTGCTTTGTATGCAAGAGTTTCTTCTCGGTCAGGCAATGGTGTCTCTGTATCTGACAACGCAATAGACACTGCGGCGTTGTGCGCCTCAATCAAGGCATGGATGGTAAATAGCTTGACAAACCTTCTGCCAAGGATATGAGGTATGATGCAGAAAAGACACCATAGGGCGACAATATCTGAAACGCTTACTCTTTTCAACGTACATCACTTTCTCGTCTCATGACTTCTTACGGGAATAGTTCAGGCTCATAAGACAGAAACGGTCGAAGTCGGTCCAGCGTCCGAATTTGAGTTTCTTGCCTGGAAGTTGGCATCAACTGGATGTTGACCGTAAGCCAAGAAGATCAAATCAGACTTTTCTCTTTCTTGTCTGTTTCAGAAAGAGCTCCAACTCCTGTCGGGTCACGGAAGTGATGGCAAATTGTTTTATAAGCGCAAGTATGTGAATGGACAAGATACTGCCCGTCAGCAAGAGACAGGACCTCGAAAAATTCGGCAGATATTATCCGATCTAACCGGTCCTTTTCTCATCATTTTGCAAAACATCTCAAGCCACTGGCTCGGTGTTGGTTTCATTTGTCTCTCCTCGTTCTAAAATCTGACGTAGTCATCACGGATTCAAGCCAACACTTCAATGTCAAACCATGAGATGACGAAAGAGTAGCAACACCTTGTTGGCCCAAGCCATGTTCTCTCACTCCGCCCAACGAATTCTTAATTTTTTTTTCACCACCGACGCTCTAGCCGCCTACGTCTCATACAAGCGGACGAGCTGGGTCATGCCTGCCTGCAATGCTGCGGTGCTGCAGCGTGTCAACCCTTTGCAGGAACTCGCAGGATACATTGCGCGTACGCATCTCGAATATAGGTGCCCAAGCAGAATGGATAGAAGTCTCCTGTGGAACGTCAATATGCCTCCTCAGCCCAAAGGTAGAATACTCACATGTTGTGTAACTTGAGCACATGTAAGAACGGCTTATGGTCTGTTACACAATACCAGACTGACATGCTGTTTGGGTACTAAGTAAGCGGGTGGGTAGGTCCTCTATTTGACCATTCCGACATTCTCTCATAATAGGAAAGGAGAAAAGGCGTGTAGTTTCTCCGAGACCCAAACGGAAACAGAATTCTCTATGTCTGCTTGCGGTCTGGACCCGGAGTTTACAAAGTGTAACTCAACCGTATCTCGACGAAGCCCGAATCCGTCGTTGCATCTTTGGTTAGGTCGATGTACATGAAATAGAGAGCACACTTCAAACCGATAACAAAGCGAGTGTGTCGAGTGATGGTTCTTTTGAGGGTTTCTGTGAGAATACTGGCTTGTCTACTTACGAGTACCGGTTGGGCCTGATTTGATATGCTCTGACTTGATATTCTGCGTCAGTGGCCTGGTATATTATGCTGCTTCGAATGGCCTTGAATCGACCAATCCAGGTAGCATATGAAGACGTGGGACAAGTAGATCAGCTGAGATCATGTCTGACGAGATCTTGTGTGTCGCAAATTGATTGCTTGATTCAGTACCCTGATGATCAGCTTCGGTACTAGTACAGTACCTTTGTAGATCTGTATGTATGTCATCCGGCAGTAGTTGGTTGTGACGACCGGCGACACCTGCGTGGCGTAAGATATTTTTGCCAATTGGGTCATGGTTTTCCCAACACGTCCTCTCTATTAGTCAGGAGTCAGGTCCGAGAGGGTGGTAATCCCCATGCAAGCACACGCATTGACGGGCCACAAAAGATCAAACCAACAACATAAACACAAGTTCAAGAAATGAGAGGTGTCATGGCTGGCAAGGCTGAGGCCAGGAGGAATTTTTGTAAGTATTGGACGCTGACGACATATGGATGCCTGTCAAATGTCGACGAGCGGTGGAATGACAGGTAAGGTTGTTTCGAGGTAATCATACCTACTGGGACTGAGGGTTATACCTGCGGTGAGTAATCCCCCGGGACCCCCGCGCGTAGTCCGTGGAGGAATGGTGAAAAAAGAAATTGCCGAAGGGCCAGAATCCCGTCAAGGTGAACTTGGCATCATAAGGCATGATGCGATCGAAGAGATATTGAAGCCACAACCGCCGGCAATGCTCTGGCCTCAGTGTGGAATGATCACCAGGCGTGATAAGATCAGGGATGTGATTGGAGACCGACTGGGGAATCGAGTGATGTAGCAGCTATGCGGGCGGGGGTAGTGGGTGGCATGCATGGTGGTACTGATTTGACCTTCCCCTGGGAACGCTTTATTTGCTAATAAGCCCAGTATTGCGACCTAGCATCTTGCCCGGGTGTGCCAATCTGGCACCTACCGAGCCAACAACGAATCTTGATGGAGTCTAGGGTAGGAGCGGCGTTGGACCCCCCAGTGATATGGATAATGGCTGGCCGTATGGGTCAGGGTTGATATGCATTCGTTGTTGCAGTTTGTTGTCCTTTTGTGAAGGTGTCAACTGAGCAGGCGCTGGCAAGGGCTCTCGATATTGGTGTAGGATGGTCTCGTAGACTAAGGCGCTGGCAGATATAACAACGGCTGGGTGGAGACTCCAGACGTCACCTGAATATCCCGCCGATGTCATTTAGATTCCATATCCCTTCATCCCAGAACTCCCAGGGTTTCCTCATAGCTCTCTCCCAGTTCGGACATACTATTGACTTCGTCAACAAATTTCAGCATATAAGTTGATGTGACTCTGTAGCCGGCTTTTTGGGGGGTCAGATCCAAACGCTGGTGAGTGTGCACAGTCCGTAGGGTGTCTAAGGTCCGTATCCTTTACACAATTTGGGACCCTTTGCTAACGGTTGAGAAGGACCGCGCCCGATTCATCGGAGGACACCTGTCGTGGTTTCCTTTTTGGTCCAAAGCCATTCCAGTTGAGGGTTGAGAGGTAACAGAGCCTCCTGATTTGGCACTATAACTTTATTTGCCAAGGTCACGGCTAACGCATCCGAGTCTAGAATCGGGGCATCTTCCAATTCAACATAAACGTGAGACCCAGCTGTTCAGCCAAGAAGCGCTGTGCATCCAGCCCGTGACACCTCCCTAAGGGACGACACAACATCGGACTACTTGAACTTCCACTAAGATTGGACTGCTAGGTCCGCGAGGAAGATAAATTGGATGGTGCCCTCGCCGTGTTCAGCAAACGAATCGACCACCATCAGCAAAGAGCCTTGACTAAGGAGCTCGACCTCCCTCCTCCCCGTCCTGGGATCTTCAATACCTCCTTGCGTTCTTTCGGTCAACTTGCAGAGGCCACTTCCCCCACCGCCAACATGGCTCCGTACATACAGGAGCCGGACATGCTGTCCAGCTCTGGGTACTGGGTTGTAGATAGGAGGATTATGATTGCAATACCCGATTCCAGCGACCACGTGAATCCACAAAGGCTTGCTATTGAATCACCGAAGCATGTCATCAAACACTCGCTGATGGAGGCAAATCCACCGCTTGATACAGTCCATGACCTATCATTTGGGGTGGAACTAAAGTTCTTGCTCCCTCTCCTTGTCCAGGGTGAAGAAGATCCGCAACCCGAAGACCACAGAGAGGTCAGCATGACACAGCTGAAAGACAGCGAAGCCACTCGGCGGGAACAGATTTATGAATCCATCGCCAAATCCATAAGCCAAGCGGGGGAGAAGTCGACAACCATCTCTCGGATCACAAAAGATGCAAGCCACGAGCGGGCATTCTGGAAGTCGCACTGGATCGTGAAGAAAGCCAACTCGGCCGAACCCACACCAGAGCAAGCCAATCTAGAGGGCTATGTGTGGCTGTCTGTCGAAGTAAGCTCGCCATCACTGCCAGCTAAAGATGCCGAGACCAAGCCTCGGATCGAGGCAGTATTGCGCTCGCTCTTTTCGGGCCACCGTCTGGTCGCAAACTACACTTGCGAAGTGCACGTCCACATCGGACGCACAGACGGACAGTCCTTCAGTCTGGCCACTTTGAAAAGACTAGGGACGCTGCTGTGGATGGGCGAAGAGCAGATGCGAAGTATCAGAAATCCAAGGTCGCCCAACTATCACAATGTGTATACGTGGGGATTCGAGACACGAAAATACAGTCGCCTGGCTTCGAGGGCTCAAGAACTCGTACTCCGAGAGCATGGGTCGGCGACTTGCCAAGACGGGGTGCTGGTCGAAGATTGGCAGGTGGCCGAAGTGCTCAAGACCCATCCGGAAATGCAGACCAAGGACCGAAAGGCCATCGAGGAGCTGTGGAAAGCAGGATCGCATATGGAGCTGGGACGGTTGTTGTCGGGAGAAAAGAAGCCCTATCGACGACTCGGTTTCAACTTTAGCGCCTTCGGTCTGGAGGACGAACGGGCGCGGAATAATCCTCGGACCATGGAGTTCCGCATGATGGAAGGAACAACCAACATCAATTATATACTGGGCTGGCTGTCCATCTGCAATGCCTTGGCTGAGGTGGCGGTCTTGAGGTCGGACGGTCGGTACCTCATGGTGTTGGATCGGTTGATAGGACATCGACACGCCCGGTCATGGTCAGTTGGAGCTCAGCGAGAGACCGATTCGGAGACGCAGGGGCAGAGATGCGGTCGGGAGTTTCGAGAGATCATGGATGACTTGGGTGTTCCACGAGACCTCTATCGAGATCTAGAAGCGAAGGTGACACTAGAAAACGAAGTCTGATTAGCGCGGAGTCGGAGTTCGTACAGACAAAAGCGAATGAGTGGAAGCATAAGTACCTCTACTTTGTTAGCATCCATGGGCAGGGCTCGAACGGAAAGGAATCGGTTGCATTGGACGCGTAGAGGTAGACGGGAGAGGCCATTGAATGAGGGCGGAGGACCGCGAAAGAAGGAGAACAGGAGCCGAGGGTGAGGAAGGTTTCCATCTGAAGAGCACTGCAATCTTTCAGTTATGTCAAAGAAGCAAAAGGAAGTCGTACGGTGGAAGGAAGCAGATCGTGCCAGATAGACTGCAGTGGTCGAAAGAGGAAGGAGGTCTTGGGGGGGTGGGGGGTTAAAGCGTACAATATAAGACTGGTATGTTTGTTAGTTTGGTTCTTCGGCCATAGGTTGAACAGGGGAGATATAGAGCTCTTATTGGCTTCCTTAGAGTTTTCGTTTGGAGCGACCAACAATGACCAGGATGTAATACGCCACAAAAGCCTCTGTTTATACCTCCATCCGTCTCCTTAAAGGCCTTCAAGCTTGAAAAATACAAAAGAAAGAGTCCCCTTTCAGTGCCTATCTGTTTGAAAATCGAATACTTCCTCACTTTCCGGGGCTCTCAAGTGGAGATGGGCGTTTTTTTGTACCAAACTAACAAACATACCAGGGTTAGATTGTACTATAGAGTTACGAGTTTTCTTTTCATACTAGTAGCATCGACCAGGCAGGCACTCATCGGAGCGGGAGCATACGGTACGGAAATACAGTGCATTCGTCCTTTCGAATTTTTTTTACCTTGCCGCCGAGAAGTATGGTATACAAGGAAAGCAGCCGGTTCGTTGTGTTCGCGACTTGCCGTTGTTGTTGACACCGTCGGAATGCAGTACTTCAAGCAATGGTGCGTGCACTCTGAGAGTACGGTCGCCAATTGCGGGGGAACAAATGGATATGTAGAGGTAATATCCAATCAGCGCGGCGGACGGGGAAGTGGGTCATGCCTTAACGCACGTTCCTCTGTCCCTCAAGGTCCTCAACTGACCGTCAAATCACATTCTAGTTGTTACACTAGTAGTGTACAGTGAAGAGAAGCAACGAAGCAGTTCGTTCTCCAGCGTATTGACACCGTGCTGGCAGCCATCATGACATCATTCCTCTGTTTACCCCCATTGACAGTTCAATGAAAGGACCTTCAATGTCTCTTAAAAAATCACTGGCTCCCACCTGCAGTCGTATCTCGTCGCGTGATCTAGCTTCCTTCCCTCAACCTTCTTCGATTTACTGAAAACTTTCTGCTGGTCAACCCACCCCTGTCAACATGGCGCCCAGTACAAGAGAGGCTAAGGCGAAGGAGAAGGCTCCTGATGCGGCACCTCCTGCCTCAGAGGCTGAGCCCGGCTCCAAACACAAGGCCGACCCTGATTCGGAAGACGCTAGCGAATCGCCCAAGGCCAAGCGGAACAAAACGGAGATCGCGGATGGCCATTCGAAGAAGAAAGAAACTGGGGAGACCAAGAGTGCTGCCGGTGTCGAAGCCGAGAAGACCGAGTGTCACGGAGAGGAGAAGGATGACCGAGACAAAAAGAGTGCTGTTGAGCCACACGGTCGAGACGCTCCCGAAGCTGTGCCGTCCAGTATTCTCGAGAAGGGTATCATCTACTTTTTCTTCCGTGGCCGTGTCGGCATTGATGAGCCTTCTGCCGTAAATGAGATTGCGAGGAGCTACATCATCCTCCGCCCTATCGAGAGGGATGCCAAGCTTGGAAGCGGTCCTATTGGTGATGCTGGCAACAGCCGCTTGTGCGCCATCCCGAAGAAGGTGCTCCCCCAGTCTGGCAAGGACAGGTGGATCGCGTTCGTTGAGAAGACTAGCGCCTCGTTTCAGCAGCTTAAGGATGAATTTTTGGCGTCCAATGACTATGAGACCAAGACAGCGGGTACCAGACACTCCCCCGCCGCAACGCCTGTGGCCGAGGGCGTGTATGCCATCACCAGCACTGGATCCAATAGCCACCTCGCGTACATTCTCACTGTGCCCGAGGAGCTCGGGGAGGTCCAGAAGGAGCTTGGGTTGAAACAGAAAGGCAGCTTCATAATCAGTACCAGAAATCCACAGTATCCTGCCCCAGCCAACGCGCGTTTACCAAAGGGTCCAGAGTATCCTGAGGAGTGAGTTCACCATGCCATATCACGAACCCAAGGCTACCAGCAAAAACCTAATCACCATTTCTGTACAGGGTCCTCAAAGAGTTCCGGTCTCGTCGATGGATGCCCACACAGCCCAAGCACCTCGACGTAGTCAATACTCAGTTCCTTCTCATTGGCGAATCGTCCGGCGTCGAAAAGGCTCTGGAGCCGCAAAAGGCCGATGAGAAAGAAAACAAGGAAGAACCAGCCGAGGAGTTGGAGAAGCTTGAGGAGGAGGATTTACAGAGGCTTAAGGGTCTAAGCGATGATGACTCTGGTCGGGTCTTTGCGGACTTGGAGGTCAACGCCAATGACTATCCCAAACTACAGACCACGTTCTGAGATTCCAAGTGGAACAGCTTGTCGACGAGCTTTTGAGGCCTTCCACCCCGCTTGTGTCGGCATACCGACGCCACATCTGTCGATGGGCTTTACCAACCTACACTACCCAGTAAGGAGATCAGCCACTTGAACTAATGCCTGCCCCTATCCGTTTCCGCGCCAACCGAGGTGTGTATCTGCCAACACCAACAAAAAAGCCCCTGGCTCGATCCCCCTGTGGTCTGTAGTACAGCTTCCTATGGTAGACGGGCGCCGACCTTCATATGCCTCTCACAATACCTTGGATGTTCTTTCAGCCTCCGAGGGGGGGGGGGGGGGGGGGGGTCCTCGATATGAGTTCATGTAAAATGTTCATATGTGATTGAATTCAATCGCAGAGCTGGATGTACCCTGAACCAAAACATGGATGAAAGCAAGGTCTGCCTCAAAAGTCTGAAAGAAATACAAAAAGGGGAACCAGTCAAATCGCGCATCTCGTTTTTGACATTCATGGAAATCTCAACTTGTAAGCACGTTGAACAACAATCGATTTGTCAGCACACTTATGTTGCACTTGGTGTTGTGGTAGAACTTGGGTACATCTTGCAGATGCCGGCATGCATGATAACCACCGGTCAATCATCTACATAACACCTGGTGTGGACAACCCCAGCAGTCACCCAAGCCTCGACAAACAGAAGGCCCCAGAAGTAGATATAAATAAAAGGAAGAATCAAAGGAAAAGAAGCAAAACATACGGAGAGAAATTGAAGAACGAGTATTTATAAGTGATAAAAGCAAAAAGATAGAAATGAATGCCCAATAACAGGATTGAACTGTTGACCTTCGCATGGACTTGATATCAGAAGACTGATATTAGTACGACGCTCTAACCAGCTGAGCTAATCGGGCTCCGATTTAATGACTACTTGCTCCACTATTTCTATCTATATTCTGTTTCAATTCAACTTGCGAGTACATGATCTCTATAGCTGATTTCCACGATGATACGTTCTGAGCCGTGGCCAGTAATCACTTGTCTATAATCAGTTGACCTCCGGTAAATCGCTTGTAAGATTATCGCTGACAAATATGTCTGTCCCGGATTCAAAGGATCGATCACACATGATCATGATTCCGCTTAAGCCACCTCGGACCTCATAATCCTTCAATCTGACTTGTCTGTTTGGACTCATTGTAAAGGTTAACTTGTGTGCTTACCAGTATAGTAGCGTTTCCGATTCATGCACTTGCTCGATTTCAAATCGTGCTTACAAAGTCAACCCATGTGGCTGCCTTGAAGGTCCATGTGCCATATCACAACATCAGTCGGTAGATACCATCATAGGGCAACATCTGTATCTGGATGGGATTGACTTGGGTAGAAATTTCCGATAACAAAGCTAATAAATAGTACCGTGAAGCATGACTCCAGGACGTTACTGCAGACATCCGTTTCCCTCCCAAAACTCCCAGACTACCATCAATCTTCTCAGGGTCACTCCCACGAAAATGCTTGCCAAACTACCCCCAAACCTCTCTCTCCTAGGGATTCTCCTCCCCATCTTCATAAGCCCAACACGTGGCCACAGTTCCGCCGCTTATGAGCTCTCTCACAGCTCTCACAACCCACTTTGTGCCCCTCTATCCTTCACCCTCACGGCGACCGCCTCGCATATTTCCCTCGCCTCCCCTCCCGACCCTTCCAACGAGACCGAAATCCTCGACATCATCAACCAATCCTGGGATGGCACTGTCGTGGCAAACGGAAACCATACCGTCAACGGCACCTTCACCCTCAAGGCCATCTATTGCAGACCTTCCCACAAAACCAAAAATGAAGGCGTCCTCCAAATCCTCCTCCACGGCGCCACCTACAACAAAACCATGTGGTCCGGCTACGGCTTTGGTTATCCCTACGACTGGCAGTCCTACGCGACCAGCCCTTCGCAAGGCTACCACACCCTCGCCCTTGACCGTTTGTCTCACGGAGAGAACGACCCGCGCGGTCTGGATCCGTTGAATGATGTGCAAATGCCGTTACAGACGGAGCTTCTGCACCAGCTTATCTCTGTGATCAAGACTCAGCCCAACACCAAGACTACCTCCCCCAAGACCAACCCACTGGGAAGGACCTTTTCCAAAATTGCCTTGGTAGGGCACTCCCTAGGCTCCTACCTCTCTGTTGCCCTCGCCCGTTCCTACCCCCTTGACGCCTCCGCCTTGGTCTTGACAGGCTACAGCTTCCGTCAAAACACCTTGCACGTGCGTTCCGCTCCCTGGGCGTCCGCCCCTAGCGTCTTCCCTGATCGATTTCCGTCCAACAAGTATCTTGACAACCTAGAATATCTAACCATCGCCACTTTGGAAGGCCGGGAGAAGGGGTTCTATGACAACGCCACCGATGCTGCTGGTAGGTCATATGACCCTGAGTTAGCGAGGACGGATTATGAATACTCGGATGCGGTCACGCTAGGGGAGGTGGTAAGTCTGGGGGATTGGGGCGTGGGTGCGGAGGAATTTGAAGGTCCGGTGTTGGTTGCAACGGGACAGAGGGATTTCGTTATGTGCAACCCGCCGGAGGAGGATTGTGTGAAAAGGTTGTGGGAGACAGGGCAGACTTTTCCGAGGGCGAGGAGATATGAGGTTTGGTCGCCTCGCGAGACTGGCCATGATTTGACGCTGAGTTACTCAGCTGGGGAGACTTTGGAGAGGGTTCATGAGTTTTTGGGGAGGGAGGTTTAGGTAGATATGATCTCCCTGCCTGCAAGAAGAGGTACAACGAGAGAAGGTATGACAAGTGAAGAATGGGACAGATAGATGATACTGAAAGCGTTAGCGGGCGGAGTATGCATTCTTGTGAAGTATCGGTATTTGTCCGTATCAAGTCATACGTTCTTTGCCTCGCTCTTTTGCTCACCAAACTTTTCTCGCTCCACACACCGCTCGGCATGGTGCCGTTAGTCAACAACACCTTGCGGCAAGACAGCAATATAATCCAACGGTGCCAGCTCGTTTCCGTCAGCCACTCCCGTAATCTTCAACACATCCCCTTTCTGGATTTGGACGTCACGAATCGTAACCCTCGTAGCCGAGTGTCCATCAAGCTTTGTAGAGAAAGTATGGCCTAGTTTGTCTTCCAGATCTCCAACCCATTCCAGCAACAACTTCCCGTTGAGGAACGCCTTGTAGTGCGCCTTACCCCCGATCAAGTCAAAGTAGTTGATCGCGACATCATAGTTGCCCGAGTCAAAGTTGAGTTTCGTAGTCGCCTCTCCCGATGTGTGGTCGGAAACGAGAACCACAGCAGTTAGATTCGAAGCTGTCTCAAGTGGGTTGACCCCGGTAAGCTTGTAGTTCTTCAGTTCCATGGTCTCAACCTCGATCCTGTACTCATGTCTCCCCACGCGGCCGGTGCCATCTGGGATGCCGGAGAGATTATAGTAGAATTGACAGATGGAATCGCGCCAGACTATGGAGTGACCGGCCTGGTAGCGAAGGCGGAAGAGAACGTCATTGAAGCGCTCGGTATCAACCTTGTTCCGAAGTGATTCCCATGCGATGGGGAATGTCTGTGCTGTTTCGGCACCGGCGTAGTGAGCATCGTAAAAATGCTGTATCACTGACTTGCTGGTCTTGAGAACGTGCGTGTAGTTTACGTGATGGAACCAGAGGAGGAGGTCGTCCGGAGTGGTCTCGATGCTCTCGAACTTCTCGGCTACTTTGGCGGGATACTGGCCGGAGAAGCCGGTGCCCGTGGAAACCGTTCTGTCCATGCCGATCCCGTCATGGTCTGCACGCGTCCACTGTCCCCAGCCGTTGTTGTCCTGGGACGCAGGGTTCGGACCGTAATGGGTGTACAAGATATCGGTCAGTGTCTGGATACCAAGGTTGCCAGTGTAATTTTCGTAAGCTGGCCATGACGCCATGGATATCTCCGTCACTACTCCAAGTACAAGAGGGTCTGAGCCAAATGTGAGTCGCGTCCAGTCTTCGAGTAGAGCTTGCGGGTCTTGAGAGGGATTCCAAGCCAGACGGCCGTAGGCATACAAGTTCGACATAGCCAAATGGCTCCCTAGCCATGTGGTGTTAGTTCCAACATTGACGACACCAGCGTAGCCACCACGCTTGTTGCTGAACCGACGGCCGGCAACGACATCACGGACAAGTGACGGTTGATCGCCAGCCCGAAGATCGAAATCCAGGATCGTCTTCCACAATGGTG
Source organism: Neurospora hispaniola (assembly GCF_033458365.1). Taxonomy (NCBI): domain Eukaryota; kingdom Fungi; phylum Ascomycota; class Sordariomycetes; order Sordariales; family Sordariaceae; genus Neurospora; species Neurospora hispaniola. Next base: position 2,092,398 of record NW_026944407.1, on the reverse strand, counting down.
CAACATATACCAGGTGGCTCTGCTGACCCAGATATTCTTGAGTGATTTGAAGTTCTATCGCGGTGTTTGTCTGAGGTATATTGGCGAACAAAGGCGACGCTGGCTCTCGAACTTGAAAGTCAATGGGTCCGTACTTGATCTGCACAACAACGTTGTCCAAAAACTGGCCGTCAAGACCCTTGAAGAACTCAACTGCATGATTGGCGCGGTCCGCTTTGAGGTCCGCTGGGTTGATGTGATTGTCATAAACAAAGGCTCGAAACATAACAATGCCGCCGTGTGGCTGCACGGCTTTAGCGAACAAATTTGCACCGTCTGCAAGCGTGCGATTGTAGGTCAATGGTCCCGCTTGCCCTTCCGAGTTGGCCTTGACCAGGTAGCCTGCCATGTCTGGAATGCGCTTGTAGAGGCGGTTCGTCTTGTCGGTCCACCAGGAAATCACAGATTGATCGAGGGGATCGAACGTTGACAGTCCTCCCAGAGTCTGGGGCGATGCAAAGTTTAGCGATATGCCAATCTGTACACCGTATGGGCGCATTGCATCTGCTATACGGCCCAGTCCATCAATGTTAGCATCGGTGAGCAAGTTCGCATTGGCGTTGACGTTGTTAACAACGATGCCATTGATGCCGATGGAAGCGAGTAGCCGAGCATATTGGGAAACCCTGTTGAGGTCCTTGGGAATGGTGTTGTTGCGGAAGAAGATGGAAGCGCCCGCATAACCGCGCTCAATGCTGCCGTCCATGTTGTCCCACTGATTCACCCATCGAATGGGGGCGTCTGGGTTTGCAATCAGGTCGGCATCAGAGAATCTTCCTTGGGCGATTCTCGAGAGATAGTCGAAGGCTCCGTACAAGGCACCTCGCTCCGTCTGACCCAGAATCACCACATTTCCTGGTCTCACGCGAAGGAGATAGCCATCATCAGCCAGAGTTGTAGCAGGTTTCACGCCGTGAGATTGTCCGGTTGTAGCGACCAAGATGGTTGACCCTAACCATTTGTCGGGTTCGTGATAAAGGGGAAGAGTCTGGTTGAGGATGCTTTTGATGCCTGCTTGTAGCTCCTGGCCTGCGGTATAAACGGGGCTGGTCTTGTTGGTGCTCAAAGCCATGATTGCACCCGGTAATCGCAGGTTCGGGGGGCGCTGATCGTTGGGAAGGGGCGCATATCGTAGCCAGCCGTTGATACCGTTCTCGATCGCCGATGCCGCGGCCGGGAAGGCCAGAAGGCCCCAGGAAACCCGCATCTTGCTGAGTTAATTTGCTGCTTCGGTCTCTGCTCGGCTCTAACTCCGGTACCAATGCTGATCTGGTCTGGACCAACGTCTTGAGTGTTTCGCAGAGATCATCCGTATTGATATATGCGGCAATATCATCGTGAACGGTCTTTGTCCATCTCGACCCTCGTCATGTGGCGATGTTACATCGAAGGACCCCGCTGCTCTGGAGCTGCTTTTCCGAGAGCTTCAAGAGGGGAGTATATGAAAGTTCGAGTCCAAGTCGTTCGCTGATCAGCCTGAATAGGAGGCTCCTGTGACTTCGGTCATCGATTCTTGGTATAGCATTAGGCGGCGTTGAGCTTTTATTGGTGGCATTTTACCCTGATTAGTCCGGACTACGTCAAAGGTAGCAGCGAGCCCCGATATCCGGGATGTGATCGTGCCTCTGGAAGTCTGCAGATCTCTTTGAGGGCTGACGGGAGTTTATATCTATTTCGGGCATATCTGATGTTTGAGCCGAAAAGTTAGTCACAAGATGTCTATACCTTATCAATAGCGGGAAGGGACAGCCTCAAGAGCACTCAGCTCGATGGACGACGCCTTGAAGAATAGTATTGTCTGATGGGATGAAGGATCTCGAACAACTATTGGGGGCCGTTGCGAGGACGACCTGGGGAGCATTTCTGCGTATTTCCGACTATGTTTCGAATCAAGTTCCAGTCCAGGTCCAGACGGCGAATTGCGGGCAAGATTGGAAGTCGGCCAAAGTCGGAAGCAGCGCTTTGCGAGGAGCGAGGGAGGTGCCGGTTTAAGAAACCGATATATCGCGAAATGCTTGGTTCCAGGCGCGGCCCGAAGAAACGAATATTTCCAGTCATGCGTTCCGACTGTATAACCCTTTTGAGCCTGTTTGGTTTTTCTGTAGGCAGTAGTTTCTATGAGAGAAAAAAACACAACATGCGGTGTTGTTTGTTGATGGGCCGGGAACCTCGAACATGGCGTGACTTATCGAACCACCACTCGGGAAGGCGCATTGTGCTGCCCCGCGAGCGAAGCAGGTACCTTTGGCGCTCGCATCACCATGGCTTTTGGACCTTCAAAAACACCATTTGTCCTTCTGACTTCTCATGGGTGGCAGACCACAATCTCCTCTCCAATCATCTGGAGTTTGTTTACCCATTATTTTATCTGTGGTCACCTTGTTCATCTGCGTTACTCGTGGACAACAAGGTTCCCCGCTAACACTAACACCCGTCCCGCCCCCACCAATTCCACGATAAAGAGGTAACTATCGGCCGGTTTCACCAGCAGCTCAACACTAACTAACTAACTAACTAACTGACTGACTGACTGACTGCAGTCTCCAAATCAATACTTTGCAAGACGTCGGGTGTTGTTTTCTTTTCTTCCACTTCTTTGGGATATCAAGAAACACATCCATATCCTCCCCTTGGCTTGTAGAAAGAACCATCAGTCACAATGGCGTCTTCAGCCAGCTCGAGCTCTGCTAGAACCAGAGCCCCGATGCAGCACATCGACCGCAAGGAGCTCTACACCAGTCTCGAGGCGCGCATCCGCTATCTCCATTCCTTCCTTGATTTCGGCACCGGTAAGTTGTCCTCAGGAAAGATGGCTTCAAGTGCCAGCCACGGACGAGTGTTTCTCACATTTCTTTCCAAATACAGATGACGTCGAAGCTCTCTCCTCCGGCGCCAAGTACATCCAAGCCCTGATCCCCGCCGTAGTCAACATCGTCTACAAGAAGCTCCTCCAATACGACATCACGGCGCGCGCCTTCCAGACCCGCAGCACCGCCTTCGAGGGTTCCATGGACGAGGTCCCCGACGAGGAAAGCCCCCAGATTCTCCACCGCAAGCTGTTCCTGCGCGCATATCTTAAGAAGCTATGCTCGGACCCTACGCAGATGGAGTTCTGGGAGTATCTCGACAAGGTGGGCATGATGCACACTGGGCTCGGCCGCACGCACCCGCTGCACATTGAGTACATCCACATTGGCGTCACCCTGGGCGTCATCCAGGACATTCTCAACGAGGCCATCCTGTCGCACCCACGCCTGCCGATGCCGCGCAAGATTGCCTTTGTCAAGGCACTGGGCAAGGTCATTTGGATCCAGAACGACTTATTCACCAGATGGTATGTACATGATGGTGAAGAGTTCACGGACGGAATGGACTTTGGCGTCGTAGAGAAGGAAGGGTTCTTGCATGGCAAGAAGGTGCTGGATGAGACTGCCGAAGCCTCTTTTTCTTCGGCTGCTGCTGCTGCTGCTACTGGCAGCTCAGCATGTCCTTTTTCGTCCGTTGTCGAAAGCAAAGACTGGGCGGCGGCGGCGGCGGCATCTGCATCTGACAGTACGTGTCCGTTCTCTGGAGCCAGCAAGGCGATGGAGGGTCTCAGCATCAAGGATAAGAAGCCAGTGTCTGCGGCTAAGAACAACGATGACGCTAGGTCTGATACAACGGAGAAGGCGTCCCGTCAAGAGAAAACCATCTGACAGTGTTCTTTGAAGAGGGCAAGCGTTATTATACGACGAAGATCATGACTGGGGCTGCATTTCATTTTCCCTTTTAGTTTTCTTTCTCGGTATTGTAGTTTCTGGCACGACAAGCGGGTGTATTACTAGGTTTATCATTGTTGCGGTAACAGGGACTTGGCTTCTGGCGTGCATGGGAGATGATGAAGGGTTGGTGTTGGGTTCCACTTCACGTTCTACACAGGTCACGGTTCTCTTTTGTTGATCCATAGATGATAGAAGGCATGAGGAGTGCTTTTCTACCCGAAAACTTGCTATATCTCGCGATTGTGGGTGTAACGACCATGCGAGCGGCGTATGCTACCGGTAGGTCAACATGCTGTACGAAATAGCACCACTCAACCACGTTGGCGAAAGCAGTGCCTACATGCGAGGCAATCACGGCGCGGATTGAAAGGTAAGAAGCATTGGCGATCTTCCAACTGATATACATCAATGCCTACCTACCAACGTTACCAGATTCATAGTAGACGTACTTTATTGTCGTTACCTATTTCTAGACAAAGAGGTTATCAAAAAACAATACATACTTATTCAACTTGTAAGTTATCCGCCGGCCCGTTCAACTTACGAGTTATTCGCCGGCCCGCTGGATCCAGAAGCATTGGAAATCTGCTCTCTCGATCCAGATGTGGTTGTACGGTACCTGAAGTATGAGTAGGCCTTTTGTAAAGGCTATTTCCGAGATCTGATGGGAACGAGGCGATTCATCAGAGGTCAGAACATCCTGAACAGAGTTCTGGATAGCTTCGTGCCAACAACTGAATTATTCAGATGTGTATAAATATGGGTTCCGCAGCCTGGAATATGGAAGGTAGAAATCATTCGACTAGATTCCCCTCTTGGACAAGCTCCTTCATGTTGAAGATGACAGTCACTTGACTGCATTCGCTTTATCCACTCGCTACCATCGCCCAGTAGCTGCACAGTCAACATGACGTTTTCTGTTTTCGCAAGTGCAATACTCTTCTTGACCTGGGGTGCACTAGCAGCCCCAACCCAACCCCAGCTCTCTCGCCGGGGCATCGCCATACCACCAGGCTACTCCCACATTTTCTTCCAAGACGACTTCTCCCCCTCCTTCCTTGCGGGCTTCCACCCCTCGCCCTTCCAATGCGCCATCGCCACAGGAATTTCCTGGAAAGGCGAGAAGTTGAGGTATTTGGTGGATGGAAGGCCGATGGTGGTGTTGACTGGAGCGCAGATTGGGGATGAGAAGGCTTGGACAGCGGTTACGAGGATGCCGAATCATTTTGATTTTGAATGTGGCAGTGGGAGGGAATTTTGCGAATAATTTTGCGAAGAATTTAGAGGGGGAGCAGACGACGAATGACAAGATGGTGGACGGGATTGGGGCTGGGCAAGTGGTTGAGTAGGTGGCTGCTGATAGTATCTAGAGGTGATGGAGGTGGTGATGATCAGCATTGCTGAGTGTACAACCTACATGTCGTTATGTAGGTGATATCTGATATTGCTGATCGGATTTCATGTTTTGGGCATCCTCGACCTCCAATATCGTGCCGGTGATCGGGAATGCGTCGCTAGAAGTAAGATAGAGGCGGAAGGGAAACGCGCGTTGCTTTTGAGAAAAGCGCGAACCTTCAGGTTTCGATGTTGAGCGTGTTTCAGGATTCGGACGAGCAAAATGGGATGAACCAATCGGCACAGATATGATCTTAATTGACAGGCGATGCCCGTCAGTGACCTGGCACTGTCGGCGTTTGCTGTAACCCTTCGAAACAGAGTCCATGCCTCGTCTACCTCACCCCCGCAGCAGCATTCCCGGGGTTCGTATCGCTAACAGTTTCATGCCGAAATCCCATGTGTTACTGTTAGTGCTACCCCTGATGCCACATTCCTCTCAGGGGGGGTTATCCCAGGTCGCAATTCAGGTACCCGACCGTCAACCCCACAGTACGTCCTGCGGTTCACGTCGATGATCTTGGCACGACGCAACTTCCGCAGTTCCGATTTCGTCTTTCCCTCTGTGCCCACGGGAAGGAGGAGGGGGAGGCTCTGTTATAAGTAAAGACGGCCGCGGGCCAAAGTTAGCTACGTTCCCGCATACGATTCTGAGAGAAATCTTTCTCGTCCAGGTCTCTCTCCTGTGTTTCCAGATCCCCCTCCTTCTTTTTCGAACCCGGTGTTCGCTTTTTTTCTTGAAACCTAGTTTTGCTTGCAGTTTCCTAGTTTTGGCATAGCATTCTTACAACCACCCCCCTTTTTTGGTAGTTCATTGTTCGCAAGCAGAAAGAGACGGCAAGAGGTCCCCTCAGCCAAAAATAGGTGAAGCTGTGCTTCGGATCTTCTGCTGCTTTCACCTCAACCTCACTTTTTGCCTTCACCTTCACTTTCAACCGCTTTACCTTTTGTCGCTGGTTCGACATCTTTACCCCGACGGCTCTTTCTTTCGGCATTTCTCCAAACAGCTTAGCGTCATCTCCAGAGCCCAGGAAATAAAACAAGCAGAAATGAAGGCTTCCATTGTCCTTGTCTCCTTCCTCGGCCTGGTCTCCGGCATGGTACTCCCCGGTATCCGTCTCAGTCCCAGCGGTGCTAAGCTGCAGCCGCGGTCCCTCTTTAAGCGTGAGGCCAATTTGGACTACCGCTACGCCCCAGAGGTAGGTTGTCTTGTAATGACCCCAAAGAGATAAATAACGAGCTAGAGCTGACCCAAGCCTTTCGTAAACCAGCCATGCCGTGCCATTCTCACCACATGCCGAGTCACGTCAGACTGCTGCTCAGGCATGAAGTGCGTGAGCGCTGATGGCGAGTCGGTTTGCACTCCCAGCGATTAAGTCAGTCGAAACGAATCTCGTTTGGTGATCGGATCGGACTGGATGGAGCCACTGGTGGCTACTGAGGAGTCGAGGTTTTCCTGCCTGCTTAGCCTGGCCTGGAGCACCTCCTGTGTCTCGGCCGGGTCTGGGACTGGGTCTGGGACCCATGTTGTCACATTCTCTTTCTTTGTTCATATTCCGACACTGTTAGTGTCTTTTGGAAACATACAAATGCCTTCAGGCTAAGGGGATTGTGGTAGTAGGTTGGGTTAGTATCTCGAAACAGCATGGCCATGGGATGCTTGGTCGACGAAAAAGGGCAACTATGCGCTGGGCTCAATTACTTCATTATGTGGTATTTGAGACTTTCAAGTCGACAATGGTATCCAAATTCAAATACATAAAGTCGAACGCCGGTCTTATCATACCGCCCCAACCAGCAGAAAGCTGAAGGAGGCGCTCACCGTGTTGGTGCTGGTGTTGTCGGCGCGCGCGAGAACATCTCGGAAGAGGTTGAGCGTTGGTGCCTGTGTAACGGGGACGTGTTGAGGATTGACGCTGAGGCCTCGAACTACTTGAGTAAGAGGGTTCATTGCTGGAAATTGATGAAATAGATGTTGATCACAAATAGAGGAAAGCTGAATATTGTTCGGATCAGTAGGATGGCCCATGAGCAACCCGAGCAACCAACCTCCCAAGTCCACGAAATTTAGCTGCAGCGATAATGCGACAGAGGCCAGGGGAGGGGAGACTGATTGTCGGGACCAGGCAGCTCCAAATGAATTGAAGTGGTGGATGATTGTTGGTCCATGTCCACGTTCGTTCAAGGCTTCGCTTGGGTGGCGGCTTGTTGACTTGTTATTCAGACTCTCGAGGAAGATTGGGTGTGAGGAGAGGATGGTAGTAAGGAGTCGGACGAAGTGTTGACACTCGTCTAGAAATCGAAGAGAAACGCAGATCCACATTCACACTTTCGCTGGCCAATCAAACTCTGTGGTTGATGGGCACTTGAAGAACACACCATCTCATTGGTTGATCGCGGAATGAGCGTTCAGGGGTCGGACTTGCAGCTCCGTCTTTCGCACCTCACTCAACACCAATGCTCAAAGTCTCTTGGCACTCGAATACATCTCTTACCAGGTATTCATCGTCACCATCGTCACACGAAGAAAGACAGCTATCACGAACTCCCCTACGAAATAAAGAGCGAACATCTCGATTCGTTCAACGAAACCTTTCTACACTCGTCCTTTTACTCGCGGGAAAATGAGTCTGCGAAACGATTCATGCTGCGACATCGGAAGTGTCGTTATCCAAAACGGAGAAGTGGAAATATGGCAAAGTCCTCTTCACCAAAATGATCACTCGTTAAACTGAAGCCATTTCAAGTGGCTTCGGGTAGCATAATCTGACTAGACGAACCTTACTGGTCACGTAGTCCGTTTCAATAAACTTTGTTCGCTTTACAACACAGAACCCCCTCCCCTCTTTTTTTTCTTGCTGTTGTTGGAAGGGCAGCAAAGCGCACGAATATCATTCGGTAATATGAAGCCTATACATTCCACTCGCATACTCAACCCCCAGACTAATACTCAAAAAGCTCACCACTACCCCCGTGAGTGAAACCGACTTTTCAGACTTAAGAAAATGTTTCTGGCGAATGGTCTAGGACTGAATTTCGAGCACAATGCTCCCTTGTACTAACGCCCAAAGACGGCAGTATGACGAGAACAAAGCAGAGTCCCCAACAGTCACATTGTCTGCCGTAAATTTTGAATAAAGGTGGTTTGGTGGCTTTATTCTGTCTCATGTACTCTTTGAGTTCAGCGAACAATTCCATTGAAGACGAGCACTAAACTTACCCATCGACAGGGTGTCAAGATAACATGGTTATTCGACCGTTGCTTTGTGGACGGTGAGACTGTACGGTTTATAAACATCCCGATGTTTCGTCTTATGAGGGACAGGGGATAATCATCTCAGCAGACTAACCAACAGCGAAAATATACACCGAAAGTCAGTTGCATCCTTTCAACGACCATGTCCGACTCCAACACACGAGCGTATCTCTTCAAGTTCAGGGGATCTGACTATGTCTTCTGCAGAACGGCCGGTCATGGTGCCGAAGCTCAAGCACAAGTCGTCCAGAAAGTCAGCACAGGTGAGCTTCTCATCCGAAAGGTGAGCAAGAACCGTCTCGATCCAAGCAAATGCATCGAACCCAATGAATTTCACCTCATGGAAGAATATCTGAGTAAGCCACCTCGCTCGCCCGATATCCGACCCCTGATTCCGAAATTCTACGGATACGAAAAGATCCAGTCCAAGAATGGGCTTTTCCATCTGGTATCTTACTGGCAGCTCATCAACGGCGGTTCAGTCAAGGACTTGATTCTGACCAAGTATAACTCCGTCAAGCACACCAAGTTCAACCCAGACAAGCGGTTTCCAGCAAGACTCATCGCCCGCATGCTCCACCAGGTCTTCAGCTCTCTGCAACACCTCTACACCGTCTACAAGAAACCAATCTTCCACAGAGATCTACACCCCGGTAATATATGGTTGCACTTTGCTCCTTCCGGCGACGGAGAGCTCAGCGACATCCCAGACTTCTACCTTGGTGATTTTGGTTTTGCCGGTTGGGACTTCGGCTTCAACCCCAACCATATGGCTACCAGAGACATTGATCAAGTCATGGAATGGGCGCGTTTAATGATCTGCATCAACCTGCCCGAGCACCAGCGGCCACCGAAAGACGGCGCGGTCCCTTACCCCGATGACCCCCAACGGGGTGGTACCATTCCGGGAGACGCGCCCATGACCGCCATCCTCTCGCTCTACTACGACTTCTGTCACGAGCTGAAGCAATTAAAGGACCAAAAAGGCTGGCATATCCGCGAACCATCTTGTCCCCCGCCCGACCTCAGCAATTTCATTCGCCGCGCTGAGGCGCTCGAGAAGAAGCTTACCCCTTCGTTGACTGGGTGTATGTTGATGACGGGGCTGAATGAATCTACAAATGACCCACGCGTCCAAAATTTCATGCATGAAATCAAGGAAAAAGCCTTGCAAAAGGCTAGTGCGCCGCCTTTTATCATGCATGGTACCTATGAGAAATGCTTGACGCCTATGGTTAGAAACTTTCCTATCAAAGTCCATGGTCCGTTTTATCTGGCCGAGATGAGTGCAACTACAGGTAGGTGGGAAGCAATTGATGATGTCACGCATCATCGTCCGGGCAAAACGAGGGGCAGTGGAAGGGGACTGAGAGCTATTTCTGAGAGCCCGGATGAGGAGGATGGAGAGACTGATTCGGAGCCTGAATTCTGATGAAGTTTGAGCGGTTAGATGGTGCTGAATTTGGCTGTCTCAAGTGAGGCAGCTGTGTTATTTTGGAAATGGGTCTCTTCTGCTCTCTGTTCTCAGATTTCGCGTAGGATAGTTTGGCTCGGTAGGCTTGGGCGTAGAGCAGGTCTCTCGTCATCTCTTTTGGTGATCGTTGTTGGCTTGGGCTATGCACTTGACGAAAGACAAGATCAACTTGAACTAGATTAGCGTTGGAATAACTTGATTCATGAATGTATAATCGATGGTCGAAACAAGCCTTATATCGTGTGTCCAATATATTGAGGTACCTTGTAATTTGAAAAACAGGCTTGTGATCCTACAGCTCTGTAGAGGTACCTATTTTACCTACTAATGACTGCGACACCAGCCTATCTCTCGCACTCCCATTCCCAGAGATCGATTTTGATAGAGTCCGTGCCCTTGGACCTTGTTCATCCGAGAAGGGGCTGCTTCTGGATTCCAAATCTAGGGTCCTTTCATCTACGATGCTCTTCCCGCTCCATGTGACTCTACTCTACATGTACATGCACTATGATTAAGTCGGGCCGCTTGAACTCCATTCTCGCATGGACAGGACAGGAAAGGGTGCGGGGAGCTCATCGGGATGGACCTTGATTGGCTGGAATTCAAGAATTGGCCAATCATTTCTCTTCCTCACGTTTCATGACATCAAGGTCTGCGGGACAAGGAACAATGATCGTCAAAACCCCAACACTCCAACTCCGCCATGATCGCCATATCCACTCACTGAAGCGACGACAACCGATCATGTTTCTTCAGGCGTCAAGGTCAACAGCAACCTGACAACTGCCAGTATCAGACAATGAAGGCACAAACAATAGCATGGTGATAAAGAAAGCCCTTTGACAACCCTCCACCTTGATGACAATGGCCGGCCGTCGATTTCATCTCTTCACCGCCACACAACAACAAAAAAAAAAAAAAAGCCGAGAAATCTGGGGGCGACTTCATCAGACATTCATTTACATTGATGTTTATAACTCTAATCATCAACGCCATCAGACATCAGGTCGTCTATGGTAATTACAAAGATAATAACAATTAAGCTCTTCTATCAGGAGCTGATAACAGCTGAGTTCCAATTCACCATTCCGCCCACACATTCCGCCGTGATAGCTGGTCCTCCCTTAGCCTGCGCGATTAGCTGCGTTGTCCCGTCTTCCAGGGTTCTCGACACCGACACCACCACATCCCCCATGCTGTTGGTGAACAACACCTTGCCCGAGTAAATTCCTGCTCTGCCGTTCTGCGGCGTCTTTTTCGAGAAGGTGGCCTTCTGGTCCTTCCCACCGATCGAAACGCTGATATCGGCTGGCTCTGCCAACAAAGCGGTGAAGAAGATGTTATCCTGCAGGAGCTCGTCTGGTGCGTACACCTCCTGATATTTCGGGTCATTGCCAGTCGTGTTGCCGTTGTTACAAGCTTTTGCTGGGTTAATACGATAATAGGCTACAACCGCCTCTTCTGGCACAGCGAAGTCTTGCTGTGCCACCTGCTCCGCTGCTTTGAAGACAGTTGACGTCGGCGATGGAGCTGGCGCGGTGACAATAGTGGTCAGAGTTTTGACAACGGTGGTGCTGGTCCGCTTGGTCGGCAGGCCCTTGCTGCCTTGCTTGTACTGCTGAATATAATAGGGCAACAATCTCCTCCAGCCGTCATGCGGCATGTTTTCGGCATAGTTGAGCGGTGCATTTGCACTCTGAAACAGCCCAAGCGATTTCTCGCGGACTGGGCCGATATAGTGCGATTCGCCATAGTCGTTCCAGGTAAGAATCTCCACGAATTCGGGCTGGAATTCGATTATCTGCTGCCAGCGCGTATCCCAAAGCTCATCTCCCTTCCAGAGCCAATTCTTGTTCCAGCTGGGCAGGTTGGTGTAGAACCACCCGGCGACCGGCATAATGTAAGGACGACCCTTTAACGCGGTCCGATACTGCTCATCCATTTCCGTGGTCATGGCAGAAGGCCCCTTTGGCCAAGCAGCGTAGCTGAATAGTCCATCCACAATACCACCCGCCTTTGTGGCTGCGTTTGCAGCGCCGAGGGAAGACCAGTCTGGGACAAAAAGACAGTTGGTCTTGTCCTTGATATCGTGCCAGTCTTCCGCATAATCAGGTCCCTCGAAGGTGGAAACTAAAGGTCGGTAGGTGTTGTCAGGCTTGAAGTACGAGCGCTCATCCGCCCAGCGATTGATCAGGGAGGTTACGGCGTCTTTGGACCAAGGAGCTTGTGCGTTATAGTCAAAAGAGAAGAAGAGCTTGAAGTTGGCAGCATTGGCAGCTCGGAAGGCATTGGCCAGGGAGTTGGCGTTGCTTTCGTCTTGCGAAGCAATGTTAAGAACGAAGCCATCGATGGAAGCCTTCTGTGCAAGACGGATGTCATCCTGCCAGTCGGGCAGGTCATAATAACGAGCATTTCCCACCTTAAAGCATGTGTGAGTTGAGTGTTTCTTGTTTGCCAACGGGTGGGGATGAACTTACGATAAAGTGTGCAAAGACCTCCTTCGCTGCTTGCGCAAAGGGCAGCAGCGCCAGCGCTGTTACTAAACGAACGGAAAACGAGTATTTCATCTTTGATACCATGGCCCTAAAAATCTAACCGAAGAAAGAGGAGATGATTCGATAGGTAAGGACTGTGCTTATAAACGGAGAGGCCCCTCGGCACTTCACCATCGCGAGGGTGACCTTCCTCTTCAAAGAAAACTCAAAGAGGTGGGATAATGGCGCGTCAAGCTTTGTTGGGTAACGGTTCCTGGTCTAGAATCTGCGGATTGCATCTTGACATGGTGTTCCTGCTCCTAGGGCTGAGAATGTTTGACTAAAATCGGTTAGCTGATATTGGCAACAGCTTCATATGGCAGGCGTAGCGAACCTACTAACAATCAGCTTGCAAGACCGGTGCATACAATCTAACCCTGGTATGTTTGTTAGTTTGGTACAAAAAAACGCCCATCTCCACTTGAGAGCCCCGGAAAGTGAGGAAGTATTCGATTTTCAAATAGATAGGTACTGAAAGGGGACTTTTTCTTTTATATTTTTTAAGCTTGAAGGCCTTTAAGGAGACGGATGGAGGTATAAATAGAGGCTTTTGTGGCGTATCACATCCTGGTCATTGTTGGTCGCTCCAAACGAAAACTCTAAGGAAGCCAATAAGAGCTCTATATCTCCCCTGTTCAACCTATGGCCGAAGAACCAAACTAACAAACATACCAGTCTTATATTGTATGTACTGATATCGGAGATACCGGAGCACATTCCGAAAGAATATAAGATGTCAACAGGGACCATGCGTCCCGCCAGTTGAGCAACAACTTGGATCCACCGGGTGTCGCCTCAAACGGGAAGGAGAAATTAGACAAGGCATATCTTCGATGCTTGACTGATCTGCTTGATCACTGATCAAGCTCTTCAGGGCCGTCCGTGGTTTTCTCAACATCTCCCATTACAAACGCAAAATGGATGGAGGTGTTGACGTTATTTAGCAACCGATTGCCAATTGACCGACGACCGTTCCACTCTCCAGCTGCTGCGAAATCTGCGTCTCTTGCAGGGAGAGAGAAAGGCCTGAGTGATGCCCCTTGGCCGAAGACTGGGCAAGTGGAAAGTGGCGTTGACAAACCGAAGCAGAAGCGGGCTGGGCCGTTGAGGTCCAAATTATCGGTGTGTCCAAAGAAAGAAAAAAATAAGACAAACGACAAACGGCCGAGTTTGGTCAATCCGGCGCTTGTTGTGGTAGCGGTGACGCTATGGTAGCGGACGCCAATGAGATGAAAGAAGAGGAGCCGCATTTGGAACATTTGACGCTTCCGCGAGCACGCCCAAGTGGATTCGTCAAATTCAAGGGTCTTACTGCGATATGAACAATAGTCCGGACAGGACGCTTTTGACAAGCTCGACCCAGTGGGTATGCGGACTAATTTTTTCAGCTACATTGACTGAAAAATACACGCCACCGAAAGTCCTCCGGCAAGGCGACCAACGTCGCTTGTCTTCAGGTCTCTCAGCAAATGATGCGACGTCACGGAACCCTGTATCGCCAGGCGGTGGAAGATGTCTTGAACGGCCTTATGGCGGAAATTCAGCCGCCGCAATGTTTCGGAGGACGGACGGAAAAAGACGGTCTGCTTGTTCCTTATCTTTCCGACTGAGATTGGTTGTCTCAAACTGAAGTTATTCCCGTCCGGTCAACTACAGGCGGCGAGCGTCGCCGGCGATTTGCAGAGGGATGTCGTGGTGATCACAATGATAAAATCTAGAGTATCTGCCAATATGTCTTGTGGATTTTATGAGTAGAGGACTCGGAGACTTTTGCAAAGTTACAAGAAGGTCAGAGGCATGGAGTTCAATCGGAGCAGAGTGAAGTTTATCCGGATCGAGGTTCAGTTCGCTAGAGGTACCTAAGGTTGCATCGACCCGCTCCCCTCTCCGATTGACCTCTCAGCTGTCTGATAAGCATTTTGGGAAAGGGCAAGAAACGAGTGGAAATGAATCGGTTTTGAGCCACCCCCAAAATTGGAAGGCAGGCGCGATCAGAAAATTTCCAAAGTCGAAGCTCTTTCTGGAGTATGGCGCATCTCCTGCGACCGCTGTTCTTAGCTCCAACCTTCAGTCATACTAGCTAGGCATCGAGATGCAGCTCCAGCGCGACAGTAATTTTTTTTTTTTTTTTTTTTTTTTTTTTTTTTTTTTTTTTTTTTTTTTTTTTCATTGGAACTAGAATCACGGGCTCCAACATGGATGTCTTCTAGCAAGATGTTCTTCTTTCCACAACCGGATATCCTCGCTACAGAACGGAACCCATCGCTATCTACTGTAACCGCGGCATCGAGCTGGGCTGCTCTGTTGTCGGTTGAGTTCATCAGCCTTGTCGCTTGACAACTGTGAGATGTTCGGGAGAACAAGAAGTGGAAGTACTCACTTCCATGCATGTGCCTGGCCTTGCCCTAACCTATGACTTCGTTCTGACATCATCTCCGGATTATTACACACCGAACAGAAAACCGTAAGCAATGGCGAATATCACACCCTCATCTGTCTTCTCTTGCGACGGGGAGGCAAAGCACTACTTTACGCCCAGTTCAACTCTCACCCGCCATACGGCTCGTGGCTATGCTCGACTCAACCTGCCTGTCGAAACACCTTCTCCATCCAAACATCCCTACCCCACTGACAACTTCGCGCCCATTCAATCAAAGATGCCTTCCTTGAACTACGTGTTCATACGAAGGAACGATCGGGACGGTAGCCATGGTAGTTCTCTCGTGTTTGCCTGCATCGAAAACCAACGTCAAGAGAATTAGTGTCGCCAACACGTCGGTCTTGTATCACGATGCGAGAGCCCTGGCAACTTGCGAGAACGGACCGCCTCTTCGGTTTCTGCTGCCAAGCTTGGAGACGATCGGATGGTTCAACGGAGTGACGACCGACAATAAGCCCTCTGGTGACTACGAGAAGATCGATGGAGCGAGTGCCGTAGGGTTTGGGGGAAGGGGCGTGCTCTCATTGATGAGAGAATGGACGATGGCACACCCCCGAGTTGACCCGGAAACGGAAGAAGTGATCGCTTTCCACTCCTTCTCGGTCAAGCCATACGTCAGTTATTCAATCATTCAGCCCTCTTGGGTTTCAACCTCACCTCGTCTCATGAATGTCCCCGTCCCGGGCGTGGCTTGCCCAAAAATGATGCCGGCATGACTTTGGTGTATCAAGGCACCACACTGTCATGATGGATATGCCGCTTTCCTTGAATCCGCTCAATGTGTTGAAGGGTAAACCCGTCCTCTTTTCTGATGGGGCTGAGAAAGCCCGCTTTGGCAACCTCCCAAGGTACCATCCGGGAAGAGTACAATGTGATGGTGACATGGGGCGATGTTGTCAGCAGTGTTGGTGACCATCAGATCATTGGAACCCCATCTCGGAGATGTTGGTCTGGTCAAGGTAGCTCCGCCTAAAACTATTGGACAAAGGTCAAAGGTCTCTGCTGGATTTAGCAGAGCTACCTAGTGTTGCCTGGTTTTTGTTTCTGCTTTGGGCCTGCGGCGACTGTCCGAAACAAAGAATCTTTGGACAATCCCACCATCGGCAGTACCTCTGTTCGGGTTTCTTTCATAATTACTAGACTAGACTCGTGATTACCATCATACCATTCAGACATCTCATACAGGAGACAAGATTGAAGGAACATCTCGGATCGCGGCAGGATAGGTTAGACCATTTTTGGGGCAGGATCAACAGCAGGGGAGTTGACAACCCGGAAGGAAGTGGGTTAGGGGGAATATTCCTAGTAGACGTTCCTTGGAGCACGTCGTTTCGGCATTTCAGGAGATGGAAGGCACGCTTGCGAAGTGGGGCCCCGAAGAAAAGTTGAGTGGGAAACCCTAGGTACTACCGGGGGTATTAGCGTGTGTATGTGGACGGATTCGAAGTTAGGAACGAATCAACGGATGTTTCACTGAGCCTGGTTAAAAACACAGTTACGGTAAGGCTCAGCTTCCAGGTTGGATTTAGAAAGCGTTGGCAGTATCGAGCATCAGATAGTATGATAGTGACGGTGTGCACGTATCTAGTAACACTACCATCAGGTTCCGTTCCCAATTAGGTTAGGGGGGCCATTCAGGATACGCTATTCACCTCCAATGAATGGTATCAGCAACTTCCACCCCCAATCTACCGAGGCACTTCTGCAAGTACGACGACAGAGACCTGGCCGTCTGCTAAACGGAATAACAGGTCACCTCTAGGCAGTTTGGCGCGTCATGCACCACCCAACAAAACGATACCAAATCTCCCCGCGCACGACAAATCAGACCGATGAGTCCACCGTCACGAGCCGGCAGATTTTGAGACTGCGCTACAGTCCTACGCAGTACCCGTCCTGGGGATATGAGATCAAGGTTGCCGCCATACCTTTGTACCATGGTACAGTAACCCAAAAGCGCGTTTCTGCATCCTAGACCACAACTCCTCCATGATATGCGTCACAAGCCCCACGGTCTGTTGTATTGGAATCTATTTGTTTGATTGATGCGCCTTATCAGTCATGTTGGAGACTCAAACTCTGCCGCGATCAACGTATCAACTCGCATCATTCGCCTCTGGGGAAGCCAGATCGCAGGCCGCTCAACAACGGGTTCACCTCCTCCCGGCTTGAACGCATTTTGAAAACAATTTAATTGCGAACCAAGGCCGGAACTCATGTCTTTATTGGATTGCATAAAATAAGAGCCGCAAAGCTATGGGTGCTTTGACGCTTGGGGCCCCCGGCATCGACATCGACAAGGGGACATTACTACCATGCCTTGTGTACGATTATACCCAATCATAGTATAGGGACAAGGAGGGCCGTTGAGCACGCAAGTGCCAAGCGGCGAGAGATCGAAGACCAACAAAACCCATCAATCTATCTGGAGTTGGCGGAATCGCGATCTCGACATGGCTTGTCTATCTTGTTCCTACCAGTTGGCCAAGTCCTCGGCTCTTGAGTCCTGGATGGTTCTGCATTTGAACTAATGCTGCGAGGTTCGTATTGAGATTGCAGTCCCGCAGTCGATGGGCCATCTGCTCACCTCCCACCATGGCTTCAAGCTCATGGGCTCCTCGTTTTCAGGTTTACTTTTACGATCACACACAACCGTAAACTAAGAAGCCTACAAATTTCGAGTAAGGCTGCTCGAAAGATGCTACTTATATCAGAAATGGCGGGGCGTGAGCAGGTCTTCTTTTTATCCATTCTGGCCACGTAAGACAGCTCGGTGCCAGTCCGCCGAGAGATCATTTGTTTTTAGTTCGTAACAGCGCCGCCAAGTGCGGACTAGCCTCCTGTCTAGGGCTGGACTCATGTTTCTTTTGAGCGCTACATACCCTGATCAATGCTACCTTGCTTACCCCCTAGTCATCAACTGTGGCCTCAATAATCTTCTTTCCTACTGAAACGGGCGTAGGAGTTGTTTGGAAATGCTCACCTTCTGTTCATCTGCTTCCCTCACCAGGCCTGATTCCTCAAACCTCACACCCTTCCACACTACGGATGGCCAAAGTCCGTCACTTCTCATCCCATATGAACATGTTCCCGTCCTTATCCGCACGTTGAAATGTAGACGGGACCAGGCGGAATGTGGGGGGCTTGTACGCCTAACGCATGTTCACCCGTGAGCGCTGAATGAATGCCGCACTAAGCTTTGCAAGTCACCAAAGCAAAGAATGACTCTGCATTATGCTCACGTTTTTCGTTTCGGAAGTTGAAACAAAAATCATCCATTTGGTTTACACCTCTACTTCTGTATGCGGCTACGTAGTTCGTTCCTGAGAGTGGGGGGAGGGTCAAATTAGGTCAGACCTACCTTCTCCTTCGGTGGTTTATATACCGAGATTCTGAAACACCGAACACCGTATCCATGGGGTATGTATGGGTTTGTCTCTTGACTATTTGAATAAGCAGTTTCAACCACTGCACTACCATGTTGACTACTCGTAATGCTAACACACACACTCTCTCTCTCTCTTCTGACCTTTCGTCTTCCATGCTATGGGTGTTAACGAGCGATATTTTGGTGCACGATATGTATTGGTTTCGAGTGATATAAACCAGGATAATGTACCAGTCAAGGTTTCACACTGCGTTATTTGGTTCCTTGTTGCGGAGCGAAACCAAGCACCTTAATCAAAGGATGTTACGGAGACCCTGCTTCTAGTGTACCGTTACCTGCACATGATTCTTCTGTACGCTGGCGTTTTTTTCTTCTCTCCTTCTTGTCTTCCCGCTCTTTTCTGTTTCCTTTTTCCTATCGTTTCTAGTGTGGTTACTCGATCATATGAAAACACCGTTCGTGTTCGGGTCTTAGCTGGGTTTGATACCGATGCTAGCTTATGCAACATGGACTGGATATCATTTTCAAGGAAGGTCAAAGCGCACTTCTCGGGGTCACTTTTCAGCATGTACACCTTGCACTCCAGAAATATAAATCGACAAGTCTCACGATTTCAAATGATATCAAACATGATCAAGTCTACCTCGCATCTCTTGAAGTCGGGTTTGCCTCATTACACACAAGTGTATTCACTTCTACCAGAAGTCTTTTTTTTTTTTTTTTTTCCCTTGTGCGCGAGATCCTTCCAGTCAGGCAACCGTTGGATTATCCCTTGATCGTCATCAAGCTTAACAGTACAGTACGCCTTCATCCACTCTCATAGTTGTCCAGATTTACTCACCAAACTATTAGTCCCATATCCTCTGCATCCCGAATGGGTTGCTGGAGATTTCTTGGCTCATTCACACTGCACACCATATCACCCACAAGCCATTTGACTGTCTTACAATAAACATGTGCAACTTCTTCAAAAACTACTACATCTACGCGTCATGCACCGACCCCGGTCTCCACTTCTACAAAATTGAGCTGGACGGTAGCCCACAAGGCGCCTGCCCCAGAGCGCCTCATGAACGATTCATCGTCAAGGGAGACAAGTGTGAGCATTGCCAAGGGTCGTTACCACTGCGAATCTGAAGTGAGGGCGGGGCAAGGGAGCCGTCATTCATTGTTGCATGGGGCTGGCTGCCGCCTTTGACAGCAACAATTCCTCATACAATATAGCACCAGTGGTTCTTCGGTTCTCTTTTCCCCCTGCTTTATGGTTTCTCCCGTCTGAGGCTTTCACTCAGCACTATATCCTATGTTTTCTTTTCTTTTGTTTTCTTACGGCGTATAAATGGTTAACGGCTTTCCGTGCCATATGGAGGAGGCAAGGAACACCTACCGGGTATTGCCGTTTGACCGACGATAGTGGGGAAGGAGCGATAGTCGTGATGAACAGCTAGTTTTGACTCCTTTGTTCTCCGGCTACTAAACTGTGGAAACAAGATATCAAATGGGATGGGCTGGTCTTTCACACACTGCTACGCACCAGGTCCATGAACCGTATGTTCAGGGTCGATTTTGTACACCTGACGGGTAGTTGCCCTAGGAGATCACTACGGGGTATTAGCAATTCCCAGGGGTAGACATCACTGTAAAAACATGAGGATGGACGCCTCAATTCTTTTGATATCGAATCCTCACATCTTACCAATTTTCTCAATACTTGGTCGAGACTCATAATCCAGGCCACAAGCGAGAAGGCATATGCAAGTCATTGCAAAGCAGATGCAGGGTTTTCTGCATAGTAGACCACATGACCAGGCGACATGAGGGGACCACAAACTGCGTAGTAGACCCGTGCTGTCGAACTAAGAAACTTGGAATTAAGCTCGTAGTGCAGCCCAAGGTGTGGAATGGTTGAGGGAGGTAGTCGTCAGGGCTAGAAGCGTCCATTTCTGGCCCCAGGCTTCAGGTCAGATTGTGCGTTTCAACTCGGGCGAATTCCACAAAAAGTTCTGTTCGAGAGAGGGCTATCGGTATCAAGCGTGGAAACAACCCGATTTTCGAACGGTGTGATGGCGATGTGACGAGATTGGCGAAGGGGAAACATATCGAGAGCGGATGGGGTCAGCCCCTTGGTTTCCTGAACGTGGTGTAGCCCGGGGGGGGGGGGGGGAAGCCGATACGGAGCCTGGGATGTTTGCAGCCGTTAGTCTCGTCAATGCAAATAATTCCCGGCCAAAGGTCAAAGCGCTATTGACTAGGCTATAGCATGGCTTGATACCTTTTGATAGAATGGCATCAAAAGGCCCAAAGTTTTTGTGGTAATGGTACGTCTCGAGTTCCTTTTGGTAGTACTTGGGGCACGGACCTCGGCGATGCGGGGTGAGGATCTTCCCAATCGACGTCGGCAACATGGAATTCCGTACAAGGTGAACCGTGGATAGGATCCTTTCGTTGGCTACCTAGCCTGCCTTTTGTGTCAGCACGCGATGCAACTTCAGCGGCATTTGGCCGGATGACGCTATTGGTGTGCTTGGCTCGGGGGACACGTGGGAAACTGAGGAGTCGCCGCGGGGATGGGGGGGAACAGCAAGGAAGAACAAAAAGAGGAACTGAGGACGTAAGATCGAGAACCGAATTCGAAGAAGTGAAAAGGTTTAGAGAACGGGACCGAGTTGGGGCAGGAGAGATGATGAAAGGTATGTACGTCAGATAGTACGGTTAGATGTTAGATACATACAGGGCGTATTTGGTTCAGTCAGCAAAACCAAAATTTGTATAGGAAATCGACCCCTGCAAAGCAGCAAACTATATTTTTACTATTTTATACAGGTAGTTGGGGGTCATTCTAATCTTGGCTACGCAAATGCACATCGTTCGGAAGGCTTAAGAAGGGAATTAGTAGGCCCATACAGGAGCATTTTACTGTTTTCTATCTTAACGGGTCACCCCATGAAGATAGAGAGCATTTTACTGCTTCCACCACCTTACGGCGATAGTACAACCAACACCGCGAATCACAACCCCGGTCACAACAACGCATCCCTTTAGCCCCCATCCTATAGTACATTTTTAGCTGCTTTTTGGCTTTGTACCTTCGTTTACCCTTGTAAGAAGTCAGTAGAATTTCTACTAACTGAACCAAACGCGCCCACAGTAACTGAAGACTGGACATCATACATGCAGGAGGACTGCAGTCTAGGAGCTTCAAACGCTCTTGCCTTCTCTTGTCACACTTCGGTATCTGTCACGCAGGATCCGATATGTTCATTGTCTGCTATATTCTACCATGAATCATATTGATTCAGATAACTGAAAGTCAGCACGTAGTTTCAATCGCGCTACTTGTAGACGATGTGCGGAACCCGCCATGCTGGGCGCCGGGAAGCGTACCCGACATATGATAAGCTTCTGTGTAGTCATTTGTGTAGATGTCCCACGAACAACATCTCCCAGCTTCTTGAGCTAAGAGAAACTAGTACTCTTGCATACACATTATATCATATTAACTTACCCATACCTCGGACTCTCATCGAGATGTGCTATATCCAACCTGGATCCTAAGCCGCAAAATGACGGCTCCGTGCTGAGGGGGGGGGGGGGGGCTGTTTCTGTATATATGCATAAGATTTAGAATATTTATCAATAAGCGCCAGTGGTTTAGTGGTAAAATCCATCGTTGCCATCGATGGGCCCCGCGTTCGATTCGCGGCTGGCGCAAAGTCGTTTATCTTTTTCCACGCTTTTGTCTCTTTTTGTCCATCTTTTGATGACTGAAACTTGCCACCCCGTTACCGGTGCGTGATGGTTCGTTATAGACATTCACCATGAGGTTCATCCTTGTTTCCTTTTACTATTTTCTGCTCGCCCGTTAGGCTTTTTGGTCTTTTGCTATTTGCAACAAGTGGAACAATGCCCGTGACCTTCACAAGCAAGTGTTGAAGTCCGTGCCCTGGGCGCCCCTTACCGGACCTTTCATTCACCTGCACCAGCCTTCCTTCCTGGTATTCGATTATCTTTTAGGCTGTCTTAAGTTCCTTTTCTCCTCTTTCGCCACCCATTCAGACTCTAGTAAAGCCCATTTTGTCTCGTCGCGCTTGTGTCTCCAACACAACGAAACCAACAATGGGATACGTATGAGGTTGACAGTTATATGAAGGCTTCAACCTGCTCATATACATCAGTGCGAAGGTATGTTTTTCATAGAGTATTTTCACTCCTCCGTCGTGTCATTACCTACTTGTATGTACTTGTGTTTCCAGTAACATTCACGAAAGGCGGGGGTGAGCATGCTCCCGCTTACACCCCACACCCGACCCGGATAGCCATGGAACACGTCTTATTGCAGTTATGACAGTACCTTTTGTGGAGCGCAACCATCTGCCTCATACTCGTACCTTTTTAACGTAACCCAGGCTGCCCTTCATCGATTGGCTGTTCCTTCTCGAATCTCCCACCTCAACCTCCAACCTGAGGCTGCCATTGACCTCAACTTCCCAAGTGCCCAACATCTTACCTCAGACCTCTGAATCCCTCGTCTTCGGCCTCCATCAGCCGTCTCTAAGGTTGGCCCTCACCCGGTCCTGCCACAACCACAATCTGGATTGGATATCAGACGGAATCCTTTTCGAGCAACGCCAACATACGATGTGTGAATCTTGGTCAGCTCCTCACTTCTCACGAGTCTATCATGTCGTTCATCCATATCGACCGCTTTCTCGCGGCCGGATGCGTCGTTATCAACGAAGCCGAAAGCGGGATCTCCCCAGCCCTTTGGACCGTCCCTTTGCTACACACCTGGCACAGCATCGATATTCCGGCCTCTAAAGGCAAGCCGAGATACAATCCATCGATTGGACCTATTAATATCGCTGGATCCGGTCCGCCGCTCTACCCTAGTGTTCAGGACGCCCTCCTGGAAACTCCCTTTCTTTCCCCATTTCAAAGTCTCTTAGGCTCCAAATGGGTTCACACGACGTTCAGAGTCACAGCTGAGTTTCCCTCCAGAGGCATTGTTCGTGTTTACATACTTCCAGACGACGTCGAGAATCGCCTGCTACCCCGATCTAATACACATCTACGACAACTTAGGACCAGACTTTTCCAGCTCCTTGACTGCTCCTCCTGTACATGGAATGGGAATGTCAAATGCCAAAAAGTTGATAACGATGGAAACAACACTGACCAAGACCTGATCGGAAAACCGCAGACGCTGCTGCAAATGTTCAATACTCTCCCGGCCCCGAATCCCAAACCGAATCAAGTACAGGACCTTGACAGGCGCGCTAGTATGCACAACTTGCTTGAAAACAAGGTGTTGGGCCTCAAGACGACGCTATATCCGTTCCAGTGTCGGTCCGCAGCCTCCATGGTACAACGAGAGTCGCAGACAGAGCCAGTTCCGGATCCTCGACTGCCAAAGCGTTATATCGATCATCTAGGAAAGACGTACTACGTGGACCCCATCGCGAAAACCATCGTCATTGATCCGGCTTATTATGACAGCGTCTGTGGAGGCATCCTGGCTGAGGAAATGGGAGCTGGAAAAACCCTCATTTGCCTGGCTCTCATCCTAGCGACGAAGCATATCCCCACGTCTGTTCCAGAGTTATATCGTGGAGCAGATCCCATTGTGCGGCACAAAGTCGGGAGCTTGATGGATATGGCGGCGGCCGTGGTCACGAGAAGCGGAGCACCGTGGAACGACATTTTCGCCCCCGACAACCAAGACAATGATGGGTTCCAGTATGACTCGGTCATAAATGCCATCCAGCGAAACCCCGGCTGGTACCGCCTACCTCGGCCAGTTTCACCACGGCTCACCCGCAGGAACGCGACCGAGACCCGTGGTGAGATGATTTACCTTTCCCACACGTCTCTTATAATTGTGCCGCCAAATCTCGTTACCCATTGGGAACAAGAGATTGAGAAGCACACTAGCGGCCTCCGAGTGCTATTACAGACAAAGACTTTGTGTCTACCTGCTGCTGAAGAACTGAAAGAATATGACATAGTTCTTTTCTCAAGAAGCATCTTCGAGAGCATTCGTTCATCCAAACAAGCAACGAAGAAGTCTTCACACTGTCACCAAAGCAACCCATTGGCAAATGTACATTGGAAGCGTTGCATTGTCGACGAGGGCCATATACTCGGAAACTCAACTTCGGGCGGCGTCAACTCCATGCCGAAGACTAATCTACAGCTTGTCATCAACGATTTGCATGTAGATGCTAAATGGGTTGTTACTGGCACACCATCCAGAGGTCTTTATGGCCTTGAGAATGGAGTTCGAGGCAGTCTGGAGCAAAATCATCAAGTTTCCACGGATCTAGAGCTCCAGGATCTCAAGGCAATCGGTGTCATGGCTTCTGTTTTCTTGAAAGCACGACCCTGGGCTAACACGCTTGGCGACACCCGGTCTCTGGGAGTAGTTGGAGCGACAAAGGACCATGTGCTTTGGGAGGACTACGTCGTTAAACCCTGGTCTTCACGCACGGTGGATCGCCGAGATGACTGCCTGAAGGCAACTCTTGGATCCCTGATCGTTCGACACCCCAAGCTCGAGATTGTCCCGTTCCTGCCCTCTGTCGAGCAGATAACTGTGTATCTTGATGGGTCGTACCAAGATATTCTCTCCATCAATCTCTTCTCGATGTATATCATCTTCAATGCTGTACAGTCGGTGAGGACCGACGAGGATTATTTTTTCCACAAGACCCAGAGGGACGCGCTGGCAAATTTGGTTAAAAACCTCAGACAAGCCAGCTTTTTCGGCGGACAATTCTTTCCTAGGTCAGACATTTTTCAGGCCATTGATAGGGCGGAACGATTCCTCGACGAGGGCGCGGTAAACATCACCGCAAAGGACGACGATTTGCTACGAACCGCCATTGAGTTTGGTCGAGTTGCGGTTAGCAACACCATCAAGGATTCCGCCCACTGTTTTGCCCAGGTTCCAGTATTCGTTGAAAACTTTCCTTTCGGCGCCGGTGAACATTGGTCTCTCGATGTAAGCGGCGGAGACCCCGTCTGCACAATGGCGCCCCTCCTTCTTCGCCTTCAGGAGCGCCTAAAGCCCTTCATCAAATCTCCCAAAACGCTCGATACATTGCCCGCGTTAGGAGATATTGCTACGTGGGGAGAGCATGATCGGCGAAATGCGTTGGCGCACACCAGTTGGGAGAAATTTGGGCCCCTCCAAGACAATGTGTCCACAGTAGGAACCACCGACACCCATTCCAATATGCGAAAAAAAGCTCTCCGAGTGATAAAACCTTTTGTGGAGAAAACAAAGCTTGCGCAAGAACAACAAAGTTCTATAGCCGGCTCGGCCTCAGAAGTTGCTGCACCCCTCTTAAGAACGAGGTTGATCTCGACCGCCTCAGCGAAGCTCTCATATCTCGTCGACCAAATCATCCAACACCAAGAAGCCGAGCAGATATTGGTATTCTACGAGAATGACAACGTAGCCTACTACCTTGCCGAGGTGCTCGAAGTTCTTGAAATCCAGCATCTCATCTACGCCAAGGGCATCACCAGCGAGCGCAAAAACCATTACCTTGCCACCTTCACGCTGAAACCGAAGATACGGGTCATGCTCATGGATGTCAGTCAGGCGGCCTACGGCCTGGATATGAAGACGGCTTCCCGCATCTACTTCATCAACCCGGTGCTGAACCCGCAGGTTGGGGCCCAGGCCATCGGCCGCGCGCGCAGAATAAGCCAGCAGAAGCCGGTTACGGTCGAGACGCTAGTGCTGCACGGCAGCATTGACGAGGTGATTGTCCGACGGCGCAAGGAAATGTCGCCTGCTGAGCAGAGGAAGTGCAGCCGGGGTTCGATTCTGGATGACCGACCGATCTACAACTGGATCTTGAATGCTAAGATTCTTCCGCTTCCGGCGAGCGTGGATAAGGATGACGGACCGGCGCAGATGGCCAAGTTGGCGGAACCGCAGTATATCTTTGGAAGGAGCTCCGGCACTTACCGTGAGCATCCGGACACGGATCTTGTGATGCGCGACCTAGGTAGCGACGCCCTAAGAGCCGTGAATGCGGGGAGAAAATCTCAGAGGGATAATGAAGTAACCACCTCGGGTCAATACATAACAGCAACTTTGGGTTCCAACAAGAGGACGTACGAGGACGATGACAGCGCTATACATTCAGCTACCTCCTCCATGGAAAAATATGGAGATGTGATGATGATGGATGCCCAACAGAGAGCGGAGCCAGATTCAGCCGAGGGTCCTCCTTCTTCTCGTTCGACTAAGCGTCTCCGTGTCCGATTTGCAGACACGGATGAGAATTGAGTCGACCTTGGTGAGCCTGGCGGTCTGGCTATTTCCGGGTGAGGATAAATTACTGACCATTTCCCGTCAGGCCATATCCCCTCCCCCATGGACTGGGCAGTGGACGATGCAATCTACGAAAAGCCTGTGTTAACCAACATGGCTTTGATGAGACATCCATTGAGAACGAACCCCCCTTTTCCCCTTGATCTGTGACGAACAGACCGAGTTCCTTCATTGACAAGCGCAGCCTTTGGCCAGGACTCCGAAAAGTCATTGTACAGCTTTGTACACAATCTGGATATCCCGAACGCTGGCCATCCTCGCCTTTCTGGACTTCTAGACAGCATTTTTTTTTTTTTTTTTAACTCTTGCGGCAGCATGTCACGTTTTCGATTATCTTTTCTTAATGAATTCCTTGGTTTAGGATCTGGGTCGAAGGCTTTCATCGGTTTGCGAACCGGAAATACTGGCAAACCGGTATTCTCATGCTCAACAGATGTTGGTCTCCTCGGCAAAGATGTCCTAGGCGAATCACAAGTCCGCCCTATGGTAACGGATTTTAGTTATAATCGATACTCATATGGGAATGAACAAATGTTGAATGATATAGTAACTTCCCGTATGTGTTGACATACAAACATGCTAGGGTAACAACTATTAGCCGCAGGTACCATGTCTGCAGTTTGTGTCTGACGTATATGCTCGAAGGGCCATGTGGCCAAAAGGAGAAACTGTCCAGGGTGAATATCCATATGCAGATGTGGATTGAAGAAAGGGAAACCTTTTAGAGCCTGCCCCCAGGCCGGACACGACCTGAACCGGAACAGGCAGATTGCGAAGCCACCTCATGAACTTTGATCGTCACTGGGGCGAAGGCCCGGCCCGCAAATGGCGAATTATATACGATCTACGTACCCAAAGATGATTTGGACAAGTGCGTGTGTGGGGATGGAAACCATCAAAGCTGAAAGAAATGCAAAAAGAATGCAAGACTGCTGATGCAGTACGATGCTTATCCACTTGCCTGGGACCCGACTGTAGTGTATGCAGTGCAGATTCAAAGGGCTCGACTGACATGACTGGCATCCTGCGAGGGAGCGACGCAGTTCATTCATCCAATCGACAGCCATCGGGATCTTTGTCGCGCCACTATCACCATCCCGCACAATTGGATGTTCTTTTGAGCCCGCTCAGGCGGTCAAGGTCGAGATCATCCTCATCGCAGCGTGGCCAGGCCTGACCTCGGTCCGGTCCAGTCCTCTAGTCAGCCCCATCGTGGGGTGTTGCCGTCCCCTAAAACGACTTTGCGGGTCGCGTCCCGTGGACTCTCGAACATGGGATTTGCTCCTACGGCGGTGTCCGGTTTGTGGAGGTGCGGAGGCTGTTCGTCTCATGTTGACTTTGTTGTTCTGTCGCGGCCTCAGACGAAGACACCGGTTGGAGAAACAGTGGCATGTGAAGTTCACTAACCGAATCAGCTGCTGGTAGCCCCCGGGTCTTGTTAGTGAGCGAGAGTGAAAATCATTGATTCCCTTGTAAACAGCTAGAGCGGCCCGCAGACCCCCCTCCGCCCGCCCCGGGAAAGTCGGTCCCAGCAGGCCATGCAAAAGCCGCAGACTTGGACAAGTTCCAAGGAGGAGATGCTCGTATAACCAGCGCCGGATCGACAAGCTGACATGGTATCGAAGCCACACATTGGACAGAGTAACCGATGCAGCGACACTAAAAGAGCTAGGTGCCTGGTGGATCATCCGTACACTACCTATTTTACACTACTTTGTTTGGTAACTCGCCAGCTCGCAAGGCCGCCAGCCAGTTTGACAGCACATCTCCCGACTACCAAACACACGCTCCAACCGGAATTGTATTGCGCGAACGAGGAGACGAGGTGGCGGCCATTCGAGTCCAAGGATGCCGAGTTACCGATAAGACAGACACATGGGTATGTAGGGGAGAAGCCATATAAACAAAGCGCAGTCCAGTCCCGATGCCAGGTGTTTTGGAGGGACCAGGGCTGTCACAAAGTCCTCTCCTGACAAACACTGGTGGCACCGCTAGAGGTACACATGGGCATGTTCCAAAAACGCCGTTTCAATGCTGTGGGGCTCGCCAGTCCTGGTGCAAGGAGCGAGGAATCCTTCAGAAACAAGGGAACAAGATAGATTGACGACGAACCCGGGACGTATTCCACTGTAAGTACGGAACTCGGGCAAGGGCTAAGTGGAAATCCAGTGCAGGCAGGGTCGATGCAGCGTCGATGCAGGTCGATGCATCCATTCTCGGTGGAGGAGGCAGTCGCAGTCTGCAACCTCAAAAGTAGGTACCTAGTCTAGGCAGGAACCAAGCAAAAGCTGCAGCTGCTCTACCAAGCAAGTAGGTGGTGTAGTCTAGTAGTCGTCAGATGTTTTCAGGTCTCTCTTCCTTCTTCGCTCTCTTTCCCTTCATTCATCACCACCTGAGAGTAGAGGTAGCTGACAACTCCAAACCGACCCTGCCGCAGCAGTCGTGCAACCTGGGACACCAGCTCGATTGATGGCTGCTATTACCAGCCGGAGAAAGCACTATCAACCTTGGTCCGTCGCATCCCGTCACATCGGACCCCTCGTCCACTGAACGAACCGTCTCGCTCTCGCGATTCTCAGTCACTCGTTTATACACACACTTTTTGATCTGTCCTTCTTGACGATCTGACGGCACCCTCCCCGGTCTTGGCTATCTGGCAACCCCTCGCTCGCCCTTGCTCGTTTCATCGACATCGACACCCTATATACCTAGGGATAGGACACATATACGAACGACAGTCATTACCAAATACTCGCTCCTTCAATATCGTATTTGGACAGGTAGCGTTGTATTCCAATCCGGACACGATCCAACAACAACACCAATCACTGCTTCAGCTACTTTCCATCTCCTGTTTGCTCGGCGCAATCACCAACAAACAATCAAACAGAAAAAGCCTGGTACTTGGTTAGCGGGACTTGGAATTCAACCGCTGAACGATGCTAGAGTGAACAACGGTTCCGGACATTTTTAGGATCCTCCTTTTTGTCTCATAATCACAGCATATCGAGTAAAGTATCAGTTATCCGCCTACGCCTCATGCTACCCGACTTTATCATCTCCTCACCAACCTTGCCGACATCACCCATTCAGCCATGGTGATCAGAGATCATTCGGATGGATCGCGCGGCTCGTCCGCCGAGCCGCCGTCAGATGAGCCCTCCTCGTCGAAATGGTGGCGTCGGGGTCGAAGGGGCAGCGAAAGTTCGATATCCAGCTTCGTCCAACGGCTCAGGTCACGGTCTCGAAATAGGAGAAACTCGGTGACAGAAGACCACTCGGAGGGAACTTCCGACACGCGCGACGGCGGCAGCAGAAGAGCCAGTAATCCGCCCTCTCGGGCGCCAAGCGAAGAGAGATCCAGTCCTGTTGGAGGAGAATCGAAAAGACCCAAGACTAAAGGCAGATCGTCAACTTCTTAGTGAGTAACGCTTTTTTTCGGTGCTTTTTCTGGATTAAATTTTCTTAGCCTTTTTTTCTTTTTCTTTTTTTTTTTTCCTTTATAATTATTATTTACCTCGAGCTATTCCTTGTTGTCCATCCCGCAGAGTTTTGTTTCACCCTGGATCCCCTTTCTCCACATGTAATCACATCACCATTTTATCATGACCTATAGTCAAGACTTTACAGCCGCACTCCAGCAGTTCTGTCATTGCCTGCTGCTACCCGGCGTCCATTAGCGTGCCAAAGCCCCAAGCGGTGCTGTGTTGACTGTTCGCACGCCGTGTAACGTGGACCTCATTCCCGTTCCCGGGCTTCCCTCGTTGTTCTCCGCGTCTTAAGGCGTTTCGGCAGTGTCATAGGCCCCTTTTAACAAGGGAGCATCTCAGCCCGTCAGCAAGTGTCGAGTTTCAAAAGAAGCCCAGCTCGGTTCTCGTTGCATTCGAATCTTCAAGGGCTCTGGCCAAGCCAACATCCCTCGTTCTTCCACCAAGCTATGCCCGGATTCAACAATGAAGACAGAAGCTGTTTGCCGTCCCTTCCCGTACCATTTTAATCCCACAATCATACCCGCCGGGATGGACTCTTTCTTTCTAGTCACAATCTCCACCGCGAGGCAGTGGCGCCACGATATTGTACTAGTACAGTTGCCCAGTGGTCGCTTCGTGGGCAACATCCCGCAATGGCTGGTTGCAGCGGTTACATCTTGGCGGGTCCTCCTCGGCACGCGCTGCAGGCCTAGGTCGGCGAGTGAGGTTACGAGAATTGTCGCTACGAGTACTACCTACCCACTCGAGGCACTCTAAATAACCACTGTTTCCAATTGCCGAGCTGTGACCTTACGAACTTTGGCCCCAGCGGTGGTTACGGCACCCTTTCCAAGCTCTCTCAGGGGTTGTTTACAAACTGGGGAACTTGGGCTGCCTGAGACTGGCGGTAAAAGCCAAGAGCGGTTGAAGCCTCAGCTTGCGCTTCCGAATGGCTGCGTCTTATCAGCGCCCAAAGATCCCAATATTGGATACCGGAAAGAGAGCAACGGGCCGCATACAGATCCCACTATCCTACTTCATAAGATTATGATATTCACTGCCCAACGTCATAGCAAAACATTTTCTGCAACTTCCTTTCTCTGATTTGACTGATCTACTTGTTACCCTTCCTCGTGACTACCACCGGCCTTTGGAAAACCCTTCAGACGAGACGCTTACTGACCAGATCCATTATTGGAAACACAAAAGTCCACCCTTGAGTTTTTTCAACAGCAACAGTCGGCAACTAGCATACCAACACCAGCGAACCCATTCTTCCGCTGCCGTCTTACAACAACGTCCTTATTCGACCCAGGATGAGTCGAAATTGAAAGCACCGCCACGTTTCAAGGATACCACGGCCTCTACTTCTGACCAGGCACTGAGCGGCACAGCATTTGGTGACGAGAAGCCAGAGACTGGAAGGTTAGCACCCATGAAACCTGTGGGGTTGCCTCCTTTGAAGACTGCGATGCCGCCACCGATCCACGACTTGCCTCACACCATGTATCCACCAAAAGAGCAAGAGTTCGTGTTAAGAACACAGAGGTCAAGCGCGAGGATGGAGGAAGCGACGGCGGCTCGTGCCAGCCAAACAACAATCTCGAAGAAGGGAAAGGAAAAGGCAGTAGAATTGCCCACGATGGTTGAAGCTATTCAACAACCCACTTTGTCAAAGGGTTGGCCACTATCGACAACAGCAGGACCGGTATGGGATCAACAGGGGATGTATGATCAACAACCCACTTTGTCAAAGGGTTGGCCACTATCGACAACAGCAGGACTGGTATGGGATCAACAGGGGATGTATGATCAACAACGGCGAGTGTCCGGTCAAAGTATGATCACTACAACGAGCACCGTTCCCTCAAACCGAGACAGCTGGGAAAGTCGACCACACTACTCGATTATCAACAATGGAAGCATCACGAGCCTGGGATCGATGCGAGCACAAAGCCCGCCTGCTGGTCCTCGTACGTCTTTGTTGGCACAGTTCCAGAAACCCGCTCAGGTATCACGACCTAAACCTCCAGGGCGGAAATCGAAGCCCGGAGAGTTGTTTGCTGCTCTGCCCGGTGAGGTTATCGAGCTTATTCTAGAGGAGTTGCGGAAACTCCACTTCAAGCCTGGGACTAACAGCTGTGCAACATGTTGGATGAGGGACTGCTGTAACATTGCTATAAGCGCCAGGAAGTTTCTCAAATACGCCCGAGAAGCATTGTATGGGCACATCCAACTTGTCGGAGCAGACGGGCATCATATGAAGAAGCGAACGAAGTTGACTTACGGGTCAAGACTGGTTCTTTTGCGCAGAACGCTACGAGGAAACTTGAGGATAGCAGCAATAGTGCGGACATTGAAACCCCCGGCTTTGCCATCAGCAGCATCTTCAGTGGAAGAATATAATGATTTAGTAGCATCGGTCATTCTGGCATGTCCCAACTTTGAGCGGCTGGTTGGATACTACCCGACATACGATCATACTTTTCAGCGGATTTTCCAAGCTCTTTCGACACGTCAGAAGTTGAGAGAGATGGATTGGATTCTGGAACGCTCGCCATTGCAACGACAAAAGTCAACCGCCGCTATCCGCCCATTGACTGCTAATGGAAGCAAATACAATCTCGCAAACGGCAGTAAACACAATCTCGCCAACCTCAACAGCAGCAGACACAATCTCCACGAGCTGGAACATCTGTCACTTACTCAATGCCGAATGTTTATCGACTTTCACCTTGGCTGGCAACAGCTCACCACACTTGTGGTACATTGTCATCCCGGAGCAACGCTGGCCCCTGACGGCATTCTAGATCAGACCTTCCGTAATCTCCCATCGCTGCAGAATCTCAACGTCTCCCACCTTCCACGCAGCTCGTTTACCGATGCGAACCTTCTTCATCTTCCTCCCCGTCTCAAGAAACTTACCCTGACTCATCTCCCTGGCATCACCACTGCTGGACTTACCACGTACGCCAGCCGATCTGCTGCCACATCGCTTACTACATTGACACTCATCCACATGAACCTCGAAACGCTTCCCTCTTTGGCACGGATCTTTTCTAACCTCGTCAACCTGGATACCTTCAACCTCGTCCAACACCACGCCCCAGTCATGCCTAGCGATGAGATGATTTGGCTATTTCCGTACCTTACCTCGAACTCTTTGCGCAAGCTTCACTGGGATATACCCACACGTACCACGACCACGCCTGCGGACGACATCTTAGCGAAGAGCATACTCGCCGGCGGTTTTCCTCGGTTAACCGCCATTCGCTGTCCGAATGATCCCGAAGGAGTTTTCCAGGCTCTTTGTAAACCCAAAGAGCGCGCCGACCACCCGACCGATCGTTATCGCGGAGGCAAGATGCACTTTACGCCCACCAACACCAGCGGGATGATCCATCACGCGCGCAGCCCCTCTGGATTTGACTCGATCGCGAGCAGCACGGGAAGTATGACGAATGGTTCCATCGGCGATGACAGGGACACCATCTCCACGCCATCGACACCCACCGATACTTCTTTTCCTCTGTCAACCTCCAGCGGCGGCGGCGGTCCGCCATTGAAGTCCCTTCCCATCTTCGCGCCCAAACCCGGCTCTCTAGCAGATCCCTTCCTCCTTTCGCACCGCGCGCAATCAGACCTGCACCTCGCCCGGCTAGCTGCTCAGGCCCGCATCGAAGCAGCACGCAAGTTTCCCCGTTTCTTTATCATCGTCACCGACCCCAACGGCGAAGTTGTGGACAGATATGGCGTTGGAGCATTCATTGGACGGACGGACAGCAAGATCACGTATCTTCTGACAGCCGACGAAGGGAGCGGCGCAACAGACGAAGGAGGTGGGCTGGTTACCGTGGATAGAATGCTGGGAGACTGTGGAGAGGCGTTGGTGTTGCCTCCCAAGTTATCAAAGGCTGTGTCGGAGAAGGTTGAGAAACATGAGCATAGGCATTCAAAATCCTCGGAAGACAAAAAGGAGCATCGAAGGAGCAGGAGCACTTCGAGGACTGGGATGAGGGAGTGGTGGGGTGCGAGGAGCAAGAGTAAAAGTAGAGCTGCGGCGGCGGCGGAAAAGGCGGCAGAAAAGGCAGCGAATAAGGTGGAAGACGTGATGGTGAAGACGGGTGCGGAGGAGCAAAGTAGGACAAGGGAAGGGTGTATCGGACGGTGGAATACGTACAGTGGGCCGGTGGCTGACAAGAAGGATCGGGAGAGATGGTGGCATACGGAGAGGGGACGGTGGAGGCCAGTTGCGCTTTCATGATTATGGAGAGAGAATGATGGATGAGTGATGAATCAGCAAGCGAGCAGCACTGAATAGGTGTTGTCTGGGTTGTGGTGATATATGGATGAGAGGATTTGCAATGGTGGTTGATGCTATAATCTAGTGTGTATGTATGAAACATCACTGACGACGAAAGAATTATTGTAGGTGACATGAGAATGTTCACATAACGCCAAGATATAGATTGCCATTATGACTGAGTGGACACCTGTGACCTTTCTTTTTTTTATATTTCTTTCTTCCATTAGCTGGTACTCAGAACCAGTACAGAAGAGGCCGAGTGTCAAAATGATCATCACGGATGAAGAGGGCCCGGATGGGTAAATTTCAACCGACCCTCCGGCCGGGTCATGCATGCTAGACCACTCATCTCCAAGCCTAGAAAAACCAACGAAGACCTGGACCGGACACCACGCTTTAGGTCAGAGTTTGTCCATTAACACCCGTAGTAAACCATCTGAATCCTCCCAGGCTGCTCATCTAGCCAAAAGCACCCCGTCGCAGCCCTTTCTCCTCTCCCCTCGTACCCGCCGTAACAAAAAAAAAAAAAAAAAAAAAAAACAACCCCATATAACCCTCTTCCATCACCTAACCCCCCTAATGATGCATAACAAACCCCTTGCCTTCCTCCCACTCATTACACCCCTCCCTTATTCCCATCCAATACCTCAACTTCACACACTCCCTCGTGGCCGCCTCCACATCTTCCTGAGCAAACGCCTCGCTCAATTTTTGTTCAGACTCTTTGATCCGCGCCTCATTCTCTTCCCTAACCGGCTCCAAATCCGCTTCCGTTTTCGCCTCGTCAATCTGCTCCCGCGCTTCCAACACCGTCATCAACAAGGTGGGATCCGACCCATTTTGGTAGTCGGTCGATTCGTCACCGGCCAAATCGACGTCGTAGAGTTCTTTGAGCAGGTACTGTGCGCGGAGAAGGGGCGAAGAAAGGGTCTTGTAGGCGGAATTGATGAGAGAGGACGTTGCTTCTGCTTTTCGCCGCTGCAGCAGGGACTCATCGCTGTTGCCGCTGCTGCTGTTGCTGTCAAACTGGTTGGCTGAGTGGTGGAAGTCCGGGTGGGAGGCGGCTTGGAGACGAAGGAACTCGCGGCGCAGGGCGCGGATGTCGATGTCAAAGGGCCCTGACGGGGGTGGGCCGAGGGGGAGGGTGATGGGGAAGAGGGCGTAGTAGCGCGGTATGGGTTTGTTACTATCTGAAGAGGAGGTGGAGGAGTTTGGTGGTTGGGGTTTGGGTGAGGTGTTGTCGGAGGGGGTAGAAGAGGTAGAGTATTCGTATGCGCGGGCGCTCGGGAATAGGCGGTGTTTTTGTATCTCTCTTGTCGTCGTCGTCGTCGTCGTCACTCGTGGCCTTGATTGCTCGGGGACTTCTGGCCTCCGGTTACTGCTCTTGCTGGCGCATGCTGTAGAGAAGGCCACTCCTGCGTTTGTCCTGCTGGCTTCGTTGCGACAGGCGGCGCAAAGTGCGCGCGTTGCTGGGCTGGAGAGGATCGAAGTTCGCATGTTGCTTTTTGACTTTCGGCGGGGAAGAATGAAGAATATTAGTTTCGGGAGCGATATGAAATGATCCTTTACGATATTCGGTCGAGTAATATTGTTCCGCTGTGTCGTCTGTGGTCGCCCGGCGTGACTGTATAGAGGGAAAAAAGAATTGAAAAGTCGAAATGACGCCGCAATTCGGATGCGCCGCCCGCGCAACTGAAAAGAAGCTCTCGGCGGCACAGCAAATGACGTCGCTGGAAGTCTCGGCGAAGGTGCCAGCCCTAGCGGGGCTACCCGGTCAAAATAGCGCGTTGGACCCGCTAGGATCGATGCACTTCGTCGCCCCCGATTTCATCCCGTCCCAGCATGAGATGAAATACGAATATCTCGAGTAATGGACTCCAACCGCGTCTTCGATTCATGGCTATCGAGGGCCGTCGTTAACAAAAAGCCGGCAAGTTTGAATTCGTGCATGAAGCTACCGGTCGGTACGCCTACTCGAGCCTTGGATACTAGGTATGGCGTCGTGATGGACTGATGGCGACTGGACTGTACTCGATTGCCGGCGAGAATTGAACAACACGACGAACTGCGCTGGAAAAGGATTGAACATTGCGGGAGTAACGAGGGCGGCGACCCCGCTAGTTTATAACAGAACCCAGTGCCCGTCAGTAGACGTCACAGCAGGCCGAAGGGCATCGTACGATTTTGCTCTTCGGTAGGACCTAGAGGAACCAACCAGCCGAATTTGTGCAGTATGAGCAAAAATCCAGCGCTACACTTCACGGAAGCTGCGAGTAAAAGGCCCAGGGACAGTTCAAACGTCCAGAAAACTGGTGTGTTGGTTGCCTTGAGGAAAACATGGGTTAGTAAGTAAGTTGTTGGGTCAAGGGTGGTGTCTTATGAGTCGGCCCCGATACAAAGCCAGTCATTCAGCTCAACGTAAACAGGGGCAGAAACTGATTTTTGCACTACTGTCCATCATGCCGACGATGAGCATCGCTGGAAAGACTTGTGCTCTTCTAGAAGACGCTTCAGATGTTTGTTTACAAGCCCCTGACTTTTTTGCTTTCCGGAGGACGGACTGAGTGAAGAGCTGAGCAACCGGATGGCGGATCCCTGCCGCTCCACTGACTTAGTGTGGGTAGAGCTTCCCTACAGCCCCACAGCAAACCCACCCCCACCAGCAGCAACAGCAACACGCACCTAACGACAAGCTACTGAGGAAGCTTTCAACCACTTTGTCACTGACAACGGTCACTCAGCCTTATCGACAACCTTCTTTTTGTTCGATAACTCAACTGAACTCTTCAACTCACGACATCCAACAGCACCAGCACAGGAACATACTCAAAATTCTCATACCGGACTTAGAGTTACTACTACCACACTATTCGGCTGGGATTCATACTCAGACGAGCTTCATATTCACAGCCATCCACCGGGCGGCCCCTCACGTCTGCTTCACCCCCCAACATAGCAAACTACGAGCAGTGGTAACTCCAACCGCGAAAAGAAAGCATCACGGGCCAATATGGTCTCCTCAGAAGTAAGAGATCTTCTGGCGCAAGTGCCGAACTGGAGTCAAGCAGACCGTCCCGCCGCATTCAGGACGATAATCACCACCATCACCTCCAGCCCCGACCCCAGCCACTTCGCCGCCGACCTCAAAGCCGTTACCGACGCCATCTTCCTAGAGTCGCTTGGTGTCGTCGCCACTCGAGCTCTAGTCATCGACCTGATAGACGCCCTTAAATCGCTTGCTTCCGGAGGACCCTCCGTAGACACCATTAATTCCACAACCTCCAGCATCTGGCTTGACGTAGGCAAGGCCATCCAACAGCACATCCAGTCCAACCCCACACTCGCAACCTCGCTGGTCGACCAGACCGCCACCATTTACGAGGACCTCCTAGCGGCCGCCCACGAATCACAAAATAGTTTTACCGACGCCGCCAAGACGCTCGCGGCCATCCCGCTTGACTCCTCACAGCGTCGCGTCACAGACAAGTACAAGGCCGATCTTTGGATCCGCATCATCCGCAACTACCTGGAAGACGACGATGCCACCAGCGCCGAAACCTACCTCAACAAGCTGAAAAACATCATCCACAACGTGGCCGATGACAACCCGGTGCTGAACCTGCACTTCAAGCTCAGCGCCGCCCGCATCCAGGACAGCAACCGGCAGTTTCTGGCCGCCTCGCAGTCGTACTACGAAATCAGCCTGTCGCCCGCCATCGCCGAAGAGGAGCGCTTGCACACCCTGAGCATGGCCATCAAGTGCGCCGTCCTCGCCCCGGCGGGACCCCCGCGGTCACGCGTTTTGGCAAGGCTCTACAAGGACGAACGGTCGGCTTCGCTGGAGGAGTTCGGCATCCTGGAGAAGATGTTTCTTGACCGCCTGCTGGCGCGGGCCGAGGTAGAAAAGTTCGCTCAGGGCCTGGCGCCGCACCAGCTGGCCACGACGTCGGACGGGAGCACGGTGCTGGCCAAGGCCATGGTCGAACACAACCTGCTGGCCGTGAGCCGGCTGTACCGCAACATTGGGTTCGACGCGCTGGGGTCGTGGTTGGGGCTAGACTCTGGGAACAAGGCGGAGGAGATCACGGCGCGGATGATTGAGCAAGGACGGCTGGCGGGGTCCATCGATCAGATGGATAGGATCATTTACTTTGAGAGCGGGCTGGAAGCCTCGGGGGAGAAGGGTAGTGGTAGGGCCGAGGTACCGGTGGGCAAGGAAATGCGGAGGCAGGATGGGATGGTGCAAGCATTGGCGGAAGACCTCGAACGTATCACGGATGATCTTCTGGTGGAGTTTCCTCAGCTGGTACCCGCCGGGGTTCCTGGCAATTAGGATAGCTCGTCCCTGGGCGGGCATCTTGATCCTCTCGAGGAGATGGAAGCGCTCATCACAGCCGTACCAGCGAAGTCTGGCAGCCCCTCCAAAAGAAAGCAAGCATGATAACAAAGAGCAGCACGTATGACACCTAAAAGAAGGCGTATGTACATTTCGAAGAGAAGAAATACAGCACTGGAGGCATACATACGAATGGGACATTGTCCTTCAAGAGTGTCTAAAACGTAGTCTATATACAATCCAGAATAGAGTTACATTGAGACAGGCAGGTATAACGCGTATTAGTATTGTCATGCTAATGTCCTAAATATCTAACCATGACCGTTTATCCAACCATGTCTCTCCCGCAAATCGTCCCTCTTATGCTAGTCGTAATCGTAACGCAACGCATGCCGCAAAAACGCCGCTTACCCTTTGTCCCAAACCCATAAATACCCAAAGACATCCATGCCGCTGTAGCCCTGGCTAACCGACGCTGTCGTTCTCTTGGTACGCCACTTTGCCCGCCTGCCGCTAAGAACCAGGCAGCGGACTAACTGGCGCAACAAGTTTAATCCAAATCCCTCCTACGAACAACGATATATCCTTTATCAAGCCCAGCCGATATTGGCTCAGCCGGGTCCTCTTCTTCCTCAAACACCTTCTCGTCATCTTTGAACATTCTCCTTTTCCTGCCCATCGGCGTCCGGTCGTTGTCCGATTGTTCTCTGACAAGCATATTGACGAAAGTGACGCCAATTTTGTTTCCCATCCGATCGTAGCCCGCGGGCGTAAAGTGAACGCTGTCGTCCCAGTAACGTTCCCGGTCGGCTTCGGACATGGCGTAGAAGGGGAAGGCGGCGTGGAGATCGAAGGTGTAGCTGTTTTTGGGGGGTTGGGGTTGTAAGTCTTGGTTACGGAACGATTTGAGACTGTGGGTGTGGGTTTGAGAAAGGGAAGAAGGATTCAGAGAGGGCGTGCGGGGGTGAGGGGGGGACATACTAGTTGGGCTTCTTGTAGGTCTTGATCATCTGGTTCAACTTGTCCCTCCTAAAGTCCAACAACTCCTTCATTCTGCCAGCTGAAGATCCGATCTCGGGAACGGTGAGCGCGAGGACCTTGCATTTACGGCTCAGAGCCACGTCCCAGACCTGTGTGAGGCTTTCAAAGATTTGGTTGGGGTGGATGTCACTGCCGAGATCGTTGGTTCCGCCGAGCACGATGGCCCAGTTGAACGGTTTGTAGTCTGCTGGGTTCCTTGGGGCGAAGTGTGATTCCATCCTTGTCAGAAACGACCCTTCACCTGTTACCAGATCACCGGACAGCCCGTCTGTTACTATCTCCACGTCGACATCGG
Organism: Neurospora hispaniola; assembly: GCF_033458365.1. Lineage (NCBI taxonomy): Eukaryota > Fungi > Ascomycota > Sordariomycetes > Sordariales > Sordariaceae > Neurospora > Neurospora hispaniola. The sequence continues at coordinate 2,052,316 of NW_026944407.1, read as the reverse complement.
GGAACGCCATACGCAGCATCTCTTTGAGTTTGGTGCTATAGGGGGTGAAGCAGGAGCCCCAGCCGGAGTAGCCCTCGGTGAGGGAGTCGCCGAAGCAGAGGATCCGGAGCTTCGAGGGGGGCATTTCGTCGTCGTTGGCGCTGGTTCGAGTGGTTCAGGGGTCGGTCGGCAGTGATGCCGGAAGTAGATGTTGTAAAGTGTGCAACCTTTGGCGTATATAGTGATGGAATTTCAGATGTTTGGTACTAGGGACGCGGCTACTATACTGCTAACTGACATCGACCAGCCTGGCCAGTTAGACGGGATAAGTGAGGTCCGGAAGTTGTGATGTCCTTCGACGGCATCAATTGAGGGTCGAAACAGTCGAGCGGAACGGGTCTTGGGCGAGGTTCTATTTCGTAAATTAGATGGATCAAAGGAACTGAAGCGAAAGGCAAAGCAGTCATCAAGGTGTGACAGGCTGACTGGTGGCAGCTGAACAAGGCAGCCGATTAGGGAGGTACTTATCGGTTGATTGTGTCTCACCGCGATGTTATCGGGATGAGCACCTGCAGGCGCGTGGCATGTACATGCCCTGGCGTGTGGTACAGGTAGGCCATGGTTACGTAGGAGCAACTCCCCGGTGGGCGGGCAAGTACGGGCAGTGACGGCACTGCAATCGTGGGGGCGGGGCACGTACGGCAACCGGGTCCAGGGACTAACCCTCACCACCACGCCTTCACAGCGGGCAGTGATACCGTTCGTTGGATGTCGACCCTAAACAAACAGGGGCAAACGACATCCTCAGGGTCTGTTGCCACAAGGGTTCCTAGGTAACCGGCGGTAAAAAATAAAACAAATAATTAAAGAAGAATAAAGACACCCAAGCACCGAAACACTAAGACGTACAATCTAACCCTGGTATGTTTATTAGTTTGGTACAAGTAGGGGTGGAATATAGGGATGCAAAGCCAATAGAATCTATTTATTTTAAGCCAATTTGAAGTAAAACTAACACACTATGAACACTATTATACATTATTTGACATTGAAAATAGGGATTTTAATGTGTAAAAACAGGGATTTAAAATGTTAGAGATTAGTATCCAATGTAACCGCTATTTGTAATAATAATAGACTGTAACCGCTTAGGTATTGAATATACTAGCTTTTTTATATAAGATTCTAGGCAAGTAACCTATACTTTGTTGATAGTTTCCCTAAGGGTATTTCTAATTAGTCTAACCAGGTAATTATATTTAATCCAGCGTTTTATTTAGAGTTAGACGTGTTTAATAGGGTTTAAATCAGGTAAGTAAACCGGCTATGTAACTTATTTATTTATTAGGAAAAGCTCGTTTAATACTGTTTTAATTGCGCGAAATATATAAGTGGGCGTATTATTTTACTATACTATACGGTTATAGTCCGTAAGTTAGAAGGAGTGTAATAATAGTACGATATATTTTTAATAGTTAATAGAATTAATTTTACTCTATTTTTTATCCTAAATTAAAGAAGGCCCTTTAGCGCCGCCGGTAAAGTAACCCTAGAATATCTAGTTATTAGCTCTCTAGTGAATTTGGGCTATATTATTAGGGTCTTTTCCCGGGAATATAGTAATATATTTGTACTTAAAGTTAAGGCTATTAATTTAAGTCTTATTAGATTATATTTAATTTTCCTATTAGAGTGATATTAATATAGTCTAGTAGAGTACGAATTATAAGTGCGCTTGCCGATTTTTAGGGGAGAGGGGTTAGCGGACCGGCTAGAAAATTTATTGGGCGTTAGATTATTATATAGTAGTTTAAATCGTACGGGCTCTATACGGTTCGAATAATGGGAGAGTTCTACGGACTTCTAATTATAATAGAAATTGTTTAAATTTATAAGGAGTTTATAAGAATATAGTAATTTCTCGGCAGATTTCTAACGGTATAATAGGCGAGCGATTATATAATCCATACCCGGACTAGGTAGTTGCGGTAATAGTATATAAGATTTGCCGCTTTATAATATTGAGAATATAAGTAATTTGAAGTATAGTAAAATTAATATAAAAGTGGAATATTTTAATTATAATCCGTTCTTTATACGATATAAGTGTTAATTTATAGGCCGGACTAATATAATACCGAATAAAAGAGATATTAGATATATTACTAAAGGGGGTACGAAGGGGGAGATGGTTAATTAGTAGCGGTGTAGGACCTTCGAAGCTGGGGGTAAATAATATTAGGCTAGTGCAATTATAAGAATATAAAATAACCGGGCTGGGTGCGTTAGGCGTTATTAAAATATTAGTCCGATACGTTAGGGTAATTAGATTATTATTAATATGTAATTTATATAAATAGAAAGATTGATTTACTAGGTATAGCCGGGAGACGAGGACGAAGGCCTAGATAGTAAGGGTAATAGATTGGTAGTTTATTCTCTTTATCGGATTTGGCTATTAAATTAATAATATTGTGGGGTAGGGCGGCCGCCTTTATTACTACTAGAATATAGCGGTTACGCTATTCTTAGAAAAAAAATAATATATTAAAATAATTTAAATTAATTTCCTATATTATTTATCTATAAGGTATTATAATAAGGGGATTAATATAATTATTATTATTATTATTATTATTATTATTAGAAGGGTGGGTTAAGGTACTAAAATTGTGCTTATTAGAATTTATTTTATTATTAAAATAAGAGTTGTGCTTATTAAAGGAAATAGGGTTAATCGAATTAAATTTAATAATATAATTAATTTAGTTAATGAATTAAGGAAGTTTACGGATTATTGTATAAACGGGTAAGTTTATTGAAACGATTTAATTAATTAAATAAAATAATAAAATAAAATAAAATTAAAGTAAAAAGTAAATAATATATAAGAATAAATATATAATTATAAGTATAAGAATTTTGTAAATAAGAAGGAAGTTTAGCTTCTTTAATTGTAAAATTAAGCGATTAATTTTAGTTAATTCTAATTGATTTAATCAATTTGCCTATTTGATCGTTTAAATAAGGCTATTTAGAAATTGCGTTTTATTAGAAGCGTTTAAGTGGCGGTGGTTTTAGTACGGTTAATAGGCTTCTAGGTACGGGTAAGCGTTATAATCCCCTGTAATCTAGCCTAAAAGGGTGTTCTATACTCCTGTGGGCGCGGTAAGGTGCGCATGTGGCGCTTTTGACCCCTGTCATTGTCCTATGTTGAATATGACTAAGCTGATGTATAGACTAGTTTGGTATTATTGAGCCAATTAGAAGGCGTGCATCTGGGCGCACTGGCCATCTACACCCCTGTCTATAGGTGGGTCCCAAGAACCAAACTAATAAACAAACTAGTATTGTATTGTATACATACTAGAAGGCCACGCCGCCGAGCGGAGCCGTACCAAAGAGTGTGTCCGTGTTGAGACCGGGAGAACTCCGCTAGATGGAGTTCTTGATTGCCCATGCCTGCAAGCGGGCCGATTCAAATCAGATTCTGTATATATCCTCCTCCCGCTGGGGATTTGTGGGTTTTGTTGTTGATTGAGGCTCGAGTACATACAAGGGGTCCTTGTGTTGTTGGATATGTGTAAGTCCACCCCCTGGCTCCCGGCATGGAGCGAGGATACTAACAAGTCCCGCAAGTGTAGGCAAGATGGGACGGTACCATAGTAGCTGAGTGCCCGGTCTGAGGAGGGGACACCAGAAAGAAACACTGGCTTCTCTCGGGATAGAGGTACCTAAGGTAGATATGGATGGGCCTGTCTCGGTCATTAATCACCCGGTCCGGTATACATACTTCAGTTCCATCTTCCCATTGTCGGAGCCGTGACCCCCATCTTCTCCCCCCGATGTGGAGAAAACAAGCCCCGATGCCATACGACGCAGGGGCTGCTCTTGGGCACCAGGGCAGTGTAGGGAGAGGCGCTCACCAGTCACCACTAGGTAATCAGTCAGTGTGTATTATCGGAATATGTATTCAACCAACCACATATGGAGAGGTGATTGACGCGATTTACAGCAGAAAAGGACCCCGCGTGACCGGACGGCTAAGATGGAAGAATCCAATCCCACCAAACCACGAGTCTTCTCGAGACCTACCTACATATAGCAATGGAATCATGATGTCCAGCTAGGCCTTGCGTTCTGCTACTTTTGATCTTTATTGCCTTCTGTTGTTCTTGCGTCCAGCTCAGCCAGCAATCATGACCAAACCACCAAAAGTGTTCACGGCAGAGGAAGGTATTGCAATGGAAACCCACCTCACCCATCATCCTACGGAGCCAATACTTATCTCGTACACAGTTGCCAAACATCGATCGCCAAAGAGCTGCTGGGTAGTCCTCTACGGCAATGTCTATGACGTGACCGAATTTCTGCCCTCCCACCCAGCCGGCGACAAAATCATCCTCCAGCTCGCCGGCCGTGATGCCACGACCGAGTATGATCCGATTCACCCGCCAGGAACGCTCGAGGAGAACCTCAAGCCCGAGGCCAAGCTAGGCATCATTGACGACGCATCGCTAGCCAAGCTTCACCAGAAAGAAAGCGAAGCCCGCGCAAGGGCAACAGGCTCGGCCATGGGCACCACGACGCACACCACCTCAGCCCAGCAATCCGAGAAAGCCGCGCCGCCGCCGCTCCACACCCTCCTCAACCTTGACGAGATCGAAGCAGCAGCCAAGACTCAGGTCTCCAAAAAGTGCTGGTCCTATTATTTCTCCGCCGCCGATGACCTTTACACCAAGACCCACAACACCCGCGCCTTCCGGGACATCCTCTTGCGCCCGCGCGTCTTCATCGACTGCACAAAGGCCGACACCTCCACCACGTTGTTGGGCCACAAGGTCGGCACACCACTCTACGTCTCGCCCGCGGCGCTGGCCCGCCTGGCGCACCCGGACGGCGAAGCCGGCATCGCCAAGGGCATCTCCTCGTTCGGGGCCATGCAGCTAGTCAGCAACAACGCGTCCATGACCCCCGAGCAAATCGTGGCCGAGGCCATACCGGGAGCCGTCTTTGGCTGGCAGCTGTACGTGCAGACGACTCGCTCAAAATCCGAGGCAATGCTGGCGCGCATCAACAAGCTGCGCGACCACTTCAAGTGCATCGTCCTCACCCTCGACGCGCCACACCCGGGCAAGCGCGAGCACGACGAAAAGTCCAACCTTGAAGCGGCGGGCGAGTTTGTCGAGTCCGCCAGCAACGCCAAGACGGACGCCGAAAAGAAGCCCGGCGGCGGCGGCGTGGGGCAACAGCTGTTCTGGGGCACCGCGGCCGACTTGACGTGGGAGACAACGCTTCCCTGGCTGTCGAAGCATACGGATTTGCCAATTGTGTTGAAGGGCATCCAGACGCATGAAGATGCATACCTGGCGGCGCAGTATGCGAGGAAACACCCGGGCACTGTGAAAGCGATCATCCTTTCGAATCATGGCGGGCGCGCGCTGGACACGGCGCCGCCGGCGGTGCATACCTTGTTGGAGATCAGGAAGTACTGCCCGGAGGTGTTTGGGGCGGTCGAGGTGTGGATTGATGGCGGGGTTAAGAGGGGGACGGATGTGGTGAAGGCATTGTGTTTGGGTGCGAAGGCGGTCGGTGTGGGGAGGGCGGCGCTTTGGGGGCTTGGGGCTGGTGGATGGCAGGGTGTTGAGAGAACCTTTGATAGTAAGTGGTGCTTGGTACACAATGACTTTGGATGCACTTCCTTGTGGTGTTTTACACGCGACGGATATGTCGACACTTTGCTAACACGACAAACAGTCCTTCAGCAGGAGATCATTACATGCATGAAGCTTTTGGGAGCAAAGACGGTGAATGATCTTGGCCCACGATTCGTATGTCTATTCTGTTTGGACACAGTTACTGCTGCCCCTTCGCCATCGCATCTTTTGATGAGTCTCTAACGTAGCCACACAGATCAACACCCGAAAAGTCGAGCGAGACATCTTTGATGGGGATGCCGGTCTCGACAAGAACGGGTTGTGGACATCTCGTGCCAAGCTCTGAACTGAATGAGCCTGCGATACGTGCCTGAAAATGGCGGTGGCTTGTCATGATGGATCCGACACCGTCAAACGCGGGGAAGTTTGGGAGATTGACAGTGCGCGCAACTGGTCGGAAGTGATACGATCATAACTGGATCCCCTTCCGAGCCTCTGTGAGTGAAGTATCTCAAAGTACCTGCTCCATGAACAAAGGGAAGGGGGGGTTTGCGCGCGTGATGGTGCCTACCCCAGGTCTTGGCAACCATGGGCTGATCCTGGGGAAGCGGGGGCGGAGCCTGGCGGTATTTGAGTGGCATCTGATCGGCCCAGAGCGCTGTAATATCTCCAAAATGTCTGGTGTTCATAACCGAGCATCCGAGGTTCAGGAAAAAAAAGGGGAGAAAAAAATTATAATCGTTTTCGACACGTGGGGTGGGGCCCATCCAAGAGCAAAGTGCGAAGATGCCGTACGGAGATTCAGTTTGCCATCAGATCTTCAACTGTGACGCTCCACAAATGCTATTCTCTAGTGTACACACTACACAGAGACTTCGGACGAACCATTGGAGTTGCGGACTTTGTGTCCGCTGCCTGGTGGCTCTACCTTGTGTATGGTTGTGGGGATTCCCGAGGTGGAGATGCGGAGAGCCATTGCACAGTAACGTTTGTGAAGCTGGTGATTCGAATCCCTGAAATGGTCACGCTGATGATCTTTCGGGCTTTGATAAACAAAATATGGCTATCCCGTTCAAGGGAGATATGAACAATGGTAATATCTAACGACCAAACGAAGCATGGTTGCCGGTCTTTTTGTACACTATTCGTCCTTGTATTTTGGCTACAGAGACGACAGCTTAAGTTTGGATTAGCTCGAGTAGATCTGCTTCGCTTAGAGAACTTGGCCTCGAAATCCTGTATCCAGGCACGCAGGTACTCATGTTTCAAGATCAACGGTGCTCTTTGTGGGTATTTGCCCATCCACCACCAAGGGCACGAGAATCGTGAGAGAGTTGTGTGCAAACTTTCCCGTGAATGTCTCAAAGTTGAATTTGTGACAACCATCAGTTTATCAAACATTCGCTAGCGGTGATGGTGCAACCTTCGCATTCCAAGGAGCGACTGTTACGGAGATGACATGGCAATGTCAGTGTTGCGTTGTCGCAGCCTCAAAGCCACAATCACAACAGTTTAGTTCGTCTGATACAGTAAGAACCCCTGCTTTTGCAACTAATGCCGGCAGCCCAGATTTTTTGCAAAAGAGGGGGGTTTGCAAAAGGGAGGACAGGAGCACAGACCAGGTAAGAGTCTTCTAGCTACTCAGTAATGGTTAGAGGTACTAGAAAGTGGATCCCCTGGAGCTATTAGACCCCGGTATACGGGTATAAGAGTGCCCGCCCCACCAAATTCGACCCCTGCTTTTGCAAATCCGGGCTGTTAGCGTTGCAAATTGCAGGTTGCAGGAATTACCACCAGAGGGAATGCAGGCAGTCGAAATCTTTTGTAAAAGGGGGGATTTTGTAAAAGGAGGGGGTTGCAAAAGCAGGGATCTTCACTGTAGGATGCCATTCTTCCCGATCTCATGTGCCCGTATCCAAGAGGAAAAGCTGGTGAGGCAATTTGACAGTGCATCATATCTCGGCGAAACTGACCGACTTGGTCATAGCTTCCGAGTATCCCGTCCTGCCCGTCCATCCGCTGGACGTCAAGATCAGGGGTGGTGGCAAGGGGTGTGCCCTCAATGTACCAGAAGGTTGCAATTCTGGGATGGTCAGACTTGAACCGTTCTGGGTGTCTCGAAGATGGTCGTGAAAAAAATCCCAAAATATCCCATGTGTATGAAGGGTCGTTTTCTCAATGCTATTTATGCAAATCTTTGATCAGTTTAGTTTTTTTTTTGTTGATATACCCTATCTTGAGGAGTTGGAGCTTGAGCCACTAGTCAGGGGCAGGCAAAGTACGAATGGCAGCTGCATGATAAGAACCGGTGGCTTATGGACTGTGTTGATGCACATCATCTGTGCAGGAAAACGTAAAGCTGCTTTGGGTCATCATCAAGATGGGGTTAGCCGTCATACTGATTGAAAAGTGAAGCAGCGATCTGACCTGCTGAACGCGACTGGCCGTGCCTTGCGGTGATATTGTGAAGACCAAAGATTCAACTCTCACGTCACGGTCGTTGCGCAAACAAGTCAACTGACATGGCGCTTGGCTTTCCGACCCCCAGCCCAGAACTGATACCATCAAAGTGGTGTAACGGAAGTTGCTTCCTTGAGGAACCAAGGGGTCCAGAGAGAACTTTTTCCTAGGCTGGTTGTAGCCAAGAATCAAGAAGTCGACTTCGTTCGTCGTCGATTGTTCATTTCTTGATTTGACTGACCGTGCGATTCGGTATTCATAGGCCCCCTTTTAGTACTAGGTAGACATCTTTGATATTTAGTGCTGCTGTCTTTCCTGGTTAAGTGGCCTGGAGCGACAGTTGAGGGCAAGGACAGCCGCGAGGTGCCACAGGGGTTTCGAGATCTGGTTGGCCGTCGACAAAAATTCCCATTTAGATCGGGAAGGTGGGACAGCCACAAAGGGCCGAAAGACCACGCAGTACATTCAGCAAGTCAAATTCCATGATCAGGGAGGCCCTGCACAACAGCCGCGCCTACGGACAGGCCCTCGTAAACTAATAAGGAAGTCCAGTGCCGGGTCACCTGTTGTTGTTGTTGTTGGTCTCGAATTGCCGGTCTTGCGTTAGGCCCGAAAATGAGAAGTTCGTGTGGCGGGCAAAGGCGTCGTTCAATTCTATATCGCCCATTGAGATTCTCGTTGTCGTTCCTTCCAGAGATCTGACACAGGTGCCGATGGAGGCCCGGAACCATCCGTTGGGAACATTTCAAAAGACCGGCTATCCTGTCATTTCGTCGTGAGCCAATCCGCATCCAGAAGTCATATAAGTCAACCAATTGGGCATAGCTCCACCAATATCAGACCTCGAAACTTTGGTTTGGACCATTGACAAGTGTTTGGTTGTCTCCAAAAAGGCTGGATTGGTCTCCAAGTTTACCACCATCGTTGAAGCAGTAGTGTAAGCACAAACGTGTTTGGCTAGCCGCAATGCAGAGGTGCCAAGTCGCATATGTAGTAATGTGTGTTGGTTGCAGACCGAATCATCGATCAGGATCAACTTGGCTTCAACCGTTTTTGCATATAAGAATCGCTCATGGCCATCAGGCAAGTAGTTTGGAGATTGACTTTTGGTCTCCGAGTCATTCGTAGGGCAGAAATCGCCCTTGTGGCGGTTGGGATTTTGCGGTTTCCGTTCTCGACGTTTGGATGTTTTTCGTCGCCTTTTCTGTGCCCGTGTTCGATGTTTTGGTATCCGGGGTTGTCGTCCCGAAAACTGGTGGAACAGTAAGAGAGGCCCCAATTTTCATATGCTCCATAATCGTTGCAAGAGGAGCCGAAGGCGTGACCGATAATTGGACACACCCGGACCAAAGCACTTCGACCCCTGGCACTACCCCAGGGTCTGCGGGCTTGGCGGGGCAAAAGTTTAGTTGACCCGATCCTCTTCTGGCAGTCATTCCGAATGGAAATCTCTAACGATCGTAAGCTTGGAGCTTATTCTAACCTTGTTTGGCATCAGTTGATATCCCTCGTCTTTTCGTAACAAATCGGCTCTCTCTCAGTCGCACACGCTCGCGAAATTTTTCGGACTCAGACGTCTACTACAGACAATCGCTGATGTTAGCAATATGAATCGCAAACAAAAACGATTGCCTATAATCGAACCTCGCAGGTAACGACAGGCTGTGTCCAGTCCCCGCTTCGGGCATTCATCATCGCATGATTGTAAAGTCGCAATGAGCACCAACGCTCCGGTATGCCGCATCCCTCGACGAAGCCGAGACTGAAGTCCGTCTCGCGAGCGTTTGGTCAAAATATGCCCTGTGGTCAAGGGAATGACGCAGAAATCACCGCTTCAGTTGAGCTCCAAAAGTCTTCATGTTGGAGTGCCTCCCCGCGGCAAAGCACCAGCGCAAGTCTCCGCCTTCACAGTGAGCCAGCTTGCCAGTTCGCCAGGTTGACGGCGACTTTTGCAAGCGACAAGGCAAGGCAAGTGAGGATCGAAACCCCATTCGGACAAGGCACCATAGCAGCAAGAGAGGGTGTTCTTCCTCTACGCCTTCCTCCACCCACATCCATATTCCCCGCATTCGCATCGGGCTAGGCTAACCGGCGCCGTGTCTGGAGGACGGAGATGAAACCGGGAGGCAAGTTGGGTAAAGAATTGACGATCTGGGGGAAATTGCGAAATGAGATGCTCGGCCTGCTTGCCCTCCTTGGCATATGATCTCTAACACGGGTCCGAAAGGGTTCATTCAAGCAGGCATCCAGAACACGGGGTAGATAAAGTCAATGAAAAAACAGCAACATTGTGTACTGGCGAGACTTTTATCAAGTGCTCATGTGCTCACATGTTTTCGAAGTCATGGGTTTGACCGATGGTGGCGGACAAAGAGCCAACGGGAAAGCAAGCCACGCCGTCCCCAACTACCGGTACTTTTCATAAGAACACTATGTACAGTGTACGAGCTGTCGAGAGAGCCAAAGAACTAAAGTGTACACAGTAACCAGACTTATACTGGTCAGACTACGCAAAGCGCGTAAAAGGGTTAGGGTCTTTCACCTGGGGGGGGGACGAGCTCGCCTTGGCATAACTCCAGTTATGATCGCTGGGGGGGGGGTTCGGAGATACTACTCGATGAGGCTAGTTCCATCTCCATTCATGGTTGCATGGCTCACAATTCGGCACACGGAGAAGTCGAGGATGCCTTCGTCAATCTCTTTGTTGGGGTGGCGCGATGTGGTCCTTGAGGGGGGGTTGGGGGATTCGGCGATCCTCAGACAGTAGAGACAGCTTGAGTAACACTAGCAGCGAGCTTTTTTGGCTTCTTTTTCCCTCTGCCATGTCTCGTCGGTTTCTGCAAACAGATGGCTCAAGCGAGCCAAGCAGCTCCATTTTTGGGGAAGAGTGGAAGGGAATTGTGGAATCCTTGCAACCGTCACATCTACTTCCCTTTGTGTTGAGTCGCTCCTACCCGCTCCTCCCTAGTGCCTCCCCAATGTTACCCTCCCCCCCAGCTCGTAAGTCACTGCAAGTCTTTTCGCAGATTTTGTGTGGATTGTAGACTGTGGCCTGGTATCACCGATGGGACTTGATTATAATAAACCACCCAGCCTGTTGCCCGTCTCGACCTCCCGTTTTCTGTCTGGCTCCTGCTCTCCTTTTCTCGTTTCCCTCGTTAAAATTTCCGCCGTTCTTTTCTCCTTCCTCCTGATTGTTGCTTCTCTTCAACCAAGGGATTGTTCTTCTACACCAGATCAGGACGGTTGGCTTCGAAATTTGGGAAAGGGGATAATAGGGGTCCGCCATCCGCACACACACTCAACCGTATAGCCCCCAGCTCTTCGAGTTCTTCATCGGTTAACGCCCTCACCTTCACACTGATGTCAAAAGTCGAAACCTGAAACAACAACAACAAAAAAAAAGAGGAAACTTCTACAAGATGGATAAACAGCCCGAGGATAAACAGCCCGAGTACACTCAGACGGAGAATGTCGCCGACAAGCCGCGCAAGCGTGGCTGCGCCGGCCACTGCTTGAAGTTTTGGTGGGCCTACTTGATCGCCGTCATTGTCATCGTTGTCATTGTTGTCCCTGTTGTGTAAGTCACCATAACTCACCTGACCTTATTGATTAAGATGTGTTTTGTTGCTAACAGTCATACCACAGTATCCTTGTTGGCGTTCCCAAGATCGCTCAACAGAAGCTGGACCATGCCGAGCTCATCCTTGACAGCATCGTCATGACCAATTCCCGGGCTCAAAACTTCACCATGTCTATCAACACTGAGATCAAGAGTGACGGAAAGGTCAAGGCCACCATTGAGCCTTTCGAGGGCGTCATGTACCTTGAGGATCTGCCGGAGCACCAGCCTTTCGCCAAGGTTCACTTCCCTGAGACCACCAGCGCCAAGTCCCAGATTATCAACATCACCCAGTTTACCATGATCGATGATCTGGATGCTTTCACCACCTTCAACACCTGGCTTCTGCACAACGAGACTTTCAGGGTTACCGTCGAGGGTGACACCAAGGTGCACGTCAAGGGTATCGCCAGAGCCTATGGCGTCACGTTCAAGAAGACCATTGAAATGCCCGGTAAGCACTTGTTTGTGATGTTGATGCTTGGCGGACATCGTTACTAACAGAAACAATAGGCCTCCGTATGCTTGACGGAACCACTGTAACCAACACCACCGTCAACGCCACTGCTCCCAAGGGCCAGAACAACTTCTTCGGTACCGTCAGAATCCCCAACTACTCCAAGGTTGCTTTCGAGCTTGTAAGTTCAACTCTTCCACTTCTTCCACTCGGCACTAATATGCTGACCTGTCGCTTTATAGGGCAATACTACCTTCCACAACTACCTCCTTGACAAGGAAATCGGCACTGTCTATCTCGACAACCTCTCACTCAAGCCCGGCAACGACAACGTTTATCCTATGCGCGCCACCATTGACGACCTCGGCTACGTCACTGGCCTTGCTGTGCAGAAGCCTTATTGCGACAAGCTCAACGGCGTCCTTCCCTTTAAGCTTCGCGGCAAGAGCGTCATCAACCATGGCGAAAGCCTCTCCTATTTCGCTGATGCCTTGGCTTCCGGAAATCAGACCGTCCAGATCGACATTCGTGGCACTGTCAAGCGCTCGATGGGTTTTACGCTCGGTTGCTCCGACGAGTAAACCATCCGTACTGTCGATACGTGTTTTGATATTCGAATACCCATGGATTGCGAGGTTACGCGGAAACGTTGCCTAGTGGCATATTACGCACTTGAGCGATCCGATTCACTTTTCTTGGCACGCTGCATTGTGCCTACAATGTGTACAGGCTCACGCCGCCACTTCATTTCTGCTTTGCTTTCGATAAATAGGGGGTCATTTATGTTTAATGCTTATGTGTTTAAAGATACCATGGGACTGCACAGGGCGAGGGATGATGAGATATGGTCGAGATTGGACAAAAACTGGATTGAAGAGCTTCTGTCGAGATGAGGAATGCAGAAAACAACAAGTTGGAACGCATTTATGAATTTAAAATGTGTAAGAGTGTTCACCGGCTTCCTGCGTTGCCATGACAGGATCGAAAGTAGACAAATAATTGAAAGATACCATCCATCTTGCGAAACTCAATTATGTACTTGTGGTTGAGAATGGCTTTGCGAACTTTTCAGTTGAATACATAAACATAGCGTTCGAGGTTGTCCGATATCAAACGCACGAGCTTCGGTTTTTGCAATCCAGCTCTCGGATGGCATCAAGTCTACTATGAAAACACATGGGGTTGCAATCGCATAAACGAACATTAAAACTCCTCTCCGTTGTGTCTTCACCATCATCACACCAAGTTTATGGTCTTTGTGTCGTGTCTCTGAATTGCCATCGGTATTGTTTCCAAATCGCCCTGTTTTGCAACGTCCTATGAAGAAGTCAATGAAGACATTCATTGGCAAGTCTTCATACCAATACCTCGAGAGTCAAGAATTGTCCATGTTGACAAAGCCGTTACAACAGCACGGTGGTAGGTCGATGCATATAAATTTGTACGAAGGCGAACTAACCCGCTCTTCTATGACGACGAGGACCGGGCGTGAGAAAAGGTATCAGGAGTTAACATGACTGTTTCAACATGATGTATGATCGGTCCGTCGCTATCAACGAAGTGGACCGCCATATACTCTTATTCCGATTTAGATCCCCTAGCCACCTCGAACCATCCACGCGAGCACAACGAAAACATATTAGGAATCCGTAGCCCCCCCTCCCCATCACGTATCAAACCTCGACTTCCTCTTCACCCCAGCCATCGTAACAGCACCAGCACCAGCACTCGGGGTCCCCATCTTCGTTCCCGTCCCGCCGCTCATCCCCCCAGGATAGGCCACACTCCCCAGCGGCGTCGCGCTCCCCGTCCTACTCACTGTTCCACTACCCGTCATCGTCGTGGATCCTCCACTAACAAACTCCACTCTCTCCCCTTTCTTCCTCTCGCTCTCCTTCTGCATCCTCTCCTGCGTCTTACGCAGCCGATCTCTGTACGCCCACCCCGGCATCGCAGTCGGATCCCAAACCTCCTTGGACAAGGTGGTGGCGTATTGCTCTGCCCCAGCCGGCGCGGGCGCTGCTACTTCTGTGCCATTGCCATCCAAGGAGACGTCCCTCTCAAGGGGTTTGAGGTTCCCGTCGTGATCATCATCGTCATCATCATCAAACCAAACCTCCGTCTCAACCCCCACGAACCTCATCAACTTATCCATCAATCCCGGATTCTTTGTAGCAGCGCTCTGTGCGATGCGCGAGTTGAAATGCTGTCCTTTGTTGCGCTTCAGTTCCAGGAACTTGTCGAATTTGCTGGTTAGAGCGGATAGCCGTTCCACCGAAGAGATATCAGAAGGTGAGAGGGGAGGGGAGGCCGGGATGTCCATGTTTGGAAGGGCGGGGAGGGTGAGGTCCCGAAGCAAGGTACGGGTTGTGGTGTAAGGGGATTTGGGAGGTTCTGCTGAAGGTCCAGATGCTAAGGCGGTGGAGGAAGTGGAAGGGTCGTTGAGGAAGGACATGTCGATGTCGGAGTCGGGCTCGGGGAGGAGGGTGTTGGATGAGGCGACTTCCGTGGGAGGGGGCATTGAGGGGCCGAGGGCTGGACCGAGTACAGGGCCTACGGGTGTTGATGGCGAGGGGGCTGGTTGTGGTTGTCGTTGCTGTGGCGCTGATATCTCGTTGTGACCACTTGTACTCGTTGGTGATGATCTTGTTACTGTGGATGGGTCCGCGACTGGCGAAGGGACATCTCATTTAGTTGTCGGGCTTATAACGCCAAAATTGACTTGAGCATGAGGGGTCGTACCGGCATTGCTTTGTGATGCATGTGAAGATATGTCGTTCTTGGTGTTATGTGGCTATGAAACCTTGTCAGCTGGTGAACAACACATGATTTGTATGCTAAGAGCTATCCATATTTCTTACCACAGTCGGGGTGTCAACTTGGACATCCTCATCCTCGTCACTGCTGTCGTACGCTACAAGCCCCATTATTGCGCTTGATTTAATATTAACATGGAGAATCGAGATCAATGGATGTAAGAAGCTCTAGGAATCAAAAGGGCGCCGTTTTTGATGAGTACAGGGAGTGGTTATTAGGTTCGAGATGAAGGGTGTCACGTGCTGATAGGAGGCTCAAGGCCAAGCCTGGACCCAAGTTCAAAACATTCAAGACGCTCGGACCCACGCCTGCCTCTACACTATGTACACTACCCTCTGAGCCAAGACTCCACTGTTTGCATGGAAGCGGACTGGAGGCAGTGACGCCAAGCCAAGCCCAACAGTGGACAGCGGGACGGGAGTGAAGGCAGCACCTGGACGCGAAGCTGCAGGGCAGGGGATGGAGCTCACTGGATGGCGCAGCCTGCCACTGCCAGCTCCTCGAGCCGTAACGTCAAGCCAACCAGGCGGAAGCTCCCCACGTCAACACCATCATCCCAAACGAAACGAACCATTCTATCGATACCTACCTCTATCTTGCCCATATTCAACAACCAACGTTGACACTTTCTCAGCGAGCGCGAAACATTCACGAACAGCGACCGACTTCTACTATTTCGTCGACATCTCTTGTTTACGAAACGATACCCCGCATTTAAATCATTCTCGATTCCCAACTCTAGTTGACCATGGATCACCGCCCGCAAGCTTGGGGTCGTGTACGTCCTCAACCCCCTCCGCCCGCTGTCGCAGCAGCGCTTATACATATCTCTACGCAACATGAAAGGCATGGAACTAACATATCGCTTCACGGCACCTGCAGCCCAGAGACGATGTCTACGGCGCCTATGACCATTCCTACCTCCAGAACAACGGCCCGAAGCAGGCGACACAAGCACCCATCGTGACGGGTACCTCCGTCATTGCAATGAAGTACAAGGACGGTGTAGTCATGGCCGCGGATAACCTTGGTATGCTGAACCTCACCACTCAAATGAATCAAATGACACCCATCCCATATCACGCCTTGCTGACTTGTTCGAAAAACAGCCTCCTACGGCTCCCTAGCCCGCTTCCCCGACGTCAAGCGCCTCCGCGTCTTCCTCGACTCCTCCGTCGTCGGCTTTTCCGGCGACGTATCCGACATGCAATTCCTCGACCGGCACCTGACGGACCTCTCCATCGATGAAGCGTACGAGGACCCCTCCTGCACTGCTGCTCCCAACGGCAAGGGTCACCTCAACGCCGCCAACCTGCACAAGTATCTGCAAAAACTCCTCTACAAGCGGCGCAACGATTTCGACCCGCTGTGGAACCAGCTTCTGATCGCCGGTTTCGACGGCCACTCCAAGCCCTACCTGGCCAGCGTTGACCTGCGCGGCACTTCTTTCACTTCTCCATCCCTGGCGACGGGTTTCGGAAGCGCGCTGGCGCAGCCCATCATGCGTCGGTATGCGGAGACGGAGGAGGATGCGGCCAAGTTGACGCGCGAGCAAGCCGTTGAGGTTATCAAGGAGTGCATGAAGGTGCTGTATTATCGCGACGCAAGGAGCTTGGATCGGTACAGCATTGCGGTTGTGACGAAGGATGGCGTCGAGCTGAAGGAGGATGAGCAGCTGGAGAAGCAGAGCTGGGCTTTTGCTGAGCGGATTAAGGGATATGGTACTCAGACTGTTTGAGGTGGTCTATAGACAGCACTGTGTAGGGTGAGGGTATGGGCTCGGGGGTGATAATGAGACTTAGTGGAATATCATGGAATCAAACGAATAGTGGGTCATACACGGAAGACATCGTGGCCGTTTGCTATTCCGAAGTATGGGAATCGACACGCTGTCACAACATGGCATTGGCTTGTCTGTCAGGCTCCCACTACGGTCAACTTCCTTCCCTTAAACTGTGCAACACGCGTGTCATGAAGAAAAACGGATTCAACATCCTTTCACAAGTACATTATCAAGATAGTAATATCATTACTGTCACTAGCTAAACTCCTTAATCACAGTCCATCACATCGTCCCTGAATGTGACGATAGATTAAGTAACAAGTAACGCTTCAAACCATGAGCACAATATCCCGGATTCCATTTGTTCCATCCCACCGACTCCCTTGATTTTGGGTTTCACTTTCGACCTCCCCGACGCACCTTGGCTTTTCGCCTTTTCCTTCTTCCTTTTCTCTCAGGTCAGATGTTGATGTGCTTCCCAGCCAGCAAGAATACTCCACCACGCCCACCTAGACCAAAGCACAATGTATATTACAAATAGGTATATCAAAAATCCGCTCATCAACAGAAGACCTGTCTTCCTTGTCTCGTACGTCTCTTCGTGCATAAGTCGATCGCTCGACAACCCCGTTCATTTATCCCTTACTCCACAGTCACCGACTTGGCAAGGTTTCGGGGGAAGTCGACATTGAGGCCCTCCATAACGGCCAACCAATAGGCGATCAACTGCAGAGGAATGACGTTCAAGATACCCTGAAGGCAGTCGACGGTCTTGGGGATCTCGATCTTGACGGCATCGCTGGTCTGGAACTCAGCGTCGCTCTCGTTGCAGATGACGACGGGCTTGCCCTTTCTAGCGACAACTGTTGAAGCGGTTAGCATCTTGTCTGTGGGTTTTAGTCATTGGGAAAACGTGGGAAACGTACCTTGCTGGTAGGCGTTCAAGCTCTTCCTGAAGAGCTTGTCGCGGGTCAAGATCATGATGATGGGCAGGTTCTCGTCGACAAGAGCCAGTACACCGTGCTTCAGCTCACCACTCATGACGGCCTCGCAGTGGAGATAACTAATCTCCTTAATCTTCAAGGCGCCTTCGAGAGCTGTGCTGTACTGGCTTCCACGACCAAGGAGCAGGAGAGACTTCTGGTTCCTGAACCTCTCCTCGCACAACTGCTTGATCTTCCGATCCTGCGTGAGGACGGACGAGATCTGCTCGCTAATCTTTCCAAGACCCTCCATGATTTCCTCGCGACGTTCCTTCTTGGAGGCACGATCCTCGCCAAGGGACAGGGCAAACATGACCATGGCAATGAACTGGGAGGTGTAGGCCTTGGTGGAAGCAACACCGATTTCAGGGCCGGCGTTGACGTGCACACCACAGTGAGTCATCATGGAGATGGAAGAACCGACAACGTTGACAATACCAACGGTGAGGGCTCCGCGCTCCAAGCAGTACCTGAGCGCCATAAGCGAATCAGCGGTCTCACCAGACTGAGAAACGAAGACGCAGGTGTCGTCACGGAAGACAGGTGCTTCGCGGTCGAGGAAATCAGACGCTAGCTCGACAGAAATAGGGATCTCAGTCAGTTCCTCAAAAATACCACGAACCGCCATACAGCTGTGGTAGGAGGTACCGCAGGCAATGAAGATAATGCGACGGCAGCGACGGATGGTGTCAATGTAGCTGCGCAAGCCACCGAGAGTGACCGTCTTGTTGGCAACGTCGAGACGACCACGCATGGTGTTGACAACGGATTCGGGCTGCTCAAAAATCTCTTTCTGCATGAAGTGGTCGAACTTGCCCTTCATGATCTCCTGAAGCTCAAGCTCAAGCGTCTGGATTGTACGGACGTTGGAACTACCATCGGCCTTTTTCAGACGGTGAATGTTGAGAGAGCCCTCGTGGATGTGGGCGATATCGTCGTCCTCGAGGTACATGACCTTCTTGGTGTGCTCAACAATGGCGGACGGGTCCGAAGAGAGGAAGAACTCGGTGGGCATGGGCATGCCATCATCGGTCATGAAGGCACGCGACTGCGAACGGTGGAGCAGAGACTTGTCGGCAGCGCCCAAAAGGCCGTTGGGAGAAAGAAGGCCAGCCGCGGACTTCTTGAGAGCGACATTTTGGGAGGCAGTCTCAGCGGGCAGGGGCTGATCGTCAGCGTATTCAACATCGACGAAATCGACCTTCATGCGCTTTTGAGTCTTGACACCGATAACGAGGGGCGAACCCTTGCGAGCAGCGATGACCTCGTGAGGGTAGTGAACGCTCTTAATCAAAAGACCATAAGCACCCTCGAGCTCATTGATGACGGCCTTGGCGAGATCAGTGAAGCCGACAGTAGGGTGCTGGTCGTAGAGGTACTTGGCGAGCTTGGCAATGCACTCGGTGTCGGTCTCGGTTTCGAACTTGAAACCCTTGCCCTCGAGCAAAGTCTTGAGCTCCTTGTAGTTCGTGATGATCCCGTTATGAACGATCGAGAACTCCCAGTTGGGATCAGAACTGTGATTTACTTGATCAGAACTTGTCCCGAAGGCAGTCTATGAGAGCCGCAGAACTTACCGGTGCGGGTGGCAGTTGACACGCGAAGGGGGACCGTGGGTGGCCCAGCGAGTGTGAGCGATGCCGCAGTGGGAATCGAAGGTCTCTTCAAGATCGAGGTTCTGGCTGTCGATAAGCTCCTTCAGCTTCGCAACCTTGCCCACCTCCTTGAAGGCAAGCACCTCGTTCTTCTTGTCGCCATCGATGGCAAGGCCGGCAGAGTCGTAGCCGCGGTACTCGAGACGGGAAAGGCCTAGGTTGGCAGTGTCAGCGGTCGGCTACCGTTGATAACGGGCTCAGAGCCTCGTAAATGGTGTCTTTGCGGACAAAGGGCCGGGAAAAGTCCTGGTGTCGTGTAGAGAGGAACAGCACGCGCAAGCACTCATGACTTACCGTTAACGAGTGTGTCTAGAATGTACTTCCTGTCTTTTTCCACTAGGTAGTTGATATAACCGAAGATACCACTACACGGCAACAGTAACTCCAGTTAGCAAAGATCTCGCATTAAGCGGGGGCTGGGTTTGCGCTTCAGCCGTCTCTGTGATCGGCCCTGTTCAGGAGTGATTGCGGGGCCTTCAGCTTGGACGAAAAAGCAGCTGAATCAGACATGGAAAGCCAGTGAGGTTCTCTTCAACGTACCACATGTTGACTGATTAACCAACGAATGACGGTACCGAATAAGGATTTGAAGCTTGTTGTAGTTGTTTTGTGGGAGCCGGGTGTCTTGCGGTGAGACGGCGTACGGAGTTGTACGGGCGCGGGACCTGGATCGGGGGGGTATCAAGTATTAAAGAAACGGACAGAAGGCGAAGCGAACGTGAGGAACGTCGAGTCAGTCGGGGTCGTTTGGAGGACGAAAGGAAGATGAATGGATAGATAGAGTAAGTAGGCCAGAAGGGTTCAAAGACACGACGGCCACGGGGAGACTTGTCTTTATGGCTGAAACGGGCGGGGGAGGGTGCCGGGCTCTCGTCACTTCTCTTGGCTCCCTCTCTTTTGGTTATCTTTGGTCCTCTTTGGCATCCGTCCGTCTCTCACTGGAGACTGGCTGTGTTCAGGTCGGCCCCGTTGCCCCGTCCACGGGCGGATTTGGCAGGGCACTTGGTGCGAACTTGGTGGACAGCACTGGCCAGCGCGGACGGCAGGGACAAACGGCACCAATGGCATTGACCAGTTCGCTGGTGAGACTGGTGGTGCAGGTGCAGCTTCCCAGGTGGGGCACAGGCGCACTACGTATCGCCAAGGACAGGGGTCTCGCCCACCTGCTCGCTTCTCCTTGGCCAGCCAAACGACTTTGGTGTCCACCGGTCTCTGCGTTCATCCAGACTCTGCCCAAAATCGTCCCATGCTCACAATTTTGCCATGTTTTTGCTGTTGTCTCCAGAGAGCTCTGCACCATTGTCCACTGAGTGAGCAAAATTCGTACTTCTGCGCCTGTCTGAATGTTGTTGTTGTGATCGTGTAGCCTAGTGTTCTAGCGTGATACATATTCGGAGTTTTGGTGGTGGCCTTTTGAATATAGCGGGGGACCAGCAGTTTCCATGGGCAGGCCCGACGCTTGGTGATGGAGGGGTTCGGTTTGTTGTTTATGGGGACGGGACTGTTGTTTACTTAAGGTTCACACACCACCCATCAACTCTGATACCATCTAGAATCTTCTTGATAACTCAAGATCATGATGGCCATCCATATCCACGACTTCTTCTCATCTTGAATCGTATCCTCTCTTGCTGTGTCTCGCAAGAAACTGACCGTGTTAGGTCTTACATGTGCACAGACGCAGCTGAAAGCCCGCAGCTTACATGTGTGCCACCCCGGGCCCACCATGAAATGTGTTGTAGAAGGCCAGACCGCAATGTACACTTCTTCCTACCTATTTGCACGATATCGTGTGTTTCAGCCAACTCGAGATCGCCAAACCGGTCACATCTCTGGTGGACGCCATATATGTCAACAGTAAACAGTCAAATGCAAGCCATTCCAGCTTTGTCATTGATTGGCGACTCTTCACTGCTTGGCAAAACGAGGCACGGGGCTCCCTTTATTGGTTGGGTCATAAACCTCATGCACTGCACGCACTGCGCTCGGCAAGCAGGTAGAGATACAACTCTCCACAACATCCACGACTCAGTCACCCCAGCAGAGGCTTTGAATGATTATGAAAGCCAAAAGCTCTCTCCAAATGGACCGTGGCGTACTCCTGCAAGCCTTCGATATCTCTACATCCTCACCGCCTTGCCGGGTTTCTCTCACATTCCGATAAGTGTGAGCTCGTACAGTAATTCCAAAGTCGGGTGTCTACTGCGTACCTATGCTGTGGCAATGTGTTCAGGGGTTTGGTTTCAGGGCTACGGCGGTGGATAGCCTCGTTCATAACAGCGCCGTGAGCCGAACGAGGGCCCGTTAAGCCCTCCGCAACGTCACTGGCAACGTATGCTGTCTGCGCCCTTCGCATGACGCGCGGCATCCATTCTTCAAGCCCGGCGATCGGCCGTGACATCCTTTCCGAAATGTGCGGGATAATGAATAAACATACGGGGTATGGGGACGCCATCACGCGGTTAGTGTCGATCAACCCCTGACCTACTCAGCCTCCCGAACCTGGGTCGGAGCAGAACAACGACAAACAACAAGCATCTCCCGCGTATCACAGGACAAACCCAACCCCAAGGCACAAACTACCGGGACCCTAGTATTCGTCTTTCTTCGTTCGCAGGTGCCCTCAAGCTCCATATGATTTCCTTTGGGTACTCTGAGTACGACGACACGGCTTGCCCCAGGTCGCTAGCTGAATTTCCAAGCAATCGACAGAAGTGGAAGTCATCTTATAGGAGCTCACTTTTTGCGGCTGTGGCACCCTTCCCCACGGGCACAAGGAGGACCATCCAGGCCGCTAAAAATGTGGAAAACGAATACCATTCGGCCGCCGGCCGAATTCCTGCTATTCTTGGCAACCCATGAAATTTTTGCTCCCAGAATGCCGGGTCATTCATATGCTGGATGATGAAAAGTGTCACCAAAAGAAACACGATGTCACAAGAGTTAGGTT
The DNA here is from genome assembly GCF_033458365.1 of Neurospora hispaniola. Taxonomy (NCBI): domain Eukaryota; kingdom Fungi; phylum Ascomycota; class Sordariomycetes; order Sordariales; family Sordariaceae; genus Neurospora; species Neurospora hispaniola. The sequence continues at coordinate 2,029,953 of NW_026944407.1, read as the reverse complement.
GATGGAATTCGTCCATACCTCTCTTTCTAGAAAGATCATCAGCCAGTCAGCCACAAACCCAAAGGAAAATACGAACGACGTCCGCGGTCCAGTTTCCCTTTTTCCTTCTTTGTGCAAGCTTACAATACGGTTGCGCCTTGTTCAAAGCCGGCAAGCTCTCACTCTATATCTCTCACATGGCAATAATGCTACCACTCTACCACCATTCAATCCCAGCCGGATATCTATCGCGTGGACTAGCCGCTCCACAAACCCTAACGACTAGAGTCTATTTGCCATGCTACCAGGTATCGTGCTGATCCGCTCTTCGGCGGCGGCGCCCGCCCAGGAACAGGAACAGACAACTACCATTCACAGAGAGATGGATGGCACCCTACTTACTACTTTTACACTAGCCACCCAGCCATCCCAGCCACTGAGCCGCATAACACTATCTGCTCCATCGCATCACAAGAGGTAAAGTGCACATTGGCAAGTTATAAGCCGAATCACCTACGATTTTCTTTTACACATATTATCGATTGTCAGTGTACACAATACAGTAGATAAGCAAGCGGGAAAGATATTTTGGGTCGATCCACCTTCACAAGGCAACGTGGAACGGGATGGGACCATGGAAACATGCGGAGAAGTGGCACAGAAGTCACATACAGACCGGACAATAACCGCGGCCGGAAAACGTGATGCCGGAGTCTTTCTCCTTGTCTTTGCTAGTAGGAGGTCTAGACCGACCCCATTCCGTCCGTGTTTGGCCAGGAACCCGAGCTGATCAACAACGGCATGTCCATACATACACGTGGAACATGTCACACAAAAGAAGGGGCAAGCGTATTCAACCTCGTTGCCTTAGGGGCAAAGACGATCGGACAATCTTCCCTCTTGTTTTCATAATGAACTAAGCGAGAGAAAAAAAAAAAAAAAAAACACTACTAGTAAACATGGTTGATTGGCAGGATTGCATAAACCGGAACCATCTTGCCATTCATCCATCCGTACGTCCATCCAGACATCTGCTCATCCATCCTTCTCAACAGCAAGGCATAACAAAGCGGGTGCCGTAGACCAGCAGCCGGGAGGCTGCATGGCGGTGGTAAAGGCGGTGGTGAAAGCGCTGCTACTTACTTTACTAATGCTGTGGGAGGAAACAACCGTGGCTCGGAGGGGGGGGGGGGGGGGGGGGGGGGGGTCACTCCATACTGAGTTTTTGTGTTGCTTACCTCGTTGTGACAAGGTTGGACAGCTACCACCATGGGGAAGTGATAATCACCTGAAGCGGAGATGGTTTCTACGGTAATTTGTCTACCCAATTCCAGCCATTCGATTGAGGATGGTCCTGAAGAACTAAGGTAGGATGCGAATTTCAAGGACATGTCATCGTTACTGCCCAAGACCAAGAACCGTCAAGCTTCGCCCCAGGGTTGAAGGAAGGGAACGATGCCATAAGCCATCAAATAGCCATTCTGACGCCCTTCCTGCGGGCATCGTGGTAGTCGCTTGTGTACAAATTACAGCTGAAAGCTCGCTGATCATCATCTTCCCCACTCGCATCTAGGTAGGGCAAAGTCTGCTATGTCCGTGTCTAAGATGCTTCATCACTGTTATTTGCTCAACTGCTACCACCTCCTCCCCAACAACTTCAACCACCAACTACTCCAGTCTTATTATAGCTTCTGATATTCGAGCTTGCCCTCAAGCTTCTTGGCCTCGGCAACCTTGCGCACCGCCTTGTTGAAGTCGTCTTGGTTGATCGCATCGCGGTAGTCCTTGATCGCAAACAGACCACTATGTAAAATAGAAGAGTTAGCAGGGTGTTGCATGGTCGGCGTTTTGTTATAGCAGGAAATTATCAACTTACGCTTCAGTAACCACATTGCGCAAATCAGCACCGTTCAAGCCATCACTCATTTTCACAACACTCTCGTAGTCGATATCACCCTCAATAACCACACCAGAGGCGTGAATCTTCAGAATCTCCAGACGACCGACCTCATTCGGCAGAGGAATCTCAATCTTGCGATCTAGACGGCCGGCACGCAGCAAAGCAGGGTCGAGGGTATCGGGGCGGTTCGTCGCCATGATGATCTTGGTTTTGCCGAGATAGTCGAAACCGTCGAGCTGGTTGAGGAGCTCCATAAGTGTACGCTGGATTTCTCTGTCGGCAGATGTACCCTCGCTGAAACGCCTGCCACCGATGGCATCAATCTCGTCCATGAAGATGATGCAGGGCTCGTGTTCCTTGGCGTAGCCGAACATTTCGCGGATTAATCGGGCGGATTCACCGATGTACTTGTCGACGATGGCGGAGGAGACGACTACAGACGCGCAGTATTAGTGACGTATGTTCGAGTAATGGCGCCGTCAAGATGCAAGACAAAGAGGGTGCGAGCTTACCCTTCAAAAAGTTGGTCTCCAAGCTGCTCGCGACAGCCCTGGCTAGTAACGTCTTTCCGGTACCTGGAGGGCCATAGAGCAAGACACCCTTGGGGGGCTTGATACCGACTCGCAAGAACAGCTCTGGATTCTTGAGGGGCAGCTCAATAACCTCTCTGAGCTCACGAATCTGATCGTTGAGACCGCCGATACCCCCGAAGCTGACTTGACCAGGATCCTCGAGCGACATGTTGTATACTAGTGGGTCGACCTCGCGGGGGAGCATGCGCATGATGGTGAGGGTCGTCATGTCGAGCGCCACACGTGTTCCCTGCTTGAGCTTCGCCTTGTCGACCTTTGAGCGGCAGCCGACGACGTATCTGGGGCCGGAGGAGGCCTTGACAATAACTATGGCATAATTAGTTCGTAATGATCTCCAGAGCATGGATAGGGGATGCAAGACGTACACCTCTCATCGTCCAGTTGCTTGAGGACCTCGCCGATGATCTGGCCGACACTTTGCAACGCCTTGATGTTCTCTTCTGTTTGGTCGTACTCCTTCTGTAGCCCCTTGAGTTCCAGACGCAAGTTCTTGAGCTTTGCTTCCCACTCTCGCGACTCGATCAGTTTCGCCTTGAACGAAGCCAAGGCATGTTGGCGCTCCTGGTCCGCCATTATTGTGGAGATATTGCAACGACTGGCGGTTTGTCTAGTTGATGGAAAGGTGACGTCAGGCTGTCTTGAGGCGTCAGCGTGATTGACTGTTTCTTGGGTTTGTGAATAGAACGGTAAGCGCGCAGGTCGAAGGGCTCGGGTATGGTAGACGAAATTGTTGTTTGATGGATGAACTGTTCCGGATTGAGATGTTGTGTTGATGCAACTGAACAAGTCGGGCTGGCGTTGACGCACGGACAAAGGTACGTAGCTATCGATGGAGCTTACCTCAAGCTCTCGTTGCCTTGGGCGGTGGGTGGGTCCAGTGCATTGTCGCATTCTTGCCCCAGCTGAGGTCGAGTCGGGTATGTAGGTGTGAATGCAGTTACATTTAGGTGGTCTGAGCGTTCAAGCCGTGTCGCGGCGGGGGGTTCCATCCCGTCTCGTTTCTTATTGGGTATCAGCTTATCTTATCTGTTGTTCATAGAGGTACAGGTATGGGGGAAGGTCGGCACGTCGGATACTTGTATGTCGGTAGTGAGGTGGATAGCACCCACGACGACACTGGACTACAACCACGCGCTTTCCTCTCGTGGTATGAATCAGCTCTGCCCGACACTTCCACTTTACACACATTTGAGTTCCATTCCGAAACTGAACAATTTCGCACCTTTTCCAAACTTGTTATTTGCCAATCCTCCCCCCTCCAGCTTGAAGACGGCCCAACATGACAAGCGACTGGCTTCCGAAAAGGCCAGGACGAGCCAATACATGGTTGACGTGGACTTTCTCCCACGTCTCTCCAAATGCCGTTTCGACGCCTGGGCCTTGAACCATCATCCGATATTCACTCTGAAGGACTTCTGTGGAGAACATGGTCACTGCGGCGCCGTTGCTCATGATGCCCACATTACGCACTGATGAGGGATCTGTCTTTACATAAACCACCCAAAGCTCAACAGAACTACGGTCTGCTTAGCAGCATGCAATTTCCAAATTGGCTTGGAGAGAATTGCAAGACAAGTACTCACATTTCCACGGCTATCAAACATCGACACAAAGGTGGTTGTCCACGGCGCCTGATCTCTCATCATGGCCCCGACACAAATCTCGTTTGATTACCCCCTCAGCATCACCAATATTGGTACAGCTACCGCCTTGATCCATCTTGGTGAGCCAAGCAGTCCGAACCGTATCAATCTTATCACAGACCCCGTATTCGGTCCCGGCAGCACCCAAATCGAGTATCGCGGTCTTGTCATCAAAAAGTCCGACTCCCCGGCCTTAACGATCGACCAGCTCCCTCCCATCGATGCTGTTCTACTCAGCCATGAAGATCATCCGGATAACCTAGATGAGCTCGGCCGACGCCTTCTTGATGCTCGAAGGGTACTCACCACCCGAGACGGCGCTTCTCAACTAGCTCCGCGGCCAGGAGTGCGGGGCCTTAAGAACTGGGAAACCGTTTGTCTTGATCTTGGAGGTGAGGGAAAAGCGCGGAAGCTGGAAGTGACGGCCACTCCATGCAAGCACTTACCCGGCGGTCAGGTAGTGGGCTTCATTGTCAGCTCTTCAGACGGGGCTTTTGGAACACAGCCTGACGGTCGTCCGAATGCGATATACTTCTCTGGAGATACGATTCATCTCGAAGAGCTTGGCAAGATGAAGGCGAAATATCATATCGCCGTCGCCATGCTGAACATCGGAAAGGCAACTGTAATCTTGCCCGGCGGGGGTGCTGATGGGGGAGGCCCGCTGCAGATCACCATGGGTGGTGACCAGGCAGCGCAGTTGGCCAAGGACATCGGAGCCGACGTAATTGTTCCATTGCACTTCGAGTCATGGAGTCACTTTGCGGAATCTGGGACCCAACTGGCAAATGACTTTGCGAAGGCAGGGGTGGAGGATAGGGTGCTTTGGTTGAAGCGAGGCGTGGAGACCAAGATTGTTTGAGTATTCCACGAGCTGGGAAACATACAGGTAGCTTTGCCCGTCAGGGCAGCCCACGCATTGATGTATCGTCCCGAAAGCTAACAAAGGGGAAACTCGCAGTGATTATAGAACAGATATTGAATGATACACAGGGGCCGTAACACCGCGACGCCATGTAGACTCACTCATCAAGACAAATAATTATTTCCATTGGTCATGGCCTCATGTCCCGCGTGCGCTGCCAACCGAATGTGACCTTCGGTCAAACCCAAACAAAGCAACCGAGAATCAACTCTAAAGCGCCTTATAATCTGTTCCATCCTTTCACTCAGGTGGAGCATTAGAGGGACCGTGTTCGTTCATTTCTTTGGGCTTACTCCATGTCTCTAGCTCTGTCAATGCCGCCAAGGAGAATGTTAGTAAGTCTCTCTTGCAAAGACTTATCGATCTCATCGACTCTGTCCCATGGACGGGTGTCAACCATCTATCCCACGCTTTCTGTCAGTATGGCTTCAATGAGGCGGCAGGATAAGATGGATGGGAAGGTCTAACTCACGTCTCGAACTCTATGCTTCTCGTTCAGGTCATCATCCAATGTCTTCAACCATCTCGAAGCCGCTTCGTTTCTGCCGATTTGCAGGAACTGAATTCCTACCTGGTTTGGAAGCGCCCTCAGTTCATCCAGCCTCTTCGCGGCATTGACGATTACATCCTCTACCGCATCCTTGTCATCCGCCGCTCCGTCCGTAATCACAATAAGGTTCAACATTTTTGGCTTCTCGGGACAAGGTGCCCGCTGTGCCATCCGTAGCCGATAGTTTTCGAACCGGTCGATATAGGCCGTCAGGATTGTCCAAAGTCGCTCGGCAATGAAGGTTCCACCACCAATCTCGTCTGGACTGACTTCGTTGGTCAAGAGATCTAGAACCCGTTGTCCATCCTGGATTCTAAACTTGTCCTTATCGTCCCGGCAGAAGAAATGCACGTCTACACCGTCACGGTCATAGTGTGTTACAATATCGACGATGTAGCGCAGAGATTCGATCATTTCATCCCATTTCGAACGTTCCTTTGCCTCGCAGTTGCCATTAAATGAGGGGGCCGGCTCGATGGCTTCCATCATCGATCCCGTGTCGTCGAGAAGGAAGACGACGTCGAATTTTGAGAGCAGGGCGAAATCTCGGTTATCTTCCTTTCCACCATTTATACGATTGGGAGGCATCATAAGGTCGTCGAGTCTGACGGGGACGATGTTGGAGCGGGATATGCTGGGAGTGTCGTTTTCTTCGGATTTTGGGTCGCTGATACCCAAACCAACTGGTTGGGAGTGAGGAGAAGGGTCAGAGGCCGATGTTCCGTCGCTGGCCGAACTTGCTGTAGAAGGCCGGCATGAATCTTGGCCTTTATATGGAGGGGGGCTTTCGTCTCTCGCTAGGTTCTGTCTGAAAGGCAGTTCCTGAAAGACTTTTCTCTCAAGCTTCGCCGCAGAAGAGGATGGAATAATGCTGGATCCAGAGAGTGTTCGTTGGATCATTCGAATTATGAATTCAGCAACGTCACGGTAACTTTGGTCCTGGTTGTTCTCCATCTTGATCATGGTACGGTGATCGCCTTCAATGCCGATGGTCTGGCAGTCAAATGAGCTTATGGCTGAGTCGGGGTCGGTTACCTGAGAGTATGTGTTAGTGTCAGGTTGAATCGGAGCTCTTACGATTCCTGAGGAGACCTGTCACTGAAAAAAGAAACGATATCTCGACGTACGAATCTCATTCCAAACATTGGCTGCATCTCATATGCGATCACAATCGGAATCCTTGTCCTTGGGTGGTTTCGCATCTGATCAAACCTGGCAACAATGGTGTTTAGGTCCTCGGATTCGATACTCAAGCTCTCTATCAGAGTGTCATTGCCCCGGAGGAACTTGACAATGCGGGAAGCATATCTGGCTAGCCTGGAGCCTTCCTGTAATCATTGCCGTCTGTCAGCAAACGCCGATACATTCAGGGATTCCGGGGCGTTCGAAGGTTGCGGACTCACGAAGGGAGTGCCAAAGAAGAAAATCCCCTTGACGAGGCATTCTTCACCATTGAAGAATGTACTTTGACAATCTTGGAATCGCTCTAGCCTATGTGACTCTTTCGACAGAGCATGAATAAGGGCCTAAAAGAACCGATGGTTAGACACAACCACACCAGATCCTCGAGTCGACAGGGTTTCCTATACCTGACAGACGACCAAGCCTCCAAGGCTATGGCAAGCGAAGTACATTGGACGCTTTGATCCCTGTTGGACTGGGCGTTAGTAAGAGACTCAGACAAACTATGGTGGTTGGACTCACCTCAGTCCGGTCAGCCCTAAGATGGTTGAGGAAATTCTGCGATATTTTGTCGATCGTCGCAGTGGCAGCGGAGGCACACATAGCGCTTGCACGATATCCCACGGTTGCCAAGCGACCAGCTAACTTCGGGCCGTGCCAATTCATGGGATCCAGCGGCCTAGCTTTGATGTCGTTGGGAAGGAAGTCTCTGGGCCACATGTGAGGTGCGCCTTTGTCCGTGCTCCAAGACTTAAAAGCATGCCCTCCGAGACCATGAACGAAATACATACTGTATTCGGCATTGTTGTCAGCGAGAAGCTCTCATCATCGAACATGAATCCAGGTTATGGCAAAGTGGCTTACTCGAACTGAGGGTCATCGTGCTCGGCGATCGTTGTTACACCGAGAAACTCATCGCTCACCATGACAACTGAATCTTTGACATCTCCCGCCGGGAACTTTGGGTAGATGCGTGTAAGATGGAGCTTGTCACGCACAACTTTGCATTTCTCCTCTGTCTCCTGGCGAATTGTGACGACCGCGCAGAGCGTGCGCTGGTTCGTTTCCTTTGTCAAGGGATTGACAATGGGGTCAGAATCGTGTCTCTGACGCCTAATATGCTCAAAGACGTCGTCTTCTGTGGTTCCCAAGGGAAGATTACGGATCGTCAAGGTCATATACGAGTCTCTTTCCGCGTGACGATCGCCGTGGTGGGGATGGAAGCGGGCATGCACCCGGTGCGCACGCCTGTGAATGTTATCGAACAAGGTCGCCATCCTGAATGGGCTCGAATTCTTGGAAATGAGTTGTTTGGGAATGTTGGAGATCGAGTAAGGGCTCAGACTTACTCTCGGCGCCAGCCGCCCTTATTTAACCTTTACCGGCTTGTTAGTTGGTTATGCGGCTCTGCGCTGCCAACTGAGCGTTGACCAATCTGTGCCCAACCTGTGGTCTGGACGTCCAGTTGGTGTCTCATGATGGAGTTGATACTCGCCGGGTGATCAGCAATCAGCTCCGTTCAGGTTCGCGAAGCACTGTCTACAGTAACCTCAAACAGCAAGGTCGCAACACGGGTAATCGCGTTAGTCGCCAAGCGCGGGCTGGCCTGGTTTCTTTCCCAATGGTTCTGATACGCGGTGTACTGCAAGATGCGCAAGAAAGAGTGGTACGCAATATACGCATGCCAACATTCCCGGCGCCGCCCCAATCAAATTTTCACGACGCCTACCCTCTGGTTGAGATGCTTCCTCCAAACTTCTCACAGGGCAATTAGTGCTCTCAGAATCAACCACAATATTGGCGTTGCTGCCCAATCGAAACACAGTTGTCGCGACATGGTTCCGAAATCTTGTGGCCTTGCTCTGCCTTGTCGTTTATACTTTTTTTCCGGTTGTAGCGGGATTACCACAATAGGAAAGAGTGAAGATATTCGGAAGACAAGTGTCTGCAAGCACATGCAGGACGAATCTGAACAATCCGTACCCATAGGCATTGTCTTGGCACTTTACATGAGGAATAGGCGTGTTAGCTTGCAAGACCTCTCCTTCCCAAAATCTTGTCATAGGAAGGGGGAGCACTTCATGGTACCTGGTCGAACCGAGGATACCCCATGTTTGCTACGGCCTATTCCGTTGTCTACCGAACGTTCACCCTCAACAGTCCGACATTCCGCTCGTTCGCTACCCATGTCACGCTCTATGCCATAGCGCCAGCGCAAGACCACATTATGTGCTATGTGCCACTCCCGAAATAAGAAGGTTCTGCCTGTGAGGACGGTTCCGGCTCGGGCGCCAGCGAACACTGATTGTCAGGCTCCTCGTCGGTGAAAATCTGTCGAGAGCTTTCTGTTGTGCTACTCGAAAAGCGTCCCGCAAAAAGACTACCAGACTTCGGCTTCGAACACCGACTCGCTGCCACGACGAGGCACAGAATAACGCCAGCGAAAGGAATCATTCTCAGGTGTGGCTGTCGCAGATTGTGCAATTGGCGGAGGCTACGCCATATATGCATGTGTTCGACAGGGGGTGAAACGAGGAAGTCGTTCATCCCCGCGGGGTTCCCAACCCGGCCCTTCACAGTTGGGACAACCCATCAAGCCACTCGAAAACCCCTCCAGTGATCGCTGACCAGTCGGCTATTCTATGAATTATCTCCGACCCGACCCCATTACCCCGTGCTCTGATTTTCACGTTGCTCCAGCTTCTGCAAAGTTATGGTTACATGAGGCTCCGCGCACAGCTCGCAAATCAGAGATGGACTTGGCTCCGAAAGTATTTGTTTAGGCCGCCATCAATCACTATCAAATCCAACAAGGCGGCCGTCTGGGTGATGATCATTCGTGGGTACGACGAACCGTTGAGTTCAGGTTGCATTTTGTTGCCCGACGGTGAGGCCGCAACTCGACTACCAAGAATTCATCCAAGAGCCGCGTACTGTCCTCTCATGTTTATCAGCCCCTTTTCTGGAAATGCGGGAGACAAACCAGGCAACACAAAGAACAACCCATGGTGTTTCATTAGAACCCAATACCCGGGGAACCCTGCCGATGTCTCCTATCAATGTCCCGTCTGCACCTTGCATATTCGAACCAGTCACCCCTTGAAACATAGGATCGAGGAAAGCAGCATGACGATGCCTTCCAAGCCCGAAATGTCGTCCGTTCTGTACCTTATCAATCTGGCTACCCCGAACCCGTACGTGGCGAGCTCCGATTCACCTGAAGACCCTCCTTCATCAAACAATAGCGGCTTTTTTTCCATAACGTCATGCCTTTTCGCTCAAGAAGACTGCCATCCGTCTAACACGATTCTCGCCTCGGCTCTTGATACAATATACTACCTCCCCTTGATGCATGTAACTCCAACGTCATACCTATGCACACTGTTCTGCAGAGCTGCATGCATTGTCATTTGAACACATGGCTGACACTCGACAAGTGAGTTGTCATTTGGGCTGAAGCGGGTTCCTGGTCTCGCTGGACTGGCGATATGTGACAGAGACGGAGGCTCAGCTCACTCCGAGCAACAACGGACATCACTACATACCCACACTACTAAGCTAGATACATGGATGCCGAGTTTCCGACCAATGTTTTCTTGTTATTTTTATCCCCTTGATGTCAAGTGGCTGGCTGGTTATGTTGTTCTTCAGGTACGCTTGCCGGTTAACCTTATTTCTGTCTGTCCACCATATTAGTGTCTCAAGACAAGATACCACTTCCACAGTCATCGTAGATCCGAGATGCCGGATTAAGCGCGCTTAGTCCCCTTTTTTTTTTTTTTTTTTTTTTTTTTTTTTCTCATTCCTATCTACCTGGGCCCTAGTTAAATGTATCTCGACTCTCCACAGCAGCCTCCCAATACTCCCTGACGTCAGAAGCACGGAGACACCGCGGGTGACGGATGGTCAGGATAACTTTGAAGGATGCATCGATGCTAGGCTGCGATGCATAGAAACAGAGCAAACAGGGTGACGACTGACAGATGGAAGCTTGGCAAAAGACTGGATGCTTAAGATGGAGAACATACAAGGCACACGAGACGGTTTTTCAAGCCTCAGTTATGACTGACGACAAGTGTCACTCAGCGATCACATTGGAACGGTCACTCATGGAAAAGAGCGAATTGATCATGAAAGCAACAAGGTCTAGTCTGTTCCCTCAAGGCTGGACGGCAGACCATCAATACGGAGGTTTTGTAACTTCCAGCCCATCGCCAACATCTCTCAGAACCCGATTTATATCCACTTCATATCACATCCTACGTTCATCGCTTTACCTGGCTTTCTACCTCCTGGGCCAGGTGAAAACATACCAGAGATACCTAAAAAATCCCGACCAATGCACCGAAATCCTTGTACCATTGAGAAAATTGTGCAACTTTGCTGAGAAAGCATAGTGTCCCTCTTACTAAACCCCCATCGCTCAACTCCCCCTCACATCTTGCTCAAGCTGTCGCCATTCATTTGTGGTTCGAGGACCAGAATCGTGCCTACACCTAGCAATGGGTCGGCTCAGTTCGTGACGATGGACAACTTGAAGTTCTTCGGCGCATGCATGGACGTCTCCAGTCCCGTCTTTCTCTTCGGCAGCGAATTGGTGGGGTTGGCCAGGACGGCGCGGTAGGGTCTAGCAGCTGGGTTCAAGATGATCGACTGTTTCTTGGGCGCGTGCATTGAGTTCTCCATTCCCGTCCTTCTTTTCGACAGCGCATTGGTAGTATCAGCCAGGACGCCGCGGCTGGGACCAGCGGCAGGGACGTAGCCGTCGTAGTAACCGGCCTGTCGACCGAATACGTTAGTGATGGCTGCTTGAGGGCTGAGACTGTGATCAAGTGATATTGGGCGTACATACCTTCTTCTTGGCTTCATACTCTTCCTCGGCTTCCCTGAACCAAGCCCTGACTTCTTCGTCGGTCATTATTTTGGGCGATTGCAGTGCGCGCGGGGCCCTGTATCGGGGGACCATACGAAGTGTTGGAGGTAGGGTTGGACAGGTAATTGTGCGGGGCGCATGGTGAGGAATGGGTGATGCTTTCGTGCGCTGAGTCTCGAGATGCGACTTGTAAGCAGCAGCGCTGCGGTACGCATTCTTGTTGAAAGGCTTGATGTAGGTGGGGAAATCGGACATGGTTGCGAATTTGCGATTTCGTTCTGGTTTGAGGCAAGGGAAAGATGACAGTATGTGAGAAGGAAGGAAAAGAGGGACGAAGTGGAGGGGTAGAAAACGTATTTATATGGAAGGCAAGTGCGATGGAGAAGGCAAGTACCTATTGAGAAGGCAAACCTATTGAGGAGGCTGGTATCTATTGAAGAAGCAAGTGCCCTTTGCGAGTTGAGACGGAAGGCAAGTATTTGTTAAGGGGCTTGGTATCTAAGTATTGAGAAGGTGGATACCTATTGGGGAGAAGGCAAGTACCTACCTACCTACTTATTGACACGGTAAGTGGAAGGTGAGTGCAAGTAGAGGACCGATATCACGTCACTCGTTCACCTTAGGAAGGCAAGAAGGTCACTCGGCCTTTACCCAAATCTCAGGGAAGATACGCCCCACATGGAACTGACTTAATCTTGGGTATCACAGATGGAAAAGCAAATGCTACGAATCCGAGATGAGACCATAGTGGAAGCAATAGCAATTCCATGTTCTCTGAACAGCACAATGAAAGATGACATCTAGGCTCTCGCCATTATCCCTTCGTTTTCCTTTGTTCAACTCACATGTCCCACCAAGGTCGAAGTAATGTCACGACGAAGCATGAAATCATTGATGGTTCTGGCTGTTTCTTCCAGGCCTTTAGCATTACGTTGTAGGTGGCCATACTCCGGTAAGCATTGCGGTGGAACGGCTCGGGATTGGGGAAGTTCGAAAATTTTGGTGTGCGGACGTTGTAAGGAACACGCGACTGTTTGTTCTTGCTCTGAAAGTCGGACATGATAAGAATATCTGAACATTTGCAGTGGTGGGTTACTTGATAGAGGTAGGCCTGGGTAGAAGTGTATAGGTGTGAGAATGAAGAGGATGTGAGACGGAGGTGGGAGAGGGAGGGCTTTAGTATAGAAGCTTGATTAATCGATACTGTGAAGGGAAGCACACGTAGTATGTCGGTACGTACTCAATTCCCTTCACTCGTAAATGCTTGAGGATGTTCAAAAGGCTGCCGGTGTTTTGAGTATAGCAGTTGTTACATCAACCCTTTTTCATCTCAACCCGGGTTGGTGAAGTACCAGTCCCCCAAACTTACCTGATATGAGCGTTAGCCCATCCATTCCGGCATCCTAATGCGTTTTGTCTTCGCTAAAAGTCATGACGCATATATAGGCTGGCCAGTTCTCTAGATCAATGATTTCAAAAGGTTTGTAATGATACGAAAACATATAGTCAAGTATCGTGTATGCATCTGGAATAGGACCCTTGACTCTCGACGACTGTCAGGGGTGATGGCACATACAGCGTGCAAAACTAAATAACCAAACTGTGCGAACACTTCATGGAATCTTATCACGAGTTTCATGGGAAAAGTGGACACAAATGAAAAGAAATAGAAAGAAAAGCATGCAAGCTTCAACATCTCCTAAGCTCGAATTAGTGATGAGAAACAAAAGTTATGGATAGTGCTGTTTTTTTCTGGAAAAATCCCATATATCGTTCCAGCATCCATCATCCATGAAAGAAGCAAAGCACCTCTCCAGTCATGATATCCTCAATGTCAACTCATCTGTGACACCCTAACTAGTCGATGTGGCGGCGTTGGTGTAGTCCAGAACACCCGGGTCCATGCAGGGAATTTTTCATGCCGGGTACGATGACGTTTGACGCTGGAATTTTGGCCCGAAAGGCGCTGAAATCCGGAGTGTGGCCTCCCGCCGGCACGTAATCTTTGTTGTACCCAGCTTGTGTCAATCGCATTGTGTCAGTGGAATTGTTCTGGTAGGTAGGTATTGTGTACTTTAACGCAAAGCTGCGCACCTTCTTCTTGTTCTCGTAGTCGATATCGGCCTGGCGAAACCACTCGCGCACTTCGGCGTCGGACATGTAGTGCCGTCCTTCAACACCGCACTGGGTTCTGGAGCCCTTTGCCGGATTGGTGGGACGCTTCTTCCGGAACTGCTGCTTGGGGTGATTCTTCGGGTGATTGTTGCCGGTGCGTAGAGTAGAGGCATTCTTGTTCGAATGATGCCCGGCCTGGTCGTTGTAACCGTGAGGGATGAACGAATCGTTGCTCTTCGGCATGTCGAAGAATTGCCCCCTGGGAGGATGGGTGTCGCCATGCAAAGTGTTCTGGTGCGCATCAAAGGCCGCCTGACTGCGGTAGGCGTTGCGGTTAAATGAACCGGTTGGCTTTGGCTCGTCGGACGGTTCCTGCTTTGGACCATTGATGGAGTTTTTGTGAGCATCATACGCAGCCTGGCTGCGATAAGCATGCGGGTTGAAAGCGGCGCTACGCTTCGGGAAGCCAGACATTTTGAATGTGGTTGTGTTTTTTGCGTGTTATAGTGTTGGGTGTAATGGAAGTTTTGTAGTAAAACTTGAAGAGGTAGGAATGGAAAGGAGGAATTGATGATGTTATGAAGGGCGACTGGAAGAAACGGACAGGACCGGTGTTCATCGGAAACCTTGGTGCATAGGACACTTGAGGCCCTTCACTCGACGAAACCCCATTCACTCTCGGTCAGGTTCGAAAACATTGAAAAGCTTTGGCAATGTTATCCTGACTCTTCCATCCTGACTCTTGGGGGTTTAGTCCGGTCGGTTGATGAGGGCGCGGTAGCCGGGTCGCCCAGGTAATCACGGGGACAGAAACCTTGAATGATATAATATACAGAGCAAAATTACATCTGCTGAAAGATAATGTATACTAGACACTGAATGTTGTAGTGACTGTACCTCCTGCTTCTCGGCTTTCTGCGACTATGCGAAGAATGCCTTCACCACGGGGTGTGTAACATCGCGACATAAGACGCATCCTTCCTCGCCCAAGCGCCAGAAAAACCGACGGAAGAGTTCCGATGACTCTGCCTTACAATGAGTGGAGGTAACAAGAAGCTAAGAATGCATAAACACCTCTTAATGGGCAGAAGTAAGAGTGGGCACACAACACACGACTTGGAAAAACTGACAGGAAGCATTGAATCAAAGTGAAGATCCAGACTACCCGTACGCTACCTGATCAAATTCCCTCCGCCAACATGATCTGTGTTCCCTGCAGGATGGCTATTCTTCTAGTTTGTTGCCCCGCTTTCGGTGACTAGGGCTAGGTGTAGGAGAAACAAGAGTATCTCAAGCCTTTGAGCCCTCCTCTGTGGTCTCAGATGTGGCAAAGCGTGAGTTTGCCAATCCCTTCTCGCCCCGGGGAAGCAACTTAAAGTCCTCCTCTACAGCAAAGCGAGAGCCCGCTAAGCCCTTGTTTCCGAAAGGGAGCGGGTTCTCCATTCTCGCCCTGGGCTTCTTATGGTCAACGGCTTGGTAAGACGCCGATTTGCTCTCGTCCTGAGATCCCAGTTGGTAAGCAGTGGTTTTCGAATAACGTAGTTGTTAGGTGTTTTTTAGGCAGTGACTATACCATCTGCTCTTTGCCCTCCTTCTTCGGGGATTCAGCAAAGAAAGCTTCCACCGCTGCGTCCTCCTCGGGGGTCCAACCGTACTTGTTGTTGTAAGTGTGTTTACCCTTTTTCTTGTTGAAAGGCTTCTTGTGGTTGTCATTGGAGGCCATCTTGAATTGTTACGGTATCAGTTTAGCTGTACTGCTTGTGAAGAGGGGTCGATTGTGTGGTCGATCGCTGTTTTGGTGCTTGGAAAAGTTGCAGGATGGGCAGAGATAAATGACTGTGTTCTGCGATCAAGGAAGATAGGAATGCGGGAGATTTGGTGCGCTTTAATAGGGTTCTGGAGAGGCCCTGGAGGATATTCCACCGCCTTCCTCCGTGAAGAGTAACGTGGTGGTGAAGGGTGACAACAAGGCAAAAGGTTTGCTCAAGGTTGTCCACTCCGGAATCATCAGCAAATCTGTAAAATTCTGAGAGGTAAGGTAAGGTGGAGCAGGGCCGGTTCATTTTAGGTTCACTTGACGAGTACCTCCTAAAGATTGGTGAAGGGTAAATCCGAATCACAAGACTCTGTTCTGGCTGAACGAAGAAACGAAGGAAGGTTGTATCAGTTCCGCCAAGTGGTCTATGGTTCGGTTACTCATCTAGCCTCCTGGGCAATAGTAATGTCTCAAGTGTCATGTCTACAGCCTTGGGTTCAGGAGGGCTTGGCTTTATTGAGCGGGTTTAAAAAAAAGAAAAAAAAACCAACGAAGATCGTAATGAAGGGTAGGTATAGGGTTGATTATTGAAAGAAAGCGATAGAGATATATATGACTGGTTGAGAAGTTTAGATGGAAATGTTACGACAAGCCGAAGCAGCCTATATACGAATGTAAAAGCGGGCACACAATTCAATGCCTAAAAAAAATGGCAAGCAAGAACCATTGATTCCATTCATTACCCCTGCACTACCTGATCATGACTTCCTTCCTGCCGAAGCACAGGCTCACTCTTGCCATAATCCTCGGTACGTATCTTCTCCTCAATGTCCTCCTTGTCCTCCGCCCTCCCTCTGCGTCCTTGATCATCTGCAGAATCTCGCATATTTCCCCCCAATGTTCCCGTTCCTTCTCATTTCTTTCCTGATTTTCTCACTGCTTCACGGCGTGGTAATCAAGCATCTGAGGTCGATGTCGTCGAAGGGGCAAAAAATGTATCTTCCTTTCTAGCCCAGCGTGAGGAGGCTAGTCCCTTGGCTCCGGGAGGGAGCGGGTTCTCCATCTTTGCCTTGGGTGTGTCGTGATCGGCTGGCCGGTAAACAGATTCACCATTTTCCTGAGATCCCAGTTAGTAAGCAAGTCTTTCAGATAACGTAGACATTGGATAGTTTCCGGGCAGTGACTATACCTTCTGCTCTTCGTCCTCCGGTGATTCAGCAAAAAACGCCTTCACGGCGGCGTCCTCCTCGGGAGTGAACTTCCACTTCTTGGTGTAAGTAGCCTTTCCGTTCCTCTTACCAGAAGGCTTCTTGGGAAATCGAGAACTAGCAAGCCCTCTGGTTGCCTCGGAAAACTGCGGCTTCGGGTCCTTGGTTGCCTCAGGAAATTGCGGCTTCGGGTCCTCCTCCTCTTTCTTAGCCCAACGTGAGGAGGCTAGCCCCTTGGCTCCAGGAGGGAGCGGATTCTCCATCTTTGCCCTGGGCGTGTCATGGTCGGCTGGTTGGTAAGGCGACTTCTTGTTGTTCTGAAATCCGAGTAAGTAACAGATCAAACGCTTTGTACCTTTGCTTGGTCATATCAGTGATCATACCTTTTCCTCCATGTCCAACTTCGCATAAAAGGCGTGGAACTCGTCGACTGCGGCCTGCTCCTCAGGAGATACAAAGAGGTTCTTCTTAAAATTGGTGGGCCGTTTTCCCATCGACTTGTAGCCGTTGGGGTTCGCCTTTGAGTTGTAGCTGGGTGCCATTTTGTAATGCTGCAGCTGTTCGTGTAGAGGGTTGATGCTTTGCAAAGTTCTCGGATGTTCGTGAGATAGGCAAGAAGAAACTCTGTACCTTTGGTGGTGAGACTGAAAACAATGACAGGAGGTCTGGGTTGTTATGATGATGGTGAAAAAATACAACTGGCAAAAGATCGGGGGAGAAAGAGAGGGGGGAGGGAGTTTTTATACTAGCTACAGAACCACTGGAAAAGGCCACGAAGGCAGGATATCGTTGAAAGTCGGGAACTCGGTGAACTGGGCAAGAAGCTACATAATGCTGCAGAAACCTTGTTTTCTCATAAATGTTGCAGTCGGCTGCTTAATGATCATGCCTTGTTATCTGGATACCTAAGAACCTGTGGCTCGAGTATCTGCGGCAGGGGTTCAACCTGTGTAGAGGTACATGACATTCATTTTTTCTTTGGAAACCTTGCAAGGCCATGTTTGTTTTCTCATTGTATGCAGTCCGTAATGCGGGTTTTGTGTTATTGATAATGAAGAATGGCTTGCCTCTGCATCTGCTTCAAAATGAACCCAAAGTGACTTTTTTCAACTTTTTTTTTTTTTCAGCCTGGCTTAGCCTTACTGCCCTGCCATGCGTTCAAGTCAGGGACTTATATGCCGTTATGTATGACCAAATTTTCACAATACGGCTAAAACACGCTTTCTCGTGCAGTAAATCTAGTCACGCCACGCCCTGATGCATGCTGCGCCCTGCATGTATTGGGTAGAAGACTGTCGGGCATTCCCAATGTGCAAGAATTTCGAGTGGCAACTGAACAGCTGGAGGTGCCTATGATCTGGAATTAGTGCATGATGGGCGCTTAAGCCACTAACGTAATTGGTGAAGGTGAAGGACAAGTTTCAATTCTGCGGACTGAAGATGCCATCACTGTACTGAGATCGGCTCGGGATACTCTAATCCCGTCGGCGAGATTCCAAGGGCACTCTCGGCAATAATTACAAAGATCTAGGTGGGCCATGTCCTTCACCTGAAGGAGATTCCAAGGTTGGTGAGACCCAAGGTTTGGAAAGCCACATCTCTCAAGGCTGTCTCATTCGCCGGCAATGGGATGAGTACGAACCGAAGACTGGTGAAGGGCAAGACATCAAGGTCCCAGGTTATGAGAGAAGCGGCCGTTGGCTAGTGAACGGGAGTAGAAGTGACCACCGAACGGGATAGTTCCGTGATGGAGATAAACGGAACGCTGGGTAGAACAGTAGAGTATTGTACGTATGCAGCAAACCCCGCGTGTCTCGATAGTCAAGTTCGCTGATCTTGCTCGAGTTCAATACCTGTAGATCAAGAATCCAATAGGACATGACTCAATGTTGTCGAGAGAGACTTAAGAATGCCGAACTCAGCAACCAGAAACTGACAAAATGCACAAAAAAGACATCTGGGGGGTTGCATGAAGGATATAGGAATTGGGTCAACGTCTTCTGTCATGTCAGTAGGCACAGGAGAGACAAATGTAATAAACCATTCCCAGAAATCGGTGAGGGCATCACCATCAAGAAGAGCTTGGGGGACAAAACTCAAAGACGGTCAGTTATGAAATAACGATGGTGTTGAACGGGCGAAACTTCCGTGTAGTCTAGTATCGAATCAAAAGAGATTCCATGGGGATTTTGTATGAGTATTGATAGGACGGATGTGACGATCAAACATGACTTCCACAATGTTGATGCTCCATGAAGGTGGTTTTGGCACATGGTTTCCCATGACAAAGGGATTACAGGACACTATATGTGTTTGACTGAAGACACTGAGCAAACGACCAAAGAGCAAGTGGTGTAGTGATATCCGACACGGTTGATTAAAAAGGGGAAGCTCAACACACTGAATGACCAACCGAGTGATGATGAACGGAGACTCAGCAGAAGTCAACCATCCTCCGAACTTGATACGATTATGGCTTGGCTCAATGCTTCAAAGCTCGCAGCTTCTAGACTTGATAATGACTCGAAGAGAAAAAAACGTGTGTATCAGACCGAGGCGCGCTTTTTGTATGTCGATCAATCTAAACATCGCCGGCCCCGTCTAGGGAGAGAATGATCTTGGTAATGAACCGGAAGTACTAAGGGACGGCCACAATTGAATGTCACATAATGAAGGATGTGCCGTGATTTCAAAGTGAAGAAGAGAAAGCGTGGACGACGAAATGTGAAAGACAAAGAGAGGTTCGTTTGTGCTCTTTCCCTCTTTCGTCTCTCTGCCAAAACGACAGGTACGTACCTAGGTAGGTAGGTTTCTTGGATTAGGTTGGAAAGGCAATCGATAAGATAAGAGGAAACACTCACGGACTGGACCGGGCATGCAAACCAAGGGAACAATCGACCAATCAGTGCAAAATCTGCCGCCTAATCGGGTTTGGTCCTACGGAGGTCTTGATGAAAGTTGCGAGATGAAAGTTGCGAAAAGAGTGGCCAGGCGGCTTGGTGGAAATTGATGATTATCCTACCTACCACCGGTTCATAGAACGAACAAAGCAGATACTCCAACCGACGAGAGACATTTGACAAAGGCGGGGTTACCGCTCGGCCATAAGGTTGTGTTCGGAGCCGCTGTACTGTGTAGAGGCTGTTGAGGAGACTTTGCATTGCCGTACCGACATGACCCGCACCTGTACTCTCTATACAGTAATGCACGGTAATGACGCAAGCTAAGGTTTCTTTCTGAAAGCTCTTTACTGTTTCGTGTTCATTGGTGCTAGGCTGTAAGAAGTCGTGGTGTTCCATGTGTATGTGCTTTTTACAGCCCTAAACATTAGGGCCTTCAAAGGGTCAAGAAATGCTGCCAGCATTTCAGTAAGGAATCTGGGCTGCGAATAGGTTAGATGTGAAGGATCAGAGTATGTGATGTGAGTTAGCGACTGGTAGATTTTCATCGAAATCTAGCCGAACACAAAGAGTGTAGTTGTACGATTGTAGTAGACCTCAAAGCCACAGCACAAAAGCTGGGTTCTCCTCACTGTAATACAGGGCCAACCTAAGATCATACCTCCACAGACATCTAGTATATATATTACCAAGTGGAAATTGTTTTGATTCACAGCAACATACTTAAATATGAGATGTGAGAGTCAAAGAACATTATGTGAATATCGATCTGAACTGATGAACTCCCACTCCCACTACTACATATTTCGTAAGATTCCGCGCTGACAGAGTCTTGAAGGGGGCGGAGTGTCTAATACGTCAATGGGGTGATCTTTTATATCACCTTGGTTGCTTCTCTGGATGATAGTTTGGAAGTGCAGGATTGTGTGCATATATGAGAATACATGTTTTGTTTGGTTAAACCACATCTGTTTCTTGCTCAGGATTTACGATGATGTCTCTGAAGCATTGAACTCCGGAACAACAACCAGGTTCCATATCCGGACTCGGGCAACTTGGCCAGTGGGCGGGCACCTAATAACTCCCGTTGATAGCGTATACCAGCGTACTGACGATAGTAGCTTCATTGTATAACGTAGAAGAATGGACTTCGGCAGGCACTCCCGACTTTCTTGGAAGAGGATGTGGTTCAAGCAAGGGGTTGCAGCCAAGGAGATTCACATGTGGGTTAGGGGTGTTTGTGGCTTCTCTACCCGCTTGTTCACTACCAAATGTGGGGTAATTGTCTGATTGCACCTTGCCTATCTTGGCTAGCGCCTATAGTTTGCTAATGTAAGCAGGCTGGAGCCCTCAACGTCATTCCTTCCTTCCTTTTATGAAATGGTTTTCTCCAATCTGGAGCCTGATGCCCACCTACCTCTAGGTGACAAACTTCATGCTTTCCCTTGATGATTCCCGTCTCTTTCCTTCTGGGTTTGTGACCTGCGCTACAAGAGCAAGACAGTATTGATTAGTCGGTTTGAGTTAAGTGTCAGCGTGCCTGGATTTTGAGGCTCTTCAATCGAGCCCTGCGACACTGGAGATGATAGCCAAATCTGGCAAGAAGTGAACGGCGATTGATACGGCGGAACAGTGAGTATCCATCCGCGAGGGACGCAGCCCCGCGTCGGGAACTGCTAGTAATGGATCAGATGAAGCACAAATCACAGAGTGATAGCGAGGCAAGGAGGGAGGACATTTGGGGGTCATTTGATTGCTGCCAAGGCATGATGCAACTGGAGCGCTCTTTCAGGAATGAGGACTGGGATGACCGAGGGCTGGTTGGCGGAGATGATCTGTGCTTCCGCCAATTAGTAGGTACGGACCCTTTTCCTCTGTACAATGACGTCGACTGCCACCATACCTAACCTTTACAAGTTCTCGTTGACGATATTGCAGTCACTTATCCCTTCCCTGGCCAGAGTCGACCGACAATCTGGCGCTTCCCTCGATTCTACTACTTGCACTTGGAACGGTCGCCCCTTCCCCCCGGGTTCCTTTCATTGCAACCCAAAAGGTCCGGGATCTTCTTGTCGCGATGATGCCCATTTCCACAATGCGTGTTCCTGGCCAGTGCCCGGGCGCCTCCTCTCCCCCCATCATGCCCGACGACACAGGGTCTCGTCACAGCCATGGAACCAGTAGCACTTCTGGCCTTTCCAATGAACTCCCCACAAGAATCATTCCCGTCGTGTCCCAGTTTGTGCACCATAGCAATGTCAGGTTTAGGTACATTAGCACTTTAACTACACTTTACTACCTTACAGCTCCGTTTTCCCGCCCCATCTTCGCTGCACTTCATCGCCGATTTACTCACAAATCCCTTGTTCCGTCTAGCTACAGCTCCCAAACAGGAAAACCCGGGCCGATTCCGCAACTGTGTTCTTACCAACAGATCTAGACAGCCTCGTAACCCCCTCAAATTCCACACACCCACCCTATAGGCTGTCAAAGGGCCACGGCAAAGGGCTATAGCCGAGAGAATACCACTCAGAGACAGTTTAGGGCTGTGTGTCTTCCTGGGGTTCGTGGCGGTCTTCCTAACCACCCCCTTTTGCTCGCTTCTGGTGTCTTGCAAACTAGAACCAGTAGTTCAACCGTCACCTGATCAGAAACGTCGGCACGACTCGGACTCGGGACAGGACGGGCACGACCACCCGGTTCCTTGCTCGGGTGCAGCGATTACAGGTAGTCCCTAAAATGAGCGACTTTGCGGCTTACCCCGTTCAGACAAGCTCGCCAGCCTCCTCAAATGGCACAGTTCTCCCACCGTCTTTGCCAGGCACAAGTCTGAGGAAAGAGCGCGGTGCCATCGCCGCTCAGGCCTGCGATACCTGCAGGGCTCGCAAGCAGAGATGTGACGAGCAAAGACCAAAGTGCGGCACTTGCCAGAGATTCAATGTCGAGTGTCACTACAGGGAACCACAGCCTACAAAGTAAGTCCACGCCTTACGCCCCCTGAGATGACTCCATCTAATACGGACTCTAGGAAGGACAAGACGCTGGTAGAAATCCTGGATAGGCTCAAGGTCCTAGATGTTCTCAATGTCCTCGAGAACAAGATTGACCACTTGAGTTGGCGCATGGACCATTTAGTGGCCACATGTCATCCCAACACAAACTCCACGACGACGGCAACTCACCTCGCCCCTCCTCCCCCTCTCACCACTTCCACTGGGCATTCCGTTGGCATCCATGGAGTACGTCCTGCCGTAGAACACTACCACTCGTCAGAAGGACTGTCTAATGGGGGGCCTCATGCGCTCCCCAATATTGCTTCGCTCACCGAGGATCACTATCAGTATGTGTCTGCTGTGCATCAGATGCTGGCGTGGCCGGCAATACAAGGCCACCTGGCGACCATTCAGCCCAAATGCCCTACCCGTAACCTCAAGTCGGTTGCGACTGACGGTCCGGCCATGGCACTTGGTGCTCATCTCCCAATGGACCACACTATACCCATAAGCGTGCAAACTGGCGAAGACTATAATCTTGGGCCTGTCTCGGCCCCAATATCAGCCTTTGGATTGGATTGGGACATTATGCAAACGTTGAGCAAGGCTTACTTTGACACCATTAGCCTCCTGCATCCTATCTTGGACCGCCATATCTTTTTGACTCAAACACTTCCGACTTTGTTCAAGAACGGAGTCGATCACAGACTACAGTCCACCATTGCGTTTCTCGTCTTTGCTCTAGGCGAGGTTGCTCTAGGTAACTATAGGGGCGCACCCATCAATGCACACGGAGGGAGGCTGAGCGGTATGAGGGGAGGTTCCAAAAGTCACCCACCTGGCATTATGTTGTTTAACGAAGCGAGGAAACGTTTGGGCTTTAGTGTTGCCGAGACGAGCCTCGAGATGGTACAGGCATACACGTTGGCTAGGTAAGCACGTTGTTCTGAGAACCTGTGGCCCCTCTTACTAATCACAAGAACACACACAGTACCTATTGCGCAACCTGCTCATATCCCATGGTATGTTACCCCTATATACCTGCTACCTTGTTTCGTGCAGATATTACCTGTCGCTTTGGTGATCATGTACTAACAACCGCAGGGATTTTGGAAAATGATTAGAGAAGCGTCTTTGGCCTGCCAATCCTTGATCATGATGTAAGTCAACAATATCCCTCCTAATTTGTCCAGTATTCAAACTAAAGCATGGCAGTAACCCAGGGGTGCTCTCTTCTCCGCAAGCAGACTTGCTCAGAAGAGCATTTTGGCATTGTGCCGTCATGGAAACGTGTGTACCAGATATGCCCTGATAATGTCAACTCAAGCTAATCGGTTTTTGCCAGTTGTCTCAACCTTGAGCTAGGGTTCCCACTTACAGGCCTCGAGAAGATGGAAAACGTAGTCAGCCTCCCCGACTTCAGTACCAGCTTCACAGACTACGATTATGTCAGCAACCAAGAGACACAATACCAAGAGCACTTTGCGTCTCAGATAGCTCTTAGGAGGCTGCTTGTGGAATTTCACGGGACGCTCAGTCGATGTAAGTACCCTTCTTCTCCTTGACCACTCGATACTCTTGCCCAACACTCGTTAACGCGCATCCTCTGCAGCACCATACAACACCACTGCTCCCAGCACTAGCAGCACCCCAAATAAGATCCGCCATATGGCAACGGATCTCGAGCGCTGGCGTAGCTACCTTCCCTCTAACCTACAGTGGCAAGAAGACACACCCGGCGCCTTTCCGTCGAGCGCAACCGCCTACGATGGCCCAAGCATCTACAGCCCCGTCACGACAGCAACGGCGACTACGACCACGAACAGCACCCCGGCTGTCTCTCCCATGCTTCCAACTCCCCAAGCAGGCACCACGTTCATGAGCTCCGTCAGCCCGGGCGTTAGCAGCAGGGTCTCCATGGCCGGAAGCGGCGTCATGCCACAAGCCTTAGCCAATGTCACAGCTTCCGGCCTTCGCTCCCCCCCGATGTCCCACCAACAGCCGATTCTCAACTCCGGCCTTGGTCCCCAACATCAACCAGTGCCTCAACCACAAATGTTCACGGCCGACCTCGACGCCCCTCCTATCCGCTATCCGTATGCCCACGACGTGCAGGTAGCCCTGCTCCGCTCCCGCTACTACTACGCCAGATACCTCATCCACCGCCCTTTCCTCTATAAAGCCCTGCACCACCCGGACGCCATGATGCAAGAAGACGCCATCGGCGCCGCCGAGTGTCTCAAGGCCTCGCTCAAGTGGCCCATTGCCATGTCCCCCTCGTCTCTGCAAAAGCGGTTCGTGCCCTGCCCCTTCTTCTTCACGCAGAATTTCTTTGGGATCTTGGTTCTTCTGCATTTGGTTCTGAGCGACAAGGTGCCGATTCTGACCAAGATCAAGGATACTCTGTGTGGAGGAGAGAGGTTCGAGCTGGAGGCCAAGAAGACAGTGGAGCTGTATGTGGATTGGATTCGGGATCTGAAGGATGTAGAGCCGAGTGCGGTTTGGGATTGGGATGTTGTCTGTGCCATGTATGGATTGGAGAGGAATGGGTAATGGTAGAGCTGGATGAGAAAGAGTCTTAAAGGGTTATGAAAGTAACGAGGGAAGTGGTATGAGAGGTAGGGAGATGGTATCGGATGCAAGACAAGCCGGGCGGGGAAGATTGGCAGTGAAGTGTTAGAGGTGGGGGCGTCTTGGCGATGTTTTGGATGTTTTGGATACCATGTCATTGTCATGACAGGGAGTTTTGGCTCGGCGATTTTTGGACATACCTGTCAAGTGAGTTTTAGATATCTTGATAACACGATCCTCAATCTTGAATATGGGTTGTAGAAAGTTGAAGGTTGACACTGTAACCAGGGTGATCAAATGCGCGCGCCGAAAGAGGCATGCATACCTGAGAATACTTCATACCTGAGAATACTTTTGGGTATCAGAGCCGTCTTTAGAATCAAAAACGATGAACCGTTCAATATCGAGCGAAGCCCTCTTTGACAGGCGTTTTCCATCATTGATCAATCAATCTGGTCAATTTTTTGTCAAATCTACCAAAGTATTCAGCCCGAATTGAACGAGCTGTTCATCTAGCAACTCTGCTGTATTGTCCCGACCTTCCCCAAACCAATCCCCTTCACGTGCATGGAGATTACGAGGGAATAGGAACCAGAGGGTTATCCAACATCATTTCCGCATTGGAGGGTATCATGATACATTAAAAATACGCCAGTAGAATGCTAAAAGTCAGGCTCGCCCGCCTTGGCCGCCCAAAAAGAACAGGAGGAAAAACTTCATCCATCCCATCGTGTCACTATCCCCAGGACTTCTTCATATCCATGTCCGGCCCAGCTCTGTGTTTTCATTTGCCTCCCCCTCTTCTTCTCTTTTGTTCCGAATCATTGCGCAGTTCTCATTTTCCCATCATTAACATTTCGATTTTTTGTGTACACATCCGATGCAAAGTATAAAACAGCCAAACCCACCACAACCCAAACTCTTACTTATTGCTCCTTCTCACTTACAGGCCGCGTCGATGATGGGGTCTGTGTAGTCGAAGGGCTGTCGGGGCGGATCTTCTCCTGCGTGACCTCCTTCGAGTTCGCTCCCGAAGCGAAGGGGGGCTCACTGTTGTTCCTCGACCTCGAGTGGGTGCTGGGACCGGCAGAGCCGTCGTTGACGAACATGCCCTGGTCGGTGGTGTTGCGGAAGTAGTGGTGGACTTGATCGTTGAAGTCATCCACCTCGAGATCGTCGCCCATGGAGTTCTGGCCGTTGACCTCCTTCTCGCGGCGCATGCGCTCCTTGCCGGCCCACTCCTCACGCATATCCTCGATCTTCTGCTTGTGGTCGAGCTCAGGGTTGTAGTGCTTGCCAACGCCGCGGAGGCGCTCCCAGAGGGAAAGGTGCATGGGGTGGATGGCGATGCCGTGGTAGTCTTCGGGCTTGCCGGCGCGGATGTAGCTCCACCGGCGCTCTTGCTCCTTGAGGTCAAGACCGGTGGTATCGGGGAGGAACAGCCAGGTGAGGATCATGCCGGCGAGACCGAACCAGGGAACGACGTAGAACTTGGTCTGGGTATCGATGTAGTTGTAGAGAACGGAGGCGAGAAGCGCACCAGCCTTGCCGCAGCAGGCGCTGAAGCCGTGGGCGGAGGCGCGGATGGGGGTAGGGAAGACCTCGCCGGCAACGAGGAAGGTGACGCTGTTGGGGCCGAACTGGTTGAAGAAGCTGGAGAGGAAGTACATGGCCTGGAAGGACTTGATACCGGCGGGGCTGGTGTAGTATTCCAACTTGAAGGCGGGAACAACGAACATGATGAAGCACATGAGGAAACCGACTTGCTGCATCATCTTGCGGCCATAGAAGCGGTTGTCCATGAGGAGCGAGGCCAAGTAGTAACCGACAAGAGAGATGATGACGTTGTACAAGTTCCAAATCCAGCCGGTCAAGACAGAGCTCGAGCCGCCGCTGATGACGGCGATGAATTGAGCCTGGAAGAGTTTGTTTCCGTAGAAGAAGACATCGTTGCAGAACCAGCAACCAGCCGTGGCGAGGAGACGGCCTCCAAAGTGCCTGGTGGTCATGGCAAGGGAATCAAAATCGTAGCCGGTAACGTTGGTCTTCTTCTTGGCGGCAATAAGCTGTCGGCTGGCGTGGGGCATCTTGTAGGTTCTGTAGTAGACGAGCCAGAGGGTACCGACGGCGGGAATGGCGAACGACAATCTGAATGTCCACTGGACAGTGGCGAGGCCATAGGGCGGGGATCCGCTACCGGCATGGAAGATGAGGAGGAGGATAATGAGGAGGGCCTGGTTGATAAGCTGACCCCAACCCTGCATCAAGAAGGCGGTAGTAACCTTGCGGCCACGGTGAAGACGGTCGTTTCTGGTGGAAAGCTTTCCGGACGCGACAGAGTTCTCCATGGAGGAGGTAGCAGTAATGGGATATTCTCCACCGACACCGAAACCTGCAGACAAAATGTGTTAGCTTTGCACGTAATGCGACTTTGTGCCTCTGAGAGAGAACTTGCCGTAGAAGAAGAGAGACCAAGCATAGCAGATAACCCAGCCCTGGAGGGTCAAACCCCAAGAAGCCGTGAGCATGAGCAAACCGACAAACATGATAGCGGCATCCTGAATGAGACCCCAGCGGCGACCAATCCAATCACCAATAACACCAACGACCAGCTGGCCAACCATGATACCGATAACCTCGAGATATGTTACGGCAGCGATCCAGTTGCTGCTGCACTCGGTAGCATTGTGGCCCCAGCATTGCGGCCAGGTGGCTTTGAAGAGAGGCTCGATGTTGCCGATACTGAAAAGGACGTAGCCCTCGAGACCAAGACCGGCACCGGGAAGGACGGCGTTGCGGAAGTACCACGAGACGGGGCTGAGAGGGTCCTTCTTCATCATGCGACCGATGGCCTTGAGCTCCTGCTTCGCCTCCTCATTCTGGACCTTGTTGACGAAGGCTATCCTCTCGCGCAAGGGCAGGTCGGCCCAGTAGGTGCCGTCTTTTGTGTAGATGTCGTCAGGTTGTGTGAGGTAGCCGAAGATGGCCTTCTCGTGGTCGGGATCAGGCGTGACGCCGAAGGGAAGCTGAAGAGCCTCGTCGCCGGTGGCCGGGCCGTGAGGCACGGGGATCAGACCCGGCGTAGGGTCGTGGTGAATGTCGGGACGCATTACGTCGTCATCCATGTTGAAGACTTGAAGTAGTTGTTTTGTATATGGGCGGGGTATATAAAGAAGAAAAAGAGATTTATAGGATAGCGAGATGGATAAAAAAAGATATCAACGAGTAGGTGTAAGGTTGGCTCCCCTTTGGTAGGTAGGTAGGTCCTTGGATGGCATCAAGGAGATACGGGGGAGGGTTGTCCTCTTGCTCAAGATCCCTAGACCAACAGCACAGCAGGCGTGTTGATTCTGGAGATCAGATCAGATGATGATGATGAAGGAAGAGAAGGACAAGACCGCTGGAGAAAAAAGTATGGTTATGAGACTCGATGGCCACAACGCCGGTACCTGTCGCGAGTTCTTATGGCAGGATAGGATGGAAGAGCTTGGGGATGGTGCTGGGATACCAGCCGTCTCTTTCTAGTTTGGGATAAGGTGGCTGAAGAAGAGTGGAGGGGTAGCGGTACCTGTTTCTGCACCATTATTCAGCATGCAAGAGGGGTACAGCTACCTCGACGGATCAATGGACAGGGGGGCAGTTACAAGCGCCTCCACGCCGAACACCCGAAGGCATGGCCCTGTACGGACCAGATCAGGTCGTGGTCGAATCGAGCACTGTCATTGGCAGATGTTGGGAATTTTTCCTCTCAATTTCCAATTCCAACGGCACCAAAATCTGTGGGGGAACGGGGCTCCATGGAGCAGTCGAACTCATTGGAGACTGGAGTTGCAGACCCTGACCGCTGACAATGGTTTCCCCGTGCGCTTCCGGCCTTTTTTTTTTTTTCTTGATAATTTTTTTTTCGCTTTACTTGCCCCCCTGCATCTAGTGTATGCATTGGATTTGATGGCATCATAGCAAAGGATGCCGGTCCCCCAAGAAACCAATGGATATTCAGGGTCTTGACTACGAGCTTCCTAAAAAAAAAAAAAAAAAAAAAAAAAGCTGCATGTCTGGAGGTGTAGATTTTGTGAAACGGTCAGTCTTGTTCATCTGACATTCGGGACCGTCATAGTTGGGTTTCCTTGTGACGGAACCCTTGACGGATGAGAGGATCGCAATGTCGAAGGCTCCCGCTAGAAAGTAAAAGAGTTCGGAGGAGATGGATCAACAACGCACAGGAACAGGCAACGACGGACACTGCTCGCTCGGTGCGCCCACGTGTTACAGTCTAACGCTGATATCATTCATTATTGCGCAACGCATTTCCGGTAACAGTGACGCAGCGAGGGCACGGCCTGAAGTGGTGGTGTTCTAAGACATATGAAACTTGATGCCTGTGCTGAGGCTTCCTTGTTTCCAACGGGGAAGACTTGGAAGAATTCAGTAATTCTGGTTGAAACAGAACGCGGGTAGACCGGGGAACAGGACGTCTTGGTATAGGTCTGGTAGGGCAGTGAGGTCAAGCTCTGTCAAGCTTTGCCGCCTCAAAAACAGACCGCCTTGGCAGCCAATCAAGGACGTCGCAGCTCTTTCAAGCCGCATCGGCATCCGCCCGTGCGGGTCATTGGGCAACACGACGGCCAAGTGGTATCGGGGCCCGCCACCAGGCAGACGGGAGTTTGGTGATATGCACACAGAGCACACGACAGACGACACGCGACACCGACGTTGGCCGACCGACCGACCGACCGACCGCCCGCCCGACCGCCCTGACTTCCGGCGATGGATCCCTCACGGATTCTTTTGACTCCAGAGGGCTCCGTCTCCAGCGAGTCCAGCTCAACTGGATGTCGTTAATGCACGGCCGAACTGTGGATAGCACATAGACGAAGCCAAGATGCCAAGAAAAGATAGAAAGGAGGAACATGCACCGAAGAGGCAGTCAGACACACGACACGTTTGTTTTTCGTCCTTTTTTTTTCATAGTTGTGACGATGCCCAGACATGTCGTCTGAGAGGATGCCCTCGTGCCCTCGTGCCCTCCTTCCCCCTTCTGCCGCGCCCAGACGAAGCGGACACAGGCATGGCATGTTGACTTTGTTGACTTTGCCATCCTCGCCGGCCAACCGCGATGGAGCCATGCGGACTGCGGGCGGCGGCGACGGCGGACGGAGTCGGTTTTTGGACCGTCCCTCGTCTTTTCCGTGCCATCCCCCCCACGTGCCCTCTTTGCCCCAGGCTGCAGGATCTTCTTGGCTGCATCATTTTCGTGCGCTCCAGCGTGGGAGCGAATGCAGTCGAATGCGGTTCGGATCAACAGCCTGCAGATTAGCTCGCTGCTTGTTCAACGTGCCTGGTGTGTCGCTGGGGGGTGCTGGCAGCCACTGCAGCTGAGTGTGTTTCGCGGCGTCTGGACTTGTTCGCTTTGTGGTGGATTGCCATTCACGAGGTCGAGACCGCCCACGTGTGTCCATGATTGGTCGAAAGCACTCGACCTGGGTAGATCCGGAAATGTGGGTCCGAATCTGCAAGAACGCACTTCTTGGCACCCACCACACCACCCGAGCCTAAAAATCCGCTTTTGGCGCGCTGAATTTGGGTACCTCTAGTTACTCCAAAACCCATACACATCCGTGCAAAAAGGGTGTCCGGGCTGGCAGTCCAAGAAGTGATCACTGTAACCTGTGCCTCAAAATCCCTTCATCGTCGAATCTGTCCTTCACAATGCTGCCGCCGCCTTTGGCCGTCCTCGGTTCTTGTGCTGACCTCGGCGAAAACAACAAGTGGGGTTAGAGAAAGTCCCAGCGGCACGACTGACTGATTGACTGAGGGGTTGGATTCCCGAGTTATTCTCCACAACGGACTCCGATACACATGGAATGGAACCGGCCGTGGAACCCATTTTTGGAAGTCCAGAAGGCGGTCAAGATATGGGAGAAAAGAAGGGCAGCTTTTGTTCCATTCCAATGCTAGCTATGTACATACTAACGCGGCCAAGCGGCCAAGACGGCTCCCCCGACGGGCGGCGCCGCGAGTCAAGACAACAAACAGTTCAACTCGCCTCTTGTCCTAGTTACAAGAAGCTTCGATACGGCATGTGCTCTCGTGTTGTTGAGCCGCACAACGCTCTTTGTACGGCAAAATCACAATGGAAGCCAAAGTGGAAGCTTGCAATCTCGGCAGATAAGAATCATCCGTCCACAGCAACCGAAAGATCCCCAACCATTCGCTAAGTCAGACGACACAACTTTATTTCGACCTTAAGCTTGGTACTCTCATCAACTTCTAGTGTATTGCGACCAACTGATGTTCCATTAGGGTTTGTCACAATACCGAGGTGGTGATCCTGTCAAACACGGCGTAAGTCGCACAGAGAGGCCATTCAGGAGTACCGCGCACTGCAATCTGCTGCATTGTAGCCGGTATCCGATGCACTGGTTCGACACAAGTTATTGAAAAGTTGACCACTCACTCGGTACCAAACCTGATTTTGAATCACGCCTGCCCCCCCCACCTGGTTGAAGAATACTGTGTCATGTTCAACCACCCCCACAGCTCCCCAAGGTCTCAAGTTCCCCCGCTTCGGGTCTGATATAGGCTATCCCCGCTTTTATAATTGTGCAAAAGTGTCCAGGTCATCTCTGGGAGGGTCGGGTTTCAGCCAATCGGTGGCTCCCATCATTGCCTGCGGGATACCTTTTCGATCCTTCAGATACGTTCATCTCATAACCACCATGCTGCCAACCACCTAGTGTACAGGTATTTACCAAGTATACTTAACTGGTATTCGTGAGAGAGAGTGGAGAGGGGGCATAGAAATGACACTTTTGCACAGTTAAAGGGATCGATCCATGTCTCACAGACACACAATCTTACTCCAACGTCATTGTCATCATCATCATTACCACCTCCTTCTCTTCCTTCGAAAGCGCCCAAGGGCCCTCAACATGGACATGGGGCACGTATTGTGACTCGGCCAGTCTCGGTTGAAATCTCCAATGTGGGTGAATGTGGTGATCCCTTGTTTGGACTGGGGAGATATAGTATGATGTGTGGTGTTGTGGTAGTGGAACTCTAGATGCATGCTTGCTTTTAGCAAAAATTGTGGTATGTCGAGACTTAAATCTCAACTTCGACACTTGTCTCCGGTGGATACGCTACGCTATACAACCTCGCTAGCAACTGTCCAGCTGTAGTTTATTGACACCAGGATATCATGAGAGGATGACAATGGTGATCCATCCCTTGTTAGAAATGCTCGGATTCTTGGAATATACAAGACTTAGATACTAATCACATACGCTATCAGCCTTATCTTCACTTTACAACTTACCAATCCTGGGCCTGGTGCGAGGATTCTTCTGTCATCTATACATTTTTTTTTCTTCCGGAGGTCGAAGCCCCTTCAAGAGAAAAAAGTCTGGATTTCCTCACTTTTCCACCCTACGTCCTGCCAGAATAATGCTGCAACGGTCAGTACCTACCCAAGTACAAACAAATATTCCAACAGACATATGTAAAGGGAACGATCCTCCCCAACTTTCTCAATTTCAAATCGTGATTCAACCTGTTTGTTACCAAGCAGGAATAGCATCGATATTAATTTTAGCGATTGCGCGAGATCAACTACATGCGCATGTACGGTATCTTACACGGTATCTCACATCCCATCTCACCTGCGCTTCTAATCAACTACCGCAAAGACTCGGGGCATTGATTTTCAGGTTCCAGGGAATTCAGGCATAGTCAGTAAGCAACTTGCAACATTCATGCCGCCAGAATTGTGTGCAAGATGGTCCATCCAGCGCCCTAGAAAAAAAAAATGAAAAAAAAAAAAAAAAATCAAAGGAGTAAGAAGAATCAAATTTACAGTGCTCCGAGTTGGTACAGTAATTTGTCTGCCTAGCTATTTCGTGAAGGCATAAAATGCACATATGTATGTATGTCTGATAATGCCTAATTTCCCTGGAAGCTGCCCGAAACATCACTGTCCCGAGTCTATACGGTATCATGGAAACTCACAAAAGATCACACCCTTCTGAGTAGGTATCCCCTTGGTAACCTTGGTAATGCGATAAGAAAGTTTCGCGAGAGACGAGACGGGCGTTATCGAGCATGTATCGGCTGCCGTGGTCAAAGATAGGTATGATCCCAAAAGCCAGGAGCACCACCAATCAGACAACTGACGACTTCGTTGTATTTTTTAGGTACTACCGACCATCACGCCTTCCATGTAAAGTGACCATGTCATGCATAATTTAAACATGTACTGGTTAGTGTAAATACCCATGTAATGCTGGTCGCCTGTCTGGTGGTGTGAGCACATAACTGCCTGCTGCTGCGATCACCTGATTGCTGTACGAGAAAAAGAAAAAGCCAGAAAGAGATCCTTCGTTTCATGGTTTTCAGGACTTGCTACGGCATCGTTCTCAAAGGTACTGTCAAAACCTTTTGTAAGTCACTGTTGCTTGTACATAGCTGCAGTCATTCCGAAAAGAAAAATACCGCTGTTTTCGCTATTCGTTCTGATGAACGTGACTTGCTTCATGTCGGTCAGTTGAACCGAGTACCGTAGAGTCTCGCGAAACTCGCAAACTCCCTTCCCTCTTTGAGCGCCGGGCATATGGCAGAAATCTGGCAGAAGTATGCCCAGTAAGCCAGCATATGCCAGCATTAGTCCCCGGCCAGTTACTAGTATAACACAGTGCTGAACTTCGGCATTTGGTGGCTCCCAGTATTCCAGCGTTCTCTCCGTTCATTTGTACCCTATAATCTATATCACTTACCCTCGTCGTCAACGTCATTATAGTATAATTATCGCTAAAATACCGTTCACTACAATCAAATAGCGGGTCCCCCAGCCAATTAGGAGGGCACCAACACCCCCCTCCAACGCCGAACTCATTGAGATTCGCCCTAGTCCCGCTACTAAACTATATAATAAATGTAAAATATAATAATTACAACTAGTTAAATATATTATTCGATCCTATCCGATAGAGAAGAAACTTTAAGTTAATTAGCTTGCCCCGTACAATTATCGACGATAAGCGAAATATAAAGGGTTAATTAGATTTGCAATAAATTCTCATTTACCTTACACAAACGTAAATTAGACTCGAATGTTAATACTATATTCAACCCCGCCAAAATAGCAGTTCTCAAAACGACGGCTACCGTAATATAATATATCGAAAAGTTTACGACTTTTATAAAATTCCGTTTCGAACGATTGCTAATTAGTAGAGTAACCGTAATAGAATTCTACTAAAAGTAGTAAGAGCCGGGAGGGTAATATAGCTGGTAATAGAGAAGAAGCTATACAAAACCTTCTAATTAACCTATACTAAAGATAAGACGCTAATAACGATATTTTAATTTCGCTATCGTTCGAAGGCGGTTTTTATAGAGATATACCCTAAAATTAAAGAATTATTTAAATTTTCGCGTAATTAATTTACGAATTTTCTTAAACAGTTTTATATTATCCAACGAAAAGTTACATATTAAGCCCAAAAGCTTCCTAATAAATTATACGCAAAAATTAATTTATTTCTTTAGTAAATATTTTATTTAAATAATAAGTATTCGAATTGTAATTATTAAAATAAGGAGTATTAAAAAGGTAATAAACTAATTAATAGTATAGGTTTATTAAATACGTTAATTAACCGACCGTACCTAGCACCCGTACTAAATTCCCGTCTTCTCATATCCTAAATTTTAATAAGATCCCTTTATTGTACGAATATTTCGACGGCAGTACGTATAATTTTAAGGGATTTAAAACCATCTCTAGTAAGACCGACCGTAATAGATAGAATAAACGATAATGTTCCCTAATCTTCTATATCTTTATTAATAGTAGTTAGTAATTAAATTTAACGATAATCTTTTATAAAGAAGGGAAGGTTCGTAATAAAGAGGAGTATTTATACGTAAAAGATGTATTAATACAATTCAATGATAACGTATACTAAAATAAGGATCTCTTTTATATGTAATTAAATGAAAAGTTTACCCCTATATTAAAAAAGGCGGGGTAAGAAATACTAATGGTTATGGATGTGTGCCTATCCTATAACTCCCAGAAAGTTAAAGAGAAGTTTAATAAGTTTAATGAGATTATTGGTTACCTAGTTGTAACGGTAATAATCCTTAGTAGTCTTACGAATTTATTATAACTATTAGATACAATAATTAACTTATTGTTTAAAAAGATAATAAAGGACGAAACCGAGTAATTGTAAAATTAATAATATATTAACTACCTAGGTAAAAAATACTCTATCTCCGATAAGCGAGTTTAAATTATTTATACCGTCTCTTATTATTGTAAGAGATTATAAACTAATAAGAGGGATATTATTATTAAAGTATTTAAAGATAATAGTATATCTATCCTTCTAAATAAGTTATTAAATTATTTAATTAATATTAAAGAAATTAATAGAAATACCCTAATTTAGGATAATTAGGAACGAACAAGTAATACTATTAGTAATAAATTAGGCGAATTTAAAATTATCTTAGAGGATGAAGACAATAATAGGCTCTATTTTAAATTCGAAAACGAAGAGGTAGAGGAAGAGAGAACTAGAAGGAAGGAAAGAATAAAGGAGGCGGCTATAGTTAAATACGGTTACTATACTTGTAATATACTAAGGGATATGTTATATAATAAAGGTTTATTAAAGAAGGGTAATAAACCAAACTTTATAGTACGGTTGAGGGTATACGAACTTTAATAATAATCTATAATATAAGAATTTAAATAATAATAATTAATTATCCTTATTATTAACCTCACTATTATTGAAATACTAATAAGCGGTAGCCTTACCTTCCTACTACTAACGGACTATATTAAGGCAGCTGTCCTATTTATACCAATATTTACCTAATCTAATTAAATAACAAAAGACCTCAATACCAGCCCTAATATCTGTGAGAGCACGTAACGGGCGAGGCACAGCTGCAGCGTTATTAACGTTCAACATAGAATTTACGACTAAAGAGTAAAACAAAAGGTAAGAGTTGTGCGCGCAACTGGCGGTGGGAGATATGCTCCCCGAGCCAGGTCTGCTGCGGCCCACTCATCCTTATCTAATCTACAACCAATCACAATTATTACATCCGACCGTAGATTCTAATACAGTGCCTTACCATAGTATGACCCGTCTAACTGGGCTATAATATTACCCCCCCCTCTTAAGAAAATTCTACCCTTAGAATCTTATAAAAAAGAAAGAAAAATTTTAACTCGAGTATAGTTCGAACTTATAGTCTTACAATCGCTTTCTAAGTAGGGGAGGGATACCCTCGGGGTGGCCCATAATATAATTTAGAGGCCCTTAATCCCGCTACTACGCTATTAGATTAATTCTACAAATTATTTTTATTATTAGAAAGTATTTCGCGGGAGGCTCTTATTAATCTATACTAAAATTCTCCCCTCTTTACCTATATAATTAATTTAACCTTCTTAATAATTTATCCTCTACTCTACCCTCCTCCGGTATATTTATCTTCGTTGTAATCTTCTAAGGTTAGGTTCTTTATTTGCGCCCCCTTCTAAATACAAAATCGTTTTAGCGGGCTAAGTTTATTCGGATTTGCGTTATAGAAGGCTTTAAGTATATTAAGTGAATTTTTGAAATTTCGGGTAAAGTATTATATTAAGTCGGGGTCCTAACCCTTTTAATTTATTTAATAGTATAACCTTCTATTAATTAACCGGGAGATAATAATATTTTTAACCTTCTATTCCTTTTAATCGC
The DNA here is from genome assembly GCF_033458365.1 of Neurospora hispaniola. Lineage (NCBI taxonomy): Eukaryota > Fungi > Ascomycota > Sordariomycetes > Sordariales > Sordariaceae > Neurospora > Neurospora hispaniola. The sequence continues at coordinate 1,993,000 of NW_026944407.1, read as the reverse complement.
TAATTAATTCTCTTATTAAATTTTTATTTATTTAGCCGGGTAGGGGGTTATCTATATACTTTCGAAGACGATTGGTGTAATAGATTTTCATTCCTTACTAAACCGGCGGTAATTCGAATTCGTACGAATATCCCTATATCGCTTTAATTTTATATAGGATACGTATAAGGGGAAAGTCGAATTTATCGTTTAGTCTATCGGTTGATTAAGCCTTTTTAATAATAAATATTCTATTATTTATTCCGAAGTCGGGATTGCGTTAGTATTTATTTATTTGGGCGGCTTACTTTATTTGGGCTTTAGCTATAGTATTACGGGCCGATTCTTAGAAATTATATAAAATTTGTAGAATTTATTATACTTCCTTGTAAGAATACTATTCTTTAATTAATATTATAATAGTCCGGCAGTCCTAATAAAAAGGTAATAGTATAGGGAATCTTATAATTACTTTATAGGGGGATATTCTAATACTCTTATAGTATAAGGAAGCCTAAATAATATTAAGAGCAGGTAATATAATAGACCAATTATTTTAATTATAATTAATAAAGGGGTATAGGCGTTAATTAATATATTAATTTATAATTTCTATTTGGCCCGCTATTTAGGAGTATCCGGAGGAGGATAATTTCTATTTAATACCGAGGATTTTGGATATTTCGTCGGTAAAAGTCAATATAAATTAGGGACCTCTATCGTTTACAACTTTTTTAGAGCAATTATAAATTTACTAAGGCCCGTAATAATAAAAGTAAACGGTTTATTTTATAATAATAATATCTTTGTAAGGAATATACTAGGAAGCTTTCGATAATTAGTCTATTATAATTATTATATTATTATATCTCCGCTTATCCTTAAATATACTTTTAAAGTTAATTATAATATAGTACTAAATACGGTTAGGGACGCCGAATAAGTGCAATTTTCCGGGGGTTTTATTTCGGGGGACCTTTAATACCTTATAAGTCTAATAATTATTAATAAAACAGTCAATATCACTAGATATTTTAACTTACTAATATTATTATAATACGAATTACTACGTTTTATTCCTTCCCGGGTACCCGGTAATAAATCGAATATAAGCCTTATAAATTAAAATTCAGCGCAAATCTCCTTCTAGGACTACTAAACAATTATCCTTCTTCAATAGTAACCTATCTTCTCGTAGGCTAAATTCTACGTCCCTACCTTTAACCTTAACTCAATAAATAAATAAGGAAGGATCTTCGCAATTTACCTTTAAGAGGGTATTTACTAACTCTATACCGAATAATCTTAAAGGCTCCTTATCGTTATTTAGAAGGTACAATTCGGATACAAAATTATTAATATTATTATTTAATATATCCCCTTTATCCCTAACGAATAAAAATACTCCTTCCTAGTTTTAATAAAATAGTTATAGCGTATATTAGTCCTTCTTCTTATCTTTTATAATTCAAAAGTCCTCTAATTTTTTTAAAAAAATATTGGTAGTTACATTTTCCTTTCCGGGCCGATAAGTGAATTTAAAGGTGTATTAGGATATTAATTCTACCTATCTAATTTAATAAGAATTAAATAATCTTTTTATAGAGAAGTATTTTAAAATTTAATAATTAGTAATAATAATAAATAAATATATATTAATCAATTCTACTTACTATATCGTTAGTACCTTTATAACTACAAATAATTCTTTATTATAAATAATATAGTTCAATTCTACCGGGAGTATAGTCTCGGAGAAGAAAATTACTAGGTATTAATTTTTATCTTCCAATTGCAGTTAGGATAATATTCTAGCGTACACCCTATTAGAGGCGTCCGTTTCTATATAAGTAGGTTTATTGTAGTAGAAGTAGGTAAGAATAGGTATTTTTAATAACCGTTCCTTTAATTTATTAAAAGAAATTTAATACTCTTTAATCTATTTAAAGGGGATATCTTTCTTAATTAAATAGGTAAAAGGACGGATTACCCGACCGAATTCTCTTACAAATTTCTAATAAAAATTATAGAAACCGATAAAGGATTATACTCCTTTTATACTAGTAGGCTCCTTCTAATCGTATACTACGGTAACCTTCTTAGGGTTTATAGAAATATTATCTATAGAAATAATAAAACTTAAGAATTTGGTTGTAGTAATATGAAATTCGTATTTCTTAATATTGGCTTAGAGTCCGGCATTACAAAATCGTTCTAATACTTTTTTAACATAAATTTCGTATTCTTCTTCTATTTCCGAGAAAATTAGAATATCGTCAATATAAGCGCTATAGAAATCGTTAAAATACCCTATTAAAACTTTATTAATAAATTATTAAAATATCGCTAGCTTATTAATCAGCCCAAAGGGTAGGATTTTATATTTATAAATACTATAGCGAATTCGGAAGGTAATTAAATCTTTATTATTTGGAAATATCCGGATTCAATAGAAGGTTTAATAAATATTAATTTTAATAAAGATTCTAATTTTAGAGAGACGGGCAATAGTTTCTTCAATGAAAGGTAAGGGGTAATAATCCTTTTTTAAAATAGCGTTTAATTTCTAATAATTTATATAGAAATAAAGGCTACTATTCGCCTTTGGGGTAAATAAGACTAACATAGCCTAAAAAACCGTATTAAATTCTATAAAACTTTTATCTAAATTTTCAACAATATAGTCCCTATAGGCTTCCAACTTCTCGAAGGACATTTTATATAGCGGACTATAATTTAAATCTTCTAAGCAGGCGCCTTTATTTAGGGGGATATAATAGTCGATATCCAATTATAAATCGGGGAAGACATCTAATTTAATTTTATTAAAAATTTTAAAAAAATCGTAATAGTAATTGGGGACTTCCTTTAAATTCTATTATTTTAGTTCCTCCTTGTTTATTTCTAAATAATTAATACTAATAGCCTATCGGTCCTCGATAAATCAATCCAATTTATAAAGGTTAGTAATATCAATATATATTTTTTTAACTATTTTATAGAAGGGCTCCACGCTTATAAAGACCAGATTTGTAGGGCGATTTTTAGTCTATTCTTAATTATACTTTAAATAATATTAACTTTAGGCGTTGCGTAGTGGGTACGGGTCTTAGGTCGATTCGGGCTTATCTTTGCGTAGTAGGGTTTTTCGAGGGAATTCTTCCAATTCCGGTAATATCTCCTCTATCCATTCGAAAAATTATTAATCTATATAATTAAAGCAATACTTAGTAACGTCCGGGGATAGGGAATATAATAACCGGTATTATAGGATAGAGAGGGGGTGCTACGAAGAAGTTAAATCGGTTTATTTAGAATTTATAAGGTACTTTAATTTAATAATCTTAAATTAAATAGTTTTATAATAGTCCCAACTATTATATCAGCGTTAATCTTCTTTTTATATTAGGAATTCCTATGTATCTACATCTTTTTAGAAATTCGGATATTTAATAGGTTCCGATTCCTTATTTTTATTAACTTTAAGATTATATAAAAAATTTTATTTCTAAGACGAAAGAAATAATAAGTGCGAACGGGCTGAATTAGTAAAAATATTATTTTAAATTAATTATATATTTCTAATAATTATATTGTATTTTAGATTGGGAAGGACAATAATCTATTAGTTAAAGACTTTATAGTTCTAAATCTTAATATACCCCTTAAGGGCGATTTCAACGGAATTAAGTTTTGATTTCTTATAGGGCGTAATATATCTAGGGTTGAAATCATCATATACAAATAATTTTAATAATTTCCGTAGTTTTCGGGCGAAAGAGAGGTTTATAATAATATAAATATTAACTCCAGTATCGATAAAAGTATTAGGAATAGTAATAGCAATTCTATTGAAAATTATACTATATTTAATGAGAAAGGAGGGCTTTCTACTAAGATAATTGCGAAGATTGAAATCTAAATATTAAATACTATTAATATTAATTATCAATATACCCTAAGGGGAGTTTTGTCCTAAAGTAATTAATTTCCCTTAATGGTATTAATTTCTTTGTCCAAGGGGGAAGAATCTTCGTCGGAAATTGGTATATTAAGTAATTCCTTAATATTAAAAGAATCCTTACCCTAAATAATATTAGTAATAGAATTTAAATAGGTATTAAATTGCTTAAAAAGCTTCTCTTTATAGGGGTACTTACTACTTATATAATTCTTCTTATAGTAAGAGAAGCAACGACCCTCTTAATTAAACTTGCGTATTTCCTCCGGCGATAGTCGTTCGAATACTTTAATTTTAAAAATAGCCTTAAATATGTCTATCTCTTTAGAAGAACCTATAGTGCAATAGAAGCCTTACTTACCCTTACATTAGCAGTTCTTTTAAGTATTTATACAATTACCTTTATCTAAAGAATTAAATAGTAAAATATAATTATTAAATTATTTTAACGAATTTAAATAAATAAATTCAGCCGCTTAACGGAATTCCTTAATAATCTTCTAACAGAAGTTACTCTTCTATTAATTATAAAAGCGATGGTATTAGCTAACTAAGTATTAGAAAATATTTTTAAAAGTTTAGAAACGTTTACCATATTTTATTTCTAAATTATTAAATTTAGCGAAAATTTTCTCGTAAGTACTATAGTCGTAGTATTCGTTCCAAAAGTACTTTAGGAGTTTATTAGAAATTATTAGACGATCGGGATAATTAGGGTTTAAATAGGGTAGTAAAACTTAGGCAGCCTTACTAACTAATCGATTAATAATATATTCGAACTTTTAACAATTATTATTAAAGTAATCAATATTAACCTCGAATTTGGTCTTAATCTAATAGAATTAAATATCGAAAGTAACCTTATCTTCCTTATTATTATTATAGAATTTACTAGTATTTTCTTCCTTAATTGAACGTTTCTTATTAATAAATTAAATAATAGTAATAATAGTAAGGGTATTAGAATAGGAGTATCTATTATAATTATTATTAGGGGGAGGACTGTTCTTTAACCTCTTAGAACCACCGGACTTACTAGAATCCTTATTGGAATTATCGGAATCCCTATTACCCAACGTAGTCTTTCCTACGGTATTAAGAACGGCTTTAAGGGACGCTAGTAAGTATCGGTTCTCTTTCTTAAAACACTGGTTCTCTACGAGTATTTATTAAAAATTTATATTTAACGTATAGAAAGAATTACCGACCGGAGGGTCCGGGTCGGTACTAGCAATTTTTTTAGTTAGGTCCACCGTAATAGAATTAAAACGGTCGGCCTAATTCTCTAAGGAGTAAAGATTGTTATTAACCTAATTAAATATTTTAATAAAATTATTAATTTATTCGATAGTAGTTATAAATAAAGTAGTACGAACCTATATTTCTAGAAATATAACCTCGGGGGTTGTTTATATTATAGTAGTAAATTAGTTATATATTATAAGGCTGTCGAAAAATTTAATTTTAAGGTCGGTTTTACTTTTAAGGATTATAAGGGTAAATAGTATAAAAGTAATATCGTTGTAATATATATAATCGAGGAGAGTGTTAAATCGCTCCTTTAAATTGTAAGTAGGGACTTCTTTATTAATAAAGTAATAGGTACGATGAATAATAGATTAAATATAGTCGAAGTAGTATTTATATAGTTTCTTAGGGGCGAAGCCTAATAAATCGAACTCCTTATTATTATCATTATTAGTATTAATAGTATAAAAAGTAATACCCTAATAGTCGGGGCTATAGAAATCATTGGGTTCTAAGGATTTATATTGAACTTCGGAGGGGAGTAGTTTACTATCTTTAGGCGTATACTTTCTTAGAACGCTAGAATCGAAATAAACATAACGCAACTACGCAGCTTCAATATTATTATAAGCTATTATAATATATATAATTTTCTATTATTTAGTAATTAGTAACCTAATCGATAATCGGTTCAACTCCTCTTCGGAAATCCTTTATTAAAAGGCGGAGAGGGGGATCGTAATATACTAAATATTTAATTATTAGCTTACCCCGTTATTAATTCTAATTATTAATCGCTACATCGCTACATTATAATTCTTCCTTAAATCTCTTCTAATAGGATATTTAATACCGTCCCTAGTAGAAAGATAAGTCGTAAATAGTGTAAGAGCACGTAACGGGCGAGGCACAACTACAGCGTTATTAACGTTCAATATAGAATTTACAATTAAAGAGTAAAACAAAAGGTAAGAGTTGTACGCGCAGCTGGCGGTGGGAGATATACTCCCCGAGCCAGGTCTGCTGCGGCCCACTCATCCTTATCTAATCTACAACCAATCACAGTCATTGCATCCGACCGTGGATTCCAGTGCAGTGCCTTGCCGTGGCATGACCCGTCTGACTGGGCCATAACAATATCTTTCTCGATATAATAACGGCTTTTGTTACGAACCCAACTAAAGTGGGTTACCTTCTAGAAGTCTATTAAGGTTAGACCTTCCCTAATATTAGGGGACGACGGCATTCGAGGGACGACGAAGTATTTAGTATATTTAACGAATTGCCGGGCGTTAGCAAAATTATCTATAACGTTTAATAAGAGAGAATTAGAGAGACGCAACACTACGAGATTGTTATTATTTACTTATAGATAACGTTGATATCGCTAAGCAGAACCTTCTGGGGCGCTATGGTGTGTGTGGGTATGGGATAGGGATTTCTATAGTACAATAAAACGGTACCCGGGTTTCCTAGTAAACCAGGGTAAATCCCCCCGGTCAAAAGTACAGTAAAAAAGGATAGATTTACCGTTGTCCGACCAGAAACATTGCCCTCCACGTTAACTACCATACATTTCAATGTACAGGGACCGGTCTGATCCTGCCAGCTACCTGCACAGATCTGCCATATACCCGGCGCTCAAAGAGGGAAGGTAGTTTGCGAGTTTCGCGAGACTCTACGGTAGGTAATTTTTGTTTTCTTTTTCCTCTTTTTGCATATGACGGCAGTTGAGTTCCTTCTGTCTTCATCGGCAAGCCCGTATCAGTTTCGATTACGGCTTGCGTGCAATCTTTCCACTGATATCCATTCCTTCGGCTCTTCTCTTCCTATTGCTATCCTTATGGGTTACGAGAAGTATGTTCATATTGGTCGCCCGGAGAAGTCCATATCCACCCATACACTCCCAACTCGTCATGCATCTTGGGTAACACTTCTCTTCTCATGTTCAGCATACCTCATAACGTTCCCAATACCTCTAACTCGGGGTCTTTTTGTTGATACACAACATACACACATCAGTTTCATGACATCACAAACTATCATCACACAACGCTTTGAACGCACAACACAAGTTAACACAAGTCGACATAAACATGTCAAAGAACCGCGAATGATGATGAATGGTAGATGATACAGGCCTTCCCGACTATGTTGAGACCGCCCCCTCCACCCTCCCCCGATAACGCCGCGCTTGGATAAATTACAGATATGACCCCAAGAAAACAATCATAAAGATAAGGAAAAATGTGGATAACGATGCGTTGTGTTATCTCTAGCTGGAGTAGTGTGTTTGGAGCGATTCCACCAGGTTGCGCCTTTTGATCACTGCTAGAGGTATCTACTGATTCACAGACCGGGAAAGTGGACGAGGGGTAGGCTCTTCATCTGCTTCGGCAGCCTCCTCATCCACCTTTGCTAGTGACAATTGGCGCGGTGTTTGCTCAACGTGGCAGATTTTCCTGCCCTCAGTCTCAGGCCTGAGGTCAGGAGGCGTAGAGACAGTGGCGGCAGCGGCTTCCTCGTCTGCTACAGTTGTGTATGGAGCCATTGTTGCCGCTGCAGTATCGACAACCAGTGGAGGAGGTTCCATCTGCACGTCGGTGGTGGGAGTGACAATCTGGGCTGTTGGTGGCCCGAGCGTAGCGCTGCTGGCGCCCTCAGAGTCAGCGGCAGTCATGCTATCATGGCTGTTTGCCCGCATCATTTCAATTCCCAACTTCGACGATGGTAATGTGGATTTAGGGCGATGGTGCTTGGCAGGATGCGGTTCCTGCCCGGTATTCGCCTGGCCAGCACCAAGCTCCTCATCCTCGTCATCGGCAGAGTCTATGCAGCCCTCAAGCCTGCGCTTCTCGATGGACTCTCGCCTTGCTCTCAACTTCTCGAGTGAGCGCTGTGGCACTGGACCTTTCGTTTGGCCTGCCGAGTGCTCCATCTGCGCTGGTGCGGACTGCTGCGTTAACAACCGTGTATGTACTGGTGGTTTGGATCCATCATCACTGGCAACTAGGACCTCCTCTGAGCCTGAGATACCTAGCCCACCTTCACTCCAGTCACCGGTGGCCTTGCGGCTAACCACTACAGGAATGTCGTCTGTTGCAACAGATTCGGAGTCACCGAATGTTGAGCAAGTTGATTCCTCTTTGACGCTACCGCCAGAGTGGACAGTATATTTTGAAGACCCGGATGCAGAAACAGGGCTGTCTTCCAGGCGCAGGCTTTCTTGCCTGAGACCGGACGGTACAGGGGGCGGTAGGCCCAGTGACAACATCTGGGCCTGACCCGGCGAAGCGGGCTTCCACTGGCAGAAAGTACTCAGGACCTCACTTAACTTCGAAGAACTAATCGGCTTCTCTATAAGCGAATCGAAGTAATGCGGAGCATGAAGTTCCTTAAGATACGCCGTGATAGCAACGATGGGAGTATGATGGTTTTTGTTCTTCGTTTCGCGGACCATTCGGGCAACGTCAGAGCCGTTGATTACTGGTAGTTTGAACTCCATGAAGATGATATCGAACTTGATGTCGCTCAAAGCATATCGGCAGGCTTCCTGGCCTGTTGACGCCGAAATGGTCCGACAACGGAGCTTTTCCAAGAGCTTCTCCATTACCATGCGAGACACTGGGTGGTCTTCACATATCAAGACATCTAGCGGTCGAAACATGGGACCATCCAAAACCTGCGACATCCGTCTGGAGCTTTGACGCCGGCGCTGTACCCGAAGAAGCGCATTCGCCTTATCCCCCTCGGTGTCGGATGACGATGGCGACATATCAAAGACCTGACTCCTGCGCTTATGGTGAGCCAGAATGTCGGCGGATATCGGACTTCCACTGCCTTCTTGAGAACCGACAGTCAGGGAGCGAGCACGACCTGTTGCTGGACCGCTAGTATTCCGAGGACTTGACGTTAATGCGTGTGCAGGAACAGTCCTCTGCGGAGATAGAGGTAAAGGAGGCATGACGAGCCGCCCGTTTGACGGGGAAGAGGCAGTAGTCGTTGTGGCCGCCTTCTGAAGAGTAGGTGGAACACGTATCCCTTCCACCGTAGATTGAAATGATCCCGATTGGTGTGAAAGGCTGGATGAGTTACTAGACGCCTTGCGTCGACCTTCCGCACCTTGGCCAGCCACAAACGACACAAGGAGAGGTGAGGAAGGTTGTGAAGCTCTGTTTGGAGAGTTTGAGTGTCCAATACCAGAAGGAGACTGAGGACGCTGAGATGCTTTTGCAGCAGAGAGCGTCCTTTGGACGGGGTTGGCGATTACTGGGCTGCCTTCCAAGGCTCCAATCGTGCCAGGACTGCTGATAGAGCTCAATGCTCCAGGACTGATGGGCTTGGTCTGAGACTCCGCAGCCTCTGCCCGTAGTCTTTGTATGACATCCTTGTTCGCCTTCTCGAGAACAGCCAAATTTTTGAACGAAAAGTTTCCGAAATCATCGGCAGCAACTGGCTCGCTCAAGCGTCTGCTCTTCAAATCACGGACATGAGGGGGGATGTGAAGCGGCATCAAACCTCGTTTCACGGTGTTGATGTTGGAGTTGACCTGGGACCTAACCTTCGCCAACGCATCATGCGGCCTGTTATGATAATCAGGTGCTGGGGCTGAACTAGGAGGTGAAGACTGATCTTCCATTTCTTCAGCGAAGGACTGGAGGACGGCGCCACGTGAATCAAAATATTCAGTATCTTCTGGATGCTCAGGTTGAGGAACGAACTGAGCATCATCTTGCAGCAATGTCTCCCAATTGACACCCTCGAACCACGGATGGCTACGTATTTCTTCACCTCCTGACTGAAATTTGTCTTCGCGGTTCGCCCCAAGCCGCTGATGAGGATCCGAGCACAACAACTTGTTGATCAGATCCTTGGCCTCTGAAGAGATTTCCATATCACTGTCATCAGGGAACTCCAATTTACGTGCCAGGATGTTCCCAAAGACTTGTTCCGCTTCAGGTGCATGGAAGGGGGGGATTCCATACAAAAACTCGTACATGATGCATCCAACGGACCACCAATCACTTGTCTCGTCTTGAGGCTCTCCCCTGATAGTTTCTGGGGCTAGGTAGTCGGGTGTTCCAACAAAACGGCGATTGGTATCTTGAGGGTCGAAAAGCGCCCAATTCGGCGGGGGCATATGAGGCTGTTGTGGAGGAGTACCTCTGTTGGCGTCTATGTTGCTTTGCGTGGTTGCGTGGGAGAGCGAGACGAAGTCGGGGGTTGTGCCCTCGTCGGTTTCGCTACGCTCGCCAGGAGACTGAATGGCTTGAGGCGGGACGGACAGGGTGTCGTTCAGGGACAGATTTGGAAGCATATGCGACAGTGCTTCGCTACCGCCACTGTCACTGCGGTTCGCGGATAACCGCCGAGGTTCTTGAGATAACACCCCGAGGTTGAAGTAGGATGGCTGTCCTAGACCGGCACCATAGTCGCTCGGCGTCATTTGTGGGGTCGACAGAGGGGAAGGGTTGCGAGCATGAACGTCGAGAGAAGTGGAACGAGATGATGCGATCGAAGAGGACCGAACAAAAGGGCCTTGCTTGAGCAAGTCCGGAGCTGCGTCAGCGCCATTGTTAAGAGCACGCTTCTGTCGACCAACGAGACCCATGCGCGAGAGGCCAAAGTCAGTCAACTTCAGGTGTCCCTTTTGGTCAATAAGCAGATTGTCGGGCTTCAGGTCACGGTGAACGATGCCCCGACTGTGGAGGTGTTCGACACCGAGAACAACCTCACCGAGATACTTCTTCACCCAGTCCTCGGGGAGACCCCCCAGTACTTTGATCAATGACGCGCAGTCGCCACCATTCAAATATTCCATGACCAGGTAGAGGTAGTCCTTACTCGAAAACGTCCAATACAGCTTGGCAACAAAGTCGCTTTCGCCCTGCCACATCATGATGGCACGTTCTGCCTTGACATTGGTGACCTGGTTCTTGGCTACCATGTCGGCCTTCTTCAAGACCTTGATCGCAAAATATTCGCCGGTTGACTTCTTCTTGGATAGATAGACGCTTCCGAACGCACCCTTGCTGATGGGTTTGATGATCTCGAAGTCCTTGATCGATGGAGGAACTGCTTTGGCTTGCGGAGCGCCAACGACCGCGCTGAGACGAGGCGAGGGTGGGGGTTTGAAACCAAGATCCCCGGTTGATGCAGACACGGCTGCTGAGGATTGTCGCCGGTGATGATGGATACTGGGAGGGGTTGGAGAAGTAAACTCACTACTCGGCAGCATCGGTGATGCTTCGGGCGAGACCAGGCTGTCAGAAGGGAAAGGCAAATTACGCGGTTTGTGAAGTCGGAGGGGTGACGATGGTGGTCCATTTCGCGACGGAGATTCTTGTCTTCGAGGGGATATTGTTCCTGGAAGAATGAGGCTCCTTCGATTACGTTGTCGCGAACTTGCATGCCGGCGAAGGTCGCTAAACTCAGACAGCGGCGATTCTGTTCGGGTTGGCATCCTCGAGGCGACAGACGAGGATCTGATGCTTCCGCCATCACTGTCGCCAGTGTCGCTTTCCAAAAGCATGGATTCTCGTCTCGATTGGGTTGCGCTGGCAAGGTTACCCAGTGTACCCCGATTAGATCGAGGCGTGGGACATTCCTTTGGGCTGCTAGATCGAGTAGACTTGATTGATATTGATAATCGGCGGCTGGGGCGCTCTCCCGAAATGTGGGCCTTTTCCAAAGCCATTGCCAGTGTCGAAGGAGCATCGAAGGACCCGGGGAATATCCCCTCCTCCTGTGCAGACGTCGCTTCTTCGTCCTCAGTCTGCTCGAAGTCCTCTTCTTCCTCCTCTTCAGTAGAGTCACTAAGTCGACCAGCGGCGATCTTGGCAGCCCTGCGCATAGCCTCATCGATACACTCCTGGACCACGATGGCAAATTCGATTCGAATCCTCTCGGCATACTCGAGAATCCTGCGATGGCGGAAGACAGCTTCAACCTTGGCCTTAGCAACGGCCTCCGTATCAGTACAGAGCAACGCAAGACCTTGTTCTTGCTCGAGTGTGTTCGTGCCAGGTGTTTCCCATTGCATCACCTGGGAAATACGGCCCTCTGACTGGGGTGACTGCGTACGAAATTCAGCCGGATTTTGTGTGGTCTCCTTGATGGCAGGGGTGCTAATCTCGATCGCAGTGTCGCATAGATCAAGGAGCAGCTCAACAATTCGGGCTTGCGGCCGACGGATAGCAAAGGATCTGGCTCTCGAATGTCCGAATCCAGATGATCTGTCCCTCGACCGGCCGGAGTTTGAACTTGGCGATGATGTCCCCGGGGACGATGTCGTGGATGTTGGAGGACCAATGGGCATGCCTTTGTACTCGGCAATCGGCAAATTGGCAGGGTCTCCAATCAAAGTGCGGCTATGACGGGCCTCGAGGGCGTCGAGTACTTTGACAATGGCGTGACGGTGATCAATCAGACTTTCCTGGGTCATCTGAACATCCATTTCCGCTCGATGCTCCTGTAGACACAGATCGGTGTGCTTTTCGAACCACCAAGGCGGGATCTGGCGTTCGCAAATACGGCAGAGCACTGGCGCTGGTGGAGGATGGCCATTTGGGTCATCCAGTCCGGACTCTGCAAGTTGGGTAAGATAGCTAGCGAGAACCTCAGCTCCTGAGCCGAGAGATTCTACGATAAAGGCTGGTAGATCGATTTTGATCTCACGCGGCGCTACCCACGGCCGTATCATCCACATAGTCTGCAAAGGATGATGGAGTTAGATCCAGTTGGTTTGCCGGCTCCCCTAACACATGTCCACTTTGTAAAACATGATCGGTGTTCACTTACATGGCTGTCTTTACCAGATGCACCATCATAGACCATGATACCTTGTGCTTCCACGTCGATAATTGTCGGCTCCTCTGCTTGCTCAGGCGGGAGTAGCCGCGACAGTGGGCCGACCTTGACAGCAAAGCGGATGAACTTTGACTTTGAATCGTCCCTTTGCATGCTTTCGATGACATCGGCAAAGATGGACTTGTTGTCGCTGACGATCAGGTCTGTGATAGCAGTTCCCGTAACTTGTTCGGGTTGGGTTCCAATCACATCAACCCACGAAGGGCTGACCCATCGGATAGTACCGTCCAGGTTGAGGTCCATGATGACGTTTAGGGTCTGTTCGGCGGCCTCTCGAAGGTCCTCTCTCTCCTCGCGGATATTCTCGCTGAGTGATCGCTCCATCTTGCCAGTCCTGAGCGACGATACGGCCGGCGGAGCCAGCAGGCTCGGGGCCTTGGATTGTTCCTCCATGATGACTGAGTTGGACGACGGGGAGGTCAGGTTATTGTAGAACCATCTGAAACGATGTTAGGGTGAGGCGATAAGAGGTCGGCAGTTTTCCAATCTTTCCAACAGAAGGACGCGGCGGCGGGCAAATTTCCGTGGAAAGGGGGCTCGGAAACTGAGGAGGTGGAAGCTGAGGCTAGACTCGTATGGTTGGCGTGCGTGCTTCTCGTTGTCTTGTCGAAGGACGTCCGGGGTGGAGCCGAGGGCTGTCTGGCAGACGTGCCAGAGCTAGAGCGCAGCAGAAGCCTGAGACATAATGTGTTTTCTTGACCTGAGTATGTCGCCGTCGTCTGATGCGCGGTGGTCTAGATGTCGTCGGAATGCGGTAGGCCGGTGTTCGTGGTCGTGGTCGGGCAGGGTGGGAGGTTGAGGTGTCGTTGAACCGTGGTTGTTGGGCCAGCGCCGAACGGTGCAGGTTACAGCAGTCGCAGGACGGGAATCGGACCCAGGCGGGCGGTGGACTGACTGGCGTCGGGTAGACCGTCTTGCGTCAGACGGGATGCACTATGTGTGAAGGCTCCAGTCGCTCAGCACGTGAAGGCGGGAGAGGCAGTATGGACTGCAGAATCGTGAAAGAATGGACTGAGCGTCCTTGCACGACCTACTAGTCGAGCGACGGTAGGTTGTGGTGATGGTGGTTGTCGACAGCAGTGGATGAGTGGCACGCCTTGAACGAACAGGGGTTGCAGGAAGTGGAAAGTGAGTTGTGCGGTCAATTTTGGGCAAGCGAGACGAAGCTTGGATTGGAAGATTGGAAAATTGGAAGATTGCGAGGGTATGTAGTAGCGCTGGGAGCCGCCGACTCCGTGTTCCGTGATGCGCGAATCGAGTTTCTGTGCAGTGGGCGAAAAGACGGACAGAATCAACGGGGATAAGCTAAGGTATGGCCCGATAATGGATGATGTCGGTGTTGTCGGAGTCGGAGTCGTCAGTCGTCGCAAGGATGTGCCCAGAGAGCAGGAAGGATGGAAGGTGGGCTCTGGTGGACTTGGTGGACTCCAGCTGTTGCCGCGGACAATCCGCGGTGGTGTTGCCGTCGCCCGAAGTGCGAGAAGTGGCCGCCCACTGCCGTCGTGACTCGCTCGAGAGGAGCCGCCCCCGTCCCGTGGTTCCAGAATGGAAGGAAGCTAGTGTAAAGTGGGGCTCTCTTTGTTTCGCTTCCCGTCCGTGACAGCGGCAGTTTCTCTTTCTGCTCTCCAAACACCGACAAGTTAATGGGTAGGTACAGGGAGAAGAAGATATAATCGATTGACAGCAAGCGAGAAGGGAAGGAAAAGAATGTGAGATGGCGGGATACCTGACAAAAACTTCAACGGGGTGGAAGCGGTGGACCGACTCGCTGATTTACACGGAAGAAAAACTTCCACTGCGTCTTCCCCCCTCGCTCGGACAAGGTAAAGCGTGCTGTGCTTTCTCAAGTCGTTGCTTTTCCTGTCCCGGCATTGGAACACCCAAGACTCCCAAGAGAACAGTCCAACGGGACGGGACCTCTCCAAGCACACCGTTTTTTTTTTTTTTTTCGTCACTATGTTCACTACGTGATCACCTGCGCTACGTAGAGTAGGTACCTCTACCTACGTACCGCCAGCACCTAGGTACCTACGGTACGCATCTACATGAAACAACAGGTAGCTGTCCGCGTACGCCTTGCAAGCCAAACCAAAGACCCAAGTAATCGACTTTCTTCTCCACAACTCGACCTAAAAGTAACTTGAGCTAAGAGTTCCCTTTTGGGCGCGTTGAATTCACTGGTGCTTTTCCTAATTTTTTACCCCACGATAGAGTGGCTTTTCGTAAAGCTGTGTTGAAAATACTAAATAAAATTGGCTTTGAGCCAAACGTTAGGAGTTGGCGCTAATATATGACGGCTTGCCTAGTTACCGAATCGCGAAAACGGTCGTTTGTAGGTATACCATATATCAGATATTCAATACCCCACGTACGCAGGACAGCGCGATTGAGGGTATGTACAACGAGGCGAGAACATGGGTGTCGGGCATCCAATGCTGAGTTGCTTCGTTTCGAGAGCGGGGGAATGAGCTCAAAGCTGGCCAATCACACGCGCACCTACTTACTTGGCCGCTTGACGGGACACAACCTACAGTACCTTTAATGACGGGACGGGACCTGCTGTATCATGGACCACTCTGAGACTGGGACTCTTGGTCATTGATTACCCCGTCCAACCTCAAGGCCTACAATCTGGGGTCGACGTTGAGGTTCCGGAACCTTCAATAACGGAGAAAGTCAGGGGCTGTTGATTTTTTTCTTTCTTTTTTCTTTCCTACCTAGAGGTATCTTGGGGTGGTACAGGTCACGCTACCATTCAACCAACCACTTTCCCTCACAATCTGCCCATCATCGAACGGTGCTGTTTGTTTGATTCAAAGCACCCCTCTAAGCTTGTATAGGTATGCTACCTCTATCTCTTGACCACTACAGAGGCAAGCAGCAGCAAACAGGTCATGTAAAGGTGGTTTGCTATCTTGCTTCCTGGGTCAAACAAGCTGATCAGTTTGAGTTGTCATCGTTGATTCAGAATACGGACCACTGGGGTTATGGAGTTCCCTTATACTGAACCGACATTACATTGATAACTGAATTGACAGACGAGGTAATATGGAATGTCTGGTGATTCCAACAACATAGAATTTCACCGGTACTTGCCGTGGGCGGTGAGAAAGAGGATGGCGCTTTCCCTTCTTCTCAGGTGCTACCCCGCCATATCCCACCGTGTCAACTATAACATCGCCTGTGACATGCTACTACCTTTAGAGGTAAGTTTTCAAACGGGTCACGTTGTCTTGCATCTCCACCTGCCTCGCTTCCGTTGTTTCTTCTTCCTCTTTCCCCAGTCCCCAGTCTCAACGATGATCTCAGCGTAGATCCCCGGGATACCATCAATAAGGAAAAGGGACGACGAAGTTCAAACACCTGACGTCCCATTACATCTCCATCTATCTTGAGACGGATCCCTTCGGCAAGCTGGACAAGCCAGGATGGATGAGATGCTGCAGCCAGAGTCTCACTCTCGCTTCTTCCACTTCCACTTCCACTTCTTCCATCCGCCAGCTTCCAACGGCATCATCGTGTGCGGATGGTGGCTTCTGCCGGCTGAGGTGATGCCAGCCACCACGTCCTGCATGACGCCGTTGCACGAGAATGCCCTACCTATAGGCTCTCGAGCCATGGCACACTCGAGGGACCTACGGCTTCCCAAGTATGTGCCTGTCTGCATACGTCGCGTATGACTGCCACGGTCTTTGCGAATCGGATCTCGTCATCCTCAATAACCATGAGCAACGCGCTACCTTTGCTTGATAGGCTAAGCCGGAGATACCTCCCTTGGCCTCTTTTTCCGCGCAGCTTCAGCAGGCCAACGAGGGCTCTTCATATTCCTGTTTCCAAGCACAAATAGGTAGGGCTGCTCAACAGTCTGGCTGCTCGCTTCTTCCCGCTGTCAACGGAATTGATGAATCGTCTTCGAGCTGCTTACAAGCGATCTGACAAAAGGCAGCGGTGACTAAGCGGCGTCAAAAGCAGCGTTGGGTCACGGAATTCGATGAGGACTCAAACCAATCCCTCTCTGGACTATCAAAGATCTACCCTCTCGTAGCAACTACGTTGAGTACTCCTCGAGAGGCAACTGATGTGAGTTCAGGCTGTGGATCCACAACTCGCCAGTTGATGGGGGTGAGGGTGACAGGCCGCGGTCCTCCCAAGACATTGTCTCAGTATCATAGATCTGCGTTGCTGTAGTTCGCACGCATACGCAGTACATGGCAGTATCTGTACATGACGGTGTTCGGAAAGAAACTGTTCTACACTAGTAGGGACTAAGGGACCAGATCAATGGACAGCCTATTAATTTAGCTAACCATGATCGTTGACCCCTCATTTTCTTCTACCATCCTAGCTGGAGTCGGCCACGTCTGGCCATGGTGTGGCACCTGCTTGCATTCTCTGAAAAAAGCTATCCAAGAAGGGATCTCGAATGCTTTGGCCTGGGGCTTCTCCGAACTAAGCCGAACAGCTGGGGGAAGGCCAAAAGAAGCCTGATAGAAACAAAACTACAAGCCTACATGCGAAGACAAGTTTAATGGTCCCTAGTTTGAACTTTAAAGATAGCCTCTTCGAAGTCCATAAAGGAGGATGGCTAAAAAGAATCGAGACTATTGAAACCACAACGTTGATTTCTTTTCAGTAACCGTGCCCACTGCCCAGAGATTTCCCGGCTCTGTAGGGCTACGAAGCATCAATGAATCCCGTGAATATATGAGTTGGCCTGGAGCGAGACAAGGGAGGGCCCAGACAAAACAACTACACGTTAGGTCTACAAAATCGACCGTCTGACTTCACATAGCAATTGACCAAATATTCGCGGTGCAGCTATGATATCCTGACCGATCCATCCGGCCTTGGCCACTTTGACCTAATCAGCGAGTATATTTATCGCCCTTTTGACAAACGTACCTACCATCTTTCAAATGCTTCCCCGATCCCTTCTCGCTTACATAATGCTGGTTGTGTCGCTCAGGGCAGCACAAGGAGACGAATTCAAGCACACCGTACGTTTTCCATCTCAGGATGGGACCACTAGAATTGCACAGACGTCCCACTCTCACTACATCATGGGCAAGGAGGGGGCTTGGATTTGTGGTATCAAACATGCCATACTGAATGAATGGACGCCACAACAATGCCTGTCTACATAGTAACCATTGGGGCGATACCTGTTTTTGATCTTCAAACCATACACGAACTACCATAGGCCACTCCCGCGACAATATGGTTTACAAAACAGCGTAAACAGTCAGTAAGGAAGTGACAATCCGAGATGGACCCTAAATTTTGGAGGGAGTGGTTCGTTAGAGCCGTTATGTTACTAGGTAACCGACTTAATCTCCGTCCTTGTTCCAGTCTAGAATTATTATTGACATACCTTGATCTCTATATATTCGAAGCCATTGAGGAACCCTCGACGATTTTGCTTCGATCAGCCAATCAGAACCAATTAATGACCGAAGTATGTCACGATGTCTTTGGATGCAAGAAAACAGAGGCTGGAAAAGACACTTTTCTGCCTTCGGACAGGATTACTTGATCCACAAAAACTGGAAGTAAATGGTCGTGCACGAACTCGAATCAAGACCCACGTTGGTGGCAGATCGACCCAATGCGATCTACCCTCCACGCATTAGTAGACGGGTTTCATATTGACAGTCTCTCTACTTCCCCGCATTCATGGATAAAGCCCTTCCCGAAGAAGAGTTTTGATGGGCTTGATGGGGAGGTCACTGACATACATGAGTGGGCACTTGATGATCATGACCAAGAATGAACACAGTCCTCGTTTGTTTGTCTAGTGTACTGGCCATCGATCTGGCCAAATAGTATGCTAGAAGGGCTAGTGGACTGTAATAGGAAGAGAAACCCAGGTTGAGAAATGGTTGTCATAAACATGACGATGCCATACACATCCCGGTCAGACATCCGGCAGACACTCATCGGGTGTAGTGTAGTCCTGACAGGTAGAACCCAGGAGTTGCCTCCGGTAATACCAGCTTACACGACATCAATAGTATTCGGTGAAATCTGATCCCCTTCTCTACTGCGAATGTTGAAAAGGTGTTGAGAAATGAGGGCACTTGACCAAGACTATGACAACGTGACAGTCTGTCGCAGCTTCAAACAAGATTCAGCTGATCGAGAGGAAGACTGACCTAGTATTCCCCTTTTTGACAACACTTGACACCTATCATTCTTATGTGACTGAATGGCACGTCTAAATTGGTTGAAGTTTATAGTCCAATCTGGTTTGACGTGAACAGGAAGAGGTTGCTTCAGCAACATACGCACGAGTCGGCGATAGGAACTCAACATTTCAGGAAACTTGACCAGAGGTACTGTTGAGATCCGTATCCAGTTGTGTGAGATCAGAGAAAATGAGTCTCCAATATCGGTCATGCTCTCCTCGAGCTACAACGAAAGTGACTCGGTTGACTCGTCCAGAGAAATACTCCGGCGAGACAACCTCAAAGCGTTGGGCATGAGGTTGTAAACCGAAGCTGGTTGAAGTAGATCAAGGAAGATGCGATGAACTTGAAGTTGTGCCTTTCAAGGAAGGAAGCTGAGATACGTCGCATCTTCGCAAACGGAATTACAAGCGCAGTAACGCAGTTTTACTGTGTCCAAGAAGACACAGATGGCAGTCGCTAGGCAGCCACCAACATAACTGAAGTCCGAACTTTTCCTCGAGCCTAGCGTTCCAGTCACACTCCATTCTCTTCAGTGCGTGATCTTCTTCTCTGCATGCTGCGTATTCCACGGGTCGCTAGTCACTACTTCGCAACTGTCCCAACCAATTTAGAACTTTGATCGACTGGGTGCCCAAGAAGACACGAAGGTAGGAGCTGAGCCACACTGCTTTTCGACACATGACTGACATTCCAATATGAATACGCACAAAACGAGGCATATAGCTCCAAATCGAAATCGATTAGAGGTCTCCCGACGTCCAGTTGAGATGTCTCGAACGTGCTGTGGTTCGTCCCGTCCCGTCATTGCACTTGCGCCGGTCCCAGCCGGCTTTGCTGCTCGCCTCACTTCACGTCGCCCCAAAGCCGCGAATACAACTTGGATGTCGGCATTTGCGCCTTGGAAACTCGTACATTGCGCTCATTCCCCATGGCAGTGTTGAAAATGAGAACAGGCCCGGCCCATCCCGGAGGTGATTGCCAGAGTCAAGCAGACTTGTCAAAAGTAGGAAAAGCACAACCCAAGCGGGCTTGTCAATCTTTTTAAAGAGTCCGGGGGCACAGGGGCAGGGGTTCTGTCCACAGCTACCAATGCCAACGTTCTAGGCCACCTAGCCAGTGTTAGTTGGTGCTGATGGGCCATTCAGGGGCATCGACACAGTGGGGGCTCGCCAAGCACGCCATGTCACCTCGACATGATTGACGATCAGGGCAAACCGGGGAAGTTAGCCGGTAGCGTTCATAGGTCATCACTGCACAACTTCACGTTGCCACAGAACGACCCAGGTGGGCTGAAGCCTCAGCTACAGTGGGCAACTGGCTGTCGTGTAAAAACATACAGCTTCAGCGACTATGGCCAAGCAAAAGCTTCATGTTTGCAGTCACTTTTCGGCCCAAATGGTTTAGACATTTCAAAGGGTTCGTCGGCCAATCCGGAGTGTTGGCAAGATCTACACACGTCCTATCCACCATAACAGATTACACACTGTTGACCTGCGTCTCGGCTCACTATCATCTCTTCTAATCTCATTATCGCTATCGGGAAACCCCGTTGCTTAGTGCTTGGTTACCTTTCGGTTGCTCGGAATCCCGAATGCGGAATAGTGTCGTGGCGTAGGCTGTCAGTCTTACGCGCTTGCTGATATGTGTGACGCCGCAGCCTAACTTGAAATGTCAAGTTAATAATGGTGAGATACTCGGCCCCCATGTTTCCATTTCGAAAGCGTAAACGGCGACAATGGAACTTTCCTCACCTGAACTCACTGCAGAGAACTTCTTCCTCCTCATCTTCTCTCGTCGGTGGGAATCGGACCTTTCTTCGCTCAACGACCACCAAAGAAGCGTCACCGGGAAGCCGCTTTGACCCTTGCCCACGTTACGTTACCCGCCCTCAATTCTGGGACCACTTACATCCTCAACCTCTTCAACGAAACTGCGATTCAAGCCACGAAGCCTCGACCGAGACCCTGTTTTTAGCACCTTGGAGACAACTTGCTCTCCTCAATTCCAAATCCACGCCGATAACAAGGTAGCCATACAAAGGGAGATCTGCAACTTTATTGTTCTCCCTCGAGTCCCGATTTCCTGGAGTTATCCACCTCGCGCGTATTCGAGGTCCGTCAAGGAGAGCTGCTTTTCAGGTGAGATGATTCGTATCATTCCTTAAGATATCATGCGTTATACAAACATCTCCGGGCCGCCTTCGCCGCCTAGCGCTTCGAGCTTCAAGATTGCGTTCTCACCTATGATCCGCTTTCCCCAGGCTTAGATGATTGTCTCGCACAATGCAAGGGCTGTTGTTATCCTAAACGACCCAATCTTATCTCCCAGAAAGCAACCGCTCGGTTCTGCATGGAAATCTGAAGGGTTTGTCAAGAATTATTTGCTGATTTTGGTTTGACGAAAGCCGCGTTCCCGCCAACCGCAATCATTCAGGCACATTGAACATTATCCCGTTCGAACTTGTCGCCGTATCTCCACCCTGCCACCATGACTTCTTCACTGCCTCTCCAACCACTCGCAACTTATGCTGAGGATCCCCACTCTGGTCCGGACAGTAACCCGTTATCCACTCTGAATCTCACAATTCTCAAGAGTCTCTCAGACAAGAAAACGAGAGGTGGGTGGCAGTGATCAATATGGTCGCTGTTGGTGGATACAGACCGGGCTGATCGTTTTGGGTATATAGATGGTCAACCACCTAAACGACGTGGCCCCAAGCCGGACAGCAAGCCAGCACTCACACGACGCCAAGAGCTGAACAGGCAGGCACAACGGTATGCTTCTCCAAATGTTCATCAACGCCTCCATGCCTGCTGACCACCTATGAAGAACACACCGCGAACGAAAAGAGCTATACATCAAAGCCCTTGAAGATGAAGTTCTGCGTCTCAAGGAGATCTTCGGGACCATCTCACAAGACAAGGAGCGTCTCGCCGAAGAGAACCGGCGGCTGAAAGCTAAGCTAGCCCAGAACGACGCGGCCGGCGATCCAATTGCTGCCGACACAAACTTCTTTGACCAAATGGTTAGCAGTCCAAGCGGGCCGAGCCCTGGATACACTTCCAGCTCTAGCATGCTGGGAAGCGAAAGCTATCTACCGGGGGGGTTATCCAGCCAAACCACCTTCCCATCACCACCTTCATCTACGACGACGACCTCGCCGGTTTACCGTCCACCCCTCGGGGGACCGAGAGATTTCAACACCGTTTTAGGAGATGGCGCAGGTGTTCTGGTATCAAAGAGGGACCCAGATTTGGATTATGATCAAGCCGGTATTGACTTTGTGTTAACGTACGAGTTCCCACCTCCTTCGAACCCCAGTCGGCAGAAACAAGGGAGAAACGGAGATCCATGTTGCTCGTCTTCAATGCTGGAGGGTTCGACAACTTTCTGATACACGAGACAAGAAGGGAAGGGAACAAAAGCAACTAACAAGTGCCCCTTGGTTCTACCTTTTTTTAGACTCGAGCGCCCATGCATGGAACACATGACATGGCTCCTAGAACGAGGAACCGGCACCGAAGACAGAGCGCAGCGAGAGCCCTGCGGCCACGCGCTCATGGCTTCCTGTCCACCCGAGCCCTTCTCCGAGCTATCGCCAGAGAGCCCTTTCGGGCACACCAACACCATTCACGGTCACGGTCACGGTCACCCCCCGATGCCTACTAGCATTAGCGGTGGTGGTCAGCGCACATGGGAACTCAGCAAAGCCGACCTGGCTACGCTGCTCGACTTAAGCAAGCGGCTAGATCTCGACGGGGAGATCACTCCTGTCATGGCTTGGGGGATGGTCCTCGCTCATCCGCGGCTTGCCGAGTTGCAACTGGAGGACTTTGCGCGGTTGACAGAGGAGTTGGGGAGCAAGGTTCGGTGTTACGGGTAGGTTTTGCCTTTGTTTCTCCCTCAGTTGCCGAAAATGCTTTCCTTTGCCTGTGTCAAAGTGAAGTAATGGATTGCTAATTTCTTTCTTTGGCGTGGTTGTAGGTTTGGCGCTGTGATGGAAGAGTTTGAAGTTAGGGATGCGTTGGAGAATCTGTTTTCGACAAAGCCGGATGGAAGAGTGTTTGAGGATTTTTGAGAGGACGGAGCTGGTCCAGTCGCCTATAATAGCTGGCTGAACAACTGATGAGAGAGGCCTTGGCAGGTATCTTTTTGTAGACATTCATGTTACCCTTGTTTAGACAAGCTGCAGTGGAAAATCAATTGTCACTGAACCGGCCTCAAACTGCCATTCGGGGCATGATGAAATCCAAGCCCTCTCAAAAGAGAAATGTCAGAATAATACTAGCAACACTGAGCAAAGGTCAACAAAAGATGTCAAAGAAAGGTGTGCCGGAAATGGTGACAACATGAGCATTGGGCTTGCTAGGGTGAAGACGGTGAACCTACCTACTCACCTGAAATCCATAATACTGATTGGTCAGTTGCTCGTCGGTGAACCTCCATGCCCGCCACGGTAGAGGTAAGGAGCTACGGAGAGCCCCACACCACACAATTACCCCACCCTGCGAATTTCTGAGTTTTGGGGCAATTTGCTGCACGGCCCGGACAGCAGAATCCCACAGCGACACAGCCCCGGCGAATTCGAAGCAACCCCTCCGAGTCCTGTCCTGGGTCCTCTTTTTATTTTTGTCTTTGCCAACTTGCGCCAGGTCCCGACTATCGATATTATTCCGATATCGTTTCGTCGCCCACATACGACAGCCAAATCATGACGAACCCTACTCCTGGCCTTTCGGGCCTCGTCGACCTCATCGACTCCCTCCCCGACCTGGGTGCCACTTGGGGCCCCGCCATCACCACCGAGACCACTCTCAATGGCGTCCCCTACGCCCCCTACTCCAAGGGCGACAAGCTCGGCCGCATGGCCGACTGGACTGCCGATTCCAAGGATGGCCGCGACGGCCGTGGCGGTCGCCAGCAGTACAACAGGAACTTCCGTGGTGCGTTATCCTACCCGGCCTCTGTCCTCTTCATGACCCTTTTGAGGTCTGGATGAGAGTGATGATGTTTACTAACTTCCCACTTCAGACCAGCAGATCTACGGTGCCGGTTCCACCTCCATCTTTGCGCCCCCCGTCGCCGAGGACGAGTCTTCCTTCTCCGTTGTCTCCAACGTCAAGGATACTGGCAAGACCCGCTTCGGTCGTGGTGCTGTCTTTACTAGAGGCCGTGGCCAACGCGGCGGTGCTGGCGCCCAGGCTGGCAGGGGTGGTGGCCGTCAGACCTTCCAGAGGACAGGTCGCGGAGGTCAGCAGTACGGTGGTGGCTACGACGGTGGCCGCGGTGGCCGCCAGAACACTGGTGCTCGCGGTCGCCGCTTCGGCTGGAAGGATTATGACAAGCCCCAGCGCAACCGTGATGCTTCGATCAACATCAAGGGTGACTGGAAGCTGATTGAGGAGATTGACTACAACCGTCTCAGCAAGCTCAACCTCGAGACCGACGAGGGTGAGGATGTCGATGACTACGGTTTCCTCTACGCCTACGACCGCTCCTACGACAAGCCCGTGGTCAAGAACGCCGAGCGCAGGCTCGCTGCCATCGACCGTGCTGCCTACAACGTCACCACCTCTTCCGACCCCGTCATTCAGGAGCTCGCCGAGAAGGACGAAGCCACCATCTTCGCCACCGACAACATCCTTTCCATGCTTATGTGCGCTCCCCGCTCTGTCGCTCCTTGGGATATCGTCATTTCCCGCCAGGGCAACAAGATCTTCTTCGACAAGCGCGACAACGCCGCTCTCGACCTTGTCACCGTCAACGAGAACGCCGCCGACGCTCCGCTCGACGCTTCCGAGGGTTCCAAGGATGGCATCAACCAGCCCCACGCCCTTGCTGAGGAGGCCACCTTCATCAACCACAACTTCGCCAACCAGGTTGTCGTCGAGAACGAGGCCGAGAAGGTCAACATGGCCCACGAGAACCCCTTCTACAACGCCTCCGAGGAGAACGTCCCCCCTGCCTCCAAGGCTTATAAGTACCGCCGCTTTGACCTCTCCACCAGCGAGGAGGAGTCCACCTTCTTGGTTGTTCGTACTGAGATCGACGCTGTTCAGAAGAATGCCACCGACGGCAAGAACCAGCTCGTTACCGTGCACGCCCTCAACGAATGGGATAGCAAGGCCCAGGGAGCCGGCGGTGCTCTCGACTGGAGGACCAAGCTCGCTTCCCAGCGTGGTGCCGTTGTCGCTACTGAGATGAAGAACAACAGCTGCAAGCTCGCCAGGTGGACCGTCCAGTCCATTCTCGCCAAGGCCGACGTCATGAAGCTTGGGTAAGTTTTGCACCCTATGTTGATCAATACTCAATACTAACCACTTTTTCTTTTTCCCCGATAGTTTCGTCTCCCGCGTCAACCCCAAGGTCAACGACAAGCACGTTATTCTCGGCGTCGTTGGCTGGAAGCCCAAGGACTTCGCCAATCAGATGAACCTCCAGCTCTCCAACGGCTGGGGTATTGTCCGCACCATTGCCGACATGTGCCTTAAGTCCGAGTCTGAGGACGCCAAGTTCGTCCTCGTCAAGGATCCCAACAAGAACATTCTTCGCCTGTACGAGGTCCCCGCCGGCAGCCTCGACGAGGAGGCTGAGGAGTTGGACCAGGTCGAGGAGGATGGTGAGGAAGCCGAGGAATGAAATACCTTTGGACGTGTAGAATGAGACATTGGAATAGGAGGCCGTTGCTGAAGAGGGTCCGAAAGCCTCTATGATGCAAAATGTGTGGGAGGGTTATGGGGATTTGGGGATCTGAGCAAGTGCGAAATGCTCTCCTCTGGACCGATGGGAAGCGGAGAATAAAAGCAGTTTCATTATTCAGTTAAAGAGCGTTTTTTGCTACTTGTGTTTTGAGATGTATGGTTGGTTTCTTTCGAAGGCGTTCATGAACGAGAATGTCACTCTTGGCAGGACTTTCATATGCCGTCTCGAGAAACAAAAAGGTGGTCTGCGTTGACAAGACTGAATGGAGACAAGGGCGTGGCTCGTGTAGCGTACATGGTTTAGATACTATGCAGCGGCTTATGATGGCGGAAAAATACCCATAGACAAAGAACTCCGAAGTCGACAGAGTTTGAAAGTATAGTTGATCGCTCGCGCGTCAATTCAATTGTCTTGATTCTGGCGATTCTGTGTTGAAGGGCCACTCTAGTCTCACGTGACTTCGCGACGCATTTTGGCGTTTGTTGCTTCCCTACAAACGCAGATTTGCCCCTCGCGTTCTTTACCGGACCCGTTTGCTACCCGTTTGTTGCCCGCTTGCAGATCCATCATGCATGTCTTCGCCACTGCGACTGAATACTAACCCACAACTCCGGCTCAGTCAACCTGTCCCATCTCCTCATTCCATCGGCATCATCTCTAGCATCGATCTTAATCACCAACATCCCCTTTCGATTCAGTTATAGCAACGGCGCGCAATCTCCAATCACCTCACCACCAAATCAATACAACAAAAAGCGCGGCATCGATTTTTACACTAGGAAGCTGGAATCATGCTACCAAAATCATCATCGTCATCCTCCGCCGCCGGGAAACTGACCAGCTCTTCCTCCAAAACTCCCGTCAAGTCTGCCCGAAATAAAGGGTATATCACCAAGACGCCCACCTCTTCGAAGCCGAAACCGAAGCCGAATGCGAGTATTCTAAATTACTTCAAGAAGGCGGCGGATGAGACCCTTTTCATCGGTGAGGGTGGGGTGACGGCTGAGGATTTGGAAGGGGTTGATGGGGTTGGGGTTGAAGGTGAGGGTGAGGGTGAGGGTGGGTTTGAGGCAGAAGTTGAAGGTGGCGGTGTTGATTCGAAGGAGGCAGAAGAGGACGAGAAGCAGTTCAATGATGTTCGGGGGTCGACTAAGAAGAGAAGTCTCACTTCTGATGGTTCGGAGGAGGAGACGAAGGGAAAGAGAGTGAAGGCGGATGCAGTTGAAGTGAAGAAGGAGACGGAGCAAGAGGAGGTGAAACTGCAGAGTGAAGAAATGAAGGGAGAAATGCAGGCGGTACCGCATAGCAGCGGCGCGCAAAGCGCAAAGTCGGTTAGGAATCCGAGGAGAGGTCCATTCTTGGACGATTCGGACGAGGAGGGTGAGGATGAGGATGAGGCGGAGGCGGTGGATGAGAGCGCTGCTCCTGTCAAGTCCGCGGGTTTATCAGACTACGAGGGAAGGGAGAAAAGGGATGACTTAATCGACAAGACGGAAGTCGAGACGTTGAAAAAAGTTACGAAGAAGCCTATTGTTCCTCTTTTACAACAAGAGACATCCGGTGCTAGAGCGGACACCAAAACCAAACAAGAAGACGAACCGGCAAAAGACGGTGCAGATCAAATCGACGAGGACCCACAAGAAGACAAGGAAAACCACTACAACGACCTTCAAGGCGAGGAACTGAGAGAGAAGCGGTACGTGCAGGAGCAAGCCAGGCTTGAAGCAGAAGAGCGACGAGGTTTCATCGGAGAGGATGATGATTATGGCGAACTGATGTTGGACGATGCCGGATTTATCGATGAGATTGAGGACGATGATGATCTAACATTTCCCCCGGCGAACCCGGATGCCATTACAGAAAGCTGCCCCATTTGCAACGCAAGTCTCGCCGGCGTAACAAGCGACCAGGCCACCGCGCACGTCAACGCTTGTCTTGATGGGAACCCCTCGCCATTTCCTCCTCCAAATCAGACAGCCGCAGGGCAACGAGTACCCAATGTTAAGGAGGAAGTTCAGGAGAGCGCAAGTTTGGTGGATAATATAATGGCGGGTCTCACAGAAGGTAGCAAACGCTTCGCTTCTCGCGCCGCCGTCGCCCGCCCAGGACAAGCAAACCCCTTTACGCTCCCTGGCGACAACGACGATCATAACCCTGGCCCCGATGTGAAACTTAAAGGAACTGGCAGCTCAGCCTTCAGCAAACTAATGTCCTCCCACGCCGAATCGACCGCCTGGGCCACTGCCGCTGCCGCCGAGTCTGCCTCTCGGGGAATGCCCGCTTACAAACGAACCTGCCCCTTCTACAAAATCATGCCCAACTTCTCAATATGTGTTGACGCTTTCCGTTACGGCGCCGTCCAAGGCTGCAAGGCCTATTTCCTTAGCCACTTCCACAGCGACCACTACATGGGCCTCTCAGCCAGCTGGGTACATGGACCTATCTACTGCAGCAAAGTGACCGGGTCGCTGGTAAAGATGCAATTGCGGACAGCGGCCAAGTACGTCGTCGAGCTGGAGTTTGGGGAGACCGTGCCGGTGCCCGAGACGGGCGGTGCTGTGATGGTCACTATGATTGAGGCAAATCATTGTCCGGGGAGCTCGCTGTTTTTGTTCGAGAAGAAAGTTGGCAAGGAGGGAAGGATACAGAGGATTTTGCACTGTGGCGATTTCAGGGCGTGTCCAGCGCATGTGGAACATCCGTTATTGAAGCCGGAGACGGTTGATAAGGTGACGGGGAAGACAAAACAGCAGAAGATTGACGTTTGTTACCTTGACACGACGTATCTAAATCCGCGGTATTCGTTCCCACCCCAGGAGGATGTGATTCAGGCGTGTGCCGAGGTGTGCGCAAAACTTGATAGGGGGTTGAAGGAGGGGAATGAAGCCGAATGGGAGCGGCTATTGAGGATGAGAGAAAGTGGCGGTAATGCAAAGGAGGGGCAAGATGTCACTCAGTTCTTTGGATACAACAGCAAGAGGAAGGGGGATGGTGGCATCACATCAAACCCAACACCGCCCGAGGAGGAACAACAAGCAGAAACCAAACCCCCTCCCAATGCCTTCACCGCTCTCACCTCTTCTTCTACTATCCGCAAAAACCGCCTCCTCGTAGTCTGCGGCACCTACTCCATCGGTAAAGAGCGCATCTGCGTCGCCATCGCGCAAGCCCTTCGCTCCAAAATCTTCGCTTCCCCTTCCAAGATCCGCATCACCAAACAGCTCGACGACCCCGAGCTCTCCAGCCTGATGACCGCGGACCCTCGTGAGGCCCAAGTGCACATGCAAGCCCTCGGCGAGATCCGCGCCGACACGCTGGCTGAGTACCTCGAGTTGCACCGGTCCAACGGGTTCAGTCGCATTGTCGGGTTTCGTCCCTCGGGGTGGAGTTACCGGCCCGGTTCCGGGTCCAATAACAATAACAACAGCCACGAAATACAGTTACCGCCCGACATCGACACAGGACCCCCCGCCTCCGTCCCCGTCACCGCCACACTCCCTCCCTCGTCGCTGCCAACCACGCACCTCCTCCACGGTAACCGGTTTCGCCCCCGCTTCTTTGCACAGAACGTGGTCCCCCAGCGCGGGAGTGGGAGGGAGGCCATGTGCTTTGGGGTTCCCTATAGCGAGCACAGCTCGTTCAGGGAGCTGGCACTCTTTTTGATGGCGTTGAGGGTGGAGAAGGTGGTGCCGACGGTGAATGTGGGGAGCGAGGCGAGTAGAGCGAGAATGAAGGGGTGGATTGATCGGTGGGTGGGGGAAAGGAGGAGAGGGGGGTTGGTGAGGGTTTTGCATGAGCAGGAAGGGGGAAAGGGAGAGAAAGTGGAAGGTACAAAAGGGCAGAAGTTTTGGGATGGGAAGGATGGGAGTGGTGGGGAGGTTTATTGGTAATCTGTGCGGTGGTTTGTATGGTGGTGTGCGGAAGGGTTGGGAAAGGGGGGAGTGCGGTTGGTTGGCTGTTTGTAAATTTTTCTGACTCTATCCGGCCGTTGTGTTTGCGTTTCCACTCACACATGGAGAATACCGCCCTTGCCTATTTCTCGGTTCAACTCGGCCGTGTTCATTCCTCATCTGGTATCCGCCTATGTGACACCCTTGATGCCCTGCCTGCTTGTCTTCTCCCGTACCATCCCATCATGGTCTCTGGCCCTCTTCGTTTACCCTTGATTCTCGAGCGCGTTTCCTTCCAGCTTCGTCAATTGCATCAGTTCATAAACAACGTTGGTAGTGACAATAACGAGTCGAAAGTTAAGGTGTGCGTTCCGTGAAGTGGTTCTAGAGCGAATGATTTCCGCCTCCTCCTCTCCTCTCACATTCAACCCTGCTTAGCTTTAGTCGCCTGGTTGGCCGCCTCTGCAACACGGCGTTAGTATGAATCCAACCCATTTAACCCTTTCATGCAGCCACCACAAGCCCCTTCTCACTCAACACACAAAACATACCTCTTCTCGTGGCATCCTCTAACAACTGAATATCCACGCTCTCCTGGGGCAGGTGAACGTAACGGACCACAGACCCGCGGATAAACACGTTCTTGACCGCGCTCAGGTGCGGATACTTGAGCTCTTCGACGACTTGGATGTTGTCGAGCTTGATGTTGAGGAACTGGTCGACGCTCTTGAGCACGCCCCGGATCTGGATGTCGTTCTTGAGCTCGACCGTGACCTCGTGGTCGATGAGGGTTTTGAAGAAGCTTTTTGCGTAAAGTGTCAGTCTGTATTTGTTTGACTAGATGTTGCGGTGGGTGCTTGAAAGGGAAGAGGGGGGGTGGGAAGATGTGGTGTGGTGTCGATGCGCTGGTTCGTATTCATAAGGGGATGCAGGGATTGATGAGCAATGTTGGTAAACAGTATGGTATGTTGAAAAGTCATCATGTGTCAACTCAGGCAGGGCTTGGTCTAGGTATGTGAAGCAACTCCTGATATGCGTCGCAGACCTCGTCATGCTCGGCTTCAAAGCAGCATCACAACATAGCGTGGACTTGATCCCACTAGGGAATGATGACTTGATGTGATGAACGAACACGA
This sequence comes from Neurospora hispaniola, assembly GCF_033458365.1. Classification (NCBI taxonomy): domain Eukaryota; kingdom Fungi; phylum Ascomycota; class Sordariomycetes; order Sordariales; family Sordariaceae; genus Neurospora; species Neurospora hispaniola. Next base: position 1,962,027 of record NW_026944407.1, on the reverse strand, counting down.
ATGCTTCTCTTGGGTTGGATGAGAATGTTAGATTACCTGAAGAACAACATGGTGTTGGTATCAGTGTTGCGATGTTACCAAATGAGTGACGGGAAAAGAAAGCAACCTTGATGTTAAGATATGTTGGACAACAGAACTAAGGTGACGGGTATTCATCAATTGGTCGAGTTGCCCGTTGCTTGCTGGAACTGTACACGCCAAGGAGACGACTGCCCAACTCGGTGGAGGACTTGGAAAGAGGTGACCCGCGCGCTTTGGGAATCCGAGCGTCCATAAAGTGCAGTGGGAGCACAGACCATTTGTTCTCTATCCGCCAAGACCTGCCCGTATCGTGCTACATACCACAGTAGGTAAGTACTGGCAGCTGACAGCCCGGGGAGGTAGGTAGGCAGGTACTATGGCAGTTAGTTTGTACACTGGACTACAGAGCTGCCCTGCCTCCTGAGACCGCCCATGTTAAAGCGAGTCGAACCAAAACCTAAGTGTCCTCCTGACCTCTACAGGAAAGTGCTGACAAGTGTGGCACAGGTTGTCTGTTGAGTAACGGCAACGCGAGGAATTCACAGGCGCGACACGGGCACATCAGTCACACAAACTCAAACACGGAAATAGCATTGCGAGGCCCAGGGCAAGGGCAGCTTTGGAACCCCAATTCCACTTGCAACTTGAAGTGTACCTCTGCTACGTAACTTACTTACCTACTTACGTACACTTACAACGCAGAACGCTACAGAGCAAGTGGAAGTTGAAAAAGGCCCGCCCAGCGCTCTGGCCCAGCCCCATCATTGCCTGATTCCCACACGATTCTTCACTCCCCGCGAGCGACAGTCAGGGTCGACAGGGATGTGCCATCAGTTATTGTGCCGTCATTGGATTGTGTATCGACCAGCATCGACCGCCTTTCAGCGAGCGACGCAGACCGCGACGAGCATCCCTCAAGCACGCCGTGGACGCGGCAGCCTTCCCGGGTCCTGATACCCCTTATTAGACAGACAGACGCCATATCGACATCGCCGTTACCTACCGAGGACCCAGAGCAGCCAGCCCCCCCCCAAGACCCCCCGAGTCCGGATCCTCTTCCACGGAACTCCCTAAAATCCCAACAGATACCTGGAACCCCCGACAGCACACGGGCCGGAAGTCGCCGCGCCAGGATCACCCGTAGTAAGGTGCGCAGCAGCCAGCGGCCAGCAAAAAAAGCCAGGAGCGCGCGCGGGGTTGCCGATTACGCAGCAACAATGCCGCCGCCCTCGGGCCAAAAAGGCAGCCAGAAGGGCACGGGGAAGAAGGGTGGAGCGGGTGTCATGCGCCAGCACCAGCACCCGCGCAGTCGCAACACCACGCCCAGCGCCGGCTCTCCCCAGGTCGCCAGCCTGCCCCCCATTGAGCAGCACGAGACGGCTACCCTGGACGTGCGCTTCGACCTCTTCCGCAACATCACGTACGACGACCTTGTCGACCACGTCGCCAACAACACCGCATCGCCCGACTCCAAGAGCCTCGATGGCCTCCTGTCCCGCCTGTCACGTCTTAGCGAGGTCATTGACAAGCGGGGCACCAACTGTGACAAAGGCATGCGTCTGCTCGCCCAGTCCCGCCGCCTCCGCGAGAGCGAGCTGGCTGCCGAGCGCGGCCGCGAGGAGGAACGCCGCCAGAAGGAAGCCGACGAGGAGGAGCGTGCCGAGCGCAAAGCCAACAAGAAGAAGCGGAAGGCCACCGAGAACCTGGCCCCGCCCCAGGGAAATAGCATAGGTCCGTTACCACTACCTACACCTTAACCACCGTGCATCCCCCCTCCCAATTGAAATTATCTGCCTGCTTTGGCAATACAAAGCATGGTCCTGACTCCCCTCTCTTCTCCGCAGAATATTCTTCCCCAGTTCGCGAGTCCGGAAACAAAGCCAGGAAGCTCTCCCGCGATGACTCTGCCAGCTCCTCTCTCTCGCCAGTCGCCCCCAGGACGCCCTCTGCCATGGAGGCCGACGAGAAGACAAAGACCGAGGAAAATGACGACGACGACGACGACGACTCCGATGACGATGGCCAGCCTCCGCCGCCTGCACGACCACAGGCCAACACTTTTGGCGATGACCCATCTACCTTCCCCGATCCGACCGTCTACGAAATCCTACCGGTGAAGCCGGGCATGACAGAAGACGAAATCAAGGAGATCTATTCAGTTGCAGTGTATCCAAAGAGCGACCTGGCCGACATAATAGCCGGCGACCCCCCCGATAAAGACTTCAGCAATGCGAAACCTAGTAATCAAATCAACTTTTCTACTTTCAGCACTTATGTCGAACCGTTTTTCCGACCGTTCACAGAAGAAGATCTCGCCTTCCTTAGAGAGCGTGGCGATCGAGTCACGCCCTTTGTTATGCCGAAGCGCGGGAAGAAACATTACACAGAAATATGGGCCGAGGAGGACGGCGCCATGGCCATTGATTCGGCAGATGTCAAGGACAGACTGCCCCCCAACCAGCCTCGCGGTAACATAGAGAACATGAACGACGAAATTGCCGAGACAGACAAGCTCTCGGTTGGGCCCATTCTAGCACGGCTATTGCAGACGATGCGGCCCGAGCACCGCGCACCGCCTGCGGATGAGAGACAAAACGGCGCCACTGCTGACGGGGATGTTACTATGAACGGCGTCGATCGCTTTGATTTCGGGGACACTCAACCACAGACAGCATCGCCCACGGTGAATGGAATCAATGGCACAACTGGACAGTCCGCCTCAAACCAGCTCCCGCCTGCGACTTTCATGCCCGAGTCCAACAGCGAATCATGGAAGAAAGCCTCGCATCCTAAACTCGATTATTCCCAAGTCGACGAACGTCTCAAACAAGAGCTACGACATATTGGCTTCCTACCTTTCCCGCCCGACCAAACCAACGGGACCTCTTCCACAGCCAACAACGTCTCATCATCGAATACAGGTAATAACAACACGTCTTCCACGAGCGGCTCATCTGCCTCGCATCCCTCCGGCGGTGACCCTGGTCCCACAGCTGCCGATTTCGATGGTCATTATGATGATGAAGTTGCCGCCCGATTACGTCTTCTCCAATCCCGTCTGCACGAGCAGGTTCTTCTTAACGGTGCCCGCAAAGCGCGTCTCACTGAGCTTGTCAAAGAGCGCATGGCGTTTCAAGAATATCAGACCATTCTTGAAGACCTTGACAGCCAAGTGCAAGCAGCCTACCTCAAACGGACCCGTACAATGGGCAAGAAACCGAAGAAAGCCCGGCCAGGCGCCGCAAAGGATGGCGCCAACGCGAATGGCGGGTCCGGGACGCCCGGCCCAGGCGGTGCGGCAGGCATGGCGAGGCCAGGCATTGGAGACCTCACGCGCACGCTCATGGAGCGTAGGCGGAGGTGGATCGAAAACATGGGGCCGCTTTTTGAGGATGACGTGCCCCCTTCGGAAGATATGAGTCCAGCGGCGAGGAGGATTAGGGGCTCCAAACTCATGAAGGTTCCTAGGGTAAATGAAGAAGGGAGCACGATTTTTCCACGAGAAACAATGGCTGAACTTATCAAGCGGGAGAAAGAGTCCTGGGACGACGAAGAGGCTGACGAGGAGTGAGCAACTCGGTACATCGGCTGGACCTGATGAGAAAGAACATGATCAATTCAACATACTGTTCGGATTTGATGAGGAAGAACACAAGCAGGTCAGCACTTCGGCCGGGCCTGATGAGAAAGAAGAGCACGAGCAACAAAACGGACGTAAAACCCAGGTACGAGACCAACACGAAAACAAACGCGAAGACGAGTCAGAGGACAAACAACGGGACGAACTTCGTCCTGCAACAAAACTTTCCGGCATACAAAGGCGTCAGCGATGCAAGGAACGTACGATCAAGTGCATGGGATTCATAACGCCGTGCGATGAATGCAATGCATCAAGGCTGGCCTGGCGGATCACTGTCGTCCACCCCATCTATTTTACCATATGGTATAACATGCCAGCGATGCAAAGGAATCAGCAGCTTTGTATATACCATCGAGAAGCCCCGCCCGTCCTGTGTCAAGGCCGGAGTAGGAGATTAGTGTCGCCCAGAACTAAAGCGGCGAATCTCCCGAAGCACAGGATGTCAACGATGCACAAGGATACAACACACGATAGGTACTATCGAAAAGCCATGTCCGCCCTGTATCAAGGCTGGTGTGGGAGATCAGTGCCGCCAAGCACCAATGGAGGTTGTGCGGAAGAAGTTGCCTGCATCATGAGCAGAAAAAAAGTGTCAGTTTCAGCAACAGAGGGCCGTGTTCTCCTCTCGTGAGAATGTCTGATTGACAGCTTTGGGTAAAGACCCTGCCGAAGCGCCAACTGGCCAAATACTGAGAACAACAAGTGGCTGCCTATGAGCTAAGAGGACGACGGTCGCCTCAGTCACTTGTTTGCATTCTAATCTTTTCTCCTTTTTTCATTATTGGATAGACCAAGGTGGATGTATCTGGTTTGGATTTTTTCAACCACTATACCTACTCGACTATTATGGTTGACTATTTCCCACCCATCCTGTATTACTGAACGGTTCTTGTCTCCTTATTTCCTTCCATCAGTGTACTTGGCTTCTCTGTTCTTGACTTTCCATCTATCTTTCCGGGGTTGGGAAGAGGCTACACAGCAGCTGTGGTCTTGTATGCATGGTCGGCGTTTTGGATGGTCAAAATGGCGTAAAATTGGGCAGGGTAGGGTACGGCAAAGAGGCTGGTAACCACTACTGGTTCTGGGTTCAAAGAGGAGGCAGGTTGTCCGTTAGGTTTTATCGCGATTATGGCTTGGGATATCATTACTTTGGAGCACAAACCAGGCGACAGTGCTAGGTATTCAATGAGATCACAGGAGAATGCCAGGCCAATGATATGTCTTCCATGTTGTATGTGACCTGCTCCATGATACAACGGACGTTGATGCGGGTCACTTTGTTCTTGTTCATGTTTCGTTTTCAAGAAGTCAGCGATTCCGCCCATTCCGAACACTTCGTCCAATCAATTCCAGGACATGCCCGAGTCTTGGATATGTGTCAATATCTTGATCATCTGTAAATGCATTGCCAGGACCGGATCCGATCTGTTTGGGTAATCGTGAATGAGTTCCGTTTCATGAGGGTTGTGTTGTCATTGTTTTCAACCAAAATTCCGGATTCACGTCGAGAACTTGACACATGCAAAACAAAACAAATGGAATTCGGCGCCTGTGCTTGCTAACGCACCGCGCTGTCTATCTAGGTACCTATAGCGCCTCGCTTATCTATCAGCTAAAAACTCGCAAAACCGTCGTTGCGATTTGAAATTACACCCCCTCCTTCCGCCCCGGCCCCGCCGCTCCAAGCCTGATATACAACTTCAACGCCCTCTCATAAGTCCACATTGTAACTGCGCTCGCTGGCGCTGCCTTGAACAAGCTGACAGTCAGTCCCCGATACAGTCCCCTCACCCCCTCTCTCCTCACAATCGTCGCTACCGTCTTCACCATCCCCCCGTCATAAACCGGTATATTCTTATGCACATACATTCCCCTCGTCGGTCCCTGCACTTGGATCCTCTTCCTCACCAAATCCAACGGAAATGTGCCTGTCTTGGCCATCACGCTTGCTAACACGCCTGCCACTGCGCTACCCGAGCTGTAGGGCAGCTCGAGCTTGGAGAGCCGGGGCCGAAGGGTTTCGTACACGCAGAAGAACGTGCCCATGTAAGGGATGATTTGCGCCAACCCGGGCCCAAGACCGCGGAAGTAACCGGTGACGCCTTCAGAGGCGTAAATGGTTTTGAGCGCTTGTAGAAGAGAAGGGTAGACACGCTCGGTGCCTTGCGCGGCGAAGCGGGTACGTAGTAAATCGAGGGGGTAGGTAACTGCCGTAGCGACGCCACCGGCTGAGGCGCCGGCTATGAAGGACTCGACCGATGGGGGCAGTTGTTTGTTTTGGTCTTTGGGGAAAGCGGCTTGAAGAAACTGGGTGATGGAGCGGTAGGTGGTGAATTGAACGGCGGCGTACGAGACGTAGAGAAGCTCGGCGGGGATGTTGCCCTTCCAGAGACCTGTGAGACCTTCGGTGCGCAGGATGTGTCGGATTGTAGGGAGGGTGCCCTTGTAGACGGGCCCGCCGCCGATGATTTCGGCGCCGCGCTGGTGGATGAGCGGGTCCGAGAGGGAGTGGTGTTGCAGCTGGAGGCGGATCTTGACGACGTCGAGGGGGGCGATGACGAAACTGTTGGGAGGCAGCACGGGGGCAGGTTAGTGACAGAGGTTGGTTGGGGCAAGGACTTTCTTAGGCAACTTTCAAGGGAAAGGGGGTCGTGACGGACGTACCGAGAGATCAAGCCGGCCGTTGCGCCGGCGGCTGTCACCTGAAGGCGGGAACCCTCATCCTTGAGGCGTTCGGCCTTGCCAGACATTCATCCAGCACGCAATACAGCGGAGAGACTGGAGAAGTGGGCGCGCCCGGTGTACGTGGGCTGAGCGATGCGTGATCGACGACCGGTCGTTGTCGAGGTGCGGGAGAGCGGGCCAAGCTCGAGCTGACGTAGAGCTAGTACCGCTACCTAGCGGACTGCAGGTAGCGTTCAGTGTGTGCGGGCTTCGGTGTTCGGATGTATCGACGGCAGTGATGTGCGCCTTGCGCTGGTAGCTCCGGAGATGGTGCTTCGTATGTTTCTTGGACGACGGTCGTCAAGCCTTTGTGGTTCTTTTGCAGCGAGATTCATGATAAGCAGAAGTGGGATGTAACTGCGAAAGATATCAATTGAAGTGAAAACTGCCCCAGGGCAGTGATCTAATTGGATGGGGCAGGCGCGCCAAGGCTTTGTTGAATCTTTTCCGCGTTGATCAGTCGTCTACCACCGGCTTGTAGTGTACCATAAGACGGCGAATTGATAACGCACAAGGTTCATGCGCTGGTCCCTGATCGATCAACGCCTTAAGTGGCTGAGAAGTGTCGGGAATGAATGCGTGTACGTGCGTCTTGGATTTTCTAGAAGAGCCGAACATGTTATGGGGCGTTTGATGCTGCAGCGCAATGGTTCTGTGAGTGTACATACTGCCTCCATGTATGTGCTTAGGCGTTGCATCAAGCACTTGCCCATCTGCCCATGGTGTTGTGGTCTCACTGCTTTTGCAAACTGATGGTGATGACGGTAACTCGCAAGGCGAAGTCTTACTTATCCTTCTCGTCTTGAAGAGGCGTTGCCGTCATGACAGCAGTGACGACATTGTTCACGACTCGCAACTCGAGGATCAACAGGGGTGCCACGCGCTCAGCTCAGCCTTGGCTTCCACTTTGTCACTTGGTTTGGAGATCGTTGCACTGGCCACGTACGTAACGTCCTGTCGTGACCCGTATTGTCTGTGATAATTTGGTTGAAAGCTGTTGCTCTGTTGGGTAGAACGAGAGCTGGCATACAAACTGTGAGACGAGTCGTTATGGATAATTCCTGTCCGATAGAAGGGATGGCACCAAAGCATACATGATTCCTCGACATGAGTTGATGTAACCCTTAGGTTTGGCGTACCTGTGAGAGCTTTATCCATATGGGGCAAGCAGGAGTTAATGATACCGGCGTCGGTCGAGCGGTTGTGGCACGGAAAGGGGGTACGGTAGGTGATTCCGTCTCTTCCATCCACATGCTAATCAAATGGACACGTCCGGAGTCGAGGACGGTTCACCGTAGCATTGCCATGTCCGGGGTTGGCGCTAATTGGTTCCATCCGCCCGAAGGTTGCTACCCAGCAATCGCCCACAGCAACCATCTCACCACCCCAATGAGGAGTCAACCCCAGTATTTCCTTGAATTGGCTAAAGCTGCCCATGCCTGCCCGGCCCCAGTTCTCCAGGTACGTACCTGCCGACGGGATGCACCCCAGCGTTGTGAGAATGTCCACCTGCGCTCAATGCACAGGGCTCCCAACTCTTGCAGTTCACGAGATGGACCCCGTCATCTTCATCATCCCGCAGCAACGGAACTGGCAACAGGGCTTCGAAGCGTAGCAGAATCCCGTGAACCCACCGGTGGGACTTTTGTTCATCCTCCGAGGCTGTTATATGGATCCCAGACCTTCGTTCTCTCTTCCATCCTGTCTTCTTTCCGCTGTTCTTTCTTTTCTCTTACTTCAGTTTTATTTTCAAGTTACGACTTTGCATCTTCACCATTTCACCTGCTTGCCCCTCGAGCAGAAGCGCTGCACGCCGTCTGCAGCAACAGAACCTCCATCCAACCTCATACATCCACCAAACCCCTTGCCATCCGCAGTGCTTGCAGTGCATAGAGATCTAGCTAGATATTTCTTCCTGCCCATCTGCAAGACAAGCATCCCAGCCACGCTCCACTGTACGCATGTTCATCGACGTGTGTTGGGCAAACCATCGCATGTGATTCACTTTGTTCGCCTGCCAAGACCAGTCGCTATAAAGTCAACTAGTTGGAACCCTTGCTGAGAGTCATCCTCAGGGCTGTCCAACTTCTCTTGGAGAGTGCTACAAGCAAAGCTTTGGGCCCCCGCATCAAACACATATTACAACCTTGCCTTCACAATCTCATTACGACAACAACTATACCTACAATGGCCATCGCAGCAATGGCTCCTACTAGTATCACCTCTCCGGATATTGAGAGCCTCGTGAGGCCTGTCCTCTCCGCCCTGCCAGGAGCGTCTGCGTCGACCGAGCCAGCTACAACAGTACTGCCCCTTCTTTCGCCCATTCTTAGACAGCGAGTACAGCTTCTTTCCGGCGCCAGCTCAGATCCATGGATCCGTCTTCTTACCTATGACACTTCAAAGGTGTCCAGACTTACCGAGATCGCCCAAAGCGGTAACCTGGATCCCCATCCGGTATCGGGCGAAGTGGAGATAGATTGGGATTACGACGTCCGCATCAAGTACAGGAGACTTGACCACGAGACACTTCAGACCCTCGTGGTGTTGGGAGAGTTCGACCTGTTCATTCGTCTCGTGTACTGCGTCAACGACAAAGACGGTGGCGGCGACGGATGGCGTGTGGGCGAAATCGGTGTAGCCAGCAATCCATCTCCCCTCGAATCCTTCCAGGGTCATGCTACACTCGATGAAGCAGAGAAGGCGTTCAAGGCCCAACAAATCTCTGTGCCAGAAACCAAACCTGTTGCGCAAGTATCTGTCCAAGCTGAACCGGTCGAAGAGGATGACGACGATGACTACTGGGGCCGATACGATGCCACGCCTTCCCAAACGCCCGGCCAAGGCCGCTCTCCTGCGCCGCCGTCCTTGGGCGCCGGCCTCAACACTCAAAAACCCCAACCCTTCGAGCGTAGCGCGTCCGCCGAAGATGCGTACTTCGCCCAATACGAATCCGTACAGCCAGCCATGGACCCCCATGATCCAGACGAGGAGGCCTTCCAGGGCGGAGCTGTTGGGGGTGGTGCACCGCTTAATGGTCTCCCCCTTCGCAGGTCTCCGTCGCCAAGACAACAGGCATATGAGCCTCCTGTCATCAAGTCCGCACCAGCGCCGCCGCCATTGGGCCTAAACGGAGACGGCAACGGCGGTTACGTGCCATCTCGATCACCCTCCGATAAGTCCGGTTCTGGCTCAAGTGGCCGGCGCATGTCCCAGGCGGACGAGGAGAGGATGGAAAGCCTTGCTCATCCGCGCCCAGCCAGTAGCGCCAGCTCAAACGGATCCCGCATGGTGGCCAAGCTCGAAGAAACGGCGGAAGCGCAAGATCGAGTCGAGTTTGGCGTTAAACAGCACGTCTCAAGGACGATTCGAAGTCTATTCCAGTTGTCGCGCGGCGCTGGCATCAGTCGTGAAGAGTTCGAGCAGATGGTCAGGAACGAGCTTGATGTTCTTGCGATGGTGGAGGATGACGTTTAAGTGACCAGGCAAGGAAGGGAAATTGAGTCAAAGGGGGTGTCGGTGTTCACTGTTTATATTCCTCATTCTGTTCGGGATACTGCATCATCGGGTCGTTTTTGGCGTCAGGTAGTACTGGTGGGGGAAGTCCGGTGAGGGCGTCCAGTTCGCCTCGTGATTCTTGTTAGTTGTTCGGAGTTCGAGCAACGGCGTCCACGGAATTATTTAACAATAGCGTCACAGAATATCGGTCAAAGTACGATAATGAACATAGCACATACACGAGCAAAGTAGAGAAAGATGCCCAGTATCTGTGCAATAGTACATCATCGAAACGGTTGAAGACGAAGTCAATGTGAACGCCAAGTACAGTACGGAACTCCAGAATTGGCAAACAGCTACCCCACCGAAGACGGTATGTACCTCTCAATCATATCCAGGGTTAGGGTCAAGGGTGGCTCTTTGCGAAGACGGTGAGGCTGCCAGCCGCCAGTTCGTCCCAATGATTGGTCCCTGCTCCAATGGCCGGGTCCTTCCGCAGCGGAGCAAAAAAAGTCTCGAAAGTCGCGTCCCACCTCGACCGTCTTCCGGGGTTGAGTGCCCGTGTGTTTTGAAGTGCGTCCGCTCTGCGCCGGCAGCCCGTCCAGTCTTGAAGTTGTCTCCGTCCGTCCTCAAGGTCCGCCCCCCACACACACCGTCCACCGTCCATCTCCCCCGACCGAACGACCGGCCGACCTTCCCTCCCACCGAACCTTTCCTCCGACCCCCGGGCCGTTTTCTTACGGAGAAAAAGACCAAAAACAAAAAAACAAAAGACAAAATGATCGGCTCCATGGGTCTAAGGATACCCCGTGCGACAAGCTCGCTCCTCGGCCGTGCCGTCAACGGAGTCGCCACCAACCAGTCCGCCGTCGCCGGCGCTGGCGCCGCCAGCATCGCCGCCCAAAGGAGATGGCAGCACTACCTCATGCCGCTTCGCGACAACTTCGAGCAAGAGGGCATCCGCAACTTCCTCAGCCCCGGCTCCGTCAACATGGCCTATACCGAGTACCAGACCTTCATTTTGGAGAAGCTTAACGCGCTTGTAGTAGGTACGTACGGATGACACAACAACACAGAACATGCTTGTTTTGGGGTTTTGGTGTCGCTGCGCTATTATGTGGCACGGCATGGCACGGCATGGCATGGATGAAGGTTACGTGCGAGGATTACTGGCTGCGAGGAATTGGTATGCTTTGGTCAAAAACGCCAAGCTTGGATGCTGTTAAGCCTGAGAGGAAGAGGAGGCGTTCGCGCAGTGGTTCGGTCACAAAGGAATTGGTGGAGGAAATAGAAGGAAGGGGATTGAAGCTCAAGTCAGAGCATGCCCTGCCTACCCGGGGGGAGGGAGACATGATGTCACCTATTTTGCTGCATGGGAGATATCTAACCGACAAACCACTTTACTTACTTCTCTTTCGTCAAACAGGCACCGACTTTGAGCAAAAAGACACCAAGTCCATCGTCCTCGCCACCGCACGCGACCCCGAGCTCGCCCATGTGTTCAACCACGCCTCCATGGCGCACAACAACCACTTCTTCTTCGACCACCTGTCCCCGGTCCCCGTCAAGATGGGCGACAAGCTATTTTACCACATCAACGAGAACTTCGGCTCCGTCGACACGCTCCGCGACGAGATGATCGGCACCGCCGTCTCCATGTTCGGTCCCGGTTTCGTCTGGCTCGTCCGCACCCAGCTTCCCGGTCAGCCGGTCGCCCTCCGCGTCATGGCCACCTACTTGGCTGGTTCTCCTTACCCGGGCGCCCACTGGCGCCGCCAGGAGATGGACGCCCAAACTTCCATCGGGAGCTCTCCCCAGGGCTTGAGCAACGGCCAGCGCTTCCTCGAGCGCAGCGCAGCTGGGTTCAAGGGCAACAAGCTTGAACCTACGGCTCCCGGCGGCACTGATTTGATTCCGATCTTGTGCCTCAACACGTGGGAGTACGCGTGGCTCCGCGAATACGGAACTGGTGTGGGTGGTATGGGTGGTAAGCTGGCGTATGCGCAGAGCTGGTGGAACATGATTGATTGGGCTAAGGTCGAGGAGGAGGCCAGGCTGGAGACCAGGATCCTGACGGGCGGTGATAGCTCTGTTTAGCCTCTTGCTTCCATTCTGTGGGGGAAGAGGAGGGAGTGAGGAGGAATTGAAGTAGGAACTTAAGCGGGAGCGTGAAAGCTTAAGCCTCGACTTTTTGGTTCTGAACTACTCGCGACTACTGGTCCATCAGTTCATGCCTACCGCCGCCATCGACAGTCCGACGGCTGTCACCTTGTCCGAGGGGTAGAAAGAGCGAGTGGAACGGGATGGAGATGGATTATTGTACGGTTGCTGCCCAAGTTACTTCTGTGACTTTGTCTGTCTATATGGAACCCGGATATATAGGGAAAAGTTGTTCTGTACGATAGGATAGCATGACGGTGAGACCGGCCGGAAAAAGAGAAAGGAAAGTAAAAACCAAGCCAGCCCCGGCAGCTGCCATCTATACTTTTACATGTGTATATCACCAATGAACCAAATGTGTGTGTGTGGAAGAGGAAAGCAGGATAACGGCAACGAAGCAACAAACGGATAGGTCAAATGCGAATTGTAAATATAGTACTTTGAAAGATGGACGCACATTGTGACATCGACATTCAACTTTCTCTGCTTACTTGACCAATTTTTTTAGTACATCTCCTAAGGACCTCATACCGACCTACATGTTCGACTACTCCTTACTCCGCATGATCTCTGCCTCCTTCACGACATTAGCTCACTAGGTAGCTACCACAACACATCAGCTGTTGAAAACATACCTGACCGCTGCCAGTTGTAGCCTTTCTACCTCTGAAGTTTCAGCCTCTGATTTCTCCCCCTTCACAAGCCCTCAGGCTCCATGCCGAGTGATCGGTGACAAACTGAATCTTGACTATTGACTGTTAGGTTATCAGCCTTGCCTTGCTGAGACCGCACTGGTCCGTTTCAGCGCGGTAGCTAAAAGTAGGTACGTGAACCGAGCACCAGTGAAGGACGGCAGAGTGTATCGGTGTCTCGATTGCCATGCCATGCCATGCCATGTCTTGCCATTGCTAATGTTTTGTCTCGTCTCGCATTGGGACTCGTACGTTGGATTTGGTCAAAGATTTGATCGAACTGGCTTTACTCACGGTCACTCGATCGATGTATGTCCAGCCCGGTTTTGAAACCATCCAAGTTGAGCACGAGGTAAAGCTCAAGGGAGGATCAGTCGAAATGATTCATTTCTTATATATAGAGGTATATATACATGCAGCACAACTGTTGTTCTGACGAAATCTGATCTTTCTCTCTTTCACTTTTAGTTGATTGAAATTGAGCCCTCTTCTCAGCTGTACCTACCTACCCACCTACATGTGTCAAACTTGACAACATCTGTTAAAATGTCAAACTCACCTTGTCAGACCCGGATGTCTGTATCAAATGAATCCAGTGACACCAAAATCCAGTCAGATACCGACGGGAACATGCCATGCCATGGTTATCCTGGCACACGCAGATGGCTTGAGTAGCGCAAGCTCCTGGGCAACGCTCGGCAGCAACCTATGAAGATGCTTAATTGTTCACGGCGTAATGTATAGGTTAAGCCTGGTGTAACCGTGACTGATTTGTATCTCCCCTTGACAAGCCCCATGGCCAAGAAGAGGACAGTCCGGTTCAGGTGAGAGGTGGAATAAGTTCGGTACATACAAGTATATGGATGGATATGTATGTAGTATAGAACCGGTATGCCCGTTGAGCACCTGTCACTTGTAGATTAATATGGGGGAAGGGGGGAGGAGGGAAAAAGAAAGTATACGTGTCTCTTGACCATTGCGGTACCTTTGTCATACCCTATGTACCTACTCAGGTGATTGAGACGGGTTTACGTTCACAGCTGTTGTTTCTTGTGAAACATGAAAACTTTCTCCCAATAGAGCATGGCAGACGGGACGCAGCTGCTTGCTTGTCAATCATTCGGACTATCGTCTTGGTGATACCGGCTAGGCGTACCAAGGGGGAAAAAAATCAAGTGAAAATATAAAAATGAAATAAAACAAGAGGAACAAGGGATTGAGACGGGTGATCACCCGGTGATCTTGTAAATGCCGAATCACAAATGTTGTGGGTTCATATGTACTACATAGTATATTACTAACCAGGTGTGCTATATTACTAACAGTTTTGTTAGGCAGTTCCCGTTCGATTGTTTGAGGGCCAAGATCGACATTACCATGGGCGACTGCGAGCAGATTACCCAAACCATCGGACGACGGAATTCGGCATGGGAGAAAGGCAGTTCTTTGATGATGGAAGCTTTCAACGCGTAGCATTTGTAATAGGTAGTCCAAGAAAAGGGGGTGATGACTTGATTAGTATGGTATACTGTAGGTAAGTGAAGATCACCAGCTGAAAGTCTGGAATGGTCTTCGACACAGTCAAGAATAAGGAGCGTTGCGCGCATTCCGAGAGACTCGGGTATCCAGTTAGATTTCATAGTGGAGCCAAAGGTTAAGCTAGGAAGTGAGGTCGGTGCTTCTACTAAGATATCGAGTTTTGCTTTTGAGGGATTGCTAGTTTGATGTATTGGACATGAAACTTGGTTCTTGAGTCGTTGGAAACCTGTCTGTACACTATGGTACACCTCTGCGTCGATGTAAAAAGGCACCTCGTCAATTGGGCGATCTCTGGGAGTGGCAAAACTTCCATGCTCAGGGTGGCAGTCTGTACGAGAAATGGCAATTTTGATCTTCTTAAAGCCGAAGTTTTCTGTAGTGCCACTAGCGCCTTGACTGTGTGTACCACGCTGCCCTTGTATATCCATGCAGAGGTGTACTTGGCTTAGTCATGGTTCGATGTTTGGTTCGGTTTGATACCGAGCGCTTGTAGAGCATGTCGATCGCTGGTTCGCTTTGCTAAAATATTGGAGTCTACAAAACAACAGGCTTTTGAGGAAAGCGAGTTGAGAAGTCATCTGTGACAAATTTCAGACGTCAGGATGATGAATCCGTGAACATACCATACTCACACCTATTTCCTTTTATCTCCGGCCATCCAGTCATCACGTCGAGATCAACACCCTATTGTGCCCCGTCCCCGTCTTTCGGATGGGGTGGTGTACGCGAACGGAATAAGCGTGCGATCCGAAGCCTCACCTGGCTGAGTGGGCAAGGCGAAGCAAGGAGCCCTTCTTTTATTGTTGACGCCGAATAGCATAAAAAACAAATCGTACCTAAAGTACCTTATCTTGAAATGGAAGAGATGTCGGACGCAGCATCGAAGGGGCAAGGGAAGCGAAGGGAAGGTGCAAGCGACGGCACTCCCATGATCCCAGAATGCACCTCGCTTTTGTCTTGCTGAGACGCTCCGCGGGAGCTGTCGCCGGCTTTTTTCATTCATTCATTCTTTCTTTTGCCATCGCTCATAGCGAGTTGAAGTGTCTTGACGGTTCCGTAGCAGTCCTATCTCCAAATTTGGACAGACACTTCACCATGCCTCCACCCCCTTTCTTCGGCTGAACAGCAGGCGACCTTGCTGGCGATGCAGCTTTCGCCTCTGGGAAAAAGGCGGGACGCACAACGCATCGCAAGGAGTTCAGATCGGTCTGCGAAAAGAAAAAGAAAGGTGAGGAAAGCAGCGAAGCAGGACGCAGCGGGGCATTGTGCAGCCGAATGGAAATATGTATGATGGACGATGGGACGTCGGAAAAGACGTTTGCGTTGGGAGTGAGTGGGTGGGTGAAAACGCACGGACAGGAACGGCCGGGCATGTACTTGCCCGGTAATAATAAAACCACGCTAGACTGTGGTCGGGTGGATGACAAAAGACGTCAACTTGGGAGTGAAACCGCAGTCGACACCTGAAAAATCACTGGCATCCCCCCGGCGAGCGGCGAGCGGCTGCGCTCCGGCATCCCCATCGCATCGCCTGGCTTCTCCATCCCGTCCGCCTTGTCTTGTCCCGTCGGTTCGGTCGGTCTTTGTGGTCTGCGTTCCCGCCGAACGTGCCTTCTGCTGCAATCTGCACTGCAACATCTGCACTCGCCGTTCCCGTTTTCTTGGCTTCACGGTCGGCCAGATCTTGGCTCTTTTCCCATCTCCCCGTCACTCTTTCCTTGCAACAGCAGCAGACAGTGCAACCAGGCAGAGGGCGCGCAGCATCCGTCCTTCCAAAGTTTGTCGAGTTGATTGGGAATTGGCAGCCACGGCAGCGAAAAGCGAGCCTCTCCACTTGACTTTGCAAGCAACCTCGAGCACGCCAACTTCCATTGTCGCCAATCTTCCCCCTAACTTCATACCGACCAAACCCTGAAACATCCCAGTTCTCCCCTAACGACTTCCAATCTTTCGCCCGGCTGTCCGTCCTTTCTTTTCGCCATCGACTAAACCCTCTCTCCTTCAACCTCCAGCAGCAGCGGCAGGGCAGCAGCACCCACAGCCCATTTTCCCCTACGGCTTCTTTCGCAAAAAGACGGCTGTTTTGCGGATGCCATAAGACCCGGAGCCGAAGGGCCGCTGTAAACCCTTCGAAATGCCCAACAATGTCTATGTGTGGGTGGTCCCGTCGCTCTCTCTCTTTCCCCCCCCTATAATTCGAAGCCCCTCCGAAAAGCACCCCGAAAAGCACCCATCCCCCCCTCCCCTCCGCTTCCGCTTTCCTAGTGCTTGGCGTCCGGTCGATGCTCCTGAGGCCATCACCTCTTGGCTAGCCAAGCCTCGCCAAGCCTCAGGAAACGAACACCGTCTATCGCCGCCACGGGGACACATCTTCGACCTCGTCACACCCACTCAATTATTGACGACCATCTACTGACACGATTATTGTTGCAGCTGTCGATGAGATTCGGAATGTCGTGTACGTCGTCGTCCTTCCCACTTGTGGTTCATCCGACTCCCCCATCTCGTCCACCTTTCCTTCAGTTCCTTCTTAGCCCACTCCAAGTGGACCCTGCACTGGAGCTTCCCCTTCCTAAGCCCAGCCAAGTTCCAACTCTGCCTCGTTTTCTCTGTCGCCAAGTTCGATCGCCAAGATTTCATCTGCATCCTAAGCCAAAGCCATATGGCTTCGGACGCGATGGATCGCTATGGCACCAGCTTTAGTCCCGAGATCGCGAGCTCCCCTGTGCTAGACGACACAGCGTCGGAACTGTCCTTGCTGACCTGCTTCAACTTGGTGCAGCCTGTTACTTAGCAATCCAGCCTGGCGCGGTGGCACAACTATTTCCAACACCGTCATCAGAAATGTGACGGCTTTAACAGTATGTCTGGTAGTTTTCCTTGCTGTCATGCGAGACCTTTCATTGACACGCTGTCAATAGCACACACTCACAGTTTCGACCCGCATCGCCGAGAATATAACGGTTCTGGCCTCCAAGTATGCAGCAACCCAGAATGGCGTCATTCAGGGTCTACTATACGTCCCCGACCTTTCCGAGAGATACCCTTGTGTGGATAACTTGACCGCATACATACCAGAAAGCGCTCCTCGTCGTGCTCAGCTTCCGCCCGCTAATATCAACCTTATCGCCCTTGTGCCTTGGATTAACGCCCAGTGTGCTCGACACTTCTTGATCTCAGCTCGTCAAGACCCGGTTCGAGGTCTCATCTTCTACAAACCCGACAACTCGACCGAAAAACCTCCCAAGGGTAGTTCGGATGAATGGGATATTGGAGACGGTGGAAAATGGAGATCTCAAGCTGGATATCCCATCTATGCCATGTCAGGTGCCGCTGGTCAGCGAGTTATGAACCAGTTGAGCTTGTACTCGGGTAACGTGTCGGAAATACCCTTTGGTGATAGAATCGCCCAAGTGTATAATCCTAGCCCGGGCGATTTCGTACGAGTATGGACCGAGTTGTCGGTTTCAACCGACACCGCTCTACCTGGAATATGGGTCTACATCCTGATCATCATTGGTGTTCTCCTGGGTGCTATTATCGGGATTTCGCTCTTGATGCATTTCATCCAAGCCAAGCGTCGCTCATCCCTGCGCAGACGTGTTATTTCCGGCGAGGTCAACCTAGAACGAATGGGTATCAAGCGATTGAGGGTGCCTATGGAGGTCATCGACACGTTTCCTCTTTTTACTTACCATTACGAGCCGGACAGCATCAGTGTGCCAACATCGCCGAGATCTTTGCGTCCCGATAGGCCCAGGGGAGGCAGTCGCACTCAGTCGGAAGCAGCCACCGCGCAGTCCGTTTCTGGGCTAACCGTGGCTATGTCAGAGAAAGCCCCCAGCACCGTTGCGACCGACTATCAGCCCGCATGCGCTATCTGCTTGGAACCGTACCAGAACCGAGTTACGGTTATCCGCGAGATTCCCTGCGGGCATATCTTCCACACGCAATGTATCGACGAGTTTCTCAGCGAAAACAGCTCGCTATGTCCGATTTGCAAAGCTTGCATGCTGCCCAGCGGGTACTGTCC
Source organism: Neurospora hispaniola (assembly GCF_033458365.1). NCBI lineage: Eukaryota > Fungi > Ascomycota > Sordariomycetes > Sordariales > Sordariaceae > Neurospora > Neurospora hispaniola. The sequence goes on along the minus strand of NW_026944407.1, from coordinate 1,943,720 downwards.
CAAAATTACCAATGCGATGGTGCGGCGAGAACGGGCGGTGCGACGACTACGAGACCGGATAACAGTCGAAGATTCTTGTTCGGAATACGAAATGGTTGATCAAGGAAAGCCAATCCGGGGGGGCAAGAGTCTTAGGAGCTTACTGGGGGGAGGAGGAGATGACTCCAAAGCTGCGGATGCAGCAACAATTGCCACGACTCCATCCCGAATGTCAATCAGACAGGGCTCTATCCAACGCGCGGGCCGAAAGCAACAAAAACAAGTCGGAAGCAACAATAATGGTAATGTGCAGAGGGGTAGTCCTCCTGTGCTCGGGAGGAAGCGGATGCGGGAACTGGCTGGCGGATCTGATATCGACGACGGGGAGTCACGAGCACCAGCCTGTAAGTTGATCGTTCTTTGTTGCCCTAGGAGCTCCGTATTGACCATCTATGCTACACAGGGGAGAGATTACGACGCAAAGTATTCCCAGGCTTCTAGGTACAGCCGAAGGATAGCTGTGCTTTTTTACGCACATGGTGGACAGGTAGCAACAACGGCTCTTCACAGCACTTCGAGAAACAAATGAGCAGGCGGCATAGTAGGCGGCATTTTTCGCATCCGCCTCCAGTTCTTGGAAAGAGTGGAAGGGGGGCGTATGGTGTAGGCGATATGGACATGATACCCCTTTTCGCATGTTTTGGCAGATTCACATAAAGGTGACGGGCATAGAGGAGAGCATTTGTACGGTTTTGGTATCGGCGTTCTAATCATTTTGGGGCACTTTGTGTATATAGACTTGCCTCTAATGAGGATATGAACTGGGAAGTTTCTAAGAGGACCTCGTAAGACAATCTAGGGAGGTGCACGTTGAAGATATGGAAATGCACAAATCTGAGAGATTCAACACGAAGTAACTCAGGTTATGAAATTGCCAAGCCTAATCGGGGTGCTCGGGGGGTAAATCAGATACGTGAAAGAAATAACTGGATACAGAAATGGATGATGCATTCTACGGGGTATCAATGACGCTGGGATACTGGAATTTGCAGCCTCCTCCTTCTCCTCCACCACCCCTCATACTTTGCCATCTCCCTTTCCTCTTGGATAATAACGGTCCATCCTTCCGTCATCCTTCTGTCCAAAATCATTCCGTCCTTGTCTTGGTTTCAAATCTCTTGGCACAGACCAGTGTGAAAATGGTATCCTTTATCCCATCCTCTGCCACCACCTCCTGATTCCTCTCCCCCTATGTAAACTGCAACGCAGCCAAGCCTCCCTTCCCCCCGTCTTTTCAAAAATACGAAAAAATGCGGAAAAGGAAAGGGAAAAAAAGGGAAAAAAATGCAACACAATGCAACGCAAAACGCCTTTTTTTGTCTTCCGAAGGGAACAAGGAAAGAAGACAATTGGGGCAAAAAGAAATGTAGATGAGTATGATGTCGTGTCGAAAAAGAATCGTTGGATCCAGCCCACCGCCTCGCTCTCGACATGGAAAAAGAATCAGACAGACCAGGAACATTGAAAAAAAAAAAAAAAAAAAAAAAAAAAAAAAAAAAAAGAAAAAAAAAATCAGAAATGTGTATGCCCTTGTGGTTCCCAAACAGAATCTCGTTTCCAATCATCTGCATTTCTCTTTCGGCCAATATTCCCCGTCACGGACATCAACACCGATGATCCCCAAACTCGCGTAAGGAAACCACCACGGCACACACACACACACATGGGACAGCTCGCTCGCGAGCAAAACCTACTAGAACCTATTCGGCATGTTACCCGCCCCCGGTACCGACGGTCCCAGCAACCCAGCCGGAGTCTTGGGCGTAGGCGGCACGTACTTAGCACCCCTCGCCACGGCACCCAAGTCGGCCTCCTCCATCATTGCCGTGAAGGTTGTCACTGGTCTGGTTGATTGCCCCTGGTGGTTATCGGGATTGAAGGGGTCGTAATCATCGGTGTTGTAAGTATCGGAATTGGCATCGGTGTTATTAAGATAGGGGTAATTAGTGGTGTTGGTGTTGATGAATTTGGAGTACGTGTTGCTGTTGGCGTTGGCGTTGGCATTGGAATTGCTCTTGGCAAGCCGCTCGGGAGTCAATGTTCGTGGGTCAGCGAACACGTTGATGCTGATTCCGCTAGGTTCGCGGGGGCTTTCTTGTCCGCTCGTTGCGCCCCAGGGGGTAATGGGTGGTGTGGTGTAGCCGGGTCGACCGCCTGCTGCTGCTGGTGGAGGGGAGTTGTTGCGGCTGCTGATGCTGGTGCCGGTGTAGGCTGATGGGCCGGGAACGTTTCCACTGACGTTACGTCCGTAACCACCGTAGGCTATGCTGCTGTCCTGTCCCTCGGACGGGGTTTTGGCCCGGCTGTTGTTGCGGATGTGGTGGTTTGGAGACCCGCGAGGGGGAGTATCAAAGGGGTTGACGTTGCCTGATACTGCTGCAAAGTCGGAGTCAGGGCCGCGGTGCGATTGGGCGGAGACTGAGCGGTTGAAGTCGGTTCGGATGGTGTCCTCGGCAACGATGGGGTTGCTGATGATGTTGCCGAAGGAGGACGTGGATCGGTTCAGGCGGGGTTTCTCGCCATGGCCGTGTTGACTGGCTCCAGCTCCGGATTCCTTGCCTCTGCGGTTCAGGATGCAGAGGTAGAGGGTAATCAGGCCGCCGATGATGAAGACCACAACACCTGCAACCACGCCAGCGATGAGGAGATTGGGACTTCCTCCGTCCTCATCATCATCGTCATCATCATCATCATCTTGTTGGTCGGGCTTTCCGCTTTCCACCGGCTTTGCACTCCCTGCTGACTGGTTACCACTTGCTGCAGGCTTGCCGGTTTCTGTAGGCTTGTCGGTTGCTGTCGGCTTATTGGTTGCTGTTGGCTTGTCGGTTCCTGCAGGAAGCTCGGTCACAGAGAAGATTGATTTGGATGTTGTCTGGGAGGATTGAGAACTGCTAATTGGCACTTGGGTTGCTGTTGTCGTTACGCTTGGCGATGGCTTGTTATTCATCTCTTGAGGCGTCTTTGACTGATCCGCATCCTTTTGACAATAACCTTCGGTATTGCAAGAGTAACCCCATGGACAGCATCTATCACCACACCGCTTCAAAGGCACATCAAAAACAGTGGTCTTGAGGCCTGCTTGAGGGTTCTTCACTGGATCCTGCTTGCTAGTGTCGCAGGAAATCGGTTGTATCATCGAGCAGTCTTGCCCATTTGGGCAGCAAAGAGCCGCAGTATTTGCGGCCAAAGGAATGCATGTCGAGTCGGCCGGACAGCAAAAGTTATCGGGCAAGCCGGCCTGGGGGCACTTTGAGAAGCCCTCGGCCGCACATGTTGATGTTGACTGTCGTTGGAACAGCTGGCTAGCTGGTACGGCTGAGACTGTTGTCGCGCTCAAGGCGACGACGACCAGTAGTAGTGAGCTCGCTTGCTGTAGTAGTCGCCGCGGCCCCGGCATTGTGAATACCTACTCGAGCAGGGCCGTGCTGAGTAGTGGACTGGGTGAAGGAGATGTCGGCTATTATGTCGGTTACAGTCGAGACGGCTCGAAAATTGGGTAGGAAGTCTCACTTGTGGCCGGCAACGTGGAGAAAGAAAAACAAAGGTAAAGAAGAATCAGAAGACTTGGGATATAATGTGACAATGCGTTTGAGAGGCGGATGAGAAGCCGTAACCCCGGAATCACGACAAACAAAGAAAATGACAACGACGTTGACCAGTCAAACGACGAACGGGACAAGAAATCAGGAAAGAGAAGATTGAGGCAAATGGGAGAGGAAGTCAGGAACGGCTTGGTTAAGGTATCATGGGTATATCGACAACTGGGGGTGCCGGCCCTCTGGCTCACAAGCCGCTTGTGTCTGGATAGTCTAGATGACTGACACATGGACAGGCAAGCATGCGTCTGATTACTACAAAGAAAAAATCTTTGCAGAAAGCAGCGGAAACGCATCATTTGGCCCAATGGAGTAGACCAGCGCAACGCTCTCCTCCAACCGCTTCTCACCCAAGTTGAATACCCCTGGCGCTATTCAACATCCAAGGAACCACCGGCGCGAATGGGTGAGCCCTGGAACCTCAATAGGCTTCCCGTCTACGGTACCACGCAGATTGGCATATGTATGTGGCCCTTGCTATCTGTAACCCCGGGATGGGCATGCCATTCATAGATGCGGGGGGGCGAGCGATGGAGCGACGACGGGGCGGCGATGGGGCCATGGTGGTCAGTCAGTCTCGTCAGTCTGGTGTAGTCAGCGGATGCAGGGTGAAATTTGAGATTGGGTGAGTGTGACCGGGCATCGTCAGGGCTAGACAAGGTGTGGATCAAGGCAGTGAAAAAGGTCTCAAAGCGCTTCGCTTTTGAGCAAGTGCTTGGTTGACGTGAAGCGCCGACGACCTGGCGATGAATGATGAGTGGGCGTATGAGTGGCAGATGGCTTAGGGTGTTTAGAGTTGTCAAAGTCAAGATGACAAGATGCAGCTTGGTTGGTCCACAATCCTTCCCGTCCGCGCCTACAATGCTACGCTAGCAGGGATCCACTGTTAGGTTCATTCAGGGGTCACTTGATCTCCACTGAGCGTCACTAGAAATAGTGTGCACTACTTGAGCCGACAAAGGCTTAGCGCCCGCTCGCCAAGCGCCGGGTGCCGACCTGAATGACGGAGCGGAAACAGCTGCTTTGCACGGGCCACACGGAACCTGGCTCGGTGCATATACGGGCCCGGGGACACTGACCTTTCTTTCGAAGACTCGACGTGACCCGGAGCATTTGACCATCCGACACAATTTGGAGCTATAGTACTGTTTGACGGCTATACAGCGTGTACACAATGTCACACATCGATATTGATGGGGCGGATCTCGAGTACGCCACGTTCTCTGTGTGATGCCATGGGTTGAGGCATGTTATCAGGTCGTAAAACACTACCCATTCGACTATCTTCAGAAGTCACGAGGCTTGATCCGGTAGCCGCTCGACGTATGCACGTTACCAACTTGTTTCGATATTTCAAATCTCCGGAACCTCCAAAACACCAAACTATCACTGCCAAAACGTCCGGAGGTCGGGCATTCTGGATTCTAGGTACTGCACCCACGAATTCTACAAACTCACACTGCCTTTCTCTTTGTCATCCCTCCACCCATTGACGCTGTTGGAAATACCTCCACCTGATTTTGCACATTGATCATGACATCACCGCCTCCTTCCTTCAAGTCATGATAACATACTTCTTGCGAGAGATCATAGTGAAAATGGCGAGGTATCAAAGCACACAATCGCCAAAATCATAAGCGTAAAACGAGATGTCAAACAACCAGGACACTTGAATCTCACCGTCATTCGACAACGGTTTTAACCCATTTGACAGTCCAAAATAGGCACCACCACCACTCCCACCATAATAACCATCCTCATCACCGGCTTCAACCACCGTCTCCGCTGCCGCCTCCTACTCCCCTCCTACCTCCAGCGTCTCAGAAATAACCGTCATAGCCGCCGTCCGCAACCCTCTCCACCCGACCTCTCAATCCCTTTCGAGTCTCCCCATCCACCCTTTGGACACTTTACGCCTGCCCATCGTCAACATCGGACCGAACGTGCGCGCCGACGTAGCCGCTGCTGTGCAGGAGCTCGCGGAGAAGCATGGTATCGACACCATTGACGTAGCCATTGCCAACGCCTCGACGGTATATGTGTAGCCGAAGGTTAGGGAAGCCCAGGTGGATGATATTAACAGAAGACGAATATGTTTGGGTTTGTGGAGCTGATGAAGGGGTTGGTTTTTGGCTCTGTTTTTTTTGGGAGGGGAGGACGGCCGCCCAGAAGAAGGAGAAAGTAAAGGACGAGGATAAAGAGGATGTTTGGGTTACGATGGAAAGTGCAAGGGGAAGGGGGCGCGTTTGGACGATGTGAGTTCTTCCAGCCTCTTCATACCCAGCTTGTAGATGTGTTTGGAACCAGAGGTGGGAGTTGACATTCCAGGTGAGAAGAATCTGAGTAGAGTAATCAAAGGATCCAGAAATAAGTGGAAGGGTTGTTATTGCGGTTTGTTTGGTCACTGATTGTCCCTAGTACAGATCGCTCAATCTGCCGCCGTCCCCAACGCAGCGTATGTACAGTGTAGCGAAAGCAGCCCAGTATTACTTGACCAACAGACTGCGTGACGAGGAGCCCTGGTTGATCTCCTTCTCTACTGACCCTGGGTGAGCCATATCTTACCCCTTATTTTGTCTGGGTTTCCTTTTTTTTATATTTTTGTATCTTAGTTTTTTGTATCATTTCAAGTACCAGCAATACCTGGAAATTAGCTGACACGAATACCGTCCGAAACATTTGAGACAAAACCAAGATGGGAAACGCTGGGGCACGCACGTTGAACCTTCAAGAGGGGTAGGGTAAGCCGGAGGAAAGTTTCAAGGTCATGCTGAAGGTCTTTGACGCTGCTACGAGGGAGACACACAGCGGGAAGATGTGCGTGGGACCCGCAACGGTTTTGCTTTGGACAATGCGATAATTTATTTTATAAAATGGGGTAAGTTGGGTTCTATTCTAATTCCTAGTCTGACATATCACCATCTGTCATTTCTACTCGAGGTAATTATCAGAATGTGGGATTCATGAGAAGATGCTTCAAGATGGTTTGGTATAGCCAACAAACCGCCGTGTTACGGATTGATAGAGCATTTCGAAGTTACCTACCTATCAGTCACGACTGATCTCGGAGTTTTCGTGTTGCTCGGCTATAGTAATTGTTGAAAAGAACAATGTCATGAGGACGGCGAAGGGTAGATTCACAGATATGTACTTGCTGATAAGATATTCCCGCTATCTAGGACCGTCAATCTTGGATAGCTTGCTCCAAACGGTTGTGTTTTGATCGTGATCAACGTCTATTACATAGAGAAGCGTGAAGAAAGGGAAGAAAGGAGGCGACAAGGTTGAGCAGACGAACGAATCGGACTCTTGTGTGGTGCTTGAAGAGACCGTTCGCGGACAGGTCGTGATTAAGGCCTAAACGAGGCCCAGAGAGAGAGGCCTGGAATGACTTCATCTAGTATCCAAAGTGGTGGTTTTCACCTCAGTTTCATTCGTGCATCCTTTTGCCTCACCGACAGCTATCACATTGTACTGTTCTCGCGGACCTCGCCGCTCCTTCGGAGACTTGGCCGATGGTCGAACTGACCACCAGACCGTCACGGTATTATTGCCACCCGGACAAGTGAACGGCCCATTGTTGATGCCTGGCTGCCTCTTTCCCCTGAGCAGGTTGTGGTCACTGTGTGTCTAGGTGTTCAGGAAAGCATACTATCATGACTAGAGGTATGGTGGCGATTTAATGTACTAATAATACCTACCTATCCTTCTGTCCTTCTGTGAACTGAATCCCAAAGTGGAAGGAATGGGTGGGTTTGAAGGCAATAGAAAGAGAGAAATGCAAGAGCGTCCAAGTCCGTCCCTTCCATCCCTGTGTTTCTACAGTTCCGAATCCATTCAGTTCGTTCCCTCGTCGACCTATCAAGTGAAAGGTACCTACTTAGAAGGACCTAAGGTGTAAGGAAGGCAAAAGCCGAGTGCTCCTTCCTGCTCCTGTACCCGGAACACTCTCTTGGCATTCATCACATCCACTCACACCGACCTCTCATCCCACCTGCCCCTAAGCGCCGAGTTTCCTTTTCTGCCACCTGGGCACCTCCTGTATCCATACCAAGGGAATCCCCGTCTTTTTGCTACACGCGCGAAGCGTGCTTCGGGCGGCTAAGTAACGTTCTTCTCACTGCCTGCTTGTCTCGTTTGCTACGCACCCACACACTCTTTGGTGGGTGCCCAAGTTTTATTGTCACTTGCACTATGCTAATAGACCACATTAACACACACACACACACACAGCCACTTTTGTTCATGTGATGTGTCTGGGCTCGGCTCTTCAAAACCTGATGAGGGCCTACATTTATGAAAGAGTAAAACGGGAGTTGCAGTCTGCTGATCCTTCACCGGGAACTAAAGGTGGTTGGTGAATATGGTGGCTAATGTGTAGCAAGAAGGTCACCTTCGGGCGAAGTCCCCGACGGCGAGCTTTGATTTGAGATGGCAAAAGAAGGTCGCTCTGATGGGTTGCTTTTGCCTCACTGAAAGATCAACGTCCTCTTCGGGCTCACCTAGCGTGGTTGATCGGGCGTTGTCGGGTTTCAATAATGGCATCATCTATCTCGAATACGAAGAAAGATCTGGAGGCCTAGACAGATGTGACTAACATCAAGACGTATGATCACGCTGGTCTGAGAAGGTAAAAAAAGGTGGTTGCGATTTAACTTTTCTTCCATTTTCCCTCATTAGGGGCATGCATAATTGACTGAATAGCCAGCTAGCTAGTTTCCAATTTAGATATGCTTGTCCGAGAGCCATGCTTCTGTATCCAGATCCAGCATGCAGTGGTGAACTCTTCCTTCCTCCACCTTTTCCCAGTCCCTGCTTGATTCCCTCCCTATGTAGTTTCATGTAGGTTTTCTGTTTTGCCGTGGAGGGAAATGCACACCAAATGTCGCCAGATGGTCAAAATCGTGCACTACCCAAAAACGGCGTCATATCTAATAGCTTGAAAAGAAAGACAACGTGAACGTTTGACAAGAAGAAAGCAAGAGGTATCGAAGGGTCATAACTCGTCGTAAAATCGTAAAAAGTAAACCCAACGTTCCCCAATTCCTGTAATCCCACACCGGATCAGGTACTACGTGTTGATATCACAAACTGACAGTACACAACCTAGCCTTCATCTACCATGCTCACCACTTTTTATACTTCGCTTTCCCGTTCCTTCTTTCCAGACAAGAGAACACAACAAACACACGCAAGGGATATAAAACGCCGTTGAATGTTGCTCAAGAGAAGACATGCAACCGAAGAAACAAAAAGAAAAAAAAAAAGGGAATAAAAAAATCATTCAACGGCACAAAGTGGTATCCCAAGGTATCTCAATCATCTCTTTCCAAGGCATCCGTAGAATAAGAGAACCACGAGAGGATTTGCGGTGGGAACTTTTTAGAGAAACCAAAATCAGGATGTAAACACCCTAGGAAAACGAAAAGAGGGTATAACATTGAGAACAGAGAAATACAAAGAAAGAAAGCATTCAAATCATGCTGCCATTGACAACAACCTCGGCGCCCTCGCCCTTCTGCTTGAGCGCCTTGGCCAGCATCAACTCCCTCATCCAGTCAATGCGCTCGTCTCTGCTTTTAACAGCAAAGTGGTGCATCTTTCCGGTGCCGTTAACGGCGCCGTGGATAGCGCCCCCGCTAGCCGATGCGGCGGACGACGACGATGGGCCAGGGACGCTGTTCTCCCGCTTGCGCAACTGCCCTTTGACGGCAGCCTTACCGTCCTGGGGAATCAACTGGAAGCTGAAGGCGGCAATGTCCTCCTTGGATTGGGCGTCGCCGGAGCCGCGGCGGATGTGCATGGCCTTGAAGGCGGCGTTGAGCTTGGAGGTGTTGGCGTTGCTGCTGCAAGCAATGGCGTAGTCATCAATGTCAATGTACTCGAGCGTCTTGTTGTTGGCCGTGGCCGCGTCCTTGTGCATGGTCAGGCGGGTGCCACGGAGCTTGAAGTAGTGCTCGTGCCACTCGTGGCGGAGCATCTTGGTTTTGCGCTTCTTCATGAGGCCTTGGTAGGAAACTGCTTCGCCATTTGTCATGTCTTCCGTGGGCTGGGTGGTGGTGGGAGAAAGACGGCTTCCGCTGCTGGGGTTGTTGCTGACTCCATGGCTTTCGGTAGGGCTGGTGCCGGCACTCTTGCTTGGGGCAATGACTGCCGAAGAGCCAGGCATGGGAGCGATGGCGCGCTCAAAGGTGGTACGGTTGGTCTGGCTCCATGGGTATTGCACACGGGGAGGGGGCTGCAGAGGGCGCTGGGTCTGGATGGTGGCTCTCCGAGAGAAAGACTTGTTCTGCGGTTGCACGGCAGTGAGGGGTGTGACGATGGAGTTCTCATCCAGCGCAGGCATGACAGGGAAGGAGGGCCGACGGATAGTGGCTCGAGACATAGATCGCGTAGGAGGGGCAGGATTGTGGCGGTAATTCATATCAGGCGGAACCGACTGGGAAACATCTCGAGAGATGATGGGGATGGAGGTCATGGTGACCGGAACATCCATCTCAGAGAAGGGTGTACCGAAGCGGTATACGCCAACCGGAGTCGCTTCTTCAGAAGAAGCAGATTGATCGCTCATCTCACGAAACGAAGGGATTACCTGCGACTGACGACGAGCAGAGGTTGCACGAGCAGAGACAGGTCCAGCAACAGCGCCCCCCTCATTAGGGATGGCCAGCTTAGGAAGAGCACGTAATCTCGCATGAGGACCTTGAGCTTGCTGCTGGGGATATAGCTCGAACGGCGGTGTTGGGGGAACCTCGCTCGAGCCGACCGCATGGTGGTTCTGGAAGTCAAGAAATTGGCGAACGTTGTCTTGGGGATCCCGCGACATGACATTTCGCAGAGTGGCTTCCTGGAGATACTGTAGAGTTGGTTGATCTCCAGGTCCCATAACGTCTGAGGATGCCACAACCGACGGGATGGCGTCCGAGACAGGACGAAAGGGGTCGATAGCCTCAGCCGTCTGCGGGTTCCCGGGATTTCCCGCAACCATAATGATACCGCCTTCGTCAATATTGACAAATGGGTGGTCCTTCTTGAACGCCTCAATCATCTTTTGATTCCGCTTCCACTTGGCGCAGTTCTCACCTTTGGAGCAGCTGTGAGGCTTGGGCATGAGCTGCTCAATGCCTACAATGGAGACTGACTCGAGAGGAGAAATCACATCATTGATCTTTGGCCTCACTTTGCTCGCCTTCCTCTTGGGCTTATTCACGCTTTCGTTTCTCCGCAGCTCTCTCTCAACCTTGCGGTCTGGCTCATCCTCAATCGGAGTTTCGGGCTGAGGGTCCGGCTTCTGGATGTTCCTCATGGAGTGGATTTCATGCCAGACCCTTGTTCGCATCCCAAACGAGGTGATTCCAAGCTCTTTCAGATCCTCAAACTTTAGGGTGATTAAGATGGACCCTGTGATATCGTTCTCCACAAATCTCTCACAGGTATTAAGCTCAACACCAGCGTTGAACATCCATTGGGCAACCATTTCAGGAGTCCATTCTGGAAGGGTTCGTGGGTCGAGTTCGACATCGGTGAATCGGAAGGGCCCGGAGTCGCGCTTGCTCCTAGTTGGAAGGGTCGTAAGATGAACGGTATGTTGCAGAAAGTGGTCATGTTCTTGGGCCTTCCGTTCCGTAATCGGCGATAGGGATAAGGCGTTTTGATATTCGACGGAATGCAGGGACATGGAGCTGCGAAAAAGATGAGGTCCCCTAGGACCTTCCACTTGCTTCATCTCCTCAAACGGGAACGGGAACCCTCCTCTTTGGCGCACCGATCTTGGTGTTTGGACCTCATCGTAGGAAGACATTGTTGTGAAGCTTGGTTGACCGCCCGACTTTGACTTTGGTCTTTGTTAGCGGTCCGTATCACGGACTTGCAATAGGTGCAAGTGACTTACTGAACCGATGCTGTTGCGAGGTGAGATCTCGTCATCATGAGCCAGATCCTCCATATCGCTGTAGATATCGTCCTCCTCCATCTCCCAGTCTGACTCCATGAATTCGGTGTATACTGAGTTTGGCCTGTCCTTGACATTGTTGGTGGAGAAGAAGCTCTCAACCCGAGAGCCGGTCTTTTGGCGCATTTCATCGTGGCGGTCGTGTTCCCGCACATGATAGTGTAGGTTATCCTGTAGTATATGGTGAGCACTCTGCGTCACTGATCCCAAGGACATGTTGATATTGCTTACCATGTTGGCAGTCATGGTGGTTGAGATATCCCCTATGGGTCTCGGGGTGACACAGGCGAGGGGTATATATCAATGGCGGCTTGAAGCCACTATTTGTTGGTTCTTCTTTTTTCTTTTTGGTTTTTGTTTTTTTCTTTCTTTTTTTCTTTGGCGGCGGCCGGCAGTGCCGATCTTTGTATCCTCAATATCGCTACGCTGCGCTGGAGGATGCGCTGAACCGGGTAGATTTATGATGGATTGAACATGTGACTTGTGGTATAACCCGCGTGGTCACAGTGAAAGAAGCCGAACCAGGAGGAAGGTCGACTGTGAGACGTCGACGGACAGCGACAGAGAGTTATGTAGGGCGAATCGATGGTCAACCCGCGATGTCGGCAAGCGCTTCAAGCTAAGGAGGAGGGTAACGAGGTAACCTCAGCGGTGCGGTGCAGGTATAGTACCTATGTAAGCCACGGGCCAGAAGACACTGGTCTCCAATCGATGTCTGGGTTTGAGTAAAAGGTAAACTAGGGGTGCCCCTGTCGGGACAGGTGAAAAACGAGACGGGATGAGATGTGATATGATATGGGATGAATTGCAGCAACAGAACCAGATCGGCTCATGGATGGATTTGATGTTGAGGACAGTGACAGTGGCAGCAGTCACCGGTGACAAGCACAGTGCAGCAAATATACCGTCTGGACTCGGATCTTTTCCAGGCCGTAGCACACACACCGAAAGAGAGAGAGAGACGGGAGAGATAGATAGTGTAGAGAGGAAGAAAGAAAAAGACTCTCGGTCACACTCTCGCCGTTGCTCGGCGAGAAGGGTATGGTCTCCCGGGCCGCTACGAAGAAATATGGCCCCCCCGGCCCATAAGCCTGACGGGCATGGTTCAAGGGTTTAGGTACCGTCAGTAGCGCATGTCAAGCCCGGATGGTGTCCTCGATGGCATGGATAGGTGTCCTTCATCATGGCATGGTGGCCTAGCAAGTGGCCTCGATGGTGTGCATTCGGATGCGTATCCAGTGATGCAGAGTGGCTTTTGGCCAGGACGAGCTATGAGGATAAAATTAGCAGGGCCTTGGGTGGTATAGGTGCGAGATGCGTGTCAAGCCAGCATGGAGCACGCCAGAAGGGTGCCATGAGGTGCTGGAGATTGAGGCGGCCGTGGTGGTTGGCCTGGGGTTCGTTCAGCTTCTTGCGTGGTTGGTTGTTTTTTCCGTGTAAACGGCGGAACAGCAAGTGGAAGGTCGAGTTGTGCGAAAGGATGGAAATGGAACCTAACTGCAGAGTCACGACATGGAAGTGACAAGTGGAAGAGGAGGAAGACTGGAAAGCGGGGCAACCGCGACGGTCTAACACGCGATTGGGTCAAAAATTTTGTCATGCAAGCACATTAACAGGGCACTTCTGGTAGCTGATTGGCTGCTGAGGCTAAGAAATGCCTAGAATAGTCAATGCTAAGCGCCCAATGTGCCATTTTGCGCCATTGCTTTTGTCTTTCTTGTCCTCAGAATCGATACTTGTTCTTTTGGACACAGGACCCTGGACCTAACCCTAGGCGCGAGTGGGCCGTGCCGATCTGCTCTGATCCACCAGCCCACCTTCAACGTCCTGTCTCCGCCATCCACTCATAACCTTGAATTCAAGGTCTCCACAGCTCCAGAAGCGGAGTCGACCAGACTTGCAGTGCCCGTTTCTCCCCGAGTCGCCCTTATTTCCAACTGCCATTCTGTTCCGTCCCGCCCAAAACAGAAAAACTTTCCAGTCTTCCGGGCAACAGGTGCATGATGATAGTTGCAGCTACTTACTGCGAAAGTGTCGTATGGTTGTTCCTGCAGCATGTGCATTTGTACCAGTGTGCTCAGTGCTGTGCTGCGAGTGTGGTTTGGGATGATAATGCCCCCGCGATTTCTTGACGTTTACGAATCGAGAGGAGCCCAGTTCATCAGTTCATGGCATTCCGTTCAATGCCCAATCGCATTCAAAAAGTCTTCAAAATGTTGACGATGGCGGGACGGACTTCGGTTTACCGAACACGACGAGAGTTTCAAAGGTGATACACTACATAGGTAGTGTAGAGTACATGTCTTATCTTCCACATGAGGCAAGGTATCGTCATCTGTACTCCTCTCGAATTGCCGACTCTGATAGGGCTTATCAGACCCGTGGGGTTGAAGTGGGAGAGGACGCGATCAAGTCCTGTGTTCCTGTTGACACTTGGTGGAGTTTTGGTTTTGATTTCGATTTGACTCCTTTTTTTTTCCCTTTTTTTTTCCTTTTTTTTTTTTTTTTTTTTTTTTTTTTTTTTTTTTTGGTCATCCTCTCTCGCATCGCATTCCTGTTCGTTCGCGGATCGATTGGCGACATCGTTCCGATTCGAGCCTGTGCGAAATTGCTCTTTCGCGATAACCTTGGGCACGTCTTAGACACTCTTTGACGGTTACGTAGGTTATTAGGCACAACGATCAGCAATCCTGAAGCAGCGGACCACCCGTGCGTGCCGTTGATCTATCGGTGTCCATCTCGCTCACCAACAGAAGAAAAGATGCAGATTGGCCATCATGGGACGGACCGGCCCCCGGACTGAGGTGATGAGGGGATCTCCATCTCCGGCTACTCTCCAGTGTCAGACTTCGGTCATTACGCTTCAAGGATTTTCTGGCCATCAGCTACCCGGCCCGGCCCCCTGTCGAACACCGTCTCATCGCTGACATTGCCATTCCGGGTGAGAGATCCTCTTCAGCAAACCGGGGGCCAACCGGGACCAGGGTAGTGTGGGGACAACGCTTCAGCTACTCCACAGAGACGGTTCGCCTGCCTTTTACCGCGTCGTCGGCAAGCATCAGCTCATAGACGGCGCTTGTCCCTATCAGGACAATTTGCCCCGATAGCCTGGCATGCTCTAGCCTGTTCCTGCATTCATTGCTTCTCGCTCTTACCCAATGGCTTGGTGAAGCAACACAAGAAGAATGACACGCAGGGCAGAGAGCAGAGAACACATGACATGTGCAAGATTGAACAAACCAATAAACCCGAGTTTCAGGTTCCCGTTGACTGACAGCGAACAGATTGGCCAGTTTGGCAGGCCTCGCGGCCCCAAAGACCTCGAAAGTCGATAGCAGCAAGACTCCAACAATCTCTTGTTCGGGACCGGCCATGCTCCACGTTCCACCGTAGTGGCGACAGGCATGTTGCGGTGTGCTACAATTCTGTTGCCTGCGTGCAGAAGAGTCATGCCTCAACACGATCCCAACTCTCCTCATGCCATAGTCCGTCGCCAAGCGTGTCGCAACCCGATCAACATCTCGTGGAAGCCCAAAGCCGCAAAGCCGCAACCCGTCCTTGCTGAATCCAGGGCGATAGACAAGGCGGAGGTCATGTGCCGCGGTTTGCGCCTTCTCTAAATCCTGCTTTGCTCAACACCAAAGGCCAGGGAAGAAATTCCGATATCGACGCGAGATGGTAAAGCTTGCATACCGGCAAATCATGGGCATAGCTTCACCGGGCTTCAAGGTCAGTCGATCTTAAGAGCATTAACCACAGATGCTAACTATCTTCCGCTACTTTTTTTTTCTTCCCCTACTTGTTGCACTTTTGTACAGCCAGGCGTCGGAAACGTTCTGCTGCCCAATATCAACGAAATCCCCGTTCTTGTTTTGTAGATCACGGAATACCAGGGTCCTTATCCTGTCGTCCTAGGAGCATGAAGCTACACTACCTAGCTACAGGAGCTGCTATAATGCATTGTTGACTTAACACAGGCACAGGGCAGGATACGGCAGCGAGGGCAGGGTCCAGGGGAGCCCTGAACTGTGTCACAGCTCTTGCTCCAGCTCTGATCCTAGCCCCGTCCATCATCTTCTGCCTAGCTCCAGCCCCGCGCGCCGCGCACTGCCAGGGACTTGCCAGGGCACCAACAGCCTCACAACTTAGTCATGCCCTTGTCCGAGACCACTGACCTCGGAAGAATGACCGGCGTCATACGATGGCCATCGGGGCTCTTGACCGCCATTGCTGTTTCTATGAAAAAAAGTTTTCTTTCTTCATCACCAGAAAAAAAAGGCTAAGGAAGATGAGAAAAAGAAAAATTTGAATAGACAAGGAGACATCACAGTTGGATCAAGCTACCCTCCGCAGTACTTCCTTGCCTTGAACCAGGTGGGGGCCCGCAAGCCAATCATATTGTTGCTGGGTACGAGAAAGCTTTCTGTTCAGCAGGCGGCCTAAGCATGTTCCCGTGTCTTTCACATACCTACCTACCCCCAACTACAACAAGCCACAACATGGACACCACTACAGAATTCTAACAAGTCATACGTTCTGGATCGCGAGTCGAACGGAGCAAATATTGCTTGTTGTTTTCCTGTTCATCGTGAAGGCCAACCCGATGACGCCGGGTATATCTTCCACTGCCCGGCAATACGGGGAAGTGGATGGTCCCGTTGTGAATGGTGCAAGGCAATGCGGTGCACCTTGCCCCTGACTTTAGCTTCAGTGGCTACCTCTTTACAACACACCTCCGGGTCACTAAAACTGTGGTCGCCCAGCGGGCGGCCTAGTACAGCATAAGCGTCCACGTTGTATACGTACAGGCCCTGCAGCGTAGGAGACGAAGACCCAAAGTCTGCATCGTGACGCATTCACGCGCGGGGGTAACTCCAGTCGACATTTCTTTTTGGGCTTTACATACCTACCTTTTCCCAAAAAAAAAAAAAAAAAAAAAAAAAAAAAAAAAAAAAAAAAAAAACCTTTTTCTTTTCTTAAGCAGAAGCTGTGCGACGGAGAACAGCAGCTGGGAACACGGAGGCAAAACACACACCGACTCTTTGGCTTCCATTACACTCCAGGTCGTGGTCGGACTGGGAATTATGGACGGGTTATGGGATCATGCCTGGAGTTGAACCTGAATAGGGTCGTCGTTTATGTGCGGGGTAAAGTAAGTCAAGAGAAAACAGGAGCTGTTTGTATCCTGTGGTGCACGAACATGACGTTTTCGCGACAAGGACAAGACAAGACGGGAAAGCGCAAAGATAAAGCAAGCATCCCATCCCTTCCGTCCGGATAACGGCCAAGTCAAATCAGAGGCGAGACGGAAAAAAAAAAAAAAAAAAAAAAAAAAAAGAAACAAAAGAAATGGTTGGGATGAACATGTGGCTCCCGTCTGTCCGTCTTCGGCCTCTTCCATCCCCATTGTCCGTCCACCTTATCTCATCGACGCTCGGACACATTCGAGAACTACCAGCCAACCTCGCAATTCACAACGACGGCGACATGTTTCAATGTCTTGACTGACAACTCAACTGTCCCCCCCCCCCCCCCCCCCCCCCCAAAAAGACACACAGCAACTGCGACTGCAACTGCAACTGTAAGCCACAACCTTCTCAAAAAGTGGTCCGTGTCTCGGGAAGGAACATCAACCACCACATGTCTTCTCTTTCATTGTGTGTTCAACCCTTCCATGTCGTGCGAGCTGGAATTGACCTATCAGGCTTTAGAAGCCTTCAAGTACCAGTGAAGAGGTGTGTAGGTAGTACAAGCCACTACACTATAAAACCATGCGCATTGTTGTTTCCAGGACGGGCCGATGCGGGTTAGAGGACTCAAGGACATGGATGGAAGCTGTAGGTATCCGTGCTACCAGGTATTCGCAATCTTTTTGAGTTTTGAATTCCAGGGTATGCTGGGTAGGACCTTGCTTGTTTGCTTGCTTCCTGCCTCTCAACAGTGAAGTGAGTCTCGTTGAAGACGCAACCCTTTTGAAGCGGTAGAGGTTGAGAGTGTGGGATTTTGTGAAACGCAGGAATAACTTAATTCGACCACTTATGTAGATGCAATTATAGAGAGTCCAGATGCAGAGACGGCAACGGGCAGCTTGCCGTATGCAGTGCTGCGGCGTTGCTGCTATGTTGCAAGTATGAAGAAACGAAGTTCTAGAGTTTTCATGTGGTGAGACCAATTGCTTCACAAAGATATCTCGACTTGTCTTGAAATTGAAGTAACTACCCGAAGATGATTGTTTTTTCCCCGTGCTATCCTTATTACCACTTTTTATTATACTGTTGAGAAAATGAGACAAATCATCATCGATCATCAATCAGAAAACTTCTCCTCGACAATTTTGGAAAAGAGGTAAAAGCATCGGTGTGAGGAAGACGAGAATGCACACATGTTTCCACCCACAGCACATAGTGGAAGAACAAGAAGAAGAAGAAGAAGAAGAAGAAGAAGTAGTGAAAAGAAAAGGGTTTAAGGGACTTGCTTACATGCATTACTTTCCCGTATCTGTAAGGGGATCATGTTCAAGCAGACAGAAAATGCCGCCCGGATTACATCGATCCATTCATCCAATCTGTCTTGCACACGCCTGCAAAGACAAAGATATGAGGTCTGGATTCATCATTTACGTGGAAAAAAAATAAACACCGTGATGAACTGACCTGGTCGGTGTGAAAATAGGCGTTATGTGATTGATGATATTGCGTCGGGGTTGGACATGGTGTTGGTATGTCTGTTTCACGCAAGGTACGGGTATCATAATTTATTTCTTAACCCAACCTGCCTACCTACCTTGACACAGCATCTTCACATCTCGTCGAGATCAACCAATGAGGATTTGTCGAGATAGTCAACTAAGATATCCCTCAACGTTCCTGCGTCGAGAACAATTTTGCATTACATTGTGCACTGCAGCGAGTATATGTGTGTGGGTGTGTGGAAAGTGGGCGAGCTTGCGTGCGTAAGAAATAAAGTGGCTGCTCTGATAGGTTACTTGTACTTTCTGGACATCTCTCAACGGTAAATGACAACGACCCCCATCCAATGCAGTATCACTCACATTCTCGCATTCCTCAGCCGAACACGGAGAAGGGGCGGGAGACCCGTCTCTCTGCTTATATGCTTTATGTGGTGGTTGGAAATGAGTGGATGATGGTGGCTGAAGATTTAGGCGTTCCAGTGAGCAGGGCAAATTGGTTGTGCAGCTCATCACACAAGGTATACATGACACGAAGGGATCTGTTAGATCTCAGATTTTAGTGTTGTTGTTGAAAGATGCCCCTTACCTTCATCTGCTGCTACCTACAAACAGGATGTTATAAGCGAAGAGAGTTAATTCTGCTCTTTGGTTGGGCCTTGATGTTTTGGATGGTGTACAGGAGTTGGATCGAGGAAATAGTTCACAGCCATCCCATTAGCTGTGGTATTTTATCAGCGCATCATCATCAAGGTCTTTTTTGCTGATGCTCCTGCTCCTATGCTGGTGCAACCCCGGGTATGCTTCCCGTTTAAAGTCGCTCGTGTCGCTCATGTGGCATCTCTCTTCGTCTGGTATGGTAGTCATTAGTAACAAGTACCATAGCTTCCGGCTCCGCGGCGCGGGTGCAATGTTTCTTCTAGATGTAGCTGTATGTGCACACTTGTCTCTGTGTTAAAGCTCGTCTGCATTCTCGTGGTCTTTTCGCCTCTGGAAGCCTGTGCGCCTGTGTGAATGTCCAACCGATCCTACCCACCATGAAAATATCAGATTTCAATCCTCCCTCCCATCTCACCAATCACTTTCCGAGTAAGCAATGGTGTGAGCCTTCGATTTCACATGACATCCACGCTATGCGGCCGCCTCCAAGTGAACAGGCCGCAGAGAATGTGAGGAGACAGAGAAACAGAAGAGAAAGGGGCGAATTTGAGTTTAGGCGTCTGTTAGACACTGTTGTCCAGTCCGTTGTGGGAAAGCGTTGTGGATAGTGGTTGCAACCAACTGGGCTCCTTCATGAACGTGACTGCAACCTTCTTCTTTGCCATTACAACGCAATGCCGACAAGGATTGGGATCCTCAAAAAGAGACTGACCTTCCTTCTGCAACCGCAAAAGCGGCCACCCTGTTCGCAGATTCGTCGGAGCCACCGGAAATCCTAGAGAGCTTTTGGTCCGGGGTCCGGGAACTGAGACTGTGAGTGGCCGGTTTGCTTGTGAGTGTGCGACACCACGGGAAGTGGCATCACCAAGGATAGAGATAGGAATCCATATTCGGGGACTAATGAGTCCATGGACTGTTGTGTGTGGCCTAGGTTTGCGCAGAACAAAGCGAGGGTTGTCCCCTCTCTCCGGCAAGTCTCGTAGGATTCCATTTCACCTCGCGGATTGTGGGGTAGCTCGCGTTGTTTGAGGTAGTATTGGGTTGCTGATTTTATGTGATATTGTGTGGATCTCATATGTTGTTCACTTCAGCTTTCAGGTGCACTCCGTCGAAAGCAAATTACGCCATAGGAAGTCAAGCAGCGCAAACAAAAGTGTTGCGTGGGCTTGCAATCACATTCGAGAAAAACCCGGACTACTCACATTTAGGCTCTGTTGCGAGAAAGTCTGTTACTGAAGAATGCCCTTGCAAATATGTGATCGATGATACCGTGTCCCCGCAATCATCGATCAGTCATGTCAGTCACTGCGCGAAATTGCAGAGGCAAATTTGCGCGGTGCAAATGAAATCTCTCGCTCCTCGACGTACGAACACTGATCGGGCTTTATAGTGGTCGGTTCACTAATTGCCGAGCTCCTCTCCAACTGACCTGGCTTGGTAGGCTGGCCGAGGCCCAAGACAATTTGATGAAATATGGCCGGGGAGGGACAAAAAGGTGCGGAGAGAGATGGGGGAGTAAAAGAGACAGGTGAAAAGGTTGGCTATGAAGGACCCAAGCAGGTGGTTGGTCAATGACTGACCTCGACTCCAAAAAGGGAAAGATATCAAGACAACCTACAGCTTGTCCGACCCATCCTGTTATGCCAATTTCGTGTTGACCACCTTTCGAAGCAAACCGTTGGATCTTGGCGTTAGCCAGTTGTTCTGAGATGTTGATTTTCTGGCCCCGTGTCATCAAATTCTAGAGGCCGTCGATAGACTTGCTTTTCGCTCTATCATCTCGCTTGATGGCGGAGAGACTTATGTCATCAACGGATATCGTCCTCGCCTTCGATCAACTTGTGTACGATCATCGCACAAGACCGCCAGCATCTTGGTTTTGTTTTACTTTTCTTCTTCTTTTCTTTCTCTTTCTCTTTCTTTTCTTCTTTGTTTTCGCTCTATCTCCTCTTCTGTTTCTTTTTTCTTTTTCTTTTTCTTTTTTTTTCTTTTTCTCATGAGGATCTTCACGCTGACAGGGGCCACATTGAGGGTTTGCGGGATGCGGTTAACTTCCCGTAGTCCCGTGAGTCCGTTTCAGGAAAGGTCCCCTCACAAGTCTTGATCACGACTATCAGATCTTTACATACTCCTCTGATTGGCTCTTTCCAGGAGGAATTATTCCCGTCGTGCCTGGGAATCCCCGTGAGCTTGACTGCAAGACTTTTGGCAGAGACATCTGCACTGTTGTGTAAAACGGCGCAATTGAAGATCGATCGGCGACAGACTCTTGGCGTAACTATTGCTCATCTACTGTGAGTTCGACCAGTGTCCCCCTGATTGCAATGCTCACCGTCATGATGAGCTGTTCTGATATCTGGAAAGGCCATTATCGATTCGTGACAAAGTGTGATGCCGGAAATTTCGGCTCCTTCGACGCACATTGTACACCACATGTGCACCGGCTGGCCTGGGTACGGATCTCGCGGTGAATCTGAAAAACACCATAAGATAACCCCATATCCGCCTCCGCGAGCTACAACGTACTAATAAACGGTCCTTTCCGCTGATGAGCGCGGCCAGAATATGACACTAACCCCGCAAGGACGAAGGTGAGCGAAATGAAGATGTGATATCACATCGTGACCTTGCTGTTTTGGTTATGAGCTCCGTGCGCCTCGCAAGCCCAGAACATCACTCAACTCCAGACGGACGTCATATCTCAAAATGAGTGTCGTGATGCCGTGATTGCCGAGACAATGCACCTTGTTTGAAATGCGAGGAGTAAACAAACATTGACGGCGTCAGCAGTAAGATGTCCTTGCAACTGAATCGTTTATGATCGTCGATAATGCTTCAAGGATGGAAGCTAAGTACACTACGATGTTGTAGAAATGCGCTGCACCTAACAGCCTTGATGCGTGCAAACCACTGGTGGGGATGTCAGCATAGTCTCATAGTATTCCCGGAGGTCGACTGTCAGCCCCCGATGTGATGCGGAAGCGAACGTGGGGCTCAGTTTGGTGAATGTGGGCAAGTACTGGTGAGCGGGTTAATTGTCTTGATCGGCGAGATTCCCAAATGGGAGAACTACGCTATGAGATGCGGAGGAACAGGTGCTGATGGACAGGGTAAAAATAGCAAAAGGACTAAATACTTGCATACAGCAGCTAAAAGAGCGGGGACGATAACGGAGCCAGAAGTACCACTTGTGATGTCTTGCAGACGGGATTGGGCCCAAAATTAGCCCATAAGTGCAATGAGGGAAAAATCCATCACACCTGGCTGTGGAACTGTTGGGGGCCTACGGCAGAGGATCCTGCTGGTGCTGCCAAGCAATAGGAGGATCAGCTTGTCCGAAAAGGGAAGCTGAGCGGCTAATTAGCCCACTTACTGTTCCCAACTTGTCTGATGGCCGCGAGCCACGCCATGTAGGTATGATGCCATCACCAGCCGTGGGAGAGCAGGGAGGCATTCCTGGAACTCGGGTCATATTGAAGGTGAATAGTAGCACGCGAAGGCCGGTATTCGGCTCGATACCCTAGTGCGCGGGCGCTATCGGCGTTGGGCACACTGCAATCAATAAGATAGGTAAGTAGGTAGGTAGGGTTGTCGTCCTCTGTCCTCATTGCTAGGTACGTGTCGAGTCGTTCGACAAGCAACGAAGCAAGGCTGCAGTGGTTCGAGAGTTGGAGGCCACAAGGTCATGCCACAGTTCAAGAAGCAAGGAGGTTTTCGACGCCAAGAAGAAGGAGCGGGCAAAAGTCGAGCAAATTCTTACCTACACTAGTGTAGTGTACATGTGTAGTTTTGAGGAGAGTCGAGTCGACGAACAAGGTCCAGGATGGAAGACACAAGGGTCCTGGTACGTACTTACTTCGGAAAACAGAGTGTACACAGTAGACCCCGCGACGGCAAGAGCGGTCCACTACCTCCACTACTCCACCACCCCTACCGACTCCATCGCCGCACCCCATCGAACCTGCCCTTGCACATTCCGGTTGTGATTGGAGGAAGCTTCGATCAATGCCTGCCGCACCCATGCTCAAGATCCCAGTCGATCTCGTTGAACGGGCCAATCTCAGCTGAATGCCGCCTCGCGGGCCGCAGCCATTCTGCACTACTGCATAGTACATCTGCGCCAGGGCTGTACTAGGCAAAAGTCGTCACACTGATGGTCGGATCATGGTCGTTATCGGCCCTCTTGAAAATCTCTTTTCTCTCTTCTGTCATTCAACAGACTCCTTTGACTGTCCACCACCACCGAGAGCACCCCGGTCTCTGACCGTCCATGTATTGCGGTCTCTGCCTCGGTACCCGTCTACTCGTCGCGACCGCACTTTAAAGCACAGCAGACAAGTGTCGCGCTAACACCCAACAGCGAGCAGGTACATTTGGGGTGCTCTTTCAAGGCGGTCAGTTCTCATGCTCTCCTTGGGTGGATGTTTGCCTTGCAGCGAGGTTCATCAAACTGGACGCCAGTTCTGGACTGGAGAGCTAGGCGGCCAATCCAAAGGCCGTCCCCCGACTGACCCTGATGATTTGCGGGCTCTTCAGATTTGACATCTCAACACCCGGGCAGACTCGCCAAAAATGCTCATCCGGAGGCTTCTCCTGAAATCCCGATCTCGCCCCTAAGCAGGGTGTATCCAAGTGATGTATCGGCAGGCCGCCGACGACGGCACGCAATAAGTGGACGATAGGTGGTGATATGGGCCTCACTATGCCCTAACACCAAGCAGTCCTAGCCCCAGAGATGGATCCGGGCTTCCAAGAGTCCAAGGCCCCAAAGCCCCAAGGCCCAAGGCCTCCCACAACCCGAAAGCCGACGCTCGTCCATCGAGGTTGCAAGGTTGAAAATCCAAGACGGAGAATTATTGCGATGCGATGGTTTTCGCTTTTCCTTCTTCTGGACCATGTCTCTCGCGCAGACATCATCATCACCGGGACCGCATCTCTGTATGTGATCCGGATACGGGCCAGCATGCAACCCGTCATCCCGGTAGTCCTAGCACTCGGGAACGGACGCGAAAAAGCCGTCTTCTGAGGAAGAGCTCCGGAGGCTCCTCTACACTAGACATGGCATGGATTTGGTGTCATGCTGGATTCATGCGCATGCAGCCATTCGACGTCCCCAGGGGAAAGGTTGGGTTGCAAAAAGTCAACAGCAACGATGGGTGGGTGTGTGGAGGAGGCTAGACACAATTGCGCATTGCGGGACAACCACTGCACTGTCCCGTCAGTCAGCCATAATACCACCTTGCCTCGACGAATTCTTGTGCTCGCTTTCTTGGTTGCGGGCATGTCATTCTTCGCTTCCAACTGTCCATCACATCTCTGATAACAAACCCTGTTGGTCTTGACGAGTTCATTCGTCTTTTTGTCCGTCAGTCTCTCAGCTGCCCCTATCCCCAGGCCAAGCGGCGAATCTGTTGGCTCTTCACAGAAAAGTCCGCTTACAACGGATACATGGCAAAACTCGTCGACATGACGGCCTTTGGCTCACAATTGAAAATCCCACCTCAAATCAAAGAAAAAGAAAAACAAAACAAAAAAGGGATTCAGAGTCACAGGTCTGGCGATCAGCGGACCCTTTGCTTTGCCTAGTTTAATATCAGACGGCGGGAGTTGCCAGAGTCAAGCATGTCTGTCTCAATGTTGGCTCCCCAGCATTTTGCCCGAATTTTATCCATGTATCTTGCTGGTACAGTGAGCTTCCTCCTTTCTGCACTCATTCTGATCCCCGTGCCAATGAGCTCCCGGCCAAGTCGTCCTCAAGCACGCATGAGCTGCCGTTTTGGTTGCTCAACAGCTTCTTTACTTTCCCCTGCAGCCATCTTTTTCCGTGAGGGCCTCGGTACCCTGGACGAGATACCTCGTCACTACCTCCCCATGCCCTGCCTCTAGTGTTAATGTTACCCTTGCACGCAGCTAGTTACACGACACTTGCTCTCATCCGTACCCCTTGCCCTTCCTCTCCCCCCCCCCTTGGCCTGAATACCATCAGCGGTGGGGTACTGTTGGGTCGTCCTGCTCCCCTCCCACATCCGAGTGAGACCTTCCGGGCGACCGCCATCACCAATGGGCGAGATTTTTTGGCCTCCCCTGTCCAAAGAGGAAAAGAAGAACCGAGACCTCGTGAGGACAGCAGCAGGCCAGCAGCAGCCCTGTGTGCCTGTGAGATTGTGTGCGTGAGCCTGTGTTGCCATGGACCAGCGTGCTTCCGTAGGTACCACCCATCCACCGTCAAATACCACCGCAGTACAGTAGGGCACCAACTAACGCAGCTAGGGGGTCAAATCGGGTAAAGCAGTTATTTAGCCCGCTTTTCAAAAATAGAACATGAGAGCAATCACGATCGCAGCATGGCTTTGCACCACACGCTGACCCATCGGCCGGCCTGATATAAGAATTTGCCCACTTCTCTCTCGACGTTCCGGTTTGGTCTTCTCATCTGCAGGCCAAGATTGAAGAGAAGGATAGTGAGATCCAGGTGTCGTCCAGTCCAGTCCAGTCAACAAATCTTTTCCCTCTCTCCTTTAATTACACTCAACCTCACGCTACCCAGTCTTACGTCTCTCGAAGTTCACCATCGAACCAACTTCCGACCCCAGTTCACACGCAAGCCGGCCTTGCTCACGATCCAGTCTTTCATTCGACGATACAAGTAATTTAATAATCTGATACAAGAGAGAGTTTTTGGGTATAAGCCCCCTAGCGATTTGCCCCTGGGACCTTCTGGACCGACGAGAGGATAGAGAGGCCCTGGCCATTTCTGCCCATTTTCCTCGGCCTAGCTGAAGTTCACCACCCCTGCTCCCGACCACCCCCTCTCCGCTAGCACCCCCCACCATCCACCCCCCTGGGTCCCGGTGCTGTGCTCCATAACTCCTCCCCAAAGAGGTACTTCCCATACAAGAAGGGTACAAATGTCGACACAGTCCCCCAACCACCACGAAGACATCACGAAGACATCCTCAGTCAACATGACGACCACAACAACAACAACAACCAAGACCAAGGCGGCCGCAAAGGCAGGCACCAATGCCGCGCCCAAGCAAAAGACACAGATGCATCGCCGCTCAAGGACAGGTTTGTTTCCCTTTTTTTTCTTTTCTTCCCCATCACCGTTATCGCATCACTTACACACGTCTTCGACTTCGCTGGGCCGGGAAGCTGACTTGACGATGTTAAGGATGTTACACATGCAGGTTGAGGAGGAAAAAGTGCGATGAGGGTTCTCCCATGTGCACAGCTTGCAAGCATCTTGGGCTATGCTGCGAATACAAGAGGCCAATGTGGTGGAGCAACAATGATGCGCGGAGGAAGCAGAAGGACGAAATCAAGATGATCATCAAGAGGAAGAAGCTTTCGGAGAAGTCGTCGCACACCATCCAGACTTCAATCAACACTCCACCTGGACTCTCGCACTCGCTCCCGACGTCAGCGACCTTTTCAGACCCGCTTGATCGCAACAGGTCTGCTTCCATCGACTCGCATTTTGGCTTCAACTTCAATAGCCCCCAGCACGGCCAGGATTTCGCGGCATTTGCGACACCACAAATACACGTCAATGGCGAGTACATGTTCCCACCCTTCTCTCCCTATGAGATCGATATGAAAACAGAGCGGCAAATCTTCATCAACGATATCCCAACCCTTCGCGAATCGACAGTATCAACCTTTAGCACATATCAGACTCCGCCGCCTCCGGGCACAATTCTCCCGTCATTCCCTCTGGAAGGTGAATGGACCGAGCAGGTGTTCTCGGAGCGGAGGGAGTCGTTGACGGAGGAGACTTTTAATGCGAACTTCTTTGACTTTGCCTGCGATCCGGCCATGGCTTCTTCACAAGTGGCAATTGAGCTGGATGACGGCGATCAGAAGCTCCTCGATCACTTTGTTCAACACGTTCTCCCAACCATTTTCCCAATTCTGGAATCAAACCAGCATGGCTCAATCAGTTCCGAGCTTGTTCTCCCATCACTGGCCAACAACAAGGGTTACCTGCACTGCTGCTTGAGCATTGCGGCGCAACACTTCAAGTCTACGATGGGTATTCAGAACGAGGAGATTGACAATGACATCATGCGTCACCGCTATGCCACCATCACCTGGCTCTGCGAGGCGCTCAATCGCGATGAGAACCACCAGCCAATTCTCGATGCGACCCTTGGCTTGATTTTCTTCCAGTGCATAGTTGGCCGTCCTGAGGACACTCTTCCCGATATCCCCTGGCACCAGCATTTCCAAGCCGTAGTATCGCTCGTGCAAAAGCTGGATCTTGCCGGACTTGTTTCGGATATCACCAAGCCACTGGCACATACACCATTCAATATGACGCTTACGTCTTGGATTGACATTTTGGGCGCCACGATGCTAGGCAGCTCCCCCTTGTTCGCGCACACCTACCGTAACAAACATCTTTCGATCAACAACCACTCGCTCGGCTTGCGCGAACTGATGGGCTGCGAGGATCGCGTCATGTACCTCATTTCGGAGATTGCTTGCCTCGAGTCGCTGAAGAATCAAGGCATGGACGACATTACACTTTGCCAGCACGTCCGTGGCCTTGGCGACGAAATCAGCAACACCGAGGTCAACGAGGGTACGCTCGTCGAGCCTTACAACGCCAACGGGACTCTGAGCCCCAAGCAACTGAGCAAGAACATCACGGCCGCCTTCCGTCTTGCTGCTCGCATCTACCTCTGCAGCCTCGTCCCGGGCTTTTACCCTGCTCAGCCCAGCTGCATGGGTCTCGTCGAGAAGCTCACCGCGGTTCTCCAGCTGATCCCCTCGGGTGTCAACGGGTACGACCGCTCACTCACCTGGGTCTACTTGATCGGTGGATCCGTCAGCGTGCCCGGCTCATCTTTCCGCGACTTTTTCGAGACCCGCGTCGCCCAGCTCGGCGACGTGGCCAACTCGGGCAGCTTCGGCCGCATGACCGTCCTCCTTCGCGAGGTCTGGCTTCAGTATGAGGCGATCCTCGCGGCGGCGGAGGCGGCCGCGGGCACTTCTTCTTTATCTTCTGAGACCCCACAACAACAGCAGCAAGTCAACGCACATTACGTCCGCTGGCGGGAGGTTATGCAGATCAAGGGATGGGATTACTTGCTTATCTAAATGAGAGAAAAAAAGGGAAAAAAAAAAAAACAAAGTCTATTCACTTTCTTCCCCAGGCTGGTTGACTGGCGGGAAGTGAAACCCAACCGATCTGCATGCAATACTTGAAGCTGTTTAGGTGGCTGGAATCGGCCTCCTTTTCAATTCTGTTTTGCATTTTTTTTTTCTTTTGCTTCTACCAATTTTTATACAACCAGAACTCCGAGAGTTCTTTTTAGACGTTGCCGCGAGGCAATTGAGACCCGGGGAGAGGAAAATCGACTTCTACTAAAATGACGACGACACACTACTGGTTAACATCAATGGATGGAGGGAAACGTGAGGAGGCACGGGTTCGTAAAGGGCAATGATTCATTTTCGCTCTCTTGCAATCCTTCTGGACTGGGGTTGCAATTGAGTAGTGAGTGGCATTACGTGGCCTTCCACCCATTTTGGACTGCATTTTCTTCTTTCGTTCCACTCTTAGGAGGGACATATTTTAGGGCGGCATTTGGATTTGCATATCACATGGAGTTTTAAGGGCGGTAGCATACCCATGGCTGACCGGAAAGGGTACCACGGATTTGTGGGCGGGAGGGGGGAAAAACGCATGTAACTGAACTATGAGCCGGGTTTGTCATGGCTGGAAAGGAAGGATTATACCCTGTGAAGGAGGAAAGATGGAAAGAATTTTAACAAATCAATGAATGAAGTTCAAGAGCGACGCTCACTGTTCATCACTCGATGTTTTCCTCGCTTGTGACTTGCTTGTTTACTGCTGCAAAGAAAGAAGAAAAAAAAAAAAAAAAAAGAAGGGAAGATATCGAAGTCGACTGCACATCACCACATGCAAGACAACACAAACAATGCATTGGACACAATGTTTTTGTTCTTGCTCGGATGAGACCTTCTGCTTTTGTTTATCTCGCCCGTGTCCTTCTAAATGCCTTTGTCATTGCGTCCTGCCTGCTGTGCTTTGTTCGCATTTTTTTTTCTCGGTTTGCACAAGAGAGAAGAGAAGCGCGCAAAGAATGCAACATGGTGCTTACATGGATGGTGGTGTCGTTGTTACAAATGACTGATGGTGTGTACCTTGATGGCAGGATGTGTTGCGTTGCGTTTCCTTAGGTGGGGGTAAGTTATTTCTTTCGTCGTAGCCCGAGAACGGTGGGAAGGATTGGATGAAGACCAAGACGGATAGAACTTCCATCGATGAGATAAATGTTCCCAGGCGTAATTTAACAGTTCCCATATCATTCCATCCGGTGAGGGACCTTGCGTGGTTCGTAAGGTTTCAGCCTATATCCAATCCCCAATCCCGACCGACCATTGCCATTTCGAAAATGACAAGTCCAGACGAATGACCACCCATCCCGCCTCAGCCATAAACCACTCACTATCTACCTAGCCATCCAATCACCCCGCCTACCACCTACCTATCCTCACCGGTCAACGCCAATGAGTAAATAAGAACCAAAAGAGAGAGAGGAGGAGAAGGAAAGAAGGAACGAAGCATAGGATCATCTGAGCGCACAGTATCTCTCTACCTTGTGTAGGTACTAACACCAAGGGTTAGGTGGGGTACTTTGGCGTACACCTTCCTACTTGTATCTACTAGACACCGTATACTGCACGCACCCGCATCCCAAACATTCGTGGGGTAAGAAGCACTTCACAAGGAACAAGCTGAGCCCGTGGATGGCATCTCCCACTTTCCTTCCAAACAGCTGTTTCGTTGCAACTTCCTTGTCAGTCTTGGCTGTGCCGTTGAGGTGCAGTCTTCGCATGCTGTAATGCGAAGATTGGAAGGAACGAAGCTCCTAGTTGTCACTTCTTGAGTGTTATTTCGTCTTTGTGCTCTGCTAAAGTGTCGATTTGCCCGAGGTTCTGATTTCAGCGGTGATAATTTGGCTTGGTTTAGGTTGTGATGGCTTCAAGCAATATCTACCAGCAATATTATCACCATGAACAACCTGGATCACAGGTGACACCTGCAGCGAAAACCGGATTGAAGACTACCTCTACATGCCAAAACCGCTCAATATGAAAATCATGAGGGCTGGCAGCATAACAAGCAACATGCATCCTCGTCCGTGTGGACAACAATCACTACCAACCTTTCCAGTCATTACCTCTTATGTTCTTGGACAATCAAGTCAAAAGACCAAGACCCCTGGATTTGCGCCTCCCGCTTTGCCCTCCCGTCAACACGGCACGGCACCACACAGCTAAAGTCTAGTGTACTGCGGTTGCGAGCCAAAGTTTTACCTCCCTGTCAGGTATCTCACACAGACCACCAAAGCCAGAGCTTCGTGGGCACTGTGTGTCCAACGACCTGATCCACGGGTTTAACTTACCCATCTCGCCATAGTAGAGCAGTCAATCCTCACCCCGCTTTTACCCTTCAAGCGAAACGTTCACCAGTCAGCTAAATAACTGACGACCATTCACTGAGCCAGGAAGCACAGGAGCTGGACGGCTGAGCATCTCGCTACCGGATTCTATATGGTATGGTCGATCCCAGCCGCATCCTATACTAGTTCTGCAGATGATGTCTACTTCCAACCGCTTGAGAAGTGACACTTCACAGCCTCAAGGTCACAGACTCGAAGCGGCGAGACAAGGCCGGTGAGGTTCTCAACTGGATTAATAAGAGGTTGCACGCACGGTAGGAGAAGCATGGTGGCGGTCTAATTCGCCCGGCAATCGCCCTACTAGTGGTACGGTTCCCGACTCCCGTTCAGTATCCGCGCCTCACTCTGCCGCTAATAGCTTCGCCGTTGACTGCAAGCCAGAGATTGGTTAAGCTGGTCGATCCCAGCTTGGTTGGATATAGAGGCGCAGCAGCAGCAGCAGCAGCAGCAGCAGTCGTCTATTCGGGTCAACAAGAGAGTTGACAATGTCTAATAGCATGAACGTGAGGCTGGAACGACATGTCATTAACTGTTCAGCTCAACAGGTCGCAGAAGGCATAATCTCCACCTATTTCTGTTCATCTACCTCATTGTGGAAAAATATCGTCGAGTTTTTTTTTTTTTTTCTTTTTTTCTTTTGTTTCTGGCTCAGCCTTGACCACTCGTCGTTTTCGGATCGTGAATGGCTTCCGACTCGTTAGGATCTCATGGCCGCATTGTCTTTGGTCACTCCCGTTTCCATTCAGTCCCCTCCTCCTTTGCCCATCTCGGTCAATGTTGTGGGGGCGATTTTGGTTGATACGCGGAAATGGGCACGTTTAGTATGTTTCGAAACCCACTAGTACACTCACTACGTCAAAACAACACACACAGCCTCAATTTTCCACAGCCCGGCGACCCGCTTTTGAGACCTATTCCCTCGGAAAAGGGAGCCGAGAAGTGAACTCTTCTGGGATTTCTAGAAAAGAATAAATCGTTTTAACAAAGTATCATGTGAGTGACTGCCGAGGAAGAGCCTCAAGAGGAGGCCTCTTTGGTGATCATATCCGCATGCGCCTCTAAGCGCGCGCTTGAAGAGGCTGTGTATGAGAATACGGTTGGACTGTACCAGACATACCTGTCTTCTTGGGGGCCGTATCTGTGAGGGCGCTTAGGCTGGAACGGAGTCGAACTGGCTTTTTTTTTTTTAAAAAAAAAAAATGTGTTATGGGAGTTTTTTTACTCTTTGCGGTTGCTTGTTCTTCATAGAGACTATAAATAGTCTACTATAAACTATATTAAGGAGGGATAATTCATTTCTTTTCGTTACTTCACCTTTTTATTCGAGCTTTGACACATGATCGATGTGAAAGTTAGAGGCAACCAACTGAAACAGCAAGCCGAAATCGTCGGTTCCAAACAGCGGGAACACCGATAGCAATCCATGGCTTCAGAGATGCGATCGATGTCAAGATCGGGATGACACACGTCGCCTTGGCATCTATTTTCCCCGTCTTCGATTAACTGAGAGGTGCGTGTGAGGCTCTTTTGCGGCCGCCGGAAACCTGGAACTGGGGGGACACGGGGACCCTCATAGACAGGACGGGAATCTTGATCTTACTCGGAACCAACCAATGTCCCAGCCACCAACTGGCGCGGAATCTCTTCAGCTTATGATTTTCTTTGCTCTCCCCTCCAGAAGAAAAGGCGCGTGCTAGTGAAAGTGTAGCAAAGGAAAGAGAGAAGAATGAAAGAGTCGTAAAGTGCCCGACTTTCCCGATGAACACAACACCATCGTCTACGGCGCCTACAGTGTCTAGAAACCACAACAAAGAGATGCGAATTGTCTTTGAAAGTCTAGAAAGTTCAGACTGGGCAAAATACATACTGGTCAAGCATCCACCCGGGACCTGAGTACCTTGGAAATACTTTCTCGCCGATTTCACTGGTTCAGGGTTTTCGGGGTCCAGTGATATTGTTAAACGATAACGTGCGGCGGTTGTTAGTTGTTTAGGTCGCTTATTGTTCGTAAGTCGTAACTAACTATGTAGTTAGTCGTTGGGCCAGCGCTGGAGGTACAGTATGGGTGGCACGAGGGGGGGGAAGTGATTGAAGAATGGCTTTGTTTGAATTATAGCCGCAGGACGGACACGCCGACCGAAGGGCAACTCCATTCTGCTCGATTTTCTTGTCTTGCTTCAGTTATTTTTCTTTTTTATATTTTTTTTTATTGATATTTTTCGATTCTTTTCTTCAGATGAGGCTCCGCCGTCAATAGCGATAACCGGAATTTTATGGTTTCGTTGAAGTGCTGAAAGTCCCAGGTAGGGATGCGTGCCATGTTGAAATGGTTGGGTTGGGTAAACATCAAATGTCAACAACATCAGGAGTAGATGATGTACGTACTGAGGGTCGCCAAATAATGAAATGATCTTGAAACTCCTACTACTAGATGATATAATAGGCATGGTATCTCTAACCCATGATCCAAATATTGCACTTGCACTAAACGCTGAGAATGTGTACATGACAGCAACAGCAACGGCACTAACAACGATGCGGCCGACCACAAACCTACTCCGACTGCTACCCCCGAACCTTCTAAGAAGTAACCATTTACCTCTTGTTCTTCTTGAGCCTCGCCGCCTTCTCCCTCGCGTACTCGTTCGCCGCCTGGCCTTCCGATCCCTGAATCTCTGCCACCAAGCGCTTGTACTTCTTCTCGTACGCCTCGTCCTTGGCCTTCTTGACCTTGAGGTTCTCGCGCTGCATGAAGGCCGCGTCCTTGCGGAGCTCCCTGAGCGCGCCCTTGCGCTCCTTCTTGTGTTCGGCCCGCAGCTTGGCCAGCTCGGCGCGCTCGCGGTCTGGGTCGTAGTGCTTGTTGGGGTCGAACGAGTCCTCAAACTTGGGCACGTACGTCTTAATGGCGAGCGGCTTGTGGTGGTGCAGCTCGAGTGGCCTGCGCGAAACCTGGGCGAGCTGGAGGAGGCGGAAGATGCTTGTCGTTGTGTCCTTAAGCTGCTTGACGAGGGCCGCAGGGAGCTGGGCGGCGTTGGACTTGGTTGTCAGGTGTTGGAGCACGCGCTGGGCGGGCTGGAAGGTCTCGTAGAATGCGGGGAGTTTGCACCACGTCTCGGAAGCAGTCCTGAGAACGGAGGTGATGGTGCTGATAATGGCAACCTTCAGAGCGGAGTCGTCGCTGGCGGAGCGAGCGCTCTTGGGCTGCTGGCAGTCACCGCAGTTGAGCTTCCTGACGGTCACCTTGCTGGCACCCTTGACACGGATGCCAGCAGCGGGCTCGTGGACGGGGAACAGACCCAGCTTCTCCTTGGGCTTCTCAGCAGCGAGCGAGCAGAGAGTGTTGAGGCAGAAGTTGACAAATTCTGGTACGTAACGCTTGGAGAAGGATTGGTACTGAAGGGCGAGGATCGAAAGGTAAGCACCAATTGAGTAGTCGGCCAGTGTCTGGGGAATTTTCTGTCCCAAATAACGGGTAATGGAAAGCATCGCAGGGGTAACCACCTGATGGAAGTGATCAGAAGTAGGGTAGGTTGTGCCAATAGCTGTCAAAAGCATAAGGTCACCAACATTCAGGGCTAGGGGCCGATCCTCCTTGATCTCCTCAAGCCGTGACCTGTAAGCCTTGGATATCTCGATCGGGAAGGTCTTTGCGAGTGAGTGGACATGGCGGATCAAGTTCTCAATGGTGGGGAACCAGGTGGGCTCGAAGTTGTCGCCAAGGTAAGCGATATGCTCGATGAGAGCTTGGGCGAAGTTTCCAAGGCGCTCCTTGTTCTTTGCGTCCAGCTTGGGGTGGTAAAGAGCTCTGATCCTCTGGACGGCCACTGGAAGTTTGGTCACGGGAAGGCTGCCCAAGATCTCCAGTAGCTGCTCGTGACTCTCGGGACATGTAAAGGTATAAGGTATGCCGTCCTCGTCGCCGCCTTTTGACTGAGCTTGAAGTTTTGTGGCCACCTCCTTCGACTCGCCGTCCTCACCACCATTAACAAGCTCGTCCTCATCAGGATCATAGGCATCCTCGTCGTCGCTCCCATCCATGTCCGACATGTCGTCCTCGTCCATATCCAACTCGGAGCCGCTTGCGATAAGGTCGTCTTCGAGCAAGAAATCGTCTTCGTCGTCCAGACCCATCTCGGTGGCGGTCATTCGTAGCTTGATACCCTTGCCGAGGCCGAATTCGTCCTCGTCGGCCTCGTCTTGTACCTCTTGGTCGTCTCCCTTCTTCCTGCCCTTCTTCTGCTCCTCCTCCTCCTCCTCGTCATCCGAGACGATCTCGCCCCGCATGCGCCTGAGTCGCTTTTCCTCCATCTCCTTGAGACGCTTAACTCCTTCCTCCGCCCTCTCCTCGTCGGTCTTTGTCCTGTCGGTAACCTCGGCCCTGGCTTCACGCGCTGCCTGCTTGAGACGCATGTTGTATTCCTTCTCAAGTTGGTCCATGTCGATTCCTGCCATGATGGCGGGGCCCTTGGGGTCCTTCGTTTCCTTCGGTCTCATCTGGAAGAGTAGGGACTGCAATTCTGGGAGTTCCTTGTCAAGTTCCACTCTTAGATCGTCGTCCTCCTCCTTGGCTGCTTGTCGTTCCTGTAGCAATTGTTATTAGCGGATGAGTGGAAGTAGCCGGCTTAGCGGTGTGTCCCTTACGTATTTGAAGGCCTTTGACTTGGCGATAACCTCCTCCATAACTTCCTTCTTTGTCTTCTTCCTCTCCGGTTGTCCATCCTCTCCTTCACCTCCCGCGGCCTCTTCCTCAGCGCGCAGGCGCTTGAGGAACTTCTTTCTGGCTGAACGTTCATCGTCGGATTCCATATCGGAAACGTCCTCGTCAAAATCATCACGACCCGCCTCAATGTCGGCGTCGTCGTCAAAGAGAGTCTTGCCGGCGTGTGTAAGGGTAACCTGTTCTTGCTCGTCGTCGGAACCCTCCAAATCGAAGACGGTGTTCTTCTTGTGGCTCTTCATCTGCTCGCGCGCGAAACGTTCCATCATCTTGTCCTCCAGGGTCATGTTGGGATCGTCCTCGCCGAAACGCCTATCGACAATGCCGCCGACCTTGTTGCGCCGTTGCATCTCGACCAGAAGAGTTTCCCGTCGCTGTTTTTGGCACAGTTAGCATCAAATCCAGTAGGTCGATCGGTGTGGGATCGACAAACTCTCTGCTCAGCGGTGGCCTTCGCAAGGCCGGGGCGGCCCTGAATGCCCTTGGCGAGTTTATCATTTTGGGGCTTGTTGGTGGTGACCTCGAACTTGGGTCCTCTGGCGTTGGTCTTGAACTGGAAGGGGTTAAACTGCTCTCTGATGCTGGCAAGAGCTTCGTGGCGCTGGAGTCGCTTGTCGGTGGAAGCCTTCGCGTCCTGGGCGTTTTGGCGCTTTTGCTTCTTGGATCTCTGGGGACCGATGATGCCTTGGTCCTTGAGGGAGGCCTTCAGCCTCTTGAGCTGAGACCCGGCCATGTTTGTTGAGATGTCTCTACTGTCCACTTGACAGGGGAGTATTCAGAAAGAAAGAGGGAGGGAGGGCGTCGCGAAGTGGGTTCGATCGCGAGACCAGCAATCAATAGGTTTGTCTTTGGCGGTTGGTTCCATCTCAGAAATTTTGGTGATGAAGGGTGCTTATCTTATCGTCATGCTCCACCTAGAATTCTTGGCAGTTACCTACCTACATGTAGTAATGTCCACAGGGGCAGCAGAAGCATCCTGGCCTGCCCGTGCTGCACTGTAGCTGCTAAAAGACGAAGCTCTACAGCGCGTGTCACTCCACTGACCAGAAGTGAAGCTCTCCATCGTCATCCTCGGGCTGCTCATGGCTTTTTCAATTTCTTGATTTTTTCAGTGTTCCGTCTCAACCTCAAAGTCGCGATGTGATGAAAGGAAAAAGAGAACAACACATAAAAGTCAAACTTACCTATGCAGAAGCATCATCTTTCATCACCACACCGTTATTATGGGCTGGCAATCATCGGTTCTCCGAGATGAGAGGGTCGTCTTCACCGGCATTGGCTTCGTCACGACGAGCTTGATCATCTTCGCCATGAATACTTGGCTAACAAGATGGCGAGACGAGACCATTGTCACCCCCAATCCGCCAAAGACGCAGTACATCACGCAGCAGACCGAGGACTCGCTCGAACTCAAGACGCTGGACACCTTGTTGGGCCACTACAACTACGCCATCAAGGAGACCGCTGCCAAGATAATCTGTGATAGGGCTGCAAATGACCCCGGCCTCTTGGAGACGTTGCTCTGGGGCATCACCCGTCCAGGTTATGACGAGCGTGTCAAGAACTTGAGGGCTCTGGCTGTCATCTGTGTCCCTCGTGAGTATCCCAACACTGCTTGAAAGTTACCGGTTCACTAACACGGCTTCAAGGAGTTCTCCCTATGCTTCACACTTGGAAAGCATACTCCGCCATAGTCCGCTGCCTCGAGCTCTCCCTCGACCCGGAGCAGGAGGTTCTCGAGAATGATGGATGGGACGATTACCCATTGAGGGATATCACCGAGAAAATGTGCTTCATCTTTCTTGAGCAGCTGGTTGATCATTACGGGCCAGAGATGCTGATCCGCTCCAAGTTCGTTGAGCGTTGGCTATCCAGGCAAAACTGGGGCAGGACTGAGGAAGACAGACAGCGCAATTTCCACAACTATATGCTGTACAGGGACAACAAGATGAAGAGGCTTGCGGATGCGGTGCGCAAAACTGGATCGGGAAGGTCGGTGCTGGTCAGATGTGGTCTCATGTCCCAAGAGGGGGCTGACGACTTCGCGGCTGAGCAGGCCGATAACCTGAATCTCATGGACACAAGCGGCGAGCGCTATAACCTCCTGCTCTCTATTAACATGGGTAGGACCCCGCGGGCGCAGGAGACGAGCGCCGAGGAGCAGCGGATTAGACATCGGAATCGCGAGGCTATTGTGGTGAACGATGGGACTAGGCCGATTGGAAGGGACGATATTATTCACCGGGACACGGAATGGCGGGTTTTGGGAGAGCCTGGTCAGTCTTAGAGGAGCGGCTCAGTAACGACTACAGGAATTGTTACCATCGCGTTGTGTTTTTCCTGTGTTGGGAATACGGGGACGCATAAGGAAGATCAAAATGAGAGCAAGAAAGCTCGAGTATTGATTTAGTAGCAGTTGTATCAATCATGCAGAATGACCTTCGATTTGGCGGATATGAAGGTGTGCGTTTGCGCTCTAACAAAATAAATAATAAACGGTTAGATGCATCGTTGGGTTCAATCGCTAACGATTCGCGAGCAACTCCACCAAATTCCCTAACAAGAAAGGAACGATACGTCAAGACAACAAACCACTGCAATATGCTCACATAAATTTTGCGAATCAATTGAACCAAACCGCAACCTCAACTGTGGGCTTTGCGCCTTTCTCAACGATCACACGTCTAGCATAATACACCACCACCCGCCGAACGACGCACAGAGTCAGTGTAACTGAACAACGGCGCGGCCTTCTGTCATTTCCACAGTCCCTTCTCCCGGCCCCGCTCGTGTCCGGATTTCATGAACCTCACCACTCTCTCCATCCACACACTCACCAGCATGGCTCCCTCACAGACAATCGACATCCCCTCCTTCGCCTCCACCCAACTCACCCTCCTCTCCTCCGAGCTCGCCGCCGAAATCGCTGAGACCTCCGAGCTCATCGGGCTGCACACGCCCACCGCCCTGCAGCGCGCCGGCCTGGCCCTGACCAACCTAGTCGTCAATGCCCAGCGGACCGGCTATGGCGGAAAGACCGTGTTGGAACTCGGGCCCGATTCTGCTACTGTTACTACCACTTCTTCTTCTTCATCGTCAGGCCAGAAGGGTGGGGGCTATGATGGACCGGAATTACCAGAACATGGAATTCGGACGGGCGATATCGTGTTAGTGTCTGAGCAGCCGGCTGGGAGCGCAAAGAAGCGAGAGGTCAGGGAATTGGAGAAGAAGGGCGCGAAGGGGGTGGTGACGAGGGTGGGCAGGGGTGTGGTGGGTGTGGCGCTGGATGAGGATAAGGGGGAGGAGAATGTAGTTGGGACGGGGGGTTTGGGGGGCAGTGGGAGGGTTTGGATGGTTAAGTTGGCAGATGATGTTACTTATAGGAGGTGAGCTTTCGATGATTTCATGCGAGAGTGAGAGTTGGGGAGAGGAGGTCGATTAGGGTTGGTGGATGATGAGAGGAAAGCCGAAAAGGGAACATAGGCTGGGGGAACAGGAACTTAGTGGTGATTTACAGTCAAACCTCAGCTAACACGGTGATTGCAGGATGAACGGAACCATGGAGAAGCTTCAGAAGATGAGCGAGTCGGAACACTCCAAGTTCATCCGAGTCCTCTTCGGACAGTCATCACCCTCACCTGTCCCGGCGGATCTAACTAATGACCCAGAGGTCGGCAACATTGAGTGGGTTGATCCTACATTGAACGACTCACAAAAGGATGCTATTAGGTTTGCACTAGCATCGAGGGAGATAGCTCTCATCCATGGTCCTCCCGGGGTATGTGTATACGTTCCCTCCCCGCAATCAGTTGCTTATATGTCTAACTCACCATTACAGACTGGCAAAACACACACTCTAATCGAATTAATCCTCCAACTCCTCCGCCGAGACCTCCGTATCCTCGTCTGCGGTCCCTCCAACATCTCCGTCGACAACATCGTCGAGCGACTCTCGCCACACAAACTGCCCATCCTCCGCCTCGGCCATCCAGCCCGCCTTCTCCCCTCCGTCCTCTCGCACTCGCTCGACATTCTCACCACGACCTCGGACGCCGGTGCCATCGTCAAAGACGTGCGCGCCGAGATGGACGCCAAGCAGGCCTCGATTCGCAAGACGCGCAATGGTCGCGAGCGCCGGGCCATCTACGCAGAGCTGAAGGAGCTGCGCAAGGAGTACCGTGAGCGGGAACGGCGATGCGTGAGCGACCTGGTAAGCAGGAGTAAAGTCGTGCTGGCGACACTGCATGGCGCGGGGGGATACCAGCTCAAGAACGAGGAGTTTGACGTGGTGATCATCGACGAGGCAAGCCAAGCACTGGAGGCGCAGTGTTGGGTGCCCCTGCTGTGGGCGAAGAAGGCGGTGTTGGCTGGTGATCACTTGCAGCTGCCGCCGACAATCAAATCGTTGAACTCGAAGGCTGCCACTACAAAGGAGAAGAAGGAGGGCCAGACGCTGGAGACTACACTGTTTGACAGACTACTGGCCCTGCATGGCCCCTCAATCAAGAGGATGCTTACCACGCAGTACCGTATGCACGAGAAGATCATGCGGTTCCCGTCGGACGAGCTTTACGAGTCTAAGCTGGTGGCGGCCGAGCATGTCAGGGAGCGCTTGCTCAAGGGCTTGCCGTACGAGGGGGTGGAGGCTGATGACGACACCACCGAGCCACTGATTTTTATTGATACACAGGGCGGCGACTTCCCGGAGAAGAACGAGGAGGAGCTGGACGGTAACGGATCAACAGACAAAAAGAAGGTCATTAGAAGTCTTCACGGCGAGAGTAAGAGCAATGAGATGGAGGCGGCGCTGGTGAGACAGCATGTGCGTGGCCTGGTCGAGGCGGGAGTTAGACCAGATGACATTGCGGTTGTGACGCCGTATAATGCTCAGGTATGTTTTTTCCCCCCCTCTTCGATCGTATTCATTCTTGGTGCTCCTGCTGGTTCCCTTTCCCTACTTGGTTCCTTATTCTTTGAGGAAGAGAAGAAATGCCTACCCCGGCAGCCCGTATGCTTTGCATGAAACAACGTGTTGTGTGCGCCCAGGCCACGACATGAAAAAAAAAACACATTACACGGCATGGACGACTGACCAACTCTTCTTTTGTGCTTGTGTGATCACAGCTCTCCATCCTGGCACCCCTAAAGGACGAGTTTCCCGGTATCGAGCTCGGCAGTGTGGACGGATTCCAAGGAAGAGAGAAGGAGGCAATTATCGTTAGCCTTGTCCGCAGCAACGACGAAGGCGAAGTCGGTTTCTTGGGCGAGAAACGACGGCTGAATGTTGCCATGACGCGGCCGAAGCGGTCGTTGACAATCATTGGAGACTCGGAGACAGTCAAGAAGTAAGTGGAAATGACAAGACATGAAGGACTTGTACAACATACATGATTCTCTACCTAGGCTTGATGACTGACTCGACCTTCCGCTACGATAGGGGTAGCACATTTCTGAAGAGATGGATGGAGTTTTTGGAGGAGAACGCCGACTTGAGGTATCCCGACGTTTCGAGCTTGGCATTGGATTCATGACAATGACACAACGTGTATAAGCAAGGGACGCAGCCCCGGGTGAAAGAGCTCAGGTCAGGCACCAGGTACGAAATCCACGGACATGGAAAGGGGACGAGTAAGAATGCTCCCTAGGGGAACGGCCCGAAAAACGCTTCGACGGAAACAGCATGTTTGCCGCACCTGAATGGACTTTTGGCATTAGTTTTTCAGGACAGGCACCTGTACCTGGGCAGTGTAATATCATGATGCTACACGCGACATAAGCAAAAAGAGTCATGGAATCTAGGCAGACGAAGCGAGTTAGCGAGATGCGCTCACGGCCTGCCACGTATTGGAAGCCGAAACGGGCAAAGGCAGGAGGCTCTTTTTGGACACCTCAGCTTGAATTTGCACACTTTGTCGACTCGGGGATATTCCCCTGCTTATTCCGCCTCATACTGTACTCCATTTTCTGTGTTGGGCGACATGGTACTACTATTCGTTCTTTAGAGTATATGTTGTGCTTTGTGCAGATTCACAAGTGAGGATGTGATGTTGAGGTTACTCGGTTGAGGTATGTGGATCTGCACGCGGGGAACGGGGGCCTCACTCCGAAAGCAAGGAGGATGGTGGAATCTCAGTGGCTTTCTTGCGGTGTCTCTGATGAATCGTTTTCTGTCAATCGAATGCGAGTTGTGCACTCCCAGCTTCCATGTTGTGCAAGGTGAGTATGTAGGAGAAGCATGAGAAAGGACGAAGTGAGAAGTCCTCAGATGTTAGAAGTGTACTTGGGGGGTTCTGGGCGCCAAGGCTTTCTTTCCCCCCTACAAATCGACTTTGTAGGGGGCGGCAAAAAATTGGGACAGTATTTTAATATGGGACACCCCACATAGAAATTTACTAGCAAAGTGACCCATCCACATATTTAACACCCTATTTGCATATGGGGATTTATCAACACAACGTTATTAGGAAGCCCAATAGACTACCCAAATAGGAAGGGTATACATGTAATAATAGATCTAATAATTTATTTTACTTATTTAAATATATTATAGTATTATACTAACTAATTAAAATCCCCCCTTACTTATATATACCTCAGACTATCTCCTCCTACCTTAACGAAGCTTACCCCGGCCGTTACCCACTTAAATACCTCATTCTAAATCGGACTATACCTTCGATTAATAGCTTTATTATACTTCCCTATATAGTATCTTCGAATCTACATTCTCGTAAAAGGAGGGGAATTATAAGGGTAATTACTAAAGAGGGACCACCAAATCTAGGCAATAAGGTTATATTAATAGTAGGGGGCATATACTATTCAAACTTCTTTTTAGGAATTAATATAATTAGAGGTTTAATTAACTAACCGATTAGCTTAGTCCTCTTCTTACTAAATAAAAGCTCCCTACTTTCCTCATCCCTATTATTATTATCCTCCTCCTCTTCCTCCTCCTCGTTATTAACTTTCTCGCCTATTACCATAGCAATATCATCCTCATAAAAATCCTTAACGAAAATCTTATCTATCTTATCCTCTAATTATACTTATACACAAGGATCTCTAACGATTTAAGAAAAGGTTTCTAACTAGGCGGCTAACTAGCAATTAATAATAATTTTAATATCCTTATTATTAGAAATAACTAATAGAGGGTACTCTATATAATATTAGACTTATTAATAAACCAGCGGCTTACCCTCTTTATCCACTTAATAAGGGGGATTCTCCTCTATATTAAATATATTATTATTATAAATTAGAATATACTCCTACTAATAATCCTTCTTATATTTTTTAAACTAAGTACTCTATATAACCTTAATTAACTTCCCCCCTTCTTTATTATCTCTCTATTACTCTTTAAACTACTTTTATATAACATTATTAATTCTTTTTATAACTCGCTCTTACCGCTTTATCTTATTTTATATTTTTTATTAAACTTTTTCAATTACTATAGTACTAAGTTAGTCTTTTAAAAAAGATAGAAATAATCTACCGGTAGGGATTTTATATACTCTCCTCCTTATACAATAATCGAAATTAACCTCCCTCTCGCAATTATACTAGTTTTTTTCTTAAATTTTATTATAATTAAATATAATTTTCTTTATAATTTAGAACATATAAGGGTAATTAATACAAATAGGAAAGCTAAACGTATCAGAATAATAATTAGTAATACAGTCAATAACCTTAATAACCTTCTTAAACCGATCCTTATACAGCATTATATTAAAATAAGTAGGGTTAAATTTAAAAGAACGCTACTTAACTTTAATCTATAATAATACCCTCTATCTATTAATTAGCTAAAATCTAATATCTTTAAATCCATCTATAATATTATAAATTATAAAACTATTAGTAATAATATTATTAAACTCACAAATAAAAGTTATATAATTAAAATTATATTCGCCCCATTAAACAAATTCGCAAAGCATTTTCTAATAATATAATTTAAAAAAGGAAAAAACTCCCACATTAAGCGGCTATATAATATAAGTAAAATACAGTAGTAAAGCAAGGATATAAATATTAAATACTTTAATATACTATTTAATTACTATATCGTAATAATTACTAAAGCTATTAATAATAAATAGTCAATATATAGGATTTATATTAAGGAACTACCTTTTACCAATACTAATAGTATAATCCTCTAATTAACGGCCGTTAATACTATATCTATATTAATTATAACCGAACTAATCCATAAAGTTATACCCAATCTTTTTAAACGTTAATAATACGTTAAAATTATATAAATTAAAATACTTCAATTAATCAAATATAATCTCTATACTCGAAAAACCAATAAGTAACTTTATAAATTATATATTACTAAAGAGATTATTAATAATAAACTCCTCAATAGGATTAATTTTAAAAATAAAGTAGATAGGAATATAATTACCAACGGTATTTATACTAGTAATTAAAATATATAACTCTCTATTAACTAAATTAAATATTTCTAATTAGAATTAACTATTAATATACTACAACTAAAAGGGATTATACTTAATTAAATCAAATTTCTCCTACTAACCTTCCTTTTATCCCCCAACTCTCTCAATACAACAACCTTCATACAACTATTTAATACACAACCAATACAAACGCTACATTTATCGCTATTCTAATAATTATAGGAAGGGATAGTAGCAATAATATCCTTATACTTATTAAACTAATTATTCACCAACTCAGTATTTAACTCCCAAAAACAACATTTAAAATCCACAACGCAATACATCATTAAATACAATTCCGGATAATCAATTATAAACCTTATAAACTAATATTTATTAAATTCGGTCGCTAATAAATTCACTCTTATTAACCTCAACCGATTAACAACAACTATTACTATTAATTATAATATAGAGAACCTTCCTCTAAAATAGAAAATTACATACGTAATAATAACCTTCTCCTTATTATATATTAGCAACCATAGGCGCCCTTATAACCGTAACAATACCGCCGGCTTACTAATTTCCCATAATAATTTCGCGTACCGACCAATTAAACTACGAGACTCCCCAATTATATATATAATATCCCTTATAGAAAGAGGCTTCTTATAGCCACTATTAAATCTAAAAGAACTATACTAATCGCATACATTAAGATATTACTAGGCAATAGTTACACTAATATAAGGAACGAAGGAGTAATTTACAGGCACTAACACTAATAAATTAATTAATAATTCAATTAATCTATAAATATATAAAAGTCTTACTAATTTATAGCTTTATAGGGTAATACGACGACGAAAAATAGTAATTGGGCACTATTGTCGGCGTTATTATTAAGCGAAATTCACAATACAAAAGAGCGATTTTGCGCGGCGTTAATAGGCGAATGTACATGGGTTATTTCAGCACTGTCCTATATTAAAATACTATTCCAATTTTTTGCCGCCCCCTACAAAGTCGATTTGTAGGGGGGAAAGAAAGCCTTGGCGCCCAGAACCCCCCAAGTACACAGTGAGGAGCGAATAGGAAGCTCTGACAAAGTTTCAGGGTGAAAGAAGTGGGGCATTTGCAGTTTTCTTTTTCGCGGGAAGCCGTGATGGCCCCACACACCGGACTGCATGCATTTTGAAACCCTGTCAAAGCGCAGTGATCACTGACCCAAA
The DNA here is from genome assembly GCF_033458365.1 of Neurospora hispaniola. Lineage (NCBI taxonomy): Eukaryota > Fungi > Ascomycota > Sordariomycetes > Sordariales > Sordariaceae > Neurospora > Neurospora hispaniola. Next base: position 1,898,910 of record NW_026944407.1, on the reverse strand, counting down.
GCGGGGACGTCCCCTCTTTTTTTAGGCATCTTCTCGCCCAAAACAAATGGAAAAAAACAAAACAAAAAGAAGCGCCTCGATAGTGTTATGAAGAAGGAAGGAGACGATTTTAGAGAGATGCACGAATGAGTTGGCAGTGTTGAGCCAAAGTGAAGAGAGGCATTGCAGTGTTTCGTCTTGGATGGAGCAATTGGAAAACCTTTTCCTTCTAATAACTTTAATATCAAAGTGCCATCCATATCTGGACTGACCAAAATGAGATTCAGGTGCATTCGATCGTCCGCCGTGTTTGAGCTTTGTACCACAATGGTGCATCCAGAACAGTGAGTAACACTCCGTGAAGTTCATTCTATGCAGAGATTGTAAACAATAACAATAACGACGACGAGGACGACGCGCTGCGGCGGCGGCGGGGTGTTGCCAATTCCCGGTTTCATCTGAACCTTGCTGTCAGGCATCCAAAGAAAGTGCTTGGCCTTGCCCCTCTCGTCGTTACCTGAGAGCTCTTCAGCGTCCCATTGGAAGGCAAAGTAGAGAGAGGATATCTACAGCATCAGCAGTGCAACTTGACAAGAACAAAACTGCACCAATCTCGAACGAGCTCTCCTACCCTTGCACGAGGACGTAATAAGATTGTATATGTATATCACCGGAGCTTTTTCCACGCCTTTTCCCCTCCAGATAGGTAGTGTACATGGAGAAGTCCTGTGAGTCCAAAGTCCTGACTCTGGAGGCCCTCGTGACGGTGGTCCCTTTGGCTGGAGCTAAGGTTGTTGTGATCTGTCGCACTTGACCTGGTTCATGAGCACGGTAGCATCCAACTTTCGTCCAACAAACAGTATCACCAACTCTCGTATTCTCCGCTTTCCACGATTCCCTCCCCCTGCCCTGCCTTGCTCTTGCGGAGGGCGCTTGACCCTTTCACTTAAACTTTCCAACTTGTCTCGCTGCAAATCGGAGCCCGTGCGCGCAAGGTAAGGTACCTATCATATGTACTATCGAGAGGATCAGTCACATACACGGCACCTGCCTCGTCACATCTCGCTTTAAGATCCCCTGCGGGAAAGTGAAGATGCCTTGGATGGTCTGATACTTTTTCCAGAACGCCAATCCCCCCACCCCGAAAGGAAAAGAAAACACAAAGACAAAAAGAAAAGGTCCTGCGTCCCGAGACACTAGGTACATTAACGCCGACCGAACGAGGGAGTGATATCGATGGTCAACCACCATATGCCTAGCCATGAAATCTCATCCGACCGATGCCAAGTAGATAGCCGCGCTCTAGTATCCTGGCTCCTCACGCCACACTGCACTTCTGCCATCGTCGTCTCAGCCATTGCTCTTGATGTTGTTGTTCCCTTCCTCTCGAGAGGTTGTTGTGATGCAGCATGCATGCACCACCCCTACTAGAGTTGCTCCTTCTCATCCAGTCAAGTTTCGTCCTCGAGATCCCTCTGGTATGCACCGGAGAGGCACCGGGACATCATGGAGGCTCAAAGAGGCTCAATCATGTTCTCGTCAGGGACTCAGGGCAGCATGCTCGCTGATGAAATTACATTGCCTTCGCTAGCGAATCACAAAAGCAAATTGCCCAACACACACACATTGTATTGTTTGGGCTTGCATATGCATTGTCCTGTCTTTGCAGTGTCGCAGTGTCGAAGGAGGAAGCGCATGCGCACGACAACCGAGCTCGGCGACCTGGGGAAGGAACGAAGGCAGTGTTGTTTCGCAATGCGATGTCCAATTGTCAATTGTCAGAGCGTAAGCGAGATGTAAGATGGCTTCTCGATTTGGACATGTCCGACATGGATAGGTAGTCTCTTCAGTCGCTCGAGCCAAGGAATCGATGTCTTCGAGGACTTGGTGTTATCAGGTATCCATGTCGCCAAGATAACTTGCAAACTTTCCGCGGAACACGAGTCGAATCGGGCTCTTTTGGTACAGTCAAACATGATCTTGGACATTTGTACTTCACTTACTCTAAGCTACTTTAGAACGGTAAATACGCAGTAGTCGTCCCTGGCTTCGGCCACGCTCGCGCTCTCAGTACATATCATGATATCCTAGGTAGGATTTTGGTCCACGTCGCCTTTCATAGCTTCAATGACCTACAGAACCACATGCCTAGACGGGATCACGGGCGGGGACTTGCGCAAGTCCGCCTGTACGGCTACCTCATAGTAGAGAAGGGCTTATCCCTTTAACGGTAAAAAGGGACCATTTTTGCCAAGACCCTGATGTGGCCAGTCGGATGGCCTCCTTTTATCCACCTGTACATATGCACCCATGCAGATACCTCGATTTTGCTAGCAATTATAGCACTTTTTATTATTGTAAAGAATATTACAAAATAGTATAACTTAGTATAGAGAGGTTAGGGATAATATTAACTAATATATTTCAAACTCAATAAAATTATTCCCAAAACCGTTTAACGAATATAGGCCTCCCAATATCGCCCTCGCTTATAAATCGCTATATTACACATACTATACCTTAAATATATTTTAATACATAACTAAGTAGTATACGAGGGAGAATTATTGGTTTTAAAAGTAACTAATTCTCTATACTTTTTTAAAGAATATATTATATAGTTAGATCGGTTATTAAATTTCACTCGCTTATAATAATTGGTTGGAAATTCCCTAATATTTAATATTAGGGATTGGGTTAGTGAAATTCAATATAATATAGTATATTTACCGTAAAATACCTAGATCTCATTAATTAACTAACTTCGAAAATTTATATATATAATTTATTACTTTTAATTAAAAGGAATATTAAACGGCTTTTCCCGCTAATTAAGAAAGAGGTTGATTATAATAACTTTTAATAATAGTAATATATTATTAGTATAGTATTTACTAAGAAATTTAATATAGGTAATATATCTAAATAGAAATTAATAAATAATATTATAAATAATTTACAATAGTAATAATAGCTATACGTATTATACGTATATAATTAATTACCTATATTTACCCTATTTATATAACTATTATATACCTATATAATTAATAGTATTTAAATTTATTTATAACCTTTATTACTAAAATAGTCTTTTATAGCGCCCTTACGTATAGGATAGTAGTAGTAAATATATTTATATACTTTATCCTTAGTATATTATATAAATAAGAAATTTACTATTTAGTAATCTTTTATATATAAATATATTATTCCGGTTTCCCAATCCTTATTTAGTGGAGATTACTTACCCTTTTTAGAATTAGGAATTAATATATCTAATATTGCCCGATATAGTGCCCTAAAGGGTACCTTCTCTTTTTTATTATCGATTTTTCAAAGTTTGGCGAATTATAGTATTATACGGTTGGAATATATTATACTAATAATTGCGATATTCTTAGTATAAAGGTGGTACGCAAGAACGAAGGTAATAAAAAGGTTATTAGTAAAGATGTAATAAACCGACTAATAAAGTAGGTAGGGTAATTTAATTATTAATTCTATTACTACTATTTGAATTGGTATTAATTCGCCCTATTAATATTTAGTTAACTAATTGTTAAATAGATTTTGGTGGAGAATATTATATATATTTATTTAAATTAATAATGTTAACCGTATTATTATACTACCTCCAATTAAAGAAATAACTGCCGGCCGTAGTAATCCAAATTTTAATACCCTACAATACTAATTTATTAGGGATATAGACTATTACCGTACTTCTACCGGTATATTTTACTATCTTCTTATTAATAGCAATATATTATAGCGGGGTCTGTAATTTAAAGTAGGTTCTCTAAATATATCTATTAAAATCGTATACTCTATCCTAGAGAATAAGATTGTTTTGAGTAGGATCCTATATATAAAAGCGCCTTAGAAGTATTTTGAACCGAAAAAAAGGTATTTAATTACGGACTAGGTAATTTGGGCACTCCTCTTTCTCCTACTAGTACGAGGGGAGGTTCGCTTCTACGTAGAGGCTAATATATAGTAAAATAGTAAATAGTACGTATAATTCCGTAATATAAGTAGGTACCTAATATGTTTTGTAAGAATAAAGGTTATCCTCGCCTAATAATAAAATTTTACGAAGGTTAATTTATTGTACCTACTATTCTACTATATAAGGGAGGAAATATTAATAAAATATTAATAATATAGTAATAATAGTAGGGGGATAAGTAATTTAATATATAAACGTACTGCTATTACTCTAAACTATTTTAAAAGGGAAATATTAGAAATCGATAAAATTAACCTAAAGGTCTATAGGTTCGTAATCGACGGTAGTAGTTAAATTATTAAATATATTATTAGGGAACTTACCTATTAACCGGTAAATGTGAAGGCACGTAACGGGCGAGGCAGGGCTGCAGTATTATTGACGTTCAACATAGAATTTACGATTAAAGAATAAAATAAAAGGGAAGAGTTTATACGGGCAGCTGGGCTGGAAGATATGCCTCCAGACCCAGGTTGCTCGGACCACTCTTTTTATCTAATTTACAACCAATCAAGTCGTTCGCATCCGAACGATCGTACAGCTCGCATCCGAGCGATCGTACAGTAATATGCCTAGGTATAGGTTAGTAGGGCTGGGCCATAATATTACCCCCCCCCTTACCGAGGATTCTACCTTTAGAATCGTAGAAAAGAAAAAATGTGATTGTAATATAGTTCGAACCCGTAGTTTTTCTGTACGATCGCTTTCTAGGTAGAGGAGGGGTACCTTCGGGGTGGCTTACAATATAGTTTAGGGGCCCTTACTCCTACTATTATACTATTAGACTAGTCCTACGAATTGCTTATTATAATTCATTATAGTAGTAGCTATTTATTAATTCTACTACAATCTTCTACTCCTTACTTACATAAGCGATTTAACCTCCTTAATAACTTCCCTTATATTCCTTCGACCGGTATATTATTATTATTGTGGTCCGTTAGTACTATATCCTTTATTTGAATACCCTTCTATATACGTAAGCGCTATAGAGGGCCGGGTTTTTCCGGGTTTACATTATAAAAGGCTTTGAATATATTAGGGGCGTTTTTAAAATTCCGGGCGGGATACTAGGTAGGGTCTAGGTCTTAACCCTTCTACTCTATTTAATAGTGAAGTTTTCCGTTAATTAGTTATAATATAGTAATTTTATCGATTTCCTATTCTTCCTCGTTTTTAATTATTTCCCCTACTAAATTTTTATTTATTTAGTCCGGTAATAGGTTATCCGGATATTTCCGGAGCTAATTAGTATAGTAGACCCTAGTACCCCGCTATATAGGTGGTACGTTTAATTTGTAGGAAAAATCCAATAGTATTTTAATATAATAAGGAATATATATAAAGGGGAAGTCGAATTTATTACTAAATTTATCCGTAGCTTAGGATTTTTTAATAATAAAGATACGATCTTCTATTCTAAAATCGGGCTCCCGGCAGTACTTATTCGCCTATATAGCTTATTTATCTTATTTCTTAACTATAGTAGCGCGAGCGGTTTTTTGGAAGTTGTATAGCGTTTTTAATATTTTTTAGGCTTCTTCTTTTAAATATTTCTCTTTTGCCGGGGTTGGGGTAATAGTACATTAGTCCTAATAGAATAGGAATAGTATTAGGTACTTTATAATAGTTTTGTATAGGGATATATTGATATTTTTGTAGGGAAGAAATATTTGAATAGTATTAAGGGTAGGGAATATTATTAATTAATTATTTTAATTATAGTTAATAAATAGCTAAAAGCGTTAATTAATATATTAATTTATAATTTCTATTTATCTAGCCGTTTGGGAATACCCTAAGGAAGATAGTTTCTATTTAATACCTAAGATTTTTAATATTTCATTAGTAAAGGAGGAAATAAATTAGGGGTTATAATCGTTAATTATTTCCTTAGAATATCCGTATATTTTCTATAAACCGTAGTAATATAAATAAGCTACTTATTTAACCGTTATAGTATTTTTATATAAAATATACTATAAGGCTTTGAATAAACGGTCTATTATTATTATTACATTATTATATCCTCTTTTATCCTTTAGTATACTTTTAAAATTAATAATAATACATTACTACGAGCGGTTAGGTACGTTTAAAGGGTATAATAATCCGGGGGTTTTATCGCGCGGGACTTTTGAGGCCTTGCATGTCCAGCAATTATTAACGAAACGGTCGATATTATTAGATATATTTACTTACTAATATTATTGGAATATTAATCGTTATATTTTATTTCGACCGGGGTGGCCGGTAATAAGGCGTACGTAGGCTTCGTAAATGAGCGTACATTAGAAGTTTCCTTCCGGAATTATAAATTGGTCGGTCTTTTTAAGGAGGAGATTATTTAGTTAGAGGGTAAATTTGGGATTATTATTCTTCGCTTTTACTCGGTATATTAATAATATTGGATCTTTTTGGTTAGCCTTTAATAAAACATTTATTAATTTTATTTCCAATAGCAGCGGAGGCTCTTCTTTATTATTTAATAAATAGAGTTCTACTACTAGTATTTATATATCCGACGCCGGTATATTTCCCTTATCTTTTGTATAAGAGTATATTTCTTTATTATTTTATTAGAAAAAATATAAGGTTTTTTAATTTTCCTTCTTATCTTTAACGGTTCTTAAATCTTTTAATTTCCAGGAGAGAGTATTAGTTACAACATTTTTTTTATTAGGGCGATATATAAATTTAAATATATATTAGGATATAAATTCGGTTTATCCGGCTTATCGCAAATTAAGGAGTCGTTTCGTCGAAAAGTATTTTAAAACTTAATAGTTTGTTACAACAAAGAAAGGGTATACCCCTATTAGTTTTGTACGTTAAATTTCGAAAGTTTTTATTACTATTAGTAATTCTTTATTATAAATAGTATAATTTATTTCCATTAGGAATATAATTTCCGAATAGAATGCTATTGGGTACTAATCGTTATCTTTAGGTTATTATTGTAATATAACACTAGCGTAAACGCCATTTAAAGAATCGGTTTCAATTCGGGTAGGTTTTTCGTAGTAGAAATAGGCTAGAATTAGGGTTTTTAATAAACGATTTTTTAATTCGTTAAAGGAGGTTTAACACTCTTCGATTTACCGGAAAGGCGTATTCTTCTTAGTAAGGTTAGTTAATAGGCGTGCTATTCTTTTAAATTCCTTTACAAATTTTTTATAGAAATTATAGAAATCAATAAAGGATTAAATTCCTTTTATATTAGTAGGTTCTTTCTAATTACGTACAATAACTATTTTATTAGGGTCGACGGAAATACTATCCGTAGATACGATAAATCCTAGGAATTTGGTAGAAGTAATATGAAATTCGTATTTCTTGATATCCGCCTGGAGTTTAATATTTTAGAACCTTTCTAATATTTTCTTTATATATATTTTATATTCCTCTTTAATTTCGGAGAAAATGAGGATATTATTGATATACGCGCTATAAAAGTCGTTGAGGTATCCTATTAATATTTTATTAATAAATTGCTAAAAAGTAGCTGGTCCGTTTATTAATCCGAAGGGAAGGATTTTATATTTATACATACTATAACGAATACAGAAGGTAGTAAAGTCTTCGTTATCGGAGAATATACGGATATAGTAGAACGTTTAGCGAATATTAATTTTAGTAAAAATCTTTACTTTAATAAGGCGGGTAATAGTTTTATCGATAAGGAATAGTAGGTATTAGTCCTTTCGTAATAGAGTATTGAATTTACAATAATTTATATAAAATTTTAGCCCTCCGTTAACTTTTAATATAAAGAGGACCGGGGCGGCCTATAGTATTGCATTTAATTCAATAAATCTTTTATTTAGATTTTTAGTAATATAGTTTCAGTAAATCTTTAGCTCTTTTAGTAATATTTTATAAAGAAGGCTATAATAGAGGTCTTTTAGCCGGGATCCTTCGTTTAAAGGGATATAGTAGTTAATATTAGGATAGAATTTAGAGAGAGTATTTAATTTAATTTTATTAAAGACTTTTAGGAAGTTGTAATATTAATTGGGAACTTTTTTAAGAATTTTTTACTATAGTTCTAATTTATTTATTTTTAGGGGTCCTTTCTTAATATTATACTTTTCTTTAATAAAGTAATTTAATTCGTATAGGTTAGTAATACTAAAGTATATTTCCTTTACTAATTTGTAGAATAATTTGGTATTGATAAACGTAAAGTTAGCCGGTCTCTCCTTAGTCTATCCCTAGTTGTATTTTAATCGATATTGACCGTAGGTATTGCGTAATGGGTAGGGATTTTAAATTAATACCGGCTTTACTTTCTAAGGTAGATCGGGCGATAAGGGCTCTTCGGGGTTTAGAGGGGATCCATCGTCCTATTCGAATAATTAGCGATCTATTCTATTAAAATATTATTTAATTATATTAGGCAATAAGGAACGGTTTAGTAGCTTTTATAATATAGCGAACGGGCGTTATAGAGGGGTAGAATTAAATATTTCTTATTTAGGTTAGCGTTTTCTTTTTAATTTATTGATTTTATTAAATATTACTTTATAGCTATTACGACCGTTTTAGCGTCGCTTATCTTCTTTCTCCAATTTTACTTTACGGGCTTCTACATCCTTTTAGAAATTAGGGTACTTCAATAGGGTAGAATCTTTTCCGAATTTAATATTTCGAAATTAATTAATCTTCTATTCGAGGGGGAAGAGTAGCCGAAAGTAGGCAAGGTTAATAAGAATATCGTTCCGGGTTAATTATATATTCCCGATAATTATATTACATTTTAAATTTAGTAGGATAATAATTTATTAATTTTTTATTTTGAAATTTTAGATTTCAATATATCCTTTTATTATAATATTAATAGAATTTAGCTATACCTTTTTATAGGGAGTAATATATCTAGGGTTGAAATTATTATAAAGGGGTAATTTTAATAGTTTTTGTAGTTTGCAAACGAAAAATAAATTTATAATAATATTAGTATCGGCTCTAATATTAATAAGGGTATTAAAAGTAGTAATAGTAATTCTATTAAATATTACATTATATATTACAAAAAAGGAAGACCTTCCTCCTAAGTAATTGCGGAGATTGAAATTTAGGTACTATATATTAAGAATATCTATTATTATTAATATTTTACCTTAGGGGGAGATTTGGCCTAGGGTATTTAATTTCCCTCAATAAATTTTGAGGCGTCTTTATTATCGGAAGGAGTAGATTCTTCGTCGGATAATAGGGTATTAAGTAGCTCCTTAACGTTGGACGAATTTTTTCCCTAAATAGCATCGGCAATAGAATTTAAGTAAACATCGAAGCGCTTAACGAACTTTTCTTTATAGGGGTACTTGCTACTTATATAACCCTTTTTATAGTAGGTGAAGTAATGACCTTCGCGAATTAATTCTTTTATTTCCTTTAGGGTAGGGCGTTCGAATACGGGGGTCTTTATTGTAGTTTTAGGAGTAGGGGCAGAATCTTTAGAAGTAGCGTCCCTTTTACAATAGAAACTTTACTTCCTATTGTATTAATAGTTCTTTTAGGTATTTATCCTATTATTTTTATTAAGTAAATTAAGGAGAAGGATATAATTATTAAATTGTTTAGAGGAATTTAAGTAAGTAAATTCTACTATTTGACGGAGCTCTTTAGTAATTTTACAATAGAAGTTACTTTTCTATTGATTGCGGGGGTGGCGGTATTGGCTAATTAAATATTAAAAGGTGTTTTTGAAAGTTTGGAAGTATTTATTATATTTTATTTCTAAATTATTAAATTTTACAAGAATTTTCTCGTAGGTATTATAATTATAGTATTCTTTTTATAAATATTTTAATAAGTCGTCCGAAGTAATTAAATAGTTAGGGTAGTTAGAGTTTAGATAGGGAAGTAGGGCTTGGGCCGTTTTGCTAGTTAAACGGTTAGTAATGTGGCCGAATTTTTATTGGTTGTTATTAAAGTAATTGGTATTAATTTTAAATTTTATTTTAATTTAATAGTATTAGATATTGAAGGTAACCTTATCCTCCTTATTATTATTATAAAATTTTCTAGTATTCTCTTTTTTAGCGGAATGCTTGCTATTATAGAAGTGGATTATAAAAGTGGTAGTAGTAGTTAGAGTACTAGAATAAGAACGATTATTGCGTAGGGGATTAGAGGGGGGAGGACTATTTTTAAATCCTTTAGAAGCAATAGATTTATTAATATTTCTATTAGAATCGTCCGGGTCTCTTCTACTACCGGCGGTATTCTTACTAATAGTATTAAGTATTATTTTTAAAGAGGTTAATAGGTGTTTGTTCTCCTTTTTGAATTATTAGTTCTTTATAAGGGTTTATTGAAAGTTAGCGTTAGAAGTGTAGAAATTACTATTAGAAGCTAGGGAGTTAGGGTCTCTTCTATCGGCGATTTTTTTAGATAATTTAGCCGCGACCGAACTAAAGCGGTCGGCCTAATTTTTAAAAATAGAGAGGTCCTTATCGGCGCGATTAAATATATTATTAAAATTATTAGATTATTCAATAGCGGTTATAAAAGAAGCAGTACGAATACGTATTTCTATAAATATAATTTCGGAGGAACTTTAAATTAAAGTAATAAATTATTTATAAATTATTAATTTATTAAAGGATTTGGCCTTTGTATTGCCTTTGCCCTTTGAAATTATAAGAATAAAGGGTATAAAAATATTTCCATTGCAATAGAAGTAATCGAATAGACCATAGAAACATTCCTTCAAATCGTAAGTTAGTACTTCCTTATTGAGAAAGTAGTACGTACAATGAACGATAGGTTATACGTAATCGAAATAGTATTTATAGAGTTCCTTAGGGGCGAGGTTCGATAAATCGAGTTCTTCGTCATTATTATTATTAATATTAATTATATAGAAGGCGGCGCCTTGAAAATTGGGACTAATAAAATCGTTAGGATTAAGGGATTTACATTTAACTTCGGAGGGGGGGAGTTTACCCGCTTTAGGAGTATGCTTCCTCAAAATATTAGGGTCAAAATAGACGTAGCGCTATTGCGTAGCTTCGGTATTATTACGAGCTATTACGGTAGCGGTTTCTTCTTGGTAATTATTAACCTAGTCGTAGATCGGTTTAAACTCCTCTTCAGAGTTCCTCAAAAGGGAAGGGGGCGATTACGATACGCTACGCGTCGAATCTTTAGCTTTACCCTAGTCGTTAGTTCTAATCGCTACGTCGCTACGCTGTAGCCTTTCTTTTAGTAGGATATTTAATACCGTCCCCGGTGGTGAAATGAGTCGTAAATGGTGTAAAGGTACGTAACGGGCGAGGCAGGGCTGTAGTGTTATTGACGTTCAATATAGAATTTACGATTAAAGAGTAAAATAAAAGGGAAGAGTTTGTGCGGGCAGCTGGGCTGGAAGATATGCCTCTAGACCCAGGTTGCTCGGACCACTCTTCTTATCTAATCTACAACCAATTAGGTTGTTCGTATCCGAGCGATTGTGTAGCTCGCATCCGAGCGATCGTGTAGTAATGTGCCTGGGCATGGGTCAGCGGGGCTGGGCCATGACAGTAAATATATTACGAGTCCTACTAATAAGGCCGAGGGAGAGTTGGAAACTCGTTACCCGGTAATTTAGAATATCCTTCGTTATAATCTTTATTATTACAATCGTTATTAAAATTAAATATAAAATTACCCTTATCGTTATTAATATTTAACTTTAATTTATTAAGGAGAGGGAGGATACATAAAGGTAGACGATCTACAGAATTAATACCTACTAGAGGGTGGGCTAGTACCGGCTAGGCTAGTACCGGTTAGGTTAGGCGGGCTAGTACTAGCTAGACGGCCGCTTTATTAGGAGATAAATTCAAAATTACTAAAAGATTTATTCTTAAAATACCTTAATACTATAGTTAAAGATCTAATAATAATTGTGTTCAACAATGTATTATAGTAAGTCTGTCTTAATTCCTTAACACACAATGTAGAATTGCTGATTTTACTAATAAAAAAGGCACTTTTATTATCGGCGATCGATTGTATAGATATACTGGCTAGCGCGTACTTGGCGGTAGCAATAAATCACGAAGTACTGCAAGTCTCCCCCAGTCTTGGCAAAAATGGTCCCTTTTCACCGTTAAAGGGATAAGGACTGCTAGGTGTTCGAGGCCAATACTGTCCCCCCTTTTTTGACTTCAGGGCCATACCCCACTGTTAGTGTGCACTGTCGAGAAACCAGGTCTTCTTAAACCATCGAACGAAAATGGAAGTTGTCGGTTTGAGACAAATCCCAACTGGCTCGTCGCGTCCCACTCTTCTTCAGCAGCGAGAGACCCTTATCTTGCGGAGGTTACGCTGATCAGGGTTTCTGTCATCCAAAAAATAAAAGGGGGGAGGGGACCAGCCGCGGTGACGACATACCTATATGACCACACGACCAGACGAATATGCGACAGACAAGTTAACGACAAGAACGACAGCAACAACAGTATATACTTGCGCACTTGCGTCTGTAACCATCAGTTATTCCGCCCGTTTCGCCGTACCCCGATCCAATTCAGTTCGGCTGGGTTTCCACACGACTACATACGGTTTAGCAGGGTTGGAGGCCGGCCGGGTTGCCCACGTCCCCCACGGCCTTCCCAAACAAGAATTTGCTTACCAACCGCCCGCTTGTTACTCGCTTGCTCGTTCGACTTGGATGCCCTGGATACGCTCGGAGTTTTCCCAATACTTTGCGATCTCTTCTTCCTCAAGCGAGAAAAAGACTACACTAGACACCAGTGTAGACTAAACAGAGTTGGGAAGCGATCGGATGGTTGCTCATCGCCTACCTTATTCAGTGAACCAGATCCTAGTTCTCGATAGGAGGACTGTTGTGGACGAAATGAATCGACAACTCTCAAAAACGCCATTAAACAGGAAAGAGGAACCCGCTAAACGGCGACCTGAATCTAGGTTGTTCGTTGACGCGTCTTGAATGAGACGTCGTTGCGACATATAAGTTTAGGCAAGTAGTTTTGACGTCGTTACGTTCGGCCGCCGACGACGGCGACCACACCATCATTACCACAGTGACAACTACCACCATAGGAAACACAGCCAAGGACAAGCTCCTGACTTTCTCACGGTGCGCATAAAAAGTTCAACAGGTCTAAATGTACTAGGTAGGAGAACAATGCTGGTCCTCGGTATTGCACTGGTTCCGGCTCTCTGGGTTCGAACTACCAGTGTCAAGACGGCACAAGGCATAAAAACAAATGTCAGGGCGCGGCACGGACGCTGATAGCATGGGAGAGCTTCACAGCTCTTGCAGCTTTGCTCCCCACCACAACCTCAAGGGTTTGCACATGAGGTGCGCCAAACACAACAATCCTTTGAGGAGTTGTATGTAGATGCAGTCCCGGCTGCACGACCCCGCGCGCGTCGGCGGCTGTTTTGCCAACAGGAGACGGGTATCCCCACATCCTTGAAATGATTGCCGAGTCGAGTCGAGTCGAGCGTCAGCGAGCGGGCGCCGTGGTGGTTGCCCTCAAAGACATGGCAAAAAGGCATGCGGCCGGCGTCTCTAGACTAGTAGTGTTAGCTGCAGAGATGATAGTCACGACGTAGGCAGGCTGTATGCAAGTACCTGTCTAGCGTCGGCGTCTCTGCATCTTGTGAAAAACAAAAAATGGATGGGTGGTTTTGAGACTTGGCCAAGTCGAGAAGGAAAATAACAGCCCGAGCAACAATGATTGACCTGACGATGGCGTCGCCGTCGATGGTGTTTATCGACAGCTGAGAGAGGAAAAACACACGGTAATCAACTGGAGCGTCTCTATCCTTACACCGATACACTTTAGCGAAGGAGCCAAAGAGACGGAAAGCTCTTTAAACGAACACCACAACTTTACGGTGTACCAATAACCCCTGGAAGACACAAGACATGTGAGGCGGCGGCTCAGAGACTCAAGACATGGCTGCAGGGTCTCCAAGCGGCCAAGAAACCCCAAGGAGAGGAAAGAAATCGAAAAGGAAGCGAGAAAAGGAGTCAAGCTACTGACAAGCTGGTGAACCTTCACGGTCGTCGTGATGGTCTCATGGCTCCCCCAAACTCCACCGTACAACAGCCCTGGACCACGCATCAGTGGGTAACCCATGACATTTCCCCTAGGTGCGCAATGTACCGTTCCATTCCCTTATGGAGACCCTGTGGACATGCCCCCTTCACACAGTTTTGCTCTCCATCACCGTTGCATCCGGCCTATCCTCGCTCGTGGTTGCAGCAGAGCCGGGCAGGCTTTGGCGGGTGAGGAGAGGGGACGCCCTTCAACCATTAATAGATGCCATTGGCGCTCTGCTTGCATGTCTCACAGGCTCCGCTTGCGCGAGCTGTCTATCTTTTTTTTTCTGTTTCGTCGTTACTCTTTGCAGCTTCGCTCCTTTCGTTGATTCGGTTTCCGCACCTGACCAACCAGTGTTCTGATATGTGATGCAGTGGGCCAGCTTGCTCTGTGTTGCTAACTTGCTGCTGTCCACTTAATTCCTTGTGTTGCCCAAGAGCTGAGTGTAAGCCGCGAGGATATTAAGTCTTGTCGCCACATACCAGCCGTTATCAACTCCCAAAAAAGTGTCAAACCTACACGACAAGGACCTACCCAGGTACTCGCCCCCCCTCCCGTCCTCACCTAGAAACAGGCTGCTCAGCCTGCGCAGGAGTACAAACACCCAGTAGTGGCCCACTCCCCCGCAGTCATCGAGAGAGCTCGAGCGGCGAAGCACCTAGTAAGCAGCACACCAACTGTACTGCCTACTTGGGTCCAAACTCCGATTGCAGGACTCCGGCGCAACGGCTCGATTGCCTAAGACATCCCCCCTCGTCGAATCCCCGACAAGATATTCACCGACAGCAATTTCGCAACCTAGTCGACCACTAGGGGTTCAGAAGGAGGAAGAAGGAGCCGCATTGTTGGCCATGAGGAAGGCTCAACGGTGAAACGTGGTAAAAGAAGGGCGAAACCAGGCGTTCCCCGGGATTATCCAAGCAGGCGCAACACCAAGAGTGGAAGATATACGGACTCAGTAGTGCGTTTCGGTTACACTTGGCTTGTAACCAGATGGCTTGGGAGGGACCCCGATAACGCATACATATACCACCATTACCAACCCGATTATTCCGACTTCTCGACAGCGCTGACAACACTTCGCTTTCCGGGCTTTCGCAAACCAAAGGTGTTGTAAATCAAGGCGGCGCAGACGAGATGCCGAGCATATGGAAGTCGGGCTCAAACGCCGGCCGGGTCAAGGCTAGCAGCAAGTCCATCCGAGGGACCATATCGGGACCGATACCAATACCAAACGCCCTAGACGACGACAACGAATTCCCCATTCGATCTTTGGGCACAATCAGGTCCACAAATGCCGAAGACGAGTTTGGTGGTACCCAGAGACCAGGGACTGGCAGGATTGCAAGCCCAGCAGCATCAGCATCAGCAGCAGTTGAGGCGGCCGAAGGAGGAGCGCTGATGAAGGAACAGCTCTTTGACAATCGGCATCATGGTGAGAGTAGCGACAGCGACAGAGAGAGAAGCCCGGGTTCGAGGCAGGGCATCATCTCGGCAACTGCCGAGGTTTCAGGGGCGAATATGGGCGGGAATGAGGTTACTGAAGTAATCTCCCAAAGACCAAAAGCGCCATCAGACCCTCCACCACTGCTGCCACCTCATTCTGCCGGTGCTACATCGTCATCAACAGAAAGACAACGGACGCCGCAGAGAATCTCTCCGCCGCAAACGTCATCGCCACTGAGAACGACGCCGGTGAGGGTTAGGACGACACCGACAATGGGACGGATCACGAACCCCCCTCAGAGCACAGTTTTGCGATATTCGACCATTAGCGATACCCCGAGTGGGCAGACCAACAACAGCAAGGGACAACCACAAAGGAAGCAGTCCACGCTGCGCTCGGCACTGGGCAAATTATTTGGACGAGGAAAGAAGAAGAATGGGTTGGCGGCTGGAGAGCAGAGAAACCTCCCCAATTCCGGGCGCGAGTCTGTTCTTTTGGAGTCTTCTCAGCAGAAGAGTGTTAGTAACTTTCGTAGCATTCATTCTGGTGGCGCTAACAGACTGACTGACTGACTGTTGAACAGGACCCAAGTGCGCTTCATCGGATGACGGAAACGTCCCCCAAGCGATCTGCCTCGCTTCCCCTCAGTGAGCTTGACAGGCCACTGCGTTCGCATTCCATCGGGCCAGACGACATCCGGGCTATCGAAAGCGCTCGGAATTCACTCCAGGCTGATATTGGCGGGAACCCCGGATCTATCGCAAGGCGGCGCGCTGCAGCAGCAAATGCAAATGAGCGCCGGTTCCTGTATGTGCCGCGCTTTCCTGAAGCCGAAGCAGGTGCCGGCCTTTCGCCACGACCTGCCAGTAGCCACGGGCGTGGAAGTCGATTGTTTGCTGGAGCTCCACGCGGGGAACATGATGACCCAAGTGAAATCGGGCGCGCCATCACCAGCGATAGTGGTAGCCATGGCATGCGACGCCGATCACGGAGCCTTTCTGGACTGCCGGATATCTTGGTTGCGGGAATTGGGCGGGCGCCGGAGCGCCGCCGCAGCGACGAAATCCGATACTGGCGTGAGTCCTACAATGCGGGATTCCACTCGCCATTATCATCGGATGCGCACGTCAATGCCGATATTGACAACGACGGTGTAGCAGATCTCAGCGTTCCCACAAGCCCCGCAGTCGAAAAACCCCCGGATACGCCCCCGCAGCCGTTCAACTTTGGATCCATCTCGAAGCAGATGGTGGGAATGAAGATCACTCAAGTGGCAAGCATCGACACCCGTCTCGGAACCCTCGAGACGCGAACCGGAAAGTTGGAGCGGGTTGTCGACCAGCTCTGTCACGTAGTTCCCGGGTTCAGGGGCCCGCTCAGCGATATCTCGGCGGTTGGAGGAGGGAGGGGAACCGGAGGACCGGGAACCATCAGAACTGTCTCTGATGGCCGGCCTTCGTTCACATACACGGCTGCCTCGCCACCGCCCCCTCCCATTTTCCCCGTTCCACCACGTCAAGGACAGCAACCAGCTCATTCCCAGTCCGACATCAGCCGCTCTCCACGCGCCAGCAGCGAGCGACAGTCGATGGATTCAGACACACGCTCACAGATTTCGTTTGGCGAAGCTCAGACCTTCAATGGCTTTCTCCATCTGCCCTCTTCGTCAGCCACCCAGGCACACTCCTTAACCACCGCTACCACGCCCACCACGGCAGCGACTCTCAGCACCCCATCTCACCCGGAGCACCCCACTGACACAGACCGGGACCGACCAACTTCCAACTCCACCATCCGCGGCGTTGCCAGCATGCCTTCGATGCACGAACACACCACGACGGCCTCCATCAGTGAATACTCATCCACCAATGCCCACGATCCGACCTACTACAACCAGTATCACGCCCTCATCGGTCAGCTAGAAGCGGAGCGGCAGGCCCGCCAGGCGCTCGAGGGGCAGGTGAAGAAACTGTCAGACCGCTTGAACGCATTATCGAGTACCATGTATGCTTTAGTGAGGGATAGCGGGTCTTGGGGGGCACCTGATCCGTCCAGTCCCAGATCAGCTTTAGGTGGTGGTGGTGGAGGAGGAGGAGGAGGAGGAGGTAGAGGTAGAGGGTATCCACCGTCACACATCCCGAGTGTTTTCGACTATGATAATGACGATGACGATCACCATCCTCAGCAAGGAGACGACGAGGATGAGGAGGACGATATCGACGACAATGTTGGTCCTGTTCGACATGGACATCACAGTGTTGGAGTCGTGTCCAAGGCAAAACTGGCTTTGGTCGCGAAACCTACCTCTAGAGGTAGCGGCGGCGGCGGCGGTCGTGGTCAGGAAGACGCCGAGGCAGGAGACTTCCAAACGCCGAGAGAAGAGTTTCATACGCCGATGACGCCGACGTCTCTTTATACTTATGGAGCTTTCAGTCCTGATCATGAGCTTGAGAGCGTTGGCGACGAGACAGAGTCTGGCGGGGATTCCTCCGATACCAGGGCGGAGAAGAAGCAGAAGAAGGCAGCTCGGACATTGAGTTTGAGTCAATTGACGATGGGTAAGAGGATCTGAGAGAGCGGGTGTAACGAAGATGGGAGTTCACCAGCAGCAAGACCGTCTCCTGCCTCGTCAAATCCCTTGACGTCACGTACGTTACACCTTCACGACATGGCCGTCTTGGATGATCCTCAGTCACGGAACTCAAACAGACGACTCACTCGGCTCGGGCATCACGAATGGATCCAGTCAGTCAGTCAGCCATTGAGGGAGTCACTGCGCGGACTTTTGGACAGACAACAAACAAATACAAACACACATGACTGAGGAATGAGACGAAACCGTGTCACCTACCTACTCACCCTCTACATCTACCTACCTACCTCAACCTGCCGATGCACACCTTTCTCGTACCTACCTACCTACCCACCACCTTTCAAGCTTCTTGAACCCCTTTTATCCCAGGGCTATAATACGAAAGTCTTATGTTTCACCCCATGACGACCAGGTCGCCTTGTTTTATCAACAGCAACAACATTCATCTTGCGGCGCATCCAGCATGCGCACGCATGAACTTCTACGTTTATACCTTACCTCTCTTCAATATTTCAACCCCATACTCTATTTGTGCTCGACACTTTAACCTCCAGTTGATATTTTTTTGTCTCATTATTGGAGCGGCATAGCCTTGATTTTTTACGTCATTACGTGTACGATTATATTTTAGCAGTTACGGACACATCATGATGGATACCCTTTTTGTGGTAGTGATGTAGTTGGATACCGTTGCTTTCGATTGCAATTATTTCTTCTTTTGGCATATTGCATATATCGTTCTGGTGTTACTGGGAGTTTTTCTTCATGGAAATGGATCTCTTTTTTTGAAATTACAGCGCCTTGATTCAACCTCTCTTATCGTCCTCTATTGTAATATCTTTTTTTTTTCTTTTCTTCTTCTTTCGTTCCTGGCATCCTTAGCACTAAGCATTATCTCTTGGACGGGTTGACAAATCTGAATTTGATACGGCTTTGAACTTATACCCATTGTTTTCTTGGGGCTAGCGCTGCGTGAATGAAACATGACCATTGAAAATAAGCAGCTACTGTAGAAAGTGGGACACATGACAAAGCAGTGAACACAAAGAAAGACAGAAGGCAATGTAGTCAATGGGAATGGTATATCGTACAAGAAAACAACTGCCCTCAAGGCGTATATGTTCGACTTGACCCAAAATAACCCAACCCAAAACGCCGCTGTATAACCCGCCAAACCCAAGCGTAACACGTCTGTAACTTAGTCGACTTTCTCTCCCGTCTTCTCTTGTTCTCTAGGTACCATTGTCCTTCAAGCGGTATCTTCGGGCAACTCCTCCACCACCCTTTCTACCAGCTCGATCAGCTCATCGATATCTGGCCTCTCTGCGGGTTCGACCCTCAAACATCTCCTCACCACATCCCTTATCGGCTCGCTGATATAGTTCTCATCGTCCTTGTTGGTTGCCGTATTATCACCACCTGCACCTCCTCCCGCGCCCGCCTTGCCCTTGCCCTTGGTCTGTCCGGGACCCTCGTCAGGGAACCTCCAGTCGCCACTCAGTACGCAGATGCTCAAGCTGCCACCGGTCTCGTCACTGCGCATCTCAAAGGGCGACTTGCCGACCAAGCAGGCGTAGAGGGTACAGCCGAGCGACCAGATGTCCACCTTGGTATCGATGATGGTGCCGGTCTTGACATCGAAGAGTTCGGGGGCGCGATAAGGCATGGTGGAGTGTTCGGCTGCTATATCCTGGGTAGCTATGGCGAGGGAGCGAGATGTGATGGGAAGGGGAGAGACGGCGATGGAGCCGAGGTCCATGAGGATTGGGTCGCGGCCGGAGTCGGAGATCATAATGTTGCCTGTAGGACAAGTTAGAGTTAATAATGACATGGACGGACGTGTTGATAGGTGGTGTTAAAAACACGTACCAGGCTTGATATCCCTATGCGCGTAGCTCCTCGTCTCGCCTGACCCAGGCAAGCGTCTTTCCTCTTCGATCAGCGGCACTTGTTGCTCCGTCTCATCATCCTCATCCGCACCTCCCACCGCCGCCTGCATGGTCTTTGATTTTCTCTTTCCTGCTCCCGGCACTTCCATTGACTCCCCGCTTGTGTCCCCCGCTGCGCCACCTTTGTACTTGTGCATCCCCCTTAGCGCCTTGCACACTCCCAGGAAAAGCATCATGAGCCTCTTCTCCGGGAAGCGCGTATGGTTCACCAAGTTCGCATTGATCATATCCTGCAGGTTGCCGCGCCTGTAGTACGGCAACAGGACGTAGACGGTCTTGTCCTGCCCTTCGCTGCCGCGTTCCGTGGCAATGCTGTAGTCGACGTGGTGGATGATTCCAGGCGTGTTGCCGAAAAGCTTGTAGGCTTCTACTTCGTGCATGGCTTGGGCGACGGATTCTTGACCGAAGGGGCATCGGATCTTTTTTAGGGCGAGGAGCTCGCTTGTTGATGTGTCTTGGACAAGGTAGACGTAGGAGAAGCCGCCCTGGATGAGACTTGTGGTCAATACAGCTCAGAGCAAGAAGGGGAGGGCAACAGAGATGGGGAAACCGTACCTCGCCTAGTAAGCGCAAGATCTTGAAACTCCTATTGTTAATCTTGAGCGTGGGGGAGCCGGGAAAGCAGACCATGCAGTTGCCCAGCCAGTATATAAAGTCTGAAACTACTTGCGCCATGATGGGCTACTCGTGGGAATGGGCTATGTCTGGATTAAGGTGGTGATGCGTTGGCGGAACCGTTGTCGACTTTCTCGAACTGCTTTGCGAGTGACCGCCTGTATGATTCTGCGTGGTGACGGAGAGGGAGATGTGGGCGCGTTTAGCTTCGCAATGTCATCCGCTTAAGTTGTTTGGTCGCGCAACGCTCAGGTGAACTTGTTTGAGATCGAGTGGTCATGCACAATTGGCAGTCGACGTGGAAATGGTGCTTCCTCTGTGTGATGGCGACACTGCTTGATCGATGTTTGCGCCAAGTATCATGAAGAGGAAAGCCTCGATAGTTTGTCGCAGGTATGTTGTGTGTTCCGAGATGTTGGCTAGAGTTGAGACGTATGCGAATGTTAGATGCGATTGATGCTCAGGGAAGGTGCCTGTCAATCACAAAGCTAGGTACCACAGCTCTCACTAATTGAAGGTGGCCGGATCATAGCCCGCGATGTCCACTGCCAAGGATCCTGGGGCTGATTGGCCTATTAGTACCTATGGCTCCTGCGACTGCGGTTAAAGCCCGCCATTGTGAAGCTGAGGAATGTCTCCCAGCTTTCTGATATAGAGGAATGAACTCTATTGCAAGCCGCAGAGCTAGTAATTGCATCTTGAGAACTCGTTCTGAGACTTGAGATTTCTCCATTCTCAGTTCAACTTTTGAGCACAACCCTGAGTTAGTGAAGTTGCGTACTAACATATTCGAGGGTCTTTATAGGATTACTCCGACGAAACAGTCAGCTTCAGCGCCACAGCAACTGGACCCCCCCCCCTGGCCCTACGCTCTTCCGGGAGTCCCGGCACCGTAGCGTCCGAACCGCAGCGCCTCCACTCTCCAGGAACCTCAATGGTCCCAGAGCCCCGAGAGAGATGATAGGCTCTTATTTATCTAAATACATAGGTTCTTGTTGACGAGGGGATGTATTTGTGTTCTTCAAGAGAGTTATCCCCTTGCGATGCCTGTTGAAAACGGCAGGGAATTCGCAGACCACGATGGCATCATGTCGTCATTCTTATTGGGACTGAGACCCTACCACAACATACCCAACAAGGTACCCGCACAGCAGTTGTTTTGATTTCTCCTTCTCAGTCTGACTGACTTTAACTGCTCAACATCCACTCATCGAGGTACTGCTGGCCGGGAATGAGTAGCTCTTGGCTTGTCTCTTTGAAGAGAGACACTGAGATGGGTCCGCTCGTCGATCCGTTGTGACTCAGCACGCTTCAAATATCTCCGGTCATTCAACGACAGCAACTTCCGCGAAGACATATGTATAGTTCTCTGCCTTCATCTTATTCTTTGCCTTAACCTTAGCTGTCAGTCCACATGCTTTCTTCGAGGCCTCATATACCCTGGCGGTCAATATCAACATTCTTCTTGTTTTTACCTTGATGTAAATTTTCGCAAGTGACACTCTCGCTATCGGACGGATCAACTCCTAGATGAGTGTGATAGATGTGGACTGATGGATGTCTCCTTTCGCCAGATCTGATAGGTGCACTTCACACTCGATATACGTACTGTGACGGATTCCTTAACCTCTCTTTATATGTCTTTAGAGACTTTTCAGAGTTTTCTCAAGGTATTACCATCCTCCCTTTTCACCATACTCTTGCTCTTACCAACGGGTTATCGTGTAATCTCCCCGGGTATGATTACTTCACTACCAAAGACAGTACAGCTAGGATCACGGAACAACCACAACGAAGGAATTCTTTCGAACCTTGAACTTACAGCCAACGAACACAGAAAGGAACATTCCGCAAATCATCGTTCATGATGCTCAGTACTGCATAATACACCAGGCTACAATACACGCTCCCGCCCGCTCACTGCCTCCGACTTATGAGTTCTGCTCTCGCATACCACATACCAAAGCCAACGCGACCCAACCTGTTCTCCCTCCCATGTGATGATCCATTACCATGCCTTAATGCACTAATCTAGCCTTTCCGTTCCATCTCATCTTAGCCTATCCCGTCCTAACCCTAACCCTTCCCTTCCCTTTCAAATTTGCGTAGTGGTTTGGTTCCACTGCAGACAAATTCATTCCAGAAACCGTGTCTGGTATTTGTCGTTTTGTGTTTAACTTGCTTGAAGATGATTGATGGTGAGAACGATGTTGATAAAGTTCGGTAAGGATGGATATCGATCGATGGTGGGAAAGGTACAAAGAGTACGGATGCGTGGTTTTCAGTGTGCAGCGTCAATGAGAAAGAATGAGGAATGGTAGAGGGGTAGGCAACATAGATAGGTAGATAGGCAGATAGGTACGCCAAGCATCAGTTCATACGAGATGTTACCATCCATCGCTACACCTTCTCGCTCCTCTTCCAAGCTGTCGTCGTCGGCGGCGGCATCTTCCCCATCATCATCTTATTATCGTCAAAAGCCTTGCTTAATCCAACAGTCCCCTAAAACTCGTCTTCAAAGGGGCAGTCAACGCTATCGTGACCGTCACGCTCGCACAAGGCACACCACTTGGACGCATCCACGACTCCACTCTCCTTGCCGGCTACGGGACCCGACTCCATCAGGTTGGGCAGGGGCGCTGCCTTCGCAACAGTGACAGATGGCACGATGGGATCCGTGGGGATAGGCTCCAAGGGAGTAGTAGACCGGGAAGTGGGCTCGGCGGCGGCAGGCTGAGGAGTCAGTGGCTGCGTCCTGGCCCTGGTAGGGGAAAGGGGCGCCGGCTTGATGTCGTCGTCCTTGGTGGAAATAGCCATAGAGCCGACGGCGCTGACAATATCGTCCTTGTCCTCGTCCGCCTCCTCGTCATCGTCCTCGAGGTCGGAGGCAAGAGACTGCGACTTGCTCTGTTGCTGCTTGTGGGTGGCGTTCTCGGTCGCGTTGGCAGAACCGAACATGTTGGTGCAGCTAAGGATGTCGTGGCCAGAAGTGTCACAGAGCTCGCACCAGAGAGCGCCGTTGTCGGTTGCGGCGCTGTAGGAGTCACTTTCGGGCATCGCCTCGAGAGTTGATCCCCGGCTCCTGAGGGCCTTGTCCGTAGTCTGGGGAACAGGTACCACAATGCTTCGTGACTCACGCTGCGAGCTGCGCTCATTGTTGCTGCCGACCGTCATGGTGCTTGAACGATGGTTCGACTCGCTTACAGCGTTGCCTCTCCGCAGCATCTCAATCTCACGCTCAAGCTCCTCCTCGCGACTGGCCTTGCTGTCGAGCATGGCATGAAGCTCCGCGACCTCGCGCTCGAGCTTCTCACGAGCGAGGCGATCCTCGATAGATTCGCCGGTCTTGGCGGTTGGCGTCATGGCATCATCATCATCATCATCATCACCGGGAGCAGAATCTCTGCTGAGTGAATGAATGATAGCCTTAAGGCCTCTGATCTCGTCCTCCTTCTGTTCAAGTTCCTTGGCAAGAGGGCCGCTGTCTGGGGAGCCATTGGCGCCATTGATAGCGGCCTGCGCCTTCTCCCTTTCCCGGCGGAGCTCGGTACGCGTTCTTTCTACCTCTCCACGGAGGAATTCAACCTCACCCCGGGCCTCTGCTTCCCCTCTACGGGCATCTTCGAGGCCCTCCTCCAGCTCCTGAACCAACTCTTCCAGTTGCTTAAGCTGTATAGCAACGGCATCTACATCTTCGGTTCGTTCCCTCAGCTCCTGATTCTCCTGCATAAGTTCCTCGATCTTCTTCTCGTAGATCCTTTCGGTTTCTGAACTCGCCAGCTCCAGGGTATCGATAGTGCTCCGGAAGTCGGCCCGGTGTGCGTCGAACTCGGCAGTCAGCAGGGCAATCTTGTCGTTCTTTTCCTGCAATAATGCTCGAAGCTGAGCAACATCCTTATCTTCGAACTCTTCGTGTCGTGATCGATCGCGCAACGAGCCTTCCGAGCTCTCGATGAGAGCCTGAAGCTCGGTAAGACTGCTTTCCATCTCGACCAGTGTTGCTGCCTGGTCCCTCAGTTGCCTCTCGCGGTCTTCAAGCTGAGTTCTGAGTTTCTCTAGCTCCTCTTCGTGGGCATTACCAAGGCGCGAGGCTGCCCGCGAGGGGGCGCGGAACCTCATTCCTGGGATAGACCCGGCAGTGACACCTCCGTTGTTGTGTCCGCTGACAGAAGCAGCATCTTCATCGTCAAAGTTTGGCTGGTGAGCATTGCCAAGGGAGGAGATACTACGAGGTCCGACACTACCTTTCCTCGTATGTGAGGGCAGTCGCTTGCCCGTGTCTCCAGGCACTCCGCGAACGCTCTGAGAAAACTTGTTAGGCTGTGGACTGGGGAATCGTCCTGGAGGGCCTGGTGTGGCAAGCGAAGTGCGCGATCCGGGGGTCATTTGCAGTCGCCTCATGGGCGACTCCGGACGGACAGCACCGGGCCCGACAGATTGGCTGAATTTTCGTATAGAGGGGGTAGCCGGCGCACGGCCTCCGAGCTTCAACGCGGGTCCGGGTGGGACAAGATCGGTGGGCGTGCGAGGGAGGGAGCCGCTGCCGGCATCCCGCTTGACGGCCTTGGATAGGGGGAGGAAAATACCAGCCCCAGGCAGGCTGGTGTTGAAGTAGGAGACACTGGCAAAGATTTGCGTATTAGCTCGAGTCCAGGCCCCCTTCCAGAATAAGCATTTTGGAGAATTGTCCGCTTACCCATCGACATCACCGCTGTTCTTTCCGCGAGAGGCAAACTCGCGGTGAAGTTCGACTCCGGCAAAGATACCCTTGCGCCCATCGACTGAACCGATGAAGCGAACAGTACCGGTCATGTTGCCGGGGACCTCGACCATGTCACCAATAGCAATCTCGTCGCCGGTGCTCATGGTGCCGGGGTTGATAGAAAGAGGCATCGCGTCGTTGTCGGTGGTGTTTAGGACGGAATGAAGAGCGTAGGCTTCGGTATCATCGGGGATGGTGGCCAGAGAGTTTTGCGTGAGGGCGGCGTAGGAAGCCTTGCGCGACAGCGCCGGCGGGACAAGGCGCGATGATGACAGAGACGGAGACTGGGACGAGTAGAGCTGGTTGAGATTCGGGGTTGATGCTGTAGCTATGCCGCTGAGGCCTCGGCCGGTGCGTGCTGGTTTCGAGAGTCCGAGTCTAGGTTTGGGAGTGGTCGTGTAGGTGGTGGAAGTTGCTGTGGTGGTGGTGGAGGTCATCTTGGACCGGCTTTGTGGCGGCCACCGACCTGCAAAGGCGGTCGAAGTCGGCCTGTCTGGTACAGTACTTCGGCTAGGGGTAGGGGATAGACTAGCAGGACTAGTCGACTAGTAGATGCCGACCGAAGGCCAGTCACCAAACAGTGTGCGTCTGGCGGGAGATGAACAAGGTTCAGGTCAGAAGTGAGGTGAGTCCCGCTCTTGTTTACACACCCCACCTGAGCCCACCTCTCGGAAGCTCCTGCTGAGCGATCGCCCCTGACCGCCCGGTGCTCGTGCTTGCAGTGCACAGGACGGTTCGATGCGTGCACGGGGTGTGTGGCTCGCTAACAGCGCCTGCCTTGGCTGTGTGACCCGCGTCTGCGGTACCCGTCCACTAAAAAGTAGCGAGATGGAGCCTCTTGTCCAGGGGGTGAGTGCGCCTGCCGTGCGGACAGTGGAGAGAATCCCACCTAGCTAGGTAGGTAGGTAGGTATGTACCTCGGTGACTGCGTCTGCTGCTCGAGACGGTGAGATGCACGAGCGGGACGGGACCGTCTGGCAGTGAGCGGTAGTAGTGTAGGTAAGTAGAAAGCTTGTGGAAGAGACCGACGGGTGATCTCTCGGTAGTTTTGTTTGAGACCGAGACAATGTGAATCGCCTGTAGTAGCGTAGCCGCCTTATAGCTTCCGTATGCTTCTTTTATTCTTTCTTAGCACCGCTTTGTATGAAAGGCTCCCTCGGCCCTGAATCTGTTTTCGTCAACGCGCCGGCTTCCTCTCATGCGTTGACGTCGCTTTTGGATGATGATAGGCTATCAATCCTGGACCCTCAGAAGAAGGTGGAGGGAGAAAGGATCGATGTCTTCCCCCACTATGAGCAAGAAGGTTTAATTTACGGATCCGCGGGGGAGGGACAGACTTCCTATGATCATCTCCAAAGACTTGTCAACCATCAAAGAAATAATTTCAAATCGAAATTTGATCCAGGATAAGACGGGTATGGTCCCGCGGCTAGAAGCGAGAAGTCCCGACCTGGAAAGGGGTGAAAGCTGATGGTATGCCATGGCGCACACGTACCTGCCGATCGTGAATTGTTGTGAACCCGTGAACTGAATGGAAGAAGAAAGAAGCACAATTGGTGAATTGAATTGTTGATAATGCGACGCCGCCCGCCGTTGAGGCCAAATGACCGATGAGAAAGAGAAGGAATGGAAGAAGGATAACAACTGATCAGTATCATGGATTTCCTTCCCATTATCAAGTAATCCTTACCAGTCCAACAAACAAGGATGTTGCACAGTAATGGGACCGAACATGACAGGGAAGCAATATCACAACACTATGGGCAACGTTGGCCAGAAGGAACCTCAGATATCGTGTCAATGCAGCTGCAAGAGAAACCAAGTACCTATGTACACTACATACTAGACATAACGTACCGTCCCGACGCCTGTTTTTGTCTGGCCAGCGGCTTGCCGCATCTCATCTAACCATGCAAACCAAACAGGTACGACAGGTTCGTTGATGTCGACGGCAGGTCACCGGTCAGGCGTCATTGTCAATGTCACTGGGCTGTTAACTCCCTTTGAGGCTTGCTTCTCCTGCAAGAGCGGATAATGCCTACCTAGGAAAAAACTGCCCCAGGGGCAATGTCCTGTCAACCCATCCGTTCACTGCCCCTGGACGTAAACAAAGCCATTGGTTGTCGGTTTGGAGGGCCGTCAAGAGGCAA
Source organism: Neurospora hispaniola (assembly GCF_033458365.1). Classification (NCBI taxonomy): domain Eukaryota; kingdom Fungi; phylum Ascomycota; class Sordariomycetes; order Sordariales; family Sordariaceae; genus Neurospora; species Neurospora hispaniola. The sequence continues at coordinate 1,871,333 of NW_026944407.1, read as the reverse complement.
AGCCCATCCATCTTCCAGTAAAATTCACGACATGTTTCCTCTCACGACGAAGGGGAAAGATTCATGTCAAGATGCATCCCTCCTTTTCCATCACTGGAGAGAAAGCAGTTTTCATTGGGCATTGTAGCACCTTCAGCTACCAAGAGATATTCAGTTCTTTGGTTGAAATATGTACATCCTGGTTGAAGATCGACACCAGTCCGGCCCGGTCTGCAAACTGGACGATGCCTGAACGTGCTTCCCCTGGCGCCCTGGCAGCAGCCCCCACTCAACACGTTTTCAGCGGAGCACATCAGGGAATTCTCCCATGCTATCACGGGAGAGTCGGAGAGCCCAAGAGAAGGACTCTCCGGAGGCCATCGATGCTTTCCCGTTGGTTGGATAGGAAAAAGAGCCGAGGTGCATCTGATCATTTGTGTCCAGGTAATATTATTATTTTTCGTTAATCTTTCTGTCTTTGGTTCACCCAGAGAAAGGCGAACCGTGTTGTCGCCATGTTTTTGAGCCCCGGCCTACAACTTTAGCGGCTTGAATGATGCGGCTGTCGTTAGCGGCGTCACCTCGCCATTCGGTTACGGTGTTGCATCGCTGACAGCATTGGCAAATGTCCGGTTCAGGGGTCACAGATATCGTATGTAACGGGCCTAGTTTGCCTGTAGCAGAGGCTCTCTCACCTTACGCTTCCTACCCTCGTGCGTCCACGGCACTCTGTACCGCGAGCACCACTATCAATGATGCTACTATCACCGCCAAGGCAATGAATGATAGCAGCATAATCGTCCCTCTGCTGGCTGGGAACTTGCCCTTTATCACCCAGTGTTGTCCCACCAGGTAGCGCTTATATCCAAGAAACAGCGTCAAGATACTAATACCCAAAAACGTTGCGCCAAGCGGCTTTCCCAGGTGCCTTAGTGTTTCCGAATGGTGAGTATCGTCGTTGCCGTCCGATAACGATGTGTTGAGACGGAAGAGTTGAGTGACGGCAATGCCTATCGATGCAAACGCTAATGAGGTTCGTAGCCATGCGAGAAACGTTCGTTCTGTAGACGCAAAAAGTCAGCCTGCTGCGCTGCAATATAAAGGATGGCATTTGGTTGCCTAGACTCACCCAAAGCAAGATGGTCACGAGCGACGCTACCCTTATTTTCTAACTCAATGCTCTGAAAATACTCCAGCCTTTTCTTCCATTTGCTCACTTTATGGTGCTCGGTCGACCCATTCCCAGTTTCACCCTCGTGATTTGAATACGTCAATGACGTTTGTGCCCCCGGACTATGGGCGGCGGATTGGCTTGCTGTCTGTCTTTGGCGCGCCGACGAGTTGGATGTAGGTGTTTGTACCATACTTTGGTAATTGAGCGGTTGGCTTGTTACGATGCCTTGTTGTGTATCTTCGCCAACTCCGGTGGTCTCAGTGGTACGAGGCGACAGGAGAGGTGATAGCAGAGGCTGTTGCTGTAGACCAGGATTGGCAGTGTCGAGCGCTTCGGCCCTCTGGCGGGCAGCCTGAATGCGATCACAAATGTTAGTCACCGCATCAGTCTTCCCGCTAAGATCACTGGCCGCTTCTTGTTGTCTCCCGGGTGGAAAACGCTCGAGCCCGGCATCGATGAAGGGACGGACGGGCTACGAACAGTACGACTAAGCATGTCTTCGGGCAAGAATGCCAGCAACTGCGCCGAGTATAGTAACGCCGGTATAATTCGAGAGAAACAGTGCAGTCTCGATGAGCTGGACGACTGAATGTCCGGAATCGCAATGTCGAAAAGGGCGTGTTCAATGGTTGAGACAACTTTGAAGCTTGCAACTTTCGCCAACAGCCCGGTGAGAGCCTCTCAAGGAGTCTGGCTCGTCTGGGTCCCCAGCTTGGATTCTTGGCATCTGGATCCAGCCACCGATATGTGTCCCGGTCACTGTTGATTGCAGGCGTTTGGGATGTGTCACTGACCTTGAGAATTTCATCGAGACGTTCTTGGGTTGACGTTCGTCGCGGAGCCCGAAAAGTTTTAGAGCCGTGGCGGACCAGATATGGCTCTGGTTCGGTACTCTCAGAAGGCACCTTGGTTGTGGAAGGAGAGGCGTGGAGGGCTGGCGCTGACCTTGAGGTCGCAAGCCGCTGGTTGTCGTCGGCCATACCACAATTGCACGTGAAGTACGTGGTCTTACGCGATTGCACGAGCAAATGTGCGGATTTCAACACGACAATGAGACGTCGGACGATGGTGTCAACGGGGCCAAGGATTGCGATCTGACTGAAGATTGTTCTATGGGAATTTGGCCGAAAGCGCACAGATTGCGGCGAAGACGTTCACTTGATTTGCGACTCGAGGAATGGCACGAACGCATGTGGGCCAAGATACATTGGTCCAGGGAACTTGAGCTGCACAAACCAGGAAAGGATTGTTGGCGTCATCCTGCACTCGGCCTTGTCCGGGTCCCCGCAGGAACTGTACCCTTCAGTGGATCCCGGTCACGCATCGACGTTCGTCTCGGCCCGGAATGGCAGCTTTCCCCGTTGATTTTCGGGTTATTTAAGTCGTTATCTCCTTCAAAGATCGTAGCATCCTTTAAATTGTTGACGCAAGGACAAAAGTCACAAAAGTATATCCGCCCGAGGGAAGGGTTGCAGAAAGCCTGAGCTGTGCGCTTGGCCACCACCTGCGATTATGACTGGGAAGTTCCGGGCTGTTTTTCAACACCTCACGTAGCTACCTCTACCTGAAGATCCAGCCCAGAGGTTATAATTCATCCATCACCCCTGCTGATGTTTGTACTATGGTACACACCTTGGGACTTGATCCGGGCGTGCCGGGACAGGGACTGTGCTGCCCGCCCGCTTCCGCTTCTACTTACCCCACTTCCCCGCCCATTGCCCGGGTCCGGGGGACCCACATCTTACGTGGGCCGGCAAAGTGACATCGGGGCGGCCGCCGACTTGGCGTATCAGTCAACGCATAACTAGCTTGACCATATCCATTTTCCCTTCTTCATTTTCCCATTAGGCTCCATCATACTTACCTGTAACAGGAAACATGGTGACCATTCAAGGAAAGAAAGTTGGCAATATAGGCTTTGGCCTGATGGGTATGAAGTCCAGAGCAACCAATCTCCGCGGGCAATAACATGCTGACAAGAATCATCAGGCCTGACATGGCGAGCATCTAAGCTATCGGACGAGGAAATCTTTGCCGTCATCAAGGCCGCTCTCGATGCCGGCTGCAACTACTTCAACGGCGGCGAGTTCTACGGCCCTCCAGACCACAACTCGCTTACCGTGCTCAAGCGTTACTGCAACAAATATCCAGAGGATGTAGACAAGATCCTCCTCAACGTCAAGGGCTGCATGCTTCCGGGCTTGCTGGCGGACTCCTCGCCTGAAGGTGTTCGGGCCAGTATTGAGAACTCGGTCCGCCTGATCGGGGGCAAGGGAAGGATCGATCAATTTGAGGCGGCCCGAAAAGACCCCAAGGTGGACATTGAAGTGACCATGAAGGCCATGGACGAGCACATTCAGGCCGGGGATATCGGGGGCATCGCGCTGAGCGAGGTCAGCGCCCAAACGATCCGTCGAGCTGCAAAGGTGGCCAAGATCACAGCCGTTGAGGTGGAGCTGTCCATCTGGAATACTGAGCCTCTCGAGAACGGCGTGCTTGAGGCTTGCGCTGAGCTTAATATTCCTGTTCTTGCATACAGTATGTCCCTTTTATGAATGCTTTGTGCTGCTTTTCCGCCCGTTCGCGAAACTGACACAGACTTCCCACAGGCCCACTTGGCAAGGGCTTCTTGACCGGGCAAGTTAAGTCCTTTGACGATATCCCCGAGGGAGACTTCCGGAGGATGTTGCCTCGATTCCAGCCTGAAGTTTTTGAGACAAATCTTCGACTCGTTCGGAAGGTAGAGGAACTCGCGGCGAGAAGAGGATGTACACCAGCTCAATTCGCCATCAACTGGATATTGGCCCTTTCTAAACGGCCTGGGATGCCGACGATCATCCCCATCCCTGGTGCCTCATCGCCGGAGCGCGTTCGCGAGAATGCTGTGGAGAGAGAGCTGACGGAGGAGGATATGGCTGATGTGGAAAGGATCTTTAAGGAATTCGCTCCGGTAGGCGACAGATACCACAAGCACGGCATGGAGCTCCTCGACAGATGAACTCTCGAGATGTCCCTGGAGGTAGGTATTATGGAGCGTTTGATCTACGGATCTTGTGGAGGACTGTTCACGACAGTGGAAGATGGGATGAAGAACCTAGTACAAACAAAGTACCTACAAGAGACTGCCCATGGATCCTCACACCGGTGCTTGTGTGCCTGGGCCTGTGCGGTTATCAAGGGCTCTCGGGCGCCCGGGGACATCCCATGAGATGGTGCCTGCAGGAGGTGGCCTCGTCTTGATCCTGGCGCAACCAGATGGAAACGCTAGAGGTAGGTTCTTCCATCTATTCTCGGTAACAAAGCCAACTCACATCCAGCGCCCTGCAATAGACCTCTCGTGTTGGTAGCGCTATCGCATGACGTTGCGACATGCCACTGTGGTAACTGTGACACTATGTCTGCAAGATGTGATTACCACGGTCGTTTCTCTCACTTCTTGCTTCCTCTACATCGATGCAATGCGAGTTTGTTCGCCAACTCCAGCCGGTGTTCCTGGCAATGCTGGACGAAATCGATGTCAAATTCTCCCGAATTTGGTAAGGATAAAATAAAGGGATAGGCACGATTCAAAAAGCCATCAAAAAGGTTTAACATGACATATCAAGGGTTGGGAATAGCATATTCAACCTCGAGGTAAGATCACCTCTGATAATGGAACGAAACGACACAATCAGCGCCTAGAGCAGCTGACCCGAAGCCTCGAGCTACAAGTAGGTAACCAACAAACCAGTACCATATTGGACTGTGCTTGTACGGTTCAATCCGCGAAAAGAACGACCACAGAGGATGATGACTCGGATCGGGTTCCTTCATGAAGTGGTTGAAATAAGCAGTGACCCCGCTGTCTGTCATTCGTCCGGTGCGGCTGCCCCTAACTGTCAGTGCCGTTCGTTAGTGGCAAGAACCCAGCAAGGCCTTATCTACCTAGGCTCAAAATACGTAAAAAGAAGCGTTGCGCGTTCCCAACTTTTTGCGCTCGGCTTGGGAAGGACAGCTACAACGTCTCCAACCCGTTCAAAAGCCAACACCTCCCTCGTCATATAGCATCTCTGAGCATCCGATTGTCTCTCTCATCATTCCTTCCATCCTTGCTTTATCACCCTACCGATAAAGCCACCGTCCGAGTTCACGAGAATCAGCTACAATGTCGGAGAGTCACTGGGTAGACTGGAACAAAAACACGCAGTCCAAGGACTATCGTGGTTCTGGTTCCTTCTCAACCTTCATTATCATCGGTCGTACGTTTGTCAATTTTCTCTGCTTGCTTCCAACTTGCTGTCCCTCTCCCCTCCATGCTCGTCACGGTTTACGCTAACATTGGCATACAACTGAACAGCCGTCTGTTTCTTCCTTGGCATACTCTTCGCGCAGTTTCCCTATGACTTCCCGTTGCTCTGGACCTCGGAGCCCGTTCAGGCCACGTACTACGACTTCCTCGAGACGCACGTCAAATTCCTCCACGCCTCGCCTCTCATCATCTCGCGCATCCTCAACATTGTCATCTTCGTTGGCCTCCTCGGATTTTTCATGAAGCTCTTCCGACCGGCCGAATCCAACGTGTTGTTCGACGGCGCGTCGCTCATTCTGTACGTCATCGGAGTGGGCGTCTACTCCAGCAACATCGTCAAGGGAATGCGCACCATCACTGCTGGCATCTGGGACATGGAAGACTTTGCTGGCATCAAGCACGACGGCCCCGTCTCGGGCGAGGTCATTCTCGGCAGGGAGGATACTATGAAGGTGCTCAGCGCTAGCAACACCATTTTAGCCATGGTGCTGGTAGGAGTCCTGGTCTTGCAGGCTGGCCAATGGTACGCCGAGTCTAAGGAGAAGGACGACTTTGCCAAGGGCGATAAGAAGGATAAGAAGAATGATGGCCAGCAGCAACAGCAGCAGCAGCAGCCCCAGCCAGTGGAAGACAAGAAGTCGCAGTAGAAGCGTTTCTTCATCAAGTTTGTAGGTTTGTTTTGGGCGCCAAGTGGTGAAAGGGTGTTCATCGGTGCCGTCGGAAAGCTCCGAAGGCTCAAATCAGTGTACGGGGGTGGAAGGCATTTCAAGATGCCGAGGGGAAGAACGATCAAGATACTGGGGTCCAAAGCAATCAATAACTCGAAATTGTCACATATACTTGACACTGGATAAGAGGTCCGGTTTATTGTGCCTGTGATTCATAAAGACGCAATCCACATGGATGAAATTGGAATAGGATGAAATTCAAGAAAAGCCCGAGCCTGTTCGAGCACAGCTTTCGACGTGTTTCTGCAGTCACCCGATAGCTCCATCTCGCCAGTAAAATTGGAATTGGTTGTTTAGACATACTTGGGGCTTCAACATCACCGACAACTACTTCGTCAATGGAAGTCTCTTTACGAGAGATTACCGAAGTGGGCGAGGATGATGCTTCAGTACGTCAACGGCAAGTCTTCCAGGACGGCCAAAACAAGAGCAAGGCCTGCCAGGCGGGAGCGACACTAGAACATCCAATCGCAAAAAGAGGATCAGACGGTTATTAAGTGCAGCAAAGTGTCTGAAAGGAGGAAAGGCCCCTTGGCCTGGTGTTCTGACGAAGCATGACCTCTAAGTAATTGGAATTAGATCAGGGTGCCGTCTTGAGACAAATATATAGCGTTCAATCCTCTATGCTAGCAAGGTAGTAAAACTCTCAGCCTCTAAAAGAAATCGTTCATCAATTTTCCTTTTCGCTATACCACTGCAAGTTGTTCGAGTCGACAATGTGCCAAATTCCTACACATACTGACAAGTACTTGACAGCCATATTATGGGGGCCAACGAATTTCACGCTTACGAGACACAATTGCAAGGAAAAGATAACTTCAATGTGAACGTAAAATGTTCAGTTAACACACTTCTTTTGATCATGGAACCCGAGGGCTAGTGATACGGCCGATCATCCCTCCAGATACCCAATCTCCAACAGTACCGATCCGGTCTTATTCCACCACGGCTGTCGCCTTCCCCTACACTTTCTCTTTCTTCCACCCCGTTTATCGAGTTTTCGCCGCCACTATTCTTTCCCCTTTTACTTACCCTCCTACATAGATAATACGCTCTGTCGTTTCCCTCCCTTTGTGGTTTCCTAGCTTTTTTTACTAAATTGACTTCTCGTGGTTCTCGTTATTACCGAAAAATTTCATAGCAATCATCGCATCGTTACAGACATCACATCACTCCCACCGTTTACTCCCCCTTATGCTCACCCAACATAGCTCCATAAGTCGTCCCCACATCCAGCAACCAACCGGAGTCATCAAGAGACACCAAGAGAGAAACAGACTGGAAACTCAAGCCAACTCTAACCGATAACTAGCAACCTCAAACGGCCTCAAATCAACCTCGAATCTCCCCTCCGCCACATCAAACCCGCTGACCTCCTCCAGCTCATCCTCCAGCAAATTGACCTTACTCACCCTCTTGACCGGCCACCTCGTCTCGATCGTTCCCCTCGCGCGTCCACCAAGCGAGTCGTAGATTCTCAGAATCACACTCTGTCCCTTCTTCTTTTTCACCGGACTTTCGGGCGTTTCAACAGAGACATCCTCATCATCCTCAGCGCGCTTGATTGTGTCGAGAATCAGGGATGGGTTCGAGTTATCGGTGAACCAGACGGGTGGTTCCTGTTCGTCGAGGGTAGCGAAAGAGTGCGGAGACTCGAGGAGTTTGAGCGGATTATTGAATTCGTAGGCTTTGCGGACGGTCATGGCACCCAGGGAGCCCGTGTGCGGGAAGATGGCCCAGCGGATGGTGTGCGCGCCCATATCTGCATGAGCGTCGGGGGCTTTGGGGGAGCGGAGCAAGGACAAGCGCATGAGAGAACCGGTGGTGGCGAAGCCGTATTTGGAGTCGTTGAGGATGGACACGCCGTAGCCATGTTCAGACAGGTCGGCGAACTTGTGGCAGCAAACTTCGAACTTGGCCATGTCCCAGGAGGTGTTGTAGTGGGTCGGGCGGCGGACGATGCCGAATTGCGTTTCGTATGAAGCTTCTGTATTACGGATGTCGACGGGGAATTCGACCTTGAGAAATTTCATGGTTTCGTGCCATTCGACGGTGGATTGGACTTCGATGTAGGATTGGAGCTCGTTGACAGCCGCCGAGAGGCTGATGATGGTGGAGATGTGGGATTGCTCGGAGATCTTGGTCTTGGTGATGACGCTGACGCGATGCGTTTTTTCTTCGTGCACTTGGGTCTCGCTGGACTGGAGCTCCTTGCGCGTGTCGAGGTGATAGACTTCGACGTCCCAGGCTTGCCAGTAGAGCGGCTTGTCGTCGAATATGACGAACTGGTTGGCGCGCTGGCCTTCAGGGATGACCTCGCGCCGGTCGTATTTGTCGTAGAGGGACGTGATGGTGCCGGCCTCGACACGGACCTTGAGTCGCTTATTCTCGAGGACGAAAACACCGTTGGATAGCTTGTGGAGCTTGACTCCGTCGTCCTCTTGCACGATTTCGTATTGTTCGAGTTTAAGGAGAGGACCTACACCCTTGGCAAGGGCAAAATCACCCTTGGAAATCTCAACAAGTTCCTCGCGATACCAGGGTAAAGTGTTCAGGGCAATGCCGCGCTCCACGCTCGTGGCGTCTACTTGGAGAACGCCTAATGCCTTGCAGGCATCCTTCAAGAGCCTCTCACCGGTCTTGAAAATTTGAGCATAGAGCTTTGCAAGGGAAGTCAGTAATCCTTCATCACAAACTGATCCAGTCCAAACATACCTTATCCGAATCATCATAGCACATCTCAATTGAGCTGCCAGGAAGACAATCATGGAACTGGCAGAGCAGTGTTGCCTCCCACATTTCGTCAATTTCCTTCTTTGGATACTTGTAGTCCTTGTCCTTGAGCGAGGCAATCGTTGCGAGCTGCTCGATGTCCCTCAGCACAAACTCGGCTTTCCGGTTGAACTTTTTGTTGTTCGCTTGCGTAGTGTATGTTCCGCGGTGCAGCTCGAAGTACAGTTCACCAAACCAGGTAACCAGCGAATCAGCCTTCCGCTCGAGACTATCGAAGAAGTCATCTACCGAACCGCCCAGGGACACCCGTGGTAGGAGACCAACAGTATCGCTGATACCGCGGCAGCGACGAAGCTTCTCTAGGTGCTGCCACGTAGGGCCGCCACCTCCATCTCCCTTGCCAAAGACGAGCAACGACGTGTGATCTTGGTCGAGAGACTTGTGTTGTGACATGCTGCGCTTGACGTCGCCAAAGTGGGCCTCGGCGGTGTAGGTTTCTGAAGGGGGCATGTGGCAGATGACCTGCGTGCCGTCGAGGGCAACCCAGTTGAAGGTTGTGTGGGGGAACTTGTTGATGTTGTTCCAGCTCAGCTTTTGGGTTAGGAAGCGAGTCATGCCAGCGAGGCGGCAGAGTTGGGGGAGCTGACTGGAATAGCCGAAAGTGTCGGGCAGCCAGAATGTTTGGGACCTCTTTCCAAAGTTGCTCTCGAAGAAACGCTGGCCGTACAAGAACTGCCGGACCAAGGACTCGCCGCTGGGCATGTTGGTGTCGTGCTCAACCCAGCTACCTCCGATAGGATGGAAACGACCGTCGGCCACCATCCTCTTGACACGTTCCCAGACATAGGGGTATAGAGTCTTGCACCATTTGTATTGCTGTGCTTGTGAGCAAGCAAAGTTGAGCTCTGGGTAGCGGTCCATGAGGTCACATTGGTTAGACCAAGATCGAGCTACCTTGCGCTTGGTCTCATCCCAGGGCCATAGCCAGCAACTGTCGATGTGACAATGGCCGATACCAAAAACAAGCGGTTCCTTTCCCCTCTTGGTGTCGTATACCCTGGCCGAGTCAACGTCCGGACCAAGGTACTGCTGAGCAATTTCCCGACACTTTTTGAGGGAGTCTTTATTGCCGAGCTCAAAGGCCTCGATAATCTCATTGCACGTCTTCAGCGCCTGATGCTGCTCCCACGATTCACTCGGGAACTCGCGTGCCGCATCACCAATGATCCAGATATCGATGTATAGCTGCCTCGCATCGGGGTTCACAGCCACAATTTCGGCCTTATCGAGACGAAAGTGCTTGTTTGGATCAGGAGGCTGGATGATATCGCCCCCTCCCGCTGCACCAAACATGCCATTGCAGGCCATCTCGATGTAGATGATATGTTCCTTTCCGTCACGGAACGAGTCTGGCAATATCCACTCGGTACGCTCACCACCACCCGTTAAGCCCTGCAGCGGCTTGCCATCATGCGTCCAGACCATGCCCTCGTTATTGGCGTCCCAGTGGAGTTCGAGCAGCCTCTTATCGCGCAAGTCCTCGGGGACCGTGAGGACAACCTTGAACCAGTGGGTCGACCAGGCAGGACCAAACCGAGCGCCGACTTCTGTCTTTCTGAACTCGTGCTTGACGGCCTCGTCAAAGGTTGGTCGATCCTGGTCGGGGGCATCCCAGACGGACAGCTTGACATGGGGCTCGCCCTCGGCGACACCCTCGTACATCATGGCGTTAAGATTGTTGTGCTCCCATTGTCCCTTTGCGTAGAACTGACTGATGCGATCCTTGTAGATGTTGGTGATGTACTGGCCGACCGGCTTGGGTGCGCGTATCGGGTAAGCCGAGATGGGCTTGCTCTGAGTTGCTGATTCCCCGCCCATCTTGATATAGCGCGGGTATATGGTGTTTTGATAGGGGGTTGAGCAGTCGACGGGGACGGGGGAACGAGTATTCTAGGATCTTGCCGGGAGGGCGGGCGCAGATATAAGCTCGAGGAGAGGAATTAGGCAAGGTAGGTTTAGAAATCGTCGGTAGGTAAGGTAGTATGGTTCAAGCGTAGGTCATAACACGACAAGTCATCCAACAGGTTCTCAAAAGTAGCTGAAAAAGGTTAAAGCGTCTGTCTGTTTGGCTATATCTCTGACGAAACTAACGAAACTGGTGTACACATTGGAGCCAACTGGAATGGACGGTATTGGTATTGGTATCGTATGGTTTCGGCTCGCGAGGCCAGCGAACAAGTCTAGCGGGGGGGGAGGGGTCAATCGCGGGTCGAGGGTCGAGAAGGAGGAGGAGGATGATGATGATGATGATGATGGGAGGAGGAGCAGCAGAAGGAGCAACTACGTCTAGGAGTGGGAGGAAACGAAGAAATGCCGGCTTCCACTCTTGCAAACTTGCAAGAGGACTGACGGCGGGACTGACCAACGGGGGGTTGGTTCTCGGATCCAGTCCTCTTGCCAACCTAATGTTTCCTTCCATCGCTGTCCAGGCGAAGCGCTGAATGGCAGGCTGGCAGCTGGCTGGCCCCGAGGTAGGTGGTTAGCCTGGGGAGGAGGTCGGGCTGCTGAGGTGGTCAGGGAGGGAGGGGGGGTCAGGGCCGGTGGTGTGTCAAATCCCCACCCGCCTAGGGTAGGTAGTGCGCAGGTGCTGAGCTGTTCCTGCTCGTTTGTGCTGTCAGGGCTGAGGGTTCAGGTTGTGGCCGGGGTAGATCCGCTGCAAGCCACGCCTGAAACACCAGAAAAACAGCAGGTACACGGGGGGGGGGGCAAAGAGGCGGGAGAAGGGGTCTGGGGACAAACCCGACGCAATGCGGGGAGGATGGAAGTCACTCACATGTTCACCATTGGATCCCTGCCCTGGGCTGATTTGGATGATTTGATCCGCCTGCGGCTGGGCAGTTAAACCCCATTCTTCCTTCCAGCCTGCACTCTGCAGCAGAAAGATGAAGTGAGTGCAACAGGGCAGCGTCTTGTACAGCAACAGTCAATTCGGACCCCAACATCTCTGGAAAGTTTCGAAATGTCGATGCATTACACGCATTACACGCATGTCGGTCGATCCTTTTCCTTCAAACGACGGGGAACCACGACAACATGCCTAGACGTCAACAGTTCCCGTCCCGTTTCAGCAACCGCGTTGGCCGACCATACATCGTGAAACACACTACACTTTCCAGGCCTCAGTTTGGCCGAATCTGAACTACATGATCTTGTCTTTTTTTCTTTTTTCTTTTCTTTTTACATTAAAGGTATAGTTTGCGAACTTGCTTGCAAGAGCGTCCATCCGCCCCTCCAATCTGAAATAGCGAATCAGATACGCTTCCGCCGGGTCGTGTTTCTCATTCTCGCCTTTTCTCTTCACACCTCTGCCAGCATATACTTTGTCAGCGCGGTGAAATTGCATGTGGCGATAACTTTGGTTTTCCCACAGAGAACGGTTGGTATCATGCCCGCCGCCAACCAGTCAAATTCTGCGAGGTGGCGGTACCACGCTAACAAAGTGCATGCCGGCAGACCTGTACAAACAGGTATCCGCGAAGCGCTTGGCCCCCATTTCTGTCAAGGTGGTTTTGATTGTAGATATCTCGGAACAAAGATCAGTCAACTAAGACATAGAATGGAACCTTGACAGCATCTGACACATACACGCACAGAGAGAAAAAGAGAGAATGATAATTATGCCCAAGTCAGGTCTGTACGTCAAGCTTTCAGAAAACGGCTCATGATCGCCAAGTCGCCCTCATCAAACGCAGATCGATGTCTTTGGGTTTGCGTGTCGGTTCCAAACCCGGACACAAACCATGGAAGTCGTTGTTGTATTGATGTCTTGTCTCATTGTCCTGTCATTAATGTTCTTGTGAGACTTAACAACCAACAGATGATGCCCACTAAGAGAAAAGGTAAGAAAGCTTCAATTTGATTCAACCAAAGGAAATGAAAAAAAAATAAAAAATTTCAATTTAGAGGGGGGGTCTAGAAGGGTTCTGCATGCTGCCTGTCTCGTCTGTCTTATTTGGCTTGTTCTGTATGTGTCACACCTCGCTCGTCGTGTGTATATGCAGATTCTTCTGTCTGTATCACCACCACGCCACCGACATCGAACAACCCGTTCTGTCGTCCTGTTGTTCCGGCAGGCATGCCACGACTAGTCTACGGACTCGGTCACTCGAGTTCAATTGACTACAGGTGCGGTCCGTGTTACCATGCAATTTACTTTTTCTGTTGCGAGGATGGGGGAAATGGGGGTAGTACCACCTGTCACAAGACACCACAACACCATCATTATTGGAGATCACCGACGAGATAATTTTCGTCACGACTGGGTTTTGTGTATGTGTGCATCAAGTAGAGTATTGCATTGCTGCTATGTGCAGATGAAAGGTGAGGCAAGGTAAAGAGAGGTATGTAGGCTGAGGTATGCTACGCTATCATCCAAGCAATGTACGAAAGAAAAGGTGTTTTGTGTGTGTGTGTGTGTGTGTGTGTGTGAACCGTGAGACCCCGGAATCAACGCCGCCGCCCCGACCGACAAATGAACCGCGACCGTCGCCGTGACCATGACCCGTTACCCAAAAACGCCCCGGTGTTACCCCTTTCCCTTCACCGTACCGAATCGGACCCCAAAAGCAAACCGACCGACCGACTGAGTTGGCTATAAAAATTCCACCCAAAGAAAAAAACAAACCCATATTGCCCCAGTCCATGTCTCTATATGGTAACCCATCCATCAAACATGTCTTCCACCGTAACACACGATAATGAAGAAGAAGAAAGATTTATAAAAAAAAAAAAAAAAAAAAAAAAAAAAAAAAAAAAAAAAAAAAAAAAAAACCGAAGAGAGAGGCTAGCACAAGACGCCATGCTTCACGAAATCTCGCTCGCACCTCTCTTCCGCCCCGCGCTTCCTGACCCCGTCGTACCCAACTGGACCTCCTCTGACCCCATCCCCTCTGGCGACATAACAACAGCATCTTCCACTTTTGTACGTTGCTGATGCTGCTGCTCTTGTTGATGTTGAGATGAAGAAGGAACAGCAGTCACCTTCACCTTAGGCCCCAGATTGCCCATGTTCCCATATACGCCGGGGCCAAAGCATTCATACCCCACATTCTCCTCTTCATCATCTCCCTCTCCATTTCCTTTCTCTTCCTCTTCTTCTTCTTCTTCTTCTTCATACTCTTCGCCTTCATAGTCGTCCTCATACTCATCTTCAAAGTACTCCTCCTCATCCGAACTCTCCTCGCTATCGCTCTCGTCTAGGTTGAGCACCCCCAAAAGCGGAATGTCGATTCTAGCCAGCTGTGACTTGATCAGGTTATCCGCGATGGTGAACAACTGTGAATCCTTGTCTTCGGTCTTGGTTTCTGGCAACTCAACCTCGTTGCCGCCCAGAGCAAAAATGGCCTCAGCTTGGTCTTGAAGGGGGTCGTGAACTTCTGGTGATGGCTGGGGTGGTACTGGTACTTTTCCCTTGCCTGTTGCCGTCGCCGTGGGTGTGGTGAAAGCGGCGGCAGGAGGAGGAGAAGAAGAAGAAGAAGAAGAAGGAGAAGAAGAAGAAGGTGGCAAAACTCCAATAGGCACATCCAAAACCCACCTCCGTACCACCTCCCCCTTGGTCACCTTTTCTCTTCCTCCTCCTCCTCTTCTTCCTCCTAGTAGGGCGCGCTGCCTCTCCCTCTGCTCCAACCCGCGTTTAAACACCCTCTTCTGTTTCCGCCGCCGCCGTTCGATCCGATCGCGAATATACCAGGCCACCACCAGCATGGTGGCCTGCATCATCTCCTGGCACTTGGCGCGCTGCATGTTGGCCCACTGCTGGCACCGTTGCTGCTGGAAGTTGGCGATGGCTTGGCAGCGTTGTTGGTAGTAGGCGGCGATGCGCGAGGCCATGGCGAGGTATTTGGGGTCCAGGGTGGGGATTGTCGTGGTTGCTTGTTGTTGTTGTTGTTGTTGCTGCTGCTGCTGTTGTTGTTGTGTTGAATCTGCTGGGGATGTCGTCTTCATGCCAAATGGGAGATTTGTCTGTGTCTGTGGTGGTGATTGTGGTACGGGAGCGCTGCTGCTGGACTGCCGGGAGGATACAGGGGTTGGCTGCTGCTGTTGCTGTTGTTGCTGCGCATCTTGCTCTCGTTGCTTTTGTCGTTGCTGTTCCCGTACTTGTTGGGCATGTGCGGCAAACATGTTGAAGAAGGCCTGTTGTCGAGATGTTGTTGTGGTTGTTGTCGTGGACATATCGGGAAACATTGGGCCCTTGCTGAACAACGGCTGCTCCGGCGGAGGTGTTGCCGGGACGTGGGCTTGGTACGGATGCGACATCGGTGCCGCCATCGATTATTATCCGAGTTGTGAGTATATGTGCGAAGGTTTGTTGAATGGCTCGGAGCGATGTTTTGCCCGTTTGAGATACTGGTTTCCCAGGTTGTTGGTGATATAGATATAATGGGGTAGCTGAGGCGATGTTTGGTAATGATAGAGGTGGCTTATTAATACCAAGGGATGTCTCGTAGATCGTTGGCAAAAGGTTATGGACAGCTGATCTTATAGAATAACCTTGCACAAGGAATACAAAGGAATTGACCAAGTTAAACAAACATAAATAGTCTTGGGTGAAGCCTTACGGAGGGTGGGGGAGGAAAGGAGGTCTGATTTATAAAGCAGGCTGACTGACTACACCTGATGGTTGGTACCTCAAGGACAATCATGACTTAGACGTCCCTCGGGCCGCATCCTGGACCCTGGCGGCCACCTACGACGCGCATGCTGGGTTAAGTGGGTTCATGTTATTTTGAGGGTTCATCATTTTTATTTTTTTTACCTTTTCCTTTTCCGGGATGTGAACTTGGGAAAAGGGGGGTGACAGGCGGGCGAGTGCAAGTCTGTTTGGCCATGATGTTGCGGGTGCAGATGGTGGAGTGAAGGCCCAGTCCTGAAGGAGGGAGAGGGAGTTCTAGCCGAGTGCCCAGGCCCGAGGGAGAGACTGCGTTATTGCCAGGATTGGGGCCTCTTTGGGACGCTATCACCGCTATGACTGCTACCAACGGAGCTAACTGGCACAAAAAAGAGCGCTCGCAAGGAGCCGAGAATAGGGTAGGAGATAAGGTGTGGTGGACGGGGGTCGCCAGGATTGGCGGGCGGAGCTGATGAAAATGGTCTGAGAAAGGGTTCGGCAAGGCTGGAAATGGTGGCAGAACTGGTACAACATGGGCAAACATCGGTCGATGCCGATTACTTGCCGACCAGTAGCCACCGAGGCCCAACCATTCACAGCCAGGCCGAGGGGCACAATCGGGCCACACTTGAATCATGCCAGTCAGACGCGGGCATTGCAGTGGCAGCAGTGCATACCGGGCCTCATCCCGGCACCCCTCCCCGGCCTTTGGGTTTCTCCTTTACTCGGACTCCCATGGTGATGAGCATCAAATAACATTTCCACTCGATCCCTATCATTGGATTCATAATCTACGCTTGACTCCCGTCCGGTTCCCAGTTTCGGCTGACACGTTGTCTCGGTTCTCGTTGGCGTTGTTGGTCTGGCCGTTTACAACTCGTTCTCTTTGCTGTTGGTAGGAGTCCGTCCGCACACATCATCGTCCTTCGGAACAGACCGCCGTCTGGTTGCAGCGTCTAGATCGTTGCGAGATCTGAGCGTCATCAACAACGCATCATCCAGTACTGGAACTGGAAACGAAAAACCACTGCAAGACACCTGGACTGTCTCTGGTGGTCAAGGCTGGTCTAGTCGGATCGTGGATTCAGCCGTGACCGTCCTGCTGGTGCCAATGGCCGTTATCACCAATGGTAAGCGTAGTATGTAATCAAAAGACGAGGCACGACATCCTTCCCGCAATCTCTTTTGTCACCCGTTCCAAGCCGTCGTTCGTCCGTTGGTGTCCTGTTCTTATCATTACCATCATCATCATCAAAGGCGAAACAGATCATTGATCGGTAAAGCATGGCATCGCTTAATAACGCGAGACCTGAATCACTCTGATCACCGCACTGGACGGGGCGCGGGTGGCCTAGAGTCTCGGACGTGTTCAGTATGTAGGGTGCGCGCGGGTGTAGCCTGCGCGTTTGTCCAATCTCGCTGAATCCGTTTCGCTCCATTGCGTCCTGTTACGAGCGCCTACCAGCGAAATGGCCGTTTGTGGTGTCAGCGAGAACTGGACCCCGGATGAACAAGTGAACCGGAAAATGGCAATGCGAGACGTCTCGTGAAAGGCCCTTCTTCCCGAGCATGAATCGGATATGTAATTCCCTCCTCCTCCTCAGTTTGACGGTGGACCTTCTGATTGTGCTGGCAGATGGGCCGATGAGCTGTCGTTGAATGCCACATGGAAGGGACCGGTCTGGCAAAAGTGGAATCGTTCCCAGTCAGTCGGGTTATATCGTGACCAGGTCTTGCGGGAGCGGATTCCGGGAGAGGCAAAAATCACAGAAAACAAACCGGGGAAGGGCAAATCATCATCATGACCCCAGAGCCCTCCCGTCCCGTGTTCGCGCATTCCCCATTTATTATCGCCGAGTGATTGTCTCGCGATGCCCGATATCAAAGCAACATTATCGGCATGCATTCCACTTGACTGGCAACACGCAACCAGGTTCCCCAGACCACGTCGCTCAAAATCGGTATAGAAAGAGACGATGTTGCGCTGCGAAGTTCAGTTCGCTGCTAGCGTTGTTGGCCGCGGGGTTGTCAGAGACCCGAGATCGGGTTGTCGGTGTTAGTTGTTCCCGTTGTTGCCTTTTTCGGCGGACTGTTTGTTAGTGCCTGGTGCCGGGACATCGTCCTCGTCCGCATCAACCCCATACCCTGCAATCAGGAAGCTTCCAGGTCTTCTCCAGCAATCTCCGAATGGTTTTCAGGCACAACCGGGGATTGTCCCAGCACAAGCATTACCCAGCTTTTCTGTAGTGTAGTGTACACTACACCTCTGCATGGATGTGTACAAACTGGGAGAAGCGACAACAACCTTGCGGGACGGGATGGGCGTTGAAGCCATGGCGCGCTGGCGTCGGGTCCGAGCGGGGTGAGGGGGACGGCAGAGGAGAAACAATTGTTCCCACTTTCCCTTTAAAGGCAGGGGCTTTCAGTTCCAGGTTGCCGCATTCCCGCACGGCAGCAGGACGCCCCACCACCCGCAAAATGCCTGCCAAGAACCTAATCAACTGCCAGGTCCATGTTGCAGAAGTCCATTTTCGGCCATTTGCACCTGATTGTTGATGATTTCCATGCCATTTTTGTCACTTTTTTGGTCACCATTTCCCCCCCTTCTACAACCGCCACGCCTCACGACATTGATCACGCTTCGTCACGTTGATCGCGGATTTTTACGGCAGGAAAAGTGAAAAATATTCGGAACTGCGCGCCATTCTGTGCACATCTGCCATACTTGGTCGCATCAGTACCGCACGTTTTCTGTCATCGCATGTCAAGGCCCAACCAGGAACCGTCGAAAGGCAACAGGCCATAAACGCCGAATGTTAATGCTTCCCCCGCGCCCAAAACAGGTTCCGCGCCGCTGGATAGCGTCTCTCGGCCAAAGCACTTGTCGCCCATGCGTTGTCAATAACATTCGCACCGCTGCCGCCACTGTTGGACGTGGTCGTGGTGCTGTCGGTGTCGGTAGATATGTGACCACTCAGACCTCGCTCACTTCCGCCGGGTCTAGACCCTCCAGCGTGCTACTTGCCGTCCCCGCCCGGCCCGTCATCGACATCACGCCGTGTTGTCCTCGACTGTTTCAGCTTCAGATTCGCGGCAAAAAGACCCGGACCGTTGTGCAGTTAAACGATCTGCCTCTTCCGCCCGTCGTTGAATCCGCCGTCAACGGCCCTCTTCTAGTGGTGGAGGAGTCAGTCCAGGAAGAAGGCACCTCGACGGCTCGCCGCAAAAGGATCAAAAGGACGATTTTGCAGCTGGATCAGCTACCCGTGTCTCAGACTACTACTCTAACCTCAGATCCGATCCTGGATGCTCAGAGAGATACAGAGCCAGACGAGGACATAGACTCTGGTAAGAGTAAACGGGGCAGGCGGAGGATTGTCAAGTTCGACGATTCATCCACTACGCCAGTTGCTATGCTCGACGAGGCTCTACTGCCCGTAAAAGAAGCAACAGAAGAGGCAGCCGAGGTAGAGCAGAATGAGCCATCAACACAGCGTAAAAGAGACAAGACGAGGACCGTCAGGTTGAAGGAGATCCCTCAGGGCGCCCTCCTTCCCGACGAGTCTTTCCCGCCACCGCAGCAGGAAGACCAAGAACCAGCTTACCCAGCAGTAATCCAACAGCATCGCCACAATATGCAAAAGTTTGACAACTGCGTGTTGCTGACGCGCGTAGGAAGCTTCTACGAGATGTACTTTGAGCATGCGGAGGAGGTCGGCCCGCTTCTGAACCTCAAAGTCTCACAAAAGAAAACGAGCGGCGGCCCTGTCTCAATGGTAAATCCTCTCCGTCTGTCGTTGTGTTCATGTGTGTCTACTATGTCTTTGCTCCCAAGTCAGCTCCAAGTTACTCCCCCTATTTGCACTTTGTTCTGATCATGAACCTTCTTTTAGGCTGGGTTTCCTTTCTTCCAACTTGACCGTTACCTTAAAGTCTTAGTCGAAGACCTGAATCGCCATGTAGCCATAGCGGAGGAGTACAGAAATTCCCCTTCAGAGCAGATCAAATCGGGTGGTTTGATGCACAATCGCAGAGTGACTCGCATCGTCACCCCGGGCACTCTGATCGATGAGAACTTCATGGACCCGTACGCGAACAACTACATTATGGCCATACATCTGCCTTCGAATTCGTTGGAAGGAAGCTCGAGTTTTCAAGAAGCCTTGAACTCCGAAACAGGGCAAAGAAAGGAGTCTCTTGTAGGTTTAGCATGGCTAGACTTATCCACGGGCAACTTCTACACCCAGCAGACGAGTCTCATATCCTTGGGCAGTGTTCTCTTGCGGGTATCTCCGCGAGAAATAGTCCTCGACAAGTCCCTTGAGTCTGCCGAAGGTCACGATATCTTGTCCGTCCTGAACGAGGAGAGATATCCCGTTACCTACTCACCCCAAGGCGAGAATATACAAACCCTCAAGGACTGGGCGCCGATGCTGGACGCAAAAATACCTACAGAAACAGTAATCAGGTTCACGGACGATGAGATCAAGGCAGGCAACGTCTTGCTTCACTATGTTACAGACCGACTTCAAGGCTTGAGCATGAAGCTTCAGCCGCCAATACGCCACGACAACATGCAAATTATGACTATCGACAAGAACAGCATGCGATCTCTGGAGATCAAGAAAACCATGAGGGAAGGCTTCTTCGCGGGAAGCTTGTTACATGCCATCAGAAGGACAGTGACCAAAAGTGGTGCGAGATTGCTTCATGAGTGGCTCTGTAAGCAATCCCTTTTACCGCTTTGTGCCTATGTCGATAGATAAAATCGCTGACCGACTTAGGCGCCCCTTCAACGTCCCTTTCGGTGATAAACTCGCGTCTAGATCTCATAACTCGCTTCATCTCAAACCCAGATCTCAGCGACGCCATCACGGTCCTCCTCCATCGCTCCCACGACACTCAGCGTCTCGTCCAAAAATTCGCTCTCAACCGCGGTGACGCCGACGATCTCCTCCGGCTCGCCAGCACCATCAAGGCCACCGAGGACATCGTCAACCACCTAAAGTCCACCATCTCCTCCGAAGATAATAACCCAGAAGAAGATGATTGCCTGACCAAGCTGATCGACCGCATAAGCCTCGAGCAACCCCTCAAGCTCGCCAAGCGGATCTGGGACGCCATCGATGAGGAAGGGCTCGTCCAGCAACACCAGCTCGAAGATAGCGAGACGGGCGAGATGCTTGCTCTCGCGCAGGAAATCGTCAAGGGCGAAGGGACGGAGGAGGATGGGCGGGCGCTTTTGCCCAAGGGGGCGACGGCCAAGAGTAATAGGGCTAGGGCGGAGCTGACCCAAAACCGAAATCAACAGGAAAAGGATCTGTCAAAAGACAACAGGAAAATGAGTCTGCGAAATTACTACGGCGAAGACAACCAGGTTTGGATCATGAAGCCCAAAGCCAACAGGGCCCTGGCTAAGCTCCACGCGGAACTCAGATCGCTGCAGGAACAAAAGGAGAAGCTCACCGAGGAGTTCCGCGCAAAGTATGCGGCGCCGTCGCTTACGCTGAATTGGAAAGCCGGATTGGGCCATGTTTGTGTCGTTCGAGGGAGGGATGCTCGATTGGCGATGGGAGAAACCAGTCGTCGCACCAGAACATCCAGCAGCAGCAACAGCATGTCCGACCCCATCTCTGACACCACCGACGCCGATGCTGCGGACGCCGATGGCGAACCCATCCCCGAACCCGCCCCAGAACCCGAATCCCTCTCCACCCTCCGCACGCTCTCTACCACCCGGACTACCCGCACCTTCCACCACCCTCTCTGGACGTCCCTCGGCGAATCCCTCGACCACGTCCGGCTCCGCATTCGCTCCGAAGAGACGGCTCTCTTCTCCTCTCTCCGCTCCAATGTGGTAACCTTGCTCATAAAACTCCGTCGCAATGCGCTCGTCCTCGACGAGCTCGACATCGCCACCTCGCTGGCCCGGCTGGCGACGGAGCAAAATCTCGTTCGGCCCATTCTGCACGATTCCTCCACTACCAACGGTTCTCAAGGGATGGGGACAAGGACGGTCATAGTAGGCGGTCGCCACCCCACCGTCGAACCCTCCCTCCTCTCTCGAGGCATGACCTTCCAGAAAAACGACTGCCTAATCGGCTCCCCCGGACAAGGTGCGATCTGGCTGATTACAGGACCGAACATG
The DNA here is from genome assembly GCF_033458365.1 of Neurospora hispaniola. NCBI lineage: Eukaryota > Fungi > Ascomycota > Sordariomycetes > Sordariales > Sordariaceae > Neurospora > Neurospora hispaniola. The sequence goes on along the minus strand of NW_026944407.1, from coordinate 1,849,616 downwards.
GCTGGTAAGAGCACGTTTCTGCGACAGAACGCGCTGATTACCATCCTGGCGCAGATGGGGTGTTATGTCCCTGCCGATTACGCGGAGCTGGGTATTGTTGATGCCATCTTCAGCAGGGTCGGGTCGGCGGATAACTTGTATGCGGACCAGAGCACTTTCATGGTGGAGATGATGGAGACGGCGGCGATATTGCGGCAGGCGACGCCGAGGAGCTTTGTGATAATGGATGAGATTGGCAGGGGGACGACACCAGAGGATGGCACGGCTGTGGCGTTTGCGAGCTTGCATCATCTGTTAACGGTGAATAAGTGTAGGGGGTTATTTGCGACGCATTTTCATGCGGTTGGGGATATGCTAAAGGAGCAGGGGTTGGTGGTTGAGGATGGTGCGAGCAGTGCGGGTGCAAGTTGGGGTGTGGCTATGTATTGCACGGATGTGGAGGAGGACGAGAGCGGCGGATTTGTCTATGTGCACAAGTTGCGGAAAGGCATGAACAGGCAGAGCCATGCCCTGAAAGTGGCTCGCCTGGCTGGGCTGCCAGAGCCGGCCATCAAGATCGCTCAGCAAGTATTGGCAGTTCAGGGAGTTGTAGCTTAGGAGTCACGGTGAAACAAAAAAGAGTTCATTAAAGTCACTGTTGGGAATTGTGGCACGAGAATCTGTTTGGTAGTTCAACGATTTTATTGAAAGGGTATCTGAGAGAATCTGGATGTATCTGGAAAAGCAGAGTTAGCCTCTGTATACCCCATGTGTATGATTGATGTAGAGCTAAACAAAAATCGGGGGTGTTTGGGAGTGTCTCATAAAGTAGTTGTTTGTGATGGGTTTTCATCAATGATAATCAGGGTTAAAAAGCTCTTTGATTTTTTTCTAATCATCGACACTCCAAAGGGGAAAGCAGGAAGGATGGTGGAAATAAGCGAAGACTAACCTGATGGGTTTGAGAAAACAAGCAGGACATTTTCACATGTATCCGCACAGTTTCATCAAGATTGCAAACAGACTCATCAGAAGGAGACCACCGAGTTGATGTGCTTAATTGAGTAGCAAGTGATCTATGTAGCTGAGGGCCAAGATCATTCGTCTCTTTACCCAACCTAAGCCAACTTTGCCACGCCTCAAACACTTCAGTCAAGAAGTCAGAGAGACATTTAGTCGCTAGAGAACCAGTTAGCTTTAACGTCGAATACCCAGGGGCACTGTCAGGGAATACGCACAAGAGACCGCCGAAGCCGCCATCATCCTCATCAGACTCCTCCTTCTCCTCCTCCTTCTCCTCGGCCTTGCCAGCGGCAGGGGCAGCCTCGGTGGAAGCGGCGGGAGCGGCGGAAGCATAAGCCTCGGGGTTGGCAATGCGATCCTTGAGCTCCTCGATCTCGGGCCAGCTGATCTCGGTCTCGATAGCGACGGCAAGAACCTTCTTGTAGGCGTTGACGACGGAGTGGATGACGGAGGGAAGAGTGGGGAAGTTGAGAGCGAGCGAGAGGCTGGCAATGGTGGTGATGGCAGTGGAGAAAGCCTTGAGGAGCTGCTCCTCAGAGATGTCAAGGACATCGGAGGGGAAGGTGTTGCCCTGGTCGTAGACCTGAGCGATGCCCATACCGTAGGTGAAGGGAGAGATGTTGAGCATGTTCAACAGGGTAGCCTCAGAGGGGCCGACCTTGGCGCCAGCCTCAACGAGCTTGAGATCGGTGGTGATTTCAATGGTACCACGGGCGATCTTGGTGGGGACACCGAGGGCCTGGAAGAAAGAGGTCTTGCCGGGTTCCATACCGGTGTTGCCAGCGGGGATCCAGACATCGGCAGGGGCGATAGCACCGGCACGAGCGGGGGCAGCGACCTTGTTGGCGAGGATCTTGTCACGGACCTCCTTGAGGTCGCCGTTGGTGAAGACGAAACCAACGTTGCCCTTGACGAAGGGGAGGAGACGCTCGTACTCGGGGGTGTCGACGACGAAGGTCTTGAGGGCACGGCGAACCTGTAATGGGTGTTAATTTCTGGGCTTCCCGAAGCGCGACGCTCTTGCGCCAACGGGCGACATACCATGGTGTTCTTGCCCATCAAGACGACAGCCTCACCGCGGAGGGACTGTCTGATCTCGTGCATCTGCTGAGAGCTGACATTGTCGACGGAGACGATGAAGATGGACCGGTAATCCTCCAACAAGCCCTTCAGCTTGTCGAAGTAACCGGCCTTGTTAGCAGACTTGCCCCCCATATCTTCTTTTAGCACGAAGGCAGGATGTTTAAGGGCAAGAGGAGTTCTCTTGATTAATTTGGTGGTGAAGTTGGAGTTGGTATGGTGACCGGAGGAGAGATTCTGGAAGCCGGACAAAATTTCGGGCGCGCGCAATTGACTTGGTTGATCCGTCTGTGGGAAGCGAGGGGTGAGTGTGGCCCGTGCTGCCGTCGGGGTGCTAGGGCTTGAGTGGGGTTGGCCAATCAGACGGTCAGAAACAACTTAAGCACTTCGACTGGAGTGTGGTCTTGGCAGGTACCCCAGTACAAAATCGTCAAAATAGCGGCATCAGTTGAGCCTCACGGCACTGCAACGATGCTGCAGTGTATGGCTCGCCTGCTGTACAGCCACATGTGGCTCAGTAAATAAGTCTGTTTGAGACTTTCTTCGAAGTTCACTCTCACTCATCAAGCATTTACAGTGACTCGCTACCATATCCGGAGTGAGGCTGCATCACAACTCCGAACATCAAGTTTGTAGACACCTTTCTCATGTAGCAAATGTCGTGTACTAACGCACTCACAGAATCACACTCGAAGATCAAAGACGCAAGTGCACTCGATCTCACCTTGCTTGACCTCAGCATTGAATTTTATATCTACCACCAACAGCCTCTCACGCCTACATCATCAAAATGGCTTTGCCATACCACGTCCTCAAAGTGTGCGACGGCATTGTTTTTGCCGCTCGCGGAAGCAACATTCACTCATTCGACTCCAACTTCAACCCCATCTCAGTATGGAAGTACCCCGTCAAGCAGCAAGAGACCAACGGAGAGAAGGCCGAGAGCGAGACCCCAGCTCCTATCGTAGAAGCCGAAGAATCGCCCGCTCCAGAAGGCCCCCCTGCTAAGAAGAGGAAAGTCGAAGATGGCGAGGTGGTAGCTGTCACGGAAGAGAGCAGGGAGGAATCCAAGGAGGACACCACTGAAGGTCAAACTGAGACCAAGACCGAAAGCCAGACCCAAGAAGTGAACAGACGCAGCAGGCGGCAAAAGCAGAAGCAAAAGACCGAGGGCGGTTGGGCAAAGAACAACAAGGCTGTCCTCGAGAAGCCCTTCGTCCAGGGCATGTACCTCACCACCGACGGCCGTCATCTCGTTGCCATTACCGGGTCCGACAAAACCATCTGGGTGTTTGAGCACGATGGTGCCGGAAACCTCAAGCAGCTGAGCCAAAGAGCCATGCCCAAGCGTCCTTGCGCCCTCGCCCTTACGCCCGACGATAAGACCATTCTCTCCGCCGACAAATTCGGCGACGTCTTTTCCCTCCCTCTTCTCTTTACGCCTTCCGAGCCAACGGCTGCAGCAGCTGCTACCACCACTGCTTCCGAGGTCGCTACCCCCGAACCCACTCCCTCCGCCCCGGCCACTCCCGCTATCCCTACTCCTCCCACCACCGACGTCGCAAAGGCCCAATCCCTTTCTGTCAAGCCGCAAGCCAACGAGCTCACCGTGCACACGCTCCGTAACCTCAAGGCGCTGGAGAACCAGAAGCGCTGCCTGGAGCGCCAGAAGGCGGCCAAGCTCGCCGCCGCCCTGCAAGCCTCGCAATTCGAGCACACGCTCCAGCTGGGTCACGTCTCCATGCTCACCTCGGTGGCCGTGGCCGTGCACCCCAGCCACCCCGGCCGGACGTACATCATCACGGCCGACAGGGACGAGCACATCCGCGTGAGCCGGGGCATCCCGCAGGCGCACGTAATCGAGGGCTTCTTGTTGGGCCACGACGAGTTTGTGAGTCGGGTGTGCATTCCCGAGGCGCGCAGGGACGTGTTGATCAGCGGCGGTGGTGATGACGATCTGTTTATGTGGGACTGGGTCAGCGGTAAGCTGCTGGGTAAGGCGCCGGTGTTGGCGGAGGTGAAGAAGGCGCTCCCGAGCGCTGAGGATGCGGAGAAGGTCACCAAAGTTGCGGTGACAAGGATTTTCGATGTTCAGCAGGGTGAAAAGACGCAGATCTTTGTGATTTGTGAACGGTACGTCAAGTAATTCATACCTTTTTTTTTTTTTTTTTTTTTTTTTTTTTATCTTTGTTTTCCAATATCGGGCCATGTGCATCGGCGGCTGACGGAAATGACAGCATCCCCCTTCTTCTGATCTATACCCTCACCGCCGCCAACACCCTCCAACACACGCAAGCCCTCTCGCTCCTCGGTAACCCGCTAGATGTCGAGTATCTCAAGGCCGAGTCTAAGCTCCTCGTGTCCATTGATCCCAATACCTCGTCCGAGACCCAGGAGGAAGAAGCCAGTAACGGCGGTGTGTCTTCTATCCTCGCTCTGTCATTTGATGATTCCGAGTCGAGCTGGAAGGTGACTATCGGTGGTCTGAAGGCCACGGAAGCGGCTGAGGAAGAAAGCAGCAGTTTGAGTCCCCAAGACTTGCAGAAGCTTTTGTATACCACAGAGAGCTTGAGGAAGACGAATAAAGATGACGAGTAAGTTGGAAGAAATCACCGGATAGATAAAATTGACTCGAGTATACTTCAAGCCTACTTCGTATGCGCTAGATTCCTCTCGCTTTGATCGCCCATTGGCATCTCTCTGCCTAACCCGATATACGTTTGATTTCGCACCTACCCGCTTTAGTCAAAGACCATCAGCGCCCTCCTTCCTCTTCTTTCGCTCAGCTCGTCTCACCTACCACCAACTTGCCAATGGTGATGATGTGCCATATGACCAGGCCTCAAGGTATTCGGCCTAATTGGTTCCCAATGATTCATCCACGGCAACGGTCCTCCACCGCCCATATCCCCCAGTCCTCCTGCTGTACCAGGCTGTCTTCCCGCGCCGCCTGCTCCCGCGGCAGCCCATGGTCTCTCCATGCTAGGCAATGACCTGCCCCCCGCGTCCATCCTGCCCATTCCCATACCCATACCGCTCATATAACCACCCATCCCAGGTGGCCCTTGAAGCCCGGAACTCTGGTACTGAGTCTGGTAGAAATCCTCCTCCCTCCTTGCCGCCATCTCCACCAACACGGCCGTCACGATCTCCGGGTTCTGATGCAACCAGTCCCCGATATCCTCGTCCATTTCTTTTCCATTCGTCATACCCTCCTCATCGCTATGCCCACTCCTGCGTCTCTTTCCGTTTTCATTGATCCTTTCTCCGTTCCCATTATCCCCGTTTCTATTTCCACTTCCATATACATAGCCACTGCTCCTGCTTCTCCAAGGCTGCAAAAACCCCACCCTAGCAAACACCATTTTAAGTAGAGGATCGCTCTCCGGCAGGCCCTCCCATAGCCGCTTGCACAAGAACAGCACCTGCGGCACCGCCGCGTCGGTCCCAGCGCTCTCGAGCATGTCGATTGCGTACCGCGCAATTTCGGCCTTGAAGTCATCCAGCAGAAACTTGTTGGCCAGGATGTAAACGGAGAGGGTGTGTTCGTAGCAGAGAAGCCAGGTGCGCAGGTCAGCGGGGGTGGAGAGGCGGGTGTTGCCTTCTGTTGGGGAGGAGGTGGAGTTGGTTGAGGATAATAGGGGCTGGTTGGAGGAGGAAGATGAGGAGGCTTGAGCGGTTGGCGCGGGGAGTAAGGGTTGAGTGGTGGTAGGAGGAAGTGGTGGCGGTGGCGGTGGAGGTGGAGGTGGTGCTGCGAGTCTTGCGCGACCACCCGGACGTCTCCTATCGGCACCTGCTCCTAGCCCATCACCCTGCAGAAGTCGTTCGAGGTAGGGCCTATGGCGATATTCAGGGCCGGGAGGGTGAGGGAGCGGTGGTCTTGTGTCGGTTGGGGTGTATGGAGTCCCGATACCGGGCGGTGGTAGAGGTGATCGCGGCGCATAGCAAGACCAGCAAGGGGGACCGGGTTCGACGACACAGCGGGGACAGCCGCAGTTAGGCCGGTGACGGCCGGGATGTTTTCCGTTCACGCGATCCCATTCCCGCTGTCTTTCCCTTTGCTGGCGCCGGCGTAGAGCAGTAGCAGCGCTCAGGTCCGTGTCTAGCTCGGAGTCATCTGAGTTGTTGTTATTCTCAGAGTCTAGTCCACCAGCGCCGCCGCCGTTGGTTTCCATGGCATCTTTGCCTTTTCCCTTTTGTTTATCGGGGACCAGGACTGATGCAGCGGGCTTAGTAGGTTCGAATTTCCCTTCGTATAAAAAGGCGATCAGGTAATGGAAAATTACAGGGTCTTCTTCGGGTAGCTCGATTGACTGGGTCTCTGACTCTTTGAAGTTGCCGCAGAGTGCTTTCTCAAAGTATTCGACCTTTAGGAGGATATGCTTATGGACCTGAGTTCAGGCGGTAAGGCGGTAAGTCAATTACCCTGAAAAAAAAAAACCCTCGAAAAAAAGTAGGTTGGGGAAAGATGGTTTGACACACGTAAAATATTTGCGCCTGAGGCGCCTCTCCTACCCGAAGTGGGATAATCGTTGAATTATAACGTCTATGTGTGTTTTTTCATGTTAGTTATATTCTCATCGCTTGACTTCACAAACTTTGACTCTCTAAAGACAACCTTCTCAATACCAAAAAGATGACCTGCTCGCAGAATATTGCGCTGGTCGTCACAACACCTATATGCGATTTCCTAAACGATCGATGAAGAAGCTCTCGACTCACCCATCAGCAGTACTCAACCAGAGATCTTCCTTCAAACTCAATGCCGCCTCCCTATTTCTGCCACTCGTTTCCTCCGGCATCGCTTCCAAAACCATGACATTGGGCGCGCGCGATCCCGGTTCCCTCATCACATCGCCCAGTGTCTGCGGCCTTCTCATCGCGTATTGCTGGCTTTGATCCTCGTTTTCCACGATACTTGCGCTTGAGTCTTCGTTTCCGTAGCCATTACCGCTGCTGTTGCCATTCCTATTGCTTCCTTCGCCATATTGGTTGGGGATCTCTTCTATCTCTCTCCTGCTATTGCTGCTCCTCTCGTCGTTGATCGTATCATTAGCTCTCATCGAACTAGAACTCGATGAGCTGGGCTCCGCGGTTGCAGAGACGCCACCAGAGTCTGGGGAGTTGTGTTGATTCATGTGTGAGATGAAGATGAGATCTAGATTGTGCTCTAGTTGTAGTTGAAGAGGTAGACAGCCTGGTATCTCTATTTCCGTCGGTGTCACTTGTTGTATAAATAGAGGTTAGCTGACAGAAAGAAGCAAAGAACGGAAGAGAGGAGGGGCAACGGGAAGGGGGAGAGCTGTGACGTGCAATGAGAGTAAAAAGGGACTGGGGTCCTTAGAGCATAAATGATGGAACGCCACAGCCGCGACTAGACTAGACCGTATGTACGTGACTGGGAGGAGCTTACACAAACTAACAAAAAAAACAAGGCACCTTGGTTTTGTTCATGTAAAATCCTGTATCAAGGCAAACACACGCGCAGGGCAGGTAGGCAGTGTAGACACCTAACTAGGTAGGAACCGCTCAGCCCGGTCTCCGGTTCGTTCGGGGCTCGCAAAGCTGTGTTGTGCGTGTAAGTTGCGTGTGCTGTGATGGTCAGTGGTCTGTCTATATGCGCCCAGCGGCCACCCACGGGCATGTTGTGTAATGCAAGCATTCTTCGAGATTGGTGGTCAACTCCCGTGACAATAGCCAATGAGGGAAGTGAGTTGTAGAGGTAGTATTGTGGGTGTGCTCAAGATCAGGAGCTTGGTTTGATTTGCCGGGCTGAGGATGTGGTGTAAAGGGAAGGAAGCGTGAGAAGATCAATCGGGAAATCTTGGAATAACGACTTATACTGATACACGGACTACACCTCTCTGGCTTCAACTTGTGGTCCGATGAACTCATTGAGTTTCCGTAGTAGTGTATGCAGGTGCATCATTCGTCGCCGAAAACAACCCCCTTGTAATCCGATGCCTACATGTGGTATTCAATCCAAAGATTAGTATAGTACCAGTTTTTCTCAGGCTACCACAAACACCCCACAAACGGAACAAAGAGGCCGTCCATCCCATCATCGACCGCGGGGTTTCGGAGTCTCGAGGTCTCACCGGCAACACAGATTCCCACACTTCTTTCCGCTTGCCTGACTATGGTGCACATCATTTTACATCAAGTGACTGTGGTTCCACGGGTTGGCCCCAGGGATAAAGTAGACGGGGGGTTACGGTGTTGCTGGCTCGGGTGGCTAGGGTACATTTCGGTCAAGATGCCTGCCTATCTGGTGATGTTGGACAAAAGCCATCGTCCCAGGCCGGTTTCTATACTCTACGACTCTACTATCCAGGGAACCTACCTAGGTATGTGGCGTACTGCATAAAAATTCTGCACTTCTCTTTCCTTCATGTTCCTTCCTTCGTTCCTTCCTTCTTCCTTCTCCCGTGATCCGGTGGAACGCAAAACAGTCAGTGGCTGGCCCAAAAGACCCAAGAGTACCTAGGCAGGGACCACCGGCACCCAGCATTGGTTGTGTTGTGGGGGGTATATGCCCGCCTATGTGCAGTTATTGCTGCACTTTGGCCATGACTCACCACCAGGCACCTACCTATGTTGTTGGGTACATGGCTACATCCACCCCGAATGCCCTCACACACAATTCTCTGACAATCTGAAGTAGTGAAAGAAGGCTGCAATGAGCAACTAAAGCAGAGACCATCACTTGTCCTCGCGCTGACAACGGCCATGAGAACTCGTTCGGTCTTACTTACTGGGTTGTTGCCCATGCTGACGGCCCAATGAAATTCCCACAAATTTACAAAAAGGGACAGGTAGCCCATGCTGTGCAGGTCGAGAAAGAAATGAGAGAGATGCAAGATTACATGTCCATCGACATGACATGGCGCATCTTCGTTCTCTTGCATGAAGCAGAACAAAGAAGATGTGATGGACATAGAGGCAAACGGAGGTCATACAAGACAAGGTCCCCTGTGCCTCTAACCCTGGTGATACACGGGCTAGGTCGAGAGAAAAACATCAAGTTTCCAGCGAGGAGAGGATGGTAGCTGTCGTACCACTTCAAAGGAAACACCAAACCCAGAGTGGGACCACACCCACACACGCCACAACGTATTGACCATGGCTATGGGTGTAACACGGACGGATAATGAAAATGATCAAGTTCTGGAAGATGCCTGATACATTTACTTCCCTAATTGCCTATGCCTACCTTGTCTCTCCCTAAAGCAGGGTCTGATGAAGTGATTGTGGCTGGCTTGGCGACCATTTTCCGCCGCGGCGAGGAGGTTTCTTTCAAGGCCTGCTGATTGATACCAATGCGGGATTCCCTTGTATGTGTCCATCCCATCGTGTTAGGTATGATGAGAAGTACAATGTGGCCTGATTGACTTTTGACCGGGCCGGATGAGAAGGCTAGGTATAGGATTTTCGACTACGAAGCCGTTCCATTCTTCCCGGCTGTTGGGACCAGAGTCCTTTTTTCTGTCTTTCTTTCACTCGAGAATCCAGACTGCTGATCGGCTTGAATTGCGACCATACATATGTGCACACTGCCTATGCTGTGAACAGGCATATTTCTGTCTCTGAATCCGGGATGACGCGTAGACTACTGTTTCGAGCTGTTGAATGTCGTTACACATCTGAGCATGGATCTTGATCTGAGGAGCGCAGATGACCCCTGGTAGTTATGGCTAGAGGTATATCACAAAACAAGGCCGATTGCTTCATCCAGCGTTTATCGTTTATTGGGGCTTCACAGCTTGAGGAAACTAGGACCCCTATTCCTCTTCCATCAATTCCTGTTGCATCTCGATTTCTATCACATACTCCGTTAGCTCCCATAGACGTGTGAGTTAAGAGTACCAAATACTCACGCCATATTCTGTTCGCAGAATCCGTGATAATCTTCGCCTTAGCGAGCAATTTATCCAGGTATTTCTGCTCATCTTTGACCTCCAGCCGGACCTTGTTCGGTTGCGCTTGCATCAACACGGGCACGAGTTCCTTAGGATCCGCATTCGCGATGACGGCCACCGTCTTGAAGCCATTGTCCCAGAACACCCGTGCTGTCCGGCTCTTGACAAACGTGATCTTAGACAGACTAAGCAGATCAGCCCTGGCTCCGGCCTTGAGCCGGTCGGCAAAGTGGTCCAATGCTGCCGCCATGGCGCCCCATCCCATAGCTTCGCAGAACTTAATCATGCCAGCGGCGAACCCCTGACAGGTTTGAGCGAGCGTCTGGACGGTACCTCGGGGCACATCATACCTTTGCGCGACGCGGTGGATGGGAACTTCGTTGCAGAGATCGCGAAGCTGGAGGGCAAGGTAGAAGCGATGGTAGCGACGGGCGGTGTCCTTTTCTTCGTCTGTGGTTTCCTTGAGGATGCCGCCTTGTAGCCTGTTTTGCAGTTGCAGTTAGCGTTGGGCCATGTCCCACGATAAGACATCGTCAACACTCACATCCTGTTTAGCACCACAGGCTTTAACCCCAGAAAGCTCATCACTCTCAACCCACTCTCATCCAGCTTCTCCATTTCGTTCCAGAACACCTTCCAGTTGATCGATGTCCCATTCCCCAGACCCGACACCGGCGTGAAATTATACAGAACATGCATCTCCCCATCCATCACAAACCCCTTCAGCGACCTCTCCAACTCCTTGTGAATAAACACTCCGTCTTCCGGATCCAGCGAGCTAGCGACGATCGCCCCTCCCAGCTTCGTAGTGCTATAGCTCGCCGTCTCGAACCTCTCATCTACCGTTACCGTGATGAACCCCATCTCCTTCAACTTCTCCAACCCAATCTCTATATAGCCCCTTATCTGATCCTCCCACTCCTCCGTCTCCTTCTCCGCCAACCGCTGCTCGCAAGCCAGCATCGTCCTCCCCACGTACTCGTCCAATGCCTCCCTGCTCGTCGCCAGCTTAATCGCAATCACCTCCAACAGCGCCCTCCTTATGCGGCGCTCGTCCGAGACCAGACAGCTCGTGATCTGTGGCAGATCCGCGTGCATCAGGTCCACCACTGCCTCCAGGTCGTTTCGTCGACAGCAGAGATACGTCTCGCCCACTTCGTCCTTACCTTTCCTCCCGGCTCGACCGCGCATCTGCCGCAACATGGCCGGGCCAACGAGGTCGATACCCATGCGCGCGCCGTGCAAAATCACCCGCCTCGCGGGCAGGTTGATGCCCGCGGCCAGCGAGGCGGTGGCCACACAGACCTTCAGGGTACCGGCGTCGTAGGCGTTGGCGATCAGCTCGCGCTCTTCGGTGGTCAATCCGGCGTGGTGGAAGGCCACGCCGCAGGGGATGGTCTGCTCGAGTTTGGGGTCGAGACCCGTGGAAGAGCTACGGAGGTCGTTGAGCAGGTCGAGACGGCGTTCCCGAATAAGGGGGTCGGCTTCTTGGAAGGAGGGCAAGACGCGGCTGATCAGGACGGCGTCGGATTCGCAGCCGGCGCGACTGCTGGAGAAGACAAGGACGCCGTAGCCGGCGCGGGCAGTCTCGTTGGCTAGGGCGACGACGGCGTTCAAGACTGGGTCTTTGAACTCGCGGTGCAGGGAGGGGTGGATGAAACGGATGTGCTGGAGGGAGGAGGTAGTGAAGGGAGGTGGCCCTTGAGCAGTGGTGGTGGTGGTGGTGGTGGTGGTGGTGGTGGCATTTCTGGTGTCTAGTTGAGTGGCTGTTTTCAAAAGACTGGCGGTTGTGGTTGCTGGGTATATCTTGCCGTCGTAGACGAGGTGTTCCTCGATAGGGACAGGTCGGTAGTGTGTCTCGTACGAGTGGCCCCCTAGCCAGTCTTTCAGGAGACTGATGTTCTACACGTACAGTCAGTAGGTTCAGACTTGATGAGAGAAACCAGGCAAAGGTATGCTTACTGTCAACGTGGCACTCATTGCAATAATCTGTACCTGCTGGTCCAGGCATAAGAGTTTCGTAGTCATCAGTTCTAGCAAATATCCCCTATAGCCATCATCAATCATGTGGCACTCATCCAGCACCACGGCTCTGAGTTTGGATATTGAGCAATCTGTTATAGCCGCATTGACGAGGGAGTTCGCCTACGATTCGTAACCGTTAGAATGTCATTCGCGGAAACATAGCATCGCAGTCATTGGAGTCAGTATACTCCTGCACATCCACCCACCTTCTCCATCGTGCAAACCGCAACATCGAAATCCGCACACGTAGCCCTCATCTTGCTTCCACCAAAGAATCCCACCACCCTGATGGTATCCTTATCCGGCCTTCTTGCCCACAGTTGCTGTTTCCCTTCCAGATGAGGCTGCTTCTGCCCCAAATCCCCACTCCTCGAGATCCCACCAACGACATTCCTCAACCAACGGACCTTCTCCTGCACTAGCGCAACATACGGCAGCACCAGTATGGCCTTGGCCTCGCCGGCCGGGTCGTCCAGTACCCTCTTGAGCATGAGCAGGTCGGCAACCAGCGACTTGCCGCCGCCCGTCGGGGCGCTGTACACCAGGTTCTTGTCGCCGGAGAGCAGGCCGGGGCCGAGCAGGCATTGTTTCTGCCACGGGTAGATGGTTTTGATTCCTAGGGAGGCGAAGTTGGCTACGAGCTGCCTTGGAAGCTTGTATGCGGGATGCGACAGGGAGAGCAAGGGGTCGCTGGTGGAAGTGGGCGTTGAGGGTAGGGCTCGACGCTGCGAGTACTCGGATGGGATGCCGCCCTTGGCAGCGGTGGCAATTGGGTCTGCGTAGTCTATGGTGCTTGCTGTGAGGGGAGGAGGGCCGGAGGGTGCTTTTATAAAGGCTGATGGTGTGAAGCCCGGGGTTGGTGTATTGGATGGCCCTGGTGTAGGACGCTTGAGTGTTGGAGGCCCATTGTATAATTGAGGCCGGACGTCGTTTATGGAGCGCTTTTGCCCAATGACCACATTGGTCGTCGTCGTCGTCAGTACGGGCCGTTGATGGAAAGGTTGATTCTGTTGCCTTTGCAGTTCTTGCTGCTCCCTCGCTTCCTGTAGGGTTGTCTTATGCCATATGCCGACTGGACTTGGTTCGTTTGGTTGCCAGTTATGCGACATAACCGGATGGCGACTGTGATGAAGCTAGAGGAGAAAGCAAATGAAATAGGTCAAGTGTGGATCGTTATGCTTCATGCAAAAAAAAGCTAGTGGTGAGGTTTCTGAAGTGATCGCGAAAGTCGATGAACACAATGATTGCAATTCGGACAAATGACAAACCGAGCGACACTGGAAGTGAAGGGACGATGGAGCTGTTACTGCGGTGCGATCAAAATGTGCGATCGGATGGCACTGGAATGAACCGAGGGATTGCATTGAACATTTAAAGAATATACTAAAAAAGAGGTATTCTAACAGATGGTTATCTAGAAACAGACAAGGGCTCATTGTTGCCTATTTCTTCTCCGTCGTTTGCAACATTGATTGCTGAACGCGTTTTGCCCCCTCGAGATTTCTTGTTGGAAGCAGGCCAGTCGTTGTCAAATGCTGTGGTGGGCAGCGAGGTGCATAAACAATCATGGACGATGCCATATTCACTTAGGCACGGACAAGCTCGGGCTTTGTCGGTAGAGTTGACAACTCCAAACGCACCTACAAAGGCGAGTTCAAGATCTCTTAACTAGATTCATCTATCTCAAATTAATGTACATCAAACACCGATCTTGTGACAGCGACTCGGTTGTTGTGATCTCGCCAGATGGATGCTGATTGCCTCTTTCCTCTCAACTCACTTTTTCGCAATCCTTCGTTCGAATGCGCACATGGCAACGTCGACTGAGAGGTGGTACATCAGCCACTGAGGCATGCACCACTCCTGAATAGTATGTCTAGCAATTTTGAATACAACAATGTTCATTTCAGACAAGCCAACGATCTGCGAGGATAGTTCGGCCTCTTTCAATCACAAAAACGGTTAATGGTCATGACCTTAAGTTAAGTGCATTCAAGCATTCAACAACCTCATTTCGTTGTACGGTGGCAGCCACATCACAAGCCACAGAGTTCCGCCTTCCGTCAGGCACGATCCTCATGGTTTTTGGCCCTACAGTAGCCAGTGTTGTCCGGTTGCCGGCCGCACTGAGTGCTTCGAAGCATCGGCATGCAGGGAAGGTGTGACCCGTAGATACCAAGCCGCCGCCGAGTCCGCTTGCAAAATTCGCCTGCCCCTTTCTGGATTATAAATTGTCGCCAGCAAAGGAGAGCATGAAAAATTGGTGTGGCTATTGCTTGTACGCATGTACTAAATCCAAGCGTGCTTATTATACCTTAGGATGTTGGACAAGAAAAATGTCGTGTTTTTAGTTATTTGATTACCAATAACTTAATGGCAATGATGTTAAGGAACTTGGGGGACTGGGAAAGATGCGGCACGGAGCAGAGCATGTAGAGGTAAGTCACAAACACCTAACTGAACGGAACTGAGGCTCGCTCGGCTCGGGACGGGAGTCACACTTTTGGGGTCTTGACCTACAGTCTGATACTGCCTTCATTGTTAGCTCAAGACCTGGGATCAACTTCCCCAGGCGTTGTCATGCTGTGAATATACTATTCCGAATTGAAATACACCGCATTAGATCTAGTTGACTTCTTTTGAAAATGTACTCAGCCATTGATTTAGTCCTTAAAACGTTCAGACTATCTAGAAAAAAAAAGAAGAAAAAAAACAAGAAAACTAGTTCAGTATACACTACTAGGAATGAGCAAGGTATCTAGGTACACTAAAAACAAACCAGCACCACACTAGATTGTATATCCCAGACAAGATCTCGCCGTCAACCTCGATCGTCGTTCGTGGTCGCTCGCTCCTAAGTCCAGGGCAGTTTTGTCGGAGGTCCAAAAGGTTCAATCAGCGTGGACCAATCGGCATGGGTAACAGGATCCGTAATGTCCAATTCGGTTCACGCTAGAAGCAAGTTAAACCTTGAAGGACATGCTCTCCTCAATTCAGCCCCCCACATGGAACTAGAGCCGATCCCTGTGCCTCTACTGACCGTTTCCTTGACGCTTCCACACTAATTTGTGAACCTTCATCGCTCACTGCAGTCATCCTGTTACGATGGTTGAGGAAGACAGAAACCATGCAAGTAACAATGCAACTCGGCAACGGATAGATGTTTGGGCAATTGGCTTGCTTACAAGCCGAGGAACACCTATGATCAGATGGAGGTGCTGTCGGATGGAAATTTGGAGCCTGTTGACGGCCGGCCGTTTAGCTTTTCCAACTTGCCCCAAACGCCATCACCACAGTTGGCGCCCTTCTGAAACGCCTCACTTTTTGCGCGCGATACCCTCCCTGGACCGCGAACTGCCACGTCGAAACTAAAAGCTGGTGTGTAAAGTCGGAAACCAACAGTGTTAGTGTCTGTCAGGGACACAACTTGTTAGCCATTACAAGCCTTTCAGAACCGTTGGATTGGGGATTTGATCTCAAGTCAGGTGATGATCTGCAATCTCAATTGAAGTGAGATTTCATGCGAGCCCGTTGAGAGTGTGCAGGAGGCTGTTACTCTGGATATATTTGGCAAACAAGCCCCCTAGCAAGACCTCCCATTGAGCGTAACGAAGCGCGCATACATATCAGGTCGACTTCCAGACAGCGGAATGGCTCGTCAAACCTCCCACTGTGATGGGGGCTTTGCTTGGCAGGATGCTTGGTGGGTCTCCACTCCGGGCTGAGGCAAAGTTTCGCTTCCCTCCCCTCGAGACTTCATGATGGCGCAATGGCAATGTGTAGCCAGAACTGACGGATTTAAAAATTGAAATGATGGCACATATGGGTTGGGTGTTGAGGTGTCCTCGGTGAGAAATCATGGGAAGGGATACCACATCTTTGCGAGTTCATCAGTTGCGATATGCGGGTGGCGCTGATATCATAGTGTCAAAACCACAGCTGTTCAAGTATTGACGGTTTAGAGAGACTGACGTCAGCTGCCGCCTGGCGGACATGATAAGTTCGAGAAGATGGCAGCAGTCAAGACAAAGAAGAGGGGTGACTTGAAAGTTAAGGCAAAGTCGGACCCAAAAGCATGTCGCTAGTGCCAATGTCTGCTGCTTATGGGGTGCTCTGTTGGTCGGACAACATGGAAGCTGAAGTAATGAGCTGCAGAGGTTCAATCAATGCATATTACGACGATACGCAAAGGTCGTCAATGTTTTCCATAATCATAAGAGATCAAATTATTGAGGAACAATTGCAGGAGTTCAGTTCAGATAGTGAAGATTGATCGATAGATGACTGGAGGACTGGTTGTCCCCGAGGCAAAAACCACAGGACGACGCGCAAAGCCGAGATCTCCAGTCCTGCACCCAAGCATCTTGTCACAGTGCGTGATCAGAGCATAAATGTAGGTCTTATACTGTCTTCTCGACTTCATTCCATTCAGTCGCAACTTGGTCAACACTCCTCATGGCCCGGCCAAAGGGATGGGTGTCGCTATCATTGAGTCCTACTATGAATCCGGGGTCCCTTTATCCGTGGATTGTCTTGTTTTCATAAATTTTCCGGTCCGTTGCACATGGTCACGAAGAGTTTTGCACGATTGCGGTCAAATTGCTCGAACCCTGCGCACAACGGGATGCCGTAGAGTTTTCCGTTCTCTGGCGCTGAAGGCAGCTAGGCACTGGCGGCGAACGGATGGCCACCCGTTTTACTCCCACTTGTCGCCTGGCCGAGTTATGCGGCTGCTTGTCCTTCCAGAGACGAGTGCCATATGGCTGCACTCATTGGACAGCCAAAATACAATTGTTGTAAAGGTGCTGATGAAGCTATCTCGCCCATAACAGAAATTCCAGGGATACGGGGGAACATTGGCGAGTAGCACATGGGCAGAGAATGGAACACTGATGAACTGTGGAGATGCCAGGGATCGACAAGGGAAGCAATCTGAAGCACAGATGGAAATGCCCGTGGGCGTTTTCGGGATCCCACCTCTCCTGATCGGGTGTCTTGGGACGACATCACAACAGTTCAACCTAGCCGGCCTCTTTCATTTTCCCAGAAATCTTGAGAGTGATCCGAGACGATAACCGATTATGGTCTACAGTCGCGGTTGCGGTGCTTATTCACTTTACCTGTGAAGTGCATCACTGCGGTTGGTGACTCTTTCGCCAAGCTCAGGAAGCATCGACTACTTGCCAAGAAAGCCGCGAACCCGTGCACGCGTGATCGCCGATCACGGGCCACTCAAACACAGATGTTTGGCGAAGGGTCCTGACAAAGTCAACCATGAACCAGCGACTTTTGGTGAACTCGATACTGAGGTTATTCACTTCTGTGTTCTTCCTTTATGCAGCTTGGCTGCAAGATCTGGCGCGCGACGACGCCGATAATAAGCCGCTAGGGAAGATCTAGGCAGGGGCAGCACAACCCGAGGAAGGCGGTGTTACACCAAAATGACCTGGTAAGCCAGACCAAGCCAAATCTCTCTCACCCAGCGGCCTAGTTGCTGTTATATGTGTTGCGTATATCTTGGCAAGTGATGGGTTGCTGACGAGCATTTCTTTCACAGCAGCTCTGGCAATCGACCGACCGCTGGCCGTGTCAGAGATGTTGCAGCACTGAGGTTGAGGAAAGGGGAGGCGGGAGGGCGAATGATGGGGTCAGCGTGGGATTTGCGGAGGAAGCCATCATGACCCACATCTGGAATCCCCGACCTAGCCCACAAAAAGATTGCAGAACAAAGAACCTGACGAGAGATGAGTACACTAGGTAGACGTGAGCGTCCCCTGAGCAAAAGGAAGCATCATGAGAAGCTTCTTCATCCATACGCCAGCCTAGATTTTAAGCCCACGGCCCTGATGAGGCCGAGAAGTGCAAATACAAAACGGAAAGTGTGATGTTGGGATGGTAGGACGTTGGATTGCATCCACGCAATTGCCAGACGCTGAGCAGAGCCTTGATGTCGAATTGGGTCCAAAGAGTCGGAGACATGTTGTCCAGACCGGCTCGGCTGGCTCGATTGGTGACTGGGCGCGCGGAGATACAAGCGTGAGACAGAGCATCCAATGACACGCAGTATTGTCGGGTACATTGGCCATGTATCTAGAACCGCTGTTTCCCAGGCGTGCCAGACACACGGCACACATCATGACCACCCAGCCAGCATATGGCCGGAGAACTAGACAGAAATTGTCGAGGGCAGGCCAGGGCTTTACCTGTCAGCACAGTTCAGCCTCTGGTCCAACCTTGACTCGAACGAAACTGGAACTGGCGAGGCGGACGCGCACAGTTTAGGGCCGCACGCCGGCAATCAAAGGACGAAGAGCAGGCCAGCGAGCGAACCGCGAAATCGAGCCTCTTCTGCGTGGCGACTTTACGCCATCTTACTGTGAGTGGGGCGCGGCGTGTACCGACCACCATGATGATGGAATATGCAGAGAACACTAACGGTCAAGTTCATTGCAAACACTAAAAGACGTGATAAAATGAAAGGTGGCCGTCGGACGAGTCGGCGTCTCGGGTTGAAGGTGGAGCGGCCGGAGCAAGTGCCAGTTGGATGGATGGACAGATTTGCGGCAGGGCTTGGCCAGAGATTGAAGGTGGGAGAAGTGGAAAGGAACGGAGGAGAATGGAGAACGGCATGAGGTTGAAGAGGTTTTACTCCTCGCTGGGTTTTCGGGGGCCTGGGGCTGCCGCGAGGTAGACGGGAGGGATCGTGAGGTATCAGCCAAGTCTCGCGATGGTGGCTGCATGGCTGGCGCATGTTAGGAAATCCCATAGAGACACATGATAAGGCCTAACACTTGATCAAACAAACACTAACTGAATGCGGGAGTCGCAGACCCCTGCAGAAACCTGGCCTGTACCTCCAGGCACTAGCGATATCCGGACCCACCCATCCGAATGTGTGTTGTGTGGGCAGGCTAGGAGGTAAGTAGTTGCGTAGGTTCGGCTGCCCTGCGAATGTGCGGGCTCTTTGGTGCTGGAAGATTGATGGAAAGCCCGCCCGGTCGTCGCAGTTTCTTTTTCTTGCTCAACTTGAATAGGTGTTTTCGTTTTCCCCCCCAGAACTAACCTTACTCGAGGCTCGGGCATAATATCCATCATGCCCTGGGGGTTTTTACCACCGCTCGGCAGACGTGACTGTCATTACAAGAGTGCAGTGTCAGACAACAGGCAAGGTCTGCCCGCCTAGGTAGCATCCCGTCGAGATATTGAGAGAAGAGCAAGTCCGCTCGGCACCCGACCTCAAACATCGAACTCCATATTTCGTCGCTGTACAAAGGTCTCTCACGTCTTCTTCCCACCGACAATACCCCCATACATGTAGGCCTGGAGGCACTCATGACGGGAAGAAAAATCGAGTTCGATGTGATGATGAGTCGCAAGTCGTGTACCTACCTACCTAGAGGTAATGGGTCATACCCACATCCATCCAGCCAGCCAAATAAGTAGTGTGTGTACGAGAGAGACAACGACTAGGTACCCGTCCCCCGTTAGGACCGTTATTACGAGCCACCCTGCAAGACCTTGCCAAAAAAAAAGGTACCTTTCCTCTTCTGATGAATCCTTGCCCATTTCCACTTGACGTTTCTCGCTCCAGTCGCTTTCTCCATTACTATTACTTTTGCCCACACATATCTCTCTCACTCTCCCTTCCCTTTTCTTCCCTCTTCGCCAACAACGCCGGGTTTGTCCTTCCCACATGCACTCCGACTTGCCCGATCTGGACCGTGTATAGGCTGCCCACGTCTTCCCCAGCTCAGACGGGATTTTTACCGGCCGCCGCAACTTTGACAGCATTTCCCCATTACATACCAGCATACTACACCTTTACCACCAAGACGACGGGCCGCCTCTTGCGACTTGACCCTACCTCGAGCTCCTCAGTCCCGTCTATGTCACGGTCCTCCCACGGCTGCTGCTCCAAACGGCATCTCGCATACTCGCCTTGCCCATTCCCTCCCCCGGCATATCAGCATCCTGGTCAGCCTGAGATTCAGGTCCGACTCAGATTCACTTCAGGTTTGGGTGTTGGAAGCTATCTCACTTGATCCCAACGGCATTGGTCGTCTGCACGGGGCGCCGGCACGCTTCTGTCCTAACTTATGGCCGATCTGCTGGCCCTTTCATCTCACGTTTCCAGCAGCATCTCATAGTCCACGTCGAGTGGCCGTCTCTGTTCACGAGTCCTTTCGGCCACGTTCACTTGGAGATCTGATTCACAACATCAAGAGCGCCACTAGGCACACACTTCACCCGTCACCCACTTGGCTTCTTGAAAGGTTCCAGGTTCCAGGTTTGCGGGACGTTTTTACTGTTTCAGCACCATGGCCCAAAAAACACAACATGTGATTCCCTCTGAGGAGCAGACAAACTCTGCGAGTCGCACCTTATCTGCCAAGGAGAAGGAGGGCGCGGCAACCGCAAGTGCAAATGCAAACTCGACCAAGCAGTCAGCCAACCCTCCCGCAGCAACCTCCTCCGGTACCTCATCTACTTCTATATCTAACGTTCTCCCACCGATGTTGGATCCCTCACCTCTTCCCCCAAATAATTCTGAACCTTCTACCGACGTCCCCATGGGCAAGTCAACACAGACAAGCGCACAAGCCGCCGCCGCCGCCGCCAAAGATGGCAGCACGGCGGCCAACCCCTATGGAACGCGTTCACGAAATCGCACAGGTAATTCTCGCATCAACTACGCGGAGGATCGGGACCTCGACATGGACATTTTCGAATTGTATCCGGATCGTCGAGAAGGAGGTGAGGCCAAGAAGGGATCCTCGAAGCAAGCCGCAGCATCAGCATCATCAGCAACAACGCAAGCGGCAACACCATCATCATCATCATCGCCGACAAATGGTGCATCTCAGCCAGCGCCACGCACTGCGGTAAACGGTACATCAGCAGCAACCACCGTCACGTCCACCTCAACGTCGACCTCACGGAAGCCGCTTCCCACAATCGACGATTCTCGCAAAGGCCATTCTTCCAACGGCACCAAAGATCAGCAGGCTCGTCAACCTTCGACGTCACCGGCCGCAAACGGGGCTGCTACCACCACTACCAATGGCCCCACAAAGTCCAAAAAGCGAAAAGCAGATCCTGCAGCAATTGCTTCCAGCAGCCAGACGCCGACCAGTGCAGCAAACTCGTCGACATCGCACAACAAGCGGGTCAAGACCACTTCAAACGATAACAACGGCAACAGCAAGACACCGACAAATGGGCTCGTGAGCGATCTGGGCACGGCTGATGGTTATGGCGAGACCAATCTCCTCACATTTGAAAACACCAAGGCGATGCCCAAGGACGGCAAGATGGTGGCTGATGACGGCACTGTTCTCGAGGTGAACGGTAAGTTGTTTAACTTTTTTACTTTTTGGGGGGTTGCGCCTAATTCCCTATGGGGAAATGATGGCTCCGGTTTTCGTCTCTTTTTTTGGTGTGTCGAGAGGCGCCGTTCTGACATGGATTGCAGATCACGTTTATCTGGTTTGTGAGCCGCCTGGGGAGCCTTACTACCTGGGCCGCATCATGGAGTTTTTGCACACCAAAAACGACCCGACAAAGCCGGTGGACGCGTTGCGCGTCAACTGGTACTACCGGCCCAAAGACATTGGTCGGAGAGTGCAAGATACGCGGATGGTTTTCGCCACGATGCACTCGGACATTAGTCCTTTGACGGCCCTGCGCGGCAAGTGTCAGATTCGGCACAAGACGGAAATTCCAGACCTGGCGGCGTATAAGAGGTTGCGCGACTGTTTCTGGTTCGAAAAGCTGTACGACCGATACATCCAGAAGAACTACGAGGTGATTCCGACCAAGCAGATCATCAATGTGCCCGAGCATGTCAAGAAGGTGCTGGACGAGAGGTGGAAGTACATTTTGGTGGAGCAAGGCCGAGGCAAGGAACTAACCAGTGCGGTCAAGACTTGCAAGCGGTGCGTCGGCTACTGCGCCAGGTAAGTCGTGGACCGTCTGTGTTGCCTCAGATTTGGTTCGGATTCCATCTTCCCTTTTATTCTCACACTTGATTCACCTCACTCACTTCATCACTTGCTTTTTTCGATGCACCCCTTCCACCCGCGGTATCGGGACGGGAACACACTAACTGCAAACAACAACCCCCCCCCCCTTCTTCTTCGGGTGGTTTGGTGCTCAGTGCATTGGGTGGTCTGTGCATCACCCTGATGGACGGTATACTTTGATTTGGCGCGGCTTGGCTTCCCACTCGTGCCTCTGGGCTTGGCCAATAAGTGTGGGCCCATCCCAGGAACAGGACGTTGCAGCATGTCGCGGTCCCCCATTTCAGTGCCTCCCCCCCCTGGTCCCTTGCTCCCCCATCATTCGCATCATCACCCCCCCCCCTTGTCTTCGTCAATTACCACTCCCCCATCTCAACCAACCAGTAAGCGATGGATGTGCTGACGCCCGCAACAGCAATGATTCGGTGGATTGTGCCGTGTGTCAAAACACGTACCATATGAACTGTGTAAGGCCGCCGCTGCTCAAGAAACCGTCGCGTGGCTTTGCCTGGTCCTGCGCTGCATGCAGCCGTGCTCAAGAGCGCAAGCTGGAGGCTCGCAACACCCCCAACGTCCTCGATCCCAATGGCACCCATTTTGACGATGACGACGAGTTTCTCGAAGACGACGAGGAGGACCCGCCCGGCGTCCAGACTGGCATGAGCAGTCGCACTAGTCCGGCCACCGAGGACTTGCACCAGGAGGCCACGGCAGAACAGATATACCAGTGCAGCCTATGGCCATATCGCTACCTAGGAATGCACTGCAAGGTCGAGGATGCCCTGGATTATGATGACCGCATCTTCCCCCGTGCTAGCACCCGGTTAGGACCGCGCCACCAGGCCGTTGTGGTGCCGTGGTATGGCCGCCCGGTGCAGTATGTGAAGCCTCTCGAGATCAAGAAGACCGGCAGAAAAGACGGGAAGCTCAACAAGGAGCAACAGGCTCTTCTGGAAGCAGAACGTAAAAAGCGAGAGACACGTCCTCAGTGGATACAGGACGAGCCTGCTGGTTATGTCGAGAGAGGTGGTGATGATACCGTCACAGTACTCTACAAGCCCCCTGAACTCTGCGGCAAGCAGATGCCCAACGAAGCCATTGACGAGTTCATGGACAAGGCCAGAGGCATGGCGGTAGAGCTGGGTCTTCCTCCACGATCGACAAACTTGCAGGATGTTGCAAGGGACCTCCTCTTCAAGAATGATTTTGACCCCAAAAAGGCCCTGCAGCAGCTGTCCAAGGTCCCCAAAGCGGAGTTCAAGGAGCCCGAGCTTACTCCTGCCGAACTTAAAAAGTTCGAGGAGGGCGTCGGAAAATACGGCTCCGAGTTGCACCTCGTTATGAAACACGTCAAAACTCTAAAGCCGGCAACAGTAACCCGATTTTACTATACTTGGAAGAAAACGGAGCGAGGTAAGCAGATCTGGGGCAATTTCGCTGCGAGAAAGGGAAAAAGGGACGCAAAGAAGGCCGAGGCTGCTGCCACCAAGCAGGCCGACGACGTTGCAGACGACCATGACGATTCAGCCTTTGATGCAGGCAAGGC
Organism: Neurospora hispaniola; assembly: GCF_033458365.1. Taxonomy (NCBI): domain Eukaryota; kingdom Fungi; phylum Ascomycota; class Sordariomycetes; order Sordariales; family Sordariaceae; genus Neurospora; species Neurospora hispaniola. The sequence continues at coordinate 1,826,025 of NW_026944407.1, read as the reverse complement.
CAAAGCTCGAAAGAAGGCGTTCATGTGCAAGTTTTGCGGCACCAAGGCGTCGCGGCAATGGCGTCGTGCCCCCACTATTTCACAACCCATCGGAGAGACTAGTGGTCGCAGTACCAAGCAGGACAAGAAGGGGGAGTTCATTCCTGCTCTCTGTCGTCGGTGCGCCGAGCTCTGGCGCCGATACGCTATCCAGTGGGAAGACGTGGACGAAGTTGCAAAGAAGGTTGCTCAGCTCGCAGGCCGTAACTGGAAGCGCAAGGTCGACGAGGACCTTTACAAGGAGCTGCTCGCGGCTGATGAAATGATTGCCAACACCAAGATTCGCACCCCCGAACCTACGCCTGTCCCAACGCTTGTCCACGAGCCACCAGCGGCTGGTCAAGAGCCGCCGCGGAAGAAGCTCAAGGGATCCACTCGCGAAAAGGACAAGGACAAGGCCCAGGACAAGGCCCAGGACAAGGAAAAGGAAAAGGAAAAGGTGGAAAAAGAAAAGGAGAAGGAAAAGGAGAAGGAGAAGGAGCTCGAACCCGCAGTGTCAGAGCCAGGCAGTGTGGCATCCACTCCCACCCCAGTCATAACAAAGAAGAAGGAAAAGGTCGTCGAGAAGCCGGTGATTATTGAGAAGCCCGCTCCGCCTCCACCGCCCCCGGTTCCCGAAATCCCGAAACCGCGAACATTACCCTGCGCTATTTGTCGTCAGATGGAACCTATGGGCGATCAACATCTCTCATGTAAGGAGTGCCGGATGACAGTTCATCGTAACTGCTATGGTGTCCTTGAGCATCGGGCTCCCGGGAAATGGACGTGCGACATGTGCCTGAACGACAAGAGTCCGCAGGTATCATTGGTAAGTAACGAATGTTTTCTGAAGTATTGTTGTCGTCTACTAACACTTTTGTAGAGCTACAAGTGCGTCCTTTGCCCGGTTGAAAAAACGGAGCATGATTTTGTAGGGCCACCCAAGAATTCCCATAAAAAGAAGACCGAAAAGGAGCGTGAGCGTGAACGCCAAGAGCGAGAGAATGCCATCAAGGCTGCCGAATACTATCGGAAGAAGCAAGAGGAGTTGAACCGACCCGTCGACCCGCGCGAACCCCTGAAGCGGACTGCAGACAACAATTGGGTGCATGTTACTTGCGCGGTTTGGACCCCGGAAGTCAAGTTTGGCAATGCCAAAGCGCTTGCCCCTATTGAGGGCATCCCATTGATCAACCGAACCAAGTACTCGGAGATTTGCAGAGCTTGCAAACAGGACGGCGGAGCTTGTGTCAGCTGCTATCATTGCAAGTCGCCAGTCCACGTTGAGTGTGCCCACAAGGCCGGTTATGTCCTCGGTTTTGACATCACACCGGTAAAGGGTTCTCGCCGTGATCAGCATAACATCGTTACTCTTGGGAGTGAAAGTGGTACAATGTCGGCCACGATCTGGTGCAAGGAACATGCGCCTCAGAAGGGCGCATTTCACCCAATGCACGAAAAGGTGGACGAAAGTGGCATGACCGCACTACAGCTCTATGTTCAAAACTACAAGCAAGCAGACCTGACTCTTACGGGTTGCGCCAGGAAGGCCATCCAAATCACTCCAACCACTCGGCCTACTTCATCTTCTGCGACATCAACAAGTCACCAGACGAGACGAATCTCGACGATTCACCTGCTCAACGGGGATCATGGAGAATCAGCCGCGGGCTGCCGACAACCAGGCAGCAAGATATGCTTGACTTGTGGGACTGATGTGAGTCCCAAGTGGTACCCCATTGATGAAGCCCAGGAGCGTGGGCTCGTAAATGGGTATTGCGGTAATCTGGGATCAGAAGCACAAAAGTTCATTGAGCAGAGGAGCGTTCAATGCCACAAGTGCAAGAAGGAGGGGCGTCAACCACATGTGCATCCTAAGAGGGAGCCAACACCCCCTCCTCCTCCCGCGCCACTCTTGGTTCCTGCCGTTGAGCCAGTCGTCCACCCAGTACAGGTATCTCAGGCGCCGCCGGTGGCACCACCACCAGCGCCAGTTACAACGGTTCCAACAGCTGTGATGGATATTCCAGGTAGACAACCTGGTCCAAGTCCTTACTGGTCACCCGGTGTCCAGGCAGCCCCCATCCCGCCTCCTTTAGCTCACCCGGCGCCTATTCGTCCCCCGGTCTCGCACCCTCCTGTTCCTGTATCAGGCCCTGTCGCCCCGCAGGCTGCTCCCCCGCCGACACTTCCCCCGAGCCTCGCGCCTCGGGGCCCATCTATGCCACAGTCCCTGTTTGGACCGGCACCCCCGAGACCCTACGACGACTGGCACCGTCAGCCATCAGGTCATCCACCACCGTTGCATCCAGGACGGCAGTTGAACGGCACTGGTCCTTCACCACCGCCGTTGAACAGCATGCCTTCATTGGCACCGCCCAACCATCTACGGCCATCACCCTCGCTCTCGATTGCGAACCTAACACACGCTCAACCCCCGCCTCCTCCTCCCCAAAACGGGCATAACGGGCATATAGCACATCCATCTCCCTATGCAAGAATGGATGGTTTGCCACTTTCGCCTCGCCGGGTGAGCGGCCAGCCCACCACTCCGAGCGGCGGCTCCTATCTATCAGGAGGCTCTCTCCATAGCCACGGAGGACCACCCGATCTGCGACCGCCTACGGATTTACGAACAGAATTACGACCCCATAACATGTTGAACCACGCGTTGCCTCCACACCACGTTACTGGGCCTCCACCTCAGCCTGCTGCCGCAGAGCAACACCATCCCTTATCCTTTCTAAGGCATTGGAACAACCATACAGCGCAGCAAAACCAGCCGCCTCCTCTGCATCATACCTCTTCTTACCAGCAGGTATCAGGTCTGCCACCGCCACCGAGGGATAACAAGCCAAAAGACATGAAGACTGGCGCGAGCTCTAGTCCGTCACTTCGTAACCTACTCCACTAGGACGTTCTTGGAGTTGGGTGTGAAATTCTCCGTGACGTGTCATCGTATACGATGAAGACCAGGGAAGAAGGTGACAAACGACTTTATACGAATTGGCAGAGAGAAAGGAAGGGGTTCTTAATCGTTCAAATAAGAAAAGTAGATCGGCGGCCATAAGCCATCTCGATTGTTTGCAAGACATCAATCGAACCTCTCTTCAAGTCGCAACAGGAGACTAAAAAGGAAAGGAGAAAGGAAGACAAAAAAGGAAAAAGGCTTTGCTATAAGGGTTTAGAAATGGCGTCAAAGATACCGATTTGTATTTGCTGCGGAGTTTCGGGAAAGCCATCCATTACGTACCTGTAAATGTGTTATTTGCATAAATTTGATTTGAGTTTTTCTGAAGTGCAGGGAGGGACGTAGGGGGTGGAAGGAACTGGGACTGGACTGGACTGGACTGCTTTTCCTTTGCTTGCACTTTGTTTACATAGCATGGTCGGATAGGAGATGAGAGGATGATTACTTAGCTTCTGTTATTGCTGACTTTAGTGACATTTTTACTTCACTTTGGTGTGTGGCATGAGCTGAGGAGATTTAATTAAGCAGCTACAGTAGAATTAGAAGGAACAGATGCATTGCAGTTGATCAGCCTTCTCAGTCATATTCCAGCACCCCTTCTATCTGCTGAGACGCTCCGTAACAGAGCCCCTCCCCTTCTTTCTCTTACAGCACCAGAATCATTCACAAAACATGGTCATCTCCCTGCTCCCTCTTCTTCTCCCCCACAACACCAATATCCTCCCACCAAACCCCCGGCCTCTCCCTCACGAACCGTTCCATCAATGTCCTACACTCTTGATCATCCATAACCACCACCTCGACCCCTCTCTGGCGTAGATAGTCTTCCCCTGCTGCCTTAAACGTGCTATTCTCTCCTATCACTACCCTCGGGATCTTGTAAAGCAGAATCGCCCCTGTACACATGTCGCAGGGGGAAAGGGTGGTGTACATTGTTGAGTTTGCGTAGGTGGAAGCGGGGAGGCGGCCAGCGTTCAAAAGGGTTGCTGTTTCGCCCTGTGTTTAGGTGGTTGGTTGGGGCTGGATTTGTATATGGTTCACGGGGGAGGGGATGAACAAGTATGAGATGACGCCAGGACGTACGTACATGATGAATAGGTGAATCAAGCTGGACGCGCTGGTTATGACCGCGGCCGAGAACGATGCCGGTGCTGGAGATGAGTGCTGCTCCGATCTGTTTGGGGTATGGTTTGGTTTGGGATCATTAGCTCATTAGCAAGGTTAGGTAATGTAAGTCCATGCGTCAAGGTAAGGTTAGGCTTGATCGTGGAGTTTCTTCGTGCAGTGGCTTGCTTCAGGTACGAATCTCTTTCTGTGATTTATATATACTATTCTGAGGGAGATTGGTAGGTGGTTGAAGAGAATATCAAGAAGACATACAGGAATTCCTCCTTGTTCATACGATTTCTTAGCCTCCTCGAAGGCAATGGCTAGACCGGCAGCATCGTCCATGATGGAGGAATTTAGGTAGGCCAAATAAGAGGTATGCTAAGAGACTGAGAGAACTTTGAAAGTGCAGAAGGTAGCTATGGTCTGGAGGAGATAACTTTCCAGAAGCAGCACCGTGATGTTGTCACTCGACTTCAACTCGCTGAGTTCCCGTTTTCCACGTTTGATGAGCATCAGGCTGATTGAATATGTGACCCCAAGACACCTTATCTCCCTGATATCTCCGTGGTATTGGTGTATACCTATCGAGCCTTTATAGCAGATCCCCCACTTCCGAGATGTCACTCAGTGCGATAAGGTGCTGTTTGCGAGGGTAACCATTCAGTTTCATATCCAAACTGCCATTGAACCGGTGTACTGTAGGCATCCCAAAAAAAAAAAAAAAAAAAAAAAAAAAAAAAAAAAAAAAAAAGCTTCTGAGCTGGGACACCTCAGTAAGGCACAGATGCTGAGGCTATATAATTCATGGATCTTAATGATTTGATCCCAAGTATCTCCTCTTGAACCACAGATAGACGCCCCAAGTCTTTTTGGTGATCGATAAGCAAAGCAGCAGCGCACGTAATTCTCGCTTGCTTCACCTGGAATTCTCCAGATGAAAGGCAAACCCTTACGAGAAGGTGCCCCGCGATGAGTGGTTGAAGGGGGTTGAAAAACCGAGGGGCAAAAGGCGACCTCAAGATGTTGGTGGGGTTGTTGGGAAGCGGAACGCCTGCAGGGTTTCGAGCGGACGCCAACTCGGATCCAGACGAGACAACATCACCAACAACCCAATCAGAGGACATGCATGCTGCCTTGTAAAAAGAAGGTGAAATGCCTAGTGTAAAGATGGTATGCGTTTTTACAGTTTTATAAAGTGTACATATGCACCATGTTTTGCATGATTGCGTGCGGTTAAAATAAAAGTTGAAAGTTGGGCATAGGTCACTGTCACATTGGAACGCACCAGCCACGATCGACAGGGTCCTCCAAGGTCAACCGAATTTCCATCTGCATCTCCTGAGGCTAGATCCTCTCAATGAGTGATAAAGAGGTACTTTTGAATGAGTGTGGGGAACCTGGTCACCTCTCCCCTCGCACGCCCTCTTTGCAACCCTGTGGAAGCGGGACAAAGTAGCTCATTATTGGCCCCCATATCTGTCAGCCACACTCTAGAGCTTTCGATTGATTTCCATGAGAGGGGCTGAAGAAGAACTCCCTGGGCCAGTCACCCACTTCAGCCTCCTTTGCCGTTCCGGGCGCCCCCAACGAACAAGGCGCCCGTCGCATCCCTCACTCTGCGCCTATTCCAGAATTGCAGTGAAGATTCCGGTTCTGTTGCCCTGCCTTGGTTAATATTTGAACCCTGCTGCCGGTACTTGGACAGTTTTCTCGAGAAAGTTGATCAGTCATTCCGTTATACCCCATCTTCCGTCTTCCGTGTTGCTACTACAACTACACCTCATCAAGCCTCCTGTCACTCCCAACTATCCTTCGGCGACTCAAATCCCGTACCTTATCAACTATTTCCATCTTGGACGCTTCCTGCTGCTGTTGTAGCTCAAGCTGTTCTGGTAGGTCCATCCCTGTTTCTGTCTGTTCCTGTTCTGCGCTTCTTTCTCGGTGCCCTGGACCACCCCCCCAAAGACAAGCGAGGCCTGGAAGTCCCCAACTTCTGCCAAACCAACTCCGACTCGGGACCCCGTCGGCCTTTCCCAACCCTTTGCGCAAAAAGATCTTTCCCTTCCACCATTGTCCACCACCGCTCTCCATTTGCACCAGCCATTCATTGTCTTCTCTCGACTCCATTTCCATTATTCCCGACGCGACCTCGCAGCCGCTGACCTTATCTGTCTTTCCATCAGACCACGATTTCTCAACGACCCTGACGCATCCCCATATCCGTCATTGTCATCGGAACTGATTGTCCAGAGCTTTCCGAATTCCCAGAACATTTTTTCCACACATATCCACATAACTAGACCAGACAGTCAAGATGGTCAAGGAAACAAAGCTCTACGAGACTCTTGGAGTAAGTTCCGCTGGTCATCGATACCCCTAGCCTGACAGAGGAGGGTCTAACGCCCAGAATTAGGTCAGCCCAGATGCCACTGAGGCGCAATTGAAGAAGGCATACAAGACCGGTGCCCTTAAGTACCACCCAGGTATGTCCCGCCTTCCTTGCAATACGCGCAGCCAAATGGCTTACTGACAGCAAAACACTACAGACAAAAACGCCAACAACCCGGCTGCCGAGCAGAAGTTCAAGGAGATTTCTCACGCATACGAAATTCTTTCCGATTCCCAAAAACGCGCCATCTACGATCAGTATGGCGAGGCTGGTCTTGAGGGTGGCGCCGGTGCCGGTGGCGGCATGGCTGCCGAGGACCTGTTCGCTCAGTTCTTCGGCGGCGGTGGCTTCGGCGGCGGTCTCGGTGGTATGTTCGGCGGTATGAACCAGCAGCGTGCCCCCGCGAAGGCTAAGACTATTCATCACACCCACCACGTCTCGCTTGAGGATATCTACCGCGGCAAGATCTCCAAGCTGGCCCTTCAGCGGTCAATCCTCTGCCCCAAGTGCGAGGGTCGCGGCGGTAAGGAAGGTGCCGTCAAGCGGTGTGCTGGCTGCGACGGTCAAGGTACCAAGATCATGATGAGGCAGATGGGCCCCATGATTCAGCGCTTCCAGACCGTCTGCCCTGACTGCAATGGCGAAGGCGAGGTAATCAAGGAGAAGGATCGTTGCAAGCAGTGCAATGGCAAGAAGACCGTTGTCGATCGCAAGGTCCTCCACGTTCACGTTGACCGTGGTGTTAAGAGCGGCACCAAGGTCGAGTTCCGTGGTGAGGGTGACCAAGCACCTGGCATTCTCCCCGGTGACGTTGTCTTCGTCATCGAGCAGAAGCCCCATCCCCGCTTCACCCGTCAGGATGATGATCTTCTTTACAAGTGCGAGATCGATCTCGTGACCGCCCTTGCCGGTGGAACCATTTACATCGAGCATCTTGATGAGCGCTGGTTGAGCGTTGACATCCAGCCCGGCGAGGCTATTGCGCCCAGTAAGTGTTTTTCTGTCCCGCTACATTTTGCATCAGCAAGCGCTAACAGTAAGATAGACTCCGTCAAGATGATTCGTGGCCAGGGTATGCCCTCCTACCGCCACCACGATTACGGCAACATGTATATCCAGTTTTCCGTCAGGTTCCCCGAGAAGAACTGGACTCAGGATCCCGCTGCCTTCGAGGCTCTTCGCAAGTACCTCCCGGCCCCCGCTGTTGTCAACGTACCCCCTCAGGATGCTATGACCGAGCCAGCAGAATTGGAGGATGTCGAGGGCAACGGAGCCGGCCGTGGCTTCTCCAACAGCCCTATGGAGGAGGATGACGAGCCTCAGGCCGAACGCGTACAGTGCGCCTCGCAGTAAGCGAGTTAAATGGGCGGGGAAGCAGTACCAACCTTATCCATTATTCGACGATAAATTGCGGCACAAGCGACGGTCCAACAAAACGTGCCATGCACGACATTGTTTGAGACTTGCTATGGAGGCTGAATGATTTGCAACGATTCTTAATCATTTCATGTCTCCTGTTCCCATGATCATCCTTAACGAAGCAAATATACCCGATTACTCGACCCATTATCGAGTATTGCACATTTGACGAGGCACGATATTCGAGGGGCCGACAAAAGGAAGAGTTGGAGAAAGGAACAAAAAGGGGATATGATGCAAGGTGAAAACCGGTAATACCTGAAGTGTGATCAAATCGGCACGGGTGGAAGGGATACGATCACACTTATCAACACAGCACCCGGATTATCACTATTTCGGTGGAAGAAGAGGGTTCAATCTCGTTGTTTGATGTTCCCCCTATTTCACCTGCGTTTAATGACATGGTGGACTTTTACTACTATCGATGTCAAAATATATCAACACCCGGTCTTGTTGGCAGGCGTTCTAGAGAGGATATTGGACTGATAGAAAAGAAGGATGAAGGGCATGAATATGTCATTACCGTCTTATCCCGGCTATTTGCTTCATATGAAGGACACAGGAAGGTCATGTAGCATGAGAAAGGAACAGGGAGGGACCACTCAGTACGTGCTCATGCTACGCGTACCACATGATTGCTGCTCACCTGGATCCAGGAAGAAGGGGGGAATGGGAACTGGATTTTTTTTTTTTTTTTTTTTTTTTTTTCTGGGATTGTTAGCGAAATGATCATGAGGATATCTGAAAGCCATATTTCGTTTCATTTGCGAACTGCATGTTGTTATGTCGTGACCATTAGATATAGGCTGCCGACGAGCTCCTAGCGTACCCATCCAGTGTACTCACAGTCTTTAAGACCGCGTGCCTGTAAATTCGCCATTCAAGGCAAATCGGATATGATTTTGAGCATCTGAGACCGGAGCAACACGTCAATTTTCCAAACCAAACATCAGCCTCCTGGGGGCCAGTTAGGGCACCTCTCGTTGGTCGTGAAGACTCAAGTAAATATTAACCTCATCTCCCCGATCGCGTTATACCATTACCAGAAGCACACATCCTCGCCAATATCTCACAAAATTCAGCACGATACGGAATTTGTCTTTTTGACCATCAAGAATCTCAACATCCACGCCAAACTGGCAACGAGCTGAAATCCCCGACAGCCACTCACGCTTAATCGAGGGTATCATCCCTCAACTTGAACAACTGCCCCAGAACCTCGTCGGTCTTGGCCCTCAACGCTCCGTGATACATCACGTTCGTCTCAAACACCTTGGTCCCTCTGACCGCCTTGGCTGTCTCCCTTGCAAAGTCTGCGTCGACATACATGTCCTCAACATAACTGGCCGCGTAGACAGGGACTTCGTTCCGCGCAAGCTGATCCAGGTCGTAGAGCCGCGGCCAGTCGTCGTACTTGGCCAGAAGCTCGGCCGTCTCCTTCATGTCCTTTAGCTCGGGGTAGCAATCGAAGTGGGCAGGGTAGACCATTTCGCCAGAGAAGTACAGGGGCTGCTGGTTTGTGGAGGAGGAGGAGCAGTCGAGGGCTTGGGGCACCGAAGACAGCCAGCTGAGTCCCGGCTCGGACTCGGCAAGCGTCTTGCCGACCCGGTGGGCGGCCCAGTCGGACGCCAGCCCGGGTCCGTTGGTATAGATGGACTCGTGGAGGACGGCATAGATGGGGTTGGTATCGAACGGAATCAGCCCCTCGAAAGCGGCGCCTGCGGCGCGGGTGATGAAGCCGAACTGCTCAATGTCCATGGCCAGCTTAAGAATGGTGCTGTGGATCAGGTCCAAGCCGCCATTCATGCCCAGACACAGACCGATGCCGAGCAACCGTTCGACGGTGAATTCGCCGCCGCCTGGTAGCAGGGGGGATTTTTCGTCCAGATACTGCGCTACCTTGCGGACGCGCTCCACGTCTTCGGGGAACTTGCGGTAGTAAGCCTCGTTGCGCTGGATGACCTTCTTGTACAGCGCCGTGTAGACTTCTTGGGCCGTGCGCTTGACGGGCGCGAGACCGCCCGTCAGAAACACCTCGCGCAACCCTTGCGGGAACTGGGAGAGGTACGTCAGCGCGACAAAGCCGCCGTAGGACTGGCCGAAAATGGACCACTTCTTATGAGTCTCGGGATAATCGGCAGTCAGACAAAGACGCACGGCCTCGGCATCTCGGACGATGCTGTCGGCGCGGAAGCGCTTGAGGTAGTCGGCCTGCTGCTGGGGGCCACCCAATGTGGCTAGATGGGGCTGGTTGATGGGCGTGCTTAGGCCGGTGCCGCGATAGTCGAGCAGGAGGAGGGTGTAACCTCTGTCCAGGGCTGTTTTGGTCAGTTGGTGGTCTTGGGGTTCTCTGTTGCCGAAGCCGGGACCGCCTTCGAGGTAGACGAGGTAGGGCCTCCTGTGGTATTCCTCCAGGTCGCTGTCGGCGCGGGGCACAATGGGGGTGTCATGTTTGGTGACTTGGCGACCGAAGATCTTGAGGTTTCCGGCGGAGAGATTGGAATGGTTGAGGGGCACCTCAAAGGTGAGCTCTGTGACGCGTAGCTGGCCTGTTGATTTGTGTCAAAGATTGCCAATGCCATGAGATGATCATGTCGGGTTGCCTCACCAGGGACAATGTGTGCTGTGCGGCTCAACAAACGAGCTGGACGGATGACTTGAGCAGCCATCATGTTGATCAGTACTGAAAAAAAGCCTTGGTAATGGCTAGTCCTAGCAGATACATAGGTTGATAGAGGTGAGAGCTGAAATAATGAAGAGGATGTCAAAACAACACCATGAAGCCACCACGCTTATAGCAGAGGGGCGTCATCGCGGGGTGTTATATGCCTTGTTAAGAGGTAAGCTGACGGGTACAGTTGTTGGAAGCAATACGAGACCAGTGAAGAAGACGCTACCAACCGAAGGGGCTCTAGTTCCAACTGTATATCTGAAGAAGTGATTATCTATATCCTACCTTTCTGGCGGGCTTGATGAGTGATGTTTGATGTATGTCCTAACACAAGCCCATGTTATCAAATTCTAGCATCTCTTTTCTGAAGCCTTGGATCATTCCCTCGAAGTGCAATGAGATACGAAATAGGCCAGCAGGATTTCAAACTGGCTTGACATTCGCCAAGTAGCAAGCCGCTCGTTCATCATGCCGCCGTAGTGTACATGTTTACCCTTCTCCCCCAACCTCATGATGACCTCACAAGGGATCTATGTACATATGTATGTTGTGATGTTAGTGTTCGGTCCCCCCCTGTTGCCCCTGGCGTCCCGCTGTGTCGGTCCGGGTGTTCGTGCCAAGTGCCAGCCCCAAATGCCCCGCATGAGAGTTCTGGGTGGGGTTTCGCTTAGGTGGTGTATGTACACCGGCGTCGGGCAAACGTGGCGGGCTCTGCTTTTCGGCGGTGGCCCGGGTGGGTGCAGTGCTCCAAAAAGTGGACCCTATGGGATGACTAAAACCGCGGCCGGAAACAGCTGCGGAAAAGCCTTTCTTCTCTTTTCCATTCCCGCGCGTTTCACATTCATTGGAAGACTGGAAAAGGCGGAACGACCTAACGAGCTTGTCACGCGGCGCAACAAGCAAGCGGTCCATTCAGCCTCCTCTTCTTGTTACTTATACCGCGAAGGTCCTCCCCGCTTCGTCGCAACAAATGCTGTGGGATGGATTACCTACAACTAACCAAGACTCTAACCGAGTCCTTCATTGCCCTGGCAGATGAAGTCCAATCACTAATCGACCGCAAGACCATCCTTGAGCACAAGCTTCGCTTTGCGCACGAGCAGGTAAGGTAAAACACCCTCCATTTCCTTTTTTTCCCAATTTCAACCCCCTTTTTGTGATGATTCTTTAGCTCTAGATCTGCCAGCTGCCTATCAACAGCACGTGGAGACAACTTCTAATGTCTGATCCAATTTACACCGGATTGTGCTTGTCATTTCCCATCTTACTTGACGATGGCGATCATGTCTGGCTAACACATACGCCCGCAATTTAGTACCAGTGTCTAGCCGATAAGTATGCGCCTGCAGTTCCCGAGGTAGCCGAAACGCTCGCAAAGCTCCAGCTCCCACCGGACCTGCACTATTATTCTGTCGCGACCAACTCATCCGTCGTGCCTCTGCCTCGGCGCATCCAATCTGGAAACTCCCAGCACGAGATCGCCTTGCAAATCAGAGAGGGGAGAAAGGCTGCTCAGCTCATTGCCGCTGCCATGGGAAGGGCCAGCAAACACAGTGACTCTAGCAAGGAGGCTTCCACCTCTCCTGTTACCGCCGCCGACACCATGACTACCATGTCGACCGTGCTCGAAAAGGACTTTACTGTTGAGGGGAAGAAGAAAGGCCTCCTTGCATGTCCCTTTTCTGCTGCTGTCACGCCTCCCGCTGTCCAAGACCGAGCATCGCCCAACCTTGGTATTGGCAGTGTGACTGGCGATGGAGCCCAAGACCAAGATGCTGCTGCTTTGAACAACGGCACCGCCGCCATGGACCCCACTCCGCACAAATCCTCTGACCCCATCTGCGCTGCCATGTACGGGGACTCGACGTCGATGCCCGCCCACACTGCTGCCTCCAAGTGTCCGATTCGATTTCTTGACAAGCACTCCCCTGAAGAGATTGCTCGCTACGTGGAGACGCACAAGCACGAGATTCCGCGCAGTCATGAGGTTTGCGTCAGGCGCTATCAAAAGAATGAAGAGCAAGTAAGGAAGCTCGATGCCAAGTATGGGAATCTGGTCAACATGATCGAGGACCTGAGCCATCTGCACAAGCCTATGCTGCCTTCACCAGCGACGGGAGATCAATATCAAGACCATGAGCAAGTCGATAGAACCTCCAATGCACGAGTAGCGAACTGGGCCAAGTCTGTTTCCGCCAGTGACCCGCAAGCGGCACCGGAATACCAAGACGACCACCAGCCCGTAGAAGATGAGGAAGAACGTGAGGGTCGCTTTGATCGTCCTTTGAGAGAAGTTCGCCTGGGAGAGTCGCCCAGTCGACCATGGGGCATTCCCGTACCTGCCATGGTCGACCAACCCCAGAGGCAGAGGAGTCGGAGTCCAAGTCCGATTCGGCCTGCGGTCCCTGCGAGATTGCCGGCTCAGGATGGGATTCCTCACAAGAAAGGTCCACAGGCTGGGAAGTGTCCCTTTGATCATACCAAGATGGCTGCATTCGCTTCATCTAGGACAAAGGTGGAGCAGCTGTCCAAACAGGAAATAGTGCCGGGAGAGACGGCGCCCAAGGAGACGGATCACAAGGTTGAGCAGTCCACACCAGTAAAGGAGCATCACATACCACCACCTATACCTGCACCACAGCCGACGTTTATCAATCTGGCAGATATGCCTATGCCGAAGGCTGAAACAGCAGGTCAGCAACAGAGCCCCGTGGTTTTCAACTTTAATGGGCCAGTTTTCATCGGTTATCCTATGGAACAGGCCATTCAGTTTATGCAACAATTCCAGGGTAGCAAGTGAGTAGGGCAGTTCGGGGAGAGCATCAGTCTCTTGTGTGTGTTCGTTGTCATATAATTTCAGCAACAGGCGAGCGTGTCAGTCAAGACTTGGGTTTGAAACTGGTAATGGTGGCTGTTTTGGCTTGCCCGGTTTGCAGATGGATAGCGAGGAGTTCAAGGATTGCATTATTTATCACATAATTTAATGACATGCTTCTCGGAAGATTGATAGCTGAACTTGAATACTGTTTATAATATCTATATGTTCTCTAGTGCCGTCTATCTACCTGTGTCACTCCCACCATTTCCTTCAACAATCGATATGATCTCTTGACATGAAAATCAGCTACTAGCCAAGGACGCCATCAAAAGAAATTATAAGGTGATAGCAGAAAATCAAAATGTTTCCAAATACGCCATTGAACACCGGTTGCTTTCCCCAGTTTCTATATGCGATGACACCGCCCGCTTACTCGCTCCATTTTGTGCAATCATGCCACAACCTAAAAAGTAAGACACAAAAGAAAGTAACAGATGAAACAAAGCATCAGCATCGGGACATGGTCAACCCTACTTCCGCCCTCCAAGATTGGCCTCCTCATCCCAGCTATCCCTATATCGATCCGTCTCCCATAGCGAGATATCACTCTCACTGCTCTGCCTCCTTAGATCCCCTTGCCTACCCGCATTACCACCAACCAACAGTCGGCCGCCGCTGTTGCCCTCGAGATCCGCATAATCCTCCTCGTCATCATCTCCGATTTCAAGCGTGCCATCCGCCGTGCGATGCACCTCCCCAGCGGCCGTGGTCCCCGCGGCGGCGGCGAGCGAGTCGACCCCGTCCAGCCCTTCCTCGTACGCCAACTCGTCGGCCCGCGACATGGTCCGCTTCCAAATGAGATAGCCGACGGCGGCGCCAACAGCGCCGAAGAGAAGCATGGAGATGTAGTTGATTGCGCGGTCGCGGGTGGTCATCTTGTCGCCTGATGAGGCAAGGAGGGCAAGGCGGGAGCCGATGAAGATGTGAACGAAAAGTTTGGGGCTGTTTTAAGGGACTACTGTTAGCACAAGGGCCAAAAAAAAAAAAGAGGAAAAGAAAAAAAAGAGAGAACTAAAAGGAAAGCACTTACGTAGCCAACCCAGTTGCAACCGCGAACCCCCCTACTCTCAACCTCGGCACCGTCGCCAAAAACCCGTTACTCAAACTATACGGCAACGGACTGAACCTGACCATTGCCAGCACCCCCAGTCCATCCCTCCTCAGAACCTGGCTGAGCGCCACAAACCGTTTATCCTTTCCCACAAGCCCATTCACGTACCCAGCCAACACGCCTCTCGACGCCAAAAACGAACACGTTGATCCCGCCACCGTCGCCGCCGCAGCAATCGGCCATCCCCACGGAAACCCGTAGACAAACCCGGTAACGGTCACGGCGGTAGAGTAACCGATGATTGGGGGGAAAGCCGTCATGAAGACAAGGCCAAAACAAAGCAGCCAGCCGAACGGTAGGGCTCGCCATTTTTCTGCCAAGGGACCGAGGGAGGCGAAGATGGCGTGGGAGTAGACCAGCGCGACGACGCTCAGCGAGAAGAAGATTGTGAGGGCGACAAGAATGGCAATCTTTTGCAGGAGCGAGAGGCCGAGGAAGATGGTGATGGCGCGCTGGGTGATGGTGAGACCAGTTGCAATAGCTTTTAAGGCCAGAGCCTTGAGCTTAGCTACCCGACCGCCGCCGGCAGCGGCGGCGGAGGAGCGGTGCGAAGCGTGCCGGGGGACGGAGTAGGGACGGCCGGAGGACAGACGGCGGATGTTAGAGGCCGAGGGACGGGCCCATTGCGGGAGGTCTTCTCCTCCTGGGTCGGCA
Organism: Neurospora hispaniola; assembly: GCF_033458365.1. Taxonomy (NCBI): domain Eukaryota; kingdom Fungi; phylum Ascomycota; class Sordariomycetes; order Sordariales; family Sordariaceae; genus Neurospora; species Neurospora hispaniola. The sequence continues at coordinate 1,810,804 of NW_026944407.1, read as the reverse complement.
CCAACTTGGGGACCGGGGGAGGAGGTCGGTGAGTGGGTGGGCGTGGTAGAGGTTGAGGAGGAGAGGTTCATGGAGAGGGCTGCGGCTGCGTCGCGGGCTGTGTGGCTGTTGTTGTTGTTGTTGTTGTTGTTGTTGTTGTGATCTGGCATTGTGAACTGGGTTGTGCGTCCTTGGGCGCACGACAGGTAGATAGGTGGGTAGGTCTTATCGGTGAACAAGTCGACGCTGGATGGGTATGGAGATTGCCTGATCTGATTATCGATGTAGGGATTGATACTAATACTCGGACTTTAGGTTCCCGTAAACCTGTGGCGGGTTGACTCGATGACGCTGAGTAGTGTAGTAAGCGCCGTGCCGTGCTCACCGGACTTTTGGGAGGAAACGGTTGTTGGTCGAGGTAAGTGTCGTTTGCTCTGCTACCTGGTGGCGTCCATTGAGGTATATAGACCGTTAGATGTTGGCGTCTAAATCTCCATATACAAGTAAAACAGCTTTAGTCAATATCGTGATGGAGGACAAAGTAAACTGAAAAAGGTGCTCCGATCAAAGAAGAAACGTAGTATGTAGAGATGCCGAGGATGAACAAGTACGGTAAGAGTTGTGTGTGGTGTTGCACAACATGGCAGAGAGACGGTCGAGGTTGCCCTATCGTTCAACTGTCTGTCTGGTGCAATCGGAGACCGAAGCTCCGCTAGGTACTCACAACCTAAGATGAGTTGAATCTGGAACGGACCAGTACAGGGGACGGCAATGGTTGTATCGGGCTTCTCGGCTTCCTTTTTAGCGTCTCGCAACACTGCTGTGACAGCGAGTTAAGCTGGAAATAATGGAGCTTTGGGGGCGGCTTGGATGGTAATTGGCAAAGCTCGCTCGTTTACGTACCCCATAAGACCCTTCATCCCTTCATCTTCTGATTATGAAGCTCGACTGTTTTAAGATTTCAGTGATTCCAGAGTTTTGATAAGAATCCGCAACCCATGTTTGGCCGCGGTGAGCCGCCCGCATTTCCATTCTACGATGTGTTTTTTCTGCATGCAGGGAGATGGGACCTAATACATCAACGTCATGTCCGGTACTGATAGAGGTACCTAGGTAGGGACAATTGACAGAGCAGAGACAGGGGCATGGCAACTGAGGAACAGAGAGGGGTAGCGGGCGGGCATGATGTCTGGGCTGGCTACAGGGATAGTGTAGACAGATAGCATGGAGAACGGGGCCAGGCGGGAAACGTCCATTTAGTTCCAGGCCATCCCCAAGAATACCATCCTGACCATCAATAACCCCCCTGCCAGCCCTGACCTCGAGATCTCTGGAGATCTGCACCCAAGCGTCGCCCATCCCATCTTTCAATTCCCGGATCTTCGCCCGTGGGGAAATTGGGGGAAACACTGCCTCGGGCTTGGAACGAGTGTACTGTACACATCATGTTCGCAAGGACTTCCGTTTGGGACGTTGTAGGAACCGTCACCACATGTGTGCAAGGTCGATGCTATATAGCTGCACGTCGCTGTAATAGCCCAATGATTATTGATAGTCGATACTTCTCTCTTCCCTTTCCCGTCACTAATGCTCTACCGCTATTAACCAGCCAGGCTTGTTGCTCCCGTCTTCGCGATTTTATCACTGCAGACGATCGTTCAGGTCCGACTTATTGGACTCATTGCACTCCAAAGTCTCATCCTGCTCTTGTGGTTATTCTACCCAGTCACCGTCCCCTAAGGCTAGCAGGGCCCTTGGGCGGCTCCTTGGCAGCCATCGGGTCCCTAACAAGCAACTTCACCTTGCCCTCCCCAATCTCCACCCCTTGAGACAGGATATCGACATCATCCTTGGGCTCGTCCTTCTTCACCAAGCTGACACCATCCTGCGACAACGATTTATCCCAACTTCTCGCATCTATACCCAAAATCCCGCCCATGCTATTTCTGTCGCCCGGCACCGAAAATTCACGGTAGGCATAGCGCCACTCGTTAAGGAAAGTGCGCAACGCCTTGCCCACCTTGTCCTTGCCGTTCTTGCTGTGATGGCCGGTACCAGTAATGGCATAGATAGGTCTGCTTTCGCTCGTGTTCTCGGTCAGAATACCTGCAAGGTATTCAACTGCCTCTTCGGGGTGAAGGCCGTGCAAGTCGACGTAGATCTCGGGGCAGCTGCCATTGTTTTTGTTGCGCTCCTCATAGAGCAGTGACGCGGCTTCGCGGTGAGCTTTCCTCATCAGATCATTTTCGCTTTGCCCGCGCAAGCTCAGCGCCTTGGCCGCACGGGCATCGTTGCGGTTCCACGCCTGAGCAGCACTAGAAACCATGGTCAGTATTTGTCACCTCTGCGACTTTGTGGGAACGTACCTCTGCAGGAATTTGTTGCGCAAGCCGCCGTGCTTAATGGCCTCCTGGCGTGCCTTGAGATATGCCTTGTTTGCCTTCTCTCCAGTCTCAAGCCAAGGAATGTGCTTAGGCGGTGGAATAGCTTGGGCAGCAGCGCTGTTCTCGCCATTCCGAATGCTAGTAGAGCTGCCATTGCGATTCAACTTACCGTTAGGCCTCAAGTTGATATTGACAGGAGAGGGAGACATCTTGACAATGTCGGCGAGTGTGCTCGGGCCTGGACTAGCGATTTCCTTGCTGCTGCTGCTGCCGCTACCAGTGTGGCCATGCCCGCCCCTCTTACCATGGTGCTTCTTGCTTTGCTTGGCTATGGCGGCGCCTAGCGTAGGAAATGCATCTGCATCGTCAGGAGACGGAACCGTTTGCGGAACTTCCTTTTGCTGATGTCGACTACCAGGCCGCGATCGTGGACGGTCGGGATAGCCGTAGTTGTGGTGGCCCTTGAAGCCCGGTGGCGGGGTGATCCCTACTGCGGGAGTGTTTGCTGACGCCGGGAAAACGTGCAACTGCTCAGGAGTTCCCGGCTGCAAGGACGGGAAACTGTTAAAGTCCTGAACGTTTACCGTCGAATAATGCGTCGGCGGTGTGCCCGAGCCGTCAATATGCAGCTTGTTCACCAGATGCGCCGGATCATGAGAAAATACGCAGGTATCACGAGCCAAACAGTTACCAGCAACCCAATACCTACAGTCGTCAGTCTCAGGTTCCGTGTTTTCAAGACAAGACACGACTTACTTGCAGATATGATTGCTTAAATCGTGACTAAACCGGCAATCAGAGCGCAGGCATTGCCCGGTGGACAGGTAGAACTTGCAAATCACACCCGATCTCTGCTGGTCGGCCGGAGTCGCGGGGCGTTGATCAGGCGTCATTGACTTGCCAATCACAACCACCCTGGCCTCATCATTTTGGCCAGAAAGGGAGACATCATCTTGTGCCGGGTCGTCCATGATAGAGGCAACGGTGGCACTGAGGTCATAGCCATGCATAGCAAGAGCAGCGCCAATTTCGTCGTCCGTCTTACTCGTGCCCAAGATGGACCTAAGCATGTCAAACGGACTCATATCGGCCTGCTGAGTCGATACGAATTCGGGAGCAGCCACATTCAAGCCACTCGAACCGCCGAGAGAAGAGGTCACACTGAGACGGTCATCGTCACTGACGAGCCAGTCGACATTGTCCGACTGGTAATCTCCGAACACTTCCTGTGAGGGAGGTTCATCATTGGCGGCAAACTGATAGGCGTTCAGATTAGGACTGTGGGGGACGGGTGTAGCAAACGCAAGTCGCGGGGATGGCCTAGGCGAACCAAAGGGAGATGCCGTCGAAGACATGGCCCGACCGAAGTTTGTCGGCACATATCCGGGAGGGGCAAGCGGACTGACGCTCAAGCGAGGCGAGCTGGAAAGAGGAGTACTAGAGCCTCTCCAGGGAGCCGGTGACGGGCGTCGGAGAATGCTCTGACGTATGGACGGTGGAGATGTCGCCGTCCCGCCGCCATCTCGAAACCTCCACATGGCATCTAACACTGCATTATCCAGTGCCTGCCCGCTCAAGGTTGTCCTTTCCCTGAGAAGGTCCTGTAGCTTGTCCGTCTTCTCCTCATCGTCAAGATCTGGATCCTCGAGGACCGGAAGACAAATGTCGTATGTCTCGTCGGACACCATGTTGGGCGCAAAGGGTATTGTAGGTGTTTTGTTGGGTGTTGGTATCTCCTGTAGAAGCTCCGCCGCTGGTTGACGATGCGCTCGTGTAGTGCAAAGGCCACCAGGTGCTTTGGGACAGTCGGCGGCTGTTGTATTATATGATTCGACCAGATCAGACGGATGCCGGCAGCGTCAGCCTCGGACGCAAGGGCGGGCTGGGTATGTCGGGCACCGGCGAATCGAGTATCAAAGAGTCGAGATCGAGAATCTCTATCGAGTAACGATATAGGGATAATCGCAAAACCGGGGGGTTCGAAGTCGGTTGCAAGAGGCCAATGGATGGTTCATCAAGGAACCAAGCAAACGGTAGTGATCGAGAATCGGGCGGTATCACGGCAGCGAGAGTGAAGGCCGATTACCTCTAGTAGCATGTTGTCACCGCCTCGTCCGAACAGCGGAGGGGTCACAGGGGACCTTGCTTGTGGTTGAAGTTATATAGATATCGGAGTGCCGGCTCTTCGCAAAACGGTGAGTAGTGAACGGGGTAAGCTTAAGCGTGGTGGACGAGCGTGTGGTGTAAAGATAAAATGGAAGAAGCACGTGGAAGTTGGGCAGCGTATTGTGCGATGTTGTGAGAGGCCGGAATCGGTGTGACAGACGGCACACCACGTTGAAGAGCCCCGGGCTGGCTGAGTACGAGTATAGGTAGAATGCAGGGGCGGGAACCTTGACAGCCTAGGTATCTTGGCTCATGGGTCGGTCCTAGAGGGACAAAATGTCGGGGGTACAGCTTCCAATGTTCAGATGGGAAACAGTTGGTAGGATCCGATCCTTGAAGAGAGAACAAACTGGTGATGCAGTCGCGAACGATTAAGTGGTAGAGATGGAGGAAACGAAAGAAGCGATGTGGTGAGCAAGAGAAGGGAGTGGTAGGTAAGGTAGGTAGGTAAGGTACATATGCTCGAGTACAGTAGAGAGGTACGTGTTGGCTGACGGTGAGTAGGGTACCTAGGTACCTAGTACATGCAGTGATCGGACTGATCTGCCCGAGCGAGTGGGAGACTGCCCGCGATGGGAAGCAGGAACCTCAAGGGCGCAACGAACTGCGTGGATGGGAGAAACTGGACTGAAGTCGAGACTGCGTGTTGGAACGAGGAAACAACGAGACGCATCGAGCCCAGGCAGGTGTGGATGACGGGGAGTGGATGTGAGGATGGGATGCACAGGGGAAGCTGCGCCGGTTGGGCAGCACCTCTAGGTCAGCACTCAACACTAACAGCACTGGAACCAGCAGCGGGTTGGGTGTTTCCGTTGTGTGTGATGCCAGCCCCAGGACGACACGCCAAATCGGCGGGGAGTCGCCCCCGGGGGAGGCCCTGGAACGCAGCAAGAGCTGCTGATGGACGCGTGGGGTCGAGCTAGGCTGTCCGTGGGCGCCTGCCCGTCGGGGTGCGCACTGGGTTGAGTGGAGACTCCCCGTTGCCGAAACATTCCAACAGCGGGGCTGTTTCTGACCGGGTACCTCTACGTATCGTGCACAGACCTAATTCAACTCGCCTAGCTTGAGAGAGCCTCTAGACCTCCTCTTGTTGCCTTTTCCCCCTTGTGCTACCTACTGAGCTACCGTATGAGTGTATGTGGATGTTCCCCAGTCTTAGCTCCTTTAGTGATACAATGCCAGCACTGACTGACCAGCCCGCTCAATGCTGTGTTGGCGGAAACCCCAACATGAGAATATTCTCCCATTCTGCCTGAGACAAACAGGGGCCATCATGGCATCAGTCAAGACTTAATGAAAGGGGAAACAAAAAGGGGGCGAGGAAGGAAGTGGAATCCTCGCAATGAGGTGGCCTCGAAGGCGGCCATAACCCATCCCAAGGCTACGGTTACGGCCAGTTTCCCGTCGAGGTACGGATGCTCATTGGCAGCTTGATCGCCATACAAAGCCACAGAGATCCTTTGAAAACGGACGCATTGTTTGGATCCCTTCTCCTCGACGAATCAATGTCCATGTATCTTCTCCAGGGGCAGGTTGTCTCATGGGAAGAATACGCTTGCCCTGATGCGTAACATCCTTCACACGTATTAATACATTCGCCCGATCTCAGTGTCCTTCAACATGCTCTGCAAGTGCATGAGGAACATGACCATCATTGATCTAGCTCGTCCCCTTTTTATGTATACGCCGTGCAAGACCGTCGCGGATGATCGCTGCGATCGTAGGGCGGATATCGGTAGGCTGTAGGATTGCCACCAAGTTTCATCACTGTTTATCCGTCCGGGGGAAATCATCAATCCTAGCTTGCCCCTGAAGATCAAATCGACCAATCGCTAGACAATGCAGTACTATATAATGTTTCGCTAAAGGGTCTACGTTCAAATGCGTACGTATATATACGCATATCAACGTGATGTCTTCTATCTAGTGGAAAAAGAGCCACCAGATTTCCGTTTCGATCCCCGTCTATCCCCTTTAGGGGATCTCATCCTCCTCCCCCTCAATATCATCGCCAAGGCCAAAACCAAAGGAAAAACCACCGCCCTTCTTGTGCTCTGGCCCACCGTCGGTGCTGTCATGGCCAACCACTTGATCCCATCTCCTTTTCTTGTTTCCCTGTTTTTCCTCCATCTGCTTCACAGCCTCCTCTAACAGCTCAGGATATTCGACCCTCAAGCGCTCAACAAAGAGCGTGTATGGGTCCTCGACCTCTTTCTTGAACCCCGAAATCTGATCGGCCTTGTATTTTAAGAAGGAAAGCACATCCGACAGGTGTGCTTTTGGCACAAAGTTCTGAGTGAGTGCGATGCCGGGCTCAATGTTCACGACTAAATGCCACCAGCCACTGGGAACGTGGAGGATCTCGCCTGCATGGCAAATGCCCTCTCTGCATTCGGGCAGCCTTCGGGCTTCTGCGTGGAACTCGAGGAGCCACTCGGCAATACTAAGAGGACTGGTGACTTCGCTCTGGTCTTCGGAGACATAGACGCCGGGAACCTGGGCCGATGGCGGGAACATGATCCAATACTTGGCTCCCTGAATGACCGCATTCCAGGCGCTCGTCGCGTTCGGGTCCTTGTGAAAGGTAGAGCCGCTCCGCTCAGGCCCAATGATCATCCAGCGATGCGCAGGCCGCTCAGCACCGAGTAGCTCGAAGAGGTCCTTTCCGAAGCAGTCCGGGTTCCAGTAAGCGGCATCCTTGCTCTTGCCAACCTCGATTTTCATCTTTTCGACGAACTTCTTGTCGAACAAGTAAAGGGGACTTTCTTCCTGGCTGTCCATCATGTACTGATAGTATGTGGCGAAGGACCAGTCTACCGCCTCGGCTCGGAAAACCACATCTGAATACATTTCATGTAGTTTGTCCATATTCCAGGATTTGAGGACGGGCCACGACTTGATACACCTGGTCAGGATAAAGGGCTTCTTGCTCCATTTCTCTGCAAACTCATCGTACGTCAGGTCGTCAAGACTAGGAATCTTGTTGGCTGGCGGGATGTTTCTCGTGTACTTGGGCAACGAGATGTGACTGCAGACAAACGGACGATGCAAGACATCAGAGAAGACGTTGCTGCAGTCGATCTTGATACGCTTGTCGGGTGAGAGGCCGAGAACAGTTGCCCTCCAAGAGCCCTGCCACTGAAAAGACGTCTTGTTCTTGGTTTCAGACCTACACCTCGGTTAACATGGATCGAGTCGATGTATTTCGGTGAAGGTTTTACACCATTCTTAAGCAGAAGATGTCAGGTGTTTTGAAGCAAGTCAACAACAACCTACACAACTAAATACACATAAAATATTTGGAAAAGATGCCCATGTCTCCTATATCATTGAAAGGGGATATCTGACAAGAAATGCCGCTTGCACTACTGACAATACGTGTGTTGGGCCAGTTCTAAGGTCAGGGGTCGGACGACTCCCAGGAAAGAAGGGGGTTAAGTGCGGTTGGATCATGAAAGTAATCTGCATCCGAAATATTGATCTAACTTACTCTAAGAAGATGGTTTTCCAGAGGTCATCATAGCTACATTGAGCATAGAGAAATTTGCAGGCATAGCCTAGAAGCCTCAAGGTACGCTTGTCCAGATACTCAAGGAGCTGGGCAAGCATCTCATCGGGCAAGACTTGCAGATCACCCAAATTGACACGGGCATCGGTGCCAGTGTGGAAGTACTTGTTGCCCAGAGGCTTGATCCCAAGAGGGTGTGTGGGAACAGATGACTCGACGGCTGTTGAAACATCATCTTCATCAGTCACTCTGTGACCCCCATTACCATTTGCCTCAAAGATGAGGGCGTCAGGCTTTTGGTGCTGATCTGTTGAGAGAAACATCGTATAAAGATTTCTGGGAAGTTGCCGGTTCTGTCTGACTGTCATATGATGTTGACCTGTAACAAGGTATCCGTATATCCTCCAACTGTTGCAGCCAACCGCCGGATCGGAATAGGGCTACACGACGAGGTTGCTGCGTGCGTGTTGAGTGGAAGAGGATGGAAACGGGCCAGCGTCCAATGAATAATACCAATCGTGACAATGGCTAGGTACTAGTCTGCGCAGAGGAGGGTATGAGCGTGTACCAAGGACACACCACTTGATGGCTGCAAGACCTAAAAGAAAATCCAGTTGTGGCCGAGGCAGTTTAATTGATAAAAGAAGTCAATCGATGGCGAGAACAGACAGAGAAGCGGAAAAAGGATATGAGGGAAAAAGTCCTCCAAAGTGTCAAGAACGCGCGCATGAGCTAGGTATGAATGTTTGCCCCGGGACCCCCTGTATAACGTCACGGTACGTATCAATGTGCTTCCAGTGTCGCTGTCGCAGTGGCAGTCCGGAAAGGGACAAAAAAAAAAAAAAAAAAAAAAAAAAAAGAGACAAAGGCAGCGGCAGCGGCGCAAGTGCCAAGACACCCCACCATAAAAGTGCGCAAGCTCTCTGATTGGCTTGTAATTATTGGGTTTGAAGGGCGGACGTCAAAAAAAGTTGACTGACATCCGTCCAATGCAGGCGCCGGGCACCGATATTCACAAGTCAGGTTTTTAGTGCCTGAGGCACACACAAATTTCGGTCCGCCAGCAAATTGAATTTTTTATCTGTCCGCCTACACCACAGGCTCTCCTCTTTTCTGCCCACCCACTTCCAAACCCACATACAAACAGCCCCATCCCTCGACCTTTTTTTCCAGATCCTTTTCTCTCAGTACAACTGGGAGATTTTGAATCTGTCGATTTCCAATAACTTAATATCCTCTCCAACATATCTGCAACGTGACGTTTGCGGATATTTCTTTGCTTCCCTACCCCACCAACACTCAACAGTATTTCCAGATCTAAGCAGGGCTTGGATCCGGAAATCTTTGCGAATCTACAACCGCAATCATGGCTACTGATAAGGGACTCGAGGATATCCCCGAGGGTACGTTCAAATCATCATCAACACCACCAAAGGCCATCGCTACACTCGGTCGACGGCGTCGCGCAAGTGTTCGCCGTCGCCTCGGTGCTGTGCCTCGCCCCTCTTCCCCTCACCTGCCCCTCGTCGGCGCCCACATTTTCGGCGTCACCGCCCAACTCAGCAGTCACTGACAATCCTTTCTCCCTTACAGGACAGATCGAGTCTAACTACGATGAGACCGTTGACTCGTTCGACGAGATGAACCTGAAGCCCGAGTTGCTTCGCGGTAAGAACACCATCCCCGACCGAGCGGTGTATAGATGTTCATATGCTGATGGTCGATGTTAGGTATCTACGCTTATGGTTTCGAGCGCCCCTCTGCTATCCAGCAGCGCGCCATCATGCCCGTCATCAAGGGTAAGAAAACACCGCTTCTCGACAAGATGGGTAACTCCCGCTGACTCTTCAAAGGCCACGATGTCATTGCTCAGGCTCAGTCCGGTACTGGCAAGACTGCCACCTTCTCCATCTCCGTTCTCCAGAAGATCGACCCCAGCCTCAAGGCCTGCCAGGCTCTCATCCTCGCCCCCACCCGCGAGCTTGCCCAGCAGATCCAGAAGGTTGTTGTCGCCATCGGTGACTTCATGAACATCGAGTGCCACGCCTGCATTGGCGGTACCTCCGTTCGTGATGACATGAAGGCCCTCCAGGACGGCCCCCAGGTCGTTGTTGGTACCCCTGGCCGTGTCCACGACATGATCCAGCGTCGTTTCCTCAAGACCGACAGCATGAAGATGTTCGTCCTTGATGAGGCCGACGAAATGCTTTCGGTATGTATACTTTCCAGTGCTCACAACAGGTCGGATGCAGAATGCTAACCTTTCTTCTTTCTACAGCGCGGTTTCACGGAGCAGATCTACGACATCTTCCAGCTCCTTCCCCAGAGCACCCAGGTCGTCCTTCTCTCCGCCACCATGCCCCAGGACGTCCTTGAGGTTACCACCAAGTTCATGCGCGAGCCCGTCCGCATTCTCGTCAAGAAGGACGAGCTTACCCTCGAGGGTATCAAGCAGTTCTACATTGCCGTTGAGAAGGAGGAGTGGAAGCTTGACACCCTCTCGGATCTCTACGAGACCGTTACCATCACCCAGGCTGTTATCTTCTGCAACACCCGCAGAAAGGTCGACTGGCTCACCGACAAGCTGACTGCCCGTGATTTCACCGTCTCCGCCATGCACGGTGACATGGACCAGGCTCAGCGTGATTTGATTATGAAGGAGTTCCGTTCCGGTTCTTCTCGTGTCCTGATCGCCACCGATCTCCTTGCCCGTGGTATCGACGTTCAGCAGGTTTCCCTCGTCATCAACTACGATCTCCCCGCCAACCGCGAGAACTACATCCACCGTATCGGTCGTGGTGGTCGTTTCGGTCGTAAGGGTGTTGCGATCAACTTCGTCACCGCTGACGATGTCCGCATGATGCGCGAGATCGAGCAGTTCTACAGCACCCAGATTGAGGAGATGCCCATGAACGTCGCTGATCTCATCTAAACAAAAAAAAGCAAAAAGCCTCATTGATACACGATATCCTTTTCCTTATTCTCGGCATACCCCGCAACCTTTACACGTCGGCATCCACCTGGGATTTAAGAGGCGGCCTCGTGTACATGGTATTTGATAGAGAAGGAGGTTAAGGACTCTTTTCTTTCTACCGGGAATTTCGCTGGTTCAGCATCTGGTGGCAACATTTTCTTACACCACAAAAAGCGCTGGTACGGTTCTAGCACGTGCGCACGCTCATTTACTTTAGAGGTGCTCGGTGCTCAAAAAAGACGGACAAAGGGACGGGCTGCTTTGTATTGAGGTTCTCTGGTCAATCTGTAACTAGTTGTCAAGGGAAGTTCTCAAAATGCGATTTAGACTGAACTTGGGGTCCTGGTGTTGTGAAGTGGGCGATGGCCTGGTGGGCTTTGTGAAGGCCGCAGGGATGACATTTGATGATCATGACGGTTTTTGTTCCCGGCAAAGCTGGATAGGCAGGAGGACGCAGCCAGGTCAGCTGCTTCTGCTTGTTAGATTGTTAGGTTCAGTAACGGTGCTTTTGTAATTACTTCTTTTAACTTCACTGCTGTCTCCAAGATGATGTCTATCCGGTTCTTGGTACCCTTTGTGAAGCAAATGGTATAATGAGCCTGTTGTCTGTAACGTCGAACAAGCCCATATTATGATAACAAAAGTCTAGTGTGCCGGTACGACTGTCTTCACTTGGTATACGGCGACAGCAACATCACTGCCGTCCGTTGCCCCCTAGTTCCATAGACTGACTGGTCATGACTGTGAATGGAAATTAGGCCGTACCTAGTTCCACAAATCCCAAGTGTTTGTTCCTCCGTCAAATTTGCAACTGGAGTTGGATCTTGGATTAGGAACGACTCTTCAATCCCAGGCTCAGCATAGCGGTCGGGGAAGAGTGAGGGAAACACCATGCTGGAAGTCCGTTCGAAGTCGATGTCGTCTTCAACTTGAGGTTGAAATGAGCTCCACATGTACGTAGCGGTCCTCCCCACACTAAGTCACGACGGGCGCCAGCTAGCACAGCCAAGAAACAACGTTGACTCGCCGGGGCGCCGCCTCGCAGCCTCTTCCGCTCCAACCCCAACCTCGAACCTGCAATTCATTGCAACCGCGTCCCTGTCCTTTTGCCGTCCCATCGATTTATGCCAGTCACAGGTTGGTCACATTCACCGGCCCTTCGCCTCACGACCACTTTCAAACCTCCATCATACTTGTTGTGACTCGTGGTGCGGCTCCTTCGCCTACCTATATTTATTCTCTTATCACCGAGCCCCTGTCCGCAAACCCGATTAGTACATTCTATTGTCGCGACATCACGCAAAATGGCCGACAACTCTCTCGACCGCAGCCTTGACGAGATCCTCGCCGAGCGCAAGCCAGTATGTCATAACCATTTCCTCTTCTCCATGTTTGACAATTGACTTGAGCTATGGGTCCTTCATGAATGAATACTGATATGGAATGCTTTGCTGCAGAATGGCCGGGGCTCAGGCTCTCGTGGTAGAGGCAATCGGGACAATGGCGCCGCCAACCGCCAGCGACGCGACAGGAATGATTACCCGCGCGATGGCGTTAGAAAGGTACGCTGCTTACAAGGAGAATTGATCTTCAGTCGTACTTGAGCCTGGAGATCTCTTCTTTTTTCCTTTCAACTTTCTTTTTCAAAGTATCTATTTCAACTATTCGGTTTTTTTTCTCTTTACACCGCGATTGGAAACCTTTGCTGACGATACCTCGACCGCTCCCCCACAGGTTGAATCCTCTCCTCTTCCCCTTTAGACTTTACGCTCCGCTCTTTCTCTGTCCGGTTGTCTTTAGATGTCGAACGCAGCCACTCAACCCGACTTGTGCTCGATGCCTCGAATCGCGACCGAGGAGGAAGCTGGCGTAATATTGGTTGAAATTCCCAGCTAACAGCTCCCGACTTGTTGGGCGGGACAGTCCTTCAGAGATGATGCACCAAGAAACCTCGACTCGTATGTTTACAGGCGCATCTTTATAAAAGAGGAAGATACTGACATGGTTTGTACAGCGAATGGGTTCACGACAAGTTCGAAGAGAATGGTACGGTCTAGCTGAGACATTCAAAGGGGTCCTGAAAGGCCTAGCTGACTGGTCTCTCAGACCGCCGCCGTGCCCCTAGAAGAAGAAACTCTCCAGAACCCTTCAGGTAGGGGATATAGCCATGACTGCTACGAACCACGTTTGTGTACTGACATTTGAGCAGCGATGCCAGGGGATCCAAGATCCGCGTTGACAACATTCACTACGAGTTGACCCAAGAGGACCTCGAAGTAAGCATCATAACAGCCTAGGAATGTTACGCACAGTTCACCATACTCACCACATACATAGGGACTCTTCTCGCAAATTGGACCCCTCGTCAAGCTCGACATGAAGTACGATCGCGCTGGTCGCTCGGAAGGAACTGCGTTCGTAACCTACGAGTCTCCTCAGGATGCCAGTCGGGCTATTCGCGAGTATGACGGAGCCAACGCTGCCGGTACGTTCACATTGAATCTCGAAGTTGTAGATGTCAGTATATTTAACAGCATTCCAGGCCAGCCTATCCGCCTCACTCTCATGCCCAGCGGTCCCCGCCGCAACCCATTTGAAACTGCTATTAACCCTCGTCCTCTTGCCGAGCGTATCACTGTCCCCGGTGGCCGTTCCCGCTCAATCTCACCCTCGCGCCGCGACCGTGACTTGGATGAGGAAGCGGCCCGCAAAGGAATTGATAGATACCGCCCTGGTGGTTCCAGTCGTGGTCGCTCGCGCAGTCCGCTTCCTCGCCGTGAGGGTGGTCGTGAGAGTGGTCGTCGTCCAGGCGCCCGCAGGGAAGGTGGACGTGGTGGACGTGGTGGAAGAGGTGGGGAGAAGCCTCAGGGTGAGCGCACTCGTAATGGACGGCCCAAGAAGACCCAGGAAGAATTGGATGCGGAGATGGAGGATTACTTTGGCGGCGGTGGTGCGAATCAAGAGAACAACACTGCCCCCGCGGCCGAAGCCTCCAATGGGGCTGTTGCGAGCGGTCCTGCCGAAGATGACATCGATATGGGTATTGAGTAAAAAGTAGAAGGTTGGCGGCTGAGGTATTGAGCAGCGCAAGAGGTGGTGATGCTTTCGAGATTGGGATATGGGTTTGCGGGAGTTTGATACAGCCCTTGTTTAGACGGGTCCGTACGGGTCTTCTCTACTCTCTTTTCCTCTGGTACGTATTCATAGCATAAATCGATCCTTCTCTAGCGCACATAATTTGGACAGCCTAGAAAGACTTGTTTCACTTTTTGATGTGATAGTTGCTCTAACGCTACCCGCAAGAAGACCCGAGTTTGTTTCCTGGAGGAGGATCACTTACACGTCGTTCGCTAAACCAAGATCGTGAAGCCTTCCTTCCCTGACTCGTATGAACGTCTGGAACGGATCTATAGGTAGCATCCCGAACGTCGAACAACCCCACAATTATAAATCACCCCTCATCCGTGACATTTACTCTTTATTGACTCACGCATCTCACCCTGATATTAGTCCTCTGCTGCTCCGGATCAACAACACATACATTGTTTACCTTGGGAGAGTACCTTGGCAATGTCCGGAAACACGGAGGCAGAGGGGCAAGAGCCCCGAGCCAAGATTGGCATCATCTCGATGGGCGATATGGGCAGCGCTCTTGCCAGCCTTCTCATTGCGAATGGCTACGCCGTTGCTACAAACTGCACAGGAAGAAGGTGAGATCTCAAGGTGTCTGGACGCATCATGAAAACCACCACTAACGTCAACAACTAGCCAAGACACCATTGACCGTGCCATCACCGTCGGCGCTGAGCTGCTCTCCACAGATGAAGCCCTCATCACCCAATGCGACGTGATCCTCTCTATCGTTCCGCCCGCTCAAGCCGCTGCCACAGCTGAACGCATCATCACCGCTTTCAAGCGTGTTTCGTCCGGGCCCAACCCTCGGTGTACCCCGCTCTACTTCGCCGACATGAACGCCATCTCGCCTTCCACCGTCAAATCCATTGCCGCCCAGTTCACCACCGCCGGCCTCGACCCTGACCGCGATGTTCGCTTTGTAGACGGCTGTATCCTCGGCGTCACTCCCTCTCGGAAACAGCAGACCAGCAGCATCACCGCCCTAGGCCCTTCGTCAACCGGCCCGGCGGCTCCAATCCCCGCCGCATCAACCTCAA
The DNA here is from genome assembly GCF_033458365.1 of Neurospora hispaniola. Classification (NCBI taxonomy): domain Eukaryota; kingdom Fungi; phylum Ascomycota; class Sordariomycetes; order Sordariales; family Sordariaceae; genus Neurospora; species Neurospora hispaniola. The sequence continues at coordinate 1,795,621 of NW_026944407.1, read as the reverse complement.
CCAAACCCGTCGCCTCCTTCCCTCAAGAAGACATTCTCCATGACCCTACCACCGGCTGGTCCTACCCTCTCCTCCCCACTTCGGGTCCCTGGTCTTTCACCGATGAAACCACCTTTCCCTACCCCTACGGCAACCACTTTGCTTCGACTCTGCACATCGAACACATGCTCTCCGATCCTGACCCAAACTCTTCTTCCGGTGCCGAAAAGCAGCGGACCAGCAGCAGCAGCAGTGAAATCGGCCAAGCCTCAGCCCTCAAAAACGTCTACGCCTCCCTCGCCAAGGGATTTGCAGCCCTCTCTCTCCTTTCCCTCTCTACCGCCCACTCCCTTCGCATCCTCCCCTCCTTTCTCTCCTCTCTGGAACGCCTGGCCCCTTCGCGGTTGAACACCATGACGCGGTACGTTACCACGTTGCCGCCCAAGGCATACCGGTGGGTGAGGGAGATGGAGGAGATTAGCAAGACTTTTACCGACGAGGAAGTGGGGTGGGATGAGGACAAGGAGGATGTTTTCAAGCATGTGGCGGGGGTGTTTAGGTTTGTGGCGGACGAGACGGTTTTGGGGCAGGAGAAGGTGGGGAAGAGGAGGAGGGGGTTGGATTTGGAGGATTTGTGTCAGGCAATGGGGGAGGGGTTAGAGGGGAGGAGGAAGAGGAGGGCAGTAGAGAAGGAAGGGGAGGGGTGTGAGAAATGATGTGGTACGGACTGTGGATGAATATTGATGATGGTGAGAGATGATACAGAGTAGAATTAATAAAGTGGAGGATCTCCTAAAACAAAAAGAAAAAAACGCTTTTAGACATGGGATATCAATTTGAGACTTGCCGTTCAACAGACTCACACCCCGACATCTGTAGAGGTAATTATGTGGAATGCTCTCGTCTTGCGACTATCTAAAGAAGCCCATGTCTACCCTAATTGGCATCGATCTTAGCACCTCCAGTAGGAGTCCTGTTACTTATACCTCTTACTCGTGCCTAAATCGCCAGTTTTCGCCTCCCTGTCGGGATCTTTCTTATCTTTTCAAACAACTTTACTTCCTCCCTCTGTTGTTTTCGCCGCTGTTGCTCATCCTCACCAGGTTCTTTCACCTTCACCACGTACAGCGGGTTATCGATGTCCGCTCGAAGATTGAATTCCGGAACCGTAATCTTTCTCTCCGAATCGGTCTCCAAATCTTTCCACAGATCCTTTTCTTCTTGTCCGTTGTTATTGATATTATTCGTGCTGTTTTCCGTAGTCGCCGTCAACTCGCTTGGCTTCTTCAAGTCCAGCCATAGACTCCCGTTCGCAAGCGCACCAAACTGGTACGTAAAAATCTCCACGCCGTTTGGATCCCGCCAGAGGTACTTGTACCTGTTGCTGTCTTTGTTCTCCGTAAAGTCTGGATCCCATGTAGGGGTATACTCTTCGACCGCATCCGTGAGGCCCAAAGTCAACTTTTCTGCCGGCCTGCGAGTATTGACGACACTCTTGGACGCATCCCAAGGCAGCCGCTCGAGGTGGGCGGGCGCGACAAAGAACTGGACCCAGGAACCGGGTGAGGCGATGTCACCCACGTTTTGCTCCCCGCGGAGGGTGCGGAGGAAACGCTCGAGGCCTTCCATGTCGTCGTCGTCTTCTTCCTCAGCTTCGTTGTTCTCGCTGTCTTTGCTGCTGTTCGTGGGGGTTTTACGGTGATTATCTCGATCCTGAGGGTCAAGGGAGAGGAGACCTTGTTTGGCGCCCCAGCCTCCGCCCCCGCTTACTGTTTGTTTGGACGTTTAGTAAGTATATATGTATACATATATATATACATGTACATGAGCGAATAGAGCGTGTAAACTAGAAAATGTGGAGGCCGACTTACGGATTTCCCGGAGATGACATCCGGCTACCAATAGGCCCTGTAGAGCCTTACTACACCTTCCAGCTAATCTCTTTTCGTCCGCAGTACTGGCCTGTTCGAAATCAAAAGGAGGTGGCAATTGCATGGCGAGATCCACAGGAGGCTGAAACTTTGCATATTTCTGGTATACCTCATCCGGGATGACGAGAGCCCAGACCTTAACAGCGTGGCTATCTGACGTGTGCTTAAGTGGTCTGTGACTGCTGGCTCTCATGGAAAGCAGCTTCGGGATCACATCCTCGAGCTCCTTGCTAGCCGGGACGCTCTCGCCGTCAATTTCAACCTGCTTGAGGATGTTTCCCAAACCGCTGACAATCTTGCGCGGAGATGTGATGGGCAGGAGTTGGAACCAAAGCTCACTTGGCCAGGGCTGCTTCAAGGATGTCGTTTGGATGGTGACATGAGTCCGGGTGTTTGCCTCGACGTGTATGGGACGCAGCTTCTGCTTCTCCGGTGACCGCGCCCAAGCCGAAACCTCTAATATGTGGGGTGTCGTACCACGTTGTTGGGCTGCGGTAGAAGTAGCATAACTGGTGTTGGCGAGCGGCAAAGCGACTTGTACAGGCCGGTTGTCGTCGCGCAGGGGATTGATGCGAAATTCGAGGACGGGAGGTGGTCCAGAGGAATAGGGCATCGGCTTTTCGACATTGGCGTTTCCTTTGGGAGCAACCTTGAGACGACGGTACATTCGCTCGAGGAAGAGAGGGTCTGTTTCGTTCCTCATGTTGCTCCATGAGAAGTCTGAGTTGTCCCACAGGCCAGGCAAAAGATGTTCGCTCTGTCCACAGATGATACTGAACCCTTCTGAAGCCAGGGTGGCGTTGGGAGCATAGCCGGGCACTTGCCATAACGGGATCTTGTCTACTACGGCAGTGACGACGTTCAACCTGTCTTTGAGTACCTCGGAGTCCTTCAAGGGCCCCACTTCTGTGCGCGGGAAGAGTTCATTTACCGTGTTGAACAGAAATGTATGAGCGCACTGTACTTCCTGGAAGTAACGCAAGGAAGCGAGAATGACTAGGCAGTCCGCTCGAACCTCTGGTCCATGGGAGAGGATGCTTTGGTAGAAATGGCGTATAGCGGGGCTGATGAAGACACGTGGGTTTCGTGGCTGTTTTCCGAGAAGCGTGAGTTGCTTGTTCCGAGCAGAGAGACATGACGATGTACTCACATTCATTCGCTTCTTGTATATTTCTCCCGGGCTTCCAGAAAGAAAGTCATCCCAGGCCTCGGGGTTTATGGCGACCGAAAGACATTTGACTGTCCTTGGGAGAGCCTTTTCGGGATCGGTGATGCCGTCTACATTTCTTCTGTTGTCTCGGAAAGTGCTGTATTGGACTTGAACTTGGTGTTTGAGGTTGGGTGTGTAAGTTGTCGTCGTGCCCTTCAAAGCAAGGAATGCCCGTTGAGATGACGGTGGAGAGATTCCGGGGAACAACCCGACCCTGCCCCTGGGGACGAGCGTCAACAACATCTCGGCGTTCGTTGGCTGAGAACGTGTGCAATGACTCGCTCACCTGGACGTCCGATATGGATATGCGAAACCAGGCGACAACAGACTGAGCTCGGTTGTCGGTATGCTATCGACCCATTAGATCTCGTGTAAGCCCAGCTTCATGAGGTTAAGCGTCGGAATTTCGGTCAGCTGATGCGATGAACCTCACTTCATCTCATTTCCACAGCTCCCAACGTCAGCCGTTCGGCCGGATCTACACCGAGGTGAGCAGGGACAGGGGTTAGAGGTGAACTCCGTGATATGCTTGGCCCGTGCATTTAGCATGAGCCTTATCGAAACCCCCCCCCCCCCCCCCCCAGCACTCTTATCGCGGTCTGGCCAGTGACATCATTAGCGCTACCTACAGTACCTTGACGGCCACCAGCAAACCACCATAAGCCTACCTATATACCGTACACAATCACTTCGAAACAATCGAGTACCCTTTTCTCCCCAACCACTTCCTGACATCATTTAAATTACAGAAAAGAAAAGTCCAATCTCACCAAGCCTGTACTTCCAGACCACACAAAAACTGACCACTCCCCATCTCGAGATCAAACACAGTCAATCGTCCACCAAAATCACAGCCATAAACCTCCACACATCCACCTAAAACCCATCTGTTTAATCACTCTCAACCCCCCCTCAGATCGCTCGAAAGCCTCCACCAAAAAAAAAAAAAAAAAAAAGAAAATGGCAACAAACAGCGCAGCAGGCAACGGTGCAATCCAATCCCCCGCCTTCTCTCCAACCGCCAACCCGACTTTCGCCTCTCAAGGCCAAACCCCCTCCTCGTCTTCCATCACCAACCAAGGAGTCCCCCTCTCATCAGAAGCCAAAGCGCAAATCTTGGGCACATCAGATGCGTCAACTGCTGGTAGCAGTGATGCCAAAGAAGAAGGAGGAAAAGGCGCAAGCGAACACGCCCCCGGCTCCAGCGCGCAGGAACAGGGTGTTGCTGCTGAGGAAGGCTGGAATGAGGAGGTGAAGGATTTGGAGAGGAGGATGGGTGATGGACAAGGAGGGAGCGGACTTGGACGTTGAGAGACTTGGGGGATATAGGAGACACGGGGCGGCGATGAAAAACGAAGAGGCGAAGCAGAGTGACCGAATGGGTAATACTAGCTATGGGATTACAGGACCAGCATTACTTGTTATGATGGGCAACGATGATGTTTCGATAGATGATGACATTGTTACCCGAGTTTACGAATTGCAAAGACGAGTTAAATAGGTTATTCTAGTTTGTGGACAATTATGCTATATCCGACAAACTAAGTGATTATGAATTACCACTTAGCTCGTGCAATGACTTCTGTGTAGGTCAAATGCCCAAATCTATATCGAACATCATCCCTACTACCAAGCCCACTTCCTTCCTATCCAATCATTCCAGATACACAAACTTCCATCACTTTCGTGATCACATCACATAACAACACACTTCTTATCTCCCTTCTCCCCCCCTTCCTCCTTCTCCTTCCCTTTACCCTTCCCCCGGTTCTTCTCTCTCTTGTTCTCCCTCGCCCCCGCTCTCTCTGCCCTCTCCCTAGCGGCCTGTGCCGCCTGCTCACTACTCTCAAATTTCATACCACCTGGCAGAAAGCTATGTGACGTAATATCCGTCCACGTACTCCTCGCGTCGTCATCCAGATGATCTCCATGCTTCTGCTTCTTCCCTTTCACCTTTTTCTCCTTGACACTCTTGGTCCGACTTCGACCACCCATCCATCCCTTTTTCTTGGCATCAGCAATGTTCTTAGCCGCACTCCTCTCTGCTCGGCTCTGTCGTCTGTTGAGGCTCGTCGCGCGGGTGGCGCCGTTCGTAGATGTCGAGAGGGATCTAGTTGCCGTAGGGATGTCGAGACCGAGGCCGCCAGCAGCGTTCGAGTTGGCACCGTTGCTCGCAACGCTGTAGATGGTCTCAAGCCGCTCAACGGTTGGACGGTTTCCGATGACGGCTGATTGCGTCTGCGGGCGCGGATGGCGTGGAACGGGAGCCAGAAGGGGAGGGTCGCCCCGACGACCGGACGCGTGTCGACCGGGCGGGTCGAAGGCCCCTGAGACACCCTGTGGTGTACTGACTATTAGAGGCACGTCTTCGAATGCTGAGGGTCGGCGGGATGCAGGCTGGGAATAGGCAGAGCGGTTGTTGAAGTCGTCACCGAGAAAGTCGGGTGGAGGGTGGAAGCCCCCCGAAAGACGCCGGGGAGCTCCCGAGCGGCTATTCAGACGCCTCAACTGATCCTGGCTAGGGGCTGGCAGATAGTATTCGCCCCTTTCTACAGGAAGCGCTGAGTGTATGAAGTCAGTTGGTGCTGTCACTGGGGCTTTTGGCTGGTTGGATACCAAGGGCCATGTCCCAGCGTTGGAAAGCCGCCTAACTACCGGACTGCTTGCACTCTCTGTTGGCATGACGATATGTGGTGACGGGTTGTGGGGGTATAGAGCAAATGGCAACCCTGACTGCTGTGGAGGTGCAATGTCTGTCTGCAAGAGAGATAATGGTAGGTGTGACTGTTGCGAAGATGACGCCGAGGTTGAGGCCGCTAAGTTCACCTGAAGAGAGCTCACTATTCCACTATCGCTCACGCTACGCGCCTGAATTCCGCCAGCAGATAGGTTTACCCCTGACATCTTGGGTGAATCAGGCGGAGAGACGTCGTAAATGTTCTCATCTCCCACATATCGGGAGCCGGTGGAAGATGGCCTTTGTGGTTCTTGGTACGGGATCAGGTGTGGCAAATGCGTGAGACTGCCGCCACTATGATACTGTATCAAAGACGACGACGATTGCTGTGGTAGTGAAGGAACTGGCGGAATGGTAGAGAGGGACGGTACAGGCGGGATAGAGGATCCTGTCTGTGGGACTTGTATCGCTGTATGACTTTGAGGTACCTCCAACATCGATTTTGGCCTGCGCATTTGATCCAGGTAATCGTCTGTTTGAGTCGAGGACATGGTGGCGGGGATAACAGGCGGAATAGCATGGCGTAGGAAAGCCGGCAAGTCACCAGGGTCCTCCTTCTGGTATGGAGGTGGGGGAGGAACCCAGTTGTCGGCGTCGCTTTCATGAGGATGTTCGGCTCGGCCATCAGCGCGACGATACTGAACAGGACCACCAGCAGCAGCTTGCGGGTGTAAGCGCCGATTGGCAGCAGCAGCAGTGGCAGCACGCCTGAGAGTAGGAGCCGATCGGGGGCTGGCATGGGCGTATGGTGACTCCAAGGCCTCTTGCTCTTCGATTGACGCGATTTCCTCGGTATCCTCGGTTATCAAAGGTGCTTCAATTCGGGGAATAGGAAGTGCTCCAACACGACGAGGTACGAGAGGGTCGTCATCCTCCTGGAATGACGCTGAAGGCTGGCTGGCAAGTGACGAAGCAGAAGGAAGGGCTGGGACAAGAGGAACAGCTCCTGCGCTGGTAGCAGCTCGCATCAAACCGCCACGACTCCCTCTATTTTGCATAACCGTTCTCCGCCGTACAATGGCGACTTCAGCTTCGATATCTCGGTGTTCCTCCTCTAGTACCTCAGGCTCTTTGGATCCCACATCGATAACAATCTCGACAGGAGAGCCGTTCTTTAGACTGTAGTCGAAGTCGATCACTGTGATCCGACCACCGTCCACAAAGTCAAATCCATCATCCTCCGTGATGGGCTTGGTGGGTGTTATTCCTCGAGCACCGATAACCATGCGTTCCTTCACCGACGAATCCTCAAAGTCTCCAACCCACTTCACCATATGCACCCCTTCTAGATGGCCGATTTTGCGTCCGGCGATAAGTTTGTTGCGCAACTTGTCGAGCGCTTGCCATTGAGGGACTCTGGATGGATCATTTTCCTGCGTGCGTGAGCCATTTCGAGGTGGCGGTTGACTGTTGCGGCGGTTCAGAGCACTTGGGTTCGAGGTACCTTCATTGCCCGTGCTGGACGTTTCGGGTGTTGCATCCAGGTCCTCAGGAATGCCGTAGATCCAAACGTCCTTACCTTGAAAGCCAGCCGATACGAGCTCGCCATGGTAAGAGGCCGCGGGTAGAGTACATGGTACCAGTTTCGGTTGAGAGGTAGGGTTCGGTATTGGCCCGGTGAAGTATGTTGTGCCGTTTCGTAGATCATCGATGCGCACAGCCCTGAAGATCTCGTAACTGCGGTCGTATGTGAACGTCCATCCCGCCTCCTCGTGTTTCCCATTCTGAATCAATACAGCGTGGCTGCAATCGCGACTCGTGTTGGGGAAGAGGATTGAGGTAGTCCATAACGCACTGATATCATCCTCCACCGCACAACTAACCGGGTCGTAGTAGGGCGCGGTCAGAATTACGGTGTTGGGCTGTGGCGCATGAACCGTAGTACCCAAAATCTGTGTCCCGTCGAACGAAAAGGTCAATGAATCGACCGCCTCACATTTGACGGCTCTTCTTTCGGTTGATGTTGCGTTGGGATTCAGTGAAGAGACCTCAATGCCACCCTCGTAAGCCGCTGCCAGAACTCCGCCGCATGGTGAAAGGGCAATCGCACGAGGGCTGTTGTCCAAAATAAGTGACTGGGTTCGTCTTGGAGGTGTTGACTTGAGATCGTAAATGTCGATTTGCATCTCGGTCAACAGAACCGCTAGCACGGTTCCCTCATCGTTGATACATGTGGCGGCAGGACGGCGCAAAATCTTGAACTCTCTGGTAACGGCAATGTCTCGTTGCCTAACATCAATAACATGTATCCGGGAGGAGTTGAAGGCTAGCAGGTGGTGGCCCTTTGGCGACGGGCTGAACTGGATGCCATCTCCGCCTGGCGCGGATGAAGAGCTGATCGAGTGCGATATGAGCCTGATGATGGTCTTCCTTGGACGCAAGTACGCCTCGAACAAATTCCGTTTGACCTCCTTTGCGAACAGTTTTCGAAGTCTGGGGAGATCATCATCGCTAACGGTTGGAGGCGAGGCATTGTGATGGCTCAAGGCGTAGGATGGACAGTTGGATAAGTGGTAGGCGTATAGGTGGGCCTGCTGAGCGACGCTTCTCCATTTCGCGTTGAGCAGCACCAGCGAAGCGAAGCCGTTGGCATCGACAGCTTGAAGGATCCTACAATACGATCTGTGGTTAGGAATGCGAATGCGATGCACGGGAAACAGAAAGAGAAATGGCTGCGCCTAACAGAGCTAGTGAATGAGGACGCACTGCTGGATGATTTCGTCTGGTAATCGTTCAAATGCTGTCGGGCCCGAAGAGTGAAGGTGACCGGGTGTCGTAATAGTGGGTTTCTCGATAGAGGAGCGTCTGCCCTCATCGACGGTGACGGTTGCCATCGTACGGACGGCACTCTATGTAGGGCTGGAATATAATTACGGCAGCCGAGCCGGGAGGATGTTGGGCTAACGGGGAGAAAAGAGTCACTGTAAAGAAAGGACGAAGGTGTTGGACATTGATTAACTTTTAGAGACGATAATGCTGGTTCATTTTTTTTTGAAGAGTATTGTGTCTTGTTGTTGTAGTGTAGAGGTAAATTATGTACACGATAAGTGATAAAAGGATCACCGGGCTGGAGATACGGTATCGAACACGGCGAAGAGACGGGAGATTGTAAAGAGAAAAGAAGGAAAGAAAGGTGAGTAAAACCACGAAATGGGATAAACATGACGGCCCCGGAAACGACGAGTCAACAGATGGCTGATGGGATGGCTCTGGTCGCACGCTGAATGGCAGGCGGTCCCGGGATGGTTGCACCTGCAGTTTGTGGTTGGGGGCTGGCCCGGCCGACCTGGCGCCAATGTTCGCTAGAAACGCCAGCGCCAGAAGGAGCTAGCGGCGGCAACGGCATGGTGCAGTGGCAATCAGCCGGACGGCGGGCATGAGGATCCCGACTGAGCTGGCCTCAATTTCCATTTTAGCGATTGTCTGGAGGCCACTCAGTGCCGGCTCAGAGCGCCAGAGCCAAAACAGATTGGCATTTGGTTGACACCCGTGAGTGGGGTGAGAGGCTTCGAGTTGCTTTCTGAAACCCTTAGTTTGATCGCCGCCAGTCTTTAAGCTAGGTCTTCTATCCCGTCTCCCGTCGTCTTAGGGCTGTAGATGGCGGGGGCCGTGGAACAACCCGGCGTCTCTGAATTAGGCAACTCTACCAGTATACATAGGCAGATGTAGCGTAGCTGGTAGTGGTAGGTAGTAGGTACTGTAGTGCTTGGAGACACACAGAACTTGAGAGACTCGAGCCTGGAGGCTTTGATGACTTGAAGTGATCCGAGCATAGTATAGTCAACAGTATCGATCAGGAACAATACACTTGAAAATAGGATCTCTGGCCCTGCATGACCGGGTGGTATCTGCGGCTTTTTGGAGGCCCCGGGGCGGAGCGAGCCAGCCGCGAACAAGTGGACTGTGGAGGTTGGCTTCGTAAGCCGCCAACAGATCGGCCTACTGCGTACTGCGCGCTCCATCAACATCCGTCACACTTCAGCAGCCATCGCAACATCCCTCCGGACCATCAGTTAGTTGAATGGTATTGCAGTCTAATGGGATATTGCGCAGGTTGGATTCTTCAGCTGAGCAAAGAAATCATGCGGGTGAAACTTGTACTCGGTAGTCCAAGTGCCAGAGATCGATTTGTATTCCAGACGATTCCAGTTCGAGACGTTTGATGTCTCCAAACAGCGATACGCCAAATCAAGCCATGTTTCCTTCAGCCCTCACCGCCAGCTGATTTCGACTTGAGGCGGCTATGCTGTGCTCGTTGGGGCTCTTTGATGCCAAGTAGTGTAGGTTACCATGGGGGCGTAAAAGGTCAGAACCAGATCTGAAGACTTTGGTCTCATTTAGGCCGTGCATGAGATCCTCCAGTTACGTTCTCATTTTGGTACCTTCTTTTACTTTATTTATCCATTGGCGGTCGCGCAAGGACTTTAACCCCTTGGCTTTTGTTCCAACCAAACTTGGGTCCTCATAGCTCCTCGATACACCTTTTATTGACAAGGTGGACAGTCTGTAGAGAGTTGTAAATCTCTGGGAGTGACTTGATTACCTTTCGCCTCAAAACTCCGCGTCACAGCCCACCCGGCAGTAGGGTACGAGCGTTCAATAACGGCTACAGTCCTTTTTAATAGCATGCGTTGTGTAACGGCACATCACAAGATGGCGTGCAAGTGCGCATATGGGAGGCGTAGATCTGAGAAAACTCGACCATTCAGATCTGTATCTCTGACTGGGACGAAACAATAAAGAAAAGAGAGGTTCATGTGTAAGTGTGGCATCTACATGTCCAAGCCCTGTCGTTGGCGAGATACCGAGACATGTCAGCAATTGCTTTACCGCAAAAGGGGCAAAGGGACAAGAAACAGTGAATCTCGAAAATCACCAGCCAGCAAGTAGGTAATGTCTGGGCACTTTCCGTCGGTGAGATTCCCTCGAGGAACTTCCGGGTGGTACCAGGTCAAGGCAATAAGGAGCAGGTGGGTATCTGGAAGTTCAGAATGCTGCTGCCTGCTTCATTTGTCCCAACTGGTGATGGAGTTGCTGACGGTATGTCTTAGTTCCGGGGTACGGGAAGAGCCAGCCTTTTGTTAGTTTTTCGACAATTTCTGAACAGCCGTCAAGATTTGTTTTGATCGGCACATCGACATTCCGAGTTAAAGTTGACGGTGACGGGAACCGTGCAGACTAAAGAAGGATGTCTCGGCGAGACTTCACTCCAAGTCTTGGCATATATCAAACGAGTAAACGACAAACTGAACTTAAGGTATACACTACACACTACATACACTGAATTACATACTGGCATCCTCTCCGCACTTACCTACAGGGGTCTTAATTACTTGCACGTGCAGTCGCGGGTTTGCGCGTCATGACCTTTACAATTACCATACGCGGCAAACACGTGCTCCACATCATTGTGACACCCACTTTACCTTACCTCTTCTCTTCTTCTTTCTGTTCTGCTCTTGTATGAATCGCAGCTTCATCCGACTCTTCAGCCTTCTAAGTGCTTCTGGAGTCTCGCGATCATATCGGCCAGTCTCAACAATGTGTCCCAGTCGCCCAACCCGCAGCGCAAAGTCGCGGGCGGCAACCAAAATATCTTCCGCCACCATTGCGGAATCCAGGGTCGAGGAGACTGACGCTGACGTCAAGAAGGGTACCCGAGCCAAGGGTGGTGTCAAGAAGACGGAGGTTGTCGAGGAGAAGGTTGTTGTCAAGAAAGTCGCTGCAAGGAAGCGCAAAGGCAAAGCCCAAGAGGAAGAAAACGATGACAATGCTGAAGAGATTGAGAACAAGGACTCTGTCCAAGAAGAAGCAAAAAAGCCGGCTCCCAAGAAGCGCAAGACCAAGGCTTCTGAAGAGGATGCCACTCCCTTGGCAACCAGGACACCAGTTGAGTCGATGAAGAGGAAGCTTTACATTGGAGCCCACGTTAGCAGTGCTGGAGGTATGTCGTCTCACCAACCACCCATCGTTTTTGTTTTGTTTACCCCCCCCCCCCCCCCCCCCCTCCCTTTTCTCCTAACCCTCCTTAATCACCCCAAATTACTAACCACTACCATACTCCCACCTCCCCAACTACAGGCGTCCAAAACTCCATCACCAACGCTCTGCACATCGGCGCCAACGCCTTCGCCGTCTTCCTCAAATCCCAACGTAAATGGGTATCACCGCCCCTCGACCGCTCCGCCGCCGCCGATTTCTCCCGCCTTGCCTCTCTCCATGGCTACTCCCCCTCCTTGCACGTTCTCCCCCACGGCTCCTACCTCGTCAACCTCGCCCAGGTCGACAAAGCCAAAGCTGACCAAGCCTACGGCAACTTTGTCGACGACCTGCAACGCTGCGCCACATTGGGAATCAAGCTGTACAACTTCCATCCCGGTTCGACGGGCGGGGAACCCATCGAAGAAGCGTGCGCGCGTATTGCAAGCCAGTTGAACCGGGCGCATAAGGAGAAAGGGACGGGAGAGGTGGTGACAGTTATTGAGAATATGTGCGGCTCCGGCAACGTGATCGGCTCCCGCTTTGAGGATCTGAAGATGATTATTGATGGAGTGGAGGATAAGAGCCGCGTGGGCGTGTGTATTGATACATGCCATGCCTTTGCGGCGGGACACGACTTACGCACGCCAGAGGCTTTCGAAAAAACCATGAAGCGATTTGACGAGATTGTCGGTTTGAAGTACCTCAAGGCGTTCCATTTGAACGATAGCAAAGCCCCCTTTGGCTCGTGCAGAGACCTACACGCCAATATCGGCACAGGATTCCTGGGGTTGAGAGCGTTTCATAACCTGATGAACTACGAGGCAGTGCAGGGGTTGCCGATGGTGCTGGAGACGCCGATAGAGGAGAAGGGGGCGGATGGGAAGATGGTGGAGAATAAGCAGATTTGGGCGGATGAGATCAAGTTGTTGGAGAGCTTGGTGGGGATGAACGCGGAGAGTGAGGAGTTTAAAAAGATGGAGGAGGAGTTGCAAAGAAGGGGGGCGAGCGAGAGGGCCAAGATCCAGGAGCAGGTGGATAAGAAGGCTGAGAAGGATGCGAAGAAGGGGGCTGGGAAGGGAAAGAAGGGGGCTGCGGCTGCGGGAGGGTCGATATCGAGCTTCTTCAAGAAAAAGGTAAAGGAGGAGAGTGAGGGGGAGGATCACGAGTAAAACTCGATGGATGACCAAAGGCATTCAAGCATAGACGGAGTGTCTGCATTATTTTGTCATGATCTATCGTATACCGACAATGAACAGACACTATTTAGCTACGGAGTTGGGGGTACGGTGCTTTGAAGCTTGTATATATATATAAGATTGCATAGACAGATGCCACCATAAAAGGGGGAATGGAAAAGTAATTGTACGTCCATCCTAGTAAGAAAATCAAAATCCCCCCATCATGTTCAGCAATGTCCTTTGCTCTTAATAGAACCTCGATGCCTTGCCTGTCAACTCCTTGTGTGTCCTAACCAGTCAACCCCGGCACGGTGTATAGCAAAGTAAAACAATCCACCATCTGCGAAAATCAAACCTACGATCGCTTACCCTCCCTCCCACCAACGTAACTCTTTACCTCCTCCCCCTAGACCAAGCCTCAACCTTTCCCATCCACCCCCTCAAACCCACGCCCCTCTCACAGTTCGCCTCCAACCAGCCCTCCATCCTCTCCCGAACCGTCCTCAGCCCCTTTAGGACAGGCATATTCCCCCCTTCCTCCTCATCCACATAGCTCCCGGGGTTCAGCAACAAATCAAAACAATGGCCCCAAATATCCGTTTGCCAATACCGCTTTAGGTTCTCCCTGATCTTATACCTTTTCTGATCATTCCCACCGAGGCCACCGAACGACCTGGAGTGGGAAGTTCCGCAAGGCACCGTATCAATGTATTTCCCAAACAACAACGCGTGCACAACCCCGGCAAGACCATGGTAATCAATCTGCCACGTCCACGGCCGCCCCTCCCTCATCTCCGCACAGTCTTGCGCGGTAGGCTTCCAGTCCGCCACGAATTGGACTTCTTCTCTGAACTGCCTGAAGTCAATCCCCCTCCCGAAATCAATGAGCGTCAATCCGCGCGCAGCCCACCCGCCGGATCCATCGGCGTGGTACTGATTAGTCGGCAAGATATCCGTCGTCGTAGGCAGGCGAAGGAGACAGTTGTCGACTTTGACGTCGCCGTGCATGATGCCCGCCGAGTGCAAGGCCTCGATGGCCCGGAAGAGTTCGACGGTGAAGAACATGGCTAGCTGCTCGTCCATTACGCCTGAAGACTCTGAGCGGAAGAGGTTAATCACGTCGAGCAGAGTGCCATGCTGGAAAAAGGGGAGGAAGAGGAAGCCTTCGTCTTGGTAGAGGTGTAGCTCGAGGGCCGGGCTGAGGGAAGCGAGGGCGCGGTGGTGTAAGGAAGTGTTGGCGGCGAGGAGGCGGGTATGCGCGAGGCGCATTATGTAGAATTCCCAAGCCGTCGGGGGTTGTTCCATCTTGAGGGCTTCGCGGGGGTGACGGATTAGGTGGGCGGGAAGGTTGTTGTTCTCGTTCTCTTGTTGCCCATAACCATAACCAGTTCGGGAGGCAGTCTTAGTAGGCTTGGAATTCTCGACCAGGTAGACAGGGGCATAGGCACCGGCGCCGAGTTCCTTCTTGATGGTGTACTTGGTGCTGGGATTGCCGGGGAGCTGCAACATGATAGGATGCGGCTCGTTTAGGGAATCGCGCTTGTCGGCAGAGGTGCTCTTCCTCCCGCGCTTACTAGCCGCGGACTGGGCTTGAGCAAACTTGCGGATTTCGGCGCCCTTGCGGAACTTCTCGTGGCGGTGGTCGTGGAAGCCCTCGTACGAGGTGAGGGGAGGATAAACATTGGCGAGGATCTTCTTGCGGACGAGCTCGTCGACGGGGTTGCACTGAAGTTCTTTGATGATAGGCCCCGGAAGCCTGGGCGCAAGAGGAGACACCGCTCTGTGTGCCAAAGGTGATGTGGTAACTGACTTCACGGCGAGAGGGGATCTGACCGCAGGCTGATTCTGGCCCAACTGGCTATGAAAGACTGGAATCGGCGAGAACTTCTCTTGCTGCTCCTCTTCTTCCTCGTTTCCCTCAGGAATCTCACGCAGCGGACTGCTCTCCGGCTCGAGCATATCTTCATCTTCATTTTCAGAATATTGGCCGTCCTCCTCCTCACCATCCACGGACATGTCATCCCTCATGTCGTGATGCAGGCCCGGTGCCTTAGACGGGGTCTTGGTGAGGATAGGGTGATGCATGTTTGGGTGGTGATACGTGACATCGAGCGACGAGACCTCCGTTCTTTCTGTGATAGGCGTCATGAAGGGCAAGCGGTTATTAGCCACTTCTACCGGATCTCGATACGGCCTTCTTGTCGGGACGTAGTCTGCGGGAGGGACTGGTACGAAGATATTCCTCGTGGTAGGAGGAGATTCTTCGGGTGCGGGTGGGGGGTTTTGAGTCAAGGGACGTCCACCCTGCGTTGGGTTTTCGTCCGGAACCTTGTTGTGATTAAACTGTGAATGGGAGGTTTCAGGTTGGCCGTTGAGTTCTTCGTCCAAAACATCCGTCATTTCATGGTCTTCGTCCCCACCACCTTGGTAATCAGGAATGTGTTTTCGCGCTGTGAAGTCGGACCACTCGCTCTTGACGTCGTCATCCTCGTCTGCAACATCCGTTTCCTCGATTGCCTCTACAACTGTGGTCTCATCTCCTGCCTCACTGGTGGCAAGGTTCTTTGAGGTGTCGTCCACACCGCAAGTATAGTCATCCGAATCATAGCGGTTCTCGTCGTCGCTTAAACTGGGGTTTGCTGTAGGTTTAAGCGGAGCGTTGAAGATGTCGTAGATATCATCTGTTGCTGCTTTCGTGTGCAGCGTCATGGTTGGTTCTGATGACGAGCCTCTCTTCTTCATCTTTGGCCCAGAAGGAGAGTCCAGCTTGGCTTTGACTATGGTTGTCCGTTAGCAAGTTTTACGTCTCGTCGGCGTGGGACGTAAGTGCATACTGATCTGTGTCTCGTTCACCTCAATCACCTTTTTCTTCTTGGCGCTCCTGCCAGCCTTGTGTTCAGGGTAGATGGGCTTCCCGTTTTCGTCCAGTTTCAAAACATCATGGTAAGCCACAATTTTGGTCGACGCCATCTCCAACGTCAGGTCTTCCATATTTTCGTCCCTCTTTGGAGTCAACATCGCATCTAGTGGTCGTTTCTTTCTCTCGTCCTCCCAGACCACATCCAGCCAACCTCTTCGAGCAGCCCATATCTCTTCGAAACTCAGCTCGGTACCGGGCTCGTCAGGCGTAGGGTAGATCACTCTGAGGTCCACAAATACCCTCTCCCGCTTACCCGTTACCGGGTTCACCGTCACCTGGGACTGAGAATGGTGTATTGGAATATGTGATTGAGAAAGTTGTTGCTTGTTCATCATCATAGGATTCGTAGTCTTCTTGGTCTGTACAATAACATACAAAAACGAGTGCGCCAGAACGCCGAGCGCACCACCCATCGTAAACAATTAGTCCTATTCTTGATCAACATCGGTTTAAAGGAGAGGAAAGGAGTGATGGGGGGTTTTAAACTTACCGTATCCCTGAATACCTGCATCTTCTGTACAGGTTTCTTTCCGCCAGCTTTGAGTACCTCGCCGGCCCACGGCTTCGGTTCCACGGTATTCTCCTTCTTCCGATCAGCCAAGCTCCCAATACTATCCCATCCCTTCGAACCAGCACTTAGAGAACCCAGGGCCGGTTGCTGGGCTGCCGCATCTGCATCCGAAAAGATTGCCAGCTTACTCTTCGGCTTCGACGGTCCCGCAGCTGCTCCTCCAACGCCCATATTAGGTCTCGGCGCTTGCGGATCCCGAGGCAACCTCTCCACGCCCGCCGCCAGGAACGGATCTGACTTGACGCCCAGCGCTTTTCTGACCACCGGCAGGACAGGGACGCTATTGCTCTGATCCTCAGCACCCTCGGGAAGTGCCGCCCGTCGTTGCTCGAACTCGCCAAACTTCCTCACCAGCCTCGACACCGGCCTAGCCTCCTTCTCAATGCCCATCTTGTAAACCTCCTCGGCCTGCGCCCAGCGCCCTTCACCCTCCAGGTACGCCGCAAACTCCTCGTAGTACAGCGCTAGCTGTTCGCCGATCTGGTGTCTCGAGAGGAAGGCGAATGCCTCGCGGGGCGCATCGCTGAACATGCGAATGTAGTGCAGCCACATCTTCAAGTAGCGCGCATCGTTACGGTACTGGGCGCTGCCGATGAAGGCGCGGGTGGCGCGCTCGAGCAGCAGATGCAGCTGCGACTGCGGTGTGGCTGAGGCGGACGGGTAGGCGTCGAGAGTCCAGCGGACGTAGCGGTCGTAGATGTCGAGGGGATCATCTTGCTCTTCGGGATTGAAGGCGGCTAGCTCGGCTTCGTATTCGGCGCGAATGGCGTCGTTGACGGACTTGACTTCGGTAGGGTTCGGGGTCGGTGTTAGTTGTGGTGCGAGCGCTTGCCTCGAACTGCTGGCGCCATGTGAAGGAGAGAAGAGTTCTGCGAGTTTGCGGGCGGAGCGACCGCTGGGGAGGGCTTGAATGTTCTCCTTGTGAGATTCAATAATGTCAAAGTTGACGGAGTCATCTTGGGGTGTCATCTTGTCTGACGTCTCTGCTGTTACGTGTAAGAAGGCGAAAGTCGCCCGCGCTCGTAAATGTTTCGATCGCTCAATGTCTGGGATGCGATAAAGTCAAAAGGTGCGGGGCCAGCAATTTGTTGTTGTTGTTTTCTTGCGTTGATACGGTCCCGCGATCGGGACAGTGTGTCGCTTGTTCGTTGTCGCTAACGTGGACTTTCTTTCACCAATTCATTTGGGAGACGCGATGGGGAGGGTCGTCTTTGAGTCTGTACAGTATGAAGAAATGACGACCTTGGCGATCTAGACCATGCTGAATTGGGTTGAAGGGAGAGGGGCGTGTGGATTTTCTGCGCTTGTTGATTCACCCTTGGCCAAACAATCATGCAAAGTCACCATAGCAACCGCGCGGTCAGCTGGCAAGTGTTGTTGGCAGCGGCTTCTGTGTGGCGCAATGTGTGCCGGCAGGCAGGAACTTCCGACCTGCAGGGACTGAGACGGTGGGGTTCAGAAAGCCACTGCATATCGCACGTCAATGGGGCTGATGAAATGTTCAGCCACATCTCTTCTCACTGCCCCATTTAACGGTCGCCGCAACATGGGACGGATCATCAAGATGGATCGATGATCACAAGCGTACGCCATTATAGGAAACCCTTGTCCAGGATTCGGCTACTCCATCAACGTGCCCGGGAAACACGGGCGAGCGGGGCTTATTTACGGTGTTGTTGCCGTTGTTGATTTTAACCTGTTGGACAGGCGGAGCTCTTCACATAATAACCGAAAGTCGGCTAGACATATCACTAGACTACGAAAAGTCACAACATTTAACATGGTCGTCTGCGTGCCTAATCCAGCCTATCAGGGTGCAAACGACTTGGAGAGATCCTGACCTCCTTCGGAAAACAGCGTTCATAGTCTCTTGCGGACCTGACAACAAGGCACTACTGTAACAGGGGTGCCGTGTTGGTACCGGGTAGCCCGGAGCGGGCCGGGAATGGGAACGGGGAATCGCGGGGAAAGGGGAGAAACAGATGGCCAACGCTACCGATCCATGTCACAAACTTGCACGTGGTTCCTGCCAACGCATATGGGGTAAAAGAAACTTGGTATTGATCATTAAAACTCTATGTCATTCCGCCATTTTCATTAGCCATACCCGTGTCCTTTGGTCATCCGAGGTAACACATGTCGGTCAACCGGTCACCCCTAGAAACCTTCCCAGGTCCCGATTCCATCCGAACGGGTCTCCATCAGCATGAAACCACTTAGAGCTCAACAGCCTTGCGGAACTTCTCGCCGGCATAGATGGCGTTGTCGGCAAGCTCCTCCTCGATGCGGAGGATCTGGTTGAGCTTGGCAAGACGCTCGGAACGGGCAGGAGCACCAGTCTTGATCTGGCCAGAGCGGATACCCACGACAATGTCGGCAATGGTGACATCCTCGGTCTCACCAGAGCGGTGAGAGACCATGACACCCCAGCCATCGGCGTAGGAGTCCTTGGCAGCTTGGATGGACTCGGTAAGGGTACCGATCTGGTTGACCTTGAGGAGGAGGGCGTTGGCAGCCTTGAGCTCAATGGCCTTCTTGATGCGGAGGGGGTTGGTGACGGTCAAGTCATCAGCAACAATCTGGATGTCCTGGGTCTTGTAGAAGTAGCTCCAGGCCTCCCAGTCATCCTCAGCGAAGGGGTCCTCGATGGAGACGATGGGGTACTTCTTGCAGAGCTCGGAGTAGAGGTTGGCGAGCTCCTCATAGGTGAGCCACTTGGAGGGGTCGGACTCGGGGTTCTTGAAGTCGAGGTCGTACTTCTTGACGTCCTCCTTGTAGAACTCGCTGGAAGCGACATCCATGGCGATCTTGACCTGGCCAGTGTAGCCGGCCTTCTCGATGGCCTCGGTGATAAGGTCGAGGGCCTCCTCGGGGTTCTGGATATCGGGAGCGACACCACCCTCGTCACCGACGTTGCCAGCGGACTGGCCGTACTTCTTCTTGGCGAGGCTCTTGAGGATCTGGTACACCTCAGCACCCTGACGGAGGGCCTCGGAGAAGGAAGGAGCGGCGGAGGGGACGATCATGAACTCCTGGAAGGCGAGACGGCCACCAGCGTGGGAACTGCCACATCGTTAGTTAACTGCTTTGCAGAAAAAGGATTGGGCATTCAGACATACCCGCCGTTGAGGACGTTCATGAAGGGAACGGGAAGGACATAGGGCTTCTTGGTGCCAGCAAGGTCGGAGATGTGAGCGTAAAGGGGAACGCCCTTCTCAGCAGCACCGGCCTTGGCAACAGCGAGCGAGACACCGAGGATGGCGTTGGCGCCGAGCTTGGTCTTGTTGGCGGTGCCATCGAGGTCGATGAGGAACTTGTCAACCTTGGACTGGTCCTTGACGTCAATGTTCTCCTTGATGAGAGCGGGGCCAATGATCTCGTTCACGTTCTGGACGGCCTTGAGAACACCCTTGCCACCCCACTTGGTCTTGTCACCATCGCGGAGCTCGCAAGCCTCGTGCTGGCCTGTAGAAGGTTATTGTTAGCATGATGTACATTTCTATCGGAGAGTGGATGAGAGAGCGTCGGTCTGACGTACCAGTGGAGGCACCGGAGGGGACAATGGCGCGGTGAAGGCCGAGCTCAGTAACAACGTCAACCTCAACGGTCGGGTTGCCACGAGAGTCGTAGACGTAGCGAGCGTGGATCTTGGAGATGGGCATTTTGGATCTTTTGACAGCTTGATGTTAGCTTTGTGCACTTGTTGATGTGACCGTTGAGAACGCAACATTGCTTTTGAAGTAAGAGGCACCCCAGGTGAGCTTGGTAGGGTAGTACAGACTGTTTGTTGTTGCGACAGGATGAAGGTGATGAGGATGTTGTAAGAAAGGTTCAAGATAAAAAGATGATGATGATGGGGAGGGTTTATTGGATGATTCTGCTCAACTATGAGCTGGGATGAGAAGAGCCAAAGCTGGATATATCCCGCAGGACAAAAATATTTGGATGAGTCGAATCAAGCCTCGTCGAGGAGTAATAGGATGGCGGGGCTGTATCAGACTCGAGCGGTGTCGGAGGACATCACCATCATAAGGCGACCTAATGCTGAAGCGCAAGTGAAGCAATGCGGGATAGGCACTTACAGGTTGGTATGTCTGGTATGGACAAAAAAGGGCGATGATAGTTTCGGGAAGGAGAAGAGAGGAGAGAAGTGGGAGAGAGCAGGATATTAAATCTGGACGAGGCCTGGCAACGGCAAGAGCTTTCAGGTCCTTGACAAGTTGGAAGATGAGGAGAGGACGCAATTGAGGCGGGGAGGTGGGGTGATCCTCGTAAGTAGAGGGAACGCCCCTCCTGTTAATCACTGCCAAGCCGTTGCTGCACCCCTGCTGGTGTCTGCAGCCAGGGAGCTCATCCCCGTAACAGAAGCTTGCGCAGGGTACGTACCGGGTACCTGGCCACCTAATCCTGACGCAGTGCTGGTCGCGACTGTGAGAAACTCTCGCAACGAGAAGCTGCAGCTTGCAGAGCAGAGGTGGGCACTTTGTTTTCAGGGCGAGGGACGCACAGTCAGCGGCGAGCGACACATCTGCACCGCACTGCTCGAGACAAGTTGAAATGTTGCATTCATCCACGACGATGAGGTGAAGAAGAAGAACCCTGCAACCCTTGAGACCATTGACGCTCCCACCTGGCCGAAGACATTCAGTGCCATTGGCCGACCACCCGCGCGGGAGCCACCCCTCCTCCGTCTACCCTCTCCGTCTGGACTCCTACGCGAATCCGTCGTCGGCCCTTTCCTGGCCCAAGACCCTGGCTTTTTGCAATTCACCATGTCAACCGGATGACAAACGGACAAACTCGAAACACCAAAGGCAGAGGTCTCGAGACGGATGGGGCGAAACTGTCTCTTTCGTTTCACCCGATGGCAGGCTAATGTGGTGAGTCGACGGAAGTCGGTACCACGGCTCTGAGGCTCTATTTCTGGCGTGGTCTCAACAAAAAGGCCAAGACATACCAGGCGGACAGAAGATGGCTGGTCTGCCTGACCTCTTCATTTTGAGCGTCTGAACGATGCAAAATTCTTGCAGTCTTTCATTAGGGCAACCTTCTGAATTTGATATATTTTTGGTGCCGGCACCCATCTCTGAACGTCATATGAGTCTAAGGTCTGGCGCCGTGAGCTAAAAACCAATGGACTCCTCCGAACCCTCCACATCCCGGTGCTTTTATCGGCCAAAAATGAAGCTACCCCGCCGTGTCCGCAGAAGATTCGGGAAGGTTTACGGTCCGGAAACTCTGAATACCGCCATCACTCACCGCTCCGTCGACCGGTCTGAACGGAGCAGCTGCCCGATAAAATATGAATGCCGTCCCCGGCCACGTTCGGTACAATTCAAGCTATCACGGATCGATCGGCCCAGCTCAATGCGTGCTCCAGTCTCTGCTCTGGCGTTTTGCCGTATGGATCATTAGTCAATGGAGCCAAACTCCGTCATTAGGCTCCTCCGTGGGGTGTTTTGTTTATCAACGGCAATTTCACCCCACGCTGACGACTTTTGGGTTGTTGTGCATCATCTTTGCCTCTTTGTCGGTAGCTCACTCTCGTCATCTAGTTTAGCCTTTACTAGCCTTACTGCGTACAACAAAAGCTGACAAGTCTGAAAGTTCATAAGCTGGGGCGAATGGAGATCCAATGACTCCCAACTACTCCGAACAGGTACCCAGCTAGGACTCTTGGAGGTAAAGCAAGCATACCTATTCTGCTTCTTTTCATCTGGTACTTTTATGTCTGCAAGTTTATTCTTGTTGTACATGTCATTATGGTTCGGAGATCGGGTCGCTCACGAGCGTCTTTCAAAGAACCGTGATCATTGCTAGGTTTGATTAAGGTTGAACGCGGTTGATTGCTGTCAAAATCAAAGCTGACCGGAGGCAACGCACTGCAACGTCTTTTGTCGATTGCTTCCGCAGATTTTGCCCGATCGAGCCCTATCAGGACCCTGCATCTTTTGACGTTTGACGTTGACATTGACCTACTTACACAATGGCATTGCAATGCAGAGGTAACCTACACTATGCTGACGGGACCGACAAGTCCGTGCAGCTCAGCGCCTGCACCGCACACCCCTCTGTCTATAGTAAACTTATACCGTGACGTATATGAAGAGGATGCCGTTGATGGGACAGGCCACAACCGGAGGCTATGGGATAGTACAAACGAATATAGGAAGGAAGGAAGCTATTTACAAATGGCAAGAAGCTAGAGGTAGGCATATTATGAGGAAAGGCGGTACCCGGCAAGCCTTGACAGGAAGCGCACTTGGCCACGAGATACCCGTATGTAACTGAATTGTTTTCTTCTCCCCTCATTCTCCAACACATTCTCAATCAATTTCCACAACCCTTTTCGCCTGACATTTGCTTCAACTCGGATGCTGTCGCGACTCGCTCATCTATTACACTACATGCTCCCGCCGTAACCACAAAACGTACGTTTGAGAGGGCGTTGCATGAAACCATTACTGTATGACCGAGTTTAGGTCTATGAAACACAATCAACCCTCACTTGTCTCTCACTTGTCAACGGAGCAGAAACATCAGTATTGTTTGGGCAGTTGCTGGCTACAGTCGGCTGAGCTTCCAGACCGCCTGCCAAATCGAGCATAATGCCGTCCATTCAACTCACTCAGCGACATCTCCAGAGTCAACCAATGTCGCGCTTTTCAGGCGACGTCAAACGCCCCAAGCACCCCAACCCGTAGTGGGCAGGTGGCATGGAGGGGTTTCGAGGGGTTCCCTGACTTCCCTCCAATCACTTAAAGGCAGGGATTGCCGGTGCGTCGCAAAAAAATTGTTAACGCGACCGCTTGCTGTGCGTCCTCACTCACTGCCTGCAAACGTCAGTCTCATTCTGTACCTCTACGGTCTGTCTTCTCCTTCTGCGGCTGTTGTGTGCTGCACTATACCTCTACGTAACCGGGCTGTTTGACAGGACGATACGCAGCCGGTTCCACTGTACTTCCATATAAGGACATTCTTACTTCTTCGTTTGTTTACATTGTCGGTCAATCATGATTCGCAACTGTCTTTCTCTTCGGCCTGCTTGTCAAGGAGCAAGAAGTGTTCTGCCTCGATCCAAGATCTCACTTTTGGGAACTCACCAAGCCACGACTAGACTCGCCGCCTCTCTGTAAGCCCAAGTAGCCCGGTAACCCAAGAAAGACCACCTGCCTGTTTAGCGACGGAAATGGAAGCTGTCCAGTCCGGGGGGAGATCTGGCGAGAACCGGGACCCACGCACGCACCGTCATAAGCGGAGGGCTCAAAGTGGACGATGTTCCAGTGAACATCTGGACACACTGACAGCCGCGGATAGTCAAGGGGCTAGGGGACCTCCAATAAAGGCAGTCCAATGGAATTCAAGCGCTGATATGATCATTCCCCCGCAGTTATAGCTCGACTTCCTCCCCAGGACCATCACGCTTCTACTCTGTTGCCTCTACTCCTGCTTCGCCATTGACCCCCCGCCAACGTCTTTCAGCAACCCGACCAGTCCGCCCTCGTCGCAACCAAACTCCTGTCCGCTACTGTTCGTATCGCAACCACAAGATGTGCAGAACACACGCCCAAGCCGATGTGGCAAGTGGGGTCAACATCCAGGGCCGCGAGCTTCTCCCCACCAACGTCATTCCCAAACACTATCACATCACCCTCGAGCCCGACTTCCAGAAGCTCACCTTTGATGGTACCGTCGTCATCGACCTCGATGTCGAGGAGGATTCCAAGTCTATCTCCCTCCACACTCTAGAGATTGACATTC
The DNA here is from genome assembly GCF_033458365.1 of Neurospora hispaniola. NCBI lineage: Eukaryota > Fungi > Ascomycota > Sordariomycetes > Sordariales > Sordariaceae > Neurospora > Neurospora hispaniola. The sequence goes on along the minus strand of NW_026944407.1, from coordinate 1,771,352 downwards.
ACAATGCCAAGATCACCTCTGGTGGTCAGACTGTTAGGTCAGCGAGCTCACCTCCCCGCCCCCCGCAGTATTGTTCACTTGTTGTACTTACTTTGCCCCTGCATTGATTCTATGGCTACGACCAAGCTAACTTTTTGCCAATAGCTCGTCGCCCAAGGTCTCTTACAACGAGACTACCCAGGTCTCTACCTTCGACTTTGACAATGCCGTCAGCAAGGGCGCCAAGGCACAGCTCGAGATCCAGTTCACTGGCCAGCTCAACGACAAGATGGCCGGTTTCTACAGGTCGACCTACATCAACCCTGATGGCACACAAGGTCTCTTGGCCGTCAGTCAAATGGAGCCTACCGATGCTCGCCGCGCATTCCCCTGTTTCGACGAGCCTTCCTTGAAAGCCGAGTTCACCGTCACCCTCATTGCCGATAAGAAGTTGACCTGCCTCAGCAACATGGATGTTGCTTCCGAGTCTGAGGTTAAGGATGGCAAGAAGGCCGTTACCTTCAACAAGTCGCCCCTCATGTCTACCTACCTCGTCGCCTTTGTTGTCGGTGAGCTCAACTACATTGAGACTAACGATTTCCGTGTCCCCGTTCGCGTCTACGCTCCTCCCGGACAGAATATCGAGCACGGTCGCTTCTCGCTCGACCTTGCTGCCAAGACCCTCGCTTTCTACGAGAAGGTCTTCGGCATCGAGTTCCCTCTCCCCAAGATGGACCAGATTGCCATTCCCGACTTCGCTCAGGGTGCCATGGAGAACTGGGGTCTTGTCACATACCGAGTTGTCGATCTCCTCTTGGACGAGAAGGTCAGCGGTGCTGCTACCAAGGAGCGCGTCGCCGAGGTTGTCCAGCACGAGCTTGCTCATCAGTGGTTCGGTAACCTGGTTACAATGGACTGGTGGGATGGCCTCTGGCTCAACGAGGGCTTCGCTACCTGGGCTTCTTGGTACTCTTGCAACATCTTTTACCCTGAGTGGAAGGTCTGGGAAACTTATGTTACGGACAACCTCCAGCGGGCTCTCGCCCTTGACTCCCTCAGGAGCTCTCACCCCATCGAGGTTCCTGTCAAGCGTGCCGACGAAATCAACCAGATCTTCGATGCCATCTCCTACTCCAAGGGCTCTTGTGTTCTGCGCATGATCTCTACCTACCTCGGCGAGGATGTCTTCTTGGAGGGTGTTAGACGTTACCTCAAGAAGCATGCCTACGGCAACACTCAGACTGGTGATCTCTGGGCTGCTCTTGGCGATGCTAGCGGCAAGAGCGTCGAGGAGGTTATGGATGTGTGGACCAAGCACGTGGGGTACCCAGTCGTTACCGTTACCGAGAAGGACGAGAAGACCATCCACGTCAAGCAGAACCGTTTCCTCCGTACTGGTGACGTCAAGCCTGAGGAGGACAAGGTCATCTTCCCTGTTTTCCTCGGCCTCCGCTCCAAGGATGGCATTGATGAAAGCCTTACCCTTGACAAGCGTGAGGATAGTTTCGAGGTTCCCAGCACTGAGTTCTTCAAGCTCAACGCGAACCACACCGGTCTCTACCGTACCTCTTACACTCCTGAGCGTCTTGAGAAGCTCGGTGAGGCGGCCAGAGAAGGTCTCCTCAGTGTCGAGGACAGAGCTGGTATGATTGCCGATGCCGGTGCCCTTGCTTCTTCGGGCTACCAGAAGACCTCTGGTGTTCTGACCCTTCTCAAGCGATTCGACTCTGAGAAGGAGTTCATTGTCTGGAGCGAGATCATCTCTCGCGTTGCTGCTGTTCAGGCTGCTTGGATCTTTGAGGACAAGGCTATTCGCGATGGCCTTGAGGCTTTTCAGCGTGAGCTTGTTAGCCCTAGGGCTCACGAGATGGGCTGGGAGTTCTCTGAGAGCGATGGTCACATTGAGCAGCAATTCAAGGCCATGCTCTTTGGCAATGCCGGCCTCTGCGGTGATGAGAAGATCATCGCTGCTGCCAAGGAGATGTTTAAGAAGTTCATTGCTGGCGACAAGTCGGCCATCCACCCCAATATTCGTGGCAGCGTCTTCAGCATAGCCTTGAAGTACGGTGGCAAGGAGGAGGTAAGTTTCGTATATCCAATGAACACGTAAAAACCCGGCGCTAATCAGTCTCTAATTTTCACCCTTTAGTATGATGCTGTTCTCAACTTCTACCGTACCTCCACCAACAGCGATGAGCGCAATACCGCTCTCCGCTGCCTCGGTCGCGCCAGAAGCCCCGAGCTCATCAAGCGGACCCTCGACCTTCTATTCAGCGGTGAGATCAAGGACCAGGATGTGTACATGCCCACTGCTGGCCTCCGTAGCCACCCTGAGGGTATCGAGGCTCTCTTCAACTGGATGACCGAGAACTGGGATGAGCTCGTCAAGAGGTTCCCTCCTCAGTTGTCGATGCTCGGAACCCTTGTTACCATCTTCACTTCCAGCTTCACCAAGAGAGAGCAGTTGGCTAAGGTTGAGAAGTTCTTCGAGGGCAAGAACACCAACGGCTTCGAAATGTCTTTGGCCCAGAGCTTGGATGCTATCCGCTCCAAGGTTGCGTGGGTTGAGCGTGACGGCGAGGATGTTGCCAAGTGGGTGAAGGACAACAAGTACAGTGCGTAAAGACGGCAAAACTACTGAAAGGGATGATGAAAGCCAAAAGTGTGTCTGACTTTTGATGGCCAGGTTCCTCGGAAAATGGAACACCATCAGCGACGAGGTATGTGCATAAGCTTTGAATGAGCAAAGAGTCATGAAACAGCATAACAAGGGCCATGTGTTTGGGAGGGTGTTAAAGATACCATGACTGTACAATGCATACAATAGAAGCGACATATTGCAAATGGAGGTCGTTGATGCGGCATCAAGCCGAATTTAACCGTTGCATATCCTCTGATTGATCGCCGACTCAATAGTAGTACAAAGGTTTGTTCTAGCGAGTTCAAGTAACCATCGCGGTGTAAGTAAACAATGAATTTGGTCTATGTAAGCAGAGCAGATTGTTGCAGACAATCAACAATACTTGAAGCTGTTGTTAGCTTCTCCAACCTTGATGAGCACAGATATTACAAGTGGGTCCCGACGTCTCGCCTACATTCACAAAACGTTTCTCCACTTCTCGCCACAGTCTCATGAGGCCAAAATTGAGGGCTCACTTTCTTCGACAGCGCAAACACCGCAACAGCTCAACACCTTAGTGGGGAGTTTGTCAAGATGGCGAAGGATAAAAAGGGGAAAAGCGAGTCCAAAAAGGCCAAGCTGGCCGAAAAAAAGCAGAAGCAAGAGAAGAAGGCCGAAAAGAAAGCCAAGGTAAAATCCGCAAAGATCGAGGGCAGCGACGCCGAGGATGTCGATCTCGACGCAGTCCTCGAGGAGTACAAGAAGCAGCAGGAGCAGTTTCTCAAGGTCACGGAAAATGTTGTCGACGAACCTCCGCGCGCCCGCGCCGCCTCTACTTTGATGGCCAGCCCCTCCAACAGCAACCAGCTCCTCCTCTTCGGCGGCGAGTACTTCAACGGCGCCCTGGCTACCTTCTTCAACGACCTGATGGTCTACTACATTGACCGTGACGAATGGCGCTGCGTCACTTCGCCCAATGCTCCGCTCCCGCGGTCCGGCCACGCCTGGACCCGCGGTGGAAACGACAGCACCGGCGTCTACCTCTTCGGCGGCGAGTTCTCGTCCCCCAAGCAGGGGACGTTCTACCACTACAACGACTTTTGGCGCCTCGACCCGTCCACCCGTGAGTGGGCGCGCATCGAAACCAAGGGAAAGACGCCGCCGGCTCGGTCGGGTCACAGAATGACTTACTACAAGAACTACATTATTTTGTTTGGTGGCTTCCAGGACACGGCACACCAGACAAAGTACCTCCAGGATCTGTGGCTGTACGACACGCAAAACTTTGTCTGGCACTCCATCACCCCGCCGCCGGCGCAGCTGAAGCCCGACGCCCGGTCGAGCTTCACGTTCCTGCCGCATGACCAGGGCGCCGTGCTTTACGGTGGGTACTCGCGTGTGAAGGCGACGGTGGCGGCTGGTAAGCAGACGAAGCAAGGAGGAGGTGGTGCTGGCGGCTCCAAGAACATTTTGAAGCCCATGATCCACCAGGACTGCTTTTTCTTGAGAATCACGCAGCCGCCCGCTGATGCGCCGCCCAACACGGCCCCCACGGTCAGGTGGGAAAAGCGCAAGAAGCCGGCCAACACGCCGAACCCCACGCGGGCGGGCGCCACCATGGCGTACCACAAGGGCCGCGGTATCATGTTTGGTGGCGTGCATGATGTGGAGGAGAGCGAGGAGGGCATGGAGAGCGAGTTTTTCAACCAGCTGTTTGCGTGGAACATTGAGCGCAACCGATTCTTCCCTATGGCATTGAAGAAGGCTAGGGCGCCGGGGAAAAAGAATGGTGCTGGAAATGGTGAGGGGAGAGAGAGGGTGGGAAGGAGGGACAGAGCGAGGCAGAACGAGGAGGAGTTGCTTAGACAGCTTGCGGCGCTGCAGGCGGGCGCGAAGGGCTTGGATGGTGCGGATGAGATGGAAATCGATGCCCTCTTGAAGAAGCAGAGGGGCGAAGAAGAGGAGGAGGAGAAGGATGAGAAGAGGAAGGTCAGGGATATGCCGGTGTCGATGGAGATGCCACATCCGAGATTCAATGCGCAGCTGGCGGTGCAGGATGATGTGCTGTATATTTACGGCGGCACGTTTGAAAAGGGCGATCGCGAGTTCACGCTGGATGATATGTATGCGATCGATCTGGGCAAGATGGATGGCTGCAAGGAGATCTTCAAGAGGGAGGGCGATGATTGGATTGTGAGTCGATCTTCACTTGGCTTCACCGAGGCTGGTTTACTGACAAAGCGGTGTAGGAATCCGAGGACGAAGATGACGATGAGGAAGACGACGAGGATGAGGACTCGGATGAAGAGGCGGATGATGAGGAGGATGCTATGGAGGTCGATGACAAGAAGGCCAAGTACACTCCCAGCGACAGGAAGAAGAAGAAGGCCAAGGCAGGCGAAGAGACCCCCGTCGCTGAGACTGCCCCTATCGCTGCGGCTCCTGAAGAAGAGGAGGAGAGCGAGGAGACTAGGGTTGATGACGGCCTGCCACATCCTAGAGTACGTTACACATTCTTGTCCCTTGCCTTTTTTTTTTTTTTTTTTTTTTGCGAATTACCGCTAACACAAATACCACAGCCTTTCGAATCCCGCCGCGATTTCTTCCAGCGTACCTCGGCCGAGTGGCAGGAGATTCTCATGACGAACCTCCGCTGGAAGGGTATCCAGCCCGAGTCGCTTGCCGTTAAAGAGATTAAGACCAAGGCGTTCGAGCTCAGTGAGGAGAAGTGGTGGGATTGCAGAGAGGAGATCACGGCGCTCGAGGACGAGCAGGAAGCTGCGGGCATTGGTGAGGTTGTTTCGCTTGCGGACAAGGCGGGCGCTGGTGGCGGTGGTGGTAGCGGTGGTGCTGGGCGTAGGAGGTAAAATTACCTACCTAACGTTGAAGAAGACGGAAAAGGGGGGTTGGGTTTGCAGTGGAGAGATATGCGATATACCCTGCCTTTACGATTGCTGTTTATCTACCATGTAGTAACAGTTTAGACACAAAGGAAAGCAAGACAAAATCAAAACTGGCTAGGTTTGGGCGACGGATCTCATACTTATCCCATCATGTAGTTTTGGTCACTGCGGTGTTTATTATGGGATAAAGGGAGCCACGAAAAGGGTAACATGTGGGCGCTGTAAGTCGCTGTTGAGCGAGCATGTGACTGGGCGTTTGCCCTTACCCTCAGCGCGACCCCTGCTGTTCTCGTCGACCAGACGCGGTGGCGTACGACGGACGGAAGGGGAAGCTCCCTTCACAAGGTTTTCAACTGCAATCTTCCGCACCAGGCGCGCATGGTCGATTAAAACCTTTCGTGACTGTCAAGCTGTTAAACTGTCACTGAGACTGAGTCTTCATCAGGACAATACATTCTACCACCACGAACTTGATCTCTCCACGCGCAAGTTATTGAGAACCTTGACGACTGCACAACCACCCCAGCGAACCCATCACAAAACCAAACAGCCCTTGAGCTCCCCGCGACAACTCCCACCATGCCCCTCGGCATTCAGCGCATCAACGCCAAAAAGTCGCATCCCAATGACCGAATAATATTCATCAAGCCCCTCAAAGGGCCGGACGAAGCCATAGCGCAAGACTTCCTAGAGAGGATAGCAGCGCAATGCCGTGCGTCTCCCCTTGCCTTCGCTTTTCCCGAAGCTTCTGATTTCTCTTGCCAATGGCCCTCTAACGCATTCCCCCCTCGTCAGTCCCCATAATGAAAGCCAACCATCTCTCCATCACCTCCCTAGAAGAGTATGAACCCAACCGCGAGTTCGTCGGCCGCAACTTCAACGCCGGCGAAGTTATTCAGCTCGTCCTCAAGTCCCTTTCGGGCCACTGGCTGCCCTTCAACTACGTGCAAATGGTCATGATGCACGAGCTCGCTCACTGTAAGCAGATGAATCATTCGCGCGCCTTCTGGGCCGTGCGCAACAACTACGCCGACGAGATGCGCCTGCTTTGGGGTAGGGGTTACACGGGCGAAGGATTGTGGGGCAGGGGAGCGCTGCTTTCCACGGGCGAGTGGGAGAGGAATACGGTGCAACCCGGTGAAGGGCTGCCGGAGCACCTGTGTGGTGGAACGTATAGGAGTCGGGGGAGGAAGAGGAAGGCGAAGGCTTCTAAACCAAAGTTGAGTTACAAGGAGCAGAAGGAACGGAGGATACTGAAGAAGTTTGGCGCAAATGGGGTTAAATTGGGGGAGGATGAGAAGGTCAAGAAGGAGTTGGAGGGCGGGAAGAAAGTGGTGGCAAAACCGAGGGTGGCGGGCAGTGCGAGGGGCAGGGAGTTGAGGGCTGCGGCAGCATTGGCGAGGTTTGAGGGGCTCAAGAAGGAGAAGGAGGAAGAGGAGAAGGTGAAGCAGGAGGAGATTGATGAGGATGAGACGGGCAGTGGAACGGAGAGTGAGGAGTATGAAGATGAAGATGATCAGGCTGGTGTGGCTGCTGTGGATATCAACGGGAAGAAGTTACTAGATGGCAAGGGTAGGGGAATGATCAAGGTCTGTGAGGATGAGAATCCCGGGGATCAGGATGCGCAGCGGGAGTTGAGGGAGTTGATGGGTTTCAATGACGGCGCAAGGAATTTAACACCTAGGCTATCTGTTGTTAAGGTCGAGCCATCATCGACGGATACCGAGATACCGGAGAATGTTGTCCGAGCTCCGGTTTCATCCCACAAGAACAGAAGAGAGGATTTGGGGGAAGATACAAGACAGAAGGTCTCACAGATCCGATCCACCGTTCAAAGTTTGAACAACAACCACCATGCCTCCACGACAACAGAGAAACCTCGAGGGGTAAAACCCGACCCAAGTCGCCCACCGCAAAAGAAGGAAAACATAGCCCCTTCATCAATCCCAAAGTCTACCTCCGAAGCCGAACCAAAACCTCCATCTTCAAGAACCTGTCCGATATGCTCATTCGCCAACGAGCCCATTTGCATTACCTGCACAATATGCGCCAACGTCCTTGACCCAAAGAACGTGGTTGGATTCTGGGCATGTACCAGTCAGACATGTCAGGGGAGCCAGTATCGAAATGCTGGGGACTGTGGTGTTTGTGGTGTGTGTGGCGAGCGGAAGCGAGGAGGAACAGGATGAAGGACCATTTCCAGGTTGAAGTGAATTTGATGGCCACTAGATCACAACTCTGCCTGCTGACGTTCATCACTTACTAGATTTTTCACTGCTAAAACGGGCACCATCTTTGATCCCAGCTTATGTGGTAAAACTTTGTATTTCGCAAGGTGTGTATCAACTTCTCTTCCAAATCAACAGAACCCAAGTCATGTACATAATGCCTTTAATCAGCAAGCCAATCCAGCCCCTAACCTTGTCTGCCAATAATAACATAAGAAACAGTTCTTTGCAAGTCGAAGCTTAACTAGTAGCAGAAGCAGTAGCAGCAACACTCGTCAGCGCCTCATGATACCTTCCGTGGATTCTACTCCCCCTTCCCGCCTTACTCTTTTCTTTTGTTTCCTTCTCTCCCCTCTTTATATTCTCATCAATTATCCCCGTTTGTTCCATGGCCGTAGTCATCATCTCCCTTTTTCCCACCCCAAGACGTTTCTCAATCCTACCAACCCGCCTGTTCATAAAACTCCCAGAAGGCGCCTCATTCCCAATCTCACTCCCCCCACTTTCATTCTCCCCCTCCCATCCATGAGATCTTCTTCTTTCCCATGGAGCTTCTCGTGGCCGTGGAGCAGCACCACCCATGTTCATGGCAGCAAGATACGACCCTGCTCCTGGCCCTGGCGCAGGAGGGCCAAGTCGCTGTATGCTCGTGCTGTTGATGGTGAGAGTTGGTTCGATGGTGATGGTTTTGAGGAGATTAACACCACTACTGCCGCCCAGCCCAGTGCTGCTGAAAAGGTCAAAGTTGAGGTTGAGGTCATCATCGGCTGTTTCACTGAGTGTGCGGATCGGGACGTTGTTGTTGGGATCAAAGTCAAAGTCAGAGTCGACGACGCCCCGACCGCCGCTGGAGGAGTGGCGGTACGAGTGGGCAAAGAGGTGTTTTAAAGGTCGTGGGTAGCGGCCTGGTCTTCTGGTGCTCCTGGGTTGTGGTTTTGGTGGTCCTGCACTGACACTCTCTCTTTTGGGCTGGCTCAGCTTCCAGGGGGTGGCAGCATCCCATAATGCATTCCCGCTCTTTTGTAGATGACTTGGCAGAGGGATAGGAAGGGACAGGAGAAGGGGAGAGGGAAAGTCCTTGTTACTGTTAGGGTTACTATGTCGTGTAGCCATGCGGCCGTTGTCGATCCTTTCGTAGTGGATTTGTGGGAGGGTCAGGGGTATGACGGGTTTGGGGAAGAGTTTGTCGTGGGACAGAGGGGCGGCGAGGCGAAGGGGAACTTGGAGGGAGAAGAGGAACGTGAAGACGAGAGCTGTGGGGATATTGGGTGGGAGTTTCATGTTGGCTGGTCCTCGTTGTTGAAGACAGACACTGTCATGAGTCTGGCTGATGACACAGTATGATGCTGGAAGAGGTGGAATGAAGGAGAGATGATGGGACATGATGGTTGATATACCGTATATTTGTGTAGATGGTTCAAGTTTCAAGCTCTTTGATTAGATCGGTGCAGTCGGATGAGAAAAACACTGATATTGACATTGACAACCTGGACGGGAAGGAAATCATCTTGAACCAAATAGGGATACTGTTCGACTGTCGTGCCGCTACGTTGCAGGAGTGTTAAATTCGAGTTACACAAAGTCTTTCCAAACGATTCGAATCGACATTTCGTTTCCTTTTGTCGCGTATGATGTTCAATGCACATATGCGGCTCAGTACTTAGTTTAGAGTTTAGAGTCTCGATTGAGTTGATGTCTTGAACTGACGTCTCCCAACCTATCAAAGTACATTCATCATCTCACACTCCTTTCAACAGCTACACTTAACCCGGAAATACATACAACCTCTGGTTTGCCCCCAACCCTATACACTGTCTAAGCATAGGGAATCTCCATCACGGCTGTGATATGTCTAACTTGGTTCTGTAACAATGAAAGACCGGGATACGGATGATAACTGTGGGTATTAAGAATCATCTTTATAGTCACAATCCAAAGCAGAGCTGGCAATCTGCCCGAAGGCCACTGACTTGGATTCATGGATATATCTAACCATATTCTAATCATACCATCGCTCTCTACAGTAACTCCAGTTTCCCAGCTGCTAACATGAAGATGGGTCGGATAAGATATGGTAGAACATGTAACCAGGGAGATATGCTATGCGATTGCCAAGCCAGCTGCATGCTCTCTCCCGAAATAAGCTTGAAAGGTTTGACAGGTATACACCGCGTGTTCTACCAACCCGCCAAAGCCAACACACCCATCAGGGGTTCGTTGAACCGGTGCAGGCCACCAAGAAAGCCTGCCTGGCCGTCCTCATCCATTCACACATGCATTTTCTGAACCCTCTGGACTGCGGCCTGGTACTGTCACTTAACTCTCCTTCAGTTACTGGCAAGGCGGTACTCGTCGAAGTATTTTTCTGTCTAATGTAACTAGTTGTGATTGGTGATGCCGGGAAGATGTGATCACAAGCTTCCACATTGCGGTTTCTTGACGTGAGTGGCTCCGTCGATCGTGATCTGGGTTGAACAAGCCGTTCGCGGATACGAGATAGGGTTTTCTTGGGTAGACGCGGGTGACGGTCGCTGACGGAAAATGAACTCCGTAATCCGCAAGGTGATGGTAGACGAACAGTCTTGACCGACCGGGAATCTGCCACATGATTCCTTGCGGCTTGTTGCGCATGCAATCTTGACGACGTTGTTACAGGAGTTGAAGCTGCAGATGCGAGGATAAAGGCTTTCTCTTCTGTACACGTCCCACAGCCTACTCCGTGTCTGTCAGAAACACTGACGGTATTCAAGACAGTTGACCCGCATCCCTTCTGGAAAGAGAAAGCCGAAAGTTTTGGTGGGGGTTTCAGCTCCAGTGTTGCGGTCTCTACGGAGGTAGGTTTCTGAAGTCTCTTCAACTTCTCTTGTGCTCTGATCATGGCAGCTCTGGAAGCTTTCAACTTCATGCTGTTGCTAATTGAGTCTCGTGAGAAATTGTCTTCGTCAAGATCTATCGTATTTTTAGAACCGGCTAAGCTCGTCATTGTTGCCTTGATGTCGAAATTAGATGTCTGTGTATCCTCTTGAGGTCTGTCAAAGGTCATGTCTGGGCGGGCAGATGGTGAGGAGCGTATTGGGACTCCCCGTGTGCAAGATGACGTGCTGTAACAGCAAGGCTCACTTCTAGCTGAACTGGACGGCAGATCTGGCAATGCTTTCATGAGCTTTGGGACACTGTTTTGTAGCCGGAGCCTTTTGGCCGGCGAGACTGGTACAGGCTGCAGTATAACGGGCTCTGACCGACTGGTGGCGCAAGTAGTGTCTGTGGAGGATGTTGTCGAGAATTCACTAGTCCTGATCCTGGGCAGAGCAACTGTTCTTTTATGTTCAAAGGGTTTAGGATTTTTGGTCCTCAGGCACCCCTCAAAACCAGGAGCTTGGTCTTGTCCGTCCTGGTTCTCCGTAGAGTCTGGTGCTAACTGAATTGCCGATATCCGATCTCCAGCCTCTACAGACGACTTCAGGAAGTCCATCGTTACATTCGATTTTGGCAGATGATTATCTTCAGAAGCCGAATTTGCTGCAACGTCGAGATAATCTACAAGAGATGCAAGATCAGATAGGCCCGGATCTATCGAGAAGAACTTGCTCCGTCGCAGATAGCCGCTGAATGTTGACGGAACTCGTTCTCCTGCGTTCAAGCGAAACGATTGACGCTTGTCAAGGGGTTCCGAATTCGACCTGTATAGGGAGGTTCTCGCTGACAAAGGATCTTCTAGTTGAGGCACATGGATCGCATTGTTGCCAAAGCTCGACCTCGAGTTCTCGTTGTCGCCTTCTTCGAGGCCGTCGCTCTCATCATGCACCGTTATCCGCCTGGCATCAGAGTTCGATTGTTCATCTGGATTCTCCGCTGTCGCAGCTGCCAGATCGTCCGATTTTTCTGAGATACTAGCGTCACTGTGGTGGCAGCTCTTTCTCTTTTCGGTACTGGGCATAGTCATAGCCTGCAGTGACGATACATTGGTGGCTCCGTTGACATCTTTCCTTCCTACCATAGAACCACGAGGTGAGTCGTCATCAGGGTAGTTGAATGGTCCTTCTTCGCCTTCATGTTCCTCAATCGAGTCATGGGCGATGTTTGACTCGTGGGTCTTCATGGTATTTGTTGCGCCAGAGTAATTTTGCGGACCCTCGCAGACGTCATCCTGGGAAGGATAGCGGTTCATGTTCAGGAAGGGACCAGCACTGCCATCATTTAGTATCCTCGCTCTATACATGTCGGGTACTCGAGTTGGGACAGGCGCCAAAGGTCCAGTCCATGCGGGATTGCCATCAGGGAAAGTATCAAAGTCCTCCGAGTAATCGTAGTAGAATGTTCTGCTGGGCAGTCGATGAGATCCGTATTTCAAGTCGGGTGAAATTCCTGACGACGAGCGGTACATGTCGACGATGGAAGTCAAACTTGGAGTCCTCGTATTATAGTCTGATGATTCCATTTCAAGCTGTCTGCGAAGGCCCGGACTCCAAGCAGCGGAGCCACTCGAGTTCGTTCTCGCATAGGATCTCGGACCCGGCCTCGAACTGTGGCTTGAGAGGGATGAAACGGATCCATATGGATGGAGTCGGGACATCGCGGGTCCTGATCTGCGGCCATATTGAGCGTAGGTGGACATATACGATCCATGGATGGTTCGCTGAAGATATTAGTAGATGTACATCTGATATAAGGGGAAGGTAGCATACCTGTGAAGCACGGTCGATCTCGACCATTCTACTATAGTCCACAGCGCCACTCTCTGTCACGGCGGGAGAGGAAGGTCGAACTCCCGGGCGCTTAAGTCTGGTTGGGTAGGGGAAGGGGGAGCGAGGTCTCTGTAGAGCCGGACCGCTGGCTTGGCTCTGCATGGTGCCAGTAGACGACTTGTTGGGTAGCGCTCGAGAACTGCAGCTCGTCATGGAAAACGACCGCTGGTCATCGCGATATTTGGGCGAGAATGGGCTATAGGTAGAACGTTGACTGTCAGAGGCATACATCGAGATGATCTCTGAAGCAGTATCTCGGTACGATGGAAGACATCTCCGATCGTCTCTAAGGCTGCTGTGGGTATCAAAGCTGTCGCTGGTCGAAGGTCTGGTTGGACCAATGTTGCTCACGGGCGTTCTGGTTCGCATTGGCACTGTCAAGCGAGGCATGGAAGCAGACTTCGCCTGTCCATGGCGGGCGGGGGTAGGCGGACATGGGATATTGAGAGCGGATATTGACCTGACTGGCCTGATAGAGAACAAGCCAATATCTCCAGTCTCTGTTGTTGTCCTCAACATACTCTCAAGCGGTCCTGGTGATGGCAAGATACGCGCGTTTCCGTTAGGACTTCGTAGAGGCCGCGAGAAGGCGTGAGATGAAGGGATGCCAGGATTTCTGCCAGCATCCGCGGCATACTGGCGGCCGAGAGTGCCATGGCTGGCAGCACGTCTCGCCGTCCGCACCTGATCCATGAAAACGAGTAGGATTAGCGACCACGACCAGATGATTTAGGTATCCAATTGGAAGATGGGTGCTGGTTTTTATTTAACTGTTGCACCAACACTCCAAAAAGGGATAAAGCTGTTGCCTCCTCGATGTGCTGGAAGCCCCAAAACCACTCAATCAAGCAACGACACTACTTGATGTCACTAGAGACGAGTGGAAAGCCTCGAGATTCGGGTGGGTGTTGTTGTCGTCGCCATCTCCAGGTCCATCGGGGGACGGGAGACTTGATCGCTGTGTAGTCGGAAGGCGGTTGGTAAAGTCGGCGGTAGTCGGCGGAAGATAGCCGTGATTCCTTGGCCATGAAAGGAAGAGATTTCGTCTGAAGCTCGAACCTGTGTCTGGTGTCGGGTTGCTCAGGAAAGGAAAGCACATATGTCACCCGGGTACCTCGGTGTTGTTGCATTTTCATTCGCTGCCGTGGTCGATATTGGAAGTCCCCGCGCCTGCCGTATGAATGAAGGGGATGCCATTGAAGACACCAAATTTCTGGCAAGGGAGGAAGGGACAACACGATGTTCGGAGTCCATTCCAATCATGCTCCCCAGGGACCGATTTCCAATCCCAGTGCTCCCGGCCACCATCATTCAAGGTCATTGCCCGAGCTAAGTAGCGGCCTGTCCATCTTTGAGGATCCCAATCATCCCTTCCTCTTGTTTTCCAGCCGTTCGATCTCGTTGCCATACGAAGAGTCCCGACCCGACCCGCTGGAGTCGATGACAGAATGGGTCCATGATATGGCCTTCTTCTTTTCTTCTGTGATTCGATACGACCTGCCTGCCCCCGAAGTCTCCCCTCGCACAACAGACACTCGTCTGTTAGCATCGACGTGACATTATTGATCACAGCTGCAAGCGCTTTCTCACAAGCATGTATCCTCCTGTCGATACTCATCCATCACCATCGCCCGTGCTGCATCTTCGCAGAGACATAAAAGTAGTTGACGCATCGCAACCCCCACAGGCTGCTGATAGATCGAAGAAATAACAGAGCTATCCCAACTACCTGTGGCATCGGTCTTTCGAATGTAGATCCTGATCTAAAGCATCGAACTTGATGCTGGTATATGCTTATTGTCAGCGCGTTGTAAACATGCAAGTTCTTGGATAAGGCCGGGCCTCACCCATTCGGATATAACAGAGCGACATGATCAGCTCACTATCCTGATCGGTGCCAGCATCAGCCCTCACAACGGCTCCCCGACATGTGCAGTGTCATAGTAACGATGATATATCCGAACGTGGTCGTATCTCTTCCACACTTACCGTACAATTGCGCGCGAATACTGAACTCAGCCACTATGAGTGCTGGCTTGGGAACGACAGCAAAGTTCCGCCGAAGAGGTCCGAAGCTGACAACTGAAAATAGCGAGGTGAGATCTTGCTGAGTCAAACACAAAACTGATATTCTACCGGTTCAGCTCATCAAGCTCGTCAGCTTATTGAAGGACACCACTCGCAGCGCACACCTGGCATGAAATGGCTGCCATCGACATGGACTCGTGGCAAGATGTAGTTCAAATTGCCCGATGGGGAAGACGGAAGCACTGCACTACGGCCCCGTTCTGCCAGCCCATTCACCCAGTGGAGTTTCGGTCCCTGAGACCATGAAGGAACGGCGTTACAGTACGCGGCACAGCAGCCCAGGGCGGCACAGAAATGGTGTTTCTTGGCTTGCGGGGAAAGCTGTCCGGATTCAAAGCTGCCCATCCTCTTCTGATGGAACCCCACGCACTGATGCAAGGTGGCCCTTACTACGGGGCGGAAATAAAGGGGTTCTGGTGCAGGAACGGATGGGATTGTTAGTTGAGAGAAAAGGTGTGGCCAGCTCTTTGAGAAGGTCCAGCCAACATGTTGATGTTTACCTTAGAGGTAGTTTGAGAAATCTCGTTGTATGATGTTCACTTTCCACTATTCCAACCCATTTGCGACAAAAATGGCAAAACATGGAACGGTACTTAGTAAATCTGTAATGCAACATGGGACTGATGATCCGATATGTAATCAACAAACAGCAAAATGCCACCTGTATCCAGGCTTGAATAATGAATGACAAAAATCGCCGCCCCTGGCATCCGAAGGATCCCTTTCATCCTTCGTTGACAACAGGCCAGTCTCGGGGTTGTTCTCCGCCTCGCGGCCGACAGCCGCAGGCCCCGCGAGCGAGCTCTTTGACCCTGGCGCCCTGCAGCACCACTGCAGGTGCCGCCACTGACCACTCAGCAGGCTCCAAGGCTGATTGACCACTGGCGTGTACCATTTTCGTAGCGGCGGAGAAGACACCTGTTCACTCGACCGACAGAAAGCAACCTGGCTTATAAACACGGGCTGGAGATAACACATTAAAAAGCAGATCCCCCTTCTCGCCTTCACCACCCGCCTGCCTCTGTTTCCGGGACATTTTCCATCTTAAAAATTCAACTTCTCTCAGTCACGGGTCCTAGTTCTTCCCAAATCCCAGGCCCCTTTTCTGCCTTTAAATAGCCCAGAGTAAGTGGTACCCACTACCCGGGCACGTTTGCCTGTGTACTGCGGCCCCGCCAGAGCTACGACCTTCCCGTTGAACAACCTAATCCCGTCCATTCACGACCTCCGTGCTCCGTCCTTCCTGTTCCACCATACAAACCCCCACGACGGCTTTGAGAAGCAACTTCAAAGAACAATATCCAAGCATCATTTTTTATATACCAACTTCCAAAGCTAACTCCGCTTTCCCAGACAGCCGGGAAACGTAAATATGCACGCACCTACGAAGTTTGCCCTCGGGCTTCTCGCGGCGGCCGCCGTGGCCACTGCCTCCGATGTTATCCAGTTGAAGAAGGACACCTTCGATGACTTCGTCAAGACCAACGACATTGTTCTTGCTGAGTGTAAGCTACCCTTGAAATTCAGCTAAGTTCTTATGTAGGTACCTACCTAGTTCTTGCTAACATTCTTGCTGTTCAGTCTTCGCACCTTGGTGCGGCCACTGCAAGGCCCTTGCCCCCGAGTACGAGGAGGCTGCTACCACCCTCAAAGAGAAGAACATCAAGCTCGCTAAGATCGATTGCACTGAGGAGTCCGAGTTGTGCCAGCAGCACGGCGTCGAGGGCTACCCTACCCTCAAGGTCTTCCGTGGCCTCGAAGTCGTCTCCCCCTACAAGGGCCAGCGCAAGGCTGCTGCCATCACTTCCTACATGATCAAGCAGTCCCTTCCCTCCGTCTCCGAACTCAACAAGGACAACATTGAGGAGTTCAAGAAGGCCGACAAGGTCGTCATTGTCGCCTACCTCGATGCTGCTGACAAGGCCTCCAACGAGACTTTCTCCAAGGTCGCCGATAAGCTCCGCGACGAGTACCCCTTCGGTGCCAGCAGTGATGCTGCTCTCGCCGAGGCTGAGGGTGTCACCGCCCCTGCCATCGTCCTCTACAAGGACTTCGATGAGGGCAAGGCCGTCTTCACTGAGAAGTTCGACCCCGAGGCCATTGAGAAGTTTGCCAAGACTGCCTCCACCCCCCTCATCGGTGAGGTTGGCCCCGACACCTATGCCGGCTACATGTCCGCTGGCATTCCCCTCGCCTACATCTTCGCCGAGACCCCCGAAGAGCGCAAGGAGCTTAGCGAGGCCCTCAAGTCCATCGCTGAGGCCCAGCGTGGTGTCATCAACTTCGCTACCATTGACGCCAAGGCTTTCGGTGCTCATGCCGGCAACCTGAACCTCAAGGCCGACAAGTTCCCCGCCTTCGCTATCCAGGACACCACCAAGAACCTGAAGTTCCCCTTCGACCAGGAGAAGGAGATTACCGCCGACTCCATCAAGAAGTTCGTTGATGACTTCGTTGCTGGCAAGGTTGAGCCCACGATCAAGTCTGAGCCCATCCCCGAGACCCAGGAGGGCCCCGTTACTGTCGTCGTCGCCAAGAGCTACGACGACATCGTCCTTGACGACACCAAGGATGTTCTTATCGAGTTCTACGCTCCCTGGTGCGGTCACTGCAAGGCTCTCGCTCCCAAGTACGATGAGCTTGCTACCCTCTATGCCAACTCCGATTTCAAGGACAAGGTTGTCATTGCCAAGATTGATGCTACCCAGAACGACGTTCCCGATGAGATCCAGGGCTTCCCCACCATCAAGCTCTACGCTGCCGGTGCCAAGGACAAGCCCGTTGAGTACTCTGGCCCCCGCACCGTTGAGGATTTGATCAAGTTCATCTCAGAGAACGGCAAGTACAAGGCTTCTCCCCCGGCTGAGGCTGAGGAATCCGTTGCCGCTTCCGCCGAGTCTGGTTCCTCCACCGAGACTGGCACCGTCGAGGAGCCCGCCAAGGAGACCAGCCACGACGAGCTCTAAAGGGTCAGTCGAGACGAGACATTAAGTATTTAATAGCATCATCATTCATGGGTTTTACTGGGAACAAGGGTCTTTCGTTGGGCAACAGCAATTTTCGGGAAAGAAGCGGCCTTGTACGGATCTGGGAGTAAGATACCAAAAGGCATGTTTGTAAGGGAATTCAATATAGTCCATCAGTTGTTAAGGAATCTACAAAAAACACGCACAAGATACAATCTAGCCATGTGTTCCTTTGTTCGTGATGAATTGTCAATTATCGAGTCGTTTCCTTTGTTCCATTCCTTCCTGTCCTCTTTGTCTTTCCAAGCTTGCACCTTGAGGGCCTTATCGCGATCCTTATCAGTTCACAACCGGTTGATGGCAACGACCTAACCCCCTCGAGGACACGTCCACCGTAACAAGCCGATTGATATTCTGCCTCCACACTCCGCCCATTTGTTTCCCTCTCACTGATTGGCTCAATTGCGCCCACCACCAAGACCCCTGTCATGCCGTCACGACCTTTACTTAGCCGTTCCCGCGGGGTGCCTGCCCCGTCTGGCGATACTGACCTGACGTCGTTTCAGTTTCCCGGTTCGGTTGGTTTGGGTTCAGTCCCAGCGTCCATCAGTCGCAACCGTCGCTTCAAACCTCGCTGTTTCCTCTTTCCTCCAACGAACCAGCGAATCGATCGAAACCATCCTCCTCGCGCAACTTTGATATCCTCGATAGCATTATAGCGAGTACTACGACGAACATTTCAACGACCGAACGAATTTGACACAGTAGCGATCGCAATCGCAATCATAAACGCGGCTCCAATTGGACCAAACGAAGACAGACATTTACACCACACAAAACATAAAATGGCCTCCAGAGTCCTATCCGCCGCCTTCCGTCGCGGCTTCCAGACATCAGCAAGGAGGTTCGAGTCTGTTGCTACGACCTCCAGCGCTGGAGTTCCCGGCGCGGGCGCGGTGCCACCGTTGCCTGCTAGGAAACCTGTTGGTGCTTTTCGTGGGGGGTGAGTTTATTTATCTTGGGGGTTCATTTTGGATTTGGAATTCGCTTAGGTTGGGTCGGGAAGTTGTGGACTTGGGGATGCTACTGGATCGGGTGGGCGGTGCATGGGAATGGGCGAAGGCAGCAAGAGATGATCCCGAAACGACCAAAGAAGGGTGTAAGAAGGTTTGGATAAGGGGTATTGATGAGAATGACTGGTCATTGGGATGAGAGGGGATGGAGATGCGACGGAGAACTGTACGTTTGGGGCTGGAAGGAGACAAGCAGCTTGAGGGAAAGCTGGCGACAACTACGAGAAGGAGACGGGTTTGATACGTGCTTTGCATAGACACGAGGAATGCTAACCCGCCGATCATGACACAGGCTCTTCGGCTTCTTCTTCGGTAGCACTCTCGCCGGCAGTGCTGTCTACTATTATGCGCTCCAAGAGTACAAGGCCTCGAACGATCTCTTGACGGAAGATATCTACGTAGGTGGTCATACAACGACATAATTACCATAAGGGAAAGACACAGTGCTGACATCCGAAAACACAGGCTCTCCAGAATGCTGTCGACAGGCTGAGCAAATATCTTGTTACCTTGGAGGAGAAGATGGAGGCGTTGGAGAGGAAGAGGAAGTAATCGATATCTTACGGATGAGGAAGGAATACATAAGACGTTTGGGGACACGAGCACATAATCAACCGTTATGTGAAAAACAAAAAAAATAAGAACTAAGGATGCGGGATGGGGTTCTATTGACATCAAAAGATGAAGTGCGAAGTGGTGTTCATTTTCGTGGTTTGAATTTGGAGCAGAGCTTGCTCTGGTGGCAATCGTACGGGAGCTTTCGCTGTAAATCGAAATTAGGATGCTTGAAGCCAGAAGAAGTTGGAACCGACATGGAAGAGGTTTTCTTATCACTGGTACCTGGACACTCAAATGCCGGGCAATTCTAGTGTATGGTTATACATTCAATAAGCATAATCACAACTCTTTATTACCCTGTCGAGGTACCAGACGGGACCTCTGAAACCGATGTTCGAAGCTCAACCCACAATGAGCTCTCCCATTGGCTTTCCTCGTAGACTCGTAGACTAGGTGACCCTGGGCTTGAGTGGACGTTCAGGGGTAGCTCTGGCAGATCCAGTGATCTCGCGCCGTTTTATAGCAACCCCGGACCCCGGCCTAGCGCTGTAAACGCGCCACGCGGTTCAGCCCATCTAAAACTTCCCTCTTACATCACCATTTGAACTTTTGTCATTGCGCCTTACCAATCTTGCGACAACACACGCTTCTGCATCTCTCCAATACCGCAAACAGACACAAACACCATGAACAATTTTGGCGTCATCGAAGTCGCCAGTCAAAAGACGAAAAACGCCCCAGGTTGGGCGTACGTCCCAGATACCGGCCTTACGCCCGCCGCGGCCGCCGCGCTACAACCTCTCAACCGCAAACGTGCTGCACGCGACAAGGCCAACGTCGGCGCTCCCGATCTTACTGCCAGACAGGATGCGAAGATTCGGAAGGATCTTGAGGCATTGGACAAAGATTCACATAGGGATGCGCAGATTCCCATACCGCCCAAGGCGGGTGGGACTAGAGGTGCGCAATCGTCCGAACCTTTTATCCTGAAGAGATGACGGAATTAACATGGCATGGTGTTGCAACAGCCCAAAACAAACACACACCGAACGTGCGCAAGATTCTACAATCACAAAAGACCTTTGCGAACCACTTAGACGACTATCAAGCCTTCCTGGCACTGGCCGAGAGCAATCCTCAACTCGCAGCTCAAGTAAACAAACCAACACCGACAACAGCAGCAACAACAGCAACAACAACAGCGAGGAACTCGCCCGCTCCATCGACTATCACCACCGCAAGTTCAAATAAACGCTCCTCGGCCGCTCCCAAAAGGGCAGCCGCGACGGCAGCAGCAGCAGCAGGGGCAAAAGAAGAAAAGGGCGGATCCAATAAAAAGCTCAAGACCCAACCACAACCGAAACCCGTCGCCGGCAACGACGATGTAGAGATGACCGATGGTCCTGAGGCCACACAAGAAACCATGACCCCAGACTCCTCAGAACCATTTCCCCCACGTCCCGACACACCCACATGCCTTGAGCCCTCAACAACAGCAACACCAACAACAACAGAACAACCAAAACTCCAATCCTACCCACCAGACGGCACCATCCTACCAGCCTACAACCGACCACCACCCACTCCCCACCCAGGCGACGACGACCCCCTGCTCGTCTCGCGCGTCCCTCCCTTCCCAACGGACGAGGAGCTCCGGGCGTTGATAACGGCTCCACCGCTGAGCTACCTCGAGGCGCGGGCGCAGTGGACCGAGGAGGAGGAGGGTAGATACCCGGCTCGCAGGTTTTGCGAAGTGTGTGGGTATTGGGGACGGGTGAAGTGCATCAAGTGCGGGGCGAGGGTTTGTGCTTTGGAGTGTCTGGAGGCGCATCGGGAGGAGTGTTTGGTTAGGTATGGGCTGTAGGTTTTAGGGTTTTAGGCGGGAAGATAAGAGGCAGGTAGGTAGGAGATGTGGAAGCAGAAGGATGTGTCACTCACCTCGGCCAGTACTCATTGATGAGTTACCATTGAGGTCCGTCTCTACTAAAGTCTTCATCTGAAAGGCTATTTATTGATCCGCGATCAGTATGATGCATAACATGGCAACAGAAGTTGAAGAACCGAAATGCAGGCTCAGTCCTCTCTTCTGGAGTGGAACCTCCTTGGCCGAGACGAGTTGAGGGCAACTTGACTCTTTCGGCGAGATTTAGGCCTCGTTCACATATTTCCCATGATCGGAGCATTGCACTGAAACACCATGCACCCGTTGTTGAGACTTGCACTATGAGCAACAGTACTGGCAAGCAATGCCGCATCATCGAGCATCGATATAAAGCCCATTAATTAATTGGGTTCACAGAGGACAAGGTTGCCAGGAGACTCTATCAAGGTATTGCTGGAAGCGGCTAGAAAGATGCTACTTCCCACACCCAGCACGAGCGATAACTAATATACTCTCATGCCACTCACCGTCGAGTCCTATGGTGGTGGTGGCTTCAGGATTGCCCCTGGCGAAGGGCGGGAGCGAGTCATTCTGCTTTGGACCCCAATGTCGAAAGAACAAGTTCCGTTGTTGTCACTACTTATAGCTCCTCCGACGGTGATCGAGCAAGTTCCGTCGCCAATGGCTCTGACAAACGAAGAGACGAAAAGGACGGGAAAGACAAGAAGGGCGGGAAGGTTGGAAATGATTTGGTGATGGGTTGGTAAAGCGCCAACACTCCGATTAAGCTCGGGTCACAGGACTGGATGGTATGGTAACTTAACGGGTGGTGAAAAGTTCGGATTTTCATTTCTCGCCTTTGCACGATAAAGTCGAATCATATGTTCGGAACACTTTTGCGCAGTTCTCCTATATGTTTTATTTACCTTCGAGCTGAGAGAAGGCAATACCTTAGACGAGACCAATGGCTTTGTGATGTTAATGGCTTTAGCTGGATACCTCGACTCTTCACTACATTTGCTTTTCAAGGATATATGGAGCCTTTCCAACACCGCCATGTCGGACAAAGATGATCCCATGAAGGACACTATGGGGAGATAAACATTGAGTTATGGCAAACCAGGGACTCAGACATACACTTGGGTTTAGGGACGGGGTAACAATGTCCACGTGTCCAGGAGACAGAGATAGTGCGACTTGGGAGGTATTAAATACTGAATCAAGGCTTGGGGAAACAGATGAGCAACGAGCTATGAGTATCATACAATCGAGTATAATACCGAAAAACATTATGGCAAACTGAAGAGTAATGAACCATAGTTAACAGCCTATATAAAAAAGAACAACCGATATATATGTGTGGTATCTCCCTAAATGACCAGAATCAACAACAACCCAGGAAAGCAAACCGAAACATGCCGTACACACCAGAAAACCATTATGATACCCAATGCTAATTCGTTGATATGATCATCAAAACACACCACCCCCAATGATAAATAACCGCTCCTCCTCTCTCTTCGCCCATTGCACTACCTTGTTTGCGCACTGTGTCATGATTCCACTCGACATATTCGGTCCCGCTACACAATAGAACTCGAACACGGGCGTGATCCAAGCCAGGCTCGCCGCGTCCTCGCTCACCAGATGCAAGACTTTCAGGTGCGAGTGCTTGGCGTGAATCGAAGCGTGTAGGTGGTGGTAGAGCGTCATTAGGCGGCGGCGAGAGACTAGTTTTTCTGTCGTCTTTTGGGAAAAACCGTTTTCAGAGGGTGAGGAGGATGGTAAAGGGAGGGACGAGGTTTCGAAAGCAGGAGAGAGACTGGATTGGCAGAATTGAACATTTGCGCGGGATTTATAGAGAAAGTGACTGAGCTGCCCTTGTCCCTGGCCTTGTCCTGCTTCTTTGGGGAGGGGTTTGGTGTTCAAGATGGTCTCGATACGCGGCCGGCCTTGACGGGCTGCGGATTGGATGAGTGCCAGAGAACCGTTCTTGGCCAGTTGAAGGGCGAGTTTGTCACGCATGGATTTGAGTTCGAAGAAGGATTCTTTATCGGCGGAGATGAGGATTATGGCAATTTCTTCGTCTGGTGAAGTCACTGGTTTTGGTGGTGGTGGTTGTGGTGGTTGTTCTGGATTGTTGGTGTTGTTGCTGTTGTTGTCTTCCGCCGTCTCTACCGAGTCAAAAAAGCTCACATACATGTAAAGATAACCGCGGTTGTTGAAGGCTGGTAGGCACAGCGGTACCCAGTTCTCGCCGCCGCCGGCGCGGATGCCGCCGGATTCAAAGAGCATGTTGAAGATTAGCTGGAGGTCGCTTGGGTGGAGTGAGTGTTTGCGCGGCCGGATCACGCTCACTAGCTTGCCCCCCGCTACGATTAGGCCGTAGAGCAGCTTGTCGCTGCGGCACTTGAGAAAGGCATTGTTGATGGTGGCCCGGTGAGATTTGCGCAATCTTAGGCATTCCAAGGCGCCGAGGAGTGCAGAAGGAGAGCCCTTGGTGAAGGAATCGGCGAGGGAGGAGAGGAGGGATTCGGTTCCCTCCAATGGCTTTCGGAGGTCGGTTGAGGGACGATGCACAAAGATGTTTTTGAGGGTCGGAAGTGTGAGGGTGGACAGGATCTGCATGTATAAAGCGTCTAGTTGACTTCGAAGCTGGGCATCGCTCTCGCCTAGTCTGCTAATGGCCACAAAGTAAAGGGGGCCTTGAGTGCTGATGACGAAGCGAGCGTTTCCGGCGGTGAAACCTAGTAGGGGGTCCTTTGCGCCTTCGTAGAAGGAGATGATGGTTTGTACGACTCCCATATAAGAGTTGATCAGACTTGTATCGCCGTGTCGACTCCAAATGGGCTTTCCGGCGGAGGATAGGATCATGTAGTGTTTCATCTTGGATTTCCAGAGTGACAGCCGCTGCTCGTCGGTGATGCCCTTCTCGCCTAGTTCGGGGATCTTATCGAACTCCTTCTCGAACCCGGCCAAGCTGTCGCATGCGCCGGTCCTGCTGGCCTCGAAGGGCTGCACAGAGGATGACTGAGTCCTCAGCATGGACCATGCCCGGCTTCGCCTGTTAAACTCGCCGGTGACAAGATCTGCCAGGTCGCCAGGTGGACGGAGGGTTGCGGGATAGCTCGCGACGCTCACGGTCTCGGCCAGGTCGGTGCGCGGGGAGGTATAACCGCTGGCGCTCGACTGGGGCGAGGCAACGGATCTCGTTGCGCTCGTCGCGCTCGTCGAGAAAGTGCCGCGCGATCCATCGGGAAAGGACAGAGTAGAGATATCGATGGTCGACACTTGGGTGGTGGGCCTGGAAGCGGCCGCTACGTGTAGGGCTGCGGATGCGCCATCGTCCGACAACTTGGGACTGGGACGGCGCGGTACGGGAGGAACATGATCGACCGCTTCGATGTTGCTTTCGGGGGTGTGAGGGGGTATGGTTGTGTCGTTGTTGTCGTTGGTGCCATCGTTGCTTCCGGCTTCAGTGTCCCGGTCCATTGTTGTGAGTAAGACAGTGGCAGGTCGGCGTCGACAGGTTCACCGATGTCGAGCTGGTCGAACTGGGCATTGTCGGACGCTTTCGTTCACCCTTTGGTTATTTCCGCTGGCTTATTCGCAAGTCCGCTCCATGGGGGATGGAGATGTCGGGGATCTGTGGTCCGAAAATGACAGAGTTCGGATGAGAGATGGTGGAAGTGGAAGAAAGGGGACAGAAGGACCCGAAAGAATGACGACAATGAGAGCGGTCACACTGCCATCCCCCTGTACGCCAGAAGGGGGTTCAATCGCAACTCGCAACCGCCAGACCTTCCAGAATCCAAAAATGTTAGCGATAAGATAGCGGGCCGCTCCTGCAGCTGGGTGTTTTAGTGGGGAAGATCAGTGATTGGATGGAACCCCGTTAGCGGGTGCAGGCAACGGCAGGGTGGGAGTGGTGCGCTGACGAACAGCATCAACAGCGCTGCTCCACTGTGTCTTACACAGATGCCCACCCTAACAACCTAACCCACAGCCTCACAGTGACACCGGGCGTCGACAGCTCCCGCCTGCTGCACCTCAACGTCCAGTCGTCGTCAACGACACGGGAACCTGGAACTGTCTGTTTGGAGTGGAAGCTACCTCTACCGTGACATCTTTCAGTGGAGTTCTCTTTGGGTCTAGTACCTTTGCGACTCAACACCAAAGACACCATCCATCCCGTCCCCCGTTTCCCGTCGCCCCCTCCGAGACGGCAATGACCTATAGCAGTCTGCCTAGATCAGGGGACGTCCTGTTCTCGAATCCCTAGACTCTCAAGGTCTCCTCCTCCCACGATCCCCATCACCCGCCGCCAACCATGTCTCTTGATCCTACCCGGCCGAGGTCCATCTCCCCCGAGAGCTCTGGCCGCGAATCTCCGGTACCCAAACAATGGAGGAACCAGCTTGGGAATGGTATGCCATGTTCCTCTCCCTCCCTTGAAACATGCCCACTAGAATACAGCTAGCAGGTAGCTAACCAGATGATGGACAGACGAAGTTACGCCGAAGGATAAGAACTACCGCAAGTACGCTTCCGGCGTCGAACGAGCTCTCTCCCTGTTCGATACAGCCCTCCAAGAATGGGCCGACTACATCTCCTTCCTCAACCGCCTTCTCAAGGCACTCCAAGCTCGACCGTCCACGATCAACACCATCCCCGCCAAGGCTACCGTCGCAAAGCGTCTGTCACAATGCTTGAACCCGTCTCTTCCGTCCGGGGTTCACCAAAAGACGCTCGAGGTCTACAATTTCATATTCAAAGTCATTGGCAAGGATGGTCTGTCGCGAGACCTGCCACTCTATCTCCCCGGCCTTG
This sequence comes from Neurospora hispaniola, assembly GCF_033458365.1. Classification (NCBI taxonomy): domain Eukaryota; kingdom Fungi; phylum Ascomycota; class Sordariomycetes; order Sordariales; family Sordariaceae; genus Neurospora; species Neurospora hispaniola. The sequence goes on along the minus strand of NW_026944407.1, from coordinate 1,745,480 downwards.
CGTCGGTTCTGTCGTTCGCCTCCCTTTCCGTCCGGACCCCTTTCCTCGACCTACTTGAACGCCACTTCTTGGGTGTAAACCCGCGATCCCTACGGCCTGCCTTGAAATCGATCATACTTGCTCTTTTGCCAGGCCTAGAGGAGGAAACCAGCGAGGACTTTGAGCGCACATTGAAGCTTATGGAACGCGTCAAGGCCGCTCTCCGCCCACCAGAAAGCGAGACAATAACGCCAACTCACTCCTCTGGCGACGACTTCTTCTGGCAGTGTTTCTTTCTGGCTTCCATAACTGGGCATAGCAGGAGGACGGGGGCCTTGGCATACCTTATGCGCGCCTTGCCTGAACTGGGACATCAGTTACATTCAGATGGCTACAAGGCTGAGACTCGCAATGGCTTGGATCCCGAGGTTTCTGCCAAGTTGGTACAGCTGGTAACGTCTCCCGAGCCAGGATTGCTGATCCGCTGCTTTGCTGCTGGTTTGGCCGATGACCAGATCCTTATTCAACGTGGCTTTCTTGATTTGCTCGTTACCCATCTTCCGTTGCACTCCAAGGTGTTGCAAGCCAGGGCCAAGACCGACGACCTAGAACTCCTCCTGAAGACCGCAGTTGGGGTAACGACCCGGAGAGATATGAGTCTAAACAGGCGGCTGTGGACCTGGCTCCTTGGCCCCGAGCCGACAGCTGCACACGAGGGCGAAGGCGGCCCTGATTCTCCCACAACTACTGCAAGCACCCCTGCCTACTTTATGTCGAGGACCAGCTACTTTGAAGAATTTGGGTTGCGACCCCTGACTCGGGCCCTACTCGGCATGATTAACGCTAGTAGAGTTGGGAACAATCCGGCAGACCGGGCGAAGCCATATCGTATCTGTCTTTCCTTGATGGACAGGTGGGAAATTGGCGGCTTGGTTGTGCCTGAGGTATTTCTTCCCATTGTTGACAGTGTCCGAGACTTCAAAGCAAAAGCAGACAGCAAATCAGACTTCACCGAGGTGCTCCGAAGTGCAAGTGTTTTCTTTGACGGAGTCGAGAGCGGGTTGATATACAGCGAAATTCTCAACCTCATGGCGCAGGCTATCAGTCCGGGCAAACTCTCAGTGACTGATCGTAGCGATAAGCTTGACCTTGTCAAGTTCATTCTCGGCCATTTCAACGTCAGCGAAGAAGAGATGATAACCATTCATGCTCCGCTTACGGTGCTCTCCATCTTATGCATGATCGAGGAGTTGAAGGGGAGTGATGCTTATGCGACCACTCTGCTACCAGACGGTACGACTTTGTTGGTCCAGGCTTTAACAACAGCTGCAAGGTTGTTGGAGCTCGTACCAGAACGAGCGTTCCCGACGAGCGCAAAAGCTAAAGCTATCGAGTCCAAGGTTTTGGCCGGAATCCCGAATGTTGAACTGCTGAAGAAAATCAAGAACTTCTACCACGCCGAACAAGGAAACTTGGACGCCACCTCTCCCCCATTTGTACCGCAGAATGTGGCGGAACTCTTGTTGCAAAAAGCTTGCGACATGAACTGTGAGAGTTTCAGTCAACGCGAGTCCGGCCCGACTGTCGCTGCAAAGAGCAAAGTTCTCTTGCTTCTTCTCACCAAGACACCTCACAGATCGTTCCTCGATACGAAGAAACTTCTTGCTTCCATTCACGGGTGTCTGTCATCAGATGCTTTTATTACCTTTACCACCTATTATTCGCTATTAACCCTTTCTACCCACCTTTATTCTGCCGACCGGATTTCCCATGTGGACCTCTCTGAGTTGGTTAGTCCTTTGGTACGCCACGCATGGAGCTTTTTATCATCGTCAGAGCCGAAGTACCACGTTGAGACGGTCCGAAGTCTTTGGTTACTCCAGACGGCTCTGACACCAACCAATCGAGACATCGAGGCAGCCATATGTTCTCTAATGCTGGAGAAAGATGTTTCAGGCACATTTATCCAGCGTCCTGCCGACCCTGGAAGAAGCTTCAGTGTGCTCTGGTCGCATAGTCTTCAAGATAACCCCTCTGGGAGCGATCGCCGAGGACCCAAGACCCCCATCTTCGACGCAAAGGCGCCGCCACGTCTTGGTGGTATAGATAATTACGAAGTCATGCTTACCCGCCCGTTATTCCTAATGTTAGATGCGCTCACCGATGAGCGGACGCAGCTGTTCATGACAGTCAAGAGTTGGCTGAGCAGCCTAGTCGGGATAGACAAGTATGACCCCAGGCCTTCTGGGTCACAAGTCACAGCTTGCTAACGCCTGTGCTCCCAGAATTTTCAACATCTTCGTGTCCAAGTTCGCCGAGCTATCATGTCTGAGGCGCCAAACAACCTCGGTTGAAGCCAAAGAGGTTCACAAATTCTCCGAAGAGGATGATGTGGAGCTGGCTGTGTATTATCTCCGCTCCTTATCCAATGTCTTTCGCTTTACCCCTGATAGCATTTGGGCGTTCCTTGCGAAAAAGACTATCCGCCCAGATTCTTACTTCCCATCATTATCCGAGATTAGTAGGTTACTATCCCATTCGGGCGTCTTGTACATGAAAGCTAACCAGATCAGCCGGATCCGAGGATGATCTGACCTTCCAGGAGTTTTTCCTCAAGGTTGCCATGCAATGCATGGCAGACGTCAACACTTTGAACGACGAAAGCTCCCAAATAAGGGTGACACAGCTTTATCGTTCAGCATTGGGCGTAATGCACCCTATCCTGGTGAACCCCTATGCTGAACCACTAGCACAGTTGCACCTTGAGAACCCTCTCATCGATATGCTCACCCAGTCGCTTTCAGGTCCGGAGCCTTACGTCCAGACCTTGCTTTTGGACGTTGTCTTTGCGGCCCTCAAGCTACGTGAATTAGCACCAGTTGAACTTCCAGAATCACCAACCGCAGAGAAACGTGCCGCAAGTGTTACGGCAGACTCGGCTAAAGCCTTCCGCGCTGTGGCTGGAGGGAAACCACCATCCGTTCTTCAGCCGCCTCCACCCACGCTGCTAAAGTGCATCCTTTCCGGACTCAGTGCACCTAGCAGCCGACACGTTTTGGATAGCTGGATTAGCTTTCTCGCTGAGTGCCTACCGCTTTACTCAGATTCGATCTTTCAAGTCCTGATTCCCTTGGTCGAGACACTCTGCAGTCAGATTTCCACCACCTTCAGCCGTTTACAGCAGCTCTTCCGAGCCTCCGACGAGCCTCCAACGCACAGTCAGATTGGTCCCGAGACTACCTTAATATCCCTACTGAATGGCCTCGAGCAGGTACTGGCAAGGGGACACGACAGGCTACTGGCTGAAGAGGCCAGAGCCCAGGTTGTCAAGAACCCAGACCAGCCTCAAGGCTTTTTCGGCAACATGGTCTCCGGTGTCTTCTCATCCGACACACCGCAGACCCGGAGCGCCACAGCTAACGACCGACTTACCGTCCTTTTGGCCTTCCAAGATGCGGTGCGCATCTGCTTCAAGATCTGGTCCTGGGGTCAAGGGAGCGATGCCTCCCTGCAAGACAGCTCTTCGGGTGCTTCGTTCAACTACACCTCTTTACGAATGAGAAACCGAGCGCGGAGGCTCCTCGAGCATCTTTTTGCTGCTGAGACGCTAGAGTGCTTGGAAACGGTCATTGGCATATGGAGGGGTGCACTGGATAGTTCTGATACGTCCAAGGCTGCCGAGGTGTTCAATCTCTTGCCTGCCCTTGATGGATCGCGGCCGCAGCATACAATCCCGGCACTTTTCAACGCTATATATAGCAGGACTAACCCGGGCGCGCTGGATCCCTCGAGGAGGTCGACCCTTACTATCGAGCTGCAGGATACAGACGTGGTGATTTTCCTGGTTGATTACGCACGCACTCTGGAGGATGATGCGATGGATGAAATATGGCAGGACTGCATGATCTTCCTGAAGGACCTCCTAGGCAACCCACTGCCCCATCGCCAGGCGTTGCCAAGTTTGCTGGAGTTTGCTGCGATTCTGGGTGAGAAGGTGGACAACACCAACTTTGGAGAACAGAGGAAGATGCGTCGTGAACTGGCGGATCTCTTCCTCCGTCTCCTGGCGGCTATCTTCACTACACGGCCAACCAGCTTCGTGGAAAACTCTTCGACAAGCTACTCCTCATCCACTACCAACCTTCTCCTCTCGGAAAAGAAGCCAAATGAGGCCCCTCGGACGCTTTCCGTAGCAGCCATCCGGACTCCATTCGAACGCGCAGACGATGTCGTTGGGATCCTCTCCAATATCGTTCCCAACCTGCCCAAGATCCTCGTTGAGAATGACCGCATCCTCACGGCTGCCACCTCCATCTCGGCCAACGTGATCGGCCCAACGCTGCGGTCCAAGTTCTTCCCCGACACCGTGTCAAAGAACACCCTGGTGTTGCTCCACCAACTATCCCGCCTACCCAACAACCAAAAGTCCTGGAAGAAGGACGTTGCCGATGCCTTCAACGATTCGCGCTTCTTCAGCTCCAACCTTAGCCTCGTGCAAACCGACTGGCTGCCCCTCCTCAAGCAATGGACCGTCGCAGACAAGGAACGCATGCCCGAAATTCTCGGCCGCATCACCCCGCCCTCGACTGCGGGCATTGTCTTCGGCGTCGGCGCCACCTCCGCCCGCCTCGAAGCCGACCGCAAGACGCAACTCAACCTCCGGCGCATCGCCACCCTCATCCTCGCCGCCACCGACGACACCTTCGTAACCGAGCTGCCGTCCATTCTCGACAAGCTCGTCGAGCTCCTCGGCGCCACCGCCACCTCCTCCCCTTCCTCCACCACCCGCGCCGAAGTGTACATGGTCATGCGCGCCCTCGTCCTCCGCACCAGTGCCATCCACCTCGCTCCGCTCTGGCCCGTCGTCAACGCCGAGCTGCACGCCGCCATCTCCTCGGTCGTCGCGCCCGACCACTCCGCGCCCAGCGACATATACGGCAACCCGGCCGTCATGCAAGCCTGCAAGCTTTTGGATCTGCTCGTCTGCGTCGCGCCCGATGACTTCCAGTTGCATGAGTGGTTGTTCGTCACCGACACTATCGACGCCGTCTACCGGCCCAGCGCAGCCGGTTATCAGCCCGTGGCGCTAGTGGATGAAGTCTCTGAGGAACTCAACGGTTCTCTTGTCACTCCCCACGCCCACCACTCCCACTCCCGCTCCCTATCCGAAGCAGGAGCCGCAGCTCTAGGCCTAGATCCGTCCTCGCTCCTTTCCCCCACCGATGGAATCGACGGTCAAGGTCAACCCCTCCGCCGTCCCCTGCTGGGAAACCTCCCAGGTCAAATCTCCGACGAAGTAGGCATGGAGCGCAAAGACGAACTAGTGGCCAAGGTGCTCCGGCCGTTTTTCGGACAACTGAGTATCTTTGCGTTTGAGACAACGTACAAGATGACGGAAGTGGACTGGGAGGGGTGTGTAAATGGATTGTTGAGGGATCTGTTTGATGAAAGGAGTGTGGTGAAGGCTCTTTAGGACCGGGCCGGCTCTGCGTATGGTGGTGGAGGAGCGGCGGGGTTGAGGGATGTGAGAGAGTTGAGAGGGAGGGAGAGGGAGGGGAGGAGTAGGTCGAGTTCGAGGTCGGGGACGGTGAGGTCTAGGGCGGAAAGTAGGTGGTAATTGGGATGGAGGATGCTTTGAGCATTTCAAACAAAAAAGAAGTAGGTTTGAGTAAAGTCTGATACTGTTTGGTTTACGTACTAGAGGTAGCGTATTTTGTTCCTTGATGGTTGTTTTATGCTTTGTACAATATCGATAGAGGGGGTGTTTGTTTCCCGTCTCGTTGAACTCCTGACAATGACTCCTGACGGTGATGGTAATAAAGAAGGCCATCAAAATGGGGAAGAAATCTCTTACAGTATGTGCATGCTCGTGTCACATCCGTCCAACGTCAATTGTCCATATCATGTCCTGTTCCTTAAAATTCTGTCCCAATCCCGAGGCTTCATCAGCCACTTGGTTCCCGAGCCTAACCATAGTAGTCCGGGAGATCCTACTTCTTTTCCTTCCCATGGCCGCAGTGATTGCTAGTTGTTGTGCGATGAGCGTCTCCTTCGTTTTCGCTTCCTTTTTTCGGCGTTGTCCGCTTTGGAGGTGTCGATTTCGATGTCCTGGGCGTAGGAGGTGTCGTAAGCGTCATGGGCCTCCAACGCCTCCTTTGGCGCCTCGGGGAGGAGCTCTGGTATTGTTTGCTCCTGCTCGTCATCCTGTTTTCTCTTCTTTTGCCCCCTATTTTCCTCGTACTGTTTCTTTTCCTCCTTGTCGGCGTCAATATTCCCCGGCAAATAAGCCACCAGCGCCTTGCTTGCTCCTTTTTGACAATACTGAATCACGTCAATCTTTGGAGCACCCTCCGGTACCAGAGCGGCAATCTGGTTCAAATCGCTTTGCCTAGGCAAAAACAGCGCCTGCGGCAGAATATGCTTTTGCTTCTGCGTCGATGGGTGCTCCTCCTTTTCTTCTTCCGGCATCGTACATGCCTTGTACAGCTGCTCCAGGTTATACGGCTCCATCTTGCTAAGATCGAAAACCTCCTGATCGCGGTACGAGACGCCACCCCAGGGCGGCGAGGCGAAGACAAGACACTCTTCTAGCTTGAGTCCCGCTAGGAGGCCATCCAGTTCCTCGTTGTCATCCTCTTGTTCCTGCCCCGTGGCCACCTCTCCACCCTCCCTTCCCCTCCCCTTCGTGCCCTTCGTCTTCCAAAACCTTTTCATAACCTCAAAGCAATCACCATGCACCCACGTAATCTTATCCAGCACATCATACACTTCCGCATTATGTTGGGCACAGGCCAGCGTCGACCTGTCCTTTTCGATAGCAATGATGCGATCCCATCTCCCCGAGGAAAGAGCAAAGGCAATCACGTTGCCTCCGGCGCCGCCGAAGAGGTCGATTAACACGCGTTTTCCGTCAGCGATGGGGTGAGTGGAGAGGTCCCGTGCGATGCGCGTGGCTACCGGTTCGGGCGTGACGCCGAACCAGGCAGAGTCGGTGAGGTGGATGTCGTAGGCGTAGAATTCGAAGATTGAGAACCGTTGGTGCCAGTATCTAGGGTGGGGTGAGAGGAGTGTTAGTGAGGTTTGGATTGGGGGACAAGGGACGATGACGAGAGGAGGGGAGTTTACTTACTTTTGGATGTCCCAGGGGACTTCACCGAGTTTGGTGTAGTGGTGACAATTTTCATCGAGAGGGAACTTCTCCCCTTTCTTGAGAAGTTTGGGACCCATGCTCCTGATGACTGTAATAGGCTTGGAGGTATTGAGTTTTGTGTTCTTCGGAATGGTGTTGGTCTTTGGATTGTGAATCCTGATTTGCTGTGGTAGACTGGCTGAGATTGAGGACCGGGACGTTTAGCGACAAATTAGTTGAACTTCTTGCCTGTGTCCCCAGGAATGATATGGTTGAGAAATCACGGACAGATCCGATGGAAAGACCAAAAGGTTGTGAATTGAGTCAAGAAGTGAACCTGAGATGAATGTAGAGAAGTACTCAATACCCGGGAGGTGCCGCGGTCTGGGTGTACTGTGTAAGTCGCAGGGACTAGACTAGTCTTTTCCCCCAATTCATTCAGGAAACCCACCTAGATTTGCGCAAACCCCACAGCGTGCCTGGAATTGGGAGCTTTGACCATCAAGGTCCACGCCAGCAGGAGCACTGGGCTGAAGTGGGGCTCGCTCTTGCTGCTGTCGTTCATCAACGTCCACCGTGACACGGAAGCTCCGAGTGCTGTAAATGCCAGGGTCGCTTCCTTCATGCCGTGGACTTGCATTTCGACTCTCTGACGATCAACATCCAAATTGCGGATGACCACCAATCTTTAAACTAACCCAACATTCGTTCGGACTTCACAGCATACTAGCATACAACGATGACAACCATGTTTAATGCCCTCAACCGCTTCATATCCCGGCTCGACGGCGATGCGGCCACGTCCAAGGAGAACCAGCCTGGCGGATTTGGCTTCCAAGTGCTGCGAAACACCAACCCAGACCTGGCCATTGAGCCATGGTTTGACTTTGTCGTTGGAATCAACGGGCGCATGATTGTATGTTCGAAACCGGTTCATTCCAGAGAGCCACGAGTCTAACAAAGCGCTGCTCTAGGACGACTCTGACCCGAGGCTCTTTGCCCAAGAGGTTCGAAACTGTGCTGGCGGGGTTGTACAGCTGGGACTTTGGAGCGCAAAGGTATATTACTATCATGAGCATGCCAGGTTTTCGATACGCAATGCTGACACCTTTTTTTCTCCTCGACAGGGCCAAAGAACTCGAGCACTCCACATCCCCGTTCCCGCCGACACTGCCTCCCTCGGCCTTACCCTCCAATGGACTGCCCTCTCCGTCGTTACCAACATCTGGCACGTCCTTGACGTTCCCGCCAACTCTCCCGCCGACGTCGCCGGTCTTCTCCCGTACAGCGATTACATCCTAGGCACCCCCGAGGGTGTCCTTCACGGCGAGAGCGGGCTCAGCGAGCTAGTGGAGGACCACATTGACCGGCCCCTGCGTCTTTACATCTACAACAACGAGTACAACGTGACCCGCGAGGTGACCATCCAGCCCAGCCGGGACTGGGGTGGTGAGGGTGCCCTCGGCTGCGTCTTAGGCTACGGCGCTCTGCACCGGCTGCCAGCGCCCTTGAGCGAGCCTGTGCACGCCCCCGGTGAGACCATGTTCGACGGCGACTCGGAGCAGTACGGACACGTCGGACAGCAGCAACAGTATCAACAACAACCCCAGTACGGATACAACCCGAGCGCACCACCAGCAGCTAGCCAATTCGCCCCCGCCACTGCGACTTTCTCTCCGCCACCACCCGTCGGCGGTGGTGAGTTCCTCATACCAGCGCAGATGGTCGGCACACCACCACCCCCAGCAACACAGTTTGGCGGCGCGGTCGCTTCTGCTCCGCCTAGGGGGAAGAAGAAGGAGAGACCGGCGAATAGGGGAGGGTTGGGCTCGATGGATGATTACTTCAAGGAGCAGGAGAAGAAGAGTAGGGAACTGGATAATGCTCCTAGCAGGAAGAACACACCAGTACCGCCGCCGCCAATGGGAGGTCCTCCCAAGGGTGGGCCGCCCAAGACAGTGTCGTCGCCGCCGCCTGGCAGTGCGCAAGGCGAAGATACGGCTGACCGAGGCGAGAGCTAGTGGCTTAATGTGGAGTATTGGGAGAAGTTTTAGTCTAGGAGTTTGTGGACGACACCTGGGATATGATGATTACAGATACCCAGGGATGGGACTTGGTGACTGTCTTTGACAATGGCGGTGGACTTTCCGTCCAGTACTTGGCTTTGGGAACTTGCGGGCATTGAATTTCGTTGAAGAATCCCGTCACCTGGCGTCGTGACAGGCCTGAAGTTGGTGAGGTTATGATAGGACCCCTCACGGTAGTATACTTTACACTAGTGTGATCATTTTCAGCGAGTGGGAGAAGGAAGTGGAATAATCCAGCTTGAAGCATCATTTGTACATACTATAAATCGAAAAGAAGAAAGGTATAATAAATGCCAACCTGTTTCAAGTTACCCTCCCGCCTTTATTTTGTCTTCTGCTGGCTCCTTTAAGATCTTGGACGGTTCTGTTCTTGCTTGCTTGCTTGCTTGATCACTTGCTTGCTTGCTTGCTTCCTTCATGTTCCCGTCTTTCAATCATTTCCCACTCATTTACCTGGATCTCGTTATCAACCCCTGAATCGCAGGACAATCCTCCACATCCCCGCTGGTGCACTTTTGACCCCTCGCTCATTCGCTCGCTCATCCTTGATTGGTTTCTGTTCTAGTTGATAAAGTTGACGCAGAAGAAATGCAGAATCAAACTACAGACCAGGTAATCGGCAAAGGCTCTATAACCGAGACAAAGTAAGTCAAAGTTAGCACAGCTATCCCACCAACACTCACTAACCCGGACATTCCTCCTGCAAGGAACCCGCATTTCACGTACCGTTCAGGCGACACCGAAGGGAAATCACTCTTGTTCGCCTCGCTTGTCTGGATCCGTAGCGAGGCCGTCAGGACGAATTGGCCGACTGTTGCTGAGAAGCCGGAGAGGAAGGCGTTGAAGGGCTGTTGTGAGACGACGACCATTAGTCAGCCAACGCTTGCTTCTCTTCTACTGATGTTTCTTGCGTGTCTGTCTTTTGGCTTTCGATCCACCATTGAAGTTGTTCGGGAAGGGGGGGGGGGGGGGGGGGATGGATCAGTTGGGTTGGGACGGATGGTGAGAACCCTCGGGAGGCGGCGAAGAACGACGTACATAATTGCCAGCCAAAACACAATATAAAAACTGTAACCCGCCCACTACCACCAAGAATGCCATGAAGGCATCAAGCAGCTTGGTCCGCTGCGGCGTTGTGTCCTGGTAGTGTCTCAAAAGGTTGCTGAAGACTTTGTTCCATGCTTGTCCCCCCGCCGCCGCCGTCTTGTCAATGTTGCTGCTGCTCTTGCTAGTAGTCCCACTGGCTTTTGTGGTAGAGGTGGTAGTGGTGGTCGTGGGCTCAATCTGAGTGCTGGTAGCAAAGGCATTGGTTGTCGTGGCAATGGGAGGAGCGGAATCTTTGGGTTGGACTTTGGTTGTGACTGTTGCTGATGGTGTCGTCGAGGATGCTGAAGGGGTGGGGGAGACGCCGCGGGCGGCCGCGTTCTTGCGCTTTCCACCCATTGTGTCGGATTGTTATGATTGTTTGGGGATTATGGAACGTTGCGATTGATTTGTGTCTCTGCGCTGTTGCTAGCAGGTGGTGTTGGTTCGAGATGGTCAATTCGAAAATTCGTTGTCGCGATGTTGTTGAAGCTGTAATGGTGTTGGTTTGTGTAGGTACCTTGACGGGAGCTTCCGATTCCACACACTGCTCGCTGTGTCCAGTCGCTAAAACGGCCACGAAGCTTCATCTGGCTGTCATCATCGGGGACAGGGGTACAATACAGTACTTCCGAACGATGGTCGCACACGCCGCAATGCTTGTGTTTGTTGAACACTGTGGGGAGATGTCAATTGGAGCTGGCGCACGGGCCAGGCGGCATGGGTGGGGAGAGAAGGGATTGGATGGAACTATGGAATTGGGGACCTGTTTCCAAGCCGATGGAGCGCTCCCATGCCATGCATAGGTCGTGGAGAATTGGTGTCGAGAGTGGAGCAGGCCTGCGCCTTGCTTGTTCAACTTCACTTCTCTGCAGAACAACATCCTATGACTGATCACTGCGTAAATAAGCTCGAGTTTTTGATGTGATTTGGTGTGATCTGGCTCAGAATCAATCACGGGTATTGAAGTTATAGTCTTCCTCCCTTCTACTCACCCGGTTCTTGAATCTCGCGCACTTCTGCCGTCCAGATTCTCAACCTTCCGATTGGGGACCCTTTGTTGACTTACACCCCCCCGGTGACGACATCCACTCACAACTCACCACTATCCCTTACCATACACCACAACTATAAACATACGTACAATTATGGCCTCCATACTTGAGGTGTGTTATCTCCTCACCAGATACTTATACCAGAGTCTCAGGAATAGCTAACGAAAATACAACAACACCCAGGCCCTCCAGCCCCACCCAGAAGACCATCTCCACCTCCGTCTTCACCGAGCCCGCTCCGTCATTCTCACCAGTCAAGAGTACTATTTTCCCTCCCCTTAGGTCTCCCCGCCCTCTTCCCATTTCTACCCACCCCTTTTCAGTCGGCCAGTCAGTCCACCAGATTTATTAACAGTTAGGTCCCAGACTGGTTGAAATCCGCGCCGCCCAACGGACCTTTGAAGGCGCCTACATGCGCACCGCCCTCTCACAATTCTCCTTTGCGCTCATCATCCTCAAGATCTTCACATCGGAATTCTACCCCATCGGCGCTTTGTTCGCCGTATACGGAGCTGCGGTCATGTTGGTGGCAATCTATCGGCGATATGAAGGAAATCGACAATTTTTTGATCAGGAGGTTGAGGAGGACTTGGATAACGACGAACGTCATGGGGCCGGGACAGCGACAGCGACAGGCTTTGATGGACAGATGCGACAGGGCGATGAACTGGTAGTTGATGGAATGGGAGGAGGAGGACAACGGTTGGAAAGGAGAAAGACGGTCATGGTAGTCAAGAAAAAGTTTAGGACCAGCACGAATAGTGTGGCGTTGTTGACGGGGTTGAGTTTTGCGGCGTATGTGACGTTGATGGTGTTGTTGTGGGATTTGAGTCGATAAGATTAGGCTACGCCGGGTGGAAAAGCTTTCCTTGGATCACTTTGTTTCCCTTGTGTCTTGCGAGTGATTTCACGCAAGTATATATAGCATTCACATGGCAATTTCTATTTGGACTAAGAGTTCATGTACATTAATTATTCCGTGTGCATCTCTGCGGCAAGTCTCAAACGCGAAGCAAGTATGGTATCAGATTCCACTGAAATGATCATGGGGATAATCCTTCTAGAGCAATGAAAAAATACCCATGAAAATGCCCGTTAATTACGTCGAACCAAAACATAGATAAGTACAAAGCAAGAAGCAAAAAAGGCAAGAAGAAAGTTGTAAAGCCAAACAAAAAGATATATAGGCCAACAATGAATCCAGCTATAATCCGTGTACCGCTGCAAATTTTGTTTCCCGTCCCAGTCGCTGATCATAATATAAAAAAAAAAAAGAACCAAAAGGAAGTTTATCGCCCTGTTAGATTTACCAGGAGAGATAAAGAGAGAGAGAGAGAAAAGGAAAAAAAAAAAAAAAAAAAAAAATCAACAAAATAACAATAACAAATTCTGAAGAAAAGAAGAAAGTATTATCAAGTAACGGACGAACAAGACGCCAATGGCAACATCGCCACGTAAGCAGCGCTTCTCCAAATTGCTGCTCTTCTCTTTTCACCAAGCCGTCAGGTCGTTCGCGCCGTTCCGTGTGTCTATCCCGTCCCGATTCCGTAAAAAATTCTCCGAGAAATATGGTCAAGTGTGAAGCAGTGGTAGAGGTCCATCCAGAAACTGTACCCGAGTCCTTGAACCAATGTCTGAAGTCTCCTCTTGCTTGGTCATTCCCTCTTTTCCGATTTGAGGACCTTAGATAAACGGTAACCCTTGTACGCACATTGAGTCGCATGACCAGCCAAGCCCACTGCAATTTGACGATGGTGGTTTCATGGCGGTTGTACTAGTCAAAAACTCGATCTCATCATAACAAGAGTGGGTAACCTTGTAAGATATCATCACGTCTCGACCTGTCTAATGTGATGCATCTCGTGCCGCAATAACCCCATTCGATGTCACTGGGCACTCGGTTTCCCGATTCTCTCTCATGCATCTGAGAGTTCGGGGGAGGCAAGCCTTTTGATTAGTGGGGGTTGACTGAGAACCTTTGTCGAGTACCACAGGGGAACGTCTTCAGCCGAGCCGCATTCTCTCCGCAAAACCGCCATTCTGCAGCCAGAAAGGTAGAAAGCGGATAACATCAATTGGTGGCCGTAAAATAGAGGTCTCGACTTTCCAGAACCCGATAGCCCTCAGAAGATGTCTAGCGGCCAAATTCAACCAAGCTTGAACTCAAAGTTGAGTTTAACTCTTTAATGCATCGACTTGCCTGCCATCGCACTTGAACATGTCGTGGCCCGAATAGCGAGCCTTTTTGAGTGGGACTTCAACCCCTACATCCCATGGCCCTGCTGGTCTCCTCCTTCCCCATACCACGCAGAATAGCCTTCAGCAGACTTGGAATACTGATAAGGTTGCTGCCACGACGCATAACCGGTCGGGGGAACAGCTCCAGCTGAGACGGCCGGATGGGGATCCTGACTTGTTCCCGAGACGGTATCAATTCCAGGCATGATATTGGCAATTGGGGAAGGATAGATATCACTGGAAATGGCAGACGACTTGCGATCGTAAGGGCGACCGCCACCGCCCGTTTGTGAGGCTGGGGGATATTGCTGGCTGGCTATGCCCTCACCGCCGCCGCCAAAAGACATGGAGCGAGAGGAAGGGACGGGGTAACCGGATGATGACCATGCTAACTCATTCTGCGAGGATTCGGAGCCCATGGATGCTGCTGACCAAGTGGCTGATTGGGGAGCGTGCGGCGTGTAGGGGGGGAAGGCGGGGGTGATAGGGGATTCACTCGTGTAGGATCTCCAATTCGGGTTTATATCGTTCGGTTTGGAAGTATTCGGACCGGCGTCATGGGAAATCCAGTTGGCCATGCCATGATGGCCAAATTCGTAGGATCTAGTGCTTGTGGCAATTGGGGGAACTGTAAACTTTGTCAGTAAAATCCACACCATGTCTGTTTGGGTTTTGACCTACTCTTGGGATCTGGGGTGTACTCTTCCCTACCCGAAGGCTTCATGGGGGGTGGCATGTTCGTGATTGATGCTAATGACAAATGCGGATAACTTGAATGACTGTGAACTTCTGAGAGGGCCCCGCTCTGTATCGCCGGTGATGAAGATGTGGACGTGATCTTAGGCCCAGTAGAAGACCGTTGTGCCGACTTTTGTCGGGTTTCTTGCGAGGGTTGTTGGTCCACTGGGTAGAAGGTGCATTCTTTCTTCAGGCGAATGCAGTTGACACATCGAGCCTGTATGTCGTTCTGGGATGGAATACACCTAATCTTCCTGCGACGGCAATGTCCTGCATTTACGGTCAGTGCACACGCAATAGTTACTTTGGTCTTGACTAGAACTTACCGCATGCCACAGAGGTCCGATGATACCCTAGTTTGTTCCTTCTTTTCTCTCCCGAAAGCAGACCTTGGTCGGGCGTCGTTGGATCTCGCGGGGTGGGCGGCGGTTGACTTGTTTGTGATGCAGACATTGAACGCTTCGACTTCGTCGCAAACGGATAAGAGTCCGATCGATCTCTGCCCATATCTGGGCTGTGCCTAAGATCCATCCCTGAGGACCCTGGAGGCGGAACGGCATAAGGCAGGTACCCGGAATGTTGGATATCCATATCTGTGCCGTTCTGTGACGGTGGCGGAGGATACTGAAATGACATCGTGTCTGTCATAGGTACTGACAACACGGCAGGATATATAGCGGAGTTGCCAGATAGCCAGCCTTCAACTATGGATTTAATAAGGGGCAAATGGGCGGTTTTTATCAAACAATCCTGCTCTGAGTCGTTCTACTAGCTGAACGGCGTACTTCAGGGTTGCCGCACGTTTCAGCATCAAATAAACGAGAGATGGCGGGAGGCGGGTAATGACCGGAATTGCGGATGTAGTGGTCGATCGTGACCGAATACTGTAGCTCTTCAATGATCGGTGCTGATTCTCCGTGTCTGGGGTAAGGGTATCTATGTGCAAATGCCTTGAGGAGAGGAATATGGTTAGCGGGTGGCCTGAGATGCCAAATTTTGGGCCATGGGTCAAAGCCAGTGGAAAAGAGATAAGCATAAACTAATGAAGGTATTGAATATATGAAAGGGGAGTGCAAGAAATACCTCTATGAATAATCAGAGTTGATGAGCCGGAGAACATGTAGCGAGTAGGCGGGCCAATGAAGATGGCAAATTATTTGGTACTTCCGGAATAAGAGGACCAAAGCAATATGAGCGGCGTTGGACACACCCTTTTTCTGATTCTAGTTGGGCTGAAGAGCAGTGGCAGCGGCAACTCTCTGAGCGGTGTTGATGCAAGGTGTCGACGCAGCAACAAGGAGTCGGGCTATATTCGATGTTGGATATGGCTACACCTAGATATGAGCTTGTGCCAACGGGAGGTGGAAGCATATCAGTGATCTGATGCGTCTACCTACCTTTAGGTATACTAGGGAAATGCGGGTACTATCTGGGGAAGCCGACGCCTGCTGACTGCAGTTGAGGTTCAGGGAGTTTTTCCACCGTGCTGAAATGCACAAGCAAGGAGGTGCTTGGTCTGAAACCGGAGCCCCAAGATATCCCGTTGGTTGGGTTAAAGGCTTCACACCCCTGATGTGATAGTCTGTGTATATCGATGGAATATATTCATGTCCTAGCGAAAATATGGTCAGTAGCCAAGGTAACAGATTCCGTCGCCACCGTTTGCGGACATTTCCCACCAGCTGGCGCTGGATGTTGTTTTAGAAGTTGCAATTCCGCGCTTCCAGGTTTTAGCAGAGTCGAAGAAAGAACTATTAGCCGCACGTATGATGGACGAGCGTATAGTGCTTGTGCGTTAAGATACTGCAATCGATGATGCCCAGCTGCAACTTGCAAGGGGAAACGGTCGAATCTGGCTGAGTGAGGGAGGGTTCCGGCAGGCTATGAGGCGTCGGCCACTTGCATATGTCAAAGGAGCCGCGCCAAGTTGAGCAATACTGGGATCTAGGCAGCTTCGTCGGCTAATCTGGTGTCGACTGCACAAGTGATTTCGCAGTGGTGATCAGGAAGTACTTAAAAGCTGGGGCGCACTCAGCTTCAGCTAGATATCTGCTGATACCATACCACGAGAGGTGCAACTCGCTGATCCTGGGAAAACGCACGAGCGATAAGCCGTGAGAAGGTCTTGATCATTCAGCTTGATCGATTTCAAGCCGCTTTTCGTCGACTGAGGGGAATATCAACCCTGCTTGATCAAAGCAACCAACTGAGGACGATGCGGGAGTGATATAACAGCATCTACGCCACACAACACTGCTGGTTGCAGATTTGATGGTAGGCCGGGGTAAGCGACAGCTGGTATATAGGTGGAATTGCTGATATGAAAAAGTATCGACGATCGACGAGCCCTGGCAGGCGCTTTCAAAAGTTGGATACGATTGGGAGATTAAAGGTGGTGTTGTGGTCTTTACGCTCTGCACTTTCCTTTCTTTTTCTTGACTGCTTCGTGGTTTTTGCCCGACTGCAGCGGCTGTTGAGATTTTGATTTGTAGGATTTTTGCAGCGAATGAGCTCTCGTAGCCAGATGCTGATCGGGAAAAGGCGTCTAAGGCTGAACGCTTATGGTTGATTGCTGATCAAGTGGTCGTTGAGGCTGGTGCTCGTTATAATAACTCAATCGTTTGAGGTCGTCATAGGTCCGAGTGAATGTGTAAGGTTTGAAGGTAGGCTAGGTTTTTTGGGGGGAAAAAAAGACGGACTTGACTTAAGATGAAATGAAACGACCACGCGTTGACCAAGTAGTGTAAGTAATGCAGCTTCATGCATCGAGATTGGTTGAAGAATGAGGGAGTGTTGGGGTGTAAAGAACAAGGCAACGTAGGCCGAAACCTCAAAGTAAAATATGATGCAAGAAGGAGTGGCGAGACTGGGCAAAGAGACGACGCACAAGGGCAACGGGACAGAAAGGTCACATCAATTAATGGCCATGGAACATATTAAAAGCTCTTGTTCTTCTCTCAAATCTCTTTGTCCCCCTGGACCCCTCCGATCTTCGCACAGTCATTCTGCCACTGGCAACGTAAAAGGAAATGGGCAAGGAAAGGTGCACTGCACTGCAAGTGTGAATGCTGTTGGGGCTGGAGCATGCCAGACAATGAAGCACCCGGACATGGAAGGAACCCAAAAATGTCTTCAGGCAATCATAATTCAAGGGCAGAAATTGAGGAAGGAACCCGAAGTTTGTATCCTCAAACGGTTTCAAGGGCATGTTCCAGCCAAAAGTTCGGGTGCTCGGTCAACTCGACATGCCTGTGACTTTGATATCAGTTACTGCTAGCTTTCGGTGTCATGAAGTAAAAGTAAATTGAAGGCAATGGTCCGTCTAGACCTACGGGTCTTCCCACCCCATGTCCTCGCATGACGGTGGATGGGATGCTCTTTCAAAAGCGGTCTGAACCACAATACTTACCTTGGAGCGGCGGAGGCTGCCTTCGTCTTTGCCCACTTCCCTTTGAACAGTGCTAAAGGCTGAAGCACCACACTGAACCCCCCCTGATCAGCCATCGGGCCTTTCGGAAGGAAAAACTCTATTTCCTTCCATTGCTTCCACTGCTAACTTCATCAACCGACCGGGACTTCCCAGACTCCGGTTGTTGTTTCGAGGGATGCAGCACCTCTACCGAGCACCATGGTAGGCTGCACTCAACATCGATGCCACATTGGTGGACTCAATGATGTTTGGCAAGAAGTTTGTACATGCATGAGGTACCCTTCCTATGGTCGACAGCCATCCCCCAATGTCAGTCTTGTATCCCTGCGCGCGCATGTAAGTACCTGTACGCAGCTGCTCGGGACTGCAAGGTACCTGAGAACCCAGACTTGGTACTTGGTGTCTCAGGCACAGTAGGAGATGCTTGGTCGGTTGTACTTGGCTAGACCCCTTTCCTGCGTATATCACTGGAATGATTTGACCAAAGTGTTGTTGCCTTCTGCCCCTCTCTCCACTTATCGAAGCTTCTTTGTTGCCACTAGGCCGGGCCAAAAGAAGACGCTGAGATGACATGCATACCTAGGATGCTTTAGTGTAGTGCAGCTTTGTACCCTTGTTGACCGCGGTCAGGATCATGCGCGAAAGTGGCATCCAGCGGGAAGGGTAGGGTCCCTCGTGAACAGGATCGGATCTTGGAGTCCTGAGATTTCGACATTGGAAGATGATCATATGGGGAAAGCTTGTGATGCTGTGTTGATGCTGTCGGGTCTCTCATGATGAGACCCAAGTAAGGACCAGCAAGGAACCGAGAGCCTGTGAATAGTGGCCACGAACGTTTCGTAGTGGATGCCTGCGCGAGGCCTGCGTGTCGGAGCCTGACCTCGGTTCTTTGTTGAACAGTCGGAGTAGCTACAAGGACATTGTCCAAAAAGGTTTATCGTGGACTTTGTGTCGAAAAATGCGCCGCTGCCAGGCTCAAAAAGCCCGCTTTTATCCCTGGCAGGTCCGTGCAAATAAATATCAAGGATCACACACCTGTGACTGTCATGATAGGTTGAGGACTGTCTGATCCCTGGGATCAGTCCCGTTTGGAGTCAAGCGTCTGGTAAAAGCCACACCACTTGTAAGGATGCCAAGAATGCGTAACCCCCCTCATCCGTCATCCTTGGCCTCGTTGTTGCAGTTGGAGGTGTCCTTCGTTCGGGAAGGGATTATTCGATTCTTTCACTAGTCAACCAAAGCGTCATGCTTGTGGCTTCGTTAATCGTCAACTTGCACCCATCTCGTATTATGCCGAGGTTGATTTGCGCCGGGACGGATATCAGTCTGGCTATTCTCTGTCTGGAGGGGACACGATCCGTCGGGGAAATGCCATGCTGGGCCGAAGTTCTTATCAGGGGCTTGTTGATCCTTAGCAAAGTGGCAGAAGAAATTTACCATGGTACCTGATGCGCTTTTTCGATTAGTACTTTCATACATGTGTCTTTTTTAGCCCGGGCCAGACTGTTAACGAGTGTCAGAAAGGTCGACTGTACCTTGCATCAGCTAGTTGAAAGGGTGAAGACATATTTGTGTCTGCCGTAGCAACAGTATGGGGCCTGGTATCCGGAAGAGACGATGATAACAGCCAATGTCGCAGCTTTTCCGGATTGCTCTCTTCCTCTCCTCTTTCATGGACCGGTTGCTCCAGCTGCAGTGCGACACAGGACTGTAGCTGCGATATTGGCTATCTGGCACTTGCGCAGTGATATGGCAGATGCTGCTATCGCTGAACAAGACTCAAGCTGGTATAATGCTGACTAATATATAGCGCTACTGGGTCGCATTGGGAGCCATGGAAGCCTCCCTGCGATCATGTAACACTATATGGGCCGCATCCCCGAAGGGTCGTCTTGATGGGCGCCTGGGGGACAATGTTGCGAGATTGAAGTTTTCCAGACCAGGTCTAGAAGCTGTTGCTGCTGAGCAAGCGGGTGTGGCCTATATCGTCGGAGGCTTGGACTAAGAGACCGGTGAGCGACATCACGCTATCTTTCAAGCAGAGTCCATGACTTGGGCAGTAATGCTTAACCTCAACGCTCAGCATACCCGATATCAATCCCAGCCTCTCAGTCTGTGTAACAAGCTTTTGCATCCTGGAAAACCCGTCAACCAACGGTCCCAGCAAAGAGATATGTCGATGCTTGGTAGGCTACCAGACAGTGTCAGGACGGGGGAAATGGAAGCCCAAACTCCATGATGACGTTTCGTTACTGCGTACCTCTAGTCTAGGGATCTGGGGATGTCTCTGTTCTGACATGTGGGCATATGGATCAGCCCGGATCTCGCAATATGTACCAGCGCGCTTGTTGCAAGCAGTGTGTCGATGGGAGATTGATCGTCGCCAGGGTCCGATTGACAGCCAATCATCCATGTGTCGGTCGGGGACAATGGCTGCTTGGATGTGCTGGTTTAAATGACGTGCGAAAAGGGCCGGTCTGAGTGTCGTTCCGTAGTGTACAGCGCAACCGGACAGCCGCCCATGTTCTATTGCCAGGATTCGTAATAGTGGTGGGTGACTCGGAATTACGCTGCCGAAGCATGTACAGCTGAAGCGATCGATGACTTCACTATTCATACAGGATTGAAGAGAGAAATCCCCTCAGAGAAGTAAAGTCGGAAACCGCCTGGTCGCGGTGTTCCTGCTGGCTCAGTGCAGTCTGCCTGCCGCCGGCAAAGCACGTACCCAGCTGCAGGAAAAGAAACGAACGGCCAACAATGAACAAGTAAGAGCTAGGTGCAAGTGCGCTCATTCAAAGGTGTAGAATAACAGTCAAGGTGGAGATTAGATTGCTAGGGCATCCTGCTTCCACTTGGTTGCAGCTTTTCTTTGCACCTGCCCTGTGCGATTTCTTGACTCCGGCCCGAATCGGACATGGAATGGACGAACTACTCCCGTACTTTCCCTCCCTGACTTCTCGACAATTTCCCTTCATCCCAATTTTCCAAACTTTCACAGCAATGGCTCAATACCTAGGTAGCGAGGTGCTCCTGCCTCGGGGAGTCAAGACCGCCACCCCGACAGGCGAATGAATTGGATGCCGGTGTGACGCAATGTCGCTGAGGTGGTGAAGTCCAGAATTCGATGTGGGGTGACATCCAACGAGGACACTCAACCCTCAAGCCTCGAAATAAGTTCTACTGGCTAAATCAACTATCGCTACAGTATCTTCCGTTGGGAACGAACATTTCTGCATTGCTGCTACCCATCAGCTCTGTAAGGGCACAGTTAACATGCACACAGGATTGACTAGAGGTAGGTATACCCTCGTATGCAGGGCGAGCTCGACATGGCCGGCACGACAGTGAGACAACCAAAACACTTGATTACCTCTATACTAGTCACATCTAGATATGTACATCCACATCCACATCCACATCAGCACAACAGCAGGCGACGGGTAATCCACCGAATCCTCCCGCAAAACGTGACCCTGTAACGGCTATCGTGACGCTACACAGCCTGTCCCGCTCAGCCCTAGCTGTGTCGATGAGGGCGGCACGCTTAGCTTTGTCCACTTGCCGCTGCGGCTGGTTGCCATCTCCGGTACTTGCGAACATTAGACGCTCTTGCGCGCTTGTGGCCGTTAGAAAAAAATAGATGTGATGAGCCTCGCTGATAGTGACGACAGCTCTAGGACCTGATGTTGGTGATATCTTCAAACGAAAGTACCATCGACCGCCTCTGGCTATGGTCAGATCTCGTAAATCCACTCACTTTGGTCCTTGGGCATTTGAGCGGTTTCCTGCACGGCCATACAGACGCTTCCATATCGTCGGCTTTTCGGTTCACCTTCCTCCAGCGTGTGGCAGACGAGCCTTGGCAATGACAAGGGTTTGCTCACGACTTTGACACGTATGTTTTCCTCTCCCATTTCTTCCTCGCACATTATCCAGTAACCGGCAACCAAGCGCTGCATTTCCGATCAAGCGAACCTTCTACAGTCCAAGATCCCAGCAATACACTTTCCGATAAACATTTCGGAACCATGCAGCTACATGTGTCTAGCCACGGCCATGGATGTCTAGCGGCGTCCTGGTTTGATTACACCATCTTGTCACTGGAACAACAATACTAATACATTCTCCCTTTAGCCAAAATACCCTTATACATGCTCACAGCCATACATTTTCATGGTGCTTAGGCCATAAACTGCCTCTGCAAAGCTGGTGGATGGTCCGTCTAATAGCGCGGGCATTGACTTTGCGCAGGTCAATATCGTATTTAATCTACCTCTGCGCTGACGATGGTCGCCGTTCCGGCAGCAAATGCCAAAGATTGGAATCTTGCGTCATGAGGAGCATACCTGGCGCATTTCGAAAGAATTACCAATGTACAAACCTCTTTTCGAGCTAATCCGAGCTAGTATGCTTCTGATACCGAATGGCGCGACAACCCCCGGGGCTTGTTGATACTCTCCGAGGCTTTGCAGCAACAAAGCACGAGAGTGGTCGAGCTTCTTATCCGTCGACTTCCATTCCACAGCCCCTACATCCTGAGTCTGGCTTTCTAGAATCCTTCCCTTTTTATGCCGGAAATTCGTCCTACGATTGCAGCAGAGCTAACAGGAATTGCGGCGACAACAGCGAACTAACAATCCGCTTCCACTTGCCTCAAACTTGTTACATCGCATGTTGCCTTCGCGTCTCCTGGGCCATTAGATGAAACGCTACCTGCCCTGGAAGCTGTCCCTGCCCTACGATGCAATCCTTTGTCGATAGACACAACCAAAGCCGGGGCACCAAGATGACAGTCTAACACAGTATCTGACGAGCCCACTACAACTCATACCACTGCACTGTACACATCAGTCCTGAAAAGTTTGTTAGCGGCATACACGCCCCACATCCTTTTATAAGGGGGTAACAGGGGGGGTTGCAGGGCGGGATTAATCTATCTACGCATTCTAATTAGTTAAAACTACCTAATTTCAAGGTGAGAAAGAGGGATTCAAGCTGCCACACACAAACCTCGTCAATCCCCCTTATATTAGCTCAGAATTACTAGAATTACCCAGAACCCCCCCTCACTACCTTCTATAATCGGAAAAATTACAATACATTTACAGGGCACTCCAATATATTTAACCAATCAGATTTTAGGATTATTCGCTAGAATAACTAGTAAATTAACGATTTTCTAAAAATTATAATTCTAACTAAAAGCACACAGATTACCCAGATTACTTAGATGGATTTAAAAAGTGGTATAAATATTAAATTTCGACTAGAATCAACGAAATCTGAAACTTCAAAGTACATATTTACTTCGCGCACATACTACCCTCTAGCCCGTACACAGGCAAACACCAGTAATCAACTAGTAATTAACTAATTAATTATATATAACCCTCTCTTTTAAATCTATTCTTTCATATACAACCCTCTTTTACCTATACTCTTTCAAATCCACTTTTTCACCCTCTCATACCCACTTTTTATTTATCTTACTAATTATCCTTAATTTTAATACTTTATTAATTCCCTTAAATTCTTAACCCCCTTTAATAATAGGATGAATATTATAAATTGGATTATAATACTAATTACAATAACGAAGAGAGCTTTGTTTATATTAGCGAATTAGATTATAGTTACAACGAATACGGTACCGAAGTAGGGAGCCCGCTGTACAATCTAGAAATTCTCCCTTTTACCCTACTATAATACACTACTACGGCCATACTTAATTAGTACTTCTACCTTCTAAATTATTATTATACGTTATTTATTACTAACTATTATCCTTAGTACTTCGCTTACAATTATCTTCGCTTAAATTCGAAGGTCCTACTCCACTTTAATTATAATACGCCCGCAATACCCATAATACTTACACACTACTATCGTTATTACCGTAAAACCCTCTATTATTACTTTCGCCCAGCGTTAATACTTTATTAATTAACTCCGCCGAATTATCCTTTACTTCTCAATTATCCCCCCCTAAAAAGAAGGTAGTACCAACTACGTATAAGGAGCGCATTATTTATAAAGTACTTCATACGTATATAAAGATAGATTATAAGGATATTACTACTACCCTTAACTTTACTATCCGGTAAGTATAATATACCTATTTCTATAAGGCTATACTTTATTACTATACCGGGGGTAAATTTCTTACGGTTCCGCCAACCTTAATTTATATTCTTTTTCAATATATAAATACGCTTATAAAATCGAAGAAGTTCTTATTATAGGAGGAATTAGGAAGGCGTATCCCCGAATTTAACTAATACAACCGTCATACTATATAGGCCGTAATAAAACTTCAAGAAATCCGTTGTATTAAATAACCAATTCGCCTCCCGCTTAATATAATAATCCATTATACCCGCCTATAATTTACTTTATAATAGGCTAGCCTTACCCTATTCGAATAGGAGACCTAGATTTAATTTAATAAAATATAGGTAAATAGTATTAATAAAGGTCGCCATTTCGTTACTATATTTAAAGGCGAAAATCCCAATAACTTTACTAGAATTAAGTAGAGAGCTTACGGGTAAATATACTAAATTTACTTTACTAGTACAATAAAGGGTACTACCCTATTTTAGAACTATAAAAATTAGGGTATAATTACTAATAAATCTTATTAAGCCTATATCCTTCCTCTCCTATACTAATTCTAACAGTAAAACCCGAATTTCATTATTATATAGGATAACGCCCCCTTTTACAATTTAAAAGTAACAAGGGTATTTATAGCTTAGACCTTCAATAGCGCTAAATTCGTAGTATAGCTACTACACTCACCAAATCTTAACCTAATTGAAAATATATAGTATTGGATAAAGAATTAGATTGAACGTAATTACCTAATCCGGCCAATTAGACTTACCCTCAAATCTACAATTGAATAAGTATAGGAAGCAATACTAATTAACTACCTTCGTCGGTTAGTATACTCGATGCCTAGAAGAATGCAAGCGGTTATTATAGCGAATAGTGGATATATTGGATTTTGAGCGAGGTAACGGATACGAACCGGTACTCGGAAACCCTGGTTTTTAGTATAGTAAATTGACTGATTCTCCGTAACTCCTTTCTCCCTGTTCGAAATTCCTGGGCTCCACATGTGCAATTCTATTGGATTTATTCCCTGTCACCCCCCTTGTCATTCCCCTGTCAAAATCCCCTGTAAGTACCGAGCTAACGAACTTACCAGGGCTGATGTGTATGTATGTCCTATAATCAGGCTATCATGGGATACTTTGCACAACCAGCATAAATTCTGGCTGATGATGACTGAATGGGTGAGAGTCATAAGAAGGAGGTCCACACAATCTACTACTCTGAGTAGTCTTGACGATAGAGCTAACATGCTCGAGATAGCAGCCACACTGAACGCCTCATCATTCAACAGCTACGGAAACTGTAACTAGGCAGTCAGGTTTCAACCTCTCTCGGTCCCGAACTTCCTTTTGGTTGCTTTGTAGTCGTCAACCAACTATAGATGCGTAACACCGGGGCAAACACATTCCGTAGAACCCTCAAAGAACCTGCGAACTTGCGAATGGGATCATAGATTATCTCCATTGCAGCATTTCATGCGAACCACGATTCGCCCTGGGACATGGCAACAACAATACTGCGTCAACAGGGAGTAGTGGGCTGGTCCGGGGCTACCTACGAGTTCTCGAAGGGAGAAGTATGATTAGACGTAGAAGTTGATTGTCAAACGCCGCCGACAGTGTCAACTTTGCCCAGAAGATCCAATTTCCGTTTGACAAGAACCGCACCAGTAAACCCCCCCCCCCAACAGAGTTGTAAGTCTTGTTCCCTTCCCAATGATTTCACTTAGTAAATTTGTTCTTTGTCACTCGCCTCAGTCTGGGTTTGGGGCTTGGGTAGGGGATGAATGCAGACTGATGGCCGACCCCTGAGCAACGCCATCGCAATCCCGTTCAAATACTAGCAAGAGACGGGAGGATGCGAAGATATCCTCCGGTTATGCAATGCCGTGGTGACCGACAACGATGACATTGACGGCGGAGTTCTAGGCACGGTCTCGGCACCGGTAAAGAACTTGGCCTCGTACTTTGTACAAGAGTTTCTCGACTCTAGTTCATCCTTCTTTCCATTTATCTTTCAATTTTCCCTACTTAACTTTTCTCTTCACCCCTCCCACATTCCAAACCACTAACCTCTCACTGCACCAAAGACAGAATGCACCTACTTCGACGTCTGGAGCCAAGACGGCCCCCTCTGGTGCCTCAAGATGCACGATCTTTTCCATCCCTTCTTCAAGCCTGCACTGGCAACCCCTGACGGACGTGGTGAGCCACTTGTACCATGGGCCACGAAGGCGCCCAAGCACAGTTGAAGGAAAAAATATCAGATACTACAGGTATCTACAGGTATGGCATCACGCAAACTCACGCCCGAATACTAGCAACGCCAGTGCGAGATGCACTTCCCCACGGCCGAGAACGGCGACCATTACGGTGGTACCAAGGGTAAAATGACGATGTTTGACTAAGAGAATGGGTGGCTGGGGAAGGGTGAGAGAGAGAGGAGGATTATTCAATTAATGGGTGAGTTTTCTAACCCTCCCCTACCCAACACAACACTCATATCGTTGTCGGGACAGAAACAAGTGTCGATTTGAAAACACATGGTAATGTACCTCTTGGGTTGCTTGAATATATTGTTCCGGATGATGAGACTTGATGAAGTTGAAAGTGCAAAGCAACAAGTAATTATAAGTAAGCTACCAAGATATTATGTAAATGTCTCCTCAAGGGTGCCAGATCTGCCACTTTTCGACGGCAGTCCTCTCCCAAAGTCAGAGTGTATGACCGCGAACCCTCTGATAAGTGTCCCAACGAATGCGAAAAGAAAAGAAGTGACAAATAAAAGAAACAAAACAAAAGAGAAATGTGTCGCTTTTGGGGACCACCGTGTATGTTACTTGTAAGTACAAGTACATCCTCCAGATACAATTCCCAAATCCAGAGCTCACCAAAGCTCGTCATCTGATCTGCTGATCAATCACTTCCTGAGCGGGCAGCGTCCGCAGCGGACCAGCGGCATCGCCAACGATGGGACCAACCACAGGAGCAGCAGTTTCAACGCTCGGCATCAACAACCTCCTCAATCATCCCTGACCGCACTCTCCACACCCTCGCCAAGAAGCCCAGTCAGATCGACCACAACCCCCAAGTCCAAAACGGGCAACTTCTCACCCCTGGGACCGACAAACCACAAGCAGTTGTCCACGGTAGTCGTGCGATCGACAGTAACGCCCAAGCAATCCCTCAGCGTCAACAGCTCGAGACTAGCGCGGATAGCATCCTTTTCGCAGCGCTGGATGCACTCCTCGATTGCGGAGCTGCCGGAGTTGTCGCCATCGCCGTTGCCGTTGCCGTTGCCATTGCCACCATCAGGTCCGTCAGTGTTGTTGATAGGGATGGTAGTGCTGTTACCACCGGGAAGCGAACCAAGCGAGGTACCGCAGGGCAAAGTGCGGAAGCGAGAGACTTGCGTGGTGGGCAGGTTGGAAGGAGAAGCAGGGCGATTGTCGGCTCCTAGCAGGTTGCTGACGGAATCCAACAGAGAGGAGACGCCGGAGGTGAGGGAGGAGAGGTCGAGGTAGAGCTTGAGGTCGAGGTCAAGCAAGTCGGCGAGGGTGGTGGAGATGGAGAGGAAAGGGGGGAGAGGGCAGGAGGTGGTGGTGGGTGTGGGGAGAGAAGTCCGGATGGCGGTGGTGAGGGTAGTGCGGGTGGTGAGGGTGGTGGTGGAGGAGGGGCTGGGGTTGTTATTGCCGTTGCCCGGTCCATTGTTACCGGAGCCGGGACCGTTATTGCCGTTGCCCGGTCCATTGTTACCGGAGCCGGGACCGTTGTTGCCAGTGCCCGGTCCATTGTTACCGGAGCCGGGACCGTTGTTGCCAGTGCCCGGTCCATTGTTACCGGAGCCGGGACCGTTGTTGCCAGTGCCCGGTCCATTGTTACCGGAGCCGGGACCGTTGTTGCCATTGCCCGGTCCATTGTTACCGGAGCCGGGACCACCGTTTCCGGGACCACCACTGCCAGGACCACCAGGTCCAGAAGGAGGTCCAGTAGGGATAGGCATAGCCGTCACGAGTCCTTCCTCATCGCAAGTGGTAGTGACAGGCCACTGAGCAGATCCACCAGGACCAACAGAACCGCCGGCTCCAGGACCATGAGTATGGTCACCATGAGGAGGAACAGTGACAGTAGGACCAGAGACGGTTACATAGATGGTGGAAGGCTGAACGTCAACCGAGTGAGGCTGGTTGGGGGGGACGCCGATCTCGATGGAGGCGCAGTCGGGGAAGAGAACGGTGAGATCGATGCGGCAGACGTTGTCGGCTGCCGCGAGGACGGAGAGGGAGGGAAGGCGGGGAATGAGGTTCAAAGCCATTTTGAAATGAAATCAAAGGAGTGTTTTGTTGCTGTTGAGTGTCTTTTGTAGAGTGAAGGTAGTGAAGGAAGAGAAGAGGTTGAGAGTGATGAGGAGTAAAAGTCATGTCGATGATGGGCTGCTCATCTAGTGTTATATAGACTTTTGAAGGGTCGCCAGGCGATGAAAGTTTTCGCTCGGTGCGATGTTGTTGAGGCTATCACGCTTTGCTTCTTCTCCATGATCCAGATCTCGCCCTTCGCTTAGGGTATCAAAACAGTCTCCCCTTTCTTTCTTTCTTTTTTTCTTTTTTTCTCTCTTTCTTTTTTTGGGGGGTTCGCAGCCGAGCAACTGGCGGTATGTCTTGAAAGCTCACGGTTTGTCTGGTCAACCATAGTGTACACTAATCTCTGAATGCAGGACGTACATTAGTGCCAGGCGTCGAAATTTGAGGGTGGTTGACTTCGGAGATTTTCTCGCCTAGACAGTGTTGGAAGGAAATAATGGCTTTGTTTTCTCAAGTTCGCATCACGGACGTTCAGTGTTCA
This sequence comes from Neurospora hispaniola, assembly GCF_033458365.1. Lineage (NCBI taxonomy): Eukaryota > Fungi > Ascomycota > Sordariomycetes > Sordariales > Sordariaceae > Neurospora > Neurospora hispaniola. The sequence goes on along the minus strand of NW_026944407.1, from coordinate 1,716,780 downwards.
GTCTCTTGAGAACAATGAGATGCATACATGTGTCCCTTGATACAGGCCAAAATCCCTGGCAAGCCAAAAGGGGGAATGTCAAGTCTGAGTGTCTCATCGTGTTCTTGATTCCGTGCTTGGAAAGGCAAGTTCCCTAGATTTTGTTATCCAAACGGAATCGTGAGCAAGGAAACGATAAAGGGAGTATGGTATGGTCTGGACACCAAACCACGATAATTTGGGGACCCAAAAGTTCGGTTGGAGAGAGTCAAAACATGCAACTGTCTCATCCCACAAATCACAACGGCTTGGTGACCCGAAAAGTCGGTTGGAGAGAGACAAAACATGCAGCTGTCTCATCCCTACCCGTTGGGGAAGGGGGCCAGGGGTAGGTCAAGGTAGGGTTATATACAAGCATCAACTAGCGCAGCCACGCTCCACGTTGTGGTGTTCCACGGTGCAAGCACACAGGCTGAGACTGCGTTTTGAGAGAGAAAAAAAAAAACCACAAAAAAGGAGGAAAAAAAAGGGAAAAAAAGGGAAAAAATAAGGAAAAAATAAGGAAAAAAATAAGGAAAAAAATAAGGAAAAAAATAAGGAAAAAAAAGGGGAAAAAAAGGGGAAAAAAAAAGGGGGGGGGAAAAAAGGAAAGAAAGAAAGAAAGAGAGCGAATATTTCTCCCATACAATACACTTTCAGAATCCAACTCCTTCCTAGCTTCATAGGTAACTGTGAGTAGCTATCTGCGGAACGGCAAGTCTACACTGACTTCAGATGTTATGGACTTCGCTCTTTCAGAGCAAGTCAATCCTGCCTTGACTGCTTGAATTGGGCGCGACCAAGACAGGAGCTCGTTATGCATACACTAGTTCTCAAGCTCGACTCAAACTTGGTCTAGTTCATCTTCTGATTAGTGTAAGAATGATTATCAGACTGACTTGGAATACCTATTTTCGTATGCCAAGTGCCCAAGTCAGACATCCAATAATAGCTTGGCGGACCGGCCGCTACTAGAAGAGAACCCCAAGGAAGAGTTCGTCCATCAAAGCTACAAGATTCAAGAATTTTCAATCTCGGTCAAATCTCTGGTGATAGCTTGCTTCTTCTTCCTCTGGTCTCTTTATAAGCAAAGTCAAAGGTTCTACCCCCTCCGTGTCAGCATTAGCGAGAACTCAATCACCAAATCTCTCTAGAGACCTCAGCAACTCGGAAAACGTGATTGTAAAAGGAAGTTGAACTTCTTTCTACTTTCAAGATAGTTGACCATGGTAACGACGAGTTGGCACTTTCAGATCCCTTGACTATAGAAACGATAGAGAAAGAAGATCGTGGCTCATTCTCGTGCATCTCTATCATCTTGGTGCCTGCCAGGGTCGAGAAACCGGTCTTGCGGGGCCGTTCAATTCGCGGGGCAGGGAGCCCAGCTACAGCCGCAGTTCGAAAACTCTGGCGATCTCGTTTTTCTTTTTCCTGGCGACCTCTCCCTTGCGCGCTCTCTATGCAACGGCACCACGATCCCGTGAATAGCATCAGCTGCATTTCTCGGCACTAACGCACAGTTAGAAGCTGGTGGTAAGACATGCATGGGCTCAGTGAAGCATCGTAATCTTAAAAATAAACAAAACCTATCAATTGGCCTCCAACACCGTAATGTAGCGCTATGAGATGGGATGACCAAAAATCCCCCATATCGACGGCCAAACCTGTTAGTCTCATGAACAACAAGAAAAACGACATGATGGTACGCTTCAAAAACGTTAAAAAATGCTAAACGGGGGGTTGAGAAGAATGGAAATGTTGAGAAATGCCCAACGCTATTGCCGGCTCTCCGTCGGCCAACATCCTCCTCCTGGAAATGCACAACAGAATTGAATATCCTTTCGACGTTCCCTTGCTCCTACGTATCGTTGAACTGCAGCTTAGACCTCGCCTCACTCGCAAGCAAAACATCGTCACATGTCTTTTGGACATGCTTCTCGTCAGGCTTTGTCGCCTCTGGGTTGTCACCCTATGCAACTCGAGCAGCAGACGGTTTAACTCCTCGCCGTCCGAGCAAAGTGGCGCCATCCAGATTGAGCTCAAATGCACCCTTTTGTCGATTGCGTTCGCGAACCTGTTGTCTGGCGGCAGCCGTGACAGCTGCGGAGTGTTGACCATAGCCCCTTTGTTCAGCGGCCGCTGGGGGTGGGTGAGCCTTCCTCTCGCGGTCCCTACCGCGTTGCTCCTGTTGTTGATCCCTGATTTGGGCATTGCGCATGCTTTGCTCAAGAGATGTATGGTATTGCTTGCCATTCACGACATCATGCATAGCAACATCCTCTCCCTCGTCGGAGTTCTCGTCGAGGCCTACCAGACGAGACACGCCCGCCTTGGCTCCAAGGTTATGACGTCTCTTGCCTTCTTCCTCTTGGCGATGGACGGCATAGCCAACATCAAACACTTCGCGCAAATTGACAGCACCTGGAGAACGGAAGTCATAACGTCTGTCTCCATCCACAATCTTGGATGCATCGAAGGCCCGCAGCACACCGTCTGGGTTCTTCCGCTCGTCTCTTGGCGTAGGACCCGAGCCGGCAATCCAAGGATGCGCGAGGAACTCTGTGATCGTGTAGCGCTTCTCGGGATCGACGCACAGAAGATGCGAGATAAGATCCTGGGCGGATTTGCTGATATCGTCCCACCATGGCGAAAGGAAGGTATACTGGCCCTTGGCAACCTTCTCCGTCAAGACCTCAATGCTCTCATCGTAGAAAGGTGGGAAGCCGCAAAGAAGAGTGTAGAGAACGCAACCCAGCGCCCACATGTCGACGGCCTTGGAGTACCGCTCATCCTTGACGATCTCGGGTGCTGTATACCCGACAGTGCCGCAGGGAGTCATGGTTTGTTTGTCCCAGACGATCTTGGATAAGCCGAAATCGGCTATCTTGATCTGACCAATCCCACCAGAACCTACGCCTTTGATGAACTCGCCCTCGTCAACTTTGTCCTCATCACCTGGCTGCTTGGGTTTCGGGTGCTTCGAGGGGATAAATGGAATGGGGCTGAAGAGGATGTTTTCAGGCTTGATGTCACTGTTCAAGGAGTGAGCAGAGATTCACTAACGATTGGCACGATGATGTGGGTCAACTTACCGATGGACTACACCCTTCTCCTCGTGCAGATACTCCAGAGCCTTTGCAACCTGTGTGATAACGTGCCTGGAGAGATCCTCACTAAAGTACGTCAGACGCACAATCTGGTGGAACAGCTCGCCGCCAGGTGCCAGTTCAAGAATGATGTAGTAGTATTGGCGAGACTCGGCGAAGTCGACAAGCTTGATGATATTGGGATGGTCAAGCTGGCGCATGATTTGCACCTCTTTCAAGATATTGGCTCGCTGTTCACAGTCATTGTTAACTCATCAGAACATGAGTAGGCGGGCACGTCCCTACCCCATTGCTTGATCGGGATAGGGACAGGTCGTCAATAACAAAGCAGTCGAGACATATGAGGAGAGGAGAGTACATTGACGACCAGCAATGGAAATAGACAAAAGAGAAATTTCTCGCACCTCTGCAGCCTTTGGTGCCTTTGGCTTGAAGTCCGGATGGAGATGTTTGTTGCTCTATAGTGAGCCCTGGAGGTTGGTATTGAAACCTTATAAAACGGCAAAGACGAAAGGAAACGAGGATGGCGAATATGAAGAAGAGGGCATCCCCGGTGTGCTGTCACGTACCTGCATGTTATTCATCTCAAACTTGCGAACAACTTTGATGGCTACTTCGCCCGCGTTGCCCTCCAAATCCCGTGCGCGGTAAACGTTGCTGAAGGCACCGTCGCCCATCTTCTCGACGAGCTCCCATCGCTCAAGGCCGGGGTACCTGGGAAACTTGCTCTTGCTTGCGTTTTCTTCCGCAACAAGCCTGACAATATTCTCGTCGGGAACCTTGGTCTTTGACTTGGTCTTGTGTGCTAGGTTTTGGTCGGCCTCGGCATAATGGGCAGCGGCATGGCCAGCCTGCGCGACACGGTTGTGGCCGTCAACTTGCGTGTTCGAGTAGGCATCTTGAACGGGCGCTTGGTGGTTGCGTGGCGGAGAGCCTCCCAGGTTGGGTTCTGAGACAGGGGCCGCCATCTTTGTGGGCTGGTGGTGATGTTGTGTGGCAGAGTGGTCGGCCTGTTTTGTCCGCGCCGGCTCTTCAGGGTTTGCAGTGCGGGCTTGCTTTCCTGTTTGATCAAGGCCGATATTAGCTTGTGACTCCTTGCCATCGGGAAGGGAGGAGTGGGCTTGAGGAGACGGTAGGTGAGAGGCACTGCGCGCGGGCAGGTGCAAGCAAGCATCTCAGGCAGACATACCGTGTCGGATGAAGTTCTTCAACTGTTGTATTGTCGACATTTTGTCGGATATTATTTGGGCTTCTTGATGAGATGGCGATTTGGTTGAGGTTTGTGAGAGTTGGCTGGTGAACAGCGGTGGGAGGATGCACCTGGATCCTCGCCTTGGTGCTGAGCTGGTGTTGAGCAGAGCTAGTGAAATTAGGTGGACTGTTATTCGCAATTGGGACTATGCGTCGTCACAATATCAATAGGTTGCCGAGAATGCGCAGTGAAGGACTGTTGAGTGTCTCGAGTGGTGTCCTGCGGATTTCCGTGCAGGCGGTCGTCTGCGGGGTCGGGCAGTGTTGGGCGGGATCAATGTGCCGATTTGCAAAGGGCGATGTGGAGAGATGAGCACGGAGGTGCTATGGTAGGGTGAGCGCGGCTTGGAGGTGGAAGACAGGACGTTGCTGTCTCTGGGCTGTAAATGGTTTCCGGGAATGGAAAGAGTTGAAAATGACGATCGCAGACACGCGCGCTGGTGTCGAGAAGATATTAACCGTCTGTCGGAAGTCAATGACGATGGAGGAGGAATGCGTGGGCGGTAGAAGGGTACCTCAGCAGTCAACAGGAAGGCTTGACTCGGGGCAAGCGGGCGCTACTATTGGCTGGAATTGAGGTCACAGTGGCTGCACGACCGAACCAAGGAATAATTTGCAAAAGGAAGTGACGCAGTTGTCAGGTCCGCACGTGAACAGAAGGATGATCCTGGAGACTGGACGGGGTTTCGTTATAATGTAGTGAAAAGGGCGGACGATGCCGACAAAGGACACTTCTCAATCAGATGCTGGTCGCGCAGAAGGCAGATTGACTGTGTGCAGTGGTGCTTGGTAAGGTGGGGGAAAACAGGATGGAAAGGGCGACGGGGCATGGAGGGGTTTTGTTCTTATTTTATTACCGGGACTGGGAGTGACCGGGACCTAGTCGGGTGGAGGGTGTGTGGTGTGTTCCTTTTTTTCTCGCTCGTCCCTCTCGGTTTCATCATTTCTTTCATCATCGGGCGCATACCACGCATTACTACACTACATCAGACTATTATCCATGCTGCCATGCCATATGCCATGCTACCTACCATTCAAGAGACCAGACAGACTCCTGTCTAGACCGCAGCTGTTGAGCCTAACCGGACCCACGAGGGGCGGGCACGATACTTGAGTCGATGTTCAGTCCCGCCAGTCAGTCGAGATGACACAAACCGCTCATAGCCACAGGCGCTACCTGGAGTTGAATACGGGCCTCCAATAACTACCCTTTTTTTTCCTTTTTTTTTTTTTTTTTTTTTTTTTTTTTTTTTGCTCCTCCGACCAGAATACCATGTCTACACTAGAAGGGGCCACCCTCGTCCGAGACAAAATAGATGAGACCAACCAACAGGTTAGGTAAAACAGTCCGCTCCCGCTCGCCGAGATGGAAAGACTGTGATAGGGATTACAACAATTCGAAAAAAAAAAAAAAAAAAAAAAAAAAAAAAAAAAACATCACATCGGCTAGAGTCCCATTTGGATATTTCTATCCAGGAATTGTCTAAATCTCAAGATCAGAGGTGTAACAAAGACGCTGGATGCGTAGTACATAGTAGGAGTGTACCCAAGGTATAATGTCAAAGGTCTCAACTATTTTGTCCAGGACAAGCCGCCCTTGTTTGTCGGCGGTGACCGCGCGTGATGGATGGGGATTGGGACGGGTTTGAACGATGGGATTGGGCACAAAGCGCAAAATGCTGCCTCTCACTCTCGAGCGCTGTTCCATGCTTTGGCATCCACTTTCCGCTTCACTAACGATCCAGCGTCTCCACAAGTCGGCAAGATCAGATCCAAGATTCCCACTTGTATGACGTAGCTGAGCGTCATCCTGGCGTTCCACCACCGCTTGCCGAAAGAAGCTAGCGCGAAAAAAGGAAACCACCACGCAGTTATGAAACCACACTGCCTGCGACGACGACGACGACGAGATGATTGCTCGCAATTTTCCAACATCGTATTTCGTCCTGAAAATTCTTCATTCATTGAGCCATGCAATTGAATCCCATAAGATTCCGTCCCGAGTCTAACAAACATCAAGGTGATCATTTTGCATCCTGGTCTAGGTCTACCTAGATGGGCATCCAGACCAAGGTCAGATGTCAAACCAAGTTCAGCTCCAAGGCCCACCCTCTTTGGCGTCCGGGTTAACGCATATCTCGTTACCAAGCTATTGGAAGGCGCGTTCGGAGAGCTTGCATTCCGATAGGTGTAAGAAGTCCTCAGTTCAAATCCAAATCGATGCTTCATTCAAACCTCTTCGTATTGCATGAGTCGCGTGGTTCAAAACTGAATCGCCCAACTGCCCTTGCCAGCCGAGCCTCCCTGCCTGGTCAGCCTTGGAGTGGCATTCAGTTCCCTCTCCGATTTCATATTTGTCATCCGGACGTAGCCCCTATCGGCCACGCTGGGCTCTTGAAGCATACATAGACTAGTACACTACCTACCTACACATCCAGTATCGTGGGGAATCACCACGTTCCCTACAACTAATCGACACTGCGCATGGATCGACATGCATCATGTCAGATCCTCAAACATGCACGGTATTGACAGACTGATAGCGGCATCAACGAGAGGTAGCCGGTGCTCTTTTGGATTTGAATCACATCTACGGCACGCACAATACCCAAATGTTCGTCATTCATGCCGATGATCTTGAAGGAAATCCTTCTGATCCTACCTGAGACGGCTTGCTTGATAGGGGCGCATTTGTCACACGGGTTACCTACAAGACCGCAGATCGTGTTCCGTTCTTGTCTTCAACGGTCGGTTGGCATGCGGCTCTAGTGATAGGTATAAGGTACTCTTGCCCCCCGCGGCGCGCCCGCGCGTCATTCCATCGGTTCCCATTGAAAGGACCTTTACCACGCACGCCGAGCTCTTGGGAACCACCTCTACAACTGCTTCAATTGGTCAAGGGGTTGGCTGACTTCTCAGTTACGCAGGAGCGCCCCTGACGTCATAAGGGGGCTTTTTGTACGAGGTGAGTTGGTGTTGTGGTATCCTGACGAGTATTGGCGAGCATGGAACGAACCAAACCATGTGCCCCGATGTCCGTCTTTCAAAGGTCTACAATAGGGCGACCGAGGCTGTGATACCATGTCGTTGCAGTGTGTTCAAGAGAGTGCACCTATGCTCCTGCTACGTGGACCTGCGAATACAACCACCTCTAAAAGGTCTTCTGGAAAGATATAGGTCATATAGGTTGTTTATCGGGTTAGCACGTGGCATGCTGGCTTGAGGGTCGGCTCGGATGAAGAATCATCCCACTGATACCAAAGCATATCCGTGTACAAAAGTACTCTTCCCGGTGTTCCGATGTCCAAGTTTAGCCCCGTCCAAACTCAGCTTCAAACCTTGGGGATTTCCTAACGCCTGGGCTATGTCCGCACTAGACTTACTCGAACAAGGCCTGACATATAAATGGACGGTGATATCCTGGAACAGAACGTCTTGCTGACGGCGTGAGCATCTTAGAGCACAAACGTAACGGATTTCGACCCAATACATTATTCATGAACAGATGATCTTGGAATTCGGTTGTCGTTCTTGCATTGTCGTGCTCACCTTGAGCTAACCATGCCGAGATAGAAAATGCTAATAGATGTCGATAGAGTGGCTTCTGTGGTTTGTTCGCGTTAGTGTTCCACCAAATCAACGACAATCCGATTGTCAAACAGAGAGGCCGGACGTGAAGCCTTCTTGTGCAGAATAAGACAATACTCATGTCGGATCTTCTTCCATCGCTATTGCGTGAAGGAAACATCACGACTTTACAGTTTGATAGATCCAAACGCTTGAAAACCAAAAGTCGACGAACAAACTGGGGCAAGAATACTAAAACAAACAGAGGGCCAGCCAGGAAAACTTCCCTTTCCGTCTGCTTCCTATGCCCAATGTCAGCCTTTTATCACCTCGTGTTTGCTTTCCCCGGCTGATGAGACAAATCGTTAGATGACTGAAAACCTCGGCCGGCATTCGTTCCTTCCAAGTCGAATGCAAAGGGTGTGTTCATTACCGTCAAGTATGTGAAAATTACTATCCTCTATCCAACGGAACCCATTCCTTCCTTCCACGGTCACAGTTCCAATAAAATTTCAGTACCTTCCATTCCAATCCTTACAGCTTCTCTGTTTCAGGCTGCCGTCGTCGGCGTTGACATTTCTACCCCGTCGAAGTTCAAGGCCGCTTGTCGGATAGTATTAGTACATCCGTTTTTCGCCCGACAATCTTGAGTTGAAGCATTTCTGCTTCCTCGTTCCCCTCCCTCCTCTTACCTCCAATCTTACATTTGGCGTCCATCTTGTTTTAAGTCCACTGGTATTTGGGCATTGTCTGCCACGATTACTTAATCGTCTTCAACGTTGGGCGGGTCTCTCGTTTCGATCTCCATTTCCTCATCCTCTCAGCGGCGCCCGCTTTGGTCTGGCCGGATGCGATCACTTCCGCATCACGCACTCAACATGGCCAACCGCGACGAGTGGATTCAACTGAGCGCTACGGTACTAAACTCCCATCCTTTCTTTGTTAACCGTATTGCTGACACAGGCCTCTACAGAGAGACGAGATCGTCCGTAGCAATATTTTCGTCAAGCTTGAAGATGGAGACGGATGGAAGTCAAAACCCGAAATTCCCACGGCCAAGGAAATCCTTCTACTCCAGAAAGAGGCCGAAGGTCTGCCTGAAAATGATGTAAGGCAGCCCTGGAAATCCAAAGAGGACTACTTGAAGGCTCAGTACGAGATCCTTCGTCGTGAGGGCACTGAAGGTTTGCGATTCGCTGTCAACAAATACATCTACAACAATAACCACGGACTGCGCCAGGATGACGATCAGCACATGTTCGTTTATACCCAGGTTCGCATCAAGTCGTACATCATGACAACACTAGGACCTCTTGCGCGTGTTGAGTTCATGCCGCAGCGAGCCATCAAATGGCTGAAGTCCGGTCGCCTAAAACCCGGCAGTCTTCTTGCCCTCACCACCAAAGCCGACAAGTTCAAGACCATCTGCAAGGTCGCCGTGGTTGCCCAAAGACCGTACCTGCTTGGACTTGATCAAACCCCTCCACTCGTCGACCTCATGTGGGGCAACCCAGAAGATGCCGTCTTCGATTGTGATCTTGAACTTGTTATGATTGAGGCTCAACACGGCTATTTTGAATCCTCGCGTCATTCTTTGGTCGGCCTGCAACTGGCTGCGCAGGCAGAGTATGTATCGCAATCGAAATCAAAGCTTGAATGTATCACGCAGGCTAATCATGTTTAACTTAGTACTCCTATCGACAAATACATCACCGGTAGTCACAGGGAAAATGAGACACCAAGCTTCATATACCAAAGCCCTATTATGGACTTCACTTCTGTTGTGCGCCAACCCCTTGCGGACCTTGAGAAGCTCAAATCCCTGCGCGAGTTCAATGTACTCTCTGGACTCCTCCCAAAAGATGTGGAAAGTATCAGCTTTCTCGACGCCTCGCAACTATCCGCTCTTCATCGAATGGTCTCCAAGGAGCTTGCCATCATCCAAGGCCCTCCCGGAACGGGGAAAACTTTTACCTCGGTGGAGGCAATCAAAGTCATGCTTGCGAGTCGCCGGAAGCGTCCAGGACACAACCCGCCCCTCATTGTCGCTGCGCAGACAAATCATGCCTTGGATCAGCTGCTTGGCCATTGTCTTGAGGCGAACGCAAGGATTCTGCGTCTTGGCTCAAGAAGTGAGAGAGAAGACATGAGGCCTTACAGCTTGTATGAGATGCGCCGCAAATGCTCCCGTGGTGGGGGTGGAAAGCGGTTCAGGGAACTGGAGGATGACCGTCATACCAACATCGACAGAGTAGAGGCGCTGGTCAACAGTGTTTTTGGGGACAGTCTCATCGACCCACGCCAGCTTCATGCACATGGCATCATTACCGAAGCGCAGCTGGAGTCTTTGTACGATGATGAAATGGAGACAAGCCCGGAGTTGGAGAAGCTTGGTCCCTTTTCCTTATGGTTGGGAGACTCACGAATCCCGGCTCGGATCGTTCGCGACAGGCAGCCTCTCATATCCGAAACATTGGAAGCTGACGAGGACTTCGATTATGAGCGCGACGTAGAGAACATCGCGTACGATGAAGAAGACGCAGACAGGATAAACGGCAAGGAAATCAAATTGATGCATATATGGACCGGAAAGTAAGTTTGACGATTACCCGAGGTTTTAATGGTCCAGTCGTATCTACGTTGAAGAAAACTGACCATGTATCGTGGATCAGAGAGCCTGGACACTTCAAAAGCTGGAATCATCGTGCACAACGCTTGCTCAGAGAGAATGATAACCTCTTTGATATACCCCAAGACTGGAGGGGTGCAGTTTACCAGCATCTCCAGTCCAAACTGGTGCAAGAAACCACTCCGACGCTGGCTGGGCTGCTGGCCAAATACGTTGAGATATGCAAGCGGCGCAGAGCACTCAAAGCCCGGCAAGATATTGACATGGCCTTCTCACAAGATATTGCGGTCATCGGCTGCACAACAACCGGCCTTACAAAATACCGCGCGTTTCTGGCCGGGCTACAGCCCAAAACCCTGCTTATCGAAGAAGCTGCCGAAACAAGGGAAGGCAACATTACCTCGGCCCTGTACCCTTCCCTTCAGCAGCTCGTTCTGGTTGGTGACCATGCACAGATGTCGCCCCGATGCGACATTCGATGGCTCGGTCAACATCCTTACAACTTGAACGTCTCTCTGTTTGAAAGGCTTATCAACCTTAACATGAATCACATCATGCTCAATCAACAGCGCCGCATGCGGCCGGAGCTGAGACACATAGTCTCTCCATTCTATAATAACCTACTCGACCACCCCAGTGTTCAATCTCCGCAAGCACGTCCGGATGTCCCTGGGATGGGTGGGCGCAATTGCTGGTTTTTCGATCACGAATGGATTGAGCGAACGAATTCTGACAACAGCAAACTCAACGACCAAGAGGCTGAGATGATCACCCTCTTCTTTGTGTATCTTGTGTCTAATGGTGTGTCTAGTGAAAAGATAACCATTTTGACATACTATAGGGGCCAACGAAGTCTTCTCTTGAGAAGACTAAAAGGGCATCCATCGCTCACTGGCTGTTACTTCAACGTTTTTACAGTGGACTCGTACCAGGGTGAAGAAAATGATGTTGTTCTCTTGTCTCTGGTGCGTAGCCCTGACCCAGTCTATGGGCGCAACATCGGCTTTCTTGACAACCCACACCGAGCTGTGGTTGCTATCAGTCGCGCTCGGCAAGGGTTCTACATATTCGGCAACGTCAATAACTTACTCGAGGCTAAAACCGAATCTTCGTTTCTATGGGGTCTTATTTTCAATAGATTCGCCGATCAGGGCATGGTCAACCGAGAACTTGGGCTTCCTCTGGTTTGCCAGAATCATGGAAATGAAATCTGGATCAAGGAGCTAGAGGATTGGGCTGACAATACTGGTGGCTGTCACGAAAGATGTCGAGAGACTAGGCCTTGCGGCCATCCTTGCACTCTAAGATGTCATGCTATCGCGCATGAAAATCTTCCCTGCAGCAGCCCATGTTTCCAAATCGTTCCTGAATGTGGGCATCCTTGTCACGGCCTTTGCGGTGAAAGATGTTTCCACGACTGTGAGCGCTTCAGGCAAGCAAAAGCGTCGGTCAAGCAAGCGCAGAGGCAAGGTACAGACTCACCAAAGGGCAAGACCATCGAATCTCTTTTACTCCAGCATGGCGCTCACGACTTTGGGCATGAGGAGCCAGTCAAGCGCAAAAGTATTGTATCGACGGGAAGTCCTGGTCGTGGGCTTTATAGTCATTTCGGGGAGCTGCCATTGCGTCCTATTGGTGACAATTGGAAGAATGCCGAAGCCGTGATCCAGCAACAGGACAGAAAGCTTGACAAAGAACTTGCAGAGAGGAACGAGAAGTGGCTCAGCCAGACTCATCATGTGCAAGATCAATGGATGCCAACGGGCGTCACGGCTTCCGGGACTCGTATTCGTGCTGGTCCAATAATCACTCAAACCCTCCAGCTTCTAAGCGACTTGCCGGCCATGACCACCACGACCACCACAGCCGCTGTGACGGCTGGTTCTGGGAGCCATTTGCGTACTGGCTCTGGTACTGGTCCAATCTTTGCGCCCACACTGAATCAGTTCCCCAACACCGCCCCTATCGCTCAGCCTGAGCTTCTAATTCAACTAGAGCAAGACGACTATGCGGTCTCTGTGTCTAATATGAAACAGACAATAGGAGATTTGGAGAATGATGGAGAAAAGGACTGGTTGATTGACTTTGAGGAACCCGAATAGGGAGTCGCTACTTCTGAGGCTCAAGGGGCATGCGTGTGTGTTCAGCGATATTGGCCTCTCCCAGGCTTTTGACCACACCATCGCACTGTTCAGAGAACATTATGACGATAACATAGGCCCTCAATTCTTACAAAGGCAAGGGCATCCGTTTTTAGGTGGTTGAGATCTCTTCTATGTCTGGACCACCGACGACCTCACTGTCAGCTTGAGGTAAGCAGGGAAAGAGAATAGGAGAAAAGGAAGTGGACATTCAGAGGCGACAAAAGGAGATGCGCGGCAACGCAACTGAACGCGGAGACGACGGCGGGGGCCCCAGGCAGAGTTCTCTTTTCTTCTCAACGGTCTATCACCTTGAAAACCGTCTGTCTGGAGATAGGGTTTAATGGCCGGAAGAGCCCAACACTTCTGTCGTGTCCGGTGCGCTCTCGACGTTCCTTGAAAATCCGCGGCAGGAAACCAATTATTTAGATTCTAGGTAAAGTAAAGGAGGCAGCAGCTGCTCATTTTCTTGCTTGGTCGTGACTGGACCCGTATACAATATCGGATGGACCCAAGGTCCGAAGCGAAAGCCCCCGCCGTTAAGCAACCTCCCAATCACTCGCTTTACTTAACATGGGTGAAGCGCCTAGTTATCTTCGCCGCTTCCATCTCAGCCCTTCTTCTCACCCCCCACAGCCCAGATCTACATACCTCCCAAGCTCTGTCTACCCTGGCCGACGAATTTCAACGTTACCACAACTAAAGCGAGCCTAACGGTGACAGCATATGTGATCTTTCAAGGCATTATTCCCCTGTTGCTTGATGAGATGATGTGGTTCTCATGGCCATAGTCGAGGAGGTAAAGGTCTATGTAGTTCAAGAGTGATGTAATACGATAGTATCATAGGTTATTGCTTCGTTGCTTGATTGTCATATAAACTTCACTTGGTACTTACTATCTATATTACACCCCAGCAGCAATGAATAGGTTTAAGTAAATGTGAGGCCTACGTTAAGCACATACGATTATAAATAGTAGAAAACTCGGAATCTCGTCCGCTCTCCTATAGATAAATTACCTCCCACCGGCCCTGGTTCCTGTACGTCGACGCCAGGTTGGCCATGCTGCTCAGCGTGTCGGGATGATCGGCCCCGAGCTTCGCCTTGCGAGTCTCCATCACTTGTACAAACAGCTTCTCGGCCACCTTCCATAGGCCTCTGTCTCGTCCGCGGTGATGAGACAGTAGTCCCTCAGCATCGCCACATCATCTTCGAAGCTAACATCGCCGTCCTGGGCAATTCTCGAAGGGTTTAGCACTGGAGATCTGATAAGCGATAAGCGATAAGAGGTGACGATAAGAGATAAGCGGCATGCTTCTTTTCTTTCCCACAATTACCAGCGTCGTTTGTTCCCACCTCTCCTTCTTTTGAAAGAGGCTACATGATTCAGATACGAAGGTTGTCCCGAGCATATCGCGCTCTATATCCACGACAGCTGACTACACAGGTCCTATTTGTACAGACGCGGGAACGGCCAAGGTGGTGATACAGCGGTGGACTTTCAGTCTGGATGGATACGTTCACCGCTCTTGATGAATTGCTCATGGTTCAGATTCGCTCCCTAAAAGACAACAACTCTCAAGGGCCGGCAAGCTCCGGCGGATAATCAGGGGGGCCAGTCAGATACTCCTTCAGTGCCTTGATGGATGGCGTGAAGAAGTATTCACCACCTCGTGGGATCACCCAGCGGTCGAGTCCAATGCGCGCCTCAGTAGGATGCTTGCCATCAGGCAGACCGATAGAGCGCTCCGGGTGGTGATTAAGTCTCTGGCCCACAATGGCATCGATACCGGGACCGTGCTCGCCAACAAAGTTCGCCTTGCGGTCCGGGAAGTGGTGGTTGCTAGCCCAGCGGGTGGTCAAGAAGTTGAAGCCGTTGCGGATGTCACTTTGGTAGCACACGAACATCAAGCCGCGCTCTTTCTCGTCATCAGACTTCTGTGCGGCCTTTTCTTCAGGCGTCACTTCGTCTCCGTAGGAGATGCCACGACGGATGATAACCGCGTGATCGTGGTTCAGGTCGCCGCGGGGCCGCATCTTGCGGATGTGAGCTGCAAAGGGGCATCTTTCGTGCTTGTCGACAGGGTGGAAGTCAAAGTTGTTGGATCGGAAAAGGCTTGGGTCTTTGTCGTGGTGAGGGTTCTCGTCGACGGGAGTTCCTAGTGTGAATGTTCATGAGCAAAATGAGCTTGGGACTTGATAGATTGGACACGTACCGTTCCTCCATCTGCCCATCAGATACGCTGCAAGCTTTTCCTTCGGGTCATCGGAGTCCGCGGCGAACGGCGCATTGTGTTTGTTGTCTTCGAGCCACCTGAAGTTGTGTTCAGTTAGTACTGACTGACTCTACTCCCGACGCATAGAAAACTTACTTCTCAAACTCAGGGACGAGCTGTTGAAGGTCACGGATCACGAGGAAACTGCCGTCCTCGGCCCATTCCGGCTGGTTCATATCGTCGCCGTCGTGTCTGGCGAAGATCAATCTGCGATCCGAATACCCTTTGTCAGTTCCGATAATCAATACCGAAAAGCTTCGGAACACCTTACCCTGACTTGACAGCCTTTGGCTCTTTGCCCTTGGGCGTCACTTCATCCAATCCCTCGATCAAGGGCTGGCTAATGCCGTCCTCGAAGCCGAAGCTGAAAATCTCGGTCAGTCCGTGCTGATCATCATAGGTAATTGTACAAAGCAGACTCACTGTTCCTTGCCCTTTTCAGGGCGAGTTCGACCATGGCTGGTGAACGGGAACTCAAGGCAGGGGTCATTGCTGTACCGAACAGTATCAGGATCATCACTGCCCGGCTCCTTAAGGAAGTGTTCCTTGACGCGAAGGACTTTGTATCTCAGGTCTTCCGCCCGACTCGCCGTTACCATCAGCACGCCATCAATCAGCCGCTTTCCCGCAGACGGCTTGAACTGTGATCGAAGCTCTTTCGGCTCGTCCCAGCCCTCACCCACCAGGTCGTCATACATGCCCTTCCCGAACAAGCCACCACGGAGCTGGTTCTTCTTGAAGATCTTGGATAGATTTCTGTCCTTCTTGACTGCGGCCTCGTTGAAGGTGAATTTTCCCAGCTAATGTGATCAGTTAGCGAGTCTCTCTAGCACGGCGCCTTGGCTAGGTATGACTTACAGCTGCTAGACCAGTCGAGGCAAAGGCAATGTTGACGCCTGGCAAAGCCAGAATCTTGGCCGGGACACCATGCTTCTGAGCTTGTGTCTTTGCCTCCAAGATCTGGTTCTTCATGTCACAAGCCTCCTGGGCGGTGGTGATATGTTCATCCGCGAAAGACCGGAGTCGCGTCTTGAATTCATCTGGCTTCCTGATCTTGAAGAATAGGAAGGTCTGGAACCTTTTTGGCAGGCCGGGCCTAATGGGAAGAAGAATCAGCAAACCATGACATCTCAAAAGAATGTGCAGTCTAGCAAGACTTACCAGACGTCACCCTGAATATTGGCTTTCCTCGCAACCCAACTCATGGTGACTGTGAACAATGATGATTGAGGTCAACAAACCGAGCTCCAACTGCTGGGGAGGCGCACAATATTAATAAGTGTTTAGAGTACGCTACACGACAGTCCAAGAAACAAGGTCCTCGTATCGACTTCTGGGATGGCCAACCCCGAATTCCACAAAGTCTATCACTTCGCGTACCGAACAAGACCCGACCAGTCGACATGAGCTCCCCTCAACCAGCAGCACATACTTCATACTCAGTAAGTCAGTGAGATAATTCGTCGATCGGACCTCCAAAGTCCGCAAGAATTGATCGGTCCTACCTGCCGCCCCGCAAGTTGCTACGCATAGGCAGATCTTCATCGTGCCTCGTCATCTCGGATATCAACTAGCCATTGATCCAAAGCATCGGCTACCTCTACGTATGGATCTTCTGGCAGAGCTGAAAGTGAAACTCACTACTAATCCAAAGAACATCATAGGGCGGTTCAGTTCCGGACCTTGCAGCAGTCGATCTTGACTGGGGATAGGTGCTTCTGCAGCAAGCAAACCTTTCAAGGCACCACCAGCTCTCTGTCGATCGTGTCAAGATGGATCCTTTTGTACCCACGAGAGGTTCATCGGGATTACCATCTTCGTCAAGGTATGCATATCTGGTGGATTTCTTATGCAACCCCCCCGCGTTCTCTGTGGAACGACAAGAGGATTTTCGATAACTTCGAGATCCACCTTTTTCTGCACAGGATGGATCTGGATCTACACCCGGCATCCATTGTCACTGGCCGGAAAACAATAGACGTCGACAATCCCCCTACCCAAAAAGAAAGCACTGGGGCTCGTGAACTATGGACCCAGGTACATAATCGATAGCTCATATCTAGAGGTAACTAGCCATGTGCAGTCGAACACATCTTGGAGCACGATACCGCGGAAATACTTAAAGAGGCCCACCTCAAGTAAGGACGTGGACGTCTTTGCACCCAACAACATGAACTCAGCTCAACTCCTTGCGCATATCAAAGACGCCGATCGCGCGATTTCAAGGAACCTTCACCTTCACCCGCATATGCACCTCCACGTCAAGACAAGCGCGCCGTGATGGTAGCCCATGGTTCAGCTGAACTGAGGGGTCCAGGGGTCCAAAGATGGACTTTATGTTGATCGTGGGTTATTTTTCTTGTCGATCGTGGACCGGCTGAAAACCCGAGTTTGGAAGACTCCACGGATTTGCGAGCTGAAGAGTCCCGCGCGGCGAATATGACTTGGAAGTTGCTACCACGCTGTTGCTTTAATGTTTACTAGCGAAGAAAACGCTGCATGCAACACAAGCCCCAGCACTGCGTCTGGTCTGTCCATGATCCCAAGGATTCCGTCGATATATCGCATGCCGAAGCGAGTCTACGTATGTATCCAACCTCCACGTCGACTGAGTGGAGAGTCTCCTCATCTCGGGCTCCAGTCGTGCTGAACCTCACCTCAATGAGATGACGATTTTGCTTTGCCACTTGGAATATCCTGTTATACTAGCCTTTTGGGCCACTCTTCGTCACTGGCATGCTGGTAGTCTCTAGATCATAGGTTGACGGACGAGCGGGGGTGCGGTCTGCTGGGCGGATACTCCGTACTGCTGTTTTCTGTTCTTATATTTGCGCTCTTCCATCCATTAGGGACCTTTCCTAGACCAGCGAGACTCCCACATCACACTTTCTTCCTCCTCTTCTCAATTCCCTTTCACTTCAACCGGACCGCCGTGATGAAGTTGCAATGGGCTGGGCTCCTGCTCGGAGCCTCCCTCGAAGGTGTGAATGCTATGGGCACTTATTTGCTCGAAGCAATGAACCAAGAACGCGTTTCTGGCTATGGCCCTGTCGACGAGCCGTCTTGGGTACCAACTTTCTTCGATGAATCGCCTCCTCACAAAGGTCATCGCATTTCCCGGGAAGATTGGACCTTAACATGCAGCAGCGAGGAAAGCGACTATCCGTGTCAGAATGCCATCGACGGCTCCAACACCACTTCCTGGCGAAGCGGCCCTATCAGCCATCTCAAGGGCCACATCAGCATCACAGTTGACCTCAAGAACCACTACTCAGTCAGCGCCCTGGTCATCCTGCCGCCGATTGACACTGAGAAGGACGGGTTGATCACTCACCACGAGATCTGGGTCAGTATGGACAACAAGAACTGGAAGGGTCCCATCGCCTATGGCATGTGGCCCAACTCCAACAGACAGCGCCTGTCTGCTTTCGAGCCCACATCTGCCCGATACGTGAAGCTCACTGCCAACGCTGAAGCCACCGAGTCCTCATGGATTGGCATCTCCGAACTGAACCTCTACGCCACTCTGTATACCATCCCTCGGGACCCCAAGAATGGTCTCTGGGGACCGACCATTGACTTCCCTGTCGTGCCTGTTGCTGGGGCTCAGGAGAAGTCTGGTAACATCGTCCTTTGGTCATCCTGGGCCTCGGATCAGTTCCACTCCACACCTGGTGGTCAGACTGCAATGGCCCGTTGGAACCCCTTCACCAAAGAGGTTTCCAAGCGTATTGTCACCAACACCCAGCACGACATGTTCTGCCCCGGTATTTCCATCGATGGTACCGGCATGATGGTTGTGACTGGCGGCAATGACGCCTCCCCGACCAGTCTCTACGATGGTGAACTGGATAAGTGGATCAAGGGTCCTGACATGCACCTCCGTCGTGGGTATCAGGCTTCCACTACCCTCGCCGATGGACGGGTTTTCGTCATCGGTGGCTCTTGGGCTGGAGGCTCCAACATCGCCAAAGATGGAGAAATCTATGACCCTGCCACCAGGAACTGGACCATGTTGCCCGGTGCCAAAGTCAAGCCGATGCTGACGGATGACATGGAGGGGCCATGGAGAGCCGACAACCACGGCTGGCTCTTCGGGTGGAAGAAGAACAGCGTCTTCCAGGCCGGTCCTAGCAAAGCTATGAACTGGTACTACGTGGAAGGAGAAGGCAGCTTCAAGGGAGCCGGAGAGCGTGGCGAGGACGACGATTCCATGTCTGGCAACGCTGTCATGTTTGATGCTGTGAATGGTAAGATCCTCACCATCGGAGGTTCGCCTGACTACGACAAGTCCTGGGCTACCAGCAACGCACATGTCATCACTCTGGGCGAACCAGGCCAAGAGCCAGACGTGCGGGCTGCCGGACAGGGGGGAAAGATGCACTCCGAGCGCGTCTTCCACACCTCCGTCGTCCTTCCAGATGGCAAAGTCTTCATTGCCGGCGGCCAGACTTTCGGTATCGCTTTCAACGAGGAGAACGTGCAGTTTGTGCCCGAGTTGTACGATCCAGAGTCAAACACCTTCACCGAGCTCTCCCAGAACAACGTCGTCCGCGTCTACCATAGCCTCTCCATCCTGCTGCCCGACGGCCGAGTCTTGAACGCCGGCGGCGGTCTCTGCGGCAACTGCTCCGCCAACCACTACGACGCCCAGATCTTCACGCCGCCCTATCTCCTGACAGAGAACGGTGAAGAGCGATCCCGTCCCGAGATCACCACCAAACTGCCCGATACCATCGAAGTCGGAGGGAAACTGAAATTCCACACCAACCGCCGCATCGCATCCGCCTCCTTGGTCCGCCTCTGCAGCGCTACCCACACCGTCAACACCGACCAGCGTCGTGTTCCTCTCCATTTCAGGAGGCGTATGCCGGTGTTCGGTCGCTACCATGTACACATCCCCAATGACCCCGGCATCGTCATCCCTGGGTACTGGATGCTGTTTGTCATGGATGAGGCGGGCACACCCAGCATTGCGAAGACAATCATGATCACTTCCAACGTGAAGACAATTGGAGGAGCGAGCGATGAGCAGACGCAATGTGAGCATGGATTCTTTCTTGAGTGTGAATATTTGCCTAGTTGGAAGCTAACACTGATTGCGCAGATTCCTCGTCGCGGATGAGGTTCCAAATTGAGTTGGCGAAATGATTGTTCTGTGGTGTGAGATGACAAGACATGTCAAAACAAAGCAGAGGGCTGTGCATGATACTCGACATGTGAGTGACTGTGCGATGCGCTGGTTGTAGAGGCCTCGACACTTTGGCCAGGAACGGATTGGGAGTCAACCTCCATCTCCTGGTCGTATCCAGCGTGCTGGTTGCTGGTGATTTGTTGGGTCGCTTGGGCAACCTCAGATGGGACTTTGATTGTTGAGCGGTGGTGCTCCGCCGCGGTCTTTCATGATGAATGAGATATGTAACGGGAAAAATGTTAGTTGTAGGGACTATATAAGGATAGGCGTTTGTGTTATTGTTTACTTTGGTCAATGATGTGTGATGTTGTTTTGAGGAGAAATGTGGGGGCCCGTGTCAGCACCCCCGCCCCCTGGTACAGTAGATACCCTACCTAGTAAATGCAACTAATCCGGGCTCTTTGGAGAAGGTCAAAAAAAGTTGCATTTACTAGGCATTTTGCATTTACTAGGGTCCCAATCACATACAAATAGGTGAATCCAGGCCGCCAAGCCAGTTGCATTTACTAGGGTATCTACTGTACGTGTATGGGGCTTGGCTCGAAGCGAGGTTGGAAGCCTTGATATCAAAACAAACGGTACCCGAAGTGAACCCTCTGGTTGCCTTTTTGGCATGTCCTCCATTGTAGCATCAAAGCTGCATTTGATCCTTGAAAGACGAAATGTTGGTGTGGCACGCTGCCTCGGGCTTGATGTAAAGGAAGTCGCCAATCCAACGGGAGAGAAGAGCCTGACTAGTAGTTGGGTCGGTGACGACCAGCGAATCCCAAGTGTTGTATGTCCCTCTTTTTTATTCTTTTTATTTTTCTATTTTTTTAAGGTGCGGTGCAATCTTGCTTTGTACCTGTCTCTCTTTCATTTGCTAATTCTGACCGTCTTTTGCTTCTTGGTTCCTGTTGTTGAACCAGGAGCGGTGGAGTGGATAATGTGGGTGATGAGATCTGGGTTTCTGGTACGTTTTTATCTGGAGATACAGGTACCGCTGCATACTTAGCCTATGGGACCGGTATAAACAACCGCTACTGAAATAAACATAGAACGCCGGCCCAGACAGATTGAGTATAACTAGACAAAAAGAATTTCAACCTGACAGAAAAGCACAAAGGTGATGTAATGAATATAGGTCTTTCGGCCCATCGATCCATTTAGCTTGCTGTGGACTGACTGACTGACTTTTCGGAGAAAACTTGAACCCTCCACAGCGAAGTCAAAAAGCAAAACGTAGTAGAAAGAATGGATGTCCGGCAAATTAGGAGAAGGCGATAATAATGAAAGGACCGAAGAAAAGAAGACAACCCAATACCACAGCGTTTTCCAACTTCCTTTGTGATCTTTCCTGCCAAGTTTCCTTCTCGCGACACTCGTCGTTGTCCTCTTAGTTCACCGGTGAAATCTCGTACCCAATCAACACCTCCGTCGACGTACCATCCCACCCCCTGGTCCCCGCCGCCGAGATCATGATCCTGCTCGTGGGATCGATATACAGACTTGAAATGACGCCCGCCTTAGGGGGACCGGGGACAACCACAAAAGGCACTTTGGAATGCTTCGTCGCTTGCGTCTCGCCCTGCAAGTCCCACAGCCGCAAAATGTCGTGCGACGCGCAAATAATATGTCGCCCGTTGGCCATGGGCCGCACGCAACTGACGGCTCCGCTGCCGTTGGGAAATTTCAGAGTGCGCTCGGGCTGCCATCCGCCGCGCGCCTTGTGAATACTGAATTCTTCGACCGTGCCGTTGCGTCGGCCGGCATATATCCAGTTGCCATCGACGGACCAGCAGGCGCCCATGCACCAGGGCGGGACGCCGCGCCGGTTGCCGATACGGGCGACGGGGTCGGGGACCCGTCGGTCCCAGATGCGGATGGTGCCGTCAATGGAGGCGGCCATGAAGATGTTGGGGGCCGTTTGGGTGTCGTCGTTTTGCGGGGCGGGAGGAGGGGCTGTGTTGACAACCATGCTGGGGGAGGCTGGGGCGATGGGCTCGAAGGGGATAGGTTCGTGGTCAGTTGGGGGGATGGGGTTCTGGTCTCGTGGTGGTTGTTGTTCCTGTTGTTGCTGGGTTTGTTGCTCGGGGTTCGCGGCTGGTTGGTGTCCGAAGTCTGACATAGTGTCATTAGAGTCGCCGTTGAATGTGTCCATGTTGATGGTCCCGTTCTCGGCTGGCTCGACGGCATCGAGCCCGGGTCCCTGAGCAGCGTTCGTGTCCATTATTGTGTCGGTATCCCCCATTGGGAAATCGTCGGTGTGCCCTTGGTTTTTCTGTTCCTCCTCGAGTTCCATGCCCATAGCTCTGGAAAACTCATTGTCGTCGTCATCGTCCCCAAAGGCATTCCCACCGCCTATTGTTTCGTTGTCCCCGAAGAGTGACCCTGCAGGACTACCGAACAGCGACTCATGTTCTGGTGACGGGACATCATTCACGGCGCCGTCGTTCGCATTGGATTGCCCTGTCGTATCCATATCGCCATGCGCGCCATTAGAGAAAAAGCCGTTCAAAACTGGCTTCGAGTTGTTACTCTCGAAAGTGTCCGTGATAATCTCGGGATCGCTCGCTTCGGCTGGGATCGGGGCACCCGAGGTCGGTCGTAACTCAATGGCCGATATTTGTCCACCGCTGCCCTCGAACCGCCGTATAACCGAGCCATCGTTGAGGTCCCAGTCCAGCACCGTCTTGTCCCAACTTCCACTCAGCACACTCTTCTCATCAGGTGCCAGTTGTAACACGCTAACGGCATTGGTGTGCCCGTTCGTCCGCAGGCAGTGTATTCTCTTTCCCTCGTCGTGCCTCACGCTCTGTATGTTGATGCCACCGCTTTCTAGACCACTCAGAGCCCACAAGGCCTGACGGTGCACCGCTAGACTGTATACCGGAGACAGAATCCTATCGTCATCTCTAGTGTTCTGTCCTGTCCACTCCTGGTTGTCCCAATAGCTCATGAGCACTCCCGACTTGACAACACTGTCAACAAACGGATGCTTCTGGGCGACGGTGAGTTGTTGCTTGCCATTGATTGTGGCTATGCCGTCAAACTTTCGAATGTAGCCGTCGGATCCGCCCGTCAACCAGTAGCGCATGTCGGGGGTGACGGCTATGGCATTGATGCTGGTGGCTTGTGGGGCAGCCATGGTAGGTACGATGTCGTAGGTGGAAGCCGTAATGTACTCTGGTCTTATCGTTGGTCGCCATTTTGCCCCTGATCCTGAGCCTGAAGGTGTCGCAGAGACGCGTCTAGCTGTCTGGGACGTGGTTTGGTCGGCGGCATTTGGGTCGTGGGCGTTTTGTGCTTGGGATTCGTCGAAGGGTTCTGCTTCCGGTTCGGGTTCTGGGTCTCGATCGGGCTCGTCTTGGTCTTCCTGTTCTTCCTCTTCGTCTTCATTAAAGTCTTCGCCGTAGGTGTCGTTCTCGGCATCATCAGCGTCCTCCATGAGCTCGTCTTGCTCGTTGTCGGAGCTTCCGTATTCTCGATCGTCTTCGTCCATTGTCCGTGTTGGTAGTGGTTTTGTAGAGGAGTTCGGCTATACACGTAGTTATGCCAGGCATATAAGGGCAGGGTATTCGATATCGTGTGACTGCTGTACCCAAGAGAAGAAAGTGGGAAAGTTGTGGGGGAAAGCAAAGAGATGACAACGGGAGGAAGACGTTTCCAGTCCTGAAGGTTCCCGAATCGAAGCTACACTACATGCAACTGCGGCAGGCATTGATAAGGTCCAACCTCGGTGTTAAGCTTTAGCGGATCAGTAGGCCGGAACGCTAACACCCCGCATCCCCCACCGATTGCCATAACAGGGGCAGGTCCTTGAGCTGTTGGCGGTTCAATGTACCTGGTTTTTGGCGGGCATGCAGGGACCATTGTCCAATTACATGCAGGGTTATCAAGGTGCTTTCCATGTCAACCTCTCTTGGAATCAGTTCAAGGTATCTTGCTGGCTAACATAATGCAAACAGAACGACGACAAATACGGAAATGAAGACAAGGCTGCAAGAGAAATGACAAAGAAATCCAACATGGATCGCGATACACCCAAAAGCGATCAAACCCCGAGCAAACAATGCAAACGTAGCGAAACCGAATCCTAGAAACAAATGAGGGCCTTATCCAACTCCGCCCCGGGTATGTATACTTCTCTTCTCTTCTCTTCTCTTCTCTTCTCTCTTCTCTTCCGAATATGACTGGGCCTAGCCGTTGACTGGCCTCCGTTATCCAAACTCAATCAGTCAGTTCCAGCCCCGTCTCACCTTCGTTCAGCACGACTACCACATACCGCCTCGACCCCTCCGGTAACTCTTGCTCGGCCGTTTCGTCTGTCGTCTCCTCCGAGATGTGCATTGCAAGATCATGTAACTTCGGATCAGCCTTCGACAACACCTCAGGCGAACCATCGCGATTGATGGCTACGATGTAATGCGGTCGGCTTTGGAGCAGCTCAGGCGGGGCCGCGCCCTCTTCGAACACCACCACGTGCTTCTTGCTTTTAGAGTCCACGGATTCTTCGTCGCCGTTCTTGTTTGACTGTTTCGAGGATTGATCAACCGCGTAGCGGTTTCCAGTAACCAGGAGCGGATCTGTCTCCGGCAGGTGAGGAACCATCTTCATAAGGAGGCGATGCTCGGGGTTCTGGAGACGTGCCGGGATCGGTAAGTCGGTCTCGAAGGATGCTTGAAAGCGGAGTTGGGAGGCTGTTGAGCCGTCTGACTGGAAACCTTCGCCCGGTGGCAGCGTGGACTGCGTGGTGTTTGCGAGGGAAAAGTTGTCTACGCTAAAGTGTCGGCGACGAGCCTTGGTTGTGGAGGAGCTGCTCGATCCCCATGTCAAGTTGCTCTGCTCCGTTTTGGGTGCATGGAGAATTTCGTGATGAAGCTTGTCAAGACCTCCACTATGGCTTGTATGTGGATCTTGGTAGTAAGGCGACCTGTCCGGCGGATCGCCCTTGTCCAACAGAGGTGCTGCCTCCTCGTCAGACGAATCTGCTGACGATGTTCCGGCGCTCTCAAAATTTGCTTCGGTGAGCAGCCCGCCCAAGAAGAATAATGCGGTTAGTCCTGCGCACCCGCACACCCATGAAAGCGTTGTAGTCAGCCCTCCCCATCCCGAAACTCCCATAACGGCTACAACAAGAAGCGGGCCAACAAAACTGCCCCAGGCATTGGCGAGACTGGGTAGACTTTCAGCCTTTGCTGCGCCAGTTGACAGGCCACCCGTTCCAATTACATCCTCTCCACCGGCGACTGCATCGAGAATCTCCTTCACTAACGGCTCGCCGCAGAGACCGAACGCTACAGAGATCCAGCCAAGGGTAGCCAGTAGTGCCGTCTGAACGGTCATCTTGTTCTGGGTCAACCCGCCTAGACAAGTGAAAGCCGGAGCAGCCGCAATGAAACCAAATGCTGTTAGCAATCGAGAAGCCTGCGCGTACCGTGCCGTAAGCGGGATCGTCAAGAGGCCGACCAAAGCCGCCGGAGCCGAAAGGGGGACGAAGACGAAGCCGCTGGCAGCCATGGGCCATTCGAATGTTCGCTGTACGAAAATCGGTAGCACACTTTGTAGCGCTGATCCGATCAGGCTAAGTGCGATGTATCCTCCCATGGGCACAATAAGTCGCAATACGGAGGGCGTCAGCACTCCCTCTTGAGTACCAGTAACTTCGGAGGCCGCTAGGCTGAGCCGTCTGATCGATCGGCTGGAGACATGGCAGGGAGACACTTCTCTCGAGGAATACCCCCCGCCGGAGGAGAGAGTTCCATAGTTTCGCGAATCATCTCTAGAGGCAAGGAGACCCTCTGCCTCGCGTCGATCGCCTCTTGCCCTGGGATATCTGCCCGGCGGCAGTAACACCGCTACGAGACTTCCAAACACAACCGTCAACGCAATAACGGCATAAGCCAGTGTAAAGACAGCCGCCTGCCCACCAAAGAAACCATGCAGCAATCCTGCAGACACCGGGCCGACCGAGATGGCGAAATTCTGGATAAACGCCGGTGTCATCCATGTCAGCACGTCGACAGCAGCAGTTTCGTCGTCGCCTCTGTCCTCTTCATCGTCTTCGCTAGCAGTCAAGACCACACCGGCAACCAAGCTGGAGCTGGCTCTCGCGATGGCCACACCTGCGATACCGTGTAGGGCGCGTGAGAGGACGAGGAAGAATAGATTGCGGTAGAATTGAAGCAGGACAAAGGAGCCCGCCGCTAGAGCAAGCCCGCCGAACAGGAGGACCCAAAGAAGGGGGCCTTGGCGGGTAAGGTAGGGGACGGATGCTAAAAAGTGTCAGTAACTTGCGTGTGTGTCGCCGCATGGAGGTTTGGTGACTTACAAGATACCGCTGCGAATGTGCCACCATATGTTGAGATAAGGATCGATGTCCAAAACTGCACTGGAAAGCAAAAGATGTTAGTTCAACACTGTTGTCTTGTGAAAAGGCATAGTAGCTTGAACTTAACATACCATGCTTGTGGTGTACTCCCGCTCTGGTTTCCAGGATGGTGGGAATGAGAGGGACCAACAGCGCCGTCAGAAAATCATCGGTGAACTGGGCAGCCTTGGCGACTACTATGAGAAGCGACATGGTGGTGTTGATGTCTGGCTGAGTAAGACCGAAAGTGGTGTCATGAAAACACGAAGGTAGGCGACGGTGGCTGTAATGGCCGCGACCGTCGAATCTGGTTGAAAGTGGATGATGATAGTAATTCACGTTGCCGTCGTGGGTGCTGCTGGGATCGCCGGTATGGATAGCGAGAGGCGGCGGTGGTGGTGATGTTGCGCTTGGTGTTATTCGGCGCGGAGATACGGAACCGGAGGAGGATGGCGGTCGTCGTGGTCTACTGCCGGACCTGCCGCGCGTCGTCGTCAGTTGTGACTGCCACTGTGATTGCGACCAGAGAATGGCCTTGGAAAACAGGCTGGACTCGGCGGCGGTCTCTGTTGCTGTCTCTTCATGACGAGGATTATCCTGTTGTTTTGAAGTTGGGATGATGGCAGCGTCCGGTGGGTCAGGGTTTGCATCTGCACGGGCGGGACCTGTTGTTGGAACATCCATCCCGTCTGCTTCGTCCCAGCTTTCCGGCCTTGATTTGGATATCTCGCCCTTGTTCTTTCTTGTCTTTGGACTGCCCTGTTGTTTACAGGCCGTATTGGAGGTCGAGATAAGACGTCGCGCGTTTTGTGTAACCACGTCGTGAACCTAAAGAGGTGTGCTTCCGTTCACGTCGATGCCCGAGACACCACAAGTGCTTGGAACTCCAATTCTTCCGGCGTTACACGACACTACCGATTTCTTCGGTTTTCGTCCTTTGCTCTCTCGGCCTGATAGCTCTGTCTAGAGCTCTCTCCACAGCAGCTTTCTGCAATGCATCATGCGGGCAGAAGAAAGGAGAGAAAATGAGAGAGACGGAAGAACGGAAGATACACACGCCTTTTCAACGGTCTCGTGAACTTGTTGGCTGCTTGCCTCTTTCTTTATCTTTGAAGCACCACCACACATTCACAATCACAAGCGGGAACCGAACCCTTGGAGCAGCACACCATGTCTTTGATCTACTGCAGTGTGAAACCCAGGCGCCAACCAACCACAGCCGTAGCGAGCTGTTCCCCCACTCCAATGGCACTCCGCTGGTGCGGGATTCCTGCTTGTCGTGTTGCCCATTTCTTCTCGATTTGCTGATGGCGATGATGCACTGCCGCCCATCCACACACACATCATGCCGGCGATGTACTTTGGGGTCTCTGTTCAACGAGCTCGATGACGGACGAACTTTCAAAGATGATATTACTCGTATGGTGTGACCATTGCACGGAGAAACAAATTCCAAAGAATGGAAGACCTGCGCGCTTCCCGAGTACCGGATCACAAAAATGCAAGACAAGAAAGAGTGGTATCCAAACAGCATCACCTGAAAGCTGCCCCTCATCATGATGTTACTCGCCAAGGAGCGACCAAGAGGTCCCTTATCCACGCTAAATCGTGCAGTTCCCTTTACATTGCAGTGCCATCCATGTCTGCAGCCGCGTAGCGCGCCGACATGAAGCAGGGCGTCGGGGCACTTCGTCCAATGTTGAATGCGGTTAGGACTGTGACTGGGTAAGGGTTCAAAGTATTGCGCTGTTGGAATACAAAAATGATAATAATGTGAAAAAAAAAAATGAAAAAAAACATGAAAAAAAAGTTGATTATAAGAGTGGAAAAAAGATTCAGTAAAGAGACGTCCACGAGAAGAAGCGGCTCGTTTAGAAGTCAAAATAGAAAAAAGAAATTGTCATATAGCTGCAACTCGTTTCGATCGAGTGACCTCCGGGTTATGAGCCCGGCGCGCTTCCGCTGCGCCATGCAGCTGTTAATGATGGTTGATAGCTTAACACGCAACGCTCTTCTATACGGTCCACGTCAATTTGGTGGATACCACAGCAGTATGTATGCAGTAGATAGGCTGACCCTTCCACAGACCACCAGCTTTCTTTCTTCCGACCAAAAAGCCCTTTCTTACTCTTCGTCCTTCACAAGCACCCCTCTTTGATTGGCATTTCGAAAAGGGCGGAGCACATCATCAATTAAACCACAGCCCCGATATGTTTTTGCCCCATTCGCTCTTCCTAATTACCGTTCCAAAATCAACACTCGCTGATTCTTCACACTCCCGTCCTTCCCCCTCTCCTCCTCCTCCTCGTCATCATCCTCTCCCTTGTCGGAACCCTCACCACCTCTTCTTCCCTCCTTTCCCTTCTGCATCAATGATGAGGATTTTGGCTTCAGGTAATCCTTGGCTGAGGCGCGTTGCTAGAGCATTTTTCCACGGTTCCTCGGCCGATGATTGACATGCGCGGGAGCTTTCAGTACCAAAGAATCACATGTTCATGTCCGAGTCCTGTTAGTGTTGATTGCGTAGTCGTATACTTAACTGTCATCAAATCTGGGTGCAAAGTCACATTGTCAATCCGTCCGAAGCCATTTTCTGGGTTCAATCATTTTGAGACCCTGAAACTAGGTCGTTTTGGGTAGTGAAGTAGTAGCGAACCTGCGGATACCTCTACACACACGATCTTTGTGCGCCCTGTCTTTGGTACCATAACAGCGCGGTGAATTAGGATCATTGGAGAGGAGAACGAACGCCATTGCTAGGTAGTTAACTACCTAATAGTCGGAAATGTAGACGCGGGCTGCGTATACATGGTGTTAGATCGGGACTCGGAGTATACAGGAAGACAAGAAAGCAGGCTCTGTCGCTCGCTGTATTGCAAAAAGAGTGGAAAATGTGGGAATCTCAAAGCTTGAGCCATCCAACCATTACATCGCTGTAACAACCTCACTACCGCTCAGAGTAGCCGAAATGAACGTCTCTTCTTCTTCAAAGCAAATCTCCCCTTTCTACTTCTTTGTTAAAGCTTTCAAAGAATCGCTGTCATGCTCAGGACGCCCCGCATCGAATGCATTCAAAGTGGCACGACAGACGATACCTAGGGTAAAATGGCCGTTTGAATCCATCAAAGACCCTCCACTAGCAACATGAACGGAGTTCCGCCTCGTCACAACCTCTCGCTGTGATTGACGACGAAGAAGACTCCGTGTTAGATGAGGAGGATAACAATGGTGACGCCTCAGCCGCAGGGAGTTGACTCGCTTCCCACATCGACACCATCAAAGTTGGAAAGCGATAACTGCTCCAGATCTAGGTTCAGAGTCAAATCATCCAGCTCTACTACCTCTGGTGATAACTCCTCAATCCATGTCCCTGACTGTGGTAAAATTCCTGGAACACGGAGATCAGTCCAAGGCTGCTCTCGGGTATCTTCCTTCAGCCAACACTCGATGGGGGTCGTTGTCGGCTTGCAACTCCTGTTTCCAACAAGATAGTCTTGCAGCTGCTGCTGTTGCTCTTGTAGTGGCTTGGGTTGGGTTTGCGGATGCTGGTGCTTTTCTCGGCTGGCATCAGAGTAGGCGATGCTTGGGGCGGTTTCGCTTCGATGATTGACGCTCCGTTGACCTGGGAGCTTTTTGCTATCCATGGAGTGGGTGGCGTGTATTGGAGACATTATGGCGAGGCCAACGAAGAGACTGCTTGGATATCAGAGATGCGGAGAGCTGAAGGTCTTGGATAGTATTAGTGGACAGCAGTTCATGTATGGCTCTTGGGGACAGATGTTGAGTTTCCTACTTGGATGCTGTCTCTCTTCAAATAAATAGTGATGATTGTTTCATTTGGAAGGTTTAAAAAACGAAAAGCCTCTTAAGGCCAGGCTAAGATCAACACCTGAAGCCATCCCCTCACGAGGATACGGTACCAACCGTCCCATCCCGGGACCGAAGCCATGCCAGCAAAGTAGTCCCAAGACTCCCAATTCCCACCCCTACCTGGTCAAAGTCAGCCTGAGATATTAGTCACTGCATCGATGACGGCTGCCTTCTGTTGTTATAGGCGTCAAGTAGGTAGGTGAACGACCGATAGTTCGATCGATCGCCCCCACGCCCAGGATTTATGGCAAGATTTGGATTGGGCCCGACGAACTCCATATACGGCCACATGAGCGAAACGTGGACGAGAGGAGGCAGAAAGCGGAAAGGCAGCGGCGACTACTAACGTAGAGTTGCATCATGTGAAACGAAGGTGAAGTTCCGTCTGGTCTCCGACAGAACCGGCACCGCTCACATCGGGGCGATACCTTGACACGTGCCGGTTTCCATTCCATCCAGCAGCGGGACGACTTGCTTAGGTTGTTGGTGGAGTAGTAGCCGTAGAGGTACCTCTACCGGAGAGGAGGAAGGTCCAGCCAGCAGTTACCTACCCAATCCTCGAACTTCCAAGACGTTCGCACTTGCCCTGAAAATCACTCGAACGTATGATGTACGTGGGGATCTCTCAACGCCCATACTCCAATTTCGAACTGTTGGCACACACCCGTCTCTTGTCCGAGGACTTGAGGTAACTATCAGACTGAGGGAGTGAGTATCGACTTCCATTATCAGACTTTTGGTTTGGTTCCATCAAGTCACCTGAAAAGTGGCTGACGCGGCTTCGTTTCAGTCTCAGGTTGGTGATCACTCGTTCACCCACCCGCATCTATGGAATTCTCCATGCGGTGAGAGACTGCGTGTCTAGTAGGGTTGAGGAGATGGAAGGCCCGAATGAAATGAGAGAGGACATTTAGTTGTGATAATTGACACGTCCCCAACTCAATGGAAATTTAGTACTACGAACGCAGACAATTTACGGCTTTCATAATCAAGCTAGACTAAATGAAGTAGTTCAGTTTTCTTCATGAATCTTCAATTGTGGTATTATCCAATATAGTATCCTGAACTAACTTCTCTTGGCTTTCATAGCTTTCTCCAGACTGCTTCTCATCTCATCGCAACACATCATACGGGAAACTTTCTCCTTTCCTCTGCCACTTCTCCCCACTTTGCTCTATGACCTGACTGTTTTAAGATCTCGTCGTCTCCATCATCCACGCTCACCACCCCTCAGCACCTCCACTCCCCAACCCTGTCAACACTCAACACCCCCGGCACCGGAAACCCATATGCCCGATCATTCACTATCACCACCATACTAGTAATACTGCTCCAATCCTAAATCTTAATATCCATGTTGTCAAAAAAACCATCCTTGGAAAGATTAAGAGGAGGTATCGTAAATCGATTTTGTTGTTGCTGCTGCTGCTGCTGTTGTTGTTGTTGATCTTGTAGATCTAGTTGGTGTTGCCTATTAGACGTAGCCGTCATAGTCGCGGTGGCGGCAAGTGTGTTCTTGAAAAAGTCAACTGTCGTTGTTGTCGACGCTGCGTCGGGGGTTTCGTATATAGTTCCCACAGGTAGGGAGAATTTAAGGCTGTGGGAATGGAGGTGGGAGTATTTGTTTGTTGGTGGGTTGGGGAATTGGGGTAAGGTGGTGATGGTGGTAGTGGTGGTGGTGGTAAACGGGAGAGAGAATGATCGTTGTTTTTGGAATGTGGGTTCCTGTTGTGGTTGTACTTGGTGGTGTTGCTGCTGTTGTTGGTGGTGTCGGGGTTGAGGGAATACGGTGTTGCCGCTAGTGGCACTGTTGCGTCTATCGAATTGCTGCTGCTGCTGCTGCTGCAGTATCGACTTGTGCCTGAGTGATTCCGTTGATACCGTTGATCGCTTGGGAACAGGTACCCGAATCGCCGTAATAGCCACTCCCTGGCGTGACCGAATGATAGCCTGGTCAT
This sequence comes from Neurospora hispaniola, assembly GCF_033458365.1. Taxonomy (NCBI): domain Eukaryota; kingdom Fungi; phylum Ascomycota; class Sordariomycetes; order Sordariales; family Sordariaceae; genus Neurospora; species Neurospora hispaniola. The sequence continues at coordinate 1,684,420 of NW_026944407.1, read as the reverse complement.
GACTTAACCTCGCAAGCCGTTTCGCCTCCTCTCGTCCACCCTTGAAGAATTCCAGCAAATCCTGCAACTTCCCCGGAGCCTGCCCCTCCAAGAACCCCTGAGCGTGTCCCGTCGTTTGCGCATCCCACCCCAAGATGGGCTGTTCATCGCGTGCCATGTGTCCATACAACTGCGCAAACAACTCCTTCCATGCTTGGTGGACCACCGGCTGATGAAGCAGGCCGTAGATTACCAGACTATGATTCCAGTGCGCTTTGTTGTGATTATCTTCGTAGTGCTTCGCTACATGGTCGACAAATCGATGACTGGCGCCCATGAACGCCCCACAGAATCCACAGGCCCACGCCGTCCTCCGTTGCGTATACCGGACCACTTGCTCAGCGTGAGGGCAGGTCCTGCACCCGTGGGCGTTCTTGTGATGTTGGTTGAAGGTGTTGGCGCCCCAGAAGATGCTGTTACAGTCCGGGCAGGGGTAACGCTTATGTCGGTCGTGGAATTCGTCCTCGTGCCTCATCCAGTCGACCTTGCGCTGGAAACTGACATTGCAGGGTATGCACCAGTAAGGGCCTTGGGGTTTAGCGGCACCTTGGTTGTTGATCTTGAATCCTCCAAGGACTGATAGTGCGGTTTTGACTGAAGGCGAAGTGTTTATGTCGTAAGTGTTCTGGGATGAAACTGAACTCGTTGAGGTTGCCTCTGATGAGATGCTTGCCCTTCCTGATGACCCCGAACTGGTTGTCGATACGGAGTTGTGACGGCTCATGTCGTTTATCGTCGAAGCGCGCTGCTCCTGCGGTGAGAAAAGAGAAGAATGTGTTGTGTATCACCAGTGTCGAAGGAACTCCTGATTCATGGTTAGTCGATGGCTGTTTGGCTGGAGTTAGGGGCAGGCCGAGTTAACACACCCCCTTATTATAACCCTCCAAGAAAGCGGATAAAAGCTCGTTGCGCGATATTCCGGATTTAGTCAGGGTGTCAACATGTAGTCGAGCCGCAGCTAGACTGTTGGTTGATGCACGGGGATAAAAACCCGTTGCTTTTGAATGGTTGAACTGCTGGGCGTGCCAGAAAACGCCGTTTCAATAAAAACTCGCGGAATGGGTCACTGTGAGAAATGGCGTTTTGCTGTGTTTTATGGGGGTGAAAACAGGACTGCCGATCATGAACATGAAAATTGGTACCTTCACCATACATATGTACATAGGTAGGAGACAAGATCAGAGGAAGAAGGTTCGACAGACAAGCGCAGGCGCTTCATCCGAGCGGCGCGGGAAGCGAAGGGGATGGGAGGGGATAAAACAAAAGGTTATACCCCCTTGTTGGTAGCACGAGTAGTAATAAGAGGGACGCGAAAGCAATGGAACGCTGCGGCGAAGATAGTGTACCAGGCAGGGATGGTAGCGAAAACGAAGAGACTTGGGAGCAAAAGAGGCTGCAATCTCCACGAGACAGTCCAGCGAATTAAAGGCTTGACCTGGACGGAAAGAAGTGAGACGGCGGCGCGCCCCATTCACGTATTTCGGGTTCTTCTCCATGGTCCATCTCATAAACCTCACGTCCACTGGATGATATGACTCGCTCGACTCAGGTGAGAGCCCGGCCAAAGATAGATGGAGCATGCATGCTTGTATGAAAATGAGACCTTGAATGTGCGTCGTCGTCGGCGGTCAGCAATTAAGAAGACAACGGACGGGAACTCAATGCTGCACTCGTTCAAGGTTGTGAAAACGGGAAAACGGGTCGAACAGCTGACGATTATCGTCAGTCTCACCACGTCGAGTTAGAGTCTTGCTGCGGATTCGAGGTGATGAACAGAGGACCTGCCGTCTTCATAAAGTATACAGATCATTCTGATGCCCGTGCATGTATCATGTTAACAAGGCGTCGAGAGGCGTCGCATCTTGACTGGTCAGTCAGAAGCCGAAGAAAGGCAAAATCGATCCAGACGGACGGGAATGAAAGGGTTGAAGATTGGATTGCAGAGCATGGAGGACAAGTTCGGCAAGGGTTCCAACCCTGGGGACGGAGAAGCGCCTCTTTGCGCTGTGATTGGTCAGCGAGGTAGCATCCGAAACAAGGCGTCAGCTGTTTCGAAACACCCAAAGGCACCCAAGAAAAGCCGATGAACCCCTTCCTCGCCTCGCTCGCCTGCAGCATGGGTTACTGTGGGTGTGCTCCGGTGGGCGACCAATGAACAAGACGGAACAACGCCCCTGAGAGGTTCCGAGATCCTGTTGGCTGATTGTTTGTTTCCTTTTCTCTGATGCGACCTTGGCTGTCGCCGTCTCATCGGTCCCTGCCTGGGGTTGAGAATATGCAACATCGCCGCCGACCGAAGTGGATAGAATACATATTCAAAAAAAAACAAAAAAAAAAAACGATATGTTTGATTTGGACAGCATGTTGATGAATCTCAGATTGGAAGTTGTCAAACCTCCAGAAGACGCGGTAAACGCGCTACCTTGCACATTTATATAGTACATGCAACCCTGATCACCGCATCGCACATGCACAGCGGTTAAAACATCTTCGTGTCCGAGTACCCTTTCCAGCCATGATGATCTACTACATTGTTATTTTTATTTTAATTTATTTTTCCTCCTTTCAAAAATGAAAAGAGATTGTTCGTATGCCTCAGACGACATAGGGGTATCGAATGGTAACCCAGTAACACAAAACACACTCCCAAACTTTGTAGCACGCCCCAAGCGCCATAATGTCGTGCCCTAACCTCAAACTCCCGTCTCTTTACATGGCGCAAATTTGTACAGTTGATGAATTCCACTCGCGTTTGTTGCTGTTCTTGCCCCCCTTATGCAATTGCACAACATAACTTCCACTCATCGGTAGCCTCTAGACGTACTCTTCAATGCAAGTGCCATGCTCCAACCACCCTAGAAATCGCTGCTTCCTTCGCAGTCTTGATACATCGCATCTTTCCGACTTCGCCGCTCAAATGCTGAGCCTCACTTTTTCTCGCCCTTGTTCCCTTCCCTATTGAGCTCCTCGGTGCATCCCAAAAAGTGGCCTATAAAAGATCCGTGACAGGCTGCAGTATAAACGAAACACCTGAAACAGAATCTTGCCTCGGAATGCTTTGATGTGCGCCCTTGGGTGGTTGGCCAAGTGCTCTGCTCGACTGGCCGGATTTTGAAGGCATTCTTTCCTCAGCCGCTGACTACCCTTTAGCAATATTGCCCACATCACTGCCGGCAATCGACTCGGCCAACAGTCTTATGGGCTTATCCACAGCCTGTGGGCGATCTGTATCACGCTAGATAAGCTCAAAACCACTTTTCAACAGTTCAGGGCCCGTTGCCAGCATCGGACGTCCTTGCATCGGAAACGGCCAGAACAGGGGATTTTCCGTAGCGCTGGCCGTATGCTTATCACTTCCAGGCTGAATTTCCGTTCTGGTCGCTGAACCGTGTCCTGATTCTACCCCCTCTCCCCATTTGCAGTTGAAGTCTTCCTCGGTAACTTCGGGAACGAAGAAATTGAGGCTGTTTGTAACCGGTCGAGTGGTTTGATAGCGGTCGACCCTGATACGTTGCTGGCCGTCCTCTCCACCTATCGTCTTGATGTCCACATCAATATTCCACTTCTTGGCCAGGTACTTCAGTATGTTGAGCGCTTGTTCGGCGAAGTGGTGACATGGTGCCATCTCCGTAAGATCGGCAATTCCTCGACTTATGGCTTCGCCAACGCGAGGATCAAACCTCGGATGGCCATGGTCATTGGGTTCCGCTTGACCTATGCCTCCGGCGGGGTCGGACGGTACTGAGGTCGTGGCCCCAATCGCCAGGTGCATGATGGAGGACGTGAGCACAAAGTAAGGGACAAATGATGGCGTCCGTCTTAACGTGTACAATTGCGAGTACGAGCGCACAAGCCCCAATATGGCATCGGCTGCCTGTATACACACATCACGCGGAGAAATGCTCGATCCAACAATGCGAAGTTTGATCAACGGCCGGAACAGGAGAAGAATGGCAAAGTGATAATACATGCTATGTCCAGTATTAGAAACGCCTCTCAAATCTTGCAACGGACCAGAGATCTATAAACTTACTGCGCGAACAACACAGCGGGAGTGAAGTTATGGCCAAGTCGCAACACCTCTGGTATCCTATCATACCAGTTCAAATACTGTGTATATATCTTGAGCAGATCTCTGCTCGTAAGCGGCCGGCCAGGGGAGTGAAGGACGAATAATGATTGGTGAACTAGCTCGCTTAATTCACAGAAGCATTTGTACACCGATCGAACATTAGACGGTTGTTCGCACGATTGGTGCAGAGGAGCGCCTGTACCGCTCATCAGCTTACCTCCAAGCACGACCTCCAAAAATGATAAATTCTTACCATCATCTGTATATGGAATCCAGAGCGAGGCCTCAATGTCATCGATGATAGCGGGCTTCGGAGGCAGCTGTGGGAAGCACGAGCACTGGGGGAGCGAGCCGGTGGCCAACGACCAAGCACTATCACATTTCACCATTAGACAAACGCCGCGTGGCAATTCGGCGGGATGTACTGGACTCACTGGTCGAGCGCAAATGCACCCCAGAATGTGGCTGCTTGAACCGCACTCTCGTCACAATCCTTGCCGTCATCTTGAACCCGATGCAGTCCCATCTCTATCGCCAGTCGGATACTCTGTCCGGCGTAGTACCAACTCTCAGAATCACGACCACAACTTGCCTCTCTGATGGACATTATACCCAAGGCTTGAATGGTAGTTAGCGTGTGATGGTTTTCTTCTTGATAAAATAGTCGCTGGCATTCCTTGAAGAAGTGATCACCCGACGAATACGGGTCGTTCGGGTTCGCGCGAGTACTAGGCTGGCTGGAAAACCGGCAACCCAACGCCAGAAGCGCATTCACTAATAGGGACGAGCAAAAGCGAGGCCGCCCGTCCATAAAGTCCTTGAGGAAGTGTTCTTTGCTGAGCGACGCAAATGTGGGGTACTCCCAGCAAAAGTACAGCGCCAGCAGATGTTGAACAAGACCGTCATCCGAAGTGATGGTCGTCCATGTAGTAGGCGGTGCCCGCGAATGCAGTGCCTCGGTAGCAAGTACTTGGTCAAAACCGCGGAATCTCTGGTTTTCTGAGTTGACGCCAGCCCGAGCTTCCGCCCACGATTCCGCTCTCGACTGCGATTGCTGCCCATTTTCCGAAGTCCAGCTCATGGCCTTTGACTGCGAGTTGCCACGCACCGTCTGAGAATGAGAGGAGAGCTGGCCGTTCCAGAGACTATGAGGCTCGGGATCATGTCTGATAGCCCGCGGGAATTGACCTGGATGGCCTTGAACCAGTTGGTACTGGCTTGGTTGAAACTCAGCCAGCTGATGCGGACCCGTAGTAGGGTGCTGGCCTGGCAGCCCTTGACCTGGAAATCGGCTGATGGGAGCCAAACCTGGAATAGCGCCGCCATAAGACCCAGCTGGGTCGCCCGAGAAATTAAAGGCACCGGGAGCTGACCCGACTAATCGATCGATGGAAGGAAGTGTGCCACCGCCCGAGGGAAGCGTCCCCTCCAGCCACGAGGATATCATATCAATGCTCTGGCCGTTGCGCAAACGCTGTAAAACCCCGTCCCATTTATCCGTACGCCTGAGGGCGTTTATCACATGCTCGTTGTTCCGTTGCTCGCGCCTCAGCTGTTCGATCTCGTTTCTCAGTGTGTCCTTGGACTGGCGGACAGGGACTTCGTAAACACATTCGGTGTTCTGATATTTACATCGAGCACAAGGCTTCTCGCCGTCGCACTGTAAAACAATCGGGGGGATTAGCCAATGGCCATTTAGGGACATCCCAGGTAGTGGAAGGGAAAGGGAGACCAGGACTCAAAAGAGTTCCCAGCCAAACTAACACACCTTTGCGCGCTTCTTGCGGCACTCGGTGCAAGCCGTTGGAGTGACAAGTCCCAGTCCTCTCTTGCGTTTCGAGACGGTTTGGCTGGCGGGCGGACCCGAGGGCGGACCGGTGGGCGGGCCGGAGGATGAGGTGGAGGGCGTGGGCTGAGAAGCGGAAGCAGAGGCAGGACGGTTTCCTCCGGCCGTCGTGGAGGGAGCGGGCGATGTCGCAGGAAGGACCGAACGGCTCCCACTTGCGCTTGGATTGCCTCCTCCTTCCATTGGATCCATGTCTCAAGGCGGCCGTCACGGCCTGTGTTCAAATACCGCGCACCGTACGGTATACTCTGGAAACGATCCCGTCAACGCGCACTAACATGCTGTGCTGGGGGAGCAAGGATGACGACCGGGCGATGAAGACGAGGCGGCGGCACAAGGAATTGCTTTCGGTCGGACGGTAGGTATGTCGTCCAAAGGAAAGGTACAAGGAAGTGAAGCTGAGATATGCGTGAATATTGAGAGCTGCCAGCGTGTGTAAGGCTTAACGAACGGACCAGGGACGTAAAAGACGTTGACTCCTAAAAGGCCTGGCTCGCGACAGGGATGATGATGATATTACGTTGATTCGTTAACGGCATGGCAATGCAGGTTGCAGAGTTTCTCGTCGAGGTAGCTCCATGCCTTTCGATGGGTGGGGACTAAAGACGGGAATCTGTCTGCATCGGCGATCGAGGAATTGGACGAGCAAGTAGCACATAGGATAAGAACCGGAGCTCGAGTTGCGATGGTTAAGAGCTTGCGAGAGAGAGAGAGAGAGAAACGGACGCGAACGCGCTCGGATGTATTTTTCCAGAAAGGGTAAGAGTTATAGTACCTCGAGCTTCGGTTGGGATCAGAGGAAAAGACGGTTGTAGTGGTGACAAAACTGAGGAGCTAACTTCTCCATACCTTTTCTACCGCGAATCACGAATCGGCAATGGCAATTCCCATGTGCGCCTGCGCACCTCATCTCGCGATGTCGCGATGCTGTTCCCAGATCGTCCTGGTACTGGTACTAAAAAGCCAGGCTCTGTGGGAAGATGGTGGGCGCTTAGCTGAGGGGTGCAACTGATGCGATCGGGGACGGCGTGGCGGCTGAGTGTCTTGCAAGTCCCCTCCCAGGATGGGGAAAAAAGAAGTTGGAGAGTCAAGAGAGCGGAATGGGGAGACGACATGGATCCAATCAAATTTGATGACGGGATGACGGCCTTATCCACTAACGGTCCACAATGTGGGACACCAACCAAACCTCAACCCACGACGGCAAGGTGAAAGCAGATGAAGTCAGGCTCGAGCCAAGTTGCCAGGTTTGAGATCATGTTTTGGGATCTCGGCTCCTGCAAATGTCCGAATTGCCCCGAGCTTCACCCTACGAGCTCACCACACAGAACTCCAGGATTGCCGTATAGATATCCTATGTCCTTACCCGCGATCCCGTCTGTAGTGTAGATGTTACCCGCGTAAGCTCATCTTGGAGCATGGTCCATATACATTTTTTTTTCTTTTTTCCTTTTTAGGCTCGCTCATCTCCTGCTGAGACGGAGGGTTGGAGTCATTCTGATAGCAGTTCACGACAATATGTGTACATATCATGCAGATCATCTGGGAGTTGCGGTTGCCATAGGTGATTGACTGGCCTCCAGGGAACATATGGAGCGAATCTGGCAACCATCGGGTATCTTGCCGTCAGAGGCACCAGCTATTGTACGTATATAGCTGTGTTCCCCTAATATCTCACCGAGCAAGTGGAAATATCCATCTTGAAGCCCGCGTTTGCATGTGTCCTTCGGCTTCCGAAATCTGTGGTGGATGGACCCTGGAATATCTCCACTGACGTCGCGCCGCAGTCGGAGTAGGGGAAGGACAAGAAATCCAGTCTCAGGTATTGGAGTGTGTCAGGTAAGAGTCTGTTTAAAAGACCAGAACTTATCGGAACACTTTCATCACCAATTATCGTGAAAGTAGACATTCTCTGCACATCTTGTTCTATCATACAACCGAGCCTGGAGAGTCGTTTATTTGTAAACTATACACGGTTGGCTGAGTTTTGCCTTTTACATTTGACAGTGTTTGATTATGTTTGAGCAATAGCTCGATTTGCTGTTATTCTCAACGGTTATTTCTGAGTCAACATTCGTACGGTGAACATACACTTCTAGCACCTAATAATCAAGAGAAAAAAAAAAAAAAAAAAAAAAAAAGAACCAAAAGGACACACACGTGCCAGGAACATGCCAGTCGAATGCATGACATACCAGCTTGGTCATTGCCGATCGGAGATCTGCACGTTTCGCGAGTTAAAGTGTGGGGTTAGTGCAACCTTAATCCCTCATCGGTTGTGGCACGTATGGAGACATATGTTATATATCAAGTTCAAGTTCAAGCCGCCCCTACACATTCCGGTATACCGAAGCACCTAAAGCAATCGATGCTCAACCCTTCAAGAGATACATACCCAATATGGACTGGTGTTACACAGCGGGGCATCCAACATGTCAATATTGTCCTGCTAGCCTAAAATTAACCTAATGGTGACATGTATTCCTAAGAGTCCAGCATCCAACAACCCTCTAACCGTGAACACGACCCCTAGCCCCTTCTTCTCTCCCCTTTGCTTGGACTTCTTCGGGGGGTTCGCGGAGGCAGCATCATTCTCACATCGGGGGAATTATCAGTGTCGGTCGCCTCGTCGAAAAATTGCTGACGAGCTCGTCTCGGGGTTTCGATGGGCGCAAAGATGTACGCCTGCTGTGGATTGTGAAACGCTGGGGTGCTAAAGATTGGATGAAGGGGAGTCGGCGGCGGCGCTGCTACTGGTGCCGGTTCTGCACGCTTCCGGGGAGACGATGGTTTGAAAGCTCCGGAGTCACGTAGGGAGCCGAATCCTACATTGGTACCAATGATAGCGACCAGGAATGCTGATAGGATAAAACCCTTCGTACAAGTTAGCGATGGGCCCATTCATGGTAATGTGCGCGAATCTCCAACTTACCCAGGTTTTGTAGGATATGATAGTGAAGAATTCGTTCAATATCTCGGCCATATTCCTTGCTGAGATCTGGGTCATCATCACAGTCGACGGGTCCTGATTCATACACGCTTCCCATTCGTTACAGGGCAACTCCAAAGCCGGTGCTCGATTCAACTTGGGAGCGCACAAGTTTTTATGGTAATTGCTTGTACATTGCGATATTTCGTGCATCAGATTTGACCGAGCCCTGTCAGCAGCCCGCGAAAGATCGTTGCGTACAGCCATCACACAACTGAAGACTGCGAACAGGATAACGCCGATCAAGAACGTGTTGATGACGAACTGTAGCCATCTCGAGAGCACCGCCGGAGCAGCAGGGTATTTGCTGACGGTGTCGAGGAAGCTGGTAAGCCAGCCAGAACTGGCATTCTTGTCTGTCGATGACCGCCTCCTTCCAGGCCGTACGCCCTCCTCCCAGTCATTATCAGATTCGTCGGATGCATGGTCGAGGCGAGATCGTACGCTTCCAACGTCTCGGTCGCCGCGCTGGCGTTTCCGCTTCCTTACTTGTCGAGGACGCCCATTTTGAAAATATTGCCTGCTGAACATGGCCTTGCCTGCTTGTAGTGGTGTATAAGCCGTAGCTGGGATTCTGAAACTGTCATCGAACATGGTCTCTGGCGTGTCGGGTGGCATTTCAGAGATGTCCGTCATGGCGGGACTCGCCTCTGAGGGCGACTCTAGCGTCTGCTCATCGGGTCGCTTCTGAGGTGTCGTAAAGGCGGGGTTTCGGAACTGGGGCGCCGTTGGCTTATTGTGTAGTTGGGGATTGAAGGATGTATTAGGAGGTTTCAGGGTATCGCGGTGCTCGTTGACAACGTTGCTTTGGGGAGCAGCTGAGGTGGCTCCGAACGTGGGGTTGCTAGTCTTTGATGGCTGTGAACTGAACGAAGCTGTTGGCGCGATGACGTCCTGTCAGCAAGAAGCTACTAGAGAATAGCATTGGAGACGAAACCGAAATTGTGCCACCGCAGAGTCAATTTCAAGAAGAGGCGTTGGCATTTGTATGTTGCGCCGCATGCTGTAGAGGAGTGCGACCTACATAGTGGTGGTTGCTTTGACAGTAAAGAAGCAAAGGGACTTGTGTGATCCACGGGCGGTTTGTTATCAAATTCCCATTCCATTGGCGATTCGTTTCCTCGGCGATCCATGATGACGGGGCGGTCGACGTGCGCGTCGATGTTGGTGTGTTAGGAAGTTCACATTTGTCTTGGGGAGTTGATGGGTGGATGGACAGTCTTATGGTTGAGAGCAGAGTAGAGGAGGGCGGGACGACGTCAAATGGTCCTCCCTTATTTTTTTTTCTTTGGATACAAAGCTTCCAAAGGTCAGGGATACCGCGGAAGTTACCCAGGACAAAAAGTTCGGTCGTCGGTGGCAACGGCGCGCCAAAGTAAACACATGGAATTCGGTCCCAAATAATTTGGCCCTGGTCGTGACTGTCTGTCTTCTAGGTACCTACTCTAGGTAAGCGAGCTCCCTGGCTTCTGCTGCGTGCCTGGAGTGTCTTCAAGTAGTAGGGACACCCCACAGCGTGTAAAGCCACCCCGTGCAAACTATCACTGCACTGACGCAGCAACACCCGGCGCGGTAGATTTGCTCGTGGCTAGACAGCGCACAGACCAAGCGGCCAGCCCGTCACCTCGTTTGGGGATGGATTGGAGAATTGAACCGACTTGAACTATTGTCTTTTACGCAAAACAACCAAACCGCCACTCAAAACACCGAAGAAATTCCAACCATTGCGTCGTCTTCTTTTCCGCCGATAGATTCTGCGTCTGGAAGAAAGTCCACTCTTGAAATATCCCAACGAACTATCCCGCGTGCATCAGCATATCAACACCCATTCAGCAACAGCCATGTCGGACGCCGCTTCTCCGGCGGGTTCCCCTGCTGCCGAACCTACTGAGCATCGCGATGAGGACCAGGTCAACGAGACACACCAGGACGACGGAAGCAATCACGGAGGAAATGACGAGGATAACGATGGAGGCAACGATAAGGATTCCGATGTTTTGTCCGAAATTGACGAAAATGAGTTTGGCGATGATTACGGCTCCCGACCCGTTGACATTGACGAAAATGTGGCCATGAAGCTGAAGGCGCGGAGGAAGACGACTACAGAGACGACAAAGAAGCCAAAAGAAGGACGGAGGCCCAAGAAGCGGTCGCGTGGTGACGATGACGTTGACGCTGCGGATGACGACGGTGAGCGCCGACCACGCAAGGTCCGCGCTGAGGGCGAGCGGCGTGCTAGGAAGGAGGTAGAAGAGCAGGAAGCACAGCAGGAAGAGAACCTCACCCCAGACGAGCGCAGACGGCGCGCTTTGGAACGCGCCATTGACGCTGCTGTCAAGAACCCCACCAAGCGCAGGCGAAAGAAGGACGATATCGTAAGGAGTCTCCCAATGCCACGTGCAGGCTTTGTCATACACGCATATTGACCGACATTTAAACAGGACCTCGAAGAGGAGACGGATGAACAGATTGCAAACCTCAAGGTTGCCATGGAGAAGGCCTGCGTAGCCGACAACGAAGCCCGCGAACAAAAACAGCCGGCCGTGCACAAGCTCAAGCTCCTACCTCAAGTTACCGCGATTCTAAACCGGACCGCAATCCAGGACTCCGTACTCGATCCCGAAATCAACTTCCTCCAGTCTGTCAGATATTTCCTGGAACCTCTGAACGATGGAAGTCTACCTGCGTACAACATTCAGCGTGCCATCATGAGCGCGCTCATGAAGCTTCCCATCAACAAAGATGTGCTTTTAAGCAGCGGCATTGGCAAGGTCGTCGTTTACTACAACAAGAGCAAGAGCCCCAGCGCGGACATCAAACGTGATGCGGAGCGGTTGCTGGGCGAATGGAGTCGCTTGATCCTGAAGAGGACTGACGACTACAAGAAACGTCACATTGAGATGCGTGAAATTGATGTCGGGTATGTTTCTTTTATCCATCTTCCTCTTAACAACCAACCATGCTAACCCCTGCTTCCTTCACTAGTGCTGTGAAGCTAGGCCAACGCGAAGGCGGCAGCTCCCAAGTGACACTGACCCAGCGTCCCGCCGGCAAGTCCCGCTACGAAATCGAGCGCGAGCGCGCCCTCGCTCCCGAAGTACGCAACAACAACCGCGCCAGGCCCGTCGGTCTTCCCGCAAGCTACACTATTGCTCCCAAGAGCACGTATATCCCAGGCCAGGCGCCGACCGATCATCGCCCCATTGGTCACAGCGGTCACGAGGCTTTCCGGAGGATGACCCAGAAGGGCAAAGGCAAGCGTTAAGAAAGTCGTTTTATATCCTGGTTCCGGGTTATAGCTCGATTCTCGTAACGATACGATACATTCATATCAAACGGTTGATCAGTGCATATAGATATGGCTGAGCTCAATCGAAGTGGGGGAACAAACGGATGGAAAATGATATAACAAACAGTAGAGTTGAAAACATCAAGGGGGTAGGTGCAGGACTGCCTCCTAGCTGGATTCCTTCCCGAGAAAGAAAGCAAAAAAAAAAAAAAAAACACGATCACTGCTATTGCTGCGGCTGCAGCAGTTGCTAAGGGACGACGATATGGTTTGGTGAAGGATTTCTCTACATTTTCACAAACGAACGACAGGGTCCGCTCGGTTCTCACACATCCATAGAATGCAATAGGGGCATCTGGGCAAGCTCCGGGGCGCAAATTAATCGTTGCACATCATACACTTGAACACGTTTTTTTTTTTCCTTGCGGAAAAGATGGACTGATCTAGATAATTGTTCCCACCTGGTTCTTTTGATGGATTCAGTACTATCAAGCAGGTCATAAAGGGGTCAATGGATGGAATTACTAGCACAGACGTACCTGCTACCGACGAAATGCCAAGAGTAGTAGATAACTTACAGACTCACGTCTTTCGTATTTCAAATCATGGTCCACATCTCTATTGATCATTCCTATAGATATCCAGATGACGAGAAAGCACCAAAGTGAACGCTGGACAACGTGACCATCACTAACTTTTCTGCCTCTGTAGCATGTTGACTCGACCCAACCTAAAAGGATTTTTTTTTTTTTTAAAAAAAAAAAAAAAGAAAAAAAAAAGGAATATATCCAACGTAAAAGAAAAACCATAGACGAATAAGAACCGATCCAAGAATTATGAACAGCTTAGCTTTATCATGTATCGCGGTATCCTATCTCGAGCCTATCGATCCATCGCAGACGTGGGGAACATGTGAGAATGAAATGTCTAAAATGTACTTGCTAGTCTGAAATAAGGAAAAACATCGAAGGTATCTGATCTTTCGCTATAGACATGCAAAACACACTCCTCCTTATAAACACACGAGAAAGAACATGAAAAACAGCTCTCTGCTGAAGCTATGATAGACAAAGCTAGATCGACTCGCTGAGAAGGCCAACTTGCGAGCTAGGAAGAAGGCTAAGTAAGGTAAGGTGTGGATATTTTCTTGTTCCACGGGGATGGGAAGGTATATCAAGGATCGAGATGATGTACTTCCACGGTATAGATGCAAGCATCTTATCCTGATGTAGAAATTCTTATTCTGGTGCCGGCAGAGGCTATGTATCCGCCGACAAGAAGGGGACTTTCCGGATGTGAAACAAAGAAGAGGAATGTCTCTGATTCCGGTCTAGTACCCACTTGTCTTGCGATTCATAGCTTGCCTGCCAGCGCAGCGGTAGAATGAGCGTTCCAACATCTTTCTGCATTATACCAACAGAAGCAGAAAAAAAAAAAAAAAAGATAAAGCTCTCTCTCCAAGGTGTGTGTTTCCGCTCAGGAGTACTAGGAGTGTCCATACCAGCCAGCCAGCTCTCCCTTCGTTCTTATTGTTTGTCACATGCACTACCCTCTCCCCACACTAGCCCCTCTGTCCAAAAGTGTCCAGTGTCCTCGGTGGAATTTTGAGCCTCCGGGGTCGTGTCTGACATTCGGACGTAACGACAAAAGAAACAAAAACATTTATCGCTTCCTAACCTCACTTGCCCAGCCCTCTATACCCTCACCACGACTTCCGACCTCTACCTTGTCGATCTTGATGCCCTTCATACCAGGAGTGTCCTCGAGCCAGCTGTGTCCCGCCATACCGCCTGCATTGGCTCGTCTCTCGGGTATCAGCTCCAACATGGGCATAAGGAAGTCTGCAATGCGCTGAGCTTCCTCTGCCTTGAAGTGATATTTCTCACGCAGTACATCCGGCAGCGCCCAATGCCTCAAGCGGTGGATGTTACGTAGCTCGCCTTTTCGGTTGAAGATCTCTTGCGACCATTTGCCGGATAGACAAAGGGACTTCGGGAAGGCACCCAGAAGCTCGATAATCTGCGCGATGTGGTCGTCGTCCTTGCCATACTTAGTTCCGGACTGCGGATCGAAAAGATAGTCGCCGGTGATAAGCTCGAACACCTGTGGTCTTGTGTTAGCATCTGCGCTACATCATTATTCAGGTCAAATTTACGTACCATGGCAGCCATACTCCAGACATCCGTGCTTGCACCCCACTTGGCACCCAGAATGACCTCGGGCGACCGATACTGTCGCGTCTGAATGTCGTTTGTGAAGTGGTGGTTGACCCAGCATGCGTTTCCGAGATCTGCAATCTTGACACTGATAATGTCAAACTGCATATCGTCTAGGTTGCGCTTGTCTCCCGAAGTCGCAGGGGGTGTGGCCGTCTTATCTAGCGAAATTCCCGAAACCTCCTTGCTCAGGAGATCGGCGCTCTTCTCACGCCGACTTTGGTCGTCCTCCCCGTTCTTGTTGTGGAACGGAGATCCTTCTTGCGATTTGGCACCTGTTCAATGTCAGTCAGAGATTCGTGGATAGCACTTTCTGCAAATCATTTCTACTGACCTTCCGCCAACATCTGGCCAAGCGACTGGGGTGCTGGGGAGGGGAACATCGATCCCTGATTGAAGCTGGCATTGAGAGGCGAAGGCAACGGCTGGCTGCCAGTAATTAGGGTCCTCCGTCTCCTGCGACTATTCCGAGTGTTCTCTTTGTCGTTGGGCTCATCCTTCACAACCCTCTTCACAGTTTGTTCAACGTCGCCAATTTCAATCAGGACGTTTTCGGGCTTGAGATCCGTGTGGATGATGCCACATTCACGGTGCAGGTAGTCGAGCCCGAGAAGGACCTGTTTTGTAATTTGTTTGACGAGAGCCATCGGAATACCCCTGTGATTCCACCTCTTGATGAGACCTAGGAGGTTCTCTCCCAAAACCTCGAAAACCATGCACACGTGGGTGCCATTGGGGCCCTTGTGTTCGAATGAGTCGAGAAGGCTGACAACATGTCGGCGACCGGGGTGGTTGGGATTCGCTTGGACGATTTTGTTGAGAAGCTTGATCTCGTCGATGGCGGTTTCGGTGTAATGGGCGGCGGAGCGTACCACCTTGAGGGCTACGTGTTTTCCGGTGGTGTTGTCTCTTGATAGCCAGACTGTCGAGAAATGGCCCCATCCGAGCTTGCGCACTACGGTGTATTTGCCGTCCTTGAACTTTTCGCCAATGGTGACCGGATGGTAACCTCCCTTGCAGTAATCCTCCTGATCCTCCTCATCGGCAGTGTTCTCGGCGATGTCCTCTGCTGCCGAAGAGGACGAGGTCGGTGAGTTGGTCATAGCTGATGCTAAGTGTGCGGCCCTGTAAAAAGCACGATTGTAAGTATATGAGTTCACGATGGTTGTTTGGCCAAAGTGTTGTCACGATTGGGGAGGATGGTGGGATGCGACAAGCGACGCGGAGTTAGGCTGGGGGGACAGGTGGCGGGGTCTTAGTCAGGGTTGGGTGGGCTAGATCTGGTTCTCCGCAAGATGCCAAACTTTCAGCAGCTTCAGGACTGGGGTTTGGGGGTGTGCACTGAGCGGAATCGCAAAAGCGGGGGGGACCTTGTCTTGAGCATTGTCCTTATTTGTACTGCGATGTCGTCGACTTGGTTAAAATGATCGCGCCTCTCTAGAGACGGGGGAGTGAGGTACGGGCCGGGGTTTGCCAGGCGACGGCAAAGGGGGAGTTCGCGATAAAAACAATAAGAAATGGGCAGTAACCTGAAATTCTTGTTTGGGGTTGGGCTGGGGAGGAGTGGCTACGTAGGACGTCGGCCCTGAAAAGGAGGAGCGGTATGATGCAGTCTTTTTGGACTTGGAGGACGTGAGGGGGCTAGGATGGCTGCGTGATGCAACACAGGAAGAACCAAGGCCACCAAGGACACCACACCGTGACCTCAACATGGAAAAGTGATGCCACACCCACTCTCGAGCCAGCCACGAACAGGCTCACAAACGAGCCGCAAAGAGGTCGCGAGTCTTGTGTGTTCCAGGTTTCGCTTTCGCTCTCCCAGGGCTCTGTCTGTCTTCACTCGAAGCTACCAGTGATACACCCATGCGTGTTGCGGTCATGTCTGTCGTAACTCGTAGCGCGGAAGAACCTGGCTAGACAGGATGAATCCAATGGTACGCTTTCCCCTCCATGGACCCGGCCTACCGTACCCCGCCACTTGGCCAGCGACACGGCTGCCCGACGAACCAAAGGCTGTCCAAGCCCAAGAAAGAGAAGGCTGACACCATTGACTGCACTGGGCTGATACATATCTCCAGGGCAGCGAAATACCGACCGAACGAATGCTTTCTCGAAGCCGTGTCACAGGAGGGGGGGCGGAGGGGGAAACAAATAACAAAAAAAAAAAAAAGGAACAAAAAAGAGGCCGAAATATAGGTATGCATGAAAGGAAGCGCAATGCACCTACCCGGGACCGTCTGTGGTAATGATGGGCTTCAACCCGTCCTTCTTCCTCTTGTTATTCGTATTGTTGCTGCTGTTTTTGTTCAGATTGCCGTTGGAGGCAGTCGCCGCGGGGGATGAAGCTACTTGAGCCGAGGTTTGCGCCGTATTGTCTTTGGCTTGTTGCGATCCGTTCATTGTTGGTATGTAGAAGGCAGGCTATCTATCGTACACGGGCCGGAGCGCGGTATGAAGACGAAGTCGTGATCGGTTGGTGGTGAGGAAATACAGCAGCTGGAGTGCGCGAACTTGCAAAAGTCGTTGTCGTTAATAGTGAAGACAGGAGAAGGAGAGGTTGATGGCTGTGGGGAAGGCCCAAAATGCGATGCGACGGCGGCAGTAGTGGAGTGCAAAAAGGTCTCAAAATCTCACTGCCCTGCCTCTGACAAGTCCCATGTTAGCTCCTGATGCCTTGGGGCATTGGGTCATCAAAACAGGTTCAGGTGACGAAACGCGACTGATTCGTCGCCCAGTAACATGGCATAGAAGGGTGCAACAAGTTGATGGGGCAACGGAGGAAGATCGAGGCCGCCGACTGTTGCCTGAGCTCGTTGTGTGTCGTGCGCATCGATATCCAAACTCAAGTGAAATCGCTGCGGCAATCGAGTGTGTTGTTTGCGCCAGTAAACGTTCGTCGCCGGTCCTTCATCTGATGCTCCCCCCTGGCTAGTAACGAAGATGCTGGATGCGTTTGGACGGATCGCGCAGTGGCGGATTTTCAGGCCAAGAAACGTGAAGCATCAAAAGCACGCCGCGCCTGTGATTGCAAATCCGCGCCATGCAATAACGATAGCTTATGACTAACCTGGAGAGATATGCCTGTGGTCTTCTTGTTATTCTAGAAGTGTAACGCAATCGCTGGTACTGGCAGTATGTGGGCGAGAATCGAACCAAACAAATGACAATGCCGGTATGGATACTGTAGTGGGTTGCTGTCGTTGTTCAAAACACCAGTTGGGCGGGGGTTTTGAGGGCCTAAAGATTGGGCAAGGGTTTTGGGCTCGTGATAAGGAAATAAGAGGTAATCGTTATGCTTTGGTCGCAAGTTTAGTAGGTGTCCGGTGGTTCGCCAGTGGGATCGCGAGATTCCCTCGTGTCTGTCGAGTTACTCACAATGAGAAGTGGAAGAAAGCGAGAAGTCGAAAAAAAAAGAGAGCTTGATTTCGCGCGCGACTTGACAAGGACGGGACGGACGTCATCTATCTAGTAATAGCCGCTGCGGACTGCAGTGCCGCCGTAAGACGGGAAATGTGCCTTGCCTTGCACGTTACGATCACCTTTCTCGCTGCCTTACATATCGATGTATGTACTTGCTATAGCAGGGTGGTTGGTAGTTGCAACAGGAAGAAAGCGGAAGAGTTCGTTTGGTTTCGACGTCGGGTGTCCGCAACCAACTGCTTCAAACCGCTGCGGTACGTACTCTTGGTATAAATACGGTACAGTATTGTAGCGTACAATGTGCCGGGAGGGGCTGAACAGTGGTAAGGTAGAAACTACTAGTACTGGTCGGCGGGGTATCACGGGTTGGAAGGTGCCCTTGGGTATAAGTCGCAAAGACATCGCTCGATACCTAGTGCTGGTGCAAGATAGGATATGCGATACCGTCCAGTCCTCGAGATGTCCAACCAACATGCTGAATCAGAGAACAGA
The DNA here is from genome assembly GCF_033458365.1 of Neurospora hispaniola. NCBI lineage: Eukaryota > Fungi > Ascomycota > Sordariomycetes > Sordariales > Sordariaceae > Neurospora > Neurospora hispaniola. The sequence goes on along the minus strand of NW_026944407.1, from coordinate 1,666,057 downwards.
AGTAGCATCAAAGACGTTTTTTTATCGTACTCAGTCAAAGACACACCGAAACAAGAATGGAAATGAGAAAAGGTACTATGATCTCGTCTCCACTACTCAGAATTGCGACGGGGTGAGAAGAAAGAAGTGTAAAAAAAAATATGCCATGCCTATGAGATGCCCAACAGGGTTGGCAGGTAATCCAACTTGATCTCCGTGGAAGGGGCCCGAGGGGTTCTTCGCCAGGGGCTGTGCGCGCGCAATCAGTCCCCCATACCACCTAGTCCCAGCCAATCCATCTCTTCATGTCGTCGCAACAGAAAGAACGACCCAGCATATGAAGCGATCGTCCAATCCTCAATCGTCACTCACGGTCTCACCCGACTGGCTGCTGGCGCAGGTAGCCCTCGGGGCGGGGTTCGACCGCTGCTGGCGTGGTGAAATCCTGCAGCTGGTACGGGGTGTTCCAGGTTGTCACAGCTGCCCGTCATCTGTTTCACACCAGCCCGATCCTTTTTCTTCGTCGCGACATCACTTGACGACGGCGTCCACTAGCATCAGACCAACCACAACCACACCCAACCCTTGGAGGTTGAGCCGCTTAAGAGGGCGGACGGGACGGAACTTGGACGTGATCCGCAAAGTGTTTACAGCTTTACTTTGTTTTCTGTCCCGTTTCTGCTCTTTCTCTTGTACATGATGGACGGTTGAGATGCCCATTGAAACAAACCACCAACGGCAGACCTGGCTGACCATATGGAAGCTACTATTTTCATACCTCTGTCCTCGACGGAGCTCGAATCTCGGTAACCCCTCCTCCCCAATCTTCGCGATTAACAGAGAGAAACTTTGAGATGATTCAGTGCTTGCTTGTGAACACAAAGCCCACGGCACACACGTTCCTCACTGACAACAGCAAAGATGGTCTGTATAATTCATCTCATTCACATTCATAAACAGCTACATACACTACTTTACAGAATGGAACCTACTAGCACCTGATGCGGCCAGGGCACCCATCCCAACCCCTTCTTCCCATTCGCTTGGCAGGCCCTTGTCCTGTCCCTGCACCCCGCGGTGTCGTTCGTTGATATCAGTGGTCGATGTCGTTGTCCAGCTGTTCCAGGCTGAACCAGGTTGCCAACCTCTCCTCCCCCCAAAGAAAAAGTAAAAAACCCATCTTGACCCGACGGCCATCTGCATTCTTTCGTCATATCTTCCCTTCTCGGATCGTGAGCAGTCAACGTCAAGTGTCCATGTACGCTTGAGTCAACATTCAGGTCTCATCTGGGTCGGCCTAGATTTCATTCGGCCGGCAAACTTCCTATCCCATCATTTGAGCCATCAAATTCACTTCGTCTTGTTCGTTCTGCCAACATCCTCGTATTTTCCTCTATGCGTATTGGGATAGCTCGCAGTCGCCAGCCGGTATGGATGCTCTTCGGTACCCATTTGCGTGCTCGGCAGGTCTTGAAGTGACCTTGCCGTAGGCTATGCAAATTGGGCGAGTCGCTTCGAGACTGGCCCAACACATACGCGTTGGGACTTCGAAAGCTGCATCAACAAAAAACCTGGGCCCTTCCCATGGGGTTTCAGATATGTCCGTTGTGCATCTGCGGTGAGGCTCAGCTATCAAGGTTTTTCTTTCTTTTTTTTTCTTTTTTTTTTGTTATTCCCCTAGACCTCGTCTCCCGACGAATCCTATAAGACGTCCGGCTGATATACGAGGCATGGTTACCAAGTGTTTCTGCCGACCGCGGACTTTCTCGAGTCTACCTCCATATCATTTGGAAGAGCTCGGGTGGGTTTGAGTGTCCTTCGAGTTGCTGGAGCGTTGCCAAGAAACGGTACAAATTCGACTCTCTGTCGAGGGTCTCCGGGTACTGGTACCGTATCCGTACAGCATCATCTCAAAGCCTGCAAACGCAGGACCGTCTCTTTCAGACACACCACGGTGTGAAGCATATTGCTGAAGCTATGTCTCCCTCTGCATCAGAGGCCATCTTCGAAGCACCTAATCACCGATCTTGGGAGTGGTGACTGTTGACAATCATGCTCCTGAAAAATTGTGGCAAGAAATTGTGGTGCGTCTCGTCCAACGGGATGGGGCTGTTTCCGTAGTAGGAGCTGCTCGCGCCGTCCTCTCACCCTCTACTGAGATGATGTTATCGTCGAATTGATAACCCGTACATCCTTTCGAGGAAATACTGATATCTTCCGTTTTGAATATCGACCCTCTTATTATGTTGCTCCTTCTTCTTTCCGTAACATGTCGTATACCTTCAACTCTTTGCTGACTTCCAGTCTTTCATTTCAAACTGGTTGTTTAGCGGTCTTGAGAGATCTCGTTCGATATCTGTCTCGACCGACCTGTCCGTAGTGCTGCTGCTTGTCGGCGGTATCGCCAGGATGCTCTGGTCGCTTCTGTTCCTGTACTTTCTTTCGTCCCAGTCGGATCGGGCTCGACGTGCTGATGCCCCCGCGGATCTATCACTTTCGACGACTACATCGATGCTCGGCTGCGATGGAGGGTCAAAGGTGTGAAGGAACAGAGCCCTCAGGGTGGGTATTGAGGCAGCCATCATGGCGCAAGCCCCCTCGACAAGGGCACAAACAACCAGAAGGAATCCCTCGTCTATTCCAAGGGTTAGCAGGATTTCACACCAGAAAATCGGAGGCTTTTGTGTGTGGGAATAGGAGAACTTACAGCTGAAGTCATTACTCACTATGCGGCTGATTGTCGACACCTTGATAGCACCCGCGATTCCGGCACTGTGAGGTTCGTCATCAGATTAGCGAAGCTCCTGTAGGATTCTTATAGTCTTGAAGGTTGGGGCCCTTTCACATACAAGACCCCCATGCTCATGGCTATAGCCACGCCAACCTTTTCGCCTCGGTACATATGAAATCGCATAAGGATTCGCCACGGTAGAAGCGCCAGCACGAAGTCACACACGGCTGAATAAACTAGAGAGGAGTAGTTAGTAAAAAAAAATTGGGGTGGATTAGCGTGTTTGGGTCAGATACTCACTTCCAAGAGCAATCGAGTAGGCAAGGAGGCCGTCGGGGGACCAGCATTTTTTATTCGTGATACTAGAGTTCCATGTCGCCTCCGGGGGCTCGCACAGAAGCCAAAACAAAAGGGCGGTGCTGACTTGGCAAAGCGTCAAAGTGATGATGATGAACCAGACGAGTCGCTTCAGCCAGCCATCCGTGATTCGAAGAAGCGTCACGGCAAAGGATACTTTGCTGAACAGTACGTGGAGAACCGATGTGGTGCCATTGATACCGCCGATAATAGACAGGTACTTCTCGTTTTCCCCGGGTACAGCATCAGTGTGTAGCCCGTATCCCATCAAGACGGAGGCAGTGGTAAAAACGGTGTTTATGAAGAGTAGAGCCTTTGTGATGAGACTGTGTCAGCTGTATCCATGTGGGGAAACGTCTTTGCAAATACCAAGAATGGCTGGTTGGATAATCATTACCAAGGGGGGGAACCAAGGCAAAGAGTATGAAGTTGTTGAAAAAGATATGGATGAGTGGCGTACCCAAGCTACTATTAACAAGTGATCATCCCACCAAAGGCAGCGGCCACGAATGACCTTGCAGTACAAGCGAAGGCCTACGAAGATGGTGCAGGCGGCATGAATACTCCAAAATATAGCCAGCAACGCCGCTCCCTGAGGGTTGGAAGACGGAGGAACGTAAACTGACATTTCTCAGCGGCTTTGAGGGGAGCCGCTGAAGCACATGAAGGTACAAACGGTGCCGATGGGGACCAGCTGCTGGCGGGAGGGCCGAGGAAGGCCCAACGCACGGGGTTTTGCTGTCGACAAGAAGGAGAAGATCCGTTGAAGCTTCTATTATCAAAATCGAGGCAGTGGATCCACCATGATAGACATCTCTGAGATGTATAAAAGTCGCCGGTTGAGAGCCACAAAGGAAGATATGTCCGCTCTTGTCGATATATGTATCTCTTTCCTAGTCGTTGGACTGTCGTCAAGCTGAGAATCGAAATTAAAGTGTTCGGCAATGGCTGTTGCTCAAGGACCTCGAAGTTCGTAGTGTTTTTTTGGTTGGGTTGGGTTACTTGTCCGGAGTTTGTGGAAATGGAATGGGTGGTGGTCGTCAAGGGTATTAGGCTCGATGGTCGTGGTTGAGTGAGAAATGTTGCGCCCAAGAGTGGAGAGATCTAAAATGAGATAACCTAAGTCGGAAGAAGGGTGTTATCCCCGTTCGTCCCGAATTGGATATCTACCAGCCAACTCGACCTGGAAGGGGCAAGACAGGAAGTAGAACACGACCAAAACAAGAGGCTAGGGGTGACGAGTGTGTAAGCGTTAACCCGGTGATTTGACCGTTCATCAACTGCTGGGTTAAGCCAGGGGCATGGTGTTGTTTTTATCTTGTCCACAACGGCTTCTCCTGACTTGTCTAGGCCCAGAACTCCAGCCCGCACCTGTCTGGCCCCTGACCTTGCTTAGTTCGACCGAGATCTCCTCAAGGCCAGTTCAGTTTGGGGTTGGGGGTTTGCTTCCGCCCATCAAAGCCCACAGGGCACCATCATGAATTTGCCTGGGTGATTCCGCAGTCTCGCCAGTGTATCTCGATGCGAGAATGTTGCGGAGCGGAGCGGGGTGGGTGCAACAGTCTGAACTAAACGTAAAAAGAAGGTAAGAAGAAAGAGAGATGTCCGCTGAAGGAGGCCCCCTGGTGTCCCTGGTGTCCCACTCCCTCGGGGCTGGAGATACGATACACTTCTGCACGGGCAGTAAATGTTAGCTCCGGTTTTTGCGAGTGGCAAATAACCTTGATTTTTGCACAGGAAATGGCTATCTGGTCGTCTCTTTGCTCCCTGTTTTTTGTGAGGCGGCTGTATCCAGCTAACGTTTGATATCCATGCGGAGGTGTACAAGCGATGCTCTGTAATCCATGCCACCGCGGACGTCTCTAACTCGTCTTGTCGTCATTCCTAGCGCTCGCACTCGTTGCTTGCGTGCAGTTCGCCAAGGACGAAACGCCAGCTTTTTTTTTGTTCGAGCCATGTTGGTGGTTCCCAAGCTCTGGCAGCCAATGGGATCTTTCCGCACTCCTGACCGGGAATAACCACTTGGGATTTGGGGGACGGGGACGGTGAAGCCACGGTGAAGTGCTAGGAGCTTCCTTGCGCGTTACAGCGGACCCTCTGTGAATATCGGGGAGTGCACATCCCGAACATCTCGCCGTGCCTCATCAGGTGGTGGTGTAGTGTAAAAACTAGTCTGGGACACGCTCACACCAGACGCATCCAATGTCCGGACTAGGTATATTCACACCACCTGCTCGTGTATGTTGGAGACGATCGATCTCTCGTGCAACATATGCTCCCACCTGTTGTTCTTTGGTACTCATCCCATCCACCACTTGCTCCTAGTGCAGTGGGATCGGGGCGAGACGAGACATGGACGGCGAAACAACCATGATCTCGAATTGAATCTACTAGCCTAAGTCCGCCATCGCCGTACACGCCCAAGAAAAGTGTCTGGCGTACTAGGCGAAGATCAGGAGGTTAGCTAGTAATAGGACAGCCTGAGATAGCACCGATGGTGGACGATGACAAACGCATCTACCGGTGAGCGACCTTTGTGAAATGAAAGATGGAGTCGCTGAATAGCGGGATGCGAGTTGTCGGGGATTATCGAATATCTGCCGTTCAGGCGCGCAACAATTCACTTGACATTGGATGTTGTTCCATGCCTGCAACGTTGAGATCCACATCTCCAGATCACGTGAAAACTAGCACTTCCCCAGTTTTCAGCAGGGATCTTCCTTCGGGGTTTCCCTCTTCGTTTCTTCTTTCCTTCTCTTGACTAGGCCAAATCAACAACAAATCCAATTCATCCATCCGCCTTTCAAGCTTCAATTCAACTGAAGCGCAAGGGCATTGTTGACCGTGAAGGAGAAGGAAAAAGCCAAGTGAGGTTCAAGGAGGTCCCGTTTGTGTGTTCCGCTGCCGGTCCAAACCGAGCTTTACCAGTTTGACAATCACGACCAAACGAAAGCAAAGAGAGCGAACTAGAAGGCCTGAAACGAAGGATCAACTGATCAAAAGCAACCTTATGGAAGGCGGCGTCCTGCCGCGCGGCAAATTCGGATTTGCAGAAACTGAAACTAATGGATAGGATGTGCCAACTCTGTCACGTGCATTACCTTCCTCTACCTCTACCTCTAGAGATAGCTGTGGCGGGCGGTGATTTCCATGGTTGTCGCTGCCACATTAAGACATCTGTCAATAGATGAGGTCGGACTCGTTGATGGTCGGCGGGAAGAGGTAAGCGGGTTAGCACAAGCTATATACATAGGTGCTGAAGTTCACCGAGGTCCTCCGGCCGGCCGGCGGCCAGTGCGTCCGTTGCCGTTACCTAATGTTTACGCTTCAACTCTGTTGACATCAAGAGGTTCAGGTGCCATACACCTATACCTAAATCACCTCCAATTGTTCAACTACAACTACCGTCCCACACAAGCACTATCTGAACGAATACGACAAAGAGCCTTAGCTCGGGGCCAGCTGAATGAAATTTCAATTAGACTCCAATCACACTACATTGGAGCACAGTGATTGGAACCACGCTATATAGGTATGGAGCTTGAGCCCTGATCGCTTCCACCTCCGCCGGCCTTTACACGCAAAAGGTTAGCGCGATGAACTGCAAAGTGGCGATAACTGTAATCTCCGTACAATCGATGGCGGCATTGCTCGGTGTTGTAGTGTGGCAGTACCGCGCTAACAATGGAATCATATGCCGGCCAAGATGTACTGCGACATGCGTAGGGCTGACGTTAAGGTACTCCCACAAACTGTCGTGTTGGCCCCTGATGAACTGGAACCCGCCCCGATGACACCTTCTCCAGCGGGAGCCACGGCCCATGGGGAAGTAGAAAGTACAACCTCAACACTTCGACGGGAGCCTGGCGCTCTGGCAAAAGCAAAAAAAGTACGACAAGAATAACATCAGCACTCAAACAAGGGGGTGAGGCTATCGTGTCTGATCTCAAAATTGATGAACATCGGGGTGGTAGGATCCGCCGTTCTATTCCGCTTGGAGATCAACACACGATCACAAACAACGGTTCTGGAGGTCGGACCCTCGACAAAATCGCGTGAGTACAGATACCTGCCCACGCTGATCTCTAACCGCGAGAACAAAAGAAGAAGCAATTGTCTCTGTCGGGTCTTCCCGTCCTCTTGGGCGATGCTCATCAAGGTGGGTAATCAGCTTGCACCCGAAGCCCCAAGCCATGTCTTGACTTTGGCAAGATAACCACCTCGAACGCCATCCACAGCACCAAGGTCTGTAGCATGAGCGATATCCGTTTGTGTTCCATCGGCATCGCAACCTTTAGTGTTTTCGCGCGCACTCGGATTGACGGCAGATACGTCGATAGCTGACTGGATCAACGCCTTTCCGGCGCCCGATTTCTCTTCTCTTGTTGCCTCTGTCGATCCTCCTTTGTTACCATTGATGATGATTGAGTTGTTCACCTTTTGGAAGACAGGTGGGGTGGACGGTAGAGTCAGGGTATCGGATCTCTAGTCCGATGCATCGTCACCTCCGTCCTCTTCCTCCTCTTCCTCATCCTCCTCCTCATCCTCCTCCTCCTCTTCATCATCATTACTGTCGCCATGACCACCGCTGCCTCCACCACTTTCACTTGCCGATTCTAGCTGCTGGTTGTCATTGTCAATCGGCACATATAGCAAAGATGAGCCGTGCGTCGGCGCCACCATGAAGCTGCTGTGGGTGTGATTCGTGGGAACTGGCTGGGGCTGTTGAGACGCATATTGTTGAAGAAACGCCGGATGTATTGGTGCTGATGTAGATATAGCCTGGGAACCGGGAAGGTTGGAGCCCGTTTGGTCATATTCCCGATGCGGAAGCGGTGTTGAGTCTCCTGATCTTGATTCCGGTGCAGATCTATAGGTTGAGAGCTTTCTGACCTTGCCGGCTCCCGAGGGTTCTGTCTGAGTTGTCGGTTCTTTCTCTTCGTTCATTTCTGCGTCATCTACCTCAAAAGGCCGCTTTTTATGCTCAACATGGGGCTGAGGATCGATTTCCTGGCTCACAGTCTGTTGCTGTTGCTGCTGCCATGCCACAAAGGCAGGATGAACAAGAGGTGCGGGAGTTGATTTGAGGTCCTCTACCACCGCTGAGGATATTTTGACGGCTTCCGATGCACGCGTCAAAGCATTCGATGCAAAGTTCATTAACTCATTCAGCTGTACGATTGAAGGCGAGCGGCCGCCACTCTGTGCATCCTCCACCCAGCCGCGGATGTAACCAAAGGACCGTTCCGCGGCCTTAATCTCCGCAGCGAAATACGCTTGCTGGGACCACTGCTCCAGCTCTGGACACCTTGCCACTACACTTGCCGGGAAAGGTGTGGCCTGGCTGGTGTTGCTGGTCGGAGGTTGTGACTGTGTTGGACAGGTTAGTTCTTCGCTGCTATGCCCGGATACAAAATCAGTCAAAATGGTTTAGCACTTACCGGCTGTTCTCTCTTTGCCTTTGGAGGCCTCGGTTTCTTTTCCTTAGCAGGCTTTCCGTTCCCCGAATCCTCAATCCCGGCCATTTGCTTCGCTTCAGGCGGTACTCCCGGCTCCCTGACGACGATATGGTCATGAGCATCGTCCTCGGCCGCGTTCCAAAAGCCATCCAAAGGCCAAGAATCCGCCAGCTTGCGGTTGGCCATGTACCATTTTCTTATCCGCCCCTGCATGGTTTTCGGGACCTGATAGAGGCGAGGGTAGACTGAAACGAAGCCAGCCATCTCTCGCTGGGTTAGATCCACATCCTCTGGGTCGATCCTCTTACTGAACTTTCTCGTGACGGTAAGCGCAGGATACTGCTCTGAAGGCGGCATGAATGGGAAATAAACAAATCCTTGGTGATGGATTCTATCCGCCTCTGCACGACTGTGGCGTGTCATGGTGAATGACTGTTGATGCTCGTGGTAGTGAAGGTACTCTTGCTGAGGGGTCGCGGATTGTTAGATGATGTTGAGGAATGAGGTGGCAACGACTAGATACGGTACGTACGTAATTTGCTCTCAGTCAGTCACGTCCAACTTGGTTTGATGAACTTGAAGGCAGTCGAGGCGCGCTGGAGGTGGTTGGTTGACGCGCCGAAAGAAGGACGCGATCCTTGGGTCGTTTTAGTTTTAGTTTTTTTTTTCTGGTAAGGAAAAAAGTTAAACCGCGACCGAGGCACAAGAGATGCTGGCAGCGATTTCCAAGTTTGCCTCTCTTGCTAGTGGGAGGAGCAAGATGTTGTCTCTCCTCGACTTTGTCGCCTCTATCAATTTCAATCGGTCGTGTCACGGGCGCCTGTTTGGATGGCCGAGCCTTGGTGCACCACGGTCCAGGTCCGATGGCCTATTCGAATGGGACGAAACAAACCCCAAGGTGAAGACTTTTTAGCCGGCGTAGTCTGCGGGCAAAAGTGATACTATCAGTCTAGAGATGATATTCCTCTTGTTTAATAACGAGCCGGACCGAAGTCGAGACTGCCGGCGGGAAGAGTTGCATGGCGGTCTGGAAGACTTGACGTACTGGGTGGCGAACCGACGATAACTATGGGCAGGCAAGGTGTGCCGCCCTAAGTCAATCCATCCTCACTTCGGCTTAAGTAGATCGTGAAATGGAATTGCTAACATCGTACAAGTCGGTTGACATTGGTGTGCGAGAGTCCTTGGATCGTCGACGGTTAAGTGCACTCGATCATCGCCCTGTTTGTTCGTTAACGCGGTGAACCCTGTTGACTGGAATGAAAGGGCCCCTACCCTTCGTACGCGCTTCATTCAGCGAGCTATCAACTCCAAAGCCCAGAGAATATCAACAGGCAAGACGAGCTTTTTGCATGTCGCTGTTCTCACGATGCGGGTTTGAGCGAGTTCGACGCATGTGATGTCGGGGAGAAAACTCCAGGTGGCCCGTGGGCACGGCATTCATACCTCATGAGCCCCGGAGGTTAAAATTCCCGAGCCTGAACGCCAACTAGCAGGTATCTCAACCTCACCCATCTGGTTTTCATTCGCAAAGGTCTGATTCTGTACAAGATGATATCGCGTGTCCCTGGATCTCACATCTTGGCCTTGGTGTGATGTTTTCATTCTGTTTTCATCGAGTGTCTACACAGACCACCAGCCTGCAGCACTTTAACCACCGTTACCTGTTCCATGATTGGCCAACTGATCTTTGAAAAGGTACACTGCACTGGAACCTCATAATTCATCATCATTCGTCACCCTTTCCCTTGGGCCAAAAAAGTATTTCTGTCCAGACTCGTCCTCACATCCGAGGTCATGGTTACACAACCTCTGGGGTTGCATTGGCTGCCGCCAGGACTTCATCTACGTTGAGCGGCGTCGCTCACACTTCATTTGGCATGCCTTTCTGACCGAAGCAACTACCGTTTTGAGATGAAAGGTCGGCAGAGTTCTGTAAAGACGGGAATTTGTCCACCTCCTCGTTGTCGGAAGCCCAAGTGGCCATCCCACGGCCATCCCACGGCCGTCGCACCGGTGCTCATCAGGGCTCCAAGAACAGAAGGATGGTATCAGCACTGGACTTTCTCTCCAGTATTTTGCTTGACATGCATGTTCTTCAACGGTACCGTTCCGGTAAGCATCACCAACCTTCACCAGCGTATATCGCAGTCCCGAGATCTGTCCCTGTGCGTAACTTTACGCTCGCCAACGCACGGAAATTCAGACACGTGGTGACCTGTCTTGGTACGTTGTATTTGACAAGCCTCGAAACATAAATGGACACGATTCTCTTCCTGCAGGTCCTTTGCAATTCCCAGTCGATTCTGCAAGCCCAATGCTGACGGAACCCGTCCTAGCTCGCTTGAACCGTTCAACGAATGGGAAATTACCTGCTGTTACTCCATTACAAGTGCGAAGTTTTCGGCAAATCGGAAACAAAACGCTGAACGGGGGCCAGAGCGTAAATCGGGAGAGCTGTGAGAATTTGCGTTGACTTGGGCCTATATAACCCCTTCGTCCTCTCCGGGCTCTTGGATTGCGAAGTCCCACACCAACTGGCTTTATTCTCTTCAAGAAAACCCTTCATGCCGTCGATGGCTCGATCACTTTTGTTTTTGGTGCTTGCCGCATCATCACTCGTTGGTGCGACTGGAAAAGATGCTGTCCACAAGCTGCAGCAGACAGGTAAAGCTAACCTCGAGCTCCGGCTTGCCAAGTCCTCAACATGCACCAAAGAGAACCTTCAGATTCGACGTGAATGGTAAGAGCAGCCTCGAAGGCGGAAAAAAATAATGACAATGAAGCTGACCCTAAGCACACAAAACAGGGGCGACATCTCAAAGGCCGAGCGTAGAGAGTACATCGCTGCTATGCTGTGTTTGATGTCTAAGCCTTCTCAACTGGACCAGACGGAGTATCCTGGAGCCAAAACACGCTATGATGACTTCGTCTCTGTTCATATGAACCAGACATTGACCATCCATGGGACTGTGAGTATTGGACTCCATGTCTCTGAAAATTCCAAATGAACTAACTGTTCTTTAGGGAAGCTTCCTTGCATGGCATCGCTATTTCACCTGGTCCTTTGAAAGGGCTCTCCGGGAAGAGTGTGGTTACACTGGATCACAGCCGGTATGATCCATATAGAATCTACGACAACTGTCCATAGCCGCATTTTCGACGCTAACGTACTGCGACAGTACTGGAACTGGGGCAAATGGGCATCAGATCCGGCGAACTCTCCTCTCTTCGACGGCAGCGACACTAGCTTAAGCGGCAACGGTCTCAAAATTAATCATGAAGATACCGACTACTACCCAGCTGGACCCGGAGGAGGGTGTATCTACTCCGGTCCATTCGTCAAGTAAGCATCTTTGTACCACTTAACCCGTTCCATGTTCGGTGGCGCAAAACCTCAAGTCTCCAACTTGACTGGCGAGTGTCCCCCCCCTTCTGCGCCCTCCCTTGCTAACCTAGCGATCAACTCAGTATGACCGCCCGCCTAGGCCCTCTCTCCCCAATACTCAAACCTGCTCCCGCCGCCAACCCCCTTCCCAACGGCATGGGCGACAACCCGCGCTGTGTTCGCCGCGACATCACCAACTATCTTTCCTCGCGTTATACCCGCACCGAAGACATGGTGACCCTGATCGCCGACTCCCCCGACATCCTCACCTTTCAAGACCGCATGCAGGCTGTGACAGCGCGGCCCTGGGAAGTCGAGGGTACTTACAACCCAGCCGAGCACAACGGGATGCCGCTCATGGGCATCCATGCTAGCGGACATCACACCATTGGCGGCGACCCAGGAGGCGATTTTTACACCAGTCCTAATGATCCGGCGTTTTTTAATCACCATGCGGGCATTGATCGAACTTGGGCTATCTGGCAGTGGCTGGACTTGGAGAACCGGACTGAGCAGATTGCTGGTGGCACGGCCATGTTTGATCCGGTGAACAGTCCAAGGCAGACGTTGGATGATATCGTGGATCTGGGAGTGGTTGGAGATCAGGTTTGGAGGATTAGGGACTTGGTCAGTACCGTTGATGGGCCGTTTTGTTATACTTATGAGTAGATGGGGAGGAGTGGGCGGTGATTTTGGTGTTGTGTGGTTTGGTGAAAAGAAGGTGCGATGGAGAAGTCACAAGGGACGGTAGCCTCCGCCTTGTTTCTTTCTATCTTGAACACAGCGATCTGTAATAAAATGATGGAATAGCTGCGAGGTATTCTTCCCCTTGCACGGCTTCATCACTCTTTCTACACTTGGATATCGAAGAACATCGCTTTATCGCTTGATTGCGCGCACATTACGCATCCCTTACGAACGACCACAAGGACACTATGGGCCTCATCACCAATGCTTTGACAACGGGCTCAAAGAATTCAACCTAACTCGTCTTCTGAAAGGGGAAAGATCTTGCTCCATACTGGGTCGCATGTGTAACACTCTACGGACGTGGCGCAGTCGGTCTCATACTTGCCGAGGTCCTCGGATTTCTTTCCTTCTTTCCTCCTTTCTCATTTTTTTTTTCTTAGTTCTTGTTTTTATTTATTTTTTTTCTTCAACTTGTCGTCCTCACGGCGGTTGAACAATCTCACTTAGGCAAAGGTACTCTTAAGTTTCCTAAGTTCTGTTTGTGTCGTACTTGGTTGCCGATTAAATAGGTACGTCAAAAACAACTTTGGATTTTCTGCGAAATTCTATCTTTCGGCTCTGGACACATCACACGGTATTCGATGTCAAAGTACCCTAAATAGACGCGTCCTTGGTGCTAGGAGAATTTTTCCTCTAGCACTCACAATTGTCCAAGCCGAAGTTGGGGCAAAGAGGATGCTGTCTTGCTACGGGATCCAAATAAACACCCATAGCTTCGATGAGGCTGGTGTATGTACGTATCCTCCAGTCCGGACCCCCAAAGGAGGAGGAGCCAAATTAGGGTAACATGAACACGAGACACGATGCAGGGAGCTTATCTGTGAAAGTTCAAATTTGTCCTATGTCCGCGTAGCAGGCACCCTGATTCAATGTGTCTCGGTATCCGCCGCTTTCATACATTCTCCTCCTTTCAGGAGTGCAAAAAAGTTCCTAACGGCCTGAAGAGACGAAAGAAGTGGGTGAGGTTGTGCTACTTACCAGCCCTACGAGCCCGGCACCTCCTGGGACAGGCGGGTAGACTCAGCCCAGGTTTGGCAGGGAATCTGAAGCAGTGAGGAATCCCTATCAGCTAGTGCCTGTCTCGTGTTTAGTCAGGAGGAAGTCTCGCTATCAAATTGAGACACGGAATTAAGAAACCATATGGGGTATTGAGGAGGACTTCAACATCTCCACTTCTGTGCTTGCCACAGCCGTTGAGTTCGGTAATATCAATTTGGAGTTGATTGTTCCCTGGTGAGGTATCTTGCTTTGCAATGGCATCATGTCTTGTTTATCAAGTCGGCCCTTGTTGTCTTGTGGCTGGCTTGGCTTCAGCTGTCCCCCCACAGGATAGAAGGTATTTACTACGGGAGTGAAAAGGCAGTGGATTAGTTAAGGTCACCGCCACTCCGGATCAAATTCCTCTCCCGTCCTGTACATTCGGGTTCCTGATAGCTTTTTCGTCGTTGGACAAAAAAGCGGCCCAGTGGAAGCACCGCAGGAAGGTTCATAGGCTTTACGTCGCCTTCTTTCCGTTGGCTTGTCGCGTTACACAACATCAAATACCTCGCTGCCTGCTTACCTGGAGCCAAGCCCCCCTCCACGCGCCTCCGCCTCATTTTCTGTACTCTCCCTCGTGACTTTTGCCCGCAAGATGCATCTCCAAACAGCCAGAGGCCGTCCCGAGTCTATACCGCCGTCGAAAACCGGAGCATTAAACACTCGGCCGGGGACCATCGGACTGCTCTCCCTTGGCTTCACTTACCGGGCCATCCTTTCTCAACCTATGAGAGCTTACTAGGTCGCTCTAATTGGAATATCCGGCTGCCTGGGGTATTCTCTTGTCGTACCATGATTTCGAGGTAGTACTTTAACGTGCCAGACCGGTTTCGACCTTGGCGCTCAAGTTCTAAATGGCCCACGGAGCTCAGACACTGTACAAGACGACAGCTTATTGACGTGAGCATTCACCATGTAACTACCCGTGAAACGTTCCGGCACTGCTGCTCGCTAGATATCAGGCTAATGCTCGACAGCAGATCTACCCAAGAGTACCACCAGACAAGTGGGACGAGATGACTTGCATGCGACTCTAGACGCCAGGAAGATGCCGTTTGGTGACGGGCAACAACACGAGAGCGGGCGTGGGGATGACCCATAGGGCTGCATATCCCGAAACTAGGATCTTGTCGAAGGATGAGATGTGCCTACTCTCTCGCAGACATCAGAGGCTAGGTAGCCTAGTGTTGTTGCGGCGATCTATCATGGAAGTTGTATCACTTACACCAGGGGGAGACTAGTTCTCACTACTTGGCCGGAGCCTTTCGCTCTATGGGGGAAGCTAAGCTTGACACAAAGACAAATGAATTCTCTCTCGTCTTCTCATATAAGTATGCTCTCTCGGCGAATTCTTCATTCTTCACGCTCACTGTTTACCCACCATCATCACGCTCAGCTCAAGATACCACATCAACGCCACCAGAACAATAACAACACATAAGCATACTGTTCCCATGTCTAGTATATCCCAGTTCTTCATGTACTCTTCACGCAGTACCTCTCCATTGCCACAGACCGAGTCTAAGCCTCGGCAGGTTTGGACGCCAGAGGAGGATAGGTTGCTTGCTGAAGCCGTGACAAAGGGCAAGAAGAGCTCCATGGACCCTAGTTGCATGATTCATCTTGTATCGGTTTGCTAACCTTTCCTTGTCCCTGATCAACAGAGACACCAGCCAACGGTTCCATCAACTGGTGCAAAGTCGCCTCCCACCTCTCCCGACGGAACAACAAAGACTGCCGAAAACGTTGGCACTACAACGTAGCCCATAACATTCGCAAGGGCACATGGACCAGAGAGGAAGATCAAAGGTTACGCAAGGCCTTTGACAGTCACGGCCCACGCTGGAGCAAGGTTGCTCAGGTGGTGGGTTCACGCAACGGAGACCAGTGTTGGAAGCGCTGGTATGATTGTCTTGACCCCAAGATTGATAGAAGTCCGTGGACGCCGGAAGAGGTGAGAAAAAATAAAAATAAAACATCATTATCTGCCTAATACGCTTGACTAACCAACTATCTATCCCCAGGATATCCTTCTTCTCCAAACCGTTTCCCAACGAGGGCGCAACTGGACCGAGATCGTCAACACTCACTTCCCCAACCGCACCTCTCTAGCCGCCAAAAACCGTTATAGTATTCTCCGCCGTAGACAGGAATCTGCTTCTTCTTCTGCTTCGTCCCCTTCCTCCTCTCGCTCCAGGTCTTCAACACCCAACATCATGAAACCCAGGACCAAGAGGGCCACTACCACCACCACAACAACAAAAGCGATTCCGAGCCCTATGTCGATGACAAGTAAGCCAGGATACCTATCCCCCACACCACCCACCTCAAGCCAACTTACCCCCGAGCTCGGGAAATGCTTCACTCGCTCTCCACTTTCGCTATCAGACACCGAGTCTACTTCCACCCAAGGGTCCGGCCTTGGGTTTCTCCTTCCACCATCAGCATTGTCAACGGGGACGTCCTCATTCCCAACGACGACGACGGCGGCGGCGGCGGCGGATGCCACTGGTTTCGAGTTCTTTTCTTTTGGAAACAACGACTACAATTGTTCGGGAGATTATGCTTGGGGTTCTTCATGCGCTCCTGATCTCATGGTATCAGCGGGACCTATGAGTATGGGTTATGCTTCTACTTCTACTTCCACTTCCTCACCTTCCCCTTCGCCATGCACGTCGTCGTCATCATTCTCGTCGTCGCCCTCGCCACAGTCGTTGTCGCTGAACGGCATCTACATGCCTGTGGTCAATCAGGGCTTGGTCTTCAACTTCCCAAATGTCCCGGCTACGCAAGCACAACAGCAACAACAGTTTGAGTTCATCGTTCAGACACCCACTCCGATAGGAACAGGAGCCGCGGTAGAGTATGCGAGTTGGTGCGATCATTCGAGACTGTGATGATGGAGTATTTTGTGGTGCTTCATCTGCGTCGAGTAACGGAGTCTTGGGGGGGGGGGGTTAGCGTTGAACATGGATTGATGGCGGGTTTTGCGATTTGCTTCTTTTATTATTTGATGTAGACCATCATCACCCAGCACAACTGGCGTCAGGGATCATATAAATGAGGAACGCAACAAGCTCGTGTATTGTTTGCGTATTGGATACATGGAAGTCTATCAAATGAACTTGATTACAATTTTGTTTCGCTGTGAAGCCCAATTTAAACAACATCGCTGGCCTTCGCCACTATTATACAGAACGATTCCTTGACAATGTTACATGATCGGACATGATGCACTTGCTAGCCCCTTCTCCAGACGCTGTAATATGCCATCATCGCTCTTCATTCCCAAGTCTGCCTCATCCCCCCAGTACGTGCACGGAAAGTTGGTAAGCTTCTCATCCTCAAACGCTTTGACGGCAATCTCTATCGCGGTCTTCGTCCCAGGCGGTTTCAGTTCACGCGACAAGAGACGCATTATGAGACGCACACGCTTGGTAGCTAAGGCATTCTCTCGCCCACCTCCATTCCCACCATTTTCGTCCTCCTTTGAGTTTTCAACCTCCTTCGTGTCGGGGTCTCCGTATATGCTTAGGTACAACGGGTCCTTCGCAGCGGCCAGTTGTCTCTCGATGGAATGGAACAGAATAATCGACTGCGCAGTAACCCACAAGCGGTTCACAGCGCCAAGGCAATGACTGCCATGTACGCCGATGATGACCTCGGTCTTAAACAATTCAAGGACATCGCGAAAGTTCACCACGACCTTGCTGCCACCCGGCCCTTCGAGCAGCTTTCCAGGAACTAATTCATTGAGCTTGAAGTCGACGGCCTGTATTCCTTCCATAATTGTCTTCGCCCGGTCACGGCCACCTTTGATGATAAATCTGTGATTGTTGCTTGAGCCATGCCCCTTAACCTGCATGGCCCGTTTCTCTTCACCGGCGGTAGTGTCCTCCATGAACCTTTGCAGATTCTCTAGGCGTCCGATCCTCTCAACTCTGTAGTTTTGAACGTACAGACGATTAAATACCGAAAGGGGAAACCACGTGCTAAAACAATTTAGGGCGTTGCTCAAGGCTCGGTCGTAGTAGGCACCATATTCCGGTGTCCTTGCCTCCTCAGTCAACAAATTGTCAAAAAACCCCTTCAAGATGAGAAATGCCTGAGGTGCCTTATCCGTGTATCCTTCAGTAACCAACATATTGTACAAGTGTACCAGGAGTACAGGCTCATTCGTGAAACCAGGGTAAAGTACTCTGGAGATATGATCGAAATTTGTCAGGCTTTGCACAAGGACTTCAGCGCAATGGAAGGGGGAGCAACCCCACAGGAAGTTTGAACCTGTGCCTTGGTCCTGTCTTGTGGAGTGAAACTCCAGGGCAGCGGAGCAAATTCTAGCCGCCTGCTTTAGAAAATTGGTCTGCTCGATTTTCTGGTCCTCTCCAGTACGTAGGTGTTCGTCCAGCAAGTGTAAAGAAGTCCAAAACCCGGGCCCAAGATTCATATAGTCGTCAAGCTTGACACCCAAGAACAGCGCCAAATCACGTGCGGGAAAGAAGACATCGGAAGAAGGCGGCTGGACAAAAATAGGCCCCCAGAGAGGGTTATTCAGCCAGCCCCTTGACACAGTAAAGGAATCCACCATGTGTTGTAGTATGAAGACTGTGGTAGGCTGAATGTTGTGTCGAGTTGATTCACCGGTGGACGAGGGTTTTTCCATGGCAAGTTTAATGATGCTGGACAAGAAGGCTCTATGCTGATATGAACCTGATCCATTCAAGTCATCTTCGGATGGGCCTTTTGGGCCCCAGATGACATTTTCCCAATCTCCGTCGAATTCTTTCGACTTCACTATAGGGGCAACATATTCGTCAAAAAGCGAGTAAAGAAGCTTGATGGTATATAGATGGCGCCACTGTAGGTATTCTTCCTTTGTAAGCACCATTAGGTCGGCGCTGGGATCCCAGTTCTTGAGAAGCTTTGCCATGCGCTCGGTGGGCTTTCCGGTTTGTGTGGTGCGAAAATCGGAAAGGAATTCAAAAAGCGATTCGAACGTGTATATCATGAACTCTTCCTTCATATCCACACTCTGATTTTCAATCTTTCCTGAACATGAGCCATCGCCACGAACGCGGTAAACGGACGCAAAAAATGGTTGAACATAATCATCAGGATTTTGATAACCCGTTAAGTAGTCGATCATGCTGATGTAACCTAATTCTTCAGGAATACTGTCGTGACGGTATTTGACAATCAAATTCGTGGCCGCAATACCAATTGCCCCGGCCACGGTGCTGTTGAGGCCATCGAAGACAACCTCTACCCAGGTATCGTGGAGAAAGTTTCTGAGGTGCATGAACTCCTTGAACAGGTCGTAAGCTGCCATACCCCAGGCGTTCCCGTCGGAGTTGAAACGGCCGTTCGTATAGCAAGGGTCATCGATGTCAAAGTGACTTAATGGGAAATCATCAGGCGGGAGACTGTCCTTGATCTTGTTGAATTTGGCTTCGTTTTCTGGTGTCTTTGACTTGTTGCGACGCCCGGGCTTGCCTTTCTCAGCTTCAGGATGAACGCGGATGGGAAATCTGTCGGGGACCAAATAATTGATATCTTCTTCGGTCTCCGGTGTGTTATATTTCAAAATGGACGAGACCTCTGACTCTCCCGGGGAAGTTGACATCCAATGGAAGCCTCTGAGGCCGTTGAAGGCCACCCAAAAGGCGCGAATATCAGTCTCAAGCGTTCGGAAATTCTCCATCTCTTCGGGGCGTGGGCGCCTGGCTGCGAGCGCCTGCCACGTAGTCAGAGCAGTGACTCTTGTGTGGATGATATGCAGGAACAAGGCCAGAATAGAAGGTGGGATAACATCCACATGGAGGCTAATGAACCTGCAAAAGTTGTAGAGTCTGGACCGGTTAAAGAATCCCGCTCGGGCTGAATCAGCAAGCAACTCTTTCGGTCGTTTCTGCCCTGGTAGACCAGCGCTGGGAACTTCCAACAAGGTCAGGTTAAGATCATGTTGCCGAGTCGTTTCCCAAAACTTGATAATTGATTGAACAGTGCGGACAATCCAACAAAGCAGGAGTTTCGAATTGCGCTTGTAAGCTAGATACGATCCAGGCGGTGCGTACTGTATGTCCTCGGTGGGCGGCATCGTGGCGATGATGAATTTCTCGGTCTAAACTTGAAGAATGGCTGCGGCGTAATATCAGATGTTGCATACGTGGGATAAGAAGTTTGGCGAGTTGCGAGATTGATCAGGACAGGCGTTCGTTGAATTAAATCCCGAAAGCTTGGGTTCAAGAGGAAGAGACACGGGTTCCGTCATGTATTCCGGGCTTGCCAAAGAGCAACATAAACCTTTGCCATGTGCCAGAAGGTGGTTTGACTGTGCATTGAGGGCCGTGACTGCTCAGAAATTGACCAATATGTAATGGAATTCTCATGAGAAGGGACATCCGCTTAGGTCGAACTTCGATCGTCCTGAAATCGGATATCGTGATCTGGCCGGTAGTTATCCGTCCAGTCTCGCGAATCGCATGGCCGCACAGCGTTCTAGCCACCATTGAACAGCAGGAGCAGACAAACTGACGAACTTTTTGCAGGGGCCAAGTAAAAAAAAGGGGTCCCATTCATCATCGCATCCCAGAGATCAATACAGTAGGTATCACTTGTATGATCTAATGGCCGGACTTAAAGTGCCATTGCCGGAAAAAGCCAACCCGCGTGGGAATTCGACAGGAACTTAGCATCCGCACCATCGTCCTTGAATACCGGGAGCGGTTCGCTGCAAGGGAAAGGTAAATCGGGAGAAAAGTCACAGGAAGCAACCCAGCAGCGAACTTCACCATAAATAAAACCGGAAAGAAGCACCAACCCAAAGTTATACCTGTCAGAAGGGGAGGAAAGGATACGTACGACAATCCGAAACTCAAAAGACCCCAAACTAGATAGATAGCACTGAAAATGAAAGAATGCAGCGGGGATGTGTAAAGCTCGGAGAAAATGCGGGAAAAAAATCATTGTCTCGATCATTCTTACGCCTTGCCCTAACCGTCCTTGGAAATTTAACATGCCATCCCGATCAAAATGAGGCAAAATGCACTCGACAAAAGAAAAGGACAAAAAATGGAGAAGAAAAAAGCAGATGACAAAACCTAAGTAACCAAAAAGCATCCATCACATACCGTTGACAGATAATTCCATTGAACTCATGAACGCTGATTCCTATCCTCGAAACAGGCCGTTTCTCCCAGCAAATGCGTGACGTTTGCTTCGTGTAAGCGAAGAGCCAGCTCTTCAGGCGGTATGATGCGTCTTTGGCTCACGTTGCGGCGAGTAGAGTCTGAACTGGGCAAAGATGATCAAGTCTTCCAGCATAGTACCGAGCGAGCCCAGAAGCCAAGGAAGGGCTCTGACAATATAGTCTCTTTCCTGAGAGTAGGCGATAACGCTTGCTCCATATGTGAGGTTGCCCGTGAGCGAGAGCAGGAAAAACAACAGGGCAAGACCTTCGCAAGACTTCTCACGGTAATTCTTGATGATCTGAGGGATTCGAGCGCTATGGAATTGGTTAGCTTCTTCAGCCCAGTGGTGACACCGAGTGAATGGGCTGAGACAACAGGACTAGATACGTACCACAAGTAACAGATGGCGCTGAAATAGCCCAGGATCATGCCAATGACGGCCTGTGGCTCTTGAGAAATCGTGTTGTTTCCACCATCGGGTAACCCATCCTCAACATCCCACGCACCCATCTTGTAGCTGATGAACCAGCCCGCAGCGCCGACGACCCAAACAGCTACCAAGCTCAGGGTGTTGTGCAGCCATGGATTGCTGTCAGGAGTTTCGTCTTCACCTGTGACGATTCTGGTCAATGGATCGAGAGTGCTCTCCCTGTGGCGCATCGAGTGCCGACGGTGAGAGCCTGGCAATCCCGTAGAATCGCTGCGCGACCGACGCGGGTGCTCATGATCCAGCAGCGGGTCGTGCTCAGAAGGGTCCTCTACAGCCGTTGTGTCGGTTTCTTGTGTCTCGGCAGAGGAATGTCGTGCACTGCGGGCATGTCTTTCGATGCGGCTGCGGCGGCGGGCGTTAACGGCGTTGTAGTAGCTGCATTGGCCAATGAGGACCAGGTCGGCGAAACAAAAATACAAGGCAAGTGCTACAGCGGTTGGTGCCAAACTTGTCCAGAGTGCGCCTGTATCAAAAAAGATTATAATCAACAGCCGAACAAATGATTGGCAATACTTGTACCTTGGGTACCTCGAGAGCAGAACATCGGAGGTAGGTACCGTAGGCTGATTGCCACTTACCAAGCAGATTCGCTATGTCGCCCAACAGCCATATGATCAGGAAGTTCATGGATAGGCCGTCAGCGCTCTTGGCCTTGTAGTTTGTAATCAGTTGTGGCAGCTGGGGTTGAGGACAACGGTCAGCATTATGATTTAGAATGGCAATGGCAAGCCGTTAGAAAGGGAAAGCAGCAAGATGGACATGCTCACCAAAAGACATATCCAGGCCGTCAAGCTGACACTTCCAAACACTCCCGAGAGTGCCTCGCCCACATCGGGCGCTTTGGAGAGGGCTTCCATGTCGCCCTCTGGTACGGAAATCGGCAAGGCCTCTTGAGATGAAAGCAACAAGAGTGGAAAGTTGAACGGATAACCAGACGTTGATTGCTCCCCAGGCAGGGCCGATTCCTGCTCGAATACCGAAACGGATTGAGTCTAACCCGCGGAATGCAGTCGATGTTGGTGTCTTGATCAGTTCTTGCGCGCACTGGAGAAATAGCCAAATGATGGCAACAGGAACTTAAAAGTACAGTTGCAAGAGAAAAGGGAAAGAGTCATTGTCAGTTCGAGTCAGCGGGCAGGTCTCAGGGCAGGTCGTTATCAAGAGGCGATTGACTCGAGAGATAAGGCAAAGATGTGGCTCTGGCTGATACCGAAAGTGGCATAACGTAGCCATCCAAGTGCCATTTAAAAACTATCACAAGCGTCACCGTTTGTCCCGTGCTGCGGGATTGTAGTATGCAGTGTACCAAGATACGCAGTCCTGCGCCAGCGTAGCATTCATTCAGTTCGCACTTTTTTTTCTGCGGCTTTCGGGCTTTTTTTTCTCTTTCCCTTGTCGCTGTTGGGGTTGGAGGACCTTTCTCTGAGGGACCTTGACGGGAGGCACATGGGCTCATGGGATTGCATCACAAGGAGCCCTCTCGCTCAGCTCTGACCCATCCTGCCCGCGATCCTGCCCTGGTGCTGTAATGGACAAATATGGGGAAGGTGGGGTCTTTGACAAGCTCCGGTAGCCTGAAATGGCCAATCATTCAGCCCGCCGTCCAACCAGTGACGAGCAATTGAAACCTCTTCGTGGATGCCCTCTTTTCGGCGGCACGGGTGGAGACTTTGTGATCATGCCAAGACCAGCACCTCAACCTCAACTTCTCAAGTTGCAAGTCGAGCCTGCGTCCAAAGTGCTGCCGGCGTCGTTCATCACATCGCACATCCGCTCTATCAGACTTGCTGCACTGGTTGCATGGGGTTTCCCGTCAGTAGAGGTGTATAGGTGCTCGTAGATGGAGAAGACGAACGAGAAGAAGGAAAACACGAGAGACTGGGGAGAAACAAGCATTGCCAGCACTCGACAAGCACAAGCCATTCCAAAGATTAAACAACACCAGATATGATAGGCTCACGTGGGATTTATCGCCCCGCGTTCATTCGTTACAGCATCCCCGTAGCAACAACCCCCGCGTGTTTAGTATACACTAGAGGACTCGGAGTTTATTGATCAGCCATGCCTGGTCCAAGCTGATGGCGTCGGTACCAGCGTACCGCAATGGTAGATGGGTTGGTTCCGATGCTAGGGACAGTCATGACGCCGCTGGAAAGGGGCGGTATCAACGCTTATCGCCATCGGACCCTAGGGTGGTGCAGCTGATCGACTGGGGGACATCAAGTGAGCTGAGCGCGTGTTTGGATCTTGAATTGGATCAGACAATCTTTCCACCAAACATTCCCGTCCTCGAGTAAATCATTATCGTTTTCTTGCTGTGGTTTTGTCACCTATTGTTTTTCTCCCGGCAGCGTTGCGAAGCTTGTCCGGTGTATCCGTCACCATCTCTTAACTAGCAGTACAGTAGCGCAAAGACACCACCATGAAGCTATCATCAGTCATACTGAGCTCCTCCGCCTTCTTAGCCGGAGGGGCTTCAGCATGGGGAGGTACGAAAGAACACCAATTCCCCTTCCTTACCATTTCCCCCCCAACATTCGCGAATCGCACTCAAGAAATGGAACATCGCTAACACACGTCGCCCACAACAACAACAGGCTTCGGACACATCACCGTCGCCTACGTCGCCAGCAACTTCGTCTCCAACTCCACCGCCTCCTACTTCCAAACCCTCCTGCGCAACGACACCTCTGACTACCTCGCCAACGTAGCCACCTGGGCCGACTCGATCCGGTACACCAAATGGGGTCGTTGGACCGGGCCCCTGCACTACATCGACGCGAAGGACTCACCCCCCGATTCATGCGGCATCATCTACGAGCGTGACTGCAAGCCCGAAGGTTGCGTGGTCAGCGCCATTCAAAACTACACCTCTCGCGTTTTGGACCAAAGCCTACACGTGGTCGAGCGCGCGCAGGCGGCCAAGTTCGTGATTCACTTTGTCGGGGACATCCACCAGCCGCTGCACACGGAGGACGTGGAGAAGGGGGGGAACGGGATCTCGGTGTTCTTTGATGAGAAGCGGTTCAACCTGCACCATGTTTGGGACTCGAGCATCGCCGAGAAAATCGTTACGCACAAGAAGCAGGGTGTTGGTAGGAGGCCCTTTCCCGCGGCCAAGAAGTGGGCAGATGCGTTGGCGGAGGAGATCAGGGAGGGCCAGTACAAGGCGAATAGCAGTGATTGGGTGAAGGGGTTGGAGCTGAAGGAGGCGAGCGAGATTGCGCTGCAGTGGGCGATTGAGGGGAACGAGCATGTTTGCACTGTTGGTAAGTTCTCTCCATTCGTTCCGTCCCTATACCTCTCTTTCTTGGTATCCGTCAGGGAACCGTTGCTTAACAATGCTTCCTTGACTAGTCCTCCCCGATGGCCCCGAAGCTATCCGCGACCAGGAGCTCGGTGGTGCCTACTTCGAAGCCGCCGCCCCCATCGTCGAGTTGCAGATCGCAAAGGCCGGCTACCGTCTGGCTGCCTGGCTCGATCTCATCGTCTCCGGTATTGAGAAGAACGAGACAATAAGCCCACCAACCCTACCAAAGCGGCCGGACGTTGTTACTGCGGAACAGAAGCCGATGATGTTGGGCGACCTATGAAACAGGCCTGGTGGTGGGTGTTTGTTGTGGGCCTTGGCATTGGAAGAGTATGAATCATGACCGGGGATGAGCGTTTCGCAAATGCTTCTTGGCAACGGTTCGTTGGTTGAAGATATCAGGCTTGGGAATAGATGCAGCGTGTTCTTCAATTGGGTACAGAATTAGACGATTGTATGGCTCAGGGTGCCGGGTAATGTTTGGGTGTCGACTGAGAAGTAGGTGATGCTAATGGATAACGAAATGCATGCCCACGTCTGCAATTGTTCCGTCATGTAGGTCCATGGTATTTTGTGTACAAGTATATGTCTGCCTGCCATGTATGTATGTAAAGTGTACATTAACGTGCCTAAGATACCCTCCGAGCGTCAGGTGCAGGTTTACCAGATCAGATGCCAGATGTTTGGATGAGATTCTCCTTTGCGCACCGAATAAGAATTTGACACGCCCCATTCCCCAAATTAACATCGAACAGTATCATTGACTACCATCCCTCATGCACACATTGGTCAACATTGTCGACTTTCCTGCCAGGTTGGCCAAACATTTCGCTGGTCCTCGGTAGCCATGTTTCGTTCTGATGATCTTCCGTTCAGCCAAGCGATTACCCTACTTGAAAAGGGACTGAAGTCCTCGTTAGAGTACAACGACAATCACGTTGTATCAAGTCCGACGCATGGAGCCAAGCACCCGACACATATCTTGGGGTTCAGGGGTTCCAAGGTGGGTTTCTTCAAAGACAACCACCAACAGCATGACAAACCGAATCGGGTATCCCGTTAAGGCTAGAAAACAATGAGGAAGGGCGGCCGTTCCGCTGGTGGCTGATGTTATCATCACGTCTGTGGTTAATCAGAGAAGCAACATCCAAATGCCAGCATCACGTTTGAAACAGTTGGGGGTTGATTGGGTACGCTGCACAACATCGGCTCGGTATCGGAATCACAATTCCAGGAGGTCTTCGAAGGTGGATTCCGATGCTCATCGATCATCATCACAAACACAACGGTCACAAGGATGTAAAAAGCTCGCTTCCACGTGAGAGTACCGAAAACTGACTGTCAAAGTCCCACTCGGCCTGAGTGTGTAGTATTGAAACGCTATGAATAAGAGGATGGGGTTTTGGCAGTGAAAATCATTGTTACCCTCTGGACCCTGGGGACACAACATGTCTCAAGATGAACAAGGGCCGAGTTACATCCTTGGTGCGAATCGGTCTTGGCCAGAGTTCATATAGATGCGGGCGGACAGTATTATGTTTCGAATTGCGAGGTTAATAGTTGCCCAAAGGTAATTGTCAGCAGCACAGACAGTCAATGTGTAGGTTTTCAACTGAAGAAAAGATTAAAATTGACGATCTCATTCCTCAAATTGATATTTTGTGCCGTCTTAACCGTGCTGTCGGGTGAGGAGCACGCGTGGGCGCTACCTCAGACATCAGCGGCGCACTGTTTCCAATGAAGAAATAAGCCCATGGAACTGATGCGGTCTGAGAGTTTGCCTTGACCTCGAGTGGCCTCTTTAGAACGGACGAGAGGGGAACTTCATTTTGTGGTAAAGAGAAATGATGTGTGGAGAAATTATGCTGGATTTGGCGGTAGGCTTGCCGTCTCCTACTCCTGAGTCCGGAAACATATCAAGCCCATTTGCTCCTATCATGATATGGTGAGGACAACGAACAATGCGACGGATTTCTGTTGAGGTTGTTGACGGCCGGTGGGGGATCAAGCGGAGTCCGGCCGGATGGGAGGGGAGGGAAACGATGTCCCTTCCATCCTTCCCTTGTTCTACACTATAATCGGAATTAAGCTCTTGTTCCTGCATACGGAGGCGTCCACAGCTAGGGACGCTAGCCCAAAAAAAGTGGGGCACCCTCAGTGTACAAGCGCCAAGGGGGCCTGTCAAGGACAACCTCAAGCGCTGAACAGTAGACATTGAGCGTGGCTATGTAGTACAGTTAATCCAGATCACCACTCGATGAGCTGATCTCATCGAGGCCCACCGTGTTTCTTCCCGGACTGGGTGCCTTAGGTGACTAGACGAAGCAGTTAGACGGGACAGCATGACGTCGATGTTTACTCGATTGATCAAATCATAGAACGCCTCTGGGAGTAAAGTGTTGCTTGAAGGTCCGCTCATCGTAGCTGTAGAGTATGGCAGAGTGCTAAGGGTCATCATCATATTTTGTTGACTAATAAGTAGAGAAGTCCCATCTTCTGCGGACGGGGTGAAAGGGATGAGATGGCGATAAGTAGTCCTACACGAAGTTTCCGTACCGGCGACCAAAAAATGCCGAATGCCGGGCAAGGCCGGCAACAATGCGGAGATAGAAATATCGGATATCGACTACAATCCGGGTCGGCCAAGACCAAACACTGCTGGTTCGTCCGGTCTCGTTAGGCGTGTTTTGTTTCGTACGAGTCCCTACACCAGTTCTTCGCGATGCAGGAGCGTCCACCAGGAGTCTTTGACTGGTTTTGCCTTGGCCCAATACAGAATTGATGCGCAGGGCATTCGGGTATCAGTTGTTATAGACAAATATCCGTACCTTTTGTTGTGTCAATACTGCATGTCCCTGGTAGATATGTGGGGAACTCCTTGCCCAGGTAGAAGCGGGTTGTGCTGGCACGGATAGGGACGGGAAGAGAGTGAAGAGAGGTCAAAGTTGAAGTTTAGGTACTGTAGTGTTGTTGCAGTCTCTCGGCCCGGCATGGCATTGAACTTCTTTGCCTTGGGAGTGGAGCGGGTGCGCGCTAGCGCCTCGCTAGCGCTTCATCCCGAGACGCCAAATGCTGGATCGCCCTCTACCGGCTCGTGTGATTGGCTAAAGGCAAGACAATTATTAGGACCCTCGTCGCTTCTGGCACGCAAGTCGCTTCATCAACCTCTCTTCCACTGCATACTCTCGAGCCTCTTTGCTTTTCTCCCCAAACACTCGTCAATGTTACTCCGAGTCCGTCATTTGCAACTGAAATGATTCGTTCGAAAGCGTCGATAGCATTTACTCTCTGCGTTACGGGCTTCATTTGAGATGCACATCCACTTTCCTGCCTGCTGTGAACGGCCATCGTGGACTCGTATTGGGCTGTAGAGATCTCAATCAAGCGCGATATCTGGCGTCAATCACCACGGAATCCTCGGTCCTTTTGGGGAGAGGCTTTTACGCCAAGTGCAAGACCCCATGGGGTATATCCTAGAGCTATCCATGGATGTCTATGCAGTCAGTTTGACCTTTGGCAGCCCCTTTCCATGCTACATTTCACTCTACTGCTACCTCCTTTGACAAGTTCGGCGCAGACGCCCTCTTCTTGCGATACCCTTGTATCACGTTTGAGATCGTGGAGACACACAACCCCCAAACCCCTCTCCGTCCGTTCCGACCTCCTGCTGCTCGATCCAGGATGCGATTTAGTACTGGTTCCACGGTCAGAGAACGGCTATAGAGAAAGCTCGGTTGAGAGACCGGGGGAGGGTTACACAAGACAGATTCCTACCCTGGCCGGCACCCTGTCGTAGTCTCGTGGAACAAACTTCTTGGCTAGCCAGGAAATAAGAAACGATGACCATGGGTTGGTGCCTCAGCATGCCCAGCTTTCTATATTACATCTCCCTCTCTCCCTTCTCTTCCTTTGCACGCTCTATTTTTGCTTGTTGTGGTGGTAGCGTGTTTCTTTCATTCGTTCCTTTTCGACGCACGTTGTATATACCCAATTAGCCGACACCGGGTGTCAGTTAATCCTTCTCTTCTTGCAGTCAGCTTTGATATTACGGTCTGGAACCATTTTTGACGCTTTACGTCTTACGCTTTACTTCGACTCCCGTACGCTCCAGGTGCCTGGTTATATCATCCCGCATATCCTTACCGAATCCGAGATTTCGCGGCGAAGCTTCAATATCAACTATCAACATGCTGATGAAGACTGCTTTTACTGCCCTCTTGGGCTTGGCCATGGTCACCGACGCAGCCATTGTTCCCAACACCGACTTCTCGTCACTCGAGCAAAGGCAGAACCGTAACGGTAGATTTGGTGGAAACCGCAACCAGGGTGGGAATACGGGAAACAATGCCAACAAGGGAGGCAATAACCAACAAGCTAATACCTGTCTGGCTCCGGGTGCCATTCAGACGGGTTCTGCATCGACGGGTCAGAGCGGTGCTGGGGCGGCAGATGGCCAGGTCAACTCCAAGACGTGCGTTAAAGGCAATATCATGAATTCTGCGATGTTCTCACTGACTTTGCAACAGCGACAAAGCCAACTTCATCAATTTCTGTAATGGCCAGACCTTGACGAACGGTCAACAAATTAAGACTGGTTCCTGCAACGGCATTCGTACGTGGACTATCTAGAGACATATCAAGACACCCACTAACAGTTTGCAGCCATGGGCAAAATTCCTTCCACCGACCGGATGATTTCCGCCGTTATCCTCAACCCCAAGAACAACGACAATATCCAGGCCAGCAAGACCTTCACCATCCAGGTCAAGTTGAATAACATTGCGCTGGGTTCTTTTACCAACGCTACCAGCACTTATTACTCAGCTCCTCAGGACGTCGACGGCTCTGGTAGGGTTATTGGTCACACCCACGTCACGGTTCAGAACACGGGGAACACATTGAACCCCACAGAGCCGCTCGATGCTCGACAGTTCGCCTTCTTCAAGGGCATTAATGATGCCGGCAACGGAGCTGGTACTCTGTCGACCGACGTGACGGGAGGTCTCCCCGCGGGCAACTATCGTATCTGTACCATGACCTCGGCATCCAACCATCAGCCTGTTCTTATGCCTGTTGCGCAGAGAGGTGCCCAGGATGATTGCCGGTACTTTACCGTTTCCAACAACGGCGGCGGCGGCGGCGGCGGCGGCGGCAACAACAACAACAACAACAACGGTGGCAACAACGCCAATAAGAACAACAACAGCAACAACAAGAACGCGGGTAGCAACAATACTGGCGGCCGGAATAGGAACTCGGGCAAAAACGTCGCCACTAGCCAAGCCATCGCCGGCATATCCGCCCCGGCCGTCACCAACACAGGCAACTCTCAGCGTCCCTTCGCCGTCAACGGAGCGACCTTTGTCAACAAGGCCGCCGCCGTCCAGCGCGCCTGCGCAATCCAGAATAACGCTTGCGCGGATGCCGTCAACCGTGGCAAGGCGTCCGGTGTCACGCTTCAGCAGTGTAACGCTCAAGAAACTGCTTGCAGGGCTGCTGGTGGTGCTTGATTGCTTTCAAGCAAGGGGACCTACGGGCCAAGCTACATCACCGAAGCGAAGCAAAGTTTGAAGCTCGGCTTTGTGGGTATTACGATCGTGACAAGGGTCCGTTGATTGCTCTTAAACACCGTGTTGTTGAGTTTTTTTTGAGAGGGGAGGGGGGGGACCGGGAGTTCAAGTTTCGTGTATGATATATAAACGATGGTTACTACTTTCACATAACCTTTTTTTTTTTTGCAGGCGCATCTGAGGGTAAGAGATGGATGCATCATATTCATTTTCTATGTCTACTGTTTGTGGACTCGTATATCTCTCCCCGTGTCAGTGAAGAAAACTACTTACCCAAAGAGGGGAGTTATACAAAAAATGACCTATTCCATTAATATCGGCAGCACCTTCCTCTTACCCAACCCTACACACTCCCTCCCCGTCCGATCAGCAAAGGTCGCACCCGTCACATAACAAAGACCTGAACCAAACTTATTTGGCTTTTCAGATTCGGGTTCGGATCTAGCCTCTTCCGCCTCCATATCCACGGGGAAGTGTTACACCTGTCGTCTCATGTTCTTCGAACCCCTGGGCCTGTGCTTCGAACCCACGGCACCCGACCCCTCCTCGTGATGCAATACGCCCAATGGCAGGCACGCACTGAAATCGGTCCGTTGGTTGAAAGTGGAAGGCACCAGTGATCGGCCTTTGAACAACTTTGTCTCACTCTCTAGGAACCACCTGGGAGTCGGTGGCAGGGCATCCTGAATGGAAGGTGCGGTTGTGACTTCTGGAGAACTTCTGTAGAAGGAGCCGAAAGGGGGACGGGAAGCCCCTGAGTGCGCGCAAGGGCCTCTTCGGTTGGGGTTTCCCTCGAAGCTGATGCTCCTCAAGAACAAGACGGAGGAAACCGAATGGCATAGCCTAGTAGAAGTAGGTTTCTTCGTTCTACAAGGTTACGTCTGGTTCGGTTTCGGTTCCTGGGTTGTCTTGTGCTCCTTTGTGATAAGCAAGGATTTATATGCAACTCGTCGCGAGGTGTTCCCTTGTAGTGACGGATCTGATGAGGTCATACCTACACCTTGCTTAATCCCTTCACACGACAAGACTGGCGGCTTCGATTACATCTTCTTCTACGTAGCCATAAATGTTATCCCGGGATAACTTCGGTTCCTACAGGCAAAACAAACGGGGCACTGGCTGAATACAGTACCTAGGCAAGACCACTTCGCCTCAAAACTCACGTTCCCATCCAACAACAAGAGGACCATATGTAGAATACTCGTTACGGGAAGGGGAGAACTAGATGAGTGGAGGTAATTGAAATCATAGAAACAACTGATCAAAAGCTTTTTGAACGAAAAAAAGAAACTCCATTACGTAAATAACCTCCAACCAGCCAACCATCTATCCTATGCCAGCCATACCACCCACCCAACTAAGCCGAACCATGACATCCATCCACCCATATCACACCTCAGATCATACCAAACCAGACTAGCCCATACAAACAGACAAACAAGCTCAAAGACATCTAAAATATGTTCGTGTTTGTCTTCAACAACTCTTTCCCTTCCTTCGGATACATGTCGTCCATCCATCCATCCATCCATCCATCCATCCATCCATCCATCCATCCATCCATACCTATCATGCAACTAACTTGACTGACCGATTCCGTCGCTTAGCCAACTGAATCCCACTGTCAACATGAACAGCAACACTTCCGTACCATACCAACCAATCTAACACTGCCTGATCATAATAACCCTTTTCCTTGTTCCAATTACAACAAATGTATAAGGCCCCTTTTGCCCCACCCATGAAAAGACCAGACTGCCAAAGGTTTCAGTATTTTGTCTCTTATACCTTTAGGAGCCGGCCGACAAGAAGTTTGACATGGATGTGGACTAGGCTTAGGAAGAAGAAAGTCAAATAAGAAAAGTCGAAGTTGACTTTTCTCTAACCGCCTCTCATCTCTGTCCCCTCCCTCCTCTCTCGAAGACCATACGAGCCGGAAGAAATTCGGATTCGGGCAAAGAGGAAGAGGTACCACGAAAGAGCTACCCGGAGATGTCACATAGAGAGAGAGAGAGAGAGAGAAACGACAATTTAACGGGTCTTCTTGCGCTCCCTTCTGGCCTCCAGGTCACCCTCCGCTAGCCACCTACTGGCCTTGACAAGCTGGACGACATTGATGATTTGCTTGAGCATCATGACGGGGAAAGAGACAATGGCGATGATCCAAGGGACGGTGGAGTCCTGAGACGGGAGGTGGAAAGATTAGTCATCTGTCAAGCTACCTGGATTTCTTAGTTGAAGTGGAGAGTAGTGGCTTACCATTTTGTTGGCACGCGCCAGCTCGAGAGCAGCGGCGCTGTAGGGGTTGGCCTGCTTGATCTGGGGAACCTGCTCCAAGAGGCCAGGAGAGAGAAGCGGGCTCGAGAAGGAGAGCAGGTAGAGGGCAATGAAGAAGACCTCGTTGAGGGCGCAACACAGGAAAAGGACCGTCTGTGATATTGGGCAGGTCACCTGATGTCAGCTACCACTTCCATCTTTCTCCTTAACAAAAAAAAAAAAAAAAAAAAAAAAAAAAAAAAAAAAAAAAAAAAAAAAAAAAAAAAAAAAAAAAAAAGCTTCGAGAGGGTATGGACAATGACGCACCCTATTGGTATAGTAGAGGTTGAGAATGAAGCTCCTCGACTTGTCGACGTTCTTGTGACTCTCATCCGAGCCGCCCATGGCCAGAGTCGCGTACATATGCATGTAGTGGCTGGCCATGTCGAGGGCGATCAGGCCCTGGAAGACGATGGACCACCGGGGGAAGGCGGAGGCGAGGAAGACGAGCAGGCAGGCCGTCGTGCAGCGGTCCGTGACCATGTCGAGCACAGCGCCGAAGCGGGTGGACTGGTCAAGGTAGCGAGCAGCATAGCCGTCGAGGGCGTCGAGAAGACACGAGATGCTGTAGAGTAGCGAGCATGTTCGGGGGTGGAGGGGCATGTAGTAGAGTGAGGCTACAGCAAGGATGATACGGGAGTAACCTGTAAGTGGTGGGCCAGACCCTGTTAGCAAGCCATTCACGATCTAATTATGTCTGGGATTTACACAAGCGCAAGGCGCATGGAGAGAAAGAAAGGCCCGCGGCCGCGTAGGAAGTGGAAGCGGTGCGGTGGAAGCATGGATTCGCAAAATCGTACCGATCAAGTTTGGCACAAATAGGTAGATGTTCTCCCGTGGCTCAGCATCCTTTCCACGGCTGACCTTCTCGGTGGCCGGCATGGTTTCTGTTGTATGGGTTCCTGGGCTGAACACCAGGAAACACACTGCGCAATGATTTGAAGTTGTAGTAGCAAGACTACTGTAGAGCTGCAGCTTGCTTGGCCGGTTGGTTTATCGAGCTCGGCGCAGTCAATTAAACGGGTGTCCGAAGGTTCCGCTTCTTGCAAGTGTCAAGTAGAGAAACGAAAAGGTCGAAAACCGGGAATTCGGTGAATTAAAGAGTTATCGGGGGCCAGTTGTTCAAGTTGGCAGTAGCTTGCATATGCTTGGTGCGGAAAATCGGCGGACAGGGGGTTGTTGTGTGGACGAGATGAAGCGACTAGAGAAAGGAGGGAAGATAGGGGGAAAAGGTAAAGTTCTGACTGGTGTAAAGTGAGGCAGCTGCTGGTATTCACAAGAATAAAACTATCGTAAGCTGAGGTGAGGCAGTGAACAGCGTGGTCAGGAAAAGAGTCGGGTTCGGGTTCCAGTTGCGGTGCGTTGCAGGCCGAAATTCTGGATTCTGGAAGCGGGCTTGCTGGGGTGGATGATGATGATGATGATGGATGGATGGATGGATAGGTGCCCCTGGATGAGGCTGCTGGAGCGGACTGGAGCGGCCGACTGGAGCCCTCGGGCTTTTGATTACCCTCCGGAACCGCCGTCGGCACGGCGCCCATCCTACTACTTGCCTTGCCGCTTCTGCCCGCTGTTTTGCTCGGTCACGGCGCCGAAAATCTGCCCTCAGCTAAGACGTCAGTGCAGTGGTCTGTGCTCGCACACGTACATAGCGGTTGGGGCCTGCATTGCGTTTGCTTGGCAAGAGGCGTTCGTGTTCTCCTTTAGTTACCATTTACCTTGGTACCCTTGAGATTCTGCAGTCTTCCTGATCTGCTGTCACAACGGGTTGTGATGAGGCTATTCCCGTCACCACGGCGCTGGTACTCGGCCGAGATTCGTAATGTCAAACATTATTCTGTTATCAAAGCTTACGCTGAACTAGCTCATACATACATTGCCGTCTCCATTGTCAATACCTGGCGTGGAACACTTGATGATGAGCTCCGAGACCGTTTACCATGCGTCTGCTTTGATAGCTTCGCTGGACTCTAATGTCTGTTATAGAAAAAATGCCTTTCGCTTCTCCAACGAGTTTCAAGACTATTTCTTCTTGCCCTTCCCTCCCTTACCACTTCCGCCTTTGCCACTACCTCCGCCCTTACCACCACCCTTCCCAGACCCTCCTCCACTCGAACTGCCAGCAAGGCCACCAGACTGCATCACAGTGACCTTTCCGACGGGCACACAGTTGAAAGCCTCTTCAACCTTGAGTCCCTTGATAAGCTCCATCTCTCTCGGCCAAATCTTCTCCGGATCCGACGACGACTCGTCGATCCAGCCCTTCTTGCCGCTCGCCAACCTCCACCGCTCAACGATCTCTTTAACTGCCTTACCCTTTTTCGTATTTCCGGGCTGTAGCTTCGTCTTGTACTTGAACTTGTTCAGAGCACTCCATGGCGCACAGATCGGCACCACTTCCAGGATCTCATCGCCCGCAAGCGGGTTACCCACAAGCGTCTCGAGTGGCGCCATCTCCATCGCCATCTCGGACTCGTCCAGAGGCATGTCCTCGCCTTCCTCCATCATGAGACGACGGACCTCTTCGTGCTCGGCGATCTCTTTCTTGACACGCTCCTGTTGTTGACGGCGGCGCTCGCGAGCGGCAGCAGCCTCGGCTTCTGCCTTGGCTTTAGCCGCGGCTTCGGCTTCGGCCTTCTGACGGGCAGCCTTGACACCCATCAGCTCTTCCATAAGGGCGCGGTCCTCCTCGTCTTGGTCCTTGTACTTGGCCGCAATCTTCTTTTGCTTGCCGCGCTGGCCACGCTTGGCGGGCGCCTTCTTCGCAGACTGTTGCTTTTGAGGGGCGGTTGATGACGAGGGAGTGCCGGTCTTGGCTGCAGGTGATGGCTGGTTTGACTTTTCCTCCTCATCGTTCTCCTCCTCCTCCTCCTCTTCATTTTGTGTTGCAGCAGGTTCCAGTTCCGCCGGCGACTTGATGCTCTCATCGGGACTGCTCACGGATTCCTCCTTGATAATTTCAAGGTCTGCAAGCTCCTCCGTTGGAGGTTCTGTGCCTTGGGTAGCATCGCTTTCCACAGAACCGACTTGTCCAGATCGCTGCGAGTGCAGGGGGTTAGCTCTTTCCTTCTGGTCTGCGGCATCCTCGTCATCGTCATCACTCTCAGACTCTTCACCGGCCACTGGCTTTTGCTCGTGCGGGCTCTCTGCACGTTCTGACAGGGCATCCAGAGAGTCAGCGCGACCTTTTGTCTTGCCTTCTACAAAATCATAGACCCTATGGCGAGTATGCTTGGACTTGCTGTCCTCGGATACCCTGAAGAGTAGACCGAAGCCAAGCGTCAGTAGCGCCGGAGGCAGGAGGTTGCGCTTCCCTCTGACCATGAACGATCCTACCGGGAGGTATTCACCAGCGGGTGCGCTTTTCGACACCTGGTCGGCATTGACCCACCAGGCCCCCATGCCAGCCTTGGAGTCCCAAGCACTAGAGCAGCATACCGACAAATTGCCAGCCTGAGCAAGCGTCGACGGCGGAATTGGTGCATCAGGTGTCTTTGGGTTGTTCTTGATGATAACGCTTGCAGCTCCGTGAACATCGGCGTGGACGTAAACGTCACCCTTCCTCAGATACCGCTTGTATAGCATCTCGTTCTGTTGAGCATCACGGCCTCCGAGAACGAGATAACCGTCTGAGGAAATAAACCAGGTGAATTTCTCGAACCACATTTGCTTCCTGATGGGTTGGAGGACTGGTTTTTCTTGCTTGAGACCCTTTCTGAGATCTTCGGCGATCTTCTGCTCGGCATTTTTCAGGGCGATAACCGACTGCTGGACCGTTTTTTGCGCCTTGTCAGCAGCTGTTCGCTTCTGGTCGTAATATTCTCTGGCGTTGTTCCAAACGCTAAGTGTCAGGTTGATGTCGACCTCAAGGCGTTTGACTGGCGCCTTGTCCTTGGTGGTTTCTGCCCCGTCGGCATCGTCTTCAGAATCGCTGTAATCGAACTCATCATCCTCTTTGTCTTGGTCGCCCTCGTCCTCTTCTTCCACGCCTTCTCCTAGCAGTAATGTGATGGTGTTCTCCTTCAGCTTCATCGGCAACTTGATAATTTCTGCAACGGGGTTACCCTGCTTCTGCTCCTTTTCAATCAGTTTCGTGATGTCAACCCAATCCATGCCCTCCTGTAGCAGGCCGTTCACGGCATCCATGGCTTCCTGGACACGTTCGATATTGGCTTGAATGGTCGCCGCCTTGCGGTAGTTTAGCATCTCCATCTCTTGTAGCCCTTCTATTCGCTTAGCTTGGTCCACACGGGCAGCTTCGAGCTTCCTCTTGGCAGCTGCTTCACGCTCGCTGAGCTTGGACTCTAGCCTTTGTCCCTCGAGGGATGAGAAAAATTCATCGACTGTTTTGTTGTAGCCGACGAACGGCAAGATACGATATGCCTTGTCATCCTCGAACTGCTTGGGCAGGAACGGTTGGAAATCCTCGTAGAGGAGGGTCTTTGCTTTTTCGGCTGGTGGCGCATCGACGTCCAACTCTGTATCCTCAAACCCGGACCTAGGCTTGGCGATGATGTAACCATTGGAAACGGAGGAATCGGTGACCTCGTCAAGAATTTCTCGTGCTTGCTGGAGGGTGTCGAATAGCTTGTCTAGGAGGGAATCATCATCCAGGATTTCGGCAGGCTTGGTGGCTGGGTCGAAGCTGGCGAGGCGGAAGACATGCTCGACGAGAATGGGCGGTAGCTCCGTGATGGTGGTCGCAAGGCCCCTTCGTAGCTCGTCGGCGCCCTTTTTCTTGATCTTCTTACCGGCAGCCTGATCAGCGGCTGCCTTTTGGACTGTGCTCTGCAGCGCATCCCTCAGACGCTCCTTGGTCAGGGCAGGAACACCTCCAAAGTTCTGTCTGTTTTCGAGCGTGTAGGTCAGACCAATGCGCTGGGGTTCCTGGCCTTCGCCCTCGGGAACATTTCGGAGCAGAGCCAAGATCTTGAGGTCGGAATCGGTAAGGATAATGTTGCCGCTAGCAAAGAATTCGAGGTAAAGTCGAAAGGCACCATCGCTGAACTGGAACTCGATGATGCGATCGGTACCAATTTGCGAGACAGAGGTACAACGCCGGGTCTTGAGGTATTTGCGAAGCCTGGCGACGAATTGGCTGGGTGCCGGCGAAGCGGTGCGCACGAAGTCAGTCAAATGGCAGCGGAAACCGGATTCGATCAGGAGCTGCTGCCTGTTGTCGGGTTTGGCGAACTTGAGGAGGAGGATCTTGGAGTTGAGGTCGTAGATGTTGGCCAGGCGCAGCGACACCAGAGCTTCCGAGAGCTCGTGGGCCACCACCCTGACGTCGAGAGAGGAGAATCGCTGCTTCATGGAGGCTAATAATGGCCTTTGTGATCACCGACTTTGAGCTCAATTCGGGCCGTAACGATATCAATAACGGGGTGATGGTAAGGTCGGGTTTTCTCTGAATCGCTTCGGCCGTCCAAAACAATGCAACAAGATGTCATGGCGGGGTGGTGGGGTATCTGGGTACACTACTTTTGCTGGGCAAACAGTCACTTGCCGAGCGCCTTACGTCAGCACGACCAGTCCGTCCAAGCCCTTCCACTTTCATCGAGGTGGGAGGTAGCAACGAATATAGTGGGCCAATCATAGTGACCGCTGCTCGTTGTTCGTTCTGTAGGTGTTGGGTTCAAGCCGGCACCATCATGATCCTGCCCTCAAGGAAATACACAACACGGAGACGGAGGAGCAAAGTCAGACCTCAGCCGGAGGAGACTCGTCTGCCCCTCTCGGCAGGGTACGGCGACGTTGGTAGTCACGAAAGCATTGATATGTGAGCGCAAAGGCAAAGGCACCGGCCACCATGCCTACGATGATGGAGAAGGCAATGCGGTTTTGCCAATGCATCCTGAGGTTTTCCTCTTCAGAGCAGTCGTGCTTCATGGATGCGATGCTCGTTCTGGACTGGGTGGGTAAATAGTGGCATGAAGGCAGAGGAAGAGGAAGCTGTGGGCGCTCTCACTTCATTTCATCTGAAACTACGTTGTCGCCAACTACGATGTCGCCATTCCAAATCGCGGCGTTGCGCATCACAGATTGTACATAGGTGAGGAATTCTTCAACATCTCCACGAGTCCGGTACACCGAGATAGCCATCGATGGTTAGACGATCAACTCGGGAGTACTTTGCTCGTTGGTCGGTTTGGCTGAAAGTCCAGCCTCAAGGCTCGATTCCATCAGATGTTCATCTCATCTACGAAGTCGCAAATGTCTGTTGGTTCAATCGTTTCCTACACGGGCTCACTCACTGTCACAGTGGGACACACTCGGTCCAACACAACAAACAAGCATTGTCTGGCCCGGGCGGGACTACCCGGAGACACAGGGTGAAACGCTGTCGAACAGCCCTGGACGGCCCGTCTGAGATCCGGGTCGAGTCGACTCGACACATGACTTAGGTATTCTAGGCTGTTTACTGCCTGCCCACAGAAAGAAGACACACAGAGACGTGGCTTGGAAGGGGAGAGAGGCGAGCCCATCGTGGAGATCGCCAGCCGCCGGAACCGCTGCTCTAGTTTCATGAACATCAGCGGCTGGCTTGCTTGGCTAGAGAGGACGGATTGTTGCTACACTACACTGCAGAGTGCCATCTGGCCAGCATGCTGCTGATCTGTGGCTCCTGTGGATAGATACACCGAAAGTTGTCTCGTCGTCGCGATCACAATGCGTTGGTGTTGTCGGTGCTCTGTAGTGTGTTAGCAGGTGGGACGTCCACGAACACTTTTACCCACTCGACCACCGCCGATGTGGTCCTAGGCTGTGCATGCGCTAGCCAGCAGCATCGCCAGCTGTTCACTTGTTCCTGGCAGCAGCACGCAGCAGCAGGGCAAATGTAATGTAGGGGACGAGCGGCACGGGACGGGGACTGCAAGGGGCGAAGGAAAATCAGTGCCGTGACGTGACGTGCGCAAGGCCCGCAGCTACTACGACAACAGCGTACACTGCTACGTACACGGACGTATCGCATAGAGCCTCCGAACCAAGAAAACTCGCGGGATATGTGCGCCGTCTGGGTGGGAAAAAGTGGTGCGGCGTCCTCCTGTCATTTCCCCTTTGCCATCTTCCTCCACCACACATTGCGTATCCCGAGATCCGGTCCTCCGAGGCCGTGTTGCGAACATCGTATCCAGCGGCAGACGTCCAAGAACAGTTGCTTCTGCCGAACTTCCACTCCGTCAAAGGCTTCGACACGTGTAGATCGGAACGGAACCGCTCTCCTCCATCCCGTCGGTAAGGCTCTGTGGACATGTGCCACCAACTATCACCAGGAAAGGGAAGGGAAGGGAATGGAAGAGGAGGGGACTGGCGTGTTATCCCCAATCTGAGCTAGCGTCAGGAACGCGTTACAACGTGCTGATCCAGAACCACAAAACCGACGCAAAACCGAGGCGTCAGACGGCAGAAAGGAGAACGCTGCCGTTACTACGCTATGAACACCGTGGCCGCCGGGTCCAATCAGATCTGCCGCCCAATCCCAGACACACATCGATCGACCGGTTTCATTTTAACAAAAGCCCGTATGTAAACTGGGTTGCCTGATGACGGATGTTGCCAACATCCCACGTTCACGGCGCCATTTGTCAGACAGTAAACACGTTGGCTGGTGGAACAGACTCCTCCGCGACTAGGTAAAGCCGCGACGAGACCGACAACACGCGGCGAGGCCGTTTCCCGCTATTCATCGGCCTACCACTGGCTTGAGTGCTTGGGTAGGCGGTTATCCACATGAGAGACCAAGCGCTTCATGGAGGGCTGAATCTCTTAAACAGCCCAATGGAAACGTCCCATGGTTACCTCATGCGCTTGCTACACTTTTCCCTTCGCGACAATAACCGCAGAGGACAACACTGGAAACATGAATGAGAGAGAGGCTGGGAAAGGGGTCGAGACTTTTGTCGGAAACGCCAACTGATACCCACAGCTTCCATTGATCCACCACTCAGGTCTTCGGCTTCTAGCCTGCAGCTCTACTGCAGGTCGCTGCTAGGGTATCGCTGAAGGGATCGAAATCGCTGCTCATCATTTCCCAGCCACCGATTATGGAGCTGAACCACGCCTCGTGTTGCAGCAAACCCGAGGTCTTTCTGTGGTCCCCGACTGGCTTCTCTGTCTCTCTGTTTGTTTGGTGGCGATGGTGTTAGTTATGATGGTGGTGATGATGAAGGAATGAATGGCTGGTCCGACCTTGCGGCCTGTCGTCGTGACGACAGCCATGCCCTTCCCCATGTCTTCACTCTCCATCTCTTCCCCTCGCTCCCCTCCTTGACCTGGGGGGCTTCCCAACCGACATGAGTGGCGTGCAGATGCAGCGCTGAGTAGTGGACCAGCCGAGCCACTGTTGCGGTCCGTTGCCTGTCACGATTGGAAAGGAATGAGAGCACCATTGGCATCCAATCTGCCTACCCATGACAGCCTCTGGGCGACTATTGAAGGCTGGACCTGTCTATGTACACTACAGGCTTTACACAGCCGTCGCACAATTTCTGGAACAGGTCCTGTCCTGGCGTTTCATCTAGCTGGTCTCAGCAGTTAGCTGACTGCCAGAACCTGATGACGGCTTCAGCGGAGCTGCTGAAAAAGCAAGCGACAACCTCGGGAAAACTGGCGGTATATGACTGCGAGAACTGGGTACGAGCACGGATCCGTCGTTATTTAGATTGCGAGTGGTTGGCACTTGGCGAGAGGTAACAAGTCATGCTCGCCGATCGAATGGGTCGGCCGCGACGTTTGATCGAATCGAAGGCGATGTGATGCTTGCCTGCTCCGCTCAGGTTCAGCTCATCTCGAGCTCCCATCGTGGTCTCCGGGGAGCTTGAACCTAAGCTCGATTGGGTCTCGGGCCTCGCTGGCCGTAGCTGGCTGATCCCAGAACGAGATTGGCGAGGGGGTTGGGGACTTGCTGGGGACTCGCTGGGGAACGGGTACCGGGCGGCCGAGCAAACAGAGACGAATCAGGAGGCAATCGTGGCCGATGGCGTGGGGATCAATACGGACCCTTGGCAACGCACTAAGCCCCTTTTGCTTTCGATAAACAAGCTGTTCCCCACACCATATGTGCGTAAACAGATGAACAGCAGAACCGCCGCGGCGCCGCAAACCCGTCAGAACGGGCAAAAAAGAATAGGAAAAATGGTGGATATTCGCACAGCCGGGACCTGGAAATCCCACAATTCCTCCTGTCCATCCCATCTCCAAACCTTTTATCAACCCGTCAGTACCTACCACTGCCCGGACATCACCATTTGACCGTCCACTCTTCTGGCCACTGGGCATTTGTTTCGGCAGCCTACACTGGCTTGATACTGGATCAGTGGGTGCTGTGGAATGGTTATGGTTCCTTTCAGAGGCTCTCGCTGCTATGAGATCCACGCGATCCGCGTAGCTGAAGCCTGGGGTTGAGTGAGGTTTATCCCCCAGGGGCAGTTCTACCTAGCTTTGGCAGAAAATGAAGCTCTCTCGCCAGCGAATCTGTCTTGTCACACACCGCTCGCCAGCGATCCCATTGGAGGACCCCCCCTCTGGAGTGTTAGACCCCCCCATCTCCATCTCCCCAAGAAACTCTCCCGCACTTCAGATGCACATCGCCGTCGTCGACGCCCACGCGGGGCTCAGCGAGCCTCCGTCTCCCTCCGTATCGCCCTGTTTTGCTTGTGATTCTCCCTACAAGGCCGGGCCAACCACCTCCCACAATCGGTAACGGTGGTCCCGTAATTCCCCCAGACGCACACTCCGCTCATTATTTGAACCGGCCTTGCTCGTGGTAGCTTTGGCAGTCTTGATCTTCTCCTTACCATCTTCCCCAGTCAGCATCCGGCCACTCACAATCAACCACAACAACTTCGGAATCCCCATCCTTTTCTATACCCTCTTCGCAGAGGAATCGACTGAATCCGAGTCCAAGAAGACGGGTCGCACAGTGACCGCCTTCTTCACCTACGTCAATCGACTTCTTTTCATAGAGAAGCCAGAGTCATTCTTTTCATCAATCTTTCGTATATCGAAAGGTTGATAGGAAAGACTGCCTCTTGCGCCGTAGAAAACCGCCAAACTGGATTTTGAGGCCCGTGTCCCCGTCCCTTTCAGCATCTTCCCGGCTACGTACCGGGAACCTGAAAAGGGCATTCAAACTCATACGCACGTTCACGAGAAGGTTGAGGTCAAGGTCACCAAGCCGGCTCATGGTGCTCACCATGACCACGGCCATGAGGACCACCATCATGCCCCCGTCCCTCCGGCTGTCCATGAGCTTCAGCCTCCCCGTGTAGAGCAGCGCATTGTCGAGGAGGAGATCCACATCACCCGTGAGGAGGAGGTTCACAAGGAAGATCACCACAAGGAGCATCACCACCACCACCGCCCTGCCAGCGCCCACTCGCATCGCTCTCACCATTCGCATCACTCTCACAAGCCTCACTCACCCCATATCCCTCACCTTCATCTTCA
Organism: Neurospora hispaniola; assembly: GCF_033458365.1. Taxonomy (NCBI): domain Eukaryota; kingdom Fungi; phylum Ascomycota; class Sordariomycetes; order Sordariales; family Sordariaceae; genus Neurospora; species Neurospora hispaniola. The sequence continues at coordinate 1,623,030 of NW_026944407.1, read as the reverse complement.
CAAGAACGAGGGCCACCACCACCATCACCACCACCACCACCACGACGAGGAGGAGGACCACAAGGAGCACAAGCACCACCTCATTGACCACCTCACTGACAAGCTCCCCCACATCCACCGCGCTCACTCGGCCAGGGACGAGGAACACCACCACAAGGACCACAAGCACCACCTCATTGACAAGGTTCACCGTCCTCACTCCCACCACTCTTCCCACCACGATATCGTCGAGGTGCACAAGACGGAGCATATCCATACCCACAACCATGGCCACGGCGGCTCCCACGGCTCTCATGGCTCCCATGGCTCCCACGTTGGTCCGGTGATCGTTCCCGAGCCCAAGCACAACGACCACCACCACGCGCCGCACTATCCTCTGGAGCCTCAGGAGCACCATTCGCACACTCATGTGCACTCGCACACCAGGTGAGTTGATTGTTTTTTTTTTCTTGCGTTCTTTTATTTTTTTTTTATCCTAGTGCAAGATCCGTTTTTACGTTCCACATCCCGTTACCGTTCCATCCTTTCCTTCCAGCCTCCGTTTCGAAACCGGACTCGCTTTTCAGGCAGGGCCCAGGTGGGATTGCTGGCGTGTGTCTGCTTCCGCGGTGGTAACATTGAGCTGCAAACCAGTCCAGCTGGTAGACCCCTGGTAGAAGCGGCTGGGTCTCGCGCGAATGCGTTGCAAAATGGCTAGCTGGAGCGGTCTAGGGGCTGGCGAGCTCGTAAACCAGCTGCTGAGCTTGCTTTTTTGCTTCACCGCTCATGGTTAGGCGCGGCAGACCCCCCTAGCCTCTTAAACATTCCCCTTTTTGTATTAGCTCCATGGTCCACTTACGATCAAGGGATGGAGCGGGAAAAATACTGTACCAAGTCCCCTTTTCGGGTCCCAGCCCTCTCAAAGCCCTCTCATATCTGCTCGTCTCTACTGTTCTCTACGCCTATATCTAACCAGCAAATCCCTCCAGTGGTCACAACTTTTCTGAACCATCCTTCGAAAAGCCTCATCATCACCACTCCTCTTCTCATCATCAACAATCCTCCGACAGCGCCAGCGCTATCGACATTGCTGAGCATCAATACCGGTCCAAGTTCCAGCCCGCCTACCACAACGAAGGTCACGTAGTCGGTTCCACCGTCGACGTCGCTAGCTACCGTCCCAGCCACAAGGAGTCCACCCACGTCGACGACACTACTGTCGACTTCCCTGCACTCCCTGCACCCCCTAGATCCACTTCTTACAAGGAGAAGATCGTTGTCGACGAGACTACCGTCGACTTCCCCACCTACCGTCCGGCTCATAAGAAGGCACCCAGCCTCTACAGCGAGTCCACTGTCGACATCCAAGAAAACGAACTTTCTCTAGTCAAAGTTTCCAACAACAACAACACATCTTCCAAAATGGGCTACTACGACGACGACGGTAAGCACCCATCATCCATCATCCATCCCCATTCTTCATCCTTCCTTCAGACACTTTGACTCGTCTGTCTGTCTGTCTTCTCAAAACAATAAGCTGACCATGTCTTCCTCCAATACAGCTCACGGCCACGTTGAGGCTGATGCTCAGCCCCGTGCCACCACCGGCACTGGCACCGGCTCTGCTTCCCAGACTGTCACCATTCCCTGCCACCACATCCGCCTCGGCGATATCCTCATCCTCCAGGGCCGCCCTTGCCAGGTCATCCGCATCTCCACCTCCGCTGCCACTGGCCAGCACCGTTACCTCGGTGTCGACCTCTTCACCAAGCAGCTCCATGAGGAGTCCAGCTTCGTCTCCAACCCTGCCCCCAGCGTCGTCGTCCAGACCATGCTCGGCCCCGTCTTCAAGCAGTACCGCGTTCTCGACATGCAGGATGGCTCCATCGTCGCCATGACCGAGACTGGCGATGTCAAGCAGAACCTCCCCGTCATTGACCAGAGCTCTCTCTGGAACCGTCTCCAGAAGGCTTTCGAGTCTGGCCGCGGCTCCGTCCGTGTCCTCGTCGTCTCCGACCACGGTCGCGAGATGGCCGTCGACATGAAGGTCGTCCACGGTTCCCGCCTCTAAATCGGGGGTTCCGTCATCCGTTCAATAATATGACTTTCCCCCTTCCTGGAATCGGACACACGACACACGGTTGGGTTAATAAGGGCTGCTTGGATGTTATGATATGGTCTCTCTGATACTGGGTCTGATTTTTTGCGCGCGTCTAGAAGATGGGTTGGATAATTTGTACTGGTAGTATGCTCCCTCCCCATCCATGTATATGAAAAGTGTAATGGAAGGAGTCGTCAGTAATACAACCTTAAAAAAACCCGCTCCGTCTTGTTCCAATTGATTGTGTGTGAACAGCAATTGAATAAAAGTGACTGCTTTCTTCTGATGCTAAAGGTCAGTTCACATCTTGTTCATGGCTTGATCTCGCTTGAGGTGTCGAACAAACATGGTGCATCAGACTAGCGACGTCCTCGACTTCTGATTGGTAGAACTCGAAGATCATCGTCCTAGCCAATCGTGTCTTGTCTCCTTTCTGTAAGTCGAACTGTTGATGTACTAGTCAACAAGAGTCAATACACGCCAACCAATAAGAGAGCTAATCCACGTCAACGAATAGGAGAGCCAAAAGTCTTGATGGTGCGTGGTAGCCGGGGATGAAGCTGAGTGGTGTCCGGTCAGCCTGTGTCTCCGGTCATCTCATGCTGAACAGTCTTGAAGGACAAGACAAATAGATCGAGGCAACCACCAGGAAAGAAAATGATTCGCCCCTTCGGATAGTGGGAGAAGGATTGCTGTGCCGCACGACTGCAAGTTGGACGCGGGTCATTGATAAGCAGCCCCTCACGGCATGCGACACTACTTACGAGTTCGAACCACCTTCTCAATGAGGAGAAGCCTTGACCTCTTTCTCCAAGTACCCCCGCGTTCGAAAGGGTGAGAGTGGCAGGAGTGGTACGGGCCTCGGGCTATCAAGGGACTCAGTCCGTGCCAACACCGGATGACTGTCATACAAATCGGATCCCGTATCTTTTGCATGACTTTCCAGCTCCCTTTCCAGCTCCCGTCTTTGCATCATCAACCCAAGCTGAGATCCAATGGTGACGATTTGGAGTTTGAACTCGATCAACACACCAAGATAAACAGTATTACTAGAGCTCATCAGCCACGGACATTATGGGTGTCTCGCAGTCCAAGTTGCCCTTTGAAGAGAAAGCCATTATCACCACGGACGATGAATACGTCCATGTTGAGAATGGGCTCATAGGTGAGAAGGGTACGATCACAGGCATCGCCAAAAGCCGTACGCCAGAAGGTCTCTCCTTCTCAACAGTCTCGAAATGGGAGGGAACACTTCTGGAAGACCCCAAGAACAGGTAGGATAGTACTCTCAGACGTCCTCAACTAAGTAAGATCAAGCTTACCTACTGATACCTTGCGCTCGCTAGATTGGCCCTGTCCGCCCTGAGCGCCGCCAACCCCCGCGATGTCCTCCTTTCACGCGCAGTCAAAATCGCGGAACAGCAGGTATTTAACATCAAGATCCCGTTCGAAGGGGGTCCCATCACCAACCAGCGGCAAAGCGGGCGCTGCTGGCTCTTCGCTAGCACCAACGTCTTCCGCGTGGCCCTGATGCAAAAGTACAACCTCGACCAGTTCGAGCTCTCGCAAGCCTACCTTTTCTTCTGGGACAAGCTCGAGAAGAGCAACTGGTTTCTGGAGCAGATTATCTCCACGGCCGACCAAGACCTCGACTCACGTCTCGTGCAGCGCTTACTTCACGAGCCCCTCAGCGACGGCGGCCAGTGGGACATGGTCTATAATCTCGTTGACAAGTACGGCCTCGTCCCGCAGACGTTGTACCCGGACTCCTTCAACGCCAGCTCTAGCAGCGTCATCAACAGCATCATCTTCACCAAGCTGCGCGAATACGCCCTTGTCCTGCGCAAGCTCCTCTCCTCCTCCTCCACCAACCCCGGCACGGCCACCCAGCAAACCCTCAGCAACACAAAGGCCAAAATGATGAAAGAAATCCACGCCATTCTCACCCTCACCCTTGGCCCTCCTCCCTCCGCCACCGGCGAATTCACCTGGTCCTTCGTCGACCGCTCCGGCAAGGCGCGCACTGTCCGCTCCACACCCAAAGCCTTTGCTCAGGACATCTACTCGCCCAAATTTCGTCTTACCTCGTCGACCATCAGCCGCATGGTCTCCCTCGTGCACGACCCGCGCCACCCACCTCTTACTCTCATGACAGTCGACCGCCTCGGTAACGTCGTCGGCGGGCGCAACATCACGTACATCAACGTGGACATGGCCACGCTCAAGTCCGCGTGTGTGAGCATGCTTAGGGCCGGGTATCCCGTCTTCTTCGGTAGTGACGTGGGCAAGTTCAGCGATCGCGTAGCGGGGGTGATGGATCTAGATTTGATTGATTACGAGCTGGGGTTTAACGTGTCGTTGTTGGGCGCTGATAAGGCGAGTAGACTGCGGACAGGCGAGAGTCTGATGACGCATGCGATGGTGTTGACGGCTGTGCATCTAGATGAGGAGACCAACAAAACGGTTAGGTGGCGGGTGCAGAACTCGTGGGGGACGGGGGTGGGCGAGGAGGGGTGGTTTGTGATGAGTGATGGATGGATGGATGAGTTTGTGTATCAGGCGGTGGTGGATGTGGATATTTTGAGTAAGGAGGTGAAAGATGTGTTGAAGCAGGAACCGGTGGTGTTGCCGTTGTGGGATCCTATGGGGTCTTTGGCTTGAGTTTAGCCGGGTGCTAACTGGTGATGTGTGTGAGATGTCATGGGAGCTGATGATTTTGACGAATGTCACGCCATGACTGATGGATCTTGAAGCTGGGAGTTTTACTCGGACAGATGAGCAAGGTAGTGAAATTGACTAGCGACGATCATCAAACAGTCCAGTTTCAAGTTACTGCGTTTCGTTTCTATATCTCTTTGTAACGTTCGTAGAACCGTACTCTTTATTAACACAGAGCAGCCACTTAATCGCTCCTGCCTCCCCTTAATCCCACGGCAGGATTTCTGCTTGGACTATATAAGCCCCAAGTTCAGAAATTTCCAATAGCCAAGAGGGTAGGTGTGGTGGTAGCCAAGAAGAGAAATCGTCAATAATCCAATTAGGTATGTAGCTGGCCTCGCTCGCGTTCAACTCTGTATATGTATATTTTAGCACTCATGTACCTTTCAAATAAATTCGGAAGCGCAGTACCATGTCGTAGGCATACCGATTCCACTAGATATCCATGCAGGACATGCAGATGTCGGCGAAGACAAAAGAGGGTAGTATATCAGAGATGAGAATCAAAATGGTGGGAGCTTGTTTCGACGGTTAACCGTCGTGTGAATGGGGCGAATGAGCGGCTGTTCGCTTTCGTTGCACATTTTAATTGTCTACCTTCTTTTGCGGCAAACGGGACGAGCGAATTCAATTAGGCCAGACTGAGGTGGTGTGCTCGAACCGTGGTTGTTGTGTCTTTATCAATTTTCTTTTCTACCCTTCTTTCATTGTGTCTTTCTTCCTCTCGGTTAATTTTGCCTTTGTCAAATATATGGGATGGACCTCGCTACTTCCTCACATTCCATCAAACCACAACCAAATGCCTATCAACCAACATCTTGAATTCCTAAAGTGATCATCGTTACCACGCCGTAGTCGTGCCTCTTGTCAGCCTCATTTCTACCAAGCTACCCATCACCACTGGTGCCAGCTCACTCAGATCAGCTGTGGCAGATCTTGACAAAGGAACCACGGACGTTGCCGTTGATATATCGCGACGCGATGATTGGGCAAGTAGCTGTCTACGGAACAGTGAGAAGTTGTACGGCAGGTTGCTTGCAGATTAATCACGGTGATCTGAATCTAATCTTTATTCGACTTGCCCAAAACTGCTCGGGCTCTAGCCCTAAGTGGTGACTGAGCGAATGCAAAGCCTGTTTTCCCCCGTTTTCTTCCTCTTCTTGAACGCTTTTCCAACATTCCATGCAGATGGTTGCCGAAATGAAAGGAAAACCAACTTTAAGGGTGAATTTTGACTTCCTTTAGGGGCGTCGGAGGCCCATTTCACTGCAGTGAGCCTGTGTCATCCGGTAGTCTTCATGAATGATGAGAGGTTTGATAAACAATCAACATCTCCATCACACCTCAAACTTCGGTGTCTCTGATACGTGCGAAGCTTTCGAGCAGTTTACGTGAGCTCACACTTTAGGCAACGACGACTACTCATGTAAAGTCTGATATTACAGTCCAGGCTCAAAGTCTTGGACGACTGCCAGGCTCAACGCCCGAAGCGGACCTCTACAGGCAGATGAGAAGGTGTCTTGCTCATCCTCGTGAAAAAAAAGATCCATAAGTCAATGAGCGGATCAGATAAGAGAAAAGACTGAATTCTTCTTGCAAATAGCCGGCTTATTGCAGTGTAGAGAAAGCATATGCCTCCCTAGGACACCCCGGTACGTCGATACCTGCATAAGCGCATTCAGGGCTTCATACAGTCCGATGGCTGTTCACAACCGAGTTACACAGCGCTCGTTGAACATCCAGATCATCATTCGGGGATCATGGAAGATGGTAGGTCGCCAATTTTTTCAGCGTAGGTACATGATAGCGAGTCATGTCTCAGTCTCACGTGGTGTAAGTGTATTCCGGCATGGGCAACTTATCGACCTTATATTCAGTCCCTGTCGACATATGAACAACTTCCAAGGTATGCCATCACATATGACGGAGAACAAGGCAATCATCACCAACAGACGCCAACACGAGGATGTGAATCTTCAGGAAAAATCCAAAATAAAGCCAACATTGATACAGACCGTGAATCGGCTCATCTCCACTCAAACATCGCTTCGATATAAGTCGCGTGTCTGAAGAGCAGGACATCGTCGGAACGGATGCATGTGTTACCCCACTCGGGATACTTTGTGAAAATGTCACGTTGGACTCGGTTGCCGGCTGTTTGAATAGATCCTTCTTTGTTCCGGGCAAGGGCCAGATCAAGGTTATTGGGGATCATGGCGTGGTTGGGTTTAAATGGATGGCTGCCCAATGCCTCACGTAAATGACATGACATCCCTTCGAGAAACCTGAATCTCATATGCCATTTCTGTACCTCAGTGTCCACTCAACGCGAGCACCGGATGGGAAACAGGAATGTCGAGGCCTACCCTGTGTACACCTCATGCTTATACACCCCATAGGAGGAAAAAGAAAGAAAAAAGAAAAAAAGAAAAAGAACTAAAGAAGGTGGTCGTGGAGAGTTCTGAGGGTCACGAGATGACCGGTATCTTGGAACTTGCTCGCTTGCTCAAGTGCATGCAAGGAATGCCCGGAAGGGGAGGGTAACTGAAGTTGTTGGAGGAAGGAGGTTGTGACGGCTGTGTTGTTCATACAGGCTCAATGTGGCGGAAGGGAGATCGGGGGCGAAAAAGAAGCTTTGGATAAATGGAGGTTATGAATGGTGTCTGTCCAGTGTGAAGAGAAGCTCGTGTACCATGCGGTACACCAAAACCGATGAGAGATGATGTCGCGACCCACCGAAACTCGAGAAATGGCAACGTATAAATGACCCGTTAACACAAGGGAACTCCCTGGAGGATGGAGGGACGAAAAGTGTAGATATGCATCATGGCGAGCAAGCCATCATGGTGCGACGCCATCACATATCGGTATTGATGGGGCTCGAAATGACCAATCCAGGTTGTACTTGGCGAATTGGGAATTTGATGTTTGTCCGGATCGAAGTGCTGTGTGACAAGCAGAAGTGTGAAGGAGATAGCTGACGAAGCAGGTTGAGAAGACACTGCAGTTGGTGGTTTTCGAAAAAAGAGACGGCTCGATTCGGAAGTTGGGAGCTGGACGTCATTTTTCCCTGTTTCTTCACCTTGACGACCAATTATGTACCTTGTAGAAAGTGGGTCCTTGTTTGTTAGTGCCATGGCCCGTCCGCCCACATCGCTGCTGGCAATCACTAATCACTATCACCACCAACCGCAACCTCAACATCTGAAGGAGTTTGATGCTTCAAGGATATTGTGATGAATAGCATTCTCAAGATCCGGAAAGACCGCAGGCTGGTATGTGAGTATCATCTTCATAGAGAGGCATGAGCTTACTCCTCTAGCTGGTGCCGAATGATCCACTATAATGGACGGACGAACGGATTGACCTGCCATCTCGTCTCGACGACACGAGGTTCATCCGATCCTGAAGCGCCCGGCACCCCGGAGACGGGACGGCGGGAATCCCCACCCCAATTGAAACCCAAAATCCACATTTCCAGGAACTCCAAGGAACAGCTACGCGCTAGGGCATTGGTGTTGAAGCCCAAAACCCAAAAGTTGAATGTCGGTCAAGCTATCACGGCGAGGAGTCTTACATTGGCCGTTTATACTAACTAGTTCGGTCGACGGGGAGGTCACTCTGGAATTGGAACTCTGGCGGTTTCTCAGCTTGAAACCAGAAGTGCCGTTGTTAAGGCCACACCCTCTCTCCGTAGCCTCATCAGGTACACAAGAATTCCAGGGTCCTGCCAATAGCCGAAACTGTGAGGGAATGGATGCTCGACGGGGAACATAGAGCAAGGTTGGCCTGAATGCAGTGACATGGGTTGCCTGGATGACCAGAATTCAATCGGCTCCAACGAGGGAGAAAGTAGACAATGGAAGATATATGTAGTGTAAGAGAAAACAAGTTGGGCATCTCGCGAGGGTAGGGATGCCAACTCGTAACTGTCGAATCAGGCCGACATCCCATCCGTCTCGAGACTTGAAAGCCCTCAGATTGGTAATAAGACTGAATATATACAACAAAGACTGTAGTGTACTCCGTCCGTCCGTGGATCTCACTCATCTGGTTCACGCCACTTATTACACCTCGGCGGCACATACATGGATTATATGTTTTGGGTAAGGTCGAGAGTAGATCTAGTCACCTGCTCACTCGACTTTAGGAAACTTTTCATGGCCCTGGTGAGAGTAATTAAGGCCAGTTCAGTGTCCGACTTGCGTGCACTTGCTGATCGACTCATTCAAACACAGCTTCCTTCGTCTGATCGGATCGCGTCTGATGGTGAAGACCAAAATAGATCGAGAACTTCGGCCAAGGGCATATCCGCTCGTTCCCACCTCCACCTCACTAGCCTCTTCGTTTATTTGCCCAATCGTGTCAAAAAGGTATCCTCTCGCGGGCCCCAGGCGAACAGTCTGAGGCGAACGGCCAGTCACGGGTCTTGTGGGCAAGAGTTCCATAGACATCCCTCGAGGTCTTCCCAACTTTCTCATTAGCTGAACCCCGGCGTCTCCAACTGCGCACCCTGGCACGTCGTGGCCTGCCAGGCAACTCGGCACCCTGCACCCCCCCCTGCACACACCCCGCCATACGCAATCGTCCATCCACCCGCCTCGGGTCTCTGGCCCCGCCTCCAGCTGCCCTCACTCATCAGCAGCGCTGCCTACAACCTCCAACTCTACGACACCACCTGTTTTTTCTTCCTACCCGACATCTCTAATTCTCACCTCTCTTCGTCTAACCTGCCCAAGACGCGGGAAAATACCTACACACACCCGAAACCAACGCCGCCACGAGCTTCCACTTGCAGAGACTTTGGGTTACTTGGCGCTAGTATCTCACCCGTCCTTCTTCAGACATTGTACATTTCCATCCCAGGTATTGTCACTGTCACACGGGCGATCCAAGTACACAGCATACCTTAATTGTCACCGAGCCCTCCATCCCACCTCTTGAGTCATCTATCCAGTCATCTGGCCCCGCGATTCCACCACCAACTTCTACCCGATCTTCGGCATTCTATCCTTGATCGACCCTCGTCTTTCATTCCTCGCTCGAACGCGCCGGTTGTCGCAATGGCCGACCAGAGCAGATACAGATATCCATCAGCGGCGCCCCCAGTTGGGAGACGGTCCCCTCCCATGTACAATCCCGCACGCCTCTCCATGCCCATAACTGGTGCTGGAACCTATCAGTCGCTATACGGAGGCGAGATTCCAGTTCTCCCTACAACCCATGAGGCACTCCCTCTCCGATCGCCTGTTTCGTCTACTGCCACCGACTATCGTCCAACCACCATTCCCATCGACTCTGGTAGCTATGCCGTCAGAAAGGAGCCCATCCCACGGAGCATGAGCGTGAAGGACCACGGCACCAGAAGCCACCGATCTGCCACTCTCGACGCAGCCTCGAAGCGCCCCGTTATCAACCATGCGCCCCAATCACCAGTTCCCAGTAGCATACGATCAGGGAGCCCATCACGACCTGTCTACCGGACCAGCGATGAGTTTTACACACAACCTGCTTCCTCCTTGAACCGGTCACGAAGCGTTGCACGCGCCCCATTCAGCGCCAATATGGATGATGCCGAATACCAACGTCTACGAGAACGAACCGAACGAGAAAGAACGGAACATGAAAGATTTTATAGCCCCAGGGCTGCCGACCTGTACCGTGCGTCACGTCCGACAGTGCTCTATTCCAACACCCCCCGAGGCGCTCCTGGGTACGACGAAGAAGCATTTGTTGAGTACACAAAGCCAGGTGAATTGGCTCGCTATGATCTCGATCATCCTCATAGGCGCCGGCGCGAAAGCATGGATCACTACTATCGACCGGCGGTCAGTGTCTCATCTGATGTAGGACGCCCATATGACACCATTGACCGGCGGCTTTACGACCCAACACCGAACGCTTTCGGCTATGACAAACCCGGCCGAGATGCAATTTCCGGACTGCATGACCATAACAGCGTTCGTATTCCCGCACCTTCGGAAGTTCTTTCTGATACGGCGGTGCGCCGACCTCCTGCGCTTCTTGACACTCCGCTACTGCCAGGGTCTTCGGCGACTACAGAGCGCAATTCGCGCCGCGCTGCCTCTCGTCCGCGCCCAGTTTCCCTCATTCAGGAAATCCCAAGCCGATCAGTCCATCCTGATGAGTATCACCGAGTTCGGGAGGACGGCTACTATAAGGATGACGATATCTCGCAGCGCGGATTCGGCATCCGACCTGCTGCGAAGGACCATGAAGAGCGACGAAGGTCACCCCGTGAAAAGCGGTATCACGACGAACGACGAGACCCGCGTGAGCCCAGAAGGAGGTCTGACGAGGACCTGGAGCTTGTCAGGCAGAGGAACCACGACGACCGTGACCGACGAGACTATCATAACCTACCTTTGACTCGAGAATATCTTCCCGTTGACGACCGGGAAATCAGGCGCGACAAGCATGTCCCCATTAGCGACATTCCAGCTGCATCCGCAATGACAGTGGCATCAGCTATCAGCAGGGATGGTAGAGGTGATAGGGATATCGAGTCTCCGAGACGACGCTATGAGGAAGACTATGAGCGCCGAGATCCTGACCTGCACCCCAGGACCAACCGTCATGCTGAGCATTATGAGCATAGGAGGCTTGATGACCTTGAGCCCCGCCGGCTCGCCCCCCAGGAGGACGATTATGATCGTCGGAGGAATGATGTTCCTGAAACCTACACTCGGGTGAGCCGTAACGATGACGACTATGACCGCAGGAGGCCTGATGAACACGAAGCTCGCCCACGAACTGGCCACGGGGATGAGGACTATAATCGCAGGAGAGACGATGAGTTTGAGTCCCACAAGCGAACCGATTATAGAGACGATGACTATGACCGTAGAAGAGTGGATGATTTTGAGCATCATACACGGGATGGCCACAGAGATGATGATCACGAGCGACGGAGAACCGATGACCCTGAGCCTTTTCCACGAGACAGTCACAGAGACCGAGATTATGATCACAGCAGGGTCGATTATCGTGACACCCGCCAAGACGATCGCGATGAAGAACATGACGAACGTCGAAGGGAGGTCGATGATTCTGAGCCTCGCACTCGGCCTAGTCGTGAAGAAGGCTATCAAGATGACCGAAAGGTTGATGAATCTGAGCAGCACGTCAAAGCTGGCCGCGATGACTTTCGGAGAAGCCATGAAAGTTTCCAGATGGTCGACCTACCCGGAGGGTTCCCCGACGAAAAAGAGACTGGCGACGAAACAGATGCAGAAAGCCGAAGCCGCCATAGACGCGACACAGAGGCGAAACTCAACGGAGAGCCTGCCTCTTCGCCACCACAGGAACACTCGAGGGAACACTCCAGGGAACGCGATGACAAGGATGATGAGACGCACCGCCGATCGCGTCCTTCGTCTGCTTTCGATCCTAATGACACTGCAGGGCTGGAAGAGCTGAAGGCCGAGTTGGCAGCACAAGAAGCCAAGGAAAGTGCCAGCGAGGGTGGTCGCACGCCTAAAGAGCACTCGCCCGAACGGGAGCATTCGCCTGAGCGGGAACATTCGCCTGAGCGGGAGCATTCGCCTGAGCAGAAGCTTGCGCCAGTTGAAGATAATTCCAAACCCAACACTGAAGCCGATAACACAGCAATTGCTGAGAATGAAGTGGACGAAAGTAGGGGACGTGAACTAGTTCCTCATGGGCAGAAGCAAGTTCGCGTTGTGTCTCCCCCGAGAGAGAAAGAAGAGAAGAAGCCTATCAAAGGCATTCTTAAACAGCCAAAGGCACAGTTTCCAGAGCATCCTCCCCCTGCCCGGGAGGAAGTTCCCCCTCACAAGGACGACAAGACCAAACAAAACGTACCTCAGGGTGCTAAATGGACGAAGATCAACAGGAAGCTGGTCAATCCCGAGGCCCTGAATCTAGGAAAGGAGCGTTTCGAGGTCCGGGATGATTTTGTCATCGTCCTCCGGGTCTTGGATAAGGCTGATATCCAAAAGTACGCCGACATTACTGCTCAGTTGAGAGGTGGGTTGCTTCAATTTTCTTATCTCCAGACTCAATCCCTTTCCTACTTCTTGCCTTTTCCTGACCCTCAACTGTGATCCGCCCGCATACGGAACAACGACGTCGACTAACCCGCGTGCGTGTCCTTCGATCCGAGCTTCCATTGCGTATGTGCTTTCGCATGTGGTAGTGTTCGCTGCTCGTTTCGTTTCCGCCGTGCCTGCCTCGCCGAGTTTCACCCAATTCCGAATCGTGCCGCACCGTGTTGTCCTGTGCTGTCTCGTCGTTCGAATGCCCATCTAGCCTACCAACTATATCATCCCCGCCATGGCATCGCCATCCTTTCTTTGCTTCTTTCTGTTGCTTTTTGCAGGTCGTAAGAGATACAGGAATTGCTGACAACCCTTTTCTTTTAGAGAAACGAAGGAAGGAGTACGAAAACGAGCAGAATGCTAAGGCGCTGGTTCGCCATGAGAGAAACGGGTCGTATGATAGAGATGAGGAAGAAGGCAAGCGCCGCCGCCACCACCGAAAGGACAGAGAAGACGAGTATGACGACGGTAGGAGAGAGTACAGACGCCATCGCGCGATGGATGAACAAGATGCCTTGTATGACGCGAGGCAACCGTCGAGGTCCCACCGCAGAGAGTAAATTCAAGATACCCGATTGGTGAGGCTATATAGAGGATATGGAGACAAGAATGTTCTTGGAGACGGTTCACGAGATATGATCACTAGAGTTGATGATATGATGTTGCCTATATGGCCTTTTTATGCGAAGAAAGGAAAAGCCGGCGGCGTTTTGATCGATACCATGACGGTGTTGGTTCTTGAATGCGAGGCGGAGTGACTGTGTTTTCCACGGCATTGGAGGAGCATTTCATATTTTCGTGTTTCATATAGAGAGAGTATGAGTATGAGAAGCGACTGAAGTCTGATAGCATATCTTGTCCAAAACATAGTGTTGCCGCTTGTTCGGCTGTCCGCGCCGCAATATACTAGAGAGAAGGGGGCGTATATTATCCAGGTTCACACACTTTCAGGCCTTGACTGTAAAGTTGCTTACTCAGAAGGTGAGGAAATTTAATTACAGGTAGGCACACAATGCCTCACTGTTAGACTCTAAAGAACAACCCGTAAACTTACGACACTTATGATGATGTATCTTATCACCATAATATTCAGGGACATCTACCTAACTGTACCTCTGGCTTCCAAGTTTGCATCTGTATGACACTAAGTAGTGTAAGAACAGGACCAAAAACCAGCAGTTTCAGAGGCGGAGATACCTCCTGCCCTCTACCTATTGTACCACTGCTCCGCCCTGCCGTACCCCGCCGATGTACCGTCTCTCTCTGCAGCATCAGGAAATAGGGTATTCGACGCGCAATTCCTCGAATTATCTTCAACCCAGCCAGCCTTCCACATCTCGTATGGGTGATTAAATGGGAGAGACCTGGGACCCAGCAAACCTTACCAAGGGCTATGCCCATCCACACGTCCGGGTGTACTTGGGCTTAGCGATTAGTTTAGGTATGAGAGGGGGCGGGCAAAATGTAAGCTCTCCAGGTACAGAAAGACAAACGTCATCACACGCTAGCTCCCTGTAGTGTAATGGAGGGGCAGGGATAGCTAAGCCGGCACGCCGACGACCCTGGAAAGGCGCATCTGGACACCTAACCTGGGGCGCGCGCGACTTCCTTTCCATTCAACGTCCACATGGCAATTGACGCGGGTGGCAGGTGAAAGTTCCATTGCGCCACTTAGGTCCTCACTCCCAAGACCAGATGCCAAATGCCAAGGCGTCATCGGAGTGGCGCCCGGGCTGCATGCTGCGCGAAGCCCCAGTGCATGCTACCTCTACGATCCAGAATTGGATGTTTGGCATTCGTTCGTAGTTGGGCATTTCGCGGGTTGCATCGATGCATCGGATGCTTTTTCCGTCTTCCACCATTTGATTGCTAGACAACATCCATACGTCTTTCGTCGTCGTCGTCGTCGTCGTCGTCGACTGCCATATAGCATTGGAGCGCAGAGCTCTGAAACATTGGCAGACGGTAAAGCGACGGAAACTCCGAAAGAAACAAGTGACGAAGAGAAGCGAGAACGGGAGTGCCGGAATTGATCACCCGGACTGGCTGGGCTGTGTGACGGAGAAACTCGAATCGCCAGCTTTTTAGCCCGGAGGGGGAGCCAAACAAGAACTAGAGGTAGTAGTTAGGTACGTCCTGGACGGCGTCAGCAAAGACCCTGAGTTCGGGTACAACCACGAGACCTTACTTACCTTATCTCTTACACTATCTCATTGCCTTTTTCGTCACGTACAGCCTTTTTTGCCCCTGTTCTTTCGCTTCAACGTTATAGTCCTGCTCTGCCCCTCCGCAACGATCACCTCGCTTCCACGTAGGAAGAAACTAGCCTGGGACAGACGGGCGACAAACTACGAGCTAACGGCCCTCGCTGTCATCACACCTTGACCTCTCTACCTCTACCTCTACCTCTATTGTACCCCTCGTTACCTCCTTTCCTGGTGTTGGCTAAAGACCTGCCGCCCGTCATCTAACGGGAAAGAGTTGGAACTTTGTTTGTCGTGTTGGTGTTGAGCCTGCCAACTTTTGGTTGTTCCTACCAGCTCTTACCATTTACCTACCTATATACTTGCTACCAATACACCGCCTTTCAGCCAAATAGACCTCGCCTTTTCCGTCTTTCGTCCAGTCCTGACCGACCTCTCGTTTAAGAGCCAGCCCCAGTGGTGAACACTTCTTACGCAAAAGCACCAGCTTCCCTCCGTCAACTCCAGTCCAGTTTGAACAAACACCACTCAGTCTTTTGGCCGCCAAACCTGAACCAAGCCACACAGTAGGTATCTCACCTACAACCAAGTTCCTTTTTCGGACACTGGCACACCAACAAGACTGCGCCGAGCATTACAAGAACGACAACACCCATACGCGCCATCAGCCAAGAGGTGCAACACTGCCCACAAGCCTGCGCAACCCCATATCTTACCTTGGCTGCCCCACCAAAGCATACGTAAGGGACTCTATTTGAGGCAGGGCCCAGCACTCTCATACTACATACCAAGTCTCGCCGCGCGGCAAGCATATCTACATACAACGACTCGTACCGTATATAATCCCGAGAACATCTCTCCTCTCTCATTCCCAATATCGAGAGCCTCAAACTGATGAACGAGGGTTCTTGCAATAGTGCCTACTAGTCGAACACAATACCCCTTCCGGCAAGCATGTCATCGAATCCCGCCGAAATCGGCGAACTGTCACCACAGCAGCAGAGCAAGGAAGCCCAGAGCAATGGCAGCTCCGCCGTAGAGCCCAGCAATGCTTTGTCCAGCGGTCTTCCTACCCGCTCAGCAGTCCCAGCTCCGCTTACAGCAAAAAAAAGCCCGGCGGTCGATGGAAAACAGGATAACCAGGCGCTGATATCTCCACGACATATGTTGACGGGAAAACAAGAACACTGTAGGTGGATGTGCTGGTTTTGCCCCTTTTGAAGGAGTACCTATCCCTTTGCCGAAATAAAACTACACCCGGGAGCACATCTGATCTGGAGGAAGCCTCTGACTAACGATCCACCCAACCCTTGGAACAGATCTCAAGCGGGAACTCGTCTCGGAGCAGGTAAAATGGGAGATTTCGGAGCTGAACTCGCCAACCGCCTTGCGACGCTTTGGAGCCCCCTTCAAGTCCGACCTTGGGGAGATCTCGCCGCTGGATTCTGAGCTGCCGATCCTACGGTACATCTTCGTACACCATGTTCGCGAGTTCCCCTTTCTCGACAAGGCGAAGGAGAAGGAGTTCTGGCAGGATAAGTTGCAAGTGGTATGGTCACCCGTCCTCTTGGTCCTCTTACGAAGGCACTGCGACCCCGAAAAGAAGAAGAAAAACATACGTCATGGATTGGGCTTCTTGCTGACAACAATTCGGAAACATGATAGTTTCTCGAATCCTTTGCGAGCAAGAACATCTCATCATCGGAAGATCGCCTTGAAGAAACGAAGCGCAGGAAGCTTGCGTTGAAAGCACAGAAGTTGGTCGAGTTGATGATGGTGTCAGGTGTCCGTACATCTTCTGGGTTCGAGGAGAGGATAAGGTTCTCCGAGCTGGAAATCGTGGACGCAAACGCAATTGATACCGGGGTTCTCTCTTCTATGCCAGAGGGTAACTACTTGCATGGGTGGGATGTCAACATTGCCGGAGTTCGCATAACCTCGATTAAGCGAAATATCCGGTACCATAAGCATGCTGTACGTCTCGACTTTTGTATAACTTGAAACCTGATGTGGTGAGCATCCCCAGACTGACACTAGGCAGGAATTCTTGCTTCGGGTAAAACGAAAAGGAGAAAAGGAATACTTCGTTGGAAGGCGGTACGGGGACTTCAGCAAACTTTATAAGAATCTTCGGCTCGAGTTGCCCGGCAAAGTCCTCCCTGTTCTTCCTAAAAAGAACAAGACGAGCACGACAGCAACGGGCCTTTTTGGTGGTGGGGACGACTCGGAGGTTTCGTCTATATCATCTGCTTCTACACAGATGGTAAATAAGGATGCTCAACCGAACGGCGAGAGCGGGAGCACGGGCGGTGTCTCGAGGTTTCTTTCTGTGAGAGGTGAGTCATCGTCTTATGATGCGGTTACGAAAACATGAAGCTTACCGGTTTTTAGAGCATCGCCGTACAGGCTCGTCGTCTTCTAGGCGATCATCTCCTCGTCGGTCTGTGGACGATCACAGGTCGGATGGCCCGAGGAAAGAAGATGTTTGTGGCACTTCTGATACCAGACAAGAGTTAATGGCTGACACTCTTCATAGAACGTAACGCTCTTCCGCGAGAGCCAAAGGATATCCCTCCGCGCCTTCCTGCGCACCCTATTACAAAACCCACAGATTGCTCATACAAAAGCCATATCAGACTTTTTGACCCATAATCCTACAACCCTCAAAGATGAGGATTTGGAGGACATTATCCGTCGAAAGAAAATGGATGAGAAGAGGGTGGAGGAGCAGAAGAAGTTTTATGAAATCGCTCGGAAGCGGGCGGCGGATCTGGATGTATATATGGAAAAGTAAGTCTCATGCGGATGAAGTCAGGGATTCCAGTGCTGACAATAACGTCTTGTAGGTTCCGACAAGACATCGTTGAACATAACGGGTTGACCAATCTGTTCAAGGAAATCAAAGAGAAGGAAACCATTCAGGATCTTAGCATCCAGTACCAGAAGTTTGCCGAGTGGCTACGGATAGAGGTCGCTGCCACGATATACCACCTGTTCCTCGCCGAAGACAACTCGCCTGAGCTGTTTGCCCAAGCGAAGAAGATACATTCTTTGATTCCATACACGATTATGAAGAACGTCATTAGGATCGCCAACCCCGCCGCCGTCATGTCCAACGTTCTCGATATCTTCCTGGCTCAACCATTCGGTACCAGGTCCTTGATGCAACGCATATTCTCCCTGACCCTGAACGACGGCATCAGGAGCGTCCAGAAATCTATAGACGCACTCGCTGCCAAGATCGGCGACCCCGTGTTCGTGGACAAGCTTAAGCAGTTTTCAGATGGCGACGAGGCCCTAAAACTTGCGATCAGGGAGGAGGCTGTTCAAGACGATGTCGACATTATCGTTGCGATCCTGCGATCAGAGCAGATCTACCCGGCTCTCAATGCTGACCAGGTTACGCGACTGTACAATGCATATGTGGCTTTCAACAGCGCGGTTGAGAACGTGGACGAGGAGCTCAAGCAGGGCGCCCAGCTCTTCTCGTATCTCAAGCAGCTCATGAAGCTCTATCTCAGACAGAGGGACAAGTCTATGATGCTCAATCTTATTGAGGAACCTGTGACCCTGCAGCTGTTCAGAGATCTGTTCACAATCTTCTATGAGCCGCTTGTTAGGGTGTACAAGTCGGCGAATGTCTACAACAGCGTCACCGACTTTGCGGTGTTCGTCGATGACCTAATTCAGGTTGTTGAGAAATGTCGGGATCAGGATGCGTCTGCGGATCCTAACCAGACCGTGCAGGCGTTCATCGATTTGTGTCAACGCCACGAACAACACTTTTACAAGTTCGTCCACGAAGTTCACACGCATGACAACGGCTTGTTTACTCAGCTAATGGGCTGGATCGAGGGCATTCTTGAGTTCCTACGTCACGGACCAAAGAACGGCACGCTGGATATCAACGCGTTGTTCGAGGGAGCGGTGCAAAGCGGCGGAATTGACCATGACAAGGCGATAGACGAGATCAACAAGCTGATCGCGTGGCAGGAAGCCCGTAAAAAGTGGCACCAGGACAAGACTCGCCAGAAGATGGCGGCAGAAGGAGGTAGCATGGGTATTGACGCGGTGCCTGGAGGGTTCAGCGCCAGCGACTTTGGTCTGGACCAGATGGACCTGGAGGACATGCAGTACGAAGACGACTTGTCGGACTCGGAGGCGGAACAGGAGGTTCAGGAGGAGATGGACCCCATCGATGCCGAGCGGAGAAGGAGGGCCAAGAAACAGGACCGTCTACGGCGGAACGCCGGAGAGCCCACGAAGCCGGAGGTTTCGGAGGTCCACAAGCTCAAGGACGACTTTTTGGCAAAGCTGAGACAGGTACTTGCCCAGTAGTGCAGTGCAGTCTAGTCTAGTGTGATCTGGTGTAGAGGGCTTGCGGGCGAGTCACAACTCTACAACGTATGTTACTGATACAAGTCAAATGACAATAGAGTAATGATTATTGCCATCATCCCAAAGGCAAAGTATGGTACACTATAGGGGTGATTCGGGATCAAGGAACTTCAGAGAGAAACACAAGTGAGGGTTCTCTGGCATGAGCCGGACGAACCGGACAGGGATACCGGCGGAATTTACGATACAGAGCAAAACGTACGTACACGGATTTCTCGGGTATAACATGACATCACTGGCGATGTGTTTGGAACAAAGATGAGGACGGAGAGCAATGTTGCCTCAGTTGGTAGTAGTTTGAGTGGGGAAGAATGCGAGTAGCATAGCACCTAATGTCCTGTAGTTCTTTTCATAACGTTTCAAATAATAATGTCTGTAATTTCTCGTTGTACACTTACTATGTAGTGTATGTGTTCTTGGGATGTCCCGGATGACAGGTGTTGTACACTACACTACAGGACGACAACGTTCAGGGGTTTGTTCGATTTGGCTGTCCCTGAGTGGTTCATAAATGGCATGCCGAGGATAAAGATTTGGCTTAGAAGAACGACCCCACCGTAGAGGCACCGCCTGCACATGTTTTTGGATACACCTCCAGCGAATCTCGAGAACAATAATAATGTGACCTGTCTTTGGAAGTAAGATGGAAGACGTTGTCATGGGGTTGGAGGGCTAGAGACGAGAGCCTTCTGGAGCAACAACAACGGCGAGAGAAAGAAGGAGATGCGCCGGGTTTGGAAGTTGCCGTCTCTTGGATCTCTCGGATCTCTGCAGGGAACAGAGATCACGGGCATCATCCGAGGCTAACACGCCATTGGCCCTGGCTGCGCGTTCGCCAGCCAAAGAGCCAGGCACTGATCGCTGTGTAGAGGGTTAGGGGTTTGTCAGCATCCGGATCGTTGAGGCTCGACAGGGCAGCTTGTGGAGGGGCACGGAAGAGCAGACGGCGACCCTCGACGGGGCGGCGGTTGACGGTGGAGCCAGACGTAGCGCGGGCCACATGCCGGCAACTCGGGTAATACATTGTTTGTGATTGGTCGGCTCTCTGGTCGAGTGAGTGCGGATCGGGTCTTGGAATCATCGAAACCGAAACTGCCCTGCATGGACGTCCTTTTGTCTGACAGTGGCAAGCCCACTTTTGGGTCGTGCGGAAGGTATCTTTCAGTGAGGATGGATGTGGTTGCGGTGCCCGTTCGGCAAGCAAGGGAACTGGAGGTGCTCTCGAGTCCAACAGGCCAAAGTGCCACTGGGTCGGCTTCTGAGTGAGTGAGGTGTGGGTGTAGTGTAGAAACCAATTGTCAAATATTTGCTACGTGACCCCGACTCCCGAGCCCGTAGGGAAATTCGCAATTGTAATAATCCAACCCGGGCCACGCCGTCCAGCACCACCACCACCCACTCCATTCCCGTCGTACCCGTCCATCCTACCACTACCTACCTATCCCCAAAAACCCACCATCCCGTCCCGCCCGTCCTCCCCCCCTTCGACACCTCACCTACTCACCTACCGACTGTCAGTAGTAGTGAAGTGTTGTTGAACAATGTCCTCTTTGGCTTGGAGAAAGTTGGCTGCGGCGCCCACGGTGAGTGCTTTTCCTGTCTATTCATCTGGACCTCGGTGCTGTTTTTCGTGCGCGCATTGGCACCCTTGCAGAGCCGAGGAACAAAAGCGGGGAGAAATCAGGTCGTGAGGAGGAGGAGGAGGAGGAGGAGGAGAGAGAATGAAGCTCTTGGGGATCTCCAATCGCAGTATTGTGCACATGGAGACAGGAAGCGCAGCAGTCTACACACACCGAGAGAAAAGAACATTGTCACTGACCAGAGTCTCGTCTTCACCAGCTCGCGCGTGCCGCCAGCAGAGTCCAGAACAGAGCCTTTTCCTCGACAAGGCCGGCCGGTGAGTCCGAAGCATCCCGTCCTCCCACCCTCCGATCTCCCCGTTCCGCCTTCCGCCGTCGCGCGCACTGCGCCTCACGGATGCCGCAAAGGGTACTACTGTTCATGTTCACCCAAGGCTAACCGGCGACATCACAGCCCGCGTCATCGCTCCCGGTCCTCTCCGTGCTAAGGAGGCTTCTCCCCATCTCAGCAGCAAGTACCATGTCATCGTACGTGATATCCCATGCTATCCGATCACATGGAAAATCCCGCCCAAGAGGTGTTGACACGATCTCCCCTTTCTCAGGACCACGAGTACGATGCCATCGTTGTCGGTGCCGGCGGTGCCGGTCTCCGTGCCGCTTTCGGTCTCGCCGAGGCCGGCTTCAACACCGCCTGCATTTCCAAGCTCTTCCCCACCAGATCTCACACCGTCGCTGCCCAGGGTGGTATCAACGCTGCGCTCGGCAACATGCACGAGGATGACTGGAGGTGGCACATGTACGACACCGTCAAGGGCTCCGACTGGCTCGGTGACCAGGATGCTATTCACTACATGACCCGCGAGGCTCCCGCCTCCATTGTCGAGCTCGAGAACTACGGCTGCCCCTTCTCCCGTACCGAGGACGGCAAGATGTAAGTCTCTAGCCCGGGAAACCGTGCTGTCCGGAGCGCCCGAGGATGATTGCTTACAGTCTACACTCTCTACAGCTACCAGCGTGCTTTCGGTGGTCAGTCCAAGGAGTTCGGCAAGGGTGGCCAGGCCTACCGCTGCTGCGCTGCTGCCGATCGTACCGGCCACGCTCTTCTGCACACCCTCTACGGCCAGTCTCTCCGCCACAACACCAACTACTTCATCGAGTACTTCGCCGTCGACCTGATCATGCAGGATGGCGAGTGCCGTGGTGTCCTCGCCTACAACCAGGAGGACGGCACCCTCCACCGTTTCCTCGCCAACAACACCGTCCTCGCCACCGGTGGATACGGACGCGCCTACTTCTCCTGCACTTCCGCCCACACCTGCACCGGTGACGGTTCCGCCATGGTTGCCCGTGCCGGTCTTCCTAACCAGGATCTCGAGTTCGTCCAGTTCCACCCTACCGGTATCTACGGCGCCGGCTGCTTGATCACCGAGGGTGCTCGTGGTGAGGGTGGTTACCTCCTCAACTCCGAGGGTGAGCGTTTCATGGAGCGCTATGCCCCTACCGCCAAGGATCTCGCCTCCCGTGATGTCGTTTCCCGCTCCATGACCATGGAGATCCGCGAGGGCCGTGGTGTCGGCCCCGAGAAGGACCACATCTACCTCCAGCTCAGCCATCTTCCTGCCGAGATTCTCGCCGAGCGTCTTCCCGGTATCTCTGAGACCGCCGGTATCTTCGCTGGTGTCGATGTCCGCAAGCAGCCCATCCCCGTCCTTCCCACCGTTCACTACAACATGGGTGGTATCCCCACTCGCTACACTGGTGAGGTTCTTACCGTCGATGAGCAGGGCAACGACAAGGTTGTCCCTGGTCTCTTCGCTTGCGGTGAGGCTGCTTCCGTCTCTGTCCACGGTGCTAACCGCCTTGGCGCCAACTCTCTTCTCGACTTGGTCGTCTTCGGCCGTGCCGTCTCCCACACCATCCGTGACAAGTTCACTCCTGGCTCCAAGCTGAAGCCCATTGAGGCCGACGCCGGTTCCGAGTCCATCGAGGTCCTCGACAAGATCCGCACTTCCGACGGCCCCAAGAGCACTGCCGAGATCCGCCTCGCCATGCAGAAGACCATGCAGCGCGACGTCTCCGTCTTCCGTACCCAGGAGTCCCTTGACGAGGGTGTTGAGAAGATCACCCAGGTCGACCAGATGTTCGACCAGGTCGGCATCAAGGACCGCTCCATGATCTGGAACTCTGACCTCGTCGAGACCCTCGAGCTCCGCAACTTGCTCACTTGCGCGTAAGTGGCCCTTGCGATGATTTTGAATAAATGGTGAATAGATACTGATGAAATCGTGAATACAGCACCCAGACCGCCGTCTCCGCCGCCAACCGCAAGGAATCTCGTGGTGCCCACGCCCGTGAGGATTACCCCGAGCGTGACGACAAGAACTGGATGAAGCATACCCTCTCTTGGCAGAAGCAGCCCCACGGCAAGATCGAGCTCGGTTACCGCCGTGTCATTGACACGACTCTTGACGAGAAGGAGTGCCCCCCTGTTCCTCCTTTCAAGCGTGTCTACTAAAGAACTCAACGACTGCGCGATTTTATGATACGAATTCGATAATGGAGTCGTGTTTTATCCGCTGAAGAAAAGGCGTTCTTCATGAGTTATAACCTCACATGGTGCCATTGTCGGAGTCGGTCCGGTCGGTCGATGTTTTTCTATGATCACAGGTGGTGGTGCAACATACGAAATTATCAACAAAAGACGTTAACAAATCCGCCAAAAAGCTCTTCTGATACTTCGCTAAATGGGGTGCGATATTAATGGAGCCCTTGGCTGAGTTGGTAGGCGCGGTTGGTTTTATTTTCTACGTGCTTTGCGACCGTCCATGTGTGCGTTCATTGTACAGGTTTTTGGGAAAGAAAGAAGCATACATGAATATTGCATATAGCCCAGGATGGAAGGGAAGATAGGAAACGACAAGCGAGGGTTGGAAAAGAAGAACAACCGAATCAAGGGTCCTCGATCGGGTGGTCAGGCCTCAACGGTTGGACGAATACCCTGAATTTTGCTCTCGACCAACTTTGGATAATGGTTATCATACCTTAGACGCAGGCGAGAGAGAAAAACAGAGAGAGGTGGAAAGATCGAAAGAAAGGAGGAAAGAAGGGTGGTCGAAAGGATTGCATGTGGATGTAAGCAAGCTTAAATACTGTAGTCTTGTTTATAACTTTAACGGGCTTTTTTTTTTTTTTCTTTTGCGACGAAGATTTGGCTCGTTACCACTGGTGTGATTGACTCTTCCGTCGACGATTGATCATGTTGATGCTCTGATTATCCCCGGCATGTACCCTTGTGGTTCGCCGAAGACAACATTCGTCGGAATGAGTTGGAATTTAACTACCCTTTTTCTTCTGGGTACAAAACTTAAGTAAGGAGCTGAGGAATGTCACTTTTACATGTTAGGCGTTTTTGAAGGGTGATGTAACAACCGTTTTGAAATATCAATCTCAAGAAGCTAACCGCTGAGAACATACAGACACCAGAATCATAATAGCTGTCTACCGACAGGCAATACCGACATGAACTCAACACCTAAACACCATGCGCTTAACCATTGTGTAACAGCTTCGTTACGAACCTCGCCCTTCGGTACAATCCAAGTATCTCGTTAACCGATTGGTCCCGTCTGTATCGCGGATACAATAATCTCGCACCCTCCCCAGTTAACATGTCTTTTCCCTTTGGTCCAACTCTCGACTTACCATCACCATCCTTAAGCTCCTCCCTCAATTTGAAGCCTTGACAGGCTCTGGCACGATCTCAACCTTCTCGCAAGCGGTATACCAAATCGCTGCCTCGATGATCTTGCAAACAATTCGTAGGTCGTTTTCATCTGTTGACGCCACACAGTCTTGTCAGCCCATCCACCTCAATCTCATCTCTGTTGGGCCACACAAACAAGATCATGGGAATTACTCACCTCTAGGTGCATAAACCATAGTAAAAGTCTCCGGCACCGGACTCCTCACCGGCCACCACCACCACCAAGATTCCCCCTTCCCTCCCCTTTTTCCACCAGAAGTACCACCACCACGACGACCCCTCGTCGACCAAGCCATAGGATGTCTTTCCCCCACCCCTTCTCCAACACCTCCTTGATATCATCCGGATGCAGATTCGTGTGCATGCTCCTGTCAGAATGCGTATGGATATGGCAGATCTCCCCGTTTCCGCAGACGTTTACGGGGTGGCGCGAGAACAAAGCGAAGCCGTGTTTTTCTAGGCAAGACGTGGCGGTGACGAATTGGTTAGGGTATCGTTGCGCAAGAGACTCGAGGGAGCTGCGCAGCGCGTTGTAGATGGGGAGGGGGCCGGCCTGGTTGAGTTGTCTTTGGGGGGCAAGGCCGGCGACGGAGGGGCGGGGGCCGGGGCGGTAGGGGAGACCACCAGAGGCTGCTGCCTTGTCGTTGTCGTTGTGCCCGGTGGGATCATTGGTATTATTATTATTGTTATTATTGATGGCCAGGATCCCCGCAGAGGGAAGCTGACTCGGATCCCTCTCCGGCGCCTGCAACGGGTCGCGGATGGTGAACAGGCGATAAAAAGTCAACCGGGCGTAGCCCGACGGCGTCGGGGGTGTCCCGCCGGGGCCGAGCTTGAGAAAGTTGAGATAGTCGTTGTGGATGAGCAGCATGATGGGCACGGAGATGATGGTGGCTTCGAGCAAAGCGCGGTGCACAAAGTGCATCCCCAGGACGGTTAGGATGGAAACGGCGAGGAGGGCGGAGGCGTCTAGGGTTATGTAGAAGGGGTCTTGCCGGATTACCATGTTAACTTGAGAGGAGGTCGCTGTCACGGGCTCGTCGGAGGATGAGGAGGTTGGTTGGGAGAAGGCAGAAGGCATCTTTGGGGTTTCGGAGGTTACTGTGAGAGACATTTTAGGAGTGGCGGTTGGCGACTGAGGTCGTCGTCGCTGTTCTTGGTGGGAGTTTAGTAAAGGTGGATGATGTGTTTGAGAGGTCCAAAGACCAAAGGGCTTTGATCGTCCTCTTGGACGTTATCGAACACAACTTGTTAGTAGTCTCAGCAACAATGGTTGAGAAATGCCGAGTTTGGCTGGGCGACAGCGGCTTTTTGTATGACGAAGGGAATGCGAGTGATCAAGCGAAAGCTGTACCTACAGGTGCACAGACGGGTGTGATGCATTTCTTCGTTACATGAAAAGACGTGCAGTCGGAATGCAAGTCCTTTGCGCAGCCTGTTATGCGGGTGGTAGTGGTGCTGCTGACGATGATGCCCAACCAAATAGAAGTCTTATATCACAGCTCCGACAGACTTGAAGTGAGACTCGATGCGATGGCTAGCAGCCGTTGTGAGATGAGATATCGTCGAGCACGTGCCGGATGCCTACTAGCAATAATAACAGACAATCGAACGTGCACAATGTTGTGTTGAACAAAGAAGAAAGACAAGACGACGAAAGATCCCACTGACAACATATCAAGGTATACCGTATCCTACTTTGGTGAAGGAAAATTTGAAGGGCGAAGTCACCATCAACCATGTAACCCCACCCGGACCAAGGATGATATAGATTGCACGACTAGTTATATCGTACCTCTGGTGTGCAATGTCCTACTAATAGGCGTAGATAACAAGCTGGCGGCATCCGCTCTTCTTCAAATCTGCTGTTGCTTGTCACATCGAAGAGAGGACCTTTCGACGTTCGGACTGACATACTAGACTGGCTGGTTCGGGTAAAGTGTCCCCACCTACATCATAACAGCGGTTTATAATGCATCTGCCCGTTTAGGGCTGGGTACGTTGTCGTTTGAACCGTGTTTAATACTTTTTATTTGTATAATCTGTTCATACTTCCGCTACCTCGTATGACAGATTTTTGGGAACATGGTATCAGACAAAAGAGACCGTCAAGCACTTTGATTGAGGATGGCAGGTCCACAACCAAATTGGTTCAGAGAGAGTACTCAAACATATCGTCGGACCGAGTGGTTCGGGTTAAAAAGAGCGGACAAGTGATGTACCTCTTAACGGCCAGCGGTATGACTGAGGAAAACCCTCGTTTGCTAGTAATCTCGATGAAATGACGTCTGCGGGGTGCCAACGGGAGGGCTGGTCGGTGTTTGGTATAGAAACCACGGCTCGCGCAATTAGTTTCAACGTTCTGGATTTGTGGATGCTCCCCTCTGGCAGACCGGACCTCAAACGGTTGCCTCAACCCAGTGGCATAGAATGTCTCATGGCCATCTTACGGTGGAACATTCCTAACCGTCTATCCCGCGTAGAGGTAGCGTGGCCGCGTTTCAGACAAAAATTCATATTGATGAACCTTCGCATTTCAGACTGAGGCCGTTCTCTCTAACCTGAAGTTGAGGTGGGAGTGGTCAGCAGGACTGTTCCTTCGTCCTTGGCTTCTCCTCAAACCTCATTTATGACTTCGCAGGAATCAAGCCGGCCTGTGCAAGCACAACATAACGAAGCAGACATCAGATTCAATATCCGAATCAGCATCCGTAGTGTGAGGAATGCGAATGTCGTCGTCGTCCGAAGGCTGAAACAAGTCGTCGTCGTTAGGTTATCATTCTCCATGAGTCGACGTCATCCGTGGACCCGGCTCGTGGACAACATGGATTCGCTACATAGGTGACTGCGATTGGCCGGCACTGCTTCTACCCCACTTCAGGTGACACCCTCACGACCCTGAAGTCGTCGAACCTTCATTCTCTCTTCACAGGTTCAGACAATGGAGTTTCACACTCACCAATAGCAGCACGAACTGCCAAATAATCGCGTACATGTCAACACCCAGTCGATATGACAAAGAACGCCTAGAAGAAACACACCCTATCAACACTGCGGGATAGGGACAACATTCTGTCATGGCCAGAGACTCCTTGTCCTCTTCCTTCTGATGGGCTGAGCCGTCGAGGTCGTGGAACTCAAGACCAACCTCTCGAGATCAGATGCTGGTGGTTAGGTGCGATTCGATTCGCGTATCATGCCTCCGTTCTAAAAACGCGTTGCTCAACGGCAACGGACGCATCGATGTCTTCGCCCGCGTCAACACACTGCAGCCTCCACAGCCAATCAATGCGGGGTCTCCGCACGAAAACGCCAAGGTTAACCGGGATGCAGGGGACCAGCCTCCTAGAACTCTCCGTCGCTGCTTGGATGCACCTTTCAGAAGAGGAATGCGATTTTTTATGATCAGTTCAACATTTTCCAGAAGAGTGTATTTACAGGCCATCTTTATTCGGGGTTGTCAGTTAGCGATAATCATAATCCAGTTCACGACCTCCAACGCGACAGGACCCGGCGTCAGCTGCTTCTACCCTAGGCGCATTCCTTAGCCGATTTGCAGAGCTTCTTTTATTTTTCAAGGTTTTGCGATCGAGCCAGGCATATGTACGCCTCTACGGTTTGCGACAGACGGTGTTAACTGTGAGGAAACATCTCATCGAGCTATGGTTTGCTTTCCGCCTCAGAAGCCCTGAGCCTGACCCTGTTATTCTATGTAGTACCCCGGGCAGTTCCCATTTCCACCATGGGGCTAAGTAACCTCAACCCGCTGCGGTCGCGCGATGCGAAACGTCCCAAGTTGCCCATGCACACGCAGCTGAACCCTACAAGCTCATCATCACCTACGAAGGAACGTTACTCCAATGTCGATAGTTCTTCGGACGATTACTCCTCCGGTGATTCCTCCGATGACTTTTCACGGTCCAGACCTGACCCACGACGGTCTCGACATGCCTCCTCCTCAGCTTCCTCGAACTCCGGGCTGATGGCGCAAAGGCTGTCGCCCACCTCCCAGCGCCGCTCCCCTCGAAGACATCTCTATAGACTACCAAACAAGGTTATACGAGTATTGTGTATCGCCTTGATCACGACCATTGTCGTCTTCATTTTCGGTCTCGTGCGAGCAAGCCAGATGGAAAACAGAAGGATAGCTGAAGGGAAGGTCGAGAAAAAGCCACCACCTCCGCCGCCGTGGGAAAACTTCAAGTTTCTTACCCGATACTATGGCGGACTCAAGACATTGGTACCTGTTGAGGAAAATGTGCCCCAATATCCCAGGTTTGAAGATGAAGCTCCCTACAATGCAAGTGCGCCCTCCGCGCAGGAGGAAGGGGACAAGTCTGGCAAGAGAGATACTGCAGAGGGCTCATCAGCGGCAACCAAGACCATACCACCAAGCAAGTCATTCATGGACCATCCGGGTTCGGTTGTTCCAAACAGCCGTCAAGGATTCCAGGAGTGTTTCCTCGACGAACAGAAATCGATACGAATTCCCCCCATCCAATACTACGATGGCCGCCCCAGTGGATTTCCGGATAATGTTGTCGGCTCCTACGAGCTTCTTTCTCTTCCCGAAGACATCTGCTTCGACCGATTCGGCAGATATGGCCCGTATGGCTATGGCTATTCGGTCAAGACAGGAGGCCTGGGTGTTGGCGAGCACGGCGACCGAGTTGGAGCTGATGAGGTCTGGAAATCGACCAAACAGGTGGATTGGAGCAGCAACATCGACTGGGCTGAAGCTCAACGGCGGTGCTTTAAAGCCAATGAAGGCCGTTACAAGCCAGTTGAAGCACATAAGAACCCTCTTCAAGGCTTCTATATCCAGGAGCAAGACGGAAAATCAAAACTGAAGACCAGAGCGGACGTCCAATCTTCCGAGATCACGGCTGGAGAGAAAGAAAACGGGTCCGCCACACCTGAAGTACCCAAACCAAAGGGCGATGTTCCCCGGTCCGCCCTTGTTATCAGAGCCTGGGACGAGATCGACTGGAACGCCGAGAAGATTCTCAATCTTCGCGCCCTTGTGGCTGAACTGTCTCTCGCCTCTGGCGGTCGCTACGATGTACATCTCTTGGTACAGGTACGCAATGACGGAAAGAATCCCGTCTGGGCCGACGACGAGGCCTACCAAAAACGTATCAATGACACCATCCCCGCAGAATTCCGTGGTATGGTAACTTTATGGTCTGAAACCCAAATGCTCGCCATCTATCAGGGTGTCCGCGACCTTTGGACCAAGGGCCCTGAACTCCCTGTCCATGGTTCCTATCGTGGCTTGCAGATGGCTATGCAGTACTTTGCCTATAAGCACCCCGAGTATGAACACTTTTGGCAATGGGAAATGGACATTCGCTACACCGGCCATTACTACGACCTGCTATCCAAGCTGGAGGCTTGGGCCAAAGAGCAGCCGCGCAAGGGCTTGTGGGAGCGTAACGCGCGGTTCTACATGCCGTACGTGCACGGCACCTGGGACGACTTCAAGCAGATGGCGCGTGTGCAAACCGAGCACGGCATCGTCGGCGCCGACAACATCTGGGACAACGCCATCAAGAAGGGCGGTAACAAGGACAAACAAGAATCGCCCAATCAAGTGAAGACTAAGGGCGAGAAAAGCGTCTGGGGTCCGGAGCGGCCTAAGGACGAGAAGGACTGGTTCGAGCATGACCGGGATCCTGTCCCGCCCACCAGCTACGAGCGCGACAAGTACGCCTGGGGCGTTGGCGAGGAAGCCGACTTGATTACGCTCAACCCCATCTTCAACCCGGAGGGCACCACCTGGGAGCTGGCCGACGACATCACGGGCTACAACGAAACAAGCAACATCGGCAAGCCGCCACGGCGCGCCCAGATCATCACTGCGAGCCGCATGTCCCGCCGCCTGCTGCTTACCATGCACCGCGAGACGGCCTTCAAGAAGCACCATGCCTTCCCGGAGATGTGGCCGGCCACGGTTGCGCTCCATCACGGCTACAAGGCTGTCTTTGCCCCTCACCCACTGTTCGTCGACCGCGAGTGGCCAACCGAGTACATGGCGCACATCCTCAACGGCGGGCGCAACGGAGCCTCGGGCGGGTCGAGGACGTCCGTGTTTGGTAACCGCGAGCATAACATGAGGGGCCTGACATGGTTTTATAATGCCGGGTTCTCAGCTAACCTGTACAAGCGGTGGTTGGGGCTCAAAATTAATAATGATGGTGGCGAGCAGTTCGAGCTGAAGCCGGATAATAGCGCGGATGACCAGACGGTGTCGACGATGCGCGGCGGCGAGGGGAGGATGTGTCTGCCGCCTATGCTGTTGCATCCGGTTAAGGACGTTGTGTTGCCGGTTGAGCAGGAGGCGGAGGAGGCCAAAATCACGATCCCAGAGTCGGATCCGTCTGCTTGAGTGTTTAGTTTGTTTATTTCGTTGAGCGGCGTTTGAGCGATATGTCTAGTGATAACTCTGCTTTGGCCTCAAGTGTCTTGAGTTTGGAGAAGCTTTGAACAGGTTGGGAGTGGCGTTGGTGAATATGACCTAGATAGCAATGCATCATGAAGTAATGTTAGACATAGAATCGACGAATGGAAGACATCTTTCATCGGGACATCTTGAATACATAGTTCACATGCGTGAGACACGCTAGATTTTCGTCGTCATGTAGTAGGCAGTTCCATTATCATATCATTTGTTTTCGTATCCCCATCCGGCTGACCCATTCCAAGCGCCCAAATATGAATGGTTCCCAAAGCAACTTGTCGAATAAAGCGGCTTAAGTATTATGAAATTGTTGTTGTTATTGATGAGGGGGGGAGTATTCCATCCGATGGGGAGGCAGTATCGGGGTCCAGTTCAGATAACCCGCTTGACCTAGATCAGGAGTTCAGGGGTTAGCTCTTCAGTCCTAGCCGTGTCTCCTAGCCTTCTTCTTCCTCTCCCTTCCTGCCAGAGTCTTTGAAGGAGTTGTAAACATACCTCAAAGAACCTCTTCAACCACCAGACTTGGAACAGGGACTCGCCCACCACGACGCCAACGATAAACAGGTTCCACCACTTGACGCGGGCGTTGGTGCTCTCGGCCGTGTTACGGTGGGTGCGCTCGCGCACGACAATGTAGCTCTGCTCGTCCTTAACCATCTCCAACATCTCCGACAGCTTGCGCACCTCAACTTCGAGTGGGTCCTGGGGCGCGTCCGCCTCGGAAATGTACACGATGCCGTGCACGTTGAACGAAACCTCCTTGGTGTTGGCGCCCCAGTGCTCGTTGCCGAAGCAATACACATACTTGCCGTCGTGCTTGGCCTCGAACGAGAAATCGCCGTTGGATATAGACTTTTCAAAGGTCTCGTATTGGTTTAGGGGGTTGGTGATCTATGCATCGGCCCTTGTTAGCTTCTCTGTTGCAGGCTTCTTCCTTGGTTCCTGTTCGGTGTCTGGTCTAAGAATCGAAGGTCGATGATGATGAACAGTAGATTGGCGGTCGGGCTACGTGGGGAAAGGTGATACGAAGGGGACGACGCACCCAGAAATCGATGTCGAGGTTACCGGCGCTGCCAAACTCGCGGTCGCCGACCTGGAAGGTCACCGTCATCTTGTCATCGCGATGGAGGTTCTCGTGGAAGCATTCGCGGCCGTGGGCGGGAAGGACGATGTTGTGAGCGGCGGCGGCGCCGAACAAACTGGCCGAGAGCAGCAGCTTGGCTGCTGTGAGGAATTGCATTGCGATCGATCTGCGGATTTCCCGGGGATGGCGATGAGCGAATGTGGAGTTTGAAGAGGATTCAAGCAAAGAAATGGAAGCTTCCGTTCTGGTTTCGCGAGACGTTTTGGGAGGACAACTTGGCGATTCACAATTACCCCTACCTCTCACAATTCTGGCAGGGCAGCAGAGTGGTACCTAGCGCGGCGCAAGGTCGGGTCCCGCCAGCAGCATGCAAAGAAGTACCTAGGTACACCCAGCCCGGGGCCCCTTTCCTTGTAGCTGCTACCGCGAGCACCCAGGTCCGGGTGTTTGGCCTTGGCGTGTCCCAGCATGAACTGAGACTCTGGCCTATCAGAGTTGCCGGGGTACCGGGGTCCAGGACTTCCCAGGGGGATGACTGGCTTGTGAAGCTCGAGGCTGTCAACAATGCCAAATGGCACCTTGGAAGCACAAAGGGACTGGGTAGGCCGAGAAGAAGGGTGCCGTGTCGAATGACGAGCGATTGTGAAAACATCAAGGGATTCGGTCCAATGTTCTTCCCTACATCTACAAGGTACCTAGGTAATCTTCCAGGAGGGATGGAGGGGTACCAGCAAGGTACCTCGTTGCTCCTGCGTGCTGCTCAGCCGAGTTGTTGTTGATGCAGCGAAAAGGGGCTGGCCAGATAAGGTAGTGTAGTGGTAGCTCTTGAGTAGAGGGCATATGGTGGACCGTGCACGCTTTGATGGCGGGGATGCAAGAGCCAAGGAGTCTGAGGAGTGGCCCCTCGAACCCACCCCAACCGAGCCAGCAGTCGTCCCCTCTGGCTGTTCTTTGGAAATCCGCCGGGGGCAACCAGGCGGCCATGCCAGGTGGGTGAGAGCGGGCGGGCAGGCTACTTGGTGTCGGAACGGTCGCCCTGCCCAAGAACAACTTTCAAAATCCGGTGGCAGAGACCTGACGGCCGGAGACACATTCTCGCCCGCTTGCCTTCCTTCCACCACACACCGCCATCAATCCTACCACCATCCACATTCAACACCATATTTCTGCTGCCACCGGTGACGCGCATCCCAAACATCGCCGTCCCCATTACTTGAGGACAAGCCTCCCATAGTAAGTACCCCATCATTGTTGTCGCATGTCACGATCCCCTTCTCTGGCCCCCCTGGCAGTCAGCGAATCAATCACGCCGTTGCAAGGCACCTCCGTGGTTCCCATCAGCGCTGCCTGCCACAGCTTTCCCATTCCGTGTCTGCCTGCCTCTACCTTCGCACTTGAACGCGTGCCTTCTGGCTGGTGAAGGACGTCGAGTGGCCAAACGACGCCAACTAGTTCGTTACCCGTCGCAGCCCTGCGGGTTTACCTTGTCCGTGGCATGCTGCTGTGTGCCTGAGGATAGCGAATGGCCGGACACCACTTATCTGTCCTCACGCGGGCCGTCGTCATTAAATGCCCACCCGCCGTCCCCATTGTCATTAATCGCACACTTCCTCTCAACACCACCATCCCGACGAGCATTCAACAGTCCATCTCGGCCACACCAGCGATCCATTTGCTTACGCTTTACCGCCGAAATAGATAATTTTCTACACTTGCAACTTTAGCGTCGCCTAATACACAACCGCCAAGATGGGCAACACGCTCTCGATATTCGGAAAGCTCTTCGATGGGCTCTTCGGCAAGAAGGAGATGAGAATTCTCATGGTCGGTCTCGACGCTGCCGGAAAGACCACTATTCTCTACAAGCTCAAGCTCGGTGAGGTCGTCACGACCATCCCGACCATCGGTACGCCACTCGCCATGCTCCCCCTTTAGTGCATATTGATGGCACAGACCCACTCCTCGCGCGAGCACGCTCACTGACCTGTTTGTCCAGGCTTCAACGTCGAAACCGTCGAGTACAAGAACATTCAGTTCACCGTCTGGGATGTCGGTGGTCAGGACAAGATCAGGCCTCTGTGGAGACATTACTTCCAGAACACCCAGGGTATTATTTTCGTAGTCGACAGCAACGATCGCGACCGTGTTGTCGAGGCCCGCGAAGAACTCCAGCGCATGCTCAACGAGGATGAGCTCCGCGACGCCCTCCTGCTCGTCTTCGCCAACAAGCAGGATCTTCCTGTAAGCGCTACCTCTATCTACCCGATACCTGCCATGTTCAGCAGCAACAGCAGCAGCAGCAACAGTCAGCTAACATTGCGTCTTTTAGAATGCCATGAACGCTGCCGAGATTACGGATAAGCTCGGCCTTTCCAGCTTGAGGCAACGCTCTTGGGTATGTTTTGAATTTCCCTTGTCTCACATGATGCATGCCTTTGTGCCCTAACACTTATTTTTCCTTCACGTAGTACATCCAAGCCACTTGCGCTACCACCGGTGATGGTCTGTTCGAAGGTCTCGACTGGCTGTCGACTGAGTTGAAGAAGAAGAGCCCTTAAAGTGCTGGCTACACTTAATGACAATGCCCTTACTCTGCCCGGGTCCAATATCCACGCTCGGTTAATTCCGCAATACACGCCCTTTAGCAACCGAACGAACTCACCAAACATGGTAACCAGTGGTTGACGACCGTCTCACAATAATCCGCGAGGCGGTTAAAAGGGGATAGCCAGCACTCGTTTTGCTCTTGTGATCACATTTTCGGAAAGTCAGGAACACGCTTGATTCGGGATCTTGTACAGTTTGATACATCGCAAGGAGACTTTGCCTGCTGCTTTCTCTATATTTGCGTACGTTTTATGCTAAGGGGGGTACGGATACGGTTGCGGAGAGGGGGGAAATACTGGCAAGATATGAGTGTGATGATGGATGGGGGAGGAGTTCTATGAATACCAAGCTGCCACTTAACTTACCTTTATTCCCTTTTTTTTCTTTTTTCTCTCTTTTTTTTCGTTAGAACCGCTCGGCGTCTATTGTTTTCTGGCCTGCTCGCTCCTCATCAACTCTTCATATGCTTCAGGTGAACCAACGTTTCGTACTCGATATGTGTGCTTTTCCAACTCTGTTATTGTACCTGCTCCATGGAAGTTTCATCCATATGTCAAAATTAGGCGAAATCAACTCATCAAGATCTCTGTACATACGAAAAGGCGTAATTCCTTCGTACTCACTTATCTCAAAGTTTTCAGACGGCAGACACCAACTGGAAATCAGTTCTGAACATCTAGAGAAAGTGGACGTCGCCAATGTAGCGATTACAGAAGCGACCAAGGAGGAACACCAAACTGGTGATCTCAACCCGTTCAACTGTTTTTACTGAAGTGCCGCAGCATACAGAGAACACATAATTACCTTTGAGCGAGATGAATCAGCACATATGAACTACTCAGTACTCACTGGATGTTCAAGACTGGATAAAAAGTGAGAATGACCCAAAACGCATTCACTGCTCTCTGTTCTCTGGTTGCCTACTAGTATAGTATACCCAAAGAGAATTCGTTCGTAAAACAAAAAAAGCTGGCAAAGCTATCCTCCATTCAAGAAAAAAAAACCAAAACAAAACAAAACAAAAAAAAAAAAAAAAAAAAAAAAAAAAAAAAACTCCGGATATCATGCTCTTACTGCTACTTGCCCCATCACTTCCCATGTTCTGTTTCGTTTCCGTATGTACGTAGGAGCCGACTGTTCCTTATTTCCATACTCTTTTCTTTGTAGGCCTTTCTTCCTCTTCTCTTTCTCCCTCCTTCTCTCTCTCAGTTATGGAAACCCCTAAACGCCCTACACAGCATGCTCAGCCGCATCAAGGTTATCAAGCGGGAGATACCCATCATCCTTATTCCTCCTCGCCGCACCGACACCCAGGAGATCTCGGACCTTGCCAACAACCCCACCAAACAATCCCCATCCGGCACCGCGCTTCTTCATGCGCCCCTTATTAGGACCACCACCAATCGTGTCCATCTCAAACTCATAAAGCGTCTTATCCATCCACTTCGGCCTAGCCCAGAACTTGAGGAACAAGCTGCTGACCACAACACTAACACTGCTAGCCGCCATAGCGGCGCCCGCACCCATGGGATGCAGGTGGTACCCAAACGGCAAAAAGATGCCCATGGCAAATGGCAGGCCAATCAGGTTATACATGCATGCCCACGCCAGGTTCATCTTGATGCGTCGGAAGATGGTGCGGGCGAGGTGCAGCGCGGCAGGAATGTCCATCAGGTCGTTGGGCCGCATGAGCACCACGTCGGCAGCCTCCATGGCTACGTCTGTCCCGGAACTCATAGCGATGCCGACGTCTGCGGTGGCGAGGGCTGGAGAGTCGTTGATGCCGTCGCCGACCATGGCGACGACGGCGCCGCGCGACTGGAGTTGTTGAATGATGGCTTGTTTCTGATCGGGCGAGGCGCTGGCGTAGACGTCTTCCGGGTCGATCCCGACGGCGGAGGCGACGGCGACAGCGGTGCTGCGTTGGTCGCCGGTGACGATGGCAGTCTTTACGCCCATGCGGTGGAGAACGGCGATGGCGGCGGCGGCACCGTCTTTGATGGTGTCAGAAAGACAGAGGTGGCCGGCGTATTTACCGTCGATACCAATGAAGATGTTGGTGGTGCCGGCTGGAGTGTTGGAGGGGGTGGACTTGTAGCGAGAGCTGGCGGCGGCTTCGTTGATTTCTTCGGCGGCGTTGATTGCGGATTCTGGGATCTCGATGTCGTTGTCCCGGAGGAAACGAATGTTGCCCACGTGTACACGGTAACGCGTCCTCTCCAGGGAAGTAGCTGGCTCAACCTCTGCGGTAATGCCCTGACCCACGGCTACAGTGAAGTTGCCAATGGTACCATCGATTGTTTCTTCCACCTCGAGACCAAGCTCTGTTTTGGCTGCGTTGAGGACCGCTTTGCCGACGGGGTGTTCACTGCCCATTTCAGCAAGGCCCACGAGAGTCCACCATAGACGACGGCGCCAGTCATTATCCAGCCATACGGAAACAATGTTGGTTTTGGCGACGCTCATCTTTCCATACGTAATGGTGCCAGTCTTGTCGAGAACCACTTGAGTGATCTTGGTAATGGTCTCGAGAGCAGCACCACCCTTGACCAGAATGCCGTTTTCCGCACCAACACCTGTGCCTACCATGACGGCAGTAGGCGTTGCGAGGCCGAGAGCACAAGGACAAGCGAATACAATGACGGAAATGCAAAGTTTGATGCACACCATGATCTTGCCACCACTTGCGTCCTCCAAGAAGATCTTCGGGGGAGTGGATAGGACATGGCTCAGGATCATCCAAGTAAAGAATGTCATCATACCAAGGAATAGAATCATTGGGACGAAGTAGCCAGCCAAAGTGTCCGCCAGGCGTTGAATGGGAGCACGAGTTGTCTGGGCGTCTTGTACCAGCTTGACAATCTGGCTGAGCTGGGTGTCCCGGCCTGCACGAGTGACACGAAAGTCAACTCGCCCCGCGCCGTTGACAGTGCCACCGATCAATAGGCTTCCCTTTTTCTTCTGGACGGGCATGGCTTCTCCAGTAACCATACTTTCGTCGACATATGTCTCACCCATAACAATAACACCATCTGCGGGAATCTTATCACCGGGACGAACGAGAACGATGTCGCCGACCTGGATAAGCTCTGTAGGAATGACCTTCTCGTCCGCTGCATTGCCTTCACGCGGCTCTTGAGAGTCGGAAGAGTCTGCGTTGCGATCCCAACCCTCGGCAGCCTTTTGCGCCGCGATGGGGTCTGCATAAATGGTAGCCATCGATGGAGCCAAGGACATGAGGCGTGAGAGTGCCTTGGATGTCTGACCCTTGGCCCGGTTCTCGAGGAAACGGCCAAAGGTGATGAAGGTGATCAGCATGGTACTTGTATCGAAGATGGTGCTCGGCCGGGTGTGCGGAGGAAATAATATCGAGACGGTCATGGCGACAATGCTGAAGAAGAAAGCACACGAGGTGCCGAGAACAACAAGGACATCCATAGTCGGCGATTTATGTTTTATTGACTTCCATGCCGAAACATAGAAGCGCTTTCCGATGCCAAACTGAACCGGTATCGTGAGAACTAAGCAGACCACATCTCCAAGGTATAGACCTGGAATTAGTCTGACCTTGCCAAAGTCAAGGAACTTCAGGAACATGGGAAAGATCATGCTGATAAAGAAGACCGGGATAGCGAAAGCAGCCGAGATTCTGAACGCCTGCTTCCATTCGTTGATTTCTCGCGTCTTGGCGAGCGACTCCAGCTGGGCATTGTTGTCATCATTGTCTGCCACAAGGGCATTGAAACCAGCGCCCTCGACGGTCTCGACAATAGCTCGAAGTCCTGTAACATTAGGTAAATGGGTGACAGTCAGCCTGGATGTCGCAATGGCTAGTTTGGCACTGGCGACTCCGGGCAGCGCAAGAACCGCATCTTCTAGCTTGTTGGCCGCGGTAGCGTCAAGATTTCCATAGATCTTGAATTGTGCTGTCGAAGTACTACCAGACTGACTGGGCTGGTCAAATGTACTGGTTAGAATCTTGGCATCAAACCCACGATCTTCGATGATCTCGACGATCTTGTCAGCCGGCAATAACGTTGGATCGTGCAAAATAACCGCTCGCTCAGCGAGAAGGCTGATGTTGAATTTCAGAACCCCGTTCACATCCTTGAATCCTTGTTCCACAGCTGAAGTGCAGGCGCCGCAAGTCATACCCTCGATAGCTACTGTCGTGGTCGCATTTGACGGTTGGGAGGATGTCGCCGCGCCGGGAACAGATTCTCTCTCGGGCTGCTTATGGACACTCTCAACAACAGTCGCCCCAAATCCGCGGTCTTCAATGGCTTCGCAGATGCCATCGGCACTCAACAGTGTCGGGTCATGCTCGATAACAGCTCTCTCGGAGAGTAGGGAAATGCTAAAATGTCGTACGCCGGATACGTCCTTGAATGCGTTTTCGACCGCTGCTGTGCACGCGCCGCATGTCATGCCCTCGATTGCGACAGTAGTGATCATTAATGGGGAGTCATCGGAAGCTTCCGGGTCTTGTTCGGGGTGCCTGGCGATCATAGGCGTCGGGAGGTCGGTGGCCAGCACCTCGGCGTCGAACCCTCGGTCTTCGATGATTTCTTTAATTTTGTCCGCGGTTATCTGGTCGGGGTCGTGCATGACCACGGCGCGTTCCATCACCAGGCTGACCGATACGCTACCAACTCCGTTGACGCCCTTGAAGCCAGCTTCCACGGCCGAAGTGCAGGCGCCGCATCTGCGCGAAGTCAGTCACCATGTCTTCTCCACACCTCCGAGGAAGCCGAGACAAAGTCAAGTATTGTGCAACTCACGTCATGCCCTCAACCTTGAGGGTTGTGGTAGCCATATGCCCAGATGGGACTTGTATATTTGCGGGTGCCATCTTGCTGGTTCCGCAAGAGCTCGTACAACGAGGCCAAATGTTTTATCAAATACGCTGCAGCGCAAATGACTTGCGGAAAGCGAGATTTCGAAGCGCAGTGATTCCGAAACAAAAGCCCCTAGGCTAAAACATAGGAGAAAAGCACGCTGTGTTCGGAGGGCGGCTCATATGGGAGACGACCCGGGACCACCGCTTTTGCGCAAAAGAGTTAAAAGGGTAAAGTAGGCGCCAGCTTCCAGCGATGGTGTTGGCGAAGTCGATCCAGTTAATATGTAGTAGAGGAATGAGTACGAATAAGGACGGGTGTTAATATCGAAGGCATAGCGGAGCTTTCGGTACCGTTACATGAGACCAAATGGCGCCAAACCTGCAGCAGGGAGCTGGCAACTTTGACGAGGAACCCGGGAGAGTGGAGGGACGCAACCGGGGAGGGGGGCACGGGGGATGGGGCTCGAGAAAGGAACTTTGGAAACATGAGCGGGAAGGGGTTGAGAAGTTTCCTCCATCGACTGAAGGTTTGTCAGCCACTCACAGCGTACTTCTACGGTACCTTGAGAATGCACACAGGGGTCTCGCACCACTGACACTTTCTCCTACCCATGGCGTGAAACGGGATCTGAGCGGGAGCCTTCAGGGCAATTCACAAAGTGGGGTGGGGCGAGATCCGAGTGACCGAGACGGGACCTACTGCCATTCAGTGCCCCTGGGACCCCGAGTCATCGTCAACAACCGGTACACAACACACACACTCTATGTGCGGTTCTTCAGGTTTCTCGCGGTATTGCGCCAGACAGGCGTCTATCATACATTGAACCAACATGGACAAACAACCCAGCAATCTCGTGTATAATCTTGTCCGAGAAGGTATCGCAAGGCATCATGTGAGAGGCTATTGCACCTACGCAGGAGCCAGGACATATGTACCCAGGGGCATGTACATAGTTAGGATAGTCTATATGTTGGATTGCCATTGAGTCTCGGCCTGCGCGTCAGCCGTTCTGTTGTCGCACATACGCTACTCGTCAAAGCTTGAATTGCATGTCTGACCTTTGCCCGAATAGTGATCATGGCTGCTTACCTTGCTGAGCTTACTTACTACGGCACACGCCCATACCGGATACCTGGACTTGCGAAACCCGGTTAGGTGTTCGACCACCACGCACTTGCTTCTTGATGGCCGCCAAAAGCAACAGACAGACCTAAAACCTTTGCATCTCTGCACGGCCTGATGAACAGTTTTCGCGAGTCCACAACCTATACGGCTTTAGACACATATTCCTGATCTCGAGTTATGCTTCCCGTGCTGTGGCTTGCTTGCTCAGCTTGGCCGAAACAGTTGTGGTCGGTGTAACACACGGGCAAGAGGGGCTGCGTGAGAAATCCAGCGAGCTTATGGCTTCGCTTGATGGTCGAAAGGGCTGAGCAGAGTCACAAACTCAATTTCCATGCCGCATTCTGCTATATTTTTCGGGGTTCTCCTCCACACTTCCAACAATCGATATTGACGAATCGTCACATGAGGTGCTGCTCGGATCGGCATTCATGTCCCAGTGCTACCTACGACCTGCACCTCCTTGTTAGAAATCCGCGAATTTTACCGATCTCACCACTCACCAACGCAAACAACAAAGGCCTCTCAACGATTGGACCTTCCATGAATTACCATGTGAACTCCGGGAAAGGAAGAAGTGGATTGAAAACTGGCAGGTCACATCTTCAGATGAGATGAAAGATATCGTGGCGTCACGGCGATTACTCCTGATCTCTTTGTCTAGATTTCTCCACTTCAAACGCGTTGCCATCCCGATGTTTCAGGGAACCCCTTGCGCCTAGATTCACAAATGCTGGTCACCAACAGGCGCCTTGTCGTTTCAAAACGTGACTTTGACGCAGCCAATTTGGCGCCAAAAGTGCTCCATCAGCACAGCAGCCTCAAGAGCCAAAAGAAAAGAGAGAGACGTACAAGAGCTAGGAAAGCTAACGGATACCTCCGGCTGCGAGAAACACCATACTATGTACATATTAAACAACAAAGCTGTATTGGGATTACATATTGAGCAGTATAAAACCCACACTAATTGCCCAGAAAGTCGTACCGTGCAGACAGATTTCAGTTCCATGGCTTACGCTACTTGGCGAGCTTGGACATTGAAGCCGGAGGCAGGTGCTCCTGGCGACTGGCTCGGTGCCGACGGAGGTACCCCGCTGGAACGCAAGCCACACTTGCTCCCTCGTTGGAGCTTTCAGCCTTATGGCGGGTGTACCTACCCCAGGTTAACTCCACCAAAGGCTGCAGTCGGACATCATTCTTGACCTGTCAATCAACGCCATCCATATCTGATGCCGTGCTACACCAAGCCGTGATTGTACCCCGTAGCTAAGTCCAAGCCAGAATTATCCCCATTTACCACCATCGTTGTATCCGCTTCACATTTATACAACATCGCGTACCGAAGCTCGAATATCCAGTCTCTCGGACCACGACCTACCGCTGACTCGGCCTGCCTCAACTCGCAATGGAGCAAGCCAAAGCTCTCAACGCCCTCGAGGTTGGTTCATCACCCCTCCCGCTTGAGAGTGGTCACATCAGCATTGGAGAGTCTCACCTAACACAGTTTGCTTATTCCAGCCGTTCATCGTGCTCTCTAAATCTGCCACCTCCCCGCGCGCTGCGGCAGATCTCGTGACCCGCGCAACCTCCGCCCCCAACACCTTCATCTTCACCGAACTTCTCCAGACACCTCAAATTCAGTCCCTGGAATACTCCCACGAGTTCTCCTCCTACCTCACGCTTCTACAGATTTTCAGCCATGGAACTTACGCGGACTACACTGCCAACGCCTCGGCGCTTCCTGCCCTCAACGACGATCAGAAGCTGAAGCTGCGCCAGCTCTCCCTCCTCACACTGGTAGCCAATGACGGTAGCAACGGCCCTCTCGATTACGACGACGCAATGCAGCGAGAAAAGAAACAGGCACAACCGCCAAACCAAAGCTATGCCTCCCTGACCCGCCGTCTGGAGCTCTCCAACGCGCGAGAGCTGGAAGAGCTGGTGATCAGCGCCATCTACGCCGGTCTCATTGAAGGGCAGCTAGACCCAGCGAACGAGATGGTACAAATTAATAGCGTGGCCGCTTTGCGGGACGTTCCCGCGCGGGGCGTGAGCGGCTTGCTCTCGAGCTTGCAGGGCTGGGCGGGTCGGTGCCAGGCGACGCTGCAGGAGCTGGAAGCGACGATGGCCAACTTG
This sequence comes from Neurospora hispaniola, assembly GCF_033458365.1. Classification (NCBI taxonomy): domain Eukaryota; kingdom Fungi; phylum Ascomycota; class Sordariomycetes; order Sordariales; family Sordariaceae; genus Neurospora; species Neurospora hispaniola. The sequence continues at coordinate 1,579,953 of NW_026944407.1, read as the reverse complement.
CGGGATGAGGCGGACAGGCGGGCGACCGAGGAACAAGAGTGGAACAACAAGATGTCGCAGTTGTTGGAAGATGAACAGAAGGGTGCGGTACCGTCCTCTTCTTCGTCCTCTTTGCCCTTCTCTTGGTTCAACAACACGCGCGGCGGCGGTGGTGGTGGTGATGGTCCCGGTGCAGGTGCAGGTGGTAGCTTTCGTGGTAGCGGCTACTCTCGCGGTGGTGGCTTGTCCCAGGGGTACCGGTCATCTCAAAGAGGAAACCACCAGCAGCACCAGAATCAATCACGTCAGCAGCAAAACCACCATCACCATCACCAAAGCAATCAGAGCGGAACGAACAGCTTGCTGACGAGTGGTGGTGGCAGTTATCTCAGCTTTAGAGAGGGGCCATCAGCAGTATCGCCCTCACCAGCGGCGGGGTTGATGGGTTCCTCGGCCTCATTTGCGGCCCTGGGGGGTATGGAGACGGGCTCTGGCTCAGGCTCGGGGCCTCTTGGAAAGCGAGGAAGCGGCGATATGGATGACTCGGAAGAGGATATCGATGATGACACGATGGATCTGGATGACGAGGGTGATGAGACCAAGAGAGGCAGCAAGCGGAAGTTGACCGCCTAGGAGATTAAATTTCCCAAGCACATCAGGAGAAATCACAGAGCGCCAGGTGCTGGTTGTTGTTTCTGTTATATTGACATGCAAGTCTGAGATCATGGATGGTCTTCAAAGAAAACCAGGTACTTGTTGGAGAGGGGTCCAGGTTCCTGTCGGGTCTCCAACTCTGCTCTACAGAGTTGGCGACAAAACCACCGGACACGATAAAACCCAAACGGACAGCAAAAACGACCCATATCCAATAGGCATTTAATTTAGGAATTAATTACACAACCACCACTTAGCTAAAACTTATAAAAATTTGTAAGTAGGTTAATAAGTAATTGATTAACCTTCGTATATTTTTCATTTTTCAAAATAGTTATTTTTAAGAGTTTAATTATATTTCTTATAAAGAGGTAAAAAGTAGTAGTTTTTAAGAAAAATTATATATAATTCCTATATATGTGTATCTCTATAGAAATAAGTTTTCATTATATTTATAGAGTATACTAACTTCCAGACTATAGAAAGTACTAGGATTAGTATATTTAGTAATTTTTAATAAATTTTCTAAAACCGAAATATTTATATTATAACATTCTTAAGTAAAAAATATATTAATATAATACTTAAGCATAGTATTATAGGTACGTACTAACGTATAATAATATAATTTATTTAATTAAGAAGAGAGATATATATAAATATATAATATATTTAAAAAAAAACTAATATCCTTAGAAAAGAATTTTTTACTAAAGTAAAATAATTTAAAATTAATTTAAAATGGATTATTATTTATTATATTACAAAAGTAACCTAATAGACTTATTACTTAATTAATATAATTAATTCTTATAGGAGTAGGTAGATTAATAATCCTTTAAAGTAGTATCTTTTTATTTTATCCCTTATTTTCTAGCTAATAAATTCTATTAATAGTAATATAATATCAATTTAAATACTTTATTCAAGTTTGTATTTACCTTTATTATTATTTAATAATTTAAGAAGTATATTATAGAAAATAATAAGAACTATAACTTACTTTAAATTAAAATAATAATAAAAAGATTAAATATAAAAGATATAGTAAAATTAAAATATATTTAAATTATACTCTATTTAATAGATATATAATTATAATAAGAGTAAAAATAGATTTAATTAGATTTTATTTACCCTATACTAGAATACTTACTATTATTACTACTATAAAGAAAAGAAGAAATATTATTTTAAAGAAAAGAAAAAATATTATCTTTAATTGGATTTTACCTACCCTGTATTAGAATACTTACTACTATTACTACTTTAAAAGAAAGAAGAAATATTATTTTAAAGAAAGAAGAAATACTATTTTAAAAAAAAGAAGAAATATTAATTTAAAATAAAGAAGAAATACTACTTTTAACCGCCTTTTACTTACTTTGTACTAGAATATTTATTATTATTATTACCTTAAAGAAAAGAAGAAATACTACTTTAAAGAAAAGAAGAAATACTACCTTTAACTACTTTTTATCTACCCTGCACTAGGTACTATAGCCGGGTTCACTTTAGTAGTCGTAAATCGATTTTTAAAATTTCTTATACTAAATAATTTCGTGGGAATTAAAAAGTTCTAATTTAGTCCGTCTACCCGTACTTTCCCTAAATTCGAGGTTGGAGGGTATATAAGAAGGAAGGTAAGAGCGACCAGTTAGAGTAAAAGCGACCGGCTATATATAAGATTATTTAATAGGGTTTATTTAAGGAGTTATATATTTATAGCCGGATTTGCAACTAACTACGTATAAAGTCACTTAGTAGAGTCCATTTAAAGGGTAATATACTTGTAATTAAATATAGGGTTACTTAATTATATTTTTTTAGAAGGTAATATATTTATAATTAGGTATAAAGTTATTTAATAATATTCTTTTAGAGGGTAATATATTTATAGTTAAATATAAGGTCGTTTAATAATATTCTTTTAGAAGGTAATATATTTATAGTTAGGTATAAAGTCGCTTAATAATATTCTTTTAAAGGGTAATACGCTTATAGCTAGGTATAGGGTTATTTAATAATATTCTTTTAGAGAGTAATACGCCTATAGTTAAATATAGGATCGTTTAATAATATTCTTTTAAAGGGTAATATACTTATAATTAAATTTATAATTGTATATAAAGGTTATATAATAAATAATATACTTATAAAGATATATAATAAGGTTTAATTTTATAGGAAGGATATTAAAATTTTTATTTTAATACCTTTCCGTAGTATATTTTTCTTAAATAATTTTAATTAGGTATAATAGTATATTTAATAATTATAGAAATTAAAGTACAAACCGGCTTATAATTAGGCTCCTAATTAATACTAAATACTAAGAGAATATTATAAAGTTTCCTTATTATTTGAAAAATTAATTAAAATTAAAAAATTATAATATAATACTATTACCTTAAATCTGTCCTTTAAATAGTATTTAAGAAGATCCTTTAAAATAAACCTTATTTATATAATAGTAATATTTAATTAGAATTGTCGATAGGTTATATAGGTATTGGTTTGAATAGTGAGATTTATTTGCAATTGTAATTTAGGGATATTTAGGAATATAAATATTTAGTAATAAGAGGTGAAAGTTTTAATTTATTAGAAATTAATTTTTACGAAAGTATTTATTAAGGATATTTTATTAATAAAGAGTAAAAAAATAAATTTCTTAAATATTTAAATTATATTTTAAGAATTATAGAAAGGTTGGATAAATTTATTAGCCTATCGATTTAGAGCGTAGTTAATAGTTATATTAATTATTTAGGGGAAATAATACTATTTAAAGAAAATAGTAACCTATAAAGGAAGTTTTAGTTCTAATTCAATATAGTAGTATATAGCGTTGTAGTTCCCTACGGTCTACCGGGGTATTAGTACTATATATATTACGAACCCCCTTAGCCCCTTTTAAATTTATTTAATTAATATTTAAGAAGAACCGTTTTAATATTAAGGAGCACCCTATAAATATTAGTAATTTATTTAAGTAATAGGATTATTTGGGTAGTAGGATTATTAAGTATTTTAATTATCCTAGGCCTAGCTTTACTAATGAGCTAGCTAGAATTAGAATAATTAATTAATTTAGGGACTTTTAACTAATTTAAATCTAATTTAATCGACGGGCTAAGTAGGAAGTAAAGAAGTTAAAGGTCTAAATAATAGGCTAGGCATTTAATTACTTATATAAATTTACTTTGTTACTTTAGGGGGCCTTCGGGCTTTTGAGAATAAATTTAATTTTTATTTCTTAGGTCTTTCTAATTTCTATTCTTTTAAGGGTTAATTAATATAAATTTATTTTATTATTTTAAGGGGCCTTCGGGCTTTCTAGAATAAATTTAACTTTTATTTTTCAAATTTTTCTAATTTTTATTCCTTTAGGGGTTGGTTCTTTATTAGTATTTTAAGTTTTAGCTCGTAAGAAATTTTTATTAAGATAAAATAGTAGTTTCTTTAAATAAAATATATATTCTAATTATTATATTTTTATTTAAGAAATTCCGAATTACGTAGGCTTCCCTACGTTATTAGGCTGGCAATTTACAAGTTACTATTTAAAGACGTGTAAAGCGCCTACCTAATAGTGTAGGGAAGTTTAAGTTAATTTAGAATTTAATAGTTCTATCTAACTTTTTAAAATTATAATACTTCTTTTCTTTTTTTAGGGAAAAGAAGCTGTTTTCTCAATGTATTTATTTCTTTTATTTATTGTTTTTTAAAGTGTTTTTTTCTAGTTTCTATTTTTAAATTTATTATTATTATTATTATTATTATTATATTATTATATTATTATTATTATTATTATTATTATTATTATTATTATTATTATTATTATTATTATTATTATTATTATTATTATTTTTGTTTTTGTTCTTGTTTCTATTCTTGTTTTTATTTTTATTATTATTTTTATTATTATTTTTGTTTTTATTCTTATTTCTATTCTTATTTTTATTATTATTATTATATTATTATTATTATTATTATTATTATTATTATTATTATTATTATTATTATTCTAATTCTAATTTTATTCTATCTTTATTACCTTAGTTAATTACCCTATTTAGTCTACTCTATTTATTCTATTAGTATTTAATCCACCAAATTAATAAGTATAATAGATTCTCCTTTATTAGAATCCTTACTACGATTCTTATTATTACTTCTACTCTCTTCTTTACCTTCGTCTCTACCCTCTTCCTTATTATTTCCCCTACTTTCTTCTCTAATTCTCTTCCTTTTTTTCCCTTAACTATATAGTAAATTAAGTAGTATATAATTGGGTTTTGGCTGTTCTAAGCTACTATAGTTATATTCTTCTATATTTTAAGTATTTAGAGAAAATTTAATTTTATCCTTACTATTTTCTCTACTATCTCTACTATTATTATTTTTATTATTTCTATTAAAATCTTCTTTTAAAGAGTAATAGCTAATAAAATTACTAAGTAGTTTTAACAAAAACGTTAGAATATTAATGCGCTTTTAAATATTAATAAAAAATAATTTCTCTTCATTAATATTCTTAAAATTAAGAACCTTATATTTGAAGTTTAAGGGTATCCAACTTAAATTATAATTTGTTACTTCGTAAAATTATTAGAATATTAATTATTATAATTGTTTGAAGGGCCTTATTATTCTATTTTTCTTTTTTATTCGGTAGATATTGTATTTTGTAATTTTGTTTTTTAATTTGTTTATAATTCCCTATTCTTAAATTCGGAATTGCTTCTTATAATCTTTTACTACTTACTTTTCCTCTTCTTTTTCATTTATACGCTATATATCAATAAGAGACGTACTATTAATCCGTATACTTAATAGTTTGATTTTTCTTCGAGTAGATATTTTTTTAATTTAATTATTAAAATAGTTATTCTTATTATCCGCGAATTTATTAATAAAGGTCTTATAAGAAGTAGTTTTATAAAGACGAACTTTTATATTAATTAATTTTATTATAAGACTTTTAATTAATTAATTAGATTTTTCTAATATCTTCATAATTTAAGGAGTAATACTTTTCAATAGTCTAATAGTCTCTATAACTTTAATTTAGTATTTTAGATTAAATTTTATTATTTAAAGCTACTAAGGAGTAAATTCGTTTACTAAATTTTATTAAAATTTATTAATAACCAGCTTAGGGTTGTAAAATTATATTTTAGACTTTTTAAAGCTATTTAAAATATATAAGCTAGTAAATGTACTATTGAATATGCGCTAAGAGTCTAATTAGTATAAGATTTAAGAAAAAAAAAAAAAAGAAAAAAAAAAAAAACTTATACTAAAATTTCGTATAAAATTATAATAATTAAACTATAAATTTCCACTTTAAAAATAGTCTTGCAATACTTTCTAATATAAGTGTTTAAAATATTAGAAAATACCTATATTTATAAGTTATAAAAAATATAAAGAATATAAAGGAAGAAAGATAATAATAATATTAAATTTTTTATAATAATTATATACCTTTTAATTATAGTAGTTTAAAAAAGAATTAAGTAAAAGAAGGCAATATTTTTTACTACTTAATGATTTGGGGTGGTACATGGGAACATATGCATTGGTTTTCAGCAGTGATTTTTTTCAAAAATTTTCAAAGTATACAGGATCAGGGAAGTACTTTCTAGATTAAGCAAACCTGGACAGTTAGTGTGGAAAAAGAATGGAAAAAGAAGGAGATCGAATATGAGGAAATAGGATGGGAGATTAATAGAATATTAACCCTTCGTTAAGTTGAATAATTAGTTTCTATTTTTTAGCGATTCTTAATTATATAAGATTAGTTTTTGATAGTCGTTGATTATTTGTCTTTATTTATTTAGTATATTAAGTAATCCTTTATCCTTCTTAGGGAAATGTTTATTCGTATTCCTATTTATATCTAAAAGAAAAATATAGAAAGATCCGATAGTTACCCTCGTTTTCTAGCGAAAATTAAATATTAAGTTATTTAATAAATGTATGACTCTAATAAGTCGTATCTAGTTTAATACCTCCTATCTCGACTATTTAAAAAGATTTGAAAATTATTTACTATTCTACTTAATTAAATAGTTAAGAACTACAGTCCTTATATATTATATTAATTGTAGTAGTATTAGTATTATTATTATAGTTTTTTCGTTATTTTAAATTAGTAATAAGGATAAAATAAATATTAAAACTCTACATTAAATTAATTAAAACGAATATAGAGAATTTATAATTTCCTATCCTCGTTAAAGTTTGTCCGATATTTATTAATAATATTTAATTAATTATTACGAAAAGGTTTGAATAGCCTTATTTCAAAAAAGAATAAAGATCCTTAGCACCGAATGCTTACTATAGTCCGGGGCCTTCGATAGTAGCTAATATATAGTTATATTAATAGCTATACTATAATTAACAATAATATAATTAATTAGTAATTATCCGATTATTATTCGGATATAACGTTGGAATATAAATAATAATATAATTAATTAATAAGAAAGATATATAAATGAATATCTAAACGATAATAATTGAACGTAAATAAATATAAATAATAAATAAATTGTTAAATAATAGTAATTTAATTATATAACCCGATAAATAAATAAATATTTAATTAATAGTACTTGAATAATAATAAGAATAAATAATTAATAAATTATTTGAATAGTAGTTTAATTAAAAGATTATTTAAGAATAATAAGTAACGAAAGAATCTGTCGATAATTAGGGTAGGTATTAATATTAGGTCTTTAAGGACCGCTATTTTTAAATTAATAGTATATAGTCCTTACTTAAACGTAGAAAAATTAGACGGTCCTTAGACCCTTTTTTTCAAAAGTTTGTAATTAATTCTTTGAAGGGAAGGGTATTAATTATTATTTCTAAATTCCTCCTTTATAAAATATATCGACTATTATTATTAATAGACTTTTAGGATTATAATTATTATTATTATTATATTTTAGAAAACCGAGAGGAGGTAATTAATTACTATAAGTCCTTATTAGAAGGGCTTTAACAACAATATTACTAATATAAATAGGAATTACCTCTTACAAATACTAATAATAAAGTAATAAAAGGAAAAAATAGAGAATAAGAACCGAAGAAATTCCTTTTATTTAGGAAAAGAAAGAGAAAAAGAATATTAGAAGGATAAGAAAAGAACACTAATAAGAGATCTCTAATTAGAAAAAGTATATAAATATTTTATTAGAAGAGAAATAGTTAAAAGAGGAATAAAGATCCTTAACCAAGAAAAAGAAAAGAAAGGAAAATAGGACGAAAGAAAAAAATAAAAATAAATATATAAAATAGTATAAATAATACTAATAGGATTTAAAATAACCGGAATATTTTTATAGTTTTAATTTTAAATATTAATTAGGGAGCGTTAGATCAGCCTCCTATATTAGTATTAGAATTATTCTTATTATTTCTCCCGAATTTTATTCTTCCTTCTTTTATTCCTATATTAGAAACTACTTTTTTTCTTTTTTAAAATTTAATTAATTTCCAACGCCTTTATTTATCTTATTAAGAAACCTATCGCTAATCCCTTTGGGGAATCCTTTACCTAATTTAAATAGAAAAAACCACTATTAGATCCTTTACTACGGGGATAATAGCGGATATAATTAGCCTATTATTTAAAACCTACTATTAAACCTACCTAATTCTATTCGTACCCTATATTTATATACCTTATTTACCCCTCCACTTAATATTCGAATCCAACCTCCGCCTCCTCGTATTATTTTTTCATAACCTATCCAATCGCCTTTAGGATTTTATTATACTAAATTAGAAATTAATTATTCCTAAGGCTTTAAATTTAAATAGTATCTTCCGAACCCTTAAGACTATTATTCTATTACCCCTATTTCTACCCTTTTTAGTAATTATTAATATTTTTCTTTAGAATTATTAGAATTAAGTATTATAATATTTAAATAATCCGAATAATTATAAGAACCTAAGTATAAATTATAATAAAATTTAAATATAGACTTACTTAAAAGTTTATCTAATATATATTTAGTACAAATATTAATAGGTAAAATTCTTATAGCTTCTTTTATAAAGGATTGTACGCCCAATGTGCGATTTAAAGGGAAGAATATATTTATATATTTAGAGGAATTCAATAATAGGGTTTAAAATTATTACCTTTTTAACGAAACTAAATTGAATATTTAGTACTAATAATATATATTAGACGCCCGAAAGATTTATAGAGAAATAGCGAAGGATATTATTAATAAGAGTATTTAAATATAGAAAGAATTTTATCGTTTTTTAAAGTAAGAATTTTTAGTATTAGACTTTAATTAAATAAATAATAAAATTACTTTACTAAAAATTTTCTATAGTAAATTAATTCCCTATAATAGAAAGAAGATTATTAAAATAGTACTTCGGTATTTAGTACTTCTAACGAAATAATCGAATAAAAAAAAGGATTTTACTTAATTTATAATAGTACATAATTTTTATAAGAAATTTACAAAGAGGATTAAACAAATAATTATAATAATTATAGGTTTTAAAGAAAAGGTTTATTAAATGACCTGGTTATAATTCTATATTAAAGTGATTAAGGCTATTTACGAGTATTTCGATTTCGAAAACAATACTTGTATTGACAATAAAGTGGCTATTTTATTAGACAATAGCCTTAATATAGATTAGATTAAGAAGAAAGTATTAGTAGTCGTTAAAAAGAGAAGTAATTTAATTAGATTAAATAGTAATTCCGATTAACTTTTTTATAAGAAAATTCTTTTAGTAAATTAAATTATTATTTTAGTACTTACTATTTCCTATTTAATTAAAAAATTAAATATTAATAAAATAATTAAAGAATTTAATTAAATAAAACTTATATAGTCCTAGTTCGATAAAAAATTAGTAAAGAAATAAAAGGAAGAAATTTAAGTTAATTATTTATCAATAATTAATTAGGGAAGCGCTACTAATAAAGGAGGAGGATATATAGGCGGCTCTTTTATAAAAGGTAGATAGAGAGGCGGTAGAGGAGGGAATTAAAGCTATAGAAATTTTTATTAAATCCGTTACTATTAATATAGTAGTAATTATTATTAGAATTAGTATTAAGAGATAGTGGATAATATTTAGAAGGGCAAATTAGCAGTTTTTCAACTTCGAGATCCTACGTACGTTTCCTAAATAATTATTATTATTAGTAATAAAGAGAATTATAATAATTTTATTCTTAATAAATTATTAATTTTAATTATTAAAAACGGGAAATTAGGACTTTTAATACAATTTTGGATAGTAATTTACAGGATATTTTCCAAGTATAAAGCTATCTTTAACTATTAGGAAAAGAATATTTAAATATTAAAGAAAAAGTATCGCTTTAAATTAGAATTTTCCTTATTATTTAGTAATACCCGCAGCCGATAGTAGTAATAGAATAATAGTACAAATACTTCTATAAATATAACGGGCACTAATTTATTAAACTATTATTATATAATTAACAGATTAGACATTACCTAAAAAGTATATTAGAGATCTCTAATTGAGTATAAAGTCGTTACAATCTATTAAATGCCTGTAGAATATTTTTAAAATTTTAGTAGCTATTTTATAGGCTAATCCTATATTATTAAAGATTATTTAATTTAATTATTATTTAAAAAATAAGTATTTAAAGAAATAGGGAATATATTAGAAGAATTTAATCTTACTATTATAGGGCTATTATTACTTTTAATTAATAATTTATTAAATATATTCCCCGAAGATATATTAAAATCGGAAAGTAATATTATATTTATTAAATAAATGCTTTTTTTCTTATATTGTATAGAAGCCCCTATAAATTCTTTTATATAATTTAAATATCGAGATCCTTTTATAATTCTTATAGAAATATTATATAAATTTAGGGTAGATTAGGTACAATTCCTTTAAAGAATATAATTTTTAAATTATAAAATTGAAGATACCCGTTAGAGGATAACTAATATTGTGATTAATCCGAGGCTGTTTAATTAAAATACTAATATAAGAGGGTTTAGTAAATAAATTATAAACTTTATAGGAAAAATATCCGTCTTTAACTATTTAATTAAATAGTTATAATAGTCGGATATTATTAACGATAGTATTATTATATTTAAGAATAATCTACCCTAACCCCCTTCCTTAAAAATTAATTAAATATTTCCAATAAACCGGCCGATAAAAATCCTTAAACCGACTATAGAAAATAAAATAATTAATCTACTAACCCTCAATTTTAATAAGAAAAATATAAAATATAATATTTTATTTATAAAGCCTATTAAAATAATTAATACTAATATTATTACGAAGGAAGCTATTTAACGGGTAAAAGAGTAATACCCTCTTATTTTTAAAATTATCAATTATAATATTCTTTATTAAATTAGGGAATTATATTATATAAATCGACAGTTTATAATTATATTTATTATTTTAATTTAATATAAAGTTGGCCTAAATAAGGAGAATGTTGTTAGAGTCTTCTATAAAAGTAGTACGATAGTTAATTAATTTAAAGAAGCGAATTAGGTTATTCCCTTAATTTAGTATAAAATTAATAGTATATCTATTATAGGAAATTTAAACAATAATATAGAAAATCCGGATTCTACCGAAACTTCTATTTATTATTTAGATTAAAGATTAGATAGTATAATTGAGCTTATTCGGGAGGATATATTAAAATCCGCTTTTGATTATATAATAGAGGTAATTATTTTTATATAATTATATGCCTATTTATATAAATTCTTCTACCTATTATATTTGGGGGATGTAATTAGGATATTTATTTTATTAATTTTATTTATTTCTTTATAGTAAAAAGGGCTAAAGATTAGAGCCCTCTTTAATACTAGCGTAGAAGTGAATACAATTATTTACAATTTGGCTAAAGAATACGGATTAATTATTATTAGTACCGGAGTATTAAATATAAATAGTAATAGCGGTAAATAGAACTTCGTTAGTAAAATATATAATTAAATATAATTAATTAATATTCTATAAGAAGTATATTTCTTTATTACTACTACTTACCTACCGTATTATAACGTTATATTTAGGCAGCCCTTCTTTAAAAATATTTAAGTAAAATTAAATTATTTAATTAGTAGTATTAAATTAGTAAATATATTAATAGAGGAAATAATTATTAAAACCGCCTTAATTTTAAAAGAAAGAGCGAGGTTAGGTATATAAGTATTACCGTATACCTAGGAATTCGCCGAGTGGCTATCTCCCTTAAATAGGCTCATTAATTATTTAGGGATTAATTTTAAAATTAATATATTAATTCTTATTTAGTATAATAGCGAAGCTTAAAACGATATCCTTAGATAGATAGAAGATTCGATAGTTAATAAATTGTTAAAATATTTATAATATATTTAGAAAAGATATTACTTATTACGAAAGGCCGTTTTAAAATTCTTTTAAGAACTTTTATAGAACGAATTATTTAATATTAAACAATTCGAAAGATTTTTATTTAAGGACTTTAATAATACTAACTATAACAAGTTAAATGATGTATTTAGTATAACAATTATAGGGAATACTCCCTAATCTATAATTGAAGAAAAGAAGTTTATAGCGGAATTTAAAAGGTAAATATATAATTTTATTTAGTATTAGGCATTAGTATAACGGTTAAAGCATATAGATTAAGGGAAGAAAATTTATAAAAGTAATAAATTTATATTTATTAATAAGAAGGTTAATAAATTATTAATAAATAATATAATACTCTTTAAGAACTTTATTATTTATATTATATATAAGCGAAAAGATTAGAAGGTATTACTAATTAATAATATACCTTTTAATAAATTAAAGTTAGAAGGAAACTTAGAATAGAAGTTATAGTATTTTATAATTTTAAAAGATAAATTAGAGTAATAAAAGAAGATTTATCCATTATTATAGGATAAAATTATTATACTATATTTTTCGAAAATATTTGAAGGAGAATGGTTGATTCCCGAGTGCCTTTAAACTATATTTGATAATTTGTATAATAGTTTGACTAAGGAGGAATAAGAGATGTTTATTTATATTTTTTATAATTGTAAAGTAGTTCTTATTTGGGATTTTAGTTATATAGGGAAAATTGAATCCGATGTTTTCCCTCCTTAAGAAATTAGAATAGTCCTATATTCAGTATAGTAATATAAATTAATTTTAATATTAAAGGTTAATTATTAGAAAGTTTGCGAATTATTAAAGGATTGAATTTAGTAAGGAACGTTGGAAGATAATTATATTATTTATTAGAATAATTAGTTCTTAATATTTAAGAAAGATAGTAGCCTTCGATTAATTAATAATGTTTAACAGATTAATATTATTACTTTATAGGATTCTAATATCCTTTTTAGTTATAAAGAATTTAATAAAGAATTCGGAGGATTTAAGATATTTTCCCTCCTCGATTTTTTTTCTAACTACAACCAAATCCCTTTTAATAAAAAAAGTAGGGATATAATTATTTTTTAGAATATAATAGGAATAAAAAGAATAATTATACTACCCTAAGGAGGAATAAACTTTATTATTTAATTCTTTAGAATAATAATTAGGGTATTATATAATTTGATTCCGATTATTTATTAGCCTTACTTAAATGATATTTATATTAAATTAGTAATTATAGATTATAATGGATTTGAGGTTAGATTTAGAATACGAAAGTATATTTTTAATTACTTAATAAATATCAATAAGGTCCTAATTAATATTAAGTTTAATAATTATACTATTATAATTAGGAAATTTAAATAGTATTAGTCCGAAATTAAATTTGTAGGATACTTTTATTTAAAGAACAGTCGACGATTTTTTCTTTTTAAAGTATTTAGAATCTTTTAATAGGAAGATTATAAGTTTATTAAGTAGAAGGGTAAAGAATTCTAATAATTAAAAATTTTCTTAGGGATTATTAAGTATTACCGAATTTAGATTAAGGATTTTAGTACTATTATTTAACCTTTATATACTCTACTTAAGAAAAATGCTGGATAATAATAAATTAAAAATAAATAATTTATTTTAGAATATTTATAATATAAGGTTTTATTTACTCCTTACTTTATACCTATTATTTATAATAATGCCCGCTATAGTAAAATTTTCTTTATAATAGACGTATTATTAATTGGCTAGGGCGCAGTCCTTAAATAAGTTGGCCTAAATAGTTGATACTACTTTTATTAGTTTGAGAGTAGTATTTAATTAAATATAGAGAAAAGATATAATACTATTAAGTAAGAATTTCGAGGGTTGTTTTATATTTTAAAGTAGTTAAAATACTATTTATTCAATATTTATTTTATTATTAAAATTAATACGTAGGTTATAGTATATTAATTGAATAGTGCGGCGTTTAATATCCTAATAGTAATAATTATATATTGGATTATTTGGATCCGATTGTTTAACTTCGAGGTTAAATATATCCCTAGGAAAAAGAGTATTATTATTAATAGCCTTTCCCGTATACCTCCTTCGGTAGTAAATTAGTGGAATAAGATTAATGAAGAAGATATTGATAATTATGTGGACTAATAGATTTATATAATTAAGTTTAATAGAATATTAGATTAAGGGAAGAAAACTTGGGAACCTTTGAAGGGTCGTTGGACTTATAATTTTTAACGGATTATTAAATACCTTTAAAGATTGGAATTATTTATTAATTTAATTACTAAATAAGAATAATAATATTTTAAAATAGAGGTTTTGAAGTTCTTCTTCTAGGAAGGAGCCTTATGGTTATAATTTGTGTATATTAATTAGGTGTTATATAGATTTGTAAATAATGATATTGATTGCGATATTGTTTTCTATAAATATTATAATAAAGTTAGTTATAAGGGAAGAGAAGTAATTTACCGTTGTATTATTAATTTTTATTAGTAGAAGGGTATTTATTCCTACGTGGAAAACTATATTAGGTTTTGCTTAGATTATTAGAAATAGAATCCTAAATGGTTTATTAATACTTTTTAGTATATTAATTCGTTATTATAATTATTTTGTAAATGGATGTTAGATATTTAATATATGCTGGGTAAGAATGGAAAAAGGATAAGGATTATTAAAGTGTAAGATAATTTATTAGTTATATTGAAGTAGATATCCTCCTTATAGTGAATTCGAAATGTATTGTTCGTTTTATTGAGGTATAAATTATTTATTAATAGAGCTTTCCTTTATTAATTATTATTAACGGCGGATCCGAATTCTGTAAGGATTGTAAAAAATTATTAAAGAAATTTAATATTCCTTTTATTAGGATTTTATTCTATAATTCTAAAGTAAACGGGGTGAATAAAGTTAGGTATTTCCTAATTGTAGTAGTACTAGTAAAGATTATAAGCGGTATAGAATCTAATTAGAAATTTTGGCTACTTTATATTCTATTTGTAGATTGGACTATAGTTTGGGGAAGTTATAGTTTTACTCTTTTCTATTTTGGTTATAAATATAATAATTTAGGGTAGTACATAGGAACATATATATTGGTTTTCAGCAGTGATTTTTTTCAAAAATTTTCAAAGTATACAGGATCAGGGAAGTACTTTCTAAATTAAACAAACCTAGACAATTAGTATAGAAAAAGAATAGAAAAAGAAGGAGATCGAATATAAGGAAATAGGATAGGAGATTAATAGAATATTAACCTTTCATTAAGTAAAATAATTAATTTTTATCTCTTTAATAATTCTTAGTTATATAAAATTAATTTTTAATAATTATTAATTATTTATCTTTATTTATTTAATATATTAAGTAATCCTTTATCCTTCTTAGGGAAATGCTTATTCGTATCCCTATTTATATTCGAAAGAAAAATATAGAAAGATCCGATAATTACCTTCATTTTCCGGCGAAAACTAAATATTAAACTATTCAATAAATATATAATTCTAATAAATCACATCTAACTTAATACCTCCTATTTCAATTATCCGAAAAGATTTAAAAATTATTTACTACTCTACCTAATTAAATAATTAAGAATTATAATCCTTATATATTGTATTAGTTATAGTAGTATTAGTATTATTATTATAATTTTCTTACTATTTTAAATTAATAATAAGGATAAGATAAGTATTAAAACTCTATATTAAATTAATTAAAACGAATATAGGAAATTTATAATTTCCTATCTTTATTAAAGTTTGCCCGATATTTATTAACGATATTTAATTAATCGTTACGAAAAGGCTTAAATAACCTTATTTTAAAAAAGAATAAAAATCCTTAATACTAGATATTTATTACGGTCCGGGGCCCTCGATAGTAGCCGATATATAATTATATTAGTAACTGTACTACAATCGGTAATAATATAATTAATTAGTAATCACCCGACTATTATTCGGATATAATATTAAAATACGAATAATAATATAATTAATTAATAAGAAAGATATATAAACGAATATCCAAACGATAATAATTAAATATAAATAAATATAAATAATAAATAAATTACTAAATAGTAACAATTCAATTATATAACCCAATAAATAAATAAATACCTAATTAATAATATTTAAATAATAATAAGAATAAACGACTAATAGGCTACTTAAACGGTAGCTTAATTAAAAGACTATTTAAGAATAATAAATAACAAAAGAATCTATCGATAATTAAGGTAGGTATTAATATTAAGCCTTTAGGGACCGCTATCCTTAAATTAATAGTATATAGCCCTTACTTAAGTATAGAAAAATTAAACGGTCCTTAGACCCTTTTCTTCGAAAATTTGTAATTAATTCCTTAAAGGGAAGAGTATTAACTATTATTTCCAAATTCCTCCTTTATAAAATATATTAACTATTATTATTAATAGATTTTCAGGATTGTAATTATTACTATTATTATATTTCAGAAAACCGAAAGGAAGTGATTAATTACTATAAATCTTTATTAGAAGGGTTTTAACAATAATATTATTAATAAGGATAGGAATTGCCTCTTACTACTACCGATAATAGAAGTAGTAAGAAGGAAAAGAATAGAGAATAAGAATTAAAGAAGTTCCTTTTACTTAAAAAAAGAAAGAGAAAAAGGATATTAGAAGAATAAGAAAAAGAATATTAATACAAGATCTCTAATTAAAAAAGGTATATAAATATTTTATTAAAAAAAAAATAGTTAAAAGAGGAATAAAGATCTTTAACCAAAAAAAAAAAAAAAGAAAAGAAGGCAAAATGAAAAATACAA
Organism: Neurospora hispaniola; assembly: GCF_033458365.1. NCBI lineage: Eukaryota > Fungi > Ascomycota > Sordariomycetes > Sordariales > Sordariaceae > Neurospora > Neurospora hispaniola. Next base: position 1,563,033 of record NW_026944407.1, on the reverse strand, counting down.
TAAAAATAAATATATAAATAGTATAAACAATACTAATAGGATCTAGAACAATTAAAATATTTTTACAATTTTAATTTCGGATATTAATTAGGGAGTATTAAATTAGGCTCCTATATTAGTATTAGAATTATTCTTATTATCTCTCCTAAATCCTACTCTTCCTTCTTCTATTCCTATATTAGAAATTACCTTTTTCTTTTTCTAAAATTTAATTAATTTCCAACGCTTTTACTTATCCTATTAAGAAATCTATCGCCGATCCCCTTAGGGAATCCTTTACTTAAATTAAATAGAGAAGACTATTATTAAATCCCTTACTATAAAGATAATAGCGGATATAACTAACCTATTATTTAGAACCTACTACTAAACCTACCCGGTTCTATTCGTACCCTATATTTATATACCTTATTTACCCCTCCGCTTAATATTCAAATCTAGCCTCCGCCTCCTTATATTATTTTTTTATAATTTATTTAATTACCTTTAGGATTTTATTATATTAAATTAGAAACTAATTATTCCTAAGGTTTTAAATTTAAATAGTATCTTCCGAACTTTTAAAACTATTATTCTATTATTCTTACTTCTACCCCTTTTAGTAATTATTAATATCCTTCTTTAGGATTATTAGAATTAAATATTATAATACCTAAATAGTCCGAATAATTATAAGAACCTAAATATAAATTATAGTAAAATTTAAATATAAACCCACTTAAAGGTTTATCTAATACGTACTTAATATAAATATTAATAAGTAAAACTCTTATAACTTCCTTCGTAAAGGATTGTACGTCTAATATACAATTTAAAAGGAAGAATATATTTATATATTTAAAGGAATTCAATAATAGGGTTTAAAGTTATTACCTCTCTAACAAAGCTAAATTAAATACCTAGTACTAATAGTATATATTAAACGTCCGAAAGATTTATAGAGAAATAGCAAAGAACGCTATTAATAAAAGTACTTAAATATAGAAAGAATTCTATTATTTTTTAAAGCGAGAATTCTTAGTACTAAACTTTAATTAAATAAATAATAAAACTACTTTACTAAAAGTCTTTTATAGTAAATTAATTCCCTATAATAGAGAGAAGATTATTAAAATAATACTTCGGTATTTAATATTTCTAATGAAATAACCGGATAAAGAGAAGAATTTTGCTTAATTTATAGCAATATATAATTTTTATAAGAAATTTACGAAGAGGATTAGGCGAATAATTATAATAATTATAGGCTTCAAAGAAAAAATTTACTAAATAACCTAATTACAATTCTATACCGAAGTAATTAAGGCTATTTGTAAATATTTTAATTTTAAAAATAATATTTATATTAATAATAAAATAGCTATTTTATTAGACGATAACCTTAATATAGATCGGACTAAGAAAAAAGTATTAATAATCATTAAAAAAAGAAGTAACTTAATCGGATTAAATAGCAATTCCAATTAACTTTCTTATAAAAAAACTCCTTCAATAAACCAAATTACTACTTTAATACCCACTATTTCCTATTTAATTAAAAAATTGGATATTAATAAAATAACTAAAGAATTTAATTAAATAAAATTTATATAATCTTAATTTAATAAAAAATTAATAAAGAAATAAAAGGAAGAAATTTAAATTAATTATTTATTAATAATTAATTAAAGAAGTATTATTAATAAAGGAGGAAGATATATAAGCGGCTCCTTTATAAAAGGTAGACGGAGAAGTAATAAAAGAGGGAATTAAAACTATAAAAACTCTTATTAAATCTATTACTACTAGTACAATAATAATTATTACTAGAACTAATATTAAAAAATAGTAAATAATATTTAAAAGGGTAAATTAATAGTCTTTCAATTTCGGAATCCTACGTACGCTTCCTAAATAATTATTACTATTAATAATAAAAAGGATTGTAACGATTTTATTCTTAATAAATTACTAATCTTAACCGTTAAAAATAGGAAATTAAAATTTCTAACATAATCCTAGATAGTAATTTACAGGATATCTCCTAAATATAAAACTATCTTCGATTATTAGGAGAAGAATATTTAGATACTAAAAAAAAAGTATCGCTTTAAACCAGAATTCTCCTTATTGCCCAATAATACCCGTAACCAATAGTAATAACGGAATAATAGTATAAATACCTCTATAAATATAATAGGTATTAATTTATTAAACTACTATTATATAATTAATAAATTAAATATTACTTAAAAAATATACCAAAAATCTCCAACCGAATATAAAATTATTATAATCCGCCAAATATCCGTAGAATATCCCTAAAACCTTAACAACTACTTTATAGGCTAATCCTATATTATTAAAGATTATCCAATCTAATTATTATTTAAAGGATAAATATTTAAAGAAATAAGGAATATATTAGAAGAATCTAATCCTATTACTATAGGGCTATTATTACCTTTAACTAATAATCTACTAAGTACATTCCCTAAAGATATATTAAAATCGGAAAGTAATATTATATCTACTAAATAGATACTTTCTTCCTTACGCTATATAAAAGCCCCTATAAATTCCTCTATATAATTTAAATATTAAAATCCTTTTATAATTTTTATAGAAATACTATATAAATTTAGGGTAAATTAAGTACAATTCCTTTAAAAAATATAATTTTTAAATTATAAAATTAAAGATACCTATTAGAGAATAATTAATATTATAACTAATTCGAGGTTATTTAACTAAAACACTAATATAAAAGGGTCTAGTAAACAAATTACAAACCTTATAGGAGAAACATCCTTCCCTAACCGTTTAATTAAATAATTATAATAATCGGATACTATTAATAATAGTACTACTATATTTAAGAAGAATCTACTCTAATCCCCTTCCCTAAAAATCAATTAAATACCTCCAGTAAACCGGCCAATAAAAATCCTTAAACTAACCATAGAAAATAAAATAATTAATTTACTAACCCCCAATTCCAATAAGGAAAACACAAAACCTAACACTTTATTTATAAAACTTACTAGAGTAATTAATACTAACGCCGTTACAAAGGAGGCTATCTAACGGGTAAAAGAATAATACCTTCTCGTCTCCAAAACTATCGACCACAACATTCCCTATCGAATTAGGGAATTATACTATATAAATCGACAATTTATAATTACACTTATTACTCTAATCCAACATAAAATTAGCCTAAATAAAGAGAATATTATTAGAATCTCCTATAAAAGTAGCGCGATAACTAATTAATTTAAAAAAACGAACTAAATTATTCCCTTAACTTAGTATAAAATCAATAGCATATTTATTATAAGAAATTTAAACAATAGTATAAAAAATCCAAACTCTACTAAAACCTCTATCTATTACTTAAATTAAAGATTAGACAATACAATTAAACTTATTCGGGAAGATATATTAAAATCCACTTTTAATTATATAATAGAAGTAATTACTCCTATACAATTATACACCTACTTACACAAACTCTCCTACTTATTACATTTAGAAGATATAATTAGAATATTTATTCTACTAACCTTATTTATTTCTTTATAGTAAAAAGGGCTAAAAATTAGAACCCTCCTTAATACTAGCGTAGAGGTAAATACAATTACTTACAACTTAACTAAGGAATATAAATTAATTATTACTAGTACCAAAATATTAAATACAAATAGTAACGGCGGTAAATAAGATTTTATTAAAAAAGTATATAATTAAATATAACTAGCTAATATTCTACAAGAAGCATATTTCTTCATTACCACCACTTACCTACCGCATTATAACATTATATTTAAATAGTCCTTCTTTAAAAATACCCAAATAAAACTAAATTATTCAATTAACAATATTAAATTAATAAATATATTAATAGAGGAAATAATCATCAAAACTACGCTAATTCCGAAAGAAAGAGCGAGGCTAAATGCATAAGCATTATTATATATTTAGGAACTTACCGAATAACCGTCTCCCCTAAATAAATTCGTTAATTATTTAGGGATTAACTTTAAAATTAATATATTAATTCCTACTTAGTACAATAGCGAAACTTAAAACGATATCCTTATATAAATAAAAGATTCGATAGTTAATAAATTATTAAAATATTTATAATATATTTAGAAAAGATATTACTCGTTAAAAAAAGCCGTCTTAAAATTCTTCTAAGAGTTTTTATAAAACGAACTATTCGATATTAAATAATTTAAAAAAATTTTATTTAGAGATTTTAATAATACCGACTATAATAAGTTAAGTAACGCACTTAGTATAATAATTACAAAGAGTACTCTCTAATTTATAATTAAAGAAAAGAAACTTATAACGGAGTTTATAAGGTAAATATATAATTTTATTCGGTATTAAGCATCGGTATAATAATTGAAGCGTATAAACTAAAGGAAAAAAACTTATAAAAATAATAAATCTACACCTACTAATAAGAAGGCTAATTAATTACTACTAAATAATATAATACCCTCTAAGAACTTTACTACCTATACTATATATAAGTAAAAAGATTAAAAGGTATTACTAATCGACAATATACCTTCTAATAAATTAAAATTAGAAGGAAACCTAGAATAGAAATTGCAGTATCTTACAACTTTAAAAGATAGATTAGAGCAACGAAAGAAGATTTATCTATCGTTATAGGATAAAATTATTATATTACGTTTTTCGAAAATACTTAAAAGAGAATAGCTAACCCTTAAGCGCCTTTAAATTATATTTAACAATTTATATAATAATCTAACTAAAGAGGAATAAAAGATATTTATTTATATTCTTTATAATCGTAAAGTAGCTTTTACTTAGAATTTCAATTATATAGGGAAAATTGAACCCGACGTTTTCCCTCCCCAAGAAATTAGGACGGTCCTATATTTAGTATAGTAATATAGATCAATCCTAATACTAAAGGCTAACTATTAGAAAGTTTATAAACTACTAAAGGATCGGGTCTAATAAGGAATATTAGAAAATAATTATACTATTTACCAAAATAATTAGTTCCTAATTTCTAAAAAAGATAATAGCCTTTAATTAATCAATAATATTTAACAAATTAATACTATTACTTTACAAGATTCTAATATCCTTCTTAATTATAAAGAATTTAATAAAGAATTCGGAGGCTTTAAAATACTTTCCCTCCTCGACCTCTTTTCTAAATACGACTAAATCCCTTTTAATAAAAAAAGTAGGAATATAATTATTTTCTAAAATATAATAAGAATAAAGAGAATAATTATACTACCCTAAGGAGGAATAAACTCTATTACTTAATTCTCAAGAGCAATAACTAGGGTATTATATAATTTAATCCCAACTATTTATCGGCCCTACCTAAATAATATCTATATTAAATTAATAATTATAGATTATAACAGACTTAAGGTTAGACCTAGAATACAAAAATATATTTTTAATCATTTAATAAATATCGATAAGGTCCTAATCAATATCGAATTTAATAATTATACTATTGCAACCGGAAAATCCAAATAGTATTAGCCGGAAATTAAATTTATAGGATACCTCTATTTAAAGAACGATTAACAACCTTCTCCCTTTAAAATATTTAAAATCCTTTAGTAGAAAGATTATAAGTTTATTAAGTAGAAGGGTAAAGAACTCTAGTAATTAAGAACCTTCCTAAGGATTATTAAATATTACCGAATTTAGATTAAGGACTTTAGTACTATCGTTTAACCCCTATATATTCTACTTAAGAAAAATACTAAATAGTAATAAACTAAAAATGAACAATTTACTTTAAAATACTTATAGTATAAGGTTTTATTTACTCCTTATTTTATACCTATTATTTATAATAATACCCGCTATAATGAAATTTTCCTTATAGTAAATATATTACTAATCGGTTAGGGAGCGGTCCTTAAATAAATTAGCCTAAATAACCGATACTACCCTTATTAATTTAAAAATAATATTTAGTTAAATGCCGAAAAAAAATATAATACTACTAAATAAGAATTTCAAGGGCTACTTTATACTTTAAAGCAATTAAAATACTATTTATTCGGTATCTACTTTATTATTAAAATTAATATATAGATTATAATATATTAATTAAATAGTATAGTGTTTAATATCCTAGTAACAATAATTATACACTAGATTATTTAAATCCGACTATTTAATTTCGAAGTTAAATATATTTTTAAGAAAAAGAATATTATTACTGATAGCCTTTCCTATATACCTCTTTTAGTAGTAGATTAGCGGGATAAGGCTAATAAAGAAAATATCGATAATTATGTAGATTAATAGATTTATATAATTAAATTTAATAAAATACTAAATTAAAAGAAGAAAACCTAGGAACCTTTAAAGGGTCGTTAGACTTATAATTCTTAATAGATTACTAAATACCTTTAAACGTTAAAACTACCTATTAATTTAACTACTAAATAAGAATAATAACGCTTTAAAATAGAGGCTTTAAAGTTCTTCTTTTAAGAAGGAGCCCTATAATTACAACCTATACATATTGATTAGGCACTACGCAAATTTATAGACAATGATATTAATCGTAATATTATTTTCTATAAATATTATAATAAAGTTAGTTATAAAGGAAGAGAAGTAATTTACCGTCGTATTACCAATTTCTATTAGTAGAAGGGCATTTATTCTTATATAGAAAACTGTATTAAGTCTTGCCTAAATTATTAGAAATAGAATCCTAAACAGTTTATTAATGCCTTTTAATATATTAATCCATTACTATAACCATTTTATAAATAAATATTAAATATCTAATATATACTAAATAAGAATAGAAAAAGGATAGGGATCATTAAAACGCGAAATAATTTCACTAATTATATTAAAATAAACATCCTCCCTATAGTGAATTTGAAATATATTATTTATTTTATTAAAGTATAAATTATTTATTAATAGGGCCTTCCCTTATTAATTATTATTAACGGCGGATCCGAATTCCGTAAAAACTATAAAGAATTATTAAAGAAATTCAACATTCCTTTTATTAAAATCTTACTATATAATTCTAAAGTAAACAGGGTAAATAAAATTAAGTATTTCCCAATTACAATAGTACTAATAAAGATTATAGGCGGTATAGGATCTAATTAGAAACCCTAACTACCTTACATCCTATTTATAAATCGAACTATAATCCGAAGAAATTATAATTTTACTCCCTTCTATTTCAATCACAAATATAATCCCATTTTACCAATTAAATTTAACTTACCTTCCTAGAGAATTATACAATAAAATAATATACAGGACAATAAATCACCAAAAGCCCGGCTCGATTTAATACTTACCAGAACCCGTTTACTCCAAGACAATAAACACAAATTTACCCTTACAACCAAACGAATTTCTACAGTATAGTAAAAGGCTGTAGAATACTATAATATAATAAATAAAGGAAAGATTAGACCCGATATTACAAAACTACAGGTAGGGAATCTTATATTAATTTACAATTATATTCGACGAATTAATATAAGCTTAATCTAAAAATTTACCTATCGTTAGTTTAGTCCGTTTCGTATTAGAAAAATTACTTCCAAATACGAATATTTTTTAAAAACTTTAAATAGTATTAATATTACGAACCCTTACCCAATTAAAAGAATTAAAAAATACTTTTTATATACTAATATATAACTAGAACTAGATTATAATATAATTAAATAGGAGATATTTCCTTTACTATATCCGAAGGAGACTCTAAAGGAACCTATAATTAATAAAAATACTATTAGAAAAACTATAGATTATATAATTAAATAAAATAATAAAAAGTAAATATATTAAATAGTACAATAGAATAATAGGAAATTTAAAATTATTTTGCCTAAGGAGAAGCTTAAAGATTAGAAACCGATATATAGGCTAAAAAGTAAAGAATTCTAATTAATTTATTATTTCGTACAAAAGGAACCGAATAAATATTATTATTCTTTTCGAAAGGAAGAGAAAAATAAAAAGGATTATATATTATTATAATATTAAAAAATATTCCCTATAAACTTCACTTACCATCTCCCTATATACTACTAAATTCACTTCATTCCTAATTAGTAACATACGAGAAACTAAAAAAATTAAGACGTTTAAAAACGTTTAAAATAACTGCCCCTACTGCCCCTAGAGAAAAATTTTTTTTTTTACACATTTCCCACACTAGAATTCCCGTCCCAGAATACCGTATCGACCTTCATATACTAGAGGAATCCAACCCTAGACCTCTAATACGTAACTCCCTTTCCTATTAAAGATATTTAACCTAAAGCCCAATCTTACCCTTAAAGAATAGTCTAATATAAAATTATAAAAGAGGAATATTAACTACGGTCTAAACCTTCTAACTATTATATTATCCAGTTTTAAATTTATTAGAATTACTTACTTTAAAAATAAACTCTAAAGAAATAGAGTTTATAATATACTTTTTAACTATTTTATAATACTATATACAATTACTATAAATATTATCCTTAAAGTTAGGCAATAAAAGTGAACAATATTCTATAAAAGGATTTATAATTATAGCTTATTTAAATTCATTAGAAGTACTGTAGAATATTAATACATATTCTTTTTAGTATATCGAAACGTAGTAGCTATACTATAGCGAATTACTAGTAAAATTAGTAGAGAACTAATTAATTAAACGGATATACATACTTTTTACTAAAAATTTAAATAATTAACGCCTTCAACTATTTATTTCATTAAATTATATAATAGGTATAGCAACCAAAAGGCTAATTACCTTTGGCGTCGATCTAAACTAAATTTAATACTATATTAGAAGAAGCTATTATTTGTCTAACTTAATTTAGAAATTATCCCTTAGCCTTAAAACCGCTAAATATTTATAAAAATACTTTCTAATAATTAGAAAATCCTTATAAAAGAATAAAATACAATATTTTAGGAAGGTAGAATATAATATAGATTCTTAAATAAGCGATAGCTAATTTTATACCCTCTATTAATATATAAGTTCCTTAAATAGCATTTATAAGTAAAAGTCCTAGCCCAATTTATTATTAAATTCGTAAATAGAGAAATTTATAAATTTTAAGGCGGTTATTATATTAAATTTAATAAGAAATAGAATAGGGATAAATTAACCTAGAAATATTATTATACTACAGCTAATAAATATTATTTTTATAAACGTTCTAACGAATATTAATTAATTAATTAATAGTAGCGGGAGGAAGAAATTGTACGGGATTTACGCGTTTTTAAAACTAGTTAGAACTATAAATAAATATTTTAATAATAGGTATTTAATATAGAAAAAAGAAAATTAATAGAATAATAGGGAATTAATTAAAAAAGGAAGAAAGTAAGAAGGGAAATCCAACCGAAGGAAATAAGTTCTTATACCCTAATAGTAGATTATTATTAATACTTAATCTATTATTTACTATTCTAGGAGAAGGTAATTGTTTAAAGAAAGCTTATTATTTTAGGTAACTATTAAAGTCACTATAATCGCTAGAAAAAAAAGAGATAAAAAATTCCTACTACTTTAAACCTTTATAGTTTACTACCTTTACTACTTGAGTATTCGCTTTAAAAGAAAGAATGAATTAATTATATTAGAGGCAAATATTATAAGGTTAGGTATTATACTACTAGCCAGGCGAGTAGTAGCTTTAAAAAAATATTTCTAATATTTAAATTTAATAGTCGGATAATCTATAAACTATCTATATAATACCCTCTTCCTCCAGCCTTTTCCCTACCTTCCTTTTCTTCTCCCTATAATAACGATATTAAAAAGCCTAAAAAAAAAAAAACTTCTAGAATTTTTTCTTCTCTATTAAAGCAACCCTAATCTAGTACGACCTATATTATTAACTCTTTTATTATATATAGTTCAATATATTTTAAAATATTAAATATTAACCTTAGTTTTTTCTTCTTCCAATACCTATAGATCAATCACTTGCAATATTACTTTATTAATATATCTTCTAGTAACCGTACTTCTTCTTATAATAAGGTTTAAACTACTTTAAATAATAATAATATAAGTAAATCTAATAAAATTAAAGGTAAAAAGCCTTAGACTACTTTAAGTCCGATTAAGGTAGTAAGATCTAATAATATTAATAATAAATAACCCTAGTAGCCTACTCCTATTTATAGCCTTTAACTTTTATAAGGGTATAGTAAAGTGCCGATTTTCAATTAGTTTAATAAGCGGGTAATTGCGCTATTGTTAAACTTCCGATTTAAATAAATTTAGGAAACTTTTAGAATAATACTTAATTGGAATATTATTAATTAAATGCTTCGATTAAATACTAATACTACGCCCGAACTATTAAAGACTATATTCTAAAACTTTATTAATTAATACGTTTAAGATTGTTAGGGACCCTTCCCTAATTTATTAAAAATAATTAATAGATGGTTAAATATTATAAAAATAAATTAATTATATAATTAAATATTAAAATATAATAATAAACATAGGGCTTATAAAATATATTTTAACCCCCCTCGAGATCCGAAATTAAAAAATAAATATATATTTTTTAATTATCCCCGGCTAAGCGGTACTTAGCTAAATTAGTACTTTAATCTTAGCTTACTTTATAATAAATTAAATACCGATAAATTATTTAGTAAATTTTTCCACTTTAAATTGTAATTTAATTAGGTAGGCGCCTTCCTATTTAATAAGAATAGGTTTTATAATTAGAAGCGATTTGCGGTACACTTAGCCAACCTTTAGTATAGTATTAATAAATATACTTTCACCTATATTAACAATCTAATTACCCTACTTCTATAAATAACTAAAAAAGGGTCAAAAATAATCTTCGTATTGAATAAGTATATTTAATTAAATAATATTAATAAGACTTTAAAATATATAATTAATTTAAGTGATATTAAATTACCTATAAGGGAAAAAAAATTTTGGGTAATCCCTATATACCTACAAAATATATATTTTTCAGTAGCTATCTTTAATTAGTTGGTAGGCCAATAGGACTATTATAATTTTAATTTATATAGTTCTATATTAAAGAATATAAAATTAACCTTAATTTTATTATTTTAAAGATTTAACATTTAAAGGGTAATAAAATTTAATTTAGGTCTTTTTATTCGTTAAATCGATTTTATAATTTAAAAATCCAATTGGATTTATAGATTAATAGTAGTAGAAACTATATAAATAAGATTAGTAGAATATAATCTAAATTTTTAGATACTTATACCCAAAATTTAGAAGTAGAGTATAGTATTAAAGGAATATATAATATTTAAATAAGAATAGAGAGAGAATATTATAGTACAATAGTATTAAAAAATAATTTATAATACTTTATAAATAAAATAATAGTAATTTAAAGGCCTATTTAAGAATCCTTTAGGGGAAGTATTATTTATAATAGATAGTAAATCCAATAATATCCTTTCCTAATAAAATAAACATATATATAATACTAGAGAAAAACCTTAGTATCTTATATAGCCTAAGGATTATATTATTTAGGCTAAAGAGAACCGACTATAAAGGTTCGGAGGTATAGAGATCTTTCTTCGCTACTAACTATATAATAGCTTTAATACTATAATTAACCTTCCTTTATTCCAATATATATTAATTAGACCTATTAAAGAAAATAATAGCGAAAGTTCTTTATTATTTAGTTCTTTATCGTCCAATTCTTCCTTTCCTACTTTTATAATATAATAAAGAAAAATTAAAAGATTAATCTCTTCCTTAAACGATATTTATTTACTTTTAAATTCTTTTTAAAATTTAATTCTAATCCTAATTCTACTTCAATAAATTATAATTTATTCTTAGAATTTAAAGATAACGAATTAGCCGGCCTCTATTCTAATTTTATTTTATTTAATAGTATCATTACTTTTCAATCCTTATTCAATTGGGAAACGAAGTACCTCTATTCAACTAATTATTAATAATTAAATACATTGGAATTTAATACTAATTATATTTAACCCTCCTAAGGAAATTAAAGCTCTTTCTATTAATATTCTAATAAATTATATATAACTATAAATTCCTCTTCTATTTAGAAATATAAGAATTTTTAAACTATTATTAGAAAATAGAATTCTATTAATTCCGAAAAGTATTAACCTACTAAGTTCCTTAGGATTACTTATAAATTTAGTACAAATATTTACTTAAATAAAGAGGATTAATCAATTACTAATCCTTTTAAATTTTAGGAGGCCTTCGAACCCGTCTACTCCCTCCAATTCCTCTTAATATAAACGTATACTATTAAACCCCATATTTATATTATAATAAGGATTATCCTTAGCATCTAGATCTAAAAGCTTTTACTTAGTTAAAGAAACTCCTATTACTAATTAAAACCTAATAGTTAATTAATTATAGGTAGTAGTACTATTTAATTTTAATTCTTATAAATTTATAGTAAACTCTTTAATCTACCTTATTCGCTATATAGAATATAATTTGGACAACCTTCCTAAATATAATTCTAATAACCCTTCTTAAATTATAATAGAATTTAAAGAAAGATTTAATCTAAATATTCGTTTAAAATTATAGGGACCTTTATAATTTATTAGAACGACCTAGGACGATATTATTTAGAGAATAAATAACTATCTCCTTACTAAAAGTATTAGAGAAAAATATTTAATTATTAAAAGTAAGAGAGAATATAGGGGTAATAAAAATAATAGAGGAAGGTACTAATTATATATATATATATATATAAAGGTAAATTTATTTAGGGGATTTATTGTAAATTTAAAGGGAAGATTTAATTTAGGGTAATATATAGGAACATATATATTAGTTTTCAGCAGTGATTTTTTTCAAAAATTTTCAAAGTATACAGGATTAGGGAAGTACTTTCTAAATTGAGTAAACTTGGATAATTAATATAGAAAAAGAATAAAAAAAGAAGGAGATTGAATATAAGGAAATAGGATGGGAGATTAATAGAATATCAACCTTTCATTAAATAAAATAATTAGTTTCTATCTCTTTAGTAATTTTTAGTTATATAAAATTAATTTTTAATAGTTATTAATTATTTGTCTTTATTTATTTAATATATTAAGTAATCCTTTATCCTTCTTAGAGAAATATTTATTTATATTCCTATTTGTATCCGAAAGAAAAATGTAGAAAGATCCGATAATTACCCTTATTTTCCGGCGAAAACTGAATATTAAGCTATTTAATAAATATGTAATTCTAATAAGTTATATTTAGTTTAATACCTCCTATTTCGACCATTCGAAAAGATTTGAAAATCATTTACCACTCTACTTAATTAGATAACTAAGAACTACGGTCCTTATGCATCGTGCTGGTTGTAGTGGTGTTGGTGTTGTTGTTGTGGTTTTCTTACTATTTTAATGATTTTATTTTATTAATTAAGTTTAATTTATTTTTTTGGAGAATTATACGATGGGGTGATATATAGGACGATAGATTACTAGAAGCCCGGTTCGATTTAATATTTATTAGAACCCGTTTATTCTAAAATAGTGAATATAGATTTACCCTTGCAATTAAGTGAGTTTTTGTAGTATAGTAGAAGGCTATAGAATATTATAATATAATAAATAAAAGAAAGATTAGACTTAATATTATAAAATTATAGGTAGGGGATTTTATATTAATTTACGATTGTGTTCGACGAATCGATATAAGTTTAGTCCGAAAATTTATTTATTATTAGTTTGGCCTGTTTCGTATTAGAAAAATTGTTTCTAAATATAAATATTTTTTAAAAATTTTAGACGGTATTAATATTACGAATTTTTATCCGGTTAAGAGAATTAAAAAATATTTTTTATATATTAATATATAGCTAGAATTAGATTGTAATATAATTAAATAGGAGACGCTTCCTTTGTTATGCCCGAAAGAGATTTTAGAGGAATTTGTAATTTACGAAGATACTATTAGAAAAATTATAGATTGTATAATTAAATAAGATAGTAGGAGGAAAATACGTTAGATACTATAATAGAATAATAGGAAATTTAAAATTGTTTTGTTTAAAGGGAAGTTTAAAGATTGGAAATTAATATATAGGTTAGGAAGTAAGGAACTTTAATTAGTTTACTATTTCGTACGAAAGGAACCGAGTAGATATTATTATTCCTTTCGAAGGGAAGAGAAAGATAAAAAGGATTATATATTATTATAATATTAAGAAATATTCCTTGTGGACTTTATTTACTATCTCCCTATGTATTATTAAATTTATTTTATTTTTAATTAATAATATACGAGAAATTAAAAAGAAAAATTAAAACGTTTAAAGATATTTGAAATAATTGTCCCTATTACTCCTAGAGAAAAATTTTTTGTATATTTCCTATATTAGAATTCCCGTCCTAAAATACCGTATAAATATATTAATTACTTTATTAACCTTTATATATTAGAGGAATCTAACCCTAGACCTTTAATATATAATTCCTTTTCCCGTTAAAGATATTTAATTTAAAACTTAATTTTACCCCTAAAGAATAGTCTAGTACGAAATTATAAAGGAGGAATATTAATTATAGTCTAAACCTCCCGATTATTATATTATTTAGTTTTAAACTTATTAGAATTATTTACTTTGGAAATGAGCTCTAAAGAAATAGAGTTTATAGTGTACTTTTTGGCTATTTTGTAATACTATATATAGTTATTATAGATGTTATTCTTGAAGTTAGGTAATAAAAATAAATAATATTCTATAAAAGGATTTATAATTATAGTCTATTTAAATTCGTTGGAGGTATTGCGGAATATTAATATATATTTTTTTTAGTATATTGAAACGTAGTAATTATATTATAGCGAATTATTGGCATTTAGAGAAGAAAATTAGTAGAGAATTAATTAAGTAAATAGAAATATATATTTTTACTAAAAATTTAAATAATTAACGCTTTTAACCGCTTATTTCATTAAGTTATATAATAGGTATAACGACTAAAAGGCTAATTACCCTTAGTATTAATTTAAATTAAATTTAATACTATATTAGGGGAAGTTATTATTTATTTAATTTAATTTAGAAATTATCCTTTAGCCCTAAAACTATTAAATATTTATAAGAACGTTTCCTAACGGTTAGAGAATCCCTATAAAAGAATAAAATATAATGTTTTAAAAAGGTAAAGTATAGTGTAGATTTTTAAATAAGCGATAATTAATTTTATATCCTTTATTAGTATATAAGTTCCCTAAATAGTGTCTATAAGTAAAGGTCTTAGCTTAATTTATTACTAGATTTATAAATAGAGAAATTTGTAAGTTTTAGGACGGTTATTGTATTGAATTTAATAAGAAATAGAATAGGGATAAATTGGTTTAGAAATATTATTATATTATAGCCAATAAATATTATTTTTGTAGACGTTCTGACGGGTATTAATTAACTAGTTGATAATAGTAGGAGGAAGAAATTATATAGGATTTGCGCATTTTTGAAACTGGTTAAAGCTATAAGTAGATATTTTAATAGTAGGTATTTAATATAGAAAGAAGAAAATTAATAGAATAACAGGGAATTAATTAGAAAAGGAAGGAGGTAAGAAGGGAAATCCGATTGAGGGAAGTAGGTTTTTATATTCTAATAATAGATTATTATTAATATTTAATTTGTTATTTATTATTTTAGGAGAAAGTAATTATTTAGAGAAAGTTTATTATTTTAGGTAATTATTAAAGTTATTATAACTATTAGAAAAAAAAGAGATAAAAAATTCCTACTACTTTAAACCTTTGTAGTTTATTACCTTTATTATTTAAGTATTTACTTTGAAAAAATAAATAAATCGATTATATTGGAGGTAAATATTATAAGGTTAAGTATTATATTATTAGCTAAGCGAGTAGTAGTTTTAAAAAAATATTTTTAATATTTGAATTTAATAGTCGGATAATTTACGAATTATCTATATAATACCTTCTTCCCCTAGCCTTTTCCTTACCTTCCTTTTCTTCTCCTTATAGTAATAATATTAAGAAATTTAAAAACTTTTAGAACTTTTTCTTCTCTATTAAAGTAACCCTAATCTAGCCCGACCTATATTATTAATTCTTTTACTATATATAGTTTAGTATATTTTAAAATATTAAATATTAATTTTAACTTTTTCTTCTTCTAATACTTATAGATTAATTACTTACGATATTACTTTATTAATATATTTTTTAGTAATTATATTTCTTCCTATAATAAGGTTTAAACTATTTTAAATAATAATAATGTAAGTAAATCCAATAAAATTGAAGGTAAAAAGCTTTAAACTATTTTAAACCTAATTAAGGTAGTAAGATCTAATAATATTAATAATAAATAACCCTAGTAATTTATTCCTATTCGTAGCCTTTAATTTTTACAAGGGTATAGTAGAATGCCGATTTTTAACTAGTTTGATAAGCGGGTAATTACGCTATTATTAAACTTCCAATTTAAATAGATTTAGGAAGCTTTTAGAATAATACTTAATTAGAATATTATTAATCGAATACCTCGGTTAAATATTAATATTACGTCCGAATTATTAAAGACTATATTCTAAGGCTTTACTAATTAGTACGTTCAAGATTGTTGGGGATCCTTCCCTAGCTTATTGAAAATAATTAATAGATAGTTGAATATTATAAGAATAAACTAATTATATAATTGGATATTAAAGTATAATAATAAATATAGGGTTTATAAAGTATATTTTAGCCCCCCTCGAAATCTAAAATTAAAGAATAGGTATATACCTTTTAATTATCCCTAGCTAAATAGTATTTAATTAGATTGGCGTTT
Organism: Neurospora hispaniola; assembly: GCF_033458365.1. NCBI lineage: Eukaryota > Fungi > Ascomycota > Sordariomycetes > Sordariales > Sordariaceae > Neurospora > Neurospora hispaniola. The sequence continues at coordinate 1,546,177 of NW_026944407.1, read as the reverse complement.
TGATTTTAGCCTACTTTATAACGAATTAAACGCCGACGAATTATTCGGCAAGCTTTTCCGCTTTGAATTGCAATTTAATTAAGTAGGCGCCTTCCTACTAAATAAAAATAGTTTTTATAATTGGAAGCGATTTATAGTACGCTTGGCCAACCTTTGGTATAATATCGATAAATATACCTTCACTTATATTAATAATTTAATTACTTTATTTCTATAAGTAATTAGAAAGGGGTTAAGAATGATTTTTGTATTGAATAAGTATACTTAATTAAATAATACTAATAAAATTCTAAAATATATAATTAATTCGAACGATATTGAATTATTTATAAGGGAAAAAAGGTTTTAGGTAATCCCTATTTATTTATAAAATATGTATTTTTCGGTAGCTATTTTTAATTAATTAGTAAGTTAATAGGATTATTACAATTCTAATCTATATAGTTCTATATTAAAAAATATAGAATTAGCCTTAATTTCATTATTTTAAAAATTTAGCGTTTGGGGGGTAATAAAGTCTGACTTAGGCCTTTTTATTCGTTAGATTAACTTCGTTATTTAAAAATCCGATTAGATTTGTGGATTGATAGTGGTAGAAGTTATATGAATAAGATTAGTAGAATGTAATTTAAATTTTTGGATGTTTATACTTAAAATTTAGAAATAGAGTATAGTATTAAAAGAGTATATAGTATTTAAATAAGAGTAGAGAGAGAATGTTATAGTACAATAATATTAGAGAATAATTTATAATATTTTATAAATAAAGTAATAGTAACCTAAAGGCCTATTTAGGAATCCTTTAGGAGAAGTATTATTTATAGTAGATAGTAAATCTAATAATATCCTTTCCTAATAAAGTAAACATATATACGGTACTAGAAAAAAATTTTAGTATTTTATATAACCTAAGGATTATATTACTTAAATTAAAGAGAACCAATTATAAAGGTTCGAAGGTATAGAGATTTTTCTTTATTATTAATTATATAATAGCCCTAATATTATAATTAATTTTCCTTTATTCCAATATATATTAATTAGACCTATTAAGGAAAATAATAGCGAAAGTTCTTTGTTATTTAGCTTTTTATTATCCAATTCTTCCTCTCTTACTTTTATAATATAATAAAAAGAGGTTAGAAGATTAATTTTTTTCTTAAATGATATTTATTTACCCTTAATTTCTTCCTAAAATTCGATTTTAATTCTAATTCTACTTCGATAAATTATAATTCGTTTTTAGAATTTAAGGATAACGAATTAGCCGGCCTCTACTCTAATTTCATTTCGTCTAATAGTATTATTACCTTTTAATTTTTATTTAATTAGGAGATAAAGTGCCTTTATTTAATTAATTGTTAATAATTAAATATATTAGAATTTAATATTAATTATATCTAACCCTCCTAAGGAAATTAGAATTCTTTTTATTAATATTCTAATGAATTATATATAATTGTAAATTCCTCTTTTACTTAAAAATATAGGAACTTTTAAATTATTATTAGAAAATAGAATTCTATTAATTTTAAGAAATATTAGCCTATTAAGTACCTTAGAATTACTTATAAATTTAGTATAAATATTTATTTAAGTAAGGAGGATTAATTAATTACTAATCCCTTTAAATTTTAAGAAGCCTTCGAACCTATTTATTCCTTCTAATTCCTTTTAATATAAGCGTATACTATTAAACCCTATACTTATATCGTAGTAAAGATTATCCTTAATATCCGGATTTAAGAATTTTTATTTAATTAGAGAAATTCCTATTATTAGTTAAAATTTAGTAATTGATTAACTATAGGTAGTAGTACTATTTAATTTTAATTCCTATAAATTTATAGTAAATTCTTTAGTCTACTTTATTCGCTATATAGAGCGCAATTTAAATAACCTTCCTAAATACAATCCTAATAACCCTTCTTAAATTATAACGGAATTTAAAGAAAGATTTAATTTAAATATTCGTTTAAAACTATAAGGACCTTTATAATTTATTAGAACGATTTAGGACAATATTATTCGGAGAATAAATAATTATTTCCTTATTGAAGGCGTTAGAAAAAGATATTTAATTACGAAAAGTAAGAGAGGATATAGGGGTAATAGAAATAATAGAGGAAAGTACTAATTATATATATATATATATGTGAAGGTGAGTTTGTTTAGGGGACTTGTTGTAGATTTAAAGGGAAGATTTGATTTGGGGTGGTATATAGGAATATATATATTAGTTTTTAGTAGTGATTTTTTTTAAAAATTTTCAAAGTATATAGGATTAGGGAAGTACTTTCTAAATTAAATAAACCTAAATAATTAGTATAGAAAAAGAATAGAAAAAAAAGGAGATTGAATATAAGGAAATAAGATAGGAGATTAACGGAATATTAACCTTTCATTAAATTAAATAATTAATTTCTATTTCTTTAACGATTTTTAGTTATATAAAATTAATTTTTAATAGTCGTTAATTATTTATCTTTATTTATTTAATATACTAAATGATCCTTTATCTTTTTTAGGGAAATATTTATTTGTATCCCTATTTATATCCGAAAGAAAGATATAGAAAGATCCGATAATTACCCTCGTTTTCCGGCGAAAACTGAATATTAAGCCATTTAATAAATGCGTGACTCTAATAAATCGTATCTAACTTAATGCCTCCCATCTCGACTATTCAAAAAGACTTGAAAATTATCTACTACTCTACTTAATTAAACAGCTAAGAACTACGGTCCTTATACATCGTGCTGGTCGTGGTGGTGTTGGTGTTGTTGTTGTGGTTTTCTCGCCATTTCATTAATTATATACAAAGACTCTCTTCTTTTCGAATTATAATTTTATTATTTTGAATTATAATTCGTTTTTCCTTAGGGGTTATACTAAACTACTTATTAAAATTTAAATTATAATGTTAAGTATTAGTAAAGTACTTCTAAAAATATTTATTAAAATATTTTACTTAATTTAATATAATCTAAGTATTATTAAATACTATTTTAGAAACGTTGAACTTTATATTTAGATTAAAGTCTTAAAAAAAAACCCAATTAGTTATTGGATTAGTTTTGAGAATGTAATAAACTAGAATAGATTTACTAATAGTACTTTTAGTACTAATTAAAATTATTAATTTGTAATTAATAGAATTCGTAATTTAAGGTTAGAAAAAAATTAATATAATTAAAAAAAGAATAAAAAATAAAGGGCTACTTACTCTTCTTTTCTTTACTAATTTAATTATTAGAATTTTAATATTACTATTAAGTATAGTAATATAGTAGCCTATTTCATTAACATTCCAATAATTAAAAGAATTAATATAATACTTCTTTATTATTTTTTATAGTATATCGAAAAACTATTATACAAACTATATTTAGTATTTTATAGAAACCCTATCTAATTTTATTAGGTTAAATTTAGAAGGTTTAAACTAAGGATAATTCTTCTTCCATCTCCTATAAAAATATTTATTAATTAATAATTAAAGAGGGTTTTTATTTACTTGTAGATTATTAGTAGAAATAATAAGTAAATCTTTAATAGTTAAATTATAGGAATTAATAAATTAAAGAGTATATTTTTCTAATAATTAGTCTTCTACTTCTATAAGACTTATTAGACGGCCGCTAGACTTTCCTCTACTAGGCCTAATTAAGTATTAAAGGTACTAAAACCTATATTATAATTATTAATTATAGTAGCTAATTTAAGATTTTAATATACTAAATTTATAGGTAGTATTTTGAATTATAGGCTTTTTTTTAAATACTTTTAGAGAATCGTTACTATTATTATAATTAATTCTAGTATTAATAGTAGCCTAGAAGATACGAGTTTGGTTCTATATAATTCGTTAGTAGGAAATTAGAATATTAATTAGCTAAAAAGGTTATTATTATTATTATTATTATTATTACTATTATTATTATTATTACTATTATTGTTTATTATAGTAATATTATTAGTAATAAAGCTACTGGGCAGCTTTTTTAATTTAAAGCTCATTATTATTTTCGCTTTTATTATTATTAGTATCGTTAGTATTAGTATTAATAATATTGGAATTAGTATAAAGAGGATTGGAGAAAAGTTAGGAAATACTAGGATTTAATTTAGAAATAATTAAATCCTCTTTATTAGAATTCTTTCTAAGGTTAGAATTATTAAAATAAGGTATTTGAGTAAGGTTAGGGGGTAAATAAATAAGAGTAGAGTTAGGTTGGTTGAAGAAAAAAGAAAATTGAATGAATTAAAGAAAAAAAAAAAGAAAAAAATTAGAAAACTTACTTTCTTTATAGAAAAAAAACGAATAAATATTTTACTAATACTATGAAAGTAAAAGAGTTAGTTATATACGTAGTAAATATAATATTAATATATATCCGGCGTAAATATAAATATAAATATTAAAATATTAGTATATATTTATAAGAATATGAAGGTATACTATTTAATAATATACGTAATTAGTATCTAATTAAATTATATATTAGATTTATTTTATAAAGAAATATAAAACTAAAGTATAATAATAGTAATCGGACTTGAAATAGTGAAATTATAGGCTTCTAAATTTACTAAATAATAGTAAAATTCTAAATTAGAGATTGAAATTCTATAGTCCGTAGTAAATCGGCTTTTATAGTTATATATATGCAATAATATTAATAAGATAGAGAAAGTAAAGATGAAGAGAATATAGGTTAAAAGAATTTTTTTAGTCTAGGAATAGTAGATTTATAGCGTTACAAAGTCGGAGGGTAGGATTTTGCCCTTTTTGGGCTGCATTTTTGCTGTCCGTTTGGGTTTTGTCGTGTCCGGTGGTTTTGTCGCCAACTCTGTGGAGCAGAGTTGGAGACCCGACAGGAACCTGGACCCCTCTCCAACAAGTATTAGTTCATCCGCCCATTAGCTGGAGAACGGATCGAACAGCTAGAAACATAGCATCATTACGATTTATACTCGAGGCCAAACAATAGAAAGCAATCTCAATAAATCATGTCCACCGATCAAATGTTGTAATGCTTAAGACTGCGAGTACATCAGATTATTCCCAAAAGTTCTTTGCGTGGCAATTCTACATGGTGACTACCTAGCCGCATGGGAAGTATAGCCCTCAGAATCACGCAGGGCCATTCGAAACTCCCATAAATGAGACTAGGTAGCGGCCTAGATTCTCTCTCACCTGGGCCCCGATGGTGTCAACCACGGCAGGCTCGTGTGACTTCTCATTTCCCGTTCGTCCCACCTCAACAAAATCATCGATTTAGCACAACAGCTTCTTTGCTGAATTGGACCAACTATTACTCACTTTTCTTACTCAACCAGCCTCCCATTCAATAGCACATCTCTATCAGCCACTCATTGCACAGGTGTAACCACAACAAAACTAGTCAAAAAGGACACAAAGGAATTGTATTTAGTGAGCTGAGCCGAAAGATGCCGCTCATAGTCTGTCTACTGTACCTGCCTGGTTGTGGAGTAAGTCCCAACAAGCTGCCCCTGGGTAGAAGTAGTTGTATGTAGGGGGTCGATGGTGGTAGTAGTAAAATGGTATTAAGGCTGTGACAATGAAACAAAACCAACACTTATTGTGTGGTATTGGCCGATTGTGTGTTCGGCTGTTTCCTGTCACAACGAAGATCGTGTATCTATCCAGAATACGGACCCCCCCATCTAGTCTGGAAATCCGATACATGAACAAATAACACACTCTCGCACAAGTGGTGTTCCCTTTTGGGTTCACCATAGATCCTCGGGGGGAAAAAAAAAGGTGCCAGACAGTGAAACGCCTCGTGATCAGATTCGAGCCTTTCTACCATCACTATTATGCCTTTCTTTGCCTCGGGGGTAAAGTAAGAAGCCCGTCCGACCATAACGCCCAAACCAAACCGAAGTGGTTGCGCCGTACATCGTCGTCCGTTCGTTCCTTCACCTCGCCCCACTCTACTCTTGTAGAAGAGTGTTGGGTCTGATGTGAAAACAGCAAGCTTCATTTGTCTCATAACGTTCGTGGAGGTAACAAACAAGAAACCCGCTTTTGCCCCCAAGTAGAAATATCATTTTTTCCCGTCTCAAGGAAAATACGAAATAAGAGACACTCTTCGTCAGCTTCCGCCATCGTTGTCGAAGTGGAGAAGAAATATGGCCTTGTACGACCCCGCCCTCATTTAGGATGACTCCAAAAATGGTAGGTTGAGAAAAGTAGTTGAATAGAAAAAAAATTGAAACCAGATTATCGACATCCACGCCTGAATTAAGAGTGGTAACCGGTCGTCGTCAGTACAAAGAAAAAATTACACGGCGTGGCATTGTCGAGAACAGGGGAAGCCAATTGTCCCATTTTCCGTGCCGTCCTAGCTCCCATGGGTATTATGGCAATAAATTAAGCAAACCAAAACGCCGAAAAGAAAACCGCCCATTACCGCGTGATCTCGTGTGTACCAGATCATAGTCGTTTTCCTGGTACGAGAATGAACAAGACGCATAGCGCGGCGTCTACAACGGCAGTGACGGCGAGAACCACCATAGATCTCTGAGCGAGGAGTTTTCGGACGTATGGCTCCCGAACTCGGGAGAAGTTGAAAGGGGTATATTCACTGAGTCCGACAAGTGCGAGAATGGGGTCGAGTGAGTACTGATATGAACAGAGACAGTAAACTCCAATGGTGAAAGGCAGGATAACCTGGTAAACTGTTAGTAAGATAACCGAGATATCAACGAGATGCGGCCGGTTTGGTGACATACCCAACACCTTGTTTGGCGAGATTCGTTCAGGAAGATCAAAGTGAAGGCAGTCCAGAAGCCACCGAACATAGCCACAAGACCGATCATGAGGCGCAGCATCAATGTGGGGGGGATGAGGTTTCCGAGGGCCTTCATCCTAAGGAAGCCGGGGAACGCGTCCCTCTCCATGGCCTGAAACACATAATCCTTAGCCACGTCAAACACCTCCGGGTCATCGCGTCCATAATCCTCGATAGCAGTTGTGACATCCGAAGTGATGGAACCCGGAAGAGTGATCTCGCGTTCTGCGCCGGGAAGGAGAAAGGTGTAAAGAATCTTCTCGGCCGAGGCTCTGATATCGTCGCGCGCTACGGCATGCGCTGGGGAATTCGAGTCGGTAGTGAGTTCTCGCTGGTTGCTCAGGTTGCTCGGACGACCACGGCGGTCGGTGCTGCTTTGCGGGGACTCCTGAGTGATCGATCGATCCTCGCGCAGGAAGGCAGACATTTGCGCATCTTGATCCTTCTCCTTCTCTGACGCCCACATTGACGGTCCTGCGACGGGGTTCAAATCTCCCATGCTCTCAAGAATGGCGGATGATCGTTTGGAGCTTCGGTCGGGCTCAGGCGTACCAACAAGGACGGAACGTCGCAATTCGCGAACATAGTGACGGCATAGTGACATGTGTTGGGCGACATCGAGCCTGTCTCTGGTTAGGAGCTGCCATTGTCAACAAAGCACCGAGAGTTGGAAAAACCAACCAGAAATCGAGGTAGTCAACAGAGCGCTGCTGGTCTCTCATATAAATATAGAAAGAGAACAGATCGACGGGCGGAAGCGTCCGCCTGCTGAGGACCTCGAACAGGGTGGGGAGTCGGTTCCGATTAAGGTCGGGTTGAGGGGAGGGCGTGTGTGCTATGGGCTCCGTCATTTTGACGAGACGTGAACGGGACCTGGAACTCGACCTAAATTTGACGGCGGACGAGGGCGATATGATAACCCGAGGGACGGAGAGCGAAAGGGCGCCGGCGAAGAATGGGGTGGAGAGCGGGGCAAGAAAGCTGTATTGGCTGAAGGTTGTCCGAGGAGAGCAAGTTGTAAGTAGTGAGCAAAAGTGTGAATTTCGATCGATTGCGCGGTTCGGGAGCGATAAAGGTTTGACGTCAGTCGAGAATTTCGCGAGTCACGGTTGCCGGGTGCACGAGAAAAGGAGTTTGATTCAATCGAGACTTTGCTTTTTAATTTCTTGGCGATTATGTTCTTTTCTTGTCAAAAACGAATGTGGTTTGCGCGCAACGCTCTCGGATAGAGTGATTTGGTCTGGACACAGCGATGGCTGCAAGTCGGCAGTTTGTTGGGTAGGTAACGAATGACGAGTTGGAAAGTTGGGTGTGGTTGACGACGGAAGTCGGGTCGGGTGCAGAGCAACGAGTGACGGGAATGGAACGAATGACGGGAGTTGACGAAGGGACGGGGTGTTGGGACTTTAGGTAGGTAAGTACTACTTAGGACGTGGGAATGCGTGGATGTGGTGAACGAACAGGCTTTGCGAGGCCCACCGTCTTTTGGCGCAGGCTCATCAGGCACTGGTGACAAAACTAACAGCCCGAGGACGACAGGGCAATCGCGAAGCATGGAAACAGGGCAGCATGAATTGTTGATCTCAAGGTGCACTAGGTGCAACAGCAGTCTCCCTGGCGAGCACCAGGGAGATTGCAGAGGTCACTCGGAAATTGAAAGCTTTGGGGGACGGACGAGTAGTGCTGTGCCAGCTGTCGGCTGGACGACAGATGGCAGAAGTGGTGGGGGCTCGACTTTGCCAGCCGTCCTTCCGTTTAGGGTAAGGTAAGCGAGGCGAGTTGAGCCCAGGTCCGCACTTTCCAGATTTCGTGGAAAAATCCGGTGCAAAATTCATTGGGAGGTTTATCGTTTGCCGCAGCACCCAACGACTTCGACGACTCTCACCCGACCACCGAGTGTACGAGACACCGCCATCTCCAAAGTACGTAACTACGGCCCCTCCTATTTTTGCCCGTCCAATTTCGAGTCAGCCGTTCGCCAGCTCTCGAGACACGGCCCTGCTTCGCGGAACCCCTCCTTTGCTAACAAGCTGTTCAGAATGTCGTCCAAGAAGCCCACCGGTAAGACCCAGCGCTCGGCCATCGCCGACGTTGTCGCCCGCGAGTACACCATCCACATGCACAAGCGCGTAAGCAGTACCGAACAATCGACCCGACGAAAGAAGACGGAATATTGACCCTGGCGCAGATGCACGGTGTCACCTTCAAGAAGAGGGCTCCTCGCGCCATCAAGGAGATCAAGGAGTTCGCTTACAAGGCGATGGTACGTGCAGCGACGAACACCAACCCGATCTGGAGGAACTGGAGCTATGGAGACGACATTGGAGTTGGGGACACAGCGTGGTCAGTTTGAACGAACACCAAAGACTGACATGACTCTGTGATTTATAGGGTACCACCGATGTCCGCATCGACCCCCAGCTCAACAAGAAGGTCTGGGAGCAGGGTGTCAAGGGCGTTGCCTACCGTCTCCGTGTCCGTATCTCGCGCCGCCGTAACGACGAGGAGGGCGCCAAGGAGAAGCTCTACAGCTACGTCCAGGCCGTCAACGTGAAGAACCCCAAGGGTCTCCACACCGTTGTCGTTGAGGAGTAAATTTGGGTGTTCTGGCAAAACGAATTTTTGGCACGAAGGGACCGCGGTTCAGGTTCAGGGCGGCATTGGGCTTCCGGAGTTTTCGCATGGCATCTAGCTTCGCATTACGAATAAAGGGTTCGTAAAATGGAACACGGCACCTTCGATACCACCAAACCGCCTCCAGCAACGATGAGGGAAGACAATCGCAGTGTGAGGGCGTCGCAGATGGTCAGGCAGGGGCTTCGACATGAAAAATGATACGCTCTATGGACGATATACTGTCCATTACAACCAATGCTTGATGTACTTCATAAAGCCAGTCTGCAACCGGTAGCAGACGCGAGCAACAACGGGATACCCATTAAACAAACCCGCCCTGATAATGCAATCCTGTTCCAGAGACCAATACGCCAGGGATTCCAACCTGAACAAACCAATTTTCTCCTAACCCAATGCTCTCCTAAACTGTTCCTGCATTTCGCCTTCAGTCGTCGTCAATGTCCCTGTGACGGTCCATGACCTTGGTCTTGAACAAAGCCGGGTCCTTGTCCCAAAGCTCAGCCGCCTCGCCGTTGAGCGGGGAAGCGCTGTGATATATGTTAGCTCTCGTCTCGTAGATCTGAATGAGAGAGCATGTGAAGTCCTTACTTGTTCGGCTCTCCAAGCAGGGATTGCAAGCTCAGCAGGACGGTCTGAGTGTTGTAAGCAGCAGTCCACTTATCCTTGAGGATGTCGAGACAGATGCGTCCAGAAAAGTCCACGTTGGGATGGTAGATCGGGGTTCTGAACAGCACCGTAGGCGGCGCGTAAGGATAATTCGCAGGAAATTCAAAACTAAGCTTGAAGGTGAGGCCGGCATAAGGGGTATCCTCAGGTCCCTCGATGGTGGCCCGCCACGAAAGGAGATTGCCGTCGGCAGAGGGGAAGGCAGACACGCCCGGCGCCGGCGATGTCATTAGCTGCATAAGCTCCGTCTGCAATCTGTTTGCAGTCATTAACAGTCAGTGGCCGATACATCAACATGTTCATTGTCTATCAAACATGCACCAGCTCAGTGAAAAGTGGACTGACCTCTTGACGGCATTTTGACTGGGGTCGATATTCTTCCTAGCGCCGAAAGTGGGCGCAGAGTTCTGGATATCTCCCATGTTTGGTGTAGGATAACCAGTCTGTGTCGGCGAACTGAAAAGCAGGCGAAGAGGCTAATATCGCAAAACAAAGAAGACCAATATCTGGTGGATAATCGAGGTGAAGGTTGATAAAAGTACTAACTGAACAGGTTAATAAAGACTTATAAACCGCGAGGTGAAGGGCGACGTACCTGCAACCAGGGAGGGGCGGCGCCAACCTTAGGAGATGTATGAAGGTTGAGATGGGGGATGGGAGGCGCAAAGAACAAAATGTAGTTTGGCAGTTGACGCCAAGCTTGGAGGGACGGAACTGACGAGATGCAAATATTAAATCACCAATGTTTACACGACTGCAGAAACGGACCAGCCTCCAACGAACCCCACAGCTGACTAGGTTACCGCGGGAGGGTCCCCAGCAACCGTGATGGGCCCGAGCGTTGCTGTCAGGGGAAAGATTTAAGGGCATGCATGAACTTCTTTGCAGGTTCCCAGGCCGCAAGGCAGTCGCGGCGCGTGGAAATAGTGGACAGTTCGCGCTCCAATCCCTCCAAGGCGTTTCCCGGATCCCCTTTCTCAACCAAACAAACCGGGACTCTGGACGAGGGGTCATCATCTTGTCAACACGCGGCCTGCATTTGCACGTGAAGTGTCCATAGTGTTTGTACAACACCCGCCAGAGCAAGTGAGGTTAGCTGAGTGTTCACATGTGGTGAACGTCTGAATACGCGACTCTCTTCCTCTGACACGCTCTTGGCATTCACCGTTCTGTTGTCCATCAAAATGGTGAGTGCTTTTTGCCTCCACCTTTCCATCTCGATCTGCGCTTTTCCTTTTTAGGAACTTTGTTTTGGTTTGATAATTCTATGTAGGCGGCTCTCGCCACTTGCTTGCGCCAGGCATCAGCCTAACACTTATACAAACCAACCCAGCCACCACTCTTGATGGAAACACACAATTGATTGTGACTGCGCACGAACCGACGGAGAGCATTCCTTCAAACCCTTGAACTTTCTTGAGATCCCGCATACTTTTTGTCTATCTCACTTGTACTCTAATCTTCGTAATCGTAATTGCGTCCGTTATTGACGGCAAAATGCAACAGTCTCAGCTGGACCCTCTTCCTTCAGATCTTCCTTTCCGCATCATCTCCAAGACCATCGGACGGGGAGCATACGCCTCGTGAGTACTTTAATCTCTGACCCATCGTGCTGCTGCGCTTTCACTGACCAAATGTCTCAGAATAAAAAAGGCGATACCCCTCGACGCACCGTCACCGGTATTTGCCGTCAAGCTCATCCACAAGGAGTATGCCGTAAGACATGGCAGGATATCGGCGAAGCAGATTGCCATGGAGGTATCGCTACACTCACATATTGGCCAGCATCCAAACGTGATTGAGTGGTTCGCTACTGGCGAAGACAGGATCTGGAGATGGATTGCCATGGAGTATGCTGAAGGAGGTGACCTTTTCGACAAGATTGAGGCAGATGTTGGCCTGGAGGAAGATATTGCTCACCTCTACTTTCAGCAACTGATCAGCGGCGTCAGTTTTATGCATTCAAAGGGCGTTGCCCATCGCGACCTCAAACCCGAGAACATCCTCCTTTCCGAGAGCGGCATCCTGAAAATCGCAGACTTTGGTATGGCCACCATGTTCGAATACAAGGGTGCACGAAAACAGAGTTCGACCATGTGCGGGAGCCCGCCTTACATCGCTCCGGAGGTTTTACATTGCGCGAGGCAGAGGGAACGAAGGGCACCATCGTCCGAGCAGACCAAGTACTCGGCCGATCTTGTCGATATCTGGTCCTGCGGCGTCATCCTCTTCGTCCTCCTGGTCGGCAACACCCCCTGGGACGAGCCCACTCACGGTAACTGGGAGTTCAAAGAATATGTCCGCACAAGCGGCCGGAGCACCGACCCGCTCTGGCAACGCGTGCCCTCTGACGCCCTCTCGCTCCTCCGGGGCATGATGAACATCGAAGCCAACAAACGCTTCTCCTTCACCCAGATCCGCCAACACCCCTGGTACACGCGGCACAACCCGCTGTTGAACGCTGAAGGCATGGTTATTGACCCCATCGCGCTCGCTGCCCAAATGCTCGCCCGTCTCCGCATCGACCTTCGCGCCGCCGTCTTCCAACCGCCACCGGCTTCTCAGCCTGACTCCGCCATCGAAAGCGACTGGTCCAGCAAGGTTCTGTCCGCAACGCAACCCGAGACCCCGATAAACGACGCCCTCTTTGACTGGGAACGCCCTGCGCCCCGGACGCTCGGTTCCTGCGCCATCTCTTCGACCCAGCCGGTCGCGCGTAACGACGCCGCGGCCGTCAACCTGACCGCCACCACTCCCCGCACAACCATGACAACCATGATGACCCCCAACAGCATGCCCAGCAGTACTGCTTCCAAGAATAAAATCCCCTACTCCTCGGCCCTCGAAGCCCTAGCCGACGAGCCCACCATGAGCCAGTTCTCTGCCGTGCCCGGCGTGCCGCTTTCCCTGACGCAACACGCCCGCCGCTTCCGCGACATCGTCCCCTCATACTCGCTCACGCGCTTCTTCTCGCACGTGCCACCCGCTCTGCTGGTACAAATGCTCCGCGACGCGCTGCACCAGCTCAATGTACCGCTGCCGTCAACATCACCTAATACCTCCTTTGAGGGTGATTTGGATCATATTGTCACGCTCAAGATCAAGACGGTTGATGGGCGCAGGCAGAGCTTGCATGGTGATATATTAGTTGATCGGTATCATTTGGTTTACGGGAATGGGACGTCATCGATGCAGTTCGGTGGTGGGGGAGGATATGGTGGGATGAACGTCGATGAGGAGGAGGAATTGCCGGAGTTGTTGGAGGTGAGGTTTGTCAAGATCAAGGGGGATCCGTTGGAGTGGAGGAGGTTCTTCAAGAAGGTAGCTGTGCTTTGTCGGGATGGCATTTGGAATAATAATGACTGAGAGAGAGAGACCAGACTGTTTGTGGTGGTGGGAGACTAAGTTATGGGCAAGGAGAGAGAAGCTTTCTGGATGATGGGGGTTTGGGTACCTACCTACTTAGGCTTCTGGATCCCGCTGGATTGGAAGTGATTCTTGCATTACAAACTTTGTTGCTTGGTGTTGTGGTATCCTAACATATTTCTTTGGCATGTTCGGCGTTTTGTACATAGGTATGAAGAAGTAGAGAGGTGGAGAATACTGACGTGCCCCCCATCAAGGACTTTCATAGGTAGAGGATAAATTTGATGATAGGCTACGGTCTCGCTGAGTAACTTGGTCATGCAAAGTTAATGTTCAGTCCTTTTTTGTATAATGTAGAACGGCGAAAAATGCCAAAATCCCTAGTGAATTAACCAATCCGTCAAACGAACGACTTTTGGTCTACCGTGCTGTCTGATGATACTGCCTAAAAAGAGCTTGTCGTGTTGCCCTGCACTACTCCTGTCTGCCAACAATCTCAACGTGAAAACTGAAGTAAACCATACGAAGATAAATTTGGAAACACAGATGATATGCCCCCTGACGCCCGTTGCCTAACGTCTTGTGACTCCATCGCAATGCCGCTGAATGATGTATATATGGCGATCGTGTTGTTGGTGCTGATGATACTGATAGTACCGATGCTATGCGTGGATAAAAGTTGCTCATATGTACTTGATAACTGCTAGAGTTCATTTTTTAACAAGTTTAAATCTTCCATGCTCTGGTACTTTGACGCTAATGTTTTTTTCTTTTTTTTCCCTTCTCAATCGATTATATGTATGGTATGATGATCATACCTCCAGACCTTTTTGAAGCCTGGGGCATTAATTGAAACGTATAAACGGGCTCCTTTCATCGGCAGTACAAAAGGATCGGACAGGCTGGATCCACCAGCTGCTGGTGCTGGCACTGGTGTTGTTGTTGTTGATGAAACTACCGCTTCTGGTGTTGGTTTGGTAGTAGTTCTCATGAAATGCGTGAGAACTGCCACTATTAGGAGTAGTGTTGTAACTCCTAACCTCGATAGCCGTCGCATGATCCCTTCGTTGCTCCATGATCCCGGAACATGGGTAGAAGCTGTGCTCCCTCCGCTCGAAACGTTCAGATCCGTGGGATCTATTGTTGTCGTTCGATCCTCCAACCCGAAACCGTTCCAAATCCGCTTCCGCCTCGCTCAAGTAGAGCGCACTCTCCGGACCTGCCCAGTCATCCACCAGTTTCGCAATCGTCAGAAACCCCTTGGTGTGTCCACCACACTCTCTAGCTCGAAACCCGCGGCAGATGAACAGGTAGCTGTGAATCAACTCATGAAGAAAGGTCGATATAAGCAGTCGTCGACTGTAGTTGGAGTGCTTCAGTATGGGGGCCGACAACACTATGAGCGTTTCGAACCCCCTCGTAGTCGGATGTGCCCTTCGCAAAGCAGTCGTGCCAATAACCCTGCTGTCGTACCGCGTGCTTGATTCGTCTGACCAATCCCACCGTACCCGCTGGCTAAGACGGCCATTGAAGAAGATCTCGTTTGCGGCTGAAAATATGCTCTCAAGAGAATCATTGTCCAGCTCATCTTCGGCGTTGATCCGTGGGTTAATGATGCTCCGGAGGATGCGCTCATGCTTTGAGTCGGGAAACTTGCGTCGAAAGTTGGCCATGTGAGCCCGGACCCTCTCTGCTGCTATATCATCCTCTAATAACTCGGTGCCACCGCCAGGACCTGCTGGAGTCGGTTCGGCTCGGATTGAGTGACCTGATGCGGTTCTCTCCATTGCAGACGAGCTTGGTTCTGGTGACTGAGACTGTTGTTGGGTTTGCTGGTGATGAGCATGGTGGTGGTGGTGGTGGTGGTGGTGGTGATGGTGATGGTTATGCTGCTGCTGGTGATACGACGCTGCATGAAAATGAACTTGATGCCGGTAATGCTGATCGTGCATGCCCCGAGCGGCCATGAACCATGTATCCTCTTCACTTCCGCCCTTAACTGGTTGTTGATGGTAATGATGATGTTGCGACCAACTCCCAACATTGCATCCTGCACTTCCCCTGTTCACCTTCTGAGCAGATCTGTATCTCTTATATCTTGAACCGTCTTCATCGTAGTTTTCGTCGTCAACATCGGCGGTCCGGCGCTTGACCGGGAAAGGAGGGACGGAATAGGGTCGGATCGGCGGGTGCTCATGCCCGCCATACACGGGGAAGGCCATCGGACATGCTCGGCGGATAAAGAAGGGTGAGACAGAGTGAAGAGAGAAGAGTGTAATTTTCCCTTTTGCTTCAGTATAGGAAACCCAAAAGCAGAAAATTAAAATTCCCTAAGAAAAAAAAGCAAAACTGAAAGTGAAGCAAACAGGTGGTGTGACAAGGGGGGGGTTAGGTGGTGTGGCATGTGTATATAAAGGTAGGTATATAAGCGGAGCCGAGCCGGTTCTGCCTTCGAGGTTCCCAGGGAGAACTGGGGAGTGCCGATTACACGAAACGACTCGAACCGGAACCGGGTTCGCAGCAACTGAATCAGTCAGTGGCACACACCAGACTGTGAATGAAGGCCGTAAAGGTACCCAAGAAGAAGATCCAGCAGCCGATATGGTCCATCCAGTGCCACTTGACACCAACGTACAAGTACCTTAACGAACGGCAACGAGAGCCGAACTCTTCGCGGGTTTGGACCTAAAGAGATCCGCCGCCTCACTTGGCGGACGTCCAGTGGGTGGTCGGTCGTTCTTGGGATGGTCCCGGCCCCGTCCCGGCCAGAAGTCCAAAGGGCCTTTCACTTGGTAAACCCATCATTTTAGTGGTCCTCCATTGAACACGCGAGTAACCAAATGCACCTTGATGGGCGCCTAAAAAAGGACTTGGACCGCATTGGCGTTACCTCATATCATTTTGAAGATGTGGGTGCCACCTGACGTGCACTTGGGTATCTGGGGCATGTCGGAAATGATGATCATGAGAACAGCCAGGAAACAAAACATGCCAGCAGCACACAACAAAGAAAGCGAAGATCTAGAATGTTGGCAAGAGAAACTCCCCCAACCAAGCGGTCAACAAAATGGAAGTGCCCATTGCAAACCCGATAAGAATGCAACAAGGCCGGCGGGAAAATCCAAGACACCGAAGAAGACACCCAAGCAAAGTCTAGCAAGCAGGCAAGCAAGCAGCCCGGCCCAGCCCAGCCCAGCCCCAGACAACCTGGCAGTGGGGTAGCATCCGAACGGATACAGTGGCTGCCGTTCATCAGGAAGTACCTCCATGTATCGACGGAGTGTACAGGATTACACACTTCTTCCCTTGTGCATCATCGGACATGTCTTGACGCGCACTCCAAAGCATGCCGTTCGTTCGGCAGCGATCAATTACCACACTGGCATAACAGCGTACAGCGAACAGCAAACGAACAACGAAACAACAGAAAGAGTCAGCAGGTGTTTCATCTTTTTCTCTTCTGTCCAATCTGCCCGTAGATGGAGGCTTGGGGAAAAAAAACATAGAAAAGACCACACTTTCCGTTATCTCCTTTTTCCCAGCCATCTTTCTTTTCCTTCATTGTTGGGAGTTCGCTTATCCCTTTGCTCGGGTTTGCGTGTTACAGAAGAATTCAACAGAAGTTGAACTTGAGAAGTGCGAGATGTCATCCAGCCTAAAGCGGTGTGCCGAGCTGAAGAAGAAGGTGCCGTGACTTGTGGAAATCCTACTTGTAGCTGTACCATCTAGATGAACCACAGGGCCACTGTATCTCGATCCGCCTGTCAATACCAGGACGACATTCGCAACATCCGCAGGCTTTTTTTTTTTTTTTTTTTTTTTTTTTTGGGTTTTTGCTTTCTCTGTCGATGTCTGGCGCTAGGTGGTACACTACAACCGGCCGGGGGATGGGTGGATGGGTAACTTGAAGGCAACCAAAACTCTGGGGAATTCTAACCATGGATCAACCTCGCCAACAGTGGATTACCTGTTTTGGCTATACCGAGGTTCGAGGGTAGAGGTAGGTACTATCGATCGCGATTTTGAAGTCACGGGAGACTCTTAACTAACGAAAAGTAGCCTGGCATCCTGGATACCGAGTTGAAAGCAGGGGGAAATATCACAGAGAAGGAAAGTTGTCCCGTCGCTAAAACCCCTTGACTCCACTAGAGAATTGTCCGCCTCCAAAAGAGTTCCCAGGGTGGTGGTGATTAAAAGCTTTGTGCACTGACGGGATATGTAGGATCTACACCCCGTGTAGTGCACGGGGGCACCGGAGGCACAGCGGACAAGTGTCAAAAGTGGAGTCCAGCTGCTGCGCAAGGGAAATGCCGTTTACCCCCACAGTTCTGGTGGTTGTAAGGGCCCGCAGCCGGGCATCAGGCCAACGGGTCGGTCTTGGATGACCCTGAATTGGAAGCAAAAGGATGTTTTCTGAAAAGATGATTTCTGGTCCGTGGCGCAGCTGCTCACCTCAGATCTAACAATCATTTGAGATACCGGCTTTGCTGCGCTCAATGGTAGAAGGTGGTAGGATGGTTGATCCCTTAGACATAACCAGACCTCTGTGCGATAGGCCTGGGCTGACTTGCTCTGACTTGGTTCTCATTATTATTGGTCGCCTCGCTTTTGCCCATTGCCGGCTTCTCTCCCTAATCACATTTTCTCTTCCCTCAGTCCAACCTGGGGCTGACGACACTTCCGAGGAGCACCGTTCCAGGTGGTGTGGAAAAAGGTCCGGACACTCGCTGGGTCTGGTTTGGCATAAGCGTGACCGGACCTTTTTCTCAACCTTTCGTGTATATAGTGCCTTGCCAACTTGTAAGGCGGTCGAAACACAACGATGAAACAAAACGGGCCGCTTCAAACCCCAAATCCTCGAGATTGGTGTATCATGCCGGGTGGACATTCAGGCTCCAGGGAAAAATAACTACACCATCCTTACTGATCAGCTCTCTGTTCATGACCCATTCTGAGGAGTCCGGGAGACATCGATGAATCGCAATAGAGGACAAGTGTGAATACATCGCTAATCCTTGTATTGGGTATATCTCTAGCTATCCACTCAAAACGACATGCAAACGGCGTAGGAACCCTAAAACTCCTCAAAGAACCACCCATCGTTATCATCAATGAGTCAATTATCGCTGCTCGTCTTTATAGGGCACTGACATTGTATCCAGCCTCGATAGCCATTATGACCTTCGATCCGATGATATTCCAAAGTAATTGCCCGCCAACATTTAGCGGCGCACAGCATATCCATTTCCGAAACGAGTGTTAGCCAGGCAGATGGGGCGGGCAATCAGTTCAAAGAACCGTTGCCGAAGCCAAAGTGTCTCGTAAACATGATGCCGTCAGTGTGATTCTGCAATGCGCGACGCATTGTTTCAGTGTAATCTCTCTCCTCCCGCTCTTTTGCCCGTGTCTCGTCGTCGACAGCCTCAACTTGCTCCTCAAACTCCTCAGCTGTGAAGCCGGGGCGCGCGCTAAAGTTTAACAACCCTAACCTCTCACCCGTCCAAAACAGCAGGTCATTGTCGTTGATCTTCTGCTTGGCTTCGCCTGCCCGTGTCGGGAGTAGTTTCCTGGCTATGTCCGAGGAGCCTGGCATTGAGGCAAAAATAGATGGCCCTTGAGCCTGTTCGCTGTGCCCGATCCTACACCGGCGGACCTCGGTGAAGCCGTCCCTTTCGAACCACTTTATGTAGCCGGATCCGTCCGAGAAAACAATCCGGGTGCCATGGTTCGCAACCGAGAGAACCTTTGAGGCTGACGCTGACTGGCGGTTCTGGTACGCAAAGTCATCCAAGTCCCCCATCAAAGTTTTACCAGAGTCTGGTGGTGCTAGGCCATAAATCTCGAGGGAACCTTTCATGTTATAGTCTCCACCGGCGATCAAAGTTCTGCCGCCATTGAGACTCTTCGACCCCTCGACTTGTTGCAATGTGAGTTCTCCTTTGCGCCGAAGCTCACTGTCTCGCTTAGAGAAGGGGGAGGGGAGTGATGCCATGCTGCATAGTCTTGCTTTCGAGTTGATCGACCCTCTGATTCTTGACAAATTACGTCTGTCATAATGTAGGATGTGCGAAAATCGACCAGCAACGTATATGTCGTCTGACAACTCCGCTTGTTGGCCGGGCCGCTGAAGATGTAGAATACTCAACGGTCCCGGTTGCGCAAGTGATGTCCAGGAGCCAACCGGCTCGTCGCTGAAGATGTTTCTGATCCCACGTTCGTACATAGCCTGTGCGCCGGTAAAGTTAAAGTCAACTTGGTCGTCTTCAGGGGCACTTCGAAACCGTCGTCGGGAACGATAGTCGTGCAGGTGAAGTTCTAGATTCGTTCCAACGGTGAGTGGTACTGTAGGGCTGGCCGCAGATAAGGCTGTGATAGACCAAGGGAATGATTCGCAATCGACAACAGAGAGTCTCTGCAAGTCAACTTCAATAATGTCTGCTCCCCAGGAGAAGTGCCAAAGCGCACTTGAGTTAGCTTACTGAAAATTCGCACAGAACGCTCAGTTTAAATAACCTTGGGATAATGACGTACGGTTTTGGACTGCAAAAAAAGCTCGATGAAGGCTGCTGTCAACACTGACACATTCGGTAACGCCTGAGTCTACCCGTTGCGACCGCTTGCTGTTGTCTGTACCTGGGCCGTTTATCAGCAGAAGCCCGGGCGCGCTCTTAGCTAGCATCGCTCCCTTTCGTCCTCTTGTTCCATTCACGTCCCAGATGCAGACACTGCCATCGTCTAGCGGCGATACAGCAAGGAGTGTTTCATCAGAAGCTGCCTCAACACCCTGCTCAGGACGGGGATTGTCAGGCCGGTACAGAGCAACACCTCTTGCCTCAACGTATTCGGACTTGGGGCCATTAACATGGGGAAGCGGAAGCCAGTTGATGACAACGGGTGCATGACGCTGGATATACTCCTCATACCAGGAAACCCTCTCGGTAGGAAAGCAGGGGTCCCAGTTGGCCATGATCCGCATCTGCTCCTTCTTGCTGGATGCGCGAAAGCTCTTGAGAATTGTCGGCGTTGTCGGTGTCGCCCAGCTTCCATTGCCAGGAGTGTTGGTGCTGCTGCTATCGGGCGAAGGATAAGCGCCTTGCCAAATTGTCCCCATTGCACTCTCATCGGGCTGGATCTGAAATGTTCCGCTGAGGCCCTGGGTGGCTAGCCGGCCAAAGGCCCGTCGTCGTTCGAGGCTTTCGAGAAAGGAAGATTCTTGCAGGCATCGCGAACGCCAAAAGCTATTGTCTCGTCCAAGGTCTCGAAAAGCGCGGGATACCAGTTGCAGGTTCGTAATGTGCGGTGCTTCGAGGACTAGGCGAGCAACAGACAACTTGTCAGTTTATACCTCTTAACCCGTGATTGAGGTGCCTGAGGCTAGCTAGAGGGCCTTTGTGGGCTACCCCGGGTTGGAAGACAGGGGACATGTGATAGTGTAGGTGCCAGTTTAGACTTACACGATAGTATGTGGAGTTTGATCTCATTAGGAAAACTCTCAAGGCTAGGCGCCTGCGGAGTAGCAGTAGCCGCCCTCATCTGATCTCGCCCATTTCCCATTGTCGGGTTATTATGTGGGGTCCCTTTGCTGTTGGTGTCAACTCGAGGACTCTGTCTGACTTGTGACATCTGTCCCAGCCACTCAGTCCAAGCTCCCCTGAGCTACGAGTTTGGCATCGAAATCGTCTTGTAAGCAATGCTGCTGGAAGCCTGTTGTAGCTATATCTCGTGTAGGGTATCGATAAGGACAGCGTTGTGATTCGGTTTAGCGAGCGAGGACCGGGCGAGTCATGTTTACTGGGAGAGGTGCCGGCGTATATCAATGTACGAAAAGTGAAGACCAGCCCGCAGAAAGAACCTGTCGAAACACGCTGATCAGACACAAGCAGCTCTTGCGTTTGTGTGTGTGAGCGCGCGCCTGCGGAGGTGCGTTTCTGCGGTGCCTCTGCGTGTGCGATGCGATGTGTGGAAGCTTCACGAATGTTGGCTGCTCTGGGTTCACTTAGGTAGCGTAGATTGGTTCAGTTTCCCTTGATGCAATCCGGTGTGGTGGGTGATGGTTTCCAGTTGTGGCTTTGTGGATGGTTCAGGTGTCACCGGGACCGGGGGGCGGATGCCCTGCCTGTGAAGTCGAGTCCGGCCCTGTTGGGTTAGGGGTTAGGGTAGGTGTTACGGGCGTCGGGTTACCGATCGCGATGACAAGGGAAGGAACCAGTGCACGCCACCCCCACCGGCGAAGAGAGCCCAGGTCGACCACTGGACGTCCAGCTCCGGGCATGCTGCGCCCCCAGGCCGGGAACCTTACCCCACCAGAATGCCGAAATACGGACACAGACAGGGCAGGCAACTGGCGCACGGCACGGTCTGCCGGTTCTGACAATCAACAGAAAGGTCCCGTTGGTTGACTGGGTGAAGAAGGTGAAAGGCCTGGTGGGGTTAGCCTGGCCCTTTCGTCTTGGCTCCCCTGACTTTTCTGCGATAACCTAAGCTACTGGCTTCGCGATAACTAGCCGTGTGTGGGATCGTGGGTCGGTGTCAACATGGACTCGACGCCGACCAATGGGATCACGGATGCAATGCAACTTTGATAAAGCCACGCCTGTACATAAGCGGCGTGGTTTTTGCATGGACCGGTCTAGATCCTTAGAGCCTCTTCCCAACGACACTCGATGCAAGTTCACCTAACCGTCCGTGCCGTCCAAAGTTGCTTCATGTAGAGGTAGTCTACAGGGGTCGGAAACTGGACACCTGGCTTTCCGTATGGACTGGGAAAGGGTTGAGAGACTCTGAGACATAGCTGGATGATGTCACAACGTCTGTCGGTAGGGTATCTTAGTGTACAACTAGTCTGGTGTTACAGACTACATCAGTGCTATGACGGGTGTGATGGCTTTCCTAATGCTGTCAGAATCATCCACCAGACGACCTTCTTTGCTATTGGGCGATATTTGGTGTATAACCTTCCTCCCCAACTTTGGAATTCCCTATGATTCTCTTCTTTTCCATGTTCCAGCTCTCCTATCGCTAGAATCCAGTTCGGAAAACATGTAAACAAAAGAGTGGAGTGAAGCAGCACCATGAAGTAGGGGATCAGGGGCGACAACTTGCATATAGTTTGTTAAAGCTATATGTGCGAACCTTACGGTAGAATAACTCGAGACCCTGTTACATCATTTATTCAATGTACACGGAATGATATCTGGCATACGCCTCCTCTTGGCAACCCATTTCACAATCTGACACTGAATCCAGGTGACTACAATAGCCTGCATTAAGAGGACACTCGGGTCTCGATCTTCTGGAAACGGATATCTTCTTGAAACCTGCCTGGGAACGACATCAAATTTGACTTATTGAGACAGTTATAGTGTTTTTGATCGAATTATGTAGCCGATAAACTGGTAAACATAGGATGGTCTACAAGGTGTCACAGCCCTGGGGGGTCTTTATGCCGAAAGCTGCTCGATGCCGAAAGGAAAAACTATATATCTCATACGGAAGCCATGTAACTCGTGGAGTTATGCGTTTGTATCTTGTATTTCAATGCTTCCTAACCACCCTGTTCACCTGGCTGGATCTACATGCTTGTTCGAACTACTTCACAAGACAGTCAAGATGTTGAGATTGGCGAGAAGCTATGGGAAGTCACGGACCGGGTCATCCAGTTCAGTTCTCTTTCTGTATGTTGCCGGTTCAAGGGCGTACTTCTTTGTAATGGTGCGTTTGGTTCATGGCCCGCTATGTCTCCATCAAGGTTGGCCTGAATCTACAACGGGCAACACCACTCTTTGATATCAAGGTTTGTTTTCGACCACCTACACCCTACTTACTAGTGTCTTCCCCCTTTTTAAAGCCTATTACAGCTTTGAGGCATGATCATTATTGGAAATCGAATCTCCAGCTTGATTGTAGCCCTAAGCGAGCAGCGTAAATGGCAAGTCTTACGCTACCATTGCATCATGTGATCATGACAAGAACTACGACCTTGTCCCCTTCCATGCACACCAGACGACCTTGAACCAACGCTCAGTTGCGACAAGATGAAAGGTTACGGCATCCCATAGCGGCCTGTCAAGGGGACTCGCAGATTGCACCTTCCTCCACTTTGCGGCTTTGGCAGCGCGCGCCTTCCATCGTTCGCCTTTCCCAGCGCGTTTCAACCCCTAACGCGCAGACCCAAGCCGCGCTCCTTCCTTCTCAGAGCATCCAACCAGAGCGCCTCCCTACCCAATCAGGTTGGTTCTGAGCCAGAGAGCAGTGCCCAAGGTCTGGTCTCCTTCTCCCAGCTTTTCCACTTCACAACAACTTCGCAAGAGCAACTAATCATCAACTGCAACACGTTTTTGTCTGAACCAACGCTTTCAACCATCGCAAGAACCATCCAAGCACACTGCAAAGCATTTTCTTCTTGAACTGTTTTCAAACCATCATCCGCAACCAAGCCAACTTCAACCGCACTTGTCATTCATCATCTTGACCCATCGTGCTTGCTCATCCAACATCCATCAAACAACATCAACATCATGACGACCTCTACCAACTTTGGCGCTTTCACCAGCTACCTCATCGGCAACCATCATGTCAACGAGCCTACCATCAATCACATGCCCGCTTCGGTCAAGTCTGCAGGCTCGACCGTGTCGTCGCTGCCTAGAGAGCGCTCCATTACTCCGAGACATGTCTTCACCAGTCTCGACGAGGCCCATCAAGCCATCACCACCAGAGCCGCAAAACAAGCCGCACACATTACGGATAACGGCGCTCACTCTGCCTTGATCCCTGGCGAGTCATCTGCTGGCTCTTCTGTCAATGCCGTCTACTCCAAGTCGACCACCGACGCCGACGAGCATTCCGCCACCGAGTCCCACCGCTGCCCGACTCATGATGGCTTCTCCCGCGGACGTCGCATCAGTCCTACACACTTGCGTCGCCGTTCATCCAGTGTTCCTGACTTCAGCACTCGTACCCCTCCCTACCCTGACTGGGAAGAGATGACTCCGGCTGCTCGCGCCAGTTATCACGCCGCAAAGGACCCTGTTGACAACAACACTCCTGACAACTCCATCAACACGCCTCGCGAGACTGGAAGCACCGTCGAAAACATCGTGGATCAGTACCTACCTTCGGCCACCATTGACTCTTCACCCTCAGCCGACGGCCAGCACAACCAATCCACCAATGATGCAAGTGTCCACCACTCTTTGGACAATGGAGAGACCGTCGAGCCTCCTCAGACCCGAGAAAACATCACCTCTGTCCCCTTTGGCTGTACTTCAAAGCTTTATCGCATTCATGGATCCCCTCCTCGGATTCCTCAGCCGCCAATCCCTGCAGTCAATCCCTCAGTGATCCGTGCCAACCTCCCAGAGGACCATACCAGCACCCCAGAGTGTCATAACAACATCTTCCGGGAACACTCATGGTCAACCATGTCAACCGCGAGCTCTGTCGACATCAAAAACCTTCTCGATAATTGCGACGAAAACAATGTCGGGACATTTGCGACTTCCAGGAAGGGCAACCATTACGTCGAAGCCAGCCGCCACGAGTCAAACAACAACCAAGCGGCTCGTGAGACTACCACCGGCAGTGGCGCGTTGCCCAACGCAGCCTTTTCGACAGGCGGTCTTACAACAGACTCTGACGACGATCCATTCAAGTACGACCGCGGATCATACACGGTCTTCCTCCAGCCATCTCGGGAAAGAGAAGTCAGTGCTGCGCTTCACCGTGTCAGTGGCGTCAGCACCACTTGTACCAACAAGACTGACCAAACCGGCCATGCATCAGCCACGCGTGGCCCAGTTGGCTCTGCGGAACCTCCTATGCCGCCTTCAAATGGGCTCACATATTACAACTCCGTTCAGAGAGATAACAACATTCCCAACAAGCGTATCATGAAGAAACTCGATCTAAGATCTTATCCCGCCCAACACCTTGCATGGGACGACGAGTTTGATGAAGAGTTTGACGAGGTGAGAGGAATTGTCCAGTCACATGTTGGATCTGATCCTTCGCCTCTTCAGTTTGCTAACCGTGCTCTTCAACAGAACCTCGATGCTGTTAAGACCGACGGAGGTGATTGGGAGACAGTCGGATCAAACCTCGATGCTGTTAAGAGTGATGGAGGGGAGTGGGAGACAGTCGGTTCCAGTGTTGGCCAGTTCAACAGCCATCGAGCTTATGCGTCCGGGACTGGCTTCGGCAATCATTTCGGCTTAAGGACCACAGGAAGCAGCATTGCAGACTACTCTGACGCCTCAAGCCTCGCTGAAACCTTTGGCGCTTTTGCATCAACCGAAAAGATCATGCAACACCCGATGAACGGGAAGTACGACAACTACGTCATTCGGACACTCAAGGGTGATAACCGCCCAGTCTTTCTTCCCCAACCAAGGATCCATCGAGTTAACGGCTATCCCCAAGATTCATGCCGACTATTTGACCAAGCCACGGCATCAAGCAGCCAGGGCTCATCTACAAGAGCATACTTGGCCGAGAAACTCACTGCCCCGTTCCGCTCTCTGACCTTCAACAAGAACATCGATAGGAGACATCCCTATGGGAGCAATCAATCTGGCCCTGACAGCGACAAGCAACGAAGAGACCATGGCTTGGAAATAGCTAAACTCCCACCGCAAACTCCCCGAGCCCACGATTCTCTTCAAGCCGATAAATCGTTCGGCCCGGAATCGCCAGTTCAATTCAGCTTCCCATTGATCCCCTTGGAAGAGGCCGCGAGGCTGCAGGCGATGAAGCGACGAAGCGACGCGAATGACCACACCTTTCAGAGCAGTACTCGGACACGAAAGGACAGTCTTGTATCTTGCATTTCCTGGAAGGCATCCAACAAACTGACGAAGAGAGTGGCGCCCTCCACTCCGCATACCCTGCCGAGAAAGCCATTGCCCACTCACTGTCACGAGCCTGTCTCCAACCACCGCCTCTCAATCCGTATGTATGACCCTGGCTCGACATATCAGTTCCATGTGCTAACATTTTTGCAGAAAACCAAGTTACCAGCAAGGGGCGGAAGGCAACTCGTTTGTCAACCTTGAGCAGCGCTAGCCCACCAGCCCCTGGTAGACCAGTGTTCCCGCGGTCTTGCCGAAACCCTTTCAGCTCTGCCCACGGCTCAACACGGAGTGGCTCGAGCTACAGATGTTCATGGGGCATTCCCTTCGAGCGTCCTCACCTTTGGGGAAAAGATAAAAGAACCTCGCGCGCTGATGGTGAAGGTTCATATCTCCACCACATCGCCAATCTGAACGTAACTGACCCTTTCAGACTTGACGAAGAGGACGGCTACCTCTCCTGGGAAGCGCGACGCCGCCGAAAACAATTCTTCTGGTTTTTGTGTTTCCTCTGCGTCTTTCCGTTCATGGCGCCCCTCGTCTATAAAGGAACGTTTGACACGACACTGGCATGGTTCACCAAAGGAGAAGTCGGCAGCCTAAACCATCGACAACGCCGGAAAGTCTTGATTTTAGGGAGCGTCATCTCAATGCTTTGGCTGTGTGGTATTGCAGTCCTCGCAACGCTCTTAGCCACCCGCGCGAAGAATGATCGTCCTTGAAAACACCCATGTTATGCATTCTGAGACTTCGATATCAAACCGCCACTCTTGATTTTTCGCGCATCTCGCAGCCATACCACTGTCATTCAAACAACAATCCATTCTTGTGTAATTTGTTTTGCAATGAGAGCTAAAGGATGAATGGCATAAAAGGGATTGCTCATTCTGTCACTCGTTTGAAGGGATCTGGAGTTTGGCGTTTCGGCGCTGGAGAGCAAAAATATTGTCCTAGATTTGGGGTCTGCAGTGGAATGTGTGGTGGCAGTGGACTTTTGCTTCCAGTCTTGATTTTGTCTTGATTATGTCCATTTTTCATTATTGTTTTTGGAGTATTGGTGTTGGCTTTTGGTGTTGGCCTTGTCTCATTGTGCGTGGGTGAATTCGGCATGGGGTAATTCATCAGTACCAGTTTCGGCGTTTGTGTAGAGGTATGGATAAAGATGGTTGTGTTGGAGTTTTGGTCTTGGTTTTTTAGCATTCACCTTGTTCTGTTTGGTCTTGTTCTGGTCTAATTCTAATTCCGTCTGGTGTTGCGTGGAAATAGAGGCTCGGTATGGAGTACTTTCTGATTGAATGCGGCAATCGGCACGATAAAGATGGCTTTGTTGGAAGATGAATGGAGATGAACGCCGGGTGAGTAATATCAGCGGTCGCTGTTGGGATATTGAGGACACGAATTAGAAACGGAGTCTGGAGTTTAAGAATGATACGCGTGCTTTGTCTCGAGTGAAAACAACTTTTGGGTGATCTCATAATTCTTTAATAAGTGCGCAACACACCATCCAGTCTGGTGAAAATTGGTCGAAAACTGAACCTTCATTTCTCGCCGTATGGTATAACTCCGGTTTTTCCTCACAAGTTGTTGGAGCCCACAGAAACAGCACCTGGCGATGCAACATGCTAACCTAACTAGGTAAAATGTAAACAAAGCCCCTTTCTGTGCTGGCGACTTCAGCTGAGGCAACTCCCTCGTGTTCACTTTCACAACACTTGTTGCTCTTCATAGTATCTGTAGATTGGTATGTTTGACGACGCAGCGCTAGCGATAAGAGAAATGAGTGTGAAGGGTACTCACACGGGAAACAGTAGTCGGAAGACCTGTGGAACATCAAAGTCGAATTATTTCTGCATTTTGTTTTCTCGTAAGCTTCCGTAGCGTACCTCTATCCCTTTAACGGTGAAAATGGTCCATTTTGTGCCAAGACTTTGGAGACTTACTGTACTTAGCGACTTTGTTGATGCAGCCAAGCAGCGCTAGCCGGCAAATTCTGAGAGCGCATTGGTCGAGTATACCCCTGACTGCTCCACACCTGCCCTCACATTTTCTGCAGTGACAAAAGTGCTGCAAAAGCTGGTGAAAGCGAGGTAGCTGCATGGGCACAGATGTAAAGGTGGATAAAATAAGACCAGCCGATTGGCCAGATTTGGTCTTGGCACAAAATGGACCATTTTCACCGTTAAAGGGATGCAGAAAGTGCGCACCCCGCACCCCGCACTTTGCTTCGCTTCGATAGCAGCGATGATCATTTCTCGCTGGAGTCGACTAACGGGACAGGGGTCAGGGCGCTAACATCAAGCTCCCCAGCACCTGGCTTGGCATCACCATGCATTCCACGTCCGCTCTCCGCAACGGAAACAACTACAACACCAACGACAACCCAAACTTGATCCGCAACCTTCCTGGCGACGATAAACCGGGGTGAGGTACCAAGGGACTGTCATTGTCGCGTTGGAAACCTCATTGTCAACCCTAAAGCCACTTCTATCTCAAGCAGATCCACCTCGACTTACACCACCGAGTCGGTTCACGCATAACATCCACCACCTGCTACATAGATACCTACATTCAAGCGACCCGAGCATTTCGCGAACCACAAGCTCTATAGCAAGAGAGTCTCGTCCTACCCTCGGCCAACCATCCCGAAAACAATAACCCACGGATACCAACCAACCAGCCCACCATGTCTTTCAACTCGATCTCACCACCACCGACCCCTTCCGGCCCCGTCCCCGCCGGCCTCATTGATCCCGGCATCCTCGCCCCTTCCTCACTCGTAGCAATTCTCTCCGCTCTCCTAAACCCGCAGACCGGCTCCCTAACACACTTGGTCCAATCCCTCTCCGTGCTCCTCTCCGCCTCCGCCACGGGCGCCTCCCTCTCCCTCTCCTTCTTTTTGGTGCCTCGCCTTCTCGAGTCACCCACCCCGCTTATGCTCACCCAGTGGCGGCGCACTTACGAGCAGACGTTTTCCACTTTGAACCGGGCCGGCGCTGCTGCAGCGTTGGGCTATCTCTTGCTGGCTTGGCGTTTTGGAGTTCGGTACTCTTCGGAAATCTTGAGTGGTGGGAGAGGGATGCAAGCGTTGAAGTTGGTGAAGAGGGGGAGAATGTACGCTGTTGCCGGAGCGCTGTTGGTGTTGGGTATGGCGCCGTATGGGTGGGTGGTGCTCGGAGGAGTGGAGAGGAGGTTGGTGGCGAGGGCGGAGGCGGTAGAGAGGGCGATGAGGCAGAAGGGGGTGGATGTGGAGGTTGGGGAGTTGGGCGGTGGTGGGAGTAGTGGGGGGCTGAAGAGGAGGCAGTCGGTCAGGGGAAAGGGTGTGGAGAGGGAGAAGGGGAGGGAGGGTGGTGGTAAAGATGGTAAGGGGAAGGGTAAAGAAAGAGAGAAGGAAAGGGAAAGAGATGTAGAGGAGGAGGATTCTTCTAGGGAAGGTGACGATGAGGTTGGCTTGGGCGAAAAGGTGGATATGAAGGCTGTGGAAGTCGGGGCAAAGTATTGGGTTGATCAATGGGGTGTGTTGAATCTGGGCAGGGCGGCGATGATAGCTGCTTCCGCGGTTATGGGATTGAGTGCTTCGCTATGGAACTAGAACCGGGCCGAAAAGATGAATCGAAGCTGTTTGGTTGGTAAGAGACGTGAAGGAGGATTGGAGCCTACGGGAATTTGAAGCGTCACTTGGAAGAACAATTTGGATGGACAATCACAAGCTTGGTAGCATCGAGATAAGCAGGATAGTGAACCGGAGGTTTCCATTTGGGTTCATACCAACAAGTCAAATGCTATGCCTCTCTTTCGTGCGACGAAATTGGCTCTCAAAACGGCCATAGTCCTGTCAACCCTCTTTAATT
Organism: Neurospora hispaniola; assembly: GCF_033458365.1. Taxonomy (NCBI): domain Eukaryota; kingdom Fungi; phylum Ascomycota; class Sordariomycetes; order Sordariales; family Sordariaceae; genus Neurospora; species Neurospora hispaniola. The sequence continues at coordinate 1,515,991 of NW_026944407.1, read as the reverse complement.
TCCATCTTGCCTAGCAGACTTTCACCGGACTATCTTCCCTGGCTTCCAACCATCGCCTTTCAAGCATTCCCCCTCACATCTCACTTGGAATTTCCAGAAGAGCCGGAGCCAGAGCCGGAGCCAGAGCCAGAGCCAGAGCCGGAGCTCGAGTACGAGTTACCACTGGGCGAGGTGTACGTGGAAGATCCACTGCCGCTGTTGTAGTAAGTGCTACCGTTCGGGTTGGAGTAGTAGTAGGATCCGTTACTGTCAAGTTGTTGGCCAAATGATCAGTCGCTCCACTTCCCCAGAGAGATAGTCAAGGTCTTTCTTACGTGTTGGAGTAGTGATACGCGTTGGATCCGTTGCCATAGTCACGAGCGCAGTAGTGGTTACCCTACAGCAAGTTAGCGTGTCAGCGTTACCGGTTGCCTCTATACTGGGCTTGATATGGCCAAGCCAGCGCAATGTCATTTTTCTGGAGAAGGAGATGTGAGCGGCAGTGAAAGAGTATCTACACCATACCTGGCTGTTGGTGCCATGGCCCTTGTAGCTGTATCCGTTTCCGCTAGGCATTTTGGAGGAGGATGTGATTACTGATCAAGTCGGAAGAAAGAGAAGATCGAATTATGGCTGGTTTTTCTGCAGCGTCTGCCGGTTAAGGTCAATTGGAAAATTGGTGTTTGCGATAAAGAACAAGAGGAAGAAGAGGGCCCGAGCAGAACAGAGGGAAGAAGCCCTCTTTAAATAGAGATCAGACCTCTACGCCCAAGTCAGGGAAAGCACCAGACATTTCTGCGATGATCCCAGAACACCTTCCTGCCTGTTCCAACAAACACCTCAATAACTAGTAGGTTGTTCGCATCGCGACACGACTGAAGAAAGGTGATGCCAGTCAAACAGATAACCATTCTCATCTGTACCTAACCCACACTTGCGCGGGAGGCCCGCATGGCTTCAGCGCTAAATTTTTATCCCATCCACATAGCCTGGGGCGCTAGTCAGACCATCGACTTTGTAGACCTGACGAGTACATGAATTAATGTTAGGACCGATATAAGTCTCTTGAGCTTGACGGCTGTTCCTCCTTCGTTCAGAAAATTTGAGTGGAAAGAGAGTCACATTATAATCCGTGACTTCCTTATATATATTTATTTTATTTTTCAAGTGCTTCCTTGGGTAGGGAGTCATAGCTCCACAAAGCCAACGAGACCAATCCTTGTTCACTGGTGTTTTGGTATAAACACTACATATACGAACTGCCCGGGTGCGGCAACAACTAACATCTCTCTTATCTTCCATGGCACATCTAAAATTTCAAGCATTCAAAATTGCCGGCCATACTCTGGGTATCATTCCTGTATTTTCAGAACCAACTTTTTAAGCGAAACGCTGTCTATCCAAGAAATCAACTCTAGAGGTTGCCCTGCACGGCGCTGGTGTCGCGGTGTTCGGCGGGGGTTTCCTCGTGCTCCGACAAAAACTTCTCGGCATCGAGGGCAGCCATGCAGCCGGTACCTATGCATAACAGATTAGCAGCTCTTCCAAACCAGGTTCACGGGAGGCAATGGGTTACGTACCGGCACTGGTGATAGCCTGTCTGTACCTCTTATCCTGAACATCACCAGCAGCAAAGACACCCTCAACGCTGGTAAGGGTAGTGCCAGGCTTGGTGACAACGTAGCCATCGGCGTCAGTCTCAAGCTGGCCCTTGACGAGGGCGGTAGCAGGATCGTGACCGATGGCATAGAAAAGACCGTTGGCCTCAAGAGTCTCCTCCTTGCCAGTGGTAACATCCTTGACGACCAGGTGGCTCATGAGACCCTTGTCGTCACCCTTGACCTCGACACCGACGGTGTTGAACCTGACAGTGACCTTCTCGTGGTTCAACAACCTATGGGCCATGATGCTGCTGGCCCTCAACTTGTCCTTGCGAACCAACACTGTAACGTGGCTGCCATACTTGGTGAGGTACATGGCCTCCTCAGCAGCGGAGTCGCCACCACCAATGACAACGAGGTGCTTGTTGCGGAAAATAGGAACGGCACCATCGCAAACGGCGCAGGCAGAGATACCGTTCTGCCAGTACTTCTCCTCTCCAGGGAGATGAAGTCTGCGGGCAGAGGCGCCGGTGGCCAGGATGATGGAGTCGGCAGTGTGGTACTCCTCGGGGGACCACTCGGTAGCGTACTTGAAGGGGCGGGCAGAGAGGTCGACCTTGGCAACGGTCTCGCTGATAATTTGGGTGCCGAAACGCTCAGACTGAGCCTTCATCTTGTCCATCAGCTCCTGGCCCATGATGCCATCGGGAAAACCGGGGAAGTTCTCGATCTCGGTCGTGGTGGTGAGCTGGCCACCGGCGGCGATGCCATTGGCCATGAAGCCCTCGTAGAGTACAGCTGTACAAAGGGTGATGAATTGTTAGCGCATTGGTCCTTGTCACCACCTAATGTCGACAATCGCAATGGCATTGAAACTCACGCTTCAGCTCGGCGCGGGCCAGGTAGATGGCGGCAGTGTGGGCGGCCGGCCCAGAGCCGATGATGACTACTTTGCTGTGCATGTTTCTTTTTGTGACGGCCTGAAGTTCGGCAGGTTGAACCGGAGTGTTTTTCTTGAAGGCGGTTGCGGCAGCAGCGACTGTGAGACCAGATGCGCTGGATCGGAGAGTTCTTCTAAAGGTTGAGGAGAACAGTTTGGCGGTTGGTGGGGTTTTCGAATGGGAAACGAATCTGACAAGAGACAAGATACAAGTGGCGGAAACAGAGCCGGGGATGGTCACTGGATGGAGAATAAGAATCTACAGGAAAGGGAAGGTAACGATTTGATAATCTCTAGATTTCTTTCTCTCCCAATCTGCGATCTTGTCAGACAGTCCAGGCGATGCCAGATCAGGCGCGTTGTTCCGGCGCCATTTTTCAAATCGAGTCGCGATTTCTAATCCCGTATCTAGACCCCGGCTGCCTCGAAAAAACGGCCTGGATTTGCTTGGGGGCGAACTCGGAGGGATGGCCCGCCGTTCGAGGAAACGTCCCTCCTGGACCGCCCAGGGTCCAGGGCCATGCCCCTCTGACGTGCTCACCAAAATTCCCACTTAGATACCCATTCAGCGGGGTCGTTCCGCCTTTTACACTGGAGGCTCCTCGGTTGCAGCTCTGTGCAGTCCCGTCACCGAGGTACACAGTCCGCGGGTTGCAGCCGAGGCCCAAAGCACAAAACAAAGGTCATACCTCTAGTGCGGGTTAGGGTTATTGGCGAAGAAGGTATCTCGATTTCCATCAGATCACCTAGATTTGTAGTTAACGACACTCGACACGACACCGGAACCTAACGAACCTATCCATGAATTTCACAATTTGCTTTTCCCTTCCTGCTGCGGGACCTTAACTACTACCTTTCCCCAGGTCTCACGACCTCCCAGAGCGATCAATGCATCCGGAATTTTTTCGAGACCGACGAACTCCTTGTCGCTGAACACCGTCGGTTTGAACTTGCCCTCGGCAATCAACTTCATGATGCCTTGCCACACGGTCACCACCGTCTCCTTCTCATGAACAGCGTATTGGCCCCAATGAACACCGACGAGGCTGATGTTCTTGAGAAGAACCTTGTTCATCGCCACCTTCTCGATCTTGCCGGCAGCGAAACCGACAATCAAGATGCGGCCATTCCACGCAGTGCATTTGGTGCTCAGATCTACCAAGCCGACAGGATCGTAGACAATGTCAACACCCTTGCCTTTGGGAGTCAACTTCTTAACCATCTCGGGCCACTTGGGGTCCGTGTAGTCGACGACATGATCAGCGCCAAAGGACTTGGCGACTTCGAGCTTGTGCTTGGTTCCGGCCGTAGCAATGACAGTTGCTCCAAACGCCTTTGCAACTATTTGTGGGATTAGCAACGAAGCAGTTCATCTTCGAGGCGGGTACGTATGCCACTAACCTTGGACTGCGGCAAGACCTACACCACCGGCCGCAGCGTGAACAAGGACGAAGTCGCCCTTCTTGACGCCGGCCCGAACAACAAGGGCTCCATAGCTCGTTGGTGCCGTCACAAAGAGGCCGGCAGCATCCACAAGCGACCAGCCTTCGGGAGCTGGGAGGAGGGCCGTCTCCTTGGCCTTGACTTTGGTAGCGTACGCACCCTGGCTAGCTCCAAACACACGTGAACCGACGGGGAACTTGGGGTCCTTGAGGCCGGAAGGGGTGGCGAGAACCACGCCGGCGAACTCGGCACCTGATACCCAGGGGAATGCTAAGACGCAACGTCAGCATACTGAATGCAAGGTAAGCGGGACTCAATAAAGAAGCCGCACGTGGTTGATTCTGGTATTTGCCCTGAATCTGAAGAATGTCGAAAAAGTTGGTTGCCGCAGCATGAACTTCAATCAAGTACTCATCTGAAGCAGGTGTAGGGTCTGGAAGCTCCGTGACCCTGAGCTCTTGCGGGCTCTGAGTTAAGGGTAATGTTAGAACCACGAATTGGGAAGATGTCCTGGATGATCGAGATAGGACATACCTTAACATACTGTGCCACCTGAATGCCTCTCATCTGGGAAGGATACCTGGAGTAATAGAGTGCTTTGTTACACTGGAAAGAAGCAGACGCAGAAACACCGAGTGAGATACACAAGCAGTGAAAGAACGACAACCTATATGATAAACAACGGTATGGTTGAACAAATGCCGAATAGCCATCGCGGGGGTGACCGCTAGCCCAGTGTAAGGGAAGCCGAGGTAGCCCAGACCGGGATAGCTGAGCTCTGATTGGTCACTCACCTTGCACCTCTCGGTGAGTCCACGTCTTATCGATTTCCAACAATCGATTTGCGACTTGTTGCACTCTTTCACCAAACTCTCAACCACACCCTGCTTCAATTTTTTGAATGGCGCAACCCGCTGTGCGAACTTCTCCCGACTAAAGCCGAATTTGAAACTGGGCAAACGCAGCAAAGAATACGACTCTTGGTCAAGCGTGCATAAACCACAAGCCGCGCGCATTCTCTCGGCAAGATTCATTACGACTGGTCGCCCAGCTACGTACCTCTCCGAACCGATCGCGAACCGCTCGCGACAAAACAAGCCTACCCACCTTAAAGCCCGAATCGCACCGGCGAACCACCTTTTTCCCCCCTCACACATCCGCCGAGATGGCGACAACAACACAGACAACAACAAACTCCCTGCCCTCTGGGGCAGGAGGACCGCAACAACTCGTCACTCAGATGCTCAACCACACTGCGCCACACTATACCTTCTCCTTCACGCCCTTCCTCCAGCGCACCTACCAGCACTCTCTCCCCGCCGACCGACCCATCTGCAAAGCCTACGCCTCAGGCAACTGCCCTCTTAAATCCCACTGCCCCGAGCGCCACGTTACCGCGTCGTCCCAAAACACCCATGGCGGCGGTAACACCTTCAGCGGCGGCTTCGGCTCGCTAGTCTGCAAGCATTGGCTGCGCGGCCTCTGCAAAAAGGGCGAATCGTGCGAGTTCCTGCACGAGTACAACCTGCGCAAGATGCCCGAGTGCAATTTCTTTGTCAGGAACGGGTACTGCAGCAACGGGGACGAGTGTCTGTATCTGCACATTGATCCGCTGTCAAGATTGCCGCCGTGTCCGCATTACGAGAGGGGGTTCTGTCCGCTGGGACCGCGATGTGACAAGAAGCATTTTCGGAGGAAGCTGTGTTTGTATTACCTGGCGGGCTTTTGTCCGGATGGGAAGGGCTGCAAGGAGGGCGCGCATCCGAGGTGGACGGCGGATAAGGATATGGAGAAGCCGAGGGCGAAGGGGGAGGGAGATCAGATGCTGCTGCAGCAACAACAGCAACCACAACAACAACAACAACATATGGGCGATGCTAATGGTATGGGTGGTGGAATGGCGCAGGCGACGGGCGCGAATGAGTATATGGACCGAGAGAGGGAGCGCGATCGGGATAACAGGGAGAGGGAGATGATGATGCAGGGACGCGATAGGGACGGTGCCGGGCATGATCGCCACAAGGATCGCTTTGGAGGAGGAGGAGGAGGAGGAGGAGGAGGCAGAGGCCGAGGAGGATGGAGGGGAAGAGGAAGGGGAGGATTCAGGGGTAAAGGTCATTAAGAGAACATTGGGCCCAAAGCGGCCAAGAGAGATCAAATGGTACATGAACATAGCGACATATTCATGCTAGTGCTCGGGACGATGAGGAGGACAAGGAAGCCAGTATCAAGGACCAGGTATGCATCACGGAATAAGGAATGGGTCACACGGCGCAAAGGCAGGGTTATGTCTCATGTATTGGCTGTAGGTCAGGTTTACATTCTCAAGGCTTGTGAGATTTTTATAAAAAATTGCTAGCTTGACAGTTTTGAGGAGCTGTGATCTGTATGATCTTCCAAAATAGACTGAGAGGGACGAGATCCAAAACATGAACGCCGCTCCCTACCTAGGGCACCCGTAACCAAATGATAATCAACCCACCGTCTGAAATGCTATGGCATATGCCATTCTTATAGACACTGTCTTCTTTCGTACTCTTCCAAACTATTTCCATGCAGAATTTACTCCATCGGCACCGCAACAAACGACTCATTCGATGTGCGGGCCCCAGTCCCCACCTCCTCCTCATCCCCATTCTCGCTTCCCATAGACCTCACCGAGCCACCCGACCTTGGGCTATTAAACGAGCTATGACTCGACTGCCACGCCACCAGCTCGTCCACCGTCCGGATACCCATCATCCACGCCACCAGCCCGCGCGGCACCCAGCGTCCGACAAAACCATACACGCTCGCGCCGAGGCCGACGCGCACAGTGCCCTTGGTAATGGACCCGTCAATCACGTCAAAAACAGCATTATGCAGCTCCCGCAACGAGCTGCCGCGCATCCCGCGGATGCGGCCCGTGCTAATGGCCGAGCTCGACTGGGTGACAAAGTTCTTGCCGTAGGCGTGGCGGGCCGAGTCGGGCCAGGGCAGCAGGGACTCGGCGTCCTGGGGGTTCGCTTCCAGCGCGCGCAGCGGGACGCCCTGAGAGTTCCGCTCCTGCCAGTGTTCACGCGCGGCCGACGCGGGCGTGAAGCCGGCGAAGTCAAAGGTACCGAGCTGGATGTGGGTGACAGGGATGGCGAGCGGGCGGAGCTCGGCGGTCAGGACTTCGGTGAATGCGGAGAGGGCGGAGCACACGGTTGCTTCGGGGGCGTGGAAGGGGGGGTTGATGGAGGAAATGATGGAGGGCGTGCAGACAATGATTTTGGGGCTGTCTTTCTTCTTGTCGGTTCCGGAGGATGATGACTCGGCCGAGGGAGTAGGACCCAGGCGAGCAGTAAGCAGAGGAAGGAAGGCCTGGAGGGTTATGATAGGGTGGAGTAGGTGTGTGTTGAAGAGGTTCGCGAAGCCTGAAGGAGGAATGGTAGCGATAGGCGAGGTCTGGTAGTTCAAAGAGGGAATGAGGATGACGGCCTTGAGGTGCAACCGATGTCGCTTGCTGTTGGGGACTGCCGCATGGGGTGACTGAAGGTAGGTCGCGAAACGCTCAATGGAGGCGCTGGCGCTGAGAGGATCGGTGGTGTCGACGCCCAGAGGTCGGATATCGGGGCGTGCTAGATTCTGAATGGCAATATCGTCCTCCGGTCCGCTGGATACAATAAAGACGATGAAGCCTTTCCTTTCCAGATCCAGCGCAACTGATCGTGTCAAAGGTAGGTTGGCAGATCCCGCAATGACAACGACATCCATGCGTCCTCCGCTGCGCGCCCGCCTTGCGCGCCTGGTCTTCCTGGCGTGAGCGGAGACTGTGTATGACCGATATAGAATGGATCCGGTGGCTAGGACTATGGCGGTGGTAAGGACTTTGTTTCTTAATACCCAGCTCTCAACTCTATTGTAGAGCGAAATCGGCAGCTCGGCTGAAGGCGCTGGCGGCGGCAGCCGCGGGCGGATCTGTTCTGGTACCCATTGCGAGGTCGCGAGAGTGTGTCTGACGGTCTCGGCAATCTTGTCGACGTTCTCGTTCACGATGTTGGCGACATCTTCAGAGTAGCGCTTGATATCGCCGGGCAGGGACGATAACTATAACCGAACCAGGCCATTGTTAGTGGGGTTCTATGCGGGCACTTTGTATGTTTTCTTACCACGTCCAGAAAAGCCTGGTCGTCCGCAGACATGTTGTTTCAATTATGCGTTTGCTCAAGTCCTGTGAGGTGGCGACAGTGTGATGGTCGACAAGCTCAGTGAACAAGGAGATGCGGATTGATAAGTTGGCAAAGTCGAGTGTCGCAGTATGAGAATCGCGCCGGACTTGAGAGTGCCTCAAGTAGGAATGATGATGGGGAGAAGCTTTCTTTTATCGCTTCTATCCAACCCTTGCGCACCTTATCAAGCCGAGCTACTGCATAGGTGATGCGCCCTGAGCTAACAAGGTACCCCAGCCTTTACCCCGGCGAGGGGACTCTCCACCACCAACGTCATTCCTGTGACACGCTGAAAAGCATGCGCCTTTAAGAGAATTTTGATGTTTTTGATGACCTATCTGTCTAGCCTAGACCTAGTCGATTTCTTTGCCCCCCCATCACCATATCAACATCTCACAAAAGAAGCTTAACACGCCTAGATCTGACACTAACATCCGAATAGCCCCAAGATCCGTGTGACCTCACAACTTCCTAGCAAGCACCCTCAACCTTACATAACTATACATATACCCTCCCCCCGGCTTAGCGCATACAACCTCCAGCACATCCACCACCTCCTTGACCACCTCCTCCCTCTCCTCCTCGCTCTCCAGTGCCTGCAAAAACTGAGCAGCCATCAATCTCACCCATCCCTCCACGCCACCCACATCAGAATTTGTAGGCCTCCACTCTCTCTCTACCTTTTCCACCTTCCATCCTCCTACTTTCTCCTCCATCATCTGCCTCACCCACTCCTCGTCGGGGAAAAACCAGGGGTCCACCTCCTGTGCCCGCTTCAAACCGACTCTCCTGCCGACGGCGGCCAGTAGCGTGGCCCGGATCTCCGACACGTTGCCTAGTCCGCCCATCTCAAAGGCAAAGACGCCCCCCGGGGCAAGCACGTCGCGGACGCCCTGGAAGAAGACTTCTCGCTTTTCTTCGGGACGCAGGATCCAGTGGAGGGCGGCGTTGGAGAAGGCTTTGCTGAAGCGGACGTAGTGCAGGTGGGTTTTGGTGATGAGTTCCGTTGCGTCGAGAACTACGACAATGTGTTGGAGGGAGAGTGAGTGACACACTTTACGGTAGGGACAGGACAGTCACATCACTTACCCTCAAACGTGCAGGTGCTTTTCAGATGCGCATCATCCGATGTCTTCTCTTGAGCAGCATGAATCATGGCCCTGGAGCTGTCCACGCCGTGCAAGCGTCCTCGGCCTCCCTCAAAGACCTGGGCGATTTCAAAATCAAGAACGCCATCTGGAAAGGAAAGTTTTTCACTTGTCAGTGACGCCTTGTTCGCGAGCGTCCTTTTTCCCGGGACGGGGCCAAAACTCACCACCACAACCGATGTCCAGAATCACATCGTCTTTCTGGGGATCAAGCCATTGGACAATCTTCGTGGCCAGCTTGGGGACGAAGGAGGCGGCGGATTGATATGCCTGTGTATTCCTTGACTGGTCAGCCATTCATTCACACTCAAGCAGAAATAGGAAAGAGGAAACATCTGTGGTTATCCAGTGACTGGTCCATTGCTTACCTCTGAGGACCAGTTGTCCTTGTTCTGCTGGGTCGCCATTGGTAAGTGATGGGGGTTGTCGATGTTGGTTTAGAGAAGAAAAGGGGAGAGGGAAAGCTAAAAGTCTCAAGTGGAAACGGCCAGAGCTTTATACCCGACTACTTGGTCTCATATCATCTCAACCCCACGTACTGTTGGCTGGAGAGATACTACCATAGGCCAAGATTGGATGAGAGAGGAGGCAACGAGACGGGGTGAAAGGGGTCCGATGTCGGCGACTACCCTCACATCTCTACCTCTATGGATGGAACTAGGCTGCGGGTGGGAAACCGCATGAAAGGAACGTTCCCTTGTCTCGAATCAGAAGGTCAAACCGAAGATGAATCTCGGAAACACTGGTACAAGTCTAGGTGGATAAAGGTCTTATCTGCTGAAACCCCTAACGGTTTACGCCCGTCAAGTCAACTCCCGTCCTGTAAGGCTCCTCTGACTTCCAACACTATTGTGGTCAAACTATACTCTGATCATACCATAGCCAATTCATTTTAGGTATAAAGACAATCAATGATCATGGATAGGCTCTCTCTAGACCCGGGTCCACCCAACCGCCGCCAGGTACTCCTACGCCCTAGATCTCATCTTTTGGCCTTGAAAGGCGACGTATGTGTTTTTGGGCTTCCTAATCCACCACGTTATTCAACAGCTCTGGGTCAAACAGCTTGTACTTGTCCTCTCCAAGCGCATTCTCGATTCTCTTCATCACCGCCAGGACCTTCTCTTCTTCTAAACGGCGGCCGATAATCTGCACACCGACTGGAAGTCCATGCATGCGCTCGGCGTCATAGTATCTGTAAGCTCTGGTTGCGATACCGTTCAGCTTTCTATGGTCGAAGGTACTTGGGAGCTTGTCGAGCGCACTATCAACATGCGTGACGGGGATGATGCCGGCTGTGTAGTCGAGCTGATGAGAAGAGAGGGTTTGTGTCAGTGAGGCTCTCCCCTTAAGAAAATAAGACACTCATCGAAGAACTCACCAAGTTGAAAAGAAAGCAATATCCGCAATTGCTGAAGGTATCCTTCGAGGCATCGTGCGGAATGGCAGGCAGCGCATTTGGCGGCGAAATAAGCACATCGAACTGCTTTCTGTTCCAGTACTCGAACCACTCGGCCCTGTACGCCTCTCTCTTCTTGACCTCCCCCCAGTTCTCGGCAGCCGAGATGGGCCTCGTCTGCTTCACCAGCTCTGCCCAAAGGTTGTCCCTTCGAATGTATTTTATCCACAGGTATGACAAATACCGGACGATGCTCGGCCACTTGCCAAACGACAGCAAGCTCGCTCCCGAGTCCAGCCACTCCCCGAACCTCCTGTACGAGTTGAACCACCATCCACCATCCGCATTCAGCAACAACGCCCCCATCCGCAACGCCTCGAACATATCCGGTGCATCCTCCATCTCCACAATTTCATGCCCTTCTCTCCTCAATGCCTCCTCCACCGTCTCCAGCGCCCGCTTGCATGCGGGACTCGGATCAACCACCTTGTCCGTCCGCAACACGCCAACCCTCAACCTCCTCTCCTGATCCGCAAACTCCTCCACCATTTCATCTCTCCACGCAAGCGGGTGAACAGAGTGATCATACTTCCACGGCTTCATCCCAATCACCGCCTTGGTAAAATAGCTCAAATCATCCAGCGTCCTCGCCATCGGTGAGTAAACACTAGGCACGCCTTCCTGGCCGGGCATGCTGGTCAGGATGCCCGCCTTGGGCCAACGCCCCGTCGCGCACCTCAGGGAATAACACCCGCTGAAATGGGCCGGCACCCTGACGCTGCCCGCCACATCACTACCGATGCCGATGCGTCCGCCACAAGCCAGGAGCGCCGACTCGCCGCCCGTCGAGCCGCCAGGCGAGTACGCCTTGTTGTACGGGTTCGTGCAGCGGCCCCACACGTCGTTGGTGCTCTCGTAGCTCAGCAGGGAGATGGGCAAATTAGTCTTGACATAAGGGACGGCGCCGGCGTCTTTGAGAAGACGTACCATCGGCCCGTCCTGCGGGTTGTCGGCCTTGTTCCCGACGAAGGAGGAGTACCCGACCGTCGTGTCGAAGCCGCCTACGATGATGGTGTCCTTCAGGCTGACGGGGATTCCGGCCAGGGGACCCTGGAGGTTGACTCCCCTGGAGTTTTTGAGGGAGTCTTCGGCGGCGGAGATGAGGACCTCGGTCAGGCAGTTGGTCTTGAGGTGGGCTCTGACGGCAACCTTGCCGTAGGTTTGGAGTACGGAGAATGGCGATATGGCATTGGACTGGACGCTTGACACGAGCTCGGCGATGGGCTTGTTGATGGTGTCGAGGTCTTTGCCAGACAAGGCGGCATGGTATTCCGGACCGAGCGAGGAGATGCGTTCTTTACGCTCGGCTCGTTTAAGATTACTGTTTGAAGTAGTCTGAGGTTAGCAAAAGGACCACGCACTTTGATTCCAGTGATCTAAAGAGCCCCAAGAGCCAGGCTTTCTATACATATGGTTGGGATGGATACTACTGACCAGTCCTGCTTGTGGCGGAGGTAATCCGAAAGGAAACTCATCGTGTCAGTGTACTTGCTCACTGCTCACTGAGCTTTCACCACGATCGAAACGATACTCGCTGAAAGATCCAAAGACAAGGGGTTATGATCTGTATGTATCGGTGCTGTCGACGTTGCCGTGGTTGGTAGCTCCTAGGGGCGATGCTGAGTTGAAGACGCGCCGGTTGATTTGTGGGAGGTGGAGATTGAATGAAGCTACTCAGACCTGAAGAGTATTACACCGTCTATAACGAAAAGGTAAGACGAGGTGAGGCCGGCGTAGATAGTTCGGGTTACATGTAGGAGAAGTGAAGGGTAAGTTGACAAAAGTAAGCCCCAACACCAACCCCCTCACGCGGGGGGTGACTGCTCTTGTATAAGTGATAACGGCCAAGCCAATGACGGGTACCTTGAAGCGGTTTGGTGAGAAATAGGAAGCTGCAAGGGGACCCGAGGTCCTACCTAGGTAGCCATCCGAGAACAGATAGCGTCCAGGATAAGCAGTTACACTTCTTCAATTGGACTAAGCTTTATCTCCCTACGGGCGTTTTTGGTTAAGCGTGGACAAAGAGTGCCCTTCGGACATTGTTTCTGTTAATCTTCCCCGCGTTTGAGGTCGCACGTGTGGTATGTTTGGTTACTGGTCACAGGTGCCTAGGAATCATCCAAGTGTTAAGCTGTCCCTCATGGACCCGGCGTATCTTTTCCCTCCCAAATTCCTAGCTTCTGCCGAATTGTTGCACAACAGAAGTACTCACCGTAGGGAGAAATCAGACCGGTCATAATCCTAGATACTTACCTTTAGATAGTATAACATGAATGAATTCAGATAATCTGTTTATCTCGAAAAGTATTTCATTGTCGTGGATTATCATGCAAGTGTTTTGTCTGCTCAAAAGCTGACGGTGGGTGAGTGCTTAAGCCGTCCTAAGCCGAGACCTCCGCGTTGGCGAGCCTGTACTTAAGCTGACCCATACCGGGCATAGTATCACTGCCGTAGCTCAGTCAACTAACTTCCGGGGTTGATTAGCATGACAAGAATAAGAAGACTCCATACCGCTCATCTGTGCATGGCGGAATCTTCAGAAATCATAAAGTAGCTGACATCTCAGTCTGCCCAGAATAGCACCCACCACCAAACGGATCCAAACCACCAATTAAACTGTAGCTTCCGTACTTAAACGTTCTGTATTCTTCACCCAGTATGATGCCTGCCAACACCACTGTAGATGCAATAACAAATTGACCTGGCCGCTCTTGCCTTGACGATATAGAAGAATGTGAAGAGAACCAAGACCCCAAGGGGCAAGTTCTCTCACACTGGGCAGCGAAACATCAAAGATATAGGACCAAAACCTCAAACCCTCAAGACATCACCCCTGTCCGTTCTCCTCCTCTTGCATGCTTTTCTATCTTCCATTCGACGAAAAACCATAAATATGTCCTGTCTCAGCACATGTCAAAGATATCTATTTGTTAAAGGATCCGTGGGTTGTGCTAGATCCTTGCGACAACAACCGCCTAGCGACCTACGCTTTAGCCACGTCGCTGTTACTGGACCCGTTAGTCGTAGACGATGCCCCTCCGCTGACCAAGGTAGGCGCGATGCGTCTCCGTTTGGGTTGCTGGCTATTCTCCGCGTTATTCGCCTCTCGAGAATCGCTTGACTCCCTCTTCAAGCTAGTGGAGCCAGCACCACCGCTCGAACTCTGCGGCGTCTCAGGAGGGGTCACAACGGGCAAGCCCGTAACCTTGCCCGAATTGGTGGCAGCGATGCTTGGCACTTGGCCAGAAATAAGCGGTGGGTTGCTCATAACCCCGCCCTGTGATGTAGAAGCTTGAGTAATGGCAGAACTAGCCGAGTTGGATCGTGCCGGTGAAGGGGGCGGCGGGTTCACGAATGAAGCAGCTGTAGGTGGCGAAGGCGCCGTAAAAGAGCTCGCAGAGTCCCTATGGCGATGGTTGGTGCCGTTGTGAAACGGGGATGGGGGAGCAAACACCCCCGAGGGATTAGGAAGAGACGTGTTCTGGTTCGACGTGGCTCCTCCAGAGGACAGTGAATGTCGTGGACCAATTTCTCCAGTATACGGTATACCCAACTCTCCAGGCAAAAAGGACAGGGTGGAACAGAACCCATCCGACGAGGATATCAACAGCGTCAAACCATCAGTCGACCTGCACCTTGGATTAGTTTGCGAAGGCTCAAGGAAGCAAAGGGAATAACTTACCAGGTAAGGTCCGTAAAAGTGGCGCAGTGCAAGTTGCTCACAATGCAGATAGGTGTGTGTTGCTGGGTGTCGTACAGAAGCACTGAGTCTTGGGTGGCTACAGCGTAGACCATACGATATGGGAGCGCGAACGCCGACTTCGGTCCAGGGCTCTGCACTGGAGCCTCCGTCGATCCTGAAACCGAACTTTCGGTGGGCACTGGAGGAGGTGGTGGCTCCATCACGGACGGAGCTGTTGAGGGCTTTGCTAATGGTTCAGGCAGTGAAGGTATCGGCTCCTCGGCTGATGAAGTATCAATGGTGATGTGTTTGGTGACGGGCGGTGACTGTCTCAAGGTGTAGATGATTGGGGAGCATCTGACGGCGACAGACGGCTTCTTGTGTCCGGGTAAATGGGCAATGGGTGGCTTGTTGATGCCACCTCGCGTGTATATGTATACCGTATTAATGACCTCGTACGAAGGTTTCCCGCCATCCACCTGATGCTGAGTCTGATACTGACCAGCAGGTGTCAGAAGCAGACTTCCGTCAGGTGTGAAGGTCAATCTCCGGAAAAATGAAGTTAGGGTCTCATTAGCATAAAGGCTCGCATTCTTCATGCCCAGGCCGTAGCTTGAAGAGTGCGGTTTGGGAGAAGCCTCGATAGGCATAACAGCTGGCAAAGGCATGGATGGTGCGGGTGACACTGATCGCCTGGACGAGAACGACGATCTCCGGCTATGGCTGATGACACTGGGAGGGTTCATAGGCAGGGCCATCGAAGTGGGAGTACCCGGGATGGAAGGGTTTGGGGATCCAGCAACCGCACTGGGATCCAGGGATGTAAAAGCGGGCCGGTTACCGAACTCGGGCGGAGCTGGGCTGTGAGAGGATATCCTGCGAGGAGGAAGATCTGTTTTGGCGTGGCTGGCAATCTTTGGTGGCTTGTCGTCGTGGTTGTTGGCGAGGGTGTACTGGCCATCCTTGGTCCTGAGCGAGTAGATATGTACCGATCGATCGGAAGATTGTGTCGCGATGTACTCGTTCAGAGGATCCCATGTAACGCCCTGGACGTAGTGGCTATGTTCGGCAATCTGGCGCACGAGTGTGCCCGTCGAAGCGTTATAGATGCGCGCAACGTTGTCCATGCTGCCGATGATGAAAAAGGCAGCATCCGGGGACCAGGCAAGATCATATATCTCTGTGCCCAGGGACCGGCACATGTGCTTTGTCCTCCATGTTTCCTTATCTTCGAGGCCTTCGTTTCCGAACGTCGCGTGGTGAGTGTCTGATGGAACCCACAAGATGACATTGCCGTCATCTCCAGCAGAGGCAAGGAGTTCACCTGAAAGGGGCCTTGTTAGTACGCGAAGAAGCGAGCTAAGGGATCCGGAGAGCTCGTGGCATGCCACGGGGGCAAGGAAAACGTACCTTTGGGGGCCCAGCGAACGACGTTGACTGCTTGTGTATGTTTGGACAGGGTTGCCAGGTACTCGACCCTACGATTCTCGCCATCCTCCTCTATTCTCCATAGCTGTCGCAATCATAACAATCAGTATGAGTCCAAAAACCTGAACGCAAGGGCGGGACAGGGTAAGATTGCATTACTCGAACATTGTTGTCTCCGGCGGCGGTAGCTAAGCGGCCCTTGCCTCCGGGTTCGAAATGGGCAGAGTAGATGGGGTACGGATTGTTTTCGTGGTGCCAGTTGATGATTAACGGAGTGGCTTTCATTGTGGCATATAGTCGGTTGGAGCACGAGACGGGTGGGTTGACGAAAGGTGAAGGACGGGAAAGTGGTGGTGAGAAAGGCGCAAGTGTTGCCGGGTCAAGTGGAATTATTTCAATCGGCAACGGCACCACTTTCTGGGGAAGGTCTGGGGTTTCTGATCGGTCTGGGGTTCCGTCCCGCCGTTGGCTCGGCGATGAAATGCCTGTCGTGAGAAGTGCGGCAGCCGTGCAAGTGCCCTGCGCTGTGCTATGGGCTCGAGGATAGCAGATCCAGCAGGTCTAGCAGCTGCAGATGAGGCGGGTGGGAACAACAATGAGAAGGCTTCGATTTTTCCGATGGTGAGGAGCCTGGGAGCACAATCGATTGGTTTTTTGGTCAATTGAACTGGCCGGAGAAATCAATTGTCGTAATTCTGATGAAGGGAATCGCAAGAGGACACGGGGATGCGGGCGGGATATGTGAAGCAAGTTCTTTAATACCATCAAGAAAGAATTCGAGGTTTGGGTGGGTGGAATAGCTCCCGTTGAGGTCGGCTTGTTCCACGAGGCCTGTGCGGAGCTAGGTACCTAGCTCAGGGCGTTGATATTGGTTGGATTGGATGTCCGCGCAGTTGACAGGAACCTTAAAGGGCGGCGCCGCTCAGTTGCAAGAAATACGCCCTGGCGGGACGGGACTGGGCAAGGAGGAAGCTAGGTAAATTGCTAGTACATACCAGCAGGTGTCGGGCGAGTCGAGGTGGTCGATCTTGGCACTCAGGTACTTCTCCTTTGGAGAGGCAGTGACTGAGATGTCCGAAGTTGATGCCATTCGCAGTACATGTGACGATGAAGCAACAATACTTCGTTAGCAGCAAAGAACTTCCTTGTTCGCGTCCCAGACAGGGTTGAACTTGTTGAAGGGTGCTTTAATCGAATAACGTGAGACCTGCCACCTCCTACCACCTGCCTCCAAAGAGAAGAGGTGAAGAAGGACGGGAACCTTCCCTCCATGTGATCTGAGTGCAGCAGCTGCATTGCACTTGCCCGACAGTTGGCCCTGGCAGCCCGCCTTGATGTTCAAGGCCCACCTTGCACGATCGATCCCTTTCACTTTGCGGGAACTGAAAAAGCCCAGGTGCACTGGCGGTCATCGAACAAATCGACCAGCTCCCAACCACAAAAACCTTGAACCGTGTTCTGCCCGCTCCTCCACCTACCTCGCTCCTGCATGCCTCAACTAGTACCAAGTCTCAGCAGCCACTCTACCTAGAGGTATACACAAGACTTCTGTCGACAGCCACCCTTCACGCCCAGCCAATCAAATGGAGATTGCCTCTTCCCGGCGCCGGGACATTGATCCCGAACCGTGACACTGCCATGAACGGGAGGCAAGACCTGAGCGGATGATACATCGACCAAATTTCCAGAATAAACACACCAAGGATCGGGACCAGAGTTCTGGGTGTTCAGTCGATCTTGTCTCCTAAAGTGACACCATATCGCGACCTCCCAAAGTCCAACCAACCAAGTGAACACAACCATGAGCTGGATGACCCAAATCTGGAAAGAACAGGAGATCCGCTTACAGCTTCCAGTTCGTCCTCCACCTGGTTGAGCTGGGCTTACCGCGTCTGCTCCAGTCCCCCCTCTCTCTCTAAACCGGATACCTATTGGAATCGAGCTTCATTTGACGGCAGACGATGGACAGCAGTGCTTCTCGGAGGCCTGCCCTGAGATCGACAAAGTCGGCGCGACAACCAACTTGCGACACCGAGAGAGAACCACATAGGCCCGACTGCTCTTCATAGTGTACTATCAGGACTCAACATTCAAGAATTCTGAAACCCTCTCTTATGGCTCAGATTTCGATGACCATTATCGAG
This sequence comes from Neurospora hispaniola, assembly GCF_033458365.1. Classification (NCBI taxonomy): domain Eukaryota; kingdom Fungi; phylum Ascomycota; class Sordariomycetes; order Sordariales; family Sordariaceae; genus Neurospora; species Neurospora hispaniola. The sequence goes on along the minus strand of NW_026944407.1, from coordinate 1,497,974 downwards.
AGATCAGGATGCGGCTAGTGTCTGATACAATCGCATCTGTTCCCCATTCTCCTGGTTGTGGAGAGTTCAAATATGAGCACCCCGATGGACTATACTTTCGGGCTGGCGACGACAGTGGTTCCGAGTCCGAAAGTTGAGCCAGGTTTGCACCCGAATCTTTTAGTGACTCTGCGTTTCCATCAGTCAGCACCGCCCGTTTTGTCCTCGACATCCCAACAACTTTTTTCTAACACTCTTAGGTAATCCACCAAAGGATTACTAAATGAAACAACTTGGAAAAGACCGTGCAACCATAACGACCCAAGCTAGTGCTTTATAGAAAGCCACAAAGCCCCCACCAGCAACGACAATGGATAAGACGGTGACGATGGTGAGGGGGGGACTTTGAAAGAGTTACCGGCAAAGCAAAGAGGTCATCAAGTCATCGACCGAGCACTTTACCGCCTTTACTCTATGGAGGCTGCTCGGTTGTTCAGTTACGTCCCCTTACACACACCTCCTCTGACGTAGCGTTGTAGTGCCTTTATGCTTTCACAACTCGAGTCAACAATGTTTGAGCTGATGTACAAGCACATCCCCAACTTTCCGAGTCTCATCGACTTGGCCTTGACATTCACCTGTTTGGTTGAAGAGGCTATCTTCCAGGATGGTCGTCTTACTTCAAAACCAATCTTGCATGCTGTCTTACTTGATGGCTTCCCCAAGGTGCTGCGGTAATCAAATTTCCCGGCTTGTTGAGGCTCACGGTCCACTGCGGATAGATTTCTCAAAGATCATGCTCCAAGCAGCTTGGCCCAGCTCAAAGCTGGTGCCGAAATTTGTCCAACCGAGAGCCAATACGTGGGAATTTCACAAGGGCCGTCGGGAACGGTTTTGTACTTCTCCCTGAGCCGTGCATTACTTGATTGGTTTTCGTGTGAACGCCACGACCGATGCCGAACGGGTCTGATGAGTTCAGGTTGTTGGTCATGGAGACTTTTGGCGCATTGAATGTCTTTCGCGCCTATTCGAGAGATTGGCGATAGTTGCGGCAGTTGTCGTGTGCGAACACCCAGAAGTCCGAAGCTCAGGCAAACGTGAAATTTGGGTGAAAGAGGACCAAAAAGAAGAAGAAGAAAAGGAAACTTTACACACGGATATCACAACAGTCTTTGATCACGAGAACGTCTCAGGCGCTGTCGCACAGCTCTTTTAGTCAATAACTCGGTCATTACGTGTTGACAAAGGTTCAGCAATGACAACCTCGTATCTTCACGGTTTTAAAGACTCTTGCACATAGAAGCTGATTACGCCGACTTTATGGACAACCTGGGCAATAAAGAGGCGATGCCGGATATCCGCCAAGCCATAATTCAGGATGACGATGTCAAGTTCGCATCCCTGCAGAATGGCGTATCGCAGCGGTACGTATGTACATAGCCGATCGGGCTATGAAGATCAAGCGTCGTAGCATGTTCCGGTGGTTGAGGCTTACCACTGCAGGTGTCTTTTGCCCCGACAGCAACAACTACCTTATACATGCAGTGCACATAGTACGGCTGCATATCACTTCCAGTTTCCCCCAGGGCCCTTTCCATATCTCGGACAGTACACCAAATCCAAGCTAAAATCCGGGGCGGCCTGCTCCCCGAGTGAGTCACATCAGATATTTCTCCTGCCTTTCTAGGTAGAGGCAGGTTCGAGACGATACCAAGCTTGGCAATCCGTCCTCCTATCAACGTTGCGTTGAAGGCATGACGGGACGTACGGCGTAGCAGCATCTACTATGCAGTATGTGCATGCAGTATGGAGCATGCGGTGTACCTACCTACCTACTGCGTACAACCACTACATGGATTCCCAGCGTGGGAGTAAAGGTGGTTTGAATCGATGGGGTATAGTGCCGGCTGTCAGCCTGTATGCAAGTGCATGAGAATGTGAGCAGTCTGTCCGTTATCTCACACCCCCCTTCAGCCCAGGCTCTCGACAAGTTCGCCATGTGAGTCAAGACAACAATCTCTTTCCCATCTCCCACCCGAACGGCAACGGATGAACCCAATGCTGCTGGCTACCGTTGCACGAGTATCTTACATCCAGCACACTGCGGGGTTCGTTGCATTCAGAACGGAAGGGTGTGTCTCGATATGTTCAAAAGACCCTTATGCTGACAGGACGCCAGCCAACTCCTGCCTGATGAACGTGTAAAAAGTCGGGGTTCTTGAGTTTGTGCATGCCTTAGTTAGTTTTGTATCAATGGGTTAGCGCTTGTGTGGCGTTAGCTGTCTTTGCTGGCTTACACAAGCAGACGGCAACCTCAAGACCCGAATCCTCCGGCCTTCTGGGTCTGGGTGGAACCCCTGTATTATTGATAAGTAGGTAGCAGATTGGGCCAATCTTCGAGCGTCAATTGGAGGATTGGCCGCTTTCAACTTTTTTTTTTTAACCACACCCCTCCCTCTTCAGAGAGGTGTCCGTCTAGATAGGCAAGAAGTATCTAAGTAGTTGACCGCCCTCTCTTTTTTTTTTTTTTCCTTGGTGTTTTTTCGAGTATCTTCTTCTCCCTTTCTGTGCTCTTTTTTGTTTCCTTTCCTCCCCTTACCCAGCTCTGGTGGATGGTTGAGAATACCTCAACGCTGAGCTCAGGTCCCAACCCTCCCCCCTTCGCCAACATCTTGCCAGTCTGGTTGTCGGTTTTTCTTTCTCTCCGACAACAAAGAAAGCGAGGGGCGCTGGCGCGAGACACAACGCGCTTGAGATCCGGTCAAAAAGCCTGTTGACCGTGTCGCCAACCAGACGCGTTACCGAAGTTTGGCGTGATCTTGTACAAGGCCACAAGATCTAACTGGCCATGTCTCGCAATGAATCCCGTTTTGCAGTGGTCGTAACCGGCCTTGCCCTCGTTGGCCTCGGCTCCTTGCCTGCTGTGTCCGGGTTCGCCCAGCGGTTTAGAAAGCGCGAGGCACGACAAGAAGTCCTCTACGAAGATGCCGACGGAAAAGCGACCGTCGAGTCGCAAAGAGCCTACTCGGCCAAGGTCCCAAAGACGGTGATCTTGCTCTCTGCCACCGCCGGTTTTGCCCTCTCTATCGCCATTGCACTGTTGTCGACAAGTAAAAAGGCCAGTCCGGTGAACGACTGGCTGTCTACTGGAGCATGGGTACAGTCTTGCCCTTCCCGAATTTCCCTTTTAGCCAAGATAGCTGACTTTGGGTTGTAGACCCTACTACTGTTCCAGGCTATCACAATAGCCTCTTGCAGAAAGTCGGTGCAGGCTTTTGATCTCGGCATTTACGCGTTTTTGTCCTCCGCAGTGCTGAGTGCCATTCTGTTTGTCCAGGGTGCTGATGCTTCAGAATCTCTCTGGGATCACAATCGCACCCTGTTTGTCCTCCGTGCCGTCGAGCTGGCACTGGCCGGAACCCTTGCGATTTCCAGTTTGTCCATTCCAAGGAGACCCGACGTCTATATCGATGGAGAGCCGGTTGATAGGATGTATACTGTGTCAGCTATCAGCCGCTTCACATACGCTTGGCCCAGCAAGCTTCTGGATCTTGCTGTTAAAAAGAAGGATCTCGACTTGACCGATCTCAACAGGCCCGACCACTTTTGCCGAGCTGCAGACACTTCAGCCGATTGGAAGCGCCGCAACTACCGCCATAACCTTTGGCTGTCCGTGATTCTTGCCCACAAGAAGGCGTTCTCCTTGCAGTGGGCTTTGACACTTTGCACGGCCTTTTTGAACTTCTCCCCCCAGTGGGTGATTCTGCAACTCTTGCGCATCTTGGAGAATCCCCAGGTTGGCAGCAGCTACGGGTTCGGTGTCTGGTATTGGGTTTTCTTCCTCGGCGTGGCCATGATTGCCCAGTCATGGGTGGAAGCCTATGTGTTCTGGCTTTCGTGGTCTGAACTTGCCATCCCCATTCGCGCTCAACTCTCTGCACTCATCTTTGAAAAGTCAATGCGGAAGAAGGACGTCAAGGGTGCCGGAAAGGCCAAGGAAAAGGAGAAGGCCACTGAGTCAGGCGAGCCTCCTGTCGTTGGGCCAACAGGAGAGGGAACACCAGCCGATGCGCCGCCAGCCGAGCCAGAGGCCGAGGCCGAGGATGATTCTGATGAGCTTAAGAAGGGCAAGCAGAACACGGTGAATCTGATTGGCGTTGATGCGAAGCGTGTCTCGGATTTTTCTACCTACCAAAACATGTTCCCTGGCAGTCTTTTCAAGCTCATTGTTTCACTGACCTTCTTAACCCACCTTCTGGGCTGGAAGGCTCTTCTGGCGGGCTTCTCCGCCATGCTTGCCATTATGCCAGTGAACGTCCACTTCTCCAAGAAATATGCCGCCGCTCAGGATAAACTGATGAAGGTCAGAGACGAGAAGATGGCGGTCGTTACCGAAGCCCTCCAGGGTATCAGACAGATCAAGTTCTCTGCTCTGGAGCCAGAGTGGGAAAGCAAGATTGGCTCAGTCCGAGACAGGGAACTTGGTGCGGTCTGGAGTGTGTTCATGGCCGACACAGCCCTCCTTGCCTGTTGGGTCACGAGTCCTATCTTGCTTTCGGCTATATCCTTGGCCGTCTATGCCGCTTTGAACGGTGTCCTGACGCCATCTGTTGCCTTTGTCAGTCTTGGTGTCTTTAGAGGTCTCGAAGTAACGCTGTCGGTAATTCCTGAGCTTACAACTGATCTGCTGGATGCGTGGATTTCGATCAAGCGTATGCAGGAATATCTGGACTCTTCCGAGGTGACGGTCGTCTCGGAGGATGCTGAAGAGGTCTCGTTCCAAAACGCTTCTATTGCCTGGCCTTCGGATGAGGATATCAAAGAGGAGGACAGATTCGTCCTTCGCAATATCAGTGTCACATTCCCGAAAGGGGAGCTATCGGTCATCTCCGGCAAAACAGGAACAGGAAAGAGCTTAATGCTGTCCGCTATTCTTGGCGAGGTTGATGTCCTTGAGGGTAAATTGTTTATACCCAAAGCCCCTTCACTGGCTGATCGTCACGATGACAAGGCCAACAAGGACAACTGGATCATCCCTTCGGCCATTGCCTACGTAGCCCAGATTCCCTGGATCGAGAACGCAACCATCAAGGAGAATATCCTCTTTGGGCTGCCTTTTGACGAAGAGCGCTACAAGAAGACCATTGAAGTTTGCGCACTGAAGAAGGATTTGCAGATGCTCTCCGATGGCGAAAATACGGAAATCGGCCAAAACGGTATCAACCTAAGCGGTGGCCAGAAATGGCGCATCACACTGGCTAGAGCCATCTATTCCCGCGCCGGTATTCTTGTCCTTGACGATATCTTCTCGGCCGTGGATGCTCACGTCGGCCGCCACATCTTTGACAAGTGCCTTAACGGTGTTCTGGCCACTGGCCGCACACGAATTCTCGTTACCCACCATGTTGCCCTCTGCGAGCCCAAGACCAAGTACCTCGTGGAGCTTGGCGATGGCCGTGTGTTGGAGGCCGGTTCGGTTGACAAGCTGCGCGAAGCAGGGACTTTGGATCAGATCAAGCGTCTTGAAGAATCTCCCGAGGAAATTGAAGCCGACGAACAAGCCGACACTGCTGTGAACTCGGATGATTCTGTTGATGGCGATGGACAACAGGCCGAGGCAGATGCTAACGCTTTGAAGAAGGTCAACTCTAAGACTGCCGCTCGCAAGTTTGTTGAGGACGAGGGACGCGAAAAGGGAGCTGTCAAAAAGCAGATTTATTACCAATATCTGCTGGCCAGTGGAGGTTGGAGTTACTGGACCATCGCTCTCATGATTTTCGTTGTCGTCCAGGCGTTCAGTATTGGCCGATCATGGTGGCTCAAAATTTGGACAGCGGATTCCGATGAGCAAGCTTTTGACAGTCAGCATTTCCCCAGTGCTACGATAGAGCAAGACTTTGCCTATGGCACCGGTATTCAGCAGACGTCTTTCCACACGATGGCTGCTCCATCCATCACCAGCCATAACAGCCTCACATACTACCTCAGCATCTACGTACTTCTGGCCCTCATCTCATCCATCGTCGGTACACTCAAGTTCCTCTACGTCTACATCGGCTCCATCCGCGCAAGCAGGGGCTTGTTCCGGAAACTTAACTTCACCATTCTCCGCGCCCCCATTCGCTGGCTTGATACCGTTCCTGTCGGACGCATCTTGAATCGCTTCACGTCAGACTTTAACATTATCGACTCGCAAATGGCCAATTCGGTCAGCTTTGGTATGAACTCTTTTCTGAACCTGCTTGGTGTCATTGTTGCAGGCCTCTTTGTCTCCCCGTACATTGTGCTGCTTGCTGGTATCCTGTTGTTCATCTGCCTCTACTATGCAATCCGGTATCTCGACGGCGCTCGTCCGGTGAAGCGGCTGGAAAGCACTACCAAGTCACCCGTGTTCGAGCAGTTCGGCTCCGCTCTCTCTGGTGTCGCCACCATTCGCGGTTTCGACAAGTCAGAGGGTTATATCAAGCGCATGTATCGCAAGGTGGATGAGTATTCCATGGCGACATGGCATCTCTGGCTTTTCAACAGATGGATGGGCTGGAGAATGTCGCTTGTGGGCTCTTTCTTTGCCTCCTTCGTCGCTATCCTCATTTTGGTCACCCCTGGCATCGACTCGGCTCTGGCTGGCTTCGCGCTCGCTTTCGCTCTAGAGTTCTCCAACTGCGTCATGTGGACGATTCGTCTGTATGCCAACGTTGAGCTGAACATGAATGCCGCCGAGAGAATTGTTGAGGTAGGTTTTGAACTTACTGTCTTCTACCTGACCCCCTGCTCTTTTTATTAACAAATCCTGTGTAGTACGCCTCCCTTCCTACCGAATCCCTCGAAGGCATCAGCCCGCCCGCCGCGTGGCCCACCGACGGCCGCATCGAAGTCAAGGACCTCGTCGTCAGCTACGCCCCCGACCTTCCTCCTGTCCTCAAGGGCGTTAGCTTCAGCATTAACCGCAACGAGCGCATCGGCGTCGTCGGCCGCACCGGCGCCGGAAAATCCTCGCTCACCCTTGCCCTCTTCCGCTTCATCGAGGCTAGCTCCGGCAGCATTCATATCGATGGCATCGATATCTCCACCATCAAGCTTCACGACCTGCGCTCTCGCCTGGCCATCATCCCGCAGGACCCCGTCCTCTTCTCCGGCACCGTACGCTCCAACCTCGACCCGTTCAACCACCAGACCGATGCCGAGCTGCGCGAGTCCCTCGAGCGCGTTCACCTCGTCGGCGACAGTAATTCCAACTCCGGGAGCGCCACCCCTGCACCAGAGGCCTCATCGTCTTCGGCCACCGGAGGCATCCAGAACAAGAACACCAACATCTTTCAGAACCTGGATTCCCAGATCTCCGAAGGCGGTCTCAACTTGTCTCAGGGCCAGCGCCAGCTCCTCTGTCTTGCGCGCGCCATTGTCTCGAGGCCGAGAGTTATGGTCCTGGACGAGGCCACCTCGGCGGTGGATATGCACACGGATGCGTTGATCCAGCGGTCTATTCGCGAGGAGTTCACTGATGCAACGCTGCTCGTTATCGCTCACCGTTTGAGCACGATTGCTGATTTCGATCGCATTTTGGTGCTGAGTGATGGCAAGGTTGCCGAGTTTGGGACGCCGAGGGAGCTGTGGGAAAAGGATGGTGGGAGTGGAGTGTTTAGGGGGATGTGTGAAGAGAGTGGTGAGAAGGAGAAGTTGAAGGACATTGTTTTTGGGAAATAAAAGGTTCTGGGGGGTCCAAGGGATGGATTTATGGTCACGAACGAACGAAAAAACGGACGAAATCCGTGGGATATTGGAATTTGGGAATAGAAAAGTACTGCGCCTGGGGAACATCCATCCCTTGAGAGGTTTGAAAGCAGACAGACTCACCGTATTGATATACTGAAAAAATAGATACATTATTTGAGATTGAACGCTTTATGTCTGGACCAGACACTTGCAAACTTGCAGTTCTCGTCAGTGAAAGAATCGGTCTGCACAATCTAATGTCGGTTCGTGTTCGTTGATCGCAACTTAGTCCCCATAGTACCTTGGACGAGACCTATGAGTTGTCCCAAACATCTTGATGACGCATTGAGGTCATTAGCTATGGATGGGATATGTTTAATAATTAATTGATCCGAAACGCGCTTATGAGATTTGACATCACGTATCTAGCTAGGGTCGCAGTTGGGATATCCAAGCGAGCCAAGATACCGGTAGATCAGCTCTTGAATATGGAACGACACGTATTTCTAGGTATGAAAGGCCTAGGGAACTTGACCAGAGGTCTCGAGCTGACAAAGAGGCCAAGATTAGACTATATCTAGTGTCAGTATTCTATCTCGATATCAACACCTCGGATAACCTCGATATCGGAAATACAGCCAATTGTCCATTCTGTCCCCAATCTTGATTTCCAAAACATTCATCTTCAACCGGCGACAGGAAAGAAAAAAAATAATTTTTTTTAAAAGAAAAGGAAAAGAAAAGCCGCGTCCTGTTACCAAATAATGACTGTTGCCCATTGTTACACCAGGACATATTCAACTATACACCGGAAGCGGTATACCGAAATGGTGACCGACTCTTTTCTTGATAGTGACCTCATGACCCGCGGTTTTGAGTTGGGAGATAAGTCAGTTCCCACAATAGGCAAGGGACCGCCGATGTTACAGGGGCTTGCAGGGCAAAGCAAGAAGGTCTAAGAGATAAGATAACGAATAGGGCGGGGTGGCGGGGTAGCCGTCCTGCTAGCTTCCGCTCTTTCTCCGCTCTCCGGGGACCGCTACTCGGCAGGCCCCGTTGTCACCACTCGCTGGGAGTCGGTCGGATGCGCTGTCTTTTGGCCGACATCACCCCTGGGCAGGCTAAAGAATGGTCTGGGGAACGGAGGTACTAAACAATGAAAGACCCGGGAGAATATGGATGGGAAGGGGAGGAGGGATGAGAGGCGAGTTTGTACGATACACTTTTCCAGTCTTCAACTCGAGACAAAATTCATGCCTAGTACCTACCGACTTGGTGACGACTACAACACACAAGTGCTCATTCTCTTTTCGAATTCCCATCAATTAGCCTCTTCCACCATCCAGCCATTCTTCACATACACAAAATAGAAGGCATCCCCAACCCCATAACCACTAGGTCACATTCACCACCACCAAAACAACCACCATGGCGCCCCCAACACCACCCATCCTCAACGGCCACTCTGAGACCGTCATCGCCCAAACCTGCCAAACCTACAACCTAACCCCCTCCGAATTCGCCCAGCTGCGCGACCGCGCCGTAGCCGCCAAGGCCACCTCGTACAGTCCCTACAGCAAGTTCCGGGTCGGCGCCGTTTTGCTGTCCAACGGCAAGGTCGACGCCGTCACGGGAGAGAGGTCATCATCAGAGGGAACATACACGCCGGGAGCCAACGTGGAGAACGCCAGCTACCCCGTGACCACGTGCGCGGAGCGGGTGGCCTTCGGTAGGGCGATTACCGAGGGACACCGCGGGTTCAAGGCGGTGGCAGTGGCGACGGATATTAGCCCGCCTGCTAGTCCTTGTGGCATGTGTAGGCAGTTGTGAGTTCCCCCATATCCATACAGCTAGCTACGCCCTTTCGGTGTTTCCTCTTTTTCTTTTTCTGTTTCTTTTTCTTTTTCTTTTTCTTTTTCTGTTTCTTTTCTTTTTAAAAGAGAGAAGGCGAGGAATAGATATGCTTTGCTGACTGACCGGGCTTTTGCAAATATGCGTATAGTATCCGCGAGTTTTGCGAATTGAGCATGCCTATTCTCATGTTTGATAAAGATGAGAATTTCAGTGTTTTGCGGCTTGAAGATGTGAGTTATTACCTTTTCGTCCTTGCTTGTCCTTTGACCTTTGGCGTCTCGCGAGAGTTCAAAAGGGGTTTCCTGACATTTTTTTGATACCTAGCTTCTCCCATTGTCGTTTGGCCCTGATCAGATGGGTATTGAGGGCGCTGCTTAACTGTTTCCACATGATGGTCTCAGGGAAAGACACAGAAGAGTCTCACAATCATGTACACTTGATCAACTTAGGTGTCAGGAGCCGAGCGGAGCGGACAGTTCAGGGAGTCAGGATCATGTAAACATTAGGGGCAAAGCCCCATGTATTCTTCATGACGCAGTTTGCACTCATACTTGTAGACGTTCCAGCTGAGGAGAATCATGGCATAATGAGCCCAAATCCTGATTAACACAATCAATCCCAGTGTCTGACGTACATTACTTCTATCCGACACGCAGTTTCGCTGTGTGGTCCTTCCAGCCTAGAGTAAGCTACTTGAGTCAGGAAATTGCCCAGGTAAGAATCACGTCCGTACTATCTTGATGATTTGTCAACCCCAACAAGACAACCGCCATGCGATGAAAGAGAAACAGACAACATGCAATGAATGGACCCAGGAAAAGATCCCACAAAAAAGGAAACATGACTCCAGACAGCACCACCAGACCCCAATGATCAGACTCATTTCGCCCTTTGCCCTAATGCCCTTCAATATCCAAACCCATCATGTTGATGCATAGGACACCTGCCCGGGTGTCTCTCCCACCACGCACTTATACACGCTCTGTGAAACCTGCACAGACACTCCAACCTAGCCATGGCCACCCCAGGCTCAAACTCCTCCAGACAAATAGTGCACTCCGCCGAGTCCACGCAGTCTTTCTCCGTCGCTGTGTATGGAAACATTCCGGTCCGCCGTGGCGGCGCTGGTGGTAGTGAAGAAGTATTGGCTCCGCTGCTTCCCTCTCCGTTCTCGTCAGTCACTGCTGGACGCACACTGCCGTTATACGCGCTGTGCGTGGCTATACATTGGTTTATGTGGGATTCGCGCAGAGTCTCAAAGTTGGGAAGATTGCGTGATGGAAGCTCCCTATGGCAGACCGGACACTCATCTTCCTCGGGAATGATGTGTTGTTGTTGATGATGATGATGATGGTGATGGTGACGGCTGTGTGATCGTGGAGTTGGAGGTAAACGGCGGTTGACATCGGGACTGGATGACGAAGACGGTCCAGCTGAAGGTCCAGGCCGCTCACCAATATCAAGTAAAGACCGGTACCGTTGTTGAGATGTTAGCCCACGATACGGGTGAGAATGGGAAGAGGAGCCGGACTGGTAGTATACCGGCGGGGTACCAGACATGATACGGCTCTCCATCGGGGCAGTGGAGATAAATATGTTGTTAGATCCAGATGGCAACGTCGTGACCGTGGGTTGCTATTGGGCAACGCTCGTTAGGTCTCAATCTTCAGAAAAACAGGTTGAGGGAAATAGATAATCATGAAAATTACAGAGAGTCTCACGAACCAGAGTTACACTTCTATTTCTGAACTGTCCATCAGATGAGGGCGACGGCCCGAAATACGAGCTCCATCTGTTACTGTAGTCGGTCGAGGCGGCTTCACCACCACCGCCCTGAGATCCACCGGCGACATTGCCGTGAGACCGCGAATGGCTTGAACCCTGGGCTTGCGTTTGCGGCGGAGCCGTGTTGGGATCTGGAACACAGGGGTTGCATAACCTGACCCGTTCGCCGCCGCCGAGGACACTGAAGTCCGGGGATCGCGGGTCTCCACCTAAAAACGAGCCCGCGTATCTCGGAGCTAAACGGGGCGTGCCGGCCGGCTGTACGATATACTGGTACGGAATTGTGATTCTATGGGGCGAGCACGAATTACACACCACACGCCCGCATTTTCTGGACAGAGGTAAGTAGCTAGTTTTTGATGTCGTGGCCAGTTCAACAACATACCTGCAATGATGCTTTCTGACAAATATGCTAAACTGGGTATGGCAAATGGGACAATAAGTCACCTCGGCGTCTGGCTGCCACCGGGGCAGCACTATCTCCTCCAATACCCTGCGCTGTGCCGGAGGTGGTTGTTGAGACAGGCCTCGCACCAACCTCGGTGAAAGATCTGTGGTAGGAGTTGGTGGGCTTTCGAATACTTCGCGCAGTCTCGAAGGTACACCACCACGCGAGGGTCCAGGGCTCGGCGTGGTTACCGGCCCTGACCCATACTCACCGGTACTTGTAGCATGTTGTGCAAAATATCCAAGCTGTGGCTGGCCTCTTGTTTGCACCGGGGAATCACTGAGGGTAATTAGGTTTTCGGCCGACCCCGTGAGCGGTGTTGTAGGTAAGTTCTCGGTGTTGACTGGAAATGTGCCGTCCCCCTGTTGTTCCCCCGGTACGGAAGGATGATTTGTTCCCGCCACCGTGGTTGTCTCATACCCGCCTCTTGCCGGGCTTGAAGGCAAAGGCGAAACGCCCCGAGAAGCATTCGGGCTGGACATGACTACACCTCCCTCATCCTCGCTCTCGCTCAAAGGAGACACATCCCCAAGTTGTGGTTGTTCCCCGTCGGACTGGTCTGGTTGATCTGGGCGTGCCCTACCTTCGTCATCACCCTGGGATTCGCCGTCCGATATCACTCGCTCCACCACGTGGGTAGGGCAGTCAAAGTAGTGGGAGCATTCCTGATCATGGAAGGTCGAGTTCCGCCATTGGCATATTGGCCGCTGTGCGCTAACAGTAGGATGACGGCTTCGGGCATAGGGCGAATCGGACTCTGAATCGCTGCTAATGTTTATAACTGCGTCCCGGGAGGAACCGGGAGCATCACGGGTAGCCATAGCTGGGCAAGGGGTTGTCGCTTGGTAGTCTGTATATCGTACAGTGTTGAAAGGTGGATAACTGGCTATTCGGGGCTGGCTGAGAGTATTACTAGTGGTATTTGGAAAGGCAGAAAGGGCACCAGGCCCAAGTTGAATATTCGGGGCGCTTGCGGTGGTGTGAGGCGAGGCGAGATGCGAACACAAGGCTGCGGTGGGGGATCAGGAATCAACACAGAGAGCCATTCAAATGCGTTCGTTTCTGGAATGATTCTTGGATGTCCACAACCTATCGATTGGCCTTCTCGAGAGGCGAAAACGGAATTATGGGACCGAGGCGGTGACGGTGGTAGGCATGGCTGTTTTGGCAGGTAGAGAGGCGGATGGAAGGTGGTGGAGGTCAAGCCACTCCGTCGTCATTCATCAATGGACCTAAGACGGACGACGACGACGGCGATCTCAGAAAGATGGTGCGACGGTTCACTCTGGGGAGCAAAGAACTAAGCAAGTCGCGAAGTCGACGGAAGGCGTATTTCAGAGTCCGGCTACAACACGGAACCGTCAAATCCCACGAGGAAGATGGTCCGTTTGCCGGCGGCGATTTGCAAGTGGAAAGTTGGGGTGCAGTCCCTCAGCGCGTGTGGTAGAGAGGCAAGGGACGGGAGCAAGGCGGCAGTGGAAGGATTCCGTCGCGAGCCTCTCCGCCCGCCGCAGAGGTACCTCTAGTTCGCTCGGTTCCCCTCCCCCCGATTGAATGCCCGGCCCGGGTCTTTATCACCAAACCTTATCTTAACCGCCCTCCCATACCTCAGGTTGGAAGGACTCGGGTACTGTCAGCTGCTGTCAGGGGGCTCTGTCAGGTGCTGAAACCACCGTTGCAGGGGGTCAGCTAACATCCCCGGTCCACTTTTGTCTTCTTGGAGCAACACCTCATGACCCTCGAGAGGACTTGAGACACTGCAGCCTTTTTTTTTCTCCATTTTCCTCCTAAACCTACAATATCGACTCTTAAACACAGCCGGCAATCCGGCTCAGATCTCTTTGTTGGTATTTCTTGAGTTTCTTGGGGCAAGTAAAGCCCGCCATGTTCTTCCCCTTCCTTATATCACTGCCTCTCAAACGACCTGCCAAAGAGCCAAGTAGACAAGTTCCCCTATGCGGGCCTGACACAAGGCGCACTACTATCCGCTATCTTCGTCCTTACTACGATTTTCTCGTACACTCTTTCGTATATTGGAACCTCGACCAACGTCGAAGCTACGTATACGGTGCATCCTAGCCAACCTTTTCCAGTTGTGGCCGTCAATATGGTGTCAGCTCGCTCATTGCCGATCGCTTCATACAGCTTCAGTCGTTCAAAAACATCAGCCGGTGTGGTCTCTTTCAGAAGCACTGTGATCAGAGCTGCTACGTCCTTGATCGCCTGGCCAGCTCCTTGGCCTTGGCCTATTTGTGTAAGTAATTGGACAAGGAATTGAGCATAGTCTGAACTCACTAGTGTAGATGTAAAGTGGTGGCCGGCGTCTCGAAGAAGCACTATTATCCCATTTGTTAATGTTGTGATTAGGGAGGTAAGTGATCAGTAAGGCAACGTACAACGAACAAAAAGTGTCTAATGCAGGGGGTGAGCTCGACCAACCCGTCTAGTCGCCTTCTCGAGGTTGACTTGCGTATTTATATGGCACATTAACTTTGTTGGTTGAGGCAACCACGGCATAGCATTATTTCTGGTGACCGGGATGTATCCGGCACTGGCTTGAATATCCATTGTGCGGTTTCTGTGCGTTCAGGAAGGACTCCGAAAGGAGGGAGGTCATTGCGCCCGTAGATCCAAGGGCAAGGGAAGTGGGAAAGGTAGTTGTCCCAGGTGATTGGAAGTAATGACACCCGGATAAGAGATGATGCTCAGTCAATGTGCCGAGTTGGCTGAACTCGATTTCTGACACCCATAATAACTCAGAGGATACCAGATATAAACCTGGTATTTGGCGATACGGAATGTGGGAAGCCACATGTTTTTCCCCAAGACATTGGGCGATCAGGGTCGGATCATACATACTATGTGCCGGAGTGGGGGTTCAAGTTGTGTTGCGTAGTTATACGGAATAGTAGTGGCGCCTAGGAAGAGCGGCAACCGCTCGATGGAATCATACCTCTAGGTAATTGCGCTCTCACTTCAAAAGGTCTAGATGTCACAAGCAAAGGCAGCTGCACAGAGTACCATCTAGGTTGTACACAGGTTGCTTGGACATGACTGGACTTGTTAAAGTTTGCACACCAAGTGCTCCTGCAAGTTGGGATTGGGATTTGTTTCTGGCCCCGAGCTAGCACTGATTCTTGCCCGACCATCTTTCAGTGTTGCGAGGCACTTTCCGAGCTCCATCAAGCTCGGCAGTCGTTACCGCCGGGCCTGGAAAGGTCCAACAATGAGGTGCTTCGTGGTGGGCCATAAGGTCGTCAAGCTTATGTCCCTCTCGTCCCAAGACTTTTCCGTTTTCCAACTCCCAACGCTTGAGGGTATACGGGCTGTTGATACTTGAGCTTAGGGTGAATATCTCATCTTTGTAATTTGCAGCCCCGTCAACCTGTATCCCGTCGAACTTTTCGAAGAACAATGACCCCTCCGTTGGTTGCCCTGATAACCGCGGGCAGCGCTGGTCTCGGCGCCGCTACTGCCCGTCTCTTCGCCCGGAACGGCATCCGCCTAGTCATCAACTACGACAGCAACGGCCAAAGGGCATACGACCTTGTGGAAGAACTCACGAATATCTCCCCGCTAACAGCAGCTAGCACAGATCGCCAGGACAACTACGTTGCCCTCAAGGCTGACTTGGCCGAAAAGGATCAGATCAGCCAACTTGTCGACAACACTATATTCATCATGGGTAAACTCGACATTGTCTTCTCCAATGGCGCCTGGATCCGTCTCCGAGACATCAACGATCTGGATGACAACGTGAACGAGGAAGACTGGGATACGTGCTTCAACATGAACGTCAAGTCCCATCTCTGGTTGATGCACGCTGCGAAACCTTATCTGGACCAAACGGAAGGTGTCTTCATCACCACTGCTTGTTTGGCAGGTGTCATAGTTAGCGGGAGTTCGCTTGTAAGCACTGACCTTGTTTGATGCCCGTCCCCTTGCCTAACGAAAAGTCCTTGAAGTAACATTCCCTATTGCAGGCCTACTCCGTCACCAAGGCAGCACAAATACATTTGGCCAAGGGATTGGCACAGATTGCGGCACCCAAAATCAGAGTCAATACTGTATCTCCGGGCCTTATGCTTACGGTAAGCTGGCTCCAAGCTTGGTCACCGAAACACATGCTGATGTTCACAGGACTGGGGTCTTCAGTTTCCACCCGAAAAGCAGGAAGAAGCGAGGGAGAGATCAAAGCTCAAGCGTTTGGCGGCAGTACAGGCACGTTGTCCCTTCTCCCATCTCAACTATCACGCCTCTCTGACATGTCCCGTGACCCTCAAAATAGGATGTTGCAGAGCAGGTACTCTGTTTCGTCAAGTCCAAAAGTGTAACAGGAGTGAACGCCATTATCGATGGAGGAATGGCACTCTGATGACAGTGGCTCATGGAAAACATCGATGGACCACACTCCGCAAGCACCAGATGTATATTATATTCCACAAAAGGAAAAGGGGGGAGCAAAGAGAATCTGAAGACTCTCAACAAGAAACCAGGAAAGAAAAGAGAAAAAAAGTTGTGACTCGGATACCGGGAGTCGAACCCGGGGCTGTTGAGAGAGCAGTCACTCCTAAGAAGTGAGAGTCAACGATGTTACCGCTACACCATACCCGATCAGGAATGGTTCCGATTTGTTGAAGGTAAGCTAGAAGCAGCAGTTTATAACTGCACAGTCATTGCTTTCCAAAGCATCATGCGCGCAACTCAATTTCGAAGATCAATATCACATTTCTTTTGCTCTTCAAGAATACCGAAGAACAAAGGTGATCATATCGGTTGAATGTTCCATTTTACATAGACTTGATGGAGCTGTGCAAAGATCCAGGTGTACAAGCAAGAGAAGCGAGACAACTGAAGGTTGGAGACTTACTCGCCAATCCCCCGATCCGCATGCCATTCAGTGAATACATGAAGCCCCAAACATAACGAAGTGCTCCAATAAGAAGAACGGCAGCCGATAGGGGCGCCATTGTACCGTAAGCGTTCTGGTGCCCGGACTTGCTGACCCAGGTATTCGTGTACAATAAGAGCAATAACCCGAAAAGTACCTTGAATCCCATTGTACCAGCGTGATAGTGCCGGCCACGGGTTGGCACGTAGGCATTGATGACGTAGACTAGGTAAATATTGGTGGTTGGGATGATGGAAAAGTTCACTTGAGGAAAAGTTCTCGTTAGCCTCATAATCTTCGATCTGCATGTAGCTCGTTGGCTTCATAGGTTGTAGTGAACTTACGCAAGCCAATACCAATAGCCGGAACAACCCAATGAAGCCTGTGATCTACGCCTACCTCATAGAAAACCCAGTGCCAGAGGAGTGGTGATAAGCGAAGGAAATATAGCAGGAAGCCGCATCCCAGGATCGTGAATGCCGCCGCTGCGCCTCGGGAACCAATCCCGTGATCTTGTCGCCTGGTTGCCCTCCAGTGGGTATGCCCAAGGGAGCACCGATAACGCCACTGATAGGGCAGAGGCCGGCTCGCCATGACTCGAAGTCGTAGGCCTCATTGAAGGCTGTGTCGACGTTTGAAATCACTGCTACCAAACACGCCAATGGTGACGGCTTGAACGAGGGCGGCCTAGAGCACAAGGGGAAGACAGAACAAGCCCATGGATCGGGCAATGAGCTGGAGGATGTTTTCCGTGGTGAGGGTGCGATGGAAGATCTTGAGGGATTCCACGTAGGTAGGATTGCTTGGTGATGATGGTGGCCTATAGCCTCTCGGTGTTGTGTGTCGGAGACTAATGACTTTTCGGAGAGTTCTGTGCCGGATGCCCATGGTTCATTACTCTCCTATCGGTTCCAAATGTACGTTGTGTCTGGAAAGTGAAATTACCAAGAGCAGCACGAAGCCGATCAAGACCTATGCAACTTGTTATATGGTCCTCCGGGTGTAGTTGATACTGATGAGTCTTGAAATGATGGTCAGCTCATGGTATTATAGACAAAGTTTCAGGAAACCTTGCCCAAACACAAACATGCCCCCGGTCGTCATCATCGCCAAGTAAATGACTGCCAGAGTGAAGAGTCAGTAATCCTGACCATTAATCATGATATTAAGAGGTCATTTATTTGAAATTGTGTACTGACCACATGAAACGCAGTACTTGTATGCTTGAGGCCCGTGTTCTCGTCAGCCGTCCGTAGCTCTGTCACAAGTGGAAAGAAAGGACAGCATTTAGACGTACAACCTAAGAGGGGGTCATTGGGTCTTTCAATAGGATTGGAATCAGTGTAACATTGCTCTTTTCAACATTACGTAACTGAACATTACTCAATGTCATTGGGGAGATCTTTTTGGTATGTTGCACTCTGTGCTTTCCTTTGAGTGTCATGACTATGCAGCTTAGTGTGCTGATGAATCCCGAGGGACATCTTTGCGTAGCATTATTGTCATGGCGTCTCGATTGAACCAAGCGAAGCGATCAATGAATGGACAGTACCGAGTGGTTGATCGGAGTGATAGGGTGACCATCTGAACGAGTATGCGATCTAAGTTGTTTCTCTTTTGCTGAGCGTACCAAGCTCGACACCGATACAAACGGTGATGTCCAAATAAACTTGAGCTGTGTACGAGAGACAGTTCTAGAGCTTAGCGGGGATCGATATGGCTGATTAGAAATACCAGAAGCTGTTACTTGAGATGTCGAATTTACCGCCAATTTCAGGATCGCCCATCCAACTCGGGGATACTAGAGCTACTGTGGAGTTCTAGCAGGACTTGTTGGATACGAGTCTGATGTGTTTAACCTTCAGGATGAACGGAACTAGGAGTGATCCAGCGGGAAGATAGTAGATAAACGGCGGAATCCCCACGTAAGAAGGCTGAATCAACTGCGTATTTACGCATTGTTCGTAGTAAGCCGTCCCTCAATGGTTTGGGACTGAGACAATGGTAATTTCAAGGCATTGCATCTTAGCCGGAGACTTGACAACTCTCATCTTGATTCCGAGCCAATATCGACATTAGAAAGAAGATGGAGGTGGAGTAAGAAAGTCACGGGCCGGGTCTCTGTGGGAGGTTGCAGTCAGTGGGTGATTGTGTAGTGAGAAAGGACGGAAGCTCGGTGAGTGAAGGACTGGAATACACCGTATGGCGGTGCACACTTGATTGATGGATTAATGTGGCTGCCTCTAGAGGTGCAGGTGTGGCGGAAGCTCAGGCTGCTGCAATTGGTACTACTCTACTAGCGTACCTTGCTATTGGCCAGAAACGATGAATGTGCTAGTGTGAGTACACTATATTTCTCCACTCGCTATGGATCGCACTAGTGTTTACATCACTCGTTATGAACCGCAACAAACTATCGGCAATCTTCACGACGCGCCTCACTAACAGCAAACAGCTTCATCGGGTTGAGAAATAAGACCCGTCACATCCAGCGCATTCTCGATCACGTTGATTTAAGGGTCGCTTTACTAACCACATCATATTGGGGTATTTTTTCTATTCACTTTTCGATTTGCTCACCTCTCGACGCGCAACTCGCTCCACCTCGCGCCTTCTTGGATCAAAAGTCCATCAAGTTCAACAACGTCGCTCCGTGTTTCATCACGCGCGTACACCGCTTCCAGGAATCGTAACAAAAAAACAATCGTCATTCAAGATGCCTTTTCTTTCCGATGCCGAGCTCGAGGACGATGACCTGGTCCGCATTCAGAGTGACCTTTTCGAGTAAGTATATTTTCCATCGACTAGACCCCTACAAAGTCGCACATTCCCAAGTAGGTATGGAAGCTCATGAGCCCCGCCGACCTTTCCGTCTATTTACTGTGTTGCGATTCACCTCTTCACAGAACCTTGCCAGCTAACCAAGCTGCCAGTGAGTATAACGAGCCACGTCAAATCTCCGAAGATATCGCACCTAGCCAGCCTGTACCCGCCGGTGTTACCGTTGTCACTATGGATGATAAGCTAGAGCTGAACGCCCCTGTTGCTGGTATGGAGGGTGAAACAAGCAAGCGTGCCATGCCATCCCGGTCTCTCTCAGCAACGCCCGCGCAGTCTGCTTCGAAAACCCCGAAGTCAGCAAAGAGCACGAGCTCCCGCACGCCCAAGAGTTCCCTGAAAAGCACTGAGAAGAGCAGCGGGCGCAAGCGCAAGGCCGTGGAGATCGAGGAACCCAGCTCGGAAGGGGAGGAGGAAGTAAAGGATGTCACTCCTGCAAAGCGTGGTCGCAAACCCGCCGCCGCTCCTAGCGCTCGTCTTGCTGCCAAAGCTGCCAAAAAGAAGCCCGGTCGTCCTGCATCCACCAATGGCACAGCCGTAAGTTCACAAGAATCAACCATAGCGACATGTTCATTCTAACCAGTCGAACAGAGCAAAGAGAAGCCCAAGGGCAAGGCTGGTCGCCCCAAGAAGGATGTCGCTTCTGATGTCGTTCCTAAGGGAGAATACGAGGTCGAGGCCATCGTCGACTCAATGATTAATGCCGAGACGATGGAGCACGTGTACTTTGTGAAGTGGAAGGGTTACCCGTCCAGCGACAACACCTGGGAGCCTAAGCAGAATCTCCAAGGTGCTACTGAGCTATTGCGCAAGTTCAATGCCGATCAAAAGGCCAAAAAGTCCGAGGAGGCTTCCGAGAAGAAAGCCAAGAAGGCAAAGACCTCCCATAAGGCTCAGGAGGCGGACATGGCTGACAAGGCGGATAAGAAGACGGAGAAGGCCCCCAAGGCCCCCAAGGCCAAGCCCGCTGAGAAGCAACAGGCGAAGCCCAGAGGAAGACCCGGTAGACCACCAAAGGCTAGCAAGGACGCTAAGAGCGCGAAGGAAACCAAGGCTCCTGCCAAAGCCGCCAAGAAGACGAAAGAGGTGAAGGCACCCAGGGCAGGCACACGCGTTTCGAGCAGGACGAAATCGGCCTAGGGATCACCAACACAATTCAGGGGCTAATCAGAGGTACTCTGTTTTTTTCATCTCTATGCACCAAGCGCAACCACTCGGCTAAAAGTTCCTCTGCTTTGAGTACCATTGGGTGCCTCGGGCATTTGACACTTCATTGGGAGAGCGCGCGAAGGAGCAGCCGGTGGTCGCGCAAAGGAACTTGGGATGGGCAGCCGGCTGGTTGCTACTTTCACTCCATCTGTATATGTATTCGGGAATTCGTAGGCTGCTTTGTGTTATTTTGGCATCTTCGTTGGCACATTACGGGGATGATATTAGCGACGCCTAAATACCCGCCAAGGCCTGCCCGGAGGAGGAGAACAGTCTGCTTCGGCACACGAAGAAAATAGCGGACATGGAGGAATGCTAATGGAATTTTGCCCATCTTTGCTTTAAAGACTATCTTTGTGAAAAACTTGACCATGAAGAAGTGAGGGAGTGAGGTTCATGGACGAAATATCCAGTTTTAAGTGGAAGCTGATGCTGTGGCTCTGTAGTCAGGGTAGGTGAGGCATCTCACAAAAAGTAGGTAGGTACATAGTACACTACTGTACTATCATACCATTGGATGCATTTGCCGCACGTGTGAGTTGCCCGCCGGCAAACCAACTCTGCCGGCACGGCACGGGCCACGGTATCGAGACCTCCGATAGTTGTCCTTTCGCGGCTTACCTTTTGAAGTATTCTCTGGATCCGTAACTTGATTATAAACAGTCATATTTTGATACATCCCAGTTCGTTGTGGGAGCCGAAACTGCGGTCACGCTAATTCATCCTTGTGTCGATTCGTTTCCAACGATAGGCCTCACCCCCACGCGCGTACCTTTACAAATAACCAGCAAAATGGACGCGCTTCGGTCGGCTCTGCAGCCCGTCACCCACAACCTTCCGGGTCCGATCCGGGATATCGGCCTCTCCCTCATCGGAGACTCGTGTTACAAGAAGCTGATACTCGACATCGACCTCGAACACAACCCTGAATGTCTTAAGCTTGCCATCAGTAAGGCACTCGGCATTGGCATCGTCGCTGCCTCCTCCATCGTCAAGGTGCCCCAGATCCTCAAGCTTGTCAATTCGAAATCGGCCAGCGGCGTTTCTTTCCTCTCGTATCTCCTCGAGACCAGCAGCTTGCTTACCTCGCTCGCATACAATGTTCGAAACGGATTCCCCTTCAGCACCTTTGGCGAGACGGCCCTGATCCTCGGTCAAAACGTCATCATCTCCGTGCTCGTGCTCAAATACAGCGGCAGGGCTGGCATCGCGGCCTTGTTCGTCGCGGCACTGGCAGTCGGCGTTGCTACTCTTTTCAGCGAGCAGCTTCTCAACATGCAGCAGTTGAGCTACCTCCAGGCCGGCGCTGGAGTGCTGGGTGTCGCCAGCAAGGTTCCCCAGATCTTGGCTATTCTGCAGGAAGGTGGAACGGGACAGCTCAGTGCATTTGCTGTAAGGACATCCTCACCCTCAATTCCGATTACATCTCTCCTTGTGCTTCTCTTCAAGTTGCTCGCTACTGACGCTGTGTTTCTCGTTCCTCCCAGGTCTTCAACTACCTCGCCGGATCCCTCTCGCGCATCTTTACCACTCTTCAAGAGGTCGACGACAAGCTCATTTTGTACGGGTTTATTGCCGGTTTCGCGCTGAACTTGGTTCTCGCTCTGCAGATGGTATACTACTGGAACGCGCCCTCGGCCAAGGCACGGGGCAAGCAGAAGGTGCCTGCGGGCCCGATTCCTGCTGCGACGTCGTCGGCTACCGCTACTGGCGCGTCCACCTCCTCCGAGCCGAGAGCAAAGAGCAAAGGTCCCACGACCCGTCGCCGCGGTTAGACGGACCAGCGTGTGTTCTCTTTCTGGCTGGGCAAGTCTGAGAGTGATATTGTGGGGGTTATTTCTAGTTACTTGCTTTTTTCTTGGTATATCAATGTTTGGAATACATGAGCTTCCGATGAACCTTTGGTGTCAGCTGACTTTTCGTCCTGCGTACAAATGCTACAAAAACGTTAGCCAGGAGCCTTTGACAATGTGTGATACTGCGTTCACGGAGGCTGAAAGGCGTTTGAATGGTTTAGCGTCTTCAAAGCAAACTATTGTCCTGGTCCGATAGCTTGCAGTAATCACAGACACTAGCGTTGGTTCATTGAAAGACCGTTCCAGACTTAATCTTGGTCCTAAGTCTAGGCTTCAAAAGTGACACATGACCACGAATTTAGCAAATGTTGAGATGGCAATGGCAGTGACTGTTCAGACGTCAAAACAAACGAACCAACCAAGCTGCTCAGAGGCTCTCAACCATCCTGTTGTCGAGATTCGGCCTTCCCACTCTGCTGTCAACAGAAAGACGATTCGACCCTCCAGTAAGAATGGCCAATCGCTCTAGCCCAACCAACCTTTGGTCCCTGCAGAAACGCTGCAACAAAATAAGGGAACAGGAAAAAAAAAAAAAAAAAAAAAAAAAAAAAAAGGAAATGGAAGTTGTACCCTGTCTACCACGACGTAAAAAAGACAATGGAGAGATAATATAGGTGGCTTGCGTTTCGAAGTCTTTCTTCGGAACCAATTAATACCTCTACGTAGTGGCCTTAGCCTTTACCATTGTTCAGCAAATTGCCCCAACCCTTATCAATGTCTTCAGCTGATATGCATATCAATATCGATGGTGAGGGGGTGGGGGGGGGGGGACTCAAAGTTGCCCCTGTCAACTGAATCGTTTGCCGCTCTGACGCTCGTATACTTCATGTTCACATGCAACAAACAGGAATTATATTGCTTCATACAGTAGCATCTCGCAACCATATCTTTGATGGACAAATCCTCACGGAGCTTCCCCCCCGGGGAAGTTCCCGGGATCTACCCGTTGAGTCTATCTTCGAGCAAGTGTTCTGGAATCTGGACAATCTCCATCACGCCCTTATGCGCCACTATTCATACTGGTAGAATCCTTTCACTTCCCTGCTCGACGGCTCCGCGGATTCACACAGATCCTCCGGCAGTTCCATCTGCATTGTATTATACACGCGACCAGGGAAGTCGCTGGTTGCGCTTCATGCACTCAGGTCTGCGGCGGTCTCGGTCGCGCTATCCTGTGCCCACCCAAATTTGCACACCTTCCGCTAGTATCAACTTTGGCACCTCTCTCCCCTTCTGTACCCGCCTCAAGCGCTTCTCCGTTGGGTTGCGCTCATTGTTCCGGGATGTTTGATGCCGATGTCCTACATAAGTGGAACAGGTCAATGCCCGTTCGCACGACGGAACCCCGGTGAGGATCAGGGTCTAGTCGGTATGTGGTGCAACCCTTCGCGGAGGGCCCGTTGTCGGTTGACGGGATAAGAGAGGGAAAAAGAGTTGCGATGATAAAATGGCGTGCAGTGCCTCGTGCAGTGCTAAAAGTGCTTTTCATCTTGTCTCTCAATTGCGCAATTGCTCGACATAAAGGCTGTGTATGCGGTTGAGCGATTGCGTGCTCAAAGCCAGCCCCGATTTTCTTACGTTCTGACGTGCTCACCTCCAAATCACATCCGCCATTGGCCTGGTCTCAGACGTCGATATTATCCACCATCTCCTCCCTCGTCGAACTGGTTGATCTCAAGCTCAACCCGCTACCCCGGATTCTGACCCCAGGTCGGCTTCCTCGGCTTCCCTTATAAGCGGAGTGTCCGACTTCTCTCTGTTCTGCTCAAGCCTCTCTGATCGGCCTCAGTTATCTCGCCCACCTCATTGAGGACTTTATCCTTCACCTCACCCCATCTCGTATTAGTCGAAACCCCCCGTTCTTGACGACAGACGACCATGCCGGCAGCTCTCAACTCTCAACCGGCCTCTCCGGAGCTTACGCCCGTGAATGGTTTCACCAATGGCAATGGCCATACCAACGGCAATGGCTATACCAACAGCAATGGCTATACCAACGGCAACGGGATCGCTCCCGGGCAGGACAAGGAGAAGCAGCTGAACATCCTATACATCATGGCAGATCAGCTCGCCGCGCCTGTGATGAAAATTTATAACCCGGATTCCATTGTTCAGACGCCCAATATTGACGCTCTGGCCGCAAAATCCGTCCAGTTTGACTCAGCATACTGCCCGTCGCCGCTCTGCGGCCCTTCAAGGATGAGCATGATCACGGGTCAGCTCCCCATGAAGATCGGAGCGTATGACAATGCGGCCCAGATTTTGAGCGATATCCCTACTTACGCCCACTACCTCCGACGTGATGGCTACCAAACGGTTCTGGCTGGAAAGATGCACTTCGTGATGGACCAGAAGCACGGGTACGAGAAGCGTCTCACCACTGACATCTATCCCGGCGACTTCGGCTGGGCAGCCAACTGGGATGCGGATATTGAGAGGCCCGAGCAAAGGCTAGAATGGTACCACAATGCGAGCTCGATCGAACAGGCTGGTGTTTGTGTTCGCAGCAACCAGCTTGATTACGACGAGGAGGTTATGTATAAGTCAACGCAGTTTCTTCATGACTACGCTCGCAGCGGAGAGTCGAGGCGCCCGTTCTGTTTGACGGTACGTACTGGGCCTTTCTTGTCGTCTTCTCAGCCGAATAGGGCTGCAGATGCTGTATCTTTAGCGTGGGGAAGGAAGGGTCATGGTGTGCCCATAACTGGTTGACCGACGGCGAGAAAGGAAGGTTGAACTTTGCTAACAAGATCGCGCCATAGGTTTCCCTTACTCACCCTCACGATCCCTACACCATCGAAGAGGAGTATTGGGATAAGTACCAGGAAGTGGAAATTGATCTCCCCAAGGTTTCCAGAATTCCGAACGAGGAGCAGGATCCCCATAGCAAGAGACTGCTCAAGGTCTGCGACTTGTGGGACAAGAACTTTACGGATGATCAGATCAAGCGCGCACGCAGGGCCTACTATGGCGCTGTTAGCTATGTTGACGACTGTGTTGGCAAGCTACTCAAGGTCTTGGAGAAGTGCAGACTTGCCGACGACACCATCATCGTCTTCAGTGGCGACCACGGAGACATGCTTGGTGAGCGCGGACTCTGGTACGTTTTGCTACTCGATCTGGATTTTGTGCTTCCCCCGGGTATGTCGCTAATCCAACGTTTTCCTGACTGCAGGTACAAGATGAGCTACTTCGAGTCATCCGTTCGTGTCCCTCTCCTGATTTCTTATCCCAAAAAATACACGCCTCATCGTGTGACCCAAAACGTGTCCACCTTGGACATTCTGCCGACCATGGTCGATTTGATCGGCAAGAAGCTGGTTCCTGGCCTGCCGATGGACGGCAAATCCCTTCTTCCGTTCCTGGAGGGACGCGACGCGGAAGGGCACGATACCGTCATCGCCGAATATACGGGCGAGGGCACCGTCAGCCCCATCATGATGATCAAACGCGGCAACTGGAAGTTCACCATCTGCCCCGCGGACGGCGTTCAGCTATTTGATCTGGGACGGGATCCGCTTGAACTTGAGGACCTCGCCAAGGTCCTTGCGGGGCCAAAGTCAGAGATGCTCGATCCCGAATATAGAGAGACGGCGGAAATCATTTTGAGAGGATTTGAGGCTGAGGCGAGAATGCGATGGGACTTTGAAAGTATCACCGAGCAAGTCCTTCTCTCGCAGAGGAAACGCAGATTTGTGTGGAGCGCCTTTACGGCGAAGAACTCAGAGAGCGAGAAATGGGACTTCAATCCGATCGAGGACGGCCGGGAGAAGTCAGTAAAACCCTTGTCACCCTCCCTCATCTCGCAATGATATACTGACACACGTAACTATAGATACATCCGCTCACATATGCCCCTCGACGATCTTGAGCGTATGGCTCGCTTTCCGCCTGTCGACGTCAATGGCAATGAGCTACCCAAGGGGGCGCCCATCAAAGTTCACCAAGCAGGCTCCCATGAAGAGTGATAAACTTGATGGTGCCGGAAGATAAAATGGCGTTGAAGACATATGATGGGCGTTCTTTTGGGATGATCAGTGGTTCACTGGTTCACGATGACAAGATAGTAGATACCCTGGCTTGGCATCAGCGACGGGCATTAGCGACGGGCATTAGCGAACGGCAAGCAAGCATCAGCACAAAGCGCTCTCCTTTTATTCTTTTTTTTATTATTTTGTTATCAATAAGCGTGGATAACGATGATACTGTAGCATTCAATTGGATATAAATTTCATGTCATGTCCCTATGACAAGTCAACCATAATTGGTGTACTTTTCATTTAATCTCCAAGTTCGAGCTCCAAGCACTGACAGTAGAGGTATGCCAATCCACTTACGATCCCAACCAGATATCCGCATTTCTACACCACAAGAACTTGGCTCGATTCACGGCACATTTGTTGGATTATCTGTTTTGCTTGCTGTACTTGGTGTGCCAGGTATTCGGAATTCCAGACCACGGTGCGGAAGGAAATCATCTCTACTCACGGAACACAGAAAACTGATGAATTATTGTCACAAAAAGACCAACAAAGAAGCAGAAAAAAAAAGACAGCTTACGCGGTCCGGGAATTGAACCGGGATACTGCACTTGAACGAGCTTGCCTCCAGAGTTGGTCTTCGAACAGAGGTTTTCTAGGGATTAGTTTCAAGTCACAAATCGAGTGATAAGAACGGCCCTGCGACTCTGCTCTTAACTGAACCGGATGGTGCCGCAAGCTTGGGATCTTCGGCGCCTGTCATCTGTTGTTTTGCTCTTGCCGGTTTTGCCAGGCATGTCTTTTCTTCCTTTTGGCTCGCTGATGGATTCATTTTCTTCATTGGCTTTAGGTTGTAGCTGTTGTGGATGGGGGGTCAGAAAGACCTTAACGGAATTGACTGATATGTACCAAGCATCTGCCATTCATGGGATTCTAGACTACCGCCAAGCCGGAGGTCAGGGGTCGCTTGCTTTAAGTTTACACTAGTGTGCAGCTCGTGCGGCTTTTCGTGTTAGCGATTGTGCAGTGGGGCTGTAGTGGGGCTACACCAAAACGTCCAACGTCACTGCAGCTTCAGTCCGTCCTGGCTGTTGTTTGACGGAACTTTTGCCTTCTAAACGCGTCGTTCTCTTTACATTGCAGTGAATCCCTTGCGACCCGCGGCGACCTCCCGACCCCAAGGCATAATTGTACGAGACAGTACCTAGTCACGGACATATCCAATAGCCTTGTATTAACGAAGCGCAACATAATTTCCCCACTCTACCCCTTCAAAGACTCGTTCAACAACATGGCCGACGGCAAAGATTCCCTCCGTCTAGCTCCTGATGAATTCAAGCAGCTCGAGGTTCTCCGCAACCGATTCCATCAACTCACTCACAGTTTGAACAGCCTGTTTAATGATATCCAGCGAAGCCAGCCTCTCCCAAGCCAGTAAGTCGTTGCTCTGTCCCCCCTCCTACATCTTTCTTCCTCGAGGCTGGCCGCGTTCTTATACGGATCTGTTCTTCCACAGGGAGTCCCTCACAGCCTCAGCAGCCATTCTCCAAAAGAGTCTCGAAACAATCCAAAAGCTCGCAGACGAAAACTCCGAGTTGTTCCAACGCATCGTCGTCCACCCATCGACAAACTTCCCTGGGCGCACTCAGGAACACATCCTTCTGCAACTACTCAGAAAGAAACTCGAGCCGGAAGTCGAGAGCTGGGTCGAAGATGCGCGTAGCGTAGCAAGAGCCTCTGGCTTGGACCCGAGCAAACTGGCCAGCTCCCAACAAAGGAGCAACGACTACGACGATGACGACGATGACTACCGAGACGAAGATGAGGACGCGCCCTCGGATCCGTTCAACGAACAGTGGGCCGATATGTTTCAGGTCAGCATGGACAGCATTAGGGACTACCTCATGAACCAAGCGAACGAACCCTATACGATCGCCGAGCGCGAGATGGGCATTGAAAATGTACGCACCGGTTTGAAGCGATCACTTGAGGAGGAGGACAGCGAGGAAGAAGACGAGGACGAAGACGAGGACGAAGACAGACCGCTTGCTACCGCTGGGCTCGGCAACATCAATGCGGCGAATCTGTTCCATCCAGAGCATGTCCTCTGGCTTGCTTCGAGGGGCAATATGAAGGTCCCGAAGAATGTTGACTTGGAGGCTATACGCAAGAGAGAGAAACCTAGGGGGCGTCCGGCTCCCGCACAGTGAGCGAACAGGATAATCTCAAGCCAGCTCCGTGTGTGGTCCGGGGAAGCATCAATGGCAATCTCTGCGATCTGCTGCTTCCCATGAGCTGGGAGCAATAAACCCAATGCGCGGATCACATCCAAGGGGCAATTCTTTGGCAGAAGCCTCGGTTGGTGAGCGAACCGATTTTCGATGCCTTGGACATGGAGCATGAGCTGTTTTTTTAGACAGGTTTTGCTTCTGCCGTGTTCATATGTTACGATTCGAAGGTGCTATGTTCTTCTCCAGTTGGATGGTAGCATCCAAGTCGGGAAAGACAGGAACGACACTTCCAGCACGGTGATGGCGGGTTCATGGTGTTGTTAGTTGGTAGCAACCGCCGACTCCCCCGCACCCACTGCAACAGCTCTCGCGTTTTGGTAGCCGACGATGACAGCGTTCCCTGCAGTGTGACTGTGCCCTCTGCGACCCAATCACATCTTCCAGCCGCTTGTTGCAACCCGCCTATCATATGCCGGGAGGGCGGTCTTATTGAGGATATTGTCTGGGACTGCAGCAATAAGCTGAAAGTCCCTAAGCTCCAGAACCATTTGACTGACACGTATCAATCAATGATAGACGGTACCTCGAACGAGCTTTTGAAGAGAGGTTGATATATTCAACCCACCCGACGTTGGCTTTGGTTTCCTGACTGCTACGCTGGAGAAACTTTGGATCTAGCCGGGGAGGTTAGATGTAACTATCGGCCGAGCTTACCTTGGGAAAACGATACGTTCTACGGTGCAAAGGGTTCACGGTGACTTGGCTTTACCTCTAGTGTGCTCGGCCTGCTAGTCACACGATATGCTGGCTGACACAGCGCCCACCTCCATACATGCCAGTATGAATAGCATCCAAGATGGTGATGGCATCCGTCATTACTCTGGCTCGACGACATGGCCTGCTGTGTCGGTCCAACATGCACGCCACGACGCCGTATCGGGACTCAGCTTTCGGCTCATTGTATGCTTCGGACAGGCTCGCATGCTGTTTGCGGACCATCCCGAGCTAACAAAACCAATGGAACGCGTGGTCAAAGGATAGAAGCTTAGTGAAAGCGGCAGTCAGGATGACAATGATGATGATTGCTAGATTCTATCTAAACGCCGGCCTGTCGAAGGTTTAGTTGATGATTGCTTGCGTATCTTTTGAGACGAGGTGATTGCTCTCATAGGTGGTAGTTAACTGGAAACTTGAACTTGACCTTTCCTCGTTCGGTCTCCGGATCACTTCATGTTATCTATTACAAGAGGTCATCTACTAGCAACTTACTCTCCATACTTCAAAAGTTGATCACGTCCTGCTACCCAAGTAGCCACAGTCAAACAGCATGGCGCCGAGCTGTGGACTTGGTTATGAAGTACAAGGAGAACCAGGCGGTCGATCGAATGGACGAGGAGGATAGGGGAAGGGTCAGCTTCATGGACCTGGCCGTCGAGATCCGCTCACGAATCTATGGCTACGTCTACGGTTCACACAGCGTTCAACATTTCAAGCTGCCGCTATGGTATATGACCCAAGGAAGCGGCCGTCACATCCCCAAGCCCATCACGTCCAAAGCCACTACTAAGCTCACTTTATTACCCTGCGAGGGAGCTCTAGACGACAACAACGCCAGCAGCCACGCCCCCACTCGCGAACTTCTATCCGCCCACCGTCTGATGAACCATATCCCAACCGCCCTTCTCTTAATATGTTGTCAGGTCTGTCACGAAGCCCGCCCCATCCCTTTTCGCAAAAAAAAAAAAAAAAAAAAAAAAAAAAAAAAAAAACGAACTCGTTTTCCCATCGTGGCACGAGGTCGACAGCGTACAAGCAGCGCGGAACTTTCTCAATGACCGAATTTCTGCGGACTGGCAGCGCCAGAGCATGCGGTACGTGAGGATGCAGCTGGACCTTTCGGAAGACAAAAGCAACCAGAACAGTAACGCCGATGACAACAAAAACAGTAACGTCAAGAAGGCCGAAGCATGGGAAGAGCTAGGTATGTTCCGCCGCTAACTGAAGGGCGGGGCTTCGCGGGATGAGATTATGCATCGACTGCAAAGAGAAGGATCTGATAAAGGGTTCTTTTTGCGGCGCCCAACAGGGCTGAAAGGTTAGATACAGGTGGAGATGTATCTGGACCGGAAGAGGCTGAAGAACTATCGTGCTTCGCTCGGATCTTCCATGGTCTGGTAAAGCTAAAAATGTCAAGAAGCTTAGATGTGGATATAAACAAGGGGACGGGAATATATGACAGATGACGAGCAGGTTGGGTGGTGTCAGTCGTTGGAGGAGCTACTCAACTGAAG
Organism: Neurospora hispaniola; assembly: GCF_033458365.1. Classification (NCBI taxonomy): domain Eukaryota; kingdom Fungi; phylum Ascomycota; class Sordariomycetes; order Sordariales; family Sordariaceae; genus Neurospora; species Neurospora hispaniola. The sequence goes on along the minus strand of NW_026944407.1, from coordinate 1,466,899 downwards.
CTGTGAATGGCACCAAGAGGGAGGAAAACGGGAGTTCTAGGTCATGTGCGCGCAGACTCCGTATGAGCCGTTCAATTTGGAGCGAGTGCCTGGTAGGATCTCTTATCTTATGATGGTGTAGCCGTTATACGCTGGCTTTTGAGATGAAAATTCAGATGTTTGCTTTCGGTGATGGTGGCAGTGCATTTTCGGAAATGATCCGAGACAGGTTGAAGTTACGAGAGGAAGACATGATTGAGATAGCTCAGTGTCAGTGTGAGCGGGAGGTTACCAAGATTGTCCTACTAACAACAAATGACCCTATGCACCGCCTGCTCCTGTTAAGGACGCTAACATTAATAGGCCATTCCCCTTGCTCAGGGGGATTACCACAAACATCGCTGACCGGTTACCCCTGGTGCCACTGATCAACAATTGACAACTCGTAAAGGACCTACCGATGGACACCACAGCTGGGTCATTCGAAGAAGAGAGAGCCATGGGCACCGTTTGCTCGCGACATCTGTAACAGCGAGTTCCACGCCGGAATTTTGGTAGGTAATCTGATGTCGGCTAGAAATCAACTCGACCTGTTCTCATCCACAAGATTCGAGTATCTCGGGCTGGTGACGTTTGTCAGGCCTAAAACGAAGCATATTTCGGCAGATGTTTTAGCACCCGAAGCCCTGTCTCGAGCGGACCAAGAGTCCCAAAGCAGCTCAAGGACCGACCTGGCGATTCGAACCATTGAGAGACAAGACCTTCTCAAGCAAGACTTTTGAAGCCCACGCTTCCTGCCAACGACAACCCTTGCCTTCCTAATTTCTGGGGTAATAAGCTTCCGCCCAACGGGGAGCCAAGTGAACACCAAAAGCTTGTTCTTTTTCCAGACCCTGGAAAGCCCAAGGTGACCAGCATACTGAACGAGGGGGTATAGTAGGTAGTGTATTACCCGCACAAACCCAAGCATCACCTTTACCGATCGGCAACCCCTGAATGATAATTTGGGACCTGACCTTCCCCAGCCAGCCTCTACAACTCCCGAAACCTACCCGTTGGGGAGGGGGTCAGATTTTCTGTCTGTTCCCCAACTCTGCTCCACAGAAGAGCTTCCTTTCACCTGCTCGCCTATCGTTCTCGCGCTCGGCCATTGCTTTCGATAGTCCCGAATGGTTAATGGGTCCTCCTTTTCAATATTAAGTTTCCAAGAGGAAAAGCTCGGAAAGGAAGTGGGCTTCAGGACACCAATGAATGTCGGAGACAACTTCTTGGCATCAGCTACAGCCCAAATCTACGTAGATTCAGCTCGAGACCCGAGGGTTACCATGTCAGAGACGATACGGAGGTTTACTCGCCTCGCAAAGAAAGGGGACCGCTGCTGATATTCAAAATTGGACCGATAGCTCACATTACGCCACACTGACGTGGAGGTATGATCAGTTTCTTTTTTCAGCTCACAAGCTGTCACGAAGGGTGCAACACCTGGTAGCCTATCGGAACATCAAGGTGCAGATTGCCTGTTGGAAGTTGAACCCGGTGAAAGAAGAAGGAGACGCCCTGACGCCCTGGGGACGAGCGAGATAGGAAACACCGTTCGCATACAAACCGTTTCAAAAGGGGTCGAAGAGGAGAGATGATGAGCTCACCAACACGCAGATCATCTACGAAAAGCAAGGCTTCTTCCATTCAGGGGATGTCCTGTTCAGGTTGGGTGGCAGCATTGGAACTGTGATGGTGGGCTTGAAATAGGGACGTTCTGCTGTTCCTGGACGATCGGTGGGGCCTGTCACAACTCCTTGACCTTGGGACCGTTTTTCTCTGGCTCTAGTCCCTTTCTCGAAGTCTCTCATTCATTCATCTTTCTTTTGATTCCACTTTCAGTGCTTTGCATCTTGTCTTGTTGTTGTTGTTGTTGTTGTTGTTGTTGACCCTCTTTGTTGTCGTGGACGAGGCCCGGCTCAAGTATCAAACTATCAGTATTCTTTGGCGGTGGGTTAGAATGATTGGTAAGTCCCGTGTTTCATAATTCGAGCATGAATATCCTGAACGTCATGAAACCATCTGGTTACAATCCAGTCGACTGGTGGCGGTTCCATCGCTTTCTTGTGTTTGATATACAGTTCATCCAATCTAGGGTCATCACGCAGTTGAGCTATACCGAAGCTTATCCTGTCCGGTGGTCTTTCCACGGCGCACCTCTACACTTTTGTTACCATCCTCAAACGATAAGAAAAACGAACCCATCGCTAACCTGAATACTACAGGCACATTTTCCTCTGACTTTCATTATTAGAAACTCACCAATGCTCCTTCCTGCTGTGTCAACAACAAAGATCTGACTGGAGCTGATGTAAAGTGCCCGGTGCAACACTCTTACCGAAACTGCAAGCATAAAGACATAACAGCACGATGCTCCGCCATCAACTAAATCCGGTATCATGGGCCGACACATTTCTCCGGGCTCTCATCCCCAGCTTCATAGCCGACGCCATTTTCTCTGATCATAGGAAAGCGACCCGACTACACCCAACTTCGTACCTCGACGGCCTACGCGGCATAGCCTCCGTGATCGTCTTCTTCTGCCACTATACCGAGGACAACTACAACTCTCTGACACGCTCCTACGGCGTCGCCGACAATGACCGCCCAGAAACGGCCACGACAGGGTGGATTCAGCTCCCGTTCCTACGCATCATCTTCTCCGGGCGGCCCATGGTGCATATCTTCTTTGTCATCTCCGGCTTTGTGCTCTCGTACAAACCCATCAAGGCCATCCACGCCCGCGACTTTGACAAATGTTATATCACTCTCAGCTCCTCGACCTTCCGCCGCGCGTTCCGCCTCTTTGGCCCCTGCGTGGCCTCGACCTTCATGATCATGTGTTTGCAGCAGATGGACCTTTACCCTGGGCGGAACCCGCGCGCATCGTGGACCGAGCAGCTGATGGTCTGGAAGCGCGTCGTCTTCACGCAGATCACCTGGCCGTGGGCCTGGGACAAGGACATGATGCCCGGCTACGATATCCATCTGTGGACGATCCCGATCGAGTTCGCGCACTCGATGCTGCTGTTTATGGTAATTCTCATGCTGGCGCGCACCAAGCTGCGCATCAGGCAGATGATGGTATTGGGGTTGATGGGGTACTGCCTCAGCTGTGGCAAGTGGGCTGGGTTTGAGTTCCTGGCGGGCCTGTTCCTTGCGGAGGTGCATGTGCTGAAGAGTGCAAGGGAGCAGCAGAACAAGGAATGGGAGTCGGTGGCGCAGGAGGAGGATGATGATGATTTAGACAAGTATGGCCATCGGGAGGTCAGGCAGGGCGGCGGGCTTGTTAGTCTGTCGACGCTGAAGACCGTGTTTTGCATCTCGCTGGTCATCTTGGGATTGTTTGTCGGCGGTTGGCCTAATCACTATGCGGACAAGACGCCGGGGATCCGGTGGTTTTTGGCAAAGACGCCTATGCCGTTCGCAAAGATGGACCATCTCGCTCCGCAAAAGTTTTGGTTCGGTCTTTGTGCGATAGGAACGGTCTGGGCTGTTGGAGAGCTTCCGCTCCTCAAACGCTTCTTCGAGGGTTCGCTAGCGCAGTATTGCGGGCGCATCAGCTATGCGATCTACATTTGCCATGGACCGGTTCTCGGACTCTTCCAGGCTTATGTCTTTGGCAGCCCGTTTGTGCCGGCTCAGGGCGAACCTGGCACGGATGACTATAAGGTGGCTGTTGAGGCGCACGGAATCAAGGGAATGATGGGCATGGACAACACGACGCAAAAGACAATGGGCTGGTTTTGGGGATTGTGCGTGCTTGGGCCCGTTGTTGTATGGGCGGCTGATATCTTCATGAGGGCGATTGACGAGCCTATCGTCCGGATAGCAAGGAAGATGGAAAACGTTTGTTTGGACAGGGAAGCTCAGCCGGATCAGCGACCCGGTGGGAGACGACTGGAGCCGGGATATTCGCAGGCTGCATAAAGTGGTGGACGTTTTGTTCGTGATTTGAGTTTGTTTTACGTCGGTCAGGGCGGTCTTTTGGAAAGCGTCGTGATGATGTAGATGGCGTTCCGGTGATATTCGACATCAGGGGTTCTGGTAGGGTCCAATATCTACCCTTAGAGCATCGATATGGGATACTTATCACTAATACGAATATGATTATTTTCGCCTATATTTTGCTTCTTGGGACAATCATTGTTTACCTGCCTGTTGCGGTATGGTTGAAAAGAAAAAAAGGTTCAGCTGGGGCCAAGATACACGTTGGTTGTGATGAGTCAGCCTTCCGGCTTACCAGAGGCGGTCTATGTACAAGTCTGACTCTTTGAATGCTTAGTAGCGAACTGCGTCAGAATTGGCTTGAAGTACAAGGCAACGTGAACAATGATTTCCTATCCAACGTCTTTGCAAGAGTTGTATAGTTGATTGGCTCCCCCTAGTGCATTACCTATCTCAACCACGCCAAGCCTTACAGGTACCACATCCCTTTTTCCTTGTTCTTATAAGATGTTAATTCATCTCACAAACTTTATCCATTACTTTACTGTAATGTGACTTTGGTCGACAGTGAATTTGTCCATATTCCTACACCTTACGCCAACCGTACGACAAATCCGAGACCGAGGTTGCCCGAAAGTCATCTGCCATGGATGCAAGCTGTCAGTGTGGCGCCGTGACCTTCAAAACACCTCTTCGGCACCCTCTCGCCCTTTATATCTGCCACTGCGCCGAATGTCGGCGGCAGACGAGCTCAGCCTTTGGGGTATCGGCCATCTTTCCTCGGTTTCCTTTGCCCAGTGAGGCGCTTCTGAGTTGTTACAAGTATGTGGTAGTCACACTGTTGCCAGATTTTTGATGAGTCTTTCGATGCCAAGACCCAAGGGTGCCGTTCTACTAACTCTCTGTTTGTGTCTAAAGGAGGCCAAACCCCAATGGTGAATTCCTAGAATGGTGTGTTTCCGTTTTTTTCCCAATTTCAGCGTGTACCGTCGAGCACACGTAAAGCGATTGTCACTAACTTGAGTAAAGTTACTTCTGCAAGCAATGCGGGACTCGCCTGATCCATTCCACGGCTGTAGGTGTCATCCCCAAGGATAGATCGCAGACTTGTTGGACCAAACACTAACACCGTCTCCTTGATGAAATGAAGGGTAAGAACTTCGTTTCCGTCAAAGGCGGATGTCTCGAGGGATTGGACTGGTCGAAAGCAATTCACATCTGGACGAAGAGCGCCATGGTGCCCATACCGGAAGACGCAACACGCTCGGAAGAGGAATGCTCGGTGTTCGATGCGTTCTGTTCGTCGCAGGAAACGCTGGATCAGCCACATACTGTGCGGGGGGCCACAGGAGAAAGGTTCTCAAGCAAATACGATCGGTAACAGGGCATCTTGGGACTGTGTGATGGTAAAGTTGAAAGTAGTTTGAATAAAGGGTTGAGACTCGAGATATCATTTGGAGAAAACATTGATACTAGGAGGCACCATGTTGTAGAGTGGAATTCAGAAGTCAGCAATGAGCGTTCAACGAGTACTGATACAGCGATTCGGTGACTTATTTGAACGCTTTGAGGTCAAGAAGCTGCGAGGATAAAAAAGAAAAAGAAAGAAAAAAAAAAAAAAAAGAAAAAGGCAAAAGAAAAGAAGAGCAAAAGAAGAAAGGGAAAAGCGCCACATGATAAGATTGGCAAAAGAATGAGAAAAAGAGAAATGCAACTAGGAGGATGAGGACTGAACGCGATTTGAACGCGTGACCGTTCGGACTGCAGCCGAACGCTCTACCCCTGAGCTACCGGTCCAATTCCTAGTTGTTATATATTAGCAAAGATTCAACCTGTATTTCCCACGCACTTTGCCTTAGCCCACACACTTTCTTTTCCATCCTCTCCCCGCACTCTCGACTTGCATGGACAATTCAAACCTCAGGACACAATGCGACGAACGACGTATCAACAACCTTCTTTGCTTGAACAAACGCTCACGGGCTACACTCAAACTCCTTGCTCAATATTCCTTACTCACAATGGCCGAACCCCGACGACAGAGATGAGTGGTGGCGTTTTCGATTCGGCTGGACAGTTTTGGCACCCTCGCGCCGGCTCTTCTCATCCCAACAACCGTGCACCCTGAACATATGCCAATGTTTTGCGTCTCTTGGTAGCGTCGAGGTTCCCGGTTCATTCGTCATCGCATATTCTTTTCAGTCTATATTGTGACAGACAATCCGCAGCAGCCACCTGAATTGCATCCTCCTTGGCTGCGTGCCCGCCGTCCGCCTCTCATCACGGCGTCCCTTTATCGCTGCCATGACCACAAATAGGAGAACACGATACAATTAGCATCATGTTTCCTATACAATTCGATATGGCACGAGGTCTACGTGTGGGAAATTTGAAGGTCACGTACCGTCGTTATTAATGACAGTGCCCTGTCGACCTTGGCTGTATTTTGGTCTCTTCTGCTTCGGTCTCGCTTAGACCGATCTCAAACACCAGCCGTCAGGAATCGGTCTCATCCACCCCTTCGTCACCCCACCACATCAGCCTCAAGCACACTAATGTTCACGGCTGTCGGAATCTTTTGCGACCAGAATTCATACAGAAAAGCCCTGTAATGGTCTTGGCCAAAAATCTTCTTGACCCTTTATACCGACAGTTTGCATCCCTTCTCATATTTCGACCTTTTTTCTTGCCCAGGGCCATGCTTTCCACCCTAGCGCTTCTTGAAGCAATTCTTCCGACCCAAAACCCCTTGCCTCGTAATCTCTATACCTTGACAATGGTATAGTAGCATCGTGAAAGATGATAGAAATGCTTGCGCTTCCGTTGTCCTCTCTGTTCCTGGGGCATCCCATGTTCGCCGTCTAAATTTGCCTTCCGCGATGCAATGACCTTCCGCACCTGACGTCCATCTCTTTTCCCCCCCAAGAGTCTTCACTTCGTTCATTCCCGCCTTTGGTACAGGCTGATCCTGTCTTGTCCCATTCCCCGTTTCTCTTCATTTTGTCATTCTTTTGGGTTGTTTTCACTCCCTGTCAATTTACGCCATCCGGCTTTGGGGCAAAGGAACGTGCTGTGTTGTTTATCTGCTGGTCATCAACTCGAAAAGTAGGGGGGTTGCCATCCAAGGCTTCTCGCCACCCATATTGTTGGACCGCGCTCGCTTCATCACCTCAAGAAGATCATCTTTGGCAAGTCCGGTCGTTACCTACACATACACGGATACCTACTACCACAATCCATGTCGGGTTGATCCCACATCGACACTCATCTCCAACGGCTGGTCTGTTGCTTTAATTTTTGAACGTTCTCGACGTTGAACTTCGCGCTACTTCTAAAAGGGGATCGACCGCCAAAGAAGGACTTGTGCGCCCGTTGCGGTACACACAAACACCACAATGAGCAAAAATTATGTGCGACTATTGGTACTGATCTTGAGCTACCTGTCACTGGTACAGGTAGGAACCCAACGGTTGAAGACACGGACCAAATCCACGGAATGACTGACTCAGAAATGTTTAGGCTGCCGCATACGACAGAGAAGGAATTGCTGGACGAAAGCTAGCGAAGACTGGGCACAGACATAAAGGACAGAGTGGGCGGAAAGGGAAGGCCGGGGGGCAATTGCAAGGATCGGTTTTGATTGTTACAGAGACTGTCAAAGAGACGGTGACGGCGGGCAGTGGTGCTGGCGTTAACTCGCAGGGATCGGTTTTGATAGTTACAGAGACTGTCAAAGAGACGGTGACGGCGGGCAGAGGCGCTGGCGTTAACGGAACGATCGCGGCCGGGACCGTGACGGAGACGGTCACCGTGACCCAAAATGGAGCTGCTGGGGCACTACCTGGGTAAGAAACATCCCGGAAAAGTAAAGTATGTCCAACAAATCCGCTAACCAAACGAAAAGCACTGGGAACTTGCAGCTCTCTTTCGTGACAACAACAGTTTTCGGCACGGGCTCGCCTTCAACCGTCACCATCACAGCTTTACCCCAGACCATCACTCAGACGGTAGTCCAAACCATCACCCAAGTCCAGGTCGTCGCCTCGACCGTCACCCAGATCCAGTCGGTACCAGCATCAAGTTCTTCCAGTCAAGTACCAGGAGTGGTTGCGGGAGCACCTGCCAATGACGGACTACCGCGCGCCAGCGGTGGAGTGGGAGTGACGACGGTTTCGATCCCAGCTGCTTTACACACTTCGACTTTGGAGGTGCCCCCGGCTGCTACTGCTCCTTCGACCTCAATCTCGGTGCCCTCAGCTGAAACAACCTCCACGACGAGCGCGGCAGTAACAACTAGCAGCACATCATCCTCTGCCTTGGGGCTCTCTACCACTTCAACCACCGTGGAGACCATCACCACATCCACAACCAACCTCGCCACCAGCACATCAACCAGCGCCCCCGCCGTAGCCATAACTTCAGTAGTCTCTGTGAAAGCCCCTTCCTCGACCTCGACCTCGACCTCGACCTCGACCTCGACCTCGACCTCAACCTCAACCTCGAGCACCACCGCCGCCGTAGGAGCAGGAGCTGAGCCGACCTCAGTCCTTGTTCTCCCGGTCGTTTCAGCAGCCAAGCCGACAACCACCACAGTGATGCCGGGTGTTGCGAATGGAGGGATTCAATTGACTCTTGATGTGTCGGGGCTGAGTCTGACGAACGTGTTGAATTTGGGGAATTTGGTACCGCCTACGGCTGCTGCGCGGCCGTGAGCGGGGGAGTGAAGATGTTGATGGAATGATAGAAGGAAGTCAGTTTTGGTAGGAGAGGAAGGGGGAGGTGTCTTATTAGGCTGTGAAAAATCCGCGTGTTGAATTTTTCTTTCGGTGGCTCTTTCAGTTCGATATTCATCCGGTTGTGTTGAGAGTTGAGAGTTGTTTGTACCCGTGCAGCGAGTGTTGTTGCCGCTAACAACTGATATAATGTATATAAATCTTCGTTTCTCCCTTCAAAGACCGCCATTGTCCTCGGCGCTAGATAGGCACGTTAAACCGATCAAGTTTAGAAACGCTTCATGTTGAAGTTTACCAGAGTGCCCCGTTGAAGTTGTTACTCCTGTAACCAAACTGACATGTTCAATGGCGTGATATTGTTGACAAACCAAAACTCCTGAAACCCATCACAGCCCACACGCCCTTGTTATAGTTCCCATTTTTCGCTCTAAATAGATGGGTATCGTGGAATGCTCGTCAGACGTGATGACATGCTGCGTGAACAAGATAGAAAAGAAAAAAAAAGCCTAACGCCCTGTCACCTAAGCGCCCCCCGATACGCAGCAGTCAAGTCATACCCAGACTACTGACGAGGCTCGCCTCCAATAACACTCGTTCTTCGACTACTTCGCCTGTTTCTTTTGCTGCCCACCACCACCCTCTCCATTCTTGCGCTTTTGGCCTTGGCCTTGCTGCCCTCCCTGCTTTTGCCCCTGCTGCTGCTGCTGCTGCTGCTGTTGTTTCTGCCCTTGCTGTTGTTTCTGCTGCAACTTCCTCTGCTTCTTACTCAACTTCGCATCCCCCTCCGCTCCCCCCTCCTCCTCCTCGCTCCTCACTTTACCCCCAGGAGCAGTCTGCACGATATCCACCACCCCTCTGAAACCCCTCCTCTTAACACCCTCATTGACCACCACCGCCCTCGGTACCGTCCCCAGCGCCTCCGTCCCCTTCTCCGGTCCCAATCCCCACACAGCCAACAGGTTGACCACGTCTGCGGGGCCCCTGAGACCTAATGCGCTCTTGGCCTCGCTCGAAACGATGATCCCGCGGCCCTTGGTCGCCCGAAGCAAGCCCAGAACATTGCCGATGAAATTGCTCCTCGCCCGCTGGGCGTCCACAGTGTTACCTGACAAAAATGCCTGGCTGTAGCAGATCTCAAAGCGCGTGCCGCGATGCACGGCCGCCATGGCGGTGCGGTGGTGGATGTGGAAGCCCAGGAACTGGGTCAGGTCAAGGCTGATAATGGCTGGCGGCTCCGTGGTGCTCAGGCACGCCCAGCTGAAGGCCTTGTCGTTTGTCGGGCGAAGGGCCAGCAGGTCATAGGAACGGGCAAAGTCGACGAGGCGGTAGTTGGTTGTCGAGGGATCGGTGACGGTTAAGGTTACGCGGCGGAGGACAGTGGGGAGGGGGGAGGAGGAGGAGGGAGGGACGGCTGATGAGGCGGTTGTTGAGAGGTTTGTCGTCTTTGTCCGTGTGGTCGCTATGGATGTGACACTTGTTGAATTGCCGCCACCGGGGAATGATGGGTGTGGATGTGTGAGCTGCGGGATAGGGTTGCTGATCGGGTGCGGTTGTGTTGGGATGTTGCCCGTTATGGTCTGGTTCAAGGCGACGACATCGTAACCTAGATTTTTGGCGAACTTGAGCGTACGTTCGAGCTCTGAGGCTGAGGTCGTTGGCGACCAGGCAATGTTGAGGTCGTAGAGCATGACTGCGTTGTTGTCTGCTCTTCTTCTCTTGGACGTTGGATTTTCGCGATAGGCAAAAGCTCGTGCTGTCGCGTCTCGATTCGGTTTGTGGGATTTCGCAATTGAGACTGTTCTGTCGTGTGGATTTGGATAATGCGGCCGTATGTAGCCTCAAAGATTCGCGAATGGTTCTTATCCGTTCTTTGGCCGTAATGTCGATTAAGTTGGACTGCAGAAGCTGTTACATATCAAATGTCGGGCGATCGAAGACATTTCTTTTTTTTTTTTTTTTTTTTTTTTTTTTTTCCCGTTGGTTTGAAGCTCCGCATCCACATGTCTCGATTACAATGCATGTCAACGAAAGTTCGATGGGTCCATCCAGCCTGGAATGTAACAGCAGCTCAGGTCCCGCCGTGTGGACGCTTTTAGTGGGGCCATTGTGCGCTTTGACCACCTGTATGCATTGTATGTAGTTCAGGGCAGTTCTGGGGCAATCTCCGCTGGGCCCGGGGGAGCTTAGCGCGTCGCGGGGGAAAGTGCGCCCCATCCATCTTCGGGCAGCAAATCGAAGGGAAGTGTTTGATCAATTCCCCCGGCCACGCATAGAGGTAGCCGGAGGGCATCGCATTCGCATTCCCGCTCATCTTCAGCAGGTAAGGTACATGGGTTGCTGCCTAGAGGTATGTAGGTACCACCTCCGGCAGAATGTCACGTCTGGTTGCACTCACTGTGTCCTTCGGCCAGCAACTGAACGCGCAAGATTTTAGTTTTACTTCTTTTGTCATCGCCGAAAGGAAGACTAGACGGGAACTTTCAACTTCTCTTCTTTGGACACCATCTTAGGCGTCCTCTTTTCAACAACTACACTAGAGACCAAACGAGCCAAGTAGCGACACCCACTTCGTAACCGAGATCGGTTATCGATAGCGCGTCGAGAATTATCTTGCTATTAACTACCCATTTCATTCATCAATCACTTATTCCCCGCTGCCCCTGCTTGTTTGATACCCACGGATTTTGGTTCCCATTGTTACTCAAACATCGTCAAACTTTGATCGATTTCCGTTCGTTAGCTCCACAACACTGTCGAGAACTCCATCAAGACTATCGACACTATGTGTTTGATCTTCACGTGCGGCGAGCACACTTTCCGCAAGGAAGTGGAAGGATATGAAGGACTCGTGTGCCGGTGCTACAACTGCGGTAACTATTCGGGCAGTGTTATAAAGAGCCATCCATGGTTCACTTTCTGCTTCATTGTACGTGGTGTCGTGTTTCTGGCGGCGAAGTTGTGTGTGCATTTTTCTATGTTGAGTTGAAGCTAACGTTGAACAACGTTTACAGCCCGTCATTCCTCTCTCGATCAAGGGGTACGAAGACATCTCGTGCCGCATTTGCAACTTCCAACAACCACTCGAACATAGACAGGACGTTCAAGCAATGCGCCGGGGTGCAGACGGTAACCCGGGAGTGCCGTTACAACACCAACCACCTGGCGCACCTGCTCAAGGACTGCCTCAAGGTTGGGGCCAGAAGGCACCTGAACCGAACCAGCCAATGCAGTATCGCTAAAAGTACGATTCGAGACCGAGGAAATGGCACGGCGCGAGGACAGCGAGGTTGACTTACGATCATAATATGCAATTTTGAAGTCACGAAGATGGAGTTATGACCTGGATGGTGGCTTTATGTGGACAGGCCCAGAGGAAGCTACATACATGGCAGGCGTCGGTTGGAGCCTGAGTTTGATATCCCCATTTGCAATTTACGCTTTTCTTTTTCTTTTTCAATATTATTATCATGATGATTATTTAAAACACATATTGTCAGAGAGCATGATCGATGAAGGAGGCGTACGGCGGTCCTCTTGCATGTCTGAAATTACATGCACTTACCAAGTACACCTATTTGTCTGCAACTTGATCAGATGGAAATATTGGGTTCGGATGAAACGCAGCCGGTGCGTTTGACATTTTTGCACCTTCAAGTCGCTGCCAGACATGCCTTTGCCTGTGGCGCACCGTCAAGTCGAACAGCTTTCCGTGAACTCGTCGGACGTTACGTTCATCTCGCATGCAGCAACCTAAACTGGGCCATAAAGGTGCACAAGCCATAGGCGTGTGGTCCAGAGACGATGGTTGTGTTTCTTGACGGTCTTGCAATGACATTTCATCAACATCCAACGAAGAATCCAAGGTCTGCGCACTGAGTCGAATGATGATCTTTCAAGAGGTTGTAGAATAGACGACTTCGAACTGAAGCATTGGAGTATTCCCTTGTGTGGCACTGAGGCGACAGTAACATCCGGCACCACAGGCAGTTTCCAGGCGAGAGCAGCCCATGGAAGTAACCTACCTAAGTAGTGTAGAGGTACCCAAATATGCCGCTTGTACAAACAGGTATTTCAAAGATCGAGTAGGAAACGTCCCGTACAAAGCCATCAAAGAGATTCAGAAGAATGAACAATTCCACTTGAACCTACCTAGTGTATTCCATCAACGGCATCTTGTACGCGGACGGACAGACTGCCCGGATGAACTTGGGCTGCAGAAGTGCTGTAGTTTGCGGGGTTGAGTACCTACCCTACACCCTACGGGTTGTGGGGTTACTGCGGACAGCGGCGATGACGTCGGGCGGCTCTGGCCCCATTGTTTCCACTTTGGCTTCCGTCTTCAGAACATCCACTGCGCTTGGATGGGGAAAGATTCCACCATTTGTTTTCGACTTACGAAACAGTGTGTCGAATCCATCACCAGTCCACAACGACAGACACATCTGAAAGTCGGATTCAGGTGATACGGGACGGACCCCGACCCGGCTTCCAGTTCTTTGACACGATATCCAGACATCTTTCGACGACCAGTTCGGCGCCGTGTCTCTCTTTCTCGGCCCATCGCATTTTTAAAGCCAGCAGACACCGCCAGTCCGCCCGTCGAACAGAAACTGCCCCGTCACCGTTGACCTGTCGTCCCACAAGCCCGAATCCGCACACCAAGAGAGACGGTCCAAGACACTTGCCAACAACCGGGACGGACTGAGACACAGTCTCTAATATACAATCTTCAGCCTCGAGCGCGGTACTATCTCGAACCTTGAGCCGTCACCAACCATGGCGTCTGCAAAGCGTGGCCCGTCTGTTTTGGTATGTTGACTCCTTGATTTTTACTGGACAATTGGCTGACATCCATCGACACACAGGTGACCGATGCTCGCCAACGACCTTCACCCCCCAGCGCACCCCGGCGCATGGGCCCTACAGGTGGCCCCGGCCGCCTCTTGAATGGACGTTCCTTTACCGTCGACAATGTCTTGCAGTACTCATCAGATATTCCATCCGGCTTACCCCGGCTGCCGCCCGGCCAGCGGCCAACACGAGCTGCCATCCGCAGGAGCAGCCACGGAACAGGACTCCCGAATGCTTCTGCCCGAACTGGTCAACAGATCGTGCCTTCTAGGACTACTAAGGTTAGCGAGAAGCTCGTTCTTCTCCCCGAAACTCCTGACAACGAGGATGCACTAGGCGATGAAGAACTGGAGCGCCGCGCCTCCATTTTGCGCGCATCCGAAGATGATAATCGGCCATTAAAAGACGAAGAGTTGGATGTGCTGAGGAAGAGAGGAGGACTCCGTGGCAAAAGCTATGCTGAGCGTCTACCCAAAGTACAGCGAGGCGAAAAGGTTTCCCGACTTACTGCCTATTGCACAGCACAAGCCTACAAGATGCAAGCGACAGCCGAGTTCCTGAAGAAGAAGCACGAAGCCAAGACGAAACTCTACGACGACTGTCTTTACACGGTATATCACCTGCCTCTGCTACCTGGTGTAGATGGCTACCGGCTACGGAGTCGACCTATCTTGAAGACTCCAGGCACGGGAAAGACGGTGTTGGATCTTGAAATCGAGCGCAGCGAGCGAAGAGACGAGCACGAGGGCTACTGGGACGAATACCCATTCAATATGCACGGCTCAGCAGATAGCCCGAGCAATGGGACTACATTGCTACAGCATGCTCACAGTGGGGTCGACGAGACAGGTGCTCACTCATCAGACCATGATCAGAAGACACTGGATCATCCTCCTATCAGCCCCATTAACCGCCTGGCACCTGATGCTAAAAGGTTTGGCGAGATGTTCGTCTTCTCGTATGGCGTAGTAGTGTTTTGGAACTTTACAGAACACCAGGAGAAAGATATCCTTGCAGACTTGACCTTTGCCGAGAACGAGACCGGTGTTTCGCTCGCTACTCGGCCCCTTGATCAGAACGATTTTGAGACTGAAGAGTTCCACTTCGAGTACAGCGCCGACGTGGACCGCCCTCGCGTCTTCAACGATATGATCACACTTCTTCCTCGGTCTGACCACATGGTCAAGCTAACCATTAGCCATGCCATTGCCCAGAGCACCAAACTCTGCTTTTTCGAGGAGCGCATGTCAGAGACGATGGAAGGTGCTCAGCACGTGCCGAAGAGACTTGCACTTACGGGTAAACTGGACATGGATAGGACCGAAGTTCTGAAGATCCTAGGGCAGCTCTTCAAGAGTCGTGTAGATATCAATCTTTGTAAGTCCACGTTTTGCATTGAGTACGGTCTGATCAAGCTGAGGTTACTAACAGGCGTACTTGTAGCATCGAACATTCTTGAAAAACCCAACTTTTTCTGGGACTCGGAACCCACACTCGGCCCGTTATACGAAGCCATCAGAGACTATCTCGAGATTGAAACACGTACCAGGGTTCTCAACGAGCGTTGCCAGGTCTTCCTTGATCTGGCCAGCATTCTCTCTGACCACGTGGCTGACGCAAAGATGAGCTACATCACTTGGATTATCATTATCCTTATCGTGATCAGTATCATGGTTACTGTCACGGAGGTATTACTGCGCTTTGCCATTCTGTCCAACGAGAAAGCCAAGGATGGTGCAAATAGCCCCGCAAATGTGATCGGTGGCGGTAATTTGTTGACTGCTCACAGCCGGATCGATCTTCGGAGTCTGGAATCAAAATTGGCGAATGCAAACCTTACCTTGGATGACCTGAGGCTGTGGAGCGCGGCTATGAACGAGCAGGAGAAAAAGTCGATTTGCGGCGCAGAGATCGTGGGTACGACGTTCAAAGGATTGTGAGCTGGTCAACAAGGCAGAGACGACCGTTCTCTAAACATGATTTACGAAGGAGGGAAGGGAGGAAAACAGATTGAAGCTTCATTTTAGTATGATGGTCTACATAGCGATGGCGTTGCTTTTCGTGAACTGAGTTATTCTTGCATTCTGGTTATTGATGGGCTTCGTTTCAACTGAGATCAGGACCCAACCCGCTATAAACCTGACATGGTATGGGATCTGAGCATCCAAAGTATGAAGATGAGTACGAGAACTCTTTGTATGTGTACGGTTGGGGTTTGGTAGGGAGGGTAAACAGTAATAAAAAGAAGAAAAAAAAAGGTGCTTGCAGGAAGAAGAAATCGTTATAATCACAATTCCCGAGACTTCGCAAGTAACGATCCCATCATTCCCATCAACCATCAGATACTCACTGTTAACGCCCTCAACGCCCAGCATGCTTTCACCTGATCCAAGATAACATTCCTATTCCAGTCAGGACAGACATACGCTTCTCATACAAGCGGACAATGATATATCCTGCTCAAACACCCAGTAAAATTCAGAAGACCCTAAGAAATAAAACACGCACACACACACGCACATCACTGCCACAACCGTCCCAACAACCCCTCCCCGCTCTCCCATTTGACCCCCCTCTCCGCTTCTTCCTCCGCAATCTTCACTATCAACTCCCCAAACAATCCATTAGCCCACCCGAACCAGCTCCTCGTCCAATCCTTCTCATTCCACGCGTTCACAGTCTCATGCACTACCCCCGTCCCGCTCGTCGAGTCCAATATCATCCGCAGCTGCTCGCTCACCACCTTTTCTTGTTCCGTCGTGCCCGAAGACAAGCCCGACAGCTCCGAGTTGTAGGCGGTCAAAGCGGCTACCGTGGCCGCCATCGGCCAGCCTTTTCCGGGACCGAGATGGGGGCCGCCGACGGCGGAGAGGGCGGGACCGGCGGCGAAGTAAGGGTTGGAGAGGGAGAGGATGAAGCGCCGGGTGTTTTGGTAGATTAAGGAGTAGTTGTGGGAAGGGGGAGGGGTGGTGTTGTAGGGTTTGGACTTGGGAGGCAGAGGAGAGGAGGAGGGAGGTGAGGGAGGGGAGAGTTCGTCGTCGAGGGATGGTTGGTCTAATGCTGAGCGTTTGGGGACTTGGTGGTCACGGCTGCCGCCGTGGGTTGACTTGGTGATGATGGTCTTTGGGTCGACGAGCGGATGGGTATAATTCCACAAGGGAAACGCCAACAGCGATGGCACGTTAGCGTCATCCATCAGATTCGCGCTTCCGTACCCATCCACCTCATACGCAAACATCTCACCGAACTCGCGGTGAGTGACCACCGCGTCCTTAGCAATCCCATGTCGAATCCCCCTAGCCAACTCACGCATCTGCACCGTCGCATTCTTCGCCATCTCCCTCTTCCCCACCTCCAGCCCATTCAATCCAGCCAAACCCTCCATAATCACTGACGCTTGCTCCAAATACGCCGCAAACATCATGTTACTCGGTATCAACAGCTGGAAAATACACGCATCATCACTCGGCCTGAACCCACTCCTGACCATGCCGTTTTCTTTGACTGGGTTTCCCAGCCCATCATTCGTCAGCGTCTCGCTGCCCCTATTCGTCCAGCCCGTAAATGTCCACGCCGAGGGTAAGACCTTTCCGCTCTCATCGTACGTCCCGAGTCTCATCGCGGCCGCGGCATCTACGGCGGCCTGAACGGCTTCGATCCACCTGTACTTCCCAAAGAAGGCCAGATCTTCGGGAA
The DNA here is from genome assembly GCF_033458365.1 of Neurospora hispaniola. Classification (NCBI taxonomy): domain Eukaryota; kingdom Fungi; phylum Ascomycota; class Sordariomycetes; order Sordariales; family Sordariaceae; genus Neurospora; species Neurospora hispaniola. The sequence goes on along the minus strand of NW_026944407.1, from coordinate 1,449,653 downwards.
CGCGGGCGTGGTACGCGCTACTGATCTGCAGGAAAGAAGCCAGGCTGTCGAGCTCCCACTTGCAGTCGAACACTTTTTGCGGGTCGTAAGGGGGTTGTGGGTTGTTCTGGGCGTAAGCGCCATTGCGCGTGGGCGGGATACCGGATTCGGGGGGCGGTTGGAAAGAGTGACAGTAGGGTGAGATGACGATGTAGCGGGCGTGCGAGTTGATGAGGCCGCGCCACAGGCTGGCGAGGGAGTCCTTGTCGGGGGACGGGGTGAGGAAGGGGAGGTAGGAGTAAAGTTGCGAGGCGGAGTCGCGAAGCCACATGGCGTCGATGTCGCCGGTGATGATGTAGGTTAGTTCTTCGTCAGTTTCGGGGCTGTATTCTTCTTCTTTTTCTTCATCCTCTTTTGGGCCACGAGCTTCGTCCGGGGTAGCTGAGAAGGAGGCAAGGGACTTGGGTGTGCCACCATTGTTCGTGTCCCAAGGGGAGCTGTTCCTGGCGTAGCCGTGCCACTTGATCATGGTATCGAGAGTGTTGGGGTAGCTGTTCTCGAAGAGGCGGAAGAGATCCGGGTCTTTGATCACGGTCCTCATGCGCTCGATGAGCTTCTCGAGAGCTGGAAGCTGGAAGGTCCGACAGTGTGGAGGCGGGCGCACGTAGGGGAACTGGCGCTTGCCGGCGGATAGCGGACCGGGTTTCATGCGCTGGAGCTGTTCGAAGCTTACACACTCATCACCCGCTTGGATAGCCCCTGTTCCCACGCCCTGATCAATATCTTCTCCAGAAGGAGTCGTTGGAGGAGAGACATCCTCGTAGTTGGCGGGGATGCCGGTGTTTCCTTCGTGATGGTTCCATGTTTCCCGCGGCGGTGGTGTCAAATTATCACCCACTTCTCCCGTTGTCTGGTGACTGTGACCGATGTTCTGGTCACTTTCGGGTTGTTTAAGAACGACCGGGTTTTGCCGGTAAATGGACAATGGCGATGCCGTCTGATATCCCACGAGAAGTATGCAAAGAGCCAAGAAGGCCGAGAGGGCGAAAACGCGCCCACGCCGTGAGATAAAAGTCTGTAATAACGCCATGTTTTCGATTTTGAGTTTTTGTTTGCTCTGGTGCCCTGACGGGCTGTCAGATAAAGTCAAGTTGCGGCCGCGATGAATATTCGAAGAAGGATCGTGAAGTGGTAAGTATCCGACGCTTCTTTGATCACATTAGCCGGTTGTTGACCGCCGAAGATGAGTAGGACGAAAGACCTAGTTCAGAAGTACCATCTGGAATTGGTGAACTAGAAGGAAGGATTATATAACCGCATATCGAGCTCGTTGTCAAGCAGCGGAAGTTGCACAACACACCCAACCCAGTGTTGTTGTCGAACAATCAAAGAAAAGGAGGTTTCTGTGTGGCTGAGTCCATCCCTTCTCAACTTCAACCAGCAGAGCAGAGTAGAGCAGATGGAGTGTCTCGCTATTATGCGAAGCTCCCTTTCCGTCTCACAAGTATCTCTCCATCCCTCTTTCGTTCCCCTCCTCCCCTCCCAGGAGAGAGCGGAGGGAGTCCAGGGTCGCGGAATATGGATCGGTCGAAGTTCCCCATGTGGCCTTCTTGGCAATCATTTGTACTTCCTATAGAAGACTAGGGTGAAGTACAGTAAAGCCGCCTGGAAGTGCGGAAAGCAACCAAAGATGGGTCGTTTGAGCCCCCCCGTAACCGGGTATATATGTAGTGGTCTCTCCCATCAACAAAACCTGACCCTTGTAGATGCAAAATCGGGCCAAAGTTTTTATACTTTGCATTTTGCAGGATTTATATTGGCAATCATTTGGCATACGGATTGTTTTGGCTTTTTCTTTTGGGGCACTTCGGGGTGGTTGCACTTTCACCGATCTCTACTGTATTCCCATTATTCAAGCTGCGCATTGGTTGACGGTTATGATTAGATTAACCCAAAATGAGCTATCGGTGTTTCGGCGTCCGCTGCTAATGGTTCCTTGCTGTTTAAAAGATGAGGTTACACTACAACTCTAGTGTTACCAAGAAGGCTCTCGGATATTGTATTGTTCTTGGCATCCTTTTTCGTGGCAGGCTTCTCGTGTGTCTGATGTCTCGCTGGGAACTGTCTACACTACCTTAGTATTTCGGTCTTCTGCATTGTACTTTCGTAACTTAAAACCGTATTCTTGAGAGATAGGCATTTTGCCCTGAGGTGTTGGCTAGGAACACCTACCTGGTCACCCCCGGGTCGCCTTCACATACATTGTTTGCGAGATCTCGAAATGTTCCTGCGCTAGGCTCATGCCGTTCAGATCTTGCCGTCTGATGCCCCGCAACCAAGTGGCCAGAATCCCTTAGTTACCGGCCAGGCCTACCTAAACAACCATCTGTCGAAGGAAGATTGTCTACAAGAACGATAACTTGGTATTTGATTAAGTAAAGTATACTGATTAAGCAGATCTTATCTATCCTGGCCCCGCGTACACTATAAAGAAGCCGTACGTAACCTATAACTCCTATCCCTTCCCCGAATCCAAAGTCGGTCTACAACATCCCATTAGTTTTGCGTCACTGCCCACCAACAGTGTGTAACCAAACCTCCAGGATATTATATAAGCACCCGACAGTAGGTTGAACAGGTCCCCAGTCTATGAAGACTCATCTTGATCGCTACTGCTGGAATCCGACTCCATCCCGTCATCCACCTCCTTTCGAGTATCTTCATGTCCATCCGGACTCCAAGCGGGCACGTCTTCGCAACCCTCAGGAACTCGGCACAAATCTCTGGCGTTACAGGTCTTCCACAACACCTCTCTGATCTCCGTGAAGACCTGGTCCACAGCATCCATCGCCCAGATGACGTCCAGATGCTCATACTGCTCGATGACCTTCTTGTGAACTACCTTAACGTGCGGCTCACGTCCGCCGTCAAACCTCCTCAGAAGTTTAGTTCCGTCCACCAAGGCGTCGTTTCCGCATACCCAAAGGGCGAAGGGCGGTGCCTGGTGGTTGTACCAAGCCCTTGAGCCCTTGGGCCTCATCCTGCGAGCCGCATGCTTCGATTTCTCTGACTTATGATTGCCCTCCATATCGCGCTCTGCCGCCTTGAGGATCTTGTTCGCTTTCTTCTCGTTCCGGCTCTTCTCTTGCTTGTCAAGCTTGTCCAGCTCTCGATCCTCCTTCTCCTCTGCCCTCCACTCCTCCTTGGTGGCCAGGATACACTTGTGCTTAGCAAAGCACTCCCTACCCAACCACCAGCGCATCGATTCGGCACTGACGTAGACGGGCGCGAACTGGAACATTCTGTTCTTGAGGTCCCTGTCCCAGCGACGGTCGGTCCAGTTGAACAAGAACGAGAAGACTTTGTACCCGAGCCAGCCGTAGACGCGCGGGTGGAGAAGCGAGTGCATCGTCATCATGAAGGGGATGAAGGCGTGAATGCCGAACAGCATGCGAAACATGGCGGGGGTGATGACGCGCATGAACTTGAAATACATCTTGCCGATCAAGGGACCAGCATACGCCGCCGGGGCGAGGGCGCAAAACACGGTGAGCTTTTCACCCAGGTCCGGCCGCTGTTCTTTGGCTAAGGCGACAAATGTCTGGGTGGTGCCCTGAGAGTGGGCAATCAGTCCGATCTTCTCGAAGCCAGTCTCGTATAAGACACGCGAGGTCAAAGCAGCCAGGTCAAAGACGCCCATCTGCCGGATATTCCAGCACCACATGCGCGGATCCGAGTACTCAAGCAAGACGTGGCGAGGCTTGAAGCCGCATCGGTTGTTGCCGAGCCAAACGTCGTAGCCCGATTTGCAGAGGAAGAAGGCAAGCGAGTCTTCGTCGTTGACGCAGTAAGCGCCTGAGCTTTGGAGAAGGCCATGCATAAGAAGAACGGGAAATTTCGGTTTCTTGTTGTTCTTGGTCTGGCCTGGTTCCCTCCTGAATTTGCCTGTGAACAGGTCGGGTCCCTTGTGCCGCCGCTCCTCTTCTGGTAGTGGTGTGTATTCTTCGGGATCGTACACATGCCAAAGCTCGATGACAAAACCATCTTCGGTTTCGACAAGATGGGTCTCAACGTCGAGCCCAACACGGCGGGCATAAAAGCCTATGTCGCACACGATTGGGTCGGGGCCCACGGCCTTGACGTCACTATCGCTTTCGTCGTTGTCTTCACTGTCTTGGTGGTCAAGGTGGCGCGCCGACTTCCTGCGCCTCCATAGGCGGAGTTGTTTCTCTCGCAATTGCTTCCGTCGCCTCTCCTCCTGGTAAAATGGCCGGTCGGCATCTGGATCTTTGGAACCCAGCCGCTTCCATATGTGTTGAAATGCAGGTGGTATACTGGTGAAAAGGGAGCCCAGGACAATGACGCCCAGGAATGCCAGACTGAGGAAGAATGAGCTGAAGCGAAACAGCAGACATTGGATGTCTCGCCAGCGCGATGGCGGACCGTAAAGCGGTAAGGGCGGGAACAGAGGGTGGGTGTAAGAAGGAGGCATCGACCTCTTGAGGTTGCCGTCGGTCGAGTCTGAGGTGTTGCGCTTCTTCTCATCCTCTTCGCTGGGAAAACTGAGGACTCTGTCTCCTTCTGAATCTTCTGTTTCCTTGAACGTATCGCGCGAGCCACTGGCTTCCCTAACGTGTACCTTGACTCCATCGTGTCTTTCGGCTTCGTCTCTCAACACGTTAAGCTTGTAGGCTTCGGTTACCGGAACGGCAGGAAGACGGTTTCCATCCGATGTAACGATAACGGCATCTTGGGGCGCGACAAAGATGGCTTCGATGGCGACACCTTTGTTGTCCGGGCTATCTGGCGGCTGGAAGGACAGCTTCTCTGATTGATGGGTAAACTCGACCACTGCTTCTTCAGCTGAGCCCTCACAGGGAAGCCTATCTACCTCAACGGACATGGCGGCTGGGGATTCCGTTTCGATATTCGACCAAATACTGTTAAGCTTGGTCACTTGTCCAAAAGTTCTTTGAATATAAGAGAAAGGCATAACGACATGGTTATGCAACTCAAGAAGTGCTGGGTGGCCAACAAGATGAAGACGCAATACTTTGAAGGGACCAGTAGAAAGAGAAGAAGAAAAAGCAAGGAAAGGATTATTGAAAAAGTAAATAGACAACTTGGATATTTCTGGGGTAACCGCAAAAGGAGTACTTCCTCCGTGTCGCGCCGTCCGAGTGTTGCGCCATCAACGTCATGATGGAAACCTGCGTTCGCCTGGTAGGGGGAGGCTTTGAGGCAATGCACAGTGTCAGTCTGGAAAAGGGTTGGGGTTGAGGGAGGGAAATTGTGCTATACCCGGCGGACGTAACTTGCCAACCGCTGCAGAGCTGTGACAAAAAGCCGGTTTTGTTTGGCAGGAGTGTCCATCGTTCTGGGAAAGTTGAGACAAAGCGACTGAGGATGGCCCCATCACCGCAATTCGGTCACATCACTCGATGCTTTGATAGGAAACGCGAAGCGGAATAATCGAGTGATGAGAACTTTGAACCAATCTGTCGTCCTTTAGACGCAGTGTCAGCCGTCGATAGGATCAACGGCAGGCAAAGATGGAAGACCTGAAGAGTGCTGTTGTGTTTTCCTTTCCTGAAACAAGACATTCAATTGATCCCCGGATTCACAATTCAAAGTCGGGCAAGTCTGGAAAGTGCCCAAATGTTGAAAAGTGCGTCACACTGCAGCTGGGGGGCTCCATGTGGGGATGACATGGATGGGGGAGGCATGTGAGAAATATGGAGATCCGTCTTGCTGGGAGCGCCATGTCATTTCCTGACGCCAAGTGATCCCTGACTAGTCAAGACACCAGAAGAGGAGCATCATCAACGCTTTTGTCTTCAGGGCAACGCTGAAGATACTGGGAAAAAAGCTTAGCATGTGGTGCCGAGCGTCTTGGTTTCAGATGTCTCTACTGTCACGGCCCATCGGATTGTGAGAACCACTGTGGGTGAATCATCCAAGCAGAATAGGTCGGACTTAGAAGTTGAAAGTGGATCCCCAGGCACTGGAATCTGGAGTTGGGGCGGCCGCTGTCATCCATTGCCTTCAGCTGAGATCTATCAGATACTCAAGCTTCACAGAGTCCAGAGCCATTCCCCTTGAACATGGAGTGGTGATATCTTAGTTGTGTTCATCCTCAAAGGCATGTGGTTGATCGCTGGTAGAGGATGTAGGCTTAACAGTAGGAAGTAAGTACCTATGAATCTGTCATCAGTTTTCAACACCTACCCAGCCCTAACCCTGAGTTTACGTAAAACAGCTCCTTACCGCTGTGCGGACCACCGCCGGCCATGTGCCTCGGCCAAAGCTGAGGGAGGAGCCGCCCCCCCGAAGCTAAAGACGGGGAATGGCCGGGGAGTGGGAGACAGCGCCCAGCGAATGACCGCGCTGGCCATTTGGGGATCAACCGAACCGCACATGCAGCAACGGAACAGCATAGTCTAGTCTCCCGTCCTCTCTCTCTCCCAACGACGCGCTGCTGGTTCGAATAATTTCTGTGGTGGTTGCGACGCCTTCTCTTCTCTAATTTAATCAACTGTACTCTATCGCAATCCCCTTTCAAGCCACTTGCTTCCGGGTTGCCACGCGCCCCTGGCTACTGTTCGGCATCGGCTTTGTCGTGTTTCGTTGCAGCTGAACCCCAAATCACTTCCGCGGTGTACACGGCAGTCTAGACTACATTGTCACTACTACCTAGACAGGTGTGGGGGACCTCGACCGGCATGGGCCGTAAACAATAATCGTGCCTGCTACTCTACCGGATCAAACTTTCAGCATCCGATCCCTTTGCGCCGACCGACCGGATCACTCCATCGCCGAATCTCAAGTCTTGGGCACCGGCTCCGATTTGCTGCCGTACCCTCTGTCTTACACCAACGCCGACGCACCTCTGCAATGACCGCCCCCAACTCCGCCCCTGCCTCGAGCAGGAAAAGGGTCCGAAGACGCAGACAGGACAAGCCCGCCTTGTCGGCCAAATTGGTCCTCGATGCCCATGTCAAGGGCGATGTTGGTGTCATTGCTACCGACCTCTTCGCCGACCTCTTCCCTCATCTCTGGGCTAGTATGTAACATATCTGCCCCTATTGTGGGTTTATCCTGCCTTGTATCATGGGTTCTGACTAACTGGCCACTCTGGCGTGACAGATGGCGACAGCCAGGACACCGTTCATGTTGCAATCGCTCCTTGGGCACCAAGCCAAACTCCCGAGGCCAACAACTGGTCCATTGTACCCGTCATTCGATCTTCCACTGTTGCACCGTCCACTGTACAGTTCTCGCCCTCATCGCTAGCCCTCCAGTCTTTCGCGACACACCTCCAGCAGGCTGCGCCCTCAAAGCTCTCCGGCCATAACAAAGGTGGCATTGAGATCCTGATCTTGGATGTTTCGCCCATCGAGCTCGATACCGTCTTTGTGAACCTTGACGGAGAATTGGCTAAGAGACTGGAAGATGGGGAGGGAACCTTCTTCCGCGAACACCCAGTCAACGGCAAGGGCAAGGCTCGTGCCGATGCTACCCCTGAGGAACACTTGACAGCTGCTTTGCGCACTGCCCTCGGTACCTTGAAGATTGTGCATTCTGGCGATCTCTTCCCATTGCCACTACCACCTCACCCAGTTACCCACCAACCTCCATACCCAGGACGGATAACGCTGTGCGAACCTGTGGCTCAGGGTATCCTCGCCCCTACTACAAAGATCATCGTGTCGAGAGGGCGCACCACCAGCAAGACCAAACGTAGCTCTGCATCTGGCCAGCAACAGGGGCGCAAACTGAACGGAGTGGCCGAAGACGACGAAGATGCCTACTTCTCGGCTGCCGAGGAAGACCGCGATAGCAAGACCGATGCCCAAACGGCTGAAACAGATGCAGACGATACCGAATTCGAGCCACAGGCTGGAGAAGATGAGGACAACTTGTCGGATGATTCATTAGACGAAATAATATCCCTTCAAGTTCCTACTCTACCCACTACGGTCACCGGCCAATCTACAATAGGAACGGGCACCCCGACGATGCTCAGGGGCAGGAAGACCAACGGTCCTGGGTCGGTTATCTCTAGTTATACTGCCACCACCGCCAGACCAGACCGACCACGTGGCCGGCTCTTCAAGGCGCAAGGATTAATGAAACCTATCCCACCTGATCTGCTCCACCCTAAACCTACATCCGAAGACGATGAAGAAGCGTGCATCTACGTGGATATGAGGGATCTCACCAGGGTGGGCTGTTTCTCGGGAGACTGGGTACGAGTCGAGGCGGCCTCTGAACCGCCGTCCAACGGGCTCGGCGCGTTTGGTTTGGGAAGCTTCGTGGAACAGGACGCAGAGGAGATTAACTGGAGACCCGCGAGGGTTTTCGGCCTGCCTGAAGGATATTCGAGCCGTTCGGCGACCAGGTCACACCACTCTAGACATGATAGCCGGAACTCGTCCTTCTTTGAGGCGCAGTCCCAAAAGTCGAATCCACCGGCTTATACTTCGCCTATTCTTCTCGCAAACTTAGACAACCCTCCCTATCTTCGTCTATCACCGATCAAGCGCCCTTCGAGCTCCATCATTAAGGGCGTCGCTGCTCAGTCAAAGACCAGCTCATCCTTGAAGCCGCCATTTGCTCGCGAGGTGATCCTACAACATGTGAGAACACCCACAGCGGTCGAGAGGGACGTACAGTCTGCGGTCATGGCTGGCCTGAAACACTATTTTGAGAGGAGATTGCGGGTTCTCAAGACTGGAGATCTCATTGCTGTGCCCATTGACACCCAGTTGGGCAAGGCTCTTCAGGAGAGTACAATCCCTGGCGAGGATTCTGCCATCGATGAGGTCTTGGGTTTGATTGCTGCAACACGTCCCGGACAGAGCCTACATTATGACGATGTTGCCTGGTTCAGGGTTGGTCACGTCCAGGCCATGAAGCAAGACATCACAGAAGCAGTCGATGGCGAGGAGGCAGAGGACCTATGGGGCGGAATCGCCTGTGTAGATATCTCGCTCACACATCTCGAACAAACAGGATCTGTCACAGGCCGCGTTCCGGGCACGATATCCAACAGCTGGCAGTATTACCTGGGTATCAGGAAGCTTCCCAAGCACCAGCAAAACCCAGGGCTACCTGCTCAACTGCAAACACTAGAGCCCGAGAAGCAGTATGTTTCATCGCTCCGAAGGAAACTTCGCGAGCTCATGGCTGCCGCCACCAGTAAACCCGCGCTTCATCTCAACTTGCCACCACTGGCCATTCTCCTTGTGTCGACGCAAAGGCATATCGGCAAGGCAGCCACAGCCATGCAAGCCTGTTCAGATATTGGTCTGCACACATTTGCCATAGACGCCTATGACATTGTGAATGACGGCGGTGGTGGAGGTGGTAGCGATGTCAAGACAGCTGGGTTCTTGACATCGCGCGCTGAGCGTGCTATGAGCTGTGGTCCCGAATCATGCGTCCTCCTGGTCCGCCACATTGAAGCTCTTACTGCCGACCGCATGGTTTCTTCCATCAAGGAGATCTTGGCCGACGCTAGGGTTTTGATCGCCACCACCACCGAGGTTGAGAAGGTCCCCGACGGCATCCGTGCCCTCTTCACACACGAGTTGGAGATGAGTGCCCCCGACGAGCAAGAGAGAGAGGGTATCCTCAGCTCCATCCTCGCCGACCGTGGCATCGGTCTTGACCATGGGGTAGATCTCAGCGGCATCGCCCTCAAGACTGCCGCGCTCGTAGCAGGCGATCTCGTCGACGTTGTTGACCGTGCCTTGGTTGCGCAGCGATCCCGCCTCGAGAAGCTCACCGCCAAAGCGACCGGCAGCATCACCTTCCGTGACGTTCAGCTCGCCGGTGGCCCAGCCGCCTCTGGCCTGACCAAGCAGGATTTTGAATTAGCCGTCGATGCCGCCCGCAAGAACTTTGCTGATTCCATCGGCGCGCCGAAGATCCCCAACGTCACATGGGACGACGTCGGTGGCCTAGGCAACGTCAAAGACGCCATCACCGAGACCATCCAGCTTCCGCTTGAGCGCCCCGAGCTGTTCGCCAAGGGCATGAAGAAGCGCTCTGGTATCCTGTTTTACGGACCTCCCGGTACCGGCAAGACGCTCCTGGCCAAGGCCATCGCCACCGAGTACAGCCTCAACTTCTTCAGCGTCAAGGGTCCCGAGCTGTTGAACATGTACATTGGTGAGTCCGAAGCCAACGTGCGGAGGGTGTTCCAGCGTGCCCGCGACGCCCGGCCTTGCGTCGTCTTCTTCGACGAGCTGGACTCCGTCGCTCCCAAGAGAGGTAATCAGGGCGACAGCGGCGGTGTCATGGATCGTATCGTATCGCAGCTGTTGGCGGAGCTCGACGGCATGTCGGGCGGCGAAGGCGGAGGCGGCGGTGTGTTCGTCATCGGTGCGACCAATAGACCTGATTTGCTGGATCCTGCACTGCTGAGACCCGGTCGCTTCGATAAGATGTTGTACCTGGGTGTTTCGGACACGCACGACAAGCAGGTGACTATCATGGAAGCTTTGACTAGAAAGTACGTATTTTTTTTCCCCTTCCTCTTCTTCAAACCCCGATACTAACCCATATACCCCTTCCAACAGATTCACTCTCCACCCAACCGTCTCCCTCCGCTCTGTCGCCGAGCGTCTCCCTTTCACCTATACCGGCGCCGATTTCTACGCCCTCTGCTCCGACGCCATGCTCAAGGCCGTTACCCGCCAGGCCACCTTGGTCGACACCAAGATCCGCGAGCTCAACGCCGCCGCCGGTCCTGAGGGAAAACAGATCTCGACTGCCTACTTCTTTGATCATTATGCCACCAAAGAGGATATCAGCGTCATGGTAACCGAACAAGACTTTTTGGATGCCCACAGGGAACTGGTGCCCTCGGTTAGTGCGGGCGAGTTGGAGCATTATGAGCAGGTTAGGGCTATGTTTGAGGGGGCTAAGGATAAGGACAAGAAGAAGGAGGGTGCTGATGGTGATGGCAACGGAGTGGATGGACCTGAGAGCGGTAATGGGAATGGGATGCTGGCTATTACAATGGGTGATGACGGCGCTGGAGCTGACTCGACGAAGAAGGACGGTAAGGGAAAGGGAAAGGCGGCTGATAACGAGGTCAATGGTGCTGGTAAGGGGAAGGGCAAGGAAGGCGTTTCGCCTTTCCAGGAATCGGGAGGAGATGAGGATGAGGGGTTATATGATTAGCAGGTTGGTGATGTAATTTTGGATAGCATGGGAGGGAAAGCGGTGTTATAATGCGGTCGTCATGCTGCGCCGCATGTACGTGGTTGAGAGATGGGATGGGACTACACTACCTTTTTAGAAATGTCTAGACAAAATGAGGGGTTGCCATCAAAGGAGAGGAATAGGTAAATAATCAAGCAACATCGACAATCATGGAGCACATGAAGTTGGCGTGGCAACTAGTCAGATCAGGAGCACGTAATAGACAAGTATGATTTATTAATTTGTCTGAGGTATCCTGTCGACATCAGCAGAATATCAGATTTCCTTCAATTATCACCTGATGATTCTTCCCCTTTCCCCCATAATTCCCCTTCTTCAGTACTCCTACTCCTCAACCTCCTCATCTGGAACTTCCTTTATAGTCTCCGCCCTCTCAATTTCCTTGATCTCCTCGTCCGTCGCACTCTCTATCAGCGCCCCCTGCAACGATGTAATGGGCGCGTCCACGTCCGTCGGCTGCCACGTCGTCGACGTCGGCGACTGCACCGTTCGCGACGCCCCACTGTCGTCCTTCCACCCGCTTGAGGTGGGCGACTGGAGACCGAAGCCCGCTGCCTCCGCCGCTGAAGGTGGGGGAGATTGAGCTGAGGAACTGTGGGTTGGAATTGGTATGGGGTTGGTTGTGGTTGTTGGTTCTGATGTTGATTTCGTTGTTGCCGCCTCTTGTGTTGCCAACTGCGCTGGGGTGGATGCTGTTGGTGCAGGTGTCGCTGTTGTCGCCGTCTTCTTTCCAGCTTCTGCGTCCTCTCCGTCTTCCAAAGTCGCCGCTTTGGGAGTCTTGCTTGCCGCGGCAGCGGGCTCGATGCTCGCGGATGGTGCTACTGCTGCTGCTTCGTGTACCGGCTTTTCGGCCTCCTTCTCCTTCGCCTCCTCCACCTCCTTGTTGCCATGTTCCTTCTGCTCCTCCTCCTTCTTCTCCCGTTTTGGCTCCGCAGCACTACCAGTAGCCTTTGTCGCGGCCTGTACCTTCTTCTTCTTAGCCTTTGCGGCGGCTTCTTCGGCTAGGGTGCGGATCGGCAACGCCTGTGATGCCATGCCGCTTGCTGTTGCTGGGCTGGCGCCGGCGCCGGCGGCGGAAGATTCGGCTGCAGGCTTCTTCTTCTTGCCGTACTTGGGCTTGGGCGGAACGGAGCCGATGGGCGGCTGGGTGAATTCGTCTTGGTAGATTGTGACGTGTTGCTTGAGCTCGCCGTACTCGTTCCATTCTTCGATTTCGACAATGTCCTGCATGTCTTCAAGTTAGTTTCAAATTCATATAAGAAGAAAGGAACGTAGTCCGGGTCGAAAAGGGTGGTGGTGGTGGTGGTGGTGGTGTGACAAACTTACACCCACAACGAAACCCTCTTGCACCAGAGCCGGCAGCTTCCGCACACGGCCGTTAGGGTCCTTGCCGGCACGACGGCCCCAGAGCATGCGCGCCTTGTCGTTTGTGGCCATGTCGACGGCCTTGAAGGGGATGCGGTTGGCTCGAAGGATGGTCTCAAGCCGGGAGGTGGCTGTCACGATATGCGACGACCCGGCTGTCAAGGAGGTGTAGATGTAGAGGGCCGGATCGGCCTCGAGCTCTCTCAGCGATGACGCCATGGTTTCGGTTTCGAGACGGTGCTGGTGTGCGTAGATGGAGTGTTTGACTTGGGGGTATCGATAGCGTTGGATGCGTGATGTTTCTGAGCTCTTGTGCTGTTGTTTATAACTGAAGTGAGAGTAAAGGTGCAACAACGAGGGGATGGAATACAGGCGGTAATGCCCCTTTGCGGTGCTAGGTCCGGTGGAATGAGAAGCGTACGGGGCGCCCGGTAGACAGGCAATTAAGGAGGTGAGACGAGGGGTGGCCTGCTAACGGCTTACTCCACTGGTGACACGGCAGCGTTATGTACAGCTCTTTTCCAGTTCGCGTACGATCATGGGGATAGCGGGGTAGGTATCTACACTATATTAGCGACGGGAACAGTGGAAGGGGCAGCTGGCCGATCGCAACCCATTTGGGTCTTATTGAGGAATGAGGTCATTCCAGTGTATGTCAAAAGAATGATGATGATCCTGCAAGGTGTTGTTCACCACAACTACCTGTTGGAACACTCCGTATTTAAGTGTGGGGATCATGGTATGGAATGCGCGGAGAGGGCTAAAACATATGGCTTTCTCTGATTGTTGAAAGTCTGAATTTCGAACAAAGACACACCAACAGAGCCTGTACCGCGACCCAATTCGAAGACACTGCAGCAAGCTTTACACAATGGACATGATCTGGCATTTCAAACACTGACGTTCTATTTGTTTGTGAATGGTAGACAATGTCCGTATGTATCCCCCGCTTTCAGCCGGAGCTGACCGGAGGTATGATAGCCACCTCGTCCCCTTCTTGGATAACAACAGCGTTATCCTCGCCGTCTTCATCCTCACTACTCGGCATATCCACGTAGCCCAAGTTTATCGTGACCAGGCTGTGATCAAGCACCGTTTCTCGGATACCCTGGTACCGCTCCTCGAGTGTGTCAAAGAGTTTCCCCAAGGGTAGCGGCGCCGGTAATGCTTCCATATCCTTGCCCGTGTGGGAGCTAGCAGTTGCGAAGTACAGGATGTTAAAATGACCCTTTGGGGGTTTCGGCGCGCTCATTGTGATCGTAAAGCAGATCCTGCCAGACTGTGCCTTATTAGCCTTCTTGAACGCAAAGGGATCATGAAGATGTAAGACGAAGTGATTGGTGGCTGGATAGTCAGAGATCTTGGTGATTATTGAGACATCAATGTACTTCAGAGTAGCAAATAATTTAATGCATCATCCGAGCCGCAGTGTAGGGAGCCCAATTGGGTGGTTTGGGGAGTAGACTTACCAATCGGATGTTTTCTGGTGGTTGTTTCGTGAGAAATGCATCATCTCGCTCAGGAATTCTGGGCTTCAAGACCGACGCATCGTCGTCGAATTGTCTCCGTCACGTGCTGATCGCACTAGTGACAAAAGCAGCTGCTCAAAGCATGATAACTAACAGCAGCTTTGCAAGATCCCATTGGGTCTCGACAGTAACCGTCTTCACGAAGCCATTGTGATGTTCCACTTGGAGGCAGTGAAGCCAGGCGTTGGGGAATGACAAGTCACTGCCGGAGAACCTGAGGAAAGAGTGTGCAAGAGGAAAATTTCTGCTGGTTTTCAGGACTCAACTTTTTATCGATGAACGTGAGTGGATCCAAGCTTCTGGTGCCAAGGGTTCACCTGATTGGTCGTTGAGTGGACCTGCAATTGCATCGATGGAAGCTTCCAAGAAACCCTTGAGCTCTGGGTCGTCAGGGTTCTCGTCCTCAAGTACCAGTTGGTACAACAAGCCCTCAACTTTTTGCAGTCGCAGTAGTAGATACAAGTCGGACATACCAACGGTATTTGAAGCGGGGAATCTCGACCTCATGTCTTCATCTATTTACATGTCTTGCAGAAGATTACACAGTGATGCGCCCAAGTTCGGTTGGGCTCTTGCAGACAACAAGGCGTTCGTGATAAGCATTTCGCCTTAATGCTGGATATCTTACTTGGACACGACAGCCATGGCGTTCAATTCAGCTTCGTCATCTTTGCCTCCAACTCCTTGATCCATCCCGACATTACGTCCATGTTTTTGACCATGGCAGCGTCTCCATCCTTCATGGCTGCTTCGACCTTTTCTAGGCCTTCCTTCCATTGTTGAATATCACCCGCCATATCGGCCTGCTTTGCTTCTAGACGTGCCAGCGTCTCAGATGCTGTAGCGGCATCGGAATGAATCACCCTGAGAGACCTTAGACGGTCCAGTAGAGGAGGCAGTAGAGGCGTCAGGTTCTCGATCGTTGGAATGGTTCCGTAGAGGGCGTTGATCTTGGCCGTCAGCTCCGAGTCTTCGGCCGCAGTTGGATCCATCACTGGCGTTGCGCCTGTCGATGCAAGCGCCTCGTGAGCTGCCTTTGCATTCTTGCGCGCTTTCTCTAGATTTTCGGCCTCCTGTGCCAAGGTCCGGACTCTGCGAGTAATGCTGTCCAAAGAGGATGTCGAGGCCTCTGATAAGGTCTTGACCTGATTGTGGAGAGTCTCCAAGATAGGCAGTATCGCTCTCGGTAGGCCGTTCGAGTCGAACTCGGGCATCTCTGGAGATCCAACCCCTAGGGCCTTCTCCAGAATGACGAGCCGGTGATCGAAGTCGGCTGCCTTTGCTAGCGCATGTGTTTCCTCGTAGGTTGGTGCATAGGTAACAGTGTAGCTCGCGAAGCCTTCTGTGGCTTCCAACGGCCCCTCATCAATGCGAACAGACTTGGCTGGTCCTGCTGGCGCCGTTCGAGGCGCAAGCAGGTCATCGAGCTTTGACATCTCATCCAAGGTCCTGCTCAGGGATTCAATTTCCTCCTCGTCCTGGCCCGCTGTCTCTGCTTTGGGCTGCTCTGCCGCTGCCTTCTGCTTCTCATACTCCTCCTTGGCCTCCTCGATTTCGCGCTTTAGCCGTGCAAGCTTTCTGGCCAAGTTTTCTGCGCCATCCTCGTCACTTAGGTCGCCCAGCTCCTCAGTGCCATCCTCTAGAATCCGTTGCCGCCGACTTGCAGTCTTGTAAGACTTCCTCTTGCTGCTGAGCCGGTCTGAGAAGTCGACATCGCTGGCGTCTACCGCAGCAGGCATGAACCTCGAACGGGCCTCATCGATCCGGAGACGCGACCGGGAAATGGCGGCAGAATCATCTTCTTCCTCATCGAACTCGTTATCAGAGGGTGACCTCACAGTTGTAGGCTTAGAATATAGTTAGTTTTGCGCCGAACGGAACAGCTGAGAGTCAGCTCACCGGAACTGTGGAATTGTCGTCAGTTAGTTCTGGTGTTTCGTATATGTCTGGCGCGGAATCCTGGATTGCGGTGTGGTTAGCAACCAGTTCGTTTGCGAGCTCCCAGAGCAGACAGGCTTACCAGGTCCGGCAGGGCAGCATACTTTCGATTTGATGCCATCTGGAACACTCTGCTCACACGAAATAATCACTGAAGCACTCAGGTGTTGGGCTTGCGATCTGACGAAGTTGATGTGGAGTGAGCTCGGAGTAGTAAAGTAGTTTCTGTTCATGCGTGAAGTGGTGGTGGTAGCCTTGAGGCTTCCGCCGTGCTGGAGCTAGTGTACGCAGTACGGATGTGGTGTAACGTGCTGAGGTGTAGGTACCTCTGGGTAACGCTGTGCTCGTTCTTTGTGTGGCGTTCACAACGCACCTAGCATGTCAAGGGGAAACCAAGAGCGCCCCGCGGCCCCGCATTTACCGACACGACCTAGGTACGCGTCGGTCGTCTGAAGTGTCGGGTCCTATTTATTGTGTGCGAGTTTGGTGCGGGAACCTTGTTGGCTCTGCAGGACATCGCGCTTCACAACGGGCCGAGAAATGCAGTGAGATGAACTAAGGTGCAGGAGAATCACATCTCAATATCTCCATCTTTCTGAAGGTCCGCGTTGGTTCTTGCCCTGACCATATGGCCCTCAAAAGAGAACGGGTGCGGGCAGGTTATGAGTTTCAATGGTACCTGGGCTGTTTGGCATCTTCCCAAGCAATACTTTACACTTTGACTTCCTCGTCCTGGAACCGCAACCACAACAACACTCGGCTCTCGCACGACTGCAGCAGGTTCCAGTCTGAGCTCTCAGGCACGATACCGCCTCACCAATATCCCCAAGGCCTGTGCTCTACCTGAGCTGTGAGAAGATGAAACCCAGCATGCCACAGGGCAAGCGGTTCCTTGGATTAAGCAAAAATCAGCGAGGAGTTCCACCGCTTTTAACCATTCCTTCAAAAATGGACGATATTGATCCAGATGCACCTCCTCAGAGCAGCGACGACGAAGGATTTGCGGAATCCATGAGGGGCGATTTGACGAACTTACTTCATCGTGGCAGACAGAGAGAACAAAGGTCAACTTCTCCCTCCAGAGAACACGGCAGCTCTCCAGGAACCGACATCTCCACCAGCTCATCTACAAGGCCGGCGACGCGGCAACAGAAGCGGTTGCGGGATGAAATTGAGGATGATCAAACTGATCACGAAGGAAGCTCGATCGTACAGCCTCCTCCAAAAAGGATAACTACGGAAAAGAAGACGGTTCAGCAACAGTTGGGCAGTCAGCACCAGTCTAGCATCTTCAGATCCACGAAAGAGATATCGAAAAAATTCGGCAAAAAGCACGGCTTTCAAATACCCAGAGATGCGAAACAGCCAGTATCCAAAACCCCCAAGGTACTCAAAATACCACCAGCAGCCGGCGAGAATGGAAAGGCGGACGCTCCCAGGATGAACTTTCGAATCCCCGCTGCGATACCTGATTCCTCTCCAACCAACGTTTCCTCGGCAACGAAACTTCCCAAGGCAGGCTCTGGACGATCTCGTATACGGCCTGCAAGGTCGAAATCTGACAAGGAAAAGAGGAAAGCTGAGGAAGAAGCCAAGAAGCGACAGCCGACTATTCTACGAATTCCAAAGGACTTTTCATCTCCCTTCGATTTGGACAAAGAGCTGGAATCGGGATTCGAAGAAGCAGACATTACGCTACCTATACTGCCAAGCTCACCCCTCAAAAGTTTCGACTCCGCTCCTGAGTCAAACCGGAAGCTCGTCTGCCCGATGTGTGACGAGGATGTCGACGAGTCCTTCTTCGAAACCCTTCGAGCGAGGCAAACTAGAATGACTCTTCACCAAGAACAACAGTTCTGCCTGTCTCACAAGAGGAAATCAGCCAAGGAAGAATGGCAGAACAAGGGATATCCCGACATCGATTGGACTGTGCTGGACAAGCGGATAAAGAAGCACCACTACTTTCTTCGCACCATTCTCAACGGCGGTAAATCCTACTACGCCAATGCCCTCAATGACAAGATCAAGTCGGGTCAGAACAAGACTCTACTGAAATCAGAGGGGAATCTGACTCCTGGGTACTACGGCATGCGCGGTCTGCGGCTTATGTCGGAATCCTTGGTCAATGAGTTCTCTTCAGAATTACGGAAGAGAGCGGTGCAAGATCGCCTGGTTTCGAAGCGTGGCTATATGGTATACGTGCAATCCGTGTTGGTCCCAGAGTTGGCTGTGCGGCTTATTATGGAGGATATGTCTCAGGAAGGGACAGAGAAAGTGACAGAGGAACAGGCAAGGACTATCATGAAAGACAGCACATGGGTAGGAGAGCTTTTGAACGAAGAAGATGCAGACCACGTCTTGTATGAGGACGAAGAAGACGAGGAAAGCCAAAATGATGAGATGGGCCTCAGAGACGAAGACGAGGCTCATCTCAGATACGAGTATGAAAGCAGGTTGAAAGACGAGGACGAGGAGAAGCCCAAGCGCGAGGTTAGAGATGGTGAAAAAGGACAGGACGACGAGATCAGGTCCAATGGCAAGGATGTCATTCACATCAAGGTTGAGAAGGATGACGACAGTCATTCAACAATATCTTCAATATCCACTCTCTCGGATCTCGGCGATCTTTAATCATTTTACACGCCTGTTTCTCCGAGAGCACGCGTAAGAACTATATCTGAAGAGTTCACAAAGTCGTCAACCTGAAGGATTTAGTTAGTCGTCGGGAGCATTGTCGATGGGGCTCAAGCGTGCCAATGTTCACATGGCATGTACTGGGATGAGCAAATAGAACAACCTATGAGCTGGACAATCTTCTCTCGTTTCTTATATCCTTGATCGTGCAACATCTTGGGCGTTTCTCCTTGTCTTGGGCGCACGTCAATGTTCTTCTCCCAAAGCCCCCTTTTCCTTCACAAAATATCCCTGGTTTGTTCCGGGTTACCAATGTAAGTTGCTGGTTGGAAGGGATTTAGAAGAAACCACCTTTGTTTGTAGAGGATTCCATTTGTTTCAGGATAGAAACGTGCGAAGTCACATATCAGATTCACTGCTCCGCAATTGCGGCACTACCAGTTATGAAACTAGACGGAGCTACAACTCTTCAAAACATGCCCTGCGAACGTTAGCTGTCGCGAATATTCAGCCCCATGCAAACTCCAGGCGGTCCGACTTTGTTTCTTCTAAGCTCGGTAGCTGTTGCGAGTCATTGCCAACTTGTTTTACGCCGAGTTGTATTTGCGGGCATACATATGAGCCGCTCTTTTTCAAGCGGCACCTAACTTGACATCCATGTAGTCTCTCCAGCTTCAGACTTATCCCTACCCCCCAGAGCTGTCTTCTCCTAGAAGGAAAAAAAAGCAAAAAAAAGGGGTGCGCAGGACTACCGGGCTACCCTCTGCTCAAGTAGACCCATTCTGACGAACGAGGCTATCTGTGGCGAGACTCGGGAAGGGAACCCATCGAGTTTTCTTCTTAGATCGAATCACGGGATGCCAACTGGAGCGAAAAGCTCCTCCTCTCTTTGTAGAAGCGTGTGTAAAGATGTCCATGCACTAGGCGTAAAGCTCCAGATCGGCTCTGTTTCTTGGCTTCATGTAAGCAACCTTCTATTTTGTTGATGAGATGAATAATATAAAAACTCGACGCAAAGATGGGATGGGGGCAGATTGTGGATTTGGAAATGCAGTCCCGCTAGGTAGAGGTACCCAACGACGAAAAGCCTGGTACCTACATATGTAGCTATGATATTGGAAACTAGCGTGCTTTATCCCTCGCCGGGGCAAGATCTGTTGGTTACAGGTGTAGGTTAGGTGAGTGGAAAATAGAGGTTAACGACACCCCGTCACCACACGTGTTCGGGTAGGTAGCTAGTAGCCCGGTATTTTGTACCGCCGGCTAATGTTAAGGCAAGGTCCCTTATTTTACGGGGTAGAGACACCGAGCGACGGCGAACGCTCGCACCTCCCACGTTAATGGGGTCCGGGGACCATGAAGGTACCTCTACACAGTACGTACCGTGCCTGGCGTCCAATTCTCATATCCAGGCCCTCGACACATTGCATGGTTCCTTGCAGCTGTTGAGAGGTTAGCCTGTGTTTACAGATGCAGTTCAGAAAATAGGCGCTTTCAGTCGTTCACACTGCGACATGCACCGATTTTACATAGTAGACTACTTGGGGGGTTCTGGGCGCCAAGTTTTAAGACACCTCAAAACAGAAACATCGTGAGCTTCACAAAATACTGACAGGGTTGCGGAGCCTGAGGGAGCGGGCACACCCCCACGCGGAGCGAATTGATGCTGGCTGGCCACCCCTGCAAATCTGCCGTTCAGAATCGATGTACCCTACCTCTACGTACTATGTACGGCTCACCGATATGCGCACCATCCGTTCGGGTGCCCTGACATTGACACCAGACACCGACTTGACATGGGTACCTGTAATTTCGGGGTGCTTTGGCGCACAGGAACCTCTCTGATGCACACACTGTGGCCACGGATGGGAAGCCCAAAAAGTTCTTATGTTTTGTCACCGAGATAATTCGGGCGGTCCTGCTAGTGCGCTGAGATGGCAGATGGGACTGTAGGTAATACAGGCCCGAACCGGCAGCAGGTTATGCCGTGCCTCATGTGTCTGCTTTCGGTCGCTGATGAATGTAAAGATGTCGGCTTCAGGTGATGACTCATCATAAAATACATGCTTGAAAAAACGATGAGACGCTTCTTAGAAGAGGCCCTGGCAGACAGGTTGCATGGACTCCAGCCGAGCATCAACTCGCAGTCCTGAAAGGCTTGGGGTCCTGGAACCCAACTTGAAGTTGCAGTGGCCGACAACCAGAGGGACAGTGTAAACTATCCTGATGTTCACACTTGCTCGTCAGCCCCCGTTTCCTTCTCATGTCTGGAATGGGCAATATCACCGCCCGGGGACCTTTCGGATTCAGCCCGGCTTGTTTATCTTGGGCAGCTCACAGCCGGACACAGGCTCGGACTGTCACACAGCTGTAGAGGTAGCGACTCGGTCAAGAAACCCGAGTGCTCTGGCTCTTTTTGAGGCCCTGTACAGATTTTGCTATGGGGCCAATCGCTGCCTCAGTACACTACTGTCGGAGAGCCCCAAATGCCGACCACTAGGGTACCTAGAGGTAGTGATGAGGACTGGACACATAATTGTCGAGTTTCTGATGGTGGACCATCTTTGGCGCACATCTCACCCACCACCCTGGTCCGCCGTCCACCCACCCCTGTTGGTACCCGGACGCCAGTGACCTACCGCCCTACCTCCACGCCCACTCACCTGCTGGTGAACATCGACATCTGATCCATTTCCGATTCGCTGCAAATACCTAACAAGAGACGATTAGAACCACTTTGCCGGCCCAGCAAAGAGGGCAAACGCGGACCTGGACTAGCCACCCACGAGATAGCAGCTGAACACCTCAACAACACACCAGCATATCACCAGCAACGTCTTGGGTTGTCGGGATTCAACGTCCCCATTCTTCGTCACCACAAGACACGCCCGCCATCTTAGCATCGGACAAGGCCATGACCTGAAAACACTGGCCATCCCCATCCTCACGTGGAATGGCTGTGGTCTCCTAGTAGTTGGCATCTTTGTTCCGCTCGCCTCCCGCCGGTGACAATGACGAGAAATGACGGCGGCTCCCGCTACAGCTCCATCGACAGCGCACAATCCAGCATCACGGCGAAGCCATTTCCCTTGACGCCGACCAGCAGCCTGGGCAGCTCGATGACACGGCCGCTGTCCCCGTCGCTGCAAGCGGGCAGCAGTAGCAGCAATGGCGGCCACAATGTATCTCGGTCCGCCTCACAGGGTTCGCGCAGGCCCGCGCCGACGCGTTTGAAGACGGATGACGGCACCCAATTTGCGAGGTGAGTTGAAGCGAGCGACGCAGTCTGTTGTTTCCTGGGGGCTTCGTGGTTCTCGAGCGGTTCTGTGATACGGATACCTACCCAGTCTTGCTTGCACAGTCCTGTCCTGTCACCGCAACTATCCGGAAACCCCGTTCTTCTTTGCCGTCCCTTCCTGTTACATGTCAACCCTGTTCTTGCCCTATTTTCCTGCAGTTCAAACTAACGGGTGCATGCGTCGGCCGCCCATCTACAGCAGGTCATCGAGAGATTTCGAGTCGTCGCAGTCCCAGTCGCAGCCGTCGCATACGCAGACGCGGTCGCACTCACTGTCACAGGCCACGCTTCAATCATGCTCGCAGCCGCAGTTGTCATTGAATTCCCAGCAGTCTCAATCCCCTTCTCAGTACTACTCGCAGCAGACGCCGACACAGCAACAACCACAGCAACAAGTATCGCCCACGGGGGGCTCGCGCCTGACCCAGTCGCCCACTACACCGTCCAATGCGTCTATCCGCGAACACAGAATGAGCGAGCTGGGGGGATATCGTCGTGAAATGGCGGCGATGTTGGACACCACAGGCGGCGCATTGAGCCGAACGTCATCGCACAGTCAGCAGCAGCCGCAGCAGCCGCAGCAACAACAACAACAGCAGCAGCAGCAGCAGCAGCAGCAGCAGGGTCACGCTGCAGGATCAGTTTCGGGTACCTTCAGCAACCTCGGCCAGTACGCACCGTATCTGGGGGGAAACAACGGCGGCGGGATGTCCATGGGCAGCTTCCTCAATGACTCTACGGACAATCTGTCGGTAATATCGCAGCTATCGCCGGGCATCCGGCCGATGACGGCACGGCCTTCGCAGGCGTCGGCAGGCAGCATGGAGTTTCCGGATTCGGCATACTACGACGATGAGCGGCGGCCGTCGATTGCTTCAATCACGACGACGGCGAGCAGCCAAGGGTCGCGGACTTCCAAGACCCGGGGCGGGCTACAGAAGCTCCAGCAGTTTTTTGGCGATCGGGACGATTGGCCTGGCCGAGATTCGTCGGAAATTAGCCTGCCCCAGCCGAGTCACTCGGGCCCCATGTCCACAGGGAAGGAACACCGATCACACTCTTACAGCCTACCAGGCAGCGGTCGCTCGCACCGGGACCGCAACTACTCCAATGCCACCGATCACCATCCCTCCACCTTTGGCTCCGTCTCGACTGTCGGCGGGCGAGATAGGGATGCCTCGCCCGTGCCCTCGAGGCCGCGAACCCCAGTGCCTGCGCCCGAAGTTGTGCCGTTTCTGTACCAAGAAGCCGACGTACGTATAGCCTCGCTCTCTCTTTCTCTCTTTCTCTATTTTTGTCTTTTTTTGTAATTTACTGTTTTCGATCTCCCCTTCCCCCTCTTCTCTCTCACCCCCTCACCCTCTTCCCCTCTCTCGTAATGTGTCGTGGTGGTAGCTTGGTAAGAGATACAGGAGCAGTAGTATCCCTAGGGGTATCCTACGCTACCTATACCTACTACCTACCTACCCTCGCTTGACCCCATATCCACGCCTCGCCAAATCTTATCTCTGGCCTTCTCTTTCCTATCTCCACCCCGAGCTATCCCGTTTGGGAATCGCGAATTGGATGAGTAGCAGTGGGATCAACATTGGCAATGGCCGCCGGCCGTCTCATTCTTTGCTCCAAACGCAACCCTCGTTTGACGCTTCCTGCAACATGTCGGCGGTGAGATGATCCCTCCTGCCATTTTCCGTATTCAAGTTCACAACAACCACATTAACAAGGAGCCCAAGGCAATGGCTGCGGAGACTTTTACACAACAATGACAACGACAGCCTGCCAGTGAGGTGTCGTTGTTACCCAGCTCCAATCCCGAGAAACCCGCTCTTTCCTGCTATTCTCCAGTCTGGACTCCTCCTGCCCGCCGTGCCTACCAATCCGTATAATAAAAATTGCACGAATAATCTCTTTCGCCGTAACTGACCATTGCACGAATCACAGGACATCGCTCGCTATGGCGAAGCACCCGTTCGAACAAGTCTCACTGGCCCTGATCGCGATCGTTACATCGACAGCTCCCAGAACCCACCAAAGACCTCGTCTTCCGCCCGGTCAGGTCACTCCATCGTGCACCTACCGGGACATCATAAACACAACAAGAGTAACGAGGATCCGAGAGCTTTGAAGCCATCGCTTAGCAGGGAGGATTCGGCAGCCAGTTTCGCTAGGGATTTCCGCAACGGTTCCAGCTCTATGATGGGCACCCGATCTCGCGCACAGAGTCCAGCGCCCAGTTGGACAGGGACGTCGCGGGGACTCAAAGCCAACAGTATTTCCGACGGAACATCATCTCCAGCTCCATCGCACAAAAAGGGCATCTTGGGTCGCTTCCGCCGGCACAACAAAGACAAGGAAGATGGCTCCAGCCTTCGGAGTGGCTCGAACCACACTCTTGTACACCGCCCGTCGAGACAAGACCTTACCCGCGCCGCCGAATCCACCTACCCAGCATCCGTCTACGTTTCGGACCCTAGCGAGCAACGAGAGGTCCCTGTCCGCCCTGGCTATGTGCGCCAGACGACGGCGCCGGGGTTCACCACAAAACTCTTCACCTCTAAGAAATCGAGCTCGGCCAAACAGCCCCAAGATGACATGGACGAGGACATTGGGCCCACTGACATGCACATGGGAGGTGGAACCGTCTATCATCTCGATACGAACCTTAATGATATGGAGGGAATTTTGACCAAGCCTCAACCCATGACCCCCCTGGACAACAGCATATCAATGCGACGCGAATCAGAAAAGATGATTGTCCCGATCACGACAGATCCGGAGGGCGCATGGGCTGCCCCGGACAGTTGGGCCGTGCGCGACAACAAAAAGTCTCTCGCCCCTCAGGTAAATGAAGACTTGTGCTCACGTCAACCTACCGAGGAAAAGGAGAAGAAAAGCAATTATTACATTCGTGTCTTTAGGTCAGATAGCACCTGGACTACGCTCACCCTGCCCTTGACTGCGACAGCTGAGGATGTTATAATGGGTGTGGCGAAAAAGACGTATCTCCCTCCGGGTGCTCAGGACAGCTACTCTCTCCTTATCAAGAAGCACGATTTGTTCAGGGTCTTGAATAGCGCCGAACAACCCTTGAGAATACAAAAACGACTCTTTCAGCAGATAGGTTATCAGGAAAAGGATGGCATTGACGAAATCGGTCGCGAAGACAACAGTTACATTTGTCGATGGGTCTTCCTCAAGGAGAAGGAAGCCGACATGCATTTGCTCTCACCTGACATCAACTTCAGGAACCAGAAGCTCAATCATGTTGACCTGTCTGGGCGCAACCTAATAACCATACCGGTACCATTATATCGCAAGGCAGCAGAGATTGTATCCCTCAATCTGTCCAGAAATCTATCCTTAGATGTCCCTAGAGATTTTATACAAGCTTGCACTGCTCTTCGGGACATCAAATTCAACAACAACGAGGCGCAGGCCTTACCCAAGAGCTTCGCCACGGCCAGCAAGCTTACCTATTTAGATGTGTCAAACAATCGCCTCCAGGATCTGGATCATAGCGAACTGAGCAAGCTAACAGGCCTGCTCAAGCTGAACCTCGCCAACAACTGTTTGCGCAGTCTACCCCCGACGCTTGGAGCCTACAAGTCGCTGCGGACACTTAATATATCTTCCAACTTCCTCGACGTCTTCCCCTCCTTCATCTGCGAGCTGGAAACCATCGTCGACCTCGACCTCAGCTTCAATTCAATCAACAACCTTCCCGATAACTTGATGAAGTTGAGAAACCTTGAGAAGTTCGTGATCACTAACAACCGACTGTCTGGGCCTATATCCGAGAGCGTGAGGGACCTAGTCAGCCTCCGGGAGTTGGACATCAGATACAACCAGATCAGTACCATCGACGTCCTTTCTGACCTACCTCGGTTGGAGATCTTATCCGCCGATCACAACCAGATATCCAAATTCAGTGGGTCCTTTGAAAGACTTCGAAGCTTGAAACTCAACTCGAATCCGATTGTCAAGTTTGAAGTCAAAGCACCTGTCCCTACCCTCAAGATCCTCAACCTGTCCAATGCGCAGTTAGCGAGCATCGACGAATCAATCGACAACCTAATGAACCTTGAGAGGTTGATACTCGACTCTAATTACTTCGTCTCCCTGCCAAACCAAATTGGTAACCTCAAGAAACTTGACCACCTCAGCATGGCAAACAACCACCTTGGAGAGCTTCCTCCCGAAATCGGCTGCCTGACGGAGCTCCGAACGTTAGACGTCCACGGAAACAACATGCGCAAACTTCCGAACGAGATTTGGTGGGCGAACAAGCTCGAACATCTCAATGCATCTTCCAACATCTTGACAGAGTTTCCCAAGCCTGCCTCGCGTGCGCCACAAGCGCCAGGAGAAGCTAGCCCATCTCCAGGTGCATATCCCTTCCCGAACGGCAACAAGAACGGACTCCTTTCGCGGACACCTAGTATGGACGACCTTAATGGGGATGCGTCGCGACGCCCTAGCCAGGCTTCTAGTACACTCCTCGGCGTTGCTGTGTCACCCGTGCCATCAGGACCCGACAATAGGAAGAGCTCCATGGTGTCGCTGTATGGAAAAGGAGGGCGCAAGACCTCCGTCGTATCACGAAGTACGACGCAGAGCAGCACTGGAGTAATAACCCCGAGTAACGGCCCTAGGAAAGACTCCAGTCTGTCTTACCGATTCACCCACACGTTTTCGGGATCTCTGAAGAACCTCTATCTTGCGGACAACCAGCTAGATGACGACGTCTTCGAGGAGCTCAAGCACCTCCCTGAACTTCGAGTACTGAACCTTTCCTGCAACGATTTGAGCGACATGCCCCAAGGAACGATCAGGTCCTGGCCTCAGCTCGTGGAGCTGTACCTTTCTGGCAACGAACTTACTAGTTTACCTGCAGAGGACTTCCTAGAGGAGCACTGCCTCTTACAGACTCTTCACATCAACGGCAACAAGTTTATCAACCTACCCGCAGAAATATCGAGGGCCAAGAAACTTCAGGTTCTGGATTGTAGTAGCAATAATCTGAAGTACAACGTCACCAACGTGCCCTATGATTGGAATTGGAATTTCAACCGCGATTTGCGGTACTTGAACCTTTCTGGCAACAAGCGATTGGAGATCAAGAACAATTACCGTCAGCCACAAAGCTATAGAGACGATGATTTTGCTGACACCGACTTTTCGAAGCTGACGAATCTTCGTGTGCTTGGGTTGATGGAAGTAACTCATACTTTACCCAACATCCCTGACCAAACGGAAGACCGCCGTGTCA
This sequence comes from Neurospora hispaniola, assembly GCF_033458365.1. Taxonomy (NCBI): domain Eukaryota; kingdom Fungi; phylum Ascomycota; class Sordariomycetes; order Sordariales; family Sordariaceae; genus Neurospora; species Neurospora hispaniola. The sequence continues at coordinate 1,422,406 of NW_026944407.1, read as the reverse complement.
GAACCTCCGAAATGAAGGCCGGTGCTTATCTACCGTACGGCATGGCGGACACGCTGGGCAAAAACGAGCACTTGTCTCTTTTCGACCTTGTCGTACCTCGCTTGGGTTCTGTGGAAACCGATACGCTCGTGGCCTTGTTTGATGGCAAGGAGCTCAGCACTGGTGGTTCGAAGATTGCCAAATTTCTCTATGAAGAGTTTAGCAGACTGTTCATCCTAGAGCTTGAGAAGGTCAAGGGGAAGCCGAACGAGAATCCGGCGGATGCCCTGAGGCGTACTTTCTTGTCGGTCAACAAGCTTCTCATGAGCCTCTCCAACAGCGCAGACGAAAGGGGGCTTGACTCGCACCCTAGCAGGAATTACGCCCATACGGTCCTGACCAAGGAAGACCTTAATTCGGGCTGTGTAGCTACCGTTGCTTATTTGAGCGAGCTGAAGCTTTACGTCGCCAACGTTGGCGATGTTCAAGGCATGCTCATCCAAGCCAACGGTTCCTTCAAGATGCTAACCAAGAAGCATGACCCGGCGGACCCCGTTGAGCGCAGTCGCATTCGAAATGCTGGAGGCTGGGTTTCGCGCAACGGACGATTAAACGATGTTCTCAATGTGTCTCGTGCATTTGGTTATACTGAGCTATTACCAGCAGTGCAGGCAGCGCCCGACATCACCGAGCACACCATTGACGACAAAGATGAGACAGTGCTCATTGCCAGCAAAGAGTTATGGGAGCATCTTCGGCCAGAGCTCATCGTGGATGTGGCGCGTGAGTGTCGCAGCGATTTGATGAAGGCGTCTCAGAAGCTTCGCGACCTCGCGATAGCCTATGGGTCAACCAACAAGCTCTTGATCATGATGATTGGCGTTGCAAACCTAAAGCAACGACAAGCGCAGCAATTCAAGGGACAGCTTAATGCTACTTTCTCGATGCCGCAAGATGATCCTAGTCATGTGCCACCGAGCGGGAACAAGAGGAGGAAGGTGAGGGCCGAAGGACCCCTGGACTCTAATCTCATGCGCCTTAACGCGGAAGTCCCGCCTCCAACAGGCCAGCTGTCCATCGTGTTCACCGACATCAAAAACTCTACGCAATTATGGGAAAACTATCCCGAAGCCATGAGGTTGGCGATCAAGCTTCACAATGAGGTGATGCGGCGACAGCTCAGGATGATTGGTGGCTTCGAAGTCAAGACGGAAGGAGACGCATTCATGGTTTCTTTCCCCACGGCCACGTCTGCCTTGTTGTGGTGCTTTGCCGTGCAAATGAAACTGCTAACAGTGGATTGGCCCCCTGAAGTACTGAGTAACAGCAGCTGCCAGCCCATTTATGACCGAAACAATAATCTCATTACCAGAGGTCTCTCAGTTCGGATGGGTGCTCATTGGGGTGAGCCCCTAGCTGAGCGAGATCCGGTCACAAGACGAATGGACTATTATGGACCCATGGTCAACAAGGCTAGTCGTATCTCCGCTGTCGCTGACGGAGGGCAGATTACCGCATCGTCGGATTTCATTACGGAGATTCATCGATGCCTTGAGACCTACAAGGAGTCGGTTGATGCTGACGAGGACTCTTTGGAGGACGATGCTACTGCAAAGGCCATCCGAGCTGAGCTACGGGCATTGAGCAGTCAAGGGTTCGAAGTCAAGGACATGGGCGAGAAGAAGCTCAAGGGCCTTGAGAACCCTGAACTCGTATACTCGGTATACCCTCATGCGCTTGTGGGCAGAACGGAACAACACCATGCCCATACAGAAAGCACGCAGAACCCGGCCGCATTGCAGCCCTATGGCGCTCTTGCAACGCCTAAGCCGGCGATTATGGATCCCGACAGCGAGATACAGTTCGAGCCGGAGACGATCTGGGCGTTGTGGCGTGTTGCGCTGCGCCTTGAAATGTTGTGCAGCACGCTCGAGGAGCCTAACGCCCGCGGACTTCAGGCACCGGAGACCGAGCTGTTGGAGCGCATGAAGCAAAGGGCTGGAGAGGTTACGGACCACTTTCTTTTAAACTTCATGGAACATCAAATCAGCCGGATCGAGGTATGTTAAGCCCAAACAAAACCCTTTGTGCGACGAATCAAGAGACTAAAGTTTCCATTTACAGACATGCATCACTTCGCTCGCTGTTCGCCACATAGCAATCGGCAGCGGACCAATCACCAAGCTGAATGATCTTCGGGCGCCGATGAACGATGTTCTCAGCACTCTGAAGGATCAAATGGACGAGCTCGCGCGGTACAAGGCCAAATACGGGTCTTTGGACCAAGCTGACACCGATGATGCCACAGACAACAACTCAAGCGGCGACGTCGACACACTAGATGGAAGTGATACAGAGCAAGAATAATCAATCGCATCATCCGCTCGGTGCTTGGATACGAAGAAGGCAAAAAAAAATAAACACGCTCGTCGACTACATCTTACAACCTACCTACATAGCATAATCACAACACAGCCCTGGTCACAGCCACCTGTTTTTCATCATCCAAATTTGGCAACCCTACTATCATCAAGCACGGCTAGTTGGATATAATCAGGCTGCATCTCTTATGACTCTCGCTGGGAAGGGAGATTACAATGGGCAGGCAACGTGCACTTGGTGTTGAACTCTGTTATCATCAGTGTTCCTTTTCTTTCAAACTGTACTCATGAAGGTGTGGATTAGGATGGGCTAGGTTAGGATCGGATAGGGTTTGTTAACGTTCCCAACGCTCAGTTCGACCTATTTTTCTTGTTGTTCCTCTCTACTGTTACTAGCGTAAATACCCAGTCATCCTCTTCATACATTGTTTGTGTGCGACTCCATCGCCTTCAGTGTGTGATTATTTGCCTTTGCCTCCTGTTATTGCCATCATCGTTGTCAAGAGTTGTGATGAGGTGATGTGAAGTGTCAAGTTGAAGTTGGAAAAGGAGGAAGGTCGGATGGGAGGGACGACGGTGTTACGTGCAAGTTGCTTGGATGTCCACCCATTCTCACTGGCCTAGTTTGTTTTGTTCCTGTTTTCTGTCAGTTTGAGTAAATGGACAAGAACCTTGCACATATGTTGCAGGCGTTCTCCGTGTTCCAAATTGAACTTGTACAATATGCTTTTCCTATTGGTCCAGTCGTAGTCAGTTGGTCGGATTGGACTTGGGAGGATCTGGTCTTCTCTCTTTGCTCTAATCACATCGGTCAAGAAAGGGTTAGTGTCGAGGAAGGAAACTGGGGATGGAAGAGGAAGGCTACTGTTTGGTTATCGTTAATGAAGTAGTGTATGAGAGAGAGGCTAGGAGATTGTGTTAGTGAAAGGAAGACTGGAAAGAGATAGTTTCACGTCGAATAATGATGCAGGGTCGTGAAAATTGCCCGGGCTGATTTGAAAAAAGCGAGGCTTGATGATGGTTGTGCCGTGATGGCAATGTTCTTGCTGTAGGTACTTGAGTGAGCCTTGTCTCGTAGCCATGCTCATTGCTCCCATGTCACGAATAGGGGCTTACACCAGCCCAAACCCTCCTCTGATTGGCCACACAATCAAGGGAAGGTACTGCGTAGAGGTAGGTACGTATCTCTGCTTGCCTGCCGGGAACCTAAGCTTCGTGTTGATGGTACTTGGAATCTCCACAATGACATGACAGCTTTAGTGTTCCGTTGCCCGCCTGCAACCAACTGAAGCACCGTCGTCGAACTGGAAGCACCCTGTCCATCACTCCTTGTCCCGGTATAGGCACCACGGCACGTCTGCCCGACTTGCACCTCACTGCACACAGCTACACCACTACCGACCAACAAACCAACAAACAAGCGACACGGAGACCACGAACGCGAGAGAGAGAGAGAGGTTGCAGATAATACTTCTTCGCCTGTAGTGCTCGCCAATCGACGGTTTCAAGGTCCAGCGGATTGGACTTGCGTTGATTCCATTCTCGATCGAAATACCCGGCCACCCTTCCGTCGCTTCGAAATAGCCCAGAGCCGACTGACCGACTGCGCGCGCGCGCGACACAACGAGAAACTCCTCCCGACTCTATTCCTAACCGACCGATCAGCGACCAACCGACGACGACGCCGCGCCCCCCAGCGCCATTCGTCAAGATGTTGATCTTTGGCAATCTAATCTATGTCTCCTGCCTATTGATCAACGCTATTGCCATCCTCTCTGAGGATAGGTTTCTTGCCAGGAGTAGGTGATGTCCTGTGTCCCCTTACCTCGTCGCTTGGCTTTGTTGCGCTATTCTTGTGCAGCTCGGAATATCCGGTGGAGCTCCTTCTCTGGAAGATGGACGGTGTGTGGAATTCGTGGGAGATGGGTGGTTTATGGTGATGTTTGTTGTGGTGTGGGTGATGGGGATGGGATGGGTAATTGGATGGGGAGGGGAGGGCGGTTTTCAGCTGTCTTTGTTCGGTTTGTCTGGATTCAAAACTGCGCTGGATTTGATGGACTGGGTCATCAGCCAGCTAGCAGAGATACGGATGGATGGACAGATGGGCCAGCGATCGAGTAGGAATACATCGACTGCTCGGTTCATGTTGTTCCAGCGCACACCGGGACTGGCAGAGAAGGAGGAGGAACCACCACGCATCCACCACGACCCCTATCCATCCATCACAAACCACACTTAACAGCAGAACAGCAACCAAGCAAGCGCATAAGCAAAACCGATCACAGCTAACCTATTCTCTCTCTCTCTGAACAGTCAACTTCTCTCCGTCCTCCTACGACCCAGCCTTCGGCCAAAGCGCAGATGCCTCCGTCCAAGCCAAGATCATGAACCTGATTGCGAGCGTACGGACATTGATGAGGCGTACGTATATACATATATGCACCCGGGATATTTGTACACCTGAAACCCCTTGCTGACTTCTTCTCTGTCATGTAGCCCTCCTGATTCTGGTCAACACACTGATAATAATATACGAGCTGGTGCTTGGCTAAGTGAGGATCTTTCGGCCGAACATGGCACCAAGAGAAGGAAGCTGGGTGTCGAACTGAAGACAGCGAAAGAGAGAGATGCATAACAGGATGGTGCAGGGGAATATGAAGGCTGAGGAGGGTCATCGAGCGAATCAGGGATCAAGAAAGGACTGGAACAGGATGCAAAGCATAGGTACGAATACATCTGGAAGACGGGTTCAGTCATATGGTTCGGACTACTACATGGCCTCGTGGGCTGACAAGAAGAGAAAGAAGGAAGGATGATAACGCATCGGAATGATTAACAGATAATGTAAAGTTGACATCACCGCTTGAGTCTGATGGGCGAATAATGGCTCGCTGCAAACGTTCAGACAGGGAAGAGGCGGTTGTGTGAAATCCCCTGATGAGAATTGCGAAGTAGTGCTGTGTAGAATCAAAGCCAGTGCCTGTAATAATCAATTGGGTTTTCGGTGAATGTGGGTGTAGTAGTACTAGTACAAGGAAGGCCTCTAACAGATTTCCCGCAAGTGTACCTGAGTGCCATAAGAGGGGTTCTTGCTTCTAACCGTCTATTAACATGATTCCCCAGCTGCGGTTCAGTTAGTTGTACAGTAATTGACTGACCCGGAGTGTTCCCAGGTTCAGCGAGCCTTTGTTCAATTCATTTCAATAACTTTGCTTGGTCTACTTTTGTTTATTTCCGCTCCCCTAAACCTGCAGATTCACATCACCCACCACCGCCAGAAAAGAATCAATAAGGGCGCGGCGGGTTTCAACAACTCCTCGCACACCTCGATCATGCCCTGTAGGTTTTGCACCAACAACTTCCAGAAGTAGCGCTCCTAGACGCCAATACTCCCCCCTCTCCCCTTTCCCCTAGTTCACCCCTCTACACTACATCTACTCCCCATGCTTTCTCGACTTTTCGTACTACAATTGGAGCACTCCTCTACCGCCTCCAGACCACCAACCCCACTACCAGATAAACATCCAAAAGGCCTATCGCACTACGATAGGAACCGTGAACTCTTCTTCCTCCCCATGCTGAAGCTGAACCGGTCTCGCAGCGGCGGCTTCTCGAACCTCTCCGGAGCCGTAGGGGGCGGGCCGAGTATGGAGGACGTCGATGCCGACCTAGACGCTCGCACGTCTCTCTTGATACCCTCTGGAGTCGTCATGGATCTCATGGGCGAGCTCGGCAGGTGGTGATTATGGGAATAAATGCCGTTCGGCCCTCGTGACGTGGGCGACAACGGCGACGACGGAGAGAATCCGCCAGCGCCGTTGCCACCATAACCATCACCAGTAGTCGCGCGGCTACTCGCGTTGCTTTCAGCCACGCAGTTGCTGGTCATGCTGTCGTTGCTCCTCTGCTCTGTACTGCTGCTTTCCGCCCTGTCACTCTTGTCTTTGTCGCTGCTTTTCTCGGACTTGTCGCTGCCACCGCCACCAACACCACCACCACCGCCGCCGGTCTTTCCCAGAAAAGCAAAGCTCTTGCGCGAGAGAGACTTGCCACCCAGGCCGGCGCGATTGAACAGCCTGGGACTGCTGGGGCCACTCTTAGTGCCTGTTTCAGCGGCTGCCGCCTCCTTCTTGCGCCTCTTTTCTTCCTCGGCCGCCAGCTGTTTGCTCTCGCGCATGACCTTTGCCAGCTGCTCCTGCTCTTTTTGCTGTACTCCGCGCTTCTTTGCGACCTTCTCGAAACGCTCCTTTTCTGCGAGCCTTGCTGCCTCTTTCTCGGCGGCTTTTCGGGCCTTTTCCTGTGCTTTCTCTTGGGCTTTCTGTTCCTTTTTCTCCTTGGCAAGTTCATCCTTGGATTTGGGCGGGACCGTGGCTGCCTCGTCCGCTTTCGTTATGACGGCAGGGGCCGGAGGTGGTGCCGCAGCTAGAGGATGGGAGAAAGGCTCGGGTCCGGGGGTCTGGGTCGGCGTTGAAGATTGTAAGATACTGGCAATTCCGCCTGGAGCTGTTTGGGCGTGAGCAAGGCTTACCGATGGGTCAAGATCTTCGACTGGTACTGTCGGCTGACTGTTGACCTTGGTTAAGGAATCATTTCCGGTCCCGTTCGTTTGTTCCGCACCGGCTGCCAGGTCGGCTGCTTGGGTGGCTAACCTCATCTCTTCTAGTCCTTCGGCATCCAACTCTTCCCTCATCTTCTCAAAGGTGACTTCCTGGTAGAATAGTACGTAGGCGCAAGCCATGCCTGGCTTGTCACCAAAGAAGTTCGCCACGAAATTCTTGTCAACGGGCTCGACCATCTCGTCATCGAACAAAACCCATCCCCGATCCTTGGTCTTGATAATTGACACGTAGTGTCCGTGGTAGGCATTACCTCCAATATGGACAATAACTGCGTATAACTCGTAAATCCTGTCCGGGTCTTCAGCATCATCCGTCGTATTGAACATGCGAAGATAATATGGGTAGACGACACGATGAAACAGCTTTTGGAGTCGGCTGTAGTCCTCGGTATACTTGAACCTCTTCAGATGCAACGCCAAAACCTTTGGTAGCTTCTTAATCTTCATCCTCTTTTCGGCCTCTTGCAAGCCGCCACAACGATCGCAGTGAAACTTGTTCCTCTCGCAAAGCATCTCCTCTGCGGAGAATTTCCGTAGGCATGACGTTACCGAAGAGTGCTCTTCCAGATCGATTGAGAGATCCAAAAACGTTTCGTCTCGTTGTGACACCGTCTCGCAAGTCAAGCACCTGGTTTCGGAAACTAGGACGCCTTCAAAAATGTCGTGCACCCAGCTTGTCTCTGGCGTCCTGAGGTTGGATGCCATCATGCTCCTCGTAAGGCTTGGAGATGACGATTGTTGGTTTAATTGAGACGATGTCGTTCCAATCTCCTTCCTGCTCTCCTGCATACGCCTAGCATACGCCTCCACATTCGAGATAACATCGTTCAATACAAGGCCGTAAAATTCGTGTGCGTCTTGGTGCATAGAATTGCGGAACATTTCATTGTCGCGCTTGAAGATATCCAGAAAGCGCTGTGGGCTGATGACACCGGTCCTGGAGTTGCTTTGAATCAGAGCAGTAAAAATATCCTTGAGCCCGGTGAACGTGCATTCCTCCATGCCGTACGCATCTGGATTTTCCTGGGCCAACTCCAACACGGGCCCTTTAATCATGGCCTGCTTTTTCTTGTATTCTGGGGCATCAGGCCTGTCTTCCGGTCGTATCGGTTGCGTTATTGGCATCGGTATTGGTCCAGGAGTGAACCCTTGCCGCGGTTTGGGCAATGGCTTGCCGGGCGTCGCCGCATTTCCGTTGACTTGTACCGGTGGCCGTATCGAGACTTTGACCTTGCTCGTATTGCCTTCTGACGTGTTATTCAAAGGCGGGTAGTTAACGACATTCTCTCGAAAAGGTTCCGAGTAGTATAACGCTTGAAGGATCGAATTGCAGTAGCTGGTTCCCTAAGGTTAGCATAAAACTTCACTGTCATCGGCCGGGTGGTGCATACCATGTGTTGCCAAACTACAAAAGTCATTTGTGTTAGCGACATCATCCACACAGCAAGATTCCAAAATGCGGTCCTACATTTTCCAAGCCAAAGTACTTGTCGCTGCCGTCTTCCCGCAGAGGCCCAGCATTTTGCAGTATTCTCTCAAGGGGAGTCAATTCCACCGCCGGCTCGTCCTTTTTGTTCTTAGACGAGGCATTGCTGTCGGTTTTGGAGCTTCCCTGCATGAGCTTGTTAGCGACACCAAAGGTCCTGTCGAGACTCGTCCGTAGGGAGGACAGAAGTCAAAAGGAGTTATCCAACATACTGCACCTGCGCCTTTGAGTTTGTTGAAGAACCCTGCCATAATGCTATGGGTGGAAGGTAAACTGGAGGAGCGCGTAGGTAGTTTGGGGCCAAGTCACAGTGTTGGCTACGGCTGCGCAGCATAAGCTCGGACGGGCGACGGCAGCGAGCAGCGTTGTATCTGCAACCATTCGCAAAAAAACGAACTGCAGTGGTATTTCCGAGTCCGAAGAAGAGAGTAACGAAGGTCGCTTCGAGATTCAAGAGAGTGCGGAGGCACGCGCGACCGGTGCGCAAAGTGAGAATCGTCTTGGGGGGCCGGCTCGTTGTGGCTCAATGCGATGCTGCGATGCGTATGCAGCTACCAGCTGGCAGTGGCCAGTCAGGCAAAGGAGTTGGTGACTGCTCCTCCGATCAGGATCCTGTCTAACAACTCGTTGGGCCTGTCCCAAGATCGGTTTACGACTTTAGATCGCAGAACTGAGGCCAATATCCGTCGAAGCTGTGGAAGACAGCTAGGGCGACGACTGGAGAGACGAGCGGGCAAAGACGGAGAATGGGAGTGGAGCGGATGGCCTCCAGGTTGGACGGATGACGGGCGGCGGTACGGGGGATACTTTTAGACATGCGGCGGAAGTTGAATCAGGAGTTCAGGAGCTGGCATGCACGCTGTCAGCCAAGCAAGCAGGTTGAGTAGCCTTCCTTAGAGAGCTTGGGAGCCAAGCTATATCGACAACACCGTAGTAGTGGCCCTTGTCCGACGAACGATGGAAGGTGCATAGAAGCCTGAATAGAGCCTCTATATAAAGCTATGATTTGTTGCCAAGGAATAGAGTAGAGTGGAGGACTGCAGGATAGGAATTGGCTTGCACGCGATTTGTAGCGTATACTGTATAGTGGAGAGATCTCAACCAGACCCGGGTCTGGGGACGGGAGATGGGAAGAGAGTCTGCGGGATGGTGATGTGGTTGACTGGTTGCCCTGACTCCCCGAGGCAGTGCCGAGTGGTACTTCTTGGTAATCTCAGCGTTTCTTCACTAATCCTGCTGTAGTCGGCTCGCAGTGGCCGTTGCAACTTCCAGCATTCTCGCGTCGGTTTTGACTCCTGCTTGCCTGATTCTGGTATGAATGGGGACCGAGTGAACAGTGCGCGAGTCGTGTGAATTGGCGAGGAATGGGGGCATTCCCGTCTGTTTTCCCTTCTAGTGGTGTGAGACTGGCGAGACTGAGCACTAGAGGTACCTCGAGGACGTTGAGGTTGAGAGGTGGATTTCCGGAGTGAAAGTGGAAGTGAAAAGCCGGCGGGGGCGCCCGGATGAATTGCACTACAGGGTAAAAGTCTAGTGGGTATCCACGCGGATGGATGGGCTGCAGGTGGCTTCTCACACAGCGGACAGGCGCTCTGGCGGGCACTTCAGAGTCCACTTCACCACAGTCACTGCCCGCTCACTGCCTCCTCTCACCATTCACACAGCCTGGGTTGTCATTGCCCGCCCGTCTTGCAAGTTGCAACAGCCCGGCGAAATGACGTTGAACATCAATGATCAGGTACCGTATGTTGATCTTGGCACTCAATATACCTATCTCCCGGCCCCTTTCTCCAACATGGCCGATTGGATCCAGGTTGAGAATAACTTACAGTACTTGACTTTGCGATCAACATCGAGTACAAGAGCTTTCACAGACAGAACCTGTCACTTGCTCGGTTTTTTTCTGGCCGAGAACTCGGCGAACACGACAGCAGGTCTCGCGTGATGGGGCAGGTTACGAGGGCGCGTGCCTAGAGGTAGTGCATGTATGTCTACGTATTCGTCTTCTCGCTCTTGTTTCTCAAATGTTGGGCATTCGGACTTGATGTGCAATCTTACCTGCCCAGCTGAGTAAAGTGTGCCTGGGGGCCACGAGGTTGGAATCGCTAACTTAACACAACGGCGAAACGAGCGGCACCAATGGGAGAAGCAGTGGAAGATTCGACTATCCCCGGACCTTACCACATCGATCATGATGTTCTCCACTTGCCGACCTCAACCGAACAACGCTCGTCATCATGTCAGCCGGGATCCTCCTTCATCAAGTGAGTGAATCTCCAAACGAGGACGGCTGGTGATGGCCACAATACTATAGCGAGAAATCGCAGAGCTGCGCATGTACCGACTTTACAAGCTATGGTCTATCGTCTGAGCCTCGCGGCGGCCGGCGGTTATCCCACTCTCCACACCATCACGGGCAACTAACATAGTTAACTAGGAGACTTCTCAGACCACTTTTCCCATAGCAGCAGACGTTACCTCTAGAGAAGCTGTGGTTGCAATATAGGGTCGGTCATAACAACCACACCAAAACGGCAGAACCGGCCGGCTGGGCTTCTCGGTTCTAGGCGTCCATTTACTGTAATTTCATGCAAAGAGAGGCACCAGTGTTCCCATGGGACCACCTTGTTGGTGATCGGAACTCGAACGACTGGCGGACAACCCCGCTACCAAGCAGCCGAGGGAGCATTAATATAAACTCATGCGGCACGTTGGGGATGGCTCAGAATGCTTGATGGTGAAGTATTTCAGGGTCGTCATGTTCCCCATGAAAACTACGCTGCTAACCGGTTACCATATACCGTTAGCATACATGTGTAGGCATCTCCGACGAATCCTTATACATTGACCCTACCATTTCAGCGTAAGATGACTGATGGACAGCAAAGTCGCCTGCGTTTGTAACTAACGCTCGCACGTGTTAAACTTGAGCTGAGTCCTTTGCCATTTTGGTTGTTCGATAAAGTGAACACAGAACGTCCGTCCACACTCTTCAGATACCCATACAGCTTGTTGCAGTCCTTAGGAACATGTCACGACACAGGTACTTGCCCACCGCCCATTCTTTCCCTCGTTCAAGAGGGAGAAGAGGATGACGGTGCATACACATACATAGCTTGGGATCAGCCACCCAAAGATACATGCAACAGTCAGATCGCCCGCGATGGAGGGCCGCCATCGCGGGAACGATATGTACCAGCCAAAAGCAAGGCACAGGTGGGGAGGGGTTCTTGGCCGACACCAGCCAGGGGGAAGGGATAAAAAGCCGTTCTCATAGCGAGCGTAATCTAGTAAATTCTCACTGCGCACAGTATCTGCACCCGACCCAAGCCTTGCCCGCTGGGTGTTTTCTTTCAACATTTTGAAGTCCGCAAGTTGATCGTTCGTGGAACCCAAGTGGATGTGATGCGCATGGCTTCCTCGCATTAGCGCTGCCGGAGCTTTTTGCGTGGAATGTTCTACAGTACCATGGGACAACATGAGGATCCAAGACATACATTCCCTGACCAACCCTAATTATAACCACAGTCCGACTCAAAACTCGACAAGTGGAAAGCCTAGAAGAAGCCTTTCCGTTAGGACATATCCTGCCGAACGGATCCAGTCCCAACAATCTCACATATATCATAACAAGGGAATTCCCTCCTCAAATCGTAGTACCTCAGTGCAAACATGTTTACACGTTCTATCTTCTAAAGTTTATATGCAACGCACCGGCGCTACTGGTGGTAGAAGCATTTACGTACCCATATACGTACGCACTGCATACAAACCACCAACTAACCGAACCCTGGAGGAATGTGAATTCGATTCTTCTAACGTCCTCCCTTTTCCTATCTATCTCTCTTCAAAGGTGCTGGAGGGTGGAGACATCGAACATCACCGTCTCGCATACAATTTCTGGAGGGCATGAATGTTGCAGTATGCTTACAGATTATGCCTGATTTTCAGGAAACCTAAAGCCCTATGCCCTGAGTCCTATACGGCACATGTGCCGTTCAATTCCCCAGTATACACGACTGCGTTAGACGAGGCACGTATATGAGAAGGGGAAAAAACTCCCAAAAAAAAATTTAAAAATTAAAAAAAAAAAAAAAAAAAAAATCAAAAAAAAAATCGACGTAACACAGCATCAGCGCTCCAACAACAAGGCTGCATCTGATACCATCTTATGGTCCAGTTCCCTTTCAGACTACCAACATAGAGACATACACAGTCGTCAATGATGAGAGTACCTAGGTACCACTCATAAATATCATCAAGAGTCGAGCATTCAACCTTCAACACATACACCTCTCAAAGCGACATCGCTTCCGGCAGCCCTTCCCCATAATGAGAGACCTGTTTGAACAGAAAGCCAAAAACACATGTTCTTCTACACTTCCTGAACGACCCAGTTTGTCCCTTGGAAGACCAAAGTCAAGTCCGGAGTACATACACTACGCGCACGGGTCTCACCTTGGAACCGAACGCCACAAGAAGACCTCGGAGGCGTGGCCTGAGATGGATGATAAGGCGTCACATTTTCGTTTTCAAGAAATCAATGCGACAAGAGATGAGCGAGAGGTACATAACGCGGCTAAGCAGCGTCATCGTGAAATTGTGGGAAACCCAGTAGGTATGTGGATATAGAGACTAGGAGGAGTCTCTGTTCATATTCCCTTGAGACCATGATTCAGATTAAGACGGAAATTATTTGCCGGAGGGCTAGAAGGCGACAACGAAAAGGGCTCGATTCTGGAGTACTGTAGTTGTCCAACGAAAGAGGAAAAACGGAAACCAGGTAGGCTAGATATAGCCGGATGGGTGTGCCAGTGAATGGGCAAGGCCGAGTGAAGAACGGCCCAGGGCACGGACTTCCAACGTCATCCAACTACAAGGGAGAAGAGACACTCACAAAGAACGGGTGAAAGACACGAGTATGGTTTGAAGTAAGAAGACTCATTTTTAATCCCGTCTACCTTCCACAAAAAGAGAAAATCAATTGTCATCGTACAAGCCAGGTTACATGGTTAAAACAGACAGTAAAAAAAAAAAAAAAAAAAACCAATAGTCATTTCCCACCAGATTCATCATCCCCTCAAAACTCTGAAAGCCGCTGGGGGATATCTATGCGCTCTGGGAGACATAGAAAGGCTTGCATGGGTTCCATCGTTTTCTTTAACCCTTTCATGAGCAACTTCCTTTTGGTTGGCCATGAATTTTCCACCAGTCCCCAGATTCCCAAACGCGCCCACCCTATTCGTCCCTTGATATCCTTCCTTCTGTTATTATGTACGAAGCGAAACAAGCACCCCAACCGAGCTCAGGGGCGCCTACTACCGGCACTACCCCCTACCTCTCCCGAAATATTGTTGTGTCTTTGGGCAAATGAGACAGATCATTGAATGGTTTATCGTTTCCCGTCAAGACCGCAGCAGCAAGGAGGTCGCATCTGTGCCATTGTGTGTTTCGTGTGAATATGGCATAGTTGTTGTATGTCGCTGTCATTCATCGTTTCGGGTTTCGTCTCAACCACTACTTTATGGAGAATGAGCTGCCGCGGCAAAAGAGAAACCAAATCGCTCCGGATAAGCATTGTTGTTTGCTGATGCTCAGCCCGTTTAGCTGGAGAATTTGCGGGTGATCTTGGCAATGACTGAAGAAGAAAATGTATGTCAGCCATATGTTCGCTGCTGTTTATCTGCCTAAAAAACCCCCAATGTTTCAAGAAAACTGCAAGGCCTTGCCCAAAAGATGATACGGAGTGCACGTACTGTGAAGAGCGACGACGCTGAAGATGAAGACCAGCGACAGAACCAGGACAACAACGGGGTCGACCTTGAGGCCGGGGCTCTCGTCGGTGTAAAGACGGAGCATGGTGCTGCTAGAGCCACCGGCGCCAGCGGCGCGCGTGCTGTTGGGGCGAGCATTGGCAATTTTCTCCTTCTGGTCGGCAGCAGCACGGCGACGGATGGCGGTACGAGCACCGCCCGGGGGAGGAGGCGAGGAGGGGCGCGCAGAGCTAACACCGGTAGAGCCGCCAGCGGGCGGGGAGCTGGGCGAAGAGGCACGAGGAGAAGACTGGTTAGGGTTGCACCGTTAGCTATGTTACAGTATCACGTATTTCACAATGCGATCAGAAAGTAGCAGAACATGGTTCATGAGGCATTGTGATCATATGAACAGCAAGCAGAGAGAAGCTAGCTGCTGTAGACTTGCAGAACGTACCATTGTGACAAAGAATATTAAGAGGAGATTAAGCTGCAAAAAGAGGGAAAAGGAATGAAGCGGGAAGAGGAGGGTATTTTAAAGTATCGCTCCTGTTGTCGTCGCGTGGATGGTGGTGTAGTGATGATCGTGGCCGTGATTCAATGGTGGAAGCTTTTGGGAGATGCGAGGATGCCTACCTTGTTTAGTTCCACGGGTCCCCCTAATAATCGCGGGCTTGGTCTGTGCTTCCAATTGAGGCCACGGTTTGGAAAGATTGCTTGCCGGCCGGACGAAGCGAGCCAAAGCTGGGCTTGCCGCTCGCCAGGGCTGGCAAGGTGAAAGCTTGGGCCGCAAGTCCGTCTCATTCCGCCGGGCATTCGCCGAGCACGCATAATTCGGTGGGTCCTGGGTGAAAGCTGCGCTTTGGGGCCGGTAGTTCGCAAGGCACACGCTGACACGGTACCTGAGCGGCTCCTTGTCACTCCTGCAGGGTTGAGACGAACGGATCTGGTCAAGGAACTGTGGGGGCATTCTTCAAATCCCCGGATTTCAGGTGCAAATCGGACGGATGCCAAGCGACGTTGCAGGGTCCCCTGCCCCTTGCATTGCTGCAGTGATCGTGGTCACCATCGCCATCAGCTCAACATGAGGTTCTTGTTGCAACGAAGTGCATAACGAACGATGAAGCGGTATATATAATAAGGCTCTACGTTAATTCGATGAGCTTCATGCTTCTGTGAACGAAAATTTCTTATTGCTACGTAAGAGACCGAACCCAGAGGGATATACCAAAAGCAGCTTTAACCGGGCAAGTCACCATTGCGATTTGGAATATCTCATACGAGGAGGCTTTGCGACTGATTGATGGGGGCTCTAGGCTACTGCATAGTAGTGTGGTCACGTCAACCTTCTGTTTTGGCTTTCGATTGCCCTGTCTCTCCCAGAAATTTGGTAAAAGGATTCTAGTGTACACGGGAATGCCAATGTCGATCTATTATTTCAAGTGGCTTGTTTGTTACTGGTGCTTCTTTGATGGCAACTTGGAGTTGTGTAAGTTCTAGACGAACAGTTGAGGTGAGCAACAGGGAACGAGACCATTTACCCTCAGTGGGCCTGATGCTTCTTGCTAAAGGCGTCGCCCAGATCGCCATGCTCTTTTCTGCACCTTTGATCCAAACCACTGCCAAATGAATCCTGGCGGCTGATTGATGCACGTCGGTCTATCCACTGAGCGAAACTTTTGGAGAGAGTCGGTGATTGCTTCGATCAATTGAGTAGCGTGGGTATTTCTGTGGCATAACGGGATGCCCGATGCTGTTGTCTTTTTTAATCCCTCCGAGCCAGCAAGGAGCGAGCATTCAAAACACCCATTGTATACATGTTATGACAAAGAACAGTGTGCCTGTGAGTAAGGGGGAATTAGAAGAGAAGCCCAATGGGAGAAGAAGTAGATGAGAAACCGGGAGGACACATGATAAAAAAGACAAAAAGCTGACAAAAGAAAACAACACTATAAACACCCTACAAGTACTCGGGTGTATGTGCGCGCTAAGCAAGAACTTTGCGCCCGTTGACACGCAAGACAAACCAACCACAGTACAACACCGTTCCTTCGCCGGCAGCTCGGAACAAGAAATGATGGCACTGGGTGATGCTGCATCCATCTCTTCCCTCCCCCATCCCCCCTGCCGTTCGATAATTGAAGCCCGGCGTTATGACAAGGACGTCGCTGTGTACGGATGGCTTTTACGCTTCACACTGGGTTGCACCACGCCAGCAATCCCCCAGCTCCCTTCAGATCGATTCTCGAATTATGCCGGACCCATCAGCACTTTCTCTCGCCGTTTTCATTTGACGGAGCTCGGAATGACCAGGCACAAGAGCGGTAATCCTGCGCATATCCCTTCATATGCAACGGGCCGCTATTTGGGTGGCCGTAGCCTCTCGGATCTGTGAAGGTGGGGTCGTAACCAAATAGTCATGTCTGCGAAACCCGCCAGGCCAGATTTAGATGATTAGACAGTATGACGCATTTACGCCTCTTCGCTTGAGACAAATATGAACCAAAACACCCCGCAATGAACGGGCCTTGGGCCATACATACGCGAGGTGTATGATCAACACGGAAAGCTTTCAAGCTGAACGCTTCAAAGAGTGACGTCCAGAACCAGGCTGACGTCTTGCACGTTGGCACCAGCAAGGTCTTCTAGAACGGGAATGAGATCCAATAGCTCGTTGTCATGCGCATCTGAGAACCAACTGCTGATTGGTACGGCGTGCTGAGGGTGGAAAATGTACGAGGTTGGTGAGTTGTCGATGATAATGGTGTCTTTAAGGTCACGGCCAACCTGTGACAGGTCTTTGACGTAGTTTCCTTGATGGTTGTAGCAACTTTCGCGGAAGAGACGATGGTGGACAACATTGTGGATGTCCAACTGGTCCAGCAGCGGATCACCGTACTGAGCATCGTTAGTATTTGAGTTGCCAAAAGCTTTCGAATGGTTCCATTCCACGTACCTTGGAAACCGATGCAGTGAAGACAACAACTTCGTAAAGCTCGCCAACTCTCTTCATAAACTGATCTACACCTGGCCGCTTGATGACATAGACATTATGGTAGTTGCCTTCGATTTCAACAGGTATCGTGAAATCGGCCTGGTGAAGGATCTATAATTCGAACTGTCAGCAAGCGAACTAGAAAATAGGAAGATGGGTGCAAAACTAACCTTGAAGGAGCTGTGTACGAGGGTTTCATCCAAATCTAGAACAAGGCACTTCTTACCCTTGAACTCAGGTGCTTGAGGAGGGAGTAGGAACTTCTGAGGTTGGTCGGGAGGAAAGACAGGAGGACTCTCAATTAACGCGCCGCTTGTTGGCGTAGTTGTAGCTGCGGGAACCGGGCCCGGAGGTGGCGGGGGAAGGTTTGTGTACGATTCCTCAGTCGTGGCATCGGCCGCATGTGAAGCTTGTTGTGATTCCTCGGCGGCATCGGGCATCTGCACATCCCCTTCCTCGTCCTTCTCATTGACCACCTCCTCGACCACCTCCACTTCCTTGTTGGTCTGCTGTGGCGGCTCTACAGATGCCAGTGGGCTACTTGAGCCGGGGCCAACGATCGTTGTCTGCTTTGACTCTCCATCCTTTTCGCCAACTGTCGACTGATCCTGGGTACTGGTTCCTGATACCCGCTTCCCGTTCTTCGGCTGTTCCTGGGTCGGCTGCGATTGCTGAACTGGTTCCTTTTCAGACAGCTGGGTCTTGCTCGCGGAGGGCTGCTCGGACGGGGTTGCTGTTCGCCTGCTCGCGGTCGCCGGTCTAGGGGGGATCCTGTCGAGCTTGTGGCTTGGTACCGGGGTGTCGAGGCCGTTCGCATCATCAGGGACGCCGCAGCAGCCGAAGATAGCGAGGAAGCCGCCCTTCTTCTTCTTGGGCGCTACCGGGTTCGAGTTGCTCATGGCGGCGGTTGCTCTAGTTCCTGTACACAACTGGTTACTAAATGGGTTGCCATCCTGATTTCAATATAACGTACTGCTTCTTGAGTTTCTCGAGTTTCCACCGATGCTGTCACGGTCGCCTGTAATACCGCCAATTAGCCCATTTGCACTGCATGAGAGTTGAAAGGCTCATAAATCATGAGTGTGATTCGCAAGGTCACGCGTAGGCGGTCGCTACCTCTTTTAGTTGCCATTGCATCGTCGTGGGTCTGCATCTCCTTCGAACTGCCAGGGGCTGACAGGGTTGTGTCGTCCGCGCTCAATGCCATTTTAGATGGTGTCTTTGATTACGGATAGAAAATGAATGTCTGGACCCCTCAACGCAGAGAGCTATCAGCGCGTGGTCTTAGGAATTGCGTCGTAGTAGGAGCTGAAGTTTGCGGCGGTTGGGTTTGAATAGTGAGGCGTACGAGACCCGTTGACAGCCTTGCAGCACCAATCAATTGGGGATTGGGGGCAGCGCGATGCGATCAGTGGCAACGTGGATGGCAGGCAGCGACAGAGGCAGCCAGCGAGACAGGAACAACGAAGGTGAAACGGACTGTTTGGAACGTTGGACTGCATTGAAATTGTAAAGAAGAGAAAAAGTCACCAACCTCTTGTTCCCAACCGAATCCAGCTTTCGCCAATCTAACAAGGCCTAGCCCCTATACTACCCTTCGTTCGGGAGAGTAGGTATTAGCCCTTGGAGGCCCTGAACTCCTTAACGGGTTTCGGCCGTCTGGTCGATAGGTAGGCGACAGGCTTCGAGTTCCGCAAAAAGTAAAGAGAAATAATGATCGCGACAACGCTGATTCCGGCCGCGGTTGCCGTTGCAGGTGGGAAAATTGGCGCGCGGAGGCCGAGAGCGTCGGGGGGGTATGTCGGCAGGAGGTCGACCAGAAACACAGTCACACACGGGCACGCCTTGCGTGCTTGATTAGCCAGAAAGGACCCAGAACCTAGAAAGGCACAAAAAAAAAAGATCAAGAAGGGGTATCGAGGACCAAAAGGGCGGGCCAAAGAAGGAGAAACGGCAACGACGTGGAGGACGGGCCGGAGGTTGGGCAGATGCAGAAAAGAGGGAAAGAAGGGCGTATCAAAAGCTGGAGGTCGTGAGAGCGCAAGCGAAATGATTGACTTTAAAGGTTATGGGGTCGCTTCTAGGATTGTTCACGGTGCAGAGAGGACGATTGGGAAGCGGATGCGACGAGAGAGGATTAGTGGATTGCCCCGAAGAGATTAGCCAGCGACCGAATGACCATCAGGCGAGGCCAGTACGGCCCTGCGCAGTGCAGCAGGATAAGATGGGATAGCTGGCCATGCAATTTTAGTGGTGGACATTGGCATGGAACAAGAAATGCGCTAACACAGTCCATCGGCTCTTTGCACCCACAAAGTACCCACAACCACCTGCAGCCGCTAAATTCGTGCAGTCCGGTCCCGCTGCTGCACGTCGTAAGGATGGAGGGTCCCGGTCGTGATGTTTGCTGCTGCCCACCTCACCCACTCTCCTTTTTCTTTTCTGTTACACTTGATCTTGGTTTCTCGGTTTCGTCTTTCTCATCCGACACGTTCTTTCTTGGGGTCTAGAAGCCTTTGGGCTGAAGAGGGGGTTTTATTCTTCCCAAGCTGGGCTGTGGGGGGGGGGGGGGGGTGTCAACTCTCAACATGGTGGTATCTCCACAAACCTAGTATCGATACTGTATCTGAAGAAGGTAGTGAAAGTGGAAGTGCCCAGCACCACAGCACTCCGAGAACAATTTCCGTCGGATCATGTTCAAAGGAATCCAGCATGGCCCCGTCCGGCAGAGCTACCGCGCATACGCTAACCTCTGTATTGGACAACACCTTGCGTCTTCACGCTGACTTTTCTCACAAACCAAAGGCTCCGAGCTCACCTATCAACGGTGCAATTGCAGTCGATAATAGCCATCTTACATACCTATATAATGCCCGGCGGAACGCGCTGACTGTCAGACATCGGTGGAACCCAATGGACTCCCGTCCTGTTCCTTGAGGCTGTCAAATGTTTCCCCAAAAGGCCCATCTCATCCATGGGCGCCTTATCTCCCATCAATGCTAGGCATAGCTAGGTTAGTTAAGCAGTCCCGTCAAATTTCCGCTACATATGTACCCTGCTCACCTCCATGGCCGTGCGACTGTGTCCTCTGCTCCCCTTGCCTGGCTCCGAGCTACCACCTCGCAACGTTACTGGCAACCTGCAGCAAATGTCAGCTTTTGCTGTTGACCGCTTTGAATGTCTCGTGTGCTTGGGCCTGTTCGTGACCTTGAGCAGTTCATCGAGACCTGTTGCGTCTGTATAACGCTGAGCGTTTGTGCCTCGTATCTTTACAGCCTGGAACTTCAAAGACGTTGTGGTAGAGGATGTAATCCCTTCAATCGGTGAGAAGAGAAGAAACTTGACCCAGGTTGTCGCACGTTCAAGCCTTCCAGCAAGCAATAACAAGATTGACCTGGTTCTGGTCTCAAATCTCTCTACCGTTGCGCACTGAACTAGCCAGTGAGGCTCCTTAATAAGGATGGTAGGGGTAAAATGAAGCAGCCACGGCTGTTCCCATAGGCAAAGAGGCAGGCTCCATTCTTTTTCTCATGGGTCCAATGCCAGGGCACCGGTTTATGAGTGCATCCCCACGAGAGACACAAGTCTGACAAGGTATCGGAAATGCTTCAATGAACGAGTGGAATTCCTCCCATATTTTGCCATTTAGACGTCGCATAAATGACCAAATCTCCATGGCCCCTGTCAGCATGTTTCAAGTAGCTCATCATCGAATAACTCCCTTCGATGTCCGTCGATGTCGACAGCCAACTCGCTGGCTCTAACGGCACTCTCCAGGGCAACCCAGCTGTCAGAGTCCACAATGGCCTCTACGGCTCCATCAACAGATAAATCAATCCACACTCGCCCTGCAGAATGCTGGGTGCCCCTTCTGTCATCCGCATTCCTCGGCCCGGGGATGCTAGACCTCGTCCAGCCCTGAGCAGCCCCAGTCGACAGCGACCGTTCCAGAGCCAAAAGAGCCTGGGAGCTGCAACTGGGCCTCATGATTGGCCACGTTGGCGCCCGTTACAGTGATGGGTTGGATTCGGGACCATGCGCTGTGGTGATCCGTGACCATTCACATCGGCTGCCGTATACTGTGTGCTCATCACAGTTTCGTTCACTTTAAACCAGAGCTTCTTTGCACAGTAGTCGACGCTGAAGAGCGCAGGGAGCTTTTTGATGAACTCGAGCTCTTGGTGGATTGTGGAGTGCGGATTGTCGGATGGCCGAATTCATACAAAGGGATACTTATCCAAAGCGCTTGCTTTGGAGTCTTCTTGCTCGCCAACTCGTTCCGTTGTCCTATCAAGTTTTCAAAAAGTCAAAGCGGCCAAGGAGCCGCGAAGCCGTATGCGCATCTTCACCTCCTTTCTGCATGCATACCTGACCTTCGTACCTGACGCGGAGAACGCGGGTTGAAACCATAAGCTCTTGTGAGATCCGTCTGCGGGAATTGATACCGCCCCCCGTCCAGCACTTCAAATAAGAGCCGCAATAATGTGAGCACAAGACAAGACGCAGGGCCATATGGTCCGCAAATAGCATGCTCGTCCCCAAGCAAGCTGCGTGCTCCCGACCCAAGCAAGCAGTGACGGCAAGCAAGCCAGGCCAGAAAGAGAGGCCAAAACCCAAGTCCTTGGAACCGATGGTGATGTCCTATAACCGTGGGGTTGGAAGCCCCTCCACCTCTTCTCTCGAGCTTCGATCTCTCGTTCTTTGGCTCTTGCGAGGGTTGCCCTGTCTTCGCCAAAGTAACACTGAAACACTCCAGATCTGATACTAAAGCGATCTTGTCAAGATGGACTCCCTGGTAGGTCAGGGCTACCTAACCGTGAGTGTAAGCTGAATGTTTTGTCGCGGCCATCTCTCTGGCAAAGAAGTCCACTCAAGTGACACAAGATGCGACAGAACAGGAGAGCCAGACTTGGAGATACTCCTCAGCACATGGCTAAGATGAGCCGACGAACCTTGGACAACTCTGCCTGGACAATGGGGAACCTGGGGGAGATGGTCTGTGCTCCAGGAGTCCAGAGAGCTTCCCCAGCTTTCCCCAGGACAAGAGTGGGCCTTTGAAAGCGATGCAGCTGATGACGTTCCTCTTTGCTGGTGAACTGGCCGCTTCTCATTGGTTCATATTGAACTTCTGGCCGTGCGCCTCGGAATGTTCGCAGTCCAGACACCGGACCGGGGGTCAATTCGGTGTATCGATCACATGTCACGGCTACCTATGCTACTGTTGGCCGCCATGCTAACCATCCTTTGCCTGGACACGGCATTTGGCCAGTTTTCGATCCGTCATCATCCTGTCGACATCGTTTCAGTCTTTATAGTAGTGTAGACAAGCGTTCCTTCAAGTTCCCATTGGTTATTCGTCCTTCTACATTTAAGCCCAACCTCAACAACTCGCGATCCGCGCTGTCCCCATATCGCTAGCGAACTTCCGTCGAGACCATACGGCGCACAATCATCGCATCGCCTGTATTATCTTGCGCCCAGCCGCGCGTGACTTGTGTTCAGCCGGATGCTAAGGGCAAGCGTTGGCTGTTGATCCCCGAGGATCTATCGGGACTTGATACTGCGTGAAGTGGAAGCCAGCGACGGTAGCGACGCCCACCGGCATCATGGCGGCGCAATCAACCCTACGAGGCTCGGCGGCCGAGGAGGCCATCGCGTCCTTCATCAACAAATACACTGAGCTTATTCGCTCCAAATTGAGGACGACGACCAGGACGACACGTCTTCTCGCGACCCTTGCACTTGCGACATCCATCATATTATCTGGCGAGGGTACGCGGAGATGGTGGAGGCGCCGACGTGAGGATAGGGAGCAAGGCCGGAAGTTGGTGCGCACCAACTCATGGTTGCACAACAAGGACGGATCGAGGACTATCTACGTACCCTACAAGGACGGCACTTCCAAGGTCGTTATCCATAGTACGAAGCCGCTCACCTTTGAGGCCCATAGACGTCTGTTCCTGAATCCCCCAAGGGTCTCAGGCCTCGGCGACGGTCACGTCCCTTCGGCTCAGACGAAACCCGGCCTTAATCTTGCCTTCCTCCATCAATTCCTCAGTCTGATGAGCATTATGGTTCCTCGATGGAAGAGCAAAGAGGCCGGCTTGCTTGTTAGCCACGGAATCTTCCTCATGCTCCGTACTTACCTTTCTCTAGTCGTTGCCCGCCTAGATGGTGAGATTGTGCGTGATCTGGTGGCTGGGAATGGCAAGCAGTTCCTCTTGGGTATTGTCAAGTGGTGTGGACTGGGCGGTTTTGCTTCCTATGTCAACGCTACCATCAAATACCTCGAGTCTAAGGTGTCGATTGCTTTCCGAACACGTCTTACCCGGTACATCCACGACTTGTATCTGAACGATAACCTTAACTATTACAAACTGTCGAACCTGGATGGTGGGGTCGGACAGGGAGCGGATCAGTTCATCACTCAGGATCTGACTCTGTTTTGTGCTGCTGCCGCTAACCTTTACTCCTCTCTTGGAAAGCCATTTGTCGATATTTGCGTGTTCAACTACCAACTTTACCGCTCGCTCGGCCCACTGGCTCTCACTGGTCTCCTGAGCAACTACTTCTTGACGGCCAGCATCCTGCGTCGACTCTCGCCACCTTTCGGCAAACTCAAGGCAGTGGAAGGACGGAAGGAAGGTGACTTTAGAGGACTTCATGCACGCCTAATCGCAAACGCGGAGGAAATCGCTTTCTATGGCGGCGCCGAGATGGAGAAGACATTCCTGAACAGGGAATTCAAGTCTCTCAAGAACTGGATGGAGGGTATCTACATGCTCAAGATCAGATACAACATCCTCGAAGACTTCATCCTCAAATACAGCTGGAGCGCTTACGGCTATCTCCTCTCTTCCCTTCCTGTCTTCCTGCCAGCCTGGGGAGGTCTTGGAGGGGCAAGCGAGCAACAGGCAGAGCACGCCGAGAAGGGCGGCCGCGAACGCACCCGCATGAAGGACTTCATTACCAACAAGCGTCTCATGCTCTCGCTTGCCGATGCTGGTGGTCGTATGATGTACTCCATCAAAGATCTTTCAGAGTTGGCCGGTTACACCAGTCGCGTGTATACACTGATTTCCACTCTTCACAGAGCCCACGCGAATGCATACTACGTCAGAGGTCGCGAAAACGAACTCTACTCATTGTCAGACGTACAGGGTACCATTCAGAAGGGCTTTGACGGTGTCCGCCTGGAGAACGTGCCCATTGTTGCTCCTGCGCTGTGGCCACAGGGAGGCGAGGAGCTTCTCGAATCTCTTTCCATGGTTGTTCGGCGTGGCGAGCATCTCCTGGTACGCTTTTGTCCCGCGGTCAGATCCCAATATTGCTTTAGCTAACATATCGTGCATCACAGATATCTGGGCCTAACGGCGTGGGTAAGAGTGCGATTGCGCGAGTCATCGCTGGGCTTTGGCCAGTGTATAGGGGTCTTGTGAGTCGACCCAAGAACAACGGCGAAGATGGCATCATGTTCCTCCCACAACGGCCATACCTTAGCATTGGTACGCTCCGTGATCAGGTCATCTATCCCGACGGCGAGGCCGACATGCGCGAGAAGCGCAAGAACGAGTACGACTTGAAGCGCGCCCTGGACCAAGCCCGTCTTGGATATTTGCCTGAACGTGAAGGTGGCTGGGACACCCGCAAGGAGTGGAAGGACGTTCTGAGTGGCGGTGAAAAGCAGAGGCTTGCTATTGCGCGCTTGCTGTACCACGAGCCACAGTATGCCTTCATCGATGAAGGCACGAGCGCAGTTTCCAGCGATGTCGAGGGACTGCTCTACGAGACTTGCAAGGAAAAGGGAATCAGTACGTATCAAGTCCGGTATTTTTAGCAGTAGTCGATGCTAACCTCCATGCGTAGCTTTGATCACTATTTCTACTCGAGCTTCTCTCAAGAAGTACCACATGTACAATCTCGTTCTCGGCATGGGTGAGCGAGGCGATGAGTGGGAGCTGCAGCGCATCGGTACCGAGAGCGAGAAGATGCATGTTGAGCGCGAACTGCACGATCTTCGCGAACGTCTTGCGCAGGTCGAGAAGTGGAAGGCACGCCGTGAGGAGATCGAGAAGGAGCTCAACAAGGTATGGGTTGAGGGTGGCGAGAATCTTGCCCCGCCCCCTTATGCCGAGCAGGAGGGACAGGCCACACAGAGAGAGTCCGAACACAGTCTTGAGCAACGTTCCATTGGCGATTCCACAGTCGAGATTGTTCGCCCCGAGGAGGAAACCGATCAAACTGAGTATGAGGAGGCTACACAGGGCGAGCACACGGAAACGGAGGCGGAGTATGAGGATGCGACTGAGACGGAGAACTGAGCGAGATGGCGGGTACTGGGTGAGTTGAGGACCAACTTCGTGTATGAATTATGACGATGATGTTTCCGTTCCCGAGACACCAACTCGATGACCGTTGGATTGTTGGATTTTTGGCCCTAATATGAGACCTGCTTTGGAATAGATATCATCAAGAACTGACGTATATATCTACGTAGCCCATCATCTCTTTTTTACCCTCCCGTTGTCTGATCTTGAAATTCCCAATCTCCCATACGGCGACATATATCTGGCTCTACGTGATCTCTTCCTTTCTTCGTTCTCACCTTATGGCATCGCACATCAATGGACTCGATGTGCCAGGTAACATGGTCTCTTATCAACTTCGCTAATCTCCTCGACATTCTGCCTGAAGACATTTCTGGTCCGGATCCCATGCCCTCACATTTTGGGGGGGGGGTTGTCATCAGCGCCCTGACTCCTGTATCGCGAGCCCAAGGCCGATTGTAGCGCACTCTTCATCGTCCAGAATGCAAGCCACTGCCGCCCTATGCCGCTTAAGCAGAGCGCCTCCCCGCGATTCTCAGGTCAGCTTTAGCTAATCATTTTGGCTCTACCACATAACCTGTAGCTTCTTCCAGAGGTTGAAGCCCGATTTCAGGGGCTGCATGCCGGCTAGCGGCGCATCAGCAGGACCAGTAACGTCAATCATTAATGGGACCAGAACACCGGGTTGAGTATTTCATGTGCCCCGTGGTGTCTGTGCGAACAGAACAACGGACAGTATGGAATATTCAATAGGGTTTAGGTGAATGTTCCACTGGATGATAGCCAGGCTTATGGTGTGTGCTGGCTGCGAATTGGCGAGGGTCGAAGAAGATTGAAGGAGGGGAAAGGACATCGAAAGTCTTGCGTTGCAACCTCAGGAGTCCTGTCAATGGCAGGTACTATGTAAACAGAGAAAGAATCAAGGTAACTTATGATTCCCAACCCTACTCCCCCTTGTCCAGATATGAGATCGGTGGGTAGACGCAGTGACGTAACGAGGACCTCTATTCTTTACCAGAAACTGCTGGCGCCCGCATCGACCGACGCGAGTCCCGTCCGGGAAGAAGGATGTCACAGCTCATCTTAAACTACGCGCCACGTGGCTTTCTGTCAACTTCTAAGTACCGCTCATCAAATCGTCAATTTATATCTCAGATACTTCCTCTCCGGCCCCTTTTGATCCCTGGCCAAAGAACTAGGTTAATGAATCAGCAAGCCGGCCAGCCTTTTCATTGATCTAGGATTCCCAGGACCAACCCCCCTCCCCCCTCTTTTATCTTCCCAACCATTCAGCAACTCCTGGTCCTCGGCAGTAGCAGATGACAGGATTAAGACCGTCCATGTATCAATGATCGACAATGGTGTTTGTGCCTTTTGGATAGCCAGACCATAGCTAAATCTAGGCTGGGCAGTCAGATCAGATGTAAACAAGTTTACAAAAGGAAAAAAAGAAGAAAGGAAAGAGGAAAACGAAATCGCTGAGGACGAGCGGACGGTAAGATCGGAACTTCTACATCATTAGCTGGCGGCCAGGCCCGACGTGACGACAGACGTGCCCAGAATCATCATCATTATAAACCCCTACAACCAATCTTAAAATCACCCTGTACTTTCTATACCAATTCTGGTTTTTGACGCCCTCATAAAAATGGGCAAACATGAGGTTCAGCTCGCTTACTTGTCGATACGATAGTTACACCTTAGGTACACTTACGGCACCCTTCTCGGATATATAAGAAGAAAAGAATGGCGATGGTGAAGAGGAGCTAGCAACTCGCATCTCACTTTTTGATGTACCATACTTCCAAAAGAGCTTTCTTCATAGCTCTCTTTAGTTCTTCCTATAGCATTCTGAAGCTACCCTGGCGCCAACTTACACACCAATTTAACCTGCATGCTATTGGAAAACTTGCTGGGATAGCATTTCGGCGACCAGCGGAAGTAACACAGAGGTATATCTGCCTCATACACCTCGACCC
The DNA here is from genome assembly GCF_033458365.1 of Neurospora hispaniola. Classification (NCBI taxonomy): domain Eukaryota; kingdom Fungi; phylum Ascomycota; class Sordariomycetes; order Sordariales; family Sordariaceae; genus Neurospora; species Neurospora hispaniola. Next base: position 1,394,888 of record NW_026944407.1, on the reverse strand, counting down.
TCGCAGGAGGGTATATATTGCGAGCTTAATGACAGGGAACACCACGAATCAGAACGACATAAACAAGAACAACTGAAGCAGCATAGAAAGAGAAAGGAAAGGTCCCATAAAGCAGAATGGCCCCCAAGAGCCGCCGCTCAGTCCACTCCTCCACACCCATTCCCATGCCCGTCATCGCGGAGGACGAGAACGCAGCGGATCCGCGGCATGGAGTAACAACACCAACAATACCACCTCGATCGCCGCAACGACGGTCATTTACGCGGAGGAATGGGGTTCTGAGCACGAACAGCAGCTTATACGCACCCAGCATGCGACCGACAATGTATAGATCAACCAGTGTACCACAATATGTACCAAAACGTGTACCCGGAATGAGAGCGGTAGGAGGAGAAGTGGGAAGTATAAGGTCTATCCCGCTTAATAGTAATAGGACTGTGGAGTGGGTAGTCCCGATGAGGGACAGGGATCGGGAGGAGTGGACGTCTGATGGCAGCCCGGCACAACCAGTTAAGGGGAAGACCGAGGATAGAGGTGGGAGAGGACAGGGAGGGAAAAAAGAGAATATGGCACTAGGAGAATGGGTAAGAAGACGGGGTGGGTGGTATAAGGTGGTGGTTTGGGGGATTTTGGTAATTGGTCTGATTGTGGGATTGGCGGTTGGTTTGACGGTTGGGTTGAGGAAAAGGTATATATGTCTTGCTCACCTTCTTTACGTGGACTGGGTATGGGTGATGCGATAGCTCATCCCTACTGGAGGAAAAAAAAAAAAAAATGTTTCGCAGAAACGCTGATACGAAAACTTGCCGCCAGACACCATTCCTCCGAGCCCGGTCCCCCATTACCCACCGACCTCTTTCCAGCTGGCGCCTACACCTTCACGGCTGCCCTAACCAACCTCTCAGCTTCCTGCGCACCCAAGCGGAATCCTGCCCTCTGGCGATGCTACCCTTATTCTCTTTACTCACCCTCCGCAAACGAAAGCACCTCTGCTGCCTTCTTCCGCTGGATCATCCGTCCCACCACCACCTTCGCGTACGTCATCTCCTCTTCTGACGACCCTTTCTCGCCGACCGGCACCTTCCGAGACGTCAGTCTGACCAAGATCGACGCGAATCAGCCGAGCGAGCGGTTCACTTTTGGTTTTACCATGGCGAAGGCGGTGGTGCCGGATCCTAGCACTACGAGCGGCGGCAGCAGCAGCAGTGTGTCTTCGACAGTCTCTTCGATGATCTCAACGACATCGATAACAATCGATGTATCACTATCCTCGACTTCGGCTTCGCAGGCTGCTTTTAACGGAAGGGAGGAAGGTAAGGGGATGCCTTCTGGACGCAGATGGTTAAGAACAGCAAGGAGGGCAAATGACAATACGATTTCGCGAGAAACACCAACACCAGCGCCCGCAATATGCTGGTATAATCAGACGGCCGTCCGTGGCACGATCTGGACGCGCATGAGGGCGAGTTACCCGGATAAGATCAGCGATGTGTTAATACCACTGATGAACGCAACGAATGTATTTGCGCCGTGGCCGTTTGCGGTTGAGTTAACGTTTGAATAGACATATGAGGAGGATGAGAGTGGCAAGGGGAAGAAGGCGCCGGATTGTAGGGATGCTGAGGGGCAGCCTGTGGTGTTTGGGAATAATGATAATATGAAGGCGGTGGGGGGGAAAGGTATGAACATCGCGGATGAAGCAGATATCTGTAGGTGTTCGTATGCGAACTATGGGCTCGACACTATCACTAGTATTAAGTCTGGTAAACTACAAAGGGACAGTCAGAGTCAGGGTCTGGACTAGAATCATCAAAATATGATTCAAGTAGTACTAAATACCGTGCTCAAAGACTGGCGAGTTAGTGCTCTGGAATCCAGCATAATGCCAGAGTGGGGCTTAATAGGAGTTCCAGCGATCCGTAGGGCTGAAAGCTGCGGTTAGGTGAGCCAGACATTGCCGTCCCCCCTTTTAGGAGCACCAACCTTGGGTACTCTCATGCTTATACGGCATAAGAGACAGCTTGGCAGGCGCATCGATGACCGCTGACAGCCGGTCAACAAGCAGGACGTCGTGTTGTTACTGGCCCGGGGTGGTTACTGCATCGGCAGCCAGGAACTTGGTCCCGATCTAAACCCTTTGAGAGGTGAAGAAGCGAGAAAGAAGCTTTCCTGTCTGATTAGATCCCGCCGGCTAGCTCCACTGACGCGGAAGAGGAATGCTGGAAGACCGCAAGCATCCGCAAGAAAGGTAACGAACCCACAGGCTAGCTACATCGCGGTTCAGGGTCGATTGCTTGGTGGCGCCACCGTTTGGGGTAGCAGTGGTTCATGGTTTGATGTGAGACGGATCATGCACATCAGCGTCTGTGCACCCAATAGAACGCGAAGAATGTTTGGTGTCTTGATCAGAATCGAACTTGGATGTCAAAATGTGCCTCATATGTGTCTAGGTAAGTTCAACTTATTATCAATGATAAGAAACAATATATAAGGATAAAGCTGTTCAAGAGAGTCCCAGCTGGTCCCTACGGAACCTCTGGTATTATAATCCACCATTGTCACACGAATCTCGTTGTCATTGGACGGGAATGCGAACAACTTCCTGAGAAGACCTTGATCCGGAGCATGTCCGGTCAGCGCGTCCTCGTACTGGGTATTGCTTCCGGACAGGCTGTATTTTGATACAGGGCAGGAACATGTTGGTCATTGAAGTTGCTTGGGTTAACTCATACAGATGATTGCAGCAACTCGTTACGGCAAATGGCTTGAGGGAAACAGAAAGGAAAAACAAGCGAAAGGAACTTTTGCGGTGGGTGTGCATCTCGTTGGCTTTTCTTCTCCCACAGAAAATGACTCGGGCGACGATTGCTGAAGGCTACATGGAAGGTTCGAAATTGAGGTTCTCAGAATGAACGTGAACCAGCGCAAAGCCTTACGGCCCTGATCTGATCCGTTTCCCATCCCCAGCATTTGTTAATTCAACAGTGAAGAGCAAGTTGACAACGGACACTCCATGATATGTGAACCTGCTTGCAGTTTCAGGCTTTCTTTGTTGTCACATATGAAATAGAGAAAAAGGGTCATTGAAGACATGAAGGAAAAGTTAAGCCGCAAGAATTGTCGCCCATTTTCGCTGGTCACGATCAGGTTGAGGGTTGGAAGTTGAACTGACGTTGATTCCTCGGTGACCCACCCTTCATCGTGGTATGCATCAATGGGGGCGTTTGTGCCTTTTTGCCAAATATCTTAGCGCTGCCCCGCACAACCCCATGCTGAAGGACAACAGAGGTGGAGACATCTGTCAAACCCACTCCAGCCTCTATCCATCACGTTTCGCGCTTCCACATTAGCCACGGCCTCTGGTTGGCGCCGGTTAAATAGGTTAAACGGGAACTTGGAGCCGGGCTACCGGGTCATATCCAGGCCCACCACCCGCAGCTTGTGGGCTCCGGCGACCCCAACGATTGCTCCAAACACGATTTCTTGATATTGACAGTGTTGAAGATTTTCAAGGTCAAGTGAGACAGGCCTTGGGTAAAGGCGTTCTGCCCTCTCTAGTCACTCCGCAGATAAACCGAGAACTTGGAGAGACTAAGAGGGAATACGTCCTTTGCTGGTTGTGACCAGCCCACTCCGAGGTCAAAGCTAGGTACCATCAAGGTACAAGCAAACGCTTAGGCAGGCCGCTTTGGCGCCATATACAACATGATGTCGATGCAATGCAGTCGGACGAACCCACCCCTCCTCCAACTTTCTTTTAAACCGCGCAAATAGGCGTTCAAGATGACCAGTACCCAATACCCTGGCCCCTGCGCCAGCTGACAAGGCTTGGGGCCATTACCCATGCCAATCATGGCCGGTTTCCAGAAAGGCAACCGTCCTTGGGCATTTCGAGTATCGCCGGCGACCAGTCAGCTAATGGGATTCCGCACAGCATCTGAAGAACCACACCCCAACACGTTACCTTGACATCCTGTCAGGCCAGATGAGGGTCCCTGGAAAACCAAGCTCCTGTCTGCCACGCTCGGGGCCTGATAGCGGGCCTGTGAGGAGTAGACGGAGGCGCGGGAGGATGAATGTGGAAGGAGGTGGACAGAGGCAGTGAGGGGACAGCACGAGCCGAAGTCCATCACCGTCATAGCTCTGCTCCCCAACCGGCATAGTATTCGTCCGTGGATGGGCCGGGAAAGGTTGGAGTAGGCCACCCGGGTATTGTACATACACGCCGTTTCTTTACAAGTGGCCGGGAAAGTTCTAGCCTCCACCCACTTGACGGACAGCAGCAGTTATAAATACCATTATAGCCGCTCTACCCTCTTGCCTGGCTTGTTCGATCTCTTTCCGTCTCACACACTCCTCTACATCCCACCAACAGACAAAATGGTTCCTGCTATCAAGCTCAACTCCGGCTTCGACATGCCCCAGGTGGGCTTCGGCCTCTGGAAGGTCGACGGCTCCATCGCTTCCGATGTCGTCTACAACGCTATCAAGGCAGGCTACCGCCTCTTCGATGGTGCCTGTGGTATGTTCAAGACTTCCCGCTTCCGATTGTACATCACATGATACCTATTGTCAACACAACGTCTCCCCTCGCATGGTCAATCTCTCGTGGTGTCCATTTCTGTTTTAAGGACATGAGGAGCAGCGGTACCATCGCAGGCATGGACACTTATTTACACAACTCCCCCACATCGACCCCTGTCACTTCATCCCACCCTGCTTACAGGTGGATGAGACATTATCCGTCGAATTCACCCAAAACAATAGTACCGCCATCAAAAACACAGTAGGCACGATGGCATGGTTCTTGTTGACTGACTCGAGATGGCTTGGTTACAGACTACGGCAACGAGGTTGAGTGCGGCCAGGGTGTAGCCCGCGCCATCAAGGAGGGCATCGTCAAGCGCGAGGAGCTCTTCATCGTCTCCAAGCTCTGGAACACCTTCCACGACGGCGACCGCGTCGAGCCCATCGTCCGCAAGCAGCTTGCCGACTGGGGTCTCGAGTACTTCGATCTCTACCTGATCCACTTCCCCGTCGCCCTCGAGTACGTCGACCCCTCGGTCCGCTACCCTCCCGGCTGGCACTTTGATGGCAAGAGCGAGATTCGCCCCTCCAAGGCCACCATCCAAGAGACCTGGACGGCCATGGAGTCGCTCGTCGAGAAGGGTCTCTCCAAGAGCATTGGCGTGTCCAACTTCCAGGCCCAGCTCTTGTATGACCTCCTCCGCTACGCCAAGGTCCGCCCCGCCACTCTCCAGATCGAGCACCACCCCTACCTCGTCCAGCAGAACCTCCTCAACCTTGCCAAGGCTGAGGGCATTGCCGTGACCGCCTACTCCTCCTTCGGCCCTGCTTCTTTCCGCGAATTCAACATGGAGCACGCCCAGAAGCTCCAGCCTCTCCTCGAGGACCCCACCATCAAGGCAATTGGTGATAAGTACAACAAGGATCCTGCCCAGGTCCTCCTCCGTTGGGCCACCCAGCGCGGCCTGGCCATCATCCCAAAGTCTAGCCGCGAGGCCACCATGAAGTCCAACCTCAACTCTCTTGATTTCGATCTCTCCGAGGAGGACATCAAGACCATCTCTGGTTTCGACCGCGGCATCCGCTTCAACCAGCCCACCAACGTAAGTTTGATACTTCCTTTTGCCATTCTCTCATCGGCATCCAAACGTGGCCTCAGAATATATATATCATGGTATGAAAGGTATATACTAACATGGCAACCCACAGTACTTCTCCGCTGAGAACCTCTGGATTTTCGGTTAGGTCAACCTTTTCCGCAGCTTAGGGAAAAGCTGGCTTTCGCCCCCCTCCAAAAGCTTTTGATTTTACCCCTTGAATGTGTATTATACCCACAACGCATTTTGGATACGTGGGCGCGTGATTGGTATGGTCGCCTAAATCGCTACGACCTCTCACGACCCGCGCACACAATGCACACCACACGCTCATGGAAACATCAACATACCATACCCCGACCATTAGAGACACCGCGAAGGAGAGAAGGCTGGTCACCGTACCCTAACGACGGGATGTGTAGACATACTGTCGTTACTGCTGAGGCTCGAGGAAGGGCCTTTGGCAGATCATCTCTCCCGGCTCTAGGCTATTTCCTGTTTGCTTGATATCCTGTCAGCTATGAAATAGATGGGGTAGAATGCGATAGAAATTAAGATTTGACGAATCCTTCTGTTTCGAAATCTTTTTTCGTCGATCCCTGCTCGTGACATGTGCTGACTTTGTATCGTTTGTCGTGATTGTCGAAGTCGTCTATATGAACCTTATTATTATCGTGCAAAACCAATTCATACTAGCCACTCCATGTATCAACCTCAACACGGAGGCGCACGCGACCGTCCTTGTTGGTTGGCCCTTTCGTCGGTGAGTTCGGATGAAAATGGTATGGATGCAAATATGAGGGTGAGAATGAAAAGCAAAGGGCAACGGGTTTAAACGAGAGTAGTAACGAAATCTACTGGGAATACATCAAGTTGTCGATTGTCTTGCTTCAACAACCCATCTAACGCCGTAGTACCATGAACGCCAGTGCCATGCTGCATGAACTTTGACTACACAATTATTATGCTTTGCAAACCGCCAAAATCGCCATTCATATACATCATACACGGACGAAAGCTGCGTAATTTGAGAGTTAACAAATTTTCTGGAGTTTCTAACGTAATGCATGTTGACTTACTAGCATCAATCTGCTGCACCTGCGGCAGCGCCAACCGGACCTTGTTCCTATACAATGCCGGCGCTCTGAGCTGTAACGGGTTCCCCTCAAAATACACCGTCGTCAGGTTCTTCTTGTCCTTCAGTTCTCGCTCCACCTCGGCGAAGTCGCCGACCATGTTATAGCTCGCCCACAACTCCTCCAACTCCGCGAGGGGACCGATGCCCTTCAAGCTGGCGATCTTGTTGTTGGAAATGTCCAACACCCGCAGCTTGGTGTTGTTCTCCAACCCTTCGAGCGATTCGAGCGCGTTGTGCGAGATGTACAGTTCCTCGAGCTGGGGTACCTCGCGCAAGGGGGACAGGTCGCGAATCCGATTGGACTGGATGCTGAGCAGACGCAGCTTGGGAAGGCCGCTGAGACCGGTGAGTTCGGTGATCTTGTTCTTGGCCACCCATAGCTCTTCGAGGTTCTTGAGCGAGTCGAGGTTCTGCAATTCGCGAATGCGATTCGACCCAAGCTCGAGGTTGCGCAGCTTGTTGAGTCCTTCTAACCCTTCGATGCGGCTGATCTTGTTGGAAACAAAGAAAAGATCGGTCAGGTTGGTCAGGTGATTGATGTGCTTGATGTGCTTTATCTTGTTGAAGCTTAGATCCAGACTGGTCAGATTCGTGAGGTCAGTCAGCCCGCGGCCGATGTGCGAAATCAGGTTGTCATAAAGATCAAGATCTTGGAGGGTCTCGGCGACGCCGGCGAGGCCTTCGATATCTTGGATCAGGTTTTGGCGAAGGCAAATGCGGGCAACTTGTTTGAAGCGCTCAAGACGCAATGCTGAGATGGACTGAATGCGGGAGTGTGTGCAAATGATCTCATCGGTATCGAGGGGCTCGTTGTCGAGGAGATCTGTAAACCAAACGAGCCGGACATGGTTAGCTAGAGGTTCGTTCTCACCGAGTCATTTTCACTATCGTCAGACATGTAAAAAGCCTAGTGTGCGTGTTTGAGCGCACTCGAATTGCTTGCCTTCATCCGCTGCAACCTCCTCGCCAGGAACAACGTTGTCATCGTCCGAGTATTCCGGATCCGATAAGGCTTCGGGATTTGTGAGCACAGCACTCTTTGGTACCCGCAGCTTCCCGTCCCAGCCTTTGCTATCTCTGAGAGCGGGGCTTCCTGCTTCGCCCTCGTGTCGTGGTGAAGGATGGTCGTCGACCAGCTCAATATGGTGGCCGGGCGAATGGTGACCCGGTGTGTTGTTGCCTTCTTCAATAGGAGCCGGCATGGTTGTGGTAGTATTTGGGCGGGTATGTAGTTGGTGCCTGCTCTCGAGCGTTGCGCAAAGTCGTGGAATGGTCGTGGTCGTGCTGAAAGCGTCCAAAGGGTAAAAAAAAAACCAGGGAAAAAAAAGAAAAAAAAGTACCGACGAGCACAGGGATCGATACTATCACAATACTCAAGGCAGTGTTGATCAGTTAATGGCGCAGTCGGAAGCGGTGGCGCGATGTTAATCAGTGGTTGGTAGTATTTATTGGACAGATACAATGACTTATCATTTATGTGATGAGAAGGAGAATCTCCCAACTCTTTTTTTTTTTTTTTATCACTTCCTGAATATCAAACGAATGGAAGGCACATCTATAGAAAAGGAGGGGTCGCTTAGGTAGGTTCTCTTGGAATATCGTCATGGTCATGGACCAATTCCAACCACCCGCTGGGATGTCCCGTCATGCGCTAGGCCCCTTGGTTGGTCCCCTGAGGCGGACAAATGCGGGGATCACATCAGTGGGTGCACCGTGCAACGCCAGGGCCTGCCTCGTTGGAGGGGGCAGACTGGAAACTTGAAGGGTTGGTCGTACAGGGGTCCGGTTAGACTCTTAACGGGAAGGGCATCATCCCGAGGCCGTCCGCCAACACCCGCATCATCATTGTTTAAGACCCGACCGACCTCAACCGACGGGACGTTTACCATCCTCAAAATCGACAGCGCTCACCGTCATTACTGCTCCGATTTCATGTCTATGGATCATATCGGTCAATCTTCAAGAGAGATTTTCCAATACTGAGCCCCATCATCCGAAGAGTGAAGACTTCAAAAAGCCTCGGAAGGCCTGGAACCGCTCTTTCGAACAAATTACATTCTTTGCTGCCTCACCGGTTCATACAGTACATTATCGAGGCATTTTGGGTGAATCACAGAGCGCCAACCTCGGATTGTCTGGAACTTCTGTCGACGCGAGTGCGCCACCCAACCTGGCCAACAGTCTCCGATTCGAAAGGAAGTTGTGGAGGTGTATGTGCAGAACACCTTGCAGGAGACTCTATCTAATCAACAAGTGGTAGCTGAACACGAGATTATGCGATGGAAACGAGCTGCGTAAAATCCTGCAGTTTGCTCGGGTGAGACAAGTGCCATTGTCTCATAGGTTTTCCCCGATGGTTTCTCGCTGTCTCGTGTCCGCCTCAAGGGCCCGGTTGGAACAACTTCGTGCAATATCTTCACTTTCGAGCTGTCGTCACGGTAGCACCTACATCAGAGGTTCACGATTTGGGGTCACTGCTGCAAGGTCTCTGGTCGTTCCCCTGACATTCAAGCCATGCAAATTTTCCGTCGTTGGTGGCAGCAGCGGCCGCACTGCGAAATGCATTCACATCCCGACGGTGTTGATGCCGCCAGTCGTGTTCGTGGGGCTTCTGGTTGCTTTATACGTGTGGAAGTGCATGATGCTAGTTGTGTTCCAGAACAAGATCATATATATGCCCGGATTCCCTCCCAACTCACGATGGGAGCTCATCGACAACTACGCTGACCACTGCGGTGGAATTAAGTGGACGAATGAGAGGATTCAAGCGGCGGATGGGACAGACCTGGCAATGGCCGTTACAACCGTCCCGATGCAAAAGGGGAAGTTTCCTACAGATAAGAAGGATGCGAGGGCCCATGTATATGTTCTTTACTTTCAAGGTTTGTATCCTCATATCGACGTGTCGTTCCGGGACTCGCAGCTGATATGGGCACCTAGGTAACGCCGCTTCGATACCGCCACGATTGCCGGATCTGTCATGGGTGCTTCGAAACGTCAGTGACAGCCACAACCCGGACCTGGCACCTCTACAGATGACTTTTGTTTGCCTGAGTTACAGAGGTTACTGGACATCCCGGGGCCGGCCCTCGGAAGCTGGTCTCAGGCGAGATGCTGAAGCCGGTGCGCGCTGGATTTCCGAATATCATAAACAACTGTATGGACCAGACAGGGATGCTCCTGTACCCATCCTTCTGCTCTGGGGACAAAGCATCGGTTGCGGTGTGGCCACCAACCTTGCTGCGACAGGCAAGATTCCACAGAATTTGCCAGTCCGAGGCTTGCTCCTCGAGACCCCGTTCTTGTCGGTCAGGGCCATGTTGGAGACGCTCTACCCTCAAAAGTGGCTCCCATACAAACACCTTTGGCCGTTCCTACGCAATCATTTGGATAGTTGGACAAATATGGAAACCATTGCCAAGGCGGCGAGGGAAAAGGGAAGTCCGCCGCCAAGTATGTACATCCTTGAGGCCGAAAGAGACGAGCTAGTTCCCCCAGAACATGCCGAGCGTCTGCTCGAAAAATGCCAGGACCTAGGCTTGCCGGTTGAACGGGTCAAGTCCCCGGCGGCATTTCACAGCGATGCCATCATGAGAGTCGAAGGCAAGAGACTAGCTGCCCTTGGCATTGTGCGACTGACCCAGAAAACATTGGATGTCGGCTGAGACTGCAGGCATCAACCGCGTAGCGGCAGACACCCAAACACCGGTCTGGCGAACATGGGCCGCACAATTGCTCGTCCATAGCTGCGGAGCTTACCATGGACAGGTGTGGTAACGGCGGGGCCAGATGGGAGAGAGTGAGCATTGCGAGGGAAGATGGCAAACGCAGACGCCGGCCGTTTTCACTGTGAGGTGCCGTGCAGCCGAAGCGACTTGGGACCAATGTCGTCCTTTGCATCACATCACGGAGGCGCAGAGACTCTGATGCTGGCGTGGTACAAAGCTATTGCGTACTGGGTCCCAGGACATGGCGGGGTAATCGCAATAGGAATTGAGGCTCTCATCTCGAGGCTTTCGAGTGGGCGAAATCTTATGACGACTCGGATTTTCAGCGAGAGAGATGCGTATTGGGATTCCCACGTGGAAATATGAGCTTAAACGAGCCGATGCGTAGCTGACGCTGACGGCGAGTTTCAAGTGGTAACTACCTAATGATCTTGGTTCACCACCAGGCACCAGCTCATGCCAAGCCAAATGATGCGGCAAGATGGCAATAGCAGCCAGCCTTGTGAGCTTCTGAATCGTCATATGGCCGGGCCCCAGGCTCACCGAAAGAGTGGAGGAAACACCACAGTTTTGGAAGGGAAGCTACGGGCCACATTGTCTCGGGCGTAAAACTCGCTCCACGCCAATCAACGATCCATTCCAATGTTCGTTCCGCTTAATCGCCGTTTGTATCATGATGTGAATGCCACCATCCCACTCATTCCACACCCCCCACCCGCCACCACCCCCGGCCGGCTCTCCTCGCCCTTGCATTTCCTCCATGATCCGTCGATCCTATTCCGGGCCACCTTACACCATGAAAAGGCAAGAGAAGGGAGGCCGGCCGATGTCGACCCCCATGTCAGTGGCCTCGAAATGGACTAGCGCGCCATCAGGTGACCTCGTGCGAATATCCCGTTTCCCACCTCGAACACTTAACGCGCCAAATCACGTTTGATGGTGTGAAAGATAATGCACGTTGTGCCAGCCAAGGTCACCACTTTATATACTACCCATCAAGGTTCAACGTACCCCTCAGGACTGGCTGGAGCCTAGTGCACAAATGGAAACGACTAGGCCTCCATTTATGCACAGCGCGTTCTTATAAGAATGCATCGCCCATCGAACATTGACGAGGCTCTTTATCCGTTTCGTGCGCAGATTTCTGGGCCTCGAAGCACTCGGCACTTTCGGTAGTTAGACGCGTGATATTCGCCAGATATCACCACCAGACTGATCAGAAAGTTATTGCCGATTCTCTATCGCCATTGACCACCCAAGCCCCCATTCGTGTGTTCCTCGCCGACACATAGCACCTGATATCTTTGTATCGATGCAAGCGATTGCTTGATTGCCATCTTCTGCCTCGAAACGCATCATAGGAAGCAGACAAAGTGGTCAATCACAATCGTCTCACAAATGTCATCTCGGTGCCTCGATATCCCCCACAGCAAGAGTGGTTCTAGACCACCGAAGCTAGTCAGGTCGAGTTCATCCTTGTCCTTCGCTAAAGAAGCCGGAATTTCCAAGCGTCGCCATGATCTCCGTCATCGTCGCCCTAATGTGGCGACCGTTCCCGGAACAGTGGCTCGTGCAGAGTACGTTTTCAAACCGAACCAAACTCAATTCAAACCTACTTCTGATCAATCTGCTTCTAGTGGCAACCTGAATGCCATCTCACCCATCGTCACCCTCTTAATCGGCCAGGAGTCCCGCATCTTCGCCGCCCACGAAAACGTGCTATCCGCTTCGCCCTTCTTCAAGAACGTCATCGACACTCAATTCTCCGAAGGTGAAACCAAGCGAATATTGCTCCCTAATGAGGAACCCGAGATCTTCTCCTCAGTTCTCGAATATCTCTACAAAGGCGACTACCACCCGCGCCTCGTTCACGATAAGAGACGGGACACGTGGGAACTGGAGGGGTCAGCGGCAGCAGGGAGAAACGGGAACGGCGGTCGGGAGGCTCCAACCATTTATCATCATTCGGTGGATGGTGAAGTGCTCAAGGACACGGTGATTTACTGCGCGGGCGAGAAATATGGACTGGAAGAGTTGAAGAGAATTGCTCTAAGGAAGCAAGGTCTTCGTAAGTACAGCCTAGTTCATTTCATCAGCCAACCACTGTCTTCCTCCTCTTTGGGTCATCGTGTTCACCATCTGAACTGAGCTGACCCAATTATGCATACATGCAGAATGCGGAAGAGTGGCCAGCACAATCTTGACCTCCGCCAGATACGCCTACGCCAACACCCCCGACACCGACTCCAAGCTTCGAGCTCACTATCTTTCGCTGATCATTCGCGGCCGCAACACGTTCAAGCGCAGCGGGACTATGCAGCTGGAGATGTTTCACGGTGGCAGTGATCTCTTCTTTGACTTGTTTGTGGCGCTGTGTAATCATGTTGATGATATTTCGGTTGCTTCGTAAGTCTAGTTTTTTTCCAAAGTCCCCTCTGTCTTCGCAGCTAGGTTCATCATTTGTAGAGTACGTAGTTTCTAACTTCCAGCAGGAGCACCCAACAAAACACCCAGCAAAGCTCCTGCAACGAGGACGGCTCCCAGCCGTAGTTCTTTGACTCTTTTTTTTCTTCCAAGTTCCTGTTTCCACACATCTTGTGAAGGTGTGTGATTTTAAGATACTCGTACATGATATTCCTCGGTGCTTTCTATCACATGGTGTTGGGGAAGGTTTGTTTACGGCGATATCACTAAACTTGAAGTTCCGATTTTCTCGGTTTGGAGCCAGGACGAAAGCTACTATGGCAGATGAACAAGAGTGGAAATATGTGAACAAAGCATGACTTGGTCTTTGTGGTATTTATGGTATCTGAACGCAAGAAACACCGAAGACCGAACAAGAATGGGAACAGAACGTGTATGTATGATTGCGGGGCTTGAGTTCTATACCCTCGTTGAGCCAAGGCTATACTACCAGCACTTTCAACGGCTCGGGCCCTTATAGCGGGATATGGGCAGAATAGAAAGTTCGCGTCAGTGCAGCGAGAATTGCAAACACTAGAATTGAACAGAGATGGGAGATTCACTTCTTTAATACCCTCCGATAAACTGGCTGCAATGTGAAACGTGCCATCTGGATTGTTTTTGATTGATCGATGAAAGTTGCAAGTTGAGAAGACTTCACAGAAATCGTATACTGTAGTCATGGTTGTGATGCAAGCTAGTCCCAGACCTCCTGGCTGTGCCTGATTAGATCGATGCAATTCCTTTGTTCCTGCGTTACCGTGAGGTTCTTCACAAACATGACCGTGAACAGCATGCCAAAAGCAGGCAGTCGGCTATGTTTTACTTTGAAACCGTCATCCTTTGAACTCAAATGAAGTATGTGTAGACGTCTGACGGCGTCTGTGCGAAGGACTTTCTTAGCCGCCAGGCCACCAACAGAGCAGAGCGGTACTCACATGGTAGTAGCATAGCCTTGGAAGATGGGTACAACACGATTACCTCTCTCCCGGCAAGGATTATGGTTGAATTGGACCCGACTTCCAGAAGCAGACTTCAAATTAAGCTCCCAGTCAATTTCCGTCCACTCAATGTACCGCTACTGCTGCCATTGGTGAACTGCGGCAAGCCAGCAATCATCGCCCGATCACAGTTTGGAACACTATACCCCAGTTCCGGGAAAGGCACCGCTCTTGCTAAGCACCACGAAGCCTCGCTCGCGTGCTATGTAGCCCTTCATGAGGTTCTAAATTCCGGATTAGTTAGTGACTAACTGAAACGGGGGGATACCGTATTCCTTCTTAAGTACTTCATGCAGTTTCCCAGTAGTTGTCCACTTACCTTGTAGATCATATTCGCCATCAAACACTCAATCTCATCCGTCTCAAGCATCTGCTTGCTCCCCAAACTTATAGCAGCAGCAAATTCGGCGACGGGGATGCGTGTGCGCCGCACCCGCGGACCACCCTCCACTTTGGACTCCTCGAACCCGCCAGCAATGAAGACCTTACGCAAGAGGTTGCGCAGCGCAATGTCGCGTCCTCGCTCCAATGTCAGGTAGATGCGTCGCTTGACGAACTCGTCTTCGCCTTGCTGGAGAGCCAGGTCAAATGCGTGCAGCTCGCCTTTCTTGATGCAGTTGGACAGCGGCAGGAAAAGCTTCTGGAGTCGAGGGTACGGCTCGAGAAGCTTTTGGCTTGGGAGAGTGTGTGTCGTGAGGAGGTGGCAGGGAACGAGGTATGTGAGGATAAGCCTAGTAACGCCTGGAGTCAGTTTACTTTTTCAGATTTGCAACGGAAGAGACCGACTGATGACGCACTCTTTGTTCTTCATGGCATCCTTGTGGCAGAGAGACCACGCCTGTGTCAAGTGCTCCTCAGCCTGAAAATAGTTCTCCTCCAAGAAGCATAGAACCCCCTCGTAATATTTGAACGTCACTTGCTGTGACTTGGGGAAGGCGGAAAGGGGCGGCATGTCACCTCGATAAGCCGACAATGTCTTGAGGATGTTTTTGGATAAACTGGCCGAATTCAGTTTGAAGTATGTCTTGAACAGAAGGTTGATGATGTAATAAATACCCCATTTTCGTGATTCCTCCAAGGGTGCCCTGCAACATGGTTAATGATGTTCATCCTGAGCATGAATATGATGAGAGAAGTAATACCTGTCATTGAGACAAAGCGTGAAGATCCTGTTAAGCTGGCGCGCGCAATCCTCCAGTTTCTGATTTTGTTCAGATTCGGGGTCAAAGTCATCCTGGAAGATCTGGCCCGATGTGTCCCCGGCGGCTACGTTGTTGTTGCGTTCCTCATCAGCCTTCAAAGCAAAGAAGCGCAGATTCTTGGCCACAACATATAGACACGGAATTGACCATGCTTCGAACCCCTGGCCGATGTAGCCTCTGTATAATGCAGAGAGTAGTTCCTTCCACGCATCGTACACTTTTGTCCATGATGACTGCGGCGCCTGGTTTAAAGCAGGGAGAAGCTCGCCGATGGCCTTCCAGTAGGCAAGGTATACATCACTCCATCCTTGCACCTCGTCCTTGGGCAGTTTCTCGAAGCCTGACGTGCTATTTTGAATACCGCGCTTTATGACATTCTGGGCATCATGGTGACCGCAACTTTTCCAGATGGCCTGAAGTTGCTGCTGTGGGAGATCAGGCGATAGTGTCTGCGCAAGCTGATATCCGTCACGGCTTGTCTGCGCATTTGAGAAAGTTCGAATGAGTGAATCCATTTTTGTATCTTGACATCACCCTGAGCGACACACTGGCAGCTAGCTGTTGGTGTTGTGGTGTGGGATCCGGGCGCAAGGCGGTTGTGGCCTAGACGGGCTACGTAGCTTTGGAGCTTCTGGCGCCCTAATTTGCTGAGGACAGGACCGTTCCTCCTTGACGGACAGAAAGACCAAACTTGAAGTTGATTTGGGTGTCCAACTGAGAGCAATGTAACTGAAAATATGGTGATTAGGTAGGTATGTAGTTCTGAAATCAGCCGTTGCTTGAAACGAGAGTGACCACTTGGAAGGTGAATGTCGATGGAAGCTTGCAGCTTAAAAAAGATGGGAGTCTGCCAGTGGAATGTGATTGGTCTTTGAGCTCACTGCATCGTTGCACTTTGGTCGCTGGTCGTTTCCGCCGAGCATTCGACGGATGCTCCTTGGCTCCCTGCAGTGGCAGTCGCGGTTCAGTTGCCTGGCCAGGCGTAGATGCCGCCCCACATGTGCACCTTCACAAGGAGCTCAGTGACGGGCGGAACACTGCAAGGAGGGATTGCTTGGCGCACCGCCACGTTGTGGCTAAAGGCTGTGTGGCCCAGAAATTTTTGGCCCGAGCACGATGAGCCCTAACAAGCACACCCGGATTTTTTTCCTCGCGTGCCCGCTAATTCGAGACATCCTTCAGCTCAACAGAACGAAATTCTCGCGGTACCTAGCGACGAATAATCACAGTAAGTCTTTGCTCCCTGGCATTCTCACGGCTATCTAAGCATTGCTAATTTTTGAAAAGATGGGTAAGCGATTGCTTCTTTTTTTTGGTCGTCCCGACCCGCGCAGAGGTGTGAATATCGCGACAGCAACGTGACAACATCGAACAACAACCCGATCGCGAAACCGGCTGTCCGACGAGATGCGACTTTTGATGAATAACGATAGAATGGTGGATTTGCCGCTTGGGACTCCTTCTGGGACTGCGCAAACACGTTCGATGACGACAGGGAATGGATCTTCGTGGGGAATTGGCTGTTTTGACCGACCGACAAAGGCTGGACGACTGAGTTCGAGTGCAACTGGGCGATTTCTACAACACGACAACAACCGAGCGAAACCCATCTTCAACAGAGCCAACCCGATATCAGCCGTTATTTCTGGGACTCCGTGGGGATCGTGACGATGGTGATATTGAAGCAGCAGCTAACGTCATGCTTCAGGTCGTCTCCAGGAGTACCAGGTCATTGGGCGCCACTTGCCCACCGAGTCCAACCCGACTCCTGCCCTCTACCGCATGCGCATCTTCGCGCCCAATGCGGTCGTTGCTAAGTCCCGCTTCTGGTACTTCCTTCGCGGTCTCCGCAAGGTCAAGAAGGCTACTGGCGAGATCGTCACCTGCAACGTGGTATGTAGCAGCGTCTAATTGGCATGGATACCTTTGGGACAACAAACTAATGAACCCGTTATCAGATCACCGAGAAGCACCCCCTGAAGGTCAAGAACTTCGGTGTTTGGATCCGCTACGACTCCCGCTCTGGCACCCACAACATGTACAAGGAGTACCGTGAGCTCTCCCGCACCGCCGCTGTCGAGGCTCTCTACTCCGACATGGCTGCTCGCCACCGTGCCCGCTTCAGGTCCATCCACGTACGTTGCACCCATCACACCTGTTTCCAGGCCCGTAGTATGCTAACCCCCCATTACAGATCCTCAAGGTTGTTGAGCTCGAGAAGACCGAGGACATCAAGCGCCCCTACATCAAGCAGCTTGTTACCAAGAAGCTCTCCTTCCCTCTTCCCCACCGCGTCCCCAAGATCTCCAACAAGAAGATCTTCAGCGCCAAGCGCCCCGCTACCTTTGCTTAAGCGTTTATTATCGTGGCTGGGATTGGGAGGTTCAGGTTTTCATCACGGGAAATGGGATATCCTGCATTGCTCCCTAGAACGAGCATGAATGAATAAATGGTCAAGCATGTGGTTGGTTTTCGTTCTGCAAGTCGATCCTGCATCCCACCTAGACTGCGTGCTCCAGCAATGCCATTGCTCGTCTTTGTGATGGGGGAAAGCAGATGAATGCCTCAGCTGCTACGCGAACGCTGGGTAAGATCCATTATGGAAGGCGGCTCTTCTCCATGTCTTGAGCGATCCAACACTTCACTTCCAGGAGCTGGCCATCTCGATAGCGCGGTTCAGCCCTTGGCATCGGGGACCGCTGCAGCTACTTTGAACGTGACCGGGAGCTCACTGGAAGATTCATATCCGTCAGGCGGTGTGACTCATCTGCCAAAGGCTAAACCTATGAGGCAGTGGATGTGCGGGTGGATATATAATACCAGACTTAACTCTCTTCCCTCGAAAAATTTGAACTTCACTTCCCAGATCTTTTTCTTACTCCGGACTCGTTCTGTGTGTTGACAATACGTACCTACTTACCTATTCATGTATCATTCTGTTACCGCCATATCATATCACATCGCACACCCTTCATCAAACACCATGGCAGAGGCAGCACCGGTTCCTGACTCCTTCATAACCGTCAGGTCAACACTCCCTCGCCTCCCTCTCCCGCTCATCTCGGAGCGTCCGTTGGTCAAAACAGAGAGGCTGCTCATTCGGCCCCTGGCTGCGTCCGATCTAGAGGCCCTGCACGAACTGCGCACCCAACCGGAAGTCATGTTTTGGACCTCCGCCGGCAAGCCTGACAGCAGTCTGGACGAGGCCAAGGCCAAGCTAGACTACTTCCTCTCACCAGAAGGAAACAACAAATCATTCAACTACGCCATCTGCTTCAAGGAAGACCCGAGCAAGCTGATCGGCATCGGCGGCTGTCACAGCTGGGGCTCAAGCCTGGGATGGCCTGAGCTAGGCTACATGTTCAGGAAAGAGGTGTGGGGGCAGGGCATCGCGACTGAGTTCTTGAAGGCTTGGTTGCCGCTATGGAAGGCCTTGCCCAGGGAGGTGACGGAGGTGAAGTGTGACGAGAGGACGTTGAGGGGCGGGAATGGGGTTTATGAGAATTCAGAAGAGATGGTAGAAGAACGACTGATGGCGTTGACGACGGATGCAAATGGGAAGAGCCAGAATATCCTGAAGAAATGTGGGTTTGAACACGTTCTCACTTGGAAGGCGAGGGAACCGAGGCCTACTGAGGATGGAACGGGAATGGTTTTGGTTGATATGCCTTCTTTCAGGTACTTTCCTGGGAGGGGATGATGGGTTTAGCCTGAAGAGAGAGAATAAAGATGGATGACTGATGCCGCTCCTGAAACTGGTCGAGGAGACGTCCGTTTTGACATCCGATCCTGGCTCCACTTTACGGCGTCCGCCCCGCGTCGGGGTTCGTGCACCCCCGATCGGCAATCGGAGGCCGGAGCCGGGATCAGAATTACCTTTGCTCGCATCAAAATAATATTTGAGAATGCGTGATGCACTTTGAGGCAGGCTTGCCAGTTTAGTGTGAACGCTCACAACTCCGCTAAGAATTGGGAACCCAATGCTGGGTTCATGTGAAAAGTTGGATCGCATGTATGTTCATGGCGGTGGATGGGATAAGAAATTGAGATGGGATGAACTCAATGCATGAGGTGCAACTGTGGGAAGGTCAATTGCATCTATTACCCTAACCCTTAGTTCTATGTTCTCGCCAACCACCTCAAGCTCCCAGGCTGCCTCCACTGCTCGAATTGTGCCCCACCATCGATGATGCAACAGAGTCACGTTGGGTTCCTGTTGCGCTTGGCTTGGCTCTTCTCCGAGGGAATTGTCGATTGTCCGGTGGGTGAGCTGATCGCTTCGCCTTGTTCAGCACCGTGATGCCTTGGCCACAGTTGGACGGGCAGGATCTTCAGGGAGGCTGGCAAGCTGTGGAGGTATTTTTTCCATTTGTCGTCGGGTTGACGAATTTCGCACCGCCAAATGCAGGTCCCGGGGCGTGGTGGAACCAAGAGGGTTCTAAGGTGTCCTTCTCACTTCGAGAATCTTGGAAATTCGAGAACCGGATTCTGCCTGGTCCCTGGGAGCTGCCATTGGAGGTTTGTATCCAGACAAGTACCACTGCGAGCGCAGTTGATATGAACGGCGGGGGTGCACGTGTCCAGCGTTCACCCGTCAGCCTGTCAAGACCTGCCTATCACCAGCTTCTTGGCTCGCTACCCTTCTTGCTACCCTCATTTTTCTGCGTCCTCACTTGGTGCCTCACTTGGTGCTCTCTCGCCGTTCCAGTCATAAGCAACCACACCCTCTCACCAAGTTGAACTGAGTGGACGTCTCTCCGACCATCACTCCCCCTTTTCTCGAAGCATCGTCTCTGGAGGCTTTTTGTTTCCAAAATTTTTCGTTGGCTGGATTCTGTTCTGACCTGTGTCTCGCGGCGTTACTTTATCCACCTCAAACGAAAAACAAGTCGCTGTACCTGTCAGTGGTTGAGCTCCCCCAGGTTGTCGGTTTGACTGATACCTAACCCGACTGGCAGTATCTTCTTCACTTGACGTTCAACTTCTTGTTACAATCCACCACAAGGGCTGTTGCAGTCGTTGCCCGACCCACCTGATTTATCTCGCCTATAGGAATTAGGCCATTCATTATTTCTACCTAAAGTGTCTGCGTTTCGGGAGCCACGAACCAGTTGTCGAGCCACTCTGCCTCAGTCATTTTATGCAGCTTCCCAAGAAAACACCCAAGCTCACGTTACTCAGGCTTTCCGTCATACTATACGAGCCAAGACCTTATATCTGCGCATCCGCATTAGCTTGGCCGTAAACTGGGGCCCAAGAACTTCTGATTCTGTTACATGAACATTCCCCTTCGGCTCTCTACTGTCATAAACCTCAGCCTTCCATTAGCCCACTCACCTCCAGGGCGTGTGCACCAACAACGACAAGAGTACTGAAGCCGGCTCGTTCGCCGTAACAACGACCAACCCTTGACTTTCGTTTCTGCACTCGAAGCTGGCATGAGGCAGGCATTATCACCATGGCTTCTCCAACACCCGAGACAAATGGGAAGATCAAGGAGATCTTCTACGGCTACATGTATGATGATCCGAAACCAGACGAGATCCCGATACCAAAACCAAAACCGTTGCTTGACGCCCTTCTGAGAGCTCTTGCTCTGCACATTGTATGTCATTCCGCCTCCAAACCGGCCCTGTACCTCACCGCTAACGTGAGAATAGATTAATGACATTGGAGATAAAGATGAGAAGCATTTAGCTCCTGCTAAGATGGCGGCTTTTTACAAGCTTGCAGGTCATGACTACGACAGTAAGTTATGACATGGCATATTAGCAGCACCCCATTCGTGCTAATCAGACAACGCAGGACTTTTTGTAAACATGCCACCTCAGTCTATCTCCTTCATCTACCAAGTCCAAGGATGCCAACATATACTTTTGCCCACCGAGGACGACTTTGCGGCCCCTTCGATTCCGGCACTTACGGTGAAAGGCTTTGCGCGGTGGCAGGCCATTCAGATCCTGCTAGAGCCACAAACTCATGTGCCGATCGTTCAATTTGCGGTCAAGAATTGGTCCCTGAAGCATCCTGAATTTGGAACGGTGTTTCCGGATGACTTGCCGGCCACAGTTTTTCCCGTTGATACCGATCAAGACACCGACCTGTGGCACCAAAGTTGTGCGACGAAACTTCGTGCCGAGGCGACCACCAGAGAGGAACCGCAGGAAGAGAGAGAAGCGCCTGGGGCAGACCTTAAAGCGGATGACTTCTCCGATGCAAAGGTTCCATTTTCACACGTCCGGCCCAAAGCGTCCGGATCGCAGGATTATGATTACTTCAAAACACGCTCCGGCCCTGTTCCCGTCTCTTACGTCCGTCCTCCTGAACGAACAGATCGATACGATCCTCGAAGATCTCCTGAACGGCCTAGGGAACCAGAGCGTGAAAGGACCAGTGATATCGATCCAGATCCTCTCGATCATGTCGGCCGAGGCCGCTATGCCCCGCCACGGAAGGTTTTCTCGTCTGAGGAAGAGCGTACGAGCCGACGCCCCAGCTTCACTGACTACCCGCACATCATTCCCCAGGAGACTCAGTCAATGCAGATCCCACTTCGCACCGATCGAATTTCGGTTCCTCGCCGCCTCAGCCAACCCCGTCACTACACCAGCCCTTCCTCGTCAGATGCAGAAGTCGAACCAGCAACCTCGAGATCAGGAAGACGCCACCACAGCCGAAGCAGTCGAGATTCTCGAGAGCCGCCTCCCGTATCAACCCGTCGCGTCTTCAACTCCGACGGTGTGCCCTCTTCTCGAGCGGCGGCCATGGGCGGGCGCAGCATCTCACCACGATCCCACAGCTACTCGCGCAGGGAACCCCCAATCGCGGTAGTCCCGGCGACTACCTCCTCACTAAGGGCGGACGACTCCAAGCGGAAGGGAATAGGCTCCGGTATCAAAGACAAGATTTCCAACCTTTTCCCAGGCGTTTCCATTGTCGGCGACGATCGACGAAGCCGATCTAGGGGCCAGAAAGATGACCGAGTAACTGGACCTGACAGAGCCGTGAGGGAGCTATACCGCGACTCCAGACATAAATCTTATTCCGACGATGAATCGGATCTCACCGAGTCAGAGAACGATGTCGACCGGCGGCGTAGGGCCAAGAGGAGCAAGGAGAGCAGGATTTTGGATCAAAGGGACATCGACAGAGAGAGGGAGAGAGATATCCGGATCAAGTCTCGCGACCGCGACCGAGAAAGAGACAGGGACCGTGACCACGACCGAGATCGGGTTCGCGACCGAAGCACCAGAGACAGAGACAGAGATCGCTACCGCGACCTAGACAGCGACGAGCTTGAACCTACTTCACGCAGGGACCGGGACCGAGAAAGAAGCCGTGGCATCTCCACGGGTACTCTCCGCCGAGACCGCGAGCACCGCGAACGGCACACGGACCGCGACGACGAAGACGACGGCCTCGATCTGTCACACTCACCGCACAGCAGCCGTAGCGGCGGCCGGGCCTCAGGGGCACGAACAGCCAACGGTCCATATCTAGCACAGGCCGACCTCGAGAGGCGGACAGGTAGTCGGGCGGATATTGATAGGCGGGATTGGACGGGTGGTAGCGGCGGGTCGATGCTCGGTGGTAGAGTAGACACCCAGGATCGGTATAGAGACTCTAGAGATAGGGAACGCGATAGGGATAGGGAGGGAAGGTGGGGGTCGAGAGATGAAATGCGCTCGAGGGAACGGCCGTTGCATAGGGAGAGGCTGTCTAGCCCGTCTTATAGGTGATGGGCGACACCTAGGAGTGAAGCCTCACATGAATTCTGGCCTAAGAGTGGGAGGGGATTGGGTCGCTGGTTTTCCCGGTATACAAAATGTGGTGGATCTTTGGATACATGGTGTGGGATTTTAGGATACGTGGATGTCTTGGAGATGTAATAATGGGATAAACGGAGTCCTCAGCTGGAAGGATAGGTATGATGTGTGAATGGGAAATGCCTACATGGCTGACAGAGGGTGTACTGCCTACCTACTCGGATCGCTGGGGTGTTTGGAAGATGCATGTGTTTTCTTCTGTTCAGTTAAGCGAGTCAACAAAATGAATACCTCGATGATGTTATGAATGCGAAAGATATGATGTTTTAATTTAGACGAGAACAGGCAACAGTCATGATGTGTCAACAGAAGAGCAATAAACAGGCAATGATCAACACATATGATGTCTACTTAAGTACTGTCAGTGATGGTTGTGTTGGTGGCTGTATTGGTTATATCGGTTTTTTTCGGTAGTGGCAGTGACGGCTATGCCAGTCGGTTGCATCTGATCATGAATTCCTGACATTAATCCTTTGATGCTCCCAGAGCTCCGTCCGTTCAGTCACTTTGCCATTCCTGTCTGGTTGTCTTTTTTCTTGTTGCTAACAACGACGGAGCCCTCGAGCTCGGTTGCTTTCGGTCGGCGCAAGGAACAATCAAAGATTACACCTCTCATCGGGTAGCAACAGTCTCTCGCGAGAAAGGAAGGGACAACACCGACAGGCAGATAGACAGACAACCTGGAATTGAATGCAAAACAAATAGTCACGTGTGCATACGAACAATGCCGGTCGCTTTCGTCCCGGCCTAGTCTGACCCGACCCAACCTGATCGGAATAGATGAGAACCTCCGGGCATGTGGGCGGGGGTCGATGGGGATGCGACCGCCAACTCTGGCGCCTTCTCGTCCGTGTGAAAATTTGGGTAACTGGACTGGAGCGGAACAATGTAAACGAGAGGGAAAGCATTGTGAAGGTCTTCTATCTCTAGTCATCACGAAAAGGATGTTAAAGTAGTCCCACTGTCGGGGAACGAGTAGACGAAAAGATGATCTTAATATGTGCAAACGCGATGGTGGTTATACATCAGGTAGATAATGATGTCTGGACGATATTGGGCGTCATCTAGATGTGTTGTCGCCTCTTCCGTTGCGGCCGTTGGGCTAGAAAAAGAAGGCCCAAACTAGGAGGATGATAGGGAATGAGAGGAGGGGAAAAGGAAGCGGTCACGGTAACGGTCACGGTAACGGTCGCGATGGCCGGCCGGCCGGCTTAACCGTCGGCGTGGCCGGAGGAAGTGGGGGGATTGCCAGAGAAAAGAGGGGAGAAAGGGATGCGGCCCATAACCGGGACCGCCGCAAAAAGTGGGATGATTGGCAGTTGTGTATTCACAACCTACCGGTCGGGTACCGAGCTGCTTAGAACAAGAATCAATCGCAGCCAGTGGACGGCGGCACGACTTGCCCTCGCCAGCAGGTGTCGTTGGATTGTGGCCGCCGGGCAGCTGCTGACTAACCGTCTGATTGATGCTTATAAGTAGTTGGTAAAGACGAAGATGTGAGGAGATGAGCTGCCACGGGGGAGGGTCGCAAGACATGGCCGCCTGGGCGGTATATGTAATGCATGAACAGTGAATTGATGCCTATTCGCTTCGGGAAGGGACAAACAAGGTCAAGTTAGGGCGATGGCGAGATGCCAGATCATCACGAATGGTACTACGACGAGAGAACTGGAGGTTTGGCTCCACACATTAATAAATACTTTGAATTTCGTGAGACTGATTCGTTACCACAGAATGACGCGGGGTGACAAGCCGTTAAAACGACAAAGAGAGTTCTAATAACTGTCATTGGTGGTTTTCACTGGACAGGAAAGCTGAAGAGCTCCTGGTGCACATACGACTACGTAGTGCATGCTGTTCGCTCCGTGAAAGAGGTCTCAACTAGGTGTGCACCGTCCATGTATATCCAAATATGCGGGTGTTTAGATCGGGAAAGCGCCGTGTTGGTGGTTGTGGGAGTGGTGGCGGAGTTAGTGGTGAAGGCGCCTAATACACTAGGATCCGTCTTCGCGTCCCAACATCCGGTGCCTTGGGGCTGGTTTGTGCGGCGTTGTCATTGAATCCTCCGATTCCCCGGGAAGGAACGGTCTGTTGGTTCACAGAGCAAATAGTGTGATCCTATCACCATGGTTTGGATGTGATCCCGGCATATGTTTCTTTATGGTCTGTGGAACAGCAAATCAAGTAGAATCGGCAAAGCCACCAAGCCAACAAGTGCGTGTTCTCGTAAATGCTCTGGCCAGGACAGACCAAGATGTCTTGTTTGCCCAGAGGTACCATGTTTTGGATGAATGGGTTGTCCAGGCTCTTTATTCCTGTACCACTTGTATCGCAACCGCCGATGATCTATGGGTGGATAGCGCCAACTGGTGTAAAGACAGTGCAACATGTTGCGCCCGTAATGCACAAGAGCAATGTTGAACAAACCCAAACATACGGGGAACTGTGCGACCTTCTTCACATTATTCCGACGAATGGTACCAACAACCATCTCAACCAAGACTTGTCACTTCCGCTTTCGGTTGCCTGGGTTGGTGATGTAGACCATGCCCCAACAGTGCCCGGGTAGGTATTTGATGGTCATAGGGCGCTCGTTCCCTGCGCCTTCTTCCTTTGCTGGAAATTGTCCGGCGCGTTCGGCGTCCAACAAAGAGATCGATAGGACAGTTGACGACGATGAGATGATGACCTAGTTGTTAGGATGCGGATAAGATTCCCTCAAGGTCGGAAGCCAACCACCAAATCAAACGCTGACCGGCAAACCAGCCAATTGCTTCGGTATCGTGGCGGGCAGCCTGGGACTGACTGAAGGAGTAGTTCGGGTCACGGTCGGTCTGCCGTTGTTGTTGCCGCGTTGCTTCCGTGGAAATTCCGGCACTCGTCAAGGATTGAAAGCCATCGTACCGCGACCATCATTCATTATCTTCCAGTTGAACATCATGGATGGCCAGGGCATGTACAGGCAGTGTGATGGATAGCAGATATAGTGGCTTTTTTTTTCCCCCATCTCTGTGCAGATTATGCTTGATGTTGTGAGTGCTGGCGGTTTCCATGAGGTTTTGATGCCAGTGACTATGTAGGTTGAGGTTTGTAAACCCGAGACGGACTTCCTCCACGATCGGGTTTGTCCAAACAGTTGATCAGGCAGTCCGTCGTGCGCCATTCCATTACACTTGTACACTACGCTAGTCGAACAGGGAGTGTCTCCACTTTTTTTTCTCTCCAGCCAACTGCCCCTTGCCATCCATTATGCGAATCCCTTAACTGAATGCAACTCCCGACCGCTGGTCATATACACTACACTACTATCGAATGATGCACAGAGATCCACAGTCACCCACGGCAAGAGCTCGAGTTCGTCGCTTCGACAAAGTATTCCTCCAGAGGCAGGTACATTTCGGTCCAATATGCTGACGGTTGGCGGCATCATATAATAACAAGGAGCTTCTGCCCGACCAGACATTCATGAATGCCGTGGAAACATAAAGATTGACGCCTGTACCCTTTGTCCCGCGTGGCTTTCCTTTTGGTGATGATCCTTTGGGCCATGGGCCGGAATCTCCATGTACCTCTTTGGTTGTAGACATCCCATCACACCTTCTCTTTCTCTCGGGTCTCTCGACTGATGGGCAAGCACAAGACTAGGCCTTTTTCTTGGGCCACTCCCACTTTCTCCTTCCACCACCTCACTCCTTCGAGGCCGCATTCGCCGGTCGCCCATACTGTATTGTTCATTATGGATATAGACACGGCATGGATCCGGGGTTGCCATTTCGGTCTTCTTTCTTTGGGTGCTGGCCCTCGACTGTTATTAATATTTGCCCTGTACTCCCTCTCATACCAGTTCACTTGACGCTCCTTTCCTTTCCTTTTGCACTTTCCCTCTCCATATGACCGTTTCGCAGCAGAAGCGATCCTGTTCATCCGGAGAACCTGGACATTCACTTGGGAAGTCGGACAGAAGACACAAGCCGAGAGACCCTGCCAGCACCTGCCCAGTGTCATCAGCCAATGTACGTACCTTACTTACATCAAGTTACATGTGGCAGTTCGGCTTAGTAACCACATTCAGTTCCATCCTACGTTCTCAGAGCCTCCCTAATCTTCACCACTGCCTTCTCCGGTCCGTCACACCATATCCGCCTTCACTACCGCCACTTGCCAACTTCTTCCCTCAGACTCCCGTCCGCTTTGTCTTCCTCCCCCAACTAGCTTACTGGCATCTCACCACCAGTATCACACATCAAACTCAAGTTTACTAAACCGTGCGACAGCATCAGCAACTCAAGCATCAACTCCTATAATTACGCACAACGCACAAGTACGTTACGCGGCAGTGTCAGAAAGGTTCTTCGACGTCAGCCCAAGATGAAACAGCCCCCGATCGAGGAACTTATCTATGGGTACATGTTCCCAAAGGCCCGGCCATCGGACCCCCCGAACTTTTCCGTCTTTCTCCAGAGGCATCTGATTTATGAGGTTCGACAAGAAGTACACTCGTATTACGGTCATATCGACACCCAAGAAGCGAAGTATCCCGGCCTTGATTACAACCACCCTATTCACCGCATTCGCCTAAGCCGCTGGACATGGCACCGTCGGCTCTTCCGCGCCTTCGATGCCCTCCGTTTGACCGAATGGGAAATCGCCAATCTGACAAAGTGGGAGGGCACAAGATGGGCCAAGGAAAAGTACGAAGAGGAGCAGGGGATTACCATCCGGGACACTACGGCCGACGGCCTTCCTGACTTGACCTGTCCTCGGGACAGGGTCAGGATTGAGCCTGAGTCTAGCTCTGAGCTCTGTAGGGAAGCTGCGCCGGAGGCTGTGAAGGAAGACGAAGACGAGATCATGAACGAGGACGGGGACGATGCCATGAGCGAGGAGGGCGGGATTGACTCAGCGCTGACCGTACCTCCGGCATTCTCAGGGCACCAAAGCATCGTCTCGAATAACGTTCTTGCTGCACCATCGGACGAGGAGTGGCTGAAGATTGCTATCGAAACTGGTCAACTACCACGCCACTCCGATACCACAAATAGCGAGCTTTCTGCGCCCCGTATTCTCGCCGCTGCTCGTGAAGGCCGATGGCACGAGGTTCCGACTATTTATCGAGATGTCCTACAGTCACGGATGGGGGCACATTTCGGGCCTCTTTTCGG
Organism: Neurospora hispaniola; assembly: GCF_033458365.1. Lineage (NCBI taxonomy): Eukaryota > Fungi > Ascomycota > Sordariomycetes > Sordariales > Sordariaceae > Neurospora > Neurospora hispaniola. The sequence continues at coordinate 1,366,744 of NW_026944407.1, read as the reverse complement.
CAACCCTCAGCTACGGACAAGGCACTTTCAGTATGGTACCACAGCGGAGCCAGCCAGGCGCACGACCTCAGAGCTTCGTCTGGCTACTGCAACCAACTTTTCTCAGCGAGTTGCGCGACCCGGTGCCTGATTGCCCAGTCACAACTCGCAAACGGCAAGGGTGTAACTTCATCTGTGAGGAGGTACTACGTGATTTTAGTCTATTCAGTCTGGTAACGAGGTGGAAATACTCGGCGTCCGTCGCTTTGGCTTTTTGTTGTTGGTTTGTCTTGCTAGCATGGCGTCAAGTGGGTCTTTTGGTTTTGTTGTTTATCTACTCTTTTCACCCTATTATACGATTGGTGGCGCAATATCATGAGTCTTTATAACCCCGAAAAATGGATTGCGGGGTGACAGACTTGGTTGGAGGTCATGGTGAGTTGGGTGGCATGTCAGATTTAACATTGTATACTTGTCAACAACACCAACATGGACAGCTGTGGAGAATTTGCATTGCAGTTTGTTTGCCCTAGAACATAAAATCGAGAAGCACTCAAGAAGAGGTTGCTTAAAAACAAGGTGAGACCAAGTGTATCTATTCATGAAGAAAACCATAGCATCAACTTGTAAAGTTCTATACCAGCACTGGTTGGGAACTTGTCTTGAAAAAATTACCATTCACAGTGAATCAAATCACAATACCATCAAGAATGGTATGAAAATATTATACCCAACGGACGTAGCCTCAAGAGATTGCGTGGGCATCGTACATCTACCTAACCGGCACCTGCCCCAGAGCACCCGACTGCAGCTTGGTATCTTGAACCGTGTAAGCCCGCAAGTCAAACCTTCCAACAACTCCCAGCAGCAAACGTAGTAGGCGCGTGGAGCCAGACAATTGTGAATGTTCGTAGGCGGCAGCTTCTCTGGCCAGGTTCAACAGTCAACTCTGTTCACGGTCTATTTCGTTTTCTTTTCTTTTTTTTTTTTTTTTTTTTTTTTTTTTTTTTTTTTTTTTTTTTTTGCTGAACTTCTACTTCCTCTTCTATAGATCAAAGTGGTTCTGTTTCTCTCGCTATTGATCAAAGCCACATTGATGACACTTGAACCTGTTCTTGTCACCAAAATGTGCAGTATGTTGTTCATTGAAGAGATGTACTACATCGGTAGTTGCGACTGGCGATGCCTTTCATTCCAGTGTCTGAATCCATTGTGAGGATGGTACAGCTATGACAACCTGTTGCTTGCAAAGCTGGTTGTCGAATTTTCGACTACCTCTAGTATATTCATTCGGGACCAGTTCTTCGCCATGACGACTTCACTAGACTTAGTGATTAGAACTTAGGACGTGTGGTCAATATATCCGCAAACAGGATTGCGACGGTAGTTTCTGCTTTGTTGATATCAGAATCCAAGACGATGAGGGGAAGCGTTTGAATAGGAAAACGACGTCTGGTCCATATCCAGGCCACTACAGCATTGGAGACACAGGAGTAAAGCTCAACAGGGTGGAAGACGATTTCGAATCTCGGTCGCTTAGGATTTGGTGGTGAACGATTGCGGACGAAATCCTACCAACAAGGAATGGTAGAGGAGGAGGCAGGTTGAATGTCTTTCAAGCCTCGGCTGTCGAAAAGACGGCAGTTGGTTATCCGTCAGGATTTCTGGCAGGCAGAGTCCAGGTAGGTAGGATACAAATATGTAAATGATAGCTTCCCCTTTTTCCGGTCAGTCCCGCGACTTGAGGAGGAGAGGCCGGGTGCGCTTTTGAACATGATGAAGAGCAAAGTGAAGAGTATAAACACTAATATTAAGAGAGGAGGGGGCCATAGAACCGTTATGAGAGCAGGCATGAAGAGCCATGGGGGAGGGGGGGGGGGGGAGGAACAAAAAAGGGGGGGTGGCCATGGGGTCACCGCCATACATCAACCCGTCTTGCTCGTGGACAATCCCACTAAGGTACTTGACCAAGAAACCACGAACGGACGAGAATGTCGTCAGCAACTCTCGGTCATTCCCACCCTTATACATTTCTCTTAGCCTGTTGTCCGCCCTCTAATTGCAGTAGTAATGTACACTAAGTACAGACTGACCAAACATGCAGGCCTGTCTGTCTGTCTAATAGAAAGGAACGCAAAGAAAAGAACATTTATACCGTCGCTATGTCTTGGAGTGAATTATCTTTCTTTTTAGATGTATGTGGTAGGTTGGGCAAATAATACACACCATGCTTAAACATCATTAGATGTCTTTGAAACAGCAGCAGGTGAAATCTCACACGGGATCCCTTTGTCTTGTGTATAAGGCAATACGTGATCCACATGTATTCTGCGGGGTGAGAATTGCGGGGGTAAGGGAATGGGTTCATGGATATCGTTGATGAAGCGGTTGTCTTGTGTGTCCAGTGTTTGTCGTCGTTCTTGGCCGTTTCCCGTTTTCCCAAGGCAGCAGTTGGCATCCCTCCTCAGACCGGCGGAGGAAGAGAGAGTTGGTGATCAGTAAACGCCCTCCTCTATTTTTTTCCTAAACAACCCTCGTTCGGCAGTTCCCATTTCCCTGCTCCTTTCTTTGACGTTCAAACCCAATAAACCCATTGATAATTGCCTCCCTGCGATGCGAAGCGCGTCTATCTTGAACTCGTTCCATGCGTCCTTCGTGCACAACTTCATCTCGGCTTCCCCATCTAGGCCTTCGCAAGAAGCGCGCTGAAGTAGGCCTCGATGTCGAAGTTGGGGCTCATGGGATCCTGGTTGACTGTTTCTTTGGGGCAAAGTCAGGCACCTGGTTAGCAAGTCCATTCTTCCCCTAGAACCCCCTCCCCCGGCTTTGGTTACGAGTAAATAATGCGGGCCGCCGGATCCGGGAGGAGGACTGCACATCACGTTAAAAAAAATCGGGCATGAACTCACGTCCACTAGGAGTAGAGACGGCGGAAACGGGCTGCTTGGACTTGGCGTAGGCCTCCTTGGCCTTGTTTATTAGCTCCTGCTTGTGCTCGTACTCGCGCTGGGCAGCAGCGGCCTTCTCAGCGGCGCTGATGGACCTCTGGTGGGTGAAGCCGTAGAAGATACCGGCGGCGAGGGCCGAGTACCGGAGGACCTGCGGGATATCCCATTTTTAGCTTCCGAACATTTTCTGATTTTCCAACTATAGCTTTCGAGGAATGCGCGACGGTGATCGAGTAGTGTCTTTGAGAAGGGCAGCCAGTAGGCGCACAAGATGCTCCTTCCCCCCCCTCCTCTCGTCACAGAGTCGACAGGTAGTGCATGACTGCGGTAGTTGTGGTGCTGGTGGAGGCGGCGGCGGCGGCAACGATGGTGCAACTCACGTTGGATCCAGCCTTGGAAGCGTTTGACGACATTTTTGGACGAGTTGGTGTTTGGCGAGGCCGGGTGCGCTCGGGGGTTCGGAGGAAAGGGGAATTAAAAGGTGGACTCGAAGACGGTCGGGGTGCGGCGGACGGCAATTGAGGAGGTCAATCGGGTCCTGGGTGGTGCGTCGTCGGGTCGAACGAGGGAAAAGTTGCGAGCGTTTAGCGTTGAGGGGGTGGAAAGTTCCAAGGTAGGACGTTTACGTCGGTGCTCAGGATGCGAAATGAAGTTTTGGAGCTTCGGGAATTTTCGCAGCCGTGACCGTCCACCGTTCTTCCTTACCCACAGTACCATTGTATCTTGGTAACAGCCGACTGGCTGCCCGGCGAAAAGCTGTTTCTTTACCGGTTTTTACGGCAAGAACGCCTCTGCTCCGGCGGGTTGGCGGCCAACGCGGGCTTCCCTGCACAGCGGTTGACTGACCCTGACAGCATTACCCGCTAGCGGGAACACCCACTGGACCGTAGCGATATGGGACGCCAGCGCGACTCACCACACGTGCGACATTCAGCCCGGGGGGGCAGGGGCACTCACTGACTAGAGGTCCATACCTCCCTTACCTTTATTAACCACATGCCCTTCTTGACCTCTCTGCCTGCCGAGGACTGACAGCCGGAGAGCCTGGGACGGCAGCCCGACGGCGAGGAGCAATGGCGATCACGTGCGTTGATGCTGGGTGAACACCCCACCGGTGTCATTGCAGCAGGCGGGCCCCGGTTGGCAGAAGCAAAGTTAGGTTGGACCCTCGAATAGAGTGAGTGGAAGAGAGGATGCCCACTGCAGCGGGCAGCTGGAGTGAGTGCTCAGGTGTGCTGAATCCCGTTGCGCGGGAGTTTCGTCTAGTCCCCCAAATGGAAACATCCATTGTCTTTTGTTTGGTCAACCTCCCTTTCCTTCCTTGCGGCAATCAACCGCGAAGAGGAACGAAAGGACGTCGCGCTTGGACGTGAGAGTCTGGAACACAGCACCGCTTTTGGATTTGAAACCTCTTTTCTTGACTTCCTAGCTGCATTGCCTTATCATTGCCATAACACCACGTCGCAACTCAGCAGCTTTGCCCCTCTTCCAGTCACTTTCCATTGTTCCACTCCACCTGCACATCAGACAACGCGACATCCGCCTCAACCTCCCACGAAGCTTTCTAAGCTCGCCCTACCTCGCACGGGTCGCATCCCTTCCAATAGTCGACCGCATTTTGCCAGGTGCTGGATACCCGCGTTGCGCCCCCCCAAGGGCTTGCGCCGGCAGCAGAAGTTGGCACTTCAGGGACCAGTCTGTCCAGGGACTGAATAGTAGGATTTGCAAAGATGCAGCAACGTCGGGATGAGATCCTCGCTAAGAAGGCGAAGCTCGCCGAGCTGAAGCGCCAGCGAGAGCTCCGTGCTACTCAGGTTAATGCCCGCTTGAGCATAGGAAGCGCAAGCGATGTGAGTGGATGGTCCTTGCTTGATATCTGCTCTTTCGCTTTTAAAGCTGATCTCTTTTTGTCCAGATAGTCAGCCCAACGCCCGGTAGGGCCGAAAGCCGTCGTGAGATCGAAACTCTGATTCAGAGCCTGGTTGGCGAAAGCAGACCCGTATCAGTCTCAACCGGCGCTAATTCTCCCCGCCTCCATGGAAGCCGACCCAACAGCGTAATAAGCGCCGGGGAAACTAGTATCTCGCCCTCGGAATATGCTACTCCAGCTCTCGGTCCCATACTTGCTTCTTCAAATCAGACCACGCAGGTCCTTTCCACGACTCTCACGACTGTTTACGAATGCCCACCGTCGCCAGTAAAGGAAGTGTTTACGTACAGCAAAGGAGTACAAACAACGGACGATTGGGTGCCCCAGCCAAAGCCCCGTAGATATTCGGACTCGGAAATCGACGAACCGCCTGCATCGCCCACTAAGACTAGGGTCAGCAGGAGGTTACGGGATCGCGAAGAAGAGTTACGCGAGAACATAAGAAAGGAGATCGAGCAGGAGTTGAAAGCGGCCAAGGAACTCGTCATAGATGGAGTGTACAAGCCGTCTGCTGCAGCCAACTTCCCCACGAGGAATCTTACCGACGAAGAGCTGAATGCCGTTACGCAATCCGACGACTTTATGGACTTCATCGATAAGTCGACCAAGGTTATCGAAAAGGCACTCGACCAGGAATACGATATTTTGACGGACTATACCCTCGGCGTAAACGATGTCGATGAAGAAGACGAACAGAACGGGAACACGGGCGGGAAGGGTCGGCGGAAGGTGAAGGAATTGGCCCAGTTCTATGACGAGCGGTGGTCCAAGAAGCGCATGATCAGCTCCATTGACTTCTCGCCCAAGTTCAGTGAACTACTCCTGGCATCATACACCAAGAACCCCTCGGCACCCCATGACCCAGATGGAATCGTGCAGGTCTGGAATATGCATTTGCACGATAGGCCCGAGTTTGTGTTCCATGCGCAATCCGACATCTTAACGGCCAAGTTTTCTCCTTTTCACCCTAACCTGATTATTGGCGGAGCCTATAGTGGACAGGTTCTGCTCTGGGACACGCGCGCTAGGTCAGCGCCTGTACAAAAGACGCCCCTGACAGGTTCCGGACACACACATCCTGTTTACTGTATCGATATCATTGGCACGCAGAACGCCAACAACATCATATCATGCTCAACAGATGGCCACATGTGCGGCTGGAGCATCGACATGCTTGCCCAACCTCAAGAGAACCTTACACTTATTGCCCCCCATCCATCCAGGACTGAAGACATGAGTCCCACGTGTATGGCGTTCCCGCAGGCCGACCCGACTTTCTTCCTGGTTGGTACGGAAGAGGGATCCATCTACCCGTGCCATCGGTACGATCGCGCCGGTGCCAAGGCCGGCGTAGATGCTCGCGTCAGTTATAGGGGCCATGCTGCTCCCGTTATGGCAGTCGACTTCCATCCCGCACGGGGTGTTGTCGACTTGGGGGATCTCGTACTGTCTGCTAGCTTGGATTGGAGCGTCAAACTCTGGAAGGCGCGCGCTCCTGCGGCAACGTCTACGGTTGTGACAACGGGTGGCGGTATCAACGTACCCGGTCAAGAGCATAACGGCGTCCAACCACTGATAGACTTTGTGCGCGAGGATGTCGTTTATGATGTGGCCTGGTCACCAGTAAAGCCTGGTGTGTTCAGCTTGGTTGACGGCGCAGGCTGGCTTGAGCTGTGGGATATCACCGTGGAGACTGAGGAGCCCGTTGCACGCATTTCTCCTAGCCCACGCAAAGATGGACGACCAATGCTGAGCAAGAGCTTAAACAAGGTCAAGTGGGAGCGTACTGAGGGCAAGCGATTGGCCACTGGCGGTATTGACGGCACGGTCACCATGTTCGAAGTTGGTCCGGATCTGGGTGGAAAGGAGGACTTGAAGAATGAGGAATGGCAGAGTGTGAAGAAGCTGGTGCAAAAGGCCGAGCATATGATTTCACTGAAAGAAGCGCAGGAGAAGTAGGATGGAGGAGATGTCAGACGCCTGATTTATTAGTATGCGGGTGGAAGACATTCGAATGGCATGCTTGATCACCAAGCTCGGTGCAGTGACTGTCTTTTTGAGTGCTACGAGTACGGCCTTAAAAGTGCTTGGTGACGGCATGAACCTTCTGTGAACAGAGTGTCTTCTGAATGCTGGCTCAGCTGTTTGGCTCTTCACCCCTGAATGTCAACAATAGGCTTATAACCCTAACCCTTCAATGACAATCGGAGCACAGTGTGCTTACGTAACTAGGCTAGGTTCCCCCATATATGGCGCAACAAAAAGGCACGCACATCGAAGAGATGACAGAATCTTCACCTCCTTTTCCTCCAGCGATTTCGTTCTACAAGGCAGCACCGTCTTGGACCACCAGCTCGTGCCACATTCCGTGTCAGCAATTCATAGTAGCCAAGCCGGCCTTTCTTCGCGTTTGCTGGCCTTTGACTTGTTGATTCTTTTTTCTTTGTTTTCTTTGATTCTCATCGTAAGTTGCTCATCCTCCCGTCTGGATTTCCCTCCCGGGCATTATGATGAATGATTCTTCCAAGAATTCTGCAATTCTCAAGTTCCCTCGGGCAACCGAGGCTCAGTGTGGACTATCAACACATTACTATTTCCCTGACCCGCCATGTCACCAAATTACTATTCATAGACACTAGAGTGTTTGAAGGATTGGCCTGCTGACATGAACAAGTTCAACAGATTTGGAGCATTTGTGATAGCACGGCAATATTGGCAAGACAGAAGCAACAAATTATGATTTTATTATTCGCAACACCTGAAATTTCCATTTACCTTGTGACTGTTTTGCTCATCACTTCATAATGTTTCTTCGTTCTCTCTCCTCATCCTGAGACATTTGTCCACAAACATAGAGGTAGCTTAGCATCCGTCTTCTCTTACGTATCGGTAGGAATCCAGTCAGGATACCTCGCACCCTTGACGTCGAACTTTGCCAGCGTCGCATCAATCTCATCCATCTCCTGATCCGTCAGCTCGACGAACACAGCGTTCTCGTTGACCCGCTCCACCGTCGTGGCGCCGGGGATGGGGATGATCTCTGGCATGCCCGGCCGGCGCGACAGGCACCGTGTCCAAGAAATGGCTAACTGCGCGGGCGTGCAACCCTTCTTCTTGGCCATCTCCTCAACCTGGCGGACAAGCTGGAGGTTGATGTCGAAGTTCTCCTCGGAGAAGCGGGGGAAGTGAAGCAACATTGGAAACGTGGAAAGATCGTCACGCGATTTGATCTGCCCGGTTAGGATCTGTTGTTGCCGTAGGTAGTTAGCTGGCATTGCCCCCCAAATCAAGTGAAGACATGAAAGTATCAGGGAAAGAAAAACTTACCCCTCTTCCCAAAGGACTATAAGCAATCAACGGAATCCCATACTCCTTGCAAGCCGCCGCCACCCCATTGTCCAAGACCTCCGTCGCAAACAAACTCAGCTCTACCTCCACGCACACCACCTTCGTAATCTTGACCGCCTTGTGAATCGTCTCCGCGCTAACCTCACTCAAACTGATTCCCCCCAACAGTCCCTTGTCGATATACTCCTGCATGACCCCAAACGTCTCCTCCATGTCCACCTTCGGATCACGTCTGGCAGCCTCAAAAATATCCAACTTTTTGCGCCCGTTCAACTGCTTGATTACGGTATCCAAAGATCGGCGGACTTCGGCCGCGGATCCGTCGGGGTGCATCCCGTCGACGCCGCCACAGCCTTTGATGGAGAGGACGACTTTGTCGGCGTCTTCTGGGTAGAGGGAAAAGTAGCGCTCGAGAAGGATGGGCGAGTTGTATGGGGGTTGCCCGTAGAATTCGCCGCCGTTCCAGAAGTTGAGACCGTGCGAGAGGGCGGCGCGCATAGTAGCGAAGGCTTGCTCCTGGGGAACGGGGTTGGGGCGCCAGGTGAAGCCTGTGTGGTTGTTAGTTTTGGATTGGCGTTTGGAAGATGTGTGAGGGAGAGGGAGACGAAGACTCACCCATGAGGCCGAAGCCTGTTGGCCCGATTTCTTTTCCGACGAGTTGAGGCATGTTGCCGGGTTGTGTTGGCTGAAAATAAATTGTTTCTTTTGCTTGATGTAGATGGTTATATTGTGACCGCAGTGAACGTGTGATCTTCTTGGCTTCAGATGAGGGTGGCAGCTTCAGTTCTTATACATTACCCCCATACGATATCTTAGTCAGACTTCAAGGGTCTCTAAACCTGTCGCTCATTCTCGGAATATCTTCTTTGGTACCGATCCCAATTCAGACCCCGCCCGTTCTCCATCACATCGCCTCAGAATCACAGTTCCCCGAATTATCTGACCCCGCGGCCAGGAGATCCATGACGTCTGAACCCCGCGGGCTCCCTTCGCGGCGGGTGGTTCGGCTCGCCGCGTCCCGCCACCCGGACTTTACACAAGGAACCTTGCTGTTTTTGGAAATGGAGATCTAGACCGTGAAAGAACATCGAGATTCGAGACGTCGTTAGTTGCTTATCTCCGGAGCGCGGTGTAAAATCCGAGTGGCTTGTAACCGGGGCCCGCGGCTTCCCGCTATTCAGTGTCATCGCTTTTCCTCGTTGGACTGGGTTTTGAACCCACGTTATATTCTACTGGCCAATTAGGTGATTTACTTGGTTGGCTAGGGAAGCTCGGGCGTCGACGCGCGTGTCTTCTGAGAAACCTATTGGCCATACAGCCTAGAGATAAGATTCAGTTGAATGAGGAATTGCGGTACCGATGACCGTGTCTCGCTGTCCAACGTTAGGTGGTTACTAGACTACCTAAGTCAGTAATGGAAGCCGGATATAAGGGTGATGGCTGATATGTAAGCTGACGGGGCCCCAATCTGATGCTTTCCATGTTTTGCACCTTCTCGCATGTCGGCCTGGTTGGTAATAAGGCTGGACTGGGAGAGAATGGAAGCTGTAGGCCAATCTCTAGTGGTCTATGGTGTAGAGTTGATCGGTTGATCACGAGTATCAAATGTTATTGGGTTCACTCTTCAAGAACTTGCTGTTCATGTTTATGTCAGTGACCTCCAGTTTCTCATAGTCCTCCACATATCGCCCATATACGAAACGCACACTCTATTACAACGAGTACATTTTTCTAATCCATAGGCCTCCATCAATATCTGCTTACATCCTCATCCAAAATCTACCAGCCTCTAGATCTCGACCAGCCGCGGAATATCCGGCAACTGCACCATACTCCCGCCCTCATCCTCATCCTCACAAGTCGCCTTCATGTTACCCGGAATCGTGACTACCACCTGCCCCTGATCCTGCTTCGGAGCATGCATAGACGCCGCAAGGCCCTTGACCGGCTTCCTCTCATTGAGCCCCTCCTTCTCCTTTCTCCCCTCCGTTTCATCACCCGCTCCACCATCGCCTGCAACGGGCTTCCCCGTCGCAGCATTTAACATCGCCTCTGTTGAAGCCCCGGCACCGATATCGACACCGGCAGGAGTAGAACCACCCCCAACCGTTTCCCCTCCAGAACCAGCGCGTCCCTGATCAGCAGCAGCACCCCCCTTCTTACCCCCGTCATCAGCAGTAACAAGACTCACCGTCCCATCCTCGTTAAACGTCACCTTGACATTCTTGCGGTTTCTATCCAGTGGCGTCTTTTCTCCCTTACGCTCAAATCGTTGTTGGGACTGCTGCTGTTGTTGTTGTTGTTGCGATTGCTGTTGTTGGCCAGAGACACCACCATGTCCATATCCATGCACCAACAACGCATCAGCCGGATGACGAAGTGGGTGGTGAGGACTACCATATCCCGGGGGAATCAACATGGAACTGAGTAGGCGGAGGCGTTGGTTGAATTCCCGCTGTTGGGCTTTGAGTTTTCTGTTACTTAGTTTTTTTGCTGTTGTTGGTAGTGTTATTCCAGACAAATTTGGGAGCATATGATGGGGGTTATGGGCCATGGGAGTGCAAGGGACGGGTGGAGGAGAAACAGGACCACCACCACCACCATCACCACCACCACTACCACCAATACCGGCAGCGACAGCAGTCTGCTTTGCCTTACTAGACATCCCGATGCCAGTAGCAGCAATCCACCACGCAGGAATCTCACAGAGGCCAACCTCGAGAAGACCTTCAAGCGTGGTGGGCATGGCGTGTCTGTGACGGCAGAAGGTGCCCCATTTGCAGGTGCCGTGTTGACACCAGTGGCGGCAGTATTCCTGGGGACCTGAAGCAGAAGAAGCGGCAGCGGGTGTAGTATTAGAGCTGTTGACACCAGGACCAGCAGAATTGGGAACTACCGTAGGAGGGCTGGCAGCAGGTGTTGCGACATCGGTTTTGGCAGCGGCGGGCCTGGGTGGTGTAGCCATTGTGTTGTGGGGAACGCTTGCCCTTTGATCCGCAGTGCTTGTAGTGCCAATAGGGGACATGTCGTCTCGGTAGACAGTCGGATGACTACGAGATGCAAACTGAGGAGAAGGAGGTGGTGCGAGTAGGGCAGAATGATGACTGGCATCCTGTGCTTCGGTTTCTCGGGCGATGCTCCTTTCGACCAGATCGGCCCATCGCATTGTATGCATTGCCTCATCTTCGGCGCGGGTCATCCTGGGCGGGTTTGTGCTTGTCGGTGCCATGCTAGGGTGAGGAATATGCGGAGATTTTTCCTGAAAAGAAGAGGAATGGATTATACTGGAATCACTTCCGGTGGGACCTGCTGGTGTGTTATACGGAACTCGCTCTGGGTGCTCAGGATGAGCCATGGTCCGCTGTCCAGGAGCGCAGGCACCCCTTGAGACCAATGTGGCTTTGGGCGAGTCTCTCCACCCAAATTCCTCATGGGAATTAGGCTCGATGATCCGTACCCGATATGTGCCTTCGTTGTGCGGGACAATACCGAGGTTATAGAGCCCCGTGGTCTGCTCGACCGTCAGCTCTCGAGGTAGGCCAATGTCAATCCAGTCGGGAAGCTCGTCCACAGCAATCAAGGGGACCATCGGACCTTGTTTTCTATGAATTGCTCCGGTGTCATTGCGCAAAACCTCAGTGTCAGGTCGGGCAACGAAGAACTGAGGTTGCGGTACCATGGTGAGTGAGTGAGGTTGACTGACGTCTTGGTATCTGGCGAGACAGCTAATGGGAGGTAAAGAGACCCTGAATCACTCGGGCTGTGCGTATGGCCGCAGGAGGATCAATAAGACTTTGTTCGAATTGGCTTGTTCTGGCTATAGACGTTAGCTCGAACTGAGGGCAAAGGATCCAGCTTTATAGGGTCATGTCTGGCATGCCGTGACATGCTGCCTATTACTTTGTCAACACAGGTTTGCTGCAGCTATTATACCCGACAATCCTCAGAGAACTTGTCAAGCGCTCAAGCTTTGAGTGAACAAACAGACAGACGACCCTTCAAACATACGAGAGAGATGGGCTGGAAGGAAGGACCGGAACAAGCCTTCTAACAATCGTATTTGGATTTCTGTGGTGTGTCGAACATGATCGGTTGGTAACTGGGATTACACAAATGCCGATTGTCTAACACAAGGGCATTGCTTTCGCGTTATCTTCACCGCAGTTCGACCCTGAGTTTAGCCTCAAGGCCATCCACGCAGTAACCAAATTGGCGAGGACCATCCTTCAGCTCAACTTCGCGCCTCACAAATCTTCCACCTTTCTTTCCGGCTATAGATGTGCCTGCGAGAGAGGCGGCATCATCCTGTCTGCGCTCTCTCTCTGCCTCTATCTCCTCGTCTTCACTACTGTCACCATCGTGATCGTCGAACCCACCAACTGGGTCCCATTCACCAGTCTCCCACACCAGTCGTAGCTTCAGAGGCGGCAAACCAAACATTCTCCCCGCAATTCCCTTGACTGCATAAATGTCAAAAGATTTGGGTATCTGCACAATCCTCTCTGCCGTTGATGTGTTGACGCCTGACTCAGTGGACGCCAGCTCGGCTAGGTACAAGTGAACAGTAATTAGCCTTGCTTCAAGGTAATTCGGGTTGATGTCCTGTTGACGGGATACTACTGGCTCGCCGTAAAGGTCACATAGCTCAGCCCAGCGTCGATGGCGTGCCAGCACTTGAGCTTCGTCTGCCTCCGCGGTGGTTGACAACTGTCGAGCTATGCGAGAAAGGTAGTACATCTCAGCGTTGGTACGGTCCGCGGCAGTGATATTGCTGAAGTTGAGCGTCCTGATAGACGGGAGGCGCGCGACCATCAGCATGAATGCCTCATCACTGGCGGCGGTGCCCTTCTTCGAGCTGTCTGTTTCCAAACCAGCCCCATCCTCGAGTCCCGGATTCTCGTAAATTGGATTGTGGGAGAATCGCAAGGAAGTCAATCCGGGGAACACGTCAAGAAGAGCGTCAACGAATGACCAATCGCTGACCTTGTTGTACGACATATCTAGATATTGAAGGCTCTTGCCAAAAACCGGTACCTCTTTGGAAGGAGAGGACATGATGGTGGATATCAAGTTACCCTTCAGATGCAGATTTCGAAGGGTACTCATACTCGTAAGAGCAGCAATATCTTCCAGTGATGTAAACTCGTTGAACTCCAGGTTCAGAGACACTAGTGTTGATGTGAAGGATACTGCTGGCGGGATTGGTGCGAGACTAGACAGCTGGTTCGTGCCGATTTCGAGAAGAGTCAAGGAGGGTAACTTGGAGGCAACATGACATATTTCAGACCAACTCAAGAGGGTCTCGCCGAGTTCGAGCTCCTTGACGCCCTTGAAGGCTTTATGCGGTCCGTTGAGCTTGTCGTCTTCGATGACGTTTTGGAAACGATTTCCGCTGTTCAGTGTCAGTCTTCGTCACATTTTCGAATGGTTCGTAGCAGGCGGACTTGGCTCCGAAGAAGTTCACAAAAAGAAAAAGGACATACTTGGCTCTTAAACTGTGCAAAGAATCCAACTCGGAGCAGATGTCCACCACAGTACCGAAATCGGTGAACAAGTTACGGCTGATATCTAGCTCGACAACCTTGGGACAAGTCTGGCGGATGGTCTGATGATCTTCCCGGTCTGTGTTATGTGAATATGCAGAGGTGATGCATGACCCATCAAGGATGACAATCTTCAGTTCGCTCAACTGGGCCTGCTTGCGGCGAATCTTGTCAAAGCCGACCTCCTCGGCAACCTTGCCACCGACAACGATTTGCTTCTCAGGCAGCATGGGCCCATTATCAGAAGGCACGTCAGATGCATACTTGAGCTGGAGTGCAGAGAGAAAGGTCTGGGGTGCATCTGCCGGTCTAGTTGGACGGATGAAAGACGCTGCTGTCGCTGACTTGGATTTGCCTGAGATAGCGTTAATGGCCGTACAGTCTGCGTTTAGACGGTTGGATGGGTGAACCTCACATGTAAAATATCGGATGCCCTTGTGCTGGCCAGCGTGTTTGCCGCGTGCCGGATCATCCCATTCAACTCCAAGCCATGAGCCAGTGGTGCCCTCGAGCTCACCAATAAACCGGACGGTGCACAGGGCGCCGTCGTAGGACCTTCTTTGGCCGATGTGAGGGGTAATGGAAGGCATCTTTTGACAATATTTTGATAGACCAACGGTCAAAAAAAGCGATTGTCTGATTTTTTTTAAATTTTTTTTTCCCCCTCCGCCGCTTGATACACTTCGAGCTGTACCGCTAGACGAATGTTGATTGTCGAAGAGGATGTAATTTTGGTTGCTACCTTGACGATTTCTGTTCGTTCAGTTGAGCGTGCTGCTGTACAATACTTTAAAATGGAAGGCAGTCACTGTGGAGGAATTGTAGAGCGTCCCATTTGAGGCAGCAAACCACTATTTGAATGCACCTAAATAACTAGGTATCTTAGGTGCAAGCCGCCGTAAGACCTACGAATTTTGGTGCCAAGAACTGGACAACATCAGCGGGCACCGCAACACCATAACACCGCATCACGAACCTCCTGACAAATGCAAACATTGACGCCAAAACGATTAAGTATAAGATGTGGCTGACGCTAGCGATAATCTTAAAAATCCGCCCATTCGTTGTTACTGCTGGCATCTTTATGGTATCATGAAATCTCTCTGCCATTTCCATTCATACAAACAGCAGCCGCTTGCTCATGCTTATATATACAACAATGACCACAGTGTCTCACAACTTGCTCTGAGGAGCAGGTCCGACGCACTTCATCAGGGCGCGTCCATTGCTGAGCACGACTTTACCACCCTCGATCTGGACCTGGAAACGTATCTCCTCCCAGCCGTCCTTGATCTCACCAGTCTTCCACGCCGACGCAACAAGCTTATCACCGCCACGGACAGGGCTGGCGAAGCGGGCCTGGTACTCCTTGATGTTGGCGGGGTCGCTGCCGCCAAGGTGTTGGAGCAGGCCGTGGCAAGCCCAATTCCACGAGTACAGACCGTGAATGATGACGCCTCCGAAGCCCATCTTCTTGCCGGGCTCGGGATCCGCATGGAGGGGGTTGTAATCGCCGTTTAGACGGTACAGAAGAGGAGTCTCGGGCGTCGTCTGGTTCTCAAACACAGCATCAGGCTTCTTGTCCTTGGGAGGGGGGAAGTTCTGGGTGGCGGGACCCTTAGGGCCGCCCCAGTTGCCCTGGTTGACGTAGAAGGAAGAGGTGTGGATGCGCGAGTAAACTTCGTGGTTGGCAGTATCTACGATATCGGTCTGGGTCTCGACGACAGAGCCCGGGCGACCCTTGTCGTAGACGCCGACAACCTTGGTCCGCGACTCAAACCTTTTGCCCTCAGAGGAGGTGGGAAGCTGCTTGAAGAATTCGATCCGGCGCTGTCCGTCAACGACACGAGCGGGATCGAAGACAGGCACGCCGGGAATGGCAATGGACTTCTGGGCGGCGTAAAAGTCAACTACATCTGAGGAGTCGAGCTTGAAGGCTGCAAAGCCGTCAGTCATACATTGGAAAGCCTAGTGAGCATATGAAATACCTACACAAAGCCAGAGGATAGGTGGGAAAAGGAACGAAGTTGGGATGAAGCTCGTAGAGGAAGTGAAGCTCCTCAGCCTTGCATCCGATGGACTGGGCAAAGAGCAAGAGATCCCTCTTGCACCAAGAGACACTCTTGGGCGGGTATTCGAAACCAACTCCGGGGCCGGGCATTGTGAAGATGTTGAAATTGCTCGTTTTGTGTGGCAAGGAGAGACAGAAGAATGCGAATCGTGGGACGGAGGTTCGTCCGAGATTGGAATTACAAAACACAGATTCACAGACTGTCACGGGCTTTTATGTATCAACAATCTCCCTGTCGCTTTTCGGACAAGAGAATCCCCTGGTTGCGGAGGGTGGCACTGGACGGAAACCCGGATTCGATTGCGATGCCGGTGGAGGGATGAGTGATGCGGGGGATAAGGCAGGCCGATAGTACCTCGGCAGGCCTGAGCTTAGAGAGGTTCACTGTGTGGGGTTGTGCCCGTGTCCGCATTCGCGACGGCTTCTAGGTTTCCCATCTTAGACCGCAATATGGACTGTGTATGTTAGGCGCCCGCTCGGCGCCCTTTTGCGGCACTCGGCAGTCCTGTCCCTGACCGAAGAAAAACGTGAAAAGAGCTCATTGAAATCCAATTTTGGCCGGTCAAGTCATATCCAAGGAGGCGATGTCGTGTCTACGTAGAATCTTGTCAATTGAAGCTCACCAAGACCCCAACTGTGTGGAAGCGATTGGCAGCCGGCCTTAAGAGAGGTCTCGAAGGCGAGCGTTGCTGTCCACGCCGGGTTTTGATGCAGAGCGAGAAGTGGATGTCCACTCCCCCAAAAACAGGGGACACAAACCTTGATAAGATAAGCAATAACACCAAAAATTTCCAGACCACCGCCTCTCCAAGTGAAGGGGTCGTGAGCCCTCATCCAGGGTTCCCTTCATTGAATAGCATCATTGCCTTCGTCATCTCCAGCTGTTTTCCGGGCGCGTGATACCCTTTCAAGATTTCTTTTGAGAATCGTATGCGCCGTTATTGTTCACCTACCAGCCGCTCACACGCAGTGAATGATTCTCGCGTCTTTCATTTCAAAGTCAACACCCACTCCCCGACCGCATCACTTTGCCCTTCGGAATCTGGGTCTAGTCACAGCACCAGCAAACGACAAGGTCGGCCTCATAATGAGAAATATGGCTGGCAATAAGAGCAAGGCGGACGGTGTGCGGCCAAAGGGGTCAGAAAAAAGCACCTCTGGTGTGCAGAGCGCTTCGACCACCACCGAAACGAGCCGCTTTCTCTTTAAAACGGCAACAGCAACAACTGCAAAGACCGCACCTGCCAGCACTCCCAGAAACCCCTTCGTCTTGCCGTCAGCTGCGCCCTCAACGGGCCCAAACCCTAGCATCACAACTACCATCACCACCACCACCGAAATAAAAACCCACAAGCCTCTTTCGAAGGAAGACTACCTTGCGCAAGCCGAGAGGCGGTATTTGGCCAGCCGTGCCAGAGCAGACGCTGAGCTCAGGAGATTGTACCAAACCCGCCCATTTGCCAAACGTGCTGTCAAACGTTATACCCAGAGGAGATCACAGTGGGCGGAATCTAGGAGGCGATTGCAAAAAGCCGGCGCTTTCTTAGAGAACACCATGGGCACCTTCAGCAATGCTCATGCTCTGAACAACTCAAGACCCAGCGCGTCTGCCTCAAAGCCTCTACGAAAGACGTCACCCAAAGTCTCACCAGAGCCATCGTCCGCCAAACCCCCAGCCCTTGTTCAGAACAGTTTCAGTATAGGCGACCATCCTGATGATGACTGCAGCAAGGCCCCCAGTGTCACCAGCAGCTCCGACGAGACTGTCAAGTCAGACACTAGGACGGTTGACTCACTTTCCACAAACATCACGACACCCGATATGTCCGATTGTGACAGTTTGGTCAAATCTGCGACGAAGCTGACCAAGCAGAAGACGACATCCTCATCAGCTGTGATTCCCCCTTCACAAACTCAGCCCGATCTTGTCACAGAACAACCCAATTTGAAAGCGGAAAAGTTCAAAATCACAATCAACGTCGAGGCCGTAGCTTCGTCGAAGGAGTCCAAGTCGTCAACCCAAAAATCCAAAGGGGATGCGGTGCCAACAACCACCAACGGCTCTTTGACGCCCAAGAAGTCAGTTGACCAAAAGGGCGAGAAGAAGCAGAAATCGAGCAGCGACAAGGCAGACGATCAAGAAATTCCAAAGGAGAAGAAGTCCAAGAAGCACAAGCGGGATGAAGTCGACAAGGAGGACGGTGCCAGCGAGCAGCAGCCCAAGTCGAAAAAGCCCAAGACCTCAGCAGAGCCCCCCACATGCTCCGGTGCCGCCCTGAGTTCTGCCTCCATCGACAAGTCATATAAACCCTACCCGAACGTGCCCCCGGAAATCAGGAAGGAGCTCTTCGTCATCAAGGCCGAAGAAATGCTCTTTAACCCGCTCGGCTATGATGATCTCGTCTACGATGACAACAGGCCCAGGAGCAAGCGTCCGAAGTGGAGGAAGACTGGTCGCAACACAGGTCACAACGACATGATGATGTCCGGTGGTATCGGTCCTGCCGATCTCTCTTCTACCTCCCACAAGTTGGGCAAGGGTGGTGCCAACAAGAAGAACCGGTCGGACGGTGATGACAGTCTGTCGAAGCAGGTGCTCAAGAAGGGTCATAACCAGCGGGTCGCGGAGGAGGTTGCTTCGCTCAAAAAGTCGTCGGCGACGGCGGAGTCGGGGTCGAGTTTCGGTGAGAGGAGGGAGAAAGAGTTCAAGAAGAATAAGTACGGCCATCGGGATCAGCAGGGCGGGAAGAACTGGAAGCACAAGCCAAATCAGTCGGGGAGCTTGGCGGCTAAGTTCAGGAAGCACAAGTAACTGGAAAGTTGCAGAACAGTGACGAGCGGGAGAAGATCAGCAAAGTCCAAAATGGATCGCTGACGACAGGCGAAGACATGAGGTCCAGAGGCTGCTTCATATAAGTCTGACGGGAGAAAAATAATTTCCACGTCTGAGGACAGAAAACTTACCTTCTTTCCCTCTCGCCATCGTTGCCCACAATTCCATATACATGGCCAAGGCAGGAAGAATCAGACCGGTCCTCATAGACGGGTCACCCAGAGGAAGAATACGAGTGGTTGTTCTTTTCTACGACTGTTGCATGGCTCTCAAGCGCATGGTAGCATTTATAGTGGCGAGCGGAGGTTATTATTTGCATATTTGCTTTTATTCTTGTCACTTGGCGCGGCGGTGGTTAAAACAAAGGCATATTCTTAGATGGACGGCAAGAAAGCAAAGATGGGGCTAGATGGGCACAATACACGGCGGACTGGTGTGTGGCGTGGCGTAATCGCATTTATACCTTCGAAAGGCCGGTTTGACAAGAATACTAGAGCTTCTTTTGCCTTTCCTTTTCATGTTCCGAGATTTAGTGCCTCATCATTGAATGCCATATAGTCATTTGTCGGAATAGATACCCAAGTTGATATCGTCGCTCATATATCAGTGGCGAGACAAGGGAGTGGTTGCTGGACGGAGAAAGTGTGCTATAGGCAATACATATCAAATGCTATAGGACAAATCATATTGGCTTGTTGGATGGGAATAAAATGGAATCCATGACAGCCGCTCAAACGGGGCCAGCCATGTGATGAGTACATGGAAGTAGGTAGTGAATCCCCCGTAGCGTGGGGGAGCAAAGAAACATGGATAATTGTAAATGACAAAGAGAGTGAGGTATCCTAATAACACGCCATATGTACCAAAAACATCCAAGAAAAAAAACAGACCGGCCCGTATTTATATTCCTTGCTCCCACTTATCGTGGGCTGCTGATGAGAATCAACCATCAGCCCACTGATAACCTGATATCATTACGAAAGAGATCCTCCACCAATCACCGCTCGACAGGCAAGGAAAACCCCTTAAAACCTCATCGCCCTCGCACGATCACATTCCTCCAGAAACTTGTAAATCCCCTCTAACCCTTCATATCGGTCCTCCGTGCAGTGCTCACTAGAAGCACTCTTCAGAGACGGCGACATGCTCTCGTAACCTTCCGACTCTTCCGAAACAGCGGAGTGTTCCGATGCCAACAGCCACGGATTCTCCTCGATCTCCTCCGCGAACGCCTCATCGAGTTCCAAACTCGCTGATGTGACCCTCGTCCGCACGGTCACGTTTGGTGACGTGAGTGCCTTGGAGCAGCCGTTGTCAGGGGCGTACGGAAACCGTAGCGCGACCTGGACACCGGCGTCCGCGTCGAAATCAGGATCCTCTCTGATGATTCCGCGTTGAACGCCAACGTCATTGCACAGCCGCTCTACCGTTTCGGCATCTACGCCCGGGAACCGGACCCTCAGCAGGTCGACCCGCTCCAGAGAGATGGGCAAGTCACCCAGCCGAGCGAGGGCCTTCAAATCTGCCATGACGGCTGCGAGATCCTTCAGCGTGCGGGCGAAGTCCACTGAAAGGACATCGAGGAAATTGTCGGCAAGAAGGGTGGCGCCGGCGGTCTGGATCTCGGCCTTGACGCTCTGGGAAGAGGGAATCATGGCACCCAAGGGGCTGAGGGCCGTAATGGAGGGGCTGATGTGGAAGTCGATGGACGAGCCCGGAGCGTGCGGCGCAACGGCGAGCTTATTACGTGCCTTCTCCTCGTCCACGCCAACGGCCCGGTACAGCTTCCGGCCGTCGGCCGAGTATCCGTCGAAGTGAGCCCTCTGACCAGAGAGCCAGAAGGCGCGGACGGCTTGGCTCACGTTCTGGACTACTTGCGCCGGGGCGGCGGGTGTGTGGCTGAAGTACCGCTTGCCACCGGCACGGCCGGCCCCGGAGAAGGAGTAGCCGCCTGCGGTACGAGGGAGGGCGCCTCCGGTGAGGTTCGGTCGGAGGGTGGAGGCGAAAGGAGCCCGGCCGGGCGACGCAGCTACGGCCCTGGAAATGTTGGAGACCGGGAGCTTGGACCGGTCAAAGCGAGATTGACCACCGGAAGAAGAGGATTGTCTCCCGGCGGTATTGCTGATGTAGCGACGGACAGTGGCATTGATGTTGGTGTAGGTTGAGTGCCACTTTGCACCACTTCGGCCGCTCTTCTGCTGGCGAAGCCATGCGCTGGGATGAATGGGTTGGCGGCTGCTGTTGACACCACTACGTACGGCGATTGGCTGGAGTTGTTGGGCTGGATTCGATGAACGTGTCGCGGCGGCGGCGAGCTTCGAGCGAAGCATCTTGGACGTGCGAGCCAGATTCTTGCCGAGAACACGCAGGGCGGCGGTAGCCCACATGCCTCCCACGGCGGGAGACATTTTGCGTGGTTATATCGAGATAGCGTGAGGTTTCTGTTCTCTCACTTCAAATCTTTTGAGACGACGAGAAATCCGATAATGATTATGTCGATGTTTCGATTTTCTGGGAGGAGGGAGGTGATGACGATTGAGACGGGTGTGGTCGGGACGGGGGGATGTCAATGAATGGGAGGCCTTATCGATAACGATTCGCCACCGCCGTCCGCGGACTGTTTACCTCTCGTGCACAGATGAGGCAGCTGAACGACTAACATGCAACTAAGAGAGTTGAGCGAGCAGACTCAATGCTTCGATTGATGCATGGGCGAGCGGGCAGCTGGCAGTGCTGCGGCGGAGCCGAAACCTGGTGCAAATCCAGGTGGGGTTGAGCCTTTCCCTCGTCCCCGCCCCAACCCGGCCCATCTTATCAGCCGCCCCACACAGATTGGATTGCGGTTTTAAACCAAAAATTTCTCCCGAGCTCCAAGCTTCGACTTCCTTTCTTCTTCCCAACCAGGAAGTCTGGAGCGTCGGTCGCCTGCGCGACATCGGTATTTCGTCGCCGGTACCGATGCTTCAGACTTCATTCCACAGCGAGGTAAGCATTGCAACTTCTTATTACCCCTCACTGCCTGCTGCGCAGCCATTTGCTCCTGTGATGACCTTACACGAACAATCCAATTCTTACCTAGCCCATGGGGACTCCAATTTACTCTAGAATTACCCTGAGAGCAAGATTGGCAGCAAGGCTTGTTAGTAATCGCTTGGTCACGCACATGACGCTAACTTTCTTACTTCAGTGCTGGTATCTTTCTAGAATGGCTCACGGTGACCTCTCTGGTTGCTCTTCATGTTGTCATTTTTTTCACACACTAAAAGGTTTGTTCCACCTTTTCTTTCTCTTCGCATCCCCTCCTCCTTGATGATCAACGTACAAAATAGGGAATTCCTCAAGCTTAATACATCATGTGGAATACTTTACTAGTTTCAGCCTTGTCTGATTGGATCCATAACTATCTGTCGCTTGTTGCTTGGTTTTGTTCTGACATCTTGCTAACTCGCGACTTTTCAGGTATGCTCATGGATCGCTTACTCCATTCTGGCACTATGACGAAGATTTGAACGAACGGGCGGACATAAATGAAGCCTCTCTGCCCTCGTCTATCAAAGCAGGACTGTACATCCTGTGGGCGAGGGTCAGGGGGAAATTCTTGCTGAGAACTCGTCAGCTGATTTCGTGCCCTTGCACCATCTCTTGTCAACACATCAGAGCGTCTTGGGATCTATGGACTAACATGCCGATCCGCAGGTAATAACTCTCGCGCATTCGTGTTTTCTCTTTTATTATGTGATGAGACGATATTCACACTGTTTGACCCTCCTTCGGGTTGGAATGAACACTAAACAAAATCTGATTTAATGAGGTATGTTTTTTGGTCATGTTTTCGTTCATGATGACATTTTGCTAACTGTTCACCAGACTGAAAATAATACATTCTGAAATTTGCTTCGTTCTGCGTACAAATTTGTTGGCAGACGCTAACAGTTTCTCAGTTTTAGGCATCCCTTCAAGCGATTAGCATTGGGGTTGGTGGTGCTTGGGTGTTTAGGTGTTTGGGTAGCGACATTTGAATTGACGCTCTTATTACTGCGATCTGAATTTAGTTTGTTGCTGGTTACGCCTTTTCCTACGTGATGAAAACGTCTCGAAACTGCCGCTATACGTTACTTTATTCATCGTGTCAACTGCAACCTTGCGTTCCAGCCGACGATGCAGCGTATCAGATCCCAATCACCATTGTTCCCAACCCAATCCGTTACTACGATACCTGTCCCAGCATCGCCGACGGTAAGCTCACCCGGTTGCTTCTGAGGAGCTCCGTGATCCATACACAGATACTCTATCATGTGTGGGTTGATCTTGGCAGCGATTTTCTCGGGCCAGCAACTCGCATTGAAGAAGTTGCTGCCACTCAGAAAGTTGATAAATAGAGGCATCGGACCTCCAGCGGCTTCCGAATCTGGTATCCCAGACGGGCTATATACCTGCTGTGCCGCCCTCATCAACCCCTCCTTTGCAAACCCAATTTTCTTCTTGATGTGCTGCGTCTGCCCAACCTCATAATAATCCTGAATTCGAATCCTTCCGCTCCCACACATCCCATCCGCGCAGTTATCCGGCCACACCGACCCATCAATCCCCATCCCCTCAGCCTGCAGACTCGGATCCAAGTGAAACCGCCTCACCAACACGATGCGCCCCCGCGCCTGCTCCAGCGTCGGGATCTCAGGTTTAAAATACCACCTATCCGGCGTCAGATAGCGAGCGGCCAGGTAAGTAGATAAGTTCTGGTCCGTCCCACGCCCCGTCCCTTCGCGCTTGATCGACATCAACACCGTCTCGGAAGGGTTGGCGTCCAGGAAAGCGTAGCACTCCGACAGCAAGTCGTGGAAGTACCTGGTTCCAGATAAAGCGACGGGGAAGGCGGAGTGGACTAGGCTGAGGTTGGGCGCTTTGGCTTTCTCTTTGTCTAT
Source organism: Neurospora hispaniola (assembly GCF_033458365.1). Classification (NCBI taxonomy): domain Eukaryota; kingdom Fungi; phylum Ascomycota; class Sordariomycetes; order Sordariales; family Sordariaceae; genus Neurospora; species Neurospora hispaniola. Next base: position 1,343,170 of record NW_026944407.1, on the reverse strand, counting down.
GCACGTCGGTTCCGGAGCCTGCGGCGAGAGCTCAGGTTGGGGGGCGGGCGAGTTGGTATCTGTCGGTGTCTCTGTCCGAGTTGAGGTGGGCGAGATGGGGAAGGCGCCTGGTAAAGAGTCGGGTGTATCGAGCCGGGGAGAAGCGGTTTTGATAGGCGATGGGGAGCGCGAGGAGGGAGATGGACAGGATACACGCACGTCCAGGAAGCGCACTCCGTTGTCGAGCTGCTCGCGGATGGAAACGGCCTGGCAACGTACAGAGGGCAAAGCGACGTAGCAAGTCGGACTGTTGTGCGTCCCTGGGATGCTGAGGGCTGACAAGGGGTAGGATGGGTCGAGCTCGGCCATCCACCGGTTGAGATGAGTGCTGCTGAAGATGGCAAGGAAGGAGTGGTGGGGCATATAGATGAGGGTGAACTCGCGATCAGGAGGGGGGACTTGTTGTTGGTCTTGCAAGCCCGGAGGTAGGTTGGCTTTCATGACGATGCTCCGCGGTGAGGGGCCGGGGATGGAGACGGAGTAGGTGTATGGCTTGTTGGGCTCGGAGAAGGTGAGGCGGAGGGATTCGCCTTTGGAGGTATCGGGTAATGGGATGGAAGTTTCATGTTCGGAGAAGGGCTGGATGTGGACATCTGTTATGTCTTGCTTGCCGGCTGTCCCTGGCTCCTGGGCCGCCCCGTCGAGGTCGTTTGTCGCAGCAGCGGTTGGTGATGCGAGAGATGATTTAGAGGATTTGCCGGTGATACGCGCCGTAATTTTCGCCAATCCGTTCGGCTTGCGAGCCTTACTAGGGTCCTCATAGCGCTCTACTTCCTTCAGCTCGAGCGGCGTGATGGTCAGGTTGCGAATGGTGAGATTTATCATCTTGACTGTCTTGATCGTGTCGATCCGGCGGTTCCGCCCGCTTGATGATGGTAATATGGGTACGGTAGCAGCTTTATGCGGTAAAGCATATGCTCTCGTCTCGAGGTAGCTGGACATGGAAATCCCCTTCTTTGTTTTTTTCGAAGACGAGCTGGCTGCAAGTATCAGACGGTCTCAGGAGAAAAGCGGTTCTCCGCTTGCCTGGTCTCACCTACTCCTTGGTGAACTTGCGTGACGTTGTACAACTGGGATGAACTCGTCAGAGGTGCATATGAAAATTTCGAGCGCGCATGGATGCGACGATGTGACTACGTTTTTCATCGGAGAAAGAAACACGTCTACTCAATCCATGATGTCTTACATACGGAATGTTTGTTCGTCCGACTTGAGCTTCTGGAAACTTTTCAAGTTGTATAACTGAAATTGTTTGAGATGGATGTGGTTGAGGTTACTCTCGTGGCTCGATAGAGTACAGTAAGAGTCGAACAATGTCTTGGGGTGAGAGGAGAAATAAGGAAGATGACCAATGGATTCTGAAAGTTCGTTATGTTGCTAAGGATCTTCCATTAAATGGAAAGAGCTCAAACCAAAATGAATGAAAAGAGCTAAAACCGAACTCCTGAGCTACACCGCATGCCCCAGAAAGTACTGAAATGAGGTTCGGCTTTCCGTCCACATTTGTGAAGGCAATAATACGCAATGACGTAACAACTCAAACCATAGAGTCAACCCAGCACAGTATGGTATATCTACTAAAATCAATGAAGGTGGCCAATTGCATTTTATAGACAAATATGATAAAAGAAACCAATCAACTGAAATCTTGTTAAGCTCCTCGATTTAGGGCTGAAGATACCTATACTTGCTGATCTCTTAAGCCGGTGATGATGCGTTTACTCCTAAGGCCAATGGGGCCCCACTTCGAACAAATGCGAAGAGGGCTTGTCACGAATCTCGCGAGGTTCTCTCAAAGTTGCCATGGGGAGCGAAAAAAATCAAGAAAGGTAGAGGAGCAACTTATCCTAATCTTCAGGCGAAGATGCACTATAGATGCCGCTCGACATATTTAAACACAAAGATGGAAGACCAGACAATGACGAAACCTGCTGACTTCAATTTCCCAAAGCATTACAGATTCACTGAATGCAATAATGGTATCCAGAATGTCGTCCGGAGAGAAAGGGGAGAACTTCCGTCGTCGCCAAGCTGACTGATCACCGCGTTGGTTCGGCGGATCTGTGAGGTCTTGTGAGAATTCCGTGTGAAGCCTCAATAACGCAAGTAGGTAAGCAGCGGGAAGTCCAGTCACGCCTTTGCTCGATCCCTAGGCAGGGACTGTTACTTTGAGGACCGGATTTCATCTAACATGCAGGAACGATTGCAGATTTACATAGGGGAGCTTCTTAGATCCAAATTATTTCGGCTATGTTATAGACAAGGTACGATGCTTACAATAGTGTACGCCATATAATGGTCAGCAGATATCCAAACGTTCAGACACGATCGGTATTGACAAGACAATTACTCCAGTAAGGAGGTGACAGCCTTGATATCGGACGTCCGCAAGATGGTTATAAACCCAAGGCCGGGGGTCGCCGGGATAAATGCAGAGCAATATAGAGACCGCAAGCTGGCACGACAACCGCACAATAGCCGGGCTGTTTGTGCCGATCTCACTTCACGCCTTGCCTTAACCCAAGAGTTCGAGAACTGCGAACATCTAACCACGAAAAGATATCGAGGAATATAAAGAGATGGGGAGTTGTCGTGGAAGAAGTGATCGTGTCGGCCATCGAAGCTGAGCGTCGCCAACCTTGCACCCACATCAATACAAATACTTCAAGCTCAAAAAGAAATGCACTTTCCAGTTCTCGCCAATGCCGCCTTTGCCAGCTCGGCGTTGCCAGTCCCCTCACTCGCCTCGGCCATTGCTCTTCGTCAAGAGAGTGCTTGCCTGATCAGGGCCGAAGCCAAAGATATCGTGGACATCTACGGTCAGCTGATCGCCAACTACACGGACGATGTATGCGCCAAGTAATGCGCCTCGGACTTTGTCGACCGATCAAACAGCATCAACACCTTCATCTTCACGCCTCTCGGGGAACCGACCGTTGCAACCAAGGAGATCTTCATGTCGGTGCGAAACGCGAACCCGCCCTTCCCGGTCGTCGGCCGCAGCATCGATGCCATCGATTACGAAACCGTCGCGCTCCGTTGGCACGCCACGTTTGGCGCCGCCAACCTCCCCAGCAAGGGCATCACAATCATCGGCACGACCAAGCGTGAAGGGTATGCGCAGACCAAGAGCCTCGATGTCGAGTTCAACAGCTTGATCTGGCTCCTTAACATGGGTGGCAACTACACTTGGGAGGGTTAGACTGTAGAAGGGCAAATGTCATGTGAGGGGCATCAAGAACGCAGATCTGGATCCGGACGCTTGTCTTCGCCACATGGAATCCAATGGTCGGTTTCACGATCGGAAAGGTGAGAGTCGAAAGACGGCTTAAAATCAGTATGTTCTTTGCTTGACAAGTGTGGGATGGAGGTACATACTGGAGTGAATGACATAGTGAATTCGATTCAAGAATTCAGGTCTTTAGTTCGTGCAATGCCTTTCTTTTGGGATCACAAATCGAAATGGATGTTGTGCAAGTAACCTGGAATTTGGAAAACAATGCATCTTGTATAATAGATCAACAGCCTCATCGACCGAGAGGTCACCCTCGAGGTGATATTGTTGAGGGGTAGGTAAAACCTAGAGATAGGTATTACTGCGTCTATCTACATTCAATGTTTTATTTCCACGCTTGTTGCCGTTGTTGGTATCGCCGTACCTGGACTGTAGGGCTGCATGGTGACATGTGGGACGACATCGGGGAATCGCAGGTTTGATTGGGGGCGTTTGCCAGAGACAATTAAATTATGGTCTCGACTTTTGGTGACACGGCCTTGGCGATGAAGAAGAGAAAGTGTATGAGTCGCTGGAATTTTGAATGTCTGCAGAATTTGACTTTTACCAACAAGGGATGCTTGGATAAGGTTCCATACTAAGTGGAAGCTGTTTGTCAGCGGTAAGACGGCTTGGGAGGTCGTGTGAGATACCAACGGACTGGATCTCGAAAACAATGACTTCGAAGTGCCCTGCATGGGGATGGGGTAGAGCGCTTGGTGAGGCGCCTGAGTTGGGAGATCGAGAGTTAGGAACGGATGAGGCCACTTCCTTCATGCTGCGTCATAGCTCTGATGATGCTGATGATGATATGGATCGCATGCCCGAAGGATTGTAATACCTCATCCAACTTTGCCGAGTCCCTTGAGGAAGTCTCTGAGGAGTGACGCCATTGCATTCCATGAATACGTGCCTCGATCATGGATGGAATCTAACATGAAATCATGCTCCGGCTTGTGGGCAAACCTAAGGATAAGACGTGCCGTCTTGGCCGCCAATCACAGAAGGAGAGAAACGCCAGGTTGAGAAGAACGGTTGCTGGGTTGAGAACTTGTTGCGATAGGTCTAACGAGTGGAAACCGAGATACCCTAGGTGAGCGAGAGGTGCGGTTAGCAGGTTCCACTCTGCAGGAGTTACATGTAGGTTGCTTGCAACCCTTGCATATACTCAGGCTTCTACGCGTCTGATTGGTCTGCCCCTGACAGTAACCAATCGGGTCCCGGCTCATCTCCCCTTTTTTACACTACACTCAATTTGAAGGTTCTGCTGACTCGCCCTCGCAAATGCCTACTACTTATGAAAGGGGACTTCTGGACAAGACTGCCTGTTGTCCAAGGTTTCACGCGACCATCGATTTTCGGCGCTCGAGTGCTTGTATAGCCTGGTGATGTGATTGAGACGGCTCTAGCCACTCAATTGCCGGCGAAGGCAACTCTAGGTACAGCTGCCTGGCCTTCGTTTGTTTGGCTTGTGGGTTGCCTCTTCAACATTCTCCGCTGGGATCATGTGCACATCTTCCACCCATCCTTCTGGGATACAGACTGATCGACCCTGGAACGGGCAGTCGGTAGGCTACACAGAGATCCCAAACGCACAGCATCTCGCGTCATGTCCATTCCAATGTCATGCCGAAGTATCTTCAAGGACAACGGACGTATTTCGTCTAAATTACCAAAAGGATGCTTTTCCCACGCCGGAAAAGTGTCAACCCCACAGCGTGAAATGGTGAAACTGGAGCGCTTCTAAGGTTACCCGCTCAGCCCGTCCACTTGGATCCCTTTCCCAACGGATTTCTTGGGACCCCGGACTGCCTGGCCGAAATGAAGGGACCCCATGGATATCCAGATTCCTGAAATTCCGTGGCTGCAGAGGAAGCCTGGGAATCAAAAAGTGGCAAAGGGGCGTGTGAAGGGTTTCATTGGCATAATGTGCAGCGCCTGTAAGCTTGTTCATTTTGTATGTCGTTAGTGCAGCGTTGCACCGAGGAAAACCTTCACTTATCCCATTTCAGTATTTTCTCATATTTCCGCCTTTCCCCTCTCCTCTTCGCTCTCCCTTCGTCCTTCCATTCTTTTCGACTTCGTCTCTTCGTTCCACGTTTGTGTTTCTGCCTCAGCTCGTGGCCATCGTCGCCGTCACCATTCGTTTACGACACATATACAACAGTCACTCATTTGATCAGTCTTGTTCTTCACTGCCTCTAGCCTTCCGGTCCTTTTCACATTTCTGTCATCGAACCAATTAGTGGCCAAGTCCCGGCAAAAGTCATCACATCCACCAACCAAGCCACCAGCTCGATATTACTATTCAAAATGCGTTTCTCCGTCGCCGCCGTCCTCGCTATTGCGACCGCCGTCTTTGCCCAGACCGATGGCTTTGATGTCATCTCCAACCCATATGCTGGTGAGAAGGTGCTTGCTGGTCTGCCCTGTGAGATCAAATGGGCGCCTTCGTCCGACCCGAAATTCCAGGGCACCGTCCGTATCGATGTCCTCGGAGGCACCACCCCTCAGACGTTGGACAAGGTTGGAACTGTTGCCTGTGAGTAGCCATGGTCTTGACCACGAAACCAGAGGAAGAGTACTAATCGAGATCTCTCAGCGGGCGTTGACAGCAGCAAGGGTTCTTACAAGTGGATGGTCGACGCTCACCTAGGCAAGGCCAACACCTACGGTATTCAGATCACCTTGGAGTCCAATGAGAAGGTCTTCCAGTACTCATTCCCCTTCCACATCATTGGCGGCCTTGCCGACTCTGGTGATGCCACCACCGTCACTGTTCCCACTACCGCTGCCGCTGGCACCGCTAAGCCTCTGACCGTCGCCGCTCCTGCCACTACCAAGGCTGCCATCACTACCACCAAGGCCTCCGATGCCGCCGATGCCGCCGAGACCACCGCCAACGCCGCTACTGGTGCCGCCTCCGGCTCTGCCGGCGACTCCTCCGCCTCCGGCGCCGTTTCCTCCTTCAGCACCGTCGTCGGCAGCTCCTCTGCTTCCGTCGAGGCTTCTGCCACCTCTTCTGACGTCGTCGCTACCGCTTCTGCTTCTTCCACTGGCGCTGTTGCCACTGGCGGTGCTGCTACCTTTGGCGCCAGCACCGGTGCTCTCTTTGGCGGTGTCGCCATGGCCCTCTTCGCTCTCTAAAAGAGGACGTTCTGGGCTCTGATACCCAACGTTGGAAAGGGGGTTGTTTTTGTCTTGTTTGATTTTGCATACGCCCGGTATTACGATGAATACCAGCTGTTTGGTTGAAGAAGAAGGGCATATTTTAGACCCGGGGAGGAACAAGAAAAGTATGGATTGTACTTGAAGGTATCCCGGACGTTCTTGTACATGATTACCGAGACCTTAAGGTCATTAATCGAGCGGAATCTGCTTCATACAAAAGAAACCGAGATAACGACGTATGCTCCTGGTCTTTTCGTTGGCTTGGATTTGTTCGGTGTGATATGCGCGTATGTTGAATTTCGATTGGATGAGTTGTATTCGTGCGTCGCCCTTCATTGGCGAATCAGTAATGGTGCTCTCTACACGTTGTTAGCCTTTCTTTGTATGCTGGTATCGCCAATGAACGATGCATGACTTGAACCAGTCATCACATATCGACTGAGAGGATGTCATTGTTCTCGCCAGGGACGTTTCGCATAATCAAATATTGAATCGCCGGCGATCAGTCTCACATGGGAAATCCCAAGATACCACGGAGCGGAGTGCATGTTTAAACGTAGAGAGCAATAAGCCGACTGCTTAAATCATATCCACAACCACGGTAGGCTAGCGCGATGTACCAAGACTCGGCATCTCCATTTAGGTTTATGAAAGAAGTCCTCTCATACAGAGGGCCAAAATGGTGCGTGGTTCCTTGCATTTATTCCATGTTGTGCATCCTCCTCCCGACTGAACTTCCTCAAAAGCACGCTGCACGGGTGATCTCCAAATATGTAAGCACAGACCACCAAAGCTTGAAGATGCCAAGCCAAGCGGTGAGACTTGAGAGAGTGCCACATGTAGAAAGATGCGGGGCAAAGAAAAAGAGACTCGAAAGTCGCAGTGACCGCTCAGCTGCTCGTGGAATTGCTGAATTGTGAAGTCGTCAGTACGATGCCAGCTGTACCCTCTTCTCAATGGACCCATCAGGAAGGCACAGTTCCCGCAGACAACACAGCTGCCATCAACTGAACCTCTTGTTCGTCTGGAGTCTGGCCCGCCAAAACCCTCCACGAGCCCTCCACTGTTGACAAGGACTAGCCGCCAACCTCGAAATCCCATCAGCCAGCCAAATCGCCAGCCCCGTACACTACAGACCTCGCTCTAGTACCCGACCTCTTCTCTCTCCGTTTTCTGTTTTATTTCTCTATTTCCTTGCTGCCCGCGCTGCGCGCTCTTGACTCCGCTTTTCCTTTAGACATCACCAGATAATTCACATCCCGAAGCAAAGATGAGAGGCGAGGTAAGACATGCACCCGTTGCCCACACCTCGCAATCCTTAGCACAGACAGCATGGCCCTGGGACACGACCCCTATTCCGCCGCCGTTGGACAGCAATCCCATGGTACCCAAGCAACGAAATCAACGACACGCCCCTCCGGAGCTGTCAACGCTCGCGACAACGACACGCGCCGATAAACACAGCAATTCAGTAATATTAAGCTCGACAACACGAATTGCCGCTTCATTATACATAGACTGGATCATGACATCCAGAATCCCACGCTCGCTGTCCAACACCCAGGTCCCACGTCGATATCCTGATATACCACCTCACACGCCCATATAGCGCATTATGGAACTACGTTACCGCAAGCACAGGTAGCTGATACAGCTTCATACAGGTTGTTCACATTCACTTGGGCCAGGCCGGTACCCAGCTTGGTAACAGCGCCTGGGAGCTGTAAGTGCTCAACACACCGCTATGCTTTTTTTTTGGCGTGACCTTCTCTAACACATCTGCTCTTCTAGCTATCTCCTTGAGCACGGTCTTACTCAAGATGGTCGTAAGGACCCCGACTCTACCGTTGCCGGTGAGGGCGGTTCCTATGATACCTTCTTCACTGAGTCCAGCAACGGCAAATATGTTCCTCGATCCCTCTTCGTCGATCTTGACCCTTCCCCGATCGACGAGATCCGCACCGGCCCTTACCGTCAGCTTTTCCATCCTGAGCTCTTGATCAGCGGCAAGGAGGATGCTGCCAACAACTACGCCCGTGGTCACTATACTGTCGGCAAGGAGATGGCCGAGAACGTCCTTGATCGCATCCGCAAGATCACCGGTAGGTTATCTTCTGTACGTCTAAGGCGGGTAATATGTTTCTAACCAGGTATGGACAGACAACTGCCACTCTCTTCAGGGTTTCCTCGTCTTCCACTCCTTCGGTGGTGGTACCGGTTCCGGTTTTGGTGCTCTCGTCCTCGAGCGCCTCGCCCAGGACTACGCCAAGAAGTGCAAGCTAGAGTTAGTCCTTCCTCTTTTCCCCCAATGGTGCCAATAGGCCATCTTGACGGATGATTTGGTCTTGTTCAAAACGTTGGGATCTGGACTTTCAAGCCTTGCTGGGTCTTTCGAAGATGGTGCCTGAACTCTCTTAAAGTTCGGCCACCTAGGCGAAAAAAAAAACCTGTTGGCAAACTCAGAGCCGCGTTTGAAACAAGACCGATTTACCCCAGCGCTTTCGTGAAGGTCATTTTTACTCACAGTATCTTCGGTCAGGTTCTCCGTTTACCCTGCCCCTCGTGTCGCCACGGCCGTCGTTGAGCCCTACAACGCCGTCCTCGCTACCCACAGCACCCTCGAACACAGTGACGTTACGTTCCTTGTCGACAACGAGGCTGTGTATGACATTTGCCGAAGAAACCTCGATATTCCTCGTCCCAGCTACGAGCACTTGAACCGCCTGATCGCCCAGGTCGTTTCTTCCATCACCTCGTCCCTTCGTTTCGATGGTGCTCTTAACGTCGATCTCAACGAGTTCCAGACCAACTTGGTTCCTTTCCCTCGTGTCCACTATCCTCTTATCTCTTACGCTCCTGTTATTTCGGCTACCAAGAGTGCTCATGAGAGCTTCAAGACCTCTGAGCTTACCCTCCAGTGTAAGTGGAACTTGAGCGTTTTGATCAGCCGTAGCATTGCGATCCCAGACACTGACATATTTTGTGGATAGGCTTCGAGCCCAACAACCAGATGGTCGTCTGCGACCCCCGTAACGGCAAGTACATGGCTGTCGCTCTTCTGTACCGTGGCGATGTTGTTCCTCGTGACACTTCCGCTGCAGTTGCTGCGCTCAAAGCCAAGTCCTCCTTCAACCTTGTTGAGTGGTGCCCCACTGGTTTCAAGATCGGCATCAACCACCAGAAGCCCATGTCCGTCCCCACTGCCTCGCCCGCTGATGGTGGTCTTGCTTCCGTCGACCGCTCCGTCTCCATGTTGTCCAACACCACCGCCATTGCCGAGGCTTGGTCGCGTCTTGACCACAAGTTCGACCTTATGTACAGCAAGCGCGCCTTCGTCCACTGGTACGTCGGTGAGGGTATGGAGGAAGGCGAGTTCAGCGAGGCCCGTGAGGATCTTGCTTCGCTCGAGAAGGATTACGAGGAGGTCGCTGGCGACTACAACGATGTCGATGTCGATGCTGAGTACTAAGCGGTTGCTTTCACTATGGTCATACAGAGGAGCCATTGTTGGATCCAGGGCGGCTGGGTCGGTTGACTCTGGGAGCTGGGTGTCACGGGTGTCCTCCTGTGCATATCCAAACCGGAAATAAGCGCGCAGCCCAGGCAGGCCCTTGACAACCAGCACCTTGGTCCCATAGTCTCACACGAAAGGAGCGCGGAGTTAGGAAGGACTAGACGAGAACATGACGACTTTATGTAATTCCCCCCTTCGAAAGCACATATACATACCCACCCCTTTAATCTTGACTTGATTGTAGACCAACAACACGAAGCTACTTTGCTCACTGGATGAAAGGAAATTATAGCTGTGCTACTCAAAAGAGGTTGCAGAGCTGGAGTAATACCTGGAGCCGAAAAAATGAAGAACAGAATGATAAACTCTGGCCCTGACATATTCGATAGCGCGCGACTTGCCTTTTCACCCTACACAGCTCACCCACAATCCCACGAGACATCATGTAGAAAGTTGGTATGGTGCACTTGAAGGCTTTACTCGTTGTTTCTTTTTTATTTTCTTTCAATGTGGTCGTGTTGTTTATTTTTGTGTTGTTTGCGATCCCCTGTCGCAAGAACCACGGAGCCACGCTAACAGTCGTCCCAGTGTTATACTGCGATTTCAGACAACTACACTCTACATACCTAGTGCTGGGCGCCAAGGCTCTTCCTCCACATTCCCGTCATTGCGAAGTACTATCACGCGGTTCGGGCAGTCCGTTGAGATACCTTCATATGCGATGACTGCATGACAGCCTATCCTATCCTATCCATACATGCGTGCGTCATGAATCGAAGGCTTCTGTTCATTCCCGAATTCTACCCCTTTTCTTAAAGCTTGAAAATCCACGGGCCGCACCGGATGAAACGCGCGCACCCGCACCACGCCGGCTGCTGCCCGTTGGCTCTATACCAGCAAACAACCCTGAACATCAGGCAAATGGCCTAGCACTTATTTCTTCCCCTTTCCTTGAACCTTCCACTTCGAAGCCCTCGCAGCAGCACGACCAGTCTTCTTCTTACCACCACCCGCATTCGGCGCCTTATTCTTCTTGGCGCCCTTGAACTTGAGATCCTTAGGTTTTCCATCCGCCGCACTAGCACGCTTACCCTCGAGGATGAAACTCTCGGGAGACTTGTAGGCGCCCGGGACTCTGGGGCCGGTCGCCTCCGTGTTGGCGCCCGAGGCGTGATTCCTCCTTTGGCTGGCCTGGTATCTGTCCTGCTTGTTGAAAGTCTTCTTCTTGTCGGAGCCGATGACCTGTCTGGCAGTGAACTTGCCGAGGAGCTTCTCAGCGCGGCCGGCGATGGTCTTGGCTTCGGCGGAGATCTTGGGGGCGTAGTCGGATTTCTTGGAGCCAGGACCCTTCTTTCCGTTGTTGCCTTTCTTCATAGTTTCCGGAACGGCACCCTGCGCCTTGAGCTTCTTGGCTTCGATGGCACGCAGGGTCTTGTGAGGGGCCTTGCAGCGGCTGACGCGTAGCTCGCGGGGGAGCATGGGCGGGAATTTCTTGCCGTTGAGGAGGATGGCTGACTCGACGGCGTTTTCATCCTACAAAGGGGGAACAGAGTGGTTAGTTGATAGCGGTCAAGTAAGAGACAGAGAGAAGAGGTGATAACTCACGCAGAACTGAACGTAGGCGAAGCCCTTGCCGACACGGGTGACAGGGTCGCGGACCACACGAACGCTCTCAACTTTGCCGCCCTCTTTACCGAATACCCGCCAGAGGCCTTCCTCTACGTCCATAGGCTGCTTTGTCCGCTTCTTCTTCTCGGTCACCTCCTTACCGTCTTCGTCTACCTTCACCTGCAGTACTGTCTCGTCATCCACAAAACCAAGGTTGCCGACGAAGACGCAGCGCTTGTGGTCTACCGGGGCAGGATGGGCAACGCTGTCGACACGGATGTGGCGATCCAACACAATTGTGCCGTTGAGTTTCGAGCAGGCAAGACGAGCGGCCGCAGGGGTGCTGTAGACAACATAGGCGTTTGTCGATTTCGTAGTGGCCTCCATCACGGACTTCTTGATATAAGCGGCACGCTTGGGAATGGCAGCGGTAGCGAAGGCAGTCGAGCGGAACCGTATCGACTCAACCTTTTGCGCAGGCTTCGCCTCCTTGTCCAACACTGAAGCCATATGCTTCATCAGGGCCTTTTTGGCCGAACGAGAGGTGACGGCCTCGACGGCGACATTGCTGAGGAAGACGGTGCGGTTGGCCTTCTCAATCTCGTTCTGGGCAGCATCGGGCGCTAGCGATTCGTGAACGGGGACCTCATCCGCGGACTCGCTGTCGTCGTCGTCCTTCTTCTCGGCCTTGGCGGTATCCTTCTTTTCTCCGGATTGCTCGTCGGCCTTGAGACGCTTGCCAGCCGGCTCTTCGTCGTCCTCCGCCAACTTCGACAGGTATTTGTGTTCGAGATTGTCGTGCTGGTCGGGTTGCTTGCGCTTCCGTTTCCGTCCATCTTCTTCCGGGACCTTTCCTTGTTCTACAACAGCTTCGAGGGTCTCGACGGCTTCGTCTTCGCTGTCACTGTCGTCTACAGCCTCGTCGTCTTCGTCATCTTCTCCAATGCCGACCTCGGAATCGTATTCTTCGTCAAGCTCGCTCAGTTCCTCGTCATCGCCCTCGTCCTGAACGTCCTCATCTTGCTTGGAAGGTACTGGCGCCTTCTTGGACTTTGTCGGTAGGGGCTCGGAATATTTCGCAGCTGGGCGGGGCTTCGCTGGACCAACCTACACAAAATTAGCCATGTAAACTTCCAATTGCCTGTCTGGTCAGAGCGGGATGACTTACACTGGTAGCAAACAAAGCATCCAAGCTAGGATCAACCTTCTTCACCGGCGCAACGAGTCCTTTACTATAATAGTGGTGTCAGAATATTGGAAGAATGGCGTTGACTGTAGCGTAGGGCTGTTCGCACGTTTTACCCATTGTGAGTTTTCCGTCGTGTGTAAGCGCAAATGGATGGGAAAGTGGCACGATTCGCCAATCAAGCACTTGTGATTGACTTAGTTCTAAGAGCACGGAAAAACAACTGAAGTTCGACGATGAGGCGAAAGATGTGATTGGCTGTAAATGCTGTCAAAATCGAATTGCAAAGCTTCCACTTCTGATTTCTAGCAGGATGTTGTACAAGGCAAGACCAGTTTCTATGCAGGCAGGTTCAATGGTCCAGGGTCTCAAGGGTCGTCGTTTCTACCTTCCCCACTGCGCATCGTAAGGACGAGTCGAGGACCGTGGAACATCTTGCATCCTCCCATAAAAAAAACTCGCTTATCAGTTGTTATCGGAACTGTCAAGACTCACCGCCTGCCATCATCTTTGTGTGGTGCGCTGGGCTGTTGGAGACGGGCGGCGGCGGCAGGCAAGCGGGCAGGCAATGGAGCCCCCCAGAAACCTGCCGGTTGCCCATTTGTGTTGCGTGCTGGTGCGGTGCTGTGGGCGCTTGTCCAGCTTCCAGTCTAGGTCGTCAACCAGATACCTACTGCCCGCTCCTCACTCTCCCGATCTGTCTTCCTACTACTTCACCTACCCAGACCGCACGTTATCTCTTGACAATCGCGCCCACGTAGCGACAACAAAGCCATATCTCCGAGACATTTCATTGTGTGCGAACACACATTTTTCAACCTTCCAGCATAAACACACTTTACCCTGATCGTGGCGCCACAACTTCAGGTGCTGCTCTTGAGCTGCCCGTACAGTTCGGACGTCCAGTCCGCCGCCCACGACTAAATTCTACGTGGCCGTCCAACTTTCCACTGCTCAGCTGCTCAACCCAACATCGGCGCGTCGTTGCTTAGTTTCAATCTCGTCGGATTCTATGATCCGCGATGGCTACCGGTGACACCGCGCTGTCCTTGGCTCTCTCGAGCCCCCCTCCGCCTCTGCTCCAACACAGCCCTAGCGATGTGTCAAGCCCACTTAGTGACGTGGAAGACAAGCATGGAGATCCTGACGACATGGATTTGGACATGAACAGTAACCACTCTCAACATCGCGAGACATCGGTCCGAACTGACAATCGCGATGGCGTCGACTCGGACCTTGGCGCTGAGACTGACGATGAGAGCAAGCTGTCGGATGTGGATATTAATGACTCCGAGGCAGAGACAGAGAGGCTTTACGACACACCACCGAAAGATCGAGTATCGCGCGACATCGTGGACACCGCGGGTGAGCCTGGCACTCGACAATTCACCGACCGCCGCGATCGGACGTTCGAGCGCAGCCCTAGCAAGCTTCAGCAGCAAATCAAATCTGATTACGAACCGGAAAACACCGCCAGCGGGCGAAACAGTCCCTCAGAAGAGGCAGAAGTGGGTGACGAAGAGGCCTCGGAAGACCTGAGTGACGAAGAGCCCGAATTTGCTGCCGAACTACCACCTGCGCGATCTCCCGTGCTGGCGAAGAAAGTACAAATAGTTTCCGCCTCGCCTGAAAAGATCCTCACACTATCACCCCGACATGATATCCTAAAGCGGAAACGCTCCTCAGTTACCGAGCAACAAGATCTCAGTCAACCGTTCAAAAGGCGGACTGAGTCAAATACCTTTCCCGAAAAGCTCTCAGCCGATGACGTGCCTGTCGTCGACATTGAGGTCATTTCGACAAACCCCGAAAGCGGCAACCAGTCTGCCGAGGAAGATAATATTAATGAGCCGACCATTACGGCTGGCGCCAATAGCGCAACGAAGGATGAAACGGAGCCCACGGATGCGCTCGAAGAAGACGCGACAGACAGCCGAATCAAAAAAGGGAAACGCGGTGTCACGAAGAAAAGGAAGAGCCCAACCCCTGACGAACCAGATGGTGATGAGGTTGAAGAGACAAATGCCGACGCTGCTGCTGAAGGAGACGTTGTTGCCGTCGAAGACTCCGCAGTGCAAGCTGAGGACCAAGTCGACGATGTCGACGAAGAGGCTGAAGCAGCCCACAGAAACGAAGAAGAGCGTATGTGAAACCATGTTCTTCCGTCCCATTCTCTCTGCACATACTAATGGATCACTACAGTTGAGCGTAAGAAGTCTGCCTGGGAAGAGCTTGCAGCAATTGAGAAACAATTCAGCAGTTTTCGGGAGCGGTGAGTCTGCCAGTCATCCTGTTCACGTCCGGACTAAAGCTAACAGCCTCACAGTTTATATCAGGAACGCCTAGAGCAACTCAATCAGGAAGAAGCAATGCTTACCTGCGAAAACCCCACCCATCCCGAATATCTTGCGATGCTACAGTGTCTAAATGCTCGACGAGAGGAGAGGATCAAGACTAGCACACTCGAGCTACAATTTAGAATGGCGATGCTTCAAAGGCGCGCGGTGGCAGAACGAGCACAGATTCTGTCGCAATACCACCAAGCCGTGCGCGAGTCACGCGAGAAGGTGCTCGAAGAGCTTGGTCAGGAATGGTACGATATACAACAAGAGCGCAGACGGTTTGCCAACGCTATACCCGACTACGGAATCCATTACCCCGCCGCCAAATCACAGAGTATTCGTAACGCTGTTGCCTATAACAAGGAAGTGTCGATCCTGTCGGGCTTTGCCAAACACGTTGGATTTCCTGCTGCGCCTCCAATACACGGCGCATCTGAGGATCAGGTGGAAAACGATCTTGAAGCTATAGCTGTGAGTGTTCAAGGTATCTCGATGCATACTGCCTATTCATATTAACCGCGGCTGTAGCGATCTCGCGAGCCTGTCCCCCGGCCTATACCGAACTATCCCCCCGCTTTCCACCCAGAATATGCGTCCGCCGGACTTCCTTTTGGGCGAACCCCCCTTGGCCCCGCCGGTGAACAGTTTATCGAACAAACACCTTGGGCAAACCCGAATCACCCAGCCCATCAGATGCAGCGGCAACAATTACATCATGAGGCGCCTTTTGCAGAGCCTCCCTCTGGACCACGACACCACACACAACAACCTATGGCGCCATATACCACAAATGGGTTCGTGGCAGTCAACGGGGATGGGCCCCCAGTTCATCTGCACAAGGGGCATGCTTCGGGTGCTCACGAGCCAGTGAAAAGCGCCAAACTTGGGCCAGAGCAGATGAAGCGGGAGAGTGTGACTCAGGCTTCATGAAACGCTTAAGAGCACTACCAGGAAGTCGGGCCAAAAGCATTGCAAGCAGACGATTTGTTTATTTTCTTCAGGGCATTCCAAACACCTAAGTCGGGCATGAATGGTGTTTTACTCCGCTTTGTACTTGTCACGGCATTGAGCGACGGTGGGTAGGAGTTTATGGAGTTATAGATGATTTATTTCACAGTGGCATGTTCGGCAGGTTCATAGTTCGGAGTACGGGTGGGATGTCAGTTGGCTAACCAAGTCAACCAATGCGTATATGCCATTGCAGGGTAGCTGGGCAAGTTGTTTTACTGAGCGTTGGGTTTTTGGGGCTACTCACTCATTGCCTGCTTTTACATATGAGCTATGGTGGGGATATGTATATATATATATATACCTTTTAACGAAGAAGGTACCCATTTGGATACACCCAAATCACAAATACAACACAGCTGGAGGGTGAACTCCTGCGCGAGAGTCTCTGACTCCTTTTACCATCCAAAGAGCTGTGTTCCGCCCCGCTCCATTCCCTGAACGCCATCATAATGTACACGGCCGGGGCTGCCTTGGTGGATGCCCGTACCGATCTATAGCAACCAACGCCACAGAGCTCATATTACATCTGCCTATTTCTTCTCAGGAACCTTGACGTCCTCGAACTCGTCCTGGCCGACAACGGTCAGGGTGTAGGCGTCTAGAAAGGAGGGACGATTCGTCAGCTCGTTATTTACTCGGTGGGCAGGACGGAAGTGGTAGGTATAGATCGCATGCTGTTGTCGTTCAGGTAGGGGTGTACAAGAGGTGAGGCAACGTACAGACGGCGAGAGTAAACGCGGTAATGCTGGTACCGAGAACAACGTTCTTGAAGAGGTACGGGCGACGCGCGCGAATCAGCGCCGCCGACTGGCGGTGGTTGCGCTCATAGTAACCGGAGTTGGGACGGCTGTTCAACTTTGCGATTAGTGCTGTTGCTGGCGGAAAATTGGCACTGTAGAACCGTGACTCACCCGGACATGTTGCTGTGAAATTGACCGATTTCCGAAGCAAAGCAATGGTGAGCAGCTCTAGCACCGGATGATGTCGTCTTCAAGACACTGCACTGCAGCAGACGGATCCAGGAAAAAGATGGGTGGGTCGGATGTTGCCGTGGGGTGTGCTTCCATCTACGGTGCATTCCTTAGAACCAAAGCTTATCAACTCTCATCAACGAGTGCTGTGCCGCCAGACAGCCCGCCAGAGGCGAAGCTGCCCGTAGCAAGCGGCAGGCAACCGAAGCCGCGGCAGGCATTATCACTGCATGGGCTTGATGTACCTAATGAACCAAATTTGATCCGTGCGCCAACATCCTGCCCCTGTCAGTTCAAGACCATGACGGCGCGTCAGGAAGGTTTCTAGGAAGCTCCATTGGTCAAATCTACATGGATACAATATAAACTGCCACTGCACCATTCACCATTCACCACACAACTACCACACAACCGGAACCAACACGAAGAGGCTCGCCTTGGAAATTCGCGACACCGATTATTGCTCAAGAAATTCGACGACGGCTCTCGAACTGATTACCAATTCTAACCGCTTCTGGTGTTTATTGAGCGACACCGGCTAGGACACCTGCAACAATTGCAATTCTCGACGAACGCCGACTCAGCACAAGACAAGAACGAGACAATACGCAGCGGTTTCCACGTTGCGGAGGATGAGTGATATTGTCCTAAGCCCATTGGAATCAACAATCAGCAGGATTGAAGTGCTGTCTCTGGATTAAGTCTCTGGTCGACGACAACGGGCGCAGCTAGAGAAGCTGTGTCGCCTGGGCCTGATCTATTGCGTTTCGCACCTGCGCACCCATCCAGCAAGCAGCCCCTTCGTAGACTCTTTTGACCTACATCACAATCACATACTTGCACCTACTTCGTTGTTACGTCCTGAGGTTACGATCACACCAGCAACGATCTCTGTCCATATATCACACTCCCCTCGCTACACCCGGGTAGCGCGGTGTATATATTTGCCCATTGATCACCATGGCTTCCCCTGTAAAGACGCCCCCGATGAGCGAGCAAATACAACAGCTTAACGCTGCCCGCAAAATGGCTCTCGAAAACCCTGGCTTTTTCAAACAGATCATCCAGGGTATTCTGCCCCTCACGGCCCCGTCTGCTCCCGTCGAGCTGCGCAGATGGGCCGCCGATTTCATCGCAGAAGCGCTCGCTTGTCCAGCTTTGAGGACGCAAGACAAGGAGAACTTGACTCTGGCGATAGTAGATGCGCTACGGTCACTCGTGGAAGCTCCTGATCAGGACCCTCTAGTACTCAAGGCTGGTATCATGGCGGCGGCGAGTGCGTATCCAGTTATTGTGAGATGGATGTAAGTAATGCACCTACTAGGGTCGATGGCCTTGCCTTCTGCGCTGTGTGGTCTCGTATATTGTGTGTCTGATCTCCATGCTATCCCGTGTTATGGTTCCCACTTGTCTCCTTTTCCTGCACTCCATCAGACACACATGTCCTCCGGGCACTGACATGGCTTTGTTCGGGACGGTTCAACACATCTTTTCATGTCCCCTGGGTACTAACCATCTTGACGCATAGTATTCTCAACACCTATCACCCCCCTGCTTGGGAGGCCATGTCAGCGATAAAGTCGAAGATATTGTCAATATGGGAGAATGCTCTCACGCCGGTCAAGCTATGCTGTATCAAGTTTGTTCAACGAGTTATCCTTGCTCAGACGGCATCAAACGGCACAGAACCGAAGGTTGATATATTCTTCCTCGCCTTTTTGGGTAATTTACTAACAGCTAATGTCAGCATTCTGGCCTGGATGTCAACCTGGCTATGATTCCTCCTAATCACAAGTTCCTAGACCCCCGACTTCTCGAGGCGGAAGCCATTGGTCTCCTTGACAGAATGCTCGGTGCTCTCCAGGATAACAGCAGGTGCGTTAGGGCTGCTTTTCCACGTCTCTAACTAGCTAACCGCCGGTGCCCTTCTCGTATACAGTGATGCTCTGATTGTAGATGCCACTCTCAACACTTTGTCCATTCTCATCCGCACTCGTCCTGCCACCTCCAGCCGTATCACAAATGCCGTCCTCAACTTCAACCCTCTGAAACTGGCCAACTCTCCCATGACCCCCAAGAATAAAGTTCTCGTCAAGTCAATGACGAAGACAACCCAGATGCTCTTGAAGCATCTGTTTGTGAGGTAAGAAATGTCCAGTTACCGCTCATGCTTCTCTTGCTAACTAGGGCAAGGGATTCTCATAACCCGATAGCGCCGCGCCTCAATCAGCAATACGAAAGACTTCAGCGTTCCCGTTTGGAGATTTTTGATGAGGCGAACCGCAAGCGAGCTCTTCCCGAGCAGGCTGCTGCAGGTTATGGTGATGTGAAGAGGCAGAAGACTGAAGGAGTCGCACCGCAGCCTCCACTTCGCATTCAACCACTCGCACCAGGGCCACACACTCTGGCTGAAGTGTTCAGTCTCACTAACAATACAGGCTTGCAGGGCTTTGATGTGACCGTAGTACCTACCTCGTTAACTGCTAGAATCAATGTCAGGACGCTGGCGTCACTAGACCAAGGGCAACTTGATATGGCCATCAATGTAAGGCTCCAGCAGTTTCTTGATAGGGGTAACTATGCTAACACTGCCATAGGGAGTTCGTGACCGATTGATTGCTTTGTATGCTGCAGCACCTGTCGCAGCACCAGTTCCGGTACCGGTCACAGGAACAGCGACAGCGCAACAAGCTTCGGTCAATGCCGAGACGGTTGCCTTGGGGGTTGAGGAAGATGACGACGCCTACGAACCCGACTTCTACGCTGCGGAGGATACTGAACAAATACTGAACAAGCTCGATAACGCGCCTCCGGAGGAATCACCTGAGCAGAACGCCAAGCCTGATTCTGCCTTAGCTCTCGGCCCGTTCAGGCTCCCGCCCCCGCCTGTTCTCAATCCGGATACTGCTGTCAAGGTCAGCCAGATCACTGCTATGCGCATATTTGGGCCTCTCTCAGGTCTCGAGGACCCCCTTGTTCGCAAACCCAAGGCCGGCCTTAACCGATTGGCCGCCAACTCCCATGATCGCGACTCATGGCTTACACTGATAACGCGCCTTGCAACCCGCAGCACCATAGGCCTAGGGGACGGTATCAAGAGCGAGGCTGACGCTACCAGTAACGCTCTTGGTCGCCCACAGATGAGCCTGGGCAACCTCATTCGCGAAATGCTTTTCAACTACGTTCTCGAAGACTGGCGGCGCCGTATCGAGGTTGCCGTGGCATGGTGTTGCGAGGAGTGGTACAACGACCGACTAACAATTCTTAAGAAACTCGATGGACCGCTGAATTACGAGCGGTGCGCGTTGCGTCTTATGGACGGCTTCCTCAGTTATATCACGGCTCAAGACAAGGTTCTCACCCGGTTCCTGTCGGAGATTCCCCAACTCAGCAAAGAGCTTCTCGGTCGCCTCAAGGGTCTTTGTAGCGATCCGACTACGGTGCAGCTCGCTATGACCAGTCTGCTTTATCTGGTGATGATGAAGCCACCAGCGAGGGAGCTAGCTCTGGACACGGTGTATGAGATTTGGGTTGAATGTAAGTTGTGCCTTTCTCAACGAATATTGAAAGACTTGCTTGCTGACATGCTTGGTATTTTAGACGAGGATGCGCGCCCTCTGGCAGAGAAATACCTTTACAGGTGGCGGCCCGGATTCGCTGAGACTCATGCTGCCGCCGACGGCGCCCCCACTGGCAATGGTACTCAGGCAATGACTGCATGAACCTGATATCGGTGTCACATAATGTGTGATTATCAAGACGGGCGGTATTTATTGTCTTCAGAACATGCTGTATGGCACTGATATCGCTCGTGATGCTATTCAATGGGCATAGAAGCTTCGGTGGGGGAAAGTGAGTATGATATCGCTGCTTGTACATCAGGTTACAAGGTCCACGAGCAGCGGCTATTCAAGAGGTGGCTACTGCTGGTATCAAAGGAGAAGGAGCGAGAAGAACTCTACAAACGGTGGCTTGAGAACAGTGATACCATTTAGAATAGATAGATTCGTCCAGGCATTGCCGCTGTTCCTGCGGCGGCAGATCATTTGTTGGCACCCGGAACGCGAGGATGATGTCGGATGAGGTGACGAGAAGGGGGCTTACGTATGTGACCCTAACGCGCGAGATATGTGAAGTAAACGAATTGTCAAATATGTCGACATTACTTCCTTAGACCGAAAGCAACTACGTCACGGGTCACGGGCCAGCTTTCCCTCGGGCCCGATCAGAGATTTGGCGAGAATCATGATATGTTATATTATATATGTATATACCGAGGTTCTGATCAAAAGAAGGTGTGATGAGGCGGCAGTTCCCGTCACTAACGAGTGAATATACAACGTAGTCGAAAAATACATTCATTCATTCATAATGGCCGAGTTAAGGCAGGTACGGCAGGCGTAACTCCCTTCGTGCAATACTATGGTTGAATCGATGTTCCAGAACTGACCTCATTTTGAAGCACGCGTATATCACCAGAGCAATTGATGACGGCTCATTTCACTAGTGTAGGTTCACAGAGTTTTGAAGAAATTGTCCATTAAACAACCCGCTGTAAAAAATCATCATAGCGTACTGCGAACTTGTTGGCTTTAGACCCGGAAGTGTATGTGTTGATACATACCAGTCCGGGGAGACGGGATGATGGGACGGGGATATCCCCGCCTTTATTTTGTAGCCCTTGCGGCCCAGGTGCCGTAAGTCGTATCAATGGGGGCTAGGCGGTGCCATCCCACCACATCCACCTGTTTGTGTGTTCATCGCCTGTTCAACACAGAAAGCAGTCACTGGAGAAAGCATCCAACCTCATTCAAACATTTTATCCCTGCTGTCTGTTGGTGGCTCTGATCAGCGGGTCCTGCTCACTCATCTTACTACCCTCTCTCTGCATTGCAGTGAACCCGGAAGCTGCAGTGGAACCAATTTTCTTCGTTTGACGTTCACCCTTGAAGGCACAGCCTGCAATCTCAGTTGACCATTAGGATAGCTGGACGTCTAATTCGCAACGCCTTGGGATATCGACGTTCAATTCAACGCAGGCTCAAGTAAACGGAGCAGTCTATGAATCTGGGGCATAGGTCTGATCGTATCGAAGTATTTTGAAGTGGTCACATCGAAGCAAAACTTCCCGTCCAAGTCGGACAAACGGCCCTGCAGAAGCAGTGCATTAGCAACAACCACCCCCGGCCGGTTGTGTCACTCCTGCATTTCAGGGCACAACGCCGAAAAGTGCCCTGTCGACCCTCCTCCCCATGTGCCCGGGCGCCGTCAGGTCCGCATGATAGATCCACCGCACGTTTCCACCAACCTCGAGCACTGGCGGCCACTGACTGGGCATCCCCCCTGGCGAACCTGGCGTGCCTGGCTGTCAACGGGTCCAAGTGTCAACCGCTACCTAGCCTCTCTGCTTGTACCTGACATCCGAACAAGAAATGCGCACGCAATCGTCTTGTCAAGCGTCTTCCACATCCGTCCTTCCAACAACAAACTCGCCTTCTCCGTTTTATCAAGACGAGGCTGGTATGTATGTATGTCCCTCTTTTCTAGCTGACACCCGGATGGGGTATCCGTACCCGAATGAGCACATTCATACATGTAGAGGTACCTCACCACAATGGACGGGAAGAATAAGACAGTGCTACCTTAGCCGCACCCGCGGGGACGGGAGTGCATGTCCAACTGAAGTTATCTGCCACGGTGCTTTACCTTCTCCTAGAACCTGTCTGCAGTGCGTGAGGTTCTCCATTGCGTTGTCTCTGTTGATCTTCTCTCCGTCATCGACTCAACAGGTTTCAAGCAATTTGAGGCTAACATTGACATTGACCAAGACTATTCCTGTCGAACCCGCCGTCACGATAGAAGCCGCGTAATTTCCGTCCCAGATACAGTCGATTCAACCTATACAAAGACTTTCGTTTGCACGCTTGGTGATTGACCGGGCTGCCGGTTCGCCCTGTTCGACCCTTGCGCACGCTTTCGAAGGCACAATCAACGCCGTTATGTCCCGGTCGTCTGTCAATGGAGCCAACGGCAAATCACTACTTTCCGCACCAGCGTCACCCCGATCATCCACGAGAGCTCTTTCGCGAATGAATTCCACGATACGCGCCGTCTCCAGCTTCGACGACAGGATATCGGAGGACTCGAGTACCGATGCGGTTCCTACTTCCAATACAGCTTCGCAACACTCGACTCTTTCCAGCTCAGTGAACAGCTCTGTCAGCATGGGTTCCGCCTCCCAAGACCAATTGAAGCTACAGAAAGGAGAGAGCAAGACGCCTGCGCCGACTGTAAAGCTGAGACCCAGTCCGTCGTTTAACAATCTATCAGAAAAGTCGGTATCTAGTTTGGATGTACCAAGGAGGCTAGGCACAAAATCAAGCTTCGAGCTCCCAAATCGAGACAGTAGCCTGAACGCGACAGCACCACCACAGAGTCCCATGTCAGACAACGGGGGATCCAGCATGCAGGAAACAATAAGCGCCACCGAGGCCAACCTTGCCGGGGGATGGGACTCGACAATCGGGAAAGCCGGGTTAGGCAAGACGGGGCGCGTCATCAACAAACTGGTGTCCGACAACGAGACGCTGAAGCGCGACATTCAAATCGAAAGGTTACGAGCCGAAGAGTCGAAAAACGCAGCGAAACTGTTGGAAGACAAACTCGAGCGCATGGTCGCAGATTATGAAAGCCGGTTACTAGAGGCCAACGTAACAAAGACACTCCTGGCGCGTAAGGAACGACAGGTAGCGAGCCTACAGGAGACTGTCGACCTGGAGCGGAAGCGGGCCATGGACGCAGGTGAGCGTGAGCGGACGTGGAAGGATGAGATGGAACGTGTGAAGGCCGATGCCAAGAAACAAGTCGACGAAGCAACCAACCTCGCAGCTCTTATGGAGGGCCGTTATAACGCCATCAGCAGCCATTGGAAGGAACAAGGGGAGGAAGTCAAGCGAACAGTGGCCAAGATGCGAACTGAGATCGCCAGTCTCCTAGAGGAGAGGAGGCGGGATGATGACCGGATAAATACGCTACGCGATTTATGTGACCAACAGGATGGAAACATACGCGAGTTGAGGAAACAGAAGGAGGACATAGCTGCGCAGTTTGAACGGTACAAGATTGCGCAGGACGAGTCGTTAAAGGACATCAAAGCCAAGGCAAGACAAAGGGAACTTGAACAGGAACGGACACTTCAGGAAACCAAGGAGGTGTTGGATAAGCTGAAGTGGGCACTCAGTGTCAAGGAGAAAATTGAGTGGGCTCAGTAGCCACAGGATAGTCTACAGCGCTGTCGTCTTCTGTGTTTTCACACGCAAAGCTTGAGTTTCCCTGAAGACGACGGTCAATTGACGTCCCCTAATCCCATGGCTGAACTCAGCCTTTGAAGCTGTCTTGTTGCTTGCTATCAAGCTGGGCACCTGACGAGCGATCATCCCTTGCTCCTTATAGTCACAGCACACCTAGGAGCCCCCAGTGGTCTTAATCCATGAGAGTGAGACAGGTGTCCCTCTGCAGTACTTACAATATTAACACGCCCTCAAGATATCAGATGAGAAAGGCAGTCATGGAAAGATCTTTGTCTGGATACTGTACCCTACCTATTCCGGTTGTCGATACTACATGTCTTCCGTCTACTTTCTACCCCCCTTTTCAAACATCATAATTATTGGGATTACGGAGTTTCAAGGAGCTTGGGAACTCGGCAGGATCTCTTTTGGGGCCGATGGAATGGCGCATATACTGGCACTTAAGGAAAGATTGTATCATTACAAGGGAGGTGTGGAAACCCGTCATCTACTTCTTTACTTTTTGTTCTGTTTTCTTGCTACCTACTTGAGGTCATTTTCCCCCCAGGATGGACGCACTGAATTTGCCTACCTGGTTTCCCTTTGGTCTTCGTTTCAACTTTTGGAGTCATCCTTCTGATCAGGTACATGAATCAATGATACACCGGAAGGGGCCAGTTTGATTCTGGAAGCTGAGGTGGGTGCCTACCTTTGGCCCGAATGCGATACCTGTTTCCCCCATCTGCTTGTTGATGTCTACCGCTAAAATGGACGTCATGAATCGCAAGCGTTTTCAAATTGTCTGATTCCTTCGGAAGGTTCGCATCACCCATGGATTCAACAATAGGTCGAAATGTTGTTGTCGAGTACCCCTGATTTTCCCGTCACGCCCATGGTACCTGCCATCAACAGCTGTATCGCTCTTGCCATAGCACACAAGTCATGTCCACTCGACAATCTTTCTCCCACCTTCCATCCAATGCTCTTTTAATTTCTGTCCGTTTGTTATCACTTCTGCACCGCGTTCCCCGCCGTACCGAATCATTGATCTATCACGCACCCCTCATAAAGCGGGAATCCCAACATTTCTCAACCGCGAACACACTTTCATTAATCGAGTACGAGGCCAAGTTACTTCCACGTCTGACTTCTCTCCAGTCTTCAAACGCCAGGTGACCGCCAGGCCAGCCCCAAACATCATGGCTGCACCTTCTCCCCCTCCATTCAGAAATGGCAGTCCCAGCAAGCCGGTACCTAATGAGTTGAAGCAATACTACTTGTGTTCCGCGTGGAAGTTCACGGACCGCGCAGTTGACCATCTGATTGCCAAACTGAGAGACGAGAAAGTCGTGAGTTACTACTTCCCAAACCCAGATGTACCCCAAACTTCACCAAGCTGACATTGAGATTCTTGATATCTAGCAAGATGCTGATTTCAGTTGGGAGTCCAAGTACGGATGGATCAAGACAATCTCTCCAGCCAGCAAGGAAACCGAGATACGAAAGTTTTGGCAAGAGCTTGTGACAGAGGTCGAACAAGACGCCTATGAACGTGCCGAGGACAACATCATTCAGTACAACTTCACGCTCAAGGTAGGCCAATTTCCAAGTCCCCAGGAGGCACAAAGTGCCGCGGGCTAAATTTTTTTTTCCATAGCACGGGTTCAAGGACGAGATGATCGAGTACCCAGATGGTCTTTCCGAATCCAGCGATGGCGATGCCCGTAACCCTAGCATCAATGACTCCGAGGATATCGCAACGCGCAATACCTTTCCTCCACAGTTCAGTAACCGATTCCCTAGCCTTGGGACCTGGACCAAGCTCGAGGGAGAGGACCCGTCTCTCACAATTCAACGCGTCTTCAACGAAGATGACCGACTCCAGCTTCAGCAAGATACCGGGGTTGAGATTTCGTACGATCTGGGAAAGGTTGTGTACCTTGGTGCAGAAAGCCAAGACAGAATCAAGAAGGCCAAGGAGAAATTAGATATCCTGCTGGAGTCTATAGTAAGTCTTTCAGATACTCAATCAGTCCACTATGCTTCCAGTATTAACATTTCCATAGACCGCCCCCGTACCTGATGTCCAATTTCTTCTCTACACCGAAGGCTACAAGGACCCGGTGCTCAACGACTCCAAGTTCGACATCCGATATCTCGCCAACATCGACCCCAAGCTCCCGTCTACAACTCTTTTGGATCCGATATTATTTCCAGATTTACCCCAAGAGTATGCTCGCATGTACCACGTTGGAAGTTCTATTCGACTTTGCCCATACAACTCCGTACTACGCGCACACTCGTCTCTATTCGGCCCTGTGATTTTGACCAGAGAGCGGACGAAAAATGATCTGTTGGTGCCGCGTCCTGTTCTCACAACTAAATCGGAAAGGGCCTTGATTGACATATCTACTGCCTCCATCGATGGACTAGCTGACCCTATTCTCAACGAAAATGCGATTGACCAAAGGCTGAACGTCAATGACTGGTTGAATGATATTCCCGAAGGCTTAAATTCAGTACCGACACAGGATACCCTTGCGTCGAGACCTGCCACGCCTGGCTTAGCGGTTCTGGTGCCAACTATCTCTTGGGATATGCCCGCCCTTATCCCGACACAAGGCACCAAGTTATCAGACAAAGTTGAATCATCTAAAGCAGACATAGAGAGGAGTACCCTCAAGGGTGAATCTCTGAGCTTTGACCAAGAAAAGAAGCAGAAGAGTATTCAACAAGTCCTTCAAGCTGTGCCCAGATTTCTTGAAAACGGCCCATATCTGAGGGGGGAAGTCACCGTTTCGGCAGACTTTGGGCGTATACTCATTCCCGAGCTCGCAACAAATGCTACAGCCTTCAACGGCAGGAACACCAGGAGTAATGGGTGGAAGAGGAGGGATCTGATGTTGACACTGCATCAAATCAAGCCTGGAACCGCAGGCCAGGAGTCTCTAGTTGCCGGCAATATTTGCTTCACGAAGATTTTGAGCACACACGGCTCAGATTTGGAGGGGTTGATCAATACCAAGGACGAGAGAACATCCAAGCGCCTGTGGCTAAAAGCTCCCTCGAGGTGCTGGACGGTGTATTCCTTTTCCTGTCGGTTGACTGGCAAAACCCCTGACCAGTTTCTTGTGGAGATTACGGACTGTGGCAGCGACTCCTTCTCATACACGATTCGAGGGCTGACTGAGCCTGGATGTTCCCAGAAGTTGATTTATGTCAACGCAGTGTTACGCAACTAGGATTTGCGTATCACGCGGACCGTTCATTCGCCGTTGCTGGAATGTCGACATGGGAAGTTTGCCAAAGCGCTACTAGAGTCACTGAAAATCCTGTAAGTCATGAGTTCATCCGTCACAAACTTGACAACTCACTAACTTAGCTTCCAGGGAACGCAAGCCAGACGACAAGGGCAGCATCAATTTGAGCTTCAATGTCGATTCTCACTTCAAGACAGCAATCACATCTGTCCGCGTACTTTCCAAGTGGCGCCATCTGAGCCAGGATGGGGGAAGTGCTCTCGACATCACCGAGGTTGAACAACTAGAAATCAACTACGCCCCTCCCGGAATGCCAACTTCCACAGGAGAAGCGCACTCGTGGGAGCCTCAGACTCATGGAAGAGTAGGCAAGGGGGGAAAACAACGTTGGTACGAAGCATCTGTCTCGTCGCTCGACCTTGAAAAGCTCCTGGCGAAGAATAAGTCATTGAAGACAGGAGAAAGAGCAGAATGGTCTCCATCAGACCTAAGGCAAAATGGTATCTTGGAAAGCCTCTGTTGCCCTGCTCTCCAGATGTTGAAGTATATGGATCAAATTGGGGGAATGGAGAACAACCACCAAGAAGGGAAGCCTGGAACTGCTGTAAAGAGGGCCAACGAGCGCCCGAGGATTGCGCTAGGCTATGAAGTTACCAACGAACCCGAAGCTTCCGGACAGGGACAATGGACGCAGCAAGGCAAAGCAGGTAGAGGATGGTAAGATGTGCCAAACGTCAAGCTTGGCATTGACATTGAGCTCCAACACCAACATCACAAGCGGAGGCGAGATTTGGTTTACCAAGAAACCAGGAGTGGGAGCACGAGGAAGTGGTGCTTTGAGGAACGTGCAGGTTACAGAAAGTTATTAGGTGCGAGGGTGTGGAAGAATTTGGAGACAGATTGGCCTTTATGCTTACCTCTAAGCTTCACAAGCCATACTCTGGGTCTCATGTAAAGATACTCACTGCATCATCTTGCAACAATTGATAACAATTCTGATTCAACAGAGAGTCCAGTCTCCTTAGACAGAAATATGACACGACGTTGTATTGAGCAAGGATTCGTAGCGGGAGCGGATGTTCTCCGCCATAACCAGCGCCGTGACAGTCCAAAAGCGCTGATGGACTCGGCGCCGAACTTTGAGGACTCGCGAAACACGGTTTCGTTCATGGCGTTGAATTGCAGCTCGTAGCGCACGCGGTAGGAGCCCGCGAATATGTTGAATTGGACGGTCATGCACAAGGCCACGAGCGCGAGCTTGCAGTCGTAGATGAAGGAGAGAGCTGACCAAAGCGCTGATGAGCGTGAAGACGCCGATGATGACCACTATCAGGTTCAGTCCCTATAGCTCCATGGGAGACTTGATGTTGCTTTGGAGGGCGGCGGCCAATTGGTCGATCGAGTTGCCATCTTTGTCGAAGAAGGACGTCTTCTGGCCCATGATGGACTCAAAACATTGGGATACTTTTCAGCAACTCGAGCCTCAGCACAGCAAGATGTCACCATACTAATGGAAGCAAAGGCTTTGGTCGCGATGGATTCAGCCCACCCCTCAGTTCCTTTTTTTTCTTCTTCTTTTTTTATGCCCTTCCTTGATAATGAACGGCAGCTTGATAGCGATGACCAGCACGATAAAGAGCATCGAAGACGTAATTAACGCCAAGGACCAGCTGTACGTAAAAGCCGCAATGACAGCGGCTATGATCATAGCCGTGTACTCCAAAAAAACGGGTCCATCTTCTCCGAGACACTGATCTGCAGTGTTGGCGGTCGAGATGTGATGGTGCTCGCGGCAGCCCCGGACAGCATCGAGTCGAGCACGTCTGCGCAAAGAGCGAGCGCAGGAAGTGCAGCCGGATGGCGGCCGACATGCGGATGCCAATCCGCCGGAAGCAGAACTTGTTGACGTAGTTGTTGAGCCTGAAACGGGCGATAACGGTTGAGTAACTGGTTGAAGGTCGCCTGAGTCCCGGTATCGCCGTTGAAGCTCCCGATCAGCTGGTCGAAGACGACGTTCATCAGCGCCATGGTGACGTCGACAAGTTGGGGGATAGTCCCACCTGGTGGCGTAGGTGAAAACACGTAGATAGTCCTTGAGTGTGGCTTCTCTCTCGGGCTGTTGCTACTTCTGAGCCGCAGCCACCGCCTTGGACGTGTTTGATGAGGAGACCGTTTCGACGGCATCGGTGCGTCAATTGCGACGTTTTCCCGGGTTCTGATGGGAGGCCCGAACCCATGGCAGTGATGTCTTGTCCCTAGATATCCAGGATAAGACAAGACAGTGTAACCACCTCTGTCTGGTTTGCTCGGGGCGCAAACGTTGGGTATGACATGCCAGTTGAATCCAACCCATCTATAGTTTGATAGAAGTACCTCTGAAACCTCGCGTGAGAGGCAAATTGAACGGAGAAGACCGATGTGTTCAGTGACGTAGTAGAATGGCAATATGCGGAACAGCGTGCAGTAAGAAGAACCAAGACAAACAACAAACAAAGGCCACCACAGCCTAGGCTGGACTACTCGACGGCGATGCAGACGATATGTGAAATTAAGGTTACAAACAGACTGTAACACATGGAATAGGGGTTTGTCGAGGAGAGTGTGATTCGTCTGTCGAGGACGTTTGATGGTCATCGT
Source organism: Neurospora hispaniola (assembly GCF_033458365.1). Taxonomy (NCBI): domain Eukaryota; kingdom Fungi; phylum Ascomycota; class Sordariomycetes; order Sordariales; family Sordariaceae; genus Neurospora; species Neurospora hispaniola. Next base: position 1,312,868 of record NW_026944407.1, on the reverse strand, counting down.
CGAGAAGCGGGATGAAAACGGGCAAGATGATCTTGTGGCGTTTGTCAGTTGCAATGCATGGAAGGCTGAGGAAGGATTGCCTTTCTCCTTCCCAACAGTTTCGATGTCTAGTAGATGGCCAAGCGTTCATAATCTAACAGTCAAAGTTAGCAGATAGAATGATCGAGGATCCAGCAAATGGAAGTCGTTATAGGATCTGGTTCCTATGAGCCGAAAACAGCAAGAGCCCCGGAATCGTATTTACCAGTTCAATGCTCAGCTCGGCATCTTAAGCATCATCAACAATGCTAGAAGGAAAAGCCCGTACACCGTGCTTTTTTTTTTTTTTTTTTTTTTTTTTTTTTTTTTTTTTTTTTTTTTTTTGTTCCGCCTGGCATGATACTTCATCACTCTTGCTCGAAGAGCTAGTGTGTTGATTCTGGTAATTCATTATTTCAGCCAGTATCCCATTATGCTATTTTGATACGCGGTAAATTTCAGTTATTACTGACGGTCAGCTGCTCGTAGCTGCTCGTGCACTTTTCCGTACGCCTCCAGCACTTGACTATCGACAACACTTAGGGCACGTCCAAAACAGATGTCAGATCTCTAAACCCTTTCCTTCTTCAAGCTACCTCGACCTGTTACTTTTAGATAGAAGCCTCATCTTCTGAAAATCAAGGGAGATAGTTTCGATAACACGCCCCGTGTCTTTCCACCATACTCCAATCATTGTTCTCTAGTCCAGACCTTGTTTAAGATTGCGGAAAGACGGAAACCCAGGTCCATCCATAACGAAATTGATGAGACCTCTAGCTGTAACCTTAGGGGGCGATCAACCAACGGGGCAAGTGAAACAGTCCAATGCCACTCGTTGTGGTCAAGACAGGCTGTTTAGAGCCGTGATAAAGATCACGATGGCTCGTAAACACATTGTAAAAAGTCCCTTAGGGATATAGTTATCAAAGAGTTGCCTAGAAATCAAGTTAAAGGTGTGATGAAGACGTTTGGATGCGTAGTAAATGTATACCCAAGGTCTGATGTACTGACTGTAACGTGTTTGGTTTATTCTTATGACCATTTGGTAAAGGTTTCAACAATGTTGTCAGGGACGATCCAGTGTCGCTCCGGACTTCCTGTTCAACCCACAAATCGAAGCTTTGGCATGAGACACCATCGGCGTGCTCGTGAGGGGAAATGGTGATAGCTGGTTGAGCGTATGCGTATGGTTACATATGCCGGCCGAAGTTGAGTCAAGATAAATAGGATGCTTGACATCTATAACACAGCTCGGCCACAACGAGGTGGCCTCACACCTTGCTCCTGAGTCAGGTCTCATCCATTTGTGTTCTGAAGACATTGAGAACCACATTTGCCGGTAGGTGGCTGGCTGTTGTTCATATATCGCGTCTGATAGAGCGAACCCTTCAATATCGATGAAGCCTCCATTGCGTCTGCTTTTGTGCACCAATCGCGACCAAACCTGATGATGCCTAGATTATTGAACAGTTCGAGCTTTCTATCCCGTCTTCTAGCAATTTTTGGTTTTCAAGCTCACCAGGTAACATTGAAGCGGAGAGGGGATGGGACCGTGGGTTTTCTTCCGGAGTTTCAGATAACGACAACCCGACCGGAGTACATACTGAATCGCAGTGCGGGCCGAGTGGGACTAGCACACCGCACAATGGATCCATGATCGCTCTGACAATTGAACTATTGCCCTAACCTTCTTGGGACTGTGGATCCTTGGGCGCTAGAGGGAGGTTTAGGTGAGCAATCAAGGCCAAACAAAAGTTGAAGAGGGCCTGGAGAGGAGAACAAATGTCAATGCATGAGCGGAACCACCGATACACGACGTCCAGAGGCATGTCCACTGGGGGCTCTCGGGTGACGCTGTTGAAGAATGTCTGGTGTAACCGTGATGGTCTCCCGATACTCGGCACAGCCCTCAGCCGTAGAACACGGACATCTGGCCAGGACAGCACAGGATCATCTAGCAAGGCACGGGAACCTAACTCTGGTTCCCGGCTTTCGGCCATCATCCATCCATCCTTCTGACTTCTGACCTAGTCTCACGAAGCTCGATGCTTCTCTGTACTCGAGCCAGGGGACAGCGTCGATAGTGGCCGAAAGAGGATCAAGGGCACACAAGAGGACGAATCGTTTGCGTCGGGTCCCTGAGCCCGGCTGCCGGCTGCAAGGTCAGCTTCCCAAGCGGTGGAGTGGTGCTAGCCAAAAAAGCATCGCGAATCTCGACGCTATTCCGTGTTGGTGACTAGCTGGGGGCCTGAAGCTGCACAACAGGTGCAAGATGTGCGGGATGCTCAGGGGTAAAAAGTGCAACCCTCGTCCAACCTCCACCGAGATAGCCGTCTCCGCCATCATGTCTAGCGCTCGCAGCGCCGCTCAGTGGCCTCGAATCATGATAGCCTCGGACCTGCAGCGTGCATGTGCCCTGCTGCTGTGCGTGTGCTTGTGTGCTTTGCGTGTGCAGTGAGCCGGGAGGGTGAGTGTGTGGGTGAGAGAGATGCGGTGATCAGTCAACACGCACGGACCCGACCTGCTCCTCCGTCCGCCGTCCTCGTGTTTTCCAGCTTCTAGATCAAATCATCCAATCTCGTGCGCCGTTGCCGACACTGTGTGGTGTCTCTGGTTCCACCGTTGGAGAGCCCAGATGCGTGTCTCTCATCGAAATTCTGGGGTCCCCAAAATCACCCAAATGACCGCCCGCGCCGCTTGGTGTCCTGGGAGTCCAGGCGAACTTCCGGGTACTTCGCATATGATTTTTCTGGCTGCTATTTTGGACGGTTCCGTGATTGTTCGGTGCAGGACGCCAGTACGGGCTCCAGGGGCATCGCCCGGAGCCCCCATCCACGCACGCACTCGCCTGTTCAACGCTAGCTCCTACCTTGGGAACCCTGACGGGCAAGGGCAAGGTTCCACACCTCATGTTCGAGCGAGAGCATCCACTTTGGGCCCAAGGTGTGGATCCCCTTTCCACCTCAATGGGTGCTGCCGGGTGTCAGTGAAGTGATAATAAAGTGGCAGGAACACAAACACGCCGAAAACTACGCCCATTGTTTGGCGAGCTGCAGCAGCTGCAGTCCGACAAGCCAGCAACCCAAATGTGAGCGGCAGTGGAAAGAAAACAAAAGCAACCTGGGCGGAGATGCCAGAGGGACGGTACGCCCTGGTCGTCGACTAGTGTCGCGTAAGAATGCCGCCAGCGCAATCAAGGGATAGCGTCTCACTGCGTCCCCACCCGACTTCCCAAACGGGACCCCTGGCAAACCACCAGAAAATCTCTCGTCACCCGGCCCGGGTACGCCCCACCACCAGTGCAACCGATGTGAGCCCGGCCCAGGTTACGCTCCCATGCTTCCATAACCTTTCCCAAATCCAATATACCGTCCCTGGGGTCCCATCCATTCCGTCTTTCATCCCACCTCCGTCACCTTTCTCCTTGCTCTTCAGTCTCAAGAATCAGACATCTCGTCCTGGCATCACCCTCTTGTCTCCTCCTTTCGACAGACCGTGTGCCGTCCATTCGTTTTCAACCCACACAGCAACCACAGAGCAAGCGGTTGCCCAATCAACAGACACCTTACCGTCCGAAATTAGAGCTATCAATCACCAACTTACAAACAACAAGACTACACTCATTGGTCATCGTCGAACACCAAAAAAAAACATCGCGTCGCATTTTTGCTCGACTTAAATAGCAGCTGCTCGGGATTCTTGGTGAACGACACGTCGATTTCGAACTCTCCATCGGTCTCAGCAGCATATCAACGTGCAGTGATAAGGGCCAAACAACCAAATAAGCACCGACCATCTCTCCCACTGTTACCGAACGGGACTCAACAGGCCTTTCCCGGCTTGCCACAGGAATTGGCTGTGCTTTCCAACAGATAAGACTACGGATCTTCCATTGTCCCTCCGCATTATCTCAGGCATCTTCCTTGCCCCCCGCAGTCAAGCTCTTGTCTTTATCAACACTTGTTCCGCCGCCATCGGAGATTGGATTCTTCGCTCTCCGCAGCTGGCTGGAGTGACTCTTGAAGGTTCCGTTATCTGCAAGTTTTTCCGCATCGGAGGACAATTATCGACGACACTCGGCTGTCATTTGGAAGGAATAGTGTTTCAAGTGATCAAAAGCCGGTCGGCAAAGCAAAAAAAATGGCTGGATTGATTCCTCTTATGCTTGGGTCGAGCAAGCGGACAAGTCTTGCGCCAACACAACAGCAACAGCAACAACCACAACCCCAACAACATCGCCGACATACTTCGGAACGAACATTCAGGACTAACACAGACCCTACATTTGCTTTCGCAAAGCAAAGCGTACCCAAGCGACAGTCACTCCCTGTACCCGCCCGCCCCTCTGCCTCTTCTTCTACACCCGCTTCTGCGTCTCCAGCTCTTCCAGTCACTCCTGCACTACCTCAAAACCGCAGCGAATGGAAGCGAGCAATTGTCGAGATCAAGAAACTACACATTGGCAAGAGGTACAGGGCATGTTCGGCGCGCTGTATTGAACTCCTAGACAAGATCAAGGACAAGGAAGATGTGCGCATCGAGCCGCTTTACTTGATCTACCTCCACTTCTACGCGGCTACCTGTATGGAAATTTGCGCCCGACCTCTACCCACGGCCTCCATGTTTCGCACTACCCTCCTTCAGCAGGCTCGCACACATTTCGAACAAGCTGCTTCACTCATTGGTGCTGCTGAGAACTCCGTTCTCAAGCAAGCATGGCGCAGTTCCGGCACCTTCTCGTCTTCTGGATCTAGCTGCCACTCTCCCACCAGCTCCATCAGCTCATCCATCGATTCGCGGGCATGGACCCCAGAAACCCGCATGTCATCACCAACGAGTTCCGTTTTCTCTCAGGAAGATCTGGCAAACAACACAACAGAGCCGGCCAACCCCATGAAGCGTGTCAAGAAGGTATCATTCTCCATTCCCCATGAGGAATTTGCCTTTGGTTTCTCTGAGCCAATGGTCCGCCCCGATTCACCGACTTTGGGTATGGATATTGGCTTTTTCCCGGCTACAATCACGCGTCATGAAGTTCCCAAAGGACCAGCGTCGCAGTACCAGGACGTCGAGCTTCCCCTCCCGATCAATATGGACAGCCAACAGTTCGAGAACTGCGAGGAAGATGATGACACTCTCAACATCACAAAATCCATCGATCGTTTCCGCGATCAGCTGCATGAGCTCCGCGAACAGCTTGAGAGGCATTCGGCCAATCTAGACCACCAGCTCGAAGCCATGGCGACAGAGCCCCCCAAATCGCCCACAGGGGTGAATGGTGTAGGAAAAGAGGAGCTTCGCGCTCTCGACAGGCAGGCTCGCATTGAGCGGCTGCGCAGGGATGGTTGGCAACGCAAGCGATTCGATACCCAACGGTACGAGGAGCTCTGCGAAACTGTCTTGGCGGAGCTAACCCCCGCCTAAAATGAAATTTGATGATCGCCGTCCGGCATTTCATTCAAAGTCCATTTCATCGTCACACACATCATCAAAATGGCCAGGACAAGAAAAGACGGTTCCGAAAAGACTTCATGCATGACAGTTTAAATGAACATTATTTCCTCTATTTATCCACCATCTCATCATCACCAGGGATCATTACGGGGATCAGAAACCCCCCCACAAACTGGCGATCATCCCACTTACTTAGACACAAGTCACCTTGTTCTATGTTGTACCAAATTTGTGCAATTTGATTGCAAAGAAAGTTAGACCTGGATTACATTTCATCATCATCTTTGTCATTATATCTGGGGGATCGGCGGAGTCAATTTTGGGTTTCACCTTTACACACATGGCGAAGGAGTTCACTCATCGTTTTGGAATTTCATATTCTCTGTATCTTTCAGTGTTTATCCATCCTTTTTCTAATCATTGGGCGGGCAATGGGACTTGGCTTGGTTGGGAAAGGATAAACGGGCGAGGTGACGGTGTAAGGGGAGGAAATGCACTTGTTGCAGTTTTTTGGCTTGACATATATAATATCCCTTTGTGCTTTTGCACATTTAGGGATCAAATAACAAGATCAATTTGATCGTTGCTATCACCTTGGCATTCCAATCATTGACATGACGTTGTCATAGACATAGCACGTAGCACATATCAACCTTTAAATACCAGTGTCGTGAACAAGTTATAGGAAACATCCAAAACGCGCACGCATGCACACACAAGTCGCGTCTGAAAACAACAGAACTTCAAGTCAGGGGCGGGAGCAAAGAAAAAAAAAAACCGAAGAGGCAGAAACTAGCTTTAGACCACTCCCACCAAATGATCTCTCACTTCAATTTTATTTCAGTGGCGCTCCTTGCGACTGGAATTAAGCGAAAATGAAACTTCACGCCGTGAGGTTGGTACGAGTTTTTCTTTTTCTCTTTTTCTATTATTATCATCGAGTTTTGTGACACTATTAACCTAAGTAGGTACCACGACGGTACGTGGGATTAGCGACAGCAGCTAAGTAACTATGCAATGGGCTTATTGCATACCTACCTACCTAGAGGCCCATACTCTGGCTACTCAACCCCATATAGCTCAGCTACCAACCGCTACCAACCGCTTCTGACAGCTTGCTACATAGAGTCCCGGACCAGTAGAGACTGCCTACAGGTCGGGTTGGAATCAGCCATGTTTTACCTACATGTAGTAGATATTTCCTTTGCATTGATACCGTCGAGGTACCTGTTCGTGTGTCTCTTAAGGCATATTTTCGTGCTACAAAAAGGAGCAGAGAGACTGTAGAGAGAGAGATCAACTAACGTTTGTCCGTCGTGATCCATTGTAGCTTGAACTTTGACCAAGTCTTCACGAAGCCATATATAGGTAGTGTCACAGTACGTCGATTGGGGGCTGGTGTACCAAGGAATCCGACGAAAGTAAAGAGATATTGGAGATGAAGAACGAAGAGGCAGGAACGTGCAGTGTGGATGTGGAACAGATGGGTAGCGGTTTCTGCATGCGATGACAGACGAACAGATGGGTTGAGAGGCCAAAGACCGGATGGAGACCCAACGAAGGGTCTGGAAGGTACTGGCGAGATTTCATCGTGTGATCAAAGATGGTTCTGATATGTATCCCGACCTGCTCAGCACGGGTTTACTGACATGACTCTATTCGTATAACCTACCAAGTGCCTCTGCGAAGGAGCTAAGTAACCCTGACACCATAGGCGAACAGCAACGACTGGACGTAGGACATTCACGAGAAAGATTTGCTAATATTATATTCAACGCTGGCGAACCGCTGCAGGAATTCTCGTCGAGTAAAATTGGTCCCCAAGAACACAAGAGTCGCGACTTCCGCTTCCTCCCGGATATCCTGAGAAATGAAAGCGCTTAAGCCCAATATCAAACATAGAGCCCAGTATTGTACCAGAGCTGGCCACGCAGAACCCAACCAAAGACGCGCAATGTGCCCCCGTACACTCACTCCATATCCGCATGCATCCAGAGATGTGCATGCTTTGGTATAAAACAACATCAACGACAACATCAGCAAGAACCCACCCTCATATGCCTATATTGTTACACGAGCTCCTCTAGGATTGGAAACTCTTCGCCTTCGTCTCCGCCTCTTCCTTTAGCTTGTTGGCCTCCTCCGCCTCTTTCATCTCGCGAACCTTGGCCAAAACGACCTCGCGGAAGATGGCCGTCTTGATAGTCTTGGACAGTGTCCGCTTTTCGGCGGGCGCGGTGGCGTTCTCGGCGTCTGAGGATCCGCCCTTGGTGCTCGCCACGGATAGAGCACGGTGGCGGGACTGGGCCTGGTCGGCGGCAAGTGTCGCGTCACCGGGCATATCGGTGTTCTCCGGGTCGTCCTCCTGCATCTTGAGCGCCTCGATGCGGTTCGCAAGCTTGACCATCTCGATGCCGCGTCTAAGGCGGGCCTTGGTAAGGTACGCTTTGATCTCGGGCAACAAGTTGTGGTTGGTTGCGGAATCGCCGCGCAGCCAGGGGTGAGCCAAAGCTTGCTAATTGATCGGGGCAAGCGTGTCAGTAGCCGTATTTGAGAACGTCAGATCAGCACAACATAACATGACTAAGTCTTACCTGGCTTGTCCACCGGTGCTCTGGCTTGGGCTGCAAAAGCCTCAGAATGAAGTCCTTGGCGTCGTTGCTAACGTCCTTCCAGTAGCGCTCATGGAAGACAACGCTGCCGCTGCTGCATTCGTCGATGAGGTCCTGAAGGTTTTCGGAGCGGAATGGCGAGTAGCCGCAGAGGAGGGTATACGTTATAACACCCATTGACCACATGTCGACAGGCTTGCCGTGACCCTGCTTGAGCATAACTTCGGGCGCCGCATAACCGAACGAGCCGGCCATAGTGGTGAGAACTTCGTCCTTATTATCCAGCATTTTGGCAATACCAAAGTCAGCCAGAACTAGATCCGAATCGGCATCTCGGGTAAGGTATAGGAGGTTCTCAGGCTTGAGATCTGCAAAATGAAGGGTTAGATCAGGTGTCCAGAAAATGGACAAGAAAGGACGCCACTAACCCCGATGGACGACGTTGTTCTCGTGGAGGTAGTTGACGGCACCCAAGACTTGCTTGATGGTCTGGGAAGCATCCTTTTCTGTGAATTTTCCTTGCTCGCAGATCCTGTCGAAGAGCTCGCCTCCCGTCGCAAGCTGAGTAACGATGTAGTACTTGTCCTAGAGGAAGCAAAGTTAGTCTCGGCGTAGCCACCCTAAGCCCGTAGCAATCATACACACCCTAGACTCAAACCAGTCGACAAACTTCACAATGTGAGGGTGCTTGAGGCGCTGAAGCATCTCTAGCTCGTCAAGAACCATCTGTTCGTTGCCCTTGACATTTTTCTTCAATATAATCTTGATAGCAACCCTGCCGGTAGGGCCGCTGGCCTCTCTGACGATACCATAGGTACCAGCACCTAGCGTTCGACCAAAGGAGTACTTGGACCTAATATAGGGTGTTGTCAGTGCCATAGGCGGGGCAAGCAAACAGTCGAGAACGGGACTCGGAGGCGTACTTCTTGTCGTAGCTTTCGGGCTGCCCGTGAAGGCGATTAAGCATGTTGGCGACTGTGTGTGAGGGATCCATTGTTAGCTGAGGTTCGCTCTACAACCGAATGGCATGTAGTCGGAAAGGAAGAGGTATAGGGGGTGTACGACGGGGGCCAGTTCTTCTTTGTCTATCCGAGGGGGAGAAGACTTGAGAGGAGACCTGAAAAGAACAGACCAAGACTGACGAGACCGCGCGAAAGTAGAGGGAACTTACAGCTCATGGTGTCAATGTCTGGAGAAACGAAGCAAGAAGGCGCGGTAGACGGATTGTGGGAGGGGGAAGAGCTGCTTGGTTCTCTTCCTTCCGCTCTCGAATGTGCAAGTGGCAGGAGGCTATCAACACTGATAACCGAACCGGTCGAGCTGTGAACTTGGACGAAACTTGTAGGCTGGCTTGCGATTGACCAGGACGAGGGGCTGAAGAGCTGAGATTCGGGAATGGGCTGCGAAGGAGTGGCAGAGCAAGACGAGAGGATGCTTGGCAGCAGTAGATTGGGCTGGACAAGAAAGGCGGCTGTCAGAGTTCAAGTTCTCGCTCCAGATGTACACATGTCAGGTAGGACGATAGGGGACCTGGGGGGTATCCGCTGAGTGCAATGCGGGCTGAGGGCAGGTCCCACTAACTCCAGATAGGTGGGAGTATGTAGAGGTACTTGGCCTGCAAACGGTGATGGGGGGTAAGCCCTGTGCAAGTGCGACTGACCGTATGGGGTTATTGGAATGCCCCTCGTTTTCAGAAATAAGGATGAAGGGCGAAATCTGTGAAACGACGTTCACAATGGAAACTTGTGAGGGCCGGGGAGAGGTAATGAGAGAAGAGAGATCAAACCCAAACCCCGTGGGATGAAGGGATGCCTCCGCTCAGGTTGCTTGTCTATTTCCACTGTCACTGCCACTGGCCTCCCGTCATTGTCCCTTATTCCACTTCCACGCTACACCCACATCCGCTCCACGGCACCAGACGGGGCGGGTCACCTTGACGGGCGCCTGGAGGGTGTTTTGGGCCCGACTCTTGGCATCCTCCCAAAATATAGGCAGCCAGTTGTTGGTGATCCTAATGCGTACGGATACCTACCTATTTCTGGGAGCTTTCGGTTCTCAAAGTGGTAGGTTGAGCTACCGCTACAACAACCTTCGAACTGCGATTCCATGCATCAAGGGGCTGTGAAGGAGGCCGTGGAGTGCTCAGCCCACGAACCGCCATGTTCCAAACAACCTCAAGTAGCGAGTCCACTGCGTAGGGTGCGCAAAGAGGGGCACTGGGGCACCATCTGGTCTGGGCGGGCCTGTGATTGGGGAGGGGTCAGGGCAGTGGGAGCTTTACGCGACAAGGGTCATGTCGGGTCTTTGGGCCCTCGTTTGAGCCTTGGGCAAACCGTGTTGAAATGCAGCCCTGCGTGAGCACTGCAAGTACCTGGTAAATAGCATCGAACTCTGAGCACCTAGACTCATCCCATCACCATCACCGGTTAGGCGCACTTCCAAAACCATATCGTAGGAATTGGAATGTTCACCGAGGAAGTGCGCGTGAATGAGCATCTGACTCGTGCATACTGGACTATTATAAGGTTCGTTTGAGGTGACTAGAGACTGAATAGATCAATGATCATCAGTGTCGAGTCCTTCACAGCCTGTCTTTCGCGATGCTGAAATTCTTCCAGGGGCAACCAATGTCAGATTGGCGATCCACTTTTCTGCCCGCAAAGTCCAGGTGCAACATCTTTCATCGATTCTATAACTCCCTCCACATCATCAACGTCTTCGGCTGGTTGACTTCCTCATCAACACTAGCTTTTATGATGAAACCTTCAGTGCCTACTCACTGCACTACCTCTCTTAAAAATCCGAAAATTTCCGGTCATTGGGCGAGTAGTTACCCTCGCGAACTAGCTGCAGTGAAGTTGGATATTATTCTCGCTGTGTCGTGGCTCGGCTTCATTTGTTTGATTCCGGTAGGTATTTGGATCTGGACGACCTCATCCTCAGGCTTTGCTAGACTGATGCTTTGTAGAGAACGGAGATAAAGTCAAACGGGGCAAAACTAGGCACCTCTATGCATTTCCTCTTTGGCCGTTCCCATGTTCTAGTGTGACTGGCAGATATCGAGATTCCCTATGGCCTCCGATAGGCATCTTTCACGTGTAACATTCTATGGTACCTCTATGGCCCGAGCGCTGGCGATCTTTCCTATCAGATTCCAAATAGCCGGAAGACAACCTATCGGGCGAAGTGAAAGGGTTGGAAAGGTCACCGAGAAGACTGGAGGCTGTTCCAACCTATATCGCGTTTGGGTTTTCCACCTCAAACGGAAGCTACAGCCCTGCAGCTGTATTGACCAATCGACGAGTAGTCCCCCGCGCGTGGGATTATCATCCTCCAATGGTGAAATGCGGTTTCTCTTCCTTCATTCTCTTGCGTCGCTCCTGGTCTTACCACTCGTGGACGTTGATTTCCGTCTCTCTTGAACTGATTGTCGCGACCCCTCCCAGCCTCAGCCCTACTAACAATTCCCTGCAACTCAGAGCAAGCGCTGCGCAATTCACCACCTTCTGGCATCAACAATACTTCAGCTTGAACTCGCTCGGACAGGGACCGCAAGCTCAGGCTATCATCTAGGAATCATTTCAGACTCGTCATTCAATACCTCTGCAGTTTCTCCAGGATTGGGATTGGTCAAACATAACCCCACCAACCTCAGCTACATCACCTGCTGAAGATTATTAGTCCGCCTTTCACTGTTGCCTTGTAAGGCTCTCCCATTCGCCATCGGAGACTGTCGCTGCTGCAACACTGTCCCGTAGTCACTCAGCAATTATGCCGGTACAATTTGCTGCAAAGAGGCTGGGGAAGGAATTGAACAAGGTTAGTTGGATTTCCGGACAGCCCTCATACCCCATATAGGTTGGACTGGATTCGGAGATTGATTGCAACGACTGACGCGATTACGTCCTGTCCATCAGATCCAAAATGGCCTCCCACCTGGCATTGAGCTCGTCTCCGCAGACAACTTGGAAGAGTGGCTCCTGGATATACGAGTCCTCGACAACAACCCGCTTTACCTCAACGATACATATCGACTAAAGTTCCGATTCGGCCAGTCATACCCCATCGGTACGCATGATTAATGAGTGATTGACTGCGGTTGGAGCAGCAGCTAATCAACTTCTAGAGCCTCCCGAAGTGGTATTCGTCAAGCAAGCCGACCGGCCGATTCCGATCCACCCGCACATCTATTCCAACGGAATCATTTGTCTCGACCTACTCGGTCAACAGGGTTGGAGCCCCGTGCAAAGCGTGGAAAGCGTGTGCATGAGTCTACAAAGCATGTTGACCGGGAACACCAAGAACGAACGACCTCCCGGCGACGAGGAATTTGTTCGCGCCAACAAGCAGCGCCCCAAGGATATTGAGTTCTACTATCACGACAATACCGTCTAGAGGAAAAACGGGGGTCGGCGGCAGAACATCTTGCGAAAATTGCGCTGGAAAATGGGAAGGCGTTACTTTTTCGGTACACAACGCTTCCAGCGTCCAATCTGGATGGTCTAGTCACCCACACTGGATGGGGCGTAGTTCGTATTGTTTGCATTATAAGGAGTTCACATACTTGCAAGTTGACTGGGATTTAATACTGGCGCATAAAGGCTTAGGGAAGGTGAGTTGTAGTTGATGAGCATTCGGAATTGCTCGACTCGGCACTGGAACAGCGAGCCTGTTTGATATGCAATTTTCGCAAGATTGGTGATTAGTTATACTCAGCAGCACCGGGAACTTGAGTCTCACCAAATACTCAGCATAACTACTAGGCAGCGGAAGACATTGACTGATTTTCTATGCGATGAACCTATGGTTGTTGTTGTTCTTTACTTGGGAGATCAGTCCAGATGACGTAAGATTGAATATCATCCCGATAAGAAGACGATAGAGGTAAGTCTTATCAGTTGCCAGCACCGCCCATTAGGTCTGTCCGAGCCTTTCAAACACACCCAGCCTTGAATCTTGAGGGCACCAATGCTAAGTGATCGAGAAGATGATTTCACGTATCACCTCACCATTGCTGATGATCCAAAATTTCATTCTGTCTCCTAACATTATAGGGGTACAAGTATGGGTACGGGAGAGTGTTATGTGTACTGAGGATAGAACGACATTCCCGTCCAGCCTAACTAATCGACCCACTTCAGCCCGCTGCCCTGAGATAAGTGTACCCTGCCTCCCTGCGCTTTGGGGTATGCGCCCAGGCGGTGCAGTGAAGCACAACATGAACCCAGCCAGCAGGGCGGACCGGCCGACCAGGTCGGGAGCTCGAGCTTCACCCTACTCGTCTGGGCTAGAAACGCCCTCTGGGACCCCAAGCAAAGCTTGGGGTCTGGTGCGTGGATTCGCGAAAGTGAATGGATTCGCGAAAATTTTGGTACTTCCCCACCCACACAAATTAGCAATACAACCATATCTTACCATTATCATAAAAATTCCTGCATTCACGCATATAATATCGCTTAACCTAACAAATATCCCTGTATTCAACTAGCAATTCAACAAAGCAGGGTCGATATCAGCATCCCCGCCATCACCACCTTCTAGTATAGTGTTTTAAACCTCCACCACAGAATCCTCTACCATAGAATCTAGCTATATACCAGAGTCTTACTCTTCAATTAGCGAACTAGGAAGCTCCCAACTATACCCCGGTCTATAGTAATATATACCAATATTGTTCTTACACAACATCTCGATATACTCCTCCCACATTAGCCCAATCTACTCCTCAATTTCATCATAGTCAAAGGGAGGGAGCTCATCCTCTTCAAGCTTAATATCAGGCTCTTTACTAATAATAAACGAAGTAATAACCTTATTAATAATAATTGAATTGTATATCTATAGAATAATAGGCTTCAGTCTATCCCCGGGTAGTACCTAATAGAAAGGAAGGATAATATCCTTTTCTAATCTACTTAACCGCGCTATTTCTACTTAAATAATAATTTATTTTACCTCCTAATAGAACTCCTAACGCTCTTACCGTATAGATTTATAAAGATTAAACAATTAAATTTAATCTTTAATTTTATTTAAAATCAAATTAATTACTATATTCTAATCTATACGCAATTTACCAGCAAATCGTAACTCCACCCTCTTATTTTAAACTTTATTCTATTACTCAATTTTATACATACTTAACCACCTTCTAAGAACAATCCGTTTAATATCAAAATCTTTCTTACGTTAGCACAATCTCTCTCTATTGCATAATTCAATTCTATAATATTCATTTGCAGCCATACGAAAACGAATATTACCAACCTTAATTAAACTAGTACAAATAATTAACCGGTTGGTTATACGGTTTTCTCTCTATACTACCTCTTCTAATTACCTCCTTTTTTTAAAGCGCTACACTTCTACATTAGTAACCCCTATTAAAGCAATTACTTTAATAAATTTATTACATTTGAATATAACGTATCTAGTAACGGGGTTAAGGGGTATCTTTACTATAATCGATTTGAGTAACCTATCTTGAACGTACGTATTGTACCCTAAAATTATAGCCATATTAAGCGGTAGTATTATCACCTTTGCCCAGTCTTTCTTAAACTATAGTACTAGAGGGGGGGTTATAATACTATAACCATTATAAGGGTTAATAGTACTAAAGGATCTGAATTATTACTATAATACCAGGTCTATAGGGCCTCTCTCCTTCTCTTATACTTATAAATAGGCTCGATTAACTGCAATTAACGTTAATTCAAACTAACCTTCTTCGTTTTCAATTGTAATATACCCCTTCTTTCTCTTCAAAACATCCGGGTTAATTATTAATATAAACGGGTCTTATAACTTATCAAATACAATAAATAGTTTATATAGGCAAAGACCACACTTTACCCAGGCAGACTTGACAATCGACTACTTAAAAGACTCGCTTCTAATATCAAACAACCCATTTAAAAACGTAAGTTTAATATACTCTACATCACCATACATTATAGTCTTAAGTATATCCTTCTAATAATAGTACTTATAAATTTGAAAAATACTAACGTTAAATAATTAAAGTATATACGTAGAGTAAGGGGGTAATAGGAAGAGGATAACATTATTATAGCAGTATTATTAGTAGAATTCAATAGTACAGTAACTACTATAATTATCCAATAATAGGAGACGCTTCTCATTTTTATTAAAGGGACGAGAATACTCCTCCCAATAATCAAACCAATCGAAGGCAAGCTAATCGTCAATATAACCGCTTAGGAATATAACAATAATAGAATAACCGTTAAATCAATTATCGATATAATTCTTATTAATATTAACGCCAGGGAGGATAATAAACGCGGACACTATACAACTAAATATAAATATACACTCAATAACCGTCACAAACTCGCGCACATCTAGGTTGGGGGTATATATAATCAGTATCTCAACATACGACCAAACAATATAGGACTTAAATTGTACGCCGACTCTAAACCCAAACTCATCCCTATTCTATATATTATCTAGCGTAATATCATACTTATCAACCGTCTCTTTCTACAATTTAAAAACCTCTTCTATACCAATCCGAGACTATACTACCTTACGCACCTACACTAGCGACTTCGTACGTATAAATTTAAATTCTAACCGGGTTATATAACGACGAACCCAATACTAATCAACGTCGATCTTACAACCGTTGGCCCGAATAAACCACTTAACAGCGTAAATAATCTCTCGGTTCGTAACCTCATATCCTATTTAAATATTAAAACAATTAACTAATAATTAATATTAATTATAATTAACCGCTATAGATCCATATAAACCGATAAATATCTATATATTTATCCAAATATACAATACAAACTCCTCCTCTTCAATTAATTTCTTTACCCCGCTATTCTACAATTATAATTTAATACCTTTCGACCGACTCATAGTAGTATAGTAACTAACGCTATAAACTCGTACCGCGGCCGCAACCGTCTTGAACTTTCCCTCTCTCAACGTACCAACAGCGAAATCGACACGCTATTTATTTAAAAGACCAGCGAAAAGGTCACTAACGGGCTCCATTATATACAATTTTACAACAAAGTAATTAGATTATTAAGGGCGTAAATATCCAGAACCGAAGGCAGGATAGTAATAAACGAAGGCGCTAAACGGCCAGAAACAACCAAACTACCCGCCGCTTACACCCCGTACGTCATTGACACGTCAGATTAGGAGCTAGCTAGTAATATTTATACTAGTTACCTCATTTGCCTTATTTTACACTAAACACCAGCGCTGCCAATGCGATATTTGATGGATTCACACGGTCATGGAAGTCAAATTGCTTATGCTGGGTATGCAAAAAAAGAGAAGTACTTTGATTTGCCACCAAAATTGCGGGGTGGACCAGGTACCGATTTTTTTTCGCGAATCCATTCACTTTCGCGAATCCACGCACCTGACCCCGTGCCAGCACGGGGTCAGACTGCGGCGTTTCTAGCCCTGACGAGTAGGTGCTTCGTCATTAACCGCCCGCCATCCTAGGATCCACACCACAACACCAACAGCCGCATGAGGAGAACTCGACCACCATGGCTCCCCATGCGGAGTTCGACATCGAGCAGATCAGAGAAAAGGGCCGCAAGGACATCTTGTATCTCTTAGAATCAGTATGTACAGCCGTAATGCCCCCAAAACCACCCAAGCCAGGCAGCATCGGCCAGACGCAACGATGTCCGCAACGCTTGGTGCAAGTGCTGAACTGACGGCAGCTTGTGAGATCCTGTGCAGGTCCGCGGAAAGAAGAATATTGTGATTGAGAAGAGCTTGGCTGGTCCACTTAACGCCTTTGTCGGAGCGTCAACTTTGCGCGACTATGGTGCCGATAACTTCTTCTTTCTTGAGAACAACAACACCGACTCGAGCCAGCGCAATGTGGTCTTCATTGCCCGGGGCGAACTGGCCCATCATGCTCACGCGATAGCAGGTACGAACGCCAACCACATTCTCACGGACAAGAGAAACCGCCCGCAGGTCCCTGAAGGTGCTGACAGGTTTCCAGATCAAATAAAACGTCTACAGCAAGAGAGCCAGTCTCCCCACGAGTTCCACGTTTTTTGGGTACCCCGCCGAACGCTGGTTTCAGACAAGGTACTGGAGGAGGCCGGTGTCTTGGGCGATACCAATGTCGCCGAGCTACCACTATACTTCTTCCCGCTTGACACCGATGTCTTGTCCCTCGAGCTAAACGACTCGTTCAGAGACCTGTACCTCGCGAAGGACCCCACACCAGTCTTTCTGCTTTCCAAGGCCTTGATGGGTATTCAACAAAAGCATGGCCTCTTTCCCAGGATCGTTGGCAAAGGCGAAAACGCTAAGAGAGTCGCTGAATTATTGTCTCGTATGCGACATGAAATTCTCGCTGGCGAAGAAGCAGCCGAAGGGGACAAGGTCGGCCTGTCGCCTAGCACCACCAACGAGAGTGTTATCATCATTGACCGTGAAGTTGACTTTGTCACACCCCTTCTGACACAGCTGACCTACGAGGGTTTGATCGACGAGGTATTCGGTGTCCAAAATAACCAGGCCGATGTGGACTCGACGATCATCGGCGCACAGCCGGAACCACAAGGCTCAACTACCGCCGCCGCTGCCGTCGTGAACAACGGGCCTTCGCGCAAGCGCAAAGTCCAACTTGATTCCTCCGACAAGTTGTTTGAGCAATTGCGCGATGCAAATTTTGCAATTGTCGGAAGTCTTTTGAACAAGATTGCTCGTCGCTTAAAGAGTGACTATGAGAGTAGACATAGCTCCAAGACAACAGCGGAGCTCAAAGATTTTGTCTCGAAACTTCCGGGATACCAGGCCGAACAGAAGAGCCTCAAGATTCATACCGGCTTGGCGGAGGAGATTATGAAGTATACTCGCACGGAACATTTCAGCAAAATGCTAGAGGTTCAGCAGAATCTCGCAGCCGGAGCAGATCCATCATCCCAGTTTGAAGCGATTGAAGAACTAATAGCACGCGACGTCCCACTGCCGCAAGTATTGCGATTACTATGCGTGTATTCATGTATCTCGGGCGGGATCAAGACGAAGGAGTTCGATCACTTTCGGCGCCTTATACTGCAAGGATATGGCTATCAACACATACTCACACTCCATAACCTAGAAAAGCTTCAGATGTTCCTCTCGAGGTCGTCCCCTCTGGCATCCATGATCCCCATGACTGGATCTGTTGGGGCGACGGGAACGAAGACCAACTACACATATTTACGGAAGCAACTGCGACTCATTGTCGACGAGGTCAACGAGCAGGATCCCAACGATATTGCCTACGTCTACAGCGGCTATGCGCCTCTTTCAATACGCCTTGTTCAGTGCATCCTTCAGAAGCAGTATTTGCTCTCAATCACAAAAGGAGCAGCTGCCACCAACACAGCCGGACCAGCTGCAGGAGGCGCACAGGGATGGCGTGGGTTCGACGACGCTGTCAAGCATGCCCGAGGTCCGACATTTGATGAGGTGCAAAAGGGCGAGGACAAGGCTGTCAAGGCTCGGGCGCTGTTGTCCGGTAACGACGGCCAGAAAACAGTGTTTGTCGTGTTCGTTGGCGGTATCAGCTTCAGTGAGATTGCGGCTCTTCGGTTCATTGCGAAGAAAGAAGAAGGTATGTCGCTATTCTATGTCTCCATCGGTGTGCTCAAGCTGGCCGCAGAAGCACAAGAAGCCAATCGATCACTAACTGGGGTGTCACGAACATTAGGTCGGAGGAAAATTGTCATCTGCACAACGTCCATTATTAGCGGAAACAAGATGATGGAGGCCGCGATCGAGAATGGGACATTCGGTACCGAGAGCCTGCAACAGGAGTCGGATAGTTGATATTGGAGGGTTGATTGATACTTGATTCTGGTCGGGGGAACATCCACAACAGACGCGGAATACAGAAGCATACCATGACCACAGTTGGGAAAGTCTAGGCTGTGCTCATAATACGTAGATGGAGTGAAGGGAGTCATTGACGATGATTGCTGCGAACCAGAAGGCATACTGGCTTGGAAGAGAACATGAGCCCTCTCCCATTCACAGGGATTGTTATCCTCTCTCTGCGCCTCACGTGATTGGACCACGGACCTTGATTACTCGTAATAACGCGCAATGGCTGAAAAGAACGCTTTTGCATCAATTAAGTAAAACGACCAGCGTTAATTTCTTGTCACTGAAATTCTGAGCATGCGCTAATCCTTACCGACCTTCCGCACTTTTGAAGGGCGCTGTTACCAGTGGGAGTGGGTTCCGTTCCAGGTCTCGGGCAGCAGATCCGTCAGTGCGACTGTATCAGCACACAGACTGGAGACAACGGCAGCCAGACAACAACCTCGAAGGCTGAAGCAGCAACAACAACAACAGCCAAGTCTACAATTTATATATTTTCTCTAGTCAATCTACGACGATTGAGGAACTGAGAAATATCGATGCACCAGCTGCCAAGGGCGTCGTAGTCAATACCACCAAGTATTTCCCCTCAGCGATCGACGACATTTCAAACCCAGACGGCGACGTACCAATCGTACGACGTCTATGAGACGAAACTTCAACATTGCTCCATGGGCTGCGATATGATATTGCGAGGTACATATACCAAACATTTTCGACGTCCATTTCCTTCACCCATTTGCACACAATACCGTACATGGTCCAACCATAACCACTTTCCTCCATACTATCACACATCCTTCACTGTACAAGGTCCTCAGGCCTTACTTCAATATTCAACTTGGGCTGACCAGAAGTCTCAGAAGCCGGAGCACTTCTTGTACCAGAGCAATAGGCAGTCCAGTCGAATGGCCGGTTTTCACACCACCATCATCACCCGAACCGGCTCCATCTTATCCTTTGCCCTCCGCTGAATCCGGTGTGGCCTGTATATATGGAAGCAGGTCCACTTCGACGTGAGCGAAGACGACGGTGCCGATCTATCAACCCCATATTCCAGTCCAGCGGTTCTTTTCTAGTCACCCAACTGCCGCTCTTTCAAAGCTATGGGCAACAGTTCGCGGACTCGTCCAGGGCAGACTAGTAGTAGCGGTATCGCAAAGGGTCAGACAAAAGACGTCAAGGAAGTCAACTTATCACGCTCAAACCGATCCAAGCCTTCCAACTCCGCCAGGCACCCGCCTATGAAGAGAGCAAGGACGCCCGTGTTGGGCGGCCACTCCGCAGATACTAGCTCGTCGACGAGTTCAGAAGATATTGCACCGGAAATTGTGGTCTGGACTGGGGACATGGATCTGAAGGATTCAGAGGAGTCGCCCTTTCCAGAAAGCCCACTGCCGACAGATGAGTATGTTACCATGTTTGTTCTTCCTCATCAACTCCATGGCAACCCATGTTCAACTCCCGCTTGCCTTGGATTTCTTCGCTGTCCCTCATCGCTGACTTCCATGTAGCTCTCCACAGTTACCATCACTATCGCAAGCCCCAGAAGGACCAAGTGTCATAGATGCAGACGCTTCGAGCCAGTTTTCATCGCCCTTGTCAGAGCCTCCAGAGTCGTCACCAATTATATCACCTCAAGATGATATCGCGGTGGAGCAAGAAAACCCGATCCCTCAATCCGCAAGTAGCCTATCAGACCAGCATTCGAACTCATCATCCCATGCGCCATCCGTGACGAGCAAGGCCACGACTCCTGTGGATGCGGATAGACCAAAGGAGCCTCCAGCAAGACGACAGTTATCTGAGCCACAGCCTTCTCCGCTAGTATCTCCCTCTCCGGAGCCGCCTGCGGAAGAGCAGCAACCGAAACCCACTATGGAGGAACCTCCTCAACCGGATGAACAACCACAAGCTGAGCTGCAAGAAGAGCCAACAGCTCAACCGGAACGGGTAGCTCGCCTTTCGCCTTTGCCATTGATTGACGAGCCCCCTTCGGCAGCAGTTGAAAGTGCAGCTCCACCTCAGGGCCCAAAGTCACCGATGAACGAGCGGAAGATCAAGCAAGAGTCGCCGGAGGAGGTAGTGCTGGAATCAGCAAGGCAAGCTTCGCTGCCTCAAGATACCGGAACCCTTGATGTATCGATGGAAGAAGCTCCTGGGACGGATGCTGTGGTGCAAGAAGCACCAACGCAAGATGTCCCGATGCTGGAAGCGCCACCCCAAGATACACCGGACCGAGAAGCACCACCAATGGATATAGTCATGGATGAACCTCCCGCTTACGAGTCTCTGTCTCATGAACCTCCGGCAGAAAGGCCTGCGGCACAAAGTGTTTCGACGCTAGATGCTTTAGCACAAGAAAAAACAGCACAAGAAGCTTCGATTCAGGCGACGCCAGTACACGAAGTCCCAGCCCAGCCAACACCAGTACAAGGATCCTTGCCTCAAAACGCAGGGACAAATACGGTGTCCACGGACACACCGAGGCGGCGATACAACGTCCGCCCCAAAGTCACCATACCTCCCGATCTTCCGCTACCGGATTATGCTATGCAATGTATTACGGCCGCGGAGGCTTCGAGACTCAACCCATATGCTTTGCACCAGGAGGAATATCTCATGCTTAGAGACCATATCAGCCACGCCCAAGTAACAACGTACCTGAATATCAGGAACGGTATTCTAAGGTTATGGGTAAGGAATCCTCAAATAGCTGTTACTCGAGAGGAAGCTGTTGGGTGTGCCAAAGACACTCGCTGGTTCGATGCCGCTAGCCTATGTTTCGATTGGCTTGTTCGTCGGGGGTATATCAACTTTGGGTGCGTAGATTATCGCCATTCAAAGAGGCATACTTCCAAAGACCCACCGGCTACAACCCTCAAGCAAAGAACGGTCGCTGTTTTAGGGGCAGGTATGGCTGGATTGGGCTGCGCGAGACAGCTTGAGGGACTATTTGCGCAATATGCAAAGAAGTTCAGAGACATGGGTGAAGAGCCTCCGCGAGTAATTGTAATCGAAGGCCGGAACCGAATAGGCGGCAGGGTTTACTCTCGTCCTTTTGCGTCTAAACCTGCACGAACCCCGGATAATTTCCACGGGAAGCGATTTACCGCAGAGATGGGAGGTATGATCATTACGGGATTTGAACGCGGCAATCCCATCAATATCCTGCTCAGGGCACAGCTCGGAATTCCATACAGGCCGTTGCGACCAGACACCACTCTATACGACTCGAACGGCAGGCCCGTAGATTTACACCGAGATCAGCTGGTCGAGAATCTGTACAATGACTGCCTTGATCGGGTCAGCGAATACAAGTTTAAGCAGCCCACCTCGAAGCTGATTGAGGGTAATAGGGAATTGATTGACGAGGGCAAGGATAGCTCCGCAGAGGCCTACAAAACTATAAGGCAGGTAGAAGAATCAACTGCCGCTCAGCCGCATGCGCCGCCTGTGTCGGAGCAGAGCATAGCACCACAGGTGAATCTTGTGCCAATCTCATCAGACCGTGCTACAGGTCGCGTTCACACGGAGCCTGGCACGCCAGGCGCACTCAAAGCAGCATACAAGGCGAAACTTTTGGGGTGGGCCTTGAAGCAGGGTGTCTCAGAAGATGCCGACCTCGACCTCGAGACACCGGCCAAAGAGCCTGGTGCCAACCTCGGGAGCGTTGTCGACAACATGATAGCTCAGTACAGAGATATTGTGGACTTGACTGCACAAGACTACCGGCTCCTGAACTGGCACGTCGCCAACCTGGAGTATAGCAATGCCATTAACTACAACAAATTAAGTCTCCAGGGATGGGACATTGATGCCGGTAACGAATGGGAAGGAAGTCACACCATGGTCATCGGCGGCTATCAGAGCGTACCGAAGGGCCTTATGCTCCTACCCACGCCGCTCGACGTTCGACGAAAGTCACCCGTTAACAAAATCACATATACCACAGAAAGCACGGCAGGGCCAGCAGTAATCGAGTGCGAAGATGGATTCACGGTGGAAGCTGACTTCGTAGTCAACACGATACCTCTGGGCGTGCTCAAGCATGGTAATATCAAGTTTGAACCACCGCTGCCGGAATGGAAGTCTAGTGCCATCGAACGTATAGGCTTTGGTGTTCTCAACAAAGTCATCCTCGTGTACAAGGAGGCATTCTGGGATGAGGATCGCGACATCTTCGGTGTCCTAAGAAACCCATCTAACCGGCACAGCCTGGATCAGAAGGATTACTCCTCACAAAGGGGTCGTTTCTTCCAGTGGTTTAATGTAACCCAAACCAGCGGCTTACCAGTCCTGCTAGCTCTTATGGCTGGCGACGCCGGCTACGACACCGAACAAACCTGCAACGACGATCTCGTCAAAGAAGCAACCGACGTCCTCCGCCGCGTCTATGGGTCAAAGGTCCAACAGCCGATCGAGGCCATCGTAACCAGATGGGCATCGGACAAGTTCGCGCGCGGAAGCTACTCCTCCGCGGGTCCCGACATGAAAGCGGATGACTACGACACCATGGCCAAGCCCGTCGGCAACCTCTTTTTCGCGGGCGAGCATACATGCGGCACCCACCCAGCCACAGTCCACGGCGCCTACCTCTCCGGTCTCCGTGCCGCCTCCGAGGTCCTCGAGGCGATGCTCGGCCCCATCGAGATACCCACGCTACTCATCACCCCCAAGGAATCATCCTCCCTATCCCTCAAGCGCAAAGCCGCAGCTCTGACATCCGAATTCACCACTACCACCGTCACGAACAGCTACGGCACCATGTCCTCCACCCGTAACCCCGAACAAGCCCGCCTCGAAGCCTACGACATCTCCCTCTGGGACTCCATCACCTCGCAAATTGGCTTGCGCCCCCCGAAACCCTCCAAACCCGTCGTATCAGGTTACATCTTCTTCAGCAAAGCGCACTACGACGACGCGCGCAAGCGGTGCGAAGCCGGTCGCAGACCGGGGAAGGGCAAAGCAAGCGGTAACGAGGTCAGGATGATGAGTGCCAAGATGTGGAAGGATGCTTCACCAGAAGAAAAGAGACCGTTTGAGGAACTGGCGGAGGAAAGCAAGCGTGCATATGCGGTGGCGATGAAGGAGTGGACTGAGAAAGCACAGGAGTGGGATCGCAAAGCGACGGAGTTGAAGGAGGTTTACGAGAGGGAGAATCCGTATGTGCCGTTGAGTGCGCTGGTTGTTAAAAGTGAGGAGGGGGTTGCTGCTGCTGCTAGCGTTTCTAGTGGCAGTAATGGGAGGAATGGGAGGAGGGCAAGGTGGGCGGGTGAGAAGGTGGGGAGTTATGCGGAGGATGGGGGGAGTGATGTTGATGTTGCGATGACTGGGTGAGGTTAAGACGTTATCAAGTGAGTGGGTGAGTGAGCGGGTCAAGAAGTCAAGGGAGGTGAGACTGGAAAAATGGATTGAGGGGGAAGGAATACGCAAGACGATCGACCGGTGCTGTGGTTTTTTCGGTTATCTTTTTTTTATTTTGTTATAAAAAAAAGTGACCTTATCAGGCATTTAGCAACGCATGAAAGAAGTAGATGGGGAGTCGTTGGTGTGGTGATAACTTGAACCAAGCCTAGGCGCTAGAATAGATCAAAGAAGGAGTACGTTCTTCATATCTTTATTCCCACCTCCACTTTCACACACACACACACACACACACACATACACAGTAACTCTTTGTTCCACTCTTTATTATTATCCCAATGGCATAGATGCAAACGTCACATATACTAAAACCAAGCGGGGAAGTGAGTACCAAACTTCACAACAAATGAAGCAGCCAGTCCTTTTAACCGTTGAACATCGGGAAAGGATTGTAAACTTCCATCCCATCTCCCATGCTCTTCACACATTCAGTCTCATCAAGCGCCCCCAAACAAGCGACGGCGGCGCGGAATGGAGGCGGGATAAGACAGGATGATATTGGAAACACAAGCAACTCACAGATATACGAACCCATCGAGATGTGAGCCCCACCCCTTATCACCCATCTGCGGCTTTTATCAAAGTTGGCCGCCGGCGTAGTCAGGTTGCTTACTGAGAATTTACCAACGAATGTGTACTGAGCGACATTGTCATGCATCTGACAAGCGGTCATCCCAGCTGAGATTTGTTGAGTGGACTGAAACTACAACGGCTATTTCCTCGAGGCTTACTAACCACGGAGTAGGCAGGTGTGTAAAAGAAGTTGTACAATTTATGGACTGAAGGCGTTGGTACAGTAATGAGAAGGCTAGCTCATTTGATTGGTACAAAGGAAGGCATTTGGCACGCAGCTTTTTGGACTAGGACTAGACATATTACACCACGCACACTCGTACACTTTCGACGGCATGGTTGAATGTCAAGTGAGAGTGCAGACAGGGATGATGGATTTCGGCTTTGGACCCTTTTCTTTTGCTCAGGTCCCCTCTCCTTTTCCCTCAATACATCTTCGTCTTCTATTAATAGACTGCGGTTGTTTAGGCTGCTGTTTACATATCGGCCGAAGCGGTGGCACCAGTGATAATTTCGACCAACTCGCCGGTAATGACGGCCTGGCGGGTACGGTTGAAGAGAATCTGGTACTTGCTGATCATCTCGCCGGCGTTCTTGGAAGCGTTCTGGATAAGGGGTAAGAGAATTCACGTCAGCAGCCTGTCCGCTGTCGATTTCAAAGAGGTGACATGGGACGGGAGAACTCACGTCCATGGCGTTGCGACGGGCAGAAATCTCGCAGGCGTGACCCTCGCAGAGAGCCCAGTAGAGGGAGTTGGCGAGGGCGTACTCGCGGAGGTTGCCAAGGACCTCTTCATCAACCTCGAAAGCGGAGAAGTTGGCTGGATATAACTTAGTCAGCTGGCTGATTTGACGGGCATCATGGTGGCCGACAGGACGTACGGGAAGCGAGGATGGCCTCCTCGGAAAATGCCTCAATGACGGTGGGCTCGTAGCTGGTGGCGTTGATGAACTTGTTGTAGACAATCTCAACGGAAGAGTAGTCGCCCTTGAGCTGGGTGATCTGGTCGGCGATGGCAGAGGCTTCGACGAAGGTGGGGATGTCCTTGCCAACACCGGAGAAGTTGAGGACGATGTCCTTGCTGTTGGTACGGGAGAGCTGGGCCTTGGCCTTCTCGCCGATGATGACGATGTCGAACTCAGGCTCGGTGGCGGCGCGGCGACGGATGAAGCGCGCAAGACCCGAGTGGACACCACCGCAGAGACCCTTGTCGGAGGAGCAGACGACGACGAGCTTCTTCTTGCCCTCAGCCTCGAGAGGCTTAGTCTCGGCCGAGGTGAAGACCTCGTTGCTGGTGGCACCGTAGCCGCGGGACTCGGTCATGGCACGCTGGGCGCGGTTGAGCTTGGTCGAGGCAACAATCTTCATGGTGTTGGTGATCTTCTCGATGTTGCGGATCGACTTGAGGCGGGTCTCGATTTCACGGAGAGTCGCGAAGGTGGCCGCGCCGGGAGCAGCCGCTCTGTTGTCATGACCTTCAATCAGTCTGCATGTTCTGTCTCAAGGTTCGATGTGTCGGGGCTATCGCGTGTCCGTTCTCGTTCTCGTGTGTGTATGGGTGTGTGTGTGTCCAACTCCTCTCTCTCCCCACCCAACCCGTTCCCTGCTTGCTTGCTTGTGCTGCCCCTCCATATATCGGACGTCATGTATCGGGGACCTGGCGGCGCAATCGCATTCGTTTCCAAGTCGCACAGAGAGCTGAGAGGCAGACGAAGACCCCGAGAAGCTGTAGTCGGTTGGTGCACGGTGGTTGACGAACAGACGGAGGCGAGATGGCGAGATGTTGGACAGAGACGGACGGAGCACTCTTACGGAAGAAGGACATGTATTTTTTTTTCTTGGGAGAGCACCTACCGGGACGAGACGGCGGCTCCAGCTCTCAGGGCCGGGCGGGCAGCTCTGGACAGCATGTTGAGATGGATATTTGACGAGGGAGAGACCTGCTGGAGAGGAGTGGCCCGGGGTTGACCACTTGATATTCAGGCGGCAATTGATCGTGGGGGAGTGATCAATGAGAATAGGACGCAATTGGCGTGAGAGGTTTGCTGAGATCGGTTCCACACTTTCCGCTCTCTGCTCACTTTCCGGCCGTGCTTTCTTCGTGAGGTGTGGCTCGCCGTAGTGCCGCTGTCCAGTCCCAGTCGGGCGCCTTCGCCTTTTTCCCGGCTAGAGCCTGGCAATGGCTGAGGACTGCTGCCCGGCCATTGGCTTGGTCACTGGCCGCCTGCCAGCTGCGGTGTGCTCCCCACGCAGCACCTCACTCATCTAGTGTACCTACCATGTATGTAGGTGGAAGGCCATCTTGCTGCCGAGTTCTGCCAAGCTTGCTTGCCAGCCATGACAGCTGCCAGAGCTACCATGTGGGTGGGGCACCCGGTCTGGCCCGCACCTGCGATCCTGCACCGCGGCACCAGTTTTACACTTGCAGATGGACAAGCGGTACAACTCACTACACCGGCGGCTTTTCAATTGTGAAATTGAAGGCTGTCTTGAAAAGCTCTTTTTGTTCCGTTCCTGTTGGGCACCGTGCCATCCACCTCACTGAAACCTGCCTACTTAGCATCGATCCGGATGTGAATTTGGGGCTCACTTGAACGAGGAAGTGCCTTGCAAACGGTTGTGTCAAAAGCGTCCACGTCTCAGTGTCCTTAACAGTAAACAACTTGAACCCAAGTCACTCACAGATAAGCAAGCACACGGAAGCTTCACTAGGGTGGAGATCAGACGACGCGGTGTTTTTCCGTTTGAATGAATTAGGTGGTTTATGCCTTCAGCTTTCTGGAGCAATCAGTTTGAGGCTGGGTGATCACGATCCCAGTGGTGCTTAGCGTAGTGTTGTTGGAGCGTCTTGCCACACGCAACTGAGAACTTCCATTCCATAGGTACGTCTACGTACCACACTCACGACACTGACGGCCGGGGGCGCACGCTACTCTAGAAACTGAACGCTCAGACTCAAGGTACCGAGAGCGGGGACGCGCTAAAAAGGTACCGGCCTCTCAAAGTCGACCACCTCAGGGATTTTTGGGGCAGGTGAGGTGCACCGACCCAGGCGAACCAGGGAGAATTGCGGTACAGACTGGACCTGGCGAACATCCCCCTGCGACCGCGACGACGCATCGAAACCTTCCCTTGGCTGGAGTCCCGACTGGAGACTCAGTTCTCACTCACACACCCACTGCACACACCCACTGCACACACCCACAGCACCCATCGATACTTCCACAGCCTGGCGGTCCTGGCAACGACTGCCCAGAAAGAGTTGCAGGGTGGAGCCCAGGATTTATCTTTAACAGCCTCCCGACTGCCCTTGCTCTTCCCGAATTCGTTCATGCTGCCCTCCGCCTTCGCTTTTTCCCTTCACTTCTTCTCCCTCACCTTGCGCCATTCTGGTTCTCTCCACCCTCCAGGCTCTCCACATCCTCTCTTTTTTTTTTTTTTTCACACACTCGTTCCATCGACCGGCCATCTCGATATCTCGCGCACCCAAGACCTTGACGAGTCCCCGAGACCCTCGCTTTCCAGCCTTGGTCACCAAGTGACTTGTACCAAGACTCTGTCCACGGTCAAAGGTGTAAGCGGTCACCTCCAGCGGCGAATTTCTTTCTCTCCACGTCTGCCTTCCTAGCGACGACCGACGACAACATTTTCGACTCGGTTGCCCTGCAGACATCTTGCTAGCAACCCTTCGCCACTGTTTAGCGGCCGCTACCTCTACTGGTCGGCTTTTGCGCCCTTACACATTCGTACGTACCTACCAGTGCCGACACCGCAACACGCTCTAGCAACCATGTCTTCGGGCTCTGAAGACGACAAGCCGCTCGCCAAGGTCAACGGCCACGGTACGTCAATGCTTCTGTGATCAGTCACACCTTTCCCCATCAACCCTCGTTCATCTCACTCTATCCTCTGCCCCGTCACACGGTTTGCCAGCCGATTTGAGTCAACGTGTCATGCCTTCCATGGGCTCGTCTAGATGCAACCTGTCATTGTACCACGCCCATGAGACTAATCTTTTCTCTTCAACTATAGCCTCGGCGCCGACCATCTCCAAGGCCGATGATCGTGCCATGGACGCTGCTGATTCCAAGGTTCATATGGCTCCCGTTGGTGTTTCCATCCGTAATGGCCCCGTCGACCAGGACAGGATGGACATCGACTCCTCAGTAATCGGTCAGGCTAAGCGCAAATCGCGGGCATCCATTGACCAGTCCATCAACTATAAGGATGACTCCAGTGATGACGAAGCACCCTTGGTAAGTTTTTCCCTGTCTTTCCAGCTTAGTATCCTTGCTTGGTCTGTGGCTGACCAGAACAGGCGAAACGTTCAAAAACACAACATAAGCAACCAGACTCCGATAGCGACGACGAGCCGATTGCGAAAAAAAATGGCGCGAGATTGCCTCCCTCCGCCAAGAATACGGATATGGACGTAGATTCTGATGACGACGAACCTCTCGGAAAGATCGCCGCGAAGAAGGCCAATATCGAGAAGGAAGCCGCTAAGGAAGCCAAAATTATTCGTGCTGGTACCAAGGCCAAGAAGCCTGCTGCTAAGAAGGCCGTCAAGGATGAATCCTCCGATGATGAACCCCTTGCGAAACCCACCAAGCGACAGGTCAACGGCACAGCTGCGAAGAAGACGAATGGTGTGAAGAAGGAAGAGTCTGACTCGGATGTGCCCATCGCTAAGCGGGCGAAGAAGGCACCTGCCGCAAAGCCTGCTGCAAAGCCTGCTGCAAAGGCTGCCACGAAGGCCGCCCCGAAGGGCAAGGTTGCCGCTGTCAAGAAGTCCGTCAAGGAGGAATCGAAGGACATCACCGATGAGGACGATGAGGAAGAGGAGTATAAGTGGTGGGAGGAGTCGGCAAAGAAGGAAGATGACAGTATCAAGTGGACCACCTTGGAACACAACGGTGTCATCTTCCCCGAGGATTACCAGCGTTTGCCCAAGGACGTCAAACTGCTCTACGATGGAACGCCGGTCGAACTCGATATCGAGGCCGAGGAAGCTGCGACCTTTTTCGGCTTCATGCTTAACTCGACGGTGAATGTTGAGAACCCAACTTTCCAGAAGAACTTCTTCAGGGACTTCAAGGAGATCCTAGATCGGACAGGTGGCGCCAAGGACAAGAATGGCAAAAAGGTTGACATCAAGGAATTCGAAAAACTCGACTTCTCCCAGTTGTGGGCTTACAAAGATGCTCAAACGAAGGCTAAGAATGCCCGGTCGTCAGCAGAGAAGAAGGCCGAGAAAGCCGAAAGAGACAAGAGGGACGCCCCCTATCTATATTGCAAGTGGGATGGGCGAAAAGAAAAGGTTGGTAACCCCAGAGTGGAAATCCCAGGACTTTTCCGCGGTCGCGGTGATCACCCCAAGACCGGGTGTATCAAGAAGCGTGTTTTGCCAGAGCAAATTACCATCAACATCGGCAAAGAGGCCAAGGTCCCAGAGCCGCCAGCTGGCCACAAGTGGAAGGCCGTTCAACATGACAACAAGGCAACTTGGCTCGCGATGTGGCAAGAGAACATCAACGGGCACTACAAGTATGTGATGTTGGCAGCAAACAGTACGGTGAAGGGCAAGGCCGATTTCAAGAAGTTCGAAAAGGCCCGTGAGCTCAAGAAGTACATTGATCGCATCCGTGCCGATTATACCAAGGACCTCAAGAGCGAGGTCATGGCTGACAGGCAACGCGCAACGGCCATGTACCTCATTGACAAGTTCGCTCTCAGAGCCGGTAACGAAAAGGATACCGAGAACGAGGCCGAGACTGTCGGTTGCTGCTCTCTCAAGTACGAGCACGTCACCCTCAGGGAGCCCAACACTGTCATTTTCGACTTCTTGGGCAAGGACAGTATTCGTTTCTACAACGAGTTCACGGTCGATCGCCAGGTCTTCAAGAACCTCAAAATGTTCAAGAAGCCTCCCAAGGAGGACGGAGATGACATATTTGACAGACTGACGGTAGGTTTAATTTTACCTACTTTACAAGATTGGAGGTTTGCTAACGCGCTGTGCAGACAACCCAACTCAACAAGCACTTGTCGAGCTACATGCCTGGGCTCACGGCAAAGGTCTTCCGTACTTACAACGCATCGTACACCATGTCCAAGCTGCTGCAGGAGCTCAAGGTGACGAATGCCACGGTACATGAAAAGGTCAAGCTCTACAATGACTGCAACCGCCAAGTTGCTATTCTCTGCAACCACAAGCGTACTGTCGGTGCTAGCCATGAACAGCAAATGAAGAAACTTGTCGAGCAGATCAAGGGTTTGCGATACCAGAAGTGGCGGACAAAGATGATGATGCTCGACCTTGACCCCAAGCTTAAGAAGAAGAAGGGTGCTGCCTACTTCGAGCTTGATGAGGACTTGACAGAGGAGTGGGTCAAGTCTCATCAGGAGTTCCTTGTTGAGGACCAGAAGGCCAAGATCA
Organism: Neurospora hispaniola; assembly: GCF_033458365.1. Classification (NCBI taxonomy): domain Eukaryota; kingdom Fungi; phylum Ascomycota; class Sordariomycetes; order Sordariales; family Sordariaceae; genus Neurospora; species Neurospora hispaniola. The sequence goes on along the minus strand of NW_026944407.1, from coordinate 1,281,451 downwards.
ACAAGAAGTTCGAAAAGGACAATGAGAAGCGGATAGCCGATGGCGAGAAGCCTCTGCCTGCCAGCGAGCTTAAGGAGCGACTCAAGGCGGCATCCGAGCTAGAAGCCAAGTTCAAGAAGGAGAACAAGACCAAGAAGGTCGAGGCTGAAGGCAAGGGTCCTTCTGTCGAGAAGCTGGAGGCAGCTCTTTTGAAGCTTGATCAACGTATCAAGACCCTGGAGCTCCAGTCCGCGGATCGTGAAGGAAACAAAGAGGTTGCTCTTGGCACCTCCAAAATTGTAAGTTGAATGGGCTTCTCATCAACATGCATAGTAGGATGCTAACTCTCTATCACAGAACTACATTGATCCCCGTCTTACGGTCGTCTTCTCGGCCAAGTTTAATGTGCCTATCGAGAAGTTCTTCTCCAAGACGTTGCGCGAAAAGTTCAAGTGGGCTATCGAGTCTGTCGGAAACGACTCGACGTGGGAGTTCTGAGGTTGGCCAAGCATCGTCGTTCGAATTCTGAAAAGTCATTCAAACAAGCCATTTCTATAGACAACAACATGAATGTTCACGTTGTTATTATGCGCCTTTCACCCAATCATACACGGAATAGCCTTGATAGACCCTTTGGTGAATCGTCATACTATTTTCACTTGGGACATCGTGGATTTCGTTAGAAAGCTTGCTGGACGCAGATGCCAGAATTACAAAAGCAAGCGAAGCGAAGGTTGCACGCTGTCTCTAAATGGTTGTAGACATGAGGGAGGCAATTTGCTTGTCCTTTGATGAGTTATATGGGATTTCCAACCGCACTGCGCATAGTTTGCTCTCGGAAGATGGAGTTACGGAGGCCGGTGTCTTCTGATACCAAAAATGAACCATCGTTAACAGTGAATAAGATCGACCACCGTCATCGTCAGGTATCACGCGCACGTCTGTTGGCGAGATTAGAAACCACTAGAGGTAGGGAGATAATGGTATGTGCAGATACAAGATGAGACAAAGATGCCAGAAAGCGATTGCGTACGTGCCCAAGCAAAAGGAATCTACCGTTTGAATGCTTGTGAAATTGTCCAACTGGCGCGTGTGTGAGGTGTCTATCGTGCTGTAAGTACAAGATTACCCATACCATATAGGTACATCATCATTTTCCCCCATCAATCATATACATTTAATACTGACGTCGCCGATACATATCAGATCTCCATCAAGCCAGAATCCTCTAAGTAAACGCCGTATGAGGTAAAACGCCCAAAACCAAATTCATCTTGACGCCTGCAAATGCATCGTGCTGCTGACTCGTACGCCTCCGACCTCCAAGGGAGAAGAAGACCCAGACGATAATCGAGCAACGCAAAGACTGTATGTTGTCATGCCACTCAAGATTTAATCTCAAGCCAAACACCCAACAAAGGCAGCAAGAGCCACCGTCACAAGCGACGTAGCAACCAGCAAGCCCTGCGGCGGCCTCGCCATTGCGCTCGCCGCGCCAACAGGCACTATCTTCCCATCTGGTTTCATAACCCAGCCCTCAGGAATCGACCCATGGGTGCTGCTGCCGCTGCCGCCATTAGAACCTGACGCGTCCCCACTGGCCGACCCGATGCCGCCCACGGGCACCGAGCCGCCCGCCGACCCCGTGTTCGTCGCCGCCACCGCGCTAGCCGTCACCGTAACCGTGCCGGCTTTGCCCAAGTTCCCGTTCACCTTGCCGCCCTCGGCAATGATGCTCTGCCACGTGCCGCTCGTGTCGCCGTACCGGTACGACTTGCCCGTCGAGTAATCGCTAACCATGACGCTCTTGACCGTCATGCTGAAGGGCCCCTGGCTATAATCCGTCGGGCCGTGGGCCCACTGGATGGTCCCCGGTGAGTTGGCGCTATCGCCCCCGGACCAGGCGCCGAATTTCACCTGCATGGGACTCTGCGGGTACTCGCCGCCCGCATCATTGACGGTCAGGACCCGCACAAGAGTGCCGCCCACGTACCACGAGATTTTTTCCGAAGTCCAGTCGATTGTGTACTTGATGAACTGACCCTGGCTGTTGTGGGCCGGGTTGTACTGTCCCCGGTCGTAGGTGGCGGTTTTTCCTTGGAAAAAGAAGTTGGTTTGCACGTATGTGTTGTCGTCGCCCAGCCACTCAAAGTCGATCTCGTCAAGGTCATCGGATTGGAGGACCACGGAAGAGACGATGCCGGCGCCGGGGGCCGCCTTCATGGTTATTTCGACCCGCCCAAACATAATGTAAAAGATGGAGGTTAGCTGCGGGGAGTCGCCGGATTTGGCGACGGTGAAGGAGACTCCGTCGTTTCTTGAGTAGGAGGGGGTGCCGCCGTAGGGGTTAAAGGAGTTGACAGCGCCTTGGGTGAAGTCGACATCGATGGCCATGCCGAGGGCGGTGTTTGGAGGACAATCGGCTAGGGGGCGGTTAGTGTTAGGCATGTCTTTCTTTTTGGCTATGTAAGTCTGAGATGAAAATGGCTTGAGGAACATACTTCGCTGTGTTGGGTTACATGCTGTCCAAGTTTGTGCGGAAGCTACACTTGCGAAAGCAGCTGCCGCTGTTGTCACCGCTGTTCGCCAACTTAGGGACACCATGGTTATTGTTTCGCGATCCCAGGTCTTGTGGTGACACAGGGGAACTAGAAAGAATTATTTCAGAGTTTTGGGTTGAAGAGGCAACCAATGTTTGGGTTTTTTTTTTTTTTTTTTTTTTTTTTTTTTTTTTTTTTTTTTTTCCTGGTCTTCGAAGTTTCGTCGGTGTTCTCGATCGCGGGGTGAGTTGGTAGGACGAATTTGTGTGAGCGGTAATGAGATGGTGGAGAACTCAAAGCCGAAGCAGCGGTCACAAGTCCGAACGGTTTTCGGGATTGATGGGTAACAACAGCAAGTCTGAGTATAAATTGACAGACTTGCTGGTGTATGACGACAGATGGGACGACTGTTCAACGAGTGATGATAATCAACGGTCCCATAAGTGGGAGTAGTTTCGTTATGTGTATAAACAGGAAAAGAAGGGTCGCGGGATTTTGCATGACACTTGCCCTGTTCCCGGGCTTTCAATGGGATCAAATCAGGGTATCATCGAATGCAACTATAATGCGTAAACGCGCGTGGTGGAAAAAGAAAAAGAAGGCCGGGAATGCAGAACTCTAAAATCACACTCTCCGATCACATCGATCCTTGTGGGAGGAGGCCTGGTCAGACTGGTTGAACGAGACGGCCTTGGTCTTGTCCCAGCCTCTCACAAGTCACCAACCTGCCAGAATCGGCATCGTGGACTCCCCACCATCAGCTCTCTTTGAGTGCCTGGGCTTGAAGCGACGGAGCCTGTTTTTTCAAGGGACCGCTGGGACTTTCAACTGAGAGCGCCATCAGATAACAACATTCTGGCTGTTTGCACAAGTTTAGTCACGTTTCGCGTGGTCAGAAATTCCTTCATGAAATAATATAGGAATGTTTGCTTTTGATCTTTACGTATATCAGGATTTAGAATTTCCTTTCTTTTTTCTTCTTTTTTTTTTTTTAACTCCTTCTTCTTGAAAGGGGGGAAGAGGATGGGGGTGTTTAGGGAGGTACATGCAAACGCTGCCGCTTGTGCTGTTGCACTGAGATTGGATAGGTATTCCACACTGCCACCGCTGCCATCATTGACCAGTGAATCGGGTGGTTGGGAGTGGGTTTTGCTGATGTGTGATGGGCCCGCCAAATCCCGCGCGTGGAAAGGTTTCGGTGGTTCTGGCTTCATTGTGGCTCAGAATCCTCGGCGCCGCTTCTCCGTTAATGCTCCACTTTTCCGTAGGCTGTCTGGTCTTCCGTTGGGCGGGTTACTCCCGTTGCGCTCCACTTCGGACGGAGTCTCACGTTGCCTCGACACCGCATTGTTGACTTTTGTCGTGATGGGGAAAGTGCAAAAAAGGGGGCAAGTCATCGCGAGTGATGAAGGCACTGCTTACATTTCCCCTGAACAATGTCAAGCACTCCTTACATGGGTACTTGCATGCATTGAGGTGGTTCCTTCTTAACAATGATCGAATAGACCAGAGCGCGGTCTTCAGTTGTTCCCCGCAATCGATTTGTTGAACTCTGTTCATCTTTCTTTCGACTCTTCGAATCACAGCTGCTTTAGTCTCGTTCTTCGCTAGTCACTTCTTCACTTCAGTTTTTGAAATGCCGACCAGGGCCTTCCGAGGACTTGGTTTCTCGTCTTTACTCTGCTGTCTTTCATCAACATGCGAATGGTAAATACATGGCCCCTTCTTGATCATCTGCTCAATGTTTTCTCTCGTCCATGTCTGAACTTCGATGCTGACAGCTGTGTTTTCCAGAAAAAAATTCAAGTCGAGGTAATAAAAATGTCCTCTTTCTTTGTTGCTGGCCAAAGACGTAACCGTTGAAGCCGCGTCGCTTGCTCGTCCGAGCAGCACTGAGTGCTTTCAAGACAACTAACACGGCCTCCACGAGGCAAAAAATTGCAATTAAGCGCGGTTGATCGAATGGACTACCGCCATGGGTAGGTATATCATGCAGTTCAACGTATCTGGTTGGAGTCTCTCCTCGTATCCTGGACTCGGTGCAACACACTTCCACCTTCTATAAGGATGCGGCGAAATTTAGGCAAACGAACAACTGGAACGGATCCTTCTTCTACCGGCGATGAATAAATGGCGAGACACGCAGCCGTACACCACACATGACTAAAACATCACCCCGTTCGAAGGAGATACGCGGACGCCTTTCCAATTTCTTTCCCCAAGACTATTTAGGTGGTCTACAAACAGTATGTCAACAAGATGATCGACATTCGAAGACGGATGGTCATTTACCCTTTCATGGTCGAACGAATCGTCGTGGGAAGTATACCGCTATATCACGGCCCCGGGACATCTCGACAAAATTGGATCTCCAGCTTCATGTAGCAGCTTGCTCCGGCACCTCCCTGGACTGGTATCGAAAGGGGCAGGTTCGGAAATTAATCGCCTCGATTAAAGGTTTGAATGATGAGTGGTTGCAAGGAAGCTGACGGCTGGCTATCGCATGAGAGAGAATTCAGATACTGCCATCGGCTCAAGGATTCGCGTACCCTCATCATGGCATTCCTATGGATTAATGTTCCCCGTATTCTGATCTCCTCCTCTTTTCAGCTTTCAGCTTGCCTAAAGAGCCAGATGTCACCGGATGCCTGGGCGGTTACATATTACCTTGACACCCAACCAGAAAATCTCTTTTCCGTCAACCACAAATTATACCGAAGCACTGGATTCTGCGCGTGGATGGCCTCCGAGGATCCAAGCAGGACTATCCTTACATCCCGAGTCGACGCGGAAGTTTTCTTCCAAATAACCTTGGAATTCGGACGAAGCCAAAAAGATTGCATCCTCAGCTTATCATCCTGCAACAACTTAAGGTTACGTCCTGCCATCGAGTCATTTCTTTAGCTTGGTCGAAGAAACTATTGCCAATCGCATAATAGCATGTTCGAAGCTTCGCAACAAGATATGCGGACGGAGGTGCGGTGGGCTGGTGTTGTCTCGCAAGGGCTCTCACACAAGCATATGACTGCAGTGCACAAAAGGGGAGCATTTCTCTGCTGTGGCGTTTGATACAAGAGTAGGAAGATGAAAGCATGTAGAAAAGGTCTTTATTATCACATTTTGTGGTAACGATTGAGATATCTGGTGTCGGTGTGGTGATACAGATACTGGTGGAATGTACGGTTGACAACAGACTTAAGCTGCACTTAAGATTACCTAGTCTATGTACGAGCGACGAGTCTGGGCGGTATCTAATAGCGGCATGTACATACACGTGTACCTACCACGATTTGGCCACACCGCATGTGCACACAGGGTCGAGTCGATTTTCTGTTACGTACAGCCACCGAAGTTTATTCCTCAGCTTGAATGCTTCGAGGTCACTTGATGTCGAAATTCTTTGCGATCCCGGCAGGATCGCAACTTCGATAGACCCCTCAAAGTTTCTCAGAGCCACTCCACTTCAAGCCCCTGTTTGCCTTTGGGTAACAGCGGCTAACAGCGGAGATGTCCCTCCTCCCGCTTTCGGCTCATGGTTATCTTCCAATATTGTCAATCCACTTCAAAGATCGAGTCATCTTTTCTGTGACTCCATCTACAACAGTCATATGAAACCGGAGTATTTAACTATCAGCCCCCTCACATTTTGAATTGTATTCTGCACTGAACATCAATCACATAAGCTTTGCGGAGCAAGCACACGGACCCCGGCCGACATCGCGGAGTTCAACCCATCCGTTCCCCGAATTCACCAACACTACACCCGGCCACAATGCGGGAAGCGCTCATCAACGGCTCCGGCGCCGCCTCCAACGATGTCAGTGCTTTGGAAACGCTTGGTCCCGCAGCCAAGCTAACGGACGCCGACCCTTCTGAGATCCCACCTGCATCAGGCCCCAGCCGGGAGAATGCAGTCACCATCAGCGACATCCTCGAGAGACGTGCCAAAGCCGGCAGACTCATTGCACCGACCGCTTCGTACTCGGATAGCGACATGTTTAAGGGTCCGGTAAGTCAATGGACCCTACCCTAAACCCTGCTCCTATCTTATCTTATTCTCATCCACCGTAGCAAGTAGGAAAACCCAAATCCAAGTCTATGAACCGTAAGTTTCCTCCTCTTAAGCCCAGTACATCTGGTCAAGACATTTAAAATTCTTACAACCCCTTAGATCACCTCTCCTCCGAATCCCTTTCCCGCCACCCCTGTGCCCTCAAACAAGCCGCCCGCCACCTCAAAAACCCCGGCATCATCTCCCTCGGCGGCGGCCTTCCCTGCGCCGAGTACTTCCCCATCGAGTCCATCACCCTCAAGGTACCCACACCGCCTCACTTCTCCGAAGCCGCCACGTCCCAGTCCGGGGCCGAAGTCCGCATCGGCAAGTACGACACCACCGACCCTTCCATCCAGGGCACCTACGACCTGGCCATTGCGCTCAACTACGCACAAGCCTCCGGCTCCGCCCAGCTGTTGCGGTTCGTCACTGAGCACACTGAATTGGTCCACAACCCGCCTTACAGTGACTGGCGGACCTGCCTGACGATAGGCAGCACGGGTGCTCTGGAGCAGACTCTTCGCATGCTCTGTGACGGGCCGGGGCGGCGTGATTGTCTTTTGACGGAGGAGTATTCTTTCTCCACGGCTCTGGAGACGGCGGGGCCGTTGGGATTGAAGGTGGTGGGTGTCAAGATGGATGGGCAAGGGTTGTTGCCGGAAGCGATGGATGAGCTTTTGTCGAACTGGAATCCGGAAGAGAGAGAGGGCAGGAGAAAGCCGCATGTGCTGTACACGGTGCCGAGCGGACAGAATCCCACGGGCACCACGCAGGGGTTGGAGAGGAGGAAGCAGGTGTATGAGGTGGCGAGGAAGCATGATTTGTTTGTGATTGAGGATGAGCCGTATTATTATCTTCAGATGCCGTTGGAGGAGTCCAAGGAGACGGGGTCGGGGACCACGGCTGCGAAAGAGGGTGAGGGCGAGGGCAAGGAGGAGGAGACAGTGGAATCCTTCATGTCCTCACTCATTCCCTCCCTCTTGTCCCTGGATGTCGACGGCCGCGTCCTGCGCATGGATTCCTTCTCCAAGGTGGTCGTTCCGGGGTCGCGTGTCGGGTGGGTGACGGCCTCGGAGAATATCATCGAGCAGTACCTCCGGCACGCCGAGGTGTGCAACCAAGGCGCCAACGGTATCTCGCAGGTGATCCTGTACAAGCTGCTGGACGAGCAATGGGGACATGAGGGGTACTTTCAGTGGTTGATGAATCTGAGGCGGGAGTATACCAAGCGGAGGGATACCATGGTGACGGCGGCTGAGAAGTTCTTGCCCAAGGAGGTGGTGAGCTGGACTGTGCCTGTTGCCGGCATGTTTGTAAGTTTTCTGGCTTGGTTTTCGACCCCTACCTATGGTGGTGAACTTGGATATCAGCATGAACGATACTAACATGACGTTCTGTAGTACTGGCTCAAGATCGACCACTCCCAGCACCCCGGTATTCAGGCTGGAAAAGGCATTTTGGAAGTTGAAGAGGAGATCTTCAATTCCTGCATCGCCAGGGGCGTTCTGGTTGCTCGAGGATCTTGGTTCCGCGCTGAACAAGATACAGAGCCGAACGAGCTCTTCTTCCGCGCGACGTTTGCGGCAGCAACGGCCGAGAACATGACAGAGGCAATTAGAAGGTTTGGAGAGGCCATCAGAGAGAGCTTCAAGTTGTGATCAATTTCATGGTTGGCTATTGATGGAACATGATATTTTGGTGCACAGCGGTCCTTTTGGATATGGGTACGACATTGACATACAGCAAGTTTACAAGAACTGGCAGCCAACATAAATGGAGTAGCGAAACGTTGTACTTGATGAGAAGTACCAGTGGTATTATGAGCAGAGAGACAAACCGCCTAAACCGGGGATGCGAAAGTCTTACGTCGCAGGTAGGTATATACAATGCTACTGGTTCAAACAAGTCATTCCCGCTTCGCCTCAAAGAACGCGACCTTGACTCCATCGCCAGGCATCAAGACAATATCAGTCTTCATCCTCGGCTTGCCTCTATCAATTTCATCCATGTAGCTCACCACCCGGTCGTACCGTTGGAACAGTCGCGTCAGCACATATCCCATCTCGGTAAGGGCGAATTGCTGGCCAATGCAGATACGCGGGCCTCCGTTGAACGGGATATACTGCCACGGCTTAGGCTGCCAGTGGAACCAGCGGTCTGGAGAGAACATCTCAACATCTGGGAATTTCTCGCTGACGGGAGGGTACAGATCGGGTCGGCGCTGCATGGCAAGAGGGCTATAACCGACGGGTGTATTCTTGAGAATAGCGATTGGCTGAGAGCCATCAGGACCACCGCCACGGGGGAGAGTAGTGTCCTTGAGGGCCATCCGTACACTGTACACAATGAAAAAAGTTAGGAAACAATCATCTTGTGAAGAAAGAGGTTTCGGAGACTTGCTTGAAAGGGACTACGGGGTACAGCCGCAAGGTCTCGTTCATGACATTCTGAAGGTACTTCATGCTCTTGAGATCATCATATGTGGGAGCGCGGTCAGGTCCGACGACGGAAAGGATTTCGGCGCGTAGCTTCGCCACAGCTTCGGGATGGCGGGCGAGCTCATAAATTGTCCATGAGAGGGTGCAAGCTGTTGTGTCACGTCCGGCAAGGAGAACGGCCATCAGCTGGTCGTGCAACACTTGGCGGTCTTTGGTGAAACCAGCAAGGGCATGGAGAAAAGTGTAGCCCTCGTCTCCCTTGGACTTGCTCGCGAGCTCCTCCTCATCAAGTCGAAGGGCGCGATCAATGTAGAAGTTGATAGTCTCGTCGATGACTTTCAATCCTTCCCAAAAAGTCTTTCTCGGCACAAAACGGTTGAGAGGTCCGGCCCTGGCGATGACGATCTGTACCCGTTGTACCTCCTGGAACGCGTCGGCAAAAGGTTGTACAGGGGTGCTGTTTTCTGTCAGTAGCCTAACATATAGGGAAAGAGGCATTGGGTAGGACAAACCTCAACGACTTGATATCTTTGCCAAGGAGGAAATCGGTGGCGGCATCCAAAGTGTAACGAAAGAAGAGATCGCTGATATCGACCGGCTTTCCATTACCAGCTTCCATATCGACCATCTGATCCTCACCATCTAGGGCTCCTCCATTGGCGATTGTGCGAAAAAGCATTTGCACATGATTTTCAAAGCATTGCAAGTCACTGACACGGTTCTTGATGAATTGGGGACGGATTAGTTGACGGCTGGCATGCCAAAGATCGCCATCGGTCGTGAAGATGCTGTCACCCAAGAAATCCTTCCACTCCTGATGGAAGCCTTCGCCCTTGCCGTAGTCTTCAAACTGGGTGGCTAGAATGGCCTTGATGTTTTCCGGCTCCGAGGTAAAGATGATTCGATGACCAACAAGCCTAACCTCGCCAGTGTATCCACCAATACTTCTGAACATCTGCTGCCAAAACTGGAGGTTTTTGTGCTCAGCTGCCATCTTTAGGGTGGTCCTGATGAACTTGATGCCTTTATAATGGTTAGTATGGTCTGATCTTTGTTGGAGGATGCCAGAGGGGTAGCTCACCAAAAAGTCCACTGTCGCGGATCTTGGGAGGCCGCAAACCCATTCTGGCGATTCTGAAATTCTGCCATACTACCTGCAAGTATCTAAAGACTATCAAGCCGAGAAGCACCCCTCCAAATATGATCGGGGTATTCTTCAAGGAGAGGTTCCCAGCGACGTCTTCGACTAGGCCCATTGTGACGGTGCTAATGGTATGTGAGCAAGCTCAAAAGCCTCCCTCGGCCTTGGAAGTTCTGGGAAGACTTGGCTCACAGCTTCAGTGAGGTGAAGTCAAAGGTATGATAGGAAGGTGGAGAGTATATTGCCGAAGGATGAATAGAAATGGACAAGATCATGGGCTTGCCCGATGTTGATTGGGGAGTAGGACAGATAACATAGAAAGAGAAGAGTACGAAAAAAAGAGGAGGGGCATCAAAACGTAGTGATCTCTGTCGTAGGCGGGGATACATACTCTGCAGCCATGCAGGAGCCCACCATCCTAGCCGGACACTAGTTCTAGGTACAAAGGTGGCAGGCCGGAGTTGAACGGGACAACAATAGTGAATACGGGACACGAGAGGAAGCAAGTCTTTGAAACATAGGACCTGTCTACTCGTCAGGTCTACAAAGCAAAACTGGCCGTCTGACTAGTGGCGGGCCGACGAGTAGTACCCCAGGTTCGGATATTATCCAAACCCGCCAACGTGATGTTCCCGTTGAGTCTGAGACAATTTTCTGCGTATTGTGGACGAAAGCGTACTGGACGGAATGATCCCTAAGTCCGCCTCCGTCACCCTGGTAGAATCTCCTCATAGCCATGCTGTCAAGTCATTAACAGGAGCTGTCGAGCAAGAAAGAATGACGGGAAGGTTGATCAGTTGGCCAGCCCGCACGGTCCAAGTGATGGACATCGATCCGTGGCCTGTGATACACATCACTGTCCAATTGCGCCTTCAGTTTTCTAAACTTTGACTGGGAACGGCAGGCAGCGCCGAGGCTTTCTTGTCGCCGAGAAAAATCTAAAAGAGGGGAAGTGATCAGGCCGGACGAACTAATAGGAAACGGCGCAATGGTTGAGCCGCACTTGGTAATTCACGTACAAGCGAAATGTGCGACTGCCGCACAAGGTAGGAAGGTACAACTTACAGAACTGTGTAGCATCGCGGACGACTGGCTCTTTCTCTTTTTAGTGCTGTTTTCTGTCGGACACAATGGAAAGTTTGCAGATCCGGAGTCGAATGACAGCGGCTGTGCCGAGCGGATTCCGCAGGTCTCTCTCCCATCACATTCATCCATGTTGACGTCCAACACCATGCCCGGCATCAAACACCGATTCGCGGTTATACGTTCGGCGTGTCTATCTACCCGTCGGACCATTGCACAGTGCCGACTAACGTGTCGAAGGTTCCACCGCCAAGGAGCATGAAGGTGCGAGCCCCATCACGGCAGCGGCCTCTGCATCAGCATCGTTCAACCCTTCGAGGCAAGAACTTTGATTTTTCACCCAAGGGCGTGTCCGATGGCCTGGAAATGGCTTTTGGAAATGGTTTCTGGAAATGTGGTCCGTATTAGGTACTTCCACTTCGGGGTAAAACGGGCTAATTCCTAGTCCCCAGTTATTCTTGGTTCGATTTCCAGAATCCTTACCTAGGTAAAGTCTACATTGATGTGAGTTTCAGAATAGTTGGCAATACTTACTTTTTGGATGCTATGGACGACAAAGAATGCACCAATCAATGACCAATACAGCATTCCCGAGCCCAAGTTTCCAGGTCATTGGACACGCCCTTAAAAAAAACTACAATGACCGCTTGAGTGTACTACCCATCTGGTAGTACGTCTCTCGTGCTACTATAGATACCGGTCTGCACGACATCGTACTACCCGAACCCCAAGGGAGTGTGGGTTTGCAGCACTTTTGTCTTTCTTCTACGAGGTTGATGGTGTCCCATGATTCCGGGAATGTTTCTCAAACGAAAGAGGGATCGAAGTTCCAGTGTACGGGTTAGCTTGAAGTGCACTAATAGAATTCTGCAAAGTAAATACATTTTCAGGTACCGTCCTCACTTCTCCACGAGGAAAGAAGCCCCTCGAGGCCCGCACCGCAGAACGTGATTTGCTGCTCCACAATGGAAGCGGATTGGCGGGCGGCCGAACCCGCTACACTTCTGAGACACACCAGGTCACTCCATACACTACTTCCTTCTGCTTCACACACTTGGCGATTATGGTTTGTTTGTTTCTCCATCGAACCTGCACTCTTTGGCACAAGAACAGCTAACTGGATAGCACAACAAAAGAGTCTTCGTATGGAGAGTGCAAAGAAATAGCTCGGCGAAGTTCCAGCCATCATATCGATGTCTCCTTCGATATTCGGTGCTCCTTCAACGAACCGCCTCGGCCTAGATGGCTCACTGCAGTGATTGCCCTACTCGTGCCTCGAGGTCATCTGTCTGGCTTAGGTCTTTTATCTTTCACCCCCATGACACCACCATTCGACATCATCGACACATCACACGATGGGTAGGCGGACAAGAAACCAGAAACCATTGTCACAGATGGATGATTGCTTGGCTGTTACATCCCGCAAACCTCCAGATCCAGAACTTCAGATGATCGCTTCTTTGGAACCGGGCACTGCGAACCCCGGCTCTTTCGTCAACCATAGCTTTCTCGTTTTGGTCACATAGGTTAGCCGCTTCGGGATCATCCCGACCCTGGTGAACAGCACTCGCTAGTGACAGATAAAGCTGGGGGCATCCTGGGCATGGTCGATCAGCAAGAAGATCCCGGTTTTCTGTCATCGACCGTGAGCCAAAGACAAATACGACCAGCGAGAACAAGGCTGCCCTGGATGGCATTTTAAAACCCCTCAGACACAGCAAGGTATACGACCCTTATCTCTCTGCTAGGAAAACTTATGCAGTGGTCCGGCTGTAGTAGAACCTATTGGACAAGTGTCACAGAAAAGCCATGATATGTAGAGCAGTTTTCGAAATGTTCCGATGTTGATTACGACTAAGCTATGTTCACAGCCGCAAGAACAAAACACAAGCAGCGCAAGGCCCGCCTCATACCTTGCTGCGTTATGAAACCAAAGAACGCCGCAAACCCAATTCGATTGTATCATCCGTGTCCAGCAACGGCACGGTCGAGCCACCACGCGGCCCTCCGTTCCGTTCTCAAACCCGCGGATACTCGCACGACTTGCCCGTCGGATCCTGCGTACACCACGTCATGTACACGGACGACGACTGCACGCCCCTGGCGACCAAGCGCTCCCTGAGCTCCGACAGCCTCGGCGCCGCATCGAGTTGCGTCCGGTTCTGGCCTGTGGCCGGGTCGATGCGTCCGGACCAGAGAACCTCGCCAGCAACGCTGGCCCGCGGCCAGATGATGGTATCGAGGGCGATGGGGTCAATGGACTCGGCCCACACGGCCACCTCGCCGCCGAGGACGAGCTTGGCCTCTTCCTCGGTCAGGTTGGCGGCTGGGTCGTATGAATAGACGTGGCGCCAGCCCTTGTAGGGGTTGCACCAGTCGAGGAAGGGCGAGAAGGCGGTGTAGTCGGCGTTGTCAAAGTTGAGCCATTGGCCGCGGCCACAGTCGAGGTACTAAATTTTGGTTAATTGTCAGCTTTCCTTGGCTTCTACTTGCGGTTCAAATTTCATTGCTTGCCCCCCCCGCTTCCCCCCAATCCCCTTTCCCCCCCGCGTCCCTTGCGTTTCAATTCTTGTCTTTCAGGCTCCAAACAAACATCGAGATGAGAGTCAACTTACCCAAAAGTTGTAATTGCTATCAATCACCTTGTGGCCTCTGCTGGTCAAGTTCTTGACCGAAGACTGACCAAGCCACGTCTGCACCACGACATCCTTGCCAAGGTTGACATTCCACTCGATCGGAATCTCCTCCCAAGTGAGGGGCGTCAGGCCCTCCTTCCTGATGCGCTCGTGCTGCTTATCGACGAATTTTTGAAGCAGCGGGCGCAACACCTCAGTATCGTTCGACTTGATGCCCTCGTCCAGCATCGAGTCGTTCCTGTTCAGCTCGTCCCCGCCAGTGTGGAAGTAGGCCGAGTACGGCGCAACGCGGGGCAGCAGATCGTCCCACAGCTTTCCGAGAAAGTCGTCGACCTTGGTGTCGTTGAGCTTGAAGGCGCCGCAAGGAGGCTCGACGCACCACCACTGATACGGCCACTGGTCATATGCGACAATGAGGTCCGGGTGCGAGAGCGACAAGGACCCGATGTGGCCCGGCATGTCGATCTCAAAGTACACCTGCACGCCCCGGAGGGCACCGTACTTCTGAATGAGGTCGATGTCGGCGGGCGAGTACGTCTGGCTCGAATGGTAGGCGCCCTTCTCGGCCACCTCAGGCATGGAGATGATCTGAAGCGGCCATGATTGCGAATCGGTGACGTGCACGTGCAGCCGGTTGAGCTTGCTGGTGGCCATACCATCAATGGTCCGGAGGATGTTCTTGACGGGCATGAATGTGCGCGCAACGTCGAGCAAGATGCCGCGGTGCGGGTACTTGGGCTCGTCCTTGATCTCAACGGGCGCGTACGGCGTGTACCACGAGGTGCCGGTCGAGTGCTGGTAGAAGAGCTGCGTGAACGTCTCGAGGCCGTGCAGCACGCCGATATAAGAGTCAGCCGTCAGCTTGACGTCGCCCTCGACGCTGAGGGTGAGGCTGTACGCTTCGCTGACCTCGCCGGCCAGTGCGGGTTTGAAGGCGGTTTTGGCATCTTTGGCCGTCTGAACGATCTCGAGCGACTTGATCCAGTTCTGACCCTTGTACAGGTCGGGCTCGAATTCAGACAGCTTTCCGCGGGGCTGGAGCATCCAGGGGACGATGTTCCTGGAAAAGATGGAGCCCAGCGCGCGCGAAACGCCGGCATGGACGATCTCTTTGCTGCTCAGGCTTGAGGCGGAATAGTCTTCCTTGTAGACGAGCTGTTGTTGCGCTGGTGTTTTAGTGAACAGGCCTTCATAGCCCGGACCAGCAGATCCGCACACGTTGTTGGATGCAGAGAGAAAGAAAGAGGAGGAAGAGGAGGAGGAGGAGGAGAAGGAGGAGAAGGAGGAAGAAGTTGGGCGCCTTACAGGTTCTCCATTATAGGTAACGTTGATCTTCTGATGCAGGTACAGACTTGAGTTGCCCTTGGTGAAGCTCTGGGGTGCCGGCCATATCGCGGATACTGGCTCGAGGAGGGCAACGAGTGAGACTGCAAGCAGCCTCAGCGAGGGCATAAAGACCATTTCTTGACAATCAGTTCGGAGTGTTGTGAAATCTCGTTGAGATTGTCTTATTGAACGGGGGCAGTTCGTTTTCGATATACGAGGTGACGCAGATATCGGGCGTGAACGACTTGAACCAAAGGTACGAGGTTGATGAAGTGGAGGACAAGGCCCTGAGAACAAGGGAAGAGGTTCTCTTTTAAGAACGTTATACAAGGGCTAGAACTTGGTAAACAGAAACGTGAGGGCTTAGAAGGAGTGGCTTGGTTTTTTATATTGGATGAGAGAGTGATCATCCGAAAAGCGGTTGAACCTTTAAACGTAAGAAGGGCCGGTGACCAATCGGACAGGGGTATCTACCCTGGTGGCCTGCCCCTTGTTGTTGTGTTGCAACACAGCAGGTAGTAGAGACGGACGGATCATGGATGACCATCCGACCATCCTCCATCATGTTGCTGTCTTGTCCTGTCTTGTATTGTCTTGCCTTTTCTGTCGGAAAACCTGCACACGCCGTCCCTCTACATGCAGTTACAAGTGTTACCTCAGCCTGGCTGCCCTGGGCTTCCTGTTGTTGATTCGCAGGGTTCGTTGGCAAAACTAAATAGTTGGCAGGTAAGTATCTGCAGTGACTAACTACCAACATGGTATGCTGAAAAAGCAACACGCGAGAAAGATGCGACGTAACGAATAAGCGACTGTCAAACAAATAGATCAGTTAGGTTGGATGGCTAGACGAGACTCGGTGGTGGATCACAGATCACAGCCGCCGCTCAGGGTCAGGTCAGGTAGACAGGGCAGTATAACAGGGTATGCTAACCCCTAGAAAACCTCCATAGATCGAGTCAAAAAGAGTCAAGACACAATAGACAACGAAGAAGCTGTTGAAAAAGAAGGCTTGTGAGATACCAATCGGGCCACCCAAGAAAAAATCAACTCAAAAGATGAAAGGGAATGTAACCCTCCGTACGCAGTACGCAGTACGTGGGAACAGGAAGCTCGTACGTACTGACTAGTACCTAACCCCCATCCAGCCCATGGCACTCAGCGTATCTGCGCCGTTGATGAGACTCTTTTGTTCAATTAGACCATTGACCCATAGAAGGCTCTTTGTCCGCCTCTTTGGATGTTCGATTTCTTGGTGTTTCTGATTTTTTGCCGCGTCATGTGTCGGAAGTATGGTAGAGGTGATGTCCCAACATTATCTTGTTGGTTGAGGGTGCAATCGCTTTTGGGGGATGTAATGATGTAATGTGCTTGGTTCGCCTCTTTCAGAAAAGCAGCTGCTGTTCGTTGCAATACAGTGTACTGTGTACAACTCTGCCAGCATCGATCTTGTTAAAGCGAAATCGCCACCCTACAGTATTTCAGGGGTTCAGATGTGGTCAAGCCAGCCATCTTTTGTACGAAGGCCAGAGTCCTTCACACTTGCAAATCACCACGCTAACAGGGTCAGTGCCGGCAGAGGTGTACAATTGCGAAACGTTACGTCAGAGGGATTTAAGCTTAGTGGACCTAAGTTTTGGAATAACAGCTTCATGGGAGACATGGAAACGTCTTTTTCGTCGATGGCGAAGTGTGCGAAGAAGAAAAAGATCGAACACTATCTGGTATGTTTTAGTGCAAGTGTGTTCGGTGCCAGTGGTGGTGGAGTGGTGGCAGTACCTACATCACAGGTAGAGGTACGTAGCCGGTAATGTATGCATATCGATAAAGTCGCCGTGCGGAGGACTACACTACTATATGGGTTGAGGTTCGCGGACGGTGGGCCCCAAGTACGGTAAGTTACACCACAGCTTTTTCTGGTCGGTAAGCCATGCGTTACAACACTACTTATGCATATGCTCTCTCCCTGTGCTCTTGGCTTGGCTGTGAGCTGAATGGAAATCTTGTGATGCCATGCCACGATGAACTGCGCCCCGGAACGGAGTAAAGAAGGGCGAAAGATGGTTTTTTATTTCTTAGATCGTACATGGAAAAGGCTTTGGGCGGCCGTGCTTCCGAAAAGAGTGATACGATTGTAGTTGATGTCTGAATGTTCACCACACCTCCCACGTTCACGATACTTCCTGCGTGTCCTGCTTCTGGCAACTCGAGCCTCAATGTAGGGCGAAGGCGGTGTTCTGGCATTCCGGCATACTCTGCCTCGTAGTGACAGATCTTGAGGTCGGCCCGGGTCGTTGGTTCGCTACTGTCCTTCTCTAGTGTTTACATGTTAGCAAAGCCGCAAGGGGCATGCGTCTGGAACGAGGATGCCTTGTCCAACGAGGAGGAGGGGTGGTTTATAAATAATTCTTAGTGGTTGCACCGCAGTTAGGAGGATCCTGTTGTCGGGCGCCACTCAGCTGCCCTACTTGATCTGTAGCACTGCTCGTCTGTGATGAGCCACGATGCAATCCTTTTCTTTTCCTCCTGCTGATCTGGGACCTGAAAGGATGAACGCGCTTGCTGTATTCGAGGAAGAGGTAGTAGAGAAGACATCGGTTGCTGCTCAGCTGTCCGAATCCTTCCAAGCAGTTTCGACCACGAACCGAGTGGAACTCATAGGGCATCCCGATCCGCTCGTAACACGTCGGTTTCGGTGTGCTTTTTGTAGTGTACCACGCTTCAGCGCAACAAGGCCCATGTGTCTTAACCTAGCAGAATGCCACAACATCGATATCTCGTCAAGGGTCCACCGAGAGAGAGTAGACCACGGAAGAACGGCTATCAGTGTTGTGAACTGGGCGACTGCCTAGGCTTCAACTGATCTGGCGGTAGATGGCGTCAAAAGTTGGAATTATGAGGGGGCTCGGAGCAAAGATAGCTCGAGGCTCGAGTTCGTATTGTCAGTCTTTGGTGCCCAGTCAAATGTGGAATTTGTTCCCATGTATACACTACTATATGATGTCGGTATGGCAGAAGTGGTATAGACGGCACACGCTGTAGATCTACAGATGTCGTCCTCGGGCAAACATGGTGCGGAAGTGGAAGGCGGGATAGTCTAATCAAGCACCGTTGTGCCATGTACACCCACGGAAAACGTTCTTCCCCGCTGCCCTGCCAAGGCTTTATAAGCTAGGTCGTATGTGGATCGTGCAGTGCTCTAGAATAACGTTGATGGTGCGCGTTCGGGGTTCGGACATGCAAGGCGAAATCAATCAAATTGTCCGAAACTGGTCAATGACTTCATAAACAACGGCTTTGTTACGTAGTCTGTATGCAAAATTTACGCCCATACAAAAAAGAAGCCCTTGAAATTGAGTGATAATGGTAAGAGACTAGATAAATGCTAAGAAACAAACTTTTCCTGTACACTGATACCAAGCGTATCGGTATTACTATGCAGTATAGGCTGATAGCAGTCAATATTAAGGTCCTTCGCTGGAACTAGTACACTGGTAGCCGCTGTATCATTGAATCCGAACACAGCAGGTATGTGTTATGTGTAATGTAATAGCAATGGCCGGTTCAGCCATTTTCCGGAATTGAAAAAGACTTTTGCTGATTAAAAAGCGAGCCAAAAGTGACGGAACCAAGTGGACCGGACTGGATTTACCCAGTTCCTTCTTGACAGAGGTGTTCCGTCCCTTGAATGGAAGTGAAGAGAACTGAACCAATCAGAGGGTATCACCACTATGATCATTCTAGCCACCGACAAGCCACAAGCGCCACCTTACTGATCATACACCAGCCACAGCTGTCAGAGCAAGTCTCGAACACGTTCAGTTCTGCTCGGCTTGGAACCAGGCTTCAAGCTCCAATTTTGAAAGCTTTATCTTCAAATCAACCTACACGATCTCTCAACCTACATCTTACGACCCGACAGCGTTCGTATCATTAGCACGCGTGCACAACTCACGATAATTTTGATAGCGCTGGTTTCCTTTGCACAGAACCGCTGCACGAGCCCCGACCGACTGTCGCTTTCAACGTTCGCGTTCTTGACCGAGCAAGACTAAGGTCTGCACCGCCTGCGGCCTTGCGCTGATCGATTTCGCCGCCGCCATCTCGACACGAAATTGTCAGCTTTCTATAGTCATCGGCTCTCCGTCGTGAACGTTCAAACCCCAAAACGACCATTTCACTATCGACCTTTGCGCCTTCGTTCACCATCGTCCCAATAACGCCACCCCGCCGATCGTGAACCATGGCCACCGAACTCACCACTGGCACCCCTCTAGCGGATGCCCTTAATAACGCCATCCAGGAGAAAATCGTTGAAGTGGGATGGGCTGGCAACACCACCGAAGCGGCCCCTATGGCCGAATACCTCGTCCTCATGCTGGCCAACGGCAAAACACAGGATGAAGTCGCCGCCGAGATTTCTGGCGACCTTCTCAGTCTGGGACCTGACGACCCGACCGCATTGCACTTCGCTCAGTGGCTTTTTGAGCAACAAAATGCACTCATTCCACAGTTCAGCTCCGCGCCTGAGCCCGTAGCCGACGAGCAGGGCGTGATGGATACGGCAGCAGACAATTCAATGGGCGACTTTAACATGGACGTCACAACAGACGGTTCTGGCAATGAGCTCAACGCGTATGTCACTTCTCCATCAACCCTCTCCAGACCTGGTACCCTGCTAACATTGCAAAGTCCCACTGGACCCAAGGCTATGCGGAACGGAAGCGGCAACGGCATGCGCGGTGGACGGGAAAAACGTATCATGGGCCAGATCAACCGTGCCATGGACAGGACCCACGACCCCAACGCCGCTCTGCATCGTGTTCGCGGCCAGTCTGGAAACGAGAGGATAGCGCGAGGCCCTCCTACAGGCCCGAGAATGGGCGTCGGAAGACAGCCACGTACGACGAACACACGTGTTGCTAGCATCGCGCAAGGATTGGCGAACATGGGCGGCCCTGCTGGCCCTGGTGGTATGGGCCCGATGAACCCGATGAACGGCATGAATGGTATGGGCGGATTTGGCCAGCCGGACATTATGGCGATCATGGAACAACAAAGGCACATGTTGCAGCAGATGCAGATGATGATGCAACAAAGCGGTGTTGCACCCAACGGTCACGGTCCCCATGGACATGGTCGCGGTCACGGACGTCCGCTATATGAACGCACGAGCCGGCCAAACTTCCGCCGTGGTGGAGGCTTTCAAGCTGGCGGCCACCAACACCCACAGAGCGCGGATGCTAGTCAAGGCGACGCTGCTCAACAAGGTCAGCAGGCCGGTGAAGATGTCGATATGGTGCAAGCGAAGCGCGAGCCCCCGAATCCCGAAGAGACGGTCTGCAAGTTCAACCTTCGCTGTTCTAACCGCGATTGCAAGTTTGCCCACCAGTCTCCGGCGGCGCCGCCTAATATCACAATCGACGTGAAGGATGTCTGCAGCTTCGGAGCGGCTTGCAAGAATCATAAGTGTGTCGGCCGCCATCCATCGCCGGCGATCAAGGCGGCGCATCAGAGGGAAATGGACTGCAAGTTCTTCCCCAACTGTACCAATCCTCACTGCCCATTCAAGCACCCCAGCATGCCTCCCTGCCGAAACGGCGGCGAATGCAAGGTGCCCGGATGCAAGTTCACCCACGTCAAGACGCCTTGCAAATTCCACCCGTGCACCAATCGATTCTGCCCATTCTCCCATGAAGAGGGTCAACGCGGTACATTCCAGGATAAGGTCTGGGTAGCCGGTGAAGGAGGCGAGCAACAGCACGTCAGTGAAAGGAAATTTGTGGATGAGAACGCCCCCGAAGACGTGGTCTTGCCCGGTTCTGAAGATCAACAAGCGGACACCAACATGCCCGAGGTTGTCGTGTGAGTGAGGGGGTGAAGCAAGGGAAAAGGTGGGATTGTTTAAGGCATGTGCCTTTCAGGAGATATGTGGCACTTGTGCAGGCAGGGAAATGGACCAGAAGGACTTGGCTGGGATTCAGGAAGGTGTTTTGGTCCTGTATTATATCACTGGGTTGTGTGGGTCAAAGACTGGATGCTTAGATTTATTCATGATTGCTGTCCATGCGGCGTTCCGGCGGGAAGGGGTTAGCATACAATTGGAATCCAAGGAAGGCGTCGACTTCGTCTACATGTTTTCTATACTGACTAGGGTGTTCTATATTGGAGGAGGGTATACCTATGGCACTGGAAGGGAACAAAGGAATTGGTCCCCGTAGCGTAGCGGCATTTGCAAAATTTTGAGCCAATAGCTACAAACATGATACTTTGATTTATTACAGCACTTCTTGCTGGGGTGAGTCTGTCGATTTTACGTGCGATATCCTGTGATGACCCGGCCACGACCGGCTTGCCCGGCAGTTGGAACGGTGGTTGTGGCATCACCATGACCGGCGGGAACGGCTCAACCCCGGCTTGGTCTGCCGTGGCTCGACCTGTCAGGCCACTCGAAGCACATTAGCGTGCCGAAGAGGGGTAGCCTTGCCGGAAGCCAATTCTTGTAGATTTTTGAAACTGGACCTGTCCACCCCGCACCATCGGTTCATTCTCCAACAGTAACTTTTTTTTCCTTCTTTTGTTTTTCCTTGTTTGTTTCTTCTCCAAACTGCTTGTCAAAATCTCTTCACGGCTGGGGATTCAGTTGTACGTTCCAAGAACTTGGGCGGACAAACACATACGCAGATTAGTCCACCAAGATCGGATAGCAGTACAAGGTCCCTTGCATGCTGTGCTTCACATGCATGGTGGCCCCTTGTTCTTCCCGTTAACAAAAACCTAATTTCAACTCTTCGGCCCGGCGACATCAACAACGCTTGTCGGCGATAACAGCCTCCTACATATCTAACCCGAAGCCAACACGGCGCGCCATCGAAGGGCGCGGCATGCGGACCACGAAGTCCTCAAATTTCTCATGATGTACAATACCAGTCAGCGCAGTCTGGCGCGCAACACGCGACGATGCGTCAGCAGCAAGTGGGCGCAACCAGCAAGCCTATCGACTTCACGGCTCGCAAGCACTTGTGCTTTTGGCTCTTCCGTAACCTCCAAAAAGAGGCGCAATGTAACCTCCTCCGCCCTCTCCGCCACCGGCAAGACTCGATCCTACTTGACGTCGGTAACGCCACCAACAACAGAGTCCCCGAGGGATATCGCGATCCTGGGAGGTGGTCTGACCGGCTTGGCCACCGCCTTCTTCACGCGCATCTACAACCCACATGCACGTATCACCGTCTATGAGGCGTCCAATAGGCTCGGTGGATGGATTGATACGGAGGAAGTCGAGGTTACAACCCCGTCAGGCGAAAAGGGCAAGGTCCTATTCCAGCGCGGTGGCCGCATGCTCAAGACGATGAACGACAAGGCCAGGTATGATGATCTGGTCTTCTGGAAGTTAGTATGTACAGCCTCTGCTGGACGCCGGTATGTACTCGGTAGCTCCCTGGGCTGGATTGTCCTGGCTAATCTGCTTTGATTTTGTCTGCCAATAGGTGAGCGCACTCGAGCTGGAAAACGAACTCCAAGTTAGGAGCAAAGACGAGCCTTTGGCCAACTATATCTATTACCCCGATCATCTAGTTGCCATGCCGCAGCCCATCTTTGACCAGAATCGACCCCTCGATTCGGCAGATTCGATCTTTAAAACGGTGAAAATACTCTTAGACGAGCCTATTTTCAAGCGTGCAGTTCCGGCCGCTATGAAGTACTTTTTCAGGGGCGGGCGCAAATTGACGCTCAAAGACGGAGAAGATCTATCTGTCGGCGAGTTCTTTGGGCGCGCTACGGGAAATCGTGAGCTGATTGACAACACCCTCGGCGCTTTGATGCACGGCGTATGGGGCGGCGATCTATGGAATCTCAGTATGCAGAGCGGCCTGTTCTCCAAGACGACTTTACCGAGCCCTGAAAAGGGTAAAATCTGGTATCCAAGGGAGGATGAAGAATTGAGGGAAAGGATGTTCAGGCTCCACTCCCACGCCAACGAAATGCTACGCAATTTGATGGCCAAGGGAGAGAACTCGGAATATATCTGGTTCAAGAAGGGCTTTAGCACCCTGACGGACGCGCTCATACGGGTCTTGAAGCAGTTGGGGGTCACTTTCAAACTCAACGATCCTGTGCAATCTATCTCTCTTCACCCATCCGAAAGGATAGCGGTACGTCTTCTCTTTTGTTATCTTTCTTTTCCTTCTCTGTTCTGGGGGGGGGGGGGGGGGGGGGGGGGAGCTTCTGCTGCTTCGATCAGGCTGATCATTAGCCAGTATTATGCCATACCATTTACTAACTCTTGACGCCAGATAAAATCCACCAAAACTGTTCAAAATGTCCTATACGACAAAGTTGTATCAACAATCTACGCAAAGACACTAGCCGGGCTCACCGTCAATAAGCTTCCCTCCCTAGCCCGCTCGACCGCCGTCACTATTCGAGTCGTCAACATCTGGTACCCAACCCCCAACCTCAACGCACCATTCAATGGTATCGGCTATCTTATCCCCTCAACCACGCCCCACAACGAGGAGGGTGTCCTCGGCGTGCTCTTCGACTCGGATCGCGAGCACCGCGGCCGCAACTACGGTGGCGACACTGTTCCCGGCACCAAGTTCACCGTCATGATGGGCGGCCACTACTGGGACACCGAGCCCTCCTACATGTACGATGAGAACAAGTGCATCGCTATGGCCAAGGCCGCGGTGGAGCGGCACCTGATGATCTCCGAGTCCGACGCCGCCGGCGCCGTGGCCATCACCAAGCTCTGCCACAACTGCATCCCCCAACACACGGTCGGCCACCGTGAGCGCATGGTGAACGCGCACCACGAGCTTCTGCGAGCCTTTAAAGGCAACCTCGCCGTAGTGGGCGGGTCGTATCAGACGCCCGGGATCAACAGCGCGCTGCGCGGTGCTGCGGACATTGCTTTCCAGATATCGGGTGGGTTCTGGGGCATTTATGCCGCGGAGACGGTCGGGAAGACGGGTCTGCAGCGGTTTGTTAGGCCGATGTCAGATTCTTGGAGACAGGCGGAGAAGGGGGACAAGCGAGCGTTCCCGTTGAAGTTTGGGCACCCGCCCCTTCCAGAATGGTATGAAGAGGGAAGGGACCATTAGGTCTACTGCTGTAGTAGTGAGGACATGAACGCACCGGCAACGCAATAGAAGTAGGTGAGAAAATTTGTGAAAAGAGTCAGAATATTTAGTGTATAGTCCAGATATTGTAATGGGGTTAAGCTACCCTACCTATTCTACTTACCCGTGAGGAATGAAGATAGACCTGAAACTGGGACCAGAAAAGGTTTGTGTGCAATGAAAAAGGACCAGTGTCTTGGTTTCATCCCCGTTCTTAACTCTCATGCTGTCTATTGAATTCTTTTCAGTAAACGGTCAAACGTTCTGTATTAGTTACCCAAAGAACCTGTGAAGGTTATATAACCTATTTGCCCGTTGTTTTTCGGTGGTCACCTCATTCTACTTGACTTGGTGGTCGCTCATAAAGCTTATAGAAAGAACATTTGTGAATGAATCCCACGGATCGGTCCCAGCAAGAAATGTGCAGACTCGCAAAAGTTCCCGATAACCACTTATCAACTTTTCTGTTGTCTTTCGGTTTCCTCTACGAGCCGTGTTTATTTCGGAGTTTTCTGTTGAAGTTGACTACCCAGTCGATGCTACACCTCCAACACTTCGCTTGTTCCGTAATTGACCTTTAGTTTACAATTGGCCCACCTCGACGTAATTCTGATCGTAGTATATATGTACGGTCAGCTCCATCGTGTTTTTTTTGAGTGAAATCACCAACAAAAACTGGATGATGTGTATGGGTTTCATGTTGGCTGACTTGCTAACGCTCTTCCACCAAACGCGCCATACTTGCTTTCTTTCTTTGAACCTCCTTCTCAGTCTCTCTCTCCCCTTTTCCAACCATTGTCACCTCCCATCGCTCAGAGCAAGTGTGTATATATAAGGGACATCTTTCCTATAAGCTCTCAACTCCCTCCGTATTCCCTTTCGCCCCCTCCCCCCCCTTCACCCCAGATGCGTATTTAAAAGAACGGATCAGTCGATGGGGGTTCAGTTAGACTTCGCTTTCCTTTTGTGATTTTCCTTCCTTGTGGATTTTTTTTTTCGTTGTTTTCATTTTTTTTTAATTCAACGTGTCCTCGCTCCATGAATGCTCCATAACAACTAATACAACTATGACTTATGTACATCCACTGTCACCATCCGGATTTCCTTTTTGTTGTTCGCTTGACCGCTGAATGGCTATATAAGGTTTCCCTACATCTAATCAATAACTACTACAGGGGCATTCTTCCCGCCCATCCCGCCACCAGCACCACCACCGTGACCCGGCTGTCCCTGCGGCACGCCCTGAGGACCTGCTTGGCCGTGAACGGGTCTCTGGCCTTGTGGGCCCTGACCTTGCTGTTGGGCGTGTTGTTGAGCGGCCTGCTGCTGTTGCTGTTGTTGCATTCGCTGCATCGCTTGTGCCTGTTGCTGGATCTGATATCGCTGTTGCTGCTGCTGTGCCTGGGTTTGAGGGCCTGACTGCCGCTGTTGTGGTGGCTGGCCGGGATGTGCGCGGTTGACGAATGTGTTGTTGTTATTGTTGCTGCTGTTGTTGGCGCGGGCTTGTGCCTGGCGCTGAGCTTGGAGCTGAGCAACCTGAGCTTGCTGGAGTTGGACCTGAGTATGGAGCTGAGGCTGAGGTTGAGCTTGCGGTTGGTTTACGTTCCGATGCTGCTGTTGTGGTTGGGATGGCGTAGGTGGATGCTGCTTCGGCCGTTGCGGGGGCATTCCCTGTGCAGCCTGTGCAGCTACTAGCTCCTGGGGTGTTTTCTGAGGTCCTTGTTGAAGATCCTGTGTTCCACCTCCTGGATGCGGGCTGGTGCCGGGCGGTGGGGGAAGTGTACCGACCAGCGACTTGACCGATTCGCTGATAGACCATAACAGTGTTTCAATGCCAACCTTTGGGTCAGCAGCGGCGCTGGTACCGAAGGTCTTCCTTCCGTCGCCATGGGCGTGCCATACCGACCGCTGGAGAAGTGTGTCAAACTCGTCCTGCGGAGCGTTAAGAGATCGTTCGTGCCCCTTTTCATCAGTGCGCTTGACGTGCCACAACAATCTACCTTTGCGACCCATGGTCTTGATATCAAGACACAGCAGTCGCCGAGCAGTCGGAGCAGGGAGTGTGAACCTAACCGTTACCCACTCCGCCGCTTTGACCACGATCGCTACATTGCCTGCGTTCTTCGCCGCAATGCTTTCCCACTCGTCCTCAATTCTGTCCAACACTCTGTACAGCGGCAGAGAAAACGGTAGGTAAGACGGGAGGAGCTCGGTCTTGGTGGACTGTGCCATATCTTGCAACATATCTAACGCGCGGATATGAGGGTTTCCCTTCTCGAGAGTAAGGACAACCTTGGCATCTTTAGGAAGGTCTAGGTGTACGTTCCATGCACGAGGACCTTGTGGAGGACCAACAACAGGTTCTGCCGGGTCATTGCTGTAGGTAAAAACAACCTCGCGGAGCGCAACACTCTGAGGAATGGCGTTGCTACCAGCCAGTCTTATGGCTTCAACGAACTCCATCAAGCGTTCCAGGGCCTGTACGCGATCGGCGAGTAAATCGACTACGGGGGTACCCATATCCGCCCGCAACTTAAGCGAGAACTGGCCGGTACGATGGTTGTACACCACATCGTGGTCTACATTTCCGCGGAGAGACTTGAACTTGGTCCTGTCAATCACGGTTAATCTAGCCTCTGCTCGGATTCTAGCTGGCGTATCACGCCGGACCTGAGAGGCCGTGGCATCTGCTGGGCCCTCTTGGTCACCTGTGTGACTCCGGACTCCCTTGAAGATGATAGGTACGAAATCCTTTGCCCATGTCAAGGTACGGCTACTGGATCCAGGACGTTGTTGAAGCATTTCCGACAACCGCACATAAATCGTAGGCAGCCTAACCTGGGGCGGTAGGCTGTGGTTCGGCAGCTCGAGTGCGGTGTGTGATTTTTTAAGAGTGTGTAGTTTGCGAAGATCGGTGATGTGTGAAATCATGCCAGCAGCGTAGACGGACAAATTTCGGAAGAAGGTGTCGGACAACGTTAGTTGGTTGGAGGTCATGGGCATTTTGGTGAATAGCCTCAGGCGGCCGGCGGGGAAGTTAGGTTTTGGTGGTGAACTATTCAGGGTTAGTCCATCATCAATCATTGAGCTTATCTGACGAGGGTTAGACTTACAGGTCAACTAGCCACCACTGGTCACCACCAAGACTCATGCTTATCATGACAAACCATTGTCGTGTCATCCAGTTTGCCTTCCGGAGCCAAACTGCCTTGAAAGCTTCCCGAGATCCTGAAGCATCCGAGTAGACGATAGCCTTCGTCTCTTCCTGAGTAATTGGCGGACGGCAAACAAACCAGCCTATACTCCTTACACGGCTGTTGAGATCTTTGACAGTATGGTCAAATCTTAGTTGCTCCATAAGGTTTGCGCCTTCTTCCGCCACATTGGAACTGGTATCCAGCTTCATTTGTCCCTTCAAGAAGACCGGGGACCGCGGGAACATTGTAAAGAAGCCCGTCAATGGTTCAATCTTGATGACAGCCTTGTCATTGTCGAATAATTGTACGGCCAAAGAAGAATTCTGCGGCTCCTCCTTCGAAATCTCCAAGTCAAGTCTTGCATGCTTCTGTGCAAACCGAGGTTTGCTGAGGAGCTTGCTGGATATGGATGTGAGTATGTATTCGACGTGACTTGCAATAACCGCCGTCAGAAGCTTTTCCGCAGAAATAGTCTCAACATTTAGCGGTATGTCGAAATCTTTGACTTCCTTGTTGTCGCGAAACCAACGAAGGCTGATGTAACTTGAAGGCTTTGAATCAAGGTCTCCTTCAACGCCCTTTCCGCTCCATACCCCTAGCAAAACCCAGCTCTTGGCAGTTTGCGAAGAAGGACCCTCCAGACCATGCGGAGGCTTGAGCCAGTACTGTATAGACATGGCACGGTTGAGTTTCTCGACCTTCAGGGTATCGACCCACCTGCCCATGGCGAGTTCCGTTGCCTGGCGACGGAACTCAATAATCTTCTGAGTTAACACGAATTCATGAAGATAATTATAGCACCCAGCCAAGCCCTGATCGCCCAGGATTGTATTGACTTTGTTCTCGAGGAATGTGCGCACACCATGCGACAGCTCTGCCGGAGCAGGGGTGAAAAGAAAACGGAAGTCGATGAACCAAAATTGCTGCTCGAAGTCCTCATCTCCGATCGTCAGGTCGACTTCAAACTCTCCCTTCACTTTGAACGTGACCCTTCCGTTCGCGATGTTGTAGTCCCGAAAAGCGGCCGGTAGCTTTTCGTGTTCGTCGAAGGTGAGTCGTACGCTGAGCATGGTATTGATGTTGTCGATAAACGCCTCTTTCTCCTCCCACGTTATAGGAGGGGGCTCGATGTATCCCAACTAACATTGTCAGAACATCAAACTACAGAGCATGATCTGGGCCATCAACTTACCTCGGGCATCCAGGACGCTTGACCAGTTGTCAGGACTTCCAGGGCCGTCTTCAAATCTGGGCCCGGCACTTTCGCCCAGTGAAGATCCTGCTTCATCCTGATCAACTCCCAGAAGAGTTCCTGGTAGTGGGCCTGTTTGGTCAACAAATGTACCCTGATGTCAATCAGGGCTCCGACCTGAGCTGCCTTTTTGCTCCATTCGGTGATAACAAGGGTCTTGACCCATTTTGAATGCATATCCTGAAGGAAGTTGAGTAAGTGGACCTTCTTTTCGAGGCTTTCCTGCGATGTGTCGTGGCTGTCCGCGGATTGGTGATTGGTCGTGCCATTCAGGACGCCTTGTGGCAGTGGTTTGGACGCAAGATATGCGATCTCGTCTTGCAACTTCGTGTGAGTCCACTGCGACAATCTGGTAAGGAGTAGGCTTAGAGGCATAATATCCGCGGTGATGTGTTGGATCTCGTCAGGCAGATCGTTGAATTTAGAGCCGCCAGGCGGTTGGCTGTCCACATCCATGAAGGAGGCACCTCCGCCGTTCATCATGACTGAGGAGCCCGACATGTTTGCGTGAGCTTTGCCCTTATCTGGCGAGCCCTCCCGCTTAGCCACGCCTCCATTGACGCCGTTCGTCCACGAGTTTCTGTCGTGATGGGTGCGCACTCCGTTCATATGTCCGTTTTCCATCCTGCGCGTGCCCTACTGCCGCGCGAACAACCCTCGCCCAAGGAGCGTCCCCAATGTCGTGCGTTGGTGAAATAATCCCTAGAACTGTGGACGTAAAGACGGGAATCGGTCGTTAACGAAACAGCTTCGGCAAATGCAACAGGAACTCGGAAGCTTTTCGTGGAATGTCGATCAATCGTCGATCGTGTGACAGTCGTTCCCATGTAAGTGTTGATGATTTCGAAGTTGTAGCGAAGGCGAAAGAAGGCGAATGGTAAGAATATCAACTGGGGAATTTCTTCGTCAAGGAGACCCCGGGGAGCGCGCATCAAACGGCAGCTCAAACGTTGAGATTGGCGCAGACAGCACAGTTTCCCATCACTTCGTGTGGCGAGCGGATTGAAAAAGTTGCATTGGTGGGCGAAAGTAGGGCGCTGTGTCGGATCGTAGTTGATGTCAAAGTAAGAGTCGCCAGCGGGTTTCAGATTTGCCCGGCAGTGGAGGTGCGCAAAAGTGGAAGTCGATCGAAAACACAACACGCGCTGGTTCGTAGAGTGAAGAAGGCGGTAGGTGAGAAGCCTACTAGGGAATGGGACGCCTGCCCCAGTCGGTCAAAGAAGTCGAATTTTACGCTAGAAACGGAGGTCAAGGAAAAAGCGACAGGTGATCAAGTGGAAGTCGAAATGCGCGTGCGCGTGGATCACTTCTCTGGTGCCTTTGAAAGGTTCGTCGTGGATGTGCCGCCTCGGGCTGTTTGGCAGGCGAGGCAGGTTACCAGTGACAAATGTCCTCCCTGTCGGGCAGTCCGCGACGGGTGGGCGCCCCCAGGAGGAAGACCCAGGCCATCCACCTCATGGTGGTAGGTGAAATGCCCTGCTCCAGTGAGGCTGGCGTCACTTCTCGCCCGGTGGAGTACCCAATGCGCAGCCAGCCAGCAATCAGGTACCTACCAAGTGCCTAGGTAGGTAGGTACGTACCGCTGTGGATCTTTCAACCAACAAAAGAGAAGACAGCCCAAAGGCTGACCGCGCCCATTGAAGTTTCGAAATTTTGTTGTATCCAACTTCGCACGCAGACGCTCAGTTGTTTGGATACTCGTAGTTTACTATTTTTATATAGTTTTCCATTTTAAATTACACATACTCGATATTTCAACTCATACTTCGAGGTATCACTGGAAAAGACTTGTCGTGCCTCTGCCAAGAAACATAGGTAGTTACCTTACGATGTCACGGTATGTTGCGATAGACTCTATGTATTGTACGGTGAATATGGCGGCATGTAATTACGCTTCAGACTGGTACATGTCGTATCTGCCAGTGGCGTTACACAGTACAAGAGCCCAGGCTTTGCCTGCCTGGCAATTCGATACATCAGATTATGGTATCGTACATGTAGGTAGGACTGATATTCGTACTCAGGGTAGAGAGCAATGATTACCGTAAAGTGCACTGTGCGCAACGCTCAGTCTGAAAGAACTTGCTGTTAAGGTATAAAGCTTTCTCTAACCAGTTGGCTGCTCAGATTTGGCCCCAGTATGATCAAGATATACCTTTACGTCTTCGCCCTTCCCCAGGCACAAGAGTGCCAAGTCACTACCTGTATCCCCAACACCCATACGAAAGAAACCTCATCATGAAATTATTCTTTCCGGATCGTGAAGGACATAACAACAGCCATGCCCGCTGTTACCTATAAACCCATACATGCCTCTTTTGAATCTCATGAATCTACCTTTGATGCTTTTCCTAGCATCACATAACAAGAAAACGCACAAAAACCCCAAGGGAAATGGAAGCAAGATCTAGTCCCAACGTGTCTGCTCATGACGTGATACAGCTCCTTCCTTTGTCAACTCATGACGCAGATTAGACCGCGTGTACTAAAGCATATCCATCATCCGGGGCGACGGGACGATAGTGAGAACGTTGCGAATCTACAACTTCATGCCCGACCCCATGGCGGAGGTTGTGGGCCACTGGTAGCCCGCAGCATCGCTGAATTTGTACCCGTACGAGGCCGTAAAGTCATCCAAAACAGCCGGCCCGCGAGAACCTAGACGATGTTAGTATTGAGTATCATTCCATAGAACATCTCGGTGATTACATACCATAAGGATACTCCATCGGGATGATTTCCTTATTATCATCGAGATAGTGGAGCAAAGGGGTAAAGATTCTCCAGCTGGCATCGAGCTCATCGTCACGGACAAAGTTGGAATGGTCACCCTTCAAGCAGTCGAGAATAAGGGACTCGTAGGCTTCGGGAATCTTGAGGTCGGAGAAGCGTCTCCTGTAGGTGAGGTCAAGCTCGGTGACAACAGTCTGCATGCTCAGGCCGGGAAGCTTAGAGTTCATCTTGATGTAGACACTTTCGTTGGGCTGAATGCGCATAACGAGTTCGTTGCGAGGAATGTCCTTGAAAATGCCCGATGTGACGTCCTTGAACTGCACGCGGATCTCGGTCTTCTGCTCGTTCAAGGCCTTGCCTGCCTTCATGATGAAAGGTACACCATCCCAACGCTCGTTCTTGATGTACGCAACTAGCGCACAGAAAGTGGGGCAGCGGGAATCCTTGGGAACCGTGTCGTCTTCCTTGTAAGCAGGCTTGCTTCCGTCAAGCGACTTGCCGTACTGGCCAATGATGACATTCTTGGGCTCGATTGCCGGAATGGCGCGGAGGACCCGCACCTTCTCATCACGGATATCTTCAGCGGAGAAAGAGATGGGGCGTTCCATGGCAAGCAACGTAAGGACCTGCAACAGATGGTTCTGCATGACATCGCGGATGATGCCGAACTCGTCGAAGTAGCCACCACGGCCCTCGGTGCCGAAGGGTTCCTTGAATGTAATCTGGACGTTGTCGATGTGATGCCTGTTCCAGGTAGCGCCAAGGAAGGAGTTGCCGAAACGCAGAATGAGAATGTTCTTCACCATCTCCTTGCCTAGATAATGGTCGATACGGAAGATCTCCTCTTCCTTCCAGTCGGGCTCAAGAGACTTCTGCAGTTCTCGAGAGCTTGCCAAGTCCTTGCCAAAGGGTTTCTCGACCTATTGTTGCAGTGTTAGACAAGGGCTGAGGTACAACGGATACGATTAGTGACTTACAATAACACGGGCAACGCCCCTGGAGGGGTAGCAGCACTTCTTGAGATGCTGTGAAACAATGGTGAAAACGCTGGGAGGCAGAGCCATGTAGAAGAGTCGGTTGTTCTCTTTCCTTCCTTGCTCCAGTTCCTCCAAATGCTTGTTGAGCTGCAGAAAGGAGTCGTCACGATCATACTGGCCGGAAACGTATGTACAGATGGAGCAGAACTCCTCAAGCTGCTGCTCGCTTTCCTTCGTCGGAGTCTTGATATACGACTTGATGCGGCGGATGTACTCGTCGTGGTCCATTTTAGTTCTGGCATAGCCCACAATCCGGATGTCCTTGGGCAAAAATTGGTTGCGGTACTACAGCGATAACATTAGCTCCTCAATCGGAGGCAACCGAGAAGAGGGCATACACACCAGTCCGAAGAGCGCGGGATACTAGTTGCACGTCAGCCGATTGCCTTATGAAGTAGCCCAATGGTAAGCAGGGACTCACGGTCTTCTTCTTAGCGAGATCGCCAGAGGCGCCAAGGACAACGATGACGGTGTTGTCCTTGAGCTCTACCGCACTGCAACGCCATTTTTGTTAGCAAGCACTTCCAAATCACCAACCACCAAACATAGAGCGAAGGCCCTCCTGATGAAAGCTCTTCGCGGGGCTCGTTTAAATAGAAATCGCAGGCGGGCAAATATGCCCAAAAGGTTGATTCGCACAGAGTCATGCGAACGAACCCCAAAAGCTGTTGAGCTCCACCACGCAATGTCTGATATTGGCGGGGTGAGGGGCACTCACGCTCCATGGTGATCAGATGCCATTGTAGCGGTCGTCTAGTGTGAATCGATATTCCAAGTTCGTCGCGTTGGTGGTTGAGCGAGGGAAAAGGAGACTGTGAGGACGACGAGAAAAGTGGAAGAAGAGGATTGCGTTTTTGGCTGATGGGGGTTGAAGAAAGTATTGGCACAGAGTGGGCAGGCTTGGTCAAGGTTTCGGGGTTAAAAGTGAATGGGAATTCTACGGCGTGCGGGTATTTGGGTGAACCTCCCTCAACCTAGAACCTGGCCGGTCCAGGGCACCTGGGAGCGAATGATGCGCAGACTGCCTGCAACCCTCAAACTGAAGCTGATGTTGCCGCAGTCAGTCCAGTTGATGGGCCACGGCCCACGAGGGGCAAGCTTACTCACGGCCCCGCACCGCGCGCTAGAGGTAAGTGCATACCCTGGCACCACTTAGAGGTACATACCTCATGAAGGGGAACGACCGAGTGAACGGTGCCAAGCCGCCTCCAAAGCTTAGGCCCCATCTGATAACTGCTCTAACAAGAGAGCTTTTGCTTCTTTTAAACAACCCCCAACCCCGCCGGCCTTTCCGGACGGAACTTGTCTCCCGTTCATGTTACCTAATGCATGATAGACGCCATATTCCTCCTCCGAATTGATCGCATCAAACAAAAGGGCTGCCAGATTGGCTTCTCCCCTGTCAGATTCAGTGATACCCTGCATGCTTACATCCACTCTGTGTTCCAGGACGGGAGCTGTGGAGGTTGGCTCATTGTCGGTTTGGCTGGGTTCGAGACATGAGATGTTGGGTGTTGGTCTCGCAAAGCTGGACATCGGTCCCGTCCCGTGCTTGCCTTATAGATGTCATGGTTCCACCGATCTTCGGCTGATAGATGTCTTAACATCATTCGAACCCTGGTGATGGAAGCCATCGTCTCCGTAGCCTCGAGCAATGGAACCGAAAGCCAGGGTATGGATCCGAAGCGCGTGCCGTCAAATGGTTCCTCGACTTCGACCAGATGACTCCCGCCGGTAGTGTAGAAAGGAGTCCAGACAGTGACAGCTTACACTACACTCCGATCTTGCGCCGTAACAGGGTTGCCCCTGGACAATTTTTGACAGTATGCGCAGTAGAACGAGTGGGTACGGTCATAATAAGCTACCTGAGCTAATATGGTCCTCGGTAGGTGATGGTTTCAGACCTCAAAGTCTGAATACAGCGAGTAAACGGTTTCGAGTCTCAAAAGTGCAGTTCATGTTAACTAGACGAGTGCCTGTTGTGTTCGGAGCTCCAAGCAGTTCAAACTGCATGAATGGATCCCTTCAAGTTGTGCTTCTGTTGGGAATGGTGGGGGGGTGCGGAAAGGTGAATTGAATCCGTGTTTGGGACCGTAGAGGTACGGATGGCTCCATAGCTCAACCAAGTGTATTTGTCAACCGTGATCCTGTATACCGACTTTGGACAACCCGTGCCGTTCTCAGGGTCGGTCGGGGGTAAATATACCGCAACCACCGGATTATTATGTTGCATGGGCTAAATTTTTCGCTTTGCTCCTGCAGATTATTGTTCCGATATCCGTTCACAGTTAGATGGCATCGTTGGAGAAGCCAACTTGGAATTGAATTTTTCCGTCCTGGAAACTGAAATGCCGCCGGGTCAACTAGAACAGGTACGTCCAACAAACCATCCAGAGTCTGCCCGGGAAGCATGGACGAGGCAACTACAGTGAAAGGTTCTCTTTACCGGTGTGAAGAAGAGAAATCTGCCAGCACTTAAGTAGGTTGCGGTTCGCCGAGACGAAAATTGCCAAATTACAGGATAATTTGCTTTGACTTCCAAGAGGCCAACCTCCGGTCTTACGCCACGCGCGCTCTTGAAAGGCGCCGTGTCAGAGCAGAAAGTCATCTGCAGCTTCGGGTTTAAGAATGGCACACGCCGAGTGGAGTGTACACGCCCCGGTTTACTAAGCTGCGAAAACACCATTTGTTTGAGCTTACTATATACATATATCTTGCAGGCAGGCGAAGCCTGCTCTCCCCGGCATCAAGAGAAAGCGAAAACTCTACGAGTATTGGTAACAAAGACGGAGGCCATCGGAGAATCGATGATCACTGTACTATTTTTTTGTGTTGCAGCCTGATGCCGGCAGCATTCCTGATCTGATCTCGAGGTCTTGGAGGTTGAAGTCGAGTATGGTTGTGGGGGACACAGTCAATTGAGGTTCGGGAGCTTGCGAGGTCAGGTCTTGGGAGCCCACGATGACAAAGAGGGGCAAACCAAAAGACAAAAAAACCATCGATTGCATCATGGATTGCGGAGGAGCTACTAAGATAACAATACAGATAAGGACCGATGGGTGTCCATGCGTTATCGGAACATGCACAAGTGAAGGTCTACCTCAGGGGTCAGATAATGTGGCTTGGCACGGACCTCAGCCACATCTTACCCTGCTGGGATGACGCGCTCCTGGGCTCTCATTCGCGCGGCGCACATTTTTCGGAAGGCGAGAAACTCCGAACCGTCCAAAGTACCACAAACCCTACCAAATTCCCACCAGGCAATTTTCGAATTACCAGGAGCCGTCGAAGTGCAGAGCCACAACCACGTCGCCCAACGCAGGACTCCGGATCAGCAATTGTCTTCATACAAGACTCCTTGCTGAGTTCCCTTTTATCGTGGCAGGGAAATTTTGATCAAGCGGAACATATCGCCAGTCAAGATGCCTACCGAAGCCGGCCACAGATGTGAGACTCCCAAACCACTTGCGCAAAGAACATTGCCGGTGTTGTCGTCGTCGCCTCGAGATTATCGGCGTCGCGAAACCCGTGTACATGGTTTTATGTGCCTCTCTTGCATGTTTGTACATTGCTGACCCTGTTTTTTGCAGTATATGTCAAGTGAGTAGTCACCCTCGGAATGAATCGACGATGCGAACGAGTCTGCGATTGTTGCGCCGCTACGAAACGATACCCCGAAGACGATAGTTGCTAGGAACCTGGTCATTTCGGAAACGAGACCAGAGAATACGACGTACCGAGCAAGGACTGACGAGAGGAATCGCATTAGGGGTCGCCACCTGAGCTATCAGCGTGGCCGTCACACCACCCACCCCAAGACCAGCTTGATCAAGATCGAGGGTGTTGATGACACTGCTGCTGCCAAGTACGTGGTTAACTTATTCCGAACCACACGGTGATGGATATTGACTGGGGATACAGCTTCTACCTCGGCAAGCGCGTCGCCTATGTCTACCGCGGCCAGAAGGAAGTTCGCGGCACCAAGATCCGCGTGATCTGGGGCAAGGTCACCAGGCCTCACGGTAACTATCCCCATTCTCCGAGGTTCTGGCTAGAACGTTGAATGTTGACCTTGGATTTATAGGCAACTCCGGCGTTGTCCGCGCCAAGTTCGCTGCTCCCCTCCCCTCCAGGTCCTTCGGTGCCTCCGTCCGCATTATGCTCTACCCCTCGTCTATCTAAAGGGGATGGGTCAGGCCGGAGTTGAGTGGTAAAGGTGGTTTATGATTTCGGTGCATCAGGGATTAGCAAGGGTCGGCAAACGGGCCTTGCTTCTAGCATTCAAAATCAAAGGCATTACCAAAAAAAGACATGCCAAACAATTGCGATTGAGGATCCCGCAGTTAAGTGCTGGGTGGGAGACGAATGCTTCATCAACGGGAGTGGTTCATGAAACGGCGCAATGGGGAGGAGACGAGAGTCTTCCTATGTCACAAATCAATCAAAGCCAGCCTGGGCTAAAATTTAACAGGTCCTCTCAATCACAATAGCCACGCTTTGCTACCCAAGACCATCGACCGATCCTTGAATGCTGTAGCTTTGGTTAACGCTCTTCCTAGGATTTATGACAAGTGTGCGGCCCACGACATCATACCCCGTTTCGTGAGAACCTTGATGGCTCTTGGTTCAACTCCTCCATGTTTGTGTGTCCGTGCCAGTCGGTTTCGAAATGAAGTATCTCATTTCAAATCGGCAATCTGCATGCCCATACACCAGCAAGGCCAACACTCCCAGTCCAGAGGAGATATGTTATACTAATGGTGATCTCCTAGGTCTTGACCTCAAAGACTCCAGACGGTGGCTTTACCGTCTGTCTTTGGACATCGACTCGGTCTCCTTGTTCGACCAGGCCTTTCGAATTCGAGATGTCCCACAGGTTCAGGAATGTGTTGGACATGGCTTCGTGAACATGGATCAGGCAACATTACTATCCGCCTTCTCAGACAAGAGCCGAGCTTGACAAGCCTGAGTCAAGACAGACGGTTGGGATTTCAGGGAAGAGTGCAGCAGATGCCAGATGCATTGACTACTGGCCTGGTTGATCTCTATTATCCCGGGAGAGATTTTGGGTATGATATTGTATGGCCACAGGCAACTCGCCGTATTCCACGATCCATCCCATTCAAGTCGGATCCAGCACCCGGGACCACATCATCAAATCAGAGAAAGATTTGAATAAAGGAGTTGACAAGATACACAGGTCACGCCGGCTTACAAGCGCCCTGTTCTCGAGACGGGACCACGAGATTCAATATTCGGCATGGCACATGTCCACACGAACGTCATGCCTTTTTCAAAAGATACCTTAAGATAAACTGTAAACAAACCGCATGGGGAGGGGGGTAGGGGGGGCGCGCGCTTGGTGAACATGGAAATGGCCTGGGGAATGGCATACGATGGTACCAACTCGGCCGTTGAAGGCAACGACCCTTTCAGCCACGCGGGGGAGGGTGTAGGAACGATGCTGGGCCAGCCAAATGAACAACAGCCAATTTACTTCCATAGACCTAAGGAGCGTCTGCATCGATACCTGTCCCGACCAATATATCCATGTTGGGGATGACCTATTTGTGACGTGCATTCGGTTCGGCCGGCGAGGTGTAGTCCATAATTGGCCGATTGCGATTCGTAAAGACCGGATGCGCGTTTCAGTCTGAGATGTGTTGTCTTGGGAAGCAGCACTTGTGATATTCACGTTGCTCGGACTTGGTTAAAGCGTTAAACTGTTAAATCGGACAGCGGGGAACGGAGGTTGGATACTTAGGCCTGGGTAGGGTTCCTTTTAGGGATCATCCGTCAAGGCAGTGGATCTTTGAGCCGCGCCATGTTTCAACACCCGCTGCGCTTACTTTCATTACCACTCACCCTCGTCTCCCGTTCGGGCGCTTGAGATTGCAACTTAACTGTAGGAATGGATTACAGCTTTTGGTGAGAACGGAATTCCGCAAGGGATATGTTCAGAAGAGGTTTATTAGGGTCAGGACATGTGCCGTACCAATTCGAAATGCCATAGCCCAGGTGGAAGTGATAACCCCGAATTATACACTAAGCTACCATGCCCGTTGTCGGCGTCAGATAAATGACCCAAGGAAGCTTGGAGGATATGTTCTATTTCTGTTTTCGTTGTGTAAGAAGCAGATGTAGGAACCCCAATCTTAGGTAAGTATAGTGTCGGGTATCGCAACAACCCAACAGAGAAAAGAGACTATTCGAACGTCACCTCAAAGACGATAGATAGTCGCCAGATAAGAAAGTAAACAATCACCCCTTATCCAGCGAATACCTAGGTACCTACCGCGACCTAAAAATACACTACTTAGTCAGCCTTATCGATTATCGTGAACGCGCTAAAGTCTCCCCGTTCAAAGTCGCTGTTGCCGACTCACCCAATGAGAGCTGACCAATCCAATTCAGAGAAAGTGGGGTGAGAGCTTCGAACGGCCGGGGGCAGGAGCCGGCCGGTTGGGACCCAACTGTGGTCTGTCTTATCGTTTGAACGATGCTTGTCGATGCTTGTCCTGCTGAATGCATGGGGATTAGAGATAAAACAAAGTATATGACTAGCCAAGTTCCAGGGTTCTCTCGAGATTGTGACGAGTGGTTGTAATACAGTACAGACTCGCAGGATGCTTGAAATGTAGTGTACAAAAACCGGCGACAGGACAAGACCGAAACCTAGTATGTAGTCTCTCATGACAGCAGACGCAGCCCCAATCTCCTTCCCGCCACAGATGGATGCTGTGGGCTTGAATGGTTTTGACATCACGATTGGTGGGTGCGTGGGGTAAATATGGTGGGATTGATCAAAATCGATGTCGCACTGATCTGGACCCGTAGAAACAGAAACGCAAGGGCCATCATCGTAGGTGGCTGAGTAAAATGAGACTACCGAAACCATGGATTTGTAACTGAACTCAGGGTAGGTTGTTGGCGTGACGCGTCGCGGCTTCAGTTAATAAGCCAAAAAATCATCCACAACGGGCTCTACGTACAACGTAAAGGCGAGTGGTGATCATGGCTTGCGTGGGACAAGGGACAAACCAGTTCGAAACTTGAGGCGTTGCTTCTCAGAT
Source organism: Neurospora hispaniola (assembly GCF_033458365.1). Classification (NCBI taxonomy): domain Eukaryota; kingdom Fungi; phylum Ascomycota; class Sordariomycetes; order Sordariales; family Sordariaceae; genus Neurospora; species Neurospora hispaniola. Next base: position 1,241,840 of record NW_026944407.1, on the reverse strand, counting down.
TGGGGCAGTGCAAGACAAGGAGATTCTCCAATATGCAAAATTGCGCGATGGGAAGTAGGAACCAAATTTGATAGACACAATCGTCACGGTGATTTTATCAACTACCTCAATGACCGCCTATCTTTCTGTGTCTAACCAGGAAGAGTTCTCCGGGAGTGGTGGTGTCTTTTGATATCGGCATTCTGATCTACTACGCTGCAGGTCAACAAGCTCGTATTCACCAAGGCGTGGGTAGCGACATTCTGTGGGTACGTCTGGTTCCTAATTCAGGTACAGACGCATGTAATAGAACTCTTACACTACCAAATCGAGATGCACAAATTGCGGGCAACATGGGCAACCTGAAGGGTAAATGTTGGGATGGTGGTCATCAACGAAACATCAGATTTCTAATGGGACACGGTTCGGGATCGGTCGTTATCCTGCCATGCACTCAAAATTCAAAGACGTGTAACATGTGTGGAGAAGCGTGTGGTCGTGGGCTGTGTGCTTAGTAGAAAAAAACTTGATGGTTAAGGATAGGATCATCTAGAGGTGACGCGGCATCTTTCGCCATCTCGTGTTCATCAGTGGGCGCAGCAAGTAGCGGGGACCATTTGCGGGCAAACTGCCGATTCGGGTCTCGAGGTTTCAAGTATTACTCGCGCAACGCGAAGTCACTAAATACAATACTATCGAGATCCAGACAAATCATCGCGATGTAATGGGTAGCAGCAAGGCCTGTGCAACGGTCGCGTGTGTCAGTTCCAGAGATATTATCGTGGGCCGCGATAAACGTCCGAGTTGAGATTGATGCCTTTTGCCGGCTCCGTGCTTGCCGTTGTCGCTTGTCGAGTGTCAAAGACTTGCCAGCATGTACCCGACCTCCAGGTAGGAAACACCGAATGCATAAACAAAAGACTGTATCAATCCCGTTGTGCTTCATTCCATTGGCGTCGAGCGGCGCGACGGGAATCCGACGAGCTGGTATAAGTTCGAGTTCCACTTGCGAATCAATGGTGGCTCCACGAAGCACCTCGCACACCACGCGGCCTCCTTGTCGGCCCTTGTCGCTCCCTGTCCATCTCCTCATCACATCCGGGGTCGAATCATTCATCCAGCCGTGAAACCCTCGCGATCTTCGACCCACTTTTTCCCTAACTTCAGAAACTTTTGGATGCAGCGGTTTGTATCTGCGTTTTCTGAACAATAAACCCCGTTTTAAGCATTCCCATATTGTCTTTCGTTTCTGGCTTGTTTGGTCTCTTTTAACTGGCATTCCTCTTTGTCGATGCTGCGGGTTCTCCGGCGTTTTCACATTCCCATTTGCAAGTATCGAACTTTTCCCTGGTCCGGTTCACGCAACTTTTCTGCTGCATGGGACCGCTGACCGGGATCGCTGAAAGAGGGTTAGTCACCCCTTGTTGTCGTATTAAGCAGCGCCCCTCCCCCCTCCCTTGTGCAAGACCCGATTTCTTTACTTCCTCATGCGTCGAGCGAGGTCAATTCGCCTTATTATCTGCCGCTCCCGCTCCTTCGATAACTATCGAGCTCTGGGGGAATCCCTTCCGCTAACACCAACTTCGCATCTGGTCGACGTCAGTTCTTCATCAACCCCAATAAGAAGAATTCTCGCACCAACAATTGATATCGGCACGCCCCAGGCATCAGATCGGATTTTAAAACAGTATCAGACGAAACAAATTTTTGAGACTACAGCCGCAGAGTTAGTAGCTGGGGAAGATTTCTTGTCAATCATTGCTGCCAATCAACGTCAATAGCCTGTTCAGTTGTGGATCATTTGGTCCTGACGTCAGCGCCAAACTCCACCATCGAACGTCGCAGCCCTGCTATTCCGAACACCACCTCACCAAAAACCTGAACCCCCAGTCCCAGGCTTGTCCGTCGCTCCCCCACAACTGAGCCTGTCGGTTGTTTCTCTGCGTCTCGGAGTGGAGAGAACTCGCTACGGATCGTCTTGGATCGCCGCGCCTTCAGATACTAAATCGGCTAATCAAACCAGGGAGCTGAAGCCAGAACACTCACGATACTATCTGGGCATTTGGACATTGGCGATTGCCGTCGCTTTAGCATTTTGGCAGTTAAAAGGTTTGGCATCTGACACGCCGCGCGCCACCGACGCACTTACAGCGGAGCCGACCGTCGCAGAAAACCCATAAAAGAAACGCAAGCGCTGAGTCTTGGTTAGCGGGCTTGCTTTGCTGGTACCTTCTGCGTCGTGGCCGACGATTTGTCCGATTTTCCAGCGAACCACGAACGACATCCGCTTTCACCCCAGCCACCCGGGGTGCAAGGACACACTTTCCCTGATTTTCTAGAGTCTGCGACAATAAGATCGCGGAACGCAGCCCGCCAACCCAAGACAAAACACTCAGGGCAACTACCAGGGGTAAATACCCACGCCGGCCCACTCTCTAGTCCACATTAACCGCTCTTTGGACGCTATCTGAACATTTCGTCGCTGCTTCTCCCATATTTGCCCGCGCGAATACCACTTTGGATACCTAGCTCTTGGCCCGGCTATTGTTGCCGAAAAGCATCTGTTTTTAAAAAAAGACCCTTGCGATAAGCAGGCATCTGATCCGTCCGAACCTGCGCGCGATCAGAAACCATCACGGTCTTGTCTCCATCTGCACCATCGACAGGGTCTCGATACCCCAGGCTCATCACGGACCCTCCCCCCCCACCGCTCTCGCTGCACCCCCGGGCTTTGCCTAGAATACAGATCAAAACTCTCGCGTTTCCCGGTCAGCCAAGATGGTGACTTCCAACAGATACCCCCCGAACTCAAATCCGCATCAAGTCCAGCAGGCACAACTGCAGGGACAACAGCACCAGCAGTCACAAGCGCCCGTCGCTCCTACCACTCAGACAAAGGGCCGCCCACCGAGTTCCCAACGCAAGTCGAGAGCCTTCAGCTTCAGATCGGACAAGTCTCACGACGCCAAAGAGCAAAAGCTTGACTTGCACGAGACCAGTGCCGAGAAGGACGCCAAACGGTTACATACAAAAGCCGACCCTACCTTGGCCATGAACGAGGCAGAGCCATGTAAGTTCAACCATGTGTCATGCATTGATATGCATGATCCGCCACCTTTATTGTGTCCTGCGTGCGGTGAACTCCATATTGACCTCTACCAGCCGAGGTGGCCGCGCACGTTAAGTCATCGCTCGCTTCTTTGCGGAATGTGCAGCACAAGGATGTCTTTGGAAATCCAATCGGTAAGTTCTCTTGTGGACGCGCTAAGAGACAAGTCTCATCACTTAGGCTCGATACTGACTTCTCGTGTAGCCGACCCCGATCGCTCAAATCCCACCCGCAGTCGTTGGGAGCGCCCTCTCGATACCATTCGGAGCTTCGAGGCCGCCATTGATGGAGCTTACAGCAATCGTAGGTCCATTTACCGCTCAGGTATGTACCAGCTTTTCACGGGTTGTTGCGATTCAGCCTGAAACTAACTTCGTTTATAGACTCGGAGTCAACCTGGGGCAATAACGGCAGACGAAACAGTTATTATGGCACAAGTACGACCAACTTTATACCCCCTCATTAAGACATGGAAGACGGGAATGCTAACCGAATTAGATGGCCCCGGTTACTACAACAGCCGACCAGCTTCGGCAATGTATCCGAACCGTCAGGACGGCAGCCAACATGACCTGAGGCAAGCACCACGAGACACTTACTACGATTACCAGTCAGGATACAACAGCGGGTATTCCTCCCCGCCTCAGAGTCAAGGCAGACGTCGTGATCCCAGGATCATGCCTAACCCGCAATTCTCTTCGCCGTATCAATCGCCGAGCGCGAACGACTACCCGATCCCGAGTAACCATCGCTCGTACGAGACCGTTGCCTCGGCATCTGGAAGTGATCCATTGGGGTATCAGACTGATCCGACAAGTAGTGACAACAGCTCGATTGAACGAGCTCAAGCGGGACCAGTTTCCAAGCGACCGTCAGAACCAGCAAATGATTATGGAATAGGATTCAGCCAGAACACCGAATATTCACCATCAGCTTTCACAGTTGGCTACAACGGGAAACCTGCTACGGGCATGAACAGCGGTGGAGTAAACAACTACCAAGCGAACGGTACGTCTGGCTTCGCCAACAACAACCTCAACAACTTCAGTCAGGGAAGCCCCAGCGTTGCACCAGTCACAGCGCCTGCTCCGCCCCAGAAAGACATCCGGACACTACAGAAAAAGTCGACGAACGATACCATTCAACCAGAAAGGCCGGGCGCCCCAGAGAAGCGCAAGAGTTGGTTTTCGCGCAAGCTGAAGAGGTAGGCTGGTCTACTGAGACTGGAAGTTCGGATCACGATTTTGTCATTTATCCGACTATGATATGACATTGATGAAGACTTGCTTGCTGGACCTTGCCACTTTTTTCCTCGCTTTCTTTTACGATGGATACCCACGCCTTCGCCTACATGCCATCCAGGGAACGTCTGATGAGCGTCCGGAGGCAGTCGGACGAACATTCCCAATCATTGAGAGGTGTAGTGGAGGTATCATTATGACAGAATTTCTTGTTAAAGACTGAGGTTTGTGGGAAGTTATCTTCGGACATGAAGTGGTCATGAAACGCCGATGTTCCATGAAGGATTCAGATAATGTTGTAATGATAATGTGGGAATGGATTGCAATCGAGATGGAAAGCTATAACTACGCAAGGATCAAGGTATTGTTAGGGATGATGGGCGCAATGTGTGCGATGAGGGATGAGTCAAAGGATCTCTTTTGTGTTCAACGTGAAACAGGATCACAGCGGCTAGAAATCACCGAATGAGGGTGAAGGGAAAACGCATTGATCTGGAGAGCGGATGGAAGACCTCGTCATTCAGACACACCCTTGCAGGAGATCTGCACCTGCTCTTTACTGTTTCTGTGACGATATCTTCACGAGATGGAGTATATACGTGGGCCACGTATCAGCGAATAGATTAATGCTTGTTTGATTGAACGAATGATTTGATATGTCATTGCCCATTACTGTGAAGTTGTTAAATACAGTAAAGATCCCTAAAAGTCCAACCACCCCCAAGTGCAAGAACCCCTTCAGAGTGCAAACTATGTGCCAACTAAACTTGATTCCTTGTACGAACCTTGCAAACTACCGCATGTACCGTATTGACTTGGAGCACTGGGTTTTAGGTTCCCTGGATATTAGGCATAATCTGGAAGCATACTGCAACACATTCATGCCTCCTAGAAATCGTATGCAAGACAGTGATTTTCGATGTCTCCACCCTCCAGCGCCCTTGAAGAGATAGGTAGGTAAGTAGGAAAAGGTAGGACATTGGAAGAATCGAGTGTACAACTAAACCTCTTTTGGGCTCTCAAACTATCTCCCTCCCTCCCCCCCCTCCCCCAAACTTTTTTTCCTGAGTATAAGAGGCACATATTTGTACAGTACTAAGTTACAAATTATGCTTGATTTCTAGAGAACCTAAAACCTAGTGAATCAAGTTAATATAGTACTCTACTTGTAGAAGATTAGCTAAAGGCAGTTGCTAAAGTTAAGAGCATCCCATTAGACTAATTCCTCATATGTAGCTAATTCTGCTATATATATGCTCCATTTTCTAAAACTGCTACATTTTGTAGCATTAATCCCTTTATAAATAAGTGTGTAGAAGTAGTAGTTGACAAAGTGTAGACTCTAGATTTACACCTACAAGGGTCCTGTTTTGGTGAAGAGTACACTTATACCCAGTTACCAAAGCTCATACGACCCACTTTTAGTCACCCTCCAATGACCGGAGGGCGCTTTTTGATCTGTGTACTAGCTTTCCTAAGTGCAAACACCTAGAAAGTGCAAGTGATTTTGTCAGCTGGATTGTTGCACTTTTAGAGATCGTTTTACTATATGTCGTGATTGTGGTTTTCCATGGACGTTTACGCACCCATCTTTCCGCTCTCAGATAAGACGTTAGGCTTGTTACACGAATTCCGACAAGCTCCGATGCACTTGATCACGCGAAGAACATTTCACTCGTCGTTTCAATGGAAATAAGATGTTTGGGTACACAAATGAATACTTTTGTTCTTCCCCACACCCTTTCCGTTCATTAGGGCGGGCAATGTCACAACATTCATGTCACATCTCAAGTAAAATTACAGATCCTTCTTCCTTTCTACTTTCCCACCACCTCCTTTCTTCTCATTCTCCTGGTCCGACTGATCCTCCGCCATGGCAACAATGATATACCCAATTAATACCACATTGGCCATAATAGCTGCTGTGGCGCCGGCGTATGTTGAGTTTCCTGGTGGTTCGATCAGTGAACGTTAGTTTGCTGAGTGAGTCCGGTTCATGCGATGCGCACGAAGGAACGAAGGACCATGTGGCATATGGGGGATAGGAAATAGGGAATTGGGGAGCAGGGACAGGAGCAGCAGGGGGGGACGACTGGACGAACCTTTGAACAAACGGTCTACTGTGAGGAAGTAAGAAGAAATGGGGATGACGATCATTGCGAAGGTGAAGGCTAGAAGTTTGATAATTACGGAACTGTGGAGGGGTTGGGGGTTAGCTTGGTGATCATATCTTGGATACATATATGTATTGTGTGAAAGTGGGATCATCAGGCAGGGTATGGGCGGAATATGTAGGTGTATGATAGTGATGAGAATGGAAGGAAGAGTAACCGGTGATGTGACGGATGAGAATGAGCACGGGGGTTGGGGTGAAGCGTACGCGGGGACGGCTGGCGTGATGTTGGACTTCTCGCTTGCCGCTGGACTGGAACCGATACGGTCATCCTTTTCGAGGAGAGTCTTCTCTTGGGATATGATTCTGCGGGTGGCCATATTGCTGATGGTTTTGGGTCCAGTTTTTCTGTTCGGTGTAGGCTGGTCGTGATGTTTGTCGTCTTATATCGGCTTCGATGAGTTGAATGATGAGCTGAAGTGGGATGAGCTGAAGCTGTTTGCTGTGTTGGTAAGTCTCTTAAGATGAACCTAGACTGGCAAGCAAAAGGAACACATTAAGGTATAGTAGCTTACTCAAGTAAATGGTAACAGTGAGATGTTGAGTAAAATCAAGGGTAGTTCTCTAGGTGAAGTCCTCGATGGCAAGATGAGGACAAGCTCGACTTTGGGCAATTGCGTAGGTCGCTGGTTGGCTGGGTGGGTCTACCCTGTCCTCATCGGTATTTAAGTGGTTCGTCGCTGTGCCTGAACCAGTTGAGAGCTAGCACGTGGAGACGTGAAGGCGGCCGGTCGCGTTGTCCCACATTATTTCTCACAACGAGCAAATGCGCGTCGCGGCTGGAAGGCGGCGGTGTGGGGCTCCAAATGAGAAAGATGTAGGGCTGATTCCGTCGCTGATTGCTGGACGGCAATCTGGAGCCGGTTGCACGACTGGATGCCGTGTACCCAGCCATTTTCTGTTCTAAGATGGACCGACAACAAACTCCAAGCACAACTCCTCTCGGTTGTCATCCCGTCTTTTTACATCACAGGTTTCCCAAGGGCAAAGCGTCAAGGAAACAGGGTACTTTGGACCTGGATTTTTGGGTCAACTGAAATTCTTCCTTTCAGCGAACGTTTCTCTTGTTCGTCTTTATCAGGTTTTGCTTTGGCTCTATGCGCCGCTAAAATTTCAGCTTTGCGCCTTTGACCGCGTCCGACAAACGACCGGTACCTTCCACATACTCTTTCGATACTTACCTCCACAACAACCATTTCTCCTTCACCACCACCTCCTTGGAAGACTACTTTGTGTTCTTTTACTTGGTCGATCCTGCTCTGGACGATCGACAATGGCCTTCTCGTCCTTGCCAGAGGACGACTCTTTACGCTCATCAAGCGTTGTCGTCGATAGCCCAGTCCCGCAACGGCGGACCAAGCCCGATCTTGATTTTATAGACGAAGACGACGAGGATGAACTCAGTATTGTCTCCCAATCGCCCTACTTTACTCAGCCTACCCAGATCGCCTCGCAACCGACAGTGAAGCCACGAGAAGCCGCCATCCCGTCTTCCCCCACGGTCGTCGAAGTACCTGCATCGTCACCTTTCCGTCAACAATCGTCGAATATCGGAGGTCGATTTGCGAGCGCGATGGCCCCAAGAGGTACCTCTTTCAAGGCTCCTGCCGCACAATCACCTCCAGTCAAAGCAGGGGCAAAGAGAGACTATATAATGATCGACGACGATGAATTCGACAAGCCTCTATATGCGGGCGATTCTTCAGACGATGAAGGACCTGCGCGCGGCGACATTCAGCCATCTGCTTTCAAAAAGCCCAACCTCACGTCTGCAAAGGCTGCGCCTGCAGTGTACCTCAAACCATCAAAGGTACTTGACCTGCACAATTCATGATAGACATCACATCCAGCGTCATACTAACACTTGGCATATTTGACAGAAACCAAAGTTGTCCAATGATGTCGGAAGTCCCATTACCAGCCCGGCAAAGCCCTACGTCCTTCAAGAGGACTGGGTCACGCTCCGATCTTCTTCGCCAGAATCCTTGCAATCTATACGTCCGAAAGACTCTCCTTTAAAGCCTGCCCCAGCACCGCCCGCACCGGCTCGCCGTCGCCTAATTCAGGGTCGTCGGCGACGTAGCCCGTCGCCAGCCAGCTCGCCAGCGAAACCGATCGAGAAGCCCGTTCCCAAACTGAAACAGACAAAAATCATCACGCTCGTTAGCGACGACGAAGATGACGATGACTACGTCCAGAAGAAGTCGGTTCGCTCCCCCGAACCACAGCCCGAACTTTCGCAACGGGATCCGGAAGAAGATGCCTTCGAAGAGCGTGTCCTTAAGTACCTCAATACCTGCGATCCGATACAATTGATGGCCATTGCCAACGTCAAAGAAGATGTTGCAAAGCACATGCTCTCTTATCAGCCTTTCGACAGTGTGGCTGATGCTGAGAGAGTGACGATGGCAGCAAAGGCTACGAAGGTCAAGCGCAAGAAGTCGACTAGGGCACCGGTTGGCGAAGATATCGTGGGCTCTATTAAGGAGTACACCAAAGCGTTGGATGGCATTGACCATGTTATTGCTGTCTGCGAGTCGCAAGCAGCTGCGATCAAGGACGCCACCTCGAGGTGGAAGGTCGACCAAACCGGCCAGCCTCGAACAGTGAAGAACAAGGATGGAACCATTACGCCTCTCAGCATTGACGGTACGACTACGCTGGTCGACCTTCCTTTAAGTCAGCCGAAGCTTATGAGCGGCTGCACGATGAAGCCTTTCCAGCTGTATGGGCTTAACTGGTTGTATCTCTTGTATGAAAACCAATATGCCAGCATTCTAGCTGACGATATGGTATGTAGCTTGCTCGTCTCTGACATTTGCCTCTCCATGAGGTTGCTGACTGTCTACTATTCTAGGGTCTGGGCAAGACTTGCCAGGTCATCAGCTTAATCTCAGCAATTGTCGAGGAACATGACAAACATAGCCAGGATGACGATAGCAACCAACCATGGCCAAACATCATTTTCGTCCCTCCGTCCACGCTCGCGAATTGGGCCGCCGAGTTCAAGAGGTTCGCCCCGGGCTTGAATGTCACCTTGTACCAGGGATCGCAATCTGTCCGCGATGAGATTGCCGACAACATCTTGGATGATCCCGCCAGCCACCACGTCGTCTTGACATCCTACTCCCAGGTGTCGCGTCAGGACGACATCTCGAATCTGAGACGGCTGAAGCCGATGGTAGCGGTTTTCGACGAGGGTCACAAAATGAAAAATCCAAAGACAAAGCTCTATAAGGATTTGCTCAAGATCACAGCAACGTGGCGGCTCATTCTGTCTGGCACGCCCGTTCAGAACAATCTCATGGAAATGATTTCATTGCTTCAGTTCGTCGAGCCGGAGCTCTTCCGGGACCATTTCGATGATCTCGAAGCACTCTTCAATCAGAAGTTTTCTTTGACGGCAGTCTCGCAAGGCGCATTGCTTCACAGTGAACGAGTGGCGCGGGCGCGCACAATCCTGGAGCCCTTCATCTTACAACGTCGCAAGGAGCAGGTCCTCAAGGACATGCCTCCCAAAACAGCCAAAGTCGTCTACTGTGAAATGGACGACGTACAAGCAGCAATATATAAAGACTACGAACGCCGATTTCGGAAGACCGACGCCACAGGTGCCAGCAGTGCCGGTCGTGACAACGACAACAACAACGTCTGGATTCAGCTCCGGAAATCCGCAATCCACCCGCAGTTGTTCCGGCGTTATTTCAATGATTCGACGGTGGAAAAGATGGCCAACATTTTGATGAAAAAGGTTGACCAATCGGAGCTTCGGCAGCCGAAGATCGAACATCTGATCAATGAGCTCAAGGCCCTTTCGGACTTCGAACTGCATCTTTGGTGCAGAGACTACAAGTGCATCAGACAATTCGATCTTCCGGATGGGTCATGGATGGAGAGTGCCAAGGTTCAGGCCCTTTTGAAGCTGATTAAGCAGTATCAGAAGAACGGTGACCGCGCTTTGGTGTTCACACGATTCGCCAAAGTCATTGAGATCTTGGGAGAATGCCTTGCGTCGGAGAAGATCGAGTATCTCTCCCTGCAAGGAAACACGGATGTCAGCGAACGTCAGGAACTCATCAACGATTTTAACGCCGACGCGACCATCCCCGTCTTTTTGCTCACGACAGGTTCGGGCGGCACAGGAATCAACCTGACTGCAGCCAACAAAGTCATCATCTTCGACCAGTCCGATAACCCGCAGGACGATATTCAGGCCGAGAACCGCGCTCATCGTCTCGGCCAGACGCGCCCTGTGGAGATTGTCCGGCTCATCAGCAAGGATACCGTCGAAGAGCTGGTTTACAAGGCCTGCCAGAAGAAGCTGGAGCTCGCCAACAAGGTGGTCGGCTGGTCCACGGTGGAGATGTCCCAGTCTGAGATGGAGGCCCAAGTTCGCGCTGCTATCATGAATGGCGGCTCGATCGCAACTCCTCCATCCGACTAGATCTCGGGGAGTTTGAGGAAGATCACGAAGTTTTGAGTATTGGGGAACGTGTTTTGTTCAAGATACAAAGTGTTGACGATATGGAGGATATCGGGCATGGATGATACCCAGTGTTCATATGCATAGCATCAGGCGCTATAGAAGTCGTGCGCTGTTGTGTACTTGGTCTAGCATATCTTAGATGATTTAGGATCGCCTTCTGGCTTGTATAGAGGCAACCTGTTCTTGCTTTAACCTTTTCTCTGTGCTGCATTGTTAAAGAGAACAGGTTCAACGGGCCAGACCACAACTTTTGGTGATCCCATATGGTAGTAGCATCAAGATGATGAATGGGAGTTATATTGGGCCTGTTGAAATCTTGCGGAAGTGGCTTACAACTTTTCTGTGAACATCAAGGGTGGTAACACCTCGTCATACAACGCTTAGTCTTTGGCTCACTTTCACATGTCTCGTGGAGAAGTAATGTCGAAGGCAAGACTCTGATGGCCCCCTTGTCGTTCGAGGTTTAGTCTAAATCCGTGGATGTCATGCGATGACGATATCCGTCACCCCCGTCACACGTGTCACTGCCGAGGCCATTCCGCACTATAGCGCCAAGGGTCAGTGAGGTGCCTAGTGTACGGTAAATCTCAACACCCCCATCGCAAATCAAGCCTAGTTGTGCTTTTCTCGATTATTCCGCTCCTCATCGTGCCAATAATTTCCGTGAACAGCAACAGCTGGACATCTCATCTTCCTCAATATTTTATTATCCATGGATCTCATTTCCCATACTCCGTAACCCCCGTCATGAACAATATTCCCAACGGCAGCAAGGGCCGTCGGGCCCTGTTAGGCCCAAATGTGGGGGAGCGAATGGGATCTCAGCGATGCGACGGTAGGGCTTGCTCGAAAATTTGATACCTTTCGCTTTCACATGCCACGGAAAGCCTGCATTAACTGACCTGAGTGGGGAGGCCCTGCCTGAGGAGGATCCAGCAGTTGACGTCGGGCACACAGTCCAGTGTCCACCCAGTCCACACACCCACCCCCTTAACTTCCGGCCAGACTTCCGTTTGCATCTTCTCCCACCGTTCGACGCGCCTGTGAAGAACACCAAACCCGACCCAAAACATGGAATGACACGGACCTGACCCAGTCTGGTTTTAAGCTTTTTTTTCCTTTTTTTTTTTTCCCGCAACACATCCCGGACATCTTCATCCGAGCCTTTCGTTTACTTCGTTTCGTGCCATTCAATTTTTGACCGCAGGCGACAGGCGAGGAAAACATCCAACGTCCCGTTGTCAGCTGATTGACCTCTAAGACACACACACACACACACACCGAGACACGACACTCGCTCATTTTTATCTACCGAACAACAACGACGTACCTAACCGTACCTACCTACGTAGGCATACCCGCTGCCGCCACATCATTCTTCTTTCACGCTCGTTCAACCTCTTTCGCCGCAACTGACTCAAGTTGCGCATGTTATCGTTGTCTCCTATCGCTTCATCTGCCACCGACAAGTATAAATGAGCGAGATCAGGATATGTTATTGACACAGCCGTTCATGCCACACGTCACTCTTCACTACTTGTCCTGAACACTACGGCAGTGTTTTTTTTTTCTTTGTTCTTCTTTTTTCTTTCATTTTTTATTATTCATCTCTTGACAATGGGGTCACTAATACCCACAATATTCATATCATTCTGGAGGATATTTCTAGACATTGTACTCTTCTGGGCAGGTGTGAGTGCTTTGGATCTCGTTACGTCCTACAGACCTTCTACCTCAGTTCCCTTGTCTTGACTCGACATTATGTCCCAAGACTTGTTACCCAAAGGGCTGATGATGTCAACGCATGTAGACATGACCCAGGCTAATCCCGTCCGCCTAGAAATTCCGTGAGTGGTACCGGCGCCGCAACCCGGTCGAGGTCTGGCTCGACGTCCTCCGCAATGCTTCCGAGTTCGACGAGTGGGAGGAAGCTGCCATCCGGCTCGACACACTCCTCGGCCTCGATTTGTGGCGTAATAGCCCAATCAGCCGGCATTATGATTACAAATTGATCAACGAGCGGTTGGAGAGCATTGAGGTTGCGCGCGATAACGGCGATGTCAATGCGCTTGTCAACCTTTTGCGCAGCGGTCTCGTTCGAAACCTTGGTAATATCACGGCACCTAAGCTATACAACAAGAGCTTTGCGGGAACCAAGATTCTGATCGAGGAATATATCACTGCGGTCGCAGAAGTGATCGAGGAGATTGGCATGTTACCGACAGTTAGGAGGACCGGAACGAACTATCCCAACAACAGTCTCACACCCGGTTTCAGAGGAGCAAGGCCTGTGAGTCCCGGACTGGCGAGTTCTGATGACGGCAAAGACAGCGGAAACAGTACGGCAGGTGGTGGAAGTGGCGGCAACCCTATGGGTTACATGTCGACACAAATGAAGCTCGATTTTATCCACGATACCAGACAAGCATTCGGACGGAGCACCCTTGTTTTTCAAGGCGGCGCTATCTTTGGTCTCTGTCATCTCGGTGTCGCCAAGGCACTGTTCCTGCGTGGCTTGCTCCCGCGAATTATTACCGGGACGGCAACTGGAGCTTTGATTGCTGCCCTTGTAGCTGTTCATACGGAGGAGGAACTGCTGCATGTCTTGAGTGGTGAAGCTATTGACCTCTCTGCCTTTTCGAGCAAGCTTGGCACTCCCACCAACGGTGAAGGGAAGGATAAGAGGAATTCATGGTGGACTAATCCCTGGTCGACTTTAGTACGTAGACTGACTAGGTTCTGGAAAGAAGGCTACTTCCTGGATGTCAAGGTGTTGGAGCACTGCATTAGGTCCAACTTGGGCGACCTCACGTTTGAGGAAGCGTATAACCGTAGCAAGAGAGTACTGAACATCACGGTCGCCACGGCTGGACAAGGGGGTGTTCCAACCCTCCTGAACTATCTCACAGCTCCCAATGTGGTATGTCGGCATTGCCTTTCAAGGAAGAAATTATCGGCGGTTCAGTTACTGACACAACTTCTTACAGCTAATCTGGACAGCGGCGCTAGCATCCAACGCCTCATCCTCCTCGCTTTACGGTGACCGAGAAACCAAAATTCTCTGCAAGGACTCCCAGGGCAACATCGTCCCCTGGAAGCCCGCCAACACAGTTGACTTCCGCCACTGGACACACGCCTCATACTCGGAGCGCGAATCGCCCCTCCAGCGCATCGCCGAACTCTTCAATGTCAACCATTTCATCGTCAGCCAAGCGCGGCCCTATCTGATCCCCTTCCTGCAAAGCGACATGCACGGCCCTTCCCTCTTCGAAACCCGCAACAAGACTATGTCGGCAACCGCCTTCCTTGTCCGCATGATGGGCCTCGAAATCCGCCACCGGCTCAGCCAGCTCGACGCCCTCCGCCTGCTCCCTGCCGGCATCCGCCGTTTCCTCGTGGATGAGCGCGTCCCAGGAGCGAGCGTGACACTCGTACCCGAGGTGACGGCCGGCGATTTTATCCGGCTGCTCGAAACGCCCACGAAAGAAACGCTCAAGTACTGGATCCTTCGTGGCGAGCGCAGCGTGTGGCCGGCCGTGGCGGCACTCAAAATCCGCTGCGCCGTGGAGACGGAACTTGATCGCGCGTATCAGCAGGCGCGTAGGCTCAAGGCTGGCGGGCTGAGGCGCAAGGCTAGCAGCAGGGGCCCGATGATGTCGGCGCAGTCGGCACCGTCGCCGAATGGAAGCGATCGGGAGCGGTGGGAGAGGGAGAGGGAGAGGAGGTCGGGTATGGGCAGAGCAAAGACTACTGGTGTTAATTAGTAGTGAAGTGCCATATGTGTTGCTGTTTTCTTTTAGTGTTGGTGGGAAGACAACTTGAAAGCTGTCAGGACTTGTGTGTGTGTGGCCGTTCCGGGTCTGATACTCCAAGTTTACTACATATAGTAATGTGCCCTGTCAATACCAGACTCAATGAATGAAAAGACCCAGTAAATGCCAGGAAATTCCGTGTCCGATGTATATCAGTATGGCATAGCCTCCACTATAGTGCCATGTGCCCAGCAGCTAGCAACTGTTCCAAAAAAAAAAAAAAAAAAAAAAAAAAAAAAAAAAAAAACACGGTAAGCGTGTAGTACATTAGCCTCGGCCAACCTTTAGCACCGTCGGTCCCGCCGCTCTTCCTCAAATTGACCGGCACGCAGTCCAAGCCGTTATTTCCAACAAACAAAGCTCGGCCTTTTCGCTACTTTCACAGATATGCTGTTTCAAAACGCGACACCTGAAAAGGGTCTTGGCGGACTTGGCGACATGACCGGCGAGCTCTCGAGTAAGAAAGCCTTGTTGAGTGCTTGTACCTCCTGGCCATTTATTCACCTTGCTATCAGTGGGTGGAAGCTTGCAAAGAGGTTGAAGCGCTGGAGGGCGCGCACCACCATCGTGTTGGGTGATGGGATAGCTGCATGTGGCAGGCTGGCATTTTGGATGGGCACTAACTCCTCTGCTGAATACATAGTGTAGTGTGTGACTTTCTGAGTGATACCTGCCCTTTCTTTCAATGGACGAATCCGAAGCAAGGTGCTCGTCTGATGAGGAATGGATGAGTGAGTATTTGAAAGGCTTGACGAGACTCAGAAAGGGAAGCCAGGCTGTTGTTGCATTGTCAAGGGGGAGGAGCGGGGTTCATGATTCTCCATTGAGCTGTCGATGTACCTGCACCAAACCGAAGGAAGGGGGGGGGAAATCCTTATACAGAAATGATCGGCCATGCCCGTTCAAAGCATCAGAAGGCTCGTCTTAACTATTAATGTCGTTCTGTTTCTATCGGATGAATTTGACAAGGATCAGGATTCACTTGACTTGATCCCAGGCACGGGAGCCAGTACGAAAAGAGAAGACAGCGGAGACAGCGGGGATCGACTTTGTCAACGCAAGTATCCGTTGATAGATGCAGTGATTGTGATGAATTACAAAGACTGGTTTCTGATTGTCGAACGGGTATGACCCGCCCTGTATATACAAAGGACTATCTTCGTGAGAAAGGTAACTTAACACCACCTCGGCATATTCGTTCAGGTTAGTTCTTGGTTCCTTTCCCAGCTCCCGAGCCAGATGGCAACCTGCTACTTAGGCCAAGTCCATTGCCGAAACGGAAAGACACTTTCCCCATCAGCTGGCAAGAGATGGCGAGTTCGTTCACTCGTCACCAAACTGAAAAGTTGGTGCAGGGCATACACTACCTCCTCGACTGGACAAGGCAGCGCGGGGATGTCATATCAAGACGAAGAGAAAGACGAATACACGTAACTTGAATCGAATGAAGTAATGAAATTTCTTCACTCATGTGATCACGGAATCACCGTGCCTGCATATGCATGGTTGAAGTTTGAGCCTTCTCTTCTCTGTTATGTGCTGAGTGGAAATGGAAGACGGGGTTGATTGGGTGCGGAGCCTCGCGGGACTAGCGCAAGATGATGATGATGTTGAATACCTGGGGTACTGGTTCGGTAAGTTCATTTCTACTTGCCCAACTCGCCTTAATGTTCAGGTTTATCCAGCCAGCAATGGCAGGAGCCAAAGCGAGCTTGACCGAGATCGACGAGCCTGCCGTGGTTGGACTGGGGAATGAACGGTGTTTGTTGTTAACGTTGAGAACTTGGAAAAGGTTCCACCTCACTTCTTTGAATCTCAGTCGATACGATGACAAAGTCGCTGTGTACTGGAGACCCCCCCACCCAGTTAGCCGAGAGATATCACACAAAAGTACCTATATTCATATCATTTGTGTTTTCCACTTCCTACGTTCCGTCGTGTTTAGTAAAGTACGCAGTAAACTCATGACAAACCGTGGTAGATCCTCCGCAAGGATATCCTTGTACCAAAGGAACCGTACCTGGATGCATCCACTTTTCAGCTGCCGCCTCCAGGATCGGCAAGTTTTTCAGCAAAAATCGATATGGAAGAGTTTGAACAACCGTGGCCAAGGCTGATTTAGTCAGTCTTCTCGCGATGAAGTTGCCGGTATTCTCCAGACCTTGAACAACCTGCAAGCTTTTATTTCTTGTACGTATAAGGAACCTGCCGGGCCGGCGCCTGGAAGTGAACGACCCCATTGCGGGCGCCAGATGCTGTTTGATGTACGCTACAGCAAGGGCGCGGCGTCTAGCAGGGGGGTACAACACCATTCAGTAGCCTGCAGAGCGATGCACCCTGAGCTCAAACTTGTGGAGTTGTTTGGTGGAGTTAGCAGCTGGAGTTGGCACCCTCCGGGTTTAAGCACCAACGACGTTCGGATGATGCCGACATTTCAATATCTGAACCTTTCTGTCCTTGACCTGATCTCCAAAAACATAGAGGTATGAACCAACTATGAAAGGGTTCAAATTTGGTCGTGAGAACCTCTTTCGCCAGGCTGCAAATAATACGAGCTGCTAAAGTGGGAAGAGTCAGCGGTAGCTTGCAGTGCGCAAGTGTCTTTTATTTATTTTATATGTATATATGTATTGGCTTTGTGGTTTTCAAGCTCCTCGAGATATCGACACATCCCGACAACATCGAGCCAACCGGCTGTCCCCAATTCAGCCTGATAAACATCAGGATCAGGAGCGAACGATTCATGGCAGCCTCCTGTGAAAATTTCATTGATTCTCATGCGGATTTGAATATTGCGTGTGCCTGAGAGTGAAACACCAGCTAGGTACACCTTCTGGATTTCTCCTGCCGGTTGAACATTCTGTAGTGCTAGCCTCCCTCAAGCCTGCTGGTACCCTTACTTTTCGGGGAATTTGATGGCAAGGGTGTTGGGTTATGACGGACTGTGTCAAATCACAAAAGCTTTGTTGTCAACACAGCCGACATACACCACCACCATTACCACAAGTGATGGCATGCTGCGCGAGGGTCCCTGGTAAGTCCTGGCAGCTAAGGTCTCTGCAGGAGATCCAGGATGGCGTGAAAAAGTTCTTGGCTTATCACTTCCGGCCTGCTTTCAGTTGACGCTTCATAACTGTCGAGACTGTCTGGGGCGCCCGCGGGGGAAGGGGGGTTGGGTTTGCCAAAAGCAACTGTTGTCGTTGCGACATTGTATCTGTGCCCGAAGATCGTCCCCGGTTCATCAGGTCCAAGATCGCAATACCGTGGTGTAGTAGCCTACCTGACAAGGAAGGGTGATTAGTTGGTTGTCAATGGCTGCTATACTCATATTTATCTCAGCTATCCGAAGTCTGGGTTCAGTTCAGCGAATGTTAGCCGAGGCCAATGTGTTCTCTTTCTTTTCGCGATGATTACATTAGCTTGACTGTTTAGGATACTGGAACCAAGTCCATTGGAGACAAGATATCATGATGAATGGGCTAACTGGGAGGCCATCCTCTTGATCGTCCCCCTCCTAAACCCCCAGTCCCACACACACTTCTATCACCTACCTCTCCCCGCAACGCCATTTCCGCCCCGGGCAACGTTATGCTTGACAATTACACTTTCACCCGCTCAAAATCGAAGTTCGAATGTTCAACGCGTTCATTCACAATGGCCCATACGCATATAATAGCTAATCTCAATTCTTTCAGATAATGACGCCCAAATCTTCGACAGTCTCCTCGTTGAAGGTCGATTCGCTATTTATGACTGGACCATGCAAAGTCCTATCGATCTACAAAGCGTCACATTCGATCGACCAACGCATGTTGAGGCATGTCAAGGACCTGATAACTGGACATTTGACAAAACCACGGAAATGCAAGCTTGCAAAGCCAAGCTGAGCTAAGTCACCATAGCAGCGCAGTTTATCTTCAACAGCTGAATTAACAGGGCGGTAGGTGTGGTAATCATGTGGTAACAGCAATAACAGCTTAGGAAATAGGGCTAGTGCGTTTTCATACCTCATAAATCGGTACTTGGGCACTCTTCTGATGACATTGCCTAGACATCCCCGGGAAACTCACAGGAAATGGTTTCGCTCCAAAGACCCTGGCGACCACGCTTTCCGGCAAACACCTCCTATTGCAAATAACACGTTTGATGCACTGCAGATGTTGCCCGTCTTTCTCGATCTCCCTACCCGATCACCCACCTCCACCCCCCGGGGGGTTTTTTTTTTTTTTTTCTTTTTCTTTTTTTTTTTTCTCTTCCCCTTCTTCGCTTCCCGCTGACTACGTTTGCGAGCGCGCCGAACGCTCATCTCGAGTCTTGTTCCTGTTTACGCAAGCTGCCCGGGTCGGGGTGCTGGAACTGTGCGTAGCAAGAAGCACAAGGTTACTCACACAGAAAGGTACCCCTGCCTCCCCTGCCTCGACGTATCTATATATATTGGATGCGCCTCTCTACTCCCCTTATCAAAAATATATAAAGACCCCATACATCCCTCCATCCCCCACCATTACTTTTTGACATCATATATTCTTTCCGTCTTGATCTTTTTCTTACTTTAGCGACAGGCTCACTTCGTTGCCGACGATATCTTCGCTCCAAACCTTCGAAACCGTACCTGTTACCTGTCATCGATACTCTTGGGCTGCCCCGCTTGTTTACAAGGCATGGTTAAACTTCTCCCGTTCCCTTCATACTCTAGCAACCTGGACACTCTAATTTCTCGTTCAGTTAGTCCCCCAAATCTACCTAAGACGCCAGTTGCCCAGCAGAGTTTCGTTGCTGACTGTTGTAGACCCGGATTTCCAACTAAGACAGATCACTGTTCTTATAAACCCTCCAAACGCTTGAGCACTCCCACATCGTTGCACGCATCGTCGTCTATCCAGGACCACTACCCCATCATCCAGCTCCATACCTCCTTCATGGTCATACAACTGTACACCACCCTCACATACAACACCGTTTACCGAACGGAATAACACCCCGTTCTAACCACTGCTCCCATTGAGCATCACCTCGCCAACACCTTCTCGACGCAACATCAGCACAATGCGCTCTTCGTTGGGCTCCCAGTCCGCTGCCAGCGATAGCTGGACGTCGATCAAACTGTATACAAGCCGCCACACCAAGGACAGATTACCTGAATACAACGACGACGACGACGAATCATCAGCCCAAGTTGCCAGCATATTCTCCTCCAGTTATAGCGGCGACTTGGCGTCCGATATTGCAGAATGTGACCTCGTCACTGGCACTCGTGAGATGCCCTATCGCGCTAAATCTCACGGATGCTCAACAGAGACCGCAAGCTCGGACCAGACCTTCTTTGCCCACGAGGTCATGGATTGCCAGGAAACCGTAGCTACGGCTCCACCTTTGACAACTAGCCAGTCCCTTCCCAAAGGCCCTTCTCTCACTGCATCGGTCCTAGGGCAATACAGTGAGGTAACGGCCCAGCCCTACGTTGGTAACATACCCAGCTGGATTGAGGGCGCTGGCTTCGTTGGTCAGCTTGCCAGACCTGTGGTCTCCGAAGACTCTCCGACCACAAAGCCTCCCAAGTCCAAGCAAAGCATTTCGAGCAGCGTCGGATCTGACTGGGCGTATGTTCCCTCGTCCCCGGAGCAGGCGAGCCTGATTGCGGGTTCAGGCGGATGGTGCGGGGAGCCAGATGGCAGACATCTCCCTCGAGTCTCGACCCTCGACTTATTTGAGGACCCTATGCCTCTTTCTGCTTGAAAAGCGCATTGCTTCTGTGCTCTGGCTCACATCGGCGTCATGTAAGTGATGTTGATAATGTTCTGTCCTTCGTCTGTACTTTTCCTGGACAATCTTAATCCTTCCATTGTCCTGTTGCTGTCCGATGGGGGACAGTCTTGCCCATAATGTTCCACTACCCTCTCATTTACCCAGTCTTGTGTTACCTTCACCTATCTGTTCCCATTCAATGATTTTCACCTTTATTTGGACTTTGTTTGCGTTCATGTTCAAGTAACTCGCGGGAAAGCGTAATCATGTGGCATTTTGTTATCGCAAGCAGAAGGATGGGACGTTGGGCTCAAGATTGGACAACGGCTTATGGTACACCTCATGGCAGAATAGAGATGGAAAAATCAATGGCTGTATGTTGGTTGACGAAAGGAGATAATTGTAAGTTTGGGATAGTGGTTGTTTTCATTGCATAGAGTCTAGGATGTCCACGATAGCAATATAAACATGGTGTTCCTGTGAACCAACCTGGACCGAGGTCGATTACCGGGACGACGGAGAAATAGATACCGCTTGACCGAACGTGACGTCGCTATAATTGCAAAGCGACTTCGCTATCTTGGAACATGTTCGTGCGGGGTCCAAGTACAGCAAGGTTGAAGAAACAAGGGAACAGGAAATACAGCAGCCGATGCGGGGATAGAGATTGCCGGAGAATTCTGAATGCCGTTCTCCACGTTCCACTAGAGCGTTTGGAGAAAACCAAGTCCATGCTCCGAAATCTTTCTGTGTTTTCCTTCCAGTCAACGAGACAATATGGCTCACTAGCCATCGCCTAGCCATGGTTGAACTGCGGATGTACCATTTAGCCTAATTTCTCACCGTGCTACCTTTGGATATGTAGCCCATCCCAGGTCCCCAGAATGGACTCTGTTACCTACCATAGATAGTTACACATCGACATGTTCCTGCATAGATTAGTATCGGTATATAACCTATCCATCGCCCTGAGTGGATGACAGTCAATATGGAAAGCGTAGGCCAGTGCTTTTGTGATTTCTGGAATAATAGCACCGTTCAAGATCCGTCCTCGCCGCCATGTTCGGTTCATCGTTCTCAGGCTTCGGCCTGAAGAATATCCTGATTACTGGAGTGTTGCTCTTGTGCCCATCTTCCTCGGTTTCCGCGAAGAGCTCAAACCAATGGATCGATATCTGGGGCTCCATGCCGCAGCTTGTTGAGTCTGAAAACCTTCCTCCAGCTCCATATGTAAGTAGTGTCCGGATTCAGTATTTTAGCTTACCAGTAAAGAAGCAGACAACCCGTACACTAACACAAACTCTCAGAACGGCGGAGACACAGTCTTCAAAAACGCCACCCTGCGCCAGACAGTCTACATCACTCAAGATGCCTCGACCATCCGGTTGAGCTTCAGCAACGCCTTCGGCGGCTCTGAGCTGCCTATCACCGCAGTCACCGTCGCACTGCCCGCATCTAGAGCAGGGGCCGGCTCCGGCGCTATCAAGCCCGGGACCATCAAGACCGTCACATTCTCAGGAGGCCACCCAGACTTTCTCGTTCCCAACGGCGCCGTGGTCGTCTCGGACCCCATCAAGTTTCAAGTCAAGGCCCAGTCCGTCCTGACCATCACGCTCTACCTCGCCTCCGGCCAGGCCGGCCAGTCCATCACTGGACACCCCGGCAGCCGCACAACCAGCTGGCTTGCGCAGGGCAACCTCGTCTCTGCTGCCAACTTGTCCTCCACCGCTGGAGTAGCAAGCACTGACCACTGGTATTTTCTCTCCTCCATCGAGGCCTACCAGCCCGAGCGTGCCTCCGCCCTCTACCTTGTGGGCGACTCCATCACCGACGGCCGCGGATCCACCACCAATGCCAACAACCGCTGGCCGGACCAGCTTCTCGCTCGCCTTCAAAAAGCCGGTCGTTCGCTGTCATCGATCTCCGTCATTAACCAAGCCGCCGGCGGGAACCGCGTCCTAGCCGACGGTCTCGGTCCCAACGCCCTCGGCCGCATCGAGCGCGACGTTCTCGCCCGCCCTGGTTCCGGGGTTCGCTACGCGCTCATCTTTGAGGGGGTAAACGACATCGGTACCGCACCCCTCGATCAGGTCGCCCAACAATCCGTCGGCGACCGACTGATCTCTGCCTACGAGCAGATGATCACTCGCCTACACTCCCACGGGATCGCGGCGTTCGGGGCAACCATTACGCCTATGAGCGGGCCGGGACAGGCGTATGGTGAGCCGGAGAGGGAGAAGACGAGACTAAGGGTCAATGAGTGGATTCGGAGGAGTGGGAGGTTTGATGCGGTAGTGGACTTTGATATGGCTGTGAGGGATCGGGGAAATAAGACGATGCTGGATAAGAGGTGGGATAGTGGGGATCATTTGCATTTGAATCCGGAGGGGTATCGGGTAATGGCAGAGGCGGTGGATTTGGAGATTTTTGAGAGGTTTGCTGATGGGGTGGATAGGTATTTGTAGAGTTGTTGGCGAGTGGTGGGTCGGTAGGCAGTAGTTGGAGAGGTTCATTGGTGATCGGAATTTGTTCATGCTTTCGTCATCATTGCACCGGTCGCTTGGACTGGAATATCCGGTCTAGGCCAGCGTATAGAGTTCATTTGTGTGAAATGGGCGTCCTTGATGTATATCAGGCTTCTTCCTGCCGTGGTTTCAATTTTCCTTTCTTTTTGTTGGAGTGTCATCGTCAAAAGTTGAGTTTGAACGCTGCCGATGTTGTGTGCCTTTTGGATGGTCCAAAGCACCTCGAGGAGTGATCTAGACCAGAGTTCAGAGATTGAAAAAAAAAAAAAAAATAAAAAAAATAAAAAAAAAAAAATTTAAAATTAAAATCGAAAGGGGGAAGAAAGGGGAAAAAGGAGGAGAAAACAAGTGGAAAGATTTGTCTTTATAGGGCTGATTGACTTGTGGGGAGATATGAGCTCTCGGGCACTAACCCCTACCTCTGCGACACTTTGATGCACGATGAATGAGAATATGCAGGTTTTCGTGGCGCGAGTTCAAGCGGATAAGGAAACAATTAATGAAAGCAGAACAACAAAAACACACTTGGGAAAGAACGTGTGGTTACATGATAACGGCAGAGACAAACATGAAGGCAGCTCGGGCGTGGAGTTTGATCCATTTCCCGGACCTTTCCGGCGAACAACCACGCAAGCAGGATTCGGCATTTGTGTAGCACACCTGCCCGACTCTCTGCGGTTTGAGAAAGGCATCATCTCGGACATGAGACCAAGATTGAATAGACAGGGGTTGTAGGGCAGACAAATAATCCTGCCTAGCAGCCATGGCGAGACCTCATCGGCCTAGATCAACCCCCTGCTGCCCAATGGCAAAGTAGCGTAAAGACGAAAATGTGGTATATTTCCTTAGCATTCCGAGAACTCCGCCGAACATACATGCAGTCGACTTGTATACACTCCAACTGGCCTGTGTATCTTTCTAATCATAATAATAGCACATCCGAGCACGCCAATCAAGGCAAGCAGACTGATTAACCTGTCCCCTCGCTTCCGTTTTCCCTCCGTGTGTTTTGTTCATCTTTTGCCTCGTCCCATTAAACGCTGTTCTTTTACATCCAGAGACGGATGGTGCCGTCAGCACCGGCAGACACACACCACGGCTCACGCGGGTGCCAGTCCATGTCCAGAACACCAAGCTTGTTGACGACCTTGTGTCCCTTGAGCACCTTGACAGGGACAATGGTGGGGTTCTCCAGCTGGTCGTTCGGGACCTTACCGTGGAAGATTTGGAGAGTGCCGTCGTCACTGGCATCAGCGAAGAGCGGCAGGCCGCCCCTGTGGTACTTGACCTGACGAACCGCCTCGCTGTGAAACCTCATCGTCTTGTACGGACGAATGGAAAGATCCAGATCGTGCCACAAGAGACGCTTGTCGTAACTGCCAACAATCAAGTTGTCACCGCCGGGGTGGATATCAAACGAAGAAATCCTACAAAGTCAACAGAGTTAGCAAATCAATTTCAGTCACATTATCCGGGTGACAATGGGGATACGTACCACTTCGCGCCAGGCTGGACAACCTTGACCAGCTCGAGCTTCTGCAAGTCGTAGCAGCGAATTGTTCGTTGAGTGGCGACGAAGAAGAGAGGACGGAGGGGATGGAAAGACGCTGTCTGAGCCAAGCCAGAAAGCTTGCGGAAGGGAATCTGGGTGAGGTGCTTGGAGAGCGTGTGGATGGCTACGGAGCTCCTCTGTCCGGAAGGCGATACTGTCGCGAAATGGTCTCCTTTCCTGTGCCAGTTGATAACCTTCACGGTCGACCTGACTGTGATCCTGATCAAAACACCCTCATCCTCGAGCTTAGCACCGGGGCGGGCCCACTTGGCAGGAGGCTCCTTGCCGGGAGCAGCGCCGTGTTGCTGGCCGTTTGTAGCATAACCGAAGCCAACCGACAGGATATCTCTGCTAGCCTGGTCCAAAGCAGGAGTAACGCTGGCGTGTGTAGGAATCATGAGGTAGACATCCTCACCCACAGCAGCGGAGAGAATGAAAGAGTCCTTTGCGGGCCTCCACCTAACGGTGTTGACAGCCTCCTCACTGCTGAGCTTGACGGACCAGACTTGGCGACCCGTCAACAGCTCCCACACACGTACCGTACCGTCGTCGCCACCGCTAGCGACAGCAACACCAGTAGGGTCGATGGCAACGCTTCTTACACGGCCGTCATGGCCGCGGAAAACTGTTTGGGCAACGGTAGGGAAAGGCTTGAGCTCAGAAGGCGAAGGAAGCTTGGGCAGGAGCGAGTTGGGATCAATGTTGAGCCTGTTCTTCCGCACACGAGGAGCAAGGTAAAGGTCCATGCACCTCTCGAATCTCTCCTTGACGATCTCGCCATAACCGGGAACTTTCCGCAAAGAGTCGTATTTCTGAGGGAGATACTCCTTCTCGCGCTCCTCGGGGTCGAGCTTCTCCCACTCCTCTCTCTCCTCCTTGGTCGGTAGGTATTCTGCGGGCGGGTTGTAACTCATGTCGAAACCAGGAGGAGGCAGCTTGGGTGCCGGGATGTGCAAGGGGTTGACTTCTTGTGGCACCTCATCCTGCCAGATATCAAAGTACTGCTCCTCCTCTTCCTCCTCCTTCTCGCGCTCCTCAGGGGGCTTGTAGGGCAGGATCCTGCCTTCCCTAATGGCGCGAACAAGCTTCATAATCTTCTTGGCCTCGTTCTTGGAGGGGAGGAAGCGACGCTTGGGCTCAGGGGCAGCGCTCAGGGCTATTGACTCTTTAGTTGCACCGTTCCAACAATGATGAATGTGAATAGATCTAGACTTACGCATTTTCTCCTCGATACCAGTAAAGTATTCCACGGTTTCGGGGTAGGGGTTTTCCAGCTCGTTGGGAATCATACCCATCTGGACACGGCGAACAAGCTCCAATTCATCATCACTATGGGATGACAGTCAGTAAGCGTGACCCGAAGAAACCGAGCAACACAAAGGATGATGGGTTGGGTGCATACTTGAGGTTAAGAGGGTTGCCGGTGTGAATATCCGTAAGGCCAGTCCAGCCCTTGGGCACTTCGATGCTGTCGAGGAGAGCATCAAGAGCGTCGCCAGTGGCCGGGCGCATAATCTTCTTGCCGTTGATATCATAGCCGATATGGGGATAGCTGTCGTAGAAGCTCATGGGAATGTTGCCGATGGTGTTTGGCGCTTCTTGGGCATCGGAATCGTCCGAATCGTAGACGGGGTCGATCTCACTGTTGCATTCTCGAGTTAATCATGCTGGCATGGAACGATATTTGGTCCATTTGCAGAGCAACAACATACTCGTAGACGTAGCGCTCGTTGCCGTTCGCGTCCTTTTCGATCCGATAGTTCTTGTCTCCATCATCCTTCTCCGGCCGCTTGGGGTCGACTCCGGGTATCTCAATCTCAAGTTCCTCTTCTTCGTCCTCGAGAACAAGTTTGCCCATTGCCTTGTCGCCCTCAGCATCGGAGGGAATGTCGTCGCTTAGTAGGGAGCCCTCCTCATCTTCGTCGTCGCTGGTCTCGCTTCCGCTTTCCTGCTCGCCGTCCTGTTCGTGCTCATTGTCGTCGAAGTCAGAATCGAACTCGTCTTCGCTCTGCGACAGGGCGCCGTCAAAATCGGGTGCAATCTCGTCGTCGGACTCCGGCTCGGCGTCCTGGACCTTTCGCTTCTTCTCAGCGGCTTTTGGCCCCATTGTGAGTATGTGTTGATTTTTGGCGTGTCTTTTGCTGGTAAAACACCCAGATAGCGTCGCAGCGATAGGCGTCGAAAATTCCTAGCATACGAATTGGCCTGGGACTTTTTTTTCTGCCGGTTCTACAGCTCATGGCGGGGACGAATTGGTCTCACCGCCCTTGGCATTCCTGGCAGCTAAAGAGCCAAACATATTACCCTATCGGCTTAGCGTGTCAAAGAGCAGACTTGAATGGAGACACATGAAGCCAGGAGCATGCACTCCGTCTCTGATTTGTTATATCATGCCCGGATGAGATGAATACCGAACTCCAACCTCGATGCAGCATCCCTCTGCACCCCTACACCTGGCTTCAACCACGCACGATTCCACTTCTGTAGCTCGTCCTGCCCGTTCGTTCTGTGGGTATTGGCAGTCAAAACCGGCAAACCAGCATCAATTGAATACCCGGCATGATCAGATTTAGTCTCCATGGATCGCTTGAAATTACAGAGTTTTGTTCGAATTTTACCCCATTGCCTCTTTAGTGTACGTTTTTTGTCACCATCACGGTCTCTTTGCGCTTTCTAAGCATGGCAGTTGACAATATGTAGCACGACGCCTACTAGGGAACCTTGATGGGCTAGGGTTACTCGACACCTTCACACTACACTACTGCCATAAAACCAGGCTATAGTCATCCCACTACTAGCAAAAGGACATGCCTTTGGCTAGTGAGCCACATATACGTCCAAAGGCCTTGGATGTTGTTGTTCGGCAGATGACTGACACACTACCAGTGCCATTTGGGGCAACGCGGCAACAGACAGTCAGTCTCTGCATTATCTGTGTCAATTGCGGCTTATTAATAGTGGCATCAGGTCTGGCGCGACCAAGTGATCTTTGATTGCTTGCGTTGGCTCGTTAGCATTGCGGGCCTGGAGCATCTTGTCTGAAATCTGCTTTCTTTGCCCTCCTTTGAAAACGAGTCGATCCCATCATCCTAGGTCCCTTGTTACAACGTACATATCCATGCTCTTTGCCCATCTACTGTGTACACCACACTAGCGTCTAGATAGTGTCTTGAAGTACCACCGGGGCGATTTCTGTGTCTTCTAAGCGGGGCTTGCGGAGAGCCTTGGACGTTTACCTTACCACTCAACCCTTTTTACCCACCACACATCTACGCCCGCGCAAAAGAAGGGGAGAAAAAAGGAAAATTAAAGGAAAGGCCGGTTGCGAAAAACAGCCATGATCTCAAACAGCAAGGTCACTAAGGAGAAAGAGCCGGTGAAACGCCGTGCTTGTGACGAGTGCCGTATGTTTCGTCCCGCTCCCCGTTTCGATCCATATATCTATCTACCTCTACCCTCTAGTCAACAACCATGACTGCCCAACCGCACTGATATATCTAAATTAACAAATGCAGGGGCACGGAAACTTGCTTGCTCCAAAGAACCAGATGGCTGTGCGCGGTGTAAGCGCGAAGCCGTTCACTGTAACTACTCGGCCCAGAAACCCATGGGTCGGCCAAGGAAACGTCCTCACGTCGACGTGGCCGAGGCATCGCGAAAGGAGGCAAAGACTGATGATGTCCCCCCCAGCGAGACGGCGGCCTTGACCTATCCTGTTTCCATGCCCTTTGACGGGACCCTCAATCTGGACCTGGACATGTGCTTTCTCGACGTCACCAACACTGACATAAATTTCAGTGACATATTCGACCCAAATTTCCAGTTCGGATCATATGGCTTCCCCTTGTCCTTGGATTATGACATCCCCCAACCGGGACCGGTACCCGGGCAAATAGAGACCATGCCCAAGGAAGAGACAGGACATGCCAACCAAGCCTGGATGGATTCCACGGTTGCCGTCAACGCACAATGGCAGCCGGTACTTGGGGGATACCTCGATGTCAACTTTGACGGCATTGACGTACATGCGTCCACATTACATACGTCCACATCAGCTTGCTCCTCTTCATTACAGCAATACCCCTCGCCCTTCCCGAAGCGAGAACAACCAGAGGGGATATACACAAACACATCTCAAAATCACCACGGCTCCCGCCCGGCATCACGATCAGAAGTATCCGAATCAACCGTCCCCCATCTGACCCCCGGCGGCTCCTCCACCACCAGTCCCAGCGACAGCACCAACACCAACGACCGCGCCGTCGGTGGCCAGCCCGCCGCCCAATGTGCCTGCTCAGACAATCTCCGCGAGGCCATGGAGTCTCTCCGCATCGTGCCCACTGACAACATCACCCAAGCGCTCTACACCGTCCGTACCGTCACCAAGATAGCGCACGAGACCATCCTCTGTAGCATCTGCGGCGACCCTCTCGGTGGCAGTTCCTCCTCTGCCGCCAACACCGACACCGACACCAAGACCGACAACAAAAGCAACAACAACTCCGACGAGAACGAACCCCCTGACTCCGCCATCCAAAACATGGTCCTCCTCGCCGCCATCCTCCCCTCTCTCTCCTCGTCCTATACCCTCCTCCTCGACCTCGTCGAAAAGGAGACTCTCTCCGCCGCCTCTTCAGGCCACCACATCTTCTTCGATTTAGAAGGCTACGGCGGACTCTGGGGTCCCATTGCAACTTCCTGGAAGCGATGCGAGGACATGGTCGCCCTTCTCGCCCAGCCGCTGCCCCCCGCAACCTGGCGCCTGATAGCCCGCGCCATGCTCAAGCTGGATGTGTACGGACAAAACGGGGCGGCAGGGACGGCGAGTCAGAGGCCGGTGATTAGCTTGGGTGATGATGGTGGTTGTATGATTAGCCGGGACAAGAGTAATGGCAATGGCCTTCAAGAGCCGTGCGAGAAGGTAGAGCATATTGGACTCAAAGATATCTTTGCGAGGTTGGAGGAGAGGTCGAGGAGACGACAGGAGAGGTTGGAGGCATTGGTGGCGAGTGGGGAGTTGGAGGGGGTGATTCCACCGATCTCAGGGGGTCTTGATGTCGGGAATGCTAGAGAGAGGTCGACATCGCCGACTGCGTTGACGGGAATAACCACGACGCTGGCGGCGGCGGGCGAGGCGGATGAAAAGATAGAAGGAAAGGCGGACGGGAAAAATACGAGGTCACCGGGTATGAGGATCATTGCATCTGCGAAGAGTGCAATGGATAGGTTGTTGATTTCCTGAATTTTTTTTTTTTTTTCTTTTTTCTTCAAATTTTTTTTTTCTCTTTTCTTTTTTTTCATCTCTTGGGCGGTGATAAGGGCTTAGGAGGGAGGGTACGGAGTTGAACGCCCACATAAGCGGAAGCTTCATTGTTCTCTGTTGCTTTGGTATGGCATGACAGTTCTGTTACGTTCCAAGCGTGGAGTTCTGAGGTTTCCGGGTTTACTACTAGGCATTATTTGGGTTATGGACATAGCGATGGTATGAATGATCCTTTGTTTTTTTTTCGTCACGTTGGGTTAGTTGCGATTGGGAAGGGAAGAGAGTCTCGCTTCTAAAAATGAAAATTTCTTATTGTTCACTTACTAACGTGAATCTGTTGGTTCGAACGGTTCTGGTATGATACAATGTAGTATCTAGTGACCATTATTACCTAGCTATTAGCTGCTTTGCTTTTTTTCCCAAAATGTTTTAAGAATTTTATATATGTACCTATATATATCATGATAATACATATGACACACTTTTTGCACGTTTCCCACTAAGATCGGCCGGACAGGCGGGCTTGTATGAATCAAATTGTTGCGTACAGTACCTGTCACTTGCGATGAAAGGCTGTGGCATAACAGCAAGATGTCTTGGGACAAGCTTGGACTACTTGAACTTGATTCTTTCTAGGATGCATTGATCCATGAATCCATGAAATGCCTCTCAATTTTGGGAAGACTACTTTAAGACGAATTGCGTGATACGTGAAGGCCATCCCAGAAGTGTAGCGAATCCGACGTGTTCGGTATGTATGGCCACTCGAGTGACACGAATTGTACTACCCTCGGAAGTATCGTACATGAACGTATCGAAGAAACGTAGTCCTGATTTGAGTGAGATCTGAAGCGAAATTCCGGTCCATCATCGGTTCGATGGAAAATCTCAACCACTACGAAGAAACCTTTCTTTTCATCTCAGGACTATTTCGAGCATTGCAACAAACGCCTTGTTTTCAAAATTTCCACACCATGAGAACCGTCATACAGATAGAGACAGCCAAAAGGATTATACGCCGCTAATGATCAAAATTATACCACATCACATAACCCATTCCTGACTTTCTCCTAGGTACCCGTGACGTATTTTCAACTCCCAAATGAGATTCGAATCACCCTCCACATAGCATTGACCGGCGTGGCGGGCCATACCCATCATGTCTCCATTTGCTCGTTTCGCTTCCAAACCCATGTAGACAACACCCTTGCTTGGCTCTGATTGCCGAGCTCGAATCAGCAAGGGATTCTCATGTACCCCTACGCAGATCCTTCTCCCCTTCACCTCCTCTTTCGGACCCCTTAGTAAACCTTCTTCTTCTCGTCAATGCTGAACTGGCCCGGGCCAGTGTTGGTGAGGAGCAAGAGACCTCCGACGATGGAGAGAATCTGGAAGAAGTCGTACTTGGCGAAGTCCTTGTGAGGATGATGCTCGTGAAGCTACAATGGCACACGGTTAGCAGCGGTTCGATTTATTAAGACCAAAACAGAGCTGTGTCCGTTAGAAGAGAAATCACTTACAGTCCAGAAGTTGTTCACCAGAAGGTTGAAAATGCTCAGAATGACAACCAAAAGAGTAGAGCTGAACTTGGTCTTGAAGCCGACAACAACCATAACGCAAGCAACAAGGCCTACGAGTGAGACAATGATACGCCAGATGGTCCACTCTCCGCTGAAGACGAAGCCGATGAAGAGGAAGATGAGGAGGACACGGCCAGCAAGCTGGAAGTACATCTTGCGGTCCTTCTCCTCGAGCGTGGGGAGACCGGCAAAGGCCTTGGTCTTGCGCACCCATGAATCCGAGAGCACCATAAGCAGACCGCCCATAACAGAGAGATTGCGGAGGAAGAAGTTGAGGTCGAAGATGAGTCCGTAACCGAGCGCCTGGGTGACGACAACGCCAATGAGACCGCCGACGGCATACTCAGAGTACTTGCGGATGATGACGAGGGTGGAGCAGGAGGCCATAGCAATAACGTTGACGAGAAGGAAGAGGTGGGTGACGCCATTGGGAACTGGAGGATATCCATGATTAGTAAATGCTTGGCTAGCTGTGCGCAAGGTGCAGACTAATGGACCGTCGAAGGGCACATACTATGGCGATAGTCGTGAAGATACAGCAGCTGGTCGTTCCACTGTGTCATGATTCTGAGCGCATCCTCGATGAAGGTTACGACAATCAAAAAGCGGCCAATGGCGGGGAGGTATCTGTGTACACCACCATTCGGTCAGCAGCAACACCCTAACGTGCAGTAGAAGACGTCCCTCGACCAGGTCTGACATACGGCTTGATGGGCTCACTAAAAGAATCCAGGACGTCCTCAATCTTGCTCGTCTGCTTCCGAATTGCGTCGAGAGGGCTGGACTCGGTCGAGTCTTCGTTGACGGGTCCTCCGAAAGGGCTCGAGGCACCAATGCCATAGCTGCCGGGTCCCCGCATTTGCGCCATTGCGTGAGGTGCGATCGCGTCTGGTCTGGTTGATCAACTGAGTATGGCGTCGGAATTCGAGACGTTGTCAAGCGCAGGTGTTGCTCCTGGATCGCGAAACCAGGTTGGTGTTGTTTTGTGGAGGGATGAGCGCCGAGAAATGGGAGTGATGACGGAGGGTTCCAGCTCAGGGTGACTCCAGAGAGCAATAATAAATGCGGGACCGAGCTTGTACAAGTTCAGGTTGAGAGTGGAAGATGGGCCCTCGTTTCGATTCAGGCGCAGCAGCTTTCGGATTGAGACCTGGTGGTGAAGGTTCAAGGTCCGACTGACAGCTGAAGAGGTGGAAGATGCAATTGAAGGCAAGGTGGATTTGAAGATGGAAGTGCCCGGTGGTGAGGTCAGTCAGGTACCTTACCTAACATACAACTGTGTCCTTAACCAAATGTCTTTCCGTGATTTCCTGCAAGTGCCTCATCGAGAAGCTGCCAAGGTGATGGGGGCCTATGTTACAAAGTACATAGATTGCAGTAACAGCCACTCCTGAAAATGAAGTATCCTCCAAACGGAAATACACACAGCGGGCAACTGTGGGTCCCTTACTCTTGGCCGACGGGTCAACCTTCCGGTGTTTCGAGTTGCCCTGCCTGCTGGAGTGCCCGAGCATCCAAGGTCACCCAGCTGGACTGGCCTGTTGCGAGCGAGCGCACGAACCAACCGTTGTTTTTGGCACGGGAAGAATGGAGCCTCGGAAGCGATGGATCGCCAAAGACCCCACGCTGCGACTGGGTTTAGCTTTCTCGAATCTCGACTGTTTGGAAAGTGCGATCTGATCCGAATTTCCCCCTTTTGGAGACGAGAAATAGCTTCAAGATCGAAAAAAAAGGAGCCTCATCGTCGTGTCTGACACTTCTCCTGACTCCTATTCACCTCGATCTTAACATTCAGTAAACATGCTACCGCGACCCCGCTGCAAAAAAGTCAGAACTGCGCAAGGGCCCTCCTCAATGCAACAGCCCGATCAGACTACACTACGAATTAGGAAGCTCTTCAGGTTTTTTTTTCCCAGCCGAGCGACGATGCTGACAAGGTCGAGTATACCAGACAAGTGCAGGGGTCAATGCCTTCTCAGCTTCCATTACGGGCCGGCAAGGTCGTCCTCCGATCCACACATGCGTCCGCTAGGCCCGGTTCGGTGAGGAACGGGACTCGGTAGTTTGTCTTGTCGTGTCCAACGCATGGGAAGCATGCTCGACTCCAATGGCACAACCTTAATTTGTCCCATTGCCGCAATCCGGCATGACGGCGACGTCGGCATCGAGTTGGGGGGCCAGGACTTGACTATTTACGGTGATGGCGAGAGGTCCGGTTGGATTCCTTCTCACTTTGATTTACCAAGAATTGAAAGACTTCAAGCCAGACCTTCACTTCGATGGCTTTCGGTGTTCTGAAGCGCTCAAGCTAAATCATTTACAGCGAAGTTCTGACAGACTTACAACCCATCAACATTTCCAAAAGGTAAACCCTCTAGCATCGCCAGTCGCATATCCTCGAATCCCTATCACCTGCCGAACCAGAGTCTATCACTACTCAGAAACCACACTTATCAGGGAAAAGACCCACGCGTACTCCGAGGAAAAATCCTACACGCACCCCAAGCACCAGATCTGTACGGGCTTGTTATAACCATAACTTCACCATGTATTTTAGAACTGGTATCGACAAAGCTAGTCTAGTAGGTTGAGCCCTGCCAATTAAAATTGTTACCATCATTCCGGCGTATTTGAAGGTCGTAACGTGGCTATGCGTGATTTTGGTCGCAAGGACCAGCGCGATGAATGTGAGTACGAGATTCAACGGTCAGTTCAAGGGAAAATAGGCGCGAAAAAATAAAGAAGAAAAGAAGAAGAAAAAGGTACTGCTAGATATTGAGTGCCACTTGCGTGCTTTTCACCACATTCCATAGCAATCTGACCGTTGTGGCTGAAAGTCATCGAGTATATTTCTCCAACTTGGGGTGCGCGTAGGCAAATCTTGTAGTGCGCGTAGCATTTCTCATCAACGATACCTTACTTACCACATTCACCCTGAAGCGTGTCAAGAAGGTCAAGAAATGTTGGTTTGATAATGTCTCAATTAAGCTTAAACTCTCCTCAAACTCCTCGGCCAAAAGGCCTATCAGCTGGCCAACCACAAGGGAGCGAGTCAAAAGAAGACG
The DNA here is from genome assembly GCF_033458365.1 of Neurospora hispaniola. NCBI lineage: Eukaryota > Fungi > Ascomycota > Sordariomycetes > Sordariales > Sordariaceae > Neurospora > Neurospora hispaniola. The sequence goes on along the minus strand of NW_026944407.1, from coordinate 1,207,310 downwards.
GGAAGCATGGAAATCAAACAAAGACATACTCACGCCCCCTCTCCCCTCTCTCCCTATATCCACGGGGCCCTGTAGAAGAAAACCTGTTCATAAGTTTGCCTCCTACTGACTGGTTCCTAGGCCCCATGGAACGCGAGGGAACAAAGGGAGGGGCAACAAACGGGAAAAGGATGAGGACGGGACAGGGCCCGTTTCTTTGTGTGGTAGCTGCCTGACGGACCGATTCCCCGGATTTGGTGAACCGTTTCTGAGTTTGGTGTGGCTAAAACTTTGTTGGTCTAGATGGTGGTGCGCAGGGTCGGAGGGGCACGGTATGGTTTTGGTTTAGAGAAGTTAGCTTGAATTAAGTAAGGCGTTAACTTGGGTTTGGAAGTTGGGTAAGTCATCTGTGCGTAGATATGTAAGGATGTAAATCTCGAGGAGGACAGTCAATCGCCGTGGTGTATGGTTGCGAAGGCTCTGATAGTGATCAAAACGACAATATCGAGCAAGTGTCCTTGATTCAGCTTGGGGATACCAAAAACTAGGTAATACAAAACATTGACAGATTTCCACTCAACAGCAGCCATATATGTTTTTAGAACGCAGCCATCACGTAATTTGAGTTCGAGTCACACATGGCATAGGTTTGCCTATTGTCGCTCCCATTGATTCTCTCTGTGCCATTTATAGTCCTTCATTCGTTAAGCAACTTCCAGTTGACAGCCCCAAAATCAGATTACCACTCATCGCTTCTGAAATTGATTCTCCTCACCAACTGTCCAACCCTGTTTGGCACCTTCGTTGCTCCCGCTCTCATATTGCGGAGGAGGCGATCCCGGCATCGTCGACGGAGGCCTGACTGAGGTGCCGTCTCCGCTTGGAAGCTCGACCGGAGCTTGATAATTAACATCACGCGAGTGAGGAACCCTTGAAGCATGAATGAATCTTGGTTAACTGCCTTTCGGTTCTCATCTGTGGAAACATATAACTTACGAGCTGAGTTCTCCAATCATGAGAGGCGAGTTGGGCCCGGGAACAGGCGCGCTCCCAGGCGCGGACATTGCGTGTCCATTATAAGTATTGTATCCATAAACAGATCCCGGCGAGACAGGGTTTTGCTGTGGTGGGGGAGTTCCATATGGGTATGGAGGGTGCTGAGGGCTCGCCGTCATGCTTCGATACGGGTCACTGGGGTCCATGTGTGGATAAGTCGAGAAGGTCGTGAAGCTGGCTTGGCCGGGACTCTTCAGGCCTGCCGGTGTCGGGACAGGGCTGGCTGGATTGTGTTGGTTGTGGTATTGTGCCTCTACCATGGTCGGAGCACCAGCGGCATCGGTAGCGGGTGCCGGCGGATGAATGGCGCTCTTGCGATAGGCCTTTTGAAACCCTCCCCTTCGACCGCAGAAAAAGACCAAGGCAGCGGCAATGGCTACCACGGCGGCCGCGCCAATGGCGATTCCCGCGATGGCTCCGGCACTAAGGCCCGACTTTTTGCTTCCATCTGTTTTTCCATAATTTGGATCTTCAGCTTTCCATGTCTCTCCCGGCTTTAGATCGTATGTCACTTGTTCTGCGTACTTCCGTTGGGCATCCCATGAATGCGTAGCATTAGGGTTGATGACACCGATCATTTTATGAGTTGAACAGGAAGTACGAGCGGAGCAGTAGAAGAACATGGGCTCTTCAGTGTCAAGTGTGAACTGCCATTCAAGGGGCTATTTTGTGATTTTGTCAACGCCATGATCAAGTAGCCGTCATAATGCTTGGAAATCTATCAACTTACTTTATCGAAGCTCTCGGGGTCAGTATAATTCTCGCCGCTGGACCACATCCCGGCCTCATTAGGGTGGTAGAGTTCCCAAGGGAAACATGGAAATTCGAATTCAGCTCGTGCAACAGAGTGACCCGTGGGATAAAAATTGAAGCCTACCCAGCTTTAACGTTAGTGGGTTGATCAAATCGCACACTTCTTGAGTCGGATTTCACGAAGGGTAACGTACGAATGACATCGCCTTTCTTGGCACCAGTCACTTCGTGTGGCTCGAAAATATGCCCATGCTATAAATATGGTAAGTCACTGCTGCTTGGATCTTTGACGCTCGTCAATAATGACTTACTTTTCCCACCTCGATAACAATGACGTTTGGACCCGCTGCCCTCGTGGGTGTTGCGGAGATGGATGTCGAGGAGCTAGTAGACGACGCTTGGCTGCTGACGAACGTACTCGGTGCAACTGCGGACGGGATCGGGTTGGTACTGAAAATCTGTGCCGCCGCTGTTATCGAGAGGGCGGCAGTGGCCGCCCCGACGAACAGACGTGATCCGTACATGTTGTTGTTGTTGTCGATCTCCGCCAGGCAAGTCCTTCCTGGCGATAGGGTTTCCAGACGAGAGTATTCGTATGAAGGAGGGCGGAAGGGGAAAGAAAAAAAGTTCTAAAGTCTGGGGGGATGGTACAGACCCTCAGATAAAGAACGCGAGATAGGGCAGCCTCTTGAATGGAGTGTGTCCACAGCCACAAACCGGTAGGAACAAGCTTGCAACGGATACAGTGCAACTTCTGCTATCGACTTGGGTGGGCTGGGCCGTGGGAATTGAGCGGGGAGATGCAGCTCACAGGATTCCGGTATCAATAGACCGAGGGCGAGATGGTCAGTCGAGCGAACTGTGATGCCCGGAGAGGGGTGACTAAACGAGTGATTGATGGCTGATACCGAGTAGTTATTTTACTGATCACTGTCCGGCAGCAACTAAATCATCAACATGATAGACCTTAGAACGGGCATGTCCCAAGTCTTATGAAGCACAACCTTCGTTACAAGAAACATGAAACCAGTATTGCGTGCTTGTGGAGGGTGGTCCTACAAAGGAAACTGTCTGCCGTTCGTGAGACCGGTATCCGAGAATGAAGAGACAAAGGACATGGACGAGTGGCCAAGCTAGACACACCATTATCGACCTAGGTCAAAGGATTGAGTTCAAAATCTGGGAACGCCTCCGAGGGAAGGCCAGACAGGAACAACCCGTCCCACGAGGCCTCGTCGGATCTTTCCTGGTCATGAGGACGTTCAACACGATAATTCACTGTTGCCACCAAGTCTGCCCCTCCAGGCCGTTCATGCCGTCCACGGCGTCCAGCCTGTCTTTTGGGTCGTTAACATCCAGTCACAGTATACACGACGGAAGGTTGAAAGGCTCTGACGGTAGAATTGTAAAGCGACGACAGGAGGTGGAAATGTACGCCACGAAGCTTTCGTACGGACATGACTGCACGAAAGGTTACAAGAGGGCGAATGAGAGAGATGTTGTGACAACAAACTCGACCTAGCTCTGCATAACAACACCAACGACAGACAAGTGTCGTCCAATGTGGAAGGTTGGCTTATCTTGCATCTCACCCATGGGGTAAGTCTAACCTTCGCGTGTCCTGTTTCTGATTGGGTGTCGACACCGTGTCTGGGCTGAATATTCAAAGGATGTGGGGGAAATTGACCACTCCCTAGAGGGCTGAAAATGAAGCTGAAACCCTGGACTTCCTCGACCTGGGCATCTGTTAGATTTGTCTAGCATGGCTATTCCTGGGGAGGGGGGTTCTAAACGAGCTTCAGCCTTACATCTCTCATCGGGGACTACCCTGCACCGACAGGATGCCGGAATTCTTCAAACGGGGGCGAGGTGAGCGTTTACTGGCTGACCGTAGCCAACGTCCAGCCCATGCAGTTTCTCTCTGATCTGTTCCGCGGCAAGCGACACTCTGTCAGCCCGACTTCTTCAATGAATCGCGAACATGCCAGGCCGGCCTGTCTGCTCCTGATGAAAAAAACGGTCCTTCTCCCGATAGCCTTCTTGGTTATTGCGTCAGGGAGTCCGGCTGAGAATATCGATTACAAGTTCCAACATCCCGAAAAAGAATCCAGCCCCTGCTCGACAAGCCTCCACAAAAGCCACCCGGAGAAACGCTGCTGACGTTCCCGCATCCGGCCCAACGTGGCCCCCACGACACCAGTGTGAAATGGACGAAGCTAACATGGCGGCTGGCGCACCATGATCAATGACCAGTCGTGTCAGTCTTCTGGCATGCTTGTGACACTCCCCGCTGCTGCCGTGTACACTACTCCGTCCTTCCCGCTGCAGTACTGATCCTCAAACTCGCCACAAGTTGTGCGCCTGTAGGCACGTACACATGGCAGTGTCTGTCGGCTTGCTTGAGTTCAAGGATCGGGCTGGGGTGGTAGAATGGGTCTCCTCTCCCAGACATGCACGCCTTGTTCACAATACATATGACACAGCATGGAGTGTATTTGTGCGCGCCGTGCAAAGCCTTCTGGTTGCCTGAAGAGAACCAACTCATGGCCTTTGTTTCCAGACTTCTCAAGGTAAATTTAGATGTCGATCAATAAGCATATGATGAGAAGATTTAATTCGAACAATATCTCACGGTGTATATGTCATAGCAGAGAGGCTGACCCATAGGAACGGCTTATATAGTCCATGGCGTAGGGTGTGAGGCGGCCGAATTTCCGTGACGGATTTACCCCCCTACCTATTCTATTCACTTTTCGTTTTTGCTTCTTTGCCGGTCCAAGACGGGGGTAGAATCTCACTCTCGATGACAAGGCTCCCGAGACACCAAAGATAGCACAGCGAAAACCCAGCAGCACCAACGCCAACGTTGGCAACCACCCAAAGATCTGGCTTGTCCTTCGGGGCCACAACGAACATGTCCAGCACATGCCAGAACGCCATCGTCAGGTAAAAGAAGCCATGGATGAATGCGGTGGCCCATTGACTCCAGATGCTTGAGCCGTCCTGGAAGTACGCATTCAGCGACGTCGGGGGTAGACCGAGAAGGTAAGCCCAAAGAAGAGTCAAGACGGTATACGGGACTCTGAGGTCAACTCGTTGTAGCAACGGGTACATGGTCCAACAGCCCAAGATATTGGCAAATCCTACCCAAGCACGAGTATCCTTGCCCAATCCTTGTCTCCCTGCAAGCAACAAGGTCATAGGCATCAGGGGGAGAAGGACACTCTTCTCATGGACTTGGTAACTAAATAAGAAGAAACCCCAGGCGGTTGTAGCAAAGGCAAGGGGCAAGAGACCTGGATGCTTGTTGGGTCGCAGGAACAAGATGAGGTTTGGTGGAACGATTGCTGCCAGTGTCGCAACTAACGCACCCTTCTGCAGCATCTCGGCCGGATACTTTTTGAGCTTAATCACCACGTTCATGGCGCACCAGAAGTTCGCGACCTTGTCCTCGAAGAGACCTCGGGCAAAAGGAAATACGCGATGGATCATTTGGACGAGCTGCTCGATGACCGGGTAGTAGAAGGCCTCGGTGTTCAAGTGCTTTGCCAGATCCGCAAACAACGGGAGAGGGGGATGAGCACCGCCAGGATGGGCAGTGATCCCGCGGCTGGCCTCGGACAAAGTGCCAGCAACGATCGGGAGGAGCAGGATGGCGAAAGACACCACGGTGGCCAAAGCAATCCCAATGAATTTCGGGATATTGAATTTGGGGGTGTTGGTATGGTGGAACACGCAGACTCCCAAGAGATATGCGAAAACCGAGAAGGCATAGTAGAGAGCCATCTGCTTGAAACCCAGCGCCATAACAAAGAAAAAACAGGCCCAGAAGTCGCGTCCGGCAAGCATGCTTGACATGCTAGCAAGCACAAAGCCCAACATAACCGTATTATACTGGAAATGGACGTGATCGATAAGGATGGTGGCCGGCTGCATCAGGATCGCCACAAGAGCAACGGAGGAGGTCCAGGCAGGAACACCGCTGAGCCTACTGAAGCGCCGCACAAAGATGACAGCGGCGGGGATATAGATTAGATATTCGGATACCAGCACGGTGGCCCTCATGAATATCTTGAGCGTCGGGTCATGGGAGCCTCTCGAGTCGTGAAGCGCAAACCACGCCGGGTCGATTAGGGACCCAATCTTGCCACAAATCCAGCTGTGATATGCAGTAAGAGGAGGATAGTCGAGACCCCACCACTCAAGATCGTGAAAGTACCATTGCGAAATGGGAAGATGTGTTGTGACTTCCATCCAATGGCGCTGGGCCTCGTAGTCGCCAAACAGAGGTGGTTTTTCAAAGCCTGTGTTTTCGGAATTTGTCAGCCTTTTAGAGTATACACCTAATCACGGGTCGCGCCAGACGGGGCTGGTTGATCACGTACCAGAATAGCCCCAAAGACCTGCAGCCCAGCGGAACAGGCCAACTACCATGAGTATCAACGGTAACAACTCCCATTGCGATACAGAACTCCTGGCAGGCCAGAGGAAGGCGGCCAGGGGAAAGGAAGGGATGCGGACGAGAGCTTCGCGCTCCATAATGACAGGAAGGTTGCTTGGGCCATTGCCGCCAGCCCGCTTCGCTTTCCGTCTGGGCTTATGAGGAGAGGGCCCGGCCATAGCTACCGGAATCGAGACCGAACAGAACTGTGTCGAAAGGAGGGCGGCATTGAAGATGTCCGTAGGGAGATGCTTGGGGAAATTGTGGGCGCTGGATTCGTAAATGTCATCCAACGTTTCAAGCAATCTGGCGTCGCGGCGGCCGACAAGGTTCTTGGGTGGGGCCGATATGGGGAAAACCTAGGTACACGGGCTGTGTAGTGTAGTCTACTATGCAGTAAGCTCACAACTGGGAGCCATCTTTCTCGGGCTGTCAGCAGCTGGCTTCTAGGGTACGTAGTCAAGCAGCGGGGGATGTCGGTCAGAGCCCCTCGTCAATCAGCGGGCCGACAAGTGACGCAGCTGGCTTTCTCCAACGGGCCCCATCCGATATTGAGAACCTTCCTGGCCAGCCAACGACTGGAGGGGCTTCGTCACAACCACACGTACACACTGGAAGTTTGGAACACGGCAATGAATTAAGACTGACTGACCATTTGCTGATATAACAATCCAATTGTGACTAGAGTCGCCATGCCTTACCCATTTGTGTTGCCTACGACCTCGTCATTTTCCTTTACGTCCTGTTTCAGCTGCGAGTCCCATCCCTCGCTGCCCCTCAATGCTAGCACCCGCCGCGGCGTTGTTCGCGAAGACCTCAAGGCCTTCAAGCGCACCCCCCGCGAACACCAAGTCGCAAAGCTCCCGACCGTCGTCTCCAGCGTCATAGCCTACCTACCCTACCTCTTCGCCGTCGATGCCGGCCTCAGCCAACAGGCGATTAACGGCGAGGAGATCGCCGTGATCCTCAAGACCGCGCCCGTAATCGAATGGCGGCCCACCTTATCTGACAACGCCGCCGTCGCCGTTCCCGGCAAAGACCCCGCCCGCGTCAAAGTGCACTCGCTCGAATACGAAGTCTTCTTTGTGCTCTCCTGCCTCGCCAACGCGCACACACTGCAGGCCCGCACCGCGCTGCATCCGCTCTACGTGCTCTCCACGGCGCCCGTCGGCACCCAGCAGCGTCAAGTGGCCGTCAGCGCCGCGACCAAGAACCTGCTCGATGCGGCTTCCATCTACGACTACCTCGCGCTCCGGGCCGAAGGGCTCAGTAGCGGCTACGGGATGGCTCCGCCCTGTGCCGACATCTCGCCCGCGGCGTTGCGAGCGCAGTGCTCGCTCGCTATGGCTGAGGCCACCCTCCTGGCCGTGCTCAAGGACGATCCGTACCCGGCTGTGGTGGCGCAAGATCGGAACAAGAATGATACCGAGTGGATGTACAAGGCGCCAGATATCCCCAAGGTCAGGGCCCATCTTTTTGCAAGGCTGTGTCTGGCGGCTAGCGAACACGCTGCGCAGGCGTACTCGCTGTGTGCGGGGCTGGCGCGAGCGGAGGGCGGAGCCAAGGTAACCGAGAGCTTTCTGAAGTATCTAGATAACTTGCGGCGCACAAGTAGAGCGAAGGCGTGTCGGTTCTTTGGCATTGACTCGGAGCTGGGTGGGCAAACTGGGACGGCGATTGCTTGGTTGAATGCGGGACTTCAGGAGCTAGGAGTTGAGAGGAACCCCTCGGAAGGTGGCAGTAAGAAGAGCGGAGGTTTGGGCAGGTTGAAAGAGAAGTGGACAGAAAAGAGAGAGGACAAAAAGGTGGAAAGAGGGCTAGACTGGGGAGCAGATGCTGGACGACTTGAGGAGTCAAGAGTATATGAAATGCTGTGGGAGAAATGGTCAAAGCAAAATGACACGGTGAGATTTCATTTCAGGCCATTTCCCAAATGTCCCACGTTTGACTTGTCTTATGGACTAACAACGTGGCCTCTTGTCGCAGATAATGACCCAGGTCGTTCCTCCATCAGGACCATTACTCCAACAGATGCCCATGGGTAGAGAGATTCACACTCTCAAGCCCTTTCAGCCGCCACAACTAGATCCTCCAACACTGGAGGCTATGCGCGCACCACCAGAGAGGTCAGACGATGCTGCTCTTTATCCTAGCTCGGACGAGGACGATACGATGATAGGCGCCACAATAGGGGCATTCCCAGGTACGCAGGGGCATTATAGGACAGGCACTCCCAACTACTTTTAATGCAGCATTTTCATATAGCGATGGCTTTCATGAGGAGGAACAAGTCTGGCGGACACTTGTTTTGGTTCACAGGAATGCAACTACAATGATACCTACTTGATGCGCAAGCTGAGCGTGGCATGTGGAGACGCCATCTGAAGACACCATGCGAGAACAATATAATCTCAGCTACTTACTTACTACATGTAGTTTCTGTGAATACTTGTAAGTTCATCCAGCGCTGTCGAGGTATGGAGAATATGTACATCGGTAGCTAATGCTGAGATGTGGACATGCAAGCATACCGTATACCCATGTTCCCGCCCGCCTGTATACTCAGGGACCTACTTATGTCCCCAGAGAATATGCCAACCAAGACGCCCAATGTTTTACTTTCCTGATGACCAAATGCGCCTAATAAAACATGCTCAGAACCCAAACTCGAAAAGCAAGAAGTTCTCATTAACTACTCGTCGTCATCGTCAACGATGGCCCGTCTACGGCGATGCGAGGTGGTGCCGGCACCGTCCTCATCATCTGCCTCCGCCGTCCTCTGACGCTTACGGCGAGGAGCCTCCTCCTCCTCGTCATCGTCATCAAGAAGCTCTTCTTCCTCCTCGTCATCCTCTACTTCCTCGCTTTCCTCGTCACTGTCGACAAGGAAGCCGTCATCCAGGTCGTATTTGTCGGTGTTGCGCACGCCGCCGGGAAGCTCGTCATCTGAATCATATTCGGGCCGACGGTTCTTCTTCTTACCGCCACCAGGCACACCACGCTTCCTACCGCGTCTTCCGCCTTCCAGATCACCGATTGAGAGTGCACCGCCCTTAAATCGTCCTCCAGCGCCATCCACGCGGGCGGCAGCGGTCTCGCGACGACGCTGCGCCTTAGCACGTTCCCTCTCAGCCATCTCTGCCTGCTTCTTCTGCAGCTCTGGGTCCTCCTTGGCGAGAATAATCATGTCGGGGCCGCGTTCCTTCTTAGCGGTTGCTAGCTCCGCCTTGAGACGTTCAAGAGCGTGATCCTGGATGTTCTTGTTCGGCCTCAGCATGTACTGTTCCGTAAAATGTCCGATGATTACAAGCGAGTTCGTTGTCAAGTGGGCCGCAGCGGCATAATAGTGCGCGTCTTGGACTTCCTGGTAGGGCTTGTTGGGCGGAGGCGCCAGGGGCTTGGATTGAATCTCGTAATGCTCGTCACCAACCGCCATCGTAACGGATCCATCACTCCAGCGGTAAATGTTGGTATTGCTCTGCATCTTGCCGGTCTTCGGGTCACGGCGGCGCATGACACTAGGGATTGGTGTTTCGGCCCGCGCGTTTCGGATATCCCATTTGCTCGGCTCCCAAGTGTCGGCGTTGTACTCGAGCGGGTTCAGTTTGATGAAGTCGGGGACTTTGAAGGAGTAAAGCTGCGATCCCGTTAGCAACTCTGTTGTCACACACGTGATCTCGAGGTGACTGCACATACACTGCCGTCTTCGGACTTGGGGATACGATGGCGGTAAAGCGGTGTGTCTGCAACGGTCTTGCTGCGAAATTCCGGTTCCTCATCCTCCATACCGTCAGCTTCGTCATGATGTCTGTCGGTGACCTCATCTTCTCTGTCCGAGTTCAAGTCACGGTCACTGAGCTTGTCCTCGCCAATCTCCGATAGCGGCTGGTCGTCGTTGACATCTTCGTCTCCAAACAAATCGTCGCCAGCATCGTCTGGGACGTTGTCGATATGATCCTCTGAATCGGACATTCTGAGTGACGGTTGGGAAGATGTTGCGTGAGAACTGGTCGATTTGGTTGTGTGATGGGTGCGCTTCGAGCTCGAGGAATATTCTGATGCGCCGGCGGTAATGCGCAAAAAAGGATGATGTTCGAATGCTGATCGGTTTCGGTTGAAGTTGGATGGTAGTTGATGGTTTTACGCGATGCGGCTTACAACCTTGTTGAGGGAAACTTGAAGGTCGCGTCGAGTCCACACCTCCTTCCTAGCTGGTTGCAGTGAGTGGTGCAATGGCCTACAGTGAATGCAGCGAGCAGGACCTGACTCGGACCGTAGCGTCCAGTCAATACCCCAAGTGTGGCTTAAGCGTCACTGATAGTGGGCCGCGCTGAGGCTGCGATAACGATAAGGCGGGGTGAGGCCGCGAACCTTGAAGGTCTTCTGTGGCGCAAGAAATAGCGGGGATCAATCCCTTGGAGGTTGCTCTCTCCCAATCATATACCGTAGCATTGATCCAATCCTCCTTCATGAATCCAGCGGATGCCCCTAGCGACCTGACAGGATACCCCTTCGACCCCTCTAGACCCTCACACCATGGAGCCTCCTATTTGTGGCGGCTTGCTCCGTCCTGTTGCATTTGCGAGATGGGGTTGATGGTTGACGTGTGAGAAGGGGCAAGCCTAGCAGGCATTCAGAAACAAGTTGGGAGCAGCGAGTCTCTCCGAAAACTCCAATGGACGTAACCACCACTCAGGAGGACGTTCCCAACCTAAGCTGTTCACCTTAAGGTCCCCTCTCGGAGCCCAGTCAGACGGTCCCTAGCACCTATCATCGTGGATGGCGGTGGGGTGCGGTCCTCCTTGAAAGCAGTCTCCTGGCCGCCCTAGCTCTCCCTAGTCCCGTCCCCTAGTAAGACTCTAGTCTAGGTGCCCTGTCACGCCTGTCTCCTGCTCGCCTCTTCCCGTCCCTTAATTGCTGATGCCGTACATCTCCTCGTCCGCTATTTGAGACCATGTCCAACCTCTTTTCTGGAATGTGAGTGGTTTCGATATCTTCATCTTTGTTCCCAATTCTACCTGGAGCCCTGCATCTCCAGAGCTGCCTACCACGCCGTCCCTACATCTTCAAGCATCTCTGTACGTATACTGCCTAGAGGTACGAACCCCTTTGCTTCTCTACCTTGTTTCCCCCCCCATCCATTTCCCATGTCAGGTCCTCCTGGTTAGGATCGTCTCCCTCCTTGTTCATCGACACCCGCAAGTGCTTTGTGCTGAAGGTCGAAGTGAGCTTCTCTATATGAGACTATCACATCACTTACAATGTAATATGGGTAACGTTACCCCTTTTATGCCAAGCCTGTCATGGCCCAACGCAGCTTTCAAGTTCTCTGAACAAATAACCAACCATTGAGCGGGTGACTTTGATGTTCACTATATGGTGAATTTGAAGAGGAGGTCATACAACGGTTTAGCCTTCACTCTCCCTTCCACGATACGAATCTTTACCAAATTAACCACATATCATGGTATCCCGCAACTTGGAGGTTGGATACTCAGCTAAGCTGACAAATATGTCTGCGGCTATGAGAATAATCCGCCATGTATCACTGACGGCGGATTGTCGACTCACCATTTACAAATGCACTCTTCTACCAAGCAACGGAATCAGGAACTAACAGCATCATTCTAGAAACGCTCGGTTTAGAGGACACAAAAGCCCAACCAGTCCGACTCAGCAAAACCCTCAGAACTCTTTGCCTTCCATACGCTCACTCGAGACATCTCCTGGTTATACATCTCCAACTCTTTCAGTGAAACTTCCACCCATCCAGAACTCGCTTTCTCTCGCTGAAAGTATCGGCATGGATCCCAATAATGGTTCGATCCCCTCAGCGGAGGAGGTCCTTGCTTCATATCATCTACCCCAAGTGAAGCCGCAATGGCTAAACTGCAATTATGGCAAACATATCGTTAAGGGCAATTTCCTTACCCTTAGTGCTAAGCCTAAGACGGTGGAAATGGGAGAGTGGATAGCACATCAAGGTACATACGGTTGTCGAACATCATCGGGAAATTCGTAGCTCCGCTAACTTCGTGTTATAGTCGTGGACCACTGGCGGATGCTCATTACCTTCATCAAACTCGTCCATGACCGGGAAGAGGATGGCAGCTCGATCTGCAACTCTCGAAAATGTCCCAAGATGTCTGCGGGAGCGTAAGTTTTCTAGCAACTCAGCTGCATCCCAGTCATCCAATGACTCCTTTGTAAACTGACCATCCAACACAGCTCGCACTCCTTCACCTGGTTGAACTCGCGGCTTCAGCCCGTGGAAATCCCAGCATACGAATACCTCAGCCTCGTTCAGCGCTACATCAGCGGCAAGATTGACGACAGCAACCTGTTCCCCACCGATCCTGCGGGCGTCTCCTTCGCTGACAACCCGGCCTTCTGCACCCCCTTGCCCGAGTCGGGCCCGGACTGGATCGGCAAGCGAAGCGGCTTCCCGCAGAATTTCATGGAGACGTGTCAGACCATCTTCCGGCAAATGTTCCGCGTCTACGCGCACCTGTACTGGTCACACTTTGACGACATGTTCTGCCTCAACCTGGAAAAATCCATGAACAGCTGCTTCAGCCATTTCATCTTGACGGCCACCACGCTCGGCCTGTTGAAGAAGACAGATCTGGAGCCGATGCAGCCGCTTATCGATCTTTGGGCTGCTTTGGGCACTTTCCCCCAGGGCTGCAAGGCATATGAAATCGCCAATATCTCGGTTGGACATCTTCTTATCCAGAAGGCGGGCGGTCCACCCTCGAGCTAGTTGTGACTAGCTGGTTTTGCCGGCCTGGTTGTCTGCTTCGAAATGGACTGCTACTCGGCTGTTATACATGTCCAAAAATTTGGTATACATAGGTGTGAATGAGATGTCATATGGCTCGTAATTATAAATAGCAAATAGCGAAGATACCTCGAGACCACTGGATCTGAGTCACGTAGAAAGGAGGGTGGATATTGATGCCTGGTATCAAACTCCAACCATACACAACATATCATGATGAGTTTCTATCTTTCATTTTACAAATCCATAAGATCGCGCATAAAATATCATCACAGCACTTTGTTTGACGAGGCTAGCATCATAGCCCTCACTCATGTTTCATTGTATTGTACCACACTCCTTAGGAGGCAGTCACCTCGCTAATCTTGTACTCGACAACAATCGGCTTACCGGGCTCAATGATGAACCTGCCAGATCCAACGAAGACCTTGTTTTGCAGAGGAAAGAGCTTCTCATTTCCGGTCTCGAAGACGTGATGGGTGACTACAAGCCATTTCATCTCTCGTCAGCAAACCAAGAAGCTCCAGCATTTTCTCTCGAAGAGTGACAAATCAAACCATTTCTCCAGTCCTTCACCCAGACCATCCAACATCCACGTCGTAGTTCAGCCCCGAAACAAATACATTGCAAGGGAAAAAAGGTCACACTTACAAGCATCACCAAAGCCTGTCGTCGCCATGTCCGGCTCGCCACGAAACACCTTGCCCGCGGCACCCGCCAGCGAGACAGTGCCTGTGTAATTGAACCGGAACAGCGCACCCGTCGTCTTGTCCTTGCCGACGCTGTGGATCTCCAGCCGCACGTTCTCGCCGTTCGGGTCCATCCGCACGTAATCGGCGCCGTGCACGAACTCGGCGTCCAGTTGGATCGGATACGAGGCTTCCGACTTGACAGACCCACTGTTGGGCACAAAGGGAACGAAGAGCATAGTGCCGCCGCGAGCAGTGGTGCCGATGTTGGCGGGGGGTTCAATCACGATCTGGAAGTAAGAAATGGAGTGGTTAGGTATGTATCGAACTGGAATAGTGTAATCGGCCAAGGACTGGGAGACATCCTCTAGGGAGCATGATGCTATTCTTGTTCTGAGGTTGAGTGATATCGATGGATATCCTGAATAGTACAACCCAAAGAACACCCATTGAATCATCTACAACAAAGCAACTAGAAGAGGAGTGTGTACATACCTGAGCCGTGAAGGCCGGGATAAGCTTTGGGAAGGACATGGTGACGGGTCTGAATACTTGGTAACGAAGACAGACTGATTCAAGTATTGAATACTTTAAACGTTCCTTCTTTTAGTTCGAAGGAGGGAAGCCGAAGGTACTATAATACCATCCAGAGCTGTACAATATCTAGTCTTGACCTTATTAAACCTCTACCCCACGCCGATTCCTCATCTTCTCCGCAGGTAGCTGAAAGAGGGGTTACCCGTGCCTCGCATCCACTTTGTCAGGGGAGCGGGGATATGGCACGAGTCTGTCATACTAAAAGAGGCAAGATGAGCATACCTATATCGACCCTACCGGTGATGAACATACCCGCATTAGGCTTTGGTATGACTTCAAGAACATCACCCCATTTCCATCTACATGTAGGCCCTGCTGAGCGTAGATAGTCGGGATGGTCCTTCATATTACCGATATATTTGTTTCTTGTAGGATGCTCCAGCTGGGGTGACCAAGCAAGGCGAAAGCTGCAAATCAATGCTATACGTAGCTGGTAAGCTATGTAAATGTTAGTCGGTGCTGGAGCCTTGATAGGTTTCTGCAATTGAGGTGACTTTCAAGATCTAACATCGCATCCGAGCAACACAATATACACTAGGTCGATGATTCCGCGGTGTACACATTAACACTTGATAGACTTCAAGCCTTGTGGTGTCTTCATCCGACCGCGCAACCGCACACAAGTCGAGTTCGTAGGGGAGACATTCTATTCGCGGGCGTAGGTATCGGTACGTGAACTACAGGATATGATGTCATTGAATTTGTATTTCACTCCGATTTCGATGTTGTATCTTCGGCGGTCAAGCACAGGCTTTTCGACTCCACCAAGTCAAGACGATAGCGACAACAGAAATGGCACGAAATGTGTTGCTTGTGATCATAAATCCAAACACACGGATAGTATAGTTGACTGAGATCCATGGATTCTTGGCGGAGTATCATGTTCGTTGTTTGAACTCCACGGATTGTCGGTGTGACAGCTTCTCAACGGTACCGGGCTGTATACATCACTGTGGTAGATACCTCGGCAATGGATTCTCAAGGGTCGTGAATCCACAAGGTTGTGGTGACATGGAGGCGCATCCGCACTCACACCCACCTATGTGTAGGTAGCCTTAATTCCACTGGTAGAGTACTAGTTGCGTGAAGAGATAGGCGCCAAGCCAGTTAGGATAGATTGATTCTTCCTGGTTATTGACAGACCGTTGGGCGGCAGGCGCCCCGTCCGTGAGGACACAGTTGAAACCATGGATGGCATGAAAGAACTCGATGCCAGATCAAGCTTTTTTTGAGGGTTCTTCACCCTCCACAGCGGAGAAGTTGTGTGTCTGTGGGTCACCACCCAGTAGTGTACAGCCGTACGCTAGCGGTTGACCTACCCGACAACCTGACTAACAGCGAAGTGCCCTGTGGAAAGCTTACAGGTGCATTTACTGCGTTCCTCGTTCCACATATACTTGACCATCGTTACCTGGGCTACTATCTTGGGAATTCGGCGTTGTGGCTACACAGCGCTGCCCTGACCAGCAGTGATACAGTGGATCCCTGCTTGGGTTGACATCACCGGGCCGGATTGGAAGTTGTAGTTTTTTTCCTGTCACGGTCAGTCGAAAGTGGAAAGAAAGGAAGACACCAGGACAGAAGCCCAGCCATACTTAGCTCCCGAAAATTAACTGTTTCAATTCGTCGAAGCCCGATGTTTCAAGAACTTTCGTCCTCGTCTGCTGTCGTATCTGTTTCTCACGCAGAGCCGCGTCCACACATCTGCTGTTGCTGATACAGGCAAGGTGGGTACTTCCTAGAGGTACTCTATTACATAATTTCTTTCATACAACATCCACAGCAGCACTGGTACGTCGTGCGCGAGGTCTCGACGTCGACATCAACGTGCGATTGTAAGGCTTCATTGATCATCACACCAAGTCGCACTGCCTTCGATAAGACACTGGTTACCCTGATTCAAGAGGTGCCACAGCCTTTTTTTTTTTTTTTTTTTTTTTTTCCCTCTTCTTTTAGTTTGACGTGGATCTAACAGTAAACATCTGTTGCTCCGGCTGCCATACATTTCCAAGCTAAGCCGTCTGCCTACTGCATCGCAACCGAGTTGCCATAGCACCCGCGCTCGCCTGCCTGCTGGCTCTGGCTCTCTCACGTCATCTCTTTCGTCCCAAGGTCACCACACTTTTTCCGCCGGGCACAAACTGGCATTCTTTCAAACCCATACCACAGTTTTTACCTGACTGTTATTTCAGCTTGCGCGGAGCTAAATTCGCCTGTCCCACTAATTGATTAGGAACGTGGTTGTCCGTCTTGTTAGCTTCACTGGACAGAGGGGACCCATTCATTCGATCCAACCAACAATCATCCACCAGCCACCCACCTAGTCATCTACAGGTTCATCGAAGACGAGATCCAGGACGTACAACTCCACCTACCAAGTTGCGAATCGCTGACCAATGTCATGGATCTAAATAATCCCCCACGGCACGATGCCTCGGCGTCGAATTCGGGGCCATCCGCAGGCCAACCTCCCCAAAACCAACCATCTCGAAGAAGAAAGAACCATAGAGCGGGCAAGAAGAAGAAGAAGAATAGAAGAACTTCTTTCGGCGTCACCTCCGAGGATATGGCCCAGGAGAGAATGAATGATAAGGCGCTTGCGGAAGCTAGAAACGGTTTTTATTCGCAGCCCGGAAACAATTTCAGCAATACAAGCATTGATAGCGAGGCGCTTTTGGATCATAGGTGAGTTTCTGTCATCTTCTAGCGGGGGTTTAGCAGGAGCTTACCCATATCATGGTTACAGAGAACAACAACCATTCCTACGACCTAGACGTCCATCGATGTTAGTGTCGCAAAGTTCGCATTTGACAACACCACAGGTCGCGAGCAGGCTTAAAACAGTGGTGGCCAGCAGCAACAACAGCGAAGACGAGCACGAAGGAGCACCCCTTCTCTCTAGTTCCGTATTCCAGAGAAGCGAAGGCTTTGCAGGTTATGGTTCAAACGACACCGCGCGAAGGGATTCAGTCGCCAGTCGTCTTGAATCAAGCAGGGACAGCAGCAAAAGGAGACGGGCCACATCACTTGGCGCAACCGGCACAGAAGGCTATAATGTCAACTATCCTCCATCAGTGCCTGGAACTCCTCCCATGGGCGCAACCGATCGCGATCTAAGCATGAGCTTCGGCGATATCATGCTGCGGGATGATGTCGACTCCATGCCGAATTCCCCTGGCAGGCGAACTCTAAATGAAGAGAGCGACTTGGTAGGATCTTTGGAACGACGACACACAATCGCATTACAGGCTGAGGAGGACGTGTGCTTTCCCCAGGATGGCCTCTCTGAGATCGCTGACGAGGATCTTCGCTCTCGTGATCCCACTGCGTATCGCATGAAGAGAAGACGGCGCGGCAAATGGCCGGATCTTGCTATCTTGGAGGAATGGAGCAGGTATGAGAAGGAAGGCAGAAGTGAGGAGCGCCATGCAAAAAAAATCACGGAACCTCAGTTGATCAACGGACGACTAAGGCCAGTCCACCGTGGCTGGTACCGGGCTCAGGAAGATGCTCCTTATCGCTTCACATACTTCAATGAAGAATTCCAGAGTACTATTCACAGCCAGACCATTTCAGAACTGGTCCCACCAGGAGGCTCCTTTAGACAGCTCTTCATCCCCGATCCACCACTCCTTTCAGATTCCTCGGATGACGAAGATGACGAAGAGGATCAGCGCCATGTCGGTCTAGATGAAGTTCTGGGAGGCCAGAACGGTGACCCAAGGATTCCAAGCCGGCAGCCATCGCTTACTACCACTACCCAAGGTTACTTCGACGCTCGGAGAGATCGTGGCTCGAACGCCGGAACAACATTCACGGAGTCGAAACGTACCTCGGGAGAGCACACGCCAACAGATACCAAATCTCCGGAACGTTCCAAGTCGCCACCGACGGAAAAGACAAGCAAGCCACCAAAATACGGAGACCGACCAGTGTGGTGGCTGGATATTTATAGCCCGACCGAGCAAGAGATGAAGGTTATCTCCAAGGCATTTGGTATCCACCCACTCACAGCTGAAGATATCATGATGCAAGAAGCCCGCGAAAAAGTTGAACTTTTCCGGCACTATTACTTCGTTAATTATCGTTCATTCGACCAGGATTCAACAAGCGAGAATTTTCTGGAGCCCGTCAACATGTACGTGGTCGTGTTCCGCGAGGGCGTTCTAAGCTTCCACTTTTCGCAAACACCGCACCCGGCCAACGTGCGTCGACGAATTCGTCAGCTGCGTGACTATCTCATTCTCTCATCGGATTGGATATCGTACGCCATTATTGACGACATTACCGATGTTTTTGGTCCGCTGATTCACAACATCGAGGATGAAGTTGACGATATCGACGAAGCCATTTTGCTACTGCACTCAGAAGACGATCCGAATTTCCCAACGGATAATCTCAAAGAAAAGTCTGAGGCCGGCGACGCAACATCGGCCGAATCTGGACGCGACATGCTCAGACGTGTGGGCGACTGCCGCAAAAAGGTAATGTCGCTTTACAGGCTGCTCGGCAATAAGGCCGACGTCATCAAGAGCTTCGCAAAGCGTTGCAACGAGCATTGGGAGGTGGCGCCTCGGTCCGAGATCGGTCTGTACTTGGGTGACATTCAGGATCATATTGTGACCATGACTTCGAACTTGAGTCACTATGAGAAGTAAGTTGTCTCTCTAGTAATCCAATTGCTTCTCCACTAGTTACTACTTTCTAGCAAATTTTAAACCCAAAACACTAACAATTATTCAACTTAGAATCCTAGCACGATCTCATGCCAACTACCTAGCGCAAATCAACATACGCATGAACGAGCGACAGGAGCAGACGGCTGACGTGCTCGGGAGACTCACCGTCTTGGGTACCATTGTACTCCCCATGAACATCGTTACCGGTCTCTGGGGTATGAACGTCTGGGTCCCTGGGCAGGGGAACGAGGGCGACCTCAAGTGGTTCACGGCCATCACAGCGGGACTGTTGCTCTTTGGGTTTGGCTGTTATCTGATTGCGATGCGTGTGTATAAGATTGTGTAAAGATACAGGCACGCAAGCGAGTGAGTGGAGGCAAGTGAGGAGGGCTTATGATGTACCATATGGGTTTAACGACTATTTTTGGACGATAAGGTCAAGATCCTATCATGTACTGAGAGAGCACATGTCTACATGAGGGGTTTTGGTACCTAGTTTACATGACAGCGTTTTGGTTAATAAGGATGGGCAAAAGAAACAACGAAATACAGGCGTTGTTGGGTGGTGATGGCGTTTTGTGGAGTGAGATTGAACATCTGTCATTTTCGCGATTGGATAGACAGATGAATTCTAAAACAATAAAGCGGAAAGTAAAGTCATGTAGTCCACAACTCTGTCTTCATCCCTTTGATGATGTATGTCGTCTACCTGATCAAAGCTATGCCAGTATACATGGTCACGAAACTTTGACTTTGTTCAGCGGTTTAAGCTTCCAGACTGTGGCTGTTAAATTTACCAATATTTACCCATTTCTATTGAACCTTTGCCATGCTCCCATTTAGAGTGTGAAACCGACCGTCACCACCATAACGCCTGACCAGCCTAGAAAAGAATGCATAACGACAGAAAAACAGGAACATGAGGCCCCAGTACATATTTGGTTGCCATGTTCACGGAAAGTTGACTGGTTGAATCATCCGTCTGTCATTAGCGTAGGCCCTGAGCAGAAAACTGAGCGCGAAGCGCCAAAATCTGCTGCCTCTCCGCTTCCGCCAGTTTGTCAATCATCTCCTGCGGCAACTCCATAACGGCACGCATCAGCGCCTCTGCATCCTGCCCTGGGGCAGCAGCAGCAGCAGCCGGAGCTGGAATAGGAGCCGCGGCGACAGGCGGTGCTGCGTAGCCTCCAACAGGACCAGGGGCGACAGGGGGGGTGGCTATGGCGCCGGGATACGCTCCGTACGGAGGACCGCCCATAGGGTTGGGAACAACAGGAGTACCCATAGGAGGAGCAGCAGCAGCGGCCGGGTTGTCGAGAACCGAGTTGATGGCGTCCGGCGAGACCAGGCCCATGATAAGGAGCGCTTGGAATATCGCGTAGCTCAGCTGGGGTGCTTGGTTGAGAAGTTCCGTGGCCCTAGCAGGATCGTTCGTCGCCAGCGTCTTCATCTGCTGGAGGATGTCGAGAAGCTGAGCCGGGGGAAGGGTGTTGAGGGTGCGGGAGATCGCGTCGGTGCAGGTGACATCGGGGGGAAGGTCTTTGCCCTGGGGCAAGGGTCCGAGAGCAGGAGGGGCGGCGCTGGCGGGGGGAGCGGTATTGTAGCCTCCCCCATTGGGAGGTTGAGCGTTGTAGCTACCGGAGGCGTTCTGATTCGACTAGGTAGGCCGTCATGGTCAGTGGATTGTGTGTGAAAGCAAGATGAGTTGAGTTGGGTTATGCCATACCCCGCCATCACGATCTCTGCCACCGTCTTCGTCGCTGACAGTCTCGTTGCTAAAATCGACACGCAGCTTGCGACCCATGATCTCGTGATCGTTCAGGTTTCGTACAGCTGATGCAGCGGAATCTGGAGATCGGCGAAAGCTGATTAGCGTGTGCGCGGGAGAGGGATACTTGATTCAAAGATGGATACGCACCGTAGTCGGGAAATTCTGCGAACCCAAAACCCTTTGGCCTTCCAGTTTCACGGTCATAGACAAGGCGGAAGTTGAGGACCCGTCCAGCGCCGCTAAAGATTTCGGTTATCTGCTCTTCGGTAAGGCCTGCGTTTTCCCTGTCAGTGGGTGGGCTTTTATAGATGGTCGTCGTCTGACCTGGACAGAAGCGGGTTGTCTGCGTACCATAAGGGATGTTTCCCACGAAGACCACACGTGAAGGTTGGCGTGTCGACATGGTGATGCGCGCGTTCACTGTCGAGCAAAATGTTGTACGAAGCGCAAAGTGTCTAGCAGTAGCGCTGCTGAGAGTGGAGAGGCACAATCCTGAGTGAGTTTGACTGCGAGCTGTGTGGGCTGATCGAATGGGAATCACCAAGCGAACCAAATGTTGGACAGGTGGGATGGGCAACCAAGAATTGGTATGAATCGATGCGAACAATAGGGACCGCGCAGGAACAGCGAACTTTGGCAAATGGATGAGATGGAAGTTAACACAGTCGTAGTTAGACTACCTGGTGGCAATTGGGTCCTCTTTAGCCTTTTCTCTTCAATTTCAAAGCCCAAGCCTGCTGCCAGATACCGTCGATTTGTAAGATGGGGGTTGGTCGAGGTGGGAATACTCTGACAACGAGGAGATGTTCTGGGAATGGAGTCAACCTTTTGGTGGTTGCAAATGGAAGTTTGGAGTTCTGGATTTGCACACGTCAAAAATTGGACTCTCTGTCGCTGTGTCGCTTCGACGATGGAATGCAGGGGCTATGTACGTCGCGGGGGTGGATACGGTACCTCTACTTGTCTCCGAGCTCCGATCCATCAAGGTCCTGCTCCCGTCGCGACAAGCTGTAGCGACCCACGTGAGCGTATGGTCTGTGCTTGACCAAAGTGAGACAGGCGGTACCTAGAAGTCCAGTTGCGCCAGTAGGGTGGTAGGCAGATGGCAAGTGGACTTTAGTGATGTGCCTCGCTTGTGGTCCTGCCTGTGGGTGGTCTTAGCTCCAACGCTGGAAAAGCTCGGGCAAGCTATCGTGACGACTTCAATCCCCATTTCCCCACCACATCCGTCAACCAACCTAGGGCTCCTACTCCAAACCATCTTTGGGCCGCCCATTACTTCACAGCAGCCCAGCATGTCGAACAACCCATATCAGGATCTCCTGAACAAGATTCAGCAGACTGCCCGGTCTCGCGGCGGCGGCGGTTTCCCAGGTGGCAGGCCCCCCATCCCTCCCCGCGGTTTGGGCCCTGCCTTGACCGGTTTCGCCCTTCTTGGTGGTGGTGCTTGGGTTCTTTCAAACTCCCTGTTCAACGTTGATGGTGGTCACAGAGCGATCAAGTACAGGAGAGTTAATGGTGTTAGCAAGGAGATCTATGGCGAAGGTTCGTCTGCTTTCGCCGCTCGGTCTCAGTCTCGCTAGCCTTAATCGTTTTTCTGACAAGTTGAATAGGAACCCATCTCATGATCCCCTGGTTCGAGACCCCCATTACCTACGATGTCCGCGCGAAGCCCAGAAACGTGTCCTCCTTGACCGGCACCAAGGATTTGCAAATGGTCAACATTACCTGCCGTGTCCTTTCAAGACCTGAAGTCACGGCCTTGCCTCAGATTTACCGTACCCTCGGTACCGATTACGACGAGCGGGTCCTTCCTTCAATCGTCAACGAGGTTCTCAAGAGCGTTGTCGCGCAATTCAACGCCAGTCAATTGATCACCCAAAGAGAGATGGTTGCCAAGCTTGTGCGTGAGAACCTGGCAAAGCGTGCGGCCCGGTTCAACATCCTCCTGGACGATGTGTCGCTTACAGTACGATTCCTCCACCCGTTCTTTTGCGTCGTAGATATCTTTGGCTAACCATACCCCAGCACCTCGCATTCTCCCCCGAATTCACTGCGGCAGTAGAGGCCAAGCAGGTCGCACAGCAAGAAGCGCAGCGCGCAGCTTTTATTGTTGACAAGGCGCGTCAAGAGAAGCAGGCTATGGTGGTCAAGGCTCAGGGTGAGGCCCGTTCTGCGGAGCTCATCGGTGAGGCCATCAAGAAGAGCAAGTCGTATGTGGAATTGAAGAAGCTGGAGAATGCGCGTGCAATTGCGAACATCATCCAGGAGGCCGGCGGCAAGAACAGGCTGCTCCTTGATTCTGAGGGCCTGGGCCTCAACGTTTTCGAAGATCGGAGGTCCAAAGACAACTAAGCCGAGGCCGTTGGAAGTTAGAGGAGGAGCATGAGATGACGGATAAAAATCTCCGCTGTATATGTATCTTACGGATGTGACGGAAACCCCAAGTGTACAACAGACTTTAATGAACTATCGGAAAGGCCGGATTTAGCGATGATCTTCAGAAAAGGAAGCTTTCGCAAAAAAGATGTCCATCGAAAAGCTCGTCTGCAAATGGCCCTGTTTAGGTGCGAGGCATCCTCTCTATTAGTGATACAAAGCGGTTATTCAACCTAGCGTGAAGGACGCCTCGTGGTGGATCAATGAAAGATGTTGATACAAAATCACTTGAGTTGCAGCTCGGAACATGTTTAGTCCAACAGCGTTCCCCTCGGACAAAAAGTGAATACTTCTAGGTGTGACCACCTCTACCGTAGGTAGCTTCAGCTCACAAGAAGACTCCAATATCTCAGTCCGCTACGGCCATGGATTCATCTTCCTGATGTGAGCCGGTTAACAAGGCCGCTATACGTCGGAGCACCTGTAATGTCAAAGCTACCGAAGCTGCCCCGGCAACCTGAAGGGGTATCCAAACAACAAAAGCCAGGGCAGCCCCGTCCACAGCGGTACCACCTACCTCATAGTACATGCGACCTCAGGCAGTCTCGTCCTACCGCCACGACGCTAACCGCGCCGGTAGTGCCTGCCCCACCACCCCTCCCCAGCCCGTCAACAGTGACCGTTTTCCCCGATGACCAACTCAACTTCTTGAACCGCTCCATTACCAACATCAACCATCCCGATGCAGTCAGCTTCTTGAGTCAACAGAAGCTTCGCACCCACGCGCATACAGAGACAACAAAACCCCGTCCCAACTCGAGCATTCAACCCCACTCATCCATCGCCCCAGCGAAGCGAACTCTTTCCCATCGAACCAGTCGCAAACTATTCAAGATGCAGATCAAGTGAGCTTTCGAACTTTCGCCTTTCCTCGTCCGATAGTCGCAGTATGCATATTGCGGCTGCATAGCTTGTTATCTGTGCTCCCTATGCATTTTGGACTCTATCCCCAGGCCAAGCCAGTACCACAGCTAACCATTCCTTTTACTTTGTTCGCACAGGGTCCGGACTCTTACAGGCAAGGAGATTGAGCTCGACATTGAGCCCGATACCAAGGTACGTCCCTCCCTTCTGTCAAAGAGGTCGGGTTTTGCGCCCGCGCGGGTAGAATCCGCGACCGGCTTAGCCGTGGAAACAGGAAGAAAAAAGAAAACAACAAAAAAAACCGGATCGATCCATCGATTATCACGTCCACGATGCCTCAACGATTTGCGCTCTCGATGATTATGATGGCTACGAGCTCATTCGAACATCCGACTGATTCAGGCAATACACACAGGTTGCCCACATCAAGGAGAAGGTCGAGGAAAAGGAGGGTATCCCTCCCGTACAGCAACGTTTGATCTTTGGCGGAAAGCAGATGTAAGTTCTGACCTAGCTTACATTAGATCCATCCTCTTGGCGTTGGTGTCTAACATGATAGCGAAACAAAACAGGGTCGATGACAAGACGGCAACCGATTACCAACTCGAAGGCGGTGCGACTCTCCATCTCGTTTTGGCTCTTAGAGGTGGAGGGTGGTAGGCTTTTGGGGAAGCTCCGGCTTGCTTCAACAGAAACAAAAATACGCATAAATTAATGAGATAACGACGTTTCCCCCCCAAAAAATCTATAGACTGGGCGCTATATGTTGATGCTTCGACAAACACATGTGGAGGTTCTAGTGTTTGAAGGACTACTTAGACGACGAAATCCCGGAAGGTTGAGGATAAGGCGCTCTTGGCGGGTGAAAAGGGTGGGATTTGTACACTCCATCGATCAAAGGTGAGATGCTGAGGAAATGGTTAACACTTGCTGTTGGAGAGCTTGCATGACCCAAGAAAGGGAAGGGTTTCTTCTCATCATCGAAATTTCAAGGCAGGTAATCAGGCCATACAACATTTATTCAGATCGGGTCAGAGGATATGAGTCCACCCAAACGTGTTTTATTGTCGCGCGGAAGAGCAAGTACCTCGCTTTTGTTCCATTTCTCCCACCCTAAATTTGGCTCAAGCCATTGCGCTCCGTAGTCATATTGCCCGAAAACAACGCCCCTGTTCCTGTCAAGATCTCAAACCACCGAAAACGCCATATATGTTGATCCCTAGATATGACATCAGAAACTTCCTCCACATTATATGCCCGTCCCTTATCTTTCGGTGTAAGCAGGTAATTTCCCATCTCAGTTCCAATAAGCATCTCCAACTCCATGACTCCCATAGATCCTTTATTCCCAATCATAACCCTGCTCGTTCAACTCCACCTCTAGGACCACACGAGGATCCTCAACTCCCAATCATCACACCCCTTCTCAAGTCTTCCTGCAGGACCACACGAGGATCCCCAGGTCCCGACTACAACCCTATCCTTTGAGATCCTCCCCTCAAACACGACGAACTTTCTTGGTAGGCTTCATGAAAATGTCGACTTGCTTGCGCTTAGCCCCAGGCGAGCTTTCGGGGCGCCTACCGGAAGATAATGATGTCGCAGGTTGGGAACGTCCGATGTTTGATGAACGGCCAGCATTTGTTGTCGAAGCTGGAGGCGGCCGACTGGTAGTGGTGGGCCTGGCACTGGCAGCAGCGGCTCGAGGTTGGGAGTTGGCACCAGGACTGGCGGAAAGAAGACCACGTTTGGACCTCGAAGGGGGGCTGCGAGCGTCTTCATCATCTAAGTCGCCGAAGAGATCATCCATGTCGTCGCCTGAGGCACCTTTGTCGTTGTGGTGGCTGTTGTCATCATCGTCAAAGCTCAACACGTTAGGAGCATGGCCGGAGCTGCCGCTTCTTCCTCCGTTCTTGATTTGCAGAAGGCGAGCTTCTCGGTCTTTCTGTTGTCGCGAGCTTGTTGCGGGTCTGATGCGAGGGCCCTCGATGATCGGGGCGGAATCAATGTCGAACTGATTTTGTATACGTTTCTCTTCGATCAACCTGTCAGGAGCCCGGGTGAGTTCCGTCTTCCTAGCCATGAGCATGACGGAAGGCTTGGCGAGCTTGCGGCGGTGAGCATCCAGCTTCGCCTCCCTAGTGGCCTTTTGTAGGAACGTGGCTCTTTTCATGGGCGGATCTGAGGAGGTGCTGAACCCACGGAAGCCGGGTCCGAAAGTACGGGCCTTAGGGGCTGGCAGCTTGCGAGCGACCTGGGCAGACACAATGGTGGTTGTGCGCGATGATTTCTGATCGTTGACGGCGGCCATTTTCGCTCTGAGAGCCTCTGTGGCGAGTTCGTCTGACTCCTTCTGGAGTTTGCCGTACTTCTCATACACCTTGTGCCATGATTTGGGGTTGCTTGGTTCCCATCGGTGCTTGTTATGGAGAAGTCCGTACTTGCGTTCGATGAAGCGACGCCAAGATTCAGCGGTCAGCTCGTAGATTTCGTCGCCGCTATGGAGTTCGATTGTGCGGAGGTGCTCTGGCGTTCTGACGGCTTTGAGGATTTGGCTGGCGATTTTGGGTGGCACGTCGTCCAGGCAGGTGATATCCTGAGCATTGTCGATGGCGAGCTTGAGAGCCATGTCGAGAAGTGAGCGTGGCCCAGTCATGGTGACTATATTATGGGGCTCCTTGCTGTTATGCTCGAGTAACTAGTACGACTTTGGGATTTGTCTAGTCGTAGTTAGTATCAAAATATGTCGAGGACAATGGTTGTTGGGCGAAGTACAAGGGCGTGTTAACCCAGCGTGCCACAGCCTTCTTCTCTTTGATGGTTGACGAGGTGTGGCTGGATGACGACAGATGTAGAACAATGATGTGTTCGGTCGTAGAATTCTGATTGTGATTGAATCAAGGATGTCCTTCAGGATGTCTTCGCAGCGGCCAAGTGAATGTGGTACTTAGAGCCAACCGTCAGGTTATCGGTGTACAAGCAAGCGAGACGAATCTGGAGTGAAGGTTGAGGTTCGAGGTTGACCGACTGGCTGTTAGAGAGTTGTCCATGGCAATGTATTTGTACTATGTAGGTCTCAGCTGCTGGCCGAAGTACTTCGAAGTACACGTATCACTGGCGCGAACCAGAGCTGCGGCCTGTAATGTCCGCAGGGTACATGCGAGATACACCTGGCGTTCAGCTGGGAGTCCAGTCTATTCGATCCTCCTGAACAGGTAAGCGGAACCTTGACGGCTGATATGTGGCCCCCACCTGCTCCCTGCAGTGCAGTGCATCCACCAACGAAAATACTCCCTTCTCCGCCAAGAGGTCCATGCTTCATTTTCCAGCAGTCTGTACGATTGGTGTAACCATCAGTCTTCCACCCATACATCATCAGCCTCTTAATTCCTTTCACCTTCATACACTCGATAAAGAACAAAATCAATAAGACTGCACGAAGTCGTCCGGCGCAATCGAAGACTTCACCTTCTACCATCTGTCGTCTTCTTCTTATTTTCACTTTTTTCGTATCATTGGACTCCTTTTCAATAATATTTACGTCTGTCAAAACAATCAAACATTGACGCTGAGCATCTCGATACCAACATCACAACCACAGGATGGCTTCCTGGGGTCTACTTGACGACAAGGAGGAGAATGAGCTCCACAAGTCACGACTTCTCAACGTGGAAGAGAAGCCCTTCAAGCGCGTGACTAAGCGCCTTAGCACTCTTCACTCCTTAACCCTCTCGAGAGCTCGTCAAGCACCCACCCCGCCTCCGGAGGGCAATAGCGCGACTGCTGGAACTACCGAGCAGGAAGTCCAAACGCCCACCGTGACCGGCGATTCGGCCACATCGGACCTCGCTCAGCTCAAGGAGGACATCATTCTGGACTTTGCCGCCTTTGATAGCAGCATCGCGCGGCTTCAGTTTCTTCTGACTGCCAACGAGCGTGAGCGCGAACGGTATGTCGCCGAGCGTGAGCGCATTCTCAACACGGCACAGGCAGTGCGCAACAACACTGTCCAGCTACGTGTTCAACTAGAGCAGGCCCGTGCCACGCTTGAGGAGCGCAAGAAGTTCGATGAGCTGGCTGATAAGATCACCAACAACCCTGCTTTGCGTACCAGAGCAGAGCAGGCGGCGAACCTGAGGAAACTGGAGGAGGAGATTGCCGAGTTAAAGACGGAGAGCGAGACCTACGGCATTACGTGGCATGAGCGGCGCGACCAGTTTGCGAAAATTATGGATGAGAGCATGCGGTTGAGGCGGTTGATCCGTGATGAGAAGGAGGAGGTAGAGCGCCGCGAAGGCATGGGCGATGACGAAGGCGGTGCCGGCGACACCGAGGCGGACGCCGGACAGACCCCACGGCCCGGGATTTCTAGCGGCAATGCAACCCCGAGGCCGGATAGCGGACTACCAACAAAGAGCGGAGTCGAGAGCGGTGACGCCGCTGGCACACCCCATCCCGTCTCGACACTTGGCGCCAGAACACCAGCGCGCGATACTCCTGCCCCGGGTGATGAGAACCAGTCATTCCTCAAGCCGCCTCATGACGTCTCGGGAGGTTACTCGCAAACGACAAGCCAGGAAGCAAGCCGCGAAGGTTCTGTTAATAGAGGTGATGGCAACGAAGCGACACAGGGAACCGATGTGGAGATGACTGAGGTCAAGGAAGATGAGGAGGAAGTCGAGGAGCCGGATAGTCCTCTTTCGCCTCTGCCGGACCAGACCCCGCCGCGACCGCGGATCACGGTTGACGGTCCTAATGCAGATGAGGACACCATGGACACCACGTAAGGATATTAGGTATAGGGAATGGTATTATCGAGCAGTGGAAATAATGGTGTAGCTATGTACGTTAAATCCGGCTAAGCTCTCTTGTTAATATTATCATGGGCCCAAAATCCAGCTTGATTGTACCTGTGGTTCATGTCGAAATCCCAATGGTTACCTCTTCAAAGACGTCGAAGGCCCAATCACTCCGCAGCTTTCACCGAATCTCGATATGTGGTAAATTTGCACCATTCCTCTATCATTTCTTCATCTGGATCCCTCACCTCTCAAACGCTCTCCGTCAGCTTCTTGCCATTCTCCAACGCCTCCTTAGCCTTCTTCAGATCCTCCTCGGAAGCCGAGCCCTCACTCTCGGAAATGGCAATCTGCTCCTCAAGCTTTTGAACCGCCCCAGCAATCCTGGTGATGAGGGGGCCAAACACTGCCTTGGTCTCTTCAAGTGCCGTTTGCTAATGATTATGAGCAATGAAGGGTTAGGGTTCACTGTGTCCAGCCTCTAGGTTTTGTTGCATGTTTCATGCATGGTCTTTGGGGGGACGCACCTCCTGCTTGAGAACGTAGGGAGCGTTGCTGTCCAGCTCAGGGCTGTTGGCGGCGATTTCGTCTTGGAGCTTCTTGATGCGGGCCTCTTGGGAGGTCTGCTCTTTGTGGTAGTAGGATTCCTCCCTGACGAGGCGGTTGACCGATTGGGTCGCGATGTTGAGAGCTGAAGGGGGGGCCATGGTGTTTTTGTTTGATGGAGGTGTGGTTGTAGTGTCTTAGCAGGAGATTATTTGCAGGGTTATCGTTCGGAAATTATTTCCGTAAAGTCTGTACATAAGATGGTTGCGATCTTGCCGTTCCACTACCTGCTTGGTTCAGGTTCCATACTTTTGCATGTTATTGCCTTGTCGTTCGTTTCGGCGGTTTGTTGACTTTGGCGAGCTTCGTATGGGAGGTGGGGTTGGCGGGGTAAATTTCACAAATCTCATCGGGGACGAAACCGACTTTTTCTCTCTCCCTTTTCGGAGATTATGCTCAATCAACATCTAGACCGCAAACTCATGTTTGTCAGCCGTAATTGTCTCCTTTACACAGCCTTCATAATGTCCTCTTGCATGATTCTCCCGTATTTTTGTTATGAAGCTTTTCGCGAGTCGATATGGGTATCGTATCATATTTGCCAAAGTTAATCTCTTCTTCCAACGGCTCAGTGGGCTGTCAAACAAAACCCGATCGAAAGGGCCATAGTGAAAAGCCGCAGAAGTCGTCTACATACATATAATGTACACATATCATCCCGATATTGATGATCTTCATGCGCTCAAGTACCGCCCTGTTTCGTATTTGGCAGTTGTTCTTCGCGACTAGACTGATGTCGTTCTCGCCCCTGTAGTCAAACTTCGACCATCGAAACGTCTTTCCAGATGTGGAAGGAAAGAGGCTGATAATGACAGTTTGAACGAGAAGGTCAAACAAAAACCTACCCACCTCGAACCCTCTCGCTCCTCTTCGCCCCATACGTTCGTTGCTAGAGGTATGGGCGCCCTGCTCTCAGCTGCTTCTCCAAAGTCCAAACGATGACAAAGAGAGCATGGTGTACAAAGAGCTGTAACTCTTGTCTTGTCTTCAGAGTCAATGTCTCGGCTAGCGCGGAGCCAAGTTCACCTTGGACACTGTCAACTGTCAACACTGCCCACCGCCAATATCTCTGACATTGGCCCGTCTTTAAGCGATTACCGGTCGATTGTCGAAACTCTCGTCTTGTTCCCATGTAATTATGATCTTGAGATCCTGTGACGGCATTGAGATGCAGGGCGGTCGGTGCCACTTGCCGGGGCTGGGCTGGTCGAGGCTGGGAGCAACTGGAGAGTGAATGTGGGGCAGTTCCGCATCGCTTGGCGATTTCGACTATGGAGGCTCCGGCTGGAGGCTGGTCCACCAGGATCCACCTGGGAGCGGGGCCCGGGCCCGGAGGAGGAAGGTGCTGGATCCATTTCGCTGGGGGAGGATCGGACTTGCCCTGTCAGTGGCCCCGTTTTGTCTCTGGTGTGGACAGCAAGCAGCACCAGTGGCCAGTGGGGGACTGGACCTGGGAGTGACCTACCCCTCCCAGCTTATACCTACGCCGTTGTACCTACAGCATCTCTGAGCCGCCGCAGGGGCATTCCGGACGGTTGAGAAATGTGCCGTGCAGAAGAGAGGCGACTTTTGTGAACTGGACACGTCGCAGCACAAACATGTACCCCGGTTAATGGTAGTACATATCAAGGCTGAATAATTCCAGACCATCGGTTTAGATCCCGACCACCAAAAGGCAACCTCTTCGTCGAGGCTAGCTAGAATCTTCTCTTGCTTTGATTCCATGGTACTTTTGGAAGCGTGTTTTTTCACCGTTTTCTATTGAAGGCCTTGTTTTTGAAGACCGTGAACTTTAGCCCCAAGACTGCTAGGGACTTTGCAATCTCGCGTTGAAGCTCTCTGGAGCCTTCACTTTTCGATTTCCGCCGAAAAGCGCCGTTACGTTCTACTTTTCGCAACTTCCAACAACATTTGTGAATATGGAGGCGGCGTTTGCAAAGCCCGTCGATGAGGTCCTCAGCGCCTTTGGTGTTGACCCTACCACCGGTCTAGATGACGAGCAAGTAGCTCAGTCCAGGGCTAAGCACGGCAGAAATGGTATGCGCTTTCTTTCCAGGATTCTTTGAATTCAACTTCGTTATTGTGTTAATGGCCTTTGCTAACCGTTCTGCCTGCCTCAGCCATTCCAGAGGAACCTCCGACACCCATCTGGGAGCTTATCTTGGAACAATTCAAAGACCAGCTGGTCCTCATCCTTCTGGGCTCTGCCGCCATCTCGTTCGTACTCGCGCTCTTCGAAGACGAGGGCGGCTGGAGCGCCTTCGTCGACCCCGCCGTCATCTTAACGATCCTAGTTCTCAACGCTGTTGTCGGAGTGTCCCAGGAAAGCAGTGCCGAGAAGGCGATTGCTGCTTTGCAAGAGTATTCGGCCAACGAGGCCAACGTGGTGCGCAATGGGCAGATTACCCGTGTCAAGGCCGAGGATCTTGTGCCAGGCGATGTTGTTGACATTGCTGTTGGTGCTCGCGTCCCTGCTGACTGCAGATTGATCTCGATCGAGAGTAACAGCTTTGCTGTGGACCAGGCCATCTTGACCGGAGAAAGCGAGAGCGTCGGGAAAGATTTTCAGGCCGTTGTTAGCGACGACAAGGCTGTCTTGCAGGATCAGGTCAATATGCTGTTTTCGGGAACCACTGTTGTCACTGGTCACGCCAAAGCCGTCGTTGTCTTAACTGGCTCCAATACAGCTATCGGCGACATTCACGAGAGCATCACCGCCCAGATCTCCGAGCCTACCCCCTTGAAGCAAAAGCTCAATGACTTCGGAGACCAGCTCGCCAAGGTTATCACTGTCATCTGCGTTCTCGTCTGGCTCATCAACATCCCTAATTTCGCCGACCCTAGCCATGGAAACTGGACCAAGGGTGCCATCTACTACCTCAAGATCGCCGTTTCCCTTGGCGTTGCGGCCATCCCCGAGGGTCTTGCGGTCGTCATCACCACCTGCCTTGCCCTTGGAACTCGCAAGATGGCAGCTAAGAACGCCGTGGTGAGAAGTCTTCCGTCTGTTGAGACCCTGGGCAGTTGCAGCGTCATTTGCTCTGACAAGACCGGCACTTTGACCACCAACCAAATGAGCGTTAACAAAATCGTCCATTTCAACGAAGATGGTACTGATCTGGAGGAGCTGGATGTTGAGGGAACTACCTTTGAACCCAAGGGTGCTATCATGTCGCAGGGCAAGAAGGTTACCGACCTTGCTCAAAACTCCGCTACCATCCTTCAGTTGACCGAAGTTGCCGCTCTCTGCAACGATGCCCGCCTTGACTACCATCCCTCTACCGGCACTTTCTCGAACGTGGGTGAAGCTACCGAAGGCGCCCTCCGTGTTTTGACCGAGAAGATCGGCCCCTGCGCCCCCTCTGATTGTCCTCCCAAGGATCGCGTTCACTACGCTAGCTCCTGGTACGAGAAGAAGTATGAGCGTCTTGCCACCTACGAGTTTTCGCGTGACCGCAAGAGCATGTCCGTCTTGGTTGAGCGCGATGGACAGCAGAAGCTTCTCGTCAAGGGAGCCCCTGAATCGCTCATCGAACGCTGTACTCACGCTCTTCTCGGTCCCGATGGCAAGAAGGTATCTTTGGACCGTAACATGTCCGAACTCCTCATGAAAGAGGTTGTTGAGTATGGCAACCGCGGTCTGCGTGTGATCGCACTGGCTAGTTTGGACAACGTTGCTGGTAACCCTCTTCTTCACACCGCCAAGTCTACCGACGAATATGCCTCTCTCGAACAGAACCTTACTCTCATCGGTCTCGTCGGTATGCTTGACCCTCCACGTCCTGAAGTTGCTGCTTCTATCAAGAAGTGCAAGGATGCAGGTATTCGCGTTGTCGTGATTACCGGTGATAACCGCAACACCGCCGAGAGCATCTGCCGTCAGATCGGTGTCTTTGGATCTAACGAGGATTTAACTGGCAAGAGCTACACTGGTCGCGAATTCGATAACCTTACCCCTAGTGAACAGCTCGAGGCCGCCAAGACTGCTTCTCTGTTCTCTCGCGTGGAGCCTAGTCACAAGTCTAAGCTGGTTGACCTCCTCCAGTCTCTCGGTGAGGTCGTTGCTATGACTGGCGACGGTGTCAACGATGCTCCTGCTCTGAAGAAGGCTGATATTGGTGTTGCTATGGGTTCCGGTACCGACGTGTCGAAGCTCGCTGCTGACATGGTGCTTGCTGATGACAACTTTGCCACTATCGAAGTCGCCATCGAGGAAGGCCGCGCCATCTACAACAACACCCAGCAGTTCATCCGCTACCTCATCTCTTCGAACATCGGTGAGGTCGTCTCTATCTTTTTGACGGCCGCTCTCGGTATGCCTGAGGCTCTCATCCCGGTTCAGCTTCTATGGGTGAACTTGGTCACCGACGGTCTCCCCGCTACCGCCTTGTCCTTCAACCCCCCTGACCACGATATCATGCGTCGCAACCCCAGAAAGCGTGACGAGGCTCTCATTGGCGGATGGCTCTTCTTCCGTTATCTGGTCATTGGTACCTATGTCGGTCTCGCCACGGTCGCCGGTTACGCTTGGTGGTTCATGTTCTACTCGGAGGGTCCTCAGATCAGCTTCTACCAGCTATCTCACTTCCATCGCTGCTCTACCGAGTTCCCTGAGATTGGCTGCGCCATGTTCTCGAACGATATGGCCAAGGCCGGTTCGACCGTCTCGCTCTCCATCTTGGTCGTCATTGAGATGTTCAATGCCATGAACGCCCTCTCTTCCAGCGAGTCTCTCTTGACGCTCCCTGTTTGGAAGAACATGATGCTCGTCTATGCTATCAGTCTGTCCATGGCCTTGCACTTCGCCCTTCTCTACACTCCCATCCTTCAGACCCTCTTTTCAATTCTCCCCTTGAACTGGGCAGAGTGGAAAGCCGTGATCGTCATCAGCGCACCAGTTGTGTAAGTCCCTAGATCCGTCTTCCATGTGATACTTTTTGAACAGTACGCTAATACTTTGTCTAGGCTTCTTGACGAACTTCTCAAGGCCGTGGAACGCAAGTTCTTTGTACAGAGCATCCCCAGCTCGGCGTCCTTAGATAAGAAGAAGGATCTCTAGACATAGGTTTTTGGTGGTAGTTAGACTTGACCAGGTCTGATAGTTTTAGATCTAGACGTAAACAACTCCTCTTGTCTATATAGATAGAACATATACATAGCGGATTACACCATGCCTAATCTGTGACGACAATATCATCTTGACATATCAGTTCTACCCATCTTGACAAGCACAGCTGGCCCGTCCGCTTGCCAGTTTGTCATGTTGCAAATGTATTTGTTCTATAGAGCCCAAGGGTACCGATAATCCACTAGCGCGTATGCGACTTGAATATTCCTGGCCCAGATTCATCATCATCATTATGCCCGAATGTCCTGCTTAATCCTGTCGTCCCTTCAATAGCCTCTTGGTGACCTTGTCCTTCTCGATAATGTAAACATGGGCGCCCCAGCCTGACAAGGCATCTCTGTCGACGGCGTTAAGAAGAGCCTGTGATATGGTCTCGAAGAGGTCCTCGGGTCCCTGTTGGGTAATTGTCATCGTTAGTACCACGCTCTCACTATGACAACCAAACACAAAAACAGCCAAAACGAGTGCTTTCAATGGAGGGGGTCGGGTTGGGGGTTCGCAAAGATTACATACCAAATTCGGCTCCCACAAGTTCTCGCACATGCCAAACAACTGCTCCGTCGCCGTTCCGCTCACAATGAAGTCCTTCGCGAAATCAATGCATCCAATGCTGTCAAAGCCGCAGATGAACGGCTCGCCCGTCTTGGGATCCAAGCCAGCAACAACGGGACTGACAAAATAGGGCCCAAAGCGGCGCTCGTACAGGCTGCTGGACACGAGGTTGGCGAACGTCCGGGGTGCAATGTTGCGCTCCTCCCTAAGTCGGTACATGTTCACCTTGTAGCGAAACAGGTCCGATACGGTCGACACGTCCGTCGCCAGACCGGTAAGCCCAAGGAAGACGTCGCCGTACTGGAAGATCTTGGGAAAGTTGTTGGAGACTGTCAACGCCTGAAGCCCGAGGCGCAGGTCGCACGCAATAGCCACACAGTCTTTTCCGACCATGGCGACAGCAGCGCCGCCGTCTGTGGAGAGTGAGGAAGAGCGGCGGTTAGTTAAGGTGCGCGATGATGATATGCCTTTCAAGGTGGAGGGGGCAAAATAGAGAGGATCGGGTATCGGAATATCGTACTTATCGAGAAGGGGGACGACTATTTGATGGCATCATTGTTAGCTTCAGATCCTGTTGGTCTGCCTCGCAGATAGGTTTAGTTGAAGTGTCGTAGTGGTCAGGCAGGCTTACCATCTTGTGCCTGGGATGTGATGCAAGTGGTGATAGTTGCTGGCTCGGATGACGAAGTGATGTTCGGTGATGGGGCTGGTACGTTTGCTGCAGTATGGTCCAAGTAGGGTGGACTGTTCGTCTTCGCCGTGAGGGGTATTCGCGATGTGATGGTGATGTTTGGTGAGAGTAGTTGGAAAGCTTGCCGTTTCCGTTGTCAAGCTCACCTTCGAACGGGCAAGGGAAGCTCCAGTTGACGAGACGGACAGGCCCGGGCAAGGCAACACGCAGCTGGCGCGGCTGGCTGGGCGGAGGACTAGATGGAGGTGGTGTCCACTAACAAGGGTGCCTGGCAGGGCAGGTTCTGCTGGGTGCTGGTGCCTCTGTACAAGTACCTACCTAGGTAACCTCAAGGTACTCTACCAAGGCAGGTAGCTGCCAGCACGGGGCATGCGATGCTAGGATTTGGTTTGTAGCAGTCTGTACCTTAGGTGGCAGGAGCTACCCATTCGGCTGTTTCTCCCCTTCCCCGTTGCTGGGTGGATGCCCGGTGTTGCCATCAAACGTACTGCGTAATTGCCCCTCCTGACCTTACAAGATGCCCGTCAGCCGTGGAAGCTCTCGGAAAGCTCACTATACATCTTGTGTACTCCACGAAACGACGGTGACCTGAAGACACGACACTCACTCGCCGCCTCATATCACTTCCTTCCATCGATACTTTCAGCGTTCATATTACCATCTGATAGAGCACATATCAGGCTTTCCATCATCCAATTTCGTCTCAACCTGAACCCTTATAACCCCTCCTTGCTGTGGACTGATATTTCCCAATTATATTACGCGGGGTTGCCTGAAGAACAGCCGCCAAACATAACATCCACAAGCAACTACGTAACTACTCCTTGTAAGGACTCAATCGTTTCAGCTTCACAAGTTCAGCGTCAACACAAAACAAAGTCTCGGCCTTCTCGTACCACTTGAACAATAAAGCGTCACAGCCAGACCGACCTTCATCATACCAATTTTGTTGCGCCGGCTCAACGCTAGGGGCACCATTGTTCACGTCTTCTCTCACCATCCCCCACAATCATAGTCAAACCGCCAGTATGTCGGCGCACGTTGAAGTGCTCTCTACGGACTTGAGAAGGACGAAAATCAAAGTCACGCCCGGAACCTACATGGTCGATGTCCTGGGGGAAGCTTGTCAAAAGTTCAACCTGAACAGTGACAAGTACCAACTTAAGTGAGAACGAACGCCCCATGATGCATGGTTGCCAAAACATGTTGAACTGACATTTGCATATAGGCACAAACAGAAGCTGATCGATCTGTCTGGTCCCTTCCGGACGTCAGGTCTCGTGTCTGGCGCCAAGCTCGAACTTGTGCAAAAGTCTAAGAGCGCAGCAGTTGTGTCGATAGCCCTCGATGTTAACGGTCAGCGGTACACGAAGAAGCTATCCAGTGACATGACGCTGTGGCAGGTTATGCGGCAGTTCGAGGTTGCGGAGAAAGGGTTAAACCTGACCGGCAGAGGCACGCCTAAGAGTAGTACTGGCCCTCAGGGAACCAGCGGTCAGTTATACTTCGAGGCGCCAGTGGTGAGTATCATGGGCAGAGAGTACACTTCGATGGAGGATCTCCAGAAGACACTGTCCCAATGTGGTATTAATTCTGGCAGCATCGTTCTGCGGGTTTCGTTCCGCGAAACCGAGAAGACCCTGTATGAGGCGATGCAGGATATCGGCCAATACCTCAAGGAGGTGGAATC
Source organism: Neurospora hispaniola (assembly GCF_033458365.1). Lineage (NCBI taxonomy): Eukaryota > Fungi > Ascomycota > Sordariomycetes > Sordariales > Sordariaceae > Neurospora > Neurospora hispaniola. The sequence goes on along the minus strand of NW_026944407.1, from coordinate 1,169,795 downwards.
AGATCAACCGAAGACACAGGCAGATGAGCCTTCAGCTCCAGCAACTGGGTCAGCGCCGGCGATAGAGGAACCTATAGAAGATCTTACTCTGGCTGCTGGGCCGAAGCCGATCAAGGAGAGTACGTTAGCAGAGCCAGAACTACAGACGGGCTCCGTAGAGGGAACCAAAGCCGCGGCCCCGGTCGCCCCTGCCCCGGAGCCAGTCCCGAAGACCGATCCAATGGACATCGTTGATGAGGTAGTCGCTCCTCCTGCCATTCCTCCTACAGAGACCACGACCACTATCAGCGAACCCAGCGACCCCCTTGTGCCTACGGGCGTCTTCAATGCCCCGTCCTCTACCACTCCCATCGCTGCCCGGATTCAGGTAGAGGACTCTGTGTACGAGCCCACCATCGCCCATGCTCAGCTACGGCAACAACAGCTATTGCAACGGGCGCAAAACCAACGGCTCAAGTCCGATGCCGAACTTGCGGCTGATGCGGCCGAGGAAGCAGCTCGGCTCGCCAAGGTCACGCGGGTCGATATCAAGATCCGTTTCCCGGACCAGACATCGGCGCAGTGGACAGTTGCCCCGGAGCACACAGGCGCTTTCCTATACCAGGCCGTCAAGGGAGTCATGACCCATCCTGACCAGCCTTTCCGCCTTATCCTCCCCGGCACGCATCCAATCGTTGCGGTTCAAGATGGTAACAAGAGGCTAGTGGCGGACTATAAGCTTCGGGGTAGGGCACTGTTGAATCTTGTATGGGATGAAGCGGCGTCGCAGGAGGCGCGCGAGGCGCCTTTTTTGAAGGGCAGTGTGGCTAGCCGAGCGCGAGAGGTAGTAGTACCGGATGTCTCACAGGAGGAGGGTGAAGAGGAGAAGGATGTCCAAGCTGGACAGTCGTCATCGAGCGGCCAAGAGGTGAAGCGAAAGGGTGATCATGGTCTGGATTCCGATGCTGTCAAGAAGAAGTTGGGAAAATTGTTCAAGCTGCCTGGTAGGAAATGAGCAGCTCCCGACGACCTTAGGTTGGATGACGCCTTCATTGTATGCTTCCGATTTATACAAGCTTTTTACTGGCCATCATGGGTATCGTTAGGCGTTGGCTGAGAGGTAAATGTACAAGATATGATAAGAGGGTACACTGGATAATATGCCAGAGCTTCTCTATGCACCGTCGAATTTGGCAGCAGAGACCTGATAAAGTGCAATGGACATCTAATATCCTACAATCATGGCACCCAGCAGGGTTGACGTTGGCAAATGTGAAGTCACGCAGTCCGAAAGTGGAAAGTAGTTTGTTCGTGATCCAGCATCTTGCCATTCAAGCTGTTGTCATTTCGTTTCTATTCCCCGAGGCCAGCTATTTCGTAGCCATTCCATGAGGGGGGGAGGCACGCTTAGATACGATTCATAACATAACGAACCAACGTCACGCCAAATAATGCCAGAGAAAAGACAAGAGGCAGAAATCCTTTTTGGTATTTTTAATCACACTCTCCAAGCAGTCCATACATTGGGATTAGCCAATTTAGTGACCGGCACGGCGAGCCTCAGCGATGACGCGCTGGAGGTCCTCAACCTTCGCCTTAGCACGGCCGAAGGTACCGAGCCTCTTCTTGGCGAGCTTACGGGCACGCTTGTCCTTGGAGTTGCGGAGCAACTCAATGACGCGGCGCTCGTAGGGAGCAAGGCTGTAGTGTGGAAGCGCAAAGTTAGCGTGAGTTCGCTCAAGCGGATATCTGCACATATGCGCCCCAACAATCCCCTTCTCAAACCCGATCAAGCGTACGGTCCAATAGTTCCAATGGAGATTGCGATGTCTTGCAGAAACGGGTACACATTTGTATGTCCGTAATCCACCCAACGAACCATCATCTTCCGTCAGTCGAACTGGTGTATGTGTGCTTGATCGAGTTTGTCGAGATAACTGCTGCTTGGCGCGAATGATTCGAATTGACAAAATTGGAATTGGTAAAACGTACCCAGCAACCTCCTGGACGATGCTGCGAACGAAAGCAGTGCGCTTGCTCAGGTGACCCTTGGTGCGGGAAACACGGGGCTTGGAGACACGAGCAGTGGTCTTCTATATTTGGGTAAAAGAGTAGAGTCCCGGTTAGCAATCACGGTTCCTTTCTTCGTTTCTCGAACAATCGTTCGGCGTAATAAGGTGGTGTTGGGGTTGTTGAAAACAAGAGGGTAAATGCAGTGTCCATCGTCTGCGATAGCCCTGATTTCCCTTTTTGTTTTCAGGAAGGCAACGCAGAGATCCTCCACGAGGTGAGACGTACGTGACCCTTCTTGAGGCCAACGGCGAGGCCGGTCTTGGATTCAGCAGCCATTTTGATGGTTGGTTGGAGAGGTGATTCCGAAAAGGGTGGTTGTCGGATGCTCGAAATCGTCGGCTGAACGTCGAGGGGACTTGGGAGAATAAAAGTTCGCGACTGATTTTTGAAGTACCCGCCCGAAAAGTGGGAAATGTTCTGTGGGTGTGGCTGGTGTGCGGGGGGGAAATGATCGCGTTTTGTGGCTGGTGCAATCGTTGCTTGTGGCTTATGTAAGTTGAAGCGAAAACACCATTCTCCCGTGCCCACACAGCGCTACTCGCCGACTTTCAACTCTTATTTCTCTCAGTGACACCATCGATCTCTTCCTGGTTACGACCAGTATCAACACCACAATGCATCAATAACTACTCCTCAACCGCAAGGGCAACCTTTGTAGCCTCCAGCGTGACACTCGCCTTACTTATTCCTCTGCACTGCCCTGTCCAATGTCGAGAGGACTCTTCGACAGCCAGCTTGTTCATACGAAGAAGACGAAGACCGTTGCCTCGCCATCTTGTTACTTCGAGACAGACAGGACTAGGCATACTAGTTCTTTTTGTCATTTCCGAGTACCACCCCAAGGCCATTACACTCGGCAAAGGCAAACACTTGCCCGGACTCAAAACCCCTTCGCAGGTTTCACTTTCGGTGTCACGATGTCGGCACCACGGATGTATACGAGATATCGTCGGACAGGGTTATGGAGAGCTCATTGCCAGACTATTATCCGGAGCCGCCCAGCCTCGTTGGGACAGTGTTTGTGCGGTCCGTATTCTTCTACCATTCACGTCCGGAGGTTGTTTGGGTCCACGGCCAACCGGAAAAGGCTCTTTCAAAGAGCATGACCTTAGTGAAGTCCGAAAACGGTTCGGGTTAGCTACCCGAGCTCAGTTTTCTATGGGTGGTTCTGACCTTGTATTCACTGCATGGTGTGTGCACCCTACATAGATCACAAGGACAGGTCGTATTGGAGCGGTAGCGCAGATGCTCTGTCACCCTGGACCAACTCTCGGGTTGTGGAGTAGTTGTTGGATAACGCACGCAAGCCTGCCAGTTGTGATAGATGGAGCAGTCGTAGACTCGTAGGACGGGTAGGCTATGGAGCCGCAAACGGTTTGGGAGCACCAATAGCCGAAAATATGTTCTTCTCGCGGCATTCCCTCCTTCTCGGTATTTCTTGGACTTCCACCATGACGAACTTCGAATACTGAGGTCTTGCGCCAAGCATGGTACTTTCAGTGCTGTCAAGAAGCGTTTTAGCCGATGAACTCCCCCTGGCAGGGTCAGTCGGCAACATGCTCAACGAGCTCGAACTCCCTTGGTGTCCCGGGGATGTCGTGGCATACGCATACTTCAAACACGCCAGACTAAGAATCTGTCAAGATTTTCCGAGGCCGTGCAAAGGAGAGAAACGGAAGACCGATCTCAACCGAGCATAATACCGAATATCTCGGCATGCTGTGTATCAACTTGCTTGACTGAAGCTGATGTGCGGGCATGTACACGTATTGAGACTTGATCTGTCTTGTCCGGATCACGGCAGCCAGATCTGCGCCTGATACTTCCAATCATTGCCCACCTCAGTACTTTATGTTCTGCCAGATTTGCAGATCGGATAGCCACTTCTTGGTACGCCGTAAGTGCTCTTTGACTGTCACCGGGTTGTGTGACCTTACAGGTATCCTCATTGCCGAATGCTGTGTGGATTGGATCTTCAAGGTAGGTGTACCGGTGTGAAGACGATCTACCTCACAGCATTCCGTTCCCTGCACCGTTCCCTACTGCGTATGCCTGAGTAACGGGGCAGGGCAAAACAGCAATGGATTTACTCTTCCTGCCTTTGTAGAGGCATGAGCTCATTTATTCATTCCCGAACCATTTTAGTTTCTGACATTGTTCCTTCCGTGTCTGCGATTCTACACGACTGCAAGCAGATATAAACCACACCTGCATCCATCCACACGACGTAGACATCCCATTACACAGCAGGATTACTCGAATATTCGACTTCACACCGCCAACATGCTTATGATGAACCTGCATACCCTCGTGGCTCTTATTCCTCTTGTGGCTTCTCTGCCCTCGATGCCCTCGTTTGGGAATAAGATCAAGTCTCTCTCCTCACGCGATGACCAATGCCCGTTCCCAGAATCCTACAAAATCACGTCGCTCCAGGTCTGGACACCAAAGAATAACAATACCCATCCAATTGTCGTCGATTTTCAATACGCAGACAACGAGACAAAGATCGAAACGTCTTGTTACTACAATGGAACCCAGCCAAACGCAGGACCAGAGGGCTTGGCCCCCAGATATGCTTGCGAAAACCCAACCGTGCAATTCCAGTGGGTCCAAAAGACGAGCATGCTGTCTATCATCGAGCTGGCATGCCCCAATACAGCAGAATCGTAAGTTTCCCATCGGGGACGCGCGGTACTTATCATCACCATCAGATCCGACTCTAACAAAGAAAGTAGGGGCTTCATGGCCTTGGACCAGTTCACCCCCAGGCTCAGCTGCGTCGATACAAGCAACACTACCGCGTTCGGAGAAGGGTCGCAATGCTTTTCTCTAGATTTTGCCATCCTCAGAAATTTCACTGCTCTCGACCCCATCGCACCCCCAGGAGGAAATTAGATCCCGGGGAGAGAAACAGATTCGTGAGACAAGGGCAATCACGGGTGCCTATGAAGAATGGGATAAATTATAGGCGGTAATCGGTGAGCAATGAATGGGATACGGGTAACGATAGTTAACGAGGAATGAAAGCACATGAATATCAAACTAGGTCCAAGGTGTTGGTCGTCAGTGAGGGAGTGGTTCCAGGTTCCCCTTGCATGACATGACAGGAAGAGGTGTAAAGTCGAGTTAAAGTTGTTAAAAGTTCCGACGTCTTGCGGGGTGTTGCAGCGGCGGCACTCGCTTACCCCCCTCTCGACCCCCTGTTTACCTACCTATGCTCCCCCTCCACAACGGGCAGGCATGCAACTCCCGTCCCGTTCATCTGACCTCTGAAACTGCAGTGTAGGGGCGTCCCTGAAGCGTGGGAGCCTGGAACAAGTCAATTCGACGTCACCACTTCCGCTTTGTATTCCCTCTTCCGTTCTGCTTGCTCTGCCCAACTCAATCATCACCTCCACTTCTTCGATTTTAGAACTCCGTCGTGCTGCAACGGATTTCAGAATCTCACACAATTCTACATCGCGAGTCCGCTTTCTTGTTCGAGCCCTGACCATTGAACTTTTTAATCCTAGAATATTATTCCAAGGAAAACAACAGCTGAACCCCCGCCCTATCGATCATCTACGTACGTCGTGGTCATTTTTCTCGGTTCGCTCATCAGTCACTGGTCCAGTGTTGGTCACGCGGTACGTTCTCGCCGCCCGGGGACCATGTTTGGCCGACATATTGTGCAAGAGAAGTTCTTCTAATGAAAAGCCGGCCTCTCGATCTTCCTTTTGTGATGCTTATCCTATGCCAGCCTTCCGATATCAGTGAGTCTTAGTTTGAAAAGGCTCGACAGCTTTACAATCATTCAGAACATGCAACTGTTCATCTACAAGAATGCATCTGATACACCAGCTTGGCCTCTTCCTCCTTCCGTTCACATCTCACTTTGTTGAGAGAGTCTTCGCAAACCCGTTAGCCGTCCCAAGAGACTCAATTCAACAACACCCCTTAGCTACACTCCACGGCCATACCCGAGATATTGATGGAGGACCTTACGCTCACGACATCCCAAGTCCGCCCCATCAACAAGGCGGCGGCGTCTCTCTCCCATTCTTCGCTTCCCTCGAGCGCATGGCTCGCCTGGTGGACATCACCTACTGCGTCGGCACGACCGGAGTTTCCAAGCCCTTCTCGTGCGTATCCCGTTGCAAAGATTTCCCTTCGATGCAGCTCGAGCGGACCTGGAACACGGGCCTGCTGCTCAGCGATAGCTGCGGATACATCGCGGTCGACCACGGCGAGAGGAAGAGGGGCGGGCGGAACGGGGGCGGGACCGTGGTCATCAGCGAGCCGGCCATTATTGTGGCGTTTCGCGGGACGTATAGCATCACTAACACGATTGTTGATCTGAGCACGGTGCCGCAGGAGTACGTGCCTTATCCTGCACCGGATGATGATGAGGAGGAGGAGGAGGAGGAAGAGGAGGATAACATTGGGGTCAGGAATAGGAATGTTGGAAAAGGAAGAAGCGATAACAACGATGAAAAATGCACCAACTGCACAGTCCATATGGGCTTCCTCGCCTCCTGGCGTAACGCGCGCGACTACGTCCTTCCCGCCCTCAAAGCCGCCCGCGCCAAACACCCCGACTATCCCGTTCGCCTGGTCGGACACAGCCTCGGCGGGGCCGTCGCCGCTCTCGCCGCGTTGGAGATTCGGCTATCGCTAGGCTGGCAAGACGTCCAGGTGACGACCTTTGGCGAACCGCGCATCGGTAACCAAGCCTTAGTGGATTATCTGGATAAGGCCTTTGGTCTTGATATTGAAGAGGACAATGACGCGCACGAAACCAGAGCCTACCGCCGCGTAACCCACGTCAACGATCCTGTGCCCCTCCTGCCCTTGACAGAATGGGGATACCGCTCGCACGCAGGCGAAGTGTATATTTCCAAGCTGAACCTGCCGCCTGCTCCCGAGGACCTGCGGTTGTGTCGGGGCGATAACGATCCGGAGTGTATGGCTGGGGCTGAGAACTCGGATGGCGGCGGATGGTTTGATGGTAGTTTGCTGGAGGTGACTGACTTGCTAGCGCTGGCGGCGGCCAAGGGGACTGATCCCTATTTTAAACATCGGGATCCTGTTGCTGTTGCTGCTGTTGATGGTGATGACGGCGACGAGGGTAGCGATGCTGGTGCTGGGAATGACGGTGTTGGTATCGGCGGCGAGTCAACTGCAACAGCACTCACGTCCAAGACAAACAGGCTGTTCCCCACCAGACTCAAGCTCTGGGAGCTCTTCTTCGCACACCGAGATTACTTTTGGAGATTGGGTTTGTGCGTCCCCGGCGGTGACCCGGCGGATTGGGGAAGGGAGAAGTATAACTTGACGCAGACGAAAGACTCTTTTGTGTTTGGTGACGGCGAGTTGTGAACGTTGCAGTAGGTGCATACGCCTGACTTTTTTCTTTTACCGCGCAATTCTTTTTTTTTTTTTGTTTCTTTTTTTTTCCTTTTTTTTTTTCGGAAGGCGCTCATCACAAATTATGGACGATACACATATTTGTTTCTAGGGCTACGGGACATTATGAGCTGGTGTTCGGGCGTTAACTGGGCTTTGGGAAACTCCTCGGAAAAAAAAAACAAACGTGTCAGGACTCCTATAGGGTATTGCATTATCACGACAAATGCACTTGAATGAGTTGATGGCATACATTAAGCGTCAGGTAGTAAAAGGTTTCTTGTGCTGAACACAATATCTCAATGAGTGAACGGGATGATTTGATCTTAGATCCCAATTGGATGATGGCCTATGTGTGAACTTATCTAGGCAACCATAGTACGCCAAAGGATCCTGTGACAATGATCCGCAGGATAAGTCGCTTTTCGGACAGAATATGAGGAGCATAAAACTGATTGAAAGAGCAAGAGCATGTTCATCATCGTTGCCTTGGTCAAAACATACTGCCAAAGAAACATCGTCTGCGCTGATAGATGATCATGGAAAGAGCCGCTTGAATTGCATATCTTCCCGAGAGCTGGGTTCGGGAAGGAGGCCGTCACCTGGAATTTCTTATCGAGGACGGTTATCGTGGGACGGCTATCATCCAGCAAGATCCTTGTGGTCTAGAGGTATGAATTGGAAATTTGACTGGATCCTTGTGCGGTTATTAGATATGCTGTGTCTGCCTTGATCCATTCCGCTATTAGACGTGACCCTCTACATGGCACACCATCTTCATGCCCCGGAGAATGGAACGATGATTATGTTCTTTTCCGCACCGATGGTATAAAGATATCAAGGCCTGATCCTCCTGAGTCTACATTAAGTTTACAAAAGGAACTTTTTCAGCGAGGGGAGGTAATATAAGGGCATTTAAAAGCACCGCAAAACAATCATGGTACGTGAACGTCCCCATAAGAGGACAGGGATATATCTCTGATTGGTGTATCATTTGTTTTCCTCGCCAAGTGGAATGGTATCGTTCCTTTGGCGTTTTGTTGGGAAAGGGGGGAAGTTGTTAAACAGAGACCTTCTTGTTTCCTTCTCTTACCCTCTTCCCATCCGAGAAAAAGCAGGTGGAAGGGAGAGGTGCGTGACGACAAAGACAACAGGGAAAGGATAATAATAAGAGAATAGGAAACGACTATCATGCCCTGCATTTCAGTGGCCCCCGGCATCAACCAACTTCCTTTATCGAAGCCCCCGTCCTGCCAATGGCCAATGTGCCGCATATTTCACGCTCCATCCGCCAGCCGGTCAAGTCCAGAGAGAACAAAGCCCAGCTCAAGTTTACAAAAATCCTAGCTATCATAGTCAAGAAGCAACACGAGACCAGTTGCGCAAAGGACGGGCGTTCCCGTGCCACTCCGGTACACCTCAGGCGACCAGCGAGGGCATGCACCCGTCATGGCGAAAGAAACCACGGTCTGGAAAAATGCGCTTACTGCTCCTCGGGAGCCTTCTCCTCAGCAGCCTCAGCCTTCTCTTCAGCCTTCTCCTCGGCCTTGGGGGCCTCAGCAGCGGCCTCAGGCTCGCCATTATCGGACGAGGTCCAGAGAGTGAGGTTATCCCTGAGGAGCTGCATGATAAGGGTGCTGTCGCGGTAAGACTCCTCGGACAGCGAGTCGAGCTCGGCAATGGCATCATCGAAAGCCTGCTTAGCGAGGTGGCAGGCGCGGTCAGGGGAGTTAAGAATCTCGTAGTAGAAAACGGAGAAGTTGAGGGCGAGACCCAGGCGGATAGGGTGGGTGGGAGTGAGCTCGGTCTGAGCAACATCGGTAGCGTTCTGCATGGCAGTGAAACCCCCAATTAGCAAAAGCGCATTGGTAGCAAATCGCGCGAATTTTCAGAAGCTCGTACCTTGTAAGCCTCGTGAGCCGCGGTCGCAGCGTTCTTGCGCTTCTCGCCGGAAGCAAACTCGGCAAGATAACGGTGGTAGTCACCCTTCCTGTTTTTGGATACCGGTCAGCTATCGTCAAGGCCAGGGGTTTGGCCGGATATACATACATCTTGTGGTAGAAGACCTTGGACTCGCCAGTGGCGGCGTGGGGGATGAGGGCCTCGTCGAGGACCTCGAGGACATCCTTGCAGACGGTCTCAAGCTCGGTCTCAATCTTTTGCCTGTACTCCTTGATGATGGCGACGTGCTTATCGGAGCCCTTGGACTCCTCCTTCTGCTCAATGGAGGAGATGATGCGCCAGCTGGCGCGGCGGGTGCCGACGACGTTCTTGTAGGCAACGGAGAGGAGGTTGCGCTCATCAACGGTGAGCTCACCACCGAGCTTGGCAACCTCCTTCATGAAGGTGACCATCTCATCGTAACGCTCAGCCTGCTCACAGAGGCGGGCGAGGAAAGTCTTGCTGTTGATTTCACCGTGTCGTCAGTACGCAGGCCGCCAGTGGGGTCAGATACACCGATGCCGAAGCCCGCGCGAACAGCGGGCAGCAGGCAGCGGAATCACACACACCTCTCGCGCTACACCAAGAACAAGGCAAACGTTAGCATATGTGTTGCACCTTGCCGGAAGCATAGCGATCCTGCTGGCCATGACCGGCGCCAAGGGGAAGGCGGTGTCGAGAAATGGGGGAATAGGCCGTCTGCGCCCGAAGGCCGGCGTTGACGGCGGGCTGGAGCTGACTTACTTCGTTGGCCATGATGTTGATTGGGTTGGGTATAGGGCGCGGAAAAGATCGCTACTGTTGCAAATTGGGAATGGAAGAGGAGAAAGCGGAAAGAGAGGGAGAAAAAAAATAGGTTAACCGGAAGACTACGGTGGTTTTGCTTTGCTGGCTGTGACGTGATAAGATTGGGAGGCGGGCAGGTTCGAAGGAGTGTCGCTGGGTTGAAGGCAAAGGGACTTTGGCTTTAGGGAGAAGGCCTGAGATTCCCCCGATCCCCGCTCAGTCTAGTGCGAGCCAGCCGTGCTGGGGGGGGCCTGCTTTTTTTTTCGGCCAAGGTGGAATCAAACGACGATTGGCTGCTAGCGAGAGACCTAGCCGCCCGAACAGCTCTGGCGGTGACCAGGCCAAACGGGCAAGGGGCCTGGAGTCTCTTGCTAACAGGTGGATGGGCAATTGGGACGAGAATCAGAGTGGCCTCCACGCGATTGCTTGACATTTGCGTGTGCCCACCCTAAGTACCGCACGGGGCATCTTGGGATCACTCACTCACGCACTCCGACATCCACAGGTCCGCCTTGTTCTCTCGTCTTCCCCGAGTCCAGCCACGTTCTCGGAGGTCGGAGAGGGGAGGTGAGTTGGGGTTGGGCCCAAACCAAAAAGCTCCCGTGGCTCCCAAATCTGGCAACCAAACCAGGGAACCAGGCCGCATCGTCTCATCAGGCTCACACTTGCCCTCTTTGCAGCGCAGTGGTGCTGCGAGTAATGGTGGCCGTGGCCGACGTTGAGGGGGATTGGATCGTGAGAGGTGATTCTTCAACTGCCCTGCCACTTTCTCTCAGTCTCCCCGTCCGCACGGCACAGCATCCATGACCTCGATCCATGGCGTGGCATGCTTCGTTCGACTACACAACAACCCACAAGCTGGAGTTATGTGCTACCCTTTCACCTTTTTCACGTTTACAGATGGGCCTCAGCTTGTACCTCGGTAGTAGGCTCGCGAGCTGTTTGCGTTTGCAACCTCTTTGCATACTAGGAGTCCATGATATGTATCACGCTCTGGAATGTCGCCCCCACCCCGAGGTGAAGTTCTCTGAAGCCTCATTTATCCTTCTTGACCATTGGTGTGTTGTCCACCGGGAGCCAGGCGGCGGCTCAAAAGGTCACATTTCTAATATTACCTATACACTACATACATTGGCAGGAATGTCTTAAGAGTCCACTTGCCATCCACCGCGGCGGATTCCCGTCACCATGGGTTGTCTTGGCGATTTATCCCTATTCCCCATGTTGGCCAGGCTGACACGGCCAGAGAATTGCGGTCGACGGCATCGTCGACGTCTTCGCTAGTCAAGCCCGGCATTTCCATGTGCAGCAGTTGCATCTTGCCATGTCTTGCACACATCCGGATAGCGGCCCAGCAGGATATCGGGATAAGGACGGCGTGCTCTGTTTGGAGTCTTTGGAACCTTGACTCAGAGCCCCGCTATCGGCAGCCCCTCCCTCATCTTCCCGGAACTAGCACCGCCAGGGAGTTCCCAATTCGCTGCCTCTTTGTCACCGCATGGCACACGTTGTCTCGTGCCAATGCTAGAATGCAGGCCAATTTTCCAATTTACCTCAACCAATAAGTAACCCCCTATCAAGTACCCTTTGGCCTGTGCGCTTGCTCTCATGCGCCTTGTTCATCGGCGGCAATCGATCCTCTCGCTCCGGCTGCTCAACCCTCTCCTTCTCAGGCTTCCATGTTATCGTCTTCGTATCACCTGGCAGGAAAAGGAATCATAATATGAGTCCAAAATCGTTGCCAAAATACGCTTCATCTAGTGGACTTGTCACAACAATGGGCCGACAATTCTGGCTTTGAGGCTATCTACAAGTCCCAGTCGTTCCATCGGGCATGTACGTATCATTGTTCGGAAGCGAGCGACAAAGTGGGGTCTTCGCGGCACCTAGCCAGTGTCCTCTGGCCGTTTCCAACTTTGTTAGGCCAGCGATCATTTCCTGGGCAGAAACTGGGTGCAAAAGGAGGGAACATGGAAACGGCTAGAAGACTGCGAGCCTTCTCCGGGCGGGTTGCTCACCAAACGCTAACCTCCCGCTCCCGTTGCGCCCCGCTACGTATACCTTGAGGTTGGTTGGTAGTGCACCTACTCTTCACTATGTACTGGACATCTCGATCTCGAAGCTCTGCTTCCTGCCCCCTCCATTTGCTGCTCCCCCCTCCCCCCACGGCTATGGAGATACATGAGGCAGTCCTGTTGGTGTGTGTACTTCCCAAGCTCTGGCATGGACAAACCTCGAGATCATGCAATACACCTAGTCATCCAGTCACAGCCAGTGTACACAACACAGCCCTGTGTTACAACCCTCCTTCACAGCAGACATCCTTGGATGTTGTGTTTGGCGAGACCGAACGGCTGATGGTTACTCAGTCGTTATCTCTTATGTTGGTCAGGGACCAATCTATCAGACCGGATCTACATCCTCTGTGGTCGAGCAGTTGTTGGTACCCAGTTCGGATCTCCCTCGCTCATCACCCTGGCCTTGTCCCTTACAAGATCATCAGGGACCCCTAAACAACCCCTAATAATCCCTACCATACTACTTGGCAGCATGTAATCCAGCCCTGGTTTGTTTTTTTAGTTTGGTACAGAAGAGCCAAAAGCCTACTAAACTTGGGGAAGCTGCCGAGAGTCTCGCGGATACTATGTAGATGCTGTAAGTTAAATCCGAAAGCTTTGGAGGGGGCTGAAAAATACTTCTGTAGCGTTGAGAATCCTGATCATTGTCAAACCTCTACAGACGGGGACGAGTTATTAGGTATCTTCCTAAGGCCAATGAAGTCTCTAGATTAGCCTTATTCTACCCTTGTTCTGGCCCCGTCAGAAGAACCAAACTAACAACACAACAGTCCTGTATTGTACACCCGCCCACCCCCCCCCCCCCCTTAAAAAGATCATCTTCTTGCTGATGGCCTGGCTATAAACCCCTCCATGGCTCTACACTACGCCAACTGCCACGGCTTGGCTGTTAATTCGTTGGACAGACTGGGAACCATGTTTAACCCCCTCCCCTGTTTTAGGTCAGTCGTCACGCGACTCCAACAATGAGATTGCGAGCGACAACCAAAGCTTCAAGGGAGCTGAATCTAGCGCGAGGTTGTGGTGATGGTGACATAAGGCACAGGCAGCAATGTCACGATACGCTCCAGTCCAAAGGAAAACTACTTCTATCTAACGTGAGGGTTGATACAATTCGTGACGAAAAGCGAACCTCGGATGGCCCTATCCTGACCTTTTAATGAGTCTAGGCGTCGTGTCGTTGTTTCAGTTGTAGTACAAATATCATGGTTCTGTTATTGCGGATTCTACATTCGACTTTATCGCCATGTGCCATCATGGCTCAGGGACGTCGACGAACGGATACTAAGGGGAACGTCGTCACAACAATAAGTAGAAATGGGTAGTTTTCAACCGGGTTTTCCGCCCTTCGATTCGTCTAATGAGGTTTTCTTGAACGCAGGGCGTTTATCTGCAGTCACTCACTTCGAGATAGAGCGCGCCCATCGATTGCAGCCGTCCTCGTGACACTACCCAAGGCTCTTCCAGTTCAGTCAACCCCAAGTTCACGGGCCGAAGTTCAAGTTGTGAGTGAGCTGGTTTCTGCACATCTCTCCTGTCCCTAAGACGGTCATGGAAAGAACGATACGCTGATATCTGTCCCAACCCGCACTTACAGATTAGGCAGATATGGAATATCATGATAGGGTCTCCATGGTCAATATCGATATTGTACATAGCCTTTTCACATCCATGAGAAGGTAACGCATGAATGACGTGAGTTACCGCACTTTTAGAAGGATGGTTAAACATCGGTATTGCGCGGCGAATAAAGAAGCTCACTTGGGTTTTTGTGTCTATCATATATAACTCAGGAATCTTTACCAGGTAGTTAATTACATAGAAACACTCAGCACAGCTCACTCGTCGCTCATTGTCTCTTCCTTCTGGTCTTGGTCTATATGTCGCCTGGGCTAGACAAGTTGAACGGTGGTAGTCAACTAATCTTGCTCTGGTTTATGTACCAGCTTGGAGGCTCGGGGTAGTTAATAGTCAAGTTTTCTTTGGTTACATGGTAATTCGTTTCACCTTGTCAAAAGCTCATCAACTGATTGTGGACTTGGAACAGCGACTGAAACGCTGTCAGTGCATAGATAGTTTACTCACTTGACTCCTACTTTCTATTTATACAATCGTGATACGATCGATCGATGGTGGAAGGGCAGGACAGGACTGAAGAGGAAAAAGGCAGGAGATAGCTAAACTACTTGTCAGGTCTAAAATCACATTCTACCCTACGACTTGCTATACCGCAAGGCAGATTGATCTATATAGTACAGTTGAATATCCCAAGGGAGTTAAAGGCAGGGTTATCAGACTTACTTCAATCCCCTATAACGCATAGCAAGTCCTCTTTCATTCAAACTTCGCGAGTGTTTTCACGATTGGGTTTCAAGGTACCTAGTTATTGCATCAATACTGACTGGATTTGCAAATTCTAATACGCATTGTCAACAAAGTTAGTATTTTTTCTGATATAAGTCCTTTTACATCTTTTTCAGTTGCACTTCTTTCCTTCAGACAACTACGCTATGAGCCCAGAAATTTTAGAAATCAACTACATATTTATACATTTGTACTGTGGGGATCAATGCGCCTGAATCTATTTAGTAGAGAAAGACAAGAAGGCACTTTCAGACCTGACAAGAGGACATTTAGAAGAGGGAGAAAGAACATATTTGAGTGGATTAGAACCTAGTTATAACCTCTTTGCAAATACTCTCACCTTGGCTTAGGCTCCTTGATAAGGTTCTCTAGTGAAAAATAAAGGAACGAGTCTGCATCCAGTTGATTCAGCATCCACTGTCTACTTACACTCTCGTTCTCATGCACACAAGTCATAGTCCTCCAATCTCTGCTCAGTCATCTCGCTGTAACCTGTTACGAGTCCTCTACTTCGACAGCAAACACGGAGAAAATCACAGAAGAGAAGGAGCATTTCCAGCAGTGTCAAATCGTCTTGCCCTTTCATGTTCCCAAAGAGGTATCTACTCGCTACTTCTTTGATCATCATCATAGCTGCTCAGCAATCCGTACATACTTCACTTGAGATAATCCATGTTAGACGTCATCACAGACCACCACGCTCTGGACACAGATATAAGCGTTCCAAACCATGAGCCAAGCGTTCTCGGGAGATAGTTGAAAGCGTAACATAATTATATCCATGTAACCGTGATGTTAATACAGGGTCTGTGTAGTGCAGGTAGTCAGTACAGTATATTGTCCTTCTTCCATCTGACATTCCAACGCAATGCATCATTCCCTTTCCCATATATGCCATATGTATGCATTGAATGAACAGGGGTATCAAAACCAGCCCGAACCAGCCAGCCGAACAACTAAACAATTTCCCTTCTTCCTTACCAATACTCAAAAGACAAATTAAGAGACGACACTCGTGGATTGTTCATCCCAAGTGTGAATACGCCGTTATATATCCCAAGCTCCTTTGATGGCCACCCATGAATTCCTTCACGCGTTTCACCCCTCTCCAAAATGCCGATCTCCTGATGCTACCTTCCACTTCTCCAGCATACAAAGCACATCGATCTTAGCTTGGTGGGCTAACAAACACCCCAGAAAAGAGCATTACCCCAGTTTGCGCCGTATTAACCCCATGCATGCTGTGTGCTGTCTATATTTCTCCGCTTCTAGTTCGCTCTCGCCCGGTAGATGTGTGGATGAAGCTATGCTGCATTGTTCCTTGGGCCGAAGCTCCTTCCTGATTCGAATAAACACCGCCGCCGGGCCCGCTGTATCTGGCATCAGACCCGGCCGATGTTTATCTCTCCAATCCGTCGTGATATGTCCGTCATGACTTGTTGCGCTCCAACAGTTTCGCTGCCCGCTGCAGACGTGCATAGCTGACTTTCAATCCGATCTTTGCCCGGGGGTCATCAGAATCGCTCGACTCGTCTGATTCTGACTGCAGCTGGTTATGGCCTCCGCGAGTGCCATTCAAGACGGCTGGCTGTCTTGGAGTTGTTGACCATGAATTCTTTGTCATCTTCGGTTGGTTATCAGGGGCTTCCTTCGATATTATAGCATTGAAACCGGACAGACGCGACGGTTTGACTGGGGACGCCGTGGCCTTCTGCTGTCTATTACCGTAGGCGCCGCTCACGGGCGTCGACCTGGCGGTGAAATTCCGGTCCAAATGCTTCTGTGATACCTGGCGGTCGCTGTCACTTCGACTGGGCATGACCCGGCGAAGAAGTCCACCGAGTCTCCGAGTGAACTCTGTTCGCGTGCTCCGTCCAACCTTCTCTTCTGGCTCATCAACATTGAGCGGGCCGAAATCTCCTGTTGCGGGGGTCGGCGAAGCTGGGCGATGACAATTGCGACACATACTCACTGCGGTGTCAAGGCCGCCAGAGGAGGATCTAGTAACCGGCAGAATGGCTCGCACCCCGCTCGTGAGATCACCCCCTTTGCCCTTCCATCCGCGGCCCCTGGCCGTGAAGCTTTCTGAGCAGCAACAATATGTCGTATTCCCGAGGTTAACGACAGACTCGCTCCATCCCCGGATCCAGTCAGCCTTTTTGACATTGCGCCCGGGTATAATTTGTTGACGTGTCGCCAACCAGTTCTGAGCCGTTACGGGCGGTGGAGACTCCAAGGGTGTCATTGTTGACAGAGATTCCGATGTTCCTTCTTCCTTCCGTACAGCTTCCTGACTTGGGCTTGGGGCACCAATCGAGACGGTTGAAAGTCCCGGATACTTGGCCGGACTATCACCTCCTAGCTTGGCCATCGGTACTGTTGCTGCTGATCTCGTTCTGCTTGTTTCGCCCAGTAGCTGGGGCTGTGACGATTGGTGGTCGCCTTCGGCCAAGGTAGCGTCTGGGCTTGCAGCCGCTTGTCCATCGTAAGCAAAGGAATATGGCGAGAGTGGTCTTTGGAGAATGAAATCTGAAAGGGCGAGGGGAGCAGCGGGGCTGGGCATCGAAAGCCTTCCCGGTGAGGACACGGCTCTGTAAGAGTGGTTCATTGTCGCTTTTCGTCGTTGGTCGATCTGCGATGGTCGGTTACCGATAGGGAGATGGGCTTTCAAGATCAGGGATGTATGATCTGCCAACCGGGAAGAGGGTGGGTTAGGGTTGGTCCGAATAAACACTAGATCTCGCAAATGAACTGTGATGTAGTTCTTTGGGGCAATCGTATGGTGCTTGATCGTATGATAGATGAGGTCGCAAGAGGGCTCGATTGGATCGACGAATAAGTACGTGGCAAATTCGGTATAGGCGGGATTCAGAGATTGATAGAAATGGCGCAATAACAGTAGATGCACAGTTTGATGTGATTGTCGGCAGGGAAAGTCGTCCAGGTCGATATGATGATGGAAGATTATGCTTGTGATGAGAGCAAACAACCAAACCCAACCAATCTCTCTACCCCTCGATGTCGTTGATCTGCACTCGTGCCGTGATATGCAATGTATAAACCTGTACGGCCACTCCGCGGTGCTTGCGTTTATGTGGTCAATACCGAACGATGATGGTGAGGGAGTTGCGACTGCTTGTGACGCAAGCAGCAATCTGAATCGCCAGTACAAAGCTCACAGATTGTATCGTCAATTAGACAACGGCTCAAGTGAGCAATCGTGGCTGAGATTGCTGCGACGTTGATCAAACAGGCCAAAGCGAATAGGTAGAGTGAAGAATCGGTTGTTTTCCTCCCTCGGCATGACCCAAATGCTCGGGTTCCAGGTTGGCCGGACGAAAGATAGAGAGGCAGACGACGTTTACTTCCTGGTAGCTGCCATCTTGTGCGCAATAAGAGAATTTGAGGTCTTCAAGATTTAAACGTGGGTGTATCCCCGACTTTTTGGGACTTCGGAGTCGGCAAAAAGAAGGTATGAAGAATGGGGCTCTAGGGCATTGATGACTTGAACGAGAGCGAAAGCGGACAGGGCGAACTAGGTGATCAGCTGAAAGTCGCTATCATCATGGTAAATCGCTCGAGGGAGTCGCCAGTCAGTCTTCAAGTTGGGATTGGTTTTGCGGAGCTAGAGGAGCCCGCTTTCTCGTTCTTGGTCGTCCTTGGTCGACCGTGGCCCGTGACGGCGGTGTGGAATCCCCCCTTCCGGTTTGATGAGAGATGGGGTCTGTTGGGTCACGATCTAATGGATGGAGAGCAGCTGAGAGGGTGCCTGGCTGCCGGACCTCTAGCAAGCTGGAGCCCGCCCACTGGGGGGGAGAACTGATATGACTGGGACTGGGAAGATGCAAAGATGGGGTTGAGATCGCACACGACCCTGCAACCGCTGGCGCTGCGTTAGGTATGCTGCGATGCACTGCCCTGCACCTACGGAAATTGGAATGATGGGTGAAATCGACTCGATGTTCCCGTCATTCGACGCAAGCAAGTATAGAATGGCGGGATGAGTGAGGGTCTGAGTGAAAAGCGGAACCGCGTCTCGGTGCGACCCGGTAGGAGTTGCAAAAGATCGAGCCTCGTTGAAGTTGAAAAGTGCCAGAAGGCGGGAGGCCGACAAGGTTGGAAAGGAAAGTAGAGGTACGTTGACTGGGAAGGCACAAAAGGGAATTCCGATTGGACGGAGAAAGGAACCGCGATTTGTGACTTGACACGACCGGATAACCTGACTCGGATGAACCCTCCCAGACCCCCTGTCTTTGGACCTAAAATGTCCGGGATATGAAAGAGGAGTTTAATCTACTGTCTAAGTGGTTGGGTCGTTAGTTTTTAGTCTCGGTTTGGCATTCCTCGACAGGCTCTGCCACTTCGGCTTTCAGACGCTTTTCCAGGTTGGTTTCGGGCTTGGGCGGGTACCAAGGTTGGATGATGGACTGTCGCTTATTTGTATCCTTTTCCATAGCAGCCGCCGTCTCTTCCTATTTTTCCACATGAAGGGTGGGATCATCCGGGATAGGGGCAAGGCACTAAGAGGGTCATCGTGTACGAGACGGTGTGTGTGCTTGGGCGGGCGAGTGCTGTTGACAACCAAGACATTATGTACACTAAACAGAAAAAAAAAAAAAAAAAAAAAAAAAAAAAAGCAGGCGCTCGGTGGTCACTCACTCACTCTGGTCGGTCACTCGTCCACTCCGCCCATCGAATTGCAGAAGCCCTGGAAGAGCGATGCAAGACACAGGAACATGGCATGTGCTATGACGTACATGTCAGTGCACCCTTCGCTAACGTTCACTCGTGCGTCCTTGCAGTGTTGGCACAAATACAGTGTCCACCCAGACATCATCACACTGTCAATTTGGCGACTCTGCCTGGATCTCGCGGTGTTTTCGTCGTGATCACCGCGGCAGATTTGCCGGTACTGTGTGGCTCTGTCTTGGCACCCCCTTGTTGAAGCAGAGCATTGAAGTCTTCGACCCCGGTCGGTCATCAGCCATCACGCCCACTCACCTGATCACCCGCGTAGGTATCCTCCGATGCGTTTTACATATGTATGCTGCAGTGTACAGCCACTCCATCGGCTCCATCGATTATCTTGATTGCCCTCGCCAGCTCATCTAACGACAATTGATATCAGCATCATCGTACGTGCATTGAAGGATGTCAGCGGAAGCGAGGATATGTCCATCTAAGCCCTTGAGAGGACATCGGATTACATGTCCTGATCGACCCGATCTCGCTGCACAAGTTGCCTTACTTTGCTGCCATGTCCCTCTAGGCGCACTCAGGAGGCTGCTATGATTCCAACTCAGCATGCACTTTATGTCCGATTGTTTTTCCCGCCTCATCTGAAGAGACAAAGCCTAGCAATAGGAAGTGTTTGACGTATATAATGTATGCGCGCCTCATGCTTCTTTGTCTATAACCAAAAGCTGTTCAAAACTACTAACATAATCCTAATTCAAAAACCTATTACCTCGGTTCAAGTCCTGTGGATCCGTGCAGTCCTTCCTTCATGAAGGTTTCAGTGCCTGCCATCCTCCCATCTGAATGCCATTACTGTCATCATCATCCAGAAGATTAACAGTATGTGATTTCCTGGGCGGAGGCGGCTGCGGCGCCTCAGGCTTCGTCGCCTTCTGAACAAGTGCTGGCCCTGGCGCAAGCGCAGACATAGGCACAGGCTTCCGTCCTGGAACCTGTGTCTTTTGCCGAAGATCGGCCATCCCGATGAGACCTACACCTCCAGGTGGCGTGTACCGTGCCTGAGGCGCAACTCCCGTGCTTGTATTGACGCCCCGAGACGGCTGCAGCGGCACGCTGCTATCCCCAGTTCTATCTTTGAGTGAAGATAGAGACGTGGAGCTTCCGTTGGCTAAGGATCCTCGTAATCCTGAGAGAGGCAGGTTCGGAGAACACTCTGGCTGGAGAGGCTTCCACTTACTGAGTGTCATCATGTCCTCGATAGGCACAGGTGCCGAAGTGTTGGACCCCGGTGATGATGGTGCTGCCAAATGGGCAGGTTTCTTGGCTACCGGTGGCGCAGCTTTCTGCTTAATGGTGTGTTCAGACGATACAGACATCGAGCGCACCGGGAGTGGTGGTGTAGCTGCTGCTTGTGTTGGTCCTGCTCCTGCTGTCGCTGCCGTATTGGCAAGCTTCCTAGTCACTGGTGAAGTGGTCATGCCAGGCCCCGATGTGGATCCCAGAGCACCCATACCGGTCTGCCTTCGTGGAGGAGGGGGTGGTGGAGGAGTATCGGACTTGCCGTTCTTCCCGTCTTCGTTGAGTTGCAACCGCCCAACCTTTGCGGGAAGGTTCGATGGATCAAATGGAGGAGGGAGAGGTCTTCTCGGTGCCGAGTTTGACGCCGAAGTCGAGAGCAGCATCGAATGGTTGACATGTTCAAACGGTGATGTTGAGAGACTCGAGAAGGAGGAAAGTCTTGACTCAGATCTCGGAATATTGACCCAGTCAGGTTCGTCAGTGGGCATGTAAGGGTTGGCTGGCCTTTTGGGATTTAGAATAGTCTGGAAGGCGGGGCTCTCGGGTTTTGGTGGTTGGATGGCTGATCGGGGCATCTTGCCATTGTCTAACCACCATTTCTGTCGATCGGAGCTGGCTGGGGGGAGGCCAGGCTCGATGGCATCGTATCCAATCAAATCCTCGTCGTCGGACTGATCCCCAGCCAAGTTGGCCATGTCGCCGCCAATATCTGCTTTCCTGCGTTCATATATCTCACGACTGATCTTGTTGCGAATTCTCTCGTTCACAATGTTGACGGTGCATTCGAAGACGGCATATACTGGCCGGTGGTCTGAAAATCGCAAGGGCGCTGAGTTGTAACACAACTGGCGGAGGTTGTGACCTTTCCTTAGAATACGGTCCGTCCACGCCGGTATACGTGCTTTCTCCCTGTGTAGATTCTTAGAAGCCATGGTCGTTGCGAATATCAAACTGTTGGACTTACGATGTATCAAAGGTGTCGGTACCAATGTCATATTTATACGTAGGGTTAAACGTGATACGTGCCTCAGAGTAGTAGTGGAACGCAAGCCCGGCCACCATTTGTAGGTTTAACTGCAAGAGGTCAGCTTAACTTCTCAAAGGCGCAGCGATTGGGTGACCCACCTGGTCGTTCGCATATAGTTCCTCAAGAGCTCCTTTTCTGACCAGGTCCTTGGCGGTTTCGAGGTTCAGTCCAATGCGATAGTTGAAGTCCCCAAACCATATGACAGATTCTACAGGTATCAGTCATGCCCGCCAATTTGTGTGAGTGGTCAGCTTACCATGATCGTCAATCCCTCTATTTCTTTGGAATCGGAGGCCGTGATTGATCGTGGTATAATCTCTATTGCGCTCCTCGTAGTTGGTAAAACCGGCAGCAAGATGGGCTGTCACGAAGCATATAGGTGTGTTTGCATAATCAAGCCTGATCGCAACAGCTCCTTTGTTTCCGGCCATGCCCGAAAGCCCTGTCTTTTTGACACTGCCTTCGACATTTTTGATGTTTTGGAGAGCAGAGGCCTTAACGAAGATGCACAATGCGGCGCCCACGAGCTGGCCACTTCTCAACAACACGTATTTCTCATCATCAGCTCTGTTGTAGTGTCGATCCAGAGTAGCCTTTATCGCACGTTCCCACAACTGCTTTCTGGTTGGATCACTGTTCATAATCTGCTGCGGATTAAGTTCGACGATTTCTTGGAACCCGATCGCAACGATTTCGGGTTGAGCATCGCCCAGTTCGGAGGGACAAAGCCAAGCCGACAAGTCTTCGTCGATACCATCGGTCTTGCCGTTCAGGTTGAAAGTTCCGATTAAACTGTCTACATCAGCATCGTGCGACACCAAATCGACAAAGGTCAAACTTACATCCGAATCTTTTCATTTGTAGAGAACTCGTTGCTTCGCCGTTGTAGTTCCATAGACACGTAATCACTGATAGGGTCATATAGATGAACTGGCCCCTGACCAATCATTCTGCCAAGAAGTGTATCAATGGTCATCTGTCGTTGTTTGTCCGTGAAGTTATTCACATATAGTCGGGTAGCCGACTTGCGGACGTCCGCGATAGCTCCGGCAAGAGACATTTTGCCTGACCGAGTGAAGGAACTCTTCAAAGCACCGGTGCCGGCATATATACGGGACAGAGCATCACCGTTATCAGCCCACAGATTGGCATGTCGTGACCAAAAGTCCGACGCAGCACCCTCGCCCTGATGGCCTAAGAAAGTCTCTACCGCCATTTGTGATACTATCGTCTGAATAAGGTTCGTTCTGTCGAGACAATCCAGACAATTTGTTCTGAAAACACCTTCTTGTTGTAGCACGACCACATAGCGGCTTTGGCCAGGCGGAGATGTACATTTATCGGAGCCCGCCCTCTCTTCGCCGTCATCCGCCTCGTGGGCCAGGTAATATGCGAAGCCGTCGGCCGAGCCCTCCAGATAACGCCTGATCTCATTTGCTGCCTCATAACCTTGGGGTCCCTTTGTCTCAGCATGGAAGTCGTACTCGGTAGCTCTAAGGAGAGCATGATCGCGTGACTGTCCCTCCTCTGGCCGGCTAAGGGGGCAGTTCCGAATACCGGCACGGTACAACGACGTCAGTTCGTACTCTCCTGGCTTCGACACGCTGAGTAGGTTTATCACATGGACAGCACCATATGCCTGCTCCAGATCAGAGAAGTGTTTGTTGAATGCCGGTTGCGTTCCGTCCGGTGATCGTGTGATGGTTATCTTCTGCTGGTTTGGGAGCAGCCCGGCTTGCTGTTCCCAAAAGACTGGAACCGAGCCGCGTACTTGAGCATATGAGAACACAACGCCTGAAGGGCTCCAGTACGTCGTCTCAGTTTCCACAAAATTTGCAACATTTCCATCGTCATCAATGCCCCGCGAGTTAAATCTTGTGCCTGCCCTTTTACAGGACAGACGCGAGATGATGGTCAAGTAGGAAGGGAGACCGGTCTTGGCAGCCCTCAAAGGAGCTGAGGCCTGAGGGATGGCCCATGTTCTACAAAAGCCTCGAATCGCGGACGTCAGGATCCGCGAGGCATCCAACGCATCTCGTTCCTGTTCCTGCAGCTTGGAGCGGAATTCCACAAGCGGACGGATCATGTATGAGTTCCACAGAAACGACTCGTCGAAATTGTCGATATCAAACGTTACGGCATCGGCTGGTCTGTCCTGCATGCGGTTGGTAATGTCGAAGTCTGTGCTGTAGTAGAATGTCCCGTTACTGAGAAGCTTTTGCAACTCAACACATGGATGCTCCATTGGGTCCCTCCGGCCCAGCGGTTGGCCGTATACTGACGCAGCATCCAATTCGTCGTGAACATCTAGCATGAAAACATCATCGTAAGCTGCTGAGTTCAGACAGAAGAACTGCACACTCTCTATCTTTTCCACCGTCTCTCCTGGACGAAGAGTAGCGACCCTTGAGGCTTGGGTGATGACACAGATGAACACGTCCGGCCCGATTGAGATCATTCCCAGTGTCCCATAGATGGGCCGTGATGTCAAGGGACGGTAGTCGAGTAATAGCTTGTCCGTCCGCGGTGTGAATTCCACCATACACTTGGAAGGCATGTTGTCGAAACTGCCGGATCGTGGACGAGCGGAGGCAACGGAGGCGAGAGAGCCATTGGCAATGGCTTCGCTTGTGCTCTGACTATGTCGAAGAATGAGAGCGTGGGATTCCGAGGCGATTGCGATCGCGCGGTGAGGGTATTCGCGGATGAGGATTTGGCTCGACTTGTCGAGAGACGGCGATTGGCCCGCCCAAAGAGCAGACGATGTAGAACTGTTGTAGTCCATCTTCGGTAGCAGTTGCTTCGAATGCAAATTGACTATGGCGGAGGTTTGGCGTATGCTAGAGCTCCCATGTCGAGACCCTTCACAAAATGGGTTTCGTGGGTTCGTGGACGCTTCCGCGGTGGAGGCTACCTGGCAGCAAGGTTTCGAGTTGGTACGACGCTCCTGGGGGCTGTTCTCAAATAGTAGAGGTCAACGTCGACGACTCTGATCAGGGTCGAGCGAGTAAGCGGGAAGCAAAACGGTAGGCCCAAGCGACCTTGCTATGTTGAGAGCGAGTAATGGAGCAGCATAGGATACCGGCAAGACGTGCGGCCTGAAAAGCTCAAGCAGCTTTGGTGATAGGTTGTCGCAGGACGATCGATAGCTTTCGTGGGTAGGATGTAGTGTAGGCGAGTGGCTATCGACTTGAAACCGCCAGTGTTACTGAATGCCGAGGCGTACAAACAGAGGCGATAGAGGTATTGGATTAGGTTTGAAACTTAGATATCGACGTAAGTATGCACGACAGCAAGAGTGGTCTTCAAGAACGGATGTGGAAAGGTACCGCCGCCGCTCAGATGGGACTTCCGGGATGAACTACAGGTACACGATGGAGAGCAGCCGGATGACGGCGGCAAGGTGTCGGTCTGGGGGCACCCCTTGCCCCCCCGAGCATTGCTTTTCAGCTGCCTCCACTTTCCGCTACTGCTGGGCCGAAAAAGCTTCCACTTCCCACTACGCTACCTCGATGCCCTGGCCCGTCAGGCTGTCAGCCCTGCCACAGGCAAGGAGCCGCAATCGGGCACCTCACTACATACCTGCTACATACCTGCTACATACCTGGAGCGGGGCCCAACCAAGGAAGCTACTTCTAAGAACCTTAAGGCACGGGAGTTTGTGGTGCCCGCCTTCATCGTTGAATGCAGTCGAACGATCAGACGTATACACCCACAGGCGTAAAAGCCCAATGTTACGAGCGGAGAAGCACCCTTGACACCGACTTTAGTTTTGGCAATTCATACTGACGGAGGTGAGCATGGAAAGACAACAGAAATTCCACTCTAGCGAACCTGAAGGCCGAGGACAAATACAATGCGTCTCAACGACATCAGGCATACTCAGAAACCATCAACGTGTTCTCCTCTTCCCAATGAGTATGCTTGCTGACAACTTTCCTGTACATAGCAAGTTTTGAGTTTGCAGCAAGTGACGACTTCATGTGGTTCTTGAAAATAGTTGGGAATTCTCTGAAGGTCTCGGAGGGGTGTAGCTGCACAAAATGCGGCCACAAACCACTCTGATACACGGAAAGAAGATGTGGTTGCCAGCTAGCAAGATGCTGGAGGTGAATACGCAACCTTGAAACGAGGAGTACGAGAAGATAACAAAAAATAGTAGCATGCATGGCCAAGAGAAAGCTTGTGCAGTTGATGGCTTCAGATTAACGTATGGTGAGATCATGCTCTCCTCTGTGGGAGAATTCATCCTCTTCCTATCATAATTTTATGTTTTGTCATCATCACTAGCCATATAGAAGAAAAGAAGAGAAGAAGAAATTCAGACGTTTGCAAAACTTTGCCAATTTTATTCTTCCGTCGGCGGTCTCAGGATCTTATCTTATCGCACCCAGCTCCCCATCGTTCCGCATCATGGTAGGTATGATTGGCTAGACAGAGGCCACGGTGGAGGCTCGCTGCATTTCGAGTGGGTCAGTGCCTTGCGGGCCGACAGGGTTGCGGGCGGTGTGGACAGCTTCACTGGCCTGCCAGCCTGCCAGCTCGCCCAGCCGAGCTCACTCAGCTTTCCGTCAGTTGCATGCCCCTGCCGTCGCTTGAGGTTTGCCTTCCTTTGGAGGTCGACCCGCGCGCCGCTCCTGCCTTCCATGTCCACTTCCCTGTCTCTTCAGTTGTCTCCACGTTTTTTTGCTCACCGTCGGTCAACATCACTATTTCGCAACCAGTTTTTGGATGCACAGGACTGTACTAGTATTCTATCACAGAAGGGAACCCGAACACTCGTCATCTCCATCGTCACAAACTCATACGCTATTGCAATTGCACTACCTGCAACGCAACCGATATCCAGTATAGTCGTAAACCCTCAGCCAACAGTAACCTTCACATCTGGGAACATACGAAGCAGCCTCGCTCGTCAGCCGTGCATCATCGACCACAATGGGCGACTTCAGCAACTATGGTGGCTCTGATGAGGAGAACGCCGAAATCAAGAGGCTTAACGCCGAGGTGGTAAGTCGATGCAGATAGGCGCTGCTGTGGGCATCATATTCACTCGCTAACCAGAGCCCATCTCAATCGTATCCAGGATGCCGATACCGACAACTTCGAGAACTGGGAGAAACTGGTACGCGCCTGCGAAGGGCTTGAAGGCGGTCTCAACAGGAATTCGAGCCCGCAGGCTCTGGCTACCCTCCGTGCCACATACGATCGATTCCTCCTCAAGTTCCCCTTGCTGTTTGGCTACTGGAAAAAGTATGCGGATCTCGAATTCAACATCTCGGGTCCCGAGTCGGCCGAAATGGTACGAACCCAAGCCGCCCCTCCTCTTGCTGATGGGTCTGGTTCTAATGGGTATGTCTAGGTGTATGAGCGAGGATGCGCTAGCATCACCAATTCGGTCGACCTGTGGACAGAGTATTGCTCCTTTAAGATGGAAACTACTCATACACCCCATCTCGTGAGAGAGTAAGTTTTTAAATCCTTTCCGTCCCCACCCCCCTCAAGACCACCTTACCCGCAGCAAACTGCAAAGCCGTTCGCGGCTCTTTGCCGACTCGAGAGGGACAAGTACGAATTCGTGACCGTACGAACACGGTGAGAGCAACCACAAGGCAGCCATTCTATGCTGGAACAGTTCTCTCACAATTCATACCAGGCTCTGCTCTTCATGGCAGATATTCTTCGTTCGCGTCTTGCCTCATTACCCGTTCCCCGCTCGCGTATGCCACTGAGATACAGTTTGGTCACCTTGGATGGATGCTTCGTTTACACCGAGTTTCCCCTCTTGTACTTCCCTTCCCTTCCCGCCCCTCACTCCCATCCTCAGTCATGTAGCACTTATTGACATTTCTTTAGGCTTTTCGAGCGCGGCGCTACCCATGTCGGCCTAGACTTCCTCGCCCACCCCTTCTGGGACAAGTACCTCGAGTACGAAGAGACACAAGAGGCACAAGATAAGATCGTCGCGATACTGAACCGGGTCATTCGGATTCCGATGCACCAATATGCGCGCTACTTCGAGCGGCTCAGGACCCTCGCTCAGACACGTCCACTTTTGGAGTTAGTTTCTGCCGATGCGTTGGCCCGCTACCGGGCGGAAGTCGAAGCCGAGAATGCCCCCTACGGGATCCAAAAGAGTGAGCCCGAGATCGAGCGTGACATTCGGGCCAAGATCGATGCGCAGCTATACACGGTTTTCCAGCAGACACAGGCCGAGACCACGAAGCGCTGGACCTTTGAATCAGAGATCAAACGACCTTATTTCCACATTACAGAGCTTGAGCATGCGCAGCTGGCCAACTGGCGCAAGTATCTCGATTTTGAGGAATCTGAGGGCAACTTCGGCAGAATTGTCTTCTTATACGAGAGGTGCTTGGTTACCTGTGCTCTTTACGACGAGTTTTGGTTCCGCTACGCTCGGTGGATGTCGGCACAAGAAGGCAAGGAGGAGGAAGTACGCAACATCTACCTCCGCGCAACGACTCTGTATGTCCCGGTTAGTCGGCCGGGAATTCGGCTCCAGTATGCCTACTTCGAGGAGATGTCCGGACGTATCGATGTTGCCCGCGACATCCACGCGGCCATCCTTAACAAGCTACCCGATTGCGTCGAGGCCATTGTCTCGTGGGCCAACCTGCAGCGCCGCCAGAGTGGTCTGGACGCCGCCATTGATATATACAAGGCGCAGATTGACTCCCCGACAGTGGACATCTTTACCAAGGCCGCTTTAGTCACCGAGTGGGCTTATCTTTTGTGGAAGGTCAAGGGATCGAGCGAGGAAGCCCGCGCTTGTTTCTCCAAGAATGTCCAGTGGTATTCGGACAGCCGCCACTTCTGGCAAAAGTGGCTGGAGTTTGAGCTGGGCCAGCCCACCAATGCTGAGCTTGAGGAACAGCATGGTGCGAGGATCAAGGACATCATCCAAATGATACGCAGCAAAAGTCGCCTGTCCCCAGCTGTCAAGCAAGAGTTGTGTCAGGTGTACCTGAACTATCTGCAGGACCGTGGCGGTAAGAAGGCCATGAAAGAATTTCTGGCCCTCGACCGGGAACTGTATGGGTACGTCCCGATTCCCCCCCCCCAAAATTGAGCTTGACACCAGTAGATTTATGCTAACTTTGAATTTTAGACCTCAGTCGATCTCGGTCATTACTAAAGCCAAGCTCGGTGGTAAGGAGAACGGTGTTGCCATGGGCGAACTTGATGAACCCACTCGCCAGAAGGCCGAGGCCAGATTTTACAGCTTTTACCAGCTCCATATGGACCCCGATCCGAACGCTCAAGGACCAGCTAGCTTTAATTAAGCACACGGCGCTACTACTTGATATTATGGCTAGGTCTGCCGCCCACAGCATCTTCGCCGAACTACGGATATCGACAAACTGAACGAAAAGAGTAATCGGCATCCCCCCTTCCTTCCCCGTATGCGTCATGTAGCCTTTGACTTTTTAGACTTGCCCAAAAACCAATGCGAAGCAAAAGAGGCCGATCCAGGTCCCAGCAAGGTTGACTAATTTCCGAATGTTCAGCCTATCGACACGTTCCAGTGAAGGCAAGCTGGCATCTTTTGTCGACATTTTCCAGTCTAGCAAACCGGCATCGTATATTGACCCGTTCCAGTTGGCAATCTGGTATCGTGAAAGAAATAATCGTATGGGATCTCAAGAAGTTTGCGGCCGGTAATAAAACGTGAACAAACAATGGGAGATCAGGACCCCAGGAAAAGAACATAAAAGAACGGGGGAGGTTGTTTGTATTTTTATGGTAATAGCGAACAAAATGGATCTTGCGTTAGATAGAGGACCGTAGTAATCTGATCATCGTAGTGTACATGACAATCGGCGGCCATTTCGTGCACAGAACAACAAAGGCTATATCTGCTCGGCCATGTGTCAAACAGGCATAATACAGGCTAGTGGCAAACGTCTGATGATCCGTGTTTTTGAGGTGCTGTTGTGTAGTGTAAGTAGTGTACACTACCTCTAGTGTAGTCAAGAGGTAGGTTGAGGAACACAAGGCTACCACACTACTATGGTGATATGGGTAAGTTAAACCCATGGGCCAGGTCGTTGACCACACAGTGCTCACGAAGCGTTAGCTGTGGTGGTCTGTGTGAGATACCTGACAGGGAGGTAAAACTTTTGCTCGCAACCGCAGTACAATTATTGCACAACGGACAAGGGAAGCGCTGTCCGAAACTGTGGACGAGGGGCTGCGAAGGTTCCGTAATCGGCAGGGGAGTCCACAGGAACTCGCCGCCACCCGCCACTCCGTGCCTGTGAGTTCACGGTTCGAGCCTCCAGTGACACTGCAATTCCATGGGCAAACGGGTACGTATCGACGCAACAACAGCAGCAAAAAGTAAAAACAAATCGCGGAGGATCAGCGATGGGCAAAGTATCTGTAGCGTATAAGACATACATGGAGTCTCATTCAAAGACGAACCATCTTGTACAAGTTATCATCGCTTGACGTTGAATTTAGACGGCGTCGGATATGACTACACTACAAAAGGACCTGCCTGCTTCACAAGGGGTTAGGTAAAATCGCTTTTGCAGGCTCACAAACAAAGATCTTGCGAACCTGCGCAAGCCACTGGTGACTGGACGATGTACACTAGGAGACTAGTAACCTCCACGCTCCACCGCGCGTTCGGCATTCTCAGACATGAGGACCCTCGCCGCATGCCCCTGCTTCAGGTTCACTTTCTGCACTAGTTAAGCATCTGGGTTCGGGAATGCTCGGACAATGTGCGGTGATTCAGACGATCTGGAGAATTGGAGATTTGACAACACCAAATTGGTTTGCCACGTGTATCCGTGCGAGCCGTTGTCAAAACATGGACCCGAGAATCGCTACCCAAACATCTCAGCTCCGCGCTATCATAATACTGGTAACCCTGTAATTAGCGATCAGGGCGGTTTCTGGTGGATTGATCGTTATGGCCAGGATATCGCTAATATAAGGTTGGGGTATTTTAAACCCACAATTCTACTAACAGGGGGGTTGAAAAGGCTGGAGAACAACGTACTTATATTAAATAACTATTTACTATAGTAATTTCACTATAGAGCTGTTTGTAAAGTACGAATCGATAGTTGACTGCCATTTCTCGTCCCGGGCGCTCAACTAATCCCAGACCAACAGTTTCTAGCGCCTTCTAAGCATCGCCAAATAAACTATATCCACTTATTCTTATTATTCTTCATATTGGATAATAATCGTAATAGCTTTTAATACCTTTACAATAGAGATTTCTACTATTTCAGCATCCTTATTATCATCGCTATTATCTAATTCTTAAATTTCTAAGAAGGTCTTAATAATATATTAGAGGATATTTTAGGGGTCTTCTCGAACTTACTCCTTTGGAGGGTTAATAAAATTAACGATATTTATTATATTTTTAACCCGCCCAACTCTAGCGAACTCCTCTATCAACTTCTAAATATAAATAGCTTTATCCTAGTTAAGGGGTCGTCGTTCTAAACTATATACTAGTCCTAATAATTATAATTTCTTAAAATAATTATTAATAGTCTTTTCCTTAACCTTATATTTCTACGTATCGATAATTTAATAAATTATTTATAGTACCGTAGTCTTTTTAATAGTATTTTCCCTATCGAAGGTATAGTACACTAAGTATTATAACTAAGCGTAGTAGTAATAAACCTTCAAATTATTAATAATATTTTAATTTATAAGCTAGTAAATAAAAGTAATATTAGCTAATAGTATTTTAACGGTAGTATTAGTTAAAGGTTGGTTACTATATTATTTTTTTAATTGTTTTAAAGCAAAGTAATGAGTAAAGATTCTATTAATTAGTAATAATACCCAACGGCTAGCTATTTAACAATCGAACTATTATAGAAACTTATCACGGGCAAAGGGTAGGTGGTAGATGTGATTATGCGTAATTGCACGAAGGAGAAAGGAAGAGAAGTGCAGCCGAGTACCCAGAAGGCTGGCCTTATGAAGGCAACCGCCGGCGGGTTTAATAAACCCGCGGCGGGCAGCGTTCTAACCAATTAATTGCCGGTAATAGTCGGCTTGCCGGTAGTAATAATAGCGTACAACAATCTTAGAAGCTACTATATACTAGTACTAGGTATAAGGCACATAGGCTAACCCTATAACACTTCCCTGGACTAAAAGAAGCTATATAATTAACTAATATTATATAAAATAATAGAAATCCCTATTAAACGAACGGTCCGCTCTTGAAAAATCTTTATTACTATTAGTAATTGTCGTTATAACTTCCGCCGTGGAATTGGAGCCTCCTGTTCTACCTCCTTCTCTTTCTCCTTCCGCTTTTTCTCTACTGCCGCCTAAATTAGTAAGTATAGCGCTTCCGGGTATCCGTTGTAGAAGGCCTGTACTATATTGGGGGCTATAGATATATTAGTGCGCGGTTGTTATAATAGTATATACGGGGGTATTTAAATTATAAAGTATTCCTAACGGCCCTTATTATTTTTTTAGTATTTATTTATCCTTTTAAATTTATATTTAATAAAATCCTCCTTATTATTAGTCCTCCTTATAGTTCGGTTATAATTAGTACGAATATTCTATTCTTTTAAATTTATTTATTTTAAGAGACCCTCTTTATCCTATAATTTAATTTTATTAATATAGAACGTCGGGCTATACTTTATATTAATTAGAAATTTAAGTATTACCCGATAGTTATTTATTTTAAGGATTTCGAAAGGGCCCTCGAAGAGAGGCGTAAATTTAGCGTAGGGGCGGCTAATATTGAGGTTTTTAGTATTAAGAAGGACCTTATTTCCTACCTTATATTTTAGAGCGTCCGATTATTGAATATTTGTATTATTTTCGTAACACTATTATATTTAATAGGTTTAATTAGTAATAAAGTTTAAAATTCTTTTAAAATAGTCGGCTAATTTATTAACTTTAAAGTACTTTATTTATTATATTACTAATATTTCCGGTGGGTATAATTTTATTAGTTTAATACCTATACGGGGGTAAAATTTATAGTTAGTAAAGAAGGGGGAGATACTAGTAATTTTAAATATTAGATTATTATTAATAAATTCTATAATTAGTAGTTAATTTACCTAATTATTTTAAGTTTAATTAATATAAAGATGTAAATATTTTTCTATTTTTATATTAATACGTTTAATTTAATTATTAGTAGCGGGGTAGAAAGTGGAGGAGGGTTTAAAGGTAATTTCCAATTGTAATAATAAAGTTCTCTAGAATTACGAAATAAATTAGGTATTACGGTTGGAGATAATAGAGTCCGGTAGATTGTAAATACTATAAACCTTTTTAATAAAACGCTCTATTAATTCTTCTACTATTAGGCCGACGGTAAGGATATAGTACTTTATTTTAATTAGGCAGTTAATAATAACTATAATATACTTGAATTCTTGCCCGTAGTATAGGTATGGAGTTAATAGAATAATATAATTAATAGAAATATCCTTTTATAGTATGAATAGTATTATTAATAGTTTTAAAAAACCGTGGGGGGTATATTGTAATAGTTTGGACTTAGCGTATGCCAGATACGCCTTATAGTATAATTTAACAGTAGTATATATTTTTAATTAAAAGAAGGATTATAATAGTAATAAATAAATTTTTTTATAGCCCGGGTATCCGGCTAATAGTAAATTGTAAATATAGCGGAGGAGTAAAAAGTAAAGTTTTATATTAGTAGGGTTGATGAAGATAGTACTACGAAAGTACGTTTATTTTTAGATTGTTCGGTATTTGGCGAATAGGACCTTTTTTATATAATTTTTAACTTTTTTAAATTATATTCGGTAATTAGAGTTGGATAAATAAATAATAATATTTTGTAGAATAGTCGACTTTTTATAACCTTTTATTATTAAATTATCTATCGACCTTTCGTCTTGAATTTTTAATTTATAAATATATTTAATATTAACGGAGATTTTTTTACTTCTATTCTTTAAAATAAAAGCTCTATTAATAAAAATATTATAATTAAGTAAAACCTTATTCCTAATTAATAATTATTTATTAATTTTATTTTTAGGTAAATCCTCCGGCTTCCTATTTAGTATATTGGGACGTACTTATAGTAATCCGGGGCGATATTTAATAATGAAATTAAAATAAGAGAGAAAATAAAATTAATATATATAATAGGGAATAAATTATTTATTAATTATAAAAGTCTTTAAACTCTTATAGTCGGTTAGAATTTCGAAAAGTTCTTAGGCTCCTTCTAATTCGGGGCGCCACTCTTTAAGGGCTTTAATAATAATTAGTAACTCCTTATTATAAATATTATAGTTATATTCAACTGAAGAGTGCT
This sequence comes from Neurospora hispaniola, assembly GCF_033458365.1. Lineage (NCBI taxonomy): Eukaryota > Fungi > Ascomycota > Sordariomycetes > Sordariales > Sordariaceae > Neurospora > Neurospora hispaniola. The sequence goes on along the minus strand of NW_026944407.1, from coordinate 1,135,825 downwards.
ATTAATTAAAATAGGCAACCGGGTATAAAATACCCTCCTTATTATATTAAGATAGAATACTATTATAAATCTAATTTGAAGTATCCGTTTTAATAACGGTCTATTTCGACTAATTATAAATCCGGAGTATTAGGCTACTATTAAAAACTTTTTTAAAAATTTTAAAAGATTTTTAGTAGCGGTCGGTTTACTATTATTCCGCCGACTTCTTTATTAATTCGTATAATAGACCGGCGATAATTAAAAAATGTTTAATAAATTATTAATAGAAATTAATAAAACCTAAAAAACGCTATAGTGCCCTCTTAATTTCTAGAACCTCCCAAATTATAATAATAGATACTTTATTAGGATTTATTTTAAATCCTCCTAGGGTAATAATTAAATTAAAATATTTTATCCTTATAATATAGAATTCGTATTTATTAATATTAATTTGTAGCCCGGTTCGAATTATTTATTGTAGGACTTCCCTAATGTAGTTTTCGTAGTCTTTTTTATTATTTAAATAGACTAGAATATTATCGAGATATGTTATTATATATACATTAAAAATATTATATAGAATATTATTAATATAGTTTTAAAAGGTTCTTAGGGCCCCTTAGAGGCCGAACGGGTAGATAATAGATTCGTAGAAATTGAAATAGGTAATAAAAATAATAAATTATTTATATTCTTCCTTTATACGGATTTTATTAAATATAGTAATTATATTGAACTTAGTGAAAATCTTTACGTAGTAAATAGTATTATGGGTCTCTTTAATTAATAGGAGTAGGTAATACGTTTTTAGTATTATATTATTAATACTATAGTAATTAATATAAATACGAATACTACCGCCGGGCTTCTTTATTAAAAGGATAGGAAATACGGCCGTAAATTATAATAGGTGAATAAAATTCTTTTTTAAATTTTTATTAATCTACTTTTTAACGACGACGGTTTCGATTGGGGATATGCGGCGCGGGTGCGCGTTAGGAGGGGTTATTCCTAGCTAGAATTTAATTTTATAATTGTATGAATAATTAAGTGGGATTTCTTTAATTAATAATAGGAAGAAGGCTACTACCTTATTAATATATTATCGTCCCTCTAATTCTTTTAAAATAGTAAAAATCTTATCCTTTATTTTAATTAAACAGTCGGCCTTATTGAGAAATTTCTTTGTATTTTTATTAAAAACCTTAATTAAGTATATATAGTGGATTATTTCTTTGTAGAGTGGGGTATTTTCGTTGAGGTTTCCGGTAAAATAAATCGCTTTAATAAGGATTGTAGCTTTTTTAAATTCCTTAGGGGAGTAAGTATTAGCTAAGTTATTAATAAAATTATAAAGGAGTGGGGGAAGACTTTCTTTAAATTATTATCCGTTACCTTTTATTATATTAGTAATTATTTCCTTAATTAAATTTATATCCTAAATTTCTACTACGGCCGTTAGCCTTTCGATTTTAATATAATTTATAATATACGGCTATAATTACTAGAATTCGTAAATAAAATTAAAAGTAACTATATTGAATTTTTTAATATTATTGGATTTAATAGGAGAAGCGTTATTAGGGTTATAGTAATAGCGGGTTCGGGGGCGCTTTATATCCGCGGAGACGTATTGGCCGTTAAGGTAGATATAAGGTTTGTAGGGCGTTAGATTTTTAATTTTAATAAGAAGTGTAATTGTATTTGTAATACCGATCTTAGACCCGGCCCTACTAGTTATTAATATTTTAATAGGGGTAAAAGTAGATTAATAATTGGCTTCGAGAGCTTTTAATATAGGATTTAATAGCGTTAGTACTATTTAATTAGGGTTAGTAATTTTATTAATTGATATTAGCTTTAATGGTACCGTAGCTATTTTAGTAGGGGTAGTAGCTTTGTTCCTTAGGGTTAATTAAAGAGTTAAAATTAGTAGAGGAGTAGGAATAGTCCTACTATAGATAACCGCGATTGAGATTCGGTTAGTAAGAATTTTCGGGGCTGTTAATTAATTTTTAGTAAAATTAATAGGTAGGTAGCGGCCTTTATAAATAAAATTAGTAAAATATATTCCGCTTTAATCGTAGTCGATCTTAGGCTTATAATATTATATTTACGGGAAATTTAGAATAACTGGGTATTTCTTTGAGATATTATAAATTAAGAAGGTAATTATTTTATTATAGTACCCGATACGGAGCTTGGCTATTACTCCTTTAAAAATAATATTTTTAATAATTTTATTAGCGAAGATAAATTTTTTTACGTAGCGGAGGCGGAAATGGGGAAGGTTATATTTAATAATAAAAGAATAATTAATAAAAGTAAATATAAAGTAGCTAGTATTAATAAGGGAAATATAATAATCTTTGTATAATTTAGTTATAATGTAAAATAATAAGAGTATTAAATTTAGGGAAGTAGAATTATTTAATAATTATATTCTAACCTTTTTTAAACCTTCTAATTCCGAAGAGTTTGAAATTTATTTTTATAATAATAACCGGAAGGGCTTTTATATACGATTAGGTATAGAAGTTAAGCATTTTTTAGTTTATTATAATATTCGCTACTAGTAGCGGCGGCGGCGGGGGTTATAGCGGGAGTAGCGGGGGTAGTAACGGGCGTAGCCTTAATACCGCGGACTTCCTTTCTATTATAACGGCCTTTACTACGGCCCTTACTTTTATTCTTCTTACTTTTATTGTATTGGGGGCCCTAAGTATTATAATTAATAAAAGTAAGGTAATTACTAGTAATATAACTATTGTTATTATAATAATAGTATTTACTATTATAGGTATACTAGTTAAAAATATTTTTATAAATAAAAATAGTAAAGTTAATAGTATCGAAATTTATTTTATTACTACCCTAATTAACCGGGATATTATTAGTATTATAGGAATTAGAGGTACTACTTATATTAATATTATTATTGGAACTTCTATAAGCGGTGGGGGCGTTATTATTGAAAAGACGAGTATTTATCTTATAGCGGTGGTTAGTATCTTCTAGATTATTTACGATAATATAGTAGATTGCGAGCTACTTTTTAAAATCGTTGGCCTTAGGAAAGTCGTAATATATAAGGGTATTGCGGAAGTACTTATTAATTTTATTATATAAGTAGTAAACCTTTATAGAATTATTAAGGTCGTAGAGGTTTATTAGATTAGTAAGTTCTAACTTAAATTCTATAAAAAATATATTCTTTATAAAGAATTCTTCGAAACGATAGCCAACGTTTATCTTTAAATTAATATTTTAGAAATAAATAATTAAATACTCTATAAATTCGATACCGGTCTTTTAATACTAAGAATCTATATTTCCTCTATTTTAAATAATATTTAAATTATTCTAAATATTAAATAAAATTTTAAGACCTAATAGTATAATAATATAAATAATTTTAATATCTTTATTAATATAAAAGAAAAGGTCGTACTTCTATTAAGATAAAATACAGAAATGCTATACCTTAAAAATTTCGTATTTGCGGGCCGTACTAATATTCTCCTTATTAGTAAAGATCGGCGGATTTTCTATAATTTACTTTAAAAATAATATTTTACTAGTATTAATACTAATAATTTTATTAAAGTTATTGAATAAGGACCGGATATTAGTATTATAAAATTTAAGGGCGGCGTAATCTATGTTGAGGTTATTGTATTTCTTTTAAAAGTCGTTAAATTCGATTATTAAATTGAAATAGTTAAGGTTCTTCTAATTAAAATTATTTTAGGCTTTAGTAATTATTTTACAAATAATCTTTAATTTATCTTCGCTACGTTTAAAATTGATAGTAATATCTTCGTACTAAGTAAGGTTGTTGTAATAAAAGTAACCGAGCGGGGTAATAATTAATTAGAAAGTAGAGTTTTAAGTAATAATATTAGTTGTATCGAGGTAGGCGCGAAGGATGGTTTTCTTCTCCTCGTCGTTGCTAATACCAATAAGAAGGTTATTAATTACTATTGAAGGAAGGAGTTTAACGAGTGCAACTTAATAAATTACAATATTGGTAATACTAATAATTTTATTAAATACTTTATAAATATTATTTAAATTAAATAGTATATTCCTAGGAGGAGTACTAAGGTTAATAAAATTATTAGTACTATTAATAGGAGAGAAGGACGTATAATCGCTGCTCTTATTGTAAGATATAAGAAAGGTAATTATACGAAGCGGTTTTTTATTTTTTAAATAAAGAGTATTTACCTTTATTTATTAAATAAAGGGAGTGAAATTATAATTATAATTATTGTAATTTACGATTGTCGGTATTTAGGGTATTAGATTCGGCGATTCGACGAGTGAGGCGATTTTTGTACGCGCGCTAATTGAGAATTAATAATATAATAAAAGAAAATAGATTTGTGCTATAAATATAATAGTTAAAAGGTGTTATTAATTATTACGGGCAAAGGGTAGGTAGTAAATGTAATTATACGTAATTGTACGAAGGAGAAAGGAAGAGAAGTGTAGCCGAGTGTTTAGAAGGCTGGCCTTATGAAGGTAACCGCCGGCGGGTCTAACAAACCCGCGGCGGGCAGCGTTCTAACTAATTAGCTGCTAGTAATAGTCGGTTTGCCGGCGGTAATAATAGCGTACGGCAGTCTTGGAAGCTGCTGTACGCTGGCACTAGGCATAAGGCACACAGGCTAACCCTATAACAAAACTCTATAAATATTAGAGTAATCATCTATACCTTCTTATTACTCCGCTATACAATAGGGAAATTATTAATAAACCTTCTATTTTTACCGAATAAACGAGGGTTCTTTATATTACCTAGAACCTATAAATTAAATTTGTATATACCCGTTATATTAATATAAGGGAGTATAGTAATTCTTTCCTTCTTTTTTTTAATTCTACTTATAATTTAGTAGCTAATATAATGTTGGGAGTCATTAATTAGAAGAGAATGATCTCATTAGTATTATACGTATTATTAGAACTATATTATTCAATTAACTTTTTAATTTCCTCAATCCTCTCTTAGAACCCCGCAATATTAGCCGATCTACTTTTACCGGACTACTTATACTTTTTAATATAATAGTAGCGTTTAAATCCGTCGAACTAATTATTAAAAAAAAAGAGTACAACAAGGAACCGGAAATTAAACATCTTAAACTATAAAGATTTAGCCGCTTCTTTAATTATATCGCTAGAAATAGGAAATTAGTTATTCTCTATTCGAATAACCTACTTAAATAAAGCCTTCTCAAGGACAGGGAAGTCCGTTGAATAAATTTTAAAAATACTAATAATACCCCTTATAAATACCTTCTTATTTAAATAAACGAATTTAGGCTTTAGGGATTCGGATATAGTAAATTGGTTAACGGGGTAGTCCAATTCTTTAATAGCCTATACAATAACCTTACATTAAGTATATTTAAGATTATCGTAAATAAACGCGCAAATCTTCTAATATTGAAGTTTATTAATAGGGTAATAATAGTAATTTTTTTAAATAAGTATAATATTAATTTTAAAATCTAATATAAAAGAGGGCTCGTTTCTAATCGTAAGAGTAAACAAATAATTTTAAAATATAGTAATTTAAGTAAATTAATAAGAGGGACGAAACGGTTGGGCGGGGTATGCTAGCTAATATTAACTTCTAGAGGGTAAAATGTGTCGGCTGTTAAGGGGTTAATACTCCTATTAGTAGATGTTGGGAGCTGGCGGGAGCTGTTAGACGGTTGTAAAAATAACGATTTTGGTGTATTAGTCAGCAATAATCTTGATCTAAATCGTAAATCAGAGGTTGATCGTTATTACTATATTATTGCCATACAAATCTGCACTGTTCCCCATAATCTGAACGTTATAGACAGAATATCGTTATACCTCTAATCGCTAATTACAGGGTTACCAGTATCCCTGTTTATGCAATCCCGCCAAGCCATTTGACTTGCACTACACTACATGGTAGTTTTGCAATTTGAGGTGGGGGAGGGGGAAGAGACTCCACTCTTTACCACGCAGTCGATAAGGGGTTCTGACAGCCAGTGACAGCTTTGATAAGAGGTGACAGGGGGGGCCAGAACTCTCTGTCAGGCCACTGTTAGCTGTAAGTGTGTATTGCGGACCGGCTAGACGGCTTGCAATTAGTAGTTAGCAGGCACTTACATAGTAAAATGTTTCGCGCACGAGATTTCTCTGCATTACATCCAGATGAAGTTGCATAGGGTGCTTGTACAAGTAGAGGTAATCACCGTAGTGTAGTGGGTTGGTTTGCTTTTCCAGAAGCACTGATCGCGCCCCCAATACCCCATTTTACAGCGGACAATAGTTGTGGAGGGGTTTTGTTTTAGGACAACCGAACCGGAAGAGCCCCAGGGGCCAATTATGACGGGAGACAGCGTCGCGGCTGGATTTCGACATGTGCCAGGTGCACAATGTCCGCCATTTCTGGCCATGGTACCAACGGTATCTGTACCACAGTATCCAGGTAATAAATCGTTGCTGTCAGAGTCATCGCAACTTCACTACGGTACCGTCGTTCGTCCGAAGGCAAAATTCTGTCACAGGGTTGCCATCTATGTTGACTAGAGTCATACGTAAGCTGTGACTGTCGAGACCGGTGTCGGACGCCGATATAGCTCCGCAATATCTCTTGGCTTTTGAGCACGTTCTTCTAAAACGCCATTGACAATTGTTTCGTTGCGATGTCACTGTCCTCAGTTAGTCAGCAGTTGCGCCTCTGGTCGTCTCGAGTGTGCTCAGACCTGGTGACAAACCCCGGGATATAGCCGGCATTGTTGGGTCTGCGGCGGGTTTCCCTCTCGGGGTCCAATGGGGAACTACGGGACTCAAATCCCCCCTAGGATTCTATGGCAACCACAGTGGTGTAGGAAGGGCTTAGAAATGGCCTACAGCCGCGCCTAGACGGGATGGAACGGCCTGAACGGGGTCCCCGGAAGAGACATAGGCGAACTGGCCACTCAACGCGCACGCGATTGATTTTTTTTCGATATGATTCCACAGTCGTTTTGCTGCGCTGGAACTCGTGCGGCATGTCGAGACCACAACCCCACCGGGGTGGCCCCGGGCCTCGTCTTTCCGGGGCAACAGCCGAGCTAGAGGACGAAGGATACAATTGCACCATGATCCCGCCTGCCTGATCCTCCGATTTGATAGATGTAGACTAGTGCTCTGTGTATATCGTCCTTGCTTCCTTCCTTTCCCTCTTTTTCTTCCCCTCGTTGTTGTCAGTCGCTGCTGCTCTGCTCTCATCCTTCTCCCAATTTCCTCCTCTTCATCGTCCTCGCTACTTTTGAGAATCAACAACTTGAAGGTACGCATCAAAGTGACCTTTCCTCCACAAGACGTTGGTCTCCTGGTTCCCGTCAGTTCTCAGCCGTCTGCTCGTCGCTTCTAGTTCGGACACTGTCGAGCTTCGGTGACGCCAAGTGATGCGCGATCTCTTCCCATCTTAAACAACATAGAGGGACTCGCCATGATAAATATCGAGAGCGACGATGATGCTAACTGGTCTCCTTCCGCATAGATGGCCGCCTCCCGCACTGCCACCCGCACTCTCCGCGCTCTGCGCACCTCGACTCGTCCTGCGCTCACTGCCGCGCCCCGCGCTGCTTTCCGCCAGGGTGGTCGTCGTCTTTACTCTTCTGAGCCTGCCAAGTCCGGTGGCTCCAACATCTGGGCTTGGGCTATCGGTGCCGGTGCTCTCGGTGCCGGCGGTCTGTGGTATCTCAACCAGGACGGCGCTTCCGCCACCCCCAAGGTTTTCGCTCCCAAGTTCGACGACTACCAGGCCGTTTACAATGAGATTGCCTCTCGCCTCGAGGAGAAGGATGACTACGACGACGGCAGCTACGGCCCCGTCCTCGTCCGTCTCGCGTGGCACGCCAGCGGCACCTATGACAAGGAGACCGGCACTGGTGGCTCCAACGGTGCTACCATGCGCTTCGCTCCCGAGTCTGACCATGGTGCCAACGCCGGCCTGAAGGCTGCTCGTGACTTCCTCGAGCCTGTCAAGGGTAAGCTGCCACCATTCTTGAATTGTGGGATTTCAACTTACTGACGTCCTAAACAGCCAAGTTCCCTTGGATCACCTACTCCGATCTCTGGATCCTCGGCGGTGTTTGCGCCATCCAGGAGATGCTTGGCCCCCAGATCCCCTACCGCCCAGGTCGCCAGGACCGTGATGCTGCTGGTTGCACTCCCGATGGCCGTCTTCCTGATGCCTCCCAGGCTCAGGACCATCTCCGCAACATCTTCTACCGCATGGGCTTCAACGATCAGGAGATCGTTGCTCTTTCCGGTGCTCACGCTCTCGGCCGCTGCCACGCAGATCGCTCCGGCTTTGACGGCCCCTGGACTTTCTCCCCCACCGTTCTGACCAACGATTATTACAAGCTGCTCCTCGACGAGAAGTGGCAGTGGAAGAAGTGGAACGGCCCCAAGCAGTACGAGGACAAGAAGACCAAGTCCCTCATGATGCTCCCCGCCGATATGGCCCTCATCCAGGACAAGAAGTTCAAGCAATGGGTGGAGAAGTACGCCGCCGACAACGAGCTCTTCTTCAAGGACTTCTCCAATGTCATTGTCAAGCTCTTCGAGCTCGGTGTTCCTTTCGCCGAGAACTCCGAGCGCTGGGTCTTCAAGACCGTCAATGCTTAGGTCAGTTTTTCCAGCACCTAGCCACAAGCATGACGGACTAGAGGAAGACGCGCAATCGAGTCATACCATGACTTGGTCTTGGGGAGCGCTTGGAAAGAATTATTGGGTCAGCGATACAATCACGATCGTGCCCAGATGTTTGATGGATGGGGAAACAGTTATGATGAGCCTGCAGCAGAAAGAGGATTCTGGAAAAAAGTGTTGAGGGTTCAGATGAGGAAGGGCATAGACTTTCAAGCTACCTCCTCGTGTATATCATATCTCGGCATACTCACTTCCTTTTCCTCATGGGTTTGAGAGTTACTTACAGGCGCGTTTTGTGTTTTAGATGTTAGCGAGGACAAGATTTCGTGTCTTAATATCGATACCTTTTTCTTTTGCGATCTCGTTTCGTTCATCCTCCATTTGTGAGTGAATTGTTCAATGAGATGAGGAGTAGAATCATATCAAGGTGCGCCGCAAATAGCGACAGGATTGTTTTTTGAAGTCATCCTTGAGTTCAGATATCAACGTGTCCTTCGATACAGCTTGAGAGGAGAGAGGGGGGGGGAGGGGCTGAAAGTCAAGGTTGACTCGATCGGTTGGATCCTTGGGGACGGATAGGTCAGATCTAGTCGCCATCGTCCCGTCGATGGTTCATCGGTAGTCAATTGGTGAAAACCATCCCGTTGTGGTCCCAGGCTCTACAGGAAGCGGGGAAGGCAAATCGTGGGCCATGGTGACGAATGGGTGACCTGGGCAAGCGACAACCCGTACACGAGGTCCGTCCAATTCCAAGCAATCATATTAGCTTCCCCCGCATTCTCCATCTTCCACTTGGACCCTGGCAATCCTGACTCGCAGCCCACAGCCTCGCAGCCCTACCGGAACCCCATAATGTAGTGTATGTATGCATACCTTGATTTACGCGTGGGGAGAGGTTTTGAAAATCTTGTGGGGTTTGATAGTTAGTGAAGCACAGCATTATGCACCGCTTCACATCACGGCCCCTCTGGATTTCTGATTCCACGAGGCGAGTCAACTCAACTATCCCTAATGAAAGTGCACTGCACAATTAGAACCCTAGGAGAAACTGCATACGGCCTACATCTCAAGTGAGGGAATGAAGGGGGCGAGGTTATCTAAGGAGGTCAAGTTTGGGAAAGCTGTTGTATCCATTTGACTTCTCTAGTCAGTTGATCATCTCAGCGGCAGCGTATCGCCCGAGCATGGCGTCGTGATTGAGTTGATTGCGAGTGATGGCCCTATGTGGTGATTCTCTCAGCTTCACTGAAAGGTGCAGCTAAATCCCAGGGTTAGGGTCACATACTAGTATCTTCGGCTTTAACTTGACGTCAACTTTTCAGTGAACTTTTCCTCTTATAACTGAACCTCGGAACCGAGACTCCTCTAAAGAGCTTGCCATTTGCCGCGAATTAACCACCGCCATGGCCTCCCTTCGCACTGCGGGCATGCTTCGGCATCTCGCACACCCTTGCTCTCACGTCCGTACGCTGCGCGCCTCCAACCAACGACGATGGGCTCAAGTTCACGATGTGCGCTTCCTCGCCACGACGCAGCAACCGCGCAGTGTCATCGAGAAGTACCGCCAAAAGTTGGAGAACAAGGCCAAAGAGGAGGGCCTGCCTGATATCGACGCTCTCAAACAGGCATACAAGGACAAGATTGAGCGCCTGCGCAAGGAAACCGACGCTGCAACTAAACTACCGGGTGCTCCCGCTCCAGCTACCCCCACTGCTGCTGATGCTGCTGAGTTGGATGCTACCACAACAACCACAACCGAAGCTGCCAAACCTTCTTCCAATGCCACGCCAGAAACGCCGAAGAAACCAGTATATTCAGGCTCCGGCTCCGGCTCCGGCTCCGGTATCAAACCGCTATCCGAGATCCTCGATATGACCAAGGCCCGCGACTTACCCATCAAGGAACTCTCCGCCATCTGGCGTCTGCGCTACGCCACCAATCCACACTCTCTGTGCGCCGTCATCCCGTCAGAGACCTACTCAGCCATGGACACGCTGGCGCGCTCGCGCCCCCAGTTCGTGCTTCCTGTGCCGCACCCGGAACAGGGCGCGGAGATCCATTTCCTGCAATGGACCTGGGACGCGGCGACGGCGACGTCGACGGTGCTGTTCACGCAGCTGGCCGAGTACAAGAACCGCGGCGAGTTTGCGCAGCCGCACACGACAGTCACGCACTACATGGACTTTAGCGTCGACAAGGGCGTCGTGCTGATGCAGGGCCAGGTCATGGAGGATAGAGGCGTCAAGCCCGAGGATGCGCAGTGGTTGCTCATGTGCCTTCAGAGGTTCTACGGCGGTTGGGATGGTACTGGTGGTGAGCAGGGCCAGCAGAGGGCGAACGAGCGCAGGAATCTGTTGGATTGGTTCGCAAGTGGTGACCAGAGGTTTAGCGTGGAGAAGCTTATGGAGGAGGCGGAGAGAATGGGTTAGATGATGGTTGGATGGGATGGTGCGGTAAATGGGCAACAGGCCGTTCGTTGTAAGTGTTCAGGTACCATCGTGTATGATATTGTGGGTGAGCGCATTGTAAGAGCGTGCGCCTCCTGGTACGAATAGAAGGCTTCAGATACCCGCCTCTGGGTTGGCAGTACAGTATACAAAAACCTACCTACTGACATATCTTTCACGTAGGCATCGACATTACATCAACCCGAAGCCAGGACAGGGCAGATTCTACATATGTACGGTACTCAAAAATCGATCTTCTCAACAAACATATCTCAACTACATCCTTTTTAGAGCTTTGATCCCGCAGCACGCTCCTCCTGCTTCACTTTGTCTCTCAGCATCCTTCGAAGAATCTTTCCACTAGGCGACTTGGGCACCTCTGCAACAAATCGAACACCTCCGCGGAGCTTCTTATGAGGAGCAACTTGCTTTGCGACGTATTCCATGATCTCCTGCGCCTTGTTATCGCTGGCTTCGATGCCTGGCCTGAGAACGACGTACGCCCGAGGCACTTCGGTAGCCTGACTGCGGTCATCGACACCAATAACGCAGACATCCGTTACATCACTGTGGCCTAGGATGAGACCTTCGAGTTCGGCTGGTGGGACGGGGAAGCCCTCTGGGAGAAAAATAAAATCAGTGATCAGTCCACGTCTGTTCGGTCACGTACCGGGTGAGAAGAAGGAACGACTTACTATACTTGATCAATTCCTTGAGACGATCCACGCAGTACATGTTGCCGTGCTTATCGATGTGGAACATGTCTCCGGTCTTGAAGTAGCCATCTTCTGAAAAGGCCTCCTTTGTGCGCTCTGGATTCTTATAGTAACCCTTGAACACATTAGGTCCCTTGATCCACAGCTCGCCAACCTATCCAACATTGTCAGTTATACCAGGTTAATTTCACGTCATCTTATCAGTAAAGGTATGTCAGGACAAAAGTACACACCTCACCATCGGCAACCTCCCTGCCCTCCTCGTCCACCAGCTTCGCCTCCATATTCGGCATCATCTTGCCGCAAGAACCCATGAACTTGGCCCACTCATCCACAGTCTGGCAAGTCACCACGGGACTGGACTCGCTCAGCCCGTAGCCTTGCTTGACCGGGATCTTGAGACGCTGCCACACGGCCTCGGTGAGCTCGCTCGTCAGCGGTGCGGCGCCCGAGTGCATGACTTTAAGGGTGCTGAGATCGTACTTGTCCACCAGCGGGCTCTTGCCGAAGGCCAGCACGATCGGAGGAGAGACGTAGAAGGCGGTGATGCGCTGGTCTTGGATCGTTTGTAGGGCCTGTTCCAGGTCGAAGCGCTCGACGACGAACATCTCCCAGCCAAGGTAGAGACACATGAACAGGGCGCAGGTGAGACCCTGTAATAGTTGTTGTTACATTGGGTTAGATCCAATTTGGTTTTCGGGATCAAGACTCGACGGAGAGAGAGAGAACTCACATAGATGTGGAAAAACGGCAGCACGCCCAAGAATTTATCACCTTCACCATCCAGCCCGCCAGTCGCAGACCAATATCGCCCATCAACATCGGCCATCTGCAAGATGTTGGACACAACGTTCAGATGCGTCAAGCACACGCCCTTGGGCAAGCCCGTCGTGCCGGAGCTGTAGACTAAAAAAACGAGGTCCTTCTCCGGGTTGATTTTGGTCTTCCTGAAGCGGGTGGGGAAGTCAACGCATCTGATACTGCGGAAATGCTTGAACTTTCCCGAAGGGTCGCTCTGCTGGCCGACCAGAACGATGCGGTCGTTGGGGATGCCGGCCTTCTTTGCCGCTTCGACAGCCGTCTTGAGGAAGGGGGCTTGCGTGACGATAGCTTTGGCGCCCGAGTCTTTGAGTTGAAAGGTGAGTTCTTCGACGGTGTAGAGCGGGTTGGCGGGCGAGACGACGGCGCCGGCCCAGATGGCGCCGAGAGTGACGATTGGGGTCTTGGCGGTTGCGAGCTGATGTTAGCAAGCCTTCTTTTCCTTCTCTTTCTTTTTCTTTTCTTCCTAGACGCGAGGGAAGAAAATAGAGTACCGGCAACGGCTTACATCAATGCTATTTGGCGTATACAAGGCGAGAACTTCACCCTTCCTCCAACGCCAAATATCCTTCATGCCTTTGCCAAAGTCGACAGACGCCGCCTTTATATGGTCCCATGTGTGCGAAAGCGTGGTGTTTTCGGCGCATGTCATCGCCCTCTTGGAGGTCGGGAAGGGAACATTCTGCTGGTCAAACACGAGAGACCAAACGTCAATGTTAGTGGGGATGTCCAAATCCTTGAAGGGTGAATTGAAAGGCATCGTGATCGGCTAGCTGGGACTTGATGGGTAGTGAGGGGCGACACGACGAGATGAGGTTTTCACTTTAATTGTTACAAATAAAGGGAGAAGAGTGTAAGTGGCTATTTGCTTGGTGTCGAAAGGTTCAGATCAGACGGAAGGACCTCAATCGATATTTCCCCAAGAAAGGAAGGGATGGATCTATTTTAAAAAGGCACAATGAATTCGGATCTTGCCGCTGGGTTCACTCAGATAGATGCAGCTGGATAGATGGGTGGCCGGGCCGGGCTTGGGAACCAATAGCGAAACCAAGCTGCAGTCGACTAAATCAAAAAGGTATGTAGGATATTACGGACTGGCTATCTGACATTTTTGAAATGCTTTCCTCTTTCGTAGAGCATTTGGTCGCTCCAAGCAAGATGCCATGTTATCGAATCGGATATCAGCGGGCTTCTTGCAGTAAGAGGTTATTGGATGGATTTAGCAACCCCGAGAAGTTGGGGTAAAGTTGGGGTTGGATATGAAGTGCCGAGGCTCGTCGGACAGCATGGGCGGAAATGCATTTCCACCCAAAGATTCTTTCCTTATTTCTTTCTTTCTCTACATCACCCGGCTCCTCCGTTTTCGTGGTCTAGATGTTCGACACGTGGTTCAAATGCAAATACACTACTGAATCAGCCTGGCAATCGATCAGGGTTCCTCTTTTATCGGAGCGCGTTCCGTCAAGGTTTTGGCTCATGGCTCAATCCTTCCTCCTAATTACTTTGTCATTTTCCTCGCTTGCATCACCACTACCCTCTTACACTTCATCTATGTGATCCGCTATGATCATTAACTATGCGATAGAAAAGCTGTCTGTCTGAAATCTATCATGCTCTTTCTGGGATGATCGCGAGTAAAACAGGTGTCATGGACTGGAACCTGCTTTGTTCGTGTTTCTCGGTCAGATTGATCAATGTTTGGGCAACCGCCGTCAACTACGAGGGACCAGGGGATTACTTACAAACAATCCCATGAGAAAATCCAGAGACCAGGGAGCACCATGACGGATTCGAATCGGCTTTGGTTTTGCCCTTTACTATTTAGATGTACGTCCAAGCTGGAGCAGTTCAATCCTACCCTACAAGGCAATCTGGAACGCAACCGAAGGGGTCAACAACACCCCCATAACGCAGGGGTATGAGGCAGTCGTTCGCGTAGGTGCATCAGAGGGAGTTTAGAAAAGGTGCGACATTGTCGAGACATTGCTTGGCATCGTCAAGGGGTAATCGTCGGCTTTCACAACTGGGCAACCATGTCCAAAGTTACCCAGATGGCAACTCTAACCGCCCGCTCAGTACCGATATCATCAGGCCGATAAAGTGTAGCTGGGACCATAGGAAGACCGCTGACTGCGAATGAAACAAGTACCCAGGAAAACGCACCGGATCTTTCCTTCACCTTAACCCTCCCCTGACATCCTCCCTTGGAAAGGCTCTTTACGAGGTTTACCATGACATATGTGACGACTACGAACCATGAGTGCCATTCCGCGGAAAATGGTTCGAGGGGCAGGCATATGTTAAAATCGAGGAGGCTTTCAGTTGAAACTGGGAATCAAAGGTACCTAGATGATAATGGCCGGGTAGTGCTTCAAGCGGATGAACGTGTTGCAACCAAGGCGGTCATCAACACGCTCTTTAAGATGCCAGACCATCCTGCAAGAGAATGACCGATTTGTTTCCTTCATTCCCATTCCATTCTAATTCAAAGCTCTTCACTCAAAATAACATTCTCTTTCTGACTTACAGCTGTGCTGTCTTTTAGTTATATCTTCTTCATTCTCTACGTTCCATTCCCTTTCCATATCTATATCACCTCTACGCTCCACAATTTTTTTTCACCAGTCAAGATGCAATTCAAGTTCGCCTTTGTCTTCACTCTCCTTACCTCCGCCCTCGCTGCGCCCTGCGATGTTGACACTCGGGGCTTAAGCAAGCGAGCACTTTCTGCCCAAAGCTACTCCCAGTTCTCAGTCTCCAGCGGCGTTGGCGGTAACGCCCTGGCCGAAGTCCAGGCCAAGTTTCCCGCAAGTCATTCCTCACATCTTGCTTTTTCCCTCCCACAACACGCAGCTAACAGTTCCCACAAACAGGTCGACGAAAACAACCTGGCCTCCGTCTCCGCCGCCGACCTGGCCATTATCAAAGCCGCGCGCCAGACAGCCGAAGACGCTGAGACCAAGGCTGGCGGCTTCAATGAGGCTATCAAGGCCGCCGGCGGCACCAAGACCACGGCCGGCGCGGCGCTCCAGGTTGGCAAGATCAAGAACAAGGTCCTCAAGCTTAAGCTCTTCACTCTCGCCATGCAGATCGAGCAGGCCAAGGGAGGCAAGGACAACTCGGCCAAGATCGCTGAGGAGACCAAAAAGCTTAACAAGAACATTGAGCTTGACAAGGCGGCTGCCGGCCAGAAGAGTACTAGCGTCAACTTTCAGGGGACTAGCCAGCCTTAAATTGGGTGGTTAACGATTATGATGACGATTTAGGGGGTAGAGATTACGTGGATGACATGGAGAAAGGATCATGCAATGGGGACTTTGGTACCCGGAAAGAGAGATACCGACTACCCAGCGGGTGACGTAGAGTGGAAAGTTATTCTTTCTGGGGATGGAATCAATAAATAATACGATGTTGGGCTCATACCATTCTCCGATATCAACCGGTAATCGACGACCGTTGATGTCTTCGTGCTGAGGATCAACCCTAAAAGACCATTTGACCGGTCGTTGTGACTCCAATTGACCACCCATGGGTGTTTGAAGGCTCTCCTTCGTTAACACGCCGGCACCAAGTCCCGTGCTCTTATCTAGGTACTCTTAAAAACCACTTCTTATTGTCTCCTCTCATGAAAATGAGTGAATGGCGGGGACTTGAAATAACGAGTAGAATTTGCCATCCCGGCTTCCGATACCATGTCGCCTGAAAGGCGTTCAGCCAGAGGAGGTAGGGGTTCTTGCCTACGCAGTTTCAACCGACTATCAACATCCTCGCCAAATTTCTACATAAAACCCCCTCACATCTACTTGACAGCTCGAAACTGAACGTACCATTAGGTAAATTTGTCGAAAAAAAAATACCGCACGCGGTGGTATCCAGCTAAGAGTCCACAACTCGAGGGGTTTTTCGATAGGATTTCAAAGAAGCAGAAAGCTCGGGTTTGGCTTTTGATAATGTATATCATTCACTCCGTTCGCTGTGTATAAGAGTGCCTAGGTATTCTTCGCTGTTAACGATGGCTTGGCGTGGCCGGCACCAGTTCATGTCCTGTTAGCTTATATGGTGGTGTGCATCATGAGTTTAGCGGATACTATTAGACCTAGTTGACAACAGTAGGTAAGCAAAAGTTCATAGCGAGAGATGAAGTCAAGTAAAGTTTCAAGTGGGTGGAATGGGTGATAGATAAGGTAGGTAGGAAGACGACTAAAATTGACTGTGTTTGGAAGGAACGACCTGTTGTGCCGAACTTGAATCAGTCATTCAGATAGAGGTATGAAATCGGGATATGACCTCGCAGCTGCAGCGTTTCGACATGTCGCTCGTGTCGGTGAGTAGGTACTCAGAATATGACCAAATCAAAGTGACATCTATAATAACTCATTGATTGAAGTTCGGTGAAGGATGGTGTATAGCGCCAAAACCCCGGGAAGACATATGGCCATGGGGGGTCGGGAAGACAAGGTAAGGATAAAATTATTGGTCAATGGCCATATCTACAGTTTCTACACCGCTTTTAAACCTTGTTGAATGGATGAATGTAACATCCCATCAGCAGAGCACACTTAACTATGTATGTGCTCTGGGTCCAATCCAGAAGAGAACGGAGGCATTCAGATTTATACTTTTGGAGTAACATTTACCTAAATTAACTATTGCAGTGGTAGTATTCCCCTTGACTGCACGTCAAAGCTATTCTAACACTACCCTGCGTCACCTTGGGTCATCCTGGGTCACCGAATCGGGAGTCTAGAATTGTTTACCCGTCACACCTTCCATTCCCACTGATCATAAGACATGCGGTTCCTGCGAGCATGCAACAACAGGAACAGAAAACAAGAGTCAAAGAAACGTGGTACAACAGCTAGCGTATGTCAGCGAACCACATCGCCGGTACCCTTTGTTGCTACATACCCATGTTGGACAAGGTCATAGGTGTACCTACTCGTACCCGAGTCAAAGACGGGGAGTAAGTAGATGATATCGATGGTAAGGAGAAAATATAAGAAGTTTTAAAAACCCCTTCCTCTCTTGTTCGTAGGGATGTAATTAGGTCGGTATAAGGAAGGTCCTGGTAACCTTCTCATCGATATTGACTGTCTCTGCCACACACTCGCTCTCTTCAGTCACTCGCTCCCCTCTCACAGCCTTCGTCCTCCACTGTTCGACAGTTCGAAAACAGTAGTAAATGCTTTGCGCGAAGTCAGCCAACCACCAAGGAAAACACAGAAAATACCGAGAGGAAGTACGCATTTCATGGCAGGAGAGATAGCAATGACTGATGCTAACAGTGAAGATAGATAACAAAAGATCATCAATTCCATCATGGCCGATAAGCCCTGTGATCACCACGCGACACACGGGTGCAGGGCGGTAGTTCCAGGAACTCAGAGCCTATGCGCAAACTGTGCCAAGGGAAACTGCTAAGACGGAGGGATCCAGGGGAGATAGAGTGCACTACGTATTAGGAAGTTTGAGAGCCGCCAAAGTCCATCAAGTTTCCTCAATACATGTCCTCACCCTAGACAAAACAACACCATACCGGCGACTACGTTGGGTGTGTTGCTGTTGGGTTTGCGATGGCTTCAGTTACCACTGTGGATTGGAATTTGCGTTCGTGTATGTATGTACCTAGGTAATATTCGCACTGAGGCTGATCGAACATACAGTCTTTACTCTTGTGTTAATGGAACTCAAAATTCTGGCAGCGAAAATCTATCGCGATTAAGGAGAGTATTTGCAGAAACATCCAGCGCATTGACTCGAAGTAGGCGTTTAGGCCACTAGACATAGAGGATCGTCGACGGACCAGAGTGGAAAGTAGGTAGACTAGGTCAATGAGCCCCGATACAGGGGTATAAGTGTTCACTCCCACTATAACTTGACGCCTGGTAATGCAAATATTGATCTGGCCGTCACTGCTGCAACTACACGCAGTTAGCTGTCGCAGTACAGGCCTGTATATCTGGCGCTCAACTGGTTGTGCAATACGTAGGGTTTTAGCATGGAAAGAGGGAGGGGTTTGCAACTGCAGGGGTGAAGACTGTAGTGTACACTATGGTACACGAAAGAACGATCGACGACGTTAGTGTCCATCTCGTGGGCGGAGATCAGCCTTCTTCCTACACCACGTCAGTGAGATTATCACTAGTAGTGTACTTGAGTGAACTGATTTTATGATGGCATAGGCGGACTGAAATGAGACAAGGTCTCAAAAGCCTATTCTATCGTCCATCGGTATTTGCTCCACGATAATAAGGCTGAACTAAACATGAAACAAGAGGCTGAGACTAGTTACGTCAGTTGGGAGGAACATGGCCACACGTAAGAATCATTCAGTTCGTGACTTGTATATCCTATTCCATTTTCGGCGGCACATATCGTATGCGACATAAAATCTTTTTTCTATAGATACCATGTTTTGCCCGCCCACGATGCCGTTGGCTTAATAGATTCCTCGAAACCAACAAGCCCTTGGTGCCGAGTTCCCTTTTTCTAAAACCTTTCCAAGAATATGCCAACCAGTAGCCCCAATGAACAAATACGTGTCTGAGGATAAAAGAAACTACAGAAAGGTATTTCTTTTCTTTTTCTTGTATCAGTTTGCCCGGTTCGTGGTATCAAACAAAGAGGTTAATTCCCCATCAAAGAGCCCCAAGCCACATAACATCCCCCATTGTTTGAGAATTGAAAGATACGGGTATCATCCGTGAGTATTCAGAATCGAAAATCAAAAGTAGGACCAGAAAAGAAAGAAACTCGGATGCGGTCGTTAATACGCTCCAATAAATGGTACGCAGATGATGGTGGTTGTGATGATGATCATGCAACAGATGGCTCGTATGTACATGACCCAGCCACAGAGCGAGATCACGACACTTAAGCCAAGAGAGCGGCGCCCAAGGCGAGGGCGGACATCAAAAGTCCAGACTGGGCGGCAAAGCCGGCAGCACCAGCGGTAACGGGGGAAGAAGGACCAGCGGGCTGGCTGGCAGTGACAACGGCGCTCTGGGTCTGGGTGATGAAAGCCGAGGTGAGAGGCTGGCTGGCGGTAGGACCAGCAAGAGTGGTCGAGTTGACCTGAGGGAAGGACCAGGATAGTGTAGACGAAGAGCTGGTGCTGGGGATGACGACAATCGAGCTAGAAGAGCTAGTCTCGACCGGAGCCACCGATGAGGTGGTGAGGACGACACTGGAAGTCTCGATGGAGCTGGTGCTGGTGCTAGTGCTGGTAGCCGGAGCGTTGCCGGGGCAGTTGGAGACGGTGGGGTTGCAGGAGGTGATGGTGACAGTCAAAGTCATAGTGGCCGTGGAGGTCATGGTGCTGTCGGCGGCGTCGGCCTGAGCGGCAACCAGAGAGAGGCCAGTAGCCAAGACGGTGAGGATGCTCTTGAACTGCATTGTGAAAATGTTTGTTTGTGAAGGTGCTGTCGCTGTGCGTGTTGTAGGGCTGAGCTGTTTCGACGAAGCTGACGTTGGAGGTGTCGAAGGACGGACGGAGAGGGTAGATCCTCGGGATTCTCACTCGCTGATAATTGTGATGTGCTGTGAAGGAGCGTGGGGCTGAAGCCGGAGCGACAAGCAAAGGAGTGTGATGAGTGCTGGGATAGCGCTGGTTGAAGGGGAAAGAAAGCAGGAAGATCGAGAGAGCGGCATTAACTGGGGAAGGATGTGGAAACAGGCCCTTTTAAATCAAATCGATGGTCCCTTGGAGGGCAGCTTTCCAACGGGTGGCTTGGACGCAAAATCGATGAGCTAAATTGGCTTCCTTCCACCACTTCTTCAGGTGATTCGATTGGCCAGCCCCTGCGGCTGGTTAAAAAAGACTTTTTTCGGCACCGACCCCAGTGCCACTTGCCATGCGGCACTCAGCTGGATGTGTGCTCGCTCCGCTGTCACGCTGTGCCTGGCACTCAGAGGCCTTGTCACTCGACTATCGGAGGAGCCTGGGCTGACAACCCAAGCCTGGACCCGCCGCGGGACTGGGGGACCGCAATACACACATAAAATTTTGGTTCAAAGGCAAACCATCAGAAAGAGATGGCAGGGATCCTGTCCTGTTGCCCCGGGAATTGCCATCACCCTTGTCCCTTGTTGGGCGTCGAAGCTGGACGATGAAGAAGGCGGGACGATGTTGGAAGAAAGGCCGAGCGAACGCGCAAGCCGCTTGACCAGCGAGAATCGCAAAAAGGCGGGAACAGGAACCCCCTATCAGGTACCCTGCAACATGTGAAGCCGGTGCGGTCTGATTGGTTCGTACCTGAAAATATGCAAGGAACAGACATGGACGGGCAACTCAGACACCCGCACCACAGCCCACCGACCGCATCCAGCACATCATCCACCCTCCATCTTGAGGTGGCCCGTGTCCACCATCCAATACAGTGACACCTTCAATCCAGTTCCTTCCACTGCTGGCGATCCGGCCTCTTCCCTGACCATCGCAATTTAGCAAAATGAATGCCGGATATTTCTTGCTGACTATGGTAGTCGTACCATCTACTTGGCATGCATCGGCCAGGCTCTCGCCAGGCTCTCGCATGGTATTCAGCAGCCCAGACTCCCAAGCGAGCCCACAATCCTTTGCTTACCTCTAAAAAAGGTTTTTATTCTGGGTCCCCGGATGCGGTGAGGTTGCATCCGGCTCAGAGGACTCAACAGAAAATTGGAAGCATGTTGGTTGCCGTTGCGGTCGCCAGCCCTGCGAGAGCGTCACCGTCAAGACATGGAATGAGAGAAGGCATCCTTCACCATTGAATACGTGCCACGTCGGATGCCACCCCGCATGCTTGCTGCCGTGCTGTTGCCCCCCTGACTTCTCCTGTCTTCCACGCATTCGCAGCAGGATCAAACTCGATGCGGAGTGCGACGCCCATATTTTATGTAAATGACACCCTAGACTACATGACAAGCCGCGGATAAAGGGGACAAGGATTTCCTTTATATGCGCTTGGTCGTGGGCGGTCTGACTCAGGCCCTCAGCAGCCGTTCTGATGGACTGATGTCGCCGAGGGTTACCGGCGATCCAGACAGGCTGCTTGGTGTTCCACCTTTCTTGAAGCTGGCGACAGACTGACCTACTTGCAATTCGCCTGGGTGTCACGGGACATGACGTGCGTCCGTCACATCATCGATGGCATAGACGGCAAGGGAGAATGGCCCTCTCTGTTAGGAGCGGCGAGACGCGATTTTCAAGACATTCCAGAATATTGGAAGGAGGATTCGGTGTTCCGACCTCTGACTGGTACCTTCCCGTATCTGACGTTGCTGTGTTACTGTGTCGGACGATTATATGGACATTGTGCAAGAGCGCTTGTGGTACCTACCTGTAAATCTCTCCGAAGATTCAGCTCGGCAAAAATGTTATGCTCATGGAGTCACTAGACGGAAAGCAAAGCAAAGCCAAGCAACGCAAAAAAGAAAATCAATATCAAAGAGAGATAAAAACGCACAGTTTCCCTGGCGTGAAAAAGAGAAGTTGCAGAAGAGATACAGAAGATGCAAAAAGTAAAAGAAAAAAGGAATAGAACGACGCGAGCAGGATTTGAACCTGCGCCTCCGAAGAGATTTGATAGGTTACGAATGGGTAGTTCGAGTCAAACACCTTAGGCCACTCGGTCATCGCGCCTTGGATTTGGTTAACATTTTGTATTAGATGACTTACTTATATGGAACAGCCAAAGAGATTTGATAGGCCTCGAATGGGTAGTTCGAATCAAACACCTTAGGCCACTCGGTCATCGCGCCAATGGAAAGTTAGATACCCTAATGTGGATTTCGCTGTATCTATATAGTCCGACCTACTGCGCAATAGTTTCTTCAACTTGCACACCTTTGAGCGCAATGCATTCAGAATATACCATACCATATTCTGTGCGACTTGAACAATCCAGGAACAAAACAAAATCTCAAATGAACAATAGAAAAGCTCGAGTGGGCAAGCTGACTTCTATATTCAGGGATGGAATGACGTGAAAGCCGGTCACCTGCAAAGACCAAAAGGAACCAACACAATTCATTATCCTCTCGGCCCCTTCCAACTCTTCCGTGTGTCTCACGACCCCTTTTTCTTCCCTCAAACCTATTATAAACTGGAGCCACCGATTGTCGAAGATGCAAACTCTGCAAAATACAACCTCGAGAGATTTGATCAAAGTGGCTGTTTGCCCCGTTGTTTTCCCCCTCATAGAACGAAGCGAATTTAGTCAGATATGTAAAAGTCCTAGGGAAGCGGGTTGAGGTGTCTTGAGTTAACAAACCAGCCAGTCTTGGACTGTACATAATGTCCATACAACTGAGAAAAGACATCAACGGCCCTCGGTACCCAAGACGCGGTAAAGAGGCAGCGGGGACTCGTTGAAGCCAGGGTATGTAGACGAGGGGGTAGTTGCGTGGCCCTTTGGTCCGGCTGTTTCCAAGCAGGAGCTGTGTAATCGACGACGAAAGACTAGAGCGACCTTTACCGCAAGCGTGCTGTTTTCTCCAGTGGTAGTCGAACGAAACAAGAAACGCCCAATATATATTATATATGGTTGAGAAAAATAATTAAAAAAACAAGCGCTGTGCTGTGGAAGGAATGCTTTTGGAACATCACAAGAACCTATGCCACCCTAACAATCGTCCTTGCCTTCCTCCTCTCATCTTCACCAAGGACCCACAACATATCATCCTCCCCATCCTCCCCCCCGGCCCCATCTGTAACAATCAGCTCCTCCCACTCTTCATCCTCCATATTCGCCACCATCAATATCTGCAACGTCCTCCCAAACACCTCGCGCACCGCATAGTTGCCCTTGCTGATGGTGCCAATAATCCCACTAAAGTCTCTCTCCATCCTAATGGCGCCATACGGGCTCGCTCCCCTAGTCTGAGAACCCGCGTAGCTCCACACGCGCTTCTCCAGCCAGCGCGCCAGGTGCTGCGCCGTGTGGTCCAGGACGGTACTGAAAGTCTTGGACGTCATAAGGCGCGCAATGGGCTTCATGAGGGCGTCCCAGCCCTCCTCGAAGCGGCGCGTCACCTGCTCGAGCACGTCGTCCTCGTTTTCGTCGTTCGCAGCGCACAGGTCGAGGAGCTCTTCCTCCGTCATGGTGTAGTCGGCGTCGCGGAAGGTGTCGGAGAGAATAGGCCGCAGACGTGGTCGAACGACTTGGCTAAAAAGAACTTTGATTCCTTCGCCGAGCAGCTCTGTGGCCTTTGCTGTGAATGAGTGGTGGAGGTTGTTCAGGCGGGTTGTCACTTCTTTGAGGTCGTTCTTGAATGGGAACGAGTTCTTGAGGGAGTTGGCCTGCGAGGAAGCTCCGGTGC
This sequence comes from Neurospora hispaniola, assembly GCF_033458365.1. Lineage (NCBI taxonomy): Eukaryota > Fungi > Ascomycota > Sordariomycetes > Sordariales > Sordariaceae > Neurospora > Neurospora hispaniola. The sequence goes on along the minus strand of NW_026944407.1, from coordinate 1,111,863 downwards.
CGCCGTTGACTGATTGTTCTCCCGGAGTCAGGATACCGGTGATGATGCGGGAGAGGTATTCCTCGGCCATGTCGAGACTGTTGATGAGTACGATGAACTGGATGATTTTGTCTTCTGGTGGGAACCCGCCTTGAATCACAGGCTTGGGGTAGCACTCGTCGCGCATCTTGCGCTGAATCATACCGACAAAGTCCGAGCCCAATAAGCTCGATATTGTAGGGAGGACAGAATCGATAACGCCTCTTTGAGACGTAGAGATAGATCTGATGATCACGGTGTTCGCGATGTACATGACATCTTCAACTGCCGAGATGATGAATGGTGGACTGCTGTCGATAGGTTTGCTCATCCGCAAGGACAATCCGGTTGGCCACTCGTCCAACTGGAACGCTTTCTCAACAGATCGCCGGAAGAAGAAAGTGGTTAGAACATTATAGGGCATGACAAGTTTGCCTGAAACCTTTCGGTTCAGATTGGATTTGGTGAGCACCTCGGGCATGGTTAGTGGTGCATCTTCTGGAACTCCAGGCTCCTGGAAAGGCATCGAAATTAGCTCGGTTTCTCAGCGAAGAGCATGTGGAAAAACTTACCGTGCACTTTTGCGCAAGGAGATGGGAGTAGGCAGACCACCTGCTCAACATGATGGCAATCTCGCTGAGTAGAGCATCTACCTCCCTCATGTTGACACCCTCATCTTCGCTGTTGCGACCATCGGTGCCGGGAGCAGGCGAGTTCAGGCGTGGTGGAGCTCCAAACCCACGGTTCTGGGGTAGGAAGCTTTGCACAAGGAACGAGAATGGATAACTCTTCACATCCGTCAATGCTCGGTCAACACCGCGTTCATCACTCCAAGAGTCCACGATGATGCCGCCCTGCACATCTGCCTCGCCCTGCAACCGCTCAATAACCTTGATCATCTTGCCCCCGCCATAGTGCCTCTCCACCAGCCCGCCATGGCCATCGACGATCTGTGTAATATGTCCAAACAGCAGGTTCAATGCATTGGCATAGAAGATGCCGTCCTTCTTCGGCCGAAGCGTCGGCGGGGCATTAGCATTAGCCGCTCCTCCCACCGCCCCAACACCATCCTTCAAAATCGCCCTCGCCCTGTTCGCCACGCCCTGGCAGACATACTGCCCATACGCATCCAACCCGACATCACCCCGCCCAATCAACGGAAACAACTTGAAGAACCGCGTAATCTTGGCCGGATCATCTTCCTTCGCCGCCTTCCAAAACTCCCTCAAGAACAACACGCACAAGCTCTCCCTTGCGTTCTCCAACGTCACCCAAGGGGCATCAGGCACCTCAACAGTCGGCACCACCGCAGCCGCGAATCCTGATCTCACAATCTCCTCCGGGACCCTCGCGGCCCTCGCAATATACCCCGCAGCAGCCTCCCAGTCCTGCGGTGCGCCCATGCTGCCGACCACTCCGGCTACACATGCTTTCAACTCAGCCACCAGCTCGACCACGCGCAGGGTATCCTCGACGCGCTGCTTCTCGAGGTCGAGCTGGCGCACGCGGCTGGACAGGTGGCTGGCCGTGTCGGCGGCGCCGGCCAGCATGTTGTTGCTGACGCTGCGGGCGGCGATGACCTGGGAGCCGAGGCCGGCGCGCAAATTGTCAAGGCGAGAGAGCGAGCGGGCGAGGTCCTGGTGCGAGGCGAGGACGGAGGATAAGCGGCTCGTCAGGGACGATTCACGGACGTGCAGGGCGGCGAGCGCGGCGCGGATGTCGGACGAGGACGAGGCGGTGCGCAAGGCCGCGAGGACCGGGTCTGCTGCTGCTGTGGTCGGATTGCTGTTGCTGCCATTTTGGGGGTTGGTGATGCTCCTTAGTGGTAATCGAAGGGAGAGCGGTGCTGTGGTCTTATCGTGGGATTTGGTCGTAGCATTCGCGCTGTTTAAAGAGGGATTCGACGAGGAGGGGATGGTGGTGGTGATATTATTGCTGATGGCGCCTTTAGCTGCTGTACTTGTTGGAGCTGTGGAGGGCATCTTCGACGACGAAGCAGTGGTATCGACGCCATTGGAGAGGGCAGACATCGGTATTGCCGTATCGACGCTGGCAACGCATCGCTGCTTTGCACTAGATGCCCTTCGTGGTCGTGTACGTTGGGGCTTCGATGTTTCGAAGCTATAGATCTGGTGAAGGACGTTTGAGACTGGGTAGAGCGGGAGGGACAGATGTCACTGCGGGCAGTCTGGGGGCCACTAGAAACGACAGGCGGTGATTAAGCCCCACCGCAGGGGCGCCTCCCGGGATACACTACCTCTACATACCTCTACCTCTACCTACGCTAACACGTACCTAGGTACCTTACAGCTCGAAACAACAACCAAGTTCACCAACCGTTCACCAACCCTTGAACTATGTATGAACTTTCCACTTATGGAGAGTATTAGGTTTTTAATTATGTCGTCAAAGCCAATGTTGCCATTCGTATCTTGATTGAGATGTATATGAAATGTACGATGAAGCAGGCAGTAAAGTAGGTCTTAGGAACAGGGCTCGATTTCCCACCTACGTACCATCAGCCCCTACAAGGCGACTATAACCGATTTACTAACTACACTCTTCATTGCACACTTTTTTTTATCACCACTATAAACAATCATACAGACTCACAAAGCATCAGGGAAATCTCAAGTTTTGCGTTTGCTTGTGATACCCACCTACATACTGCCGTAACCCCAACACCGGCCACCCGGACTTGATGATGCCCCTGAAGTGGGAGAGCCCACGAGACACTTCATATAGAAAGCAGGAATTTCAATGAACAAGCACCATACGTATCCAAATCTGACCATTTTGAGGCCGACGGTATATTACTGGTTATAACCCAATATTGTAGTGTATCTATGAGTTCATCATAAAAGCCTGGTTCGTGACCACCTTTACTATGCCATCTTTATCTAGTCTAAGACATCCTGCCCTTCCTTCTTACACCGACCGGCCTTACTATACAGCCTGGCTATAGTTAACACCCATATGCCTCCTTGCACCGTACTTCCACCATTTTCTCAGCTCATCAGCAAAGAAAACCGTGCTACATAGCAACACCAGGTACACCAAATCAAGGAGTCCGAGCGCCTCGGTCTGGAACACCTCCTGCAGCCAGGGGAAGTAAATAACAAGCAACTGCCCTGCCAAGCTGAGCGAGACGGCCCAGTTGAAAAGGGTATTCGAGAACAGACCAATTTCGCCGCGGAGGATGGACTTAGACTCCGAGCGGCAGGCCAGGGCGTTGAACATATCGAAGAGGACGAAGCAGGTGAAGGTCATGGTAGTGTCGCGACGAGTGACCTGTCCGTCCCCAAGCATTTCGTGCTTGTAAACCAGCATTGTACCGACCATAATGATGAAAGCTTGGGTAAGCACACGGGCAATGAGAGGGTTGGTGAGAACTGCATCGCCTCTGCGGCGGGGAGGACGGTTCATGACGTCCTTATCGACAGACTCGACACCAAGAGACTGTGCAGGAGGGCCGTCCATGATGATGTCTGGAAAGAGGCAGTTAGCAGAGGTCGATAGAATGCAAGATGGAGGGAGAGTCTTACTAATCCAGAGAATTTGCATGGCATTGAGAGGTGACTTGTAACCCAAGCAAGTGCAGAGAAGCACGAGAGACAACCCGGCAGCGCTTGTGCTTAGCTGGAACGTCAAAAAGTTCTGGATGTTGTTGAAGATGGCCTTGCCCTCTTCGATGGCGTGAAGAATTGTGGAAAAGTCGTCGTCGGTCAGGATCATGTCGGCCGCCTCCTTGGCAACATCGGTTCCATGCTTGCCCATAGCAATGCCGATATCAGCTTTCTTGAGAGCAGGTGCATCGTTGACTCCGTCACCCGTCATCGCAACAATATCGCCACGGGACTGAAGAGCCTTGACAATCTTGAGCTTGTGGTCGGGGTTCGTGCGAGCGAAAATGGTGGTATGATCCATGGCCGCAGCCAGCTCTTCATCTGTCATGGCATCGATCTCATCTCCACGCAAGACAGATCTGACGCCTGATGTGTTGGCTGCGCCTGAGACCGGTGTAGTAACACTCATACCAAGCTGTTTTCCAATCGCAACGGCCGTAGTCTCAGCATCACCCGTGATCATGATCACCTTAACAGAGCCACGCATCAACTTCCTAATAGACCTCGAAACGCCGGGACGGGGCGGGTCGCTCATGCCAACCAAACCAGCAAAGGTGAGGCCCCTGTACTGTTCTTCGACAGTGCTCGTGGCAGGCGACTTGTTCTTGGCGGGTTTGGTGACAGGACCGCTGGCAAAGGCCAAAACACGTAGACCTCGCGAGGCCATCTTCTCGGCGGCGTCGATCGCTTCCTGACGTCTGTTGGTATCCATAACAAACTCCCGGCCATCCTTGGAAAGATAGGTATCGCAGGCATCAAGGACCTTGTCGATAGAACCCTTGATGTAGGCGAATTCCTTGTCCGATTTACCACCTTCCGAGCCGATAGTAACACCCATCCACTTGCGTTCGGAGCTAAAGGGAGTCTCGCTCACGCGAGGTCCAATGGAATCGCGAACATCGTGTTCCTTGAAGCGATCAAGCAAGTCGAGCATGGCAATGTCTGTAGGCTGGCCGACCCAGCGAGTATACGTGGAAGGGGCATTCTTTCCTTGAGTAGAGGAGAGAACGGCGCGGGCCCCGGCACCATTTTCGGTGTACTGCATAGCAAGACGGGCATTGTTGGCGATATTACCAATACGGAGGATTCTAAGCATGGCGGGGTCGGGTTTGGTCTCGGTAGCTTCATCATCGGAATCCACGTCCAAAGCGTCGTCGGTACCGAAAAACCACATCTTGACAGTAGTCATGTGGTTTGTGGTCAAGGTTCCTAGTCACAGTTAGTTTTAAAGCGTCTTTTGTGATGTCTTTTTGAGGCATACCGGTCTTGTCTGAGCACACAACATTGACAGATCCTAGAGTCTCAACCTTGGGCATCTTGCGCACGATGGCGTTATGCTTTGCCATGCGGTGCACTCCCAAAGCCAAAGTAACAGTGACAATGATGGGTAGGCCCTCGGGAATAGCCGCAACCGCTAAAGAAATGGAGATGGTGAATATTTCGAGTAGCTTCTTCCCTTGCAGCCACCCAACGAGGGAGATTAGACCGATAATGACAAAAGACATCTTGCTGAGCTGAGAGCCGAGATCGTCCATCGACAGTTGCAGAGGCGAGCGAGGGCTTTCAGTTCCAGATACACTAGTCGCAATAGTACCAAAGTGTGTGTTTCCTCCAGTAGCAAAGACAACCCCTTGCCCATATCCAGACTTCACCAATGTGCCCATGTATACAACGTTGGTCGAGTTATCTTTGTCGGCGGCAGGACCGGGGGCTCCGTGACGAGTTCGGGCTTCGGCAACAATTCTGACAGGCTCATTTTCTCCAGTAAGGTTGGAAGCATCAACTGTCAAATCTGTTGCCTTAGTAACTCGGACATCGGCAGGTATGCGATCACCGGTAGTAAACAAAACCAGATCTCCAGGCACCAGTTGCGCAGCCATGACCTTGGACGATTTCGCATCCAGAACATCCTCGGGTGGTGTAACCGAGCCAGCAACATCGCCAATATCGGACGAATCATCACCATCAACCGGTTTGGCCCCCGTATGTTTTCGTACCAGGTGCGCATGGTTAGGAACCAAATGGTTGAGTGCCTCGATGGACTTTTCGGAACGATATTCCTGAACAAAGCCTACGCTCACAACGATGGTAACCGCAACCGAAATGCTGACGGCATCGTCGACGTTTCCAACAAGTATAGACGCACCAGCAGAGGCGAGGAGAAGGAGGATCAAGGGCTCTTGGAACTGCTTGACGAATCGCAGCCAAAGGGGCTCGGGAGGATCGTGTGGGATCTCGTTCGGCCCGTAATCGTGTAGTCTCGAGAGGGCTTCGGCGGGAGTCAAGCCATGGGTCAGAGAGGTGTCGAGGTGGGTGGCGGCTTCGGCGGGGGTCATGTAGGAGAAGTCGTCAGCCACGCCCTGTTTGCTCGTCTGTCAGCGTCCCGGACTTTCACGATGGCGTGGAGCTTGCAGCCTACTCTTGATTCAGCAGAGGTAATGCGGTGTCGCGGTGTGTTACAGCCGGACCGCGACTGCTCGATTTCCTCGGGGGTCGCAAAGGTGCCCTGGCCGGGGGATTTTTGGTAGAAGGGAAGAACATCGTCATTGTCCTTCCACGCGCCGAGTCGGTCCATGATGGCGGAAACGGTTGTCGCCCGTGAGAGCTATGAGAAAGGCGGAAGAGAAGACGTGAAATGCGGAACTCAAGGTAGGAAGTCTGTAGTCCTAACAAGGCCCGGGCGCAAAGGGGCCCGAAAGGGATACGAAATCCAAGCCGAACGTCATGCACGGCTGCAGCGGCAGCACCCACTCGCAGACGGTGGTCAAGGTCGAGGAATAAGGAGCGTCCGAAGGGGTGGGCGAAAGGGAAAGGGCGGTTTACAACTAATACAGGCGAACAGAAAAGACGATCATGGCGGGGCCCTGAGAGTTGGAGACCGAAAGATTTTGGAAACGACGTACGGGATGGACTAGCTGGTATTATATTGATTGCAAGTATGCCTCCGGGCTTGTACACTAATCGGCACGTATGGGGTTCCCTTTTGCTGGATGGAGCTCGATCGAGGATCCAGACTCTCCAATTATTATCTAGACCAAGCCGATGAGGTGGCGGGTACGTACTCTCTGGCACCGCCCTGGACGCACTGCACTAGGGAGACGTGGAAGAGTGGGCGAACACTGCCGGTTCGAAGTGGTCATCCAAATGTCTCGGTACCCCACGACAGCGGCGCTTTGACCTTTCCTCCTGCTTGCTAAACTGTTTGCGGAGAAGCCCGCGCGGCTGGAAAGGGGCAACATTAAACAACAAGATTGGGATCTGGAAGCCTTTATAAAGGAGTTCCCGTCTGGATGTTGCTAGTAGCGGTACTAGCAGCTTGCGCCTCTTTGTTCCACTTGCGTACAAGAGGCAGTTTCTCCTCAAGATAGGTACCTTTTTGGATGAGATACTATCTGCTGGATGGATATCGAGCCCGCGGGTGCACCGGGCAGACATGCATGCTTGCCATAGAGGCAGCATGCACTCTCATCGAACCTCGTCCCTTTCCTTGCTGCATACTAGTACCCGGGTATGCTTTTACATCAGTACACTACATTTGCCTATACTTCCAATATACGACAGCTGGCGATATTTTCATGATGTAAGACGCTTGTCGCAGCTGGTACTCCCACCGTCCCTCGCTGCTCCACGGTTGATCCTCAAATTTGGGCATTTTCGAAAGCCGAACGATCGGCAGACAACGAATCCCCCTTTCACCAAAGTCAGGCATGGTGAGCTGGTGCGCAGTAGTGTAGTTGAGGTGACGAATACCTGGCCGGGGTGTACCATACCGAAGCTGGATCCCCTGCAGTGTATTACCTATGCAGTATGCCTTTCCCCAGTTTTAGCCACAACTAGAGGACGACTAAAGGTACGTACCCCCCATTCAGGCACACCGTTTCACCACGAACTACAGTCATCTTTCAGAACTGAATACCTTGAGCAGGTTGGAAAGATTAAAAGTCAAAGCCTGACCAATAAAATGGGTCGACTTAAGTGGACGGTTGGAGAGATTTCTTGACGTCGATGGCGTGCATACCTTGGCTCCTTGGTGGTTCCTGACATTATTACACTGCAGTAGTAAGTTGCCCTGTTCCGCAAGCAAGTCGAACAGTGAGTGAGATTCAGGTCCGGGTGTTATCAAGCCACTTCAAAACTGACCGTTTCCAAACGTGGCTGGTGAAACGGTTTCCTAGGACACCACTGCAGCCCAGCCTCTCAAATTTGGTAGCGGCGTCGGAATTTTGTTATGAATCCACTCCGTCGCTCGCCCGCAAGTACACTGCCCAGAACCCCGGTCTCAACCAGGTCGTCCAAACATGGCCCGTCCGTCAGAACCTAGAGCTTAGGTCGCTGCCGCTCTTGTGACAGATCCCCTCTTCTTCTCTTACATTATTCAGCCCGACAACAACACTAGCTTCATCATCGCCATCCAACCCTGCTGGTCGTCGCATCACAATCGCGTCCTTCGCGTTCGGTGCCTAAAGACCGTTGCTGTGCGATTCTTCGACAATTGACCCGTATGCGCTCTCTCTTTGCTGCCGCTGCACATGTGTACGAGTAGCACCCACGGCCCTCAGCTTGCAGTTTGTAATTTTAACGCGCCATTCCCTGCTGCGTTGCTGAGCTTTGGTTCCTGACGGAACGACGCGCTCTCGCTTGCCGTGTCCACACTACCCACTTCACCACCGCCACACCTATCATCAACACCACCACACCACCGCCTATCTGGGTATCGCGAAAAACCACGAGCAGCAACCGACGACGCACTGCTGCGCCATAGCTCGGTCGCTTATCAATACCGGCCTCGTCGCCAATTTGTCTCGTATACTTGCTGTTCCATTGCTACACCTAACAGCAAACTCTCGTCACCATGTTTTGGTCGGGCACCCTCCTCAGTGCCACCGGGCCATTGGCGAAAGCCTGGCTCTCGGCCAACCAAGAGCGCAAAGTCTCCAAAGTGCAGATTTTGCAGCACAACCTCCAAGACAGTGTCGATGCCATCATTGCCCCTAACGATGCACCGCTGGCCCTTCGGCTGAGCGGTCAGCTGCTTCTCGGTGTCGTTCGCATTTATAGTCGCAAGGCGAGGTACCTCCTCGATGACTGCAATGAAGCCTTGATGAAGATCAAGATGGTATGCCTAGTTTGTCTTGCTTGGGTTCCGCTCGCCTGCTAACTCGTCACAGGCCTTCCGATCTACCGGAAACCACGATATTCCCACTAACCTACATGTTCAAAACAGTGAATCTCTCATGCTTCCCGATCAGATCACGCCATACGATAACCTCGATCTACTACCACCCCCGAGCGCCGACTATTTGGCGTCACAGATCGAAGAGGTTACTGGCGCTCCTATCATGGCTCGCAAGGTGCAAGTCCGTGCGAGTCAGCGCGATATCAACCTCCAGGAAGACTTCAACAACAGCCAGTTTCTGAACAACACCATGATCGACGAGGAAGAGCTTGCCCTCGCCAACAACGACGACCTCGGCTTGGAACTGGACTTCGGTATGGATATTGACGAGAGGCCAAGCAAGTTTATGGACACGACGATCGAAATGGGCAGAGACGCACCTAATGCTAGAGCCGTTGAGGACGACATTTTTAGCGAGTTGAGTGCTGGGCCCGGGAAGCAGCGCGGGACCCGCGAGCCGTCACTAGGACTTGATTTGGACTACGGCGATGGCGTCCGGATCGCCGATGATGAGGGAGATATCCAAATGGGCGATGACGACCTCCAGTTCAACGTCGCGGACCACTCCGAAATTCCCGAAGGCCTTTCTACCCCAGGTGCTCCGGATATGGCTCGTACTCGCATCTCCGAGTCTCCCTTGTCGGACATCGATGACGAGTTTGCCAAGGAGGTTGAGATGGAATACAGCCGCCACAACAACTCAGACATGTACGAACCCGGCGAGGACCCAACTGCAAGCACGATAATCGCACCCCAGAGGTCGAAGAAGAGAAAGCTTCTTCAGCCTGATGAGCAGACCATGCTCTCAAATGCCCAGATCAAGGAGCAGCAGTCGAAGCGCGACAACATCCTTAAGCCGCAGTCTTTCGGTACCCAAGATCCCTACCTGATGGCTTTGCTCGACTTGCAAAAGAACGGAGCGTTTGTCAGCAGTGTTCTCCTCGAGAACCGGAGTGATAGCTGGGCTGACGAACTTTCGGACATGTTGTCTCTTAGCACTTTCCGCCCCTTTGATCTGAAGAGGAAGCGGGATAGTGCGATTGCTGACATGGAGGCGGATGACGAGGACGGCACGCGCAAGTCGCCCCGCCTCGAGCTTCCCGATGACGAATCTACGGTTGTCGGCCGTGCGGAGAGTATCAACGGCAATCAGAGTGAGACGGCCGAAGGCACGGAGATTGAACTAGCTGCAAACGACGATGGCGCTGTCTTCCATGATGAGGACCAGGAGCGACCTGGCTCAAGGAATGCCAACAGCCCGGTCCCCAATTTTGACGAGACCATTGCCCCCATTGTGCATCCCGCCGACAGCGGTCCGATTTCGATCGGGACCAAGCACGCGGTCCACATTCTCCGTGATCTCTTCGGCGCTGAGGCCGCTAACAACGCCGATAAGCGCAAGAAGACCGCTGTTGTGTTCCAGGATCTTTTGCCTGAGGGCAGGACGACCAAGGCCGATGCCACCAAGATGTTTTTTGAGTGCCTGGTGCTTGCGACCAAGGACGCCATCAAGGTCGAGCAGAAAGAGGGCGCGCTTGGCGGTCACATCCGTATCCGCGGCAAGCGCGGTCTCTGGGGTGACTGGGCTGAGCGCGAGGCTGGTGGTGAGATGGCTCAACAGTCCCAGCAACAACAGCCTATCAACCCCGACGAGCCCCAGCCTTCGATCGAGACCGCTGCTCAGCCGATCGAGGCCTCGGCTTAAATCCCGAACTTTGTAGAGTTGGTGTCGGTTTTGTCAAAGGTTTATGACCAACTTTTGAGGCACATACCCTGTACAAAAAAAATCATCATTTCTCTTGCTGTGGTGGTTACGATATCACTTTGTCAAGTCTTGTTGGTCAGTCATGGATGGGGGAGAGGAAGAGGAGGATGAGAGTACGAGAACGGAGAGGAAGAAGCGTGGCGGCTATTCTGTATTTCACTCTTTGTCTCTTGATGATGTCTTTCCTTTATACTTTTTTTGTTTTTGGTTCATCGTGTCGATTGCCTCTCTTCGTCTGGCATTTTATATCTCTCTTGTTTGGTCGTTGTCGTCAACAGCGACCAAGTGGCGTTTGTGGCGCTTCCGGATTTTTTTTTTCACGCTGGATACATTCCATCGTGATTACTTTATCTTCACCGGTCTGAAATGATACTCTTTTAGTTCAGTTGTGTCTTGCTGGGTTCCCTTGCTGTTTTTGGTTATGTGTCCGGAAAAGTTGGAGGGAGCGAGAGCGTACAGTTCAGATGGATAAAGTAGGAACGAACGATGAATGGTGCGATAGTTTCATGCCTTGTATGAAAAGCAGAAGGGAACATTGAATGAAATCATTTTGGCCAAAAATGCTTTGGGATTGAAGGCCCGTCTTACGCGTGTTTGTGTTGTGACTGCACCCACTGGCATCATGGAAAGTTTCCATATTATCGAAGCAGACGTTTACTACTGAGTCGTAGGCTATGAATTGCCACAGTCAAATTAAAAGGTTTTGGGTAATCGAAACGGACACCTGAGGCGTAGCTATGAATCGAGAACAAAAGCACTGATATGTGAAGTTTGAGATAAAGAGAAGCCTCTGGTGAAAATCGCATCCTTCTTGTGATTCGAGCCCTCCATTTGCTTCCATCAGGGGCATCTGACTACAGCATTGCTTCCTTCCCTCTTCTCATGTCGTTCCCTGCCCAAAGATATAATACGAGACCACTTCGTCTTACCGACAAGCGGCACCCTCGGTGTTCCCTAAGGTGTAGAACCACCTCTTTTTTGCACCAACCGGTATACTCAGGGGCTAGAAAGCCGGAATAAAAATAACAATAAAAAAGATAAAAAATCTGAAGTATGGTGCTTCGATGATCAAGTCAAATAGCGAGGAAAGAACAAGAAAGGCGACATTAGCAATGAATCGCCGAAGTACGAAGCACACTACGCTTAAGCTAGAGAAGAGAGGATAGACACCTTCTTCGAGTTAACAACGGCATCCAATCTCGAAGAAGCCGCAAAGCAAAACATTTCCGAGCTTCTGAGAGTGTATATGCACCCATCGTCAAGGGGTAGTTATTTTCCAACATCCGAGGTGCTCTTCCATTATTGTGCCAAACGTCTCGCTACTCAACCAAGGAATCAAATCACAATTACCACCCACCACCACCACCACCACCCAGCCAACCTCATATAGTCGTATACCTATGGACATGATCATGCTCACCAAAACAACAAAGCCGCTTCCTACATTGGCTTCTGCCTCTTATCCTCCACAACGGCTATCTCCTTTACTTCCTGCGTCTCCTTCTCCACGCCCGAGTACTTGTTAATCCATGCCAGGACTTGCTCATGCCAGACAAGACTATTCTCTGGCTTCAGAACCCACTTTTTTTGGTTTTCGGTCGCCGTTGGTTAGCATCAACGATTTCTTTTGCTGAGTTTGTTATCCCGTTGAGATTGAGAAATGAGCTGTGGGAGGTGAGGGAAAGTACTTGGGGGTAAGCGAAGGCAAAGCGCTTGCTTCACTTGCTTCATAACTCTAGGCTTCTTGAGCGCGTTGTAACGAGGAGGAGGAGGAGGAGGAGTGGTGGTCGCTGCTGGGATTTTGAAGGATCTAGATCTTGCCATTAAATTAAGGGAGTGACTGCCACTAGACTGCCACTAGACGGAAGTTTCGATTGAGTATCTGTTCATAATAGATGTTGCTTACGTGGTTCTCATCGGGAAACATGACTAATTTGCTAGGAATTCCCTTGGACTGGAGAATGTTGAAGGGCGCGAGGCCTTCGGTTATGGGGAGGCGATAATCGAGTTCGCTGTGGATGAGCTATTTCGGAAGGCATGTGTGGTTAGTATGAGTGCCAGGCAGCCCCAAGAAAATGATGATGATTGTTAAAGAGTTGAACTCACCAATTGCGGTGTGGCCCACTCGTTCACATGCTGAGCGGGATCCCACTTCTCGTATCCGGCGCGGTTATCGTAAATGGTCCCCTCGAAGTCGTGGATGGGGAAGAAAAGCTCCTCGGTGCCCCACTGATTCAGGGTGCTGAAGACACCGTCGTGACAGACGAGTGCCTTGAACTTGCGTCCGAGAGGGTGGCCTTGGATCCAATCTGTTTGCGACGAGATATTAGTACCCATCCACGGTCCTTCATCGCCTTTGGACATCCCCGGAGTAGCTCACTGATCATATAGCCACCATAACTAGCACCCAATGCGACCGCCCTGTCCGTATCTACGTACGGCATCTTCTCCTCAATGTGCTCAAACGCTTTGACCAGATCCTCATACGGCCTGCCACCCCACTGGCCCTTGATTCCGTTTTGGAGAGCCATGCCATAACCCGTACTTCCTGTCGGATTCGGGCTCACGACGACGTAGCCTTGCTCCGCAAAGACGGCCGGGTTCCAGCGGTTGCTCCATCCGTCTTGCCAGGCACCCTGGGGGCCGCCGTGAATCAGGAAACAAAGGGGGTACTTCTTCTCTTCATCGAAATTCGAGGGGCGGACCACGAGCGCATGAACGTCGTAATCACCAGCCCCCTTGAATGTGATGTCGCCAATGCTCGACCTGGACAGACCGAACGTCTTCCCTTGCTTAGAGTTCGACGAAACGATATCGGTGGTGTTGGCGGATGGGTCGACGATACTGTAGCAGCTATTATCAACGAGAGAGGTACTAGACACCAGGAGCTTTGACGAAGAGTCGGCCTCGCCGAGGAGTCTAATATCGTTAACGCTGCCGTCTGTGGTCTTGATTACCGAGGGAGTGTCCTTGGCATCAGCTGGGTTGGAAGGGACCTCCCATAGGTGGACACGGGCGTTCTTCTCGGCTGTCACATAGAGCGACTTGTCATCCGCGCTCCAGAGAATAGTTTCGGGGCGATAGTCCCACGCTCCTTCGCCGTCATCCGTTGCGAAGAATTCTTCAGTTTTGCTCAGATCGCCAATATCAGGTAAAAGCATCAGACGGGGCTTGTCGGATTCATATTGCTTGCTGCGCATCCGGGTGAACGCCACCTTGCGACCGCAGTGTGAAAAGACCGGACTGTTGGTGTAGCCTTCCAGGCCAGGTGTCTCGACAATCTGGGGCGAAGGTGGCTGCTCCTCGGTGAAGGTCTTGAGGGGAACATAGTACAGGTCGGTCTTGGTGTAGAGGGCAGGGTTGAGCTCGGGGTCCTTCGCAACAAATATCAATCCCGTGGGGCTGATATCAAAGTCACCAGTGCCTCCAAAGGGCGGTACTGGCGATTCAAGCTTCGACCCTGCCAGGGCGTTGACAAGACCGTGGCCCGTCAGCGTAAAGCGACCGTTCTTCTTCTCCAACGCAGTATACCAAAGCGAGTTCTTGTCCTCTCCTAGCCACTCGTCCCAATGGCGGACAAAAAGACTAGTATAGACCTTGGCGCTTGAATATGGCTTCTTCGCCGTGGCGGGATTGGAGAGCTGTCCATCAGGGGTAGCGGAAGCGGAGCACACAAAAGCGACGGTGCCGTTTGTGAGCTCTTTGATCTTGATGTTCGAGATCCGGGCCTTGATCGTGGTGACCTCGTATGCTCTAGATGCTATGTTTAGCAAATTGTGAACTTGTTCATCATCAAAGGGTTCTCCTACTGAGATCCTGGGCGCGCGATCTTGTCCACCAAGACGGTGGTGTTGCCCTTCTCACCACTCTTGAGATAGAGGAACTCGTCGTCGCCAATCCATGTCGGTTCGCTGGCGCTTAAGTCATCGACAAGGAGTGTTGACTGGCCAGATTCAATATCCAGAAGTCTGATCTGGGAAGTCTTCCTGTGTGTTTCGAACGAGTACGTGGTCACCTTTGTGTCGTCAAGGCTCTGGTCAGCGACGGGACTTACACACATCTCCCACCCACCATTTCTCAGATTCACATGTACTCCATCCACATTTTTGTTATGCGTTTCGCGACTCCATCTTGTACTCAACCCAACTTACTGTAAAGAGCGCCTTGGTGCCCTTGGCGTTGGGAATAGCTGGTGAACGGCGTGGCGCTGTCAGCAGTACCTCGGGCGTGAACTTGGTTGCTGTAAGAGTCATGTTTGATACTGCTATTGATATATCAGAGGCATCCGCGCCAGGAAAGGCTGATATGAGAAGGATGCAAGAAAGCACCAAGTTCCAAAAAGGGTGAAGAAGTAATAACGACCACATCCCCTCTTTTACGTCTAGGCATCTGCTACTTTATAAGGCATACACCGATGTAGCTTCTACAGAGACAAGGCGCCGTGAGGGTTGCAAGCGGGCTGCTTCCGCCGTGAGGGGTAGCCTCCGTCGCTGCCAAGGCATCGAGGGGAAGTTGTGACCCCACCCCACCATGGTGTAATTGACAGCGCTTAGTTTACCTCGCTCGTCATATACGTAATACACATGTTGTGCCTTTATTCATTCTGCAGTGATTCTCATCGGGAACTTCACCGGCCGGAAGCTTGCTAATGTGTTTTCAAGGCCCTTTCGTGAGCCGTGGTTGGCAGAAGGAAGTAGAGTTCCGGCGCGCTCGACGAACGACTATCGCTTGACGTCCAGGAGGCCCCATGGACAAAAGTGAACGAGACCATTGAGATCATCGCGACGCAGCGCAGACCACTTCCCAAGTTGAGCAGCAGGGGCAGCCAGCAGGTTGATGCCAACCAAGGATGCAGGAAAAGAACACAGTTGTAAATAGACGCGAAGCGAGACGGAGGGAAAACAAGCGCGCTTTGATGCAATGTTCAGGTACATTCTTCTTCACGCCCAGAGCCGAAGCCCAGAAGTCGCAATGAAAAAAAGTTTGATGGAAGCGCGTCAGACTTCCATCGACACCCACCCCGCCAAAGCGCCCGAAGGCAGACCTCTGGAAATCGGGGTACAGATCATCGCCACTCTCTATACAGTCGCCGTGAAGCGACCGCCACCTTTGCAGGCAGATCGAGAGTAAATAAGGACCTCACTGTTGGGCGCCGAGGATATTGATCATCAACCGCGGTGGGATCTGTGGCTCCTTTAGGGAACACAAAAGAGGACAAATACTATAGAAATGATTCTCCTGTAAAGCGCGGTGTGGTTAGTGTCATGCGTTGAAAAGTGCATCTCCCTAAGTCTCAAAGGTAGGGGGGGGCTTACTGAAGTATTGTCGACATGAAGAAAAAAAAGAAAAAGAAGAATGGAAAGGAGGGAGGGAGGACCATTCTTTATACCCTCCTAGGAGGTGCTGCACCCGGTCTGTGCGCACCTGCAAATTTTCATGGACTGCAATTTTCTGTGGGCCGTTTCAGTCCACCCAATCAGAGAACAGAGTGGGCGCCACCCAAACCCGCCGCAGCCTGCCGTCCCGTCAGGACCGATAACTCACATGCTGGCAGTTGGCAGGCCACATAGCTTCTGGCACTTGCACTCAGCTCTCATAGAAGACCTCACGATCTCGACATCAAGTGTGCAAAATAATGTTGCCATATCAAATGTCATCATCTCAACTTGGTCAAAAGATTTCACTAGCTTCCCCTGAAAGCTTACTTTACCGGGGCGTAATAGTGAGACCGCGAGGGTTCGTGGACAACGCATCTACTCTAGGCTTGGGATACAGAACCTGCAAATTGAGGGATGCTACAGTACCGTATGCGATGCTGTCCCAACTCCGGCTCCCGTTTTTTGCGCTCGCTTCCTCAAAAAGAAATCAAATTTTTTTTTTGACAGGTCATCAGCTACTGACAGATAATAAACTCGCTGTCTCGATGACTTATCTCGAATGTCGGATAAAATTGATATCAATGCCCGTCCCCAAACGCCGCGCTTTGCTTAATCCATTCAACCCATCCAGGCAATCCAAAAACGCCATGTACCATCCAATACTGCCTCCTATGCAGGATCGAGAAACCCTCACGCACAGAAACCCAACCGCAACCCAGATCGAACTCTTCTCACCCGTGGCCACAGCAGATTTACTTGCGAACAGCCCCAAAGTTCGTCCTCGCCTTCTTCGTCTCTCTCGAATCCGTCTCGCTATCTTCAACTCCCGCACCACCTGACGTCGCCGCTTTTTTCTTCTTGGAGTTCGCCTTACCGGCCGTGGCCGAAGTGGGCGTGGGCGCACTTGATGCGCCGTCCTTGTTATTGAACGATGTAGAAACCGGCGTCGGCGCGTGGGAAGCCGGGGCTGAAGAGGCTGGTGTTTGTGATTCTTGTTGCTGTGGATTTTCCAAACTAGTTAGCAAAGCAGAGTTCTCCTGTGATGGCCAGCCTCAATCAGGCGTATTCGAAATGTGAAGAGTGAATTGCATTACGGCAGGATGCGAACGAGAGGAAGAGGACGGTGATGGTGGACGGGAAAGCGTCTGTCTGGGTGGAAGGGTGGAGAAGGAGGGAAGAGAATACAGAACGACGCACAGCCGCCGGATTATACGATATCGAACTCCTGGAGAAAACACGGTTCGCGTCTGTCAATCCCGTCTTCCTGCGCTGTGCTGCGACGTTGGCGGTGCCTTTGGTGTAGTTGTCGAAGCCCGTAATGATGTTGCCCGCTGGCGTGTTTTCGAGATACTCGGTTTCTTTTTGGTAGATGGATTCTTCTTGCGCAAGCTGTTGTTTTGTTCTTGATCAGCGGGCGAGTCCGACGTTCGTGGCTGTGACCGACGGCAGTCCTACCAGACGTTTTTCCAAAAGCTTCTTCTTGTTCAGCAGCTCTTTGAGATGCTGTCGCTGCTTTTCGTAGTATGGGATACCAGCTGCGCCGTCTGCCGCGCCCATTTTGGGACCCGAGTTATCCATCATTGCAAGTGCGCCAACTCCAATCCGGTCACGGGTCGCTTGTTATGTGTGAAGTCTAATGATGTTTTTGGGGAAATGCCGTTGGTGTTGCGCAGTTCGGAGGGTGTTGCAGCGCGTTCGAGACGCTGCGATAATGGATAAGGTGGATAGCTCTTTAGCTCATGCAGGTAGGTGATGAAATGCAGGCTTGGCAGCAGGCGCACTGGCGCAAGCGGAACACAACCTGGAAGCCTTAAGGAAGTACTCTTGTACTCTTTTTGTTTACATTGACCACCAGCCCCTGAACAACGAACGACTGTTTCCATCCAAGAACTCAGTCCCCTCATCTCCAGCTGTTCATCTTCTCTTAACATCATTATTGGAACCTAATATAAAGGATTTCAATGTGGTTGAGAGTTGAGGCAGAGAGGTCTTTATTTTCAGACATATCACCTTTCTTCTACGTCCAAGAAAGGCATGGCATCAGACACTCTGGTAGGAGCGCGTTAGCAATGGCGGCACAGCTAACACTTTGACTACCAAAGAAGGTGTGGTCGGGGTACTTACACCAGGATACTCCCAATCGAAATCGACTCCATCGAGCCCGCACTCTTGGACAAAGGCAACCATGTTGTTCTTGAAGGTCTTGCGGTTTCGCAGGCAGGACAGCGTTGCCTGGGAGTGTGGTGCGGATTCTCAAACCCTCACCAATTTCCGCAGTAATCATCCCACTCCTCCTGTCCCTCAAACCACCGTGGTGGAAGCCACGCTACCAACGGCGCATCAGTGTTAGGGTTGATGCGCGCTCCCTCCTTTCTAAAGTCACTTCACAGCCCGTATCTCGTCCCATCTGGTATCAATCTCAAAGGATGTCTTCGTCTTGCCAGTTTCCCCATCGACCAGCAAAACCTTTTCCATGCTCAAGGGAAACCGGTCTCCTCCGCTCCATCCCAGTATTAGTTCTAAACCATCCAGACAGACCACGTGGGCCTCTCGGACATTGGCAAAGCTTCGAAGCTCCTTGGATTCGAAATGGAAAAAGCCTTCGTCGCGTTCGCGCGCAAACTTGATCGTTACCTTAGTACCAGATGTGGGACACATACCAGGGAAAGGAAAAAAAAAAAAAGAAAAAAAAAAGACCCGGATTGTTGGATTGACTACTACAGATCATAGAGGAAGTGGAAGTGCATATATAGCCTCAATGAACACGGTTCCGACCATTGTTTTCTTCACATACTTACATTTGTTACGTTCTCCCATGTAATGCGTGTATTTTCCACTATTCCTGACCTTGCCTGGGCTTTCCCTTGCGGAAAGATTCATTTTAAGTATGAACGATGAGTTGACGTATCCAAAGACGCTCCCGCGACCCGAGCAGTCTCCCAATTCAGAGTGTGTAGCATATTGGCATGTTTGGCCTGCTGATGCTGTCCTGACATGGACCACTCAGCAGGTAATGGTTCGGGTGCTGCACCCAATTCATGATCAAGTGTGAGAGCAGTTCAGATATTGCCATCTTTTCATCATGAAACAAGCTGGCTTGCCGTGGTCTAATTCAAAACCTGCCGGCATCTTACTGGACTCATGGTTGACGTTCTCGATCAGCTCTTTGCCTCGTGTTCTGGAATTCGGGGCTCCTCAGGACAAGTCGCAACCACTCTGCATCCTTTTGCGAGACCGCACTGGGCTTCCGTTCCAATGCTCTCGAAATCTTCATCCACCGCTGCATGGCTTCCAGGCTCATCGTAACAGGCTCGCCAGGCTCGGCGTATGAATCTCTGAACGATTCCCCTGGACCGAATCCCTCTCGGAGACGGGGGTCAAGAGGGGGATCGTTGGGTCGGAAGTCAGCCCCGCTTCGATCTTCCGGTTCGTCCCATAACGGGTCGAACTTTCGGCATATGGCGTCTATTTCTCTATCGTCTTCCATCATCTCTTCAAATTCCGAATCGACCCATTCCTCATCTTCTGGTTCTTCAAGAGATAACTCATTCAGCATAGGTCCCAGAAATCTGTCTTCGGGGTGAGAAAGCATTTTGTCGTAGTCCTGGATAGTTTCGAGGAAAATAGTCACGTCCTTGCGATAGGGTGCAACCGCCTCTTTGTACACTTTGGAAGCAAGGACCAGGAACTCTGTCATCTTGCTTTCTCCTCCCACGGGGTCGAGCACCGTAGAGAATATGTAGCCCACCACGAAGGGAAGCTGATGCTCCCTCTCTATCCAACCTGGGCCGGCGACTCGGCGAAAGTACGGGTCCACGGCGCCTTCGAGACTGCGCAAAAAGTCCCAGCATTGTCTGTGCATTGCAAGATAATCGACTGAAGTTTCACGGATTTCGGCTTCAATGTCAAGGGCCAGTTGGTGGATGAGTTGCGATGGCGTGGCCTGAGGTGTTTTCTGTGGATTCTGACTTTTCTTGTTGAGGATCGCTTGCACATCATCCACAGAAAGCTTAATTCCTTCCATGCTTGGCCTGTACTGATTATGAAACATGGAGGATACCTTACCTTGAGCCACAAGAGAGCGCGGGCCTGCTTTAGTGGGCACGAGCTTCCGTGTCTTGTTTCTGGTGCTTGCGATAAAGCTCGTTGCTGAGAAGCCCATCATCATGCAAAGCTGTTTGTGGTAGCTGTCCCGCTCTGTGGGTGCCGCGCCAACAAAAAATTTGTCTTTACCGCCTTGCAAACGATAGAAGAGATCCATGTCGTCCCATTTCGCAGCGTCGTCGATCAGGTCCTCGTTACATAAGGCATTGTAGAGATGGCCAGTGTAGAGGATCCCGCCCCAACAGCGCTCGAATTGGGTTGCAAGGAGGTGATAGGTTGTGCGGATGTAGTGAATCCAGAGACCGCAGAAAAGCGGATGCATCTTGAGAAAGGTGTGTTCTTTGTTGTTACGGGAGGTTAGGAGTCCTGTGGACTCGATAACTTTGTAGAGTGGGTTTTCAGTGAACCAGCGCGCCTCATTTTGGAGTTTGATAAGTTGTCTGTCGCCGTGCATTTGCTCCCAGCCCTCTGCCGTACACAGTTAGCAATGGCTTTGTAAGTTCTGGGGACTGAAAAGGCAGTTCGTACTGATGGTCAAGTTCTCGTAATACTCCAAATTTTGGGTGATACTGTCATCGATAGCCATATTGTACCGCATCATGGCCCAAAACGGCTTCTCAGACTGCCGTCCCAGGACGCGACGTACATCAAGATGAATGGTGGTGGCAAACGCGAGCCAGAAGGGTAGAACCTTCTCTTTCCTGGTAAGGAGAAGGCGAAGCCCGCGCAAGAGTTCGTCCTCAACGGGCATATCGGAATACAATCCTTCCGGGAGGGCATCAGGCGGGGTGGTGTTAAACCTTCCCATGAGATCGAATTGGGGCGCAACCTCCAAGAAAGCAGCTTTATCTTGCTGCCATTTGACGTCCGTCGGTGCCGAATCATAGTCGATCGTCAGATCATACCAGCCAAACTTGCCGTTATAAGTCACCACCTCGCTTGACGCCCTTGCCTGGCTGATCCATGCTTCGAGAAGAATGAAGGCAATGGTCATGGACTCGTCCAGCATGGGAAAGGCGCTGAGATTTATGTCACAGCCTGGAGTGCGCTCGGTAACATCAATGCCCTGACTACTGGTAGCCATTTGACAGTAAAACAGTGCCCAGTCTTTGGCGTTCTGTTTGTCTCTGTTTAAACGGACGCTATCAGCAGCATCTTCCTCCATAAATCGGGCAATATTGATGGCCGTGTTTGTAGCAACGGCCACGGAAGGCAAAGACAGCTCGCCCTTGGCATAGGCAGCCCATAGACTTCTGACCTGCATCCGGAGAGCGCGGACATCGCGGAAGAGGGTAGCAAAGGCGACGAGAGAGGACGCAGAGTCTTCAGCTTCATAATCAACAATGACGCCCTCATCGACGGGTTCCTTGCCCTTGGCCGCGTCCTTCGAGTTTCCTGTAGAGTCTCCTGCGAGGTCAAAATTGGGAGCATCATAGAATTCGAGAAGATCAAATGGGTTGGTGCTAGTTGTTGTCTTGGGTAGCTTGGGGAGAGCCCTCCTGACCCAAGAGTCTTTGAATAGAGGCTCGAGGATATGTCGAACCTTCTCTAAGACTGAGACGAAGTAGGAGTGGTTTTCGTTGGACTCTAGCTTCAGGGCGCGGCCATGCTCCTGGAGGAGCCGGGCAAAACCTTTGCGCACCGTGATGGCGCGCTCAATAGCAGCGGGAACAACGGCCGGAATCTCAACGACCCTTGCCTCACTCAACTTGGTACCGATGAATTCGGCGAGCGGCACAAAGTTTTTGAGCGCAAGCACATACTTCTGCCTCTCCGAGAGGCCTTTGGCCTGCCAGTGCGCTTCTGCAGCAGCATGAAGCTTTGCCGATTTTCGGGCTTTGCCCTTGAGGCGAGCGCTTTTGAGGTTGGGATTTGCGGGAGAGGCCGAGTTGGAAGCGATGAGTTCGGCGGTGCAGCCCAGCGTCTTTCCGGTCTGGGCTAGCCATGAGGCCACGACATCAGTGTCGTGCTTGTATTGGCGATATGTACTGTAAAGATTGCTTGGCAACATCATGACCTATCGGAGAAGTTGAGGTGGTCCGGCAGGTTCATGTTTGGTGGTGGCATTGGTGGCAGGCGAGATCCATCCCGAAAAGGCAGATGAAGAGTAAATACTGAGGTATACGCTAACAGCCACTAACAGACTCACATACAGGATACGCGGAGACCAGTTATTAGCTCTCTAGAGGTCGTGCATACCACCACCACTACCGGTACCACCTGCACGAGTCGCGACGAAGCTGCAGTGTTTTTTTTGTATCCAACTCTCCATCCTGGCACAGCAACCACTCTTGTGCAAACAAAACAACCACGTCCATCCGCGTGATTCACCACAAAATTTGCCATCTCAATCACATCCCTTTCACCTTGGACCCTTCTTGATCCCAGTCGACAGATATAGGTTCGTGGTTACCCGAAAACTTCTGGCCACCAAACCACAGTTCGAACCTTAAATCAGCCGGCGCTACAATCACTCTGACATCAAATTGACAGATGTAGAAAGTGACCCCGCGGGACCAGCAAGTTCCTCTCTTGTTGACTTTGACAAGCTGGTCTTGCTGGACTCCATTCAGATTGCTTTTCACCTCGCAGAGCTTATACGCTCCATCTGCAATGACTGTCAGCCAGGGATTGACTACATGACCGTGGTGGGTAGCGGATACCAACCTTGCTTCATGCTACTGGGTAACTGTGACGGAGCATTGTGAGAGATGACGATTTGAGAATTCCATGCCCTGGTCGTCTCCGTTGCGGCAAGCCGGATCTGAAAGGATTTGACCAAGAACGCGTTGGGGTTTACTTGGTCACCCTTTTTGATGAGCCACTGGATTTGGTTCAAAGCCCATTTCTTGCCCGGCTCAAATGGGTCGGGGCGGACGTCTTCGTTGAGATGCATGGCGGGTACATAAATCTCCTGGACAATGACGCCGTAACTTGCTCGAGCAATGCGGGTTGACAATACCGAGGTGGCTCCTCCCGATTCCCATCTCTGTTGCCGGTCAAGAAGAAGGCCTCTCACCACCACCAACTGAGGGTCATTGCATGGGATGACTGCCACTTGGTCGCTCGCATTGGGATGTTGGTGGACGAGGAACCGCTGCTGGAGCTGGTCACGGACGTAAGCTGAGCTGCCCAGGCCGCCCGAAAGGACCATGTAATGCACCTGGTGCAAGTGTCCCATGGTTCTGAGCCATTCTAGCTCGCCCATGATTCGGTTCACGATGCCCTCAATTTGCGGGTCAAACAATGATTGCATTTCTTGACTGTTCCGAGGTTAGCCGGTCATCCTTGGAATCACTAGACGGCTTTGCCCGACAAGAGATACTCACAGCGTGAAAACCATCCTCCCGTTCTCAATCCCCAGCCCGGCGTGGCTAAAGTTATAAGCCAACCCTTCGATTGGAATCCTGAACAGCTCTTGCATGTATGCCCTTTCGCCAAACTTGTGCTTCACTGTCCGAAACTGGTGGCTTCTCGCCAGGCGCAAGGGCAAATCAGGAGGTATATGAGCCGCAGCATCCGAACAAGCTTCCAGCCTCCGTTGCACCAAGCGCATAAACAACCGGTCGATCAGTGTAGCTCCTATCCCTACACCGTTGACGGCATGCAAGGAAGCCATCTGCGGGACTGCCATATTCAAGGAGGTAACCTGCATCAGAGCCAAATCCGTTGTTCCGCCACCGGCATCGACAGTGAGAAAGACACTCCCCATACCAAAGCTAACGGCACTCGTTTTGAGCGTGGCCACAGCCGCCGCCTCGGCTTCGGTCAGGTCGACCTGGGCTGAGTGCTTCGGGCCCTCAACCCCAAACCCTGCCTCTCTGATCACCTTCTTAAATGAGTTGACGATACTTTGACTCGTCCAGGTGGTGGGAACGCTAAACAGGAACTCGACTGCCAGGTCTGTCCAGCCGTTCCCTACCCCACGTCGTCCAACCTGCGTCTCGATGGACTCCCTGACGTGGACATAGACCTGCCGGAGAAAGTCGGTCACGAACTGTTGCGCTTCGTAGACACTTTGCGGTGCGCTGGTGAGGCCTTGCTGCTGCGCGTCTGCTAGCGTATCCGCGTCCATGAAGATCTTGAAGAATTCCCGGCGTAGTTTCGCGCCATCAGGAACCCCAGCTTCAAGCTCGTCGTCGGCACACATGAAACCCCATGACGAGAGAGTCCCATTGGCGTTGTAGACCAGCGTCGTTGGCACCTTGCGTTCGCCTCGGTCACCGCTGCCGGGCCAGTCACTGATCACTTGGATGGGGGTCTTGGGGGTCATCCATGCCACGCCCGTATATGTTGTGCCCAGGTCGACAGAGACAACAATATCCGGGCTATTTGGGTACATGTTGAGATGGATATGGTGGACTGCTTGGTGTTTGTCAAGGCAAGCTGTGCTGAAGACTGATTTTTGAGGTAAATGTACCTTTTGCATTGAACTTGGGTTTACGTTAGGCTCTTGAACTTAACGTGCGTGGAAGACGGCCTGAGCTAGCATGTAGTTCACGACCTGATATGGGAGGAAGCCAAAAGTCCGAGGGTACATGCATCACGGAGGCAAAGTTCCACACGTAACGGAACCAGCAGGAGCTTAACCCTGTATGTCTCCTTGAAGACAACAGAAAATGAAAGGTTGGGCGGCCAAAAGTGGTCTAGATCCGTTTCCGACATCATGACCGGCTGATGGGAGTGGTTGCCCAGGAATTGTCATGCACGTATCCGACAGAGACAAGGCCGCCAATCGCTGGATGAACAGATGCGACTGACCGTTCGCGAGGGTCTGCTCTACCTACGTATTGCCATGATTCCATTCTTGAACATGGGGAAGATGTGGCACGAATATTATCAGTCAGCTTTGTGGCTGTCCAGCTGAAATGCACCGGACAATACTATGCAGGTGTATCACACAGTGTGTGGATTTTCTCCTGGGTCGACGAGGCCCTGGGCAGGTGTTTCTTCCTGAAGATTTCCTATCTTATTGAAAGAAATCCATCCTCCGCCCGGTCATACCAGTTGCAAAGGATCAGTCACTCCTCGGAGTTCTTCTGGGCATTGTCCTCTTCATCTTTCACTATGGCACAGCCTTTAGTTACTACGGTAATTGTTACAACCACTCTCACGGACAAAAGCCAGGCGATCACATTCCTATCGACATTGACACCGGCACCGGTAGTAGTATTAGAGGCCGAATCCAACACTAGCTTTTCGCCAACCTGCAGTCCCGCTGTCAGTGGAAACAGCCCCGATCGTGATTCTCAATGCCAAACTACTCCAGCACCGGCTGAAGGACGAGGTGGAGTGGGCTCTGGTGCAGCGGCCGGCATAGCTATCGGCTGCCTCATCGTCGGTATTATTCTCGGTATCGCCGCCGCCTTTTGCTTCTTCTCAAGGAGAAGGCAAAGACACAGAGGTCATGGTGATGTTACCGAAGTTGCTATGACACCCTCCAAAGATGCTTCCTACGCACAGGTTGGGTCAGGGATGCAAAAGCAGGACGACAACGTCATGCCCCAACTGAAGAACTTTCTCCTCGATTCCCTCTCCGATCAGGAGCTCGCCGCCGAGCTTCGCGACCGACACCACCTCATCCAGCAACACGTCGAGAACCACTATCACTTCCACCCCTTGGATGCTACACGTATAAATCGCCAGAGCCTTGTTGCGGCCCTCTCCCAACTAGGCTTGGGTCAGGCTAGTACTGAAGGCCCCTCAGCCGAAACAATCGTCTCATTTGCCTTGGATCCGAACACAAGGCAGATAGCTCTCCAGCACGTCTTATCCACAGTCATCTTCACGAGCATTGATCCCAGCGCCCGGAGCCCGCTGTCCATGCTTCCCCCGTCCGTTGCGGCGTTTCTGCAGTCCATTCCCATGGATGAAGAGCACGGAGTCAGAAGACAGGTGCATTCTCAAGGTTCGTGTTTCCCCTTGTGCTTCCAGCATTATCGCCGCCCACAATCCGCTTTTTCGAAACCATCTTGGTAACAGAAATTCGAATAGCCTCCACCCTCGCCATTCACTGGTGGCGTGTGCTCTCCGCCTTCTTGTTGCACTCTCAACGCAGCCAGCGGACCGCCTTGACTCCAACAGACGCGGCGCTCGCGCCCCAAGCTGCTGCCATGGCGCAAGCGCTGAATAGCTTCCTGAGATACTTTGTCGAGGACTCGAACCCAGCCCGGTTCCAGCAGGAAAGTCATTTGCGGGAGGTTATCGTCGAGTGCGCCAAGTTTGGGTACCTGCTGTTTTCACAGCCGAGTGACTGGTGTATGTTGCACGTTGCTGGGCACGAGCAAGTGGCCAGCACAGTTCGCAGCTATCGGGAAGGGATAGTGTGCGCCGCTGGTCTGGTCAAGCTTACGGATAAAGATGGACGGCGGCTTGGTGGAAGTGCGCAGACAAGCGGGACGTTGGTTGTTCCGCCTGTGGTTGGGTGGCGGACTGAGTGAGCTTGTCACGCGTTCATCGACGGGAGATAGTTCGGCTTAGGTTGTGGGAATTTGGAAAGACACTGAGTACACATACGATGATAATGGACATTTCACTGGGTGCGTAATACATCTGCTCGGATAGCGAGAAACTGGCAGTTTTCAAGCAGGCAAATGGGGTTCTATCGTTAGCCAACCTCTACAGCAACATCTGATGGTCAACTTGCTGACCGCATCCAAACATGAAGTCCCTGTTTCCATCGGTTTCCACCTTCATATTTGGACGCTGGGCAATCTCTAAATCAACAAGGGACGATCACAAATTGCTCTATCTTGTTCCGGCTAAATTACTGCGATCCTCCTCATCGCATGTAACGGGCGAGGCTCTCACATGTGCGAACTAGCTGTCATCGACACTGTACCCCTTTCCCATGTACATAGGTAGTAAACACTGCGTGGCCGCAGACTTGCAGGGGCCTTGCATTGGTTTGAGTGTGAGACCCCCAAGTTGGAGGAAGGCAGCCATTAGACGCCGGTTGTGGCGTTTATAATAGGTTCCAGACTTTGTCACATCGTCACACAACTTTCTCATTCAATACCAAGAACGCCTTGAGGATGTCCGCCCCCTCCTGAAGTCGTCGTAAAAATAAACCGAGCATGGACAGTCCAGCACGGCTCGCTTTGACTAGGAAAGACCGTTACAAACCTGTGATATGGATCACAATAAATTGAAAACATATCGGCTAAAATCATCCAGACATTCTGCCATTCAAGAACTGCCTCAGAATCAGGCTTAAAGATATAATAAAGACGCTTGAAAGCGTCCTAAGTGTATACCCAAGGTGTAATGTACTGATCGCAACATGTTCGGTTTATTTTTATGACTATTCGCCTCCTCAAACTGAGGCTTATCAAAGATTTTGGTAGCTACCTACGTAGATGCTTCCACGAATGCCTTTATTACCTATGTGTCACCCCCTGTGTTACTATCCTTCTCAGCTGCTCTCGACTAAGAATTCCTAGCCAGATTAGATCAGGCTCTCAGGTCAACACCCTCAGAATGGGCCAATCAGTACACTAGAGGAGCTCATTGGCATTCATTGTCACTAGTCTGGCTACCACCTTCTCAGGTCGATAGTCAAAGACGGGTTCTGAACCACCCAGCTTTGAGCTTGGACTTGCAGCTGAAGTTGTCTTGGGCCAACCTGGCCGACCGTTCTTCCACGTTTCCCCGCTGTCTCGTTTTCATTTCCTTACACGACACAGTTGGTCCAAGGTCCGAGCATGTTTAATTTGACTCTCGCTTTATTTCCAGGGTCCAATCCTTGTTAACTTGCTGCGCCGAACCTCTTTCTTCGTTGCTTGCAAGAGGTACCTAGGCAATCCCAAATCATCAGCCCCTGGCGTCACTTTCACCACTTCCCGCCAGCCTAAAGGTTAGGTGTTTTTCTTCCACACCAGCATGGAAGCAATGAAAATACCCCCCGGCATCACATCCTCTCACAAAGCTCTCCTCTTCAATATCCCCCTCGACCACACCTCCACCGTAACCGCAGTCCGCCCCTGTCTCGAGCTGGCGCGAACCTGTGTCGTCGACCTCGAGGACTTGATCAAGCTCTGTAACGAAAACCTGCCTCTTCTGAGGACAAAACCGGCCATCTTTCAGCGGACCATCAACATCATCGAGAGCGCAAGAGGGAAAATAGCCCGAGTATGCCAATTGCTGGAGAAAATGACGACTTCCGGGCCGCCTGAGTCTTCTGGGTCTTTTGCTGAAGCGCGGGGGCATCATGACCATGACGGCGGCCAGATTCAGCTCTCTTTGAGAAACCGCTGGGGATGGCTGGTCGCCGACGCTCGCAACTTGGTCAACCGCGAACAACCACTTGTGGCGAAAGAGCATGGTGCTGTGGTCTCCGAGTTGAATTTTATAAGGCAGTTGTTGCTCATCGCTCCTACTATTGTCAAAGGACCAGGGCCAGGACTAGTACAGCAGGATGGGCAGTCAAACTCAAATTATCACGGCAGTAGCGGCCGGCGTTCCGAAACGACCGCATGGGAGAACATGGGTCTTCTGGACGAGATTATAGGCGGAGGCGGAAGCGAAAAGTCCAATCGAATAACAGAACAACGGCAGCCTCAGCAACAAACATATCCTAACCCCAGATCCGGATCTGGCGGGAACTACTTAGTACTACCACCGCCATATTCGGGCACGCCAGGATCCAAAGCAACTTCGCTCCCGCCCACACTGGGTCCCTCTCCTATGTCGTTGTCGATGTTGTCAAATGCTCCTCGACCGCCTACCAATGCCTCGAGCACGACTATATGGGATATGGGGGCGGGGTTCCAAGAGCTTCCAGCCTCGGCAAGTCAAAGTGTCTCTGCCAATGCATACACCAGGCCAAATGCCCTACACAAGTCGTTGTCATCAACGATGGTATTTGACACAGTCGGAGTGGGATTGCTTTGCGGCGATGGCCATGGTCACACAAAATCGTCGTCCCTGACATCGACGTCAACACAACGGTCGGAGCTACCTGGGCCTTTGGCTGCTGCCACTAGCAACACGCTTATCTATAATCAACATACACACCACCATAATTACCAGTGCTATCATCATCGCCATAATCATAACCAGATGGGAATCATGACACAACAGCAACGATCACAACTACAACAACAACACGGCGGCGGCCATATGATTTGCAACTGTGCCGGGGAAAAGAGTAGTAGCCATGTCCGAGTGGTAAGGGCTATCAATGAGGGGGAACCGCAGGAACTATCAAGTGTGGCGTTTGCTCCAGATCCTGTGGAATTGCCTTGAAGTGAAGGCTCATTTGTGGTACTAAGGCCTAGTTATAACAAGTTCGCTTGAAACTATATCGTGTATGTAGGGCCTAACTTAGATGGGCAATCGCTCTCAAAATATCGTCGGCACGTTGAGGGCAGAGACTCTGGAGTTGACGCAGTTCACCTGTAGGATCTGTGTATTGTAGGGATGCTTCGTAGCATTCACTCGGATGACCTCGAACACCAAAATGATTTGACCAGACCAAACTCACTGCTGATGAACATCATGAAAATACTATGCATCTGTATGTGTGTGTTATATCGGTGCTCATGCCATACAAGGTATTTAGTCTACATCGGACCTGAAGACTAGATATGATTTCAGACACTTGGAGCCATCAACGAGGGGATTTTAAGGGAAGGACCTCACAACACCTCGGCTGACCAATCCACCAAGGCTAAAATGACGCGGAAGGCTCAAATGATAGTGCGCGTGTGCTTGCGCCGACAAAAGAGCGATGCTCAGCAGCTGTGTTCATATCTTCAAAACGACTGGTTAGCCTTCATGATTCCCTTCTGCGCTTCTAGAGGACCTCATCTGCTTGATTTTTTTTTTTCCCCTTTCAACTCTCTCTAGCGCTGTTCGCAAGAGGCTTCGACATTCTGGAACGCCGGTCAGTGCCAGCCACCCCAAGCTTAGAGCCTCATTCAGGTGGTCTGACGTACCTCGTTTGCTTCGGCAGCTGCTCTAGTGTCTCGGGGAGAGCGGATTCTGTCTTGAGCGCCTGAATCATCAGCCAATCTGTCATGCGCAGAAGATTTTGCAGCCGCAGAAGAGGCCCTGCGGCTTCTACTGCCGGGCCTGGGCGTAGCATCTACGCTGCTGTCTCGGTCATCCCTTCTACGAGAGCGTCTGTGGGGGCTCCGTGAGCGGCGAGGGCTAATACTGCGGCTTCCGCTTCTGCTGCGTGATCGACGTCTAGAAGAACGGTGATGGGGAGAAATGCTGCGGCTACTACGACGCGTTCGCCTAACCGGGGTGCGGCTTCGCGATCGGGAAAGGCGAGAAGATCCAGTAGATGATACGGACCGACTGTAGCGCTTGCTTCGAGCCCTCGACAGGCTTCGGCTCCGACTCCGGCTCTGGGTTCGACTGCGACTAAGACTCCGAGTCAGGCTTCTACTGAGGCTTCGGGTGATGCTCCGGCTCCGACTTGGGCTGCGGCTCCGGGTGCGGCTACGGCTCCGACTAGGGGAAGTGGAGTAACGGCGGCGCTTAGGGGAGCGAGAGCCACGATCGGATGAAACCGAGCCAGTCCGAGATCGGGAGCGCCCCCGGTATCTGGGTCCGCGCCGTGGCGATGGTGACCTGACGCGCTTATGCGGTCCCCTGTGGGGGATCGGAGAGCGAGAACGAGTACGTGATCTTACCCGTCCCCGTCGTGGAGGAGGGCTAGGGGATCGAGTAACAGATCGCCGGCTTCCGTCAACGCTGGGTGTCCGCGAACGAGAGCGGGACCTCGACCGCACAGACGGCGACCTAGTTCGAGATCGCCGTCTCCTGTCGTCCCGTCGTCCTCCGCCACGTCTGAATGTCGGACTTCCTCGGGGAACATATGAATCTCTGAGTCCTCCTCTTGGTGGGCCACGGTCCCTTTGATCACGGAAACGCGGTGGTGAGCGAGATCGACCACCGCCACCTCGGCCTATGTTCCCTCGGGGGTCGCGGTCGTCACGGCGTCCTCCACGCCAGGAGTCGCCGCGGCCACCACCCATACCGCCTCCTCGGCCGCCGCGGCCCCTTTCAGGTCGACCTTCGAATTCTCGACGTTTCTGTCTTGCCTCTTCTGCGGCTTTGTCCGCTTCGAGCTGCCGGAAGCACTGTCAACCAACGCTCACCACAGGTTGCCAGATCGGAAAGGGAATGGAGGTGCGTACCTTCTCCTGGATCAATTCCATCTTCTTGGCCTCCAGAAGCTCCTTTGGCACACCTTGAGGACTAGTCTGCGCACTGAGTAGAAGCCTCCACAGGTCCCTGCAGAATGTCGGGGTATCTTTGTCGAGAAAGCCTGTGAGTTGGATCTGCATGGACTTGATGTCGGGCTGCCATCACCGTATCGTCAGTATCGTGTTGTGTAAAGGAACTGGGTAGTTGTAAGGATGGTCGGCGACTTACATAGCGGCCACTCTCAAGTAGGTTGAAAACCAGCTCGATAACAACATCATCCTCGTTGGCTAGGATCTCGGTGACCTTGCTGGCAATCCATCTGATCAGAGACGCGACGTGTTAGCAATTGCCTCGTAGTCATCCTCCCCTGGCAATCAAGTCCCCAGTGCATCACAGCGATGCGAGCTTGTTGGCGTAACAGTGACTGGGTGCACTTACTTCTTCATGACCTGAATGTTGACCTTTTGCATGTCCACCTTCTGATTGAATTCGGGAGGAAATTTGGTGCTCTTCAAGAGCTTGGCGTCCACTCCGGTCGCCATTGTGGGCAGTATGTTTCGATAATACTGCTGCAATATGTGGGTGAGATGGGGAGTCGATCAACGTCGAAACGGCAGAGGGGAGAAAGGATGTGGATGTTGAATTGGTTGCACCAGACTGCGAGCGACAGTTAACAGAAGATGATATCGTCGGGCGCGACGTTTTGTGGTGGATCCCCCACTAACTTACTGTGGAGCCAAACACACGCGCGCTGTCGGCAGTCCACTTGCAAGGGCCCGCTCCAGGGCCGGGGGTCGGGGTTGAAGTGGATGGACGGACGGTCGGGGCTGCATTACATATTCTAGAAACCGCAAGCCAATCACGCATATCGTCCTTCTGGAATCCGGATAATACGATCTGGATGGAAACTGATTGTGACTAGTATAATATCATACGACTGGAATTGTCCTGGAAATTGGTAGTCAAGATGGGCCATATTACACTCGGTAACCGTGGACAATCATCTGTTCTAAAGAGACTGTCCATGTTCATATTTCGCTATGACATCAACAGCTGTTGAATTCCAATGCCTCCGGAAGGACAACTTCGAGATCACAATTTTTTTGGTGGAGTTTAAGCAATTAGTCAAGGCGATGTTAAGCTTTCCCTGCAAAATATAGGAGATACTCACGGAGACATTGCAGTGGTGATGGCAGGGTGTGTCAGGTTTTTGCAAGAGTGAGTGGGTGTCAAGGCGTAAGCAAATCATAATTCAATGCTCAGTCTACTATGTATGTTCATACCCTCCACAAAGGACCGACATTCCCCCGTGCTTTTCAGAACACCGAATAGATTTTCCGGAAGACATTGCCGTTTGCCACCGGAGCCGTCGTAAGAATTCATCCTGCCCAAACGCCAAAGACGGATTCATGGGGAGAGGCACGTTCACATACCACAATGAGTGAATCTATCAGTAGGCTGAAAAGACGAGAAAAACCAAAGCCATACCCAAGCAAAACCATCTGAGCTTGTTCTCCTGGATTGCCATCGTGACTGTATATGGGTCATGAGAAATGCAACGATCTTGAGCTTTTAAAAAAGAGAAAAAAAAAAAAAAAAAAAAAAAGAAGAAGAAGAAGAAAAAAGGTAGGTTCGCGGAAGGGAACCTTGCTACACGGTGTGTTCACGAGGGTGGCGGCGATTGAGCCTTGGGATAGATGAAACGACTTAATTTGGCATCTGCGCCATCCTTCTTCTCCGTTTGGTAGCGGGATTGCAATGCGGTTATCTTGTCTCTGAGTTTATCGATGCTTGTGGTGTCTTGCTGCTTCAACTTCGTACGAATCTCGTATAATGCCATCAGGGAATGCGCTCGGTCAACGTCATCTTCGGGCTGTAGTTTTCTGAAGCTGTTAGTAACCCAGTCCTCCGATGGAACCACACATCGGGACATGAAACCTGACCTCAGATTCTCTTCGTGGAGTGCCGGGAATGGACCCATGGTTCGAGTGCGTACGGGTCATGGGGGGAGTTGTAAGGGGACGGCCGTATTTGTCATACCTGGCGGGCGAGGCCGTCCTAGAGAGTAGGGAGGTTGCGGAAGCGACACGTTGGTGATGGAGTTGATGCTGATTAGGGTGGATGGGAGGCTGCTCGGTTGATGGCTTCAGATGATGGGACAGTTCTGGAGCGGGCTGGCTGGCGCTCTTGTTTGCGTTGACGACCGCAAGTGCGGCCTGTGATTCTTGCTGTGGCGAGAGTGTCAGAGAGTAATGATCCAACATGAGCGGATCCCAACAGCAGTGCCATGCGCGCGACGCCGATAGGGGGGACTTGTTCGTCAAGTTCTGTGGGGACGGGAAAGGAGACATACAGCCGCATTTAGATCGCTAAGATCGGCCAACATCTGGGCAAGTTGGATGCTCTCCATTGTCGCGTGTGCACTCCTTGAACTCAATTAACGAATGCGGGTCGATTTGCGACCATCCAATGAATACGTGTCTAGAGTTGTAGGATAGGATGTGACTCCGAAATAAGGACACCTGGGAGTTTTAGTCGCCCTCGAGACGAATGGATCAGGGTCGAGAATGTATGTATGAATCTGGAACAAGTGGACGGTGTGCAAGAGGTGTCTCTTCTTTTGTTGCAGGTAAAAGCGGCAGAAAATCGGGAGATCCAGGAAGGAGACGAAGAGGAAGCGGCCGGGTGACCTAAAGTGGCCGCAGATGAGCGGCAGTGTTGCAATATGAAAGCCGCTTTCAAGTTCACGTCATAATGGTAATCCACCCCCAAATTGTTCGATTCCGCTTTGTCACCAGCCTGGTTGCAGACCGTCTGACCGAATGGATGGAAAGAATCCAGCGAGCGCAGAGGGTGTGTGGTGGCGGGGTGCGAGCGCGCGTATGTTATAAGGTACGACCTTGAAATGAGTGTCCGGTGAGGAGAAGGAAGCAGTGGGGGAACGGACTGTCGGTTTGCAACTGGGAGGTCTTTTCATAAAGGGATGCCCGACGGGGAGGGACGTCTCTTCCTGGCTGTGCTGGAGACATCCCAACGCGGTGCTAGCCAGGTAGAGGCAGGATGCGGTTTGGGGTAGTCGCGTGGGCGTTCTGGACATCCCTGGCATTGCCGGTAAACCACCGATTCGAGCGGGCTTCCCCACACTTTCAGTAGCGCTCCCCACTTCCCGCCCTTAGAGTTTCACTAAGTGTAATGGTTTAGGAAAGCGTATGATAAACAACTAGAGAGGTACGTTTGAACGATGCATGTCCTCCGTGTTCGGGGCCGAGACCCTTGTGTGAGCTGGCCGATCCCCGGCCTCCACTAGGTATCCTCAGGCTATTGCTGCCAAGACGATTCCTTGGCTGGTACTGTAGCTAGAGCTAGTAGTATTCAGCGCACTAGGTATAAGCTTTCGTCTCAGCGGTCGTCGTGCTTGTCTCGATAAACCCGTCGTACGTGTCCCGAATCCTCTCGGCGTTACGCAGAGCTTCAATCTAGATAGGCCCTTAGCTGTCAGCATTTAGAGCGAGGAGGTGAGTCCCAGCCAATAGCAGGGCAAGAAGGAGGTTGATCGGTTTTGTACGGGACATCTTTTCCAGCGTCACAGTCAAGATGGCCGCAAACTGCCTGCGTGCAGTTCAGCACGCAATGGAACCCCCCCCCCCCCCCCCCCAAGCCTGATACTGATAAGCAAAGTCTAGAAAGTCTCACAAGCTCTATATACCTCTAACCAGCCAAAAACCGGTCGCAACATGAGCCTCACATTCAGGAGAGGATTGAC
Source organism: Neurospora hispaniola (assembly GCF_033458365.1). Lineage (NCBI taxonomy): Eukaryota > Fungi > Ascomycota > Sordariomycetes > Sordariales > Sordariaceae > Neurospora > Neurospora hispaniola. The sequence continues at coordinate 1,076,873 of NW_026944407.1, read as the reverse complement.
CACCATGGCCTCGCTCAAGAAGGCCTCCAAGGTTGTCTGCATTGGCCGCAACTATGCGTATGTGTGCATAAGTACGCCATAAACGCATCTGAACATAGCTGACTCATTTTCAATAGGGACCACATCACGGAGCTGAACAGCGCAAAGCCCAAGCAGCCTTTCTTCTTCCTTAAGCCTCCTTCGTCCATCATCCTTCCCGGAGAAGGACCCGTCATCCGGCCCCGTGGTGTTGATATGCACTACGAGGTTGAGCTTGCTCTTATCCTCGGCAAGCGTGTCAGAGACCATGACGCTTCGGACTTGAAGGGAGCTCTGGATGCCATTGATAGTGAGTTTTCCATACTCCATTATCCATAGTCAAAATACCAACCTTTCTCTTTTAGGCTATGCTCTCAGCATCGACATGACGGCACGCAATGTCCAGAATGAGGCCAAGAAGAAGGGCCTCCCCTGGGACATTGCCAAGGGATTCGACACGTTCCTGCCCATGAGCAAGCTTATTGAGAAGTCCCGTATTCAGGACCCTCACAATATCGAGCTCTATCTCAAGGTCAACGACGAGGTTCGTCAGAACGACTCCACCAACTTGATGCTCTTCCAGATTCCCCGCATCCTTAGCGATATCTCCAAGGTTATGACGCTCGAGGCCGGTGATATCGTCCTGACTGGCACTCCCAAGGGCGTTGGCCCAGTTGTCCCCGGTGATGTCATGCGCGCCGGTATCCGTGTGGATGGCAATGAGATTGAGGAAGCCAAGATCGAGATCGCGGTCGAGGAGTCTACCCGCTCGTACGAGTATGCTGAGACGTAAACACCGAACGAACATGGAAAATAGCCCACCCTTATATAACCTAGTGTAGTTCGATGTACATAGATTCTATACCACATACGCTCGCAGGGCGGACATTCGATAAGGCCATGAACCCCCAAGCCATGATGCAGACCCTTCCATTCACTGCACATTCGGATCCTGGATCGATCCAGGCTTGGGGCACCAATCTGCCAGCTCACCACACTTCTTACAAGTCCTCAGCTGCTCATCACCCTTAAAGGCTTCCACGGCCGCCTTGATCTGCGTTCCCAAATCGGTGCAGTGGAAACTCGCCTCGTGGACAATCTCCTTGCAGTTCTGGCAGTACCACCTCATGCGGTCGATGGTGTCGGCGGGACGCTTCTGTTCCAGCACGATACCGACCGTGTCGGCGAACCGCACCGGGTTGTGCGGGGTGTTGCCTGGCAGGAGGAACATCTCGCCCTCGCGGATAATTATATCTCTGAAGTTTCCGTCGTCGACCACCTTGAGCATCATGGCGCCCTTGTACTGGTAGAACCACTCGGGGGTTTGGTTGATGTGGTAATCTGTGCGGGCGTTGGGGCCACCAACGATCTGTGGGGGGGTTTTAGTGACGAACGGAATCAGAATTACCTGCAGTCGAGTTGCTACTTACCATGACGGTGAAATCATCATTGTAAACGCAGTAGTTGTTGATGGGCGGCTTCAGAAGGTGAGAGTTTTCTTCGAGCCTGTGTAAGCTGTGAGCGCAAGCTGATACGCTGAGGGGTTACATGTGGCTGATGGTGATGCATACCATTTCGGCAGGTTTACTGGTGAGGAAAGCATTGTTTAAGACCTGATTTGTGTTTGTGATCACTATGACTCGTTCTTCTTCTTTCTTTTATCGTTCTTTTCTCCTAAAATCAACCTCCAAGATCCTCAAGTTAGGTATGACGCTGACGATGGGATGATTCAAACTGCGAACAGCTGACTGCTTTGTCAGCTTATCCCGGCACTTTAACGATATAGGCAGGGGCCGGGAAAAACGCATACCCAGTTAACTGTACTCGAACTTTCGTGTTGACTGTAAAATGGGTTTGTACAAGACCATAGAAGTACGAATCCAGATATGTCTACTACCATACGCAGGTAATGGAAGTTTCGAACAACATGGAGCGCTAGAAACCATAAACTAAATTCCGGCAGGTATCCCAACAGTAGTAGTACCCCACTTGTCCGTTTGATGCCCCGCCAGATGATGCCCGCTGTCAGACGGAGGGGATACCAGGGCCTGCCGAACGAACTCCAGACGAGTCTGTTCCCCCCCTCAATGAGTGTTGTTGTTCGGATGCCAGACCCCTGTTTATCTTGCTCAAACTAGCTTGGTATAGCGAGTTTACGATATTCGTGCCAGCTGCAGGGCGTTGCAGGCGTATTCTCAGGTGCTCAATGTCTCCTCTGGCCGTGAACACAACGTGCGAAACTCCAGCTCCGACCTCGAGGTTCCACCAACGGAACACTTCAGTCCCCGGCCTCTTTCATCTGATGGGACACGAGGCGCTCACTCACAGCCACCTCTACCTTATAAGTCGTGATCCCCGATCAACAACTCCGCCATCTCACTTCAACTCCCTTCTTTTCTCTCCTATAGTCGAAGCAACAAACATCTCAAGGAGCAGCAAAACGAACCATGGATCACTCTGGCCACGACCACAGCACCCACATGGACCACTCCGGCCACGGCGACATGCACTCGGGTCATCCTGGGATGGGCGAAGGAGCGCCGAGGTGTAGCATGAACATGCTCTTCACCTGGAATACGGAGAACCTCTGCATCGTCTTCCGCCAATGGCACATCCACTCGACCTTCAGTCTCGTAGTCTCCCTTCTCGCCATCGTCGCGTTGGCGGCCGGATACGAGGCACTTCGCGAGGGCATTAGACAGTATGAGGCATGGACTAATAAGAGGGTGGAGACTACGCCTCGTAAGTTGTTCATCCTCACTTCCCCTTTTTGTGTCTCGGGCCCTTTAAAACCATTTTGCTTCTCTTTAATCCGATATTGCTATCTTTGCCTTGGCTTGCCATATCATCTCATTGCATCTCAAAATGTCACAACGTTACGTGGCATTAGACACACAAACACCGAATGCCTACTACATCTACCATGCGTTTGGTGTCGTATCGTATTGCTAAGATGACCATCTATCTGTGTTGGAGACCCTCGAGAACAGTATCGCGATGATGATGACGTTGAACCACAACTTGAGGATGAAGAACGTCTTGCTGAGACTACCATGCCGTGGTTACTAGGGCAAAATGTGGCTGCAGTCACCAAGCGGGCCCACGCCATCAAGTCGGTCTTGTATGGGATCCAGAACTTTTATGCGTTCATGATCATGTAAGAGATTGCCTTCTCCCCTTCCACCTTTTGCTTTCCAATTTCGTTTCCAAGCTTGCATGTTTTCTATTTCTGACCACACACACACAAAAGGCTCATCTTCATGACGTACAACGGCTGGGTCATGCTGGCTTGCTCTTTGGGAGCTGCGTTGGGATACTTCGTTTTTGGGTCCCGTACTACTGCTACCAAGGAAACTGCTTGCCATTAGGAGGTGTCATTGACGTGCTCATGAGTGCGCAATGCTCAAACGTGAGGAGAAAATTATATGGCTTGAGCGGCGAGGTGTTATGGCCACTTTGCATAGCGGCTGGTGAGAAGAGCGGCTAGAAGGGTCCGAGGAGTGCCTTCAGAGTGTTCCTAGATGTAATCGGCGGTTAATACGTTGGGACGTATGGGGTATGTATGTATATCCCCATGAGATAGGATCTAGTTGACAAGTTTTTTTTTACCGTATTATATATAATAACTGACGAATGGATGTGCATGGCTTTAAAACGATGAAGGGAAAGAAAGAAAAAAAAAAAATTAAATAAAAACTTAATTCGAAGTTTTGCGCCAGCCGCGAATCGAACGCGGGGCCCATCGATGGCAACGATGGATTTTACCACTAAACCACTGGCGCTCAGTGGCGTTAATATTAAATTTAGTGCATGACAAGTGCATATGAATCAACAACAAGATGTCTATTCTAACACCCTGTTTACCCACATTCAACCACATTACCTCCAGGTCCTCCTCTATCTACATCTTTGACGCCTCGCTAGCCTTCTTCGCCGCCTCACTCGCCTTCTTTAGATCCTCCTGCGTGAACACACTCTCCTTCTTCGTCTTCTCCCCCAACATGCCCAACTTATCCAACCCCATGATCATCCTCTCGTCTCCAAAATGGCTGTTATGCTCAAACTCGGGCTCCTCCCCATATGCCACCGTCGCCGCGTCCACCAGTATCCTTGCCGTCATTCCCCAGACCTTGTATCGCTCGCTTTCCTCCTCGTCCCCACGAGCGAGCGCTGCTGTCGGTGGCGGCAAGTCCTCGTCGTCTTCCGGGTTGATGATTGCGCTCTTGTTTGACGACTTTTCTTCGGCGGCCTTTAGCTGCTTCCGTGACCCCGGCTTGGCTACCTGCTGGTTGTTGACGGGCACGTAAAAGAAGTGTAACCGCCACCGCTCCTCGTGCCAGTTCGTCCAGCTGCCCTCGTACCACTTGCCTGGCGGCGGCTTTTCTTGCGAGCTGTCATCGTCGCTTTTCGGAAGTTCATCATTGGCTCGCAAAAAGTTGTGGAAGGGCGCGGAGAAGACGGCGGCGACTTCCTTGGCATTTAGGCGCGGAATCAGGGATTCGTCTGCCGCTGGTGCGACCTTGTCATCGGCGTGCAAAAAGGCAACACAGGGACGGACGACTAGCTCGGTGCGCGCGAGGTTCATGGGCAGATAGCAGAGGTGTTCGATGCGGAAGGGCGAGGGGAGCTTGTTGTCGTCCATGGGAAGACCGATTTCTTCCCAGGCTTCGCGGCGGGCGATTTGATCTGTGTGAAACAGTCCAAAGTTAGTGGTCTTTGGTCTCGTTACTGGTAGTCTATGTGAACGTGATAGCGGGACTTCATACATGGTGTTTCCTCTACACTATCTGCCTTCCCGCCGGGTAGTGCGGCATGCCCAGAGAAGCTGCGCATGCTCGCGGCGCGCATGGTGATGACGACACGGAGATCACCGCGCTTGTCTGCGAAAAGGAGCAACAGCACCGCGGCGCGGCGACTGATTGGTAGGCGGTCCCATAGCGGAAAGGGAGGGGGCTTAAAGGCTCTTAACCGGGCAATGGCAACCTGCAAGGTAAAATTGTGATAAGTGACATGAACGTTTTAATGATAGAATAATGATTCATATAAACTCGGAAGTCACGCAAGGGGCCGACCCGATTTCTACCTCAGGGCACCATGCAAGCCCGGGCCGGAGTCGGAGTACGAAGCCGGACACACGGCGCCGGAGCCATGCGGTCTTCCACGGGAGCAAACAGCCGACACGGAGTCAAAAAAAATGAGGTATAAGTACTAACCGCCGAGGCTGGACTAAGCGGTTTCATGGTCGAAGCATCCCAATAATGGGAAGCCTCGCTGTCGATAGCCTTCTCTTCCTCCTGATCCTTTGCGGTTTCCCCGTCTTCTTTATTATTCTCCTCCCGTCCCTCCGTTGGCAGTTCACCCGTTCCTGTTGACGTCGGAAATGAGATATCGGGATCCTGTACACCCTGAATACTCTGAGCAATGGTCTGGAACTCTTCGCGGTCTTGAGGGAAGTCGCCGGTGGTGTGTGCGCCCACTTCGTTCGAAGCGCTCATGGTATCAACCAGGATGTGCCGTAAAGAAATAGGTAGATACGAGAGTTAGGACGGGACTCAAGAACCGCGGCTGTTTGGACGGAGGTTGGGCGCAAAAGAAGAGGGTAGGCAGAACTGTGACTGGAACTAGCAGAACAACCTCAAGTTACTGTACGGTACCTCTATGACACAGTCTACGTATAAGTACACTAGAGGTACCTACCTTTGGGGATGTTGTGCGGAGAAATAGCGGGGAAGGAGGAGCGGTACCGATGGAAGCCGGAGTAATTTAGTGGGGGTCTCTTTGGGGAGATCTACTGACGTCAATGAGGAGGTTGAGGTTACCTATTTCCTCGAGTGCAGGGGCACTTGCAATTCTGTCTCTCCACCTCCAATAGGTACTTGGACAATTCCCTAATCAAATGCGAAATGGGTATTCTTCACTTTTATGTGTAGAGTATAGCTCCCATCACGCGCGTCAGTCAGTTCCACTACATACTCCAGTGTGCTGAAATGACAGTTTCACATTGCAACAGCGGTTCATCCTTTCCCCGACGGCCTCGCCCTGTGTCATGCTTGAAGCGCCAACCTACCTTTCTATGCCAGGGCTTCCCGGTGCCCTAGCATATCAAACTCGCAGCCGAACTTCCTTGACAACAACATCACAATGCAAACACCCTGTGGACAGGAACACGAGAGACCGATCGCATTGCACCACCAAACAGAGGGATTCCGTTATCCTAGGGTTGAGCATCATCACAGATTCCGCGACGCTCAAGTTAGCTCATTTGTGCAAAACAACGCCCTATCATATATTCTACAGGAGATGGCCCCTAATTGTTCGATTTCCACTCCTCATCACTTGGAATCCAGCCACCCTTTGACTTTCGCATACGTATTCTAAGTCAGCCTTACTGCACCCTTCACACAAGATCACTTCATAACCAACCCTGTCCCTCTTGCCGCGCCGGCCTCTCCGACAGCGACAACAAATCCATCCCCGTAACGAACTCAACCGGCGCTTCCACCCTGGCCCCATCACCCAGCACCCTAATGCTATTCTTCAAATCCTCCCTCTTTCTTCCCGGCTTGGTTTTCCGCGCCAATCGCCCGCCGACAAACAGCTCATTTGTCTTCTGCGCCAACGCGCTCTTCTTTAGAGTCTGAGGGAGCAGAAACCCGACGGCAGATGAGGTGGAGGAGGCGGTCGAAAAAGAGAAGGACGATGGCCCCGCAGCGTCGCGGCCATCGGCTGTGCGTGGCCGATGGACTGATGATGTTGTGCCGACGGCGGCAATAGTCTTGCAACTCTGATCGTGGTATCTCTCTGCGGCTGTTTGATATCTTATGGGGCCCCGTTCGGTGGCTGTGGCCGTCGATATGGTGGCGGGTGTGGACGTAGGTGTCGGAACTGAGGGTGATGCTCCTCCCCCTCCTCCTCCTCCTGGTGTTGATCCCGAGACGCGTCTAAAGACCTTGGAAACCAAAGAGCGTCGAAATAGAGATGTGTGATTCTCACCATCGCCGCCACCGGGGCTGTAATTGCCGTCGCTGTGGTTACGGATGTGATGACTGCCGTGCTTCGCGAATTTGGTAATCGAAGCCAAGTTATCTTCCAGTGCAAGCGGAAGCGGAGCGCCTATCTCAAGCTGCGGCGAGCCCGAGTCCCATTGCCTGCGCAGTTCGTTGTGGTGCCCGAAGGTGCTCACGCTGATGGTTTGCGCCCTGTTTCGGGGCCGCGTCTTGAGGGCGGCGTTTGGAGATGTTGCCAAGAAGGGTGATGGTGAAGAAGAGCCTGCGTGAGATTGATGGGATACCCGCGAGAATTGCGAACTGGATCGGGGGTTTGGTTCTCCTTCCTCCGTACGATCTAGATTTGGAGTCACCAATGTATCAGCCGCCGAGTCCCAGCGAGGCAGGACCAGTAGGAGCTCGTCCTCCCTCGGCGGTCGCACGGGTGGTGGCTGCTGACTTTCCCTTTTACTATCACCAGTTGTCTGTGGCGTGCCGTCCTCGCCAAGAAAGCGGGCATGACCCGGGCCTCCGGCAGTTTGAGATGATGGGATCCCGACGCTGCTTCCTGGGTGGGGGGGATGACTCAAGGCATTCGGATATGCCCAAGATCCTCCTCCTCCAGCTGCTGTGTAACGAGCAATTTGTGCGGTTGTCTCGTGATAGAGCTCACGGGCTTCAGTATTGCTGACGCCGCTGTGATCACTGTCTGTTGGGGGATTTGGCGACATGGTTCTTGCTGTCTTGTTGCTTCTTCCTTTGAGACTGCCTCTGATCTTACGTGGCTGTAAAGGTCGTGGGATAGGCGATGGTGCTTTTCTTACCATCAGTCGATTCTTGATAGTTGGATGTGGTTTTCCCCTGGGGAAGTATTCTGTCAATACGGGGCTGTCGTACCTGCGAGGTGGGCTGCTTCCGGCTAGGCTTGCTGAACCCGCCTCGGATACAGTGCTGTCTCGATATTGGCTGTAGAAACTACTGCGGCTACTGACGGGAGATATGTAACCTGTCGTATGTTTTTCCGTGGCGTTGTTCTCGCTGTTGCTGAAACGATCTTCCCGTCCGGGAAGAGAAACCGGCCCCGAGAGCTGTTTAACCTTTAAATTATGAATCTGCCCGATAGGTGATAGCGGTGGTGAGTCTGGATGCGACTTGTTGGGTCCGAAACTGCCGAGCTGGAGGATATTCGATATTGGTGATCGCGGTTGCGGTGAAATGATTTCTTGTGACAAACTCGACTTCAGAGTGCGTTCTGAGTCTGCTGGAGGGATATGTAAAGGCTTGGGTGTTCGCGGTGCCGGACACGCTGACGTTGATATTGGTGTTCCGCCCCTGGGGGTCAACTGCTTAGCAATGATGGAGTTTATCTCGGCCTCCTCCTTCTCCCAGTCAATGTCCCCCAAGTTTTGACGATAGTTGATCTTCTCAGGAGGACCGGCTCCTGTAATATTCGCCAACGTGTAAACGCTCTCTACGCTGTTCGGGTCCTTCTGGCTTAATGTAGAGGCTGCTGGCCTCCGCTTTGGCGGAATGGGCGGTAGGGGTTTTTTCTCGTAGACTGCTACGTCTTTCGGCTTTGGGGGGCTGAAACAAGACCCTGGGGGTGATGACGACGTGATGTTGGCCTCATCAGCAGAAGATGGACGTGGAGTATCGGCCCGACAGCAGGGTCGTTGGGGGGTTGTCGTCGTCTCGTCCATCTTTTTGGTATCTACTGACCGCTTCTTTTCTTCTGGAATACATGCGACTCCGCCAACCTGAAACAGCAACCTCTTCCCTCAAAAGTAGGGCATTCCCAGCCTGTGTTTATCATGCACGAGCAAATCGACGTTCGAGACCTCGAGTGTTGAATTATAAGCATTTCCACAACTCCACGACTTTGATATCTCTCCCGCGTTCTTCCGGGATAAGAAGGTTAGGTCCCAGCAGACAAAGGATTTCGTCCCTTTTGAGTGAAGATTTTCATGGGAAGTAAGCGAGCTTTCTTTCAACTTTATACTTACCGTGTCACCATCATGAGGTTGGCTTTTCCTTTGTTGAAATAGTATAACGGACAGGGACAAAGGCGAGAGAGCACATGTTAGGGATTTAAAGGGAAACGTCAGAAATGAATCAAAAGCCACTCCTCAACAAAACCTAATGGCTTGAGGAAGACGGCAGCTTTTGTCTAGAGGACAACGGGGCCTTTGCTCCGCAATACCACTTCAAGGTTTCTAGATGTCGGATAGAAGGAGAACTGAATCATACTGGTGTAACGACTACACGAGGACTTTTTGCGGTATTCGTTATCCCGTGTATCATGACGATTGGAATGGATTACAAGTGATACGCTGGAATTACGCGCCGTCCATCCTACTTGTAAACGTCTCTTCCAGATGCTGGGCTGTCATACAGACACACTAAGTAAGAATTTCGGGCAGCCTCTTGAGGGGCGGGATTGCCGTGATAGGTCCGGTACCAACGGGTGTATGAAGAGTTGTGTAGCCTCGGAAGCAACCCCGATGGGGACAAGGGTAGGATTGGAACACCGAAGAAAAAAGCAACGTGTTCTAGGATCCGAATCATTATTAGTCGTAGATTTTTGTGACCTTCCTTTGGAGAGTACATCTATATCACTGGGGTGGGTGAACCAAAAAACGACCCGAACGCCGATGTTGTAAACCAACCGTGTGACGGCGTATGATACTCGGATTTTCCAGCATTCCGTTTTCCATCCAAAACAAAAGCAAACGTCCGTAGCGGCAACACGCGGACATCCAGGTTCTGATGGTTAGTGCCGCAGAGGTATGGCAAGTGGGACTTAGTCCACGTACTCCTCGTCCTCGTTCCTGGTATTGAAGTTGCTCATCAAAATGTCGTCAACGCCGAGCCCGGTTGAAGTATTCCTGATCCATTCGGTCTCAACCCGGAAGAAGATCCACACCCACCGCCGGAACACTTCGCAAAACTCAATCAAGAAGATCGAACTCTCGAAGTCGCTAATGGTATTGAGATGGGGGTGCAGCTTGATCATCCATGTGCACCGTAGTGCCAGATCCAGTGCGATGACAAAGTAGTACACCACGGGCTTATGGATCAGCAAGCGGCGCCGCAGACCAAACGGATGATCGGGAGAATTGCGTTCCTGTGCCTCAGCAAAGAGGGTGAGATCCCAATCCTTGGCAACGTCCCAGTAAAAGCTGTAGAGTGAGTTGAGCAGACACGCAACAATCCATGCACGGTACAGGCTCATAGTTGGGGTGCCGTTGGTGTTTGCGTTACGCAACATGGCGTTCAAAATGATAACAGGAAACGCGGTCGAGTACTTGGCCGCGTTGGCAAGATGTTGTCCACCCCAGCCCGTGGACTCCTTGAAAGGGGAATTTCGCACGCGCAGATATTCGATAAGACACTGGCGCAGCCGAATAGCGCTTGGTATCGTCAGGAGAAGTGGTACGAGATAGGTGCCGCCGCAGCTGCGATCGGGTCGGTCAGTAGCAGACCCATTCCGCGTGAAGAACATGCAGAGACATATGAACAGGTCCCCAAGGACCTTGGCGTAGCTGGTGAGAACATCAGCCAGCAAGATATCCCCAAACTTTCCATCCTTGGCCTCAGCCAAACCTCCCACACTGACGCGGCGCAGAGTTGCGAGTAGTCGACGTCGACCGGAGTGCGAGACAGACAGTCTTCGCAGGGGTAGCACGAAGAGGGCTGCGGTCACTGCCAAGTTGGTCATGGGAATCCAGTCATAGTCGATAACGCGTTTTGGATCGCGCCTGGTAGACGACCAAAATGTGAGAATCGAAACAGCGGAGCTTAGCGAAAGAAGAGTCGCAAGACGGTATGTCGAGTGGTGGTGAGGGAGCTGGGTTGGGCTCGATCTTCCTGGGTACCGGATTAAGGAGGGGACGTCGATCTGGCGATTATGGAGGAACTGAAGGTTGAGGCCCCAGCCCCAAACAGCTAATCAACCAGAGATTGTCAGTTTACAACCGGGTATCCAAGAAGCAAACATACGGCAGGAAATTTGTATATACATACCTATGATCACGATGAAGGCAACCCGGTAGGGAAGAGGAAAGGTCAAGCTGAAGGAGTCGAGCTCCGGCTCAACCACGGGATCACCGTCCATTGCGCCAGGCAGCGGTCAATTTGCTGTCCGTCATGGAATGCGGAGAGGGAGAAGTAACAGATGGACGCAAAGAAGAGTTGATAAGCTTGGAATCAAATTCCCAGCAGTAACGCGTCTGGAGTTTGTCAAGTGTCAAGATGGAAATTTTAATTTCACCTGTACTGCGGTAGCTGTCGCAAAGAGACCCGAGTTGCCAAGCCCCTGTCGCGTGCACTCTTGTTGGCTTAGGGAGAAGACCCGACGTCAACCCCCTGGTCGCGGCCCCGTCCTGTGACAACCCGCTGCATCATCCCTGCCGCTAAAGCCTGGGCTACGACGTTCTGGGCGCCCCCCTGCCAATTCCTCAGCTCCTTGGAGAGGAACCACGCCTGGGGCGGCGCCGGGCGTGCTGCCCCCATTAACCCCAAGGACCGAGGTCCATCCGTTCCCGACTACCACTTTCATCTCAGCTTCAACTGCCGCCTGTCGATCTCGAGATAGTATCAAACAACAACTCGGATAATTTCAGACCGAAAAGATTTGATCCATTTACTGCCACAGCTTCGACGATTCGACTGTAGGCATACGAGCTCTCCTAGGATTCGAGAGTCCCCCCCTGAATACGTCGCCCGTGTAAACACAGCTTTTGACCCCCGACTTCGAGCCCACCCGACCCGAATCAAAACGACGACATCAATCACCATGTCATTGACGGCCACCAAGAAGCCACCTCCGCCGCTCACGAGCTCGCCATATCCATTCGCTGCAGCCCCCGACATTATCCGCGCGCATCAAAAAGATGCCTATTTCCAGGGCGTCCTCACTAACCAGCTGACCGACCTTCACCGGCGCGTTCGCGGTGCCCGCTCCGCCCACTCCTGGGCCACCGAAACCCGCACGGCTGCCGACCTGCTCTACCTATGCCTCACCACCCTCCTGGGCAACCGCACCCTAGGCGAGGAGTACTGCGACCTAGTCCAAGTCGAAGAGCCGAGTACGGGCGGCAACGGCAGGATACCAGACACCCAAAGCCCCGTCGAACCCAGCAGCGAAGCCGGCGGCCCCCGTCTGCCCTCGCTCCAGCGACGAGCCGGCTACATCGTCAGCAGCGTTCTTGTCCCCTACCTCTTCAGCCGCCTGCTGCCCTCCATCCGCGCCGCGCTCCGCAAGCGCCTCCAGGACCGTCTCACCGTGCTTGCCCGCCAGGGCCGCGGCGACACCAAGGGCGCCACCCCATCTACCTCCAACAACAAGGGCGGTGGTTTCTCAACAGTGTCAACGCTTGAGTACCGCGTGAAGCGCTACCTGCTCACACACCTGACTTCCATCACCAGCGGCGCGCACCTGCACGCCTTGACGCTGGCCGTATTCTACTTTTCGGGTGCTTACTACTCTTTCTCTAAGCGCCTCTTCGGGCTGCGTTATGTGTTCACGCGGCGCATCGAGGAGGGTCAAGGCGGTCGCGCGGGCTATGAAGTGCTCGGCGTGCTGCTGGTGGTGCAGATGCTCGTCCGGGGATACCTGCATGTGACGGCGCAGCTGTCGTCAACTTCGCCGCTTAGTGCCGAGGAGGCCAGTACCGAGGCAAGCATTCGGGAGCGCGCCTTCGGGCCGGGTGCTGCGGGCACACTGGATGTGTCGTTAGATGAGAATGCCTATAGCAGCAATAACGAGCTGCTGGTGGAGACGGGCACGCCTGGCGGCAAGTCGGGTAACCAGCGCAGTTTGGCGGAGATTGGACGGACGACGCACACCCCTGTGCCCAAGGGCGGGAGGGCGAACTACGACTTGGCGGCGAATGAGGAGGTCATGGGCTGGATCAAGGGGAGACAGCAGAGGATGTGCACGCTTTGCTTGGAAGAGCTGAAGGACCCGGCGGCGACTCAGTGCGGACACGTCTTCTGCTGGTCGTGTATTGGAGACTGGGTGCGCGAGAAGCCTGAGTGTCCGTTGTGCAGACGTGAGACGATGGTACAGCATATTCTGCCATTGAGGGTTGCTTAGAGCAGTCCTTTTATGGCGGTCCGGGGGACAAAATACTTAATATACGGGAGATATGACAAAAAGCAGGAGTCTTGCCACGTCCTCTCGAGAACACATTTTGGGTAGTATTTACCCATGACAAGGAGCGAACAGTCAACAACTGCGGTTTAGAGATAATTGTATATGCAGCAAGCATGTTGCCAGGAGAGAGAGAGCCTGTTTTCGTACATAGCCTAATGATTGAATGATCCGACATATTCTCAACAGGTCAGGGACTTTTGACAAGCTAATGGCCATATGTTGAAATATGAAATTGAATTATTCCTTGTCCTATATTAATATTTGGTATTTATTCTCCGAAAACTTCTCTTCCTTGATAGAATCATCGAGCCTCGTCCCGTTTGGGTCTTAATCAAGACCCGAGCAGCCTCGACATATGCCCAAAGGGTCATGAAATACATACATGAGGTGCGAAAGAGAAAATATGACACCTCAATGGAAGCCTCAAGTTCCGACCCATCTTCAAGCATCAAGCCACCAAGGTCGTGGTTGTCGTACTTGTGCTTCGCTGTCCCCCAACAGCTCGTGATCATGGACGCTTTCGCGTCATCAAGATCGTTGGCACATCATATGCCTCCCCTTCAACAGAAAGACCCAATTACCGCATGGAACGAGGAAAGAGCGACGGCGCGGATTTCGTTGTCGAATCAAGCTATTTCTTTTCGGAGTCTCCTGAGGAAACCCTTTGGATGAATTCTGCAATGGCCTCAAAGTAGCCCTCTTCGAGGACACTCGAGTTGTGGTCGCCGTTGGGAAGAGGCTTCCAGATCTTGATCGGGGCGTTGGAGAGATGATAAAGCTGCTTCATATGAGTGGGTCTAAGATGCGGGTGATGGAATTAGCAGACAGCTCTCATGCAACCCAACCGGTCACAACCACAGACCGTGGCTCAGAGTACCATATTGTGGGGTTACAATGAGAAAGGCCAGGACAAAAACTTACGGCACAATCTCGTCCTGGAGTCCACTCAAAAACAAAGTAGGTACCTTGACATTGCCGATCAAGGTGTCGGTAGCCCAGACCTGATGGCATAGGGATGCAAGGTACCGAGCAGGAGGGATGATGCTGGGTATCAGCTTGCGCATGCTGAGAAAGGTATTTTCCAGAATCAAGCCGACAATGTCGCCCTTGCCTTGGTTCTTGGACACGAGCTTAACACTAACTGCCCCACCAAGACTCTGGCCGTAGACGACATACTTGTGGTCCCGCGTCTCGGCACGATCGCGGAGATAGTCGAGGGCGGTTTGGGCGTCAATGTTGAGCCCAGATTCGTCAGGGTGGCCGGTGGAGATTCCGTAGCCACGGTATTCGAGCATAAAGATGTTGCAGCCCGCAGCTTGGAGCAACATGCGTGCGATGGGTAGACGGTGGCCAATATTACCAGCGTTTCCGTGAAACATGATCACGGTCACCTTAGAGTTGGACCCGCCCTTGGGGCCCCGAATGTAAAAGGCAGACAGCTTCTCGCCATCTTTGGTCGGGATAATAAGTTCTTCGTAGTCTTTGATGCGGTAGAAGCTGGGTCGAGGTATGTCCGTTCGAGAGCCGGGGGGCATGTGAGAGGGATAGATTAGAGCTCTGTAATACGGCAGCGCATTAATACAGGTGACGCGATTGGGATGGGAGATGTCAGATTGGGGACCACATACTTTTGCTTGAAGTAGAGCAGCCCAGTGAGGATGGCGGCGACTCCCTAGATAGGCAAAAGCCAAGGTCAGCGCATGAACATGAAGATTAGCACGACGTCTCCCCGGTAGAGATCACTTGATAGAGACGGGGAGGGAGAAAGCATTGGACTTGCCCCCTTGGCCAGTCGACGCGGACGGCTCAACAGCCATTCAGGCACCGGGCGGGAGAAACAGGAATGCCGGCTCATACAGTAGAGGCTATCACCGGCAGGCGCAAGTGGCTTGCGGCGCTGCTCAGCAGAGACACTATCTGCACCAGGAAAGAATTGCCATCAGGAGCCGGAGGCGTGACATTTGGAGATGACATGCTTGCCGAGGCGAGCGAGGGTTGAGGGCCGTGGGTGGACGCCTGACCGATCGGGTGCCGGCTTTGAGTGGACTTCTTTGGCTCTGTTGGCTTCCGGGCTGCAAGTCTGCGCAGATTGATTGATTGACGTTAGGTACCACGTCCAACGGAGTGACGGAGTGACGGCGTGACGGGGCTCCAGACAGGCGAGACAGGGCAACCTAGAGCAAATGGCGGTAGGGAAACAAGTCTGCAGGGAAGCTCAGCTCGGGGACCTCTTTGGCTTGACGCGGTCTGCAAGGTACGGACGGCTAAAAGAGACCCAAGCCAAAAGAACTCGTGGAAGTGGGAAGCTCCGGGATGGTCACCAACCCTCAATGCTTGCTTACAGGGAATATTATGGACGCCACGACGCCGACAGGGAAAAATGACAGTACGGAAAGGAGGGGGGTGCAACTTCCGGTCAATTGACCCGTCCATTATTTTACGAACGGATTTGGATTGTTAATGATCAATAAATGGTCGTTCTTTCCAACGTTGTAACTTTTCGACGTTTCGGAACTTCGTAGTTGACAGTACAACGCTTTCGGGCATTTTAGTTACATTTTGTAAAGTTTCTCAAAGCTATACAGTCATTTGACTGGACTTATATCGTAAGAGCTGCCTTGAACGCCCGGGTGTGTCGATCTGTTAGTGTAATCGACCAGAAGCTGCACCCCCCCTCTCCCCGTACGGAATGGAGATGTGGATGAGAGTGATGGGGCCAACAAAGGGGAGTCCAAGCTCCTAGAACTAGAAAGCGTCCCAGGGAGACGGGACCTGCGGCGGCAGGGCGCCAAAGACCATATCAAACTATACACTACAAAAAGACTCAAAATGTCAACCTCAACTCGGATAAAGACTCCTTATCCATGGGGGTCTGCTTTGTTGAATAACTTCTATCACCACCAAGTTCCTCTACTCATCACCATTGAGTAGAGACTTCACAATTCCTGTCCACAGGCTAGGGACTTCAAGGCGGGCTTTACTGTAATTGCGCTGCAGGGTTCTAGCTTCATGTTGACGTGCTGCTTATGTGCCTACAGCCCACATACCTACTCCATCAGTGGCGCCCCGCTGTCAATGTCGGCGAAGAAGGCGCGCGTGTCCCGTCGTGAAAAACCTCGAGCCATACTAGATTAGGCTAGTTCATTTCTCGCAGCGTAACCGACGGTCGAGTTGGGATAAGCTTCCGGGAGTATCATCACAACTTTTCACGAAGGCCAATGAGACAACCTGTGCCGTACTTCTGAATGCCCCGGCAGTTCATAGAGACTGACGATATTTTCAAACTATCCTTCCCTTGTAGTGTATATCCAATGCTGGGTCCTAAGTCCTATATCCCTCATTTCACCTCTGAAATTCAGTAAGAGAAGGATCGCCGACAAGGATCGCCGGCAAGGACCTCGTCAGATGGCGACGTGCTAAACCAGGCTCCCAGGTACCACTCGTACATACTACACCATGTAGACTACCTGGCGCTCATGCGGATCTGTATTGCCAAGCTCCATCAAGTCGACCCAAGATAGCTGTTTTGAATGTCATTCTCGATGACCAGCTTCCCCTTTGGACTACTAGTATTAACCTACATGTATGTCCCTCAATGCTCATTCTGACCAATCTCAGGGAAAACACATTGCACACATAGAGAAAAGAGAAATCGAGGCAGCTAAAGTCACGGTGTGCCCAGATAGAGTCACGGTATCTAAACCTAAAGGGGATGTCCCTTCATCCCGCCGTTATATACGCTGACCAGACCTCCAAAAAAATTCGGCGATTTGGCCTAGAACATCACCACATCGTTTGCGCTGGTACGAGATTGGAGTGTCTACTTTTAGTAGAATCCAATGTAGTCCTCGTTGTACCGCAGGTCAATTTATACTGGCGGTTCAAACCTGACGTTGTGAATTCAGTTCTCTCCAATCATTAACTAAAAAAATGTACCATCTGTAGCCCCATGTCGGGACATCCCCTTTAGGCTTAGATACCGTGACTTTATCTGGGTACACCGTGACTTTAGCTGCTTCGAGAGAAATAAGCCATCTCGTCCCCATATGGCCACGTTGGATTCCCTGTTCGTCTAAGCAGAGGCTTACCCCTTAACCCACTAGCTGAGTTTGGGACTCTCTGAGTATAACAATCAAGCATCGGCTGCGGCAAGAACCAGCCGGATGGAATGTCCCAAATAGTGGCCTTGAAACAGTTGAAAGATGGCACAGTCCAAGCGGCGGGTTGCCATGCGCAACACAGATGGGACACATGGAAGCCCATGGACAGAGCATCGAGGACCAACAGACATTTGCTCTTCTCTACTCATATCTATTGATGAAACACCATGCATGGACTGCAACTTCAATCCGCAGACCTCTTTGTCCAGATGCAAACTTGATGGCGTATGTACAACTCTAGAAAGGAACCATCCATGATCTATGCATGAGACGAACGGCTGTTGAACTCGTCAATACTTGGGTGTTGGTATGCAGAACATAGATGCACCCCTGATCAACCAGGTTCATGCCCCTGAATCGGCGGAGTCAGCTTAGACGTGAAGATGGTTACATACTTCTACCTGAAGGACCAACTGTATGCAGGGCGGGTTCTCTATCACACCAAAAATACTTACCACATTCCTTCGAAACAAGGACGGCGTCAATCATGTTATGGTTCGACGTGACTATATTCATTTATCTGGGTTTCAGTTGATTTCGGAGGGGAGGCGTGTGCGGTCAGCGACCGTGTCCGCACTTTCGAACTCTCCGTTACTGTGGCAGATGATATATCCCGTAATTATGTAGTTAGTACCTAATACTTATACTGCGCAGTTTCTTGGCGTGTCAGGTGAGCGGCTCTCTTCAAGTCTCGAGACCCCTCCTGCTCTGAGCCTGACCACACAGGAGAGATCATGCCTACAATCACGTCGCATGCTTCTGGTCCAAGAGGGTCATTGTAAGCCTTGACATAGGTGTTTTCGGTCTTTCGTCTTGGGTAGTTCCATCATTTCAAGACGAAGAAACCTGTTTCACAATACATATCAGAGTCTGATCACTCGTCTTGGCCGATGGGGTTAGGTTACATCTGGTTTTCCCCCTACCCCAGGGGTTGTTGTATCTACGAAGGCCGCTTTGACTTTCTTTTTTATATGAATTGAAACGCGCTTGGGGTGCCTCAACCAACCAGTAGCGCGCCTCATCCGTGTATTGTGTGTCCAGATGCTGTTAGGCGCCACAGCCTCTACACCTCCGCTCAGCGGCTGTCTGGCCCTGTCGGCTGGTTCACTTGGTTGCCCAATGCGGCCGGCATAATTCGGGAAGTCTTTCGATACAGCAACTGAAGCTGCTGTGCTCCGCACATAACAGAGGTGAGCAGCGCTAGGTACTGGTAACCCTGTAATTAGCGATCAGAGGTATAACGATATTCTGTCTATAACGTTCAGATTATGGGGAACAGTGCAGATTTGTATGGCGATAATATGGCAATAACGATCAACCTCTGATTTACGATTTAGATCAAGATTATTGCTGACTAATACACCAAAATCGTTATTTTTACAACCGTCTGACAGCTCCCGCCAGCTCTTCATCTAGCGATGCTTAGAAGGCGCCAGAAACTGTTGGTCTGGGATCAGTTGAGCGCCCGGGACGAGAAACGGCAGTCAACCATCGATTCGTACTTCACAAACAGCTCTACAGCGAAATTACTATAGTAAACAGTTATTCAATACAAGCACGTTGTTCTCCAGCCTTTTCAACCCCCCTGTCAGTAGAATTGTGGGCTCAAAATACCCCAACCTTACATTAGCGATATCCTGGCCATAACGATCAATCCACCAGAAACCGCCCTGATCGCTAATTACAGGGTTACCAGTAGAGGTATGTTGTGGTTGAGTGAGACGGACCCCCAGAGCAAGCCTCCCGTCAGGCTTTCGTTTTGCAGAAGTACTGACAGGTAAAGAGAATGTCCCGTCTGTAACAGGAACGCCCAAGGCTTGACGGTGAGGTTAATGGCCTTCAAGTATTCAGGTTGAGTTGGCATTTGGCTCTCAGCTTGGAACGCGAATCGGCAGGGAATTATTAGTAACGCCAACAAGGTGAAAGTGGAAGGGGAGCCACGAGCTAAAGACGGGCCCGGGCGGGACAGGTGGGCTACACTGTGGATTAGCGGGTGGGGCCTAAATTCCTGCAGCAACGGACCCGCTCGCGCTAAACATGCATCAACGCCTAGACTAAACTGCAGCCAATCCTCACCACCATCTGGGGCACTCGGGAAACTTTTTTTTTTTTTTTTTATCCAGTTCTTATCGGCACACAAAAATTCCGACAAGTCGCAACACCAGCCACGCAAGCGCAGAATCCCAACTAAAAGTTGTCAGACGCAAAGGCCACTCGCTCGTACATCTGTCGGCATTGGCGGGAGTTCTCAAAGTGTTAGTCCTGCCCTAGAGGTCCGTTCCGTCTGTCAGTTTCTGTGCTTCATCTCAGCTTTGGACCTGTTCGTCTGATTCGGCGCACCGAGCCACCATCCAGTCCCCTCTCATTGACTGTTGTCTTCTCAGCCCGTTTGCCTTCTGCTAGAGACGCACTCAGCCTCCTGCAGTCTTACAGCTCACTTGCGCCCCCATCTGAGTGCTGTTCGTTTCTGGCAAGATCTGCACCAGAAAGCATAGTCAAAGTTGCGTGAAGTCGCAATCGGCCTGTTGAGACTCTGCGTCCCAACATCTTATCGTCGACAAGCAACACCAAAGACGCATCGCTAGGTTCGCTTGAGCAGGCAAAGCCTTTCCTCAAGTTCAATTTAACCTTGCCAGGATTACCGACTCGCAACCTTTGATCCACTCAATCAGCCGTCAGACCAACAGATAATCCTACTCAGCCGCCCGCAATAGAGCACTTCGACGCCGGACCACACTGTGACTTGTTGACCTGAGCAAGTCGTCCTAACCTCTGCTTACTCTTCGCCAATTGGGATTAAACTTTGTTTCACCGTTAGAGACAACACACCAGACTGCAATCATGGTGTCCTTTTCTTGTGAAGTAAGTCGCAAACCATCACAATCCTAGCGTGGTAATCATGTGTCCTCGTCGATTAGCGCAGATGCATTTGTATGACATCTGTCCATGGCACGCTTCCCTCCTTCATCATGCGGAACATCCCATATAATGGTGGTTATACTACCTACATATGGTCGTCGGTCTATCACCCCTCCATCAATCCTTGACCTGCCTCCAGGTTTGACATAAAGTACATAGTACACCCCAATGCCCCAACTCTCTTCTCCCTGTCAGACATCTCGCCCCTTCTCATCCCCTTGCTGTCCGAGAAGGGCAATCTAAACTGACATCACACACATTCCCGCCCACCATCTCCCCGGGTAACCACCAACGAAAGGGTGTCCCTGTGCACCACTAACAACCACCCCTCTTCACCTTTCCGCACGCCCCTCGTTATCTAGAGCTGATCCGGCTGGTCTCCCTACCCGGCCCCGGCTCTTTCTCACCCCCTCACATCTTCTGTCGGCTTTCTGTCTGGCCTGCCTTGACTCAAACTTAGCTCATATCTTCTTGCTTTCTCTCTCAAACCTCAATTCCCGGTCACACGTATTGTTATCTAACCACTCATTTCTTGGGTTATCACAGGTTTGCGGCGACGTCTTGACCAAAAAGAAGCTCGACCCGCATCGCCAACGCTGCTGGGGTGCAAACTTCACCTGCATTGATTGTATGACCCACTTCCCGGGTACTGAATATCGCTCCCATACGGTAGGATCCCATCTAGCTCAAGTCGCGCGATGCCCAACGGTTGACGTCTCGGACTTGATCCCCGCTGACCGTTCTTTAGAGTTGTATGACGGAAGAGCAAAAATATCAGGGTGCTTTGTATCGACCCAAGAAAGGAAAAGGCGCACAAAATCAGAACCAGAATCCAAACCAGAACAGGAATCAGAATAACTCTCAAGCCATGGCGCAACCCGCGTATGTCGAGGAGGTTGCGGAGGACTTTGACACATGGCGCCAGTACGACAACAACGGCAATGCGCCTGCTCAGGCCCCCACTCCTCCTTCGGCAACTGAGGCTCCTGTCAACGTTTTCGACTACATGGTCAACCCTACGCCAACCGCCTCGCGCGTTTCCGTTGCGGAAGAGCAGCCTGAGCAGAAGGAGAGCAATGAAATGGTACGCTACGAGTCCAAGACCGAAGAGACCACAGAGAACGCTGTTGTTCACCACGAAACCCCGGCGCCAAAGAAGAAGTCCAAAGGTGGAGAGAAGGAGGTTAAGAAGGATAAGAAGAGGAAGAGGGAACTCCACATCGAGACAGACCATCCGATGACCGACGCGCCCCCTGTTTTGCATTCCGGATTGACTGGAGGAATCAGCCGCATGATGAGCAGACCCGATGTCTTCCCTCCCTCGCCAGAGTCCGCGGAGACGCCGGCTAGCCCACTCAAGAAGTCCAAGCACTCGAAGCACCACAAATCAGAGAGTCTTGGAAACAGTCTGATGGCTATGATTGCTGGTTCGAAGCTCAAGAAGAGCAAGTCCTCGAAGACGAAGGAATCGAAGGACACCAAGGAAGGGAAGGAGAAGAAGTCATCGACTGCGTCGCCGTCGTCCAAGAAGCACAAGCACAGTCACAACAAGTCGCTCGAAGTACCCAAGGAGCAAAAGATGATTGAGTACACGCCCGGTTCCAAGGACGGCGCCGTCGAAAAGGACAAGGATAACCAGGTCGTCATCTTCCAGCCTCGCGCCGAGCGCTTTCTGAGCTTCGTCAACAAGGGCCCCGAGAGCGATAAGGGTGTAAGCCTTAACAAGGCACTGAAGCGCTATCACCGCGAGCGCAGCGCGTCGGGAACTAGTGTGAGCAAGCTGGCGGAAGAGAAGGAGCTGTGGCGGTCATTGAGGATGAGGAGGAACGATAGGGGGGAAATTGTGTTGTTCTGTGTTTGAGTAGATGCCCGGGGTGGAAAAAGCACGAGGAATGTAAAACAAGGACAACAATGTAACAAAAAAGAAGGAACGAAGATGGTGTGCCACGGTGTTTGTTGGGGGGGGGGGGGGTGGGGGGGGGCACACCTGTCCATTCTTGTGTTGGAATTATACCATACCCATACCATGTGTTACTACTTTCCTATTCTGTTTACATTTCGAAAAGGGCAAATACTGGAACAACCAACAGATGCATCTTGGAGCTCATTTTCCTCATTACCCCCCTCGGCCACGGGTACAATATCCAACACCAAACGACCCCCCCCGGATGCGTGGTTCATAAATGACCCCAACTCACCAAGTATTCCATTTCCATCAATTGACAAGTGGGCATTGTGGTCGAGCGGTGCGGTGCGCCGAGTGAGCTCTCATTGCACTTTCCACCTCAGCTCACCCAGAGGGTTGCGCTACCACACGCCAGGACAGGAGTATCACCCCTGCCGCCGCACGTAGGGCACCTAGGCGACGGACGGGAGCCTAAACGCCTTCTGTGCGGGGGAAGTGCTTCCCTGGAAGTCAACTGTAAGGTGGTGTCTTCAGGCTACGCAAGATAGGGCTCTTCTACTCCCTTCCACCTAGGCAAGACGTCAGCCGTTCGATTCCTACCCTTGTCTCCATTTTTTTTGGCACTTGTTTTTTTTTTTTTTCAGCGGTGTGAGATAGTTGAGGGAAGTTTTTGGTTTGGTATGTATATATATTAAGAGGGAAAAAAAAAGAAACGGATGACGGTGATGAAGCTATCACCAGATCTTGGCGTTGACTAGCGTGTTAAATATACTGTGTCCCCTTGTCGAACGGTGGATTGTGTCTGGGTTCATCATCAGTGTGCAACGACCATCCTTGCGCGAAAACTTTGGTCGGATACAATCATGTATGTTTATCTTCTTCCTACCCATTTACCTGTGGCATATTATTTTGGCGCTTTGCTTGAGGACAAAGTGGATGTTTCTTGTACTAGTATTTGCTGATAGGAGATGTCCCTCCCTTTCGCTTTTGCACCTGGCTTTTTGATATTGGATTATTTTGTGACGGGTTCGGGCAAGGGTAGACTACTATGAAAACCAAAAAAAAGAAGAAGAAAAAAAAAAAAAAAGAGAAAAAAAAAAAAAAGAGAAAAAAAAAAAAAAGGCCATGTACAAGTAACATCTGACAGAGAAGTTCGAAACAAAGATCAAGCCTGTTATCTACAATAATCAAAATGTTATTTTGAGCGTGTCCTTCGCTAAATGATCCTTCACTAAATAATTCAAATGATCCTACACACTACAAGCAGGCGGCTCTAGTGTATAACTTCTAAGCAACCATCGTAGCCGTCACCATTTCAGTTTCGGTCTCTACCTGTTCTCCAGAGGCAGACGAACTTCCTCCATCCACCAACGACTGCTCGGGTTCCTTTTCTTCATGCACAGCAGTGCCGACACTCTGTTCTGTATCCGATGTCACCCCGTTCCCTTCCTGGACATCGCCATCTACACTGGCAATCTTGGACTGTCCTTCTGCTTCTCCTTCAGACACAGATCCCGATGTACCGCTCTTCTCCTTCTCCTGTTCCTGTTCCTCCTCCTTCTCTGCAGCAGTCTCCCAATCCTCCTCCACAACTTCCGGCCTCTTCTTCAGTTCCGCCACAGGCTTCTTCTCCATAATCTTTCTGAGCGTAACAAATGACCTCGTCAACGGAGCTGCCGCCTTCTCGGGCTCGGCTGTCGACGTCTTAGAACCGCCTCCAAGCCGTCTCCAAGACCCGCGGCTGGCAACCGCATTCCAGCCACCTGCACCTCCTCTTCCATTCTCGGCTTCTCTCCGAACCACATTCAACGAGTCATCAGCGTGGCAGAGCACCACACCGCCGGTAGCCAACTTGAAAAGAGACACTGTTTTGGTCACGGCGGATTTGAGCGTCATAAGAGCAGATTCGATGGCTTGTGGTGTTGGCGCGATGGAGGAGTTGGCGATGGCCGCTGCTGTAGAAGCAGGCACGGCTTTGATCAGGATTTCCTCCGTGGGGAGGAAGTTGGTGGTGAAACCGACGGCTGTCAAGCCGGATTTGGCCACGCTTCTGATATCGGCGGCGAGGGCCTGGTCTAATTCCTCGATGGTGAGGCCGAACCGGGGCTCCTTGAGGAGCAATGCGTTGAAGGCTTCCTGCTTGGGGGAAGCGACGACCGGGGCAGCTGCCACGGGCTTGAGGAGACTGGCGGTGGCCTTGGCGATACGGGCGCACTGCGCAAGTGTCTTGGAGGGCGCAGCGACGAACCGCGGGGTCTTGAAGATGCAGACGTGCCGATGAGGCTCGGGGTCTTGACTCTCGGAGTCGAGGCCGAAGTCCTCGGCTAGACTGTGCAGGAAGGCGCGTTGGGAGGAGGGCATGGGCTTAAATCTGAGACGCTTCTCGTCGGGCGAGGAGGCGAAGACGCGGAACTCCCGCTCCTGAGTCTGGGACCAGTTGACGTTCTCCTTGAACATCTTGAGGGTCTTGTCGGAGTAAGGGATGTGGTCGTCCGTGTGGGTGTCGTCGATCTTGAGGGCATTGGCTAGCTTGCGGTTCCGCTGCAGTCGGAGACATTCGTCGTCACATTTTAGCGAAGACTCCCGCGCCGACGACGGACTCAGCATCGTGGCCATGCAACGGACTTCCTGCTTGCGATTCTGGCATGGACAGGTGATGAAGGTTTTGGACTGGCAAGGCTTGTCCTCCTTGCAAGGATACGGAGCGTGACATTGATCTGCGCAAGTGTGTTCGCAAGACTTGCGTACTTTGCCGCAAGCCTGGGCGCAGTGGGAGCCAGGGATGCCGGCATCTTCGCAATCGCCTGGCTTGTGGCATGTCTTCTTGCACACATGTGATCCGCACTTAAGCTTCTTTCCACAAGGCAGCCCACAGTGAACTTCGTTGTTCCAGCACGGCCGATTCTTCATGATTTCCTTTCCGCAAATGCAAAGCTTGTCCATCAATGATGGACACTTCGGACAAGGAGTGTCATCTGGATGACAGGAATGAGGAACAGTAGGATGACCACATGGCTGGCGCCGTCTACACGGGAATCGACACTCGGGCGGCCTCGTTCCGCAGGGCTGAGGAGGGTAGAGGACAGTGCGCCCGCAACTGCAGCTGATCTCGTCGAAAACAGCTTCCACACATGACGGGCATTGACCCTTGTGGCAAAGTTGCTGACATGTGTGTTGACCACACTTTAGTGTGCGGCCACAAACCTGAAGACAGATGTGTTCCGCTTCATAATTCTCATTCGGACCCCGATTCTTCTTCTTGCGTCGTTCTGCGGCCTTCTTCTCGCCTGGACAACAACGCTCGCCGCACTCATGCCTGCCGCAGTTGAGTTGAACCCTGCAAACCCTGAAGCACATTGGATGTTCGATCGTGCCCTGGTGACAGGCTGACTGGGTCTCTGTCCTGCCGCAACGGCACGAGATCTCGACGACCTTCGAACACATCCCACAGGGGCCAATGTGGCATTTCTTCTCACACAAATGGCCGCAAGGAAGAACCTTCTGGCAAGGTTTATCGCAGTGAGGTATCGCGTCCTCGCATGATTGACGCGGAGGTACTGGCAACGACGTTAATGGGGTTTTTCCGCATGGGCAGTGAGTGACCACATCGGGAGAGAACGGGCAGTGTGTCGAATCTTCATCTTGTGGATGGCAAGGCTTCTGGCACGTGTGATGTCCACAGTCGTAAGTTCTGCCACAGATGCTGCTGCACCGGAATGAGCCTTCAAACCAGGAGTCCGACTCAGCTGTCTCTGCGGAATCTTGTAACTGTCCGTAATTGAAAGAATCCATGATCTCATCGCGTTGATCGCATGCTATTTCCTTCTGCTCCTTTCCGCAGTAGCATGTCGACAAGAGAGGAATCTCGCAAGCTCCGCACAGCCCAGGGTGACAGGTCTGAGAGCAGAAGTGCTCTCCACATGGGAGTAGATCGCCGCAAACCGCATCGCAACTGAAACCTTTGCCATACTCGGTCTCAATGCACCGTCTCGTCGAGGTATGCTTGCCGCAATAGCAAGTCTGAGAAGGCCCCATCAATGTACATGGCGGACAGGGTCCCGCATGACACATCGATGAACACGGATGGGGGCAAGTAGCCCGAGGCTTGGAACATGTTTGTCCACAGGTATGAGGAGGCAGTCCGGGGATAGGTTTCGGATCAATCTCCTTTTTACACCAACAGCGATCCGGTCCGGGCTTCTCGACAAGTTGCGAGTTGCAGCCTGGACACCTCCAAGACAATGGCTGGTCAGCACTTTGCTCCTGCTGCTCCGCATTTTTCTCTTGGTTGGCATGCCATTTCTTGACGCACGAAAGGTGAGTGACAGTCCAGCAGACGGAGCATGACCAGATTCGAGTATTGCGCGTCAGCTCGTTGGTGCATATTACGCATTCGTAAAGTCCTGAAGCAATATCCTCGTGGATTCGGGTGGTCAAATCAGGCGCCGAAGACTTGGAGGTATTGGATGGCGCAGGACGATGCTCCTTTTGACGTTTCGCGGCGGCAGCTCTAGGTTGTTGGGTTGGGACTGCAAGTGGTTGGCCGGGGACAAAAGCGGGAGCATCCGCGCTTAATCCGGCGCCTGATGCAGTGTCGTGCTCTTCCGCAGTGGACGGAGCCGCCGCTGTCGCTGGAGGTGGTGCCCGTCCTCGATGGGATACCACGATCGATCGTTGAGCAGATGAGACTCCTCTCCCGCGCCGAGGTCCACCTCCTCCACCTCCTGGCCTCCTTCGTCCTTCTCCTTCTTCCCTTGAATGTCCTGAGGGCGCACCCGGCGTAAGCACCGATGGTGGGGGCACGTTTGCATTCGCCGTTTCCAAGAGATTCCTTGAGGATTCGGCGGATTGCACTGGTTGACTGGCATCGCCACCGGTGTTTGGTCGCTCGGAACCATGATGACCTCTCCGCGGCCTGCCTCCACGTCCTCTGCCTCTGCCTCTGCCTCTGCCTCTGCCTCCCCTGCCTCCCCTGTCAGAACCGCCTTGATGGGTAGCGGGTTGAACGTCCGCCATGGTGATGTTTGAATTCGTCAGTCCTTGAATATTTGACGCCACTGCGATGTTGGACGACTCGTTGCGACTGTTTGCTAGGTGGCGTATCGTATCGTTGAATGCGCTTTTTGAAATACAGCGTCTTCAGAGAGTGGAAAAAAAAAAAAAAAGAGCACTGGGCTCAAGTGCACCCAAAGTACAAGCTCAAGATGAACTTGCAAAAGTGCAACAGTGAACGGGTTCCGAAGTGAGAAAAATACTTCAGTGGGCACGATTTTGAGAGAGCAATGTCGCGCTTTTTAAGCAAGCCGCAGCCGGGATAAGAACCTCCACTTGGTGAGCCTGAACTGGAGTGAAGCCTTTGAAGTTTTGAAGAGAAGGCGTGGACGGGTACGGTAAGATTACTAACGGGGACTGAAATGGCTCCAGGAGGGTAAGTTGGTGGCGTTTCCGGGCATTCTCCGCCTGTCGTTGCTGCCCGGTCCCACTAAAAGAGGGCTGCGGAATTGTCAAATTCAGCTTCCACGGCCCAAGCAGGCCAAGCAGGGAGGAGCTCCTCTCGCCACTGTGAGTCACGATTAATCATACCAGAATCATCCGCCTTCCACTTTTATGTTCGTGTACAGTCTAAACCAGGCAGAACTGCCTTATCAATTTTCGCCTTGCAACTTGCTCAACGCTAGGATACAGCCAGGCGGGTCGACTGTACACGGCATTGGATTTCTACGGAGTGGATGTAAATGGCCGACATCGACATGCAACCGCCTGTCAACAAATTGTCTGCCATTGACATAGAGCAATCATTTATCATGAAGCATCTGGGAATGCACAGTCTTACCTTTCTTCTCGCTCCTTACCCTTGCTCTTGGAGGGAGATTCCAGCATTGGGTATCAAGCTCCGTAATCGCGGTCATTCAGGTTCAGCATATCCGGAGTGGGCCCCGGCGGGTTCGACACCCGCATCTCGGCCTGGCCCCGTAGCATTGTGCCCTTCGGAACGGACATCCACTCGGGCGGGGAATCGGAGGGCGTGTGGACCCATATGCGCCAATCAGGAGAATCCCCGTTCTGCGTTTTTAACATGTGTGATCACCGGCCAACGAGATACTTCCATCACGGAGGCATACCTCTAGGCACAAAGTAAACTAATCTGAACCACTGACAAGTGCCGCACTCCATGCGCGGTCATCGCTGCCCTGGCATAATGGCAGGTTCATCATCATCCGTCGTGCATGACTTTCCGGTTCTTGCCAGTCATATACCGTATAGACTCGGGCCATCCGTTTTCAGCTAAGCATTGCAGACTGCGCAAATCTCTTCCAAAACCCAAACCCTAAGGCACGCCTGTTATGTTTCTGTAATCGCCATTGGTAAAGCTGCCAGTTAGGCCTTGGAACCTGAAAACGGATGGCCCGAGTCTATACGGTAATTGGACGGCGATTCAGACGACGTACACAATTCTGTGTAGTGTACACTACATAGTACATCTCTGCCCGGCGCCCGGTCGCGGGGGATATTTAGATCTTGTGTATTTACCCTTAGTGTAGAGCGGTGGCAAAAAGCAGGTCTTTAGTGTACAGAAGAATAGCAGTCATACAGCAAGAAATCCTAGTTTCGTGTAGGCTGCGTGTAACACTACCCCCCCTTTCTTTTTATCCTCCTTCCCAGCAGTGTGAAAAGCAAGCACAGCGATATAGTGGAGACCAATTGTGCATCGAGGCTATCGGATTTGGAGGTTTTGGGATGCAAAGGCCTGAATGGCTTCCCTGGTTTGTCAACACAAGTAGTGGCGCGCATGATTCAGTCCATTTGACTGGTGCCAGGTGCCATGGTCATCTGTCCCTCCATATTCCCAGCATGTGTTACTATGCTTTCACCGCTCGACCTTCAGGGGACATTATGCTTGCTTCATTGGAAAGCGTGATGGGGAAGACAGGTAATCAGTGGATGTACGGATTTTGCACGTGCATATTGTAGGGACTCGTCACAAGCCGATAATCCACAATGGTGATGGATTGGTTGATGGGACAAGTAGACGCACGTTTTCTCCCCTTGCCTCGACGGTTGAGTGGTTTCCACATCAACTGGTTAGACCGACGGCTATAGGCAAACACACCAGCAGTGGCTGCGTAATTGTAAATTGATAAAATGCCCCAGATCGAAGACATTGATGGCAACCCGGACGGGAGCAATGGAACAATGCCGTGCGGACCACCCTACGCACCGTCGGACCTGATTGATTGCACCTGGAATGTGATATCGAACTTGCCATCCAAAAGGGGTGTTGGTGAAAGGTGTACAAAAAGTGCTGTCTGATATCATGTCGCCCCACCACTTTCGGGATACCGGCGTGTCCTCCTATCAATAAAAGTCAGTAAAAGATTTTGAAGGTAATGTGCATATGAGCTTTTTTCAGCCGTGTCTCTTCTCCTTCTCTACTATTAAAGTAAGTACGTACTCAAGGCTGGTTGGGTTAGCCGATATGGCTTTGCATTTCAGGCTGTTATTGGCATCCTTCTGGGTTCAAGTGCTGCGTTCAACGTGAAAGCCGCCTGACCCGTTAGACCCGTCTCTCAAAGTGATGATCAACCCTGATTGAGAGGCGATGGTCCTTTGAACCGGAAAGCGGCTCCCACCGACGACCGTGAGTGTTGAAGATCCGTCACCCCCAAATGAAAGCCAAACCCCAAGAGCTGCGGTTTCGGGAGGCCGAATGGAATGTGCGAACAAGGTCGGGCGTTTTCAACTGGGTCCTGCTAGGGGTCAACAGACCCCTACGGAGAAATCATGCTGCCAGTCATTCTGTCGACAGCGCGCTAACACCTCGGGACACTTAGGCCGGGGCGTGGCAGGCTTGGTTCGCTTACGCCGTACCGGGACCGGCGCTAGGCCCAAGGGAGCGTCAATCGGGATCTCCGTCCTCCAGGGTTTTCACGTTGACGGCTTTCAGTTGGTCCAGTTGCGGCTTCCGGCTTTTGGACTACGAGGGCGCGCAAGAGCGACGGCGGCGGCAGAGGAGGAATTGGAAGGTGGTGTGCGACTGTCCGGATGTTCATGGGTTTTGCTTTGATGGGAGGATGGTGCGCTCCACTGAGCCATCATGGGCCAGTGCCAGGCCATTTGATTGGTGCATTCGACGTGTCGCTACCGGGTAAAAGACCCCGCCTCCTCCACCCCTCCACTCTGGTTCGCCGGCCTGGGGACCCGACTCCTCCTCCTGCTAGTGTACGTACCGGCCCGGGCATTGTCAGACTGTCAGATCAGACAAGTGCGTGGTGTAGTTCCATCACTCACTCAGCTACACTACCAGGCTGCCTCTAGATTTTTGTGGCCCGTTCATGCCATCGATTTGCTTCCGTACAAGCACGGGCATCGCTGCGCCATTCTTCACGATTCAAACTTTCAGGTTCATCTTAACCAAGGAAGTAGAAGCTGGCCATTCACATTCACGGGTTTACCCCAGTGGCCATCGTTTCCTTGCCCACTGAGCGCACTGCACTCGACACATTAAAGCCCAGTCTTGTCACTTGCAGTGCATTGCCCTGGCCATTGGATTTGCCCACTTTGCGGGCTAGCTTCCAGAACCGTCCCAGCTCTCCCGGTCTCTCAGCTGCAGGAATCGGCCCTGTCCTTTTTCAGGTTCTCATCCTGTCGTCTCCATTTGCCATCCGCTCTGCCAGTCGCAGCTGCAGGTGCCTGTCCCTTGAATACTTAGGTAGAGGTAGGTTCCAGGTCGTTGCGGGTTACCGTGCCGCAGCAAATAAACCACCTCCGCCCACCGCCTTTTTTTTTCCCAAGAGGTTTCCATTTTCTTTTTCTCACTGAGCACAGAAACTCAGTTTCTTACCATCACGTCAACAGAACCATCCCCCCGTCCTGTGTGCGACGCAGGCGTGGATTCACCGTCTCAAAAGCTCGCTCGCAGGCATTGTCGCGGGCACGGCACCTACCGCCAGGGCTTTCCATCGACGGGTACCGGATACATCGCCGGATACTGGAGACTGGAGACTGGATGCCCCATCCCCATTCCCATCCCAGTGACCGAGACCAGATCCAGGTCACCTAGCCCGCCAGGTACCTCAGTCCAGGCCAAAAAAGAAAACCACACCCTCGAATCCGACCCGACCCTGACCCGATTCCCAAGCATTGTTGTCGCGGAGGAAAAGACAAGGATATCTTGTTTGCTGCGCCCAGTGCAGTGTGTTGCGACAGCCTCCCGGGTTTAGGAATCACAGAAATACCTGTTGTATTTCGCTCGCGTCTTCCGTATTCCATCCTTTTCTGCGCCAGTCCATGATTTCTGTGTCAAGGTAACAACAGGTCGGGTTTTAAGAAAGCATCGACTGCCACGCCCATCACCATGGAACCCGTCCCAGAGACCGAGCGAATGGAGGAGTTCCGCCCCTCTCCTCTTCCCAGTCTGAGGGTCAACGCACCCGAGTTCGACTACTTGCGCAAGCCGCCCACCCTTCGCCGATCAACCGACCCCTCTCCAGCATCCCCCACCTCGCCATCTTGGTCGACTCCCACGCTTCCATATCGCCCTCGCGCCTCCTCCCCGCTGTCTACGCTTCATGTCAGGTCGAGGTCTGCAGTAAACCTAGCACCACCTATGGCGCGCACTCAGTCTATGCCCGGCGTAAACGGGTCCGGTCATCTTCTCTTCTCACCACATATCCGGCCACAAAGCCCTGCTCAGTCGCCGAGCCGGGTCCGTCCTTTGCGCAAACCAGTCGACGAAGTTTTCCCTTCCTCGCCAACTCGTGTCTCGGTCCATGACCTTGAAAGGCAGCTTTCCGAGAGAAACAGCTCGCCAAACCTCACCCTTGGGTCAACATCTACAGTAACTTCAACGGCCCGACTACGAAGACCTTCTTCACCTTTACGGCTTGTTCATCATGCCAGCACCACATCGTTGTCATCCGTACCATCAACTCCTTCTTCAGTCGCATCGTCGCCATCCTACCGAGCTCACGACTCGTTTTCCAGCAACTATTACACAACCTCCATGCCTTCAACACCTACTTCCATGAGATCCAGGAGCCCCAGTATTTCCAGTCTTGAAACCATCCCAGACACCCCAGATGCCGAGGAGGCCGCTCTAGAAGCCGAGAGAATCGCGCAACTGAAGGCCGCAGCGGAGGCGGCGGAAGATGGCGGTGATACCAAAAGCAAAGCGAATACGGATGCTTTGTCGCGAGGCAGGACATTAGGGTTTGTTTCCAGAGACAAGCGGAAGCGGTGGAGTGTCTGCGGTGCCGAGAGGAGACAGGATCTCGATTTGGAGACTATTTGGGAGGATTAAACCTTTCGGACCTGTTAGTGGTGTGTTTCTCTTGGTCCGGTACAGTACCAAGAAACGACGCCCGTCACAGTAGCGACACCCAGACAGGCAGATGCGCCCGGTGTTCCCGATCTGGGTACGAGGACGAGGTTTATCTTGTTTGCATACTGGGCGGCGGCTTTTTTTCAGTCTTTTCTTCTTTTTTTACCAAGCATATCGGCATCGAACTCTTTCAACCATTGGGAAATATGGGCGGCGTTTGGTGGGGATGGAATTGTTCCCTTCGATACCCTCTCTGCATGGGTGTCCGACAGTCGAAGGACGCCTATGGCAGCAGCCGTTCTTGTGCGTTGGGTAAAGCAAAGCACTTTGCGATGAATGTGGTGTGGGTTTTGTTTTCAGCCATCATCATGAATGAGGTCAATTTGTCGTTTTTTTTCGCGGCCTTCTTTTTCCTTCGC
This sequence comes from Neurospora hispaniola, assembly GCF_033458365.1. Lineage (NCBI taxonomy): Eukaryota > Fungi > Ascomycota > Sordariomycetes > Sordariales > Sordariaceae > Neurospora > Neurospora hispaniola. Next base: position 1,043,987 of record NW_026944407.1, on the reverse strand, counting down.
TCGTTTCGTTTAGCGACTATTGGTTGGGGCCTTGGAATGGAGTTGGACTGTATGTTACCATCGGATTTCCCTACGGCTTGAATTAGTTAGTCATAAGCGCTCTAAAGGATTTGCCTAGCCCTCTCCATATCATCATCAAACTGGATTGTGATTTGTTGTGGAATGTGCTTTTTGCTCCGTTGTGGCTTCCCTAGCGTACCCTCCTTGCTCATCCACGCTCGACAGGTTGACAAATAGCAATCTTATACGGGTACGGTGGTGGACATGCCGAAGATACAGACAAGCTTACATCGTAGGCACAGCGCATCTGAAAGGAACATGATGTCGTACAGTACTTCGTCCATTCACTCTTGCTATTCCCTCAGCCTCTGTTTACTCAAGATAACATACTCATTTCTCCACAATTCTGCTACCTGATTCATCGTCGAAGAAATCGAATACCCGGTCCAACCTAATGACAACCTATGACGGCGCAGTTACGCGGAAGTGTCAGACCCTAAAGTGAACTTTGTCTGGCTTTGATAACCTATCATACCGGCGTAAGACCTTTAGCGATATAGGATAGTTCGTGAGCATGTTAGTATGGCCATTGTAATTTTTGCGGCTTGATTATTACTCTTGATATAAAGAGTGACGTCGAGCAGATATAACACGAATATGATAAACATTACACTAAGATATAACATCGACCTCAGTCAAAAGGTATTCTTCTCAAACTCTCCACCTGTCCCCTCTTCCGCATTTCCTCCGCCGCCGCCAGACTACTCGGCACCTTGATACCGCAGCAATCGCCCCAGCCAGTCGGCTGATGAACATGCCTCTTGCCATCACTATCGTCGTACACCTCCACCTCGCCGCCCTCCTCTTCATTCTCCTCGCTACCCAAGGCATTGGGATCTTGTTCGCTCATACCCTCCGCCGCAGGAATTAGCGATCCGAACAAGAAATGCTGCATAACCGGTAACTTCTTCAGCACCTCCGAAACAAACATCCTCCTCATGCCGCCCTCAATTTTCTCCCAATTTTTGGCGCTACTGATATCATCCAGCATCGGACTATGCCACCTCAAACCTTTCACCGTCTTGGTGCTATTGACAAACGCCACCTGGCCCAGGTACAAAAAGTCATGCCCGAACTCCTCCAGCGTCAGCTCCTGATGGATCGCCCGTGGCGTGATAAAGTGGTGATGCAACAGCTGGCTGGCACCAAACAGAAATGGCAAGAACTGGTAGTCGTCCAGCCCCCACACGCCGTGCGAGCCTGCTGGCTCGAGATAGTACGTCATCTGAATCAGGCGCATAACTTCTAGGTAGCGGGCGAAGATGCGGAGCACGACGGCTTTGAAGTCAGATTGTTCGAGGACCGAGAGCTGGTACAGGCACAGCAGCCACATGATGAAGTTGAGCTCGTGACCCGAGCCGTAGTCGATGCGCGTGCGGTTGCCGAAGGACTGGTTGAGGTAGGCTGAGGCTTCAGTGACGGCAGCGTCGGGAAGTTTGCCTCCCAAAAAGGCGGCGTGCCATTGATGTCCGCGCTGCTTGACCTTGTCGAGAAAGAGACGGAAGGTCTTGTTGCCGAAGCGGGAGCCGCCTTGGTCGTCTGGTGGCGACTCTTTGCACAACGCTTCGGTCTCGTCAAGGATGCGAAGGATGGCCTTCACGGGCTCGCTTAGGTCAGAGTCCTTGATAGCCGAGATGGGCGTGTCGGCTACGGATTCGGAGAGGGAGAAGACGAAAGAGAGGATGAGATTGTAGGAGGGAGAGGCCAGGAAGAGCTCGTGGTCTTTTCGGAGAAGAATCCGCCGGACGGGCGTCTGGAACTCCAGAGTGGATGGGTTAGGGCGCGGAGGTAGGGCGGGGGTTTCTGGGACCGGAGTCGGGTTCGATGGTTCCTGCTTCCGTCGCCTGGGCTCTAGCTTGGGGATACGGTCTCGTAGATTCGGGATGGCCTGGCCGGCTTTGGAGATGGGTTGTCCTGGAGCTGCTGGCGATCCTTGGCCGGTGCCTATGCTTGACCTTCCTGTTGTCGCGGATGATTCCATGATGGATGAAAGCTGGATGTACTAAGCAGTGTGAAGGTGGGCTTCTCCGTGGTCGATATTGCAGTTGACCGTACTCGGTGTTTTATATAAGATGACTGATGGAAGCTGGGGAGATTGGTTCCGTGATGTAGGTGGAAGGGTCCGAGTGTGGATGTTGGAAGGGAAGTTTACCTACCTACCCTAACGTAGTGACGGGCAATCCCCTGGACGCTGTGAGCATTCTAGTCTACCCCGCCGTAGAGCCATCGTGGGGCAGGCAAAGTGCTGACGGCGGAAAGCGTAATGGCGTTCTTTGGCTGGGCTGCAGCTTTCTGAAAGCTTGGCAGGCACTGCGGGCCCGCCGCTGGAAAGGAACGGAGTGGGGTCACCTCAAAAGCTAGCGCCCGGGCTGCAGATCCCGTCGAGGAGGAACGACCCGCCTTCAACATCCCGCCTTCAAATCTTCACTCGCGCCTCAGAAACAAGCTCGCTCACCACTTGATTTCAACCGCCGTCCGTCAACCAAATTCTAAGCCCCGCCTACCGTCACACCGACCCAAATTCTACTCACATCATGGTCACCGTGGCACCTGAAGCGTCTCTCAACGCCCTGCCCCGGGCGGATGGATCGGCCAGATACTCATATGCTGGGTACACGGTCACGGCCTCTGTTAATGGACCCATCGAGGCTCAGCGTCGGGACGAACATGCTTACGAGGCTCACGTTGATGTAATCGTACGACCCTCTGCGGGGGTAGGAGGTGAGAACATCATAATGGCACCACCACCCACGCGAAGGACTACATCTCACCTACTTTACTTTTCTATATAGGAACACGAGAGCGCCATCTGGAATCAATTTTGCAGTCCTCTCTTTCTCAAATCATCCTTGTCAAGAACTTTCCCCGTTCCGTCATCCAAATTGTTCTTCAAGTTGAGAGCACGCCTGAAAATGCTTACGTCAACACAAAACTGGTCCAGGCCAGTTTGGTAAGAGAATTCGAACCATTTCTCCCTCTGTCGGTAGGCTATAACTAATCCTGGCAAAAGAACCTCCCCATCATACCGGCCTTGTTCCAGACTGCCGTTCTTGCTCTTCTATCGGCTGCTGTGCCAATGAAGGCAACCGCTACATCCACAGTCGTGGCGGTGGTATCCGACGACGGTTCGAAGAAGATCGTGGCTGATCCCTCCCCCAAGGATATCAGAGAGGCAACCTCGCTACACGTCCTTGCTTTTACCTCGCACGATGAACTTCTTCTTTCAGAAAGCGAAGGCGACTTCACCGTCAAGGAATGGGATGGCGTTTACGAAAATGCCCAAAAGATTTGCTGTCAGACTGCCTCAAAGCAGGACGGTATCGATATGATGCTTGACGATGACGCGTCCAGCCCAGATATGGGCCATTTCCTTCGGTCGACGCTGGAGACCAAAGTAGCATCCGACCTCCACTGGAAGTGAAGATACATTCGGTCTCGGACTGTCTGCTCGTATCTCGTGCGTTTCAAAAGCCGAAGGGTTGAACAGTCGGCTCATGATGTTTCCGGAATGAGAACTCATAGGCCTTTTCGCCGGTTGACGGGACAAGTGCAACTTGCAATGCGACTCGATAATCCTTATCCGCGGCAAAAAGCCTGTCTGGACGGATACGAACCAGACACGTTGCAAAGATAACCGCTACCCTCTCGGCACAATCACACATCACTCGGCAAAGTGGAGATTGTGATGGCGTTGGATATCAATCAGCGCAACGGAGTGGATAACGATCTCGAGCGAGATTTTACGTGGATTATGCACGGGTTCCTTTGACAAAACATCGCCACTTCAAACGCACAAGAGGTGGGTCCGACATAGGGGTTATGTTTGAATATTCCAGGCCAGGGCCAGACCCCTGTTTCATGTCGCCTTTCCCAGGCACTGATGTCACGGGGCATTAAGGTCTTGGTGTCCCGGGTGTGACTGAAGAACCAATCGACAAGATTAGAACGGATATTATGAGTGCTTTCAATAAGGCACTGGGGCTGTGGGAGTTATCTAATCCGAATGATGGAGCCACGCAGCTGTGAGCCTCGAGCTGATGGTTTGGTGCCCCTGCGTTGGGCTTTTCGAAAGCGTCTATTCTTCGCCTCCCTATGTGTCAGGCTTGATCTTATGCAACACGCAATTCTTAGTCCCATTCCGACTCCTTGACTATTGGTTGTGTTCGCCATCTTTCTAGCTGTCTACGCGGCTTGGACGGCATCAATGCACAACGGCCTTTGTCTGATTCGAGCGGGTCAAACAGAGCTTCACGGAACACCACATCGGGCTGTCATGAAGATGTGCAGTGTAAGTTTGTGCAGTGAGAATAGCGAAACGAAAGCGCTTGTGTTGTGATGCAGATGCTGAATACCGCAAAGGCATATTGATTGATGCAGAATCGAGCTTTGCTACCCTGCCTTGCCTGCGCCCTGGCCGGAGACGGACTGTCGGCGTCCTTCGGCAACCTGTGCCGGGAGATGCTGTCTGAGCGGCTGAGCTAGCGCCTGTACCCCGGACGTTCGCCTCCAAAACCCCAGCAGTACCAGGATACATGAGACGTAACTTAACACCTCGAATTTCAGTCTACCATGCTCTGGACCCCTCCTCGCATCACAATGGGAAAAGGGGTGGGAGGACTGATGAGAAGCTTCGAGGTACGCCAGAATCCCCGAGGACGCCTCTGTCACAAGCACTGGGACCATACAAGAGATTGGAGAAGCTGAAGGCACTAGTACATACACCGTGCTGTATCCATATTCTCCTGCAGATACACCCATCTTGACACACCTGCTTCCGCGTTTCGATACCCGCCATTGCAGCTCTTTGTATAATGCTGTAACCCAAAGGAAACCGCACAAGAACGTCCCCAAACTTGAGTCCCAAATTAGAACAGCTATACATATGTAATAGTGTACACATAAGTGTTTGGTGTACACATTCCGGGGTAGCCTAGGAGCTCCAACTCCACCCCTGTGCCGCATCCGGAATGCATCGAACAGCTCCGTCCTGATCTCACAGATTGCGACCCGCCGAAACGTCTACTACTAGGTAGTGTACACTACCTATCACCGGCGCCCCACTTCTCTCCCGGATTTGTCTCGTGGTATTAAATCACAAGCACGACTGATGTTAGTTATACTGCCTTCATCGTCTGCTCTTCATTCGTGTGCATATTTGCTACTTTCGCTGTCTATACCCTTGATTCGAGGACTTCCATTCTCTCTGCATCTGGATGCAGGCTACATTGTCAGAACTCTGGTAGTTCTCACTGTCCTATCTCTATCACTTCTTTTAATACTTCTACTGTTCACAGTTCTCCGTTGGATTCCCAGACGAGTTCGAGTCATTTGACGGTCCACTTACTGTCCTAATCACGTCGAAGAACTACCACGGCACAAGTCTATCGATTAATCTTGGAACTTCTATTCTCATACCCGCACCCAACTAAGACTATTGATAGCTGCATATCAAACCCAGGTACTTTTGCCCTTTCACCTTCTCTGCAGTCTCGGCCTTTCTCTCACATCAAGCGCCATGTTGGCTACAACTTGGGGATGATCGAAAGTCTGGGCGAGTCTCGACCAGGATACCCCGAAAACCAACGGACCCGCTAACTGCTCGTTCACAACTTACCAGATTTGCCTCTGTCCTCGACCCTTCTTTGGCCCATTGTGTAGATTGACAGCGCCATCACGTTAGAATTGATTACAAAGCCAAGCTTGCAGCGAATCTCGAGACGCAAGACAACCGCCGCCGCTGTTTGATCTGTTTCCCAGACACTTTGTACTTGCTCGTGTTTGCGTCCAGGCACAGACATCTCGCTTGGAACACAAGCAGCTAAACTATCTTGGGAACGTCGCAATTCGTTCCAGCGCCCGATTTCGCCGCGTTGCATTCACCGTTGCACCGATAAGATTGCGTTGCAGCAGGTCGCATCTCACACAGACCTTTGCCTTTGTTCTGGTTCCGTGCGATCCGATAAGTCAATCGGAACGGCCCTTGCACTAATCACACACTGTACGGACTACTCACTCCAACGGTGACTTTACCCCATACTCAACCCTACAATCGAAGGGGGGCGTTTTCCCAGTGCGGCCTTCCACTGGCTACTTGCGATCTCGAATCACTCACCAACTCGACCGGACTTTTTTTTCCAGCAGTGAGCTGAGCCGGCGCATTTCGTACCTGGCTACCGGACAAAGAACTGGCTAAACTTGGGCTGCGGCAAAGCAAAGCGGACGATCTGCCGAAAATAGACAACGACATCTTCCACTACGGTAGCACCTGCACCAGAGACAGCTCCCACCGATATCGATCGATCCACCCAACACAATGCCGTTCTCTAGCAGAGAACCTGTCAACATGCCGCTGCCGGCCCCAATCCTGTCACCCACAGCGATCCACCCCGCGCTGAGCGATTCGGCCACCTCGCCTGCGCCTGGGAGTGGGAGTGCTGGGACCTCTCATCCCAACGCCCAGAACCGTTCCTCTGACTCTCCTCACCCACCATCTTACCCACACCCGCTCCTCCTTCCGCTCCCACGCACCCGCCCGTCGTTCGCATCCTTGGATCAGTGTGCCTCCGATGGAGTTCCCCAGGCACGTTTCTCCGATGATGCTGACCGCCCAAAGAGTTCATATGCAACTCTAGGACGCGCATCAACTTTGGATTGCGCGATCTCCGACGCAGATACTGCAGCTGGAACCCCCAATCTCCGACATGAAGGCCTGGACTCTGTGACACCCAGACAGACTCCCAAACCTGCATTCGCTTCTCCCTTTATCTCGCTAGATACCCCCGTGCAGACGGACTACAACCCGGTGCGAACCGCGCTCTCTCCCGCTTCAGCGTCAGCCTCCACCTTCGCTCACTCGCAACCACCACCCCACGTTCCCGGACATAAGAAGAACGCCCTGTCGATTGAGTCTGTGCCCCGGCAGACTATTATGAAAGCATTGGCATCGGTGGCCCGCAACAACAGACCTGAGCCTCTCTCTCTTTCCGGCATGCTGTCCGCACACAACATGCCTCAGGACGGCGACAACCGTCCCTCCACTTCGTCGTCGCAGAAGCTGTGCGATGCCCTCAACGGCATTGCTCTCTCCGGCAGCACTTCGCTACAGTCACCATGCTTCTACCACAACCGCTTCGACGACGCGGTCGACATCGACAAGGTGCTGGAGGAGATCAAGAACGATGAGTGGATGTCGCATTCTCGTCTTGTTCAGACGGCCACTGGTGTACGAGAAGTGTCCAAGCAGCTTCAGCGACGGCCCATTCGACGAGCCGTCAAGAATGTTATGATTGTCACCAAGGCCCGCGACAACCAGCTGGTTGTCCTCACCCGTGAACTAGCCCTCTGGCTTCTCCGAACCCCCCGTTATGGCTCTGATCTGGGAGTAAACGTCTACGTTGACGCCAAGCTTCGAAATTCGAAACGCTTCAACGCTACGAGCATTACCGACGAGAATCCACGCTTCCAAACCATGCTCAAATATTGGTCACCGGACCTTTGCTGGAGTCAGCCCGAAAAGTTTGATCTGGTGCTCACTCTGGGCGGTGATGGCACCGTGCTCTTCACATCTTGGTTATTCCAGCGTATTGTCCCGCCAGTATTATCATTCAGCTTGGGGAGCCTGGGCTTCCTGACCAATTTCGAATTCGAGAGATACAAGGATCACCTAAATCGCATCATGGGTGACGAAGGTATGCGCGTCAACCTGCGCATGCGCTTCACATGCACGGTATACCGGGACGGGCCCCTCGGACAAGAAATGGAGGAAGGGGAGCAGTTCGAAGTTCTCAACGAGTTGGTCATTGACCGAGGACCGTCGCCTTATGTGTCCAACCTCGAACTGTACGGTGACAACGAGCTGTTGACCGTCGTCCAGGCGGACGGTTGCATCTTTTCTACTCCAACTGGTAAGTCCAACCACAGTGATGAGCACAAGCAAAGCAGATCTGGCGCTAACGTGATTCTTCTTAACCTAGGCTCAACAGCATACTCCCTCTCCGCCGGCGGCTCCCTCGTCCACCCCGACATCCCCGCCATCCTTCTCACGCCTATCTGCCCACACACGCTCTCCTTCCGACCCATGGTCCTCTCCGACACCATGCTCCTCCGCGTCACCATCCCGCGCAACAGCCGCGCAACCGCCTACTGTGCCTTCGATGGCAAGGGCCGCGTCGAGCTCCGCCAGGGTGATAGCGTCACCATTACTGCCTCCCAATACCCTTTCCCTACAGTCGTCCGCACCGACGCCGAGTGGTTCGACAGCGTCTCTAGAACATTGCGGTGGAACACGCGCGGCGCGATGCAAAAGGCCTTTGACGCTTCCTCAGGAGGGACTGGAAGCGATGCGGGTGGGGAACAGGAGGAGGAAGGGTGGGATATTGATACTGATTCGGCTTGTTATGCGAGCGAGGAAGGGAGCGTGAGTGCGAGTCCGTTGAGGAGGCAGATGAGTCTTTTGGGGATGTGAAGCACATGATTTTCTTTGTTGTATACAAAAGAGTGAAGAGGACGTTGGATTCTTTGGAAAGAAGCAATGTGTTTCGAGAAGGCATAAGCGATGGAATTTTTTCTCCTTCTTTTTATTCCCCCCCTTTTTCCATATCTCATCAATGGGGGACGAGATATTCTGACTGAGGAAAGACAACAAGAATAATGAAGCAGGAAAGAGATCAGGCATGGGGAGGATAGAGGCACATCAATGCACGTGTTAAGGGATTGGGTTGAAGTTCTTGAGCTGAATTACAGTACACAGCGCCCAACAGCTCTACATGCGCTTTGATTAGAAATCTTTGGAAGGCAATGGATATACAACTGGCGTCTACGGCGTTTTCTAGATCATTTCTTTTTTGGCCTATATCAAAGGAGTGGACAGAATAACAAGATTTTCCTGAACAATGAACCCCAACGGAAGATTTCAGTGATCTCTGAATTTCTGGTGCTTTAATAGCCAGATTATGTAATCTAGGTACGCATTCCGGCGCGCCACGCCTGGTATCGTTGGAAACCCTCATTACATTTTACTCATGCAAGCCAATACGTCAGGAAGCGTTCGGTCAGGCATGATGTGCGCGCGCGCATTTTCACTATTTGCTTTATTTTGTCGATCCTCACCGTACACCAATGTACCTCTGTACATCGTCAGGGGTCGCATTATCAAGCATATCTCTGGTATATCTGATTGGTTTACAAAGATATTCACATAGGGTTTCCCTTCCTCGTCCGTTTACTCTTATACAGGACCGAGTATATACAGACACGCGCCGGCTCAAATATGGTGCGTATGAATGCAATGAAAGAGCAGCGTCCTCCACTCCCATTCCTGTTATTGTGTCATGGCAACTGAACGCCGGGCAACCGGAAACTTGCAAAACGTGTTGTTGACACGAACTTGACATGTAATATAGCACAAAGGCACCAGATAAGTCCGCCAACAGCAACTTCGCTTAGCCGCCCGAAGCAAATCCGCACTGAAGCGTCGACTGGGAGATGTAATGAAGTTCGGCAGATCTCCAGACAGGCCGGAATCACCGCCAGTTCCCCTGACTCAATGAAAGCAGTCCGGCAACAGCATCCGCATCCCCCTTCTTACTCGGACTAATTTCGCCACGCATAAACCGCTCGACCTCGTCCGAGCCATCATCCTCGAAAGGAGGAGCACGACGGGAAGCGGTGGGAGTGTTATGTTGCGTCGTCGCAGCAAAGTCTTCGTAAATCCTCAGCTCAGAACCTCCTCCGCCACGTTTATCTCCTCCACGGCAGTGCTGTCCCCTACCACCACCGTCAAGAGGGCCGGTGTTGGTACGGTTTCCGGATAATGAAAACGATGGGCTGGACTCTATTAGAGCGTGGCGGGCCGGTGTTCGGCGGGGATTCGTCACCTTGTCGTGAATTGACGACGACAAGGGACCGGAAGGGAGGAGTCGCCGGTTTGTTGGTCGAATGGCGGATGAAGGTTGGTGGTAGGAAAAGCGAGGGTTTCCGTTCTCGTCTGGGCTCCAGTTCTCCTTGTCGGACTCGTTGCCTTGTGGGGAGATGAACAGGGATGAGGACTTGGGTTTGGTGTTGTGACTGAAATCCGCCGGCGTGTCTGCTGTAAAAGACTGTCTCTTTCCCGCCCAAGTGTTGTTATTGTTGGGCGTCACTAGCCTTCCGGTGGCATCCAGCCCTTTTGTCAGTCGGGGCTTCTTGGTCGAACTGTCCGCTCGGGGAGTTATCTGGCTAATACTGGCGTTACGCTTGTTGCTCCTGCTCAGTTGCAATGGGCTGCCGCCGGCGGTACTGGAAGTCGTCGACCGCAGCAGACTGATGGCTGCAATTGCTGAGCCACGACTCTCGTGCTTGGCTTGCACCGTCAGCGCGTCTTCGCAGTTTTCCGCGTCACAAGCGAACTCCCAGGCATGAACGTCGCGAGACCTTCCGCGTGCAAGGCGAGGCAGCAATGGGACAGCATTTTGAGATGAAGGAAGACTACTAGTAATGGTGGAAATGGGTGGTAAAGTAACTGGAGATTCACTGGGGCCACGTTGGTAGCTGGGCCGGCATGCCGAGTCAAATGATTGCAGCTCTGATGGCGGGAGGCTGGCAGGATTCTGTGGCGGGGAGGTGATAACTTCTGCCTTGCCGTCCAGACCCGTCGACAGGCGCGGACGGAGCGCAGAGGTCGAAGACGAACATGATGAAGGAGGGAAGTTGTTGAAGGAATCGTCTCCTCGGTCAAAGCTGATAGGCGTTGATAGAACGTGGGAGTGGGCTGGGTAGTTCCATCGGCTGGACAGATAGCCAACCGAGCTCGGCAAATGCTGAGACATTAGGAGGGAGTCGTCGTCACTGGCGTGTCTTTGCTTTTGGGCAGGAGTCGCGTATACAGGGTGAGGCAAGCTTTGTTGCTCCTCTTGAGGTTGGATTTGCGGTTCTGGTAGAGGGAGAGTGTCCTCCTGGAGCGTGTCTTCGTGGTTCTGCTCGGTCTCGTGGTCGTCGAGTTTGCTAGGCGAGGCAACCTCCCGAGGCGAGGAGTATTCCTGATCTAAACTTGAAACAGCCTGGATGGGCGAGGTATTCTCCGGCTCGGAGGTGTACACAGGAAGGGTGTTGTCTGAGGACAGTATTTGCATGCCGCCGTATCGAAGCGCGGCTATCTCCTGAGGGGACAAGGGACGTGATTTCCTGCGATCGTTTTGTCGGCGGTTTTGGAACCAAATCTGGCATGCGCGTTAGCTTAGCTCTGTTGCGCGCGGTGAACCTATTGGTGGTGACGTTATGGCTAACCTGAACTTCTTTTTCATTTAAGGAGACGCGGTTCACGATGTCTTGACGCGCTGCCTTGTCGGGTTTGGGGTTCGCATTGTAGGCTGCCTCGAGTATGGCTTTGTCTTTTGCTCTGCGAATCGCAGTCCGGTTAGTCCCACGTGTTGTCGCAAAGATGGGATGGAAGAGCTCGGCAGCCGGCCCCGAAGCCGGTTGGACCCAAACTTACGTAGTTCGTTTTCTCTTCCCCTTTGGATGTCTCTCCACTTCTCCGGACGGCTGTGACGAGAGCTGTGGTGCTGGAGTTTGCGATTCTCTCAGCAATGGGGATTCGAAGACTTGGTTTTGACTGGTACTCTGGGAGAGCTCTTCATGTTCCACCTCGTGGGCGAGGCCAGGTACAGCGGAGGAAAGCTGAGGAGAGGGCGTGGAGGGTGTTGGGGCGAGAGTGTCCATTTCGGTTGGCGAGTGCAGGCCAAAACAATATATGGTGAACCGATCAATGCATACTCCTGCTGGGAAACTGTTCACCGGTCTGCGTCACGTCGGTGACTTCGTATGGTGTCTGTTGGGATCAATGGCGTCGGTATAGGTATGTTCTCCGAAAACAACGAACCAACGTCAAAGGTAACACGATAGTCCCCTACTGGGTATAAGACGAGAAGACGTGTACCCAAGAAAGGGTATAGACCAAAAAGTAAAGTTTGAGAAAGTTGGAAAACTGCAAAAGGTAAGTAGAATGCAGCTAAAGGCGCAAGAAGACGGGTAATGGCAGTGCGTAGGGGGGTTGGAGGATGGTGATTAAAGACATGCAATAGTAGGTAGGTACTTGACGTAGAGGGAAACGGTTATGGGGAATCTTTAACGAACCGCACCGCGTCTTCAACGCGGCATGTCGTGTAGTCATCCGAAATAGGAAATTAAGTGAGCTGGGGGTTAGGGTTATCCCTCGACCACAAGCGCACCTTAGTCGCTAAGCCGTTTATTTTTTCCCCCGATTTCGCGCTTCACGCAAGGGGACTTCGGCGCTAGCTATAGTGTAAAGTGCATGTCAGATCAAATTTGCCCCATCCTGGACCATTTTAACGCGGCCTTTTTGATTCGACGCGCCTTTTCCCAATGTCCCGTTGTCCGGTTCGATATGTCCTTGCCCTTTTGCATCAGACCTTACGACAAAGTTGTTCCTAAAGTGCAAAACTCGAACTTTCATTATGCATTGAACACCTCGTAGCTGCTTGGCAGTAACACGAACCCCAAACCCGGCATTACTCTCAAGACATGTTCTCCATTGCAGCCAGTGAGCAGTGATGCTCTTTGTCACACCCAGCATCCGTCACTTGTCCCAACTAGAACCTCAACTAATCGGTAGATGGTATCCCAACCAGGTACAACAACAACAACAACAACAAAAAAAAAAAAAAAAAAAAAAAAAAAAAAAAAAAAAAAAAAAGCATAATTATGTATATAACTTCCCCGACACCTACAATACGTGTTCATATCTCCTCCAAGATCAAACTCTACCTAAGTCCCAACACCAGCGGCAGTAGAAACCTCCGCCATGGCAAGCAACCATTCCCTCCTCTGTGGATTTGCAACCTGCCGCCTAACCCTCAGTTTCCCACCTGTCCCCTCCTAGGCTCTACCCTCACCACCATCAACACAACCATCAACATCACCAAACAACTCCCCCAACCCATCCCTCAGCGCCCGGACTCTATTAACAGCGACTTTCCGTTCCCTCTCAAGCTCTTCGATCCTCGCCTTCAGCTCCACCTCCTTGGCTTCCCTAGCCTTGAGCGCTGCCCTCGTCATGTCGCGCCCCCGCTCGACGCCGCGCATGCGCAGTGCATACGTGTTAAGCTTGTCGCGGATGGCTTGGCGGGTTGCGTCTGAAACTCCTTTTTCGCTCGAAAGGAGGCTGAGGATTGAGGTGGTGATTTCATAGTCGTCGCATGACCCTGGCCCCGTCGTCGTCGTGGTGGGTCTACCGATACCGCCGCCTGTGGGGGTGGTTTGGTAAGAGCGGCCTTGGGTTTGGCTCAGATTTGTAGATGTTGTCAGATTTGTTGTTATTATTGATGGTGGTGGCGATGGCCCTCTGGTATCGGAGAGCCTGACGCGTTTTGCTGCACCGGGTTCAGATGCTGAGGTTGTGGTGTTCCCTCGTGAAGTTGGGGTCAGCATAGAGGCAGAGGCATCATATGTCCGCTGTGGGTTCGGGGTGCGAGTGCCGGGGTGTGGCATCGCCGTCCTCGTTATGTTGCTCGTTCGTGCTTGGGATAAGGCCGGCGCTGGGACGTTGGTCCCCCTGCGTTGCTGTTCTTGACTCGGATGGGGAGGATTTGATTCCAAAATTTGAACCAGCTGCCTTTCCTCGTCCGACTCAAGGTCGCCGTACTCCTTCTCTTCACACATCGTCGCCGTCGCCGTCGCCGGACGCTTCCTCTTGGAAGGCTTGATCGCCGATATCCCGCTTGCACTGCCGTCCATGTCTTCTTTCTTCACCTTCACACTGTCCAAATCGTCATCAACCGTAGTATCTGAAGCCCAGCCGTAGGCTTCCACTTCGTAGCAGCCGAAATAAGGTTCGTCGACAAAATGCAAACCTTCGCCGTAAGGGGGAAACCAAGGAAGTCTCGGCATCAGCTCTCTACTTGTAAAGTCCGGCACGTACTCCGAATGCTGTATCACCGGCCTCGATTCCGCCTTCTTCTCCCGCTCCTGCGCTGTCTCCTCCCAAAGAAAGAACCCACACTGGCCCGGAATCGCTCCAAGGTCCCGGGGCTCTCGACACGTGTAGAAGAACCTGCCCTGATTAGGTCCTTCCTTCTTGACTTGAAGTCGAATTGCCAACTGCGGCCCATTTATACAACTGCCTATTATGTGCAACGCGAGTTGTGAGCAAACATGTCTGTCAACCTGACCTACCGGCCGTACTTGGCTGGGATTCAAAAACTCACAGTACCATCTTCCTTGCTCTCGATTATAGAATCCGGGATGAGGATTCCTGAAGAATCCGTTACCTCTGCCCATGGTTAAGGGACGCTACACAGGTATTATCTCTCCCAGGTGAGGGGCTGGATGCCCCCAGATATCTGTTCTCAGTGTGCTCAGGTCTCTCGATGAACCTCGCCCCTTAAAGTAGTCTTCCTGGCGAAAATACCTCGCTGGGCTGTGAGTGATGTTCAGAGGTTAAGTCGCAGTGATTCAGAGAGCAGAATATAGCGATGTTTGAATGTAGCTAAGATGGCCCATCTTTCATTCCCGGTAGCCTGAAACGATCAATCGAAGGGTGTCGAGATGAGCTGAGGTCACGGTGACGCTACTAAAAGATTGACTGGCATGTGCATATGAGCCGCATCAAAGAGCAACCTCTTCGCTTTCCTGGCCAGTTAGCTGTCAGGTAGGTACGGGCGTAGCTCACGCAGAGTGGTTGGTGTTAGCAGTTGCTTTGCACTAACAGGTTTATCCGCACTCATAAGCTCCCGCCGCAGGATAAAGTACCTCTGTGTACAGTGCAGGGGCACGTGCGCCTGTCAGAGCTGACGGAAATCAGGGGCAAGCCCCACCGTTCCTGTCCTCCAGCTGATGATGTTTCTCCTTCGATCTACTATGTAGATCAGACCTTTGACAGCAAACTTTACATGCGTCATGCAAATCTTCCACGGTCATCATCTGCATGAATGCACTGGCGTAGGGAGGCCTTGTGGTCCAGAAAATTATCTTTTAGCAAATACTTCTATGATATAATACAGTATGATCAACCCTCAAACAAACCGAAAGCTCCGCGTGGAGTGAGAAGCAAGGTAGAATAATGTAGATAGAACAAGATAATATAAAAACGGGATCTTGGGTATAGTGACAAAGGTGATGTAAGCATGAAGAAAGAAGGTGGAACAAAACGGAGCGCGTTGGAGTTCCAACGGAGATGCCTGTGGACGAGAATGGGAATGACATCCGTCCAGTCCAGCATCAGATAAGACGGAATCTGGAAAAGACATGAAGGGGGACTTTGGAGGAAACGGAAACCGTCGACAAAGTCCAACCATTAGCTCAGATCTCATAGTAATAATCCTCATCCAGCCCCTCCCGACTAGGCACCTGACCAGCGCCCGGGACCGGTCCATTATCGACCGCCTCAGCCCTAACATTGAGCAGACGTATTTTGAGGCCGTACTCGCTCACCAGCGTGACGAGCTTGTTAGTCTCGGCCGTAATGGGTGCCTGGTTGAGGAGCATAAGCAGGCCATCGAGCCACTCCGATGCCAAACTGTGGTTGAGGGGATGGAGCGTCAGGATCGGCTGCTCCTTGGTCTTGCCTGCCGCGGCAAGGCTGGCCAGCTCTGGTGACACATTCTCGGAAAGGCTGTAGATGGTGATCTTCGTTGTCGATTTAGCCGTTGCCGACGCGGAATTGGCGTCCTTGGTGAGACTTGTCAAGCTTGACGACGCCTGGTTTCCGTTTTCTCCTGCTGCTGCAGCATCATCCGCGTTGGAGACGTTCGATACCACCGAGCTGGTGGAGAGCAAATCGATCTTCTCCGTCAAAGCTTCTAGACCAGGATCGTGTGCTGTCTGTTCGGCAAAGTCGGCGTAATGAAGATATCGCCTGTTGTGCGAAAGCTTTGCGAAACGCCAAGGCTGGTACAGTCGGCTACCCTTTTCTTGTCCGGGTTTGAGGCTTTCTGACCTAGAGTGATCTGATCGATGAGGCTGAGGCTTGGAGAACCACGAACCTTGCAAAAGACAACGAATACGCTGCTCTTTGACGAACTGCAGTGCTTCGTGCTTAAGTTCTTCACGAACCTGGAAGAGATGGGGACCCCATTGATCCTCGAATGAGAGCTCTAGTAGATCCATCTGCAGCTCTCGTAGCCTTCCGGAATCATACTCATGCAGTTCATCTTCAACCTCCAGCACGTCCTTGCTCCTGCTGGCTTGCCCAACCACTTGATCGATCAAGATCCGAACGAGCTCTGCTACCTTGTCGAAATCGTATCGAGTCGCCCCAGTCGCCTTCCACATCCGGAAGAAGGCATGTAGGCCCGCGGTGTGTAGTCGTGACCACTGAAGCAACAGTGGGCGGAAGAGTTTGTCATGGGCTTTGCCGCCTCCGTCGATAAGCTGGTAGTAGCCGCCGTTTCTGATATCGTCCAGATCGCATTTCTCAACCTCAAAGTGCTCATACAATATCATCGTCACGGCCAAACTAGCCCGCGCCACGGGGCATCGTTCGTTGAGCGGTCTGCTAGACTGCTCGAGCAGCAGCTTCTGGAAGCCATCCTCGTTTTTGCGCACGTAGTCTGTCAGGTCCATCATGCCTAGGAAGCCGGCCACTTCGAACTCGGATGCGGGTGATTCTGTTTCGAAGCCTAACCTCCTCCACTTCTCGGGGTTATGTCGTCGGCTTGATTTCCTCCCCGCTGCAGTCTCACCGCCGGTTTCCTTTTCTCCCTCTTCCCTGGCCACAATTGTCGCGGCCGTTGATGGTCTTCCTGTGGGGGACAAGGTCGTCATGCCTCCGTTAATCTGCCGTCTTTCCGGTGCGCTCGCAAGATGTAAACCCTTCAGCGCTCTCCTGTGCTCTGGCCGCTCCAAGTCCACCCGAACTGCCCTCCATTTTTGGAGCAGGATCTTTGTGAGTGTCTGAAATTCGAGTAACGAGTGCGCGAGGTCCTGCAACGACGAACTTTGCATGAGATTGTACACCGCCTTGATCAGTCCCAGATCCTGAAGCTTCTTGATAAATTTGGACCACTCCTCACCAGGAGGCACTGTCCCCTTTGTGCTTGACACGAGCAAGGTAGGCCCACTGTCGTTGGATACCGCATCCCGTATGAGCGCGTTGATCAGCATCAAGGCATTGGCGCAGAGGGCGTGGTCTGCCGATTGCAACTGCATGATGACCAGTCCGAAGAATTGCGGGTACACCGCGACCGCAGGCTTGAGCGCCCTGAAACCAAAGGTGCCTGGCGTACGTGGCGTGCCCCCGCGGGCTGTCGATTGCGAATGGCTGACAAGGCCAACCAAGATGGACATGGCGCCCCGTAGAATGTTGACGAGCGGGTTGGTAACAATAAGCTCGACCACACGCTCGACAAGCTCTCCCGCATCGGGGCCCTCAAAGATATCCCAGCCCATGTCGACTTCGAGCAGTCGACTCAAGCTTTGTAACGAATATGCCAGTGTGTTTCCGCCAGTGGTCATTATGAGGCGGCGTAGAACGACGAGGCCGCCCGAGGCGATGAAGACATCGGCGAAAGCCGGGTCGTTGATGGACGACTGGAGTTTGAACACTGCCATCTTGCGCGCCGCATCCTCATCACTAGCGAGGCGCGAGAGCAGCGCCGGTATATCGGCCTGATCCATCCTAGGCAATACAAGTTGTCTGATATCGGCGATGGTTCAGTGCAGGCGATTGGCGTTTGTATCGATTGCGATCGGCTTCACGATGTCGTGGAACACTGGGACGCTGGGAATACTCGAGGGCTTCGATACCGATGCTGTGAGTCGTGGTGCCGTTTCTCGATCCGGACGAAAACAGAGGTGATAGACAGGGCGCGACGTGCCAGGCTCTGATCCAAACGTTAGAAGAGGGCAAGGTCATGAAGAGGTCATGTTTACCGGACTGGGATGAAGCTCCAGTTCTTGAACACTTTCACAGTCCAGCTGGAACTGGAGTCTTTGAGGTTGCGGATTGCGATGCTGGCTGGGAATGGCGCTTGCCACTCGGGATTGTCCAGGACGTTACAGCGGAGTGCCCCTGTGGGTCGGGGGGGTGATCGGTAATGCCTGGGAGCCACTTCTGCAAGGGGCGCTAAGGAACTGCACCCTTTTAGGGGAGACCCCTCCTGCGGGACGGGAGCATGTGGATCGACCACCAACCACGGCAACTTCCCTTGGGTTGGAAGTAACCTACCATGTCACCTACCCTGTCACCCCCTGAAGAAGACGGGACTAAACACTAACAGCGACATGGCATCGCTTGGCATTTCCATTAGGTTTCTTATACATTTCGTCTGTTTAGCGTTGATTAAACGTTGAAAAGTACAATAAACCGGACCCAGACAAGCAAAAACAGAACAGAACTGTGGGGATGAAAGAGGATTTTGGCTTTTTTTTTACTTCCCAATTCCTTCCTGCCTCCATCCTGTCCATACGCCTGCCGTTTGCATCATATGCTCCAGGCGCAATTTCCGCATGAACTAGCGTTACAAAACCCACGTGTGATTCTACAATCCCGACCTGGTCCGTTTGTTATGTACTTCGGTACAGAAAAGCTAGAGCCTGAATAGACTTGGTAAAGCGGCCGCGATCCCCGAGAATCAATGCTGTAAATTGGGATTTTGACGTTTTGAAGAGGACGGAGAGATGCATCTACGACGTTGAAAGCTCTGGTCGTTGTGGAAATTTTACAAATGGAGGCGAGTGACTCTCTTTCCAAGGCCAATAAGGACTATCAAATAGGTTGCCTTTTATCCTGCCCCTGTTCTTCCCTAAAAGAAGAACCAAGCTAACAAACAAACCAGTAGTGATTTGTATTGTATGTTATCAAAGACCGTCAGAAGTCCTTGGTTCTGAGGTGGTAGCACTTATACATCGTCAAGGCAGATTGTACTGCAAAAAAGGTATCATTGCTGGCCAAAGTATCCTACGTTACTCGATACGCCCTAATTATCCCCAATCATCCCTTCAGACCTAGCCAAACTAAGCCACCGTATAATCAACGTGAACTCCTTCCAAACGACACAAGAGACGTACAAAACCAGATCAAGGACCATCGCGGCTAGGGGATCGAGCACCCTTGCTCAGGAAGCTCCTCCTCATACTAGAAGACTTGGGGCTCTGGTCGGGGCTAAGTGCGCTGGATGCGTCCTGGGCACTCTCGGACGGAGCGAACCCGCTCTTGATGTACACTGTTCCGCTTCCAACCTTCAGCGCCTTTTCCTGTCCGGAGTTTGATTCGTCAACAAAGTAGACGCTCTCCCCCAAGTGATCATCGCTTCCAAAGGTGTGATGCTCCTTCGCCTCAATCTTGAACTGCGAGTCAGGCGTGCACTGAATATTGAAGGTTTCGTCGAATTTGACAGTGCCGCTCGAAGACTTGCGATGCTTGGTCTTGCCAACCGCCTTTGACTTCCCATCCTTCATTTGTGTAATCGTGACGTACACATCTGTTGAAGGAGGATATCCAGAAGCAGACACAACCGTAAAAGAAGCCGTTCCTGATGATGCTCCAGGTAACATGGCGCTACGAACAGAGGATGCACCCACACTCCTTGTCCGCGCATGACGGAGCTCGTTGGTCGATGAGCCATCACCTTCGGTAATAACTGCCGATCGCTTCAGGCCCGAAGCAGCCTCTGGCGCATTAGTGACGATAGTAGGAAGCTCGACCGAACTACTGGTCATGCTATCCGAATCATCATCCCTCTTGGTGTGACTGCGGAAGCCACGCTTGATAAAGGACGCGCCCTTGCCAACACCGTGCCCAACGGCACCAGCAACCGCGGCGCCACCCTTTAGAGGAACGCCTGCGACACCTGTAACGATTTTCCCGGGAACCGAAAATGTACCAACCAGTGTTGACGTTCCTTGTCTGGTTCTGGTGACATAGTCGGGGCGGAAAAGGAGGCGAAGGCGGAGCACGCCCGACTTGCCATCGAGAGTAAGCCGTACTTCTTGTGCTCTAAAGGGCTCGAGCTGACCGAGGTTGATGTCCGCAGCACCGAGGAAGTCGGGCTTATCGGCAAAGTCCCAATCCCACACGGTAGCCTTGAAGGTAGCTGCGGTACGACTTGGAACCGGCACTTCGAAGAACTCGTTCCACGTGGGATTCAATGTCTTCTTCACGGTCTTGGACTTGAACACCTCCTGGCCGTTGAAATCGAACTTGACATAGGGGTCGCTCTTGCCGTTGGAGTCGGCGGACGGAAGGTTCTGGGCATCCAGGACATCGACACGAAGATGGCCCATGTTGTTGATGCTCTCACTGGGGTCGAGCTGCATCCGGACTGGAACGTACTTGAGGCTAACCTTGATCGAATAGACCTTACCATCCTCGTTCTTGAGTTTCAGGGTGGTTGGGTTGTTCTGTCATGTGACTGTTAGCCATGGCCTTAAATATCTGCATTTACCCGCAAGCGATGAGACTTACGAGACATTGTTTGAGTGTATCGAGGGTGTTTCCTGACAGACGAGCAAGCGTGTTCTCCTTGCCACCTTCCTCCTGCTTTTCGGACCGCTCGTTGATCTTGATTGTCAGCTTCGAGAATTCTAGCTCACGAATAAAGCAATCGCCAATCTCATCAAAAGCGTGAGTCTTCGTCCTTGAAGTCGAGGAGACATAAGACGGGAAAGCATAATCATCAACGCAAACCTCAACGCGGCAGTGGCTCTTCGGGAGTTCTGCATCCATGAGCTTGAAAATAACCAGACCGGATTCATACTGCAGCAGTTCCTGTGGGTTGAGGTGAAGCTTGGGCGGCTCCTTCTCATCCCTGGATCTCCTCGAAGCCGCGACAGAAGTGGGAGTGACCGGCGTCTTGGGTGTAATAGGCCTCGAAGTTCCGCCGTTCTCTGGCTTGATGCTGTTGGTTCTCTCCAGAGTGGAGGAGAACTGGCCAGCATCGGAGGATCTCGGAACATCCAAGGACTGCTTAGGCTCAGAGGACTGGTCGCTTTGTTCGTCCTTGTCATCATCCTCTGGATCAGCGACGTTGAGGCAAGGGTAGAAAGCAACCGTGTAGGAGAGAACACCCTTGGCAACGCCCTTTCCGTGCATGCGTAGACCATCTTGGTGAAGTTCCTTCTTCTCGTGAACCAGCCATTCACCAGTCTCGGGGTCCTTGTGCATGTAATCACCGGCGAAGATCTCGGTAAGGCCTAGACTCCTGTCTCTGCCCATGTTTTCGGCATCCATAACGTCGAGCTGGAGGCGCTCCTTCGCAGAATGAACAGGAATGTAGAGAACTTCGTCAAAGTCAGGGTTGAGATTATTCTTGTGAGTGACAGTGCGACCACGTTCAATACCAGAGAGCAGAACTCGAACATATGGGTCAGACTTGCCGAGCGCTTCCACGTTGCGTAGGGACCTGGCATTGATGAAGTGCAAGCGCAAGACACCGGCCGGCGTGGTGTAGCCTCCAGTGCCTGCAGCAGCACCAGAAATGGCAACCGGCCTCCACTGGGCCATCATCTTCACCCGACCAGTCTTGGCACCAGCGAGGTTATACCAGTCCTGGCCCTTGGCCATGAGCTCGAGCATATCATCTAGCTTGATCTGGTATGTGCCCAGAAGTTGATCTCCGGCAATATCGCGATCATCCTTCAGGGCAACACCAAGCTTAGCGTTCTTGCGGTCCGTAATCAAAATTTCCTTGGAGCCGTTAGGCCAGATAGGTTGGTTTGTGCGCTTCATCGTCTTCGTCTTGTGCACCTCCTTGCCGTTGAGTAGAAGGATTCCGTAGGGGTTGAGCTGGCCAACCATGCTCTTTGATGCGTCCAGTTCCTTGGCTTGTTCGACAGTGAAGCTCAGAATACCAGTGTTTGACTCTGGGGGAGGTTCCACAGTGCCATCGGAAAGCTTAGTCTCCTCAAGCACGGGGAAGAAACGGATATCACAGGACACAACGCCACGAGCCTTGCCATCGTACTTGAGCTCGAGTCTCTCGTTCTCAAATTCGTTGATCTCTTCAAGATTCTCAAGAGGGAAGGAGGCGGTACCAAGTTTCTTGTCTTTTCTGATCTCATTGAAGTCGAAAACATCAATGTCGAGGGAGTCATTGAAAGAGGAGATAATGATATAATGCGTTTCGTTCCAGCGAGGATTGTCGTTCTCTTTGATGACCTTAGTTTGTGCAAGAGGCTGCCTCTTGCTGAGAGAAAGGCTAGCATAGGGATCGGGGGTTCCAGAAAACTTGTCGGGGTTCTTGAGGCCTTGCGCACCATGCAAAGTGATGGCAACCACACCAATGGCTCTGTCGACGGGTGTGCCAGCGAGCATCTTCGCAACCTCGATAGGGAAGACATTGGGCGCATACATCATTGGTGCCAACGTAGCGTGAATCATCTCCTGAATGAAACTCTCAAGGCCGGGGATGAAGTTGATGTCAAAACCGAAGGTCTCGCCTCCGAGAGGCTTGCAAACATAATCGATTTTGGGTCTCTCCAGGAAGCACATCTCCACCTTTTCAATGTGAGGGAACGCCATCTGGAACTTGATTTTCAGGCGCATCAAACCAGAAAAGGACATGTCCTCAACGATAACATCGAGACCCTTGCTAATCATGGCTTTTCCAACTCGGATCTCCAGGACAACCTTGGGATTAACCTTGTTCTGAAGTTGGCGTGCAGTCATGTCGGCGGTATCATTGGGGGTGAAGCTGAACATCCAATCCATAATGACAACCTCATCTTCGGCTTTAGGATAGGTCTTGACGTGCTCCATACGAGGCGGTTTGGAGCCCAAAGTGAAGGTCTTCAACTTCAAGCTGTCAAGGAAAGCGGGGGTAGACATGCTGAGAACCTGGTCGACAGAGTTGATGACGGTCTGAGCGAGGACCGGCTGGTAGATGGGCCAGAACTTGACGAGGAATGAGTTAATCCATTCGACGGATTCATTATCAGTTTCCAGTTTCTTGAGGCCTAGCTCCCGCGTGATATCGTCTCGGAAGTTTCGGCGCACCCGGCGAATCGAGGTTCTGTAGTAAGTCGAGCAGCAAGCCATGATTATGAAGACCCAGGCAAGGCCGCCTCCCAACACTGCTACTAGCCAAGATGAGAGACAGGCAAAAACAATGACGGCCACGTTATGGTACCATTCTGTGGGATTACACATTAGAAAGCTAGAATATTTGAAAGGATACCAGTTGAAGCTCGTACGTACCGCCAAAATAGTTTTCGGAGAGGTTAGATTCTACCCATGTTGCATGGTCCAGCAGATCCTGTTCTTCTTCGGGGTCTTTGGGCCAGCCGAATCTTGGGGCCCAGCCGACCTTCTTGATCAAATCGGCCTCAATTTGTTCAGGGGTACGGCCATCCTCAATGACATTTCCATCGGCAGTGGTTGGGAGATCTAGGGCGCCGGCCTTTGAGGGTGGGGGGAGATCGATATCGGCCTTGGTTCCATCATCGAGATCGGAAGCGATAGCTAATCCTTTCGGTCGCCGAAGGCCATCTGGAATTGCCTGCAGCGGTGTCAGGTCGGAGCAGCAGTGATGTTGCTTGAGGGCTGGGAACGTACCTCTCTGGCTTGTGCTGCCTTCTCCGCCGCGCTAGCATTAGGGTCGAAGGTGAAGGCAGTGATGCCGAGCTGCTGGCTCTCGTCAACGATCTTCTTCTCGGCGTCTTCGGCCGTGACACTGCTGTTGAGATCCTGTGCAGCTTCAATTGCGCCCTGCTGCTTCAGCTCCTGTGCTGATTGCTGCGTTGCCATTGTGTCTGACGAGGAAGCCACGTCAGCAGCCGGACTTGTAGCGTCGCTGTCAACGTCTTCGCTCGAAATTCGCTGTGTGTCGTGGATATATCTGAGCTATCGAAGAGGTGTTGTCGATATAAAGCTGGAGGTCCGGTCAGAAAGGCGCAACGAACCGTGCTGTTCAGAACAGATGGCGTCACTGGTCGAGAGCGATTGGCGCTAGAGTAATCGAGTGGCTGCAGGTGCAGTGGCAGGGCAGCCAAAGTAAAATTCAAATAATGGAACCTATTATAGGGTGTAGAGAGCGGGAGAAATCGCAGAAAGGTGTTGGTTAGAAGAGAGAGTGGGGGGAGGAAACAAGGAAACCGAACCGGTCTCCTTGGAAGGTGTCACAGCAAAGGTACACAGAAGTTGGACCTGTGCTTCTGTGAGTAACTGGATGTTTGGGGGGAAAACAGAACGGAGACGAGGGACCGGAGATGAAGAGAGGGAATAAAAACAACAACAACAAAAAAAAACACTAGCGGACGGAGTGACGAGACGGAATGCTTTTGAGGATGGAAGCCGCGCAGCCCCCAGCTGGGAAATGGCTAAAAAGGGTCCCACGCAGCTCAAGTGTGGAGGTGTCCAAGCCTCTTTCAGCTTGCTGCTCGTGCTGGTGCAAGCTGCTATTGTTGCTCTCCACGGCCTCTCCACGCAGCCTCCCAACACTCCTATTGGCCGCGTCCTGGCGTTCTGGAACTGGAGATGCCTGCCAGCTACACTAGAACCTCAAGGGGCACCCGTGAATATCCCGGGCGCTCTGTCTAGAGGTACCTACCTCCATGTGGTGAGATGGCCAAGTAAAACCCGTGGGCCCGGTCGCTGACGATCGCTGACCTCACAGTGCCCTATACAAAGCCACGAAGGGGCTTCGTTTGCCGAGCTACCCTATGGCGGTTCGTGCTCGGTACTTGACGAAGGGGTTTTACTTTGGCTCGCAAGCACAGTACCACCTTCTAAGGAGAGCTTCCATTCACGCTTTGCCTCACAATTCACACTGCTTCGAATCGATATGGAGATGTGGTAGCCAGCCACCCAGCCAATTGGGAAACGACGGATCGAACGCTAGTAGGGACACAGTACGTCAGAAGGTCGAGCTCCGCTCCCATCGAATGAATGGCGGTCCACAAGCAATGGTACCGAAGTGTGAGCTTAAGGTGTGATCCTTGGAAGCGGCCTGGACGGCGGGTTGCGGCTGGGGGGAAGAGTGCAACGCTCAAAATTTGGAGATGCGCTCCAAGACTCCCAGCTTGTCTCGCTTGCGTGGCTTCATTGTCGTGCACCTAGATAGAGCCTAGAGGTAGCCCAAGTGGCAATTAGCCCATATTGTATACTTTCATTTCTCCTGTAGAATCACCAATATCCACGAGGTATTTTACCGGCAGTTGTGCCAGCTAGGTAAAGTGTTATATCATTGAGGTCTTGGCATTAATGGCCAAAATACCATGGGAGCTTAACGGCAGTGCTAACCCAAGAGCTTCCAGTCAGTGATGAAGGTACCTACCTACGCTGCCCCGCAGATCCCAGTCCACTTATCGCCGCGCTTGCACTTGCCGGCTGAAATGTGCATGCTTTAGGCCGTGACTTGCTCCGAGTCAACAGGATCGCCAAAGCGATCACAGGGGACAGCGAAGCGCTGACAGGTCAGAGATGAAAGTTCGGCGGGCAAAGGGAAGAAAACAGAGATATAATGCGGACAAGTATGCTTTGTCGATTTCCACAAAACGTGTGTGCTGCTGTAGCATCGTCAAGATGCGTATGTCTGTTTCCGAGACCCCTTACCGGCCACAGTATCATCCGTAGTACCTAGGTATTACACCTCACCTCTATCGAATCCACACGCCCCGAACCTGACGCCGACTTGATTCGGTCATCGAATCTACATCAAAGTTAATTTAAGTCCACGACCATCAAACCGCCAACAACCAAGGCTATCCAATCTCTCGATTTGCTTCTTCAAGCAGATCACGCTCGGACTTCATCACAGTTTGAACTCTGATTTTCTTGATTCCAGCGTGCGATAATCCACGGCCATCTAGGACCTTCACCCCTCGGGAGGCCACCGCATCGACAAATCGGCTGTTCACTAATAAACAGATCCCTGTCGCAAATCTCCCAACGCAGGGGTCTCAAAAGTGCCAGAGATAGATGAAGAGTTCCCCTTTCTGGGTTGCCAACATGTGAACAAGGATAAAACGACATCATCTCACCCAACGAGGGCACCACTACAACGAACCTCACGCGACAATTGACAAATGATCTCCGGGCCTATCACCCGACTTGATATCAAAACTTTGAGACTGGCCTGTAACCAAGGGTCTGACCACACAAAGACCATTCAGCCATCCTTGGGACCGTCAAGATCGGTGTTGGCTGTCCGGTAGCCAAAAGTCCAAACAACTACAACATGACAAAACCGGGACCCGTCACAAAAAAAAAGGTAATTGGACGACAACCTACCTCATGGCTGGTAGGCCACGTTCACATATTCAACAAAGTTAAACGCAGTAAAATTCAGCCGTGATGCACAGAAACGCAATCACTCCACGTGTGAGGTCGGACAAACGCTTACCAGTGGTTGCCCCCAACCGAGCCACGTCTCTTTAGTTTTCAGAATTCAACAGTACAATTTGCGCTCCCTGGATCAAGTCAGGCCTCGAGGATAACCGGAGATGGCAACTCCTTTTGACTGACTGTCATTGAGCAACTCGTCTGGATGGAAGGGGGGAGCAATTCATTTCCCACTGAGACTCGACACTTGACACCTACGTACGTTTTTGACCGAATGCTCAGGTGTGTCGTTGTTACAATGTTTCGTGTCCGGATCTTGTGTCGTACCCACAATCTCCTACCCGCACCCGACAATAACGGATCTAGTGCCAGGCTCCATATATTGGCGTCGGGCTTCACCGGCTTTCGGTTCGCTGTGACTTGACTGGCGACCAGCCCGGCCGTCCCCCGGAAGCATCGCCGATTTCAACAACCGATCTCGTGTCTCGAGCTTGCCGGTTGCCGGGTCTGCCATGATATTTCGGCGCCGATGAGTTTCTCGATGGCAACCGCTGAACGGGCAGAAACGTAGGATGACATCCGAGTATGTATGGTGATTTTACCTAGGCAATACTGCATGACGGGATTGCGCAGCAATCTGACGACGGCAAAGTATATGTTTGAAAGACTTGCGATATTGTTGTCCATGAATACTGTAGAGCGTAGACAGTGAAATTCGCGGATGACATATGCAGTATGGCGACTTTTACGGCCACTTTACCCGTAGCAACTTCTGGACGATGCCATGTGTATGTTCGACGACCAGACCCATTCACTTGTCAGCCTCACAGCCAAAGGCAATATTTACCATTGGTCAAAACTTTAGTCAGCCACACCCATGTGGCGAAAGCTAGACGCGACTGAGGCGACGCGGCTGGGTTCAGTTTTCTACGACAGATTGATTTCATGTGCGACAACGCCAATTCCCAAATTCATCAACATCGTAGCAACCAGGCGACCGGGACTATCCAGTACTTCTCGAAAACTGCCATTCGATCAACGATATTTTTCGAAACCTTTTTTTGTTTTTGCAAACGCAACCCAACGGTCTTGCTCACGAACGACGAAAGAATACCCTCGACATTCATCAAACCGAGCAGACTGAACGACCGACTTGACTTCTCGCCATCTCTCTCCTTCTGACAACGGACTATCGCATTCAGAGTTCTCTTAGCCTACCCAGCACACAACCTATCAAACATCCCCCATACGCAGCCTCGCCATCGCAGCGAGATAAAAAAAACAAGTCGACAAAATGGCCAACTTTCTCGCCTCCATCTTCGGCACCGAGCAAGACAAAGTCAACTGCTCGTTCTATTACAAGATCGGCGCCTGCCGCCACGGCGACCGGTGCTCCCGCAAACACGTCAAACCCAGTTACTCGCAAACGATCCTGATGCCGAACCTGTACCACAACCCCGCCTTCGACCCCAAGAACCGGATGAACGCATCGCAGCTGCAGAACCACTTCGACGCCTTCTACGAGGACATCTGGTGCGAGATGTGCAAGTACGGCGAGCTGGAGGAGCTGGTGGTGTGCGACAACAACAACGACCACCTGATCGGCAACGTGTACGCGCGGTTCAAGTACGAGGACTCAGCCCAAAAAGCGTGCGACGATCTGAACTCTCGCTGGTACGCTGCGAGGCCGATTTATTGCGAACTCAGCCCCGTGACGGATTTCCGCGAGGCCTGCTGCCGTTTGAACTCTGGCGAGGGTTGTGTCCGTGGAGGGTTTTGTAATTTTATACACCGTAAGAACCCCAGCCCGGAGCTGGACAGGGAGCTCGAGCTCAGCACCAAGAAGTGGCTCAAGATGAGACCGCGGAGCCGCAGCCCGACGCGCTCGCCCAGCCCGGAACCGACTAGGAGACGGTATTAGGAGTTGCGGTGTTTCATGCTGGACAGAGTTGACGGTGGAGGAGGGACGGCGATGCGAAACAGACATGGGGATATTGTAGTTTTTTTCCTCCACGAATCAGAGAGACGAGAAGAGGAGACAGGGGTCGGTTCTGGCTTAGTGACCGGAAGTCAACGTCAAGAGGCAGGTTGCACATTTCGCGCGGGGATAGAGGTGGAATGATACATGGTTTATGAATGAGAATATGGGGATATCGATTACAAGAAAGGCTCGGTCTGTCCCAATTTGCATAGCCGGGCCAAGGTCATCAAGTTAATCTTGGAGTAGGGGCGTTCTCGATTACTACTGGAATGTTGAAGTTATGGCTTCGGCTATACATCACGAGCCTCATTTCTGGATGTGTTATATGTATCTTAACAGTTTAATAAAGGTTCTCCAAAACCTTCCCCTCTCATCACGGGCATGTCTGCAGAGTGAATGGGTTCATGTGCTCTGCTCTGATCCTTACTTTGTCAACCAAGTCCTTAATATGGGCTTTGAAAATAGTGACCGCATAATATAGTGAACTTTGGCCCCGATTATCAACGTCTCAACTCGATCATCCAAACCCATGCTCCGAGTGCTTTGTTCTACGGATCCGTCATAATGCTCAACGCTAACGACCGCTGTTACTGTAAATAGATATGATAGAGGGTATCTCATGCTTCATACTCCGATCGAGAACAGCTTGAAGCTTATCCTCCAGATCTTTCGCGCACAGCCTCCCAACATTATCCAGCTCTCCCGTCGTCTCCTATTTCTTTGGTAATCTAGAGCCTTTCACAGGTGCCGGGAGACACAAGCCGAGCTTGTCACGCTCTGTGTATCACGTTAGCACGCTGTGATAAGTAGAAGAAAGTGCTTCTGAGAGGGGGATAGGGAAAGATAGCGTCTGAACTTACCCGCTTCATTATCAAACAATATGGTAATGTCATCATGCTCTCCCGGGAGCTCAGGTAGATCTAGACACAGGAATGCCGTGTCCGCAGCCGCCTGTGCGTCGGTCACATTCTGGGGCAAGACTTTGGGTAAGGGAAACTTGGCATCGGCAATCTTGAGCCCGGCCTTGCCGCCTCTGTTGAACGCCTCAAAGATGTCAGTTCCTTTTAGAGTGAATCCCATGCACTGGCCATGGGTGAAGTTCTCGAAGAAAGTTAACATCTGCGTAACCCCGTCTTGCTGCACGATCTGGATCCGGGTTGACCCTGCCTCCCATTTCTTGTGAATCGGAACCACCATACGGCGACGAGAAATCGCAAATGCGCTAGCAATCCCATCAAAGAGAATTTTGAAGCCGGTGATAGCTGATTCAAAGGCATGGAGTTCCCCGACACTAGGGAACATGTAGGTTCTGATGGTGGGAGATTGTTGCAGGACCTCCAGGCATTCGGCCATTCCTTCGGATAGTTCACGCGGAATCTTTGGATCCGTAACTGCCAGAGTTGCGTCTGCCTGGGGCTGGCGGAACACCATAATGCAACTTGGGTTACGTACGTCCAGTCTTAGACGCAGTTCGCCGGGCGCGACGTTGATCCTGTCAGTAAATGTGCCGTCCTGGAAGTCGTATACCGCACGAAGCTTATCAGCAAGAACACATGGTGGCCGGTCACCATCATTGTCGTCATTGATCACCTTGACTCTTTGCCAGCTCAACCCAGCCATCTGCTTGAGACCGTTGTGTGCCGAATCGCCGTATTTTTCCGAGAACCAGACGACCTTCAGCGGCACCTCACAAAAGACCTCTTCAGCCTTTTGTAGTGCTGACCCAATGAGGAGGCTGTGCATTTGCGACCTTTCCTGCTCATCCTTGAAGGACAACACCATGCTTCCCTTAAGACGGCCATTCTCGAATTTCAGGGAAAGGGCAGGGTCGTTTGCCTCATTGCGACAGGAACCGAGCTGGATGAGTGTTTGCGGAGTGTACACTTGATTGACGCCGCTTAGTGTCTTGACCTTTGGTCCTGTGACAACCGCAATTCGATATCCACGATGATAGGTTCGAGGCCCGGTTGCCGCGCCTTCTTTCTTAAGGCGCTCAAACAGGGCAAACTCGCATCCAGGCGTCGCCTCCCTCGGAAACTGTCTGGCCTGTGGGTCATTGTCGACGTACTGAAAAGCACGAAGAGTTGATCTGAAAAGGCACCTCTCGTCTGGCTTCGCGTAAAGGCTCGCATGGACCTTTGCGCTGAACTCATACATGCTTCGCAGCGTTTTGAAGCTACCTTGCGAGCATTGGAGAACCAGAGCAAACCCTCTGGGTAATCTAACATCGAGGGTGAGTGTTTCTGGGCGCCATCGTACGTCCTCCCACACGGGACCCAGGCTTTTATCACCAGATATTCTAAGCTGAACAGAATCATTTTGGCTTGCGATGACGAACATGATATCCGCTTGTTTCTGTGGCCTCAATATGGATAAGAAACATGGAAAGTGAAGTCTCTGCGATTCTCTCCCTTGTTCCATTAAGAATGCCTCGATGCGGAAACGCCCAAAGGAGAAGAAGTTGTCGGAGTCACCCAATGGAAGTGCGTCTAGCATCCCAATCCCAGGCTGGTGCTGCTGCGTTGAAGCGAGCGCTGAACTCGAAGACCCCCAAAGAAGGGAGATGATATCCTGAGTCAAGGAAGGATATTCTATCCATATCGACCTGTCTATCGCTTGAGGCAGGAGTGCTTCCTCGGGTGGCATGAAACCGTTCCTCTGCATCGATCCGGCCAATTTTCGCAGGTTGGACGCAAGAACCTTTCGCACCTCTTCTACCTCCGCATCTACCAGGGCGGATGTGCTGTTAGATACCTCCGGAACCATCTTTTCTGATAACCAATACGCTTTGGCAAGGTCTGCATGAGCTTGTTGCTTAGCCAAGCTATTTCTCTGCTCAGCTTCGAGACCCGCCGGCCGTTCGCGAACAGCATTTTCCAGGGCCATTCGGCCGGTGAGGAACCACCACAACGCTGCCCTTACGAGTTGTTCGGGTGTTGATGATAGCAAGGGTCGCACACTCTCGGAGTGTAGACGAAATAGCTCGAAGAGATGGGTACTCCGGGCAGCAAAAGTACTCAGGGCATCGTCTAATGCACTCTGGTCATGGTTCCATGCTGGGGTAGGTGGTTGCTGCGCTGCATTTGGTGAAAAATTCTCCCCCTCCAGGGATCGTCCCGACGATCTAAACGATCCAAACTGGTTGATGAAGCTGGTGGGTGGACTTTGTTCCAAACCGGGTGTCAGACCGGATGTCGGTAGCGGGCTCAGCTGCGGTTGCATATGCAGCGGCGAGTGTTGTGTCTCTGACGCTAGAGCCCCATTCCGTGGCAGTTGCAAAGTCCGAGGTGAATCAACAGCGTATGTCTGAGGAGAGCGAGGAGCCTGGGCGGGTATGGGAGAAGGCCCGAGCCTGGACCGGGGTGAAGTTGGAATTGTGGGCTGACTAAGAGAGTCCGATTGTGATGGCTGGTACAGTTGAGGAAGGTCAACATCTCTTGGAGACTCGGTATATTGTCCTCGACTCGTTGAATTGGTGGCCGAAAGGGGTGGCCGCTCGGAAGTTCGAGTAGCTTGCGAGGATATGCTTGCCGAGCGGACTGCATTGGCAAAGGCCTGTCCTTCTGCTTCCCGCATCTCAGCTTGATGCAGCTCGATGAACGAACGGCGCTTCTCGTCTGGGTTGGTTGCTGGGCTGCCCCTTGGCCTCGGCTGGGGACTGTTTTTTTCTGCTAGCTCTTGTTCCCCAGTACCGGGTATATTCGCAAACCCAGTTTGTGCACGTCGCAATGGTCCTGGTGTAAAGGATGGATCGTTCTTTTGTGCTGCACCCGGTGACCCAGTAGGTCTTCCACCACCATCCAGGGACCAAGCAGGCGCAGTTGTGGTCGGAGGCATGGGTGACCTGACTTGCTTCCTTTTCGAGATCTCGACCGTGGGCACATCGCACTCGTCGCCGCCATGCCCAATAACTTCGGGGTACGCGTCGGTAAACTTCACGCTCAGGCCTTTGTTTTTGCGGATTCGTGGGCTGTATGAGCGTGCTCGGATAGCCAAATCATGTCGAGAGTCGGTGGGACTCTGCACATTCAGAGAGTTGGGATATCGTGTACTGCCGGCAGTTTTTGTGTCGAGCTTTGCAAGCGTGGGAGGCCCTGGATGGGCAACTTGCAACTTGTCTGATGAGCCGTGGAAGAAATCATTCAGATCTCCAGACGCTCCCGTGTTGTTGTGAGAAGGCTTCCGGTCGCGTTCGCGGTCTTCCTTCACCCGGCCGAAGAGCTTCCCCATTATCCGGCCCCTTTTGGTACCCCGGCCATCCTCCTGTACCGAGATAATTGGCGGTTCGTTCTCCATTCTGTGAATCGATTGTCGTGTATAGCTGTGTGTTCGATGCGCGTCATGGGGCCCCGAGCTTCCTTAGTATAGACGTTATAGCGACAGTAGGCGCGGACCGAGCCCGTTCAGGGTCGAGTATGGGAACTTTGTGGTCATGCACACCCAACGCCGTAGTACGACCAAGGAACCGGCGGGCATGGACCTCGACAACGTGATATGGCGAAGGAACAACTGAGGGTTCGGGTTGCCGAGACAGGGTGCGGCAAGGTAGGTAGAGGTAGGTACCTAGGCAGTGGTGATGTTCGGGGGAGACCCGGGTAACTGAATGGAAGTAGAAGGTAAGCAAGATGCCGGCAGGACGGTAAATGCTGGAAGGGTGGATGGGTATTGTTGTTGGTGGCCGTAAAGGTGGTGTTCAAAACTGAATTCCAGCTATGTAGGTAGGTAGGTAGGTACGCAGACAGCCACTGCGGTGGCCCCGAGGATGTTGTCGTAACGCCCGGTGCGGTCGTTGAGATGACAGCAGGAGCAGGTGCGAGCCGGGCGCCGGACAGGCTAAGTGCTGCAACCTCCCTGCAACCTGGCGCTGCTGCCCGCAGCAGGCAGGAGAGGCGGGGGCAGATCAGTCAGGGGAATCGGGAGTCAAGCAGGGCAATCTGCTTGCCAGCAGACTGGAGGACCGACAAGAGAGCTGTGATCGTCTCACATTCGTGGATCAAGCAAGGACAAACTGGAGTCCTGGATTGCGGCAGTGCCTTGGCTGGAGCGCTGCCGGTTGCAGATGTTCGGTGGACAGGTCTGCGCCTGGATTATAAAGGAGGGAGACGGCGGGCCCGGCCCGGGATGACTGACCTCCAGCTGCAAAATACGAAGTAAGCTCGTAATGTAACGATAGCTCTGGAGAAGAAATTCCAACGACGGGACTGTCAACACTGTCTCTGTAGGCCAACGTGTCACAAGACAGCCAGTTCGATATGGCAGCGGAAACCGTTTGTTGTGGGGATCGAACAGTTGAGAGAAAGCTCAAGTCAACGCAAGGGACGGGAGACGGGATCGAACAGAATTGGACCGAGCGAGCATGCGGATAGGTGTTTCGGGCAGACAAATGGCCGTTCATGGAGGAATTGAACCTGAAATGGATATCGCCCGGGCAACCTCGCATCTGCACCCGTGTTGGTTATCATAGTGCCGTGCTAGCAGGACTGCTCCTTAGCTAAACTCGTATTTTCAGGCACGGATCCGTCCCATCTCCCCTGATGGCGTCACGCATCACCTTCCTCAACAGGCAATGGGCCTCGAGGTGCAGCATTCTCGATAGTCGATTTTCTTTCGTGTTTCAGGGTTCGCGAAGGGTCGCGAATGGTCACGGATCGATACTCCGAGACTCCCTCAGGTCTCCAGTGCCCGTGAGGAGTAATGTGTCTCCACTCTGCGCTTCAAGGGTCACAGTTTATGAGCTTGGCACGCTGGCAGCAGCAACCCGCCCTAGAGGGCCACTGCCAGTTTCGCTATTCCAGGGGCAGACCCAGGTTCGTGTTTCCAAGCAGCCGGCCTTCACATCCACATCTGCGCCGGCCGAGGTTGCAGATTTCCGTCGAGTGCCCTTTTCCACCACTTGGAGTTGTTCTTGAATAAGGTATGGAAGGGATTTGAAGGCTGGAGCAATCTTTCCAATCGCCAGCCTCTTCGGCCGTAGAACCAGCAACATGATCCGTGCAACGTCGTCCATGGCCGCGGCCCCGGCCCGGAGACAAGTGATCCCCCCTTCAAGTCAAAATGACAGCCCGTCTAGAGTTTCTAAGGGCCGGACCAAAAGGGTGGTAGTCAACTTATACGGCCTCTTGTGCTGGTGCTTCCATTGCGTGGTACCATACCCGCTCAGAGGTAGCACGTGTCGGCCACCATATGGTCTTCTAGCCTGGGTCGAATGAACCTGGAAAGTCTATTCATATCACAAAAACTCAAGGCCGCCGGCGTCTCTGTACAGATACCCAAGGCAAGTGGATGGATGTTATCTCCTATCGTTAATACTCTTTGCTCAAGCCCTCTTATATCCGCATTCAAGGAGCCAGAGCCACATTGACGCGTCCAGATGCCCGAAATACCTACCTCGATTCTGCAACGCGACTCAGCCTGAGCATGACCCCATGCACGGGTCTTCAAAACCGGGCAGCCTTTCCTTGTGTTGTTGAGGAAAAGCGACTCCACAGCAAAGGTCGCTGCCAGCGGCTTTCAGAGAGCCCCAATAACGGTGAATGATACTGGCTGCTGTCAGTTGCCAAGGTGATAGATGGAAGACGATGAGGAACGGGATCGCCAAGAATGTCTAAGCCACAATATCACCTATTTACCAATTAGGAAACTCACGAGGCTGGGGGGCATCGTGAAGCCATTACGATCGCGGTCATTGTATTTTTTTGATCACTGGAACTCCAATTTGCAGCCAAATATGGGTCGCGTATGCACGACAGTGACTATGTAAAGATGAAGTAGGGACATGGAATCCTCAGTAATAGTATTGCGTTGTGGCCTAGATGACACACGTACGACCAGTTAGTGACAGGCACACAAGCTACACCATACCTTTGCCGGAGAGCGACACCGGCGGAAGGTAAGGCGATTGTTGCTCATGGTATTATCAGACTTGGATCTCCGAGGGTCGTTAATGATGCCAGGCTGAAGTATTGTGGTCCTCATTATCATGAAAGATGGGCCGCCATCAAGTCTGGTTGTCGTGATGCATATCTCTATAGAGTACCTCTACTATTCGCTGAATGGCCAGTCCCTGGAGAAGATAGGATCTGGGCTGGGCTGGGCTGGGGTTGGGTCACCCACGTCATTTATTCAGGTCCCCTCCATCGTCCTCCGCCCTCCATGTCAGGCTGCCCCGCCCCGTTCAGCAAGCCGGCTTCGCGCTTGGGGAACCCTACGAATCCCGCCATCTGCCGGTGTCCCCCATCGTCGCCTGGAGCTTCCCAAATCCCAACATCCGCCAGCCCCGGGCCGTCATCAATCCACGCAGGCATCTCATTTCCCTAGGTCCCAACAGTCCCGCCGCAACTCGTGGGAAGAAGGGGACGTGAGTGGGAATTCCCGGCCCCTAAGGTTTTGATACATACCCGATACCACCCCGCCTAAAAAGTTCCTGGACAAGAGCACCCGCATTTGCATTTGCACTTGCACGCCAGTCGCATCTCCCTTCCGACCTACGGACCCAGCGTCGACCTCTACAATCTAAACATACCTTAGTCTACCCGCCCGTGATACCTCTGCCGCCGCAAAACGCGCCTCTTCTTTGTCGCCTCCACTCTGCCACGGCACCGAACCCGTAGTAAAGCTTCAACAAGATGATGGGCCTTGTAACTGGTCGCCGTAGGGCTACATCTACTGCTAGTGAGTAGCTGAGATGCTGCGCTGAACGCATCGCCCCCGAGCGCGAATTGTCCTTGTCTGTTGCTAACATGTGTTTGTCTTCCCGTCTAGGCAGCAAATCTTCTGGTGATGCCAACCAAGATGTCGCCGAGGACGATACACTCGTTGTTGAGCCCGATCAGGGAAACGGTCTGTCGACCCTCTAACCTGACAAGCGACGCCCATCCCGCCAACTGTTGCTGACCTTGTCGCCAGTCCTGTCGCATATCATCTCGCAGCTCAGACCCGGCGCCGATCTTAGCAGAGTCGTCTTGCCAACCTTCATCCTCGAACCTCGAAGCATGTTGGAACGGATAACAAAGTAGGGTTTGGTCAATCTTGGCTCCCATGGGCAGCGGACGGAATATACCTATTGACCGACTGCTACAGTTTCATGTGCCATCCCGAGATGCTCCTACCCATCCCCGAAATCGATGACCCGGTACAGAGGTTCGTGGCGGTAGTTAAGTTCTACCTAAGTGGCTGGCATATCCGCCCTCCGTAAGAGACCTACTTCCAGCATAGCGGCACCTTGCGCCGTAGCTTGTGACCATGTTTGCTGATATTTCCTCTAGGGGTGTCAAGAAGCCGCTGAACCCCGTCCTTGGCGAGATTTTCACCTGCTACTGGGACTTCCCCGACAAGACGCGAGGCTATTACATCTCCGAGCAAACATCACACCATCCTCCCAAGTCGAGCTACTTCTACATGGTTCCTGGCCATAACATCAGAGTTGATGGCACACTCAAGCCTCGAAGCAAATTCTTGGGCAACTCTGCGGCGAGTATGATGGAGGGTATCGCAATCTTGAGTCTTCTGAACCGAGGCAAGGATCCTCAGAGGGGAGAGCGATAGTGAGTATACCCACCCCAGGAGTGTTCCGATCTACTTACTCATCGCGTGCGCTTCAGCATTCTCACTCAGCCCAACATGTACGCAAGAGGAATATTGTTTGGCAAGATGAAATATGAATTGGGAGACCACAGTTATGTGCGATGCCCCGAACTCGACCTTGTGGCCGATGTCGAGTTCAAGACAAAGGGCTGGGTCAGCGGCACCTACAACGCCATCGGTGGAACTATTCGGAGGGAGAGTACCGGCGAAATCCTGTACGAGCTGTCGGGTCTATGGAGCGAAGAGATGTACTTGCGAGATGTCAAGGTAGGTTATACATACGAAGCCCATGACGGCAGCGAGCTAACAGAAAAAACAGACTGGGCACAAAGAGATGTTCTTCAACGCTTTGCACGCAAAATCTAGTCCTCCGATTGCACGCCCGATTGAAGAGCAAGAAGAACGGGAATCACAAAAGATTTGGGCTGCGACAGCCAAGGCGGTCAAGGAACGAAACCACGAACTGGCCACTATTGAGAAAACCAAAATCGAAGACCAACAGCGCGAGGAGGCCGCCAAGCGAATCAATGACGGCGTAGAATGGCATCCGCGCCTTTTCCGG
This sequence comes from Neurospora hispaniola, assembly GCF_033458365.1. Taxonomy (NCBI): domain Eukaryota; kingdom Fungi; phylum Ascomycota; class Sordariomycetes; order Sordariales; family Sordariaceae; genus Neurospora; species Neurospora hispaniola. Next base: position 1,006,589 of record NW_026944407.1, on the reverse strand, counting down.
ATGGTCAGGGGAGGCCCTGGCGGCTCTGAAGAGGGCGAAGAGGACCTCGAGTGGATCATCAATGCAACAATGTCAGTGAGCGATATCATGAAATTGCTTTTGGCGAGGGCTAACAAAACACAGAGATGGGGATACTCCAGAGAAGCAGGCTGAGCAGATCATGGCGATTTATCCCATTTTGAAAGGTCAGCGGTTCGTTGAGAAGAACACCATCCCCCCTCGAACTCCCGTAGCGAGTCCCAGTAAAGAAGCCCATCCTCCCGTCCCAACGATAGACCACGAAAAGCTGGGTCACGAGGAAGCTGCTGCGGGGTCAGAGCTGGTAGATACGGCGCCAAAGGTGCATCCGCCGTTGGATCCTTCCCATGAAAGCACCACGGAGATTCAAACGCTGCTTGTCGCTACGGGTGCCGTCGCTAAAGAGGGACCTCTGATCGATTTCCACGATGACATGGCTAAAGATTTGCCTCCTATCAAGAAGGTCGACACGGACGATTCGCATGACGAGTTTGTGGATGCACAGAACTAAAGGTCTGTCAGTTCGCATGAATACCAACCGACATATTACTGGCCGTGCTGTGGGACAAACGTGTAATTTTATCCAAGATACCTCTGATCATTTGCATATCTGCTTTTCCCCTTCCCCTTTTTCGAAATGGCGAGTGTCTGGGTCACCCCATGAGGTCATATAGAGGTCTGTATAATCCTACCTCTGCCCTGATACTGAGGATAACACCGACTTGGTCACTCAGTCCCGGAATTACCTGTTTCCAATCATGATGCGGAAGAAGAGAATTGATGTCACTTGCCCTTCAGTATCGTGTACAATATTTACAGCAGCTGTAAAAGTGACTATGAGGTGATTGAATCTGCGTTCCGCCCAACAAGTCCGGAAACCTATCGGACCTTGACTTTCTCACCGCCAGAATCTGTACGTCCGGCACAAAATAAATGTGAAAAGGACAATTCTTTGAAGAAAACAACATTGCAATTGGATATGCCGGGGCTCACTAATCCCAGTCCGGCGGGATTAACTTTACCGGCGCCGTTCAGATCCCGTCCCGGCCGTACCGTCCGTCTGTCCGACCCCGAACCGGCGGTCATCATCTTCTTTCCTCAACACAAACCTCCGACTGGAGCAACACCGACACTGCAACATTGTTCTGTTAGTGTATATCTCAAAGTACTACTATTAGCCATTAACCTCCCGACAGGCCCGACGGCCGGGCTCCCCATAACGTGTGGGCAAAGCACCCGGGAAAGCACCCCACCTTGATTTTCCATCCTCGAATATTTAGACATATGTAACTTGGCACGCCATTCTTCCTTTTTCCAATCAAGCCGCCAAGCATTTTCCAGCTCGCTGTTCCTAAAGCCTTGTCCCCCACATCATAACCGCAGCCGCAACCAAACACACCCCCCTCCCCCACGCTGTAACCTTGAAACAGACTTGGGAGTGTCCGAGACCTCAACTTTGTTCAGTTTGCCAATACCCGCCAAGAAAAGAACTCCAAAAACTCATGGCTCTGCTGGGATATAACTTGTTAGCGTCGTTTTTTCGGGATGGCAAGGAGCCTTTAATCTTGGCTCAAGAAAAAGCCAGTTCGTCGTCAACCAGTCTCATGTTTCTTGTCGAGCTCACCGTACCGAGCTAACAAGTTACATCCCAGCAGGTGTACCAAGACGGACAACAAGACGAACGACAACCTGCGGAAAGTCCAACTTATCCCAACTTGTTCCAACTTATCAAACCACGTTGTGCGCGGCGTTGCCCAATCGGCTAACTCTCAAACACCCTGGCTCGCTGTGAACCTGGCACTGAGCTTTCCTATGTAGTGTAATCGGAAATCCCAAGTCACAAACTGGCATGGGATGTCGTGGCCGGGGGGGCGTGTAGTGTAGTGTAAGTCGCCGAGGTGGTGACTAAGCGTGACCTTTGTGTTTCTATTGGAAGATCGATCGCGGAGCATGGTTCACCCATCAGCCGAGTTAACCGAGCGAGTTAAAGTAGGTAGGTACCTATGTATATACATATTACGTGGATGGATTTGGAAAGCGAAACCTGGGATGTGACAAAGAGGCTGTCCTATCTGGGGTATCTTATCAAATTGGGATATGCCCCCAGCCGGTCGGTGGTCCAGACACCCAGCCTTAACGAGAAAGACCTTCAAATCACACCAGCTTTGGGCGCACACATCATCAACACAATGACATGACAGTACTAAATTGGTTGATATGCTAGTGTCGAACTTGAAACATACTATGATTCCGGAGGGAAGGAAGGAGAAGGGAAAAAAAAAAAAAAAAAAAAAAAAAGGGGGGGGGGATCCTTAAACTGAGCTGAGTTTGACACTGAGATGATGACACAGAATGTCATGTCGTGATCTGGACATTGATCTGGACATGGACGGAGTGCGAGAACAAGTTATACTTTTATAATTGCACTTACCTCGCACTTCGCCCTCGCATTCGCACGATAATATCAAGCACCAGATAAAGCCTGTGAGCGTGATACAACATCACTTTGTTCCGGGCCTCTCTCTGGTCTGTGATAGACGAGACTGCATGTTGCGTGAATGGTTGGTGAGTCGTTTGCCATCAAGGTTATGTTTTGCTTTGTTCAGATTTGGTCCTAGAGGCAAGTTGGAGCTTAATTTAACTTGTAGAGGAGAGAGTAATAGGTGTTCAAGTCTAACTCCAATCTCGTCGATGATTTGATGATTTATACAAACAGTGAGGGGAGAAAAGTCTAACCGAAAGCTTGATGCAGTTCGCAGAGAGGATAAGCTCGCAAAGAAACTTTTGGAAGCTGCACTGTGAGACAGAGACTGAGGTACTGATTTCAATAAACTGTTTAGCAATGTTTCACAAGAAACCATGCATACATAAAGTATCTACGATCCATTTGGCTAACATTGTAAATACGCCCATTTCTGCTTAATGTGTCCATGTTACAGCCTTAGACCACATGATATGGTTTGCTTCGGTTTTCTTCCAATGCCTGACTTGTAAGCTCAAGTGCGCGAAAATGCGAACACTCTAGTAAGTGACCAGTAAAACACTCCCACATACTGGACAAATTGAATCCCCAGACCCGGGAGTTGGGAAAGGACGAAACCTGGCAGTTTACGATCTGACCAGGCTCGGATTGTTGACCGCCTTCTTTTTTTTTTTTTTTTTTTTCTTTTTTTTTTTTCTTTTGGTTAGTTCTCTTAACTGGATCAGCGCATGACTCGTTGGGCCGCAAAACTGCAAGTACCAGAAAAAGAGAGTTGGGCTCATAGGTCCGTTACCGGTAGCTCGGAAATTGCGGGCATCAACAAGTGAGGCCATTAAAAATAAAATATGGAAATCGAAAACCAGATAACGAACATGGTGTGTACAAAGGTGGTACAAGGCTATCACCCAATCTAGGCTGGCAACCAACGGGAAATGGAAACAAGCACAACGGAGCAGATCTGAAGACCAAGAACAAAGGTCGGAAGACCAAGGACTTTGAACGCTGAATATGGCAGAAACATGCCTGCTTTCACATCGCCAGTTAGATGGGGTATTATACAAAAAAATAATATGCCAGCCCGGGCTTCATCATCCGGGGGATAAACTCGGTGTCCATCAAACACTGTGTGACGGTATCATCCGTTGAAATAAACAAACATAGAGATGAAAAAGCCTAAAAAGGAGGTATTGTTGGAAGCCCAAATCTACCCAGGCGCGCGCGCAGGCAAGAAACCCTTCCCCTCCCGCGCTTGGTTTCCTCAGTTTTCCACATTCTCTCATCCAAGGTCCCGTAAACTCAGAGTTCTATGCATTCCCAAAACCAAAACAGAAACAGAAACCCAAAATTCGCTTGTGAAGATAATTTCGTTGCGTGGTCGCATAATTCGACGTGGACATCTTTTGTGAGATTATTCCGAGGTCGAGCCCCTCTTCTCTCGCGGTTCCTCCTCTTCATGGTGTGGGAGTTCGGACATGGTGGGTCCGTGGCGAGAGCTGCTCAACAGCTCCTGATGCCCTTCGATGCCGTGCTGAGGGACGATGATGTCGCCGTCTTGCCTCTGCTCTTTCTCTGCTGGTGTCCATGCCAGGTAATCGCGGCGAACCTGTTGGAAACATTGTTAGCCCATGGAGGTAAATAAAGAACGATCCGAATTAAACGTACCTCAACGTAGTCGTAAGCAAACTCGCCATGCTGGTCATCATCCATGCCGAGGAGCTCGGCTTCTTCGGAAGCGCGAAGGTGTAGACCTGGGATCATGTCGACGCCCTTGGCGAGGATAGCAGACATGACGAAAGAATATCCCATTGTGGCGCAAACGTAGGCGATCTGAATGTACAACTGCTTATAGTTGTGGTTGAGGAAGCCGCCGGGGATTTCCTGGTTGACGCCATCCAAGCCAATGATGTAATCGGCAGCAAAGAAACCGTTGAAGATCAGACCCACAACGCCTCCAAGAGCGTGTTCAGCGAATATATCGAGAGCGTCGTCGATGCCGATCATGAACTTGATCTTGGTGCCGAAGTTACAAACAACTCCAGTAACGACTCCGAGAATGATGCTGGCCCAAGGAGGGATATAACCGGAAGCAGGAGTAGCGGCGACGAGACCCGAGATGGTACCGGAACACCAGCCGACGAGCGACCACTTCTTGGCCAGGCGGTAATCGAGAAGGGTCCAGGTCATGGCCGCAAACATGGCTGTGAGACACGAATTCCAGCACGCCATGGCGGCACGAAGGTTGGCGCCAAAAGCAGATCCGCCGTTGAAGCCGAGCCAGCCGAACCAGAGGAAGACCGTACCAATGGTAATCAGGGAGATGTTGTGTGGACGAAAGTTGAGCATCATCTTCTCGTTACGTCGGCCGAGAACCCAAGAATAAGCCAGAGCCGAGACACCGGATCCAATTTCGACGGGACCACCACCAGCATAATCCATCACTCCGTACTTGAAGGCCCAACCGTTGACGTTCCAAGCCCAGCAACAGAGAGGGCAGTAGACCAGTGTTGCCCAGATAAAGATGAAAACCATTGCTGGGACAACGCGACCGCGTTCGGCGGTAGCCCCAACAACAAGGGCTGCGGTGACGCCGACGAATTGCATCTGTCACGTCGGGGTTAGATAAACATACCCCTGAATCGGGAAGACCAGGCCCTTGGCTGAAGTGTCTGATAAAAATCGATAGTCATCTTACCTGGTAGAAAGCATAGAGTAGCTCAGGAATGAGTTGAGAGCCGGGAGAAGGTGCACCGAGTGTGTTCATGAGACCAAAGTGTCGAAGGTTGCCAATAAAGCCGTTGGTCGCTGTGCTGCTGAGCGCCAATGAGTAGCCCCAGAAGTACCATTGAAACATGACAACACTGGAAGACATCATGCACACCCAAATGAGTGATAGAGCTGACTTTCTACGGGCAAGGCCGGAGTAGAGGAAGGCGATGCCGGGAATCATGATGAGGACCATGCATGATGCAACTAGAATAAAAGCCTGGTCGCCTGATTGGTACCATTGGTTGAGGTTTTCGGAGGCTGTTGGCGATGAAACTTGTCAGTGAGTGTCGGAGGCATTGGGTGCATGTCGTCGAGCTTCCGAAAGGACTCACCGGAATCACCGCCGTTGGGCGTCGTGCCATTGAAAGGGGTAGGGGCCCCGAACCATGAATACGACATGGCTGCGGCAGGCTGGTGGAGTGCCTGCCGGAGGCTACGGGGGCGGAAGTGATGAAAAGACGACGACGATCGCGTAGTCGGGGTCGGAGTCGGAAGTCAGGACGGTAAATGACGGTGGTAGGCGGTGAATCCGGGATGTATTAGACTATAGGAAACTGTGCGTAATAGGAGACTCGGACCACGGCGCTTCGGTAGTCGATAATGGTATTAAGGGACGGGCCGTGTGTGGAAAAAAGGTCCGACGTAAGTTGGAGAGTAGATTTTGTTTTCTTTAGTCTCAGACTCCTTTACTGAGAGAACAGGACTTGAGGAGCAAAGCCGGTATTTAGGTGGGCCAGAGAGTCATGGCCGAAGAAGGAGGGCGGGACGAGGCATGGTCTATATAAGAGTCGAGAGGTGGAAGGTTGATAAAAAGCGATGGGCGTGTGGGCAAAGAAGTGGGATCCATCCGGGTGCAGCATCGCAGCATGTCGATACTATCCGATGTACCAGCAGAGTGGGGAGGAGCGACCCGAAGGTCCATCGAGTCCCATCTGACGCAGCCCGCGCAGGGTACGGATCGCAGGAACTTGTCCAACTTAGTGCGCCCTTGGAACGACGGCAGGCACCCACAAGTCTGCCTCTGCACGCCGAAGGCGGACTCGCCTAGCGCACACTCAGCACTCCTCTTGTCTGTTTAGCTCTGTTACCTTATTCTGCTACCGCGATCAGGAACGGAGCAAGGATGTTTTTGGAGGATTCCCTCAATTGGGCCCGTGGAAACCATTACAGGCAGACGGTGTCTGGTATCAATGCCTAGGAGGTTGTTCCGAGTCGCGTGAGCTTGATGCGCATCCGGAAGTCCATCTCTCTTCCAGCCCACCTGTATACTATCGTCTACTAACCTGTCCGTGAGAGGGCCTCCAAAAACCAGTTCGTCTCAATTCGCGCCGTATACACTGGTCCGATTCCCATCAACCTATCGGTAATACGCAGTACGTGGGATGGGGGTTCCATGCCAGACAAATGGGAATGCCCACGCCGCCCCAAACAGCTAGTGGGAGCCGTAATGGCTGCCATGGCTGGCTTCACCAATCCGCGGCTGTCCCTCGATTTGTGGTGTGGGTTATCCCCTGCTCTTCTCTTCCCACTACCACTCTATTTGCATGGATGGGACAAAAAATGTGGCGAGATGCCGTTCGCGAACCTAGGATGTCTTTGCTTGAGGCTGCCAATGCCTATGGACGCCAGAAAGGGGGTTGAGAACAGAAATGGGGGATGCCGGCTGTCATTTATACAGTCATGGCCAGCTGCCCGGAGAGGCTCAAAAGCAACCATCAGATGACACAAGTACCAACAACTTTAACTTTGGGCGGGACGGTATTTTGAGGCAAAGAATGGATACAGGCAAATGCGCACACAAGGTTTTGAACATGTGGAGGGCTTCAGCCCAGCTTCCCAGGTGGCTAAACTCTCTTCAGCCATGGAGCGAAAAGAAGATTGGCTGATTCACAAGGCGTTCCACATTCACTTACCTGAACAAATATGTCAATTACCATCAGGGTCGTTTTGTATTCCGTGCACGCGTGGGCAGAGAGGGTACAGCCTGTAAGTTTTGGGACATTGCATAGTGTACAGCCGCGGCGTGCTTAACGGACTTGCATTGTACACTAGGTACCTTATCTCTTCATGTCAGAACCGAACCGCCTTGCCTTGCATTCACTTGCAATGGCTTGATATGTACATTTGCATATCCGTCAACGCACGATTTTTTTTTTTTTTAGCTGATCAACAATTTTATTTCAAGCTCGCTACATGGGCTCCGAGGCTCGAAAAGATTGAGTGGCCCCGTGATTTTACCTTATCTTTCGGCCGTGATTTGCAGACAATCTGATACACAATCCACTGATAGGGAGCTCGGGAGTTCGTTTGAAATCATAAAAGAACTTTGTTCCTGGCCAGGTAGAGCCTGCTTCCAAAAAGCTTGCGGGATTGTCATCCCAACTCAGCCAATGATAATGCAGATGTAGTACGAGGTGACAAGGGCCCGACTCCGGGAATGTGCGGTGCTGTGCTACCAGCATGCCTCCGCCCTCCATGCTTTGCCGTTACCTAGGTCCGCTGTCCCGAACCCATTCTGGGGCGGCACATTGGGGAAAATCATGATGAGCCTGTGAATTCAATGTCTCTTTTTTTGTGACTCTCTGACTTGTGGACCGACTTGCGTTGTCTCACCATTTACGTGCGGTTCGTCGTATGGGGATTGGGTTTCGAGAGGTACTGTACGTACTTATTTTGCAATTCACATAACCTTAAAACCCCAAACTACTCAATGTATACACAGTATACTCAAAGGTGCCCGATGAATGCAGGGACACTGTCAATTACAGTAGACAGCCAATGCCCGTCGATGTGATGGGACGCTCTCGCCCGACAACGGAGTGAAGATCAGGCAGAGCAGTGGCCCATATGCTTTGCTGTGATCTTCACACATCTCCAGTTCCAATGTGGCGTTATCTTGTCGATTCCAGGGCCTCCCAATTCCGGGCTGCCAAGAAACAAGACATTAGACATAGCTGCACCGAACTCGTCAACCGACTTCACGATCTTTCAGTAGGACCTTGCGCGTACACGTGTGCTTGCTCCGCTTGCTTCCTGTCACCTTCCGTGCATGCACTATTGGAAGCTCCTAAAATGGTGATATCACCAAGATCCCTCTGAGTTCTAGCGGACCCAGATAGGTAGAGTTATATAGAAAAGGGCGTCGATGTCCTCCAAGACGTTCGTATCTGGAGACAATTCTCCTCCTCATAGCCCTCTATGCTGGTGCCTCCGGGCTAAAGCATACGCGGCCGAATTGAGACAAAGCCAACACATCCCATTTAAAGCCTGTGAAGCCGAGTATAGTATCGACCAAGACCCGAACGAGCTGGACGTCTACTCGTCTGACGCGGTGGGTATGATGGAAGATATTGGGTGGCCTCGGTACCGAACGCAAACTCCGACCAGGCGCATTCCCCCACGCGCACAAGTTGACACCCCGCCAAACCGAACATCCATCGATATAGACAACAGGGGTAGTTCTGGGTTCACTTGAACGCCAATTGGATGCAATGGGATATAATACGACTTCCCCCAGCTTCCGTCGTGTGTTCCTGGGGTTTCTGTGGCGTCGATTTTGGTTTTCTTCCGTGGAAACGAGCGGCGTGCTGCACCCCAGATGACGGAACTTGCGAACAAAAGAAGGCACGACGTTGGGAGGTTTTCACAGGCCACCCCCCTCGTGGGTGGCCACGCCCATTCTGCATCCCTGTTCTTGGGTCCAGAACTTTACAGCTCCATTACCGGGCAGCCCCTGCGCTCTTAGACTGCAGGGGTGCCAGGCCGCAGCCAAGTACGCCAAGAGATAGGTTATCAGGACTTGGGGACCAATGAGAAGCCCGAGTGTTGGACAAAGGTTTCTGTCAACGCTTCCAGGTTCGGACAGATTCGGCGACGGTCAGCCTCCTTCGGGCTCCGCTATCGCGGCAGGCCCCGCCTCCCTCTTCCGGTTTTACACGATGGCCGGATGCCTGCTCATTTCACCAGCTTCGGTTGCATGGTTTCAGTTTGACTTGGATCTCGAACCTCGACACTTTTTTCGATACCTCCATCTTCCGCGACACTGATACCCTCATCTCCAGCCGCAGCCGCAGCCGCTACACCTCTTTGCAGTTTGCAGTCCCCACGGCACGAGACCTCCTCCACGGCGGGCATGGCGGCGATCCCTCCTATCCACTCGTCGTCCACATCTTTAGCCCACTTCGAGAAGGCAAAACCCCACAGGCTCTTTATGGGTTGAAGAAGGAAAAAAAACCAAAAGAGAAAGAAAACTGCGTCGGCGATAGGCTCAATTCTGGGACGCACTTACGAGCGGAAAGCCGAGGCCAGTCATCAACAAAAAAAGTGTGGCCGAGTCTCGACTCGCGGCATTCGGGCCGCTGTAAGCCGCCTGGATTGGTGATGACTGAAAGGAAACTGGGGTGCAGGTCCAGGGGCATCGAAACCTAATTTTTTTCACCAGGGTGGGGAGCGGTCCTCATATTGCCATTGTGTGTCCGGGTGAGTATTCGACATCTTTTTGACCGATCGAAATCCCCAATTTAGCGTCAACAAAGCTTCAGCCAATTGTCAAATGGGAACAGTGCTACCTACCTAGCAATTCCCTTATCAGCTACCTTGTAGTTTACGTCCAGGTTGAGCTTGCAGGTCCCTATAAAAGTGCGCCAATAGATGCATATGTGCCAATTTGGCCGGCGAGTTAGTATGCAAATAGGTAGTAATTGTACAAATTCTCATACTGTAAATTCCTTATTACGGATGGCTAGCTGTAGGCATCCAAGGGATGTTATGGATTTTCGGGTGCATGATGCACTTTCAGGGGACATGACTGCAGTGACTACCTCTAGTCGCTCCGATTTTTTTTTGATTTCTTGTCTTGGTGGAGAGACACCGAAATGGACACCCAATTTCATCGGTCAAACATGTACATAGGTGATGCACAAGAGAGGAAACACGGCACATGATGCCAATTATTGTCAACGCCGCTGATGACGTTGACGAACGACTGTCAAAACCACTGCCGAGACCCCATCGGCTGCCAATCTTGCCCGCCGAGCTACTTGAAGTAGTGTACAGTACCGCACCCGCGTCCGCGGCCGGGACTGGGAGTCAAAGTTGCATCAGTCATCTTGGCAGCCCCAAAAGCAAAGTTGCCAAGAAGCATTGAGTGAAAAGTCCACTTCGATGCCTCTCTGATGTAAGGACCCTCATTGATGAAAGTCGACGTCAGCCTTATCTGCAAAGGCAGCTGAGAAATTCAGAAGGTAAGGTACGTACACATATGCCGGCAATGGAAGATGCGAATTCTACTATGTAGCTAGTGGTGTAGACTCCAAACTTCCCATAAGGAAAGGCGGGAAGAGGTACCTGGTGGAAGTACTACCTCCGAGAACCACAACAGGGACCAGACATGTTCCAAACCACCGAAATAGGGGCCGCCCAGCTTCAATCACCAAAATAAACTGACGAGCCTCACTAAGTGCAAAAGGACACCATGCAACGGCTCCAACTGAAGTCGGGAAAAGCGCCTACTTATTATCAGTAGTGTAGTTGAACAATGGCGGTGATGCCTTGTCGTGTTGCACATACCGGAATCCTGAGAACACACACCGAAAACATCACAAGACAGGTGTCGTAAGCCTCCACATTTACACCTAGTGAGCACCTAGTCTAGCACGACCATGGACCGTGACGCTACTCCTTAGTTCCAAAGAAAAGACAAGGAGATGCCACCGCAATTTGATGACGACTTTGTTAGAGACTGTCGGTAATGTACCGGAGTCTAGGCTCTCTTCCAACATATCAGTTACGATGTCAATAATTGACGCTCCAGTCTTACCCCTATTCGGATGGAGAATAGAAAGACCAGCACGTGTCACACCTACCGATGTAGAATCTATATACAAGTTATTGTCAGCAACGATAAGTGAAGATTGAAGCAAAGATTTTCTCTTTTTATTTACAGCAGAAAACACAAGAAGAAAACAAAACAACCATCGGAAACTATGTTCACTTTTAGGGACGGCTTTGTTACCGGAAGCGCATTCTGGGTGCAGACGGAACGTGTGATGTAAATGGCTCCGCAAATGCTTCGAGGTATATGGCTGTCTTGGATTATCAGAACCAAGCTCGTCAAGATTTGAACATGAATTCATCAAGCGTTGGCATCGGAATATTGTTGCGAACAAAAGCTTCGAGTCGGCAGCAGATAGATCTAGTAAGCTTTTGGCCCTTTCGCCAGATACAAATGTCCTCATCTAGATTTTTCTTCGTTTCATGTCACGCATTTCTCCTCCAGCGTGTCTGTTCATCATCATTACTCGTGAAAGTTCACCACCCATCCCAAACAGGCGTGCTTCCAAAAAACGTACCTTTACGAATTTCTTATAGAAATTCCCCCCCCCCTTAGAAACTCCCCTACGGACTCCCACCATCAGCAAAGCACACCTCCTTGTACCTCGCCAGCCCGGGCATCTTCTCCTGCACCTTCAAAAACGTCTCAAACTCACACCATCCATCCACCCTTTCCGCATCACACTCCGGATGGCTCCACCCCAACGGGACCGTCCGTTGATTCAGCACAAAATGGACATACTTCGTCTCCTCTCCCTCATCTTCATAGCCCGACCGATCAGCCTTCAACGGCTTTGGCGTTTTGATAATCTCGATATCGAGTCTCGCGCCAAAGGGCGTCATGTGCGACACCGTAAAGTTGTGTTCGCCCGGGTATTTATCGGCGGGAAGGTCCTCTTCGAACTGGGTTAATCCAAAAGCCGCAAGGATGGAGACAATGTTGGTGTCATGCGAGAAGTCGAGATACAGAGACTGGTTGAGCGGGAAAGTGACGGTATTGTTGTCGAGGGTCACGTTGACTTGGGTCTCGGAGTAGGGGATGGTGTGATTTTGAAGGCGGGCGAGGACTTCCTGCTGAAAACCGATGCCGATGGCGCGGCCGGTCTCGGAGCCGAAGGCGTTGTTGCCGTAGAATTGGAGGTCGTGGGAGTAGCCGAACCCGATCCATTCTTCATAGGTGAAAAGGGAGCAGAAGCGGCTGTAGCCGCTTGCGACCTACAGAAAATGTGAGTTTGATATGAACCAAGTGGTAGGAGAGAGGTGGCGCTTGACTCACTGTGTCGTAGGCGCATAAGGTCTGGGCGGCATAAGTGTCATCGAGCGTCCAGTTATAACCCGTAACGAGCTTGGAGAAACGCTCAGTTGCTGAAGTTGATGAAGTTAGCTGTGTGCAACTGATATTACTCAGGCCATTTATCATCCAGAATCCGCGTACCATTCTGCAAGTAGTGGCCGACCCACATATCGCGGGCCGCAGAGCCAAGGCCGTCTTCCCTTTCGTTGGGGCAGTTCATATAGCCTGCCAAGGAGTTGTTGAGATTGGAGCCTTCGATGATGACTTCGAGGGTGACGTTGTTGGGCCTGTACAAAATCAATATCTAGATCCAACCGTTCGCAACATCACATGGGGATGGGGCGTGGAGGGGAAATAACTTACCATTCCAGGCCGAACATACCAGCCAAGAAGTTCTCAGCAGATCTCAGCATGCGGTCTTGGGTCTATGTTTCTCTAGTTAGCACCCAATTTCAAACTTGTCTTTACGGACAGCGAGATGCATACCGTCGTACGAGCGATAATCTTGGTGTTGGGGTCATAGAGCGACGAATACATGTAAGCGTGCAGGACACCAGAGTCGAACAGTTCCTGGCGACCTCTGGGGACGAGAATCTCAGTGCCCATCTGATACTTCCAGTTGTTCAGGAACTCGAGTTCGCCCGTAGCGTTGAACTTGCCAGTCGCATTGGCAAGACGGGCACCGAAAGACTCCACGTTTGAGCCTCCAGTGGGATAGCGAGAGCCATGACGAGAGACCATCTAAAGCACGGCAAAAATGGTCAGCATTGATCGCGGTACTCCTAGTGCCGCGTTACTCTCTAGATCTCAGTGCGCCTACCTGAAGCCAAATAATCTCGGCACCATCAGGCAGCGGCCACTCGTCCACGCCAAACCCTGTCGAGGGCGTGTAAGGCGTCAGAAATCCCATCATGCCGAAAATGCTCAAATTGCCCGGGTGCCAGCCCTGAATCGGCACCTGTGTCTGCAGCGGCGCATTAGGTACGTAGGTAGCAGCATGGTCAAAGGTTCTGGTCTGGGCCATGAAAGGCGCTTTGCCCGTGGCCGTCTTTCCAATCCAGGGGCCTGGGCTGGTGTTGAAGTAATCGGGTACCGTGGATGTGGGCTTGCATGGGCAGTCTTCCTCGCCCGAAGATATCTGATCATCTCGGGCTTGGAGCGGTGTCGGGCTGGCGAGCTCAGATGGACGCGGCTTGATACCGAACAGGGTGCCGTTGCACGCAAGTATGTTGAACGCGAAGAGGACGGCGAGCGAGACGGCGCCAGAAGCCAGGAGGATAGACAGTTTGCGCTTCAGACGCTGCCCAGGACTGGGTTGCGTGTCATGAGCAAGAAGCGGGCGTAACACCAGCTCTTCCTTCTCAGCTAGGCCAACGGGATTGTAGCCGGGCGCTTGAGGATTGATCGGCGAACGCATCTTGACGGTTGTCTATGCGCCCCTTGGTGGTTCGAACTGCGGACGACCGAGGGTTGTTGGATTATGGCTTACGCGGCGAAGGAGGGTCAGCATTTTGAATAGCACGGCTGGAAACAAGATCCTGGCTTGTTTGACGGAAAATATGCCCGGAAAATGAACGGTGGTGACGTGTACAGGAAGTTGACCGGCTACGTAGTACCCGACCACGAGGGGACGGCATATAGTCGCACCGTGACCATGTTACCTCAGCTAGTCGCTTAGCAGTACACTAGAGAACTGCAGTAAACAAAGGGAAGGTGGTGAGGTCCGATGATAGGCAATACGACGGCAATTGGGATGACGGTGGAGGAGGTTGGTCTGTTGAAGTGAAATGGGACGATCGGAGACAAATTCGTGCCGATAGAGCTGCAGAGGTGGAATTAAGGTTGAGCTTGCCGGCAGGCGGTTGCCAAGCGCTAACTATAAACGGAAAGTAGTGTTACATGCCCTACGGTCGCGAGCCAATCGTATCACACATACGCCAACCCCGCACCGGGCCTGGACGATCACGGTCCTGCAAAGTGCCGAATCGCCGGATTGCCAGCTATCTTCATAGTATCGTTGGACACTGGCTTCCACGTTTGTAAGGTGGTTGTACCAAGAGCCTCGCATGAGCCTCAAAAAAGGTTGGGGCAACCAGTAGACGGCGCTTTCCCCAGAGATGACCTCATACATAATTTGTAAAAAAAAATTAAATAAATTCAACAGATTAACAGTCGGAATTGTACGCTACGTTGTTTCTAGAGAGTAAGCGAAGTTGAGCAATCCAACACTACACTAGTTTGTTGGTTAGTCTGGTTCTTTGGCAATGGGTTGAACAGGGTAGGGCAGTGAGGTCCTGTTGGCTTCAATTACACTCTTCGTTTGAAGCAACGGACAGTGACCACGGCGTGATACGCTACAGAAGCTTCTTTATACCCCCCTCTCCGTCTCCTTCAAGATCTCTGAAACTGCAAGATACCAGTCTATAGCACCCATCCATTGAGAGCCCGAAAGCCTCCCCGCTTTCAGTCAAGTTGGGTGCTTTTTGTACCTGACTAACAAACAAAGCTAGGGCGGGATTGTAGAGGCCCACAATATCTATATCTTTTAGACTATACATGTAGTATATTGTCGCTTTGTGACATGCAACAATTTTGTGTAAGCATACCCACCCCTGCACCCACGCTTGAACTTCATGGACGCTTTGCAATACGCAACCGCTCTTATTATCAGTTTTGAAGGTTTCTACACCCGCTTCTCTTCAGACAACGAGTAGGTCTTCGTCGTCTTTTGTTTTCATAATGATATATGTTAAAATCGTATGGTCCAGATAATGTAGTACCAGCCTCCATTTCTTCAACGCCGGTTCTTGGCCTTCATCGCCCTCTTTGTGCAACGAGATACCGTCCGTTTTTGGGTCAGGCATAGGGGAAATGGCAATGCCATGGAGAGTACACCACGGGCGCATCCGTTTATCCTCTTCTGACCGACGCGGCAAAACCATTTCCACGCGGAATCCACGGCGTACTGGTGCACCGTAAAAAAGCTTTGCCGTCTTTGTCAGACGTACTAAGGCAACACGGCCACAGAGTGATCCGAGGACTACGAGGTTGAGCTCTGGTACGTGGAGGAGCATACCGATTCGCTGCGAGTAGTCTCGGTGGAGGTCATATGGTGACTGATGCCGGTTAAGGTGGTTGTGATACGGAAGAACTTGCCTGCAAAGCACAGGCGTACCCTGGGGATCCATGTGTAGCAAGCAGACATCTGTCGAAGAGGTCAAGAGTATGGACATATTCTTTGTCGCATAGCGCGAAAAGAAATCGCATTTACTGAACGGGACCGCAGGGGTGCGCCAGCGCGAATATCGTTCGCGTCTAAGGCTTGATGAGTCTGGAACATGCGCAAATCTCGGTACGATGAACTGAGCCATATGGATGCCGTCGTGGGTATCATCCAGGTACGCCCGAGGAGCCTGACGAGGCCTGGGATGTTCACCGCTCAAGATAATGGACCGCCGGTCGGTAACCCCAAAATCAACGTTGGTCCATGGCCTAGCCGCATCCAAAATCTCCGTCTCTTCCTCCGCCCCGCTTTCTTCGTCCAAGTCTTCCTCAATAGGGAACCCGGCGATTCTCTCCGGGCCGATGAATGAAGAATTATGGGGCGCGGGAATGAGATATGAGAGAGGATTTGCCAGATCCCTCACATGGGAAAGGCTATTGGTTGTGTCCAGCCATAATTGCGCACTACGCAATGTTCCACCTGAAAACTCCGAAGGCGGAAGACCTAAGCACTCGTGTAAGGATGCTGTTTGCTTGAAAGATCTATCAGGCAAAATCATGACGCCCCAACCGATACTGAGATCCTTGAAGTCAGTCATAACAATTCAGCTGACGAGGACAAGAACAAGGAATCATGGGAACGTAAATGCACACTCACTGTGTCGGCGTAACGTAGTTCATCTTGGACGTCTCATGCATGATATCAACTGGAGGATATCCCAGTCGCCATATGTCAAGGAACCATGTCCGCTGCTTTATATCTTGAGCGACCACGTACTCCGCACAACCTTGCTCGTCATCACAGAAAGATATGTTCGGAATATTGCTTCCACGGGAATCGAGAGGTAGGATGATCTTCCACGTCCTAGTTCGAGTCTGGAAGTCTCTCTCCAGGCCAAGAGCTGTCTGGCCGGGCCAGATCTGGGGAGATGGATCTAAATAAGATGTAAGATCATCTTTCGGTTTCTGATGTCGATGCTGGCGGAGCGCAAAAGCAAATACCGTTACTTCAGCCCTGTTGGAGCTGACAGCAAGTAGGCGTGATTCTTGATGGATCGCAATTCCCCAAGCAGACTCGCCCACATTTTCATGAAAAAACTCTCTGGGTATCAATGAGCGGGGAGGAGGTCTGCCATTCGCTTCCCTTTGTCGACTTGCTGATACAATGTAGTGGGCAATTGTGTGCGTGTAGTAGGCTCCGACATCGCCGTCATCAAAGGCAAAAAAGAGAACTTCCAGGTGGCCTAAATCACCGATCATAAGGTGGTTGATCTGGTGGCCAAACGACTGGTCGATAGCCGGTCTGACGGGCCAGTCAGTCTTCAGTTTTTTAGGTTTCAGCACCAAGCAGGGCCCGGGAAGCAAGTTCGGGCCCTTCCGGGGGATGAACGCGTGTATCTTGTTCTGATAAGATGCAAAATAAAGCTGCGTCTCCTGTCAGCGAGCGCATTCCAACTATCACCAAGCAGCCGATATACGCACGTTGTATTTTTGTGACAGAGCAGTCAAATTCAACCGCAACCTCTGAGCTCGTGGAAACCTCTGCCGCCCCTGCTCCCGCCCCATTTCCTCCTGTTGCTGGAGCTGCTGGAGCTGGTTTTGCTGTTGCGGCAATTGTAACTGGGGCAAAAGATCATCAGCTACCCCCGGCGCCTGCAGCCCTATCGGCATTTGTGGTAGTAGTGTTGGAGGCATGGTAGCCGCAAACTGGGGAAGTGGTGCCGCTGCAAATGGTCCCCAGGTAGCGACCATATCAGGAGTCACCCCTATAGCCCAGTCGTGTTCATTGAGTTCGATACTATCAATCTCATCAGATAATTCATCCTCCGTGCTGTCGTCAGAGATGTCGTCATTTATATCGAAACTATGCCACGGCTCGTAAACAAAGCTTTTGATCTCTGGGCCGACGTCTGCACCGAACTGTCCAGTGTCTCAAATTAGCACAGGGATGGCAAAACCTCGAAGATAGTCCCGGCGCCCGTGCCGTTACGCAAGAGTCTCGGGAGGGTTGTTCACAGCTTACCCTGCTTTCTGCGGTCTGGACATGGCAAAAGCGACTGACGCTGAGGAAGTCTATCGAAGAACGAAAGGCGTCATCGGCCTCGCTATCGTCTTCGCTCATGTCCGAGCTGAGATATGGCCGTGGAGTGTCGATATGCGTATACGGCTCCATCATGGGCCAATGTCAAAGCTGATGCTTCTGATGTGTGGCGGCTCCATTAAGCATCAACAGTTCGTGTTGATGATGAAGAAGAAATTGATGGGAGAGGTGGTAAATGGCTGTCTTTGACAATGAAAATAGAATTCAAAAGGGCGATGATATTCGGCATGAAAGCACATGGCAGCCACGTTGTAAGGGCGTCAGTTGTAGAGGCCGGCACGGACTGAGGTGGACATTGCGTAGCCCGCAAGGAAAAATAAAAAGCACTCGAGCGATAGATAGTGGAGGCACACTCAAAAGGGTAATCAAACCGTTGAGGTTCGATGTAGGAGAGGGGGAAGGGGGGAGGGGGGGGGGGATCTACCAAGAGCTTCGTTGCTGCAATTGGATCTGGATGTCCGAAGCTGAAATCGCAGTTTGATTGTGCAGATTCCAAGTCTTTATACCTTCCTGGCTAAGCGCACAGCGCACCTTCCCAGAAGCAAGAGCCTGAGCTGAATGAGTGCGGATTGTCGTCACCGGTGTGGGTGAAGATGTCGGGTGCAGTGAGGGACGGGACGGAAGATGAAAACGTGATTTGGCAAAGGGATCAGTGGAGCTGGGGAGTAGGGTACGAAGCGCGCTAACAGCGGGAGGCTCCTACACAAGGCACAAAGACGTACCTCTGGTGCAACCTGCATGCCTGTCCCAGTGAGCCGTATGCTAGCGGGCACTCCCTGTATGGTTTGCTGGATAGGTACCTGTGTTATGTGTGGGTGGGCAAAGCGGGGTACCTATTTGGCCTGTAGTCCTGCGATCCTCCAGGCTCCCGTCTTGCGCCGCATCTCACGGCCCAGACACCGACAACCCGCCCGGGACCTGTCTTCCGGCGCTCTCGTGACAGCCGGGAAAACATAATGGTAGTCTTCGGAATGAGGCAGCAAACATACAAAACAGATGGCCCAAGAGTAACTGCAAATATATTCGCTTTTTCCGTTCAGCTATATTGCATCTTTTACGCTTTCCCCCTAACGCCATGATAAATACTCCCAAAGCATATCAACAAACCCGTCAACTAGTTCTAGCCAAGTGAGCCCGGAAAACTGCCTTCGGAAAGCTCGCTCGCACATCCGAGCAGATACCATATCCTCGAAATGCTTTCACGCCAAAAGATATCAGCATCACTCACTGTCTCATAAGCTCCGTCATGTCCTTCATACGATAATCCAGCACCGGCGTAACCCAATCATCCTCAACGAGCGAGTATGACTCTTTCTCGTTGTCCTTTGGCTTGCGCGGGTTAATGGCCCAGTATCCAAAGTCGGCGTCGATCGCCTTGAGATATCTCAGGAGATTCTGCCAGTAGTTCGCATCACCAATGCCAGGACGGTCGGGTGCCCCAAACTCTCCAATCCAAACAGGCGCCAGCTTCTCTTCCACCAGGTATCCCCAATTCTGACGCATGGCCTTGACGAAGGATGCATATGTGCGCTTCGAATACCGCCCACCCATGCTTCCCCAGCCGCTCCACGAATAGACATGTGCCGAATACACCAGTTTGTTTGCTACGTCAAGCTCGACCGGCCGACGTTTCACGCCCGTCAAGTCGTTACCGGACTCGGTCCCACCCACAATGATCAGCCAGTCCGAGTTCATCCTCAGCAAGGCGTTGCCTGCTCGTTCTGCCGCCGCGGCCCATCTCTCCCACGGCATGGTGCCCCAAAGCCCGCGCACCTCATTGCGCAAGTCGGCCCCAATCACCAGCGGATTGTCGACGAAGCGGGTCATCACCGTCACCCAGTGGTCGATCCACTGCGCCTCCGTCTGTCGTACCCGGCACAGCGAGCCAGGGAGGAAATCGTTTGCCCAGCCAGCATCGCACGGGTCAGCGCCGCAGCACCACGTCGCCGTGGTGATGTGATTGTTGACGATAACGGCTAACCCGGCGTCCGTCAAGGCGGTTACCGTCGCTTCAAACACATCCAGGGCGCGCTTGCCCACGAGGTCCCGATTCGCCGCCAACAGGCGCAGCGGGACTTCCGGGTTCGAAATGACCATTTCGTCGCTGTACGGCATGCGCACGCTATTGAAACCAAGCGAACGGATCGTGCTGGCAATGACGTCGCGGTGTTGCACGTCAAGCCCACCCGGAATAAAAAGCTCATCGCTGGCGCCGTACCAGTTGATTGACGAGAGCTTAAAGCGTTTGCCATTTTGGTCCACGATGTCCCGCCCCTTGGTTCGTAATGGAAGCTTATATCCGGCCGAGGACAGGAAGGTCTCGTTGGATGGCGGGGGGAGTGGTCTTTGGCTGAAGGCGAGGGAGCTGTCGTCAGGTTTCCAGGGCTTGCTTAAGGCCGCTTCGGCTTTCCACATGTAGTGGAGGAAGAAGCCCAGCAGCAGAGCTGAAAACAGGAGAATCATGCGACCAGCTTTTGTGTTTGGTGGAAGTGAAATAAGTCGGCGCCGGCGGGCGCAAGAGATGGGACTGGTGAGAGCGGTGTAAGTGGATGAGGTGTGGTTGGAGAGTGGAAGCACAAGGCGGCGACCGCGGTGCCAGCCATCGGTACCAATACCGGTGCCATTATTTCCGGGTTCGGGTTCGGGTTCTTTCGGCATCATCTGACCAGTTTGCTATCTCTGCTGCAGATTTGGATTTGAGCCGACAAACGTTGGGTCCCTGGCCATGTTTGCCTCCTATCCGTAAACCAAACGAAGGGCTAAGCCGATAGTTATGGAAATCGTACATCCAACTGATATAGCGAAGGACAGTTTCATTCCGTTTCTTTTTTTTGACAAAAGTGTCCGATTATGGGCGATGCTGACAAGACAAGGTATGGAAAACTTGTTCATGAATACTGCCAAGTGAATATCAACACGCTTGATTGGCCCAAACAAACGAACGGCATCAAACCGGCATTAAAATCCACTAAATTCGGACACAACTGAAAGCCCGGGCGAAGAGCTGAACAGATTCAGATTCACTCTGCGTCGCAGTGATCCAAACCTCCGGATTCCGGATGAACCGGAGACGAAGCAAGCCAATCCCGGCTTAGGGCGTCTGTGACCGGACATTCCTTCCTTTACTCGTGCCCTCCTTCCCCCTTTGTCGAAGTTGCCAAGGGAGATCATCAAGTTTGCGGCATGTAGAAAGCATCATGGAACTCCTCTTCATCCGGACGCAACTGAAGGGGCGGTGACTCGCGCCACCAACTTCCAGCTTGGGAACCATGCATACGATGGGAAAGAACGAGTTGTCAGGTGTATATCTGACTGCTGTCTTCCGAATCCATCACTCAACGGCATCTTCGGACTTTGGGCTTTCCGTTTGTCAATACACTACATACACTATGGTAGTGTAACTCAACTCGCCTTACACATCCCAACCATACCTCTACCGGGATCCCTTCCGGTGTCCGGCCCGCCGATGGCCCGCTGACCCAACCACTTCCGGGGGCCCCGCACGTCCCGTTCCGTCTTCGTTATTCCCATCTTCCGCCGAACTTTGTCTTGCTTCACTGGGAAGATTTATTCTGGCCCTTGGAGAGTCTCAATGTGAGCATTGATTACCGGGACTAGCTTTCAATGCTTTCATCGATATATCCTCAAATTCATGCATGGCTTCTCAACCAGCATTTGGTAAGCTTCGGAATACAGGACGTTGGTATGACAGGAGAAAAAGGTCGAACTAGATCAATGCGCTTCGTCTGCTGTCATCCAGACGGTGACGAAGTTATACTGTGTATCACCCGTACCGGGAGTTCCATCCACACAACTGAGCTTGCCATTGGTCCATTACCGGACTTTGTTGCATGCAAGCATGCAGGACGTAAGCTCTGAAAGATTACCTCGCCGTCTTTGCACGACCTTGGCGTCGTGGCGAAATCCGAGAGTTCTTGGGCCATTGAGAGCTGATATGAGGACCAAAGTATTTCGCATGTCCATAGGGATGAGATGAAAAGCTCACGTGGTTGGGGATAGAAGGTACGTAAACATGCGTGTGGCTATGGATTGGTGGAGTTATTTTACTTTTGTCGCCATTCACTTCAGGGAGATATTAATACTTTTTCTTCCCTCAACTTTGCGTATTATACACCTGTCATCATTCATCTCATATCCTGTTCATTCCCATAGGTTGTTGACCATACGCTCCTTGTACCTGCCCATACGGGCTTTCCTCCGGCAGCGGAGAAGCTCTAGCGTATGTATCTCTTGCGTCCCATGTTACCGTTGGTGGCGGTGACCGTGGTGGGCGAGGGCTCGAAAAAGACCTTGTTGGCACGTGGTAGCGTGCTGTGCTGCCGAAGTAATCGGGGGTTCGGCGACCTGAGCGGTTGCCGGTGTCGTGGTAGTTGCGAGGTCCCGGCGAAGTTGTGCCCTCACCAGGAGCATTATTCCTGGACAGCGAAGGGCTTCGGTAGCCGCCGTCGCCGCCGCTGCCATTGATGGGCGACCTCATGCTGTACGTGTTGTACGCGCTGTACGTGGGCGAAATCGGAGTCACTACGGAGGGTGTTACTGAGTCGTCCATTTTTTTCCCCGAGTTTTCCCGGGACAGCATCTCGTACGAACGTGTGTCTTTCTTGAGATCGTTCATCCGTGCGTCGACGGAGACGAATTCTCGCTTGTTCCGCTGAGGAACCGTCATTAGGAGGTCGCGCCATCCCGTCACCATCGACCATCGACCGAGGAGGAGCAAAAGCCACAAGCCGTTTATCTAGCACATAGTTTATCAGGTTAGAACGTTTTGTAATTGTTTGGTAATAAAACATGGTGGTTGGAAGCTTTACCGAGAGAAGCAGTAGAACTGCGCCAACAGTGGGCATGTCGACCACCAGTGGACCGGCCTTGTCCAAGCACTTGTTCTTGTCACCAGCCATCATCGCAAGGCAGGCAACCCATTCCAGGGCAGTGCTCGGATCTCTCCTAACGGCCTCCACCGTGTTGTCCTGGAAAACAAAGACGACTGAGAAAAGGACGACGTCGGTAACGATAATCAGAACAATCGCAATCCCCCTCCATTGAAGCTGGATGACTCGGCGTACACGTCTGTATGCCTGTTTGGGCGTCATGGTTCGGATGCTGTTGGTGTAGGAAGGCAAGTTTGAGTTTTCGGTGGAGGCGCTGTTGTCGGCAAGCGATGCAAGGTAGACCTTGATGCAATAACCAAACGTCGCAAACTGAATGAAGATGGTGAGTCCGGCAAAGATCAGCAAAGGGACCCAAAGGTCAGCCAAGCTATTCTGGTGGTTGATATGACACGTCGACCCAAAGCGGAAAGAAACGCCACTAAAAACAAGGGCCATGATGATGCCGATAATGGGGATTCCCCAGCCGGTAGCTTGGGAGAACCACATAAAGTTACGTCCGACAACAACCTGCCAACAGATTTGCAGATGCAATGATAGGGAGCGCAAAAACACCCACATCACTCCTCCCCAACCTCCAAAGATCAAGAATGCGCCAGATACTGCGCAAGGTGAGTTGGTTTGCATCGAATTGGGCGTGATCGCATCGTAGCATTCATCTGGCTGAGCGGCAAGAGGTATCACGAAACCGAGCTGTAAAGTATGTCAACGCTTCGAAATCCCACTTGGCAACAGGGAATAAGCGGCCAAGTACTTACATTCATAAACAAGACTGCCGTGGTCAAGCACAGACTTAGATAATGTCTGTGAGTCTTTTCGACGGGCAGAATGATCCAGGACAATAGAAGAAAGACACAACAGGCGGTGCCAGCAACTGCGACCCATTGTGCCACCTCTCCCAGGGTATTGAATTCGTCGGGATAGGCCCAATCGGTCATGGGGCAAGGCAGGCAGCACCTAAGCCCTTTGCCTACCTCCTGACATAACCTTCCATCCACAACTGGTCGTATGTTAGTTAGCAGCAACGCTCGTGATGACGAGGTTTCGGTTCCGGTAACTTACACCCCCCATCGTTAAAAAGCGCCTCGCTCAGAAAGGGCGCTGGACAAGAGTTCGTCGCGTTGGCCATCGTGTAGTCTTTCGAAGCTGCGTCCTTGGACTTTACTGTAGAACGACTTGTGAACCCTCCTGGCTCTGGGTATCGGCCGCTACCCGCTGATATGCTTCAGCTCCCTCCAAGAAAAGGCCGCGCTCTGGCACTGACCAGATACGTATGGGACGGCGGCTTTGAGGTCTCAATAGTCGACGTGTGACCCAAAGAATCGCTAATAGGAGGCGCACAAATTTAAAGTCGTCGTCGTGGCGTAGGAAAGAAGTATTAGTCGTCAAAACAAGACCCTAGGCCGAGATGGAATAGGGTGGAGACAATGGCAAATGATAGGTTGATAGAAAGGAGTGTTCGGGGACGTGGTCTACCCGCAAAGCTAAATCGAATACTTGACACAGAGTATGGTGGGTATAGAAGGGAATACAATACACTGAAAAGATGATATCACTCAACTGCAAGATAGGGAGTGTATCAGCATGAGCGATCAAGCGCTCATGATGTGCCAAAGAGGGAACGGGGAGAAAGGGACCAAAAAAAGAATTTCCGGAAAACGAGCACCATGTGGATGGCAGCGGGTGGTGGCACCCATATGTACAGGCAACTGGGCCGAGATGGTGTGCCCTTTTCTTTTCTGTTTTGCCTTTCGGCCCTCCTTGGGGTTCCTGAGGTAGTGTTGTATGTGGTCCTCTCTTCTGTAGAACACCACCAAGCCCACACGCCCTGCTCAGTAAGGCAAGACGAGCTTTCTAGGCTCTGTGACCAGAATCGGAGTGGAGCGGAAAACATGGAAACGGGGGGCCTTCATCTTTGGGGACTAAGCCAATTGGTACGGCCATGCCCATTCAGCGTGCAGTGTTGTACCATGCGGTTGCATCCAGTCACTTTCTTTGGCGATCTTAACCAACCATGGCGAAGCATTGAGGACCACTGTTACCAAGAGTGCTAAGTGCTGCGGGGACATGTCCCAGATTGCACGCCGCCTGAGGTAGTATCAGCATGGAAAGCGAGGGCTGATGGCAGTCCAAGCGCATTCGGGACCATCTGATTCGGGGTCCCTTGGTTCGCTTGTGATCCCGTAAGAAGGCAATGTTTCCTATGGATGGGACCAGGCCCAGGCCCCCAGGAGGCCGGGTCCAGTCACAGTGGGGACCGACCGGGGGTGCAACGACGAGCGCCCTAAGGAACGCCAAGTGTTGACGATATCGCATCCATGTTCCTGACTGTGTGGTTCGTCAAGGGAACGGTTCAGGGGCGTGACCAGAGCAGCCACGGGAATTGACGAGTTGGGACGACAATTTTTCGCACTGTGAAGATTGCCCATCCATCGATCATGAAACCACTAAACCAGTGCCGTCACATCTCATTCGAGCCAGTCAGGAAGTATACAAGAAGATCATCTCAAAGGCGAAGAAGACTCACTTAATGGCTTCCTCTAGTCTCCCGAAGCGCCGGTAATCTCTCCTTTCTTCTTTTCCAAAAAACGCCATCAGATGATGCTCATGACGATGATGGCCGACAGTGTCTCAGCCGGCAGACAGCTCGGTTCGTGCTCCGTGAGGCCCACATGTATATGGGGTAAGTCTAGACCCGCTGCCGCCTGGCAGCCTTGGAAGAGAAACCAGACAGGCGTTTTGTTGACATGAAAAAGCGATCGGTCGCGCAACAAATGTAGGTGACGGCCACCCGAAGGTGCTTTGAAAGGGATTGCGGATGGCCATGATGGTGTAGAGGTCCAGGTCTGCAAGCGAAATTGACAGTCAGCACATCCTTCCGTTGCTCGGCTGCCTTTCTGTACTAGAGATACCTACCTACCCGCCGTTCTCCATACCGGTTTGCGACTGCCCTACGCCGGGGCATGACTGTAGGTATATACCTAGAATGAAGCTGAGCAGAACCGTACTAAATCATCACCACAACATGGCATGGACGCTACCTACCTCTAGGGAGGGAGAACTTGCAATTGAGGACTTCCGAGGTGGAAGGAAGTGCTGACACTCGACGAAAACGTCCGGGAACGAAGTATATGCGTACGCTAGTAGTGACTGGCTGACAACCCAACATCATCCCATGGCTCTTCAATCATCCTATGCTCAGGTGGCGATCCTAAATTACCAGATAGCTGGGCTTCCATTTGTTCGGTGCTTTTCGCATCGGAAGCTGGCTGTTGAAGGAATCATGGCATTGGATTTCAGTCCACTGTTGTTGACCGGGACTGGAAGCCCAGGCTTCTTTACGCTATCCATGGTGCGAAGAGGTGCATGCCCTACTGACGCTAGGGACTACACAGTATCGTCTACTCCTACTACCTAGTTTAGTGGCGTGCTAATAAGGTGGAAGGTACGCAGTACACTACATACCTCTACCTTAGTAGGTATGTAGACGGCAGGTGGCCTGTGCAGCCGATCGACGACCTCATCCCCAAAATGAACGCGGGGTTAATTTTGACTCTGTCAACGGGGGCAACTCTTCTTTTCCTGCCCTGTCCATTTTTCCATCCGACAGCAACATGGATTACCAACACCATATTTCCTAAGCACTGCCTTTAGTCTCCAGCACTGGCTTTGTGACTCACATTTTCCATCCAAGAGCGACTACCTGGGAAGGGATTTGTATTGGTCTTTGAAAGGCAGCGGCTCATTCCTTGGATCAAGCAGCCTCTATCACACATGGACACCTAGGATCTCATTCATCATCGGTTGTCAAATAAACGCATTGCCCGATCCGCTCGGTCATCACACAGCTGTGACGGTGTACGCAGTGCAACGACAACGCCCAGCTCCCACAAAGTTTTGCTAAATACTGACATATCAACATTAACAGTACAACAGCAAGATACCGCAATCGGCCCGCCACTCGAGCCTTAGATGTTGCATTTTACGGACGCGACGTTCTCATGCAACCCGTCACTGAATTTGAAACTCCCCGTACATGAATCCCAATTGTGCGATATCCGTGGGTGTCCGTACTGCCCCATCACCTCCAGTCACGGAGTCACGGTGTTGATGTTAGATGTCTTTAAGCGATACGGATCTGGACAACTGCCGCTCCCTGTCTCTCCATCTGCGACGACTCGACATTCCAAAATGTTTGGAGTTTGGCCATCTGTCTCATCCACCGCACAATGTCATCACCATCGCGACATGTTGAGTGGGAGAGATACCCAACCAACATGGCTATCACACAGTTTTTGCTGCTTCCAGTGCGGCAGGTAATGTAACCCTACTAAATTTTCCTCGCCCTCCTACATAAGCACCCCCTTTTTCGGTACCGCATATTCGTTCTTTCACTCTGAACACCCACAGACCTCGAACACCGGGATCTGGAACCGCTCTGTTCTGCTCTTTTCGGTTTTAACTGCCCGGCTTTGTAGTTTTTGAAGAGGCTTCCCTCTAGGCTAGCTGGGACACCCCGACTATGTGGCCCATCGCGCGGTCACTTCCCGCTGGCATCTTATCTGTCCCCTCGCTTTGCTGGCTTTGTTGGTCAGTATGTCCCTTGGGTTGCACCTCCTCACAAGAATGGTCACGATTCCGAAATTTGAAGCGGCTTGAGAACGCCACTGCACCATTCGGGCTTCTGGAACCACAAGTTCCATCCAATGCCAAGCTTCAAGTTCCAAGCCACAACCATCCAATTTCGCTACTGCAACCTCCTCCCCTAGATCTCGTACTCAAGTCTGCCCTCGCTGTGGCAGCGTGGCTTCACATTGTTATGTTGGTAACGGCGTCTTTGAAGAGCCAATGCTTGCCCAGCACACGTTAGTGCGCATTCCTGGTTCCGGTGTCCCGGCGCCAACCCAACAATATCCAAACCATCACGAAGCCGTTTTTGGCCTAGAACAGGGCGCCGTGCCACATGGATTGGACCTTGGGTGGGGTGACGCTCTCCAACGGCTTTCGGCACCATGTCCGATTTTCCTTGATGGGCTTAAGGTTTGATTACGTAGATGTGATTCAGTTGTTTTTCTCCCCCTATCTCCCCGAACCCTCTCCTCTGTTTCGGAAGACCTTGACGTTTGCAACTCTCTTCCCTACCCTCTGGCAGTTCGGATATCTTGGGCTACAGTGGTCCTTCTGGGAGTGTATTTTTGTTGGAGGGTTGTTCCCGAATCAGCTTGGCACTCCAATAATCTGGATACGAAAGGACAAACACTTCCCATTGCGATCTTCAGGTGCGCCTGGCGAGGCCGTTACCTTGGAGAATATCTATTCCTGATTTACGAAGGCAGGGTAGCCCTAACAACAACATAAATGTACCCTGATAATGTCCAAAAGGACGACTGGAAGCCGTTTTCGGGATACTGTTGGTGGTTGGTTTTTTTCCAACTCAGCTCCTATCCCTCATCTCTCCTCGAGGTTTTTCCCCTTGTAGAAAGGGCTTCGTACAGGTTTCGCTTGGACGGGTTGGAGGACCTCAGAGAGCGGTGATGTGGCTTCTGTTGGACAAGAGCAGATGATGGTAGACATCATAACGATGGAACAACTGCTACTAGTACTGGATGATGGACGGATTTGAAGTTTCTGGTGCCGGAAAGATGGAAACCCTTTGTCTGGGCCAGATCTACAGCTGTCGTCCTTCAACGGAAAGCTCTTTCGGTGGTTTAGCACTGATCCAGCCCGCAGTGCGAGGCGAGGTGTGCAAAACAATAGTTGGAACACACGTACTAAAACATACCAGATAGTATTCGGTCTTTCCTTCGCACATCTCACGAGGCTTGTGGCCCTGGATGAATGCTAGGCTAAAATAGTTGACACACGAGATTGCAACCCGCAAGCTAAGACTAGTATCGTTTCGGCGGACTCGATGTAACAGAAAGGCCCGCGCGGACGGCTAGAACACGAGGAGCATGTTGAGAAGAAATGAAAAGCCCAGCAAAAACTCGGTGCGCCACTGGCATGCCAAAAGCTACCACATGGCTACCCAATTAATCAACTTCGAAGACCATGATTCGGGGAATGGCAAGTCAATGAGAACCAACTCTTGAGCATTACTCGGTAGTGAATGTACAACACTTAAACAGCTTATTCACCTATCATACCCCAAGTTATTCAAGGAATCAGACTATGGAAGGTCGTTCACCTGATGATCGATCTCTTCCAGGTCACACCTCATTATTCACTGAAAACACCCTCTCTGTTACTGGCTGAATTTGTATCAAGTTAATCAACACGTTCTGGCTATTCGTGCGCTCTATGCCTGAGCACACGACCAAGTGCTCTGACCACGTCTCTTCAGGGGCACACCTCACGCTACACAGTGCACATGGCAGGTGTTCGTGCTGCACGCATGCATGATCCTAGTAAAAAGAATTGTGTTCCTGCATGATACAACGACGCTATCACCAAACCCGTCATGGTCCGGTCTTAGTACTCTCCCACTGCAGCAGTTTCTATGGAAGACGGGCACGGGCTCAACGGGGGAAAGAGGGAGGTGGGGCGGGCGCACCGGCTAGCGTAGGCACACGAGTGGCTACCTCTATAACCAGAAAAAGTTTCAAGGTACCGCGTAGTGGCGTGCCGTTATAATAGTTCAAAGAACAGGCAGAAGATTAGGCCGATACAGTAAAAAGGTCTTGCTTTTGCAAACGAATCCGACAGCCAAGATTATTGCAAAGGGGTAGGGGTCTGCAATAGAGAGTAGCACCGGACTGTATCCTCAGCTATTTAGAGGGTTCGCGGACAGTCAAAATCTTTAGAAAAAGGGGGGGTTTTAGTATAAGGGGGCTTGCAAAAGCAGGAGTTTTTTTCTGTATGTTTTCGGAAAGCTACCTACCTACTTACGAAGCACCCTCCCATTCGGTTCCTTTACCAGTCGACACAGGAGGCAAGTGCTGCAACGGAAATCGCAAGACATTATTAAAACCGGACCGAAATCGCTGGCCAGAAGCCCGACTAAGGGAACGGGCCTTAGAAAACCCCGTGAAGTCTTTTAAGAGTTCCCAAACCTCCAAGAACAGCTACCTCTAGGCACACTATCACGAAGTCATACTGGATTGGCCAACTCGGTTCTTCTCGTTTATTTGGTGAAAGACCATTTTGTCTTGATGGAGGCATGTTTCTGGGCCCTTTTCTCCACCTGCCGTTTTTCAATCTTTTTCTCACCGGCCGTGGCTCTACCCCACGGGGACTGTCAGTCACTCATCCTGATCGATGGTCAATCTAGACAACAAACGGATGATAATTGAAGGAGTATGGCTTGGTCTGTAGGGAACAGTCCAGGGAGTTGTGAAGATATGCAAATGATGAATGGATTTCCCCCTAAATATGCCATTCACCTGACCAACATCATCTCAGTCTCTCTCAGTTCTACTACGAGTAGCAACAGCAGTGTTACGGACTCCTCAAAGATTTCGATCACAATACACTAATTCAATCTGAAAATCACGTGGCATCAAGACATATCTGAGACACTAGCATTATAAACCCTAACTCTCTCAGCAGTAGCAAAGAATCATAATATGAATATCTTTTCACAAGCGAATCCGCTTTCGCCCATCCACACACTACGAAAAGCGCCCGAGATTTAGATTTTTTCCCGAACATCCCCATGGTTCCGAAATTGTCGTTTTTGTTTCTCTACATATATAGACAGCTTCTGTCTCACAGCTCTAGCTGGCATCTCACAATTACAATTTTTTTTTTTTTTTTTTTTTTTTCCCCTCCTCTGGTGAATGTGTCTATCATTTGAATGCTCTTCTAAATACTCCCAACTAAACGAGCCAAGTTGAGCCAGTGGCGCATTGAACGCCACCAACAGTGGGATTAGGCCGAAGTGGAAACTCCAAAAAGCAAGTCAACGGGGAAAGTTGGGGGAAAACACTGGTGCGTAGGAAAAAAAAAAAAAAACACGATCAACGTGAAGCAGACAAAGAGCAGAGTCAAAGAGAGACACTATCGAATCGAGAAAGAATGTATCTTGTTATCAAATGTTGGAAACTTCTTAGCAAAAGAAGATAATGGAAAAAAAAAAAAAGTGGACGAATAAAAGGGGGGAAGTGCCGTACTGCTGTTTGTCTGCCACAAGCCAGTCGGACAGAGAGAACACTTTGATAACTAAACATTGACTATTGACAGGAAGCGCTCATCATAAACAATGACTTATTTTCGTAGAAATGACAGGGTGCGAGCGCTTATATTTAATTTTCTGGGTAGACTCCCGAAGTAAAGAATGAGACTAACTATGTAAGAACACAGAAAGGATGAAATACTCACGAATGGAGTTGGTGAAGTCGTGCAAATGCGAAAGCAAATCAGAAACCAGATTTTCCCTTGATCGAGTGTATCGTGCTACTCAACAAATTGCAAACTCCGTTTCTGAAAATCTTCAAGACGGTTGATAACCTCTTTGAGATTCGGTCGGTCAAAGTAGTTCTCGTCCCACTCACCACGCTCTTTCATCTCATGTCGCATCTGCAAAAAGTCTTCCGCAGCTTTGACCTCTGTAATCCACCAGTTCTTCGCGACTTGAATAATCTTTTCTTCTTCTTCCTCCTCATCAGTGACAGTACCATCAAGTAAACAAGACTCTTGAGGAGTGTCTTTCTCGCGCACCAAGACCAATTTACTGCCCCGCCGCGTGATCAGGCTCGACAGAATCCCCCTTCGTCCCCTGGTACACTGATCCACCAAGTCTCGCAGCCCAGCAGGGGTTTGTCTCATCGCTGGGAACTGCAAATCAGGCTCGCGAGCATAGGACTGCCAAAAAGCGGCCTTGTCCGGGCCACTCTGGCCTTCGAAGATGCACCAGAGTAGTTTTCCCAACATATATACCACCGCTGCCTCCTGTTCCACCTTTGAGAGGCATAGCCATGCGATGTTGAAGCTGGTGTGGCCTTCCGGCCGTTGGCTGTAGTTCTCACAGGTTTCTAGGGCTTCCCAGTCTGGCAACTCCCGCGTGAGCAGAGCGGCGTATCTCGCTATGATGTCCTCGGGTATGCAGAGGCCCAGATCATTGTCTTCGAGCAAGCTGTCACTGGCTAGGATGCGTACATAATCCAGGGCGTTCACCTCAGGCGCGCCAAATTCGCACCACAGCCCGCGCTGCTCGAAGTCTACCATGACTATGTCCCCGGCCTCGGAAAGGAGGATGTTGTCAAGACGGAAATCGGGATAGTACATCTGGCCTTTGTTAAGGATGTGTAACAGACCCTGAGCCAGCTGAATCGCCCATTTAAGTTGGTCCTTGAGCGCAGGCTGCCCGTGGATGCGAAGGAGCGGTAGGGTGTCTCTGAGGCCTCCACCTGAATGATAGGGTATAATGAATCCGACGACTGCGTTTTTGCCTCCAAATTGACACTGCTTGGTCACAAGACGTACCGGACGTGAGATGACATGGGGGTGGGGTGGCATCTGCAGCAGATTACGCAGTTCGGTGTAGAGGTATTTGGTGCCGCTGGTCAAGGCCTTCAAGATCCAGAGCTGCTTCTTCTTCTTCGCCCTTGTTCCGTTGGCGACGTCGTCTGTGGCCATGGCCATCCCATTATCATTATCATCGTCTTCTATGCAAACAAGGCACACACTCTCGGTAAGTTGGCGCACGATGTGGAGCTTGAAGATGTCTATCGGCTCCGGAAGATTATCCTGAGGCAGACCAAGCTGGGCCCCGAGCTTCGAAAGTCCAAGGAGCTGTCCCTCGAGGTGGAACGTTTGGGCAATAGTAATTTTGATGTTGCGGATATCAAACTCGAGATTCTCGAAGATGATTCGGGATCCAAAGGGCAAGTTCCTGCTATACATCTCAGCACAGCTATGCTTGTTGTCGCTCTGTTGACTTGATTGAGTCCACGCTTGCAATGTTCGCAGGATATGACGCGAAATGCCGAGCCTCTGTACTCGGACGGTATCCTTGGTGTGGAAAGCGGCATCCAGGTCGAGGAGGTCCCGTAGCCGTTGGCAGCTGCCCGCTTCCTGGGGGAGGAACACATCAAACCGAAGGGGCGGGATATGGTTTCCTAGGAACAGAGGCAATACACAAAACTGAGTTCCTTGGCCGGTACACCCATCGACTCTCCAAAGGGGATTTTCCAGTAACTCGAGACTATCGATTCGGTTCTTGGGGTTCAGTTGGGAGTGGAGCCACGACTGAGATTCTGGCTCGGTGGAAGGATGGCTTGAGAACTTTGGAACGCTCGGTATAAAGGCAGCTGTCGGGTGGATAACGTTACGGATGGATGCTGAAGTGAGCTTCATTGTGTCTTACTGACTTCCAAAGAAGTCTCGCCGAAGGGGTGGAAGATAAACTGCTTGAGGTATGGTGGCCGTGAACACTATGACTTGAGAATTGCGTTAGCAAAACGCGGACGAAGCACCCGATGGAGATACTAACAGTAAGGGTTTTGCTGGTAACGAGCAGTTGTCTCACGATGTCCTTCTCACCAACAACTGGGGCTAACTGTTCAACTACAGGTAGTTGATCGCGACCACTTTGGACTCTGACACCGCAAGAGATGCGAGAAAGTGGCTAAGGTGACCGCAATAGACAGCCACAGTTATCGATGCAGAAGTGACTCAACGCCAATCTGCAAGAATACAAGGATGACACGAAGATGCTGGAAAAGGGAGCTTATTTCAGCTAGTTAGCCCATATTCAATGTCCTCGATTTTCATTTGACATGACAGTACAGGCCAACAGAATGTCAAGATCAAGAGATGATGGCACCCGAGCAGGAAAGAGCCATTTGGCTGTCTCAAGGCTTGCTCTTTCTTCCCGGAAAAAAAAGAAGAAAAAGCCAAACACCCGACGTCGTCGTCACCCGGGAGTGGGAAAAAAGAGAAAGGACGTTGGGTTAGAGAACGAAAAGAAAGCTCTTGCCTATTTCTTTCGCAGTTGTGGGCATCAGGTGTAATCGGATCTGACCGTCAGAGGAAGGTGCGGCCGGGATTTACCACTGCAGGTCGAGTCGGAGTTGTATTGAGCTGGCCCGATTGACCGAGGACTGTCAACGACGCTGGAGTCGTAAGGTGTAAATATTTCAATATGTGAGTATGCCTCCTTTGGTACTCAATTCAGCACGGTATATTCAAAGGGCCAGTCTCCTTAGTTGCTGTCAGTCTCATAACCGAGGCGAGGCTCATATCCGTCAATAGCCCACTTGCTGCATGGCCGGTACGTGATGTGGACTATCGTGGCAAGGTCTCGACCCGCCCGAACTCTCACCGAGTGTTTGCTACAGTGGAAACCATGCAGGAGTATCCCAGAATGGATAAAAATGGCAGAACAGTTGTCGCTGATTGTGTTGTTGGCCCTCACGTTGACAGCTTGCTCGCGGATCAAGCTGGCCTTCGGATATCAATGTCCTTGCGGCCATTTGTTTCCATTGGCGGTTGACATGGACATATTTTCAACTCACCTAGTGATGACGCGCAATGGGCAATCGTACTGAACCAACAAAGCAATATGGCACTTGGCGGATTGAGCAACAAACACCAAAATGGGTGCTTGGCACACAGGGATTGCTACACTCGACCTCTATCCTCATCTGAGGTTCGTTTCATGAAGCCATCCAAAGAGCCAGTGTCATAGCTCGTTCAATGAGAGCAACAGACCGTGTTAGTACGCGTGCTACGGTTCTTCCTAGATGTGGGATAATGCTCATGTCCCAAGGCCTAGATCATGATATCTCTCATATTTCAGCGTACATACAGTAATTGGCACTCCCCACGTTGTGTCTTCATGATCTTCAACTCTTCGTGACTAATAGATCCTTCTAGAGACCAGTAGCAGTCCTGCTTGAGTCGAGGAAAGAGAGGGGTATCCTGATCGAGTGCGGTTCATGAGTATAGCATCAGTTGATGATATCCGCGCTTCGTTCTTGAGGCCGTAGAGGCCGTACGGCTCGCTGAGATCCGGTTGATTCGAAAGCATGTTAGAGTAGACCAGACTTGGGAATCGACACATGTCCCATACTGCGTGAAAGGCGTTAGAAGTTTTCTTCCTGAGCTACCTATTGGACATTCCCTCAGTCGTAGCCACTGTTTGATTCTTGAAAGCAGTTGAATGACCTTTCAAGATCTTTTACACAATACTCCAAGAACAAGAGTAGTTCAGTGTCGTCATGGGAAATCCAGGCCCCTGGTCTGGGGAAGAATGAACGACGTGAGTGTTGTCCAAGGACAAAGGCTTATGTTCCCAGCTGTTAGCGATATTTCTGAAATCCGTAACCAAACCACGCTGCAGGAAAAGATCGAATTACTGTCGAGCGTTGTCTTGACAATGATTTATGGCCGACCTTTCACGAACAATGTCCACCAAGTGGCAGAAAGGTACCGCATCTGTCGTCACTGTCCGGTGGTGGTCTCCCATAGCCGATGAGCTCGAGCGAAATGTAGCTGAATCCGATATCTACGTACATTCAACTTGATCAAACAGTAGGTTTTCCGCATACATGGAAGCTTTTTCAGCTGGAGGCTCTAGTCCGCCCTAACAAACACGTGGGCTTGGGAGCTTGGTGGTATTGCAGCGGTCTCAAATTGCTGCTCTGGCAACACTTGGCTCAGTCGCCTTGTGAGTATGAGATGTGTGACCTCGTTTTCATGTAGTGTGATATGTATATCTTTACCATGGGCTCTGAAAGACGTTTTATCGCCGCGTCAATGCTGCGATGATCTACGCCGCACCGTTCAAGCTACGTCCCATTGGATGTGTCTGGCATCGACGAAAACCACGATCGCAACTGGCCAATATTATCCAGCAGGCTCTCTCATGAGCGTATCACGAGACTCGATCCGTGATATCATTTCATATGCCCTTGGTGGTAAGAATCGACCTGTCACATATCGAGGTACCCGATGTGTAGCTGCCAACAGCGTATCGAGACAGAGTCAATGGTCCCCACAGAACGAACACCACTGGAGCATATCCACATACGAGCTTCCACTCTCCTTCAAGGCCAAACCGGTCTGACGGTAGGATCGACCAAGACAGACCGGAGGCTAGTGAAACGAGTCTAAGCATCAGGGTGGGAACAACGAGCCAATGCGTCGAGCGGACGGACCTTGAAAGAGACGAGAACAGAATGAGATGCGTTGGCGAATAGGACTGCATGCACTCATTTGCCAACGGTGTGTTTTGTATGTGATGACTTCGTTGCTTGATCCGAAAATAGTTCAGACTTCCAACTGTCCTGGACAGCGTGACAACGAACGATATGTTGACCGTGGACACTGCGATGTGGTCGTATGATAGAGATCATTGCGAATACTTGTCAAAAGAAGGGCCAAGATAAACAAAAAAACGAGGGGAATGTCGTCCTGGCGAGACCGCAAGCTGCGGTTATCGGAAATACATAGGTTGTTGGGGGTCTGATGTCGAATCAAGGAGAAGACTGCGGGAACTCGGTAGGAAACCCGATATGCTGGTTCAACGAGGAGGGACACTTTCACCTTGCAACCACAATTCACGCGACTTTTGTGTTGATCAATCAGTGCGAGGGGGTCGATGGACTCCTCCTGTTGTTGGAGGCGGTTCTGGCGGCTTGAAGGAAGTGAGCAGGAAATAATCCCTCCCAATCTTTGGGACAGCAGAGTAGTCGGGTCGGGGGTCGGGGTCCGGCGTCCAGCCTACCATGTGAGTGAGGCATCGGATACTGCCTGCCCTGCCCGTTCTCTAAGGTGGCCCCTGTTCTCTCCCCGCAATGTACCCCGCAGCCGACAGTGCTCTGGGCAGGCAACTACTGTACAGTATGCACTGGACTCTGTCCACGGTTGCCCGGGGGTACTACACTATTGGGGAGCCGGCAAAAAGTGGATCGATGTCGACTATCTCGACTCCACCAAACGCGTGGATAGAAATTGAGCAAAGGCCGGACGGCCGCCTTACTGGGCTCAGCCATCAAGGTTCCTACCAAGCATTTCATTAACATTACGAAAACACCATCTGCCATCCGTGTGTGATCGATAACAGATTTATCTCCTGCCAGACGTATATGTCAAGCCAGCCTGAGGCTCGATGACCACACCTGGCTACACCCCTGCATTCAGTGATCCGATAACTTTTACCTGTCTCCTTCCATGACAAAGTGGTAACAGCACGCGATTGTGGCATGTTGGCCTGCTTCGACTTTTATCCCATTGCCAACTCACGAGCTAGTATGCCGTATGCCCGTATCCCACCACCGACGAAGTGGCGACGATAGCAGCAACCCATCTATGACTCCAAAGGCAACAATTTCCACAAATGGTAATGTGAGCGAGTGTATCAAAGGACTCGGCATTGACGGGTTTGTGGCTCCCCAGTTTATCCATGCCCACGGCCTCCCGTTTGACAATCTTGTCCTCTATACTAGTAAGCACGACATACTATATCACGGCGATACGGAATTGCCTGCCGGTGCTCAGATATTTGGGTGACGACGACTGGTTATGCAGGTGATGCGATGCGACTCGCATTGTGTGGTGACGAATGACAGATTGAGGATGCTATTTCCAACCGATTTCCAAGTGGTCAGTCAGCTGTTCCGGTAAGCATTGTTTACCATGTCACCTCCAATCTCGTCGCTATCATCTTATCCTCGTCGTTGACAACGCCTGGAATATATGGCCGACAGCCCTGCATCGTGCTCGGATGCACAAAAACATTCTGAAGACTACACGTTACTGAATCCTCAATCAGGGTCCGCTATGCCCTGGCTCCTGGCTAGAAAAGCCTGGAAGGGAACATTCCTGTGCCAAAGATTCTGGTGCAATACGCCCTGCTTCCTGCCTCAAGCTAGTGTTGAGGTGTCCAGCAACCACCCTTGGCTTCTCAGGGTGCCATGCCACACCCGTTGATCGTCTGTCTGCGAAAAAAGCTATCTCGGGGCTCTTTCGCGACGGGGTACCAAAACCACATGCTTCTTTTGCATCTGTCAGATGGACGTTGCAAAGATGAGGCATATGGCGGATCTCATATAGCGTCTCAGCCTCCAGCCCTTGTGGGCATTTGGTGTTCGGAGAAGTGTGCAAGACTGAGACTCAAACGGCTACAGCCATCGGAGACGGTCTTCGGAAAATGGTCGTCCTGGAACCGGGAGGCGATCCTAATTTGTGCGACAGACGTGCAGCAGGCTAGAGGATGGGCCGGCTTCTGTTGGAGTGAGTGGTGAGATTAGACTGGATGGGGGAACAAAGTGTCTGAGCCACATCGTCAAGTCCAGGACCCTGGTCTACGCTGGTCTACCTGGGCTTGTTGCTACCTAGAGGTAGCATTGGACTGTCGGTGCCCATGGTGCCTTACCCCATATAAACCTTACTCTTTGCAACATCCAACGGCCTTGCGCAACCTGGATCATGGGCGCCGGCTTGCCTTCTACGGAGAACGTTTTTCCGCTCGACTCCGGTTTCCCTTTCCTTCACGTCCCAATTACCGACTTTCTCTCATTTTACTGTAGATAGGCCCCAGCCCAGCCTCCAGCGTCATCTAAGCTGTCCACCGATCTTGCCTATCCCGTGCCATACGTAGGTCGTGCCGGGAAGCTGGTTGGTTCTGCCGAGCGCCAGAAAACGTGGTCAACTCGTGTCTTCCCCGCGACCGGTGAATCTCTCTTCTCCCCCTCATCTCCTACAAACCTTCACCGATTTCATCCCTCACTGCCACTACGAGACAAAGACGTCCATTCAACCTGGAAAACCCCCGCCGTCGACTCTTGGTTCTCCACCGGATGACATTGCAACAAGTTTGGGGATTCAGCTTGGCCGACGCCCGTGAGACAAGCCGACCTAGGCGCCAAAAAAAGTTCCTCCCAAGTACCTTTCCTCCCATCTACCACTGTCTGCTACCTACTGCCCGACATAGTAGAGATAACACCCGAAACTCAGTTGGCAACTCCTCCCCTGTGAGGTCCCCGTTTGTTCTTCACCGTCCTGCGGCCAAGCCGTTTCTGGGTTGAACACCACAGCATAGCGCCTTCACCGGCCAATTTACCTCACGGCCACCGCACACATTGTCTCCATCTACTGTCGTCAGATCCATCAACCTGCCTGCGGGGTGACTGATCTATCCCGTCTGCTTACTCCGGGATTTTGCTTCCGCCTTCATCGTCACTCAAATCACTTCTGGAACTGGACAGCAG
Source organism: Neurospora hispaniola (assembly GCF_033458365.1). Classification (NCBI taxonomy): domain Eukaryota; kingdom Fungi; phylum Ascomycota; class Sordariomycetes; order Sordariales; family Sordariaceae; genus Neurospora; species Neurospora hispaniola. The sequence continues at coordinate 967,813 of NW_026944407.1, read as the reverse complement.
AGCAGTTCGGCTTGATTTTAGCTGCATATTCTGCTGTCGAAATCTGTTTTTGTCTGTTGGACGTCTCCATTGTCTGGATATCGTCGGCTCACAGGCTTGGCCACTCGCCCGCCATCTATCTGTTTGAGCTCTGCAGACATTGGCCTCTTTGCGACGGCACCTGGCCTCTTGATGGTAGGCCAAATCAAGTCGGAGAAGGAGAGCATTTTGTTACTCGGGCAAATTAGGCGTTGGGTTGGCGGCACTCGAGCGAGAAATCTGTGCTACCGTCCACAGACAGCTCGCTTCAAGGTTGCCTCCCTTCCGGTTCCTCACCGGCACCTCCACTCCTCACCATCAGCCTTCCTCTCTCCTCTCACCCCTCCCTCATTCTATCTCAACGGGTTACGGTTCTGACACCCACAGCTGCACTCTTCGCTCCTCTTTGTCACGCTGTCTGCAGCTCTCCATTGATTCATCGTTACGGCCTGCTCTCTCCGGGGCGATGGCGCTCCTGTGAGGATGCCCGGTCTCCGCAACAACCTCACTTCAGTCCCCAACGTCCCCTAGGTACACCTTGGTACTGAAGCGGCCCTCTCCTTGCTTACTTGCAGTCTACACAGCGGTACCGGGGTGTTCTAGTGCTGGATGTCATTTGTTTCCACCGTGCTTCTATTCCACCTACTACCCTACCTTACCTAATACGGCACACCTGGCGGTACCCTTCGACAAAGTACACCCACCCATCCTCGTTTGCCCGTGTTTCTCGCCCTGTCAGACATACCTCCACAGTCTTATTCCCTCCGCCATGGTAAGAGACACAATTTCTTTCTTCCCGGTCGCGGTAGGCTGCATGGCCCCAGAACGAAGATCTCCATATCTGATCATCTTCTGTGCCTGCTAGCTAGACCGTCGAATGTTTCCCAAACTTACACTCCCCCATCACATTCGCACACACATACATACATACATGCATACTTACATACATACATACGCCTTCACACTCTTCGCTTCTTCCGGGTCATCCTACCCATACCCCTACACCAGCCCTCCTCCCCAATTTCCATGTTTGCCATGGCCCGCCTCACCGGTCCTGGCGCACCACTTCTTTGAGCGCTCACTCTCTCATCTGCCCTTCTTGTTCATCCGATGTGCGGTGAATTGATGTTACTTGTATAGAACCCCAATTTAAGGAAGCGCCGGGCTTACTGTCCCGAGCAATCGCCTGCCGAGCCAGTACTTCAGGACTTCCCTCATCGATCATCGCCCGGATGTTTTGAGACCCCACCCCTGCCGCTCAACAACTACTTGCCGCTCAACAATCAGTATATACTTAGGCAGGCCCCCGACATCGAGGTGACTATCACAGTGTCTCTTTACGATCTGTTGAACTTGCATCGTCCAGAACAGCGACAGTTGTTGCTTGAGAAAGCCGCACCGAGTCTCGAGGTCCCAGTTGGCACTCTTCTGGAACTCACCAAGCTGCAGTCGTACTCCCAAAAGAGGCCACGTCTCAATCCACCCCTCACCATGTCAACATCATATACGGACGATGCATCTGGGCATGAGAAGAGCCAAGAGAAGTCGCCACCCAGAGGGCGATCAAATCATGATCCCAACAACGAGTTCCGCAAACCTTCTATTGCCTTTGCTGCTGAGCCTGGCTGTTTCTCGCCAAGTTGGAGTGGCGGGCCATTAGCAAGCTGCCTCGGAGATTACTTGTGCCCGCCATTCTCAAGCTTTATCGGCCCTTCAGGTAAGTTCACAGGTGTTGGGAGAGATGGTAAACCCGCAATTCTGACTGTGGCTGCAGAATACTCACCCCTCCCACCTACCACACAGCATGAGTATGGCGGTGTCAGACCAGCTATGGTTGATGGCGTGGCATCCTTTCAGCCTACCACCCCAGTCTCCATGAGCTCGACATCTGTACCATCAGATCCGATAAACCTATTCGGGAATGGTGGTGATCCAGAAATTAGGGATCCTTTCTTAGCCAGTTACCCGCCACTTCAGCCTACTCCACTAACTGGAATGCAGCCTTTGACAGCCAGAGAAGAGATGATTTATCCCACCACTTCGCCAATCGCTAACTACGATGGTTCGCCTGACAGCTCTCGTGCAGCAGTGAAGAGTGCTGGTGTCCGGCCGCCCCAGCCGCATCTTGGGAGTCCCACAGTTACATCACTCATCTCAAGCAGCTATCTAGCTGAACTTGACCCTTCAGTGTATGGACGGACGAGAAGTATGCCGGGCACACATCAAGGTTATAATATGACCGAGCAAGCTTTTGGCGTGAAGAATGATGCGATCAGATACGAAATGCAACAGCGATCCTCAGCATTTGACATGTTTCCCCAATCAAGAACCATCTCAGCCAGACGTGGCCCCTTCAAGAACCACGACCAGCGTGAACAGACAGCTCACACCAGGAAAATTGGAAGCTGTATCAGGTGCCGAATGCAGCGAATTCGGGTCAGTAGTACTTTCTGTTGCATTGGTCATTGGACCACCCCTCATTAATGCAATTTTGCTCTACGTAGTGCAACCTCGATCCTGAAAATGAAAAGGGACCCTGCCTGGGATGCAAGAAGATTGCGGCAAACACCACCAAGATCTACCGGTTGAACTGCCTGCGTTGGAAGATCATGGACATCAAGCTCTTCAAGCCTGGTCAAGTCAAGGACCACAAGTGGACCGAGCGCTGGAAAGACAGCGTGGTAGATGACATTGGAAACTGGGCCTCTTCGGAAGTGAGGACAATCAGAGTCACCGAAGGGTATACCGGTAAATGGATCGAGCTCCAGGTCCGTCAGTTCGAGCCGCAGCCTGGCGACAGCCTATACAGAAAGTGGGTTTCCAAGAACGGCGAGGTTAAGCGAGCCGAAGTCCCGGCCTTTGCTATCGTCGACATGGAATCCGCCAAGACCTCGTTCAACGAGTACATCAAGCGGGCCCTGGGAAACTGCTGCACCTATCTGCTGCGCAAGGAAAGGCTCCTCCAACGTACATACTCTCTTGCCATTAAGATCATGAAGCACTCATCCACGCACGAAACCGAACGCAGGCTGATCAAGAGCACTCTCGATCTCTGGATGTCAGTAAGGCTGACAACCAAGTCGTTCGAGATCGTCGGGGAGGAGAGGCTAGGCATGCCGCAGGATATTATCGATGACCCGGACAGTCCTTTATGCGGCAAGATCCCGCTGCCCCCGGTTATGGGAGCGCAGATTGATTCCATCCTGATCCACCAGGTCCAGCCCCAACTTCGCCGAGACACGCTGGAGGAGCTGCAGAAGATGACCCAGGAGAAGAAGCAGAGAACATGGCTTACCACGTATCTGGTGACGTTTATCCTGTTACACAACATCGCCCTCATCACCAAACACGACGCAGATTACGCCAAAAAACACAACCTGGGGAGGCGATTTGCCAGGGAAGACAGCGTCAGAGAGTACAACATTGGTGAGTTACTTGGCTGCCTACCGACTTGACTTGCCCAAATTTCGATCTCCCCCGGAGCGGGGCAAATCTAGAACCAGAGTGTCACGGTGCTGTTTGGTTATTTTCTGTTCCGGGTTTCCTTGTTCGTGGTTATTGGGCCATGTGACCATGCGATGCATATTTGACAGGCACGTCATTGACTGATGAAACAAAAAACAGGGGCGAATACACTTCTCGCCTACTTCCACTATTGCAACCGGGCAATCTACCCATTCTCTGAGGAATGCAAGGATCCAGACCTCCAAAGCCTGGCGGAGCTTGACGGAGACGCCATGCGATTCGTGCGCGAGACACGGAATTTGGTAGCTGAACATAGTGAGTTGTACTCTTACAATGCTGCAGATACATTTATACCTACCTACCTTGCCCCAAATATCAAACATAGGACACATGGCGGATGCGAGTTGGAGGCTAACTTTTGTTTTTCCTCTTTTCCTGGAACAGAATCAGATTGGGAACAAGTGTTGGCGAGAGAAGAGTACGAGGACCAGTACTACTATGTCAGTCAGCTTTATGAGCCAAACTGGCAACCTCGAGTCATGACCTAGACTCTGGGATGGATGCTGGTGGTGATGGGGCTCTTGGCTGTGCTGGTTGGTAACTGACCCAACGAACGGGTGGTGGTCCATATGTTGTCGTGTGCTATCACGGTCCGTCGACGAGTTGGTTCCAAGTTTACAGGTCGTGTCGTCTGCAAGTGAGCGGAAGTAGAAAATTGAGGAGGCTGTCTCGATGCCATGGCTGGATAACTGGATATTTGTTGCAGCTGGGGGCTAGGCCAATACCAGAGAAAGCACGCAGCCCACATTACAATCGCATGCCGCAGAAGCAGGAGCAGGACCGGCGGTCGTTGCGGACACCCCCGTGTGAGTGTATTAGAGGGATGAAGATGAGGCGCATCGAGAGTAAAAGAGGGAAAGAGGTGGGACAGGGCAGCGTTTGGATTGTCCTGTCCTGGCACATCCCGGCCAAAAATCCCCCTCTCTCGGCCAAAGGACGCATCCGGTTGGGGGCGTGTTGCGTGCTGTTAAGTTGCTTGGTGTGTGTAAGGGATGAGTCAAGAGCAACAAACTAGGTTCCTTGGCCAGGAAGAGGACGACAGAACGCTGGATTTTGGCTCTTTTGCTGAGAGTGGAAGCAGGGAATAGGGCGAATGAATGTGTGTGTAAATAGGTATGGATTCGCATGATTCGTTCAGTTTGGTGTTTGTCCATATGGAAGCATATGGTTCAATAATTCACTTTGGAAGAATCGTTTCTTTGCATGACTCGAGATTCTCCGTCCAATCGTGTTGGCATGCTGTAGACAACAGAAGTGGAAGTTACATGCCTACCTAGGTTTAAAGAAATACTTGCTCTGTCTACACAAATGTTCAATCCAGTCAGTAATGACGGAAAGTGATTCGTCCTTTGCTATTGGTTGCTCGCAGGACTCGGTCTGCAACCTGGCACCTTCCTTGCCGCTGTGAGCTTCAGCGAATGCAGGCGCATCTGCGATGTGTGTCACCACTTGTCCAAAGACGGATGATTGCGCGATGACGGCGGATATATTTCTGGAGGTATGTATCAGACCTTGTGGGTGCCATTCGAGGCCTGCCACCCACGAGTACAGTGAAGAGAAATGCATGAAGCCGGCCAAGTAGTTTACATACCAAGTACCTAGATATAGGAAAGGGGGGTAGAGGTGGTCTGTCGGCTGAACAACCCGACATCAGGCGAACCAGGTGGGTGGGCCCGCTGTAGGATGACGGGGAATGCGGCGAGGATCGTCGGCTGTCGCTGTGAACATCCCCGTCAACATGATCCATGATGTTCCACCTTGGTAGTAACCCCGGCTCGCTGGGGTCACTTCATCACAGCTCAAAACGGCAAGAGAACCACTTTTCAGAACTACACAGAAAATGTTCTTCCCAAATGATAGGCTAGTGTCTTCTCTTTTGCCGCTTTACACTACCAATAGTGTAGTTTGCTAGCTATCTACGAACAACAATGCCTGGAGCCGGGATGAACGGAACAGATGGCATCTGCCTCAATCAAAGAGAGAAGGATGGATTGCCGTCTCAAGTGAGCGCAAGCAAGCACCGAGCACTCATGCATTCTCCCGATGAAGCTGTCAAGCTAAAGCACCTCTACGTACATCAAGCCAGATACAGGACTCGCTAAGTTGCAAATATTTGTTGAGGTTGTTTGCTACATGTCTCACCTTCAGTGCGGCTCCTTGCGGCGACGTTCATCGCATGTCTTATGTACTCTACCCCAGCAAGGCGGCGGGTCTGGGGTGGTGTGGGTGCACGGGGCGGGGCGGGGCGGAGCGGCCGGGCGGGGGCGGGTCGTTTCTCAGACCTCCAGTGGGTCCTTCCATCCTAGAGGTAACTTCCATCCCTGCCTTTTGATGCGCGATGCCATCCAGGCTTTGACGACTACCTACCTCCCTACCTACCTACCTACCGTCACCACATATCATGGCAGGTACTACCCATGCCTTGTTTGCACATTCCTCTGGTCTCTCCAAGCTCTAGCATCCGGCCAGGTAAGATTGAAGGAATCATTTTGCGGCCTCCAACTGAATCCCATCGACCATTTCTACATGTACACCATCCCCAAATTCTACCTCACTCGGATCTTGCCCCGAGATCCTGCCCATCCAATGAAGCCGACTCTTCGAGTAGACAGGGACATATCCCAGCTGGACTTCAAACGCCATCCTGTGAGCTGCAATTCTGCGTCTGAAGTCTTATCTGCTGTACGCCTGCCAGCCTACCGCTGCCACATCTCTCACACTATAGGTCCTGGGACCTTGCTGCTCTTAATTCAGTTCAAATCCTCGAAGACATGAACCCAGCTACCTGAATATCACCATTTCAAGTTGCTAGAGAGCAACTTTCACTGACAAAGTCAACTTACCAGCTGGTACGATCTCGCCGGTTACCTTACCCCCCTTTTTTTTTACCTCGGGAACTAGGTAAGCGAACTCGGGGGGGGGAAGTGTCTCCTATTTCTTGATGGTGTGAGCAGAAGCCGGTCCGCCGCGGCTTGGCCACGCAGTCGGCCGATTCAACATGGCAGAAGCACCGTACCGCTGTCACCACTGTGTATGCTTCGATACGGCTCCACGCAAGATTGCCCAGATTGGGCTAGGTAGCAAGACGGGCACCTACTATACATTGGACACTCACTCTTTCCTGCTGCTTCTAGACTGACTGCGCATGGCGAGCTGCTAGCCCAACAAGTTTCAATATGTTCAACGGAAAACGTCCCGGCCTCTTCCGCCATGGATCTCACCAACCTTCATGGGTAAAATTGGGTGAATCCAAAACGACACACGATCAACCAGGCACCGGTTGTCCGGACATGCCCGCGAGTCGTCTCTCATCCGTTGCTCATTGCCGACTACTCTTTGCGAAAACCTATGAGATGCGAGCCATAAGGCATAACTCGTGTCATCGGCTGTCTTCAACGGGCCCCTGCAGTGACCCGTTGATCTGTGATCGCACCCTGTACTAACTACTCAGACCTAGTCGTCACTCGGTCAGTTGTTAGGCCAACCACTCAACATACTCTCGCCTACTGTGTGTTTGCTGGTTTTCGGAAAGTGCGAGTGTGGACAACTTGGTCTTGCCGTCTTCACACCCATGAAGGCTGAAGACCAACGAAGATTGACGTGGATTCTCCAGATTCTGAACTGCAATGACGTCCTCCTTTGTTAGCCACGAAACAGAATTTGGTCACCGGTTGGCACAGGTTGACCAGACAGGCACCGTGAGTGACACCAAGTCCGGTTGCTGCCCATCTCAAACAAACGATCACACACCAACACTTGCACATCCTTTCTTTATGTACGATGCAGGATATGGTACAAATCATCCTTAATTTGATTTCCTTCATTTCGGCTCTCAGCCATCGTCCTCAATTCCACTTGGCCACTGGACAGCCCCAAGCTGAGGCACCAGCATTGTCCGGGTATCGTTCTTAACCTGTTACCTTCGGTGAGCCTTTGCTTTCAACCATCTCCCATATTACAGCCCTAGTTGAAGTTCGCTCAGTCTCGCTCAGCTGTATTTTGGGTCACACAAGTCACACAACATGGCGGGAAGGCAATGGTCATCAAGTCCCCTCCATGGTCCCTTCATTTTCTCCCTCCTCCGGGACTGACGCCGAGTCAAACCGACAGGTTCGACAACTGGTTGTCGGGACACTCAGTTTTCGTCCTCATTCTTTCCTTGTCTTTGTTTCTCACCGACCGTCAATCTGCACCCAGCTGGGTCTCTCTTGCTTCAAGTTTGGCGATGTGGCAACTCTGCGTAGCCGGACTTGCGAATCACCGTGCGGCAGCAAGTGTGCATCGTGTAGTTGTGTGTTCAGCTTGTCGCTCGGGCTGGCGCAACGACCGTAGAGATTCGGCTGTCGTGTGCATCGTGCCTGCTGGTCGAATTTGTTCTCGGCTCTTTTTCGAAGGCCCATCACAGTTTCCGCCGGCCCTGTGATGTGAGACGTTCTACTTCCGGCTCGCCACCATCGACTACTTACCTAAGTATGCTAAGGTAGGTACAGCTGGCAAGTGGAAACTCTTATCCGGTCCCCGGCGAACTCTTCCTAGCAATGTTTGACGTGATGATCACCTTTGCAATGCCTGTTCTTGCATGTCACTTACGCTACTTTGTTGGGGACATGAAGCCCGGCCCCGTCTTTACCGGGTACTCCTATATCTAGTGTATCGCCTCGGGAGAGAGCCGCCAGGGCCGGTTCCTGCACGGTCCCCGATTCCGGGCTACACATTACCATGTAGCCTAGAGTGCTCTAGTCACCTTGCTGACATGTATTGCTCTTCTTTTCTTCTTTTTGGGAATGTTTGCTACACCTGAGCTACAACAAACCTCAAACCCATGCAATTCCTATCTGGCGCTGCATGTCCTTTCCAGCTGAGCCTAGCCCTTCCGTCACCGCGGATGCCAGAAAGGTGCCATGTCACCACCGACCATGTCCTGTGGTGGCCCAGGACCGGGGATGGGACGCCACTTTCGACATCAACCCGTAGGGCTTTCCTTGTCCCGCAATATCCCCAACCATGGCTCTGGGTTTGATATCTAAACAAGAAGTTACAGTGATGCTTCTGTCCTATCTAGGCTCCATGTTGTTGTGTACTATCTACTTCCCCCAGGTTACCTCACCTATCGGCCACCCATGCCCAGCTCACTGACATCAACATGGTCATTAGGTAGGTACCTTGCACGACCCTCTTGCAGGGGAAACTGTACACTCCCTGTCAGCAACTTCTTTCTCTTTCATTTCTTAGCGGCAGCTTAGAGATCCACTGCTGTCTCCAATTCCGGCAAGTTTGACTTCGACACCAACTCATATACTGTGCTTGTGGCATGAACTCGACCTTGACAGCTTCACCGGCCTGCACTTATCCTTCTGGTTCACAACATGTCGTCGGCAAGAAGCATCACGTTGATCAACGGTACCGTTCGTACCTGCACCATCGTCGACGGAAGCCATGACGAGACTCGTGTCTCTTTCCGTATTCGAGTTCAGAAAATCCTCCTGTCAAGCTCCTAAGCGCTAGCGCAGTCGACCGAGTCGAGACTGGTTTCCTTTTCGTTGACCTGGCAAGAGGACTTCAAGTTTGACCCGGAGCTGCCTATGTGTTACGTCTATCCAAAAGCCAGTCCGGTTTTTTGATAAAAGGCCAGACATCTCCTCAATCTTTTCTTTGTGATCTTGTCAACCAGCCGATCTCACCTCAACTTAAAAGTGACTTTCCAGCTTTCCAAGGTCTCGACAATCCGAGTCCTTGCTTCAGTTCATATATTCAACAACCCAGCATCCACCAGACCACCAAGTGAGTGCCATATTCCTGCCTTGGGAACCGTGAGTCGCAAGTCTTCCTCCTGCCTTATTGAGATAGACAGTGGCTCGCTGAGGTGAGTGGCATTTATTAGGAATGTATGCAAGGGCACCCCTGAAGCTAACATTTACCGCGCAGCTATACACGAAGCACCCCACCTATCAGACGACTACCTGCACGATGTCTTCAGTCAATTCTGGGCCTGTTCTCGCCGCGGCTATTGCTCCAATCGTTGGCAACAACGACTTCCCCTTTGCCGCCGCAACCAATGCCGAGGCCCCAGCTCTTCCTAGCGGCTTTCCGTCTGAACTGAGATCCAAGTTGGCTTGGACTGGGTCTGACTTTGCCGATGAATCCAAGTACATCTTGTGTTTGACCGGCACTGACTTGGCCGAAGTCAAGCAGGCTATTGCCGAATACAAATGTAGGTTGCTCCCCATTAGGTTCCTTGGTCATCACACTGACCGCGTACAGCTCTTGACCAGGATGGTTATCTCGTCGAGCCGAATTCCTTCCAGCTTCCCACGCTCGGTTTGAAGCTCAGAGCACTTGGACAGGATGTCCATTTCGGCAAGGGTTTTGGCGTAATTCGGGGCCTTGATCGCGCAGCTTTCTCTGTTGAGGACCTGACATTGGCCTACATGGGTCTCCAATCGTACATCGCGGAGCAACGCGGTCGACAAGACAAGCGCGGTAACATGCTCGGTTAGTCAAACGTTGTGGTGGCATTCATCATGCTCTGTGGCTGACATCTCGAATAGTGCACATTGTTGTGGATGACAGCACCAAACAGGCTGCTGAACATCATCGCCACTCGAACAAGTCCATAGTGAGTGGACAACGCAGTATTGACAGGCCATTGTAAATTTGACTAACCCTTTGTTGCAGACTTTCCACAATGAGGAGGCTGGCGATATTGTCAGCTGGTTGACGAGGAGCACAGCTGCAACTGGGGGCAAGTGTATTATTGCTTCTGCGTACACCATCTACAATGTCTTGGCTGCCACTCGACCCGACATCATTCGGACTTTGGCGCGCAGCGACTGGCCCTTCTCCATGTAAGTGATTACCATCACACAGGCCTATCTCACGTTATCAAGACTCCATTTAACATGTCCTACTCAGGCCCCGCTTTCAATGCCGTCCGGTGATATTTTACGAAGATTCGAAGCTCATCATGAACTTTGGCCGAGCGGCTCTTCTTGGGAACCAGGCCCATCCCCGTCCTCAGCATCTGCCATCCTTGACTGCTCGTCAGGTGGAGGCTTTGGATGCAATTGAGGCCATCGCGAAGGCGTCTCAGATGGAGATTCAAACCCAGGCTGGAGACATACATTTCATCAACAATCTGGCTGTTCTGCACCGTCGGGAGGGCTTTGTGAACGGAGAGGACGCATCTACTAAGCGCCATCTGGTTCGCATGCGTCTTCGAAGCACCGAGCATGGTTGGCCTATTCCCAAGGAACTAACTCAAGAGTGGGACGAGGCTTTCAAGAACAAGGGCATCAAGCGCTGGCATCTGGAGCCCATGCCAGCGTACTATTTCCCCCTCCGCCAGCAGCCCAACTGAGTCACGGTGATTTTAACGAAGACGTATACAATGACACGGTATCAAGTGGACGCGTTTCCTCTATCATTTCTGCAAAGAAACAAAATAACAAAAAAAAAGCTTATCGGTCTACGGGCGCGGAGCATAGCACTGGTCCGAGGGTCGGTTTTAGGACCTGAAAAGTATTGGCCATGGATTTTCTAGGCACTAACCACTTCTCACACTAAAGTATCTCTTTTTGTTGTAGGTTAGGGAATCTTGGGAATGATCTGTGTCAACAGCCTTAGCATACCGTTTTTTCCCACTGAACCTGGCAGTTTCGGTGCGAAAGAAGCATACATATGCACGGCGGGATTAGCTGTATGCGAGGAATCAGGCCAATGGGATCCCCTCATTCTTCATTCTTCCTAGCTAGTGCCTTTGGCAAATCTCTTACAGATACTAGAGCTACCTTCGGCATAGTGATCGGGCGAGCTTTATTCCTTGGAGTGTTCAACGCCAAGAGGGTGTCTCGGACGAGCAGGTTCGGGTATCATTACAGGTGTCATTGCTATACAGCTCATATGCATGGTTAGAGAATACAGCAGTTGAGCAATCGTGGTTTCCCATCTCAGATCTTCACTACGACCCCGAACGTATTTAATAGTGCCACGCTCAATATCCGCTTGGCGGCAATAACGCTATTTTGTAGTTTGGGTTATACTAGTGTACAAAAGAGATCCGATCAAGCCAAGATCAGACGCGCAGCACTTTGATAGGGCATGGACGGGACGATCACCCGCAACGGTAGAGGTACCGAGAATGATTGATGACCAGGGGATTGGGCTCCAGGGTTAGTGACACGCAGAAGGGCATCTACAGAGTGCAGCGCAATGAGCATGCATGCATACGTTCGGTTCGGTTTTGATAACACCAGGATGATGCGCGAGTGGGAACGGGTAACAGTTCTCTAAGTGTCCGCGGCGTGCTAATCCTACAGCGTTTCGACAGGCACATTTTACACACTTCATATATCTCTCTTACGCTGGACGGTGTTGTACGGAAATGAGGTAAACGTCGGGGACCAACGAGATAGTCATTCAGTTGTTTGCCGGCGTCGAGTTCATGTCTCACAGATGGATCCCCGGGCTATGGCTAGAGTTGCTAGTGCACTGCAAGGGCAATCATATGGGGAAATGAGTACGTATTTGAATCCTCCCAAACTTAACGACTTTGTGTACAATTGCTTGGTTGTCAGACTAAACTTAGCTTGATGGTGAAGAGAAGAATTAAAGATGCTAGTCTATTCTTGCTGTAAGTTCAATTTCTTATGAACCTATTATTCTTTTGCTTCCAGGTACAAACAAGTAGCTCGACTTTGAAGAAAAGTTACACAAATATATACTCTCCCTACTATTCTAAGTGGTTACGACTACTAGAGGCTTTTTACGGCACAGGATAGAATGTACCTAGTATCAAGAAGAAGCAAAGCAAGCGGCCTGATGGCTGGATGTAAGGTAGAGGGTGTTATTGTACAGACTTTAGTACTTCCAGTACTTGTTAAACAATGCGCCTGAGTACCTATGTTGAGCCCTTCCATGATGCGCGCGGACATAATTATGTTGATACTAGATTGTATGCACTATACGAGTAATTAAATATTCCAAGACACCATCAGGAGAAAATCTGTTGAAAGGCAATCTCTTGTATCAATCGATCCGCAAATTCATGTCATTTGCATTACATGGTCACGGTACCTCTGTCATCCGCTGTCCTCAGCTTCTTAGCGTGACGGACAACTCAAAAGACGGAACTTGAATGCCAAAGTGGCAGGAACTTCTTCATCATGATGACCATGAGTGCACGCAATGTAAGTACACCGCAGGGATATCTGTTAGAAGGGGTAGTAGAGCGATGAAATTTTACATAATTAAGGTCGAGTCCCACTAACAGATGTACATCTGCTTCAGTTTTTCTGGATCTTTGCTCCTTCGTTCCTTCCCTTACTAACTCCAATATTAGCTGGGGATAATGCCACGTGGGAACTGGACTCACAGTTGTCGAGTGGTTGCTCGACGGTTAGGAAGAAGTAACGATCGTTGCAGGGAATTGAATGAACAGTTTGTTTGCTCCACCGTTGGTAGCTGAGCTCACAACGCGGTGGTTTTTGGATGCACTCCTCTCGAAAGGAGCTGGGCTTAGCTGTTGATTCTCCGGTGCAGGTGTGCACGCATGGATGTCATGGAAAAGCTCCCACCAATTCAGTATTAAGTTCCGTCGCTTGATGCTGCAGTGCCTAGGGGATTCGGGGTTGCTGAGATGGCCATGTCAATAGTATCCTACCACTGACCGTCCGGCAACCATACCACACAGCTAACATATACTGTTAAGGTACGCTGAGGGCATTGCAACCGAAAAATCGCTACCCAATTTATCACCATCGCCTTCTTCACTTGTCCTTCGTGAGACAGCTACCGTAGACCGCGCATGGAGAATTGGACTCAATATTATACAGTACACTCACCTGACTGCACGGGTCAGAAGGTCACTCGCCGCAGACTTCCGGCCCTCGATGAGGATCTCCAGCTGAGGGCGACATCTCCGGAGGCGGCATGGGGCTTCTCGGCTATCCTACACAGTACGGAGAGGGGGAAGAGTAGTCGGGACCATGGTGCTGCACTGCAATGATGGCTGGGAGTGAACATCAACCGAAGTATCATCAGGCTCAGATTTCACTGGAAGCCAGAACTGCAACTGAAAAGCCGTGATATTGTTCGAGTGCCAGGCGTCTAACCGATCTGATCTTATCCATGACTCCGTACAGCAGTACTCGAACACAGAAACCTCATCATCCATCCATGACGAATCGAAAAAGTAGTCCAAATCCCAAGTGCACCAAAGAAGTCATGCCAGAATATGACCCGGCTTAGAAAAAAAGGAATCACCTTTGTCTCCTCGCCCTCATTCCCATGCTCATACCCATGCGATATATATCGTAGTATCCTTCACAACCCAAGTATGACCTTGCAAACCAGAAGAAAACGCCTCCAAAGACAAAACCTCTATGCCAGAGAGGCCGTCATGCATGAGAAAAAAATGAAGTGCTGATCATGCAAACGTGATGGTTAAAACAGTATGCTGCATCTCGCTCGCTGAATGCTCCAAGTTTGCTTGCTGCCACTGAGAAACCCAAGACTCCCAAAGGCATAACCCTATGCTCTTGAACGCACCTTTTCTTTTTGTATCTCAAATGAATCATGAAGCCAATGAATCGGAGCTTTCGTTTGTAACTCATCAAGTGAAGTATAGTCTCTTGACTCATGAGAATGGGGTCACATCCCACTTATTTTACGCATTGCCGATACAGCGGCCGGACTGGTTGTCGAGTTCCCTATACTCCCAACTCGTCCACTCGTCTTTCGAACACCAGCTTCTCTGACGCTCCCAGGTGGATGGCGTTTCGCACTAGTGTTGCCTCGTATCTTGGTCAAAACTCCAGACGCGGAACTAGTGCGTGGAGCGTGGTCGTGGGCCTTGATTCGTGCTGCGGCAGTACCAATGTTCTCGATATCGTTCGATGCATCATTATCCATGACTTGATAAACAGTCGTTTTCGTGGTAGCGGTTTGGTGGGTGACAGACCGTTCGGGGTGTTGTCCTGGTGAAGTTGGAGCGGCAGACTGTCTTCGCCGAGATCTTCGAAGATTCCATTCCTCCTCTGAACTCGGCCCTCTTGAGCTCTTGTGAACTGTAATCACCTCGGTTGTCACTTCTGTCATGGGAACGGGTTCTTCCTCCACAGTGGTCTGAATAGTTCCCCGGCCATATCCTTTCTGGCGATCTACTGCGCCCCGCTGCGTCTTCCTTGGCTGTCCTGGCGTAGGTGCGGGGAGGTAATCCTCTTGTACGCCGATGTGATTGTCACGCGCCGAGTCCCGGTCGATCTCGCCTAGCGGTGTCCGAACTGATCCTCTGTTAGAGGGTGTGGACACGCCGTTTTTGCTAGAGCTACGACCAATACTCGTCTTCGACACGGCACGGATAGGGGTGCTGGGATGCGCTGTCCCGTTAGCTTGAGCGGCGGCGGCGGCGGCGGCGGCTGCCATTTCTTTGCGCAGCCTCCGCTCAACCCGCTCCTCGATCCACCATTCCCGGAAGATGCCCTGGTTCAGATGTAACCAATGCTGCTGAGGCCCTACGACCATGCCTGGGCGCATAAAGCGCATGTAGGCAATGACCTCGTTTGCTGTAAATCCATGTCGGTAGATCAGGTAGGCGCCGATGAGGCAGCCTGTACGGCCGAGACCAGCTTTGCAATGAACAGCAATGCCCTTCTTCCTAGAGATGGTTTCATGGGCCATGCGGATAAATTTCCGTACGGTCGAAAGGGTAGGACATGTTCCGTCCTCAAAGATCATGTCGATGTGGTTGATTCCTAGGGCTTCGAAGTACGAGGGATTGTAGAGCTGCGAGTTCAGCCTAACGACAAGACCGATGTCTCGCTCCGAGAAATGCCTGAGGACATTTTTGAAGGGCTGCGGCAGCGTAGGATGTGCGTCGACGGCGGCTAGGGTCTTTGGCAGAAGTGACCACTGCTCGGTCCCCTCAGGGGTGGGAGCAACCGGGGTATGCTGAGGAGAGGCAAATGCCAGAAAGTTGGGTGTAATCCAGTTGAAGTCGCCGTGCTCAACTCTCTCAAACTTTTCGTACTCGTCAAGGTCGAATGTCTCCAACACGCAGCAGCCTTCCTCCTTGGCCTTCCAAACGCCGTACACAACGTCCTGAACCGTGATGCCGTAGTCGGCCTGGCTGTAGCCGGCGTCTCTGAACGGCATTAGAGGGGGGTCGACCTGGGCGACCGGCGCCAGAGCCAGATGCGGAGGCCACGATTGGATCAAAACCATGTAGCAAGCTAGTAGACAAGAGGCATTGGCACGACCTGAGGTAACATTGGTCAGCAATCATTGCTGTTCTCGAGGAGGCGGACTTAGATGACCTACTGCGTGGATCGGCCCTGCTCCAGAACACTACCGGCCTGTCTTTGTTCTCCTTGGCCCCAAGGATTTCGTGAAACTGCAGGGCGAAGCGGTAAAGGTGGCCGATGTGGAACGGGCCAAAATCGTGGTGGAAGGCATTATATAGAAGAGTATCGTCGACAGTAAAGTAGTATGGCTTCTTACGCTCCGCGACCTGGTCGATTGTTCGTTGAGAGCGCTTGCGCGGGGACCGTGGTTCAGGATCCGGGTAGGGAAACAAGGTATGCTCGGTAGGAGGTTCAGAGTAAGATGCGAGGTACAATCGGTCTGTAAAGGTTAGTATACTGTAAGGCAATTGCTGATATTGTAGAGGATATTCAAAGGTGCACATATTGGGACGGGCAGCTCCGTTGCGGAGCGGTGAACATGGGATGCGGGTGGATCATGAACATGGAGTTTTCGGACAACGGAGCCAGAAGCAAAACAAAAAAATGTAGCATCGATTAAGAGGACCGGAGCGGCGCACACATAGTTCACACGTACCGGGAATGTACTCGATGATTTGCCCCAGATTGCTGGAGTATCTGGAGGAAGGAGCCATGGCGTCGTGGCCTGGGAGGCTCAATAAGTCGACTGTTTATGTCGAGAGAGCGATTGGCGTTGCGACAATGCGCAGGCGCATGTACCGGGATAGTGATGCTGTGCAATGCAGTGAGCTATAGGAAGGCGGGAGCGAAGGATGTTAAAGTCCAATTCGATGTTTTGTCGTTAGGGGGCTACACTTTAGGTCGGCCAAAATTATGGTCGGATTGATTGACGGGAAGAAGGTGAGGTCGAGATCGCAGATCGTTTGCGAGCGATTGTGTGCCAACAAGGGAAACCAAGCAGCCAAGCTGGGCTAGGTAGGTATACCGCGAGGCAAGGGACTGTGTACTGCACTGCAGGGTGCGGGGTGGGATGAAAGGGCCAAAAACAAGAGCTAAAGCATCCAAAGAAGGACAAGAGGACACCGGCGGCGAGAATGCAATTCTTGTAAAGAACGAAGGCACCGGAGGCAGGAGAATTGAAGAAACAAAGGAGTGGGCAACTCGATGATGATGTGCGAGAGGAGGTCAGAAAAGACCGGTGGGTATGAGCTGGTTGCGGAGAACAGGTTTTGTAGCAGGTACGGCCTTTACCGGTACTTACCAAGAGCGGTGTTTTTGCTGGCAAGGTTGTATGTCGTGTGTGTATTGTCATTGGCAGGGACCCTGGCGAACTGGAGAACGAGCGAGGCCTTCACCTCACCTTCCATGCAGAGACCGCCTCCAAGTCGTAACTGATCTTGCCCGACCGCTGCCTGCGCCCGGGGTTTATTAGCGTGGGCCAGCGAAGAATTCGGGGGGCTTGGTATCTTCCAAAACAATTCACCGCCCAATAAGCGCGTTCAAAGCTCCATCTCACCCGCCGTTGTCCCGACAACCTTCTCTCTTGGCATCCGCAGTCGCGCCTGGACCAGTAACATCCAATCACTTCGCTCTGACGGGAGATCCCCCCCCCCCCCCAGAGCTCCACTTTCCAGCTGAGGTAGAGAGGGAGGTGTTGCCGGAGCTTGTCCTTTTTCTGTAAAGCCGCCATGATGCCTTTGCGCCCAGCACACGGCAACAACCGAATATCGAAACTCGCTCCCTGTTCAGCCAGCCTGCCGCCTACGACCTTGCGATAACTGTAGACGATAGTAACATCACTGCGGAATTGCCAGTGTGAGATACAGTTTGAGGTTCCTACAGAGTTTCGTACAAGGGCCTGTTATCGGTCATCACAGCCCAGGCACACTGTCGAAGAGCGCCTTTGGCAGACGCCGCGGCGGTTGGAATTTGACATTCGTCATCGGGTAGCGCTTACCACACAAACACCCCTAACAACCATTGAACGAGTGCCAGTTTGAAACCCTTGGTTCACGACAACATATTTCTTGCAAGTGTTTACTACGGGGTTATCAAAGACCGCAACCATGGCAACCGACGATAACTTCCCCTGCTCGCTGTAGGTCATTTGTTTTTGATTGTTACTTCATTCCTTCTTCTGATATGTTTTGATCATCTATTTATTTCCCAAACTTGATTTTTTTTTTCTATTTTTCATTTTGTACCACTCGTCTCATAAGACATCGTCACATCCTTGCTTCACTCAAACTCTGCATACCTTTCAAGATAATCGACACTGACACAGCAACCGACAAGAACACTTCGAGTGCCCTTCCCTGATGCTCGGTTAGCTTCTGTTGCCCTCCAGGCTTTGAGGGTGGACAAGGAGCTCTCCGGCCTCGTGAAGCGGGAACTTTCGACCGTTGCGTCTCCTGGCAGCGAATGTGCTGGGGAGACGGTCCTGCAAGTCGACTACAAGGCCACCACAAACCGCATGCTCCGCGTTGCCGTGAATTCCTTCATGGACAGCCTGGCGTTGGTGTTGGAGGTGCAGGAGGAGATGGATGTGGATGTCATTAAGTCTGAGAAAGCCAGCATCTGAGGGCTGCTTGTGTCGAGACTCTTACGGGTTCATTCCTGCTGCAGCAGACTCAATTCGCCCACTCTCCGCCCATTCTCATCTGAGGCAATAGATGATGCGACAGACATGGCGCCATGCCTCCGGACACCGAGCGGTTAGCAGGTAGAGGCAACAATGGTGGCTGATCACTAGAAGTACCTGTACGTATGCCTATCTCCTCGGGTATGAGGTGTTCCTACGACGCTTTGTCGGGACCTGCCATTTGGACTTGCTGTCTCTGGGCATCACATGACAATCCGCACCTGCTTCGAGTAGGCGTGTCATCTGTTCATAGACAGGCGGGTAAAGATACGAATCAATACAGTCACCAAAACAACGCAAGGAAGCTCCAAAGACATATCTATCCCTGCATTCAACCCTTAGCAGCGTTTGAATCATGGGATAAAGCTAGGTAAATGGGGTATCTGGTTTTGAGTGTGCTCTTACTTTCCTTGAAACAGTGGTCAGGTATCAGTCAACCTGTGCGCGATGCTATAGGTCATCGTCACCCATGGCTTCGTTGATCTCAATTCCTCTGCCATTGCCATGACCATTTGTCCCATCGATCGCACTGATGCCGTTCGGCTTGTCAAATTTTAACCGGCGTCCATGCTTTTTCCTCCGCACATTCTTGTAAACCTTGATAGTGCAATCCTGCCCAGAACTCACCATGGTGTCGCCGTTGACATCCACCCAGAAACAGACTCCCTCGTGGGCCTTCTCGATACGCTGTACGATTTGCTTGGATACCACATCCCACATCACAATATCTCCGTCTTCACTGGCTGACACGACAAATGGCTTGCCTATATTACCATGCCGGTAGTCGTCCTGTGTATCCTTGTTGTCGATCACCACGCCAAAACCTCCGCCTATAGAAAAGCCGCTGTTTTTATGGCCTTGGTATGTCTTCTTGACGGTTCCGGATACATAGTCCCAAAGACGAATGCTGTTATCGAGGTTAAAGGCGAGTACGAAGCGGCCGTTCGGGCTGAAACAGACATTGGTGACGGCGGGGTTGTCCTCGTGGACGAGCGTTCGGAGACATTGGCCGGTGGAGGTATCCCATATGCGACTGTGCACACACACAAAAATTAGCAACCATACACCATGAAGCTCGTGTTTTTTTTTTTTTTTTTTTTTTTTTTTTTTTTTTTTTCGGGCAGGGGAAAGCATACATGAGTCCATCCGTAGAGCAACTGACAACCAGTGTCCCATCACAGCAAAAGCCGATGCCGCTCACTGGGTCACTGTGAGCGGGCAAGCTTCGCATCAACCGACCAGCTCGCACATCCCACAGAAATACGGCCTCGTCATAACTCCCGCTGGCCAGAATATTCCCTTTTGGCGAAAAGGCGAGGCAGTAAACATAGTTATGATGTCCCAGTAGCGGACCCATTCCTGTTCTACCTCCGCGTGCTGTCCTAGCAAGCTGGCTGCCACCTCTAATGTACTCTCGTGGTCCTTGGCCACGGTTGCTTTCGTCCCCACAAGCGTGGGCGGGACTGGCGGTCACCCGGTCCCAGAGGCGGATGGCCTTGTCATCTGAACCGGTAGCCAAAGTGTTGCTGTCCGGTGCCCATGCCAAGCATGAGACTCCGGCCATGTGACCTATGAGGGTATCGAGGTTGTTGCCCGTGGTGGCGTCCCAGATCTTGACGCTGCCATCGGCGGAGGCGGAGGCGATCCATTTTCCGTCTGGTGATATTCGAACCTGGCTGATGGCAGCAGTGTGGCCGCTCAGCTCTAAGCGGGGTCGATAATTTGGTCGAAGCTGTTCGGCATGTGACTTGGACGGACGGCGGCCTTGGAAGCGAGAAGGCGATACGGAACGGGAGCGGTCGCGTATCGAGCTTGTTCGGGACCGTGACCGCGTGCGCGATCGAGAGCGAGGAGATCGGGATCGGGTTATGGAACGCGAGTACGAGCGACTCCTCGAGCGCGACGAGGTTCTGGACCGCGATTCGCGAGAGCTAGTTGCTGACCTGGAGCGGTATCGCCGTTGTTGTTCGTCTTCGTCAGAACGGGGACTGGTGCTTCTGGTTCTACTCCTCCCACTTCTGCTTCTGCTTCGACTTGCGCTTGCATCCCTGGTCCTGTTTGGGCTTGTAGGGAGACGGTCGCGGCGCGCTAACGGCCTGTGGGCACGAGATCGACCTTGGTATTCTGTTGTGTCTTCGTCGCGGTTCATTTCTTCGGCGGGTGAACTATATCGCGGCATCGAATTGGCGTCGTCGTTTGGAAGTCTACGGCGTTTGGGGTGAGGCGGCTCAGCAGCTGTGCCTGCGGGGGAAGCCC
Organism: Neurospora hispaniola; assembly: GCF_033458365.1. Taxonomy (NCBI): domain Eukaryota; kingdom Fungi; phylum Ascomycota; class Sordariomycetes; order Sordariales; family Sordariaceae; genus Neurospora; species Neurospora hispaniola. The sequence goes on along the minus strand of NW_026944407.1, from coordinate 947,155 downwards.
GGGCTTTGGGCATGTCGAGGGGAAGCTTTGCTTGAAAAGATGCCGTGCCGTCTAGGGACGAAAGACGCGGGCCTAGCTATTGATAGATGATGGAAGTCTGAGCTCGTGGGAACGCCAAGGTAATAGTAAAAGATAGAATATGTGGTTATAGATTCGTTTGTCGGGTTCTGTTGGCATCAGTCGGAGAGTGGAAGAAAGCTGAAAGTGGATGCGCGCGCACGCCAAGGTACCTTACCCGACTGTTTTGGGGGTGTAGGGGCGTGGGGCGGGCCACAAGTTCACTTGTTATCGGAGTCCATGTGCAAACCAAAGCCAACGGCGGGGCCTTTGTTACCATTCATAACCATGAATGGAAAGTCATTAATTTTGCTATAACTTGATGAGAGGAGCATGTTTCTTTGCCCAGATTGCAAGTTCGAGGTTTTTGTTTCTTTCATGTCCTCTGCTGTGAGATCCACCAAAGTCTGGATGTTCTTTTACGGAGGAGTCCGTATCAGAGGTACACTAATAAGACCACCTGTGTACATAATTGGTCAATCCGTCGGCTCCAGCCGTCGTTGAAGTTCCCGGGCCGTCTTGATCTCTCAAGATTTGTGGAGAGCCTCCACACCAACTCGGCAATATGTACGCCAAACCTAGAATGGTTTAGTTGGGCGTGTTCGAGGATCGAGAGATAGCCGCCGTGACCGTAATTTGGAAGGCGAGTGCACTTTGATTGTTTTCCAAAGTCTAACTAACACTCTGTATCATTATTGAAGAGCTTTGCTGACTTTCACTCATTCATTGCGGTGCATCCGTGTGGGCCTCTGATGAAGTTGCGGCTCCTCATTTGACATGCCATCTGACACGTCCTCTACTTATAAGAACACATCAACCGCATCAGACGACTTTGCTCATCAAGAACCATACGAACCCTCAGTCACGATGGCCGAGTTGCCCACCGAAATCTCCATCGTGACGCTCAACTGCTGGGGCTTGAAATACATATCCAAGCTTCGCCGCGAGCGTCTTACAGAAATCGGCCGCCAGCTCGCCATCGCTGACCCGCAGCCCCAGATAGTTGCGCTTCAGGAGTGTTTCTGCCACGAGGACTACCTAACCATCCGGCGCGAAACCCGCTACATCCTGCCATATGGCAAGTTCTACTTTGCCGGCGCCTTTGGCGGCGGTCTGGCCATCTTGTCCAAGTGGCCGCTTGAGGAGAGCACCATGTACCGCTACCCGTTAAACGGACGACCCACAGCTTTTTGGCGCGGCGACTGGTATGTTGGAAAGGGCGTTGCTTGTGCAAAGATCCGGTACGGCCCGGGGCCAAAACACATTATCGAGGTCTTTAACACACACACTCACGCCCCTTACGAATCCGGCCCCAAAGACTCATACATCTGCCACCGCACCTCTCAGTCCTGGGAGATCTCCAAACTCCTCCGCGGCGCCGCCGAACGGGGCCACCTCGTCCTCGGCCTGGGCGATTTCAACATGCTTCCCCTGTCCCTCGAGCACCAAATCGTCACCTCTCATGCGCCTGTGCAGGACGTCTGGCGCGTTCTCCATCCTGACAGTTCCGTCGGCCCAGCCTACCACCATGCCGAAAAGGCTCGGGGGCGGGCCGTCCCCACAGCCGAGTTTAACATCCTCGAGAACTGCGCCACCTCCGACGGGCCGTTCAACACGTGGCGCTGGCTGCCCAAGCAGCAGAAGCGGCTAGGTATCGGCAAGCCGGTGGTGACTGTCGACCCGAGCACGCCTGACCTGCGCGGAAAACGGCTGGATTACATATTTGCCGGAGCTGGGGACGTGACGGCTAATGGCGGGGGATGGGTGGTCAAGCGTGCGGCGGTTGGGATGATGATGCGGCATCCAGAGCTGGGGTGTTCGTTGAGTGATCACTTTGCTGTTGAGGCGACGCTCAAGTTTGTTCCTTTAAAACAGCAGCGTGATAACAACAACAATAACAACAGCCCTTTTAGCAACAGTCATCAAACCATCGAACCAACCACCACCCTCCTTAATGACGCCGACAACCATCTCATCCAAACGGGCACCTGCCTCCAGGAACCATCATCTCAAGGCACCAGTGTCGCCGAGGCCGATGCCGACACCGACACCGACGACAACCTCACCTACACAAAACAGCTCCTTGCCTTCAACTCCCCACCACCTCGCCTACCGCCCAGCGGCTACGACCAAATTCTCAGTCTAATCCACAAGTACGTAGCCCGCGAGCGGTCGCAGCTCAAGTGGCGAGCGTACCACTTCTTCTCATGGCTGGGAGTTTCGATCGGGTGTCTCGTCGCGGTATGGTTCGTCCCACGCAACTTTGTTGCCTTCATCCTCATGCTCGTCAGCACGCTGGGCTTGGTGGGCGGTACGCTAGACGGTCTGATGTCGCTTTTGTTTTTCAGGAGCGAGTTGCGGGCGCTGAAGGAGTATGAGTTCGAGATCTTGACGGCCAAGGCGCTGGCGGAGGGCAAGACGCCTGTCGTACAGCAGGTTGGCACTGGGGAAGATGTTGATGCCGGCAAGCAATGGTGACGGTTTCTGAGCCGGTGTGGCAACGCTGGCTACCAACAACTCCCAATGGATGAGTTCGAGCGTCTTCATTGAACGTCAGTCACTAGGGGAGCAGAAAGCAAGCGGCTCCCCAGCAACCAAGTTAGAATAACTACTAATGCTAATACTCTGTATTCCTATTTCTCTGACTTCGCACTTCTATCGGATATTCAGTTACGCAGTGTTACTAAAAAGCAAAACCTACCATGGCGTCTGATACTCGCGTTCGCCAACTCTACATCTCCCACTCTCCCCCGGCTGATCGCTCAGTCTTCTGAACAAATCGTCATCCAAACTAGAGCCAGCTCAGTCTTCCCTTGCGTAAAGCTTTCACAGCAGCGGCGCGATCCTCTTCCCACTCATAGCCAGCATGATTCGCATAAACACTTTCGGTATAACCACCGCTACCGCCAAATGCAACACCGTCAGCATCGAATGTGCCATCTTCGCCCCTGGGATTCCCATCGCTCGCAAAGGAACCAACGTTGGGCCAAATCCGTTCCAAGCCCTTTCTCACGGCCCCGTTACCGTCGTGGTTCATCCGTCGCCAAGTGTAGCCCATAAAGGCGGTCCTCTTCCTCACATCCATGACCACTGCCTTGGTGTTCTTGTCCCTCAACAGCTTGTCCCTGGGCCTCTTTCGATCTTTCTTTCCATAGACCCGCACAAACTGTTTCAACATCTCCCGATCTTCCGAAACCAGATCGGCAAACCTTTCATCAATTTGCGAGTCAAGATTGTGTAGGCGATTTCTGTCATACGGGGTTGCAATGGCCGTGAGAGCCCACTTCTCAACATCACGTCTGCAGCCTTGAAGAGCTTGCTTAGCCACAGAAGTCGTTTTATGTTTGGGGTTGGGGGGACGGCTGCCTATACTAAGGTCCTTGAGAGATCCAAGCATAGAGGGTGTTGTTGGACTGATGGGACTTGAGCTTCCGTATGGGTCTGAGGTGACCGGAGAGCTAAGATGTGTCGGTGAGGGATCCTCCGGCTCTGATTCCTCGCTGCTGTTGCTCCAATCGCTGATAGGATCCTCGTCGTCGAAATAATGAGTATCATCAGGGCCTCGTAGATGCGGTATGTATGGGGGATCAATCTCATGCAGCCTTTCCCAAGGAACTCCCCTGAACCACCTGTGCGCCTTGATGTCTTCAGCATCGTAAGGAAATACGTAACGGCCGGCGAAGTCTCGTGGGGCTACCGACTGGGGCTGCTGCTTCCGATAATGGCCACAAGAACTCGTCCCTATACTGGGTCCTCCTGTGGTTCCTAGATTGGCTGATTGGGCGGTGATAGACATGTTGATGAGATCTTTGAAGCGATAGCGTTTAGAGCAGAGCCTGTTTTCTCTGTTGTCTATAAGCGATGTGATCAATTGCTGACATCTAGCAGAGACAGCAGGTTGACGTGGAAAATGGAACGTCTCTTTGTATCTCTTGAACGTGAAACGCAGTCAGTGATTGTAACTTTGCCACGCTGGGTACCTGTACGGAGGATATGGGGGGGGGGGGGGGGTTCCAAATAACTTACGAGAATGTTCTGCTTCGTCATATGTCTACCGGCATCGGAAATAAACGGTGTACGACCGTAGAGACATTCGAAAAGAATAACGCCGATACTCCACTAGTCACACCGAGCATCGTACTTCTTCCCTTCAATGACTTCTGGCGCCATATACTGGCTAGTGCCGACAACACTCATAGCAGAAGTGCGGTTGCCGCATCGATTACGCCAGCTAAGAAGGGGCTCTCCATCATCTGTGATTTTTTTCTCGTGCTTGTCGATCCCCGTCATAATACCGCTTGCCCATTTCATTGTGGCCTGCAGACTGCGACCTTCGGCCTTGTCTTGGTCATCACCCTCGATGTGGATGCCCAACTTGTTGAGCAAGCTATATCGGTGACAGTTGAAGTATGAGGCGTCATGCGACCAGTGACCGTCGAATGCCAGCCCGAAGTCACTGATCTTCAGATGACCTGAGGCAGAGATGAGAAAGTTGTCCGGCTTGATATCTCGATGAATGATCTTGAGCGCATGTGCCGCCTCGACACATAGTATCATTTCGGCAACGTAGAATCGTGCTACAGACTCGTGTAGGATGTTCTCCCGAATTAGAAGTCCAAGAAAATCACCACCTGGCATATACTCCATGACAAGGTAGAGATTGGCAGCGTCCTGGAAGCTTGCGATGAGTGGTACAATCCTACGGCCTAGTCAGTATCGGCTCAAATTTCAGGATGCTACTTGGAGCACGTACCATTTTGAGCCCTCAGATGCAACAAGAAAGTCCCTTTCGGCTTTCAGATGACCCTCTTGGCTAGTCCGAAGCATGTCTGACTTTCGTATAACCTTCATGGCGTATACCTGTTTGCTGCTAGCTTCGGACGAACTATCAGAGCGGCCATTGGGACCTTCATCACGATATTGGGATTTTTCCCGAACGAGTCGTACCACCCCAAAGCTACCTTTACCCAGAATCTTCAAGACATCCCAATCCTTCTCAGCGCTGGCTTCAGGGGCACCCCGTTGCGCCACGAGTGCGAGGGTACTGCGGGCTTTCAGTACACGAGTCTTGCGTAGATGCTCGCTTTCTCGACGGAAAAAATCCGCACGCACAGCTTTTATCTCCGAAGGGCTCACTTTACCATCCAACGCACCGCAGTTGATCAGATGTGTCTCAAGCAAATGAAGACGAATAGACCGCGGGCTGGGCCCGGGATTCAGCAGCTCATCGAAGTAAGTTTCAAGGTAAATCTTGGCCGCGGCTGCCCGCTCGACAGTCAGTACGCTAGGAGACGCTTGATCTAGGGCAGTCTCTTGAATCGTAGTGAGATTGCTTTCAGGACTAGAGAGTGTATTGACGCCGCGGCGGGTGGCATGCGCACAATTCAGGACAGGGTGCTGATGACGTTGTAGATGCTTCTTCTCAGAAGCCCTTGTACTAACACTCTTAAAGCAAGAATTGCCGGGGGGTGATGAATAGAATCTGGAATCTAAGGAGCTCTGAGCGGTCGAGATCTCGGGAGACATACTTGGGTTGCTGTTGCTATTCGTAGGACTGTTCTTGCTGGATTCAGTATCCACGTCTCCTGTAATTGGTGATGCCGGTGGGGACTGAGGAAACTGTAGCAAAGTGGTCCTGTTGTCGTCTGCTGATTGGAATGCGTGGTTTACTGGGATTCGTCCCTTCGAATGTTTTCGATGAATGATTGTCGGTTCTGCTACTGCACGAAAAAGTGCTCCGGACATTTTGCCTATGCGCTGTGAAAGGGTCGTCGTCCTGGGTCTTGATAGGTCAAAGGTCAGCGACCTAATCTCGTTGTTGGAGACTGGTTTTTCTGTTTCAGAGACTGATCAGTATTTTCTTCTGTATCGGGGCAAACAGATAGCAATGATACATTCTCACTCAACTGACCGTTGTGGGTGAGTGCTCCTAAAGCCAGACCAAGCCTTGACCTCTTCCAGTGAGATCTCGATGGGCGATGGGCACCTTGACTGGGTGAAGAAGAAGCGAGAGACGACCTATGCGAGCAGTCGTCAGGCCTAGTGGGATGATAAACCGGGATGGTGGTACCCAAATGACTTGATGTCTGAGAAGAGCTCCTCTTCATGTCTCAAGCTCGGTCCTGTCCATTGAATGGTAGAAACCGCTACGGCGTCTAAGTTGGTCGATCGTAACGCACAAGGCCTAGTTTGGCGGCAGTCGGGAGTCGCGGCGGCTATGATGATATTGAAAGATACAATGATGATACCTAATGAGAGATGGAAGCAGAGCGGGGAGGTGGGAAGACGTGGATGGACTTTGTCAGTGTGTTGAAATACGACAAGGTGCAGTGAGAAGAGGACGACTCGGAGTAAGGCAGCTCCATACCTAGGTACCTATGCATCACCTGAACTACCCATCAGATGCGCCTCCCTTGCCCCAAGTCAACAACACTGACCTCTTGAGGCACAGACAGGGCAGGTACGACTACGATTCTGAAGAAGCCACAGTGTTTGTAGCCAACTGTCACGCTTTCCTGGAAGTTGTTACCGTCCGTCAATCACAGACACGTTCCTCGACAGCTTGAAACATCCAAGTTTGCTGAGTCCGAGTCGAGTGTAGGTAACGTAGAAATGTTGCGCCTTTGCAATTGATAGACGCAGTATAGAGTATATCGTGTCCCATGAACGATGTACAACCCAAAGTACAGAAAGAAATCCAGACCCAATACTTTTGACATTATGCTGTTGAAATGACATTCCCACTTCCTTGACCAAACCCAACATGAGCGCAAGGAAATATGTGCTGACCAAAGAAATCCCAAGACTTGCTAGCCATAGATCACGAAAGGTTGCGAATGACAACCGCCATAGAAATCGCAACGCTAGCCAAAGCCTTCCTACCCCACGCTTCGAAACGTCACAATCTACTTGATCTCAAGGAGCTTGACGTCGAAGATCAAAGTGCTGTTGGGGGGAATGCCGGGAAGGGCACGGCTGCCGTAGGCAAGGTGCGCGGGGATGGTGAGACGACGCTCACCACCAACAGCCATGCCAGCAACACCGATGTCCCAACCCTTGATCACCTCACCCTTGCCGAGCTTGAAGGAGAACGGGGCACCCTTCTTGTTGGCTGTATCGAATATTAGTCTCTAGTCAATACTGTGAAAGTGATGATATGGAAAAGTGAGACTTACAGTCGAAAACCTTGCCGTTCTGGAGCTTTCCAATGTAGCGCATGCCAACACGGTCACCGTTCTTGGCGGCACGGCCGGAACCAACCTTCCTGTCATCAATGGTGACGCCCTGGACAACCTTGACGGTAGAGGTAGGCTTCTTGTTCTCAAGCTTGTCCTTGGCAGGGCCAGTAGGGCCCTGCTCGAGATTCTTGGCGAACTGGACCTTCTTGTCGGACTTGGTCTCCTTCTTAGGCTCCTCCTTCTTGGCCTCCTCAACCTTCTGCTTCTTCTGTTGCTTCTTGCTGAGCTTCTTGTCGTCCTTGGAGATCATGGCATCGAGACCCTCGGCATCGTCCTCGGCGGGGCGCTTCTTGCCCTTCTTGCTGGTGTCGACAAGCTTGGGAGCCTCCTCCTCATCTTCCGAGGTGATCTCCTTGACACGGGGGGTGCCGTCGAGCTCGTCGAGCTCGTCGCTCATATCGTCGGAATCGTCATCCTCGCCACCAAGGGGAAAGTCGTAATCCTCGTCGTCGGACTCATCCTCATCATCCTCGCTGTCCTCCTCGTCATCCTCGGGAACAACGAAGTTACCGGTGAGATAGACAGAGTGGGTACCCTGGACGCAGAAAAAGACCTTCTCGCCCTCACCGATGGTGATGTTGATGGGCTGCTGGTAGTTCTGTATATGGGCAATCAGGTTAGCTCCAAGAACTCAAAAATGCGATCACCGAGTGGAAGGGGCTTCTTACGCGCTCGGTGTCAAGGGTGCAGACAACATAGTCCTCAAGCTGGAGGTCATCATCGCCGCAGCAGTCGCTCTCCTCGTCGCTCTCCTCCTCGTCGGACTCGCTGGCCTTGCCCTTTCCCTTGCCTTTCTTGCCGTTGGGCTTGGCATCCTCCATCTCCTCATCAGACTCCTCCTGGGTAGCAGCCATAAGCTTCTTGATGGCAGCCTCCTGCTTGGCCTTCTTGGACTTGGAAGGGTCGCTGGGACCACCATTGGCCTCGTCGTCAGAGTCGCCGCCGCCGAGGAGAGACTGGAGGTACTCATCCTCCTCCTCATCATCGTCGTCATGGTCGTGGCCAGTGGCCTTGATGATCTTCAGGGTCGAGCGGGGAAGCGCGGGAATGTTGCCTTGGCCGTCAGCCTCAGGAGCCTTGGTGGGATCGAGGGCAGCCATGGTGATGTGAATCTGGAATTCATGTCGTTAGCTCCGTGTAACCCAGTCCAGTGGAGCGCCATTGCCTGCGACCGAGAGGGCCAAAGGCTCCGAAAAGTGTGCACTTACGATAGCAGGGAACTCAGAGGCGGCGGGAATGAGGATCTCGCCAGGAGGAACCTCCAAGCCAAAAACGGCGACAGGCATAAGGGGGGCCATTGTGAAGATTGGGTGGTGCTTTGCGCCGGGGTATCAAAAAGTCTAGATTTTAAAGAAAATTAAAGGGACAGGAACTCGAAGTCGTCGTCGGAAGTATACACTTCTAAGATTGAAAGAAGATGAATGGGCTGGGTAGAAAAAGTCGGAAGATGGATGCGACCAGTTTGACTTGGGAAAGGCAGAGAATGCGATCGAGGACGAGGGCGGTCGACAGGAAAAGTTCAGGCGAACTGCACTTGGAATCCAGAAAAATTTCGGCACCCCACTGTCTGTACCGTCTGTTACTGTAGCGATAAGACTTCCTTATCGGATCACTGCCACTCTCCCGCTCCCCAGGCCAAGCTAGCAAGGGTATGTCGGTCAATGCAGGTCGGTCGGCTAACAAAAGCGGGGAAAAGTTCGACAAGCTCCGCGCTAACGTAGGTCGTGCGCGGACGCTTGATGTGCCTAGAGCTGGCATGGGAACCTTGCGACGACGGGATGTTCAAACTGCAACTCGTCATCACCAACTCGAGGTTTGAAGGTGGTCGCCGCGGGACTGCGATCTTTTGCCATCTGCAGGATTGATTGGTGCCAGAGCAAAGTGCATCAGGTGCGAGGTATGAGAATGAACACCATGCACCACAGGTACATGTCTGGAGTCTCCCGGCGTTGCCATCCCACATCACATCGGTCCCCCCGGCTCACGGTTCCCTCCACCTGAGTGAGAGGATTCACCGACGAAAGCATTTCTAAGGGATCAAAAGCAAGATTAGGTAAAACTCTGGCTGAACCTTCAGGCACACCTTGATAACCCAGCATGCCACAGTCATCCCATCATCAACGCAATAGTCTCTAGAGCTTGTCTCGATCTTCATGTCTCTGCGGCCTCTCATCCACCTTAACGAGCTTCAATCCCGACTTAGCCACTGGGCCCGGGAAGTGACGGCTCTGCCTCGCGTAAGCCGCAACGAGATCATTGCCGTTGGTTACGCCTTCTATAGGATTCATCGAATGTCAGCCCAGTCATCTGGGGCTAGTCAGGAAAGGATGAAAACAAACCACTAATGGAGCCAAAGATTCCCATCCCCCACCCACCTCAACTTCTCCGCCACCCGAATAACGTCCTGGTCCTCGAATCTCGTCCGCAGATCTTCTTGCAACCCTCGCGGTCCACAGGCTTTCTTGCTTTTGAGGATCCCGGCCGCACCGCAGAGGTACACTCTAGATGGCCGAGTAGACGCTTAGGATGTCTGTCATTTTCGTCTGGTTATTACTGGTGTTGTTCGCATGCCCTGCCAGCCACCACAAAGCGGCTGGGTCCTCTTGGAGGTCAAGCTAAGGATTCCGGTCCCGGAATCAAGACGATGTCAAGCTTTCCTGGTGCCACTTCAAAGAGGATGTTTATGGAGGCTATCAGAGGGATTGGGTGATAAATAGTTGGACTCTGCTGATGTTTTTTTCTTTTTTTTTGGGGGGGGGGGGGGGGGGGGGGGGGGCAGTCAGCTATCATTATCACTTCCTCTAGCGGTAGGTTTGTTGACCGCGGATCATCAACTGGAACCATTGAGTATCGCACGAAACTATGTAATAGAAGATCTCCACACTAGGCGCCAACATGGAAATAGGCAGGGGTACCATCCCCTCCCTTACCATTTCGAAGTACTCTCCGCTCATGGAGGCAAAGATGTCGATACATGCTGTGTCGAACAGTTGGGCGTTCTAGGGGGTGAAGACGCCTATGCGCACCACTTACAGTCGCTTGCGGCTGAAGGGTTGTTGTTCATCTTGGCTAGGACGCTTTAGGGAGGTAGCGCTGTATTGGCCCGAAGAGACTGGTCGAGTTGTGGTTGTGTTGAAGGTGAGTTCTCTATATTGTGATTATCACAGCTGGACATTACACGGGCTGTGTCGTGTGTGATATAGCGGATCTATGCTTCTGGTGTTCTTTCGGTCACTGCTGTGTCTCTGATCAAGCATCGATACTACCCGCGATCGTAACCATCTTCTTCACGATTACCCCCCTCCGAACCAATGCGGCATTGAGAGCCATTCGAAATTATTACACAGTTGAACACACTGATGGTCAATACAGCTCCATCAACCAGCCCAAGGTCTTAGCGACGCAAAGAGTCGTATCAGCCACTGGATGGCCGGTTTTGCAACCTCCGAGCGCGCCCAGAATTGAGATTCAATGGGGTCTAGTAAGCTTGAATATGAAAATTCTTATGCTGGAACAGGATGAAACTTGTTCATTTCTGGAGTCTGTGTACCTTGTCCCCAGTTACGGCTCAAACAGGTATGCAATGCGAATGTGTCATGGTTGTACAATTCGCTGCCCCGACTTGATCCGGTCTCTTCCTCCTGTTAGCACTACATGTCCTATGTTGGTGCGAGTATGCACATCATTCATGACATTCGCGGGCTCGACTGTCTGACTGTCTTCTCTAAGCGATGAACCAATGTTTCGATTTTGAACCATGGGAGAAGTACCAGATGCTGTCTGTTCCAGAAGTGGTTCTCAATGCTGAGTATAGATGCAGTTTTGAGTGTAAGCTACTCATAATAGATGAGCCCTTGTCAACTTGCAAATTTTTCCAAGCTTCCAGCCGCATCGTGGTGACTGAGGTCAAGGTCCCCCTTTTGTTCAGTGCAAGGTCCAATTCGATTCTCACGCCTGATGATGACCTTCCGTACTCCTCATGTTCCCTCCTTTTGGGCAAGAGACCAAATCCGGAAGAGTAATATTAACATTATCATTTAGCTTGCCTCAAGGTAAGTCGCTTCGTTTCCCAATTACCTCACCAGATCGATACCGAAACCCGACTTTCGAATCTAGATGCGAACTTCAGCTCCCAGCCATGCAGAGCAAAACCGCAACGTGACCTCTATGTACATTAAGCCGCCCCGTAACCCCTTGGAGCAGAAATTTGCCACCGGAAAAGTGTATAAGAAAAAGCATCATGGCGTAATTGTTGAACGCACTGAACAGAGGCAGCTGATCTGAGGCTCAAGCAGTCATTAAGTAGATAAAGTAAGAGTATGACTTGCTGCTTCGTCATCCATAGGGCTGTCAGGCGACAACGCTAGGAATCGGAAGAGATGAAGAGGAAAACCCCCGATGAATTGAACGACACCACAAATTTTCCCTCCTCGTCATACCATTGTCTCAACCTTCTTTTCTGGTGTTGATGAGACTGATTTTCCTCTCTGTCGGGTCACCTTTTTGCTCACGGTATAGACCAGGTCCAACGTCCAAAAGTGCCAGATCAGAGCTTGAGCGCAAGGAAGGGAGCCGTATGCCGTTGCAACTAGTGGGACCATGAAATAATCGATCCAGTTCTTCTTGGGCGCTCGGTGCGAGAAATGCATGCCTTTGGTGAGGCCGGCGTCGCTCATCTCCTTCTCGCGAGTTTCGACGCAAATCTTGTGGAACTTTTCGTAGAGGAAGAGGTATAGGCCAACCTCTATGAATCCCAGAGTGCGTAGGACGTTGCAAACACCAAATATCCATCCTATGCCAGGCGCATCAGCCGCCCCGTCTACCAGCCACAGGTACAGCGTAGAGCCGATCACCAGGATAGTCATCTGCACCGGCAAGAAATGGGCTTCGAATAGTCGATGAAACAACACAAAGATACGGGTGTAGTCTGGCCCTTCTAACGTATCGGTGACGATATCCGAGAAGAAGCCAGTACGGTTGGATATATCGAGTTGGGCTTGGGGGATGTAGCCATCGGAGCCGTCTCTAATTAGATTGGACTTATGTTAGCGTATCCTTTCCACGTACAAAAATGGATGCAGATAGTACTCACGGAGAAGTATGAAGCGGGCGGAATGCGCGCGATGTATGCTTCCTTTCCCTCCAAACCTCAGCCATCTTCCTCAATGCGTAGCCCGTATCCAAAGCGCCCCACATGTGACGTAGCGCTTGTTTATACCGGGCCCTCATGTCCATGCCGATTCCTCTGAGACCCTTGTCGCGCCCGCCGCCGGTAACGTTGGTCTGGCTGACGGGGCTCAAGACCGTTCGGACGGTAAGGTTTCCGTTGAGAGCGAAGAAGCACTTCAAATACATGTGAAGGTCCTCTCCAATGGCCTCTGAATCGCAATCCCAACCCCCAACCCTGTCGACCAATTCGAGTGGCAGAGAGTACACTGATGTAGGGGGCGCAACATACGACCCTTCATGTAATCCCGACATACCGGCGGCGGACCACATGATGTCCGCAACCCGGACTATAGCAGGCACGTTGTGAGCATTACGGTCGAAGATAATCGGCGCGGAATACAAGGTGGTCGTCGCCGTTCGGGGATGTGCCACGTGCATTGTAGTGACTAGCGTGAAATAATTGGCCAAGAGATGGCTGTCGGCTGCATTGTAGGCGTGGCTGGTTAGCGAATCATGATGCGCATTCAAGCTTGCAAGGAGCCAAGAGCGGAAGGCGTGGGATTTAGGAGCGGGAAGCCACCCTCCAATCGCGACGCCGCGGCACTTACCATCGATTCCAGTCACAATCACATCTTTCCGTTGAGCAGGTGTATATCTCTGGCTGAGCTGTCTCGCGGCCCACGCAAGGTTGCTCCCTTTTCCAGCCAATTCTCCCGGGATGCTTGACGGATGCACGGTAAAGCTGATGGACCGAAATCGTCTCATAAACTCGTTTACGAGCAACATGGCTTTGTTCTCCACATCGCTTTCCCGCTGTTCCATGGCTAGGTAGACCTGGTAAAGAGCCGTCAGTCAGAGTCCATAACTTCACTCTTTTCGCTTCGCTCCTTAAAGCCCTACTAACGGAGCCCCAGGGAATTATGCCATCGCCGGGAGAGACTTGAGTTAGGTACGGATCTGAGATGGGAAACTCACATCGTAGGTGGCTCGTGCTTGAGGGTGCGATGCCAAAACCTCGAGTGTTTCCCTTAGCGTGTCGTTTTCTTCTTTATAATTGGGGATGACGATGGCATGGATGATCATGTTGGGCGTCATTTCGGAGTCAACGCTGAGCTCGATGTCGGATTCTCCAGCTTCGCTGCACGAGCTTGAGGTCAACTCCCTGGAGGAGGTCAGAGTTTCGGCGCTGGATAATGAGGTCGAAGAACCGCGGCGCTGATGGGCCAAATCAAGGTCTCTGCTGGCGGTCGCAATGTGCGCCATCTTCTGAAGGCTCTTCGTGATAGTGAAAAGGGCCCAGTTCGAACGAAGTGGGAATATGGCGACGAGCAAGTGGATGAAAAGACAGTAGTAGGCGAACACGCGGACCCGGTTACTGGGGCCGAGGAGGTTGTTGGTAGGCGCATTAGAGGCAAGACTGTCGATTGATTCATTTTGTTTGTAGCCATGTAGTTGATGCCCGCGTTCTCCAGAGATAACCCAGTATGTTAACCATATCGTACCGGCCATAGCCAGGCCGCCGGCGCGCCGGGAACACCACGTAATGAGGAACATCTGGATATGAGAAGAGGCGACAAATGTTTCCAGGTAAAGAAAAGGAACAATAAGTGTCGTAAGAAAATGAAGTGGTGCAGTCGAACCAGGACTGAAGGTTGTGCCTTTGTGGTGGCCGGCGAGCAAGACAAAGGGAAAAGGTCGAAGGAAAGCCCAAAGATCCAGTCAGGATCAGCCGCGGCAACAGGCAAACGTGGATGGTCCGGAAAGTGGTTTTGAAATGGCAGATGTTCAAACAAGCGCGACCCTTGCAACAGGACTAACCCTAGAATTTTACTTTGCACGAGTATCATCATGTATTTCTTCTACGTTACGTACGGACACGACTGGAAGGGAGCATTGCCGGTCTGCCCCTCGTCGAATCCTTCTTGGGAGACTTCCACTTGAATCGGACCACACCACGCTGGGATCTCTTGGCCTCTGTCGTCCCTTCTTTTGATTTGGTAAAATTCCTTGGGCAAGTGCCCGAGTGCTCTGTCGCTGTCCCTGAGGCTGAGATTCTAGTGTATACGGTACCTCACCGCCGATAACGAACCACGGCTCATTTGTGGCTCAGGACACAACGGTTCTGCCTGGACATAGCGGGACTTGAGAGGAACTTCCTCGGACACGTTCCAAATCATTCAACGGGGATTGGTGCCCGGTCAAAAGGTACACGTGGAAGGAGCACGGGAATAGGAAGCTGTGGGAATGATGGGGAACTTCAAGGATAATCGACGTCTAACGACTGGGAAGACCCTCGGGGAGAAGAAAGGGAGTGGCGGTTCGGGAGGCGGTGCAGTTGGTTGTGCTGCTGGCTGCAACGGCGCCGAAGGTGGTTGGGTGGAAGTGTGGTAGCGGCGGCCGACTGAACGGTTCGTTGTACCTGGCCCAATCTGACTCGTAACGGTGAACCATTTCGACGGTGAGGAATTTGTACCGCTCTTGCGATGTACAGGAAAGATCAGACGACCGGATACCTCTGTTAATAAATGTCTCGCGGTGCGCACTTGATACACTGCAAGCTGACGGCGCTAAGTAGGTAGGTAGACATGGGGGTTAAGCGATGGCTTGGATGGAGCCTTCACCCCCAGTTTCAGAAACCTCATTTCGAAGCTAGGACCTCCCCCTGAAATTTCGTCAAATTTGGTCGCTCTTTGAAGGACACATTCAGAAGGGATCTTTCCGTCACCTCGCAAGACCGGACCAAAGGATATTGATCCAGCATACTGAGTCATTTAATCGACCGTTGCATCCAACGCCGAATTGATCACAATGGTTGGTTTATCCCAACACGTCTACTGACTCCTAGCCCACAGCAACCACCCGACTGCGCCTCTGTTCAATACTGTGGATACTTTGGATGGTCAGACTTGACCGGGCTTTGTGTTGGTATGAGATCTCTTCAGGTGATGAGAATGTCGGTTGTGTTTGATGTTCTTGTTTCACATGTCCCTATGCGTTCTGCGCGGTATGAGTGGGAAATTATCTTGACGGTTACTAGCCTGCAAGCATCCTGATGTTTTCTGCTCATGGACCCTTGAGATCTCATTGACCCTAGGTGTTGATCCTTCCACATTCGGTTTCTTTTGCTAAAGAGGGGGGGCTGAAAGGCCGTCACCCAACCCCTACTAAGTAACCCCCTTTTTGGTCCCTGCGTATGGAAAGCCTTGGCAGTCTAGATCTTCTACAATATGTAGCACTCTGGCACTGCTTCCACTTTCTTCGCTCAATGTGATCTTGCTTAACCAATCTTGTAACTGGATCATTTCAAATGAATCTTGTAACTACATGAACTTGCAAGAAGTGGATTCGTCAGAGCCAGAAATTGTCGCGCTGTAATTCATGTGGACGTTGCAGGGCGCCAAGTACCTACAGGTACACTTTGAATCAGACAAATCAAGCTTTCCCCCAGGAAAAACAAGCTTCGCCAAGGGCGGGAGGGAGAAACCTTCACCCAAGAAGCAGCGACGAACTCCACTCGACGGGACTTGCACGGTGCAGAGTGTAAGAAGTAGACTCAGCTCCGAGACCGCAAAATCTCACCCATAACGGAGATGCTTCTCACGCAGTAGGTAGATCGTGCCAGGACAATGAGACAATCCAACTGACAAGATGTTGCATTTGCAGATAAGAGATGGGCAAATCAATTGTCTGGACAAATCAACTGTGCGATTTTTTTGGCGGGCTTGTCCCAAGGTTACATAGTAGTTTGAGGGTTAGCGGTTAGGGTTTGGTGATAGGGCTAGTTCCGGGTGCATGATGTGATGCGAACGAGAGCTCAGCGTTCTGAAAAATGGTGGTTTTGAGCTCTCACTGTCGTATTTTTAACTGTGTCCTTTGGTGAGGACTTGGTGATGGTTGCTGTGCCAGAGTGATGCCTAAAATGCAAGCTTTGGGTTTTGGCCGCCTCTACTGTGAAAAGTTTGTGTGGGCTCCACACAATTGATTTACACCGTGACTTCTGCTGGGATGTAGTTCTTCCATCTCAGTACCGTAGCTTGACAACTACTATGCAGTAGGCAAGAGACTGACAACAGACTGGCTGTTTCTTGAGCCAAGATTCAACTTTGGCACTCCGAGGAAACAACGCCAACCAGCTACGCTATATCCCAGCAGAGGCGTACTGTATACGAAGTTAGAAAGCTCAAGCCTCTCACATACTAGAGGTAGTAGTATTTCTGTGTAGAGCGTCCGTTTCCTTTCCGACAGAGCATCTCCGTTACCTCTATCCGTTTACCTAACGGTCAGTGCAAAAGTTTTTAGCGTCCCCACTACATAGGTAGATACGCAGCAGGTATTCAGCGCCCTAGCTCGCCAGCTAAGGTAAGGAGCTCGTCAAGACTAGTTGCGAACGCTAACAATGCAATTCGAGCCCACCCGGATAAAGTGCTGTACATTATAGCCCTGGAAAGTTTGTTAGCGTGGTTCTTGCCCCACATTCTCTCAAGGGGGGGGAATTGAAAGGCGGGACAAGTCTATCTACGAGCGCTGATTGGCTGAAATTGCTTGATGTCAAGGTGAGAATCGGCTAACAGAAGGGATTCAAGCACACACACAAACCCGCTTTATACCGGCTCAGACTCGTAGAACCATTGGTTCCATACCCTGTCGCCTTCCCTGTCGAAGACCCCTGTATGTACCGAGCTAACGAACTTTCCAGGGCTCAAGTGTATGTACACCTGTGTGGGGCCATACGAGCTGAGAGCCAAGCTCAGCCAAGACCTTAACTGAAGCTTATACACTATTAAGTTCGCGCCAACTTCGCGACCGCAGGAATTCATTAGCGTACTACACAGTAATGGAGAATTATATCATCTTTAACTACCTAGGTAGGTAAGCAGCTAACGTACGACAACGAGACCCGAGTTCAAGAAGGCGTCGAGCTCTCATTTCACACGCGGGAGCCTCTCGCCAGCCTCCTGCCCCCCCCCCCCCCCCCAAAAAAAAAAAAACCAACCCTAACTGCAACCTTAACCACTACTGTAGTGTAGGTACTGTGGTAGAGGTGACTTTGACCTTGGATCCACACAGGCAGGCCCTTTGGAATCACGCACAGTCGTTTGTCCGGCTTCATTCGAGCTCTTGAGCCACTGCAGAGGTAGCATCATGCCGCGGCGCCAAGCAGTACTCTGCATGAATCTGAAATGATTGATTGGCCACAGCAAGTGTGGATGTGAAGTTACATCTGCATCGTCAAAGGGATGAGTGAGATTTTAGTGGTATCTAGCATCGTGATGTAAGTGAAACCACATTGAGTAAAAAATATAAAGAGAGAAGCGGTATGCCGTCCGTCGGTTCAGTTCGGTTCGGATGCGTGAAAACCAGATATGGATACGTAAGGATTGGGTATCTCTCGGTCGGGAGTCCCCATGTCCAATGTCTTGCCGCTTGAACATCGTTTTTTTTAATGCTTGGCCAATTGTGCGAGCCAATTGACACGGCCTTTACCATACATGTTACACAGTACCTGTGTACTGTAGACCGTCTTTCCCTGTGGTCCTGGGGCAGATCCGTCAAGGGCTTCTGTGGCTGGTGGGATTGAGGCCACGGTACAACAATTCGATACTGGTTGGTTTGTTAGTTTGGTTCTTCAGCCATGGGTTGAACAGGGGAAATCTGGAACTCTCACACTAGCCAGGGTTAAAAACGCCACAAAAGCCTTCTTATGCCTCTCTTCATCTTCAAGCAAGGCCTTCAAACCCCAAAAAGATATAAGACAGCAGTCCCCGACGGCACCCGTCCGCTCAAAAGTGAAATACCCTTCCATCCTAGTAGTACGAGAGTGGAAATAGGCGTTTCTTGTATCAAACCAACAAGCAAACCAGGGTTAAATTGTAAAGTCACTCGTATTTGGTTGAAGACCACAATGCGATCCGTGATGCTCTGGGTCCCTTTCTCTGCCAGGCCCAGGCCATGTCGGTTTGTACCCAACTGTGTCAGGCACTACATCTACACAGTACATGACTCCCTCACATGTGTTGTATGTAGGGCCTTGGAAACGGTTGAAGTCTCCATACATTGCCTCGCAGGTTGTTGCTCGGGCTGAAGCACTTATTGTACCGAGGACGTGGCCGAAGAGTCCTCAATTGAAGGTCTCTTTTGTTAGCATATCTAGACCTTGGGTGGTGATCTGATTTCGCTGTTGGCGATCTAGATGGATTGCAATAGAGGAAGAAAACACAGGATCCAGATGTTCACCAGATGTGATTACATACTCATAATGGTCTAACGCATTATAATACCATTGTGCATTCTCCGAGTCATGAGATCAACTGCCACTGTGCTATGGTAGTCGGTCGAGAATGCAGGTACGCAACGCTGTAACCACAGAATCGGACAGGTTACATCTGTACTGTTTGCTCCTGCTTGGCAATAGGCTTTTGGACGCACGTGGGCTGCTGCTCTTCAATCACAGGCTTTGAGACTTGACGATGGTCTGATCGAACACAACGGGCAAAATGACCAAAGAAAACCCAACAAAACGACTTGATGAGCGAGGAAAGTGCATAGTAAATCATGGTCAACTTAACAGTCCGCCTAGTCGGGGGAAACCGCGGTTGGTTTCGGGTCAATCCTCTGCGCCTTCAGAACTTCACTGAACCAGGTACTTGGCACACAATGATGGTCTGGGCTACCACACATGTCCCAAGGTGTAGTAATCTCTGCCGCGGAGAAATCGCGAGCTTGCAGAAACCATGTTATACCGCGTAAAACGGTTGTCAAACCATATATGCAGGTACTGGTAGAGATCACAGCCCTGGAAGATGAGAGGGGATGAAATTCAATGAGGACTTCGAGAACAAATCTCTCTTATGGGTCAAGCGTCATGTTGTAAACCGAAATGTTCATAGGGAAAGTTCAGTCCAATTCCTGTCCTCTTCCGCTTAATTCCGCGTACCAGGCTGGAACCCAGCTTACGGTGCAGACATCACCCAGATGTTGTGTTCTACTGTATCCAACCATATCCTTGCAGTTGGAACTTTAACGATACCTGCACCGGCGTGCTTATAATAATGGGCGCGCTTATTGTCCATTCCTCCCTTAATCCACGTAGCTCGTAAGGCTAGCGAGCACCGGTGTGATGACCGTCGTGGCTTTACTCCATATTTTCCCTGACGACAGGATTGACAAGTATGAGCTTCATCATTCTGTGTAGGCACGATTTCAATGTCGACGTAACCTTTCAGAAGACATCCTTCTTCGACATTGATAGAAGGGCCTACCGAGCGGGCAATCTCCATGGTAACATCAGGCCTGGTCATATCTTAGACTCGAGGCGTGCCCGGTCCCAACAAACAACCCAGCCATGTTTCTCCCTCGAAACCGGTGGGCGAGGAACAAACCATAGTAAGGCTGGCAACCTTGTGGCAATGCGGATCTGGCGTTAAACACTCGAGCTTGCATCTCATGCGATACTCGATGGCCATCGTCTTGTGTGGCGGTATTTAGCGAGTTTTAGCTGCTTTGAAGGCGTCTTTGCGGGTATAGACCTCGATGTGTCACGCATATCCTGCAAATGGCAAGGAGATGCTGATTGAAACAGCCATGTAACTCGTGCACAGCACTGAGGTGCGATGCATGATGGATTGCCGCCTCACACAACCTTCTCGAAGAGCTTTTGGATGGGTTTCGCGGCCTAGACTTGCGTTAGTCAAGCTTTCACGTCACAAATCTACAGAACGGGACCAGATTTGAGCTACCCACATCGATGAATTTCTCCAAATCCTTATCCAGATTAGCCAGATCGTCGCGTCGCTTTTTGTTGTCGGCAATCAGTTTCTGTTTGCGCTTCTGCAACTCGACCCTTTGCTGCTCAAGTGCTTCTCGCTCGGTTCTCTCATGATTGATGCGCGCCACCATGAGGTCGTTTTCATCGTCATCAGCATGCTCGGGATGTAGAGCTAGGAACTCCTCGACAGGAATCAGAGGAAGCTTTTGATAGGTATGCCTGAAAGGAGTTTTTGTTAGCGAATCACTGTTGCGCAGAACGATAACCAACAATGTTTAGAGGGTACTAACTCAAAGGACTCGCAAGCTGCAATTTCTCCCTCCAGATGCCTTTGTTCGTAGTAGAGATTTTGTAGTTGAAGATGGAGCACGTCGACCTCATGGCGTACCTCTGCTGTTTGACCTTTTGTCTCACGCGCCTTGAAATGAGCAGACCGGTGTAGACCGCGGAGCTGGGCGATATTGGTGTTGAGCAGTTTCTGTTGCTTTGAGATTTCCGCCTGGGCTTCCAAAGGTAGAGGCCCGTTGCCTGCAGCATCAAGAGCTTCTTGGATGCGATCAATGAGAACCACGGCTTGCTCGCGCGCGGCTCTCGACGTGTCAAGAACCGTAACGAGCAGGGGATCGGTGATGGATCCGTCGGCGGCCATGGTAATCGTCAGTATCGTCGTTGTTGTCGGTCGGTTGCGACGGCAACGTTGAAGTTGCTAAAGCTGTGAATGGCACGAATCTCGATAAGAACACGACTCAGCAGGTCCAACTGTCGTGGAAATGTGTAAGCCAAGATTGATTTAAAACAGCCCAGTTTCGACTGACGACAATATTCGAGAGAGGGTGAATGCAATTACCCAGAGTGGTTTAACGGGCAGAGGTTGTGAGGTCGCAGTTTGGTTGATTAGCCACCGTCAATCCTTCTGATTTCGCGGGGAAGATGATGTCGCTTGTGGTTTCTGGATGAAGCCATCTTTGGTCGATCGATTTTCGCCCTGGGCAGTAGAGGCAGGCACGAACAAAAGACACCTAGGCTTGGCGGACACTTCCCGTCGTTCGTTAGTGCGCCTTGGATCAGCGTCACAGGCTCGAAACAGCGCAGCAGAGGTGGGGGTCTGAGCGCGGTAGGGCCGTATTACCGCGACATCATTGGCCAGGAATCTTTACAGGTTTTCCCTGCTTGCGCTAGAACCATGTGCGGTTTAGGCGGTTCTAGGCGTTCCCCTTTCAGGAAGAGAACAAATGGAACTGAATGGTTCCTCCTGACGACCGCCAAATGCACCGCGATGATCGCCGCTCAATGAGATGCAACTGCCCATGAATGGCAGTTTACCAAAATGCCCGGTTTCTCCATTGCCTCTCACCCATCATGGCCCATTTCGACCTGCCTGCGAGAGAGACTTTAGCCTGCAAAAGGAAGACGGAAAAAAGTAAAGAAGAACGAAGGGAAGGTGGGAGAAGTTGTGGCCATTACTACAGGAGCCCATCAAAACAGCACACCCAGCAACGAAAAGAGGCCGGCGGCTGGGCACGCTCGGCGCGCTCTGCGGGCGACTAATAGGATGAGACGGCGAGGGAAAAAGTGGAAGCCTTCCACTTCCCTGGAACTTTTGGGAGTCCGAGCTATTTCTCTTGACCCTTTCCATTCGGTGTCTCCTGTGTCCGTGGTTTCTTCCCGCTTTCCCGTCTTGATCTCCACCCTGGTCTCCTTTCTAAAGTCTTGTTCTCGAAATCTTCTGCGCTGTTGTCTATAAAATCATTCAGAAGTTGCGCTGTCAACTATCACCAGACGGTATTTGCAAAGAAGCGTCGTGCGTCGAGATACCTGCAAGTCAAACCGATTTACCAACCAGATTGCAGTGCGGACCCACGCAAATTTTTGCCTTCTGGAATTCGCTGTCTTGTTTCCTCCGAGCAAATCGAAATCCCCTGAAGCGCGCGAAGCCAGTGGTCAATCGGTACGGCTAGTACGCTTCTGTCGGAACTCAGAGCCCCTCCCGTCCCGACATCCTTCCCACCTCTGTGGCAGACTTTGAACTTCGCCGACTCCTCTGTGTCACCACCCCCAGCTTCCGCTTCCGATACCGTGTCTTGACATCCTTCGTGCTGCACATGATAACAAGCTCACCGGTTGACGCCACGACTGTTCGAATTACAGGCCTGGATCACACAGCGTTTCGGGTAACGACCAGTCCGCACACGGCACTCGCCTCTTGCCAAACCTCGAGTAACCGACCGAACAACCGAACAACCGCACAACCATGGAGTGTGCTTCCCCCTTTTCCTTCGCCGCCCATGATGACAACACCGAGGCTCGGGCCTCGGGCGCGGCCAATGCCCCCGAAAGACCGGCCCTCCGGAATCGCCGGAAATCCCAGCTCAATGCCCGGCGGAAGTCGTTTGTCAACAGTATCGTGGATGGCGAAGAGGCCTTGCTGCTCAAGATGGATGCCTTCCTCGTCGAGCTAGAGAGCCGGCTGGAGTACTGGGAGAACTATGGAGAACTGACTCTCGACTCGTCGATCGAGGTGGCCCTGTCTACGCTGCAGGCCGTACGAACAAGATGTTCTCACGTTTCGGAGGAAGTGATGGGTGCCGGACGCAGACGTCTCCATGTTCTGGTCGAGACCCTAGAGACGAGCTATCACGAAGCCATGGCCGCCGCCGGATCGCTGAACGAAAAGGCCAAGGTCGGCATCGATCTGCTGGACGGGATGCTGGAAGACTTGGAGACCCAGGCCGCCAAGCTTCGTGAAAAGGGACTGGCCAATGCTGCCGAGAGTCTCATGGGCGAGGGCAAGAGAGTTATGGAGGAGGGTATTGAGAGGGCCATGCGTGCTGCCGAGAACCTCGAAGACCATATTCAGCGTGCCATTAATCAGGCGAGGGAGAAGGGCTTGATCAGCTACGAGGAGCTCCCAATCCCGTGGAGGATTAATCCCCATATTCAAAAAGGCTACCGGTTTTCCGAAAACAAGCTGGCCTGCATCAGGTCAGCTTTCACTTTCTCTAACGAGCTGATCAACATCTGGTCCCATGCCATAGGTCTCATTCTCGTCCTGGCTGTTGCTTTCTACTTCTACCCCACCAGCATCAACTTTTCGCAGAGCACCACGACCGACATCGCCATCGCCGCCATCTTCTTTTTCGCGGCTTGCCAATGCCTGGCCTGCAGCGTCATCTGGCATACCATGAACTCCGTCGCCGATGTCAACCTGATCTCCATGTTCGCCTGCGTCGACTACACCGGCATCTCGCTTCTCATCGCTGCTTCCATCATCACCACCGAATACACGGCCTTCTACTGCGAGCCCGTTAGCCGGTGGGTCTACATGATCGCGACAGCTTTCCTTGGTGTCGGCGGTGTCATCCTCCCGTGGCACCCTCGCTTTAACGGGCAGGATATGGCCTGGGTGAGAGTCGCTTTCTACATCGGTCTTTCCGCCAGCGGTTTCCTACCCATCTTCCAGATCTGGCTCACCCGCGGTGGCATGTCGGTGTGGGAGCACTACTCGCCTATACTCGAGTCGCTCTTCGTCTACTTCCTCGGTGCTCTTGTCTACGCCAGCAAGGTCCCTGAGAGGTGGTGCCCCGGCATGTTCGATTATGTTGGCGGCAGCCACAACCTCTGGCACATTGCTGTTCTCGGCGGCATCCTGTTCCACTACAATGCCATGCAAGAGTTCTTTTCAAATGCCTTCAGGCGCGCCCAGGATGCTTGCCCTATGTATTAGGTCGGATGACGGAGGAGAGAAAGGCCCCATAAGTTTCATTGGGGTACTATTAGAATTCAGGTTCTTGCCGTTTTTGGAACGAGAGCGGGCATATTTCCAGTCACATATCGCTACGTCAATGAAGTCTATCGCCACAACAAACGTTTCGCTCCGAATCATACAGAGACAGCGAGTGAAAACAAAGGACGGGGGATGATAGGCGCATTCGCCAACACTCCAAGAACATGACTATCTTGATACTAGGTTTCTCCCATCTCGTCATCTATTCAAAGGTCGGTGAGGCCGCCTTGGCGGCCTAGCCTAGCCGTCATCCCGCCATGGCTCAGTCAACCTTGAACAGTCGACCAGTTCCCTGGAATTCGCCGTGACGGTGGCAGAACGGCAACATCTTGCCCGGCCTGGATGCGGAGATGAAGAATATCTTTGAGGCCAGGAAGCGGAAAATCAGCAGATGAAGGAAGTCGCATAGAGTACGGAGTAGCGCTATTGACGATAGTGATTGTGTCTTGAAAGTAATTTTGGTGCTGAAAAGCACCGACGTACATCAAAGGAAGCGAGGGCAAAGCGATAAAACGGGAACTGAAGAATAATACGGCAACTGGTGCATAACAACAGCATTTAAGGCGCAGCGATACATGGTTTAATTTAGATGTTTATACGAGTTTTGGTGTATATATGAAGCCCGTGGCACAACGAAAGAACTGTGATGAAGGTGTTAATGCCAGTAGACGATCAATCCGGCATGTAGACCGGTTCTATTGAGGGTTTTCTGTTGAGATTTGCTGTACCAACGTTCTATCTGGAGTCATCTCGCTATCCTACGTTCGCTTTGAGCCAATTGCTAGTAAAGGCCTGAGGATCTATACCTCTTTCCCTTACTTTCTTTCCAGCTCCCTTATCCCTTTTGACCTGGGAATCCGCCACATCAACATCATTTTGCTATCTCCATTGTTTCTGAGGACTATGTCATCCTCTGGAAACCGCGACGAGCGTATTCTGCATTGGCCCGCCTCGTGTTGACGTTTGACGCTATATGAGCGGCCATCACCCCCGCGAGCGGGAACTCCGATGGCTTGGGCAGTCAAGAGATGATATATCCACACCCCACACTACACCTTGTATGCAGAACACCTGTTCCCAGGCCGCCAGTCTGTCGGAGTGATAGGTGGATCAAACCAAGCGATTCCAAGTTGTATTAGCAAGGTCAAGCTTGAGAGGACCGCGACTTCAAAATGCCTGCTGCAGAATTGAGGGGAATGCCAATTATCCGTCCCTTTTGCTGTATCTCCGCGGATGGAGTTCGCCCTTTCGGATCTCCAATCAGTCCTCTATCATCCCTTAACTGAACTTACTTCTCGAGTCTGAGAGAAGGCAGGCGCTGCGAGCTCTTTGATCTTGTTTCACAAAGAAAGTTTCGCAAGCCCACGCTAGACGCGCCCACATGATATACTCGGCGCGGCATTTACTGCTTATGCCAGCACTCAGCAACCCGCAAGTAAAAGGCACGAAACCCGGACAGCGGAGAGGCATGGCCGCTTCATCCGATCTTCGCCAGGTAGACTGTAGTCGTAAAGAGCATCACGACACGATTTGTTGTTTGTGCGAGTCAAGTTCGAGTGCAGGTTTACCACGCTTGGTGCCGCTCGACACTTCACGTCCATTTTCGCTCTCTGAAAGTCTTTTAGCGAAGATGCTGCATGCATATGAATTTCTGGAAGTTCCATCACTTGGCATGAACCACGATTTCAGCGTAGACATCGTCGGGTATCATTCGTATCACGGTCAAAGTGGTCCGCTTGATCAAATCAGCCTGAAGGGCAGGGAAAGATCGGAGGAGTTTGTTAGGACTGGGCAAAGACCAGCATGTCAGCATTTGAAAGTCCACTTCAGAAACGAGTTATCGATTGGAAGGATGTCATACCTAGGCGATTCCATGATCTTTGTGCGTATCATGATCAGCTGCGCAACGATGCACAAAATGTTAAGATGCGGACCGTATGCGAAGAGGAAGTCCCACAAGCGTAGGACCTCGGGCAGAGGTGGCGTGCATGCGCACAACGTCAGTACGGAGGGGAATGCATAGATCTCGGCGGAGAGGTTCTTGGACATCAGGTAGAGACTGAGTTTTGGATCCACGATCGATAACACCTTGTCAACCAACGCCAGCCCTTTGTGCACTCCGTCCATTGCGCCGCGAATGTAGCCGGGTAACTCTTGCGTAAGAAGCTGATGGAAGGCGACGAAGGCTTCGGCTTCGCTACGTGCAGCATACAGGAAAGGCGCGGCCAGCACGTTCATTCCTTGTACATAGGTACCCGGTTCAGAGGCGACACCACTGGCCTCGGAGCCTTCAGTGGTCAAGGTCAAGGCACGCGCTCGACTTTTCGATGCCGGCGAGCCAGTGATGCTGTCGTGACCACTAGTTCCCGGACGACTTCCGGGTTCTGATGGCGCCGAGCGTCGCGAAAGACTGACAATGCTATGGTCTCGGGTTCGGTCCCCGCGGACATCGTGTAACCTCCAGGCGACGGCGTTAAGTAATCGAATTAGACTGGCCTCGCTAACGCGGCGTCGAAAGAGAGGATCGGTCGTAAGTGTACGGAAAGTATCATTGCGGATTTTCGAGTAGGCAGGGGATGCGCCGCGATGAATGAGGGAAAGGTAGGTGTCGGTTTCGATGATTGGGGCGTCAAGCAAGATCAGCCATACGTATATGCGAAGGGAGGACTGTTTGGGATTGCTTGTTAGCGGTTGCGCGCGCAAGCCAAAGCGCCTTGATGAAGGCGAGTATGTGTCTCTTACCATGCCGTCGCTATCGGATTTGACGCCCTGATCGAGGATCTTGAGTCGTGTGCTTTCGAGCGCCGTATCAACATCGCCGTTCGGGGGGCCTTCGCGCAACAACTTTTCGAGGGACATAGTGCTGGCAGTGGACGAGCTTGTGCCGCGCATGGCGCGCCTATTTGCGGCTGCCATGGTGCTGTATTGATGGCCTAATGGAATCGGCACAGGCGGGGCGTCACTGTTGGCGCGACCTCTTTGTGGTGTCGATCGATAGTTGAAACTTGCATGTCTAGTATGAGGCGAAGGCAGGCCTGGGAGTAGGCAATGTTGATGTTGGGGCTGCTGCTGCGGTTGACGACGCGGTTGGGATTGCGGTTGCCCCTGGTGTTGCGGTTCCTGGTGCTGTTGCTGCTGCTGTTGTAACTGTAACCTCTGCTGGGAAATTAGGGACGGCTGAGGCAAGGCCTTTGCGCCGAGGCTGTGAGCCGATTGCAATCTCCTGAGCGACCTCTGGCCATTGAGGGTACTACCAACCGACAAAGTCGCAGTTTCATTGCCAGCAGCAGGGGATGGGGGTGGAAGGTGTGGAAGCGGGTGGAACGCACACATCGTCGTTGCCGAGGGGGCGGGTTGTTGTGGAGGCCCTGTCACTGGATTGCCTGGCGCCGTCGACAACAACGGCATCGCGTTTGTGCCTGGATCTCTACCTCTAGCGCTGCCCGAGCTGGTGTTCTTTGTCGATAAGTTCATGGTGTCAAGTCGCAGATCGTGTGGCAAGACACTCTGGTATGGTGCTGAAGCTTATTGCCCGGCAAATAAAGTTGGGATGTAGCGTGGAAGATGTGAAGAGGGGAGTGCGGACGCTGTTTGATTTTCGCCGTGCCTGGTTGCGCCTCGTTCCTACCTTGGCCGGGCAAGGTCTGTTCCAAGATTGCTGTTGGGCGTGCCAGAGAGGTTGGAGTGGTTGGGTGTTGCAGTTCGCAGCGTTGACAAGTTGATGTGGGAAGCGTACCTCCTTATTGGCGACCTGGAACTGGCACCTCAGATGGGCGAGTTACGCACGAAGCACGTTCCACGCAAGGTACCCGACGTATGCCTGGAGTATTTCCCAGCTGAACTGCGGGTGGTTCGCCGATGTGGTGTCACCAACCCAATACTTGAAATTGGGACGCTGGGTGAAGTCTGGGACTACGAGAGCTCTTCAAAATGACTATATGAGGAACCGATAATGTCTGCGCCTTATAGTCGGTATAGGAAAATATGATACCTAGGCCATCATGCCCGCAACGGTTTATAGCAACTATAGTACACTACACTACAAGTAGGCCAAGACGGGGTGGGGTAAGATCCGCGGAGGGCAAGGCCATGGTTTATAATTAGATACATCGATGTTGCTGAAATGGGGCTGTTGTAGTGTACACTAGGTACATGCGTAGCGTAGTTCGTTGGTGATATACACTACACTACATAGGTAGCATGAATATAGCATAGTACATTGTGTTGACCGGTGGGGGTTCGTTATTTGTTCGGGCTTACAGGAACGATGGCCCACCTCGGACGACAGCAGATCAGGCACTTCACCTCCTGTCCTTCTTGTCACAGCAGGGGTGGATGTTTATCTTTGAGGCATCAGTTGTTGAGGCTCTCACCTGTATATCATTTCATTGGTCCTGTCTCGAAGTTCCGTCTTGCCCCAGGCCATCTTGAACCGTGCCAATCGCGAGGGCTGGCTTCGGAGCTTCGTTTTCGTCCAATGCCGGGATGCGCAGGTAATAGCCCTAACCCTGCAAATGCCCCTAAGTTTGCTTCCGACTGACATTCCGCGTGCAGCGTTCCTTACGTTGACAAGTCGCCACCTTATCGGCTTATCGAGCTCGACTTCCTGAACCGGACGGGTGCTAACATGCTATTGGTCAGCACACAGCGGACCGTTCTTGATCCGATAACGTCATCTTGACAGGCGGCGGATGTGAATGAGGCTGCGGATTAACTCTGCTCGGAATTTTAAGCCGAGAGCCCTGGGCTTCCCTCGATTTCTGGCCCAATCCAGCTCACTGTGCGTTGCTGCCAAGTACGAAGCCCTCATGGAGTGAGGTCTGGCCGTACAAGTCACCGCACAATATGATTCAGTACAAGTGTACCAACAATACACCTTGACCGTTGCTCTACACTAGAAAAGAGGTCTTCCTATATCTCTCACATGATAAAATTTATCCTCTTTGTGAATGAACCATCTCCCAACGCAATAGGCTTTGTGATGGAGCTGGGTGAAGGTTCAGGGCGGCCGTTGTTTTTCCCAAGGGCGGAACCAGCCGAGTGGCAATCGTACCTCGAGTATCCATACCTACAAAGACTTGCGCTGTGAAGAACTTCCGACCAGTTGATCACCAGAAGCACACAGAGCTGAATACCAAGCTTGACAATTCAAGGTTTATTAAAATAGTGTTTGTGATGGTTGTCGATTTTGGTTGCGACACATTTTGAAGAAAAAGAAAGGAGAAAGAAAAATCCCCTCTGATGCTTTTGTAAGCAAGTCTTGGGGTTGCGTTGGATGTGGACGATCGGGAGCTAGGCACTTGTCACCGGCACAGAGACGTCCAACGGGAAGCTCACACTCGATCGACAAGCTTTGCGGCTGCAATTGCACCATCGATGGTCAAAGTTGCGTCTTCGCCTCTTGCAGGCGGCCCCTCCTTTCGAGGCTTCCACACAGTGTACTCTTGACATCCAGAACACCCCTAGCTCCGACAAACTCCCATGATCCATCACCATTTCCACCATCGCACATCTCCATGTCTTCACCCATTCTGGCACTTCTGGAAGGTTACATCTTGCATGGTTGTTGCTGATGGCTTCCGTGGGGTGCAGTGCAAGTGTCTCTTCCCGTCGTCTTTTACATCATCCCGCTGTGTGACCATGACATCCGGTGACCGGGGCACATATATACACGTGCGGAAGCCCAACTGCACGCAAAGCTTCCATCCTATCGCATGCCCTATTGGTGGGAAGACGTTCTATATCCACGTATGATTATCAACCGTTTGGTATGCCAAAGCAAGCACTGGTGTGATGAGGCACTGTTATCTCCATGGGAGAGAGATATAGGTCGATGAACATTATGTTAAAATCTCCAAGCAGACCGTCCCATGTGCGGGAGAGCGGGAGCTCCCATAAGCAGAATCCTCCCCGCAAACCTAGCGCGGTGAGAGTTAAGATGACCACTTTCAATCATCTTGATGTCTCAACTACCGGCGTCTCCCTTCTCCCGAATACCGACCGCGGAGACTTGGCAAACAGAAGACCGGTCTCTCCTGAGGTTGGCATGCCAGTTACAACCACTGGTACAGTGGCTGGAGTGGAAATCGGCAGCGGAACCGCGAGCAAAGCGTGTATAACATTTTCGATACTAGAGTTGAAAGGGCAAAGGCCGATCACGTCATCATGGGAGTGCCCACCTTTCTACGCCTCCTGAACTCCGCTTCCCTGCACTTTCTGCCTCTTCTGCAGATGTGAGCGTTAGTAAACAGATTCCGGGCACTTTCCTCCCTGCCTCACCCCGGCCCCCCACACCCCGGTTCCTTGGGTGACGCCGCAATGCCGCCCGTGTCGGCTTTTTCCTAGTGTAGCTTTACTTGCCCTTTTATAATTTTCCATGTTCCTGTTTTTGCTTTCCCTTACACTATTCGAATCATATCTTGTT
The DNA here is from genome assembly GCF_033458365.1 of Neurospora hispaniola. Classification (NCBI taxonomy): domain Eukaryota; kingdom Fungi; phylum Ascomycota; class Sordariomycetes; order Sordariales; family Sordariaceae; genus Neurospora; species Neurospora hispaniola. The sequence continues at coordinate 916,718 of NW_026944407.1, read as the reverse complement.
TAACGGCGGCGGTCTACATCATCTCATCTGGCCCTTTGTTGCCATATCCAGCCTTTGGGCATACCGTATAGAGCGATCTTCAACATCGTCCTAGACTTCTCGACTTCGACTAGTTGCACTTCCTCTCTCAACGAGTCTCCAGCGCAACTATAGACTTTTACATTTTACGACACACATAAACGACGTTATTTTCCCATTGGATATCTTTCCGGATCAAGCATCTTTGAGAACAACCTCCACTCCAACCTTGGTCCATGCAACACATATTTGGCAAGCTAGGATCACCTTGATACAGCCGATACCAGCACGGACTATATCTCGAATCAGTCTGACGGCTTCAGGCATCATCCTCTTGTCAACAATCATCCCCATCGTTCTATTAGAAGGACCAAGCCGTCAACATGTCTACGGCTTGGGGGAAGGCCGGGCGCTTCACAGCTAAAGCACTTGGCATCAAACTCCAAGACAAAGACCCATACGATGAGGTTACTCGGGGCGAGTCCATCGTATCCAACCATACAACCAGTACCTTCGTGGAAGAACCACCTCATACAGTCGAGTTCCTGAGGGAAATTGTCCCTTCTGGACGGCAGTTGGGGGACTACGCTCTTTCCCTCTTCCCCTTCACATCTTGGATTGGTCACTATAACCTACAATGGCTCCTAGGCGACCTTGTAGCCGGTAAGATCACACATCTCTTGTCCATGTGCTTTTCAAATTCAGTATAGCTTACTCCTTGCCCAGGTATTACTATCGGTGCCATTGTCATTCCACAGGGCATGGCCTATGCTCAGCTTGCCAACCTTGAACCCCAGTTTGGTCTATACTCGTCATTCATGGGCGTCTTGATCTACTGGTTCTTTGCTACTTCGAAAGATATTACGATTGGTCCCGTCGCTGTCCTTTCCTCACTGACCGGCGATATCGTTGCCAACGTCATGGCCGAGCTTCCCAACGTTCCGGGCCATGCTATCGCTTCTGCTCTGTCTATCCTCGCCGGCGCTGTTGTGCTCTTCATTGGCCTGATTCGGTGCGGTTGGATTGTCGATATTATCTCGCTTACTTCTCTTTCCGCATTCATGACCGGCTCGGCCCTCAACATTGCCGTCGGACAGCTCCCGACCTTGATGGGCATCAAGGGCTTCTCAACCAGAGATCCGGCGTACCTGGTCTTTATCCACACCTTGCAAGGCTTGCCTCGTACCAAGCTGGATGCTGCAATGGGCTTGACAGCACTGTTCATGCTTTATGGTATCCGGTCGCTTTGCAACTATATTGCCAAGCGTTGGCCGCAACACCAGCGGGTCGCCTTCTTCCTTTCGACATTGAGAACCGTGTTTGTAATTCTCTTGTACACCATGATCAGTTGGTTGGCCAACAAGGACCTTCCTAGAGGAACTTCGAAGTTCAAGATTCTCTTTGACGTTCCCAGAGGTATTTCCCACTCACATATTTTCCATCAATGCACCAGTACTGACTACATTCAACAGGTTTCAAGAATGCTGCTGTTCCTGTGCTCGACAAGACACTCGCAAGCAAGCTCGCTGGTTCTCTTCCTGCCACTGTCATTGTCTTGTTGATCGAGCACATCGCCATTGCAAAGTCGTTCGGCCGTATCAACAACTACACTATCGACCCGTCCCAGGAAATGGTGGCCATTGGTGTCACGAACATGCTGGGCCCCTTCCTTGGTGCCTATGCTGCAACAGGCTCGTTCAGTCGTACCGCCGTCAAGTCTAAGGCGGGCGTGCGTACGCCCTTTGCCGGCGTCATCACTGCCATCGTAGTGTTGCTGGCTATTTACGCGTTACCTGCCGTGTTCTACTACATCCCGAACGCAGCTCTAGCTGCGGTCATTATCCATGCTGTCGGCGATTTGATCACACCCCCCAACACCGTCTACCAGTTCTGGCTCGTCTCGCCCCTCGAAGTTATCATCTTCTTCGTCGGTGTTTTTGTCACCATCTTCTCCACCATAGAGAATGGTATCTACTGCACAGTCTGCCTGTCGTTCGCCGTGCTTCTCTTCCGCATTCTTAAGGCCCAGGGCCGCTTCCTCGGCCGCGTCAAGGTTCACTCCGTTCTTGGCGACCACGTCATCGGCGACGATCCCAGGAAGCCCGTGGATGGAGGTTACGGCACCTTCGCCGGCAGTAGCTCATCAGATGCTCCCTACCGCAACATCTTCCTCCCCCTCACGCACGCGGACGGCTCCAACCCGGAAATTGAACTGGACAACCCTTACCCAGGCATCTTCATCTACCGCTTCTCCGAAGGCTTCAACTACCCCAACGCCAGCCACACACTCGAGTACATGGTCCGGTACATCCACAAGAACACGCGCCGCACCACGCTCTCGCACTTTGACCGGCCCGGCGACCGCCCCTGGAACGACCCCGGCCCCTCCAAACGCAAGCTCAAGGCCGCCACGCGCGCCGGTATCGACTCCAACGAAGTCGGCGTCGACTTGCACCTCCCCACCCTCAAGGCCATCATCCTCGACTTCAGCTCCGTCAACAACATCGACATCACCTCGGTCCAACAGCTCATAGACGTGCGCAACCAGCTCGACCGGTACGCGAGCCCGGACGTCGTCGACTGGCACGTCGCTTGCATCAGCAACCGCTGGACCAAGCGCGCCCTTGTCTCCGCCGGCTTTGGATACCCCTCAACTTTGCCGGACGGCCAGATCCGCAGGTGGAAGTCCATCTTCAGCGTGGCCGAGATAGGGGGCGAGCAGAGCGCTGCTGCCACAGCAGAGCAGGAGGTCAACGAGAAGGAATTCGGCCCTACCTTGTCCTCTCGCGGACGTGCTGCTCAACAACACCAACGTGGCTCGTCGATGGATATCGAATCCGGCTTCAACACCGATGACGCCGAAGCCGCAGGCAACCTCAAGGCCACGGCCTCGGGCTCCGAAAGGATACCCGCTGCTGCTGCCGCCGCTCGCTCGCGGTTCGGCGGTAATGGTGGTGGCCGCACCGTGGCCGTGCACGGCATTAACAGGCCGCTGTTTCACGTCGACTTGACGAGTGCGTTGCAGAGCGCCATCGCCAATGTGGAGGCTAGGGCGGAGTTTACCGCTACCAAGTCTTCTATCAAGGGCATGGAGCATCTTGCTACACCCACGCCTACGTCCCAGAGTCAAGAGAACATTCAGGGCGGCAACACTTCCGATGGATCGGCGACGACGAACTCGAGGTCGACGCCGGGGGCGTCGCTTCCTCCTTATGACATGGTTGATCCTCAGAAGGAAGGCTTGTCATCGGCATGATTTATGGAGCGGATGAGCGGAGTATGCTTTTTCTTTCATTTTTCCTTCTTCTTTAGACGTTTGTTTTGTTCTTTTTTTTCTTGGGTTGTTTTGAGTGTCGAAAAATGATGGTGCATTGAAAGCAAGCGTTGACTGTTAGAATTTATGTCATTCAAGGGGGGGGGGGGGGGGGGGGCGGCAAAATGGGACAGGATTGTATCTAATGTGGCTCGGATCATGGGTTTTCAAGGGGATCATGGGTAGACACCGAACTGGTCTGGATGTTGCTGGCATTTTTGTGGTTCACGGTCTAAAATACCCCTTTGCAGTTGCATGTTTTGGTTTTTATATACCATTATCTTACACCGATATAGAGAGAAAGATATAGAGGACTGTCAGGATATGTGATGATAAACCAGTGCAATATCTACCATGTGTTGCTCCGAGTCATGGCTGGTGGTAATGATTTGAAATAACGGAGAGTTGAGTACTCGCGTCTATCAATCTGAGTAAACCAAGTTCAAGCTTTCCAAAGTCCGTTGCTGTTCGCCTGTTTTTCCGCATACGTCTGGGTGTGAAACTGATGAATTATGATTGCGCAAGAGAGCCAACAAGAAAAAAAAAAGTTAAAAAAAAAAATTTTTTAAAAAAAAAAGAAAAGTTGGAGGCACTACCTCCTATATAGATAGTTCTGCTATCCATAAAAATGGTACATTAAAGCCATGGCAAGCACCCCTCCAATCCACCCTCATGTCTGTCATGTAAAGGATAACGCCATATAATGATACCCCATCCTGCCAGAAATAATGCATTGCACCCACAGCCACATTCACATCCACCGCTCGCTCCTTCCCCACATACCATATACACAACTTCCTCTTTTAAAGTGTCTCCCAGCCACCATTATTGATGTCCCCCTCAAGCTTACGGCTAATGAAGCTCTGAATACCATGGCTGAGCCACAGATTGCGCAACATGGAATCATACCGTTTCTGATGGAGATAAAGCAGCCGTCCGTGACGGAGACCGAGATCCACCTCGCCGTACTTGTCGATGTAGGGCGCGTTGCTGAAGGATCCTGAGAGGCGATGGAGGTAAAAGATGCAGCATCTTCGGATATTGAGGAAGAGACCTATGTTCTTTTGGCACCTGATGAAAAGGAGTAAAAGGTTGGCATTCGACCGAGTAGAATGAAGAGGGGTATATGGGGGGAAAGGGGGCAGTTCAAGTCAAAGCTGAATGTAGAACTTACTTTCTCATGTGTTGCTGGCAACCGCCAATCCTCATGGTTTTGCCTCTGCCTTCCCTATCCTCCACCGCGCAACAGATGCTTTGACCGCAGAACAGATCTCCGCAGAAGAGACAGAGCATAGGGTCAGAAAGGTCCTTGCCCTTGGTAGGACACTTCCTCCGCGTACACTCCTCAATGAGCGTGGCGTAGTTCTTGGGAAGGCCGACAAGCTCGAATATGCCCGGGTGGCTCAGCACTGCCGAAGGCGGCAACAACTTATTGTCGTCAGCGGCGAGGGTTGAATGTTCTGCGTCCCAGCAAGTCTGATGCTCTATCCAGCCAGATACGAGCTGGGAAATTCGCGAGTCCGGCGTGAGGGAAGCTAGCATTGCGTCGAATGAGGGAAGTTTCAGCGTCTCGGTGAGGCGCTCGAGCTCCTTCTGTTCAGGATTGGGCGACACGCGGCTGTTGAAATCGACATTGTACCTTGTGTAAAGCAGGATGGCGCACTTACGAAGGAACGTAAGTGCATAATTCCTGATGAACCGGTACCAACCCTCCCAGCTGTCCAATCCAGGCTGGTCGAACGCCTTGTTCTCCCCAGTAGAGCCTTGGACCCTGTACCTCTCGGAAAAGCCCAAGTCCATCCGTACAACTGTTTCGCAAAATGAAGCGAAGTTAGCCAGTTCAGGCGACATTTCGTCTTTGCGGTCGCTGAAAATCTTTGACATCCACATAGTGGCAGGCATGTTGCGGCCCATGTGGTAAACCACTTTGGTGATCTCGGCAAGGTAGCAAAGCCTCACGATGTGGGCGATTTCAAACCTTTGTGCTGGGACAACGCCAAAGACACATTCGCACAAGAAAACGAAAGGATCTTGGCTGAGAAGGGGAGGATACTCCTGATAAGGTTGTCTGGCGCTGTCGGTTTCGGCATCCTTATATTGTGCGATGAACAGCTGGCAATGCTGACGTTCGCTGTCTCTCCGAAACTCGGTGTCGATCCTGTTGTCTCCAGCCTCTCTGAGTCCGCCTACAGTGATGAAAGTCGTCACTGTCTCAGTCAGAATACGGAGGTGGGTAAGGACTTGCTCAGGAATCTTCTCGAGTAGGGTCATTCCATAGTCCACTTCCACCCCGCGCTGCTGAATTTCAATAGCTGCAATAGAAAAGCCCACCGAGCGAGCAAGAGCATCACTGCAAGCCAGCTCATCATCTCGCACAGTCTCCGGAAGGTCATGGTGCGAGTTGATGCCGTTTTTCCGCAATGTATCTCGAAGACGACGGTACGCAGAGACCAGCTCTCTCATCATGCTGCTCCCTTCGGCAGGAGTAGCCCCTCGGCTGCTAACCTCAGTAGCTGAGATGATCGAGAAGGAGTCACTGAATGGCGTCCCGCTTGACCTTGAACGGGCCCCTAGGTCTACCCAGGCATCGCCAAACAGCTGAGCTGAATCTTCAGCAAGACTGTGGACCATTGTCCTCGACGTGTACGTTGCAAACGAATGCTGGATTTGGTCTGGAGGCCTTGCCGCTCCCAGGACATAATATGCAGAATGCAGCTGTTTGTCCAGCCATGTGTTAAATAACTCACATGGTGATAATGGACCAGGATAGGATTCTTCTTGTCCTTTCCAGACGATGGGGAGGAATGCATTGCCTAAGGCCTTGCACAAGGGGCATACAAACTCCAGCCTATTCGTGTCCTCAGGCGGATGTCTTGCGATCTGCTGATTATGACGGCGTACAGTGGCATCGAAGTATGCTTCAAAGCATCCATAATGCATGATATGGCCGCACCCAGTCGAAACAGGGCCGGAACGAGACAGGTACGATGGGAAGCCTTTGCCAATAACGGAGCGCTCAGCCTCAAATATCTTTCCCTCCTGGTCAACCTTTTGAACAATCTGGCGGTTCTCATGAGCAAGTCCAAAGGGCCGGATACTCTCTGCAGACCTGTCCAAGTTTTCAGGTGTCATGAACGCTTCCCTCACGAAATCCGGATCTTGGAGATCAGTCTGCCGATAAATGTTGCTCTCAGTGAAGAAGGCGAAGGATCCGTAAAGGCGACGATCATCTGTATCTTCCTGGCACAGAATGCATGTTCCTGATGGATACTTCCAAAAGTTTTTATGCTCCTCGGCAGCTGGTATGTCCTCGTCCTCATCGATATCGTCCACATCACCCCAGTTGATTTCTCCTTGCTTCTCCATGAAACTCTTTTGCTGGGCCTGGAACTGTGCCATAACACGAGCTTGACGCGCTAGTGCAGCCTTCTTCTTCTTCTCGCGCTCCTCGTCAGTGTTTTGGCTGTCGGGCAAACCAGCGTCAATATGGTCTACTGAGAGACCAAGGCTATGGTAAGCAGACTCGAACTCATGGGGCCGCTGTTGCCGCATCTTCTTCAGAATCAAGTGGATCTTGGGGTGAATCGTCTTGAAAGCATCTTCGGCGGTAAGGAGGTTCAAGAGTGCCACGATGGTCTTTGCCGTAGGGTTCTCTGGCATGAAGTTGCTGCGTGCCTGGTGACTGAGACAACGAGAGATGAATGACGGTCGCTGACCATCCTCCTCACCCGTTTTATCTTCCTTGATGGCGATCAACACCAGATGCAGGACAACTTGAAGGAAGGTCTCAACTCGAGTCGTGGGCACCTGGGGTGTAAACTTGGAGGATGAGAGAGTGTAGAGCAGGGAATAGTAGATAATCTGCGCGAACATGCCTGTCCGGGTAAAATCAGACAGCCCGGCAAAGACTCCAGAAGTGATTGGACGAAGATTGGGCTCATACACGACATCTTCAATCGACTGCCCAGTCTTCTTAGCCATGCACTTGCGCCATGCCATTTCTGACTCTTCGCGTTGGTTCTTGTTGTAGTGCGCAATGTAAGGATCCACATCCTCAATGAACTCTGGCTTAAGCTCGAATGTGCCAACATCTGTCAGTCCCTCGGGTGCCTTATAGATGGTCATTTCGTCCAACAGCTTGTGGAAGTCCTCGTGTTCGTGAAACTTGTCCGGCAATTTGTTGCAGATTTCCGAAAACGACAACGGTTTAAAGCAAAGGACGTGCGTGAGGTCACGTCGCATGGCCGCGATGAGGGGGCTGGCTTTGAGACGCATGGCCGAGTTGAGGGGCCTAGCTTCATCCTCATCTTGAGTAAGAGATGTACGGTCACTTACGAGGACAACGAGCAGATGAAGCATATCTTCCACAACATCCAAATGTTGACCATCGTCTTGGGCCTTGGACTTTTGTTCAAAGAACCCTTTGATCCACATCTCCATGCCGTAGCGGTCAACGATCGAGGCAAGAACACGGCTTGGGTCGCAGACAACAAGAGCGGTCTGCAATAGAAATACGTCCCTATTGTGAGCAACATCTCTCTGGCTAACACCGCGGTAAGTCCCTCCTTGGTGACGCAAGCTCAACCCATTCCTCACCCACATGCCCGCCTTCATCTGCGCAAGCCAGGCACATACCCTGAGCGGAAAATCAAAGGCCACAAGGAGGTAATCTTCCGGTGTGAAGTTACCGCGAGGCATAGACTTTCGACCCATCGGCTGAGGTTTTGCTAGCAAATCGCAGGTTTCGAAAGTAAGGAGCTTGCGCAGGTCGTCAACGCTCATCGATTTGCCACACTCGATAAGCCACGACAAGGTGTAGTGAAGGGCATGATGAAAGCTGTTAGGTTGCTCTTCTACCACAAAATGGACGACCTTGAAGCTTCGCCCAGTTGGCTCAAACTCAAAATCTGTAAGGTTTCTGAAGGAAATCTCTTCCTTGATTTCTGACTGGTTAAATCGGTGACGTTCAGCACCAAGGGAGTTGATAATGGTAACCTTTGCAGCCAGTCTGATTGCATTGTTGACATATTGCAAACCGTGTTCCTTGACGTTCCGGAAGGATTGGGCGAACTGTCTGCAAAGTCTGTTGATCTCCCGTGTGACAAGAGACGCGCTGATCCAGCTATCTGTCTCATATTCGACGTGTTCGCCGACAGCCCTGACGTTCGGGCAGATACCTTGATGCAACTTGACAAGGTCGAGGAACTGCATCATATATCGCTCCTCTGTCCGAAGGCGTTCCTGAACGTGCGGAGACCCAAAGAGATACTTGAGATCTAAGAAGAAATGATACATGCGCCGGTTCGTAACCGAGCCTGAATCGAAGGACAAGACTGCGTTGCTTGCCACGTCCCAAGGGTGCCCCACTTGACGAGTGGTCAAAAATGTGTATAGAATGGCCATCAGACTGGTAAGGAAATTTCCCCGCTCAACGATTTCAGCAGTGATGGAGGGAGTTGTCAACATCTGTAAGGAGATGTTGATGATGGAGTGATCAGGCTCACGATCGCCGATGAGGTACAACTGAGCCAGAGTGGTGTAAAGGCCAGCAAACCGCAAGCCGAGTACACGTTTAAACTCGGGGATCGTAACGACGGTTGAGATGTATAATGACCGAAGATCACAGCGAACCTTCTTCCACATCCGCAAGTCAAATAATATCAGCCAGTCTAGACGGACTCGCTCGAAAAGGTCTTCGGCAACCGGAATGTTACTTTCCTCCACGTAGCCGGCAGGAGTCTGCAACCAGTAACGTCCAGGGTTCGGAGGCGATGTCTTGGCTTTCGGACTGCCTGGGGTCTTTGGAATGTCGAGGTGGGCCTTGGTGTAGATATTCGGCGCGATGAGCGGCTCGGCGGTATCGGAATCATCAGGAGTGTGCTCGCGTTCCCGAATGGCTCGTCGGTGAGCCGTAGCAGTAGTCGGTGCCGGAGGGGGAGGTGGCGGAAGAGGACGGCCACCAGCAGCGGCCGGGGCTACCTGCACCACCCTTACTTCTCGCCAATCCGTCATGGCAACATCATCCCCGGCTGCGTCGCCTTGTTCGTCAAGCATCATGACATCTTCGTCCCCCTCCTCATCTTCATCCATTTCTCCACCAGAGACAATGATGTCGTCCCCGTCTTCATCGTCTTCATCCCCTTCATCTTCGCCAGCCTCACGAGCCTCTGCCATCCTACGGGCAGCTTGACGTGCCTGAAGCAAAAGCCTGCCTTGCTGCTCGTAGAACCCGCTTGGTACGTTCTCTTCTTGGTCAATACGGTCTTCATCGTCAATGCCATCTTTGCCGACAATGGCATGTGCCGCAGGGCTACCTTTCCTCCAAGGCTTAAGCATTTCCTCGCACACGATGTTTCTCAAAAGCTGATGGTCGTGGCCAACTCGGCAGCCAGAGATATCTCTAAGCCACTCAATTATGGTGCCGCACATTTGCTCTCTGAAGGTATCCCTGGAAGAGCGAATGGTAACGGTAACCCTTATCCTCTCAAGTACCTCGGCTACTTCGAGTAGCTTTTCCAGACTGCTGTCGTACATCAGGATACTCCTACCAATGGCATCGGTCTCGTAAGCAGCTTTCAAGCCATTTGCAAGCGTGGTGTTGCACGCCCGAGCCACTTGGTCACGCACATCGACCACGGTGTGCTTTTCATCATTCCATAGCAGAACGGCATATTCCCCCGGCGAGTCAGTCTCTCCACCGCAGTAGGTTGATGATAACCTCGAGAGCCTCTCATCCTCCTGGATAGACTGAACAGTTTTGGTTTGGCGGAGCTGCTCGGGGGCGCAAGAGATGACGTCGCACATGTAGTCGAAGACGCGGCCGATGGTCATCCTGATATTCCTGACCAGATCCTCTGGAAGTTCTGTCGCTTTTCCCTTGCCCTTATCGCGGTCGCCCTCCCACATCGAATGTATTGTACAGAACATGGGCCGCTTCCACGCTTCCAAATCTCCGCAATCGCAACATCCGCTGTTTCCGGGCGAGATACTGATTCGCACCATATGGCCTGTGTGGTCGGTGGCTTCGAAGCACTTGCTGCACAGGCAGCAGGTGTCGTCTGCGCTACAGGTCTTGCACGCATACGATGCTTCTCCTTGTTTGAATATGTGACCGCAGGCCTTGCCACGCGCGGCTTCGGTGTATTCGGCGCCCTCGACCGCGCCTTGGGCATCCCTGAGCTTGAGAGAAGTGTTTCGTGGATCCCCTTGGGGAAAGAAGAGCTTCATGTATTCGTTTTTCCCACCAGCCATGGACCAGAACAGGGTGAGAAGAAGTTCCCGCGATGCCTCTTCGCTGTAGCGGTATCGGTATTTGCCAGGCATCGCCAGCAAGGCCTGGCAGAGCTGCTGCTCCTGTGTCGACATCTGGGCTTCCATGGTGGAAGAATCGTCGGTGTTCGGGTCTAGGTAGCGCTCGGTATAGACATCCAGGTGGCGTTATCAGGTTCTGAGGCGAAGACTTTGTCGATGTCAGAGTCGTGCATCACAAGTCGTCTAAGGATCGGTGTTTGGGAGGTGGATGCGATGGTGTCGGTGTCTTGAGGGTATGATGATGTTGTTGTTGCGCGAGACAGTAGAATCACTGACGGAGTGTAGCAGTATGTATCCAAGGATCCTATCTGAAGCGTCCACCGCTTGTTTGCGTTCGAAAATCGAGGAGGGTTCCAGACCGGTGACAAGATGGGCGAAAAAAGGGCCTGAGCTGAGAGCGATGACCAGCACGATAGAGGGGATCGCGGGGTAGACGGAGCCAGCGATAGGCAGGCACCCTGGTATTTATTAGCTTTGAATGGTTGGCGCCGCCTCAAAGAATGTGTGGTTCTGTGACGTGGTAGTTGGATTGTTAAAGTGTAGGTAGGTATGTTAGGTTATTCTGGACCTTTCTTCGCCTTCCCGCCCGTCCAATATGATTGTTGGCAGCCGAGGGCAGTCGGACTTTTGAATTTTGGGCCCTGTACCTGAGCGAGCTGGGCTGTTGGCTTGTTGTTGGTACCGAACAGCGGTTACAGGGCAGTTTTCCCTTTTCCGTGGGGCTGGCTTTGAAGACTATCGATTCTAGTTGAGTCAATTAGGTGGCGTTCTGTGACTCGTCGATGGATTGGCTTCTGTCGGTTAACCAACACCGTCAGGACCGTTCCTCCGAGTTCCTTCTGAATTGCAGATCCTGTGGGGGGGTTTTGTCGGGCTTCTATGGCCGCTGTTGATCCATTGCGAGTTCCGTTGGTGCCATTTGGCCTAACACCCAATTCAATACTCGTAGGCATGCCGTCGGAGCAATGTTACCCAGGTAGGTTTGCAGTCCTGATTGCACCGACACTTGAGACTCCATCAAAAGCTCCTACCATCTTTGACCATAGCTCATTCCCATTCATATCTTTACCTATCGACATTTGCGAGACAGATCCTGCAGCGAGCTTCGGTATTTTGCGAACAAAAAGGTGCACTGACGCTCGTAAAGGTACGTCAGTGGGGGGCCGCACTCCGGGCCTTTAAGTAGAGGTAGAGGTAGGTAGAGGGTACTGGGAAGAGTGAAGCCCGGTTCCCTTCTTGATGTACAGTTATGAATGGTACTGCTTATGGTAGGGAGCAACTAAACACTAAGTGTACAACTGGGCCACGCTTACCCTCAGAAGTACGCGTGTGCTTCCGCTATAACCGAGCAACTTGTTACAAACTGAATCTCCCGTCCTGTGTCGTCTGCACCGGGCATATACTGATAGTCATCATTGTGCATTGCACCGTGTTCCTCCCGATGTACCGGTAGAGGTACGGTAGGGACAGAACAAAAAGTTAGGTCATATGTAGAGGTCCCTCGCCGAATAATCACCATGTCGAGTACCAGCCGGCAGGTACCTCTATACTCTACTACCTCTACATACCACATACCACAGGCCACAGTGCCAGCTAACGTAGCTTGCTAGGGGCTGGCGCTTGGTGTGTAAAAATCCATGCCATCCGACCGACCCTCAAAGCCGCTGCGTAAAGACGTCAGATATTGCGAAGGTCAGCTCGAATTGCGCAGTTCATCGAACGCTTCAGCCTGCTACGCAACGCTGGGAAATTTAAAGCAGATATTGCCCACACATACACACGTCCGAAATCCAGGCTGGGCCGTTCGGTTGCCGGGCTTGCTTCATGTTGAGGTTCCTCAGATCCAAAAGCTGGCAGAGATAATTGCTAAATGCTCTTACTCTTCAGCCTCGTAGTCGGGCTATGGTCATTCGTCTATGTGTCTTTCGTCATGGTGAATATTGATTTTGTACAGTACGGTAGTAATAGGGGCTTGGTAGGCAGAAGCGTCAGGAAAAGTCGTCCATTCCTCTAGTAATCAATGGCCGTCGACCACGTCCCACTTTCTCCCAGAGGCTGTCGTCTGATCCTCATCGAGTCGGCGTTTCCATGTCTTGAAAAGTTGCTCCCAAGTCGTCATGTTTACTCCTCAGCCTCGACGTACTTGTGGCGGATGTCCTTCCATTGGCGCTGTTCTCCTCGTCAGCAACTGTTCCACGCCAGTGTCAATTCAGTCGTAGGCTCGTACCCCCTTGTTGATCTTGTCCCAGACCTTGTCCATGCCGTTGTCATAGGCCCTAGATGGTGCGATTGTTCAGCGACACATGATTTCCTGTTATATGTTTATCCGACTGTCGTGGGTACGTACAACTCGAAAGCGAAGGCACCAGCGAAGACAGCACCGACAAAGGCGGTGTTCCTGCGGAAGATGAGGCTGGGGTGTAGGTTAGCTATCGGTGCTCGATTTGGCTTTGGGCCGGGCAATGGGGTCGGGGCCGGTGCCGGGCCGATGGGGGTGGGAGGCGTGTGAGCATGCGCTCGGCGTTGCGGGGATACTTGCTTGTACAAAGCGGACTAAATTGGGAATGCGCGATTAGCATTGGCACGTTCTGAACCGACGTGAGGGCGGATAGATGCTCACCATTTTGGCAGATTTACCGAGGCTGTAAACGGTGGTTCAGCTGCGTCTCTGACGGTGACGTTGTGCGGGAGATGGGCGTCGCGAGCAATCACGATGTTTTTCGTTGCACTGGACAAAACCGACCCAGCGGAACCTAGAAGATCGCAGATGTCGCCGGCCGGAACCATCCGGAGCAAATGCAGCTCCCCTGATTGGTCGAAGCTATGACCCACTTTCTCCAAGTGCCTCCAAGGCTGCTGGCACCTCTCACAAGCGTGCCAAGCTGCAAGCGGGATCAACCTCGAAACTACAACGTCGTCCTCATTTTCCAATCTCTTACTTCTTTCTACAAGCTTACCGATTGACGTGTCCGACGGATGCGCATCAAACTGTGCGCATTACGAAAGCAACAATCTCGACACGCGAGTTTTAAGCTCCGGCGAATCAACCATTAAATATTTATACGAAACTCACTACTTCCGAGTCGTCGAACGGCATCGCCGTAACCCTAGCCGAACCCCTCATCGAACATCAACAATCCCACCACCATCTTGAACCATGTCTCAGCCAACAAACTCCGGCATCATAACTGACAAAAACGGCGAGCGTGTCATCCCAGAGTCTAAGAGAGCCGACGGGAGTACCAGAAAAGCTATCAAAGTCCGCCCCGGCTACCGCCCGCCTGAGGATGTCGAGGTGTACAAGAACCGCACCGCCGAGGGCTTTCGCCAGCGCGGCAAAGGCCCAGTGCCGGGCGCAGAGGGATTGAAGGAGGACAGGTCGGACCAGCAGCTCAGTGCGGCGACTAACAAAAACGCCAAACGTCGGGAAGCGCGCAAAAAAGCCAAGGCTGCTGGCGAAACAGAAGGCGTGGATCAGAACACAGCTGTTGCAGCGGTGCCTGCACTCAAGCCAGAAGAGCTCGACCCGGAAGCCGAGAAGGAGAAGAAGGCCCGGAATTTAAAGAAGAAGCTTCGCCAGGCCAAGGAGCTGAAGGACAAGAAGGATGGTGGAGAGTCGTTGTTGCCTGAACAGATCGCCAAGGTTATCAAGATCAACGAACTCATCCGGGAATTGGATGCCCTTGGTTTCGACTCTGAAGGGGAGCCAAAGACCGCAAAGGCTTCGTCTGAACCAAAAGAGGACTCCACCTGAAGCAGGAAAGTGACGATCGAGGATAAAGATCATTAGCATTCAGGTCCTGGCCGGCAATTGCCATGGCCAAGTTACAGGGACACTGCTCCGCCGGTTCAGTTGATACGCCACACTCGATTCACGACGATCTCTGAACAATCCTTCAGCATGAGCCTAAACCGGGAAGCCTCTCGACACTTTTTGCCACTGCATGCCGACCTTTGAGCCTTCTGCCGCTCCGCGCGCCCGCGTCGAGGGCCTGGGGGGTATGGGATAGCTGTATGAATATGTCATGACGGCAAGTGCTGCCGCCTTGAACGTTGGGATCGGGTAAAGGCGAATTATCCAAGGAGACCGTGGAGATGAAAGGGACGACGACGACGATAACGAGTAATGGCTTCGAATGCTGCTGGATGTTCAGGGTCTGTATAGTCAATCTACAGTTCCAAGACGAGAGAGATGTCCTGCCCTGGAGGGAAGGTAGGGTCAGATAACAGGGAGGCAACGGCCTGGCGAAAGTCACGTTAAGCGTCTAACAGCAACTTAGAAATATGCGCCTGTACATGTAATGTCAACTCTGACAGCGAATTTCGCCCAATGGCCGTCAAAAGAAAGGTTTGGGTATAGTTCTATTGTAGAGGCGTTTGGCCAGAAATATAAAAAGAAGCTAGCTTTCTGTCCCTCTTTTTCCAAGGTCTCCTCCAAGGTCCGGCGTCACGATGCATCATGGATGGCACTTCCTCATTGAGATGAGAAGACGAAAAGAAATAATAGTCATTCTCTGAACTGGAGGAGGTCTACAGCATAGGTACGGTCACTATTACGAGTGTGGCATATAAACATCCTTGGCGCTATATGCGTGGTGAGCCCGGTGGGAAAAGTTGGGCTTATATAGTGGGTTCGAAGGTCACAAAGGAAGGAGTGAGGCGGATCTGGAAAGAGCGAAAATAAGATTTAAGCAGGAAGCAAGAGGTAAACTACCAGTAGAGAAAAGTCTTTGACTCCAAACAGCGTAATGATATAGAACGTTGAAAAAGACGAACCTGGCTGTTCCACTTCAAGAAAATGTTGTAATCGAATTCATTGTACAGGATGATTAGGGAAAGAAACCCTATGCATGCCCTGTTATTTGACCCTCCCACTCCAGCGTGATCAAAAGTGTCGTCTAGAAAGACTGTACACTTCTTCGAGCCCGCTCATCGAGGCAACCCTTCTCTCCAAATATGATGTTCACTTCCGAGAATACGATGAACCATACATAGCCTTGACATGACGACAATGATAGCAAAGCGGATTCAATACTTCATTCAAACATGGCATCTAGGACGGGTTGCTATAATGGGTATCATTCTTTTTGTTCTTGAACAATGTCTTGTTATACAGCTCTTCGTACATGATTTCGTGCCAGGCCGTCCATCCTCGTTCATGCCGGAGACTTCATGCTGCCATCACTTGAAGGGTTTTCGGCCACAAAGGTCCGGGGAATCAAGCCCTCAGCCATTCTAATAGCACCTTCCATATCATTCTTGTTGAACTGGAACAGACCCTGAATAGCCGCCGTCGAGGTATGTCTCTTGGGGGCGTCGGGGTCCTGGTTGTTCTCGCCAAAGAGTCCGAGCTCATCTAGCCTGTTGAGGAACCTTTCGCGGCCGGAATGGTCTGCGTCAATGTCACCATAGTAGCGATCCCACATCTCGGCAGCCTGGTGCCTGGTTGCCTCGCCAATGCGCATCATCATGTCGACACGGCCAGGGCGGATCAGGGCCGGGTCCAAGCGATCGATGTGGTTGGTGGTGAGGAAGGCTATCCGGTTTTCGCCGGCAGCCAAACCGTCTAGGGCATTGAGAAGACCGGAAAATGTCACTGTGGCGCCGCTGTAGCCATCAGAATCCCTCGGTCTCCGGTTGACGAGCGCGGCGTCGACGTCTTCCAGAACCAAAATGCTCTTCTCGGGCTGCTGGGTCAACAGGTGAGCCAGCAAATCATCCGTGATGCCGACCTCGCTGAGGTTGATCATGGCAACGCTGTAATCCAACTCGCCCGCGAGCGCCTGGATAAAGGACGTTTTCCCAGTACCGGGCGGGCCATAGAGAAGGTAGCCACGACGGTAGGGCACGCCTCTGTCGGTGTACCACTGCTGAGCCGCCAAGAACTCCTTCACATCGTCTACGATGCTCTCTTTAACGCCCTTGTCGAGAATGACGCTACCAAGAGGCCGCTTAAGCCTGGGCTTGCCCAATGGCATCCACTCCATGCGCTTCGCCGTGTAGACGACCGTCTTGCCTTCGTGGAAGCGGTGCGCCATCTGGTGCGCCTCTGTAAAGATCTCGCCCAGCACATGTCGGTGCGGCCACAAGAGGGTGAGGGTCAGCGTCTCGTGCGGCTCGCCAGTTGCCGTCTGAGTCGTGCTCGCCTTCTCCCGGTTCACGGCGATGTACACGCCGGGTTTGTGCCGGATGATGTGGCGGCCAAAGCCGGGTTGCACGCGGAAATCTGCATGCGAGCTCCCTTCGTCCTTGCCGGGGTTGATAGACTTGGTGGTGGTAGAGACGGAGAGGTTGCGGAGCCGCGTCAGTCGCTGGGCGATGAAGCCGGTGTTGTCTCGCGGCAGCGCCAGCCAGGCAAGGACCCAGTTATAGGAAGGATCACGCTTGCTGATCTCGACATTGACCAGCATCTGACGTTTCAGTAATCCGGCACCACGGATGGCAGCCCGGCGACCAAAGGCGGCAGCGGCGCCAAGGCCGGCGAGGCCCATACCACCGGCGAAAACGGGATTGTTGAAGAGCACATCGAGGTTGAGAATTGATCCCGCTGTAAGCGGGGTTTGCGGATCGGTCGACATTGTGGTCGAAGTTCTCTATTCTACATGGCTTTGCGGAAGAGGTTGAAGGCCGAAATGGGTCGGCAAGAATTGAGAGGGCTCCGGGTCGGATGAGGTCTGGGATAAGGTGGAATTCATCCGAATTTGGTTAATGTTCGACGTTTAGCTCGCCGGGAGCCATGCCGACAATTGAAAATTTAAGTGGGTCCGACAGTACGGTTCTTGCCGGGCTGCCGGTAGATTCCCAAGAGGGACGCTACAGTATCGGAACGAAGGTAATCCAATAACTCGGTGTTCCTCGCCGTGATCTCCAACGCAATGGGACATCCGGAAGCTCACCTTTGGGCCATGTACAGCAACAAATACACATGACTCTGAGCCTCAATGCACCCTTTTAAATGTCATAAGAAATGAAGAGAACAGAACCTGGAAGCGGATCGGCATGCGGTCCCCTTCCGGGTATCCTAACATGCAATTCAATGACAGATTCTTTATTATACATGACATGTACACGACCGCCAGCCCATTGCTGCCAGCCAGGCTGTGACGGCTCCCCATCCAGTTCTGTCCCCAAGACCAGCTGCACTCGCTTAACCCAAACGTCTGGGCTTCTTGCTCCTTGTACCACCGAACTTGAGGCGTGTGGCATCGCTGACACGTACGATGGAGCTGCGCAACATCCTTCCTTCATTTCCAAGCAGGACCTTGATGACCGCCTCTCTGCCAGGGCCGAATCCTCGTAAGACCACCTCCATCTTCTTGATCTTATTGTGCAGGTTCATCTGATGCATCTTGTCTACCACGTAGGCGCCCAACTGATATGCCGAGTCGTAGTGTTTGCGATTAGACTTCTTGAAGCCAAGGTTGCCGCACGAAAGGGATATGAGAGCGTCGCGATTCGGCTTGGTGACGGTAATGTGAGTGTTGTGCTTGTGCGAGTAGATGTGGAAGTGGTATGGCTCGTCCTCGGTATCCCTCAATCCGATGTTGGTTGCAAGCTTGTCACCGGTCAAATCGGTGGGATCTGCGGCCATGCCGACAATGCCCCGAGTCAAAGACTCCATCAACTTGGCTGAGCTTTCGGAGTCGGCGTCCCTCCTTGCGGCGGTCTGTGAGAACGCCCGCGTCCATAGTGGCGTGGCGCTGGGGAAAACGGGCTTGTTGAAGGCCTGGAAGAGGTTCTGCGCCAGAAGGCGGCCGGTAGAGAAGCGGCTCATCTTTGCTGGCCAAATGCTCCTCGGAGCTGTCGCGACGGTGGGGTGGACGACAAAGGAAATGTGACCTTGAATGAGCGGGTGGAAGAGCAGTTGGCGCACACAATGCCGGAGTTGGGGGAAGCGAGTCGCACAGGTAGTGGAGAGGCCGTGGCTCCGTGGTACGCGGTGCGCGTGCGAATGCCGTGAGTGGGTGGCTCCCGTCCCGTTCGCCGACCGGAAGTTCAAAGGTCCTCGAAATTTTGAGTGGATGGCCGCGGGGCAGGCAACGCAAGCGGCAGCGCTGCAGAACCAAGGGCGACCATGAGACCGGTCGGCGGTGGGGCAGGAAGTGGTGAAAAAAATGGGGGGCGTCACTAACTACACGCTTGTCTTTTACTAGCAACCCCACCACACTACACCAACCACACCACATTACACCATACTTTCTAGAGTGCTGAGCTCGTCGTCGTCGTCGCATTTGAAGCTATCTATAGATTTATCGTTCAAATTGATCTTTATCTTCCTTATTGTCGTCGTTGTCGTTTTTCTTAGGAAGCTTCTCGCGCGCTACTATTCGACCTCCATTTTCAATTACGTTTTTATACCTTTGTTGGACCGATTGTATCTAGTCGTTGATAGTATTTTGATTTAATTCCTCCCAACCCTCCCTCGCTCTCTTAAATAATTCGTTAAATGTATTTGAGAATTTCGCCGTTGCATAAACGTATTAGTTCGGCTTCCTCTAATAGTTTTTAATAGGGGATAAATTAGGGGAGTAAGGGGGGTTGAAGAAGTATTGTAATCCTACGTCTCTCTTCTACCGTTTGATAATAAAATGGCGAGAAAACCACAACAATAACACCAACACTACCACGACTAGCACGATATATAAGGACCGTAGTTCTTAGCTATCTAATTAAATAGAGTAGTAAGTGATTTTTAAGTCTTTTCGGATAGTTAAGATGGGAGGTATTAAGTTAAATACGACTTATTAGAGTTACGTATTTATTAAATGGCTTAATATTCAGTTTTCGCCGGAAAATGAGGGTAAGTATCGGATCTTTCGGCATCTTTCTTTCGGACGTAAACAGGGATACGAATAAACATTTCCCTAAGAAGGATAAAGGATTACTTAATATATTAAATAAATAAAGATAAATAATTAGCGACTATTAAAAATTAATTTTATATAATTAAGAATTACTAAAGAGCTAGAAAAAACTAATTATTTAATTTAATGAAAAATTAATATTTTATTCATCTCCTATCCTATTTCCTTATATTCGATCTCCTTCTTTTTCTATTCTTTTTCTACACTAACTGTCTAAGTTTGTTTAATTTAGAAAGTACTTCCCTAATCCTATATACTTTAAAAATTTTTAAAAAAAATCACTACTAAAAACTAATATATATATTCCTATATACTACCCCAAATCAAATCTTCCCTTTAAATCTATAATAAATCCCCTAAATAGACTCACCTTTACATACATATATATATATAATTAGTACCTTCTTTTATTATTTCTATTACCCCTATATCCTCTCTTACCTTTCGCAATCAAATATTTTTTTCTAACGCCTTTAATAAAGAAATAGTTATTTATTCTCCAAATAATATTATTCTAGGTCGTTCTAATAAATTATAAAAGTCCCTATAATTTTAAATGAATATTTAAATTAAATCTTTCCTTAAATTCTATTTTAATTTGGGAAGGGTCATTAGGATTGTATTTAGGAAGGTTATCCAAATTATACTTTATATAGCGAATAGAATAGACTAAAGAATTTACTATAAATTTATAGGAATTAAAATTAAATAGTACTATTATCTATTATTAATTAATTATTAGACTTTAACTAGTAATAGGAATTTTTCTAGCTAAATAAAAGCTTTCAAATTTAAATACTAGGGATAATCCTTACCGTAATATAAGTATAGGGTTTAATAGTATACGTTTGTATTAAAAGGAATTAGAGGGAGTAAATGGGTTCGAAGGTTTCCTAAAATTTAAAGGGATTAATAATTAATTAATCTTCCTTATTTAAATAAATATTTATACTAAACTTATAGGTAATCCTAAGGCACTTAGTAGACTAATATTTCTTAGAACTAATAGAATTCTATTTTTTAATAATAGTTTAAGAGTTCCTATATTTCTTAATAGAAGAGGAATTTATAACTATATACAATTTATTAGAGTATTAATAGAAAGAGCCTCAATTTCCCTAGGAGGGTTGGATATAATTAGTATTAGGCTATAGCATATTTAATTATTAATAATTAATTAAATAGAAGCGTTTCGTCTCCTAATTAAGTAAGGATTAAAAAGTAACGATACTATTAGACGAAATAAAATTGGAGTAGAGGCCGGTTAATTTATTATCTTTAAACTTTGAAAATGAATTATAATTTATTAAGGCGGAATTGGGGTTAGAATTAAATTTCGGGAAGAATTTAAGGGTAAATAAATATTGCTTAAAGAAGAAGTTAATCTTCTAACCTCTTTTTATTATACTATAAAAGTAAGAGAGGAAAAATTAAATAATAAAAAACTAAATAATGAAGAACTTTCGTTATTATTTTCCTTAATAAATTTAATTAATATATATTAAAATAGAGGAAAGTTAATTATAGTATTAAGACTATTATATAATTAGTAGCGAGGAAAGATTTCTATACTTCCGAGCCTTTATAATCGGTTCTTTTCAATTTAAATAATATAATTTTTAAGCTATATAAAATATTAGGGCTTTTCTCTAGTACCGTATATATATTTACTTTATTAGGAGAGGATATTATTGGATCTACTATTTACTATAAATAATACTTCCTTTAAAGGATTCTTAAATAGGCCTTTAAATTACTATTACTTTATCCGTAAAGTATTATAAATTATTCTTTAATACTATTGTACTATAACGTTCTCTCTCTATTTTTATTTAAATATTGTATACTTTTTTAATATTATATTCTATTTCTAAGTTTTGGGTATAAGTATTTAAAAGTTTGGATTATATTCTATTAGTCTTATTCGTACAATTTCTATTACTATTAATCTACAAATCTAATTAGATTTTTAGGTAATAAAATCGATTTAACAAATAAGAAGGCCTAAGTTAGATTTTATTACCCCCCAAATGTTAAATCTTTAAAATAATAAAATTAAAATTAACTCTATATTCTTTAGTATAGAACTATATAAATTAAAATTATAATAATCCTATTAACCTACTAATTAATTAAAGATAATTACTAAGAAATATATATTTTATAGGTAGATAGGAATTACCTAAAACCTTTTTTCCTTTATAGGTAATTTAATATCGTTCGAATTAATTGTATATTTTAAAATTTTATTAATGTTATTTAATTGAGTATATTTATTTAATACGAAGATTATTCTAGACCCCTTTCTAATTACTTATAAAAATAGGGCAATTAAATTATTAGTATAAGTAAAGGTATATTTGTTGATACTATACTAAAAGTTAGCTAGGCGTACCGTAAGTCGCTTTTAATTATAAAAACTATTTTTATTTAATAGGAAGGCGCTTACTTAATTAAATTGCAATTTAGAGCAGAAGAATTTACTAAATAGTTTATTAGTATCCAATTCGTTATAAGGTAAATTAAAATCAAAGCGCTAATTTAATTAAGTATTATTTAATTAGAGATAATTAAGAGGTATATACCTATTCTTTGACTTCGGATTTCGAGGGGGGTTAAGATATATTTTATAAACCTTATACTTATTATTATACTTTAATATCCAATTACGTAATTAATTTATTCTTATAATACTCAACTATTTATTAATTATTTTTAATAAATTAGGGAAGAATTCCTAATAATTCTAAATATACTAATTAATAAAGTTTTAAAATATAGTCTTTAATAATTGGGGTATAGTATTAGTATTTAATTAAAGTATTCAATTAATAATATTCTAATTAAGCATTATTTTAAAAACTTCCTAAGTTTATTTAAATTAGAAGTTTAATAATAGTATAATTACTTATTTATTAAATTAATTAAGGATTGGCACTCTACTATACCCTTATAAAAGTTAAAGGCTACGAATAGGAGTAGGCTATTAGAGTTGTCTATTATTAATATTACTAGATTTTACTATTTTAATTAGGTTTAAAACAGTCTAAGGTTTTTTACCTTTAGCCTTATTAGATTTATTTATATTATTATTATTTAAAATAGCCTAAACCTTATTATAGAAAGAAGTACAGTTATTAAAAAATATATTAATAAAGTAATACTATAAGTAATTAATCTATAGGTATTAGAGGAAGAAAAAGCTGAGGTTGATATCTAATATTTTAAAATATATTGAACTATATATAGTGAAAGAATTAATAATATAGGTTATACTAAATTAAAATTACTTTAATAGAAAAGAAAAAGTTTTAAAAATTTTTAGGCTTTTTAATATTATTATTATAAGGAGAAGAAAAGGAAGGTAGGGAAAAAGTTAGAGGAAGAGGGTATTATATAGATAGTTCGTAAATTATCCAACTATTAAATTTAAATATTAGAAATATCTTTTCGAAACTATTACTCGCTTAGCTAGTAGTACAATACTTAACCTTATAGTATTTACTTCTAATATAGTCGATTTATCCTTTCTTTTAAAACGAATACTTAAGCAATAAAAGTAATAAATTATAAAGGTTTAAGGTAATAGGAATTTTTTATTTTTTCTTTTTCTAACGGTTATAGTAACTTTAATAATTACTTAGAACGGTAAAGTTTCTCTAAGTAATTACTTTCTCCTAAAATAGTAAATAATAAATTAAGTATTAATAATAATCTACTATTAGAGTATAAAAACTTGCTTCCCTCGGTCGGATTTCCCTTCTTACCTCCTTCCTTTTCCAATTAATTCCCTATTATTCTATTAATTTTCTTCTTTCTATATTAAATACCTATTATTAAAATATTTATTTATAATTCTAATTAATTTTAAAAACGCGTAAATCCCGTACAATTTCTTCCTCCCGCTATTATTAATTAGCTAATTAATATTCGTTAGAATGCTTATAAATATAATATTTATCGGCCGTAGTATAATAATATTTTTAAACTAATCTATCCCTATTCTATTTCTTATTAAATTTAATATAACGATCGCTCTAAAGTTTATAAATTTCTCTATTTACGAGTCTAGTAATAGATTAGGCTAGGACCTTTACTTATAAATACTATTTAGGGAGTTTATATATTAATAGAGGGTATAAAATTAGTTATTATTTATCTAAGAATCTATATTATATTCTACCCTCCTAAAGTATTATATTTTATTCTTTTATAGGGATTCCCTAACCGTTAGGAAGCGTTTTTATAAATATTCAGTAGTTTTGGAGCTAAGGGATAACTTCTAAATTAGGTTAAATAAATAATAGCTTCCCCTAATTTAGTATTAAATTCAATTTAGATCGACACTAAGGGTAGTTAACTATTTAATCACTATACCTATTATATAATTCAATAAAATAAGCGGTTGAAAGCATTAATTATTCAAATCTTTAATAAAAAGTACGTATTTCTATTTAATTAATTAATTCTCTACTAATTTTACTAGTAATTCGCTATAATATAATTATTGTATTTTAATATACTAAAAAGAATATATATTAATATTCCGCGGTGCCTCTAATAAATTTAAACGGGCTATAATTATAAGTCCTTTTACAGAATATCATTTATTTTTATTACCTAACTTTAAAAATAGTATTTATAATAACTATATATAGTATTATAAAATAGCCAAAAAGTACACTATAAATTCTATTTCTTTAGAGTTTATTTTTAAAGTAGGTAATTCTAGTAAATTGAAAGTTAGATAGTATAATAATCGGAAGGTTTAAACTATAATTAATATTCTTCTTTTACAATTTCGTACTAAATTATTCTTTAAGGGTGAAATTAGGCCTTAGATTAAATATCTTCAATAGGAAAGGGAATTACATATTAGGGGTCCAGGGTTGGATTCCTCTAGCATATAAAGGTCAATAAAATAATTAATATATTTGTATAGTATTCTAAGACGGGAATTCTAATATAGGAAATATATAAAAAATTTTTCTCTAAGGGTAATAGGGGTAGTTATTTCAAACGTTTTCAAACGTTTTAATTTTTCTTTTTAATTTCTTATATATTATTAATTAAGAATAAAGTGAATTTAATAGTATATAGAGAGATAGTAAATAAAGTCTATAAAGAATATTTCTTAGTATTATAATAATATATAATCCTTTTTATCTTTCTCTTCCCTTCGAAAGGAATAATAATATCTACTCGGTTCCTTTCGTACGAAATAGCAAATTAATTAAAATTCCTTACTTTCAAGCTTATATATCGGTTTCTAATTTTTAAACTTCCCCTTAAGTAAAATAATTTTAAATTTCCTATTATTCTATTATACTATCTAACGTATTTTCCTCCTACTATTTTATTTAATTATATAATTTATAGTTTTTCTAATAGTATTTTTATAAATTATAGGTTCCTCTAAAATTTCCTTTAAGTATAATAAAGGAAACGTTTCCTATTTAATTATATTACAATCTAGTTCTAACTGTATACTAGTATATAAAAAGTATTTTCTTAATTCTCTTAACCGGGTAAGGGTTCGTAATATTAATGCCGTCTAAAGTTTTTAAAAGATATTCGTATTTAAAAGTAATTTTTCTAATACAAAATAGGCTAAATTAATAATAAATAAATTTTCGGACTAAATTTATATCAATTCGTTAAATACAATTGTAAATTAATATAAAATCCCCTACCCGTAATTTTACAATATTAGGTCTAATCTTTCCTTTATTTATTATATTACGGTATTTTACAGCCTTCTACCATACTATAGAAATTCGTTCGGCTATAAGAGTAAATTTATATTTATTATCTTAAAATAAACGGATTCTAATAAATATTAAATCAAGCCGGGCTTTTAATAATTTATTATCCCGTATATTACCCTATTATATAATTCTCTAAGAAGGTAAATTAAATTTAATTAGTAAAATAGGATTATATCTATAACCGAAATAAAAAGGAATAAAACTATAACTTCCCTAAACTATAGTCCAATTTATAAATAGGACGTAAAATAATTAAAATTTCTAATTAAATCCTATACCGCCTATAATTTTTACTAGTATTACTATAATTGGGAAATACTTAATTTCATTCACCCTATTTACTTTAAAATTATAAAGTAAGATCCTAATAAAAGGAATATTAAATTTCTTTAATAATTCTTTATAATCTTTATAGAATTCCAATCTACTATTAATAATAATTAATAAGGGAAGGCCCTATCGATGAATAATTTATACTTTAATAAAGCGAACAACACATTTCGAATTCACTATAGGGAGGATATTTACTTCAATATAACTAATAAAATTATTTTATACTTTAATAATCCTTATCCTTTTTCTATTTTTACCCGGTATATACTAAATATCCAACATCCATTTACAAAATAATTATAATAACAAATTAATATACTAAAAAGTATTAATAAACTATTTAGGATTTTATTTCTAATAATCTAAGCAGGACTTAATATAGTTTTCCACATAGGAATAGATGCCCTTCTACTAATAAAAGTTAGTAATATAATAGTAAATTACTTTTCTTCCTTTATAGCCAATTTTATAATAATATTTGCGGAAGATAATATTGCGATTAATATCGTTGTTTATAAATCTATATAGCGCTTAATTAATATATATAGGTTGTAACTATAAAACTCCTTCTTAGAAGAAGAATTTTAAAATTTCTATTTTAAAGCGTCGTTATTCCTATTCGGTAATTAAATTAGTAGGTAGTTTTAGCGTTTAAAGGTATTTAATAATCCGTTAAGAGTTATAAATCTAATAATCCTTTAAAAGTTCCTAAATTTTCTTCCTTTAATCTAGTATTCTATTAAATTTAATTATATAAATTTATTAATATATATAATTATTAATATTTTCTTTATTAACCTTATTCTATTAATTTATTACTAAAGGAAGTATACGGGAAAGGCTATTAGCAACGATATTCTTTTTCCTAAGGATATATTTAACTTCGAAATTAAATAGTCGGATCTAAATAATCTAACGTATAATTATTATTATTAGGATATTAAACATTGTACTATTTAATTAATATACTATAACCTACATATTAATTTCAATAATAAAATAAATACCAAATAAATAGCGCTTTAACTACTTTAAAGTATAAAGCAGCCCTCGAAGTTCTTGTTTAATAGTATTATATTTTTTCTTAGTATCCGACTAAATATTACTCTTAAATCGATAAGGGTAGTATCGGCTATTTAAATCAATTTATTTAAGGACCGCTCCCTAGCCGATTAGTAATATATTTATTATAAGGAAAATTTCGTTATAGTAGGTATTATTATAAATAATAGGTATAAGATAAAGAGTAAATAAAATTTTATATTGTAAATATTCTAAGGTAAATTGTTTATTTTTAATTTATTATTATCTAGTATTTTTCTTAAATAGAGTATATAGGGGTTAAACGATAGTACTAAAATCCTTAATTTAAATTCAATAATACCTAATAATCCCTAAGAAAGCTCTTAATTATTAGAATTCTTTACCCTTCTATTTAATAAACTTACAATCTTCCTACTAAAGGATTCTAAATACTTTGAAGGGAGAAGGTCGTCGATTATTCTCTAAATAAAAGTATCTTATAAACTTAATTTCCGGTTAATATTATTTAAATTTTCTGGCTATAATAGTATAGCTACTAAGTTCGATATTGACTAAGACCTTATTAATATTTACTAAATAATTAAAAATATACTTTTATATTCTAGGTCTAACTTTAAATTCGTTATAATTTATAATTATTAATTTAATATAAATATTATTTAGGTAGGGCCGATAAATAATCGGAATTAAATTATATAATACCCTAATTATTATTCTTAAAAATTAAACAACGGAATTTATTCCTCCTTAAGGTAGTATAATTATTCTCTTTATTCCTATTATATTCTAGAAAGTAATTATATCCCTATTCTTTTTATTAAGAGGGATTTAATTATAGTTAAAAAAGAAGTCGAAGAGGAAAAGCATTTTAAATCCTCCGAATTCTTTACTAAATTCTTTATAATTAAGAAGGATATTAAAATCCCGTAAAGTAATAATATTAATCTATTAAATATTATTAATCAATCGAAAGCCACTATCTTTTTTAAAGACTAGGAACTAATTATTCTAGTAGGCGGTATAATTATCTTCTAACATTCTTCGCTAAATTTGATCCTTTAGCAATTCGTAAACTTTCTAGTAATTAGCCTTTAATATTAGAATTAATCTATATTACCATACTGAATATAGGACCGTCCTGATTTTTTAGGGAGGGAAAATATCGGGTTTAATTTTCCCTACGTAGTTAAAATCCTAAGTAAAAGCTATTTTATAATTATAAAGAATGTAAATAGATATTTTTTATTCCTTTTTAGTTAAATTATTATATAAATCGTTAAATATAATTTGAAGGCGCTCGGGGGTTAGCCGTTCTTCTTCAAATATTTTCGAGAAATATAATATAATAATTTTATTCTATAATAACGGATAAATCTTTTTTCGTTATTTCAATTTATTTTTTAAAATTATAAAACGCTATAACTTCTATTCTAAATTTCTTTTTAATTTTAATCTATTAGAAGGTATATTGTCGATTAGTAATACCTTCTAATCTTTTTATTTATATATAATATAAGTAGCGAAATTTTTAAAGGGTATTATATTATTTAGTAATAATTAATTAACCTTCCTATTAGTAAATACAAATTTATTACTTTTATAAATTTTCTTTCTTTAGTCTATATACTTCAATTATTGTACTGACGTTTAATATTAAATAAAATTATATATTTATTTTCTAAATTCCGTTATAAACTTCTTTTCTTTAATTATAGATTAGGGAATATTCTTTATAATTATTATATTAAGTATATTACTTAATTTATTATAATTAATATTATTAAAGTCCTTAAATAAAAGTTTTTCGAATTGTTTGATATTGAGTGGTTCGTCCTATAAAAGCTCTTAGAAGAATCTTAAGACGGCCTTTTTTAATAAGTAACGTTTTTTCTAAATATATTATAAATATTTTAATAATTTATTAATTATCGAATCTTCTATCTATTTAAGGATATTGTTTTAAGCTTCGCTATTATACTAAATAGGAGCTAATATATTAACTTTAAAATTAATCCCTAAATAATTAGCGAACCTATTTAAGAGAGACAGCTATTTAGCGAATTCCTAAGTATATAGTAATACCTATATATTTAACTTTGCTCTTTCTTTCGGAATTAGGGCAGTTTTAACGATTATTTCCTCTATTAATATATTTATTAATTTGATACTGCTAATTAAATAATTTAATTTTACTTAGGTATCTTTAAAAAAGGGCTGCTTAAATATAATATTATAATACGGTAGGCAAATAGTAATAATAAAGAAATATATTTCCTATAGAATATTAATTAATTATATTTAATTATATACTTCCCTAATAAAATCCCGTTTACCGCTATTACTATTTATATTTAATATTCTAGTATTAGTAATAATTAATTTATATTCCTTAGTTAAATTATAAGTAATTATATTTACTTTTACGTTAATATTAAGGAGGGTTCTAATTTTTAACCCTTTTTACTATAGGGAGATAAATAAGGTTAGTAGAATAAATATCCTAATTACATTCCCTAAATACAATAGGTAGGAGAGTTTGTATAAGTAGGCATATAATTGTATAAGAATAATTACCTCTATTATATAATTAAAAGCGGATTTCAATATATTTTCCCGAATAAGCTTAATTGTACCGTCTAATCTTTAATTTAAATAATAGATAGAGGTTTTAGTAGAATCCGAATTTTCTATACTATTGTTTAAGTTTCCTATAATAAATATACTATTAATTTTATATTGGGTTATAGGAATAACCTTATTTATTTCTTTAAATTAATTAATTATTACGCTACCTTTATAAGAAATTTTAATAATATTCTCCTTATTTAGGTTAACTTTATACTAGATTAGAATAATAAATATAATTACAAATTATTAATCTATATAATATAATTCCCTAATTTAATAAGGAATATTATAATTAGTAATTTTAGAAATAAAAGGGTATTATTCTTTTACCTATTAGATAGCCTCCTTCGTAATAACATTAGTATTAATTATTTTAATAGGCTTTATAAATAAAATATTAAATCTTATATTTTCTTTATTAAAATCGAGGGTTAGTAGATTAATTATTTTATTTTCTATAATTAATTTAAAAATCTTTATTGGCCGGTTTACTAGAAGTATTTAATTAATTTTTAAGGAAGGGGGTTAAAGCAGATTATTCTCAAATATAATAGTACTATTATTAATAATATCCAATTACTATAACTGCTTAATTAAATAGTTGGAGAAGGATACTTCTCCTATAAAATTTATAATTTATTTACTAAACCCTCTTATATTAATATTTTAATTAAATAGCCTCGGATTAATTATAATATTAATTAACTTCTAATAAGTATCCTTAATTTTATAATTTAAAGATTATATTCTTTAAAGGAATTATACTTAATCTACCTTAAACTTATATAATATTTTTACAAAAACTATAAAAGGATTTCGATATTTAAATTATATGGAGGAATTTATAGGGGCTTCTATATAGTGTAAGGAAGAAAGTATTTATTTAGTAAATATAATATCGTTTTCCAATTTCAATATATCTTTAAGGAACGTATTTAGTAAGTTATTAATTAAAAGTAATAATAGCCCTATAGTAGTAAAATTAGACTCTTCTAATACGTTCTCTATTTCTTTAAGTACTTATCCTTCAAATGATAATTAAATTAAATAATTTTTAATAATATAAGATTAATTTATAAAGTAATTACTAAGATTTTAGGGATATTCTACGGACGTTTAATAAATTGTAACGACTTTATATTCGATTAGAAATCTTTAGTATACTTTTTAAATAATATTTAATTTATTAATTATATAATAATAATTTAATAAATTAATATCCGTTATATTTATAAAGGTATTCGTACTATTATTCTATTACTATTATCGACTACGGGTATTATTAAGTAGTAAGGAGAATTCTAATTCGAAGTAATATTTTTCTTTAATATTTAAATATTTTTCTCCTAATAATTGAAAATAGCCTTATATTTAGGAAATATCCTATAAATTACTATTCAAAATTATATTAAAAATTTTAATTTCCTATCTTTAATAATTAATATTAATAATTTATTAGGAATAAAATTATTATAATCCTCTTTATTACTAATAGTAATAATTATTTAGGAAGTGTATATAGGATTCCGAAATTGAAAGACTACTAATTTACCCTTCTAAATATTATCTACTATCTTTTAATATTAGTTCTAATAATAATTACTACCGTACTAATAGTAACGGATCTAATAAGAATTTCTACGGCTTTAATTCCCTCCTCTATTACTTCTCTATTTACTTCTTATAAAGGAGCTGTTTATATATCCTCCTCCTTCGTTAGTAGTGCCTCCCTAATTAATTATTAATAAATAATTAATTTAAACTTCCTCCTTTTATTTCTTTACTAACTTTTTATTAAATTAAAATTATATAAACTTTATTTAACTAAATTCTTTAATTATTTTATTAATATCCAATTTCTTAATTAAATAGGAAATAATAAGTATTAAAATAGTAGTTTAATTTACTAAAAGAATTTTTTTACAAAAAAGTTAATTAGAATTGCTATTTAATCCAATTAAATTACCTCTCTTTTTAACGACTACTAATACTTTCTTTTCAATTTAATTTATATTAAGGCTATTATTTAATAAAATAACTACTTCATCGTCAATACGAATATTATTTTTAAAGTCGAAATACTCGTAAATAACCTTAATTATTTTAATATAAAATTATAATTAAATTATTTAATAGACCTTTTCTTTAAAGCTTATAATTATTATAATTATTCGCCTAGGCCTCTTCATAAATTTTTTATAGAAATTGTATACTATTATAAATTAAGTAAAATCCTTCTCCTTATCCAATTACTTTATTAAAAGTATTAAATACCGAAGTACTACTTTAACAATCTTCTCTCTATTATAGAGAACTAATTTACTATAAAAGACTTTCAACAAAGTAGTTTTACTATTTATTTAATTAAAGTCTAATACTAAGAATTCTCGTTTTAAAAAATAATAGAACTTTTTCTATATCTAAATACCCTTATTAATAGTATCCTTCGCTATTTTTCTACAAATCTTTCGAACGTCCAATATATACTACTAATACTAAGTATTTAATTTAACTTCGTTAGAAAAGCAATAATTTTAAACCCTATTATTAAATTCCTTTAAGTATATAAATATATTCTTCCCTTTAAATTGTATATTAAATATATAATCCTTTATAAAGGAAATTATAAAAGTCTTACCTATTAATATTTATATTAAATATATATTAAATAGACTTTTAAGCGGGTCTATACTTAAATTTTACTATAATTTATACTTAGGCTCTTACGGCTATTCGGACTATTTAAATATTATAATACTTAGTCCTAATAATCCTAAAGAAGGATATTAATAATTATTAAAAAAGGTAGAAGTAAAAGTAATAGAATAATAATTTTAGGAATTCGAAGGATACTATTTAAATTTAAAACCTTAGGAATAACTAATTTTTAATTTAATATAATAAAGTCCTAAAAATAATTAAATAAATCGTAAAAAAAATAATATAAAGAGGCGGAGGCCGGGTTCGAACGCTAAGTAAAGGGGTAAATAAAATATATAAATATAAAATACGAATAGAATTAAATAAGTTTAGTAGTAAATTTTAAATAGTAGGCTAATTATATCCGCTACTATCCCCGTAATAAAGGATCTAATAATAATCTTCTTTATTTAAATTAGGTAAAAAATTCCCTAAAAGGATCGGCAATAAGTTTCTTAATAGGATAAATAAAGGCGTCGGAGATTAATTAAATTTTAGAAAAGGAAAAAAAGTAATTTTTAATATAGGAATAGAAGAAAGAAGAATAGAATTTAGGAGAAATAATAAAAATAGTTTTAATACTAATATAGGAGCCTAATATAACGTTCCCTAATTAATATCTAAAATTAAGATTATAAAAATGTTCCGGTTATTTTAAATTTTATTAATATTATTTATACTATTTATATACTTATCTTTATTATATCTTTTATTTTACCCTCCTTTCTTTTCTTTTTCTCAATTAAGGATCTTTATTCCTCTTTTAATTATTTCTCTTCTAATAAAATATTTATATACCTTTTCTAATTAGAAATCTCTTATTAGCATTCTTCTTTTTATCCTTCTAATATCCCTTTTTTCTTTCTTTTCTTAAATAAAAGGAATTTCTTCAATTCTTATTTTCTATTCTTTTCCTTCTTATTATTTCTATTATTAATATTCGTAAAAGGTAATTCCTATTTATATTAATAATATTATTATTAAAGCCCTTCTAATAAAGATTTATAATAATTAATTACTTCCTCTCGGTTCTTTAAAACGTAATAATAATAATAATTACAATCCCGAAAATCTATTAATAATAATAGTCGATATATTCCGTAAAGGAGGAATTCAGAAATAATAATTAGTACCCTTCCTTTTAAAGAATTAATTATAAGCTTTCGAAGAAAAGGGTCTAAGGGCTATCTAATCTTTCTATATTTAAGTAAAGGTTATATACTACTAATTTAAAAATAGTAATCCTTAAAGGCCTAATATTAATATTTACTTTAATTATCGATAGATTCTTTTATTATTTATTATTCTCAAATAGTCTTTCAACTAAACTACCGCTTAAATAGCCTATTAATTATCTATTCTTATTATTATTTAAATATTATTAATTAAATATTCATTTATTTATTAAATTATATAATTAAACTACTACAATTTAGTAATTTATTTATCGTCTATATTTCCTTACATTCAATTATTATCGCTTAAATATTCGTTTATATATTTTTTTTATTAATTAATTATACTATTATTCGTACTCCGACATTATATCCGAATAGTAATTAGGTAATTATTAATTAGTTACGTTATTACTAATTGTAATATAGCTACTAATATAATTATATATCGGTTATTATCGAAGGCCCCGGACTATAATAAATATCTGGTACTAAGGATTTTTATTCTTTTTTAAAATAAGGCTATTCAAGTTTTTTTGTAATAATTAATCAAATATCGTTAATAAATATTAGGCAAACCTCAACGAAGATAGGAAATTATAAATTCCCTATATTCGTTTTAATTAATTTAGTATAGAGTTTTAATACTTATTTCATTCTTATTACTAATTTAAAATAGTAAGAAAATTATAATAATAATACTAATACTACTACGACCAATACGATGTATAAGGACTGTAATTCTTAGCTATTTAATTAAGTAAAATAGTAGGTAATTTTCAAATCTTTTTGGATGGTCGAAATAGGAGGTATTAAATTAAATACGATTTATTAGAATTATATATTTATTAAATAGCTTAATATTTAATTTTCGCCGGAAAACAAGGGTAACTATCGGATCTTTCAATATCTTTCTTTCAAACGTAAACGGAAATACGAATAAACATTTCCCTAAAAAGGATAAAGGATTACTCAACATACTAAACAAATAAAGATAAATAATTAGCGACTATCAAAAACTAATCTTATATAATTAAAAATTACTAAAGAACTAAAAAAAACTAATTATTCAATTTAACAAAAGGTTAATATTTTATTTATCTCCCATCCTATTTCCTCATATTCAATCTCCTTCTTTTTCCTTTCTTTTTCCACACTAACTGTCCAGGTTTACTCAATCTAGAAAGTACTTCCCTAATCCTATATACTTTGAAAATTTTTGAGAAAAATCACTGCTAAAAACCAATACATATGTTCCCATATACCACCCCAAATCAATAATATTATTACCCCTCCCTCTACTATAGCCGGAATTATTATCTTCCTCTAATTAGAAATCCCGATTGCTTTTATTTAATTATTTATTAATTACGGGGATTAAGATTTGATTTAAGTATATTTGTAAATTTATCTTCCTATTTTTATTCGTTGTTTAGTATCTAATTAATTTAAATTTAAACTCCAAATCGATAGTATCCTATACATATACTTTATTATTATTTTTAGTCTCGGGAGCTAGGCGTTTATAGATATTCTTAAGTTTATTTTGTTGACTTTGCTTCTTTAATATATATTAGCGACCTATAGTCTTTTGTTTCTAGCTAAAGTGTAATTCGTTAGAGTAATAAAAAGTAAAGAAGTTTTTTTAGTTAAATTATTTAAATATTCGTTTATATTGGCTAACCCGGACCTTATATTTTTTAGGAGAAATATATTCTTTTATTTTAATGATAAATTTTTTATATTTATACTAGTATTAATTAGGGTTTCCCGAATTTATTATTGGTATTTAGAATTAACGTTTTTCACTTACCCCTCTTCTTTTATCGCCTAGCGAATCGTAAGAATAGAAGCTTTAGTATTATAAATGTTGGCCAATTGGGTATCCTATGGCAAATCCGGTACTTCTTCTAGATATTTATCATACATTTGTATGATTTTATTGGTGTGCTTCCGGCTTAGCTTCCTCTTTCTACTGCGAGTTTCGCTATATGCGGTCGGAGTTGTACGTCGGTTGTTATTATTTCGAATGCGGGTTACTATCCTTCGACTATAACCAATATATATAGTTAGATACCGGTCTGTAAAGCTTATGCCCTTGGTTTCTTTAAGGAATTTAGCGAAGTCGATGACGCCTTTGGCGTGCGCCTTCGTTGGAGTATCGAAAAGATTAGGCATTTTAACGATAATGAAAAAGATCACGAAGTAGACAATGGAAAGAAGCTAGTATTTATATTACTAGAATCTATGACGCAGATTAGGTGGTGACGACGTGGCTGTTAAGCGAGCAGTAGCCCCACAAACCAAGCGTAACCGACGCCCCCCATTTTTTTCACCACCTGGGCAGGCACTTTTCTTGGCATCAGTAACAAGGGTGAGCCGACAGCGGGGGACTGAACGAAATGTTCTGGGGCAGTTTTGGAGCAGTTTTGCGGCCGAGCGGGGGCAAAGAAGCCAAAAGATTTCGGGGGACCCTCGGTGTCCAGCCGACCAATTCAGCGCGCATTGGATCGATTTGGCCATTGGCATTGCAGCAGAATTTCCACCGATCCATTTTCCCTAGGTTGCGCGCAAATTCTAAGTTCTGTCCTCGGCCCTTGATTGCCCTCCGTCCGCCAACTTTCCGCACTCCACTTCCGTGCTTCGACTTGTTGTCTGCATCAGCTTGAAGGCTGCGTCTCCCAGGTTTTTCCGCAGGACGGTCCAGCTGGGATAGCAAACATGAACGCATATAGGCATGTCCTAAGGACGTCGCCGGGGGCTCCGTTGAGAGCCGCGGCCGTTCCTCATACCACCCATGTCAGGTCACCGGCGACCAGCCGGCTCTTGTCCAGCCGCGCTTCCCGTGTCAACACCACCGAAATTCGCATCTCTCCCGCCACGCCCATCTCCGCGCAGGAGATTCCTCTACTAAGGTCGCCTTTTACCCCTAACGCGATACAAGCCCGCTCGTTCCACGCCTCGTTCCGCGCGCTGCAGCAACAGGAGCAGCCTAAGCAGCAAACGCCAGAGACCGAACCCAAGGCGCAAGAAGAGCCCACTGAAAAGAAAGAGTCCAAGTCTGAAGAAGCAAAGGAGGAGAGCGAGAATTCAGAGGGCGAGCCCAAGAAGGAAAAGAAGGAGGATGCGCCGCCTCCACCTCCCCACGGTGACAAGACACCCTGGCAGGTCTTCATGGAGACCATGCAGACCGAGTTCAAGCAGTCTCAGGAATGGAACGAGTCAACCAAGGCATTGGCCGCCTCCGCCAACCAGATCGCAGAGAGCGAGGCCATTCGCCGTGCACGACAGGCGTACGAAGCCACCTCTGGTACTGTTTCCTCTACGGCTGGCAAGGTTGTCAAGACCACCGCGACTGCCGTCGGCAAGGGTGCTCAGTGGACTTGGGAGACGCCAGTGATGAAGGGAGTGCGTAAGGGCGCCAACATCACCGGAGAGGTTCTGGACAAGGCGACGAAGCCTATCCGCGAGACTGAGGCTTACAAGAACGTGAAGGAGGTCATCGATGACGGAAGCAGCTCCAGATATGGCGGCTGGGCTGAGAAGGAGGAGCGTAGGAAACGCAGAGAGAAGTGGCTGAAGGAGTCAGCTGGCAAAGGCCCTCAGATCTTTGAGGAGGATCCCAAGTAAGAACAAGTCCTGCGGACATATCTGGTTGATTTGCTAACTGTTTTAGTGCCGGAACCCACGTCACTCTCCACAAAGATGCTGCTTGGAAGGAGGCATGGAGGGATTTCCGCGACTCCAACAAGTTCGTCCAGAATGTTTTCGGCTTGAAGACCGTCTACGAGGAGTCGGAAAACCCCCTCATCTCCACTGCTAGGAGTATCACCGACAAGATCGGCAGTTTCTTCGCCGAAAACGAGACCGCTCAGGTCATCAAGAAGCTTCGCGAATTGGACCCCGGCTTTAACATGGAGAATTTCCTTATGGAGTTGCGCGAGTACATCCTTCCTGAAGTCCTCGAGGCGTACGTCAAGGGCGATGTTGAAACACTGAAGCTCTGGCTCTCGGAGGCCCAGTACTCCGTCTATGAGGCTTTGACCAAGCAGTACCTCCAGGCTGGTCTCAAGTCCGACGGACGCATTCTCGACATCCGTGGTGTTGATGTTCTCAAGGCGCGGATGCTTGAGCCTGGTGACATTCCTGTTTTCGTCATCACGTGCAGGACTCAAGAAGTTCACGTTTACAAGAACGCCAAGACTGGAAAGTTGGCGGCCGGTATGGAGGACAAGGTTCAGCTTGTGACCTACGCCATCGGCATTACTCGTATTCCTGAGGATGTCAACAACCCCGAGACCAGGGGCTGGAGATTGATCGAGATGCAGAAGAGCGGGCGTGATTACATCTAAGCCCGCATTTTTCCCAACGAGCGTGTCTTTTAAGGTGAAGGAGCACGCTTTTGCCACATCACCACTCGGCGTCGAGCGCTTGTTTATGTTCACTACACTATTATCGGTTGCGGCAACCAAGAATAAATGTATCATACCAAAACTGGGATCTGGTCGCATGGGGGCCATTGGGAGTTTCGGAATCTTCGTCGCACATGTATAGAAAGGCAGGCTACGGAGCGGGCGCCTTGAGCATTTCCAGCATAAACACACCACTCTGAATAAGGGCATACGGATCAAAGATTGGTGCCATGACGAAATGGTCACACTGTACAATATAATAGCGGGACTGAGGGCAGTCACAAAAGAGCTGTGGAGCGAAACAGATATAGGCGTTTTGAAGCGATACCCGCTTTTGTACAGAACAATGACATTGGTTCTTTGGATAGGACGTTGGTATCGATCCTCTGCCTGTGCTTAAATCATCTCCCCCCTCCCGAGCCTCCTCCGTTGGTTTGTTTTTAAGCTGAGTAACCGCCTCCAATGGCCTTGTATAGTGCATGAAAAAATATTTCATTAAGCAATTATACGCAAAGGTACCGTGCGAATGTAGACCATAGCTGAGACTTGGTGTCGTTAATTCTCTCGATTCACCAGATCTCACATGTGATAAGCCCCAGTACATTGGTCGAGACTGTCAAGTGACCGGATCTCAGCAAGACAAAAACACGCGCACGCCGGGAAAAAAAAAAATCTCCAAAAAAAAATATTAAAAAGTCAAGGCATCTGGTACAATGTTGATGCAACGAAAACGAAAAGGCTTTCTGAGACTCAAAAAGTCAAAAGAATTGGATGCACCGCGGATCGAACGCGGGACCGTCTGTAGAGCAAGATAGAAATTTCAATGCAAAACAGAAATCATACCACTAGACCATGCACCCATGGTTATTAGATCATAATTCATTGATACCCTATATTGTACCAACACAATTCTCTCCTCAAACGGCACCATATGCTTGCCATTTTCGCCTCATGAACGAGCGCTTTTCTCGGCAGCATTCAACATCAACTGTCTATCTAGAGGTACATAACCGTGGGTGTGTGGTTGGGGCAAGAGAGTGGGTGTTGCGTGCTTCTACAGATATCCCCAACCACACACCCACGGTTACAATTCTTGAGGTGGTCTGCGTCGCGTTTGTCCCACCCGACCTGCATACCTATGCTACACAGCCCAGGTACTGGGCCGAAGGGCGCGGCAGGTATTGTCTCCGGCCTTGCCATGCTTGCCCATGAAACCCAGCATTGCCGGTCATTCATGTACGCCGCCTCCCTCCTACGAACGTTGTGTTGCCACACAATACGCCCATACCCATTCCCATCTGGCACGAGTGTCGTTCCAAACTGGGAGTAGGGCAAAGCCACTTTGCGCTTCGTCACTTCTATTTACGGGGTATGACGAATCGCTGATCTCGAGCGGTCTAGACAGACTGATGGCTTATATGAAGCATTCAAGAAAGTCGTTTCAGTCGCAGGCCGGGCAAATAAGAACACCGGTGATAGTGCCTAAATGAAAGAGATAGCCCACGATGGCGGGACCGAATAGGACCGAGCCGGACAGAAACCGAAGTCGAGATTATTCGGATCACCGCCGACGCCAAGGCCGGCTTCGGGGTGGAGCACGCGGAGCCGAAAACGACACGGGCTTCGAACCGGAACAAGCTTTTGACAGCGAGTTTCTCTCGTTTTGTTGAGAATTACCATAGGCTTGTAGTCTGAGACCCCCTTGACGGGCTGGTCGAGCACCGTCTCAAACACTGCAACACGGCGAAGCGGAAGTTTGCTCGGGACGACAGTTCGACAGGGTTTGATGGGTAACTGTCTTCCCTGCTGTGCACCAATTGCATACTCGGTGCAACGCGAAAAGGATGCTTGCCGTCCTACTTCTTATCGCATCGACTCCAGGCCCCTTGGCCAAGAGCATACACGTCCTCCCTATATACAACGCGAAGCATCGACAAAGCAGGGGATAACCATTATGCCTTCATTGTCATGTTGCTTGTTGAAGCACGACAATCTGCCACATGGAGCGATTATTGTTACTCTTGCAGGCTCGCTGGCAATGTAGCAATGGAGATCCATAAGACTGCTCTCGTTGCTTCTCCTTCCGTTTTCTGTGCGGGCCTCTCTCCGGCGGTCAGACTGTCTCAGTCCAGATTGACCAAGGTGTTAATCACTTTAGCCTCTTACAAACATGATCAGAAATACCTGTCGGAATGTATGATTCGAATGGTCCCGAAACCATCTCATGGAGTCAACAGCACAAATTTTGTCTTTGTGTTGATCAAAAGTGTGACGACAGATGCTCACCGAGACTATTAGATGCTTGGCGGAAATAACAGGGGTCAATTCGCAAGAGCAACAAGCATCCCAACCTCAAAGGCGCCACTAAACTATGCTGGAGGTCAGGAAGAAGGAAAAAGAGAATATGGCCATACCTACCAAGAGCTAACAAGTCCCGTCGATCGAGCATGGCCTCACAAGGCTCTCCTGCATTCAAGTCTGAAGACTCTGCCAATATGGGTGTCGACGCCCACATTGGGCGTGCCTAGGGTCCTTTGCACACCGTCTCTTTCTTTTCACGCGAAGCATGCCAGCTGGGAAGCCTAAGACACAACGGGCTGCTCCATCGCACCAGACGCCTCCATGTCCGACCCACGAGATGGTGTGGAACAAAAGCTTAGACGCCGCCGGGTTGGCTTAGTTGTGTAACGTACAATAACTTTGTGTCTTTTTTTCTTTCTTTCTTTCATTTGGCTAGTTGTCCCAACACCATCCTATCATATTCTCCTACTCGTTCGCGACGTGGCAGTATTCTTTTCTGGTTGCGCTACTCATGGTAAGCCTTTCCTGCTTCTGATGTCTTCGCAACAAACAGCCTTATTTCCAACTGTCAGATACCATGCATACTCCCACACATCCGCCGA
This sequence comes from Neurospora hispaniola, assembly GCF_033458365.1. NCBI lineage: Eukaryota > Fungi > Ascomycota > Sordariomycetes > Sordariales > Sordariaceae > Neurospora > Neurospora hispaniola. The sequence continues at coordinate 876,249 of NW_026944407.1, read as the reverse complement.
CTCTTCCTCTCCTCTTTGCACAATAAGCCAGTCTTCATTTATGCCGACCCTTAGTTCGACATCTTTCGATATCGAAGGACAAGCTAGGCTTGGACATACACGACATCAAACAGCTTCCCAACTTTCAAAGTTTGCGCATTGCAAGCTTACAGAGGATCCGACGTGGTACATTCATAGTACGCATCGGGACAACATATATAAGGCGTTTTTTGTGTCAAGCAGGCATAGTGAGGGCTTCATTTCTGCCGCGCTCTGTAACACACTATGCTCATTGTTAGCTCGGCAAGGAGAACCGACTCATAAGCGGCTTGTCCCGCATATATGGCAAGGTTCAAAGAGTCATCGATAACTCTCTAGATCCGAGCGGCTCGACGAGGCTTGAAAACCCAAGGAATCATCGACGTCAGCCAAAAAAAAAAAAAAAAAAAAAAAAAAAAAAAACAAGACATAGGGATATAAACGTGCTACCAGACAGAAAGGATCACTCTAGGAGGCACCAGCAACTGTTACAACAACACAGAACACGTGGAAAGGAAGCCACCACCAGAAGAAACGAGCAGAGCCCCAGGACAAGCTAGTAATCTTCCAGTTTGACAGGAATCAGATCACAGACAAGGCTGGACTTTTGCGATCTCTCTTGGGCCCGTTTTTTTGGCGAAGAAAGCATGGGTACGAGCAGTTTCCCAAACAGACATTTGGTTTGATCAGCTCAAAAGCCTGGAAACAGAGGATAGCCCAGTTTCTTTTCCGCTGAGGAAACAGTGGTTGGTCAAAGTTGGGAGTAGTTGTGTGCCAGGGCCATTCAGGTGTCTAGTGTACTCTCATCAAGGCGGCAAAAAGGTACAACGGCCAGAATCCTCAAGAGCAAATATCCGCCGCTTCGTATTTCGTCAGTTAGACAGGCAGCAACGGGAACTTTGCCAACCACTGATCACAGCCGTTGGGGGGCTCCTCAATTACATCACTGCCCCTGGTGCCTCTGGCTCAGCTGTTGAGGTCGCCCTTGCCTTCCTCAAACTCAGCCTTGCAACAGGATTACCGACATTTGGAAGCGTGCCTTCCCTCTCAACCAGCTGTTGTGTTATTGGCTGGACGACGGCTGTGCCTGGACTTCTTTGTTGCGGCCGCCTCGCGCAGTACTACACCTTCCCTTTCAAAGAAGAGTGACATAAACCTCCCGTTAGTTCCCCTTCACCCTAAACTCGGACGTATTCCCAAACCAACGAATTGGAAGCTCCCAGGCGGCGCTTTTATCCAACAATATTAGGGAAGGTACCGCTGCTTCCAAGTGAGCTCAACGTTGCCGTGGTCGATCCGTTTGAGACACAACTCCCATCGTCTTCCCCTCCATTTCTTCTTCGACTACCACCATTTCCGAACTTCTAGCCAGAAGCTGTCCGGTACCTCGACGTGAGTTTCAGGCGAAACCAGCTGGCCTTGTTGACCATCTTCCAACACTTATGATCTCAGAAACGAACTTGGGCCACCAGGTAAAGTCCCTTCCCCTAACAAGATCCTCATATGATTTTCATGAGCTGTTCTTTTGGGAAAAGCTAACGAAGGACAGCAGATTAGTTCTGCTTACCCACCAACATAACCCACCTTACTTGGCCGAATACACACCATTCATCCTTGACACGACAGCACTCAGCGGCATTGCTTACAGGAGCCTCTGAGCTGACGCTCGGCTGTTCATCAAAACGATGCCAAACTTTGAGGACAGCAGCTTGGCTCACGCCAGTTTTGATCCTCGGGTCAAACAGGCATTGTTATGTCTTCATTACGGTTATCCTACGGCCGTGTTTACCTACTACATTATTTCGACAACGCTAGCTGTGTGCACGCTGCAAACAAAATCAGCACAAGAAAACCATGGTCGTCGACGTTCTATACTCTGGCTGCTCGTATTCATCATCCTCACATACGTGTTGCAGCTCATCGATTTGGGTGTCAAATTCTTCATCCAACACGGATTCCCTGCCGAGCAAGACGTTACCATTGGCCTCCTTTCCAGTATTCTGGTGTTTGGCGTTGAGTTCGCTGGACTCGTACACTCAAAAGCCCCCGTGTGGTACCCCTTCATTGGATCGTTCGTCATGGCATTGCTTCTCGAGCCCCTAATTGCGGCCCTGTCTTTCCTTGCTCGATCATCACCCACCCTGAGTTATTCCGATATCTTCAGTATCTCCACCATTTCCGCCCGGTATCTTGCTCTTGCCCTAGCAGTAGCGGCTCACATCACAGCTACTTGCAGCTTCAGGCGGGAGAAGGGTAGTGATGCCGAGAGACAAGGGTTGCTGAAGGCATCAAATAGCAGTTCGACCACCGAGGTATTCGCTAATCAGGACGGTGACAACTCTACTAATGACTATGGATCTACCTCGACAAATTCAACCGACGAAAGCTCATCCCCTCCGAATGATCGCGTCGAATCCCCTTACGAACGACGACAGCGACAGGCAGCCGAGCTGATGGAGAAACGCTTGAAAGAGAAAGGAAACTGGGTAACCTACGCCAAGAGCTTCATGGTTCGTTTTCGAGGATTTCGCTTAAAGCCACATGCTCATAATGCTGATGATTCGTTTAGATTTTCTTTCCGTATGTCTGGCCCGTCGGCAACCGAGGGCTCCAGCTTCGAGTCTTTCTCGTTGGCTGCTGCTTGATGGCCATGAACTTTATCCATGTGCTGATTCCACGACAAATAGGAATTGTCATGGACAGTCTTGGGGGAGTCAATCACAAGGATCCGTGGACACAGGTTCTCATTTTTGCAGGCCTCAAACTTACTGCCTCCGAAGCTGGCATTTCGCTGTTACGCCAGTGGTTATGGATTCCAGTTGAGAGCTACTCCACGTCTCGCATCTCCACGGCTGCATATTCGCATGTTCTCAACTTATCATCCGATTTTCACGACTCCAAGAGCTGTTCAGATATAGAGATGGCGATCATGTCGGGTACCAGCATATCAAATATGCTTGAGTCTATTTGTTTTCAAGCTATTCCCATGCTCATTGACATGGGAGTTGCCTTTATCTACCTCTCGGTCACATTCGGCCCTTACGAGGGTTTCATCACCATTGCGACCGCAACCGTCTTCTGTTATATCACGGCGATCATGCTGTCAGGACTAAAGGAGGTTCGAAGGAGTCAAGTGAGCGCTTACTTTGAGGAACATTACGTCCGTCATGCCGGGATTCAGGGCTGGTCAACTGTCAGCTCTTTCAATCAGATCAGCCATGAGGAAACCCGCTATTCCGACGCTGTTAACAACAACGTGGGGCATTATCGGAAAGTCCTTCTGGGATACTATCTGGCTTATGCGTTCCAGTCGATGGTTTTACTTTGCGGTCTTCTAGCTGGGGCTTTCCTTGCTGTAAGCCAGATTACACAAGGGCAAGCGACTCCAGGCCAGTTCGTGATGTTGTTGACCTACTGGTCTCAGTTGGTTTCCCCGCTTACCTTCTTTGCTTCGCTTGGGAAGAGCATTTCGGGTGATCTAATTCGCGCTGAGTCCCTATTGGACATCATGCAAATGAAGCCGACTGTCCTCAGCAGAGAAGGGGCACCGCCACTCGACTTTCAAGGAGGACATGTTCAATTCGAGAACGTATCCTTTTCCTACGACAAGAAAAAACCGATATTGAAGAGCGTCAACTTTGAGGTAGATCCTGGAACAAGTGTGGCTTTCGTCGGGGCTACAGGAGCAGGAAAATCAACAATGCTCAAGCTTCTCGACCGCTTCTATGATGTAACCGGTGGCTCAATCAACATTGATGGGCAAGATATTCGGGACGTTAATCTGTTTAGGTAAGTATCCATAGAGGATATCTAATGGGCCGAGGAGCTAATACCAACGTGTAGCTTGCGAGCCCGAATCGGTGTCGTGCCGCAGAATCCTATTCTATTTGATGACACAATCATGAACAATGTTCGCTACGCAAAGCTTTCAGCCACTGACGAAGAGGTTCACGAAGCTTGCAAGGCAGCCAGTATCCACGAGCAAATCCTGACCTTCACAGACGGTGAGAAGATAATCTGGTCTGCGAAGTTGGATTCTTAAAGCTAATGGTGTCAAAGGCTATCAGACCCGTGTCGGCGAGCGTGGTGTCAAACTCTCCGGCGGCGAGTTGCAACGGGTGGCTATCGCGCGTGCCATCCTCAAGAGGCCTGCTATCGTATTGCTTGATGAAGCCACGTCTGCAGTCGATACCGAGACAGAGCAAAAGATTCAGGAAGCACTCGGTAAACTATGCAAGGGACGCACGACGTTCATTGTTGCGTATGTTTTGATAAAACCACCACCGTTGTGTGCCATACTAACAGAGATTTAGGCATCGACTATCCACTATTATGAACGCCGACAAGATCATGGTCGTTACCGGCGGAGAAATCGTGGAGGAGGGAAGCCACGAAGACCTGATCCGAGCAAATGGGAAGTATGCCGAGCTTTGGTCCAAGCAGATCTTCATCAAGCCGAAAGTGAAAGACGCTACTGAGGTCAAGCCAACGTCAGTAAAGAAGACCTCAGGCATTGTCAATGACTTAACCCCTGACAAAACCAAGTTGGAATTGGTGAAAGTCGAAAGCTCTACGGCGCTAAAGATTAGACCTGCTAACCAGCAGCAATCTCCGGCAACCGAGACAAAGAACACTCCAAGCCATCAGAAAGAGGTATAGATCGACCAATCATGTATTATCCTTACTTTAAGCTTGATACATGCTTGGCTGGTTCTAACCATCTTCCGATGTAGCATTTGAAGTTGAACCCAGCTGCTCCAACCTTCACACCTCGATCGGTCGCTGCATCATCTCCGCGGGTCACTATAAGTCCAATGAGGCTGAATTGCAACAGCGGAGAGTACATCGAGAACGTGTCGCCACTCAGTCCTGCTGGGATTGCTCCGGCCCAACTGATACAACACTTCCCTTCTCCGGTTATGATGGTCGCAGCGCCGTATCAGTTATTCCAGACTATACAGCCGCCCGCGAAAGCCGGGTGCAGTGCAGAACGATTTGCAAAGATTACAACCGCGACCGGCGAAGAGGAAACTAGCTCTCAGACTGGGCAATCCGGGGGAGCTGCTCCTAGTTATGGAGGACTAAAGTGCCCTGTTTATTCTCGAAGGATTCAATCAAGGAGCGAACCATTGGGACCAAGTGTCTCTCCAAGCGTCTGATTTTTAGAAAGGCGCTGTATCATTGTGCATTTTTTCTCGAACATGGGCACTGCATGCTCATTCCTTTTCATTGTACCTGACGGCGGCGTAGCATATTACCAGGTTTTCGTGACTAGCAATGAGCAGCACAATCATACATTCAATAGTCAATTCAGCACGGAGGGTTGTTAGTATGCACCTGGTCGATAGACGGTTTAGGTGGCTGTTATTCTCGTCCAACAGTCTTATGCCCAGATTTTCATAGCTCTCGTCCAATTAAACGACTTCTATTAACCCTAAGTCTCACGAAAGTGAAGACTCTTTTCGGCCATTTGATACATCAAATTGGCAAAACTGATATGCGTCGTCTCACTCGATCTATATAAAGTTCTTTGGAAGACTCAACGGCCGCACGTTTGCTGATCATACTATAAGCAAACCCTTTACCTGTTATTAAATAATAGCGGGTTTAGCTCAGTTGGGAGAGCGTCAGACTGAAGTCCACTTCACTCATAAATCTGAAGGTCGTGTGTTCGATCCACACAAACCGCAATTTTTTGCTTTCTCTTTCTTTTTATCTCTTTTCTTTTCTTGTTTTCGAAGGTCACTGGTCGTGTTTCTAGTGCCCTGTGTATATTTCCCTTCTTGAAGGCTCAAGGCAGGGGAGTGAGAATAGGTGGTGAATGGTGGTAGTTATAAGGATAAGGGATGGTAGGACTTCTCTTTGGACAGACGAACGGTTTATTTGACTGAGAATGTCTCCAACCCACTCATCTTTTTTGGGGGGTATTCTTTTTTCCTTTGTCCGAATATCCTCCCTTGACCATGTTGACCGAAGAAATGGATTTATGAATTTTTGGGTACCCCTTTTGGAAATAGCGGATTGGGGCAGCATGGAGGTTGTGTAGAATACTGGCACAAGTCCATGTCGGCGTTAAGACTAGCTTTCGATCAATCACCGTCGTTTCGTTATGATTGACCGTAGCGGCTTCAGCACTTGCATCTTGCTGAGGGTACTTCTTATATCGGAACCTAAGGCAGACGACGTTCTCGGGAGGCATGCCGATTCGACGGAGAAAATCCCCAATGAAACACCAACCAAGAAAACTGTAGACCCTAAATCTGTTGGCTTGCGCGGCCTTGTGTCTCGGACAGCGTTCTAGCTTACAGGATAACTCGATGAGACAACTCAGGAGGAGAGATGATATAAAAACTCCGGTCATCTCTTGTCAAACTAAGATATCTCAATCGTCTACATCAACTCCTAACTCCCAACTACTGTACCTGTTCCGTTATAGACGGAGATATATATTCATCCGCTGCCTCATCTTCAACGCCATCACCTACACCGCCCTCAGATAGCTCGGACACGATGTTACCATGGTCGAGAAGATGTGTCTCATGTCCCAAAGGGTTGGCCGGCACATACGTAGGAATAGGGTCATCGATCGGTACAATACCATGAACCGAGTCATTCCATTCTTGACATGTATCAATACGTTCCCTGTTTTTGGCCCAGCATAGAAGCCCTTCGTCATTAACCTTGAGCAACCTTGACAAGGTAGTGCTGTCGCTCCTCACAAGAAAGATACCGGATCCATTCACGCTCTAGCTGCTCCCGGGAACATGCCCTCAGATCATGCACCCGACTTTCGCCGCGATCAAGCCAGAAGAAAAGCTCTCATCCGTGTCGGATTGTTTCCAGGCCTCATGATACACGTTGGCGCCGTATCGGTGTTTCAGAATCACCATCTCGAGAAGGTACTGGAGCCTTATCATTCCTGAGGCAGCCTTTTGCCGCTCCTTGGCTTCGTTCAAAGTTTTGTGTGCTTTCTGTTTTCTCTGCCTCTTTTCTTGATAGAATTCTGTATCGGGCGATGGTGATGATGATGGCCGAGACGAGGAAGAGCAAGAGTCGCTGGAGTAACCATCATCATCAATATCCACACCTGCACGACGTGCAATAGTGGTTGCATTCTTCTTCCAGTTCAGCCGTGCTATCAATGAACGGCTATCGGAGGAAGAGCATGTTGCTCCAGACCTCCCATCACCCGGTCTGCTTTTCCAAATATCCAACCGTTCAAGGTTGCTTCGAGGGCGAGGCTTCACCAGCTTGCGCCATTGAGCCTCACGGACTGCGTGCTTCCATGTCGTAGAAGGGTCCAAGCCCAGACAGGCCTCTGAGCTGACGATGGGCACGGGAGTCCCGATAGGTTCGCTGGACCAAAGCAGCAGCGTTGGTACGAACGCTAGTACTACTGTCGGCTCTTTGGTGTGTAAGTCCTAAGCGGTCGGCGATGGAAAATGCTCCGGAGCGGCAAGATGATATAGGCGCAGACGGGTTGTTATGATCCTGTGGCGGCTGCAGAAATTTCGAGCGGAGTTGGGCCTGTTGTTCGAGACATCGCCGGCGGAGCTCGAGCTGCTTCCTTTGCGTTTCGGCTCCACGCTCAGCCTGGATCGTAGTTATATGATCGAATTCTGTATTCGTTGGAGGCACAAGAGAGCCCAGATAGCCCTGTCGAATGGCTGACCCTGGGAGTGAGAGGCTAGCCTTGGTACTGGTTGATCTGGTCCGAGAGGCATTAAATTTGGGCTCTGATCGTGATTGTGTTTTTGGATCCCGAGTCTCGGGCGGTGATGGCCCTAATACTTACGGCATGGGTGTCCCTGCCGGTGATGCGAATGTTGATGTTACTGCTTTGTGGTGGGCCATTCAGGAAACCAGAGCGTTGATTAAAACACATCTAGTTATACGGGACGGGTGCTATAATATGACCTTGAGCGAAAACTAATTCAACAGGTACACATTCCACTAGGAACGAGCCGACGCTCAAAGAAAGAGATCAGCAAACCGTTCACTTAAGACGCAAAGAGATTGATTATCCATAGAAGAACGATGTCTCCTGTCTTACCGCGCCCAACAGGAGTTCCTGCTCGGCGCTTTCGTCACAGCCTTACCAAGTCCCGGCATTGTGGGTTTATTACCTTAGCGCTGAGGAATGATGACCATAATATAATCTTAATGGGACGGACAACAAGCGACTCTTGTGCCAATGGACAAGGCGATAGGTGCGGCCGGTGTAAGTCACGTAAGCCCCTGTGCCGTCCACGCAATCCTTTGTATATTTGTTCAATGACCCCTGGTGCGAGGCCCAAAGTCGACAAGTTTTTGCTCATTGTTTGTCTGTTGATCACCAGGAGTGTCGATACAACCGACAAGTTTAGACAAACACGGACCACACGTAGGAATCCATCAACCTATACAGTTTCTTACCGAGGGCCTTTCTGCGGCGCAGACGGTCTTTCACTCGAGTGCCGCTGCCTGGTGTTGCGGACTCATCATTGTGTGGAAACCCAATGAAGAGTTGATGCATGCATCCAAGCAAGCCCCGACTCTCTTCATGCTGGATATCATCACAGCAAACACTTTTGCACAGCAATGTTTTACAAGGCCAATTTGATGTCCTGAAAAAAAAGTTTAATTAGTGACGACTCATGTGAGAAGGGGTGAAATTACAAACATACCTGTTAAGATCGTGGCAACGCGCCGACGTGTCCTTGATTTTGCTTTCTTTTGACGACACATCGGCTACTTGAGCGTAGTTCTTGGTTTACAGGTTGTCTCTACCTGAACCCGACTCTCTCTCCAATGCTCTTGTATCCTCTGTTCTCATCGATTCCCATCCATTTTGGCTATTGTCCGTTCGGTTGAGGACCAAGATAGCGCTGCAGCAAGCCTTGCTATTCCAGTATGATTCCACCCACCCTTGGAAAACTCCAGCTGGCTGGATACTCCTTGATGTTGTAGTTAGCGGGAATATAGCAGCCATATGCCCAGGCTTCAAAGGCATTTCCTTCCTCCCATCCCATTTTTCGCGTAAGACAAAGACGCATCGAGATGTTTTATCCCGTCATCACTCGTCCCTGCCAACGGGGCTGCGGCTCCTACTCCGACCACCCCTATTGCGGTTGCCAGGACCGTTGCGTCCGCCGCCGCCACCACCACCTCCACCACGGCCGCCGCCGCCGCCGGTCTTGCCTGGGGGTGGTCGCACAAAGGCAAAGTCCACCTGAATGGTCTGGTCGAGGAGCTTCGTCTCGTGGGCACCGTCGATGGCGGCGCGCGCCTCCTCAAGCGTCGGATACTCAATCAGTGCGTAGCCCTATTTGCGCATCACGGAGGGACATGATTAGTGACTCTTTTTTTTTTATTATTCCGAGAGCCTACGCTAATAGGTGATAGAAAATGAAAGCGCAGCCACAAACGAACCTTGACGTAACCGCTTCGCCTGTCCAAGTTAAGATGCAAATTCTTGATCTCGCCAAACTCGCCAAACTTGTCCTGGATGGCTTCCTCGTCGGCCTCCTCGTGTACGTTGGTCACCATGACGATCCAGCCTTCGATGGAGCGCACGGCAGTCGCCTTGGTGTGGGTTTGCATGGCCGCAACCTTGGCGGAGTTGGCGTTGACGCCGCCGGAGGCAGCAGCATCCTCCTGCTGAGGCGAGAGGGGCGCATTGTCAACTTCCATGTCGTCACCCATTTTAGCAGCTTCTACGTTCTCGGGTTTGTTGAGTGCAGGTGGTCGTAGATAATTTGATGTAGTACGTTTGGAATAAGCGCGCTGAAAGTTGAGGTATATGGTCGGAGTTAATGTTGGTGGGTGGGAGAAGTGTTTCGTTTGGCACGCTGAATGTAAAGTGGTTTCGATCTAATGGTGGATGCGCGTGCCTGGCGTAGGTACCTCAAGTCGTGAACTGGAACTGAAGTTCAGGCCGCGGGCCCTGCCGGTGGCAGCAAACTGTGTGTCGCTGCAGGTAGGCAGGCTTAGAGGTGGACAGCTGGCATCGGCCCGGTAGCAGCTTCTAGACGCCTGGCTCATCATGATCAGGAAAGGGGCTACGGACATAAACATAAACAAACAACAGCGAGCATGACTTTGGTGAAGCTGGCCATGTACGACATGCAACAATTTGACTCCAGTAACAACGGACTGTGGTGGGACCGTTTTCGCTATTGATTAATGCTCTCTTCAAAATGAAAGGCTACCAGACTACCTACAACCCATCAAACTTTCCATGCCCCTGCTTTCTAAGCTCCTGAAACAGAGTCGATGGATGGTTCGCGGACAACACAAAGGTATACGCAATCGTTGCGGTTCATCAGGAAGACTCAAACCTCTTTTAAACCCCAAAACGGATTTGTCAATTCTATTCGTAATCCTGTAGCCTTCCTATAATCCCTACATCAAATAACTCGAACCATGCTCCCGAGTTGCGACCGATACGACCACGGGGAAAGTCATACAACAAAATTATTCCTCATGAGAAAAAGACCTGACCAAATCCCATACCATAGCAAACAAGCGGAAACGCTTTTGTAACAATCCCTTCGCCTTGCTCGACATTAAGACGGAGAAAAGCAAACCAATTGCTCAACGCCGAGAAATAAAAGCAGACCCATGCAATGTGCTCCGAAGAAAATGCTAACGCCCCTGACGAAACTCATCATCACCAGTACCACCGTCTCGTCTGAGTTTACTCATCAAATCCATTCCATGAAGCTTCCCGATTGTTCTCAGTCGCGCCATTAACGCGAAGCAGATCACTCAAAATGGTGATATCAAGTTCAGAATCATCCATCAGCTGACCGGCATTCTTCTGTCCTTCAAGAACATCATGCAGCTTGTACAGCTGCCCGCTCTTTGTCTCAAGCTCGGCTTGCAGCTTCTTGATCTCTCCCATGACCCGCCTACGCTCGCGCTGTCCGGTAGACTTGTCCAGGCTGAAGTAAAGCTCATTCATATGCTTCAGCTCCATCTGAAGATGCTCAATTTCATCGCTAATCTCCTTGATTAATACCGCAAGCGCATCACCTGGCGCCATGGCGGGACGCATGGTTGGCTCCTCCTCATAATTACCATGGCCCTTGACTGCGCGGTCCGAGACAGGGACAGGTCTGTCCACGCGAACAGTCTTCTTCCCCTTTCTCATATCCTCGACAGTAATTGGAGCCTTGGTGGACGGGCTAACATGATGTCCGTTCGCCGCGATACGAACACAGACATTGCAGTTATCTGACTTGTGCTCGCAGATTTGATCCAGTACCCGGCGAGCCTCCTTGCTTAGCGCGGGAATCGAATGGCCAAGGCTAGACTGTTTGTCGGTCTGCGTGGTGATGGTGGGGTTGTCCGAGTTTCGCCGCACGCGAGATGCAGGTCGCGGAGTTTCCTGACCCTGAACACCCATCGATGAAGGCCGGCGGCTCTTGCTGGTAGTTGCAGTCTTTACAGACTCGTCTTCACTGTGGTGACTGGCAACGCTGAAACGGCCAGTATCTTCGTCGAACCCAAATCGACTCGACTTCTTAAGGATACCGACCGGTTGGTTCTTAGACTGGACAGCATCACCTGTTTGAGACGGTTGTGTGGTATTATCATTTTCGCTTTGTCGCAGCCGATCTTCGAGATCTCGGTAAGTTTGCCTCAAACTCGCAATCTCGTTATCCATGACGCTGGCAAAATCGGTCCCTTGGGTCAGGTTAAGTTCCCTTGTCGGGTCGTCGTCAACATTCATTGTACCGCTCTTGCCAGTCAAATCGTTCGCAGCATATCCAGTGCTAGTGCCATTTTTCGGCTCGATGATCCGAGTGACCTTTGTAGGCTTGCCCAAAAGTTCCCTTTGTGAAATCTCGTTGATCTGGGCTGTCAACTGTTTGACCTTCTTAATAGCTGCCTCCCGGCGCTCCAGCTTTTGACGGAGAGATGCCTCCTTATTCTTGAAGTCCTCCTCCAAGCGGACGCAGTCTTCGGTATTGTCGTTCATGGTCTTCAGGAACTCAGTGTTGTTCTTAGTGAGGAGTTGGTTGAGTCGAACCACCTTATGACGATCATCGATCCACTGGCCCTTCAGCTCCTCATACTCGGCGCGAAGCCGCTGGTTCTCTTCAAGGAGCTTCTGCTTCTGATATTCTAGCTCGAGATTCTGCTCTTTGAGCGCACGAATCCCGCTTTCTTTTGCGCTGATTGAGCCATCTCTATCATCAGTCCTGGTCGCTTGATTTTGCAGCTTCTGCTTCAAACGTTCGATTTCGGCCTCCAGCTCAGCATTGAGTTCAATGATTGCAGTGTTTGTTGTCAATCCCCCGATGTTGTCAATCATCTGGTCCCGAGTGTTGATTCCTCTCTTAAGATCGGCGATATGTTGATCCCTGGCGGCAATTTGCGCCTGAAGCTTCTTGGTCTCCTTGAAGTAGCTCTCATTGTTACGTTCCATGCTCGCATGGTCCTGAACGATAAGCTTCTTCTCCTCCAAAATAGCATCATACTTCTTGCGCAAAGAAGTAAGCTCCTCTTGGGTGGAAGCCAGGTCCTTTTGTGCCGATAGGTGCTCCCGTCGGAGTTTGTCGTACTTGTTGGAAAGTTCTTGGTTCGCTTGCGAGAGAGCTTCGTTCTTCAATTTAAGCTCCTCATTGATAGTGCGCAGAGTGATGTTCTCATTTTGTAGGGCGTCCTTGTCTTTGCGGTACTGAAGGGTGAACTCGAGATCTTTTTGCGTAGACTCAAGCTCAACCTGTAGTCGCTTCGCTCTTTCGCGAGCAAGTGACGCCTGATGCAAGGCTTCGTCACGTTCCGCCGCGAGTGCTGTGCTGTGGATGTCTTGTACTCCAACCTGCCTGCTGGCCTGATCGAGACGATTCTGTAGCTGAGCAATCTGAGTCTCAAGTTGGTATCCATTCGCCTGAGCATGTCTGCCAAAAGAACCATCGGAGTCTGATCCTATGGCACTGTCTGATGGTCTCCTAGTCTTGTAACGCTTAAGCTCAGACTGGAGCTGATTGACTTCTCGCTGAAGCTTCTCCGCTTCGCGCTGGAGCATGGCGTCATGATCATGGAGCTCGCGAACCTCCTCCTGGAGCTTATCCATGGAGACAAAGATTTGCTCATCCTCCTCAGGAATGCCGACAGCATTGATAGATTCGTGGTCGCCGGACTGACCGAGCCGTACGCCGTTCTTACCAGACTTGACGAAAACAGGGACACCATCCTTCATGGCATCAAATCTGAGGGCGCCTGATGTCCAGTCGGGCAGATGTCTGAAAGCCGGAAGAAAGAAAGATCGACCTTCAGTAGGGCCCACATTAGTCTGATCCGCAGCAAGGTCCGAGTTCAGGAAGGCGTTGAGACTGGCATGTATAGGCCGAGATTGTTTCGGTGGTAGCGCGCTTTGGGCTAACTGGTTTTTGTTGGCTTCCTTCTCGGTACGAATCTTGGAAACGATATCCTGGAGAGAGCGCTTGGGGACTTCTGGTGAAGCGGCTCTGTTTTCCATGTTGGCGTTGCTGAAACGAGAGCGACGAGCGCCCCGGCCAGGCGATCTGGACAGAATGGTTGAGCAGTCGGACTCGTTCTCAACTCGAGGTTGCATCTCCACACGGGTCTTCTTTTTAGGATCCAACCCGTAGTTGAGGAGGTGCTCCTCCGTTAGCTCGGTGATGGGGCGGACGTTCTCTTTGCGGTTCTTAACTTCGGGATATGGATTGTAGCCCATATTGGTGTCGAAGTTCTGTGTTGTTGGGGCCGTGTCGTTAATTGGGCCGGTCCATTCAGGAAAGGCGCGGCCGATGGCCGAGGTGTTTAGCATGGTGGCCTGTTGCTGTTCTTGTTGCTGCCGTGAGCCGAAACGGCCGGAGCGAGTAGCGTGTCGCTTGGTAGGGAGCCTGTAGTCCTCGCTGGCCTTGCGAGTGCCCTCGTCGTCGGGATTAAAGGAGAAGGCGGACAGGTTACGTGAGAGGTCCTCGGTGGTGGTGCTAACCGTGTCATGGTCGCCGGTGGATGAGGGCGGGGAGCCGAAAGGGTTGTTTTTGAGCCGTAGTTGGTACATCTCGCGTTTTAACCTAGAGATATGCTTCGGTTTGCTATTGTGGGATTTGGTATTTCTGTTGATGTCCATAGCAAGTTGGGAACCGAGGTCGGAGGGGCGCGTCGAGCGTGGTGTTGGCCAGCGTCCAGTCACGGTCGGTGGACGGATCCCTCTCTTAGCCAACCCGGAATCAGGGCAGGCGCAAGCAGCGACAACACACCGGCAAGACTTTCGCCGCTCGAGCGCGTTGCGCTTTCTTTTCAGCGGGTCGCAAGTAGCCGCAATGGAAGGGGTATCCGTGGGAATGGTCGAGTCGAAAAGGAAGCACAGCGATCAGGAACGAGCGCTTGATAATTCAGCTGAAAACCGATATACTGTGCGCATGCTGAATCGGGGAGCGAGATCGAGATGCGGCGCGATTGATTGAAGTTGCGAGTTCCCAAAGAGCCCAACGACAATGCTGTTACACCCGGCAGGGGACAGGGCCAAGCGGGTTTGGATGCGACTCGGTGGAAAGAAAACGGGATGTGTGGGTGCAAGTGGAAGTGGCAGGCTGGGAATTTGGAGAAAACGCGATCTGATGGAAACCGGAGCTCTCATTTGTCCATTTGCTGCTGCATTTGTTTACATCCACTATAAGGGAACTTGAAGGTGGGGCAGCCACGGTCGGCGTGTTCCTTGTGGTGGACACCCAACTCGGAACCTGCTCCGTTCACTGCCCTCAACACTAGTGTACCGCTGTTAGCGCTTCCCCTATCATTGACTGGATGGATCGCCTAACGTCTATCTGCTGGGTATGTACCACTTGCAGCTCCTCTTTGATGCCAAAGGAAACCTCTGCCGCCTTCCCCAAACACATGACGATTCTACATCGTGAATGCAGTTCGCACATTGAAGTATTTTGTATTAAATGAAGGCAAAAACCACCAAAATTGAAGAAGTCAGAGCATTGGAGACACCATCTCTCTTGCATTTTCGTTTCCGCCCGCCTATCGGGCACCAAGCACGGCAGCAAGGAACCATCGGCATAACCCGCACAGCATTCAGGTCCATCCACGTCTCACCTCGTTCCCGTTTGAGGTGACCGAAGCAACCAAAGAGACGAGGTTCAAATTGCGATCGTTGCCAGCCACCTCACTTTGTGACAATCCCGCGGTTCTTGACCATGGTAAATTTCCTAGATAAAAAGCAATTTTGGCCCATTGATGCTCCCTTACTTCCTTTGAAGCAGTCGTGGGATGGCCGATGTGCGGCATCATCAGACCTCACAGAGACAATCAAGCCGCCACCACCCTAGGCAACTTGGAATTTTGACCCGTTCTTGGTACATGGTCTGCATTTCTAGTTTTGCCTATCAAATCAGTCACGCTGTGGTATATATGGGTGATAATCTTGAGCATCCCCAGCCATTCTTAGCGTGCAACACAAGTCAGTCGCACATTGACCGCTTGCAGACGCCTAATTATGGAAGTATTCGTGCATCGATCTCCAAATGTGCATCTTTGCTGCTTAGCGTTCCCCCGCAAGACGTCTGCTCTGGACCTCTCCAAGAGCCTTAGTGCCGCTCAGCACGGTGACGATGCCCACCACGCCAGCAACAGGAAGGATCTGAAACAGGTTCCAGCTGGTATAATACATGAAAAACACACCCTCCATGGCCACGATGGAGCCAAAGAAGGTAATATGCGACAAGGGCGCGGCGCCGAGAGCCTTGGTCAGGTGGTTGAGGTTGGCGCCGAGCAAAAGCCACTGCCGAAGGAAAAAAAAATATTGTTAGCACCAGCAAGAACACTGCACGTGTTGACAGGTGGATAATGAACATAACAACTCACGCTGATGAAAAGAGCCGGAACTGTAGCAGCCACAGCAAGGGCGAAGAATAGCGAGATCACCTTGGGCGGGCTTTGCGGATCAGGGCGGAATATGTGGTGAATCTCAGGCTTCTTGCCGTAGCGGATAGGCGCTTCATACTTGGGCAGCGGGGTGTTGGGATCCGTCTGGATTTCGATATCAAAGACGGGGGTGTTGACAGCGCGAGCTTCACCGAACGAACCGATGACCACGGAGGCCTTGAGTGGCTTGGGCGACAAGAGAAATTGAACGGGGAGATCCTTCTGGGACTGTATTGCGCCGAACTGTTAATTCCAAGCTCTCAACGATCCGACGTTGCCTTTCGTGGAGTAACTCACAATCTGTACCACCGCCTTGCCGGTATCCTTAACTGTCAAAGGAAAAGGGGCCTCAAGGCCAGTTTCCTGTTCTTTGATGGTCACAAAGGCCTGGTGAGGCCGCTTCGCCTTGCCATCTTCCTTCGCAGTCAAGATGATCTTGACAGTATCGGTGCTTCCAAGTCCAACGGGTTTCGTAAGAGGGGTCTTTTGACTGAACCTGCGCAAACGGGTGTTAGTAATTGAGGTCTGTGGGAGGGGCATATAATCCCATGGTCTTCGGGCGCGAACCTACTTCTCCTTGATAGCATCACTGCCTTTCTTGGCAGCAACCGAGATACTGGCGTCGTCGAAGCTCCAAGACGATGCTGCCTGTGCAGCGCCCGCCGCAAGCAGCAAGATTGCCTGAGTTAATCGCATATTTCTTGATGTTTGCTAGGAGTTCTTTTGTCGAAACAGAACACAGTTTCGAGGGAGAAGCGCAATCGATTCGTAAATTCGTAGATGCGCCAGTGGTGAAACTTTGGTGCATTCAATGAACACGTTCAGCTTCCAGACGGCCAGAGCTCCCATCCATGCATAGGGAAAGGACGTACCGCACCCGCCAAGACAATTACGTGGAGGGTAATTACTTGATTCACGCCCGGGGTCCGCTCAAATACTCCCATCACTTACACATTCGATATGATCATACTTTCTTCTCAACTTCAAAACTCGTCGATACAGTCACTGTTACGGTGTATGTTTTCACGGTAATTATTTTTTGTCCATGAAAATTCAGCGTATAATTGTAGAGATTCTAGCCAGACCTAACTAGCCCTCCCGTATCACTAGAGCTCGTCTTTCTCCATGCTCCCCCTGTCTTTATTCTTCTGCGCAGCGCAGCTTTCCTGCGAAAGCACCCCATCGAGATCCATCCACTCAGCAACAAACGCCGTCATGATCTTAGCCCAATCCCTCACAGTCGGCAGATCAAGATGTTCCCCATCATCATCCATAGTATGCCACACGGGCGGGAACGGCGTGGGTATGATATGCAACACCTTGACACCACGTTCCATGAACGGAACATGATCATCCTGTATATACCCCCTCGTAAACCGGTTATACGGCTTCTCGCTATCCGGTAAGAATGGCGAAGCGGGTGCGGTTTCCAACCCCCCCAGCTTTCGTAGCCTGGTCTCGATCTTGGCCAAGTCTCTGTACGCCCCGTGCGTGTCCCAGAAGTAGGACGGAATCCGGGGGTTGCCCGCTCCCAGGAGATCCAGGAGCACGAGCAGGCTGATGGACTCTAGCTGGTTGGAGTGGGTTGATGAGGCCTCGTATGGAGATGATTGCCACGCTTCGGCCAGTGCTCTGCCGGGAAAAATAATGTGTTCATTAGTACGGATTCCAATGATTCCATCATCAACACAGCAGAGGACGACATCCATCCCACTACAGTAGTAGTAACCACATACCTAGAGCCATAAGTCGAATCCGTATTCGTCCACCTCTCCCAAGCTTCCTCGCCATCGAACAGCACAATCTGCACTCCCTTCTCCTCCTCCTCCTCCTCCCCGCCTTCCTCATCCTCCAACCCATCACCAGCATCCCGCTCCCCACCTGCCTCCCTCTTCTCCTTCGCGGCCATAACCCCTTCCCACCGTCTCCCCAACGCCCCATCCACCGCCCTCGCCACCGCCATCAAAATAGCACAAGGCGCCGCGCTATCCACAGCCCCGATAAACCCCTCCGGTCTAAACAAACTATCATAATGCGCCGCGAGCGTCAACCTCTTCACATTCCCGGCCTTTGCCCAAGGTGGGTCCCTTCGTAGAATCAAGTTCGCAAACGGGATGAGCTGGGACCCTGTTGCGGGCGTCGTGGAGGTTGAATTCTGCCACTCGAGCGTCCAGTCGGGTAGTTGGGAAGAAAAGAAATCGACAAAGTGCTGTTGGACGAGGCGAGAGCCTTCGGTGCCGGGGACGCGTGGGATTAGGATGGGGGCGAGGAGAGAGCTAGACCCGAAGCCATTGTGGATGTCGAAGTCGGAGGAGGGCCCGGAGGGGAGGTGTTGGAGGGTGCAGGTGGAAAGAGGGGTGTAGGCGTGTACACCCGTGGTGATGGTGGTTGTGAGAAGGAGGGCGGAGAGGAGATGGCGTGAGAGTGAGGTTGAAGAGCGGTGCCACTGGTGGTTGTTCGGGTCAAGCCCAATGTGCCGTGCCATCGTCACCATTTCCCTAGTCGTTCCGGACGCGTTGCAACTTGAGTTACGGTTGTGGTGCTGTTGACGAAACAAGTTGTCTTGCGAGTTTGTTTGGTTGGCCGGGTGACAGGTTGTCTAGTAGTCCATGGTTGGTATTAATTCTGCAGGCCAATGTTTATCTCTAAATCCCCCCGGAAACTCAAATGCAAGAACTCAAACACCGGCAAACTATCCGGATGGTACAATGGTCTAACTTCCACAACTTCATCCTACTGAATCAAGTGAGGTCTTTCCTGGCATAGAAATGAGATTTCAGACGCGCCGAAGAAAGGTGTTCTCGACGGACAGGGGTGGTCTAATTCCTGGTCCGGGTGTGCTCTACACTAACAGCCCCTAGAAGTGATGTGCGGGGAAAGGGGCCAGATCGCAGAATCCAAACATCTCGTTCAGTTGGTACCATCCAGATCATGGAACTGAGGGACCACGTTCTGTTAGTGCGGCTTATGAACTCCTACTTCAACTTCTGACGTCTCCAAACGTAGAATCGAATCAACGAAAGCGACATCGAAGCGCCCAAGGGAGTGTCGCTGTATTGACTATTAGCCCACAGCCTGATAGGTTCTGCCAGCCATTGTATATTTAGTGGAAGCCCTTCTTTCATGTGTTGACCAACTTCATTAATGAGCCATCTCGACTCTGTCATACTCATCCCTCATCCTTCATGAATCTATCCCGATTATTTGGTACATCCACACTGACAAACCCAACCAAAGAAAACTGTCCTGTCCACTGCTTTTCCAAAATGTGTTGCCCTTGATCCCGATGTTTCCACGCACTGGTTCCTGTTTTCGTTTTTCTTGATCTTTCCTGACATTAAACCCATAACCTTGAGGGTATCTGATATATATGTCGTGATACCGATGCATTCCGAGCTCTATATGCAAAAGGTAACGCTGCACACGCCAGTCTAGCCTTTTTGGCCGCTCTATGGTGTAATTCGATTCTAGTATCTCTAAGCTTCTATCCAAGCCAGATTCAAAATAGGTGCAAGAAAAGAACTTTCGGGTCTTTGCGTTGCTTTTGTGCTTACGCGCTATACTTAATCCTTCTTCGCTGGGCCCACGGGGACGGCGGCAGCAGCCTGCGCCGCGATCTCCCTGGCGATCTGTTTGTTGGCCATCTGCTTCTCGAGGGGGATGGTAAGGCAGTTGATGCCAAGGAAGTCGCAAATGCTCGTGGTGACCAACCAAGCCCAGCGAGAGTAGACGACGAAGGCAAACGCCAGGTAAGCCCACAGGTAAAGGTGCTCGAATTGCGCTGTGACAGCAGGAAGCCCGAAACGAGGGAGGTTTCCGATCAAGGCACCTCCGATCAAAGGCCAGAGCATGACGGTCCAGTAGGGGAAGGACTGCTTAGTGAGATGAGCGAGAATCATCTTGGTGGTCATGCGGCCAAAGACGAAGCTCATGGTAACACAGAAAAGCACCAGGTGGTTCTCATCCATCAATGTCGAGTATGGGCTATAGAGCCAAGTGCCAACGCTGAGCGTGAAAACGACTATAGGGGTCCACTCGAGGAAGACCGGAAGAAGAGGCTCGTTGCGCGACAGGCGGGCATTGACTACGTTGATGATGCAAAACGGAATGTGGAAGAACATGGCGCCAATGAGGAAGTAGACCCAAATGTCCTGAAAGGAGGTGTCGCCCAGGTTCTCTTCGTTCAACCCGAGGAAGCTGAACAGGTGGAGGTTATCGGCTAGTCTTTCGGACCAGATTTCAGGGCCATACCACCCGCTGATCGCCATCAGCAAGCAGGCGATCAGGATTCCTTCTGTAGGTCCGTTGATGTATCCAAGGTAGAGGGTGTGGGTGTGATATGTTTCCCAGGTCGAGAACCACATGGGCAGGCAGGGACATAGCGCAGTGAAGACACCGGCCTTGGTAGTGCCCAGGCCCATGGCGGCAGTTTCGAGCAAGCTAGCGAGTGTGCAGTTGAGACTGTCGATGCCATGGTCGAAGAGCTCTCCGAGGCCGCTAGAGGTTCCGGTGCGTCTCGCCTGTTTGCCGTCGACATTGTCCATGGTCTGGTACGCGAAGAGGCCGAAAGCGAAACTGAAGTATAGCCATGAAGGACCCTACCCGGTAAAATCATGTCATCGGTTAGCAACGAAACTGCTCTCGATGCCTTGGGTAGTTTCGAGGGTCTTACCGGGCCAACCAGATCTGGCATGAATATCAATAAGAGGCCGACATTAGCCACAATAAAGGAGAACCCAATCAGGGTTACCATGTTGGGGGCAACCCATAGTGGCAGGAACTCGACGAAGGCATTCCACTACCGCCTCAATCTTAGCATTTGATGTCTTTTGCAATGTTCACAGGCCTGTCGAGACGGAGGGAGGCGCTCGTGTTGGGGCAAACATACGTAGGGCTTAAGAATGTAATTGGAGACGGGCGACTTGTCGACGGCCGAATATTTGTACGTCTTGAGGTGGATAAGCGCATCGTCCGAGACGCATTCGGCGGCAGCTTTCTCTGCAGATATCGAATCCTTCATGTCAGCAAGCTGGAGGGAGGTAACGACCGACTTGAATTCCCTGGTGGACGATGCGACGGAGATGGCAATAACATAGACCACCCAGTGAGTGGAAACTCAAAGTAGTAACCCGTCTGCGGTCACGGTCGTGGTGACATGTGCCCCGGAGAGTGGGTCTTGGGCAGATGGCATTCGCGCGGGCAACTTCGGGTGAAGGGCAGGCAACTGCCTCGCCTGGACAATGGCCGACGGGGGGCAGGTTGGTTGGCAACAGGGCAGGTTTGTTAGGGGGCCAGGATTGTTACAGAAAAGGTAGCGCACTGTTACTTCTGAGCAAACTGGGAGTGGCCATTTTGCTCGATTCGCCTACCACGGCCAAAACAGCCAGGCAGACACAGGGTGGTCGGGTTGGTTTTTCGTAGTTCGTTTCCGCCGCCACTTGAGACCGAGTTATGCGGGAAACCGTGTCTGCAGTGGGTGGAAGTTTGTTGCGGGTGACGAGAGGCGGAGTGCGAGAGCGCGGGGCGCGATGTTGAAAGGAGTTGTACCAGGAAGGAATTCAAGGCTGCCAGATCGAACCACTACAACTCTTTGCATTTGGAGCAAGGCTACAAAATCCCGAGAGCCAAAAAAAACCGGGGGGCAAGTTTGGCGGTGACAGCACTCCAAACACAAAAACATTGGTTACGTGTATTACTCAAGGGCCCAAAAGGGTGGTGGGCGAGCTTCTGACTCTGGGCGCCAAGGCTCTCTTCCACCCTCTCCTCAGTATAGCCTTGGCACGCCTAGGAGCCGCACTCACCACCCTTGGGGCCTGATCGGCACGCGTGACCGTAACCTGAAAAACGTAACCTCTTTTTCCTGAAAGTAACTTGTGTGTGGAGTGCCAGTTGTCAGGGGTTGGAGCTCGTACCTAAATTTTAGTATGTGGAACTAACTAAAACCACCTAATCCAAATGAAAGTTAATCTACTAGAATACCACAAAGGTTACTAAGATTCTTTAAACTACTACTATAGATTATACCGCTATATAAGAGAGGGGTCGTAATTCTTTTTTAGTATTAAGGCTCTACTATAGATTTGAGGTCTTGATTAATAATATATTAATATCAATAATAAATTAGTACAATAATTAACAATCCGCCTAGCAACCCGCTAAAAATAACTACAACCAATACAACTCCTAATATAAGCCTTCTCTATACTTGTGAGAGCACGTAACGAACGAGGCAGGGCTGCAGCGTTGTTGACGTTCAACATAGAATTTACGACTAAAGAGTAAAACAAAAGGTAAGAGTTGTGCGCGCAGCTGGCGATGGGAGATATGCTCCCAGAGCCAGGTCTATTGCGGCCCACTCTTCCTTATCTAATCTATAACCAATTATATCAATCGTATCCGCGCGATGTCCTCCAGTGCAGGGCATAACCCATCCGACTGGGCCATAACATCACCCCCCCCCCTTAAAGAAGATTCTGCCCTCAAAATCTTAATAGTAAGAAAAAAAAACGAAAAAAAGAAATAATCCAAGCGTAATTCGAACCTATAGTCTTACAATCGCTTTCCAAGTAGAGGAGGGATACCTTCGGGGTAGCCTATAATACAATTTAGGGGCCCTCAATCCCGCCGCTATACTATTAAACCAATTCTTCGAATTACTTTTTTATTAAAGGAACTTTTTATTATAATTATTTATAAATTAACCTATAGACCTTCCTTATTTACATAAGCAATTAGACCTTTTTAACGGTTTATATCGAGTAATACCTTCTTCTAGCAGGTTATTATTATTATAATCCTCTAATACTAAATCCTTTATTTAGGCGCCTTTCTAAATCCGGAGGTGCTTTAGTAGACCGGGCTTATCCGGGTTGGTATTATAAAAAGCCTTAAATAAATTAAGGGAGTTTTTAAAATCCCCGGCCGGATACTAAATAGGGTTAAAATCTTATCCTTTCTAATCGGTTTAGTAGTATAACTTCCTATTAATTAACCGAACAATTATAATACCTTTTACTTCCTACTCTTTTTAATCTCCAACGAATTCTCCGGGGAAGTTTTTATTTATTTAGCCGGCGAACGGGTTATTCGGGCATTTCCGAAGATAATTAATATAATAAACTCTTGCCCCGCACTAAGTAGGAGGGAATTCGAATTTATACGAATATCCCTTTATTACTTTAATCGGGTAAGAAATACATATAAGGAGGAAATCGAATTTATCGCTAGGTTTATTGATTAATTATAATTTTTTAATAATAAATATTCTATCTTTTACCCTAAAATCGGAGTCTCGCTTATACTTATTTATTTAAATCGTTTATTTTTCTTAAACCTTAATTATTATAGCACGTACGGACTTTTAAAAACCGTATAGTATTCGTAGGACTTTTTATACTTTTTTATAAAAATATTATTCCTTTATTAGAATAGGGGTAGTATAGTAGTCCTAATAAAAGGATAATAGTATTAGAAATCCTATAATAGTTTTATAGGGGGATATCCTAATATTCTTATAATATAAGGAAGTTTAAATAATATTTAAAGTGGGGAAGGTAATAGATTAATTATTTTAATTATAATTAATAAATAGGTATAAACGTTAATTAATATACTAATTTATAATTTCAACCTATTCTACTATTTAGGAATATCCTAATAATAATAATTTCTATTTAATACTAAGGATTTTAAATATTTTATTAATAAAGGAGGAAATAAATTAAGGTCTTTAATTATTTACCACTTCCTTTAAATAATTATAAATGCGCTATAGTCCGTAGTAGTATAAATAAGCAGTTTATTTAGTAGTAATAGTATTTTTGTAAGGGATGTATTAAAATACTTTAAATAAACGATCTACTATAACTATTATATTATTATATCCCCTTTTATCCTTCGGTATACTTTTAAAATTAATAGTAATATATTGCTAAGTTCGATTGGGAATATTAAGCAGGTATAATTTACCGAGAGTTTTATTGCAAAGTACTTTCGAAGTTTTATATATTTAGCAATTATTAATAAAATAGTCGATATTATTAAATATACCAACTTACTAATATTATTAAAATACGAGACGTCGAATTTTATTCCTTCTAAAGTAACCAATAATTAATTGGGTGTAAGTTTTATAAATAAATATGTAATAGAAATTATTTTCTAAGACTATTAAATAATTCTCTTTCTTTAATAATAGTCCGTTATCCCGTAAATTAAACTCTATATCGCCTCTTTTTACTTTAAATTAATAAATAAATAAAAATAAATCTTTTTAGTTCGTTTTTAAAAAAACATCTACTAAATCTATTCCTAATAATATTAGAGGCTCCTTCTTATTGTTTAATAAATATAATTCGGCTATAAAACTTTCTATATTACTACTAAATATTTCGCCTTTATCCTTAACGAACGAATATATTCCCTTTCTTTTTTAATAAAATAATTATAAGGTATATTAATCTTCTTTTTTATCTTTTATTATTTAAAGATCTTCTAATTTCTTTAAAAGAGTATTAGTAATAATATTCTTTTTTCCCGGTCGGTACGTAAATTTAAAGGTATATTAGAATATTAACTCTACCTATTTAATTTATTAGGAATTAAATAATCGCTTAATTAAAAAGTATTCTAGGGCTTAATAGTCTATTATAATAACGAACGAATATACGCCGATTAATTCTACCTACTAAATTATTAAAATTTTTATAATTGTAAGTAACTTTTTATTATAAATAATATAATTTATTTCTATTAGGAGTATAGTTTCGGAAAAGAAGGCTACTAAATACTAATTGTTATTACTTTATTATAATTAGAATAAAATATTTATATAGATTCTATTTAAAATATCCGTTTCTACTTATATAGGTTTATTATAGTAGAAATATATTAAAATAAGTACTTTTAATAATCGGTCTTTTAATTTATTAAAAGATACTTAATATTCTTTAATCTATTAAAAGAGTATATCCTTCTTAATAAATTAGGTGAAGGGGCGGGCTACCCGGCCGAATTCCCTTACGAATTTACAATAGAAGTTGTAAAATCCTATAAAGGATTATACTCCTTTAATACTAATCGGTTCCTTCTAATTTTAGACTATAACGATTTTTTCGGGGTTTACTAATACCCCTTCGGTTAAGATAATAAATCCTAGGAATTTGGTCGAGGTAATATAGAATTTGTACTTCTTAATATTGGCTTAAAGTCCAGTATTTTAAAGCCGTTCTAGTACTTTCTTAATATAGATTTTATATTCTTCCTCTATCTCTAAGAAGATAAGAATATTATTGATATAAACGTTGTAGAAATTATTTAAATATCCTATTAAAATTTTATTAATAAATTATTAAAATATTATTAATTTATTAATTAGTCCGAAAAATAAGATTTTATATTTGTAAGTACTATAACGGGTACGGAAAATAGTTAAATCATCATCGTTTAAGAATATCCGAATATAGTAAAATATTTAACGGATATTGATTTTTATAAAGATCCTAGCCTTAAAAAAGCGAATAATAGTTTCTTTAATTAGGGGTAGGGAATAACAATCCTTCTTAAATAAAGTATTTAATTTTTAATAGTCTATATAAAAATAGAGTCCTCTATTCGCTTTTAGTGTAAATAAGATAGGTGTTGCCTAAGGTATAATATTAAGTTTAATAAATCCTTTGTTTAGATTTTTAATAATATAATTTCTATATACCTCCAATTTTTTAAAGAATATTTTATAGAGTAGATTATAATTCAAATCCTCCGGGCGAGCGCCTTTATTTAGAGGAATATAATAATTAATATTCGGACGTAGGTTAAGAAGGGCGTCCGACTTAATTTTATTAAAGATTTTAAGGAAGTTATAATAGTAATTAGGGACTTTTTTTAAAATCTATTATTTCAATTCCGCTTTATTAATTTCTAGGGACTCGCTATAAGCGACGTACCGTTCGTTAATAAAGCGGTCTAATTTATATAAATTAATTATACTAATATAAATCTTTTTTATTATTTTATAGAAGGGGTCTACGCTAATAAAGGCTAAATCGGCGGGACGATTTTTAATTTATTCTTAATTGTATTTTAAACGGTATCAGCCCTATATATTATATAATAAATAAGGATCTTAAATTGGCTCGGGACGAGATCGGCGGGGTTTAATTACTTTGGAGAATTCTTCTAGTTCTAATAGTATTTTATCTATTTATTCAAAGAATTATCGGTCTATACGGTTAAAATAATATTGAATTATATCTAAAAATAGGGAACGTATTAATTAATATTATAAAATAAAGAAAGGGCGTTAGGATAAAGCGGAGTTAATAAATTCCGGAAGGGAATATTCTAATTTAACGATTTTAAATAAAATTATTTATAAATTATTTCGGCCGTTCCGTCGTTACTTATCCTCTTTCTACATTAAAAGTTCTCGAACTTCAATATCTTTCTAATAATTTAAATATTTAAATAATTCAAAATCTTTACCCTTATTAACCTTAAAATCGCGGGAGAAGTCTTATTTTTATAAAATAGGAAAGAATAAACGCGAATAAGTAGAATTAGTAAGGATATTATTCTATACTAACTATATATTACCGATAATTATATTGTACTTTAAATTTGGGAGGACGATAATCTATTAATTAAGGATTTTATAATTTTAAATTTTAATATACCCTTTAAGGACAATTTTAATTAAATTGGATTTAGTTTTTTTATAAGGTATAACGTATTTAAGGTTAAAGTCGTTATATGTAAGTAATTTTAATAGCTTCCGTAGCTTTCGGACGAAAGAGAGGTTTATAATAATATAAGTATTAGCTCTAATATTAATAAGAGTATTAGAAGTAGTAATAGTAATTTTATTAAGAGTTATACTATATTTAATAAGAAAGGAGGACCTTCCTCTGAAATAATTACAAAGGTCGAAGTTTAGATATTAAATATTAGTAATATCGGTCGACCTACCCTAAGGGGAGATTTAACTTAGGGTATTTAATTTCCTTTATTAGTATTATCCTTTATATTTAAAGAAGATTCCTTATTAGAGGTTAGCGTATTAATTAATTCTTTAACGCTAGAGGAATCCTTACTTTAAATAGTATTAGCAATCGAATTTAAATAGGTATTAAACTATTTGGCGAGCTTCTTCTTATAAGGGTACTTATTATTTATATATCCCTTCTTATAGTAAGAGAAACAGCGACCCTTACAATTAAGCTTATATATTTCCTCGGGGGTTAAACGGTCGAAGGCCTTAGTAGTCTTAACGACGGGTTTAGAAATAACAACTTTTTTAATAGAGCCGGTAGTACAACGGAAACTTTATTTACCTTCGTACTAGCGGGTCTTTTAAACGTTTATATAATTACCCTCGTTTAAGGAATTAAAGAGAAGGATATAATCGTTGAATTATTTTAACGAATTTAAATAGGTTAATTCTATTATTTAATAGAGCTCTTTAGTAATCTTATAACGAAGGTCGCTTTTTTACTAATTATATAAGCGGCGGTACTAATTAGCTAAATATTAAAAAGTATTCTTAAAAATTTAAAAGTATTTATTATATTTTATTTCTAAATTGTTAAATTCAACGAAAGCTTTTTCGTAGGTACTATAATCGTAGTATTCGTCCTATAAGTATTTTAAGAGTTTATTAAAGGTAGTTAGGCGATTAGAATAATCGGGGTCTAGATATAGTAATAACGTTTAAGCGGCTTTACTTACTAAGCGGTTAGTAATATATCCGAATTTTTAGCAATTATTATTAAAATAATTAATATTAACCTCGAATTTAGTTTTAATCTAATAGTACTATATATTGAAGGTAACCTTATCTTCCTTTTCGTTATTATAAAACTTACCGGCACTCTCCTCTTTCGCTGAATACTTATTATCCGAGGATTGGATTGTAATAGTAATACTGGGAGTATTAAATTAAAAGCGACCGTTAGTACGGGGAGGGCCGTTTTTAAATCCCTTTAATATTTTAAATTTATTAGAATTTTTATTAGAATCGTCGGAATCTTTATTATTAAATATAATCTTACTTATAATATTTAATATAACTTTTAAAAAAGCTAATAAATATTTATTTTCTTTTTTAAAACGTTAATTTTCTACAAGCGCCTGTTAGAAGCTAGCATTTAAAGCGTAGAAAGACTAATCGGTAGGGGGATCTAAATTAGTACTAACAATTTTCTTAAATAAATTTATAGTAATGGAATTAAAGTAGTCGGTTTAGGTCTTTATAATTTAAAAATCTTTATCGATTTAATTAAATAATTTAATAAAATTATTAAATTAATCGATAGTAGCTATAAAGGAAGCGGTACGTATATATATTTCTAGGAATATAATTTCAAGGGTTTCTTAAAATAGGGTAATAAATTATTCGTAGGTTATAGGGCCGTTGAAGGTTTTAATTTTAGAATTACCCTTACCTTCGGCTATTATAGGAGTAAATAGTATAAAGGCGTTATTATTATAATATATATAATTAAGGAAGCTAAGGAAATATTCTTTTAAATTACGGATAAGGACTTTTTTATTAACGAAATAGTAAGTATAATAGGCGATAGATTAAATATAATTGAAGTAATATTTATATAATTCTTTAGGAGTTAGGTTTGATAGGTCGAATTTATTATTATTATTATCGATGTTAATAATATAGGAAACGGTTTTTTAAAAATTAGGACTATAAAAATCGTTAGGATCGAGGGATTTACATTTAACTTTAGAGGAGGGGAATTTACCTTCTTTTAGGGCATATTTCTTTAAAATATTAGGGTTAAAATAGACCTAGCGTAATTATATAGCTTCAATATTATTACGGGCTATCCTAGTAATTAAATAGTTCCTTCTTATTATTTAATTAATTGGTAACCTAATTAATAATCGCTTTAAACTCCTCTTTGGAAATCCTTTATAAAGGATAGGGGGGATCGCGATATATTGCGTGTCGGATCGTTTACTTATTTTAATTGTTAATTTTAGTCGTTAATTACTATATTGCTGCGTTGTAGCTTTTTTCAATAGTAGGATATTTAAAACCGTCCCCGGTAGAGAGATGAGTCGTAAATAGTGTGAGAGCACGTAATGGGCGAGGTAAGGCTGTAGTATTATTAATATTCAATATAGAATTTACGACTAAAGAGTAAAATAAAAGGTAAGAGTTGTGCGCGCAGCTGGCGATGGGAGATATGCTCCCAGAGCCAGGTCCACTGCGGCCTACTCTTCCTTATCTAATTTATAACCAATTATATTAATTGCATCCGCGCGATGTCCTCTAGTGCAGGGCATGACCCATCCGACTGGGCCATAATAATACTCCTAATAATAATAGTATAGGGGATTCTAATTATCGTAATATAGGAACTCCCAATATAGGAATCTACTATATATAGATTCCTCGCTACCTTAATATAGGATATAACTACCGCCTCTTATTAATAATTACCCGGTTGCTACATACAATATAATTACGCTATCGTCCTTATTATTTATTAACCGCCCGCTACCCTACTAATATACTATATAGAATATTATTAACGACTATATAGAATATAATTTCCCTAGTACGCCTATATTCTTTAATAATACTACGCCTTCGCTCGTCGATACTCCCTACCCGCCCAATTCCTATATAAGACCTATTAGGGTCAATAATAATAATAATAATAATATAATAAAAATAAAGAGCGAAGTATAGAAGTAATCTTAGTTATTTAATAATAGAAAAGTAATTAATTAATAACCTAATCGAAAAAAGAAAACTACTAATTTGAATATAAACTAAGGACTATATTATTAGTCTTTTAAGGTATACTACTAATTTATTCTTATTATTAAAGATTCTTATTTAGACGGGTTTTTAATTATAATAAAGGAGGGTAAAGGGTTTAAACGTAACTAATACAAACACTAGGTAGCAATATTAACCGACTAAGTTCGTGAAAATAAAAATAGTAATAGAATTATTATTTAAGAAATATATTAAAGTATATTTACCCGTTTTAAAATGCGTACTAAATATATAAAATAAATAGTTAAAGGTCGTACTAGTACGTCTTTTAATTACGAAACTAATAAAATCCAATATTCTAATACACATTAGGAACCCTTCGTTAAAGAATTTAATAATAAGGGTAACTAAATAAAATTAGATGCGTACGTACTTAATAATACCGATAATTACTCTATTTTAATAAATATCTTTACAAACAAGCAGGCGACTAAATTATTTATTTAATTAGTATATACTATAATTAACGATAATAATAAAGATTTATAATTGTTTACCCCGCCGGTAGAGCGCCGTAAATTAATTACTGTAGAAAAAAAGAAAATCCGTATAGAGTAAGCGCGAGAAAAGCGGACGGTAAAGCGCGCTTTATAATAGAAAACTATTAACTCCAATTTCTAAAGTAATAAAAATAATAGTAGCGAACCGGATAGAAAGGACAATAGTAGATTCTAAATCTTATTTTATATTCTATCGACGTAACCGACTAAGAAAATATCTATTAAGTAAGGTAATGCTCTAATTATAAAATTTATTAACAAAGTAATTAAATTAATTAATAATATAAAACTAATCGGTATAGTCGATATTAAAACGGCGGTATTAAACTTCCAAATTAATTTTACAAAGAATTTATCGCCGGAAATAATTATTAATATATTTTAAAAACTAATAAAGAAAGAAATTATCTTATGGAACGTAATAGATAATAAATTTAAATTTATTAAATTAAGGCGGTTAATAAGGGTAATTAAATTTAAGAAAAGGGTACGCAATAGTAATTTTAATAAATAGAATAGAATAGAATAAAGGGGGTTAATTACTTATATTTAGAAATATTAGAAATTCTAAAATTTCTACTAAATTTAAAAAATTGGATTTTTAATATATTAATATATAATTAAAGTCTATAAGAACTATTTCCCTGGATTATTTTTAAATATTTACTACTTTTAATAGCCCGTATACCCTCGATACGGCGTATTATATTAATCTAAAAACTTTAGCGTATATTAATTCCCGTTTTAGTAGGATAAATTAATATTATAATTCTTCTATATTCTAATGCTTTCTAGTATATCCTTCTATAAATCGAAAAATTAAAATTTAGAAGTAGATTATTAATATTTTATATACTTCTAATTAATTAATAAATTAATTCAAACTTACTCTCTTTTATACTCTTACCCCCTCCCTCCCTTCTTTTAGAAATACTATTACTATAACTTCTACAACCCGTTTACAATCCGGACGTATATAGTAATAGGATTATTAAAAAAGAATTTATTAATACGTTTCTTTACTAATACTAACAATTAGATAAATAATTCCTCCTCCTCTTTTATCGATTTATAACGCTAATAATAAATAAAATTATACAAACCTATTATAATATATATAAAATCAATCTACGTATTAATAGGGTATTTAAGCGCCGACTTTCGTATTAACTTTACTATCCTCTTCAACCAACCAAACACTTACTCAACCAACACACAATTCATACTATACCTCAAATTATACAATTCTTTTTTTATTATAGGCTGCCTATTACCCGGAGTATCCCTCTAATTTTAAAAATAATATTGTACTATTAAGAACGGAATTAAAATACCTCTCTATTAATTAAAGCCCGTATCGGTTAAATAAAATTACTTAAAAAGTATTTTAAATCTGTGAAATAAGGCAATACAAAGTAATTTCGCATTTTATATCGACCCCTCTATACTAGCTAATATATATAAGAAAGTGCTATTAAATCGGACTATAGTAAATATATTCTATAAGATAAATCCCTTTCTATTATACTAGCGGTTCTAGTCTTTTACTAGCACTTTAATATAAATATAGGTACTATTAATAATACTAATTGTATTACTAAACTGTTAATTACCCGCAACAAACTCAATCTCTAATACTATATAGTCATTATCTAATTGGACTATAAATTCGGTATAAAGTTTAATAAAGACTGGTATTATTTATGTAATAATATTCAATACTGTCGATTAGGCTATTATAAAGTAGTATACTATTTGCTATTAAATTTCGTTAAATATAATAGTTTAGATAAATATTATTAATTTAAGCTCAATAGTCTAATATTTAGTATTTTATACACTACCACTTTCCCGTATCCACCTCACTAAAACTATAAACTCTACTTTAATTATACGAAAAAATTTAAAGAATTATTTATTATACTTATTCAAAAAGTATTAAGCTTTCGCAATATTAGTTTTTAGGCCGCCTTCGTTAATAATTTTAAAATCGAAACCTTAATTCCGTCTAATCGAAGTAATAATAGTAACGATAATAACGAACGTAATAAAAAATAAAACTTTCTTTTAGTATATTTCTTCTCTACCCTCTCCCTCCTTACCCTCTACTATTTAAATATACTCTTTATCCTCTACTATAACCGCTAACGTATATTAATATAATCGTTTATCCTACTTTATTTCTTATACAAATTACTATTATTTAATAATAGTATAAACTATATATATAATAATACGTACGAACGGTCGTATAATTACGTAGAATAATTAATAAAACCCCGTAGTCTCCCTATGCCGCACTACAAATTATCTCTCAACCACCTACTTTCTAACGATTATATCTACTTTAAAAAAGGTTATAAGTTACGTAGAATACCTCAAAGGTATTCTATATAACCTCTTTATTAGGCGGGGTAATAGATCTATAAATAGAGGCATCTATACCGCTTTTAGTATGCGATAGCTGGTTGCTATACTATATAGGGACTAGCGCGCACTTGCTTAAGTACCTTTGATTTATTATTATATTAGTATAAAGCGATTTTGAAAAAAGGTTACGCATCTACTCTGTATAAAACGTAACCTCTTTTTAGATCTATTTGTGTGGGTTTTGCCCGTATATATAGGGATATTTGGATCTATATTAAGGTCTTGGCTTGTGTATAATAAAAGAGGTTACGTTTTTCAGGTTACGGTCACGCGTGCCGATCAGGCCCTTGAGTGAAGAAGACGACGGAAGATATCAAGCATGTATACTACTTACAGTAAGCAACTATATTCCACCTTTGCGGTCTCCAATCCCAAGTGCGGTCCCACACAAACGATTCGCAACCCGAAGCTTTACACTGAATTCTGGTATGGGGTTTCTCTTTTTTTTTTTTTTTTTTTCCTTTTTTTTTTTTTCCTCCCTCCACAATCCGCCTCCCTCACAAGCCGACTGCTCGCTGGGACTCAGGTAGGTAGCCCAGGCTTCATCCGAATAAGTCTGTGCCATGGAATCGTCGTAGAAGTCCCATCTCAGGCGTGGTTTGAAACGAAGCAAGACCAAGAGCAGGGCAGCCCCGGTCCTGCCAACTGCCTCTGCGAAAACGCAGTCCCTGAAGTGTACGCGCACGGCGGCTGGGCAGGATCTGCACCCCTTGTCCCAAAAGTTCGCTGGCGTAAACTGGCACGTGAAAACCCCCTGTCCATGATGGCTGCTTGAAGCAGTCACCGCCTAATCTCTGTGTCCATTGACTATGTGCTTGCATCTTCATCTACACTACCTGACGACCTGTTTCAGGTTGAGCTAACTTCTACCGAGTATACTATCAAGGTGTCTTTTACTCCAAAACTGACATACAACTAGGTACAGCCCGAAGTACAGCTGGCATTATAGGAGAGATTCAGCTCGTCGGATAGTATAGCCTAAACCGCCGCAGAACACTGAGGGCCAAGCAATTTCAGACAAGATAGGCGAAGTTGCACAAGGTGATCCGATGCCAAATCCAGAAACCGTTAATCATGATGTGACACAATAAACATTCCACAATTAGGCGTGTTAACCACAGTAGTCATGTACATAAAACTGAGAGAAACGCCCCGCAACCGCTTGACAAAATGATTTCCCCTTTCCATCCAAAATTCGCAAGATGCCATAGTGCTCCAGAAACGCCTTAAAAAAAGGAAGGACTGTCCATGCGCTTGTTGTAATATTAATGTAGTGTCGAGGATAGCGTGTCGTGGCTCCGTGAGGGCATGTGATCGATGACATCCTCCACTGCTTCATATCCTGAAAGCTCCCTTTTGGCCTCAACGGACTCTGCTGCCGTCCATCGGGCAGCAATTGATAGTCCGTCAGAAGGTCAATCTTTAACATTTAAGTCCCTCCCAAAAAGCTCGACGCACATCCGGTATGGTCGCAAACGTCAAAATAACGCTAGCCTAGAGCATGATGGCGAAACCAGCAAAGAGACTGCCGAAGATGAGGGTTGCGCTAAT
Organism: Neurospora hispaniola; assembly: GCF_033458365.1. Lineage (NCBI taxonomy): Eukaryota > Fungi > Ascomycota > Sordariomycetes > Sordariales > Sordariaceae > Neurospora > Neurospora hispaniola. The sequence goes on along the minus strand of NW_026944407.1, from coordinate 842,052 downwards.
CGACTCCAGCATATGGGGAGCAGCGTTCTTTTTGTGGCCGCCATTGTTGCTCGAATCCGCGTCATCGGTGCTACCACCGGCAAGGCCGTTATAGACGCCAGTGCCTGTGCTGGAAGCGGTTGGGCTCGCGGTAGCAGAAGCAGTCGACGTCGTGGTCGCGTTGGATCTCTTGGGGTTCTTAGCACCGCATGGGTGGTCCTGGGCGCAGGCGCCCTGCGCAATGTTGTCGCCCATGTTGTCATTGATACATTCCTGAACCCACTCAACGCAGGTGTGGTAAGGAATTGTCAAAGTGTACTCAGTCAAGTTGGGAGTCTGGCCGTTGCCGCAAACGCAGGCGTATTCAAGGGTGTCCTGATTCAGACATTAGCAACTTTACAAGAGATAGGCCATTCGGCTTCGAGGAGGGCTTCTTTATTCACATACAGCATCGCAAAGGTTTTTGTCGACAGGACCAAGATCCTCCTGCTGGCAAATAAGGGGGCAGCTGGCCAATTCGTTCATGCACCAGTTTCCTGATTGCCCGGTTAGTCTGTGTTTACCGGTAACGCTCCGATGGACGACTTGATTGGTACGTACGCTTTGTGCCCATGTCGATGTTGCTTGTGTTGACCCAGTAATCGGCGGAGACAAGGGTCAAGGAGCTGGCAAGAGCCAGGAGAGTAGTGCTGTAGGCAACCATTATGAAAGATTGGACTTCAATTATCGTGTACCGGTGGATGAGTGGATGGATTTATTATGTTCGTTCACTGTGTACAAACTAATAGTGAGTAATCATGCATCGCCATGGAACGTCTTGGTGTAACAGAAACTGGAGTTTGATGATGGCGTTGTCCGGGAGCTCTATGAGATGAATGGACATGCCATTCAGCACCGAAAACTCAAGGCAACTGCTCAGATCTAGAAGAAACCAAGGCTTACTTACAGAAAAGTCGGAATGTACGGGGGAGCACGCGCAACGACAACGACGGTGGAGTGAAATAACGGTATTTCGACGGTCCTGAACTGAACTTGAGGAGATGCGAACGGAAACGAGAGCAAGGGGTCAGGCAGGTGAAGAGACCAGAGCGAGTGACAGCACCACTTGAGGACTTTAAGAGATCAGGAGAATATCCTAGAAGCGGGCGACAGTCCCAAGGGATCGGGAAGGAAACGACCAGACTATGGGGGAGATGAGAGGAAATCACTGGGGCAGTGGAGATAGAGGAAGGAGCGGAGAGAAAGCGTGGAGGACGAGGAGGAAAGGGAAAAGGAGGCTAGGGTACCCTGGTAGGCCAAGCATCAAATTGAACTGACGGATTTTGATGGCAAGATGGTTCTGGATGGATCATCAACGCCCGTGGCTGCTCCCGAGGCCCAGAACCCACTATTCGAGCTCTAAATGCCGAACAACTCACGTCCGTTGGTTGATAGGTTTAGATGGTTCCATCCCTGGAGTGTTGCATCGCGTCGACGGTAGCGAGCTTGCTGGGCAGGGATGAGCATGTCACCCTACTCCACAAGTTAGCCCGGACTTTCGCACCGCCCGGTTTGTCCAATCGCAGCCAGTCAATTCCGCCGCTCGGATGCTAGATGCCCAATTCTCGTGTGATGGGGATGGACTTTTGATCGATAGCTTCGATGGATACGGACTGCTGGAACCTTCACGGACGTCTTGTCACGTTCGGATGAACCTGGTGCTGTTCTTGGACACATCGTGTTCTTCCAGTTATATAGAGGCTGGTATGACTTGTCATGTTTATTTGACATGAGCATAGGCATCCGAGAGACTTGGGACGAACACCATAGGCAAGAGCAAGAAAACCCATGATATTGCCGTCTTAAATCTACCCTGCTTTAAACCAAATGGTAATTCAACTTACCCCGTCCAGATGCTTATCGTGTATTTTTTTTCATCTTCGAAATTACCGGGACCAGGGTAGCCAGCATCAACATCACGCATCCCCGTCCCGATAAGGTTTACGGCGATTGACGCTTCCTTCTGGAGGTGCACAACTGCATCGACCGGCATGCACTGAGCGGCGGCCGGTTTCCATGCTTGCATTTGCTGATGATTGCTGCTGTGCACTGTCGATCCGCAATAATTCTCCCGGATGAAACATCTCGGTCAACAAGCTCTTGACAACAACAACACCGAATTCCAGGCATAGAAACACAACAACCGGAGCGGATAACCAATAACTATGCGGCATCACAATGGTGGTCCCAAACATGAAAGTTTGTCTCTTGCAACCTACACATGTCTTGTTGGCAACAATGGTCTGCCTGCGTCTTGATCGTCTCGTCCCCTGTGTACAGAGAATGGTAAAAGCGGCAAGCAACTCTGCTATCGCATCCATCGGACGCAACTGGCCCGTTATGGGTAGGTTGCAGTGCATTCCTGAATGCATACTGCATAGAGGTACCTCTATCTATGTACACCTTTGACAAGAGGAGAGGGAAGACCGACTGACTGCTCGGAGGCAACTACATATCATTCATACGAGATCATAACAGTTTGTCCGAGTGATCTGAGTGAACTGAACACTTTGGACTGAAAATAAAACCCCGGGCCGAACGGGGACAACACGGGGTTACCTTCAAGGACCTCAAACCCCACGTCTCTCCCGACTGATACCTTTTCACACGGCACACTCGGGACACCTGATTTGCAACTTGTAAAGAAGCGCAGACCGACGGAACAGTTTTGATGTGCACCTGACGGTAGGATTACAACGGTTGTGCGTATCTGCATCGACCTCGTATTCGCTGTAGTGATGAGGCAGCAAGTGATTCAGTGGCGAAAGCGGAGAATGGCGGGGATCCTCATTCATGATGGCCGCCCACAAGAAACCTTTCCGCATTTTATCTCGTTTGGCCCTTCAACATTTGGTCATTCACCTTCCTTACTTTTTTGCTTTAGTTGAGGTGTTTTCGTATCGGTATTCCCGCCTGCATGTACATAGTATAGCCGACTCTCCACCGGAGCCCGAGAGGTCCGCCTCTGCTCAGAATACGGCAACGGCTGGATTTGCTGGGTCAGACAAGTCTCGGGGCTATTGAGACTTAATACTTAAACATTTCAATTGTAGAACTGGTCTGACTGCGTATAACCCTCAGCAGTTCCTCCCCCACAGCCAAAAGTCATAGTCATCACTCCGCGCTATGAACAGCGCATTGGGAACGTGGGGGCGAATTGGTCTCTCGACTTGCATTCTATAATAAAGCAGCAGAACCTCGATTTAGATCGATGGTCTACCCCATAATCCTATCCGTACTAAGATGCCATTCCACGTTTTAAGCACACCACTACACTATATCTTCTGCCCATTCACGGGGTCGATCTGCAAGCAAGCAGGCAAAAAGCGGCTGAGGATTTTTTTTCCTTCTTGATTGCCCAAGTAGTGTACAAGACGGGAAACGTCAAGAACTTTGGACATGTCAGCTGAGACCAACGGTGAAACTGGTTTTTGAACAAAGCAAACTGCCCAGAGCCGACTGCGACATTGGCCTACTGTGGATAGCTTCTTTTTCGGCGGCTCGATAACCTGGGCTTAGAAGGCGATATTGGGGGTGGTAGCTACATTGCAGGGGAAAGAGAAGAGGCCAAACCCATCTTCCATCATGGACCCGGAATCACAGCGAACTCCAGAAACTCTAACTATCTCAAACGTTTCAAGGTCAAACAGAGCAATGTCGATCTTGAAGACATATTGTATAAAACGTAAAACGGGTCCAGCCGCTTAGCATTGTTGCGACATGTCTCTCCACGCCCTAGTGTAGCTTCCAGTTCATCTGATTGCTTTGCTCACGAGAGTCTCGGTTCTCGGGCATCCCGTCCCAATCCAGCCAATAAGCCAAGGCGTCCGTGTCCCGTTCAAATCATCACCGTCATCATCGTCATCATCGTCATCGTAATCAGGCCATTATCCGTGATCTGGTCAGGAATTATTCACATATTACCATTGCCTCATCGTCGAAACTGGTAAACTTCGTTCATCCTCTGTTGCGTATTTTCCTTTTCTTCTTTTCTTTTTTCTTTTTCTTTTTCTTCTTTCACGGATGGTATCTTTACGAGAAGAGAAACTCCTTCAAAACAGGAGATCCAGAGAATTCTGGATTGAGTAAAATGCAGCTGTTGTTTTTCATAAGGGAGTTAGTACCGTATCTCTAGAGCTCTGAGGCGAGCTATTAAAGGAAGTCAGGTCATCCTGGAATGCGTACGTACTTTAAGAAATACTGTAGTCCGGCCCTCCTTTTTTCGAGAAACTTGGGCTGGAACCTGTGTAAGATGCTCTTGGGAGGTATTAGAGGTACAGCCGCCTCGAAGTTTGGAAAAGTCTGGACGAGACGTTTCCTGAGACTGTCGAACTCGGAATATCGTTTCCTTATGTTCATTCGCGAGCCCTATAAGAGAGAAGTTGCTGAGGGTTAGTCAAAGTCTCCAACTCCAAGGTGCAAAAAGTTACCAAGAAACTGTACGCACATTCAACGTCTCAACCTTGATATTCCAAACCACAAACGCCCCAATATTTGCCGTCCCCCCATTCACCAGTATATAGTCGACAATATCCACCTTCTTCGCCCAGCACGCCCGGTTGCGGTCCCGTCCATACACGTTCGCTCCGTCTGGCCCGTCATCGTGCTCATTATCCTGCAGCGTGATGGCTCCCGGTAGCAGATCGCTTTCCGCTGACATGCTTGACATCGTCCTTGCATGCCGCGTTCCCCCTGGCTATGCGTGGTGTGTCCGTGTGCCCAGTAGGGCGGCGACGTCACTGATGGAGAGGTTACTAGCTCGGAGCTGGCATCATCTTGGGAGGAGTCGTCCGCGGAACTAGTGCCTAGGGCGTTGTCTGAGGAACATTCGTCGTCATTGTTGGAATATAATGGTTGCGCTTGCGGTGGGCACGCGCCGGTGGTTGGTTTCGTCGACGGCGTCGTGGGTCGTGGAGGTAGGTCGTTTCCGTTTTCTGTTACTTCTTCCCCTTCGGTTCTGCCGATAAGAGCGAGCTCCCGCTGCTCCTCCTGCTGTGGTTCGTGTTGTGGTTCCGTGTCTGACGCCATTCAAGCCATCATCCGCGCAGGGCAGTTGTATGAGGTATGCTGGTGTTTCTTTGCGCCCAAGGTCGGTCCTGGACGTTACTTGCTTTGGATGCGCCTGCGCTGGAACGACGTCGTCGAACCGAAGAGTGATGGAAGACTGCGGTAGGTCGTGAATCCCGAAGCGGTTCGTATGGTCGCGATTGGGTTGATATACTTGACAGCCTAAAGATAATCAGTAGCCGAGAGTACGAGGAGTATACGGTCGAGGATTGATCGGCCGTGACGTCGGATGAGAGATTGAAGAGGTAAAGTAGATACGAAGTTGAACTGAATGCGACAATGAAGGTGAGAGCAGGATCAAGGACAGATTGCCGAACAGGAACAAGTTCCTGCCCGTCACATCAATGTTCGTCATATCGCATCCCCACTAAAAAGAACGATAGCAGCTTATCTAGCATATCGGCCTCTGTGGCCTTAACCAATCAGAAGCACCGGTTGCGTCTAGAAGAAGAACGAGAGATTCCTCGCCAACAGTGAACAAGCCTCGTGTAAAAAAAAAAAAAAAAAAAAAAAAAAGGACATGTCCATTCATCAATCGTCAAATCGTCATCTAGTAGCTACTTTATCCATCTGTACCTGCTTCACGTGTACTTTAGCTCAGGTACATAACTGCCTCAAACCCAATCCAAGACTAACGAATAGTGAAAAGCACATCCCACCCAAAATTAACCATAGCATTACACCCACTACATCCCGTCCCATGTCATCATTTCCTATCCTCATCGTCGCCCATTCCTTTTCAAACTAAGCAACCGTCTAAGCCCTCCACCACCACCAGTGATAGGCTTCTCCTCCATCCCCATCACCAATCCCATCTCCATCCCCATCTCCGTCTCCGTCTCCTCCCGCTGCCTAGACTCTAACGTCTGCACCTGCCCCGGGCTCGACGTACGCTCCTCCCCAACCATCGCATTCATCTCCGGATCGTGATCGTGGTCATGATCCTCGCCCTCATACTCATACGACAACTTGGGCACCAGCAGGCGGTACGGCACCGTGCTGCCTCCCGGATCGCGCGGGCTGATCTCCACGTTGAGGGTGACTTCCAGTGCGCCGTCGGCCATGATTTGAGGTATGGCGTCTCCGCGCTTTATGGTTCTTGTGTCACCGCCTGTTGTTCTGGAACGGCACATACTGCCGCCACTACGAGGTGAGGGTTGAGAAGGTGCAAAGTCCCGTTCTGGCAAGGAGGCGGATGTTGCTTGGGACTGGAACATGCCCATACCCATGCCCGTGGGACCACCACGGCCGGTATTACTGGAACCGGTCATTGGTGAAGAGGGGTATTCGCCACCGGTACCAACTCCACGATTGTGATCAGAGACCGGTTTGGCCGTAAAGTAGCTCTCGTCACCGGCAACAAACTCGTCACCACCAGTACCAACGGGCACGGGGGGAGTAGGATGGTATTCACCCCCTCCACCGCGCAAGCCCACACGAGCAGACATGCCATCACGAAGGCCACCGCGGATCTTAGGGATGTTATACTCATCTCCAACATGGGCATAGTCATCGTAAACAGCCTGTTCAGCGTCCGATTCCGGAACCCAAGTCCCGTTAATGCCCTCATCACCCACACGCGGCCGCTGGGAGCTGATGCTGTTACGACGGCGGAAGAAGTCGCCGACTTTACCGCTTATGGAGGAACCCGAGAGCGTCCTCTTCAACAATCCGGGGGGCTTTCCTGCTGCCGCTGGGCTTCCGCGGCCGCCAGGAACGACTTGATCAGCGCTTGCGCTTGGTCCGCGGCGGGAGAGAGTGCGGAGCAACGCGTTGGAGATGGGTGGGCGGGTTCGGTCGCGCACGCTGTCGGGGCCGCGGTATGTGGGGCCGGATTGGCTTCGTGTTTTGGAAAGTGAGAGGCGACGTAAAAGGCTGGGTCCGTTGGAAGGTAGTCCGTAGGCGTTGATACCAATTACAGACTGGCCGGGCGTGGAGTCTGGTGTGTTCCCGGGGTTATACAGCCGAATTGAGCACCAGTTGCGGCGTGGAAGCAGGTGCTTGTTGTTGCGTGGCTTGCCATCGACACCTTGTTGGAACATTGGGATCATGTCTTCGTCCGTGTCTCGGTCGAAATGATGCACCTTGTTACGTTTGTTGAGCACGTCGGCCAACATATCTGAAGGCGGAGCGTTGACGATAGCGGAGGAGATGACGTTTGGCATGTACCTGAAGTCCTTGTCCTTCGGGATGTTGAGCTTGGGGTTCGAGTAAAATTGCCCGATGGCTGCTAAGTGGACATCACCGCTGTAGAAGATGGTCAGCTTCGGGACGCTCACGGAGAGTGCTGGTTTTGCGGTGGACAATTGGTGCTTACCTGAGAATAGTAACTCTGACGGACTTGTCAGCTGCCAGGTCCTGTAGATCTTCGATCACAATTGCCCGCTCCTCCTTATGGCTTTTGGCTGTCCAGTGGTCGTCCAAATCATCCAGGACTTCAACGCCTCCATCGAAATGGTTCAGGAAGTTTTTGAAAAGGCCGGCTTTTCCAAGAGCCTTGACAGGATCCATCAGACGAGAGGTCAAGCTAACAAAAAACGGGGTTAGTAAAACAAGATTGTGTTTCCTGGAGATCAGAGCAACGCTTACATATTTTCCAGCCAGACCAGCCTCGGGTAAGCGACCGGCACACCAAGGAGGACCAGCAGATGCTCTACCTTCCCGTTTTCGATTTCACCATAACACCGGTCCATAATTCTCTTCCATGTATCTTCTCTGATGACTTCCTCTCGCGTTCGCTCAGTCCGTGCGTCAACCACCAGTAGTGCAACCTTTGCGCCCAAGAACATAAACATACTTCGACTGACCTCCTGGATGTACGGACCCGGTTTATCACCCAAGATCCAGCTTGGCTCGGATTTCTCTGTTTCATCCACCACGCTCTGATGCTGGAACAGCATATAGTACTTGAAAGCAACATTGCCAAGTCCCGAGAACACTGGGGACTTCATGAAATGATGGGGATACGAGCCAAAGCCGTCAATGATGTCGTGGTCATCATACATGTTGACCATGGGAATTTGTGAGGCTGCCATGCCAAACAAACCCTGCGAAAACCACATGGCGTATCGCTCCAGGTAGAAGCGCTCTAGCTCGTCTTGCATCTCCGCGCTGAAGGGAGTGTTATGCTTGTGCAATGGGTTCTTGATTAACAGCCATTCCTTGAAGAGTTGTGTCTCTTGCATGCACTTGTCGTTGTAAATTTGGTCACCACCACCGATCATCACATGGAACGGTTGGCTCTGGTGAGTGTTGAGCACGTCGCGCCACATAGGGTCGGGGCCGCTGAACTGGTTGGGATCGACGCTCAAGCTAAAGCCGTTGCAGCTGTGGAACATAATGTTCATTGCCTGTCCTTTGGCTGGGACCCAAAACCCCGTCGCCGGTCCCCTGTTGATCCGATAAGCGATGCGTTGTTGTTTTTCGCGGAGTTCGACTTCGATATTAAATCGCCAGAAAGTGTATCCTCGCTCGGCGTGAAGTCGGAAACCTCGGACGTCTTTGTACTTTCCTACTTTCTCACCATCAATCCTGGCGCGTTTCTTCCGGGCGTTGAACGAGCCGGGCGGGTCAATTACGCCGGCCGGAAGAGACTCTGGCGCGCTTCTCGACTTTTCGAATAATCCGTTGTCGGTCTCATCCCGGGAAAGATCTTTGCCTTCGTCCAGGTGGTCGACCGGTCTGACATAGAGAGTCTCGCCCTTGCGTCCTAATTTAGGATGGCCTGCGATGGGGTCAACATACTCTGCAGCTAAAGGCTCATCACCATGTATAATTTTTGGCGGAGGGGGTAAGAGTTCCACCGGTTGAGCAAATAGCCTTAGTGTCGGGGCAATATCGTATGATGAATCGGCGTCTGATGTGACGATCATGACTGAACCGCGCCATATCTCTTTCTCTAACACAGCCCCGGGTTTGGGGGAGCGGGTGGCCACACGGTCATGCCGGATACCGCAAAACCGAAGAAGAGGGCCACATTTGAGGTAGAGTGGCGGCTTGAATCTCGTGGGAGCTTCACAAAAAGGAGTGAGTTAGTAACTAGAAGCCGTTCATAGCACGCCATGATAAAGGGGAAAGTAAGAAGGAAGGAAAGAGGAAAAGTGAGATGGAAGATAGAAGAAGGAAGGAAGGAAGGAAAGGAAGAAAGAAAGAAAAGAAAGGAAAGGGACGATGCCAATTACTAGGTGACAAGGCTACTTGTGATGTTACTGTCATTTCGCGAACAAGTCAGGGAGCGATTACATACCATAAGTGTCATCATACTCCCCATCAAAAGCTTCACCTCTCCTTGGCCGCAGTCCCCCCGTACCTCGTCTCCGAAACTGGGGTGCGCCCTTATCTCCTGCAGGCGATACATTACCCAGGTCAAGAAGCGGGCCGCCAAGAGTACCGACTGTGCCATTCTTCCACTCTTCTAGGTATTTAGTCGGTTGAAACTCGCCCTGCCCGGGTTCGAGGTCATCCCGCGCATGGTACAAAATATTAGAGATGTGATGGCCAGGCTCAGCATCATCGCGGTCGCGTCTGAGATCTCTCCCTTGGTCGTCACGTCTAACATCTCTTCGTGCCTGGTGCTGGTGTTGGTGCTGGTAGTTAGGTGGGTGAGGATGGTTAGGCCCGCGCATGGGCATCCTTTCGGTTGTAGCCTGTAGGGTTTCGGCAGGAATGATGGGACTTTCGACGGGAGGTTGGGGGTCGGGCTCGGTCTGAACTTGGATTTGTCGCTCCGTAGGTGTTGTATACTGCTGAGGTTGCTGGATGGGAGCACGACCAAGCATTTTGTCCGCCTTTCTCTGGCTCGCTACTCTGGCTGGCTCTGCGCTTGCTCCAATAGTGATATTGCCGAACTGCTGACTTTGGTCATCCTTGACAGCCCTTTCGACTGTATCCTCCACTGGTTGATGATCTCGAACCTCTGCTGACTCCAGGGCCTCCTGCTTTTCTTGGCTTTGCCTTGGCCATGGCTCTGCTACCGGCTTCTTCACCACCTTCCTTGGTGTGGGCATGGGGCCCAAGGCTTCATTGATACCATTGGGCAGCTTGGCCTCCTGATTAGCTGCTCTCTCGCGGAAACTGAGGTTGCGCTGTGGCAGATTAGAAGTCCTGACGGCCGCGTTCATGGGAATCCGTGGGTCAGGCACCTGAGTTCTAGCAACTCGCCCACCGTTTGCTCCATACGTTCGCCCTTCTTCGGGAGGATTCTGCGAGAGAGGTCCCTTTGCAGCCGCCGAACCTTGGTCAGGTCTGGTTGAAGTCGTCGAACTTACCGGCATAGTCTGTGAGGGTTGATCCTGACGTTGAAAAGCGAGCGCGACCTGTTGAATCTGGACAGGCACTTGCGGCGATATCGTCTTTACTTCGGTCTGTTCATATGCCGAGTTCTCTGGCGCACCTTTTCGTGTTGGGCCGTCGGTGGCTTCGGCTTGTGGAGTAGGTCCTTCCCCTGATTCTTCTTTTGCTATGCTGTCCAGGGTCAGCTGGAGCCTCTGAAGTGGTGAGCGGTCGTCTGCGAACATTCTCTGTCGGGTTGCTGGCTGGCTCGCTGACGAGCGCCTAGTACTCCTCTGTAGAGGCTGGTCAAGACCAGAAACCCTGCGTCGGTGGCTGTTTGCTCCCGCAGATGGTGGCATGTTTGCCGAACGCGTCGATCCGTTAACGATACGCTGTGGTCGCCAGCTCGTGCTCGCATCACTCGTGTCCCGAGATGCTTGCTGTTCACCGGCCGAGGTTTGATTCTGGTAAAATCCAGCTGAGCCCACGTCTTGGGTCAAGGGGGATGATCCCGGAGAGGAATTCAAGTACGAATTTTGTTGTTCAGCAATGGCAGCGGGATATCTGTAACTCATGGGAGGTCCTGTGGGAGCCTCCGGGACGGCAGGCGGCGGTGGGCCAGTATCGAGTGCATAGTCTAAGTCATAGTCTTGATTTTGGCTCCGACGGCGAAGGCGCTTTTCTAGTAACTCGGGCGGATACTGGTTGCCGGCACCGTATGGCACTGGTGCTGGAGGAGGCGCAGGTCCGTGGCCCATAAAGCTGGGAGTGGTCGGCGATGCGAAAGGGCTGGAATTTGAGTCAGTTTGAACTTCCGACCTTGTAGTCTGGACCGAATTGCGATCCGGTCTGTGGCGGTTCTGCGAGTGGATATCGAAGGACTGGCGAGAGTCGGATGGGGTTGTCGGCGTCACATCGCCAGACATGCGCCGACTCCTAGCAACTGTAGCTAGTGGTGGGAGCTGGCCCCAGTACGGAGCCGACATTTTGACGTGTTTGTTGTCCGTTTCGTGACTAGTTGGTGAAAAGCTGATTGTGTGTTACGGTCCCCGAGGCTGGCTGACCTCGATGCCAGGGCACGACTGGAGGCTGGTAACTATCACGAGCGCGCGGTTGGTGAAACAGCGAGACTAGCCATAACTAGCAGCCAATGTTGAGCAGACACATGCGCTCTGGCAGCGAGTCCAATGTAGGTACCCTCCAGTTTGTTAAGCAGCTGCCGTGCAGTATGTAGTGTGTCGAAGTCGTCTAGAAGATCTTTACAGCAGCATGGAATCTGCCCCGGGAATGCAGTTGTCAATGTCTTTCAGCGGCCCCACTGAAGAACTTGGAGACGAGGCAAGAAAAAGATCAGCTTGAGTGTCAATGTCAGGACGGGAATCCTTACTGAGATGACGAGTATATGTACCGGAGACCAAGGGACCTGGAGGACTCAGCTTGAAAGAGCTTGGGCGGAGCTGACGAGGTTACTTTTGGGCGCGAATTTCTTTCCAAGGAAGCTCTCACGATAGTGGGAGCTCTGTGTGTGTATATTGTACCTGTGTACCTCGACAAATTTGTTGATCAAGGGCAGGACTGAGGTGCATACTATCTCAGCTAGAAAGGTTCAGGCAAGCCAGTCACAATTTGGCACCGGTCGTGAATTGGGCTCGATGGGCTCCCGGTCAGGTTGCTCAATGCCATGCCATGCCATGCCCTGCCATGCCCTGCCCTGGACAATTGACTTGAGCTGAATGGCTGCTCGCTGCATACTGCAGACTGCAGTGCAGTGCCTTTTGCTGCGGCAGGGCGGAATTCGGGATCGGACAGTCGGATAGAAATCCAGTCGAAATCCAACCTCCAGCGCAAACTGAATCACGTTGCAGTCTGCCGTCCCATTCTTCTGGGCGGAAGAATGGTGCCTGCCATCCCGTCCCCAAGCACACGGTCATCTATTCTTTACGCATCGATCTCCAAGTTGAGATGCTTGAAGCTTGATTGCAACTTCCATCTGTCGTTTGTGACAGGCGGGTTTGCGGGGACTGAAACTGCAACTTCCTTGTCGCAAGGAAGGGCAGTCCCGAGAAACGAGAAAGGCGGATCCCGTCTGCCAGACCTTGGTTTAAGTGCCGCTAGACTTTTTTGGGCAAGGTGAAGAGGTTGGCCGTTAAGGTCAGGGAGTGAGACTGGCGAGACCCGACCCGCGCTGACCGTGAGGTAACCCAAACACAGCAGCGCATGGATAGCCGATAGTGAGCGGCCGTTGCCCTAAATCAAGAGTTCCCGTCCCGTCTTGTGCTTCACAGCAACATACTTGCCGAATTTCAAAATGCCGGTGGCTGGCACCTCGTTACCGGGCAAGGAGACATCAGATTTCCGACGACGTTTGTCTCGGGAGAGAGATATTGTATCTGCCAATGTGCAAGGCCTACTAGAGGTACAGCAGGCCGTTGCTGGTGCAAGAAGGATCTCGATGGCCAATCGTTTTATGTCTTCTGCTCCGGGTTTGATCTCTACCCAACGTTATCAAGTTCGACCACTGCATCGAAGGTCGTGTCTCGCTATTGTTCCCATTCTGCAGGACCGGATTGATCCCTTAAGAATAACCGAAAGGAACTTACCATGCTGCTCGACTGCCCACACAAAGACATCATTCAGCATCCAACAATGGAACGGGGCCCTACAGAGTCAGCACTAGAGGTAACCCGTAGATGGTGGCCGGGGTACTTGTGCTATACATGACGCTGAAGGGCCGTACAACTGGGTAACCAGAGGTACCTTTACGGCTCCATGATACTGGTACAAGCGCCGCGTTGCCTAGTAGAAGATTGCTTACTAGAGGCAAAACAAAGAAGTAGGTAGGTATAGGTACAGTGGTTCACGTCGATACAGCCCACCAAGATCTCGCCTTCCGTCTCCCTTTCATTATACGACTCTGAGTTGTCTGTGGTTGTTTGGCCGGGTTCGGTGACCTGTTGGCGGGAAGCCTCTTCGATTCTTTGACAATGCCGAACGAGTACCAACCTAAGGGAGCAACACCATCATAGAAGCCATTCATCCTTATTGAGGTGAGAAAGCGGAAAGGCCTAACTCATACGCAAACGCCTCGTTTCACAAACATGTTTCCGAGCCACGTTGTTTTTCGCAGGCAACGTGAAGACCGTCCACCTCTACCGCCATGCATGATATGGGAGGGGTCAATGGAAATGCTGTCGTCGTTACCATCTTGTGTGTCGGAACCAAAGGCTGAGATATGCACAGTATTCTATAGTTTTCCCAAGATACCATCGATGATAGTGGGAATTTTTGAGCCTAGATGATCTTCAAAGTTTCGTCTTGTCTCGCATGGCGAATACGGCTGGAATGTCGGTTGAAGACAAGACGAAACCCGGAAGATGGGACGTTTGACAGTGCACTAGGTACGGAACATTACTAAAACCTCATCCCTGAGCAGCGCCTTGAACATGGAAAACTGAGCAAAGGTAAATCTCGGTGATCGTTCCAACACCACAAGGTATGATTGGTATAAAGACGGTTCTATGGTGTCGAGGGGTGTAAATCAACATCTTGTAACGGCGCAGAATACATGTGGAATGCTGACACTGCCCCTGCCCCATGGGGTCCCCCTTACAAGGAGCCCCTACGCAGTCTCGGCCCCACCAGAACTGCCGCCTCATTCAGGGTCCATACCTCTTGTTGAGGTAGGTTCCGTCCTTCTCTCTGCCCCTGGAGGTGTTGTTTCTCGCTTGGCAGCTGCCCTGTACCTACCTAGGTAGGTACCAACCGGTCCCAGCCTGTCGCCCGGGCCACTTGCGCAGCCCGTCTGTGTGCATTGCCCCTGCGCTGTGGCGGGATGGTTTTCTTCTAGGCCACATCGCCAGATTGCCGAACTGAACTCCCAACAAGTGAATTCTCCATCTCCAAATCAACCCATCTTCCTAATCTTTTCGTGGTGAAACGGGGAAACTGTGCCGCCTTTCTCATTCCCAGCCTATACAGGATTGCTCAGTGGGCCTATCTGATTCTCGACCGCTGCTACGGTCGCAACTGGGCTTCGTCCTGTATGCTGTGCCCTCTCCCTCCTTGATTCCGTTGCTTATGCAATAAATAGCTGTCTGACCTGTTCCGCACGAAGCCTCCATGTCCGTTCGACAGGGACGAGCTTTCGATTCGACCTTCCAGTCTCTTCTCAGTCGCCGGGAACCGATGCCGTCTTCGTAACATCATTCTGATCATTGGCCAACACCGTTGCTATCCCTGGCGCTACTATTCAGCCATAGCCGAGATCGAACAAGACACTATTCTGCTTGTCGTACAAATTCGTTCTTGATGCTCGACACCGCAACCAACTGAAAACACTCACACAACCTTGCGCATCCCCTGCGTAGTAGACCGACCTTGGGCCGCTCCAGATCATTTACCCGAACTCAGCTATGAAGCTCTCGGCTATCGCAACGCCGCTGGGCTTGGCCGCTCTGGCTATAGCGTCCAATGTCCTCCCCCGCGACTTCAATTCGAACGATTACTATGTTCTCCATCTCGATGCCCGAACGTCACCTACTGAAGTTGCCAAGAGCCTAGGACTGTCTCATGAGGGGCCCCTTGGTGAACTCCAGGATCACCATCTCTTTGTTGGGAGGAAAGCCGAGCACGATATCGTCAAGAGAGAATTGACGGAGCGCCGGCGCCGAAAACGATCATTAGGCGACGAGCCCCATGTTCTGGATAGTGTCCTCTTTTCAGAGAAGCAAATCTTGCGGAAACCTTGGGAGAAGCGCATGGTCCCCCGACCAGCAGGACCCTCTAGAAGGGGACTCTTTTCCGACCAAGAGGTTGACTGGGCAGTCAAGAAGCAAAACGAAGTTATCGGGAATTTGGGCATCAGAGATCCCATATTCAAGGAGCAGTGGCATCTTTTCAACACTGTCCAGACTGGACACGACGTGAATGTTACCGGGCTTTGGCTCGAAGGCATCACTGGAAAAAACGCCACTGTCGCCATTGTCGACGATGGCTTGGATATGGAAACCGATGACTTGAAAGACAACTACTACGCCCAAGGGTCATGGGACTTTAACGACAAGGGTCCTGATCCAAAGCCCCGATTAAGTGACGACAAACACGGAACTCGCTGTGCCGGTGAAGTTTCGGCCGGGAAAAACAAAGCCTGCGGTGTGGGAGTAGCATATGACTCCAGGATTGCCGGCCTGCGTATCTTGTCAAAGCTGATATCTGACGCTGATGAAGCCGTTGCTATGAACTACGACTTTCAGCACAATCAGATTTATTCGTGCTCCTGGGGACCCCCTGATGACGGGCAGAGTATGGATGCTCCCGGAATTCTCATCAAGAGGGCTATGCTCAATGCTGTCCAGAAGGGCCGTGGTGGGCTGGGCTCAATCTATGTCTTTGCCAGCGGCAATGGTGCAGGAAACGGAGATAATTGCAATTTTGATGGCTACACCAACAGCATCTACAGCATCACCGTCGGAGCCGTTGACAGAAACGGCGACCATCCCTATTACTCTGAATCGTGTTCCGCGAATCTGGTCGTGACATACTCCAGCGGCGGCGGTGATTCGATCCACACGACTGACGTCGGGAATGCTTGTTCTGATACTCACGGTGGTACCTCAGCTGCCGCTCCGCTCGCAGCTGGTATCTTTGCTCTTGTTCTGCAGGTTCGCCCAGATCTCTCATGGAGAGATATGCAGTATCTTACCGTGAACACTGCTGTTCCTATCAACCTTGACAGCGGCGAGTGGCAGACGACTGCTATTGGCAAACAATTCAGCCATATGTATGGCTACGGTAAACTCGACAGCTACGCCATTGTTCAGGCAGCCAAGACCTGGAAGAAGGTGAAGCCTCAAGCCTGGTTCTACTCTCCTTGGATCCATGTCAACAAAGCAATTCCCCAGGGAGACACGGGAGTTGCTGTCAGTTATGAAGTTACGCAGGCAATGCTGGATGAGGCCAACGTCGAGCGCCTGGAACATATTACGGTTACAATGAACATCGTGCATACTAGACGAGGAGATCTTAGTGTTGATCTCATCAGCCCCAACAATCTGGTCAGCCATCTTTCGGTCAGCCGGAAGAACGATGAGGCCCGCGCTGGCTATGATGACTGGACATTCATGAGTGTCGTTCACTGGTAAGCGCACGCGTTACTGCGATTATCCGAGGTAATCTTTGCTAACTTGTACATAACCAGGGGCGAAACCGGCGTCGGTAACTGGACAATCATCGTTAAAGACACCCAAATCAACAGTCACGAGGGCGTCTTCACCGATTGGCACCTAAAGCTTTGGGGCGAGAGCAAGGACGCCTCCAAGGCCAAGGTACTCCCGATGCCGACCGAGGAAGACGACAACGACCACGCCGCCATCCCGACGACCACCCTCCCCGCTACCACCACCACCCTACCACCTCAACCCATCGCCACCGACACCAAGCCTACCACCGTGTCTGACCATCCCAACCGCCCGGTCAACTCGAAGCCAACTCCCACCGACGCCTCCAACCCGTCACCCACCTCTGACGAACAAACCTCGGAGACCACCACTCCTGCAAACAGCACCTGGCTCCCCTCCTTCCTGCCCACCTTTGGCAAGTCAGCCGCCACCATGGTCTGGGTCTACGGCTCCGCCGCCCTTATCGGTGTCTTCTGCATCAGTCTGGCTGTCTACTTCTGGCTTGCCCGGCGCAAGCGCCTGCGCAACAACCCGCGTGGCGACTACGAGTTCGAGCTGCTGGACGAGGAGGAGGCCGAGGGTCTGGCCGGCGGCGGCAGCAGTGCTGAGAAGCGCAGGGCTGGCGCTGGCGGCTTGGCGGGAGGCAAAAGAACGCGCGGTGGGGAGTTGTATGATGCGTTTGCTGGCGGTAGTGATGATGAGGATGCTGATGATGGGGTTTATCGTGATCGGGTTGATGGGGTTGGCAGCGGGAGTGGGAGCGGTAGTGAACGTGCGAGTGGAAGTGGTTCTGGTTCTGGTTCGGCTGGCAATGGAGGCAGGCAGGCAAGAGCTTTGAGATCGGATAGTGATGATGAAAGTGGACATCATGTTGTGGGGGATGATGATGATGATGATGAGAGTGATAGCGACGATGGTGGGCATGGGTCGAGGCCATTGCGGCGATAAAGTGTCTTCTGTCTTTCTGCGGTAGTTATAGAGAGGGGATCTCATAAAGTCAATCGTCATGAGTTGAGTTAGGCGTACCTTTACTAATCTTCTTCGAAATTATGGAAAAGACTTGAATGGCGAATATAGAGCACCACTTCTTTTGCTTGCGCGCGTCTTTGGCTTACAATTTGTATCGTGCTGAGCTCGACTGTGTCCCTTCTTGAGCTTGGTGGCATGGTTGCTGCTGAGGATTGATATCACCGAAACACAAATTTGATATTATCCTACGGAGCATCATGATGATTTTACCTTGGTCAGTCGTAGGCCAACCGCAAATAGGAGCCATGAATCCCTCCCCATTTTAATAATAAGGGCTGCCAATGAGTTTAACAATAACATCGCTGCGTGCTATCGCAGCACACCTGATAGCAATGCAATGCCAATACATAACCGATCCTGCGTAGTAGCTATTCATTAGGAAAATACACATCATCTCCTTGTCGTCACACGGCCAGTCCTACGGTGGAGTTGTCCCATTCTACGAAACAGGCGGAAGGTCCAGCAGAGCCTTGTATGTAACAGAGCTCAAGAGCCGTTGGGTCCCGGCACCACATGCCAGTCCATATCATTCCAATTCGGTGGTGATAAACCTCCGCCGTGGTTCGGGCCTCCCCTATGTGCACCGGCCCCAGCACCAGCACCAGCACCAGCACCCTGCTGATCTCTCTCGTTGTCATGGTGGTGGTATTCATGACTATCCGCCCACTCTTCCTCGTCAGTCGTAGTATCCTCTTCCTTGATTTTTGCCGCCTCCCTAGCCTTCTATGCCGGGAGGACGACCCCCTCCTTCTCCATCTCCATCACGTACTGCTCCCACACCGACATGACTTCACCGTAGAATTCAATATGCGCGTCCGCCAGCCCGCTGAACTGGCGCTTGAACTCGACGCGCTTGATCCAGTCGAAGCTCTCCACCTCGCGGCTGACCTGCTCCGCGAAGCTCTCCGACTCGTTGCGCGCCACCTCCACCTCGCGTGTGAGCTCTTCAATACGAAGCTCGAGCTTGCGCTGCCGGTCGCGGCGCGCCTGCTCGTGGTCCACGCCGCGGACGTCTTCGATTTTGGAGCGGATGAAGCCGCCCGCACCGCTCATGAGCGCCGAGCCGGTGCCGTAGCTCTGGCCTGACGCTAGCATGTCGCGGTCCGTCCTGCTCTTGTTGAGGTACTCGGTCAGCTGCTCATAGTCGAGCTGCTTCTGCTCGCGCGCCTTGAGTAGGTTCTTGAGGGTGCCGCTGTATGCCACCATGTCCCGTAGCGAGCCAAGGTAGTCCTGGTCAGTATGGTCTTTGAGCTTCTTGAGCCCGGATGCGGTGTCTTCCACCGAAGCGGCAAAGGCACGCACAGCTGTCTCGACTCCGGGCTCCAAGGTAATGAGCTTTTGGAACTGCTCGGCTAGGTCCTTGAGGTCTGACTCAATATCGGCTTCCCGGCGGGCCACCCGCGCCACTACCTTTTCAATATGGTTGAGGTCTTCGTCCAGCTTGTCGCTCTTCTCCTTGATCTCGATAAACCGCCGGTCGGGCTTGTGCACTTTTGTGAATGCATTCATGAAGCTGTCCGCAAACGTATCAAACACACCGCCGCTACCGCCCGCTGCAGCACTTCCACCGAGAGTCGAATCACCGATCCCGCCGGGCGACGCTAGCGATCCCCGGACCGACCGGCTGCGCATGGTAGCATTCCAGTCGGGGCTCTCCAGGAAGGCATGGAGAATGTCGGCTTTCCGCAGTATCGGATGAAGGGCCAGACGAGCCAGGAATCGCTGCAACGAGTATGCTCGCCTCGCGGTGAAGTCAGTGCCGAACCTGTCGCCCCGCACATATTCCATTCGCTGCTTGTCCGGCAGCGGAGGGACGGCGCAAGCCTGGTAGTCACGGCATAGGACCTTGTAGAGAAAAACGAAATCGGTGAACCGTCGTCGTACGGTGGTTTTGGGTTTCTGGAAGGAAGGAAAAGTGGTCTACAGAAATGACAGTAAAAAAAAAGGGTATGTTAGCCTGTGGGAACCCATGGTAGGAGGAGCCTCGGCCTGTAGAAGCCCGAGAGGGCAGTGACCCAAGGCCAATATCGTATTGTGTAAAGAAATGGCACGTACATTTGTCGTGATTAGATAGGATACATAGGCATCTTTGGTGCCATCGTTCTCCTTGTGCGGGTCAGACACAGTGCAGTCGAGGATCTCGCCGCCGCTGTGATCAAGCTCGTCGTGTTCCATACCGGCGGCGTTGTCACCAGGCCTTCCGTCGTCTGGTCCGCTTCTTGCGTACTCTGGACTGCTGTTGGACTCGTGATGGACCTGCGCGGTCGAGGCTGCCGACTCTGCGTTCTGCTCACTATGCCACGAAATGTTGGAGAAGTTGTCCTGGTCAATGACCGCCATATCGATGGCCTTTTACCAAAACGTTGACGACGCCGCTGCGCCACTATGTATGCCCGCTTGTCTGCTCGGCTTTTGCTTTAAGGTAACTGGTTTGGCAACTTGGTTGCAGGCCGGTACTGAACGGTCGTCTGGATGTAGGAATGTGCTTGCTAGTCGCCCAGGAAGGGAGTGCGGTTCAAGATTGCTCAGAGGGAGATATTGTATAACAAATGCGCGTCTCATAGACTTGGTTCGGGTAATGTCACTATGTATTGCTCAGAACTAATCTTTTTAAGAGTCCGTCGGTCAGCGCAGCGTGTTGGTGTAGAGTGGGAAGGGAATATGGTTGTCTTTCGCAGACGGTGGGATTGACGTATGGCATGGCGGGGAAAGAGCCAAGCAGGCCACACTGCAAGTTGGAGGCGGCCTATCCCCAGTTGGTGCTGCAAGTACGTTCTGAGGGGAGGGTACCACTGGATCGCAGCGTGTCAAGGACTTTACTTAAAAAAGGAATAAAATTTTTTTTTTAAAAAGTTAAAAATAAAAAAAGAAGATGCCCAGTATACCTACCCCTAATGGTGAGCATTTCGATATACACAGTGGATTACAGTGGTTCTGAAATATAGCCTAGATTTATGACGGTGAACAGATAGAAGGAAAATGCTGGAGTTGACGTTGGTACTTGGATGTACAGTATAACATTTCAGTAGGCATTTTGCTATGACGCCCGAATGTAGAGGAAACCCTGCGAGTACATCTAGTCTAAAGGTACCATAGTGTACGGGGCCTACCTGTTTCGGTGATGCCGCCCTTGCGTCCCGTGTTTCTACCGTCCATGAATTTGGAAATACCTCTATCGAGTAACGGTACTCAAGTTATGCATCTTTGACATCTTGGCGACATCCCTTGAAGTGATATGCCATTTCACCTCATCGCCCTGAGCGCCCCTACTTGCCAGTATGGACCTGGGCGCCGGTAGTTGTTCTACAGTACAGTGTTACATTTAGTCTTTGTCCGCATTCACAACGCCGGTCATCTCATGATTTTTGGGGTGCAATCGCTTGCTGTTTCTACTTGGTTGAGATGCGTTCCTGTGTCTAGTATATGTTATATCATGATCTATGCATGCTGTCCAGAATGAGTGAAAAAGTAGCAAACCATGTGACATGAATGCAACAAAAACCCTTGATTCTTCCATCGTCGCGGTTCGCCGGTGCCTGTTCCATGCCTAACCATACAAAGCCTACACCGTCCCGAACCGTAGGGCTGCTAAATACCCGCAACCAAAACATCCAACAAAGGAGAATTCCAAGGTCCCATGGACGTCGAAGTGAATTCGAATTGCCGGCACCCGCTTAAACTCCTCCCAAAAACTTTCCTCGTTCACATTTTGCTTACTTCTCCGTAGTCTTCTCTGACTTCTGCTCCCCCGCTTGGTCAACACGGGCTGCTGTGAGGGCCTCCTGCTCGGCATCTACCGCCTCGCTAACTTGGGCCTTCTCAATACCGTCAGCCTTGGCCTGCATGTGCCTCTCATGATCCTCGTCAATGTCCTCCGTATCTCTCGGCGTGGCAAAGCCAGTCTTCTGATTCTCCTGATCTTGCTGAAGCTCTTCGTCGATCAGCTCTTGCTGCTCTTTTAGTACCTCAAGTCGTTGCTTATTCGTGGCGGCGCCCTCCGCGTTGTGAACCTCAAGCTCAATCTCATGGAACAATTCCTCGGGGATCGAGGACAGAACGCCTGTTAGAGCCTCAATTTGGCTGGAAACTTCGCCATCGGTCTGGCCATACATGTAGGCATTGCTCAGCACCAACAAAGTGGAAGGAACACCTTCCCGAAGTCTAAGATCCAGCCAAGTCTGGAGATCCTCTCTTAACCTGGCAGGTGACACACCGTAGCTTTTGATGCCACGGCTGGCGCACGCGACTTGGAGTTCAGCGACCGACAAGGTCTCGATGCCCTCGTAGCTGATGGCACGGTCGTCTCTCTTGATTTGCCTCATGCGGTGGCGGAGCTGGTAGCGAAGCATCATATCGGTGCCGAAGGTGTTAAGGTTCAGGTAGCGGCACATGGACACGAGCTGCGGCCTGGACAGGTTGTCGAGGGTCAAGTCATCCTTGAAGATCTTGCAGACCTTGATCACGTCCTGAGCAGTGGGCTTCTCGCCGGTAGACCGGACCTTGCGGAAGAAGTTACTGAACTCCTCCTTTTGCGCCGTAACCTGCGTCAACGGGAGACCGGTTTCCTTCATAGTCTTGCGCAGGAAGTCGCTAACCTCCTTCCGGGTGGCCCGAAGCGTAGACGCCTTCTTGTCCTTGGACTTCTGTTCCTCGTAGGTGCTGGGAAGCATGTTGGGGAACAGCTTAAGCGCAACAGGGAGAAGTAATTCGGCGAATGGCACAATGACGAACATGGAAAAGGGAACCAGGCGACCCAAGTCCTGAACAGTTCTCCGGAGTTGGCGGTTCTCTCGCCTAGTCAGTTCGTAACCTGCCGCCATCTTGATCGCAAGCCGCGAACTGATCCTAACCTCGGCAGCCAGCAGCTTGGTTCCATCCCAGTAGTGTTGTGCCTCCTTCTTGATCTTTTGTTTCAGGGTCAACTTGGGCTCCTCCTTCTTTCCTTCGCTCTTTTCGGCGCCAGCCTGCTTCTGTTCCGCAAGTTGGCTTTGAGACGCTTCAGTCCCGGCCAAGGCCTCAGTCGTTTTCTTAGTCACCTCCTGCACCTCGCCTGCGATGGTCTTGCTCTTAACAGGAAGCGTCGCGGCTTCTCTGGGAAGAGGTTTCTTAGCTTCCTCCGCGTTGAAGCCAGGCGGGGGTCCGGCCGGCGGCCCCGATCCATGAGTGCTGGTTCCAGATGTGGTAATTGGGCGGACGGGAAAAACAAGGGCAGAAGTCTGGTTGTTAAGCATGATGTGCCGCGAATTGCGCGCAAGAAGCGTCGATGCGGCTAGAAGACCTTGCCTCGGTAGAGCAACGCCTGGTGAATGCGGTTCAGATTAGCAGGCGTCCAATGACAACGGCGCAAAAAGCGCGTAGTCGGGCAAAGTCTTACCGGCACCCAGAAATGGGTTCACGACCAAGGCCCTACGGGCGACTGTAGATGAGGCGCTCATTTCTGAGAAGCGGCGTGCTGCGGGTTTTCGAACGATTGTTGTTCACAATGCCAAATGAGAGATGCTGCTGGAGTGAAAGAGTATGGTAGACGGGTTTGCTGGGCGAAGCGATATGCGAATGCGATAACGGCGGAGTAAATAATTCGCCCCCTTGACAGTTGCGAAAGGCGGGATGTACAGGTGCTGGAAGAGTTCGGATAAAAGGCGGAATCACGTCGAGAAAAGGAGTGTCGATGGTCGTCTGGTGGTGTAGAATAGACAAGAGTCGAACTAATTGAGATGTTGTAAAGGGGATGGAGAGATCGAGCAGAATGCAAAAGGGGCGGGACCGGGTTTGTCTGTCAGCAAAGAGAAAGACCTGGAGCGATCGATATTGATGGATTCGGTGACATCAAATTCCAGCCTTTTTCGCGCCTGCATTGCGCTGTCCATGGCTGTCTCGGCCGCTCACCCGCAACCCACCGGTGGGCGGTCAAGCCAACACGAAGGCGGCACGCGCGCGGTGTGGCCGAGCTGGGTAAACGAACTGTGCTCTTCTCCTGAGTGACGGTGTGGCGTCTTCAGCATTCTCACTGTGCATGGTATTTCCCCAGCTCAGGAACCTCGAGCTTCCTGGCATCGGACCCCGAATCTCAGTATGACAAGGGGACACTATTTGGCCAACGAGCAGTACATGTAACATGATCCTAGGGAACTCTTCAGTTGCAAAATCGGATGAGTGCCATAATGCAGGGGGTATCAGAGCCTTCAATTGAGCTTACACCCTCAAAGCGGGCTCTCAGTAACTCATTATGTTATCCCTTTTTGTGCTGGCTCCCAGCCGCTAGTTCCAGCAAGTAGGATGATTACTGCAGGTAAGTACTCAGCTATTAAAGGACTTATATCTCAGCCCCACACAGTCATCTAGCTAAAACATCACAGTCTGGTTACAAGTTCCGCATTCTGTCCGTAATCACGTGATTTCGAGTAATGCACTAAACTCGCACGGGCGTTTCTCCCCACAATCGGACCCCTTGTGAAGCAGCCCAAAAGGGGCCAACGCATTTCGTGCTTTTGCAGCCAGCAGCGAACCACTGACGAACTGGAGAATGGACTGGCTCTCAAACTTGCCACGCTCTCACCAGCGAAACAGCTCCATCAACGATTATGCTCCACGTTCTCAACGTGATATGCTCATTGGTGATAACGGCACTTGCTTTGTCGCGTGCCGTGCATGACTTGGTAGTGTAGACATGGAGAAGACAACGGTAGAATTGAGGAGTCGAGAGCGCGGGGCTTTCTTTACACTGCTGTACACTGTTGTTACTATCGATATGGTGGTGCCAAGGTGACGGAAACGATGTGGACGTTGGACTACCGCTGGGACTGGCAAACTTCTGGAAGCTCTGAAGCTTCCAGCTTTGTCAATGGTCAGTCAACCCAATTTTTTGTCCATTTTCTCTCTGGAGCGGAATTATCTGTGATGTGCCAAGTACATACTACATATAAGTGATTCATGCTTGACGTTAGTGAGAGCAACACCCACTTCACTTTCTTACAGCTGGTGTTGCTTAAAGGCCAGCATTGGCTAGCTCACACCTATGTACAGTCGAAGTTTTCTTGCAGTATCCTGGAAAGCCGAGAAGATGAAGAATTCTGCCCTAGTTCTGGGTCTGTGAATGAGAGAAGAGATGGTGCACAAACGAGTTTCCATACTATCGGTTCAATCACAATTCACATGCTTCTGACAGCTCTCGGTTTTCTCAGGCTGACCCGTTACCTCGGCCGATCGCTCTTGGTTTTGGGGTTGTACTGACCGGCAATGAGATCAACTGAAATTGAGGATGTTCGTCTCAGGGAGATTACAAACACGCTGGCTGTAAATACCTACAACGTAATCAGGACAGCGTGAAACAGAGTTGCGCACTATTTTTTTTCTTCTTGTTTCATTCGTTTCCGTTCTAATGATTGCTTGGTACATTCACACAATAGATAGCCTATGGGTGTCGCTGGGTGAATCTCAACGCCCATGATTTTTGTTGAGGGGCGAAATACTAGTCAAAAGAACTTGGCATGACAGGGGCAGCTGATTCTTCCACGAGGACTTTGGTTATTATTTTTTTATTTTGTTTTTCTAACTACAATGACGGCTTGTGGTATCATTGTCGAGGATTCTTTGGATGTCCGAAGCCATACATATAACGTTTTGCTTCGGCTGGTCAATACGTTTATCAGGTTTTCTGGTTATACACTAGTACGTGAGAAGCTTTCCATGGCGTTTGGTAAGAGTTGAGGTCCGACCCGCTACCGATCCCAAATCCCCACGGTTTCGCTTTCACGCTTTCCCTCTTTTGGGCTCATTGTTAGTGCAGGGCCCCGGGTTCACACTTGCAGATTTCAATCCATATTGCTCCATCCAGGCCCTGCTCCAACTCCAGTGACTGGATTATGGAGTCAGCTTGATTTGTGAGCGCCTGCGTACGCAATTGCATGCCACCGATCATCGCCCGTTCCCCGCATCCGCGCTCGCATCAACCTGACATTGGGGCCACAAGTACCACCGCGGAACTTCTTTTTATCTGCTGCCCGGGGGTTTTTCGTGTTCTCGTTGCCAGCTCCTCCCGTCTTCTCTTCTGCACGCATTGTTTTCCATCGCTCGCTCAATTCACCTTCACGAGCCGCAACCTACCGGAAAATGGCCCTACGGCGAGCTGCCCGCGTCATCCTTGTTGGCGCGCCTGGTGTCGGAAAGGGAACACAGTCGGAACGCCTTCTCCGGCGGTTTCCTCAACTGTCTTCCATCAGTTCGGGAGATCTGCTTCGATACAATGTCCAGCAACGGACTCCTCTCGGTGAGTCTTGGGTTCCGCGATCATCTATCGTACGCCCTACACCCTCATTTATGTCCTGAATCCAATGCTGATTATCACGCGCAGGTATCAAAGTGGAGAGTGTCATGAAGTCCGGCGGTTTGGTATCAGATGACATTATCCTCCGCCTCATTAGCAACGAGCTCACCCAGCGCGGATGGCTTAATTCGACTCACCCTGCCGGCAACGTCCTGACGCTTGCTTCCTCGGCCCTCAGCGCCGAGGGGGCACATCCTTTCCAAGACGATGCTGAAGTTGCAGCCTTCCTCTCCTCGCCAGCGCAAGCCCGTGGTTTCATCCAGTCTCAGCTTTCCAATGACCCCGCCCATTCTTTTCTGCTGGACGGTTTCCCGCGCACGGCAACCCAGGCTAAGCGTCTGGATGAGATCGTTCCCATCAACCTGGTCGTTTCCCTTAAGACGCCCGTCGACGTTATCCTTGAGCGCATTTCCGGACGCTGGGTCCACGAACCGTCAGGCCGGGTTTACAACACCACATTCAATGCACCCAAGGTCCCTGGTGTCGATGACGTTACCGGCGAGCCCTTGGTTCGCAGGGCGGATGACGACGAGAAGGTTTATCTTGCAAGGTACAAGAAGTTCCAGGAAACAGCCGAGCCTCTCCTGGAACATTATGCGCGCCAGGGCGTCCTTTGGGAGGTCGAGGGCATGAGTAGCGACGAGATCACACCAAAGCTCATCAGCGAATTTGAGCGCCACTTCGTTGAGTAGAACGGGCTTTGACCATGACGTTTGGAACCCCGACATTGTATCGGGAAACGATAATCGGCTGACTTGATGACAAGGGGGTTACTTGGGGCTTGTTAGATGGCGTTTTGGCGACGGGTTTGGGTGATTTATCGAGAGTCTTTTGGCTTTCAAGCAGGCGTTTTTGGGAGAACGGGTGGAACATTTGTTTTGTATACCATATCAGCGAAGAAGCGACAGGCAGGCGGTTAAGTGTTGCGAACATGTGGATGGTCTCTTCATGTTATTCACGAAAAATAATTGCTGCTCAAAAAAGCGTCATGAAAATCGGGACTTCATCTCCCTTGAATAAAATCTCCAATGACAGCTCCTTGAACCTCAATTACGACAGCGTCAGTTTCTACTTGCCTCTTGGCTTCAATATCCCGTAAGGATAATGTGAATTGTGTTGTACCGTCGTATAGGAATCAACAATGAAGCTTCCGATATCGGTAAACACGCAGCTTATTGCTTGCTTATCCGAGTTGAGCGCTTTTCCGTACGCTTCGAAACGTCCAAATGTACCGTCCTTTCTCGACGAGATTGATAGACAGAGGTACCTAGTCATCGGGATGTATGTCTTCTAGCTACGCTCTTGTGGGTATTAGAACTGCAACTGTAGCCATCTTCTGCCTCAGTACCTCATATATTCAGCCTATAAGCAAATGTACCGAGCTTCAGACTCAAGGTCGTCCGCTACAAGTTACTTGGAACATGGAGCACTTTATCCGTGCTTAATCTATTGCTGCCAATACCGAATACATAGCGGAATGAACAGACATGTGTCTGAGGTTCGAGACACATGCTGGGGTTCGGATTGGAATAAGTCGAAGGGGCCTCGAACTGGGCACAGACAGGGCATCGTGGGGAGCACGGGGGTGCAAGTGGGCAAAATCGCCCCGGCAGGCAGCTCCCTTGCCCCTCGGCGAGGTGCTCCGCCCTCCGCGAGAGAAAGAACCCGCCCGTTGCCGGACAGGCACCCGTTGCCGGTTTCAGGAACACTGCCAGCTGCCAGGGACAGCCGCCCACCCATTGGTGCAAGGGTACCTACATCCTGGCTCACCTCGCTCAGCTTCAAGGGAACTGGAACAAGATGGCTACTGATTCGACGACAGCCACACCTGGCAGCGTCTTGTTGGTGTGTCGACCAGGCAAGCTGACCTTGGCATACACACAGCCTGAACTGAGGGATGAATCCCCATGACTGTTGGTTGTTCAGGTTGTGCTCTACTCTTGCCCACCCACTCGAGGGTTGGCTGGTTCGATCGCATCCACACTCTCCCCCCTCGTCGTCGTTGGAGTTGGATCCAGTCCGATAGCTACTTCCAACTTTTACTTGAAGTCTTCGCCGAGGGCCTTTAGGTCTTTGCCATTTTCTTGCCCCGTGCCGTGAGTTTCACTTCCCAAGTCCTGACCAAGCTCATCCTCAATCGTTACCACCCTCCCACTTCTCGTTGCATTGGGTGATTCCGAGACACATATCATCCACATCTGTCTCGTGGATCTTCGTGGATCATCGCGGATCTTCGTGGATCATGAGCTCTACCTAGTTCACGATGAGGGAATACCAACAATCTTGGCGGAATGGGCAACTAGTGTACAACTGACTGTTGTAGGCGCTCGATTCGCTTGTTTGCTTCTTTCGCATTTGACGAACCCGAAAGTGTATAAACTGAACTGCTGTCCCGAGGGATTTCTGGAGTTGGATCCTCGCAGTCTCTTGACCCTGGGAACGACTATATCTGTTTACGGCCACCTGGTGCCCACCGATCTGGACACTATTTGAACCTCATCATTTTACTGCTTGGTCGACAACATGTTAATCCAATGGGCCAAAGTGGCTTTTCTAGTCACGGCTGCCTCCGCTGCCGAACAGTCCTTCTCATTCCTACCTCGTCACCTGGGGAAAGATGATCCGGTTATCGTCAAAGGACGAGACTACGTCTTCAACGTGACGTTATTCGATGAGATGATGAACGCTATCGATGTCATGCAAGAAGTCTATTTCCAGCCATGGGTTGGCACATGGCCCTCTGCTATCGACTGGACCGCTGCTGTCTTAGGGACACACATTGCCGGTACACTTGAAACTCTACATCGAAGCCTCGAGATAGCGGCGTCAAGGGGGATCGAAATCTCAGAGGGGTGGTCAGCAACGGAGAACACGATCTCTCTTTACTTCTCCCAGTTGATCGGCTTTTACTTCGGCCAGAACATCTTTGCACTCCGCCAGGAAGCTTTTGATGACATGCTCTGGGTTGTATTGGGCTGGCTCGATACCACCAAGTTTGTTGATGGATATAGCAGTACATCCAGCCGGCCGCCGTCAGACCTTGGTGACGGCAATGGTGTTAAGTTTCCAACAGAAACGTTACGGAATCGTACTTGGCACGGGACTTTGTGGACTCCGGCGTTTGCTCACCGAGCGAGGATATTTTGGGAGCTGGCAGCCGCTGGCTGGGATACGACACTCTGTGGCGGAGGGATGAACTGGAACCCTCGATTGCTGCCGTATAAAAACGCCATCACCAATGAGTTATTCATCGCCGCATCGGTGATGATGTACCTCCATTTCCCTGGGGACGAGAACAACTCACCTTTCATCTCTTCTGAGCATAGCCAGCAGCCCAGGTCTCCCAGTCACTCAAGAGACAAGAAATGGTACCCACATGATCCCAAGTACCTCGCCGCCGCGCTGGACGCCTACAGCTGGTTGCTTTCCTCCAACATGACTAACGAACTCGGCCTCTACGCCGACGGCTTCCACATCTCCGGCTACTCCTCCGGCAGCAACAATACCAAGTGCGACGAGCGCGACGAGATGTTGTACACCTACAACCAAGGCGTCCTTCTCACCGGGCAGCGGAACCTCTTCAGCGTTGATCCCGATCCATCCTACCTGAAGGCAGGCCACACGCTCATCCAAAACGTCATCCGAGCGACCGGCTGGGACCTGGCGCGGGACTCTCCAGTTGATGACCTCGACAACCTTAAGCCAGGCGAGCTCCCGCCCTGGCGCGGCTTGGGCCGGGCGGGTATCCTTGAAGAGGTCTGCGATGCGAAGGGCGAGTGCTCGCAGGATGCGCAGACTTTCAAGGGGATTTGGATGCACCATTTTACTGCGTTTTGTTCACCCATCACCCAACAACCACAACTACGCCACACAACAAAGACAAGTACAGCACCACCTCCCGGTCCTGACCTCTGGAAAAGCATAGCAAAAGCGCACTCAGCAGCTTGCCTACGGTATTCCGGCTGGCTGAAGCACAACGCGCATGCGGCAGCGCGCACCAGGGACAGCCAAGGCAAGTTTGGTATGTGGTGGACAGCTGGTTTGCTGAACGTCAAGACATCTGAGCTCCGTTTTGGGCGAAATTCGTTGGCTCCTATGGAGCGAGTCATTGATTATCGGAATCAAGGGGTCCCGCAGACTTCCGAGTGGGTTCCGGCAGGAAAATTGCTGCCTGGAGGCGGAGGCGGAGGGCCAGGAGGCCCAACGGTGATTTATAAAGATCGGGACAGCAATGTGCAGCGTCCGTTGACTGGAAGCTGCCAGTTGAGCGAAGGGTCGGAAAAGACGGGTCTTAACGTGGCTGAGGAGTGTAGCCGGAAAGTGGAGGATGATGGTGATCCGAATACTCGCGGTAGGGGCAGGACGGTGGAAACACAAAGCGGGGGGTTGGCGGTATTGAGAGCGTTGTGGGAGCTTTCTGTACAGGATGAGTAGAGTGGTGGTCTTCTAGAGAGAAGTATTGCACATAGGACCTAACTTGAATAAATTTATTCTATCAAGGCCTTATTTTTCAAACCTTATATAGACTTCAGTAACACATCAAGAATGCTTCCGACCGTCCTAACAAGATTGACCTGTACATTGCAAAGTTGATGTAAAACACAGCCATATCAGTCCTCTGTCTTTGTGGATATGCCCCCCAACTTGTTCACCTGGTGATATTGCGAAACTGGTTCCTTTGTGATGTTGAAACCACCGGCATCTTCCTGGCCGTCACTTCCTGATAATAACCTTGGCATCAGACAAAAAAAAGATTTGGGCGTCCATATGACCAAATACTGATAATGCCTAGTCCATACCCAAGAAAAAAGCGATCCATCAACCCATTGACCATTCGTAAGAGTCAAACCAAACGTCAGTCATTCCGTATTCCATGCCTCCTAGCACCCTATAATCAGTCATCAGCCCAAGCATTATCATGATCCCTCCTGTCGTCATTGTTGTTCTTGTTGTCGCTCGAGTTACCGAGTAAAGGCGCCGAACCTCCTGCCCGCGACGGCGACCCATCGTCATCGTCATCCAGGGCTCTCGCCAAGTCATCCGGATCGTGCATCTTAGCGTCCGGATCCAGGGCCTCCGTTACTCCATGATCCTCCAGCGACTGCTCATGATCAAGCACACCGTCATCGGCGCTAACTGAGATACCACGAGCACCCCACTTGGATCTCGGCGCCGAACCACGGCTGTTTCCGTTGCTAATGCCAATACCGTTGACCCCGCGTCGTCCTCCTAGAGCAGGGGCGCTCTCCTCGTCGTCATCCGCGCTGTGCTCCCCAGTGATACGCTTGTTGCCGAAGATATGAGTGAGAAGCCACCCGCGCTGCAGGTCATCGGAGTCGACAACGCCGCCGTTCCGCAGCTTGACACGCTGGCGTGTCCAGTAGACCCAGGCAAAGTCGGCGTATAGGGCTGTCTGGATGAGGCCAAAGACAATGGAGATACCATCAGGCTTCCGGCCATTGATGTCGAGCGCGCGGACGATCCAGTTCAGAATGTAGAGGGCGCGGTAGGAGCCCAGGAACACGATGTATAACGAAGTGATGACGGTCGGAACGGTGGTCTGGCGGAGGAGGAGGAGTTGAGGAAGTACGCAGACGGATTCGAGGATTTGGGAGAATACCCAGAGCCACTGAGAAGGGGAAAGAGACTAGTAAGTAACCAGTAGGATGGAAGGGAGGAAGGGCGAGACGTAGCGGCATGGTGTACTTACCTCTCGAAAACCCCAATCCTCCTTGGGCTTACCGATCATCATCACGAAAGGTGACAGGAGCAAGCTCCCCCCCAGTATGATGGCGCCGAACTTCCAGGCCTTCTCTCGCTCGCGGGTCCGTGGAAAGAAGAACTGCATGGCTGCAATGGTGTAGAATGACGAAGAGAGGTAGAAGATCTTGAAGAGGAAATTCCACCAGTCTAAAAATCCCCCCCACCAATTTTCGCCGAAAAGGTCTGTGTAGCGCGTGATAAAGACAAGCGTATAGAACACTTGTGTGATGAGAGACACGCCTACAGGCCAGTGTTAGTTGGAGGGATGTAGTTGCGTCAATAAAAAGAGAGGGGTATAACCTTCAGCGCTCCTATTGCGATGGATGGAGTATAGGAGGATGCATTTTGAAATAAGATGAGATAGATCAGCCGCCCACCTGAAAATCTACCAGTACATGTCAGCTTCCCGTGATCTATGCGGCTTCGAGGTAATCGGGGATATGGAGCGCTTCGTGCCGCTGTGGTGATGCTGGTGCCGTGTCTGGCTCTGTTCTAATACTTACGCTGATTCCGTGTATATCTAAAAATCCCATCTTGTGCGACGGGCACTCTACTCGCGCTGGAGTGGTTTCGTGTCAAGCTTCTAGCAGATAGATGTTTTCTCTGGGGTTGAAGGAAGAAGAAGGTCGAACGTAAAAGTGTTCAAGTTAATCCGGACGTTCGCCGGAGAAGTGACGTATCACGTACTGCACTTATACCCGAGTGGAGGTGGACTCAGTGGAGCAAGCCGTAGAGGTGCTCGGGCCTGGGGGTGTTGCGGGGTTTGCTCTGTTTGCTTGTGTTGTCGACTAGGTGCGGCGACGACGATTGCGGGAAGTTGTTTTGTCAAGAGCGGCCAGAGAAGGGTTCATGAAAGAGTAGGAAATTGAAGCTCGGGAGGCTGGAACTCGAATTAGGCATAGGTAGGTAGGAGGAGTATGCACAGCTGAGCTAAAAGGCACAGCAAATGCAGAGAGGTACGTAACGGTAAGACCTCTTAGCTCTCGATTTGTTGACGCTCGTTTGTTTGGTTTCGGTTTCGGAGTCGTTGAGGGGAAGGCAGCTCTTGACATCCCTGCACTGTTGGAGATATCGAAGCACGACGGGAATCTTCCCTAGTGACCAGGGCATCTTACAATCATTGTTTCTGCTCCCTTCTACTTCCTTCACTCCACGTTGACAGGCTCGCGGTGGCTTCCTGTCTGCTACTGCGAAGTCTCGCTATCCAGTTTTCCTGTCCCAAAGCACCTAAAATCCAAGCCCAGATGAACTACCTAGAGATATGCGGTCTATGCAATGGAAACCCCTAAAATGGTACCTCTAGGCATAGAGGTATAGTGTACAGGATCAACCCTAAAAGTGCAACCTCCCAAAAGTGCAGAACGAGCGGCCGAAATTGTTTTCCCATATAAAATCTTCAAACTGCAAAGTACAAAGACATTGGCTAGGTAGGATTTATACCTCTACCTATAGGGGCCTAAATTGGTAGGAGGGAATTTTGTACCCAATTAGCAGGGCTCTAAATGCCCACTCTTTTTAGTATCGTTTGTGGGCGCTCTTTAGTAGCTAGAAGGTGCTTAATCAACTACACGATGGAATGGAAAGTACAAAGATGGAAATCTGGCGGTCCCAATTACCTTCCTTGCTCTCATTTTTTTTTTAATTTTTTTTTTTATTTTTTTTTTTGCCCTGTTTGCCACAGACTTTTAAGTTCAGGAAGTTCGACACCCGATCTTAGGATGACTTTGTTGTCTTTTCTGAGACCATAGAAGAGGGACGTATCAAGATGGTCTCTCGGGCGTTATGAGATGATACACTAGTGTATTTCGCGCGACGATGATTGAGTTTGTTTCTCCCCGCTCCCGATACGTTGACGTGACGACAACCCCAAGGCCGATTCCCAAGGACCACATGAATCGAGAAAAGTGGAATGGAAAGAGAAGAAAGCGACATAGAATAAGGCGAACAACACTCCTTGCTCCATCTCTCTGAAAGAATAGCAAGTGACTGCCTGCCCCTTTTGAATGGAAATGATGATCCGCCTGGGCCGCGCATTCCCCAGAAGGCGGGCCGTTACCATTCATCGGAGGGTGGGTGTACACGTAAGCTACATGGGCCGTCGGCCCTCGGGAACAACAAGCTTCCACAAGCACACAGCGGCCAGCCCGCATGCTGAAGCCCGACGCTTTTCCCAAGTCATCTTTCAACTCCGCGCGTAGATATCAGCACTCTTTGTCTCTTCTCAGCGACAAAGTCATCTACTGAAAGGTTCTGCAGATTGTGAACCGATATTTTGAGAAAACAATTTCTTGTTCGGATCCAGACGTCGCTGATCGCTGGCGCGACCTCTCTTCAACTTTGGCGCATCTTACCTGTGCGCATGTGGTCATCGAGAAGTGCCGTCCAAGTTCCCCGATGCTCGCTTGCAGAGCTACCAAACACTAAGGTGAAGGAGCACTAGTTCAGTCCTGAGCAATCGATAGACGGTAAGTGTGATGAAGATTCGATCTCGTCTACCCTACATATTGTACCTACCGCCATGGGCCACGTACGACAGAGACTTGACTGTGCCGGACAGAGGATACAACCAAGCTGGCGTCATTCCTAACCTCCATTGATTGACGATATCAAACCTTTTCTGGCAGATCTGGGGTAAAGAGCTTGATAATTCTGACCTTTGATCGGACCTTGGACACCAGCAGGAAAGCACAAGCAGGCAGACTTCTAAAGTCCCGGAGTCCTGATCATGCATATGCCTTTTCCTTCGGACACAGGGTAAATTTGAGTGAAATACATTCGGAAAGTATGGCACGTATCGGTTGAGCCTAGAGGTAGGTACCTTTAACTACTAGCCGTCGTGATGTCGTGTGCTCTCTCGTTACGTTTCAGGAGGTTGGAACCCTAGGAAAGAGCTGAGCTGGGATACCCAGCTCAAGACGGTGCGTCCCTGCTTCCCGGTCTGTGGGCTGTTGTGCCTGGCAGTTCTCATCTCCCGATCTTGCTTGCCTTGAATGGAAGGTAGAAGTATTGTTTTCACTTGAATCCTTACAAGTTTGCGGCTCTTTCACATCCCGTTTGACATGACGGATACAACCCAGGTGACTACCTAGCCCACCTCAGACGCATCGCCCATACTTCCTCCGCGCTTTATCTCCCCCCTCTTTCGTCTTCTGGTCTCCGCCAGACGAATCTGGTCTCTTGTCTCCTGACCCGATGAGCCCCGGTTGCTGCTTCTTACATACCCGAACATGGGACGCGTCACCAGTATTTGAATCTCGCTGTCTTGGCTCCCCAATGTGTGGGGCCATGTCATGAGTAGACATGTACATCGGGGAAACACCGATGATACCGAACCTTTTGACAAGCAAATGCAATCAGATATACGAAACTCATGAGCCGTGGGTGTACCTACCCGCCAACCCAATCCCTTAGGTACCCAAGCCATGCCACCAGAGGCACGGATATCACAGCCGTAACACTCCTTGACATTCCTTGCCCTTGTGATAACAGCATAGATAATCTCTGTATCACCTTTCCGATTTCAACCTCTCATTTCTCCATTCCTTCTCCTCGTTTTCCTTTTTTATCTTTCCTGTTATATCCTTTGTCCCTTGTCTTGATCCTCAAGGGCAGGCCAAAATGCTCTTAAATTGGCTCCTCATTGTAACGACGCTTTTTCCCCTCAGCACATGTGCGCCTATAGAGCACGAAGATGCCGTAACGGTAATGGGCATGACCGGCCAGAAGGACATGAACGGGAAGGCTGGAGATCCTCCTCAAAAATATTTCCGTAGGTGAACCCACAACAGCAAGAAGGCACCACCGCCAAAGTGTCCAAAGTTCTCAATGAGCTTGTCTCTGGGACTGCATGGTATCAGACCCTATGCCGTAACTCGCGGTTGGATCATGCTGAGAACAGAACGCTGACCAACAAACAGACGAGTCAACGTAAGAGAAACACCACTTGTTAACAGATAAACAGCAGAGCTCGTCGGCTAACGTACAATCACCGCGTAGCTTCGACCCACACTATGATGGCCGGTATGACGTACCTCCTGTTGATCTGGCAGTCGCATTGTATTCGCGATACTGACACGGCGGCGCAGGTTTGCCGAGAAAGCGCTCGGCTACCAGGAACAAAAGGCAGCACTGAAGAATCTTGTCCGGACATTCCTTGAGACAATGAGAGACCTAGGCATTGAGACCTGGCTCATGCACGGTAGTCTGCTGGGATGGTGGTGGAACAAGCAGGTATAGCTGACCCTTTTCGCCCGTGACGGTTGCTTGAACTGACATGCACCCAGATCATGCCGTGGGACTCGGATGCCGATGTACAAGTCACCGAGGCCAGCATGTATTTCCTAGCAACCTATTACAACATGTCCGTCTTTCATTATAAGACACCGAGGTTACCGGCCGGCCGGAACTACATGTTGGAGGTTAACCCTAACTTCTCCAACGGAGACCAGTCGGACTGGTTGAATGTCATCGACGCCAGGTGGATCGATACCGAGTCCGGATTATTTATCGATATTACAACTGCTCGGTACAACCTGACACACCCGGCAGGCGAGGGCATGATGAGCTGCAAAGATGGCCATGAGTTTCGGGTAACTATCTCCACATCAGTGAAAAGTAGCGACGGTGACTAACAATAGGTAGGATACATACATCTTCCCCTTGCGGGACACCATCTTTGAGGGAGTTGCAGCCAAGATCCCGTACCGCTACAAAGATTTGCTCGCAAAAGAGTATGGTGACTGGTCACTTACCTTGAAGGAGTTTGCCAAGTATGTATGACCATCCGGTCAAAGAGAACTATGCAAGCTAATGGCCCTACAGCCACATATTTGACGAGGTAAAGATGGAATGGGTGCCGAAGTTGACTACACAATGATGTGCGGGCGGAAGAGCAAAAATTGATACCCTACAGATGATGATGAGGTGAACTTAAGCGGGTTCGTAGCCTCGGAAGGAGGACGAGATTAGATCAGCAACAAAATACAAGGAGACCCATGTACAAAACAGATGCTTAGTCTGCCACAGGAAGAGGTGAAGAAGTAATTATATTGTATAAATTAGAAGTAATCGTTGATGAGATCGTTATCATTCGATGCCGGCTGGTGATGTTGTTGATGTTTCGGTTGTGGTTTTGCTGTGACTGTGAGGCTGAACTAGGGACCTGGGGCCTTCAAGGGTCAAGTGGTGCTTGGCAACAGCCACTCCACCGCAAGGATAAGTAGTGCAGGCGGAACCCACCCTCTGGAAGCTCGGCGGTTGCGGGGGGATGCCTCCAAGGGACATCACCAGGCAAGGACGGGAAGCAGCGAGCAGCCTGCCAACGCATCCACTGCCGCCAAGCCGTGCAACCCCAGTACTATCGCGTCTGTCAATTGATCCAGCGCGTTCCAATGCCGTCAATTGAACTCCTGCGACTACCTCTATTCAAGATCCTCTCTTCACTAACATCACACCCGTGCCACTCCAGTCTGTCGGCGGTATAAAAGACAGCTGCCACGCCTACCTAAGAATGTGATCCGCTCCAGCTAAGGATTGATTCCTTTCTCGAAGCCATGGCGACCAGTAAGCCTCTCAGTCCAGAATGCTTTCAATTGGTAATAGACTGACCTGAGCCAAGGTCGGCAGGAGCGCATGCAAGAGCGCATGCGCGGGGCGCAGTAAGTTGTTGACGATATCTTGTCTTTCTGCGTCATCTCTGTCATGAGACTTTTCCCGATTTTTAATGACATCCAAACAGTTCTCATCAGGTTGCCGATATCTCTTTCAATTTCGAGATCCCTCTGCCCGTAGAGGAACCCTCGTCCGAGGAACCCACAGGTCACGATGAAGCGTCTTCGCCAACCAAATCGCCAGACACGGCTCTTGCTCCAGCTCCTACAGTAGAGACACAGCCTGTAGCTGGGCAGGTGTTGACACGTCCAACGCCCAATACGTCTGTCAAAAGGAGTCGTAGGAGCCCCCCATCAGCAACGTCGATAGCCGCGATACATACACAGCCCCAGCCGCCGCACCCTCGAGCTACGAGCCCTTCAGCTGCGTCTGCGCAGTCGGGCTCTCCCGACACGAACGACGTTTCTGCCCACAATAACAAAGATTCACATACCGTCATCAGCGAGCGATCAACTCGGGAACGCTCCTCTGGCTTACGACGCACTTCTCCTACGCGGGCGAACCATGGACCAGGAGATGTGACATCGCCGATAGTCGATAAACATCCTAGCCCAGCTCAGTCACAGTCGCATCAGCACTTGAAATTGCCCGAGCAACTCCCACCACAACCAATAAGCAGTGCAACCAAAGCCCATCGCCGGCCTCGCTATGTCTCGCCGACTGCTCTGACGGAAGAGGTAGACGAGAGTCCGGTCGATGCTCCCGGAAGCGGAAGGCGTCGACCATTACGGGTTGACGAACCTGGAAACGCAGTGATTGGATCCAGCGCATTACTCCAGCAGGTTCTAAAGGAGTTGGATGATGGGACCGAACAAGAGCCAGAGCAATCTTCTCCGCTCGAGCGCGCGGCATCACGGAAGAGTGGGGATTTGTTCGCTGTAAGGAGGGTGTCGGCCGAAACGCGGAGGAGCTCAAGACTCTCGGGCAGTAGTCCTCCTGAAAGTGTGGCGAGCCAAGACTTGGGCGAAGAGCCCTCGCCGTCGAAAGCAGCGCAGCAGGGCGGAACTGAGAGGGACAGAGATCCAGGGTTAGAGGCAGGAGACAGACAACGAGATACGCGCAGTGCTGAGCGTACCAATGACGGCGTCGAAAACGAGCGTCCTAGCAGAGGAAAGGGGAAGAACGGGGGCCAGGAAGACGACACCGAAAAGGCCTTGGAAATTAGCAGCAAGGAAGCTGCTCAGCTTCTCGGCCGGAAACGTCCTAGACGAGCTGTCCCCGCGCCCTCCTCACAGTCAGAGGCAAGACCACCTGAGGAGGAGCCTCTGCTTAAGCGACGCCGTAGACAAATCGAGCCAGCGGATACGGCCCAACAGAAGCCATTCAAAGCACGAGGAGAAAGGCTTGAGCGCGCGCCTACTCCGGTATCGAGTCCTCCCCAGGAACAGCAGAAGCAACCAAAGCAACAAACGGCAGCCGCAGGCCGCAGACGTACGACTCAGAAGACCCCGAAGGCGAAGAAGAGCAGAAAAACATCCAAGAAGGATGATGCAGAGGACCAAGGAAAGGGGGAGAAAGCAGAAGCCGTTCCGATTACCGTCCAGCGCTTTACAAAGCCGCCCAGAGCCAGCGACGATGCCGACGAACTAAATGCCAGTGTTCTTGACGCCGAGATTCCATTTGCGAACAGAGCCGGCGTCAACGCCATAGACGTCCTCTCCGAACTATGCGAGGGTCTCATCGCAGGGTTTCTAGCCAGGTTGGAGGAACGAGCCCGAGCTGCAGATGATGCAGCAACAAAGAGGGAACAAAAGACCAAGTTTCGCACCATGGAGGCGTTTCAGGAGGAGCTGAGGACTAGACTACTGGAACGTACTATCGCCCTCGATACGCTCCACGCCTTGCGCAAACGGGTAAGGGTGGTGCAGAAGGAGAAGCTGGGATTGAGAGAGGAGATATTGAGGATACGCGCCGAGAGAGATCAAGTTTCGTTGAGGATGGACGCTATTCGGATTAAGCATGAGGTGGATAGTAAGGAGGCGTTGGTCAGTTCTTGCCCCGATCCACTTTTTCTCTCCTTTCCCTAATGGGGTTTGCTTGCTGACCTTCTCTTCTTTTTTGCTACTAGCGACACATATCGCTCTCCTCTGCCATGCATGACATAGACCTTGCGGTGGAAAGAGGTCAAGCAGCTCCCGAACTGTTGCCGGCTGAGCAGAAGATGGCAGACCTGGCGAATTTGGAGTTCCTCATCAGCAGGGTATCGGGTGAGGTGTGTAACAAGGGTAACAGCGGTGGGACATTAAAGCAGATCAAGGATTTCAATGCTTTTTTGGAGCGAGCGGCAAGTGTTTTAGAGGGCAGGTAATTGGGTACATCAATTCAATAGCATCTCGACACCACTGGACAAAATCGTCTTGCCCGGGATGCCAGTTGTGCACCGATTCGAACTTGGTATTTGATATATCTCCATGTCAATCAATATCTCTACCGTGTCCAAGTACCTCCTGCTGGACTATATCACTGACCGATGCCTTAGCTGGCCCAAGTATCCGCAGCAACACTCTTCATAAATTTGACAAGGTTATTTTGTGAATCTGATGTGTCCACATTTAGGTGGCTAAGTCGTACTGTTATGTCCGGAATCTGTTGTTTATAATACATCCCCCTTCAACCCAACGGGATTGTCAAACACCCCTTTCAATAGTTCGGTGTTCCAAGAACCCGCTTGATTTTATCTCCAATCGTCTCCTTACCCTCCATTCTGCGTTGCTCTCTCTCCTTGGATTGCTCGTTCCACAACTCCTGGAGATTCTTGGCCATAATCGCCTTGGCCCTGTGCTCAGCTCTGAGCGCCTCCTCTTCCGCAGCGCGCTCCGGCTCCGGAAGTTTGGCCAATTGCTCCTGCCAGGATTCCACGATGGCCTGGCTTGGTTCGTAGGGGTCCTTCCCTGGTTCTGTACCTGCACCAACTGCTGATGTGGACTGAGGGGCAGCCGATGTTTGAGTCGGGTAGACGGGGACTTTGTAGGTGCTGTTTTCGAACAGCGAGGGGAACGCAGGAACTGGACGGCCCTCAGCTTTGCACTTCTCGATCTCCGCTTCTTGGTCGAGCATCCGATGGTACAAAGCGTCGGCGTGCATTTGGATGTCCTCGTCCACTTCAGGCGAGCGGCCGTAGGTTTGGAGGTAGCCTAAGGCTTTTAGTAGTTTCTTCAACATCATTAACTGGTCAGCAACTAATCGAAAAACAATAAGAGACAAACTGCCAGCTTCGAACAGCTTGCGCCCAGGGAACAGGGCAGTAATAACGCATAACATACCGATTGCATATTATAGCACCTCTCAAACTTCCTCACCGTATCCCGGCACATGGTTGCGCGATCCGCCCAGCTGCCGTGCTTCATACAGTTGTTCCAGTCCAGCTGT
This sequence comes from Neurospora hispaniola, assembly GCF_033458365.1. Classification (NCBI taxonomy): domain Eukaryota; kingdom Fungi; phylum Ascomycota; class Sordariomycetes; order Sordariales; family Sordariaceae; genus Neurospora; species Neurospora hispaniola. The sequence goes on along the minus strand of NW_026944407.1, from coordinate 801,366 downwards.
TCCTCGGCGCAGTTCTCCAGCGCCGCTTTGCCGATCATCGCCTTGCGCTCCTTGAACCCTTCCAGCACGTCCATTAGCTTCTCGTGGTCCGTCTTGGTCTCGGCCTCAATCTCGTACTGCGGCCGGTAGGTTTTCCATAGGTGCGCGTAGCGGCCATCTTGGTAGAGGGAGGCGCGTGGTACAGCTGGTTGTTGTTGTTGTTGTTCCTGTTGTGGTTGTTCGGTCGCTGGTACTTTCGCTGTCGGTACGGGCGCCGCTGGAGCGCTGGCGAGATGCTGTTTAGCTTGTGACTGTTGCTGTTGTTTTTGTTGTTGGTGTTGTTGCTGCTGCTGCTGCTGTTCCTGTTCTTGCTGAGTCGTGTACTTGACGGGGGACTCCCGGGCAAGGAACTCGCGGAGCTTGGGATCGAGCTTCCCCAGGGGATCTGACTCGTCGCTGCTGGAGCTGCTTCCGAACCACCCATCAAACCAGCCCATTGTTGTCGGGTTCCAATGTTGATCCTAACCAACCGCAGAACTTGCGCGTTGATAATAGTCTTTCAGCGACAGGAAAGCTGGGCTAAGGCGCAAGTCTGGTAAATACTATCGCGTTTGTGGCACCATGAGGGAGGGGTAACTTCTGTTCCGTTGCCCTGCGAGCTATCGCGAGCTTGCAATTTGGGCGGACCAAGACGGCAGAATGACCGGCCTCGGGAATTGCAAAGGGTGGTTGATCTAACCCTAACCAACCCTAGACTACACTCACCAGAACATCGCCCGTTCGCCTCCGGCTGTGGAAGGAGGAAAGGGGCAACCTCTGAACCTCTCTCAATCTGGTCCTAGTGGTCAACAACTTGCATCCGGGCACTTGCACTTCTTGGTAGCAGTTGAAAACTTGACGTTACGCCTTTGCGTGTCAGTACGCTATGTAACATGCCGCGCTTTTCTCAAGACTTAGCATTCAAAGATTGAAAATGTTTCTTTTACATTTGCTACTAAATCATAACGCTACCTGGGCCTACGCTGATCGCCCGCTCAAAGCAACAGCATCCCCAGCACGCTCCCCGCACCAGCAATCAAAGCAGCACCACCCATCAAATCCATGGGCCGCCCGGCTCCTGAGTTTGATCGAGTAGTCGCGGTAGTCGACGCATTCTGAGCAACTCCTGACGTTTGTGATGTTATAGCTGTCACCAGCGTCCGAGTCATGCCATCCGAGACGGTGGTCAAAGTAGTAAGGCTACCTGAACCGCCTCTGCTGGCTGGAGCTGCAGTTGATAACCCAGAAGTCTGTGTCGAATTGCCGAAATGAACACCGCCAGAACCAGAAGGACTTTTCGAAATCCCGGTGACCAGCGATTGAAGGGCAGCGCCAGTTCCATGTGGCTTCCCTCCGCCGACTACGCTGGCTCCTGGAGTAGTGCTGTTTGTGATGGGGAAGAAGCCGGGTGGGCGGGAGGTTATCGCAGCTTTGGAGGTCTCTGCGGTGGCGGAACTAGCGCTGGCTGAAGACTCGGCAATAACTGAGGTGAGGAATCCGTTGGTGGCTGCGGTCGATGTCGCGTCCGCACCAGCTGTTTCGTTCCTGGCTGTCTCGGTCGCAGATGCCTCAGTCGTTGTTGTCTCGAGTGCAACAGAGCTTGGGAAAGCTGAGTCCTCGGTTGTTGTCTCGAGTGCAACAGAGCTTGTGGAAGCTGGGTCCTCGGCAACGGCAGTGCTCGAGGCTTCAAGGCTCGACAACCCAGCGGTTGATATAGCAGCTGAAGTCACTTCAGTGGACTGAACCGGAGATACCTCTGATATTTCGGCAGTCGTTGAAATCTGTGAGACAAGAGGGATAAGCTCACTGGTTGTACTAGCCAGAGTAGCTGCCCCATCCACCGCCTATAAGAAGTCAGTTGCGATTCTCTCTTGAAGGGGCATCAGGTCCAACATACCGACGAAGCAAGGCCTGGAAGAGGTCGCAATTCGCCTGCGGCAGCCTCTGAGGCAGCGGGGGTAGCGATGGATCTCAAAGACTGAATGCTTTCCTGGCTGCTGGCTATAATCTCTGCCGGAATTGTGGTGTCGGGAGCAACACTGGCACTGGGAGCAGATGTCGCAATGGGAATAGTCGTTTCGCTGTTCACACTGGAACTCTGAACTGGAATAGCTTGTTGCGTGGCGAGCGTGTCGTGAATACAGATGGCCAGGAGACAGGCCACGAGGTTTCTGGCCGAGTACTGCATTATGGCTTGTCCTTCGTGTCAACTCGTGATCGGGATGCGAACTTGATCCAAACGGGAAGTTCCAAGAGAACCAAAGGGGTATAATGAAACGAACGGCAAAGCAAACTGTCCAGTGGTAACGAAAAGACGGAGTGCAAGCACTCGGATGAAAAAGAGAAAGAGACGACCGAACAAAAGCAATTAGACACTAGAGCATGGATTGAAGTGTCAAAGTTGGGGGATATGGGAAAGAGAGCGTATAACCATAACAAGTCGGACAGAAAAGATGGATATATGAATCTAGGCCTGTTCCACGACGTATATCACCGGCACTATCCTTCCAGAATGCACATGGCATGCCATGAAAATCGAAGCACCGGAGAGGGGTCACTGTCTCAGGATAGCTCGAGCACCAGCGTAGCGTAGGGGGAGCACAAGAAACAACTTGGATAGTCAGATACAGGTGGGATCTGAGATCCAAACATCCTGGTACCTCATGTGGCAAGGCAGAGAAGTTGGGACGAGCAAGGGGTTGTTGACGGCCATCCAGAACCGGGAGGAAAGCCTCCCGCTTCTGCGCACACCTTGAACCTTCCGCCTTGGCATAGTCTTTTCTACTATTCTGGGAGTCTCGTGCCTCCGTGAAGGTCTTGGATCACTGGTGGCAAGGTAAAGATCCAAATCTCTGAGACGTAGAGTAATAACAGCCTTGTCATGGTGAAACCAGACTGTTACCTAACTGAGCACGGACATAGATGTTAGCGAGGCGAAGGGGTAGCATGCTACAGCACCCAGTATAGTCGTACTGTGATACGATCGGAAAGAAAAAGTGTGAAACATCCAAGTTTCTTTTTTGTCATTGTTTCCGCTCAAGGTTTTGAAGCTCACATCGCAAAGTTTCCCAAAATCTAGACAAGCTTTCGAATTCCAAGTCGCCACCTGCTTGCCAGCTCACAAGTGTTCTCCTTGTCCAACAGCAATATCAGGGAATCGTGCCCTTTTTTTAGGGGCAACTTCGAACACATATCAAGAAAATCCAAGACAAGTGACCTAGCAGGCGTATGCCTTAAAGGAAATCCGGTATTTCTCAGAGCTTATATAACAGAACCGAAGAGAACAGATATCTTCCAACACTCTGCAGATTCAGCTGAGTAAAGAATATTTCGAATTCAAGTTGAATCAAGAGCAAGTGATACCCAGCAATACATTCAAATGAAACAACCAAGCGCATAGCTCGACACGATTCAGGTCTCAACCAAGCCTTTCACGTCACAACATCCTCAGGATTCTGGCATACCAGCCCGAACATTAGCATACCTACTAGCGGGATATGCCAACAGATTCTTCGTCTGATCCAGCCTCTTCATCTGAGTCGCCAGCGTTCCAATCAAGCTCTTCGCACCAGTCTTGTCACCGCTTGCCTCCCAGAACACCGCACCACCCAGTCCCCTGAGGAAGATGTACTTCGTCTTCACCAGAGCGCTCAGGACATTGTCATACGTGATGAGCTCGCGCGACGATGCGTCGTAGCTATAAGTGGCCTTGGCCAGGTTGTCGTACTCCTCCTTCGCTCCGGGGCGCGGAAGGTCTCTGTAAACCCAGGTCCCTGGCTCCAACGTGCCGGCGCCGATGCCACTGTACGGCTTACCCAGTCCGTCAGTGTCTTCGAACGAGCGGCCGTATAGTGGCAGGCCGAGAACAATCTTGTTGGCTGGGATGCCGCGACGGACGAAGTCGCGGACGGCTTGATCGGTGTTAAATCTGGTTGTGAGGAGATTCTTGGGATTGGGGAGAAGGTTGGCCTGGTGGCCCGTGGTGGAATCCCACGAGCCGGCGTAGTCGTACGCCATCAGATGCCAGGAGTCAATGTACGGGTTCATGCCGGGAAGGTCCATGACGCCGTAGTGCTGAGGTCCGGCGGGTGCGGCGATGGTGATGAGGAAGTGATAGCCAGGGGCGTATTGCCGGGCATAGTCATCAAGGGCTTGTCGGCAGGCCCGGAGAAGGAGGACAAAGTCTTGTGCCTCGCGTGAATTGGTCGGATATTCCCAATCGATATCGAGGCCGTCGAAGCCCCAATCTGAAGGGTTAGGTTAGATTTTTTGGTGCTCATCCTCGGGATAGAAGTTCCCTGGAGCTCACTCACCTTGCACAAGCTTCACGGCGGAAGAAGCAAACCTTCGTCGTCCTTCCTCAGTGGCGGCGACTGGTGGAAATTTGGATGAATACGTCCATCCTCCTATGGAAAGGAGGACTTTCATATTCCTGTTCCTCTTCTTCAGAAGGTACATTTGTTTGACGCAGCCGTAGGCATTCTCGCCTGGTTCACTCCACGAGTCGCCAGGATAATGTTTCTCAAGGTCTGCGTAAGTGTCCGAAGATACTCTGCTAGGTGTCAGTGCCCTTTCAAAGTCTATATCGTCAAGACTGTGAGACCTACACCTGTCCGTCTGGTTTGATATCTGCGAAAGAATATAGCACGTGGGTTATTTGTGAAGCAGGAAGCTGTTGAGGCTGGAAGTTGGCACCGTAGATACCCCTGTGATGGTTAGTTAGTATGCCCGTCCTGAAGTTTCTAATCGTTGATAACCTACCAGTTCGTGAAGTAAACGGCATTGCGATATGAAGACACTGTCGTGTTCCCAGCAGATTGAATCTGGAACTGGCTAGTCGCAGCTGCTGCTGGCGTTGATATCACCAGCAGAGGGATGACGCAGGTTATGATAGAAGACAACATGATTGCTATTGAACCTTGGAAAGATCTCCCCAAACAGTAGCACAAGTCGACATTGGGCACATCAATAATGCTTCCTACCTGGGAGTTTTATAGCTCAACTCGACCTGATTTACAACAGTCAAGTATATTGAGAAGTCCTGATGAATGTCCTCGACTTCGCGATACATCACGTCGCCAAATAAGACACAACCGCGAGGCATTGGAATGTGGACTCGCGTGCTTCCAGCCCTGGTCTCGTGTCCATGCTCAAAATTCTTCGGGCCGGCGAGAATGCTTTCAAGACGGTGTTGGAAGTGGCAGAAGTGGCAGATTTTTCAGTGACCCATCTCGTCACCTTCAGAGCATGACACGATTTGCTAGAGTAAATGTCAAGGAAGCGGAAGACCGCGTGCAATAAAGAAACAGACGAGTCGACGTGCATTTAAGTGGTGTATCCCGTGAGGAGGGTTTAACGTTCCACCATGAAACGGAATATTAGAGGTCTATAGTACCGTCCATACTTTTTAAAGTCATCGAAGAGAAAAAAAAAAAAGGCTATCTTGGTGAAAATTCCCTGACCTTAAACCCTCCGTATGAATTCCTGATACCGATTTGGAACTGTAATACACAGTGCTATCATGCGTAAAGTGCAACATTCCAACGACATGAGCATTTGGTCGAACAGGGCGATAGCTCTGAATATCCCTCTACGTCATGCCCAACGCTCCCTTCAGGTGCGCGGCAATTGAGTGAGAGAGACACTGCTCTGTTAGCAGTTGGATTCCCATCTACACAACGTAGCGTATCCCCAGCCCATTGCAGGATTGCATAATGACCCTTTCATTGACAATAAGATAGCTTCATCGCTTCCCAATCATTCCAACGATTCTCAGTATTCATAAAGTCCATCAACCACCCAACCTCTAATACCTGTAAGCTCCATGCCAACACCTCCCAGCCTCTACTTGTCAATAGTGCAACCCACTACATCACCGCCTTTTCCTCGTTGATAGTCGGTCTGTAGAGATAGACACAGACTCATCAGCCTCAATCCTTTCTATTACAAAGAACCGAAACACCCAGTACCCAAAGGAACATCAAAAGGGGTAACCACTTACAACTTATGCAGCACCGTCTTACATCCATAATACCCAAGCCGCAGCCGCAGCCCTCCTGTTCTATTATCCATCTTTTCCTCCATCCTCTTCTCCGCCCTCATGAGCAACACTGGCATCACTGCGTACATCACCATCCAACCTCCCCAAGCCACGCCTGCCACGCTCTTCATCTCCCCCCACATCCACCCTCCATACCCTTCCTCATACAGCACAAAAGCCACCACCATCTCAGCTGAGACCATGAATGCCAGCGCCATGGAGCAGATGGCTAACCTAAAATAGGCGACGCGGGGTACCTCGAAGTGGCGGAGGACAAGGTGAGTCCATATTGCTGAGGTGATGGTTAGGAGGATGGTCAAGCAGAGAATGCGGTTGTTGTGGTCGGGGTCAGAGGAGGAGAGAAAGTGAGCGAAGATGGTTATGGGTATGAGTTCAGCGTAGGCGATGTAGCCGAGGAGTAGGCTGGTGAGGAAGGTGAGGAGGAAATAGTAGAAGGAGACGCGGATGACGAAGACGGCGAGGGCGATGTCCCAGAGGACTTCGATAATGGAGTCGGTGGTTTCGAATAATGGCCTGGAGCCCTCCATATGCTGTCTTTATATTTATATAGCTTATTGTGTATATGGCTTATTGTGTGTTATGGGCGGCGATTTGGCTAAGTGACCGTTCCTGTATACGATGAGGACTGGTGTGTCACCCCTGTCAATGGTGTGTATGTGTTTGCGTATGTGTGTAGGTGATGATGAGGCAAAATAGACGCCAGTTAAACAGCAGTCGATGTAAACTTCCACTTGTTATGAATGACTTTTTTTTTCTTCCCACACCATCGGCCTGTAGAGCATCTATATATACATTGCGACCCAAACCTACACCGAGGCGACGTCGATGCTTAATCTGGTGACAGGAACAAGCCCCCTCATGGGCCAGGAGATGGGGTGACTTTTATGGCGTGACACGCTGAGCTGCCCATTCCAACAGGTCATTGGAAAGTGACATGACCAAACAGAAAACCACTGAGCCACCGTAAATCCCAGGAATCAAGCCAATGCCATTTCTTGCCAGTTATCGTAAGGAACAAAGCCGTGTCAATGCAGTCGTTACAGACATGTGATGTTTACACCACCTCATCCAAAGGGGGTAGGTAATTTATAGTTGAGCGGCCCAGTCGCTGTGTCAAACCCCTGAGATTTACAGACAAGGACGTGCCAAGAAATGATGACGGCGCAATGAAAGGGCATCCAACACGATACAGGACAATATCTAATCTATAATCATATCCCCAAACTCCCGTCGTCGCTTATCTTGGGTATCGTCTGTGTTTGTCTCCATGAAGAAAAGAGAGTTCTTCGTTGCGCACTGTTTCAGTTGAGTTGAATTGTCCAAGCACGTTAAAGACATGCTTAGAGTTCGGTCTTGGCCAGTTTCTGAGCAAGCTCATCAACCTCCTTGTCCTTAACCTGAACAACTGGCTCTTCCTGAGCCGCCTCGGCTTCCTTGATGAGCTTCTCTGCCCTCTCTTCGACTTCCTCCTCCTCCTCCTCCTCCTCCTCTTCTTCTTGCTCCTCCTCATCTTCCTCCTCAAGGTCGCTCAGGCTGTCAAGACCCCATTCATCCTCGGCGACAACATCGCCACCAAACCGCTCCTTGCGCTCCTCGAGAAGATCTTGCAAAGCAATGATGGCCTCATCGTCCTCGGTGAACTTGTTGCCGTTGAGTTCGATCTTCTTCAAGGCAGGAAGAGCCTCCTCAGCGGCCAGAGCCAGACCCTTAATGCCACGGGCAGTAATCTCATTGTACTGGAGGCGCAGGATCTCGAGCTTCTTGTTCTTTCCCTTCAGAAGCGCCTCCGACAAAAGAACACCGCCCTTGGCAGAAAGGAGAGAGTCACCGATGCCAAGTTCGATGAGCTCAGTCCAGCCGGGGGTCACCTTTGCAAGAGCCTTAGCTCCCTTGAGGGTGAAGGTGTTGTCTTGGAGGTCGAGAATCTGGAGCTCAGAAGCGTGATTAAGACCCTCGCTCAGCAGATGGGATATGCCCTCTTGCCGAATACCGTTTTGGACCATCTTAATCTGCTTAACTTTGTTATGGAGTCTGAAAGTCTTAGCCCACGCGGTCATACTGCCGTTCTCCAGACGGTTACGGCCGCAAATGACGGTCTCGAGGTAGGGAACATCCTGTCCCTGCTTGCGCGCTTCTTCCTTCTTGGCGTGGAGTTCGGACAGAGCGTCGGCAATCAAAATACCGGCATGGGGACCCAGGCCGTTGTTGTTCAGATACAAGTGCTGGAGAGGGACGTGTGCGGCGAGGAAGGCAACAAGGGGCGCCTGGGTATTGAGGCCGAATGCATTGTCGTTGAGGTTTATCGTGTTCAACCTGGGGAGGTTGAGGATGGAGGTGAGGAGCGAGGAAAGGGCCTCGGGGATCTCGTTGAGCAGACGGCCGGTGAAAATATCGGCAAAGTTGGCAACCTAAAAGGCAACAGGTGGTTAGCCGCCGTCCCTTCTTCGTAATGCGCCGGGGCGCATATATGCACTTGAGAACAGCTAGACATACACGAAGAGTCTCCTTGGTCGCGAGAACCTCACCAAGCAACTTGCAAGCGCCGACGCCCAAAGTGTTTCCCAAAAGGCGGACTTCCTCGACATCGTCCATGGCCCGGAGGGGGGCAATATGGGCCTCGAGATCCTCGGCGGTGTCGAGCTTCAGACCTTTCCCCTCGAGGGAGAAGACCTTGGTAGAGACGGTCATTGTATAAGATGTGTGTAAGAAAAAGCGGGCTTAGTTTCGGGAAGAACTCGAGTAGCACAAAGCAGACGCGAAGACGGTGGAAGCGGGAGGGAGATGGAAATCGCGTTGACGCGGTGGACGAGTGCAGGATAGATATGCAAGTGCGCTCAAACAGCCCCGAGTTCTAGCGGGGGAGGGGTTGACAAAAACTGCCACAGCGGCCGGGTCTAGGCGCTTCTCGCGCCTGTACACTACACTACACTAGGCGTCTTATGCTGTAGTGGGGGCATCAGTTAGGCAGCTAGCGAATGGGATGACGCACTTGCTTGAGATGAGCTGGTCATGAAGCCCCAGAGAGATCATGAAACAGAGGGAGGCAGGGAGGCGATTGCCCCCCATACACCACACTGAAACGGACGAAAATCTGGGGCTCGGTGGGAGCCCAGGCAGGGATGGGGCCTGACCTCCAAGCCAGCCAGCTCAGGCGGCCGCCAGCTGTCGCAGGTTGCGCTTCCACTTTGCTGATAACGGTCATCGCCCTTCTGAAAGATGCGGCCGACGGCACCAGCAGGCGCACGGGGGGACCCATTACCCAGCCGTGGACGGGGCAGCTCCGCGTCGACAAACCTGGGGAAAATGAGGAAGGTCCGAATTCTTACCTAGGTACATACACAGTAGACACAGCTGCTTCTTCGATTCAACAGTTCACCTCAAATCCCTCCCGCTCGACTCTTCACTCGAACTTCGAACAACCTAGGTAGCTCACACAAAACCCCGAGCAGATCAGGGCCACACGGTAACAATTTTACACGGACCCCGTTACGAAACGACATCCGACATCGACTCGTGGCGCGACGCCATCACCACCATCGCCAACTGTCGTCCGCAACTACGGCGCATTATCACCACATCTCTCCTTCTTGAACATATCCGCCTTGTTTGAACGGGCGTACACATTGAGAGAACAAAACAACCCGATCTTCTATACACGAATCATTCAGCTACAATGACTCGAGAACATTCTCCTGCGGATGACTCGCCGCTGTCATCAATGGCGTCGTCCGACGAGGAAGAGATTTTCGCGGACGAGGTGCCAGAAGCCGTCGACGAACCAGAGGAGCCACCAACAAAGCGTATCAAAGTTACCACCGGGTCGACAGCCTCATCGGCTGTTATCCAAGAGCCCGAGGCAGACCCAGATTTTCCAGACGGCATGTCTGATGTCTCCTCCGATACCGATGGCGACATCCCGAGTTCCCCAATTAATGCGCGACAAGACGAAGATGACTTCCAGGAGCAAGTCACTGTCTGTGCTTGGGAAGGTTGCAAAGTTGGGGATTTGGGAAATATGGATAGGCTCGTTGAACACATTCACAACTCGCACATCGAAGGTCGACAGAAAAAGTACACGTGTGAATGGATCGGGTGTAGTAGGAAGAGCTTACCGCATGCCAGCGGCTATGCGCTCAAGGCGCACATGCGATCTCACACGAGGGAAAAGCCATTTTACTGTTATTTGCCAGGTAAGCCGCCCTCCTTTGGCAGTTAGAAGATGGATGGATGGCCTTCTGATACTTACGTGACGTACCAGAATGCGACCGCGCTTTTACACGTTCCGATGCCCTAGCCAAACATATGCGGACAGTCCACGAGACCGAAGCTCTACGACCTTCTGACCCGGTGCCCAAGAGTATGCAAGCAGGGGGCGGTCCGGCTGGAAAGTCAGCCAAGGTAAAGATCATCATTCGAAGGCCGGATTCTCATGCGGCCGGACAAGACGACTCAGTTGACGATGCTAGCGGCGGAGACGACGGGGCTGATTTCACACCCTTGACTGAAGACCACGGTTTCACTACCAAGGAACTCGACATGCCGCTCGACAGGTTGATGAAGCTGTGTCGACTACAAGTCAAGTTGGTAGAAGCGGAAGGCGAGAAGCTGCGCAAGGACTGCAAACTCTGGGAAGAGCTGTACAAGCAGGAGTGGCTTGAAAAGGAAATCCTCCTCGATCAGGTCGTACGCAGCGAACAGGCCTGGCACGCACGCCGTCAAGCCGTGTTAAAAGGTATGGCGGACGTTCAGCTGCCGGAAAAAGCTGTGGCAAATGGGGCAGCTGGTGAGGACGATACAGCCGAGGCCGCCAGACTCACTGTGGAGGAATAGGTGCCGGTTCGGTGCTGCTAGGGCTTAGGCGCCGTACCGGGCAAATGCTTCAAACCACACCGTCTGTTACCCTTATGCGTCTAGGGTTTTGGAACGCCTTGTCACACTCGCATAAGCCGTGACTTGGCCTTCAAAAAGGAATAACAAGGCATGCTTGGCGCCTTGTCACACTCCGCCGATGAGTGTGCAATCCTACAGCGGCTGCTGGCCTTTTATCCATCCACTTCTTCTTTCGTTTTTTTTGTTCGAAAAAGCCGTGACGAGCATTATTTAATAATCTGAGGTGTATGGAGTAACGGGATTACAATTGAGCATGGTTATGGGTTATGGATTACTTGTGGGTAAACTGGTATTATGGGTCCGACAGCTTTTTACAGTATCAATCAATGTGCCTGCTTGTCGCTGGTAAAGCAGGATGCATCTGCTCGTAGCCAACGTTTGTTCCTCGCTGGAAGTAACATGTGGACATCTCAAGCACAGCAGTATACTGTGCATCTTGAGCGTGAAGCGACGAGGAATGAATGTGAACATCAGCCAGGACTCTGCACATGTTTTGGTAGTTGTTGAACCAAAACCCTTGACGTTATATAACCGCAATGCTGCGCCAAGTGATCAAAACGACATAAAGTACATAGTCAAAGGTTGATGAATACAACTCAAACCGAAAACAGTAGTCCATGAAATCTCACCAAATTCCGGGAATACTAAATGACCACTAGGTAAGGAACCGTTTGTTTTTCTCCGAAAATGGAAAGAGAAAAAGCCCTTTCCCACACATACACGCGGCAGGACTTAAAGCACAAATCCAGCGCCTAGATCTCCTTACGAGTGACCCTCTTCTTATCACCATCAAACCTTTTTTCAGCCTCAGCGTTCTTGAAGGGGAAGTTGCTCGTCCTCTTATCGGCACCAGTCGCAGCATTGACCTTGGCTTGCTCACCGGCAAACATAAATAGCCAGAGGGCGTATGCGGACATGATGGCACTGCCGGTGAAGCCGAGCAGGTAGCCGACGTGGCCGCCGCTGCTGGTGTAGCGGCTGTAGCCGTAGGCGGCGCCGATGGTGTGGTAGAACATCGAGATGAAGACGACAGCGTTGGCGTAGGGGGAGTTGGGGTCGTTTGGGGCTGTAAAGAATACATGTGTCAGTATGTGTTTTCAGGGCCTAGAATGAGCGAAAGGTAGTAGGTAGGTGAAACTTACAGGTCACGTTGGTGGTGAGTGGTAGAGCACCGGATAGGGTGACGATGAGGAGGCCGATGGCCAATTGGGAGAAACCGAGGTATCGGGCAAAGTATGTCTCTACGACGTTTACCACGGCAGGAGCATGAGCATGTCCGCCGTTCTCTGTGAGCATCGAGCTGATGAAGGTCGGCCAAACGATGAGCGGCACTGCTTGGAGGGAGAGCCAGCCCAGACTCGCAAACGCGTATGTCGAAATGGACTACAAGTAGAGACGGTCAGAACATACCACGGGAATGCTGGGATTACTGGAGGTTTTCCCATCACTTACATCGTTTCCCATGGTTGCTGATGCAGAGATTCGGTATCGAGTGGAAGATGAATGTGGATGTCCAAAGATCTCGGTCCAAGTGAGAGTTGAATAAATCAGTGTTCTGCTGTTATGGAAGGGAGAATCGTGGTTCTGAGGCAAGATACGGTCACGCAAAAGGAAAGAAGTTTCACAAGCAGACACCGTCACATTCTTATAAAGTAAATATTTCCGTCCCCAATGACGAATTGGAGCTCCAGTAACCCAGGCACGAACGGCCAGTACCACACCATGGAAAACGTGAAAAGGTAGGTACCTGTCACTGCGGTAGCCGATCATCAATTGAGGGTACTACGTCATCGATAACGACTGCGATTGCTGATAAGTAACCTTGCGCCTGCCGGAAGATCCCTGCGCGGCTAAGATCAGGCAGATCTAGCGGAAATGCTTACTGTGATGCCGAAGACAACCTAAGCCATAGGGGATTGCTATCTTATATCATTTAGGTTTTGAAAAGCCTTGGAAGAAAACGGAGAGAGGCTCAAGAAGGCTTATGTGACGTTCTCAAACCTGGCTATTGTCCCATGACGCTTCAAACGGAGGCCAGTCTCTCTCTCTGAAGGCTAATAAGAGCTTCAAATCTCCCCTGTTTAACCCATGGCCGAAGAACCAAAGTTACCAAACTAACAAACAAACCAGCATTTAATTGTACCTTCCCACGCAAAAACCCCCCAAGTACCAGATACTTTCCAGGTACTATTCCCAGCTTTCCTTCCAACCATTGTATTCACTTAACCACAGCCTGATGAATGACTTACCCGTATAGGCCGATCTCTTTTGGGTGCGCCGAACTTACTGCTTTGATCAGTTTTCCAATGCAACATTTCTTCGTGAGATTGTGATGCAGGCATCAAAGACGAGTGACTGGAGTCGATTACATAGCGGCTTTCCAACGGGGGAGTGGGGAAGGCGTCCGGCGAAACTCCGAAGCGTCGCACGGGACAGTGGACACTGCAAGTAATGTAGTGACAGAAACTAAAACCGCCACTGAGCAAAAGCCGATCTCGCATTAACCCCCTGCATAGTCCAATCAAGCCTCGAGGAAATGTCAATTTCAAAGCAGTAACCGCAGCTTCTGACTGTCGCCATCAGCAGCAAAACTTCTTCGGAAAGAAACAAACTATAGCATAGGCTTGAACAGATCTGATTCCTGCTCATTCCTTTAGACGATCGCAGTCCTTGACAGTAAAAACAAAGACAGAAAGAAAGAAAGAAACCTTAAGCAAAGCGTCCGTGGGTTTCTGGGTTCAGTGGGGCACTTGCGACTGCATCGATTTGTAAGAGCACGGCTTAGCAACCCAGCACACTTGACTTCCGAATCACTACCTCTACCAACACGAACGATATTTCTCGACAATTATCTACCGATCCTATCGAAACCCAACCGTTGACCTTCGCGCTTACGATCATCAGGCGCTTAGCCTGCTAATCCATGAATAATCATGTCCGCGATTCTCTCCGTTGACGACCTCAACGACTTCATCAGCCCGGGCGTAGCCTGCATCAAGCCCATCGAGACTTTGCCGACCGCCGCGCCGCCTGCAAGCGACGTCAACTCCTCACTCGAAGCGGAGGTTATACTTGACGGCCAGCAACCAGAAGCCAAGAGCAATGCTCCGCCGGCTGAGATCTCGCTTACCGACTGTCTCGCCTGCTCTGGCTGCGTAACGTCTGCCGAGGCGGTACTAGTCAGTCTACAAAGTCACAACGAGGTTCTCAACATGCTGGACTCCGCCCCGGCTTTGAAGCTGGTAGGACCTGATGCGAACGGAAAGTACTCGGTTGAAGGCCTGGAAAACAGCGCCGCGAAGCTATACGTTGCCAGTGTGTCTCCTCAGAGTAGAGCCAGTCTGGCTGCAGCATGCGGCAACGGCGTTACAGAACAGCAAGCTGGTCGGATGATCGAACAGCTCTTCTTGGGTGAACAGGGTCTAGCAAGAGGTGGAAAATGGGGGAACAAGTTCACGTGGGTGGTGGACACAAACACGGCGCGGGAGGCAACTCTTGTCCTTGGGTCTGACGAAGTCCTTGGAGGCTTGATAGCGCCGTCCGACAAAGCTGCTACACCAGTTCTTACTGCTTCGTGCCCTGGTTGGGTATGCTATGCGGAAAAGACACACCCCTACGTACTACCGCATCTTTCCCGAGTAAAATCACCCCAGGCCCTCATGGGCACCCTTTTGAAAACATCCCTCAGTCGAATCCTTGATATCGCCCCCGAGAGGATATGGCATTTGGCTGTGATGCCATGTTTCGACAAGAAGCTCGAGGCTAGTCGTGAAGAGTTGACAGATGCTATATGGGCTGGGGATGGCAAGCCGGGCAGAGGAGTACGGGACGTCGACTGTGTTATTACAAGCAAGGAGGTTCTCATGCTTGCCGCATCCAGAGGCTTTGACTTTTTCAGTCTGTCGGCCTCGATGTCGCCCCAAACCCCCCGATTTCCTGACCAATTAATACACGACTTTCTATTTCGACCTGGTCACCGTCAACAGTCACGTGAAGCTGGCACATCCGGCGGTAACATGCACTTCATCCTTCGCCACTTGCAAGCGAAGAATCCGGGCTCACAGATACAGACAGTACCAGGGAGGAACGCCGACGTTGTCGAATACAAGTTGATCGCGGAAGCGGGCGAGGTTATGTTCAAGGCAGCGCGGTATTATGGGTTCCGAAATATTCAGAACTTGGTCCGTAAGCTGAAACCCGCAAAGGCATCCCGAATGCCTGGCGGAAAGCCGTTTGGTAGCGCCAAGAGACCGGCAGGCAAAGCCAGCGGTTTAGACTATGGCTATGTTGAGGTAATGGCTTGCCCAGGCGGCTGTACCAATGGAGGGGGCCAGATCAAGGTAGATGACCAAGCGGTAGTTGATCGGAAGGGTCTCGCTGTAAAACCAGGACCCCAGGAGCAGAAGGAGTGGCAGAAAGAAGTCGATGAAGCGTACTTCTCGGGAGACGAGCAAGGCTCAAGAGCCCAGGATGAGAGTTTGGATCTGGTTGTTGATGGCATTTCCCCTTCGCATATCCGAAATGTCTTGACCCACTGGTCAACATTGACGGGGATACAGCTGGAAAAATTGGCGTACACAAGCTATCGGGAGGTTGTCAGTGACGTTGGCAAGGAGAAGAAGATGACTGATACTGAGAGAGTCGTCCAGCTTGCGGGGAAGATTGGCGGAGGATGGTAGAGCGCCGCACACCAGTCAGAGACCTATCGGGGGACCGTCAATATGAATAATAGACGTCATCCAGCTTAGCCTCCACGGCGAGCGAGTCCAAATCCTCCTCTTCCACTGCTATCTGGACCTCTCGGTGCTCGAATAGCTTGATCTTCATCTCGTCGAGAATTTGATTTGCTAACGTTCGGAGAGTCCTCTCCCGACCGCCTCTGGCTGGTTGAGCCTGGCTTCGTCGAATAGTTTGGGTCGAACAGCTCTCTGGGAGTTGATTGCATTTTGAGCGGTAGGCGGCGAGTCTGGCTTTCCGGCCGGCTGTCGGTACGATGCATACCTCCACGTCCTCTTCCCCGTCTGTGGTTTGGTCTGTCGCTGCGGGCCCTGTCGGTCCTGTCGGTTTCTTTTGGCGGCGTAACGCTTCCGGGTGTTGACAAACCAGAGGAAGGACTGGATTCTCCAAAGATCTTCGCCCGTGCCTCATCGTATCGCCGTTGCTTCTCCTCCAGTTCTCGTTGTTGGCGCATCCGAATTTCTTCTGGTGTCTCTTGCTTCTTGTTCTTACTCTCGTCATCGTCTTCGTCGTCCTGTAGAGTTAATCGCTCTAGTCCAGTTACCGGATCTCTTTTCGCGATTACCGGTCTGCGGCTGAGAACCTTCATGGCTGGCTTGAAAGGTGTAGTCAAAGGCACCGAGCTGGTTGCCGCGAGAAAATTGATCTCCTTTTCCGATTCCCTGAGCAGCGAGTTAACAAGGCCCGTTGTCCGTAGGGAGACGGAATATTAATGGAGGGGTGTCCTACGCTGCTTCCCATAGCTTCCGCTGTGCCTCGACGTGCATAGCTAATCTTTCTGCTTTCGTCATTTTAACTTCCTTCTCTGGTTCAGGCGATGGTGCTTCTTTAGCCGCACGATCCGCCAAAGATTCCCAATCATCATCCCAGGCGTCAGGGACACTGTCGTTCTTCCTCATCGTGGGAGGCGCTGTACCGAGTAGTACGAAGTAGGTGGATAATGTGCAAAGGATGTGTACCTCAGGGTCGAGATTGATGATCCATGTAAAAATATACGAACAGCAATGGATTGAATGTCAAAACCAGCAACACCCATAATCGAGTTGATGGATAAAGTTTTGTTCGGGGACAAAGACAAGTTAAAACAGCTTCAGGGATGTGGTCGGTGCTTGCGCAGTTCGCAGCTTAATGCAGCAATTGCACCCACCACAGGCAACTTGAACAGGGAGACAGGGTACCAGAAAGTGGGGCTTTCAGACTAAGATCACCAACACTTGTGCACGAACCTCAACACCTTGACCTCACGTCGTTGACAAGCTGGAGATGCCACATTCCCAGATTAACATCTAGATAATTGACTTGGTGACCATAGTGCACGATTCTTGAGCAGCATCCTGCGTTCACGTCTATGGCTAAACGGTTTTCTAATCTCAATACACAACAATAAACTGCTCAATTCTCAATAGAGGCTATGTGTCGAATCGTATTTTTCCCTGCAGCATGTAAAGTTGACAGTTACCGCAGGGCAAGTTTGATGGGGGTGGTGGCCTTTGTTCTCTTCTGTTACAGGTTTGTCCCCACTTGCCTTATCCTTGTATATACCTTCCTGCAACGACCTCGACCTTGAGCAGATGCAATGGACATTCCTGTCTCCGCAACGACCATTCTCATCAAGCCCTCTCCATAAGACTCATTCTTCGTAAAGTCACCCAAGACCTCAAGTTTGTTATCCTTTGGAAAAACTTCTAGTTTAATAACCATAAGCTTCGAAGATGAACTCAGACGAGTTGATGCCCGATTCGGCTGCGGCTACCATTCCCGCCAACAATAGCATCGGCAATGGTAACAGCAGCGCTGCAGTTACATGGAATACCAAAAAGTTCAGGGACGACTATGATATGCTCAAGATAAGATTAAGTGATCAGAGATTCAGCTCAAGTAAGTAGAACTGTTCAATCTGCTCTTTTTTCCAGGCCCAATGATCCAACCAGTCAACCCACTACCACCATCTCTTCCTACCATCACTGTTCCCACATACATTTATCTCCTGGTCAAAATCCGGTTTACGGCAGGTGGTCGTTCTTCTGGTGTCCAACGCACGAACACGTTTCCATGATGATTTCTACTAGCATAGATTCTAACACATTTTGATGCTTCCCTTCCAACAACAGCCAACTTCAGAGACCCTCTTATGCCTTGTCCTCCCCATCATAGGCAATACCCGGGACATAACACACCTGCAGTAGAGAAGCGTCTGAAGGAGTTAATAACCAGGATTAAAGGTAGCCTTGGTGGTGATTTTAGGTGATACATGCCTACTTAGGTATCACAGGAGCACTGAGAAATGGAAAAGGATTACTCTGTTTATGTTTTGGAAACACCTAGCAGGAGAATTCGCATAGGCACTCAGATCCATCGAGGTTAAAGAGTATTATATACACATCCAAGATCAAGTACATCTAGGCATAAAGAGCCGCATGTCTTCGCAAGCACATGTATAACTTCTGCCCTTCAGGTCTAGAACATAGCTACCCCCAGGTAGATGAGAGATCGAACATGGTCACACCTACCTCTAGTCATAAAGTTGTCTTATCCTCCCAAATTCATGGGACACAAATATCACATGCAAGTGATAAATTGTTAATGCGATGCGGGAGCATCCTGTCCGAATGCGCAGCTAACCGCTTCTTGAATCCTGATCATTCCTTCTGACCACTCATTATCTGGAGGTGACCCTTGGAAGAAATGAACTGCGCAGACAGCCGAGTGACGAACTGGCTTATAGAAGGAAAAAGGATAGGGGAGTATGTATGCATCTATCCAATTTCCGTGGTTCATCTGACCCACCTACATACTAACAACTCTGTAGAATCTTATATAACATCGCAAATCAGAAGATGCAAGAGGCAAGCTATAAATCGCAAATCAAGGCAAGTAGTACGTGTATCAGGAATGGTGAAGATGGTTTACTAATCCCAAAAGAATTGAGCAAAAGAAATCACTAGAACTGACTGCTTATCACACCAAGATCGGGGTTTTACGTCGAGGTAGGTACATGTATAATTATTTGCCTCGCGAGGGGCGGTTTGATAAAGCAATGCAACTTGAAGTTTGATACAATGACACTATAGACTACCTCTTAAGGGTCGATGCAGGAGCCGGTTGGGTCGATGGAGTGCCTGCTCCTATGCCACCTAGCAAAGTGGTTGGATGGAGGCTTCGATCCGGCTTCGGTTCTCAGAAACGATCTTCAATTCATCGCGTTATTGAATCCACGCTAGAGAGGAACTTAATATTTGACCGTCAGAGCTTGCGGTTATGTCATGTCGGGGTTGGCCAAGCAGCATGTTACGACGCTTCATGACAATGGGGGAGAAGGAATTTCGAGTAGATTTCCCTACTTACGTGTCATCAACTGAGTGAGGTGTTGCCTGAATCTTTTTTTCTATTATATATCCGTCCATTACCTGATACCCTGACAGGTAGGTAGGTGTAGTCTGAACGCGGTCGACAGCTGACTTATCTGAACTCAGCAAGCATGCTTGTAGCATAGGTAGGAGAACTCTCTCCGCGGAAGTACGACACTGGGGAGGTAGAAGGAAGACACGCTGAGTTTGAGGGCATGTCTGTCCACATGGTCAGGGCCTGGAGACTAGATCCAAGATCTGTCCCGACAAGCGCCATGTCTTCACTTCTGCGCTTCCCCCAAGTACAATTAGACTTATTGAGGGGTAAGTATAAGCGAGAAACTGGATGCTTGAAGCATAAATAGCAGACACGAACGTCATGCCGTATAGCATCCTTTATCAACCACTCACATATACTATTGTAGCGCCTCAGCTGAGACGGTTAAGTACCTTGAAGACCTTTTTGACATTCGTCTTGACGCAACACCGCTTTCCAGAATCTAGGTAACAGTACTGTCGTTTTTTTTTTTTTTTTTTTTTTTTTTTTTTTTCTTTTGACGGTTGTTCCTCGGGGAGATCACAAGTTACCTAGTCGATAAGAATTTCGCTGTTATCAGACTAGACGGCGCCTAGATAAAGTCCATGCTTCACTGAGCTCGTGGCAGGACCAGCGCGTGATGACTGCGATGCCTCTTGACTTGTGTCTCATCTGCCGTCATCCGCGAGGGTCAGAGACACCCGAACGTGCCGAATATGAATCGAGGCGGTGGAACTAGGTTGTAATCAGAGGAGTGCAAGTTGCGAACTTTGTTCATTGGTTCTCATGATGTTGGGTTGAAAGGCGGTATTTCTAGAAGTTACGTTGTCTTCAAGCCCCCAAAGCGGTCATAGAAGCGGTGATGCTAACGCGGCGGTAGGGAATAATTTCAAACCCGCCATCTTCCTCTTTATGACGTGCCCCCTTGCAGCTTGCCTCTCGATCTGTGGTACGTATCTCAAACCCTTACAACTTCAACTGGGACATGCAAGGGGGGCAGAATCGACAATCCTTTTTTTTTATACGTGTCCGGCGGCCAACATGTTTAATTTCCCCTGTCAATAACCAACGAATGTTTTGAGGCCGCCTCTGATACGTTCATGATCCGGTCACTGATTTTATCATTGCATCCTGGTTCCTATCCTCCCAAGGAACATCAACACTGTACTGTGTATACTATGTAATCCCTTTTGTCCATCCTATGCCATTTGCAGGGCTTCCACTGCATGCTGGTACTAAGTAGGTCCTATGATTTGTACACAGTGCAGTGTCGAATTTGCCATTCTACCTATCAGAGCACTTCTACGTGCGTGAGGTATGTACAACTACATCGCATCTCTCACCACATTGACCCCGGAGGCCGATCAAGTTGTCTTCGTCCCAATCCAGCGCAGCAGATGCAGATTCTGCCAAATTTGAGGTTGGAGTGATGCGTGTGGATGTGTGGTCGGTGAAAACTCCACAAGCGCATTGCCTAACCCTGCGCGGAGTTGACCACACGGAGTATCTTTCCCTCTTCGGTGCTTCAGTTGCCAACCACCGAAGCAAGATGTGGACAGAGGAGGAAGAAGAACCTGCAGACCGTGGTGATAGATTGAAACGCAGCGCGGAACAACGGGACTGAGCAACGAGTTAGGAGAGGACAAGTACCAGACTGAAACAGGTGTTGTTGGGCGGCTGTCACAAGCCTTCGTCGACTGAGAGTTTTGAACCCCGCTGCCTCTGGTCCAGGCCAACACCCGGACTCGCTCGGCGAGCAGTTCTACACGTTGGGTCGGACCTGCCCTTTCACCTTTCTACACATCAGTCCTTAAAAGTTTGTTAGCCTCCTACATGCCCCACATCTTCTTGTAGGGGGGTAACAGGGTGGTTGCAAGGCCGGACACGACTATTTACGCGATTTGATTGGCCGAAACTAACCTACGTTCAAGGAGAGAAAGAGTTAGCCGAAGAAATCTAAACACCCGAACACAAACCTCTCAACCAGTATAATCGGGCACCCACCACCCAAGGCCTCCCTCCTATCTTCTATAGTTGGTAAAGTTACAAGGCATTTATAGGTCCCCTGCTTACGACCCTCGTAAGTACCACGCTAACGAACTTACCAGGGCTGATGTGTACATACATAGCGTCCTGTCTCGCGCTTTTGACTGGACGACGTTGGCTTGACCCCGAAAACGAGGGTCGGTCCCGTCTCCGCCCGCTAGGAGGTCATTTTCTGCCCCACTTCTTGACAGCCTGCCCGAGTGGGTTTCTCGAGTTCTGGCACTGTCTCTTCGGGTGAGTAACGCCTTTCACTCGTTACGACAAGGGCGAAACAGAAGAGACAGCGCGCACGGCGAGCATATCTGTATAAGGAAGCGCGGGGCGGAGCCTCTTTAGGTGTGCAGCAGTGCTTTTTGGGCACAAGTGGAAGCCTCCATTCATACAGGGCAGCCCGTTCAGGTTGCCGTCGGTTCGGGTTTCGTGGTCGGTGCCCGCCTTCACCTTCGACTAGCACCGGCAAGTGGAATTCTTAATGCTGGGCTGCTCCCACCCAGAATGGAAGGCCCCTCTCCCGCTACGCTTTAGACTCCCGTCTTACCCCGCGACCTTTTTAGCTGCCACCGCAACCATCGGAGTCTGACAGACAGCACATTACTATCCGCCGCCTTCTCTGAAGTCGTTTATAACTTAGCTCTCCCGCGCCCGGGGGCATATCGGTACTCTACAAACACCTGCACGAAGCGACGACGTCAGATACCGTGTACATACCCGGCGACCGCAACATCTGCAGCGGCCGTGACAGCGCCGATCTCCCAACACAGACGCGACCGACGATCGGGACGAGAGCCCCGCGAGCGACACGATACTGTGATCGCGCACGGGCAGTACTCCAGGAAAAGCAACATAGCAGCCATCGACAACGACCCGGTCCGAGGCGGCCTGTATATCATATTCGCATCACATCCAGCCTGGCAACTGGCGTTTTGAGTGCTCGCTACTCGTGGAGCAAGAGGCAACATGTCAGGCCCCGCCGAAAGTGCTGCCGGACAGACCGCGCCCGCTAGCCACTCCGCCGGTTCTCACGGTCACGGCCACGGTCACGGTCACGGTCACGGTCACGGTCACGGTCACGGCGCCGGAGGTTTCGACCTGCTCAAGAGGGCAACCCAGGCCATGATGTCGTCCAGGTAAGTGTGCGGCTTTCCTGTACAAAAGAAGTTGGACGCATGGAGAATATCACTCACCCAAGCCCTTCTACCTATCCTGTATTCCCAAGCACCTTTCCATGCACTTCTGGGCCCTGGTTTCGTTGCACAATGCCTGTCGTTGGAGTTCCACTGCTCTGGAAGTCCCAATTACAAATCGCATTTACTCCAATCAGTGCACCCTACTTTACCCTTATCATTGCCGGCTTCCGTTGGGCTTCTGGAAGCCCGAGCATCGTTTAGCCACAATCTACTCGACGGCCAGACTTTAAGGGTTTCTGCCGTTATTGTAGTGTAGGTGTTATCCCAAGGACCCTGAGATCCGATCCAGGTTCTGGGCACCTACACCTGCGCTGTCAAACATCGCCGTCCAAAAGTCAGTATGAAAGCTGGATGCACTCTATTCGAGGCAGTCAGCATGGGCGTTGCGGTGGTAACGTCAAGGTGTTGTCAGCGGACTCGAGTTGATGCTCAGCCACCCAGATGATGTTATTTGGATGTCGCAAATCGATTTCCCCCCCTTTCCCCAAACCCAGTTTTCGATGTCATACCTGATGGTGCTGCCAGACAGAAACACCCCTTCTTTTGCTTCTCCACCACCATCAAGAACTCGCAAAGTCCATCAACTCATGGCTCCATCACGACGTCCTCCCCCCTTTCTCTTCTGGAGTCCCGGCCGTCACCGTCTGGACAGCCCTTTGCATCACGTTGAGTCAGGCTAGCGCCGTCATCGCTATAAATCAGCGGATCTCCGTCCAGACAGGGCGGGACCAATCCCAGGGTAGGGCCCCGCCTACCGGAAACTCCCTTGTGCTGGCTTCTGGCACACTGGCACACCATAGGTGCATCGGCGTGCGGATATGCCGCATCAGCATCCCCTTTGGCAATGCAAACCCGCTGTGTTACGTTTCCTGAGTCCTGCCAGGTGCTGGAGGGTCTGCGGTGGTGATAGGTGCACAGCCTGAGGTTACTGGAGTTACAGAGACAGCGAGGATTGACATCCTGAGTGGTCTGACTCGCTGACTGATGTCCACGATGCCCACGAAATGCCCTAATCTTTTTCCGCCCACCCTTCCGGTCTTCCCCCCCTTCTGTCCGACCTGATCTTCTCGAGGCCTTGGAACTGGGCAAGTACCCGCTCTGTGTGCCTCTACATAGTTGTGGACCTGCTTCCTTGTGGCTCGAGGGCCAGGCACCCCACCCATCCTAATCGGCGGCAACCCACATGGCAAGCATCAAGGGTACTTTGGTCTACATCCTCGCGCGTTTGAAACCGATTTTTTTTTTTAGTTTTTCTAGTATTTTTTTTTCTTTTTTTTCTCGGCTCGAGAAAGCAACGGGTTCTGTCGTTTCCAGGCGCTTTTGCCTTGTTGCATCGGATGCTTTGACTGGCTTTGCACTTTGAACAGGCTCTGAACAGGGAAGCGTCTCTCTGGGCTTCTGGCTTTGGGACGATCCCTTTTGAGCAAACCAGATAATTCCCCGGTTGCTCTCGTCATCGATGCCCTGTATATCCACCCCTCCGCCTGGGACAGCTCATCAGGGGCAAGCTCACTGGCTTCACTACCCCCAGCCCACTCAATTTCACGCAACTATCCATCATGAGTTAGCGGATTTCCCACCACGAACGACTGCTTTTTTTTTTGTTTCTTTCCGCTACATACCAAACCATACCCGACCTCACCTCTGTTTCCCCTCACCCCCACAGCTTTTTTTTTTCGCCCCATCAAAGCTTAATACTCCTGTCATCTTGTGTACTGTCTAGACTTCTATCATCATGGAAGATATTAACAAGCGCAGCAGGCCTGCCGCAACCGAGGAGGACGGATCGGACCAGATCGGCTTAGACTCACCACGCTCAGGGGTCGCAACCCCGCAGCCTGATCTCCATGACAAGCGGCTGCCGGGCATTATGAGCTATTTCAACCAGGTTCGTTCCCAAAGCTCCTTTTCGCGCTTCCTGCCCTTTAAGGCGAACGAGCAAACCACAGCTGCCCCCGAAGCCGTTGCGCCCCAGACCGAGGAACCTCCTCGGGCTAGCCTCACCCCTCGGCTCCCATTGAGTGCCGTTGAACAGGAAACACACAGTGTCTCGGGAGACGAGGGATCGCTTCTCCTGGCTCACGAGGCTTTGGGATCCGTGGCAGATGTTACACTGCCAGCAGATGACCAAATGCACCCATACCCAACCCCTCCCACGTCGCAACGGTCATCGGTGCGCAACTTCAAGGGCGACGCGGGCAGTGAGAAGCCAAGAGATGCTACTCCCCCTCCAAGCTCACGACCAGCCAGCCTTCATCAAATGAACGTGCCGGACGGTGGGAGGGGAATCGGTGTTGCGCGTAGGTCGTCGCTGCTGGCGCCCTTGACGGCCACAGTTGATGGTTCGAGCGTGCCCGCACCTCATCTGTCAAATCCTGCTAGCCCTGCCCCCAATGTCCCAAATCCCACGAGTTTCTTGCGCGGTAGTTCTGGAGAACCAGAAGACCTTTCCTATCCGTCTCCGTCTGTTGCGCATCTTACGAAGCTAACAGATGTGACTGCTACAAAGAGCGGTGCTTCTACCCCGACACGTGCGCTTTCGACTACCCAACCGTCGCAAAGTGAGGAAAAGCAGCCCGAGGAGACGAGCAGGACGAACAGCGAAGGAAGTACTGAGAGGGATAACCGCACAGCATCCCAAACACCAACACCCTCCACATCTTCTGGAGGAGCGCCAGCATCGAGGGGAAAGCTTACAATCAAGGTCGGAGAGGCACGGGGTTTGAGGAGGTGCCGAGATCCATATGTGGTCGTGGTCTTTCAGCGAAGCGAGCTGATTTCGCCAGGCCCTCGCCGTGCGGCTGAAAATGACGATGACGCCGCAATCGCAGCCGTCCAGACAGGCGGAATTCCTATTCAGCGTCAAAGCAGTGACTCCGGCCGACCGATGGCAATTCCCATGCGAAGTCGGCAGAGTAGCAACACAAGTCTTACTGACTTCAACACGTTTCGGAGGCGCAACTCGTCCCAATCTCGGCGGTCTTTCACTAATCCCACCTGGGACGCTGAGGCCGTTTTGTAAGTGACTCGATATGTGGCGTTATGCTTGGAATACTGACCAGTCTCTAGTGATGTGGTAGACTCGGACATGCTTGTCGACATCTCCGTATATGGCCAAGGGCCATCTGGTGAGGAGTTTCTTGGACACGTCGATTTCCAGGCCAACAAAGCCGAGCCCATTCGAGGTTGGTTTCCCCTGCAAGGCCATGCCGACACTATGGCCGAGAATGCGCCGACGGGCGAACTTTACGTCGAAGCGCACTACCAGAGAGCCGAACAGAAGCATTTTGGTCCCGAGGACTTCCAGATTCTCCGACTTATCGGAAAAGGCACATTCGGTCAGGTGTATCAGGTTCGGAAGAAGGACACCGGTCGGATCTATGCTATGAAGGTGCTGTCTAAGAAGGTGATTGTCCAGAAGAAAGAGGTGGCACATACAGTGGGCGAGCGCAACATCTTGGTCCGTACGGCCATGTCCGACTCGCCTTTCATTGTGGGGCTGAAATTTTCTTTCCAAACACCATCGGATCTTTATCTTGTGACGGATTACATGTCAGGTGGAGAGCTATTTTGGCACTTGCAGAAGGATGGCAAGTTCGAGGAGAAGCGCGCAAAGTTCTACATTGCGGAGCTCATCCTTGCGATCCAACACCTACACGAAAATGACATTGTGTACCGCGATCTCAAGCCGGAGAACATCCTTCTGGACGCCAATGGCCACATCGCTCTTTGCGATTTCGGTCTTTCCAAGGCCAATCTGACGAAGAACGACACCACAAACACTTTCTGCGGTACAACCGAGTACCTAGCACCCGAAGTCCTTCTCGATGAAGCTGGTTACACCAAGATGGTCGACTTTTGGTCTCTGGGCGTTCTCGTTTTCGAGATGTGCTGCGGTTGGAGTCCATTTTATGCTGAAGACACGCAACAGATGTACAAGAACATTGCCTTTGGCAAGGTTAGATTCCCGCGCGACACACTCTCTTTGGAAGGCCGGAATTTCGTAAAGGGACTTCTAAACCGAAACCCCAAGCACCGCCTTGGCGCTACCGACGATGCCGAGGAGTTGAAGAGGCATGCCTTTTTCGCCGATATCGACTGGGATGCGCTCTCCAAGAAGCTCATTACACCGCCTTTTAAGCCGCAGCTCAAGAGTGACACCGATGTGTCATATTTTGACCCTGAATTCACGAATGCTCTCAACGCCAACGGATCACTCAATGAGCGTGCAGCTGCGCTAGCCAGAGGCTATGCCACGTCCACTCCGCTCTCACCTTCGGTACAAGCCAACTTTCAAGGCTTTACGTTTGTTGACGAAAGCGCGCTTGAAGAGAACATGCACGATCGTCACTATAACAGATACGAGGATGATGAAATGGACGACGTCGCGGATCGCCGGAGGACAGATGATTGGGAAGACGTTCATGGGGCCGACCAACGAGCTGCGAATCGAATGAGCGGTGTCGTTAAGTCTAACACGACTGAAGACCAGATGTTTGGCGGAACCAACTTCGACCCTTGAATGGCCTACGCCGCACAGTTCTTCTTTTGTTCGGTAGCGAGTTATTTCCTCTGTCTGTTGGCTTTGATGTAGCTCTCCCCTTCACCCGGCTTCAGATATGGTAGCGGTATAAGAAAGAAGAAAGATGGTCATTCTTTTTTTTTTCTTTTTTTCGTGCTGATGATGACTTCAACGAGCATCAACCATGGCAAACATGCATTTCTCAAACAAAAGATGGTTCAAATACAAATTGGTATATTATTCGGGTATCTGGCTTGCAACTGAACAGCACACTTTCTAGGCGGGGCGTTAACGGTGGTTGATTGGTTGATTGATTGACTGATAGGGCGTTTCTGAGCCTGCTTGTTGAATGAAGCAGGAGTTTGCATCGCACGAGAAAGCATGATTAAACAAGAAAGAAAGAGAGAAACAAGAGAAAGGAAGGGAAGTGTTGGAAGGCGATTGTATTGTGCGCGTCGGTTGCTTCTTTGGTGAAGCGTGGTTTTTGCGCTTACTGTCTGTCCTCGCTTGCTTGGTGTTGCTGTTGTCATAAAAGCTTCTGTTTTGTTACGGGCGGATGAGAAGAGAGATGCGTATTGTTTGTACCCTGTCAGGATGATGGAATCGATGAGCAGACATCAGCATACATATACGGGCAACTATGTGATCAATGGGTGAGTGAAGTGAATGGGAGAGGAGTTTGTATCATGTATTTTTCATCAACATAGCGCTACCTGAATGACAGAGTACCGAGTACACCTGGCTTGTCAACGCACATTGGAAGAAAAAGATGCTGCTGGGCTTGTCTCTCTCGCTCAACCCGACAGGAGATCGGAGAGATTGGATTATTACAGGAACATTATTCGAGCAATGAAGTTTCTTGTTAGTGTCATTTGCTTGTGTAAACTGTAGCGTCTCAGTAGACGCTACAGAACAAATAATGCTTGTTCGTGAAATAAACCAAAGTAGAACACATCAGAATACATGAAGAGCATTGATACTGGATTTGTATTTCGGCATTGACTAGTAGTATTATGTCGAGCACTGAACGTCGAGGTAGCATAAAATCAACCCCCCTTTCGACCTGGTCCGTTTAACGGATGAGTTTCCAATTCTTCAAGGCCGTATTATCTTGCAGGCTTCATGCAATTTATCTTTTCCTACGGATAAGCAGGAACGAAGAGAGTTGTGAGTGTCACAAAACAGAGTTCGAGGGCTGACCTGCCAAAAGAATTGACGAAAGTCAGGAAGCTAGTCTATATCAGATGGAAGTGTTGAAGGTTCTCATGTGTCATGACAGATGGGATTGGAAGCCCAAAGACCAGCTTGAAGCCCTGGGATTTGGTAGGTGCTGTAATGTGTCATCACGGTGGTGATATCTGGGGATACAGGTCATGATATTTTTTTTTTTTTTTTTAAAAAAAAAAACCCAAAAAAGAAAATAAAGAAAAAAAGAAAAGAAAAGAAAGGTACTCCATTAGGTCCTGTGAATAGTGTAAATGGGCAGACGTTAGAGAGGCGTTTGGGAGAGGGGATATCTTATGTTTGAGAATGCAGACAGTATCATGACACCGGGTATGCAAGTACATGCTAGACACTGGCGCTGGCAAACTTTCAGAGTAAGAGGATGTATGGAGTTTACTGCCATTTACGTTGGCCGATTGGATGACCTCTAAGAGTTAGGCCGAGTTGCTCGCGTCCTGGTTATTGCATGGGTCTGATGTCGACTCATAGGATGTTAGAAAACATGTACTGTACTCGTCAGTCCTACAGCTCATGACTGCCTATACTGTAAATTGGAAATTATACAAGTAATTTTACTTCTCTACGACACACGGAGCTGGCTTCGTTCAACCAGTAATGGGCAAGAGGTTCCTCTCCAGTCATGAAAGCGCCATGTGAAACATGCGCACACCACCATCAAACCATCACCAAGCCCATGTCGTGTCGGTAGTTGGCATTAGATGGAGAGCTGAGGAAGGAGAGGCTGGAAATGATGGGATGATCCGCGCATGGGATATATCAAGACACTGGCTGGCTGGGAGGTATCGGTCGATCGCAACATCTGTTTCCATCTTTTTCGTAGACTTTTTTCCGTTCTCTTCTTTCTTTCTCAAAATCTCGGATTTGGGTCTATTTCGAGAAGACTGGGTTTAAACGATGTCTGGATTAGATGATCGGGAGCGAAGCGACTGGATGAGTACCGAACGAGATGAGACGAGTCGCTTAGTGGTGGGCACCCTCCTCCTCCTCCTCCTCAACGAGCCAGTCCTCGACAACGGCGGCGGGGGCAGCGGCATCGGCACCCTCCTGACCTTCGACCTCGACGGCCATGTTCTCGTACTCCTTCAGGCTGGAGGCGAGATCGGCTTCCTCGGGGGACTTGGGGGGCTTGGGGAGGTTGAAGGTGGCAACCTGGCCGACAGCATCGGACTCCTTGATGGGGGTGGGCTTGTACGCCTTGAGCTCCTTGAGGTAGAGCTCCTGGACGAAGTCGGCTAGATAGAAGAACACGGGCAAATGATGTCAGAACCAACTGAAGATGCGCAACAAGGAACGGACGGGTAAATGTATAGGTGGGACACGTCGGCTGAATTATATTGGGGCATTGAGAGGTTGGACGAGCTGTCGGGCGACGTGCGGCGAGGCAGGCTGGAGGAAATCGATGGCAGGTGGAAGAGAACAGGATCGCGGGTCGTCTTCCACAACAGTGACTGCTTGTATAATCGAATTGTTGACATTGATCGACATACATCGACCAAGGGATCGAGGTTAAGGGTGTTGTTGTCGTCGTTTCACATAAGCTAGTCGGATGTCGTAACCGAGCTATCCCGGAAGGTGTTCGTAAAGTCGCCATCGAGGAGTCGGGACCGTATCGTACGCTAGTCGTCGTCCATGCCCGGAGCTATCCAACCTATCCGTCGACCCGAGGGTGTAAAGTGGTTTGGACACAAGAGAGAAAGGGACGTACCTCTCCGCGAGACGGTGGGCGCGATGAAGGTCCTCATCTGGGGGCGGGCAAGGCGGGCAACGGCCGCGACGGCCTGGCGGGCGCTCTGTGCGTTGATTAGCTCATTGTCCGATTCCGATTGCTGTCGCTGTCGGCCAGCCTTGGTATTTCGATTCCGAGCTGCGACCCGGCATCGATTGCGGCAGTCGCCCAGTAAAAAAGACGTACCGAAGTCCGGGAAAGCATTTTGAATGTGCTGGGCGAGATGCGTGACGCTGCGAGGGGAGGTAGCGAACTGAAGGTCACGGTGGAGGTCGTTGCTTGCGAGACTTTTCAAAATATCCCGGTTGGACATCCATTGGAGGTTCTCGGGTCCGGCGTGCACGGACGTTCTTTCACCCCTCCCACATGGGCCATGGCAGGTGTACCAAACGCCGATGCTGTCACGTGATATCAGTCATTGACCACAGGCGAGTACCACGACTGAAAGGCTTGGAATCTACGAAAATGTTAAATGGAGGGAGTGGTCATATGAGATTCTCACAGCATCGATATAATGAACGCTGGTGCTCCGATTTCCAACATCAAATGCCAATGGTAAGACCTCATGGTTTTGCGGTTGATGAGGAGAAGCCAGGGTGGTGAGTGGGGACATCCCCAGTTTCCACTCTCTAGTCTGACATGAGGTTGGTCCAAAGTCGGCTTCCACTGTGTTCTTGTCATGACTGATCTGGCTCAACCCAAGCTTGTGTTTCATTACTTTACAATTACACAATGTTTCCCTGGTTGTTGATATTTGTTTAATGTACAGCTTTAACCACGTCTAGCCAGCGCCAGCCAAAACTTCACCACTAATCAGTAATGGATCAACATCAGATCACCGTATCATCCCATCTCTTGTTAAACACAAGCCTCCTGTCATAATTGGTATATCTCAAACCATCGTATACCCTCAAGCCAACACGGGAAACTACTGCTGACTATCTTCAACTGTTCATTTCCAAGCCAGCATAGCTATGCTTGCTGCTTTCTCACGACTTCTTCCCTTCTTTATACCCGGTTTCTTGGCCTGTAAGGTTGCCGACCAACTGGATATCGCTGTTGATGAGTGAAGTTGTCACTTTTCCGGAAATGAGGACCACCCTGACGGCCGCGGCGGATGACTGCCCATGACTTGACAATGGCGTAGATACCAAAACAGATGGCTGCAACGATGCAGTAAGCAATGACGGCCGAGTTGCTGGCATCGGTGAGTTTGAGGCCAAGACCACCGTTGACGACGGCAAGAATCAGGAGAATACGACCCCACCAGATGTGAGCATAACTGACCGCACCGCGTTCGCGGTACTTCACGAAGTATTTGTGGTGCATGATTCCGAGTACTGGCTGGACAAGAAGGAGGAATACAATGGCTGTTCCGAGCTTGGTGTGTGTGTTGTTGAAGAGCTTTTTGCGAACTGTCAGCAGCTGTTGTTCACCCTTGTGTGCGGTTCAAGAACAAGCAAGAGCCAGCGCTTTACATACCATATTCCTCTCTTGCGCAACATGAATACCGAGGCCGAAGCCAATCCACATCATGACGAAGGCAACAGTCTGCCAAACGGCGTGGGCAATCCAACTTCCGGCTAGAGGCATGAGCATCGAGCCCAAGGGATAAAGAGCCGCAAAGGTGGCCGTCATGATGCCAGAGTGTGCAACCAAAGCCGCATCCCTGCGCCTACCGCCAACAACAGGCGCGAATGGATTGCCAGGTCCTACAACATCTCCAGGATCGTCGCTGCCGCCTCCGCCGTTGCTGCCGCCTCCGCTTCCGGTTCCCGGTTCTTCGACGTCTGCCTCGAGGAAGGGGTTACTATCGGAAGAAACAGTCGCCTGGGTGAGATCGAGTTGGAACTGGTCATGGTCATCATGCTGACTGATGCTTGCGCTCTTGCTCGTAGTCGCCAGAGATGATCCCGACTTCCACGCAGCAATCCATTTCGACGCAGTGTCCGTCAGGCTGAGCGAGCCTCCGTTCCAAGTTTCACAGTTTGGGCAGACGACGTTTGCAACCATGACGCCATTTGCCACTCCGCTTCCCGCAAGCAGACCCAAGGCTGCCGCCGAAGAACTGGTGTCCTCCTCTGGCATCGAATGCCCGGTGCCAAGGCGGGATGATAATGTCAGGTTACCCGACCCATCTTGGTACATCACGAACATGTTGGACCCCTTCATTTGATC
The DNA here is from genome assembly GCF_033458365.1 of Neurospora hispaniola. Classification (NCBI taxonomy): domain Eukaryota; kingdom Fungi; phylum Ascomycota; class Sordariomycetes; order Sordariales; family Sordariaceae; genus Neurospora; species Neurospora hispaniola. The sequence continues at coordinate 769,372 of NW_026944407.1, read as the reverse complement.
GCCCGTGCCGAGAGCTACCCATGAGTATGTCGACGGCGCTTGAATTTGGAAATATATGTTGCCGGACCCCGAGTCGGCGGATGATTGGGGGATGCCAAATCGAAAACAGACATTGTCGGCACCGGTGGCGCAGTACTTTGGTGTGGTAGCGTAGACCGCAATGCTGGCTACAGAATTTTGTTCGTCCATGAGTATCAGACTGTTTGTGCGTGAGAATATGTGATGATGCTGAGATTGGACCTACCAATTAGCCCTGAGGCTAACAGCGACATCTTAATGGTCTTCATGATTCAGGTCAATTGTCGTTAAGTGTAAGTTATCAGGCCCAAGCTGATAGGATATAGAGGCCGAGTCTACAAATGATTGAACAATGTTGTAGGAATGAATATATCAAGTAGCGTCCCTGGGCGACAGAAAGAGTTGGGTTGGCTCAATGAAATGAATGTTTGGATGATGATCAACTCGAACAAAAGCTGGCACTTCGTTGAAGTCTTGAGACAATGGCAGGCGCGAGGGGAGGGGCAGATACACATCCATATACCTACTTCAGCTGTATGTGAATCTGGTCTCAAACATGGCACGGCCACACAAAGATACGCATGTAGCTTGTCAGCCAGCAGCAGATGCCAGCCCAATTTCCTTTCATCCCTTGGCCCACATCAAATCCAATGTACATACCTCGGTCACCACTACATGTTTTGGGTGGAGGTTCATCTGCAGAAGACTTTGTGGAATGCAGGGCGTCGTACATGCTGATGACTGACGGCTGACTTGTGAGCTCGCGAACCGACGAACGCCAGCTGCATAAACTTCTCAAGCCATCCAAGCCATGGCTGGAGCGCGAATGCATCGGTTTATCGCACTTGGCGGAGTCCGTCCTCGAGGAAACCTTAGGAACTTGGGTCCTGTAATGGGATTGTGATTCCACGGTTTCTCTTACCTACTCCTTATACGTCTCTGCATGCCTTACCTTGGCATACTTGGTATATCAAATTTGAGCAGCAGGCAAAACCAGAAAGGGTTTGATTTCCTCGTGTACCCGAGTCACAAACGCTGAAGACTGCTTGCTACACAAAAACCATTGTGTTTCAAAACTCGAGTTTGTACGGCACGTTGGCTCTCCAAGATTTCACCTCAAAAGAAAACATTAGACCTGCCTGACCCATCCAATGGTTCTAGCATCTCTATCCAGGTACTTGGTTACTGACAATCACGGCACAGGCACAGCCGCTCCACCGGAAAGAGATCCGTATATATACCGGGCCGCACCTACAGCTGACGTGGTTGCACACAACACCATTCAGGACTGTCACTAGCTACAGACAGAAAGCGTCTGCTCGACGATTCCTGATTCGGATGCTATGTACGTGTAATTCGTATTACGGTATACCTTTATGTATCAAAAGTTTTCCGAATCTGTATCTGCTCGCTTCTTTCTGTGTTGAGCATTCGGCTTGCTGCTCCAATAAGAAGAGAGAAAAAAAAAACAAAGAAGAAGAAGAAAAAAAAAAAAACCGAACAAAGGCATCGAGGGAAGGAACTCTCCACAAAGCCCAAGGAGTAAAAGGTAAAGAAACCAAAAGTTTATGGGTTGACAACTTGAAACCACATCTTTCCTAACCGACTTGGTCTGCAACCTTAACTTCACCCAAGTCCCACCATGAACACCAATGCCCGTCAGTTCGGCTATGCAGGCTCGGCAGGGTACACTAGAGGTAGCTCTACAGGGCTGAAATGCATAACAACTATAAACAACTCTAGCGTGGTGTAAAGTACCACCTTCTTAGGTTTCAGGACAGGCAGACAGACGTTTAAATGACGGTTGATTCAACAAAATACTCTACATACATATGCAGAAGATTCAAGGTTAGGTAAGTATTGCTACACTAGTGCAGTGACGGTGGCATCCCTGTCGATCATTCATGTCCAATTGCCAACTACGTGTAGTGAGGTAGAAATCCTTAACATCTTCACATATGTCCCCCACATACGTTCTTCGCACTTTCAATGGTTGGCATTAGGAACCGGATCGGACTTTCGAAGGGGAAGCCCCGAGAGCAGACAGGAGCTGCTAAGATAACCAAGCATTAGAAAACCCGATAAGCCGCGCGGCCTTTTCGGTTTCGGGCTCGTGGCCGATTTGTCCCTGAGGCTTCAAGGCTTGTCGAGGCGTCTCGAGGTGTGTCGGTTGGACAAGAAGCTAGGTATCGGTCAAGAGCTGTGGTGCTGATGTGCATGAGTGCAGATGATGGTGTTGGTGGTGGCTGAGTAACATGCGTGGTTGATCTGTTGCATTTGGTGAATCGTGAAGGAGGTTTGACGATGGATGAGTGACAGGCATATTGAGAGGACGCGCGTCCATTGAAATGATAATTTTGGTTCCCACAAACATTTGCCATTGGAATATGTTCCTGTCCTTGCCGATCATTCTTTTGTTTAATGGCATAAAGCGCGCGAGTCTATTGCCTGAGCTATCTAATTTGTCTTCGTCCATAACTGAATGGAATATTCAATCGCCGAACACACGAAAAAAACGAGAAATAGAAGAAACGAGCAGAGGACCGACTGATCTTATAGTACTGTATTGCTTTGGTCCGTTACCCTTATCATTATTCACGCTGCGCTGGTGCCTTTGCCATAAATCATGGCGCACCAGCTGAATAGCACTTTTCCTGTATTGTCCTTAACTCCCCCAAACCCAGTCAAAACAACAGAATGAGAATGATCTTCAGTGTCCTCCTTTTGGCTCACTCTCACCGCCAAGTTTAGAGCATGTTGGTCCCGACACGCATTCCAAAGCCATCACCATCCAAGAGACTGTTCGATGCAACAAAGCTGAATCCTCCAAAGAGATCATCCTTGGCAGCGGCAGCCGCATATCGCTCCTCGAAGCGACTGACAACTGGACTGAGGCTCAGCTCTGTGAACTCGGGCGCAAAGTTCTCCGCAAGCTCTGGATCCGTAATCATGGGCTGGATAGGAGGCTCGAGTTCACGAGCCGCAAGCTTCTTCCAGTCGATCTTGCGGAAGAACCGGTGCTTCTTGATGGTGTCTAAATCCTTGGGCATGTTTGAGCCTAAACGCTTGGCGGGATCCTTGCGCAGCAACCGCGTCAGCAGGTCCTTGGCCTCCGCAGTCAGGAAGTAGGGCATGATGAGCTTCTGCTTGACAATATTCTCCTGGATCTTGGCATTGTTCCCTCCACGGAACGGAGGATTGCCCGTCATCAGGTCGAAGCCAAGGGCACCGAGAGACCACCAATCAACCGAGCGGCCGTATTTCTTGCCCTGGATAACCTCGGGAGCCATGTATTCCACGGTACCAAGCATCGAGTTGCACTCCTCAGACTCAATCGCCACCTTGGAAAGGCCAAAGTCGGTCAAAAGAAGGTGGCCCTCGGAGTCGAGAAGGCAGTTCTCGGGCTTGAGGTCTCGATAGACGACCCCCAAGGTGGTATGAAGATGGGACAGGGCAAGAACCATCTCCGCCATGTAAAAGGCTGCCGTCGACTCCGAGAACATCTTTTCGGTGTTCAGGTGGGTGAAGAGCTCACCGCCTTGGCCGTATTCAAGAATGAGATACAACTTTTCCTGATCCTGAAAGGCGTAGAAGAGCTTAACCACAAAAGGGTGGCGATTGACGCTTTCCAGAATCTGGCGTTCCGTCTTGGTCTGCTCAACCAGCTTCTTGTGCACGACGAGAGATGCTTTCTTGAACTGCTTCTGCGCAAAGAGACGGCCAGTGGTACGTTGCTTTACCAGTAGAACGGTACCATACGTTCCCTTGCCCAGGCATCGCAGGGGCTCAAAGTCATCCGCAGTCATCTTCTGCGAGCGGGCAACGCCACCGTCAGAGCCAATCTCCACGGCTTCGGTTGAATCAATTGTAGTGCTGAGGTTCCCATCGACGGCAAAATCGTGCTCCAGGTTGATTTCGTAGCTCTCGGTGGCCACGGATGCTGTCTCATCCCCAGAACTGGTGCCGCTGCTGTTGCTGCGCTTGTAGCCGGTTTGGCGGGCCGGGCCGCCAGAAAGAACACGGCGACCAAGCTTCGACGTCATGGAACTAGCACGTGAAGAGGCAGCAGTGTCGAGGCTGAGGGCCTGAATATCCTGGTGCATCCGTAGCATGCTGATTCCGCTCATGGCAGGCGAGACAACGGGCCTCAAAGACGGGCTGCAATTGGCACTGACAACATCGTCCACCATGAGCGTACTTCTGCTGCTCTTGGTTGCCAATCCCTTGCGAGGGTCGGGCGAGAGACAGCAGTCGGAATCCTCATCGTCGGATGCAGCCGGGGTGCTGTGGAAGCCACGTACCGTCTTGAGTGCGGGAGTCGCTGGAGATCTGAACATCTTGGTCGTAGTCGTTGATGGGCCAGCAGTAGGATGGTGTCGTGTCGCTATGATGGACTATAATCGGTAGACTAGATAGCTCTCGTTATAGCTTGACAGATACGATCCCTCAAAGCCTCTGTCGGCCTTCGTATTCAAGGCTCGCCTCTGCGTCGCTGAGCGTCGGCGCGGTGTTCGGTGGTCAAACTGGGTCCTTGATGGCTTGGAATCGCACGCATCTGGTACTTGAAGAAGGAAGTGGAATTGTCGTCGACGGTCTTCTCGATATGCATTGAGGGTGAAAAGTCTCGATAAGATGTGGTTTTTTACTGTCAAGAAGAGAGAGAGAGAAAGAGGAAAAAACAGAAAAGAAAAAAAAAAAAAGAAGAGAGTTGCAACTGGGGGAGCGTGCGAAGAAAGAGGTCGACTATGGCGACAATGAAATGGAGTTGTGGGAAGCAGAAGTTAAAATAAAATGGAGCCCGGACTCTGCACCTGCAGTCAATTAGAACGGGCCTGGACCGGGTTTGTTACCTTGGGTATTACCTATGTGCAATTCAGTACTTACCCCTAGGGACTGGAATGCACTAGCCGGGCAGGGGGCCGCGTCCGCCTCACCCAAATATCCCGCCATTGAGCCAACCACGATAAAGAGAAAAGGATTCACATCATGCGTCACGGTCTGGGCAGGCCGGGCAGGCCGGGCAGGCGAGCAACTGAAAGGGCGGAAAGGCCAGCTGGATTGGTCTGGTGGAAGGAAAAGGAGGAATTGGCGAGAGCACGTGAAAATCGGGTGAGAGACATGTGTCTCACGCGCATAAAAGGGAATGCACCATCGGTCATTTTCCAGGCTTTTTCTACACTAGCTTTCAACCTGGAATGGCCCCATGTTGCTCTCCATGTCCAGAAATGAACCTCCAATACCATACGGCAGGTGTCGTGTGTGTATAGGTAGTGTAGTGTACCAAGGCCGCTGAATGCCGACCCTGATCTTCAGTTTTGATAAGTCTGGGGAATCCGAACAGCCGGGGCTCGATTGGCGGTCATTAAACCGCATTGGTCGACGGCTGGGAAGGGGGAACTGGCTGCACCATTTGTGATCGCACTTCCATGTCACCTCGGACCAAACCTACCGTGTGCGAAGTGGGTGTCGACGGATGTTGATGCCAACAAGGAATCCATCACATATCACATAAAACGTTGAAACTGTACGTACCTCTTGAATGATCGGTGAAAGTTTCATGGCGATTCGTTGGTTCACTTTTGAATATGAGGTGCCCGCGGTGCTAGGACTGAGATGAGCGCATTCAGGTGGCTCGAGGTGGGACAGTTTGTTGAGGGTTAGGGTCGAAGCCAGATGCGCCGGAAAATTTAGTGGAGCTCCCGCAACAGCAACGGCGCCAGCATTGTAAACTTCCCTGTGATTGCATCACCTGCTATTTCACGACAGCAACCAAAACACCGAGCCCGCACATCAAACGGTCCTTTAGCAACCACAAGCCGAATCCGAATCACCTGAATTTACTCGCGTTCAAGTGTCCAGAAGATTTAGCAAGCGACCAAACACCGAAAGTTCAGCACTATGCATCCGGCGCGTAGAGCCTACGTGGAGGAGGCCGAGCCTGAGGTAAGACCCTGCTCTATTTGCGCCCCTCGCAACATTGAAGGCACCTGCTCAACATTGCAAACAGAGCCCGGACTGACCTCCCCTGAAGCAGGATCGCGGAGGCATGGATTTAGACTCCGTCCGTAAGTCCTCAAAACACTTCTTGTATGGCTCTCAACCCATGACTGATCTGCGTGTTAGCCCTCGATCGCGACTACGACATCCCCGGTGCTGGGGCTGGTATTGCCCCAGAGAAGGCCTCTGTTCTTCTATCACAGTTCGAACGAAAACGATTAGCGGCTTCGATTGCTGTTCCTACCGACGATGGCCGGGTACGAGCCAAATTGCGAGAGATGGGCGAGCCTGTCACCCTCTTCGGCGAGGGTCCGGCAGACAGACGCGACAGGTTACGAGAACTCATGACACAACAAGCCGAGAAGGGAGGCCAGGAAAGCGCTGACGTGGAGATGCGGGACGCCGACAACGAGGAAGATGAAGCCGGTGACCAAGAAGAGGAGTTTTACACTACTGGCAGCCCGGAACTGCTCCAGGCCCGCATCGACATCGCCCACTACTCAATCCCGAGAGCCAAGAAGCGCATCGAGTTCCAGAAGAAGGAGTCCGCCATCCCACTGCGGACACATGTCAAACACCGAAAAGAGATCAAGGAGAAGCTTCAAGGATTTGAATTGCAAGGCAGTCAAACGGCAGGAGAGCGGCACATCAGCATGACAAGGATCTCGCCTGATGGAAAAATGGTCGCAACTGGCAATTGGGGCGGACAGGTTAAACTCATCGAAATCCCAACCCTTGAGCCAAGGAAGACTTTGAGGGGCCACACCAACAAAGTCAGCGGCCTATGCTGGATGCCTGGAGCTACACTGCCCGAGCGCAATGTTTCTCCCGACACAGTCAATCTCGCTTCTGGAGGAGCGGAAGGCCAGATCCATCTCTGGTCTTTGAACCAAGACACGCCTTTGAGAACTCTCTCAGGACACTCGCAACGAGTATGTCGTGTAGAGTTTCATCCATCGGGCAAGTATCTGGCTTCTGCCTCAGAAGACACCTCATGGAGGATGTGGGATGTTGAAACCGGCACCGAGCTCCTTCTCCAGGAAGGTCACTCTCGCGGTGTATACGCTGTCAGTTATAACAGTGACGGATCGCTACTCGCTAGCGCGGGTTTGGACAGTATTGGAAGAATCTGGGATCTGCGGACAGGACGGACTGCCATGATTCTAGATGGGCATCAGGACGGCCATATCAAGCCTATTTATGGTTTGGACTGGGGCTCGGACGGTTACAGGGTGCTCACGGCGTCTGCTGATGGTTGGATCAAATGCTGGGACGTTAGAAAAGTGGAAAGAATTGGAGGCATTGGTGCCCATACAAGTGCAGTGGCCGACGTGCGGTGGTTTAAGGGGTTGGATGACCCGTTGGAAGGAGTGCCTCCTGGCGAAGATGAAAAGGGAATGCAAATTCCCAAGAAATCCGGCACCTTTATGGTGTCGGCAGGCTTTGACCACAAGGTAAACATATTTTCCGCTGACGACTGGGCCTTGGTTCAGTCTCTCAGCGGCCACACAGGGCCTGTTGCGAGTGTTGACGTTAGCCGGGACGGAAAATGGATTGTAAGCGGTGGCCATGACCGGACGGTCAAACTTTGGGGAAGAAACGACTCCAGGAGCTTGTATGATTCCTGAGCAGACATCAATCATGTACGCGACAAGAATCTTGTCGTTGCCTCTTACATAGGAGCAACACACTAAGGAGGGCGTTCAGCAAGCGACAGGCCAGGGCTTGGCTTACCGCTCGACGAGAGACAGTATCGGCAGATAGATTGCATAGAAGCCGTCTGAATTTCGTAGATGAACCACCACAACTGGGTGCCCATATCAAGCTGCGTTTGGTACATGCGTTTGAGTCGCCTTGTGGTTGCGTTTCACTGACCCGGTAAGAATAGGGGGGGTCACCTGACCGCGAAAGTGGGCCTGCTGAGATCCCTTCTCCCTTCTTTTCTGCAGTGACGCGGGCAGGGTTGGGCGGGACACCTGCCGCTCGCGTTGGTTGGCGCTTGTAAAGTCACCCTGGGAGATGGTGACGCACGGTCCATCGTGCGAAGCTTGGCTTTCTGATAAAGGGCGATAAAACAATGGCAGCAGACGCCATCACCGGGAACTTGTAGAGTTGGTCCGTTTTCGAACTTTTGACTTCTTCGTTTCTCGCATTTCTGCATTTTCAAGTGGTTTTATCCCCAGCCGGTTATTATCGCGAGAGACGCCATTCACAATATCCTCAACGCACAGCATCCGGGCAGCTCAAGTCCCCATGCGCATCAACCCGCTCAAAGCTGTCTGAAGGGCGACACGGGGAGGATTCGCTTATTTGGGAACGAGCCAGAACGTCAACCACCACATTGCATCATGTCATATCGTCCTCCGCGGGAGGGCTACCAGCCACCATCGCTCGGGCTCCCCGCAAAGCCTCCGCCGCCGGTTGACAATCGTTTGTCAAAATCGCCGGTGAGAAGACGCGATGTGCCCCCTGCCGTGCCATCGCCACCTTCACATTCGACCCGGACGTCACCTCCCCGGCCACACTCGACTAAGAGCGTAGCGTCACCGGCAACAGTACGCCCACCGTCGAGCCCTCAAAAACTACCGGTCGCGCGTCCCGATCAATGGTACTTCACGCCCGACGAAGTAGCGAGCACACCCAGCATCATAGATGGACTCTCTGTGTCAGAAGAGCGCCTACGAAGGGCCAAAGGCGTCAACTTTATTTTTCAGGCTGGCATCATGCTTGATCTCCCGCAAATCACACTGTGGGTTGCCGGCGTGTTCTTCCACCGCTTTTACATGCGAAGAAGCATGGTGGAAGAGAAGGGTGGCATTCATCACTACGTAAGTCTTTTCATGTCCTCTAACCAATTTTTATGGCGCCCGTGTTGGAAGTCGTGTTCAGCAACCCGGATGTGGTCATTCAGTTTTGAGGATGCGCAACATCAACTAACCCATTTCATATATGCAGAATATCGCTGCTACAGCGCTCTTTCTCGCGAATAAAACAGAAGAAAATTGCCGTAAAACAAAAGATTTGATCATTGCGGTCGCAAAAGTCGCCCAGAAAAATACGAAGCTAATCATCGACGAACAAAGTAAGGAATATTGGCGGTGGCGCGACAGTATTCTTAACTACGAGGAGGTGATGCTGGAGCAGTTGACATTTGATCTCATGGTCGGAATTCCATACCACCCACTATACGAGTTTCTTAACATGCTAGAGCAGGACATTCCTCTGCAGCAACAAGAAAGCAGTCAACCGCAGCAAGATTACTCCAAGCAGAAGCAGCATCTGGTTCGCAACAAGGCCTTCCGTAACGCCGCTTGGACTTATTGCAACGACTTGTGCCTCACAGTCCTGCCCTTGCTACTCAATGCGCGCGACATCGCCATCAGTGCCATCTTTTTCGCCGCTTCCATCCTCAAAGAGAAGGTAGACGATGTCGACGGGGAGGCGTGGTGGAAATACCTCAAGGGCGACGAGGGCAAGGTGTGCATGGCTATGGATGTCATTACGGAGTTCTATAAGGAGAACCCATTGAGGAAACAGGATAACAGGATGTCTCCGTCTCCCACCTTCAACCTCGAGAGCACTAGGCGTAGACTTGGAACGGCATCTAGTCAGCAGGAGGGCGATGGTACTCCGATGGAGACAGACCGTAGTACACAGAGCCCTAGGAGCTCCAGTGGCCGTCATCGTGTCAACGGCAACACCAATGGCACACTGGAGGAGTATGAGGAGAGGTCGCAGCCACAACATATTAAGCAGGAAGGCGGGATATCGGCTTCGGAGGCCCAGAACGGTTCAGCGACGAAGGGCTCTTCAGAGGCAAAGTCAGCTTCCGTTATCAAGAGCGAACCGGACAGCGCTACTTCGGGACTTGATGCAAGGATGGAGCAGGCGCCGGTGTCGTCCATTTCGCACAGAGGAGATTCCGACGCGTTACTAAAAGAAGCCGCCAACAATCTGGCAATACATGAACGAAGGCCGAACGACAGCAGACTACAGTCACCCCCCGGGGCGAAGCGTAAGAGCTCCGTATCCGATCCGGCGGTGGAAGGTGAACCGGAGAATAAGCGGGCGCGGACGGTTACGAGCGATGAGGATGAAGGAGAAATCAACAGGAATTAGCGTTGCAGATTGGGAATCTTCTGCCCGCCTCCGCCAGATCTTGCAGTTGCTGCTCCAAATTCGGGTTTATTACTTTGGCTTATAGGGTAGTCGGCGGTATCAGGCGTCAGCGGTGGGGGGCTACAGGAGGCGCTCTTGAAATTACATGGAATGAATTGGTTGGCGAGCATGGAAAATGCATTGGGTATTCTTTGGTCAAACTTCCCCTGGCTCGTGGGTGTAACGGGGGTCGTTTGATCAAGCAGTATGGCGACAGATCATGACGGTGTCAAGTTGTATGATATCCTGTAAATTATATACACAGTACACCTCTGCCGGCTTTAAACTTATTAGTGTGGTACCACCACTTTACAGTATTCAAGGATTTAGAAGTGGTCAAACTAGCCATCCTTTGTACGCAAATTAGAGTTCTTGCCACTTGCAAATCACCACGCTAACAAGTTTAATGCCGGCAAAGGTGAGAGAGGTAGGTTTTATCCCCTCCATTTCAGGCTACAAGCAGCGGGGGGCCTCGTTTGAGCCCACCAGTAAACATGAAGCTATGGATCAACAGGACTTCACGCATTAACCATGGCTCAATCCCCATGGATGCCTTGTTCTATTCAGGGATTGCCATCTTCCATTCATAAACAACTGAACTCCTTCAAAGTCAACCTGGCTCGTTGACACAACTCACACCGCCCTCCTCAACCCAAACTCATCTCCATACCCCTTCTCCCTCGCCTTCTCATCCAAGAAATCCACCAAGTCAACCATATTCGTGCAACTCAGCATGGCGTTGCGCTCCGGCTTGCTTAGCAGGGCATTCTTGTTCGGTCCCATGCCCGGCGCACACATCTCGCTGAGGTGGTGCTGCACAAGCTTGAAGGGCAGCGGCGCCCGTGCCAGGTGGCTCATGAACGTCTCCACGGCCTCCCACGGGCATGCGTCGTAGCCGGCGTAGAGGGCCGGGTTGGCGAGGATGGCGCGGGCGGACATTAGCCCGGAGAGTTTGGGGAGGTTAAGCAGAGGGGATTGTGGTGTTTTCTTTTTCTCAACATTATCGGTGGTGATGGACTTGCTGGTGAGGGTGGGCGTGTTGGCTGGGTCTAGCAAAGGGGAGGTGAAAGGGAGAGAGTTGAGGGTGAAGACATCGCCTGAGAGGAGAATGGGGACTTTGTCGCCGAAGGTGGTGGTGAGGATCTCGAGCGCTTCGACGTTGATGGGTGTGCTGGAGGGGGTTTGGCGGGTGCGAGGGTGAATAGTAAGCCAGTCGATGTGGCGGTCTTGCGAGGGGCCGAGAACGGTGGTGATGAAGTCCATCGTTTTTCTGTTGCATGGGGGTCTAGTTAGTTCCCGATTCCTGCTACCTATCCCCGAGATCATAAGTATGCACCGTGTGTCACTTACCTCAAGTCTTTGTGAACACGGATTTTGACGCTGACGCTCCTTCCCTTGGGGTTATCGACATCCCTCTCCTTCCCAACACCCCATCCATCTTGTCTCAGATACTCTCGAGTCTCAATGACCATGTCCCGCACCAGTTCTCGCTTTTCCATCAGCGCGGCACCAAGCGTCTCAGCGCATGCCCATGACTGAGGGCATCCGCAGTTCAGATCCACGCCGCCGGCGTAAGGAGCTACGAGGGTAGACGCTCGGGCTAACTCTTGGGGATCGTTGGCACCAAATTGTACCACTGTTGGAGGTTGCGGTCCGTTTGTGGAGATAGTGAGATCACTGTCTCTGGCAAATCGGTTCCTGTTGAACTCTTTGGCCAGAATCATGGGCGTCCAGCAAAGATCTGTGCCATAATCATGTACTGTTTGACGGAAGGCAAGCTGTTCAGCTTGTTAGATTATTATGATATTCGTAATGGGAACTCGGGAAAAGAGTGTTGGTAGAGGAGGAGGCCACTTGCCTTGCCATACCTCACCATAGGCGCCAAAGTGTAAAGAAATCTTTTTTCACTCTTTGCAATGTCAAAGAGCTTGAGCGGACTTTCTCAAGACGGGAACAAGTCAGTTAAATGCATTTCGTCCCTGTATGGTATGGTCTATGTACAAAGCACAGGCAGTAATCGACCAGGCTCATATGTATAGTCTCCTCAGCTAGAGCACAGGGAAGAGACCTTCAAGATCGTAGCACTTGTTGCAGGAATAATAGAGAAGGGTCGGTAGGCCTTACTGAACAATATCCTGGTTAGATCTTTCCGGGGTGGCCTCCATCTTGATGACAGTCCTAAGCTTTTGATATCATGTGGAAGGATAGAGTGAGAGTGGGCGACTTCCGTGGATGCGCCGGAGGGTCTGTGAAGAGGTGCAGTTCAGTTGCAAGTGAAGGTGCTTGGGCGATCAGCACCCGCTTTTTTTTTTTTTTTTTGCTTTTTTTTCTTCTTCTTGGTAGTGGGGGTTTTGAGGCTTTGATAGCCGCCACGGCAGTTGACTTGATTGACGTTCACAAGCCCACGATTTACGAAGCCCGAAATCTAGATAACTTGGCGATCCAAGATCGCTGGATGTGACGTCTTGCGAGACACCCAGCGGTAGTAATTTTCTTTGGGCTAACAAACGTAAACACCTAATTACCAGGAGGAAATATCGTAGAGCCACACGTCGGAACGGATGGAAGTTCATGAGTGACCCCTACATTAACAGTTTCCCGCTATCGGTGCTTCATCCCCCACTACACGTACCTGATCTGACCCCACTAGCAGCTTCAGTTGCCCCGGTTTCACGGTTTTAACAAGGCGCAAGACCCCCTGTCTTATATGACTCTTGCGCAGCCCCCAGCGGCCGATCATCGCTTCTCTCCAGGTTTCTTCAGCTTGTTAAGTTGCGGCTCATTCTTCAGCTTTTTCCTTAGGTTGAGCAAGAGTCATCTGCTCACGCCAAATTCATCCCGATGAGCCTCAGACAAAAATCCGACAAGATGGGAAGCAGCAACCCGGTCATTGGCCTTCTCGGTGGCGGCCAATTGGGTCGTATGCTCTGTGAGGCCGCAAACCCCCTGGGCATCGACATCGCCATCCTCGACGAGAAGAACTCCCCTGCTAAGCAGGCCCATAACACCAACCGCCATGTCACTGGCTCTTTCAAGGACCCGGTCAAGATTCGTGAGCTCGCTGCTCGTTCCGACTATCTTTCTGTCGAAATCGAGCATGTCGAAACCGAGGTTCTCGAGGATATCGAAAAGAATGGCGTCGAGATCAAGCTCGCCGATGGCTCCGTTGCTATTCACAAACCGCCTATCCATCCTTCCTGGAGAACCATCCGTCTCATCCAGGACAAGTATCTTCAGAAGGAACACTTCCGGACCAGCAAGACCAAAATCCCCATTGCTGATCAGATGGCTATTGAGTCGGGCGAGTCGGCTCTCAAGTCCCTCCAGGAAGCTGCTGACCAGTTTGGTTTTCCCTTCATGCTCAAGGCCAGGAAGGGAAGCTATGATGGAAGAGGAAACTTCAAGGTCAACAGTGAAGAGGACTTCGCCCCTGCCATCGAGGCGTTGGGCAAGCTTCCTCTCTACGCGGAAAAGTGGGCTCCTTTCGTGAAGGAGCTTGCAGTCATGGTCATTCGTACTGAGGATGATGAAGGCAATCTGAGAAAATGCGTCGCCTACCCTGCCGTTGAGACCATCCATGAAGACAGCATCTGCACGAAAGTCTTCATGCCGCCCAGGGGAGTGGATGACAATGTCTGTGAGCAGGCTAGGAAGCTGGCCTGTGATGTGATTGGCACCTTGTGGGGAAGGGGCGTCTTTGCCGTTGAAATGTTCCTCCTCGAGGACGGTAAGTAGCAGCATTTGGTGACAATTTTATTGAATGCCTACCTCTAGCATGCTAACATATCGTTCAGGATCGTTGATGATCAACGAGGTCGCGCCTCGCCCCCACAACTCGGGCCACTACACCATTGAGGCCGTTCCTTACATGTCCCAATACAAGGCGCAGCTCTATTCCGTCCTTGATTTGCCTATCCCCGACGAGCTCACCCCCAGAGTCTCATCTTCTATCATGCTTAACATCTTGGGTGGTGCCGCCCCCAACTCCCATCACAAGCTCGCTCGTCTTGCCAGGACGACGTACGGAGATGATTTTGATGTCTACCTCCATCTCTACAACAAGGAGTCCAAGCCTACTCGCAAGATTGGCCATATTACTCTGACAGGATTCTCCTCAATCGAGGATCTTGAGCAGGCTGCTGAGCCTTTCATCAGCATGGTCGATCAAATCAGAGAGGAGCGTCTTGCTGCTTCTGCTGAGCAACTTCGTCCCCAGGAGGAGGCCAAGGCTAGTAACAAGACGAACCCCGGAGGAGCTAACCCTGCGGAGGGAAATAACTCGGATCAGCCTTTGGTACTGGTCACGATGGGCTCTGACTCCGACTTGCCCGTCCTCAAGGCCGGTCTTGATATCCTGAAAGAATTCAAGGTCCCGTATGCGCTCGACATCACCTCTGCCCATCGTACTCCCAAGTACATGATGAAGGTTGCCGGCGAGGCAGCGAAGAAGGGCATCAAGGTCATTATTGCTGCTGCTGGTGGAGCCGCTCATCTTCCTGGCATGATCTCCTCGGAGACTCCGCTCCCTGTCATTGGTGTCCCTGTCAAGGCAACACACCTCGACGGACTTGACAGTCTTTTGAGCATCGTGCAGATGCCTGTAAGTTTAGCCCCACCATACCAGCGATGTTACCGTCCAACCATTAACTGTTAACAGAGGGGCGTTCCCACTGCTACTGTCGGCATCAACAACTCTACCAACGCCGCCCTTCTTGCCATCAGGATCTTGGGCTCCTTCATCCCTCAGTACCAGGAGCATATGAGTAGATATCAGCTTCAAATGGAGGAGGCCGTCATTGAGAAGGGTGGCAAGTTGCGGACCGGAGGCGATGTTGCGTATCTTGAGGGCATGAAGAAAACCAAGTAAAGAACACGGACAGTGGCCCAAGGGGCAATGAGAATGTGATGCGCAGTTTTCGATGTAGCTATTATGACGATTCAACTCGCGCGGGGACACACTTGGATGCACGAATAAAACAAGGACCGAGCTGAGCGAGCTCTGGGGGTTACGGCGTAACACAAGTAAAAGGAACAAAGGAATGGTTATACCCGGAAAGTCGAAGAGAAGAAAATGTCAAGAGCACGCTACGTTTATGACTGTGAGAATCTAACCATGACAAGTACCTGTGCAACCTTCTCACTCGTTAACCAGTCAGTTACAGTTTAAGGAGTGCTTGGCTCTTGCAACGTCGCAAATAAAGATTTAAATGTACGGAATGCGTCAGGTGTACTGTGTAAGTGAATCAATCCAGGTAAGTATTCCCGGCGAGCCTGGGTCTTCAGAAACATCCACAACAGCAATCATCGCGAGTCCCCGCATTCGCTGCCAAGACCATCTGTGGGGCCCGTAAATGGACCGTGCACGCGACGGCCGTGGCAGAGTCCCGCAAACGGAAGTCCAGAGCTTCCCCGGGAGAGGTGTCTCCAACCTTGCCCCAGCTTCGAACGTCACCGTCCGGACGACCATCAACCTCACGCAACAAGTCCCGAGACCGGCTTCAATTTCCGTTCTATACACTCATATAAAATGTCTTCCAAGAAGGATATGCGTAGGGCAGACCTGAGTAAGTTCCTCATTCCAGTTTCTACAAGTGCATCTTGTCCGGTGTCAAAGTCGCGAAGCATCAAGCTGACCCAAGTCAATGGCATAGTTATCCCCTATCAGGAACCGGCCGCGAAGACCGACGCCCCCGAATTCCAGTCGACTCTCTCGTCCACATTGCCCATGGCTGCTATCTTCATGCGCAACCGCTACATTGGATGGTAATTGGACCTTCACATTACGACCCGTTGGATGCGCGCGCGCAAAACACACTATGCGACTCCAAGCACAGCCATAGGGAGCTTCGAAAAAAGCTACCCGCGATCTATATGGATTTGAAAATCAAATGCAAGCCTTGGTGGACCGTTTGCTGATGCAAATTATACTTCAGGGCTGCTGTCGTCTTTGCCGTCCAGAGCTGGCTCGGCGAGAGCGAAGACACCAAGAAGAGCACCAGCACACCCGGATACTTCTCCGTGGGCATGTCGTGTACGTTTACCGGGACAAGCAACCCATCTTTGCGAGTCCGCTAACATATACCTAGTGATGTCTCTCGCCGTCACCTACCTCCCGCTCTTCCTGCCTCCGCCACCGGGCATGCAACAAGGCAGCGCCACCGACGCCGCTCCTCCCGTCCCTGCCTAAAGTGTCAGCTTATCCGATAACAGAGGGTCCTTTCAGAATGCTGAAGACAAACGAACAATCTCGTCTTCTGGAACGATAGTCTCCCCAACACCAAAATCTTGAAACTTGGGCGAACTACCTCCATGAGCGATGCCACTGGAGAGCCTCATACGCCATTGAGAGACCCGGAACATGCGAATTTTTTCTCTACACCATATGTAATACCCGATTAATTCCGAGGATGGTAATGATATTATTAACGACAAGAAAAGGGAGGATGAGGCTCAGGTAAAGGGTGTCCATCTTATTCACAAAGACTGGATCCCGGGGTCAGAGGATTAGAGGAGTACTCGGCTAAGTACTCCAGTCTGATATTCGTCGCTTCCTAGCTTTGATGAGTCGTACGACAGGAACGGGCCAAGGCTATTACGATCTTTCGATGATAATGAGCTAAACGCTGCATTAAGTTCGTTCTTGGGTACATTAAATGGGTTGAAGAAAGGCGAAGGGATGAAGACGGCTTTATTGCTGCTGGCTTAGGACACGGCCCAAAGGATCACGTCCTGGTTAGCGCCCTTTCTTAGAAGGTTTGGTCAGTACAAGTCAGTTGTACATCACTATCACTTACTCTACGTGCTCATGACTGTGGTGCATGGGCCACTCATTTTGTCCTAGGATTGATTGCTTAATGGTGAGCTGATACAACGAAGTAAGGTTAGGTTGAGAGCCCATAAGGTTGTCTTCCCGTTAACAGAGATACAAGCGGATACCAAACATCACCTTTCCTTTTACCCTCTCCATTTCGTTCGTCGGCATGAGTTACCTTTCTCCCAAGTCTTAGGGATAGCGTTCCCTGTCATGGTGAAACGCCGAGGTGGTCAGGGGGCTGCTAAGCGCCCGTCCCTCACGGGGTTTCAGATGCGACGCCTCGTGTGGTCAAGGTAACATCCTCCCACGGCCTTCCACTACCAATTTCAGTCAGGAGATGCTTCGAGGCCCAAGCGACACAGCCTGGTTCATACAGGTCATTTTATGTTTTGCTTCATATCAGAACTTATTTTCTCTCGTCGCCCTTTGTTCCGTTTTTAGCGTCCCATCCTTTCTGTTTCCTTTTCGCGTCTCGTTCGTCCTCAAAGTTAGGTCGCCGCGGAACGGTTGTTGATACGTGATACGTACTACGGGTACTTGTTACTCACAACAACTTCACTCAGTTCTATTATTGTTTAATAAATTCATCAGCTGGTCTGAAATTCGAGCCTGATAGGAACTTCAATCGTTCGGACGAAATACCTCACCGATCAGAACATTCACTTTTACCTCATCTCAACAAGACAACGCAACTCGACTCGTCCCGAGAAACAAAACTATCCTCCTACGACACAAGCCAACATACAAGTCAACATGAAGCCAGTCGCTCTCGTCGCCGCCCTTCTCTCGCTTTGCGCCTCCCTCGTCAGCGCCGGTGTAGTCATCACACCCATCAAGCCTGAGCAAGTTGTACCCAAGAATGCAGGTGACTGCTTCTTTGGCGTGACAACTCCTCTAGGTTGCGGGTATGTTCTATCTCTTATCTCACGCTTTGACACATCAGGCGGTCACGCCTCCCACATGCATGATCACTAACAGTAATCATATTTAGACCCCTTCGTAACACGAAGGTGTAATGAAGGAGCTGCGACTACGAGTTTGAGTTTTCTTCACGGATGGGGAGTTTGATGGCTGGGTGCAGGCCTATAGGCGGAAAATGGGCTGTTCACTCGGGGCGGATGTGGATGATAACATGGAGGACGTCGATCGGCGACAAGATAGATGGATGATGGGCCTTGTCTGGATGCAGTCATAGGATCTCTGGGGTTTTAACCACCGACTATGGGCATGAAGTGATGATCTATCAGGGATCAATATTATCTCGGCGGACAACCTCGGCTTGGTCATGTCCGGCTTGATCATGCCAATGGACATGAGAGACAGACAGAGAGTACGAAGATACCCGTATCTTGGATGAACCCTGGTTGCGGCCGGAGGAGGATGAAATCACCACTAATTCTACGGAGAGAAATGGGCGTCTGTGCCATTCAAAAACATCCTGTCCTGTCCTGTCCTGTCCGTACTCGAGGAGCAATGCGATGTAAATTAATACCCAATTGGATCATCCTACAGTAAAGGCGCTCTGTTCAACCTCGAATTCAGCCGTTACGACTCTGTTCAAGCTTGTGATTAATGATGATCGCACGAAGCCATCATGATGTGATCCGAGATAACTTGGCGGCTAGCAACATCGTTGCGCAGAAAAATCGCAAAGATGTGAGCTTCTAAGTCGGAGAGTCATCTACAACTTCCGGGCATCGCGGAGTTGACTGGCAAAGCAGACAGGCATTTGCAATTTCATAGCATGGTAGAAAAATGTGCCCATCGTTCGACCCGCCCTCACATGTGGTGATTCTAAGGCAGGAGATACAGAAGGGCTGTTTGTGGCATCAATCTGCCACTCAACTTCGGAGAAACCTAATGAAAGGCCCCCCAAGACTCCCGCGATACTGTTGGGCTGCAGAGCAGCAGCAGCAACCGCGTCTCTTCGTTGAGTGGTTGATGAGAAAAAAAAGGAAATTTTGGGGTGGATGGACGTCGAGTTTTGACCACTTCGAAGCTTCGCCAGTGGCCCGTGCGTCTGCACGTTTGTCAGGCGGGGGACGAACAACAAACCCACAAAAACGAAAGCTTTGGCGGGGCCGATTCAAAAGACCACACCGGTCCGAGGAACTGCCGGCTCCGCAAGCACCAAACTTTAACTTCATTTCAAAATTGCCGCTGCAACCCTCGTTCTTTTTCCCAAGTTTACTACTTCTCAACAGACTGGCAGTTCCGCGAACCACAGAGTCCCTAGTCATGGCGATGGGATCTATCGGCGATACCCTTTGGGATGTCGTCATCTGCGGCACCGGACTGCAGCAGTCTCTGCTTGCACTGTAAGCAAACTTTTCTTTCGCTCTTCTTCATCCGACTTTCATCGTTCTCCTGTCTAACTGACCGACTGACATAGCTGTTCTCCGCCTTGAAGATCCCTCTCGCGATCGGGCAAGAACATTTTGCACATAGACCCCAACGACTACTATGGCGGGGCGGAAGCGGCTTTCAGCCTGCAAGAAGCTGAGTCCTGGGTTGACCGTCTGGCCACCGAGGACAAAGGCCTCTTCAGGTCCGCGTCCATCACCAAGCCGGATGTCGTGGGTCTCTCCTTCCCCAGAGCGTACTCGCTGGCACTGGCACCGCAGTTGATCCACGCCCGCTCGGAGCTGCTATCTCAATTGGTTTCTTCCCGGGCGTACCGGCAGGTGGAATTCCTCGCCGTCGGATCGTTCTATATCTTCAAAGCACCCATTGGCCCCGAACAGCAACCCAGCCTTGTCCGCATCCCTTCCACCCGCGAAGATGTCTTTTCAACCACTGCTATCTCGGCCAAGGCGAAGCGCGGACTGATGAAGTTTCTACGGTTTGTGCTGGACTACGACAGTCCGGAGCAGAGAGATGCCTGGAAGCCTTTTGCCGATAAACCCTTGGTGGACTTCTTACAGGAGCACTTCAAGATGGATACCGAGCTCAAGACCTACATCATCACCCTCACGCTCTCGCTGGATGGCCGGATCAATACCGAGGATGGATTGTTCGTCGTCCATCGCCATCTTACTTCTATGGGTCATTTTGGCCCCGGCTTTGCTGCTCTCTATCCCAAATGGGGCGGTATTTCCGAGATTGCCCAGGTCGCCTGTCGAGCCGGTGCGGTTGGTGGTGCTGTTTACATGCTTGGCGCTGGTATCAAGTCAATGGATACTGCTACTGACGAGATCGAGCTCGAGCTGACCAGCGGCGATAAGGTGAAAACCAAGTTGCTCGTGCGTGGAGACGAAAGCGTTGGTGACGAGCCGAGCATCAGCAGGCTAGTGGCCGTTGTTGATTCTCCGCTCAAGATCTTGTTTGAGTCTACCGTCGACGGGGCGCCGACTCCCTGCGTTGCGGTCGTCGCTCTGCCTCCGGGCTCACTAACAACACCTGGCGAAGCAAACACTGACCCAGTCTATGTTTTCGCTCACTCGAGCGGCACTGGTG
This sequence comes from Neurospora hispaniola, assembly GCF_033458365.1. Lineage (NCBI taxonomy): Eukaryota > Fungi > Ascomycota > Sordariomycetes > Sordariales > Sordariaceae > Neurospora > Neurospora hispaniola. The sequence goes on along the minus strand of NW_026944407.1, from coordinate 748,929 downwards.
AATGTCCCAATGGTCAGAGTAAGTTTCCTTTATTTCTTTGCTCCCTTCATTTTACCCATTTTGAGTACTATGATGATCCACATCTTGAATACTTATCTACATTGTCCAAGCCTCGGCGTTGACGATAACTACCTCTGACATTCTGATCGTACTCCCATCCGTTCAACCTTTTCGCATCATTCATCACTTGTTGCGCTCAAATGGCTGACTGGAAACCAACAGGTGTCTTATACTTGTCCACAATGGCGACTTCCAACTCCAAGGAGATCTTGAGTCGCTCTCTTGAATCCTTGCTTTTCGCTGTGGACCGTGATCAAGTCCCCCAGTGCTTGTATCAGTTATACTATGAGCAGGCTGCTGGTGTGAAGCAAAGCCGACATGATGGGTTGATTCTTGATCTGCCAGGCCCATCTCTTTCCCTCTTGATGGACGACGCATCGCTGAATCATGTCCGTGAGGCGTGGAAGAAGGTCGTTGGCGACGCAGTTGATGATGCAGAGTACATGGTCTTCACTGCTCGTGAACCCGTGGATGATGATTATGATGAATGATTCTTGGCGATGACCATGGTAAGGGCTGGTCTCTTTACTATCTTATGCACCGCCCTCCCCACATTCCGTAACATATTTGAAAAAGATTAATATCAATCTACTTCTATCTTTCAATTGCCAATCCATCTCACTGCTATCTGGTAACTGATTTGCTGTGAAATTGCTCAGTTGCAAAATTACAAGCTTGCCTTCTGTCAAAGTGAGCCCCAGCGTGTTGCAAAGTTGCCGTTTGCCTGAAGTCCGTTGTCCCCTTCCCATACTTCTCCGAAGATCAGCTCCCTATATCCTCCGCAGAAACTGTGATCCTGTCTTCCGCATGCGCCAGAGGGTTTTTGCCAGAGGCATAATTGCTTAGCAAACCATTCAAGATGGTAATCCCATCTGGCCCTTTTCCCAATCATAATCTCACAGCGTAGGGGAGCACATGCATCCTGTTTCCCATTTACCCACCCGACAACCCGAACCGGAAAATAATAATAGATAAAAGAACCGCAAGATTGGCATCGATTGCGCCGATACGTGTGCATTCTTCGCAAATCTCCGCATCACTCACTCGTCACCATCCTCCTCCATCAGAGCTAGCATCTCAGCCTCCGACACCTCAACGCCCACGCGAATTTCGCCAAACGGCTGGAAGCCCTCCATGTCCTGCTCTACCTTGATCGCGTCTTTGGTCGCGAGGACCAAGACGTTGTAGAAAGCCTGAGTCGCCACCTGTCGGGTTCTGTCTCTAGGTTCATCCAACAGCTCGTCAAAGGCAACCCACTGTCTGAGAAGTCTGTCGTTTCCGTCTCCGTGGGCATGGGAAGAAGAGGGTGGAGCAACGCCGCCGCCAAGGGACCGCGTCTCCCCTCTGGCTTTGGCTACCATATTAACGTAAGCCAGGAAGTTGTGGCCGTCGCGGTCTAGAGCGTCGCGCATTACTTGGGAGGTTTCGGCCGCAGCCTGGGTAGCAGTCGTTTCAGCTTCGCCGGAAGGAGTACGGCGCAAGAGGTCACGGCCACCCTGAGGACCGCCAGGCAAATGCGGAAGCTGCGGTTCATCCTCTCCAGGTGGCATGATGGGGTCGGATGAGAAACCAGGGGCGCCGCCGGAGTGCAAGAAGGGCGCGTAGGATCCTGCGTCGCTGAAGCGATCGATGGGGGGGAGGTGGGCCAAGTGGCTGCCGCGGCTGTGGAGGGGACTGGCGCTCACTTGGCGGCTGGATCCGCGGTGGTGATTGTCGCCTTTCACCGATGAGCCTGGGACCAGGGAAGAGGGTCGGTTCCAGGGTGCGTCGGAGGGAATGTCGGGCAGTGCTGAGCCATCTCTTCTTCCAATCTCGGCGTCTTCTTCGGCTCCTCCAGTAGGCAAGCCGCCACGGCCTGCCTCAGTCTGCGGCTCGGCGTTTTGCTGCGCTTGCGCTCGATGCTCTTCTCCGTTTTCATCACTAAGGCGACGACGTACACGTCTCTCGGCACCTTCCTCCTCTAACTCGAGGGCTTCGAGGGCGGTGCGTCGACGGCTGCGTCTTCCCTCGGCTTCAACCTCCTCATCGATGTTGACGCCCAAGGCCTCGCTAGCAAAATTGGCGCCGGAAAACAGAGCTGCCAGTGGATGGCTGCGATGGTTTCCGAAGTTAAGACCGCTTTCAAGGGCGCCTACACGGCCAACTCCACGACCAAATATGAGCTCGTATGCGTGTTTTTTGGCAGTAGTCGGGTTCATGGCTGCAGCGCGTACGGCAGCGTTGTTCGCCCGCTCGACATTGACAAGATAATCGGTGCTCCACGACTTCAATTCGTGGCGACTGATTTTGGTATCATGGTCAGGTACCAGCACAGTACGGCGGCGCTGACGACGTTGGACAGGTGTGGCGACTGTTTGAACCACAGGCTCCTCCGCAATGACTTTTGCTTCTTCGACATCTTCCATAAATTGGTCTTCCTGAGCTTGCTCGACTTGGTCGGGGACAAGGCCAGGAATTTCATCGGCATCGGGCGGAGGGGCCGTACCTCCGCTCATGAGCAAGTCACCTTGGTCGTCAAAGGATAATTCCGACTCATCATGACCTTGGCCAAAGGCAGTGACACGAGTTCGCTCTTCCTCGGGGCGAGGAAGAATAGGCAGCTCAGGCTCGTCGACAGTTGCCATCACGTTGCCGTCAGCGTCAATCTCGATTCCCCAATCGCCAAAGATTTCGGCGTTGGCCTCGGATTCGCCAAACTCCATCATATCGTCGTCAGGCTTATGTTGAGAAAGAGGCCCCAGGGAGTAGGAAGAATGCTGAGAATACAGCGGGTCGGCAGGAGAAGACTGAGGGAGATCAAGGCCAAGAAGAAAGGAACCGCTTCCGTCCGGTGTGAGATTGAATCTGTCCAATGGAGAGAACTGGGACGAAGTCTTGCATGAGGCCTGACTCTGGACTAGGGAAGCCAGGTTTCCATCCTCGTCTAAGCGGAAGGCTGGGAGCCCCATGTTGACCTCGAAGTTTGGATCATCCGGGAGGATGAGTTGGTTGCGCCTGCGAATGTGAGGTTAGATTGACACATTTATCTGGTCACGGGCAAGAAGAAGGGGGTAGACATACTTTGCTTTCCCGGCTTGCGGATCAAGGGCATTCCCGGTGCCTCCCAAGACATTGTAGAAGCATCTCATGTGCATATGGATCTTCTCGGCGTCGGTGAGCACATAGGTGCACTGCTGGGAGAAGACTCTAGAAACGCCATATAGCAGACTTCCCTGCAGCCGCAAAGCAATGGGTGCGCCCGGCTGGAGGATGGTCTCGCAGGCTTTCCTGACATTGACTTCTTGGATTGCCTTACGCGAGATCTTCCTGTTGCTTGATCTTAGACCAAAGGTCGAAACCAACCTGGAGCGAGAGTAGAGCTGCGTTAGCTGAGTTGTCTCACCTAGAAGTCACAGAAAGGTTTACTGAGGTTCGTCCAGGTTCACTTACCACACGGTGGCAACACCATACTGCTGGTTAGTCAAGACTGGTGAAGGAGTCAGTAATGCTTCGCCCTCGTCTCGTCGTCGAATGAGAAGTGAAGCTACTTACTTTCGTGACTGTAGAACATGGTAGCGAGGAACGGCTGCGTGAGATTGAGAGGTTGTTATTCTCAAGTGTTACTTGATGAAGGAGGCCAGGGCCTCGAAGGATACGATGCGTGAAGGTTGATGATAAGGTTTGACTAGAGATATGAAGGAAGAACAGAGTATGGGGGAGAACCTTGGTAAGGGGGAAAAAATGGAGAATGAACGCGGGTGAAGAGGGGTAGTGGGTTAAAAGATGCTCGGGGTCGGGTATGAGAGCTTGACGCGTTCTACGTGGACATGGCCGAAATGGGATGAAAAGACACGCAAACAACGACTGGACCAGAATACAATGGGTGGCATGGACGAAACCAATTTGACGGAATGAACATTACGGTGGGCTGTTCAAATTGAAGAGCAGGATTGGTATCAACGGAGTGGTCGAGTTCTTGTTTCCCCCCACAGTTCTCGATACTCGGGGGGAACTTGTGTTCAAAAAAGGAAGGAGCGGCTCGTAAAACAAATTACTCGGACCGTCCATCTTCAAGTCAAATACTCTCAACCCAGCATGGCCTGAGCTTTGGACCAGACATCGTCCATTCACTACCAAGCAATTCCATTACTTCGCCCTTGGTTATCGGCCAATCTATCATATCCCCCGTTTGTTGTCTTCCCGAAAGCTACGAGACACTCGCCCACGCAACAACTTTTTCTTCCCAGAACATCTTGTCTGATGAGGGCCGGGAGTTTGTTCGACAACAATTCCAATACCAAACTTTTGTCCAGAAGGCTCTCTGTCACTGTGGCCAACGAGCCGTTCTCCGCTCAACACTGACAAGTCCTGCGTGACATCGTCGTCCCTGAGACTATTCTCGCCGGCAAAGAGCTATTTCAACTCCTCTTGATGATCTCGCAATGAGCGACCATCAATCCCGCCACGGCCGCCGCGACTCTCCGGTCGACGATCGCGAAGAATCTGTTCCGTACGTTAGCTATGCGTCGACTTCTGTCGCGTCAAAGCTGCAAGCGCAGTATATCCCAACCCAGTTTCCACCGGGACCTCAGCCTCCACCGGGAGCCGTGAGATATGTCCCTCCCATGGCAAACCAATTTCCTATGCACAGCGCTTCTGGCTACATCGAGGGCCTGTATTCGACACTTCCATCGCGTTACACCAGCTTTCCTCTTGCGACAAGTGCTCCCCAGCCCTATGATCAATTCGACAGTACGAGTTACAGACCTCCTACTCCCAAGATTGTCCAGTTCACCACTGCCACGACTTCGTTTTCACGGGTTTCCACCCCAGACTACGAGCGAGAATTCGACAACGAGCCTATCGATACTGTCCCAAGAAGTGTGAACGGTTCTCCGATCCCTCCGCCCGCAAAGGGCTCGGGCACATTTCATACTACTCCTGAGGTTCCCAGACCTCCGCCTCCTAGCCCGGAAACCTTTCATATCCCTTTGAAGTCACTCAAATTGAACGACCTACGCTCGTCGGCTTCGATTGGCTATCCTGCTCCCGGAGATAAGAGTGCCGCGTGCCAACTCTGCGACTGGCACGGCCACACTGCAAAGACCTGTCCGCTGGGCTCCGACAAGAAAGACAACAAGCAACCTAGCAATGATGCTGTCTTCACAAACAAGGAACAGAACGAGTATCAGGATCTTGCGCGCAAGGTCAGCCATATTATCCAGAACGTTGTCCCGGATAGCAATCAACCACCTGCGACCAACGAGACGATGATCCAACATATCATGAAATGCTTGGCCAGTCATCCAGGAAACCCCGAATATGTCCATAAGCAGCTGGGCAAGGAAGAACACCAGGGCCAGTGGCTCTGCATCAAGGCCATGTGCGACAATAAGTGGGAGGGCCCAGTGTCCATGGCAACCAGAGAAATCGACTGCAAGTACTGCAAGAAGAACCTCGCTGGTGATCCGGTCACCCTTTGCTACCAGATCAAGCCTAGAGACGGCCGAGTCGCACTGTATCGGGAGGTGGGTACCTTGAGAGTTTGAGAGTTTCGGGCCAGCATACAGGCAAGAATTTGGCTTACATAGGTGTGAGAGCTCAGAGTTTCGCTCAGAATATTGGGGTACTGGCAGCTGGGGATCTGGCATTTTGGGGTGGCTACTTTCACATTCACAGGAGAAGATGACGTTTGTCAGCTTTTTGAAGAGCAGTTTTGTGCTTTCGGCTTCCGTATACAGCTCTGCACAATACTATCTCCCCCCCCCCCCCCCCCCCCTCCAAAAAAAAAACATAAAAAAAAAAGGAAAAAAGATATATAAAAAAAAAGGTCACACGGGATGTTAACGATCTTGGGTGGTAGATGTCTGAGGAATGCGGCGTTGTTCCCGCAACTCAGTGGTAAAAGCGTGGGGCGGAGTCAGGGGATAACTATCGTCACGGCTGGCCTCCAGGGTTTGCCAATACCTTTGGTGCTCGAAAGGTCTTTGAGATATGAGATCCCAGAGGAAGATTAAGCAGATAGCTTCCTGTAATCCTATTCAAGAAGTCACATTATCTCAAGGTGAAATGTGAATCGACGCTTGAGCCTCGCCTCAGTCCATTTGAGAAAGTAAACAATTGTCGCCAGTGCTGATGCTGCAAAACATCACCAAGGGTTACAGAGCCAAGAAATCTAGAAAACGACTTAAACGAAGTCTGACCAATCAGTAGAGGCGATGGGTTGGTCAAAGTATCGTGAGCCCCTCCTCCGCTCCAAAATCCCTTGTCTGATGCAACGCGTTGATCATTTTATGATTTGCTTTTCTCAGTTTCACTTCGCACAGTTTATCTATGGCTGGCGCATTCATCGATCCTCAACCCAATCAAAGGTTTGCACTCTCTGCCTACCATCGTGAGGTTCAAACCTGTTGGCGCTGCTGCCGTGATTTCCTCTTGCGACTTCCCCGCCCTCGGCACGCAGTGGTAGTAGCTCGTTCTGGTTATACGCAGTACTTGTAGAAAATATCCGGATCTCCACTCCGGCCGCTTTCGCCATCGATCGCACGACAAACCGAAGTCATTGCAACTTTATCGCTGTCCCTGTCCTTGTAACTTCATAAAGACCAATCTTTCTCTCCTCATGCTCATTTGTATAGATTGGGCCAAACTTTTCATTTAACATCATCTGGGGAAACCCCACCGCTTAACATGGCGACCGAGAGCAACCCGGCGCTCGCCTCCCTCCCGTCCAACGTGCGCGAGATCATCGAGCTCGCCAGCCAGCGCGATGGCGGCATTCCTTTCCGGGCAAAGACCGCTCATGTCCACAGAACCTGGGCTGGCACTTTCACGAGCTTGCCCGAGCTCTATATTCAACCCGAATCTGTCCAAGAAATTCAAAAGGTCGTCCGCTTGGCCCGTCATGCCCGGCGCCGTGTCACTACCACCGGCTGCGGTCACTCTCCTTCAGACATCACTTGTACCTCGTCCTGGCTCGTCAACCTGGACAACTTCAACAAGGTTATCTCCGTTGACCATTCGACCGGTCTCGTTGTTGTGCAGGCAGGTATCCGTCTTTACCAGCTCAGTGACGAGCTGGACCGCCGCGGGCTTGCTTTGCCTAGCCTCGGCAGCATCAATGAGCAGAGCATTGCCGGCGCCATCAGCACGGGCACGCACGGCAGCGGCATCAAGCATGGTCTTGTCGGTGAAAGCATTACTGAGCTCAAGATTACTCTTGCCAATGGCGAGACGTTGTCGTGCTCCCCAGAGGACAAGCCTGATCTCTTCCGGGCCGCCTTGATCTCCCTCGGTGCCTTGGGTATCATCACCGAGGTCACTTTCAAGGCTGTCCCAGCTTTCTCACTTGCCTGGAGCCAGGCAATCGACTCGGATAAGCGCATCTTTGAGCAATGGGAGAAGGATCTCTGGAGCCAGGCCGAGTTTGTGCGTATTTGGTGGTTTCCTTACATGCGCCGCGCCGCTGTTTGGACTGCCCACGTTGTCGACCCGGTCGACTTGAAGACCGGCGCCGTCAAGCACCGTGAGCCGCCAACAAGCTACTACGATAGCTGGCTGGGCTACTATGTTTATCACAACCTTCTTGCTCTCTCCAGATGGGTCCCGCGCATCACGCCTTGGATTGAGTGGTTCGTTTTCGGCATGCAGTATGGTTTCAAGAACGGCGAGGTCACGAGGATTGGCGCCGTTCAGCCCAGCCAGAAGGCCTTCCTGCTGAACTGCCTATACAGCCAATCCGTCAACGAGTGGGCCATCCCCCTCCACAAGGGACCCGAGGCTCTACAGCGTCTTGGTGCCTGGCTTCAGAACCTGAAGCCAGGCGACCCCGGCTATGTTGAGCACGGCATCCCCTACAGCGCCGAGGGTCTCTGGGTTCACAGCCCCGTCGAAGTGCGTGCGAGCGACTCGACCGTCTACACCTCGCGGGAGGCCAACACGCGCCCCTTCCTTGACCCCACGCAGTGTGACGGCCCCACGCTCTATCTCAACGCCATCATGTATCGCCCCTACCACCGTGAGCCGACCTACAACGCCACGGAGCGCTACTATCTCGGCTTCGAGTGGCTCATGCGCGAGCTCGGCGGCAAGCCGCACTGGGCCAAGACCTTCACCGCGACCCAGGCCGACCTAGCAAGGTGGTACGGCGAGGACCTCCAGCGGTGGGGCGCCGTCCGCGAGAGCGTCGACCCCGAGGGCATGTTTGTTGGGCCCTGGCACAGACGCTACCTGCTGGAGCCCCTACAAAGGGACAAGCTCCTCCCGCTAGAGGAGATTCAGCAGACGACTAAGAAGGTCCCCGCGAGGCAGGGTGGTGGTATCGAAGTGATTGGCATCCAGAACCTCGTCGCGCCGAACTAGGTGATCGGGAGAATTCTGGGTTCTCCGCTCAACAGGATGAAGAAGGAGGCCGAGAAGGAGGAGACCAAGCTAGGTGGCAGGACGCTGCAGACTGCTGAAAAATTAAAGGGGATTCGGAGAGAAAATAGGTTAGGTGGAGTTTTTGAACAAACCACTTGATGAAGACTGAATTCAGATAGGCATCGGGAATTATGGCCAAAGAGTGAGAAAGAGCGTTTCATGGAGTCTTGGGATATGTACCCTAACTTTTCATGATTATTTTGGGATACCAGGCTGGTTCGAAAGGAAGGGAGGAATGGCAAGAAGCTTTTGAATATCGAAAGGCGAATACGTTGTACTCTACAGATACCACAGAAAAGTACTAAGATTGCGATTTTGAACGAACGATTGTGGGTTCTTCCATGCTGCAGTGGAAGTAATTTGAACACTAGTAGCTGTTTACGCCTCCTAGTACCTCACACACAGAATGCGTAATTCATGTCGTGTCATGTCATTCATTATATCCCCAGGCCATTCCTAATACCGCCAACGCCACAGAAACTCCCTGGAAGAATCTGATTGCTCAGGAACCATAGTCTGCTTCGATTACGTTGCCACTTGATCTCTCTAGAACCATTAGCCAACGCCGTAGCCAAAAGATGACTTTACAGTAATCACCAGGTTGAATAACAAGCTCGCAAGAGGGAGGGCAAACCGCTTCCATTCCGTTACGTGCATGTATACGTGTACATGCCCACACCCAAGCCCGAGCAGAATGTGGTCCTTTGTTCGCTTTTCAATCCTTCTCTCTCTTAATTCACTCTTTCACCTCTGTTACTTTTCCACCCGTCTGCTCTCCCCTTAGCCCTAACGCCATGCGATGATTGATGCGATGCCTATGCATTTGCTGATCCAACTTGAATCTATGCCAGAACTAGAAGCCGAACCAGAAAATGCTTTGATGAACCCCGAATGAAAAATCGGCAAGGAGACAGAAGTAGCCGATGATGGGTGTCGATGATGATGACGATGATGAAGATGAAGGAAGCGGGCGGGCGGGCGAAGCTGTCCATTCAATCAGTCGGTCTAGCTCTGACTCAAATTCGATGCCGGCCTCACAAAGCTCGCCGGCCTTTTCGAGGTCTTCACAATAAACGGACTGGGCATTTCCTCCGTCTCCACCTCCCGATTCCATACGGGAGCTACCGGCCATGGCATCGACTTTGTCCCAGCCCCAGTGCCCGTTCCAGTGGCGCTGCCGCTGCCTGCGCTGTTGGAAGAGGAGATGCTGTTGGTATTACTCTGCTGCTGCTGCTGCTGCTGCTCAAAGTTTGCGGTTATCGGTTGGGGTTGTGATCGTGGTCGGGTCGGTAATTGCGACTGTCCGCTACTGCTGCTACTGCTGCTGCTGCTGTCCACTGCTGACGCCGCGATTGTCGCGTGTTCCTTAAAGGCGCGTAGTTTGGCTTCGTTGGAAATGATCGCGCTGATGGGCCTACCACCGGCGCGAGCCTGGTGCAGCTCGACAAGCGAGCTTCCGCGAATGTTCTTGGCGGCCATAAGTCCGATCTTCTTAAGAGGCGGAGCTTGTGGCAGTGACTGTTGTGGTTGGTTGTTTTGTTGCTGGCTGAACGACGATTCATCGCATGTGGACGACATCCGCTTGAGACCTCTTGTTCTGACGGTTATGTTGGACGTGACGGTCGAGGATGGGGCGTCACTACCGCCGTTGCTGCTGTTGTTGATGTTGTTCGCGCTGAGTCTTCTGCCCACGCCCGTTACCGATGGTATCCTACTGAGTCGTCGGGTTGGGCTGGGTTTGCGGTCTCGCAGGGAGGGAGCGCTGGGTGCGGAACGAAGGGGGTGTTGTCCTATCGACGAATGTCCACTAACTGTCTTAGAGCGGGTGGCTAACGTCTGTTTGGAGCGTAAACCATGGATTGGAAGAACATTGGAGTTTTGTTGCGAGTTGAGCGACGGCCTCGACCTGGTTGTGACAGTACTGAAAGGGTTCTTGCTGGATTTAGTGATACGTTTCGGTGAAGGAACCAGAGCCTCCGCTTCGGACTCGTCGCCAGAGTCTATCATCTCTGTTTCTCTTGGGACCTCCCAGTTGCTCTTGTCTGTAGAAGTTGGCTCCTCGCCAAAAATCATCCGTGGGTTTGTGGTCGGCGCTTTTGTCAAAGCCATCCGACGGGGCGAAAGGGAGAGGGAGGCGATCGTGATAGGTGATGGTGAGGCCATTTCAATGTCCATTGGCGTGCCAAGTACAGATTCAGCGGGTGCGGAAGAATATGTCTGCGCTCTGTGGAAGGGTGTTCGCGGGATTTTCTTTGTGATGTCACAGCCATCAGTCGACTCGGCAATCGAGATATCGGTGATGTCCGTAGTAGAAGGGAAGTCGCCGTCACCGCTACCGACTGAGGACAGGTTGTAGTCAGACACCAATGTAGCAGCAGTCGAAGAAAACGAGCCCTGCTGGCCATGACTGTTGAACATGGGTCCTCTCCCGTGGCGTTGTAGCTCTGCTTCTACCCGCGCCTGAACCTCCTGCTCGAACTTTTGTTGTAGAGATTCGATTTCCTGGGCCACCAAACGGTCAATCTCCAACCGCGCCTTGACTTCCCATTCCCTTCTCAGTGAGGCATCGATCTCGGCGCGAATGGACGATTTTTCGGTTTCGAGTGCGGACAACTTGCTGTCAAGCTCGCGGATACGCTTGTTCAGGGTCTCCTCTTTCGTTCTGAGAGTCCTGCTAAATTCCACAACTTCCTTTTCCTTCCTCATCAAACGTACAATCGGCAGGTTCAGAAGTGTGGCTGTGTCTGGCCTTCGATCGGGGTTCACGCGCAGGCAATCCTTGATTGTTGCAAAGAGTTCTCCCGAGTAAACGGAAGGTAATGGCGCAATCTTGCCCTCCTTGATTTTCTGAACCAGCTGGTAATGCGTCTTGGCGTTGAATGGGGGCTCTCGGGCGCAAAGCTCGTATATGATGCATCCTAATGACCAAATATCCGACTTTAACGTGTATTTCTCTGCCGCGCAGATTTCCGGCGACATGTAGAAGGGGGTGCCAACGTAGGTCGAGGCAAAGTCGTGCGACTGCATGACCTTGGAGAGTCCAAAGTCACCAAGCTTTACCGAGTTGTCTTCGCCCAAGAACACTACGAGGCAGCACGTTAGACCAGTCCACGTACGCATCACAGGGTCACCTACCGTTCTCTGGCTTGAGATCGCGGTGCAGAATAGTCATGCCACCCGAAGGAGGTTTTGGCCTTGCTGTTGAGCCCAAACCAAGGACAGTCTTGCCGACTTCTGGAGGGTCGACGCCATAGTGGCAGCGGTACAAAGCGGTGACAAGCTGGGAAAAGATGCTCCAGACGAACGATTCCTCCGCGTACTGGTTATTCTTAATAAGGTTGCGGATAACACGGCCCAGGTCGCCATTGCCACAGTATTCCATGTAGAGATGTAGGTCTTGGGTAGCTTTGAGATGTTCGCGGTGGTAGTATCCGACGATATTGGGGTGCCGTAGGGTCGAGAGAATCGAGAACTCGGCGTGCAACTGTTCACGCTCTTTTTGCGACATCTTGAGGTAACTGATCTCCTTGCGGCAGAGGATCATGCCGTCGGCTTTGCGCCGCACCTTTCGAATGATGCCAAACGAGCCATGGCCTGTGGTTGTCAAGCAAATCGTTGTCAGCCATCAATGTCACTGCTACCCTTTGTGCATGTGCATGTGGAGCGCCGTTCGATGGTTGGGAGAGGGTGTTTTCGCATACCGATCTTTTCTAGAAGCTCGTACTTGTCGCTCTCCGACATGTTGGCGGTTGACTAGATCAACGGGACCTCTGACAGGCTATCATGAATTGGGAAGAATATGCTGCCTGATCCATAAGACAATCGTTTCGGGAAGTGTACCGTGTTGAAGGATAGGCCCTGTCGTCTAAGAGGTGCCGGTAATGCAATAGCAGCGTTGTATGCGATGGATGTGATGAATGCGATGGTGTATGGTGATTGCGATGGGTGTATTCTAGTGCCGGGAAAGGATGCGCACGATTGCGTGTAACCAATCGAAGTTAGGTTCCGGGTCTTGTTGGGCGGCCCGGCTGGTCGTGGACGCTTCGGATGGGCTGCCCGCCTGCGAACCTGTCAAAGGGAGAATCCCTACTACCAGTCAACATCGCGTTGCCCAGCAACTGGCGCGGGGCGGTGAGGCAGCGTACCACCTTAAACATTGAAAGAGTACCTACCAATACCTGTAAGCCGCCGCCTGCCAGCAAACCTTATCGATAACACCAGTAAGCTATGATAAGATAAGATGTGTACTGCGGTTGCGAGCCAAAGTAAAACCCCCTTGTCACGTACCTGGCACGGACCACCACAGCCAACGCTTCGTGAGCACTGTGTGGTCGACGACCTGGCCCACGGGTTAAACTTACCCATATCACCATAGTACACTACCTCTACCTAGGTACAACTCATCGGCTGTCCCGTCGACCATCCGGTGGCGATCCGTCACGACTTCCCGCATCGGCTCTTTGGTCCGTGCTAGCGCCCCGTAGCCGACCCGATTGCGTTGGTCGTCCGTCTGCTTACATATCTCCGGCACCCGAGATACCCATTTGCGGTGCCGCCACCCTCCTTCAGTGCAATTCTCCTCCGAATATAAACTTCTCGTTCTGTTCCTAGTTCCTTGATAACGATACCCCTTCCTTGTAGCATTCAAAACTTGGCAAAACCAAAGGAAATATACGCACAGAAAAGATGGTACTTCGCAAAGACCAGCTCGAGCTCAAGCTCAAGGACGATGAACAACTAATTCGCCAAGGCGTCCTCCGCAATGAGCATCCGTTTGATGATTCCCCAGAGTTTCATGAATTCATACAAGCGTGCCGTCGAGGCGATCTGAAGCACTGTCAGGAGTTGATCTCAGGTGGCGTCAACATCAATGGCAAAGACAAATATGACTATACTCCACTCATTATCGTATGTGATGTTCTCGAAAGCCACCTCAGGCTCTTTGAATTCTGCAGTAGCACTAATATTTCAAAAGGCAAGTCTGTGCGGGCATTATGAACTGGTGCAACTCCTGTTAGAATCCGGTATGTCCTATCGCAAAGCGCCAACTCTCCACCATCCAGTCACTTACACGCAAGTCCAGGTGCTCTGGCCGACCCCGATTCATTCGAGCGAGAGCGCGCGGTCTACAACGCTCTGAACAACAAGATTCGGAATTTGCTACTTTCCTATGATTACACCAAGACTGCGGATCCTTTACAGGCTTGGTCATCCCATATCACCTCGTTGCTTGTCCGCGAGATTCCGAAGACGACAGACATCAGTCTCCTCACAGCTTCTGAATCGTTCCATCTGCATAAATTCATCCTCTCTTCCAGGTCGCCCTATTTCCGAAGAAAATTCGCCGACGCTCCTGAAACTAGCACTTGGAAACTATCCCACTCCATTCCTGTCGAGGCTTTTCGGGTCGTCATAAGATATCTCTATCTTGGTGAACTTCCACGCGACCTTGTTGGACCTCGGAGTACAGCCACTGAGGAGGAGGTTTTCAAGGGGATCGACAAGCTCTGCAAGCAGCTCGAAATTGCCCACCTGTGGGAAGCTGTTCTTTCAACGACCGACCGACGCTTGGCGCGCCAGAGGCATCAAGATGAGGTCCAGCGTGCTCAGGCTCAAGTAACTGCTTACTTCCGAGACACGGTCCTAAAGCACAAGTTCACAGTTGACACTTGTCGGGTGGGGGACGTGAAATGGCCCCGAGACAACGCTTTTTCCGCAAACTGTTTGTTGCGTGCGGACGAGTTCGACGAGGGTGAAGGAGAAGATGTCGTTGAGCCCGCGGAAGAGGCGCTCATATCTCGTCATGGTATTCCCATTGGCCCCACAGCGGCGTTGAACTCAACAAACGGAACTTCGAATGGTGCGAAAAAGCCCAAACGCTCAGTCCTCTTCCCGGTGCACAAAGCCTTTCTCATCCGCAGTCCCTATTTTGAAACCATGTTCTCCTCCGAGTTCATGGAAGCCAAGGAAACCGAGCATCTCCACATCATCAAGGTGGACTGTCTTCCCGAAGTTCTGGAGATCATCCTAACATTCCTCTACACCGAGAGGTCTGACTGCCCGCTCGAGCTGGCTCTGGATCTTCTCTACGCGGCGGACATGTTACTGTTGGATAAGCTCAAGACCAAAGCCGCGGTGGCAATCAGCACTCTAGGCAGCGGTACCAGCAACGCGCTGGTAGACCGCACCCATGGTGGGGCCGCGGAAGAGCTACAATCGCCACCACCCGCAACGTCGACTTCGGCACCTTCGAGCGGGCAGCAACAAACACCAACTGGATCATCGCCGGAAGCGGATGGACAGTCAGTCGAAGTGGAACCCATCAACGTCTACGATGTCATCCACGCCGCCTGGGACCTTAAAGTCCAGCGTCTGGAAGATTTCGCCGCCCGGTACCTGGCCAGTCGATTGGAGGACTACATCGACGAAGAGGAGTTCGCCGAGTTGATTCAGGAAAGTGCGTCCCGGCTCAAGAGGCGTGAGGAGACGGACACTATCGAGTTGCTGGACGATATTCGGTATTACCTGGGCGAGCGATTTCGGTTCCGGTTCGAGGGTGATGGCATTGAAGAGATGTTGAATGAGGAGGGCGAGATTGATGCTGCTCAGGTAGAAGACCTGGCATTAGAGGCTGAGGATGGGGAAATCCGTCTCGAACAGCCTTCTGACGGCCAGAGGGAAGTGGGAGGAGAGGAAGTGGGGAAAAGCACTGAACGTGATGGTGAGGAGGAGGGAGGTGGTGGTCTACGAACATTAGACGGGAAGTTGGTTGAGGATGAGTTTGTGTCGGATGCGGTCAACTACCAGATCTTGCTGGAAAAGATCGATAAGATGCTTGACCGTCTCAAGCTGGGTGCTTGAAGGGCTACGAGCGTTTACAGGAAAAGATATTGCATCAACGCATTAGGTGTAACATATGTTACGATTGGATACAACGGTGGTTTTGTATCAATATGGTTCGCATAGAAGTTGGTCGTTTGTTTGAGGTGTCTCTCTCCCCCATCGCAGCGCCAAAAACTGAACTCGGTTTTTCTCGCAACATCCTCTCTTTCCAGAGCAAGAATCGGTAGGCCAGCAACATCATCGTCTTGCATTGTAAGCGCAGCCACGTGTCTTTGGTCAGAGAAAGAGGGAAGGATCCCACAAAATGTGTTGACAGTACTGAGATATCTGTGGCACCAGTATCGCAAATATTGCCTTCCTTCCTTTACGCCATGCTCTCAATACTTGATGCGGGCTTCCGCCCCAACGACGAACGTTGTCTCCAATTACTCTACCCCTTGCTTATATCCCGATATCAATATAACAATATTCTTTGCTTTTCATCAGACAGGCTTCTTTCTTTTCGGAAGCGGTCGCGAAGAAATTGTATCATCCCCTACATACTAAGAAGTGAAGAAAAAAAACTAAAAAAACTACGACTATCTATCAAGTCAACATCTTAAAGTCCCATTGCCATCCATCACAAACGACCCTGAGCTGATGTATATTGAGTTACCTATCCAATCATTGACTGTTCCAACAATCAGCCGCCCTCGGGAACCGGCATGTAACACCACCAAAAACAATTCAAAAAAGACGGGGCCCAGGTAAGGTTGCAGTAGGTAGGAGTGACCCATGATTTCCGGTGCCGTTAAATGTTTCAGCAGCAAGTTCATCAACCAATATCACAACCACTAACAAATTATTCAAAAGTACATGGATCATCGACCAACCCTCATTATAGACTTGCCGAACCTCCTACCCGTAGTTATGTACTATGTATACCAAGCACGGCACAGATCCCTCCTGGCCACGGCCACGGCTAGCCCCTGAATGACCCCCCCCCTTCCCTCAAGTCTTCTCCACGACCCCATGCTCTTCGGCAGTTCTCTAAGCCGGGGTCCTTGTTGTCTCGAAGCTGTGGATGCTAGTGAGAAAGGAGAGAAAGCAGGGGAGGATTGATTTCAAGCCTCTTCTGGTGGTGATGATTACTAAGATAATTAGCCCGCGCTCTGGAACATGCTGCCTCTCTTGCATCCATAGTAGAAGCTATGTAGCGTGTATACTGTACATTGGATATCTGAAGATGCGATAGGATAGTCGTGGGTTGGAGTTTTGAAACACGGGACGGCGGGGGACGATCTCCCGCGCTCGCATCCGGCTGTGATGCTTGATGTACATTGGCAACTGGCACATCTGCATTTTTGATTTCATTTACGCACTACAGCCAGCAAAGGGGGGATCTCTTGTGTGTAGTCAGCTGCTTTCTGATCTCTGATCTCTCATCTCTGACCTTAATCTTGTGAATAGCCGCTGAACACAATGAAGGACAGCTCTGACAGGACTGTGTGCGGCTTATCAGCCGTTCGTTCGTTCGTTCATCGTTCTTTGGTATTTATGTGTAGACTAAGTAGGGGACCTGATGCGCCTGGTTTACGTAAGCGGTAGACGCGCAAATATAATGTTGCTGGCGTACTTACTACATAGGTACGTAAAGAAATGTACTAAGCAATCGTATCCAGAAACACCGAGCGCACAAGCGCGCCTCATCCACTGAAGTCTTTCCTCCCTATACACTACACAGAGTACAACCCACCACTCACTCATCACACTCGTATTCACTTTCACACTTACACCTGCTCACGCGTGCGTACGCACATGGCATGGCACATCACACTACAGTACTTGCTTACTAAATAGCGACAACGACGGCAGGGGAATGTTTGAAATCGCGATGTGATGTGATCAATGTCTCGGGTCGAAATGAAGCCCTCCACGTCGGGCACGCCCAAAACACCCTTCGGGACGTCTAGTCTCGGTTCCGACTTCCTTCTTCGCTTCCCCCGTGGACCCAGTATCATGGTTTCCATGCCATTGTTCTGTAGTGTAGGTAGGCCAGAATGGTACCTTACGATGAGAGGAAAGAGATCTTCACTTCACGCCCGCGGCGGGGGTGGGCCTGCGGGAGAGAACTCAGGTGGCTGAGTTGATGGCGGATTTG
Source organism: Neurospora hispaniola (assembly GCF_033458365.1). Lineage (NCBI taxonomy): Eukaryota > Fungi > Ascomycota > Sordariomycetes > Sordariales > Sordariaceae > Neurospora > Neurospora hispaniola. The sequence continues at coordinate 731,486 of NW_026944407.1, read as the reverse complement.
TTGGTGGTCATTGTAGTGTAGTTCTTTGCTTTTATGTTGCCTAGTGGGTTAGACGAGATGATGAACTACATTTGATCGGGAGGCTGAACCTGGAGAGTCGCACCGTTTTCTTTCGTCGAAGGTTGAAGGAGATGGTGGCTGTGTTGTGGTTGACAAAAAGCTGATGCCTAGCATCTTCCCAGGTTCCCCCAAGTTGTTACCTAACAAGGTGGTGAAACAAGGAGGCTTCTCGGGAACGACTCCCGGAACAACATTTGATTGTGCTTCTCCTCGTGCCTGCCGGGTGCGTACTGCGGTACATGTACTTTACATACCACAGTACTAGCGAGATACCATGGCCCCGCTGTGGGCAGTTGCAGGGATATAAAGCGTTTAAAGGCCCCGCAAGGAAGCTTTCCGTACAGTACAGTACAGTACAGTACAGTACAGTACAGTACAATGTAGCACCGCTCTGTGGCACCTACTGCGCAGTACACACAGAGTAGCAGAAACTACCATTCAAGTTGCCTTGTGCGATCGATAGAAGGGAGAAGAGGAAAAAGGGAAACAATGGTGACAAACTACCAAATGTTGGAAACAAGGCTAAACGGGTAGCAGTACCCTGTGCCTGGGCCCTGGTTGCCTGTCCATCTCACGATGGCCCCACTATTTGTATGCTAGCCCCTGACTCGCGAAGTCCCGAAATGCCATGGGAAGCGAAGCGATGGCTGGGAAGAAGCTATCGTCCGCTTCTGGACTTAGCTTCTAGAAATATGTCTCACTCTGTCGACGTGATTTGTATAGCCGAGTCGCATTATGTATCACTTCTTCGTCCGTCAGTATCTTTTTACTGTTGTCGTCGTCGTTGCCGTCGTCGTTTGATACCCGTCTCCGTGAGCTTCTAAAAGGACTGGTTATGCAAGTGAAAAGGAAACAACAATATACAAACACTACTATAATTGCCTACCTCTCAATGACGGGCAAGCAAGCAAGGGCATGGAAGAAAAGCAAAGAACGAGATAGGGTCGAAAAAACCAAGCAGTGTCAGGTAACTGGGGAACCCCATCAGCCTATCTGTGATGTGCCATAACAATGAAGAAAGTTGGCTGCTGATCCAAGGCGGGACTTGACGTTGATGATCGCCAACGCCATGCAGAAAGCCATCGTTTCAGCCGACTGAAAAGAGCAAAATGCCGCATATTCTCAATCAAACCGGATTTATCTTATCCCCTTTACGGTCTAGTAAAATCCATGAAGAACCTTCGCGTATGCAGGGCGGCCAGCGGGGCCGGTAAGCTGAGCATACCACTCAGAGTGACTGGCAAGTCTGGCCCCAAGTCTGTCACGCAAGTGACACGCAGCCGATCGGGCGACAGCTGATGTGCTAAACTCTGTTGAGCCTAGTTCCCGTGTTCAGAAATCTAGGTTGAATTCAAAAAGCGGAAGCTGACAGCTGGATGCGAAGATGGACTCGAGACATTACCTATGCCGGCATATAGTGCACTGCGTAAAATGTTAGCGCTGTGGTTTGCAAGTGGCAGCGCCTTGATTCTCGGAGAGATGGCTGGGACGCTCACCTCTCACCCGACTCAGATATAACTCAAAGATCGTTTAAACACTATATGATCGATCTCTATCAAGTACATGAGTCTTTGACACCGTCAGTCAATGCTAGAATTCTCTGCGCAATGGAAAAAATGAAATTGTGACAGAACTAATGGAGCTCGTAACGTTGTCGGCGGCCTCCTGATTGGCACAAGAACCCCGTATTGGCCTAGCATAGAGTACCGAGTACCTGAAAATTACAATCAAGAACCCCGGTAACGGACTTGATCATCATTCACAGGGTTAACAGTATTCCCTTTGATGCGCGCTGCGGATGTATCTAACTGGGCAATTTATCGAATATCATCGATCAAGGCACAGGGGGAGAGAGACTTGGCTCAAGCCCTCAACACGACACGTTTGCAACGCTGCTAGGGGAAACCCGGGCTATCATCACGTAAGTTTAAAGCTTATTGAGCGGAAATCTCCGTGAACCCGAATCAGCACGGGGTTTTCACGGCATCGAAAACACCTCGAAAAGTTCCATTGTCGGCTTCGATGACTACGCAGCGAGAAGTGAACACGATTTCCCGTTGTCACATGTGTACCTCAACACAATAAAAAAAAGTCGCGATTCAGGGGTTGCTGGTCTTGACACAATATGGAGCCCTGGCTCGGCCGTATTGTTGCTGCTCTCGGTCTTTCGGCTTGATGGAAGCTGGAGCACCCGCTTGCGACGGGGAGCTCTGGATCCGCACGGCGCACGGAGTGGAAAGTAAATATGCTGGGAAGCCATAGATCCCTGGAACTTGCAAGCGGAAAGCGGTATGTGTTGCGCGGCCGATAATGGCACAATGGCTCGATAATCTGCATGGATCAGACAGATCGTGTGGGGTTTTGGGTTCATTTCGACCTTTGTCCATCTTGGAACGAGTTGCTGGAATTGTTGATGGATAGATAACTGGAGGCGTCTTCGTATCGATAACCTTGTCAAGCATACGCAGGGTTCATGTTCGTTTTTATCTTGTCAAACCTGGACAGATGGAATACTGCGACGGCAATTTTTATAAACTTCTTTTTCATAGTGTACTTGATAATCTTTGATTCATTTACTTAATTGTCTTTCTTATTGGGACGTAACAAGAGATCCCACAACATGATGGATGGTTGCGGTTTTGTTGGTCGTGTCAGTGGCCACCAGGTGAAACAACAGGCATCGAGTCACCGCAGAATGTTTGAGCTTTGGGAGGAACCTGACTTCATATCTTCGAGACCTCGGCTCATGGCTTCGGTTGCACAGACATGGCGGGAGGGTTGTTACTCAGCATAAACAGTAGGCGTCGAGACTAATGAAGAGGCGTCATGAGCCTCGCGTGACTTAACCGCCGTGTTTCAGTGATACATTATTTAGGCGGGCCTGGAGAGAAACCACTGTTGAACTGCTATTCCGCTGTCAATGTCTCAAGTCAGGCTGTGGGTGAATTTCTCAATCTCAAAGCCAACTGCGTAATACAGGGTGTGAACGAAGATCATTGTGGACGAGGTGAAGTGATAGAAACCCGAGTACGCTTCACAGCCACAGAAGGCACGACGAGACGAGCCTCATTCGTATTTGCCCGTGACCGGCGCTGCCTGTTTTGAAAGGAAACATGCCGTGATGCAATAAAGGCTAATGAGGTGATAAGGTTGACCCTGATATCGCGAGTTTGGCAGACATGCAAGTGGAAGTGCTCGACTCACCACCGGTCGGTTCTGTGAATGTCAAAACCACACAAATTCCGCCGCTTCCGTCCCGGGACCACCAGCAGGCATCTTCCAGGCTGAGGCGTAACCAACGAAACCATGCGTATTGCTGTCGAAGACTATTCGTCGATCATGCAATATTAGCAGGGTCGATAGCAGGAATAATCATGGAAAAGAACATTGGCATAATCTCATGTTGCCAATGCAAATCGATGCCAATGATGCTTCGCCATGAGAAGCCACAGAAGCCCCCCAACAGGGAGCTAGAGGAATTTCTTAGTTATACACTAGCGCTGACTGCTGAGCGCTCAGGTCACCCGCCTTGGTAACGGCAAACTTGTGATACAGAACACGATACATAGTAGTAACGTACTGTGTCGTACGCCCATGACATCAGCACCTGGCAGCTTTCTTGACAGCCCCTCCGTAGCAGCAACCGCCATCTCGGCAGCGGGCGGGCAGGCAGAGAAGCAAATGTTGATCCCATCCACATGGATTGGGGAACATTTTTGAGAACAGACAAGGATATGGAACCCCGGTCTCGCTTGGCGAACAGGCTGATCGACGGTGATCAACCGAAATGCGACAAGGGGGCAGAATCTCATTGCTCAGTTGGCCGATGCTGGCCCATGCACGAGAGGAGGGGTCGGAAGTGTAGTCTGGTCGTCGAGGGAGGGGGGTCGCAGGTAGACGAGGGATGGGAGGGGTGAGAAAACGAAGACTGCAATGTGGGTTGATAGTAGGAAATGGAGGGAGCCATCAGCATGAAAACTGGTGAAATGGGTTGGTACTGTATGCTTTCTGGGCGCTAACCTCGAATGGTACGCAAACCCATCACGGGCTGAAATTGTACGGATGATAGAGAAGGGCGCTAGAAATAAAAATGAGACAAGGGTCGTGAAATGGAGGCATGACGGGGAAGGACGACCAACAAGTTGACGAGTCTACGACGACGATGACCACCCCCCACCCCCCCTGCCCCTAGGTCCCCTCCAGCCAGCGACGCATGAGCTGCAACGGGCCAGGGAGCCCCATTGGTGGAAAACGACGTCGGACTCGAAGTTGCCTTCGCTCGTCCTAACGGTCTTTCCATGCCTTCTATTCCCCACCCCGCCACATCCCACGGCAGCTTTGCACCGAGCCACGGCAGGACGTGATTGGCGCCGTGGCCCAGAAAAAGCAAATGGACAAAAGAGGTGCAGACTCTTCCAAGAGAAGGCCACTTTTGCTTGCCTTGCCGTCCTGTCGTCGAAAGACCACCACCACTCTTCATCATCATTGTCGAAATTGCCTGCCGAGAAAAGTGTACCTATGTCCCTAGGTAAGACAACATCACCCCAAGCTAGCGATACCATTATGGCTGCTGACGAACCTTACCCAGAACGGCGAAATCTCCGGTAATGTACATATCCCGTAATTCATCTTGCACATCACCGCCAAGGGATACTCGTGAATGTACTGCGTATGGTGAGGCTCTTTTCGACCAGCTGCAGCGTTCCATGAAAGGAACTGCAACCTGAAAATTATAACACAGGTACCATCTATGAAATAAATGGGGCAGGTACCTGCAGTGTATTTTACCTTGACAGAGTGCCCCTGCGGCCCCTCCTCCCCGTTCGAACCTAGGATCTTCCGCAGGGGTTGGGCATGACGCTGACGCGGATGAATAATTTGAAAGGGAGAGGGGGGGAATGGAAGATGTGATGGGTAACTTAACTCACCCGAGGTGGATGATGTTTCTGTTTCTCTTCTCCCACTCGCTTGACATTTCATCATTTTCCCCCTCGTTAAGTACTGTCCACACTTTTCACTTGTAAGGCGGTGGTCGGTGCAGTGGTGCTAAGGCCAAGAAAGTGCTCAGGTGCTCAGATGCTCCATCCCCCTCAGTGAGAGGATGCACCGGTTCATCTTTCTCCCACATTCCTCACCGCCTTCGTCAAACTTCCCATTCTGTCGTCCACAACCACAACCACAATTACCGTCCCGTCACGGGGTTCGCGTAGTCCACTAATTGCATGATGCGCAAATCCTCGACCGACTAGCGCAATAGTATAATCAGTAGCGTCATTAGATACGGGGGCCGTCCGGGGGTAAATACTCCAGTGCCCGAAATATCGGCCAACTACGAGTCTACTGGCACCACTGCACTAATGACCGAAATGTGAACTACTGGGCTGATAGTGTCCCACGCTATTGCCGTACACACCTACCGTTCGTTACTGCGTACCTAGATTACCGATCTTCGCTTCCTTCTGACGGGCTGGCGGGTTGCTGATGCTCGTGCTTGAGCTGTCATTGATCACCTGTTGCCGTGTCTGGGTACCGTAGTCATATATACCTAAAATCGAAGCTAAGTGATTACCGATGTGAGCATCTATCTCATGGAGATCCAAAGTACAACCCAAACAACGGTACAAGGAGCGAAACATTCCACGACCTCCATTCCCAAAATTGAAAGGGCTTGCAAAAATCCACAGCCAAGCTTTATCATGTATGTCATGTCCAAAGCTGCCATTTATTCGTTTCCCGCGATTTTTTTGGTGTTGCCCGAACCGGCCGCCCCCTCGGGCTGCTCCCTTTATTTGCTATGTTGATTTGCCGCTGTCTTTATAACGAGAAGGAGAGACAAAAGAGACAAGCAGCTGGATTTGCGTGTGTACTCGCGAGTAAGAAGACGTACTACATATGTACGTAGTTCTCATAGGTGATTTATGACGTAGATAGCAGGCGCCGTGCCCGCAACCCAGGAACGCCTCTCTTCTTGGCTGGCCGGCTAGGGGTTTGCGGTACTTAACAATAGACGCTGTTCTGTTCTATTCCTGAAAATGAATCTCGTCGACGTCGAGTCCGTCCTTGGTAGGTTGCGTGCCTCCCCCCCTCCTCTGAGAGCAAAGAGGGGTGGCTGTCTTTGCTGGGCGTTGGCTGGTTGGTCGCTAACAAGACTTTAACTTCCGGCGTCTTCATGCGTCCTCGTCATATAATTTCCCTTTTCAGTGCCTCCCTCCGGACCTGGTCCATGTCGATATCCACGCACTTGGTACCCTCTGTGTAGATCATGCGACGGAAATGAGATCGGGGGACGGGGTAAGAGAGGGATGATCTTCGTTCCTTTCTCGACATTTTTGTGATCTCTTGATCAGTCAGCAGTAGCCATCGTGATGTTCACTCCCCCTCTTTTGCTGCTTTGCGGTTTAGCCCATGAAACCGTTTTTCCCCTTGCCGTCAGGGGTTAGGGCAAATGCCCGCATTTTGTTTGATGTTGTCTTACAGAGGGACGAAGAATTGCCATATGCTTCAAGCGGCCGGCCGGCCTTGTCAATTTAGGTCGTTCAATCAAAGCGACGGTAGGTTGTTACACGCTTTAGAGAAACTGTTAGAGTTGCAACAAAAATTGCTGGGCGTACAACTGAAAGATTGCAGTGATTGATGCCATGTGAAACGGCGCACATTGTGGTAGGACTGTGTAGCGAACAACGTACAAAAACTGACGTCGGTTCATATTTCTGGTCCAACAGCTACAATACGACAAAGGATGCATTGTTGCACAAAACTCACTTGACTATAAACCACCAGTCGTGTGGCTCTTCGTTCGGGCTGAAGAAGGAAGTCTGTAGTTCCCACCAAACCACATTATTCAAGTCATTCCACCAAGCACATCTGTCAAAGTCATGTCAGAGAATGGACAGATCAAAACCCAGTGCTTCAATTTTTGACGATTTCTCGCTCGTATCAAGTTTAAGTGTCGAACATTTTGCATTGATAATTTTGAAGTCCGCCCTATCCATCCTCATGCAACGTTGATCCCCGGCTTTGCTCCTCAACTTCTTCTGTTGAAGGGCAGCTCGTAATGCTAAATTTACAATCGCCCATAAAAAGGCATCCCGCTCCATAGACATTATGTGAACGTGTGGGGATATGAAAGAATTGAAAAAAATAAAAAATAAAAGAGAAAACAAAAAACAGCCGCCAATTCATGCCAAGTGCGAGCCATTTCTTTGGTTCTCGCATGTCATCTCCGCGTGAACGCCCGTGTAAATGCTGAAGCAAGCCAAACCCGTTTCGCGCCGTGGGAGCTTTTTCGTGAGTAGCCAACCCTAAAGGTCATCCCTGAAACCCCTTTAGACCCTGTAGTCCCTAGACCGTGACCTGCCGTTCCGAAAAGAGACCCCGATCTTTTGAGACTGTAAAACGCATACAGGTCTTTGTGTGTACCTGTTGTTGAACGATATGAAATCTCTGCCGGCCCCAAGCAGTGATGCGCTATTTGTATGCGGTGATTTGTCGCCCTTTTCCCCGTAAACACATGCCAGGCTTTGTAGGAATGATCCCTGCATATGAAACCCGATTTCCCATGCAAATGGTGATAAACACTTCTCAAAACCTTTCATGCCAATCCGGACCGTCTAGGTTGGTTGTATAACGTATGAGGTGTGAATAGAAAAGAAACGAAGATTGGCCGCCTAGGCAGATGCGCCGTTGTTGCTGTTGCCACTGATTCTGCCGTTGCTGCTCTCAAAACTGTGGCAGCCACGCTCATGACGCTTCATGTTACTGCGAACGCTGAAGGCCTTTCCGCAGCCTGCATGGGGGCACTTGAAAGGCTTCTCACCAGTGTGAGAGTGGCTGTGGATTCGCAATGAGCTAGGTCGAGAGAAAGCCTTGTTGCAAGTCTGGCAGATGTACCGGTCTTGAGACTGCGGAAAAGATGCAGTGGAAGAAGGAGCAATATAGTGGTGATGTTGCCAAGGGTTGGCTCCCGTGACTGGTGCGAGAGTGACTGGAACTGGCACAGCAGGGGTGAAAGTCTAAAGCAAATGTTAGGTAACTTTCATCTGTTGGATCTGGCTGATGGTTCTCACCTGAGGAAGTGGTCGCTGATAATATAAGCCCGACATCTGCTGCTGCGGAGGGGGTGTCGGCTGCATGGGAGGGTAATAAGGGTTCATGCCTGACTGACTCGAGTAGCCGGCTGACGACGGGTACTGTGTTTGGAAGGTTGATGACTGAACAGGGGCTCTGGGTGCAGCAGTGGCCATCTGCCGGGAGTCGGCTTCATGCTGGCTCAAAGGCGGCGTGGTCTCATAGTAGTAGTTGGAGCTGCCCTGAGACTGGCTTGCTGGCTTGCTTGAAGGAGAGCGGTATCCTTCAAAAGAAGCTTCCGAAGACATGGGAGGACTAGGGGGGAGGTTCGCCCTGATCGATGCTGGGTTGCCAAACTGGGAAGAGTTGGGACGGTTGTCAGGCTTTGAGAAGTGCACTGAAGAACGGTTAGTCTTGTGCAGTTCCCTGATATCAAGATAGGTTGACCGGTCATACATTGCTGAGACTGAGGAGATGTCTCTGAGGTAGGAGATCCCTGATCGGCCATGACAAGCAGGTTCGAAATCGAGGGCAGAGAGCACTTGTTGGAGTCGTCCAAAGGAGGGGAGGGTGGCGGAGCGAAGCCGTAAGGCTGGGCAGGATATTGAGGCGTTAACGTCGTGGGTGCCATTTTGATGTCGGTGTGTGAGGTTGAAGTGTAGTGGACCGGTCTATGTTGACGATATTACTACTGCCTTTGATCGAGACGAAATGGTGCGTGATAAAAAGTATCGCTTGGTGAAGTCGGATACGTGTAGTTGATTTTGGTGGTTCAAAGCAGCAACAGTGATGATGTCGTTTCTTTGTCTTTCAGACCCAAGCTTTGAAGCGGGCAGGGAGGTGAGAGGAGGGGGGCTAGCTTATGTATGCCGAAATCCAAAAGAAGCTTGTTGACGGTGGATGGGGTGGACAAGGTTGTTCAGTACATGGTACCATTTAGATCTCCCGAGGGCATGGAGACAAGAGTGGATGATACGGTGCCCCCTACAGGTTGATCCCCGGAGGACCAAGGCCATCAGTGGGTCAATTCACTTGTTGTCACAAATTATGGTGTGGGTCTACCGGGCGGTGGGCTTGGGGCCTTCCAGCGACAGAACCTTGGGTGGTGCTGTGCAGCAGCAAGGCCAGGGACCAGGCCTCTCAGGGCTACAGGTGAGTGCTGATCAGATGGATAGAAGGAGTGGGTGAAGTGTACCGTAAAATACAGAGTACCTGGTAAGTAAGGGAGCCTGCAGTGTCCAGCAAAGGTACTGGCATATATTAGCTCCTGCTATATGCGACCTCTGACATCGGCTGCATCGGGGTTGCCCTTGTTGATACCATGTGCTCCCTAACCCGTCGTCTGTAAACACGGATAACTTGCCGTCCGCATACAGAGCTGCGATCTTCTCGAAGGACAAAAGGGCTTGAGAGGCCGCATAGGCTCGCCAAGGTTGATCGATCTCCAGAGACACAAAACGGTCGAGACCCAATGTCAGTGAAGGACCCCCGAGTTGGCCGAGTCAGTTCCTTCTCAAACCTGATTTCACAGCCGGGATCCCCACGTTTCTTGTGTAATTAAGAAGTCGGCAGGAAAGGATCATCATGATACACCCACCTCTCCCAAACTAGAGGGGTTTTCAAGTACGCAAGGCGGAGGAGTCCTGGGTTCTTAGAGATACGCCTGCGGTAGCAAAACAGGCTCGCAAATTCGACGGAGGTCTGTCTGGTCACCACACCCGTGATGTGTTGGAACAGAAAGGATCGTCCTTCCACAGTGGGGATCCCTTGTACCAGCCAAGCCAGTGTAGCTTGCCGTTTTGATGGGCTTGCATACGCCGTGAGGCGCTTGACTGAAAAAGGATACATGCCCGTTCTTAAGAACTGGTCTGTGTCCACCATCAGCCCCTGGCTGTCACGAACGCGCTCTGGGCGTCTGGGAACCAGAGGACCCCTGAAGCTTTGGGCAAGACTTGAGACGAGGAGCAGCACCGACATTTTATAAGTCCGATCATCTGCATGGATATGCGGATTCGGGCGAGCCGCCACAGCTTTCAAGAGTGCAGTCTCCGGGAACGTGCTTGGCTTCTGCTGTGACCGGATTGTCGACATATTTTTATGCCGTACCCATCTTCCCACCCTGTCAAACGGCCTTTCAAAACAAATACCACTTTTTTAAGGTTAAGATGGCTCGTGTCCCTGTTCAGATCAGAATATCTGGTTAAATCGGGGGTCTGGAATGGAACTTTGTACCCTATAGCAGCACCTCGGGTATGGGCTATCGCACAGACTACCTGATCTTCCTCATCCACGACGTGGAAACAGATGCCCTGCTTCACTTCCTGACAGTTGGTGTACGTAGACCTGTACACTAGCGTACGTCGTTCACACTGATGCCGCTCTGCAGGCCGTACTCGATCAACAATTGACAGGACAGAAAAGTGACCTATCTCTTGAGGCGCAGGCGACGCCATGTAGTCCTGGCGAGCATCCTCAATAATCGAGAAGAAATTGCTGCACGTGAGGGCCATGCGAATCTTGGAATAGAAGCGCCGATCCTCTGTTTAACTGGAGTGTGGTGCATACGTTACGCGGGTGGTAGAAAGGTTACGTACATCTACCCAGTACGGCGACGATCCAAAAACCGGAACAGCGAAGGAATCGGTGACATCCTCAGATCTCTGCGGAGCAAGGGTTGCTCACAATGATCCCACTGAAGGGTCCCGTTTCGGTCATTACCGTGACTGCCGTGGCCAATGGCACGGTTACGGTCGCTTGCGAAGTTGCGTAGCCCAGGAATCAGAATCACAGCATGGAGTGCTACACGAAATGCCCCAACATCAGTACGCAATAACCCATTTACAAAGCACAAGAACTATATACATACCGATGCGGTATTTTACCACCGATAGTTTGAGAACGTTCTGACCGGTTGCCGGTAGCTTCGTGACAGTGGTTCTCGTATTCTCCAGAGTATGTATACAGCCCTGTGTTCTGGGTCGAGCCGTCACATCTGTCAAGGTCATATCCTGTGGAGAGAAGCGAAGCTATATTGATATCATCCTCAGACGGTTTCTGGAGAAATAGTCTCGGGGGGTTTCCAGAAACGAAGCTAATCTCCAGCGATCGTCGGTTGTGTAATCCGGAGGGCAGGGTTGCTTCGGGAAACAATATGATACTGTGTACATCGTTCGGGTACATCGGTGGACGCTATACTTGGGAGTCGGTCAGACAGGGGGCTTTGTCTGGGGCACGAGATTGGTACTTACGTGGTAAATGGGTACATGGGGGGTTGGGGTTTAGGGGTCCGTGATCGACGGTAGAAGCGAGTCGTGATAACTGGAGAATGCGACGGAAAGCGGACAGCTTGTCTGGTCCTGTGTTTGATATTGAGCAGGGGGTGTTTCCAGCGGCAGTGGGAGAGGCCTGGGTGCAGATATGACTGCTCTCCCTCTGCTTCCGTCAGGCATTTGCGTCAAGACAACGGCGGCGGGTCATCAATCGCTGTGGCACATCCGTGGCAGACCACGGTCCGGTGTAGGGCGGTTTTGTTGCAAGACGATTGATGGCGGGCTGGCGTTCCGAAGAAGGGCAGTCTGTCACCGACCTCGATTTAGGCCGGTTCCCCGCGCCTGTGCCACTGCCATGCGACTCCCGCGGGAATGACAGACGTGGATGTAGACTAAGTACCTTGCCTTTACATTCTAACAGCCTCTACAGCCCGGGCATGCCAACAGAGGGGTCTGACGGGATGGTTGGGCGGCCCGGTGACAACTTTTGTGTAGCCATGGCGGACTCGGAGGCCACTTTAGGTTGTCGCGGGTCGCTTGTTACACTGGACAAGTAGAGGAAGGACCTGGCAGCTGCAGCCTTACGAAGGTAGGCCGGCATGAGGTCATCCGGATGGCCAGACGGCTTAGCATCCAACCCATCGTCTCGGGCATCTTGATCTGAATCTCCATCTGTCTTGCAATGTCCAAACACTACGCGGTGTCGTAAGCGTGCAGCGCCACACGATACACTGGACCACAAGCTCGGGATGCCCAGTCTGAAGCGACCTGGAGGTGGTCGATGTAAGAGGATCAGACATGGCGATCATAGACAGCGCGAATGACGGGAAGCGAGCGAGGTGACGACAACGACAAGGCCAACAGGAGATAGAAGAAGAAGCTGAAGGAAAATATGATGGAAGTGCCCGCCCGCGTTGAAGCCTGCTGTGACTGCGAGCGGGAGTGCCAATCAAAGCTCGGTCCCCAGTTTACCAAATGTTCTGTCAAATGGAAGCCAACCATCCACTCCCATTTTCCTCGCTCCTTCCCTTTTTGGTGACGGAAGGCTTGTCAGCGCTTGGGCCACCTCACCTTCCAAGTTCCATCGCCTGCATCCCACCTTGCTGACAATTGTATGTAATTGTGGCCTGACTTTTTCTCCAATGGGGCAAAGCACCGCCTGGAAACCGCTCGCGGAGCCAGCTACCGCACGCAGCGACGACGACGCGACAGTGCGAGATCGCCAAATATCTCCCGCCTACACTTTGGGAGTTCCGTCACACTACTTAGGTCTTTGGCTTCCTCACCGATCATCGATGCCGCGCGCCGGTGCCCGCAAGGCCGTATGCATCTTTGCCTTGTACCTGGCCCGTCCAGATCACTGGACTCTTGGGAGATGCACAATGGAATCATTCCTGCATCCGCCTACGGAGCCCAAGAGGGAGCTAAATCACCTAGGGCCGTGACCAGCCGAGTCAGCTAAGAGACCCTTCGCACCGATTCGTTACGATAGCTCCTCGTCCATGCGTTCTGCAGGCGGCCGGAGGATTTTCAGGACCCAGGCACTGACATGCCGGCCTCAGCAGTGGAGCTGCTCCCATACGCCGGCCCGGCCGTGGTTTGCATCATGGGCCGAGGAACCGGACGCCAAGCACGACCAGGCACACCCAGGGTCCTAACAGACGGCCCGCCGAAGGCGGCTAAGAGCTCGACCGATCCCATAACCGGACCTTTCATGATCTCGGTGAGACATTGGCGATATAAACATTTCGAGTCTTCTACCAGGCGACATGATTTGCAACGCTTCATGTGAACGATAGGACACCACCAACTCTGACCGGAAACAATACGAAGGGAGTGGGTGACTCTCGTCGGACCCAAGAGAGATTGCATATAAGAAGGGAGGTAAGCACCACCCGACATCGCTACAAGTCCGCTTGACAGCCGTGAGGCAAGGCTGGGGAATTGGAATCTGGAAGTAGGAGATTTTGCCTCGTTTTTCCTTCCTCCATCCCATGTCGCGTTTCGCAGACAGTGCTCGGCAGGCGATGAGCAGACACGACATGAAACATTTACCGGCTGCCCGCGGTATCTCGGGATTGAAGGAATTCTCTGTATCTTTCATCTTCATTTTTTGGTTCAAGAAGGTGCGTGTGTGCTTCTTCTCGCCACAGCCGGTCAAACGGATCATTGTAGTCCAAGATTTGGCGGTACAGCCTCTTGGTGGCCAGGAGCGGTGATACTTCGGTCACTCTTTTTATTGACACTCCTATAGCATAGGCATTATTAGTCGAGACGGTGCCCTGCAAGATTTCAGGTACTCTACCTACCTTGCATATGTAGTGTATCGCTAGCTGTTCGGGCAAAGGTGAGTAACTGTCCTTCATTCCTTAAACAGACAAAGTATCCTGTCGCTGACCTCTGTCACCAGCTCGACCAGCTAGTACCTCCCTTGGGGTGCGCACAATGACATCCAAACACACAGTCATTGATCAACCCTACTGTACGCTACAGGTACATATCCCAAGTTTTGCCCAGCCCAACGTCACTCCTGTTCAGCATGATGACGATACTTGGCCATTGTGTCCTTTCATTGATCGACACGCCCCGCAACCCCTGCTCCTAATACTGGCGTCCCAGTGGACGGATGCGATCCGGCCTGCGGTGATCGCGTGGCGCTGGCGTTAGCGCATGCTCGCTTAGGCCAACGAGAGGAGAGGGTGGCTTCGAGAACCACAGACGTTGGAGAGACCGGCGTGATCGGCGAGCGTTTTGGACGTTTTGAACCAAAGTTGCCTCGGGAAATATGCCACGCCCATTGCACGTTTCTCGCGCATCCCGTCAGGCAAGTCGTTTTCCTCAACCAGCTTCCTCTTTCGGAATCTTGTACAAGACAACATTATGGATCTCACCATGGCAGCACCAAACTAATTGCATCACCACCGACTGACATCTGACTCTCGGGGCACCATATTGCACAGCGAAGGCTATTACGTCCCTGGGAACTATATAGCTCCCTCTAATGTTGGTCTGCCAGTAAATACATAGCAATATTTTGTGGTTGTGCAATACATCTGAGCGCCAGCCAGCCTCGAACACATCAAGCGACATCGACATCACTTTTTTTGGGCGTCGCTAAAAATAACCACAGGGAGCTAGCTATTCGACAGAGATTCCCACACTCCGCCCGACTCATCGCCCTTCGGGAACCAGAAAGATGCAATTATCCAGATGAGCAGTATACGTACTAGACCGGCTTGAGAGGGCGAGAATCGTATAGGTTGATTTCATACGTACCGGCTTGAAAAGGTAGAGGGAGTCTACCGTCTGCCAAGGTCAGTTCCGTGGCATATATTGTTGAGCACATCGTACATACTCAGCTTCACCAACACACCGGTTAGCGATCCGTCGATCATCACCAGTGGGATCTACCCGACACAGCAAACGAAGCTTCATGCTCCTTGCCCTGCGAGATTATGTTACTCTTTATCACGCATGTCCGGAGTAACACGTCGATCATGAGTTAAAAGAACATCTGCGCGGGCATGCAACGCTGCCATGCTCGTATACAAATGAAATCATTGCTGGGGCTTTGTCCGAAACCGGTGAATTGTCCATTGTTATCATAATTGGGAGTGGACGGATCCATAAACAGCTGAGTCGGCCGAGTTGCCACTTCTTCATTCACCTTTCTCCAAAATCATCCCCTTATCAGAATCTCGGCGGATCCCAGTACCAATACCACCGTTGTATCAAGTTTTGCTTCTGCCCAAGCAGATAGAGTGTGTGTCACTATTTTCCGTTGACGCCTCACATGATCACCTACCAACACCTGTGATGTTAAACCTCTTCCTAACCAAACGGCGCAGAAGCTAGTTTTGTGGCTTCCAGTTCTAGCTTTATCTGTAGGTTGTCCAAAGGTCGCAACGGTGAAGGTATTCTTCCCGTTTTATCACATTCTCGTGGCGGTATGGGTGATGAGGCTAATTGACTTTCATCCGTCATATCTGGCAACCCCGTCCTTCGCACAGAGTCATGACAACTTCTTACCTGAACCTGAACTGACGAGTCAAAGCTGTCGACAAGCCTGCTACACCAGCGTCATATCAGATGACACCATTCGGGCAACATAAACGACACCTTTGAATCAGGGTTATTCCGCACCTTTCCGTTTTTCTTTCCCTGACGAAGTGATGATTGCAAAACAAACCTCCATTGAGGTATTACTGTAGGCCCCTACTGTTGCGCACTTTTCTGCACAAGCGCTGACGAATAAAGCTTTTCCCCAGAAGTCTGCCGACCACATCCACGAACGTTGACTTATCTTGTGTATGATGGGTCGCTCTAGTCTCGGCCAGTGGATGCACTATTCAGATGCGCCATCTCTACCCCTTGGGATACTACCACCGTTAGCCGACCATGGTAACCATTGAAATCTTTGGGAAAAGTGCGTTATACGTGTGCTAGGTTATCTGAACACAACCTTAGCTCTTTCCTGAGGAGTACATGCTTGAGAAAGCGAGTTCCTTTCCTCTTTGCCTCGGCCATCAAAGATCGGGTGGCGTTGTAGTACTACATTCACGTTCACACCCAGGATGTCTTCTATCCAGGGGTCTGCTCAAGCGGGGTCTGTTGAGACTTTATCCAGAACAAGCCCAAGCGATTGTCTTGGCCAATAATCGGGCTTGCATTGCCCCGAAAGACCATCTCCTTTTTCACACACATGTAGATGGACGCAGCCTTCCAGGCCTCTCAGAAATGGAAGCATTGAAGAGCATCTGGAAAACCTAGGGACACAGCACAGGGTTGATGGGAGAAACATATCTTCGTTTACAAAGCAAATATCCAACCATCCTTAGTCTCGGACGTCACTTAACGTCTTGACACCTAGACGCCATCAATATCCCGAATGATGAGGCAGGTTGCGGCTAGGACCTATCCCCGACGTTGATCACCTGCTTCTGTACCGACAACATGCATAAGGTGTCATTGGAAGCATGCAAAGAGACACATCTGATGCCCTACGCCGTAATTCAAGAGCAAACATCGAGATGGGTGAATAGCTTCACTCCCACCACGATGCTGGTTCCCCGCTTGCCCACGGGACGCCGCCGTTGTCTGTCGGAAATATTGACCAGACTAGATGAAATGCAGGTGGGAAGGTGATCATCCCCTCGACGTCCCTCGACGTCCCTCGACACACCCACTTTCCGACCATGTCTGTGGAGTTTGACAAAACTTTTTTTTGCAGTACACAATGACCCCTCTCGACACAGACTGAAAGCGAAGCTAAGACGATACCAGGGGTTCTGATTCCAACTATGCCAGGCTGGCATCACCCTGCACGCTAATTTAAGACGTCCTTCCTCTTCCTCATCAAAGCGCCGCCGGCTTCTCGTCCCACACGGGGTCAGGAAGTCGGTTATAGCGGCCGCAGGATACCTTTTTGGGCAAGGAACAGGCTGGACTAAGATCAAACTCCTCCAGCGCCAATAACGATCTCGTTAAAAGATAATCGTGATCTAAGCTCGGCATCGGCATTTATGCTGAAATACCTCGGAACAAGTAGGAGTTCACCGCGTATCGTATGTACATTCTTACCCCTATCTGTGATCACCCCGGAGTGTGCCATGGTACCGTATCCGTTTCACCGTCCGCAAAAGGCCATCATGACGGCCCTCTTGATCTTGTAGCAATGCTATGATGTATGTTCGGTGCGAATATGGCCTGTATTTTGAAGCAGCGCTGCCACATTGAGCAACGAAGTCTGACTAGTAGAGAGGCTGATGTAAGGTACCTAGTCTCCTACAGATGATAGGCGTCCTTCAAGATTCGGGTCACCAACATCCCACGGAACCCTGCCAGGGCAATGGAGGAAAGACAAGATAAGAAGCAACCCTCACCTGCTGCGTTCGTTTTGTCATTACACAGCAAACGGCCGATAGCTCAGAGGTGCGGTGTAGATTCGGAATACGGATGGGCTCCTTTTCGATCGGTCATTGTTACTGTATAGTAAAGGTTGATTATAGTTGGGATGGTAGAAGCCTACCGGTCACAAAGATGAGCGTCGATACTTCCTTGTGCACATAACCCGTTTTGGGCCTATCGAGTATCGACAGCTTTGTTTTCTTTTTCTTTGTATTCTCCTTTTCTTGGTGCTATCCTTCGGGTACTGCAGTCTGTCTGTCGAGTTTAGCTCTTCGTCAAAATCCCCTAACGATCCACCCCTCCAGCACTAAAATTGTACTCTACTCTAGGCGCCGTTACTAGCGTAACGTCTTTCTGTCTCACTATACATTTCCCCATCTCTTTCCTTTCTTTTTTCTCTTTTTCAACCGAGTCTGAAGTAGGGCGCTCATTGGGTGAGCCGTGTATTGTCTGCCTCAAGAACTCACATTACACTACTTCATCACAACCCCTCCCCCTCAATTCCACTCTCCCCCACTTTCAGCCGGTGGCTGGCCATTCGTTAATGAGCTGGTGTGAAATCGAGACTGTCACCTCAGCATATAAGGGTTGTTGTCGGTTCGGTTCGGTTCGGTCGGTTGCCCTACTTGCCCTGTCCTGTCCTCTGAAACCCCCTTGCCCCTGCATCTTCCCTGCCCGCAGAAGGTTGAGCCAATCGGTGGTAACCATTTTCCTGTAGGATACTTTTTGATGTTGCAAAGACCATAGCGTTTACTAGCAATGTAGGCGGAATGTTTAGTTAACAAGCCACGTCACCAAGCCCTCCATGTATGTATATTGCGGGGCTCACTAAAATGTCAGATTTTCACCGTCAAGGGGATTTGCTGCTTATTACTCTCTTTTACTCTTCGAGCATTGTGTCTAACTACTGTACGTTAGGTGTTCGTATGGACTGGGCTGGATTCGCAAAGCGTTGCTCCGTTACAAGGCTCTTCCCGACCCGAAACAGCCATCGTACCATGTCAAAGATCATAGGCAAATCACTTTCCATGCGTAGCTTGACCGCTACAGTTCGGATGTCACCAAAGACCAGGACCCCAGAGATAGCAATTGTTCAACGGCCCGAGTGACCGGCAAGACCAGATACTTACTAGGTATTTGTTTATTTTCGTCCAGCAATACTGACCGGGTCAGATTAGGGGTGCAATACTGTACTGTAGTGTATAGGGTTAACACTAAAGTGAGGCAGATATGTTCGCCAGGTCCACCAATACTTCGAATGCCGGATTGGCGGGGAAAGGGGGAGTGGAACACGGAAATCGTACCATCTTCTTTCCTTTTTACATTCCCTTGGGACATCGAGACTCGACGCCGCCGCCGCCACCGCGGGTGACGCGTAGGCTCTGCCCCTAGGAGACTACGTACCCAACAGAGATGGGGCGAACCAGACATGGAGCACACTAGGTATGTATGTATCAAATCTCCACCATCGATCACCACCACCGCGGAATTATGCTCCCTGTTACTGCAGGCGCCGTTACTGCACAACCGAAAACTTTCCCTGGACTTGATCAAGTTTGTCAACTCCATCGCCAACGGCGAAGAGAAAGCTACAGTAGTGCCACTGTCACCCCCCACGTTCCTCCGAGGATACCAGTGTTATGCTATCGACCGGCCCCTGGCCGTGCAAGGGAGCGAGTACGTACTATGGGTGTATTTTTGGAAATTGTCAGTCTATTACATGCGATGCCTACCTGTTTACCTACCGGCTACCGTACCTCTAGTGTACTTTCAATATCCGATCGACGTGGTATTTTGGGGTTGATGACCAGAGGATCCCTCCCGACTTGGTCTTTATTGCCGATGCCAGTGCCGTGGCTTCCTCATACGTGACGTTCAAGGCACTTAAGAAATGTCCAAGCCGGAGGGAAAAAGGGGGCAAAATAAATGAAATGAGGAAATGAAGTTTGGTCATGAGGGGATTAACAGTTATTCCATACTCATTCATGCTCTGAGTATCTGGAAGCATGCACACCGGAATCCAAATAAATGCAGGTCCATCCATCCATCCATACATATGGGTAGCTGAGTGGCTCGAAGTAGGTATCAGCTAGGTATGTGAATATGTGAAACGCTGGGCTCCGCAAGCATCGAAAACACCACATACCTCAGATACGTCGACGTTGACAACGACATAAACACACATGAGGGATGGGATGGGATGGGACGATGGCACACTCCAGAGGATGGGAAGCGTACAGCGAGTGAAAGCCACTGCGTGAGGTGCAGTATCTCCCAACTAGTATAATCCAGTACAGTCCCGTCCATGCCGTTCCGAACTCCCGGTTGACCAAGACCCAGCTGAACATATATATGCGGACGGGACAGTGCAAGTATAGGTAAGGGAAGTGAAGATCGCCGTTGACTTTATCATTTTCGGTTTCCCCTTTTTCTTTTCTTCCTTTTTTCCAACGGTGATAATGGGATGATATGGTTTGGAAGTGTTCAAA
Source organism: Neurospora hispaniola (assembly GCF_033458365.1). Taxonomy (NCBI): domain Eukaryota; kingdom Fungi; phylum Ascomycota; class Sordariomycetes; order Sordariales; family Sordariaceae; genus Neurospora; species Neurospora hispaniola. Next base: position 711,694 of record NW_026944407.1, on the reverse strand, counting down.
CGAGGATGGGAATGCATCCTATACGGTGTGAGTATCCGTCCATCGTGCAATAGAAACTCCATGTCAATATCTAATTCAGCCTAGCTTGAGCCTGGAACCAAGGGGGGCGTTCTTCAGAATGTAATGTGATGAGGTCTATGCCTGTCCGTTACGGCCGGTGGTGTTTGTGAACCAGTCGGGTGGTCTCCTTGATGGAAGTTTATCAGTTATCATAGACGACAACGGGATTCATGGACACTAGCGATGGAAAGAGTGTAGCGTGTGGGAAGCACAGTGTTTACAATTTTGGATGAGACGTGAAATCTTCATTGATGGGAATTCTGGGTATATCTAGAATCTAGAAGTTGCCTACTTTGAAGCATGAACTGGCGTTTTCTGGAGCGAACAACGGCTGATGATTTTCAGATACAATCGTAAAGGGGCGTACACGGCATAATAAATGATTATAAAAAAAATATGTATACATTTGTGGTGATATGTAAGGGTTCGAATATTGTAGTGAACATAGAACATGAGTGTATCGTAAAGAAAAAAGATAAAGAAACAAGAAAGAAAAAAACCCGGTTGGCAGTGCAGAAATATAGGATAGTCTAGCATCTAGTCATATTGGACCAAAGATCGTTGGTTCAAGTGTCACGACATCAGCAGTATCAAATCTAGTAGAGTTTGGCGTATTCACGACGAGTCTAGCTTATCAGGTACACGAGTTGAGTTATCCAACGTAAGACCTCGAAGGCAACGATGTAGTTAGGAATGTCCGTCATTCGTGTTGTGCCGACCAGTATACCCGCACGACTCACTCTAACCGTTTCCCCCAGCCACAGACGTCTGATTCAATACCCAGACTCATCATTCCAATACTCAGTCTCGTGGAAGACCCTACAAAAAGGTATATCAGCATTGCAATGTCGCTGGCGATCTGTAAGGTCCAAGGAAAAGAAAAGGAGAAAGAAACTTACTGAGGCCCAGTAGCATAAAACTCCCACCCAAAAGTCATTTTAATAAACTGCTGCAAATGACTAGCAACCTTAATAGCCCCTACATCCGTAGGATGCCACTGGGGCCCGATATCATTATGCTGCATGATGCCCGTGGTGTTGAAGTAGTGCACAAAGGGCTTGGTCTTCTTGCCGGTTTTCAGTGTTTTCTTTGTCACTCCATCGTATACGATCGGGTTCCGGAGGTAGTCATCCGAGTTGAACCACTTGTACATATGGTAGATCTCGTTGACGAAGCCCTGGGGCGCATTGGGAAGGTAGGTGTTGCCGGATTGGTAGAAGCCTAACCAGAGAGACTGTGTAGGAGAGAATCTGTGTAAGTGGGGTGCGGAAAGTATCAAAGGAATGGAGTTATTGAGGCGGGACATACCATGACCACAACATGGGCTTTGGGCCACTTGCCATGGATACCTTGAATGATTCTTGTTAAAGCGTCGATGTAGATAGTTGTGGAGACGTTGTTGTGTGAGTTTTGATCGTTGGTGCCGATATTGATGACGACTATGTCGGCGGCTGGGCGCTTGCTAAAGTCCCATGGCTCGGGGTTGTCTGTAACACATGTTAGCTTGTATCCATATCTTTAGTTTAGGGTCTCAAAGGCACGATGAGGTTCCAAAAGTACCTCCATACATGACAGAGGCTCTGGGGCTCGTATCCGATGTATAAAACCATTGATGGACCTGCCCGTGAGGGTTGCCCCAGCAGTTTTGATCTGCCGCGCAGATGCCTGGATATGCAGTTATACTATATTCTGTGTCTCCAAAACCTGCACCAAGTCCGCTGTTTTGACATGTTAGTTGTATCTGCCACAATGTGTCAAGCTTGTGGCTCAACGCTTTTCACGGGGGTTTCCGCGGGAAACCCTTCTCCAGAACATTGACGCCTTTGTGTAAGAGAAACGAGACTTACTATGCCCAGCTCGATAGTCCTTCGTACGAGGTATACATTCCCGAGGCAAGACTGTCACCGATGACCTCGATACAACGACCATAATCAGGAATTCTGATCAGCTTTTCGCCCTTGGCAACGTGCACGGACTCGATCTGAATTCCATATGCCCAGTTCGTCACTCGCAACTCAAAGATTGAGGGACTTATGGGCGCCATCAAGTCAGACCCTGGGGTCTCTGGAGACACAAAGAGGTGTGTACCGCCCGCCGTGACGTTGGTGAAGATCCAATCCAGGCCGGAGATACGGTACCCAACAAGAACACCATCGCTGGTCCAATTTCCAAAAGTGACTGCCACTGTTTGCCCGGTATATCCGAACTGGATTCCGGGAGCCCTATATACCCGTTAGAAACTATGTCCATGATATCGGTTAACAAACGACTTACGACCACCAGGAAACGTATTTGGAATCCCATCGCCCTTTGTAGGAAATCTCACTCGCATTTCGCGGGTGCGTGTTGAAGGAGTATGACGACGGGTCAATCCGCGTGTCGGGGAAGTTGGTTATCCGTGGTTGACCGTTTTGGAGAATAGTGGCCGAGGTTGACAAGAAACTCAGGCCAAAGACGGTCAGTCTTGATAATGACCACATAATGCTGCTCTCTGTATGTCTCGAGCGGGCAGCGAAATGATACTGGTCCGGGAACTCAAGTTTGTCTACAAGGGAAAATCCGACATGACATCACCGAGAGAGAAGGAGCGGATGATCTCATTCTATATCCTCGGAGGGAGCAGCCCGGGTCAAGAGCTTATAGGATCGATCCGTGACGGTCCGGAAGAAGAGGATGTCGTTGCCGCCAGCCCAATAGTCTTGCATTCGGTGTCACATCGCTCGATGTGATATTTTGACTTTTGAAGGGAATAAAGTTGCTTTTGCCTTAGCCCTGCATCCCTCGTCTTGCTTCATAGCCATGGAGCTACACTGCGGTCACCGGCACATGCGCTTTGTCTAGTGTTGTTGGGTCACGGGTTTGACCGAACCGGCATGAACTATAGTCGGACAACATGAGAACAAGGCGCCTTGCGTACCTAAGGAAATCTACCAGGTCAATGAAGATGTGCCGAACTCGACGGGAAAGCTAACAATCTTCCTATAATCCTCTCTCAACACCAGTGTGACTGCGAATATTTTGGAGTGCCGCTGACCTCGGAAGAGGGCGCTCCGGTTGCCCCGATTAAGAACCCAGAGGGTACCTTTAGCAAGATGATACCGATGGAATTCCGGTTGACGAGTCTCGTTAAAGCCCAAAGGCTTTGCGGATGTCTAATCGCTCGTATACGCACATATACAAAGCGCGCGAAGGTCCAGATGTGGCGCACAGAGGTTGATCGTGTCGTGCTTTGATCGAATGTGTGGATGCAACCAAAGATCGTTTTCATCCTTGGACACTCATCGCCGCAGCTATTGAATGTTTGCCAGATGCCTAGTAAGTTTCAAGACCACCTTGGAAAGCGCCCCAAAGGTTGGCTGGTAACACACTCAAGTCTGGTGGTGGGGGGACTTGGCAGCCGATGGTGTATCAAACAAGGGGGTCGATTAATCTTGTCTGACAGATTTAACCACCTACCCGTTTCGCTCGGTTCGCTGACCACCTGTCAATCAACTGCTGTCCATGAGGCGCGCACTTGTTTCTCCCTCAAACACCCAGTAGAGGAACTGGAAAGTAAGTAAAGGCCGTCGCCGGAATTCTAGTCCTGCCCAGAGCCGGGACCGTCAGAACCTTCTCATATTTGAACCGAACGGGAAGCACCGTGCATGTCTCGGAGCGCGTCGTAGATTGTTCGGGAAGGCAAAACGGTATGCAGACGTGAAGAGACGGTCAGGTTCGTTGACGGCGCCAGATCCCACCACCTTACTTAAATCCTATACCCCACGATCCCCACGATAAGGAAGGTCACGGTGTACCGACATCATCACGTATTCAAAGAGCGCGGGATTTGGTAGAGAGCAGCAACTTCAGCGGCTCACTTCGGATTGCGTATCATCAACAAGAAGGAGAAGGAGGAGGAGGAGAAGGAGGGGAGGAGGGAAGGCATTGGGAACTCACACCGACCCCGACACCGAACCCGAACTTGACGGCCATCCCTCGTTACATTTATCGTCGCAGCGAACCTCTGATTCCCGCCCGCCGCCACTGTTCCTCTCAGGCCTTGCTTCTGATGAGCTCGATTATAACGCGTATCTAGACAAGGTTGCCTCCACCCGCGAGATAGGACAATGAAGCCACGCGTGCAACGGACGTCGACGAGGCTCAAAATAGTGGTGATGCCGTGCCAGCTTGTGGAATTCAAATGTCAACAGGTTCAAAAATCAAGACACGCCGTCCAAAGACCATCTCTACTACGCTTACCCCGCAGTGCCAACCCCCGGGGTCCCTCGGTAAACAGCGGTTTGGCGCATCGCCTTGCAGCAGCAGCAGCTCCGACCTCCATGTATGAGAGGCACCGAGTTTTTCGAGATCGAAACCGAGAACTTTGCACGTTCTGCCAACCCCCGTTGCGCCGTGTCCCCGCGTGGGACTCCGGCCCCTTTTCGCGATTGGACGCCGAACTCCACGATACCGTGTCCGAGCCCCGAGTCCAATCGCATCATAGGCTCTACCGACCTACCGATTTCCGCCCGCCGGGACGCTAGCCATTCCTGGCTTTGAATCCTCCATTGGCCTACAATACACCACGAAGCAGCACGATTCGCGATTCGCGATCCTCTATTTTTGGTAACATACCTACCTAAGCTCCAACGCGGGGAGCAGATCTTCGGATCCGCAACCGCCACCGCACCGGTCCCCCTGCGGCGTATCCGACAGACCATTGCGGCATTGTGGTACATACCTAGCCGTCTTCCTCCGTCATGTCGACCTCCTCACACGTCCCGGGGAATGCCGTGCCTGACACGCAACTAGGACTCAGCAATGAAGAGATACAACTACTACGACATGGCCAGCAAACCGTGGCGGCCGCAGGGGGCGGCGGAGGAGGAGGAGGAGGAGGAGGAGGAGGAGGAGGAGGCGAATCGACCTCGTCCCGCGCAGCGAGCCGCGCCTCATCTCAAGGCCTGCTCGTTATGGACCCTTCCTCTCTGGCCGCTCTAGGCCGGCACTTTGACCGGGTCATGCAGCGCATCCAGCAGCAGCTCGAGTATTTGATAGAGCAGTCCCAGCAGGTCAACCTGGAGGTGTACGACCGCGCCGGCAACCTGGTCGATAATGCCGACCGCGAGATTGCGCGGTACCACAGCCTCATGGCCCAGATCGACGAGCTCGAGCTGGATTTTGATCGTATATCCCATATTCGGGAAATCGTGGCCGGGTTTCGTCAGCGCGCCGAGGATCTAGAGCGCGAGTTGGAGATATCGGGGAGTGGTGCGTCACGAAGGGATCGCCATGGACATGGGCATCGCCACTCATCGCATCGCAGTCATGGACATCATCATTCGAGCTCTGGGAGGCAAAGGAGTTGAGCAAGTCGGAATCAGAAGGGTCAGAGACTCAAGGTAGATGAATTATCCTTTCGGGTAACTCACTAAACGACGAGCCATATTACGGGTCAGAGTGCCAGCCAGCAATGGAAGAAGGAGAATACCACATAGGACGGAATATGATATACAACTTCATGCAACAAAGGCAGCAACAGTACAGCCATACATCGGAAAATATGAGGATATCCTCCAGGTCATGAAACAGATAGAAGGCACCAGGTCCCGCGACCATCAGCAAAACATGTCATGGAAATCATTTGGGCGTTTTTGGGGGTCATCAGGAAGCATATTTAGCGATATTCGGTGTGCACGGTGTTCAAGCTCTCGCCATTTATGAGTACGACGACGGGTCGACGGAGAACAGTACCGCCAGCTAAAAGGTGCAATACAATCACGTTCAATTATTGAAGGAAGACGGCGCTCAGGGGAATGTGGTCACGAGAGTGAAGTCCTCAAGGGCAGACATAGAGTTGGTAAAAATAATTGGGGGAATTTGTAACGTCATTTACTTCCGTTTCTGCTTCTCCTCTCCTATGTGATCGCACCGTGCCTTATCTAGAAAGACGGCGAGACAGGCCCCGCGGCTTGTGACATCTGGCATACTTATCAACGGCTTAGCCAGGCTTTACTCACTCCTTTCATTCCTGTCTATATCCAGTTATATATCCCAGATTATGAGCAAGCATGTTCCATGTGTCATGTTGCTACGAGTGTACTAGCAAAGGGTCAAGGCGCATAAACACCTTCAATAATATATGTGGTACGACCGGCTCTCCACGCCGGTCGATGGCGTAGTTTCGCTGTAGTTCGTTTGGTCGACCATAAGAGGTGGATATCCACACGGATCAAGGACGATAGCAATGACCTCTCCAAGCGACAGTGTCACCCTTTGATATATCACTCACTGACCACCCATCTCCTCATCTTCATCACTCATCTCCTCATCCGAACTGCGATAAAGCACCACCACCCTATTATCCTCCTTCATTTTCCTCCTATACCTCCCCGCCGCACTAGCGCGAACCCTTGTCTCGGTATCCAACTTCTCCTTTGCCTCCGCCGCGAGCTCCTTCATGGTGTGCTTGACATTCTTGGAAAGGATCCCCATCCAACCAGAGTGTGGCTTGCACTTCTTCTTGGTGCACATGCCTGCCGTCAGGGGGTCAATTTTAGGAACACCGTTGATTCCGTTGCGGCGGTCCCAGCCATTGACGCCATTGACACTACCTTCCTCATCTTCCTCATCGTCGCCGTCTTCCTCGTCGTCTTCATCTTCGTGCTCACTCTTGATACGCACCGCAGATTCCGACAACAAAGCCAACAAATCTGTAGGCGCGTCCATCCGTCCCCTCTTAAAAATCGCTTCTCCCTCGTCGCTCTTCAAAAAGACACTAAACGCGTGAATTGCCCCGACTGTGTCCAGCCGCGTGTCGTAGCCGCACAGATCCTTGGCCGTGCCCTTCCCCGCCATGATGGCCGCCTCGCGTCGCTTCACCGCCATGTCGAGCAGCTGGAGCATCTTCTTGCAGAGCCCAATCTCCTCGCCCAGAGCGTAGCGGTCGGCGGCGGAGCGGTCGAGGATGGACCGCTCTTCTGGCGTGAGGACTACTGAGAGGTCGGCGGTGTTCCAGAAATTTGGGGGGACGCCTGTGAGGGTGGGTTAGCTTGGTGTACCTGGAGGGAAAGGGGAGTGGGTTGGTGGGTTGAAAAGAGTGTGATGAAAATGTGGGTGGGAAATAAGTTTGGATATGATGAGTGGGGCGAGAAGATGAAGGTTGACTGATGAATGAAGTATAATGACGTGAGAGCCACATACCGAAAGGTTCATCCCCAAGATGCCATGGCGGATCATCATGGCCTGGTTTACTATCCGGCGGATTCAAGAGTCCCATAAACTCCTGCCGAGTCAATTTGTCCATGCCCACCTCTCTTGTTCGTGGCAGCGTAGCAACCAGCTGATCCCACCATGCATTGCAATGTTCCGGCGAGCAGAAAATGCTGCGCTCCTCTCTGGCATCCTCGTAAATCTTGGCCGGCTGGTCACACCCATCGAGCGAGCACATCTTCTTGTACCGAGTAACCAAGCCACGGCCGGGAACGGCACACCTGGGGCAGATATATCTCTGCACCAGGTTCTCGCCTGTGTACTTGTCCATGTCGATACACTCGCCGTGGAACCAGTCCTCGCAACGGTCACATGCTATCATGAACCGATGATTGTCAGGTCCGCCGCAGATACAGTAGGGGCCGCTGTCGGACTCGCTCATTCCGCTGCCTCCTCCGTCTTGCCTACCGGCTAGGCTACCGGCTGGACTACCTCCGTCGTCGAATTCGCTAGGTAGAGTCGTCGCTGATGTGTCGATCTTCTTCCTGGTTCCGCCTCCTCCTGTTGTTGTTGCTGCTCCCTTGGCCGTGCCTTTCCTGGCCCCTCCGCCTGCTGTCCGTGCCCGCTTGGGTGCCTTGATGGTAGTTGCAGTACCCCGCCTCCTCGACTTTGGTGTTTTTGATGATGTCGTCTGCGACTTGGCCATAGTTGCTGGTGAGCCGAATTTATCATCACCCATTATATGGTCACCGTCCTCGTCGCTACTAGAGTGTTCGGAGCCACCGTAGAAGCGACGATCACCTTGTTGTGAAACATCGTTGATATAGTGAGATGCGGATGCAAATGACATTTTGTTCTTGCTGGCGTTGGTGCTTTTAGTTGTTTGATCACTCTCGGCGACCGAAGGACTGGTTTGTCTCCCGCTTTCATCCGTCGTTGGACTGGCTGCTGCCTCTGATGCGGCCGGCTCAAGAGTAAAGAAGGAATTTGAAAATGAGGAGGCCATCCTGGTCGATTTTGAATGACGTGAAGTGCTAGCAATTGTTACTCAACCTGCGTGGCAGTGGCAGTGGCAGCTACCGCCACTTCACCAAACTACGGGTGCAGGTGCCAACCTGGAGGCAACCTGAACTAAATTCGCAGTGCAGAGAAAACGCTGGGAGATTCGTGCTTAACATTCGACGCACGGCATCTTGATGCCAATTGCCTACCGAAGCAACGAAGTTCAACCGGCAACACGCTTGAGCAATTTCGCCAAGGGTGATACCGTTTGAACGATAGTGACCCTGGCATGAAGATTGGGATCAGGATAGGGATGAAGGTGGTTTGAGTGGACGCGATCCAAAGGCGTCTAACATGATACCAACGGCTTGGCAATATTCGCTAAGCGCATAGCGTGTCAACCCGACGACCCTGAGCTTCAGTGCCCCACTTTATTTTTGATCCCGCGGGCCGGGACCTGGAAGCTTTTAGAGCAAGCACAGGCCGTGCCGACTGCCGCCCGTATTGCGCGGGGAGATTTTGCGCTGCAAGCCGTCTGGAGTCCGGACTCCTCCGTTAGCCTTCCTCAAGGTCACCTCGCCGGTCATTTGTCATCCGGTCCGCGTCTGATTTTTGGAAGTCAACATTCGAGATTCCACTTTGATTGTCAACTACAACGAACAATACCACCGCGCGAATGAACATGTCGCACGCCATTGCGCCCATGCGCACCTTTTCCAGTGTCCTCTCCAGGACCCCCGCGAGGCAATGCCAGCGGTTCATCTCGACAGCTACAACCACCCGGCCTACCGTCCCGAGACTCCAAGCCCAGCTCCATCAGCCAGTGGCGCAACGCAGGACTTATAAGACCGTTGAGGAAGCAAAGAGCAAATACCGTTCGGGAGTACGTCTGCGTGTCGTCGACTAGACGCGTCTTCCGCCTCACACATTCCCTACGACAACAATCAGCTGACACTAGCGACTGTTGCGGGTAGCCCTTTTCCTGGAAGGCCGGCCTTCTCTTCGTCCTCACCGGCGCCGGCTTGCTATGGTACTTTGAGCACGAGAAGCAGCGCATGCAGCGCAAGAGGATAGCCGATGCGACCAAGGGTGTTGGCAGGCCAAAGGTCGGCGGCCCGTTCGAGCTGATCGACCAGAACGGCAAGCCCGTGACGGAGAAGGATCTCAAGGGTCGCTATTCCTTGGTTAGTTTGATCTAGACGCAATCTTTTGCAACACAAAGCCCCTGCGCTTTCACATTCAAGCTCGCTGACCAAATCCTTTACTTTCTTACAGGTCTACTTCGGCTTCAGCCACTGCCCCGACATCTGCCCCGAGGAGCTTGACAAGATGGCGGCCATGTTCGAAAAGGTGGAGGCCGAGCGTCCTGGCGCTCTCAAGCCTGTCTTCGTTACCTGCGATCCGGCGCGCGATACCCCCCAGGTGCTCAAGGAGTACTTGGCCGAGTTCCACCCCCTGTTCATCGGCTTGACGGGCACATACGACCAGATCAAGGCCATGTGCAAGGCGTACCGCGTCTACTTCAGCACTCCCTCCAAGGTCGAGCCTGGCCAGGACTACCTCGTCGACCATAGTATCTACTTCTACTTGATGGATCCCGAGGGTGATTTCGTTGAGGCCCTCGGCCGCCAACACTCGCCTGACCAGGCTGCCAAGGTGATCTTGGACCACATGAAGGATTGGCAGGGTAAGTGGAAGAAGGATTAGGCGGACATCTGACTTGATACAAAAGCAAAAGATACAGAGTGTAGAAAACGTGTACGATAAATCGCCTTCGGTACTTATACATTAAAGGATTTCTTCTGTCGGGCAGCGATACCGAGCGATGGTGCCTCCAAGTTCTTGGATATGCGTCGGGCGGGCTCGGATTTCTTTTGTCACTTTAGACAATTTCGGGTTCTGTTCGCATCCCGGTCTTCAAGTATAACAAGATGCGCCAGTTGGGCTCGATGACCAAGTCGAATGTCTAATGGTATGCTAGAATACGGACTAAGGTCCTTAGCGACCTTGCAGCTACAAGCCAAATTGTAAGGCAACCTTAACACGGCATGACATAACAGGCAACATATTAATTGTGCTTCATCAAGTAGTTGATGTAATGGGGATCAAGAGAAAGGATACGGCGTACAAACTGGTCGCGTGTCAACCGTGAGTCGTGACACCAACACTCTTATGTACTCGGCAACGGAGCCTGTCGTATCTTATCGGATGTTACGTCATGGTCAGCACGTGCGGTTTTTCCAAAGCTGTGGTAACAGAAGGTGGGGTCGCCGTAGTGCAGTGGGTTTTTCCATTCGTGCCTTTCTTTTTTTTTCTTTTCTACCTACCTAATTGACAATCGATGTTCCAACCATTGGCGGCGCCTACTCCCTTGCACTGCGCCAACGAGAAAGGGCCCTGGATTTTTTTTGCTCTTTCCTGCGATCGGTGCCCCCACGTCGAGTGCATCGCAGTCACTCCAAATCCTATCGTTTATGTCTTATTTGCTGTGTTGAAAAGATTGCTCTTCCTTGTTTCCATAAGTGATACGGAAAGTTTAGGTCATACGTAAGGTAAGGTACAGTATGTGAAAGAGGGAAGACGACTTACATGCATGGTTGGGCAGTCGTACACTACTACGGTAGATAAGGACTCATTGGACCGTGGAGCCCGAAACGCATCAATCAGACATCTTGTCTTTAAACAACACTTTAACACTTCTCGCAATTTTATCTATTTTCTTTGCCTTCGTAAAGTATCTCATATCGGAGTAGATTTACCATTTGCGATCTTGGCTGAGATTCAGAGGCAATAGACCGGCGTGGGGTTTCCCTCTTCACTTCATCGCCGGCGTGATCTTCGGGGCTCCAGGCCGACAAACGCACCCGCTCCAGGCGACTTCCAGGCACACACTACCCACTCGAGTCGCCGACTAGTGTATCGTCTCACCCGTGTGGAGCCCCTCGTGAAAAGAAAGAGACGGGTCGGCTCGGAAGGTCGCGGTCGCAGACGACATATCTTCAGCCCGTGGTAATCTCAAAAGAAAACTTCTACATTTGATCTCAATCGCGCCATATCGCTTTGACATTGACCAACGCGACCTCCATTTAGTTACGCTGGTTTGGGCAAAATTCCCATCTGTTTCATCCAATACCATGTCGGCGCCGTCCTCCGTTAACGAATCCACGAACGGGTCTGTCAATGGACCAACGATCCGCCCCAGACGCTCGGCACTCAAATATGAAGGCGACAGTGACAGAGTACACTCTTCGGGCGCATCTTCCAAAGGTTGGTGGTTCGCTCTCTTTGTTTCTTGCTTCTTTCTTTCTTTTGAGACTTGTTTGCACGACCCATGATGCGTGTACGTACAGTGAGCCACCCTTTATCGTGTGCCACCCCAAGATAAGCTCTCGCTACCAGAGAAGTCTGACGGCGAAAACGGCAGCCTGGATGTGAGCATTGTTCGTCTCATGTATCACGATATCGATCAGATGAATAGGCGGATGTGGGCATTCCAGCCCATGTCGTGTTACCAAGGGAAGCAAGGGGGTGAGTGGGCAAAGCTCACTTTGCCAATCTCAGAAATTTCCGTATATATAACACAAGTTTATCCCGGGTCAGAGAGTTGTGGTTGACTTTGCGTAGCTGTGCAGATTGCGGAACCTGAGACTCCTTCTGTGGAAGAGCACCACGTTAAGAAACAGTTCTCTGCGGGCGTCGCCAAAAGACTTGGTGGCCGACCTGCACCCACCTCAACCCCATCGAGAACCTCACTCGCTTCTGGTACCAGCCAAGCGGACATCGACAACTCCGGCAGTCCGACTGTGCTGACTGCATCACCTGCCCCAATGGATGAATCTCCGGCACACGGTCCACAAGGTCGTCACCGTAGCAAAATAGACAGGATCAGTGAGCGACTGGTCGCCCAAGTAGCGGAATGGATTCAGCATGAAAAGACCAAGAGGGAAACTAGAAAGACAGTGAAGCTTCTTCGACGGCGCAAGACACCACCCATCCATGTGAACGGAGAGCCTACCGTCTCCTCGCCTACCCGCCCTCGTTCGGATTCCATCAGTACAGACTCGAGCGAGGTTTCTTTGGACAGACTGCAAAAGATCCTCAATGACGGCATGTCTGCTCTCGGCCTAGACCAGGTCCCGCAGCTAGGCCCCCGTCTCGGACGCAGACGATCTAGGAGGAGTCTCAAGGCGCCTCCTGCCCGCACAGCCTCTTCCGACACAGAATTTTTTGATGGCGATGTCGTTGTTCCTAGCTGTGACGTGTTCCTCGACAACTCGAAGACCATGAGTTACTCGGGCGGCAAGGCGACCACCGAGGATACGCCTTCACAAGCCAGCCGTAGGGAAGAGAAGGAGAAGCAGGCTTGGCTCACGTTCAAGAACGAGATCATCAGGCTGGCACACACTCTTAGGTTGAAGGGGTGGAGGCGCATTCCGCTCAACGGTGGTGAGACAATCTCTGTTGAGCGACTCAGCGGAGCGCTGACGAACGCTGTGTATGTGGTGTCACCGCCCCCTGAATCTATTTTGCCTCCGCAGGAGGGCAAGAGACAGCCGGAAAAGGTCTTGCTCAGAGTCTACGGCCCTCAAGTTGAGCATTTGATCGACCGAGAAATCGAATTAGGCGTTCTCAAGCGCCTGGCGAGAAAGAAGATTGGCCCTCGGTTGCTCGGTACCTTTTTGAACGGCCGCTTCGAGCAGTACTTCAACTCCACCACGTTGACGCCAGAGAATCTTCGTGAGCCTGAGACATCCAAACAAATCGCCAAACGCATGAGAGAACTCCATGACGGCGTTGAGCTTCTTGAGCATGAAAAGGATGAAGGTCCTGGTGTCTGGAGAAACTGGGATAGGTGGCTCGACCAGGCTGAGAAGACGGCCATGTACCTCGACAACCAGGTTGCAGCCCAGCTTCAAGAAACCACTCGCCACAAGGAGACTTGGAAGACTAGGGGTTTCGTCTGCGGTGTCGAGTGGCCCGTATTCAGAAAGATGGTTCAAAAGTACCGCAAGTTCCTTGAGGACTATTATGGCAGCCCTACCAAAATAAGGGAAAAGTTGGTCTTTGCCCACAATGATGTTTGTCACCGCATATCCTGTTATTCACTAAGAAAAATTATTGACCGCGAATCTAGACTCAATACGGGAACATTTTGCGCATTCGGCCCGACGATAAGAAGTCGCCTTTGCTGCAGCCCGCCAACGAACACAAGCAGTTGATCGTCATCGATTTTGAGTATGCCGGAGCGAACTTGGCCGGCCTGGAGTTTGCCAATCACTTCTCCGAATGGACCTACAACTATCACGATCCTGTTACGCCACACGTTTGCGACGCTACCAAGTATCCAACCCTCGAACAGCAGCGGCGGTTCATCAAGGCCTACGTGGACCACCAGCCGAAGTTCCCTTCGGTACCTGGTGTATCAACACCATCGGTGACACCGTCAAGCACGGACACGCCTAGGCCCGGCATGCTTCAGAGCACCAACTCGGCAAGCTCCATTGTGGAATTCATGTTGGACGCCCGCGTGCCGCCAGGTGGGTGGAAAGAAGAGGACGCCCGTCGTGAAGCCGAGTCGGAGAAGAGGATCAAGGAACTCTTGGAAGAAACCCGGCTCTGGCGAGTTGCCAACAGCGCTCAATGGGTGGTATGGGGCATCATCCAGGCGAAGATTCCCGGACTGAATGATGGGGCGAAAGACGTGGTAACGGCGCCGGAAGGCAGCGTGCCGGACGAGGAGCTTGAGGCGGAAGAGGAGGCCGATGCGTTCGACTACCTGGGCTACTCGCAGGAGAGGGCCTTTTTCTTTTGGGCGGACTGTGTACGCCTTGGGCTTGTCACAGAGGAGGAGTTGCCGGAGAACGTTCGTTGCAGGCTTAAGTTTGTTGAGCAGTGATGAGGCCTCTGAGGCTCTCAAGATGAAACAGAAAATAGGAGGTGATTCCGGTAATTATGGAGAAGGGATATGATAAGGCGAAGAGGAAGAAGTGGGTTAAGGCCAACGCATAACGTCAGTGGCTAGGCCCGGAGCGGAGTGGCCCGACCTATATACCTACTGTTGAGCCTTTTGCATATTTACATATACAGCCGCACGTTACAGCTCGACGGCTTCGTGCGATGCGAGGGCGCTGACGTGACCTGCATAGCCAGCCAGGGCCTGCATAGCGTAGCAGTTGGTAGTTCCAATGATATGGGAAAGCGGTGTATCTACGAGCATGCATGATTTACAGATTTGTATGTACATTTAGAGCCCTTTGCTCACACCGTGAGTGTCAACATTTACTGTCGAAGTCTACTCCACGTTGTATTTCAACATGGGCGTTGTGACACAGGTACGTACCTTCTAAGTGATGCCTGCGTGTCAATGTGCACAGTTCCGATGTATGAAGCCTCCCCCGCAATCATTGCACACGCCGTTGCAGTTCATCTCAACTTCCATTTATGAGGGCACTGTGTTAATAGTGTAAGTGCCCAATTCTCAATGCCAAGACATGTTTGATAGCTTTCACTTATTGCGGTTCATGTCTCCTCCCTCTTCAGTTTTCCTCCCTCTTGTCCTCAAATCTCTGTCCTCCATGATTGATCTTATTGCTTGAAAGAGATGACTCGGCCCATCATGCACACAGCTCTGGATCGTCTGAACCTGTGTCAAATCTCGAAAAGAATTAACTATGTAGTTGAACCTTCCGCGTTACATGGCGTGTAATACCGAGAGACACCAGAGGCCCAACAAAAGCGCGAAAACCACCAATGTCCACGTTGAAGGAAAGCGGGGGGCTGGCAAGGCTGGTCGCGGCTCGCCCAACCACCGGAGGCAATACGAAGCCATTCGGGCAACGTCCTTCCCAACCTCCACAGACGTTGTCATAGGGCGAGCAGGGCGCGAGTCGGCCAAAAGGTACAAACGGAACGCATTTGCGACATTGTAGAGAGGTCGCCTGCATCATCATCAACAACTTGCTAGTTGGATGGATCCTCATCATCGCCTCAAGAGGACCAAAAACGAATCGACGTTTGCGAGTCCTGCGCGCTTCTCTTCCTTGTTCTTGACCTACAGGCTACCTCCCACAGGTGACATTCAATCTCTAGCTCCACAATCTCGAATCCCAATTCGTGCATCCCGTTTTGGATCCGGTTCTGGTTCTGGTTCTGGTTCCTGCCCCTGTTGCTAGTTCCAAGCATGAACTTCGACAATCCAGATGCCAATTATGCCGAAGAGCTTGATTCACGTATGTAGGCCTGCGTCATATTACCAAGTTGACGGCATATCAAAGCAGTGTTCGATTTTTTTTATTTTTTTCTTCCTTGTCTGTAGCGAGCTGGATGCACTAACAACTGGCACTGCCCACCACTAGTAGCCCGAGGCCCACCAGATCCGCAGTATCTCACCGCCGATCCAAGGCCGCCGTCGAACCGATCCGGAGGCACGTTTGGCCACCCGGAAGAACGCCGCGTCGGTAGTAGTGCTCTTAACTCGGACTCGTCGTTCACATCTAGACCTGCTTATTCGGCAGCCGCTGCTGCTGCTCAACCGACGCCGTCTGTTTCACACCCACCATCAACTATTCCTCCGTCCGAATTCGATCGAAGCTCTGCCGAAAATAACAACACGAGCGAACAACAAGTGGATAGCGGAGCCACCGACCACCGCCGCCACGGCCACGGGACGGGAGCCCCAACCACTGCCGGAGGAACAAGCCGAGACCATTTAGCCCATGCCAGCCCCATTGTCATTCAAGGGCCACCGCGTGTCTTACCGGACTTACCACCTCTGCCGCCCCCAACTATTCGACTGCAACAACAACAACTTCTTCAACAACAACCTCAAAAAATGCAACGAAATCCATACCAGCCATTGCCAGGGGGTCTACCTGTAAACGGTGGGCTCGCAGCAGCAGCAGCAGGTCCGGTCCAAGACTTCAAAGACGATCTCGCCCGGGAAGCTGGGGTGGTCACCCCAGGTGTCGATGACACGCCCTATGTCCAGTACGCCATCGAAGCTCTCACTCGTGGGAACAGAGAATCAGGTTACTCGGGGGATGGGTCGTCGGGTAGTGAATGGGGAGCTGGAGGAGGAGGAGGAGGAGGGCTAGGTCTAGGGACTCTTCCTGTTGGCTATGTACCCGCACAGCACCAACAGCAAGAACGACATCAACCTCGAGAAGGGGAATCGACTGAACCTTCATCAACATTAGATCCCGCACTCAAACAACGTTTCGAAGAAGACAGACGCCTCCTCCAAACACCCTTCCAGCCTAAGAACCCCGCCGTCTCAGCGGACTCGCTCGCATCAACATTGTTAAAAAATGGCCCACGGCCAGCGCAGCCGCACGAATGGCGGCCGCTGGACAGAGACGCGCTCATAGCCAAAGTAGGCGAGCCCCGAGCCAACGGCCTCCCAACACTCGACTTCCTCCCGATGCCCCTAACAGCGCGCTCGCTGGTCGCCTTCATGCTGATGTGCCTCTTCATGGCTGCCGCGCTGATTTTCTCGGCCGTATGGTCACACATGCAGAACGGACTGACGGGATACGTGAGCATCTACGGGTCTTCCTACTTTCTATTTCGGATCCTGCCGCAGTTCCTGGGCGGATTATTATTGTTATGGGCGCAGTTTATCATCATCACCGCCTTTCGAATTCTTCCCTTTGTGCACCTGGCTTCGCCTAACATCAGGGAGCGAGATGGCGCGCTGTTCGAGGATATGTATCCCCGCTCGTTCCTCTGGCCGCCGCAGTTTATTGGGGGCTGGAAGGTTTGGGTTCCGATCCTGGCTACTTGGGTTTTTGGGATGACTCTCCCGTTGCTTAGTTCCCTGTTCACAGTTGTCTTCGTGGATGATGTCTGGATGTGGGCCACGGTCCAGGGCGTTGCGTGGACCGCCGTGGCGCTTTATCTGGTGATGTTCATCTCGACCGTCATTCTTTGGAGGTACTTTGCGACGCTACGATCAACGGGACTGGCGTGGGATCCGCGATCCCTGGCCGACATAATCGCTATCGTCTCCGAGACTAACACGGCGGACGAATACCGAGGCACCCAGCTAGCGAGCAACCGCGGGCGCATTCGCTTTGCGCTCCGCCACCAGGCCAACGTCCGACTGGGTTACTGGACGTGGAAGGACGGCCGGTCTGGCGTATGGTACACGTTGGGAAGTCCCATGGATCAAGGCTTCATCGCCGTACCGCTTCCCGACCAGCTGACCGGCAAAGGGATGACCAAGTTTCAAGAAAAGCAAGGTCTGATGGCCGCCATCAACATCAACCCCGTCGCCGGCAGCAACAGCGGCAGCGGGACCGGCACGGGCATGGGAACTGGCACCGGGACCGGAGAGGACTACGACATGGAAGCCGTCTCAGATGGCACCCCTTCCCCACAAGGCCGTTATCGCTACCTCCCCTGGTGCCTGCGCACCTCGCCTCTCCTACTGCTCCTAACCGGCGCTTTTATCCTCCTCCTCGCGCTCTTCATCGTCTCTTTTCTCCCCGCGACCCGCATCACCAAGGGGTTTCTCCCCGGCCTCCCCGCCGCTCCTGTACAGGGCGCCTTTTCAGCCGCCAACTTCCTCTACTCCTTCCTTCCTTCCCTGCTCGGCCTCAGCTTGTATCTCCTCTTCCAAACCATCGACATGCACCTCCGCATACTCCAGCCGTGGGCCGCCATGTCCTCCTCTAACAGCAAAGGCGGTGCCTCAGCCGACGCCTCTCTGCTGGCTGATTACGCAGCCTGCGGTCCGGTGACGGCCACCTTTCACGCGCTCAAGAACGGACACTGGCGCATGGCTTTCACCTCGGCGTGTTCGACCCTGTTCATCCTGCTTCCCGTCCTGGGTGGCGGCATGTTCATGGCTCTGACGCAGCCTGCCGGCTCGCTGGTAGACGATCACGATGTGCCCACCAGGGAGGAACAAGTCCTAATGTTCCCCAACTTCCCCGCCTTCGCCATCGTTCTGGCGCTGTGCGTGCTCTACTTTTTGGCTCTGCTGTCCTTGCTTCCCGCAAGGAAACCGTTTCGGTTCCCACATGGCGTCACCTGTTTGGCTGAGATCATTTCTTACTTGGCGAACGAGGACCTGCTGGGCGATTTGGCATTTAAGCATTGTCGCAGCAGGGAGGAGTTGAAGGAAAAACTTGGGGTGGGCAGGGGCGTGCCGGAGACGAGGCCGAGGTGGACGTTTGGGTTGGGGTACGGCGGCAGTACCGGTGTGGCGGGCGAGGAGACGCTGGGCGTGAGGAGGGCGAGGAGGTTTACGGTGAGGAAAAGCCAGATCAAGTTTGGGGGGTTAGATCAACCCTTTTTGAGTTGAGTATCTTGCAGCAGGTGTGTTTACTATGATCTTGGATGGTGGTAATAATGATGAGAAATGTATTATGAGGATATGGTCATGATGTTTTGGTTTTAATGAGATCATGAAATTGTTTGGTGGACATGTTTTGTTTGGGTCCTGGGAGGCTCACCGCGGGTGTTACTGCACCACCCCTTTGACGAACTTTTTCAATCTTCTTGACGAGTATCAACTTCTTTGTTGGTCGAACTGTCATGTTTCAGACGCACGTTATAAAGCCTGGATGTGGTCAAAGCATTGCATTGGAGTTCGGGTTACTATTAAATTAAACCAGCATGTTGTGGTGATAGCAATCAATTACACTTTAGGACATCAAAAACCGAAGAATATTCTGTTATCAAGCATGCGTTCGGACTCGGCACATACCGATGCTGCCTTTAGCACAGACATACTCATCTCGCTGTGAAAGGCATAGCTGTGCCTTGATATCTCGGCTGTTGATATAGCATTGAGAGCAAAGGAACATGGATTGGGGGCCTCCGGCGAGGGGAAGAGCAACAATCCATTGGAAGTCATTCAGGCCACTATGTGAGAGGAGTGACCTGCACTCACACAGGACTGCGTCCCACGAGTTTGTTGACGATGTTCCGAAATCTGACCGAGATGAAATCAACTTCTCGACCGTAGTGTACACTTGTACTGGCGTACTCTTCGAGCTTTCCTTCAAAGCCTATCTTCCGGTGATGAGAAATTGGGCAAAGAGCATCAAAGGGTGTCATCAAGAGGCTCGCAAACTCCCAATGTCTCTCCCGCTTTATTAACGAATCTGGTATGATTAGCATTTACCGGGTTGGTCTGCACCATGAAATCATGAACCCCACTGGGACCGTTGACGATTCGGATCCCATGCGTGGTGAGGTAGATATAGGAGCAGTCCTATAGACGGCATTCTCACGTTCGTTCCAGGAAGAATACCCACAGACATCTTCATATGGATCTTCGATTCAACAAGGTATTCAAACCACTGTAGCTCCACAGTGAGAATGTTCTATTTCGCATCCAGAACTTGGGAATCGAGTCGTGAGAGGGAACCCAGTGGGTAACATCGACGTCAGACAGGCGTGGAGGCCATGCGATTAGGATGAGGTACGAAGGAGGCAGGAGATTGGCCGTGGTGAGAAGTAGGGCCTTGTTTGACAATCTTCGACGTTGAGAATGGGACCATGGTTGGGGCTAAAGCGGGTTCTGGGCAGCCTGCCCTGAACCATCCTCTTGGAATCTTGGGGTTCTGAGACAGGTCAGCGATTGGAGAATGCAACACTGGTGCATGAGTTTCGTCACATCTCATGTACTGCCAACGCATCGATTTCATCCATTCCAACTTCCAGCTGCCTCACATCCAGGCTACCCAGCCAGCCGCTCAATCCGAGCCAACGTGACTTTTTTAGTATTCGCCTCCGGTGAAAGTGTTAACTTGTTGGTTGTGAAGAAGGCAGGAAGGGTGCCCGGATAGAAACAAGTGTGTACATACGTACTGTACGCAAAGAACAGGCCGATATCCAATCTCGATGACTTTTTGGGAGAGGGTCGTCTTGGCTAGAGCTTCTCTTTTCATACTGATAGTGTCTGTTGATGGCTAGTGTAATGAGCTGTGCCTTGAGCTGTGCCTTGGGCCCGTTCTTTGTGCAACGACACTAGCACGCCGCATCTCCAGATTGTCTGAACGGGCCACTTCGTATCGACCGACCTACCCGTGTCACGACCGTTATGCCGTGACAGGATGCTGCGAGTCTGCTCCGGTTGTCCGACCATGCTGCCTTGCAAAGATCAAGAAGTTCTCGACAGTTTGAGCAGCGTTAGCCAGATTGATTGATTGCAGATATATTGTGGCAACTCGAGGAAGCTAGGCCGTCTTGTAGTGTCAGGCACTCGCCAGTTGTAACTTGACCTGGAGGAGATAGGATAACTGATTACCATACGGAGTCGGCCCACAACGCTCTGTGTAGGCATGATGGAACTGAGAAGAAGAAAACGAAAATTGAAAGTCAAAGAAAGATTGGCAAACAACCAGACTCGTTGGCCTGTATCTGGCAAAGAAGAGGAAGGAACGATTCAGTTCAACAGAAAGACCCATGACGTTTGTCTCAAACTCATGGCAACAGGCGGGGTTCACCTCCATTTCGTGCTTCCTGTCTGCCTCTACCTGGTGCCTTCCCGAGCGGGAATTTCACATCGTTCTGCAGTGCTTTGTGTACAACTGTGCCTGCACTTGTAAGTCAACTTGCATTGCCGAACGGCAAGTACGTGGTGAAGAGGACCACTCATTCATAAGGTCGGGTGTTGTCCAGTCCGGGAAAACGACCGAGGGTATCGTCGACACCTACCTTACAGCTTCCTTTCTCAACTGGGGCTTGAGCATTCGACTACGAGGCTTTCGCCCGGCTGAACGAATCGACACCAAGTCAAGCCATTGGCGCCCGAGTCAACTCCCTAGCGACGCCTCAGCCATTGCGCATTGACGAGTGCTCAGTTTGTCGGCTTGGCAAAAGGTTGACCGGTGCCCTGGTGAGGCGGTGAGGAGAAAAAAAAAAGGGCGGATGTGGTTTTGTCGTGACGGTCTTTACAAGCGGTCGGGCAGCGACATCTTTCCCTGCTGGACAGAGTGAGGTGCTATAGCTGGCAGTGTGCAATACCCTAGGGTCCCCGAGGAGGGGCGCATGGGGAGGCGCCCGGGCAGGGAAGCATCTCAGTGTGTCCATGTTAAGGTTCCAGCCGGTCCTGTCCAGGGTTGATGCTGAGGACAGTCCGGGCAGCAACGTGGGGGATCTCTGACCGGCCTGGAACAACACACTACACCATCATAGCATCACCTCACCCTGCTGTCAATCCATCAGCCTCATCATCCATCCCGCAGCTCGTCGTCCTCTGGTTGCCCGACACGACTACACGAGTTAACAACGGGTACCACCTTCAAAAGGGCACCCACCCGGTCGACAGCGCGGCTTTGACCTTTGGCTCTCTTTCTGCTCTTCAACAAACCATTCAGTTTCCTATTTGACCAGGCCAGACTTCATCACCGTTGCTGACACCCCGGACAACCAACCGACAACCTGCCTAGACCGGAACCCGAATTACAAGTACACTACGGTACAGTGCTAGTGCTGTCCGATCGGCCGCCTGTTTTGGCTGTTCAAACACTCGTCACCAAAACTCACCAGCCACGCATTTTTCCACTTCCATCCCATCACCAAACCCGACCTCGTCCATTTTCGCAACAGCTACCTCCAATCCACGATTACCCACCAGACTTGTTGCATTACCCCTGTTCACTGTTCACTCCACACTAGAAGAACAGGAATATTCCCTTTTGCACTTCCATTCCTGCCAGGATATTGCTTTCATATCCTGTCATGATTCACGGAACTCCGAGCTAAACAGAGACATCAAGGTGAGTGGAGAGAATCGAAAAGGCGGACGGTTGTCGCGCCGTAATGTCGGTACGGTGTGAGGGTGTGTACCTTGGTAACGACAAGCATGGACACCACCACCACCACCGATCCGTCCACAAGCATCTACAGTCTGCTTTGCAGCAATTTCTCCTTCCTCTGTCTTTGCGCATTGCATGTAACGGCAGCATCTGACCCGAATCGCAGCCTTCGGCCCACCATCCCAGCCTGCCCTCCCTAGCCTGCCTACTAGGCGCGTCGCATTTCGTCACCACCAGGGTGGTGACCCTTCAACTTGTCAACCACACCAGCGCCCGCTGGCGATGAGGGAGATATTGCCGCCGGAACACACCAACCTCCACCTTCCCAGAACCCCCGCGATTTTTACAATCCGATAACGCCCACGCAGCGTCAGCAGCGCACTCTTCCTCTCCGGTCAGCCACGGCGACACCTGCATCGGACGACGCATCCCTCACTCCGTCTTCTCAGCGAACGCTCCGTCGAACACCGCGCTTTCAAGCCGCTCGCAGTCCGAGCCCAGCCCCGAGGCCATCCCGATCTTCGCGCCGCATTCACCTCGAGGCGGCCAGCGTTGGCATCGCACCCCAACCTATCTTCGCAACTGCTGGTCCCCCTGGACTTGGACAACCCCCTCAGCCACACGGAAGCTTTCGGCAACGCCCTTTGCAAGATAGCAGCGACGATCTCAACGAAGACACGTTCCCGCCCCAGCCGTCGTTTATCCCGGAACGGACTTCATCCTTGTCCCACTCCAATCCCCTTCGCCTTTCTCGACACACAAAGAGTGCTATTCTCTGGGCTCTCGAGGAAGCTCTAAGGCAACCGTATTCCTTCTCCCCAGATCTGGACGAAGAAAACGCTTCGATGGCGGATCTACTGAGCGGCGGCGTCGGCCCTGCTACCTCCAATGGTCATGCCGTCCCATCGCCGCGACCTACCGTACCTTCTCAGACTGGCTCCCCCCAGCAGGTGATCCGTGGCCCTAGGATGATCATGCGTGAACGTGCTGAACGAGAGGCAAGACAAAAGGCCGAAAGGGAGCAGATAGAGCGTGCTCGCGCCGAAGAGGAGGCGCGTATGCTTGAGGAGACGCGTCGACAGAACGCCGAAAGGAGAAATGCTGCTGCTGGCGCTGCACCAGGTGGTAACATAGCCACCGACCCGGCCACACAACGTAGGCAAAAACGAGCTCAAGATGCCCAAGGCGGTCCCCAGGTACAGCCTGGAAATCCCCCGCAAGCGGACGTACCGCAACCTTTGCGCCCAGCTCGCACCGGTCAACCAAATCAGGCACCACAGGGCTTTACACCTGCCGCTGGGACTGGTGGTACAGCGCCTGGGCAACCAGCCGAGCCGTCAGCGCCAAATGCCGGTACCAGGATGAAGAACTCGTTCCCTCATGCCTTTGAGCGATGGGAAGCCCTGTCAGCGCACTGGGAGGGAATGACCAGCTTTTGGATACGAAAACTCCAGGAGAATACCGACGAATTCGACCGAAACCCAATTTCCGCTCAGCTATCCAGGCAGGTCAGCGACTTATCAGCAGCGGGTGCCAACCTCTTTCATGCAGTTGTCGAGCTGCAGAGGCTACGCGCCAGCTCCGAGAGAAAGTTCCAGCGCTGGTTCTTCGAAACACGGTCGGATATTGAGCGCCTGCAGGAGACGAACGCCATGCTCGAGAACGCCTTGGAAGAGGAACGGCGAAGTAGAACTGAAGCTGCCCGCCAAGCTCAGGAGCAGGAGCGCGAAAACGCGAAGACCCAGAAGTTGCTTGCAGAGATGCGGAAGGAGTTATTGATCTCGAAAGACGAGGCTCGTCGCGCGTGGGAAGAACTTGGTCGTCGGGAACAGGAAGAACGGGACCGGACACTTTCCCTTCAGCAGGGCCATCCAACAATAGTAGGCGGCGTCCAGGTCGTGCCGATGACACAAGGTGTTCCTAATCGCCAAGCGAGCACGCGGGATCATCAGAGGACCCAATCCGACACTTCCGACTATGTCGCCGCTCCAAATCCCCAGTACTCTCAGTATACCCAAGGATCCGCTGCCCAACCGAACACGACTGCCGCTGGCCAACCAAGTGGCGCATATTACCAGCAACAACCTGGTGCCTCCACGCAACAACCTGGAGATTATGGGGCCAGTTCAGGAGCAGGCTATGACGAAGGTGAGTTGCACTGGCGATATTGATGACCACTTTGTCGAAGATGTCGACGAGAGACAATATCCCTTACCCTAGCACCCCGCCCGGAAGCTCGCCAATCTGACCAGGCGACAGAGGATTTTGAAACCCCTACGTCGAATCCCGCAACTAATTATCCCCCATCGAGTTCGCAATACGGCGGCACGTACCCTGAATCATCCGGATATGGTGGACAAGGCTACGCAGCGCCTGGATGGGAAACGATGCCCCGACACCATCATCCAACAAGGTTAAGCGACGTGCTGGAAGAGGACGAACGTAGTCGCACTTCGGCAAGCCGAGTCAGCCAAGCGTGACAATGAACTGTCGCGCGGTCAACACACCGCACGACGCACATATTCGGAACAGCATATTAACACTCACAACTTGTTCCTGTTTGGGTGATATAGCCTGCTTAGGCTCTCGCAACTTTTGCTTCAATATTCGCTTCCGACTTCGACGGAACATTGTCAGATTAACAGTATATATCCGTGTATCCATCGCTCGGTTTGATGGCGGAAGATATTTTGGGCATCGTCGGATGGCATGGCAGAAGAAATTCCCGCAAGCCATGTCGATTCTTCGCTGTCATTGCATCAATGAGACGTATTCACGCTTCTTGAGAGTTCAGCAGCATATGGCCAGATCTCCACACGATTCGTATAGCGTCTGACGTTCAGTGAGGGTCTGCAAGGCATTTGCAAAAGCAAAAGTCCTTGTCGCCCATCAGCAGAGTACCTCTCGGTCCTGGAATTTGTGCGAGTATATGACTGAAGGAAGAAAAAATTGGGAGGAGAGCAAAGAAGAAGGGGGGAGGAATGGACTTTTGTGATCGTTTACTGGCTTTTTGTAATGCATATGATGATGTTTATTCAGCGTGGAACAGATAGGGCCATGGAAAGCTGGTGTAGGATTTGAGGTGTAAAGGAGATTCAAGATGTAGGGCAGAAATATGAGGGTCTGTCTCAGTGTTTAGAACGGGAGGGGGCAACAGGAATGAACGGAGAGTGTAGAGTGCCATACCGCCATACTCGTGACACGTATGCGCGCGTGTTTTGCTTTGGGCCGTCTTTGCGATTCATTGAAGTTTCTTTTAGACGGGAAGGTGTAGTAGCACTGATGGGCCATAAAGGGGTGTTATAATTGCACGGGTGTTGTTGATACGACGGGTTTTTTGGGTGTTCAGCTTCATTTTCCTCGATTGTATCGTCTTAACTCCGCATGTGGTCGGTCGCAAGTGGCCTGGTATGTTGAGGTTTGCAATAGACGGTAAAGGGCAAGAAAGGAGCAAAGGGTGACAAACAGACAAAGAGCTGGAATAGGACATAGGATGCAAGCAAAATGGGAATGATATATCCTCGATGGAGGAGGCGTTGGGAAGTGCGAAAGCGTCAATATGGCGTAAGTTTTGGATCACGTCTATGGGCGGACTGCCTGTCGAGCTTCATAGAATGAAACGGAAGCAAAGAAAAGAAGCGAGGCACTTGAAAGCAGATAACTAACCAAGTAGCCGCGGTGGCGTTAAAACGAAGAAAATTCCACATATAATTCCACTTGGTTGTAACGCTGATGGGAATGGTGTGTGTGGATGAACTTTTAATGAACTGGAGACAATCTAGGACGGCTGGATGGACCTGAAGAGGATCAACTCTTTTTTGGGCTCCGGCCACCTCTAGGCTTGCCTGGCAGTACCTAGGGTAGGTTATCAAGTGACGTTACGATACCGGCAGCAGCACAAATGGGCGGCAAAGTCGTGGACCTTGTAGAGGTAGCCCAGCAGTGGTGCCTCTTAGGACATAATGATACCTGCCTTAGAAACAAAGGGATGTGGGGGTGGATGGGGAGCGAACCGGCTTACTGATGGGCATGGAGAGGACGTTTCAGGCTGCCTCTCTCATATCTGTCGTCCTATTTCTAACAGTCTCCCGAAGAACACGTAAAGTGTCGCGCAGTGTTTGTTAGCTACCTCTAAGAGTCTAGATGCTCCATCCCCGAACTCATCCACCTCTTACCTTCGCTTGTGGAAAAATAACAAGGCTTAAGGAGTCACACAATCTGGTCCAGGCAGCTGATTCGGAGCCTTGTAAGACTCTGGAGGTGGGTGTCCAGGGAGCCGGAAACGGTCAGCTCGCTGCTGATCTTGATCAGCGCACCCACTCAGTCAGTTCTGTCTCTTCGTGAGCTTCGAAGCGGACGGGAAGAGGAAGAGGAGGAAGAGCTTCCCCTGTCGCTGTCACTTTGTGGGTGGGGCAGTTGACAGGAACACTGTCAGGAACATTTCTTGGCATGCAGCTGCGCTCCGGTGCTCACAGATGCACATTTCGAGCTCCGTACCTCGCCGGGTACCTCAGGTTGCACACACCTTGCCCCACCTAAATGATAAGATCAGGGTCCCGTCTGCCGGCGGCGGGCTTGCATCCGAAAGCCGCCGATACCGGTCGATTTTGCCGGAGGCCCTCAATCATGACGGGGATCGTGGATACCGGACGGGGACGGATGGGCTATCGTGAAACCCGACGCTCCATACGGGACGAAGAAGAATACTCCACCGAAGTCCATCCCAACCATGTGATGACGACATCTGTTTACTTGTGATCTATCCTCTACACCAGAATCGATTAGTATTTCCCGTCTCATACGATCAACTATTCCATACGTACCCCGAATTCGAGATCCATTGCGTCAGTTCGGTGCTATAAACATAATGAGGACCTCACGCATCCTGGGAAGTGCTGTCGCCCGACCAAACGTTAATGCTTTGACATCGTCGTTGCCCTTGCCTTTTCAAATATCCCGTCATATATGTAGCGCGGCTTCCGGTTTACCGCGCGCAACGCAGAAGCATACACGAACTGCCCAATTTCATTCCTTGATTGGCAAGACTGGTGGCCTGAGCAGGAGTAACAGTCGGGAAGCTCGCAAATACAACACCAAGAGCACGCCGAGCGAGGCACCTCCATTTGCCTTCGCCTTCGAGTAGGTCACTCCCAGGTACACCCACCTTGTGGTATTACTCCGTCGTCTCTAAACAATCCCCAAACTGCAGTATCGATGGCGTCCTCCTCCACGTCGCGACGCCCATTCCCGGCGCTCCCGAGGCCCTCAAGTTCCTGAACGACAACGACATCCCTTTCATTCTCCTCACCAACGGCGGTGGCAAGCACGAGACCGAACGAGTAAAAGACCTTAGCCAGAAGCTTGGTGTCAAGCTCACCACCGACAACTTTGTCCAATCGCACACGCCGTTTCGCCAGCTCGTCGAAGGGCCCGACAGCCTGCGGGAGAAGACCATCCTCGTGACAGGCGCCAATGCGGAAAAGTGTCGACTCATCGCCGAGGACTACGGCTTCCGCAACGTCGTCACGCCGGCCGACATCCTCAAAGCCCACCCGGAGGTTTTCCCTTTCGACCCGCTCCTCGACACCGTCTATACCGCTACCGCGCGCCCGCTGCCCAGGCCCATCTTCACGCCCGGGTCCGGCATGCGCCTGAGCGACGCACTCAAGATTGACGCCATGTTCGTCTTCAACGACCCGCGCGACTGGGCCTACGACATCCAGCTCATCGTCGACCTGCTCCTCTCGCAGCAAGGTTACGTGGGCACGTACTCGCCCAAGAATGGCGACGCCGCTCTACCCTCGTGTGGCTGGCAGCAAGACGGGCAGCCGCCGCTGTACTTTAGCAACGCGGACCTGCTCTGGAGTACGGGGTTCCACCTCCCGCGTTTCGGGCAGGGCGCGTTCCAGGCCGCCGTGGCGGGCGTCTGGCGGCGATTGACGAACGGTCATGAGCTGCAGCGGCGGGTGATTGGCAAGCCGTACAGCGAAACGTATCAGTTTGCTGAGAGGGTGCTGACAACCCATAGGCACGAAGTACTGAGGCGCCGCGGTCACCACGAGCCTGGCACGCTGAAGAGCGTGTATATGGTGGGTGATAACCCGGAGAGCGACATCGCGGGGGCGAATGATTTTCAAAGTGAGGCTGGAACGGAGTGGTGTTCGATCTTGGTGCGGACGGGCGTGTGGAGCCCGGAGCATGCGGGGGAGAAGGCACTCCAGGGGAGATTCAAGCCAAAGGTCATTGTGGATGATGCGCGGGAGGCGGTGAGGTGGGCTTTGAAGAGAGAGGGTTGGACTGGTCCGGCGTTGTAGGGCTAGAAGATGGGAATGATTTTGATTTCAAGTTCAGCGCATTTCACGGCATCCAAAGCAACTCTACAACATTTCAACCACGTATATACGTTTATCTAGAATCTACGAGAATCGAGAAGTTCCAAGCCCGGCCTCTTATCACTTTGGTTGAGTATCATCAGTTGTGCTAATCCACAGTCAGATACGAGAACAATCTCCAAGGGAGGAGGACATAGACACTGACTTGGATCACTCGACGGCATCCTCCGCAGCACCGGATAGTCCCGCAGATTCATGACCACTATAACATTATGAGGTTCCGATCGACACAGTATAGTGCTTCCTCGGGACTATTTGGTATGGAACAGCATATCTTGTCAGTTTTGATCGACGTATCGGGCATTTATCTTTACAGCCAGCCATTATCTGGTGTCATGTTAGTAACGTTCTTTGATCACTAACGACGTCCAACGTAGTGTTCTGCATGACATCAGTCTCGCTTCGTTTGTCGTCTCTATGAGCTCCCTCGTGACTTATCACGTCACGTCCAGCAGCAGCAGCAGCAGTGAGCCACTCTTCCAACCAAATGAACGAGAAGCCAGCCCCAACGCAGCGCGTGGCCGGCGGTCAAAATGCGCAAATATGGTCAAAGAAACAAATGGCAAAAAAATAGCAAGTGTTTAGTGCAGCCATTTGGTGATTTCGGTAAGATCGTGGCGGGCAAAGGGCCGTTATCAGCGCCATGTTGCAACGTCGAAAGAAGAAAAAGAAAAGAGAAGGCGCAAGGAAGGGATGACCTTTGTTGTGCACTACTCAACGCAGCGGAGGCCCTGACTGCAGATCCTCTTTCAGACGTCAAGTTTGCTCCCTTTTCCATCATCAAACATGCTATTCGAAATCGGTTTTCAAAATAACCGCTGGGAAATCCCCTCGTACTTCCACTTTTACATTATGCCAAGCCAAGGTTTATATTGCACGACTCATGACAAGCCCCGACATAAGTCGACTTTTCGACCGATTTGCAGCAGTCAAACTTCCGGAATCGAGCCGACTAGCCCTTGCTCCATGCACCGCTCATCCCATCTGAGACGCCAACCCAAAGCTCCGGCTCAAAGCCGAGGAAGCAAATTCCCTCGTATGGATGGCAGTTTGACTTTTCGCCTTGTATCATGAGGGTTCAGATTGAAGGGTAGGTTGCTGGGGAGACAAACCGAAGCATAGCGCAGAGAGGCGATTGTTGTCTCAATGTTTAGGCAGCTTCTCATTCCATTGTCTCGGCCATCGGTGGCATTCATTCCCTTTTGTTGCACTAGCTATCACCACGGGTACCTTCAGATCGGGAGGTTAGATGCATCATCGCACCCTTTGTCGCTCTCTTTTGTGGCTCAGGAAGAACACATGATGGACTGTTTGGACCCTTTCCCGCCACAGCTTGAGGGCTTCCCGACGTGGACGTGCTTGGTAACGGGGGCACGGCAATCAATTCCCTATCACGTACAACACCACTCTCCTTCCAGCCCCGTCCTCCCTTGTTTGTCATGTCACAAACAAAGTGCCACTTATGCCCTAATCCGACTTCAGCTTGGACCAACGACGTTTACGAGCCTCGAAGTGGCCAAAATAGAAATCCTGGGGATGGTTGGGTGCATATTATACACAATAGGGTAAGCTGGGGAGTCGATGCCGTGGTGACACGGAGTTGCCCGGGGCTACTGCTGCGTTCCAGTCGAAACTCCCATGAATTCAAGGTTCAGCCTCGACTGTTATATGGCGTTCCAAGCGCTTGGTTTAGTAACGCGACGGTGCGATGTGGAGAACTTGAGCCGACTGGGTGGCTGAGAATGCGCTTCTTTCATTCCTTGTGGAAGGCTTTTGTTTTTGTTTGGATTCGTCCTTTCTCCCGGTGTTCCATGCAACAACGTCGAGTACATATACGCCTTGAGAGTGTACCCACACCTGAAGGTGTGAGACTCAAGCGGATCGTCGACGTGAATCCCGCAGGATGCTTTGATCTCTTTGCTTCTTTATGGTATATCACAAATCACTGCCCTGTCCGGATGAGCCGCAAATAATTTGTTTTACACATTGATAAACTTCCCGTCACCCTGCTCCAAGTTTGCTCACACTGATGCCTCTTTCCTGTCTTGTTTTACAGATACTCAAGGCATAAACAATGGACTTCCACAGCCAGCTTCCCGGCCGGGACCCACGTCCAACCCTTCAAGTCATCACCACGTATCCTCCCCAGTCCCAAACATCAAACTACTCCTACCCCTCATCAGGAACATCTCCGGGCCGCGAGTCTGTTGGGTCCGATATCTCATCTGTACCGAGCATGGTCGAAGACCAAGGCTCTGATATCTCTGCCGAGGAAGAATACCAGTATGACCACACCTCCAGGACGGGGGGGTTATGGAACTGTTTTTGGAACAACACTCGAGCACACGAAAAGGATCTCCAGACGACAAACACTTTAGCACGGCCCATTAGCCACCATGCTGGTAGCTGCACAACCGACAGCACACCGGAAAGGAAGAAGAGCAGCAGGCCAACTTTGACTTCGTCACGGCCGGATAGTGGCTTCGCCCAGGGGAATAACCAATGGCCTCTGACTCCTCCATATACCAGTCACAGTCACCAGGTGCCTCGGACATTCAACAAGCCCCTTCCCACCTCGACTTACTCACTCTTCCCGCCAACGCCGTCCTCTGTTGATAGTAACTCTTCTTCGGTGCCGCCACCAGGGAGATCATCTTTCGCCCGGCCATGGACCTCGGACACCTTACGGCTGGAGCAAATCCCACCACCACGATCCCCAGTAGTGATGCGCAGGAAGTCGGGCTTCGGCAGGAAAAGGAAACTGGGGGGCGAGCCGCTGGCTGTGGCCGTCAGTCCACATAGCACCAGGTCGCCAACGACCTCAACATCAGCAAGCCTGGTCTTCCGGGCAAGGCCATCCATCATCCCTGTCCCCTCTTCCACAAGCAATTTCTCGCAGCAGTCGGCTCCTACAACCTACCAGACAGAGCCGTCATCTCTCTACCTTCAACCTCCTTACCTCAACCCAACCGATTTCCGCCGCCCATCCCCCACCAATCTGCATCGCAATTCCTGCAGTGGTGCCTGTCCCAGACCTCTTAGCAGCAGGGACCAGCACCAACAACAATTAAGGACGCATCAACAACAAAAGTTAGAAGAGCGACCTCTGCCCTTTCTCCCCCTTTCCGTCCAACCACAACAACGACCACAACGACCTCCTCGATCATCACCTCCTTCGCCAGTAGTTTTCCCAGCACCTCCAAAATCACCACTGCCACCTCTGCAACCACCATCACCGTCGCCGCCACCACCTCCTCCTTCTGCTGCTGTTACTGTTCCTCTTCCACCTGTCGTCTCAGTTTTCGAAACCGACTCGGACGATGAAGAGTTCGACTCAGACTCTGGATCAGACGAGCATAACCATTTCGGTGCTGGAGGGGTTGTGGAAAGCTTTGCGAGGCGGCTTATGAGGAGTATATTCGGAGCTCAAGGGCACCATTCCCGTCACGACACAGATCGTCAGACCCAAAAAAGCCATCATCATCAGCGGAGTACTAGTGATTATACCCGCAGTGCGACAACTACAACAACAGCAACAATAACAACACTGTTTCACAAGGCTATTCACCTGAGGCGACCACGGTCTGATGGGGGCCGCAACCAAAGTCCACAGCTCGGGGCGGTGATGGAGGAGGCTGAACACGGATATAGGAAGAGTTGTAGCAATGCCGATGAGCGCGAGACTGGGAGTAGCGCGAAGCAAAATGTTTTAGGAAGGCGCGGGAGGTTATGGAGGAGGAATGGTAGTCGGTCATGACTTTGGTGTTAGATACAAGTGACTGTCGTGGTCAGTTGGTGACATGTCATGTGGGGAGGTCCTGAAAAGACGGCGGGAGGTTTCACAGTTCTTGTTGATATACATTTTGGGAGTTGACATGGTTTGGACATATTGATGGATGGAGTTGGCGCAATGGGTAGGGTGTATACAGGACATTGGAGGGGATCGGGTTTACATACCTAGGTAGGCACTTACCTACAACACATACATAATTCGCCCATTGTCACTTGGGCGACG
Source organism: Neurospora hispaniola (assembly GCF_033458365.1). Lineage (NCBI taxonomy): Eukaryota > Fungi > Ascomycota > Sordariomycetes > Sordariales > Sordariaceae > Neurospora > Neurospora hispaniola. The sequence goes on along the minus strand of NW_026944407.1, from coordinate 679,262 downwards.
TCAATTTTACATATGATCACCTCTATCTATGCACAGTGAACTTCATCTGCTTCTTTGATCTCTTGATTTGTGTTTGTGTGCTGTGCCCAGTTTAGTCCTCATTATCATTGTCGTACAACTCAAATCAAAAGAGATGAAAGCGCTCGGATGTGTGGAAATGGAGCTGATGCTTGTATTAAACGCTGACAATGCACTCACGAGAAAGGAATGAAGTATCGGCCCTGAACCTATCTTTGGTATGAATATCCAAAAGGTTGGTTGAGAGAAGGATTGAGCCAACGTACACATCAAGTAACGGCGTAGTGCAGTCGGTCATCAAATCTTGCGGTGCCTCACGAGTACCAACTGAGTTCATTTCGATAGGACGACTGATCATCGGATACCAAGAATTGTCTGTGTAATGCGTATAGTGCGGTACTCTCTCTCTCTCTCTTTCTTCTCGATCTTCGATGCAGTGTTTCGGAGAAACTCTCGGTTTCCCACATGTCTTCAGCTCCTTCCTCTTGTCAATACAGAGAGACGGAGAAAGCATAGGGCATTGCCGCAGCTGTTGATACTCTGCTGCGTACAACCAAACCCTGGGTGGTGGCGCTCTCGGCGGACTTAGAAAAGAAGAAAAGAAAAACCGGAAAAAAAAACACGGAAAAGTGAACAGCGACGGGCCACGTTGAGGAAAGATGCTGAGTGGACTGAGTTGGGCAACATAAGTATATTAGCCAGATCTTGGGCGTCAGTCAATAAATTTAAAGCTGATGCTATTTGGGTGACTGAGCGGTCTCGGCCACTATCGTCTCGGTCATGTTCGTGTGGTACAGCCGTATCTGCGGACGAAGTCAAGACACCCACCGTCCTCAGAGGAGTTCTGAGGAGTGATGTTTGGAGGCATCGACCTAATTCACAGACAGTTTTTGGAAGTCGGTCTTGATGCATGCATTCAAAAAAAAAAAAAAAAAAAAAAAAAAAAAAAAAAAAAAAAAAAAAAAAAAAAAAAAAAAAAAAAAAAAAAAAACGACTTTGATAACGATGGAGAGAGAGAGAGCGGTACCTGGTGCCAATGATTTGTCACATGGCTCGTTGGAAACTCGACACCCCAACAGAGCTTATCGGACGAAGAGAAGAGTAAACTCGTTCGGCACTCGCAAGATAGTAGCCGACCAGACTGCCCTGCCTGCACAACACACAGTACGAAATTTTGGGATTGGTTCAGGAGAAGCGAAGGATAGGTCATTTGCTGGTTATCGTTCATGATATGTAGACAACATCATTTGGCGTCTCGGCGGCGTGATGGAATGGAAAATGAGGGGGGTGGACCTGGGCAAGAATGCAGTCAGTGGTAGGAGTGGGTGGTTGAGAACTGCGACTGCCACAAACTGGAACCAAGACACAAGCTGAGATGGCGTGGATGCTTGGAATTGACTTGGAAGGGGTACAGTCATGAAGTTGGACCGCTCCTGGACACACTTTCCAGAGATAAAAGAAACGTCTGAGATTGGTTCTGGAGGCTCGGCGCAGGTCTTGACCGTCCGTCTTGGACGAAGGCGTTGATAGGTACTTTGTATCGAGGCCATATCTCGAAATTGCGTGTTCCGAGTGCCGGCGGTTCTGGGTGGACGATGCCTGACGAGAGATTGGAGATGAGATGGAATCCCGCTCAAAGGCTGGGCAACCACAGGGCATCTGCGGGGCGGATAGAGACGGGCAGTTCCTTCTCAGTACATTATCTCCTCAGACCCCGAACGGTGGAGACTTCCCACTGGTTGTCGCTCCCTGTAGCGGGAGTAGACTGCAGTGTTCTTTTCCATGTCCCAACTTGGGATGGAATCAAGGACATTCCATCTTATTTTCACATTCCATTACATACCTGACCTTACATAACTCTGCTCGGAATCCTCACCGGCTACAGTCCCAGTAAACGAATCTAAAACGCCTTTCACCTAGGACTTCGTGGTAACATTCCCGATCCCATCACGACGATGTAATGCGCCCGGGCTAGTGGCCCGCATTTTTTAAGCATTTGCATGCCCGCCGTCGGCCGTCGCCTAGTCAAGCACTAGCTTGAACCCATCCCCACCATCATGGCCACTGGACCACTCAGAAACCACGGAGAAACGGTGGCACGAACGGTACACTTGCCGGGATCGATCCTATGAACCTACCAGATTCCCCAGAAACGAGAGGCAGCGAAATTGATGAGAAAGTGGCAAGCCGTCCTCCTCAGAACTGCTGCGCCATATCGCCCCAGTTGACGGAGATGCGAGGCAACTCCGTTTTCCGCTGCTTCGCCGGCGCTGTCTGAGACTCTGAGTGCTATCTGTAGTGTATAGCCACTGCTTGCCTGTTGATTCAACAAGGCCAGAGAGCCACTGGTGCAGGACAGAACAGCAGCTGAAGAATCAATGTTAGGTATATATTTTCAGCAACGAGACACAGGGGCAGCTATCAATACGAAGGCGGCGCCGTCAGAGTGCAACATTGCCATTTTGCTCTACTTCAAACACTGCTACCAGCAATGGGACGGATCAAAAGGTCCTTCATCGGCCTTATCAAGATATCCCAAACGAAACGCTATCCGCACATCAAGAGCCGACTTTGTGAAGTCACCATGTGTTTCGCGGAATCCATGGGCCCATGATATTCGAACAACATCGCCGTCCACAGACTGCTAGTATCGGTCCCAGTACCCATTCGAACAATCGATCCATATTCCCCATAATGATCGCCGAGGTGAAGTTTGGACAATCATTCCAGCCAGTCAGCACCCGCCCAGCGACGGGGACCAGAGTGCGAACCGGAAAACGCTCACGCCAGCCTTCTCCTCCATCGTCACCCTCTGCCCTGAGCCTCTTTACCCATCGAGCCCATGTGGTTGCCCCCGCTTCAAGATACCCTCAACCCCTGTCGGTCTCGCTTGAACCCACCCTGTAGTTGCCCTTCGCAGGCCCTCGGGCCCATTTAGGCAGGTCATCACTGGCTGGGGCTGCATCTTCCGCCATGGCTAGTGCTTCCAGAAACGGTACAGTTCGATATCATGCATTGCCCCTCCCACATTTTCAACCGCAACTAGTGTACTGGCTCCCAGCACTGCCCTGGCCGACAAGCAAGTGAAGAAAGAGGTGTGGTGCCCTGAGGAGGTGATGGGTATGGTGGTGGTGGTGGTGGTGTTGACCGTGTGAGCCGTGTCACCCACTGGACATCCACGCACCCACGACATCCATATCTACACAGTATCTTCACACCACGCTAGTCCATGCCACAATGAGGTGCGAAAGGCCAAGACTTCGACCGGTCTGAGAGAGGTCCGAAAGAGAGCTAGAGAGACGAGCCAAAGAGAACCCGGGACTGGTCCAGAGACCGGCCTGGCGTGAACTCGGAACCCACATTTTTGCTATCTCCCTATCATCTCATCCGTCTCTCCTTTCATCGTCGTCTCCCTCAGTCGACATTCCATTTACAACACTCTTCCTCCGTCATAACCCTTTTGGATTCTTACCTCTTCAACTCACATCGTAGCCTTATGTTCTAAACGTCGACGGTCGCTGGAGTCGAGGCAGCGATGTTTACGCTTCGATCAGCTTACTAACCATCCAGCTGTCAAGTTTTATCCGTCGCTTCACGGAATTGCCCCATCAGATCGGCACGAACCCGATCGTGTTCCCGCTTTGCTTTCCCGGCTTGGTTGCATGGGAGGCATAGCGAACCACGCTTTTGCTCCAAAATGCTTCGCAATTTTTTTCGACGACGGCACGGCGATGAGGATGTTATGCCGGATATGGTAGACGATGGATCGCTCGAAGGTGACTCGACTGGCATTGAGGCCTTGACTGCACTGAAGCGGTTCGAAAAGATGCATCGCCTGGACCCAAACCTACCATTGGACGAGCTGGACGAGGTCGAAACGGCTTTGAATAGCGCAAACATCGAGAAAGGAACCGAGATCGACCAAATATTGGCTGAAGACAATTCCCCATATCCAGAAGTGAGATATCCCGCTTCATCGCTCTGCGTGTCATGATCAACACCGATTTGGGTTCTCTCTAACACCGACTTCAAAAGGTTCGAGCTTCAGTACGAAATTACGATGTCGAGATGCCCGTCAACACCATCCGGGCCTGGACTATCGGCATGTTGCTTTGCACTATCGGTTCCGCTGTCAATATGCTTCTCTCGCTGCGAACCCCTAGCATCTCGTTGTCGACTTTGGCTATCCAACTCATAGCATACCCCATCGGCCTGGGCTGGGATCTCATCTTCCCCGACCGTGTTTTCACCGTATTCGGCATCAAGTTCAACCTCAAACCCGGACCATTCAACTTCAAGGAACATGTCATCATTGTTGTCATGTCCAATGTACGTCTGACCTTCTGTTATGTTAAGCCAGCCGCTAACTCCTTCTTCCTTAGGCTGCGTATGGCGGTGGTGCTTTGTATGCTACTGATGTCATTCTTGCTCAGGAGATCTGGTACAAACAGTCATTCGGCTGGGCCTGGCAAATCCTCTTCGGCATCTCGACGCTCTGCACTGGCTATGGGCTTGCCGGTTTGGCAAGAAGGTTCTTGGTTTGGCCCGCTGCCATGATATGGCCCGCGGATCTCATCAACTGCACACTCTTCTACACCCTCCACGATCACTCGCCCTCGGATCCGGCAAGGACAAATGGTTGGTCAATTAGCCGATACCGATGGTTCTTGATTGTCATGGCTGGATCATTTGCGTGGTACTGGTTTCCTGGCTATCTTTTCCAGGGACTATCTTGGATGTGCTGGATTACCTGGATCTGGCCCGACAACGTCATTGTCAATCAGCTGTTTGGCGGACAAAGCGGATATGGGCTATTCCCTATCACTCTTGTGAGTGGTTTACAATTACTGGGCGAGATCAATCTCGTGTGCTGACTCTCTTTAGGATTGGTCTATCATCTCTGGATATCTCCTGTCACCCCTCGCGTCGCCATTTCATGCGATCGCCAACGTCGTCGGCGGTGTCACGTTTTTCTTCGTTATTGTCTCCCTTGGAATCCAATATTCGAATATATGGTACTCGGCTTATCTGCCAGTCCAAGAGTCGCACTCGTACGACAACACCGGAAAGAGGTACGACGTTTTGCGCATTCTTAACGAAAACCTGCATTTCGACGAGGCCAAGTACCACACATACTCGCCGCTTTACCTCCCCACCCAATTTGCCCTTGCATATGGGCTGTCTTTTGCAGCTGTCGCAGCCGTCATTGTTCACGTTGGCCTCTACCACGGCAAGGACATCTGGAATCAGTGGAAGTTGGCCCGCCATCAAGAAGACGATGTCCACATGCGCCTCATGAAGAAATACCGTGACGCCGAGGATTGGTGGTATATCATCCTATTTGCCGTCATGCTTGGTATGTCCTTTGCCGCGGTGTGCGCCTGGGACACCGGCTTCCCATGGTGGGCGTTTATCATCTGCATATTGATTCCGGTGGTGTGGACCATTCCGATCGGAATCATTCAGGCCATTACCAATATCCAATTAGGACTGAACGTCTTGACCGAGTATGTCATCGGCTACATGCTCCCCGGCCGCCCCTTGGTCATGATGATGTTCAAGAACTACGGTTATCTCGTCATGTCGCAGGCGCTCTATTTCATTCAGGATCTCAAGCTCGGCCATTACATGAAGGTGCCACCTCGTGTCATGTTTTGGTCCCAGCTGATAGCTTCGGTTTGGTCCGCCATTGTCCAGATCGCCGTCATGAACTGGGCGCTCGGGGCAATTCCCGATATTTGCACAGACGGCCAGGCCAACCAATTTGATTGCCCCAATGCCAAGGTATTTTTCACTGCATCCGTCATTTGGGGTGCGATTGGACCGGCTCGCATGTTCTCCGGTAAAGCACTGTATAGCTCTTTACAGTGGTTCTGGCTCGTTGGTGCCGTTGCTCCCGTGATTTCGTGGTTTTTCGTTCGACGGTATCCGCGCTCGCTTTGGCGCTATGTCAACTTCCCGCTGGTGTTTGGCGGTTCAGGCTGGATTCCGCCCGCAACTGTTTACATCTACTACTGCTGGGGCATAGTCGGCACTGTTTTCAACTTTTTCATTCGCCGTCGGAAGACGGGTTGGTGGCTGCAGTACAACTACCTCACCTCGGCCGCCCTTGACGTTGGCCTTTTGCTGTCGACTCTCGTTATTTTCTTTTCCCTTACACTATCACACACCAAAGCGCCAGAATGGTTTGGCAACACAGTGGCTAAGAGCACCATGGATTCGACCGCCAAAGCGGTACAGAAACTCGTCCCGCCAGGAGAGATCTTTGGACCTCGCGAATGGCCATAGTTGCAAGTCACGAGTCATAGCGAGGGATCGGACGAGACAGGAGGAGTTTTGGAGTTTGGTTAGGTATTTTTCTCGACGGAGTCTATGATTTGGAATACCTTCGGGATTGGCGGGAACTTCTGGGGATTTTGGCTACCTATGGACGGAAATTGACAGGCACAGCCGGCACATGTATGCCGCGCACAACATGAAGGGGTTTTTTGACATTTACAGGATATTGGCTTAAGTGAAGGGGCTTACTCTCGTGGGTGTCCATGGCCTTCGGATGGTTCACGGAATATTATGTAGCATTTTCGGGTTTTCGGTGAGGAGATTGAGGACGTCCCGTGCTATGTGTCCTCGGTAGGGACCTGCGCAAAGCTTGGGGGCTTGGGTTATGACGATACGCATATTTCTCTCAACGCTACGGTGCGATAAGTAATGATGTATTCCATGGAAATGTCTGACGGTTGACATATCCCTGCACCGGTCTGCTGATGCCCTGCCTTCCCGCTTCCAGTATCCATGAGCATCATGACAAATGTGGGTTCTCTACCGCCAAACTCTCTACCGGACTAATCATCCTCTTTCCTTGCAGTGTCCGTACCAGTCATATATTGTTACCAATGGAAATAACAGCAAACCTTTCAACTTGTTCTTTGAAATGACTGACCGGTCTTGATGATCGTCATCACCATTGACCCATGAAGCCATTCCGTACGTCGGCACAATTGCAAGCAAGTCGACCATGGGCTTGCGTCACCTCTCAGTCGACTGAAGGCATCTTCCCCCAACTCAGTGTTTCCCAACGCTCTGATTTATCTTCTTTTCGAAACACGCAATTCCGGACTCCGTTCGCTTCGTATGTACCTACGGCATCCGACTTTTCGATTCTGTCGGATCTCGATTGTTGAACGCGTACTGTAAACTCTTACTATCCCGCAAAGTTCTCACCCATGTGTGACTAAGAGGCTTTACAGGAAGGAGGTACCCTGATCATACAGGATAAGCGGTGTGCCACCAGATGCCATTCCACGCTTCAGTGTTGATCCGTCTTCGAGCTGCCCTGCTAAGGATACCGCAAGAAACGATTATGCATGGCAGGCACCATCGCCAATGTCTCTTGAAGACCTGCTCCTTCCTTTCTTCTCCTCCTCTGCATTCGAAAATGAACTATCTCCCATTATGTGGCCCCATTCCCCTGGATATCACCTCACTCAGGGCATCGACGACCTGGGAAGGGCTGTATCCAGTTGTTTCTTTGTTAACAAGGTTGTCGGGGATTGGAAAGAGGCCGTTATCCCAGGTAATCCCATCCCTTGCTCTAGGAACAAACATCGTTTCTTCTTTTCTCTCTCTCTCTCTCTCTCTCTCTCTCTCTTCGTATTTCGACAACAACCACCTCGATTCGGTCGTTCGTTCTTCTGAACGCCGCTGCTCTTTCTTCTAAAAATCTTGAGGCAGACACACAGAAAAATCACCACCTCCCAACACTTATTTGTGTCACGTCAGCAAGACAGTGATCCCACCGCAAGGTGACAGACACTCTGTAGCAGAAGCAAGAAAACTGCTCTACACGTTACAGGCACCGGACCTGTTTCTACGAAGCAGTCATCTTCAAGCACCACGGCCTCGGACATCATCTTTCTCAGCCGGTCACTGATCTACTCCACCTGTCAGTCGGTCACCGACAACCACACACACAGAATCACTCACCCTCAAACACCTTCAAACTTCCAGATTTTGTTTCAGACCAAGCTCTTTATTTCCATCAACCAGCCAGCTAAGTCAGCCTGTCTGCCCGAAGACTTCTACTCGAGATACACAAGTCACACTCACTGCACAAACTCCCACCCTGTTCTTCGACCGGCAAAATCCTAACCCAGCCCAACATCTCACCATCCGGCTACCCATCAAAACCATGCCCCAGAGGCCGCGGATCAGGTTATGACTTTCCAAAGCCGATTGGCGCCTGTCCGCCGCCGAAGCCTTCATCCGGTGCTGGCACTGGTGTTTTGAAAGGCGGCAGTGATGATGGTAGTGAGGGGAGGGATAAGGAGAAGGGTACTCACGGCAGTGGAAGTCACGGTGGAAGTGAATCGAAATAGTAGTGGTGGGGAGAATGAAGATGACGTGCTTATGTATCGATGAAGTAGGGGGTTCTAAAGGGAAAGGGGATTGAGACAAATGCAAGGCACGACGGAGAATCTACGGGAAGATAACAAAGGAAGTGTGTCTGTAGCAAGAAATTCAGTAACTGGGATGGACAGTTGGTAAGAGTAATCTGCCTTTTATCCCGAGGAAGATAAATAATGATGGGGATGAGGTTATGATTTGCTTTCTGATTTTTGTTTGTTAATTGGTCAATGTTAGCTTTATGATCGACGGCCTAATGGACATGTGTGAAAACAAAGACAAACGTGATACAGAGGATGTTGGAATTCATAGAGGTGCTTGCCTCTAATATAGATCCTGGCTCGAAGAAAAGAATAGAGATGCTGAAGTATAGACATTTATAACATCTCTTACTAAAATCCGTCGGTTCATCTCCCCTCGGACCATTTCTGTCGTCTCGTCATCATATACACGTTCCCGGGCATTCGTGCCTTCCAAACTCGCGCTATCACTACCACCCTCTCCCCCCTCCCAGTACTAGAGGTACCTTTCCCTATCAGCTCTCCCTATCATTTCCCCCGTTCCCGCTGCCGCCCTCGTCCCCCTTCTCATCCACCTCCCCTTTCCCTATCCTAGGCTCATCAACCTTAACCCCCACCGCACCATCCCTATTAGCCCTCCACACCCCTCCCCCCTCGCCACCAAACTCCTCCCGCTTCCACACCTCCACTTTGGCTTTACACTCCTCCAACGCCTCTTCCCCCGCCCTCCATGCCGCCTGTCTGTGCGGAGATGATACAGCGATCAAGATACTTTCCTCTCCGATGGGGACCACACCTAACCTGTGTACCATCGCTATCCCCTTCAACCCGTGCTTGGTGAGGATGGAGCGGCATATGGTTAACATGGTGCGCAAAGCGAGGGGCGCATAGGAGGTATAGGAGAGGTGCTGGACAGGGAGGGAGTTGAAGTTGTTACGGGTGGTGCCTTGGGTAAGTGTTAGTTAATTAGTTTTATGGAATGAGAGAATGGAAGTAAGAGGGAACAGAAGTGGGGGAGGAGGAGGAGGGATGAACGAACCAGCAAAGACAACAATGGCCCCAGCTTCTGGGGAGCGGACTCGGTCTATAACGAATTGGTAGTTGAGGTGGTCGTGGGTGAGGGCTACGTAGATGCCGGGTTCTGAGATCTCGGTGGGCATTGCTGGGTTTGTCTGTGGCGGTTGAGCTTGAGCCGGATCATCGGTTTGGGTTGGTTGTTGCGTTGCCATGCTTGATGACTAGAGTCTTGATGAGGCGTGAGATGTTTGACTTTCTGGTGGTGTCCTAAGCTGTAGGCTTCAAGCATGAATCTGTTGAGTCAGGAAGTGGTTATTGCCGTGAGCTATGTGGAGTGAGAACTGGGAAGTTGGTAGATGTGGACTGGATGTGTGAAGCGATAGTAAGATGTGATTGAACGGTCTTCCTAAGTAAGTATTAGGTATATATCAAGTTAGATGTTAGTCAGTGGTGGACATCAAGGTTGTAGTCCACTTCGTTCCTTGTACCTCAAGTGGGACTTGGCGGAGCATAGTGTAAGATACGGTCACGCATGCCGTAAGTTACCCGATAAGATAACGAGCGGGAAGCCATTGTTCGTTACCTACAATCAACGAGCTCTCGCAACTTCTCGCAATTGCCATTCACCAACCACGGAGACAACTGAAAGCTTTCCATCACTTGACGGAAGATTTCATTTTCGTAACGCGCAACTTCAGTTCATAAGAAAATCATCCGATCGCAGAACACCTCCAAAATACGCGCGTCAAGCAACCCACCATTCGCGCTTCTCATGAACCCGCGCCGCAATGCCTGAGGATTACGCTTCCAGGGCGCGTGACACAGGTGGCTACCGCCGTCGCAGTCGTAGTCCACCACCATCATACTCGCGCCTACCGGGCTCGAACGATCTGAGACCAAAAGACGGCGAGTACTACCGGTCGAGAGAGGGTAAAACCTGAACAAGCCTGGACGATGGCCATTTTTGTGCCTACTACAAGTTGCTGCCGAGCTTGCCATGGCTAACTTTGGTTGTGTCTGACACGTAAACAAGATGCTCTAAGTCCGTCAAGAAGCCTCAACTACGACGATGACGGCGAATATCGCGAAGGCGGCGAAGACAATGATGGAGATAGAGGCAGGCCAGACAGAGGAGGTGGTGACAGATACGGCGGCGCTCATCGGGGAGACTGGGGCAGACACGGCGGTGGTGGTAGTGGTGGTGGCGGTGGTGGAGGAAGACACTACGACGTCGACGATTACCGAGGACGTGGTCGAGGGACAAGCCCAAGCGGCCGCCATAACGGAGGGTATAGGGAAGGTCAATCTTCCAGGCGACACAACGATGCGCCCGCGCCCGCGCCTGGAGGCAAGATTGTAGTTCTCCAAGGTATTCCAGAGGACGCCACCGAACGCGATGTGAGTCTACCCCCGTATCTGTGCATTCATCGTGTAGCTTTACAGAGATCCTAAAACGCATTCTTCGAACCCTTATAGGTTCTCTACGGCCTCAATCTCGTCACTCAAGATCCGCACATGTCTACCGACCAGATCAAGATCGTTCGATTCCGATACGACAGCGCCGGCCGCCGCCTTGCGGTCGTCGAGTTCAAACGACGCGCGGATGCAGAGACATTCATGGAACAGTATCATCCCGATATATCGTTCCCTCTCGAGCACACCCGTGGTGCCAACTCGGAATATATTACCATGGATATCTTCTTCGAAAGGAATCGTAGTGACATGGACGACTTTCGCGGAGACGATGAGGATTGGGACTGCTTCAAGTGCGGTGCAGTCAACTTCTCACACCGTGCTGCGTGTTTCAAATGCAAGACAGAGAGACCTGGTGGGTTTTCGTCCCGTTTTGCTTGTCCTGGCAGACTGTTAACTAACGGGCGCAGATGATGCCAGTTACGGCTACGGTTATGGGGGCCCATCAGCGGGTCCTCTCCTAACAGGAGAAACCGACGAAGATCCTCAGCAAATGCCGTCACAGTATCTCGTAATCAGAGGTCTGGAGGCGTCAGTGACCGAGGAAGTTCTTGCCAGGGGCGTCATGAAGCTGTTCCGCGAAGAAACGACAAAGGCGCCTACCGGTACCCACAAATTGAAGTCGACAGCGCCGGGCAGCAACACTGCAAATCTGGGCGCAAAACCCGGTAGCCTACGCCGCGTCTTTCTGATACGGAATCGGAAGAGCAATGAGTCGTGGAGATATGGTTTTGCCGAGTTTGCGACGGTTGAAGACGCCAAAGGTGCAGTCGCAAAATTTCGCAATTCCCCTAGGTTCACAATTGCGTCCAGAGCGGTTGTTGTTTCGTTCATTCACACGGGTGTCTTCATTCCGGCCTTTGAGGTTGGCCCGGACGAGGATCCACGCTTTTCTTTCCAGCCCATTTACAACCCTACTATTCGACTAAAGTATTGGGACGAACGTGTTTATCCTAGCATCCATGTTGTCTCGGTTGAACCTAAATCTGAGCCTGAAAGCGCAAATAAGTCTTCCTACCTCAAAGATGGCAGCGCTACGGACAATTCTCTTACCCGTCAGGCTAGCCTTTTGAAGAAATTCAAGAAGAAAGAGCCTGCCCCTGGCGAGAAGGGCATCGCCATGGCGCCTCAAATGCAGATGTGGGCAAAGAAGGCAGCGGAACTACATGGAAAGAAGCTGGCTGCTGCTGGAGGGGGCTTGGGTACTGCAGAATTGGAGGCGGAGGATGAGGATCAAGAGCCAGACGGACCTTTGAATCCCCACTGGACTGATCAGTACCTCTCATATGCCGACTGGGACCGCATGATATGCCTTCTTTGCAACTGGAAGGTCCCTTCGCAAGAAACCATCAACAACCGCGGACATCTCCCCTACACGCGGGAGGACCTCCTCATCAGCCACGAAGTCATCGTTCACAACCACTTCAAAGATCCAGAAACCAAAGAAAAGGCCGCCGCCAAGCTCATCTCGCTCGGCAACGAGCCCCGATCCATCGCCCGCCGCACCCCTCGCCTCAAGCACGACGCCCCGCCCGTCTACACCTCGTACGCCGACTTCGACGCCCTCTACTGCCACCTCTGCCACCGTGCCTTCAAGCACGCTGGAACTTTATGGCGCCACGAGCAGGAAAGCGAGCTGCACAAGCGCATGCTTTCCGACGACCAAGCTAAGAAGCGCGCCGCCGCCGAGTTGGCCGCAAAGGGCAAGGTGCTGCTCACTATGGTCCCCGACAAGAAGCTCCGTCGGGAGGAACAGCGCACTCAGCGGTACCGCGACAGGGCGATGGAGCGCCGGCAGGCATTCCTGCAGCCCAACAAGCCAGGTGGTCAATTGTCGAAGCAAATGCTTGCTGGGCTAGGCGCATCCGTTTCTGCTGGTGGAGACAAGCGCAAGGAACAGCAACATCAACAACAACAGCATGCAGCTGATGATGAGGCGGCAGCAGCGAAGAAGTCCAAGGGCGCGGGTATGTTAGCCAAGATGGGCTGGACTACTGGCGCAGGTCTGGGTGCTGAAGGCACGGGACGCACACAGGCCATTGCGACCGAGGCGTATGCGCCTGGTGTTGGACTGGGTGCGGAGGGAGGCAAGTTGGGCGATGCGAGCGAGGAGGCGGCGAGGAGGACGAAGGGGCAATTTTCGGACTTTGTGGAGAAGACAAGGGATAAGGCTAGGGAGAGGTTCGAGAAGTTGCAGGAGTAATAGCTCGCGGTGTAGTTCTCGAACGACTATGGGAGTCCCGCCGCTAGCCGACTCTTCAGTTGCCCAACAGTTAGTTCACTTGCTTGAATGACATTTTATACCCGGATGACTGACAACCATTTTTTCTTATGTTCTTATTTGTCATAAAACAACCCATTACCATCCACCCGTAACAGAGAATAAGATTATTTGATTAAGCTTCCTGATGCAGTAGCATATTTTGCACTGGTAGTCATGTACAGTGACCGCTATCTACGCTACCACTAACCGCCCTTTATATCCAAGGTAAGCGGTATGTAAGTGATTGATCCTATATTCAAAACCACAACCGTCGTATCTATATGTAGTGCAAGATATATCCGCCTTAGAGCAGGTTGTGTATGCAACTACAGGGCAACAACCGCGCCTCCAACAAGGGCAAGGAAGCCCGTGAGCGACGCAACGGCCAAAGCACCAACAGCACCTCCCCTTGCACTTAACCCGGCCGCGGCGCTATCCGTCTCCTTGGCCCCCGAAGCAGCTGTCCCCGTAGCAGCAGTCGACCCAGCAGTGACAGTCTCCGTCTCCTTGGCGCCGTCCTTATCCGTAGAAGAACCCGATCCAGATTTCGCATTGCCCGATGGATCATTGCTTGTCTGCTGCTCCTTCACACCCGTCAATCCACTCGGCAACCCGCCATCCGCCCCGCTAAGCTCAACAATATCGGTCGTCGTGCTGTTCAAGTTCGCCTGCGCGATGCCGATCTGGTGGTGGGTGAGGTCGTACACAACATAGGCAGACCGCAAAAAGGTCTCACCGAGGAGGGCCCAGTCCTCATCGAAGTTGTCCTCTTGGAAGCCGGCGGTGCTCTGAATGCCAAAGATGCAGGCGTTCTTGAAGGGCATCTTGAAGGGGAGCTCGGATTGGGTCTCGCCTAGCAGGTCGAGGACAAGTTCCCAAACGGGCACGGAGATGGTGGCGTTGGCGCCAAAGGTGAAAGACAAACGCAGGTCCGGGTTGGAGGTGAGGTACTTGCAGTCGATGAAAGTCAGGCCGGTCCAGATTTCGTCGACGTAGACGGATAGTTTGGTGTGGATCTGGTCGGTGATCTTGGAGGGCAGGTAGGAGAGGGTGGTGCCGGAATCGAGGATGGCGATGGTCGAGGTTTGGCTGAGGGAGGGGTCGGTGGAGATGATCTTGGTGGTCTTGCCGTTCTTGGTCAGGGCGAGCGAGACACTCTGCATCTCGACTTCAAAGTGGATGGGCTCGGCTTGCCCCTTGGCCAGGTAAATGGGCAGGATCGACAGGTCGCCAATGAACTTGTCCTTGTCGATGCCGCCAAAGAGAATGCTACCCGTGTCGCTGCGGCGGTCGTTGAGGTAGAGAGAGTAGGCCTTGGTGGTGATGAGCTTTTGCGCGACGAACTGGTCAATCAGGTTGGGGTAGCGTTGAGTGGAAGCCACGTTAGAGGAGTAGCCCACGCCCAAGATGCCGGCGCCGCGGACGGTCTTGGTCGCATAGCCCATCTGCAGAGACTTGATAGTGGTTCCGCCAATATTGAGGTCGTCCGTAATGTAATCACCCGCGGCAGTGCTATTGTCGAGGTACCGGATCTCGAAGCTATCCTCCTCTAGGACCTTGTACGAAGAGCTCTTGGTCGGGTTGTAGGTCTTATCGCACGAATCCCCCCATTGCCGCTGAATTGAAGGGTCGGTGCATAAATCCGCCTTGTAGCTCACAACCCAGAGGTCGCTGCTTCCCGTATCCAACACAACGCTGACTTTCTGGCCCGGAGTGCCCACAGTGACCTCGGCATAATAAGCACCGCCGGTAATGTTGTTGATCAGGGCCTGGCTGTAGGTGTCGCGCTTGACGTTCTGGCGCACGTTGCCGACCCTGAAGTGAGGCACGCCTCTGTTGAGAGGGAAGTTGACGACACCATTCTCGGCAACGGCTACTGAGGCCAGGGCCAGCAGAGTGGCCAAGGTAGACTTCATAGCAGCAATGACCCCTTTTCCAACGGCACAGGATGCTGTGGGAAGTTGAGACGGAAGCGAAAGGGGTTAAGTAGATCGCATTAAGGCGGAAGCCGTCAACAGATGTCCACAGTTGTTCACGCGGTCCAGAACCGGTATGGAACGGGCTGGCGAACTCGACCGGGTCCTCCTTGAATCGGATCGGATCGGTGTGTAGCCTCGTCGAGGGTGGATACAAAGATGGGGGAGAGGAGCGGAGCCGCTTTGCAGAGTCTCGCGAGTCTCTGGATTGCCGGTTGCTCGGGTACGTCAAGCGCAACAAAGGTTATAAATAAGAAAGTTGGAGTGATTGACGCTCTTTTGATGTTGAGGAGCAAGCCGAAGAGCCGGCCACCTGGATGATGGAAAGCAACTCAGGAGCAACCCCGGCGGCGCATAGCTCTTTTGGTTAGCCTTGGGCGTTGCAAACCGAAGAAAGACTTGGGCGAAAACCAAACATTGGGGTGTGGCGTGGACGGGGGCTCCCCGGACATCTTTCAAGGCAGCCCTCCAGGGGCAGAAGCTTCCAATTTCTCCATGGGCGCCGATGAAGCCCTCCTGACCCTGGGAAAAGAGCCACGGGGAGCCAACGACACAAGAAGCCAAGAAACTACTGCCCGTATCCGACGTTCAATAGCAACGTGCCCGCCTGTCAGCTGCTGTGATGCCAACCACGGCCAACCTATCAGCCAACGACAAACGACCACCAAGGCAACTGAATACCACCCCCAGAACCTGCCATTTCCTCAGCACTCTTGGGTAATTTTTCTTGACGCGCGTACGTCCTTTGTCTCGTGCGAGAAAGAAAGCAAGAAGAAGAAGAATGAATTCTCGCCCAGCATCAATCCAGCTTTGTCATGCTCCGGCCTCCCACTCCGAGGCTCCATCCTCGCAGCGAATACCACTGTTCACGTCGTTCCAGCCTGCGTTGATACCGTCAAGGATCCTGCGGTGTAGGTCGATCCTCTCTGACAATTTCCTTCCGATCGAAGCGCGGTCGTGAGGTTGCGCTGGACGCTGCGTCACTCGAAAATTGAAATGAGTGGTTCGGTTGGTTCTGCACTAAGCGAACGGCTCCAGGTTGAGGCTCGATTTGTCGAGTCACAATCAAAAATTTTCCCTCTAGAGATAAGCCGGGTTGGGTCTGGAGGCTAGCGCCAGTTCACCACTTTTCGGTCTAATCTGGGCAAGGGTTGTGAACGAAGAATCCTATCGTCTGGTAATGCTGAAGATCGTTGCTGAGAGATGAAGGTAGGTAGCAGAAGAGGGTGGGGAGTCTCGGAAACCCAAATCATGGAAGTCAAATGGAAGACGGTAGACTGTGGAGGGATGAGACCAAGGGAATCATCTTCAAGGAATCGATGCCAAATCTTCAGACACACACACGTTCGGCCCCTCACTAAGTTTATACTATAGTCACTGCACTACACACACAGGGGCATCTGCCACCGGGTCCACCGACTGCTTTGTTCCTCCCCCCGTTCGCCTGCTTGTAGGGCTGCTTCGATGTTCTTATACAGCGTACATCGTCTGATAAAAAAAGAGGCCCAAGCGGCCCACCTAGGTTCGGCAGTTTTGAGGTTTCCATGGCAGTGCAAGAGTGCGCCACAGCTTTCGGCCCAGATGTTCAGGTCTTTCTCCTCATTTTATAACAACCAAACACACAAGATCCAATATCATGGGCCGATTCGAGTCTTGAGAACAGACCTGGGACGACGTTGTCGTTAATGGTGGTGGTGGTGGTGGTGGTGGTGGTGGTGGTTGGACGATAAACGTTGGAGGTGACGGTCAAACGAGTCCTCAACGGTCCCCGTCGGACGGATACGGTCCGGCGCTGATCAGACACGTGGGACGGCATGCCACCACGGACTCTGCTCGGCCATGGTGTGCAACCAGTCTGCATTGTGCATTCATTGTGCAGCAGCCCTACGACACTAAAAAGACACCTGAAAATTTTGTCCTGCTTCGCTAGTGAGCTGGACTGGAGAGGGGGGTCAATGGGTCATTCCACCGTCGCCGAAAAAGAAGGCCGTCGACACCCGGTCCACATCCCGAGGGGGTTGCAACTGGAGGTGCGACCCGCTCTTGTTCTTATCAAAAAGAGTCATTCGTTCCTGAAGGATTGATCCGAGCTACTCATCGAGTGATCTCCAATCGCACCTTCCGATCGCCCCATAAAGACCACAACATAGTACTGCACTGCGCAGTTTTGCTTCTTCTGATCCGTCCAGTTCCGTCCCGTCCACCACCACCAACAAGGCAGATCACCAACAACAACCGCAACCATGTCGACTCCCGTGGTAACCACCATTGAGCTCCAGTCGCTGCCCAAGTTGACCAGCGGCAAGGTCCGCGACCTGTATGAGATTGATGACAAGACACTGCTGTTCGTTACTACCGACCGCATTTCGGCGTACGATGTCATCATGGCCAATGGTGTCCCCCAGAAGGGCGCCATCCTCACACAGCTTACTGCTCACTGGTTCAAAGTCCTCGGGGAGCGGATTCCGGGTCTCAAGACGCATTTCATCAGCCTCACTCCTCCCCCCTCGGTCAGCGATGAAGATAAGTCCTTGATCCGGGGCCGTAGCATGCAGGTCAGGAAGCTCAAGGTCTTCCCCATCGAAGCTATCGTTCGTGGCTATATTACTGGTAGCGCCTGGAACGAATATCAGAAGACGGGCACGGTCCACGGCATCCCCCAACCTGCCGGCCTTCAGCAATGCTCTCCTTTCCCTAAGCCCCTGTACACCCCGAGCACCAAGGCAGAGCTCGGCGACCACGACGAGAACATCTCCCCCGAGAAGGCGGCCGAGATTGTTGGAGACAAGTACGCGGCGCGCATTGAGGAGTTGGCGCTCAAGGTCTACTCCACTGCGGCCGAGTATGCGCGCGAACACGGCATCATCATCGCCGACACCAAGTTCGAGTTCGGCCTGGATGAGGAGACGGACGACATTGTTCTCATTGACGAGGTCTTGACCCCTGACTCGTCACGCTTCTGGCCGGCCAGCGAGTACGAGGTCGGACGAGACCAGGACAGTTTCGACAAGCAGTTCCTGCGCAACTGGCTCACTAAGGAGGGGCTCAAGGCCAAGGACGGCGTCGAGATGCCGCAGGAGCTTGCTGAAGCTACGAGCGCCAGGTACAAGGAGGCCTTTAAGCTGCTCACGGGCAAGACATTGGAGGAAGCCCTTGGTGAGCTTTGAGAGTTCTATAGGATGGGGCTTGTTTTGTTGGGTTTGCTGTTGTTACTATCTGATTGATAGTTTGCTGGGAAAAGGAGTGACCGGGAAAGGCCTTCAAAAGGACTCGGCACTGTAACGAAAATACTGGATACACTCAAAAACAGGAAGCTGAGAAGGGGTATTGTGATAGACGCAAAAAAAAAAGACGAGGCGTGGAATTTGTCAGTCGGGGTATGGCAGGACAAGCAATTCCCAGGCCGAAGAAAGTATCAACAGGTTATGTCTGACCGCTGATGATAATGGAATGGTGAACTGGTATAAGACCAGAATCAACGTTAACAGATTCCCGGTCAAACTGTTGATCGGGTTGGAACTTGGGTTAACAGCACGACCACGGAACATTCGGGTCACCTCAGGTTTGACACAAGTACCTCTAGACGGAGGATCAGTCAAGGAAAGCTAGGTTGATAAAAAGTTCGTGTTCTCGGAAAAAAAAGGGGGGTCTTTTGTTTATTTTAGAAACTGTTGCAAATCATCATCAGATACTACTGCAGCTAATCAACTCGTCGAGCTGGCATGTGCGCTCCAAAATCCAAACAGCCAACCCTCAGATCTGCGGCCACCATTCCGGCCTGCCCGCCCGCCGTTACTTCCGTAATCCCGCCAAATGAGCATCTCCCGGCAATGTGTTATGACGGAAGGCATGGAGGTGTCCCGTCGAATTGATGGAGGCTTTCGAGGAAGCTACTACAGCTGTCATCCGAGGGCGTGCAGACAGGAGGTTCAGGTCTAAATCAGATATGTACAACTACAGTGAGTCGCATCTCCGGTCTTGATGAGAGACATTATGAATCTTGTGACGGTCGGTGATGAACGGGGCGTCTCATGTAAACTGACCTTCAACTGGCCAGTGACACTGCAGCCCAAAGTCCTTGTACAAAGAAGCCAAGAAGCCAACACCCAAATCGGGCCGCGATCGCCCTTCCTCCATAGGGTGGTATTCCACTGGATTCAAGGGTTTTTGGGGCATCCTGCACAATTCGGTTGCATTTCCCACTGGATGCTTTTCCCATCCGTGCCCATCCACCTTTCCCAGTTTCAATTTTGCACGGTATAGCACGCGCGAAAAAGGACGACAGACTCCGTCTCTCCCAAGAGTCTCCAGCTTGTAGTGTACATACCTACACCTTTCGCCCTTTTTTCCTCCTCGGTAGCATCACGTTGCCCATTCTGGGCCCTACATTCTTGCCCTCCATTTCCTCACAGTCTGCGATTTCAGTCCAACATCCTTGTGTACTAACCAGCCTACCGCGGACGGGGATACTTGCTACCTGGCCTGAGCCCAATTCGACTTCAACACCAAACAAGAAAGGGTCGGTATCAACACATCAACTGCCCATCTCCTGCGGTCAACCTACCTATTCGATAACTACTCCGGGTTTTAACCCCCCGGGCACCTGATTACTCACTCACCGGATATCGTGACGGCCCGGGTATAACCTGACTGCCAAAAACGCTCGCCAACCCTGAACCCAAGGCTGGAAACGTGGAACCTCAATTCACCTTTACCCCATACCTCACCTCCACTAATCATCCCATGTCTACCAGTGCTTGCGTGTATACACATGGGATATTGTGCTAGCACCGAATAGCACCGGGCCTACAGCAGCAAAATACTACGACACGCCACGATTCCAAGGTCCTCCAAGGTCCCCTCCTGTCGGTCCCCGTCCCCCGATTCCCCGGACCATCTCCCTATCGTCACCTTTCAGGTCGCGCGTCGGCGCTGCGCCTGCTACACCACTAACCAAATCTTCGTCCCTGTCGCCCATGTGACCTTTCTAGGTTCACCTGCTTGGGCCTGTTTTCGCTCTTTTGGTTTCCGAATCCTGTTTCTTTCTTCTTTGGAAAGGTTCGGTTGGTCGCGGATATTCCTTCAGTCCTTTCAAAAGGTTCACGATAAGGTATCCCCCCTCCCATCCGTCCTGTCCTTTGACCATCAACACCCAAAGCGGGAACGAACGACGGGAAGCCTGCAATCCTGCTGGAGATTCAGGAAAAATTGTGGCCTAGCTCGAATGTCGAATGCGTCTTTGCGCGCCTTTCGCCAACAGCAGCATCACGATCACCACCACTCCATCCCCCAAAAGCTGCCTGCTGGTGTCTCGCTCCAGCCTCCAGTTCAGCGTCTACCCCTACCCTTGATACTATCGAGGTTTCCGTGTCTACGTCTAGGTTCTATAGTCGTAGATCGCAAAGTCGCAAGTCACATTCGTTTTTTGTTGCGTACAGTATCACTGCGCTTCCAATTTTGGCTCCCTAGCTCACCCACTCCGCGTCGGTCACCACCGAGAGGACGTATATCGAGGAATAGCTTTCTGTGTCGTGTATCTCAGATCCCGCGTTCGTATCAGACATATCACTTTCCCCGCTGGGTATTTCCCCCCGGCTTGGGTGGCTTGGTGGATCACCAGTCGCAACGTCCAGTCCAGTCCCGTCCAGTCTTCTCAGGCTCTCCAGCCGCAGCGCCGTGCCGGTTGGGAGCAAGCAAGCAAGGCACCGGCAGCATTCATACTGAGACGACGACCGTAACCGACCCCGTCCCTACTGGAGCATCTTCTCCCCGCCGGTGGAAATAATGCATCCGTCCTTCCTGACCTCCGGCATTATCGATCTGCTCGAGGCCGACCAGCGCCCGTCCTTCATCGTCGCCCTAACCCCGCACCCGCCCACCATCGTCTACACGAATCCCGCTCTCGATGCAGATGCCCGCCTCCCGGACGCCATCACCACCCGCAAGCGCAACAATGTCGAGCTGTGGGAATGGCTTACAGACCTGTCCGGTGTCTGCCCCAGTAGCACCGGCCAGGCAGCTGCCAACTTCTCCTTCATGAACATTTATTGGACCCGTACCATCGTTCGCCCTGACATGGTCGTTGTGGGCGCAAATGACCAACCGCCCTTCTCTGAACCACCGTCACAAAGTCAAGTCGACGAAGCCTCGCCTGTCGGAAGCACGGTCCCTCCCCCGGTCCGCCTGATTCCCGTCAAGGATGATGCGCCCGAGTCTATCCAGACGTCTGCTGCTACCACTGCTAGTACCACCACCATCGCGGCTACCCTTGCAGTACCATCTTTAACATCCTCGATGAGCCTGGCACCTCCCGACTACACATCACTTAGCCGGACCAGATCTGGACCGCCAACTCTTCCTTTGGGCTCGGCCGAGTACCCACTGGCTTCCCCAGAGATGATCCAATCTCTCAAGCGTTCGACTACGGACCCGGGTTGGATTCTACCAGATATTTTGCCAGGTATGTGTCCCTGCCTCTTGTGCTGGCCCAGCTATGGCTCCATGAGTCTCCAGCTGACCTCTTGATGATGAAGAAACACGGTCCTTTCTCGAAGTGATACACAGTGTCGATTGGGCCGCAACGCCACTGGGGCCCATAAAAGACTGGCCCCCGACTTTGGAGCAGACCTTCCACCAAATACTCGCTGACAGTCGCCCCATTGCCATCTACTGGGGCACCAACTATGTGACCCTCTACAACGAGGCATTTAGTAAACTATGCGGCTCTAAACATCCGTCACTACTTGGAATGACTGTGGAAAATGCGTGGCAGGAAGCCGGCGAACAGCTGAAGGATGCCATGTCGCGTATAGCACGGAAGGAAGACCCGACGATCGAGGATGAATGGAGGTTCTTCATCGAAAGGGAACCCGAGGTGGAAGGAGGTCCCCACTGGCTCGAAGAGACATACTTGAAATGGTCGCTCGTCCCTATCCTCGAAAAGGAACGGTGCGTAGGATTCATACATCCGGTCGGGGACACAACTAGTGTGCGATTATGGGAGCGTCGCATGCAGATGCTCGTTGAGCTTGGTGAGGACCTGCCTGCCGCACGCGATGTGAATGGTTACTGGAACAAGACACTCCAGGAACTTGCCGACGTCGATCCTTGTTACGATATACCGCTTGCGATTCTATACAGCGTGGAGGCTTTTGAAGAGGGAAGCGCTATGAAAATCGGCAGCGATGGTCCCACAAAGCAATGCAGACTGGCCGGAGCTTTGGGAGTGCCAGAAGGCCATCCGATTGCTCAAACCGCGATTAACCTCAGCACAAACGAGCATGCTCTAGCACCAGCGCTTAGGGAGGCCGTAACAGCACACCAGCCACTTCTTCTTCAGACCAAGGACGGCACGCTTCCGCAGGAGTATCTCCGTGGTCTGCAGACGAGGGGTTTCAAAGATGATCCGTGCCGGGCTGTTGTGATCATGCCGATTCGGCCAACAAAGAAGGAAGACGCAATGGGGCTACTTCTTCTAGGTCTAAACCCAAGACGCCCTTACGACAACGACTATCGTCAATACATACTACTCTTGAGCCAAAAACTTACCACTTCTCTGGCCTCCGTGGTCCTTCTTGAGGAGGAAGCACGAAGAGGACGCAATGCGGCAGAGCAGGCTGCTTATGATCAAGCCATGCTCAAAGAAAAGCTGGCTATCCAAACAAAGGAAGCGAACGAGTCGATAAAGATGTTTGAAGCTCTTGTTGAGTTCGTTCCGGTCGGCATGTGTTTCGGCGATCCCCAAGGAAACATAACATTTGCGAACGACGCGTGGTACAAGATGACAGGCTTCCCAGGGAACGGCCCCATCAGAAACAGTGGCTTCCTTGCCTGTGTCAAAGAAGAGGACCGCCAAAACATTGTCACCGCACACGAGAAACTGAAGACGGAGCATTACGTTGAATACGAATTCAGGGTAAAGCCAAAAAACCACACGAACGTCACTCCATCTCTAACCCGCAACTCTCCGAGCTTCGAGAAAGCAGGTCTGGATCTCGTCCCTATCGATCAGTCTAAGGAACGCCATATTTTTGCCACCGCCAAAGCAGAGCGCGCCCCAGATGGAAGCATCATACGGACCATGACATGCTTGACAGACGTTACGGCACACAAGCACGCTGCTGAAGAGGCGGTTCGACGAGCACAACAGGCTGAGAACCTCAAAAGGATGGCCGAATTCGCAACAGTTGGCATGTACGATATGGACCTTGAGGGGCGCCTTCTGGGCGCCAACAATGTTTTCTACGAAATGTGCGGATTGCCGAAAATCGATCCAACCGAGGTTACGATTAGACCGTTAGAGACGTGCGTCTGGGCAGAGGATGTGGGCTTGGTGATGAAGAAACTCAAGAAGATGGTCATCGAGGATAAAGTCCAGAATGTGGAAGTCAGACTCCGCACAACATGGACTGCCGATGACGGTGCGGGCCACAAGATGGTTATGCCGCGATGGGTACAAGCGACGCTGATGCCTGTACGATCGGCCGAGGGTGTCATACAAAGCTTCACTGGTTGTCTGAGCGACGTTTCGTTACAAAAGTGGCAGTTGGATAGGGAGAAACAACGGAAAGAGGAGGCGATCGAGTCCAAGCGCCAGCAGGAGAACTTTATCGACATGACATCCCATGAGATGCGCAACCCCTTGAGCGCTATAATACATTGCGCAGACGCCATCACAGCCACGCTCTCGCGCGTTCAAGAACTTGTTGGTGGCGACCATCATGGGAGCGACAGCGATGCGCGGAGCTATGTGAGCGAAGGTACTGCCGACAACCAGCCAAATCACGAGCTTCGTGCAGAGGTTTGTGAGCTGTTGGACAACGGCATCGACAGTGCAGAGACTATTGTTGGGTGTGCTCAACATCAGAAGCGCATCGTTGATGATATTCTCACAATGTCGAAGCTCGACTCCAAGCTGTTGGCTATTACGCCCATCACCGTGAACCCGGTTCAGATGGTCAAGGAAGCGCTCAAGATGTTCGAAGTCGAGGCTCGGAGAGTCGATATCAACCTAAGCATGGTTGTTGACCAGTCATATTACGATCTTGGCGTCAAATACCTGGACTTCGATCCGTCACGCCTGAAACAGGTTCTCATCAATCTACTGACCAATGCTCTAAAGTTCACCAAGACTGGTCCAACCCGCAACGTCACCGTCGGGCTAAGTGCGAGCTTGACACGCCCAACCGAGGCCACCAGTTCGGTACAGTTTATCCCGAGGTCCCAAGAGAGTAACGCCGAGGATAGCGATACAGCAAGCGTCCATGACCGTGGAGAACCCATGTTCCTCCTCTTTGAGGTCAAAGATACAGGCCAGGGTCTGACAGAAGACGAGAAGAAGAGTCTCTTCCAGCGCTTCGTCCAGGCGTCCAGTCGTACCCATATCAAGTACGGAGGCTCAGGTCTTGGATTGTTCATCAGCCGTCGGCTCACGGAACTCCAGAATGGCGCCATTGGAGTGGCCAGTCAACCGGGTGTCGGTAGCACCTTTGCTTTTTACATCGAAGCCTATCACCCCAATGAAAGGTCTCTCCGTGATGCTGAGGCGACGGCGGTGGCAGCAAAGGCTGTCATGTCAGACTTGATGACCAAGGCTCCAAATATCCGCTCGATGCGCCCCAGTAATCCTCATAGGGGTTCGACATCGTCGCCGCGGCCAAGCCCAGTACCATCCAGTCCTGTAGTTGAGCTTGGCGGATTGGTAACACCGCCACCCCAGATTCGTGGCATCATGGTTGTTGAGGACAACCTGATCAACCAGCAAATCACGCGACGTGGTCTCACCAGTATGGGATTCACTGTTGATGTAGCAAACCATGGCCTGGAATGTCTCGATAAACTGCAGCGGACTGACCGCTATGTGAGCGACCAGGGTTCTGGCACTGCCCTGCCCATGAACGGCAGCATCAATAACAAAAACGCCATTCCCGCTCTGAATGGGACCATCAGCCCATTGCCACCGCCAGTCAATGGCAGTTTCCTGAATCAAAGCCAAGCACCACCAGCAACGACAACAATAGCCACACCAGCCACCAAGTTCCCCTTGTCAGTCATCCTCATGGACATCGAGATGCCCATTCAGGATGGGCTCACGTGCACGCGCAACATTCGCGAGCTGGAACGCCAGGGCAAGATCACGGGCGGGAGGTTACCAATCATAGCCGTCAGCGCCAACGCCCGCATAGAACAAATCCTCGAGGCCAAGGAGGCCGGATGCGATGACGTGCTGATCAAGCCATATCGGATGCCGGAACTGCTGGAGAAGATGCGGATCGTCATGGGAACGGTTGCTAATGCTAATGCTGTTGCTGCTGCTGCTGCTGCTGCTGCGGCTGCTGCTGCTAATGCTGGTCCTGGTGCTGGTCAGACAGGTTTAGCTTCAAGCTCGGCTGCTTCAGGGTCAGGATCGCCAGGTGGATTCGGCGGGCTCGGCGAGTCTGTTGTTCAAAGACAAATACCGACAGGAGAGAAGGAACAGAAACAGGATATAACAACGCAAGCACAGACAGGAAGTCAGAGCCAAAGCCAGCGGCAGCAAGGAAGCGAAGAGCATGAAAATCAGCACAAGCAGGCAGCTGGGCAGTCACAGGCACAATCACAGGCGCAGGCGCAGACACAAGCACATACGCAGACGCAGACGCCGAATCAAGGACTTTCACCAGATGGCAAGCCGATAGAAACCCCATGGACCTCCCCCTCCCCAAAGCAGACAACACAAACCAAGGTGGAGTTGGTATCGATGCAGCAGCTGAGTCCGTGACTCGGTTTTCTCAGATCATCCGTAGCCTTAGGTCGATAAAGTCTCCTATTCGGTGGGTAGGGCTCGGACGGTTGGGGGTGACAGCTTGGGAATGGTTAGGCTCAAGCTTGGGCATTTCGACTTGGGAGTTGGGAAGTTGGGAGTTGGAAATGGGCGAATGATGGAAAGCTTGAAATGTGGGCGGGTGTGTAAGAGAAGGAAGGAAGGGAAAATCGGTCGGCATTGTTGTTGGTATTGTTCGAACAATTGCGGGGCCAGAGCCAGGAAAAGCATATTGGCAGTATAGATTTTAAAGTCTGCTTCCTTGATTTTGATTATGTTGCTGCGGTTGCTGTTGTCTGTCTGTTTTCGTGGTTCCGTCATCTTCCGTAAGCGCGCGCCTTGTTCCTCCTCTTTGTCGTCGTCCTCTAGCATTGCTCTGGCATTTTGGATACGGGTCCCCTGGTCTCGTTCGGCCGATGGATATGTTCACTGTTGGTGTGGTTTAATGACATTGATGCAGGCTGGCTGGTCATTTGTCCGAACTGAAGTCTACCTACCTAGGTCGGAATCTTCCCTTGGACTCGGGATCGGATCTGTTAGATACGGTTGATGCGATTACCCCCCGCGTCTGCGAACAAAGCACACCGATTTTACCTTACTTGAGCGGACGTGGCTGGTCAGCTGCCAGCCTGATATGGAGATGTTAACCTCACATACATGCATGTTGTCTGGCCTGAACGAGTCTAGGTATGCAAGAATGATCGACGTCCCATGGTTGGTAAGTCATACTTCCGAACTGAACTCTTTCCATCCTCAACTCACCTCAGACGTCTCCCATGGTTCTTGAGGCTCACATTCGAGGCATTGTACCACTGTCAATCTGGAATTTCCCCACCGGTCAACTCCTGTAGTACACTAAGATTTATGCGTACAGTATTCGCATTCATTATGGTGTATCCGTGCAAATTCCGAACTCGATGATATTGTGGACTGGTGGCTGGTGTAGATGCCGTATCTTTCGAACACCAGTGGCTAGGTAAGTAGACTTGCTGTATATCAGTCCAAGCACAAACCGCAGTCGGACATTGCAAATCGTGGCTCCCAATCTCGCACCTACTTGCTTGCTGCTTTATCGTCCTCGGGTTCCTGTCGTGTCAGCCCAGCCACTTCAGCCACCTGCCAGGGCGATGGGAGGACAAAGACCAGAAGGAGGTTTCACGATCTTGAAGCGGCGGGCGGGAAGAAGGAGCATCGAAGAACTTCCGACGTCTGACTTCCGACGGACCTCTGGACTTCGGTTTCTGATCTCAAGTGTCCAATTGAACACCACGACAACACAGGCACAGGCGCATTCCTACCTTTACCTCAGCTAAAAGTCTTTCAATGCACACTGCATGCGCTTTGCTTCCCGAAACCAGGTACCTTATCATTTGTCTCACTTTCATGACACCTCGATCGAATCAGGCGACTGATGCCTCACGACATGACATGCAGTCGGTAAAGAAACACGCCCCTTGGGTAGAAACTGACTCGGACTCTACGATAACGCTGCCGCTTTGTCATGAAAGCCAGACCTGTTGTAAACACAGCGGTGGCTTGGTAATGGGGCTAAGTGCGCGCGAAACTGCGTTCAGTAGAAGAGACGACGTCGATGCCATGTACCAAGGCAACGGCCTCTTTCATGCCATATTCATACCTCTAAGTACCGCCACTCATCTGGCAGAGCGAGAAGCAAAGAGCAGTGGCCGTGTTTCCTTCCAGTTCGTTGGCCAACTTCGATTGTTCCTCCGCCTTGCATGGTCAATGAAGATTTCTCTGGGTTATAAGATACCTCTGCCTACCTTCCTCTACTAGTAGACAGGTAGTTTTGGCTTCGCTCACCATCCGGGCTACGTCTCATCTTGTTCTCCGTCCTCGAAAGAATTAATTTCACAACTTTGAGAAAAACCATTATCTTTTTCAACTTGCCATTCTCCGATTCGTTCACATCACTAAGCTCAGTCTCACGCCCGTCAACACCAGACCATTGACAACATGACAGCCGACAAGCGCGGTCCCCGCATCCACCGGATGACACTGTTCAAGATTCCGGATGAGACGAATCAGAAGAGGTTGTTAGATGCGTATCATGTTGTTGCGGAGGAACAGAAGAAGGTTCGTTGATGTTTTCACTGAGCTTGTTTTACTATTATATCCGACCGTCCCAGTCAGTTGCCATACTACTCCACCTTGATTAGGTACCTATCATGATCATGATGCCTGCAGTGCAGTGATCTTAGTTCGCCTCTCGGCCCATCCCGATCCGCTCCTTCCCCTTCAGTTCTCTTCCTCTTCACACTGAGTGGTATTTTCAAACTCTGTTCTTCCTCGCTCGCACCTTCCTTTCCCAGCTACCTCTCCAGTCTCCCCAATAGTCAGTCCTACAACCCCCCCCCCCCCCTTCTCTTCTCTCTCCCTCTCTTTCTTTTTCCCTCTCTTTCTTTTTCCCTTTCTTTTCAGTTCCCTTTTCTGTCCGTCCTCAGCTGCTCCAATCCATCTCAACCCCCCGCCAGTCAAGCAAATGCAAACGCAAAGTCAACCTACCTCTACTATTCTCACTCTGCTAACTTATCAGCTCGCCTCCCAAAAGGACGGCAAGCCCTACATTCTGCAACTGACGGCCGGCAAGACCCTTCCCGACCAAAAGGCCCGCGGCTACACCGTCGCCTCGTACATCGAGTTCGCATCCATGGACGACATGCGCTACTACGACAACGAGTGTCTCGCCCATGCTATGCTGAAGGAGATCGGCCCCAGCTTGAACTTGTCGGAGCCGCCCACTATCTTGTGTTTTGAGAAGAGCAATCTAGCGGCTGCGCAGGAGCCGTAGAGGGTTCAAGTTCTGGTTTGGGATGGTGGCCGAGAGGAATTTTGGGAGGAGAAGGGGAGGGGAAGGGGAAGGTGCAGGGTCGAGGTTGATGTCTGAGCTAGAAATATTTGTTTCTTTTCAAGTTAGTTCATTGAGCGTTGGGAAATCAATGGCTGACGAAGGATACCTTTACTAGTATATTACAGTCCACACAGGTATAAGATGACGGACGGATCAAGTATTCCTCTTAGTTCTTTAAGTGTAGTTGTTCTTACTCCTTCATCATCTGACCAATTTCCATCAAACGCCCCAAGCGCTACGCTAACCCAAACGTCCTTTGACCAAAAGCACT
This sequence comes from Neurospora hispaniola, assembly GCF_033458365.1. NCBI lineage: Eukaryota > Fungi > Ascomycota > Sordariomycetes > Sordariales > Sordariaceae > Neurospora > Neurospora hispaniola. The sequence continues at coordinate 650,151 of NW_026944407.1, read as the reverse complement.
AAAGTTATCTCTCCCGTCCCTTTGCAAGTCCCACTGTTCGTCACGCAGAGCCACTTGATATTGCGACGCGGCTACCGGCCAGTAGTGACACGCCTCCCTCTCTGATAAGTAGAGGTAGAGGTACGTACGATACAGTGCAGTTACTTTGGTCATGATCTCTTCTCCATCACTTCCTTCATCTCCTCCGGAACTTTTGGATAGAGCGAATAAGTCGGCTTAAACCTGACAGCCTGTCTATCCGCCACCGTCTTCTGCATATGCTCCCTAACAGCCACCATATCCTTTTCCGAGGTAGTCTCACCACTATGAAGCCCCAGCTTCTTCCTCACGTCGCTCCACACGCCAAACAATTCCGCGATTCTCTCCAGAGCCGCCTCTTCCGTCCACTCGCGCCGGAATCTCTCCAGACGCTCATCATAGCCTTCCTGCTGCCGGAACTTGCCCAAGCGGAGGTCATGCGAATAGGTCTCCTCCGCCTGCGGGAACTTGTTTGCCTGGTCTTCACGTTTCAGGTTTTCTGCGTAGAGGAGGTTGTCGGTGTTGGCCTCTTCGATTTCCTTGTCCAATACTTCTTTCAGGCTTTCTCTTGCTTCGCTTGACAGCTGCTGCTGCTGCATGCGCACCTCGTCGTCGTCGTCGTCGTCGACGTCGCCGCTTTGAACTTTCAGCTTGAGCCACTCTAGGCCTCGGATCAGCTGGTAGAGAAGGTACCAGTGATATTCGTCGGCGGGGGTTGTGGCCCTTGATTGCAGCAGATCAAGCTCATCTAGTGACATCTTGAGCTCTTCAAGGTTACGTTGTTTTCTTTGGGGAGTATGTGTGAGTTGGGGATTGCGAGGCCGAGGTGAGAAATGATGAGGGTCGGTGCTGTTGAGGCTTGGAAGTCAGGGAGCTGGTGACAAGATTTATTTTGGATTTTGGACAACTTAAGGAGACAACAAACAGTGGTGGTTTTGTGGATTGAAAGAGATGGAAGGCTCTAGACGTCGTCTGCGAGAATACCAAACGGCAAAGATATCTCGGCGGGAAAGGTTTTCGGTGTTTGCGATGTGACTGAAAATATATCTCTCGCTTGACATTCTGTAATCCGATGAGTTGCTGAGATTTTGCTGAAAGGTTTGGTAGGTCTGGACAGCACACAAATGGTCAGGCAGATGGGACTGAAGCGGTTATTACCCAGTGCTTGTTAGAGAGCCAACACATGTTTTCTCTAACTGAACACATATCGAAATTGATATTGTTGTTAAGCATCCCATCACCAAGTGCTCATCTCATGCTCCAATCGCCGTTGAAAATGGATTGATAAGTGCATTTATCAACATCAAATACATCGCCAAAGACCACTACAATAGTCCTTCTTTTTTTAAGGAGTGCCCGTGGCGTACCTAGGTAGATGTGAGAGCCCAACAATAAAATTCGTTGCAACAAGATAACGCAAGACCACAAACACCAATGTCAATGAGATCTACTAAGTACAAGAGCTGCTCGACACTTCATGACAATCCATCATCGACGTATTTCAATTAGGCTTAACGCAAGCAAGCAAGAAGTCCCAACGCTGGGCCGTGCCTTTCTTCATCACCCCATTCGTTATCCGACTCTTCGTTCCAGATATTCATGAAAGCACTAAGTTCAACATATTCGATGAAAGAATGGCAAGACCCTCCGCCGATAGACGAGTCCTCACCCTCAATACCCTCGGTATAAAACCATGGGAGACGGTCGCCACCTCCCTTGACGTACTTGGAATACACCTCGACATATCGACGTCCATCGTGCCCATAGAACACCTTTTGGTCATTAATGGGCTCTCTCTTGTCTGTTGGTGTGTTCTCCTTGAGCTTGAGTCGATAATCAATGAACCAGACAGTGTCCGCTCTGGAGTCCACGAGTTGTTGGATGGTCGAAATCATTCGGTCGTAGATACTGATAATACCGATAACCTTTCCTGTATGATCACGAGAATACTGATCGGTCGCTTCAGGCTCTTGCTCCCAGAGCGGGTCGTACTCAAATGCGAGACCATGTTTTCCACCGAATCCGAAGTATCCCCATTTCTTCGAGCCAAAGGGGAAGCCAACTGCGAGCAGAGACCACATGTTTTTTATCTTCCACGATGAAGGCCGCATTATGAAGAGATCTTGATGGGGAAAGACACTGAAATAGTGTGGGGAGGCTGTGACTCGATGATCGGGTCGGTCTGCTTGGTTCGTTCGAGCGGATGACGGCGAGGAAGAAGAAACTGGTGCCGATAGAAAGAACCCCGTGGCCGGTATCAAATCGGTTTCGTGTTCTAACCCTTTATATGGGTCTTCGAGAGCTGGAGAAGGGTGTTGTAGTGCTCGAAGGTGTGGAGGAACGAACCTATACCTATAAAAGGAATCCAAATAGTACTCTGGGTAGGCCCTCCTCTTGGGATCCCACATCTGGTGTCTGAACACCCTTTCCATTACCGCTCGTGATTCCTTGCAGGCAGTCCAAAGTCCACCATCAATCATATATGTGGACACGTTACCAGCAGGTCCGGATGACATGGTTGCAGCCGGAACACTGATGTGAAGATTGGAATCGCCAGATTCCAAAGGGATTGGGCCGCAGATCACGTCGCATTCTTTGGGTTCAGAATCTTCCAGTTTCCGCTCTTCTATGCAGAAGATATGGACTCCAGGGCGGTCAAGCGGTCGAATAACAAGGTCCCAGATGTCGTAACGAAGCTCCCATGGTAACTTGGGAAACGGGTGGAATGTGGTCAGAGGCCCCGTGGTGACGCCGGGCAGTTGCGTGTGATCTGACATCCTGAAATAATAACCAATGGTAAATCGATGTGATTTCAAGGTGGGTACGATTGTTGGACCCTTGCGCCCAGGTATGAAGGGAGGCTTTGTCGAATCGGCAGCCCGGCCCTGTGGATATGAGCTTCACAGAAACGCCGACGCTGAGAGGAATGTTGAAGGCGTGAATGGGGGAAAGGGGATGAAGAGGAGAGAGGACAATGGGGAGGATGATGGAGTAAAGATAACAAAGGACTGGCTGGAATAAGAACAACTCCTTACCATCGAAATACTGCCATAATTGCCATTCAGTTTGTGATGGAAGGTGCACCAGTTGTCCCCCACCTGCCCGTCTTGCTCGTATTTCGTTTTATTAAGAAGGCACAGCACAGTCGCAGAGGAGAGGAGAAGGAACTGAACGAAACGGACACGAATGACCTGAATATTGGTCCTAGCGACACAGTCACTTGGGAGAGGTCATTGCTACCCATCATTCTTGGTTGCGGATGTCCATGTATGTAGAGGTAGTCAACGAACTAGACTATACCGACACATCATTGAGCTGTTCAACCGTCATACGGTTTTGACTCGCGTTCAAATTACATTTCTCACTACCTACTTTTGGCCACGAGGTTGTGCCTAAAATGATCATCGCCGTTATCATATTGCTGCTCAGTTAAGCAGCGTTAATATTCGTTATAAATTCCGGGCCTCATGCCACTTGGGGGAGCTATTTGGCTGCGTGAAGCGCACAATCCATATTGGAAATCACACATGACAATGACTGTAACCTATGTGAGAGCCCAGTCTCCTTGAACTTTCATAACCGCCTCAACGGCTAGTATTTCACCAACTCCTCTTCTATCGAGTGTCAAAACAGCCTAACTCCTTCGTGACGCAAAAGTTACAACTGCGAAACCCCGAGGTTAAACATCCAATTGACCCAGAGCCCGCAATGCAGTATCGCCCTCTAGGCCCAGACCAGTGGATAGAATCCCGATCACGGAGATTCTGAGTCCCAAAGACGACTAACCTATTCTGCTCACATCACACATAGCGCAGCGCCTGACCCCATATAATTTGCTTCCTCTCATTCCCAACTACTCATCGCTTGATCTTGTGCTCTGTTTTATGTTTGTCAAAACCTACACTACTGAGTATTTGTGAAAGAGGTCAACTAGGAGATATGAAGGAAAGGAATTGGGATGACCAACATGTGATTACATTAAACCAGCCACGGTTTCAGAAACCCGCAAGGAACCCCTTGCCAGATGCATAATGTATAACGAAAGATCAAGTGAAGAGAGACCAACCAAGTCAGATACAGCAATCCCCCGGTAGATTCCACAGGTCTTGAAGTGTCCACTGCCGCTATACAAGCCTAGGGCAGGCAGGCCAGTAGGCCAATATGCGGAGGATACCTCGAGTAATTTGAATCGACCGACTCGTCGCTGTCGTAGAGATCCCCAAACATGCGAACCTCAAACTCTTCAATAAACCAATGGCACGATCCTTGGCTCATGGCTGAGTTTTCACCATCAATGCCCTCGGTGTAATACTCATTAAGATAACCACCGCCACTTTCAACAAACTCGCGATACACTTCTACGAACTGGCACCCGTCACCTCCATAAAACACCTTCTGGCTGCTATCCAGCCTTCTGATGGCTGCGGGTGTATTTTGCTTAGCCTTGAGTCGGTAGTCAATGAGCCAAATCGTCTGAATCTGCTCAAAGTTTGAAACGGCCTTGTAGATACTGTCCATGACACCAACGGTACCGTCAGGCAACTTAAAGGAACCATCATCAAGCCAAATAGAGTCATCACGCCAAGTGGCGCCCCATGTTTGCCTTTCGCCCCAGCTTGGATCGTACTCAATGGCAAAACCTTTCCATCCGCAAAATCCAGGAAAGCCATATTTCTTTGCCCCAAATGGAAACCCGTGTTCAAGCGCTTGCCAGTAACCCTCATGTATATGCGGGGTCCAACTCGAGGGCCGAATAATGATGAGATCCTGCATTGGAAGCACAGTGACAGAACGCGGGGAGGCTGCAGCCTGACCTTTGGAATGGTCCGCTTTGTCCAGCTCATTGGAGCGCGGCGAACAGGGCAATGAAGGTGATGACCAAAAAAATGCCGTTGCCGGTACCCGAAGATATGAGCGCTCTGCGCCGTAGGGGTCAACGGGCGTGGGGGGCCTCTCGCGAGGCGAACGTGGAGGTCGAGGTGGAGAAGGAGACGAGTCGTCACTGCCAGGTGAAAGAGGAGGAGGAGGAGGCATATCGAAGTCCATACGATCTAAGAGCGTATCTTTCCAAAGTTTCCAGTATGCTGGGTATGCCTTCCTTATCGGATCCCACTTCTGGTGGTTGAACGTATGTTCCATCACTGCCCGTGACTCCTTGCAGGCGGTCCAGAGTCCGCCATCGACCATATACGTTGAGGGATTACCGTCGGGTCCGGACGACGAGGTCTTTGCGGGGACTGACACGTGAATGAATTTCTCGCCGATCACCAAAGGCGGACGCGGACGCTCAAAATGTAAAGGCACTGAAAGAATACGAGGGCATTGTATGTCATGTTCCTTTGCTGTATCATCTTCCGGCTCCCGCAGGTCCAAGCAAAAGATATGGGCCCCAGGGCGGTCAAGTGGGCGGATAGACTGCGTCCAGATCTCATTGCGTAATTCCCAGGGTAGCCTCGGAAACGGGTGGAAGGTCGCCAGAGGGGACATGGCCGGCTGAGAGGGATCTGACGTATTAACTAACGGTGGCGTGATTCGACGTGACTTGAAAATGAACGGCAGCTGGGCTCTCAAGAACGGAGGTATGCTGGAATAGTTGGCCTTTTTGAACGCAAGCCTCCCAAACGCTGAAAGACGGGTGAGTCGAAGACGTGGATGGGGGGAGACAGAATGCCGATGAGAAGGGCGAAGGGCTCAATATCAGAGGCGTAAAACTTTTCACCACTGGCTGCATCGTCATTTGGAAAACGGAAGGTGCGGCCGGTTAAACCTCACCTACCTCCACTATAATTGCATGATACTTCATGAATTGCAGTGGCCATTGAGGTACTCACTTTGTCAGAGTGCCGTTCCTTCCTCAGGGTTGGGATCTCAAGGAAGGAACAGCCATGGCCCTTCTACATCCAGTCAAGAGATATTCCCTTGATAGCAACAGGAAAGAGCCTGAGGGTAACCGACCCCTGACCCAACGTCCTGACCGCCCTGGATAGGTATGCTGGCTCTCTTCCACTTTCCTTGCTGCCCATGGTCTGCTGAACAGGCTCGTTCGTGTTGATGTTGTCGTTTTCACTTTCTCGCCGCCCCTGACATTGCCTTTGAGAACTTTGCGTAGGTCTGCCTTCATGATCATGTTGGTAGAACATCGTGTTGGTGGCAAAGCGGCTATCGAGGTATTATAAGTTGTTTCAAGACTAATGGTGATAATCGCGACCACTCTGACCGTGCATTTGTCCAACCGTACATCCTAGGGTATCAAATCCGTTACATTGCTCTTCTCATTTCGACGCTCGTCCATGTGAAAACTCGTGGAAAGGACAAGCCCGAGATGCCTGTCTGCCATAGACCGACACTCTACTTCGACGCCTCCTTCACCTCCTGCCACCTCCCCTCAGCAACACCAATGAACCCTCTCATCAACTCTCTCCCAATCACCGTACCGCCATGCTTCTCAATGCTCTTCACCTTCGTCTCTTCCCCGCTGCAGTCCACCACCACCGTGACCGTCTCCTTGCACAAGCTCTCCTCCAACCTATCCGGATCCAGCAAGATCCAGTGCCTGCTTTTCCTCTCTGCCGAGGTGCCCGAATCATCTCCGTGCTCCTTCTCCAGGAACACCGTCGCAGTGCAGGCAACCGGCAGTCCACGCACACCCAGCGCCATCTTCGCCTCCTCGCTCCGCGAGCACACCACCGCCTCGCGATCTGGATCCCACCGCGCCTGCGGCAGCTTCGTGTCGCGCAGCGCCGCCATGACGGCTGTCCAGGCTGCGTCAAATGGGTTTCCGTCGAAGGAGACGAATAGTAGGTCGATGTAGAGGACCCAGTAGGCCTTGAGCTCCGGTTTCCTTTCCTCCGCTTCTTCTTCCTCTTCCTGTGCCTCATCCACCTCCATCGCGCCCTCCTCCCTAGTCTCCTTAGGCGGAGTGTACCACACCCTCAGGCCCTTGGGATCCACCACCTTGCAGCTGTGCAGAAGCGAGTAGATGCGCGTGCTAAGCGTCTGCGCCAGCGTCGTGGGCGGCACGCCGGGTAGGAACTGCGGCGCGCAGCCGGTGGCTAGCTCGATGTTGGGAACCAGGAGGTCGTAGTCCTTTAGCTCATCGACATCGGCGCTGTCGTCATTGTCTTCTTCGCCGTACGAGGGCTCCCGCGGCCGGTACTGGGGGATGTTGGTGACGGGAAGGATCTCGGCGCGCACGCCGCAGACGACCGTGGTGTCGCCGGTGCGGACGAGTGCGCTACCGTTGGCGTGGGCGAGCGAGGACGTGTGGATGTGAACGGGGCGAGCCTCGTACGGGGCGCGACCGTTGGTACGGCAGGGGTTTTCGGGGTCGGTGAGGTTCGTGAGAAGGTACGGGTGAGGCGAGAGCTTGGCGAAGGTTGGTCGCGAGAAGCTCAGCGAAGGAGCTGGAACTGTGGCGGCCATTGTAACGGCTTGGTTTCTGATATTTGGTGACTTGTGGTTGTTATGGTGCCTGATGTGATTTCGGTTTGTTATATATCAGATTCAACCGTTGTCGAGTTGCCAACTGGCTGTACCAAGCTTGAAGTGGTTTTGTTTGGTGAAGGCTGCGATTTGTTTTTGGAGGAGGTTGTTTGGGAAATTTCCTCCAACCTGAAAGGCTATCAGCCTTGGTGGGGTTTGTTGCACGGCAGCCAGGATCGACCAATACGCCCCCCTGTACGAGGCTGCTTTGGGCAGCTGGATCCATGCAAAGCAAGTGCGCGCTGAGAAATCGCCTGATAGCCGCTGAATTAGCAACCTAGCGTGGCCTTTCAGGGCACTTCTACTTCCTGCAGGTGTCACCCGCGGACATGGGTCCAACATCAGCAAATCCCCTTGATCGTTTCACTGCATCAGCTCGAACCACTTTGTTTCTACTCGCACGATGAAACACGACAATGAATAATTCTTAAAATCTGCAATCACATCCAGCATGTCATATATCCTACGTATCATATCATCATATACAATGGTTTTTCCCTTGCGACCAAGTTATCTAACCCCGTGACCAAAAACCTGCCGCCAAGCCCGCCACCTCTTTTCCCTTCGTCATAACGATTTCATGTCCACCATCCATTACAACAGCCTTAAATCCATCTTCTCCCAACACTGACGTGGCGTCGTGTATCAGTTCCTCCTTGACAATTACCGGATCCGTTGAGCCAAGAATCAGCAAGACTTTTCCACCCAAAAGTCCCGGCAACGGTTCTGCCCCGGCTCCCTCATCGGCACCAGGAGAAGAAGTCTTTCGCCTAGCAGCCAAAAGCTGACCGAGCTTTAGCCAATCCTCCCGCTGTTCGTAAATGGGCGCATGCCGAATGCTGCTCATAAAAGCCGTGAGGAATCCCTGCTGGTGCTGGACCTGCCAGGCCATCACCGAGGAAACTGTGCTGTTGGGCCTGTGCGGCGAGAGAACCGCATTGTCGAACGAGTCCCCGCCGCTGGCGTCGCTGTTTTTGTGATGCTTCTTGATGGACTGTTCACTGTTGCTGGTGGCGGTTACGACCTCGCTAGCCATTTTGGCTTCGGATGTCGTTGTCGCTGACTGAGGAGTGATCCGTCGGCGTATGAGCCACCGGAGCAGACTCTCGGGAAGCAGCCCTTCGGAGTAAAGGATCCTGCTCCTTCGGCTCACGTGTTCTGACCGGATCAGTCCTGCGCTTGCCACGAGTATCAAGGACCGGATCATGTGCGAGTAGTATCTGGCGAACGAGACGGCGATGCCTCCGCCTAGGGAATAACCAATCATGTGGAATCCGTTGTCGCCGGTCCAGGGCAGATTTGAAGATGCCAAAGCCAGGAGGATCTGAGTCGAGTAAAGCCGGATGTCAAAGGGGATGTCTGTTGGAGTATCGGAATAACCGCGGCCGAAAAAGTCAAACAGCATGACTCTGTAACCTTTTTCCACGAGCGCCTCTCCAAGTATTCCCAAGCTCAAACATGGTGTGCTGATGCCGTGTAACAGAAGAACCTTCTCGCCGTCTTCAGGCCCCCATTCGAATACCTTGATGATTCCATATGGGGTCTCAACGTCCCTTGCACCTGGTAGAGCATCTGGGGGGTATGGAAGTGAGGAGGTTCCTTCTTTGGGCAACTGTGGAAGGTGGGTGGCTCTTGGCGATGGGATTATTATTGGCTTCGTGGTCGAGTTTTGGCTCATCAGCATGTGGGCACTCAACCCCAAGGATACACCCACTGCCCCAAGAACGAGACAAGATGTAGTGACCTGAGGGCGGAGGTTAGAAGCCCAGGCCGTCATCATGGGGCTGCAAGAGTGTGGTTTTGAGATCCGACTCCGCTGAAAGTTGACCCGGAAGGACTCGTCGTTTGCCTCGAAATTAGAAGCTTTCAAAGGATGAGAAAGGGCCTTGAATGTGTGGCCTTCAGTGAGCGTCCTCGGATAGGATACTAAACCGGAAGTCTACTTTTCGCGTTGAAGGTAGTGTTCTAGGCAAGTTTCGGAAGTCGATTTGTCCATCCGGTGAGGTTTTGTTAGATTAGTCATGGCATAAAAAGACTTCCATGAACCGATAACCGACGAGAGTTGTGATCGTAGGAATGGTAGTGGCTGCCAAGGAAAAGCGGGTCGGTGTCGGTGTCGGCGGAGCGGGTCTTCAAGCAAAATGCGCCTACTGTAACTGTCCTCCCCAAAGACGGAAATCCTCCGAACAACCAACCACAAGTTTGAAGTTGTCGTGATCCGTTTTCCCTGCCGCCAACATCATGACTTTTAATAAACATCACAAGTCAGCAGCAAGCTGAGGATGATCAGCGGTCCTCCTCAGGGTTTTGACTTCTCTCGTCGGTAGAAGCTCCTCAGTCTGGTGAGCTGTCGTCGTATGACACCCTTCTCCTTCTCCCCGTCACTATCCGAAAGCTCCACGGAGAACGACGGCCGGCCGGAGCCGTTGGGGTCTTTGACCAGCTTCCGAGGAGGTGGACGCTCGCCAGTTGAAGAGGAGCGTCTTTCGGCGGCACTCAACCACGTCCGGTGTGAGACGTCTTGTCCAGAAGTTGCAAAGCCTTGCATCCATCCGCTTGGTGTGGATTTGGTCCGGCGGTGTTCTGGCGGCTCCATTGCGCGCACCATGGGATCCAGCAGCGAGGAGTAAGCCGAATCATGGTGATTGTCCGAGGAATTGTGATGCTCTTGTTCTGAGAGAGGCATAGAGTCTGGAGGGCTCATAAGCTTCAGAGAGGTTGACCGGCGCCCAAAGATCCTGGGCATCTTTGCGCTCCTGGGCTCGATGAATAAAATTGATACAGCTTGGCCGGATGGTATCGTCGATGAACAGGTTGTTCCTGTAATCTGGGCTCGATCTTCCTGTCTTACTGTGATATATGAGGCGGGGCGGGGCGGCAGCTGAGGGCGGGATAGAAAGGAGGGGTGATGATCTTTCTTTTTTCGTCTAACGAGGCGGAACAAAGGGTTTGTGGGGAATCTTGTGGTTGTCTCTTCCAGGTTTTCGCTCGGCACAACCGGAATGCTTTGCACGCTCCTGAGATAATCCAGCTCGATTACAACCTATCTTGTGACGAAGTCGAGGTGATGTAGTCTCAGCACATGCCGTGAGAGAGAGAGGAGAAAAAAAAAAAAAAAAAAAAAAAAAAAAAAGCGCCGGCATACTCATGTCATGGGGTACTTATGATCCATGCCCCCAAAAACTCGCCCTTTTTACGCGGGGCAACTTCACGCGCCAAGGAGGTCTGGAGGTCGCCCAAAAATGATCTGCTCATCCCCTGACTTGCCTTTTTTGGGGGGTGTGAAGCCTGTCGAATGGAAAGCTGTGTTTCTGTCGTCGGCTTCTGATTCGATCACGGCTGGGTAGGCGCACTTGTACATTTGCGTGCATCGAACCCGTCTCTACGGCATCCCATCACAGCTTGCACATTCGGTCAGGGGACAAAGGCGGTGCTACCGACCTGCTTCAGCTGTTCTAACTGGCTGCAGTCGTTGGATAGGAGCTGAGAACAAACAAGACAGTCTTAGGATACGAGAACAGGCAAAAGTTTGGTGGACCATATGGCATACATACTCTTTCAACAGCGGGCACTTGAATATATCTTCTTATGGGAAAGGTTTAGCTCCTTTCCTCGTCCAAAGTTATGGCAGCTTTGGAAGTTGGGAAGGTTGCAGCCTCTTTTGCGGACCAGTGCTGATGTTGTTTGCATCACTTTCCCTCAAACCTACCTAGATGCATATCGTTTTTGAAGCATCCAAACGCAGAACGATTTTTCAACTTGCGCTCTGATCGAGTCCCCAACTTCGCTGCCAGCTTGCTTGTCAAGGAACATACACTGTGACAAGTAGGCCAGGGTGCCAATCCAGTTGCTTGTTTGTAAGTTGTGATTTCTTCATACACAGTCACCAAGCGTCTGATTGCACCCCCGTTGGCCGTATCAACACAGTCTCAAAGCATCTTTGTTGCATAGCTGTTTCTCCTGAGATAGGGCGAAAGTTCGGCAAAGTTGCGGAGCTGTATCAAGTGTTTCCAAATCCGCTTCTCTAAGATGGTGGGCATTGCCTCGAAGATAACTGTGATTCCTCATCTCGAGTATAATATCATTAAAGACCTGTGAGCCTAGGATTTGGCGACTGAAGCGGTAATTTTCTCGATGAATTCAACAATCGTACCCATCCATCGGTTGCGTCGAAGGGATTGCGGGTTTCATTGTGCCACCACAGCGGGTTATGCGTAGCATCAAGGACGTTGGTGTTATAGACATGCTTCATGGCTCCTCTCACTTCCCAGCTCAAGAATTGTTCTTGACGAGGGATGATACCGTCTCCTCGATTTGCTGGTCGGACAGACCTAGAACCATCTGGGTTAGTCATCGGTCCAAATAAGATGTAAAAGGACGCCATAACCTACCTTCCAGCGACTGACTCTTCTCCTTACCGAACTCTGCAAAGACCGAGCGTTAGAAGGAACACCAAACAGTAGAGCATGATATCATATGGTCTGGATCCACCAACCGAATCTCGCATAGACCTTGGGTAGCGTGCCGGACGCATCTCGAATCAAAATCGGTGTCGCCGGGTTATCCTTCTTCATGGCAGGGTAGTTTCGGAGGAGGAACGATCTGGGTTGAAAGAATTGAAGTTAATCTGGGGCTCATTCATCTAATCAAATCAGCGGAGGCGGGTATTGCTCGAGTCATTCACGCTGCTGTGTTGACGGGAGACTCCATCCGTAGGGCTGGGATCATTCACCTTGTGGCAGCGCTGTGCTCGCCCGTCTGGCAGAACAGGAAGCGGACCTCCTTCAAGCCCTTGTTGAAAGCAAATCTGCCTGACATGATTGCGATGAAGGCAATCTCGAATTACAGAGGCGCAAGAATTGGCAGATGGGGGTATCGATTGAGTGGTCGTCGTTGTCCTACGGGCAGGGGCACCTTTGCGACAAGCAAGCAAGCGGGGGAGGTTGCCGACCAAAAGCTCCACCTGGGATTTGAGATGCACAATTACAGCCGCCTGCATAAGAAAGCTCTTTGCACAAAGATTTGAGGAGGGCGCACAAAGCCGGGCTTCCCCAACGGTGCACGAGCCACAAAATGCTGAAAGACAGAAAGTCCATGTTATCTCCGCAGTCCTCAACAAGAGACAGCGGTTTCTTTGCCCTGGGCACGAAATGATGACTCGTCGAAAACCTTCAGCGTCTTCAGCTTAGAATATTGGTCAGATAAGAAGTGCTCTGAAAAGATTTCAAGACCATCGCGCTCATCAAGTTTGCACCATTTCAAGGTGCGTGCATGAGATTCTGTTATGTACCGATAAGGTGGCCCGGGGCGGGCTGTTAACGAACAATATTGAATGTGCTGCTCACTCTGTACTGATGTACAGTCCCTGACTAACTAAGTCGCCGACTCCGAAATTCAGACCGGACTTTGGGAGCTCCACTTTCAGCTCCAATCCACTTTCGCCCCGGCGCCCTAAGAAGTCCAAACCTCCTCGAGACTCAATTCGGACATCCCATCCCCAAACCATCCCACCTCGAGTCGAGTCGCAAGTCCCCTCCGGCACAATGGCCCCGATGAACAACTTCTTCCGCGCGGCGCGCCCCGTTTTCCGCAACACCTTCTTCACCTCCAACGCCGCCCGCAATGGCGGCAAGCGTTTCCAGAGCACAGCGAGTTCGGAGCAGGCGCAAGAGTCCTTCTTCAAGCGCATGTGGAACAGCCCGGTTGGCTTCAAGACGGTGCACTTCTGGTATGTTGTTTTGTTGAGGAACCTTTTAGGCCTTTTGGAGTCGGCGCAACAGCAGCAGTAACAACAACAACGACAACGCAATGATCAACATTAAAAAAAAAGATTCGGACAAAGATGCGTTCCAATGAGCAAGAGCAAAGGCTAATCCATGTCCATTTAAAAAACAACAGGGCCCCTGTCATGAAATGGGGTCTCGTCCTCGCAGGTATCTCCGACTTTGCGCGCCCGGCCGAGAAGCTCTCGCTCACCCAGAACGCCGCCCTGACTGCCACCGGTCTCATCTGGACCCGCTGGTGCTTGATCATCAAGCCCAAGAACTACCTGTGCGTTTTCCTTCTTCCATCTTGTCGCCCTTCGTTTTGACCCTACCAACAAACCTACGTCATCCCATTCCCAACAACAATCACCACCACCAATACCATCTTGACGTCCATCTCCTGGTCCATACCTATCCCTTCTTTCTCCCCCAATATAACAGTCCTACTCTCTTTTACCCAACCCAGAACTAACTTTTCTTGTTTTCTCACAGTCTCGCCGCCGTCAACTTCTTCCTTGGCATCGTCGGTGTCGTTCAAGTCTCCCGCATCCTCATGTGGCAACAATCCCAAAAGAACAAGACCCTCCCCGCCGCTGCTGAGGAGGTCAAGGAAAACGTTAAGGAGGAGGTTAAGAAGGTCGTCAAGGCCTAAACTTTCGAACGTCACGAAATCGATCGATTGATGACGAGCCATTGAGGTTCTGGTATAGTCGGTAGTCGGGAGTCGGTAGTCGGGAGTCGGGAGTCCAAGTCCAAGCCGAAGTCAAAAAGTCGAAAACACGTAGAGGCTGGCATTTCGTCAAAAAAAGGGTTTTGAAGTGATACGACAGGAGCTGAAATCACATGCCGACTGTGACTATAAGACTGCGGCAACGGCAACGGCTATAGCGAAGCTGACGTCGATGGAATGTGGAAGGGCAGCGCCACGACTTTGAAGTGTCTGCATCGACGGATGGCGGGGTGGACGGACTTATGTCATCGGAAGGAGCCGGGGTCTTCATATTGGTGATGTGCTTGATTCTGATTAGATCAGATACAAAGTCTTGACGGTGGATGTGTAGGTGTAGGTGAAGATGAGGTACAGTTCCGGAGGCGGCAAAGTGCGCGGCTTATAACGATCCAAGGCGAAGGCAACTTCACCATGTGATTCATCTCTTATGCTGATTTCGGCACTAGATATTATAACATTATTTCTATTTTTCTCTTCGATGGGATCCAATATCTGCGCCCGTTCTATCATCTGCAATCATGGAAATGTTCCCTGATGAACAGTTGGACTCACCAAAGCTTTCAGGCGGTTGCAGCATTTCGAAAACAATAGGAATTATGTGACTGTTTCTTCTCTAGATTCGCGCTGCTTCCAAAGCTTATCCAGGTATCTCATAACAAAATGGGTCGCCCAACGTCGAGCGCTGACGATACAAATACTAGAAAGAATATACAATAATGACCAAAAAAGGCTGCCCCCAAAAACCAAAAGCTTGCGCTTGCGTCGTGTATCATCTGGGATGAGAACACCCATCGAACAAGAAATAGAGATACAAATCCAACGCCAGCGATGAAGATATTAAAAACATTTGAACCTGAATAAGAACCTTTACATCCTTCTCTCTATGACGGGGTATCCGCTTTTCTTCCTCTTCATCCTCAATTCCCATTCGAGACACTGGACATGGCAAACCGACGGTAACAAACATCGATATTATTCATTGTCAACGTCCCTCGTTCTCGTCCGAGCATTCATTCGCGCTTCCATGGCGGTAGCCTGATCGAAGCTTCCCCTACGGCCCCAATTCTGAGGCTGCCGCTTGAGGAACGCGCCGACGGCTCCTAGGTAGCCCTCATGTCTGAGGAAGTAAGCCTGCTTGGCGCCCTTGCTCCAGAACTTAATGGCGTAGCTGAGCGTGTTCATGGTCTGCGGGTGTCCCCTGATGAAGGACCCACCGAAGTAGATGTTGCTGAGTTCGTGTATCTGGCTCTGCAGATAAGCGAGCTGTCCAATGTTGTTACTGATCGCGTACAGCAACGAGACCGAGACATCGGCACTCGAGAAATGCTTGTTGCCAGGCAAAGTTGTTGATGATGTAGAGGGGCCGCCGGCCTCGGTGGCGCTGGATAGCACCTCGTCAACGTCGACCGGGCTAAGTCCACCGCTGTCCTCGGCTTCCGTCTCGGCTTGTCGCTTCAAACGGAACACCTTTCCAAAAGAGCTGGCAATGGTAGTGCTCTTGAGGCCGATCTTGCCATAGTCGGTGCCGTAAATGTCGCCGACCAGCATGTCGACTTTACTGTTGTCACCCTTGGATGCCATATCTAGCATCTCATCGAAGCTACGAGCTCCGGTGAGGAGACTTAGCAGGCCCCAAAGCGTGCCGCCACCGAGTGATGTACCGCCCACACGCTGATAGTCCCGAGGCCCTGTTACTTTTAAGAACGAGACTCCGGACCCGATATTTACCAGGAGGTATGGATATCTGTGGGTAGAGGGATCGACGAAGTTCATTGGGTCTGCTTCTGAGTAGGTGAAGACTTCGCGGGGGATTTCAGTGATGAAGAAGTCGAGTCCTTTAGTTATGCCTATTAGCAATAGTTTCCATGCTAGTATGCATGAATGACATACCTATTATCAGACACTCCATCTCATCTTCACGGATGACATCGACTCCCAAAACGTCGCGAATCATGTCGTAAAACTTGTATGCGCCACCGCCCGTAGCCATGACGCACAGCTCGGGGCCAATGTTAGACTCATTGAGCATTTGGTGTTTGTGCTTGAGGGCGCGCATGAACTCGAGACAATCATCAATGTGGTCGGTTTCGAAGCTGACGAAGTTGAGGCGTCCACCTGGTTCCGTGGAGTGAGGTTCGCGGGAGAAGTACACCAGTTTAGCCAAAGAACCGCCGATCTATCCGAGGTATCAACCATTAACAATGCGTCCGATAGGATATCAACGGGAAGTAATTGTGAAAGCGTATCCATACATCAACAGCGATATGGCTCACTATCGCAGTGTGGTTCGGTAGTCTGATGTCCTTAGACTCTTGACGGTTTGGTGAACCACCGCGGCTGCTGCTTCCACTTGGTGTCTGTGGCGGCGAAGCGCTGCCGTGCTCAACGATGAATGCGCCCTCGACATTGATGCGAACAGAGCCCGGATGGCTCAAAGCAGTGTCGAGCTCAATTGGACCAGCAGTAGATGCGCGCTGGCGGTTGGCTGATGGGGGTGACGTTGTCGCGGAGGTCAAGGCTGTGACAGGAGTCGACGCAGTCGCAATCTCAGGGCTGGTAATGGTAGGCGTTGTAGCAGTGGTAAGCGCAGCGTTCGGAGAGAGATGAGTGGTCAATTGGCCGGTCTGCGATGGTAGGCCGTCATTCCTCAGCTCTGGGTCGCGAGATTCGGGTTGTTGGTGGTCGGCTTGTGGTCGCGACGATGGTTGTTGCAGGTGGGGAGCAATAGCCTCGGCTTCGGCTTGGTTGCTCTCTGACGACATGTTGTATCTGTTGTTGTTCACAACACGGAGAAAAAGGGTAGGTTGAGGTTAGAACAACAAGAGCGGTTCAAGGAGGCATGAATGTGTCTTTGAGGGCGGCCATTCGGAGAGCGCTTTTTGGACGAGACAGACTTGTCAGAGACCTTTTAAAGGAGGAGGGATACTGAAAACTACATTGTAGATCATATCCCGGGTGTCTTTGGTGGTGATCTACTGTGTAGTCAGAGGTGGGCCACAAAAACGGCCGCACGGGTTATCGATAAGGTGCTACTGCAAGAAGAGGATCCACATCAACATCCCATGGCTTGCAGGCCTAGTCCTGCCGATTCCAACCCTGTCTACGAAAACCCCAACAAATACCGTGACGATTGTGAATCCTTTCGCCCGAGACATTGCACATCATGATCCTTCCGTCTGGAGGGTGCAGGCGTCACATTGTCATCGCATGTTCACTTTGGACTGGATTTCACGATTGAAACGGTCACTAGCATGGTCTGACCTCCAAATACCCGAGCCTGCTACTCAAGTCTTCGTCTGCGCCGTCTTCCGTGCCACCTATCTCTCGTCAGCCTGAGCGTCGCGACAACCGGTTCCGTACTTGTATTGTAGATCCCTCCCGGGCAGATGGGAACATGTAAGTAACACCACTCAGCGCAACGGTGCAACTAGCCATCCGCTTATTTATTTAAAACCAGCAAAGGCATGTAATATGTGAAACCACACTTTGAAGGATCATTACGTATTGCCCATTTTTCTAGCCCTACTGTGCTGTCTGCCGTCCATCCCTCCTCCTCGTGTTGCTCCTCCACAGCTTGCAGTAATCATCAATGCCATCCTGGCGACTTAGCACAAGCTACTCCGACTCCGACACAAACCAAAATCAAGACCGACAGAAACAGAATTCCAAATCGCCCTTCCAGCATTTTGTGCACAAGCCCCCAGAATAACCCCATAGAGCCCGCCGGTTTCGTCCATCAACCATCGACCCACAAAGAGTGTAGCGTAAGCCAAAGAAAAAAGAAATAACCCGCCGATAAAAAAAGAAGGTCATGATACATAAGCCTTGCACCGGAGGGGAACATGCCTGATGCTCCGACATGCGACTGTGGGGAAATGGTTCGGCTCGGCGCAGGTACGTCGACTCCACAGCGCCGAAAATACCGAAATCGGTTTACGTTTTCCCCAGAGCGGGGACAGAATCGAACGGGGAATGAAAGGTGATTTGATGACAGCCGACAAGCCGGCGGCATAATGGCGGGGGTTCCCGCACGTCCGAACCCAGAAAGGACAGTGGAAGACCACCCCGCATTTTCACACGGTAAGCTTCCGTCATCCACTGATGCAAACAGTCTTGAGGTTGTCTTGACCCATTCCTCAATCCGGTTATCAGATCGATCATTTTAACGAACCATACATAGCAGATATCTGAAAAACATTGTAAGAAATTCAAGATACTCAAAACAAGTCCCCTCCAGGCACGGCGACAAAGATGGCCGTCAGGATCGCCGACAGCACCACGGCGCACAACATGCTCTGCACCGCAATCGTGTCTTGAATCTGGCGAAGCATGGGCTCCTGGATCCACACCTCTCGATCAAAGATCTTGCGGATCACGTTGCGCTGCTGGTACCGGACCAGCCACGGCTCGTCCTCATAGCTGTTGCCGGACCCGAAGCTATCAAACGACCGCTTCGCCTTGCCCTCTTCCCCATCCTCCTCCTCCGCCATGAACAGCTCCCACGGACGAATATGTCGGTGGTGCAACCCGTGCAGGACCACGCACATACCCTTGTACGCCGCAATCAGCGTGGAGGTGCCCAGCACCCAGCCGATGGCCGCCAGGGCGCGGTAGCCGCGGCCCGCGTTGGACAAAGCCAGCACGATGGCGACCATGGTGCTGATCAGGATGAGCGCGACGCCGAGCCCCCGTGCAAAGAAGACGCGCGCCGGGTTGCCGTTGCAGATGGACCAGCGGATGAAGTTGGGGTGCGCCTGACGACGCAGCGCGGATTCGATAGGCGTGATGATGATGCGGAATGCGGACGGGTGCGTCGTGTGTGCAAGCGCTTGAAGTACGGCTTTTTGCTCCTTGTCGGAGAGGTTCAGCTGCCGGGGCGCGTCGTCCATGATATAAGTGGCGATCACACGGTCGATTTCTTTTCGGAAGGGTTGTATGGTGACTGTTTGGTTTGGATTCTCCGTCAGTCAACATTGCCCCCTTCGATTCGGTATTCGACAGCAGCTATCGCATGCATATCATGCCTCCGTGGGAGTGTGGCATATGAAAATTCGGAAAAAAAAAAAAAAAAACGAGCAGGAGACGTATGCTTACACGGTGGCTTGATGCCTGCTGTGGCAAAGGCATCGCTCGCTTGCGTGCGGTACGTTGTCGCCATACTGGACCCGTTATACTCGGAGGAAAACGTCTCCTGGTGGTAGCCACGCGGAGTGTCCGGCGGCGTTCCGAACGGGTTGTTGCTGCCCATCCGAGTGCCCTCGGGTAAGTCTGATGTACTTCGGCCTCTTGGACTGGACAAGACTGGGGTCGACCCCTTTTCGAAATCAGTACCCTTGAATATCTCGACAGTCACGTCTCCTGTTTTGCAGTTCGGCTTCTTGCGGGCCTTCTCAGCCTGCTCTTTCTGAATCTTCTGAATGGCTTCCTCCTCCATGGCCGGTGTCCATTCTGGAGCAAGAGCAAGGTCCCACGTTTTGGCTTGCTCGAAGCGCTTCATGTAGTCACGATACCACAAAAAAAATTGCAAGTTCTCAGCTGACCGCTCCACGTATATCAGGTAGTTCATAAAGTCACGGACGGTACATGGCTACATACGGCTAGTCAGCCACTGGTCTGTCTTAATGTGAGGCAGGATCAAGCACTGACTGGACATGTTCCCCCCTCGATAATTTTATCAAAGCTCAATGCTGTTGGGATTCCTGCGATGCTACCCGGGTTGACTGGCCTCAGGCTTGGTTCTGTCTTCTCTGATCCTGCTTCACTGTCTCTGGCAGGGGAGTTGCTGATGGTGTTCTGGCCGGTGCTGGGCTCGTCACTCAGTGAGTTGTTGTTCTTGTCGACGTAAGCTGGACGTCGGTATGTGAGAGGTAGGAGACCCATCGTGATGGGAGGTTGGACTGCTGTTGATGGAGGAACACTCGCCACTGGGTTTGGGGTTTTGAGGCGATAGGGTGCCAATATGTCGTGCTGCAAATCTCCAAGCGATAACATGAAGGGGTAAGGCAAAACAAAAGAGAAGGAGAGGCTAATTGTTTATATAGTATCGTCTTGTCCTGGAGCAAATCCTAACTAGAGATCGCCTTCGTCAATCTCGATCTTGATCAGGCATCATCCATCCATGTGTACCAGGCACTCCAGGGTGGGCGGAAGCGGGATGTCGAAAATGACAAACGGGTACGAGAAAAACAAGAACATGGCATAAAACTATTCAAGCCGTCAGCCCCTAATTGGTCTGCCAGGCCTGAATCCATTGCTTTTTTGAGACCTGGACCCCTCTCGAAGTCAGGGCAAGAGGGCTTCCAATGCTGTTGACAGTACACCACATGGCGATATCAGCATGCGTGGCGCATTCAACGAAGCAGTATAATTTGGTATCAGTGTCTTTTCGACGCGCGAGCTGGCGAAGGAGGCGTTACGTATCAGGAACAAATGGGTTTAGGGCGTCAAGATTTTCCTCCACAAACCAACCATTGTCGCGGACGATCCAAGGACCAGCTTTTCACTACGCCCTTCTCGATCAAAAGCAATAAACATCGGGAATATCGACACTGGGCTGTTAAGCTGCAAAGGGAAAGTATCACCGTAATGAGGCTGTCTGGCGACTTCGTGATTGGCGGGATTCGGGACACCCGGCCGGCTTGGCTCTCGAAGTCCGCTCTTGAGGTTTTACGCACAGTCTTTTTTTTTTTTTTTTTTTTCGTTTTGATTATGACATGCATCTGCTATGATTGCGCACATGAGAGCGGAGAAAATCGAATTGTTCCCAGAAAAAGTCGACAAGTCAGGCACGGGCATTCCTCGAGAATTTACTTCCGTCGTCGTTTGTCACTGTTACGGCAGCGCTGCGGCGAAGTGGAAGTCTTCGATGACTTCAACCACGTCGTAGCAACGTCCGACCCGAGAAAGCTTTCACTATGGTTGAAGATCGGTGGAATGGCTTTTTGATCTTCGATGCGACCCTTCACTGGGAATGGGATCCCTTAAGATGAAGCCCGATCGGAGCGGAGCCCGGCCTCTTTCAATGGTGCCCTTCGTCAGGACTAAAGTGCCGGTGCCGTGGAACTGGGTACTGGCATTTCCCTCCATTGTTTGTGGACCAAACAACAGCTAGGGACCAATTGTATCTGCTGGAAACGACAAGGTCGTCATCCGGTTAGTCGCCGTGCTGTGCTCGGACACGAAAGATAATCTTAAAAAGTTGAAAGACAGGATGTCAATGTCTCCCAAGAGATAGGAATTGCTTTCAGACACATGATGTCAAGGAGTACACCTAATGGAAAGGGAATATGGGTTAGCACACTCCAACCACGCCTGAATATCACACTGCCGCCAACCAACCGCCCCCGAACATGCAACAATGACAGCCATACTCGACACCGACGTTACGCATCCATTCCCGCCAAGAACATCCGACATGAAGCTGCTCCGTCCCCTTCGCCATGAAACCCGAATGGTCTTTTTCCCCGTCCAGAGTTCGGTCCATACGCAATTTGATCGGCGGGGCGGCAGCACGAATCTGCTGCGCCTATCAGGGGTTCACTTTTTCCAGGGAGACTCTCAGAGGCCCCGAAGGGCCTCGGTGATTGATAGTGGCTGCAGCACATATTCCTTTTTCTCGACCTACATACCTTGAAAGACTTCAATGTGGTTGCACCACAGCAGCTGGCTGCTGACAAGAGCTCCAATGGATTCACTTTTGTCTCTCCCGCTTCTGGAACAGCAAAACACCAATGTCTGAGGCGAATAGCTTTTGTCTTGAGAACAGACTCGCTCACTTGCTCCTCGCTCCTTCACTCCCTCACACTGGCTGCGTATTTTCAGACTTCTGCTGTTGATCATTCATCCCCATCCCCATCCCCTTTGTTTCACCAACGTTCAGCCAGCTCCATGACACATGGAGGCCGGTGACTGCAAATCACCATGGACAATATCTCGGGGATACTCCGGAGCATAAGCTCCCCGCAGGGTGGACCGGCGGAGGGAGTGCTGTGCATGGACTCCGGACTAGTCAAATCACCCTTTCGGTCCCGTGGAGCCTTTGAACCAAACACATGGTGCACAACCACGCAGTGAAAGTTTATCCTCTAGAACAATATCTCAAAAGACACCTGGACCCTTGTTTTCGCCCAGTGCCCCAGTCGGGCCCAGCACGGATGTCGATGTACACTAATGTCTTACTTCGCTTCGCTCGGACTACATCCGAGGTAAGACATCCCTTTGCTTCTTGTCGCCTTTTCGTGCTCGCTTACTTGTCCTGATTTCCTTTTTCCATCTTGTTTCCCCTCTTTCTCCACGGTCGATGTTCGTTCTGGGGGGTTTTGGCCGACCTGGTTAGGTTGTGATTCAAGACAAGTATACTGCGTACGGTAAAGTCCATTGTTTGTCTGCGCGGGCGCGTGTGCTTGTGCCTGAAGCTACAGCTAGCTGCCACAGAAAGCTGTTCTGCTCGAACGTCGTTTTAATTTAGTTCCCTTCTTTCTTTCAGGTTTCTTTCAGCTCTCCCGCCTGTTTGTCTTCGCCGCATCAATCGTCTCAATGGGAGACTCTCTAACTTATTGGTTATTCTATAAAATTCTTCTGTTTCAGAGGGGAAAACTAGGGCAACGTACATCAACAGGGTGAAAAAGGAAGCCCGAATTTTCCCCAGAGTAACTCATGGAGACCGCTTGAGATTCCTCCCATCGCCAAGCCGCTCTCAGCTGGTTTTACTTCTTTCTGGTCGCTCGAACCTGATCATAACAAAGCCACCGTCCCTGCTATCGTTCCCGCCGCCGCCGCCGCCGCCGCCCGGCCGGCCCTCTTCTTCCCAAACACCAGATGACAATGAACCCCGCCCGCCCTGCGCTGTCCTAGATTGGACCTGGCGGCCCAGGCACCGGCGGGCACATCAAGGTCCATTATGTAGCTCCGATGCCACAACGGGGCGGACCGAGTGGTCTCATGGTTTAATGGTATACCTGATGATCAAAATGCGTAGTACTTTTGTGAAGTCAATGGCAGCTGGGACAGTGCTGTTCGTTCGACAAGATTACCTATGCAACTTAATGGTTTGGCGGGGGCATGGCTGGAAATGAGGGTCTGAGTTGGGGTAAAACCGGGGTTTGTTTTCTTGGATTACGAGCACTTTACCACTATCACATACCTACCGGAAACATCCCAGTACAGCAAACCTTTTTGACGTTTACCTTATCTCAGTTAACTGACTTTGTGTAAGCAGTTTCTTGGCCGGTTATGAAATCAAAAGCTTGTGTAGTTTATCAAAAGAATATTCTTGCTTTTCCTGTCATTTACTGATATACTGCTTTGCTCGGTGGGTTAGATGGTTTTGTTGTTTATGGAACACATTTCCACGTCCTATCTTGACAAGCTCACATGCTTTAGACCAAACGCTTTACCTGGGGGATGCAGAGGCGTCATATGACTGTCCTCCTGAAAATGCATCGTACTGAAAGCTCTTCAACCGACTGGCCATCATCTACCAGAGGCTCATATGCCTACATATGATGCACATCCTGAAGTTAGAGTGTCCTCAACACTTTGCTCTGACACCTCCCCGCGACCGCCTACTACCCGCAGAATCATCAAATAACATCCAAAACATCTAAATTTCCGCAAGCCCCTCACTACAGGGTAATTTCTTTCACAAATTCTTTCCTCTTCCTAATAAATATGTGAGAGCTTCGAGTAATCAACGCCCGTGATGCTGCAACCTGCGTACCCGGTGAGCCCGACTATGTACCCGAAGGAATGCTCCAAGCCCCTGTCTTTCCCAGCGGGACGGTCCGAGCCGCCCTGTTGGTAAAACGCACCCTTGACAGAACCACAACTCCCAAGCAGGGACTATGGTGATCGTTATCAAAACAGGCTCGCCACAATTTCGAACAGAGGTCAGTTCCCCACTCTTTTAGGGCCAAAAGGTCCAAGCGCCGTCCCAGTTACCTGGTTGCTGGTAAATGAATCGTAAAGTTGTGTTCCGAGTCATTCTGCTCGTTCAGTTTGTCAGTCTTAAACGGGGTGAGCTCGTGATCTCTAGGCAAGTTAGTTATCCCAACTTTCATCTTCTGCTGAGTTGGCGCATAAGCACGAGACTTTGTAAGATTGTTCCTTCTTTTCTGCGCTGCTATGTCCCCTTTCAAGTTCAGAATTGGAGCTCGAACTATGGAAATCTCACTGTCTTTTGCGCGGTTCGATAACTCCACTCCGATTAGTCTTGAGATAACAGGTCATGGACTTCTAGACTCGACGAACATGGAGCTTCGACTGGAGACTGTCGTGGTTGAGAAAACCCTAAACCATGCGGTAAGGGCGGGATGCGAAATTGCCATGGCAATGAAGAAACCTTCTCGCTTTGTGTTTTGACGCTTTTTTCGGTTCTTGGAGCCAGCTGTGTAATTGCTCCGACTGGTGTATCAACACCTGGTACTTTGGACTTCTTACTCTGCTTTGTGGTGTCTTCTGGGCCAGGCTCAGCAATCTTCCTCTTGTGTTTTACCAGACCCTTGTTCTGAAGCTTGGGACGTGGTAACCGTTCAGGGTGTAGTCCTTTCTGAACAACACAAGACAAAACTCTACATTTGATTTCGTGGGTTGACCACATATCGTAGATCTTGGTCAATTCTGGGAGAAATATCGTTGCTGACACGGTGACGTTACAGCAAATGCCGTTCCCTAGTGTAGCAGGAATTTTGATGCCCTCACATGCTTGAGGAGCGTCCCTCAACGTACCTTGGAGCAGTTTGTGGTTGAGTTCGAGCCCTGTTAGGTGTCGTATAGGCCATTTAATGGAGGGGTAAGACTGAAAGTGCCGGTTGAGAAATTGGCAGATGTCAGCGAGATTACCTGACAACGACCGTGTCCATCCATGTCGGAGGCAGAGCAGATTTTGCAACGTTTCTTCTGAACGCACAGGTGGACTCCGGTAGCGCTCAATTGCCTTCGGATCGGGGAAGCAATTTGGAATGGCCACGGAGTGATAGCCGTTGTCCTTAAGAAAGGCCCGGAAACGTGCTTGCCTTCCAGATGTCAGCGATGTCGGCTTTCTGAGTTCTCGAATCGAAGTGTGACTAACCATTTATTCCTCTCCATCCTGTTCCCATCATCACTGAAGACATCACACATTGTTCCAGCCAGCTGCTTGGCGTTCTGGGCAATTTCGAGGGCAGCCTCATGATTGACTCCCGGAAGGCCTTTTGAATATTCGCATCCTCCAAGCAGGAGCCCTAGTATGAGACTTGGCTGGTCGAGATCCCACTGTTGCAGCAAAGCCAGAGCATCGCGCTTGTTAGCGGACTCGTTACTTAACCCTGCACCCTTCCAGTGTCGGTGCTGCTCTTTGAACATGACAATCTCTCGGCATCCACATGTGAGAGCTGCGCTGTGGTGCGTCCAAACGGCATCAACAACACCTAGATGTTGGAGTTTGACACATGTGGGTGCTGCTTCCGCAGGTGCCTGATGGAAAGGGACGCCTAGATAGTTTAACATGTCTTTCAGCAAACGTATCCTTTCCGGCTTGATTGGATTTGGATCTGGTTCGTATTGGCTGTAGCGATCTGGGCCATCAAAGACGAAGAGAAGGTGTATGCTCAGCTCCAGCAAGGTCATAATCTGGTACATGATCGTTTTCTCGACCGCATTAACCTCGCGAGAGTCTGGTGGAATTAGATGTCAGCATTTTGCATCGCCAAAGTCTAGTTATGGACGCCCATGGTAAC
Source organism: Neurospora hispaniola (assembly GCF_033458365.1). Classification (NCBI taxonomy): domain Eukaryota; kingdom Fungi; phylum Ascomycota; class Sordariomycetes; order Sordariales; family Sordariaceae; genus Neurospora; species Neurospora hispaniola. The sequence continues at coordinate 624,442 of NW_026944407.1, read as the reverse complement.
AAACTTTTGCGTAGCCAGTCGACTTTGCAATCATTCTCAAAGTAAACTTGCCAGCAATGTGCATCGATAGCGACTCTCAGAGGCCGACCACGTCGCTGAAAATGATCGGCTGACCATTCCGCCAGTTTCAAATTCACGCCCGGAGGAGCTATATCCCAAATACTGTTCGAGTCGGTCAAGTTGCAGAAAGATGCCGCGCTGAATCGCGAGTGTACCGACCTAGGGCTGGGCTTGAGCTGTGAATTTCCGTTCTTCGACATATTGAAATAATTGTGAAAACCCCTGGTTTTTGTTGGTTCCCAAAGTAGCTACCGTTTTTCGATGGGAGCAAGTAGAATTGGACTACATCAAGAGCAGCGGGGTTGAAACCCAGGAGATTGTGGGTTAGTCTCGCTGAAATTGTTCGGACGGAAGAGGACGTCGATAACGTTGGCTACCCAACTGACACTTTCGTAGGATGATCCCACCACCCGGCTCAGGTTTTCGGTGTTGTAGTGAATGGTAGATAGGAACCTGCCATAAGTTCTTGCACACCTATGCTCGGTCATACATTGAAAGCTCTGGTCTATGTGCCTTCCCACCAAAACCCGGACCAGGACTTGCCATATGCCAAACTTTGTAGGCCGTACCTTGCAGCTTCTCGTCATGGAAGTCAATTACCAGTGTTGCTCAGTAATTGCAACTTCGTTGACATCGACACCCTCCTTGAACCATCGCTCTTCTTCTGCAATCTTCACATCATTCCCACTCATCTGCCGCTTCCTCATGAGACCATCGTCGGCAAAGGTCCAGTCCTCAAGGCCATATGTCCGCCACCACTGACCAGATGCGTCATACCACTCGTACCAAAACTGAACTGCGATCTGATTTCAGTAGACATGGCAGTTAGCTCTGGGCAGCAATCCTACTTCTGACCTGCCGCCGCCACCAGGAAGGAATAATGACTGACTTTGTTGTCTGTAAAAGCAAACAGCTCCTTTCTCAAGCGATATCCCTTCTCTATTGACCACTTGTTCTTCAGAAACTCGACAATTTCTTGGCGCCCTTGCAGGAACGTATCGCGGTTTCTCCAGATGGAGTCTGGAGTGTAGGCCATCTGGACCGCCTCCGCATTTCTTGAATTCGACCAAAGTCAGCCAACGGCAATCGGATTCAAGAAAATAGCGAAGGGATAGTCACTTCGTGTTCCATGCATCCTGCGCGGCCTTGACTTTGATCCGAGCTGTCTCGGTCGTGGACGGCGGAAATGGGGGCTTTGACTCAGCTGTCATGGCGATGGCTGAAGAATAGGGAAGGTATTATCAAAACAGGGGTAACAGTGGAACTCGAATGATCATAGAACAAGAGGGTGAATTTTCTCTCGGATATTTCAAACAAAATGCAAGGTTATCAAACAAACAAGAAAACCATGTGAACACCTGGCTTTAATACAACTTAATCAAAGGTCATCGTAGTCCAGTGATTATGAATTCCGTGTCGTACGTGCTGACGGCAGACAGTAGTCATAGAACGATCCGAGCTGGTGGGGTTCCGAAGCGAGCCGCTACAGCTCCGTGCCGGACACCTCTTTGAGGCAAGCTCTTAGTATAGTAACAAACGAGAAGATATAGTTCAGGGGATATAGTTTGAGCGACAGGTAAAAAATGTACCTATGACTATCTCCAATAATAGGACCACCAGCGTTCGTGGCCTGAAGATCCGGGAGAAGTGTTTCTACAATGACGGGTTATAGAGACATCAAGGTCCCTCACTTGCCTGAAGTCCGGGCAATATCCAGGTCATACTCGCCTTTTGAGTTTCCCCCTCTCTCAATTACGGCGCAAAAGGAAAGAGGAGTGGGAAGGGAAAGGCCGTTGTCGGAGATGAGGGATCTCGAGGAGAATTCAAGTTGTTGTGTTGTCGGCCAAATGCAAATTGCAAGTTTCTGGAACTTGGAAAAGAGAATAAGTACAAGAGGCCATCCGGTCGCTTCAGTTCTGATTTTGGCACATGCAATGAAGCCCGGCGATCGCGCAATCCAAGGCAACAATCCCCGGGCCCCCCGAGGTCTGTCCCATTCCAGCGTGACAATGGACAGAAATCGCAAACCCTGGAAGTTATTGACGTTCACTGAGAAAGGGCACCTTAACGGCCACCCTTTCCAGGGCAATTGATCAGTCTCCACTGTTCGATACCTTCCGGTTGATGTTACTGGAGGCTTCGCAGCGGTTCCTGCCCGCCCTCCCGCCGAACCTCCGGAGAACGGAGAACCCCTCCAAAAGCGAGCAGGACCCCGCTGTGATTGGAGATACGATCTGATAACAATACATCGGCTTCCTCCGCTTATAAGCTCACCTCAAGCTTCGAATCCAACCAAAAGAATCTCGCACTTTTCTCTTCTCAAGGACAGCAAGCTCAAATCTCACGAACTTCACAATCTAAAAACCCCTTTTCAACAAAATGTCTGCTCTTAAGGCCGGTGACTCTTTCCCCGAAGGTGTTACTTTCACCTACGTCGCGCCCAGCGGTGACACAGACCTTACCGTCTGCGGTCTTCCCATTCAGTATGATGCCAGCAAAGGCAAGTAAACATGTCATGGCTCACTCACAAGGATCCCTCACATCATCTTTGACTTGTTTTTTTCTCCACATCTATATACTAACGCAATCTCTTACCCACGACGTAGAATTCGCGAACAAGAAGGTCGTCCTCGTCGCCGTTCCTGGTGCCTTCACCCCCACCTGCCAGCAGCAGCACGTCCCCTCGTATCTGGCCAAGCTCGAGGAGTTCAAGTCCAAGGGCGTCGACCAAATTATCTTCATTGCCAGCAACGATGCGTGGGTAATGGCCGCTTGGGGCAAGGCCAACGGTGTTAAAGATGAGTCTATTGTAAGTAATGAATCATGTCCCTCCTGCTCCCCCCCTCCCCCCACCCCCAACCCCAAACCACACGTAACTGACACGCAACGAATGCTTAGCTTTTCATGTCCGATGCCGACTGCAAGTTCAGCAAGACCATCGGCTGGACCCAGGGTGACCGCACCAAGCGCTATGCTATTGTCATCGACCACGGCAAGGTTACCTACGCCGAGTTGGATGAGGTGCCTAAGAGCATCGCCAACACTGGTGCCGACGGTGTCCTGGCTAAGCTCTAAATAGAGAAAAGGGGGCTTGGAAAAGCCAAGGCAAAGAAACAAAACAAAGGCAAACAGTAATCATCAACACCGGCAAAACTCATATACTGTGGTTGCGAGCAAAAGTAAAAACCACCCTGCCAGGCACAGCACTTTTTTGCACAGACAATATGTGTTCAATACCTGCTTCACCTAATTAGACTTACCCACCACACCAAGTAGAGAAGTAATGGGAACCAAAACAAATGTCAAGGGGAACGCGATGATAGTCGCGGGATACTCTTGTTTAACTGGGTATTTGCTTGATAGAGTATCACGAGGTACAGAGAATAGAAGCCGCGTGATATGCCTTTTGCCCGCTGAAGCGCAGCGTTATATTATGATTGCCAGATCCCTGTTTCTTCGTCCCAACGGCCCCAAAACTTTCTCTCGCCTCCCTAGTATCACAGGGAGGTGGGTTATGGATTTTGTTCGTCCTTGACCAATGCATAAGTCGGCATTCTGTTAAGCTACCCATGCAAAGCGTTTGATGTCATATCCGTTAGACGCAGGGATCCATGCAACCGGCCCTTCCAGAAACCAAGCTGTTGTATTGTTTTCGTTAAACGAGACGAAAACCCTCCAGCTGAGTGCAGGCAAAAAAAAAGAACCGAGAACCGACCAGACCGACTCCGCGTATCCCTTCCAGCTTGCCACGCAGGACCGTAAAGACATTCCATTCTCCCTTCACATCATCGTGTCCCCCGACCGACAAGACCGCATTTAACGGGACTTGGCAGCGACCTTGACGGGCGCACCCTTGGCACCCTGCTTGGAGGTGACACGGGCCTTGGGGTTGGCAGCGTTCTTGGCCTTCTCAGCCTTCTTGGCGGCCTGAGTCTCCTGCTTCTTGGCCTTGGACTCCTTGATGGCGGCGAGACGAGCGGCGGAGCGGGCCTCAGGGCGCATGGAGCGGCGCTCCTTGATCACCTCGAGGGAGGCACCGACGATGGCACGCTGGGCCTTGACGGTACGGCGGGAGCGCTTCTTGGCGACCTCCTGTAATGGGTGTCAGTCATCTGCTTCGCGCAACGGTTTCCCCCCCATCGATCCCCTTCACCCAGTTGCGCGCGCGTCCAAAGTATCCGTATTCGCGATATCCCTCTCCGTCATAATCTCGAAGTCTTCGATATTGCTTCGGCAGAATCGGTAGAATAGGGGGCTGGTGACGGTGTGCGCAACGGGGGAAGAAGAATGGGCCCGAGTGCGGATATGTGGTTTCTTGCGTACCTCAGAGATACCCTTCTTGTGCTGGCGGCGGTAGAGGACAGTCCAGGCAATGCGGCGGGGGTTCTTGCGCTGGAGGAAAAGCGACTCGGACTTGCCGTTCTGGAAACGGAAGATCTTGCTGTCGCCACGGACGTACAGCTTACCCTAACGGTGTCAAAGAAAACATGTCAGCACTTTTATCACGGTGGCTGTGTTTCCCTCCTCTTGTTGTTTTGGCTCGCCCTTCATAATCCCCCTCAATCAGAATATCGTCGACGTCGCGGGGACGAGATCCGTCAATATCTCTCGCTTGCTTTCGAAAAGTCGTTCCCTCCCCAAATCCAAGACCAAGACCAATTCCCCACGGGTTCAGATCCCGGTAGCATTTTCGAGCCGCAAATCATTTTGGACGGGCAAAAAAACCGTACCTTTCCAGGGTAGATCCTCTGGCCGGAGAAGGTATCGTCGTACGTTCTCATTGTGGCGGTTTGCTGTCGAGATTGTCGGTTGTCGGGAGATGCTTCCTCGAAGGTGCAATGTTCCAGCGTCGATTTTCCTCAATTTCTTTCCGCAGCGAGGTTGTGCGATAGGGCTGCCTTGTGATAGGCTGGCTGCACGGACCATGTGGTCCACCTCAGCGCTGGGGTGGCTCAAGTGGGCTGGCAGCGGGCTGGCAACGCGGGCAGAAACAATCGCCGCCACTTATCTGCCAGGTGGTCCGGGCTGTAGGACGTCATCCTCAAGCAAATCGATAGCCCAATTTACCATCAACAAGTGCAGAACGAACGACGGGCATCTGGTTCACTTTTGGTTCGCAAGCGTCACCGCTATAACTTGCATGTTGCATGAACAAGGTGCACTCATTTAATCGCTCCGGAATTCCGTCTGAACAGCTGTGTGATTTTTATGTTTTACGTCTGGTGCATGCGGTTTGCTCCATTGATTTGTCGTACTTCCACGTCAAGAAATGGTTATCAATGGCTAACCCCAACCCTTGTCAAACGATAAGTGCTTAGTCTTCATAGGAGTTTGGAGGCTGTCCCAAGTTGTTCTTTCTAACGCATGCAAACATACGAAAACGTCAAAGACATACCGACCTTAACTTGCAAAGCTATAATGATTGATGCAGACGCAATTGCCTCTGCTGTTCTTGAAGAGTTTAGCAAACTCCCCGCGAAACGGAAGCCCAGTGTCCGCGACAATGGTCTTCACGAATGGGTTCCTATGGCCGGCATTGTAGCCAAAGGTGCTGCTCGTTATATGCCTAGAAGAAATCCAAACTCCTGACTGATACAATCTCTAGGCCCAAACGGACTGAAATGTGTAGCTTTGGCGTAAGTACGTACAATGGACCGCCGGGACCACTGAAGTGTCCAATGTGCCTCATGATCACGCAAGATCAGTCTGTTGCTGGAGCTAAGGATGGATTGTTGGTCATAGAACAGGTATGAAGTGCCTTCCGGCATCCAAGCTGCCCCAAGCCAACGGAGTGGTCATTCATGACTGGCACGCCGAGATACTTGCTATACGAGCCTTCAACCGGTTCATCCTCGAAGAGTGTAAGCGCCTCGCTCTTCAGGGGGATGGTGCCTCGCAATCCGAGTTCATCTACCGAAGGACAACAGCCCAACATGAAAACCAAGGACAGCAAGGAACAGCAGAAGTATGGCAAGGACAACCGTTCGCCTGGAGGGAAGATGTGAGCTTACACATGTACTGCTCCGAAGCGCCTTGTATGTGTCCCCGCTGCCCAAACCCCCCCTTCACCAGAGACGACTCGACCCCGGTGAAGCCCATGACTAACACACCAATCTACCAGGCGGGGACGCAAGCATGGAACTAATCATGGCCGCCCAAGACGACGCCTCGCCCTGGGAAGTCCCACCCCCAACACCAGGGGACCTGCCAACCCAAGCACAAGCACCAACCCCAGCATCAGCAGACAACACCTCTCTCCCCGGCCGCGCCTACTTCTCCCAACTCGGCATCGTACGCCGCAAGCCCTCACGCGGCGACGCCCCTCCCAGCTTATCCAAGTCCTGCTCCGACAAACTTGCCCTTAAACAAGTCACCTCGCTTCTGTCCTCTCTCACCAGCGCTTTGGTCTCGCCTGCGAACGCATACCTGTCCAGCGTCATCTTGCCCGCGTCTCAGTGTTCTGCCGTGGCTTGTAGTCGCTGTTTCTCTTCCTCATCTGCTGATGGGGGGCGGATGGCACCCTTACTGGACGCGAGCGTGAGCGCGAAGCTGGAGGGTGCAGGATATGTCTTTCGGGAGTTTAGGGTTGAGACGACGAAGATGGAGTTTGCATTTTCTAGGAGGGCTATACCCCCTCCAAATAATTCCTCCTCAACAGATATGACGGACATGGCAGACGTCAAGGACACAAAGCCAAAGAAGCTCATAGCTAGCAACCTCGCGACATCATGGACGCTCAACGGCCCGCGCGATGGGGAGGGTTTGGTGGGTGGCGTGTTGCAGGGCCGGAAGCAGTTTGATCTACGGGGAGCGAGTCTGGTCTCTCGGCGGAAGATGTGGACTTTGGCGAGGGAGGTTTGTTCGATGATGGCGCTCGATGATGATGATGGCGAGATCAAGCGAGTCCTGGGAAGTACGGACCTTGTTTATGATGAGATCAAGGAAGGAAGTAGCTTGCTTGAGGGGAGACGGAGGGCAAAGGAGGAGACGAAAAGGGTGGCGTTGAAAGGGTGGGTGAAGAATACTGGGGGTGGAAGCTTCACACTTGAGTAAATCAAAGGAGTGTTGAGGAATGATTCAGAGAAGGATTGCTGGAAGATACGTGGTCACTATACAAAGCGTGAATGAGTGACGTTTCACTTGCGCACTTGAATGCACAGCATGTCTCGTCTCCACATCATCTTTGTCTCGTTGTCATATGGGACACAATTCCTGATTCGTACTTCTCCAATGTTGGTTCGAGAGGCCAAGCTTTTTCTTTTTTCCAGCGCTTGGTCAGTTGTTTTGTTTTGGTTATTTACATCGTTCTGATGTAGCATGCGTTGTTCCTATAACCATCATTTTAACCGCAGTCTTTCTCTGTAAGAGTCCAGGAGCAAACCGAGATGGACGAAGACAATTAAACACGTCTTTCCGCCTCGTTGCCACATGTACCAAGTAACATCCTTTCTCTTTGAGCTGAAAGATGAGAGCAACATTGCCGCCCGAAGAGCATTTCCCAGCTTCACATAGATTCATATGCCATCATGAGAAGACATTGAACAACTAAAGGACGGGTTGAAGAGACCCCGTGATTTCCCCAACGCAGCACGCCATGATAAATGTCACCGCAAATATGAAGATAGGAAAACCCGCGCTTTGGGGGAATCAAACAGAGAGAGGGAGTATTTTATTTTTTTGTAATTTACTCGACCTTGCTCTCGAAGTTCTCGCCGGCAACGAGATCGGGGATATCATCCTCCTCAGCGTCCTTCTCGTTCTTCTGCATGTTCTGGTAGCTCTCGGCAAGCTTGCGGAGGGAAGCGAGGGAGTCCGGGCCGAGCTGGTTAAGGATACCGGGGACGAGCTCAGTGAGCTCCTTGTCCTCACCGTTGCCGTAGATGGCGAAAGTGTTGGCAGGGACAGCGGCGTGAACTGTGGTACAAGAAACACAACTTGTTAGCAGACAAGCCCCCAAGCAACGTTTGAAGCTTAGCTGTAGCAATATGTCAAGAGGCCGCCTGACTAAGTAGGCCATAACACTCTTGCATATATAACGAGTTTTGACCAAGCCCAGTCAAGGGGGGTCCATATCGCGAAATTGGAACTGGGCGTATTGGTACGTACCCTTAGGGGCGGCGAAGTGGATGACGTTGCCGTCGCTCTTGAACATGTTCACCTCCTCGATGGCCTGGATGGGCTGAACATTGACCTTCTTGAGGGTGGCCTGGAGCTTCTTGTCATCGCCAGCGGAGCGGGCAGGCGCTCTCTTGACCTTTCTGCGGGGAGTACCCTTGCCACTATTTCATTTCGAAAAAAAAGTCCATTGTCAGAAATCAAAAGCCTCTCATGTTGTCTGCATCTGCATGTTGCTCATCGCCTTTCGCTGGGCTCGCGGGGGTAGGTTTTTTGTGTGGGAGACAATCGAGGGCGCGCGCGAAAGAATGGAGGGGTAATTCGGTGCTGGCTCGTTTTTTTGTGCGTGTTGTGTGCGAGAGCGATTGACGAGTGATATTCAAATTTCTACATACCCTAAAGCGGAGGGAAACCACCTTTGTTAGCCTGTCGAACAGAACCTCATCCTACAGAGCGAAAACATGGGCGACGACATACCGATACGGGCCGAGGCGCCCAGCTTCTTCAAACGCTCCTGAACATCCGACATTTTTGCTGGCGGTTTGTTTGGTGATGAGAGGATGTGAGATTGATCTGTTGTGGGGAAAAAGCGAAAGGTGCGGGAGATCTCGGTGAACCTTAGAGCTCAGGGTTAGTTTGGCGCTGGGACCTCATCAAGGACCTGTGGGCGGCAGTGTGGGCTCTGGGCTTGCGGGCTGGGGGGGGGGTTCATGCTGCTGGCTGAGAAGAGGGGTGATGTGTGAGCGTTTCGCGGCGGTGCTGGATGGGCAGTTGGCCCGTGCATACTTAAAATCTTGTCCTTCAAGAAACTTTCCTCTTACCTACACCCCCGCCGCCATGTTAAGCTTATATGGCATAGTTCGAAACGGTCAAGTAAACAAGCCTACTACAGTCACCGGGAGTTACCTTCGATCTATATAGTGTTGATATCGAGCTTCACCTTCATCTGCTTTTGGACGTTGAGGAATAAGTCTTGTATGCCGGGCCTCGTATGTCCAGCTAGCGGAACCACATCAAAATTCTACCCCACCTGCTTTGGTGCTCACCTTGACTTGTTTCCAGTTCACCGCGAAAGTAAGCTCGCCTCACCTTGGGACTTGACATCATCGTCTGTTATGATGTCCCTCATAGGATGATATCTGCCAACGTGGTTGTACATGGGACAGTTCGCTTCACTATATAGTTTAGGTTAGATGATGGTCCTATACCCTCCATTTCTTTTCATCGAAGCAGCAAGCAGTCTTTCCAGAGAACATCGTGATATTGCACAACTTCGAGACCATGGGACTTGGAACCAAAAGCTGATCATCTCCGTCCTAAAAACCCAAGACCCTTTTGAACGCCTTCTCTTTCAATACCCATCTTAGAATACACAGTAGTTTTGTACAGAATCATGATGTTACAACCCAAACCGCCTACGTGTGACCACTTCTCAACGTAAGCTAGCCCAACCACTACTTCTCAAGCGGAAGACCGGCCTCACGCCTCATAGCCTCCTTCCTAGCCTTCACCTCATCCGCCAATGCCAGACTCTTCTGCACCGACGCCCGCTGCTGTCTCTCCTTTTCCTCGGCCTCGGCCTGAACCGTCCAGACTAGAAAAGTCAAAGTTAGCAAGCTACTCATCTCACTTATCTCCATCTTCATCTTGCTTTGCCCCATTCCCATCTCTCTTTCTTCCTATCCACATCCGCATCCAAATCCCCACCTCTATCCATCTCCATCTCCATCCCAACGAAAACTCCAACAGAATTGCCAACAGACGGACAAAAGGAACAGAGGAAGAAACCTTACTTGGCTTATCAGACTTGGAGTACTCCTTCAACTTGGTAACAAAGTCATCAAACTCCTGCTGACGCTCGAACCGCCTCTCCAGACTCCTCTTCTGCAGCTCCGGGTTGTACTTTTGGAAGAGCTCCTCGTCTGTCGGGGTGAGCCAGTAGGTGAATGCAGGACCGCCGACGCAGATTGCTGCTCCACTGTTTGTTAAGGGTAACAAGAGTTTGTTAGATCTCTCTTCTTGAATTTGACTTGTGAGACGTGAGAGGAGGTAGGCATGGAAGAGAATAAAATCTTACCCGAGCAGCATCTTGGTCCAGAGCCACCAGTTGACTGGCTTTTTGGCGGCCATTCTTGCAGTGATCTTTTTGAGTGCTTGAGGTGCTTTGATGCCAAGACCTGAGATAACTGCAGCTTCTCCTGCTGCTAATAAGTGAGCAGGGAGAGTTTGTTATAAGGTTTACGTGTGGTGAGATCCGCGCAGATACCACACTTGGTTGATCTTGTCAGTTTGCTGTGTATATTCATTCATGTGAAGGTTTGGTACGTACAGTTATCAAAGTGACGTCGTCAATGACAGTAGAACTCGGGTCTGAGCTCTCAAAGCTTAGGTCAATCAGTTGCTGAATTGCAGAGAGGCAGGCAGGGGGAGCCAACCAGGAGGACCGACAGGCGGGGAGATGCGGCAGAATGCATACCGACAGCGTAGTGTGGCTGACCGAGGTGAGCAATACGGTTTCGTGTAATGACAGTACGTGTATTTACAGGTCCCTTGAAATCTTGGTAGGAACAGCCACACATATTGCCCTCGTTATGGTTGATATCAGGGATGGTAGTTCAAAGACCTACCTACTTGCACTTTGTTTTCATGAATCTCGAAGGTTTAACCAAGATGTCATCCGCTGAAACAATTTGACTTCGATCGTATAGATCTTATTCCATTCCAACATCAACCGTCTTCCAGTATTTCTATTTACTTTACAAAGCACACCATCCCCAAGCTTTCTCTTTCTTTCTCTCTCTCTCTACTCCCCCAAAGCCCCATAACTCTTGACCCGACTGAAGAAGAACGGCTTATCATGCTTCAGTGTAAACTCGCCCCAATCATCCGTCATCCTATCATAGTTATAAAACCCCCTCCAAACAAGCTTGTTGTTCTTGGCTCCCATCTTGCCCGCCGACTTCAGCGTCAGATCCAAGCGATATATGTACTTGCCCACGCCCTCCGTCTCAACAATCAAATCGCCTTCGATCTCATTCAAAGGAGCAGCCGGGTTATCCGCCGCCGAGGCCAGACGCCAGCGGCCCTTGAGGGCGTACTGCATCGGCGCGCTAGGGAGGTGTGTAAGCGCGGTGTTGTTAGCGGCCTGCCTCTTACCGGCATGCAGCGCCATGGCCTCGCGGGTGAGGTGGTAGACGACGTCGGCGGGCTCGGCGGTGGTGAGCAGGCTGATGGCGGTGCCGTCACGGAAGAAGCGCAGGTAGCGGTAGTAGGTGACGATGTGCACGGGGCTACCCCAGGTGGTGGCGTTAGCATTGGCCTGGCCGGTGCGGATGTAGTTCACGGTGCTGATGTAGCAGCCATTGAAGCGGATGCGGGGACGGAGACGCCACATGCGTAGCCAACTGGAGTTGTAGACGGTCTTATAGAAGACTAGGGTGGTGGCTCGCGATTCTTCTGCGTGTTTTTCTGCTCGTTGTTTGGGGGTCAAGGGGAGTAGCAGGGAAACGTCTGGGGTCTCTGCGGTTTTTTCATCATCATTTACATCCGCAGCGCCCTTGTCGAGCTCCGCGGCCTTTTCTGCTCGGGCTTTCTCCTGTGCTTGCATTTGCTCCTCAAATTCGGTGAGAAGGTCTTCCTCCGTCAGCGGTTCCCAAGTGATTTGCCGCTGCCAGTGATAATGCATGCTACCAAACCCGAACTCGTCGCCCAAGCAGATGCGTCGCCAAATTCGATCTTCGGTGGCCACCAAAAAAGCGAACTTCTTGCAAACTTGCGCAAGGCGGACAAAGTCAGCAACATCTAGAATTGCCACGTCACGCATGATGTGAACCAGAAGTTCTTCCGGAAGAGAGGCAATGGGACACGGAGGCGGCGGCATCCCTTCTACAGGAGGACCTTCCGGCTCGATCGCTAACCCTGCGAAGCTGTTGATCAGCTCCTTCATGGTCTGCGGCTGTTCCGCTGACGATGGCGCGGTGGCAGCACTCTCCGCACCGCCAGCAGTACCAGGAGAAGCCGTCGCAAGCGGCTTCGCCTTTGACTTGGGAAAGTACTTGTTCTTGTATTTCTGATCCACGGTATCGTCCATCTATGAATATCCCTGAGTCAGCCAATCAATGGACATCGATAAAAAGGCAGAATGTCGTAAAATTCGTGAGTTTGAAGACATACCCTAAACGCCTTCCTGTAAAGCTTCAGACTGTCACCCAAGCTGCCCGCGGCCTCCCTCTCCACAGCTTTCTCATAATGATCAAGCGCCGTGACCGGATCCTTTGTTGTTTTCTTTACCGTCCATTCCCCTTGTGTCGATGTGGACGCGGCTGCAGCTTCATCGTTCGGTGCATCAAAAGACCTCGGCTGAACATAGTCGTCTTCGTAGTCCTGACGTGGTGCAGCAGCCTTTTTGGCCGGTGCAGGCGGAGGTTTCCGGGGGTGAAGATGGTGTTCTGCCGCAAGCTCCGCTGCTGATAGTGTCGGTTGTTGTTGTTGTGGTGGTGGTGGCGGTGGCGGTGCTGGTGGTTGCTGTTGGGAAGAAGATGAAGCTTGTGTTGTTGGCAGTCTAGCCCGAACCTCTGCTCTCCATTGCTCACGGAAAGACTCGAGGTCAGGATTGGCTTCTCCGGACGTATCCATCTTGCTTTGAAAGGGGATTGGTGGTAAAGAGCGACTAGACAGGCAACAAAGTGAAGTAAGAAAAAGGGAACTAAAGTCGAGAATTATTCAGCAGCATATATTATGTAAGAGGGCAAGGCCAAAAGGAGGTACATCAGTTTGTCCTTCTTGTTTGGAATGTAATAGAGGTAGTCGAACTCAGGATATCGGTGGATGTTCGTCCTCTTAATCTATGTGAAAAGATATGTCACGAGCTTGTTTCCGTGCATCATACCAAGTAATTAACGAGATACAGCTACCTTTTTGTACGGTGAGATGGAGGAAGTGATGGGGTTGGATGGAAGTAAGTGGTTGTGTCATTCGGTGAGTTAGTTCTTAGGTTGTCGTTGATTCGGCAGCTCGAGATAAGATAAGCACTTGATAGCGGCGTCGGGTATCAGATCGGGAACAAAGCCGCGGTACTTGGCTTGTGCGCAGATCATCAAGCACGTCACGGCAGTTGCGAGGTCGGAGCTCCCTTTCCAAACTCGTTCACCAGTTGTGAAATGCGAGATACATTTCAGGACTCGATAGATTTAAAAGAATATCGACATTAGCAGTAGTCATCGGCATGGAATCTCATCCGGACGTTTTCGCAGATCGTACTCCCTATATGAAGCAGTGGATTAATTCGTTTCATACTCGCCGGGAACTGGTGTGGCACTAAAACCGCTCAGTTACCTATAAGGCCACAGAAAGGCCAAATTGCTGTCTACTCCATGCCTGATGCTGTATATGCTCAAAGGACATATCGGCGCTCAGAGACCTCATGTACAGTAAAGAGATGCCATAACCTTTAAATATTTTGTGTATCCCATCCCTCACTCGCTCTGTACGTGATGACGTTTATCAATATTCGATCCCTCAAACCCAAGTGTAACCATAACACCTATTCCGCTGCTCCGTGTAACGCTTTTAAGACAAACCCCTATCCCTTTGTAATGCAGCATGCCGAAACGCAGACATATCGGCCAGAAATGATGATTCGGATAGAATTCTCATGTCCACTCCGTGGTCCGGTTTCAAAAATAATCAGAATAACGAATGACGGGGGCCATTTCTTCAAGAACTAAACTCATAAATTTTCGACTGCTGATCAATTAATCATGAAACTACCATTCCAGCCAGGCCTAGTGGTGATGATGGCCATCCCCGTCATGAGAATGGGCGCTCTCCGGCCTCGACACGCCCGGCACGACGCAGCAGCCCCGGCCCGAGCAATCCTCCACGCAGGCAAGCAGGCACTTCCCATCCGCCTTGCCGCATCCAGGAAGTGAAGACGACGAGTCGTCCGGGCGGGGCGAAGTCGCGGCCTCCTCAGTGTGGTTGTGTGTCATGTCGAGGCAGAACTCGGGCTGGATCGTAGCGCTGTGGATTCCATATTCGTGCAGACACTGCCGGACCTGCCTGGAGAGCTCCATGTACTTGTCACCGCCGGCCGCGGAAATTGGGAAGTCCACTTGGATGTGCAGCGAGGCAACGAGGCTCGTGTCGTCGAGCTGCCAGACGTGGACGTGGTGGCAACTGACTACACCCTCCAGATCTTGGATATCTTCCCGGATTTGCTTGAGGTCGATGTGCTCGGGCGTCGCCTGGAGCAGGATTTTGGAAGCCGCAAGAGTGAGTGGGATGGCTGAGCGGAGGATGATGACGGTGATGAAGAGCGAGACGGCAGGGTCAGCATAGAAGCGTCCCGGCCAGTTGGTGAGCCAGATAATCAGGGCCGTGGCTATGACACCGACGTTACCCAACGCATCTCCAATGACGTGAAGAACCATTGCATTCATGCCCATATCAGCATGGCTGTGTCCGTGTCCGCCCTTGCTTGCCTTCTTCGGCTTGGTGTGGTTGTGCTCGCGATGAACGTTCGAATTCCGTCGCCCCTTCTTTGACGAAAATGAGTGTGCGCCATAATGTTGGTGATTGTGTCCATTCGATCCTCCAATCAGCGGGGTGTTTTCGGTGTTGGTGTCCTCATGTCCGCCGTTTTCGTTGTCGGAACTATTCTCACTGCTAGATTCCTCCGGCTGGGACCTGCTCGCCTCAATGATCTCTTGCCTGAAGCTAGCCGGATAAATTTGCATGTCTTCGATGCTCGTGAAGCGGGCGTGTCTGGCGTTGCTCGACTTCCGGGCTCTACCCGTCTGGTGACTATGCGCATCGCTCGCTGCCCCCGCGCGGCCTTCCTCGGCGACCGCGCTGTTCTCATATCCATGGTTGTGCTCGTGGGCGTCCGCATGGCCATGCGTATGTTCGTCGTGGCCGTGGTCGTGTCCGCCAGGTCCATGGGAGTGGCCGTGTCCGCCGAGAACGACGAAGCCAACGAGGTTCGAGGCAAGACCAAGCGACCCAACAATCAGAATCAGTTTCGGGTTGTCGATCGTGGGAGGGTTGATGAATCGGCCGAGGGCTTCAAGAACGATGGATACGCAAAGCGCAATCAGGAATACCGCGTTGAAGAAGGCACCGAGAATTTCCGCACGTAACCACTAAGACAGCCACGCCCGGTTAGCAAAGGATTATGGGAACGGGAATCACACCGGATCGCAAGACTTACACCGTAGGAGAACTGATCTGTTGTCGCCCGCTTGGTCAAAGAAAGGGCCCACAATCCGACAAGTAGAGAAATGATATCGTTTAGCTACATAGGATATGGTGTTAGTCACAGAGTCTTGTTTTATACACAAACCGTAACGAAAGGGTTCAGTGAGTCCCAATGTATCCCGGCGTATGCGACGTACCATGTGAAATGAGTCCGCCAAGAGTGCAAGTGATCCGACAGCGAGACCGACGGACAATTCCAGGAGGAAGAACATGACATCGATCGCCAGCATCACTTGGATGCGCGTCGTCTTTGACCACGCCATCTTGGCGACGATGTGGTTGAAGAAGGGCGCCTGATCTGTTACTCAAATTCCCAGGTGGAGTGGATTGGACTTTCTGTGTCGCGATCGGGAGAGAAGATTCGAAAGGGGCGAGAAGAAAAAAAGTAATGTTGAGACTTGTTTGCTGTGGTGGTACTTGGCAAATCGGGGGTACCGAAAGGGATGGAGTTCAGTTTGATTTAAATGGGGAGATGGACGCTGCGCTGTGCGTTGAATGAAAGCCGGATTTGTTGCTTTGTGAGTGATAGAGGTACAGGAATTCGCCGCTCCTTCGTTTCGTTGCGTGTTTAATCGGTCGCGCTATCACGTCAGCTGTTGCCAGGGGCAGTACAGGGGCTCCCGGTCGCAACAAATGACCTGGGAAAAAAAGGGTTTCCCCAATTCTTACAAATATTTCCTGACCCAATACGCTAGGTACGTATCTGTTGGATGAAATAATGCCCGCAACGACACAAATGAGAATGAGCTCTGCGAGTGAAGAGCAAGCGAGAAAGGAAAACGACAGGAATTCGAGATCAACCTCGCCACAGTGATTAACTAGTTCATCCGCAGAAGGTGTGCACACCAGCAGCACATGAAAGGTTTAGTAAACGTCCACTTGCATCGATTACAAAGAATCGCCATCACAAAGCCGGACCCTCAAGACCTCCTCAGTATCCATTCATACACAGGAGTACAACTCATCATGCTTCCCGCCGCAGCGTCTGGATTGGAGAACGCACTAGATCCAGACGATCAAAGGCTCCTTCCACATTTCCATTGGGATCCGTTAGTGCAAAAAAACCAAAAGCTCATCAAGGTGAAGCAAATGCGCTTTCTGCCAGGTCACACATTGCATGCGTTACCAGCCCAGATTAGAAGGGAAGATAAAAAAATTTTGTTTAGATCTTACGCTCTTCCCTTACTTACCCTGCCGGCGTGGATCGAGGCCCCCGAACGGCTCCCGGCCGAGAGTCAACAAAGAACCTTGGCCACGAGGGCCGAATCCGATCCGCAGCGCCGAAAAAAAAACTCGCAATCACAGTGACATCAGCCGGCCGAAGCCTCCCATCGGTCCGCCGGAAGTCACAGTTTAAGGTTTTAATTTGCAACGGAACATGAGCCAGGTAAGACAGGGTATGGCAACATGCTGTGTATGTAAGTTGCGAGGTTGTTTGGCATTCATCATCCGAAAGTCAGGCGAGTTGCCATCAACATCGAACTACAAATGTCCAACGTTACCGTTCGACCATTCCAAGCTATGCTCTCGCCATCTCATTCATTAACTTGAACGTCAGTATACGCTCATCTCAGGGTTGATTCAGTGAGAACATAGTGAGGATAGTCAAGATATCACTGCAGGACAAAAACACCATGGGAGGTTTGGGCTGGGAAAGAAAACGAATCGCTATCCAATATATATATATATCGCTGGCACATGAGGGCTATGTCTCCTAACGCTAACAAACATAAACGGACAGAAACTGGAATGACACGTGAAATCGATCGAGCATAAGAACCACCTCCCAGACCCCTTCCACCACTCACTCATCCGTCTCGTCCATCTGTTTCCCTAGGATCTCCTCCGCAGTGGCTCATCCATTTTTTGGATCTTGCTCCTGTTCGGGCTCGGTAGGCGTCCCCCTCTCTTCGGTATCCCCCTCAGAGTCAAGCTGCGGGCTTTGATCGGCCGACTCGCTACCGTCACGGGAATTCCGTTGTGCACCTCTGAAGGCACCCTTTTTGACCGACGAGCTTGTTGGTGGTGATTCCGGGACAGGTTCTAGTAGCGTTGGACGATAAAAGTTATAAGCCTGCTTTTGCACCAACTCACGGTGATCAGCAGGAACAAATATACCCATGTACGGCCGACTGTAGTGAGTGGCATGATGGTAGAAATAGGCGATATCTGTGCGAGGAATGCCGCGGACCAGCGGGACAATGGGTTGAAAGCTATCTTTCAAAGAAACGGGAGGAGGGAGAGTATCATCCACAAAGTAGAAGTCCTTTGGAGGGTTGGGTAGCTTTCTTTTCCGGTCGTGGACCATGTACCGCAGATTGTCATCCATCCGATATCTGTAAGGTCGGTTCTGACGCGGAACATGGCGTCTGCTACCACGGTAGAAGAAGCATCGGCCTGGTGTCATCCCCCAAGGCTGACGGTCATCGGGAATAACAATGTGCTTCGTTTTCGGCAAATCGTGAGAGGGAATCAATACACCTTCGCGTGGTCGATAAGGGTCCGGAACAAAGGTCCAGCTATTCCATGTCTCGGGCTCTTCGCCTACACAGATCAGGTCAAAGGGAGTCGGATGAAGCATCACGGGCGTACAGAAGACTTCATTGTTGGGGTCGTTCGGAGATACATGCCCCAACGGGAGGAGAGTGCCTGTATTGTAAGCGCGACCCTGCCTGACAAAAAACTGGTAGGCAACATTACGTGAAGGGACACCTTTTTGACTGTGAACACGAAACCTCTTGGCGTGGTAGTGTGATTCCACCGGAAGAGCGAGACCCCAGGGTCCATCAGGCATTTCAGGTCCGTCCCATAGATGTGTCTTAAAGATTTTGGCGTATTGATCACGTCTCAGCCCTCTCGGATTCGGCCGTGGCCAGTCGTCGCGGAGGAGCGTGGATAATAGTGTCGGTCCCGGTTTGCCCTTCACTGACAGGTCTATGACCTGTTTAGCCACGTTATGCATGTTTCGAATGCTAGTTGTCCAAGGGTTCAAGAAAAGGGGAGTGTGCTCTTCTTTGGACTTTCGCCAGGTCGTATCACCGAGGACGGTAGCCAATCTTTTCAGCATGGATTTCTCCTCACTTGCCGTGATCCTTTGTTCAGACTCCAAAACGAATTGACGTGTCGCGACGCCCGTCTTCCATTTGCACCTCCCACCATTCGGGAGTGCGGCCTCAAAAATAGCTAAATCTGTTTCCTCGGGACCATCGCCACCGTATCCCTCCACTCCCAAATAGGTACGCAGCGTGTGAAACGTGCGCCAGGAGTTGATTTTATCCTCTGGACTAGAATCGCCATCTGACGATGCTACCACAGTAAGCTCGCGAGACAATCTGGAGGCACTGCTGGAGTTGACGTCTGCCGTAGCTTGAACTTGCACGCCACGCCAACGAGTCGGTGGGTCAAAGTCGGGCATCAGTATCACTCGCAAGGGAAAGTGTTTTGAGTCATCGTCCTCCTCCACGTCGTTCTGTCCGACGCTGGTTTTGCCTTTCCTGGTCACGTCTGCTGGAGCATCTTCCTTCGTGAGATTCTGGGGCATGTCAAAAGCGTGGTCAGGATCCTGCCACCTGGAACCGTCCTCCCACTCAGTTCCTGAATTCTCTGGAAGTCTCAGATCCAATAGTGCGTCGATCAGGTCGACTCGGGAATAGTATGCGTTCATCGGCTCGTGGATACCCATATCGATCCTCATCACTCTGGGCTCGGCTTCGGTTTCGTCAATCGGCAGCCAGAAGGTCACACTCAAACCGCCATGCCAATTTAGATGCATCCCAATCTTTTGCAGAACTAACACTGCCGTCTGGTTATGAGCCGATGTTTTGCGGAAATGGGAGGTGGTTTCTTGCTGCACGGGGAGGAGGGTCCAACCATGCCATTTCTCCAGCTTGCCGTTGTTGAAGATACCCTGGGTCTGGTGCAACTAGCCTATGGAACTCAAGGTATTCGTAGTGATGACGAATTCCGTTGCGCTCTTGCGTTCGTCCTCGAGAATGTAGTCTTCCAGCTGCTTCTTCGACCGGATGCGCACATAGACTGAATCCGACCCTTCCGTACGGTCCGTCAACATGACCGGATAGTTTCCCGAGTCTTCAATGTAGCCAGCAGTCTGCATGATTGCGTGTTGGGAGTTGGTCTCCTTTCCGAGAGAGACCCAGGGATGGTGCCAAATCCCAAGGTCCCTCAACATGCGATACATTGCTAGCTTGTCCACAATGGAGTGAATCGACGTCAGCCTGGGAGTATGGACGCATATACCGCGCCGCCTGAGTTCCCTGATACGAGCTGCGAAGACGGCCATAGTATCATGCTGTGGTATGATGTAGTGAATATTATGTTTATGGCAGATTTCCACAACCGCATCGTACCACGACACATAATTCTCGTATCTCGAAACCGGCTTCAAAAAGTGCATCTTGTCCACGGGGTATGCGAGCCTCTTTCGCTCCGTCGGCGGGACATTTGGGGGAAAATAGCCGGGTGGGTAGAGGGCGTGAATTCGATAGTGCCCCTTTTTGTTGAGGATGGTGGCAATTTGACGGCCTGTGGGTGTGGCGCCATCGGTGATCAAAATGGACCCTGATCGGAATCTCAAATGCTTCTTGTGTCTGTTCTCATTTGCTTTGCGTTGAAGTTCGACATACTTATCGTAGAATGGCAGCTTGGTCCAAGGGTTGTTTGTCGCGCCATCTGGACCGGATGAACTGGGCAAACGATCCATTCTTTCGAGGAAAACTTGGATCGACGAAAAGATATAGTGGTATTCGTAAGTTTGAGGTACTAGAAATGCTGGCGTTGAGATTGGGCGACGTTGCCTGGAGGATGGAAGCTCGGCGAGAACTCAAACTATACTAGGATGTTCAGGTTGCAGAAGACAAATTCCAGGTACCACATTTCTCATATGGTATTTCTGCTTTTTGTGCAGTATGGGCTTCGGGCTTGGTATAGTAATTGCCTGATGTAGACGGGGCATGTCATGCTAGTAGAAGGCAAGAAGTAACAAGTTCTGGTTGCCCCGTCTCCAATTCCTCGGTTGACATCGTTCTGAAGGTAAGTGCGGACGAGAGCTCACACATCCGTCCGAGATCATCTGGATATCACCCCCTTGAGGTCAGAGAAGCCACACAACAGCTGCCTGATTCCGTACTTTGAGAAGATGCAGAGCAGAGAGACTCCCCTAGCCCCGTTCATCAGATGACATCCCCCAAAGAGTGAAATGGGACCGACGATGGTGCCAGCTACCTATTTGGTCAGCCATAGGGCGAATGACTTCCACCTGTGCGAGTATTTTCCTTTGACAGGATACATGAATGCCTTTCTCGCATTTCTCTTCCTGTGTATCTTTCATCTACGAACCATCCGCTCCTTCACTCTCGAAGCTTCTGTGTTTACCACCACGCTCTGTTTCCTGAGCTGTTTCCTATGGACAAGGAGTGTCCCACATCTTCGCCATGACCATAACCAAGCAACAAAAATCCAACAAAGCCCCCTCGCGCACTCGCAGTTTTGTGTGGTATTAGGGCACTTCGATTACAAATTATTGTTCCCTGTGGTCATTCGGAGTCCTCTCCAGGCCCCAAAACCAAAGGATTTGGCGAGGTACGTACTTCTAGGTAGGTGCAAGTATCTCCAGCTCGAAACGAACCAAGAGTCTCAGGTTCGCAAAGTAGCAATATGTGCCCAGCCCGTAGAAGGGTAGCAACGATAGCAACTCTAGGGAATTATATGTCCACTCCAGGCCGGGTTGACCAACAGCAAACTCCGAGTCGGACGTACTGCCGATAACGGAGGAAGGAACTCGAGAGAGGAAGCCGAACTGCAGCATAACACCGGCTAGGAAGGAAAGAACTAACAGGAGATACCGGAAGCAACTGAATGGCAAGAGAAGGTGCAGACGACAACTGCGACTGACCCTTCCAGTTCTCCCCGTTTCTTCGTTTCTCACTGTTATGGGCAGAAAACAATGGCTTTCTAAGAGGAGATTCGCGCCTAACTTGCATCAAGTTTTCGATTCCCTGTGGTCCATTTATGATGACACCTTCGGGTTCCTGCCACTCATCTTCTGGATGTCGAGAACGGAGTTCACCTAGAGGTAAGTGAGTAGTACCTCTACCTCTTGACCCTCATTTGCTACCGCATGATTTGCTTGTCTCCGAAGGTACTGTGTTCAGAGTTACTCTCCCCAGAGGCGAGTGCTTCAGGGCCAGCAAGATCGTTCGATTTGTAACCGGGCAGCAAGTATTGAGACCTTGCCTCATCGTTTCCTGACTGGAGAGAAAGAGCTTCCATACAATCCCAGTTTGCTCTACATGCAAGTGCAATGCTCAACACGATCACTCACGGGCTTTAAGGCCAACCGGGCAGTTCTTTCATCTTGATCCGAAGCGGAATCGCAACAACCAGTATCCCCCGCTGCCCTGTATGAACCTTATCGAGAGGTACTTCCAGACCTCCTGTCTTGGCTCTTTTTTCGAATCATATCCCGCTCTGACCTTTATTCTTTCCTTTCCAGCCATACACGTATTTGCCCATGATCGAGCTACCTCTACCTACCTCTACTTCAGCCCCGTTACTCTGTACCTCCTGCCGTGGTCGCCATATCGAGCTAGACGTCCGTAGCTGCACGTATGGATGGAGCGCCGACCGACCATTCCGCCATCTGCTCGTTCAGGCTCCGCGATTTAAACATTAAAAGCCAACCGGGGTCGGGGCGGTCATAGCCTCAGCCTCTTCCTTGCTCGTAGTTTGGACCCCGGTATCATAGTCCAACGGCAAAGACAAGAAAGAGGCATCATGCCACACAGAACGAGAATACACCCTGGAGATATTTGCGGCGCATGAACGACACTGCTAGTTACGTTAGTCACCATTTTATGTAAATAATAGCTTAGGGTATTAGTATCGAAAGATCAAGCACGAACAGAAATCGTCAATGAATGTGGCAAGACTAACACACTTGTTGAGCTCCATGACCGCGTGTCAACTTCCGCCCGATAGCCCGCGAGCCCTTCACAGTCGATATTTTTGACGGTGCCGTCGTGATAGGAGCTTGAGCGAGATAGAAACCCGCGCTCCTCATCTATTGCTCGCCGGCTCCGTGTCGACCGCCGCTCCAAGGGGGAGAGGAAGAGTCCCGGGTCGTGTTAACCAAGCAGGGCGCTGTTCAAACCAAGCACAGCTCGCATCCCAGACTGGACATTGCGAACAGCACCTTCCCCAATCCGATAGAGCAGCACCTAGCGCGCTCATGCATTAGGTGGTAGAGATAATCTACGGCCCACCGTTTCCATCATCACACTTGGCTGCTCACAATGCGTTGGAGCCGAGTCGATACAATATTATTTTCCACCGGCTGCTGACATGCCGAACCTCAGTGGGCCATGGAAAGATATCCACCCATTTCGTGCAAGAGGGTTAGATGCCTAAAGTGAATAAATGGCCAAACATATGAGAGCTGTAGCGACGGGAACAACCAGCTAGCCAAGCAGAGCAAAGCAAGAAAGGTCGGCAATAGATCATTCAACAACACTATTTCAACACTTCCCTGACCTCCCCGAAATGCATCCAGTGGCGTGTGTCACTGCAGTCCGGCAAGCTGGAGAAGACCAACAGGAAATAGTCGTCTTAAGAAACACACGAAATGGGCAGCTCAGTGAGGTAGGTATAAAAAAGTGGAAGGGGTCATTACCAAATGTAGGTAAGCACGACGCTACCTTGAAGCCCCAAAGGCCTTACATTTCCCTCCTTCTTCATTTCCTTCGTTGGGTTTTGATTCTCCCTCATTGTTCACCTTGTCCGTATCTGGTGTAGTGGGCGTACAAATCGGCTCAGTATAAGTGCCCAAAACCCTCAAAGAATGGTGCGTGAATCCAGACACGATGGGAATGGCAAGCGATTTCGGAAGTAACGGCTTGATTCGACGCTTGAAGATAGATCGGAGACCTGGCTGCTTTGAGTGACATGCAGCATATTGTTGCCGCAAGATATTGACCGGCATATTTGTCACTGTACCGGGGGGTGAACAAAACAAAAACTAAACAAAGAACAATGGTACGCTTGGTGATGGTGAATTAATGACTGGGCCTTTGAAGCTTTGTCACACCATAACCTGTTAGCCTGGTTGTCCGGGAGGCATAGATCTTTGGGTAGGAGGAGCTGAAGAATGATAAAGATGGACGACCAGAATTTACCCAGACCTCTGGCGGAATGAATGCTTAGGCGACCGGCGCGAAGTCACCTTACCAGGTGATACGCAGTTCGCTCTCTGCAGGTGTTGCTCGGCCGGTTGATCGGGTTGTTTGGACAAATCGCAACATGCAGGTAGCATTTTGTAGTGTTTATGGAAGCCCAGTTGGCAGCGATAGACGATGACAATGGTTGGACATAGCAACAGGTAGACGAGAAATGTCACCGTATCCTAAACCAATAAAGCCGGCATACCTCACGTATCTTGAGCAAGTCGAAGCGAATTTCCTGCATAGCCATAACCAAAACTACCCCAGAGGAGGAAGAAGAGGCATAGGCATTCTGGGGACCAAGGAACTGAACTTCCAATATCCAGACATAAGATGGCTAAAATTCAAAAGAGTCAGCCCGTCGGCGGAGTTGGCACACCTTGGGTTCATCACTGGGCTGGACTGTACAGGTCAAGGAGAATGCGACAGAAGAGAATGACACTGCCGGGGTGTGATGTCGAAATGCTAGGTGCGTAGCACAGGAACGTAGTCAAATGCAACGGCGGCTTGACCGAGCGGGCCGCTGTGTTGTTCTGGCTTCTTGTAGACAGACTGCAACAGGTGAGATGCAGACGGTAACACATGGAGTGAGGGGATAGACGGAAAAAAGAAAGGAGCTGGAGAGACCAACAACAGGAGCTTACGCTATAGGGGACGTGTTGATTGGAGGTGTCCAAGAGGTTTGGTATCACAGGTATCAATGCATAAGGTATAAGATGGAGAGGGCGTTACCACTGGACAGCATGGCGTGGGGAAGTAGCCTACAAGGCCGGGTTGGTTAGGTGTAGGGCGTATGGGTCCGTAGCCGTGCACGCGGGTGAGAGGGTGTGGCCTCTTCCGTACCCAAGTCCGGTGTGTATGCGAGCACACCGTATTCTGCGGTCTCGTCCCCGGTACTCCGTGGTTTAGTCTTTCACCTGGCGCTCACCTCTCCATCCCGCTCATCCGCCGATCTGGGTTTCGTGCGGGACAGAGGTAGACTGCCGACGAGAGAACCACCCAACAGGGGCAGAGAAGCCACAGAGGTGTTCATAAGTTGGACCGGTCCATTTAGTCGAGATGATATGCACATGCAGCTTGCAGCATATGAGACGTCGGGTGCGGATGAGGAATTTTTGGAACTCGGAATGGGACACAGAAAGATAGCGGATGGACTTCTCTGATGTAGCCACCGAGGTCTGCTTCCTTCCAGGTAAGGCAACCCGTACCTCACAGGTCCACAGCCGTGCATTGGACGCTTATCGTGGTGGGATTTGACGCGTGCAGACCGGCGCCGGATTGGTGGTGGGTGGCTGAAATCTGTAACGCTCAAGAAGTTATACCGAGCCGTCCAGACGTCGCTCACAGACACGATGGTTTCTGTTTATTGGCATGAAGACCAAGACACGTTGTTATGGCCTGCTCTGTGCGAGTCCACGGACGGTAGCAGATGACGTTGTAGTAGACGTCGTGGGCGGGTACGGGCCAGTGAGGACAAGACGATATAAACATAGCTGGGCTGTTACCCAAGGGGAGGTGCTTGCAGATGGTACGAAGCACAAGAGCGTGGAGTTGACTGGCGGCTGGTGTAGAGAGAAACCTCCAACAGCGTGTGGACTGTTCGCCAAGTGTAACCATTGCGACCGAGACGGATCGGGAGCCCAGGTTTCGGAGAGGCGTGCCGGTGAAGGTCTGGAGAAGGCCATTCTCGAAGCTTACAGGTCATCTTGGATATGTAGTTAAAGCTCCCCGAGGACGGGATCGAGTTTCAGTACTGTGTAAACGTGGTACTGTATACGGTCAACGCAGATGCTAAGGCGCCATGAATCCAGACCGGGAGTCCAGGACCGCAGAGGCCGACTTTGGCCAGACGTTCGAATGTTCTGAGCCTGGCATCGAGACGAACTGTTGCTTTGCCATGTCCTATCGGATGTAGCGTAATCATGAGGCTGGCGGCATTGTTCCGTGAGTCTTGACCATTGGCTCTATCCGGCATCGACTATCAACTGCAGAGCGGCAGCAGAAGGGAACCTCAGAGTGTAGAGAGAATCCATGAGTGGTGAGGTGAGCCTTGGCATCCCGAGTATAAGCAGGTCCAGCAACATGGACGGCACCGCGAAGTGGAGGGGAACCGAACTCGGGGCTTCCCCGGTATCTAGCCTCCTCTGCCTCGTAGTGGCTGCGTGTCCCGTCTAGTGCCCGGAAAGTACGGATATCCGGCGGCGCGGGGGAGGTGTGAGCATGATCATGATATTATGCAATGCGCCAGTCGTGGGCGATACTTCGTTCCCGTTGGGTGTTGTGTTGGAGTTGGCCCGCCGTCAGATCAGATAGGAGGTAGAGGTAAGTTGTAGACAGCGACAGCGCCAAACGAGATGTTGCCGGATGAGATGCAGTGCGTGCTTTCCCGATGCTGTCTGGTCAAGGCAAGAGCAGGTGCACGGACCTTACTTTACTGTCAGGAAGGAACAACATCACAATAAACTGTTCCGGTGGAATGACAGCCGTCTTGATGCCTTATTCCACGTTCACTATGACCGGCTGGTTTGAAGTTGAACAAGGTAAAGTCAAGAATGAGGTAGACGTAGGACGGTGATTCGCAAGTCTTGTCAGCGTCGGATCGATCTAAATGTCAGTGGCCAGAGCAGGCAATTTTGCGTTGCATGGTGTGGTTTTGTCACCTGTAGCAATGCCCGGTGACTGCCCTACACCTACACCTTCCAGTTCCTTGGCTAGTTGAGGTGCCTTGCTTCCGTCTCAAGCCTGACTTTGCTAGCAGTAATAATACTTCAGAGGTAGGTGCATCCGTGGACGATTAAGGATACAGAGGGGACAATCTCGACGTTGTCCCTAGAGGTACCCTCGTTCTTTAGATGAAGGGCTTGATGCGATAGGTTGGTTGGAGCTCCCCGTGCTTGTATCGAAGCACGTACCGGGTATGAAGAGGGAAGATGCAGATAGACGGGTACTTTGCCCAGCATTAATAGACAGCATTTATTTGAGTATATGCCTAACTTGACCAGTACATAATACGAAGTCACATTACCAGAACGCACACCTGCGTCGAAAATATTTCGACCCCCGAATCGGCCCCTCAACGACTGAAGCGGGACGGGAGCTCACCCAATCCAGGTGGGGTCCGGAAGCTATCTGCTCATGCCGTTAACGGTTCCATCTGGCTAGTCTTCAGACGGCGTTCTTGATGTCTTCCCATTGCAATTGAAGACGCAATGGAAGGCCCTTGTTCAATCTACTTGTCTGACCTATCTGGGCTTCCTTTTGATAACACCTCGACACCCATTTAAACCCGAGCCGACGCAGCATCGCCATGTTCTAGCGAGATCTGAAGATACCGACGTCAAGCCTCCGTTCGACGTTGTCTCCATTTTCTGTCAACATCTTTCACTCCGCTGAGCAGGAGCAAGGTACGTCTCATAGCTCTTTACCTCTCAGTCTCAGTCAAATTGCTTACCTCATTCTCTCGTGATGCTTTATTCCAGTTTGTTGCAGTACTTAGTTCGAGTGATCTTTCGATTTGAAACAGACATCAACATCAACACGATCATCAGCATCGCATTAGCATCAATACTACTGTGTCTGTCAAGCCCCATTGCTGATGCTTCTCAGGAAGGGAGATAGGAAACATCGTTGACTGCCGTGCAACATTCCGCTGGCTTGTTAATTGTTGCGTCCTTTAACCCACTGATGGCTTCTACTGCTCCAGATTTCTAGCTAGGTTGTTTTCCCTTTCCTCCTTCTTCTTGTTCATATTTGTCGGCTCCTGGCGAACAGTTCCTAAATTTCTCTCGTATTTTCCTCAATCTCTTACCAGTACAGGCCGGAACGCGGTTCAGATCTTGATATATCTAGGGTTCTTCTAGTCAACCCTGTCTAAGCTTGACTATCTTTGCAAACCCTCATTTTCTGGACGGTCTCTTAGTTGCTTTGGTTTCTTCAGCGTGCCCCAAAATCCTCACCTCCATCCATTAACACGACCCTGGACAGTAAACGTACCCCTTTTGCTACCCCAACCCGCTTCTGTACCTTATCGAGACTGGCCTTATCCCTTTACAGTCAACGCGGCCAACGTAACGTTCGTCTCTCGCCTTTTGTCAACAAGAGCTCCGTCGTAGCGTTACCGGCCCTTCGGCTATACGGTCCTGCTGGCCTGCTACCTACCTTGGCTCAACCGCTGTCCTCTAGTGGGTATCGAAAACTTACAACCTCGCTCGTACATTGGCCATACTTTTCTTCCAAATATCTCACCTTCTTCTCTCACCGGGGCCTTCGCCTTTCAAGCTGAGTGTCGCCGAAGGCTAAGTGCCCAGGAGATCCAGATCAGCAGATCGATACTTTGCCTCATAGACTCAGCACATTGACTTCCTGCAAAGTGCCATAGTCTCTGTGATTGGAATAACCGCTCATCATAAACATCGCGCATTCACAGCCGATTAGTCACAATTTCCTTGACCAGGACGCACCTTAGACTCGATCCCGGCTTTGGTAAGAGATTGGCAAACCCTTCTCTACGAGCGATCATCCTTTGTGTTGAGGTTCAGGGGCAAAATCATCGGCCAGACTGGTGGCTGTATCATCATTTCACCAAAGTTCAAAAGAAAAGAAAAGAATCTGAGCAAGAACGGCAAAATGACTACACCAACGGCTTCTGGCAATCCAACGACGGAAACGGTGCATACGATATCCTCTCCGCTTGATGCGCCTCTTGAGGGTGACGTGCATCACCCAGGTCTGGGAGAGCAAGAATCGCAAGCGGAGCAGTCGCAACAGCCGAATGGAGGGCAACGACAGAAACAAATGCACCGGGAGCAGCATGAGGAAAATACCGAGGAACAGCAGCAAGGTCAGGAACGACACGAGGAACAGCACGAGGAGCATCACCAGGAACAACGCCCGGATCAAGTTCATGAACAACATCAGGAACGGCAGCCCGAGTATACCAGTCCAGCGGTCTTGCATGTTCCTACTGCTACCAACGGAATTGTCGAGAGCCATGGTCACTCGCCGCGGGCGAGAAAGGACACCAACTCCTCCATATCGACCATTACATCTGCCGCCACAGCTGCTACATCCTGTAGCATCGGGTCCTCCCCCTCCCTCACTCCGACAACCGCTCTGCCAACGCAAAACATTTTTTCTCTCAAGGACGGGAACGCTCCTTTGTCTTCGAGTCGAAACAGACGGCGGACTGGCCCCTTGGCGCCCGAGGCAAGGGGAAAGGCCGCTCTGATCCGAAAACAAGGTTCATGTGCGAACTGCAAAAGGAAGAAAATCGGAGTGAGTGCAAAACTTGGAAGCCGTCCAGGCCAGTTCACTTACTGGGCTTGTCCTTATAGTGCGATGCCCGACATCACGGCATGACTTGGGAAGAACTCGCGCAAAAGTTTCCCACCTCTGCAGAGATGCAGCAGCTTGAAGCCATTGTGCCGCCGACCCCTAATCTTCATGCACAAGAATCAAGAAAGCTCAATCTGAGCACCCCTTCGCCAGAATTCATGGACATTGATTCCTCTCCAACACAACAACAGATCCGTTCATCGTTTAGCGAGTCGCGTGTGAGAACACCTCTGCCTTCCAAGCCTCGTCAGGATCGGGCATCAACTGTGTTGTTCCCCCAGTCCCAGCCCAACGGTGGTCTTTCCAACGGCCACATTCTGACGTCGAATTCGCACGGGGCTACAGTCCGAGCTTCCGAAGGCTCTGCTGGGGATCGCTACAGAAGAATTTCAGTCTTGTTTCTTCGCTGGCAGAATGACGAAGACCCTGCGTTGAAAAACTCGATGGATGAGTTCAGAGAGGTGCTTGAAGAGTACTACGACTGCTCATGCCAAACCAAGATTATTCCATCCGCGAATCAAAACCACAACGTTTCCATGTGGGTTTTGGATGAAATTATTCAGTTTCTAAAGACTGATACAGAGGACGAGTTGAAAGTACTGTATTGGTCAAGTCACAGCTACTTGGACGCCGATCGACAAATGATTCTGGCAAGGTATGACTTAGCCGCCTCCCACGGAATTACACCACATCACCGAAATGCGGATTTTTGTTTCTCCAGGCTGACCGTATCGTCACGTTGATAGCTCGAGAAGCAGCGAGGCGCAACCAGCGTCGTGCGTACGATGGTCTGCCATCCAGGCTCTGCTCGATCATGCTTCACCAGATGTAGTAGTCATCATGGACGCAGCCTACTACCCGAACCAATACAGATTCATGAGGAGGACCAACCGTTCATTGGAGCTTCTCGCCGCATCTACTCAGGCAAACCCGGAGAGAGGTGTTTTCACTCGTGCTTTGAGCGACCAGCTGAGGATCCGAGCTCACCTGAAGCTTTTGGGGGGCATCTCGATCGCTGATCTTCATGCTAGAGTGACAACATCCCCTCTCCTGACCATGGGGGCTAGAGTCCAGGAACTGCTCGGCTCGGGCATGGGAGGAATGTCATTGTCGCCGCTTAGTAGCTGTCCTCCTGTTCCCTTGTATCTGCAATTTGCGGGCAGTCCTAGGACATCAAGCATCATCCTGACACCGAAGATAAACCGAGAGTTGGCGGTGATGGCTGGAGATGACGAAGCTAGTGGAAGAAAAGAAGGAACAGCAGGACTTGTTTACACGTTCCGCGTGCCCGCGGGTGCAAATCAGGACATTTGGGAGGAGTATCTCTCGACGTTGCCTGACGACATCAAGGGGAGACTGGAGTTCGTGGGGGCAGGCTAGGTGAAAGTCAGACGATTTTGGACCAGAAACGGGGGCTCTCAAGAAAAAAAGGGGAAGGAGATGACACTGTGGTCGGATGTATAAGAACCGCAAGACTACAATCAGGCAATTATCCCGAGACATTTCCTGTTTCCTTCCAGTGCGCTTTTGTTGTAACGTCCCAGAGATGTTGCCTGGACGTGGATGTAGGTGGTCTGACTGACGGCCGTGACCACCGAAGAAGGTTACTCCCACCTACTCTCGGTGGAAGAATTACAAGCACCCTATTGTGGGCTGAGCGAAAATCAATGAGTCGTTGCGAAGATATACCGCCCTCTATCGCATACCCCAGATACCGTGATTACTTGGGTAAGACCAGGCTGAGAAAAACAAAAGAGTCAAGGACTCGTGAAGTTGATGACGAGGAAGTTAGTATCCAAAGCGCACTCGCCCAAAATCATCAGTGCAAAAAACAACAACAGAACACAACTCCCATCGGAGTTCGAATGCACCAGCTCGCTCCAGTTCCTCACTTAACGCGGCCTCTAACCCTCCCACCTCCAAAGTTTGGAAGTACCAAAAGACACAAAAGAAAAGGCTACTAACAACCGCTCGATCGAGTTTAACCATCGAAACGCCTCCAACCTTTTGCATTTTTTTTTTCAACCAAAAAAAAAATACGCGATTACCTTCTTCTGTCGCTGCAGAAGTTACACAGATCCCAGAACTGGAGGAGACGGTCTAAGATGTAAAACGCTCTTTGGGTTACTTGAACGTCTACACCCCCGTTCCCAAACCGACAGGTAACTTCGATGGTTTGGTTAACCTGGGTGATTAGTGTAGACGGTAAACCGTTATGCCACTCGACCAAGCGATTTATTGGTCAAAGGAGCGGCCACCTCAAGGAGGTAATCTATATACCCGGTAGGCACTCTGGTCTGGGATGAGATGGATGGAAAGGAAGAAAGGAAAAGAAGGAAAAAAGGAAGGAGCGGCGAGCCAAGACAGGTGTGGGCAGCTGTGCTGAAGTCTTTTTTGTGGCACTGAGCATCATAACTGAAGAGGCTCATCCGACCACCGTTCGTTGCCTCGAAGAAGTGGGCAGTCTATCGGCATCAACACAGATGGATGATACCTCGATAACCTCCCTCAGAACAAACAACCTCAAGGTCCTTCCAACCCTAACAGCGAAGCAACAGGAGTATCGATCCATTTTCGAAAAAAGATAGAACACCAGGATGGAGTAAATTGATTGTTGAACGTAAATGCCAAAGTATACTATCAATAGAGCATGCATGCAGTGTGGTATATCCATCATCCAATATTCCCGTCGTTCCATGATCCATGATCCTTCATCCATCATGACATTAACACCACGCATCCCTTTCCCTCCTCATTCTTGGCGATGTCCAGTCCAGTCTCAACTTGATCAGACTGAAATATCATCATGTCTCCCCTTCCCCTACAACAACAAAGTAGCCGCCACAACTCCCACCACAACCGACGACCAGACATTCACCATCTTTCCGATAGCAACAGCACCCGAGTCCTGGGCATGCGCATCCGCAATCTTGAACTCAGGCATGTAAACCCCCGTATCTTTTGAGTTCACTGTGCCATTCCAGCAATACCTCTCAAAGCAAGTCTTGCACGCGGCTGGCGTCTGCCTGCCCAACCGATCTAAGCTCCTGCTGATAACCGCGCAGGCGACGCAAGTAGGCCACTCCGAATCCAGCGTGCCGTTCCCCTGTGTGGCTGAGTTCCATCCGTTGCCGATGATGTCGTTGCGCTGAGACATGGTGTATGACGGATCGAAGGTGGACACGTTGCTCAGCGCGGTATAGGGCGCGTTGGGGACATAGACGATTAAGGGGGGAACCTTTTGGTTGGCATTCAAGGTAAAGTTCTTAACATCGCAGCCGAAGAAAGAGGGGCGGTTATTGAGGCCTAGGTTTACAAAAGTCCAGTCGTCGGGGATCGAGGGGAAAAGTGTCCCGTTGGAAATAGAGCCGAAAGTGCGCTCGTAGGTGGCGCGCAGGGCGGTGCCATTGGGCCAGTTTGTCACGTCGGCGGACGAGTCGACAGCGAAGATGACGTCCACGGCGCGTACGGGTTGGGTGAGCGGGTTGAGCGGAATATTCTGCAGATCTTCGCCGCCGTCGACCAGGTCGAGCTCGAGCGTGTCGGCGTTGGGGTTGGTCCGGTTATTCCAGTCCAGGAACGGATTAGGGATGATTTGGGAGACGTCGTCCCTCTTC
The DNA here is from genome assembly GCF_033458365.1 of Neurospora hispaniola. Classification (NCBI taxonomy): domain Eukaryota; kingdom Fungi; phylum Ascomycota; class Sordariomycetes; order Sordariales; family Sordariaceae; genus Neurospora; species Neurospora hispaniola. The sequence continues at coordinate 591,825 of NW_026944407.1, read as the reverse complement.
GCGCCGATTTCCTTGAGGACAGAAGTCACGGCCTCGATGAGCACGTCTGGCACACCGTCGTAGCTGGAGATGTTGGCCAAAAGGAACTGGTTGAAGAGCGTGCTGCTGGTGCCCATGACGAAGCCGGCTTGGTCGAGACCCTGAACGCACTTGCCTCCCGATGGGATCACGCCGTTGCTGAAGTTGGCGCCGAGGTACTTGGTCGGCGCAAAGCCAAAGACGGTCGGGTCCCAGCTACCCGTCTCGAACGGGTTGAACTCGTAGTTGGTAGCATTGAGGGAGATGATGGTGTCTCCAGGCGCGCGGCCGTCAGCTACCAGAATAGGGAACGGCGTTTCGGCCTTCTGGAAGTTGTCGGTCTGGGCAATGCTGGAGAAGGTGTAAGCCGGGCCGCCCATATCGGCTCCGATCAGTTGGTAACTCAATGCTCGGCCCCAGTAGTCTGTTATACTTGTCTCGAAGCCAGCATCCTTCTTCTTCGCAACTTCCTTTGCCACTTCGGACCAATACTGGATGCGGTTGACAGTACTAATGCCAGCCTCCTTGGGTCCTTTAAAGATGGAGTTCTCAAAGTCCCAGACTTTATTCTCGCTCAGCAGGGTCTCAATGCTGCTGAAGTTGTTGGAGAACAAACTGCCGACAAGCCAGCCACCACCAGAAAGTCCGGCCCTAGAGTTGCGTTAGCAATTTACGGTCACGGTCCTCGATTTTTTTTTGATTTGAGGAAACGAAAAAGGGGCATGGAGTCCAAGACATGTTCACCAGCAAGGTCGTCCACAGCCGCCCAACTTCGAACTGGCGCAGTTGACATTCGAAAACGAGATAAGAAGAACCAAAAGAGGCATGATTTTACATACAAATATGTGCTGGACTGCAACAAGCCTCCAATACCACCTGCGCCTGTGGTATTTTGAATCCGGTTATCCGCAGCAGCAACGAAGCCGGCGCCGTTCATGAGGGCACGATAGCCGCCTCCTGAAATGGCAATGGCGACATTGGGCAGTTGCGAGATGTTCTTGGCGGCCTCATTCATAAAAGTCTCGGAATCAAACCCAGTGATGTTGGCCCTCTTCAGTAGGTCCCTCATGGGCTCGATGGTGTTCTTCCTTCGGATCGACAACCAGTCCTTCTCCTCGTTCGACAAATCCAGGGCCTTCCGGAGCGTCGGCTTGGTCTTGGGACAGTCTACAACGGCGGGGGCATACCCACCGCTGGGCGAATCCGGTAGTGCTCGAACGGCAAGTTGCTGTGATGTTGATACCACGGAGACATCGCGTTGGGGTATCCTAATGGGTTCGGCCGACACATTGGCGAGCAAGGGAGCTGCGATGAGCAGCGACGATGGGAGATGCATAATTGATGATTTGCCTCTTCTTTCTCAGGATATCAACACAACGTATATCGTTAGTAAACCGTAAAAACTGTTCCGTTCGTCTGCCGTGTCAAGAAAGAGTAGTTTAATGATATCCAAATAAAAACATCAAGAGAAGGTAAGTGGCTTGTAGTGGTCAAGAGCTAAAAAGTCGCACCCAAGCCGCCTGGAAGAGCCGGAATTGTTCTGTTTTTGGTCCTCGACCGAACCAAGAAAGGGGATAATGAACGGAAGGTAGTCGTAGAAAGAACGACAGCGACCAGGGGGAAGCAAGAACAGATATAAAAAGTCGGTCGCCCAAGAAAAAGAGAGTGAAGATCAACACAAGTACCCAGATCAAGTGTTGGTTGCGCCAAGTGGGAAGAAAGAAGGATGGCAAGGGCAAGAATTGGGATCCAATGCGGATTCGCTCACTCGGTACCGCGGCGGTGCTAAGTTCCTGCCGTGGATTGGGGAATTGCGCGGACGGTGGAGTGCTTACTAGAGCTAGGTACCCAGTTGCACACCAAACGGTGCCCCTGTGCCCCTGCGTTTAGGTGTGTCCTGTGAGCAACTGCGCGGCACCGGGAAGCTGCGGGATGGATGATTGGCGCCAGCCAGATCCCCGGCATCACCTCAGCACATGGGCAGAGAACTAAGGAATCGAAGGGTAGAAGATATTCCAGGGTTTTCGCTAACACAACTTCCAAGCGCCTCTACCGCTACTCCACACACCCACGCTGGCAGAGCCACTGAGGCCTAGCGGTCACAGCTCCCCGTAACCACGCAGTCCAGCGACCGAGGTCATTATGACACTATGACGACAATCTGGAGATGGGACTTGGGAAAATCGATGACGGGCACCTACCTTGGGAACGATAGAGCAAGTCCAGTCAACGCCCTAGGGAAGGGGAAAAAAAGAGAAAGGGAAAAAGAAAGAGAGAAAAAAAAAAAAAAAAAAAACAAGAGCCCGCCGCATGTTTGCTGAATGGTGGTGTACAAACTAGATCGAACAATATCGACGCCAGGAAGCTTGGGAAATTTGGATATCCACAGCTCCCGTCCCACTGCAGCCGCTGGGCATTCCCACAAGGAGCAACACTGTGGTGCTATCATAGTACAAGCAAAGTCGGGATGTTGCTAGAATCCGTCGGCTACGTCGGTAGATACCTCCCATAGGTAAGTATCCATTTTATCGTTCCGCGTATTACTTCGTCAACAGGGCACAGCAAAGCCAAACAGCTGCAGTGTCTCGCAACCAACACCAAGCAATAATCTCATCCATCCATACAGGCCCTCCCATAATATCTTTACATGCGCACTTGCGCTGTGTTAGCAGTTTAGGTTCCACTACCAAGGCTGACACGAGCAGCACTGACAGCAAACTGCTGCTTGGGGCCAAGAGAGTGGCAGTTTGCTGAGCACCTAGCAGTACCTACCTTACCATGTTTGCTTGCTTCCACGTCCCTGGCCTCGAACTATCCTAGTCTTGATTTTTTGGTTTCTCAACGCAAAGGCCATTAAGGTTTCTCATGTTCAACCCTTTGGATGGCGATGCCGTCCGTCCCAGGACCTCATGACCTTTAAGAGATGAGAAATATATCCCAAAGCAACTTCTACTTATGGACAAGCCATGACGGCCTACAACTCATATCTCGCGTAATCATCCAAACGCTAGACCCGAGTACTCTACTGTTCTCGAGACACCTACCATAATATGTACCCAATCGGACATGACAACAGTAACCATACCCTGATCCGGCCGAACCCTGACATCCCTAGATGATGGTTAAGGCACACAAATGGAAAACGGGACTCGTCGGTTAGGTGGGAACGCTTGTAGTGTAGCCAGCCAACCGACTCTCCTCGTCCCTCTCAAGTCCCATTATTGCCGACCCAGCCGCCCAGCCGCCAGCTGAGGGAGCCAAGGGTCTAATACCGTCCAACGGCCCCAGTGATGTTTCAAACTTGATTGACAGCGAACAAAACACCTGAAACCCGTTATAGATATGTATAGATTTAATGGGGTAGCTTGGCCCGGGGCTACACTAGTAACTCCATGCCAAGCAGTCGGACGGGGGTGCCTGAGACCCGCGCATTCTGACAGCAGCGTGTGGTCACATACATAGTGGGGGAGGAAGCATGGGAATGGATTCTTCCATATGTATGGATGGATGGCTGTGAATCTTAGTTGCTTTCTTTCTTCTCGAAATGTAACCACTGAAATAGCTCGGAAGGAATAGCAGCAGATCATGAAATGCAAGGGTGTTTTACTATGCTCACAGAGCTTACACTACACGACCGGAGAAAGCGGCCGTATATTGCACCTATCAGCGCATCCGACCGCTCGCTCGCTCGCTCGCTGTAGGCTTATTGTCCGCGGAAGACAAGGATATAAAACGATCCTCAGACTTGTATGAATGCGAATCCCTAACCTCCGAATCTGGGTGTTGGCACATCAAATAGGATAAAATAAAATAAAATAAAACAGATCTTTAGTCGGACTTCGGCAAGACATGCAAAAACTCCCTCTCCATCATATCGAGGTATCAACAATGTCCCCGGCCAAGATGATGCCCCGAACTATCATGATACAGTACCTAGTTTCTCCTCTCGAATCACCCAAAATGTTCCCATCTTCAAATCCCTCCTCGCCTATGAGCTGTCCCTTTCCCGCTCGGGTAGGCCGGATGTCAGGAAACAAAATTCTCCAGCTTTCAGTCCCTGTAAACAGGGAGGCACAGAGTTCGTGGGACCGACCGAACCTCGGGTGTGGCGCTTGTTATAAGGCTTTGTGGGTGTGGGGGAGATAGATAGACCTGGTGTCCCAGTCAATGTCAACATCGATGAACCTACTATACCCGGGCGAGCACGGCTATGGGGTCTAGATGCCAAAAGAAATCATTTCCCACCCTCTCTCCGATTTTTGTCTTGTTTTATTCCAATTTTCGCCCTCTTTTATTCGGTTGTTTGGGAGGTTCACATGCAAAGTGCAAGACTGCAAGTACGTTGAGATGGGCGCTTCATGCAATGCAGCATCACTGCAGTGACATTGTGACATGCACGTTTCGATCGTCTGTGCTTCCCCATTCATGTACGCATTATCTGGAAAAATAAAAAAATAAACAGTTGATGTAATAATGAAAATAAAAACCAAGGGACGAACACCTCTTCTGGAATAGGGAGAAAAACTAAAGGGACGTTTGGGTCTCTACATTTACCAACAGATTCATGTACTGACCTTCAGCCTGTACAGAACAGTACAATGACCAAAACTCGTTATCATTACTCTATGTGCCCAAAATGACCCAGATATACATCAACCCACTACATCTTTTTGTTCTTGTTTTTTGCTACTTCGAAAAGAACTTCCGTCTAGTTGCTCTTGCTCATGTGCTCAAGACGGATGCTGACCGCCCTCCTGTGAGCCTCGAGCTCCTCAACCTTAGCCAACTGCATAACAGCCTGGCCGACGTTTTTGAGACCATCGGCAGTCAAGTTGGAGCTGGTAATGTGCTTGACGAACGAAGCGAGGTTGACGCCAGAGTACTGCTTGGCAAAGCCATAGGTAGCTATGTGTCTTGACGTTAGCAGAAGAATTTGTGAAGCGGGGCATGTTATGATATAAAACTTACGCAGCGAGTGGTTAACACCAGCAGAGTAATCGCCAACGGATTCAGGAGTCCAGGCGCCAATGAAAACACTACCGGCGTTCATGACAAGATCGACAGCCTTCTCGGCCTCCTTGATCTGGAGGATCAAGTGCTCAGGAGCGTACTTGTTGCTGAGCTCCATGGCCTCCTCGACGGTCTTGACCTGCACGGTGATCGAGTGAGCGATGGAGCCACGGACAATCTGGACGCGAGGAAGCTCCATAGCCTGACGGTGAACCTCGTCCTCAATAGCCTGAAGATGCTCCTCGTCGAGGTCAATAGCGATCAGGATGACCTGGCTGTCAACGCCGTGCTCAGCCTGGGACAGGAGATCCGAGGCAACGAACGCGGGGTTGGCGTCCTTGTCAGCAATGACCAGCACCTCGGAGGGGCCAGCGGGCATGTCAATACCAACGGCGGCGTTGGTGTCGTTGCTGACGAACATCTTGGCAGCAGTGACGAACTGGTTACCGGGGCCGAGAATCTTGTCGACCTTGGTGATGCTCTCGGTGCCGTAGGCCATGGCAGCTACGGCCTGGGCACCGCCGGCAAGCACGATGGACTCGGCGCCAACCTTGTGAGCGACGTAGACAATCTCGGGAGTGATGGTTCCGTCGGCGCGGGGAGGAGAGGCGAACACAATCTTGTTGCAGCCGGCGACCATGGCGGGAACACCCAGCATAAGGGCAGTGCTGGGGAGAACGGCGGTACCGCCGGGGATGTAGCAGCCGACGGCCTCGATGGGACGAGAGAAACGGCTGCAGACAACACCGGGCATGGTCTCGACCTGGAGGGGCTTCTCCTCCTTCTGGGCGGCGTGGAACTTGCGGATGTTCTCGAAGGACACGTCGATGGCAGCAATGGTCTCCTCAGGGAGCTGCATAAGCTCCTTGGGGAAGGGCGCCTTCAGGACGGGGCTAGTAAGAGAGGTAGCCTTCTCGAACTTGTGAGTGTACGACAGAACAGCCTTGTCGCCGTTCTTGCGGACGTCCTCGATGATGGGGACAATGATCTTGTAGATGGCATCGGACGACTTTTGCGCAGGACGCTTAAGAGCAGCATCGAGCTCCTCGGTAGAGACCTTGGAGGCGTCGAAACGTCTCATGGTGATCTTCTCAGGGGTGGTCTCCTGGGCGGCCTCCTTGGTGACAGGGGCCGAAGTGGCAGCGGGAGCGGACGCCGCAGGCTTGATGCCCTCCTTCTCAGCCCACTTACCCTTAGCATCTCCAGTCCTGCGCTTGACCTTCCAGCTCTTGGCGTCAAGGCTCCTTTCGATATCGGCAAGAGTAACGCCGGCGGCAACGGCCCTGGTAAGAGCAAAGTAGAAGAGATCGGCAGCCTCAAAGGCGATTTCCTGGGGGGTCTGAGCGGTGCAGAGCTCCTCAGCCTCCTCCATGATCTTGGCCCGGACTAGCTTCTCATCGGAGAAGAGACGGGCAGTGTAGGAGCCCTCGGGGGCAGACTGTTTCCTCGAAATCAAAGTCTGCTCGAGCTTGGGAAGGCCTTTGAGCTGACCAAAGCAGCCGGACTGATCGAGGTGGCAGAAACGGCCCTTCTGCTTCACGACAAACTTGAGAGCATCGTTATCGCAGTCAAGCGAGATGCGGACGAGCTCCTGAGTGTCTCCGGAAGTAGCACCCTTGTACCAGAGACCGCGCTTCCGGCTCTGATAGACACCAGTCTGTGTCCTGAGGGCCTCGTTCACACTCTCGGCACTGCTGTAGACCAGACCCAGAGCAGTGTCGTGCTCATCAACGACAACGGTGGGGAGCAGACCATCGGGACGGTCAGACTTCCAGACGCTCGAGAGGATGGTGGAGATGGCAAGCTTTCCGGTCTCGTCCTTCTTTGTTGTCAAGCCAGTGGATGGCAGGATGGGGATGGCGTTAGCCTTGGCGGCGACCTGGATGAACTGTTCGAGATCGGCCCCAGGAACGGGCTTGATGAAGAAGGGGGTAATTTTCTTGTCTCTGGCCTCCTCCAGAAACTGTGCAGCCTCGGAGGCAGTCTGATCGAAGCCGGAGAGCAAAAGGCCGCTCTCGGTGGCGGAGGAAAGCAGAGCAGCGCTGCTTCCAGTGACAATGGGGGCAACGCGGGAGCCATATGCGGAGAGGTCGGCCAACTGCTCGGTCTTGACAAACACCTTGCGGGCGCCGGCGTCCAGAAGAGTGATAATATCATCGATCGACTCGAGGGCTGTTACATCGAAGTAGGGCTCAAATTCGACATTGTGACGCTTGAGGAATCGCAGGATTTTCTCAAGGGTCTGGGGCTTGACCTCGAAGAAGACGCAGCCAAGACACGAGACTTCCTCCCGGCTGAGGCCCTCCTTGATGTCATTCAGTCCGGGAGGAACACTGACACCGACGAGGAAGGGGAGGGGAAGTGTTGTCTCCATGGTGTTTTCCTCTGTTTGATTTTCTCGTTTCTGGTATCGTGCTGCTCCCCAATTCGTCGATATGTCGGGTGAAGTCTGACGTGGGGTTGAACTCAAGGTCAAGTGGGATATGGAGATGGAGTATTACAAGCTATCAGGCTATGAAGATGAGGCCCGCTTCGAGTGTCGCTTATGTACAGAAAAGACTCGGGCTTTATGAAAATCGGGTGATTTGGTATGACTCTTTCACAATTCACACCTCTTTCCGTCGAAAACTCGGCAGGCAAGGTTTGATACCAGGATCAGTACGTACTGTGTACCTGAAAGTTACCAGGAATTACAGGTTTCTCGACTTCGCGCTCCATGTATCGACAGACGCTATGGTGGGGTTGGGGTTCGCAGTGTGACGGGAGGCAATGCAAATGCCCCTCATCTCATGCATTGGGAACTTTTCCGGGGTCCCATCCTGTCGGTGCCAGAAGTCTTTCCTTCCAGATTTCTCCTTGTACCGCTGACGTTGGCCGGCAGCTGGCAAGCAACAGACGGGTTGCTTGATGCCGTCTTGCCGATGTCAGTGCCGCCGTCGCCCGTCCAGGTGAAAATAAGCTATGGTCTGTGCTGTTACGGCAGGCTGAACTGCCCTGGGGCTTCGTCGCCCTTGTTTTGCGGCACGGTGCGAGTGATCTCCAGTTGCGATCTACCTGTACATCTACTAAGTAACTGCAGTGCTGACGGAGTGCGCTGCACTGGGTCAGTGACCGTGCCGCGGCTTGGCCTTAGCGCCCGCTACGATTCCCGGTCGGCGGGCGTGAGAATGAACGAACCGGAACTTCGAACTTCCATCACACGTCGTCTAAAGGTACCAACTTTCCACTTGCATCCGAACTCAAGCCTTCTCCTTTCGCCGAAGCTCCCTTCCGGAACACACCCGATTCTTTCAACGCGCCATCCCAAGATACTCCGCGATTATCGGAAGTCACATAAACCTCACAACCAATCGCGCCTTACACACGACGCCAGCTATTAGATCTATCTCGAACTGTGAACAGAGCTACCTAGCTCCCCGCGCCGAACATCAAACCGACCTCGATATTAGCCAATCCATCTGCTTGCTACAAAACCACCAGGAAACATCACACAAGTACCAGTCACCGCGCGAGCTGTACACTACTCAGCTTCGCCCCAAATAGCATCTCTCAGCACCAATTGACCAAACCTGCCCCCTCCATCGGCGGCAGTCACCAACCATGTCCGCCGCCGCCACAACCACGGCTCCCCTCCCAAACGGCAACCCCGCGCCCGGCAGCCAGAATAACGCGTCGGCAGCGTCATCATCCACGGCCGCAACCTCTCAATCCCAACCCCAGTCTCAACTAGCCACCCAGCCCCCCTCCGCCTCCCAAGCACCACCACCAACGACCACAACAGGGCCCGCAACAACATCAACAGCAGTAACAACATCAAACCCCAACACCCTCTCCACCGCTGCTGCTGCTGCTGCCGCCTCCTCAGCAGCTTCCAACCCCCGCCCCCGCGACGCCCGCACAATCGAGCTCCTCCTAACCGCACAAGGCGTAACAGCCTTCGAACAGCGCGTCCCGCTTTTGTTGCTTGACTTCGCCTACCGCCACACCTCGGCCGTGCTCTCAGACGCTTTACACCTCTCTGCGGACCCGTACACATCGCACGCGGGCGCCCGGCCCTCGGCCTCTTCTGGCGCGGCTCCCGTCAATGTGGGCGACGCGACTATTACAAGTAACGCAGTGCAGCTGGCTATTGCCAGCCGGCTGAACTTCCAATTCCGTGGCGGAAGCGGGGGCGGGAGCGGTGGTGGTGTCAGCAAGGAGTGGATGATGGAGATGGCGAGGGAGAAGAATAAGGTGGCGTTGCCCAAGGTCAGTGCGAATGAGTGGGGGGTAAGGTTGCCGAGCGAGAGGTTTGTGTTGAATGGGGTTAGCTGGGGTTTGAAGGGGGACGGGTGGATTGCCGGCGGGGATGAGACAAGTGGCGATGAGGAGGAAGGTAGCGATGAGGACATGGAGGATGCGATGGGCATTAACAAGAAGGGTGAGAATGGTGATGCTATGGAGGGGATAGAGAGGGAGGATATTGGTGGGGATGGGGTAGAGGGTGGCACGGTGGATGACTTGTTTGGGGATGATGATGGTGATAATGATGAGATGGAAGATGTGGATATGTTTGCTTGAAAGGGGCTGTATTATCTTTACAGTTGGCTTCGCGGACACCGGTTCCTGTTTCGGGGCCATTGATGATTCATTGTCAGGGGAACAATTTTCCTTCTTTCTCACGGTTTACTGTTGTTTCACCGGGTTTCTCTTCACGGTGTCATGGCGTTTAGGAGTAGGGAACCGAAAAGGTGACAGCATCCAAAGAGTGAGCTCAACTTCCAAGCAGTTAATAAAGTTTTAATCCCTCAGGAAGAACGGCAGTAGAAATTCGGATATCATCTTCGACGCCACTTCGTACAAAGGTTTTTCGCAAGAGTATTCCACGTCGTATACGCACCTACGCCGGATGGGTCAGGAGGTTGTTGTCAAGCCTAGATGAGTACTCAAAGAGTATTCTGGAGATAATCGGACCAGGCATAACTAGAAAAAAAAAAAGGTAGACGTTACTAGGAGTAGTGATGTAATAAACTGGCACCGTAAATGTCAAGTACATTGTATTTCCCTTCCAGTTGCGCCGCGCTATGCAATGTGAGGGAATCGCCCAAGGATCACCTCTCTTCCATCCATTTTCCTCCTCCGCCTTTCCTCGGGTGTGTGTTATATATCGCTGTTAAAAGTTTCCAATAGCATCTTCCCTCTTCATGGTAACGATACTTGATCACAAACCCTCCTCTCGTTATACATGCTTCTTCTAGCTCACTTCCTTCTCAACAGTAAGATCCTTAATCCCAGTAATAATTTCAGCATCTGCATCTGGCTCAATCACCTTGGGCGAAGCCGATGAGCTTGAGCCGACCCTGGACTGCTGCTCAACAGGCACTTGCAATTGAGCTTCAGTTGGTTCCCTCTTCCTCTCCTGCTCCTTCATCGCCTGTTCAAGATCGGCAGCGGCACGTCTGAGCCCTTCCTCTTCCTCGGCGCCGAGTCCTCCGTCTTCCTCCTCCACGTTGTCCACCTCTTCTTCTTCAACTATTTTCTCTCCCTCGGCGTCCTCGTCGTCAGTGATTCCCTCATCCGCATCTGCATCCACATACACGCTCTCCAGCATAGCCGAATCAACCATATGCTCGGGCGCAGCCTCCTCATCATATTCTCCCTCCTCTTCCTCACCATCCTCACCATCATCCTCTCCATCATCTTCTCCATCATCTTCTCCATCATCCTCTGCATCATAATCCCCATCCTCACTTGCCACGCTTCCTTCCTCGTAATCATCCACCGAGTTCCTCGAGATGTAGCTGTCCACAAGACCGTCGCCAACCTCCTCCTCGTCATCCTCCTCGTACTCACTTTCATGATCATCGACAACAGCCGGAGCAGATGTCTTTCGGCCACCGCTGCGCTCGTCCTCGGTGTCACTGGCAGAGAACTCGTCAAGATCCAAAGGCTGGTCTCGCCAATACTTGAAATCCGTATAATCCTCGCCACCGCCTTTGATGAGCGTGGTGACAGGTGGGAAGTAATGGTCGACGACCTCGGTCATGTTGACGTAACTCAGCTTGAGTTTGTTGAGACTCAGCAAATCGAGTGACACCTCTGCATTAGAGTTGATGGTGAAGATGCGGTTACGGGGCACGTCGACCGTGCGATACGAGATTTGGTCCGTGAAACGGTTGCCGAACCCGGCGTAGAACGGTGTGCGATCGGGCCCGTAGAGGTTGCGGATGTCACGAAGCGTGGACATCTTGAAGATATGTGGTTTGCGGAGATAGATCTCGCGACGGAGAGCCGCCATAGTTCGGTCGGGTGAGAGAATGGTAGGTCCGCGTGGGAGACGGTACCCGTCTTGAACGATACCTGCGAGGTAAGTTCGTGTAGTGTCGGCCTGGCCGACGGACCGACTCGTCAGATACATTATGTTGTACCCGTTGGCTACAATATCAGTATACAGCTTGGCTACACCAGCATGCGTCCAGTCGCGCCCGATCATGTTCAGCACGTGGCCAAGCGCATCAGACTTTGTAATGGTTCCATCAATATCCGAGATGACCACGGGTACTTCGTGCTTCCATAAGAACATGTAAGCCTGGCAGGTAGCCTTGTTCACGGTGAAGCTCATTGAGTTCTCGCCGGGCTTCAGATTCAGGGCCTTCAACTGGTCGCTAGTCAACCTCAAGGTCTTTGCGTAGTTCCGATTGGGATCACCCGCTGCCGAACTGCCAGGAGAGCTTGGGGGTGTCTGCAAGGTCATCTGGCCGACATCAGAGTCAGCTCTCCTGTGGATCGGTAGAGTCGTGGCGGCTGAGGTATCGCTGGCATCGCTCTGATACCCAGGGTCAGAAGCGGCATCAATGTTGCCCATGTGAGATGCAGAGCGTAGGGGGTCCATCGTCCTCTTCATGGCGGCTTCCTTCGCCTCGATGCTGCTGTAGATCCAAAGGTTTCCATGCTCGTCAACGCCAAAAAGTGCGCCGATGTCGTAGTTGCCATCAAGCTCCTCCGTGAGAATCTTGCGCGCAAGGATCTCGGCCCTGAAGGCGTCTTCCTCATTGTTTTTGAACGCAGTCATATCTAACATGAGGTCTCCGGTCTCGCTGATGTGGTTAGGGATATTGGCGGCGGCGAGCTCTCGAGAAAGGTTCATTGCCCTTTGAAGAGCTTCGGGGGCTGTAAGCGGCGGCGGGCTGCGGGATCTTTCGGTGTGGCTATCGCCTTCTTCTGAACCTTCGTGGGTGCTGCCATCGCTTGGCATTCTTCGCGCTGATTGCCGCAGAAGGCCGTCGCTATGTGGGCGAAACGGAGACCATTCGCCCTTGATAGGATCTGGTGATACGGAACGAGGTGTGAGCAACCCTTGTAACCCATGCTTGTCAGTATATGTCGATCATGGCGGCGTGGAAGCTGGACCAAGCGCTTACCGTCTCGTGCTAGTAGAGCAGTGGGAGGAGGCCTGTGGTTGAAGCTCGAAGAACGGGTTTTGCCTTCTACCGAGTTCAGATCGAGTGATTCGGGTTCTTGTAGAGGCCCTGACTGGTCGGCATTGAGCGGAGGACTAGAGGCGGGCGACACGATGGGCGACGTCTGCATGCTCTGAGGGATGGTGTCTGTAGTTTCGAAGACGAAGAAGGCCTCGCCTCCCTCGCCCAGCTTCATGGCATAGTCCTGCTTGACGCCATTGACCCTGAATTCGACCTTCTTTTCGGATGGGCGCAACAGCGAGAACTTGCCAAAACGCACGTGAAAGGGAGAGCATGCAAGGGTGCCATCTTCCTGCTCAACGACTATCACGTCGATGGCACCGCTGAGGGTCGCAGGGTTGATAGAGTTCCAGGCGGTAGAGACAGAGTCGCCGAGACTCCTGACGTACTGCATGGTAGGCAATCGCAACTCGTTCTGTCGTCGAAGGATGTGTCCCTCTTGATGGTCAAAGGGGAAAGGAGGGGGTATTTGTTGGTTATGTCGGTATATGGGGGGGCAGTCAAATGGCAAGGCTACATGCGGTCTGGACGTTTATGTAATGTCGACCGCAATCTCGATTCTCGACTTCGAGTAGGCGACCGGTAGGCGACCGGTAGGGGTTCTCTAGTGTGTTGGGCGAGGTCGGGAAGGCCGGATGAACGCCCGATATGCGTAGGGAGATATTAGGCTCTGACCACCCGGCCTCAATTGCTCTGTCGTCTTGAATGGATGGTTACTCAACGTGGTGTGCGTGAGTGAATCCGACTCGTTCACTTCCCGTCTGGTGGTGCGAGTATGCCAGGAGAAAAGTATTGAGGAATGCGCCGTGTTGGGGGACTTTGCCCAGTGAATGCGGATCTGATGACGAACGTGTGCCGCGGTTCAAGCAGTGAAAGACAAGGAAGGTAGCAATCCAAGTGGGATGCTGGGTGCTTGGGGAGTGGATATTGCCAAAACGACTGTGGTGGCTGCAGCCCGTGTGGGATTGATTATGCGCAGTACGGTAAAGCGCTGTGTGAAAAGTCCGAAAGGGGCGTTTAAATCCTTTCTTCAGAATCATACCTATGCATCGAACTAATGAACCAAAATCTACATGGCAAGAGCTCGTGTTGTAGAAACCTTTTGTTTTTTTGGGGCATGGCGAACGGATCGCGATCCGCCGAGTAGAACTAAGGAACCGGCTTTGTTCGTTGTGCAGTCCAATACTGGTATGAATGTTAGCTCGAGACCTCGGGTCAACTTCCCCGTGGGTTTTTAAGCGGCGACTATGCTTTTTCCAAACCAAATTGCACTGTATTGAATTTTGTGGATGCCGTTCGGATCTATATCCAGCCATTCATTGAGTCCTTGACAGGTTGGGGACAATTCAGAAGACATCTCATCCAGTGTTCTACGAGCGAGTGCCTAGGTACCAAGTTAACAACAAACCAGTCGAACTACAAGACAATACGTAGGTATCCACCTCTACACACCCGGTGAGGCGGAAAGAGAAACGGGATCATCCCCAACGCCCAACCTTCCAGAATCACGAGGGCGGTTCCCTTCTCAACAATCAGATCTAATTCTGTCTTGATGAGTTCGGCCTCTTGTCAGGGCAGCAGACAGGCACAAGGGACTGCATTTGCACCGGCTGTTCCCCATCATCAACCCACGCGCACTTTACCGACTTGGTGCAAGTCTCTAGCGATACCCTGTAAGACGGCAATATAGTCATTTACCAGCCTGGTACCTCGGCGGTCTGCAACGAGCTAACACGGCTGGCCAATCCAACCGCACAAATTGGTGTCATTAGCGGTCACGGGGATGTTTGTTATGCTGGACTACCAGGTACCCTTCAAGTTCCCCTGATGTCCTGCTGACTGACACTGACACCGCGAGTTTGGAAATGGAACTTTTGCGTATTATCACCTTGTCAGTCTCGTTTGACTGACGTTATATATAGTGATCCAACGAGCCGTCAACAAGCGGTTGTCGCTGTGAAAAAAGCAATCGCTCGCTGAGTGTCCATTGTCTGTTCCCGGCGGTATTACTCGCTGTGTATCCCGGGTTTCTATCGGCTTACGGGTACACCTGGTGACACCAAACTGTACCCAAGGGGCGAGGCAAGATACATACACTATCTACAAAGGTGCGAGGCCTCTGAGGATACCACGGCTTATCCAGCGCCTTTTTTCTTCGTCCCGCATACAGTACAAGACAGAGCCTTACCCCAGCTGCGTGGAAGACGTGTAGTACCGAATGGGATTATGGACGGCAATCCTAGCCTGAGTGTATTGCCCGGTGCTGAGGATCACTACGTCCTCAGTCCTTGGGGGTGGGTGGTGATAATTGTTGGGAATTCCGGACGCGTAACGGATCGATTTGATGAGTAGAGCCCTATCCCCAAGCAAAAATGGTGTGATGCTTTATAGTTAGTTGCCTTCCAGCTAAAGGCAGGCTACAACATATGTATAAAGCAAGTAGTGCACTGAGAGGCACCTTTTGTCTTCTCAACGGGATTCAGTTAAGATGGCAGGCTGATCCGGGGGTCCGTCCGAGGCAACGACTTTGTATTTCAGTCTTGTGTAAGTCACCACCCGGCTTAGTGACGGGAACGGTAGGAAATCTCAGGATAGGTAAAGAAGAAGAGTAAACTGTCAGCAGACTCTCTTTGGCCATTGAAAGAACTAAAATATTATAGGGCAGATTGCGCAACATCTTACAAGCATTCCACTCAAGCTGCTATGTATTCTCAAACTTGGGAAAGCCTACATACCGGTATCAGAGGCCAAGACAGTTCTTTCCCGATCGCATATTTAGCAGTTCTGGCTCAGGACGAGAGCTACCTTTTTGCGCCCATATGGAACCCTCTGGGATATCACCCGAGCGTTTGCAAATTGAACAAAGACCCCTTCAATGATCTTGGTTTCACTTCCTGTCCCAGAC
Organism: Neurospora hispaniola; assembly: GCF_033458365.1. Lineage (NCBI taxonomy): Eukaryota > Fungi > Ascomycota > Sordariomycetes > Sordariales > Sordariaceae > Neurospora > Neurospora hispaniola. The sequence continues at coordinate 576,432 of NW_026944407.1, read as the reverse complement.
CCGATTGTTCGCGACTAACGAAAAGTGGTACCATGACAGAACGGCAAGGCGGTGTTTCCGCGTGGCTTATCAGATATATCCTGTCCACCATCTAAAGCGAAAAGAGGACTATAGTGTAGTACACGTACTTGGTGTGATGGGTAAGTTTAATTAGGTGGGGTAGGTACTAAACGCATAGTGTCCGTGCAAAAAAGTACCTGACAGGGGGGTTTTTACTTTCGCTCGCGACCACAGTAATATCCCGCGAGCATTTGGGTGAATCCTTCTCTCCCGCTTCCACACACCAGTCCTTCTTCAAGCGAGCAATATCGACTGGGCAAGCTGGGGAATAATAGCGGGGAAGATGAGCAGGCGGCTGGCGGGGATGGGATAGGCGCATCATCGCGAACTTCCATTCCATCATGGGCTTTCGGTTGCGGGGATCCTGGAGGGCCGGGGAACATCAAACTGTTGTCTGGAGTTACGTACCGTCCCTTGGTCTGATCGGCTTTGAAGTCAAGTGGAAGTGCGCCGCATGGCCTGATGTCTACGATGTTTCAGCATGTAGTGTACCAGCCCATGGACTGTTAGGAGTTCCCTCAGATACTGATATATTGCACTAACAGACATGTATCCACTTCCCCAGAGACAATGCAGGGGACGTCAGGATGTGGATATCCACTGCGAGAGAGAAAATCCTTTTTGCAGGGAAAGCACAGCCGGACAGCCTGCTCTGCTGCTGCTGCTGCTGCTGCTGCCACCGTCCGCCCGCCGAGCGCTGTGAGGTGGCTCATGATGCCCCCTCACGCCGCTGTGACTTGTCGCTTCCTATCAAACTTTCCACTTCCGAGATGTCTTTTGCACCCACCTCCACCTCTTTCCAGCTGGGTTTCCACTCTGTATGCAACGCCCCGGGCTCCCATCAAGACGGAGTCTTTGACAACTCGCAACCACCTGGCCCAGAGTGCCATAACATTGATTTTCCTGCCGCTGCCCTGTCGTGGGCTTCAGTCTCCAGCTTGGACACATTTCACTTCACTCCAGTTCTTTTGCACGCCAGCTCTACGCAGTCGACGGATGACAGGAGGGAACCTGTGGAAGTCTTCTCAGTACACATTCTTATTTTCTCTTTTTGTACAAAGATACACGAGTATCTTCTTGCCTATCCTTAAACCCCTTTTTGGTGTTATTTTTTTCTTTTCGTTGGCTGGAATTGGGTCCGTCGCCCGTCGCGAAACCACGACAACCGAATTTCCTCTATTCTCTCCTCCACCACGATCCAAAGTCCTGCTGTCGCCAACGTCATCGCGCCCTCTCGGGCTTCGCATCTTCGCTCGAGACCTTGAGACTTACCTATCTCGGCCCGACCCTTCGGAATATCGACATCAAGCTGGCCTATTCGCACTTATCGTAGCGCTATGTTATGGACCTCATGGCCATCGCTGGTGACCACGGTTCTCATCTCCTCGGCCGTCATTGCTTGGTGGTTTACGGAGTCTAAGACCACGGCTCTCAACCTGGTGGCGGCCGGTAGTCTCTTTGCGTCTTGCTGGGCCGTTGCTCCGGACCGCGTTCGCGTGCTTGCGACGTCTTTATACGCTTCTGCGCTCAACACCATTACGACGGCTCGCATCGATCTTTGGGTTTTCAGGCATGCCAGCATGCTGCTGACGGGTGGAGCTGTCTTTTGGTAAGTTGGACCCGCACCTGTCATCCCATCACGACGTCGTCTCGTTCGATTCGGTCCAGGCTGTGAGCTAACTGCGTGCGCATGCGCTTGTAGGTTGGTGCAGCGGGCATGGCAGACGCTATGGAAACCAGTTCCTGAACTGATAAGCATCCTCGGCGTGGATGTGCCAGATCCTCCAGAGGTTTCGCTTGCCGGTATTAAACCTAACTCGGCGACAGTCAACTGGACGCGCGCACCGCCCAATCGCTCTGTCCAAAAGTTCCTCATTCAAGTCAACGGGGTAGTTGGTGAGTAGGCGCCTGGAACAAATCCCTTTGGAACTCGGTGGCAACCAGTCCGCCACGCAAAAGGCAAAACCCTAACATATTCATATAGTGGGGGATGTTCCGGCAAACCAAGATCCCGCAATAGTCGTTAGCGGTCTCAAGCCAGATCACTTTTATAACGTCCGCGTCATTGCCGTTGGATCCAACAACTTCCAGGCCGGCAGTCGGGTGGTACGCTTACGCACCTTCGCTCAAGACGGACGACCCCAGCTCGGTAATGCCCGGTTGCCCTCCAGCTTTACGATCGAAGAACCCAGCCGCATGAAACAATCTGAACCGTTGGATGAGAATGCATCTTCACGACCTCCCATTCTTGCATTGGAGACCGCAACAGCTCTGGAAGGTAGTGCTTCCTCGACCCGGGATGGAATTTCTGCTGCTGCTGCGGGGCCTCGCCGCAATACAGTTACCAGACGTCACTCGCCGTCGACAGCCAGCCTTGATCAGCCTCTGGTACGGGAAGAAGCTGCGGAGGATCCTACACAGACGCTGCCAGAGTTAACACAACGATTCGAGAGCATTAGGAAAGAGACAGAAGAGGTGACACAGCTGATGACCAAGGAGGAAGATGACATCAAACGCCTGTTGAACGAGTTAGAGGCTGAAAAGCAGGAGAAGAGAAGAGAGCAGAAGAAAAAGGAGGAACAGACTGAAAAGCTGAGGAGAGATGTCAACCTTACTGATCGGGTGATGCGTAATGCCCTCTCCCGGAAAGCCCACAAGGAGAAGGCTTATAAAGAAAAGCAAAACGAACGCTCCAAGTTTCACGACGACATCGCCAAATGGGAAGAGGACATTGAGGATATGCGCAAGGGGAGGGAAGGGTTCGAGCAGGAAACCAAACAGCTACAAGAAAGTCACGATCAAGAGGTGGAGCGACTGCGTGACGCTAACAGTGACCTTCAGGCGTCCTGCGTCGGTTTAGAAGCAGAGTTGAAAGAGCTCAGGGAGCAAGTTCGGGCTCTAGAAGAAGCTCGCAAGAAGCTTCCTGGTGGCGAGGAAGACGCGGAATGGCGTGAGAAAGAGGCCGAGCTCAGGAGAAACTGGCATCGGCGCCATAGAGAACTCCAGGAGACTATGAACTTCGAGAACAGGACTACTCGGCGACTTGATGATCATCTTCGCTCCCTGACGATGCAGATACAGCAAATCCCTCCCACCCCTTTCGGTCTTTACAGCCAGGCAAACACCTCGGGCTTGGAATTTGAGAGCGGAGCACTTGGCCAGACCAAGAGACGAAGCAGAACGACCAGCTCACTTGCCAATGTGTCGGTACCGTCTCCGTTACCAACATATTCCCAGCTTGATCCGACTGTACCTGTTAATGGCGGCTATGCCAGCGTGAGATCGGCAAATGCGCCCCCCGGGTTTGCCCAAGGACCGTTCATGATGGGCCTTTCGGCGGACATGCAGTCGCGTCACGACGAAAACTCCAGAGCCACCTTTGCTCCTCTCAGTCCATCCGCTACGGCCTTGCTTCCTTCGAACATCTTGGACGACCTAGACGATGACGAGCCGAGCCCGGCAGCCAGATACGCACATGATAACTTTGTTTCACAGTCAGGCAACTCTGTGGACAACGAGCCGCAATCGCCTACATCTTCAGGGGAATCTCCCAGCTTGGTAGGTAGCCCTCATGGATCGTCTCTGAACTTGGCCTTTCCCACCCTCTCTGGGGATCACCCCGATCCCCGGTCGTTGAACGCAACAACCGGAATAGGGTCGCCCAACACAGCGGTGGGCTCAGAGCGCAAGATAGGCAGCCTCTTCACTTTCCCAAGGACCAGGGCTGCAAAGGTCATGGAGACCGAGGGGCCAATGCTCGGGAGCCTCAAAAATGGACAGAGCCAGTCTTTCCCTCGCCAGACGGACGAAAACGACGCGTTGGCCAAAAGTCGACGTATCAGTCTCTCGAGCACATGGACCGTGTTCCACCGACATTCGGCTACCCCTGAAGTACTTGATGGCCCATCCCCCGCTTCGCGCATGTTTTCGACACGCAGCTTCAACCCCTTTGCGAGCTCTTCAAGGCCGGCTGCTGGGATCTTTGCTGAACGTGACCCTAGTAGTCCTCGACCTGCTAGTATCGCGTCGAACGAGTTCCCACGGCCTTCGACGGAATCCGGGTCGATTTGGGGCCCACCCCTCGCTTCGGACGGAGCAGGACTTGTCAAAAACAGCCGAATATGGCCGCAAGACGCACCGTGGTCTCGGAATCCATCTCGCCGGCCGTCCCTTCATGGGTCGCCGTCTGCGCTGAAAACGACGCTAGCCTCTGCTGACGACGAGATTCTGGACGAAGGACCACTGCCCAATGTTCATGAGGTTGGTGTTATTGGCAGACCTCCGCCACAACATGCGTCCAAGGACAAGGATAAAGCCATTGGACGTTTGAACCCCAACGCTCCAGCCTTCAGCATAGGGTCATTGTTTAAAAAGGAGAAGGAAAAGGATGGGGCAAAGAAAGCTAAGGACAAAGGGAAAGACAAGACTACCAAGAACAAGGAACCAGGTAGTGCATCCCCGAGCCACGTGACTCCGATTGTAGCCTCAATAGAGATGTTGCTGGAATCTCCTACGGAGTCCCGTAAGTCTCGCGATGGGATGTTGCTGGAGCCTACGCGGACGTCAGTCTCGATGACGGAATCTCACGAATCTCTTTCCCTCGAACACTCTTTCTCAAACACCCCCTCGGAGGCACTGAGCACTGGCCTGTCAGGCAGCTTCAAGGAGGACAACGTAGTCCGCAAGCTGTTTCGTAAGGGAAGCTCGGGCAAGTTCAGCCTTGCGGGCCGTTCGGGGGGTGGTCTCTTCAAGAAAGGACCCGGAAGTACGGCCAGTGCTTCGGATAGAGGCGTTTCGATTGGTGATCGGTCGAGCATGGATAACCTCGAAGATCTCGGCGAGGACGCGCTGGGCCCAGCATTCTTGGCCCGCAGCTATGAAAGTGTCACCAGTAGTCCGAACGTTGGTCCGTCGGCCTCAGCCAGCAACGTCAAGGACAAGTCTGCAAAGGAGAATAAGACTCCTGGCGTGAGCTGGCTTAACTTTGGCAAGAAGGGAAAGAAGGAAAGGGAGAGTGTGGAGCTGGAAAGGGAGAGGACTCAGGTCATGAAGCCAGAGGTGTAGAAGCCAACGGCTCAGGACGGTGATGAGATCGAGGACAAGAATGGCTGAAAGGTCGTTATTGTTCATGTGCGTCGTCTGTATATGCCGGGGTTGTGTCTTCCCCAACATGTTGTTGACCCCGAAAGATCAAGCGTATTTAAAAGGCTGTCTGTCTATACTACTCGTCGTCATTGAAGCGGAGAAAATACTTTAAAAAAAAAAAAAAAAAGTCTTGTGTGTATTACCAAATTACCAAAACATACGAATTACAACGTAATTGAAGCTCTCCTGGACCAAAGTAAACGGAGAGTTTGAATTTAGTACACACCACAGCTGATCCAGTTGTAGTGTAGCACGATGCACCGGGCGGAATGGGCGGATTCCACTGCACGGATGGCTTGGCATCGCACCATTTGCGGGTGCCTGGTGGGGTTCAGATCCTGAAGCTCAGAAAGGTGCTTTGTAGTTCGTAGTCTGCCGCGGCAAGTACTGTGTAGTTCTAGTCCTTCATCATCTTGACGGCTCGTAAACAGCAGCATCACCAAGCTGCATCCGACAGAGCCTTTCACCACACGACCTGCCGTTGTGTCCAACTCGAATCCCAGGCTACGCTCCAACAAAGAGGTCATAGTCGTCCCTTCGAGACCCCGTCCCGTCCAAGCCAATCGACCCGAGAGAGCTCGCCATCCTAGGTATTCGGACTCGAATCTTCTTCCTCCACCCTCGACGACAACCATTTTCAACACAACCACCACTTGTCGTCGCTTAAACGATCACCATGGGCGGCGATGTTCCATCAACGTTCGGGAGCGCCAGCAGCAGCAGCCGCAGCAATGGTCAAACAGACAAGCAAGTAGAGCGCTTGCCGATGCCCTCCAGGAACCCTCTGCCTCTCTCGGCGTCACAGGAGGCCCAAGTCCGAGACATCTTTTACGCCAGGGTCAGGAGGCAATGTGCTGAGGAAATCAAGGGTTGGTTCTGTTCCTTGGGCTTTGCGTCTCTTTCCCTGTGTGATTCCTTTTGTTTTTTTGTTTTTTTTTTTTGTTTTTTGTTCTATGTTTTTTTTTTCCATCTCCCGCCCCGTCGGCGGTAGCTGGTAGCTACTCCTCAACCCTCCCTCCTACCGAGCCTCCACCACTCAAAGCCCTTTCGTCCTTTTTTTTTTTTTTCTTTTTTTTTTTTTCGTTTCCTTCTCCTCTTTAGCACTCAATAGTTAACCACATGTCTTCACAGCCTTCGCCGAATGCGCCCTAGGCCGCACCTTCTCCGTCCCCTTCGCCTGCCGTGCACCCCACCGGGTCATGAACAACTGCATGAAGTTGCACGCCACGCCCGCCGAGCAGGACGCCGCGCGCGAGGATTGGTTTGCTTTACGTATGGAGCGCGCCCGGGAGCGCGAGCGCAAAGCCAGACGCAAGGCCGAGCAAGAGGCCTTTTTGCGCGAGTGGTGGGGTTTACCCGAGAAGGACCGTGAGGAGGCGCGCAGGGAGCTCGAGAAATTAAATCAGAAGGAGAGAGTGGGTGGGTATGTGGGGAACAATCGCCTGAGAGATGCTAATGAGGCGGCGGCGAAGAAGAGTAAGTTGTTGGAGCAGGCGAGGTTGGAGAGGGATGGGATCGATCGGGATTTGCATACGTGAGGCGGCTTTGGGGGAGAACAGACGGGGAGAGTGAAGGGAAAGAGCAAGAAAGAGAAAGAGAAAGCGGGAGAGAGGGAGGGGGGAGGGGAGGGGGTTCCGATGAGGACAGCGAGATGGAAAGTCCGAAGGGGGAAGAAGCGAAGCGCGGGAGTAAGACAATTTTGCGCCCTTGACTACAACTCGCCAGAACAATAAGAACGACAAACTCGAGGTGCAGTGGTCCGGGGTTGGATTGGTGCCGCAAGGCTCTGAGGCTGTTGCGCCGAGTCCTACTTCCGGTCAAGATTCGAGTTCCGGCTTTCGGACGACAATCACTCTCGACGCTTTCTAACAGTTCCGCGGGTTTTGTTTCATACAAACTCTGAGAGGCTAGCCTCGCAGCTGTGCTGTTGAAGAGGAAGGTGCATGTGGGACTCTACTCTGTACGCTTCGGTACAAGGGCAGTCAGGGGTTTGTTTACTTGACCAGCGGGCAAGGAGTGGCTAACCGAACCACGGTTGGTTTGCAATGGCGTTATGTTTCATAAATCGGGGTTGGTTCGGGAAATGGCACGGCAGACAAGGGAGAGGGTGAACTGCGCACATCTACGAAGCATCTGTATAGTATCAAAAAGGAGCCGGAGGGGGACGGGATATAGGGAAGTCTTGTAAGAATAGAGCCAATCGAACAAATCTCTTTATAACATAAGGTAGGTACAATTAGGTTTTTTTTTGTCCCTAGTTTCTTTTTCTCAAACACGCTTCTCTTTTCCTTCTGTCCCCCGTATGAACATACTTACTTCCGTTTACTCCCCTCAACCTTTGATTCATCCTTCCTCCATGTTGCGCCTGTTTATGCCCTACCTACAAGTTTATATGCATCTATGTTGCCCATCAACCTCCCCAAAAGATGTTTTCGAGAACCTACAACCTCACCTTCCCACGCGATGCTAACCCATCGAGAAAGGGTGAAAACACAACGATAGAGGGAATAGCAAAGCAGTCTACTTCGCCGCCTCACTTCGACTTTTCTTCACCCTCACCCCCCTCTCTCACCTTCACCTCAACCATCGGCCTCGGTACCCTAAACGGATGAGCCTCGGTATTAAACACCCAACCATCCAAAGTCACCCCCTCCTCCCCACCGGACCCTTCCGCAGCGCCATCCTCGGGACTAAAAATCAAATAGAAATACTTCAAAGTCTCCGCCATCCAAAAACTCTCCATCGAGTCGGTTTTGGTGGTCGGCTGTCCCGGATTTTGAATGTGCACATCCTCGATGGCGGAGAAGGCAAACTTAGTTTCTGTGGCCTTGGTGATGGATTGGAACATGCGCCAGGCGATGTCCAAAAGGTCCTTTTTCCCCGTTATGCGGTAGAGGACAAAGAGGGATTCGATGGCTTCCGGGCGGAGGAGGTAGTGGGGGTCGAGGAGTTTGGTAAAAGGTTTTGGGAGGGTGGTTTGGGAGTTGGTATCTGACGCGAAACGGGTGTTCATTGCAGCTGCTGTAGCGGCGGCGGCGGCGGCGGCTGCGGCTTTCTTTTTCTTTTGTCGCCATTTTGCTTCGTTCCATGGGCATTGGGCGAGATGGTCGTCATTTTCTTCGGCCTCACGCTCTACCTTGTCACACGGCACAAGCTCGGAAACCTCAGGCATGATGCCAGTGGAAAAGGCTTCATACGCCCATGCACAGCCCCGGGCTAATTGCTCGCCGATTTGCACATGGTCGGGCCTGTCAAAGAGCTTACCGCCCAGCGCAAACATACCGCCGGCAAAACAACCGAGGTGTTGGACGCGCGGCTGGAGATTGGATTTATCGCGTTGGGTGGACACGGCGTTGCCGGAGAACAGGATATCGGGAGGAGGAGACCCAGCTTCGTATGTATCGTCGTCGCCGGACGGGAGCATGGGGCGGAACAAGAGGTGCTTAACGGCCGCGTCCATGGCTTTGACGTGCATCAGTTCGTAGGAAGGGTCGAGGCCGCCGAGGAGGAGGTAGGTCTTGGAGAGGTATTCGTAGGCGGAATCGGCTTGGGCGCCGAGGGTGAAGAGGGTGTCGGACTTGGGGCGGGTTCCTCCTATGAGGTCGATGTACTTTGGCCAGAGGCCGGGGAGGTTGGTTTGCTCTTGGGTCTTTTCAAGGTCCTTTTTCAGCTGCTCCACGATGGAGTAGTACTTGGGGTCACCGGTTAATTGGGAGAGGCGGGTGAATTCCATGGACATGGAGCCGAGGACTGCAAGGGACTGGCGTGATGAGGCACTAAGCTCACCATTCTTAGCCCTCTTGAAGTCATAAGAGTTGGCAGGTAGGTGGTTGGGAGTGTCAAAGCCTGCGAAGAGCATGTCACCTAGCTCTACCGCTTTCTTGAAGAGGATCTCCCGGCGACTCAAGTCGTAGGCTGAGAGTAGGCCGCCGAGATATCTGATGTTTGTTTCAAACAAGCTGCATTGCGAAGACGATGACTTATTCCAGTCGATGGCCCCCACCGCGCGCACAGCTTCGTCGAATTCCTCCCTCAACCCCATGATCCAGAGAGTGTCGAGCGAGTCCACCAAGGTAGCACCCCATCCAGCAAAGCTATCCTTTCCAGTCAACGACTGCGGAGCGAGCTCGTCATGTCGCCAGGCAAACGCTCGGTAAGACTTCCATGATTTTTGAGCGGCCTTTCTGACGGCATCCCTTCGATACCATTGGGTCTCGTTATGCGCCTTGCCAAGTTCGTCTGTGGTGAAGGCATATTGAATACGCGGAAGCTCACGGGGAGGGCCTTTGGGAAGCTGTACAAGTGAGGATTCAGGTATCGGATTCTTCATTGGCCGACTTGCCCAGTCGAAACTTGTTGGTATGTACTCTTCAACTGGTTCTGCATCTTGCCATCCCTGAGATCGAGATAATGAAGGATAGGAGAGGTAGGCAAAGACAAGGAAGAAAACGACTAGGAGAAGCAGACGCTGAAGCCTACGACCGCTTGCCAAAGGGGTCATGATTTGGGTGAAGAGCTTGGCGCATTGCTGAGCCAACTCTTGATATGCCAAGATAACTTGAGGAGAGAAAAAAAAGATGAATTGCAAAACCCACACGCGTAAACAAGACAATAGAAAAGACTACACCAAGCCGGAAGGACCACCTGCGCAAGCTGTCCATGTCCATTGCTGGACATGAAGCTGGGTCAAACCTGCTTCCATCATGCCAGCCGCGCGTTGGCGGAGCTCGAGGACCACACTACAGTTCAAGTATGCATGCCCAGAATCTTGGAGGGAGGGGGCTGAGGTCAGTGACGCCTTGAGACATCATCAAGTCTCTTATAAGACAGAGCCTCAACCCCATTTCCCGCGAGATATTGCTTTCGTTCCACATTTGCCGATCATCATCGAGGCTGTTCTCGTAGCTCGCTTGGGCGTTAGTTGTGTCCAGGGACACTAGCCAGACTCAGAACCGAAGCATCCGGGAATTTCAGACGAAAGTGGGCTTGGTATTGGTGAACGTCATCTCTAGATGTTCCAATGCCCGAGAAAGGCATAGCATGCACAGTGGGCATGAAGTTTGGAGTCGGCACGGGTTGCTAGTAAGGTCCTGCAAGAAAGACCTGATGAGAGTTTCAGCGACAGATATCGTGACCTCTGCAGGTGGTTGAACACATGAATTTACTGTATTGGACGTTGGAGAGCGTGGTCAACAGCGAAAACGAGTCGCCAGCATTGGGAAAGACTTAGAAAGACGGAGCGAACTAAGTCGGATCGAAGTCCCGACTGTATGAAACAGCCCCTGCACTGTCCGATCAGTGCATCCGTCTGCATCTGAAGTCGTGCTTGGAAGGCCCGGAACCTTCCCGTCGCCAAGCCTACCATGGCCCACTCTCATGCAGGCCCTTTCCTAGGCGGTCAGCGGGGTGAATCTCTTATCGCTTATCGCAGGTCCAGGCTCCTCCAAATTTTTGGAACCAGCCAGCCACGCTGTGGAAGACAGCGTTCAGCGGCAACCAAGGTCACTTTGCAGCCGCCTTCATTGCTTCCTTCGATTGACTCCCTTCCCTTTTGCTGGCGTCTCTCCCGGATCATATCTTACCTCTCCCACATAATACAGACGGACATCAACCATGTCGTCGCTACGGAACAGGTAAGCTCAGGTTTCCTCCTTGGAAGTCACTTGACCAAACGGAGACTAATCCGTCGTTACCAATTGCAGCGTTCAGCGCCGCTCCCATAAGGAGCGTGCCCAGCCTCTCGAGCGCCAACGTCTCGGTCTCCTCGAAAAGAAGAAGGACTACCAAAAGCGTGCCAAGGACTACAAGAAGAAGCAGGAAGTCCTCAAGTCGTTGCGCCAGAAGGTCGCTGAGAAGAACGAAGATGAATTTTACTTTGGCATGATGTCCCGCAAGGGACCCGGTTCCGCCATCACCTACGACGGCAAAAAAAGGAACTTTACCGGCACGGTCGAAGGCGATCGCGGCAACAAGGCCATGGACGTGGAGACGGTGCGCCTGCTCAAGACACAGGATCTGGGTTACCTACGGACGATGCGGAACGTGGCTGCCAAGGAGGTGCGCGAGCTGATGGAGAGGGTCATTCTTGCTGGTGGCGCCGACGTGGACGACGATAGCGAGGACGACGACGATGACGACGATTTCGAGGACTTCAATCAGGGTATGGGCGGCAGCAAGAACAAGAAGAAGAGCTCGAGCGGGAGGACAGCACCCAAGAAGATCGTCTTTTTCGACGCGGCAGAGGAGCGCCAGCAAAAGTTACAGGCAGTGGAAGACCAAGAGATGCAAGATTTCGATTCAGAAGAGGACGAGGAAAAGGCAAAGGAGGCGGGTCGGAAGGCGCGAAACTTGGCGAGACTGCAGAACAGGCTCAAGCAGGCCAAGAAGAAGCTCCAGGCCTTAACGGATGCTGAGACGGAGCTGGAGATCACACAGGCCAAAATGGCCAAGACACGGACGTCTGGCGGCATCACAAAATCTGGTAGGAGGATCAAGGTTAAGGAGAGAAAAAGGTGACGGACTCGACAGAAGGTTTCCGTTTCTTTTCTCCTCTCTCTTTGTTCACTTCCTCACTGGTGGGCTGCTTTTCTTTGTTCCGATTTTCACTGGGTTCAATTTTTTCCAAGGAGCGATTTGACGACATCAACACAAATAGTCTCGTCTGAGGGTTTCATTCAAATCCGTCTATAAAGACAGCTAGGTAGCTTCCATAGCTACTGCTGTTGGTGCGGTTGATGATGATGATGCAAAATACCAACCACAATAATACCCGACCCATCATCAAAACGCCTGAAACAAAAAATATACACCTTTTCATGAGCTCTATCAGCATGATTTTTCTTTGGGACCTCCAGCCGCCACTTTCAAGGTGTCCTTGTTGGGGTATTGCCAAGTTGCGTGGGTTGCTATCATCCTTTTCTGATTTAGGATTTAATTTCAGCGTGTTCCCTTTCCTACATCATCGCATATCTCGTCAGTCAAACGCCTCTCATCATCGCAAGGGGCACTTCTTCGGGAGATTCTGCACTTACCGCATCCTTTTATGAGCAACATGAACACCTTAAACACCAATGTCGCGCACCAGATAATAGCCTTAAAAGCAAACTTCAAGACGGCAATAAGCCCCCTCGTGCAACCCGGCATTTTCTCGTTCTTGGCCTTCATATCCGCATTCACCTGTGCCTCGATATCGAGCTCGAACTGCTCGACCCGGGTCTTGATCCCCTTGACCAAGTCCTTCTCCCTCTTCTTCCTCTTCTTCTTATCATCCTTATTGCCGTTCTTCTCATCCGAGGTATTCCTTCTCAGCACAGACGACAAGGACTCCGCCAAGCTCGACCTCTGGCTTCCTCCAACGCCGGCACCACCACCAGCACCCCGCAACAACGACGGTGGCGGCTCAAAGGTCTCCACGCGCGTAAACTGCTCATCAGCATGCGCCACCAGCACCAGTGCAGCAATGGCCACATCGATCAGGTACACTGCCTCGACATGGCTCGCAATCGCCGTATCAATCTCCAGCCATCCCTGGCCCGTCCCATCCCGCGTCAGCCGGCCCAGGTGGTTGGGCGACTCGATGTGCTCGAGCGTGTACTCGGTGCGGCTATAAGCCGCGTTGCGCTCGACCGTGATGCAGAATGGCATCGCCAGGGCCGCGTGCACCAGGTAGTGGTTGCCCGAATCCGAGTCCCATACCAGCCGGCCGCACTCGTTCTCGGCCGCCGCCACCGTCGCCGCGTCGGTCGTGGCCCGGTCGGACACCAGGCGCGCCGCTGTGAGGGGCCATAGCTGTGCGACTAGCCCGTCGTTGGGCGGCTGCTTGCGCGTGGCAGCTTCGAGGGTGGTGGAGATTACTTCTTGCCAGTGCTTCGCGTCGTGTTTCTTGGTCTTGGTGCTCTTGCTGCTGGCGCCGCCCAACGCCCCGCCGGAGCCGTCTGGGTTGCGGGAGAAGACGGATGAAGGACGGGGGGAGGGCGTGCTGGACGAGGCGCGGGCGCTCGGAATAGGCGAGGAGGAGGCCGAAGAGGTGGAAGAAGCAGAAGAGGCCACGGCCGAGGCGGCGGAGATTCCCACCGCCGCGCTGGTGGACTTGTCACCCTTGAAGGTCTTGTTGGGGTCGTAGCGCGAGAGCGAGACCAGGGCGGACGCAGAGGTCGGGTCGACCCGCAGGCAGTAGAAGGGCTGGTTGGAGGATGAGGAGAGCGTGTAGACGGGCGCGTAGGCGTCCGACGCCATTTTCAGGCAGTATTTCCGGCCTTCGAGCTGGGTGGCTCGCCATCCGTTGGCGGCTTTCCAAAGACCACGGAGTTCCTCGGTGGTGTTCACCGTCGGTATCACTGGCGGCTCATGGCTGCGCGTTACAGGCCACCGTTGGTTGGCTGATCCAGAGGTCACCGACGGGTTGGCTACTGGCCGGTTTCTGGGATGACTGGGACCATTCATACCAGCATTGGTGCCAACTTCACTTTGCTGATCGGTGTCACGGGCTGAGTACATGGGTCTGCTGATGGCGGACTGGGGAATATGTGTAGGACTGGCCTGGGTTGGGTAGTAGTCCTGGCGATCTAGGGGCAGTTCGGGGTTATATCGTGGGAATATCGATCGAATGGCAGCTGGCTGTGGTGGCTGTGGTGGTTCGGGAATGGAGGTAGGAGCTGCTACCGATGCTGTGTTCGAAGGTTCAGGAGTATATGCAATCGGTGGGTTGGCGAACGAGCTTTGAGCTCCCCTACTCTGCTGCCCGACCAGCGTCTCTGCCTCGGACAGTGTCGTCTCGCAGCGTGGAGGCGCGTCTGCTTCGGAGATGGGCGCAGCAACACTGGTTTCGACGATTGGATCCGATGACATGTTCTCAACTAGTGGTGGTCGCTGCGGTTGCTCCTGAGGTTGCTCTCGATGTTCCCGCTGCTGTCGAGCCGAGTCTAGCGCTGACTGCCAAGGGTTGTTGGAGTTCGAAGCCGACCTTTGCTTCCCTTCCCGTAGTACTACCCGTCCAATTGGCGATTGCCTTCCTGCCTCCCGGGACGATGATGGTTCTGTTGATGTCGAAGGTCGACCTTGAGGTGTCGCAGCTCTCGACGGCCTTGAAGGTGGTCTTGGTGTGACGTTGGTGTTGGGGAAGAGGGAGAACCCGCCTCCTGCCTGAGTTGTTGTCGCTGTTGACATATCTGAAAGTGTGATCCTAATGATTCAACGGAGGTTATTCCAGGCGTAGTGGTCGTTATTCGTAGGAATCGTCGATCTTCTTTCCTCTCCGTCTTCGTTGAACTCAATGACCGACCCACGAAAGGTCAATAGAGGTATCACAAGGAAATGGCAGTCGACCTGCTACCGAGACATGATCGCAGATCAAATAAAACGAATAACTCAAACCCACGGATCTGTCAACAGATATCCGGACGATGGCATCAAACGGCTCCCGGGAGCAGAGAGCAGAGAGCAGGGACAGGACCGGCGAGGCGGGAATAAGGTTGATAGAAGAACCAATCCGTCGGAACACGACAAGAAGATCTTGTCATCGGCACAGGAAGACTGGGCCCCCTCGATACATATTTGTTCTACCATGTGGTCTTGCCCTGCCGTGGGTGTCCGCAATCATACGCCTTACACAGTGCTCTTCCCGCTCTCGCTCCCAAGCTACACGCATTCTCTTACACCCGGGCGAACTAGGGCTCACAGACCGGCATAAAGACCGACGCTACCCAAGAAAAGGTCACTGATCAGGGTGGAAGAAGAGCAGCAGCACCGAGGAGGTGCAGCTCATTGCTGTGTGGTCTGCCCTGGCTGGCCCCATCCCTTCCGAGTGCGTGAGATCCTTCCAATCGCCATGTATTCTAAGCGCTTGGTTCCTGGCTTTCGATGTGGGCAACGACTCCAACGGGACCGGGGGGGGCACCGTGGACTGAGAAGAGACCAGTGGTCGGAGTGGTTGTTGAACTTCCACTTGCGTTGGGTGGGCAGACAGGAGAGCTGTGAGTGGTCGGAAGCAACTGTACGGCGGGAAACCAGGTGAAAGATAGAAGGAATAGCCGCCCAAAATAGCTGCTAGGATCAGTTCTGATCCATTCTGGGGAGTTGCCTGGGGTTGCTGGGGTGGTGAGACCCTCTTGGACCCCTGGCTCCGATGAGACGGACTTGGGGGCGAGTGGCCAATCAGCGACCGGATCACGCTGCATCTAGACGCCCTTTGTCAAAGTCGCATCGAGCACCACTTGAGCGAGCAGCGACATCACATTTCGCAAGAGTGTGTACTGTCCTCTGGCTGGCGGAAGTGGTTTCCATATCGACAACCTTCTCCAATACCGCCAAGAAAGTTTGGTCTTTTCTTCACTGCTCTGACTGCCCGCTCTTTGCGTACCTCTACGCGCAGTTGCATTCCTGTCCCTCCCGTCATCCTGAATGAGTTCTTTCGCAGGAAGTCTTGGCATTTACTACATCTGGCAGTCGTTGATTGCTGTGAAAGTGTCATGCTTTGGAAGATGCGGCGAGGTACTGATGGTGTCTTCATTTACGGTTAAGATGATTAAGATGATGAAGATCAGGTCCAGGCTCTGGTATACAGATGCAAGTGTGTCAACAAATCATACCACTTGATGCCGTCCCGAGGGTATGTGACCCGACAATGTCACTTGGGTTGCTGTTCAACAGAGTCAAATTTCAGTGATCTCCGCCCCAAAACCTCCTCAGCGCGATTCAGCCGTCGCAGACACATGTAGCGGCTGTCTGATTGTGATCACGACTTATCAGCTGCCGATAGGGTCGTTGAAGCGCAATTTGGCCCTTGTGCTACCTATAACTAATGTACTAAAGGATGGCCATCAGGAACGGCCGCCGCGTTGACAAGGTCGCTTCAGGTGGCCGCCTTTGCCGCCACGAACAGAATAACCGTGTTATCGCTGTCGAATGGGTACGGTGATAAAGACCGCTTTCATTTCCGAGCGGCGTTGTGCAAATCAAGGAATATCCGTTTCGTGGGATAATGAGCCTTTGTACGTCGGCCGAGGGCTGGATAAGCTCACAGTCTGCACAGAAACCCCCTTTTTTTGCTTCTACACTTCTGGGCTGACTTCCAAGGTGAGACGGACTCCTACAAAAGTTCAACTAGGTTTCTCCGGTTCTGTATAAACCTAAAGGCCATTCTCAAGTATCGATTAACACGAGCTCCGTGCGCGGCTTGATTAAATCCGTCCTGGATTTAGTTCTCCTTCGCCGGTACGGAGATCCACGGAGACAGACGAGATGCGTCACTCTTTACTGGGAACGAATATCACCTGCGAGTCATAACCGGCTGTTACCTTTTTTTTTTTTTTGTTCCCCTCCCCTTCACATTTCTATTTCCGCGCCCTGACTCCCCGCATAAGTCAATGAGGCAAGCTCATGAATTTCTATTATGGTACCGGCACGAGAGACTCCCGGATAAAGTCACATCTATTAGTTTCGCGATGTCGTGCGTGGGCACCATGCACAACTTCTTCATGGGTTGCGGTGAGCTGTTGTTACCTACCGATTCGTTTGCATGGATGGATAGAAGAAGGAGAAGAAGAAGAAAAACATGCTTCTAGACATATATTGACCATCCTTTCATTCTCTATCTCCGCGGTCCCGTGTCTGGAATTCGCAAACGAAGATCCACTCAGCATGGGCATAGTGTACGGTCTTGGGGGATGAGTTTTGACACTGATTTGAATGCAAGATCTTCGATGCGACATTCCACAAGTATTTTACACTCTGTTGGATCTCAAAGCGAAGGTGGTTGGCTGGTTGCATGGACTGCTTGGTAGTTGCTGACTGGGCTTCTCTTTATTTATGTCGTAGACTACTATGTAGACTAGATGCCTGACGCAAACCGTTTGAACATTTGTTCATGTGAGAAGAAATTTGGTGAAGAGTAAATCGAGAACTCACGTTGGATTTTGGGAGATGAGATGAACCAAAAGAATGAAGAGTTCGAAAGGCGTTGCCATGGTTAGCCCTCATTTTGCTACTATAGTCGCAGACGGGTGACCTAGTATAAAAGAGCGATGCACGATCTTGAGTTCTTATATCTTCCCGATTTTCCATTGGAGATAAATTGATGTCCACCTGTCGCATTCTAAATAAATTTAATTGCTTCCCCTCTCCCCCCTCTCTCCCCCCTCTGTCCCCCTTTCTTTTTCGGACAAGCTCACAAGAAATAGCAACCCTTTCCAGTCGCCTCCGGGGTCAATTTTCGGAGAACTGCCAATCCTTTCGTACTGTTCGGCCCAAAGTGGGGAATTCCGGGCGGTCTTCGAGCCGGGACGGGGCAGCCGCGCTCTTAGACCGGACTTTGTCCGTCAGGCCACCACTACATACAATCTGGTGCTGGTTTGTTTGTTAGCTCGGTACCTACGTCGGTACACTGGACGAGATCAATTTTGATTTTGAATTGTCCCATACTTTATAACTGAATGAGTAGCTAGGTAGGAATCGGAAAGGGAAGTTGACCTGAGACCTCGAGCTAACAAACAAACCCGTATCGAACTGTACATACCTCTTAAGACGGCTGGCTGGCTGGCCGCGCCGCATTCGTTCCATTTCCGGAATGCTTCCCGAGTCTGCCTTACGGTCGGGTCATTCCACGTTTTCTAGCTCCTCTTGGCGTCGTGTGCTTGATTTGAATCGTGCTCTGCATATATGTGTGTGGGTTATCGTGCCATGGGCGACACAGTTGATTATCGTTGGCGATGATTGCGAAGACGGAGCCTTGTGTTGATACCAACCGTTGACGTATCTGAAATAGTATATAAGGTCCCCAAGAACCCTTGTATTTTTGATATTGGCAACACCTTTCACGACTTACAAGACTCAAGGATCGTCGTGTGAGTTAGTCAATCCACTAATGCATTTGAGGTTTCCAGCCACCACGACATTTTCCCTCAGACCGTCTTCTACTCGAACCTCGCCGCCTCCTCTGATTGTGAGCTTCGCCCAAAGACATTCAGCAGTGTGCTACACCACGAGTCCACGGGAATTATTTAGCATCAACATGTCCAAATCCAAGGGGCATGTTGTCGTTATCGGGTTAGTATGACATGCATCATGAATAGCAAAATCATTGCTCTGGATACTTAATCTAACATGACTCCAAAATCCAAGCGCCGGCGTAATCGGCCTGTCCTCCGCCCTCGCCCTCCTCGAAGCCAACTACACCACCACCATCCTCGCCAAAGACCTTCCTGCCCCCTTTGAATCCATCGATCCCCGATCCCAAATCAACTTCACCTCCCCCTGGGGCGGCGCCCACAACCGCTGGGTGCCCCCCTTCCCACCCTCCTCCTCCACTCCTTTAACCCCCACCCAACAAGCCGAGCACGCCCTCCGCATCCGCGAACACGCCTTTTCCCTCTCCACCTTCCACCGCATGCAACGTTTCCAGAACCAGGGCCAGGACCAACAGGCGGGCATCACCTTCCTCAAGGGAATCGAATACCTCGAATCTCCCGGGCCCGAGTACACCTCCCTGACCGCCCAGCGGGCGTCACAAGAGCTAGGACTACCCGGCCACTTTCGCGTCCTGGAGTCTCACGAGTTCCCCGATGACAAGATTCAATGGGGCTGCGAGTACGACACGTGGTGCGTAAACCCGATGCAATACTGCTTGTTCCTCTTGGGGCAGATCATTGCCAGGGGCGGGAAGGTGTTTAAGCGGGAAGTGCGTTCTGTCGGGGAAGTGTTCCAGTTATTCTCCGACTCGGTCCAAGAATTCGGAGCGACAATCCCCCAAGCGGACGCGGTGGTGAACGCCACCGGCATCGGATTAGGTGACGACGAGATGGTATTCCCCACTCGGGGACAGACGTGCTTGGTGCAGGAACCGTGCGATGCGACGGTGACGAGACAGAATGCGGATGGGACCTGGACGTTCTGTGTACCCAGAGGGTTCAAGGCGGGCACCATTATCGGCGGGACGAAGGAGCCAGATAACTGGGATCCGAAGCCGGACCCGGAGGTGAGGGAGAGGTTGTTGAGGGCGTTTGAGGGGACGTATCCGAGCATATTGGCAGATGGGAAGACGCGGTTGACGCCGGTGAGGGATATCGTGGGGAGGAGGCCGACGAGGAAAGGGGGGTTGAGGCTGGAGGGGGAGGTGGTGGATGGGGCTGGTTTCGTGATGCATGCCTATGGGTTGGGAGGGAGAGGGTATGAGCTGTCTTGGGGTGTGGCGGAGAGTGTGGTTGAGGGCATTCAGGGGCATCTTGAGAGCGAGAAGGGTTCGAGGTTGTAGAACCACGGCTCGATGTATAAGTCAACATATGTCATGAAATTGAATTTTCACTTCACTGACTTGTTGCTGAAAGGGCATTCTAGTCCAATCGTTATTATTGTCTATCGTATATTGACGTTCTAAGCTCTGTATGGGCGCCTGGCCCTTCATTCTATCACCCCCGGTCAATTAGTTAGTAGAACTACCGTGGCGAGGGCACCCGTCCCTGTGTTTATCGGCAGCTTCAACCAGCTGGTACCCCCGCATCAGTCATGATAGGGTTCTTCGTCATCGTCCTCCTCATCGCTGCCAATATCGTCATCTTCGATACCCTGCTTGAAGATCACCTTCTCTGCCAACTGCAAGGTTTTCCTAATCGGCAACCCAATAACATTGTCCACGCTACCCTCAATCTTGTCAATCAGCACCATACCTCCGATTCCCTGGATAGCATAGCCGCCAGCCTTATCCGCACCCTCGCGCGTCTTGACGTACGCCTCAATTACGTCATCGGGCAGTCCGTCACGGGCCTGCGCAAAGTAAACCTCGGTGTCTTCCACGTGCGTCTCTAGCTCATATCCCGGATGGGCTGCGTTGTCCTTTGGGGCGAGGACGCACACAGCCGTCAGCACACGGTGCACACGCGTGTCACGAAGGTGTTTCAGCATGCGGATGTGGTCCTGCTCGTCGCGCGGCTTCTCGAGGATCCGACCGGAGCGTGTAGCGATGACGGTGTCGGCGGAAATGACAAGGGCCGGATCGGCAGGCCTCTCTACGTTCTTGTTCTGCTCGTCTTCTTCTTGTTGCCTGAGGGCCTGCTCGTACACGTGCAGGATTTTGCGGCGGGCCGTCTCGGCAACATATTCTTCGGGAGTAATCTTGCCCTTTTCGACGTCTTCGGGCTTGTCTGATGGGAAGATTTCGACGTCGTTCAAGCCAAGCTGTTTGGTAAACTTGTTAGACCTGAGTAGATCGTAGTATGAAGAGGATGGCTTACCTGGTTGAGGAGAGCTTTTCGTCGAGGCGACGCCGACGCCAAAATTACCCTCTTGGTACGTAGATGATCAAGGATGGGAAGCTGGAGGGGCATAGGGCCCCGTTTGATGGGGGCGCTCTGCCGGAGCGGTATTCCATGCCGGCGGGCTGCGGCGATGTAAGCCGGTGGGTTCTCGGGTTCAGGAGCAGTAGGATCCATGGCTGGTGTCTGTTTGGGTTATAGGAAAGTAACTAAGACGATGTTTTGCCAAAAGTTGTACGTAAGGTAGAGGTAGCAATGGAATGGGATACATAGGGGGGTGGAACGGGTATGGTGCCCCTGGCAGCGGTGGAGAGCTCCCGGTCCCGTTGGTGCCGGTGGGGGAGGGGCTCAGGGCTGCTGTTCCCTAGCGCTGCTTCAAGTGCTGGGGGAACTGGAAGGTGCCCGGCGATCGTCTTGTGTCAACCGAAGGAAGCTCTGGAAGTGGTGCACGACAGGGGAGTTAACAAATGGAAGCCCGCTGGAGGAAGGAATGGTGGCCCCACTTCACTTTCCCATGTACACCAGCGGCGGCACTGCGTCATCGCCGGCACTTGCTCAACGTGCTGTGATCAGCCTTGCTTGACCGTCACTACAAAGCAAACAAGCAAGTCACAATTTCGAGATATTGGACGGATTGCACGACTGGCAACACCAAGGAACAAAGTAGGAAACCTCGTGCGACGCCGAGACAAAGTGGTAGCTTACGCAGAACGGCAGGCAATCGTTCATTCGTATGCATCTACCTTGGTCTTCATGAATTGCAGCAGCTCCTCAGGCGCCATGACGAGGTTCTTCTGCGCCGGCTTGTCGCCTGTCTGAAGACCGCCGGTAGCATCAACCGTGACAGTGCCATTGGCAATATCCTTGGGGCCGACCACGATGATCATACCGTAACCCTTGGTCTTGGCCTCGCGAATCTTGAGCGACAGACTGCGCGCACTGTCATCGAGGTCGACAGCAAGGCCCGACGGGGATACGTGAACATCTGCAGAGTCTGTACCCAGCAGCACCTTCTGCGTATTGCGCGCGAATTGTAACACCGGCTCACTGTCGTTTACTGTGAGGACAATGCCCTGTCTGGGGTTCAGCCAAAATGGCCATTTGCCATTATAGTGCTCAATCAGCAAAGCGAACATGCGCTCCGCCGAGCCTAGAACAGCCCGGTGGATCATAACAGGCCTCACGGGTCCGGAGACAGCAAGGAGCTCGGGGTCCGTAGTTGTCTCGCCCTTGGCCTCCAGTTCGGGAGCTGGCGCCTGATACTCGAGCTCGAACCGCTTGGGTAGCTGGAAGTCGAGCTGGATGGTGGCCGTCTGATGTTCCTTTCCGTCCGAGTCCTTGAGGATTACATCGATCTTGGGCCCGTAAAAGGCACCATCTCCCTCGTTCAAGGTCCATGGCTCTCCCGAATTATCCAACGCTCGCTTCAAGGATCCTTCTGCATGCTCCCAATCCTCCAGACTACCGATATGGTTTTCGGGTCTCGTGGAAAGCTTCAAACGATACGATCCCAGGCGGAAGTCCTTGTATACGCGTCGGATGAACTCGAGGGTCTTGCTGATTTCGTCCTCGATCTGACTCGGTCGACAGAAAATATGGCCGTCGTCTTGGTGGAATCTGCGAACACGGGTAAGGCCACTCAATGCGCCCGAAATTTCGTTACGGTGGAGGGGGCTAAAGTCGGCGTAGCGAATGGGGAGGTCGCGATAGCTCCGTTTTTGCGCCGCGAATATCAGACAATGGCCAGGGCAATTCATGGGTTTGAGTCCGTACTCGTCGACTTCGCCGGCCTCGGTAACATCGGCGCGCGAGGGAGATGTGCTCGTGACGGTGAACATGTCGTCGGCGTAGTTCTCGAGATGGCCCGACTTGGCCCAGAGCGCCTTCTTGTAGATGGTCGGGGTAATGACTTCCTGAAAGCCATAGTGAACGTATTGCTTGCGGAGGTATTCGACAAGACGGTTGAAGATGCGGGCGCCATTGGGCAGGAAGATGGGCGATCCAGGGCTGTAGATCGAGGTCATGAAGAGCTCCTGTTGTGTTCCGAGATCGCGATGGTCGGGCGCTGCCGGCTTCGTGGGGACGGGGTTCGCGCTGGCGCAAGACGAGCACAGCCGATGGCGCACCTGGACTTGGGAGATGGCAGGACGAGCGAGCGGTCTAGCTCGGGTTAAAAGAGCCCGCGAAGTCCATCTTGTAAGCCGTGGAGAGAGCATCCTCCCGTCGCCTCTCCACACTGTCAGGATGTGCGGTTGTCGTTAAGAGGTGTTGGAATTGGGTGTGATCACGGGAAACCCGACTTTTCCAGACAGAATGGAAGCTAGGTCGGGCGGCTGGCTTCTTTGTCGCGCTTGTCTTGGCGATAGCGATCGGCTCATCCCATATGCCCCTGCCGCTGCAAGGAGTCCCCGCCCTGGACACCACTGGGCCAGCCCTCCAACCTCAACCCCGGCTCGGGGCCGTTTGCCGTCAACACATATCAGTGGGGCACCTGTCTGCCGGGCGGGGGCAGGTGACTTGGGGTGATAGAGTGATAGGTACCTCTATGGAGGTGTAAGTGAGACACGCGGTGCTGGCCGTGAATCGTGATTCTTCTCGACGTCACTCACCACTTCAATGTTCACCGAGTCACCGTCCTGCTGCTCTCTGTGACCGACCGAAGTCGACGATACAAAGCAAGGTCACCAGAACTCTTTCTTTCTTTACATCATCCCGTCCCTGTGACAGGATATGCGCTGCGGCACATACATACACTGTAGCAGCGTGCATCGGTACCTTACACCACCTTGACTTGACGTTTAGTTGCCTTCAGTCTCCCTTCTCTTCTCCGCCTACCCTACAGTTTAACCTTCACCTAGTCCATTTCCGTCGCATTCCAGTTGCTTGGTTTAACGACATCTCACTCAGCCTCATCTCTCTAGGGCTATTTGCTGGACTATCAAAGAACATACCCATCTCTCTTGTTCTTCTATACATCCTGTACCCGCGGAACAGTCACCTCTGATCTCACGCGCCTCAGCTGATAGTTCCGTTTTCACCACTTATCCCCGTGCATCGGTGCCTTATCGTGACTCCTCTACACGGTATAGATCTGTGCGCCCCTTGCTTTTGAGCGACTTGAAGCCTGGAATCGACTTCACGGTAAACAAAGAACCAGTTATCAGTTGCCGTTAAGAATTGGCCGAGTCCCCCCGCTGTCAACAATCAAATCAAATCAGGACACCTACAAGAAGCACTGTTGCCTAAGTTCACACACACCAACCAACAATCCCGACGTCCTTGGATCTTTACGCTCCATGTTATCGCGATCCTATCTCTATAAAACCTTGACTTCGCAACTTTTATCATAGCTTCCCCACGAGCTCATTCCATGGTGTTTATGTAACCATGTCGGGACGTCAACCACCAGGGCAGCCGCCCAATGTATCGAGTTCGTGGCGCATGGTCGAGGGAGGCGAGAATGATAGCTTCGACACCTCATTGATGCCCGACGACTATGATGGCAACGATATGATCCTGTCCAGCCAAAGCGATCACTCGCATATAGACGGGAGCCAGCCCTTCAGTTTGGACGGATCTCAACCGTTCAGTATAGGAGGGTCACAGGACGAGAGTCTCGAGAGTTTCCTACACAGAGCCGAGGACGACGATCAAGTCATCATGAGAACTCCCTTCCGGCCTTCAATTCCACAATCTGTCCGGCACGCTTCTCGCGAAAACATGAGACACCGGATCCAGCCATCACCACAGGAGTTTTACATGCCCATGGTCGATGTCGATAGCAGACTTGTCGACAGCCGACGATCCAGCACACGGTCGTCCATGACAGTGCGACAGTTTCCGCCTTCGCTGCCCGGTCTACGCCACCGACAAACACATCGCTCCGGCCGTCACGCATCAACAGACTCCCGTAAGAATCATCAATCGTCAGGGGAGGAAACCGAAGTCAATGCGGATATTGAAGAGAGGATCGAAGAAATGAGGAGGTCTAGACTTGGGACATCAAAACGACAACAGGCGCCAGAGATTCAGGGGTTTTTTGACCGATTTTTCGACTCAATACCGGATGCCGTTTTCAACACTTTTTCTTGGGCCTTGGGAGTCGTTGGCCTTGCGTTCAAATATGCGCAAAAACCCATCGCCATTCTGGCATCTGTATATCTCATCTTTGGACTCCTTTCCATGGTCCAGAACATGGCGACATTATCCCTCTATACGGCCCTATCACCAGTATGTCGTGTACCAGGCGCAAAATGGCTCAACCTGCCATTCTGTCTCGATATGTCTGCGAAAACAAACACGCACATCCAATTCGACCCTGTAATAGAGATTCAGGATCGCTTTGAGGGGGTTCTAGAGAAAGCTGCCGAAAGTGCTTCGTTGCCTTTGGAGATGAAGCGCTCCGAGCTAGCTATCCGTGACCTGCGTACCATGGTCCGCTACAGCCAGCTTCACGGCAAAGAGCAACTGATACTTGAATTTGACGGGTACATCGATGCCGCAAGCTCGGCAACTTGGGATCTTCAAAGGTTCAACACCCGCGTGGGATCAACAATAGATTCCATCATCAGCGTCAACCGATGGACATCTCGGTACATCGATGAACTATCGGATGACATGAAGCACCGCGGCATCTTAGGCGAGTGGTGGGACTGGGTCTTCTCCCCTTTTCAGCCATCCGCCTACACGGAGCGCAAGCTTCTGGACCAGTACATCGACCACACGATCCGCGTCTCGGACAAAATTGCCAACCTGATAAGGGAAGCGCAAGCCGTCCTGATTACGTTGCAGAGGGCAGAAGACCATCTCGAAGTCATATACGATTTCGTGACTAGAACTCAGGAACACATACAGGCGAAGAAGGAGGAGGTCTTTTGGGAATTGTGGACCTACATCGGCATCAAATCCGAGAACCGCAAGAGCTACAACAACCAGCTGGCGCTGCTTAGGAAGGTTGAGGACCAGCGCTCAGAAGCCGTAAAACAGGTCAGCGAACTCATTGTTGAGCTGCAGAACATTCAGGCCAGCCTGAACGGGCTAAGAGACCGGGTTGGAGAGCCGGAGGTGGCGAGGGATGCTGGTCTTGATATACCGCTATATGTACATGTCGAAACTATCGACAGGGGAGTTGAAAGGCTGGAATCGGCGAGGAATAAGATTCGGGATGTCGAGAATGAGCGTGTGCGGGAGGCGTTGGCTAGGGGGAAAGAGGAGTTGCCGGAGTTGGAGGCAAAGGCGTACAATAGACGTATTCCTGGTCTTAGTTGGTAGACAATGTCGAGGTCGCAAATGGCAGGTTACATATGTTGGAGCAGGGAAAGAGTATTCCTCGAAGCGTTCTACATGTACTTTTCTTATTTCTCAGGGGTAGTTTGGGAGTCGGAGGAGTTTGGAGTTCAAATTTAAACATTAAGTAGCTTGCCGTATAGATGAGTTTCTTGGAAACAAAATCCAAAGAGAAAATTCGCATACGCAATATCCTCAATCCATCATGTTACTCGTGATACAGATGGTGTTTCTTTTTCTTTGTCAGTGTAAGTGTGGCTACCCCTATCATCGTTGCTGGTGCCCTTTGGAGTTGTAAACAACGAAAAGGTTACATACACTGAGCTGTTACTAACAATATCCGCCTTATCAGTAAAAGTGTGCGGGGTACAGCAATCTCTGGGACAACATCCCACCGCAGTCGGTGTCTTTTACCGCGGTCGCATCTAGAACGTTGGAGGCGGACTGATAAGCAGCTGGTACAGAACCACGCGGGGGTTAAAACTAGCAGTCCTCAAGATGTTAGTGTCATCGGGGCAGAGGGCGTCATTGACCTCTTTTTCTTGACCTCGTTCATTGTCGAACTTGGATCGAAACTCTCGTCAACATCGACAGGAACAAGATGCATCTGATTCCCAAAGAGGTTAGTGGTAGTTGTTTTGTTGTGCCCCCGTTGATCCTTCACATCTGCGTTTTACAAGGAGACCAAGACACGTCGGATCACGGTTCAAACAAACGAAGGAGTCACGGACATCGATCGACATTGTGTGTATAAAAGCGCAAGATGACATTGCTTTACCCTGTGTGACTAGGCTGGACTCTATTAGGAGTGTGACGACTTCATAAGAAGGATTCATCCCAAATAGCAGCAAGTCCGCATCGCTAACCTCTTGACAAAATCATGTCTTGCTTTCCCCTTGACAGCTCGACAAGCTCGCCATCTCTCAGCTAGGATTCCTAGCTCAAAGACGTTTAGCAAGAGGTATAAAACTGAACCATTCTGAAGCCACTGTATGTTTCTCTCTTCCAGATCTTTTTCCTCTCACTTTCGCCTCACTATAACACACCCACTCACCCAACCCAGGCGCTCATCGCCAACAACCTCCAAGAGCTCATACGCGATGGCAACCACACCGTTGCCGACCTCATGGCCCTGGGCGCCACCATGCTCGGCCGCCGCCACGTCTTGCCCGAAGTGACCTCGACCCTGCACGAGATTCAAGTCGAGGGCACTTTCCCTTCCGGAACGTACCTGGTCACCGTGCACAACCCCATCAGCAGCGACGACGGTGACCTCGCTCGCGCCCTGTACGGCAGCTTCCTGCCGATCCCGCCCAATGACGACTCCGTTTTTCCCTTGCCTCCTGCCGCTGCCTACGAAGCCAGCAAGCAGCCCGGCGCCGTGGTTTGCGTCAAGGAGGCCAAGGTCAAGCTGAACGAGGGCCGGAAACGCATCCGTCTTCGTGTGACCAGCAAGGGAGACCGTCCGATCCAGGTCGGCAGCCACTACCACTTCATCGAGACGAATCCGCAGCTGGAGTTTGACAGGGCGCGGGCGTACGGGTTTCGGCTGGACATTCCCGCCGGCACCTCGGTGCGGTTCGAGCCCGGCGACACCAAGACGGTCACGCTGGTGGAGATTGGCGGCAACAAGGTCATCAGGGGCGGCAACAACCTGGCCTCAGGCAAGCTTGACTTGAAAAGGGCGGAGGAGATCATTGCCAAGTTGCAGAAGGCCGGGTTTGCCCACGCGCCGGAGGAGCCGGTGGGCGATGCGGCGACGTTCATCAGCGAGCCGTTTACCATGGACCGGAGGGCGTACGCGGTCATGTTTGGCCCGACGGTGGGTGATATGGTGAGGCTGGGAGCTACGGATCTGTGGATCAAGGTCGAGAAGGATTACACTGTTTACGGGGACGAATGTAAATTCGGCGGCGGCAAGACCCTGCGCGAGGGCATGGGGCAGGCGACGGGTAGGTCGGATGAGGAAACGCTGGATATGGTGGTGACGAACGCGTTGGTGGTGGATTGGACGGGCATCTACAAGGCGGATATCGGTGTCAAGGCTGGTGTCATTGTGGGCATTGGCAAGGCTGGTAACCCGGATGTGATGGACGGTGTTACGCCGGGCATGATTGTGGGAAGTTGTACGGATGTGGTGGCGGGAGAGGGCAAGATCATCACGGCGGGAGGTATTGATACGCATATTCACTTCATCTGCCCTCAACAGGCGGCTGAGGCTCTGGCTGCTGGTATCACTACTTTCCTTGGTGGTGGAACTGGTCCAAGGTATGTTTTCTCTCTTTCCCTTGCTTCTCCCCCTTTTGTCAACGCATCACGAAACTAACTTGCACCTCCCAGCGCCGGTACAAACGCAACCACCTGCACCCCCGGCGCCCATTACATGCGCCAAATGCTTCAAGCCTGCGACTCGCTCCCTCTCAACATCGGGATAACCGGCAAAGGCAACGACAGCTCCCCCTCCGCCCTTCGGGAACAGATCCTCGCCGGCGCCTGCGGCCTCAAGCTGCACGAAGACTGGGGCACCACCCCTGCTGCCATCGACTCCTGCCTAACCGTCTGTGACGAGCTCGACGTGCAATGTCTAATCCATACCGACACTCTGAACGAGTCCGGCTTCGTTGAATCGACCATCGCCGCCTTCGCCGGCCGCACCATCCACACGTACCACACCGAAGGTGCCGGCGGCGGGCACGCGCCGGATATCATCTCTGTTGTTGAACACCCTAATGTCCTCCCCTCGAGCACCAACCCCACCAGGCCGTTCACCCGCAACACCCTAGACGAGCACCTGGACATGTTAATGGTGTGCCATCACCTCTCCAAAAACATTCCCGAGGACGTGGCCTTTGCCGAGTCGCGCATCCGCGCCGAGACCATCGCCGCCGAGGACGTGCTGCACGATTTGGGCGCCATCAGCATGATGAGCAGCGACAGCCAGGCCATGGGTCGTTGCGGCGAAGTCATTCTTCGCACCTGGAACACGGCACACAAGAATAAACTCCAGCGTGGTCCCCTCCCGGAGGACCAAGGCACCGGGGCGGATAACCACCGGGTGAAGCGCTACATCTCCAAATACACCATCAACCCGGCCCTCGCGCAGGGCATGTCGCACCTGATCGGCTCCATCGAAACCGGCAAGCTCGCCGACCTGGTCGTCTGGGACCCAGCCTGGTTCGGCACCAAGCCCTCCCTCGTCATCAAGTCCGGATTAATCGCCAGCGCGATGATGGGCGACCCTAACGCCTCAATCCCGACGGTGCAGCCGGTTATTGCTCGGCCCATGTTTGCGCCCATGGTTGCGAAGTCGAAGGTGCTGTTTGTTTCGCAGGCGAGCTTGGAAAGTGGTGCGATTGAAGGGTATGGATTGAAGAGTAGAGTGGAGGCGGTGAAGGGTTGTAGAACGGTGGGCAAGAAAGATATGAAGTTTAATGAGAGGATGCCGAGGATGAAGGTCGACCCTGAGAGGTATACGGTTGAGGCGGACGGGGAGGTGTGTACGGCGGAGCCGAGTAGCGAGTTGCCATTGACGCAGAGTTATTTTGTTTATTGAGAGAAAGGGGAGAGGGGAAAGGAAGTGAGGTAACTAGAGGGGCAGTTTGTTTTTGCCAGGCGGGAAGGAGGAGGCAGTCATACATACGGGTTATTGTATACTCGGGCAGTTAAAGAGATTTGAGTTGCTTCTTCTTCGTTCTCCTCGTATGCCACTGTCGGTCGTCAATTCCAGATTACCGTGATGACTTGCTCCATCCACATATGGTACCGTTGCTAAGATTGTAGACGAGCTCTTCCTGTGACCAACACCTCCTTAATGTACATGATATCACATGATCAAGCATCATAGGTAGGCTCAAGTTCAGAAGCATGTATTGTACTAATCAAACATCGCGTAAAGACAAACACAACTCCATTTGATCCTCCGTGAATCAATGGGTGACCTCTTTGCTCTGCCAGTACCCACGGCATCAAAAGACCAAATCGTTATTCGAACACTGAAATTCATTCATCCACCGGGCCCATACATGCTATGTAGAGCTAACCGCCTTAAGTACAACATGCGACAGCCTCATATCATATCTTCAGCCGAATTTCGCAAAAAGAGCAGACTCCGTTTATCCTTAACCCCATATTTTTCCGTTTCGAGCTTGTTTTCGTAGATGGAGAACCACCAATTCCTCTTTAGCCGTTCATTGAATCATACAGGACAAGTAAAGTGAACCAAAGACCGCCACTTTAACAGAGAGAAAATAACCATGACGCTGACCCGCGCTTGTTGACATGGATACGCACTCCCCTTTCCTTTAATAGAGGGAGGGTATCGTACAACGGAAATGAAAATGAAAAGGAAAACAACCCAGGTTGTTTGCCACGAGGTATCATGAAAGAACCCGGCAAGGGACAAGCGTGAGGTGGATTAAGAGCGCTTCTAGGCCTTGGTCTTCTTGCGCCCCGACTTCTTAGGTTCCTCCACCTCAGCCGCCTTGACGTTCCGCTTGCGCTTCTTGTTCTCTGGGCTAGCGGGGGCGACCACGGGCTTAGCGGGCTCGGCCTCCTCAGCGGGAGTGGCAGTCTTGCGCCTGCGGGTGTCCTTCTTCTTGATGGGGGTCTTGGAAACGGGAACCGGTTGCTGCTGCTGCTGCTGCTGCTCCTCCTCTTCTTCAGAAACCTCGGGCACAACGTTCTGCTGCAGCTGCTGAGCAATGGCGTCCTGGTCGGTGGGGACCTCCTCGACCTGAGCAGCAGTGGGCATCTCGATATTGTACTCATCAGCATACTTGAGGGCCTCGTCATCGGTCATGTTCTTGGCGTTGGCATTGCCGTGCTTGTAGGAGTGCACACGGGCGTTGTAGAGGCGGAGATTGTACTGGTAAGCGTTGTTCCATCCCTGCTTCTCGGCAGCACCCATAACGGACCAGCGGCGCTGGCCCTCTTCCTGAACGGCACCCTTGGGGGCCTCCTCGCCCAGATCATTGGCAATGATGGGGCGAGCAGTCTGCATGTAGAGGAAGTAAGGGGTCAAGGGACGCTTGGGAGCGTTGGGGTCGTGGGTACGCTTCTTGCGCTCCTTCTTCTCCTCGACCATGGGCTGCGGAGCAACCAAGAAGCCGGGGAGCATGCCGGTTAAGGAGGTCTGGAGGTGCTCGAGATCACCGCCATTCTCGAGAGTGGTGCCCTCTCCGAGGAGAAGGTTGGTCTGACGCAAGTAGTCTTGGCTGAAGCTCTTAATCAAGTCCTGGATGGTGGAGAGACGTTGGTAGACCTTGGGAGGAGTTAGCCAGTCATGTTTCAAGCGTAACACATATTCTTTTCGGTATCATCTCGCAAGAAAACTCGGCAGCTTTGGAGCATGGCGTGTAGTTGACTGCGCGTGCATCTCTCTGAACGCTTGGTGTAGTTTGGCCCCTACGACGCGACAGGGCGTGATCAAGCCTTGAGGGAGTTGTGTCTATGTGCAATGTCCATTGCGCACCAAACAACAGACATGTTGGCTTCGAATCCGGGATTCTGGTGGTGGGATGGGGGAAAGGATACGGGGGGTGCTGTGGTTGGGAGAGCTGGTATAGGATGTTGAAAGGTGCAAGGCTTACCGAATCGCGGACACGGATGAAATTGTCGACGTCAATGACCCTCGCAGGGCCAGGCGCAGCGATGACTGGCTTAACGATCTCGGCGACCTTGTTGCTCTTGGGTGGGCGCGGCATGATGGCGGTTGGTTGATGGATAGCTGGTACTGGTAGTGATGCTGGTGGGCTCTGGCAGACGGTGTTGTGGTGGTGGTAGTGATGGTGTAGGGGAGCAGTTAGGGCTCAGGTGGAAGCTTGAGTGCGGGCGCGGGTGCGGGTTTTTAATGGAAACAGAAAGCTCGGACGGTTCCTGCTGAGTGGGTGCCTGCCTGTCGTATCAGGGCGCAACTGCTGAAAGGCAAAGGTTGGCGGTGGGTGGAATCCGGGGGGTCGGGGTGGTGTGTGGTGCCCGGCCGTCTGCTTGCTGTGTGTGCTTTGGGGGTGCTTGGGGGATGAGGACGCCGGAAATGAACGGAGAGAAGGGGAGGAAAAAATTCGCGGCGAATTTTGGGGGATGCGGGGGGATACCGAAATTTGTAGCTGCAGCGTGGGTTCCCAGCACTCAGCGCTGATTACCCCCAAGACTGGGCGGGCCAGAAAATTTGTGCACTGAGATGCAGCCTGATTTGGGCGCCCCCCAATGGAAATGGGACAAGGGGATCAGAGACCCCTCCCCGCAATGCCCACTGGGTCTCCGTTTTCCATCCGCGGGCGGGCAGCTGGAGTCCCGGCAGGCGATAGGTGTACCTCTAGCGACACCACCTCACAGAGCCCAGCCCGCAACGGGCGGGAGGCCAGGCAAGCAAGCCTGGAGCAACGGGAGCAGACACCCGAGCTCAACATGGAAGACAAGGGGTGGGCAGAAGAATGATTGCAAGGCGTTCTGATCATGAGGTGTCCTGGATCCATGGGCTGACAAGTAACACTATCGCGCATCGCAGACAAGACTTGTAGTGATTCTAATAGAGCCCCTTCCGACTTAAAGCGTTGAGTGAGCGGGACCATCAATTTTCAGTACATCAGGTAGGGTTGATTTCAATCTCTGGGATGAGTTCCTTGCAAGTGCAGCGAGGACGCATTGAAATCAGAAGACCCCCATCATTGCGCTTGCGTTTCCGGGGCAAGCATTTCCATCTAGAGGTACCAAGACTCGCCCAGCTCTCTTTTACACTACACCGTTCTCACGCAATAGGTACCGTACCTACTTACCTACAGCCAATGCCAAATACATCCGGTCTTGTGAGGTACCTACGAGATACCATCGTACAGAGAGGCCTGGTGCAACCAGGAGGACAAGGCTCTGGGTTGCTACCACCTTGGCATAACTCCCATCTTGAACTCTTTTCTCACAGGCTGATGCTCTCAAGATCTGTGAGGTGGTCATCTCCTTCACAGAGTCTGTGTCCGTCCTTGATGTACTCGAACTAATAGATGTACCTTCCAAGGTGGCCTCCACCTTCTTCACCCACTGCCATAGAGGTACACAGGTCATTGTCACTTTTACCTTGCGGTTCAGTTCTCTCTTACCATGAAAGCCCAGGTAATTACTGATCGTACCTCTACTGGAAATCAGAACATGATGTACAGCGTGAGTGTCATTATGTCTTTGTAACAGCCAAGCTGATCATGTTAACAAGTCTGAAGAAAGTTGATATGTCCTCGGGGCTGTTGGTATCTGAAAGACACCACTGTGTTGCAGCGATACTGGACTGGTCTGGATGCTGAAACCTCTGACGACGCGTCTGTGGTTCAGTGTTTTTGGCAGCAGGCCTTCGTTGTTGCACGCGAGCATGCATTTTCCATCCAATCCCATAGCGCGCTTTCTCTTCAGCGCCTTGAGACACGACAGTGTGTTGTTACCACGCCTCCACATCCCAAAGTAGCAAGGGTGCGCGAGAAGAGGGGCATTGCCTGAATTTTCACTGGCATCCGGTTTGCTGTGGAGTCCCGTCAATAACCCTGAGGTGTCATTGGCATTGGCGCTAGGGAACACCTCCTCAGTGATCTCACTCGCTCCCAGTGATTCCTGGGAGTGATTGACGACGACTTCCTGAAGCCAGCCGGCTGTGTCCACCTCCCGTCTAGGTCACCCACTCCCGCCATCACTGCACCTGCTCCTCAGGTCCTCAGTTCGCCCAAACATCCCATCCAGTTGCAATGTTCAGGACTTTCCTGGTAAGGCCACTAGAATAGAATAGAACTGGACGACCACCACCGTTCACGATAATTGCGGCATAGGAGCCCTGTTATTACAGTTAACAGTGTTCATAATGCACGGAATTCCGAAACTTCCTCCTAACTACGCTGCATGTAGAACAACCAAATCATTGCCTTGACTGAAGCACACATCGCACCCACGTTCAAATATCGCGAGGGTGTAAGACGACGCCCGTAGAATGCTGGAGGACTTTTGACTGCTGCCTTCCCAGACTCCAGTCACTTGTAAACAGTGTCGTATTGTAGGATCCGGTGACAATATGGGGGACTCCCGGTTCTCTTCTATCGTCACAGGATTAACGGTCGAGCTCTAGCAGGTTAGCAGATCCTTCCCAAGCAATGTGTCTCAGCCTTACAATCTTCGGTGTTGTGTTTCGCAAGGTGGTTCTGTTATGATTTGCCTATGGGCAGAAAGAGGCACCGAAACTCCTATGGATCTTCAGGATGAGCGCCTGCTATAAGCTCATCGGATACATTCGGTGATGTCCATATCTCGTTATATACAGCGACACAAACCTTCTACCTGGTAGGCGATCCTAAGCAGCGGGTAACTGGCAACTGAATCAAGAACCTAGGTGATCCACAGCCCGGCATCACAAAGGCTTACCCGCTGAAGGCGTCAGGTTGTTACGGAACACCAACCAGCGAATGGAGTCGTAAGTATAACTTAGCAGTGGTCAGGCACTCGTCTTTCTACCTTGACGCTGGAAAACGCGATACAGTATCATTCAGCGGTCCTGCAAGATGATGTCTGAAACGTCCATCAGCGAGAGGGCTATGAATTCCAAGAGCGTTTAGTAGTGGCTGACGCTGGTTTGTGTTGTCTCTTCCGCCTGCAACGGAAGCTTGAGTCCGGTTAGCTATGAATCCCAAAGTCTCTGCAAAGATATCTGGACGGTCTCGCCATGATGCGACAAACGGACTGCCTCACAGCACTACCAGACCGAGTCTTTGGCTTTCCGCCACGACCCACGATGATATCAGCATGTCCAAGCTCCAGAATTGCCCAGCTTGGATGGCTTGATACCATCATTTTCTCGCGTACAACCAAAAGACACTAAACTTACAGAAGAAGCTCAATCACAGCCTCAATCCTCAGATGAAACATTGTAGATAGAAGTGAGATGACCGATCACCAAGGTCATGTATCACTCGCATCCTCGTGCATGGACAGACAGCTGCCAGCCTCGGTTCTCCGCACTTTAGAATGTCGACATTGCGTTGAACGTCAACTGTACAGGTGACAAGGGGCCCGCTCCTACATGACGACTTTGAAGTCCCGGCAGGCGCCGCGCAAAAACCTTAGCTTCGCTTCAAGTGAATACCAGCGGTAGCAGCTCGGGTTGTCAGTTGGTCGGTTTGGCGGTTGCCGGTTGGGAGAGCTGACTGCAGCCCATCGAACGAATGGTCGGCTACGGTGAAGGACTGGTTGGAACGGGGGTTCACGATGTTGAACGGCGCTAGAACGGGAGTTTGGGATGGGTGCCACGGTGGTGGCAGGTGCACGAGGGTGTTCCTTCCACTCCGGCGTCGAGCCACTCACAGCGGAGAACTGGATTGATGCAGCGGAAACCCCTCCATGGCCCGTCTGCGCATCGTGTGAACCCCTCTCCGCTCATGCCCCAGCACCCCGAAAAGGGCCCCTCTCTGTGCCCCGCTATGGTGGAAGCTTGCTTGGTTGGAAACAAACTGGGGGCGCAGCGCTTGTTCCAACCCTGGGATTGCTGGTCGACGGTCGGGAACGATGAAACGACCGACAGTAGTCAATGAGAAACCAGAAGAGCGCTTATGACGGTGGACGTGATGTTGTTCTACAAGCGCTGTCACGGCGTTTGTCGGTTGCCGTTCGGGGACAATGAAGTTGAGGACGGGAATATGGCATGATTGATGTACATACCTAGCGGGAACGCCATCAGCTTTCTACGGTTCTCGTTCTCGTCCGTCTCACAACCGTACCCGGCTAGCTAGCCACTTCGATGGAAATGGGTTGGAGGTTGGTACGGCAAGAAAGGTAGTTGGCTGACTCTCCTGACATGTGCCGACGAACCCCCGTCCAGTAATAGCAAGAATCAGCATCATGCGGTTTCAGCTCCTTGACCTTGGAGCACTGCATTTGAGAGAACTTTTCTGGTTGCCTCCGGCTTTTGATTTTCTGTTAAAGGCAAACAGAATCCATCTTCATGAAAAGTGTTCACCTCCGTCCTCTTCTTCCTCTGAAACCCACCGGCGGGGTTACCTCAGAACCTATCCAGTGCAGACGACAGATACACATTTGGTATGTAAAATGCAAATCCCATCATCTTTCACGTAGTGTACTACCTACAAGTAGATGGCACGCTTCCCAGGACGGCGCGGGCGAGGGCGAATTAAGGGTCGAGCTAGGGAGAGGGGTGCTTTCGCGGTTTCCACTCCGTCCCATTCACTTGCTAGGTCGGTAACTTCAGCTAACAGGATGACGACGCCGACAGACCTGACCCAGCGCGACTCGACCGCCTGAAACGTACCTGGACTTTTTCCCCTTTCCCTTCTTTTCGATTGAAAACCAAAAAAATCATTGTATAGTCAGTAAAAGCACTTGTCGACCATACGAAGCCAAGATGGCGACCTTCAAACCTTATCCATTCGTTCTCGGGTTCCTCGTTATCTACCTGTTCGCCAGCCCCGCCTTGGCCTTTGGTGCCGGTAACATTGCTGGTATCTCCAAGATCGAGGGCCAAAACTGTATGTTTCAATCCACCTATATGCTTGGGCTGTTGTTAGTGGTGGTGCTAATCAAGGAAACAGGGCGCCACGGTGATATTGAAGATGCCCTCCTCAAAATCGTCATGGCCCGCGCCATGGGCGGCAAGACTTTCGACAAGCTCTCCGTTTCTCGCGTCTACTTTGGCAACTGGCTCCGCGACTATTCACAAGCCATCGATGTCGGCACCGTCAAGGCTGTTTCCGCCGAAGCCATCCGACTGCTTCTCTGCGTTCTCGGTTTCTTGACCTTCGGTTATGGTAGCCGCGAGTTCGAAGTCACCGCCGACCGCCTGGGCTGCTATCGCCCCGAGGATCATATCGACAACCCCAAGAACTATGCCGACAACGTAGATGCTCGCGACTACGATCCCCGCCTTCGCGGCCCCGTCGACGAGGAAACTGAGCTGGCCATTGACCCCGAGACCGGCATGAAGAACTACATTGCCAATGAGAACATTGGCATCATGTCCTCTGCCGAGCATGTTCGCAAGCTCTTCTCCAAGTGCATTCGCCTGGGTCGCTCATACAAGGAGACCAACGACAAGACCGAGCTCTATGAAGCCTTGCGCCTTATGGGTACTGGATTGCATTGCTTGGAGGGTAGGAAGACAATTACAGTACCCTTTGACGACGATTGTGCCTATTGGCTAATATCTTGCAGATTACCTCGCTCACAGTAACTACACCGAGCTCGCTCTGATTGAGATGGGCGAGCGCGATGTGTTCCCTCACGTCGGCCGCGACACTAAGCTGCGCATCCCGGGCGCTCGCCACTCTGTTTACCCTGTTGTCACCGGTACTTTCGGTGGTGTTGATTTTTTGCACTCCGTGACCGGTGAACTGTCCGACAAGGTGACCCAGAGCGAAATCGAAGATCTCGAGGGAACCCTGAAGGCCGGCCGCAACGGCGACACCAGCCTTCTTCGTGACCTGTTGGACATGATCCCCGATGGCTTGATCGGCGGCGACAAGAAGAACAAGATTGACGAAATCCAGGAAAATGCCGCCAATTCGCAGCTTGAGAACATGAGCGTGTCCCCCAGAGAGCCTGAGGAGTTCACTGTTTATGTCCAGCAGGTCTACCGCCAGGTTATGCCTGTCATCGAGTTCCACGACGATCTCCTCCAGACCATCTCGAAGGCTATTGAGAAGATCCCCGTCCTCCCCAAGATCATTGAGCAGCTTGAGGAGCAGCTTTCTCTTTTCGTTTTCCAGATCATTGCTCCGGTTATCATTCCTCTTATTGACCAGGTCAAGAATGAGCTTGCCACTGGCTCCACCGAGATTATCAACAGCAGCAAGAACGAGCAACTCGTTGTATTCGATGATGACAGCTGCACGGACCCTACCCACTCCATGTTGGCCAAGGACCATTTCTCCAACGTGAGTTCGCTGAGCTGACCCGTGGCTCGATATCTGACTGACTTGGGTTAGATCCTCAACGAGATTGCCGGTCGCACCGCCTCCAAGGTAGTCGGCTGGGTTGTGCCTCAGCTGATGGACGCCTGGGACGACGATGGCGCTGATGTCGACCGACTTCTGAACAGAATCATATACGGCATTCTCCATCACCCCGCCCAGCGTGACATGGGCGAGGATGGTGCCCGGGAAGGTCGCCAGATGATGTTCTCCTCCGTCGAGGAGTGGTGGAATGACCTGGGCGAGGACGCTCGCGAGGAGTACCGCCAGAAGCTCAGCCGCGATGGCGTGTTGAACGGCGAGAATCACAAGGAAGGCGTCCAGGACTGCGGTCACGGCTGCGGCAAGCCTCTGGGCATGCACAAGAACTTCAAGAACGAAGCGCCTGAGACCATGGAGGATCGGATCGCCGCTGCCGCCGCCGACAAAATTATGGGCGGCGTCAAGCAGGGCTTCTCAGAGTTCCTTAGCGGCCAGGCCAACAACAACCAGGGCAATCTCCTCGGCGCGGTCGCCGGCGGCATCCTAGGCGGTGGTTTCAATAACGAGGCGACCAGCGCTTATCGTTCCAGCGGCTACACGCCCGATGGCGGATACTCGGAGACCACGACCGAGTACGGTTACGATGGCAACCGCTACGGCCAAGCCGAGTACACCGAGACGCGGTACGATGACGGTAGCCAGCGCCAGGAGTATCGTCGCTATGAGCAGGACGACAATGGCGGCAACGACTACGGCTATGAGGACCGCCGATACCGCCGTGACGATGACGAGTACCGCGAGGAGCGCAGGTACCGTCGCGATGACGAGGAGGAGTATGGTGGCGGAGGCGGATACTCCCGCCGCCACGAGGACGAGGATCTGGCGTACCCCGATCCGGAGCGTCCCTCGAGCCCCAGTCTCCTGGATAGGATTGCCCAGCGGGCTAAGGACGCGTTCGAGGAGAGGAGGAGGGAGTACGAGAGCGGAGAGCGTGAGCGTCGTTGGCCATTCTAGGGGAAGTAGGCATACGTATCGTGGATCTATCGCCCGCTGGATAGGGAGGATTTGGGAACTTATAATGACGACGATGATTGACCAAGAGAGTCAAGTCATTTGGAGATGTTTCACACTTGAGGAAGGGAGGAAGAAAGAGTGAGGAAGAGGCTATGATACTGGCAATGCGAAGCTATCGAAGTTACGAGCTATGATGAAAACCAATTTGAGATTCCCCTTGTACCCTACTGCTTCATGGTGAATGAGCCGTAGCTTTCCGGCTGAGGTATGCGCTGCTCTTGCCTCGATCTGATGCGATGAGTGTATCGCGGGCTTATATATTTTCTCTTTGACTGGCTTATCTGCTGGTTTGCAGTTAAATGCACTCTGGCGTTAATTTGCGGTGCCTCTTGTCTTCGTTGACTTGCTGTTGATGTCCCTCGGCTTATAGGTCGTCCGTTTCTTTTTATCTATGCGATAGCGAAAGAATGGTGCTTTAGAAACGAGGCGGATACCACAACGAGGCGTATTACTGAGTGTCCAAGTAGGAGTGACTTGGCGGATGATGGGTTAAACCTGGGCTTTGTTTACTTTCCCCTTTTTATGACATTCCAAGTGGATAATGCCAACTCGGACTGCCCGAGTATCTGATCACGACAGAAGGCAGGATGCGTATGTGAATACTTGTCGATTGAAGTTTTATCGCATATAACGGGGCTTTCTTGGGGGTTTTGAGGTTCACGAGTAGAGGTGAACACGTAGAAAAATCAGTTGTCGTAGGTTTGGAGAGGAAGGAACGAGCTGCTCCGTGAGTTGGAACGAGGTTTAACTCGCCAACGCGTCATCAACGAATCTTGTATATACTCAGATTTTCCGACTTTCACGCATTAAATATAGTCCTCTCGAGGCTCCCCTCAGAGTCAAAGGGCATCTCGGACTTCATATAGGAAGGTATTGTTATGCTCAAGGCAACTGATTAAGTTCCCCTTTTCACACTTAGTATGTCATATGATAATTTCGTTACCCGTTACCATGATCAACATCGATATTTAGTTGTCCGTACTCACAAATATATCGAAGACCGCTACCAAAAGACGACACGAGTTAATCTCTGCCACACTCATCATTTCATCCTTCCCTCAAACCATACCCACCACCCACCACCAACACTCAACTCAGGCTTCAAACCTCAAAGAAGCTCAATAGCCTCCCTCCTCTGCGAAATCATCCACCTCATCAAGCCACTCGTGCTCCGATTTCCGTAAGTACTCCGCCTCATCCGGTCCCGGTTTTTCGACCACAT
The DNA here is from genome assembly GCF_033458365.1 of Neurospora hispaniola. NCBI lineage: Eukaryota > Fungi > Ascomycota > Sordariomycetes > Sordariales > Sordariaceae > Neurospora > Neurospora hispaniola. Next base: position 536,479 of record NW_026944407.1, on the reverse strand, counting down.
ACACCCCCACCCCCGAAACCTTGCCCCATAGCCTTCATATAAAGCTGATGCGCATTGCCATTCAATCCCGGATCAATCCTTTTGTTAATCATGGAATAATACACTTTTTGGAGGACGGATGGCTCTCTGAGATCCCGACATGTCAGTTCGCGTGATCTCACCCAGTTACCACTCACTGCCACTGTAATTGTCCTGGGACCAAGCATTAGGATATTTCTAGTGACGGATCGCTTGAAGGAGGCCTGGGCTTCCTTCCGATCTCCCCAACGGGTACCACCTTTATATGTAGGTTGGCGCCATGTTGCATTTAGCTCCGTGGCTGTCACCTTCATGATGGTCCTTCGTGTAGGCATGGTGTAGGGCTGTGTCTTGCTGTGCTTTCCAAGTGGACATCGAATATCGCCCGGGTGAGGATTCGGGATGCCCCTTCCTTGCCTTCGGATGCCCGTGGTAAACTCGGCCGGAAGGTTTGGAAGGATTCCTGATGAGCATGAAGTTGTGTGAACAAATACATAGCATTGACTGTCGGGGTGTCGGGGTACCGAGGCTCGCGAGGGTGTTTACTGGCCGAAAAGGTATATAACGGCAACTACATAGCCAGGCGAACCAGATTACCGGAGGGCATACACGCCATGCAACTCCATGATGGTATGGTGATAGATCTGATGCTCGAAAGAAGATCACCGGGTAACTCCATAGAGATGGGCAGGTACTTATGGCCTGGTAATTTGGTGTTGTATCTAGGTACCTTTCGTTTCTTCAGGTCATGATTCTGAGACATATTTAGTGAAAGACTTGGAAGCCGCTCATGAGGATGACCCTCAGAGGCAAGTACATTGGTTACTTGCCCTGTCAAAGAGTTCACTGTTGGGGAAGGTGTACGTCTAGACAATAGGTACGAACTTGCCTGCCAGGTAGCCACTCATCCCTTTGAAGTTGAGGCAGTTGGCAGTCATACTTTCCCTTCTGTTTGCGTTGACATTTCTCGGTTGGTGCGTCTTGAGACAGAAGCTGGAGATCCTTCATGACAACCGGAACGAGTGACCGGTGGATGTTTCCGCGTTTCTTGGACCTTCCTTGCTGTGGGGTGATAAACGTCAACAACGTTGATTTAGCTGAATAGATGTTCTAGCCCAGCCCTAGAGGTAGGTCCGTCTCGATCCCATCCATCATATGTTCTAATGTATGATGTACATTGCATAGAGGTAGAGGTAAGTATAAGTATACCGTAGGACCCGCTGCTCCACAACACATATGTATGAGCATGATGGGCGAGATCCCGTGCTGTTACATAAAACGATAGGTTGCCTCGGTTGTCAGGGCAGCTTTGCACTTGCCAGGCATAACATCGCCTACTTTCCTCACAAGGCTCCATTGTAGGGACACAAGGGTCCGAACAAGGATCGCGTGCCGGCTACGGACCAACCAGAACCCCTCACGGTAGACCCCAGCAAAGCCTAGCAAAAGCCTAACAAAATCCTAGCCTAGCGGCAAAGGCTCCCTGCGAACTGAATGCGTCTTGCGCAGCCCGCGTCTGGCCCCAGGTATCCAACGTCCATCATCGCTGACGGCCAACGGCATTGCATTCTCCATCCCACCATCTGATCCTATCCACCCGACTGCAATCCGTCTTCAACTGTCCCTCTCCTCCGGCTCGCGCCATCGCAGGTCCCAATCCGAGCCGTCACCATTTCTCTAGCAACAACCTCGTTCTGGGCTGCCAGCGCGCAATCGAGCGTGCTCGCCTTTCCCAACACCACCGCAAACATGGCTCGTGTCTACGCCGACGTCAACCAGAACATGCCCCGCGCATACTGGGACTACGACTCTGTTAACATCAGTGAGCTTCAATCACCCTATCGACACGCAAGATTTTTTTCTACTTTACTGACTGCTTTACGCGCATAGGCTGGGGTGTTCTCGAGAACTACGAGGTCGTTCGGAAGATTGGTATGTGCCATGCGCCCCCTTCCTCAATGTTGAAAAATAAAAAAATTAAAAAAAATAAACAAGCGCCGAATCTAACAGCCAACCCACTTGTACAGGCAGAGGAAAATATTCCGAGGTGTTCGAGGGTATCAATGTGGTTAACTACCAAAAATGCGTCATCAAGGTGTTGAAGCCCGTCAAGAAGAAGAAGATCAAGAGAGAGATCAAGATTCTCCAGAACCTGGCGGGCGGCCCCAACATCGTCGCCCTGCTCGACGTCGTGAGGGATAGCCAGAGCAAGACCCCCTCGCTCATCTTCGAATACGTCAACAACACCGAGTTCCGCACCCTGTACCCCAGGTTCAACGACTTCGACGTCCGCTACTACATCTTCGAGCTCCTCAAGGCCCTCGACTTCTGTCACAGCAAGGGCATCATGCACCGCGATGTGAAGCCTCATAACGTTATGATCGATCATGAGAACAGAAAGGCAAGTTTTGAGAATCTCAGGCATGAAGCGCGCATCAGCTTCGAGCTAACACATTCTCTTGCTTGTCACAGCTTCGCCTTATCGACTGGGGTCTCGCCGAGTTCTACCACCCCGGCACCGAGTATAATGTCAGGGTCGCCTCTCGCTACTTCAAGGGTCCGGAGCTACTTGTCGATTTCCAGGAATACGACTACAGCTTGGACATGTGGAGTTTGGGCGCCATGTTCGCATCCATGATCTTCCGCAAGGAGCCGTTCTTCCATGGTCAGAGCAACTCGGATCAATTAGTCAAGATTGCTAAGGTCCTCGGCACGGACGAGTTGTTCGACTACCTTGATAAGTACGAGATCGAGCTGGACGCTCAGTACGATGACATTCTCGGCCGCTTTCAGAGGAAACCCTGGCACAGCTTCATTAACGCCGAAAACCAGCGCTTTGTTTCCAACGAGGCTATTGATTTCTTGGACAAGCTGCTGCGCTACGATCACAACGTATGTTTCTGCATGCGAATTTGCCTCGCTCAATACCGCTGTAACACTAGAAACTGACATGATACTTTTTTTAGGAACGTCTGACCGCAAAGGAGGCCATGGCCCACCCTTACTTCGCCCCTGTCCGCGACGAGGCCACACGTGCGCGGTATCTGGCTGGTGAGACCATCAACTAGATGGGCAAATTGGAGAAGGCCACCTGCTCTTGTAGTTGCAGCCGAAATGATCGACTTTTATATACCATCGCGCGTGTCATCCGTTACCGTCGAAGTACTCGATTATCCAGCGTTGTTTTGCCTGCGAACAGAGGTTACAACTCGCCACGACATGGAATTCCAATTTCATTCAGCGGAAAGACATGCGTTTATAAGCGCGGGCTAGGGTTTCTAGGTGCTTGGTTTAGTTGGGGTTGAGCGCTGGAGAGGGAAGGGAAGATCACAGATGAGGATGTTCAGGCAGCCAGATGGAGTAAAAGGAAGCAGGAAAGAAGTAGGCAGGAATTGCTTGGGAAACTCTCTCTTTTTTTTTCTCTTTTCTCGAAATGGATGGATGGATGGATGGAGTCGGTTTGGAGTGTTGGTTGTGATGCGTGTTTGGTGGTTAAACACAGCAACATTGGAAGTACGTTCCGAGCAAAGATTCCCTTTAGGTTTTGACGTTAAAGATTATGGTTCATGATATAGGATCATTGATGGAGAATTTTGAAGCGGTTTCCCTCCCTATTCACCTCATTTGCCTTTACGTGGTGCGTGACCAGATGACATACCGATAACAACACCATAGCACAATTGATCAATTCATGACCAGGAGTTTGTTGTACACAGTAGAAGGTGTGCGCGGGAGGAAGCCACGTCGAAGCTCCTTTCAACGTTAAGATTTCACGGCCAAGTCTGTATGATGTAGCTGATAAATAGTTGGCTAGGTAACACGAGTGCGTAACTCCTTTTCCCAGTGAACAATCACCACACGCCAATGCCCATATCGATCATACGTATCCATTAACCATAGCACCTAACTCTACTTCAACCTAATTCCGCGACCGAAACACTGTATCGATAACACTCCCCTCCGCCACCCACAACATCTCCGAAACAACACTCCACCCACGATTTCCGCAACAACCTCAAGCACCCTAGTAACAAACACACAACTCACAACTCACAACACAGAAACACATACATCACACGCACAACTACAAACACCCAAAGCAAAAATCCCTGTCACACCTGAATCCAGCCTCACCGCACCGTCTTAGCGTCCCACCTGGCGTCTGAATCACCTCCGATCCAACAAACTCTTCTTCTTCTTCTTCTTCTTCTTCTCCCTCAGCCTCAGAGTCAACACCAGTGGGTGTCACGGCACGGACAGCAGTTGGAGAGGAAGTTGATCTCCTCCCAACACTAATAGAAGAAGCAATCTTCGCCAAGCTAGTTGTTTTTCTTATTCCACCACCAGCTGGAGGAGGAGGAGGAAGTTTGCGGGATGGAGTCCGGAGGAGCGAAGCCAAAGGGATAGTAGATGCAGCTGTCTTTTTCGTTGTTGTTGTTGTTGTTGTTGTTGTTCTTGTTGTTGCTGTTGTTGCTGTGCTGCTAGCGGGCTTAACCCCCTTCGAGATGCCTGACGGTGTGCCGCCAAAATCAAGAGTAAGTTCGTCTTCATCGTCCGTGTCGGAGGAGATGAGAGAGAGGATGGTGGTGTTGTTGTTGTTGCCCAAAAGAGATTTGGTGGATTTGGTTGTGCCAGGGGTTTGGACTTGGCTTTGTTTTTGGAGGGTGCCAGTGAGGGTCGTCCTTGTTCTTGAGGATGTCATAGGGGCGGTGGTGGTGTTGGTAGTGCGTGTGGTAGTGTATGTAATGGTGGAGGGTGTTTGGACCTTTCTCTTGCCTGGTTGTGATCCCGAGGCGGAGCCTGTTTTGGTCTTGACCTTGGTGGTTGTGGTGACTGTTGCTGTGGGGAGGGAAGCGGCAGAGCTTGGGCGTCCGCGCCTTGACCTTGTTTTCACAGGGGTTGTTGGTTGTTCTGGTTCCTTCTGTGGTTGAATGACTTCAATGTCCGGTTCTTTTTCCTGCGGTGGAGGCGAAGCTGAGGGGGCCGGCATCCGTTCAGAAGGAATGAGGACTTCCAAAAGCGTCTCTGCTGTTGGCTCCGGTGGTGATGGTTCGTGGCCGAGTATTATCGATTCAGGTTTGGGCGACCAAAATCGTTGACGGGCTATTGCCTCCTGAAGCAAGCTGATTTCCAAAAGTTCTTGATCAGCAGCCATGGTCTCTATCAACTTCGGAGACGCAGGAATGGTCGCAGTCAAGGTTGGGCTAGCTGGGCTTCCAGCCTTATGCTCATCTACAGACTCGGGTTCGGGTGTGCCTTGTGGACTCTCTTGAATGACAAGAGACTCATCTTCGTGCTGGGACATCGTAGCCGTTGCATGTTGCGGCGTTGTTGACCCTGCAATTGTGATATCCGAATCCCGCCTTCCCCTTGATAACCTCAAACTCTGTCTTCTAGGCCGAGTAGACGCTGAAGCGGTGATAATAGGAACCGGTTCAGATGGCTTTTCTGTCACGGCAGGTGTACTCGTTGCCACCGCTGAGGCGGTTACGCTCAAATCTGTCGAAGTTCTGGGTTTCCTTCCCCGCCTAGCCTTGATAACTTGAACAGGCTTGGGCAGTGAAGGTCCTTCGCTGTTGGTGTTGGTCTTGTCGAGAAGTGCGGAGCCTGCTGATGGCGTTTGGCGAGCAGTCTGTGTGGTCACAATTGCTGAGATGATTGGAAGTTCCTCCATCGGTATTTCCGCTTCCGGAGTAGCTTGAGACTCAGTGGACTGACTGTTACGGTCAAAGGACGACGCTGGTGTGGGTATCCCGAATTCTTTCACATTAGATTTCTCCGTGGTTTTGGGCTTGGGGTTGGGTCGAATGGGTTCAGTTCGTCGAATTCTAGCTTTTGTTATGGCTGGCTCATCTTCGTCAGAGAAGGCATATGCCGAGTCAACAACGTTCCTAGTAAAGACCTCATGTGACAGATCGTTCGATGGGGGGCTTCGTTTTTCGACAGCCTCTGCTTGAGTTTCATGGTCGCCATGAACTTGAGGTTTGGCAACGCCATTCCTCGCCATCTCCTCTACTGCCAATGTGTTTGTAGTTTCTAGTCCTATTTTCATTGCTGGGACTTCTGGTATCAGATTGTCGTCATCGACAACAACTTGAAAGGCCTTAGGGTCCAAGGTACCATCCACCGGTATCTCGACCCAAAGTTGCTGGTTGCTTGGCTTTGTGACAAGTGCGCCGCAGCTGGGGCTGTAGTATTTCAAGGTGGTATTCGCGTTTGTTGCTCCATCAAAGAGAGACTGCTCATATCTCGAGGCAACTTGTTTCCTTGAGGACCGCTTGGCCCCAGCTGGAGAAGACTGGCCTCGCATCGAGAGTCGCCTGTTCCTTCTCGCCGTCCTTGAATCCGCAGAACTCGGTATCTCTGGAAGATCGTGATTTACTGACTTGGTGATTGTTGTTGGGATGCTTGCAGACTGGTCTCCATCGCCCTTAGCGGAAGGAGGCTCGATTTCGGCAACGGCACCTTCGTCGATAGAAGTCTTCTCCACAGTTGATTCTCTTGCAATAGTCTCTTGAACATAGGGCTGCCCGGGACCATTTTGAACTGTCAAAGAGGATTGAATCTCAACGACAAGTTCAGTCCCGACTAAAGGCTGCTCAACTGTAGGAGGTAGCGCGGGCCGGTTGCTATCACTCGCCGAGGGATTGCTGCTTGGCCCCCCAACATGTTGTTCCCTTGTTGAAACCCTCGTTCGAGTCTGCCTCTTCGATGTCTTTTGACCTGTGCCAACAGCAGGTTCCTCGACAACAGAGGCCTCGACCCTGGGTTTTTCAACAAAAAGCTGGCCAGACTCCTTTTCAATACTAGGTTCGTGCTCAACGATAGGACGAGTCTCAAATTCAAGCTCTGCAAAAGACTCTTTCGCCGCGGGAACAGGAGCAGATTTTACAAGGCTCGCCCTCAATAAATCAGCGCTCTGCTCTAAAGAAGCTTTTTCACTTGTTGGTGTCTTTGTATTTGGCGTCCTTCTTCTTTTCACCGCTCCAGTATTTCTCACAATAGAGACTTGACCTTCGATAACTGACTTCTCAGCAACTGGCGTCTGCTCGACAGCAGGCTGTGTGTCAGGAACGGGTTGAGTGTCAGCCGAGGGACTGTCAACTACAGGAGACCCAGCGATCTGTATGCCAGATTCGTCCACCAGACTAGCGATACGTTCTTTAATAGCCTTCGTTTTCGCTGGCGTCTTTTTTGCTGGTGTCTTCCTCTTGGTGTTCTTCTTTTTCTCTCCATCTGCCTTCGCAACATCAAAACTGTCAAGTGACTTTGGTGTCGAGGTAGCTGCGAATGTCTTTAGCTGGTGATTGGCTGGGGAAGAGACGTTAGATGGAGGACGAAAGGGTGCCAGCTTCTTGTTGATCACCGGGGTGTTCTCGGTCGCCTTGGTGGCTCCAGTGGTAGAAACATCTAGAAGAATGTCATCCTCATCCTCACCCTCCTGATCATGATTAGTCCTGGCAGCAAGTTGTTGCACCTTGGCGACTGTCTTGAACCTGGATCGGGTGCCAGGAGTCCAGAACCCTCCCCAGGGAACCGGCGGAGGTAGGTCAGGTGCTCTCCAAGCAGGATCGATCGAAGCGTTTGCAGAACTGAATGCACCGAACGGCATTGGGGGCGATTGGAATTGTGTTTGTACGGGGTACATCGTGTTCGACAGTAGCGGAGGTCCTCCTGGAAAGGAGTTGTAAACCGGACCAAACGCGCCGAAAGGTGATGGCGGCGCCATGGAGGGCAGAGGTCGCGGAACGGTTTGCAATGCAGTCGCATTCTGCTTGCTTTCTTGTCCGTGTGATGTCGTCTCCTCCTCGTTTCCCAACTCGGATTCAGATTCGTCGTCATCATCGCTCTCGACACCAATTGTCGTCGTTTTCAGAGACTTGATGTGGCCGTTGTCGACAACAATCGCACCAGTCCTCAGATCGATTTCGTCGCCAATGCCGTCAAAGTCTTTCCCATACTTTTCGAAGATGTTCTCAAAAGCTGACTTTAACTTGAAGGCAGCGAATGATCGGGCCTGTTCGAGTTGGTAGCCTGGGTCTCGTAGCTGGTTGACCTCCTCGGGCTGGTGGTTGAGCTCATCGCCAACAATCTCTTCATCGTCAAAGGGCGCAGGGCCAGTTCGCGATCGTTTGGTCGGTCGTTCCATCGAGTCGAGCTGTCGAAGTGATTTGCGCTTGGGCGGTTCGGAGCTCTACTACCGATGTTTCGATGCTGGACGGACATCCATCTGGTGTAAGGGTAGAGTTTCGTGAGAATCGGGTATTGGGACAAGGAACAGTGGTTGGCAAAGAGGAGGTTCCGACGCGCACAAAGTATTGTCGCGTAAATTGCTTCAGTCGCAGATGGAGGTTGCGACTATGCGACAGCGATCCTTCCGTTTGCGACAGGTACTGGACCTGCACACACACCCTTGAACTTCTAAATAGTGGACTGTCACTGGACCATACGTAATGACGCGCTGTCATAAGGCTGCAAGGATCCCTACAGAAACTGTTAGTCAGCAACTGATAGGCCACTGATAGAACCTAGCTATCAAGGTACCTACCTACCTCCCCCTCCAGCGTCAACGGGTTAGAATATGGAGAATAGGACTTCCTCCGTTCCACCCCAACATCACCAAACCACATCGAAGCATAGCTCAACATTCACGATACTATACCTTGGGCGTCGTACTATCACTCAAAGGAATGTTCCTACGAATTGTCGACCGTTGCCCAGCATGAACTGCCAAAAGTGTCGCACCCCACTCAAGCTGGACAGCTCCTTAGAGGACTTGAATCCAGCAGCATATGATCTGCTCGTGGGTACGGAATCTGTCATTGTCCACTACCGATTCTGCGGTCCTGCTGCGTCATGGCTATTTTGGGCTCCTCCATATCTGACAAAGTCTAGCCACTCACTCTCAACAAACGCCCAAGAAAGCGCTGTCCTCTATCTCCGAATCGTCGACGACACACCGATCCCTCCATGAGCGCGAGAGGAGATCACTCTATGAAAAGGCGTTGCGGTCATCGCATCAGCCCATGTTTAAGAGGCATGCCGGACCAGGCCGAGGAGGAGGAGGGGACGGCGCACTACGAGACAACCCAGCCATGTCATTTGTATTGCTCACTGAATCTCAGATTGCGTCCTCCGACGCGTTGTCTCTCCAGAAGAACAACCGCTCATCAGCCCAAGACTTATCCTCCGATACATATAGCAGCAACAACAACAACACCAATAACAACAATGTGGGAGCATCTGAAGAAGACGACATGGCTAATGCCCATCTGTCGGACCAAATGGAGCGCATTCTCAAACTGTTCGAGGTCATTAGTGCTCGATCCGACATAGACCACCCAATATGTATCGAGTGCTCCGACATGCTGGTGGAGGAAATGCAAAAGAAGCTCGAGGCTGCCAACCGGGAGAAGGACGCATATGTCAACTATCTCAAGGAGCTAAAAGCCTCCGAGCCAACGGACGAGGAGATTCGAGCACAAGAGGAGGCCACCCGCAAAGCGAAGCAGGCAGAAAAGGAGTTGCTGGAAGAACTCAAGGCCCTCGAGCAGGAACAGGCGGCCCTGGAGAGGGAGAAGTTTGAGCTAGAGGCGGAAATACGCGAGGTGGACATCAAGGAAGAAGAGTTCTGGCGAGCGCGAAATGCCTTCAACACCACCCTGATCGATTTCCAGAACGAGCGGGACAGCATCAACAGCAAGTTCGACCATGACTCCCGGCAGTTGGAGAAGCTCCAGCGCAGTAATGTTTTTAACGATACATTCTGCATCAGCCACGACGGTACCTTTGCCACCATCAACGGCCTCCGTCTCGGGCGCATGCACAACGTCCCCGTCGACTGGCCCGAAATCAACGCGGCATGGGGCCACGCCCTCTTGCTACTCGTCACCGTGGCCGAGAAACTCAACTTCCGCTTCGAAGGCTATGAACCGCAGCCCATGGGCTCAACGTCGCGCATCGTCCGCATCGAACCTGCTTCAACGTCCATGGCATCATCCTTCTACCCTAGCCGACCCGTGGACGCCAACGCCCCGCCGCCGCCCGCCAAGCGGACCGTCCTCGAGCTTTACTCCAGCGGTGATTTTCCCCTCGGCTTTACTTTTATTCATCGCAAGTTCGACACGGCCATGGTGGCTTTTCTCGAGTTGGTGCGCCAGCTGGGCGTTCACGTGCAGGAACAGACGCGGAGGGAAGGTAATCCACTTAGCCTCCCTTATCAGATCCAGGGTGACAAGATATCGGACGTCTCCATCAAATTGGGCGTTCAGCAGGACGATAGCTGGGCTAAGGCCTGCAAGTTGACGTTGACTTGCTGCAAGTTCTTGCTCGCGCATGCAAGTAATGTGAGTGCGTCATCGACGGCGAGGGCGAATGCCTTGGGGTTGTAAAACTTTTGAGTATATCGTTAGGGTCTCGGTGTTGGCCTTATTTCCCGGGATTGGGAAAGGTGCATTGATATGGATGTTACGAATGTGTATGAACACGGAATTGGTTGCACGATTATGATTACGAGGCGTACGAAATATTGGACTGTAATCTGCGGAACATTCGCTTGGAAAACAGTACGTAACGCATAGATGGGTTGTAGGAAGAGCGAAGCAATGTTATCTGGAATAGGCGCGATGACTTGAATGAGGTAGGTAGAAGATAATGGGAACCATAATACCAACGAGTCTAACAATTGGACAAACTCATTACTCGAGGTAGTATCCCTTGAATATCTTACCCGAAGAAGTAGACTATCTGAGCCTGAAAAAAAGATCTACTTCCAACCACTCTTAGCTGTCAAACTCGTTCCCTCACCACTTCCTGTCTGCCTCTTCGATATTATCACCAGCCTTCATTCTTTCTAGAAAATCCGGATTCAGAGCCCTGGGATGAATATCCGCTTCCTATAGAGAAAGGAACAAATAAAAAGTCAGCAAAACACAATGAATTCCATCTACTCAACCTCAAGCCAACCATCAACATGGTGCATGCAATATAAGCGTTGGCGTCTTACCAGGATGTTCATCATCTTCATCACTCTCCTCCTCTCCTTGTTCTCCATCTTCTTCATCCGCATACTCCGTACCATTGTCGTCATCATCATCATCATCATCCTCATCCACATCGACGCCCGCTCTCAGCAACGCCGCCTTCTTCCCCTTCCTCCTGTTCCTCTTTACCCCCTTCATAAACGTCTTAAATCCACTACTCATACCCACCACGGCCTTCAAATGTTTGTCCATCAGCGTGATCGTTGTCGTTGATGACAACCCTCCCGGATGCGACTCAGCCGCCTCGGTCTCCGCCAGCGCCACGGCTGTTTGTAGCGCGTTGCGAATTTCGCGCCCGTTCCATTTGAGCGCGAGGACGGAAGGGTGGTGGAAGGCATATTCCTTGGTTGATTGGGGAATGTAAAAAGATCTCTTTCCTCCTCCAACTTGGTTATTACCGTTTGACCCATCTGACCCATCCGAAGCGGAAGCAGAAGCAGGGGAGGAGGAGGAGGAGGAGGAGGAGGAAGAGAAAGATTCACGTTCCAATCTCTCAAACTGATACCCCCAAATCTTCCTCCTCTCTTCCTCCCCCAGCTCAGGATAATACAACGCCACGTGGATTCTGGAGGTGAACGCATCATCAAAGGCTGCGACTCTGTTCGTCGTCAGGAAGAGGACCCCGCGGAAATACTCGAGCGCTCGCAGAAAGACGGACACCAGCCCGTTCCGCTTCAAGTCCCTGGTCCGGCGACGTTCCAAGTACACGTCTGCCTCGTCCAAGAGGACCAAAGCGCCGAACCGCTCGCCTAGTTCAAGAAAGTAAGAGAGGCGGCGCTCAACGGAGGAGGAGGACATGGACGTGGACAAGTCGCCACTGGTGAGGGCCAAGAGGGGGCGCCGAGCCAGTTCGGAGATGCATTCCGCTGTGCAAGTCTTGCCTACACCGGGGGAGCCGTGCAAAAGGAAGATGCGGCCGAGACCTTTGTTGCGGACGAAATCGGTGGGCCAGGGGGCTAGGGCTGAGGAGGAGGATACTGTCTGTGGGGTGAGGATATCTTCTCTACCCGCCGGAAGGGGGGTTTCCGTTGTTGACGAAGAAGGAGCGGCGGCGAATTTGCCGATCAAAGACTTGACGGTCAACTTGATGGCCGGGTCCAAGACGAGGTACTTGAATGCATCGAGATCAGGACGGACGGGGCCGAGACCAGAGAGGTGGATGTAGGCCCAGCGCCGCTCGGAGAGGACGAAGGCTGGGATGGTGGGGGAGAGGACGTGGAGATATAGAGAGGCATTGTCGGGAAGGGAGTCGGTTTTAGGGTTGAGTTTGTCGAAGCCGACAAAGGGGCTTGGCTCGCTTCGTTGTTGTTGTTGTTGTTGTTGTTGTTGTCCGCGACCCTCGTTGGGAGGTGAAGATTTGTCGCTACAGCAAGCAGAGCAAGCGCACTTGGACTGTACCTGCGGAAGGATATCCAAGTTCAGATGATTCCGGTTGTGCCGCGGTCGATCTCCGTCGCCGAACCGCTCCCAGCCTTCGCAGTCGACGATGACCCGGCCCGTCGTCTGATACCCCCTTCCGCTCGCGGTGTCGCCGTTGGTCACTTGCCCATCATATTCCATGTACGAAGGCTGCTTAGCCAGCTCCCAGTACAGCCTACCAAGCTTGACATTCTCGGCGGCGACTTTTGTAGCATGAGCGACAAAGCGCTCGGGGATGACAGACAGGGAGTTAATCAGTCGCTCACCTCGCCATGCCGAGATGGTGCACGACTTCATGCGCCTGCGCAACAGGCCACGGCTGTACTGGATATTCCAGAACTCGAGATAGTAAGTATTGTTGCCCTCACCGTTGCCTTGGGCATCATATGGGCCCTCGAGACGGACGAGACTGATGATGTATGGCACCAGGGTGCCGTCGCGGTCGCGGTAGATCACGGCACCCGGCTTAAGCAATGTCCAGAAATTATCGAAGGTGGCCATGGGACCGCGCGGGTCCTCCTGGCGGAGTCGTTCGGCCGCGAAGCGCTCGGAGAAGGTCATCTTCAAGAAGGAAAGGAGCACGTCGATGTGTTTGGTTGTGGTATCTGCGTACTCGGCGTCGTGACAGCTGGGCTGATTGAGCTTATATAATTCCAGCTCCTTCCAGTGGTCGACGAGGACTTGGTAAGGGGCTCGGACGATACCGTGCTCAGGGGAGAATTCGCGGCAGTAGGAGACGACGGCGGAGAGGGCGGCTTTGAGGTGGTCTGAGTGAATAACCATCTCGGTACGGTCTTTGGTATGAGGCTCCCGGTTGCGCCGGGTACGGGGTAGGTTGTCGCTGCAGTCGCTGTCGGAGCCGGACCAATACCGATCAGGCGGAGGATAGTGCGGCTCATCGTAGTAGTCACTGCCGTTATATCTGGCGTAGACGGTGGTTCTGATTTCGAGAACTGGGGTGGGCTTGGAAGTCTCCTCGAGGTCGGTGTTGGAGGCCTTGGGATCCAGGGGCTTTGCGCTCTCCCGTGCTGTTTTCTGTTAACTCTTGTTCTTTATTTCGATCATGAAGGTACCTCTACGTTATGGTTTTGGCAATACTCACTTTCCATAAGCCGTCCGTTACTGGTGCAGTACTGGATGCTGTAGAGGATGTCCGGCATTTCATCATCCGGAATCCGCTGATGCTTGACGGCCTTGAAGCCAACGGCCTCGAAGCTGTCAACGGACCCTGTTTCGTCGACCTGTGTGGTGTTAGCATCATGTCATCTATGTTGAGTTCGTGATCGAGATGAGACATACATCCATCGGAGCAATTCTTATTCGAACAATCCCGCTTATGTTGACTTCTTTTTAAAAAGGCAGGAAGAAGACAAAGCTTGACTGAGTAGGAATTGAGATGGAGAAGAAAACACATAAGAAAACGAATTGGTTACCCCTCTTAAGTAGGAGCGGAAGATATTATACATCGACGCCAAGGCAAGATTGTGAAGTCCTACTGTGCCACTTGACGACACAGCCTACATGCGGATTTGTCTGACTGCAGATGTGAGTCGACAATCCTACGATCCAAATGTACAGCCCAATACTAATTTGTTTGTTAGCTCGAAGCCTTGAATCAACCTTTAAAGGCGTTTTCATAGTCAATTGATTCGTTTCGTTCCGATCAAGGCGGGACCTTACCTTAACAATACTATTCCTGAGATTCGATATGTTATACTGAATCTCGTTGATAACTTTTTAAACTATACCTAGTTATTCGTTTGATCCATGTGAGTTTTGGGACGATTTGAGATGGATTTCGTCCAGCATACCAGGAGTACCAATTTAACAAACAACCAGTATCAGCTTGTATGCCATTGGTTCCCGCTTTTGCTACGTGAGGTTTCGTTCGTGCTTGATATCGGATCTACACTTCTGCCTACACGTATCTGCTCAGTGGGCGTGTCTGCCTAGGAGGATATGACAACGAATGTAAGCCGTGTACGGTAAGCTTGGAACATGCCGAGACGGCGAACCATATGGAACTTGTGAGGTAGTCGTGCATAGTATCAGTTTCTATGAACGGAACGACGGTTGCACTGTTTGATAGCTCAAGTATAGACGGTTGTGAAGTGATGCCAACCCGGGAGATGGTGTCCCTCCACTGCGTTCCGTATTTCATAAACTATATGTGATCTTTGGTAGGTCTAATGAACACTAAAGACGCCAGAAGAGGTACTCACAGTGGACGCCGGATGCTTTGTGTTGCCGAAGCCTGATGTTCAAGTGATATGATACATGCCAAGGTCAGACTGCGGGCCTCACAATTGATCCCTGGGTATCACCACAGATACTCCAGAAACACAACTTGTTGCTTTGGGATCAGTACCATACTGACGTCGGGTCCTGCTTCAAATGTTACAGAGCCACGGCCTTGCTGAAAATCTGGGCGGGGTGTTATCCCCATAGAGCATGTTGTTGAACAGTTATGATACTGCACCCGTTGAGACATGCAAGGTCACAGCCCCTTCCTATCGTTCAAGAAGCACTTCCCTATTTGCCAGCGTTAGGCCAAGGAATGCCCGACTGGGGCTTGGTCTGTATCACAGAGAGGGGTTTGAAGCTTCCCCAAGGTAGGCTTCAGCTCCCTTGAGCTACCCCGGTTCCCTAAGACACTGAGCGATCAGATCAGTTGGCCAAATGGGGCAGGTTTGGCAATGTTTGGCATATTTTCTTTGATATTTCTGGTTTCCGCGGTAGGCAACTTCGTGTACTGTTGTCTATCTTCAATAATGGTTTTTTTCTTCATAAAATGACCGACCAATTTCGTGGCCGTGGTGTGGACTCCACTGGAGGAGACGAAGTGGTGAGATCTAGAGACAGCCGCTCCAATTTGCTGCTAAGTGTCTTGCCCAGTCTCACTGCGTCGGGATTCTGATCGAGTCGAACGACAAATGTAGGCCAATCCGATTGAATAGGTTGCTCCAGAGGAGCAGAGTGTATATCCGTGTCGGCCTCGACGTTAGCGAACTTTTTGAGCAGTTGCACGTCTTCGGGTCTCATCGCACTCGTCAGTACACGTAATACCGCTCGGGCAACGTAGACACTCTGGGCTTGCTCCCACATCCCCTTTGTTGCGAGAAGGACCGTTGACCGGAGCGTCTCAACATGGGGCGCCGCTGGGTTTTGGGCGATCGCATCAATCGTCATGTAGGCGAGCGCGCCCAGGAACTGCATCAAAAAGCTGTCCAAGGCTTCGAACCCGTGGCGAAGGTAATAAATGCGGATAAGTGTTTCGAATCGAACGGTAGCATTTATGTAAGCGTCGTGTGGCGTATAGGGCGGGATCGTCTTACCCGACAGTGTCCCGTTCCTCCATTCAGACGTAACTATGGGTCTTAGTATGTTGATGAGGATGAAGTAGAAGTGCATGTGCAGCTTGATTTGGTGAGGCGTCACAATTTTTCGCGGGGAAAGAGGTTCGGGTAGTTTGTGCAGCCAGTCAACCAGCCTGTTGTAGAATCCGAGGACTTGAGGGATTGGCAAATTCAAAGGGAGACCATGATCCCGAAAGGAAAGGAGGGAGAAGTCGTTCATGATGGTCCAAAGTTCAGCTTTCGCCTTGAATAAGAATCCCAAATGTGTGGGAAACCGTGATTGACTTGCGGGGTATTTTACCCAAATCTCACCGTACCACTGCGGATTCTCGATGGGATCCGGTAGGGGCACCTGAGGCGGATGCCTCATTATGGGAGTCCGGAAGTAGTGGTATGAGTTTACACTAAGAAGGTTGTGAGCAATCATGGCCGGTGAAGTGGTTCAAGATCCTTGATAAGACATACCTCTGCCATGTAAACACTACCCAAGCCGTGAACTCTCTGACATCCCGCATCTCCCGGTCCATTTCAGGTTGTGCAGGCCCGAAAAGGTTGATTTCATGGGCCATCTCGATTGCACGAAGAGAATAGCGCCATCCGATTTTATCGGAACCGTTAAAAAGATAGAGAACGTTTAGGAGAAGCCCGGCTTGTATGGTAGTTAACCGCCGTTCTTCCCATTCCCTCAGTCTTCGCTCTCCATTTGGATCATTTGACAAGGGTATAGGCCTTTCGAGTTCCGAGTCGATCTCAAAAAGCCTCTTGGCTTCTGCCAAGAACAAGTAAACAATATTTGCGGGATTCCAGTACTCTGCCCGACCTTGGAGCCCACGATGATGGTACTTGAGAGACCTGTCAGCAGTGAAAATTTCTAGGACCTGGAGATACGTACTGATCCTATGCAGAGAACTGCATTGACGAGGAGTCTAGAGCAAAAGCGATGACGGCCATTCGCCATGTCATCAAGAAAGTAATCAAGATGAAGGAAGTAATTCCAGCCATAGTCGTACATTATGTAGTCATGAAGAAACTTTCGCAAGAGGGCATCATCAGTGCTCACTGAGGTCCACTGGGATGGCTGCATTTTCTCTAATCGTGAATTTTCCACAGTGGCGGAGTGGTATGGCTTATGATATGGATCGCTGTGTAAGTCAACGGCAGAACCGTGGGCCACATAGGGGTTAATGCTTCGACCTGCGGTCGCGACCGTACAATAAGGTTGTTGCTGAGAGCCGGAAAGAGGTGGATGTGTCAGATGCTGGCGGTGCTGGGCATTTACAGCAGGAATACCGGGGGCAGACCGCCGTAAGACGCAGGCATAAACTTCGGAATCGAGATAGACGTTGTCGTGACGCTGCAAGAAGGCAGGCATGTCAGGCAAGTAGGGGAACTCGTATCGATATCCTGTCTCGGGGCCCAAGGCAAGCTCAATGAGAGCATTACCGAAGGTTATATGGCGCAGAATGGCGGCGGGATCGGCGCCTCTCCGGATGCGCTGGAAGACCTCTTCAGCCTCCTTTTCGTCCCTCGTCTGGAGGATTTCAAAGACTTTCTCGGCAGCCGATTTTGAGTTTTGGAGTTCATCATACTTGCGCTTGAGAGCTTGAGCATGGGTCTCGGCCACATTGGTGTCATACTCACAGTCAGTGCCGCGGTCATGACAGGCAGAGCATCTTGGACGCGTGCCATTGCACTGCACAAGGAGGAAAAGGTGAGCCAGTGACCACTTGAAATGCACACACAGCGTCCTGTGTCTCAACTCACCTTGGACTTGCGCCTCCGACATGCACCACAGGCGGCAGTGGTTGCCTGTCTTTTTGACCGACCTGTTGGGACAGCGGACCGAGCTTGGGTTTTGGTAAGTGTAAGTTGTTCGGTAGAAGTACTACTGGGCGAGGCCGAGGCGGTCGATCTGACGGGGGCTATGGGTCGTGAAGCAGCCTCTTCCAACCCGACTGGTAACAAACGCCGCAGTGAACCCGAGTTGGTGAGAGTAGAATTGAGATCGTCTGATGAAGAGGAACCAGCCTGTGTGGGTTCGGGTGTCCTGGCCATAGTCAAGTTCGGGAAATCTGTCGGGTTCCGGATTGGGATATCATCATCAACGGGATGTCGGTCGGGTCAGAGTCCAAAATCGGTAAATGGATGTAGTCGGGGTTCGTGGTCAGTTAAAGTGTGAGTGCGAGTGTGTGAGTGGCGCGCGGTAGTGACTCGGGTGATGAGGTGTGAAGTTGTGTTAATGTCAAGTTGATGATGTCCAGAGGTCTCGAGGTCGCAGAGTGCTTAGGTAGCCTTTTTTTCCCTTTTTTTTTTCTTTTGTTTTTTTTGGTGGTTTTGCTCCTGTGTCTTTTCCAGCCAGTCCACGGTGCGGTAGAATCCTACAGTGTTCGACTGTGCGAAGAGTGCGTCAGTGTGTACAGAGCTGAAAGTAGGTGGTAATGAGGATAGGATGAAGGTAGGTAGTTGGTAGTATATGGAAGAAGTACATGAGAGAAAATTCCAACGCCGCAGATGATGCGTAGGATGGCCGATCTACATGGGAGGTAGGTAGTCTTGGGGGGGCACGTTACGGATAGCACCGCGAGTCCGCGACCCCTAACAAAGCGAGCCCCCCAAAAAGAATAATTTCATGATGGCTTCTTCTTCAACAAAAGGGCATGCGGATCCCTGAACTGACGGGCAACCATGACGGAATGTAGCTTAGTTCGGACTTTGCTCCGACTGCCGAGGGGATTCGCCATCCGTGAGTGGTTGCTGTTGGTGGTGTTGCATCTCCACGGCTATCTCCTGGTGAAAACTGGCGGCGATCCTGTGTGCAACCGCTTTTCCATCCACTGGTGAATCCAGTAGTCGGGCGGTCCAGTCCATTCCACAGCTAGTGAGCTGAGGTGGCGGGTGTGGAACGGGGGTCGTCGGGCCCGGGGGAGGGGGGGGGGGGGAGGGGCAGCAGTTGTTGGCAGGCTATGGCGGCTCGGACGGGTACGTAGGCGAATGCCCGGGGGAGACCGGAGATACAAGGGAAGGACCAATGTGGAAAGTCAAAAAGGGAACCCTTAGACTATAAATTCTCATAGGGTTTGCCAAGCAAGCCCGACCTAGGTACCTCTACTCTACCGTTGGACACGCTGGCCCGCACATGAGACATCCATGGACGAGTCGGCTGGCTGCCAGCAGAATCCATCTTTGGGTCCAGCGAGCCAGCCTTTCCAGGTCCTCGGATCCTCGGAAATCTCTTTTGGATTGTCCAGACTTCTCGTCCAAGTTCCCGTCCAGAGTGCTGATGCAAACAGGCAAGCCCAGAAAGGGGTTAATTGGCTGGGGGCTGCTCCGACAAAACTGCGAAAAAGTCATGACTGCAAGGTGTGAAGATACTGGGCAGCTTCGCTATATTTACACTGACAGTTGCCCAAAGAGGTCCATCGGGCCAGTTGCCGTCCCACAGGGGCACCCATTGGTCAGCACTTCCTGGCATATTAACACATCACAACATGTCAATGTTCAAGCCGATGACGGGAGTCGCGATATATGTTTAGACAGCGAGTGGGATTCTGCTTCACGATTTGAAAACATGTGGTAGTAAGCATGGGGAGACCATCAACCATGAACCTGATTACCTCTAGGGATTAGAGGCATTCGACGTTCTGTACCAAGGTACCTCTCAGAAATGCACGCTCACAAAAATAATATGGGGCCAATCCTCCAAGGGGCACTGGGGCTTCCCGTCCCTCCCCATTCTGCCAGCCTGGCCCTTCCCAGTAAATCGACTGTCTTCTCATAGTAGACCGACTGTCTCTAACCCAAAAGAGCAGGCAGTCTGGAAGGCAGTCTCTCGTTTAGCTACGCTAAGTTTTTAGCGCATGTCAGCCACCGCTAAATCCCCCGCAATGGAACATTACCAAGCAACCCCCAGTAGCCAGCCACATATCTGATTCCACCGTATATATACCTGATTTTTGAACTTAACTATTTTGAACTTTTAATTCTAGTATTTTGCCCTACTATTAAAAATCGCTAGTAATTAACGAAATTAATCGCCATAAACGTTACTACGCTTCTTAACCCTATCGGTAGTATTAATAACCCTATTTCCCTATCCGATAATAACTTTAATTACAATCTATTTACTAGCGATCTAAACGATAGTAATGTCGAGTGTAATAACGAGAAGGTTAGTAACGAACTGTCTAATACCCCGGATTTTTTTCCAAAAACTACGACTATCCTCAAATCCAACTTTAATATACTAGGCGACCGTATATAGAATACGTTTAATACCCTTATAAAAAACGTAAATAAAATCGCTAAGAAAGTTAGTTTCTTTATTATTAAATAGTATATTGCTAATTATTATAATAGCGTCCCTTATCGTACTAATTTAATTTACAATTAGGGAAATAAGGTTATATTAAAGAGTAAGGGTATCTATAAAACGAAATTATTAAAGAAGGATTATAAATAGAAGGCCAAAATAATTAACTTTACGAAGGTAGGGTAGAAGTTCATCTTCTAATGATTTGGGGTAGTACATAGGAACATATACATTGGTTTTCAGCAGTGATTTTTTTTTCAAAAATTTTCAAAGTATACAGGATCAGGGAAGTACTTTCTAGATTGAGCAAACCTAGACAGTTAGTGTGGAAAAAGAATGGAAAAAGAAGGAGATCGAATATGAGGAAATAGGATAGGAAATCAATAGAACATTAACCTTTCGTTAAACTAAATAATCAATTTCTATCTCTTTAGCAATTTTTAATTATATAAAATTAATTTTTAATATTCGCTAATTATTTATCTTTATTTATTTAGTATATTGAGTAATCCTTTATCTTTCTTAGGGAAATACTTATTTATATCCCTATTTATATCTAAAAGAAAAATATAGAAAAATCCGATAGTTACCTTCATTTTCCAGCAAAAACTAAATATTAAGCCATTCAACAAATACGTAACTCCAATAAATCGTATTTAACTTAATACCTCCTATCTCAACCATCCGAAAAGATTTAAAAATTATCTACCACTCTATTTAATTAAATAATTAAGAATTATAATTTTTATACATCGTACTAATTGTAGTAGTATTAGTATTATTATTATAGTTTTCTTACTATTTCAAATTAGTAATAAGGACGAAATAGGTATTAAAACTCTATATTAAATTAGTTAAAACGAATATAGGGAATTTATAATTTCCTATCCTCGTTGAAGTTTGCCCGATATTTATTAACGATATTTAATTAGTCGTTATAAAAAGGCTTGAATAGCTTTATTTCAAAAAAGAATAAAGATTTTTAATACTGGATATTTACTACGGTCCGGGGCCCTCGATAGTAGCCGATATATAGTTATATTAATAGCTGTACTATAATTGGCGATAATATAATTAATTAGTAATTATTCGATTACTATTCGGATATAACGTCGGAGTACGAATAATAATATAATTAATTAATAAGAAAAATATATAAATAAATATTTAAATGATAATAATTAAATGTAAGTAAGTACAAATAATAAATAAATTATTAAATAGTAGTAGTTCGATTGTATAATTTAATAAATAAATAAATATTTAATTAATAGTACTTGAATAATAATAAGAATAAATAATTAATAAATTATTTAAATAGTAGTTTAATTGAAAGACTATTTAAAAATAATAAGTAACGAAAGAATCCGTTAATAATTAAAGCAGGTATTAATATTAAACCTTTAGGGACTACTATCCTTAAATTAATAGTATATAGCCCCTACCTAAGTATAGAAAAATTAAATAGCCCTTAGACCTTTTTCCTTGAAAATTTATAATTAATTCCCTAAAGGGAAGGGTACTAATTATTATTTCCAAATTCCTCTTTCGCAAAATATATCGACTATTACTATTAATAAACTCTTAGGATCGTAATTATTACTATTATTATATTTTAAAGAACCGAAAAGAGGTAATCAATTACTATAAATCCTTATTAGAAAGGCTTTAATAATAATATTACTAATGTAAATAGGAATTACCTCTTACTAATATTAATAATAGAAATAGTAAAAAGGAAAAAAATAGAGAATAAGAACCGAAAAAATTCCTTTTATTTAAGAAAAGAAAGAGAAAAGGAATATTAGAAGGATAAGAAGAGGAACGCTAATAAAAGATTTCTAATTAGAAAAGGTATATAAATACTTTATTAAAAGAGAAATAATTAAAAAAGGAATAAAGATCCTCAACCGAGAAAAAGAAACGAAGGAGGAGGGTAAAATGAAAAATACAATGAAAATAAGTATACAAATAGTATAAGCAATATTAATAGGATCTAGAACAACTAAAACATCTTTACAATTTTAATTTTAAATACCGATTAGGGAGCGTCAAATCAAGCTCTTATATTAATACTAGAATTATTTTTATTATTTTTCCTAAATCCTACTCTTCCTTCTTTTATTTTTATATTAAAAATTACTTTTTTTCCATTTCTAAAACCTAATTAATTTCCGACGCCTTTATTTATCCTATTAAGAAACCTATTGCTAATCCCTTTAAAAAGTCCTTTACCTAGCTTAAATAGAAAAGATTATTATTAAATCCCTTACTATAAGGATAATAGCAGATATAATTAACCTACTATTTAAAATTTACTGCTAAACCTACCCGGTTTTATTCGTACCCTATATTTATATACTTTATTTACCCCTCCGTTTAATATTCGAACCCGGCCTCCGCCTTTTTATATTATTTTTTTATAATTTATTTAATTATTTTTAGAATTTTATTGTACTAAATTAGAGATTAATTATTCCTAAGGCTTTAAATTTAAATAATATCCTCCGAACCCCTAAAACTATTATCTTATTACCCTTACTTCTACCCCTTTTAATAATTATTAATATCCTTCTTTAAAATTATTAGAACTAAACATTATAATACTTAAATAATCCGAACAACCGTAAAAACTTAAATATAAATTATAATAAAATTTAAATATAAATCTATTTAAAGGTCTATTTAATATATATTTAATATAAATATTAATAGGTAAAACTCTTACAATTTCCTTCGTAAAGGACTATATATTTAATATATAATTTAAAGGGAAGAATATATTTATATATTTAGAGGAATTCAATAATAGGGTTTAAAGTTATTACCTCTTTAACGAAATTAAATTAAATATTTAATACTAATAATATATATTAGATACTTAAAAGATTTATAAAGAAATAGCGAAGGATATTATTAATAAAAGTATTTAAATATAGAAAGAATTCTATTATTTTTTAAAATAAGAATTCTTAATACTAGACCCTAATTAAATAAATAATAAAATTACTTTATTAAAAATCTTCTACAATAAATTAATTCCCTATAATAAAAAGAAGATTATTAAAACAATACTTCGGTATTTAATACTTCTAATAAAATGATTGGATAAAGAAAAGGATTTCGCTTAATTTATAGTAATATATAATTTCTATAAGAAACTTACGAAGAGGATTAGGCGAATAATTATAACGACTATAGGCTTCAAAGAAAAAGTCTACTAAATAACCTAATCACAATTCCATACCGAAATAATTAAGGCTATCTATAAATACTTCGATTTTAAAAATAATATTCGTACTAATAATAAAGTAACTATCTTATTAAATAATAACCTTAATATAAATTAAATTAAAAAGAAAGTATTAATAATTATTAAAAAGAAAGGCAACCTAATCGGATTAAATAATAATTCCAATTAGCCTTCTCGTAAAAAAATTCCTTTAATAAACTAAACTACTATTTTAACGCCCACTATTTCCTACTTAATTAAAAAATTAGATATCAATAAAATAATCGAAGAATTCAACCAAATAAAGTTTATATAATCCCAATTTAATAAAAAATTAGTAAAAAAATAAAAGGAGGAAATTTAAATTAATTATTTATCAATAATTAATTAAGGAGGTACTACTAACGAAGAAGGAGGACATACAGGCAACTCCTTTACAAAAAGTAAATAGAGAAATAGTAAAAAAAGGAATTAAAACCGTAGAAACTCTTACTAAATCCGTTATTATTAGTACAATAGTAATTATTACTAGAACTAATATTAAAAGATGGTAAATAATATTTAGAAGGGTAAATTAATAATCTTTCGACTTCGGAATCCTACGTACGCTTCTCAAATAATTATCGCTATTAGTAATAAAAAGGATTATAATAATTTTATTCCTAATAAATCACTAATTTTAGCTATTAAAAATAGGAAATTAAGATTTTTAACGCAATCCTAAATAGTAATTTACAGGACATCTCCCGAATACAAGGCTATCTTTAACCGTTAGAAGAAAAATATTTAAATATTAAAAAAAAAGTATCGCTTCGAATTAGAATTCTCTTTACTACCTAGTAATACCCGCGGCTAATAATAGTAATAGAATAATAATATATATATTAGTCTTATACACGCTAACTAGCTATACTAGTCTACCCAGGGGGGTATGCGGTGCTGCTTCGTTCGTAGTCTAAGGGAAAAACCGTATTGTTGAAATCCGGATGAAAACCCTCAGCTTCTCTATATCCAACCCTAACCCTAACCCGAACCCTTCGTCCCACCTCACCGTAGGGGGCCCGGGGAGCCTTGGTTGCTTCTTTCGTCTCTTCTCTCAGTACGTTATCTCTTTAGTCCCGGTGGACTTCGCGGCTTCTAATTGGTCGGTCCCTTAAAGCCCCACTTCCCTACCCAACGCTTCGGTAGCGTTTTTTCTTCATTCCGGAAGCGGGTATTCTTCTTTCATCCTATCTTCAGGGTAGGGGTAGGGAAGTGGGGTCTTTACTTTCTTTTTAGTCGAAATCTTCGTCTTATTTTTTTAGCCGGGATTTTTGGTGAGATGACGTTGATTGGTCCAATGTCGTAGGACCAGACGGGTTCCATCCGAGCGGAACCGTAGCTCTGGAATGGATTTCGGAGGTAGGGTTCCAATTCCTAAACCCTATTGGCGGAACGGGGAGGCCGGCGCGTCTTCGATTGGGATAAGATTTTTAACACGTGCCCAGTCACGTGCACCCAGGGTTTTGGACCAGGGTGGGCCCCCACATTTGATTTCGCTGTAAATACTCTTCTTCTTCTAAGAGCGCTTAGTGGAGCGACAGCGGGGAAGATCTTTCATCCGATCCGGCGGCGAAAAACCGGATGAAAAGGGGGGGGGAGCGGGATTCGAACCCACGACCTTTCGGATGAAACCGAAAGGGGGCCAAGCTCAGATCTTCCCAACTGAGCTATCCCCCCAGAATAATAATACAAATACCTTTATAAATATAATAGGTACTAATTTATTAAACTACTATTATATAACTAACGGATTAAATATTACCTAAAAAATATATTAGAAATCTCCAACTAAATATAAAATTATTATAATCTATTAAATACCCGTAGAATATCCCTAAAACCTCAGTAACTACTTTATAAACCAATCTTATATTATTAAAAATTATCCAATCTAACTATTATTTAAAGGATAAATACTTAAAGAAATAGGAAATATATTAGAAGAGTTTAATCCTATTACTATAGGGCTATTATTACTTTTAATTAATAACCTACTAAGTATATTCCTTAAAGATATACTAAAATTAGAAAGTAATATAATATTTATTAAATAAATACTTTCTTCTTTACGCTATATAGAAACCCCCATAAATTCCTCCGTATAATTTAAATATTAAAATCCTTTTATAACTTTTATAAAAATACTATACAAATTTAAAATAAATTAAGTATAATTCCTTTAAAGAATATAATCTTTAAATTATAAAATTAAAGATACCTATTAAAGGATAACTAATATTATAATTAATCCAAAACTATTTAATTAAAATACTAATATAAAAGGGTTTAATAAATAAATTACAAACCTTACAAAAAAAACATCCTTCTCTAACTATCTAACTAAATAGCTATAGCAATTAGATACTATTAATAATAATACCGCTATATTTAAAAATAATCTACCCTAACCCCCTTCCCTAAAAATCAATTAAATACTTTTAGTAAACCGGCTAATAAAAATCCTTAAATTAATAATAGAAAATAAAATAATTAATCTACTAACCCCCAATTCTAATAAAAAAAATATAAAACTTAATGTTTTATTTATAAAGCCTACTAAAATAATTAATACTAATGCTATTACGAAGGAGGCTATCCAATGAATAAAAGAATAATACCCTTTTATTTCTAAAATTATTAATTATAATATTCTCTATTGAATTGGGGAATTATATTATATAAATCAATAGTTTACTATTATATTTATTATTCTAATTTAGTATAAAATTAATTTAAATAAAAAGAATATTATTAAAGTCTCCTATAAAAGTAGTGCAATAGTTAATTAATTTAAAGAAGTGAATAAGGTTATTCCTTTAACCTAATATAAAATTAATAATATATTTATTATAAAAAACCTAAACGATAATACAAAAAATCCGGAATCTACCGAAACTTCTATCTACTATTTAGATTAAAGATTAAATAATATAATTAAATTCATTCGGAAAAATATATTAAAATCTACTTTTAATTATATAATAGAAGTAATTACTCTTATATAATTATACGCCTACTTATATAAACTCTCCCACCTATTATATTTAAAGAATATAATTAAAATATTTATTTTACTAACCTTATTTATCTCCCTATAATAAAAAGGGCTAAAGATTAAAACCCTCCTTAATACCAGTGTAGAAGTAAATATAATTACCTACAATTTAACTAAGGAATATAAATTAACTATTACTAATACTGGAATATTAAATATAAATAGTAATAGTAATAAACGGAATTTCGTTAAAGAAGTATATAATTAAGTATAGCTAGCTAATATTCTACGGGAAGCACATTTCTTCATCACTACCACTTACCTACCGTATTATAATATTATATTTAAATAGCCCTTCTTTAAGGATACCTAAATAAAACTAAATTATTTAATTAATAGCATCGAATTAACAAATATATTAATAAAGGAAATAATCGTTAAAACCGCCCTAATTCCGAAAGAAAGAGCGAGATTAAGTATATAAGTATTACCGTATATTTAGGAATTCGCCGAATAGCTATCTCCCCTATATAAACTTACTAACTATTTAAGGATTAACTTTAAAATTAATGTATTAACTCCTATTTAGTACAATAGCGAAACCTAAAACAATATCCTTAAATAAATAGAAAATTCGATAGTTAATAAATTATTAATATACTTATAACATATTCAAAAAAGACATTACTTATTAAAAAAGGCTATCTTAGGATTCTTCTAAGAATTTTTATAGGACGAACCACTCGATATCAAACAATTCAAAAAACTTTTATTTAAGGACTTTAATAATACTAATTACAACGAATTAAATAACGTATTTAATATAACAATTATAGGGAATATTCCCCAATCTACAATTAAAGAAAAAAAACTTATAATAGAGTTTAAAAAGTAAATATATAATTTTATTTAATATTAGGCATCGGTACAATAATTAAAGCGTATAGACTAAAAGAAGAAAACTTATAAAAACAATAAACCTACACCCACCAATAGGAAGGTTAATTAATTGCTATAAAATAATATAATACCCTCTAAAAATTTCATTACCTATATTATATATAAGCAAAAAAATCAAAAGGTATTACTAATTAACAATACACCTTCTAATAAATTAAAGCCTAAAGGAAACCTAAAATAAAAGTTGTAACGTTTTACAATTTTAAAAGATAAATTAGAATAATAAAAGAAGACTTATTTATCGCTATAGGATAAAGTAATTATACTACGTTTCTCGAAAATATTTGAAAGAGAATAGTTAACCCCCGAACGCCTTCAAATTATATTTAATAATTTAAATAACAATCTAATTAAAGAAGAATAAGAAATATTTATTTATATTCTTTACAATTATAAAATAGTTTTTATTTAGGATTTTAATTACATAGGGAAAATTGAACCTAACGTTTTCCCTCCCTAAAAAATTAGGACGGTCCTACATTCAGTATAACAATATAAATTAATTCCAATACTAAAGGCTAACTATTAAAAAGTCTATAAATTATTGAAGGATTAAATCTAGCGAAGAATATTAGAAGACAACTATATTACTTACTAGAATAATTAATTCCTAATTTTTAAGAAAGATAGTAGCCTTCGATTAATTAATAACATTCAATAAATTAACGCTATTACTTTACAGGATTCTAATATCCTTCTTAATTATAGAAAATTTAATAAAGAATTCGGAAAATTTAAAATACTTTCCCTCCTCGACCTTTTTTCTAAATATAACCAAATCCCTCTTAATAAAAAGAATAGGAATATAATTACTTTCTAGAGTATAATAGGAATAAAAAGAATAACTATACTACCCTAAGGAGGAACGAACTCCGTTACTTATTTTTTTAGAATAATAATTAAGATATTATATAATTTAATTCCAATTATTTATTAACCCTACCTAAATAATATTTATATTAAATTAATAATTATAAATTATAACGGATTTAAAATTAAATTTAAAATACAAAAGTATATTTTTAATTACTTAATTAATATTAATAAAGTCTTAGTTAATATCGAACTTAATAGCTATACTATTATAGCCGGAAAATTCAAATAGTATCAATTAGAAATTAAATTCGTAAGATACTTCTATTTAAAGAATAATTAACGACCTTCTCCTTTCAAAATATTTAAAATCCTTCAGTAGGAGGATTATAAATTTACTAAATAGAAGGATAAAGAATTCTAATAATTAAGAACCTTCCTAGGGATTATTAAATATTACCGAATCTAAATTAAAGATTTTAGTACTATCGCTCAACCCCTATACGCCCTACTTAAAAAAAATAATAAATAGTAATAAATTAAAAATAAATAATTTACCTTAGAATATTTATAATATAAAATTTTATCTACTCCTTACCTTACACCTATTATTTATAATAATGCCTACTATAACGAAATTTTCCTTATAATAAACGCATTACTAATCGGTTGGGGTACAATCCTTAAATAAATTAACCTAGATAACTAATACTACCCTTATCAGTTTAAGAGTAGTATTTAATTAAATATAGAGAAAAAATATAACGCTACTAAACAAAAACTTCAAGGGCTATTTTATACTTTAAAACAATTAAAACGCTATCTATTCGGTATCTACTTTATTATTAAAATTAATACGCAAATTATAATATATTAATTAAATAGTATAGCGTCTAATATCCTAATAGTAATAATTATATACTAGATTACTTAAATCCGACTATTTAATTTCAAAGTTAGATATATCCTTAGAAAAAAGAACATTGTTACCGACAGCCTTTCCTATATACCTCCTTTAATAGTAGATTAGCGGGATAAAACTAATAAAGAAAATATTAATAACTATATAGACTAATAGATTTATATAATTAAATTTAATAGAATACTAAACTAAGGGAAGAAAACCTAGGAACCTTTAAAGGGTCGTTAAATTTATAATTCTCAATAGATTATTAAATACCTTTAAACGTTAGAACTACTTACTAACTTAATTACCGAATAGGAATAATAACACTTTAAAACAGAAGTTTTAAAGTTCTTCTTCTAGGAAGGAGCCCTATAATTGCAACCTATATATACTAATTAAATACTATACAAATTTATAAACAACGATATTAATTGCAATATCGTCTTTCGTAAATATTATAATAAAATTAGCTATAAGGGAAGAAAAGTAATTTAATATTGTATTACTAACTTCTATTAATAGAAGGGCATTTATTCCTATATAGAAAACCGTATTAGGTCCTACCTAGATTATTAGAAATAGAATCCCAAATAGTTTATTAATACTTTTCAATATACTAATCCATTATTATAACTATTTTATAAATAGATATTAAATATCTAATATATACTAAGCAAGAATGGAAAAAGGATAAGGATTATTGAAGCGCGAAATGATTTCACTAATTACATTAAAGTAGATATCCTCCCTATAGTAAATTTAAAATATATTATTCATTTTATTAAAGTATAAATTATTTATTAATAGGGCTTTCTTTTATTAGTTATTATTAACGGCGGATCGGAATTCTATAAAAATTATAAAAAATTATTAAGGAAATTTAATATTCCTTTTATCAAGATCTCACCCTACAACTCCAAAGCAAATAGGGTAAATAAAATTAGACATTTCCCAATTATAATAGTACTAATAAAGATTATAAATGGTATAGGATCTAATTAAAAACCTTAGCTACTTTACATCCTATTTACAAATCGGACTACAATCCGGGGAAATTATAGTTTTACTCCCTTTTATTTTAATTACAAATATAATCCTATTTTACTAATTAAATTTAATTTACTTTCCTAGAGAATTATACAATAGAGTAATATACAGGACAATAAATTACTAAAAGCCCGGCTCGATTTAATACTTACTAGAACCTGTTTACTCTAAGATAGTAAATATAGATTTACCCTTACAGCCGAACGAATTTTTATAATATAATAAAAGGCCGTAAAATATTATAATTTAATAAATAAAGGAAAGATTAGACTCGATATTATAAAATTACAAATAAGGGATTTAATATTAATTTATAACTATATTCGATAAATTAATATAAATTTAGTCCAAAAATTCACCTATCATTAGTTTAATTTATTTTATATTAGAAAGATTATTTCCAAATACAAATACCTTTTGAAAACTTTAGACGGAATTAATATTATAAACCTTTACCCAATTAAAAAAATTAAAAAATACTTTTTATATAATAGTATATAACTAGAACTAAATTGTAATATAATTAAATAGGAAACGCTTCCTTTACTATACCTAAAAGAAACCTTAGAAGAACTTATAATTAACAAAAACACCGCTAGAAAAATTATAAATTATATAACTAAATAAAATAATAGGAAGTAAATATATTAAATAGTACAATAGAATAATAGGAAATTTAAAATTATTTTACCTAAGGGGAAGTCTAAAGATTAGAAACCAATATATAGGCTAGGAAGTAAGGAACTCTAATTAATTTATTATTTTATACGAAAGGAACCGAGTAGATATTATTATTCCTTTCGAAGGGAAAAAAAAAATAAAAAGGATTATATATTATTATAATACTAAGAAATATTCCCTATAGACTTCACTTACCATCTCCCTATATACTATTAAATTTACTTTATTCCTAATTAGTAATATATAAGAAATTAAAAAGAAAAATTAAAACGTTTGAAGATATTTGAAATAATTGCCCCTACTACCCCTAAAGAAAAATTTTTTGTACATTTCCTATACTAGAATTCCTATTCTAAAATACTACGCAAATATATTAATTACTTTATTAATTTTTATATATTAGAGGAATCCAACCCTAGACTTCTAATATACAATTCCCTTTCCTATCGAAGATATTCAACCTAAAGCCTAATTTTACCCCTAAAAAATAGTCTAATACAAAATTATAAAGGAAGAATATTAGTTACAATCCAAACTTCCTAATTATTATACTATCTAGCCTTAAATTTATTAGAATTACTTATTTTAAAAATAAATTCCAAAGAAATAAAGTTCATAGTGTATTCTTTAATTATTCTATAATACTACATATAATTACTATAAATACTATCTTTAAAGCTAGATAATAGAAATAAATAATATTCTACAAAAGGACTTATAATTACAGCCCGTTCAAACTCGTTAAAGGTACCGCGGAATATTAATACATATTTTTTTTAATATATCGAAACGCAATAATTATACTATAACGAATTATTAACAAAATTAATAGAAAATTAATTAATTAAATAAATATACGTACTTTTTACTAAAAATTTAAATAATTAACGCTTTTAGCTACTTATTTTATTAAGCTATATAATAGGTATAGCAATTAAAAGGTTAACCACCCTTAACGTCGACCTAAATTAAATTTAATACTATATTAGAGAAAATTATTATTTATCTAACCTAATTTAAAAATTGTCCCTTAGCCTTAAAATTATTAAATATTTATAAGAACGTTTTTTAATAATTAAAGAATCCCTATAAAAGAATAAAATACAACGTTTTAAGAGGGTAGAGTACAGTATAAATTCTTAAATAAATAATAGTTAATTTTATACCCTCTATTAACGTATAAATTCCCTAAATAACATTTATAAATAAAGGTCCTAATCTAATTTATTACCAAATTCGTAAATAAAGAAATTTATAAACTTTAGAGCGGTTATTATATTAAATTTAATAAGAAATAGAATAGGGATAAACTAGCCTAGAAATATTATTATACTACGGCCGATAAATATTATTTTTATAAGTATTTTAATAAGTATTAATTAGCTAATTAATAGTAGCGGAAGGAAGAAGTTGTACAGGATTTGCGTATTTTTAAAGTTAGTTAGAATTATAAGTAAATATTTTAATAGTAGGTATTTAATGTAGAAAGAAGAAAATTAATAGAATAACAGGGAATTAATTAGAAAAGGAAGGACATAAGAAGGGAAACCTAATTGAGGGAAATAGATTTTTATACCCTAATAGTAAATTATTATTAATATTTAATTTATTATTTATTATTTTAAGAAAAGGTAATTATTTAGAGAAAATTTACTATTTTAAGTAATTATTAAAGTCACTACAATTATTAGAGAAAGAAGAAATAAAAAATTCCTACTACTTTAAACCTTTATAATTTGCCGCCTTTACCGCCTAAGTACTCGCTTTAAAAGAATAAATAAATTAATTATACTAAAAGCAAACACTATAAAATCAAGTATTATATTGCTAATTAAGCGAGTAATAGCCTCGAAAAAATATTTTTAATATTTAAATTTAATAATCGGATAATTTACGAATTATTTATATAATACCCTCTTCCCCCAACCTTTTCCCTACCTTCCTTTTCTTCTCCTTATAATAACAATATTAAGAACTTTAAAAACTTTTAAAATTTTTTCTTCTCTATTAAAACAACCCTAATCTAGTACAACCTACATCGTTAATTCTTTTACTATATACAATTCAATACGTTTTGAAATATTAAACATCAATTTTAATTTTTTTTTTTCTAACGCCTATAGATTAATTACTCGTACTATTACTTTATTAATATATTTTTTAATAACCGCATTTCTTCCTATAATAAAGTTTA
The DNA here is from genome assembly GCF_033458365.1 of Neurospora hispaniola. Taxonomy (NCBI): domain Eukaryota; kingdom Fungi; phylum Ascomycota; class Sordariomycetes; order Sordariales; family Sordariaceae; genus Neurospora; species Neurospora hispaniola. The sequence goes on along the minus strand of NW_026944407.1, from coordinate 503,464 downwards.
AATTACTTTAAATAATAATAATGTAGGTAAATCTAATAAAACTGAAGGTAAAAAGCCTTAAATTACTTTAAATCTAATTAAGGCAATAAAATTTAATAATATTAATAATAGACAACCCTAATAGCCTACTTTTATTTATAACCTTCAATTTTCACAAAGGTATAGTAGAGTACCAATCTTCAACCAATTTAATAAATAGGTAATTACGCTATTATTAAACTTTTAATTTAAATAGATTTAAAAAATTTTTAGAATAATATTCAATTAGAATATTATTAATCGAATACTTTAATTAAATACTAATATTACACCCGAATTATTAAAGATTATATTTTAAAGCTTTATTAATTAATATATTTAAGATTATTAGGGATCTTTCCCTAGTTTATTAAAAATAATCAATAGATAATTGAATATTATAAGAATAAACTAACTACGTAATTAGATACTAAAGTATAATAATAAATATAAAGTTTATAAAACATATTTTAACCCCCCTCGAAATCCGAAATTAAAGAATAAATATATATTTCTCAATTATCCCCAGCTAAGCGGCACTCAACTAAATTAGCACTTTAATCTCAGCCTACCTTATAATAAATTAAATACTAACGAACTATTCAGTAAATTCTTCCGCTTTAAATTATAATTTAATTAAATAAACGCCTTCCTATTAAATAAAAATAATTTTTATAATTAGAAGCAATTTATAGTACACCTAACTAACCTTTAATATAGTATTAACAAATATACTTTCACCTATACTAATAATCTAATTGCCCTACTTCTATAAATAATTAAAAAGGGATTAAAAATAATCTTCGTATTAAATAAATATATTTAATTAAATAATACTAATAAAATTCTAAAATATATAATTAATTCGAATAATATTAAATTATTTATAAGGGAAAAAAGGTTTTGGGTAATCCCTATCTACTTATAAAATATATATTTCTCGGTAGCTATCTTTAATTAATTGGCAGGCTAATAAAATTACTACAATTTTAATCTATATAGTTCTATATTAAAAAATATAGAATTAACCTTAGTTTCGTTATTTTAAAGATTTAGCGTTTGGGGGGTAATAAAGTCTAACCTAAACCTTTTTATTCGTTAGATTAATTTTATTACTTAAAAATCCGATTAAATCTATAGATTAATAATGGTAGAAGTTGTACGAATAAAATTAATAGAATATAATTTAAATTTTTGGATACTTGTACCTAAAATTTAAAAATAGAATATAATATTAAAGGAATATACAATATTTAAATAAGAATAGAAAAAGAATATTATAGTACAATAATATTAAAGAATAATCTATAATATTTTATAGATAAAGTAATAATAATTTAAAGGTTTACTTAAGAATCCTTTAGGAGAAGTATTATTTATAGTAAATAGTAAATCTAATAATATCCTCTCCTAATAAAGTAAATATATATACGGTACTAGAGAAAAGCCTTAGCGTTTTATATAGTCTAAGGATTATATTATTTAAATTAAAGAGAACTAATTATAAAGGTTCGAAAGTATAGAGATCTTTCCTTACTATTAATTATATAATAGCCCTAATACTATAATTAACCTTCCTCTATTCTAATATATATTAATTAGACTTATTAAAGAAAATAGTAACGAAAGTTCTTTGTTATTTAATTTTTTATTGTTTAATTCTTCCTCTCCTATTTTTATAGTACAATAAAGAGAAGTTAGAAGATTAATTTCTTCTTTAAGCAATATTTATTTACTCCTAAATTCTTCTTAAAATTCGATTCTAATTCTAATTCTACTTCGATAAATTATAATTTATTCTTAGAACTTAAAGATAACGAATTAACTAGCCTCTACTTTAATTTCATTTCGTCTAATAGTATTATTACTTCTCAATTCTTATTTAATTAGGAAACGAAGCGCTTTTATTTAATTAATTATTAATAATTAAATACGCCGTAACCTAACATTAACTATATCTAACCCTCCTAGGGAAATTAGGGCTCTTTCTATTAATATTCTAATAAATTGTATATAATTATAAACTCCTCTTCTACCTAAAAATATAGGAACTTTTAAATTATTATTAGAAAATAAAATTTTATCGGTTCCGAAAAATATTAGCCTACTAAATACCTTGGGATTACCTATAAATTTCGTACAAATATTTATTTAAATAAGGAGGATTAATTAGTTATTAATCCCTTTAAATTTTAAGAGGCCTTCGAACCCGTTTATTCCCTTTAATTCCTCTTAATATAGGCGTATATTATTAAACCCTATGCCTATATTGTAGTAAAGATTATTTCTAATATCCGGATTTAAGAGTTTTTACTCTGCTAGAGAAACTTCTATTATTAACTAAAGCCCGGTAGTTAATTAATTACAAGTAGTAATACTACTTAATTTTAATTCCTATAAATTTATAGTAAATTTTTTAGTCTATTCTATTCGCCACATAGAACGCAATTTGGACAACCTTCCTAAATATAATCCTAATAACCCTTTTTAAATTATAACGGAATTTAAGGGAAAAATTTAATCCAAATATTCGTTTAAAACTATAAAGACCTTTATAATTTATTAGAACGACCTAGAATAATATTATTCGGAAAATAAATAATTATCTCCTTACTAAAGGCGTTAGAGAAAGATATTTAATTACGAAAGGTAAGAGAAGATATAAGGGTAATAGAAATAATAGAGGAAGGTACTAATTATATATATATATATATATATAAAGGTAAATCTACTTAAGGGATTTATTGTAAATTCAAAGGGAAGATTTAATTTAGGGTAATATATAAGAACATATATATTAATTTTCAATAATAATTTTTTTTTCAAAAATTTTTAAAATATATAGGATTAGGGAAGTACTTTCTAAATTAAGTAAACCTAGATAGTTAGTATAGAAAAAGAATAGAAAAAGAAGGAGATCGAACATAAGGAAATAGGATAGAAGATTAATAGAATATTAACTTTTCGTTAAACTAAATAATCAATTTCTATTTCTTTAGTAATTCTTAGTTATACAAAATTAATTTTTAATACTCGCTAATCATTTATCTTTATTTATTTAGTATACTAAATAATCCTTTATCCTTCTTAGGGAAATGCTTATTCGTATCCCTATTTATATTCGAAAGAAAGATACAGAAAGATCCGATAGTTACCCTCGTTTTCCGGCGAAAACTGAATATTAAGCTATTCAACAAATACGTAACTCCAATAAGTCGTATCTAGCTTAATACCTCCCATCTCGACTATTCGAAAAGACTTGAAAATTATCTACTACTCTACTTAATTAGACAGCTAAGAACTACGGTCCTTATATATCGTACTGGTCGTGGTAGTGTTAGTATTATTATTGTGGTTTTCTCGCCATTTCACTAATACCTATATTATAATTATAATTTCGATTTAGAAGTTACTAGGTATCTACCTAGTTACCGTTGGGTAGTTAGAAATAAGGATATTATTGCTAGTATTATTCGCTTATCTCTTTAGTTAAAAGTAATTATTTTTAATATTATTATTATTATTAAGGCTGAATTCCCTACTATTGAAATTAAAAATTAGGACGTAATTAATATAATTAAAATTTATAAGATAAAGGAGGCTAATCCTCTTTCGCCTATTTAATTATTTTTTAATTGTTTGATTATTACCTCCGGAATCTTCTATAAAATATACTGTTAGAATAATTAGAAAAATAGTAAAATCGCGCGGGTCTTTTGGACTTACAATTAGTATATTAAGTAGTAGAAGAAGAACCTAGAAGTTTAGGTGATAGATTGTACCTACAAAATCAACCGGTTCGATATACCTTTACTATAGTTTTATAGTATAATAGCTATATATATAATTTTTAATTTCGAGTATTATTTATTAAATAGTAAAAAAGAGGAAGATTTTATATAGGTACTAAGAGTTATAAAGGAGATTCTTATTTTATACTAAATCCCTCGCCCTTATATAACTATTATTAACTATAATTAGGTATTTAAGAATATATTATATATTAAATTCAATAACGTTCAATACTAAATTTATATATAATACGTTATAAAGAACGTCGCCTTTAATATACGTAAAAAATAGGAAGGCTCTTTTAAGGGTACTATACTTAATAACTGTGGTAGTACTAGTAGTTATTTCCCCGACGAAACTACTATTTAGAATAATTTAGCAAACTAAAATAACCGCTTTCATTACGTAGGCATATAACTTTTATTGTAAAATAATTGCGTGTAATATTTTAGTTCTAATATTTGTAATACCTACGCTGTTAATATTAATAGTAATTCTCCCTCCAGTGAGTGTAAGTGGTTTAATAACGTAGATAGCTTCCTTTTAATGTAGAACGCTATTATTTATATTAATATAAAGGATATATTTAATAAGGAATAGAGAATTTTAATAAAAGAATTCAACGATTAATTAGGTAAGTTACCCTTCTATTATAATTATTTTTACTAATTGACTGTATTTTTTATAATATTAATCGAGTATTTATATAATACTTACTTATTAGTCTAATGCGAGTTTGCCTATTATTAGATTAAGAGATATTGTAATTTTAATATTCGAATTACCTCTCGAATAGAAAGCTCGTATAGCATTTTTAAATGGTTAATTAAAAACTATTTTATTAATTTAAATACTCTTTTAAATATTATTAATAAAATCTTTATAAGGTTGAAGTGTAATTATATTGCTAACTATTAAAATTAGATTTCTAAAAAGGTAGTTAATTATAACTATCGAATAATAAAGCGCCTTTATTACTTAATTGGCTTTATAGCGCTTAATTTAATTAATAAGTAAATTAATCTAGTAATTAATATTATATAAAGGGGTAGACCTAATATTAGTTATACTTTTTACTTCTGCTGTTAATATAGCTTGTCTTATTAGTATAAATTTTATATATTAATCTAGCGCAATATATAACTCTCCTTAAGTAATATCGATAAATATTAGTATTTTAAAGAATAAATATATATTTAGTAATATTATTTTTATAAGAATCCCTATACTAATAATATTGCCCAACCACCGTCAGCTCAACTCCTTACCCTTTACAATAAAGATAACCCTAATCGTATACTATTAAAGTATTAGTAAATATAAGTACGTAATAACGCCCAATTTCTACCTAACAACGTATTTAATACTCACAACCATCGTAATACTTCTATTTAATACAATCCCTTATATAATACCCTATCTAATAAGAGGGTAAAGACTGCAATTATAAAGAAGCCTACACTTATTTAGAAGGTAATATAATTAGAGCGACTAGTATTGACGCAATAGGAGGGTCTAATAATAATTTCAAATATATAAGAGAATAGCTTTAATACTATAATTACTATGTAGATTATTTAGAGTATACTTTCTAATATACAACTGCCTCCTAATACTACGTCCGCTATAGTTAGTAAGGCGGTTATTAAATAGAAGAAGACGAAGGCCGCCTAATATAGAGAAATAATTATCTAATTTTAAAGTATAACTACTAATTTATATTATTATCTATATAAATCTCAACCCTTTAAAATATCGTCTTTTTACGACTATTATATAAATTTCTAGCATTAATTCTATGCCGTGTGTGTTGTGCAGTACTAGGTACGTATCTGTGGCTGGTTTTTTGACTATGCTCTACTGTGGGAGATTTGGCAGGGATCGATATTGCTAAGCAACTAAACGAGAGACTGCCTTCCAGACTGCCTGCTCTTTTAGGTTAGAGATAGTCGGTCTACTATGAGAAGACAGTCGATTTACTGGGAAGGAGCCTGGCGGGCCCTGTTTTCCCGCAGTGGCAGTGACTCAATCAACCCTGGCAGCCCATCCCGCAGGCCATGCCCGATCTCGCCCTGGCCCGTATAAAACAAATCTCTCCATTATCCATCTTCAACTTTCTCATTCTTTGTTTTCCATAACTCAACGTCCCCTTCACAAAATGGCCCCTACCGTTCTCCACCTCCGCAGCGAGACCAAGCATCTCGAGCACCGGTCTGCGCTCACCCCCGCCACCACCGCCGAGCTCATCAAGGCTGGCTACATTGTCAACGTCGAGCGCTCCCCCGAGCGAATTTTCGACGATGAGGAGTTCGAGAAGGCTGGCGCCACTCTGGTGCCTGAGCACAGCTGGGTCGATGCTCCCAAGGAGCACATCATTGTTGGCCTGAAGGAGTTGGAGGAGAAGGATTTCCCTCTCAAGCACGTTCATGTTCAGTTCGCTCACTGCTGTAAGTTTTGCCACGTCCGGCACTTTTTGGTGGCCAGGAGAATCATTGCTGACTCGAGACAACACAGACAAGCAGCAAGCCGGTTGGGAGAACGTCCTTGCCAGATTCCCCCGCGGTGGCGGCACTCTTCTTGACCTCGAGTTCTTGGTTGATGAGCACGGTCGCCGTGTGGCTGCTTTCGGCTTCCATGCTGGTTTTGCCGGTGCCGCCCTTGCCCTCGAGGTGTGGGCTTGGCAGCTCAACCACAGCGAGCCCTTCCCCGGCGTCGAGAGCTACCCCAACGAGGATGCTCTGATCGCCGACGTCAAGAAGGCTGTCAAGGAGGGTGTTGAGGCGGCCGGCCGTCTTCCTCGCGTGATCGTCATTGGTGCCCGTGGCCGTTGCGGCTCCGGTGCCGTCAGCGCTCTCAAGAAGGCCGGCATCCCCGATGAGAACATTCTCGACTGGGATATGGCCGAGACTGCGAAGGGCGGTCCTTTCAGTATGTTTTGGAACCAGCACACCCCTAGGACTTACCCAGATCTGGAACAAAAGTACTGACTACCATCACAGAGGAGATCACCGACAGCGACATCTTCGTCAACTGCATCTACCTCACCAGCAAGATTCCCAACTTTGGTATGCGTATTCCCTCTCCTTTTCCCCCTTTTTCTCGGGGACAAAGTCACTACAAAGCCGGAAATTCGGCTTTACTCTTAGCCTGGCCCACATCCACATATTCCAGCCTCCAGCAACAACAGCCTTCCCCTCACCAAAACAAGAACCGGGAGCACCCTCACTAACAAAGTACCAGTGAACATGGAGTCCCTCCAGGTCCCCGACCGCCAGCTCCGCGTAGTCTGCGACGTCTCCGCCGACACCACCTCTCCCTTCACCCCGGTGCCCATCTACACGGTGGCCACGACCTTCGACAAGCCTACGGTTCCTGTCGACGGGCTGACCTCCGGTCCTCCTCTCTCCGTCATCTCCATCGACCACCTCCCCTCGCTTCTGCCGCGCGAGGCTTCCGAGGCCTTCAGCCATGACTTGCTTCCCTCGTTGCTTACGCTTAACGACTGGCAAAACTCGCCTGTCTGGGCGAGGGCGAAGCAGTTGTTTGATGAGAAGGTTGCTACTTTGCCGGAGAGTGCCCTCCAGAAGTAAGGCCTCTCTCCTGAAAAAAGAAAAATGAGCACGGGCGGAGGAAAGTACGGACTTGATCGCTTTTATGAGGAAAAAAAAAAGAAAGGGACGTATGCAAGGACCGAAAATTTTCAAAATAAAACGAAGCATAGAGAAAAAGGAGAACGGATGTGAAACAAAATTCAAAAGACACTGTACATGACAGAGACTAGAAGGAATAGCTCATGAAGATATGACGGACGAACTAAATCAATAGATGTCGGCAGACGACTTCATTCTTAGAAACAGGTAGAAGTAGAAAAGGGCAGTGTCAAGAAAGGCACGACAGTAGACTTGGTCATTTCACTCTACTAGGGAGACTGTTCACGCAAGTATGAATATCACATATTTGGACATTGGAAATTCTCCAAGCACTATTACTTTAGTTTACGATGAGGGTCTTCAAGAATAAGTCGGTTTTGTTGAACAATGCTGTTGAACATTTCGATAATCATCCTTTTTCCGTCCGGAAAATACCGCAAAATCATGACATTTATCTTCACAATTGTCCGGGCTCGAATTCTCCTCTGACTCCATAGAGTACGGAGAACAGCGCGAACCATGAACATCGCAGAATCATCACGCCACTGGCAAAAACAGCGAATATCATGATTGTATTGCAGAGGATGAACGGCAACAACTGACGATCGCATCCATGATCAAGTAGCCAGATGCAGATCGCGTACGGGGATGCGTCGATACACGAACCCACAAAAAGAACACACACACAAACGCAAACGAGCACATGAATAATTCAGGACAAGCGAAAAATGGTGTGATCCATCAAGAACAAGTTCCTTTTAAATTCCGGGCAACGTCGCCTATCGACGTGCTCAAGCCTTCTCTTTTGCAGGCTGTATCTATCTGCGTTCTATATATCGCACAACCATCTTGATTTCGTGTGATCCCTCAAAAAGTTCCCATTCAACAATCCCATGATATCGCCACCGAACTCCATTGCAACCCGCATAACCCTTTTTGAAACCCAATCATCCAAATCCACCGACCATTCGGGAATAAAAAGCTGAAGCGTTTAGGCGTAAAGCTTCTTCTCATAAGACTCCATGTTAACGCCGCCTTCCAGCTGGGCGCTAGCAGTGCGGATCTCGAAACGAACAGTGCCGTTCTCGACACACTCGTGGAGCTCCTGGAGGCTGGTCATGCCGCAATCCTGCAGAGAGTGTTTCAACCCAGCAGCAAGATAAGGGACGAACTTGTTGATAGATCCTCTGTGAGCGACAGCGCCAGAGACACCCTGGGCAACGAGGATGCTGTCACCCTCAGAGAAGTAACGAGCGGTACCAGCGTTGCTCTTCTGGGCGTCCTTGCCACCACCACCGGCCTTCTTGTCTTGCATGGCGTCGATGGAACCCATGCCGCGGTAAGCCTTGACAAGCTTACCCTCACGGGAGACGAAGGAGGTACCGGGAGATTCGGTGGTACCGGCAAGGAGACCACCCATCATGACAGTGGAGGCACCAAGAGCGAGACCCTTGACGATGTGGCCAACGTTCTGGATACCACCATCAGCGATGCAGGGAACGCCGAAGCGAGCAGCAAAAGAGGATACGTTGTAGACAGCAGTAGCCTGAGGACGGCCAACAGCCATGACCTCCTGGGTAATGCAGGCGGAGCCACTGCCCATACCGATACGAAGACCGTCGACACCAGCAGCGATCAAAGCAGCAGCCTGCTCGCGGGTAACAACGTTACCGCCGATGACATCGAGATCAGGGAACTCCTTCTTGATCCACTTGATCATCTCAATTTGGTACATGGAGTTACCCTGAGAACTGTCAAGGATGACAATGTCGAGGCCAGCGTCGACAAGCTTGGCAAGGCGGTCCTTGTCCTCGGGACGGGTACCAATAGCAGCGGCGCAGATGAGCTGCTTGGAGTCCTTGGTCTTGGAGGCAAGGGGGAAGTGAAGGTTCTTGGTAAGATCGGAGCGGGAGATCATAGAGACAAGATTGCCCTCCTTGTCAATAATGGGGAGCTTGCCCTTCTTGGACTGGGCAAGGATCTTGTTGGCTTCGAGAAGATTGACACCAGCGGTAGCGGTGATCAGGTCCGTAACCATGACCTCCGAAACGGGCTTGTCAAGATCAGTCTCGAACTGAATGTCGCGGTTGGTGACGATGCCAACGAGCTTGGAGCCAAGGTTGCCAGATTCTATATGAAGCAAAGTCAGCACGAGCTCCCAGAAGCGAGGTAAGAATTGTGCTGCAAAAGGTTTCAAAAAGTAGGGTCCAATCAGGATTTTCAGTGTATTTGTTTCCTCATGACACATAGGTCGATATGGTGGAACGAAAGTTATGATTTATAGGTTTATCATCAGGAGGACCAGGGGAAAGAAGAGATCAGAACGCGGTGGGAATGGAGTCTTACCAGTGACCGGGAAACCACCGAAACCCCACTTCTCCTTCAAGGCCTTGGCCTCGCCGACAGTGGTGTCGCGGGTAATGACGACGGGGTCGAGAATGAAGCCGTTCTCGTAGCGCTTGACCTTGCGGACCATGTCGGCCTGCTCGTCGGGCGAGCAGTTGTGGTGGATGACACCGACACCGCCCTGGAGAGCCATGTGGATGGCCATCTCGTGCTCGGTGACGGTATCCATGGGAGAGGAGACCAAGGGGGTCTTGAGGGTGATACGCTTGGTGATGGGCGAATCGAGGGTGACGGCCGAGGCAGGGAAGCCAATGTAACCCGGAAGGAGCAGGAAATCATTGTAGGTAAGGCCGCCCTGAAGCTTGGAGTCCATGAGGTCACGGATGTCGAGGCCATCGCGACGCTCATACTCCTTGAGGACCTCCATGGCGGAGGTGTGGTCAAGAAAGGTGTTGTTGCCGTTTACTGCCATTTTCTGCAATCAATGAAGATGAGAAGGGCAAAATGATGCAAGGGCAAGTGATGTATATTAAAGACAAAGGGTTGATTCTTTGGGGGGAAGCCAGCGACGGGTATGTAGTGGTTGGATCAGCCGACTTTTCCCCCCCCAAGAAAACGAAGAGGAAAAGACAAGATCTGGGAGTTTGCCTTCGAAATTTTTTTTTATGGTCCAGACCCTGCAGCCCCCGGCCGCGGGGCTTTCTGCCGGGCGGTGGGTGGTTTGAAGAGGGTCGCATGTGGAGTATAGCGTGACTCGATGAATTCCCTTCCCTCTGTGTCACTATCATTGGGCTGTGGGAATTAGCCTACGTTTATGTTAAGACCGGACTTTTGCATTTCAACTTCAGTCTGGCGCTGTGAAGAAGCAGCGCCGATTTAACATTTCATCTCATGTCAGTCATCTCATGTCACTTCCATTGCTGTCTATCTCTGCAGATGAATTTCGATTGCCGTTTTCCCAGTCGGGAATTTCTCCGTTGATTCAGTTTCTCTGATCATCCTTCGGATTGCTTCAGCGGAGGCAAGGAAAGAACATCATGAAGTTGTCCTGAGTCATCCGAGTCCGGCTGCCTCGCTGACTAAACCTCGCTGTCGACTGTCACCAAGTACATACTGCCTGCCTCCGGCTCAAGACACAGAGAAATTCGATGTTTCGGCCATGTTGGAATTCGGCGGACCTGGCTCCGCTCGCTCCGTTGTGCGGAACGTCCGTGCGGCAGTTTCAAGTTTACAGTTGCGCCCATTCGGCCCTTGCGGTCTTTTGTAGGACCGGCAGCGGGACTACAAGTAGGTGGATGAGGTCACCCGCCAAGAGGATACCTAGGGTAGGTAGCTCGGGAGGGAGCACTTGGCTCGAGCTCAATCTGGTCTCAGCGAGCTCGAGCCTCCCGTCGAGGTCTCCCCTCGTCCCGTCTCTGGTTGCTAGGGCGGCACAGGGCGGGCAGGCACATGGGATGGTAAACAAATGGGCAGCAGCTGCAGGGCAAGTGCAACGGGCAGGGCAACCACCGTCCACGACAGGCCACCACAGGCAGCCAACCACTGCCGGCCGCCGCATCCAAACCTCGTGTTCCCCTCCATTTCCCAACCGCCCACTTTCTTCTTCGTCTTCCAAGCACAAGTGGAGGGCGGGTACTGCAAGTCACTGGACACCCCCCATGTCCGTCTCGCTTCTCCAAGAGCCTACAGCCCGCCAAAGCCGCCTCGCACTTGCCTTGCCTCGCCTTGCTTGCCATTGCATTTTCCAAAGTCCCGGTTGTCTGTTTTGTTTTGGTGCAGGAGAGCAGACGGAATGAAGCTATTCCCATCATAGTGTCTTGATCATTACATTTTGTCTCGTAGGTGTGCCAGTTTCCCTAGAGATATCGATTCCTTCACGTGCGCTGCGCGCAGTCAACCTTCCATTTCCGAACTCGACCCACGAGTGAAGAGACAGATCGGAGCCGGTTAAGCGCCCGCGCGCCATGTCCGCCAACTTCCAACTGCCATCATCCACCACTCCGTACTTGTTGGTTAAGTTTTAGGTTTTAATATATCATCGCCCTCACTATTCGTCCCGTACGCATGCCCGATTCAGTTCACGCCTTTCGCGCCCCCCAATCTTTACTCGCTCTGACTAGGCGATAGTGAACAACCGTCGAGTCGTCCCCCCGACCACCCGCTTGGCACTCAACTCGAGCCTGATCTTCGGCCTGCTCCACACTCACGGCAAGACGAGGGACGATCCGCGCAACCGCATCGCAAAGCCGCTCGCTCTGATGTGGCCGGCGACCCTCGGTCTCTACGAAACGATTCCCGCGTCCAAATCCTCCTTCCTCCGGTAGCCTCGACAACTCGCCCAACATGTCGTCGTACAAACCACACCCCCTTCGTCAGACACAGACCGCCGACTACTCGGTTAATAGACAGTCCTCCACCACATCAACATCATCATCGGGGTACTCGGCCTCTTCCATAGGACAGTCGGATATCAGTCGACCCATTAGCTCCTTGTCTACAGCAACCAGCGTCTACTCCCAATATGGACACAAGCGGGGCCAAAGCGAGGCGAGCCGGCTACCCCCAAGCCTGTCTGGTGGCTCACACACCCTCCCGTCCACGCCGACAAGCGACAATATCTACAAGAATGCCCGCCAGTCCCTCCGACCGACATCTCAAGCCTCTACGGGAGCAGCGCCCGCCAGCAGCAGCATATCGACTGCGGGTTCGAGAATCGCGCCGCGAACGCCCACACCAGGCCACCACGATCGTGGAAAAAGTGTCGACATCAGCAAGCTGTCCATCGGAGAGTATGGGACCTCAACTACCCATCGCGAACGCGGTCAGAGTCTCGACAACGGCAAGCCTCTGGCGACTGAGCGCCCACGGATATCGCCTACGGGAACTGTTCATGAACGTCTTGCAAGCTTCGATGTCGGCAAGTCCTCGGTACCGGAACGTCCGCGGATATCGCCTACGGGTGCCCTCCACGAGCGCGGTCATAGCATCGATATCGGCAAATTATCGATTGGCGATAATACACGTACTTCGTCAGGCATGTCTCCGACCGTGACATCGCCTCCGGCAACTTCTCCAACGACCCCTTCAACGCGAAGGCCGGCTTCCATGTTTCTATCCAGATCAGATTCTGTGCGTGGAGGAAGTGACAATGGGTCAATGGCTCTGGTACACGCACACTCGAGTCCCATTGCCCTCGCTCGTCCGGATCTGGAAAAGTTAGGTCGTTCATCGACAAGCCAACTCCGAACACTTTCTCAGTTCGCACAAGACGGAACGGCGGGAGAGCTTGCCATGATATCTCCGTCGCAGGAAGTTGTTGGTCTTCGCGGACGCCGTAGGTTGCAAAGAGCTGACAAGTCTGTAGCGGCGCGTCAAAAGAATGGCGGCTTTGGTTGGGAGACGAAGTGGATGGACAAGCAACGGCAGTTTCTACAGGCTTATGAATACCTTTGCCACATTGGTGAAGCGAAGGAATGGATTGAGGATATCATACAGCGTCCGATCCCCCCGATTATCGAATTAGAGGAAGCTTTGCGAGATGGAGTTACTTTGGCCGAAGTGGTCGAATCCCTTAACCCTGAAAAGAAGTTCCGCATTTTCCGCCATCCTAAGCTTCAATACCGCCATTCAGACAATATCGCCATTTTCTTCCGTTACCTTGATGAAGTCGAACTTCCCGACCTCTTTCGATTTGAGCTTATCGATCTGTACGAGAAAAAGAACATCCCGAAAGTTATATACTGTCTCCATGCTTTGAGTTGGCTTCTCTTCCGGAAAGGAATTGTCGATTTCCGCATCGGGAATCTGGTCGGCCAGCTTGAGTTTGAAGACCATGAGCTGGAGGCGATGCAGAAAGGCCTCGATAAGCTGGGGGCTAGTATGCCTAGCTTCGGCAATATGGGCGCCGACTTTGGAATTGAGCCAGCTGAACCCGAAGAGACGGAGGAGGAACGCATTGAGAGAGAACTGGCCGAAAACGAAGAGGCCATTGTAGAGTTACAAGCTCAGGCCAGAGCGGCGCTTCAAAGGATACAGCTTGGCTACACTATGCAACATCTGTGGGATAATGAAGACTGGATCATTGATCTCCAGTCTCGTATTCGTGGTGACTGGGCTCGCCAGGTGGTGGATTACAGGCTCCAGATGAAGAATTTCGCGGTCCAGCTTCAAAGCGCAGCGCGCGGTTTCCTCGCCCGCTATCGACATGCAGAAACAAAGGCACAAACAAGTTTTGCGATCGAGTTGCAAAAGACAGCACGTGGATTTATCGCTCGTCAACAATATGCACAAACATGTTTCACGATTCAGCTACAAAAAGCGGCGCGTGGATATCTTGCTCGTCGCCAGCGGACACAAACCGAGCAGCAGTTCAAGGGCAACGAGGATGTGGTCTTGCAACTCCAAAGTATGGTCAGAGCGGCCAAGGTCCGCAATGTGATTCGGGAGCAGCATTCACAGTTGGAGACGGCAGCGGGACCCCTGCGAGACATTCAAGCGACATTTCGAGGATTTCTGGCTCGAAAGCAGCTCGCCGTGCAATATGAAAAGACAGAGAGCGAAGGCGCTACGATTGCTCAACTTCAGAGCGCAGTTCGTGGTATGATATTGAGGAAGAATCTGGAGGAAGAAAGAGCATCCTTGGAGAGCAACATTGAAGCCATCACTAGTCTTCAGGCTGCTGTAAGGGCCATGAAAGCGAGAACTGAGGTTGATGCCCAGCTACAAGCCCTTGAAGGCTTTGCGCCGCAATGGACAGCCATCCAAGCTGCCTTCCGCGGCAAGGTTGCTAGGTCCGACGTCGATGCTACTAAAGAAGAGTTGCAGAAGCATTCAACTGAGATGGGCCTTCTTCAGTCCCACATTAGGGCAGCGGCAGTGCGGAGGGAGATATCAGAGCAGCTTGAAAGCATCGGGGAGACGGAGGATGCCATCATTGATCTTCAGTCCATGATCCGAGGTATGCTTGAACGTATGAGGTTATCGGACGATCTGGATGCTCTTACTCAGGAGACACCGAACATCATTGACCTTCAAGCACACATCCGCGGATGTCTTTATCGCAAGGAGTGTGGCGAGTTGTTGGACGAGCTTGCAGTCAATACCGAGGAGATCACCGAACTGCAAGCCCTTGCTCGGGCCATGTTGCTTCGGAGCGATGTTGCAATGGTCTTGGATGAACTGGAACAAAACGAGGAGTCTGTAGCGGCATTCCAGGCTGCTGCCAAGGCTTTCGTGGTCAGAGCCAAGTACGAGGAGAAGAAGCGCTTCTTCCGGGAGAACATGCAAAAGGTTGTCAAGATTCAGAGTTTCGTACGAGCCAAGCTTCAGGGTGAAGCCTACAAGAGCTTGACATCTGGAAAGAACCCACCAGTCAACGCCGTCAAGAACTTCGTCCATCTTCTGAACGACAGCGATTTTGACTTCAATGAGGAGGTAGAGTTTGAGCGCCTACGGAAGACCGTTGTCCAACAGGTTCGGCAAAACGAGATGCTGGAGCAATACATCGACCAGCTAGACATCAAGATCGCTCTTCTCGTCAAGAATAAAATTACCCTTGATGAAGTTGTCAGACATCAGCACAACTATGGCGGACATGCAAACAGCCTTCTCGCCAACAGTGTTATTTCAAATGCCAATCAGTTTGACCTTAAGGCTTTGAATAAGAGTTCCCGCAAGAAGCTTGAATCCTACCAGCAGCTGTTCTTCACCCTTCAGACACAACCTCAGTACCTTGCCAAGCTCTTCAGGCGTATCCGCGAGCAAGGAATAACGGAAAAGGAGTTAAAGCGGATTGAGCACTTGATGATGGGGCTGTTCGGCTATGCGCAAAAGCGGAGAGAGGAATACTACTTATTGAAGCTTATTTCCAGGTCGATAAGGGAAGAAGTCGAAGCATGTGCCGCTCTGCAGGATTATCTGAGGGGCAACTACTTCTGGACCAAGCTGCTCCAGAATTACACCCGATCCCCTCGCGATAGGAAATACCTCAGAGATCTCTTGGGACCCCTCATCAGAGACAACATCATTGAGGATCCAGCGCTGGATCTTGAAAGCGACCCCATGCAGATCTACCGGTCTGCTATCAACAATGAGGAGTTGAGGACCGGTCGGCCCAGCCAAAGACCTCTGGATGTCCCTCGTGAGGTTGCCATCAAGGATCCTGAAACCAGAGAGCTCTTCATCGATCATCTGCGGGATCTCCGAGAGATCTGCGACCAGTTTCTCCTTGCCCTGGAGGACCTGCTTCCTCGCATGCCTTACGGCCTGAGATTTGTGTGTCGGCAAACGTACGAAGCTCTCTGTCAGCATTTCCAGAGGGATCACCCGCAGAATGTGCTCCAGTTTGTAAGCAACTGGCTCTGGCGCTTCTACCTCCAACCTGCTCTCCTCAGCCCAGAGTCATACGGTGTCACGGAAAAGCAAATGAGTCCCCTCCAGAAGCGTAACCTCGGCGAGGTTGCAAAAGTCCTAGGCCAGATTGCATCAGGCAGACCATTTGGCGGAGAGAACATCTATCTCCAGCCTCTCAATGCTTTCGTCGCCGAAGCAATCGAGCGCTTGGCTCACATCGCAAATTCCCTCATTGATGTACCTGACGCTGAGAAGACATTCGACATTGACGAGTTCAACGATCTCTACGCCAAGAACAAGCCAACACTGTACATCAAGATGGCGGATATCTTTTCCATTCACAATCTCATCGCTGCCGAGTTGCCTTATCTGTGCCCGAGCAGAGATGATATGCTGCGCGAGATCATCCAAGATCTCGGTAACGCCAAGAATAATGAGAATGAAATGACCGCAGGCGGGTCCGCTGATATCCAGCTGTTCCTGACTCCCAAACTGCACGATATGGAGGATCCAGAAGCTGAGACTAAGGGGCTGTTTATGGAGACCAAGAGGTGCATTCTGTACATCATCCGGGTGCAAACGGGTAACAACCTGCTTGAGATTCTTGTCAAGCCAATTACCCCGGAGGATGAGCAGAAGTGGAGGACAGTTCTGCGCGAAGACTTTGGTGACAACTCGAACACCCGAGGCGCATATTCGGAGGCGAACATGATTGATGTTACGCGCATGAGTTACTACGACCTGAAGAGGACAGCACTCGAGAACATCCTCAGGTTGGAGCAGATGGGTCGTATCTCCAAGCAAAACTACTACCAGGATATCCTCAACGCCATTGCGCTGGACATTCGTACAAAGAGCAGGAGAAGGGTTCAGAGACAGAGAGAGCTCGAGGGTGTCCGTCAGACACTCGGCAATCTTCACGAGAAGGCAAAGTATCTGGAGCAACAGCGCAAGAGCTACGATGACTACATCGAGCAGGCTATGGCTACGCTGCAGAACAAGAAGGGGTACGTATATCATCACCATCACCAATGTCTCCCCCATCTCTGGTGGTTCGCATGCTAACAAGTCCTCACTTACCCCCACCTACAGCAAGAAACGTTTCCTTCTCCCCTTCACCAAGCAATACAACCACCAGCGCGAGCTCGAGCGCTCCGGCCGCGTCCCCAAGTTCGGCTCCTTCAAGTACTCGGCCCGCGCCCTCTCTGATAAGGGCGTGCTGGTCTCGTGGACGGGCATCCCCGAGCGCGACTGGGGTCAAATCAACATCACCATCTCGTGCGACGAGGTCGGCATCTTTAGTCTTGAGGGCAGCCGCGGCCACATCCAGATGCCCGGTGCCAGCGCCCTGGTGCCCATCGAGGACTTGCTACAGGCGCAATTCGAGGCGCATCAGTTTATGAATTTGTTTGAGGGGCAGCTGAGGCTGAACGTGAATTTGTTGTTGCATTTGTTGTACAAGAAGTTCTATCGGACTCAGTAAGTGGGGTGCGGGAGAGGGGAGGGGAGGGGGTGATTAAAAAGTAAGTGAGAGTCGAAGAGTAGAGAGTATCATGGAAGATTTGGGAGGAGGAGGAGGAGGAGGAGGGGAACTTTCTACGTCAGGGGAGGGAAGAGAGCATAGGATGGATGGCATGACATGCATTGATATCTCTCTCAGCCGGCTGGCTGGCTTGGGTTACTTACTCTCTACACAGTCTATCGCTTTGCATTTGAATGCATGGACGGATGGACGGACAGACGGTGTCTTATGGAGGATTAACAGTGTTGATGTTTGTCTTTGTTATTCGGTTGGGAGAAAGTTGTGAGGTTTTTTTTTATTTTTACCTTTTTGATTGATACCACCAAGAACTTTATTGGGTTTTCTTTTCGTTGTAGCCTAGGTTATATCACTCTTCCTTTTTTTTTTCCCCCCATTCATACTCATTTGTTGAAACTGGGTTGTTGTGCTACTCAAGCTAAGAAGATCTAGAGTAAAGCTTGCATCGCACTACATTCTATCGATGATGCAGTCATGGTATGGTATGCTATCTATAGCTCAACAGCTTGATATCCTCTTTCCCTCTTTTTACCCCCCCCCCCCCCCCCCCCCCCTCGTCGCTTCTTCCAAAGTTTTGCTTCGATTGACCAATCTCATTATTCTCTCCAACTCACATTTACAAAGCAATGTCCAGGCAATGCAAGGAAGAAAAACAGGCACAAAAATTGATAACAGATGCACACGATGCGAGAACAATAAGAGATGGAAAATGGTCTAACAGTGATACGCACACACATCCAGGAACACGTGTAGAAAGAAGGATGGAGAAGTATATACAAGAGCAGAAGCAGCACAATGACGCGAGCGCGTGAATGAATGAAGGGACGGACGGACGAAGAAGATAATAAGAAAGCAAGAAAGGTAGGTAGTGAAGAAGAAGAAGCCAAAAGAATGAAAGGGGGGGATGGGGAAAGAATATGGATAATCAAACACTAAAGATAAACATTACATCAAAGAGACAAAGGTAGATAGATAAACATGAGAGGAGAGGAAGAAACAGATGAGAGAAAAGCTTTCTTCATCCCTTTCGGTCAATCCTCCCCACCCCCCCTGCTTTGATTTTCTCTCTTTCCCTCTCTTTTTTTTCTTCTTCACCTTGGCTCCTCTCCTCACGCCCCCAACCAACACTTCAGTATCCCAACCTTTTTTCTCTCCAAGTTAAACCAATCCACAAAAAGCTATAACGACCCAACTATACAACCGCCAGACTGTCCGTCCTTCCATCAATCCATCCGATCAATGCATACACCAGGAACATGATGACGATAATGATGGGGATCGGAACGCAAACGCGCGATACAAGAAACTTTTTACAAAGTCACAGACGACTGACTGTTGCCCCAGCTCGACCGGGAAAGAAGAACCAAAAACAGGAGAAGAGAAAAGAAGTAAAAGAAGCAGAAGTTGATTAAAAAATAGACATTGCAGCCTTTTCTTCCGCAATTCTTGACTTCATGCGTAGTTGTCTTGTCTTATGTTTTGGTATCATGCAAAGTCATCAGCGCCATCATTCATACCGGCGGCCGCCAACCGATCCACCTGCTGTACGAGTTCCTTGGTATCCCTGGCGAGCTCGAACGCGATGGGCGGCAGCGTCTGCGCCCACATGCGCCACTCGCGGCTCGTGGGGCTGCTACCCTGGGCGTCGAGGTCGATGCCGTGCTGGCCGGCCTCGTTGAGCCGGTCGCTGCATTTGCTTAGCCTGCGCACGACGTCGACAACAGTGCTGCTCGCGCTGCTGCCCAGGCACGAGTCCGTCTCGGCGACTACCTTGCCGACTACGTCAGTAATGATGGCGATCTCGCCGCTCAGTTGGTTGATATTGGCGTCGCTGCGAATCAGCTGGACCAGGTTCTGGATCGTCTCTACCATGACCGAGGTCTTGTCCTGGAGATAGAACTTGAGGTCCTCGACCCGGCGAGGGTCCGGAGCGGTGGGTTTGTTGTTGGCGTACGACTCGCGCGGCGAATTGGCGCTACTGTAGGCAGACGAGTCGACACTAATCCTGCTGCCTCCTCCTCGTCCTAGCCCTTGGAAAGCCGGGGGTTGCGCTAGCACCTCATGGGCAGAGGCGACACTCGAGGTCTGGCTTTGGCCGTTGCGCGGAGAAAAGAAGCTGGCTGAGCCGACGGGAGTTACTGTCCCATCATCCTCCTCCTCTAATTCACCCGCAGGCGTGGTGCGGATTTTGGCGGCTCGGAGCAGCTCGATGACTGCTGCAACCAAGTGAGATGCAGCTGCATCAAGCAGAGATACAGGGGAGATGCCCGCGGAGCTGGCAAAGTTCTTGGATGCGGTGATCAGGTTGTTGGCAGTCGATGATACCCGAGCCTTTAGCTTGGCCTTCTCTTGGAGAATGCTGTCGTTTTGTGGATTCTCGTCGATATCCTTAGCGATACGACGGACACTGACTACGACTGCTTTCATAGAGTCAATTACGCGCTCGGGGTTATCGTTGCGAGCGCGCTGCAGGAGCTCGTCTATCGCAATCTGGAACTTGGTAACGTGAAGGTCCTTCACAAGCCCAGAGTCTTCGACAAAACCCTTTTCCCGTACGTATTTGCCGGCGTTCTGCTCGAGTGGTACACCCTCTGACGAATCACGCATGCTGCGTAACTGTGTCTGGGTGCGTGCATATCGACTCCTCCATTCCTTGACTTCCTTCTCCAAACTCTCGATCGTCCTCTCCAACTCCGTTTGTCTCTCCCAAGCAGCCCCGCTTTGTTGAGACAGCGTCCTCATCTCCCGCAAAAACTCCTGGGCCTCGCGACGGACCTCGTCCGTTATTTGCTGCTGTTCTTGTAAAGATTGTCGCAGTTCCTCGTTCTCTCGCGCCAGATCGCCGTCTCCTTTCGGGCCAGAGCCGCCTGATTGTCGACCATCCTCGAGTCCTTCCCGAAGCTTTCTCGTCTCATCCTCATGCTCCTCCCTGATGCGGTCGAGTTCCCTTTGCAACGAGTCGTTCAGTTCCTGGGCCTCTGCTAGTTTCGTCTCCAAGCTTTGCCTGGTCTCGTCCCAATCTTTCTTGTTGCCATCCCCGGACTGCATGTTATTCAGCTCCTCGTCCTTCTTCCTCATCTCCATCTCCATGTTGTCGACCTTTTCCTGCAGCTCTCTGACCTGATTTTCGTAGTCCTGAATAAGCTTCCTGTCGGCCTACGTTGAGTTAGCACATGATAGTATCCCCGAAGGCAAGAAAAGAAAAAAAAAAAAAAAAAGACAGAAAGGAGGGGGGGGGGAACGACTGACCTCGAACGCCTGGCCCATGGACCTCCTGCCGTTGCCATACATATCGCCACCCTGACCTGGGCTCATAAGGTTGCCCTCGTCGTCCTCCTCGACCATGGTACTCTTGTTTGGAACGATTGTGTTGCTCTGGAATTGTTTTGGCATGGGACGCCCATAGTCGCCATTCGGCGGCAGGCCAGGAGATGGGGGAACGCCGTATCCACCATTCATCATAGGGGGCATCGGAGGACCGCTCCGTGCACTTCGTACTGAGCTCGCCTCCGAAGGGCGTCTGTGACTTTGACCTCTGGGAGGGAAGCCGCCCATTCCGTTGTTTGGTGTTCCCGAGCGGCTTGGCGGGCCACGCATCGCAATCGGGCTGGCATTGAGAGGCATCTCCAGATTGGCGAAGTTAGGATACCGCCTCTCCAACTCGCAGAAGACATCGGTGGCGAGATCGCGAAACCTAGGAGGACCTAGGGACGACAGTTTCTGACGAGCTTGGTTCCGTTTGGGATGGAAATTATCCTGAGGCAAAAGAAAATCGGGCGGGGCAGTCTCGGGGGGAGCATTGGGTCCTCTTCGGGCCACCTGTTCGCGGCGCTTCAATTCATCATAAACATCGGTACTGAGCTCAAGAAACTGCACCTCAGTAAGGCGTTGCAGCTTGTCGCGGGCCTTGTTCGGCGGCGGTTTCGGATTGCCGTCGCGTGAGGTGGCTGACAGATAGCGCTTGAGCGAGATGTAGTGGTCGGACAGAACCAACTCCTGATTTTCCCCTTGTTGACTCTGGCTCTTTACACTCCTCGCATACATGCCGGTGCTGGATCGGCCAACGGACGGTGGAGGAGAGGGTGCCCCATTCGGGCTCTGAGGCATCGGGGAGAAGCCGCCGTTCATAGCGCCGGCAGGGTTCGCGGAGTCGGGAGGAGTATTGTATTGTCCGAGATTGTTGTCGTTCGGCGGGTAGTTCCAGTCGCTTGGGGCGCCTTGAGAGATTGGTGACAATGGTGCATTGCGAACATTCATGGTATTCGTTCACCGCCCGCTTCCAATCGACCAGTCGGACGCAATAGGAAAGATGGGCGTGGTGCGCAAACGACAATGGAGGCTTGATGCAATTATCTTGTTGTCAACCCGTGTGTGTCCCTAGAAAAGGCGAAGGTAGCCGGTTCGTGGATGATTCGCCGTGTCTCGGCAGCAAGTAGAGGTACAGGCTCCCAAAGAACGCGGACTGTCGCAGAGCTGGTATTGAGACAAATCGAGCATATGCTGTGCGCCCTCGACAGCAGAAGGGTCTCGCGGGTGTTCCTCGTGGCAGGACTTTGTGTTACTGTGGGAGCATGAAACGCATATCGGTCAACCTTTGAATTCCCCTTTTGGAGGCGCGAAAGGGAAGGGGGACAAAGGGAGCGGGATCATGAACAGGGGGGGTGGTACACTACACTTATGCGATGCCCTGCGCGATGTCGCCAAACAGTGGCTGTTCCAGTTGCCGATCGAAAGCCAGGAGTTGGAATGATGGGAGAGGTTTCGCCTCAGAAAGGATGGACTGGACGACGGCTTGACTCGTAGCGGTGTTTTCAGATGCCCCTTCTTTGGATGATGGATCGTGGCGATCTTTTGGGTGGTAATAGAGGTAGCCCTCAAGGTTAACGTTCGGCTTGGCGGGGGGTGTACCGAGAGTGTGGACAGCGAGTGGACGGCGTCTTTGCTTGTTAGTGCCACTCAAATCAGAGCAGCTCTAAGACAGGCGAAGGGACGTAGCGCCGGGTAGGGTACGTAGATGGCGTCCAGATCCAGACGGTAGATGGCGGAATTGGTGCAGTCGCAGGACGGGAGAAAACGAGAGACCAGGACGGGATTGTTGTTCGCTCGCTCATTCCCTTTTCGCTTTTCGCTGGCCAGTTCCTCACGATGCCGGGTAGCGAGGCGACCACGATTCTTGGGAGAACGACTCCTCTACTGTGTTCCGGGGCGCGCAATGGATTGGAAATGAGGAACCCACGAAGAGCCCACCACGACTTATCCAGGATCGAATCCAGCAGAGCCCCTGATCATTCAAGGCCCCAATATGTACAGTGGACGATGTTCTCCGAGGAACAGTAGGAGGCACAGTGAATGGTTTGAGTGAGAGCGCCCGGGGGCTCTGACCACACTGGAAATGGTGTGGCCGTTCAGCCAATCAGAACCAATGCCTGGTATACTTTGACCCATCACTGCCGGCGTCAGGGGTGAGTTCCCTTCCTATTAGTCGCGCGCTACGGCAGGTACGGATTCCCACAGACAATGGAAGCCGGCGCAATTACCTTAGCTTCCACAAACGTGCTTGGGCTGCCAGTGCATGCCTCTACGTAATTACAACTAGTGTGGGCTGGGAGAGCGCGGAGAGTCATTTCCAGAACCAAGGTCAACCACCAACGATAGGTAGTGAGTGATATCTTGCACATCTCGGGACGTCATGTTGTTACGGGGACGATAGGAGTTGGCTCATTGCGTGGTGTCTGACGGCAGTGAACACGATGGACGGTCAGCACTCCACCATTTTCCACATTGCCACGGACTTGTCGTTAGACTTCTTTATGTACAACACTGAGGTTTGAGATTATATATGTGGTCGCACAAAGAAGCAAAGCGCCAGGCACTGTTGGATAAGAAGCACTGCCCTACCAAAACCATAACAACCGCATAATTAGAGGGGATTCCGAAAGGACCGGGACCGGGACCGGGACAAAGGAACCGAGCCACCATGGTCTAAATGGAAAGGGAACTGGACCCAGATCCATTCCTCGCCGGCCTCGAACCCCCTCATTTTCGCGTCTCGATGTCGGGCTTCCTGGGCCCTAGCCCCGGCCGTCGACGTACAGTGGGAAGTGGGAACAAAAGCCTGATATCAATCTCGGCCTGGCACTTTGTAGGCGACCAAGCAGCTGTTGTTCCCTTTTCCCCATGGGAGCAATTTAAACAGTCTTGTGAGACACCCCGACAATCCCCTCTCGAGCCCCTTTCTCACAAGGTATCCCGGCCTCAGAATGCGTCTTCATCTCTGACGGGATCGCCAACTTCAAGCCCCCTTCGCATCTCTACTATGGCAGGTCTCTCATGTTAGTTAACGGTGATCAACTTTACGCCGTTGCAGTGGTTTATCATTCCACTAAACCGTCTCGTTGTGAGACAGCCCATGACCGGCCATCGTCTGCCGAAATAAAATGCAATTCTTACTTGAGACCGACGATATAGATACTGAGATTTATCCACATGGGTACCTATGTAGGCATACGGGCATCACATCAAATGCCACCTCGGCCTCGGGCACTCCCGCCCAACACCCCAACATGATAGTGACAACATGCATTAGCAGTAACCTTAATGGTCTTTCGACTTCCAAGTGTGTGACCAATGGCCACAGCCCTATCTCATTTTTGACCTTCGCGTTTGGTTGCATTGTCACAAGTAGGCCTGCTCACTGCGGGGGCACGGCCGGTTGTGCATGTTTCGATATTTTCTAGATGCTGGCAACCGTTGAGTAGCCCAGATCCCAATAGGCAAGAAAGATCTCCAAAAATTCTTCTATATTTTCTTCGCATCCAAGATTGCTTATAATGAACCGTGCGGCTCGTCATCTTTAAACGCTTTTTGGGAAACCATGCAGGGTACTCGTCAGGTGGGCCGATGAACTCCCATCTCCGAGCATATATGCATGCGATATTATTATGTTTGTGATAGAAGTAAGCATATGCGTAGCAAACAAGATGCTCGATTGGCGGTCTGGCTGGTGGAAGAGAAAATGGCCTGCCAAATCATGGAGGTCGACATATTCTGAGAAAACCAAGAGGGGTGCGACCTCACAAAATAGCAAGTTGAAGCCAATCATGGCAGCAGCAGAGTTCATAAATCCCGGATAACAACGGTTTGTTGATAGAGATTACGAGTCCGAATCAGCATTATGTTGTGACGGCCAAAACGTCTTGTTCGTCTGTGTTGTTTGGTCATCAATCATGAACCCAAAAAGATGTATACCCCCACCCTGTCCGTAACCGCGATTACGCCCGCCAGGCAATAAAAAGAACATCCAACGCCTTACGATGCACGAGCTCAAACAATACGCCAATTCAATGCTTAGAACCAAGCCAAAGTCCATGTCGCAGGAAGATTCGGCCATCTCTCCTGCCACTCGGCCAGGACGTCCGGTACGCGCTCATCGAATCCCGATCTGGCGCCTACGCTTCCCGAGTCAAAGGCAGACGCGCCAACCTTCTCCCGCTCCTCGGCAGCAATCTTGTTGAGTGAGTCTGCCAAATCGACAATGGCTCGCCCTCCAACGGATGCCTCTTCATGGTTATCCTTGATATCGATGTTGATGACGTGAACAGGCCTGTTAAGTGGCGAGCCACGGTTGAGAAGATCTTCAATCACAGCATCCCAACAGCGTTCCTCACAGGTGATGACAACATCAGCTACGCCGCCCTCCATGCCATCAGCTCCCTTGTCATCCTTGTGCTTGGTTCTAGGCATTCCAATCTGCCAGTCCTGCCATCGCTCAGGGCCCCACTTGACTTGGCGGTTTCTCCCAAGCATGTTTAGCAGTCCATTTGCGCGATATAAGCGAGGGTCTTTGGCTTCCAACTCCCGATATATACTATCGTATGATGTTTCGTTGAACTTGTAGACATTGGGTTGTGTGATGGACGGCCCGGGGAGACGGACAAGAGAGCCTGTACCAAACGAAATCACGGGATAATTTGCAAGAGAGAGTCGCAAGTGACCTTCCATGGAGCTGGTGAGGGTTAGATGGGGTCATCCAGTTGCGTGACGATGCGATGCGTATTATTGCTCACCGATTCTGGTTACTGGCGCAGACGGTGCAAAACTTTAGCTTGAAGCCGCCAGAGTCTTCACGCCCACCGTTTTGACCATTCTGCTCATTCTGGTCCGGCTTCGAGGAATTCGCAGCACCAGTTGTGGTATCTACAGCAGACATAGCCGGCAGTTGCAGGTGACTTGTTACTGTGGCAGATGTGGCATGCTTGACTGGAAAGACCTAGAAAGCGCAGGATGCCAATGTTAGTTGTCAATGCGATACAGACGACATGGCAAGTGCAAAAGTGTAGGTTGTCCTCGGTACATATCAGATAAAAAAGCGTATGTAAAAGTTTGTCATCAAACGCCAGACATAGCAGGCTACAGACAGCTCCAATAAAAAGATCATCATAAAGGAAAGAGACTGTTGACGAAGGAAAAGCGGAAAAAGAGCGCAGGAATTACCTTTCAAGCTTCAGCTGAGCGCAAAGCGCAGACAGATGATGATTAAGTTATTCGAGGTAGCCTGCTACCACACGTGTATAACTTGTTAAATGTTGTTGATGTTCAAACCTGTTCACCAGTTGTTGCTGGCGCGGAGATTTTGGACGGTGAAAAGTGGGATGTGGAATTTGGAACAAATCTGTTTGGCTACCGACTGCGAGGGACAAGTGGTGGTCATACGCACATAGTGCCCCATCTGACCGCTTTCCAAAATTAGAACGCTTCAGTGTTTCAGAGTGAAATGGTGGGTGGCTCGTGCGTCTTGCAGCCCGTTGCCCTTCTTTCCGTTCTCGTCAACTCCCCCCACCTCTCGAGTCTGCAGCGGTCCGCGGATATGCACTGCAGAATCACAGT
This sequence comes from Neurospora hispaniola, assembly GCF_033458365.1. Taxonomy (NCBI): domain Eukaryota; kingdom Fungi; phylum Ascomycota; class Sordariomycetes; order Sordariales; family Sordariaceae; genus Neurospora; species Neurospora hispaniola. The sequence continues at coordinate 476,881 of NW_026944407.1, read as the reverse complement.
GAGACGATCCGTCCCCAGGTAGTTTTTTTTTTTTTTCCCAGGACCCAAACCTCACGGGCCTCGAGCCTCGGTCACCATGCGTATCGATGCACTGTATTTTCAGAGCTCCAGCTGCCCGCTTCTCATCGAATATCGTGCACGAGAACATTGGAACCTCTTAAAGGTCCCACATAGGGAATGCGCAACTCATAGCTAGTGCCTTGGGAAATTCCATGGGTACCACGTTGCTGTTCGGGACGCATTTACGGAGCCAATCACTCACATCGAAGGCATCGAGAACATCCAATGGTGGACACAAACATGCAGTGATAAACATCCCTGTTGGGACGGGAAGTTGAGAGTTTCGTGCGAAGTTTTTCTTCGTTGGAACATGTTAACCAACAATAGAGGCACACGTAGAAAGTAGATTTTTAGATGGCAGTTTTACCCGCGTGGTACAGTTCTATCGCATGCCTTTTGAATCTTCAATATCCTGTTTCAATATGTGTTAGTGCGTAAGTTGGGCGTAAAATCAAATTCAAGTGTTATTTGACCTCCGATGGTTGACACACAGGAAAAACTGTCCTGCAAGTTGCCCGCCTTTGTCAACGAGAGCTGCCCTCTGAAGTGGACTTTTGGGCCCCCCCGTACCTAACCCCGATTCGTTACCCAAAAAAATTGCCAGCCCATCGTCTACACTAGGTACAGGATAAGCAAAGAGGTTATGTTGGTCGAAGGCGACCGAGTCCCGTTCTCAGAGGTTCGACTGACTGATTGCAGGTGACCAGCGGTTGCTATTTGCCAATGAGAGGAGCAGGCCTAAACCTGGAGTAATCCTGCGGCAGCGCGCTTAACTTTGTCGAAGTCGTACTAGAGGTATCCCGTCGTAAGTGTAGTAACTTGATGCGGCGCACCCCCCCAAATCTACCTACTCCTGCCTGAGATTCTGCTTCTTTTTCTTCTCCTCTTTTCTTCGAATCCCCCTCCGTTCCCACCATACCCTGTCTATATTGACACCTCGCAATCGCTCATCTCATAGCCGACCACACAAGGGCTCTCCATGTATAGCTATACAAGCTCTTTAAGCTGACAATTGCCCACCTTGCTACCCCAGTGTGCCCCTTCGCACACCTCCGCCATCTTTTCTACACTGCGTCCCTCACGCGGGATCCCTTAACGAATCCGGCCCAAAACCGAAACACTCAGAATCCAGAGTCCTTGCATCTCCGAGACTTCAGACGACGGACAAGCGAACCGTTGAATAAGCCGTTGGTAGTTGTGGCCGCTTTGCAAGCATCAGACATTTGCAAATCGATGTCCGTGGTCCACACAGCTACATGCCTCATCTACACAATCGGGCGCTATAAGTTTACCGTCTCCCTAGAGGTAGCCCTACGAATCTACGATAGACGGACGGACCTCAAAAACCATACTTATTCCCCGCCTCGACAGCACAAGGCAAAGCATTTCCGTCCGTCCACCACAGGCCGGCCAGCCCTTCCCTTCGCTGCCTAGAGGTACTTTAGTCTTCTAACCAGACTTGAACCCTGGCCAAAAAAACACCCTGGTTCCCACGGCAGCGACGGTCCGGCGCCCTGGAAAGGATCCACAACAACAATTGATTGTCCGGGCGGCGCATTCCAGGCACGCCAGGCACTGCTAGGCTATAGGCTTTGCTAACCCCCTATCTTTTTTCCTTTGCCTCGACCATGACGGCGATCATATCGCCAGCCTCGTCTCCAGCGACCTCTCCGCCCGCCATCAACACCTCGGCGTCGACCTCAGCCGCTCATCCCCCACTTCCTCCGCTCATGACCTCGCCGCCCGCTCGCAGGAGCGCGCTACCGCGGCCAATGTCGCACGCGTCCAAGAACCGCCTGTCGCAGTACTCGACTGTGAGCTCGATTCCCTCACGCTCCCGGCCGCCCTCTCAACTGTTCCCCATCTATCCATCCAGTCTGCCGTACACGCTGGTGCGAGACTTCGCCTACCCCGTGGGTCATCCTATGCACTATGGACCCCCACCGGAACCTTCTCGGCCACCCTCAGGCATGACTACCCCAGCCAGCGAGCAACGGCGCCTATCTGACCCTCCGACATCTTGGGATCGCCATAGCTGGGATAACTCATGGAGCAGCGACGGCTGGGGAAGGGCGAACGATCTCCCCGCGATGCAGTTCGCCGATGGTCCTCCGTGGAGCGAGGATGAAGATCTTCAAAGTCCTGTGGTCAGTTCGCGACATAAGAAGCACAAGTCAGCTGGCGGCAGTGGCGGCAGTGGCTATGGTGCGGGAAGGAGCGGTGGTGGTGGTTCGGTCATGAACCCGAGCAACTACGACCGGGAGAGGGGTTACTACGTTGGCACCAGTGGGGATGGCAGCGAGCGCTACTACGTGAACCAGGGAGGCGAGGCCAACGGGCCAGGCGGCGAGTACGTAACGTATCCGGCCGATCAGGCACGCCACAGCGCATACCAAGTTGCCGACCAACAGCCACGCCAGTACGAAGACGATTACCCATCCGACTTGGACGACTCCAGCCCTGGTGGCTATCACGAGACGGACGAATCGCGTTACTCGCGTGATTACCAGTTTACAATTACCTCTCCCGATGAGGAGATGCACGGTAAGGCCGTGGCGCTGTACGACTTCCAGCGGGAAGACGAGAACGAGTTGCCTTTGGTTGAGGGTCAAATCATCTGGGTGTCGTATCGACACGGACAGGGCTGGCTGGTTGCGGAAGACCCCAAAACGCAAGAGAGCGGACTTGTGCCGGAGGAATATGTGCGGCTGCTACGCGATATCGAAGGAGGTATGAACAGCCTCACCGGCCAGCTTAGCGAAAGCCCTGTTAGCCCGGTGGAAGCTGGAACACCGACTCAGGCGGAACACACTGCTGCTACCTCTGGCGTATCCTTTGGCCACACTCCTACACAAAGCCTAAGCTCCAACAGTGGTGGCGGGTCTGGTGTGAATGGCAACAACAATAGCAACAGCAGCAACAACAACAACAATAATAACAACAACAACAACGACAACAACAACAACAACACCCACTCGACACCAACTTCAAGCTCCAATACCAATGGGTACGGGCACAGCCACTCTGGGTCCGATTACAAGTACCATCAGCCGGTCGTATCAACCTTCTCAACGTCAAGCAAGGACCTCGATCCCTATCCGCAGCACCTTTTGGGAACACAGGCTGGCCAAGCTCCACCGCAGGTCGTCCACTATCATGGACAACGGGGTGGCAGTCAAGCGAACACGCCCACGAACTTATTTCATGATGCCGGTTTGATGCGCCGCGGCAGTCAGGACACTGTCGGCAGAAACGAGAGGAGGGGTAGTGAGCAAGGGACGTTGCAGACTTTGCTTGGCGCGAGGCTGGAAAAGACACCGAAAGAAGGTGCAATAGAAAACCAGAGTATCAGCGAAGAGGCTGAGCCGGAGGTCGCGATGGATACCAAGCCCCAAAAGACAGGGGAAGCGGGAGCGGAAGCGGACAGGTGATGAAGGTGGAATATGAAAGGGGTGGTGGAGATGATGATTGCTGTATGCGACACGACGCAATGTCCTGCTGAAGACTGACGCAGAAAGCGGGCTCAGTCATTTAAAGCGAAGGGAGTATAAGGTTGGAGAGGGAACGGTGATAATGATCAAATAATCCCCATGTAATGGACGATAGGAAGAGGCTACTGACTTCAGCATACCTTATCAGGAAGCGATGTAGACCGGAACATTGCGACTTAATGGCGTCCACTTTCTTGCATACTCATCCATCGTTCCTGTTCTCGCTCTCTTTGCTCTTTCGTTGGAAGTTTGCGTTCTTCTTCTTCCTGTTATTTTCCGTCACCATCTGAATTGGGTAGCAGAGCAATCGAGATAATCAAGGGCCGAGGAGGAGCTAGAATGGGAGAGGCAGGAGTACGAGGAGCTAGAGTAAGCCTGGATATCACTTATTGTCTTAGCAGTTGTTCTGTGTACAGATTGCAGAGCCTGACAGCATGGCCTGGTCGAACAAAAGAATTAATACGGTGCTATGGAGGCTATACGTAATGCACAACCCTCAAAAGTCATTCGTCATATTCCCTAGCCACTCCCTTTGGACTCAGAAATTGATGAGTGAGCCAAGGTGCTAGGAGCAGGCGTCAAATCAAGAATCAGTACATAAAGACTAGGACCATAGTATGTCAATCGAGTCTACCCGAACTGCACCGATATCTCCGCATCCTTTTGTTGGCAGCCTGGGTGGTAACTACGCAGTATACTGAGAAACCCGCCTTGGATATACACAAAGTGTCAGGAAGATGCGAATTCAGAATAGTAACGGTTGCGGAGTTGGTTGAAGCTGACAAACCCGTTTCTGCCGCCGGTGGAAAAGAATCCGATGACGGCTTGGAACATGAGATTTTCGATCACGCCTGGAGATCGCTGCATGACGTAAGCCCCACCCACCCGAACCAAGCTCCCCACGCTTCCGAACCCGCGATTGAAAAAGGTACGGGGACCCCAAAGGAGGGAGGAGTCAGTGCCTCTATGCATTGCACTGACTGCACTGGGCGTACCTGAACCTCGTCCGATCTTCCCCTCCTTCATCCAATTCTTGCTTTCCAGACACTGCATGTCAAAATGAGTCTGTTCGTTGCTAGCACCAGATCCGCCTTCCGGGCTGTCGCCCCCATCAAGAGGGTAAGCCACCCCTTCTCTTCTTTCGAATTTACTGTGGCTCTGAGAAGTGTTGCTGCTTCGAGGTACACAATCCTGCCGTCACGGGCAGTTCTGGTGGTCGTCGGACGCATATACGGCATCATGAATGCGCCTTGAGCAAGATTGGAGCAGACGCACGCGCAGCGCACCATGTGCGACAGCTTCACGCATCACTTGACACATTGACCCTAAGCACAACCAGCAGCCGTTCTAGAAGTCATGAAACTAACTCCCGTCCTTCCCTTTCACAGTCTTTCCAGACCCGCCGCTCCTATGCGACCGAGCCTTCCAAGGGTGGCAGCAGCAGCACCATCCTCCTCGGTGCCGCCGCTGTTGGTCTTGCCGGTGCCGGCGCCTACTTTTTCTCCGGCGCTGGTGCCGCCAAAAAGGCTGAGGCCAGCGTTAAGCAGGTGACCGAGAAGATCACCCCCGGCGAGATCAAGAAGGCCTTCGTTGGCGGCGACCAGGGCTGGCTTAGCCTCAAGCTCGAGGAGGTTGAGCTGGTCAACCACAACACCAAGCGCCTGCGCTTCAGACTCCCTGAGGACGACATGGTATCTGGCCTCCACGTTGCCAGCGCCGTCCTCACTAAGTTCAAGCCTTTCGATGCTGAGAAGGCTGTCCTCAGGCCTTACACTCCCATCAGCGACGAGAGTAAGTGTTTTCGTATTGACTCATTGGTTTCCCATGATAATACGTTGACTAACGTCCGAGCAACAGGTGCCCAGGGTTACATTGACCTCCTGGTCAAGAAGTACGAGGGTGGTCCCATGAGCACCTACCTCCATGACATGGCTCCCGGCCAGCGCCTCGACATCAAGGGCCCTCTTCCCAAGTACCCCTGGGAGGCTAACAAGCACAAGCACATCGCCCTCGTTGCTGGCGGCACCGGTATCACTCCCATGTACCAGCTCATCCGCGCCATCTTCAACAACCCCGATGACAAGACCAAGGTTACTCTCGTCTTCGGCAACGTCAGCGAGGAGGACGTTCTCCTCAAGCACGAGCTCGCCACCATCGAGAACCACTACCCCCAGCGCTTCCGCGCTTTCTACGTCCTCGACAACCCTCCCAAGGAGTGGGCCGGTAACAAGGGCTACATCAACAAGGACCTCCTTAAGACCGTCCTTCCTGAGCCCAAGAACGAGGATATCAAGATCTTCGTCTGCGGCCCACCCGGCATGATGAACTCCATCTCCGGCAACAAGAAGAGCCCCAGGGATCAGGGCGAGCTGACCGGTATCCTCAAGGAGCTCGGCTACTCTCCCGACCAGGTATACAAGTTCTAAGCGACTCGGAACTTTGATGCATCTTGCGTGTTATAATATTACCGTCTTATTTAGCTAGAATAGCGCGGCGTCACTTGAGTTTGCCAGTGTGGGATTGGCTTGGTCTACGATACTCGTGCTTGACGAGCACACGCAGCGCACATCCTGCTGCGTATAGATAGAGGATAATAAAAGGCAACAAAAATAAGAAAACAAAAATAAAAACAAAAACAAAAATACGGACATGAGCTTGTCAAAGCGACAGGATCGAGTCATGTCAAACTCTTGCTTTTCTGAAACGATGCTCAGTTTCAGTTGCAGTCGACATCCAAGTAAACACAAAGACTGCGATGGCATCCGTCGTGGCGGTGATGCCGGCGTGGCTGATACCGACGTGGCTGACAGCCTAACTGCTGGTCATTCTGAAGGTGCACGTGGAGACGTGACACTGCAGCGTTTCTGCAATTGCCGGCCGGCAAGTGTAGAGCTCCAGCATTTCTTGGCTTGAGCTTCCAATTGATTTCCATTCCCCATTCCCCGTTGTTCGCTCTGATTCCCACCGAACAAGCACCACCAAGGCAAAGCAGCTAAACAGGCCGTTTGGCCTGCGCCTGTAACAATGGCAGCGCTTTTGCCATTCAAGGTGCCTCAAATCAGCGAGGTATGTTTCCTTTTGTTTCGTGATTCCTGTGGTTGGCGATGATCAGACATTAACGCGTTACATCATCTATCTCGCAGGCTGATATGTTTGCTTTCCATGAAGCCCACTTCTCCAACCTGTCCACAGGCCACTTTGAGTCTCATTTCCTTCGTCCAAATGACTCGGTTGTCGCTTCTGCCAGCGCCACAGCCGATGAATTGGAAGGGGGCCATGCCGAAGAGGAGCATTACCCTGAAGAATACGAAGAAGATTACTACGATGAGGATGATGACGGCCTGGGTTATTACCCCGACGGCGTCAAGCGAACTCTGACAGATGAGCAAATTGCCATCTTCCGGCACTCAGAACTCGAAGCCATGCGTCGTGTGAGGGAGTCTGCCAAGATCAAGAAGGTCATGGATCCCGCGGCGGACGGCGTCGTTGTTATTGAGGGTGCCATAGGGGAGCAGCTCTCTGAGGGCGAGGTCGATTCTTCCCCAAAGGAAGCGGGGGTGGGATCTTCACAGCACCAGCAGCAGCAGAAGAAGAAGAAGAAGAAGGATAGTAACAACAAGAATAAGAACAAGCGTCGCGGAGGCAAGAAAAATAACCACAACAGACCTGATGGAGGTGAGCAGATCGATTTGCGCAAGCGCACGTGGGACGTTGTCGACAAGGGACTTGCTTCTTTGGACTACGGAGAGGAAGAACATGGCCAGCATTCCGACGAAAGATCGATGCCGAGACGTCGGATTTCGTATGATGATTGAAGAAATGGCTTCAGCACTTTCTTGATACAGCATGCGCTGGCGGGGTAACTCACCCAACGCAGTCTACGACAGGCCACCAGGGCAGTCAGGTGCCCCTGCGAGCTCACACATGAGATTTGGTCGATGATTTTGTAAGTTCCTCCTCTGTCATAGTTACCCCCATCAGCATGCTTTCTACATGATGAAAAACCATATCGTATCGTCATCCTTAGTCGGAAGTCCGGGCAGAGATGCTGCGGTCCCTTAAAAGGTCTGCAGTGTCTTGATAGCTGGAATATGTCGAGTTATAATCTTCTCTCTGAAGCTCAAGCATCGGTCATTGCCACTATTCATGTTTGGACTCTAGCAAGAATTGCGCTGACTGATTGCTTAGACAGATGTTTGTCCTGATGAGAACGCAAGATTTTACAAAACACTTGGTTCAGTAACGGTTACGGCGTCGTCGCGGGTTTGCGCTATAGCTCTAACATGATACCTCCGAAATTGCAACGAGTGAAGTTGACTGACGCCGTTCATGGTCATTGGGTTCTAACAAAAGTGTATGTGGATTGATGAACATCATCAGTCTTGGGGGGGGGATGGTCGTTGCGCTCATCTACATAGTAGAAAGTAGGGGAGATACCTCCGGGCATTACTTACTACTGCTGTCCGTAGAGGTATTCTATGTTAAAGTAGATGACCGGCCTGTTAACTGCATGCTATCAGTATCTTGTACCTCGTTTGGAACGAGGCGTGTGAGGGTCTATTACTTCACCGCTTGTTCTCGTATCTCGTGCAGGCTTTAGACTCCCAAATGGATGCCTAAATTTGATCACCTTATACCCGCCCCCCCAGGCGAATAGCACTGGCTTTATTGGGATGATCAACTAACAGAGGCAGCACTGACTGTCGTCATCGACGATAGGGCTGAAAGGAACCTTTGCATAGAGTTCTTAGTCAGCATGTCATTTCTGACTCGCGAGTAGACATCTCATACACAACTGAAGCGAGACATGCTTTAGCAGTCCTTTATGAGAGGCTTATCTTGTCAACAACTTACTTCAAGGTGCAAACCCATACATTCACTTTTATAATTACTGGTTACAGCTTTCTTATTGTATTCCAAGGACTTGCTCAAGTCCATCATGGTTTTGAGTTTACAGCCGCGCGAAGACGGCCCGGTCAGCTTACAAGTGCCCAAAGCCAGCCAAGCGTGCATCAATTGTCGTAAACAAAAGTATGAATGATACTTGCCCTCATCCACCATCACACAAGCCCGATTTCGAAAACATCACCATCCATACCTACCATCCATCACCTCTCAAGTTTGAAGCTTGTTCCCTACATTAGACCACTCACATAGCCACAATTCATTTGCTGACTTCATTCAAAGGAGGAAATGCGACAAATCGGTCCCATCATGTGGGCTTTGTGCCAGGATGAACCGTCAATGCGACTACAGCGACTCATCATCCGTACCCACCGCAACTGATGTAGCCGCACTACAAGCCCGTCTCGCCGAGCTCGAAAACCGGCTCGCCTTAGCTGGCGGCAAGGAAACCACCAGCACGAGCTCATCATCCCCCAGCACCAACCTATTCACACCAGAGACCACCACCACCACAAACAGCCGTGACAATGCCGCCACCACCCATCCAGCACCAGTCATCAACTCTCGCGGCCCCCTTTGGCTCCCCGCCGCCAGCCGCTTCCCCTCCGCCCTCCTCCTCGATGTCGACATTTTCAAATGGGCCCAACTCTCCGTCCCGGCTCCATCCGTCGCCGTCCCGCGCGACGTCTACGACATCCTCAGCAGCGGCAAAACGGTCCAAGACTGCGCCGCCGAGTACTTCGACACGGTGCACCGGTGGTTCCCCTTCATCTCCAAGAAGCGCATGACGCTGGGGCATACCCTATGGGAAGCCGGGCCGGACTTGGCCATGTTGTTTTTGGGCATGAAGCTCATCGTCACGCTGCCGGTCGAGGGCATGGACAGTGCGGATAACCCGGTGTATATGGCAGCCAAAAGGTTGCTGGCCTTGTTGGAGAGTGGAGGGTGTGTGAGTTTGTTGTGTTTGCAAGGGATGGTATTGGTTGCGTTGTATGAGTACGGGCAGGGGATATATCCGGCGGCGTGGATGAGTGTGGCGGCGTGTGCGAGGTATGCGGAGATGTGTGGGTTGCCGGGGTTCAAGGAGAGTTGGGCGGTTTTGGGGGCTGTGGTTAGTTCTCTTTTTTTTTTTTTTTTTTTTTTTTTTTTTTTTTTCTTCGTGGAAACCTAAAAATTCGCATGAGATCGTGTGCTGACTTTGTGCTGGGCGGATTAACACCTGCCCTCTGATCTAGGGATAGACGACTTGGACCGAGTCTGAGGAAAGGAGAAGGGTCTGGTGGGCTATTTACATCCTGGATAGGGTGATCTGCTTGGGAAACAAGAAGCGGTTTGTGGTGCCGGAGCCGGAAAAGCATTATCTCTTGCCCACGGATGATGATGCTTGGGTAAGTTTTCCTCCTTTTTCTTTTCTAATCCAATACCTAACTAACTCCTCCCGTCACAGGACAGCGGAGATCCAGGCCGTGCCCTCAGCGCAGGAATCACCACCCCTCTCGAGCAGCCACAAGGTCGTTTCGCCCGTCTAGTCCAATCATCCATGCTCGTCAGCAGAACCATAACCCACGTCCGGACCACCCTACGCAACCATCAACTAGGGGGTGACATTGATCCTTTCGACATCAACGAAGTTGACGACCTCATCAACACCCTCACCTCCTTCAGCACCCTCATTCAACAAGAACTCCTCCCCAGCCTCGCCGTATTACGCAACCAAAAATCTGCAGAGTCAACTTCATCAACCTCATCATCAACCTCCCCACCCCCGCCGAACTGGCACTTTCTAACCCCCAGCTCCATCCCACTCAACCCCCCATACCACTACCCCCCCTCTCCTTTCGATTTCTCTTCTTCCTTATCTCCCCAACCCCAACCTTTAGACCCCCACTCCCTGCCCCCTTTAAGTCTAACCCACTCCGCCCTGTTCCTCCTCTACGACGTCCACTGCTGTCCCGAGAACCTTCTTTGTGGGACCGGTGCGCAGGGTTTCGAGAACCTCCAACCAAAAACCGCTAACCAACAGGCCTTGCAGGTGCGGGCCGTAGCAGGCCTGCGCTCGCTTTCGAGTGGTGTCATCCGCGAGATGTGCATGGAGTTGTTGGATGCGGTCATGTTGCCGCAGGGTTTGGCGAAGGTTAGTCCGCTCTGTTTAGACGGGATATATAACGGGATGGCGACGTTGAGGTGGTTATGGAAGGAGGGGGGTGATGATGGTGGAATTGGGTTAGGGGAGAACGGGTCCCTTGGGGAAGGAGGAAGTACAGGAGGGAATGTGGGAGTGTTGCAGGCGGCAGAAGATGTGGGGAGGTGTTTGAGTAGATTGTCGAGTAGGTGGAGGGTGGCGGAGGAGTATTTGGGCTTGGTTGGGCTCTTTTGATGTGGGCGTTGCGATTGCCTGGAATGGTGGGAAGTCAGGAATTTGCTGACCAGTCGCTGCTGGCAACTTCTCGGCCGTCCCTGCCTCTCGCTCCCTCTTGTATATCCTTCGACCGCCAGTCTGGACAAGGAGCGACTCGACGAACTAAGTTGTGATTGGCGACACAGAAATCTTGGAGCAGTGGATGAGAAGAGAAGGGGGGGTGGGCTCAGGCTCTTGCTCGTGGTTAGGACCAGGACGTCGTCGGCGTGTCTCTTATGGCGTGTAGGAACTTAAGGTGTCTCCCCTCATGTACAAATAGTGGGCGGATGCTAAAGACGGAAATTGGCCTGTACACATACATAGTTGTGGGTCGTGGGCGGTTTGGTGAAGCGCATAACGGGAGTTTCGCTTCCACAGCCACTGTTACACAAGACCTACAGAGACGAGTCACTCATATGAGTATTGTACCGGGAGTAGGTATGGGAGGTGGAAGGTACCTAAGTATGCTGTGTAGAGGTATGCTCCCAAGCTGAAACTGGTAGCGAACGAGAAAGTTAACGAACAAGGGTGACACGAAGTATCTTCATAGATACAGAACAACTCTACTCGACAGATCACTTACTCACTCATCGACCGGCTCGGCGTACAAAGAATGTATTATCTCGCGATATATAACCTGATCTGTACCCCTGGTTCCCTGAACACTTTTACCAGCTACCCGCCGGCTTTTCTTCTTTTTTCTCGCTCATATTGGTTCGCCGGTTAAGCCACCTCGCACCGGGACATCTTGGGATCCTCGGAGGCTGGATCTACATCTTCAGCCGTACCACTGAAATGCTTGATCGGGACGTGACGGGACTTGCACATTTACACTCTTTTTGGACGGCAAATTTACTGGCTATCTGTCTAGCTGTTGGTGTACACCAAATGTATTTTCTCGAGCTCTTCCTGTCCTCTTCTAGGTGTACTACTTTGTTTCGTAAGGCAGACTTTGGTTCATTTTCTTGTCCTGGCATGGGTGTGCCTGAATGTGGGAACGCCACATATATTCCAGAGCGGAAGACATGTACGATAACATTTTGCATACAACAGGAGGAGATATCGACGAGCTGAGTAGGGTAGAGTCAGGTAGGTGGAGGAGAGGCTTGGGCGGTGGTTGAAAAGGGGTGACTACCTTGCCTCCAAGTCCAGGTCTTTCTCTTTCTAGGGGTCTCGGGATGTGTTTTACTCAACCTTTTTCCTTTTCTTTGGGCATCGGGACAATAGTTGTGTAGCCTGTTGAGCATCTTCCCGACCTTCCTTCTCATCAGGAGATATTGGCAAGCATCAAACATCCTGTGCAATCTTTCCTTTAGTCTCGGGTTAGCAATCACCAACACAACAAGGCCAACAAGTCATCACGAAAGCCCACCCAACTAAGATACGATGGCATACTCCAAATACTCTTCCGACCGTGCTCCCGGACGGGAGCACATCCCCCTCTACCCCAAAGGCTTCATCGCCATCCGCATCATCCAACTCATCATCGCCATTCTCATCGCCGGTCTCTCCGCCTTCGGAGTACACATCTTTGCCTTTGACGGAGACGTCTTGATCCTAGCAGTTGTATGTTTTTTCCTCCTCCGGTCTCAACTTATCCATCCATCACCACACCCACCACCATTCAAAACTCCCTTCCCTTTCCAACCTTATATAGACTCACCACTAACCCACCCCTCTTACCTCTCCTGGATGTGGGCAACAGGCCGTAATGACTCTCATATCATCAACCTACCATCTCATCACGCGCTTCTCCACCCCCAAAGCCTACAACTACTGGGCCGTCCTCGCCGTCGATATTTTGGTTTTGGTTCTATGGCTCGCCTCCTTTGCGCTGCTGGCTTCGGAGATCATTTGGTTCTTCACGCTTTGGACGTATTATGGCGATTTTACCCCCGATGAAGACTCATATGACTCTTACACATATGGGATTTTGGCCGCTTTGAAAGGGGCGGTGGGGAGTAAGGCGAGGTCGGGTGCTGGCGATGATGGGAGATATGGTGACAGTGGGTTAGATGACATCTATGATAATGGTGGATATGATGAATCCGCGGCCGTGGCAACGTTGGTGGCGCCAATTTGTGTTATTGCTGCTGCTGCTGCGTTGGGGGGGATTGAGTTGTGAGTTTCGTGTTTTTTTTTTTTTTTTTTTTCTTCTTCTCGATATTCCCGTTTTCCCCTCTGTTGTTCTCCCTTCCCAATTCCTGAAAGATCACACCATCACCCCTTCACAAACTCTCCTCGTTAACAGATAGACCAAACACAGCATCCTCCACCTCATATCCCTCATTATCCACTCCGTTTTCCTCCACCGCCACCGCGCCGCCGGACTACACAGCAAACCCGTCCAATCCTCTCCTTCCAGCAACAGCGGCACCGACAACAGCAATACCATCCTCTTTTCCCCCAATGCCGTTCCTGCCCCCGCAGCCATCGTCACCACCCCCAACGAGAAACTTCCCTATCATCACCAGGAAATCGACTCGACGCCCATCTCTGTTCCGTCCACCCACAACCACCGCCAGAACCACAACCAGCAGCCGTCAGCCCCAGTGCCGGCTTACACCCCGGTATCCAGTCAGCAACACCAACACCAACAGCAACCGTACCTCCAGCAGCAGAACCAGCAGCAGCCGCACCATCAAAGGCAGTACCAAGCATATCAACAACCACAAGACCAGGGTCAAGGACAACCATCGGTTTACTACTCACCGGTGTCACCGCATTCTACCGGAGGAACGATGAATTATACGCAGTTTCAACAGCCGTGGGCGGTGTCGCCTGTTCCGACGACGCCACCTTTGCCGACGCATTACGGGCCAACCGGAGTGCGGGCGGGAATTTATCAGTTGCCGTGAGTAGGTAGCTAGAAGTCGTTGGGTGAATAATAGCTGGTGGGCGAGGATAGGGGGATGACGGTTGTTGGCTTCACGAAGAAGAGAACTGAAGGAAACCCAGGAAGAAGAGCGAACACGGTGCGTGTGTGCGTAGAGAGTGGAATAAGCGGTTACTGGGTGTTATTCGGTTTGTGTGCATACGGCTCCGCAGTCTGAATATATCACGACAGAGAATGTGCTCGTGGGATGGGATTGACTCATTGTTGAGGACCGAGTTTTGATGTTAAGGCGAAGGAATATACAACCACATAATCTGGGTACAGTCGAGGAGAGGATAAAATGGATCATTCAAGATGTGCGGTTCTCGTTTGAAATATCTTTGTGAACGTCATGTCTCGCTCAATGTTAGCTCAATGGCAACGTCGACAATTTAAGACCATAGATACACCGAAACCCCAAAGCGGTTTGATTTGAACCTACACATCACCTTACCTAACTTTTCCAATCATCAAGTCACAACTTCCTCGCCGCATTTTTAATGCAAGCCTCAATGATATCTACCCATCTCTCAGCATTACTCCAATCCCTCGCATCGATGCTTTCAACGAGCCCAGGGAACACCGCTATAGAAATGATTCAGTTAGCATCAAATCATTGAACAATGCCACGCAAAGAAGGGGACTAAAAAGAAGAAAAGAAAGAAAGGATAAAACATACCTCCAGAATACCCAGTCCACAACCCCGGCGCAAACACTACATGCTTGAACCACGGTCTCCCATCCAGCCCTTCGCTGAACAAAAAGCTCCTCTCGATATACTTGTACTTGGTGTTAACCTTGCGGATCTGATACCCCAACCTGATCTTCTGGTGCCAGTGGTACCACGGGATGTGCTCGCGTGCCTGGCTCCTGAGGTCCTCTGCTTCGGCGTCGAGGCGGGCGGCCTTTTCCGTTAGCTTGTCGACTGCGTCGTGGAGACGCTTGAAAGAGTCCCGGAAGGCCTTGACGGCGGCCTTGGAGGTGCTGGATGCAATGGCAGTGCTGCTGCTGCTGTTGTAGTGGTTACCGCGCAACTCGGAAATGACCTGCTCGGTGAGGGTAGAGATGTCGACCTCCTCCTCCTTGGGTGGGTGGAGCGCGGCGTTCAGCTTGTCTTCTATCTGGGTGACGTAGCCGTCTAGCGCCGTAGCGTAGCTCTCGGCGCTGAAAGCGAGCACAGGAAGATGGGCGAGCTCGGCGATAAGGAGGCCGAAGATCTGGGCCATGGTCCGGTGGTAGACGAACCCTGGGTCACCGTACTTCTTCATCCAGTAAAAACTGTCGTAGTTGCTGTGGTAGTGGTAGACCGGGTCGTCTTTGCCAGCACCGAAACCAACGTCTAGGGAAGGGATGCCGGCGAAGTCCTGGAAGGCGGTAAAATCACTGCCGCTTCCCATGGTATCGATCTTCTTGTCCCAATTCTTCTCGAGGATGGAGTGGCCCGGATGATCGGGGGACTCGACGGCTCCGGTGGCGGAGTAGATGATGCTGTTGAGGAGAGGAGCGGCAGAGGCTGAAAAGACCTTACCCCGGACGCCGACGTCGATGTTTAAATAGGCAACATTGGCGGCACTCAACCAGGGAAGATACTCCTCAACCCATTCGGTGGATCCGACAAGACCGTATTCTTCACCATCCCAGCTAGCAAAGACGATGGTACGCAAGGGCTTCCAACCAAGACGCAAAGCTTCTCCGAAGGAACGGATAACCTCGTTGAGAACTGCAGAGCCGCTATTCGGATCACCAGCACCGCCCGCAATCCAGGCATCGCGGTGGTTGCCGATGACTATGTTACAAGTCAGTATTGGGCTCACGAAGGGTACGTCTCCCGCATGTCCAGGGGGAAGATGACTCACCAATCACCTCATCCGGAATGGTACCGTTGATGATGCCGATAACGTTCCACAAAGGAGTAGTAACGTATTCCTGCTCGTTGTATAGGTTCACAACAACGTCATCCGGCGTCGGTCCAATGTTATAGTGAACGCCCTTGTGGCCTAGACCAGTCCGAGCAGTCCACCACTTGTTGAAATCCGAAGCCTTGGGGCCATGACCATTGAGGGCCTTGAGAATAGGAAGAGCTTCGGCGTAGGAGAGAGGGATCGAGGGTATGCTGGGAATAGCTCCGTCAACCGGCCCCCGAGGGACCCCGGGTTTGGAAGGATAGCCCGGCGTTGTCCTGTTATCAACGTTAGTTCTCTTTATACACGACTGCCAAAACACAATGACTTACGGGTCGCCTGGAGCAACACTGAGGAATTGGGTACTTCCCCGCTGGACACTGCTAGGTTGACGAGCCGGTCCTTCGGGGTAAGGAGCGTAGCCGTTCTCTTCCGTCATTTCACCATCTTCACCGGGATCAGTGAAGATGATAACGCCGATCATCCCCAACTCCTGCGCCCTCTTGACCTTGAGCCCACGGAAGATGAGGCCATAACGAGCAATGGCGATCTTCCCAGCAAGGCTGACGTTGGCCTTGAGCAGGTCCTCAAAATCCTGGTACGTGCCGTAGTTGACGTAGACCACGGGTGCGGTGACGTTGCCGGAGGCAGAATAACCGTGGAAGACGGGGACTCTATCGGGCAAACTTGTGCTCGGATCCTCATCGAGGATGTCCTCTTCAAGTGTGGCTTCAAAAGAAACCTGCCAGTTGTCCGAGCTGCTGTCGTTCTTCTTGTCTTCCTTATTCAGGAGTGCCAGGCGATGGTCAACTGGGTAGTTGATGTAGACCTCATAGTCGACGATGTGTGACTGGACACCAAACTCTTCCCACTTTTCCTTTGTCCAGAGTGCCTACAAAAGGAATGAGAATGCATGGCTTTTGACTATTGTTTTTGAGGGAAACGCTAACATACCTGGGAGTAGTTCTTGCCAGCAAGATGGGGCCCGGCAGTGTAGTATCTCTGCCACTCCTCGGCCTTTTTGCTACTAGGAGTGTCGAGAAGTAGCTGTCGCAACTGCTTATAGTCTACCTTGCTTCGACCATGACCACAGCCAGGCCACGACGAAGGACGGGGAAGAAAAGTGAAGGAGGCGATGAAGAACAAGAAGAACCAAAAGAGGATGGAAGAAAGTAAAAGGGTGAAGAATCGGCGGGCGACATGGTGGGAATACCGACGCCGAGGAGCAGCCCCAACTTCCACCGTGGCGATGAGGGGGGTATGCTCCGAGGGGGTACCCATGTTGAAGCTTGCTTAAGCTGTATCTATATTTGAATATCTAGTCTGATGAACACTGCATGTTGAGGGTCAGTAGCTGAAGGAAAGGGTGTAATCGATGGAGGTTGAAGAGTATTGTGAACATCCAATAGGAAGTAAACCGAGGGTTTAACGGACCGAGAGCGGGAAACGAGAAGCCCATATCGGGACAACTGGTCTCGTGAGAGGGTGTGAGGGGAAGTGGACGAAGAAATGTTTAAGCGATAGAAGAGGGTGCGATGTCTCACTTACACTTTGTCGGATGTCCATGGAGTGGAGATGATGGGGTTTGGCCATGCCACGATGAAGACAGATGGAATTCACAGTGACGAGATGAAAAGAAAGGAAGTTGAGCGAGTTCCATCTGAATGTACGTCGTCACCAAGTCACCTCCTCACCTAACGTAACCTCACAATCTACTTAACTGTAGTGACAATTGACTCCCTAGGACTCTCTACCTATTGGCAGGTCTCGCAAGCTAGGTAACAAAGTCCGAGTCGCCTGCAGCCACGGGAGGTGCCGCAATATCCGATTGTGATAACGGTGCGCCTACCAATCATAAGAGTTGCTCGAGTCGAATTGACGTTCTTCCATGAATTATCGACGGTGACATTTGCAACAATTCCTCGGACTTTACGGTTGGCGTCATTGCAGGGCTGGCCGGCACAATCTTGCCTGGCCAGGCTTTAATATGTATCGTAGCAGTGACCCCTCATGGTTTGAGGGTTGAAGTTCAGTTCCCCGCACGATGTAAATACAGTACGAAATCACGGTCATCATCACACTCTGGCACAGTGATTGACCGTTGGAATTGCCGTTGGCCAGTGACAGGAGGAGTTGGATTTCCGTTCGTTCGTTTTGGCTGACGCCGATCCGCAACCGAAGCCAAAAACGAAACAGAAAAAAACACGATCCAAAAATTTGATATTTCCCCTCACTAAGTTTGAACAGTCCGTCTAGTGTATCATCTGATCACTTCATCAAAAGCCATTGAACTGTAAGCCTCGAGGCCTGGTGGCCATGTTGACTTTGGCGCCCTTGACGCGGGAGTCAATAGCCTATGCAGCAAACAAGGCTTGTTGAAGGGCGGGCAAGAGTTCCGTAAGTGCCTGCAGGTTTGAGTCACGATGCTGTACTGACAGATCGATGAAAGGCGAAGGTTGTACTGCGTATAGCATGTAAGTAAGCCGGCGTTCCAATGGCAGCCAATGACAATTGAGGGTGAACGTCAACCCTGTGATCTTCGAGGCCGACCACGGCTTCGGACACACCAACACAGAGGGCGGAAAGCCGACGGGTCCCCCGAATGTAATATGTGCGTGTGACTGCTGAGACAGAGAAAAATGCGAGTAATATGCATGCAATATCTCACAACGTCAACAGAGTATGGTGAGTTCTGACACATACTGACATCGATGCTCCAAGAGTCCTCACCGGTCGAGTCACAGCCGAACTACAGCTGACCGCCGTTATCAATTGGATGTACAACGCTTGACAGAAGCAAGAGACCATCCATTGAGGATGGTGGTAAAACTGGAAGGAGGCTCAAGCAATTCTTTGCCATTTATTGTGTTCCATGGCTGGGAAGGACAGTCACAGATAAGTGTAAATCTCCAGCCAAAGTTTCTTTTGTACCTGCAGTGAATTAATTCCTACAGGAAGCGAATGGTGGACACAATGGAATACGGTGGGCTCCAGGCAGCTTTCTCAATGGCTCGGCAAGGGTCCTTTTAGCGTTCCAAGCACTGCAAAGATAGGCAATGGAACATTGTCCATCCGTACCTCCCGTTAGTTCCGCATAAAGCCGCATGTGACGAACAGCGATCCTTTTTCTCGACACCACCGTCCTACGCCTCTTTTTGGCTGATAACTTTTTTTTTTTATTTCCGGGGTCTAGGATTCGAGTTTCTCTTGCTGCAGCGCTTTCTTCAGTCTTTAAATACTTTTTTTTCTTTTTGTAGTTTATCTTCTTCCTGATCCGCTTTCTGCCCCTCCTTCGTCCGCATTTCAAGGGCCTCAAAATCCGACAACCTTCACCGATTCTGCCCTGCCACCTCGTCCAGTCATAGTCGCCACCCCGTATAAGATAGTAGACTCTGGCGCTTCTTCTTCATTGCTCAAGTTATTTGCTTGAGCATTACGTTTGTTTCCACTTCAAAATATACTATCCTGGAATTCATTTTCGCATCCTCGAATCCAGAATTACGAGTTATACAGAGTAGACCATTGCCATCATGGTAACGAAAAACAAAGATGGCCCCAAACTGCCAAAGCAACAGCTGGCAATTCTGGGTAAGTAGCCATCATCACTTTAGAATCACATCATGCTGTTGAAGAGCCCTTTAGTCCCCTCTGCAAGTAGTCATATCTCATCTGAGTGAACACTATGCTAACAATCATCAACCACAGCCATCGCCAGATTCGCTGAACCCCTAGCCGCAACATCCATCTACCCTTACCTCCCCGAGATGATTAAGAGTTTCGGGGTTCCGAAGAACGAGGTGGCGAAATGGGCCGGCTTCACAGGATCCATCTTCTCAGTTGCGCAAAGCATGGCCGCCGTGCCTTGGGGGAGAGCATCCGACCGGTTCGGCCGCAAGCCTATCATTCTCCTCGGTATCACAAGCACCATGATCTGCTTCATCTTATGGGGTCTGTCGACTAGTCTCACCATGGCCATCACCGTGCGGTTCATCATGGGAGCTGGAAATGGAAATGGTAAGAAAGAGACCTCGGTATGCTCAAACAAGGAAACACTAACATATGGCGTTCAGTCGGCATCCTCCGAACGATGGTAGCAGAAATGGTTCCGGAAAAAGAACTCCAACCCAAAGCCTTCTCGCTCATGCCTCTCGTCTGGTCCATCGGCAGCGTCTTTGGTCCCGCCTTTGGCGGTTTCTTCGCCCAGCCCGCCAAGCAATACCCTTCTCTCTTTGGCAACATCGACTTCTTCAAAAAGTACCCCTTTGCGCTCCCCAACATCGTCGCCGGCATCATCTTCTTCATTTCCCTCATGACCGGTCTCCTCTTCCTCCGTGAAACGCTCGAAAGCCGACGCGGCCATCGGGATTGGGGTCTTGCCTTGGGGGAGAAACTCACTCGCCCCTTTAAACGCCGTGGCCCTCACTATCACCACCACCACCGAAACAATAGACGACACTCTTTTGTCGACGACGGCGCCTCCGCCCCCTTACTCGCCCCATCCTCCCTCCCCACCTCCATAGCCTCTGTGGAAACCGACCCTCCGACCCTCCGCGAGATTTTCACCCCGCAAACCATCATCAACCTAACCTCCTACACCTTTCTCGCCCTTCACTCGGTAACCTTCGACCAAGTCCTCCCCGTCTTCCTCAACTACCCGCGCTTATCCCCGCACGACCGGACCCCGTCCAACACGCACCTCCCCTTCAAATTCAGCGGCGGCTTCGGTTTGGGTTCGGACAAGATCGGCACCATCTACACCGTGTACGGCATCGCGTGCGGCGTCGTCCAGTTTTTCCTGTTCCCCTGGTTCTGCGCCCGGTTCGGGGTATTGAGGTGTTTCCGCGCCGCCACCCTCCTGTTCCCCATCGTCTACCTGTTGACGCCGTACACGGCGCTGATAGAAGACACGCACACGCGCTACGCCGTCTTCCTCACCCTCATCTTGATCAAAGGCGTTGCTGTCATTATTGGCTTTCCCTGCACCACCATCCTACTCACCAACTCGGCCTCCTCCCTGCGCATTTTGGGAACGTTGAACGGATTCGCGACGACTTTTTCGGGGTTGGGAAGGGCGATTGGTCCCGCCATGGCCGGAGCGATCTTTACGTGGGGTGTGACGGGGAGGGATTATATCATTGCTCCTTGGTGGTTTTTGAGTCTTGTGGCGGCGATCGGGGCGATACCGAGTTGGTGGATTGTGGAGGGGGAGGGGCCAACGAGGAGTTTGCAGACGGATTCTGAGGAGAGTAGTGAAGAGGAGGGAGAGGAGGAGGAGGAGGAAGAGGGAGTGGAGGTGTTGGATGAGGGGAGTACGTTGGTTTCGAACTCTCAGGGATCGAGGGCCGACTCGACTATGGATGGAGGGTACGGGACGATAAAGAAAGATGCGCAGGAGGCGAGATAGGCGGTGATGCCTTGAATGAATCATGAGAAAGGGGGTATTGACGGATGGTAGATTGACAACGATGAGTGGAGGACGGGGCTGAGAATTTTCTTGGTTATTGAGCACGGCATGGCGTGGAAGAAGCGTTGCTTCTCATGATACCCGTGTACTATCAATGTCGGGTTGACCATGGTTAGATTTCACGTATATTTCTGGTTGGATGGATCAAGGCGTTGCGGGGGTATCAAAAAGAATTGATTTACTGGTTTCTCATCATTTCAATGAATTTTAGGGGCTGGGCCGTGGCTAGATATGACAATTGTTGGTCCACAACGTCAGCACACGTCGATCTTGAATACATCGTTGTCGTAGATGGTAACAACAGATGCAATATGTCAAGACGTCATGTCACCTATGAGCAAGGATGCCACCATTCACATAAAACAGTTGTGAGAAACATGAGAAATGTGTTGACGTTTTTTACCATCATCCACCGCTTATACCTGTTTGTATTGTGACCCCCTTGGAGCCCAAAGTTGTTAAAGCGCTTGGTTTAACAACCACCACCAGCATTGTCACCGCAACAGAAGACCTTGCTTCTTCCCGGTTCCAATTTTCGCAGCAATTTTGCTTGTATAATCCACACAGACTTCTGTCTGGTATACAAAAACTCTCAACACATGAAATTCGTCTTCCACCCTCACCCTCATCATCGTAAGCTCACCGACTTTGTCTGGTGACTGTGTCAACCCTTTTCAAGCTCCTCCTGAGCAATTTATGCTCCCTGACCACTTCCCCATTTCGAGCACTTTATGCTTGCTTTTCTCGTTTCTTTCTTCTCATCACCAACACTCGAAAACCTGATTCTCTCCAACCTATATAATGCGCACCCTATCTGCACCCCTCTTCCTCCCCCGTCCCGATTCCTCTTCCTGTAAGTGTAGAACAGTTAGTCCCTGTATGATCAAAGAAAAAAGAAAGGAAAAGTAGGATACATACATGCGCCCCAGATTCCCCTTGACCCCGACCCTGGCATGTAGAAGAGTTAGTAAAACTGCGGTAAATAGAAGGGGTTAGGCAAAAAAGTGAACATACCTGTCGGGCCCTTGGCCCTCAACCTGCCCGGAGGCCAAGCTATCTACAGCTATTCTAGACAAAACTACCAAAAAAAACCACGCAAAAACACAACCCACTTCACACTTCTCCTTCCACGGCGTGCATCCGACCCACGGTCAAAGCCGCCTTTGGGATCACGCCTTCCCCTCTTCCAAACTACCCTCCACCACGGCATGTGTCCGACCCACGGTCAAGCCGCCACGGGGACCACGCCTTTAGTTTTTTTCCTTTTTTTTTTTTTCTCTTTTTTTTGTTCATTTTCTGTAAAAGCAGTCATGTGCTTATACTGCTGCCGCTCCTCCTCCTCACCACCACTTAAAGATCAACCACCACTTTTGTTTCTTGTCTCAACCAAACGACATGATTCATTGTGCCATCAAGAAGATTGACTCAACAGCGCCAGCGCGCTCTGAAAAGCCCTCACCACCTCTGTCAAATGCTTTCTCCTCTGCGCCAGATTCTGTTCCGAAAGGCGCACGTACCGCTCGCGCGTCTGCAGACGCTTGACGGCGCGGTCCGTGTCGTGAGCCGAAGAAGATGAAGCCCACACGTTGAAGTACTGGACCAGCTGCTGGAATTCTTCAAGGAGTTCTTGCTCTTGGGCGTCGGCGGCTGAGAGGGACTCGGTGTAGCGCGTGACGAAGTCGTCCCAGTCAAAGTTGGGTAGAGTGCCTGGAGTGCTGGGCGACGAAAGAGTGTGCGCGGCGAGAATGTTCCGAGGGGTTGGGTTGATGGAGGTTTTGATTGGGTTGAGGGTCTGATAAAGGCTGTGGTTGTGGTTACCTTGGTTGCTACTGTTCTGGCTGGTGATGGTAATCGGTTCGTTGGTGGGAGTGGTGGTGTTGTTGCGCGGCTCAGGAGTCTTGACCTGGGGGCGCTGTGAGTTGTGATTGTTGTTGCTGCCTTGGAAAACTGTGGCAGGGAGGAAGGGGGGGGAGGAGGAGCGGTTTTGTTGATCCTGTTGGAACTGGGTGACTGTCGGCTCTGCGTTATTGCCGTGGTCACTGGGGCTGTTGGCCAGGTCGTCATCGTCGCTGTCTGGGCCGCCGCTTGTGTTGCTGTTGTTGTCCATGATAGGGACGATGGGCGTTGAGCGCACTGGTTGAAGAGGCGAAAGGAGCTGAGGCGACTGAGGCGACTGAGGTGATCGAGGTGATTGAGGCGACTGAGGCGATCGAGGTGATCGAGGTGATTGAGGTGACCGAGGCGACTGAGGTGACTGGATGTTGTGGTCAAAAGAGTCGTCCCCGCCAAAGTAAGAGCTGCGGTTGTGCTCGCTGCCGGCTGGAGAAGCGGTGCTCAGATCCGAATCAGGCGACTCTGGCCGTTCTTGCCGTATTTGAGGCGGGGTAGATGCCATGTTGTTGGTTTGTGTGGACAAGGGCGGAAGGCGCTGGTAGGCGTGAGTGAAAGGCGTGTATTGCTCTTTCCTTTTGTTGTTGTTTATGAGTTGTCGCAAGTGATGCCGCTTTCACTTTGCTGTTGATTGGATGTTTAGTTGTTGTGTCTCTTTCTTCTGGGAGACTGACTGGTACTTGTTTGTAGACTTGGCCGATGTCTTGAGAGTATCTGCTGCCCGATGAGTGCGTTGTTGCCGATTGGATTGTGCTACACTGCAAGTTTTGTGCAAGTGTGTGAGTGTGACAGAGAAGTCGAGGTCTCGTCTTCGTCGCTTCCTTTCTGTGACCTCGCTTGGATGAGAGGACGTTGAGGTTAGGTACCTCTACTTTTGGTGAGACCGGGAGCCGCCGAATGGACGCGGTTGCAGCTGTGGAGGATTCGCTCACAGCGAGTGGAGGGCGCTGGAGCCTCTGGAAGAGGGGCCGAGAGCGATGGGCGGCTGGCGAGCTAGGCAAGAGCGGGAAGTGGGTCGGTACTACGCGCCAATCCGGGGCAGGTAGCAGGGCGTTGACACTTGACCAGATGCGGCGAGGATTGTGACTTGATGCTGTGAAACATGATCCCGGTGACTGGTCCTCGGATGACGCCCAGGGGCGTGTGTGTGTGTGCTGGAGACTGTTTTTGATCTTGTTTATCTCCTTCTTGACACCAACACCGCTCCGCTTCTCTCTCTTTAGATGATTGGTATTGATCGATATTCATTCGTCTTGTTTCATCGCCGCTCGTCGGTATCGGTATTGCTTTGAGTGTATCTCATCGGGCAGCAAACATCGGCCGTTTCGTCATGTCATCATCGAGTCTTTGGATGAAGATCTGTTCCATCGATAACCACCAGCATAATAAGTTAGCCCCTCTGTTGCTGACATCCACGAGACAACCCTTTCCCTCTTCGCAACCAAACTCACCACTTTGATTTTCTCGACGAGGCCATCTTTCTTGTTCCTGTTCAAAATGATTTGTTGCAGTCTTTGCGACCGCTCCCATCATGGAAGGGTGCCTTTTCTCTGCGCTGTTGATGCGCGCAATCGGCTTTACCCGCTCCGAGTGCAGAACGCACGAGTCCTGATCGAGAACGAAGAGTTAGAGCGCACCGTCGGAGAGGAGGAAGCAGAAGGACCATGCAGGAAGCCTTACCTGGACCGACTCAAGTCGGAAGTGGCTGCCGCTAATGCTCGAACCGCCGAGATCATGGCGCAGTGTGAGCGCTTGAAGAGACAGACCGAGCAGACCAGGAAGGAGGTCGAGAAGAAGAAGGATGTTCTCGCCCGGAAGAAGTCTGATTTATCGGCCATGTCGACTGGAGTTGCAGCGAGGCGAAACCGCCAGCTGGAGGAGACCCAGGAGTCGATCCGCCGTATTCGATTCAAATGGGCTGCTTGTGCTGACACCATGGCGTCGACGAGATCGTTTCTGTGCGAGGAGGCTGCCAGATTGTTTGGACTTCGGCAGATTCGCAAGGGTTCTTCGAAACGGTATGAGCTCGGCGGTGTCGAGATTATCGACTTGCATGCTCTAAACAGTGAGTTAGCCCCTTTTTCTCCCAATGCCTCCGAAAATCAGCTTGACTTACTTTTTTTTGTGTGTTTCTGTAGGCCTCTCACCGGAGGTTATCAACACATCCCTAGCCAACATCACTCATTTGGTGATGCTGACCTCGCATTATCTCGCCATTCGGCTTCCTTCACAAATCACACTTCCACACCAAGACTACCCGCGACCCACAATTTTATGGCCACAGGCGTCTTATCAATTAGAGGAGCCACCGTTTCCGGCAGCCATGTTATCTGGTCAACACCAGCAGTCCGGGTTGGAGGGACCGCCAATCGATGTTGAGAAAACCAGATCTTTCCCCCACCGTCCCCGTCCGCTCTGGATCGAAAAGCCGCTGCCCGCTCTAGTCAAGGAAGACCCTCAGACGGCCGGAATGTTTATTGAAGCCGTCTGCTTGCTGGCCCACAATATCGCCTGGGCCTGTTGCACGCAAGGTCTCCCGTTTGGTTTTGATTCGCGGGATACCTACGATGAGCTGTGCAACATGGGCCACAATCTATATCGGTTGTTGATTGGCGATAATCTCCATCGGCGCTCGGTTGATCCGAACATGTTTCCAAAAAGTCCAAGTCCCAGTGGTCAAGGTAATGAGACGACACCGTCTGAAGAGAGTACGACGGCGAACAACAACCCGAGATTGGTTATAGGTCGCTGGTCTCATGGGACTATCCACAACTTCCTCGAGAGTTTGGAAGGGAAGGAGTGGTTGGACAGGTGCAGACTCCCCAGTCCGCACCGGATGTCGGATCGGTTGAAGAAGAGGTTGATTAACGAGGCGCCGATGTTGGAGTGGGAGAAGATCGAGGGTGACGAGCTGGACGATGCTTTCGAACATGACGACGGTCGTCTTGGAGTTTTGGTTAAGCGACGTCGTCGAAGAGAAGAGGTTGGTGGTAGAGATGGACCGGTGAACGGTGATTTCGGGATTGAATCTGTTTCGACTGTTGTTGGTGCCGGTGGTTTGTCGGGAGCCGTTGCCAGAGAAAGAGGGAATTTTGGTTCGAGTGGTAATGCGGCTGGCTCGACCGACGCTGCTGCTGCTGTTGCTGGAACGAGTACTAGTAGTGCCAATACTAGAGGGACGAGTGGCTGGACGAAGCTCAAAAGTAGATAGTAGTTGAAGAGCTTTGTCGAGATGCCGCCATGGATGGTTGAATGTCCGTTATTCGTTACCTGGTTCCTGATTTTAATTGGATTTGGTTTGGTTTGTTTGGTTCATTTGCAGCAGCAAAATGTCCGGCTTTCTGTTGCAGACACACCCAAGTCAGTAAACAATCCCAAACAGAGCGACAGAAGGAGAGACCAGGTGGTACATACATTGACAGTCTGTTGAGTGTTGCTGATTTTACAACCTGGACAGGCCAACTCAACATAAAACAACACGAATCTGTACTAATCGTTAGCCATTTGCTTCCTTCATCATCAGTGATCGTGTGTTTGTTGATGCCATGGAACTTACTTTTTTCTTCGGTGTTTCGTCAAGCTTTGCTCTCGAATGCAATTTATGCACCCATAAAAGATGGTCCAACTCAACAATGATATTTTTTTTTATTTTTGGTTTGAGTTCAGTTTGCATCATTTGGACCATCCTTCTCCCTTCTTTGGGGAGCCCCTTATTTGGGGTATCGATCTCGACAACAATGGGAATCCTCGACGTCGTGAATGAGTGATTTGAGCAAGTGGTGGTTTGGTTCGATATATGGTTTTGTTTCCCTCGAGGCCTGTTACAACATTCATCGTTAGCTTGTCTGATATCTGAGCTGCGCGAGAGGACGAAGGAAGAGAAGGAGAAGGGGGGCAACTTACCCGAAGCTGTCGAATCGCTGGTGTTGATGGTCCAACTCAACATGTTTTTTTTTTGTTTTTTTTTGTTTTTTGTTTTTGGTTCTGTCGTCATTGTTAGCTATGCCGCTCGCCCGTCAAATCAAGAAAGTGGTGAGATAAGTGAGGACTTACTGCAGTCTATCGTTGAGTTTGCTTTGGACCATCTGGATTTTCTCCTTTCTTTGAGGAGCCCCTTTTTTAGGGTACCGGTCTCAACTGCGTGTGGGAGTACTCGACGTGATTGATTTGGTTTGAGTGTGTTCAATTTGGATTTGTTTCACCGAGTCCTGTCATCATTGTTAGTCATGTGTCAAACATCTGGAAGAAGGGAGATGGGAAAGATGATTCTTACCCGAAGCTGTTGAATCGCAGGTGTTAATCTATGCCACAAGATTTGCTTTGCTTCTGGTCGACGAGTTGTGATTGGTGTCGACCAATGTTGCAAAGCTTTGCTGCCGGTCGTCAAGTGTAGGTTTTTGTCTTTTTGACCAGGCATGCAAAGAGGGGAATCGTCATGTCCCGACAGTGTGAGTTTGAAATTAGTTGTTCACGGTTTGAAGTTGTTAGTCGAGACATGGTTGATTCGGGTTTTCGTTCGGACTGCTTGCTCTTTTTTGGTTTAAACGGAGCTTTGAGATTTTGGTTGGTCGTTTGCAGTCCTGAACATGCCACATGTTTGGACATCCTGAGTTTGGAAGTTTGAGGACGTCGCTGATGTCGAGACGATCTGAAAATTGATTTGGGTCTCGGCATGTTGGTTTCTTTCGCTCGGGTCTGCTGTCACTGCTTTTTTTTTGGTGTATGTGATTGAAGATTCGAAGATTGAAGAGTTGGTTGGTGCAGACCCAAACTTGTCACATTGGTGAACATCCCTAGTTGATTGAGGACGTTCTTGTTGATGTCTCGACAAAGTAAATCGTTGATGTCTTGACATGTTGGTTTTGTTTCGTCAGCTGCTTCCTGTTTGAGTGAAGAAAGTGATGAAGCGGAGCTGAACTGGTCACGCGTTGTTTGTTTGTTTTGGAGTTCTCGAGCTACTATGCGAGAGATGTAGCGCTGCTGAACTGGTCACAATCAATGGTTGGACATCCGAGAGTGAGAGAAAAGATGCTCATAGTGAAGTGTTGCAATGTTTGTTTTGGTTTCATTTTTTTTTTCGTGCCTTTGAGAAGAAAGAAGATTGGCGGCACTTAGTCATATGTTGTCAACGTGCTTGAGTGATTGCACATTGATGGTCGCTATGATCTGGTCGAAACAGCCCTGAGTGTCAAGATGCTGGTCTTCGACATAATCGTTTCGTCGGTATGCCTTGGCGAGAAAGAAAGTCGTCGGCAAACTGACGTGGTACTTGTACAGTTGTCGTCAGGTGATGATCGTACATATACTCGCATATTTTTTGGTGATTGTTTTCCCTTTTCAAATTTTTTTGTCTTGTTTGGTGTTATCTGATTGATGGATGTCAAAAGATGAGTTGTCATGTAGGTACGCTGTCAGTCTCATATCACTGCTGCTGTTTCGCCTTTCGAGAGTGATAAAGATGCTGCAATGAAATCCGGAAGATGTGGATAAGTCTGGTAAGAAGATGATGCTGACAGTAATCGTGACAATGAATCGCAAGCAGACATACTTAGGCCTGAAGCTGGTAAAAGATGATCTGAAAACGACGAATGACTCGAACAGAAAAATAACAGATAATCTGACAGAACGTTGTCGATTCGCCTTGCGAATGTGAGCGTGACTGACTCGGTAACGACAATGTTGAGGTTCGTGTTGCTGGTAGGACAGAAGGCAAGTGTGACTAGCTTGCCAACATAAGTTGTCGATCCGCAAACACGTAATGTCTCCGACTATAGGCGTCGAGAGATCAATGAGAAAATGCTTCCGATTATAGGCACCGGAGCTGATATCAGGTTGTCTTATTGCCAAGCGTGACTTCTTGGTTGCGACATATCGAGAAACAGAAAACTGTACTCCCTATTTCTGGCCATCCCACCCACCCTTACCAGAAACCTGATATAGAAAGATTCGCAGCACCTGTTCCCGAATGCGGCCTTTCGGTGGCGACTGTGCGAAGGAACTCTGTAGCCGAATGTACTCAGGGTGACCGCTGATGTCGACAATACGAGAGTGAGAAATGGGTAGTTGATTGATGATCATGAGAGGACAGGAATGACCAGCCTGTCATCATTTCACATACAACCAAACTCCCTGGTTCTGGCCAACCCGCCCACCCATGCCTAGAACCTCTTATTTAAAGTCGAGTCCGCTGGTGAGAGAAGTGTGTGTCATCGATGTAGAAGATTGTCGGAAAAGGGAAGAAAAAGGTGACAGTTCTGATGGAAAGGCGAAAAAAGATCCCGATAGACAACACACTCTCAAACCGAACGAACAAGACTGACAACAACCGAACACAGATCAAGGAATTCTAACAAGCTGGGAGTTTTGCTTTGCGCCCCGCAAAACAACCCAGGTTCTCTGGCTCCTACCCATACCCGCCTCATGCTCGAGAGAACAACGACAAGCTGGACTTATGTACGAACTTGAGTGGCGCCCGCCCGGGACCACCCATGCCGTTTATGCCATATGCTTATGTGTCGCCTTGTGATCCTTGTCTTAATTGCCGGTGTTGCTGTGTGATGGAAGGTTGCGACGCCTTCTTGGTAGTTTTGCGAGGGGCCTGCGCCGAATGACCTCCTCATCGGCCCTCTGAGGGCCCTCCTCGTCCTCGCTGACCATGCCCAAAAGCTCCAGTTCAAGGTCAGTGAAATCCCTCTCGGCGTCCTGCTCCTCGCCAGGCGAGTCGCTGACAGCCGGAGGAATAATCTCACCGGCAGGGGGAGTTGCCGTGGTTGAAGGAGTGACCGGTGCCGGTGCCGGTGCCGGTGCCGTCGCCATCGCTCTGCTCGCCCGCGACCTGGGCATGGCAATCCTGCGCTGGCTGATCGGAATCCTAACCTCCTCGTCGGAGCTCTCGATTGAACAATCAGAGTCTTCCTCATGCTCGGTGTAGATGTCCGCCCCTTCGGTTTGCCGCATTATCTCCACCTGCAAACTCGCCGAGGCAACATCCGCCTGAGTGAGCCTCTGACCAACCAGGTAGGCCTGATGCATCCTATCCACCTCATTCATGGTCCATACCGCCTCATGCAACCGGAAATCGGGATCATCCGGGGTGGTATGATCAGGCCTGAAGTCTTCTCCAAAGATGTTGGAGGGCGAGGCCTGGTTGGAGCCTGGTGCAGCAGCGGGAAGAATTGGCTGGAATGTCGAGACCGAGGTGAAGACCGGTGCACCGACAGGGAGAGTTGGCTGGAACACCGCATTGGTGAAGTCCAATCCAGTAGAGCGAGGAGGAGTGGGCGACCGGTTGGGGGGAGTCGGCGCCGAGCAAACCGGAGGAGGGCTCCCGAAGAGCGAATAGTCCCACGACCGAATGGAAGTAGGTGTGCCCGGTGGTGACAAAACAAGAGAGCCGTTGCTTGCTCCATCGTCAACGTCAGGGGTGAACGTTGGCGAGCCCATCTCCTGCGTCTGATCGATCTCGGCCGGGTGCTCCGGGGGCTCAGGGTACTCCGAGGCTGATGGCTGTGGAAGATCGGGATACTCTGATTGCCAGTTGTTCTCTTCCGCATCGTGTTCGAGGACATAGTTCTGGAGCACCTGGAGCTGAGCCCACGCCTCAGGCTCGCACACCTCAACGCCTGGGTACTCGTCGGTAGCCGGGGCTGACTGAGAAACCTCCTGTTCAGGTTGCTGTTGAGGAACATCCTGCTCTGATGGTTGCTCAACCGCCGGCGCGATACCCTGAGTTACTGCCACATCAAGCGGCGTGTCGACGTACCGGAGATCTGGATGAACCGAGTTGATGTCGAACTCGGGAAGGATATCAGCAACCACCGGCCTCTGCTCGGACGTTACAGGAGAAGCTCGGTTGTCAACAGCCTGAGAAGCTGGAGTAACCAATCCCATGCCAGACTCTGCGGTAACGGAAACCGGACTAGGCTGAGGAGCCATTGGCGAGACCACATTGTCGAACATGTTGTCAAGATTGGGATCCACCAACATGTTGAAGTCAATCGTGTCGGAGACCAGGACGCGATCGAAAGTAGCTGCGGTCGGCTGCTCAACAATGTTCCAGGGTTGTTGCTGTTGGCCGGGGGTGAGCGCAGGGGGAGCCGGATAATCGAAGTGACCCTCCATAGTGGTATCGGTCTGGACGAAGTTGAAAGGCGATGTCATTTCGACCATGGGATACTCAGAAAACGTCGTGACCATGTCTGACTGGGGAACATCAACCATGTCGTGCTCAACGTTTTGGGGCTGGATCAAAGAGGGCATCGTGAACTCAAAGTTGAAGTCGGTCTGACCTTCAGGAAACACCGAGGGAAGTTGCCAGATTGGTTGCTGAGAGCCGAGCGGGACAAGTTGAACAGCTTGCCCACCAAAAACGATAGTCTCAGGAGATTGCTGTGGCGGAAACAACTCCATGTCCGACGAGACTATGGGCGACTCTTCGTGCATCCAATCTTGGTGGCTGTCATCGCCGTCTTGCATCTGCTGGTCGTCGGATAGACCAGCGTTAACCGTAGTCGCAACTTCGATGTCCGTCATGGCCAGATCATGGTCCGGAGACACTTCACTGTGAGCCACTCCGTTGGACACAAGTCCTGCAAGAGACAAGACAGATGAATCCTCACCCATATCCACATCATCGTCCGAAGGACGAGCTGATACCGGCTCCATCAAGACGGAGTCTTCCACCGAATCAACGACAGAAGGAACGAGGTCATCAGCGGGTGATGCGAGGGTTGCAAGAACGGGAACCTGGAGAGGCGACTGAACGCCATTTCCAACAGTCTTCTGTTCGTCTACAGATGTAGATACAGCAACAGAAGGGGAAATTCGCAAGACCTCAAGACGAAGTCTAAGATCCTCGATCTCCTGCTCGGACACGGTGTTCCGCTCGCTCAGCTGCAGTTGGGATACCACAGAGGGCGGAACAGAAGAGACCGTGACAATCTCCTGAATAGGCTTCTCCGTCAGGATAGGCTCGGGAGCGAGCTTGTCGGGCATGCTGGAAATGCCACTGCCAGTAATCCGATCCTCAACAATGGTCCTAGAAACCAAGACTGGGGAGGGTGGTGTGATGACAATCTCCGGGGGGGTGAGCTTCATCTCCGCGTGGATCGGCTCCGGAGCGACAGATGGTTCCGTGATGACAACCGGTTCAGAAATGGGTGCTTCAGCCACAGCTGCCGGCCTCGACACTGCCACTGCCATGAGAGATTCAGGAACCATCTCCTCATAGACAGAGTCCGATTGGAATAAATCATAACGGGGTGCCGGGACGTGGCGGCGAGACTTGGACAGCTTCTTCAGCACACGCTCGTAGCGGGTGCTCCGTACGGGCATCGGCTGAGGAGCATGCTGCGTGTCGGCCTCGGGCAGTTGTGGCTGGTTAGGCGCTGTCGAACCTGGCGCGGCCTCTTCAACGATTCTCGGGGATTTCGTTGCCTCACAGTGGGCCTTGAATTGCTCGACTGAGATGCCCATTTCGCGCGCGGTCTTCTCCATTAGCAGTTCCAGACCCTTGACCCGTTCTGGAATGGACGGACGAGGAGGGGCAGGACCGGCGTGGACGACATCGAAAGCAGAGACGGCCGTGGTCGACTTGGCGACTTGGATGTGCTCAGCCTGTTCCGGAATAACAGGGCTGGCAATTGGGCGGGCTACGTCTTCTCTGGTGCTGCGGTTCACGAGATGACCATCATCAAGATTCTCAGAACCCTGCCAGCCCTCGCGCTGGCAAAGAAGGTACTGAGGGACAGCCTGATGTTCCACGGTCATCTCGGACTGATCAACAGTCTGGTTGTCGGGGGCAATGGAAGGTGTTGGGGTGGGCGGAGGAACATATCGAGGAATGATAACAAGAAGGTACCACTTGTCCAAGGATAGGTATACCTTTCCGGTGCGTTGTTGGCGGAGACGAACGGCTTGGGAGAACCGGAGAACCCATTGCGAAAACACCTTCCAAGCAGAGACTCCCTTGGAGGCGACAAACCAGACAGTTTCGGCGCAGCGACTGATTCTTCGACAGACCTTGCGATACCTGGGATGCTTCAAGCCGATACGAACCAACTTGGTGACAAGAACCGCAAGAACAAGGCCAGTCGAAACCGAGAGAAACAGCCGAAAGAGGTAGACGAGATCAACATATTCAAGGAGCCTCTCGACGAGCTTCCAAGAAATCACCTCGGCTTTCTCCCACGCCACGACGGGGTGGGCGATTGCCATGGCTATTTGAGGGAGCATTAGTATCACTGATTGCCTGTCCGTTCTAGACTAGAAAATATCGACTTACTGCAGAGAAAAAAGGCACATAGGCCGAAAGGATAAGTGACAACGGTGGTGAGGGCGCAACCCCCCAACCACACGATGGTGAGGAACCAGCTCAGGTGGTCTTCCATCTTGCTGGCACACTCAAAGCGAGGGTGCGATTGTTGTTGCTGTTGCGGTTGTTGTTGCTGCTGGTGCTGCTGTGACAAAGGCTTGCTTGAACGATCGCGAATGCTGTATCGACGTTAAAAAAACGGATGGTGCATGAGAGAAGAAAAGAGGAAGAGGAGGAAGAGGGAGAGAGATGGAGGGGTTTTTAAAGTACCGTCCACAATACTCTGCGGCCGCAGCATTCACTCAAATCGTAGTTGGAAGGTGCGCCAACCTGGTCGATATGCTTGAGGGAGGCCGACTTGGGATGAAATCGCTCCCAGGGCGTCGTCTGGTTGGTCAACCGGTATGGTTGCTCCGTGGTTACTATGGCAAGTGACCGGCGACCTTGAAAATAACGGCAGACCGGTCGAGTGAATGGCTCCTGGTACGTACTTGGCAGGTATTGAAACCTTCAAAATCGTCACCTGGACCCGTCGTCCGAACTTTCAGGTCCGCCTCACTTTTGGGCTGGCACTTTTCGACCGCGGGGTAAGGATCCAGGTTGGCAGAACCTTCACCTTGATCTCACCTTCACTTCCGCTTGATCAGGTGGACTGTTCAGTGGCAGCGAGTCTATTCAGTGAAGAGGAATACCAGAGGTTCAGGTTCAGGTTAGCCATCTACTTACTAGGCATGTTGCAGAATTCTGACAGCCACTTTTGCTTCACTTATGCTCTAATCTGTGCTTCCGTATGTTGGTCCTGATCCCACGGGTTTGCTCCCATTCCCTGGACAGTGTTCTTGATCTCTACAAAGGAAGGTACCTCTGAGTATGCTTCAAGATAGCCGTGTTGTCGTCAAGACCCCGCCAACACGAGGCAGCCCCTCCTGCGTAATACCTATCTGTTTGAGGTAACCGGGGTGTATTGAATCTTTCAACAATTCAGGTTATCGCGGGGTCGTCTTCACCTCGAGGCTCCGGCCAGTGCGTATCTTTTTGATGGCAGATTGTGGACACTCATCCTCCTATCAAGACGTATCAGTTCGGAGAGGACCTTGATGGTCGCTCCGCCTTACTTTTGACTCCTCGGGTCGCTGTTTGTAGTCATCTGCAGATGCGGTACTTTGGATACCCCATCGATGGGTCATGCGATCTTGCATTTCCTGCTACCAAGGGTGAAGATTACGAATTGCAAAGTGAGATTTGGGTGAGGTCGAGCTCAGACCTTCGAAGTTGGGTGATGGGGAATGTCGAGACTGGTAGAGGGTACCTCTACCTTGAGAACTTCGTGTCCAGAAAGACAGCGGGCGAGTGAGGATATTTTTATGCACAAATGAATGAATGTGAGTCAATATATCTAGTGTAGGTGGCTGTTTTGGAGCTGAGTGCCAAAATGGTGGGAGATCTCGTCGCTGAACGCAAAAAGCCCAGCCCGTGAAGCATACTCTCTGGTCTTTATACGGGGTTGAAAGGGTGTGTCAGAGCAAAGCATTGGGAACCAGATTAGCTTTATGGATCACAGCGCAAAGGAAGCACGCAGGCTAGATGAGGAGCTCAAATAGGATGCTATACGGATCTTCAAGTCAATTGTATCGGCGGCATTATATGTTGCTACGCGCGCAAACAGTATTGCTCCAAGCAATCAGAGGTACACCAGAATGCCTTTGGTCGTGACAGCCTGGCGTGTCACCCTTGACCAAAGGGGTTTTTCCCCCTCGTATAACCATGATTCATCGTGCAAACAAGGAATGGTCATTATGTATTTTTGATGATACATCATCACAATCAAGAATCCGTTGACTTTTGCTGCCTGCCACTGCGCGGACACTCTCACGTCATCACCCTGGGATTTGTGATGTTGACAGGAAAAATTGTCGATTACACCCATCGCATGCAGTAATAATTGAGAGAATTATTTTGGCAGTACGATGCGTTAGAGTGGTATCTGCGTCGAATGGTGATGATAGCGTGAATTTGCTACACTTGGAGTCCTTTTTTGACACTCCCTTGACACTCGCACTCCACCGTTTGGCTTTTCGTGTTTGCTTGAAACAAAACACTACAGTCCACAGGAAATCAAGATTTTACTCTCATGGCCATTCACTTCATGCATAGTCCTCCCTTTACGTCGTCTTTGTTGGGCGTTTTGTGCGATGACGTGGTGGAGATGGGGTTCTATCTTGGTGTTCTCGCTACTATCATGACACTCAAATTCAAAGGCCCCAAATCAAGCAAGTAAATGCAAAAATAGATCAAAGGCAAGGAGTCAAATTGATAATGAAGAGGTTTCTTGCAAAAACTTTGAGCTTTTGCTTGGTCGTTGAACTTGATGCTGATGGGGATTCATTTAATGGTCTGGCATCTGCTAGCTACCTACCATGCACCGGCATCCTAGGTTGATTTTGTTTTTTTTTGTTTTTTTCCAACACCCACTTTCCGTTCCCCACCATTTTGAACTTGCCTCCAAATACCCCAAACCAACTGACTGCCTCCAATACGCTTTCGTCAAACATCAAGTATATCCTCAGGCAGTTTTCTTGGCTTCATGTGGTTATAATGGGCGATTCGGTAAGGGGTGTTTTAGACATAGAGAACCTAGAATGGAGTATGCCGTATCGCAAACTACATCGTGCAATTTGTACGAGACCTGCACGATCCGATCTACCCAGACATTAGAGGCCGTAAGTGGGTAATTTAAGAGGCGGTTCATTGCAGTGTGCGCATGCCTGGACGAATTGAGATAGATAGGTAGAAAGCTGAGTCGAAGCCGTAGTGTGCACCGAACCATAACCGCAATGAACATCTGCAAACGTTTAGTTCGCGATCATTGTTCCATGTCGTGCATTCTGCTACTAAGATCCAAAGATCCTTTTTTTTGGACTATGGTCCATTATCAAGATCAAGATTGGAGGTACCGTGTGTATACACCATCATGCCTGGTAAACCAACCGGACGAGTCGGAACATGGTAGTTAGTCAACTGAAGGGTCTGGTCATCGCCGCAAATATCATCTATCACACCGATGCGATAATTTAAATGATGTGGTCCATTTACTCTGAAATTTTGTCTGCCTGCTGCATACGTCATGTCAGGTCCTCAAAGATGCAGTAAACCTTCAACTCCATGTCTGTCTTTCAACGATGCTAACACTTTGAAGCGCCGTTGCTACACCGTTCAGTTTGATCTTGGTTTAATATTTATGGTTCTTTTACAGCTTTTACTCTTCAGTCTACATTGAAGCCTGGAATCTGTTCGGTCACAAAAACATTGTATGCCTACCTGCATGCCTGGTGGATAGTTCGTGAAGGTCAATTGTAAGAAAGGGAAATCCGTAATCGTTGGAATCTTGGTATATGCGCAACAAAACGTGGGCGGATGAATATCTTGAAATTGAACAACAGGGTAGGGTAGTCATCTATATCCTCCAATTTTATGCGTCGCGGTCGTCTTGACGTCTCAGCCCCGATTGCTTCTGCATTGCTGAACGCGAGAGTTGGAACAACCATGTGATAGAAAGCGTCCCCTGGAATTGAGACGAGAGAAGTTTTCTTTTCTTTTTTCCTCTCCTTGGTCAAGGCTCGTGGGAGTAGGTTATAGGACAAAAGCCAGCAGCCAGCCAATAAAGGAAATTCAGCTCGAGGGCACACCAAGGAATATATGTATATCAAGAAGTCCACAAGCAAAGTAGACAGACTGAAGACCGCCGAGTTGACCCAAGCATACCTCAAAGAATCCATTCATTGTCCATCAAAAGCGTGGCATTTGACATTCACAAAGCGAACCCCTCATCACCATAGCATATTCCCAGAGACAGACATTAAAGACATGGTCAATCAAACCGGGACGATCAGTAGCCAGTAAACCATATAATCTAGCCAAGGGTATCTATCATCATACCAATACTCGATACTTAAAAGCCATACTTGAACATCCTTCATCCGTACAATTCCCCATCCATCCGATTTCCGGCATTTAACTGAGACAACACGGCGCTGTCGTAGTGAACATTGTGTCGAGTACATAACGGGTCATCCTATAAGCGTGCAGTCATTCAGCCGCTGTCGAACCCCTGCTCCATCCACCATCCACCTGAGCCACCCGAATTCCCAAACACCCAAGACGTTTGTTTACTTCAGCGCCACCCCCTGGTCTTGTAGGCCCTGCAGGTGCTGCGCATTCGCACTCCCATTCGCCAACTGTGTCTGCCCAGAATGCCCCACCTTAGCACCCTTGGCCATCAGCCGCTTGTACAACTCTAACACGACCTCACTCCATCCATGTTGCTGCTGTTTCTTTTTGTTGCCGCGAGCTTGCTGCTGTTCCTTTTTCCCAAGCACTTGCTTCCCGAGCTTATTCTTGAGAAAGTCATTCAACTTGGACTTGGTGAACTGCTCGCCGTAAAGGACCTTGGCGTCTGATGTGACTCTTACGTCGAGAGAGTCGTTATTCTTGTTGCTGAAGATTTTCTCCAGGGCTAGACAAACTTCGACGCGAGTTTGTAGAGGTGCCAAAAGCAGCGAGGAGCGGACTTCGAGGGTTGTGTCGGATGTCCGAGTTACTTTGGTGGGAAAGCTCAGGTTGAGAAGCCGAATCTGCTCGGCTGCTGCGTCGGCTTTGTCCCACGCGTCGCTGACAATGGTGAGTAAGCGGTTAACGGATAGAGAAGATTTTGAAAGAGCTTGCAGGTGGCTGCTGATGCATTCGATGAAAAAAATTCTCTCTGGTGTCAAGGGAATGACGTTGCCTTCGCGCTTGTGTGCGATGTATCGGATGTCGATAGTGGATCCTTGTTTGTGTTGTTGCTTGAAGGAGGCCAAGTCGAAGGCGAGCTCGATCTCTCGCTTGTAGGTCATGAACATCACCGAAGCTTCGATCTTGTTGATGGCCCAGCCGGATTTCTCCTCCAGTTTGTCGACACGAGCTGCTGACATGTAAGTATCTGCTAGAACTGAACCTGAGCAACACCATAATGTAAACACGTACCTTTGAGTGAGCTGATCTCCGTCAAGCTCCACCCCCTGCACTCCTCCCGAATCTTGTCGGCCGCCGTGATATCATCCAAGTACTGCTGCTTCTGATCAGCCAGGGATTGAACGTCCGTCTGATGTTCCTCGACCTGTTGGCGAAGCTCCTCAATCTTCTTGCTCTTCTCGGCAATGGTCTTGTCAAGCTCGGTAAGCTCCGCGCGAGCAGCCTCAAGGTCCTCTGGGTCGCAGTCCTCAAGCTCCTTTTCGACAGCCTCAAGATTTTCCAACTCGCGCTCAAGAGCTCCGAACCGCTTGGTCAGACTAGGAAGGACTGATGACAAGAGCTCCTGCTGCTTCCTTAGAAGCTCGTCGTCCTTGTCCATTCCTTCCGAGATCTTGAAGAGCCCCTCTTTGAGTCCTTCTTGTAGCTTCATGCGCCATTCGTACCACATCGCCTTGCTCAGTAGCCGCGCGTGGCTCTTGACGTTCTTGAACTGGTTATCCATGAGGAGCTTAAGCTCCGGAGTGGCCGAGATGTACTCCTTGAACAACGGCGGGTTTTCCACAAAGGTCTCGGTCTCGATATCGCGCACAATGCGGCGTCCCTCTGAGATGTACTTCTTCAGTTCACGACAGGACTGTTTGATGGTTAGCAAGGGACATGAAATTGTGTTTTGCAAGGTTGACCTACATGCTGGTACAATTCTAGCATAGGCACCGTACAGGCACCAGCCACCACGCAACTCTCAAAGGTAACATCCTTATCCTCCGCAGATGTGCTGTCTCGAGAAGCCCCTGGGGCAATAGTGTGTCTTCGTTTAGTCGTAGTGAGCTCCATAAACCGAATACTCGTCATGTTGAGGAAGTCTTGCAGATGAATGCGCTCTCCGTCGTCATTTCGTTGCTCCGCATTCTCATCAATGTGGCCGGTGTGGTCAAAATCCATTGTAATTGTAGGCTGGTCATTCGCGACATCCTTGAAACGACCCTGATTTCTAGGCGTCATTGTCTTTGTGGGAGAAGAGGGTATAGTTGGTGTGGCAGTGTTGTTGCTTGTTTGGTCGACAGCCTCAGAGACGGTCTCTCTGCCTGTTGTGGTCTCGGCCTTGGACGGAGGCGCCTGCAGCCTGATGTTCTTGACTGGACTGCCTTGATGTCCCTTCAACCGTTTTACTCCATCCTTTTCTGGAGTATCTTCATCAATATCCTGGTCCAACTCCACGGGCCGCTTCCCCAAAAGGCCTCTTGCACTTCCTACGGCCAAGCTCTTTCGGCCACGTAAAGGCTTTTTCTTGGGTGTGAGCCCCTGAATCATCTCCATCAAATTGACAGTGGCATCTCGCTCTCCATCCGTTTCTCGCTCCAAGATCCGGCGACTGTTCTCTCTTTCTTCTTCCTCTCGCCTCTCTTTGTCAAGCTCAGCTTCCATTACTCGAGGATCCGCAAAGGCCACAGCTCGGCGCTGGCCATCGGGTTGACTGGGAACAAAGTCGGGAGCTGTCTCTCCAATGGAATCTCGGCGATCGATAATTTCTGCAACTTTAGGCGAGCCCAATCCCGGTCGGTCAGCGCCAACTCCAGAAAGACGGCGGTTCTGTGGTGTCAACACAATGCGTGGAGTGTTAAGCCCAGTAGAGGGATCCTGACGGAAGAGCTTCGATTTCAGGCTGAGTGGTGTGGTTTTCGCCATGGGCGAAGCCGCGCGTATAGGTGAACTTGATCGGCTCCCAATCATTCTAGGTGCAGGTTTTGATACCGGAGTGCCCAGCTGTGTCTCCGGAGCATTTCCTGGCGAAGGCTGTCTTGCAAGAGGGCGCCTGTCCGGAGAGCTTCGAGTCGGCAGAATCCTGGTGGGCGAGCTCCTCAACGGCGAGCTCTGTAATGGCGAGCTTGGTGCGTCATTAGACAGCCCCCCCGCTGCCACTGAGCTCGCAGGCGGCAAACTTTGACGGAGACCATTGTTCTGGAAGGCAGCAAGGCCAGGGCTTCCATTCTCATCTACAACCGCCGATCTCCGCCGCTTAGGAGAAGTTCGAATCACAGCCGTAGATGTGAGAGGACGGACATTCTCTTTAGCTGTAGGCCCCGTGATTGCTTGGCTTGTCGAGCCCTGCTGAGGAGTTGGGGCTGGTTTGATGATACCACCCACTACCGCTGTAATGTCCATCGCTTGGGTGTCGTTTGCCTCGTTTTCGGACCTGTCCCGTAGAATTTGGCCAACACTGACAGTCATATCCATCATGGAAGCCTCGTCTTCTTCATCGTTCGTCCCATTGTTCGTCGTCGACCGGGATTCCTGAGGAGCGTTGCCGAACGAGGTCCCGCCCAACACCGCACCAATTGCCGTGGTTATCTCCATCGACATGTCCTCATTAGCATCCGTGTCGAACTGGCTCACATCCGAAACCCTGCTGTGTTGGGTTCCTCCTACTGCTGTTGGGAGCTCCATGGTTCTATCACCACGCGACGTTGTTGAAACTTCAAGCGACCTGGCACCCGGTCTGGCGGATTGCTCTTGAATGGTTGATGGTATTGGTTGTGCAATTATTCCTCCTATTGCCTTGGTAACGTCCATCGACATGTCCATGTCATCGCCATCGTCTCCCTCAGGTGATGGACTCATCCGTCGGATGATTCCACCCACGGCGGTGGTCATATCCATATCCGCATCCATATCCGTGTCCGGTACCTGATCAACCTGTGTGAGGTTGGAACGGGTGTGCTGACCACTGCCTTGGCTTGAGCTTCCCTGCGCAATGTTTTTCTTTCCCCATCCTGCGAACCCAGCAATAACCTCTTCGTCTTCATCCAGTCGTTGGGTTACAGCTCTTCGGGCCGCAAGTCGGAGGTTTTCATCCAAGTCCCCACTCGAGTCTGCGCTGAAATGCGAGCGTGGTGTTGCTATAGAGGCCGAGGTCAACTCTTCTGCTTCTACCGTCATCATAGTGCCGTCTTCGACATCCGAGTCATCGCTTGACCCGGTCATCTCCTCCGCTTGAATCTCAGCGACACTATCGGCATGCTCAAGGTCGGAATCGTACGCAATGGTGTCATCTTCGGCGTTATCGGGAGCAGGCAGTGGTTTAGAAGCCTCCAAGGTTGAAGGGGCAGGGGATGGAGCGGTGGTCGAAGATGATGCGCGGCGTGTTGTATCTGTAGACGTTGTCGAATCTTGGGGAAGTTCGATCTCATGAAAGGTGTGCAGGGTGGCTTCGGCGGCAAAGGACACTCTCCTGTTGGCAAGTGACTTTCTGCGCGCTTCCCTTCGCTCGTTGTTGTCCTTCTCAACCTGTGCCCGCTCCTTTTCCTCGCGCTCTCGGGCAGCTGCTTGCTGCTCCTCCTCAGTGCGTACGGCCACCCTGGTCCCGCCCTCGCCGCTGTCAAATGAGCTCGTCGATTGATCGGTGCCGCTGACCTGGCTTCCGGCTTGTCGCGATTTAAATGTAGGGATTTCTGGGAGCGAGGTCGGCTTGAGAATGGACCTTGGGGGTGGACGTGATGGTACGGCCAGAGACTACAGTGAGATAGCTATTAAGTGTCATGTCTAACTACCTAACCAGGAAGGGTTCAGGGGTGCTGATGAACGTACGGCTCTGCGATTACCATTGCCTGACTTGAATATGTCAAGACTACCTGGTCCCATGCTCTTACTGCGCATCTTCTTGCGACCAGCGCCCATAGCGCCGATATCAACAGTTGCATTGTCCTTCTCTGCCCTTTTCTTCGTCGGTGAGCCGCCGCTTAATGATTTGCGCGGGATCCGCGTCGGGGGAAGCGTAACATCTTGTTGCGACGTCATGTCGACTTTCTGCCGTTGACGGGTTTGGCTCTTCCTCTCCCAATTCTCAATTGGAGTCTCGTATGTGGTGTCCGTTGTTCATGGGCGACAGATGAAGTGGCGCACCAGCATCGACGAAGTGTGGGCAAATGATTGTATAGTTACACGTTCTTTTCCTAGGTTTGGTAGTCGACGCGACTTGCCCCTGCTTGGCGGCGCGCATCCGCATGACATTCCACAATCTTTGGATTCAGGCTAGGTCGGGCAGGTCCTCCAGCCGCAAGGGTCCCGTCGGCGGGGCAGACTTGTTTACTTTTGCAACAGTGAACACGCGAATGGTAGGGGGGTGAAGGGCGCCGTAAACACAAATCTCAGGGCGCTGTTTCACGACCCAAACTGCCCCGGCAACTCGTAGGTACCTACTGAGTGCGGAGGGGGGGGGGACTGTGGTGCGCGGTTCTGGACATGTCCCGCTATCAGCCAGTCGCAAGTGGATAGTGCGCGAGGCATGTGTGGCTAAGGCACACTTGTGGCTGGTGTGGTGCAATTGCTGGCCCGGTTCGAGCGCCAAGACACCCCTCAGTGGGCAGAGTTTTGCGGTGCTGGTTGCGGTGCCTGGTGGTCAAGGCGGCTCAAGTGTGGCTTTGCACCGCCGCTTCCACACTTTTTCGGATTTCAAGCCCCAAAAAATATCCCCAACTGGCAAAATTGTGAGCCCCGTGGATTTTTGACCTTCCTGCCAATCTCACCTCTCACGTACCATAGCACCATCTTGGGCATCACCCGACCGGCAAGATGGCTACCGAACTGACCGTGCAGAGCGAGCGCGCTTTCCAGAAGCAGCCTCACAGTGAGTTTTTGCACCTGGGAGGAAATGCAAGGGAAAAGATGACAATGGGGAAATTGGGCGCGCTGACAAGCTTCGATTTTCAAAGTCTTCCTC
This sequence comes from Neurospora hispaniola, assembly GCF_033458365.1. Lineage (NCBI taxonomy): Eukaryota > Fungi > Ascomycota > Sordariomycetes > Sordariales > Sordariaceae > Neurospora > Neurospora hispaniola. The sequence goes on along the minus strand of NW_026944407.1, from coordinate 433,858 downwards.
AACAGCAAGACCAAGGTCAAGTCTGCCCGTCCGGGTAAGGGTGGCCGGAGATGGTACAAGGACGTCGGCCTGGGTTTCCGTACCCCCGCTGCCGCCATTGAGGGCCAGTACATCGGTACGTTTTCATGAACACCCGTGAAACGAACGTCTATCAGATCAGCCCGACTCTTCCTCGACCGTCCCGCCGACTTTGTTGCGAAATGCGAACCGACGAGCACAGAACATGCGACAGCACGAAGCTTTGAAGGCGAACAACAGCAACACGACACAAGAAGAGCAATATCACGAGCAAGCGAGCGGTGACGGCAAGGAAGGGGGCGATTTGACGAGAGACGCAATGAGACGAGAAGGAGGAGCAAATGGCTGATATGAATTGCCTATTACTACAGACAAGAAGTGCCCCTTCACCGGCCAGGTCTCCATCCGCGGCCGTATCTTGTCCGGTACCGTCGTTTCCACCAAGATGCACCGCACCATCATCATCCGTCGCGAGTACCTTCACTTCATCCCCAAGTACAACCGTTACGAGAAGCGCCACAAGAACCTCGCCGCCCACGTCTCCCCCGCTTTCCGTGTTGAGGAGGGTGACAAGGTTACCGTTGGCCAGTGCCGTCCCCTTTCCAAGACTGTACGTCCATATCCCGATATTAACCCTCCCGAGAGGCCGAGGACGACTCCTGAAATATGGCGCGAAGCACCAAACGCGTCAGGCTATTTCGAGCGATCAACCGGTTCTCTCTCTCTTTTTTTAATGGCGAGGCTGACACCATATGCTTCCAGGTCCGCTTCAACGTTCTCCGCGTCCTTCCCCGCACCGGCAAGTCCGTCAAGAAGTTCGCCAAGTTCTAAATGCAGTCTATGAGAGTGCTGAAGGGTGGGGGCTTTTCGGAATTGAGCATTTCTGGCGCGGTTCTTGCTTTGAGGGCTTGTTAAATCAGTTACAATGGGCCGGTCCGGCAGGGGAAAACTGCACGAAACAGTACACAAGTAAAAATGTGTCATAGAGGCAGTGCCGACTGAATGAAATCCGCCGAATGAACTTTGACGAAGAGTCAAAACAAAATGGATATGATACCTTGTTTCGGTGGTTTTGGCAACACTTCATGAGCCCATACGTTGTACTTGTCACGAGTTGCTGGTTACTGATGAAGAGTTCTGATATCAAAAGAACCCAAATGCCTTATGGATCAGATAACGATATATGGACAATCACGATGTTCGCGTCAAGACTGCTCCAACTACGATAACGCCACGACACAACACGACATGTCACGACATCCACTGCGAAGCCCGAGATGGGGATCGATGGACGACATTGAGCGGCCGGCACAAAAAGGCATACGCGTTACTCCCTTATAGTCATTTGGTTGAATAGAAACAGGATGAGCCAATGTGGTACCTACAATACTCGTGCATCTGTAATATAAAGTTTCAGAAGGGTATCTGGAAGTCCCCTTCCAGTCCAAATTGCGATGGCAGTTACTCTTAATTTTACGGCCACTCGCCACTCCCCTGCTCAACATCAAACTTCTCGATCTCCGACAAGGTGTTCTTCCAATTCATTAGTAGAGAAAGGGAAACGGGAATCCAATTACAAACGAACCCATGGCCTCAGTCGAGGACAGTTTGGCAGGCCTAATTTGTCTATAACTAGATGCACTTAAGTAAGTACTCTCTTCCAGAGAAAGTCTCCAGGTTTGTATTCCAGGCTGTGTGGCACAAGCCTTTATACTCACGGGTACACTACACACGCAACAGGGAAAAAAAGAAAAAGAAAAAAATTAAAAAAAAAAATTTAAAAAAATAATTCCGGAAGCCTTATGACACGAAGCAAGAGTAAACTTGATGTTTGATCTATAGTAGCACTGCCATGCCATGTTTCCATGAAGTTTTCACACCGTCAAAAAGTGGAATGCACCTTGATCGAAATGTACACATCTTATATATATATTATACTGAATCTACGAATACAGTAAGGAAAGGGAGTGGTTTAGGGGACCAAAACATTATAATAAAACCATCTAGACAAAAAACTGGAACCGCGATAATTGCAAGCGGTTCGATCAGTGTATACCAAACTACATTAGTTTGTTCTTTTCTCCTTTTCGTTGCATAGGAGTATGGGATGCTCTCTACCTGTTACCGATTCCGTACGCCTCAATCCTCCTAGCGCCCCATCAACATGAGCGGGCACAAACGCACGCCGATATGATCAGTTATCCTCACCCTGAATGACCATTACTCAACAAGTCACCAGAAAACAACTCATACTCAAGCCCACCACCTGGTCGCTTGTACCACCATTTGAATCTTCGGGCCAAACTAGGCCGTCCCGTGCGCTATATGGAAGGATAGCAGCAAGGCATTCCGCTCTTATGGGTCTCCTTGGGGCTGAGTTTACGGTGACGGCTTCTCAATGCTTCAAGAGCCCTGTGGGCAAATAATGAGCGCTGGACGGTTTGACTAGCTCTACCCTTAACTTCCCGCGGTGAGCAACAAATTGTCCTTAGCAGAAGTCCAGTGACGAACTCTTTCAGGATGGGCTGGGCCACAGAGTTTACTTAGACGTTCCATCAACTCGTCAACGGTTTTGTAGGGTAAAAGGGAACTTTGGATATTCTTGAAGCTACGCCCTTCAGACTGAGCGGTAAGCAGAATCGTGTCTTGCCAGCTAGTCCACAAGCGTGTGATAAAAGTGCATTCGTGCTCGTACCGATCTATAGGTTCTGGAGGGAAACAAATTCTATTCGTATCTCTGCATAGCCGCGTCCTCGGAGTGGGCTTTAATGAGGGCTTTGTCGTCCTCCTCGGTTCCATGAGTTCATGGATCTCCACGCTTGTCTGCCAGGCTTTGATTTCGTCCCTCCAGGTCTTGCTGTGTCTGCTGCGCTGATTGCAAGGAAGCGTTGGTACCAGTATCCGCCTAGACAGGTGGAGTGTTCCCGGCGCTACCAAGTCCAGCTCCGGGAGAGGACTGGTCAACACCGGCACTATGGCTGATGCCGTGGAAGGCATCCCCAAACGCAGAGTCCTCCATATCCATGTTCAGATCTCCCAAATCATCGCCACCTGGCCCAACGCTAGGCGGGTCGTAGCCAGCGAGGGCCTCGCCGGCGGTATCCAGATCGCCTAGTGAGCTGAAGTCAATACCTTCGCCTGATGGGGTGGGCGCCACTGATGCGGGTTTACTCGAAGGTTGGGTAACCTGCTGAGCAGGAACGCCAACAGCATCACTGTGGCCAGCCGTCGTTGGCGGTTGGGGGATAGAGGCAGTTGTGGCACCCGAAGGGTTAGAAGCAGCGGGTACTTGATCGGGCGCAGATGTTGCAACCTTCGCTGAGGCTTCTGCGTCAGCGTCCTCCATACTAATGTCATCCCCACCCTGGTTAGTTGCAGGTGGTAGAGGTGAGGCCACGTTGGGGGCTGAAGGAGTGGCAGCACTCGAAGGGTTCGCCGAAAGATTCAGAGCTTGAGGGGTTGATGCTGTCGAGAAACCGCCGGCGGTATTCATCTGGTCAAGCAGGCCGGCCGCAGTACCTCCCATATCGATGTCGGAATCACCAATGATCGCACCGCTAGCTTGAGAGCCGGCTTGCGATGGCTGGCGAGACATGGGTGGGGCCTGTCCTACCGGTGGAAGGCTGGGTTCTGGCTCAGGAGCTGACTCTTGGTAGCCACCATCCTCAACTCGGTGAACATCATGGACAACCGTGGCAGGCTTTCCCACAATCTTTTCAACGCTGGCAAGAATCTCTTCCAATGCTTTGGCGTTCCTTTGACCCTGCCGGCTACTGCCATCCTCGTCATCTTCGAGACGTCCCTCAAGGCGCCAGGCTTCTGAACCAGTTTCTTGAACCGCGAAACGCAAATCTTGTTCTGCTTGCATGATAGCCGAATGCTTTCTCAGGCTCGCTAGAGCCTTTTCGTGGTCGGCCTTCATCCGCGCAATCTCTTCCATGTCGGCCTTGTTTTTCTCCAATACACGCTTGCGAAATTCGTCTGCCACCCCTGGGGCCAAGTGTCCCGTATAAGGCTTTTTAGGCCCATGATCTACCGCCTCGGTACTCTGTGCCTCAAAAATACCCTCTGTAAGCGAGGCAAGCGCGCCTTTGCGTCCCAGTCCCAGGTCGGAAACTTCTATCTGGCCAATTTGATAGGGGGAAGACAAGATTTCCTCCATCCATTCGTGATTTTGTTGATACCGAGCGATGCTCACTTCGCGTGGCGTGAGGTGGTCGAAAAGGTCACCACGGGACACATCCTCCTCGTCATCAAAAGCACCTTCCAAGCTTTGCAGCTGGCCTCCTGCCATCTGGTTCGGATGTGCTCCTGGTGGCTGTCCATGCCCACCCCTACGCTTGGATGAGCCGGCCACTGCACCCGGATGCGGAGGGTAAGCCATTGTCGGAGGAATGTGGCGAGGCGGCATGGGCGGGGCGTACATCGACTGACCCCGTCCTGGAAGGGGAAGTTGTGGCCAGTTCACACGATCCGATAGCATAAACTCCTTCTTGACGATCTGGCCCATTTGGAAAAGTTGCTGGCGATAGTTGATGATCTGTTGCATCTGGGGGCTGACGGAAACCATTTGTACATGGATCCTATCCTGTTTGTCGGCAGGTCCATAATGCACAATCCAGAGATTAGGGTCCACCTGTGGTGCATTCGGCACTGGCGCTGGGCCGGGAACAAGGCGAAACCGTTTTCGAGAGTGTATCGTGTGTTGCTCCCCTGGTCTGAATCCCGATCGTTGGATGTAAGCCTCGAGCACCTATTCGCCAAAGTTAATTCTCACGCCCAGGAACGCCGCAAGCTCAGAAAGAGTGTCATACCAAACCGTTACCGGCAGGCTGATGGTAATAGATCTCGGGACCCGACCATATATATCCATCGCTGGAGAACTCAACGCCTCTACGGGCGGAAGGTTGCCATGTCAGATATATGGACCCATCGTTGGGGCAGTCGAGGTATGTCCAGAAGAATGGAGCCGTGTCACGGGCGATTTTGGGTGCGGCTGTCAACCACTTTGTGACCTCTGGTAGTTCGACCCTAGGCTGAAACGCATAGCGGAAGGTGGAAAGGAGGTGAACATGAGGAAGCTATCGGGAAAGTTTGGGTTAGTCGTCTGTAAAGGCATAACATAACAATCGACAAAACAATGGATAATGCAGAGCTATGCTGGTAAGGAACATCATACCAAGTCCTGGTGCACGTTTTGGCTCGGATCGCCAGCCATTGTGCTTTGGTCGAGGTTGAAATGTGAGGTTTGTTGGAAAGAGGAGATATTGTGAAGTGAGGATTATTCCTGTGTGAACATGTCAATCCGGAGGGCTAGCAGTAAAGCTAATATTATCTTCTGGCGTTGTCAATGGCGGATGTACTAGTGGATGGTGATTGGAAAACGAGGTGCCTTGTCCCGTCGCGTTTGAGGTGGATTTCCGGGGCGTTGCGCGCTTCGTGGATTGACAAGGGAACTTTCCGTTCAGGAACCAAGCTGCGTAGGCGGGTAAGTTCCAGCCAGTGACGGCGGCAGGCAATAGAGCCGCTTGGCGGCGGCAGCCCCACAACAGTACAGTTACACGTGACTACCTCCTGGCTCAACGAACCTAGCCAACTCCATTCAAATACTCACGGGTGACCTGCATCTTGACAAAACCATTTTAATAATTTTTGCCATGATTGAAACAACCGCTGCTGGCCTCATGCCGACTCGAGCCTCTCAGTGGCACTGTTTCAGCCTGGTTACAGAATCGCTGCATACAATATCATTCGACAGGATGGAGCGTGGAAAGGTACGGAGAGGACATCTCATAGATAGCGAAGAACCACCATCCATAGTCTGAACCAACGGTTTGCCACTGTATTCCAATGCTCAGTGTCCGTCTCATCGATCTCGTTCTTCACTGTTCCTGAGCCGCCGGCAGTAGCCAGTCTTCCGTCCCTGCACGATCGGACGGGCATGGATCGCAGGTATTCTTCACTGGTTTCAATGCGGTACAGCATCATAGTTCTTGTTCACTGCGAGTGGGAGAAAAAATTCGAATTCCAGTTCATGCTAAAGTACCACTTTTTAATTCCAGTTCATACCATAAATCGGCATCTTGGCTGATGCATCTTGCGTGTTTACCCTTTCGTTAGTTGCCAAAACATTGAAGCAACCGTTCCCAATGTCTAGACCGTCTCCTCACCAACATATCGTGTTCATTCCATACCGTACTCTCTTTACGCCTGGTAGGTGGAAGCGGAGACGTTGCCGCCGCGGCCAGTCCAGTTGACGTGGATGTACTTGCCCTCGGGGTACTTCTCGCTGGCGTACTCGGGCTTGACCAGGAAGGTGTGGGCGCCGAAGTAGTCGCGCTGAGCCTGGAGCAGGTTCGCGGGGAGGTCCTTGGTGCGGTAGCCATCGAACCACGACAGGGCAGTGGAGAAAGCGGGAGTGGGAAGACCAAGGAGAGCAGCCTTGGCAACGACATCACGCCAGCCGGGCTGGGCCTTGTGGATGGCCTTGTTGAAGAAGTCGTCGAACAAAAGGTTCTCGAGGTCGGGGTTCTTGCGGTAAGCAGCGGTGATGTCCTTCAGGAAGACGGAGCGGATAATGCAACCGCCGCGCCACATGAGGGCAATGGAAGGCTTGTTGAGCTTCCAGCCGTACTCCTTAGCAGCCTGTGATCAAAATAGCGTTAGCAATCGCACCTCGGGGATGGTCTGTTCTGCGCATCCACATACCTCCTGCATGAGCATGAAGCCCTGGGCATAAGAGATGATCTTGGAAGCATAGAGAGCCTGCTCGAGGTCCTCCAAAAACTGCTCCTTATCACCCTCGAACTTGTTGGCACGGCCAACGAACTCGAGCTTGGTGGAGGCCTTGACACGCTCCTCCTTGATGCCAGACAGGCAGCGAGCAAGGACAGCCTCGGCGATGAGGGTGACAGGCATGCCCAGGTCAAGGGCGTTGACAGCAGTCCACTTGCCGGTACCCTTCTGGCCAGCCTTGTCGAGAATCTTCTCGACGAGAGGAGTGCCATCATCGTCGTTGAAGTACATGATATCCCTGGTGATCTCAATCAGGAACGAGTCGAGAACGCCCTTGTTCCACTTGGCAAACACATCGCCCATCTCCTTGTGGGAGAGGCCGAGACCGCGCTTCATGATGTCGTAGGCCTGTACCAAGTCATCAGTTACATCGGTGTCCTCATTCGCCTCAAAACCACGTATGGCAGAGTGCATTGGGGCTACTGACCTCGCAGATGAGCTGCATGTCACCGTACTCAATGCCGTTGTGGACCATCTTGACGTAGTGGCCAGCACCCTCGTCACCGACCCACTCGCAGCAGGCCTCGCCATCGCTCTTGGCAGCAATGGACTGGAAGATGTCCTTGATGTGAGGCCAGGCAGCCTCGTCACCACCGGGCATCAGCGAAGGGCCGTAGCGGGCACCCTCCTCACCACCAGAGACACCGGAACCAACGAAGTGGAGGCCCTTGGAGGCAAGGTACTTTGTCCTGCGGTTGCTGTCGGGGAAGTGAGAGTTACCGCCATCAATGATGATGTCGCCCTTCTCGAGGAGGGGGAGGAGAGTCTCGATCCAGTCATCGACGGGCTTGCCGGCCTGGACGAGGAGCATGATGCGGCGGGGGGACTTGAGCTTGGAGACAAACTCCTCGGTGGACTTGGCACCAACGATCGACTTGCCCTTGGCCTCGTTGGCAAGGAAGTGGTCGACCTTGGAAACGGTACGGTTGAAGGCGCAGACGGTGAAGCCATGGTCGGCCATGTTGAGGATCAAGTTCTGACCCCTATTACACACCACGTTAGCGAGGCCCCGTGCGGCACGGTTGAGGGGGATGCTCGAAGAGCATTAACTTACATGACGGCCAGGCCGATGAGGCCGATATCAGCGCTTGGGGCATCGTTAGCACTTGTCTGACTTTGAGATTGGGACTGGGAGCCCGGCTTCACAGCTCCGCCAACAATGATGTTCGCTAGGCGAGCGCTGGAGGCACTCAGTTGGTATGCAGGGCAAACAGGGCAAGCAAGCTCTTTCCGTCACACATCACGGCGAGAGGACTATCGCTTCTTTGAAAGAGGTCCCTCGTCGACACACAGTCACATCCTGACCGCCAGCAGAATGCGCGCCGTGGCAAGATCGAGAGCTTCCAACAGAGAACGTTCACAGGCGGGTAGAGCGGGGGAGGCGGGGTAGTGAAAAGGACTTACACAGGTCCAGACATCTTGTAGGCTTTTGTAGGGTATCTTGGTTTACGATTTCTCAAGCGTTTGGTTGTTTGGAAGAACAAGAAGCAAAAGGCAAGATAAATAAGTTGGAAAAGATGAGATTACTCAACGAAGAGGGATTTCCAATTGGAGGGGGGGGGAAGGGAGGGGGTCAAATAAAGAATGTACCTGCGAGCTGAGGTAATGACGAAACTTTGGAGAGGGATCCTGGAGCCTTCGACTTCGGAGGGGTCAATGGGCAGTCAATCAGCGTGGCAGTGGGCAAGCCAAAATGTAACAAGTGGAAACACTTCCAAAATCCGAACAGGCCCTGCATCATCTTGGCCTGTACCTTTCGGTAGAATATCCCTAGTTGCAGACCGGCGATAGCACACAAGTTCCACTCTTGTCGTCCGCTCCGGACATCTCACTTTTTGACATTTGCACCCACAGAAGGACAACAGCCAGTCGCGATCGCCGTTGCCTCGCTGCATCATTCAATCGATGTTATGGAAAGTCGAGTGGACAAGTGTTCGCCCTCTACCATCTGTGATCCCGAGGACATGGAATGGGGTATTCATCCTTCCAAACTGGATCTCCGTACGGTGCGATGATAGCTGCAGAATGGATAGCCCGGCATTTTCTTCCGTGGACCTGGAAGAAATTATTCCGCCGTCCTGCCTCAGAAAACCCCCGCGGCGGGATCGGAAGGCTCCATGTCCCATTTGTTGGTCTGGATCAACCATGGTACGAAACGATCCACTCACTCACCACTTCGTTGAGGTCAACCATTCCAACCTAGAGAGCTTGGCTTTTGATGCCAATGTGCACCGAGCCGGCACGAGAGGCAAACCCGGCAAGGTATATCATCTCAGCACCATACATCTCTACCCAGAATAACGGTCAAGAATGTCAAGCAAGCTGGTTATCGGGGATGCTCATAGAGGTCATTGGACTCTTGTTACTATGTACAGCAAGGCCGGTAGGCATATCCGTCGAGCACTCACAAAGTTGACTGAAGTAGCACAAGGATGACAGCTTTGTTTTTATATTTGTAAGTTTGTTCACCCCCGGCCACCCCTGCCAAAGCGTGTTTTTAGTCTGTTGCGGTTTCGCAATCCCGTCCTTCCTTCATGCTCTCCAAACCTATGACGGACCAAACGGAAACGGTTAGGTTCATCGCCCGCGACCCCTAGTTTGGTCTTTGCGTGCCATTCAAGCTCCCAGCCGTCCCAACACCAATTACGATGATCGTGAAGCATTGCTTTGTGGCTGTCAAGACAAATGCCCCTTTATGGCAAACTGTCTCGGATGACCCAGATGCTTACTGGTCACCTTGCATATTCGGTAAGCTTCACTATGAAGATTTGCGATTATGTACAGTAGCTTGTGTTGCTTTCCGCAGCCTCTGGGAACTTTTCGTCCATTCCGCTTGGCTCCTCATTCTACCAGTGTCCCGATGCTCACCCATTAATATCTGGTCATAAGCATCGATAGTAAGCAACTCCGGATGAGCCGGCATGGTTTTAGCCACCAACTGCCGAGCGCCACGGAATGGAAGCCACTATTGTCATAGCATCATGAGTTGGCCTGGTATTCCAATATGCTTGTTCATGGGACCCGAGGAATTTATACGCCAGAATTTGACAGCAAGAAGGACATATGGACCATTGGATTCAGGAATAGCCTAACAACCAATATAAAAAAGCCCAACTCCTCCTTGCATCAATTGTCCACATTTCCATTGTTTCGCTCTGCTGACCCCCATCCCCCACACGATCATCTGATTCCCGTGCTGCCAAAACATATGCAGGCTTACCCAGCTTTATCATCGCTTTGCTGCGGAGTCATCGCTATTTGGACACTAACAGACAAACCACAGATAGAAGTTCAGTCTTCGGTATAGAGCTTGCTATCTTGCGGCAGAGATATCAGACCTCGCGGGAAGTTTCTGCTCGCGCCTTATCCAGATCTTGATATCAAGTACCTCTAGTTCTTCATATTACCAGTACCGGGCCCCCAAATAGGTCATGAAGCTTGGAAGTCGGGGCCAGGAGTGAGAAGAAAGAGTCCAGACGAGGGGTAAGAACAAGGTGCAGCTCCCCACGGGCCCCTCCTTTGATTTCACATGGTAACTTTCACCTGACCATGATGATAACTCTTTAAAATACATCGGCTACAGTTACTTCGGGAATCCTTCTAATCAAGAACTTCCAAGAAATCAGATTCATAGGTATATTAAAACGCTTGGATACTGAATAAAGTATACATTAGGTGTAATGTGCTGGTCGTCACCTGTCATTCGACTGCCTTACTGGCACCTCGAAATAGGAATTGTACACTGCGATAGTTAGCAGACGTTGCAGTACGATACATGCAGATGAAATTCCCGTCATAACTATACCCAACCCTGAAAATTGGTGGGGGCGTGGGGGTCAACCTCGTGGATGTTTTTCCGTCTACTGCATACTTGTAGTCCGTCAGCTCAAAATGCGTATCCACCACAACGGGTGTGACTAACCGTTGCGAGGACGATGATTGATTTTGTTCTTCGCAACTGAACTCGTGAATTGCTTCGTGATTTTCGTTGCCACCCATCTTTCTTTCATCGTCATCCGCAAGGAGTTTGGAGAGAGAGCACCGCCACAATGTAATTGATTGATTACGTATCGATACTGGAGAATCCAATCTTGGCTTGTGGCTGATCGGTCCGAAAGGCCCTGCACTGCGGCACCGGTGAGGAGTGAGGGATGGAGTGAGGTGACCAGTGGTCACAGTCCGGCCGGGGTGTGACGGATTGGAAATTCAAGTTGGAGCGGAAGTTGCCAAGCCAAAGGTTCACCGTTCACCTCGGATTGGCGACCGGTCTCCAGTTCACCGCGACTTCAGCTGGTTCAGTCAGTTTCGGCCGGACTCCACAAATGGAATTTAGCCGTCCCGTCCATGGCCTCGCTGTAGTCTGCACTGACAAGCAACTTCTCCATCAACCACCGACGTCCGTGCCTGATTAGGTCAACTCGCGATCCCGATTAACAAAACCACAACCCATATCTCTACAATCTCTTGCCTGCAACTCTCGTGAGCCAACTGTTGACCGGACAAGCCCGACAGTACCTAATCACAGGAGGATACCTACCACAAAGCGCAAAACACTGCCGGGCTGGGCTCACAGGTACGTGAAACAAGCACCACAAACAGACTTGAACCAAGTTGTGTCTCTCTTTCTTGTCGGCGCGAGAAATTCATCATGTCGTACCCCGGTCCTCCAGGTGTCTCCAAAAGCACGACCCATCCGTCGCTGCCTCCCCGACCGCCACCAGCAAAGCAGCCCGGCGGCTTCAAGCCTGCCTTCCAACCCGCGATCCATTCTGCGCGGTCCTTCAGCGCCGCCCCATCTCCATCTCCAGTTCCAGGCTATCCCGCAACCCCAACAACCGCGGCAGCAACCTCGTCGTATACGGCGGCTCCCGGCTATGGCCCGGCTCTTGGCGCCGCCGCGCCCGGCACAGCCAGCTATGGCGCGCCCACCTCATACGGCGCTCATCAACCAGCCGTTCCCGGCGTAGGAGATGGCCGTGGCGGCTATGGCCAAGCAAACATGACATACAGCAGTTACCCCCAAGCAGCAGGCTATCAACAACAAGCCGCATACGGATACGGCACCCCCGGCACCGGCAGCTATTCCACCCCGCCCCAAATCCGCAACCCCTTTCCCGTTCCGAACGCCGCCCCGACCGCCGGCCACCATGGTCATCACCATGACGCCAATTACGACCCCGTCGAGGCGGCGCAGATAGCGGCGTGGCAGAGCGCGTACATGCCCAAAGACCCCAACGACCCCAACAATGCCGTCAACAAGGTTGGCGGTGCCGGCAGCGTTCCCGGTGCGCGCGCTGCAGCCGGTGCCTACGGTGCAGGTGCCGCTCAATACGGAGCCGCTTACGGTGCAGCGATGGATCCCGCGGCGGCCGCCGCCGCCGCCGCAGCAGGAGCAGCAGGAACATCAACCGACCCCTACGCAGCCCACAACGGCAGCGGCGCGACGGGCGCCGACGGCGAGAAGAAGAAGACAGTAGTGCGCGAAGGCGGCGGCAAGAAGTGGACAGACGACACCTTGCTTGAATGGGACCCCTCGCACCTGCGTCTCTTCGTGGGCAACCTAGCAGGCGAGACAACAGATGAGTCGCTCCTCAAGGCCTTTTCACGCTGGAAGAGCGTGCAAAAAGCGAAAGTGGTGCGCGACAAGCGGACGACCAAGAGCAAAGGGTTCGGGTTTGTCAGCTTTAGTGACCCCGAGGACTTTTTCCAGGCGGCGAAGGAGATGAATGGCAAGTATATCCAGAGCCATCCGGTGGTGGTGCACAAGGCCAAGACGGAGATCAAGCCGACGGTGCTGAAGGACGATCGAAAGGGCGGCAAATGGAAGGATAAGAAGAACACTCAGAATAAGGAGAAGAAGAGTCGCAGTGGGATGGGCGCCGGTGTGGGTCATGATGGAGGCGGTAGTGGTGGTGGTGCGGGCGGCGGGTATGAGCCGCATCTTGGACCTGCGCATGGCAGTGGAGTGACCAAGCCTGGTCAGAAGACTAAAGGCGGATTAAAGTTGCTTGGCTGATCGTCTTGGCCGGGTTCACTTTCTCGTGCTTCACCTCAGGGCATTAAGGAGCATTGCGTATTGAGGTACTTGTGCATTCAGAAGAACTATAGGGGCGTTATGGATGTCTGGGCTTAGGAAGCGATTGTTGGAGACGGTATGTTGATATCCCGGCTTTCGTCTGGTGTATTCCCCGAATCAGAGAACACAAGTGTCAATAAGTGGTTCTAATGTATGTCGGATGTAACATGTGCGAATATCAATGTTACCAGCCTTGTAGTATATCACCAATGCTTGTTTCTACGGTTTCACGCATTTAATTTCGTTTTTTTTATTTCTTTATTTTGCAAACATCACCGAATCCTCACTCACAATAAGAACTAGAGCAGTAAACCCCACTTTCAGCCAGTAGAGATCGAGATGATCTCGACACTTCCCCAAAACAGTCAGCGAGTACCTTGAATCAGTCAAATCCAATGCTCACTAGTAGCACATTATCGCTCCTTTCAGAACAGACAAACCATCCATATCATCATCATCATCATCATCACGTAAGAGACAAACCCCCCTTTCTCCTCTTAATGGTTGAATTCGCATACACGATCGAGGTTAAAAGCGGCGCTGATGAGCGCCAAGTGGCTGAAAGCCTGCGGCGTGTTGCCCAGCTGCTCGCCGCTGCGCGAGATCTCCTCGGAGAACATCATCAGGTGGTTCGAGAAGCTGAGCATGTTCTCAAACAGGTTGATGGCCCGCACCATGTACTTGGGCTCGTAGACGCTGGCGCGCGTCAGGGCTTCGACGAGCCAGAAGGTGCACATGGAGAAGGCACCTTCGCGGCCTCCAACGCCTGTTTGAATTGGTGTGGTGTGTCAGCTGTAGCTTATATGAAGAAGGCATCAGGAGAGAGGATTGATCATTTAGTGTGACATTCGGGTTTGTGATTATGGCTTGGGAAGGGAAGGGTGGAAGGCAAAAGGGAAAAGGAATCTTTTCGAGTGGCCGAGGTTGATGATGACTTACCATCTTCTGATTGCTCGGTGTCATAACGGTATACCAGGCCGGTGCTGGTCAACCCACCCTTTTCGGGGGGCAGCATAATACGGTCCATGGTGTTCAAGAATCGCGGGTCGTTGGGCGCGATAAAGAACACGAGTGGCGCGATGAGGATGGATGAGTCCAGGATCGTCTGATTCTCGTAGCTTTGCACGAAGCACTTCATCTCCTTGTTGTACGACTTCTCCATGATCTCCTCGTACAATGAATCCCTAGCCACGAGCCACTTGGCCCGGTTGGGGCACGGGAAATTCCTTTTCTCAGCCAGACGCAAGCCGCGGTCAAAGGCGACCCACAGCATGATCTTGGAGTAAGTAAAGTGCTGTTTGTTATTGCGCACCTCCCAGATGGACATGTCCGGGTCGTCGAGGATGGTGAGCACGTAGTCGAGCATCTCGCGGATCGAGCACCACAGGTCCCAGTGGATCGGCTTGCCGTACTTGTTGTACAGGTAAATGCCATCCATGAGCTCACCGTAGATGTCGAACTGCTGGTGGAAGGCCGCCCCGTTGCCCACCCGCACCGGCTTGCTGCCCCGGTACCCGTCCAGATGCGTCAGCTCCCGCTCGGGAATGTCCGTCTCGCCCCGGATCGTGAACATGATGGGTAATCCGCCGTTGGCGAAGCGCGAACGACAGAACTGGTCGCTGATGAACTTCATGTACGCATCGGCCTCCTCGGTGAAGCCGAGCCGGAGGAGGATGTAGATGGTGAAGGAGGCGTCGCGGACCCATGAGAACCGGTAGTCCCAGTTGCTGTGGATGGGGTGCTTGATGTCAGAAGAAGGGTACGTTCAAGTGTTTCACGTGCGGGCAGGAAATGGCAATAAATATTCGAGGATAGAGGGATGATAAGGGTTTGACTTACCGGACACCGCCAATATCTTCGGGAATGGAGAATGTTGGAGCAGCAATGATGGCTCCGGTCGGTTCGTATGTCATGAGCTTCAGAATCATGAAGCTCCTTTGAACAACCTCGCGCCAACGGCCCTTGTACTTGCACTTTGAGATCCAGTTGTACCAGTAGGTCTGGGTACCGTGCTGCTGAGTGTCCAGAACCATGTTTGTGATCTGCTCCGTGACGTGATTGGGGATGTCGTTGCGAAGAATGAATGAGACAGCTTGGCCTTCCAACAGGTTGATGCTGGCAACAACACCTTCACCAAGCATGCCGGGCTTCATTACCTTCCTGAAGCGGACGGTTGGATAGCTATGGTACTCTTCCTCTCCTTTATCAATACTGACATCGAGCTGGAGCTTGACGTTCTTGCTGTGAAACGTCACAGTCTTGCTCTCGGCAGCAAAGGGCACGTTTTCTTCCTGTAGAATCGTGGTGGTATGCGGCTCTGTGGCATACTCGAACGCAGGGAAGATTTCGACGTCTAATGTCATGTAAGTCATAAGATCTGTGTGGGCAGGGCACGGAATAGCAAGGATTTACCCAAAGAGAACTTTCCACGGATACATTCGACACGGCGGACCAGCCATTGCTTCAGCTCCTCCTGGACGCTTGTCATCTCACGATAGGCACTCGCCTTCAGTCCTTTGATGACAGTCTGGGTTTTCATGGGCCTGGGGAAGAAATCGACAAGATCAACGACACCATCCTCATGGATGTACCTGGTTTGAAGGATGTTCGAAGAAGGCAGGTATTGCTGCTTGGTGGTGCATCCGAGATGGGCAGCAGGATGTATGATGAAGTAGCCTCCTTTGTCCTTATCCAGCAAACGGCAGAAGACGGAAGGTGAATCAAATTCAGGCCTTAAAGACGTTAGTAGAGACATGGCTATGAAGCAAGGCTGTGAGAGTTACCAGCACATAAAGTCCACACTGCCGTCCATGCCCACAAGGGCGCATGTTCTCATGTTGCCAATCAGGCCATAGCTCTCGATAGGAAGATAACCTCCGCAGCGTCTCCTCATTTGAGCTTCGGCGCTCTGTGTTGCTCCCGCGGTTGACATGATGGAAGAGAAGCCGCCTTGGCTGAAGCTCTTTTCTGTATCGTGTGTGTAGTGGTGTTCAAATAGAGCGCTCGGTTTCAGTTGTGAACTGAAGCTCGGGTGTTTGATGAAGACTGCAATACGGGAATTTGTCACCCTGGAGATGTTGAGATGGCATTGAGAAAGGAAGGAACAAAGGGCCTTACGGCTTGAGTCCGCAAGTTATCCAGATTCGAGTCTGCTTTGGAAGACAGCAAAGCAGGAAGATACAGTACAAGGTACGGTTGTTTTTATGATGACCCAGTAGTAAACGGGAAAGGTGAGAAGCATCGATGTGGTAGAAAAGATATTTTATGTTTTATCTCACCATAGGAGCTCTTCGTCTGAAGACGACGAGGTTGTGCGCCCCGATCCATTACAGCTCGTGCGTAGGGTCAGCATCATTCCTGACTCAGCATCGTCTTCCAAGTTCCCCAGGTTACCACCTCGTGTCTTTGCCTCTTTTGGGACTTTTGTCGAGGGTATTGCTCTGCGGCTCCTCACAAGGTTGAGTGATCATAGTACACCAAGATCGATTTGCAGGGAGCGCGGGAACGACGATCCAGTTCCATGGAGTTACATCCCCGGATGTGTGTCTCTCAGGAGCTCCGTCACTGACCAGCTCAGTTCGGTTGTTGGCTTTCTGTCAACGTTCTTCGATAACCTTTCCTCGAAATGATCATCTTCATGACAGAAGTTTGCGGGCTCTTTTGTGAAGGTTCGTTCCTGACGGTCGTGTACTTAGATTGTACATCACCAGCCACTTGACGGTTTTCCTCTGTAGTGAATGTCAACTACATCATACCTGGACTTGAATCTCGAGAGACCGGGGTTGGTAGCTTGACGGTTCAAGTGGGGAATCCCGGCGCACCGGCGCACCAGGCCACAACCAATACCGTCACACCAAGAACCACTTACACGGGCGTCAAGTCAATATCAGTGACTCTTTGAGTATCGTGTCTTCGATAAAGGGATTTTTTAATGACGGTTGCTCTTTTGTCTGGAATCTTAAACAGCATTTATTTCGCTGTCCTCATGAATGCTAGGCTCGCTAAGCCAGTCAACCGAGCCATCTGAGGCAGCCCAATTTGTTATTTTGTAGGGAGATACCCAAACCCCGCCTCCGGGAAGAATCTCCCTGAGTAAAAGTGGGTCTCTAAGCGTAATAATCGACACCTCCCCAAGCTCTTGGTGCTTGGCCTAGAGGTATGTCTCGGTTCGCGGTAGGCCGATTCTCACGGTAGGTAGAAATTCCACTCGAGCCATAGTGACACAGCGCGGCGATCTCACTGCATTCGAAACCAGAAGTGGAGGGTCGAGACTCGACAAACGTGACTGGGCGGTGAGAGGTCGATTGATCTTGGAGACACACGAGCCATCACCAGGGACTTTGTGTACATTCCAGACATGACGCTAGTGGCGCTACAGGAAACTAAGGCTATAAGATGATCAAAATCGCTATTTCCCGTACAGGCTGCCACCTGGGTTTGAAGGCTTCGTTCAGTTTGCCACCCCCAGAGATCGCCCAATTCACGAGGTAACTGCGGACATTTACAGACGTGTGATGCTTCCATGTGCTTACACTACCGTCGGGCGCTCAAAGAGGGAAAGCTATGAATTTGCCAGTTGACCGAGTTCCACGGTATCTAGTTCAACCCTGGGTTGCTTATTAGCGAGGCTCCTGCGACACAGCTAGTTGCGAAGAGTGCGTAGTGAAGTCCCGCACTAACAAACAAACAAACAAATAAAACCAGGGTTGACGTTATGCGGGAGTGTACACCACACGACCACCTCATGACGCTGCTGCAGGGGCGTTCGGCAGCTGACTGAAATCAGAATTCGAAGTGGAATGGAAACTGGATTTCACCACCCAAGAGGTAAACTTTTACCTAAAGGGTCTTGGCGCTCCTCGATACCCTTTTTTCTATCGTATGAAACTGGGGTGCAAAGCCAATGACTGCCGCGATCTCCCACCACTCCACCGCTCATCTGGCCTCGCCAAGTCGCCAACTCTCGAGCGTCGCAAATCTCAGCCCATCTCGATATGCTTCAGAGGCTAGCACGGCTAGCAAGGGACCGCTCCAACTTCTCAAACGTCTAGTCGCACCGTGTACCTAGAGCCAATTGAAATCCCCTGCCCCTAATAATGCATCTCCGTCCATCTCGTTGAAATATCATGTCTCCTCCCACCCAAGAAGGAACATCACCGACGACGCTCTCCGTGCTCTCCCTAGACGCAACCTCTGCCTCATCCCCATCACCAACCGGCGATAACACCCCACACGCCCTCCCAGGAACATCCTCAGCCTTCACAAGCGGCATCGGCACCGCAGGCGCAAGTGGACACGCGACACCCACAGGGTCTGCACGACGCACAGGTACAGGGTCCTACAATCTCGACATCAGCGGAGAAGAAGACCCACACGTTACCGTTAACACCGTTTCCGTCCCTGCGGTCCTGAGTACCACTCCATCTGCAACCTCGACCCTTAAAAGTAAACAACACTTTGATCTAGCGATATGTGCGGACGACGAAGCTGTTAAACACACAGACGCAACACCATATCTCAACTCGGACTCTTTCGAAATCGAAATGGCTCCCATCAGTGGAGTAGGGGGCGGCCACCGGCGCCGGAGAAGCAGTCTTATGAATCCCGTTGGCGCATCCAGCAGCAGCAGACACCGATCTCCGAGGCCACGATCATCAGCAGGAAAGGGGATCGATTTCGACGAGTCCAAGTTGGTTGGGGAGGATACAAGGGTACAGGAAGTTGCGGGACGCTATGACGGACCTAGCGATGACGACTTATCGGACGAGGACCTCCATATCGACGAAGAGGCCGGCTTGACAGGTGCGGACAAACGGAGGAAGAGCCGCAAGAGAAGTCGCAACACCCGGCTTGACCAGAGGATAGCGAGGGACAGGATCTCGGAAGCAGAGAAGCTAGAGGCGGACAGGGCGGTGCTCAAGAATGCTGTCATCAACGTGACACTGATTCTCCTCTGGTACTTCTTCTCATTAAGCATATCCTTGGTAGGCAAACACACACCCTTCCTGCTTGTTGTGAACAGACAGATGCTAACTTTGCTTTCTACTATCACCAGTATAACAAATGGATGTTTGACCCAAAGAAGCTCAATTTCCGATTCCCGTTATTTACCACCGCTACACACATGCTCGTGCAGTTCTCCTTGGCATCCATTGTCTTGTTCTTCTTTCCCTCGCTACGACCAACAAATGGGCACAAGTCGGATCTGGGCCAGTCGAGGCATGAACCGGAACGGCCTGTCATGACCAAGTGGTTCTACCTCACCAGGATCGGTCCCTGCGGATTGGCGACCGGCCTCGATATCGGGCTGGGCAATGCTTCGTTACAATTCATTACCCTCACCTTCTACAGTAAGTTGCTCTGCCGATGACCTTGTAACACTACCTCGTGTTACAGCAGTATTCCGTTGCTAACCATTCTCTCAGCCATGTGTAAATCCTCCTCGCTAGCCTTTGTCCTCCTCTTCGCCTTTCTCTTCCGACTTGAGTCACCCACATGGCGACTAGTAGCCATTATCGCAACCATGACCTTCGGCGTCGTGATGATGGTCGCCGGCGAGGTCGAGTTCAAGCTAGGCGGCTTCCTCCTCGTCATCTCAGCGTCGTTCTTCTCTGGCTTCCGCTGGGGTCTGACCCAGATCCTGCTTCTCCGCAACCCGGCCACGTCCAACCCATTCTCCAGCATCTTTTTCCTCGCCCCCGTCATGTTCCTCAGCCTGATTTCCATCGCCATTCCCATCGAAGGATTTTCGGCTTTGTTTGCCGGCTTGAAGATTATCGCCGAGGAACACGGCATGCTCATGGCGCCCTTGCTCATCGTCTTCCCCGGAACCATCGCCTTCCTGATGACCGCATCCGAGTTTGCTCTGCTGAAGCGTACCTCGGTCGTCACCCTGTCCATTGCCGGAATCTTCAAGGAGGCAGTCACCATCTCAGCCGCGGCCATTGTCTTTGGTGACACCATGACGGTCATCAACGTCATGGGCTTGCTCGTCACTTTGGCCGCCATAGCCATGTACAACTACCTAAAGATCTCCAAGATGCGTCAGGATGCGCAGAACAACGTCCACATGGCTCACATGGTCGGCGGTGGCAGTGGCAGCGGGTCTTCGTCTTCTGCTTCTACCAGCCGCAGTGGAAGCAGGAGTGGAAGCGGAGGCAGCAGCAGTGAGAGAGACGGAGAGGGCGAGGATGTCGAGGACGAGGGCAGGGGATTTCTTGACGGTGCTGTAGCGGAGACGCTGTTCACTGCGGATGGGGATGTGGTCAAGCGAAGCCCGGATTCGCCTGCCACGAGGGACAGGGGGCGGTCGGCGGACCAAAGGTATAGGGCTGACTGATTTTGTTTTGTCATGTTGATCTTGGGTTTCCCGTTGTCATCAAGGGTCGGCATCCATTCCATTGGATTCTTGGTAAATTATTTAAATACAAACATAAATCTGTGCTAAAAGTAGCAGATGGTTCAATCCGTCATATCTGTTAGGGCTGTGTTTGGTCTTGGTCTTGCCGCATATTAATGGATCAGGCACTTACTTGTTCGAAGAGTGATACCGACCATGTGTGTTAATCTTCAAGAGCACAACACTGCGCTGACAAGAACGTCATAATGCTTCAAGCTCTCAAAACAACCGTCTGTTAAATGATACCATGAAATTCACTTTGAGTCGTATTCTTGGCAGTACTCGTCAAGGACCGAAATGATGGTCAACTCTGTTCATCATCCTGTCCGTTCCCTATCATATACAACAACACAGTACAGTCTTCCAACTGCTGCCCTATCATCCAACCTGGGTATAAAGTCCATGCTTTTCCTTGCTGCAAGCTGATACTGCCCTTAATAGGATATAACACAACGCAAGCCACTCCCCACCAAATAGTTTTCTTCAAATGCTTCGTCTGAGTATCCAGAACGCCATCGCTATGCTTTTTGTAAACCGCCAAAACCCAACTGGAATGAAACATCTCGACTTTGCCTTCAGTCTTTCCACTTATTCTCTTCCCAACCTGGTCCGGCGTGAGGACCCTCCCCTGCTGGTTCCTACTGCAACATACGTTAAAAAGTCCATTGGCGTTCGCCTGCAGCCTCATAATGTCGGCATCGATAATTCGGGCATAACGTCAGGTCCTTCTTCCACCTCAGGCAAATGACCCGAGTCTCAGCCAAACTCCAGGACCTCAGTGTATTCGCTCATTCCAAGTCCATGGGGTCGGCTATGCTCTGGTCGCCAATCGAGCTCAGCCCGGAGCTTGGCGGGCGCGAATCTTCCCTGTCGCCGTTGATGTCCTCCGGCTTGTCTTCTTGGGGTTGTGGTTGTGATGTCGGTCGTCGCGCGGCTTCCTTCATCTTCTCCTCCCATAGGGCGATGCTGTGGTATTTGCCACCTTCCACCTCGACGTTGCCATGTTCGATGCATTTGCCGAGGAGCGAGCCCGTGTAGCGAGAGTCGTCGTCGTTTTTGCTGTGTTTTAGCTTGAGAGCTATAGATAGACTGCTGTTAGCTGATCGGATCGAGTCTGAGGTGAACCTATCTGCCGGGACCTGGATACAGGCAGAAGATTGAACTCACCATTGAGATAATCCGTCGCCTCGTCACTGTCAAGTGCTATCCTCTTGATCTCCTTGCTGACAGGACCTGCCGCCCACGCGACAAAGGCGTCCACTCCCCGAGTGTCTTCCACGCCGTTATACAGCTGTTCCAGTTCCGATCTCTCGGGTAACAGAGCGCCGATTTGCTGCAGGGCCATGCGCACGTCGACTATCGTTGGTACCAGCTCGCCCGTCTCGGGCTCTTCGTTATTGTGCGCGGCGAAGGTGGCTGTGAGGCGACAAAGCGCGTCCAGGTAGCGGGCGGCCATGTCCGTTACTGAGTCGAGGACGGAGGTGCGGGCGCCGTGGTAGCCGGCTGCGCGGAGGATCTGGAGAATCGAAGGCCGAAGGAGGGCGTGGTAGAGGTATGGTGGGGGTGTCATGTTGGCGAGAGTCGCTCGGTTTCAGCTAGGTAGGTTTGATGTCGAGGATGGCGCCGCGTTGCTCGAGAAATGTCGTTGGGAAAGGTTGTTGTCTACAAAGGTGCCAGGTCTGATTGGATATGATGGCAGTCAAGAGGGTAGGTGAATGGGCGCGCTGCAGATCTAGAACTGCCATACGCGCCTGGCCTCGTGCACTTGTTCTTCGTTATCGAGACACTGTCTTCGAGGTTTCGTGTCTTTCTGCTTGTCGATGCAGTGGGGACGACAAGTAGTCAGAGTCGGAGACTGATCAGCTATACCAAGAAAAATGACGTGGGCTGAACCGTGGCGATAGCAGCGCGTTGCTGGCAACAGATGGAAATTGGTTTTCCTCCAATTCAATCGCAGGCGACGAGGTGGGTTAGGTTTTCGAGGGAGTTTGCGGGCTTGCGGCAGGCAGCTCTAGTGGGGCGGGGATGGGTATCGTCACTGCCGTGCAGTGATCTTGGAACTGGGTCCTTTCAATGCTCGCCGGAGGTAAAGGTCACTGCGTAACCTCGAAGAAGTTACAAGCCGACGAAGAGTGCCAATGCATGCATGTTAGGAAAGTTTTGTTTGTTGATTATGGTTGACAATATGGAGAGGAAATAAAAGAGGATTGGATGAAAGACAGAAGCCATAGAGAGTTTCCGGGCTCTTGGCGGGTGAAACTGAGGAGACATTACAAGTAGGTCCACATTGTCACGGCATCGTGCTCTATTCAAAGTAGTGTAAGAGGTAAAATAGTATCTTGGAGGGATACAAGCTTCTTGACAATACCAAACCTTCTTCTCACTTGGGCCAGTCGCATTGATACACTAGAATGGGTGATTTTCATCAGAAAAGCACATGTCAAGTCGAAGTACACAGGACGTTCTGGAACAGTTGGACAGCGGCACGTTTCTATTGTACCCCACCTGCCGCTGAGGAACCGTAGTGGAGTCTTGAAAGCCAAGCTCCGATTTGGACCGTGCAACCACGGACTTTAGCTAAAGGGGGCCCACCCACTTTAACATTTCGCTGACGCTCGTTGCATCATTTCCACTTTCAGAACGCGCTTGTCGCAACAGCGGCTTTGATAGCTGCACTGAGCGCGCCTCACCTCCCGCCTTCCTCCCCGCCCACCAAGAAACCTCCCGCTCGCGCCCAGGCCCGCCAAAGAAAGCTAAGGAGAGCATAGGTACTTACGGACCTCATACCTTGTTCAATCCACAACCCCCGGCAGCAACAAAGAGGCATCGCGCCTGTCCGTCATCACCTCGCCCTCATCGAAATCTTGACGGTCAAATCATTGTTCAGTCACGACCAGCCGCCCATTCTTAATACCCAGAGGTAACCTCGTGCCGGTGCCTTCCGCCCAATTCGACGCCGACTATCCATACCACGCTAGTACTCAGCGATTGAGCATTTGCTCCGAGTGCTCTCGGGATCATTCGCTTTATTCCCCAACGTCCTCATCGTCACACGACCTCAAGACGCCGCAGCAAACCACTGAAACGGATTACCAGAGCGCCTTGCGCAACGACAAACAGCAAACATGGACCCACCAGGGCCAGTGAAGCGGACATTGACGCTCAAAATCAACACTCAATCCAATGGCTCATCTCAAGCAGGCAGGACGGGATCACCGGCAGTTACACCTGGGCCTGGCCATAACCTCTCTGCCGCCTCGCCACCTCCTCAGACACCGGGGGGCTCACAGGGCCCTCGCAAGATCAAGCTCAACGTCAAGGGCACATCCTCACAACCACCAACGCCAGCCGGGCCGAGACCGCCGTCGCATTCTAACACTTCATCTCAGCCGACACTACCACGGATATCAACAGGAAGCTCGGCTGCTCCCAACATCTTCATGTCCAAGCCCAAGACGGCAAGTAAAGTCTTCTTGAATGCGGCGGCGAGAAAGAGACCGAGAGAAGAGAGCGAGGCGGAGGACGGTCCGACAGCGAATGGCATTGGGGGAGAGTCAAGGCCCAAGAAGATCACGATCAAGGCACCTTCGGGCACAACCCCGGTTCAAACTCCGCTTCTAGCTCCCAAGGTTCGCCTAAAATCGCAGGGTAAAATACCGACGCGGCCGCTGGGGGAGGGTTACGATTCGGAGGCCGATGATAGGGAAGTCGACCCAGTAATTGAAGAGCAGCTGATTTTACGCATGATGCCTGGTGAGCACTGCGACTATCTGCGGAAAGCCGTGGCTGAAAGGAAAGTGGGCGTTCCAAAACATCTGGGTGGCGCCGATGTTACAATGAAGTTTCTGGATGAAGAAGGACGGCGAGTAATGTTTGTTATTCAAGGGCAACCGTACGCCGCCATCCTGGTTGATCTACCCACAATCACCGAGGGCATGAAGACGTGGGACAAGAAATCCATGGTCAAGTCAGCCGACATTTGCCAAATGATCCTTGTTTTTGCTAAGGTCAAAGACGAGGCGGAAGCCAAGTCGGTTCCTTTGCCCAAGGCTGTCGAGCATGGCCACAGATGGCCCCATGGTATCACCCCGCCGATGCATGATGCACGAAACCGGAGGTTTAGAAAACGCCTCAGCAAACTGGAAATCCAGAACAAGGAAGCCGAGGTCGAGCGGTTGCTGGCAGCAGACAGGGAAGCCCTCAACTCCAGGTACGAGCTTGTAGCAGAGGGCGGGCACGGAAATACCGCTGCGCCCGAGTCCGATCACGAATACGGTGACGAGGACGGAG
Organism: Neurospora hispaniola; assembly: GCF_033458365.1. Taxonomy (NCBI): domain Eukaryota; kingdom Fungi; phylum Ascomycota; class Sordariomycetes; order Sordariales; family Sordariaceae; genus Neurospora; species Neurospora hispaniola. Next base: position 409,280 of record NW_026944407.1, on the reverse strand, counting down.
GCATGGGAGGTGAAGAAGACCGACTAGAGGACTATTTCGGGGACGCAAATGTGCAGAACCAAGACGACGACAACCTGTTCGACGATCTCGAGGCAGAATTCGAAAACGCGGCAGACACACCTGCCGAAGCAATGGACGCCATGGACTTTGGCGCTGCCACGCCCACGGCGTTAGGCGGCGGCATGGATCTTCCCACGCCCCCCACCGCCAACACGGGTACGCCTACCGCTGCACAAACCGAGGAGAGTGCGGCCGAAGCAGTCAGCGAGGAGGACGAATCAGATGAAGACGACGAGGATGATGAGGGTGATATGGACGACGACGGCGATGAAGAGCGCCATGATGAGGTGGCGGGAGTCAAGGCTGAGATTGCCACACTGAGGAAGCAGCTGGCCTCGTACGAGGAGCAGTTGTCCAAGGCAACAAGCATTATCATGAAGAAACGTCTGGAAGGCAGTATAAAGAACATCAAGTCGGAGATTAAACTGAAGCAATCTTCGATCGGTGAGGTGTCCGAGGAAGATTGAAGGGGGTATTAAAGCTGTGCTGTTATGGACCTGGAATCTATTTCAGAGAAAGGATTATCGTATGGGCCATATTATATCATGCTAGCCAGAAACTCACAAGTCGCAGTGAATAGCACCAACTTTAGAATGCCCAACGAGCGGCACAAAAAAACAGCATTTGTTAGGCAATATATTTACCGAATCTTGGGAAGCAAGCACACGAGCAAAATTCTGACCTGTTGTCCAAACTTTCCAAATATCTATGGTTACTTATCACATGTATTTGTACAGAATCATTTTTGGATCTAACCACAGCAAATGGCTCTCTGGCTGTCCACTTCAAGGCTCTCAGGCCCTTCACCCTCCCAAAGCCGTATATAGTTTTCTTGCATTCAGGACAATTCCCCCATGTCCATGTCCGCTTTCGTGCCCGTAGCCATGCCATGAATTCGTTCTTGGACGATTGGATGTTAGTAGTACACACACGAACCCACCACATCAACTCGGCTGCTGCTGCTGCTGCTGCTCTAGCCGTCCCTCCTTCTCTCCCTCCACGTGCCCCCCCTTTGCTTTTTCTTCTTTCCCACCCATCTCCTCCCCTGTTTCGTCGTCCTCCTCCCTCAGGCCTTTGCCTCTCGAACCACCACCACCCCTCATGCTTACATAGCCTTGAGGTAGTTACTCTCCTTGATCTTGGCCTTGCGCTCCTTGCGCATCGCCTTGCGCAGCTCCTCCCGCTTCTCGTCCGCCAGCACCGCGTCCTGCACGCCGCCGTTCACAGCTCCGGGAAGGTTGACCGACTGCTTCTGTAGCGGGATCTTGGGTGCCAGGGCCTCGAGGTCGCCGGAAGCCAGAATCTTGGCCTCTTGGGCGCGCGCGCGCTTCATGGCTAGGCGACGCTGTTTCTTGGATTTGGCTTTTGGAAGAAGGAGATTGTGTTAGTCTGGATTGCTTTTTTTTGGGAGGGGAGGGAAAAGGAAGGTAGGGAGGTAGGTAGATGGGTAGGTTGGCAACATACAGAACTCATCGCCAGCGTCCGCATCAGCAGCATCGTCCGTCTTCTTCTGCACCTCCAAGCACCTCCAGAGCCACTCTGGGTACTCCTCGTCTGGCAGCGCCACGGGATCCGCCTTGTTCTTGAAGTAGTTGAGACCGTTAAGCTTGGTGCCCGCCGGGCAAGACGAGATGGCCGCCTTGGCTTGTTCTGTCGTCGCGGCTCCTGGTACTGGTGCGAGGCCGGCCTCGGCTGTGGAAGTTGCTGGTGCGGCGGCGGCGGGGGTCGCTGCGGGAGGAGTGCACACGCTGAAAGTGGTACTGAAGGCGGCGCGCGAACTAGCGGCAACCATGGGCCTGGTGGCCGCGGCGGCGGCAGGTCTGGCGAAGCCGGAAGCCCGGCGCAAACACGTTCGGCAGATCATGGCGATTATCCCGGGGGATGGTCGGAGGGTGTATGTGTGTGTTCGTCGGCAGTCGGCCAGCGGGAGGAAATAACACCAAGGATCGGATCGGTTGGACAGAAAGACAACTCGCTAATCACCTTGACGGGTGCGATTGTAAAAAAGGAACGCCGGCCGGAAGTGGCTTTCGGCCTGGGGAGACGGACACGGGATGCGCGCGACGAATTGGAGGGGTGGGACGGGAGCTAAAAATTTCTACGGCGGGTGAAAAGCACCACTGAGGCAGTTTTGATATTGGACAGGAACAGCTGCAACTGTCACTAGGGCCGTGACAAAGCACTTTATGTATTCTATAGTCTAGATCTGCGAACTGTACTGACAACATACGTGCAAAAAGAATAAATAAAAATGGAGGTCATTATTGAGTCCTGTTATTCCTCTAGTCCCCCGTGTGTCTGTTGTTGCCGAGTTCTGTTGATATTTACATGCCTGCTCGTAAGTCTCATTAAAGGGCCCGAGCACTCCTCTGGGGGTTGCTGAAGCCGGACGTCTGAAAGGGTGGTCCGCGATGTTATGGAGCCCCTTCCCGGTTCGACCATGACTGACTCGCTCTCCGGTTCTCGAGCGCACTGCCCTGCCAAAACTCTCGCTGCCCAGATCATTTCAGCCCCAAATCAGCTCGCTCCAGCTTGTACCCTCCGGTCTGCTCCCAGAATGATGGTGGAGAACTCATTGCTTTGGCTGGTTCGCGAAATGGTTCTGCTGCTCGAAAAGATAACCCTGGACACGGTTTTCGGAGAGTAGTTGGAGGTAGCGTTCTGTGTCAGAAACAAGTCAGCAAAAGAAGGGGGAAAAGCACCATCGCATGGCTGATTGCATGCAATTGCTGAATGGGTCTGCCGCCGAAGAGCCACGGGAGATGCGAAGCACTCTTGTACCCACCTCTCAAATGTCCGCACTTCTCCAGATGGTTCACGCCCTCCCTATAATAGCACTTGGACAACTCCTCCCGCACCAGGCGACCCATCATAACTCGGACCCATTGCTCGCGGATAATGGCATCCTGGGCCTGCTTCAGGCGCTTCGTATCATTGTAGTCGACGCCGTCGAAGGTGGGCGGGACGGTGGGCTTCTTGGCCAGGAAGGCCGCCGATTCGGGAGTAGGCATTGCTGCTAGATGTGGGCGACTCGCGAGAGAAGACCGAAAGCACAAGTTGTCGTCAAACAAAGCTGTAGAGAGGGAGAGAGACGCAGCTTGTCGTCCCGCACTTTCGTCTCGTCGATGATGCCGTTGCAACCAACACGGCGCATCTCTAAGCTCCAAGTGGTGCCCCGGTCGTATGGTGGCTCGAGCTTTACAGCACACCTGGGAAACCAGGCAGGCAGGGGCGCGCTAGCCCAAATGCTGTTCGTCTCTTGCACCATGCAGTAAAGTTACAATTGACTGGGGGTCGTGGGCCGTGGCAGGCATGGGAAGGAACTTTCAGGTGGCACGAACATCCCCACCGCGGCTCGTGCGCGGGCCACCGCCTTCGCGTGTGTACATAACCTCCACCCGGATCCTCCACTGCCCCAGGTCCCCTGCCCCACTAGAAAGTCCCATATCAAAGTGTGATAACGATTTTTTTTCTGCCGTAGGTTGATCAGCCAGAGATTTTACGGTACCCGCCACCCTCTGCTCCCCATTTAAACAGCAGTCTTCCCGACGAAATTTCTTTTCTTCAGACGCATCCTTTATCCCATTCATCATCTTCATCCTTCCTTTTTCTTCAATACCCTGTAGCGGATTTCATCACTTCATCACATCACTTCACAATAACCGCTATCATGGGCAAGAAGGATTCCGTCAAGGCCACCAAGGCCACCAAGGTCACCAAGGCCGAGCCCGTCAAGGCTGCTAAGCCCGTCAAGGCCACCAAGGCTGAGAAGCCCTCCAAGAAGTCCAAGAAGGAGGAGTCCTCTTCCGAGGAGGAGGAGTCCGAGTCTGAGTCTTCTGAGGAGGAGTCCAGCGAGGAGGAGTCCAGCGACGAGTCTTCCGATGAGGAGATGACCGACGCTCCTGCCGCCAAGGAGACCAAGAAGGCCGAGTCTTCCGACTCTGACTCCGATTCTGACTCTGACGACTCCGAGTCTGAGGAGGAGACTTCCGAGGAGGAGAAGCCCGCCGTCAAGGAGGAGAAGAAGGAGAGCGTGAGTACAACACAACCTCCTCTTCTTAGCACACATCTGCTAACCCACGTCTGCTTATAGTCCGATGATGAGGAGAGCGACTCCGACAACTCCGATTCCGACTCTGACTCTGACTCTTCCGAGTCCGAGGAGAAGTCTGAGTCCGAGGAGCCTTCCAAGAAGCGCAAGGCTGAGGAGTCCTCCGAGGAGGAGGAGGCTCCCAAGAAGGCCAAGACTGAGGAGGTTGCTGATGACAAGAGCACCCTCTGGGTTGGTAACCTCGGCTGGGGCATCGATGATGCCATCCTCTTGGCTGAGTTCGAGGACTGCGAGGGTGCTAAGAGCGCTCGCGTCGTCACTGACCGTGAGTCTGGCCGCTCGCGCGGTTTCGGCTACGTCGACTTTGCCACCAACGAGCAGGCGCAGAAGGCTTATGATGCCAAGAGCGGAGCTCTTCTTGAGGGCCGTGAGATGCGTCTCGACTTCGCTGCCAAGGATGCCGGCAACAAGCCCCAGGACAAGGCCGCCAACCGCGCTGCCAAGCACGGCGACACCATCTCTCCCGAGTCCGACACCCTCTTCGTCGGTAACATGCCCTTCTCCGCTGACGAGTCTGTCGTCTCCGACTTCTTCAACTCCGTCGCCTCCGTTGCCAGCCTCCGTATCCCTACCGACCAGTGAGTATCCCCTCCATACCTATGTGTGTATCTTTGCCGAGCAGAGTTTTAACAGTCTTCCAGGGAGTCCGGCCGCCCCAAGGGCTTCGCCTATGTTACCTTCAACTCCGTTGAGGATGCCAAGAACGCTTTCGAGCAGCTGAACGGCTCCGACCTCAATGGCCGTCCCGTCCGTCTCGACTACGCCAAGCCCCGTGACAACAACGGTGGCGGTGGTGGCTTCGGTGGCGGCCGTGGTGGTGGCCGTGGCGGTGGCCGTGGTGGCTTCGGTGGCCGTGGTGGTGGCCGTGGTGGCCGTGGTGACTTCGGTGGCCGTGGCGGTGGCCGCGGTGGCGGACGTGGTGGTTTCGGTGGTAGCCGTGGTGGCTTCCAGGGCAAGAAGACCACCTTCTAAAGTGGTCAAGTGGGATTCCCGCACACATTGGGGAATGTGATACCATAACCTGAGGGCATTGAAACACAGATTCGCACTGGAGGGCTTAGTGGGTTGTCGGCTTTTGAAATCTTACAGTGTCTCCTTCGTGGGAGATCGTGGGCTTTTTGAGAGATAACTGCTTCTCTGCTGCGTGGCAGGGAAAGCAAGCGATACCTGAGGGCTTGAAGATGGTGGTGAGCTGGTAGCTCTTTGACAGCTCGTTCGTACATGGCACGTCTGTTCTTTCTCTCAACAGGAAAGTTAGGACCTCTGCCGGTGGGCTTGTTGGCTGGTTCCATGACCCTTTCGCGGTCGTCTGCACTTTGGATTCGATGCATACCAGAAGATTGATGGGTTCCAAGTACTCTGTGGGCTCGTGGGCTCTTGTGGGCTTTAGCTGACAAAACGGAAGAACGGAGCAAGCGAGGACCTGTACTTGCACATGCCACAAACATGTGTTCACACAGCCTTATCCAGTCTGTGCTTCGGGGGTGGTTCATCGTTTCCTGTTCTTTTCCGCATACTATTGTCATTGCTTCTTCCTGTGGGGTTACTAAAGAGGGCATCTAAAAGTTGGTTTGGGATTTTCCGGTACAATCACGGGGTCACCTGGGGGCACTTAAAATGGGTTTCGGGTCTTTTCTTTTTCTTTTTTTCATATCAGCATTTGCCCTTCACGATACATCATCGATGGCGTAACGGTACAGAACACGGGTGATCCTTCTTAACGAACATTACCCGGTAAGTAATCTGATACTCTTCCCCTGTTTCATATACCCAAGTCCCAACGGACTAGAAGTAGCAAGAAAGAAGTATTGTTCAGTAACTGTGATGTTCCAAAGATGTGACTTGACGTTATATTGGTCATGTGGTGCTTTGAGACGTAGACTTGTGTGTATGTCGATAGGATCTTCAAAAAACTGCTCGTTCACAAACGCCTTGATCATTCGTTCGGTGTTTCAATATGCTCACAGTTGACCGTGATAGCTCCCAAAGTGTCACAAAGCAAATCCCCCAAAAAGTTGATTTCAATGAACTCGGTTCGTCTACAAGTCATCTCAACAGTCGATACACAAAGAAGCCCAAACTAAAGCCAAAGTCACGCAACACCGGAAAAAAAAAAAAAAAAGAGAACCTAGACCTGCAACCAAATCGGGTAACCAAAAGAACGCGACCAAATCCGAGTCCCGAAGAAAGAAACAACCAAGATGGGAAGAAAATAAGAAGAAAATAGCAGATTAAGAAGGTTAATGATGCGTGTATGCGTATGGCTGTCCCTATGTTGCCAGATATTGGAGGTAAATGTTCTGCATACGGTCGTTCTCTCCTATCTTTGCAGCATTTGTTGGGGAATATTTCCTTCCAACGTCGTCCATCGACTTGAATTCTTTGCGTGAAAGACCTATTTGGCCTAGCACTATCGGTATGATGAATGACGAGAGTTAATTCCCGCCGTAGCCGTAGCCGTAGTTGGTAGCAGCCAGTTGCCGTTATCGTTAGTGCTTTAGTGGATAATAATCATGAAGCTCGTGTTGTACAAGAGCATGTTGGCTGGCTGACCAGGAGTTCTGTTCTCCCTCCTTTTTTTCCTTTCATCTTTGAAGCCGATCGATAGACATGCCGCTCGTCAAAGTCGTAACGCGTTGCGTCGTTCAAGCAACGACACTCCTTCCAACCGAGCCCCACCTAAACCTCTTCAGCGTTCCGCTCGTCGTAGACCGCACAAACTCCTGGCCGCAGCTCGAAGAAGCGTTCGAGGCCGCTGATCCAGCAGAGGCCAGGCTTAGAGCGCTACTGCTCTCTTGTCGGCCGACTTCCCGTCCAATGACGTAGCCGGCGCCGAACCCGACGACTGACACGAGAACTACCACGCCGGCGCTTACCACCCATGTCAACACGGTCGGGCTTAGGAAGAAGGGGGAGGCGACATCGTTATCTGACACAACCCCCGCTGGCGAGGGTGAGTTTGCCCTCCTCTTCTTCGCGGTACGCGCTGGTTTCGAGGCAGGGTTAGCTCCCCGCTTGGTCCGTTCGGTTGTGGCAAGACCTTGTTGATATTGCTGCTGTTGCTGGTCCCGGCCAGAGCTGGCGGATCGCGGAGCGCTTGGTGCACTGGAGTTGGAGGCGGTCCTTGCTGGTTGTTGTGCCTTGGCCTGGTTGAGCGGCAGCCCTATTCCGGAAGGACCTTCGGCCATGAGTTCAGACTCTGGCACCAGGCGGAACTCCATTGGCTGGGAACTGGGCATTACGCCGGTACCAGCAGGACCTGGGCTTGCCTCTTCCCCCTTGGGAAGGCCGCGGGCGGCAGCGGCACATGACAAGAGGGTGGTGAGGGAAGCACGAAGCGCGGCGTCGTTGTCGGCTTGCAGAGCTGGGGACAGAAAGTTGTGCGATGCACGATGCGACCGGGATTGCGACCGGGTTGGCATGGATGGCCGGGATTGCGCGGGATGATATGGGTGGGACGGACTTGCGGATTGGTGGCGCTGCATCATGTAGGATGGTGGATGAGAGAAGGCGTTCGGCTGCGGCCTAAAGGCACCCCGGGCCGTGTTGGTTGGCCGGCCGAGAGCAGTCGCATTTTCATCATCATCCGAGTCGTCCTCCGAGTCTACTGGTAGGCCGCTTCGGAAAGCAGTCTGTTGACGGGGCAAGCTGGCTGCTGGATGAACGCCTTCTGTCGAGCTAGTCATGACTCTGTCCTCCTCGCTCTCAGTTTCATCGTATTCATCCTGGCTGCTCGTCCCGGCAGGGGGATTCGGTTGGCTGACGATGAAAGAAGCAGGCATGGGTGCTTGCTGTTGGGATCGTCTCCGTCTTCGAGGGTATGAGTTGTTGCCGACCCGGAGGCCCGTAGTTACAATCTCATCTCCTATCGACGACAACGAGGATGACGATGGTTGCGATGCGATCTCAACCCAGGAATCTAGTGATGTGAGCGCGTGTTGTGGTAGGTTACTGGAGATATTGAGGGCCAACTCACCATCGTTACGACGGCCATCCACCGGCCGTCGTAGAGGATCGGGGGATGCCATGGTGAAACTCCGGAGGCAGGACACGTAGACGGGTTTGGTACCGTGAACGTCAGCACGGCAAAGTCCACTCGCGCAATGCTCACCGACAAGGTGAACTTGCTTAAACCAGTCCCCGGAAGACGTCCTAGGGGAACCAACAACTCCCGCCTCCGAACGCGGGAAAGCACAGGAATGAACGCGGTTTCGTTAACAGGGGGCGAGGAATGATGTTGGCAATCTGGAAAGAAGAGAAGCCCAGTCACGGAGCAAGTACGGAGGGTGGTGGTACTATCAAAGCGGACGGCCGAAGGGACCTCGTGAATAGTTACGTATTATCTGTGGAACTGCATCTAATGGAAGTCAAGCAAAGAGGCACACCAAAAAGAATGAATCTTGGAGCCAGATACCCAGGGAACGGAGGCTTTGTTGGGGTTTTCTTTGAGCACGCGAAGCCGCCTTGGGGGGATGCGTGCGAACAGGGAAAGGTGTGTTTGGGAGGCGTGGTCTTGGTGTAAATGGGGGAAGTGGAAGCCTGCCGTGCCAAGGTGAGGTAGGTGGTCTGAGCGGGCGGACACTTGAGAGAGGGGGGGGGGGGGGGGGGGGGGGGGGGAAGGGCACCTGGGCAGCCTGGGCTGTGGTCTGGTGGACGCTGAGCCATGGATGTTTTAGCGGCGGAGAGCGTGATCCATCCTCCGGAGACCTGTCAGTTGCAACTGGACCTTCAAGCGTGCAAGTCGAGGGCCGTCCCTGCTTCTGATTGGCTTTGCATGCTGATCTGGGGATGGTCGCCTGCCCATCGTCAACCCCAAATGACGTGCTTATCTGGTCGAGCCTGGCTTCAATGGACGAACTTCCACTTGTCATGGATAAGAATCGATAAGACCCAAAAGCTTCCACCAAGTCACTAGAGATACCAAACGTCACTACCTCCGGCCGACAAACCTCAAGACCTTATCCTCGTGTGTTCAGTTCATGCTCGCCATCTTATCTTTCTCGAAGTTCGGGCGCTTGCAACTAAGGTATGTAGTTCGTCTCTTCAAAGAGATCTCGAGCCTCACCACTGTTGTCTACCCACTTCGACGATCACGGTTCTGTGATGTAGCGATATGATGTACCTATGGCGTAAGTCGGCTTTTCGAATGTTTGAGCAGGAATGTAGTACCATAGTGTAGGAAAGCCGAAGCCTGTCTGAGCTGGCCATTTGCATTGGCATGAGTACTTATCCATGCTCCCCTTATCTCACTGAGCAACTTTGATGTTCGTCCCATACACTGTAAAAGACTGTTTGGTCGGCGAGCGGTCGAAAGGTAAGTCGAATACCTCACGGTCTAATAACACACCTTCAGGATATTCTTGCACGAATCCATGTGTGTTTATTGCACCTGTGGAACGAAATCTGAGACATGTTGAGAGTCAAACCATTCGTTCCTTACAGACCCTGGCCGACGTATTTTCGGCTTGATACGAGTCACAGCTCTGCAACGGCCTTTCCTAGTCAAAGCGAATGGTATTGGATTGAACATGTTCTGTTGATTCTTACGATGATATGGCCGGGAACGCTGACTGCGACGCAACCAGAATCTTCAACTTCGCCTGCGTGTCGGTACAGTATCCTGACAACTACGGTCGGTCACTTCCATCTCGCACGCTTTTTTTGACCCTTCAAGCTCGGTTCCATCTTTCCTAGCTTGAGCACTTACTTGGGTATCTACTAGCCCACTACAGAGTATTTCATGGTCCTTTGTCTCTTGTCAAGCTCAGCCTTTCTGTCCAACTCACGGCGCTGCTTCCGAGTAGAGTTCCTTACTGGATGCACGGAAGCAATCATCGTTCCGCTCCAGTGCCGGTGTAACCATTTCAAGCGAATGCGAAGCACTGGTTCATTGACCCAAGTACCCGTTCTCGAGCCGTTCTCCCGTCTTCCGTCCCGTTGTGCGGTTCCTACCTGGTTGCCACATGACAGTTCGAGCATAATTCGCCCATTACACACCCATTCCGTTCATTGACCGCTGGAGCACGACGTATCATCCACCTTCACAGCCGTGTCTGGTCACCCCCTTCGACGCCGTACAGAAGAGGATACTCCAACCATATAACAACACCTACCTCCTATATACGGTTATTCAAATGAGCTAAGCGTACCCCACGCTCTATGCAGCTATGTCACTAACTGCCACTCAAGGCGCGTCATTGAGCCCGCCAACGGTATCTTCTTCAAGCCGGCTCTGACGTGGCAATCGTTTCCGATCTCGTGCTCTGAATGGGGAATGTCCTGTCCTCGCTTCTCAAGTCTGCAATAACCCGAATAGCGGCGACGAGAGCGGAGATTGTATAAGGCTGGGTCACGACCAACCTCAAGTATGTCAGCACTCTGATCGCATTGGAGGTGGTACGAGAGGGCCTCATAACCGGCAGCTTTGAACGACCACTCCCCGTTTGGCAGTTATCGCCAAGATTGACGATGTGGAGGATTTGCGAAAAGCTCAGAGGCCGGCACTAAGGGCACCTTCGACTGACCTTTTCAACCGCTCTCCTTTGGTGAAGCTGTGTTGATGACTTGAGTGGGACCATTTCGCAAGGCTCAGATTGTCCACCGGATGGTCGTCAAAAGAGACATCCTTCATTCACAAAGTGCTTCGAACAAAACACGGTTATAAGCGGGACTAGTGTGGTTCCGCAAACAAGGCGAGACAAATCAGTGTTATCTGACATTGGACTACGCGTTGGACTCCTGGGTCCATGGTTCCCTTTTTCGGAATACAACAAGTCAACAGGTTCGCAAGGGCTCTGGTTGACGCTCAGACCATATCAGGGCTGCCGTATCTCGAGGTATGCATTTCTAAATCCACACACATAACCTCTTTTACGCAGATGGCACTCGCCCTTCCACGAATCCGAACTCACCACTCAACTATTTCATATCGTCCTTCTTCTCTGGTGCCACGTCTACGATCTACTAATCCATTTCATGCCCCTGATGTTTGCGGCTCTGCGATTTCAGCGACCCTTTCAGAGATAGGCAACTGTATGCAGGACAACTTGCACAACATAATATTCGAGAATCGAAAGACTGCCGGGTCTGTTTTCATTCGCTCTTTAGTGCGGAGCGACAATCCAAGCCGGGGCAGGAATGCTTCCCCTGCAACTAGCACGTACCGTTGTGTGGTGCGGGCAGAACCAAGATTCTGGACACCCTCCACATACCCACTGAGACGTTGCGTACATGCAGAGATGAGGAGAAGAAGTGTGATCGGGGAACGGGGGAACGCAAACTCCCTGAGTAGTGTATGGAGGTTGAGGCTCTGCGAGAGACGCTGTCAGAGCATCGTTCGAACCACCGCGATCCTTAGGATGGTCTAGAGATGCCGTCCGGAGCATAGTGTGACTGCCGATAACCGGACAACAGTGATGCATCGGTACACCTACAAGCAGGTGGTATGGCAATAGAGATGAACTGCTCTCATGATTAAGCTCGGGAACCCCGCTTGGTGAGGATGTGTACGTACTTGAGGCTCAAAAGGGAGGATCTTCAGAAGTATAAATATCAGTACGCTTGCACGAGGAAGTGAATAATGACTAGTCACACCGACATCGACCTTCAGAATCATCTTTGGTTAATTTACTTGCGATCGAGAAGTCAAGAAACAATAAAAACAAACTCACCATGAGCCAGTCGAACCATCATGAATCAACCCCAAACCACGAGAACACTCTTGAAAACACCCCTCCTACCGCGCCACCTCCCCCTAGAGATGGAGACGATGATCCGCAGGAAGACGATCCCTTCTACGATGACCCGAAGGTATGAAAAGACTCCCATCGTTAGTCCCAGGCCAAAAAGCAAGCCTGAACCAAAAAGAAATCTTCTCATTAACAGGACAGTGACACTCCCATCCCTCTCCCCAGCCACGGGGGCGCCGGTGGTGTGGACTCTACAATTTCTAGGCGAATGTCAGGACAGATCTGACAGCGTAAGCATGATCTTTAGTGAGCCAGTCTCTCTTAGTTTTCTCATTAACCCATATCAAAACCTTTCAATAGGAATTATCCCAATTCTCAAGACAAGAGAACTAAGAGCGAACGGCCTCGCATAGCTACGCACGCACGCACGCACTACGCCTGATAACAGACACCATACCATGAAGACACCCCCAATTCTTTTCTTTCCATGCCAAGTCTCCCATTTCTCTTTTTTGTGGAGGAGGAAATATCTACGTTGGGAGGAACAATATCATTTTGCTATACCCTGATTTTTTCCCCGTTGTTGTTTTCCCGTGATAAGTTCCCCTCTCTCTCTCTCTCCCTGATTTACCATCTTTCTGCTTTTATTGTCTTCTGGTTCCTATCGGCAATATTTCTTCTTTGACTTGTTTATCTTCCTTTTTTCCTTTTCTTTTTTTTTTTTTTTTTTTTACTATTCTCCTCTTGATCCACCCAAATTTCATGTTTTCTCTACTCTTGCAGTTCCGTTCAATCCGATTTAGTTTCGTTTGGCTTACTTGAGAGCCGCTTGTCATTTTGTACTTACTTATCTAGCTGTTTTGCAAATGCTTTTTATCCTGCGCTATCACATGCATACCTAGGTATCTATCTATCCACACAAGAACTCCTACCCGCTATTAGTAACAGTGCTACGGACCACGTTATGTATGTGTATGTATCATGATGTGTACACCTACCCAGTTACCTACCTACACAAGGCCCCAATCTTGATATGGTGCGATGGCGGTGATAAAAATTCACTTTCAGAAGTCATGTGTAGTGCTTTGGTAAAATCTGCCTTGTGTCCGTCCAGCTCGGGTGGTTCCCTAGCATGAGTCCGCCATGTTCATCATGGGAACTGGACTCAGTTATTTAGAGTGTCCAACTTTCCTCTCGGAATTAAAGCTACGTAACAGTGGCATCTCAGTGGAGAGAGAGAACGAGGGGTGACTTTTTGTCTGTTTGTTTTTTTCTCAAAGAGAAAGTAAAAAAAAAAAAAAAAAAAAAAAAAAAAAAAAAAAAAAAAAAAAAAAAAAAAAAAAAGAAAGAAACGCAGACATCAAAAAAGGCACAAGGCAAATCATTTGTCAAACAGGATGCGATCCAGTTATTCAAGTGTATCTGCGGCCAGCAAGGCTAGCAGGTATGATATATTATACTATATGCAAGAAGGTATAAGAAGGATGCAAGCCAGTATCTGCGCAAGACGATGCCACCACAAAACTGTCAAGTAGCATCTGCGCAATAAAAACAAACTTGACCGCCTTGCGATAATGTCAACTTTGACGTCCCTCCTTTTTTCCCAACTCCCGTCCTACGCATTTGTCACCTACTACTCGCTTAGTCCCTCAACAATCATCCATACCCCACCCAATCTCCTCTAAGTATCCCATTTCGTCTCCAAGTGCCGGTCCTACAAGGCGCTCAAATCCAGCGGCACACTGCTTCCCCTGCCAGCGCGATACTTCCTTGGCCCGCCAATGAACTCCCTGGGTTTCGGAAAGGTATCCTCGCTCGCAAACTTCCACCTGGGATCCTGGACGACGTATCTCGCACTGCCGCCACCGGAATGCACTGGACTTGGAGACTTGTTTCCGCCTGTACCGTTCGGTGTAAGGATGAAGTTGCTAGGATCGAGCATGGACTTGATGCCGGAGCCTGATCGTGCCGATCTCGTCGAGGGCGAATGGGAGAGTGGAGGAGGAGCTGGGGCCGAGGATGGCGGCGGTGGAGGCGGAGGAGCGGGAGCCGAATGGGAAGGGCTTGATGCTGTTGAGCGAGGAGGAGCGCTGGGCGGAGGTGGAGGAGGGGGTGCTGCTGGTGAAGAGGCGCTGCTCGCAGCACGGATGGCGGCTTGGACGGCAATATTCTGGGAAAGATTGCTGGTCGACGAGGACGGCGGCGGCGGTGGAGGGGGCTGCGAACGTGATGGAGCCGGTGGTGGTCGCGGGGCGGCTGTTGGAGGCGGCGGGGGAGGTGCTGGAGGAAGAGATGGGGCGGCAGATGAAGGCGGAGGAGGAGCGAATGAGGGTGGTGGAGGTGGCGCTGAAGGAGGTGCCGAAGAGTGGATAGCCGCGGAAGGCTTGCGGGAACCTGGAGGAGGAGGCGGTTTCTTGCCAACTGGCGGCGGAGGCGGCTTCGATGATGCCCCATTCGCAGTCTTTTTGAGGTTGGGCATGGATGGGTGGAAAGTAGGAGCTGATGGCCGTCCAGGGATTGTCGGGGCTGCGCCGGGAGGCGGGCGGGGGGCCGAGACCGTTGGTGGTTTCGGTGCTGATCTGGATGTTGTTTCCGGGTCGGAAAGATATGATGCATCCCGGTTGGCGCCCGTGTCTACACCACCACCCGTCTTTCGTAGCTTTGGCATGCCTCCGGCGAAAAGGCCTCCAAGCTGCGGTGCAGCCTCCATGCCTGTTGATCCACCTTGATTCCGGTCGGCTACATCGCTATCGCTACGGGCACGGTTTCCGGGTACTGGAGGCGCAAGACCTCCGGGAGCCTTGGGAAGGCCAGGAACAGGGGGAGCCCCCCCTAATGGAGACGGACCTGGTCCGCTGCCCGATGTTGGGGCGATGATGGGTGCTGATCGATCATTGGTTACTGCTTTCTTGAGCGCCTTGCCCTTGGTGATATCTGTGAGCAAAGCACCCTATGAACTAGTCAGTACATCTCTCATGATGCGGGCTCGTAAGACCGAAGGTGTTCTTTTGGCGCACCCTATTAGGAAGACCGGCAGGTGGTCGGCCTGGAAGTGCTCCAGGGGGAGGTGGCGGCGGCGGCGGAGGTCCCCCCATACCCGGAGGCGGCGGAGGGGGAGGAGGTGGTGGAGGTGGCATGGCGTATTGATTTTGTGTTGGCGATGCGAGGGTTGAAGTGGAAGTCGATTAGAAAGTGTCAGGAAGTGAGAGACTTTGACGCTCAGCTTGTTGCCTTAGGTATAGTTGCGGGTCGAACCGAAATTACCGGTCGATTGGACGTCTGCAGTGTCTGAAACGGGACAGCGCCACAAGTATTTCGAGCTCGGTACGGGGGTTCCGGCGCTGGAGCACTGGCAATCGTGTGTAGTGCGGTGGTTGTTGAAGACGGGACGAGATCAGGTCGGGTGCGTATAAGTCAAAGCACGTGCCAGCGTATGCGAGTGTTGGATTGTTCCTTTGTGAGATTAAATGTCGAAGTGGAAGTTCAGTGGTTCGTTGTCTCCATATCCCAGTGGAAGTGGAAGCAGGCTGCGTCACTGCACTCCTTTCGAGGGCGTTGGCCGGCGGTTGCCTGTGGGTCAGTGCGCTACAGCGGGGTTCCTTGAATGCCAAGCCTGCAGCATGAGACTGAAGCTTAGGGGCAGTTTCCACTCTGCGTAAATCCGAGGCAGGCTCAGCCACCTGGGGCTCAGACACCAGCCCCACGATGGAGTTATCCATCACATTGTCTGAATCCAGTCAGGACCTTGAACATTCCCTTCACTTGGATTGATTTTCTCATCGCCCGCCCTTCAATATTCTTGAGCCAAAGCGCCACTCCGTCAACCCTTCCAACCATGGCTGTCAAAGAAGGAGGGAATAAGAAAGACTGACACAGCTGCTCGTGCTTCCTCGTTGTTTTTTCATCTGGATACCTAAGTACTTAGTCAACCAGTCACCACTTACCTCAAAACTGATTCTCTGGCAGCTTCGCGCACCTCAAAAAGAGCGAAGGTACGAGACAAAACGCTTGCTCTGGGCTGCTGGCTGAAACAAAGATTGAACAGTAAACATAACGCCTCCAATCGAGGTTAAAGAGTCCCCCCCAAAGTGATGAGCTCTTGAACTAAGCTTTCTAGAAGCCGTTCTCGGAGTAGATCTTACGTAAAGACCTAAAGACGTGCGAGATATCACATCGGCTTTGCGCTCCCAGTCTCTCGGACATGTTGTGTGACATGCTGGCTACGGGCATCTCCTCCTTAGTTGCATGTGTCCATCAGCACCGCTATCTTGCTGGCCAAGACTGACCCAGATGAACCGTCCTGTCTTTTGGGTAGGATTTCGGCTACTCGTTTAAGCTAGCGTATAACACCGTGGCACGGAGACCAAGAGGCCAAGAGCACACCCTATGCACCGATCTGCATCATCAGGTCTAGCTCTTCCAGCTCTTTTTTGACCGCAGCACAAACCAGAGAGCCAGACACTCCGGCCTCACGTCCTCAACTCCAATCACCACCTTTTCTTGACCCCTTTTCCCAATACCGCCGTCTGCGTGCTTGTTTGCCCCTGCGCCTCCAGATCTCCCAGGCACTCTCTGGGCTCTCCACACCGCACGCGCCTGTCCTCCACCTGCTCTCCGTTGGTGACTCGGGGCAGTGGATATCCCCGACTTTCCCCACCAACTCTCCCCACGGGGTCGGGCGGGTCCCATCTTGACTTGACGACGGTAACCCGGTGTGTCTACTTCACCAAATCTACTGCAAGGTCTAGGTCTTCAGTTCGCCTACCATGCTTCTCCGTCCTCACAACCTCAGGGCCACCACGGTCAACCTCACCACCGCCACCACCGGGCGGCAGAGTCGTCAGACCTGCGGCCTTATCTACTCCCGTCAGCAACATGCCCGACCGGCGTTTGCGCCCGTGTCTGCGCCGTTTGCCAAGCGCTCCCTGGTGACACGGAGTGCCGGCACACAGCTGGCCAAGCTCACCCAAGAGGGCTCAGCCGTGTCGATCGCTGCTATCCGTATGCTGAGTACCACTAGCTCCCTTTCAAAGGTGAAACGGGTGCCGTCTCCATTGCAATCCGCCCAGAAAAAGAGTCCCAAGGCATCCCAGTCGCAGAATCAACCATCGTCTTCGTCGCCGTCATCGCCTTCTGCATCTGCTTCCAAATTCACGTCCCCGCAGAAACTACCGAATGCCCAGCAGCCGCCAGCCACCGAGACCGCACCCCCTCAAGCCCAGGGGCAGCATGCCACTCCGGATCCTGACCGTGTCACCAAGGAGTTTCTGGCCAAGCAAGGTATTCCGTCAGAGCACATGACCCTCACCGCTCTGCGCGCCTTGGTCCAACCAACCGTCCCGTCAGCGGCTTCTGCCTCTGCTGCTGCTGCTGCCTCTGCCTCTGCCCCTGACTCCTCCCATGATAGCCAGCCCCCCGCAGCCGGTGCAGAGGCCGATCAGACGGGTGCTTCTGATCTGCTTGGTCTGGATGTTGACGGCCGGAACGCCCGGGCCTCGACGGCTGCTCCTGGGCAACCTCAGCCTCTTACCTACTTGAGCTTCAACAAGGATGCTGCTGACAAGATCTCAGATGCGGCCTTTGCAATCATTTCGCATCCTCCTGTTGTCATCACCCCGCTGCTGCTCAGAGAGTATGTTGCTCTCCAGGCCTCTCTTGGCAAGCCCAAGACACTGCCGTACGTTTTGGGCCTATATGCGTACAAGGCAGCCCCCAAGCTTAGCTCTGGAAAGCTGGCTTACAAGAAGCGGAATCCTGACATGCCGAAGAACGCGGTGGATCCCGAGGTTGCTGAGATGGCACTGGACGCAGCACTTGATGCCAAGGACCTTGATGCCGCTGTTGGCATTGTCGAAAATACGTACGCTACCAAGGCTTTCACCCGCGCCAAGTTGTTGAAAAAGGCACTTGTACCCATGACCGGCTTGGGACTCACTCCAGTCGCTGCTTGGGCTCTCGCCAAGAACTATGGTACATGGCAAGATTCAATGGAGACTGTTATGGCGACCAACGTAGCCTTCTTCGGCATGCTGGCCTATATTGGCTTCACTGCGACCATGGGCATTGTGGCCACTACCACGGCAAACG
Source organism: Neurospora hispaniola (assembly GCF_033458365.1). NCBI lineage: Eukaryota > Fungi > Ascomycota > Sordariomycetes > Sordariales > Sordariaceae > Neurospora > Neurospora hispaniola. Next base: position 391,334 of record NW_026944407.1, on the reverse strand, counting down.
ACCAGATGAAACGGGTGACCTGGGGCCCGGGTATTCCGCTGCGGGAGCGATGGATCCGAGAGGATGAACGGGCCGCTTATGACAAAATTGCCTGCTCATTCGGATTTGGGGAAGTGCTTCGTTACGGAGAGGAGGAAGGAGAAGAGTTTGACGTGCTCCGTGAATATATTTTAAGCAAGGGCATGATCCTTGATGCCGTCAACCTGATGCCAGGCATGCAATAAACCGCGGCCTATGGCTGACTTGCGGCATCTATTTAATCGAGAGCCAGAGAACGGCATTCATTCCCCACGCCCCCCCGTGCAGCTTGGAAGAGTCTTGGCACCATGTACTGGTGGCAGTGAAGACTTAAGAGACTGAGTTGTCGAGATGACCCCGGCTTTCCTAGCTTGACCTCTTTACCGCTTGGTCACCAAGTACCTTGGTTGCCAAGCTAGCGATCGGCGGGAAGACTTACATATTCACAACCCTCAAGGTTGCCAAGGTAGTCTAAGAAGTCCCAATAGATAAGAGGATATTAAATCAGTCTAGCATGCCTACCGCCCAAAATGGACACCAGACTCGCTCGCCTCCCTTTCCGTGCAGAGGCTCTTCTGCGGCTTCCCGTTGCCTTGATGTAAGCACGGTAATACAGCTAGAGTGTTGAAAAGGGAAAAGAAGCAATCATCTGCCGGCTCTTACTCTCTCATCTCTATTTCATCTTGTACCGCATTCTTTGAGACTTTGCATAGATTTCCACCCAACCGACCGTAGTCCGTCCCACGTCTCCGTTCCCCACCTAAAACTAGGATGTTTCTCCATGCATCCCTAGTCAACACTTCGATTACTAGTGTACTCCAGTAGGTTGAAACTACCGCGACTCAAATCTGATCTGTGGCTTTGCCTAGTCGACATTTCCCCTCTACGTCACCCGAGTTGCTTGGCGTTTATTCTCTATGCCTCGTACTACTTGTCCCTTCTCCCTATTCCTTATATATATATAAGTACCATTTCCCCCATGCTGTGCGTGATTGGGAATGTGTGATCAAGAGTTCTGAAGCAATCACACATCTCAGAAATCGTTCACTTGTACCTACCTTATCAAGTTCATCTTCCTCACAAGTCCAGTAGTTTCATTATTCAGCCTAGCATGGCCGGCGGTTTCGAACCCATTGACCCTGAGCAGTGTCAACATTATGCCCACTTCGCCGCACATCTCAACCGGACGGCCTTTGATGGGATATACTGGTCCCTCTTTGTGTTTGTCATAATCATGCTTTTCCTCGCCTCATGGAAGTACTCAGGGTATGTTATCCCCCCCACACGTCTCTTTTCTCCAACAGTCACTAATGCGTTCCCCAGGACCTGCGAGGCACTGGCGAATTCCAGAGCTGGGACAAAGCACTACCGACACAAGATGCAGCGATGCTTATTGATCTGCACCGGTTATTTTCTGCTTTCCATCATTGCCCTCGTCATGGAGGTTTACGCTCTGCTGGCCTTGCAATTCTGTGATGGAGAAGACCTCATGTCGCTGTACTGGTCTACTTGGACGATGCTACAGGTTGGCTCGCTCATAGCCATCTTGGGCATTATCCTAGCTGCCTTCAACGCCATTCGGGATAGAAAGAACCCGTAAGTTTTCTCCATCTTCTCTGTCACTCAGTCACAAGAACCAACTACTAACATCATACTACAGACCTTGGGCACTAGCACTCGGTACTCCTGTCCTCGTCGTTGCCGGTATCGGTCACGCCTTCCACGGCGCCATGCGCAAGCGTGTGCAGCGCGTTCGATCCAGGAGCTTACGCTCTCGGAGCCGGGGCAGATCAGAGAGTAGCCTCAATGGAATCTCCACCAACGATTTGCCCATGAGCAGGGAGTACGTATTGCCCTATTTGTCTTTTGCCTTATCTCTCTGTCTCTTCCCGGCACAGAATCTGAAAAAAAAAAACCAGCCACAGAAACTAACACAGACTTTCCAGGGAGACGATCCGCGTAGAAGAATGTCCCAGCGGTGATAACAACAACAACGAATACCGCGCCAAACTACTCGGCTACACCCCCGAAGGCGCCCCAATTCTCCAGTTCGTCGATGACCCCGGCAACAGCATCGATCCCGAGCGCGGCACCATCTTGGGGAAGAACACGATGAACGGACAGATCATTGTCGCCTTTAAGAAGTCTATGATTATGGTTTCGGACGGCAACAGCAGTGACTTGTCCACCCCAAACGAAAAAGCGGCGGCTTCACCATCATTACTGGTGCCTCCCCCACCACTCCCTTCGCCAAGGCCGCCACCGGTCGTCAGGATTGCTGCTCCGTGCCGTCCATCAGACGAGGAAGTCGAGGAGGCCGAAGTGCATGTCTCCCCTGTTTGAGACGGGAATGTCTTTGATTTTTTGTCGGACGCCACCCACTTTCCGGATTTCCCTTTTTTTTTTTTTTTTTTTTTTTTTTTTTTTTTTTATAAATTTCTTTCTTATCTCATGGCTTTTTGCTCTTTTTGGCGCTTGTTTGTTTCGTGTAATATTGTGATTTTCTTTTTGCTTTATCTTGGGGTTTCAGGCATTTATGATCGACGGCGGCGGCGTTGGGCAACAAGCAAGCCAGCAAGCAAGCGGGACAAGGGCAAGCAAAATTACGACATTACGAAAGTTCTCTTTTGGGCATAGCGTTCGGTATAAGAAAAAGCAATTTGGGTTATTGGGAGTTCCATTTTGTTTTTGCACTTCCTTCTGTTTTTTTTTTTTTTTTTCGCGTTTCTTGTCGGGAAATGCCATACTCAGATGTCCATGTGTTTGAAAAACGTTAGATTAGCGCCTTCTTCCCGCGCGGCTGGGCTTGCGTTATCTAGATATTCATGGCGGTGCGTGAGAACTGAGATTGAGTGTAGGGGTGGGAGTAGGGGAAATGACATCTATGCATGTCAGGCTTATCAATCACAAACCTTGTTCGAACATCTACACTGCGCTGATTTATCCCTTGAATTTTGATTGACAGCCGTGTGTTATCTGGGCTTTCGTAACCATGTTGGAGTGAAACAGACTATTTGATACTCGGTCCTTCTGTCGTTTCTTACCCTTCAACCAAACTGATTAACATGACGTCCCTTGTTTGCTCTGAAGGGTAGAAACTTTACATTGCCGATCACTTTACACAAATACCTCAACATTGATAGGACAGTTGACAAGGCAAGGTAGTTACCCGTCATTGCACCTCCTTTGTTATCCGTCATCACTCTCGCTCTCTGCTTCTCCGAGAAGTCGCATATATACATGCATACCTCTACTTACATAGTGTATATATGAAGGACCTGCCAAAAACAGAAACGAGGTTGGGTTGTGTAGCATACAATCTAACCCTGGTATGTTTGTTAGTTTGGTACAAAAAACGCCCATCTCCACTCGAGAGCCCCCGAAAGTGAAGAAGCGTTCGATTTTCCAGTGATTTTCAAACAGATAGGTACTAGATGGGGACTACCCTTTTATATTTTCCTATGCTTGGAGGTCTTCAGGAGACGGATGGAGGTATAAAAAGAGGCATTTGTGGCGTATTACACCCTGGTCATTGTTGGTCTCTCCAAACGAAAACTCCAAGGAAGCCAATAAGAGCTCTATATCTCCCCTGTTCAACCCATGGCTGAAGAACCAAACTAACAAACATACCAGTATTATATTGTAAATGCCAAGCGGGAAAACTGAGACACGCCCTACTTCCGGCGAAACACGTGCTGACAGTGAAGGGTACCAAGAGATGCATGTCTTGAGTACATTTTTACTTCAGAGTATGGAAGGGTTTCACGTACCAAAGCCATTCAAGCTGCTCATCTGCAGTGTCCCAACGTTGGCAAAGTCAAGGGGCGCATGACCACTGTGTTGTTTCCGGTTCTGATGAATAGTGTATAGTCTGTTACTATATCTATTACAGATAGGTTGAAGTGTTATCACACTTGGGAGATCCGAAGTATCGTGAAACGGGAGGACAACTCAAACTGTTTATCAAGCAAAATTGATCGAATGTAGAACGAGTATCGTGAAAAACCAAGGAGGAAGGAAAGCGAAAAACTAGATACCTCTACGCACGAGTCTGGAACTGAAAATTGCGCCCGTTTTACCGTCCACGTGGCTTTGCTTTCAAGGCAGGGGCTTTGGTAGTATGCAAGCTGTACTTAGAAAAGAATATCTGAATGGCAAGAATACTTTGTTCTTGACAAACGTTCGTCTTACAAATTGGAAATCTACCTTGCACTATTACCCAATGCTGAGATGCACGGCAGAGTTGGCAAAGTAGTTACCTAGTAAATGGGCCAAGCAATGGAACGGAATATTATCTTGGAGTTTAGCTTGACACACAAGTGGAAAGGGGGACGGATTACCTACATCGTCTCTCCCCTCCCTCCTCCGTCCTCCGTGGTCCCGGTCGGTTTGCCTACCGCAGGGCAGCCACGCGTACAAGGAAGGTACTTACACATGTACACATGTACACAATGCAAGAGTTCGGAGGATATGTAAACGTCCGGCTTGGTACTTTCATTTCCTTTCCCCTGTCATCCAGGATATCATGTGAGATGAGTTAGCGCAGAAACTTTGATATGCTAGAATGTGAGATGGATGGACACTTTTCTTCTGGGCTTCCCTATCAAGGACAGCACCTTCGGTTTCGTCGGTTGGTGTCTGCAAAGGTAAGGTTTCACACAGCCACCATTGATAGGGAATGCCAGATTCCGGGGAAGACAAGGGCAACGTTGATCCTAAAAGATATTTTCGCCTCTTGGTGGAGTTGTTGGTTTCGGATGTGGTCTGGTGTTTTGGATCTCAAGTTCACAACGCCAAGCGGTGGAGGTCTTTGAATCTGGGGTGCATAAATACGTATTCTCCATAGTCAAGTCGATCTTTCTTATCAACCTGCACTACTAGTGCACACCTTTCCACTTTACACATAACTGGTGAGCCCCGTACGTATTTAGGTACTGTCTTCATTTCCATACCAGTGACCTCGGTCAGACACAGTTCATCTCATCTATCAACTCCTCTCCCACCGGGATGATATCAAGCGCCCGACTGTGAGTGAAGACGCAAGTCGGTGTTATCTGAGACTGGGAAAATAACACAAACTTCCAAGCAACATGTTGAACACCACAGACAATACAAGATCTTGGCCCTCTTCCAGTCTCAAATATAGGGGACACAGAGATCTTGGCCCACTATAGAAATATACAAAGTGCAACCCGCGCCGTGCCCGGCGCCGGCGCATGCCAGACATCCCAACTAAATCATCCTCGTGGTCAAGCCGAAACAAGTGATAGGCTCTTGAGACTAGTGTACGTCGTCATCATTTTCTGGCTAAAGAAGCGGGTACCGGCATCCCCCAATATCGGGCATACCAACCTGACAATTTTCAATACAGTTAGTAATTCATGATAAATGCAACGGAGTAGTTTAAGTCAACAACCAAGCACCTTCGTACACTTATTCACCCTGTTGGTCTAGATTTCCAGCTATACACGCATATTACCCATCAAGCTTTCTTTCTTGGGGGAGCCTGGGTATGTGATTTGCGAGACCACCTTTATACAGGCACATAAGCCGAGTACTGTACGTAGTAGACCCAAGACCGAGCCAAGAGAGTTTCCCCGACCAAGGAATATGGTATAAAAAGGTGTAATGTGGTGGTTGTTGATGGTTTTTTTTATACCCAGGTACAATACCAAAGTACACACAAACATACGTAGGGGGGTTTACGAACAAGCAAAAGAAAGGGAACAAGGGCTGGCTGGTTTGCTGCATTGTTGACTAAGCGGCAGCTGGTGATCAGGGGGTGGCTTTCCCGTTCCCGCTATCGTGGGAGGAGAGGGGGGGGGAAGGCGCAGTGGTGTATATCTATCTTACTGTGTACACTACGTAAGTACTGTGGTAGGGAATGTAGTGTAGAGTAGTATGTATGTTGTCGGTGGAGGAGACGGACAGACGGGTGAAGAAACACCCAGCATGTAAGCAAGAAGGAAGGAGATCTAGCGGGTAGACTCCGATTGATGACGGTGTCAAGATGGGGATAGGAGATCTTTGAGGCAGTGCATGCGAGATGCGAGACGATGGTTGCGTGGGTCAGTTTAGTGTAGTGTACTGCGTAGTAGCTTGTCGAGCTTGTTGAGCTTGCCTTCCCGTCAGTTGTCACGCTTGGCTCTCCTCCATGCATTCCATGGATCCAGAGATCCTATCCAGGAAGGGTGTGAGTGTGTAGTGTAACTACCGTGTAGTGTACATACGTACATCGTACGCCAATCATACACTAGATATGGTAAGTAGGCCAAGAGGCGGCTGAAGCTAGTATATCGAAAGAGTAATCATTCTCATCGTGATCTCTTTCTCGTCATTCTGCACCCTCTCAGACATTGTGAAAAGAGTCAAAGGTGAAAGGAGCTGAACTCCCAACGAAGGAGTCTGATCGGCTGGGATCATGATGACTTCTTGCTCTTCTTCTTTTCTTCCCTTTTTCAGATATGGCAATCTAAAATCACGGTCCCTGATCGATCTCACCGCCAACGAAATCCGAGCCCAACTATCAAATCCGAGACAGCCAAGGAGGGCCAAGGAAAGGCCGAGATAAAGCCAAGAGCCAGGTCGCGTACAGCACCCGATCAAAAAACTGATATGTTTCTCACGGAGAGTATTAGTCATTCCGTTTCAGAATGGGCTAGACTGAGGGCGTAAGGCTGGGTGGGCATGACGTGACTGGGGAATACCTATATACTATATTGCATAGAGAGATGTTTTCGACTTGTATGTAACCGATGTCGCTCATCCTACTACACGATATAATATCAGCCGAGTCTCTACTAAAGTCAAACTCAATTACCTGTGATCTTCTAGTGTAGACTTTGGTGTTTCTCCGATATCTTGCCATTGCTTGGTACAATTTGTCCCAGGTCCTTCCCGTCCTTGATCTTCGGAGGCGGCCTCTAGCCTACCTCCACTGCTCCGTAGCTGCCGAGAACCATTACCCATGTATGTCCTACCTTGATAATTGCTTTGAAACCGGGAGTGATCAAAATCAACGCTTTTATGAACCCCGTGCGTCTATGGCGTCGTTCTGGGCTTCCGAGTGAAATTGTGCTCTGCCGCTGGTTGTGCTTCTAGGCCGTCCTACACCGCAGTAATTATCGGGTCCAAAAGCTGACCTCTTCCGTGTCCCGTTCCTTGGCGGCGCTCTCGGCGAAAACAAACAACACACGGAACAGGACAGGTTCGAGGCACAATCAACTATGGAAACCTGACATACTTCCCTCGCTCTTTTTTCGCTTTTTTTTTTTCTAGCCCGGTACCTCCCTCATAACCTTTAAATTACTACACCCTTCCGGCTCGGCCGACCTGCAAAATCTCACCTGTTGGCCGGTCATCGCTCCGTAGCACCGGCCAAGAGCTGCCGTCTGCCTTCCACAACGTAACCTCCAGCTTGGTGCCGAGGATCTTGTAGCTTGACTTCTCAGGGACGATGGGCCCAAAGAGCGACACCTCCGTCTTGTACCTTTTTACGGGGCTGTCCGTCGTGGGCAGATCCAGAACAATGGAGTTGGGCTTGAACTCAACCTTGGCAGCGTCCTTATTGATCTTCTTGAGGAAGAAAGATGCGATGACTGACGAAGGGGTCTGGTAGAAGTCGGTCCTGAGAGCAAACACAGGTCAGTTGAGCTGCAGTGGAATGGCAGGATCAAGCAGATCAAAATGAAAAAGAATGTTTGCAGGACACAGCCATCCTTGGCCGACCTTGGCTGCGAAACATCATCACAACGGACGGAACTTACCTGACCGTCTCCAAGATGTCCTCGCCTCCTGATGCGGCCGCAGCCTCCTTCTTCCCGCTACCGACAAACAAATGCCGATCCTTGGTCTTGCAGCCCTCAATCTTCATGAACTGGTCAAACTCAAGGACGCGGCGCTTGCAGCAGCTGTACCCCTTGCTTCCCTCGTGGAAGATGGGAGCGCCGGGGTGGTGTACACACTTCTCGCCCTCGCGGCTGGCGCCCTTCTGGTAGGTCGCGCCGCAAGCCTTTCTCCTGCACACGCGGCCATCCGGAATCTCAATTCCTTCCTCGTCATCATCGGATTCTGGCGCCGGCGGCGGAGGAGTGGGAGCATGTTGCGCAACAGGCACGGGCGTACGGGTCGGTGGCGGAGGGGTGGCGGCCAGAGACTCGAGCAGTGCTGGATCGGCCTCGTTCTTCTCGATCTTGGGGGGAAGATCGGTGGTACTGTGCTTGCCTTCGGTACAAGGCTCAATGGTCATGAACTCTTCGAAGGTGAGCACGCGCGGCTTGCAGCACTTCCATCCTAAGCAGCCATGTGCGTTAGCCGGGGCTATCTCTACATCCCGCCGAACTTGGACAACATCAAATTGGACATTACTTGCCCTTCTGGCCTTCGTGGAAAACAGGGGGTCCAGGGTGGTAACGGCAGACCTCCTCGGGGTCGGTGTAGACCTTGCCGCAACCTTGATGGACGCACTTGTTGGCCTCGGACATGGTTATCCAATTATGCAGGTGTGAGAACCTTGAAAGACAGTCAATGCAGATTCGCTTGACGCGAGTGATGCGCTATCGAAAAGAATACCTAGAGAATGCAGACTGTATTCTGTTGACAGAAAGCTTGGTCGATGCTCATCCAACGTTAACAGGAGGAGGGGAGTGGTTTGTCTAGAAATAAATGGAGTACGAGATGGGCCTTGTGGAAGTTTCCGTTCAGAAGAGCGTAGAACATTCCGATCAAGCTTTCTACAGCATCAGCGGCTTCCTGTTCCATAACAGCCAGCGTGCCAATTCCCAAATACCAGTGCCGGCGCGCCGTCGGGCTAAGAAGTGGGGGCGGGGAAGCACCCCGGAGTCGTGAGCTCGGACCCGTACTGTCGTCACTTCGAGGTACCTCTTCAGTGGTCGCGTGCTGCGCGTACAGTGGGTGTGCCCCGACGGCAGGCAAGCCAGCCCTAGGCAGGTACATGCTTTCCTCTTGTTAGCAACTGAAGCGCTACACAGTATGTCCGACGTCAGCAACATCCGATCTACCTAGTTAAGCCAAGTACAACAACACCATACATCCTCGAGACAACTAAACGCATCTCGCTGTGGTTACCTTCACAAACTTTGATAGTAACAACATGCGTTTTACAAGTCGGCTACTTCAGTCCTTTCCGTCCCGGATCACCTTTTTCAGGCGTGAAGGCTGTGGTTTGTGTGTTCAGGCAAGATCCGTCTTGTCCGATGTCTGGGACCGCCGGCCTTTCGAGTACAAGGAAGTCGACATTGTCAAGCCAGAGTCTAAGGCCTGGAGAGATCTTTATGACTTTGATGTTCCAGTGGTGAGTTGACTCAGGTCGTCGAGCCTTAGGTGGAAGTTAACACCAGTGACACCTTGACAGATTCACATCAGCAAGGCTCAAGCCCCAGAAGAAGACCCCCAACTCTCCTCCAAGGCCGTCAAGTTGATGCACCGCTTCACGGTCGAGCAGGTTGAAGCTAAAATGAATCAAGTCGAAGAGTCATGAGAGAGGCTATCCTATTATTGGCACTCGTGTGCGTCGATGCCAGGGCCTCATTCTCGTTAATACGATGCCGGCTTGTCCTGCTTCCCTTGGCCCCGCGCAATGCTTAGGCTGTCCGCCATTGCAGCTCCCAACAAAGTGTAATCCGTTGCGACACTGATCATATGGAATCCCTTGTCGGCATACTGTTTGGCCTGCTCTCCGCCTGTGCAGAAGATGCCGCACTTTTTGCCTGCCGTTACGGCAGCCTTCAGGATCCTCTCAATAGCCTCATCTAGCTCCGGATCCATCTTTCCCTCGATAATCGGGTGGCCGATATTGTTACCCAAGTCAAAAGGACCGATAAAGATGACATCCACAAGCGGAGCAATCTCTTCAACCGAGTCCAAGGCTTCCTGTGTCTCGATCTGCACCATGGTCAAGAGACTCTCGTTCGCTTGCTGGAGGTATTCGGTGAAGGTTGGCATGGGGTTGAAGTTTTGCATGGCGATGGGCGATCCAAACCCTCTCTTGCCTTCTGGTGGGAACTTTGCCGCGGTGACCAAGTTTTTGACATCCTCAACGGTCCTGATGAGCGGTGCAAGGATCTGGAGCACGTCAGAAAAATGTCTCCAACACAAAATACTCTTATACACTCACTCCATGGGCACCACTATCCAACGCTCCTGTAAAGGGTACATCAGTAACCGTCCGAGTGGCAAGGCAATACGAATGGCACTCACGCTTGACCATCGATGGCTGAAGGTCTGGGATCCGGACAATAGGAGAAACGCCCAGGGCGGCAATGGCCGGAACTGCTTCGTGCATCGCAGCATCTGACCAATATCGTTCAGCTCAACAAACCCCATTATACACCACCGTATTCCGGGTTACCTACCGTCAATGTTTCCATGCTCGCAGTCAACCATTACCCAGTCAGCCCCCGATCGAGCGAGAATCCTCGAGATATTGGCCCCGGGTAGCATCTGCCAGACACCCATAGCAGGGCGGCTTTCCTGGGTGAAGATTTACTTCAACGAATTGGCCGCCAGCATCTTGGAAGTTGGGTTACCGGAAGACATTGTACGGAGTTGGTAAACCGAAGTGACGTGAACGGCTATGTTCAGTGAAGAGATATGATGCTTCAGGAGTTTTGAAGTACGAAGGGGAGGAAAGGCATGCCGAGTCAGTGGGGATACAGGTGGAAGCTCGGACTAAGTCAACCCGAACACTTTTAAAGCAAATCCGATGACACACAGTAAACACTAAGAAATCAAAGTTGATGCGCAGCTCCGAACCACTTTCCGGCCGCCACATACTCGAGGTCAACTGTAATAACCTGACGGCAGATGGCGAGGAAATGTACCGGCTGCGTTGGGTGAACAAGTTCAATTGCTGGCCAATTTGGTACACCTTCGGGAGATGTTCGTCCCCTGCCTTCGTCCAAGAGATACACAGTAGGGCGGGGCTCCTACTGCGGGGTTCGCGTCTGTATCTCCCTCCGCATTCGGTTCTACCTAGGCTGTTTTGACTGTAGATACCACAACCTCCGCCGGTATTCGGATTATTGACATATTCAAACTTCCGAGTCACGGGAACGGCAGGTTCAATGGGTTTGAACGGTCTCATGGAAGTCAATTAAGCCAAAGTGGACGTTGACATCTGCATCTTGGCCCTGCTATACGTATAAGCTTCCACCGAATTTCCATAGAGCTCTTTGAGACTGCCGCAAATCAGCGACGAGAAGCGCCAGGAAGAGAAAGCGCTACATTTCTGATGGTAGACCATACGATGATAATGGCAATCATCCAAGCAGCAACCGAAGATAGTTGAGGGCTGCATTGACACCCCAAAGCGGATAAAAGTAAACAAAGCAACCCTCCCGAATGAAAAGGGGCAAGCCGATGGGTGAGCGTCGCTTTTGCGGCAGGCAATTGAGTGGAGAATGGATCCGCTTCAGAAGCTCCAGCCTTCACTACAGTACGTTGTCTGCCGTGAGCCGTCGTCAGTGATCTGGGCTTGGCGATTCTACTGCGTATGTACGGAAGAACAAGAGAAGCTCCAGCTTCACGGCGACGTTCTTGTCCCATCCCCACGATTTCACCACATCCCTCCCCGCCAGCATTACGTACCCACTATTCTTGTTTGACGCGGCGCGCCGACCAGGTTGTATTCCTCGTTCGCGATCGATCAACGAGAAACGAAAACATCAATAACCACGAACCAATTGCCCCATTCGAAGCGACAAACGACCAAGGGACCCCATCCGGCCGGGCTTACCAAGATCACACGAAGCGAATAAGTTGCCCTTGAGTTGAACCGACGACTTTCTGTTTGCAATTCAAGTTAGACCGTGGGCTTTACGTGATACTTTGCTTATCATCGCGGTCTTGGGCCCGCGCATTGCCGGTACGAGAAAACACAAAGACTAATAGCATCCACTCATCCGTCACCATGTCGGCGGGCTTGGTAAATTCATACCTCAACAGTTGGTCTACCCTTCTACCTGAGCCCTTGTGCTTCTTCGATCCCTCTTCCTCTTTTCTTTATTGCTTGGTCGCAAGATCAATTGGTCATGGCATCCCAAAGTTCAAGGATATTCGCAAGACCAGAAAGCTAACAGATCCATCTTTCTTCACTTTAGAAAAGGTTTGCATAATCACAGTCGATGGCCGCACCCTAGTAGGCACACTGATCTCGGTAGACATGAGCACGAATGTGGTCAGTATATGCTCCCTCCCAATCCATACTTGGATATAGTTCCTCTGCCACCTGATAAATTAAACAAAGCATATTGCGAACGACAACTAACCCTCCAACAAAATAGTTCCTACAAAGAGCTGTTGAACGAGTCATTCGCTCCCCCGATGACGACGAGCCCTCGGCCGAGATCGAGCTGGGAACGCACATGATTCGCGGGGACACGGTCTGCCTGGTTGGGTTGGTTGATGAGTCGCTGGACGAGAGCATAGACTGGACCAAAGTCAAGGGGGCTACGATTGGGACGACAAAGCATTAGAATATACCACCGAACCATAAAACCGTTTCTGCGCTATACCTGAGCGCGTGAGGCATGGTGTCTCGCTCCCTCAAAAAACCAAGAAGAGGAGGCAGGAGAAGGAAATAAGGGAAAAAGACAAAAGTCGAACGGTGTGGCGGTCGCGGGCAGTTGACATAAAGGACAACACCGGTGAATAATGGGCGTGGCACAAGATTTGGTTGCATCATTGGCATTTGGTACGCGGAGCTACAGGTTTTCTTTTACTACATTGGTATGCCCAATCGACGATCTTTCTTCCCCTCTTACTTCCCCGTTAAGACTTATGCTGACCGAGGAAGAAAAATAAGACAAGGTTTCACGGGCAGGTCCAGCTCTCGTTTTGAGGAACCCAGCGAATATTGATTTCAGATACCCCAGATCTCAAAAACTCCGCGTGGAATAGATTCGCTTTCTATATACAAAAGAAGAAGAAAATCAACAAGTGCTGCCGGCAGATTTAACCAAAGAGTCTATCCATCAGGATGGCGGCAAACTTCTCGTCGCCGGGGGTCTTGACCATCCTGTTAATTCTGTTTCCCTTGTTCACGCTTAGCCAGCCCATGTCGTCTCCGGGGACATCGTCAAAGGTGGTCGCATCCAGAGGATCTGACGGATGCGTCTCCACCATGCTTGACTGCTCACCCGGCTTCGCCCTCTGTCGTCTGTCGACGACATGCATGCCCCTGGTCCATTGGCCGGAGGTCTCAATTCTGATATCTTCCGGCTTCGCCACGGGTTCCCATGCGGGGTCATCCTGGGTCAGCATGTACCAAATGCACGCCGGGTCATGGAGAGACAGACCGGGCTCACTGCCGTCGCCAAGCATGGCTTCGACTTTGTTGAAGATGCCTGTCATGAAGGTCTCGATCCACAGCGCAAGCGGGCTGCCGGACTTGGTGATGGGCTGGATGGTCTCGTAGAAGTACTTTTTCCTCAGCTCGAGCGGGGTGGTGATATCAAGAGGGAAAAGGGTCAGCTTAAGCTGCTTGGAAAGCTTGGCGGGGTAAGGGGGCAAAAAAGATTTGCCGTGGATGACGGGGGGCATGGTCGAGATCGGGTTGGGCGAGGTCAGGGCGTAGACGCGGGCGGCGGCAACGGTATCGGCGAAGCAGTTGAACTCGGCGACGGGGGTCACATTGCCCTCGACGTTTACAGCACCACCCATGACAACCAGCTCCTTGGCGCGCAGGAAGGTTTCGGGGTCCTCAGCAGCGGCCAGCGCCACGTTTGTCAGGGGACCAACGGCAACGACGGTGACGGTGTTCTCGGGCGATTCCTTCAGGATACGGAGAATCTCCTTGTGCGCTGGAGCCTTGCTTGGGGTGAAGTACTTGGAGTACGAAGGAGGCTCAACTTTTTCACCCTGGGGCTCTTCGTCGCTGAAAAGAGAGCGCCAGGTGTCGGCAGGGGAAAGATGAGGTTGCTGGGGCGATGGTCAGGTCAAACGTACCATGACAAGAAACGCAACGCAGTCCTCGGAGTTCACTTACCTTCTCGTGGACACCATGTAGACCGTCGGCACCATCTACAATTTGTTAACTGCTCTGTTCCTGAGGGAAAAGCGGTGGGGGTCTGAGTCTGTCTTACGGAAGTGGTCGGCCGCGAGGATCTCATCCTCCAGCGCGTGCTCCGGGCCAACGGCGACAATGGGTTTATGGGTGTTGAGGGCACCGAAGCCGCGAGTGCTCTTGCCTGTCTCCTCGCGCCACTTCATCTCTTTTTCCAGCACGTGGAACAGTGCCACGACGTTACGGAGACAGCTGCGGGACGGGAAGAAAGGAACTTGAGGTTAGACAAAAGCTGCCGCTACCCGGAATTTTTCATGACCATCCACACATACCTCTGAAGCGGAACATTGCCATAAGTGACGGAGATCATAGCAAGCTCAAGCTCCTCGGGTGAGGCACTGAGGGCGAGAAGAAGAGCCAGCACATCGTCGACACCGGGGTCGGTGTCGAGAATAACACGTTGCTTGGGAGCCATGGTGGGATTTTTTTCTTCTGCGAATTATGTGTCAGTCTTTGATATGTATTCGGCTGCTGGTAAATTATCTGTATGCGAGGACGGGTGGCGGAGTGATGCTAAGCGGTTCACCTCTGCGGGTTGTGGAAGTGTATATGTGTGTGACGCCTTGAAGCGGTTGTAGTTTTCACCAGAACGGAAGGTATTTGCTGGATAACAGGTAGGGTCATATACGTACTGCACACTGGAGATGGGAGTAGTAAAAGCGAAATTGGTCTTCAAAAGGAAAGACTTTTGAGAGTGAAGTTGAGGTCAGGATAAGCACTCACCAAGCTAAGAAAAGCGCTTCAGTTTTGAAGTCTGCCAATCTGACGCGGGGTCAACAAGCCCGCCGAGTCTTGGGGTCGTTAGCACCGGCTCTACACTAGAGGTAAGACTCGCTGTGATAGGAAGGTGGGACGGTCATCGCAAGTACCCCCCTAGTAGTGCAGAATGGCAACACGACACACACCTAAGACACCGTTGAATCTACGCTACTCTAGTGACCCAGTTATTCTTTTCCCTTCCATCCAGACTTTGCTCACGCCCGGGCCGTAGGTGTGTGTAAAGCCTCCATGTCCGACTCGGTAGCTGCGCCGAATCCCGTCTGTGCCGTCACCCGTGATTTGGACCGCCTGACGGCTTCCGCCGGCCGCTGCAAATGGGGTGGACGGACCTCGACCTCAGTTCTCAACCCCCGCTGCCGGCTGGTTCCAGAACAGTGAAGGCCCGAGCACAAACAGGGTCACTGCGGTGGGGCTTTTTATGTATTCACTAAATTGTATACATTCAGTCCGCGTGCTGGTGAAACGGATCTGTGAATTGAGTCGTGCTTGCGGGTAGGTATGATAGACAGATAAGATGCGACACTCAACGGCAATCGTTATATGTTTGGCGAAAGGTACATACGTATAGAGTCTGGCGACGCTCACGTCTCAGTCCTCGGCTCTCTATGCCGCGAAGGTAGACAACAATATAGTTCGACGTTGTAGCCATGATGAGACACACAAGAGGTAGTATGAAACGTTCAACTGCCCGACCATGCGCTGTTCCATTGCCGCGTTCAATATGCACGCCGTGGCCAACAGACACACAACTTGGAACGTGGAACGTGGAATGAGATTATAAAAGGCTTCCACTTTCCCGGAACACCGCATCCATTTTTTTTTTATTTTTTTATTTTTTTGCTCCAAGCGAAGCATCAAGGCCGACCTCGAAAACAAGTACCACCTGGACTTGCAAGGTAAAGTGACGAAACATAACCCATTTCACGCGGACCACGCCGGCACGTCCATCCTTTTGAGAAGAGCGAGTAGAAAAAAGTGGCGGTTAGTCTTTGATGCTTTAGAACTTAACGATAGCAAGGTCACGTGATCTCGCACCTCCAAGGTCCTCACCACCCATTCCGCGGGTAACAGGGGTATCAACACCCCTGCCTTGCAGCCCGCAGGACCTATCCCTGCCAACACCTATCTCCGCGCGACACGGTGGCGGGCCAATGAACAGCGCAAAAGGAGCCTTTAACATCTGAACACCTTTCACCTGTGGCATCCACCCACCACAGACAAGGTCCCTCGACCGACTTCGTTTCCAGACCCAGACGAGGCCATCTTTTTCTTCTCTTCCCCAACCCTTCCGTCCACCAGCACCAATTAATCCTCCACTTTCTACTATATCGATTCTCTCCGTCTACCCATTGGTGCGGAAAGGCAGATACACAGTTCAACTACCTACCTTACCTTGTAATCATCTTGGTTACCCCACGACGTGGCAGCGGATTTATAAAGTCCTTCCTCCTATCTCGACATCGCCAGCTAAGATCACCCTACCTTATCCCCGACACCAACGGACATTTGAAAGGGTCTCCGATCTAGCAGCATACCCAATTGCCCCCACAGAAGCTCCGTTATAAAGCGACGATCATTGCTTAAACGCCAGCGGTCCCTCCCAGTGACCTCGAAGCTTGCCATCTACGCGTCCGACCCAACGTTGCGCGCTTTCATTCCACGCACCACGACTTTCACATCCCCATCCTTAATCATGGGCATCTCATTCTCTACCCTGGCCGGATGGGTTGCCATCATCTGCGTTGCCGGCTTCTATACCTACAACTACAAAGAGCAGCAGAAGAAGCGTGAGCTTGCTCGCAAGCCCTCGCAGCGACACAAGTTGGAGGAGAAGCAGCAGGAGACACGCAAGGAACCCAAAGAGAAGATTAAGAAGCAACGAACAGAACCACCAAGCAAAATCGCCGAGGAGCCGGAGAAGGCACAGAAGCCCAAGCAAAAGGCTGCCAAGGCCAAGGCTGCCCCCGCTCCCAAAGCTGCTCCCAAGGCTGCTTCCAAGGCCACCCCTGTGCCCACCACCACTAAGCCCGCAAGTTACAGCTCGGATGAAGATGATGGTATCGACAACCGCGAGTTCGCCCGCCAGTTCGCCAGCATCAAGCAGGGCACCGTCCTCAACACGAAGAAGCAGGATGAGAAGCGTCAAAAGTCGGTGAAGCAGTCCCGTGCCCTCGAGCGTGAGGTCGAGGCCGAGCCTCAACAGGCTACCCCCAAGGGTGTGTCTGCCCCCTCTTCTACTACCGGCGTCGATGCCGATGACGACGAGTCCTCAGTCGCCTCCCCGGAGGTCAAGGCCCAGGACGCCGGGGACGTTAGCGACATGCTCGAACCCACGACCGCGGGCCCTTCGGTCCTCCGCCTCACCGATACCGACAAGGTAAAGCAGAAGAAGGCAAAGAAGGAGAAGCCTATGGAGAAGGTTGAAACCAAGAAGCAACGCCAGAACCGCAAGAAGGCCGAGGCCGAGAAGGCTGCTCGTGAGGAGGCTGAGAAGGCCAGACAGGTTCTGCTCGAGAAGCAGAGGAGGGAGGCCCGCATCGCCGAAGGCCGTGCTGCCAAGGATGGCTCTGCCTTCATGGCTGCCCAGGCTGCCAAGACATCTGCTTGGACTGGCAATGGCGCGAATGGCAGCTCCCACAGCGATAGCGGTGCCGAGAACAACGGGTTCGTCTCTGTTGAGCCCTTGGATACCTTTAGCAGCAGCACTCCCGCTGCCGCCCAGCCAGCCAAGGCCCCTGCTGCCGAGACCAAGAAGCCTCAGACTTGGATGTCATCTCTGCCCACTGAAGAGGAGCAGATGCAGCTTCTCCGTGACGAGGAGGCCTGGAACACTGTCCAGACCAAGAAGTCGAAGTCCAAGAAGAACAAGGCCTCCGCCACTGATAGTGCCAACGAGTCCGAGTCCGCGGCGGCCAAGCTTCAAGAGGCTTCTACCCCGGTTCCCACCAAGCCTCAGGCCATTAATGGCAACAAGTCGTCCAAGATCGTCTACCAGCAGTCTGCTTTTGCTGCCCTGAGCCCGAAGGAGGAGGAAGACGAGCGTGAGCTCGTCGAGACGGAGTGGGACGTTTAAACCAGATCTATCCTGCGTTCTGGGTATTGGACCAAGACCATTAGTACGAAAAGGGGAAATCGGATCGAGGGGGTAATAAGCTCTATCACTAATCAACATGTGCTGTTTGCGTCCTTGGTGTGGATATGCGAAGGAGGAGGAGGAGGAGGATGCTCCTGTTATGTGACCACGTCGCGGAGTCGATCTATCTGTTTTACCATTTGATCATGGGGTTTGCTACCATTTATACAAAGACAACGTTTGGCTTTTTTTTTCGAAGAGCCACATGGGCTGGGCGAGGAGTCTTATGTATGTATGTATATTAACGTCCTTTTAAACGTTCTCGTGCGCCGGCACTAGACCTTGACGACGCTCCGCTTCTCCGCATTTGCTTACCTCGCCCCTGTTGGTTCTTGATATAGTGGCTTGATAGCTGAAATCAATTTGGTGACAAACAGTTAGTAAACTTGGACACTAGTAACCTACATACCTACCTCTGCCTCCAAAATTCGACAGTAAGGATGCCATCTCTCCTATCTAACGATGAAGAATGTCTACTCACGGCGGTATGGTGCACGGGGACGTCTACCTCTTGGTGGTTTTTCTGCTGAGCTTCGGTCCTTTTCATCGCGAA
Organism: Neurospora hispaniola; assembly: GCF_033458365.1. Lineage (NCBI taxonomy): Eukaryota > Fungi > Ascomycota > Sordariomycetes > Sordariales > Sordariaceae > Neurospora > Neurospora hispaniola. The sequence goes on along the minus strand of NW_026944407.1, from coordinate 372,767 downwards.
GATACGGCCCATGCAGACCGAGCGACCAGCAATCTCTCGCTTATTCTCGGCGGCCACTTTAACCATGTGCTGGTTGGACCTTGCACGGATAAACGGCAATGGATTATGATATTTCGGATATCATGTATGAAACTGATGGCGGGGTATGGTAATTGAGGTTCGGCACGTTAGCCCTGAGGCATTATGCATCGACATTCAAATACCAACGAGCCAACAACCGAAACCGTCAACATTTCAGCACAGGAAAACGGTGGCATGGGGGTCTCCGGCCATTTATCCATCCGTTGCTGGGCTTCGCTCGGTATGCTAATTTCGTACATGCCATAGACTGGGATCAGCAATGACCGGAAACCTTCAATACCTTTTCCATACGACATGTGAAATTGTAAAACTTTGCAATTGGGCCAGTTGAGACAAAGGCGAACCGCCTATAACAGAATTATGCCAAAGGTATCCGTGTCCAAGTCCCCTAGAGGCATAGAGACGTTGTTTTGTTCAATGTACCCGTGCAATCGAGTTGGCATCATGTGAGAGAACCTTTTTGTCTTTCCTGACGAGACCCGTACGCTACTACCTACACGTGCCGTTAGATCTGGGTGAGATGTCCGAGATGAGATTGTCTCTTCGGTGACACCCAAAAGAGGCAAAGCGAGCCCTCCTCTGGGTTGTTCGTTCCTGAACCCCCAAATTGCGTGGAACGTTTCGATGCATTTTCTCGGCAGCGCCAGGCTGTGCCCGGCCAAGCGTCGTCTTGGCGGTATCACGGTGCCTGCACGCAGTATCGCGGTTTGTGGGGTAGAAGTCTTTAATGGTCCCTATTGGCTGCCGGCACAGCTTTCACGGCTTGGCTTGGTGCGCTTATGGATCCGTCCAGCCGTCCAGCCCTCCATACACACACCCCCTGGTAGTAAGGTACATACAGGTAGGTACCTGTGGGCTACGAGGTCCCTTCACTTGGTTCCCTTCCACTTCAGTTATTCGTTCTCTTTTGGCTGCTGTTGCTGCATCTTTGTGCTGAGGTGAGTGGCTCGAGGCTGGCTGCCCCTGGCTGCAGTGCTCCCCAACCTTTCAGTGAGCTTCCTCCTGCCACACAATCATTTCTTTCCCTGTGGTTTATCCTCACCCCCTTCCCTTCCCTTGGTTACTTCGCCGAGCCCCTGGGTTCCGCTCAAGGGTTGGACGGGGAAAACGTTTACGGGTTTCGTCGTTAAATGGCCCCGCCATTCTTTCCACTTTGCCCACTCATCAAACGATCCGTCCATCTCCATGGTTCATTGACCATGCCCCTTTCCCTCCCGTTTCGTTTCCAAATTACCACGCATTTTTGTATCTCTACGTAAAGGGACGTGGCCACAGCTTGATTGTTACCAGCACGGGGTGCAATTGAAGTGAAAGCAAAGAGAATCCCGTCATTACATACCATGACATTCAGTTTCCTCTACTGCATCTGACGTTGACTTGCGAAGTTCCGATCTTGGTTCCCGCGATTCTCTGTCCGCTTCTCTCTCTTGTAAGCGACCGACCTCGTTCGCTCTACCTAGCCATCTCCATTTCGCCCCCTTTTGCCCTCCAGGTCTGGGCAATTGGCAATCAATCAAGCAATCAATCTTGTGCAGCTCCGTTCCTCGCTATCTGGACAAACAGCGTATTGCATGTGCATTTGGGTTTCTTCTGTATCCGCGCAACCGTCTTCCTCCAACCACTTGTACGTTAACGTGTACGCCGGGCAGCAGCACCTTGACGGTACCCCATGCCAATGCCCGGGTGCGACAACGACGCAACTCTTCCACCTCCAGCTGTGATTTGGCAGACGTGGATCCATCAACATCCACATCATCCTACGCCATCCATTGCCAACGACGACTGAGCAGGGCACACGACGCATTTCTGACCTTCTACAAACCTTCCCCTCCTCACCTAACCTACCTGTTTGTCGCCAGTAGGGTCCTGCGGAGAAGCGAGCCGGCTAGGGTTGGGAAGCACAAGACAGGCCACCACACCACCAGGCCATCGCATTACCGGTACACCGCAACCACTCGCAACTTCAGCTCACTGGTAGACGAAAGTCAGCTTCCTTTATCGCCCACGCGCCTTGCATTCCCGGATCATCCGCTACAGTCTTGTTTTGGCTCTTCAATTCCGCCCCCTATACCGCCGCCAACAGTTCCCTTGAGGGGAAACTTGTCCACATTGACTCCTTTCTCCAAGCTCGTCACGATATCTCATCTTTACGATTGATCCACCTTCAGAAAGCGACTTACATGCTAGTGTAGCTTTGCGGACTTCATGAAATACACACAGTTGGAAACTCCATCGCTATCTCCGTGAGGGACTCCAACGGCTCCTCCGGGACTCCATCAACCGTGACGACGACGACCCCGCTCGCACGAACCAGGGACACCTTGCCGAAACTTCCCACGTTTGGAATATATGATCTCGGTATATCGATCTGATAAAAAAATCATCTCTAAACAGCAAAAGAGGAGGACCGACAAAGAGGGAGTGTCAAGGTTGGGAGAGAACGGCCAGCACTGGCCATAGTGCTAGCTGAGGATGTCTATCTGCGTCGCCATCCAGTCGGCCTTGTTCTACTACCTCGCCTGCACCCCATGTCTCCAACTTCGCCATGAACACCGGACACAGAAAAAGGCAAAGAAGGAGCGAAAGGAAAAGGCACGAATCATCGCTGAGCAGCCGCACCTATATCGCCATCCGGACCCCTATAATACGAACCCCTACTGGGCCGAGGAGATCCGCATGGGGCCATGTCTTCCCAAGAAGAACAAACCGAACGATGCTAGCAAGAGTCAGAGCCAGAGGGGCTTGATGTGGGAAAGTCGAGATGGAGTGAGCATAGCAACTGGGAGTACGCATGCCATCAGCATGGCACAGCCGACGACAGCGACGCCAATAACACCGACAACGGAGGAAACCAACAATAAGCTTGTTGGGTTTGTCCACCCTCCGCTCGTGGACGTCGCAGCAGACCTAGCAACAGACGCAGAGACGGAGACTATCAGGCCAGATACAAGGTGGCCCTCTTCTACGTCCGGTGTTCCAGAACAGCATGACGATGCCGTTAGTGCCGTACTGAGCAAGACAGCTTCTGCGACAACAGTCGGCACCGACTGGAACATGAAGCGGTATCAGCGCGAAGATGAGGAACTCTGGGGCTATGACGATGAGTCCATCAGAACAAGTTACAAGTTCATGGACGCCATCAAGCAGGCTGGGTCGAGCGCTGGCCGCTATGTCGAATCCAAGCTAGGGCTCGAGAAGCAGGTGACGGAGGAGGATAGGTACAACTTTTACTTCTCCACCAAGAACCCGCCCGTCAACGACTACCATCCTCCGGTCGTCAGCAGCAAGCCTTCGCACAAGAACGCGCGTGCCTGGATGTTGCAACCCCCACCTCCCGCCAAGGTGATGGAGGGCAAGGTCCCCGTTAGCAGGAGCGCCAGCACGATGAGCGTTCAATCCAAGAGGACGATGGGCAGCACCATGTCGACGGACGGACGGCCATCGCTGGGGCGAATTGTTGGTGACAAGGCTCTTGAGGCTAAGATTCAGCAGCGAACTGCCAATGGTGACGGATATCTGGATCCCGAGTTGTATTCCGTTGCTTCGACCATGTCCCGGGCGAGATCTAAGAGAGCCACCAACGGTTCAATGGCACGGAGAACCAGCAGCCGTCGTACAACCAGAAGCCAGGACCTGTCTACGGGCTCTGACGGATCCGACGAGGACAACTCAAGCACCAAAGCACCGAAAAGACGGACCACACGGAGACGCAGTAACCGCAATGTCATGCCCGACAGCGATGAAAACGAGGAGGAGGACGCCTACATCTCCAAGAGCCCGGAGTCACTGAGCAGCAGCCATTTCCCTCCCCATGCCGCCCAGAGACCCAAGCTCCCTACCATCAAGAGCGCAGGTGATGCTCGTCTCGCTTCGGAGGATAGGACGCTGTCTTCGTCCCCGAAGGCCAGGCCCACCAGCAGATCCAGCACCAAGCTTGTCCTACAAGACGCGACCAACTCGTCGAGCTCCGTATCTTCTTCCTCTAACAGGATGAATCAGAAGGAGCGCATGATTGGCTCCATTGACAGCGGTCTTGCTATGCATGCGTAATTGAGCCTCAAAGGTTTATATCTTTGTCAGAGAGAGAATGCCAAGTGGGACAGCGATGGGCATCTTGTCGTTGTTGGTGCTGCTGCCGTTATCAACCAAAAACGAAAGCATTGCGTCTCATTTGTGTGTTTCTTGTCCCGTCATCCTGACGCACGCACACTTTCAGAGAACGGGACGATTTCAAGTCACGAGTTGTTCAATATCTAGCATAGCCATTCTGTTATTGTGTTTTTCTCTCTTTTTTTTTTTCTGCATCTTTACTGCCTTTACTTTTTTTTCGTTTTTGCGAGTTCCGTGTACAGAGAGTATTAGCATGATTGGCACGCGTACCTAACTACCTACCTACTATGTTCATTCAGCACTTTACATGCATAGGGGAAAAAGGGTGAGCTGAGCAAATGGGGTGAGCGTGGATGGTTGCGATGGATGCGATGGCTACAAAAAGACAGAACGTGTATTCTAGCTGCAATGCCTTGCAGTTCAGGATTCTCGTTGCTGTTGCTGTTTTCGTTGTGGTTTGCTTTTTGAAACAGAAGTTCGGACTCCGTGCAATTGGGATCATCTTAGGGATCAACATCCAACACGTCATGTCGGTGTAAGGGCGTTTCAGGGGTGTGGATAGGGAAGGGAAGGAAAGGGAAAGGTGTTGATCGAACCATGGCTAAAAGACTGAGACTGCTTTTGGCAGGCAGACAGGCAAGCAGCAAACTGAAGGCAGAAAATTCACCACAATTGGATTGAACGATTGGTGCCCAAAAAAAATTGTAACATGATTTGCAACTACCTTGCCAGAAGCTCATGGTCGTTGATGTGCTTTTTTAATTATATTTGACGTGGTAAGGGTGTGTAGGCCAAGGAACTAAAAGACCGGGAACTGTCTTTCATCCATCCGTCATCTCTGTTGATTCTAGAGATGGAGGACGGATCAGTCAACGGGGAGAAATATCGCAGACGGAAAATACTCCACCTCGACAGATATGCTTCCATTCACAAGTCCTGCCGCACTTATGTTCAATCTCACCCTTTCTGCTCATCATACGGAATACTGCCCTCGTGGCTGATGCAGTTTTTAGGTGCTCATTTCTTCATGTCCTGCCTGTTACATATATGCGTTCCATATACCTCATGAGGGCGCATCAATTAGAATAAGCAATCCTAGTAATACGAACCAGCGCCGATCTAGCAGAAGTAGCCCAATGCTGGGTTGTTTGTTCCTGAAACATCTAGAGGAGACGCAATTCGGCTTCTTCGTTTCGATTTAGGGAACGTCTTCAACTTCATAAGAAGACATATTGAGCTTGTTTAGATGCATCAGAAACTCGCATAGGGGTGTAAGGGAATTGACTTGTTCAATGGTTTAGTTCTTTGGCCTCTTAGGGTAGTCAGGCTCAGGTGGTGGATCGAATGTTTTCAGCTTGTACCTACCTTAGGACATGATTGATGTTGGAAACAAACTTGGAGGAATATATGAGATGAACAAACACGCAAGCACGTCATCTTCTTCAAGTGGATTGGGGTCATTGTTATCCAGTATGTCCATATCGAATGCAGCATGTTCCACGGTGCCTTTCGTGTTGCATTCCAGTCGGGTTGGGATCCGGGCGGAAGATGATGAGATTCGATTGCCCACTTGGAATGATGGATAAGTGGTCGGATGATAGCCCTACATGCTGTAGAGTAGTGGGCAGGTTCTCAACCGAGAGGAGCCGATCATCGTCTTCGGACCATGTCATCCCAACTTCTCCATACATGCCTGCCATTAGGTTTTAGGTCCAGCACGCTCACAACAAACACCGTTCGGTATGCTGGAAGGTAGAAGTGATGGTTGGAGAATATCAAGATGACGGGTTCGGTAATTTGAATCAAACACCGGACAAAAAGAAAAGAAGACTTGCGTCGTTTGTTGAAGAAAGAAAAGTACATGGGTTACGTCGTTGTATCATCCCATGTGTTGGACTAAAGACTAGGAGTTATCGCTTGTGACAACGATGATTCGAAATATATAAGGTAGAGGACGTGTTTAGGTTCTTTAAGTAATCGAGTGTGTAAGAGCTTGGAGCAACCCCCTTCTGTTTACACCCCTCTTAACACTCGAGGAAGAACCAACCTTCCAACCATAGAATTTTGATGCTCCTACATGCGTTGAAATTACCTTTATCTGGTGCTCCTATGAGAAGGGTTTGAGATTGATACGTTTATTTCTGAGGAGAGAAAAAATGAAATCAAAAGTATGTTGTGCTTAGGATGAGGGAAATCCGGCGAACTCCCAAGTCCACTTTAGATGCGCCAACACATTTGTGGCCGAAATAGTCCAAGTTTGTAGCTCTAGTGTACTATGGAATCAGGACTTACTCTTATGATAATGGCTTCTTTGCATGAAAAGTCGATTTCTCCATCAAATTATATCTTTTGTATAGTCTGGTCATTTTGATAGATATGCATTTTGGCAGTATGAAGTTAACGAGAAATGATGCATTTTGTGGGGATTGGGGGTGGTCTCAAACTTCTGAACACTAATTACATGAAGACGCAGCAAACAATCGCGGTGTCAGGCAAATGAGATGCAACGCAGGCCTGTTCGAGAAAAACCTTTAAGAAATTCTAGAATTTCCCAAGGTGGTTTGCAACCCCTTTCCCGCTCTTGCAGCATTTGTTTAAGCAACCTTCACAGCGCTGAGGCGTCCCAATAACCGAATAACAAGAATCGCACCAGAAAGTCATTTATACGCCAGTCTGCCGATCCATGCTGCAAGTGACAAGTCGTGTGTAATCTCTTCACGATGTTCAACCCCTATCCTTCTCCTTCGGTCCCTTAATCCCGTCCCTTGCCTCTCACAGGTGCATACCGCCCTCCTCCTCGTCATTTTCCCCTCCCAAGTCCCGTAGTCGTTCTTCCATCCTTCTCCTCAGCTCCTCGTCACTCAGCGAGCCACCAGCACCGGCACCATTACCAGTTCCACCTTGTTGTCCTTGCTGTCTCCTCGACCCAGCAACATCATCCATGACAATCTCTCCATTCCTAATCACTCCAGTCTGAAACGTCCCATCCATCCAAGCAGGGTGCTGTGTCGTTGTCGTTGTTGTTGTTGTTGTTGTTGTTGTTGTCGTCGTCGTCGAAGTTCCATTCGTCATCGGTTGTCTTTGCTCCTCATCGTCCGAATCCTCACCAGTCTCCACCGGTCCGCGAGCCCTGTTCCTCGCCGCGGCCGCCTCGACTTCGTCCTTCCTTTCGAACTCAGTCCAACTGAGCCCCCTGCGCTCGACCTCGTTCTTGATCAGCTGGACGCGCTCCTCCATGCGGACTATCACTTGCTCGTTCTCGCGGATGGCTTCCACGCAGTCCGGATCGGGTTGATTTTGCGCTGACTCGCCGGTGCTGGAGCCGAGAGGGGCCTCGATACCTTCGGCGAAGGGCCGCAGCTGCTCGTTGGAGTACTTGAGGTGGGCGATGGAGTTGTAGATTTCAAGCACTTTGAGATGCAGGGCCGAGACAGGGAGGTCTTCTAGAGCTGCGGCGAAAGCTTGGGGGGTTATGGGGAGGGATTCGTTGGAAGATGACATCTTTTTTGGGTGTGATGGGTATCAAGGAGGAAACACTGATACGGTTGTTGTGGTTTTGGCTGTCGTCGAAGTACTTGGGCAGTGTGGACTATTGCTAACTATTCTTATAGAAGCAAGTACCTGTCTCCCTGTGCAGGTAATCGGCTTTCTTGTGGAAGGGTGTTGACGCTGTGATTGACCTATATTCCTGAGGTACAAGAATAGAAATTGAAAAGTGAATCCGGTGTAGGATCGACAATTCGATGATTACGATGGCGAGGGAAGGCTGCACTTTGGTTGTTTGCTTTAGTAGTCGGGTTCTAATGAATTTCGAGGTCCTGACCTGACGTCGCAGCTCGATTGCCTGGACGGGAGCTCGTTCTTGAAGCTTGCTATGCGGGGCCCTTGCGTCCCGCGAAGGTGCCTGGAGAACGGCAGGGGCAGAGCATCTGAAGACGGCCCCTCTATGGAGCCAATTGAACCTCAAAGAACCAATCATACTGTACAAATCTGCCTGCCGGGTCCGGGAGCTCCGTCATTTTTTTCCCTGGCCGTTTTCCGGTTGCTCCCCCCCAGATCGGCCGGTCCAACAACTCCCGAGTTCGGACTCACCTTGATGGGCAGTTTGCGCGAAACGGCGCGATATAGGGCGCCCATTCCGTGACCATGAACTGCTCCCTGGGCGTCAATGCCTTTCGGCCGGGCGTCCAGGTCGCCGCTCACCACTTTTCCAAAGCATGTAGCCGACTGCTCGTCGTCGCCGCACCCACGACGCGATGCTTCTCTTCCACGACATTGCTCCCATCCACGGCCCAGAACCAATGGCAAGCCAAGCGGGGCCGTCTTTCTTCCTCGACACCTTTTTCTGGACCCTCTTCGATCTCGCGCATCGCCGTACGCACCCTCAAGTTTGCCGCCCGCAACAGGGTCATTATCCACTATGTAGACCTACCCCCGAACTACAAGGACGAGGAGGGCTTGCCGTTCCGCGTCGATGACCTGGCAGCTGGCGAGGTTCTTCAACTATTCGGACCCCAGATGACCACCCCTGCGGCTAACCGGTTGCTAAGGATTCTTCACGGTCGACGCGTCGCGGGAACCCTTGACGACCCTGTGCTCAAAGTCAATACTGCCGGATACACTCCTAAAGATAGGAGAATCGCACTGGACTACCTTCGCAAGAACGTCTATGTCGACGAGGTTGTGAACGCCGGCTTACGCGCCGAGGACGAGCTGGCAGCCCTGGAAAAACAACAAGAAGAAGACGCCCAGGCCCAGGCCCAGCCCGAGGGAGAGGACAACGTCACCAAGCAACTGGGGTACAAGTCACGGTTCAAGATGTACCAGGACGATACTGAGGGTGTCGAGGAATCCGAGCAAAAGAAACCCGAACCCCGATCGGTTTACGGCAAAAGCGCTTTCGATGCTATTCGCGCGCGGAACGAGGCTATCTGGAAGGAGAAGCTCAGGAAGCAGGAAGAGGAACGCAAGAAGCTCGAGGAAGAGTACAAGAACGGCAAGGCCGGGCCTCTCGCTAAAGCGGACGACACCCCGAAGCGTGAAGTCAGCGCCAAGAGAAAGGAATGGGAGGAATGGGCCATGTCTGACCTCAAGGAACCTCCCAAGATGCCTGCGTGGAAGCGTCTGCTGCCCTCGACCGTCTTTGTCGCTCTCCTCGTTGCCGGTTTCCTCACCTACTCTCAGCTCTACGTCGCCCCCAGCCGCGAAAACAGGTTATGGCCCGATTGTCCTCCAGCAGCCGCCACCGTTGCCGTCCTCATCGGCGCCAATGTTCTGATCTGGTTCCTCTGGAAGGTCCCTATCATGTGGAAGCCTTTGCTGCGGTACTTCTTGATTTCGCCTGCCACACCTAACGCGTTCAGCATGCTTGGTGCCGTGTTCTCTCATCAGGTTGTCTGGGGTCATCTTATTGTCAACATGCCTTTTCTCTGGTTCTTTGGCACCCGGCTTCACGACGAGGTTGGCAGGGCCGACTTCCTGACTACTTATATTCTGTCCGGATCTGTTGGCTTCCTGACCAGTCTGTTCTGGCTCGTGCTAAAGGGTAACTTCCATATGACTACCCTCGGCGCATCTGGCGCCATCTACGGCATCTCCGCAGCCTACTTTTGGATGCACAGATTCGAGGGCTTCAAGATCTTTGGCCTGCCTCCTGACCCGTATACTGGTGTTCAGGGATTGGCCTTTATTGGATTGTTTGGAGGTCTGAACATCTGGGGATTGTTCAGCAGGAACCATACCATGGATGTTGTATCCCATCTGGGTGGCATGCTTGTTGGTATTATTGCCGGTCATCTGATGGAACAGAAGAAAAAGGCGAGGCTTCAAGGAGCGGGAAACACCCAGCTGAACTTGAAGGACCAAAAGACAGGGTCCGGCGTTCTGGACACAATGCTGAAGAACTAAATGGTGTTCAAATACCAAACATCATGTATGACATAGAGTGTATTGTATAGTTGTATATTTTGCCTCAACATCCGCGGATGCTCCCCTTTGTTTACTTGAGTGCCGTTTTGGGCCGTCGTTCGGAGCAACAACCCCTATCCACGTCCAGAGAGGTTGGTCTCTCCATCACGTTCTTGATCCATTCCAGCTGAAAACTAGTGCGTTGCCGAGACCCGCCAGTCCCGCTGAACAAGGCAGGGAGGGACCGGCTCCCTTCGGAACAGGGGTTCCAAAACCTGGCTGCCCCATTGGACACTCTTGCTCTCCCACATGCAGTATGATGACAGGGCACAGAACCAAAGACGTTGAGAGTTGTTGGACTTTGGACTTGGCGTCGTCCAGTCAATTCGCGTCTCCAAAGATTTGGGGGAGATTTTCAAGAACATTTCCATGGACCTCACCACAGTCCGATATGAAGCTGTCCAGAGCTCGAAGTCGGCCTCTGAGCGCGCTGCTTTTACTTGTTCGATCAGCATTTCACTGTGGTAACTTGTCATATAGATGTCTTCTCAAACTCCACCCAGAAAGAGTCACTGGACTGATCGGACCCGAAAAGACGAAGATACCAATCTGATGTTTGCCTTGAGCCGGCAAAGAGTGGGTCTAAACGCGTAATACATAAGCGGCACCGCCATCGCAGTCCTCTTTTCATATGGAAGCGGAGTTTTCCTCTCGGAATTGGCCCAGAATGAAATGGCACCGGGTGAAGATCAAAAGAGATACCAAAAGATCGACGGGGGTGTTGGCGACCAAGTGAGGCCTCCAACAGCTCCCCAAAGCTCCCTAGGAATGTTCCATCAACATGAGGCATTCTGCTAACGAGCCGCAGTCCAGCCAACACAGATAACCAAACGTCGAAAGGGCGGACAAGGACGCCGAGTTTTTAACTCGCCATCTTGCTCATCTACACTACACATGGATGACTGGCCTTCTTATTTCACCGCATTTTATCTCCACGATGCCCAGAACTAACAAGAGACAAACCAATTGGGTAATGGGCACCCCAGTCGGCGTCTTCATGCCGTACCTACTAGGTCAACGTTGCTGTGTTCCATGTGTGTATGGGCTTGTGTACCAAGCTTACTTTATCCAACTTGTATTTTCAAGTGGTACAGGAGTCAAGTTGCCATGACATCCCTTCTTCTTCCGCGTTCCCCCCTCCTCCCTAGTTGGGAGATTCTTTTCCTTGCTGAACCGGCCTCAAAAACACGACATCAAGACAAGGAACTGAAGTCTTGGCCCCGAAACAAGTAAGGTGTCCCTCCCAGAATCGGCAATCTCTTAGACAAAGCTTGGTGGCTGAGTATAGCTGAGTATCCGCGACACCGTCGCCGAGCAAGTGAGTTGTGCACGACCCCCCTGTTCCCATGGCATCAATTTCGTTGGATTGAAGGTCTCCTCCCTCGTCCTTTGTAATTTCGATTTCTACTTCTCTTTCCTTTCTTTTGCCCACTTTTACTCCCTTCACCACCCAACAGGCCATCCAAGTCTCTTGTCGGCTAGAGACCAGCTTCAAGACCCCGCCGGCGCCTGAGCCTACGAACCTAACAAGCTGAGCCCTTGCGACCGCTTACCGAAGCGTTGCTGGTACTTCGAACTTGGAGCTTGGACTTCCCTGTTTTGTAATTGGGGACCCCAGGTCGCGAAAGCTTACATGTTTCTACGTTAACTACTTAACCGCTACTTGCATTTGCGACTGAAAACGTCGTGATAACGCCTGTCTGCCTGTTCGATATGGACTCCCACGAAGCGCAGGGCTATGCGCACGGCGACCAAAATGCCCAGGACCGCAATCCTCATGCCTCCAGCTCCCAATGGCGTCATCAAGAGTCGCGAGCCTTCGCCAAGTACGAGGCCGAGAGAGCCCAGCCCCAGGCACCATCCCGCCACCACCATCACCCCTCAATAGCGCGGGAAGCAGACGCACGCGGCAATGTGAACGACCTGGCCGATTTCCTCAACAAGTCGCGTATCTCCCCCAAGGAGGCTGACACTCGCCCTCCTACCGAACCAAAGTTCAAGCCTGTGGTGCTGGGCGCTACAGAAGCGAGGGAGGTTCTCAATGGCGAAAAACACGTGGCCGACGCATTGGCTCCGGAGAGTGTACCCAACGACAAGGAGGTCGCGGTGGGACCTTTGATCAACTATCGCCGCATGGAGGGAAATCAATGGGTTGGCAGTGTCCTGGTTGTGACCCGCGGGGGCGGCAGAGAACAGTCCTATAGGCCAAGCTTGTTCTTAAGAAAGGCTGCTATGATCAGTATGCGCAATGGCAATGGCGCCGCCAATGGTCACAGCAGTGAATCCAGAGTCAGTGAAAGTCAAGGTATCTGTCTTTATTCGGACTGGCGCAACACTTTCTGGAGGTTCGATTTGCACCTGGAGATGGAACCCTATGAAACCAAGTGGGAATATTGGCTGTCGGATTACCTTGTCTTTGCTAGCAACACAAAGCCAAAAGTGAATGCCTTCTTCGTGCCCGCGATCACGGAATCGATGAGAATCATGTTCCACTCCTGCAACGGGTTCAGCGTCGGTACAGATGAGGAGGACTGGAGCGGCGCGTGTTTGTGGAACGACGTTATGAGACGCCATCAAGAGGCACCGTTCCATGTGATGTAAGAAGCTGAGGATTCTCTTGAGTCTGTCGACTGCTAACAGACTACAGGATCGGTGGCGGCGACCAGATCTATAACGACGGCGTTCGAGTCTCAGGGCCTCTTCGCACATGGACCAGCATCAGCAGCCCCAAGAAACGGAGAAACTTTCCATTCCCCGAAAGTCTCCGCGCCGAGTGCGACAACTACTATTTGAACAACTATATTCGGTGGTATGGGACGGAGCCATTTGCAGCTGCGAACGGTCAGATCCCTCAGCTAAACATTTGGGATGATCATGATGTATGACCCATTCGCCACTTTTTCTTGCACCGTATATGTGGAAACACTAACACGATCCAGATTATCGATGGCTTTGGATCTTATGTGGACGACTTTATGAAATGCGATGTCTTCCGAGGAATTGGCGGCATTGCCCACAAGTACTACATGCTTTTCCAGCACCATCTGCCACCTCCAGCTTCGACCTATACCTCGGACACCACGTCCGAAGCTCAGGATGAAGCGGGTCAGGGGCTTGACCCCAATCAAATGATTGCGGCTTACGTACACCCAGCCATGACAGAACCTAACTACATTGTTGGATCCTCTCCCGGTGTAGGTTTCTTTATCCGGTGCTAGGCCAGCCAATCGGCTTGATTACTGACATTTATGTAGCCTTACGTTGCGGAACATTCACACAATATGTTTACAAAGTTGGGCGCCCGAATAGCATTTTTGGGTATCGACGCTCGAACAGAAGTGAGTGACCCGTCGAGAAGACGCAGGAAGTCACTTTTCAAATGCTAACACCTCATAGCGCACGAGACATCAAGTCAACTACCCTGAGACATATGAGGCCATCTTCTCCCGCTTGAGGCAGGAGCTTAGCCATGCCATACAAACCGGAGAGCCGTTTAAGCACTTGATTCTTCTTTTGGGGATTCCCATTGCATACCCTGTGAGTGGCAACTAACTCATACATTTACAAGCTGAGGCTAACATATAACAAGCGCTTGACATGGCTTGAGAACATTTTCGCCAGCCCCTTGATGGGTCCAGTAAAGCTGCTGAACAGGCGCGTGGGCTTTGGTGGCAGCTTCTTCAACTCCTTTGATGGAAGTGTTGATCTGCTAGACGATCTCGACGATCATTATACAGCCAGAACCCACAAGCGCGAACGCAACGGTCTGATCCTGAAACTGCAACAGATCGCCGCCGAGTTCTCGGTGCGCGTTACCATCATAGGCGGCGACGTGCATCTGGCAGCGCTAGGAAGGTTCTACTCGAACCCCAAGCTCAACATTCCGCTGGAAGAAGACTACCGCTACATTGTCAACGTCATTTCCTCCGCCATCGTGAACAAGCCGCCCCCAGCGGCCGTTGCCAACCTGCTGGCGCGCCGAAACAGAATCCACCACCTCGACCACGACACCGATGAGACGCTCCTGAAGATCTTCGACAAAGACCCCGGCGACAGCACCAAGACAGCCAAGCACAACCAGGTCACCATGCCCAGCCGCAACTTTGCCGTCATCACCGAGAACTCGCCCAACAACGGGACTCATCTACAAAATGGTCATGACTTCCACACTTCCTCTCCTCCCCCACAATCCACCCCCGGCGAAACCTTCCCCGGCCACAAAGACGGCCGCTACGCGCTCGGCAAGGGCGAGGTCAACGCCGGCACCAAGCACAAGGCCGCCGACCCTGCCGAGCATGGCACGGGAAGCGACGGTAGTCTAGATGTGTGCATCCGCATCGAGATCGACCAGCATAACCCGGAGGGACGTACGCAGGGTTACGGATTGACGATTCCGACGCTGAGCTACAAGGGCCCGAGACCGCCAACGATTGCGCCGCCGCCGGGCAGCGCAGGGAGTAGTGGGTCGAGAGGCACGGGTGGTACGGGAGGGTCGGATGTGCCAGAGGTGCCGGAGATCCCGGCGGGGGTGAGGTGATAGGTGAGAGGTGACGTGAGGAGGACGGATGAATGAATGAGGTTTTCGCGTTCATTCACTCCCTTTACGCTGGGGCAGTGGCTGGGAAATGTTTAATGGTAATCGATGGGATGGATGTGTGCGATCAGTGTCACTGTTCGTCATTCATCGGTGCAAGCCTCTAGTAGCCTGCGCGTTGGATGAGTGCGTGGCAGTCAAGACCGACGGTACACATCCTATCCCAATGTTCGCAATCATTTTTTACGTTTAAAATACCCATGTATATCATAATACCCAATAAAGCGGTAAACCTTGCCATCATCCATATTCATTAGCGTGACCAGCTTTTCCCATTCCAAATGACCCCGAGGATTGTAAGGATAGGCTCAACACCTCACGGTCGATAGTTCACACCTTGGGGATACTCTATCAGCTAGGCCTCTAAGCGTCTTTGTCAAATCTTTGGACCCAACCTTTATGCAGTTCTGGATGGAAATTTCTCTAACGAATCTTGGCCGAGGTGTTTCTGTATCAATTCGATCCCAAAAATTACAGCTTTCCGATGACCTTCCTTAACTGAAGCGAGTGGTATTTGACCGTGCAATGTCCATGTTAGGTTTGTTTTTACCCGCTCGACAGTATGTCTTGGCCGGATTTGGTATTGTAGCATGGCCAGTGGAATTGACTATATGAGTACTGACTTTGCAACATCCCCCCAGCAATCAACTACGACAGCTGAGTAACAGTTGTACATCTTCCGTAGTATAGTGGTCAGTATGTGAGCTTGTCAAGCTTGAACATCAGTTCGATTCGCTCGAGACCCGGGTTCAATTCCCGGCGGGAGAGACCAGATTTTTTCTTTCTTTTTACCTTTTTCGTTCATCCATCTATCTACCAACGGCTTTTATCTGTCGTTGCTTTCTTCCTCTTTCTCGGTTTTCTTACTTTTTTTTTTTTTTTTTTTTTTTTTTTTTCCCTTGTGGCTCACATTCATACGTCAATTTCCGGTCGTCAAAACCCATGGCTTTTTGTCTTGTGGTACGCCAACATGTTCATCGCACGCCATGTCCCATAATAGATCATGTCCCGAATCTCAAGCTCACCTGATCGCCAGAATCGACTCAACCAGATTAACAACAGGCAAGTGGAACCAAAACATCATTTCGATTGCCTATATCAGCCCCTACAATCTTGTCACGCTACACCGTCCAAGGAGCCCGAGGGAGCCATACCACATCGTACTAGGACCAGTACAGGGACAAAAAGAGAAACAGATATGACACTTGATTCCAGACCAAGTTCGAAAGAAAAGACTGACGGGTAGTATCACAGAGCTGAAAATAATGATGATGGTGATGAAAAAAAGAAGAGACAATGCATTCTGTTCTATCCCCTTCCCACATGTATCGTACAACTCACGGAAACCCCCTCAATCCCCCTAGGAAAAGACAAGCCAAGAATGACACAGTTAGGAGGGGAAGGGCCAAGTACTATTCTCCTTGCTCTCCTCTCCGTCTTGTGCTTCTTGTTCCTATTCCCATATCCATTCCTATGTGAATGTCCCAATCTGTTGTATCATTACAAACCCTTGCATTTGCCTTCCCCCAGCCCCCCTCTGTTTTGTTTTCTCTTCCATTTTCCTCGACCAGACCAGACCAGACCAGAGAATGGTTGGATGGTATGAAGGTGATTGAACCCAGAACTCATCCCATGACCCCAACCCCAATGATGTTAACGCCGACCCATTCGAAAGACGCCGATGTCAAACCCTGCTGAAGCAAAACATGAAAATATGACCAGGACGTTGTTGATGTTGTTGTTGTTGCTGCTGCTGCCATCGCCACCGAGCCCATTTCCATCATTGTCGTTGTCATCGTAGTTGCCATCCCCGTCATCCAAGAAGGAACCATCGTGGAGATGGTGTTGATCATCATTACATCCCAAACCAGTTGCACCCATATCCAAGACCAAGACCAAGACCATGGCCATGGGCAACAACAGCTAGAAGAAGCCAGCACCCCACACAAAAACCCAGCCATCCCAATCAAGACCGCAACGGCGGCCGTCAGGCTAGGGCTGACATCGCGGTCGAGCCAGCGCTGATGCAGGCGGAGCGTGCCAAGTCGGAGATGGAAGAGTTCGTCGACGGTGACGGAGTGGGTGGAGGAGTTGAGGTGAAGTTGGGTGGAAGATGGGGGTCGTTTCTGCGGTGTCTTGTTTTCGACTCTGTTTTTTTTGTTTTTGCTTGTTGTTGGACTTTGGAATCTTTGAGATATAGGTGTGGTGTGGTTGGGTTCATGGGCTTATGGCAGAGGGAGAGAGAGAGAGATGGTGGGATGGTCATGAACAAGAGAGGGAGAGAGAAAAGAAACGGGGTGTTTAGGGATTAGGGATTGGGGGGGCGAAGAGATAAACATTTATTGACTGGATAAATAAAAAGATGGGATTAGCCCCACCGTCCGGTAGGAAGTGAGATATATAGTTAGTTGGGTAGAGGAAAGAAAAGACTTACAGAAGAGTAAGCGAGACATCGCCCTGCAGTCTGGCCTTCAGCTCGAGCTCGACATCAAGGTTCAAGCCAAGCTGCAGACGGACGGGCTTGGTGTCGGCCAGACGGGGAAGGGTCTGAGGGCCGGCAAGACCGCCCTGCTTCTGGAGGGCGCCCTTGTTTCTGCGGCGGCGACGGCCGCGGGAGTCGACGGAGGAGCCGTCAGTGTTGTTGTCGTCGAGCTATTTGGTTCCAAGTCAGATCTTCTCTCCCTTTGTTTTGGTTTTTGTCTTACTACTAAATCCATAAAAAAGGATAAAAAGAAAAACTAAACACGAAAACAAGGGACTGAGGGAGTTCAAGTATTTACCTGGTGTCGAAGGTCAGCGAGCATTTCTTCCTTCGTTGGGGAGAGATAGCCTGAGCGGGCTCCGGCAGGGACAGGGGGGAGGTTAGAGACCTTAGGCATGGTAGGGTTGGCGTTGGACATCTTGAAGGTTGTTGTTGTCGCGGTTGGCGAGTAGGAAGGAGCAGTCGGAGAAAAAGAAGAAGAAGAGTCCTGGTGGATAGTAATGTAAGTCACGGACTGAACCAGAGTCCGTGTGTGCTGGGCGTAAAAGACAGGTGGTTTGCGCTTGCGCGAGTTGAGTGACTCCTGAACGAGACGAAGCGGCTGAGGCTTGCTCGAGGTAAAGACGGTCCGGGGATGTGGACGGGAGGGTACAAGTGGTGGCGGTAGTGAAAGTTTGGTGGACTGCCGTGGCGATACCGGGAGAGGAGGGTAAGGAGGCGGTCTTACGGACTGTTTGTGGTAGAGAGTGGGCGGTGGTCGTCTTTGATGAAGATAATCCACGCCGATTCGAGGCTGTGAAAGAGAAGCTGGTTTAAAGGGCTTTGGTGGAAGTTGTTGTTGACTGGTAAAGGACATGAAAGGCTACATTGGGCGAGTGGAAGACAGTATATATAAGCAAATTGATCCGGGAGGCGGAGAGAGTCGGTGGCTCCTCCTTGGGATTCCCCGGGACACCGGGAGATCGACTCGGTCTTGTCCATCCTGCTGAGTGTTACCACCGGCCTTGTCCGGCCATCGCCAAGGACCATTTCGGTATGTTGTTGTTCGATATCAGGGATATCACGTGCCCCTGGCCCCGATATCTTGTGGAACATAGGGCGATACAGGGGCATTGGGGTCCGTGGGTGATGCTTGAAGCTGGAGGCGAACCGTTGGTTTCTCGTACGACTGACGAGTGTGAAACTCCGGCTTTTCCATTGTCACATACGCAACTTCTTCGTCTAGAGAATCAAACAGCGCGTTCGGTAGCAATGTAGGCCTCATGAAGCCATTCCGGGATGGAATGAACTGTTGTGCGCCTAGACGCGCCCGTCTCAAACCTTGGGTGTTAAGCATCATCCGGGCGCTCGGTGTCGTCGACGTTCGCTTCCAGGGGTCAAAGCGCAACACAATCAATGGGACCTCTGCGCAACTGGTATCAAGATGAAACATCTACCGTCAAACTACCCTCCAACTGGTTCCATTATCTTCACAAATGGTAAGTTATCTTCGAGATGTTACTATTGGCACTTGAAAATCTATCAGATAAATTTAAAACGTCTGTCTTTCGTCTATCCATTGCCATGCTCCCCCCGGTGGCCTTTTCCTTACCGGTCTCGAAGAGCGTTTTCTCGCATAGGTAAGCCTGTATCACCGATTCATCTCGAACCATTCTGTGACGACCAGAGCCCTCGGTTGAGGCATTATTCATTTGTGCATCCTCAGCCCAGAATAACATACGCATCCCAGTCACTCACGACTCGATCTATGGAGCGATGCTGCGATTTGAAACTTTTTAACATGGAAGAGGGTGCCGAAATTCTCCGAGGACTTCCAAAGCACCAACAGGCCGCCATTCTTCACCCTTCCCATGGGCATCCTTATCCCTGGCGGACCCCAAGACCCTGCATATTCCGGTCCTGTGATCGCTCGGTTGCTTGCCGGTACTAGTGGCCGTGGATCCGGCATGTATGTAGTGTAAACCGCTCGAATTGCGAAGCCGAGCCCCGAGTCTAAGCCGACAGACAGACCCCAAGGGTAGATGATCTTATTCAGCCCAACGTGGAGGCGCCATCGAACGATCTCCTTCCGGGTCCCTCATGCGCTTAACAAGTCTCTGACACTCATTCCCCGCCCTGTTCTCACGGTTCCAGAGGCTGTGGCCGCGGCTTCAGCGGGCCTGTCGATATTCGTTGTTGACATCCGCCTATCCGGTTGCGTCTGTTGGTTCAACATGAGAAGAGCAGCCGTTGCTTCATGGTCAAGGTCATTTCGCGATACCAGGTAAGGGCTGGTCAGTGTTAGGCCCGAAACCGAGGCGGCTCGCGTGTCGTGCATGTTGCTGTTGCCGCCATATAAATGCCCCTCGGAGCCAAAGCCGGCAGGCGAGGCAATAACAGATGAGCCACTGAAGCTGTAGTGTCTTTGGTAATCGGTCGATGTCAAAGCTAACGAGATCGAATCATGTCGATCCCTTAGCGGCTGCTGGGGTGGTATTCCCGGGGATGCGGATGGCTGGTGGGAAGAGGTGATCGCGGCAAGTGGAGGCGAAGAGGCCGGTGAATCAACCCCAGACGAGTCCGACATCTCTACGTCGCCCTCTAAATGAACTTCTTGTCTTGCCGCAAAGGCAAAGACAGCCTCAGGATGGAAAGGTTCATGACCAGAGGGTGTTGGAAGACTCTTTATCCCACTTTCTTCCTCTGATGGACCGGATTGATGCCGGGCCTGGAGCTTAGCGACACAATCTTCCAAGTATCTGATATACTCTATTGAGGCCTAAGGTACTTGATCAGCTTCGATTCCAAGTATACAATCTCTGGAATATAATACTAACCTGAAGGATAGCCAGCTTATGCATCTCGCCGGTGCATGCCGGTATCATGCTTTTGAGCAGGGCGAACTCTTCGTTCATCTTGGATCTCCTTCTCCTCTCGATCAAGCTATGTGCTGTTTTTCTCGCTATCTTCCTTCCTGCCGCAGTCGATTGTTTCTTTGTGGCGCCTCCTGTTGTCGCTGGTGGTGTGGTCGACACTGGTTTCGTTGTGGTGGACACAAGATCCGAGCCCGATTTGCCAGTGGTCGAATCTTTGGAGGTTGGTGCAGGTCGTGGAGCAACAGCAACTTCACGCGGCTTCATCTGGATGATTTTGCGTGACCTCGTAGGAGGGGGAGGGAGTGCAAAATCGTTCCTGGATGGGCCTGTGACGGTTGCTGCACGCCTTCGTGACTTGACTGTCTCGCTTGGTTGCATCGGATATCTTTTCTCCGGAGTCTGTGGAGGTGTGCCTGCAGCGTTGGATGGCATAATGGCAGGTGGTGGTAGTTCGAACAGCATCTGAAGGGAGGCTAGGGGTGGAGGTTCCTGGGCTTTCATATCCGCTGATGATACTGGCGTAGGCAACGACCTCTGAGGCATCGTGATTGGCTTGTCGTTCTACCTTATTGCAATGACCTAAGGCCACCCGGCGAACAGGTCGGTAGAGGCGAACTTGGTAGTGAATGAGTGGGTGTGTATGAAAGCGCTCGGTAGGTGCGTAGAACCCTGAGCTTCAGAGTCACGTCCAAGTCGAGCCGGAGGAGCTCAGAACAGCCTGTTGCTTAGACGAAATAGGTAACTGTCAGGCACGACTGACGTTGCCGGTTCTGTATAAGATTTGGGTTTGAAGATGGCGGAAATCCTTCAATTGGTGGTTTTCACTGTGCTTCTGGCTGTGTCTGGTCAAGAGTGGACGATCAAACGATCTTCGAGTATCACCTTGCACTGGTAGCAAAAAAAAGAAGCAGATTCGAGTTCCACGATTTTGTGGTGAGTTCGCTCAGGTGTTGTCGAGAGGCACAGATGTCCCAGCATGGGATCCAGAATCTGGGTATGCCATCACGGGCAATATATGGACATTGCGCTTGCTCGTTCTAATCTATGATCCATATCAGAGAAATGGGCCAAGGGATTGGCGGTTCAGCAGAGGGCGGGGAGACGGACGTAGGAAGTCGGTAATCGTAACGTGCAGTCCCATGGAACACTATGCTAGTGTCTCCATCTCTGAAGTGCATTCCCAAGTCCCGAAGCAGTCGCGTGCCAGCTCCTTTCCAGTCGGCACGAGGTGGATTCCTTGATGCTGATTGGACAGCGTGCTTCTTAGTGTCTCGACAAGGTGTCAAAAGAACGCCTGTAAGCAATGCCGTACAAGGTTGTCCCTCTGGCTCTGGACCTTTGTCTGACGCCGGCTACAGGAAGTATGGATACCTGCCAAGTCTTTGTTATTATGCTCTACTCCCACAACCACCTTTGGCCAAATGGTGTCTTCTGTACATCGTCAGTGATCGTCAAGGTCCCCGACCCTTTCCACAGCCCCCGCCACTACCCAAGCTCTTTTAAGGCAGCCCGCACGTGGTCTTTGACAGTCAGGACGATCTTCAACACGGGGCAGAACGACGGGCCGTCCGTAACTCTCTCGAACTCACAGCACCAGGAGAAAGAGGCAACAGGGGCAAGTGGTGAAGCACCTGTGCCATATAAAGCCAGCAACACAATGCAACTTCAACATCGGGTAGTGAATTGATTCGCTAGACACCTCAACCAATAACATGGCACCCGTCTCAACGCTGCTCGTACACAACTCCGTCGAACCGCACCTATATGAACGAATTCGCCGATGCCGGCTTGATGCATCAAAACTCCTCCGAGCGAGTCCTCCGGGAGAAATTCTCCCAACTGTCGTCCGAGTATACGCTGCTCTCCATAATCTCAGTAAGGCCCTACTCGACCTCATTGCTGGGATATGTCACCGTGGTCGTCGAGTTAAACTCCTCCTTGATGCTTCTCATGCTAACAAACCGACTCAGGAGGTTGATGCTGCCGGCCTTGTCATTGGTCCCGCTCGCTCGGCTGCCACCAAATGGCTGCTGGCCTACAACAGCACCCGTACTCTTGCAGTTAATGTAAAAGTTTCCTGCCGAGTTGCGGAGTTTCTCCTCTGCGAAGCGAATAACGGTCCGGTCACTTGCAAAGATTGAGCCCGTCAACCCATATTCCGTAGCTCCGTCGACGATATCATAGATAGAGGTAGTGCTGTCCACGTAGTCATCATAGACGTAGACCGTCAAGACGGGTCCGAACAGCTCCGTCGAGAAGAGTTTATGGTCTGGCGTCTTGGACACAAAGATGGTTGGCTTGACGTAGTAGCCAACCGAGCTGTCGTATTCTCCTCCTGCAATTAGCTGGAGGTCTGGGTCTTTCTTCCCCTCGTCGATAGCCGTGCTCAGCTTTTTGAAAGAGGCGGCATGAATGACCGGGCCCATAAAGTTTCCATGGTCATGAGGCGGGCCAACTTTCAACTTCTCCGTTTCTTGGATGAGAAGCTCCTGGAAATCTGGCCAAATCGACTTGGCAACGTACAGTCGGGAAGTGGCGCTGCACTTCTGGCCCTGGTATTCGAATGCACCACGGACCGTCTGAACAACAGCGTTTCGTAGATCGGCCGACTTGTGAACCAGGTGGAAGTTCTTGCCACCGGTTTCGCCAACAATGCGAGGATATGATCGATACCTACCCTCAGCAACTCCAGCGCCAATCTGGCCATAGAGCTTGCGGAAGACGGCAGTGCTGCCTGTGTAGTGTAGAGCCGCAAAGTCCTTGTGCGCGAGCACTTCCTTTGTCACCAACTCAGGATCGCCGGGAATGAACTGAATGACATCGGGTGGGAGTCCCGCTTCGAGAAGGACCTTGTACAGAATGTAGTTGCTGAGGATCGCGGAATCGCTCGGCTTCCAGACCACAACATTGCCCAGCAGTGCTGCCACGCCTGGAAGGTTGCCCGCAATGGCAGTGAAGTTGAACGGGGTGACGGCATAGACAAAGCCCTCAAGTGGCCTGTACTCGACACGGTTCCAGACACCGGGGGAGTTATGTGCCGGTTGCTGAGCGTATAATTGCTCCGCATATTGGACGTTGAAGCGGAGAAAGTCACAGAGCTCAGCAGCGGCATCGATTTCGGCCTGCCAGGCGTTCTTGCCTTGGCCCAACATTGTTGCGGCCATCAACTCGTAGCGATACTTGGTGCTAACCAGATCGGCGGCCTTGAGGAAGACTGCCGCTCTGTCAGCAAAGGGCAAGCTTTCCCATGCCGGCTTTGCGTTCAAGGCGGCGTTGATAGCCAGGTTGACCATTTCGGGGGTTGCCACGGCATAATTGGCTATTTTCTGTTTGTGATCGGCGGGGTTCACCTGGTACTTGGTGTCTGCTTTGCTAAGCTACGTTTATGGGCGATGGTTAGCGGACGGCTTCGGATGAATGGACATTTTTGGGCACACCCTTACCGTCCTTCCGCGGATGTTAATGGGAACGTCGACAGGAAGATTCTTTGAAAGCGCCGTATAGGCTTCCGTGAGCTTGTGTCGTGATTCTGAGCCTTTGGCATAGTGTTGCTACGCTAATCGTCAGAGAGGGCGGATATACGAGGCCCGGAAAGACTCACATTGGGCTCGTTGGCCACTGTAGGGACTTTGAAGGTTGCGAGGGTAGAGTTCGTCCTGGCGATGCTGGGTATGGCTGTCCTGGATCTCTGGTTATGTAGCTGCGGCCTTAACAATGCAGAGTTGATGGTAGTCGAGGATGTGCGAGTTGATCTCAGACCACTCGAAGTGGTAAGAGACAGCCTCTGAAGCCTCCGTGCCGACATTCTGTTGACCTTGATTTGGCTTTCGACCTAGGCGGCTCTTTCTGTAGGTAGGTAGGTATGTATGCCTTTCGAGATCCCACGTGCAGGGGGGGAGACAGTTGCACAGGATCGGAACTGCCGTTGTTCAGGTCAGTACTGTAGTATAGGAATGTCGACGTTGGACTCTCGAGCTGGAGCTGCCTAGAGGAAACAGTTATATGTAAAACTGAAGATTCGACGACGGAGGTTGGAGTTGAATTAAGAGTACAGTTGGACCATTCCGTCATCGGCCTTTGGAAACCATGTATCATCGTCTTCCCCTCACAAACGGCTGCTTGTGTTTCCTGTATGAATGCCTTCAGCCCGCCCCTGTCATCCCTGCCAACCAATCCAGCCAGGTTCTGCGATTGACGCATCGCTTTGCGACGGCTTTAGATATATCAAGCTGCAACGCCTTCACCTTTTGACGTTCTCGTGCGGGGCCTTGGGGCGTTCTCATTGGCCAACACTTCATTTAAGCAGGGGCGCTGTTTGAATGCTAAGCCGATAACAAGGGTGCTGGCGCCGACTGCCCTCCGGCTATCATCTTATCGTTCGACTAGAAGCCGAGCTTCACAGGGCACTTCAACTTCAGCTCCGGTCCTCAGTCAGCGTGTTGCATTGAAGCAGTCTGGAAGGTTTTTACTTTTCTTCTAAAAGTTCGAAAGCCGGTTCTCGGAGGCACCGGGTTTGCTTGTGCCGAAATACGAAACTACATGATAGCAGGTGCAGTAATACCTCGCCCCATACAATTGAAAATCGTCGGTGCCAGAGACCATTGCAAAGGAGATAGACGCTGTCATCAGAGCGCTTTGCAATGAAATATGGTCAGAGTTGAAGATTCAAATTCAAGGAGGGAATTTCATGAGCAGAGCAAAATGTGTTCAAGGAAATAAAAAAGAATGATGGATTCTCCGTTGACGAGACTCTAAACTGTGATCGATGTTCATGAATTCGGAGGTGGAGCACTGGTGACACCTGCCCCTTCCCCTCTAGCTCCACTGTAGTCCGGGGGCGGTCCGCTGGAGCAGCACATACCTGCGGCATCATGCAAGTGTCTGACTCGTGAAGATGGGAACCACAATCTGGACCTCACGATGTGAACCTCCTTCTCCTCTTCTCATGAAAGTTGAATAAATAGTACAGCATTCGATCATAAATTTAGTGGAGTGCCTCTGCTAGAATTATCAATGCTCTACACTACCTCCAACTAGGTATATCTCTACACACTTCCTTCGTTACCTCTTTGCTTCTTCGAGGATGCTCAGAGGCCTGGATGCCCTGCATGCTGACCGTAATGCTGACATTTCCTTGTTAGTCGTTCTAGCAGTTGATATGCGATTTCCAAAGTCCAGTCCTCTCAAAACAGATTTCAGTACCAGCCCTCACAATTGAATCCGACGCGACAGCGGAAACAAACCCCGGACTAGTCCTTGATACTGAACTCTTTTGTGTTGCTTTCACGAGAAGATAGTGCATCGATAGTACAACGAGAGGGTGTGAAGCGGATCACTCCCACGACGAATCACTGCGCAGAAAGATCCTTTCACCAACCCTCCCGAGCCCTTCAGACCAGGGTCGTTACCTATACATTGGCCGTCGCCATAAGACGAGGCCGGCATTGAATACCACTTGACCACTTGAAACCCGAACCCCACCATCACCACATGGTGTTTATAATGGTTGACGATAAGCCTGAAGCATGGACCAAAAGACCACCTTGTTCAGCCCTGACAGGCTTGCCGTCACAAGGCACAGGCTAAAAAGAGGCGAGACGGCGAATCGACAACGTGAGATGGCGTCTGAGACGTCTGGTTGGCTCATAAGCTCGCTTCTTTAGACCTCTCGATTATGACCACGTCACGCAGAAACAGTCGCAGGGATCCCAGCCGCAGTCGTTCTTTCGGAGGGTTTCCCGTCCAGGTATGTGTTTGATTGGTAAAGTGCAAGCAAACTGATCAACTTGGTCGCTATGGGCTATGGCTCGGCCCGGTGCCACATAGTCGGTCGAAGAGGGGAATAACGGGTAAGCTTGATAATTGGCTAACAGGAGCTGGATGTATAATTGCAGGAGTAACTGCTCAACCATCCATCTTGGGCTTCAATAACCAGCAGAGAAATCTGACAACCAACAAACCATAGAAAACGTCATGTGCTGTTTCGAAGGATGAGTTGCAAGCCTCATCGAAAACAACGATAGTCTGTAAACTGAAAAGAGATCCTATTACTCGGGACAATTTTCGGCATCAAGAGGACCGCCATATGCAACTCGTCAGGGGCAATTAGGTTTTTCAAAACTTCAACCTTGCGGGATAGACACCAGTCGATCGGAGCCTCCGCCATCCACGTTCAAGTTACCAGTCCAACGCATGTAGGTTGTGGTGAGACTGAATGACTGCGTCTAGAACACAGTACCGCGCGCAAAGATCACCTTGACCGGCGGAGTGATTCGAGTTTGTCCCGGGAATCGACAACAGCCATTCGCTAGATTTGGGCATGTTGATGTGTGCAAACTTACCCCATTACGCCCCCACTAAATCCTTTGCATCCCTTTCAATGGTGGTGTAACTTGTGGGTGGGATGTGACTTGTGACAGCAGCAGCCGGTCAGGAGGAACGTTTAACTGTGAGTTTGTCGAACCTGAGTCCGTGTGAATGCCGAATGGGAATGCTTAAATGTTATGTTATCATGCAGCCAGGTTCAGAGAACATCACCAACAAACTTTTGGGGAATGGAACCACCTAGAAGATGGGGTATGTAAGCATGCAGCGGATCAAACAACATCCACTCCAAGCGTACACTGACCCGAGCTGTATCGAGCACAAGGTAACGTTTGCACAACAATGGGACCAACGATCTTTGCCCAGATGGGATCCGTAAGCGCGGGGGGACAAAGGATGTCGTTGAGACAAGCCAGGTTCGGCCAATACACACTGACGCTTTCCTGCGGGCGACGATTGCTAATGCAGGAACAGGATCGATTCCATTGCTTCTTTCTGTCTGCGCCCGCCGCCCGTTCCTTCTGTCAGTAGAGGCTCTCCCTCCCTTGCATCAGAGCTCAGGCCGGTCGGTGAATTGTAAGCCGTGTCTCCTTTTGCAATTGTTTATCATGGCGTATCCGTGTCGTGAAGTAATACCCCGAAGCTTATCGGGAATAACCACGACACCGGAATGTCAATCTCCTGAAAAACCTGTTATCAAGTTGATGGGGAAAGGAAAATGGGACGATGTTTTTGCTAGTAGGTAATGTAACGGTATAGACCGAAGCTTTGAATGTAGTCAGGAACGGATGTGGATCGGTGGGGTAAGTTGGAAACAGTGCCTGGCCTGCACAATCCAGAATCTTACCACATTAGGCCTAGCTCGTCCGAGCTGGCCCCACATACCCCAGACGTTTCGCTAAGGCTGTTAAGGTTGCCGATGCCAGATGGGGTAAAATCTCCATCGTTCCTCGGAGATTTGTTCAACTTTTGTTCACGTCCCTTGATCCGAATCAGCCGGCGATGACTTCAAAAAATGATGCCGTACCCGGATAGCGACACCCAGGCAGGGGCCCCAGCATTGACCCTGGACAAAAGCGAAGTGCCGTGGATGAAGGAACCTGAGACCGCTGTCGGATCCATCTCACGTCCGGATCATTCTCTGATAACAAAATTTCTGTTCCTTGCAACTGAGCTCAGTATGTAAGCGGCACAGCACGTACACTCATACTCCCACTTTCTACACAAGCGACGAAGCAAGAAACCAAGCCTGGCCGCGGGCTTTCTCTCTTCCCCCACCTTGGGCCGACCAGCCAATGGACATCATCCACGACAGAGAGCGGGCCCTTGGATTTTGCTGTTTCAGGAATTGCCTCTTGTCATCCACCGATTCAAGCCTCTCTTTTGCCCATTCATGGACGACTTTTGACATCTGTGAGCAATAATTCGTGCAGTCGGTCGGTCGCTTGGCCGGTCGGTCCAGGTCTCCGAGGCGGTGAGCAAACATCACATCATTGAGCAGAAAGACAATTTTGCTTGCATTGGGTTCGCAATGTCATCAACAAGGGAACACGACGTTTCAGTGCCTGGGAAGCTCCATAATTCCATTTCGTTTCTGTTTCTTGAAACGTCCGTCGAGTTCCCGTCACCATGCTCACCCCCCCTCTTCTTCTTTGAATATACCCCGCCGCCCAAGCACGCCATAATGAATCGGACGGTAGCAGCTCTTTAAGTTTTCCATAACCTCACCTGTGACGGTGCGACGTAGTGACCTGCGCCGCCTCGCCGTGGTCGCATGAAGCCGGCTGTTGTCTGCTGTGTTCCTACGATTGCATCTTGCTTAGAGCTATCATTGTTGTCATATTTACGCAGCTAGCAGGCCGCACGGAGAATCTGTCATCGAAACCATCCGCTGTTGACAATGGACTCGTCTAGATACTGATATATCATCAGCCGTTTACACACTTGGTCCCGTGAAATTCCCCCAAGTCAGAGTGGAGATGGCTTTTTGGGTTGCTTTTGGAATTGTACACTGCGTACAAACGTAGGTATACCTAGCGGCGTACCGCCCCGGTCTCGGTCAAGTGCCCGGGAGGGTGCCATTGTCCTGTCCCTCCTCAAGCGGGGCGTGTCTGATCCCACGACCAAAGATATCTCTGTCTGCTCTTGACCACCCATTCCGAGACCATCACTGCAGCTGACTTTGCAGGCCTGTGGCACACGCAATGCTTCCATTGTGCACTCGGCCCAAGCCAGACATGGGGGAACATGACCAACAACCTCTGAACAGCTTTACGAGGATGTTGTCGAGGATCACACACCTCGAGACTCCGACGTTGGGTTTACACATCCACAAAGAAACGGCGGGACTGCAGGTGCCCTGAAAGGGGTGGGAATGGGAGATATGCAAGGTACTAGGATCTCGAGTCTTCCTGGTGGGCTCATCACCATCCACCCACCTGGTATCCATCATAATATGCACACCTCACCACACCCCGCCCGGCTAGCCCGCCACTCCTGCCCAGGATGGGATAGTGCCCGTCTTTGTTGATGCGCCTGGATCACGGACTGGGAATATACATGCCGGTCATTCCTTTTCTACACTAAGTCTTTGTCAGTTTTTTTTGATAGCTATAACCGTACAGGATACGCCACCTACTTCCGACCTCGTGGTTGCTTTCTTGCTGTTGCGTACACTGGATGTCAACTGGTTGGGGATCAGGCTTGCTCTGTACTTCAAGCGGTTTGAACATCAAAGATCCCTCGTTTATCCCACTCTTTCACCTCTTCTCTTCCAAGCACTCCAGACCACAAGGCCTCGGTGCCAATGGTTTGCTCCCCGAGTTATTCGACTCCTGGTTTCTGGTTGTCCCTGCACGGTTCAAACAAGCTACTTTCATCACCGCTCCTCTTGCTTTCGAGTTCCTGATCCGCTTCATCAAATCAAATTTTATGATATACAGGGCTGCTCTTTGAAATCAAGACAAAGTTCAATGACATCTTGAAAAGGTAAAACATAGTTTATTTTCTCCAATCCACCCTTCACCCATGGCTCGCTTTCCTTAATCTTTCCCGTCGCTTGTATTAAGCGAAGCATTGTATATTACGAACTGCCAAAAGGTGAATCATATGTAAAAAAAAAAAAACTGTCGAGGACCAAAGGTCCGAGTTCAAGCAAAGATTTGGCACTAATGAACATATCTGTTCAATAATCTAGTCTGACCGAGCAAACCTGCTAACATCTTTGTCATCAGGCATCTTCACGCTAGTCATACTTACGAAGCTCTTTGTTCCGTCCGGTTTAGGCTGTTCTAGCAGCTGGCAAGGAAAGCAGCATCCTCAAGTCTCCATAAAGTCGACTTTCCGAACGGCAAGGTTTTCTCTTTTGCGCCGCGTTTCTATGAGAAATACGGCAATCCGTCCTCGGCTTCCATCTGTCTTTTTCTCTCCACACGTCACTTTATGTCCCTATTATGCCCCCGATCACGACCTTGGCGAGGTTTGTCGACGCCGTTACAAATCAGAAAAGGGGAGAACCATTCGACAGCGACGATGCCACCAGCATATACACAGGAGGAAGGCTGCTCATCATCATCCTAAGCAGCGCCATCCCAGTCGTGGCCATCTCCTTGGCGGCTGTTGTGCTCTGTCTATGCTGGAGGAAGAAAAGACGGCAGATACGAGTCTTTTCGCGAACCGTTACACCTGTCGATGATGAGGAAATTGCAACATGGAAAATCCCAAAGAGTGAGGAGGCCGGGTTTACGACCATGGACGACACCGACGTAGAGGGAAAGAGCAGATCGGCAACAGGGGATCGTTTAAACACCAGCCATGGGAAACAGCCATCAACAAGCTCGGTAAAGAAGCCGGCAAGCGTCATCGTCTACATCAACCCTGACGATCAAGCAGCTGGAGAAACCCGGAAATCATTCGACGAAGGCTTCATGCCTCGGTCCGCCGCTCATAGCACCCACAGCGGCTATTATGGAAGAACGAGCATCGACCACACGCCACTACCACCAACCCCTATCCTCGCAAGGGCTCCCAACTCCCGAGCCGGGCTCACAGACGACACGGTCCCCGGCGATGTTCCATTCATACTGACGCCCAAGCGCCAGCCCTCTCGGCTGCACAAGCTACCGCCAGGTGCACATGCCGTCGTATCATCACCAGGTCCGAGACATGGGAGGAAGAAGAGTTCCAAGAGCAGCACCAGCAGCATAGGTGGTTATTCAAACTTCAACAACAACAACAACAACAACAACAACAACTACCACAACAACAACAGGGCGGCATACTACCGAGGCGGAGGCTATACATCCGATACAGGAAAGGGGTTTCCTGGGCGACATTCCATCGACCACGCTCGCACCCGTAGCATGCACCATTCACGTCTTCAGTCGGGAGTGACAGTTCCTCCGAGGCTGTCGCTTGGCGATGATGCGCTTTCAAGGAGACAGTTTTTGAGAGAAGAAGAAATCGGACGGGCCATTGGGTGATTTGAGTTATTGCCTACGCTTTGACTCTCTCTTCCAGTTCCATCTCCATCTCCGGCTGGCTGGAAAGCCATGTTCATTTTTTCCCCCCTACAGATCCATGATCGACCAATTCACACCGAGGTGCTGGAAGCTACCTTACTCAGTTTACAAAAGTTCTCTGGATCTGAGGCCTAGTTATGCCTTGGACACATTAATGCTGGCTCATTGCCAAAATGCAGGAACATTTTTTTTTTGCTTTTCTTTTGTTGTGTCTTCCGGGATGACAGACAGCCAGCCTTGACTGGCTGTTCGAATTTTTTTTTTTCTTTTTTAGGAATGAGGAAACTTATGTTGGATATACCCTTTGCTGAGAGACGTTCTTGCTTCTATTGTATATATTTTTATTTCAAAATTTCCGTGCCTTTTTTCTTCTTTCCCCCACCCATGGGGTTGATTGGGGAGACTGTCATCAGAAGAGGAGGACGTCAATTCAAATACAATTTTAATTGACTATGTATGCCGCGGGTCTTTGGGTTTACTTTGTATGATCAAGGTATATCGAGGGCGTTATTTGTGGTGAGGTTTAACCATGTGGTTGTTTGTGAGTGTGAAAAAAGCGGTGATAGTAGGACGACACGAGATTTCGAGTGGCTGAGAGATAACATGATTATGAATATGCCCCAGAATTAGACTCGATCAAAATCAATTGCGTCTAGACGGGGAGCCTTATCCTGGCTTGATCGCTTCATGTATTTAAACTGCTGAACGTGAAGAGGAAAAGGGTGAGAGATAGGCCCTCACGATAGTTGTCGAAGCTACAGTCTTGTGCTGATTTATGTGTTAGCCCGGTACTTCGAAAGAGACTTTCTTAACTGCTGCAAGGACACTTGCAAAGGCAAAAGCAGCTGATGAAATGCATCATCTATATTTATTCCAAAATCAAATACATTCAGCGATGCCAACTGGCTTAGATAGAATGCATAACCTCGGTTTTGAAACGCCCAGGCAAGTTGACCAGAGGTTTCGCGCGAACAAAGTGTCTGGGCCAACTCGAGGCCATTCAGGGTTATTTTCAGGAGAAACAGACATTGGCTCGTGCGCCACTAACACCCTTCACTTTAACGTCCCTAGTTGTTTAACGCGTCCTCCTCGGGTGACGCGCCGCAATTTTCTCCATCCCATCCCATCCAATGCTCCTCCCCCATGCCCCCAGTCGCAGTTGAAGTCATTCTTGGAAATCGCAAAGTATTGTTGCACTCCCAACGTCCACTGGGACTTCAGCACATTTAACCCCTCTACCCAGTTTCTTCGTAAGATAACCACTACAAGAATCCACAACTACCGTCATTGTGAACAGCTCGTCCCGAATTTCACCATCGACGTACCCCTCCATTAAACAATTTCAAACTACCAAGTCACAATGCCACCGAAAAAGACCGACGGTACTCGGCGCAGCGACGTCTCTGTAGCACGCTTCGTCATAGCCGACGAAGACACGACAATGGCCACAGGCGAACCAGCTCTCTCTGCCAACCCAGCCTCCGCCCTCGCCGCGGCCGCCATCGAGCGGGATGAACGTCTTCCACCTATACCCACAACCTCCGAGAAGCAGTCTACCCCAGCACCTTCGACATCGGCGTCGGCGGCGGCCGCTGCCGGCCGCGCCTCGTCAACCACGGGATCAGCAGCAGCAGGAGGAGGAGGACCAACATCACCATCAGAGTCTAAGCGGGGAGGAGGAGGAGGAGGGGCATCAGAGAAGGATAAGGAACGGGAAAGGGAAAGGGAAAGGGAAAAGGAGCGCGATGCCATCACAATTGAAGATCTCACGCTTCCGAAATCGATCATCACCCGTCTTGCCAAGGGGGTGTTGCCTTCGAATACGCAGATACAGGCAAATGCGATTCTGGCTATGACCAAGAGCGCGACAGTGTTTATCAGCCATCTGGCCAATGCGTATGTTTTTCTGCATGCAGGCTCCAGGAGGAGGACGAGGGAGACTGCTCCCCCCCTTCCATTATATTCACTTTGACACTGGCGCTGACTGAAGGGACTCAACAATTACCAGTGCAAACGAACATACCGTCTCATCAGGAAAGAAAACCATCATGCCAGCGGACGTGTTCAAGGCTCTAGACGAGATTGAGTACGGGTTCATGCGGGAGAAGTTGGAGGCCGAGTTTGCGAGTACGTCATACCCCTGATACCTCCTCCTTGTCCCTCATATCTTTTCTTCCCCCCTTCCTTCGCCATGTTCCCCAGCCTGTGCACATCCACGGAACCCCAGGCTCATAGTAGCGTATCTACAACATGTACTAACCGCCTACACCAAAAAAAACAACAGAATTCAACGAAATCCAAACTTCCAAACGATCAGTCTACCGCAAAAAAGTAGCCGCAGCCAAAAAGGCCGGAGGTGGCGGTTCCGTTTCCGGTTCCGGTGTCGGTGGTCCTGGCAGCGCAGCCGGCGGCGGTGACGGCGGCGGCAACGAACCAGGAGGCGGCGAATCACACGAGCGAGCTGTTGGCGACGGCGACGACGACAGCGGTAGCAATCAGCAAAACCGAAACCAGTCCTCCGCCGCGTCCGGCGTAGCAACAGCGACGACGACATCGACAACAGACAGAGAAGCTGGACCTAGGTCAGCCAAGAAGGCCAAGGTGGATACGTCATCATCAAAGATGGAAGTAGACGGAGAAGAACAAGACCAAGATCCGTCGGATGCGGAGACGGTTCCGGATGAAGAGGTTGAGGAGGATGAGGAAGAGGAAGAGGCGGAAGAGGACGAGGATGAGGAGGAAGATGAGGAGGACGAGGATGGGCAACAAGGAGAAGGAGAGGAAGAGGATGACGAGGAGAGGGCGGGACCGCCGGATGAGGACGAGGCGCTTGATGATGATAGTGATTAGTCATAATCAGTTGGTCGGTCCTGGGAGACGAGTAGTGAGCTTGGGGAGGAAAATTGGGGATGGGGGAGCCCTGATGAGGTTTTGCACTACGGCTAGAAAAGGAAAAGAAAAGGGAGAGCGGTGGGCTGGAGAGTAGAGGAAGATACCCTGAGCCCCATCATCCGTATACAGACGGATGCTTACTAGAACGTCATGGAGCTTAAAAATGAAGATGCCATGATACAAGGTGTTTGATATTCATATATTCGTATAGTTATCATCTATCTTTATGCAGCTCTTTCGCCTTCCCTTCTGATTTCTAACCCCTGAAACGTGCTGAATGTACGTAATTGCTGTATTGGGTATGGGTATATGAAAAATGTCTTGAACCACGCTCCACAGCATATATATCCCCCCTCAGGAATTCATGCCAAATCATCATCTGTATCATCCCAGCCCAGGCGCTGGTATATACTAACCGGCGAGTTGTTCTGCTCTTTCTTGATCTTCGTAACTCCTCCAACACCGCCACCGCCGCTAGCACGACGACCATTACTGCTACTGCTGCTGCCGAATGGGCGGTCATTCTCACTCCCCCCTGCCCCCGTCGTCATGGAGGTAAAAGCACTCGGAAGTCTGGACTTGATGGGGGTGTCATCAACAACGCCGCCGGCGGCGGTGGTTGACACGGCTGTCTTCGTCTTTGCGTTGTTCAGCGGGGTCTCGAAGAATGCGAACCCAGGGGAGGAGGGAGGGAAATCCGCTGTTGTCATCGCAGCTCCTTCATTACCGGAGCGGTTGCCAAGGGGTGTTGGAGGGACTAAGTGTTGCTGTTGTTGCTGCTTAGCGGCCCTGTTAAACGGGGACGCGATCGTCAACCTCTTTGCGAAGATCGGAGAGGACGAAGGGATGCTGTGGGTTAGGGGATCGTCTTCTTCTACGATCTGAGGCAGTGACTGTAGAGATTCCTTGCGCATAGGTGTTCCTTGAATGGCTCGTTTTCGTTGAGGTGTTGTTGTTGCTTGTACCTGTAGATGCCCCTCGGGGCGAGGTACTGGTAGTTTCTGCTGTGTAAATCGCTGTTTGCGCATTGGCGTTGCTTGAACATGTAGGCCCTCCATGTTCTTCGGCGGTACCGGGGTCGCCTCTTCGACTTCCTCGTCAATTTGAGGGAGCGAGATATGTGGGACGGACTTCTTCCTTAAAGGCGTCTCTTGCATTTGCTTGCGCGGCGGGAGCTGTGCGGTTCCAATCCCTCCTTCGGAAGATGGGTTGGCGCCAATGTTGGGGGTAGTGGAAGTGGCAAACACATTCGTGAACTTGCGAGGTAAAGTAGACGCAGGGACTACTGAGGCGCTAGACGGTATGGGGGGACCGTCCTCTTCGAAGAGATGATTCAGGTGTAGAGGCTGCGATTCTGTGGCGAATACGTCCTTGAAGCGATTGTTCGCTGGGGTGGCCTTGATTTGCACGCCGGCGGCTCTTGGTTGCTTCTTGTTAAGCTCTGGGAGGGTTGTTAGACTTGCCCGATAATGATGGGTATTGAAACATTACTTACTACTCTTTGGCTGAGCTGTGCGTCTCTCAGCCTCCTCTACAATCTCCTTACCAGCCAAGGCTCGGTTTGGCTTTTTGAGTGCAGAAATGGCCTCCTTGAGCTCGGCCTCGAGACGAGCCTTCTTTCTTGCCTTGGCGTCTTCACTGTTTGCCGAAGGCCCAGCACTCCGCGAGAATATGGAAACGTTCTTCTCTTTGACCGCTACAGCCTCGGTCTTGGGTATCATCCCCAGCAGAGGCTCGCTACCCTCTCTTTTCAAGCCCGGGATTGCAGTTGCACTCGCCGAGCGCAGCAGTGCGATCGTCCCAGACGGACCCCTTGAGACACTTCGTCTCATGCGCTCATTGGAGAGCACGCGCTGAAGAGTTCTTTCATTCTCCTTTTTAGTAGCTGCAACTCGTTTCCCAGGGGCCCCAGGCTTTGGCTTGGTTGCTGCAACTGTTTTCGCCTTTTCTTTGGGAGCTTGTATCACCGGACCGCCTAGCTTACGGTTGATGGAATCGCAGAGCTCCGGTAGACGAGCAGAGAAACTGTCGTGGTTTTATCAGCATCCGAGTTATTCAGACGGAAATGGGCCATGACTTACAAGGGGACGATGATGTCGACACAGAAATCTCGTAAAGGATCTGAATTATTATTCTCTGCTGGCGCCTCTTGTTCCTCAGCAGAGGGCGGTGATTCTGTCAATGCCTTGACCTCGTCTAAAGTTGTGCTCTGCCAAATGCAGAGACGATCAGCATGCATATCCAGCAACAGCGGCAAGTTGGCCGTTTTGTTCTTTTTTTTGTTTCCTTCTGATTTGGTGCCTCCTATTGTTTCTTGCGTTTCCAAGCCCGGCAACTCGTTGTCCTCTGTAGCTACTACTGGTCTGTTCAAAGGCTCAAGAGCCAGTATCTCGAGTATTATGATCATTTGCAGCTGAGTCTCCCGACGCCGCAGAGCCGAGATGTGGTGTTTGGCCTCGGTCGCCGCGACCATTTTCTCATCCTCTTGTGTAGTACTCGGCTTGTGAGTCACCCACCATCGCTCGATATGCTCTTCTTCCGACGGATAAAGTCCATCCTTGCCTAGCTTTTGTCTTTTTACTCTCTTTTTTCTGGGCTTCGACCGTGCATGCCCTTGCTCGGAATCCTCCACGATAGTCTTCATTTTTCCGATAATTTCGGGGAGAGTCTCCCGATACTTCTTGTCTATTAATGCTGTCGTCATAACAAGACCTCTCAGGAAGTCAATGAGATGGCTCATTTCGAGGTTCGAGTCGCAGTCTAAGTGGAATGCCGCTCGTGCCCTAGAGAGCGGTCCCTTTGCAAAATAGGCCAAGGATCCCTTTGAATGGTATAGAGCTTCAAAATATTGCAGTTTGATGTTTTGGAAAATCCCTTCGGCGGTTGGTTGCGACAATACGTCCTCCGCAGGATGTGGAAGAGTAGCGGGCAGATCGGGTTTGTTCGACACTGTCGGTACCTCGGTTGGTTCCGCGATGCATTGAGATTCACAGCTCTTGGATTCAGGACTCCCTGATGTTGGTGTAGGCAGGTGAGACAAAGACTCCTGCTCGGTAGTTGTCGTGTTGGATCGCTTTCGAGTGAGTGACGACTGTATCTCCTCTATCGCAAGCTTTCGACGCTTCGTCTCCTTGTACATTTGTGGTGTGATGAGGGGCCCTGGGGCAACAACCTCCAGCTGCGATGGCTTGCAGCTTTTCATTCGTTGGCTCGATACGACCGTTGCGGCCTGGGCCAAAACATCAACGTCAACCCATGATCCAAGCTTGCATAGTGTGTATAGACCATCGCTTTCCCGCTCAATCGCATATAGCATGCGATTGGCCTCAGATCGGGCAAGAAGAATGTTTGAGCCCAATCGACCTTCAAGGTCCAAGATCTTGATACGCGATTCGTAGAAGCGGCTGGGAGGGAAATCGCCCTGCGGTTGAAGAAGGTCAAGGGCAGACAGAGGCAAGTGTTCTCGTGGAAGAAGCATCAAGGGTGATAGAATGCGCGGCTTATCGGTCGGGGTGGAAGGATGTGGCTGGGAAGACAATGGACGGTCAGTTCCTTGCAGTCATAAAGAGAAAGCGAGTTGACATCAGAAAGGCGCAAACATACCCTGAGCACAACAGAAGCCTTCAAAAGCCCATCTCCCGCTTGAGAGAAGCCTGTTGCCTCCCTCTTGCGCTTTCTGCCATCAGAGGAAGCCTGACTTTGTCTTGTAGGCGAAGGTTGTTTGACAGGTGATGCAGGTAGTGCTGGAAACGGTAGTCCTGTTGCGGCCGTTAAGGATGGCGTCGGTGCAGATATAGATCTGGATGAAGTTGGACGCGACGCGCCAGAAGTGCGTCTAAGCGAAGAGGACATATCGATATGCTAAATATGTTCGCCATTAATGTTGTTGTTTGTTAACTCCTCGTAGTGATGATGGACATGGCGACTTGGATGAAGACGCAATGACTGGGTGCGCAAATCCGTGGGAATCGAATAAAGCTGTGTCTGTTCTCGTTGCTAAGTTTACCTAGTAGTGTGCTGTACTGCCCGTCTCGCCTTGATGCCTGCCTGGTCAGGTCGGCCTCTCAGGTCGGCACCTTGTGGCCGGTTCCCCATTCCGTCGCGCTCGACGCGCAGTGAAGTGTCCAATTAAGAACTACGCGTTGCGCTTAACTGCCAAAGGAAGCGTCATACCTAGGTTTGTGCGCTGCTAAGGCGCATGTAGCCCAAGGGAAGCTCCCGCCACATCTACGCAGTACGCTAGAGGCACACTACACACACTACAGTACGCAATGCCATGTACCTACACTAACTGAGTCTATGTGGAGATGATCACGTTGATTGGTTCATTCAAGAGACTGCGGCATGCTCCGCAATTCCGTGTGGCTTAGCAGAAGCTTGCAGGCTTGGATTCCGTCAGTCTTCTTGCGACTGCTCCCATCTCACCCAACAAAAGTCGACTCTTCCACAGCAACGACAGCAGAGCTTCGATCCAATAAAAGGTCGGACGCTGGACGGGGAGATAGCCGGTCAATTACATTTTATCTATTGTTTCAAGATGCTCATATCGAATACGACAATTCAGAAGTCCCATTCTTTTGGATCTCCCAGGCAGATACGATGGCAAGATGGTCTAGATGGTTCGTCAACCTCGGGTTCGATCACGATGTTGTGGTCAAGTGCGTTGGTGGACGCGGTGGCAATTCCCGATCGATCATGTCGGCCGGGTCCAATGTCCGATTCCCCTACAGAATTGAGATCTTGGGCGCTTTTGGGAGACTCCGGCTCTGAAGTGGAGGGCTCACGCACTACCAGCCCGGCCAGCCTTGTCGCACGTGTTTTGCTTTTTGCGCGACCGGGACTGGCAATGACTGGCTACCAAACCGTGGGATCGTTATCCAGGTCTAGACAATTTCCTATTGCCTATCTGGGCGAAAACCACAAACCTGGTTAGAACGCATCATATCGTTAGTGCACACAGAACTCAATCCTCCATTCGTCATCTCATTTCCGGCCTTCTCGACGTTGCCAGGAGGAAGCAAGTAGAAAGACAAAATCGAGTCAAAGCAAGGGAATTTAGAATGCCATGCGCCCTTGACGGATCGGATGAGGGCCCGGCAAAGATCAGCCATAATTACCTTACTGTAGCCATCTCGACCGCATCACCCCCAGTCAACCCACCAGTCTTTGCCAGGGGCAATGTCCTTCCTGCTCTTGCCCAGAAAGCGAGGCGGCAGGTGAAAGTCACGATGCTGCAGGTCAGGGTTGCTCCCGAGGTCTGCTTCACCCCCTGCCGCTGCACCGTGATTACCACCTGTAAGGCCTCCTCATTTCAAGGCTGTTCCCAACTGTCTTTAACATGGCCTGCAGAGACTGTTGGTTCGCGAACAAAGGCAAGGCTGTACGAGCTGGACTGACCATGGAGCCAAGAGAAGCACACCAACACCAAGACTCCGCCAATCTCCACAACCTAGAGGTATCCCCAATGATTTCGGGCAGTCGGTCACCGTTGGGATATTGCTACACTACTGTTGTACTAGTGTACACTATGGGCTCTTTCGTGCCATTCAGTGCAGACGGACGGAGCTAGCTGCCCGCTCGTACCTAACCCCCGCCGAGCTGGCCTGCAGTGTGCTTGTATGGGTGCCGTCGGGCCACAACTTGCATTCCTGTTGCCTGTCAAACCCACCCCGGATTATTAAGAAGGTACAGGGGCAGCTTGAGCCATGAGGAGCCGAAGGCCCAATCAGTACCTTGGTACCTACCTACCTCGATCTGGGCTGCCCCCTATGCACCTGTACCTCTACTCGGCAAAGTAGGACTTTTCACCTCTCTCCACCTTCTCTGTCAGAGCTCCAGAGTTATTATCACGAACTTTCTCTCCTTTGACTTGTCGGCGACACACCAGGCACCTACTGCTGTCCGACGGCCCCATTGTCGATATCGATCTCTATGGTGGGACCAGTGCTACCTCACAGGACAGACCGCCTGACAACTGCCCGCTCCTTACCTCGACCGCACTACCGCACTGCCCTGCCCCTGGCACGGACCAAACTGGACTAAGCCGGACTCTGGTGGTAGTACTGTACCTACCTACCTATCTGACCTGCCTAACCCCGACCTTAACAAGTGGAAAGCGCCCAGGTCCCAATTGACCTTTGAGGTGACGACGGCCGGGACCGCCGTGGACGTCGCTTGCATCGCTGCATTCATCCACTTCCATCCCGACGCAAGGACTCCCCCTATTCCGCCGCCACTAGGGGCTCCAGGCCGCGACAGTCTTCGAACCCGAAACACTGGATACAGCCGTTTTCCGTTGTTCACGCCGCTCGCTGACATACCCGATCAATTGATCGAGCTCTGACGGCCCTCCCCTCATTCTGGCTTGCACCCCATGGACAAGCAGGGCCCTGGTGTCAGCCTTGTTTCCCCAAGCAGTGGGTGATTTTGCTGCAGCCTCTTTAGCGAGACAGACATACATTCCTTGACTTGACATCGACAACGACGACCACCGAGGACTCCAACAGATAGACGACGACTCCGACGACCATCATTTCCAACAACAGAAACACACGCCGAGCACGAGACGCAGACACTGACATTGACTGATACCAGTCTTCCGAACTTGACATCGACACCGCCATCGACCGCGGCCGCGACCGACCTCTCCGGGACGGACAGCCTCGTATCGCATCGGGCGGTAAACAGTCGACGACCATCCGCTGACAATCGACCATCTAACCCCTCATTCCATCCCTTCAACCTACCATGGCCAGCGAGCTTTCTCCCCGTGCTGTGCGCTTCTCGCAGACGGACGATGAGCCGATTGCCCGGCTCGACAAGCACAAGACCGTGTCCCGACCGAACCCCCGTGCCAACGACTCGGATAATTCCAATTCCTCAACGGACGCCCACGATGATCTCCACGTCCGAGAGCAGATTGACGAGCTGGGTTCTCTAAGTCGATATGTCGAGAGTCATTCTGGCTCGGTGCCTTCTCTGGTGCCCGGGTCCCTGACCAGCTCCCTGCCCCTGACCAATGGATCGAGCAGTCGCCGCGGTGCTAGCTCAGAGACCTATGCCAATGGGACTCCGTCACGACCACAGCGCCCAACCGCCCCTGCCAGGACGCCTTCCAACACTTATCAGCCCTACAACCAGCGCAGGCCCCCACAAGGTCAGCCTTCGTCCTATATAGCGAATAATCCCCACGCCCGTGATGGCTCCAGACCACGCCCCTTGGCCGGCACTTCAACCTTCAGAGCCCAGGAGAGAGAATATGTGCGCAGATTACGACAACAGGACTACAACAACGACTACTTCGACGCCTACGGCTCCGGCGAGCAGTACGATTCCGATTCCGAAGGCGAGACGCCATCTTCCGAGGGCGCCTTCGACAGCTACGATGATGCGCATATCATGTTCGCCAGTAACGAGGATATTCAGATTACCGAGGAAGACCTGAGAGATCCGGAGAGCCGCGAGAGACTAGAATGGCACGGCATGCTGGAGGCTGTGCTCACCGGTGATGTTGTGCGGCAAGAGAAGAAACGTCTCATTGGCTCCAATGATGAGGCCTTTGGAAAATCAGCCCACAATGTAGAGCTATGGCTTGGGATTCGGGCAAGGTTATGTGGTAGACACCTGCCAGTCCAGAAAAGGGTCGTCGAAGATGCCCGTGCAGCGCTGGACCGTTCCATTAACGACATCATCAACTTTGCGATTGCCGGAGAGAGCGAGGCAGGGAAGCCGCCATTTGAACAGGTTCGCGATGTGGTTAACAAAATCGAAAGAATCGAGAGCCTCTACCCGTCCAGTAGGGAACTCATGACCGCCCTCAAGCCTGGTGTTTATTCGGCCTATCAGGAGACCTGCGACGCAGTGATATCATGGTACAACGTCAATGAGATGATCAACACAGAGCTGTCGATCTTGAAAAAGTGGGTCGGCAACGATGCTCTCGACTTCTCCCGCACCAAGGAAAAATCGCCCAGCGGGAATGGTCTCAGCGATGAATCATCTTTCCTGGATCGTCTCATGAAGGAGGAGGGTCTCAAGTCACTACACGAAGACAAAGGCTCCGAACCGAAAAGCCTAAAGAAGAAGAGCCGACTCGACGGCATTTCTCGTGTCATTACCAAGGCCAAGGACACACTTATTCAAAATGCCGAAGGTTTCCAGAAGCGCCATCTCCCGCCTTATATCGAGGAGCTGCTCACCCTTATCAGTTTCCCTTCTCGCCTCATTGAGGAGATCATCAAGATGCGGCTGGCTTATGCCAAGAAGATGAAGGACTCGGCACAACAAAACCCCATGATGCAGGATCAAATGATCTCGCAGTTTCAAGTTCTTCTCAAGCTCGCCATCAAAATCAAGCGCGAGTACATGGAAATCGCTCGACCGGAGCCCGGTTGGGACTTGCCCCCATGTATCGATGAGGATTTCGACCGCGTCATCCTGGAGGCGCTCAAGTACTACTTCAAACTGTTGAACTGGAAGCTCAGCGGCAACAAGAACACCTTCAAGGAGGCCGAACTGCTATTCCAAGAGTGGGGTTTTGGAAACGAAATCGGGCGTTACTTGGCACACGGCGATGTGGAAGTCGCGGAACAGTTCAGTTCTCTAACCTACAAAGCCTGGAACCGACTGAGCCAGACTTTTGAGAAGGAGGTTCAACGAAGGCCAAAAGAAAGCGTGGCTGAGATGACCAAGCGATATAAACAGATCCTAGACTCCGTTCGGGTTCGGCAGCGAATGCTGCAGCGTTTCTCTAGAATGTTGAGCGACAACTATGAAAATGCATGCGATTACACAATCGCATTTGAGCAGCCTCAAATGCTCCACCAACTGTACGACCGCCTGATAGAGACGGGCCATTTCCAGGTTTATAGTGCCAGTCCTGAACACAAAGACATACTCATCATTGCCTCCCCGACACTTCATAACCGCGACGATGAGATCCAAGTGCTGATGGGCACTTTCACATATGAGGCCGCTATTGAGGACCCATCGGATCCCTACCTTCTCATCATTAAAGCCGAAGATCCACCTCAGTGGCTCGGGCCCGTCCACACTCTCAGAGTCCGCAATGAGCCCCTGGACATCAAGTTGGGGCACATGCGACTCATTGCCGGCGGCTGCCAACCCAGACTATTGAATGCGCGCAAGGCCTTTGTCGACAGGATCGATATGCAGGTCGACCCAGTGGTAGAGCAGAGGTCAAACCTGCAAAAGGTCAACTTCAGGCTCATGGAGATTCGCAAGGTTGCCTTCAAGCTCTCGAACGCTTTCATGGACAGTGTGGAAGCCATCCGACGACAAACACGAGGTCTCAATTGCCAAGAACTAATCCAGACATGCTTCATCTTTGCAACCGAGTTCGGCCAGCGGTCTTTGCTGTACATGGACAACAATCGACGCACAATGAATAACCTGAAACTCACCAAGCTTGCTTTGGACTGGGTAAGCTTCATTTGTGACGACTGCATCTCTTCAGACCGGAAAACCTTCCGCTGGGCCGTGCAGGCCCTGGAGTTTGCCATGGGAATGACGCGTGGAAGACACATTCTCGGCCTCGGAGAAGACGAGTATGCAAGATTGAGGGCCAAGGTTGCCGGGTGCATGGCGCTTCTGATATCTCATTTCGACATCATGGGTGCCAGATCCAGCGTGGCCGCCCAGGCGGAGAAGAAGCGCTTGGAGGGACTCGTCAACCAGATCAAGCGTCTGAACAAAGGTCAGATGTTGGATGACAACGAAGCAGCCAAGTACTACCAAGAACACCGCCTCGAAGAGTTGGCAAAAGTCGACAACTACAGAAAGGAGATCCTACTGCAACAATCTGCCATGGGCAGAGTCTTGGAGGCTTCTAACGAGGTGGATCGGTCGCTTGCATGGCTCTCCTCCACAGCGACCAACTTCACCATGAGATGGCAGCAAGGTCACTTTGTGGGCGGTGGAACTTTCGGCAACGTGTACGCGGCTGTAAACCTTGATACCGGCCAGCTGATGGCCGTGAAGGAGATTCGCCTGCAAGATCCTAAACTGATCCCCACTATTGCTGGTCAGATCAGGGATGAAATGCGGGTTCTGGAGACGGTCGACCATCCCAATGTAGTTTCTTACTACGGTATCGAGGTCCATCGAGACCGCGTGTACATGTTCATGGA
The DNA here is from genome assembly GCF_033458365.1 of Neurospora hispaniola. Classification (NCBI taxonomy): domain Eukaryota; kingdom Fungi; phylum Ascomycota; class Sordariomycetes; order Sordariales; family Sordariaceae; genus Neurospora; species Neurospora hispaniola. The sequence continues at coordinate 328,794 of NW_026944407.1, read as the reverse complement.
GTTTTGTTCCGGAGGCTCTCTTGCCAACTTGTTGGAGCATGGCAGAATCGAGGACGAACAAGTTATCATGGTTTACGCGTTGCAACTTCTCGAAGGTCTTGCGTACCTTCATGAGCTCAAGATTGCTCACCGTGATATCAAACCAGAAAGTAAGTTTGCTTTACAGTTGCTTTTTCTGCCTAGTTGTTCTGTACTAACTGCGTATTAACAGATATCCTCCTCGATCATAACGGCATAATCAAGTATGTCGATTTTGGTGCGGCCAAACTCATCGCCCGCCAGGGACGGACGTTAGTACAAGACATCGCCAGCACCAAGCCCAACAAGTCGATGACAGGTACACCCATGTACATGTCGCCCGAAGTGATTAAGGGTGAGAATGCCGGTCACTTTGGAGCGGTTGACATATGGTCTCTTGGCTGTGTCATCCTTGAGATGGCAACTGGCCGAAGGCCATGGGCGAACCTGGACAACGAGTGGGCTATCATGTACAATATCGCCCAAGGAAACCCGCCCCAGCTACCCAGCCAAGACCAGCTCAGCCCTGAGGGCATCGATTTTCTGAGACGCTGTTTCTTGCGGGATTCCACCAAGCGCGCAACTGCCATGGAGCTGTTGCAGCATGAATGGATCATGACTATCAGGAACAGAGTTGTCGAGCCTGCCACCCCTAGTAGCGACGCAGGTTCTTCAACGACGAGTCAAGGCGCGCTCAACCCGGGCAATTCTTCACGAGGCGGCTTTCCTGGTGATGGAATGTACTGATGATTTATGAAGTGCTGCGAGTCCGTCCGGGGTCTGACTGGAAAAAGAGAGAGAGTGTGTGTGTGAATAGCAAGAGGAGGACAAAGTGTTGGCAATTGCATGGTCCTATGGCTCCAAGCAACAACTACCTTCACTACCTGGCCAGCCTCTAATCGCCCCATCTATTTTCTTATGTAACACGACAAGCGCCAACAACAAACATTTCATCCCTTTTCGAACGGTACATGCGCGGATACGATACCCCCTTAGCTATCTATATTTTTTTGGGTGACGAAAGACAGAGACAGTGAAAAGATCACAAAAGGGCTGTGAAAGTTTTGAGGATGATGACGAGGCAAGAAGACAATATAAGTGGAGCAGCCCTTTGATTGAAGGGACTAACTGGGTCGGCAACGTTGCTTTGGGTGGTGGGGAGTAGGTGAAAGCCAGGGAAGGAAGGGTATCAAAAACTCAAAGGACGGTCAAAAAGATGCAATTGGAGTTTTTCTACTACGAAGGAGGGAGGCATCCGATAATTCGTGCGTTTAAGATAGGATAAAGGAGGGGATAGGGTGGTGGGACGGAGGTTTCTTGCATGTGCATCTTTAACTCATGGAACGAACCGCAGGGTTCGCTTCGCGCCTGGCTTTAGTAGTAACAAGTTGTGTGTGTGTGTGTGTAACGAAGGGGGTTGTCAGGCAGCGTTAGTGGACAATTTGACGATGTCTAAAATGTCACCAAGCAAGCATAGAAGGCAAATGTAATATCTTTCTTCGACCACTTGTGGTTTCCCTATCTATGAGTCACCACGACGGCAGCTCCGCATGTAGTGTGACTGGTGACTATTACATACTGCTATGCAGTATATCTTCATCTAAGATTTGTACTAGGTTTCGACTCCTGTTCATTCGGTAGTTCTCCCGGACTGGTCTTGCCATGTTCCCGTCACTTCATTACACGGCAGTTGATACGGCATTACGGCATACATGTACATCTCAACCCCACGACACAAGGAAGAATACCGGTAACGGCAAGTACTTATGTCTAGAATTTTAAGGGTACCTACCTCTACCGGAATGGATATCCAACTTCCTAGCCGGGACCGGTATCATATTAGGCTCGGTTCGGTACGGCAACGGTACTGGGCAGCCCGCCCGACAGGGCACCACCATATGTATCCATACTCGCAGGGGAATTAAAATGGGGTGCTTGTAACTATGACAGGAATATGTTAGTTATTTACTTCAAACCCTCGTTCGAGGGTACTTCCTGCGGTTTGGTTCGGACAAAGGCAGACAACCACCCTCGCCACACCGGCCAGCCTATGGCGTTTCATCTATAGCATTTAATATAGAGTTCGGTACTGTATGTAGTGAGTGCTGTTTTCCAGACTTGAGAATGGACAGCTTAGGGTAAGTGCTAGTCTAGGCGGGAGATATGTTCTTTAAGGTGCGCATGGGGAAGGTGGGCGAGAGTGGCTTGGTGAGTGTGTGTGTGTGGCTTTAATGTATCAATCAAGCTTTTCGTTCGTTTAAGTTGTGTTTTGTGCTCTTGTGTGTGTAGAATACTGGCAAGTTGCACTAACCATTGGACACCGTCGGTTTTCCTGAATCGTGACGGACGGTTTCAGCGACAAGTTCGGATGTATCTACGTATGTCAATTTCATTTCAGTTCATTGTTCCATGCCATTCTATACTAGGCTCGAGCTAGGCAGGCATTTGGCACGCTCTTTTCACTGGCATGCACATTGATTGCATCCGGGGATCGTTCGGGATGTTCTACCCTATCTACACTACTACTACATGGTACATTGCGATATTCCCGGAGGTTCGTCCGGTTCGGTCGGTCGGTAACCCCACAAACGGCAAGACCGGATGACGATCACGATTTGATAAATTAGTCAATAGTTACCCGGAACTATTGAAACGCGAAATGTGGAAAAAAAAAAAACGTGGGAATTAAAAAAAAAAAAAAAAATATATGTGGAAAGCGGATAGACCAGAAAAGAAAAAGGAAAAAAAAAAATTAAATTCTCGGAAAACAAAAGAAGAAAAAAAAAAGCTTAAATTAATCGTTCATCCCATCCTTTCCTCCTCGGTACGTCCCGTTGTTGGTCGTCAAGATTAGGTTTCACGTGTCGTCTGTTCTTTTTCGGACGAACGAACGACACACATCGATTGATGTCGTCAAAAGAGGATCCCGCCGCACTTTTTCCCCGCTCCCACCCTACATACAGACAGGTCCCCTGTTCAAGCAACCCCCAGTACGAGCAACCCCCCCTGTTGTAGCAACCCCTATGGCGAAATCTGGCATTTTTTGCCTAGTAAGCGCAACCGGACAACTAGCAACCCCGGAGAGACAAATTTGCTGTTAATTTATATGGTAAATCGGAAAAACGGGGTCCGCAATAAGGGAAAATTGGCTTGGCATGCCAGTTTTGGTGCATTTTTTTAGGCGGTTTGGAAGGAAAGTGGTCTGTGCACGACACCACTTCCAGCAAACCCCCCTGTTCGAACAACCCCTTTAGCCAGATTTTTGGGGTTGCTGGAACAGGGGACCCGTCTGTACTAACTTCCCACCACCCACCCCCCTATGTATGCCGATCCCGTTACGAACCCGAGTCCGGAGCCGCAAATTCCATTCCTCTTTACATAAAACTCGCACAGCCCCTGCCTGCCTGACTGAATTCCTCCCCCCCCAAAAAAGAGCTGAAAACTTGGAAGAAGCTGGTTGGAAGAAAATCAGCAAGTTTTGGGGTTTAGATGGATCCCCCCCCTCAGCCCCACTATCTATCTAAACCTTACCCCGACGAGCTGACTGAAGAGCTGACGTGACCCAAGCACAGAGAAACCCATCGAAGTCTTTCCATATAAAAAAGGAAATCAGAAGCTTTTCAGTTCCTCGAGGGTTCCCAGGAAGGACCGATGCCGATCACGCATTTTGGGTTTCTGGGGTTTCTGAAATTCATTTCCCAACCCCAGCTCCAACAGTGTCCCATTTCAACGAGTTTGTCGGTCTGCTATCGTCACTGATAATAAAAATGACGACGAGAGAGTCACAGGTCCTATTCCCAATTTTCGTTGTTAACGACAAAAAAGGAAGCTAGGTCACAGGTATGGTGTAGTGTATCTGGGAAGCTGAAGAGGTCAAGTTCCCAAGGTCAAGTATGTATGGTTTTCGGTGGGCATCCATCCTCACCAGGCTACTACTTCCTTTGTCGCCCTCCGCCCCCCCTTTTTTCCTCAAAACGTTTTGATATTCGAACTGATTACTTCTCCCAGGGGTTTCCTCAAGTCGATCATCGAACAGGATGATACCTAAACCGGATGCTTCAAACGCGTTAAGACCACTCACCCAGCAGCAAGTTGTAATCGACCACCGGCCCCGTAAGGTAATTACTTTACATCCCCCCGCGCGAACCTCCGAACCTAATTTGAACCTCAGTTGACCTTACCATGACGCGTCACATAATTGTCAAACCGCCGAGCTCAATGGTATGAAATCTGATTTTTTTTCTTCTTCTTTCATACTCGAAATATCGTTCATGTTCGCTTGTCATCTCTTGATTCCGCTCCCTCATGGCCAGTGACAAAAGGGCAGCCGAAAGAGATAAATATTACAACGCGAGAAGCAGAACGGACCAAGGTGTTCTGCCAGAAAGAGCAGACACTATCCCTCTCCTTCCACTTCCGTATTTCAAGGCCCATAATGGGCTAATCATGGCATTAATTTCCACACCGGACACACACACACACACACACACATACACAAAAAAAAGGATAATAAAAAAAAAACACCTCCCACAGGCCCCTTTGCCTCCCTTTACTCCCATCCCAAGTTCCTTTGCGTACGGGTATCCGTGGCCTAAACCCAGTTCTCCATATGTCTCCAACCCAGAGAAGTGCGGACAGGCGCCCACAGAAAGTAGCCCCGTCGTTTGTATGTGTGCCCTTGATGTAACCCATCGTATCAATGCATTCAAGATGCTTCTTTATCACTGGGACTTGTCACAAGAAAACCTTGCATCTCGCCAGCCCTTCTCTCACGTCCCTCTCAAACTGTTTCGCTATTTTTGGACCTTGCCCTATCCTAGCGGGATGTATAGCGGTTGATGTTATCTGAAGACTCGTGAGCCCCGTGTATTCGCGTTTGCGGGTACGCTCCCTTTATCTCTTCAACTTAATGGCGTGGGAAGGGGGTTCGTCGCAGAATGGCATCTCTCGGTCCTGGGAAAAAAAAATCGGCCAATGCAGAGAGGAACAAAGTTCGATCCTGCCTTGGGACAAATGTCACCTGATCTTCGAGAGCAGCCTCATGCGACGAAATGGCGGTATGCAACTTATATCCGCCTCAGTAGTAGTGAGGACAAGATAAGATGCTGCAAAGAGGAAGTGTTGGCACATTGCGTCCGAAAGAGGACCACAACAGGAATGAGATGACGGCATCTCAAAACATACGTCAACCCACGTGAGGAGGGAAACCAGCAGCACACCAGAGGAGTCTGCCATCCCAAATGTGTGATCAAAACAGCCTGAAAGAAAGACGCCCAGCAAGCTGCGCCTCAGTCCGGCCGGCTATTTCTTTTGCTTCTTCACTTTTCATGACTAAAGTCTTGAGGCGTGACGTTTTGAGCAAACTGGAATTGTTGTTGTTTTGTCCTCAACTGGCCAGCCGGCGAGCACCGTGACGAAGATTCGGGTTGGTACGACTCCGGGAAGGTATACTCGGTATTTCTAGCCAGATGACTTCCGCCGTTGGTTCCGTATACGTTGTTATAAGTCGGTCCGATGGCGGCGGCAAATGAAGGGGTCACAGGCTGACTGGTAACATAACCAGACAACTGCTGTTGCGGCGCCATGGAGTAATCCAGCTCAGAGCCCCCATTGCTGCACAGGCCAGGGGTGGGTAGAGGCTCATCCGAAGACACGTAACCCCAAGCGTTGTCAGCCGGGGCCGAGTACGCGAATGGATCACGGAAGTGAACACCTAGCCCAGGCGTCCCAGGCGGTGTCTTGATTCCAGCTTCGGATTTAAATGGCGGCATGGACGACATCCCACTGACCGCCCCACAAGAGCCAAAGGTGTACGCTTGCTCATCATCTGAACCACCATTGGTCATCGGGGACATGGCGCTGTTCAGAGACGCCATGATAGGGGGTGGTTGGACGTTCTGAATGCCCTGTAGCAGGGCCTCCTTCTTTCGATCGATGGGGAACGGAGAGCGTGGTCCTCCTGAGTTCAAGGCCAGAGATTTTTGTATGCGACCTGTCAAGCTTCCGGTCGCCGAAGACATCCTCCTGATCGTGCGTGCGTTGTCCATCCGTCGGGGCGCAACATCCATACCTGTCTTTGGTCCGTTTCCAACGCAATCGGTCCGGAGCGACAGAGGTCCCAGCGGCGCTGGACGCCGCAGGTTTCTGCGGCTGGCAATGTCGGAAGGCGGAGGCGGTGACCTGAGGCGCAGGTCCGCTATCACTGGAGACGAACCAGTGCCCGATGAAGGAGACATGTTTTCCGAGTTGATCGCACCCTCGATCGACATGCGGACCATTGGATGGTCAGCAGTGCCATTTCCAGTTCCATCCTGGCCTCCCATTTGCGATGTAAATGGTCCGTCGGAAGGGTGCATAAACATGGTCCGCTCAGTGTAAGATCCAAATTGATTTGCTTCACCAAGCAGACTATCATGCTGTGGCATGGTGGTGGCTATTGGAAGACCATCCACCGGTCGTGGTGGCTCATTTAGACCATATGGAAATGGGGCTGGCTGTGAATACTGCATATGGCTCGAAGCTGAGCCGTATGAATTCGAGACGGTTGTTGGTGTAGCATGGCTGACAAGCCCGTATCCACGCGGTCCGGACGAGTGTGGCGTGTTGTAATCAGCAGGAGCAAACCCATCGCTATCTGATCCAGATGGGGAGGCGTTACTTTGCGTAGCCGCTGCCGACGCATTTCCAGCCAAAGCCAGATCTGACTGCTCGAGATTTGGGCGCTGCCGATCAGACTGGTCGTTGTTGGCGCCATCCTCGCTCCCGATGGAAGCGGTCGATAGGCCCAGGGGCTGATGGCGGTTGCTTAGACCATAAAACTCGGTGACGGCGCCTTGGTCCTGGTCGTCGGAGGGTTTGGATTCGGACTCTGCTCTTTCTCTCGCTTGTTGTGCTTCAAACTCGGCTGTTTTCCTCATCTGCTTTTCCTTCGCTCGTCGATTTTGGAACCAATTCTAACAAACGAATGTTAGCTCACGACACAACCGGGGCATCATTTCTCGCGAGAACAAACATTGATCCTTGGAACCTCAACACCCATCTGTTCAGCCAGCTCACGTTTGAGACTGGTGTTTGGCTTCGGGTTCTTGGCAAACTCTCGTTCCAGTAGCTCGACCTCGTCCTTTGCCAACCTAGGCTTGGGCTCTGTTTGCTTCGAGGGGTGTAAGCTTCCTGGCCCCACCATCATCGCTGCCCTCTGCTGTTGAAGAACCGTCCATTGGTAGCTGTTTGGACTCCAGACTTGATACTGGGGCCCATGGTGTTGTGTGTGTTGTGGGCCAGCAAAGCCCATGCCCGGGTAGTATTGCTGCTGGTAATACTTCAATAGTTCCGGATCCATTGTCCCTAGTTCGTCGACACCGCGGAGATGGGCAAGAGGCAGATTAGTGATTCTGCCGACTAAATATGGCAGTATGAGCGATCAAGTCAGAGACTCGAGTTCCAGAGCTACAGCATAAGAGCGATCCTGTTGTCAGTCAAGGAAACCCAGGAGACCGGCTGGCGTCTATACAAGTGCTCTCTCAGACGACTCTCTGTCTCGAGTTGGGATGATGATAAAGGGCTGATGGGTTTGCAGGAAGGAGTGACTGAGGGTCAGATGAACGAGAAAGCGGCAGACTCTCGGTTGTTATGAAAGAACGTGTGGGTCAAGCGGAATACCAGGGCTAAGAAGGAGCAAGGGGGTGAACTGTTCGGGGGGGAGGGGGCTTAACCAGTTTAAGAGTGAGCAAGCCGCCCGGAGGGGCGAGCTGACAGGGGCTACAGGGTTCGATGAGATTGGGAAGATACGGGCGGGAGCGGGAGAGCGAGACACGGGCGAAGTGACGATGTGTCGGCTCACCTTGGTCTCGCGGATCCCTAGTAAGACTGAAGGCGGCAAGGACAGGCAACCTGAATCCAGGAAGACAAATCACAACAGGGACTTACAGGACGAGAAGAAGTGAGGGAGCGAGTCTTGTCTGGCCTAGAAGCAACCTAGAGTGGTGATATCGGCGGTTGAAGAAGAAGGAGATGGTTTGATGACAAGACGTGCTGTGATTTGCGCCGTGTGAGGTGTTGCCAGCTCAACGGGGATGAGAACAGGAAGAAGAGGATCCAGACAGCAACACAAGCAAGGTGTACGCCACGGAGTCTTGTACATTGTGCAGGTCTAGTCAACATGTACCGCTGGCCTAGTGTCGACGACCAACGCGCACAGGCAAACACACGTTGAGGCGGCGCTAGGCCGGTACCTGACTACTTCGTACGTGGGAGCCTCCGGAGGGGGGGGAGGGGGTCTCTAGGGCGGAAAGTGGAATGGGATGGTCGGGAGGGAAAGTGCTCCAAGCAGTGTGGGTGTTCATGGACAGGGAATCACAAGTGATCCACGTCTGGGCACCGCGGAGAGGGAGCAGGGGGGGACTGCCCTGGTTGTCGCCCTGATCGTTCTGGTGAGATACTTTTTTTTGTTGACTTTTGTACTGTAAAGACGGGATGGCGCTCCAGGCCAAAGTTTCCGTGCATATACACACCTATAACATCCCAAAACATCTGTGAAGTGTCTTAACATCGATACAGGCATTGGTACTGCACACCTTTTGCAATCGCCAAGTCATGGCTGGCTAGACTCACCATACGGGACAGCCGGATCGAAGGTCTCTGGTCTATAAGAGTAGCACATGGATAGCTTTACCAGTCATCACGACATCTTGGGTTGGTTAGCCGACCCGCTGACCAGCTCCCCGGGGCATTTCGTGCTCTGATGGATGAGAACCAGAAACTGGAAAGACCGGGTACCGGTACATGACTGGCAAGGACGTAACACAGTGTGTGTAATGAGAAAGGGGGCATGGGGTGTGGGAACTGAAGCTACTGTAGTTGGTGTGGTTGGGGTTGCGAGGTCGAGAGACCTTCAGTCATCAGGGAACGATTATCGAGATTTAAAAAACGCACGCACCTTTTCGCGCCCAGGCAAAAGCCCCCATGTCCTGGCTACCTTTGGCAACTTTTCTTTCACCCACGGCATTAAGCTCGTTACAAGCCGAGCGGGAAAAAAAACCTTTTTGGGCGCGCTGGATTTTGCTGGTGCAATAAGTTTCTCGACGCAGTTGTGAGGAAAACATTTAGTAGGAGTGACCGGGATGGGCGCTGCCAAAGGCGAGAAGGTACATGGATTTTTGTATCCTGGATAAACGTTACCCTTCGCCAGCCAGAGTTATGCCGCGGAAAGGGGACAATGGGGGAATGGAAGGGTCAAAGGGGAGCTGAAAGAGACAAGAGAGCGACGGTGGTCGGATCCTTTGACATGCATCATCACTGCGCCCTGGGAACAGCAATCCCACACCTGCAGAGCCCAGAGAGTGAACGACGACGAACATGGCATCAGGGGTCGAGCTGATCATCTGGATGGAGGCTGGCTATAGGCACTCCAGAGTTCAAAGTGCCAAACCGGCCAGTGCATCGCATCTCGTCCCTGGCCATTGGAGAGACTGGAGACAGCACCGTCCCGCAATCATCGCACAGCAGGCCCAATATACATAGTACATGGTAGACTGCTATGTAGACACCAGTCCCGGCTTTTGCTGAGCAACCCTTGGGGATCGACTCTTGACGCTGGCTTGCGGCTGTATCCCTGGTCCTGATGCAGGCTCAGTGCAGCTTTAATGAAGAGTCCTGAACCTCAGGGAGATGCATGGGTGCAGGCCCGTGTTCTTTGTCTTGCAAGCAACTGGTTTGCAACACCGTGGACGACGACGACCGATGTGTGGGCTGGAGCTGACTGGGCACGCTGGGGACTGGCGAGTCCAAGAGACAGGCCGAACTGTGGAGGGTGTCGAAGTCACCTGGCAGTGTGCGTCAACAGCCAGCTTGCCAGCTCTGCCATTGGAGGCGCGAGACGGCGCTGCGGACCTGGAGAGAGCTTCGGTTACGCGGTTACGCGGTTACGTACAACAAAAGTGGTAAGTACCTTAGATGATGAGTTGTATGTGGTAGTAGCTCTTGCGATGTAGCCGAGACAGCCTATCCGCTGGGTGGATACAGCCGAGTCTTTTAGTCTCGCCGTTGAGCGCGTGTTTGGTTTTTTCTTAGGCCCTGATCGGCTACATGTTCTCGGGGCGAGTGCACACAGTTTTGGGTAGTGTACTTGGGGAGTGTGGAGCTTGGATGGGGTAGAATCAAAGTATCGTCGTTGTGTGCTCGATGTTGTTGTGCACTTTCTTGTAAACGTCATGGTGGTCTGGAGCCTCTTGCTCGAATCGTCTAAACAGAGCCAAAGGAAAACAAAAAGAAGATCGAGTCAGAAGCCTGATTTCGATTGGTTCTTGGCTTTAGAGGTGGAGAGGGTAGATCAAACGGTACATTAGCTCTTGGCGAATGCGAGTGCAAAGCCGACAACACCAAGGCGCTAGGAGAGAATAGGGAAAACTACGGCCCGAGCGTTGGCCAAAGGGAAGCATGGCTGATATGGCCCGAGCTGAAGAGAAAAACCGTTGTGTGCTGCGGCCGGTGGGGGGATGTGGGACCGCTTGATGACTGGGGCAGGCAGAGACCTGAGCGAGATGAGGAACGGCGGAACTCTGACATTTCCTTTGGAGGAGTTGACTGGCTTAGACTGGACGGCTTGACGATTCCTGCGCAGGAACCGCCCAATCGGGAGACTGTGATGACGGACCAAAAGTGGGCGTCTGCTGTGTGGTACGGTGCAGCGCGTGTGCCCGTCAATCGCACCCCAAAAAGCTGATTGAACTTTCGAAACGAGGTGACGGACTGGATGGCTGATCTGCTCAGCGAGCTTTCAATCAGTTGTTGAGCCAATTGCAATACCAATTTCCAAGTGCAGAATTTTCTCCAAGTCGATGACGTTGTCAAAGTCTGCGCCATGTGCTTCTGATGAGGAAGGGATGACCGCTCATGAAGTCGGTCCGGAGGGCCAGGTCCAGACACGGAGCTGGCAGGCACTAGTGTAGTCTACTACGCAGTAGGTGCCCGTACCGAGTACAGGGAATGCTCGAGTTCCCAGTAAATTACCATAACGGACCTCTGTAGTGTACATGCAAAGTTTCCGAAATTTCATCTCAAACCTTACCACACTGTGTCCGCACAGTTAGCCTCAAATCATGATCGATTGAAATGCCTGCGTGGCACATGGTTAGGCATTCAGTGACGGATTTTACAGAGCCGTGCACCGCACTACAGTTCGGTTGCCAGTGCGGGATGAGTGGAGTCGGAGGTCTACACTGTTCAAGTCGGGCGATTTGGGTTCTTGACTGGACTGGAGTGGTTCAATCACTGCAGAGCGCACCTTCTTCGTTCCTGTCTGGAACTTCACTCTTTGCGTCGGAGTGTTACGATCTCCCGCACTCTGTCACGGTCCCTTCCTCGTCTTCAAGCTTGTCGTCCCGCCCGTCTACCGCAGTACACACGCCTTCAAGTCGTCAAGTGGGAATGTTGACCTCACCGCGTATCCCTGGTTCCGCCTCTGCTCACCACTCAAGTACCCAGATCGTGATCTCTATTTCACCCCTTTGCTCATCTCGCCGGCCCACCTTCGGCTTGGAGATGACGGGGCCGTTAAAGGCTTAAGCCAATCAACTGTTTGGCAACACGGAGCAAGCCAAGATGGGACGCTGGGCTGGTGATGTGCGATCGGGACCGCCTCGGACCTTCGCACCAACAGAAAGAGACGGGCCAGATGCCACACGATACGCACCAGCTGACGAGGCGACCAATCGCAAGCAGAACCCAATTCATACTAGGAGATGGGGTTCAGCATCTTACGTACCGGTACATGCTCCTGCTATCAAGTGAATCACGTGCAAGGAAAATCCATCTTCTAGACGTGCTTCAGTTCTGGGTAGGACAGTTTCGATGCGCTTACATGTCGTATTGACAAGACGAGAAGAAGCATCACTTCTCAAATAAACAACAGTCAGGCACTCTTTCTCTCCCACTGGCCACGGGTAGAAACTGGCTGATGGCGTGGCGCCACCGAGACACAACAATCACATATGCTTCGGCAACCCTCCCAAGGCTCGATCAACGCACCTTACGGCAACATTTCTCTGGTAGGGGTCTATAGGGGGGTCTCAGTCAAAAGACTCACACTGGGCCACCTCGCGCAAAAAGGTCACTGTTTCTACGCCTACTCGGCCCAGGATCCTGCCAAGAGATGGGAATCCCCTAAAATACCAACACATAAATCTGAAGCGAACGAGTCAAGTCCATGCTTGACAGACAGCCCGGTCTCCTCATTACTCGATTAATGCGCATCGCTCATCCTTCGGGAACAACAGAGAGACTGATGATTCGCTAAACTGAAGTTGCACAGCGGCCCGGCGGCAGCTACCTTTGCATAACCCGATGCTGTGTTACATGGCTGTTGAAAGGCAAAGGACTCGGGACATCAAGTTTCCGCTGGTCACTTGCTCACTGTCTACATTTCCGTCTGGGCCTCACACTTTGTCTTGACCGGTCCTGCTGAATCTGGTTGGTGTTCTGTGGACCAGTTCGCTTACTCCCACTCTTGATTCGTTTCTTCGTACTCGGGGCTTTTTCTGCAGCAACCCGGCCGGTCCCAGTTGCGGTCACGGCTGAGCAAGCTGAAGCCTGCTCAAAAGCTCCCTTCTCCCGATGAACATGAATATATACATACTCCATGCGGTACAGTGTCCGTACATCTCTAGCACATTTTGTTGTCACCGACCACGAAGTCGCATCTCACTGCCAATTTCTTGTCGTCCAGAGAACTGTGCTTGGAAATGACTGGTTACACAGCCATTGTGGTGTTCGTTGCTCTGCCAGGCAGCCTCAAGGTAGGTCGTTCGCCGCTCCAAGATCGCTTGGTGCCATTCGCTGATGAATACCAAGTCATGGTATTTACACACAACCTTGGGAGTATCATGACTTTACACACTCATGATCCCTGTGAGCCGCAGTTGAGATCCGACGAACCGGAGCCGCGGTATTCAAGCGTCCTGCTGACCGTCATCATTTGTTATGGCTCTACAAATGCACACGCAAGAGACACGGCGCGACGCCGCGACGTAATACGACATCTATGCACCCGCATTGAGGGCTACACTTCTATTTATGGCCTTCACTCATATATGGCTTCCCTGGAAAGAGAGGTGAAGAGACTCCATGATTGGAGAACCAAAGGATCAGATTTATCGGCGCACTGCGTCGCATCAAACCTCTGCCCGCGATGAGCGCCAACATCGAGGTTTACCACGGACGGGACAGCTGCATCATATCGCTGATAATTAACAGTCAAGGCTACCAGGTTCTCACCCGCAGGCCCTAAACACCCACACGGAGAATATGATCATGTTAAAGATGTCAGGGACGCGGAAGACCAACCGCTTTTCGCATCTGAAGAGATATCTCCGGTACCGCGTGTTGGACAACCTTCTTCTTCTCCCATCCCGTCGTTCAGCCCCCGACTAAACAAGCTGCCTTGGGATATGAGATAGTCTTTCAGTCTTCAATAGGCAAAAGGCTCCTCATCACTGGTCCCATTGTGGTAGCCTGATCGCGGGGAAGCCCCCACGTCCTCATCACCCATGTTGGCCGCTCTGTTCTACACGTACAAAGTTGACTAGGCGCTCCGAGAATGTGTATTGGCCATCATCGAAGCTCGGCACGCCCCAACCAACATATAAGGACAGGCAACGGCATGCTCTTATTCCCGGGGCGCTGCACAGTATTGCAACTGAACGACCCTGACTAGACTCTAGAGTCGTGTACGGTTCTTCCCGCTCTGAAGATGATCAAGAAACGTGGGGCACCTCAATCAGCAAGCGAAATATGCTTTCGCACCGAATCATTAGCCAAACATCGATCATCCTATGATGCGCGATAGACCAATGCACTGGATCTTGAGCGTCTGTTTATCCAAACAGCATTTGAAAAGCTACCAAAGCTCAAGGCTCTGAGGGAGCTTTGGAACATCTGCAGCGAATTGCTCTTAACTGATTGCTGCAACAGTAATAACCCCGCTGCTCTGATCTCGGTAATTGGTATATTCATCAACGAGGAGCGAATCGCAGCCAGCGTAGCCGCGCGCATCTCTCTCGCGGCCATTTCACCATCCAAGGGTAGGATCCGGTGATAGGATTCGTACGCATTATACGACTAGGTCTGTCTTGAACAACGCAACTGCTTACTACAGAGCTGTTGGACCCTGCCTGCAAATGAGTGGTTCGACATTTCGCTCTCTTGCGACTCTGATCACGCCCTTGCGAGATATTCGACAGAAGTTGAGGGCGGCCACGTGGTTCTGAAGGGAAAACTTCAATCCCTCCGAATATCTCAGTGCGCGGACGCATTAAGCCTTCTTCTGCCCGAAAATGCCACCGCAAAAGCTCGGCCTCGATGGGGGGAGCCGTGAAGACGGACCTTTCAGGTTGAACACTCAAATATGGATATTTGGACGCTGAAGGGGACAAAGAAACCCGAGAGAATGTGCCTCTTCGTAGGGGTCGTCATTGCAGGCGTGGGGGCCGTTGTACGACAGATGTAATTACACAACATCGACTCTAATTTCGTCCCGCGATTTGAGCCGCAATCTAGCTCTTCGACATGCCCCAACACGCAATCCTTCGGTCAAGTGGTTCAAGCAATATCATTGAATCGCCAACTACCCGCAAAGAATATCAAGATTGACGCAGCTTGCTCGTCTGTTTCATGTTCCTGCAGCAAGCAACGCCCGACTGAAGCAGGACATCAGTAGCCGTCGATCACGATAGCTTGCAGAGGTGGCGTAGCGAGCTTCTCCGAGGCGTCATTATAGGGCCAGGCTCCAGGCCACAAGGCGTTCTGTTATGTTGGCTAAATGTCCACTACAGTTGCTACAGCGGTCTTGGTTGTGCTTGCTAGCACCGTGTGAGATGGAAATACCTACTCCCATCTGGACTTCACTCTGGGGCTTGTGGAAGTGACTACATACACTGATCACTCAAGAGAATCAGATGTCAACTGGCGGGTACGCAAAGCGCCGACTATTTCCGGCAATTTGTCTGTATCCGTTCCTGGTATGATGTCAATCTACACAACCGTCTATAATTCAACCCTGGTTTGTTTGTCAGTTTGGTTCTTTTGACGAGGTAAAACAAGGGTGGAACAAGGCCAACTTAGAGACCTTTTTGACCTCAGGAAGAGAACAACTCGTTCCCGTTCGTAGAGTTTCGACAATGACCAGGGCTCTCAACACTACAGAAGCACTTCTCCGTCCTCTCCAGAACGTCAAGATACTAATTCACAGCGTTTATTCGCGAGAATTTCGGCCCCTATCTTTTGCGGTCGACAAATGAATTGGAGCATGCAATTGCCCGAGGGGGTCATAGTTCTTGGGCATCGAATTTCGCAAGCTCCGTCGCGCCCGTGGAAGGCCGATTCTGGCGCACGAACCGATTCAGCTTCTTAAAATGATGGTTGATCAGCTCAGGGCCGTTCTATCACCTACGAAAGGCAGTCGGGACCTTGCAGGAGCTGTTCCGGTGTCATTTCATCATTAACGCCCGCCTGTTCTTCGGGACCGGGTGGCCGATGTCGTCCCTCCATCTATGTTCATCCCTGTCGAGACAGGCGGAAGTGCGACAGTGCACAAAACATGAAGGCATACTCCAGTTCATGATAAATTTTGGGCGACTGTTTACCTGCTCCAGGAACAGCCACCAATCTTGAGTCCGAAATGTCTTACACTTGCTTCCTGAACAAATTGCAGCCCGTATACCAGACCAATTACACGCATACAGGCATCTATCTGGATGAAGAAATCTCTCCAGTCCAACGGCGTGAGCGGTTAGAAAGTTCCAACGTTTTTTTTTTTTTTTTTTTCTTTGTATTTTCTCTTTCCCCCCCTTTTTTTAGGGCAGTTCTACAAGTTCTCGACAAACGTCGTAAATTTTGTGTATAAGCTGACTGGCGAGCTTCGGGGGCAAAATTATAGCTTACCGTTTGGTTGGATTGTCGTTCACTGCCGATCACTGGCAGACACAAATATCTGCTATGAGGTAGACGAGCAGCAATTGATGCGCAAGCGCAATTTGGACTGAACATTCATCGTGCGAACGCGATTCTCATATCACAGGTTTCCTGGAAAGTGGATATAAACCGTTGATATGGCAGCGTGATTTTCAGCCGCAAACAATTGAAAAAGAAGAAAAAAAAAAAGAAAAAAATCATCGCTGCTAACGGGCTCGTTTGGCTAATGGTACAATGTTGCGGGTAAAACGAAAATCCCTGGACATGAGTCTAGGCTGCGGGCTCGAATGATGTTGCCACCGCCACTCCTCCTCCGGGAACACCAGGACGACTTAATTTCCCCAAACTGTCGCAAGGTCGACATCTAGGGCAGTCTAGAAGACCATCACCGGCATGACGACGGCGCGAAACTTTTTCACCAGCCATTCGTGTCAATCTGCTCTGCAACCATCTTCCACTCTCTCGTTTCTCTTTTTGTGTTCATAGCACGTTGTTCAGCGAATTGAACAGAAGAGTGCGTACGATGCTTGGGGGGCAATTCAAAATTCGCGTTCTGACCCAAGGTTCTTTCCTAGTCCCCGTCTTTTCTCCAGCGGATAACATGGCCAGACCCGGGCTCGAAGGGTAGCCTGGTAGGGCTTCAGCAAGCCCACAGATACCGTTTCACGCAGATGGTTGAAAAACGCTCAGCTGATCAGCTTCAGGCCTCGGGGGGCAAAGTGATTGCTCCGACCTCATGCTCTGGGAGACATCGGGATCAGCATCAGCCTACCTAGGAAGAAGAGCTCCTTAGATCAACTTTTTGCTCTTCAATACGGGGGTGGTAAGCGTACATACACAACTCAGAGCTCAATGGCTACCAGAAATCATAACAATATGCTAGCAGGGGTAACTGAAGGAGAAGCTCTTCCCTTCGCCAAACATGGGCCACGAGGCATGGTGTTTTCTCATCCAGGTCTATCTGTACCCCATACGGGGACCCCCCCCTTCTCGCCTTCATATCCATACATCTACGAACACGATTGGCCCTACTCGTCGCCTGTTCCATCTCAACACGGTATCTCACCCGTGTCACCCTATGTCTCGGCACCCAGAACCGAGAGCAGAGACAAAAAGAGAGAAGAGACAACCAGATGGAGGGAGAGAGAACGGGCTCTGAGTGCTGTCTCGGGGGGAGTATTCGGATGTGACCTAACCCCCCCTCATGTTGTTGCTCCCCACAAAGCCACACAAAGGTCGGCGGCATTGGCTAAGCCTGTACTGTCGCCAATGACACCATCTTCAGCAAGGAGTTCGAGGTCGTTGACGAATGGCAGGTAAGAGGGAGTTTTCCCCTTCCCACATTCCCTGCTTCGAGGCGGCGGGTAAGGAAGAGGGGTATGGACACTGACGAGTTTATGGAGACTAGGTGGTGAGCGTTGAATGGACCGATAATGGATGCTGTACAGAAGTACACTGACTTGGACAGGGGGACACACACACAGTGCTGTGTACATACCTCTCCTCAACTGCCTGACGACTTGGCTACAGCTACCTATGTACATGAGGACGGGGAGGGGGGCCTTTAGTTGGCTTCGGCTGGGTGTAGATGGAGACCGGTGGATGATCAGTATCCTACTCTGCCTCCTCATCTCATCGGCCTGGAGGCCAAAAACAGTTCAACCTACGTTAGACGGGAGCACGCCAAGAGCTGATTGCCTGCCCATCACCTATCGTCGTGTCACACTTTGAATGGAAACTCAGGTGGGAGGAGGCGACAGAGTAGTGACCACGCTACGCTACGTCTCGGTAAATGTCGAGGCGGCGTCTTGCACAGTACGGAGGAAAAAGGGATCGGGTGAAGCTTTCGAAACAGGATAACAATTACGACAATGCGCTGTGGAAACCCAAGCTGTTGTCGTTTTACTTGCTGGGTCCCCCCGAAAATTCCGGCATATTGGTCGTGGAGAAGGGGGCCAGGCGGTGAGGGCATCTGGGACCCCCATTCGAGAGATTGAGTGGAGGAAACCCGGGCGTCATCTTCCGGTTGTCAGAGGAAAATGGGCTTCTTTGATAACGATAACCCTTGACTACCTACCTACCTGCCGATAAGACGGTACCTACTTCTAAGATCGTACCTAGGAAAGCGGCGGCATGAGAGTCGCGCCCTACGGAAACAAACCACGGCTGCTGATTCTCGCTTGCTTGCTTGCTTGGGGGGATGTTGGAGAGCAAGAGATTTTGCGAAGAGACACGGAGACACGCTAGCGGCGAGAACTCGTTGGCACACTTAAAACTGCAATCTTGAAACTTGAGGGATTTATGTTTGCGGGTTGGGTGAGTCGCGGTGGTGTTGTTGGCAACTTTGGTTAACACACATGACCATCGTCATGCCGCGATGCTTAAATGTCTGACAAGCCTTCTACCGCAAGCCTCCCCCCCATTTCCACCTCCTTGCACTATGTACACTCCACGTTGTCACAAGTTTCAATGCGGTTCGGTTCGGTGCGGTGCGGTGCGGTGCGGTGTTTTTTGTGTTTACCTTTTAACTGACATGCTGGTCCAAACAGAAGAAAAAAAATTCTACGTTTTAGTGATGAGTGTGAATGTAACCTTCTCTCGTAGAGGCGAAATAAACTAACTGCCGTTGTGGATAATCTTCGCGCGTCTCCTTCTTCTGTCTTGGTGTCTTTTCTTTTTTATTCTTATTTTCTGTCCTATTATGTCCGTTTTCCACTCCTTCCTACCTACTTACCTATGAAGCGTGGTCTGTAATTCGCCACCCTTAGTTCCACTTCTCTTTTGCACAAGGACCGGTCTACTGGGCCTCGAAATTTGACCACGTACCAGTCAGTACAGGGAATACCGATGGTTGGGAATTCATCGAGGTGAAAAGGGCTCAGATTGGGAAAGTCAAAAAGTGGCTTTTCCTTTCGTCCATATACGATGCACGCACCTTCATGCGTACACTCTCTGTCGGACTGGACTAGACCATGGGGGAAGGGGCAAGGAAGGAGATCCAGATGAGCCTCGTACGTGGTGGCTGGGTGTGCTCTTCTCTTCCTTCTCTTGCCATGTCTTGAATCCATCTTTGTAGACGAGCAAGCAAGCAAAAGAGCAGAGATGAGCATTTGCTATTACCGTATGGTAACACGGCATTTCCCAGTTGTTTCTCCAAGTCTTTGAAGTTGTTGAGGGAGAAGAGAAATCCATTTGGAACTCCTCGGCAAGATAGGTAGGTAGGTAAGGAAGCCGAAAACGACAAAGGAAAACGAAAGGGTGCCACTTCATGCCGAGAAGACGGGGAGTGAGAGTTGTTCTGACATCAAGTCTCCTATTTCTTTCCTTTTTTCTTTTCTTCAACGCCAAGGCGCTGGCTTCATGATGGAGACATGGTTTCCACAGGACATCAAGTTTACCGACCGAAATCCGGCACTAAGATGAAACAGCCCCTCATTGTTCGTGAGCGAGATCGACTCTTCCAAGGACCGGAAGAGAGGTGAAGGTGAAATGAACACACGGGTGCATAAGCCGTCGTCATTAGGTAAGAGGAGGCTCGCTTGGGAACCGCCTGGATGGGGAAAGGTTGAGAAAGCTTAGCTTCGCTTCATTCGTTGACAAACTGAGCTTGGTTGAATGGAAACATATATTTCTGAATGAGCCCAAGATACCCGGGTGACTTCGCAGCCTTTGTTATTGAGACGAATCGGTCGGAATTGAGAAACAGGTGATGTGAGGCGAACGCAAATCGACATGAGAGACAGAGACTCGGGAGCGGATATACCAGGCTACAGAACACCTGTTCGTCTTGGTGGTGCGATCGTGTCTCGAACCCTTATTTCTTGAAAGCCGTACTGGTGTCTAATTAGAGGTATATGGGTGTCTGACTGGCTGTTTGCCTCTGTCTAATGTGTATGTCTCTCTATATGCCTGTCGGTATGCCTGTCTGGATAAATAATCCTGTCTTGGCTGTCTGATGTCTGATGACGGAGCCTTGGCGTGATTTTGTCTCGTACGACATCATTCCGTGAGCAGGAGTACAGTGTAAGGGTAGTTTAAGTGGGAGGCGAGTCTACCCAGAATGTGAGTGTATGTTGTCTTAAGCCAATGATAAGACGAGATGAGAGAGAAAGAGAGAGAGGGATGAGAGATTCGGCCTCACTTCGGGAGCGTTTCTTACACTTGACGGTAATGAAAGAGCAAGAGAATATTCGACCGACCGTCCCAATCGGTAGACATATGCACGCCTTTGACATCTCAACAACAGTCGATTCGTCTACAAGCAAGGAGTAACCTCTATTCTATATGGCTTCACCGACAGCACTCTCCTCTAATTGCAACTCCAAAGTCTAATCTGCCACAATCAATCCAGCCTTTCCGTTCTTATGTTGCCAACCTCCAGGTCTAGTTCTTCAAGACCAACGCATCCCTAATCTCCAAAGTAACCTTCCCATCCCCGCTGCTCTCTGGCACAAACTTGACACTGCTTAAATCCCTCACCACCCAATCCGGACCTGCTTCCAGCACCTGCTCAACCGTATGGCTGGTGACCAAGCCAATGACCTTGCAACCCGCGGCTTTGCCGGCGCGAATACCCGCGGGCGCGTCTTCCAGCACTAAGACCTCGACGTTTGGGTTTGAGAGGCCGAGGCGTTCGCGACCGAGCAAGTAGCAGGCAGGATCGGGCTTGCCGTTCACGACGGATTCGGCGGAGATGAGGTGCGCGGGGTGGGGGAGGGAGAGGACGTCTAACCACTGTTGAGGTGTTAGCTTCTAGGTTGGATACGAGCAAGTGGGAAAGTGGTGGTGAAGTGTGAGGTGGTAAGGAGGTCTTGACGGGGGGTAGGATGGGTTTAGGGAAGTGATGTGGGAAATAGTTGAGAATTGAATGGTTATCAGGTACCAGGTAGGTAAGGAGAAAAAACAATGGAAGGGATGTGAGGGAAGTTAAGGTAAAAGTCAAATTAGGAGTGGATGGGGTGAGGAGATAGATACTGATAGCTGGATGGGAGCGGCGCAAACTAGGTGAGTGGGTGTATAAGGGTGGAAAGGGGGATGACATATGGGAGAGTAATTTGAACCGTGAAAACGATGATGAACATTAGAGAGTATGGTACGGGGAGAATGTAGGGGGCCATCTTGGAAGTCGATAGGACGGGGATGTAGTGAAGGACAAGGGTAAACCGATCAATAGTGTTGGTAGAAGAGTGGTTCAAGTGATAATTCAAACATGAGTCTGATGGGTGAATGCGGGAGAGCAATGGCACCTCTGGCAAGAAGACCATTGTAAAAGAAGTGTGATAACTTGTATGAAGGATTGAGGAACCCAGCTGAATGACAGAGGGCCATTGATAACAAAAAGCACGGATGAAATGATGCGTGTCTCCCAAGAAACAGCATGAAGATTATGTCAAATGAGAGAGGTTATGTGGGGTGAGATATGTGTAGATGTGCAGAAATGGAGAGTGAAGAACATATTCGAACAAGGTTTGCAAACGTTTAACGGGGGGAGTGAATGGAGTAACAGCAGCGAGTTCACTTACCCCAGAAACGAGCGGCAAAGTACCTGAAGTAACGATGGCCCACGGCTTCTTACGATCTATCAAGTCCTGAAGCAGGGCGCGGGCACCGGGGATCTCAACCGCGTCGTTGCCATACTTCTTAGGGAGAAGACCCTCCATGTGCTGAACGTCTGGCATGATTCAGTGTTGTTAGTGCGGTGTATTGCCTAGGTTTGGTTGACTAACTGCAGGCCAGCCTGCGGCCCAGACTTCAAACTGACTTACACTCCAAAGTTGCCTTCTCCGGGGCAAGTTCTTTGAGAATATCAATGGATCTTCTGCCATGGGAGGTCCTGGATCATAGGAGATTAACGGGTCAGTTGGAAATCATCGGTAATCGTTGAGTGACCGGGAGGTATGGTGGTGGTGATATTGACTTACTGGAGGATGACCTCGGGCGAGTGCCCGATCTCCTTGCCGATGCTATTTATGTTGACATTTGTCAGTAAGTCTCATGAATCGTATATACGAGATCAAATTCACGAAGTGATGACTCTCAATATCTTCGTGGTAAAGGATACTCTGCTTCCCTTCTTGACCGTCTTGCCTTGTGCTATCTGCATCTTCCACGGCCGGACAGACACTCGAGTGTATCTCCGTGTTGGGCTCGTGAAACCGAGCATACTTGCTATTCTACGCCATATAGACGTAAGAGGAATTTAGACTTACGCCTCCCAGTGTTTCTCAACAGCAGCGGTAGAGTCAATGATGGTGCCATCCATGTCGAACAAAAGGCCGTCGAAGGTGACCTGAACGGGGGGCGCGGAGAAGTCCGCGCCCGAAGTGTCTATAAAGGTGCTTCCCATCTTGCCTACACCAAGTGTCAGAAGAAACAGATGATATTGCGCCTTTGCATGTCTTTCTCTTTGTGTCGCGATCTAGATGGAACACCCAAGTTGGCAGCATGACGGTGCATTTGGGTGATTGTTATTAGTCATGCCGGTGTCAACGTACCTTGAGCCTACTGTTCCCCACGGACTGAGTAGTAGCTCGAATATCCAAATGATTCAGAAGATTGACGGTGCACCTGGCTGCGGTGATCGGATCGGTTGACACTGTGAAGAATCGGGCAGGGGAGACGTCGTGGATGACTCGGGGCGGGCGGACGGCATCGGCAGCCAAGTACATTGGCTGGAGCCCTAACCCTCTGCGGCATTGTTCGCATCGAATCGGCAGTCGTTATCCCGGTTGACGAACCCCTCATAGTAGTCAGCCACTTGCCATTTTTTGTTCGGCATTAAGCAATCCGCAACGCATGGCTTGGCCCCCGGTGATAAGGTCATCCACCCGTAAACACCACCTTTGATCACGTCAGCCCTCAGGCAGCCAAGCCGATTACCTCCAAGGTTGAACTTGCAAACACTGAAGAGCGGCGGTCAAGCTTTGCCATTATGACACAACCGCTTTTCTAGATCGTTGGTCGCTACGTTAGTCGCCTAGGCTGTTGATGGCCAATTGAGCCTGCTGCCCTGCCTCGTTATTTGGAGCCTCCGAGGCTGAGCACCATTGTGGTGTGGCACGATTGGCAACATCTCGAACGAAATGGACGGTCAGAAGCCGCTCACAACCAACGGGGGATTATGCCTTGGCCATCGGGCGGACTGTGACTCTTCATTTTTGACATTATCAAAACCCATGAACAGCTGAAAATATACCCGATTGCCGTCCTCTTCATCTCCCTTTCCACTTCTGATACCCGACCTCACGCACAGTTACGCTTCCCGATACCCCAGCTGATTTCACTTGACTGTGCCTGATTCCAGTAAGTCGCAGTGAATGAGTCCCGGTAATTTGTTTCCATGGCATTGCTGACATCTCCCCGCTCTCAGCGGCCATGACTACGAACAAGCTTGATAATGAAGGCCACGAGGCTCAACACCTCGATGTTTCTCGCTCGGTGCTCCACCAGATCATCACAGGGGTTATCGCGGCTACAAAGGTGTCTGAAGGTATTTCAGAGCACGCACGATATATCATATCAAACACCGGGCTCATCATCCAGCCGAAGAGGGACACTTTTACGATAAGGGAATGGCTCCATAATGCCGTTCTTCAAACCCAAGATAACTCACCCGTGTGGCAAGCATCATGGCAACTGATCCATCTCGCACTTGGTGTCTCAGTGCTGCGTCACAAGGCTCGACAGGGCCAGCCTATTGATGGCGCCGACCTAGACTTCGTATGGGGACTTGTCAGAGACGCAGTTACCGACCCAGTCCTTGCGTCACTTCTACCGGGCGCGTCCCGTAGTGCACAA
Source organism: Neurospora hispaniola (assembly GCF_033458365.1). Lineage (NCBI taxonomy): Eukaryota > Fungi > Ascomycota > Sordariomycetes > Sordariales > Sordariaceae > Neurospora > Neurospora hispaniola. The sequence continues at coordinate 305,016 of NW_026944407.1, read as the reverse complement.
GGCTTCCTCAGCGTTCCTCTTTGCAGCCTCATCAAAGACAATAGGATTGATGAGCTTTGGCGATTGCACGTTTGGCTGCCGGATGGTCACAGAGGAAACCGTGACTTTGCTATCCATTCACACCAACCTTTTGCTCAAAGCTGGATTCTTGCGGGTGAAGGCCGCGATTACCAATATGCGGTTACAGATTCGGAAGCCAAAGGTGCGCTGGACACGCCATATGCCCAATACAGGATCGCCTGGAGCGGCACAGGGAAAAGCCACGGGACAGCCTATGTGCCACATCAGTCTTACTCCATCGTCGAGAATACCGGGAAGATTGTTCACATCAAGCAGGTTGAGACTGCGCTTCATACTCGCGATATGAGCTACACTGTTGGAGCCGGTGTACTCCACAGAACCAAAGTGCCAGCAGATACCTTGCATGCGACTCTCTTCTACTTTGATTCCAGCCGAGAATTCATACAAGACGCGCCAGTGCTTGGGCCTGCGGATGGAGAATCTTACAAACAATATCGGGACGTGGGTAGCCAGCCACCTTCGTCGCTCGCCAACATGGTGGAGGTAGTCCGCTCCTTTGAGAGACTGATGGGAGAAGGACAGCAATGTATGCATAGCGGAAATCTGGAATTGGCGCTGCGTAACTTCAACAGTGCGCTTGCTCTTTGCGAATCAGGGGCTGCTTCCGGTGCCATCCTGAACGGTGACCGTTACAAACAGTTGGTTTTTACCAAACTCGGTGGTACGTACAAACGCCTTGGCAAGTATGAGCAGGCAAAAGACTTGCTCGAGCAAGCAATGGCCATGTCAGCATCAAGTAAGCTGCGCCTCGAAGCCAGTGGCGAGCTTGGTGTTATCTATCGGCACATGGACCTGATGGATGATGTAAAGCGTGTGCTTCGGGTTCAGTATGAAACAGCAAAGGAGTTTTAGGCAGAGCGGTTCGCGTGCCGGTCAATCGGAAACCTCGGTATGGTCAACTACAAACTGTCCCAGCAGCGTCAGGATGAGTCGTCGTTGTAATTAGCGACAAATTAGCTCCTTGAACGCGTTGAAAGGGCCCATCAAATCAAGGATACAATTGACTCGCAAGACATGGATGCAGTTACAAGAGAACAATGATTGAAGGTTGCGATAACTTGGGAAACAATCGGCCCCTCCCGTTTTTCTCTATACTATGCAGCACGAGAAAACACGAAGCAGGCGGATCAACCCGCGTACGAAGCCCTAAAACAGGTTCGAACATTTGAGGACGTGAATGTGGTGGCTAAGGGTCGTTTCTTTTACGGACGGGCGCTCCTGCTCGACGGACAGCAGGATGTGGCCATGCAACAGGTCAATTCTCACGATGAATGCACGCCTTCCCTTGCTTTATGCAAGGAGCCCTCCGACGAACATCGCCAGTACCTGCGAGAGCTCATCGATGCCGGTGCAGACATGAGCGTTACTGATGGCCACGGCTATAACGCGCTTGATTACGCAACTTTCACGGGAGATGCTAACGCGCAAAACATCGTCTTTGAAAGCCTTCGCCGTCAAACCGGAGGCTTGGATGACTCTTAACATATTGAGTCTGCTGCACAAGGAGTCAAAGCTCCGCAAAGGATATTGAGAGCTGCTTCAAGATCGGCTGCGGCCTGTCCTGCTTGCTGGAGGTAGCGATCCGGACAAGTCCATATCAGAATTCCGACGTGTTTACGCAGAGTCTTTAGCCGAAGACGCTGATAAGAGAGATATGTTTGAGGTCTTAAAGCAAACTTTCACGGTCGAGTGACGGTTTGGCTCAGGAGTTCAAGGTCTTGAAGACTCCTGGATGTACCAGCGAGTCCAAGAGCTCGGCAGACTATCTGATATTTTTCTCGTATCGATGGATTCAGGAGGAGCCGGACGCAAAGACACCGGATGATCGCAACCATACCCAATTCCGACAAATGATTGGGGATATCTACTGAAGAGTTTCTGAAGATACACCCTCATGTGAAGCGTGATAGGCTTGGTGTCTGGGTGGTATGTTACCTCCCCACCATAACCCCCTTTCTTGGTTCGTATTCGATGCTAACATGCTATTTTGCTTCAGGACTTTGTCTGCGTAGGCCAAGATGACCCAATGTCAGGAGTGTCTGCTCTGCTGATAATTATTGCACAGTGCAATGCCGTTGTCAGCTTAAGCGACAGTCAATCACACGAGCGGGCATGGTGCTCTGCCGAATCCATAATGATCCAAACTCCAAACTCCAAAAAAAAAAAAAAAAAAAAAAAAAAAAAAAAAAAAAAAAAAAAAAAAAAAAAAAAAAAAAAAAACCTTCAACGTCCATGTGTGCGTGGTATGAACAAGTGCTTGACGACAGAACTGATGGCATTCAGAACTGCACCTTGACGGACGGTCCGATGGATTTGAGCATCGTCATGGCAGACAAGTGTTTGATTGTTGAGACGGACCGACCTAAAGTCCTCTTTCTGGAAAGGCAATGCAAGTTACTTGCCTAAAGAGTAGCAATAAATCCTTGATATAGAAATCAAGCGCAACCACACCATAAGTGTATCATTGTAATTTACATTCCACGTTTGGTTTAACACCATTCAAACATACAATACGACTGTAACTTACAGGCACGCGTATCTCCACACACGAAGCGGGGACTTCTGGAATCTTGGTGGAGTTCAACACGACGGATCCCTGCTTTATCAGAGCTTATCTAGGCGGTCAGCAGTGGCACAAACCGTCCCTCCACTCTAATTTTTTGACGACCATCAATCAGTACAGCCGTCCATAGCAACCGGATTTGCTGCTTTACCTTGCTGTCCCATCCTCAATTCTCCTCCTGTACCTCCTTTTTTGACATTAGGAGCAGCATATCTTCAAAATGGCCGGATCGATAACAAAGCCCAAAAGTCAGTCAATCTTTCGCTGAGAACGACATATTCCTCCAATCAACACATTGACTGACGTTACTTTACAATAGAGCCGAAATCGAAGCGTACACCCGTACGCCTCAGGCACAAGATCCAGAAGGCCTCGGCCGCGAAGCAACGCAAGGACAGAAAGCTCGCCAAGAAGAACCCAGAATGGCGCTCAAAGCTCAAGAAGGACCCGGGTATCCCGAACCTTTTCCCCTACAAGGAAAAGCTGTTGAACCAGATCGAGGAGGACCGCATTCGGAGAAAGGAACAGGAGCAGAAGCGTCGTGAGATGGCCAAGGCGGCCAAGACCGGCCAGGACACCAAGACGGGCGCCGAGGGCGATGTCGAGGCGTTCGATGACGATCTGATGGACGACGACGATGCTATGGAGGAGGATGGTAGCGACGTTGACGATGAGTCGAACCCCCTCGCTGCCTTGGTGGCCAGCGCCAGGAAAGCTGCCGAGCAATACGACCGCGAGCTCCAGAGCGGCGACGAGATGGACGATGACGACGAGTCCGACGACGAGACCGACGGCGAACCCACACAGTCCGGCGTTATTGAGGTTCCCGGCGGCGCCTCCTCGCGCAAGGCCTTCGACAAGGTCTTCAAGCAGGTTGTCGAGCAGGCTGATGTCATTCTTTACGTCCTCGACGCCCGTGATCCCGAAGGCACCCGCTCGAGGGACGTCGAGCGCGCCGTCATGGCTGCCGCCCACGGTGGCAAGCGTCTCATCCTCATCCTCAACAAGGTCGATCTGATCCCTCCCCCGGTCCTCCGCGGCTGGCTCACCCACCTGCGCCGCTACTTCCCCACGCTGCCGCTGCGCGCCTCCAACCCTGCTCCCAACGCCCACACCTTCCAGCACCGCGACATTACCGTCCAGAGCACCAGCGCGGCTCTCTTCCGTGCGCTCAAGTCGTACGCCGTCTCGCGCAACCTCAAGCGCTCCATCCAGGTCGGCGTAATCGGCTACCCCAACGTCGGCAAGTCGTCCGTCATCAACGCCCTCCTGTCCCGCCTCAGCAACAGCCGCGGCCAGCACAACGCCTGCCCGGCCGGCGCCGAGGCCGGCGTCACCACCTCGATCCGCCAGGTCAAGATCGACAGCAAGCTGACGCTGCTCGACTCGCCCGGTATCGTGTTCCCTTCCACTGCCGGCAACTCGACCTTCACCCCCAAGAACCAGACCGAGGCGCACGCCCACCTGGTGCTCCTCAACGCCATCCCACCCAAGCAAATCGAGGACCCGGTTCCCGCCGTGACGCTGCTGCTCAAGCGCCTGTCGGCCACCCCCGAGCTCATGGACAAGATGATGAAGGTGTACGACCTTCCCCCCTTGCTGCGCGACCCCAACAACGGCGACCCCACCATGGACTTCCTCGTCCAGGTTGCCCGCAAGCGCGGCAGGCTGGGCAGGGGCGGTATCCCCAATATTCAAGCCGCTGCCATGACTGTCGTGACCGACTGGCGCGACGGTCGTATCCAGGGCTGGATCGATGCTCCCGTCTTGGCTGTGGCTGGTACCGCTACTGCTCCTGCTCCTGCTGGCGGCAAGTCTGCTACCGCTGATGAGCCCCTAGCGGATCAGAAGGTGATCGTGACCGAGTGGGCCAAGGAGTTCAAGCTGGATGGTCTTTGGGGAGATGAGGAGGAGACGGCGACTCCGGATGTTGAGATGCAGTAAAGCGATTCATTCCCCTTTTTTTTGTGTCTGTTGACAGTTGTTGTTGAGCATTTCACTTTCTTTTTTTTTTTTTTTTTTCGGTTGCGTCGGTGGTCAATGTCGTAATGAGTATTTTGTTGTTTTGCATGTCAGAAACACAATACAACGAACCCCGGAGCTGGACACATCTTTGTGAAGAGGCGTTTTGGCGTCAAGGTGGGAAAGAGCAAAAAGGGATGTCTGACAGGCTGGCTGGCAGAAAATAGGTCAAATATAGCCTGATCATAAACACCTCTATGACAAAGGCTTTTGGAAGTGAAGCTTTAAATTCTTTTTGACAATTCCTGCATCGTTCATCATACCGAACTGGTTTTCAATGGCATACTAACGAGTCCGAAAGTAACGACATTTCGAAAATGACTTCATGAACGTTTGGATAGCCGAAAGTCAAAAACAATGTATTGCCCTACCAAAGTCCATCATGGGTATTCCTAACCTGTACCCCTTCTCAAATACTGAAGCAACCATCTCCAAATCTAATAAGTACTAACAAGCTCCATCTTGACCCCCCTCTTCCCCGTCGTCTCATCCTTCTGATCCGTCACCTTCACCCTGACCTTCTGGAACAACTCCACCTTAACCTCCCTGCTTCCCGACGTGGTCAGCGTGTACGTCTCGGCATCATACGTCGCCGCCGGCTCCGGCTCCGCCAGGTCACGCAGACGGATCAAGCTCTCGATACCGAACTTCGGCACGAGCACAACAAAGCCATTGCTAAAGATCTTCATGACGAAGCCGTCCTCCTCCGTAGCCTTGCCGCGCAGGGCCTGGCCGACATAATAAGCAATGCTGGCACGGCCGGCCAGCTGAGCATTGCGGTGGCGCACGTTGATGTTCTTGCACACGGCCTCAAGGCGGCCACGGGAGCGGACGGCCGGGTGGACGGCCTCGTACTCAATCGCGGCGGCGAGCTGCCGATGGGCAACTAAATCGGCGTAGCGGCGGATGGGCGACGTGAAGTGCGTGTAGATCTCGGAGGCCAAGCCGTAGTGGCGGAACTCCGGGTAGGATTGGGTGCCCGAGCAAAAGTACTCGGCCGACATCATGCAGCGCGTGGCCATGATGCGGATGAGCGTGTTGAAGAAGGGTTCCTTGGGGTCGACGCACAGGTCGAGGCTATCGGCGAGGGCGCGCGAGGACTCGACGGAAAGGTCGAGACCCTTCTTGACGCGCAGCTGGTTGGCGAGCTCGTCGAAGTTAGTCTTGGGTGGGGCCGCGTGACGACGCAGGATGGCGGTTTGCGGGAAGGCTTCGTAGATCTTGGCGGCCACGCTGGTGTTCGCGAGAAGCATGAACTCTTCGACGAGAGACATGGTAGGGAGGTGCTCCTTGGTCTTGACGTCGATGGGATCGGAAGTCTCGGACTCCATGTGGACCTTGATCTCGGGGGAGGAGAGACTGAGGGCACCGGCGTCCAACCTCTTCTGCTTCAGCTTCTTGGAAAGCTCAAGCAGTGTCCGGATGCTGTTTGTGAGCTCGTCTTGCTGCGAAGCATCGTCGATGCGCAGCTGTGCTTGTTCGTAGCTGAAGGCCTCACGAGATTTGATGACCGACTTGGTGAATCTCGATCCGACAATGTCGGCGTTGGAATTCATCTCCCAGATGACAGAGAAAGCATAACGCTCGACGTAGGGCTTGAGCGAGCACAGATCAGTACCCAAAAGCATGGGCAACATGTCAATACGCTTGTCGACCAGGTAGACCGTTGTGCCACGGATGCTGGCTTCGGTATCCATGGCATTGTTGGGCTTCACGAAGTGGGACACGTCAGCAATGTGCACACCGACCTCAAAGTTGCCGTTGGGGAGAGCGCGAGCGTGGAGCGCATCGTCAATATCTTGGCAGCCGATAGGATCGATACTGCAGATGAGAAGGTCGCGAAGGTCTTGTCTGTCTCTCCATCCCGGGTCGTCCATACTTGCAGGTACCTTCCAATCGTGACCCTCCTTGGGGAGGCAGTCAAGGACAGTCTTGGGGAAGGGCCTATACTGCACATCGTACTCAAGCAACAACGCCTCGGTCTCAGCAGCCTTCGTCTCGAGCTCACCAAGAGACCGGACAAAGTGACCGGTAGGGTGGCGAGATGTTCTGTCCCAAGCATCAATCGTGACGAGAATCCTCTTTCCTAGAAGCTCGGCGACCTGCCTGGTACGCAGGCGGATCTTGGGAATCTTCTTGTCCATCGGGATGACAAAGACACTGTCTTGCTTCCGTCCTTGCGCTGCCGATGAACTGACTGAAGACTGGTCGATATGGCCGACATATTGACGCCAGTTCCGTTTGATTACGCCGACCACCTTTGCGGTTGGCAGAGCATGACCTTCGGTGGTTTTGGCCAACGTCCGCTTGGCCTCTTCTTGTAGCACCTTGCGCTCCTTCTCTGAAATCAGGTCAGATCCCTCTTCCGTTGGATTCTCGTTCATAGTGACAGCCTCCTCCTCGATGACCTGGGTTGACGGCTGCTTCCATTGGTCCTTTGGCAGAACTTCCACCACAACCAAGTCACCGTCAACGGCACGGTTGATGTTTTCTCTGCCCAATATTAGTAGCGCCTTGGGGAACGCAGGAACTCTGATGGAGCCTTCCAGGTAGTTGTAAGGCGAGACGTTGAAGATACCCTGGTGAAGCAGGCCATTCTTGACGCCCGTGTTCATCTTGGACAGTGTATAGTGTTCGGGGTATAGAAACTGTCCGGGTTTCTTTTCGATAAGCGCATCGCGCTCCTCCAATTCTGGAATCATATCCAGAAGCTGCTCGCCATCCTTGAGCTGGCTGACATAGTCAGCCAGAGAGTAGGCCGGGATATCGTCCTCTTTGGCCTTTCGCAGGTTATCCCGATCATTACTCAGCATAACCACGGCGGGTGCCTTCTTGGATGTCTTGGAAAGATGTTCGTTGTACCACTTGACGGCTTTGCGTACGGCGCGGTCATTGCGGTCGTTGACGGACTCGTTCTCTTCGCGGGTGACGTAGGTCTCGAGGCGGAACTCGTTGAAGAAGACGTAGAATCGCTTGTCTTCGCTCTTGGTCAAGCTGACGAGTCGGTTGTACAGCGGCAGTGAGCGAGCTCGGACTTCTTCGAGAACAACTTGTAGGACGATTACATCGTAGAATGCAGAGCTCTGCTCGAAGAGGTCCATGGCGCTGAGGAAAGCGTTGGTGTCGGGGACGATGTAATGGCCCTGTGTGAAGACGCTGGTGCCGGCGGGCTTCTCTGAGAGTACAAAAGAAATCGGACGGTTGGCGGCATCTCTGGGCGCAATCTTGAGGCAGGCATTGCAGAGCTTGGAAGAACAAGGGATATCTTGACGCAGGTAAACCTCGCGCACAATCTTCTGCACCTTGCCACTCTTCGTCGAGCGCACGTAGACTTTGCTCGAAATGTTCTGGGCAAACGGGTCGGACTCGAAGGATCTCTTTAAGCTCGCCATGGTTGCAGTCGTTGTCGTCAGGATTGACGGCAGCCGGGTGGTTCAGCAAGCGGGCGAAGGAAAAGTTGAAGTTGTTGATCTGGGAATGGAATTTTTAGGTGGTGATGGCTGCCGCCACTACCGCATGGACGATTGAGGTGGTTGCCCTGCACTATCAAACCAGGACTTAGGTAATGGTGGGGGCGCTTGTTCAGCTAATCAGCGACCGGTCCGCGCTTGACTTAGACGCGTCTTTGTAGCCGCTCCACTGGGACTTGCTCCAAGTTACACACCAAGACGTACGTATTGCATACCAAAAATACATGAATACGGGCAGCATGACAAACGGACACTCCCGCCGTTCGTCACTCTCGGCCATCCTGTCACCATCAATCATCTCATCTCGGTGGCCGGCCACTGGCCCACTCACACACACCTCACCTCCATTACCTCTACACAGTACACAGCAGCGTATGTATAATTCGGTAGGGTACAGGGCACCTAAAAACCGACCTGGGGTTACAGTCGCACATCTCGAACTTCAGACTCGGCACCTCACACATGCACGCACATAGCAACCCTCAGCAAGTGGATGCAAGCACCCGGCGAGTGTCTAAAAACGTAGACTTATAGGCGATGGAATCGTCCTGACCGACATGCCCCGAAGCCTAGAAATGGTTTATACCGCGGGAGACCTATGTTGTACAAAATCTATTGGGCTTATAGTCTGGATGTGGTGAAAGCATTCTCTTGGCTCTATCAGATGAGATCAGATCAGATCAAGTTCTGGCTATAAGACGACATGCTTGGTGTTGGGCAATCCATCAAAGATAAGATGAGGATAGGTCTGTCCACCGTGGACTGTGCGTTTATCTCCTATAGACCTACTCAGCTACACATGTCCATTCACATATCTCCATCTATAGCGGCCATGGGTAGTAGGGGTTGGTCCGACTTCCAATTGCCTTTCTACCCTTTTGTCGTCAGTCGCGTCAAAGTGGCCAATGTAAAAAAGCGGCATTCTATCTGTCTCCTAGAGCCGTTATCGAACCTCTCATCCACCCACCCACACATCCATCCATCCACAAGACCTGCTGAACCGGTCATGCATACCCCCATCATGTTACACATCTTATATGCAGTATAACTACGACAGCTGTCAATATCATCTGCAGGAGCTCCCCCTTCCCAAAGATGCTAGATATTTCGTGTTACAGAATCAGCACCTCAGTCTGATATGTGAGTAGCGGACCCCTTGACCCCGTGACCCCGGCCTTGATCTATCCACATTGAATCTTACCATTCCGTTCGGGCAATCTGTAACAGAGGTTTTGGAGATCGTTATCATAGAGCGTCAATGTTTCGAGTGCTGCGCAGTTCAAACTAGCAAAATCGACCCCAAATCATATGATCTGCACTCAACTTTCAACCGGCCTATTTTTCCAGATTAAAGCTTGGGGGGGTTGGCATGGTCGCATCATCACAACCCACTGCAGTGCGGTGCCTGCGGAACTCACTCGCTTCCAGGAAGACTTGAGACATGGACTTGGGGCATTATAAGATGTCAGGATGTGATGAAGATGTATGTAGGCATGGTACGTAGAGATTTGGAGGTGTATGCATTACAACGTGCTGCATTTGTCTCGACTATCCAGTAGCCTAGTTTGAAGGCATAACGGCAAGCAGGGAGGGACTGTTAGATGGGGAGGCGGAGGGGGGCAAGGGGGGGCGGAAGGGGTCGCTAGGCCGGTCAAGTCGGGTGTAACCCTTCCGCAACATCCTTTTGATTGAGATCTAACCACGCTGGTGTGGACTGGCAGGTAGGTAGTCCGTGCTTCGTGGTACCATAGGCTTCACGATATCCCTGTGACTCTTTGCATTCCACACATGAGAAGAGTTATGGAAGGCTTGTTCTGTCTGAGACATTTCGATGCAGAGGCGTAAGTTTTCAAGATTTTCCTAACTTGTCAGTTCGTTCGTCATTATTTTTTTCGGTCTGGGAGACTGCTGGTATCATTTGTTGCAGCATTCGCTCTGTAGAGTATAGCAAAGCCCCTCTGATTTGGCCAGGACGGTCGGATAAAAAGATACAGTAGCGGAAACGATCTTCTTGCCCGTCAAGTGAACTATGAGCTTGCTTCTTTGCCTTGGCAAGCGCCGAAAATAGACAAAGACGAGGTCATGATGGCCGATAGAAGCTTAACATGATGGACATGTAAAGATGGAGCCGGTTCATCACTCGCGCCAATCTTACCTCATTTCAGAAGCAGTGGTATCTTCGTAGGTTTGGGCAGAGGCTAATAAGCCGGTTGACGTAGGTACAATGTCCCCATAGACACTTCAGCACCATCAGACGGCCATCTCGGCCCAGATCTGCTCAACTCCACCTTGCTCTTTGAGGATATCGCGGCATTCGAAACTAACTGTTCACGGTACATGTCTGGAAGATGGGATAGCTATAAGGGATGACTGGGGGTAGAGGCGAGCAAGGGTAGGTAGATCTTCCAGAAGAAAGTGCGGGAGAGCAAAGGAACCAGAGGGTCAAAGTTAGGTCCATTGTGCCGTGCGGTGCCGTTCCAATGATTGCTTTCCGATGTTGGTCGGACGAGGCACTGGATCAGCGAGGGATGTTGTGACATGCAGCCATGATATGCACATGAGTTGCATATGTAGTATAGGTAGAGGCGCCATTATGAGAAGAGGGTGCAGGCCTATAACTCCAAATGCTAGGGTCCCGGAAGTTATCGAATATAGTAGTGCTTCCAAATCCAGGTGGGCTGCTTACTCCCTGATACCACCAGTGATGCATGCCTTCGGATCCCGGACTGAATTTTTATTCTTTTATGTGGCCTATATTTCCGGGAAACTGATAATTCAGGAAAGTTTCGGGTATCAGTTATTTGGCTGTTGAAACTGAGCGTTGGCATTTCAGAAAGACGAGTCGCGTACCTAGTGAGGATGGAAGGGGAATGAATCTCATGAACCGGGCATCGTTGTCAACCTTTCTCGCTTACCGTCGTGTTTCCTCGCATGCAGAATTTCCGCTCACACATTTCTGTACGATATTAGCATCTGCTTTCTGCTGCGCAGGGCCACAGAAAAATATTCTATGGATATGGAAACCTTCGGCGCTGATGCTGACATTCACCCGAAGTTATTTTTTTTCTTCTTCTTTTTTTTCGGCGATAACTGGATGAAGTCCAAGTAGCCACGCGGGCCACGCGGGACAAAGGGAACCCGGAGGTTCCACTCAGACACTCGCTCACAAGGAACGTTCACTTCAAGGTTCCGAAGGTTGGAGTCCGCATGGGGAGCTGGGGTTGACAACCCCGGCTGCCACGCCGTGGTGGTGGAGGTCGCGGCAGTAGGAGTGCGGTTTACTGGTTCGTGGACGGTGTCGTTCGTGATTTGCAAGTTGCAGTCTGCGTCAGCTGCTTGCCGCTGTTGCAGACAACATGCCAATCAGCATCTGCGCAAGTCATGACTGATCGTTTTCACCCCTGCCGCTCCATATGCAATGCATCACCACACCACCTGGCTCCCTGGCTCCACGGTTCCTTGGCTTCGACCATCTGCTCGGCCCCTCACCTCCATTAACAAGTCAAGGGTTGAGCTCCCAAAACCACCCCCTCAATAAGGCCTCGCGGCTTCTCCCACACCCTCTATCTCAATCTTTCGCGCTGGGCTCTGGTTTGTTTCAATTGGCATTATTAGTCTCCAGGGTTCATGGAACATCATTCTTTGTTGACTCGGGTCTCCGGATCGTAAATTGTTGTGATGAATATTTGATATGCAAGTCGACCGGCGAGTCCTAGTTTTCATATGCTCAGTGAACAAGGAAAAGCCGACCTAGCAGGCAAAAACGGGACAGATGACCAGAAAGAACAGTTGTGCTTGCCGTCACGTTGAGTTCTGATTTGCCTTGCAGCAGTGAGTCAACCTTTTCAGGTTCTTCCTCCGGACGGAGCGATATCGTGCCTAGGCAACCAGGCAACCGTACTCTTGTAATGTGAAACAGCCTATCGCATGTATGTCGGCAGCTCATCAATCCCCTACTTTCCCCAAGGCTTCGTATGCCCTTCATATGATGGTATGTGAATTGTAAATGGCTTGACCCAAGGCTCGACCTTGCGGGGCTGCAACCTTACAACATGTGCTTTCTTCATGATAGGCCTGCCCACTGGAGACTTTGACCCCTGGATCTGAACCTTTCCAGCCGTGTATATGAGTCTCATCATGATCACGTCCATCTTGTCCTGAGCACCTGGCATAGCCGAGAGTAGACAGGCTGCCTTGACTGACTCTCGCTTAAATTTATATCCGCCAAGTCATCTTGGCGAATATCCGGAGATATGTAAATCTTTGTAAGTCACGCACCGATGCACCACAAGTCTTTGGACGTCGTTAGCGGGGCCCGGATCCAAACTGGGGTGACTACACAGTAAGACAAGGGAGGGACAGCCCAAAATGCACAGAGACTAAAAGGCGCACCTTTTGAACTCGGCTGCAGCATTGGTGCCAATGTGAGGAATGGAAAGATGATGTCGTGTAACCAGCGAACGGTATCTACCACGCGAAGCGTGTCTTGAAGCCTCCGAGATATCTGGACCATTTACCAGTTTACTATCTCGAGTTGATGAAAGAGTAGTGAGACGTTGAAGTCCAGTACGAGGGGCCTCTGTCCCGTAGCCACGAGCATGTGTCCGCGACACCAGTGGTTTCTATCCGCAACTTGGAGATCTGTGGAAAGTTGTTCCATCAGCAGTAAAGCTACCTGCTGTACCTTGTATACGTTGCGCGTTGGTTCTTATTTTGGGTTGTTGTTTGTAGTTGGAACGAGAAATGCGCGTATATGGGCACGGCCTTGAATCAAAGCACCAAACATGGTGGCTATAGCGAACAGGTCCTACTGTAGTCAAATCAATACCGCCGTATGTCATACAGACAGGAAGCGTAAACTACCTCTAGGTACCGTTACATAAACCTTAGGCCAGGAAATATTTTGTTCAAGATGTTTGGCTGGACCTGCGAGAGTGCAGATCGTGGAAAGCTGCCACTCCGAGCTGACATCATCTGGTCGGCTCGAGTTTCAAACGGCTTTCCGGGACGACTCCCACTCGGTTCGGTTCAATGTTTTCCATCCAAGTGAAGGCCATGCTTGAGTAGAGATACTGGGTCACAATTCTAGTCGGACTTATGTTGCTCGCTTGGAGTGAGCGTCAAATACCCGCTTTCGAGCCATCCGGCAGTCATACCCATTCGGGATTGTTGGATGTTGAGACGACCCTGGTTGTCTGAACTGTGACGCGCAGGACGCAGTGTTGAAGCTTGACTTGACCAATGGCAACGCGCAGTTTACTCGCCAGGGAAGCCAGTCGCAGAAATCAGCTACACTACACGACGGACCGGGTTACATAGTGAGCCCCTCAATCGCCGCTGAAGTAGGATAATCGCCGTAACTTGCCTGTTTATTTTCAGAAAAAGGTAAAAAGACACCATCATTTGCTGAGTTCGTATCTCTTGATTTGTACCCAGCGACTGAAAGGAGGATAACGAGAGGCAGAAGAGGTTGGCAGTGCATTCAGCAATCAGACATTGTCAAGCCGAACTGGAAGTCAAAGTGGAAGGCACAGCCAGGATTGTCAGGGAAAGACATCAGATGCCCCACTGCGCTGATCGGAACCGGGCGCGGCCTGCCAACCACCTACTGCGTACTTCACAATCTGCACGTCAACAAGGCTGGTAGGGTGTTGTAGATTTCGATTTGACGCCTGGTTGCTGGTCTACACTACGAAATTGAATTCATACATACAGTACCTACCACTCGATGTTCCGCAGTAGGTCATACCCCCCAGACTGAAAAGCGTCCACCTCTGCATAGTTGGAGCACGCTTCAATGAACAGACCTGGTAAGGTACTGTAGGTATTTTCGACGTGCCATGGTAAAGAACGTGTTGGCAGAGTGGAGATTGGCATGCCCTTTCTGTGGATTTGGTCTCGTTGACGAGGGTCTCTGATAGGTACTATGGATACTGTGGGCTACACAGTAATCGCAGCATTTACAACTTCTGTCATCCCCACAAAATTTCCCCCAGCATCCACCAAAAAGATCAAGGCTATACCCGCATACTCCTACGTTCAGACGACCTCGAGGTCATCAATTTCTTGATACTTTTCCTGCCATGGCTTCATTCTAGCAAGTGAATGCTGTACGACTCAATATTTGGCTACGCTGTGAAGCTATTGAGCGGGATTTTCTCAACGGCAAAAACCTGGCAGGTCATTATCAATCATTCTTGTTCTCATGACTACACTACATGAGGTAGCAATGTCCATGCTCCCTAGCAAATGCTTTTGCTGCACATGCTCGACATGGTACATACATCTGCATCGAAGATTGAGATCGCAGCGGTCTTCCATCTCCTTACAACTATCCTAACTCCATTTGTATACTTACAGCTTATCAGATACACTCAGTGACGGTATCCTTGTACTCTGTATTGTTTGGGTCGCTGGTAGCTGTCTACATAGCACATCCTGCATTCCATATCTCCAGATACCCTACGCCCGAAGCTCTAGGCGTCTATCTAACATCGTGGCTTGTAGGGGCCACCTTTCCCCATGTCTCTTCTCAACAGATGCGGTCGCCCCACTTGTATTGGCTAGAGCGCTTCGTCATTGTAAGCGGGGAGGTGTTCCAGGCCAGGGTAGGATTCATTTCATGTCCTGTGATATTATTCACGATGCAGCTGACGGCGTGACGCTTCACTCCCTGTATTCTTGCGAATATTGTGCGACCCATATTTAGTACACTCTTCGTTCTCCAACAGTTCCATGGATGGAAATAGAGTCTCAGAGAACTAGAAAACGGTTCTCAATTTGTAGTTGATCACACATCTCCTGCGAACATTGGGCCCATGATATGTATGTCGCGTGGTGGTCAGGATGCAGCAAGGGGAAAAGTGCAGTATGCAAAGTGTACTTGGAAATTCCGCCGCTTCCCTGCAGGTGGATATGTACTTGGAAGGTGGTTTGGGCCTTTGCATTATTCGAGAATTTGCCGACAAAGCTCGTGGTCTCTCAGATTCGACGTCCACACTAACAGCATACCCGGCTCCCGTCCCAAGACGTCCCAGGAGGTCGTTCCGCACCCTCCTATTCCACGTCAAGGTTGCAAAGTCACCCTGCCGCCATACTCAACTGCGGCTACAAGGATTTTTTTCACGAGAGCGACGACAGTCCGACTCGCACTTGGCACAAGACGTTAACACCGCTCTTGGAGTGTCTGTTCTAACACGAATACGATCGATGCTATACTGCGTAGACTTCCTCGCTGTCGCTGTCGATATCACCTCGCCTAGAGTCATAATGACTGGAGACCCTCTAGGTACGACTAGGCTCCGGTAGGGCTTACATCTGTATATTCAGATCGTAACAGCGTAACGTATGCTACCAAGGAAAGCATAGGTGTAGGCATCTCGGGTCGGACCAAGACAATGGTAGCAGGGTCCATGCTGGAGCCAACCGAGCTTGACAATCCTGGACAAAACCTAACACGGCCGGGCTGATGGACCATGCTGCTGCTGTTACTGAAACCGTACCAGAGCCATTCGTCACGGCATGAACCCCACTTTCTCCAGACTGCTAGAACTGCTTCCCGCCCATCCTCACCATCATTTAGTATGAAGTGTGCTCGTCCAAGCCGTCCATCCTCACCCATATTGACGCGACACTGGTACTTGATCCACCACACCTCGGCGCCCCGAACCACCCTCCTCCAGCATTTGGACCCTTCCCAGCGGGCACCGCAACCGCTACCACTTCGAGATTGTAGCTTTGTCAAACTCTAATGTGTATGGAGAAGGAAGAGATTCAGTTCGGTTCCAGCTTCTAACTTTGTCTTTGTCCCGCCACGCGCCCGCCCGTTCATTCTGCTGCCGCCACAACCAACAGCGAGACGAGATTCGCGGGCATATGACTTAGTACCCCATTACCAAGCAGGCCGAGTTCGACCTGATCTTACCTTGCCCGCCTTGGTACGACATCATACAGGCAGCTTCTCGGAGCTTTACTGGATGCTCTACGTATCACATCGCGGCGTTGCCTTGTTATGAGTGGCCTGGCGACTGCTATGTACACGCCCCCTCCCTTGCATTCCCATGTTCGCACTCTCCACTTCTGTTTAGGATGACCAGTCTGACAGGGGGGAACCTGGAACATGGGCTGCAACTGCCTGCAGAAGGCGGTCCACATGCCAAGGCCCCACCATGTAAGCTACGCCTGCCTGCACTTGCCCACCCAAATCCTAGTGCGCTTGCGCATCTCATTGTGCTTTGCGAGCAATGATCATGGAAGGAACATGGCGACCGTACATACATGGAAACATGAAGCTATACAATAAAAAAAAGGCTGATATTATCATGTTTGAAGCCAAGGCTTAGGTCACGCTCTCGTGCCCTTTTTGGGGGGAGGGATGACACCCCGGGGAACTAGCACACGGTAGTGGAGTTTGAGGTTATCGTATCAAGATCCGTCCAAGCATGAAGGTGAAGTTACAAGTTCAAGTTCTCAGAGAAAGCGATAGACACACCCGACGGCGCGCCCGGCGGGACCCGGGAACATGAGATTCCAAAAGCTGAGTGAGCGACCGGACTTTACGTACTTCTTTTCCCCCGAACTTTTATTTCTAAAAAAAAAATTCCATCTTGCCTCTTGTTCCCTCACTTCATTCGTTCATTCGACCGGGCGAACGAAGTCCATTACCTATCATCATATCTGGAGCCTGTCCCCCCCCCCTTCGCCGTGCCATCACTGCAACAAGTTTCGTTCGACTGGTCAGCTCGTGGTTTCTCTGAATTGCGCCAACCAACCGTTTCACAGGTCTGGCTACCTAGCTGACTCTTGTGCGTCTTTCAGTTCCTTGCGAATCCTATAACCCCATGTGCACAACCTAACTTTCTTTCTGCATCACCCAGCGCTCGTGCATTCCAAATCCGAAATCAGAGCTTTGGACTCGGCTGTGACACTTGGTCCCGCCCTTGGCTCCTCCCTACCCCCTCCCCCCCCTCCTCCGGTGCGCGAGTGCTTCCACCCCCCGGCCAACCCAACTATATCAAGACACGTTGTTTCGCAGACCCGTTGACGTGGTTGACGTCGCCTGCACTCATGTACGCAGCACAGCCAAACGGCGTTGATAGTGCAACGATCAATCCCGCCGCGCTCAACACAGGTATGCCACCATCACATTTCTTTAGTGTCTGCCCTGCTCTGGGGTCTTGGAATATTTCCCGAACAGTTACCCCCGTGTCGCTGGTCCCTTGCGTGTGCGCGCCTGCCCCTGCGACCGGGACTGCGTGATGGGTGTCACGGTGCGTTTGCGTTTGCGTTTGCGTGTGCGTGAACCATGACGGTGGTGTTGGAGCCGGACGAGGCCCGGGCAAGGGTGGATCCAGTCCAATATCAACCCGACTTTGATGCCGACCCTTTCGACGGGATCCGGACGGCAACGATACTGAATCCTTCTCATCCTCCTCCGTATCCATGTTTACTACGGCGACGGGATGGCATCGAAGCGGGGAGTGCCTTCATTCTACAGGTGCTCGCGGGCCCAGCGATGCGCTGCCTGGGCCTAGGCCGCCCGCTGGGTCTGCGACAATGATCAAGTCATCGCCCCGCAAACCCGTCCGCTCGGCATCCACCAGCACCCCCTCCCCGCTCCCCAGGATTCGCGGACTGCTCGCGTCTAGGCACTTCATCCCCGTCGCGTCGTTAGATTTGCCAATTGCTCTGCAATTTCGTTCTCTCTTCTTTCATCTGAAACGCTGCCGCAATATCCTTGCATGTGAAATACTGACGTGCGTGTCCGACCAGACTTGAGCGGGCCACCACGGACTCTCAAACGGGAACGTTCTCCCGACGATTATCATTACTCAGGACCGCCAGGGTCCACTGGTGATGACGGTATGTTGTGCATTCCATCCTGATCCTGTGTATCTGTGTCGTCTACAACTCGGTGTACCTCGTCCCTGTTACATGTTTAGTCGTGCTACGAGGTGCTGCCGTTGAACACGCTGACAACGTTTTGCGCCCTGAACAGGTGGTGATAAGCAGCCTAGAAAGCGAGGAAGACCGATGAAGTCCAGACCATCTGGGGGTGTCCCCGAGCCCGTCGGCCAGGGCCCCGTTGCGCCGTCTACTCAACAGACACTTCCACCACAGACACCACAGAGCCAAAGTGCTCCTCTCCCACTCCCGACACAAACACCCACGTATGCCCCCGCACCCGCGCCCGCCCCCGCAGCCACGCCTCTCCAGGCCTCGCCTCCCAAGACGACCCCAACCAAGACGACCCTGAAAGCCCTGCCGACCGTTCGCGACCACACAACCGACCAGCTTGGGCCTGGCGGAGATGAATACTTGCCAAGGGAGATTGACGAGGCCGGTGAAAAAAAGGTTATGCCAAATGGGCAACTTACCGGAAATCGTGAATACAGATGCCGAACCTTTCTGGTACCCAACCGAGGGGACAAGCTTTTCATGTTGGCCACCGAATGTGCCCGAGTTCTCGGCTACCGCGACTCATATCTGCTTTTCAACAAGAACAGGTCACTGTACAAAATCATAGCGAACCAAGAGGAAAAGGACGACCTTGTGAACCAGGAGATCTTGCCTTTCTCGTACAGGTCACGCCAGATTGCCATCGTCACGGCCCGCAGCATGTTCCGTCAGTTTGGTAGCAGGGTGATTACCAACGGTCGCCGCGTCAGGGACGATTACTGGGAAACAAAGGCACGGAAACAAGGCTTCACCGAGGCTGATCTGGCCGGAGAAAAAAGACCTGGGGGAACCAAGGCCCGGGAAGCAGCCGCCGAAGCCAACCAGAACTCTATGCTCGGTGGACCTCACGGGGAGATCATCTACAACACGAACCCAGGCCCGTATGGCGCCCCTCAGCCCCTCGTACAACCAGGTATGATTGGACCGCCGCCAGCAACCTCGACCAGAATGCCCGTGATAACACTAGGACCAGATTACCATGATACTAGGAGCCGGGATTACTCAACTATTCTGAAGACTGGCCCGCGACAAGAGATTACTGGTCCGCCGTACCAGGATCGGACCCAGACTACGCCTCTATCCGAACTGCATGCGCAAGCTCACCATGCAGCCGAGTTCAACCGGGCCGTTAACCAGCAACGTGAGATGCGTGGTGATTACCTCCAAAACCTGTGGCGAAGGCCGCACGATCAAGCCACTGCCACGAACCTGAACCAGCCGGTCGGCTCCGAAGCATCTGCTGTTCCTACCAGCCGGCCAGCCGCATCATCTCATGCCCCTAGTTCTGGATTACAGCAACCTGCCATCGTGCCAAACCAGAGCCCTCAAATGATGATGACGGCGGCACCGTACTCGCAGCCCCTTCACGCACAGGCTTCGGCCACTCAAGGTACAATGAGAGGTATGGCTCCAGCTCCAGCTCAGAACAGCTCGAAGCCGACAAACTCTTCGTCAGCTTCAAGCGGAAGCATGCCACAACCCGGCCAGAACTACGGTTATACCAATTCCCAAATGTGGCCCCCGACGCCCCAGACGCCGCAGCACAGCTACTCAGCCTACACTGCCCAGCCCCAACAGCCCCACTCCCAGCAGTCCCCTGCTCCCCAGTTGCGACATTCGGGTTCTGGAAGCCAGGTTCAGCCAAATAACATGTCTTACTCGACTATGCCCAGCATGAACCAAGGCTATGGTGCTCCCTCTCAGGGGATGTACTCAAATGACCAAACTCCGCGCCAATACATGCACCAGAGCGCACCATCCCCGGCCGTTTCGCAGCCATGGACCCAACAACAGCAAACTCCTGCTACGTGGTGGACCAACCAACCACAGTAGGTGAGGACGACGCTGTGATGGTGCGCGTTTGGTTTGGTGTGACCAGCCATGTTGTTGATGCGGCGCCATTCATGACACTTCTGCCTCATTCCAGGAGGGGAAAACGATTGCTAAAAAAATACACGCCTGCCGCCCGGTCATCCTTGGATTTCCGAGTTCCAAACGTTTCAAAGATACCCCAGTATTCGACTCATTGGAGAGACGAGCGAGCCTTTTGTTGGGCGGGCGTGCAATTGGTTTGCAGCATTCGGTTTTCCGATATCGGATCATAGAGGAGTACATGGTGGGTGGAGGGCTAGGTACATATTTGTCGGTTCCTTTTTATTCTTTTTTCGGATGATACCTCTTTTGTTGGCGTGCTGGATCTGCTGGCTCTCCAGATCCCTACTCTCTTTTCCCCAACTCGCGAAGTACTCAACGGCTGTACACATGAGCTTTTTACCGACTCGGAAACTCGGGTGATTGGCGATTCTGTGGTTATTATGGCTTTCCGTTATATGATTCCCGGCGATTTCGTATGCTTGGGGCGCTGGGCAGGGGTACTCAGCCCTGCAGTGCTTGGTACGAGGAGACAGGAGGAAGGAAAGGTTTCTTGGTCACATACGAGTGTTATACCCTGTTTTTTTGCGGTGGCAGAATGTATTTCTTTGCGCCTGGGTCTGGCTTCAGCTCTTTTTCCCTGGCTTTTTATGACCCCTTCTTTATTTACTTTCCAAATATGAATTCTCCTTGGTTTTGTTGGGTTAGCAAGGACTTGTTTGGATAACGCACCATGTAGCGGTTGAGGGTACGCTCTTCTCAAATTGGATTATCCTTTATGGCGACGCTTCAGTTTCTGTCTTCCGTTACTTCCATGTTTCCGCAACCCCGTGTTGTGTTTGACTATCGATGTACGGGTCTTCTTCGGCCCCTGTTCAGCTCCTAGCTCTTCATGTCTTCCAGGCTGGGTGCAGATGTATACCTGCGTTGACGGTACCTGCGTTGACGGTGATATCAGCAGAGAAACAACTTTCTCTCTTATCTGGAAGCATGAGGCCAGCTATATCGTGTTACATTTCTTCGGGCACTTCAGCTTGTAAGTAACTTTCGCTTCTGGCACCCCAACCTCACTGGATGAGGGGGGTGACCGCCTCAATGGCTGTATTGATCTCCCTATGTTTAATCCCTGGTTTCCTCTCAAGAGTGGTATCCCCGATATTGGCCGTTGACCGCTTCGAACACTTCTTACATCAAAGTATGTCAGATATTTGAGTATGCTTGACCCACTAGGCTCCCTGGGCCCGCTAAGGATATAGCAACTCGATCGGACTCCAATTTTCATGACGTTATCTCGTCCTTGAAAATCTTCCACAATATTTAACGACAACAGTGTGTGAATGCGGACGACAATGATTATGTTACTGAGAAAGACCCAGTGACCATACCCGATTAGTCATTCCAAGTTCATCTCGCCATTCGCTGTGCTATTCTTCGCCGGCCCGTATCATCACAAAACAATCGCAATGGCATTGATATCTACTTTGACCACCCGGTCTACCAATCTCAACTAGCTTCCATCCGTCATACCACCAAGCAGCTCACAATCATGATCACTTACCGCCCATGAAAACCATCATATCACTCCACAGACACTTCCTCAAACACCTCCCTCTCACCACCCTTGGCATCATCCCCCTCCTTCTTCTCCCCATCCTTCCTCCCTGCCCTAACAACAATAACAGGCAACTCCCTAACATCCACATGCTCCTGACTTCCCAAATCCACAATCCTCACCGCCTCAATCCCCAAGACCCCCTCTTTAAGCGCCAAAAACCTCAGCTCCACCACAGCGCACGCATTGGGAGCAAGGGGCCCCACGCGCGCGTCCGCAGACAAACAAACCACCTCGGTGCTGTCCACCACGCTGCTGCGCTGCATCGCGTGCACCACGCTATCGTCCAGCACGGCGTCCGCGATGAGCGGGTCGCGCTTGTTAGAGGGCGCCGCGGTGGATAAGGCGCGGTGCGTACGGACTTCGTTCCGGCGACGTTTAGGGAGGGCGTAGAGGGCTAGTTTACGCTGGGAGGCGGGAGAGCCAGAGGTGGTGGAGGTGGTGGTGGTGGTGGTGGTGGACGGGGTGGTGAGAATTGTGGGGATACCATCGCCGCCGATGCCGCTAATACCACTGATGGCGTTGGTGATGCTAATGCTGTTGCTGCGAGTGGTGATGATGCCGTTGGTGGTGGTAGTGGTGGTGTTGGTGTTGGTGGAGGTGGAAGTCGAAGAGGTGCCAGTGGCGCCTTCTGGTTTAGTGCGGTTGACGACAAACACCGTCCAGGCAAATTCCTCACCGGCGTACACGGGCCGGTCGGGCCCAACAAAGGTCACGGTGATGCCAAAGTCCGGGACAGGCGTCTCGAAAGTGCGCTGCGTGGTGATGGAGGCCTCGAGCGAGGGGAGCGCGTCCGGGCGGGTGACGGAGGGCGAGACGAGCGGCATCGAGTCGACGCCGCCCGAAATAGAGAGCTGGCTAGGCTTGTGTCTGCGCTCGATCGGCTTCGTCATGGGCGTGCCGAAGCCTGGGTTGACGGGCAGTGTGAAGTCCAGCGGCGTGGTCCAGGACATGGTCAGTTTCGGGGTGCAGGGGTCGGCGCCGCTAGGCTGGACGAGGACGGCCACCTCGACTGTGATGATGAGCTCTCGAGAAGGGTGCTTACTGATGATCTCGAGCTGACGCGGTGCGAGTCGGTAAAGGAAGGTGAGATGGTCGTGGGCGACGCAGTGCAGGGGGAGGGCCATAAGATCTTGGTTGTTGAGATCGTCGACTGTGCCGTCGGTTACGGCTAGGTCGATCTTTTGCAAGGCGGCTTCGCAGTCGAAGAAGGGGGTGAAATCCACCTCAAGAAGGGCAATTAACGCTGGACTTGGTGGGCTTGTGTTGGGCCGCGCGAAGCGTACCCGCGTGTGGACGACGGGATAGACTCGAAGTCTGAGGCTTTGCATGCCCCTGAACAGACGCAGTGGTTGTTTTGTTTGTGTGACGGGAGCGACTCTGGATACTCGGAGAGCGGAAAGACGGGGCTGAATCCCGCCTAACATTGGGTCGTCGGCAAAGGACTCGAGAAGGTTGAGGCCTGCTGGTGCGCAACTTTGCATGTAGCCCTCGTCGGCCATGTCTCGAGATTTCCTGGGATCAAGGAGCTTCAAGCCGGCAGTTGCTGCAAAGACAATAGAGGGCGCTTGTAGTCTGATCCTTGGCCGTGATACGAAGACGGGCATCCTCCAGATGGCATAAACATATAAATCCTTTCCATTATCGGCTTTGCTATCCCCATCCTCTTCGGCCTTCTCCTTTTCATTCTCCTCCTCCCCAGTACTCAAGATGATGGCATCGGCTGGATCTGGAACGAGTCCAGTGTAGATAATTTCTGCTGCCGGGGGACCTTCACGGTCGGATCCATGGCCGTTCACGATCTGAGCCTCTAATGTAACGACTATACGGGATAGCGAAGATCGTAGTGTGTCCTCATATTGGCGAGGGGTACGGAGTACAAGATAGACATCAGCCGTCTCATCTGCAGTCAGGGAATAAGTAAAGTGAGAAGACAGGGCGGGTACGTGATGCCAACCTCATACCGAAAAAGAGCACATCTCGTTGACTGATGCCTTCTAGCAAGCTTGGTGGTGAATTTGTATCTGCCTTCAAATTGGAAGCCGAGGGGATGATGTAACTGAAGTAGGATTGTTCCAAAAATGCTTGGCCATCATCGTGGGTGTCGTCGTCGTCATTCATGTTATTAACCATTGCGTTGTGGAGATATGAGTGAGTGTCGTGGGTTCGGTTGTTTGCCTCTCCTGGGTCTTTGTGTGAGGCCAGCAGTAAGGTACTTGGCTGGCCAGTTACGGTGAACGCTGGTTATGATGATGAATTTCCGCTCCTCTGGTCTGAATGCCGTGTTTCCTGCTGGTCCAATCGCGGAACATACTAAAGATGCCCCGTCATGAATCGTGTTCTTCCAATACTCTAGATCAGATATGTGGAAGGTACTACAGTGAAGGCATTCAGGGGTTGTAGGTGGACTGAATCGGGCGCCGGTGTTAAGGTAACCGGGA
This sequence comes from Neurospora hispaniola, assembly GCF_033458365.1. Lineage (NCBI taxonomy): Eukaryota > Fungi > Ascomycota > Sordariomycetes > Sordariales > Sordariaceae > Neurospora > Neurospora hispaniola. Next base: position 280,998 of record NW_026944407.1, on the reverse strand, counting down.
CCGACTGAGAGGTTGAGTAACACCGCAAGTCCACGACACAACGAACGGCAAGGGCCCGGCCGGCGTCTTCTGAACCGGGCACGGCAGTGACAGCGACAGGCCTGAAGTGCCAGGGGCGACCCTAGAGTGACAGCCTGAGCAATCCACAGCCCCACGGAAGCTGGACGGGAATGGTCTGTGCCACGCACTCCCCGGCTATGGTCTTGGCATTTGAATCGCTGGACCGCAAACTGCCAAACTGCAGTGGATCCGTGCATTTTCCCGTCACTCTTTCGCCTGTCGCGCCTGCATTTTCTTGGGGTCCCGGCCTCTTCCAATTCGCAGCCTCCAAAGATTTCTTCAACCCCACGACCGCATCGCTTCCGGACCCCCGACCACCTATAACTGGGCGGAAATATTTACGGAAAGGAACATATCTTCTTAGTATTGACCACATACTCAGTCACGATGAATCCGCTGCCCGGCGGGCCGTTCCCGCAGCCAGGCTTGACCTGGCAAGAACACCGTACGCCTGATGGACGTGTATACTACTACAACTCCCTGACGAGGGTCACGCAATGGACCAAGCCGGAGGAGCTGATGACTCCCGCCGAGGTATGTTAATGGCGCTCGCAGTCCATCGCCGAAACAGAAAGTACTAACAAGCTTCTAGCGTGCGCTCGCCAACCAGCCCTGGAAAGAATATACAGCCGAGGGCGGCAAAAAGTACTGGTACAACACTGAAACCAAGCAAAGCTCGTGGGAGATGCCTGAAGTCTACAAGCAAGCTCTTGGTGTCGGAACCACGACACCGACCAGCGCTGCGTAAGTCCTTGGTCCATGCGCCCTCGGTCAGGCAATTCAGTAACTGACATCTTTCTCAACAGTACTCCTACCGGTCCTTTTTCGGCTCCCGGAGGTGGCCATCATGGTGGATATGGAGGCGGTCAGTCTGACAACTACCGCCCCGACCGCGATCGCGACCGTGACTATCGTGATCGGGACCGTGATCGTGACTATCGCGATCGGGATCGGGATCGGGACCGTGACCACCGCGACCACCGCGACCACCGCGACTACCGAGAGCCACTGGGAGAGTCGCGTCAGTTGACGTTTGGCAACAACAACAATTCAGCTCCAGCTTTCGTTCCTGCGACCGCCGATCCGGAATACGCGACACCAGAGGAGGCGGAGGCTGCCTTCGTCAAGCTTCTGAAACGCAGTGGCGTCCAGCCTGATTGGACTTGGGAACAAACCCTCCGAGCTGTTGTCAAGGATCCTCAGTTCCGTGCTATCAAGGATCCAAAGGATCGCAAGGCCGCTTTCGAGAAGTATTGCCATGATGTCATTGTTCAGGATAAGGAGCGTGCAAAGGAGAGACTAACCAAGCTACGCGCCGATTTCGCCACGATGCTACGGAGCCACCCGGAAATCAAGCACTACACACGCTGGAAAACTGCTCGGCCCATGATCGAGGGCGAGACCATCTTCCGATCTACCAATGACGACAATGAGCGACGCCAGTTGTTTGAGGACTACCGGGTTGAGCTTAGAAAGGCACACAAGGATCAACAGATCGCTTTGCGCAAGAGTGCCATGGACGGGTTGATTGAGCTTCTCCCGAAACTTGACCTTGAGCCCTACACTAGGTGGTCTGAAGCTCAAGGCACTATTGAGAGCACTGCAGAGTTCCAACAGGATGAGAAGTACAAGTCCCTCAGCAAGTATGATATCCTGACCGTTTTTCAAAACCACGTCAAGGCTTTAGAACGTACCTTCAACGACTCTAGGCAAGAAGAGAAGAACAAGAAGCTTCGTAAGGAGCGCAAGAACCGCGACAATTTCTGCGCTCTTCTTGCTGAGTTGAGGAAGGATGGTAAGATCAAAGCAGGATCCAAGTGGTCCAAGGTCTACCCTCTTCTTGAACACGATGAGAGGTACTTGGCTATGGCCGGTCAGCCCGGCTCTACCCCCATGGAATTGTTCTGGGACGTCGTCGAGGAAGAAGAACGTGCCTTGAGAACCACCAGGAATGATATCCTGGATGTTATTGATGTGAGGACACTGGCAACCATAAGCCTACTTTCGGATCTCCGCTAACGAAGGATGGCAGGATAAACGGTTTGAGGTCACTCCCAAGACTACTTTCCAAGAGTTTGAAGCAATTGTGAAAGATGACCGCCGCACCGCTAACATTGAGCGCGATATTCTTGAGCTTATTTTCGAGCGTGTAAGTGACCTACATTTACCCAGCGCGGGAACGAATATCTAATTACCAAAAAAAAAACAGCTTCAAGAAAAGAAGGCCAAACGGTCAGCAGATGACGACAAGCATTCTGAACGCCAGCAGCGTCGTGCCTTGGACGATCTTCGTTCATACCTTAAGAGGTTGGAACCTCCCATCACGGTCAATGAAACTTACGAGCAGGTAGAGGGTCGCATTGCTCAGAGCAACGAGTTTAAGGCTGTTGCTTCCGACGAGGCTCGCCGCAGTGCCTTCGAGAAACACATTCGCCGCTTGAAGGAAAAGGAAGAAGAGGCCGAAAGAGACCGACTGCGTCGTCGTGATCGCGGCGACTTGTATCGGGACAGAGGTGAGCGCTCTCACCGCAGCAGCGCACGCTCCGTTCGCAGCCGCAGTCCAGAACACGATCCGTACGAGGCGGACCGCCGCAAGGCCATCGCCGAGCGGGAACGCAATTTCCGCAAGTCCAGCATGGCAGAGAGTCTGCTTTCGGACCGCAGGTCAGTAGATGGTCATCATGACTCTATTCGAGACAGAGATAGGGATCGCGATCGCGAGCGTGATCGTGATCGTCGTGACTATCGTGACCGTGATCGTGAACGGGAAAGAGACCGTGATCGTGACCGTGATCGCGAGAGAGACAGGGACAGAGACCGGGACCGAGACCGGGAGAGAGACCGGGAGAGGGATCGCGATCACCGGGACAGAGACCGCGACCGTGAACGTGACCGCGACCGCGATTACGATCGCCGCCCTCGCCACGACGAGCTCAATCACTATGACCGGGAACGACGCAGTCGCGATGAGGACAGGGAGAGAATCTATCGTAGGCGAGTAATGGATCGCGATGTTGATGAGCTGCCATATGGTGACGAGAGACCCAGCTCATCCCGCCGCACCCGCCCCGAAGAGGACGAACACGACCGCCATGACGGCAGGCCCCCGGCGAAGAGAGTCAAGACCGAGCCTAGCACCACCGCTACTCCTGCCGCCGGCGTTCCTGCCGCTCCCGCCACCGCCCCCGCCGTTAAGGATGAGGCTACTAGCCCCGCTCGTGATGGCGTCAAGTCGCCACAGCCCCAAAAACAGCAAGAGAAGGAGAAAACGCCGCCGCCACCCGCTGTCGTCCGTGCGGGTAGCGAAGAGGGCGAGATTGAGGAGGACTAAGTGCCTGACCATTCCAGGCTGGCTCCAAGCCAGGATTTGTCGGGGTTACGGAAGGGTTATGTGTACCTCCGCCTGAAAGCGTTGGGAAGTCCGGATGGCTATATATGCAGTCTGAAAGTACTCTCGTACGTGTTTACCACCACCACTTCCCATTCCTAATCATCAATAGCAAAATCCTTTTTTTCTGTAATCGTCTTTTTTATCTGTCTCTCTTTTCATCCGCCTTCGTTATGGCTTTGGCCAGGTAGAAAACTATGCACATAACAAAGAAAGTTGTATAGAACGAGCGATCGATTGGATGGTTCATGTGTTAAAAGGACGGATGTTAACAGACATTGTCCATTATCGGTGAGTAGACTATATCCTTCCGATCCAATGTTTTGTGTCGTATAGTTGCTTAAATTTCCAGAATCTTTGTATATGTCATCATCTACTGGTGAGTTTGGCTTCCTACTCTACTGTCGAATCGTCGACTACCTAACGGCGGAAGGAAGATCACACATCATTTTGTCTTCAGGTGAGTAGAATGGTTTCTGTACGCTCAAGTGAGACTATTTATCGTGTAGTGCATCCCAAGTAGTAGAAGCAACGATCATGGGAAGCAAGGCAAACGGGAGTAAAGAAACCAGAAAAAAAAAAAGAAAAAAAAAAAAAAAAAAAAAAAGAAAAAAAAAAAAAAGGGAAACTCACAAAACCGTGAAAGGAACCTGGATAGAAACTACAGCCACGAAAGACCATGTAGCAACAATAGTAGCACAAACAAGGTTCAAAAATTGAGCAAGTAAAAATTGTCTCGCCCATTTCTCTGTAGTAAATACCTACCTCGGCTTCAGCGCCTGGACACCGTCTGTCCGTCCGTCCGACCTGTCATCTAACGTAGAAACTCGCGCCAGATTAGCAAAAGACTATCTATCATCCCTCTTTGGGCGCCTGACAGTAAGCATAGGAGGCAGGTAGGCAGCATACAGAATGTGCCTCTGCTGGCCCAGTTTTTGAATGTAGCAAGTGGTACCTACAGTCAAAAAGGCCGACACACACACACACACACACACACACACACACACACACACACACACACACACACACACACACACACACACACACACACACACACACACGCACACGCACACGCACACACACACACGCACACGCACACATATTTCTGTATAGGAAGCCGGACGTGAGCCTTATAGGACTGTGCTTATTCTGCTCATGCTCAGATAACCTGGTTTTCTAGCAGTAGAGATTTGCCAATCTGGCGAGTTTCTACGGTAGGTACAATACTTATGTGGTGGCGGCAGTGTGAAGGACGTGTCAGATTATTGAGATTCTCTCCAATATGCATCATCGAACCGCCGCTATAAGTCATGCGGGTTGGGTAGCATGTGCTACTGTCATGAAGGAGGGTTGCGGCTTGGGAAAGCGTGAACAAGACCAAGGGGTAAGATCAATCTGCCTTTGGGCTGTTGGGGGTCTTTCGTAGTTCGCGCACCGGGATGGTACTTTGTCTAATTTAAAATTGCCTCTGCCTTTGTCCTCGCAACGCAGTACATAAGGGACGAGGCGTTTCTCGTCCTGAAGAATGCCTGCTCGGCGGCAGGAGAAGCGCGATACCATAACTTGAATGGATGCAGTTTACATGTGTGTATATGTATAAAGAGAATTCGGATATTCCCACTTAAAATTCAACGTGTATTCATCAACTAGTCAGATCAATCGCCTCCCTTGCAAACCTCCCCTTATCCCATTCTTTGTGCTTTGGTCCCCTCAAAACAACCACTTGGTTCTGAGAGTTCCGGCGGCAGTCGCCCTGCTTGACCCGTTGCCCCTCAATCTACAAAAAGTTCCAATCCAGGTTGGTGGGTTCCCCCCGTCCGCTGTTGTAGTCGACCCTCAAGCAAGGGTTTCGCCAAAACCAAAAAGACAGCGCAAACTTTCCCATAAAACATGTGACGGAGGGGTATATCTCTCTCTTTTCGTAGGACCAGGCAACAGGGAACAGACTGCCGCCACCGGGGTTAATCATTCGGCGCGCCGTCCTCAGAGGAAGAGGAAGAGACAGTTTCGAGATCAAAACCAAAACCGCCGCCGCCGCTACCGCTACCATCCCCGGCGCCGCAATGAATGGAGGAACTACCATTTTCTTTTTGGACGCCTAGAACGCCGGAATCCGATGCATCATCATAACAACGACGGTGGCGTTTAGTATTGTTGCCTCTGCCGCTATTTTTATTATTCTTGGGAAGAACATCATTGGAGATGCCGTCTTTAACTGCTCTTCTCGGGATCGTCCAAGAAGAACTATAGGGGAAAACAATGTTAGTATGAGGTCGCAGGATGGGAAAACTTTTCCGAAATTGAAACAGAAACAAAACTTACGTAGTTGCCACTGAGCTTCTGTTCCTGGTCAAGCTGAGAGTTCAGCTTGTTGATACGAGGGCGATAGTTGGTAGGATCACGGCGGAAAGTGACATCAAGGTTCTTCAAGAAGGTGTTGCAGCCAGTAAGCAAAGACTCGGGCTTGTTGGCGTGAGCGTCGATACCAGGCTTGCCATCAAAGACAATAACACGGTCGGCAAGGTAAGTGGCCATGATGAAATCGTGCTCGACGATGAAGGCAGTCTTCTTGGCGTGCATAATGAAGCGCTTGATAACACGGGAGGCAATGATACGTTGCTCGGAGTCGAGATCTGGAAGAAAGTTAGAAATGCATTTCAAGGGGGTGGGAAAGAGGTTCACGTACAGGCAGAAGGCTCATCGATGAGGTAGATATCAGCAGGAATACCGAGAGCAAGAACGATGGCAACTCTTTGAAGTTCACCACCGGACAGATGCTTGACTTCCTGGTCAATGAAATCATCAAGCTTCAAAGGCTTAACGACATCAGTCTGGAACTGAGGGGACAAGAAAGCAGCCTTGATCTTCTTGAAGAACAGCTGGCGAACGGTACCCTCGAACTTGGGAGTGATGGTCTGGGGCTTCATGGAGATCTTCATCTCAGGAACCCTCTTGGTGCCGTCAGGCTTAAGAACACCGGCCAAGAGACGGCAGAAGGTGGTCTTTCCAGTACCGTTCTCACCCATCATGACGATAATCTCGGAATCAGAGAAAGAACCGGCGTCGATGGACAGGTGGAAGTTGCCCATGGTCTTCTCCATGGCAGGGTACTTGAAGGCGCGCGACTTTTCCTGAATGAACTCCTCAGTGCCTTCGGCAATGCGGAAGGTCAAGCTCTCGTCACGGAAACGCAAGTTCTCAGTAGGGATGTGACCATCGAGGAAAATGTTGATACCTTCACGGACGGAGTGAGGGAGGGTGACGACACCGTAGACGGCAGGCTGGCCGTAAAGACAGCAGACGTAATCGGAGAGATAGTCGAGGACAGACAAGTCGTGCTCGACGACAATGACGTAGTCGTCGGGGCGGAGGAGAGAGCGAATGATGCGAGCGGCACTCAATCTTTGCTTGACATCGAGATACGAGGAAGGCTCGTCGAACATGTAGACATCGGCCTTCTGAACGCAAACGGTACCGATGGCGAAACGCTGGAGCTCACCACCGGAAAGGAGGGTAACATCACGGTCGTAGATATGGCGCAACTCTATTCAAGATCAGCTAGGGCGTCCAAATAAGCAAATCACAAAGCGCAAAGCATGTTGAACCTACCAAGGGTGTCGAGAACCTCGTCAAGGTTATCGAGAGAACGGCGGCCCTCAATCAGGAACTTGACGCTCTTGTCGGGGGTGCGGATGGCCTTGGGGATCTGGTCGACGTACTGGGGCTTGACAACAGCCTTCAGGTCATCCTCGAGCAGCTTGGTGAAGTAGTCTGCGATTTGTCAATCCTCTGATCTCCTTCCAAGGTAAGCCGTATTCCTTACTCTGCAACTCAGAACCGCGGAAGTACTTGATGACGTCCTCCCAGTCAGGTGGGTTGTCGTACCTGCCCAGGTTGGGCTTAAGCTTTCCGGAGAGAATCTTGAGCGCGGTACTCTTGCCGATACCGTTCGTTCCGACAAGACCCAAGACGTTGCCAGGGCGGGGCATGGGAAGACGGTGGAGCTTGAAGCTGTTGGCGGCATAGCGATGGGTGATCTGGCTCTCGAGGTTGGTGGGCAGGTTGATAATGGTGATGGCGCCGAAGGGGCAGCGCTTGGGGCAGATACCACAACCAATGCACAGCTGTTCGGAGATGAAGGCAATGCGCGACTCGGGAGACACCTAGATATCGGATGTCAGGAGGATGTTGTCGCGCAAAACACGGGAATCGCAAGGGGTCCGGAGAGATATTACCTCGATCTGTTAAAGAACAGTTAGCTGTTTGGTCTTGTTACCACAAGAGGACTATGGAGAAGAGGGAAGCTTACACAGAGTTTACCGGAGCGCACAACAGGGCATGACTTCTTGCATTCCTGGCGACACTTCTTGGGCTTGCACTTGTCGCTACTGACGATAGCGATACTACAGAGACGAAACAGGCGAAGTCAGCAAGGTGGAAGCCAGACAGCGCATACAGCCAGACCAGCACAAGCCAGTCTCGGCCGATGCTTCTATAAGCAGAGCACACATGCGTGCGGCCTTGGAATCGTGAACGCACCGAGTGAGTTTGTCCGACATCTTGTCTGTGGTTTCGCTCTGCGGACTGATCGAGATGGGTGACTGTGGGCGGACCGCTATCCTAGGCGCAAAGCGGGAAATGGGGGAGGGGGAGAAATTCTCAAGGTGCCGCACGTCTCGGAATGCTACGAGCAGAGTGGAGAGGGCCAAACAAGGCGGAGGAGGCTGACACTCTTAAGTTTCTCCAGAGGCAAACGTGGGTCGACGCCGGGTTGTGGACAATGTCAGTTCCCTCGTCTCAAAAAATGTCGAGACCGCTGCACCGTGCGCCGAGTCTGGTGGCAGGGCGGATCGTTAAAAAAAAGACCCCGCTTGCCCTGGTCGGTGTGAGCAAGTGAGGTCGTCGGGCTTCCTACTTAGAGGTAGGTACCTCTAGCCCCGCAACGCTACCAACATGGCAGCAGGGTTGGAGCTACATAAGACCTCGAGGTGTAAGCTGAAATATGCCACGGTTGATAGGTTACCTTTCAAGGTACCAACTTTACCTGGTAGGTAGGTACCTAATGCCAGGCGAAAGCCCACTGTTCCCGTCCCGCTGTCATTGCTTAAGTTGCCTTGCCCCGTGTGCACTTTTTATATAACGACCGTCCATATAAGTACCTAAATTCCACCTCCCCAGTCGGGCAACTCTCAGTCCACCCCATGATTTCTGTCTCAGGATTCTATAACATGACAGGAGCTTCTATCCTATCATTGCGGTTGCACCAAGTATCTAGCTGATGTTCACGCAAGTGGTCGTCCACATTGGGTTCCACTTTTACTATTGTTCCTCTTCTGTCCTTTGTTCTGTTTCCGCTTCCCATTGACCTCCCCTTCATTTCAGTACAACTTCTGCCCAAAGATTCTTACAGTGACCCAAGTGGCATCGTGGAGAGTTGAATAATCATGGGCGTGTACTTAATGTCTTGCTGAGGTCAGTTTGTGCTCATCATCAGCCAAAACAGATCCGATTTCTGCTGAACACAGCCTTACATCGCCTATTTTCCCGAATACATGGTCATCGCTTCCATTGGACGACTATAATGCGGATGATGATGACTAGACAGTTTCATTGGTATTGCCACTTTCTTTGTCCTGGTGATGATAGTTTCCTCCGTGGATGAACACATCCGACCCATCCTTCACAAGTGACCGTTTATATCTAGTACTCCCTCGGCTAAAGATAATGCGTCAATGGCGGCGTATTGTTTGTTTGGAGGGGAGTATGACCCACGACATCAAGCTTAATCATGACGCTCGGTGGGAGGAGGTGCATAGCTAGTTAGGGTTGGCAACTAAAAGCGCTCGGACTCCTCCCACAACCGTACCTAGGTATCGTTCAAGGAAATCACTCGCAGCATGACGGATGCCGTCAACGATCACGATGCAGAGAGGCGCAGGGTTACTGACATCAAACCGGACTTCCGAACAGAGCTCTGGCTGCCTGTCGACATATATTTCCTGCACCCCGGCCGGGCAGTGACTCACAACCAATCTACTCTCATAGTAGTCTATTCCACATGTTGTCGAGGCAGAAATGATATCGGCATCAAGACATTGAAGATATGACAGTGGTCAATGTTGGCAGTCAAGGAAGGCTGGTGGCCCCAGCAGCACGGGATCGTGTGGGTCCATCGTCCTGGACGGATCTGCTCCAGCTGCGTCAGGGAAGCGGTGCCTCTACCCTCTTGGACATACAATGTCTGTCCCCATAATCTGAAGGGAGTTTAAGACTGGTATTTTGGTCAGATAGGCATGAGACGGGAATAAAGTCTTTGATTAGGTATATCTGTTTCTCTCTAACACTTTTGGGGGTTCTCGGATTACGTTTGTGGAATGGGTTAAATAGAGGTGGCCCTGCACAATCACCTACAAGATATTGTCGGCCTGACTGCCCGCCTGGGCTTGCCTGCGTCGGCTCGCAGTAGGTTCTCTTCGGAGCCGGAGCTCCAGTGGCGGGAAATCATCCAAATCACCTTGATGCCGGTGCTCGCGGTGTAACAAGTTGAAGTGAAGCACCAGGAGAGACCAGTGCATGGCTGGCACCTGCACCGGAGCTGACAAAGAAAACCCCTTCGACGCCAGCATGCCTACCTAGAAAAACCAGGCGACGTCCACGTACCGGGAGTATTCTCAGCTTGTCGTCCGTCTTCCATCTTTCCCACCTTGTTGATTCCCAAGTCGCACTGGTACACAGTCGATGTGCCATCAACCGACAACAACACTTCTCTGAATCATTTGTTGTTGTATCAACCACATTCCATCCTTGAACTTCTTCCAGTGTTGTATAACCTGGTAGCTGAACAACCATAACCATACATACCTCCAAGCAATTGAATCGAAAATCGCCCGCTCTCACCTGCCTCACACCGCCCACGCCGTCTGGAAGGGTACGATCGGAGTGGGCAACCAACGAGCTGGCAAGCTCCAGCAATGATATCCGACCAGGCTCGAGCCGCGTTGGGTTTGTGTCCTGTTATTCGTCCTTTCCAAACCCAAACTTACAAGAAACATTGATCTTACAGATCCTCGTCACACAACTGAAATTCGTGCGTTGTGAGCAAAACGGGCAAGGATCGTGACAGCGCCCATCTCACTGGATTAGGCAAGTGTACTTCCTCCTGGCGCTACCATCCAGTGAAAGAGAACATCATTGAAGTGGTAAGATCACAAGACGCGCGTTACATTTCGGTTTCGGTAATTACGGAGCTGAAACCTTGCAGTCTGGGTATCGACTCTGGCGGTCCCACACTTGAGTTCGGAGGTTGCTTCCAATGAAACTGACCAATCAGAGAGTGGGACCGAGCAAGCATTGAGTTGAGGGCAAGCGGGCCTCGTCTGAAGCACAAGCCAGGCAGTGGCCCACTGGCGTTGCTGGTTCTGGTTCACCATTTTCATGGATTCTTCTCCTCCGTCCATCACTGCGATTTTCCGCTACACCATCACCACTGCCAGCCCCCTCCCAGGGTCTCCGGCCTTGACCATTTCCCCCACCACCACTCCTCCCACGGCACCGCGATTGTGAATCTCGGACTTGAAGATTCACTCTGCAGTCTGCTGCCTGGAGGCTCTTAATTCTTCCATGACTTGTGAGTCCAGCCACAGCCGCCCACTGCCCACTGCCCACTGCGTGCCCTGCCCTGCGTATTCGCCTTGCATTTTCCCCATCATTTCGCCCATCGAAGCGGGCCTCGTCGCCCTTGATATCCATCGTCTACCAGCTTGTAGAGGTCGCCAGACCGTCGATTCTTGATGAATATCGCCTCTACAGCTGCCCTAGACCATGGTCTGCTCTCCCGTGCCCTCAAGGCGCCCACACGCGACTGCAATCGCCGTCGCCGTCCGCCTCATCATCCACAGCCTTGTCTCCATCACTTACACGCGAGCCAATGCGACAATCATCATTGAGACTCGTCCGCTGCCCCGATACCGGATTTCTCTGATGATTCCGGGTCGCAAGAGTGGCCTCTTTCCATCGCCCCAAGTAGTGATTCGTAAATGACGCGTACCGTTGGCTGACATCGTCGTCTTACAGCAGGCAGCCTCCGCGTCTAAGTCTCAAAATGTCGACATCTCCCGAATCCGGTCCGGTGTTCGGGCATGTGTCACCGCCGGCGGATGACAGCCACTTCAACTTTACCAACGATACCGAAAGCACGAGCGACCTTTCAGACGTTAATGCCGCCGAGGCCGACCCGAATGACGACGCCGACGCCCAGTCGTATCAGCCTGCCGACGAGGCTGTCTCGCCGATACAAAAACCTGAGCTGACGCTCGAGGAAGCGTCCGATTCAGCAAGTGATAACGACGCGTCAGATGACGGAGACTTTGACGCCCCCGATAGCCCCAGGTCTGCTCAGAGCAACGAAGTCGTGTCTGCCTCGTCGTCCCGCACCGTCGTGAAGCGCAAAGTCGCCCACGCGACCGAGGATGATTACATCAGAGAGAACCCTGCCCTGTATGGGTTGAGGAGGAGTGTACGAATATCCCGCATTCTTGTTGTGTTATACCATGCTAACGACCTACAACAGTCACGCCCTACACAACGCCGTGCGCAGATCGTAAGTGGATCAAGATGAGCTCTCATCGTTACGCCTCTCCTAACCGAGTAAACAGATCGACTCAGATGAGGAAGATGAACCATCCGAATCGGATGCCACACCGGTGTCTAGAAAGCCTGCGAAGAGACGTCGGGTTGAACGCTCGTTGCCTGGTAAGTTTTCATCCGTCATACTCCTCGCCATTTTGTTTCACTGTTGACTTGTCGTTATTTCCAGCTTCCAAGCGTGGCACTCCTGCTCGCCAACCCTCAATCGATGATTCCGACTCGGACACATATGGAGGCGCCAAAGCCCGCAGCTTCCAAAGAAAGGTCCGCAGGCAACAAGAACAGGACCCTGCCTTGGCTTTTAGCGAAAAGAGATGGTCTAGCCGTCGGGCCGCCCAGGTCTCAGCCGGCGCCTACCAAGAAAGTGACGCGGAAGAAGATGAAGAGGACGACTCCGAGCTTACCCCCAACTACTGGTCTGCCAATGTCGAGGATAACTCGCCATACATCGAGAAAATCCTCGGTCATCGTCCTAAGGAGGGTGTCGAGGTCACAGTGGATTCTACGCGACACGACTTTGAATACTTCATCAAGTGGCAGGGACAATCATATCCCCACAACACCTGGGAAACTACGGAAACTGTCGCAGGCTTCCGAGGCTTTCGCCGCCTCGAAAACTATTACAAGAAGGTTGTTGAGTACGAACTGGAGATGCAATTCGGTGGCGACGATATCAGTCCGGAGCAGAAAGAGCAGTGGTACCTGGACAGAGAACGTGAGCAAGAGGCCCTCGAAGACTACACAAAGGTCGAGCGCGTTGTGGCTGTCAGAGACGGTGATGAGGGCACCGAGTATTACATCAAGTGGAAGGGCCTGCAATACGACGAGTGCACCTGGGAAGCCGAGTCTCTCGTGGCCGAACTTGCTCAGGACAAGATTGACCAGTTCCTCGACCGATGCAACCGGTCATGGCAGTCCGACCGCAAGCAAACTAACCCCGATACCCGGTCGAGGATGACCAAATTGGAGAAGCAGCCTGACTATATCAAGGGCGGCGAGCTTCGCGAGTTCCAAATGAAAGGCCTTAACTTCCTTGCTCTCAACTGGGTAAGGGGCAACAACGTCATCTTAGCCGATGAAATGGGTCTGGGAAAGACTGTCCAAAGCGTCTCGTTCCTCAGCTGGTTACGGAATGAACGCGGCCAGGAAGGACCGTTCCTTGTCGTCGCTCCTCTTAGCGTCATCCCCGCTTGGTGCGATACCTTTAATCATTGGGCTCCGGATCTCAATTACGTCGTTTACCTGGGCCCGGAGGCAGCTCGGTCCAATATCCGAGATTACGAACTTTTTGTGGATGGTAACCCGAAGAAGACCAAGTTCAATGTCTTAGTCACTTCCTATGACTACATCTTGGCCGATGCGGATCATCTCAAGAACATCAAATGGCAAGTTCTCGCTGTTGACGAGGCCCACCGTCTCAAGAACCGAGAGTCACAGCTCTACATCAAGCTCAACAACTTTGGCGTTCCTTGCAAGGTCCTCATTACCGGCACACCCATTCAAAACAATCTGGCCGAACTCTCAGCCCTCCTCGACTTCCTTAACCCCGGAAAGGTCGTCATTGATGAGGAGCTTGAAGCGTTGTCTACCGCAGATAACAAAGGTCCGACTGATGAAGAACAGGATGAGGCCAGGCGTATCAGGACCCAAGAGAAGCTCCGCGAGTTGCATCAGTCAATCGCTCCTTTCATTCTGCGTCGTACCAAGGAGACGGTCGAGTCGGACCTCCCCCCCAAAACCGAAAAGATCATCCGAGTTGAGTTGTCTGATGTGCAACTTGACTACTACAAGAACATTCTCACACGCAACTATGCTGCCCTCAGCGATGCGAGCAACGGCCACAAGCAATCGTTGCTCAACATCATGATGGAGCTGAAGAAAGTCAGTAACCACCCGTACATGTTCCAGGGGGCCGAGGAGCGTGTCCTCAACGGCAGCACACGCCGTGAAGACCAGATCAAGGGTCTCATTACAAGTAGCGGCAAGATGATGCTTCTTGATCAGCTGCTGGCGAAACTTAGGAAGGACGGACATCGTGTTCTGATCTTCAGTCAGATGGTCAAGATGCTAGACATTTTGGGTGACTATCTCCGTGTTCGCGGATATCAATTCCAGCGACTCGACGGTACCATTCCTGCCGGCCCAAGACGTATGGCCATCAATCACTTTAACGCCGAGGGCAGCGATGACTTCTGCTTCCTTTTGTCTACCCGTGCCGGTGGCCTTGGAATCAATCTTATGACGGCCGATACTGTCATCATCTATGATTCGGACTGGAATCCCCAGGCCGATCTACAAGCAATGGCTCGAGCTCACCGTATCGGCCAGAAAAGACCTGTCAATGTCTACCGCCTCGTGGCCAAGCAGACTATTGAAGAGGAAGTTGTAAAGCGTGCCCGCAACAAGCTCTTCTTGGAGTATCTTACCATTCAGGCCGGTGTGACAGATGAAGGCAAGGCTCTCAAAGAGCAGTTCAAGGAGCGCGGCCTCAAGATGGACGAGGCCAAGACTGCTGAGGATATCTCGATGATCCTCAAGATGCGTTCCCAGAACCTGTTCGAACAATCCAGCAACCAGCAGAAGCTGGAGCAGCTCGATATCGATGCTATCCTCGAGAATGCCGAAGTTACCAAAACTGATGTCGATGACAAGATCAACCTGAGCAGTGGTGGTATCGACTGGGATAACTGGATGCAGGTCACCGATGTCAAAGTTGACGATCTCGCTCTTGACTGGGACCAGATCATTCCAGCCGAGCAGCTTGCTGCGATCAAGGCTGAGGAAAATAGAAAGAAGGAAGAGGAGTACTTGGCAAGAACGATAGAGGAGAATGCTCCTAGAAAAGCTGCGTTGAAAGGCTCCAAAAAGAGCGCAGAAAACGATCGAGCTGAGCGTCTGGCAAAGAAGCGACAACGCGAGAGGGAAGAGCAGGAAGAGCTCGAAGAGCAACGTGCATTGCTTTCTGATCCCAAACGCCCCCTCAACGAGAAAGAAACCCGAAACCTTATCAGAGCCTTCTTCAGGTACGGTTCCTTGGACGACCGCGAAGAAGAGGTTGTCCAGGATGCTCGCCTTAGTGATAGAGATCGGGACTTTCTGAAGTCTATTATCGAGGACCTTGTCGTTATCAGTCGCCGCGCTGTAGATGCGAACAACGAGAGACTTCGCGAAGAAGAAGCCAGGGCTGGCAAGCCACTGGCGAAGAAGGATAAGAAGGCTGTACTTGTCGATTTTGGCGAGGTGCGGAAAGTCAACGCAGAGACTGTCGTGGAGCGACCCCCTCAGCTCAAACTTCTGCGTCGCGTCCTCCGGGAGCACGCAGACATTCTCAGTTTCAGGCTTCCCGAAGCTTCCAAGGCTGCCGCATATACTTGCGACTGGGGTGCACGTGAGGATGCCATGCTGCTTATTGGAATCGACAGGTACGGATTTGGTGCGTGGACGCAAATCAGGGACGATCCTGAGTTGCAGATGCACGACAAGTTCTTCCTGGAGGAGCATCGTGTCGACAAACGGGAAGAACGAAAGAAGACGGAGGCTGTAGGGATTCAATCCCCTGGTGCTGTTCATTTGGTCCGAAGGTCCGAGTATCTCCTGTCTGTTCTGTTGGCCAAGCACTCTAATGATGCTGCCGCGAAGAAGGCAGTGGAGAACCACCATCGGAGCAAGAAGCTTCTCACGAACAACGGCCATCGACGCGGTGAAGCTAGCTCCATCTCCGGGTCCCCTGCACCATTGGGCGTTAAAAAGTCTATTCCTCACCGGGACCACCACCATCGGACTCTCAGCAACGCGAATGACCGGGGGACCCCCAGGCCAGACCACAAACGGAAGTACACAGATGATTACGAAGAGCGCAGCTCGAAGCATCGTCGGGTGGAAGACGAACGTCGTGGTACAGATAGCAAACTCGACAAGAAGAAGGACAAGGCACCCAAGGTCGATCCCGAAACATTGGAGAAATGGAAGCGGGACAGGCAGAAAGCGGTGGAGCGCTTCCATGAACTTGCCAAGTTGAATAATGATGAGATCGATAGCTCGGACAACTTCCAACTTGTTTGGTCTCTACTTCGGCCCCTCAAAGCGAACATGGAACGCATCATGTACTCTAAGGAACGTTTTCCTGCGGCCAAAGAACGCGCCAAAATTTTGGGAGAGGAGATTCGGGCATTTGGTAATTTCCTTAAGCAGCTAGAGGAGAAGAACCCGCTGGATGGTTTGGAGCCACAGTTCTGGTAAGTCTAGAAACTCCCTCAGATTGTGCTTTCACATTGGCTAACGATAGATACAGGGAATTCCTTTCTTCGATCTGGCCCATCGGTGAGGTCAAGGTGTCGGGCCGAAGACTCCAGCGCATGTTCGGCGACCTTTGCAAAAAGGACAGCGAGAACAAGGAGGATAGATCTCAGAATCTGAAGAAGCCGAGCCGCCAGGATCTGGAAGATGGCGAGATTGCCAGCGATCGCGACGATCGAAGATCTCGTGACCCTTACCGCGACGACCGGCGCGAGGACCGGCGCGAAGAGCGACGAGAGGAGCCTAAGCGGCGCCCGAACTATTACGAGAATGGCGATCGACTCAACTTTTATCGCCATCGTAGGGACATCGATAGGGGAGCACCGATCCGTCACTCATGGCAGAGCAGCCGCAGTCCCTCTCAGCAGCAACGGCCTTACTAGGGGAACCACCCTCTTCTCCCATCTATAATTGTTACTCAGCTCTTGCATTGTCTGGCGTACGGGTTTAGATATCTCGACTGGGGTTGTTGTTCTGATTTTCTGCTCCTCTATCCTCATCTGGGAATTGACAAGTACACGGGCGGGCGTGGTGTTACATTGGAACGAGCGATACCTGTAATGAGGAATTATTGATGTTACAGAAAGGGCGCGCGCTTTTATGAAGGGTTCAGCATTATCCTATCGCTGATGATGGTTGTTTTCGTTGTTGTGTATGGTTTTGCGGAAACCGCGTGCGCCGACGTAAAAGAAAGGCACGCAACCGTTCTACTCGTCAGGCACTCATCAACATGCCTCAAACAGTCTTGGTTTTCTTCTTTTTTTTTTTTTTTCCTTTCTTTTTTTTTTTTTTTTTTTTTTTTTTTGTTCAGTTATCTCAGCAACATAAAATTGAGGGGAATGGATGGATGGTTGGTTCTGAGAGCGTACAAAGAAGGGAAATAACAAAACTTGATCGAATTCCTCTCGCAAAAATTTGAGGATCACATATTTAGGACAGCGGGATGATGGTGGAAAGAGAAGGGACCGTGCGTCGTCATTGTGTTTTTTTCCCCCACTTATCTTCAGTCGCCGAACACGCCCTAAACTTAGAAAGAGAGAGAGGAGAGACATTGAAATGATATCCATAATAGCATCGTCGATCTGTACTTTTCTCTTCTGTTTAGTTGTGTGTTGGGGCGTTCAACTTCATGATGGTAGGTAAAGATAAAATATGAGTGTGTGTTGTTGTTCTCTATCTGTCTATCCTCACCTGCGTATCATTCGATGGAGGGTGTATGTTTTGGGGTCGGAGAAAGGGATGATGACAGAGAGTTATTAGTGACAATAAATGAGTGGTTTGGCATTCTCGGTATCGATGGTGGCACTATGAGGCCACGACATACACGGGCTCAAGACGGGTTGCGGGCGATGCATTTACGATCACGGTTATAGACAGGCACGCACGCTCAGAGGCGAATACCACGGCATATAAGCAACGTCCAGGTATGTTCGTTCCATGTTCTTCATTATTCCTGTCTTGAACATTTTCACCCCGCTATGCGTTTGTTTGTTCAATTGACTTTCTCCATGACCATTTCACGTTCACCCATCCCAATTCACCCCTGACCTTGTAAACAGCCAACTCAACGCACCATCACAGGAGCTAAGTGAATTCAGCTCCAGGCCCGAATGATATAAAAAAAAAAAAGGGCCCTAATATGCAAACTTGAGCGACACGAAGGTATGTTGGAGAAAAAAAAAAACATACAGCACCTGGGATTCGCTGGTCGTCACCGACCCAACTACTAGTCAAGCGATTGGTGGCTTATCTATGGGAGAGCGGACGGGATCCCGAGTTCTCCACCATCTATGGCCGTATGTGCTAACTCTTACTCAACTAGAAGCTTATGTAGTACAGAACCTCATGGTAAGCCGGCAGGATCGTACTGTGTAATAATTGTGCAGTGGTAGCTGGATGGACAGACGGTAACGAGGGTCGGAGGGAAACAGTTCTTTCTTTGGCTGTGTGACTTGGCATGCCCTGAACACTCGCCCCTACCGATGCTATATTGTCTTGCTTACTCCATGTTCACGGTCTGTAATAAGTTGAGATTAGTCTGCCGTAATTTAGCTAATGATATATACGCCCCAAGGCAGCTGGGTGCCATCTCACAGAGACACACTTGACGCACGATTATATCATGAACGAAACCAAGTCGTAAGATTTCTCCTTGTGTATTTCCACCATTGTAGGACGTCGTGTCCTACAATGATGTGCTTTGACCTTGCTTGGTATTCTCTGTCCGTCCTCTTAACGTACACCTCCTAGAAGAAAGGAAGAAAATGAAGAGAAACTGAACCCATCCATAATCAACCACCCAACCAAACCGACCATCCGCTACCCGTGACTCTGTCCGTCGCTATTGTACATCGACGGGGAGAGACCGGATACTTGAAAACGTAAAGATCGCCCATATGCCTTTTGCTTGATACGAGTTGGCTCCTTGCAAAACCATGTGCCCCAAACCGCTCTCATGTTTCTTTATGGTCAAGACTGCCGAACCCCCTCACATATTTTGCCCTCTATAACCCTAAATCAATCATGTTTCACCCCACTCCCGTTTTGGTCCAAGCCTTAGTCGATCAGATGCCCTATACCCCGAGGCTTCGACTTGGGCGAGATAGTCAGCGTAATGTCCCGCCCCGAGCCCGGTGCTCCCGACTGGCTTGAGCCGACACTAGGTGTTCGAGACCTGCTTCTCGTAGTCATGGTTGGGCGAGGAACTTTCACCGCCGTTGGCCGCAGGGACGGAAGCACTGTGGGCACGTCCTTGTCGAAATCTCGAGGCGGCGAGGACAGATCTGAAGACGTGTCTGGGTCAAAGGGAATCTGTTTCGCGTTTTCCTTCCCTGGAGCAGCCACAGCTTTTGTGGCCTTGAAGGTACGGTTGATGGCGTTCTGGGGTTTAACAACCTCCTTCTTCTTCGTCTGCCGCGGCTTGCGCTGAGGAGCAGAGCCAGGCAAGGGTTTGCGCCCAGTGGCAATCGCGGCGCTGACAGGGGTCGTCTCTTTGGAGGACGTGGTTTTGCCAAAGTTAAGAATGCTCTGCTTCGCTGTGGCCTTGGTCGTCGGTTTCCGCGCAGGAAGAGTGGCACGGGGCTTGGGGCTCGCGCTTGGTGTCGGAATCCCGCCTTGTTTCTGTGTCAACACCTTCGCAAGCAGCTTTTCGTCCTCGTCGTCTGACAAAGGTGACTTGCGCTTGCGTTGAAGGAGTACATCAACCCTGCTCTTGCTGAGCGTAGCCTCTAGCCTCTTTTCCTTCTTCTCATCCACCAGCCATGTTGTAGGATCCCCTATATCCTGCTGATCCCATCTCGGTAGATTTACCAGCTCAGCTACATCGTCGCATTTCCCCCTGATGACGTAGTCCCAGCAATCTTTGAATTCCGCTCCTTGAGGCTCTGGGTCAATGTTGATCCAGGCTGTGATACCATCCCGACGGCTCCTGGTCAGCTGACACATCTCCTTGACGAGCCTTCGAACGCCAGGAATCTTCAGAGTTGTGCCGACAACGATGACTGCGTCCGGAACCCTCTTCAAATCCGCCTTTGAAACGTTTCCGATGGCCTCCTCGTCAGGGTTGTACTCGTTGTACAACACAATTCTAGGCCGTAGCCTGCCAATGCCGTGACTCCGTTTGCCGGCAAATGTTGTCCGTACCTCATCCTGTTCCTTGCACTTTGCGCACAGAGGAGCTTCAGAGCCTTCGAAAAGCTCGGCATTGAAGGGCTCCAGGTGACTGCACTTTGTGCATACCATCTTCTCCAACCCACCGTGCAGCTGGACGGTAACTGGCCACGGACCCTTCGCGTTCAGAGGGACGTTGGTGGCTAATGGTGGCATCTGGGTATCTAGCGTATCTATATTTTGGGTGTAGAGTCGTAGTAGTCGCCCCTCCTCAGCCATGGAGGCTAGCATGTGATGAAATGGTGTAGGCTTCGCCTGTGACGTCAATTGCGCCAGTTCGCGCACCATGGTGTGGAAGGACTCAGTAGAGTCATCGTGCTTGTACACAGACGCGTCGAAAAGATGTTTTCCGGAAGCCTTCAGCTTGTGCTGACCTCGTAGCGTCGCGAAGAGACCGGTTGACGAGCGGAAATCGGGGACTAAAAAGCGCGTCAGCAAGGTCTGAGAAGAAAATGGCGCGTCATGGACTATCCAAGATGCGGAGATATTGAAGGGAAAGTGAAGGGGGGGGAGAAAAAAAGGGGGAGGAGGAGTGTGAGGGAATGACATACTCCCAGCTGAGACGGATATGCCAGCACCAGCAATGACGACAATCTTCTTCTTTCTCCGCAAAGCCGTCAATAATCTGTCGAGGTTCTCATCGGCCTCTTCCACACGATTTTCAAGATCGATCCGGTCTGTGGTACGGGGCCTTGGCGGTGCGGCGGTGCGGCGACGCTTCGTCGGAGGAGGTCCATCTGTGCGGACCTGGATCTCCTGGGCCGAATCTGAATCGGGCCCCTTCATGGGGGAAGCACTGCCAGAGGGTATCGAGCTGGAACTAGGGGAGGGATAGCGGTTCGAGGCATCGAGCAGCAAAGGCGTAGGAGGCAGAGAAGGCGACTGAGAGAGAACTGAGAGAGGAGAGGAGGGAAGAGAGCCTGACGAGGAGGAGTCGGACGGTTTCGGTCGCAAGCAGTCCATAGCTGCTGCCTTTAAAGGCGCGTGTCCCACTGCAGGTTCAATTGCTGCTACGTCTTCTCCAGCTGCCCTGCAGTATCTGAGCGTGACTAGTGTTGGGCGGACGAGGGGGTGGTGACGGAAAAAAGCGTTTGCGGTTTGTGGGTCAAAGGTTTGGTTTTCGCGATGCTATGTCATGGCTGAATCGGGAGAGGCTCTTCTTCAAGTCGATTCAGGTTGTTGTCGCGGTCGTCTCAATGGGATGGACAAAGGAGAGGCAGCTGAGTGGCTTGGTAAGTCGATGTCTTGACTTGAAAAGATGGACGAAATTGGAGAGCTTGAGTCGAGGTCCTGCAACTTGGCAAAAGGATCGATCGTATGGTGCTGAACCGTGCCCCGGAACGGTTGCTAACAATGTTAAGAATAACTTGAGAAGTTGCACTTGTGCCGGCTGCAGTGGCAGACAGACACCTTGCTTGAACAATCAAAACTCGGAGCAAGAATTCAATGGTGAGGCGCGAAGGTCGCGGTTTGCGTACAAGTAGGTACGTATCCACCTGCACACTAAAAGTCCTTGGCTGCTGTTGGTGGAGGAATGAATTGGCAGCGTTCTATGCAGACGGTAGGTCATCCGAGCGACGGGAAGAGTATTACAGATTGCGGGCAGGCTTGCATGTGCGCAAGGAGATTCTAGCGGGCAACACGATTGGACCAGTCGGATTCTGGGACAGGGAGGTTATTAACAGAGCTGGAATCCAGCCTTGGGCATTCTGAGAATGTGCAAGAGACAAAGAAGACATCAACAGCTGTTGGTTGGGGTAACGACGACTCTCACATCAGTACCATTGAAATTGAAACTGAAGAATGCTTCACCTCTTTTGTCAGGGAGGTACATAGTACATCTCCACAGAAAGCAGAGAAAACCTGGTTTATTGTCGTTGATCATGGCAGACCCTCGAGGCATGGCGCTATTAAGTAAAAGATCCGGACATGAAAGACTCAGGTCCGTCGGTACAGAAAATATACTACTGAGAACATTGGGTTTGGGCTTCCATTGCGTGTTCTCACTGAGCTCAAGAAGGATAGCAGAATGGAAAGTATCCAACCCTCGAGACCGCAATTCAGGCAAAAAGTAGCGCCCCGAGAAAACAAGGCGGCTTCCACACAACAAAGGAACGAAGAAGGCCGGGGCTTGTCACCGCGCGGTTGCCGGGAAACACAACCTATCCACGGGGCGGACCCACCTGCAGCTCCCGTCTTAGTGCCGCCCTCCCGCCCCCCCGGACCACAGATCAGGGACCGCGCTACTTACCTTAACAGCTCCAGGAGACAAGCCAAGACGCAAGCCATACGTGGCTGGAGAGGGCTTGTGCTATCTTCGGTAACGAACGGCAGGCCTTACGAGGCGTTACACCACTCTGCACGCACCATACTGTGTAAGTACAACTTCAGTTCGTTGCACACAACCTACGACGGAGTTGCAGGGGGTGGAGACACAGTGCCTACTACTGCACCCAATGTGACTGTATCGTACCGTCGCGAGCTCAGCTGTCGCGATCACCGAAACGGGGACTGGAGCTTCGTTCGGCACTCAACGACACTGTATTGCTTCTTCTGTTAACATCCAAGCTGGGCTTCGATTCCTTTGTTTCTCTCAACGGCCTCAGTTGCGCGGCCAATCTCGTGCCATTTTGAATAACTCAGTTTCACCCCGTCTTACGCAAAAAGCCCGGTTGTTTAAATAATTGGGAGATTAAAAATATCGTGTACTCACTACACACATACAACATCTATTCAGTTGGTCAGCCGTTGTCTCAGTTCCTGCACACTGCACATACAAACGCCATCCAACTCAAGTTCTCGACCAGCATCAAGTCTCTTTTCATCGGCAATCTCGAGTTTCCAAGGCTTCCGACCTGGTCAGCATTGTATCGGCACGACTAGACTACAGTATATAAACGGCAATTGGATAAGTTTTGGTGGATAATTTCTGGACGGCGCTTAGCATCCTCATCACTGCCTCCCATTCTTGGAGACGTCCCAACTCGAACGACTTGGCATCACCGGATTCGAGCTCTTAGGACCCAAAAGACGTCTTTCACTGTCGGGCATCGAATTTGACGCGAGGGTATGGTCTACGGTGACCACGGCAAGCTTGGCGAGTTAAGAGTCAAGAGACTCCCTGGGTCCATAAGCCCCCAAGCCTGGAAGGAAAGTTCACAGCAATGAGCGGCCACGACATACCCATCCAGCTCTTGGATGGGGGCTCCATCGACGTCCAACACCATGATCAGATGAACGCCATGGATACGGCCATGAACCTCGACGATGTTGATGTTGATCTCTTTGGCGATTCTGTCATGGTGGACACCGCCTTGGATGGCTTGTCTGCCCCGAGGCCGATGCCGTCCAAGCACCTACGCCAACGGCTGGATGATCTGAGAACCCATGGGTGCCACCAGGCCATCGCATGGTCACGCCAGGGTACCATTGCCTCCATCACCAAGGATGGCCGCTCGGTCGAGTTTCGCTTCCTAAGGTGCCGTCCAGAGGATGCCGGTTGGGAGTTGAGCGAACCATACCTTTATAGTCCTGCTATTATCCCTATGCATACGACGGCTGGTCCTATTGTTCATCTGGCCTGGTCCACCACCACCGAGCTCGCTGTCGTTGACGCTGTCGGCCGCATCACCATCCTCAGCCTCACCATCCACCTCAACCGCCCCTCCATAACCCGGAAGTGGGATGCCGACCCTGTCGACGACCTTCATGCGGTTGTCGGTTGTTACTGGCTCCCTTTGCTCAATCCAAGACAGTTTGGCGTCATGTACGGGCCTGCAGTATGGGTGCAGCCCGAAGATGCTAAAGCCCCCGGCGATGGGCTGTACAAGTATGAGAGCTCGTACACAAAGCCTACAGGCCCTAACCATCCTAATGCAAACAAAAGTGCCCTGGTCTCCATCACCACAAACGGTCTTCTCAGACTGATGTTTCAGAACAACAACACTCGCCTGGAGGAGACTGCCATTGAGCTAGAAAGCATCACTTCCTCGGACGATCTAATTACTCATGCCGCTCTTTGCAACGACAAGAATGCTCTCTTGATAGCCCTTGCTACAGCCTCCAAGCAATTGCGGATCGTCAAAGCCACGATCTCATGGGGAAACGACAAGCCTGCCGAGAAGCAGGCACATCCACAAAACGCAGCTATAACCGCATCTATCTCAGAGCAACATGTCGCCGTCGCACCTTTGCTCCAGCACGATTCCAACAATCCAGTGCTGGATGACTCCATGTCTCAACTGTCCCATATCGAATTTCTGCCATCTATTCCCAAAGACAAGAACCTACAGGCACATCACAACCCCGTTGTCCTCACGGTTCGCTCTCACTTGCCAGCGGAAGGCGCTTCTCTGTACGAGCAGGAACCTACTAGTGTCATTGATCGGTGGGAAGTTGTGAGCGAGCAGCCACAGACTTTGCACCCGGCCTTTGCCCAACTGAACACCGGAAACAGTATGACGAATCCCAATGTAAGACGTCTTAAACCATGACAAAATCTTAGTCTAAGCCGCTAACTTTACATATAGTCCATGACCCGCCTACGTAAACTGGACTCGGTTGTGATACCGAAAATCGTGGTTTCTGTTCAGGTCATGTATCTAGGCAAGGTGGTATGCTTTGCCTTCAGCGATGGCACCATACAGTATCGCGATAGGGTTACTATGATGGTGTTGTTCAACGAGCAAAATGTTCACCGCGTCCTCAGCCCGCATGACGTAGGGTTCCAATACGTCAACGACACGCCATGTACGCCTCTTTACTGTCCTTGAACACTCATCCACCGCCGCTAACCACTCACTCCTCTTTGACCAGGTCTCCAGGTTGCCTTCTCGCCGACTAATTGCTCTTATGTGCAAATATCCGAAGACTGGGATATAAAATGGAACAGCATGCGCTATACTTTGACAGATGCCAGTACTGCGTTACAAAGCGGTGGGTTCTAACCTTGAAAATGGTTATTGGATGTTCTTTGCTAACACCCAGTAGCCCAGCAAAGCGCCGTCATGGCAGCCCTGACTCTTGCTTTATCCTCGGCCGTCACTACCTCGATAAATTTTGATGATATCCTGGCGCTGGCCCGTCCCTTCAGCGAGAATCCACGTAAGACCATATCTGGAGTTCCTCGATTCAGACAGCCATATACTGATACGTGTAAGTAGAATTTGCGGCCTCTTGGGTCAAAGATTTAGTCAACCTGCTTAAGCTGAATTTTGACTTTTCCGACGAGGGCCATTATGACTCATTGATTCGAAGCCCTCTCTTCCAAATATCTCTTAGCATCCTCAACCACATGGGCTTCCGCGGCGAGTTCCGGCCCCGGCCATTTGAAGGAAAGCTATCTTTCCTCATACTCCAGATGCGAAACTTCATCGTTCTCGTGAGCCTTTCGCTCAACGCTCCCAAGAGCCTCGGGATCAGTCCACTGGACGAGGCAGAGGTCATCGAGGTCTTGGTTGGCTGCGTCACATGGGCGCATACTCTGATGGGGTGGATGGTTGACTGCCTCTTCGACCTCGCCGACGACCCGGCCTTCATAAGCATCTTGAATGAGCAAAAAAGGTTTCCCGATCTGGCCAACTTCCTCCGGGCCCGCGGCGATGTATCCCTGCATCTCCTCTGCTGCTCATCAGCTCGTGGCTTTATCACAGCCGCCTGCCGCAGATTAGCCCACCTCGAAGGCATGAGCAACCGTGCGATTCGCTACTGGGAAGCCAATCGTCTTAAGACCGAAAACAACGACGGTAGCGGCGGCGGCGGCGGCGGCAAAGTCCTTCCCGACAGCCTCTACTTCGCCTACCGAAAGATGCAACGCGCCACCAGCGCATCTCTGATCAAAGTCCAGGAATTTAATGAGATCCTGCAAGGTTTCGCCCAGGACGTGCGCACAGCCTACCAAGCGAGCCTCTCCCGGCGCCAATCTGGCAACAACCAACCGCAACAACAGCATGCATCCCCACAACAAAACAAAAATCAACCGCAACAGCAACAAAATGCCGAAGACCAGTTTATCAAGAAAGCACAGGCCCACTGCGAACTCGACATGCTCCTGGGCGCTAACCCCCCGCCTTGCTTCCGCGAGGTGCTCCTCAAGTTCTTCACCCAAACTTTGCCGGTGTTCAAGAGCCATGTCGACCCGGCCAAGCTGTATTTTGCCAACTATGAGGTGCTGGAGATTGAAGAGAATCCGAGGATCTTGGCGGCTAGGAAGGCTAGGCGCAAGTACATTGATGTGTTTACAAAGCGGGAGATACAATTTCCTACTTCATCAGGGGACGCCCGAGGTGGAGGCGGCATCGGCGGTGGTAGTGCTGCTGCTGCTGCTGCTGCTGCTGCTGCTGCTGGTGGTGGTGGTGGTGGTGGTGGTGAAGATGATGGTAAACGAGGAGGTACCACTGGTGCGGGTGAAGGTCAAACACCCAGCCAAAACACTCTCGCACCAGGTGGCGGGATTTCCATCAAGATCGAGCTCGGCACCGGATCCACCCCGAACCTCAAGGGGGTTTCCACCCCGGCGGGCGGCGGCGGCGGTAGCGGTGGGAACGCAAAAACAGCTGGTGGGAACAATGCCGCCGCTGTGGGTGCGAATGCCGCCAACGGAGTAGGAGGAGGAGGAGGGAACATCAACAACAATGACACTACTGAAAACACCAGCAATCAGTGGCGGAGATGTGTCCGGTGCACGGCGGTCATGGAGGATTTCCCGGGCAATCATTACAGGGCTGGGTTCACGTTTGTGATGGCGCAGCAGAGGAAGTGTGCGTGTGGTGCGTGGTGGGCGTTGGTTCCTAAAACTACGGGGGAAGGGGCTACGGAGGGATCGTGAATAGGATGCATACCCGGGCCTTTATGGTACTGTTATTGGAATCACTCGACTTGGGGTCCAATAAAGGGCGTTTCATGGTATAAGAGAAGGTGATTTGATGAGGATGGGGTTGTCAGCTGAGAAGGGATGGCTGTGAGGAATGTGAGCAGGATAAATCAGGATAGGATATGCTAGGTGTGTTTTTGTGAAGAGAATGAAAATCCATGAGTTTTTGTTCATTGTAGGCAGATATCTGTGTCTCGCATAGTCCCAGGGTCAATCATGGTACACGACGTATTCGGCTTGGGACAAGGAATAGGTATCAGGTACGCTGCCCCTGACCAGAACATGATAAGTGACTGCAGCAGGACAATTGGGCCATTTTTTTTGCTTCCATAGGAGATATAAAGATCCAGAGAACGGGGAAACGTGGGCAATGCCAGCAGTCGTTGGAAGCCCTCTGGCCATAACCGTTGTGGTGGGATCTCTCCATGCCGAGGAAGTGGTTCTTGTACGTGTACAGTACGGGGTAAGAAGCCCGGGATAAGGGGCAATTTATGGGGCGGTTGAGTGCGGGGGAGGTGATATTGTCCGCTAATATTTCCTATTTCCACACCAACCGGGTCAAGGTTTCACCAAGGCATAGTATGGCTCGGTGACAACTCAACCGCCCCCATGGGCCAAGCACAATGTTTTTGATTGGGGGTGATAGGTTTAAAGGAAGACATCTTCCCATCGGGAGGATCGTCTGTGGTGACTCAAAACGTCTCCTCTCTTCAAGCCGTTGACATTGTCAACAATCGATGTATCACGGACCAGTGCCATCCATCTTTAACTTCAACACTTCCTTCTCACTCTCAAGCGTCAAGGTTATAAAGTATCACCACCAAGATGGTCAGTGACAGCGGCCATGGCGCCGAGTATCGCCAATACCTCCCAGACCTAAACATCCCACGCTTTACAGCTATGCAAAAGCAAGATGCCCATGAATACGCAAAGGATTTCATCAAGGGAGGAAATCCTCCATGGCTACACGGCCTCTACTTGCACTGGAGAAAGCTCTTCCAAGATCCCTTCAAGGGGGTTACCAACGACGGTTAGATCACTTACCCTCTCCATCCTCACTTAACACGTCTCGTCCATTCATTTACTCACAACTTTTGCATAATAAAAATACAGGAACTGTCCGCCCCAATCTCTTTACCCTCCAAGACGAGGGCATGCCCATCGACTCCATTGTCTCCGCCACCACCAATCTCCTCTCCCTCCTCTCCCCCCAACAGCGCTCAGCAGTGACCTACCACATCGACTCGCCAGAATGGCGCACCTGGTCCAACCCCGAATTCTTGCTCAGCAACAAAGGAATCCGCCTCGATGAGGTCCATTCCTCCACCCGGGACGCCGTCCTCGCCGTGCTACACTCCACCCTCTCACCCGAAGGTTACGCCAAAGCCCTTGGCGCCATGCGTATCAACGGCTTCCTGGGGGACCTAGTCCAAGCCCCGCGTGTCTGCAACGAGTTCAGTTACAACTTTGTACTCTTCCAAACCGCCTCCGGCCCTTCCACTTCCCAGCCATGGGGCTTTTCCTTTTATGGCCACCATTTGTGTTTGAACGTGTTCCTGTACAAAACCCAAGTGGTCATCTCGCCCTGGTTCACCGGCGCAGAGCCGAACCTGATCGACGCCGGGCCATATAAGGGCACCCGTATCCTCCAGGAGGAAGAGAAGCTGGGGTTGCAACTGATGCAGAGCCTCTCGGCTGAGCAGCAGAGGCAAGCTCAGGTGTACAAGCTCCTGCGCGACCCGGCCATGCCCAAGGGGAGATGGAATCACGACGACCAGCGACATTTGTGCGGCGCGTACCGGGACAACCGCGTGGTTCCGTACGAGGGGGTTTCCGTTGCTGGCTTCACAGAAGAGCAGAAAAGGTTGGTGGAGGAAATATTGGGGCAGTACCTGCTTTATCTGCCCGCGCAAGCTAGGGAGATTCGCTTAGGCCAGATCAGGGAATGGTTCGATAAGGAGACGTATTTTTGCTGGATTGGCGAGTTTGGCGATGATGATGCGTTTTACTATCGGATTCAGAGCCCCGTGGTGATTGCTGAGTTCGATCACCATAGTGGTGTATTTTTGACGAACAAGGAGCCGGCCAAGTTTCACATTCACACGCTCTTGAGGACGCCGAATGCGGGGGATTATGGGATGGCGTTGAGGGGGCTGTTGGAGGGCGAGAAGCAGGAGTATGTTTGGGAGGGATAGTTAAGTGATGGACTGGAACCCCCGAAACCTCGAAGCCAAGTAACAAGAGATGATCAGGTCCTTAGGATAATTGGTATGACAGCTTTGGCTGTTTTGTCGTTGTGGGCAAAAGATAGGAGGGTGGGAAATGCTGGACAGGGAGAGAAGGGGGGGAGGAAGAAAGAAGCTGAGAGGATGCACCCCCCCCCCCCCCCACTACCATGTCGCACCTGCCATATGTATCGGCGATTGGCAGCTAGAGTCGCAGCTTCCTAGACAAAACTTTACACAAGAGATGGAGATTTCCACATGTGGATGCACAGTCTCTGTGTGGTCAAACGGGAGGGGATGCTCTGGGTCGAGTTCTATGCGTCCGTCTCCTCCCTATACCAGTCGGGCCAGCGCTCGAAACATGGAATGTCAACATCGACTTCGACACCGCACAAAGCCACTCTATGATGCCAATGGCTTCGGCATCGCAATTGACCTCGCCCTTCTTTAGCCAAGAAACAGCCAGTACCAACAACAGCTCACAGTCGTCATTGCTATCTTCCCAAGCCTCGCAGCCTTCGACACAACCCTCTCGGGCTTCGTCACCACTTGAGCCCGATCCGGAAGCAGATCTTGACCAGGAATATTTAGACGAAATCGACGAGCATCCGCCTGACGGATGGACCGGCTATTTGAGCGCCCAGTATCAGACCCATATCGTCGACAATCTGAAGCAGACCGTGTTCGAGAAGATCGACCAGCTCAAAGCCTCCATTACCTCCCTCCAGCAGAATCATGCCAGTCAAGAGAAAGCCAGCGCAGCATCCGTCAACGAATTCAGAGTCACACACGATCAGATTTTCAGTACCCTTCGAGACCTCAAGCCTATTCCAAGCCGGCTTTCCGCACTAGAAATCAATGTCAGGCAGAACAAGGAACAAGCAGGCTATGCCCTGTCCAATCTCGACGACAAGGTCTCGAGGCTGAAGACAGATCTGGGAGTAAAGTATGACGGAGCCATGAGGGGGTTGAAAAGCGTCCAACAACAGAACATGTCCCTCCTTGAGGCACTCGAAGTCCTGCAGGGGAAGATCGGGAATTTGCAGCAACAGCAGACGCAGACGAATGAGAGACTCTCCTCTTTCCAAAATGAAATGGAGAAGACTTTAGCACCATATCAAGGACTTTCCCATGAGGCCATGGAATTATTGAGACAGCTCCACTCTCGTCGCGCGGACCTCATGGGACTTATGGACCGGCCGACCACAGCTACGAGCGGCTCGAACGTGCCACTTATTGAAGCAGGTAGGTTGTCATATTCCTTCCGTAGCCGGCTCAATATCTGACAGTTGTAGCGCCCCAAACCCATCTGCCCTGGAGATCGCCCCAAAATACGGCCAACAAAAGCAACCCAAGCCAGCTAGTTCAGGCAGTTTCCAAGACCAGAGCAGCGCAGAAAAGAAAAGAGTTACCACCAGCACTTGATCTCACGGGTTCGGAACCCTCTGTCGAGAAGAGAGCAAACCCAAAGCGAAGGAAAATCGACTTACCTGCGGTCAGCTCGAATCAGCAACATCTTGATGACACGAACAGGCTGCCTCTCGCCACAGCTAAGAAAGCGCTTCCCGCTCGAGAGAAACGACCATCTGCCACGACTAAGCAGCCCGGCACCACGAAGCAGAAAGCCCCCGTTGCAGACATGGAAACACCTCCTGTCAGAGCAAACGTTCAAGACATGAGGTTGCTCTTCAAGAAACACAACGATGCATACAAAGCAAGACCGCCCAAAGCCGAGTGGCTCTTCATATGGAAGTTCATAAACGAGATTGAGAGTCCAGAGAAGCTGAAACATCTTCAAGAGCGCTTGTTGGAACTTTTACCATACCATATCTCGCAGAGAAGAGCGTCACATCGTCTTGGAGATAAATTTATCCAAATTTCGAGATCGCTGACCTGGGGCCGGTTTGCGAAGGCCCTTGCCGAAGTGTAGCAACAGTAAGGTGGCTCTGTGGATGGAATATACGATATTACAAAATGTGGAGGAGAGCTACCATTTCACAGCCTTGATCGTATGAGGAGTGTGCCATCTCGATGGTTTGGTAATCTGTGACATACCTCGGTCTCATATATGTGGTATGTTGCAAGTCGAGTGGATCAGTATCTGGATGCGAAGATGGTCAAAGGGCACCCGAAGGACGTACAGGGAGGCGCACTATGCCTATACTTGGGACCAACTCCATGTCATTCAATATATATATCAACAGTATGGGGCGGGGTAATGGAGTAAAGGTAGGAGTATCTAGGATCGGGCTCTAGAGAACATATAACAGAGAACAAATGGGTGTCATGTAACCGGAAGGCCAGCCGAGTTCGAACCAGATCTATCCAATATATTATTTCCTCAGCCCTCTTGCCATTTCAAATCGATGGCGAAACGAAACATATCCTTCATAATCCATTTTTCTCATCTATTCCAAATCCTAACCTGCCGGTGATTACCATTCATCGAATCAACCACCCAACACGCCTCCTTGACATGGCCCGAATTCGCTCCCATATCATCCTCGCACTTTTTCGCCAACCCCTTACACGTCGCATCCTCATCCAATACCGCACCTGCCCAATCTCCACAAAATTCCGTGTTAAAGACGATACTGTGGTGCTTGCGAATGGTACCGGAGCGAACACCCGCGGTTAAATACGGATGCGGTCAGCGGCGTTCCGAAATCTGGCGGGTCTGCTCTCGGTACAGCCGAAAAAACGCCATGCGCGGCCGTGTTAGTTGAAAGGGAAGATGAAGAAAATGTCATGTCTCTAGTGATAGTCATCGTATTCCTGGCTAATTTCGTCGCGAGACCGGATCCGCGCAGGAAAATTCCAGACTTTGATGAAGCCTATTGATCCTCCCCCCCCCTCCTCCTCCTCCATCTTTCTTTTTGTTCCCACCACCACCGCCACTCGAGTCCTTCCCAGAAACATCATAAGACCACTCAACAGCATAAGCTTTTCTACGCCCAATACAAAAAATGGGAACAATAGAAAGCCTCACGAGATGTTGAGGATGCTGGAAAAAAAGGAAACCACTGATCAGATGTGCTTATACATACTGATATGCTCGAGAGGAGGTCAATAGCGAATGTATGTATACTTCAACCGTGTACAAGCAGTCATGAACCTCTATTCTTCAACGTTTGGGGTTTGTCCATGAGTGACTGATCTACCTACTTGTATAGTGTGATGAATAGAGCCACTGACTATCTTATAGAGACACCTATAGGAGAAAACTTACACCCAAAAAACGAAGCAAGCTGTTCGTTCAGGTACCGGGAATCGATCGCTTCGTCGTTGAGCTCTGTGAAGCTGCAATGATCAGGATTGACCGCAAACGACAAGATACCGCTTGATACTCACCTTTCCCGCGAGATCTCGCGATGAACACTGGGACACAGATCCGTGAAGCATTCTTAACGGGCGGATGTTCTTTTGTACCAAAGTAAAGCGATTGCCCATAGGATTTCGAGGATCTAGGTATTCTTAGCACTCACGCACTCTCTATGTACATGCAGACCGCAGAAAACCGCACCTACCCAGCCTCCCAGCACCTTTCCCCAAGGTCAGCCACCGTGGTCTAGAATCACGGACTTCCAAGGCACCAAAGTTTACAAAGAGATGCCATGATGTTTGACATTGGTGAGAAATTTGGAAAGTTCTGGATAGTAGGCTGTCGTTCTGCTTAATCTTGTGTATTCCAAGACCTCTCGCATTTATTCTGCCCTCTGTAAGATTCCCAGGGGGCATCTATAACACTGAGGCAGCCTTAGTCAACGATGACCTCTCCGTAGTGAATGGAGCCTGTCAGACGTGCATTGTCCTTCTTGATGACCGTATTGTGTCCAATCTTCCTGTGATACCTTCCTGGCAATGCTGTCTGCAAAAGACGTACCTGCAGATGGTCAGTGTCTAAACCATGTAGGTAACACTCATCACGCAGCATTGGCAGCGGAGCTCAAACCCAAAAAGATGTCCAAATCTCGCGTCTACTTGCTTCCAGCGGTTGGTGCGCCCGATTTGACAGGGTCATGGTGTTGTCTACTCTCTTCAGACGGCTCTGTAAGTCAACTCGAGGCTCGTGGAAGGCATCGAGTAACAAACTTGCATGCCGTATCTGCGGCAGTGAAACCTGAACTGGTTCGATGCGGTGGTCGTGTCTGTCTGGTTCCTGTTCGCTGAGCCCATTCACCCATGTAAGAGACAGCAAGTGCTGTTTATAGATTGAGCCAATGCGCCTTAATATGCCTCTACAACACATCGCTGATGCTCGATCCCTTTGCCATACCTAGGAGTAACAGCTGCTGACGTAGGTTCGTTTACTTCGTACAAATGTGATGTATGTGTAGCCACAGTAAAGCCCGTAATTCTTGGCGCCAACACTTTCCCGTCACCCAGCCTGCGTGAAGATTTCGGAACAGAAACACAAGGAGGACTTGGCGTGGGACATGACAATCATTATTCGTTCCCATACATAAGTCTAAGATGAGAAGCCACACCCCATAATTCAAATTGCCCACCGGCTAGAAGGACTCAGGTGAGTGAGTCGAAGTGCAATGGGAACAGAATCGAGAAGAGAAAAGGGCCCCGCGATTTCCGATCGGGGAACCAAACATTATCATGGATATTTTCTTTTTCCAGCAATGAGATAGTGAACCTCCTTTCTCAAACATCCCTCATTTTGATGTAATAGGCGTATACAAAATTGGGGTATACAGAATTATATAAAGACAACATGGGAAGAAACTTGATTATAGACGTAGTGTCGCCATTTGTCGGCCAAACCACCTCTAGTTGCTGGCGGCGTACCGTGGAGGGCTCAACACAACTTTAACTTCGAGCGATCGAATAGAAACGTCGTGAGGATCGTGTCGTTCGCATCAGGGTTTCAAGACTGTAGGTGATGTGTTTTAGAACTTGACCTTCTTTCCGGTCAGCTTGAACCAGATCCAGCAAAGGAGGTCCTCCTTGAATCGTTCCCACAACGACCGGTTGAGGTGATAGCTCAGCTCGCGGAAGTTGTACATCTCACCCCAACAGTCTCGGCCCCATTCACATCCGGCCATGTTGACCAAGAAATCCCGATCCTTCTGGTCGTAATGTATGCGCGGATCGTTGCCCTTTTCAGAGCAGGCGCCTGTAGGGAAACTGTTGATCATGCGCTGCGGAAGGAAGGCCGTACTCTTCCGAATCCAGGGTTGCGCAGTGTAAAGCTGCTCCAAGGCATCTTGCTCCTTGTGTTCCCACTCCATGTGCTTCTGTTCGTATGCCACAGGATCCCACCAAACATCAAGTAGATGGTCGGTCCAAGTGCCGCGGCGCATGAAGAAGGAACCCAAATTGAATCCAGAGCAATCCTGCGACAGCATGAGGTGAATCGAGTTCGGGTTGCCATCTCCAATCGGGCTTTTCGAGAGTTCGTCGAGGTAAGGGTCGGCCGGGGGGTGAGAAATGTTCAGCGGATTGTACTCGTTGATGTCGCGGTAGGTGACATCCTCGATGTGGTCGAAAATATGGTCCTGCAGAGACTTCGATGGCTCCATAATGAAGGTGTTGAGGTCAAGCCACCAAACCCTGGGAGAAAATCAGCCACAGATCACATCCAGGAAGCAACAGAGTGGGAACTTACCATTCTGCCTTGGGATATTTTCGCAGAGTGGAGCGGATGAAATCAACCTTTTCCCAGCTCTCGCGCCATTCATGCGCATAGCGTTTCTTTGTGCTCATGTCGACAATCTCGAGATCGTATCCCCACTTGGCAACGTATTTCTTCTTGTTGCGAATCGAGTCCCTCTCGATTGCCCATTCCCTGGCGCCCTTCCACTCCATGACACCACCGCCAACGTTGGCAGCCAGAATGATGACAAACTTTTGACCCCCACCAAGCCATGACGTTCTTCGGTAGTAGTATACCAGAGCTTTCCAGGGTGTTAGGTCACTGTATAATCGATTCAAGGTGGGGGGTTGCAAAGACTCACGAGTGCTGTAGAAGATAATGTATCCTAGCAGGAACAAGAGGCCAAAGGCTAGCAGCATCTTGGTCCTCCTGCTCATCCTCCCCGTGATGCCTCGTATCCTGCCGAGTCGTGGCATGTTCCATCGACCGTGACCAATCTTCTCTCTCTCGGCGCCATGGGTGTTGTCGGCCTTGAATCGGGGCAGCGAACTTGATATCCGACGCATGTGGCGGCTGAAGAAGCCCTGGTTCTGTGTCGAGAAGGACTGGTATGCGGCGCCGCCCATGTTTTTTTGCCTTTCCCACATGACGGGCGTCCCGTTGGATCCGGCGTAGGCCTTGGTAGGACTCGATCGACCGCTCGGGCTGAGGTTGTTTGTAAGGCCTGGACTTGCCCAGCCACCACCGGGAACGGGAGAAGGACTGCGGGACAGCGACATTGCAGTGATCGGGGTGCCTAGAGCAGACGGAAGGACCAAGCGACAGTCAGTAACACGCGGATGACATCGGACAAGTGCCCAACGGCCAGACGGGTGAAAGTGAGACGACGGCCGTGAGACCGCTGGTGGCAGTCACGGGCGTGGGACAGGGCAAAAGGACACAACAGGGACCCCTTCAAAGCTTGGACAAAGGGAAGAACACGTACCCGGGATGGGCGAAAGGCTGTTGGGGTCGTAGTTGCCGTTATGGGGCTCAACCCCAAGGAGGAGGCCCGAAGGAGATCGGCGATTGTCCAATCGGAGTTCGCTGGGAGGGTTAACGGCAGACGACCGTCTTCGGTGATGGGAGCGGGCCGGACGGTCGCTGTAGGAGGACGATGTCCCGTTGCCGTTGGGGGAAAGGGTCGCCAGCTTTGCGGATTTGCGACTTCACCAGGTGGCACTATGGGCCCTCTGGTGATATCGCGCAGGGGTGTAGGGGGTAGCTGGGCTTCCTTGCCGTGGAGGCTCAAGGGCCCAAGCCAGAGGCTGACGGACGGACTGACAAAGTGACGGCTGAATCCACGTTGCAAC
The DNA here is from genome assembly GCF_033458365.1 of Neurospora hispaniola. Classification (NCBI taxonomy): domain Eukaryota; kingdom Fungi; phylum Ascomycota; class Sordariomycetes; order Sordariales; family Sordariaceae; genus Neurospora; species Neurospora hispaniola. Next base: position 244,886 of record NW_026944407.1, on the reverse strand, counting down.
GGAGGGCCGCCTGACTCGAGATACGGTACGTCGGTACGTAGCGGTTGGTGGTTACGGTGGGCTGGCTGGCCTTGGTGGCTGCGCTGCGGACGGTCGGATGGGTGTCCGTGGTAGTTAGGCTCTGCCCAAAGAAGGCAGACTGCGTGTACTGTCGAATATTGGTTGTGCTCGTGCGGTACAACCGAGAGGATCTGGTTGTCCAAGAAGGGGATGTGGACGGATGGGGATGGGACAAAGGGGACCAAGGACCCGGTGTGTCGGAGACGTCCGAGTTTCGGGTTGGGTTGCAGGGCGCGCAGGCTGCTGTTGGAGGAAGAGACCCGGCGCCTGTGGTGGCTCTGGATGGTAGACGGGTGCTGCAGAAGCGGCACCTGGACACGATATGCCAACCTTGAACCCAGCCAGCTGTTGCTTCCCTTGAAGATGCCCGGATTCGGCTGTATGCCGGGCAGATGTCGTTCAGTGGATCGCTCGCCGCGCTCGATTACCTAACGGTTGCTTGGATTATGCGTGTCTTGGTGGACGGGAAGAAGAAGTAACAAACGAGATCTTCAGAGACAACTCAACGCAGATTGTTTCACTAGGAGAGTGAATCTCTTGACCGTTTCAGCTATGGAAGAATTCCAGTGGCCGTGGGCTAAAAATCACTTCAGATGAACAGCCCTGCCCGTCCACTAAATGGCCAGCGTGGACAAGCGAGCGAACAAGCCAAGAACTTTTCTAACGTGTTTAAATCTTCCATCCTCCCCAACTTCATCGCGACCCCCGGCCGTCCCCAGATATTCTAGGGGCTTTCTCCATCAACAACATTTTTTTCTCTTCTTTTAGCGGCCAACTTTTCAACAGCTACCCACGCCAAGATTGCCCCGACACATGCAGGGCACCACCCAGGGCCTGTTCACTGCGACCCCTGTCTAGGTACTTTTTGGAGTTTACACAGTACACTACGGTCTAGGGTGGTTGCGACTAATTGCGACACCTGGACGGTGATGGCATGCAATTTCATCTAGAGCGGGAATCCTTAACACGTTCTGATGACGGCTCGCGGAAGGCCCAATCCTTTTCCTGAATGTCTTCACCGTCTTTAGGCTTAAATCTTCCAAAGCATGGAAAGGGGGAGCAGACGCTAATGTTGAACAGGGATGTCGGGCGCGGACTTGACTTGCTCTCGTTGGGTGCCTTGCAGCCTTCACGGTACTACCGGCGGGCAGTACAAGCGCATCGGGCATTGGACCCCTTCAACTCTCGGCTTTTTTTTTCTTGACAATCCTGGGGCTGTAGTGTACCTGACGGCTCTGCAACAGAACGCAGGAGCCAATGACAACGTTCCAATCCAACTAATTACGCGCTTGGGGCAGCAACTTGGGGAATTTGAGGGAGACCTCCAACTTCTCCCAAAACTGTTTTGCTGACTGAATTTGGTTCCTTTTTCAAAATCCCCTTCTCAGCCAGGCCAAGGGCACTAGTTACAGAGAAATTACCGGATGTGGGACAAAGCACAAGCATGTTTTGGCTTGCAGTCTTCGGCCGATTGCGCAACAGAAAGCTAATTGACCAACCCCCTGCTTGAGATGGTTATCTCTTGGCTTTGATCCGCCGCTACGGAAGACTGACGCGGAGTCGGTTCGCTGAGCGAACTGGGCCGATTCTTTTACCCCTTGTCTAAGCCAGAACCGAATACTTGGGGGTTAGCGGTGGAGTCTTTTGCCAACCCCCTCTCATTAAAGAGGGGGAAAATTTTCTGTGGGACAACCGTTTAATCTAGGACAAGCGCCGATCGGTACCATACACAATCGGCTATTAACGCTGCGCAAAACCACTTTTTAACATCGTACACACCGGCAACACAACCACACTCAAACTCGCTATTTCTAACCGCCGACTCGCACTCTATACTCTAAAACTATAAAAGTAAATAGTCTATATATATCCATAGATTAATAGAAGTTAACCTACTATTACACAATAGATTTTAATAAATATTTTACTAAAATAGGGGAAGTGCCCGTTGGCTACCGCGGTACGCGTATATATTTGACTGCCCGCCAACATATTGAACGCTTTAGAACATTGCGCAAGCCGTCGACTATTAGAGAAATTACTACTATTATTAACAAATCGCATACCTCTATATTTCGCTATATTAAATCGCTAATAGAGTATAGTAAACTAACTATATTATCGCGTTCAAAAGGTCGCCCCCGTATATTAATAGCCGCCGAAGAGGATGCTATTATATCGTACGTAATATTCTACTTCTAGGGACGATTTCCCGCATTATATTAAATAATTATCAACGCAATAAATCGGTTACAGTTATTACAAAGCGCTCTAAAGACCTACAACGCAACGTAGTTAACGAATTTCCTTAAAGACCACCTAGAATTGAAAACTACGATTTACCGCGCCATCAATATTAAAAGGAGGTTCTAAAAATTAAATAAAGAATCTATTAATAAGTAGTTTAACGACTACGAAGCCGTACTCAAAAAGTACAATATTATTAGGGAGGACATTTAGAACTATAATAAAATAAATATAAAATTCGGTTATATAGCGGGCGGATACGTAAGGGTAGTTGTGCTAAGGGATCTAGCGAAGCAGAAGGTAAATCAACACATTACTTTACTAGTAAATTTATATAAGGGTAAATATTTACCGTTTCTCCCAACTAAAAATTAACGATATTACCAACCGAGAGTCGGCTACCCTTATAACTAGCATAAACGCAACTGGCAAGACTATCCCCATTTATATAATATTTAAAACTAATCTAACCGAGGATTTTATCGCTAACGACCTTAATAACGCCGTCCACTTTACTAAATTACCAACTAGCTTTTCAAATACCAACCTCATACTCAATTAATTAAAGTATTTCAATTAATACTCCTTCTACTTATCTCCAACATTTACAAAATTAAGGGAGGAGGACGGCCATAAATTGGGAAATAAAGGGTTCTCTTTTCAAAACTAATTTGGGTATAACCAATATAGGGTTAACTATACTAACAAGAAGCTCAACGATCTAAACAATAGAGTGGGGTTGAGAAGGCTATACCGACTAATTTACCGTCTATTAATTATCAATAGATTTAATAGTCACTATAGTATAGAAATTAAAGAGTATATTAATACCTTCAATATTATATTAATAGTATTACCTCCCTACTTAACCTATATAATACAGCCACTTAACGTTAGAGTATTCTTATCTCTTAAAGCTCATTACTAGAAGGTATTACAACAATTCATTCAACGTAGAGAATTCAACTTTACTTGCACTACATTTATTAGAAAACTCAAAGTTCGCTCCCCCCCCTATACCCTCATTTCATATCCCTATTAATTATAACATCCCCAATACTTTAGTATATCCTTAATAGTAGTATAACCGGGTACAATATCTTTAACAGGTTTTCTAATATTAGTATATAGCCAGTTAACCGTACGAAAATCCTAATATAAATCCGAACGAAGTAACCTAAGAAAACTAACCCCGCCTTACCCTCATTACTCCCCAAAGAAGACCGCTTTCAAGAAACTACTAAAATCATTACCTATATTAAAGATAAATACTACTATACGTTCAATTCGCCAACCTATGCCCATTATTACGCCATTAAAATCGTAATCTATAAGGCGCTATTAATATATAATACCGTATAGGAGTACAACCGTTAAAACTAAAAGAAAGCGGCTAACCTCGACCATAAAATAAAGAGACAAATATATAAATTACCATAAGAGGGTGAGGTATTGAGTTTTTTAAAGGGAAATTTCAACCAACGTACTATCGAAAAGCAATAATAAGAGTAGTTGGCTAAGGAGAAGAGGTAATTAATGGCCGTTAAATTATACAATAAAAAAACTTAAAAGCAGGTTTACAATAATTAACTCAAAGATTTTATCAACAGTAAGGGGAAAGTTATATAGAGAATCTACCTTAATAATTAGAAGAAGGAATAGTTAAAGAATAAGTATATACTAATCTACGAAGAGGATATACTCAACGAAAGAGAGGAGGAGGATAGGGATAGGTTATTTACACGTAACACAGTAGGTATACTAGTGCCAACAGTCTTTAAAAAAGTATAGGGTAACCCCTCTTACCTTTTCTCTAACAACTCAATTAATATTAATCTAAGTAATAATCCTTCTACTATACAATTACTAGAACCCTCATCCTCGCCTCCTCACCTACCTTAATAATCTACTATTAAAATTACTACCAACATTATTAATCATCTCAATACACAAATAGTCAATACACTCTTTAAAAACAAGACTACCTTTATTAACAATAATAATAAAATTAACTATAGAGAATTATACAAGGGGGAGGATAATAGGGATAAGGAGGAGGAGGAGGATAGAAGTAAGGAGGTCGACTTACCACTAATCTAATTAATCAACCGCTATCTCTTTAACCCGCCCGCTACGCCTAAACCTCATACTATATAAACTAGACCGTCAACGCCAACCATCCCTTCTACTTTATTACAATTACAATCTTTTAAATCAATACTATACTATAGGGTTATAAAGTACGTTAAGAGTATTGTAAGACCTTAAATATAGGTAAGAAAGCAAGCTGCACGTATTAAGACTATACTAGTAAAGTAGGAGGCAATAGTAAAGGAGGTGCCGCCCGTACCCAAACCAGTACTAGCGCTACTAATAGAGGGAGTACCAGTAGAGGGGGCACTAGTAGAGGGGGTACCAGCACTAGAAAATAATAAAAAGTAACTATAATTCGTTCTTTTATTTATTTACTACCTTATTAAATAATATACCGGGTTTCTAATAGCTTCCAACAACGTTATTGTAGTGTATAATGTAGTAGTTTAGTATAGGGATAGGTCAGATTACTAGTAAAATTCTATGTGGGCTGTCCCAGATTAAACGGTTGTCCCACAGAAAATTTTCCCCCTCTTTAATGAGAGGGGGTTGGCAAAAGACTCCACCGCTAACCCCCAAGTAATGTTGCGGGTGATGTGGTGATGTTCGCAATCTAAAGGGGGTCAAATCTCCTTGTCTCCCCTCCGATGTTTCACCATTCTAGCACCCGCACAAACCTGGTCCTCAACGGAGATAGAGGTCATGGGGGTCTGCACTTAATGAACGACTACGGGGTACCCCACGGCACGCCATCTCGACCCCTACCTAAGACGATGCCAATGACGATACATTTTCTGGATAACAGGTGGTAACCTATGGCAGAAATGGCATCTCGACCTCCAGATGTCAACTCATATCGAGGATGGCTACGGTACCCATGAACCTTTGGTTTACTGTGGTGGCGTGTCGCAGAACATCGCTGGTAACCCACCATCGGTTACCAAACTTTTAGCATTATCAACGGAGATGGCAAACCAACTAGACGTACTCTCGTAGGGGCCCCACGATAAACTGGATCAACTGGCGGAGTGATTCTTGACGATCCTCCTTTTCTTGACTACCCCAGGCGTCCTGGTCTTGAATGAGAGGACGCTGGAGCTACTCGGGATGTGGCAACTTTTGCTAGAAGCTTCAGAACACTGATCATAGTCTCCAGCCCCTGCAATAAGAGAAAACCAAGCTTATGGCCTAGCCGCCCTGATGTTTGGACAGTTTGTTTGTCAAACACACATAATGGATGTGGAAGAACACATGTCCATCTTCAATATCCATGATGCCCAAGTCTTCTTCAGTGTTAATAGTAAGATCGAAGCCACCAAGATCAACCGCCGCTATCTAGTGTATTGATACAGCAGACTCGACAACATGCAACCCGTAAAGGTTTGTTAGCGCGGTTCTTATGACAGGGTCTACAAAGGTTTGCAGAAAAACAACGGGACAAGGACATTCGGTATAGAAAATTAAGTCAAGTGTGTAAAGCCCCCAAAACGCAACTACTTGATACCAACTTCTTGCATGAAATGTGGTGGAATGGTGGTTGATAGCGAGGAGTGTGTTGTAAAGTCCCGCGCTAACGAACCTTCCTAGGGGGGATATACATAGTATACAACTACAGGCTCCTCCTGTCCAAAGACAAGTGGCTTTTCAATAAATCGACGGGAAAAATCATACAGATTTCACAATGCGACCATCATTCTATATAGCTATTCGAGCTGTGATGATTGGGGGGGAAAAAAACCAAAAAAAAATCGAGTTCGGTGTCGGTGCCTTTCGCGGGCGGAACCAATACAAAACCCCGCACGCACTAGACTTTAACAGCTCGTATGGCAGCCTTCACAAAGCAACCCCCAAGCTCGTTAGCACTATGGCTCGCGGCCAGCCACTTGGCCCTACATACCTACCTATTTCCACCAACACACTTTGCGCTTTGTTCCACCTGAGAATTAGCTAGGTAGCTTTTCTATTCCGCCTAAATCAATGAAGTAAATAAGTTGGAGTAGCTCGTACCGTGACCTCAGTGGATGCAGATAGTCTTGGACACTGAGATCCTACAAATGCCTAGGTTGAAGTAGTACTTGCCATTCCCATTTTCAACGCGACTTCACTCGGTGACAACACTATGCTTAACTAGAGCTCGCTGGAAGTTGAGCCACCTGCTTGGGACCTTGTGAGCTCAAGAGATTCAGTGCTGGATCATCCCGCCCATAAAACTCGTCAGAATGCTTGTAAGTCATGACATAACGTGTGTGACAGATGCTTGTAGCCGACGAACCATCCTCTATTTTTTCAATTCTGCACATGTTTGACCGTAAAATGTCACAGACATAACTTGTGATGTCGATAATGTGAATGTTTCAGGTAACGTTTCCAATTGAAGCAGGCAGCAAAACCGATCCACTCTCAAGGCGTACGAATACTTAAGCGAACAGTTCTGTTGGCAGAAAACGGTACCTACACTTGCCCCTGGTCATAGCAAAATTCTAGACAGCTAGTGATTCGTGACGTTGAGGTCATAGCGAAACCGATTTTGGGCAAACGCTTCGGAGTTCGGACTACACGCATAAAAGGAAGAGATCCGAATATCCCTTGACTATAGTAATCGGGAAGGTAGCACATAAGCCGATAGCGCTTTTGTCCCAACGGAAGAGTCCGGGAATAGTATTTGCCTGTGGTTGGATTGCTCCTGCCCACATCACCGACGATACGATGTCGTGTCAGCCGACCCGCCGACCATCCGACAAGTCAGGGCAGGGAGGTAGCCAGCGACCAATGCCATTCAAAACTCCCAGGTCAGAATGCAAGTTGGTTCACACACCTTATTCGTTCTTACGCGTCAGCGCAATTTGCGGGGCCCGAATAAATTCCCATAACTCCTCATCTGGTTCATTCCTACTTGCTCTCTTCCGTTTTCTGTCTCTCGTACATTTACACCGACTTAACAGCCTAAAAACACCTACGTCCATTAAACACCGAGTCAAGAGAGATCAAGCGCCAGTTTAAGTCTACTACCGTCTTCTGCCCCACCGCGATAGACCTACAATCATCCAAAATGCCCTCTTCCACCGACAACGTTCCCCAGCCGCAACAATCCATGGAGATGGTGACCCCACAGGACGCCATCATCTCCCAGCAGCCTGTAGGTCAAATCCTCGCCAATCTGAGCATCCACACACTGGAAAGCGTTGGATCGTAAGACTAACCAAAGACTTTGAACGTAATTCAGACAACTGAGCCACAGCCCGAGATGACGACCGAAGGAACATTGCGCGGCGGCTTCGTCGAGGAGTGCAGCTGCTGCTGCTGTTCAGAGGAGTGCGCTTGCTGCTAGAGATCTTACCGAGCCATGGGCCCGGCGAGCTCGGCAGAGGTGAGATGTGCGAAATGATTCCAAAGAGCTCGGTCAGGCTTGCGAGGGAGAGGCCGCTGGCTGAGATGAGGTCTGCCTGAGTGCCCTCAGTAGTCAACTTCGTTTGTGCGGTTGAATTGAATCACTTTCTTGTCATGACAAGTCAAAGCTTGGCTCCCTTACTACCTGATGTGATGTCCTATTTCTTGCTGCAACAAGAGAAGCGTGGAAAGGATGTATAACCTTGATCGGAGTGATCTCTCATCGCGTCGACTTCAGGCCGGCCCTACAGTTTGCCATTGGGAATTAGGTGTACACGTACTCGGGTCTAATTGTTGAGGATCCTTGCTGTGGTGACGACCAACTTGGCATACCAATCTCCACTTAGCATCTACGTCTTGATACTCTAAACTCGACCCGATATTCACGAAACGATCAGATGTTAGTCTGATGAATTTCTAGGTGTTTCCTCCTCGTCGTTGAAGATGACGTCTGAAGCAGGGGAAATACCTTGGCAGCTTGGCGAAAAAAGCTTGGTCTAGCGCCATGAAGCTTGGCAATCTTGGCAGGCCCAAGTTAATGATGGGTTTCAAGATACTGTACACTATGGTAGATGTTGGAGGGTGACCGCTTGTTGCTCACTCTGTGTGTGACCAACGGTGCAGCGAACCAAGGGATTTCGAGTTTTATCCAACCCAGCTCTCCAAAGTACCAACCCAGCCACACCGGAGCTTTGAACAGAGAATGAGGCTTTCCATGGATAATCCTTTTCACTATCTAACGGTCCGAACCGTATTGATAGAAGGGGCACTTGATAGTAATCTCCTCTCCTAAAAGCCGCGATGCCAAAGATGCTACCTCTGAGGTTTCTTGGCTGCGAAAACAAAGACAGCCACCCGTCAAAGAAAATGAGTGTGATGTCCGATGGGTACACAGACAACGCGCCTGTAAAGCCCCCGAGAGGATGAGGGTCTGAAGCCATCTGCAACCGCAAACACAAGAGAGAGATGATGTGCGACCTCACTGGTTAGGTAGCAAGACATCACCGTCACTACCTAGATATATGTAAAGTTGCTAGGCTCGACCTTCAACGTAACAACATGCCAAGGTGGGGGATTGCAGTCACAAGTAGATTGAATTACAGAGACCCGCAACCTCAACATGTCATCCCGTCTGTGCCTAGGGCGTACTGCGTTGTACGTGGTGATCACGAGCCAAAGGACGGACGGGAAGTTCCCACACTTTGAAGGTTGGGGTTCTGGACTGTCAATAACATTGTCAATCCAAGTGTCAAACGCGGTATCGCGTCTCTGATTGATATTCTAGCGTGTTTCAGCGATGGTCGATACATAGGTAGTGTATAGCGGGGTGAGTGACAAGATGGGGTTGGAAAATGGACTTGCTGGTCTGGAATCATTGGGTGGCTGGAGGTGCTTGATGATAATTGGGGAGGAAGTGGAAAGGAAGTGGAAATGTTCTTCTCTCTTCTTCCCGCCGCCAAGAATCCCAGGCGGACACAGGCGGTGGCTTGGCTTGAGCTCCACACAAGCTGACCAATGAGAGGCAGACTGTACAACAGACAGATGCCAAGAGCTGCCAGGGCCAACAGCTTCCAGCCAATCCATCACCAGCAAAACAGCATGGCGGCGCTTATTCCAGACTACATCGTTCCTCGGCTGCGCCAAACCTTCTCCATGACGGCGCTTTGCTCAACGACGAGACACAGTTTTAGATGAGTCGACCGGCCACTCACGCGTCTGGTGGTGCATGCCCTGTAACAATTGGCACGATGGACGAAATGACTGGAATCCGCCATGACCAAAGACATGGCCTCTCTTTTTCTTGACTGGGCCGCCCTCCTCCTCCTTCTCCTTCTTTCTCTTTTGCTTCGGGTTGTTGCTATTATCAAAGTGTGTGTTGTGTGTATGTACGTGTGTTCGCGGGTTCGACAGTCTTTTCTTGTTACGGTTCTGCCTCAGCCACGGGATGGAGAGGGAACCCATTGTTCATTCGTTCTAGTCTTTCACCCGAATCATTCTGTCCACTCCCCCTTCGGTAATTCAGTCCGATCTCGAATTTCATTCAGACAGTATCTGGCAGGTCCTGTGAATAGGTAGTCACACCTCCTATTGTTTTATCTTTTTGGCCCACCCAACTTGTCCACCCGCAAACACATGGCTCACTCACTCGTCTCACACCTTTGGGACCGAGAAAGTGTTTTTGTCTTTTGATGACAGGACAGGACTCCAACTTGATCTCTCCTTCAACAACTCGCTTGCTGGCCATCCGAGTCTACTGCGAGCTTCCCGACCATTCACACTCCTTTTGATGAGTCGAACGACTTACGCAACATTACATTGTTCACGATGGCTGTCAACATGAACGGTCCGATGGCGCATCCGGGTCCCTCATTTCACCATACAGTCAACAATAGGAAGGAGGAATGGGAGGACTGGTTTGACGATGAGCCATTCACACCGATTCAAGAGGAGGAGGAGGAGGAGGAGGGTGAGCTTCCTTCCCTTACCCCAACCTTCAGCAGCCCCTACGACACCAACAATACCAACTATACGACGAAACCATCAACACAACGTACATCGTCCTCGACGGCTCGCCTTTCCATGCAGAGAATCAGGCGTGCAAGGTCACGTCAGAGGCAAAAGGCACAGAATGCCAAGGCTGGCATCACGTTAATCACAGACATGACAAAACTGAGGCAGCAGCAATTACAACAACAGCTAGCCAACCAGGAGGCTTTGAACAAAGGAAAAGGACTCGACGGGAGTGGAAAGTTCGTGGACGCGGCTGCCCTAAACGCACTGGAGGGAATGGCTTCAGACGAATCTATCGGCACGTTTGCTTGGCTAAGGAAGAAGAAGAGCAACAGCCCAGCTTCAGCTACTCCGATTGAGAGAAGGATGGATAGGCTAGCGGTAGATACGCCTACTGTGGCCGAGCTTTCACCAAGTGTTGGCGGCATCATGATCGGATTCGCCATGCCATCAGATTCAAACGTCGTCATCAGTCCACAAACTGCCGTCGTTGCTACACCGGTTGACTTGGACAGATACTTCTCTCCGCCTCCCACAACAAAACAGCCCGTCTCAGTCTGGTCACCAGACACTCCGGATTCCCAATTTACCATCAACTCGTACAGGACAGCAGGCCCCAGTGCCGGCACCGTGCCGGCTGTGCCTGCGGTTCCCAACAAGTATAGACATACCGGGGCAACAGAATTCTATTTCAGCGACAATGAAGAAAATTTGCTCACTCCAAAGGGATATGGAAAATCAAGCCCGCCAAGGCTTATTACCACGGTCTACTTCAGTGATGATGATGACGACATGGCCACTCCGGTCACTCTGTTTGAAGAGGATGGAAGTCCTTTGGCGGTGCGACAGAGGTCTCTCACCAAAGCAAAGAGTCCCGTATCTGCGACATTAACCGCACGGTCACAACAAGGTTGGTGGGATCAGATTACTTCCCCATTCACGCAAAGCCCGGTAATGTCAAGAACCCCTGTTACCAGCATTCAAAAGGAGGACGACAAACAGGACTGGTGGAAGATGGGCAACAATGGGTCTTTGTCTCCCAACAACAATACCCTTGGTCAGGGGTCCTCGGGAATTGCCGTGGAAGCAAATCGGTCACCCAGAATTGTTATTCAGGATGTCTCGCAAGTTGAGGCTTCTTCCTCTTCTTACAACCCCTTCGCGACATCATCAACGGCGACAGCATCCTCCTTACCAACAGCAGCAGCAGCGATGCCAACAACAGTACCGATGGTTTCGCAGCCACAATCCCATGCCGAGAAGGCTCGCATATTGATTGAGGAGAACGAATCGACTCTAGCTGAATTGCCTCCTCCGTACTCGCCCCCGAAGAGGAACCAAAACGTCCGGAATGCCCAGAATGTCGAGAACATCCGATACCGAGCCGTGTTTCCTTCCAACCATCCGCTGAACTCCATGTACCCACCTTCTCCGGGTCCAGTGTCTCCAGGTCTCGCGCAGACGATGACCTCGCAAGGCGCGATCGATTTGCCCTATGTTCCTGCGAGGCCACCTCCTGCCAGACCTGCGTTTCATCACGGAGACTTCCCAAACGGGCCACCCGGTTCCTTCGTCCCCGCTGCTCAAAGGCTGAAGGTCGAGCAAAAACGGCGCCGTAACGAGAAGGAGGAAGCTGTGGCGCGCAAGATCGGTGGAATGTGGAGAGGACGTGGCTGTATTCCGGAAAACGGCTGCTTTGGCCGGGCCGGCCGAGAAGGCAGGAAGCGTAGACGGTGGTGTTTGGCCGTCTTCGTCGTCACTCTCGGGTTGGTAGCGCTCGCTGTGACGCTCGGGGTCGTCTTGTCGCGTCCCAAGGCTGGCAAGCCCGCCCCTTATTCGCCTTGGCTTAACCTCACGGATTACCCGCCGATCCCGACGGGCATTTCCACGGTCATTGGCACCGATTCTGTCACTGATACCTCATGTGCTCAGGACCCGCGCTTCTGGAGTTGTGCACTGCCCAGAGACCAAACTGCACAGGCGGAACCCTTTGCTGCCGATCAGCCCAGCTTCATTATCCAGATTCAATTCGACAACAGCACACAACCAGCGTGGAATGTCACGGGCCAGACAATCCCCACGCCTATTCCCACTCAAGATGCTGAAGCAGCTGCTTCGCCGTCCCAGACTGGGAGCAACAAAAGCTCCGTTACTAATGGTACCGAAGCAAACAAGACGAGGGGACAGCGTCCACAATCTGGCGGCGAGCCGATGGGCTTTATTTCTGTCGTTAAGAGCCTTTTGCGTCGTCAAACCCAGCAAGCCCCGAGCCTTGGGTTCATTCCGCGCCCATCCCCGCCCGAGTTTCAAGATATTTACTTTTTGGGAAACACGACCGACGGCATCATGTCACAAGACAAGGCTGGAGAGCCGACTCCATTTTACATCAGCATTCTACGAACTCTCGATGATTCTGTTGGGCCCAATGCCCTCGCTCGTCGTGACGAAGACTTTGATTCTGCCTCCAATCAGCTGAACGAGCGGCAATCCAAGAGCGGCGGCGTCGATCTTTCCTTCATCCCGCCTGTCCTGAATCCCGACGGAACCGGCGCTCCGGCCGTCCTCATGCCCTTCCCTACTCAACAGCCTCTCCGCCTCTTCGACCGCGGCTTACCGACCGAGCACTTCGGCTTCTACACTTACTACAACAAGAGCGTTTACCTCACCGGCGACGCCTCGTCAGACCGCGTCGGCGGCTCCACGGCCTTTGACTCCAAAGCCATCATCACCTGGCTCTCGGCGCGATACAAGGTGGAAATCTGGACGCGGCAGGTCAACGCCACCCGTCTGCTGGGGTCGCAATCCAACGGTGGAGCTGCAAGCAACAACAGCACACGTCCGGGGACTTTCCCATACCCCATCACAGTCACGCTGGATACCCATGGTGGAATTCCAGGAAGGAAGTTTGCGTTTAGTCGTGGGGTCGGAGCGGGCGGCAAGATTTTGATGAATGACACCAAGTTTATCTTGAACAACATGAACCAGACAGGTGACTGGGTCAACCCCGGCGCGACATTTGATCCGAGCTTTGGAGGGATGGATGGAGGTACCGGAGGGTGTCGGTGTAGATATACCAACTGGGTGAAGCTGAATGCAGGTGCTGCTTGATCTCATATGGGATATAGACCTGGTGGACGAGCTTCAAGCCACAAATGCATGGCGGGCGCAGGAAGTTCAAAATTATTGCTTTCAAGGTTTATTGTTATTTCTCGCTTTTTCTTTTCGTCGACTTTTCATCAGAGACCACGTCTCTATACCAGAAGCGTTGAACATAGATGTTCGTATGGGAGATAGGAGAAGTCACTCGGACACAAGATACCACAAAATCGTTCAAGCAAATTGTTAGTTAACAGCCAAAAACCGACCCGTGTCAAATGTAAATTCAGTTGTGTATAAAACAACTTAATTGAACATTCCAAGCGAGAAGGCAGAATGTACACTGGCTGACTGGCAATTTTGATGTTTTGAAGCAAGAGCTAGTGAAAAGGGGAAGGAGCGTTCACCCCCTGATTCTGGCAGCTGGACAGCAGCCGTTGCCAGTTGCCAATGAGTGCCCTAGCTTTTGTTTCTCACCTCAACAACACCATCAACCCATCAACTTGAAGTTACTCCATCGTCAACACATCCTGCGGTCGGGAAGTGACCTTTTTCTACACCGGGTAATATTTCATGGAATCTTTACCAAAGACTTTCGACTTGGAGGTTAGGTGAGCGCGGTTTGACTCTCAGGTGAACACCATCGTCGCTCCTCAGCCGGAAGCCCGATTCGGCAAGTGTCGCATGGTGGACGCTCACTCACTGCCTAGGTATCTACCTATTTAATCTATCAGATGAAGAAGAGTCGATAGAGGAAAATAAACATGAGGCAACTACGACTTTTCCACGGTACTGGAGTTCGAGCATGGACAGTAAGAGGAAGGCTCGGGACAGGTCGTGTTCGACAAGAGCGACCACAGCAGCCATGGTGTTTAAGACGAGCATCTTCCCCCAAAGCCATGAGCACATCTCATGAGCCAACATCAACACCAGCGTTAACTCAAGCATCAACACCGGAATCAACATCAAACATGCACATCGCCAATTTCACAAAAATTCAGAACACTATGGCTGAGCCACGGCACAAGCAGGAACAGAACAGACTTCTTGGACATGTCACGCAGTTCAAGCGCCAGAAAGGACTCCTCACCTTGGCCATTGAGACATCCTGCGATGATACGTGCGTTGCCCTCCTTCAGAGCTACGAGAGCACCGAGAGGACCGAGAAACCTGAGTTGGTGGCCCGCCTACTCTTCAATAAGAAAATCACGTCGGACCAGCGCCAGTTTGGCGGCGTCCACCCGGCCGTTGCCGTCGAGTGGCACCAGCGCCACCTCGCAACCCTGGTCGAAGAGGCCATCCGGTCTCTTCCCGAAGGCAACACGTCGGCTTCCCAGAAAACCAAACTGCCGTACCGGACCCCAGACCTCATCGCCGTCACCCGTGGCCCCGGCATGCCCACCAGCCTGGCGACTGGCATGGAAGTAGCCAAGGGTCTCGCTCTGGCCTGGGGCATCCCGATCGTGGGAGTCCACCACATGCAAGCACACGCTCTCACGCCGCAGCTCGTCGAAGCTCTCGACCGCTCCGCTGCTTTCAGCGTCGCATCATCACCATGGGAAGCACGCCAACGGGTCGATGCCGAAGTAAAAGCAGCATCAGGACAGCAGGAAGAGGCTCAGCACCCCAACCTCGATTACCCCTACCTCAACCTGCTCGTCTCTGGTGGCCACACCCAACTGGTCTACTCGGCCTCCCTGACGTCGCATCTCATCCAGTGTACGACCGATAACATCGCCCTGGGCGACATGCTCGACAAAGCCGCGCGCAAGATCCTTCCGCCCTCGATGTTGAACTCGGGTCAAAATGTCATGTACGCCGCCGCGCTAGAGCGCTTTGCTTTCCCCCGCTTCCCCATCGGCGCCGACGAGAGGGAGTACAACTTCAAGTACACCCCCCCAGCCACGCGGGCCGCCGAGATCGAACAGCACAACTCGCCCTACGGCTGGCACCTCTCGCCGCCTCTGTACGCCTCTAGGAAGATGGAGTACAACTTCACCGGACTCGGATCCCAAGCGCAGCGGATTGCCGACTCTCTGGACAGTTTTTCTTCGTATGAGAAACCCACGGAACAAGTCCTCTCGCTGGAGGACTCTCCCGAGTCCGGGTCCGACTTGGCGCCCTCACCCGACTCTTCCACCACTATTCTCTCCCCCGCCCTCAAAGAGGAAGACCAGATTGAGCAGCGCCGCTACCTAGCCCGCGCGACGATGCAGCTAGCCTTTGAGCACCTCGCCTCGCGCATTGTCATGGTGCTCCAGCAGCAGGCCAAGACGTCGGGCGAGCAGCAAAAGGTCAAGACGCTCGTGGTATCGGGTGGCGTGGCGAGCAACCAGTTTCTGAGGCACGTTCTCCGTCGCGTGTTGGAGGTGCGCGGGTTCGGACACATTCGGATTATGGCTCCGCCTGTAAACCTGTGTACGGACAACGCGGCCATGATTGCGTGGACCGGGTCGGAGATGTGGAGGGCGGGCTGGGTGAGCAAATTGGACATGTTGCCAATTAAGAAGTGGAGCATGAGTTCGACCGGCGAACAGGGCGGGATCCTGGGAACGGAAGAGAAACCCTTTTATGTGAGGCGTTGAGCCGCGACCGTACGGGTAGGATTAACTGGGAGTATCGCGACTGCTAGGTTGAGAAAGAACACATGCTGTGTGCATGGGTGATGGGTGTTTGGGGCGCTAGGGTACTTTGTTATGTCTTTGTGTAATAACAGTTCATCTGTATGAGAGCAGCAGTCAGAAGCGTAAAATGTATTATTATTATTATTGATATGGATACAGCTCGGTGGAAAGGGGCCATCAAGCGTGCTTTCTAGACTTGGGACGTCAGGGCTTTGATTGCTTTTGATCACCCTTCTTGCACAATATTTTCACATACGTATAAAGTAGGCATACGGCCTTGTCGAGCTGATTCATTCCAATGTCGCATTGGCTGTAAGAATCTAGAATGCTATGGGGACCCATTCGTTGCTCATATCGTTTCTTCATCATGTGTAGTATGCTGCTGGCCAAGTGCCCCTGCCTCCCTGACATCCGTCCATTCAGTCCCAGGGCAGTCAAGCCATGATCACTACTTTCTGTCCCTCATTCCTCTTCCTCTCTTAAACGCGGGTCGAATCATCCTCATTGAAGTCGCTGGTGACGTTGCTAAACTCGCCCTTCTCCAGCTTGGTCCTCCAGAAAATGGGGTTTGTGTCGTTGAAGCCGTGCTTCTCCCATCCCGACTCCTTGACGTGGTACAAGTTGATGAAGCCACCAGAGTAAGCATCACGATGTGTAGCGGCCAAAATGCTCCTGCTGCCCAGTTCGAGCGCCTCCTCCACCGTCAGGTCGTATCTATACTCGGCATCCAGGACGCCATAGGCAAAAGTCTGACCAGACCCAACGCAGAACAGGTTACCTGCCAGCCGGGTGCCGTCCGAATCGATGTAGTAAAGCGCAGGTCCTTCCTCCTTGGTGACGCCGGCGCACATGGTGCCCATGGACAGGCCCATGCCCTTGTACTGGTACACCAGGTTGGCCAGGATCTTGGAGGCCGCCGCGACGCTGATGCGGCGCTTGTGCCGCAACTCGTGAAGTCGGCACTGCATGCCCAGCCACGCCAGCCAGTACTGGCAGTCGGCTGCGCCGCCCGCCATGGTGCCCAGCAAGTCGCTGTTGATCTCGATCACCTTCTTGACTGTTTGCGAGGCGATCCAGTTGCCGGCGGTCGCGCGAGAGTCCGTCGCCACCACGATGCCGCCCTGGAACCGGAAGGCGAGTGTGGTCGTGCCGTGGGCGATCTTGATGGGGCACGAAGGGTTGGCGCGGTCGTCGGTTGCGGCGCGGAGCCAGGAGGAGGGCTGTTGTGGGTAATGAAGTTAGCTTATTGTCAAGACATCATCACCATCGTTACTGTTGTCGTCGTCGTTGTGGCTCGTCATTGACGGAGTCTAGCTAGCTAGCTAGCTAGGATGGGGCAAGCAGGGAGAGAGATGAGGCCGGAGGGGTACTGGGAGAGATGTACTGAGGAGGGGGAGATCAGGCAGACAAGGAGAGACGAACATGAGCTACTGGAGGCATGGCAAACTTGAGAGACAGAGGAGGCTGGGTTTCGCAAAGATCTTGCTGTTCCTCTTCCGAGAAGAGCTCATTCTGCTGGTAAGCCGGACGGCTGTACCTTGCGACAAGCGCATCCATGATGGTCGACTAAGTTGTTTGAAAGGACGAGGATTCGATGTTCGGTATGCGGTTCGGCGATTCCCAAAGACGGTTCGGGAAGCTATAGATTGTTGCGAGGGGGAGAGACGTTCGGCGGGAGGACGATGGAAGTTGGACAACTGGTTGAGATGATGGTGACGATGTTGAGGTTCGAAATGGGCTGTCAGTGGAGGCGTTCGTTCACTGTTGTTAGCCTGGCAAGGTAGCAGCTATGGCGGCGTCAGCGGCAGTGGGTAGCAAGTGAAAGGCGGGCAGTTTGGAGCTCCCTACACGCAGGTGCCCACCAACCAGGCAGCTCCCACGCACGCGTTCACCAGCTTCCAGGTTGGGCGGCGCCGCCAGCTGGCAGCATATGAGGGAGGTATCTTTGTACTTTCTTCGCGGCATTGAATGTCGTTTTGGATGGTATGGTACGTACCTCTAATATCAGCCTTTCATAATGAACTACCAGCAAGCCAGATTACACACCTATGGATGGGACTGCAGTTCGGAATATGCTAGGTTCTGGCTGAGAATCTTTGTTAACCACTATGCACAGGATGTACAGTGGTGTTTTCAATTACTATGAGCCACATGAATAACCCTCACTTTCAACCAAGTACCGGTCATAAGAATGCCTCCACCATTTTTTGCGCCGCCGTAATATGGATAGGAGTATGAATGTTAACATGAGCTGATTTGTAAGATAGATCCAGACACACACTTTTTTTTTCCTTTTGGTTTCTCCGTCCAACGCCATGGAAATGCATCTGGCGCTCGAACGCCACCCTCAAGTCCTGAGAGCTGAATTCCTGACCATATCGACTTCACTTTTCCGCCTGAGGGCAAGGAGTATTATCCAAGGGCTCAAAGAGCAAATGCCGTTGTTCTCCCCTCTGCAGATTTTTGTCTTCCCCCAACACCAGAGCAAAGCCAAGTAAGAATTCCAAAAGCCTGCGGTATAAGCCTCCTCAACCCGTTACCGGAAACCCGAAACCGAGCCGAACCAAGCCTATACGTCAGACATGAAGCAAGACACAACTCGGAAAATGGTATTGATTGTTTGACGATCGATGTGACGAAGACCTAGTGCATCCCTCCCTGCGCCAGGCTCTCCCCCTGCCAACTCTGAACCGGGTGGTTTTTGAAAAACAAAGTGGTAGGAAGGAGGAAAAGAAAAAAAAAAAAAGGAAAAAAAAAAAACCAAGTACCATTAATGTAACCCTATAACACCATGGCAATGCATGCTTTCGCGTTGTCGTGATCAATGCAACCGGAAGGCCCCTCGGAGACCTTCCGGGGTATATCTGCGGTTGTTGCCGCTTCGAGATAATAATGTTGGCAGGTCGTCGTCGTGGTCGTTGTTGCGGATCCACTTTTGCGCGCCATGCTCTGGCATCAGATGCGATGTTTGGATAGTAGCCCATCGAGCGGAATTATTTTGTGTGATTGTTCTTCAAGTTGAAAAAACTTCAGCCGAGTCGAAATCGTAGTGTGTTCAAGTTATTCGCCGTGGCCTCCTTCTGAAAAATGGATTGGTTAATAAGAGTTGTCTAGCCAAGTGGTAGATTATCTCTTCCACCCAACGTTCCAGATAACGTGGACTATGTCCCGGGCCGTATTTACCGTATCAATGACCCGGCCTAAAAGGCCTTCACTGTTGGAGTCTTCGCCTTGTTCGTATGGCATGAACATGCCCGACTCAGTTCTCCTCATGCCAGCTGGTTCTTTCAAAAGACTGGCAGACGAGGTTGAACGACGGAGCCCGCCGAGCGAGCCTTCCGTAGATTTCGCAGAGGACCAATTTGACGTCGGTTCGTCGTCTTCATCGTCCTCGTCATCGCTGTCAACGAAGAATCTGCCGGACTTCTTGGCCGGACGTAACGTCTCCTGAGACGAAGAAGGGGACAGTACTGTTCCCCTAAACACACCAGTGCTGTGCTTCATGGCCGATTCCGCTGGTTCGGGGGTGTCCTCCCGATACTTGAGCGTGGTGGAGGGCAGCATGGCAATTGTCCTGCTCTCTCCACCGCTGTGGCTGTGACTTTTTGTCCTTTTTAATACAGGTCTCAGCTTCTTCCCCTTCGTCCGCTTCATCATGATTGCGTCGTCATCCGAATCGCTGTTGTAGTTGATCTCGGGCTCGACGTCGTCTTCATCGTCGTCCCCTTTGATTTCCACAGCAATGCACTGTGCTACCTGCTCATTGAAGTGAATATGCTTCCGTTCACCACTCGGAGACACGAGACCGGAAGACACGGCTGTCGGAAACAAACTATTGTCATTACTGAGACCGCGAGACGAGAATGGGAAGGTAACAAAATCAGTGTTGGCTCGGTCTAGACCAGGTCGTCGACTAGTCTTCTTCAGGCATCCTTTCTGTTGTGCTTGTACAGCTGCCGCCGCCTGTTTGACGAGCGAGGACGCGGACAGAGATCTCTGAAGCATGAGCTCCGACATACTCCTCTTCTTGAGAATGGGCTTTTTCGCGAACGAGTTGGTCTTGGACATCCTTGCGCTGTCGTTACTCGAGGTATTGGAGTGTATCGAAGGACCAGTCTGCAAGGGCCCGTATAGCCATGTTACATCGCAATCTTTCAACCTGTGAAATCATCAGTTACCCAGAACGTGACGGCGCAAACCAGCAAGAGAACATACCAGTTCAGCGTCTCCGGAGAAACTGTGCCGAGGTTATTCTTAGACTTCATCCATGTCCTCCAAGAGGCATTCTCTAGCCGAGCCGAGTTGGCATAATCTCCCCTTCTGGCAACAATATGCTTCCAAGATGACCAGATGTCCTCCTCGCGCCAATTGTGCGAGAGGTAGTCCACATGTCTAGAAGGCTGTATCTTGATCGCTATATCGTCCTCAGCCCTATCGTAAACAAGCTCCGGAGACTCGGGTCGGGAGGTGGGAGTGGACGTATCATTTCCAGACGGCGAGGAAGTGTATGACTGATCCGTTCGCGGACTGGGTGGGGGTCCCGAATGCTCCACATGGTTGAAATAACCCACAGCCTCCTCATAACGCGACAGGCGGCCCCCAAAGCCTCGCCTCGAAATCGCGGCTTCTAGAACATCTTCGTCGTCGCTGTCCGAAGTAAGAGAAGGGTTCGTGACAGGCGTAGAGGAATCCGACAGCTCGGACGACTCAAGGTGAATGCCCCGAGGGGAAGAAGGCGCCGAAGACAGGGTCGAGTGGTCGAAGGCCTTTGACGAGTGGTGATAGATGTCGCTGAGCCTGGAGGTTGACGCCGACGTATGGAAACCCGAGCGTTTTGTGTTGAACTTGGGCTGCGACTGAGATCGACGCAAGGGCGACCCGAAAAACGTATCGTCGTCAGACGTGATGACGACGGCCATGGCTGAAAATTCTGAAAAGCCTAGTGACCTGCAAGCCACCTTCTCAATCCTTCTCCAACGTGCGACCAGAAAAGTCCGTCATAAGGACCCCGTGGACAGGAGGTGAGGCGAAGCGATGTCGGATTTCGGCGCAAAAATTGGGTTGTCGTCGCTTTGGTCTTTGGTCTCGTAGCGAGTCTCGCGAACAAAGAGGGCCAGTAGTGGGTGCAAGAATAGCGCCGTCAATCAAGATGGGACATGGGCATGTCGCGAAAAGACAGGGCAAGGCTGGCACAGGCGACAGGCTGCTAAGGTAATGATGGGCTAGCGTAGTCCCAAGGGCAAGAAAAAGAAAGACAAACAAGAGAAGCTCAAGCAATGAGCGCACCGGGTTCGGAAAAGCCAGAGAGGGAGGAGTTTGCGTAAGGGAGGTAGTGGACGGAGAGAGAAGTTCCTTTGAAAGGGTGTGCAGGTGTATGGTGACCGGTCCCCCGGAGTGTAAAGGGAAGTTGGGTGTAGTTAAGTGAAAAGGCACTAGAAGGAAAGCGGGTGTGGGTACCAAGAAATGCCCGTGGTCGTCCGTGGTGGGCAGGCCCTGGTCCGGCCGCCCCTGTCCACAGTGTACGGCAGAACCTGAGAACGTGGGATAGTTGTCGTGGGTCGGTGGGCAGACAGTGGGAGGGGCTCGTCGCTGCTTGGTCGACGGGGGGGCGTGTGTTGCTCGGCGGCTGTTGGGGCCCAGGTACCATTCACTCACTCATTGGAGGTATCTTCCAGCGAGCGGGCAAGTACCTACACTTCACCTCACGGGTCTGGCAACCAAGGTCGCGCTGAGGTTGCCAGAGCATGGGGTTCCGCCGCCTACGTCGAGGGTGGCATGTCTGCTTTATACCACAGACTGCTTGTCATCAGGTCGTTGCAAGCATACCTACGCGACCGGTCGCACAACTCGGCCATACGATGGTGCCCAAGTGGATGGGAGCATGGCAGAGCTACAGGCTGTCGCTGGGCACTCAACACCTGTTTTTGACGACGAGATGTTATACAGACCGGGCCCTAGGTGCTCGACCTACCGTACCTTGTTCTTACAGATGCCCACCTCTGCAATGTAGGATGTGGTCCATACAGCGAGTGAGCGCAGAGCCAGGCAGCTACATCCTACATGGCATTTTTTGACATCCAATGAATGTGGAAGGCGTCCAGAGTCTGGCCGATCACTCCTCTCGACAACCGCAGACTTATGTGTGGGTCAGAGGTCACGATGGGCTAACCGCAGTGTACTATGTAAGGTGATTGTCCAAAGTATGATCATACAGTTCGCAAACGGTCACAGTGTACCTACAAGCTCATTTCCAGCCTTGTCTACTTTTACTTTTCGAGACGTATGGAAGAGCATAAAATGACTGGCGGTTGTTGAGTGCTGGTCACCGTAGTAAATCAACCTCACCTTACGGTACTAACAATCTGGGGAAAAGAAATGGAATTGCATACCTAGGTACAATTCCCAGCAAGCAATGGGGTACAGCGGCCAAAAAGCCTGCCAGAGTCGCTCGGGGATTCGCGATTGGGGGACGACGTCCAAATGAGGAGCAGGGATTTCAGGGTAACCTAAGAAGCGAGCTACGCAGGCAAAGAAAAAAAAAAAAAAAAAAAAAAAAAAAAAAAAAAAAAAAAAAAAAAAAAAAAAAAAAAAAAAAAAAACCGTCCCCCAATGCTGCTCTATTCCGTGTGCTGCCGAACGTCGAGAGAAGCAAGACAACGGCACCAGAGGCGGTCTGGAAGTGCCCGTGCATCCAAAGGAACAAACCCAAGCAAGCGTGAACTCGAGAAGGGGGAAGGCGAGTCCAAAATCTGATGAAGCAATTTCCGGCACCAGGTGATGAGTGAGTTTCTTGAGTCGGGACTGAGAATCCGTTGAAGCGTGGAAGCCCTGCCGCAATGTCAGACGGCCTGATGAGAAGGGCATTTTGAAGTTTTCTGGGAGATAACGCGGACACGGCGGACATTGACGAGGGCCGTCTTTCGTGACTTTGGTGACTTGGGTGAGCTTCGGGGCCACCTAGAATGACGGAGGCTCGCGGTTGGCCCGCTTCACCACGTTGAAGCTGAAGTGTTCTGGATGGTCCGGATGGAATGGAATGAAGTGGACAGGGGACAATCAAGGCACGCCTGGCCCGTGTGACCTTCTCGACTGCTCTGCCTGGTCAAACGGCTGTTTCTCTTTTAGTCACAAAGACGGGAGTTTGTTGTCCGGCGCCAGGCGTTCAATCCCAGCATTGGTTTCATGCTTTCATTCATTAACTCGGTCCTCGGTCCCTTAAATTGCATTGCGCCTGTGCGGGTTCCATGCTTTTCTTTGCTCAATTCAGTCGTCCGCGGGTTCTTGGGTTCAACCAAGGGCAATTTGTGATGCCACCCTCCGTCAACTTGTCAAGGCCCTTGGATCACCTCTTTGCTCACCGGTCCCAAAGTTCCGGCCTACACCGAAGGAGAACCTCCAGGTAGGTTGAACATATTGACTTTCAAAGACGACAGCCTCGATCTCGAGTTATTCCGGAGCGCCGTACCTTGCGACCCCCGCACCAGCACAGACGGGACGAAAATCGGGCGGATAAGTCGAGCAAAGAGCACCCTCGTGCCTGTAAACTTGTGAAATGGTTCAAAGTCCCCGGCCGTTACGTCGCACGGCAACCCCCGCGCTTCGGACCGTCATGGGGGTGCACAGTGGTACTCGAGAACGGTCGTTTTGGTCATCAGGGCCATCCAGAAGAAAATTTCAATCTCAACCTTGGATGGCACTCAGTCGACCGACAGTGTCTCATTGGTCGCCCCTCGTCGCTACCTACTCTCGAGTCACCCTCTCACCCCAGATGAAGTTTGATTCTTCAAGCACAGGGCAGATTCTCCACCTGTGATGTACCGGTACCTGGGAGTCTAGAAGGGAGGAGCTAGTCTACTGGACACTGGACAGGTACACTAGGTATGTACTTGCCATCCATGATCTTCCAGAGGCCCACGGCGAGGGAGCCAGGGAACAACAGCCCGGCCTCGCTTGGACAAGTTCGGCCTTTCCACTTCGACACTTCTTCGTCCGTCTGCACATCCCTCCCTTCCAGAAAACCGAGAACGACCGAGACCCCCAAGACGACATGCAAGCAACTCGGCAATTTAGCATTTTCATACACTGCCTGTGGTCTGTCCCTTAAGGTTGGCACGTGATATGAAGACACCTGCCGACGGAACGGCATGTTCATATTCAAACATGCTCAACCAAAATCTACCTGCGTTGCTCCGACTTCTCCCGCTGTCCAGACAGGATTTCCCTCGGCCAGATGGTAGCGCTTGGATATGGATCATGGCCATCATGGCTCCGCCCGGCGAACTCATCAAACATCCAGTGCCGTTGCCGAACAGAAGAAGAGCAAAAAACTGCACGTTTGACTGATAATTATGTCCATGTTGCCACGCTACCCTATCACACAAGTAAACAAGTGTGACACAAAAAAAGGGCTTATTGTTCTCGAACCAGGCTTCTTCTAGAGCATCATCAACAGCCGGCCCCGACATCTGAAAGGGGCTGACATGCATCAAGCCCTTTTCTCGCCATTCAAGATGCACATTTGGAAGTACATGCCCAATCTACCCCGCTTTTGACAATTGAAACCCGCCCCAAGTATACGATAGGAGATCTGGAGATGCTCGTGACCTGTTAATTACCTGGTTGTACCGGCAGTCAGCAAGCAACAAGCAGCGCTCGCAACTCACGACAAGTGGTTTGCAGTGGTTTGGCACCCTCACCCCGGCAGAATCGGACAGCCCGTGAGCCCATGCCCGTCAAACCAGCGTATGGGCTTGGGTTGCGAAAGAGAAAACCATGGTGTTGAGCCTGGGGGATTCGTCGTCACGGGAGCAAATTTCTTAACCTGTTAAGGCGGTTACCCCGGACTTTGATCCCCAGAAACTCCACTGCCCCCTCCATTTCATTCTTCCATGCAGTGCCTGTAGTGTACCACGGGGCGTTAAATTGCGGAATGTGTGGAGCGATCCACGAGCTGGGTCCGAGAAACCAGTTGAAACCGATCGGCTATATACACAGCCTTCCAGGATACATAGATTTGCATAGATTTTGCTCTATGCTGTAATCGTCACCACTATCCATCAACATGTTCTTCGGGTGAGCGGGTTTGGTGATCCCTCGGTTTTTACGCAGTACTTACGCTCGCTATCGGTTAAAGGGCGGAGGTAAAGACAAGATGAGGTGATGACGACGTCGGCAGCACTTTCTTGGCTTTCATCAACCCAAGCTGGCCGACAGTAGTTGTCGGCATTAAAGCAAAGTTGGGAAACAAACACAAAACCTCCCCCCGCCCTCCCCAACGGGTACCTTAACATAACAGCAATTAGCATACGCGCTCAGATTGGCAGCCCAGGAGATGTAAAGGAAGTATCAAGTTGAAAGTTCAAGGCTCGCTCATAAAGCTTCTCGAAAGCCTGCAGGCGCCAACCACCCTGTGTCTTGAACACGCAAGCCTAATAGGAGTTGATCACCCAGATATTATAAACTTACTTTCTATGGGACCAGCACCGGATCTCCAGGCTAGAACAAATGCCCGGAAACGAGAAATGAGGATTGTTCTGGTATGAAGGGACCAGAATTGTTACCGTGAAGGGTATCCATCTCTTCAGGTCAGGAACGGCACGGCTTCACAAGAGATACAGGAGCACATATCGACTAGCTACGGAAGCGCAATTGCTACTGCCCGACAAAGAAGGTAGACATCTACCGTCCACTCACGTTACACAAGAAAGTAACATGGATCCTATTCGCAGTACACGCATAGGTTAATGAAGTAGATGCCGGTAGGTGAACCCCACCTCTTCCAACTGGACAGCCCCAAGTGGAATTGAGATAAGTACTTAGTCCTATATCAAGGGCCACTGAAAAACGGAATGAAGGGCAAAGAATAGCGATCCAAAACTGCTGACTACTATTCATATACCTCTAGGGATTGCTCTACCGATCAACGACCAAACAAAGCGGCAGGGCAGCACAATGTCGTCAGAGGGTAAATCGAAATATCGAATGCCAAGACTAAACCCCATTGGCCGGATATAGCAAAGTATGTACCTACCTCTGCATATATTTAGAATCTCACGAGTCCAGTGATAAACCTAATCATTGCTAGACATATGGAGTAAGTAAAACGGCCATGGGCAAGGTGGTTCGTCGCTCGGACGAACTGAGCCGAACCGATGGTCGAACGAACATGGAATGACAGCATGGGGACCCGGCAAGTCGGGACTTCTGACATCACCCTATTTACCGTGCTTGGTTGAGGGCCTGAGGACGGAAGACTTCAGTATGAGGTGACGGGTAAAGGTTTGGAGCCTTCATTTGCCTTAGTTCTACGCCTGCAATGATAATATATTCCAGGATCTTCTCAATGTCAACACCGACGGGTCCTCCCATCTTTCTTTTCTTCTCTGTACCTAGGTTTGACACACAGGTAAGGGAATACATACATACGACTCGAGAGGTGTTCATCCGCTCATCTTTGATTGAATTAAATGATAACTGCGGCTCTTGCCAATACCCACCGCCAATAAGTTTTTATCCTCATGTTCTACCAACTACGAGTCTAATGCACGGAGATCCTGATAACGTGCAGTGCAATAATCTAATCCCATCTCTGCCGTTTGTATAAGAGCTCCTCATTATTGGCAGAAGAAACCGTGTGGTCATCTAACCAATGAAATGCTTCATCTTTTGAAGCTTAATTCCTAGGCATTGAGACGCTGTCCGATAGACTCGACTCAAGGTCATTATTTGAGTGTTGACTTGCTGTGCTCGGTCACAGCTAGAGCGATTGGATGCCGGTGATTGGCCAATCATCCCCCACCCACCTTTAGAGATACTTGGGTCCGATAAGACTTCATAAACGCGCCATCTACTCAGAAAGCCGCTCATTGTTCCCCATCCCGGAAGAGGATTTGGTGATCATCAGCGGGACGGGAACGGTACACACACTGACACGGAAGCGAGGGGACATGGACAGATGAGATCGGAAAGGGTACCGCGAAGGAGTATTAGACCCCTTGTTCCCCTATCGGTGCCTTTGTTGTCCTTCTGGAACATCGTCAAGCAACAGGAAACCCGGTTGTCTCAAATTCAGTTTTTCCTTGCCCTATCTTGCTTTGTCTTTACCGTTCCTTTCCCCGCCCCATGTAGTCAACAATGTCTAAACAAGCAGTTTTTCAAGACATTCATGACGAGTTCAATAGCTCCCGCCCGTCCCCTATCACCGCACTTGGGCCGTCACCAGGCCACCGAGTTGGTATTCCTTTGCATACAACGTTCCCTAGTTCCTTGCCATCACATACATGGTCCTTCTACTAGTATTGTTGCATGTAATGTGATATGTGATACTTCTTCTCCGTACCCTCCACAAAATACTGTGCACACCATACACTGTTCAGAAGATTTTTTGTAAATGTGCAGTGGACTATCAGATAACTGAGTTCAACGAGCACAAAGACATGCGGGTATGCGAACTCGGCCCGCGGATGTGATTATCCTTGGGTATTGATACTACCACACCCTGCCATCAACCACGATGTGCCTGCCTCATTGACCATTGACTGCATTTCCGGGGAGTCTCATTGCATCAGTTCCTACCCTCATATACTGCCCTAGTTGGGGTGAAAATTATTTGAGTCGAATTTGACAGCCTAAGGAGAGGGAGATTCTCTCCGGCCCTATCATACAATTTGTGTAGTCAGTAGTTCCTCCTCCTCCTCATTCCTTGACTTTCAATTTCACTCGCGCACATATCCTCGTCTAGCCTTCTCTTCGGGTCTCTATTGGTCGGTAAGTTTTGGGGGACCGCCTATTCTCCAGGGATTTCCGCAAGGATCTTTGCAGCATCAAGGGCATTGCGAATAACCTGTTAATCATTGAGGTGACTTCGCGATGAGGACTGACGAGAGACAGACGAACGTTGGCTTTTGAGAACACCCTTTGACCACACATTATTGTGCCATAAAGAATGTCATCTCCTTCTCCTTGATCTTCAACTGAAAACATTGACTAGCCCGCTAGTCACAGACATGTGGACGTTGAAGAACTATAGCTTCGTATAACCCATGTATAGAGAACTATTCGTGACACCAGGCACCACACACCTTGTTGGTTCCAGGACTACCAACAGTAGCAGGTATGCAATTCATCAGGACATAAGCAGTCAGTTACGCGGCAAGACACTGATTGACCCTTACCGGTAATGTACATCGACAGATTCATCAATTCCCATTACACCAACACAGCATGGATTTTCCGACGTCTTACGGAACACAACAACACCATTACATACCTACCTAGAAGATGATACGACTGCACTAAAAAGACACCTGCGCACACGCCGAGGTGCACTGACGGAAACGCCATGCGTTGACCGAGACATGCAAGCAATCTAAATCTCTACAACCACACCACCACCCGCTCATCTATATAGAGGTGTCCGTCCATCTATCTATCGACTACTATGGTACCAAGGAAGCTCGAACTTTTTCGCTGATAACACCCAACGATGGTTCCCCTTCTCGTTCAATCGATATGTCCACTATCCGATCGAGACTTGCTCCAGCTTCAGATGTGGTGATGGCATGTTTCTTCCAGCCCACCCTCGGGCCGATGCGTGCAATACAAAAATAGTGGCAGGTAGATGCCAGCCGAGAGATACCTACTTCGACGGCACATGAGCTGACCCGCCGGTTCGGACGTGTGTTTAATCCAATTGATGCACACAGGCTTTCAATCAAAGGGAGGGCCAAGCACTTGAGGCTCGCGGTGGAACCCAGTGTCTTGCGGACCTTGCATATCGCTAGACTTGCAAAAACATGACGACTACATACCTAGGGAAGGAACATGACAAACGAATTGGATCACGTATTCCACGTATCGGCATCGAAGCACTGGGTGTCGAGAATTGTTATGAGCGTTCGTGAGTCTATTTGTACTGCAGAAGCATCCAGGGTATCATTCTCTAGCGCGGAAGTAGCCATCCAAAGTGCAATGACCGAAGAGGACCGTTGAGTGCTATCGCAAGCGACACTTCCAGTTCACACCACCTGTTGGCCAATGCTTGCCGGTTTCCGTCGTCTGCACTTGCCAACTCTCTTCAATGGGAAGAGGTTGAGATCGGCAAAGACGGGAAACTTAACCAGAATTCAACACAGTTCAAAATCTTGAAGGCTTCCTGGAGAGAAACGGAAAGTGCTAAGGACAAGGCAGCTCCTCCGGCTGTGCAAGATCAGTGTAATTCAGAACCTCTGGCTTCCATTTGAGAAGCTGTGGAAGCTACCTCTACTTAGTTGCAGGTAAAGTACAGGGCTTCAACTTTTAGGCCAGTGTCGCTTTTAAGTGGTTCCTTCCCTGGCATGTCCTTCTGGACATCACCACCATCCTACACCCACTCAACAACAAAAAAAAAAAAAAAAAAAAAAAAAAAAAAAAAAAAAAAACACTCTCCCATCCCCTTCTTTGCCCCGAGCAATCCTGAAGCAGGAAGGTTCAATGGCTAACAGTGCTGCATCGCTACCTCTATGGATAAGAAAGTTCAAGTACCGGAATGGATAAAATGGGAAGGGGGAAAGCCAGACCGCCAAGCGACGCCGTTCGACTTCGTGGCATGGCCAAATAGGCTCGCTAGGTACCTGAGTCGGAAATAAAGCCAACACTAAACTAAAACCTAGACGTAGATCCCCGACGGTCATGCAGAAGCAGATAAAAGAAGACGAGAAGCAGGGTTTCAATATGGAGATTGAATGTTTCACCGTTACCGGAGCGGTTGACCGACTGATAACATACCTACCTCTACACAGCAAGACCTACAGGTTAGGGGGAAGTACAGTAGCTAACGGTTATCGACCGATGACGACTTCGACAGGGGAAATAAAACGAAACGAATCATGAGATGGCAATTGAGACCGTGTTCAGCCATGACAAAAACATGCTAGTCTTGAAGCAGGGATTCTAACAACGGTACCTGTCTATCGTCCATCAGGCTTTCCTCCCTTCCTTCATCACATGCCCGCGTTGTCCAATGTTGTAGTAGGAGGAAAGCTGAGGTGGATATGAATGACACTAGCGCCCGCTCTCTTCTCTCAATACACACCCCCGAGAGTGTGCCCATCGATCACATCATCATCACCTTCACACTCCAACACTTTTCTAGCGAAACTAGGTTGAAGTGGACAGACTACCAAAAGAATCGAGTCAAGACGACTGGAGTCGGCTGTACAGCGGGATGACCCGCGAGATTCGGTTCACTAGCCACGTGTCTTCGAGTCGATTTCCTTAGCTCATTCGGCGGAAGTAGTAGTGTCAAAGGTTTGTCATTGCCTTCGTTGTCGCTCTCATTCAGTCACGGTGATACTCGAATGACACAAACTTGTTGAGGGTGACGATAAATCCCCTTGCTTCCAAGTCACTCATACATGTCTCTTGAACTTGTTCCTTTTCCCAGCTAGCTCACAGCGCAACCTAGGCAAGATAGTTTCTAACTAGCTAAACATAGAAGTCCCCCAAGATCGCCGACGAACAAGACCTCTTTCCCAAGCGTCTCCGTGATATCCGGGGTATCCATCCATGCATGCTCTTCCAGCTTGCAATGGACCAAAGTCAACAGTGAAAAGCCATAGACCACCGATCACGTAGGCATAGCGTCCAGTAGCCGGCCGTTCAGCCATCCAGTTGGCAAAAGCCGCAAAATCGCTACCTTAAACTCTCTCCGCAAATGCAACCTCCCTCGGAATCCTAAAGCTAGCGCAGAACATCCTCTTAGCCGGCGCCACGTCCCTAACATCATGAACCGCCACCTCGCCCTCGACATCCGGATTACCCGGTTTAACAGGGAAGCCCAAATACTTGGTGATCCTCTCACAAATATCGTTGAGGGGTGTCTCATCATCAGCCTTGAAGGAGAAGCAGTGGACATGCACGAGGGGCAGTTTGCGACCGCTCTCGGCAGAGAAAAGGTCCTCGTGGCCGGCGTACACACCGCGGTAGCACCCCAAGAACTCGATGGCGGTGGCGGGCAGGTTCATGACGAAGTGCGAGATGATGGGCGGGATGTCGATGCGCTTGGGCTCGGGCTTGGGAGCCTTCTTGGCGCGCGAGGGCGGCTTGGGGGCGATGAGGACGTGCTCGCCGTTCTTGTGGGCTTCAAGGATTGAGTCGGCGGCGTGGTGGATGAAGGTCCGGCCATCTTCGCAGAAGGGACGGACGTATTGCGAAACCTGGGTGCTAGATTAGATCCAAAAGAAAACAAGAGACAATAGAGCAGGATCTGTGATAATAGAAAAGATCATACCTTGTTCCTGTTGATGGCCACCTGCATGTACTTGTTGCTCTCGGGATTCATGTCGTTAGCCCAGACAAAGACGCCCTTCTTGCCAGCCGGAACCGCAAAGGGGCCTATGCCAGCCATGACATCACACACCACCTCGCCGGGCTCGAACATGTTGATGAGCCTACGATGCTCCGCTTCCAGCTTGCTGTTCCAGTACACCTTTGAGTAGTCAAACTCGAAAGAGCAGGCGTTCTCGGTGACCTGAACCTGCATGTCGTCGGGACCAGCCAAAACCTCATACTGGAAGGTCCTGAACTCGGATTCGGCTCCGACATTGTCAACCTTGTTGATGACGGTTCGGATGTTGGTGGTCTTGTCCAGGATGACCTCGGCAATCACCTTCTTGTAGGGGATGTAACGTTCGCGTAGGTTCATGTGGGCTGGACTCTGGTTAGAACAACAAGCTGAGAGAAGGGCAGGCCAGTGTCCATTCTCACTCACCGACATGGCCAGCGGTGTTGAAGCCAGAGGGGATATCGTCATGAAGTTCCTCTGGAAGAATAGAGGTGATGATATCATCTGCAGGCAATCGTCAATTAAGTGAAACTGGTATGAGGAGGGTCTTGATACAGGTTTCATACGATATGTCCAGTAGTCATAGTTGAGCTGGAGCTCATAAGGAATAACAGACAACTCCTTCTTCTGGACACCTTCCTTGAGAGCAGCCCCCCAAGTCTCTGGTTCTGAAAGAAGAAGAAAAGCAGACAAAGTGATTAGTCTTCGATTATGTTTCTGATAGCCATGATTTTTCTAACCTGGTGCCTTGACGTTGGGGCTAAGAAGCAGGCATTTCTTTCCTTGGTCGGCGAGGGCCTTGTCTGGGTGATTCACAATAGGGGACAGTCTGTCCTGGCGCAAGAGCTCCTTGTTGTGCTCAAGCTCTTTTCTGTACTTGGATATAAGACGGTTATCGTTAACGGCGGCGGCAGCCAGGTTGACAGTCTTTGTGAACAGAGCCCGGTTGAGGGCGCCAGCGCCTGAGCGAACTACGGGTGGGCTGAAAATGGCCATATCTTGAGTCTTCCCTTCCCCACTCCCCTGGTTTTCCTTTGCTGATTGAGACATGGTTAGTGAAACTGGTTTAGACAACTCATTACACTACCGTGTCCAGTGGATTGGTGGAGTGTCCTGTCTTTTTGGAAGCTCAACTCACCTTTCGTAAAATACAAATTGGGCGAATGAAGTGAAACTTTGTTACGGGGCAACCGCAAGGCTAAACTGCAATAAACAGAGAGCCCCACACCAAGGTGTGGCTGAATTATCTTATCTCTGCTCTTTAGGACAAGGCTGCATCGTAGCGGAACGTCATGAGTGGCTGATACAGGCATATGTCCTGAGCCGACCACTTCAGTCCTGTCCTTTTGATATTGACCATTGTGTCTCCTTACATATCACATTCTAATACTGTTTCTTGATGTCAGCCAGTCCGAGTCGCGAGCCATCGTTGGGTGATCAAAATCTTTCTCCCAGTTCACTCTTGTCTCCGACTCAATCATATCTCTCTCCACCCGAGTAGCAAATATCCCCTTTCAGTTAAGGACACTTCTAATGCACCAGATAGAATAATGATAAACAGATGAATATTCCCCGCTCGCATGCTTGCAGAGTCGTAAATCTATAATCCTTATGTGTTAACCGCCAATTGAATCCAACCACTGCGTTACTCGATTAAGTCGATTGCATTCGGATTCCAGCCACTGACCACTTGGCACCGCTCGGTTCTACCTTCCCCAGCGCATTTGTGCGCCGGCATACTTCAAAAGCCCCCGATAGAAAACCTGATAATTGACCCCCTCATTGTCCTGGACATGAGAGATCTCAGTCAAGCGAACTTGCCATGGAGGATAGCCAACCAGTTCGACACGGGGACCAAACAACAGAAGGAGGTCCGGTTCGCCCATGACACTCTCGCTCAACTCCGCATCGACTAGTTCAATTGTGATATCCGAAGTCGAGATCTTGCCCCGCTGAGACATATCAGCGAGGGTTTTGGTAAGATCGACTATGGAATCGCGGCCGTCCTCCGCTGATAGAATCATGACTGAGAGATGCTTGATGCCATCGTTCTCGCTACGGCTTGCGGCAAGAGTTGGGGCCGTCTCCATCGAAGGGCAGTGAGGTGCTCTAATCCCAATGCCGGGAGTGTTCGGTCCGAAGTATGCGGCAAGCTTTTGTGTCATGGATCTGTGAACGCGAGGAAGATAACCCTTCAATGTTCCTGATTGGTGGGAATGATATTAGTCTTTTCTTTCTTAGCCCGTCAAGCTCCGTGTTGGAAGATCCACGTACCGGTTTTTTCATAGATGGATAGCTGAGGAATCCGGGCACTTGCGCACCAAGCAGCAATGTCCGAAGCTTCCTCAATCAGCTTGGCCAGGCCGGTACCGCCTCTAGCGTCCTCGTCCAAGGTCAAGATAACACTTAGGTGGTTTGGTAGCCTTCGCAGGTCCTTGACATCGTTGTAAATCAGATCGGGCGCCCGGTGGTGGTGGTGATAGATGGAAGACACTTTGTTGAACACTTGGTGGTATGCTTGGCGGATTCGGATGTAGAGCGAGAACAGAGCATGTATAATAGTAAAGACCAGCAGGTGCCAGTGCGTCTTCAGAAAGCGCCGTACTCCTAGCCTCTGTTGCTCTTCCATTGCTCGTTTGCTGGCTTGCTCCGAGGGGTGCAAAGGGGGCGAAGGCAGATAGGGCTATCCCAAAGGTTAGCAATCAACTCTTCAAGCCATGACGCATCAGGAGCAGACGTACCTTGAGCAGCCTTATCCTCTCTTCGGGCGTAAGCATTTTGTGGCCGAGTTTCTCATCGCGCCGGTAGGCCTCGATATCCCGTGGTTTGAACATGTTGACGTGGAGGCTGTCGCGCAACGGTCGTCGCAATGGGCCTTGTCGCACCTCGGCCGGAAGACTGTGGCAATACCTATGTACGATATAACAGGACGAGTGTTGGGACGACGATGGCGGGGGTCTTGGGATAACCGCAGGATGCACGGGCCGACACAGAAAAGGAGCGCGTTGAGGAGGAGGATGGCAGGATGCAGTTCAGAGTCAGTCCACCGCTGAAGGTCTAGTTGCGCATAAAACGAGCGAGCAGAAAGAGAGGCTGACGAGGAAAAGAATGGGGCCAGCTGGAAGTTCTAAAAGATAGGCAAGTGCAGGTTGCTGAAGGTGGATTCAGTTGCTTGCAGCTATCATACCCCAGTTGGCTACCGCAGCACCGTGGTCAGTATGTACCTAGTGCGCGGGAAATCATCCCAAAACCACCACTCTGGCAGCTTCCCTCGAACCGTTCACGAGATCCCTGTCTGATGTCAGATTATTTCGGGAAAGAAACATCTGAAAGTCCCCCCTCTGTTCCCCACCAAAAACCTGTCCTTACGACTGGTAACTGTGGCTGAAGAAAGCGCAGGGACCAGGTTGAAGTTGGGCCACAAAAAAGTGGGACACAATCCAACGTACGTTGCCCGAACGGCGTGGTGGTGGGTTCAATCATATGGAATTCCCCAATCCATGCCCGCAGAGGTACCGCAGGGAACGATATCCTCACGACGCTCTGCAACTCCCCCGGACAGCCCCTGGCACCCCTCCCGCTACACCTCCTCCACCCCAGGGCAGCAGGCCTGACGGTGACCACCCACCCTTCCACGCCGTGCATACACACCTTCAACTCCGCGGTATGGGTTGATACGACAACAGCTCAGCATCGTCGCGTAATGCATCTACGACTACACCGACAACCATTTCAACTTCAATAACTTCGACTCTCGAGAATCACAACGTCTCCCATCGTAAACACACACCCAGCTTGATGCGCTCTCTCGATCTCCCTGCCAGGTGACACACGCCGCCATGGAACGCGGCGGACCCGGCAGCACGAGGTCCCCCGGCCCCGGGCTCTTCCCCAAGGGCCCCAGCTTCACCATCGACGACTTCTCCAGTAAAGACTTCATTGTACGCGACTTTGTCGATTCCCTCGCCGACACTGCCTTTCCAGCGAACCGCCGCTCCGGCCCCACGAGTGCGAGCACCCCCTTTGACCCCAAGCCCCTCATCCGGACCTTCGAGAATGCGCTGTCACAGTTGGGCACTCTGAGCGAGGAGTTGCAAGAGAAGGAATCAGAGCTCTTATCACAGGTTCGGCGAGCAGAAATTCAACATGACCAGACTCTCGATACCCTTGGTCGGAAGCTAGACCAGTCAATGGCCCAGTTCGAGGCCCTCGACTTGACCCTGAATAACTCCAGCGCAAATAGCGGCTCCATGAACGGACACGGCCGACCTGATGGTGGAGGAAACATTGCCGTCCAGATTGGAGAGAAGCTGGAGGAGCTGGATAGGAAACGGAGGAAGGCGCAGGACGCTAACTTCCTGATTCAGTGCTGGACAGAGGTTTCCGAGACAGGCCAACTCACCTCGCTCGAGGAGATTCAGAGACAGGGCGGTGCCGAGAACAAGGTTCGCTGCGCCGTCATTGCTCGCCAGCTTATGCGCATCAGTCAGAGACTAGACCCTTTGTCGTGGGTAACAGGTGGCTTCCGTGCCAATGGCATCGCCAACGGTGCTACGCGGAAGCACAATACTAGGGAGGCTCTTGAAAAGTTCTGCGAGCATCTTGAGCAAGACCTTCTGAAGCAGTTCAACAACAGTTACCGCCGGCAAAATTTCGACGACATGATGGAGTGCGCAAAG
Source organism: Neurospora hispaniola (assembly GCF_033458365.1). NCBI lineage: Eukaryota > Fungi > Ascomycota > Sordariomycetes > Sordariales > Sordariaceae > Neurospora > Neurospora hispaniola. Next base: position 208,866 of record NW_026944407.1, on the reverse strand, counting down.
GTCCTCTACGATTTCCACGGCGGTGCCAGCGTCATCGCCGCCTTCGTGAACCAGCACCAGTTCTTTATCGACCGAGACCAGCTCATCACCGACGAGGTTACGACGGATGGCGAGATGTGGGAGCAACTGGCTGATCCCGATTCCGACCCACCAGGTGTCGAGCCCAGTCTGCAATCTCTTGTTGACGAGGTCAAGATCGTGATGCAGGAGGAATCTTTTATCATTAAGCGTGCCTTCCCATACTACGAAACAGTCCTCATCAAGTTTATACAGCGTGTTTTCCAGCAGTCTATTCAACAACGGCTGGAGATGCTACTGGACAAAGCGACGACAATTTCATCGCTCGCCTATTTGCGCTCCTTGCATGCGTCGAGATCTTACATTGGTGCCCTGGTGGAAGACCTCAAAACCCACGGTCTTACAGAGCACCCGGAACCATGCTCTGCACAAATATCACAGACTCTTGATCAGCAGCTAGAGGAATTATTCGTCCCCTATTTACTTCAAAACTCATACATCGACAGGGAAAGGAAGAGTCTCGAGGAACTGTACAACTCGTTGCTCTTCAAGTTCACCTTGTATCACTCACGCAGAAAGAAGGCTCCCTCGGGCTTCATGGCCGCTATTGCCCAACAGGGCACTCAGCTTTTGGCAACCGCTAAAGATGCCTATATGGAGCGACTCGATTCGTCAGACCTTACACCCACTCAGAAGCGCATGATGTTGAGGGTTGCCGGTCTGCAAGACAATAGCAGCAACAAGAACGAGATCGAAGTGTCGGAGGAACACGGCCGCCTGAGCGTACAGAACGCCAAGCGCATGATTGTCTGGTTGGCCGAAAGCGTGCGCAGAACGCTCGAGATGGGTTCGGGAAGCGAAACCCCCAAAGACATCAACATCTTGCTCAACCTTCTCCTTACCAGCATGGGCCAAGTCTACGTTGAGACTGCCCTCGATGCCGCCTTGGACACTGCCACGTCGCAGGAGAACATCAAGACAGAACCTGACCTCTCGTACCTCCCTCACATCAAACCGGCCGTCACCATCACGAACCTCATGTCGCGGTTCATCACAACTGTGCTGATCCGGCTTGCCGAGTCCAACACAGCCCTGCGCCGCAGCATGGAGGCCCAAGCCAAGCAAGCCATCGAGGCCACGGAGCGGAAGACCAACGCCGTCCTCAAGAGTACCATGGATGTGGCGGTCAACTGGGTCGCTAAGGTTCTGGCGGGCCAGAAGAAGACGGACTACCGGCCCCGCGACAACGACCTTGAAGGCTTCGTCGACCTGCAGACGCCCACTTGTCAGGCTATCTGCACGTTCTTGGCCTCCAAGGTGGCGGCGCAGGCCGCGCTGGCTATCGACGGCCACAACCTTGAGCTGTTCAGCTCCGAACTCGCCCTGGCCGTCCACTCGCTCTTGTTTGAGCACTTCAAGAAGTTCTCAGTCAACGCCACCGGTGGCTTGATGGTGACTAAGGATATCGCCAAGTACGTGTCGACAATGAAGGAGTGGCCGTTGACCAAGGAGGTACAGGCAATTGTCGAGCTGCTTACCGAGGTCGGATACCTCTTCATCATTGGACCCGAGGCCCTTCGCGAACGTTCCAAGTTCTTGGCCACCGGCAGTGGTGGTACTGGGGGAGGAGGAGGAGGAGGAGGTGGTGGTGGTGGTGGTGGCGGTGGTGCCGCTGGGGGTGCGGCGGGCGGTGGCGGATCGGGTAAGAAGTTGCAAAAAGCAGATTTCAAAGCCTTTGTGCAGAAGAGAGAGGATGCCGCTACTCCCGGTATTCAGGGTGTACTGGCTGGACTGTGAGAGGTGTGGTTTGCTTGTTGTGATGAAAGAAGATATTGCAAGTTTTGGTGGGGAAGTAGTACTTTACCTGGACTGGAGCTTAAGCGATATCTATATTAGTATATAGTAATTTGTCAACCAAACATTCGGTCTTCAAATCCCCTCCTCTTCGATGTGCAGACCATAATTTCAAGTGTACCAATGATCTTTGTGATTTCGGTCACGGTCTACTGGCATTGCGAATGTGATCACCATCTCAGTCATCCATAGAAAGCAGGAGGAAATTTACTGTATTCCTTTGCATATGTTTCACGGTCAAGGCTGTTTGGACTTTCATCGCCAACAGCGAGCAATCTTACTATCTTAGCCATCCACTCCTTTCTCATCCTCCATAGGAAAGACCACACTCAAACCCAAATTACGCACTCAGAAACTCATCAACTCGCGCGTTTTACCTCTTCACAAATGACCAAGAAAAAAAAACACATTTACATTGCCATCCCCACCATACTTTCGTCCTCGGCCTCTTCCTCAACAACAAGCGGGACAACAACTGTTGGTATTCCACCCTCCAACCTCGCCTTGATCTGCTCGAGACTCACTTCTTTGCGCTGTTTTTGTTCTTCAGGTGTAGATGACGGTGAAAGTCGACATTCAGATGTAGGGGTAGGTGAACAGATAACGAAGTTGACCTGGTCTAAAATCTGTCCAATGGGGATTTCTTCCGTCGTTGTCGGAGGAGTTTGGCTCTGGGTTTGCGACTGTTTGTTATTGCTGTCGTCGGTGTCTGTGCTGCTATCACCATCACCATCACCACCACCACCACCACCACCACCACCACCACCACCCCCTTGCTTGCCCTCCTCCTCCTCCTCCTCCTCCTCCTCCCCATACCCTCCAAGGAGCAAAACAGAGCCCGATCCTGAATTCACCCCGGGTCCTGAGGCCCGTTCATACGCCAACCACAACTCCAAGTCCGCTTCAAAATCGGCTTTCGACTTGAGTTGTGAGCCCTGATTTATACCCGCTTCTGGTCTACCTTTACTGTCTGTCTCGCTCTCAGATTCGAGAGAAGAAGAGGTAGAAGAAGAAGCAGAAGATGAATCCTCAACAGACAGAACAGTCTGATACAAAACCCCACTGAGCGTCAACACGTTGATATTGGGGTCATAGGCAATGCTGATATCCCGCCGCTTGGCGCCGGGGATGGCGAGCTGGATGGTGAAGGATGTGGGGGAGGATTGGAGTATCTCGAAGGGTAGGTTGACGAGGGGGAGTCGATTTTCTTCTTGGAGTTGGCGGTGTGATTGTCGTTGCGGGTTGGTAGTCGTGGTGGTTTGGATGGTGATGCTACGGAACGATTGGCAATGATGACAATGATGATGGTCGTGCCACTCGTCGTTATCAGAGTCATAGCCGTCGTTTTTGTTGCCTTTTTTGCTGTGGTGTTTCGCGTTGTTGCTCTCACTTCTGTTTACGTTGCCCTTCTTGTCTTCATTTTTTTCGGTGTCCTTGTTGTCCTTGCTGCCCTCGTCGTCATCGCTGTCCTCCTCTTCGTCACTAGAGGTAATTTCAACGAAGTACCAGCTCTCATCATCTGAATCAGTCTGCTCCCCTAGGAATGTGACAATAACGTAGTTCTCTTCATCGTCATCTTCTCTCTCTTTTCCTTCTTCTCTTTTCCCCTCCTTCTCCTCCTCTTCTCCTTCTTCTTCTCCTTCATATTCTTCCATTTGCCCCTTTTCTTCCCCTTCCTCTCTTCCCCCGTCCCCATGACCCTCACTCTCCTCCTCACTCTCTCCCTCCTTAAAAGAGCACCCATTATCACTGACCCCATCCCCAGCAATACGTTCCAAGGACCCCCTCATACCGAGATACTGAACTTCATGATACCAACCCGCTTTTCCCAAACCACCACTCAAAGCACCCCCCTCTGCATTGTTCATTCGTTCGCCGAAGACTTTCATTCTCGCTACGTTGGCCAGGACCTGGAAGAGTTCGGTGTACTCGTCTTCCTCTTCTTCGTCTTCGTCCCCGTCGTCATCATCCTGCTGATAATCATCATAAATATCATCATCGTCATCATCATCTCTCTTCTGAGACTGTAGCTGTGGCTCTGGCGTTTTCTCAGCATTCATATCTCCTTGTCCTTCATCATCGTTTTCCGTGGCTTCTTTATCCTTTCCCTTCACCTCGCCAGTTGGTTGTTGACTGTTGTTGGTTGAAGTTGAAGGATCAAGAGGTCGTGAATAATTCACTAGCGTTGAAGAAGGCGTTGCGGTGCTTTGGAGATTCGAGGATGGATGAGAGAAAGGGTGGGTGCACGGAGGAGCTGTTGGTTTTTCTGTCCCCATGACTACCTACCTACTCACTCAGAAGCGATTTGTTCGTGTTTGTGAGGCTGTGTATAGCTGTGGAAGTGAGTGAAGATGATACTAAATTCGATGGCCAAGCGTGGTTGGAAAAATGCAGTAAAGATGAGAGAAAAGTGGTTCGGGCATGCTATAGATTCATATCTTTCGCCTAGCGTCGTTGCTTGAGGAGATGAAGCAGTCTCCATGCTCAAGCAGAGATGATCAATCTGTGTGATAACATGAATTATCATGAAAATTATCATGACCCATCTCAATCTCATTGTTTTGAGTTTAGTCAGGTCAAGCGAATGGTTGTTGCACAGCTATGACAAGCCTTCATTCAACTTCACCTGCGTGAAGAAAGGCCAAGCGAGCACTTCGCGAGGACACAGACACCGGTAGCACCAGGAAGCCAAACACCCCTCTCAGGTAGGTAAAACGCAGAACAATCCTGGTTTGCCCAAGTACAGATCATAAATCTCGTGTTACCTCACCCCATCAAGCGCCATCATCCCGTTCATCATGACTCCCTAATTATTTCTATTTGAGTACTCCTATTCTAAGAGGAGGGGTATATCCAAACACCACCGCCTGTATGTTTAATTAACCCCATAATCCACCCGCGGGAGATGTTTACCTTGTATCATGAAAGCAAAAATCTCGCCCACTCTGAACACCCGCATGATTATACCCAAAAGTCAACCAACCCTTTCTCTTTTTTGCCCACTTATACACCCGGCTCGCCTGTTTGTACACGCCAGATTAGTGGCACGTGCTTTAATCCGATCTTGATATCTTATTCATCCATCGCGTCACCACCGCCAGACTTCAGGTCCTCATCCACGACCGGATTAGCCTCCGTGGTTGGAGCACCCAAATCACCCGCATCACCAACTGATGATCCGGACCCCGTCGCGACGCCTCCCTGCATCTTCATCTCCACCAACTTCCTCTCTGCCTCTTCCGCCCTCTTGTTCGCGTCCGCCACCTCCTTCTGCAGCTGCTTGATATACTCAATTGCCATCTCCACTGTGCTCGCCTTGCTATTGGGTATCCCCCCTCCAGTCTTGTCCTTATCCTTCTCCCTCTTATCTTCCCTGTCAGCACCCCCGCTGCCACCGCCCCCACCGCTACTACTATGACCGTCTCCATCCCCATCTCCCCCCTCCTTCGCAGGAGCTTTGGGGAGAAGCGTGGCGATCTCCTGCAGCGCGGAGTTGATCCTGTTCCTCCTGCCTTGCTCCGCGATCTTGTGCGACGTCCGCTTCGATGTGAGGTTCGTAGAAAGCTCGCTGGGATACGAAACGCCGGGAACTGTGTTGCCCTCGAGAATGCGTTGGTAGTTGGATTTGGTGGCGAGCAAAATCGATGCTGCGTCTTCGGCACCCGCAGAACCTCCTGGTAGCAGAGGCTTGATGCTGGGCGAGATCTTGGGTCGAAGGGCCGGGGACATCTGGATGGAGGTCACGCTTGCACGCTTTTTGCTGCTTCTTCCCATGGGTGCAAGCTGGGGTGTCCGTTTCAGGCTATGAGCGGAATCGGGCTTCAGTTGTGGACTGGAAAGAGCGGCGGAAGGAAGTGCCAGAGGCTTGGCCACCACAGGAGAAGGTGGTGGTGGGAGGCCTGGCGTTTGTAGAGGCGCGGCGGCCTTTTGGAGAGGATCGAGAGCCGGTGTTCCAAGAGTGGTAATTATAGGGGCGGGTTTTGGTGCAGACGAGAAGTTGATGGAGTCCGGGAGCTCAAAGTTCTCAATGTGGTCGGGATCCATTGGGTCATGAGAGCCGGTTCCTACCACTGAAGGGTTGCGATTGCTCGGCGAGCTTAGTTTCATCAGTGATGCTGGTGTTGCAGGAGAGGCAATTCCAGGCCGTCCCGGCTGAAGGTTAATAGGCATAGCACTACCGCTCGCTTGAGGTGCCAGAAAAGGGGACGGTTTGGCGGAGCGAGGTTTCGGAAGTGGTGGCGGAGGCATCTCGACCGGTAAGACAACATCGTTGAGATTTTCGGGGGAGATGGACCCATTCTCAGAGTCAGTTACACCAGCTGTGGACGAAGACGAGGTCGGTATTAGCGGCGTAAGAGGTTGTTGGCGTTCCTGACTTGGTGCTGCATTCTCAACCAGTTGGTTCAAAGCTTGGGGGTTAAGCATCGGGGTGGTGGCCGTCTTTCTACGTATCGGCTTCGAGATGGGAGACTGTTTGATGCCACTGCCGCTCTTTGCCCTGGCCTTCACTGCGTTCTTGCGCGTCTTCCTAGCCAAATCGCCTGGGCTAACGCTCGCTTGAGACATGGCAGGTGGTTCGAGTTCCATCTCCCTTGGCGAGCTCCCGCTCATCATCCCGAGCCTCTGGTCAATGATACCCAAGGCGTCATTTTGCGCGTGCAAGGCTGGCGAGGTAAGGGGGCTGAAGTACGCTCCAGGGACGGCAAAGGGAGTATCAATGGGAAAATGGGTCTCCAGCGGTGTCACAGCCGGTGATACCAACGGGGTGAAGGACATCTGCCATGGTTGGTTAGTAATTTTTTTTTGTCTTAACTTGGACGGAGCAGACGTTTGTGGACCTACATCATGCTGGTCTTTGATCCTTGTATATCTGTAGTCGATGGCTTGTTGCGGCTGCTGCTGTTTCTGTGGCCCGGAGTGGTGTTGATCAGATAGTGTCGACTGGGCATAGTAATTCTGACTAGATCCAGCAGTGAGTTCCAGGCTCTGAGGTGTAGGAGGAACTATGTGGTTCTGCTGAGAAGCGAAGAAGGCGGCCTGTTGCTCTTGCAGTTGCTGGTGCTGAGCATGCAGCTTCTGCTGCTGGAGGAACTGGATTTGGGCATCGATGGTGTTGACGATGGCCTCTGAGGGTGTGGATGGCTGTATCAAGGCCGCCGGGGCGTTCTGATATGGCGCAGTCGTGGTAATGGTGGGCATCTGATGTTGCTGGTGTTGCTGATGTTGCTGTTGCACCCCATGTCGGAGCATGGCATGGTCTACGGGCGATAGGATCATGGGCATGTCGGTACCAGTCATGGGGGTGTCCAGATGCTCTCCCCCCGACGGATGTAGCAGATGGTCGGCGGCATGGCGGCCAGCATGGTGGGCAGTATGGTGGTCAGCCCCAAAGTCGCGAAAGTCAAAGTCCAAGGCGTCAGATAGATCGCCCATGTCGTTTATATCCAAGAACTGGTGGAAGTCATCATCGGCTGCGGTGTGTAGGGCCGGGTGGTGACTGTGGTCCGGGGCACTCCACGATGAGGAGTTCATCACGTCCGCGCCCTCCTGGGGAGGCTTTGTCCAAAGTCCGGATTGAAGATGGTTCGGGGACGGCCGGCTGTCCGGCACGGGTGCGGGTGCGGGTGCGGGTACGGAAACGGGTACGGCGCTTTGGGCGGAGGCAGTCCAGTAATTTTGACACCGGCTGTTGGGTGATCAGTTGAGTCGAAGGACGTTGAGGCCAAGGCCAGGTGGTTGGGGACTCGGCTTTGATTTTGGACTTTCTCAGGCGGCTCTGCAAGTGGCCTTGCACTTGATTATTGATCGACAATGCGATGACGGATGACCGCTTAAAGGGCCGGATAACCTCGACGGGCTTCGAGTCTTGGCCGGGCCAGTCCCGTCTATGGTGACTCCGTAATTTAACGGTACCTAGCGAGGACCCGAGATTATTGCCGACGACGAAACTGTTCGGGTTCGCGATCAGGTCTGCGCGACCCGGCGAAAGATTGTCAGGATGTGCGCTACTGATTGGTAGCTCCCCAGAGACCCTTTAAACGGACGCGTCTGACGGGAATATAGAGAGACTGGATTCGTCGATGCTTTCTCTTTTCTGTCGGTTGGATTGAAGTATGTAGCGATGTGGGACTCCGTCTTTACAATTGAAGAGTCTCAGCGGTTCCCAGCCCCGGGCGGGCGTCCCAACGTCCCCTCGCAGCGTGTGAAAGAAGGCAGAGAAAAAGGCCCGGGTCGATCTATTCTAGACCCCGCCCGCCCCGCCTACCAATTGGATACCTCCAGGCACCCGCCGATGTTAACTTCACGCCGCCTTCAAGACCTCCCAAGAAATCAAAACCGACGGAATCCAAACTGCCCGGGCAATACGCAGAAACGATGTCAACATCTGACAAGCTCTTGTAGCTATTGTTCCTTCTAGATCAGACCATCACTCTCAGTTATCGCGAGACAGCTGCTTCGACCTTCAACACGAACCCCCCCTTCTCTCTCTCTCTCTCTTTCGAGCGGCACCTCAGGCCGTTTGTCCGCACGCTGGTACAATCTAACCCTGATAAGCTTGTTACTGTAGTGTACACTAGTACTTGGAGCAAGCACTTTACTCTTTTAGGTTGGTCAAATAGGATCTGACGGCGGGTCAACATCGCGAGTAATACTCGAGCTGTCGAGGTAGTAAAAGGAAGTGGGGCTTCAAGCGGTTGATGTGTGTGGGCTTGAAGTGTGGTTCTCCACCTTTGGAGGGCATCGGCCTGCAAAGCCAATCAGTTCTTCTGTTTCTATACCCTGCCTACTCAAGTTCAGCGCTAACAAATTTTGCAGCATTGAAGAGGTATTGTAGCTCCCCGGGTTAGGCAGTGGGGCCGACAGTCATCTCACAGACTAGACTAGGACCGAGGGCTACCTCTACTGTGTCAGAGGTGAGGTGACACCTTCCAGATCCATTCCATCCCTCAGTGGTATTGTGACGAGAAATTAATTTGCGAATGGCAAGCACGTGGGAGAGAATCCTTCATCGTTTCTTCAGCTACATTCGTCCAGAAACATTTGTCCGTTCCGAGCGAAGAACGTTGTCAAACGAAGCTCTAGAGATGATTCCAAGACCTTCTTGAACGATCTCAGGAAACATAATACCGTGTTTCTACTACAAACCAACTCTCTAAAAAACGGCAGATGCTCACTGAAACAACCACCCGCAGAAGAATCCTAGTTTGACAATCTTTTTATAACTGCAGCAGTCTTTCTGCGCAGTCCCACGTCCAGGAAGTGGGGGTTCCACCAGATGCATTGCATGGTAAGAGGCAACATCATGCGCCTCCTCCAACCCCATTGGATTTCTCGTCTTGGTCGCAGTATCACGTAGTGTACATGCATTATGCACACCTGTACACAAAGAGTGTAAAGTACTGTAAAGTCCCCTAAAACTGCATACAATCCAAACACTACTAGGGACCACCAGATATTATGCACCAACTGCTATGTATTTCTGCAGAATAGGGAGCTAGCCTTTGGTGGGAGACAGAGACTTGTAATATCGCCTGGCGATGCAGTTGTGGATGTCGAGGGCATATTTGGGTGTACTGCGTATACCTTACGCATGCGGTTCCAGGGGACTCTGCAGTATGTACAGTACATAGAAGAAGACCTTGGTCCCCCTGAGTCCTGACAACCCGCAGGTCTTGTTCTTCTTACGCAATCGTAATGCAGACCACAACGGGGAGACAGACACAGGGATTGCTGGACGAGAAGTAGTTCATATTGGAGAAGGAAACGGGCCACTTGACCCGATGACCCGATGACTGCGGTAGTGTATAGCTACATTTCTGTTGTTGTTGTTGTTGTTCAGTTGTATAGCTCTTCGCTGGTGATTCAATCAATTGACTGGGGTTTTGGTGTAGAGTGGTATGATGGAATATATGATATATGTCCACTACGCCTATTCTGACAGTACTAGACCGAGGGAGAAAAAAATAAAAATAAGAAATACGAAGAAAGATAACTATCTGCGAACGAACCTGGGTCGCCAAAGTTGATGCAATGCAACAATGCTTGCTCAATGTAAGAAACGGAAAGTGATAAAACAACGCCTAAAGTTTAAGAGACTACTAAAGAAGAAGAAAACGACAACACGAGAAAAAGAACAGAACTGGCAGTTAGAGATGATGATAGTAATGATGGATGATGAATAACGCCGGATCTACCTACATGGACTAACTTAATAAACAGCATGACCTTCCTTCCTTTCCTCCCTTCCTTCTTACAACCGGCGCCGCGTCTCTGACCTAGAACTACACCTCTGCTCCAGCCGCTTTCCTCTTTGGCCACAACCACAGCAACAGCACCAGCACCAGCACCAGCAACAGATAATAACAGGGTATCCGAAACGATAGTCGGAAAATAAAGCGGACAAACAGTACATTTCTTTCCGCCCCCTCCTCATCTACCTCTTCCTCCGAGTGTTCGTTGAGGAGCGTGGGCAAGTTGTTCATACCCAAGAGCAAGCGAACAACAGCAAATTACTGAACTAACGGGAGTCCGGGATATGCCGCGATTACAGGATATTATTGATAGCATCATCCATCCTTCCATCGAGACAGCCGGAAGAGTGAGCGACGAGAAGAACAAACAAACAACAATGAAAGAGCAACAGCGACCTTCAACAGGCAGCCGACCAGACGTTTTTAGTGAAAAAGAATTGACAGAAGCAACAACCGAGTCAGAACCCGATCATGGGCCATTTTTTCCGCCCAAGTTAAGCCAGCTCATGTCATCGCGCACTACCTGCTGACGCGTCCCCTGTTGTTGGTGGACAAGCTGAGACGGCACCCTCCCCGCAGGCGCCAGGGGAGTCGTGTAAATGCTTGCGCTGTACGCGCTGCTGGGAGCGCGGTTAGCGCCCCATGGCTTCGTGAACTCGGTCGGGTCCCAGGTGTCGTGCACGGAAGCGGGAATGCCGCTCGAGTATCCCGAAATGGAGCTCACGCCGCTCACGGGCCGGGGCATTTCGATCTGGCCACTCATACCCTCGTACAGCTTCTCGTCATCGTGGTCGCGATGCGCGATGGTTGGGCTGCCCGAGTTTACGCGGTTGAAGGACACGCGCGGCTCGTAAGCTTGAAGTGGAGGCACTGTCGCGCTATCCTGGGTCATTCTATGTTGGGTATTTTTGCTGTAGCGGGAGCTCACGTCCGAGACGACAGTGGTTCGTTGCGAGCCTTGGTTGATCACGGCACTGTTGGTGTTGTTGCCGAGTCCGATCACGTTCAGGGCTGAGCCGCCGGACCAGTACCGGTTCCATCCGGAGCTGCGCCGAATCTCGGGGTCGACGTTGGCAGCGGCTGCAGGATTCCGTGGCATCGGCTGGGCTGGGCTGGGCGCGAACGATACTTCCTTTTCGTGTGCCGCCAAGAACGGATTCTCTGGTGGCTCGGCGGATATGGTTTGCGAAACGGGAACCGGCTTGCTGATGGAGCTCTTGAACGCCTTAAAGGTGCTGTCGTCCGAATCGCGCCTGCCGAAGGCGTTGCTGATACTGAGCTTGTGGCCAGGGGAAGAGCGGCCCGGTTTCTGGTGGTTTGTACCGTAGCCGATCATCGCCAGGGATGACATGGAGCCACATGAATCCTGCGTCTGGTGTCCATGGCCACGGAAGGGACCCTTGGTATCAGGCGGGAACCCGTAACCAGCCTTTTCGTCGTAAGCTCCTCCAGGTCCTCCGCTCCCACCCCTTGCACCGCCTGTCTGGTTGCGTGCCTGCTGCCTACCCTTCCTCTTGATGCAGAAGTAGATGGCGAACAAGACAATGGCAAGTCCAAAGATTGAACTCAGTAGTGCGGCAAGGATAATATTTGTGTGGGATTTGGGTTCGTTCGAGCTCTCAGCGTTGCTGCTGACAGCCGCAGTAGCGGCACTCACAGGGGAAACCGAAGAAGCTGCAGTGGGGGTCGCAGTGACCAGCGTCGTCGAAGCTTCCGACTCTGGAAGACTCGTAGAGGTTGTCCTCGAAGCAGTCGTGGAAGCTACCGTCGATGTTTCCAAGGTTGTCGAAGAGGTGAAGGCGGCAATAAACACCTGTTGATCCACCAACATGTCCGTCGTATTATACCAAGTGTTGTCCTTGGCATTGAACATGGCTAGAGGTTCCTCTGAATTCCCTCCCACAAAAACAACCATGCCATCGGCATCCTGCGCAATCGCATAATTACTCCTTGTGCTGGTGGGTGCCAGGGTTGCGTTGTAATGCGGCCAGGTCAACACGTTCAGCACATCCCTCTTTTCGCTAATCGACCGTTCTTCCTCCTGTATCGTAACATCCCGCTTCTTCGCTGGCCCAGCGTTCTGAATAGGTTGCTCGGGGCCAGTACTTAACAATATCCGCTGCACCATGTTGGGTGATTGTGTCATGTCAAAGGTATAAAGGTTTTGTGACCCATCATCGCCGCGCACCAATGCCGCCTTGATTGCTGATGTGTCCTTCGCTATAGGATTGGCAAGGGTTGCTCCCGAGTCTCTCCACCCTGTCTCAGGCTTGAACAGCATCACCTGTGTGTTCGAGGTGCTGCCACCGAGCATAACAGCCTCGCTGTCCGACCATGGCAAAAGAATCGGGTTGATAGCAGGCGGTACGCTGGCCTCGAACGATCGCACATTATACGGTGGAGACGCGCCGATGGCATATGTCTGTGTGGATGGGCCAGTTGAACCATCCTGATTGCCAGCGTAGACAAGGATGGAATCCGTTGCGTTCAGATAGATGGCACCGTGCAGTAACCGATTTTGTGTTACCGGTGCTGGCAACTGAAGAGACTCCCATTTCCCTGTCGAGTACGTGTACTTTTGGATGCCCTGGTAGCCCTCCGTCTGGCCCTTCCCGCCGACGATGAAAAGTGAAGACGTCGCTGCCGTGCCTGTTGTCGCCCCTACGCAGACGCCGCCCGTGACCTTCTCGCCCTGCTCCAACTTCTTCCACTTTGCGCCTGGCGTTAACTGTAGCGACTGAAACGCGTCGGCTGAGTACGTATAAATCGTGTTGTCGAAGATGACAGCGCACGCATTTGTCAACGGAACTTCCGGTTCGGGAAGGGGCATTTTTGCTGTGATGGCGGATGTCTCCCCGTGCCAAACGGGGAGAAAATGGTGTCGATATTAGGATGAATCCGCCGGGTCGGAGAAAAGAGGTCTTTGTTAATGATGTCCGGGCCAGCTATAGCGACATGTTGAGCTCGCAGAAAATGAAAGAAAATGAGTGACAGTTGATGATGCTGAGTAAATCTCTAATCAAAGAGAAGGTTGAGAACAATGAGTGAATGATGAGTACGCGTTCTGGAAGTCCAAGAGGGCCGGCCCTTGTCGGATCAAAGGAGAATTATTGATTGACGGAACACCTGTTGGATGTTTCCGAGAGAACAGATGGAAACAGAGAGCCTTTCGCAGTTGGCCGGATCAGGTTGTGTCGCGGGAAGAAACGAGAGCCCGTGACTGTGTGTCGCAGGGTCGGGGGATATGAAGCGGACTCTTGGACTGAATCTGGTCGGTTTCCACTCTGGCGAGAATCTGGTGGTACTTGCAAGCCCCTGGCAGATTAATGCTTCTGTGCTAGCGTCGTCGTCGTTGTCGTCGTCGTACAAGCAGATGCAAGGAGATATTTCATGGGTTCATCAGCGTGAGACAAGGCAAGGTCTCGTAGCAAACTTTTGGTCGTCCTCACTGAGCTCCCAGGACTAGAAGAGTCGAGCACCACAAGCCGGATCCCAGACGGGCAAAAAAGCGAAAAGAACGAGAGGAGAAGGAGGAGGAGGAGAAGAAGATAGGAAGCGATTGGTGAGACGAGGCCTGAAGGACGGAGACGAGAAAGACGGCAGAGACTCGACGAGGAGGATGGCTCAGCGGGACCGAGACACTGGAACGACTGGACCAGGACGAGAACGCGGGAGATTGTGCGGACGAGGTAGTCGCCCACTCGAAGCATGGGATCTGGCACTCTGGCAGGGAGGGGAGATGGCACTGGATGGTGCCGCGAGGCAGTCGTCGGCGAATCAGAGGCGCCAATGGGCCGGACAGGGGCCGGAGCAGGAGACGGCACAGGCACTGGCAGGAGACGCTTGATGCGTTGCATGTATCGTTTCGCGTGGGATACCTAGGATCGCATAGACGCCAGAGCCAAGGGGGAAGTAGCCGGTCTTGGTCGGGACATGGCAGAAACACCTAGTTGGCGACTTTGAGGGTATGAAAAGGGGGCTCAGGCGCAAACAGAAAAATTGGCAGTGCAACGCTGAAGTCTGAGCAGCACAACAAACCTAAATTACCAACACGGACTTCGCAGCTGCTACCTCGGCTACGCTTGGGGCATTTCCAGCCTTCCGGTCCCTGGCGAGCTCGCGTGTCCGCCCAGAGGCATGGTGTGCAGTGGCGCGTGATGGGAAGGCGACTAATGCGGTAATGCTGAGACGAACTAGAGTATCTGTCGTTGGAATCGGGATGGGTTGTGAATGTTCTCCGCAGATGCTAGATCGGGATTCGGCTGGGTCTGAGACATTCTCTGGCAGGTGGAGACGGATGCAGTGCAAAAAGAAGCGAGTTAGGACCCTGGTCAGTGGACGGCCTCCATCAAGCATGACTGATGAGTAACGGGCAATCCGGTAGAGCCTCTGGTCGTCATCAGAACCAATGACAAACAATCAACAAGAAAATCAACAGGACACTCTGCCAATATTCACGTCGATAGGTAGGCTGCCTGTCAACCAGATCCGAGGTCCGATCGCCAAATACACATCACCCCTGGAAAGTTCGTTAGCTCGGTACTTACATAGGATTTTAACAGGGGGATAACAAGGGGGGTAGCAGGGAGTAAAACTAATAAAATATAGAAGGTAGTAAGGGGGGCTCTAGGTGATTTAGGCGATCCTTAGCCAGTAGAGAAGGTTTGTGTGTGTGTGCTCTATTTACTCGTTCTTACTTTGAAATTAGGCAGATTTAACCAATTAGAATTCGTAAATAGACGTGTCCCGCCTTGCAACCCCCCCTGTGAAAGTATGTGGGGCAGGAACCACGCTAACAAACTTTTAAGGGTCAATATGTATGTATGTTGACCATGTTGTTGCCGTGATGTAGCATCCATCCACTTCCAGAATTGGGCGAGCGAGCCAATACGACAGGAACCACCTGCATGATGCATGTCGATGCGAGGTTGGATGCCCATACCCATGCCCAGAATAACAAGGAACTGAAGAAAAGCCGGAGCCAATGCAAAAAAGCAATCACTCCGACGAACTCCTCATGCGAACTGAGCTTCATGGTTTCTGCCCCTGTAGACAAGCCTTCAGTTGCTCCTCTCGCTTTTTTCTTTGATCGTTCGTTTTGCCTTGTGCCCTTGTCCGCGACTCCCCTCGCTAGAACTTGAAACACCACCTGGATGCTCCACCTTCCAACCATCCCCCGCTTGGCAGGACAGACAGGTGGAGAACGGGGAATACCCTCGGTGGAGCTCAGTGTGGGGTCCCTTCTCTTTCGTCTGTCGCTTCTTTTCTTCATCATTTCTCTTCTCATTTGTTGCATTGGCGGCATTGCGTGTGCTTCGAGCAGTTCGGAGATGGAACACGAACACCACCACCAATGACCGGTTCATCCCATCATATCATCTTGCACAGACCAAGAGTGGCTCCCCCCCTTAAATGAACCATTCGGCAGCAGGCCGAGCAAGCACAAGCAAGCAGCCTCCAGCCAAGCAAGCAGGTCGGCAAAGCAATCAACCAAGACTGAGCCGAGCAAACCCGTAGGGAGTCAAGGAACCTTACACACAATGTCAGATGTACTTGATATCCGGAAGATGACGTTTGCGTCAGCAATCATAATCTACCGTAGTCAGTGCTAGTACTATAATGAGGTATCGACCTTCCCAACGTAGAACTCTCCACATGCAGGTGTTGTGCATTTTGACGGCACAGTGTGTAGGTAGCAGTGGGTGATGTGTCTGCCCTTCCTGGTATGTAGTGTACCTGACTAGAGGTACTTGTACGACGTTGTAAGATCATGGCCAAGTCGAGTGCTTCTAGCCAATCTTCCATCGAGAAGTGCGATAACAAATTCAAGTTATTTACATTCATCACCTGGGGCAATACGGAGTGGGAATGGATGGGCGCCATCACAAATTCCTCAGTTAGCGCGGAAATGCCATCTTCCCACAGGCTTGCGCGCAAATTTTTGAGTTACCAAGGGAATGTGATAAGTAAACAACTCCATGTTTTCTCTCTGTTTTTGTGGAATCTGAGAATGGTGGCCAATTGTGGGCGAGAATGCAATGCGAGACGAGGAATGGCGTCCTGGCGTACGGAAAGGATCAATAGAAATTCAACTTTCCCCGACCATTGACATGCAGTGATGGGTTCTGGCTGGAGAAAACAATCTCACACTTACTTAACACAAGGTATCAATTGAAGGATGACAAGTCGCAACTCCCGCGATTATGTATTCACATCCGCTTGGTCGTCTCTCATCTAATCGATCACATACCTTTAGCCAGCATATGAAGTGTCGATCACTCCCACTGATGATAGATAACCGATCACCTAACCGATCGCCGAAAAGCGAAAAGCGCAAAAAAGCCAATCCTCAACGGAAATTTTATTCCTGGCTCTCACTCAGGTTCAAGTGTCGAACATGATTGTTTCCCCATCGTAAGTCGTAACAACCAAGATCAATACAAGTAAGCGCCCATACTACCCCTCATCCGATAAAACTCTTACCGCCGCCCATTGGACGAGGCCAAACAGGTGATGATGACTGCTCATCGTACCAGGACCACTCAGCATTTTCTCCCAACGCCGCCCTATGAAAGATCGACAGATGCAGGTACCGATCAACTGCCGGGGTGGCAGTGGCCGCAGTGGAGCAGCGATTCAAGAAACGTCGCATGATGCCGGGGAAACCAACAATCAGATGCTCACCACCAAACCCCAATCGCCAAGAATGGCGCGCGGCTTCGAGATCTCATTAGCTGTGTGATTTCGCACTTATCACAACCGTGGTTAACAATTTCACGGTGGTTAAGCTACTGGGCCTAAGCAGCATAAACGTTGTGTCCCAATTACGCTCGAGCATCTTCCGTAAGCATCTTCACCCGATCAGCGGGGAAAAAAATAATAAAAGAATCTTATAATTAGATGAAAAACAAAAAACAGTGAATGTGGGAAACTCTTTGGCCAAAGCCCAAAAGAGCTCCAGGTATCTCAATTGTTAACGCACGCTAAGTTTCCGCAATATCAAATCAAGTGACCGCCCTATAAGAATTCCGCTAGCCGACCCATTCCGTTGCCCCCTTGAGATAGTATGGCAATGCAAGTATTGTACAAAGTTAATCGTTGATCCTTAAAACCTTTCCTCTTTCCCAGTCTTCGTTCCTTGGCCTTCAGTAATTTTTATCTTCCTTTTCCTTTGTCTCCAACTCATCCAGGCAGAGGGTATTTACCCAACTAGCGCTGATTCCACCATGAACTAACAAACCATGCTGACGCTGGTGACCTGCGCTGTCCCCTAGACAGCGTTGATAAAGGCCGTGGGCGGCAAGTTCGCCCTCTGCTCCTCGAATGACTTGAGTGCCATCTCAAAGTTCCAGTTGGCAGTGCCACTGAGACATAACTCTGAATATTCAGCTGTCATGCCAGTCCGCTTCATTACCTCCTGAATCAGCTGGTTCTTCGTGGCGTCATCCAAAATGACAGGTTCTGCTGGAGGCACAGCGTTGGTAACCGGAACCTGCGGGACCTGGTTGGCGACAGGGGCCTGACCAGCAGGTGTCTCCGCGGGTGTCCAGTCATGAAGGGTGAGTTGATCGCTAATAACCCGGTATGGGTGCACCGGCGGCGGGTTGCTCGGCTTGCTGGGTCCAAGAATGAACGTGCGCGTGAAGGTGCGCTTTCCGTAGAGGTTTTCGGTAGTATCGGACTCTTCAAACTGGCCATTGACGGTGATGAGCAATCCCGTAGCGAAGCCATGGCCGGTGGGGTCCGCGAGGTTGGGGAAGGTGTGGCAGTCGATGAGCCAGGCACCAGGGTTCTCCATGCTTGGATGCCGAGTACTGGGGAGAGCCTTCCACATGTCCGCAATGAGATTTCCTCCAGTGAAGAGACGTTGTACCGTCGCTGGATTTTTCTCTCCCAATTTGTGAACGTTCCGGGAGTATTTGAGGTAAGTTTTCCAAGGAAGATTACGACCAGAATTGGCAATAGCTTGAATCGAAAACCACGAGTCGTCGTCGTAGAACTCAGCGGCGAGGCGAGCTCTGTCGGTGTCGAACATGGGGAAGAAAACTTGGACAAAGATGCTCGCCACATTGGCCTCTCCGTCCCGTAGGTTGGAGGGGAACTGCGGTAGTGGCGTGGGGTGCATGCCCTTGAGGGCCTCAGCAACCTCTTGTGGGCTGCGAACAATTTGTCCGTTGATGTTCTGTAGCGATGGGAACCATTTAATGAGTTCTGCCACGAAGTCGGGCTGGGTGGTGATGGGGTTGCCCGTGAGATGAAGCTCTTCGAGGTACTGGAAGCGGTGCTGCCACTTGGAGATCTTGGACAAACTGTCGAGGTTGTTGCTGCTCAGGTCAAGTCTCTTGATATCTGGAAGTGACGTAGCAAGCGTGAAAACCTGCATGACGTCGTTAAGGCCGTTGCTGGCAAGGGAAATGGCCTGTATCCCTTCACGCTTTTCGGCAGCGGTCTTGTACTGCTGACTAGCAATAACTACCAAGACCTTGAAGGCCTTTTCGGCCCGATCCTTGGAATCAAAGGTGCCCATGCTGCTGAGGATGGGATCGGTTCCAAGAGAAGATAAG
This sequence comes from Neurospora hispaniola, assembly GCF_033458365.1. Classification (NCBI taxonomy): domain Eukaryota; kingdom Fungi; phylum Ascomycota; class Sordariomycetes; order Sordariales; family Sordariaceae; genus Neurospora; species Neurospora hispaniola. The sequence continues at coordinate 190,178 of NW_026944407.1, read as the reverse complement.
TCAAGCAGCTTCAACTCTGGATTGTAGCGCGCAGCTAGCACTGCTGTCAATTTTTGTTTGGTCTCCTCAGCAGCCTTGGAAATCTTGTCTTCGGGGCGAGGCATCCTCTCGGTGGTTTCCGTAATCGTCAGGGGTGCACCGGCATAGGTGAATCCATTGAGCCTCAAGATCTCCGGGGCATCATCTTTTCTGACCGTGATCCAAACATAATCACCGTCCATAATACTCTATCGATGGGTTAGAAGGTGTCGTTTATCGCAGTTGCAGAATATTGCGCGCTTGGGGATGTCGGTGGATGGGAAAGTATACCTTGCCGATTGTAACTGCTTTGTCTTTGGAAGCCTTCCGTTCCAGAAAGGTGAGAAGGGACCGAAGCCCTCCGTCGCGATTACCGGTAGCTTTGCTATTGCTCATACCGTGAATCTTCAGTGTGGCCATATTGGACTGTGTTTTGCCGACGGGACCTCCGCTGACGTAGTTCTGTAGGTTCTGCACGACCCGGGATGCTGTCCGGGAGTTCACCGCACCTCTTCCACCTCGAGCATCTTTGGAGCCACGTCCTCGACCGCCGGAAGCCAACCCACCCCTGCCAGAGCCACCAGCCGGAGCATCCATTGACACATCTCCATCTCGGTCCGTCCTCGGGTTTGCGCGACGCTTCTGGATTCCGCCACCGCCGCCTGTTGCTCGGGGTCCACGAGGAGGAGCCCTTCCAGTTCCGGCGCGAGGACCAGTAGGAGGTGCCATGGTTGTTCGTTGAATTCTGAAGAGAAAACGATGGTTGGGAGTTGCGGGTGATTTTTCCTCGCCGAGTTGTTGATGAAAGGACAGGGAGTCGTGGAGTTGCGAGTTGTACTTGTTCGCCGACTTCTTCGCTGCCCTGATGGTTAAAGTTCCGGTCGTGGTCGGGGTAACTGGTGAAGGGTACTAAGATGCAGAGCCGGGGCTTACCTTTGGTGTCGCCGTTAGGCGGGAGAGCAGCCTGCTTAAAAAACAGGCGGCCGATGCCGACCGGGGATTGATCACCGCTGGGTGGATTTCAGACGCTGTATTTGAGAGTGGCCCAGATAGGTGTCAAAGGACACTTCGCTAAGAGTCTAGGTGCGCTTCTGCAAAGGGATTTGTCGAGGTAAAGAAAGATGTAAAAGATGCTTCAGTTGGAGGTGGGGCGACAAAGACGACGCGGAGGTCCAAAGGTACGGGAGTAGAAGTAGAAGGCCGCCGCTTCGCTCGTGATCGTTTGTTTAATATGCGTACGGAAGCTGCTAGCTCTGAAGCAACGGGCGAGTACGAGGATGTGCAAGAGTCATCAGCCGGTCAGTACTGAGGAGGTTGGGCTGCCGATGCCACCTGTGACGACGCGAGAAGGTCGAGAAATGAGGGAAGGTTTCGATGACGGATTGGGGAATGGAAGAAAGAAGGTTCAGCCCGCCGGACCTCCAAGAAGGAAATACCTTAGCGGCGGCAGTGGAGGAGCATGCAACTCAACGCAATGAGCCAAGCTCCGACCAGTGCGCCAGGCTCCAGCGGACCATAGAGACAAGCGATCGGATTTTGACGCAAACCTGCCCCACCCAAGATGCAACAGCCCCACTCTGACGCTGTTCTGCTGCGAACTCCCCAGGCGACAGCATCCAGACTGCCCACACCAATTCACGTGTTATGGCGATTGAACGTGTCAAGGGAATAGCCCGTCCATTAAAACAGCGACGCGTCTCATAGCAGGCTTCCTTGTGTGACGATAGGGTCGGTCCATCGATGCAAACGGACTGCTTGTGAATGTCAATTGTTTCACTTCTAAGAACTTCATCCAACAAGCCTCATCGCCAGAACAGGAAGTCAAAGAAAAAGGAAAAAAAGAAAGAAAAAAAACCTGTCGGATTAACGGTCCAAGCAACGGCGCATCGAATCTCGAATCGTCAAGGTTCTTTCTTTTCTACAACCTCACATCTCTCAAGTCATGGATGACGATGACTTTGACGATATTCCTGACGAGGATTTGATGTTGGCCTTTACCCAGGCCACCAGCAACATCACATCACATCACCCCAGCAACAGCAAGCAGCTTGCTTCGTCGGCAAAACCACCAGCACAAGCGTGGCCAATATCCGATTCTGCAAGACGAATCGTTACTCCAACCGTATCGCAGGGTCAGGCTACAGCTACAGGGCGTGCCAAAACAGCAAGCAAGCCGACCACGTCAGCGACAACGTCTCGCCTGTCCCTAGCTCAGTCTAGCCAGCGTAAGAATCTGCGTCAGACGACACTATGGGGTGGCACGCTGGAGGAGGATGCGCAACCCGCCCCGCAAGCGGTGTCGAATCGACCATTCCGTGCCGATATGCCCCCAGAGCAGCCCACTCACCATGAGATTGACATAGAAGAAATGAAAACATGGGTTTATCCGATGAATCTGGGACCTATTCGAGACTACCAGTTCAGCATTGTCAAAAATGGCCTCTTCAACAATACATTGGTCGCCCTCCCCACGGGCTTGGGAAAGACATTTATTGCTGCGACAATCATGCTCAACTACATCCGCTGGACAAAAACCGCAAAGGCTGTCTTTGTTGCTCCTACGAAACCCCTGGCTTCACAACAAGTTCAAGCATGTCTCAGCATAGCTGGCATCCCGCGATCTCAGGCGACTCTCCTAACCGGAGAGACTCCTCCTGTTCTACGTGAGGACGAATGGGCGACAAAGCGCCTGTTCTTCATGACACCCCAAACACTAATGAATGACCTTTCCAAGGGCTATGCCGATCCCAAGTCGATTGTACTGCTGGTTATTGACGAGGCGCATCGTGCGACTGGAGACTATGCATACGTCAAGGTGGTCGAATTTTTAAGGCGTTTCTCCAAGAGCTTTCGGATTCTTGCTCTGACTGCTACACCAGGATCGTCTCTCGAAGGTGTTCAGGACGTCATTGATAATTTGGGCATTTCTCACGTCGAGATCAGAACCGAAGAGTCGATTGACATTCGTCAATATGTGCACTCAAGAGACATCAACACGATAACATTTGACCCCTCTGACGAAATGATGGAAGTCAGAGACTTGTTCTCCAAGGCCCTGAAGCCCCTTGTGACCAAGCTGAGTTCACAAAATATATACTACGGCAGGGACCCTATGAGCCTGACTACCTACGGCCTGATGAAAGCCAGGAATGACTGGATGGCAGGTCCGGGTAGGCACGTAAACCAAGGAACCAAATTCAGTGTCATAGCCACATTCGCGATTCTCCAGAGTTTGGCGCATTCCATCAAACTACTCAACTTCCATGGAATCAAACCGTTCTACAATAATCTGGCCGAATTCCGCACCACCGAGGAGGAGAAAGGAGGAAAGGGGTCAAAGCTCAAGCGGCAAGTCCTGGAGGATGAGAACTTTCAGAACATGATGGATATGATAGAGGGTTGGATGAAGATTGATGGGTTCCTCGGACACCCCAAGCTGGAATATCTTTGTGAGACCCTGGTCAACCACTTCATGGATGCTGGCGAGGGCTCCAATACCAGAGCCATTGTCTTCAGTGAATACCGAGACAGTGCCGAAGAGATTGTACGCATTCTCAACAAGCAACCCCTTATCAAGGCCACAGTCTTCGTTGGACAAGCGGACTCGAAGAGAAGCGAGGGCATGAAACAGAAACAACAAATTGAGACGATCGAGAAGTTCAAGAACGGCGCTCACAACGTTCTGGTCGCAACATCCATTGGCGAGGAGGGTCTTGATATTGGCCAAGTGGATCTCATTGTCTGCTACGATGCATCAGCGTCACCGATCCGAATGCTTCAGCGTATGGGTCGTACCGGTCGCAAGAGAGCGGGTAACATTGTACTTTTGTTGATGAAAGGGAAAGAGGAAGACAAATTCAACGAGGCGAAGGACAACTACGCGACCATGCAGAGAATGATATGCGAGGGGAGCCGCTTTACCTTTCGTCACGACCTTTCTTCACGTATTGTGCCACGAGACATACGACCTGAGGTGGAAAAGAAGGTTGTGGAGATTCCACTTGAGAACTCCCAAAACCCAGAGCTCCCAGAACCAAAAAGATCTGCCGCAAGAATGAGGGCAAAGCCGGCAAAGAAGAAGTTCAACATGCCTGACGGTGTTGAAACAGGGTTCATCAAGGCTTCTTTCCTTGGTCAAGCTGGAGCTAAGACAGCCAAACCACCCGCTAGGCCACCTGCGCCTAAGGAAACTGACTTTATTGCCGAACGGCCCAAAATCGAAAGCGTTTTGCTGAGCACGTCGCAGGAAAACGAGCTCCGCAGAAACTATACAAAGATACCCCTCGGACAATCGAAGGTTGAAGAGTTGGATATAGACTGGTATCGCCATCCAACATCCAGACGAGTGGTTCAGAAAATCGTCCATGTCAAACACGGGGAATATACCAAGCGATGTGTGAAACTGTTTAGGAAACTGGCAAAGTCTCAAGCTCCTGCGAATAGGTATACTAAGCCATACGGTGAAACAGACACGTCCTCCTGGGAATTGATACCATTGCCACCCTTTGCGAACGAAACAGAAGGAGAAACGCGAAAGGGGCAAAAGAAGAGGCCGCGCCTCGAGAGTGGGCAGGAAGCAGAGGAAGCAGAGCAATTTGCCGCACCTAAGAAACGTCAAGCGACAGCAAAAGCCAAATCTACCGGGGTCTCCAAACAGACTAACAAGCCCCGAGCACGACATACCGCACTTATCAGCGACTGCGAAGAGGGTGGCAACGAAGATGATGACAATGTCGACGATGACGAAGTAAGTAGGCCCCGAAACTTTCGCAGTAAGGGTCGTGGACGTGGCAGCGGGCGGAAAAAAAAATCTCAACCTAAACAAGGAGACCCCAATGTGGACTACGGTGACGACTGCACCCGCACCAGCGACATGGAAATGGGGACCGATGGCTCTGATGACGGTGCCGACCTCGAGGACTTTATCGTCAGCGATGGTGAAGTCACCTCGAGTTTACAGCATCGTCCCCGCGAGTCCACCTCGCCGACAACAGCTCCTGGCGCGGGGTCGTCTTCCTTGCCCTCGAAAACGGGACGCAAGCAGCAAGTATCAGATTCCTTCGCGTCGGATGAAGATGATGGCGATATGTTTGGATCCAAATTTGTACCGGTAACCGCGTCGGCAGCTCAAGGCTCGTTGCCATCAACAGCGAGACGCGAGAAGCCCAAGCCGTTTTATGTGCCGGTAGAATTACCCGCAACCCAGGACACCACGGACGGAGACGACGACTTACCCGATATCGAATTTCTGTCTGTTAAGAGAAAGAGGGAAGGCACAGGTACGGGGATGCGAACGGGGAGCCCGGGACATGCCAAAGTTGGTGACACCTCGAAAGGGGGCGGCGGCGAAGATCAAATTCGAGAGAAACCTTCTGGTGGTGCGGCGTCCCATGCCAGAGCGAGGAAGCGAACTGTGGTGATGGATAGTGATGACGACCAGGAATGAATGGCGTCCGTCTCGTTGGCGTCATGGCCTCACGAGGACATCTACATGGTCACACCATTCATTATTCGCTCGGTAGGGTCACAGAGATCGGTTTTCGGGGTTTCGGGCGGTTCACGAGGAGAATCGGGACATAGGACCGGCAACATAGCGGAGGCCATTGATCTATAAAACGTGGCGATGTCAGCAGGTTCCCATATCGACATGGTCGCTTGCGATCTATGTCATCGACATCGCCATCAACTTATTTCTTATATGCCTAGTGTGATGAATGACAATGGACCAACGTCAGCAATGAAGAAAGCCACGATGTGTGTACAGTCGTGAACTAGGTCCTAGTCTTCTTGTTATTTGTGAGCTGCGACGTGCATTTTGTCATGAAGTGAGGTAATTGTGCAACATTGAACATGAACTGGCGTAAAACTAATGTAAAACACACTGGCAAAAGAGGACTTGCAAGACGGTATAAGCGAAGCTGCGCCACATGTGGCGGTGCCCGACCTTAGCTTGAACAATCAAATGAACGTTCCAAACAACTTGTTCCAAGGGACTTCGGGTGATCACAGGCAGGGTCGTGTTTTGCTAGCGTCTGTGGTTGCCACCGACAACCAGAAACTCCACTTCCGTCACTACACTTTTTGTTTTCCAACAGCTGCCCTGCCTGCGTGTGTGTCTGACCAACTTGGCGATAAACCAACATCGATTCCTTCCTCGCTTTTCCTTCATCAATATCTATTATAGCCAGCTGTTCCACTTGTACTAAAACTTATCAACGAATGACAGGAAGCTACTTGCTCTGGTCATCGCATTCATTGTAAGGCCAAACCACCAACGGCAAGCAAATCATTTGCTTGCCCGTGCTGTCGAACAAAAGCGCGACGATTCGACGACACGCTCGATAAGCTTCCAGCTCCGATCAGCGTTCGGTAGACCTTCGTCATCAGCAATCTTTTGTTGCCTACCAAGCCGGGAGTGACAAGAATCGCCCGCACACGTTCCGTCACCCTCTCGAAGCTGTTTGATCGATTCCAATTTCGTCGCCATGTCGGACGTCGAGAACGTTGATTATCTCCAGCCGGGCTTCGACCCTCGGTCGCTGACCGTCCCGCGCCTGCGCTCTATCCTCGTCACCCACCAGGTGTCATATCCCAGCACGGCAAAGAAGGGCCAGCTCGTCGACTTGTTCAACGAGCATGTGGTGCCTCTGTCCAAGAAGTATCTAGCGAGCCGCACTGCTAAGAGGTCTAGCAAAGGTATTGTCGATGCTGACACGCAGAGCTCGGCGAGCACCGACTTCGACCAGGAGCTGCCGCCTCCTTCTCGAAGCACCCGTCGCTCGCGATCGCCGCGCAAGGTATCGAGGGTGAAACTGGAGGAGGATGTCCAGGAAAGCCACGCTCCTGTGACGCCGGCAGCTGCTCGTGGGAACACAAGCCAAAGGGTATCCCGCTCTGCAGCATCACACGTATCTCATGCGCCGAGTGTTTCCGACACAGATGATACAGGCCACGAGGCAGAGACGTCTTTCCAAGAAACGTCCTATCAAGAAACACCATCTACGCTCGGTAGGAACTTGCGTACGACGCCGGCTGTTAAGAACGAATCCGACGACGATTTCTTCAAGCGAACCACCGCGACTGCGAGCGTATTCACGAATGACAACCCCTTCCAGGCCGGAAGTCCTGCGGCACCTCCTTCGGCCATGAAGACTCCGAGCCATCGTCGCAAAACGAGCGCGTTGGATTCTGCTTACACCAGAACCCCTTCTACTGTCGCTTCGCGAAGACGAACAGATGGCCCGCAATACGAGGAGCTAGAGACGCCCGACACGACATCATCGATCAGGAGTTACGAGCCCAGCTCGACGTCTACGGTCAGGACATACCAATTGCCTTTTGGCAAGCACTCGATGCCCAAGACCCCGAGGTCACCCGAATACTCTGAAATGTCCATGATGTCCAATGTTGCGGACTCCTCGTATATCGCGGACTCATCATATGTCGAAGCGGGAGAAGAGTTTACTCCAGATGAGCAGTTGGCTTTAATGCAAGAGGAGATAGACAATCCTGCTCTGGCTGTGCAACGAAACAAGCAAGTTAGCCGTAGGGAAAGAAGTCCTTTGACCACTCCATTGTGGGTCCTCCTCACCACTCTCTTAGTCGCTTACGCGGGCTGGTACCGACAAGAGAAGATCGCGGTCGGGTACTGTGGTCTTGGGCGCGAATCGCGCCAGCTTGTCGGACGAAGTATCAAATTGCCTGACTGGGCGACAGAAGTAACCGACAAGATTGGCCTCCACGATTTCGAGGTCCCTGAATGGGCTGGACCGTTCCTCGAACCCGACTGCGAACCGTGCCCTCCGCATGCCTACTGCTACGAAGCTTTCATTGCCCGCTGCGAGCCTGGCTTCGTTCTCAAGCCTCACCCGCTCGCTCTCGGAGGTCTCATTCCTCTGCCGCCTACTTGCGAGCCCGACGGCGAGAAGGCGCGCAAGGTTCAAGCGGTTGCCAACAAGGCCGTTGAGGAGCTGCGGGACCGTAGAGCCAAGTACGAGTGTGGCGAGCCCTTGGAGCCCCAGGGTAAGCCTCTGGAGAGCCCTGCGATCGACGAGCAAGAGCTTAAGGAGTCTCTGAGCAAGAAGCGGAGCAAGCGGATGGCAGCCGAGGAGTTTGAGGAACTTTGGGCCGCGGCCTTGGGAGAAGTCAAGGCTCGGGATGAGGTTGAAGTCCACGTAACGGACTCCTACTACGAGTAAGTTCCCAAGAAATACTTGAACAGTGTTATCATGACAACATAAGCTCTTTTCTGACCACGCCTGGACTAACCAGACCGGTTGCTTCCGAACCTTTAGAAAAAGAGATACCTCTGGCTTTCCAACCACCAAGCTATCGTCCAGCTCTCTCGCTCGCCTTCCGTACACCTGCGCGCTCCGCCGATCCGTCAAGCTTGGACTGGCTCGACATCGACTCAGCATTGGTGGAGTGATCCTATCCCTTCTCTCCCTCATCTACGGCCGCAACGCCTACCGCACGCACCGCGCCGTCGCCCGCCAGATCCCCGGTCTGGTCGACCAGGTTCTCGACCGCCTGGCTCTCCAGAAGGAGATCGCCTTTGAGTCGGAAGGTGATGATGACGCCTTTTTGTTCTTGCCCAACCTGCGCGACGACGTGCTCCGGTCCGTGCACCGCCTCGCCGAGCGCGAGCGTGTGTGGAAGAAGGTTGCGGCTGTCGTGGAGCAGAACAGCAACGTGCGCACGGGCCAGCGCGAGAGCAGCAGCGGTGAGATCGCCCGCGCGTGGGAGTGGATCGGCCCCAGCAGGCCTGGGATCACGGGCGGCGAGGCTAGGAGGCGTTTGAAGTCCAACAATAGTTACAGAGTTTCTTGGGGCCCGGATGTCAAGACTGAGGCTGAGGTGGAGGAGGAGCAGCAGCAGCAACAGCAGGTGGTGAAGGGGGAGGAGGATCAGCAGAAGTATGAGACTCCTACTCATCCGCCTGCGAGGGCCGGCGGTAGTAGGTTTGGTTTCAGGAAGTGGACTGAAGGGAGGCCGATTTACTAGATGGCTCATGTCATGTCCGTCCTTCTTACCAGATACGGAAGGCACAAACGGTTCAGTTATATTTGTACATATGCTTGATGTCCGTTCATTCACCTGTACATTTTTTTTTTCCCCCTGGGCCTTTCTGTTCCTTTTCGGCACTATGGTCGTCGTTTTGTGTGTTCATAGACCGTCTTGGTTGTCGACTGTTAGGGAGGAATTTAGGGGCAAGAAAGCAACCTGGAAGTTAAATGTGAGGAGCAGGTTGAATTGTTTACCTCCAAACTGTTCGAAGACTTCGTTCAATGGACCAATTGTTGACTATTTGTTTTCCCATAATACGTCATGCTTTTGACACGCGAATACGACGAGTAAAGCAAGTTGGTTCAGAATACCCCCGTTAACGCCGTTTCTCGTCTTCGAATAAAGGTCACCGAAACAGTCAGGTCAGCATAAGCCTCTTCTTCCGCATTTTCACCACTTCAAGGATGCCAGATATCTTGAACCCAGATCACCACACATCGATACCTTGTTAACCCTCATTTCAATCCCCAGATTCGCTCTAATTTCCAAGCTAGGCTCACATAAATGCTTTTGTCTCCATTTTTATTTTATTTTTGCCTCTTATGTCCTATGTTTCTCCTATTTAATCACTCATGCCCTGCTGCCACGGGTGTTGTGAATATCGAGCACAATAATGTCGGTGGCACCAACGGTGGTCAGGTCGTCCATAACAGTGGCGATGCGCTTCTTCTCTACCATGGCGCTGACGGCAACCCAGCCCTCGGTCTCGAGCGAGGTGATGGTGGGGGCGCGCTTGCCGGGAGTGATTTGAGTGGCGTCGGCCAGACGGGTGCGCTCAACGTTGTACTGGCAGAGCACGTATTTTTGGGCGGTGATAACGCCGCCAATACGTGCCGCAATCAGATCGACCATCTCCGGGTTGCTGGGGGCCTTGGACTTGATGAGGATGGCGGAGGAGTCAACGACGGTGTCGATGGCCATGAGGCCGGCGGCCTTCATGGTCTCTCCGGACTCTGTCGGGGCGAAATATGTTAGTTACTGCGCCAGAGGTGGGGAGAGCCGGGGGCGGGGGTATTGGCTGGATTACTCACCAACAAGATCGACGATACCGTCGGCGACGCCGAGAGCGCAGGCAGCCTCGACACTGCCGCTGAGCTCAATGATCTGAGTCTTGAGCTTACGGCCGGCGAGCTGGGAGGCGTCCGCATCCACAAGACCCTCCTGCTCCAGCTCGAGACGGGCAAAGTATTCTTGTGCAAGGTGAACAAAGCTGGTGCCGATGTTCTTGCCGATCAAGTCCTTGCCAGTAGCGTACTCGCCCTTAACGGGAACCTGGACCTGGAGCTTGCAGGCGCCGAAGCCCAGCTCCATGACGGTATCGCAACCCTGAGGCTTGGCCTTCTCGCCATCCTGGGCGCTCCACTCGCCGCTCTGACGGCGGGCGCGGGCAACGGTGCGGACGCCGGCATCGTGCTCCTGAACTTGGTCATAGCCAGTAATGCCGAGGTCGACACGGCCCTCGCCGACGAAGGTGGGGATATCGGCGGCGGGAAGGAAGACGAGGGCGATAGGAAGGTTCTTGACAAGCGCAATGTCGAGGCGGTTCTCGCGTCTAAACTGGATGTCGGCGCCCTCAAGGAGGTTCAAGCAGGCTTGCAACAGGCGGCCCTCTGCAGGAAGTTACCGCGTTAGATATGTATTGACCAGACGCTCGGTATAGCATGTCGTGACTCACTCTTGGGCACGGCAAAGAGAAGTCTGCCTTCGAGACTTTGGAAGACGTCAGCTTGAATGCCTTTTTATTGGCCATTGTAGATGCGGCATCGACGGCGGCGGGGAGTCGGATCGATTTCAGGCAACGGTGGCCGAGAGGACATGACTAACTGGTTTACCAAATCCATGAAGGGCTATGTAGAGTAGAGGACGGATGAAAGAATGGGTATATGAGATTCGCGCAGAGAAATCGGCGTCGGTCGAGTATACGTGGACTAAAAAAAGTTGATGGGGATCACCAGTTAGTCTCGTCTGCGAATTGGAAACAAGCGAGAGAGAGTTCTTGGATACTGGCAGGACTTGAGAAAAAGAGATCCCCGTAAAAGAAAGTACCAAGACAGCATACAAGTACAAGAGGGGCTGGCGGGGGTGGATGACATACCACGGGAGACACTTCAGACGATTGTAGCTGGGTATGTAATATGGATCGAATTGAAATAAATGAACGTCGGCAGCACAGATGGGGATTGTCCTGGACGGGCAGGTTTGCTGGAATCGAATGCCGGCTTTCTGGGGCCGCTTCTCTGTGGAAGTCGGAATTTTCCTGATCTGGCGCATCCAGGACAATGGAGCCCACCAAAGGCGGCCAAAGGCCCACGTTCCTGAATCGGAGCTAAAAGTTGGTGACTGGAGATTTGTCTGTGTGACTGGGTGCCCCTCGCCGGTTCCGTCCCGCGTTGGTGATCGACCAGGTGGTGGACAGTGGGGGCTCCCAGCAAAACCGCTCTGCAGGCGGCGGGGCTCCCCGACCCGCACAAGTCGGGCATCGGCCTGTCGGAGTGACGGCCACCGGCCCAAGCCGGATTTTAGTGTAGCTAATCGGCCAAGTACACTAGTGCACCGCTGTACCATTGTCGTCATAACCTCGAATTGGGTTTCCATTTGGCTTTGAAGATATCCCTTTCCCATCCCTTCAAAACAAGTCCATGTCGATTCGAACGGTGATCTGCCTCAACCGCACCCTGAAGCACGTGTCGGAGCGCTCTCCAGTGAGATCTGCAAGGTACAGTGCAGATGATAAATGTCCCTGGCTCAGGCACTGGATGAAAGTTACCGTGTATCCCAATACACCGGATTTGGGGTCCTTCAGGGTCCAAGTGTACAACAGGAGCAGATAGATAGGTAGTTACCTACGTATACATTGACTACCTAGGAAGAAACGTCACATACTCTCATTCCACCATGTAACTTTATGTACGCGGTGATTTTCTCCTGCGTAGAGGTAGGTAGCAACGCGAAGGGAGCCATCCGTCGCCAAAGACCCCTGTCAAAGTCCCGACACTGAGGATACGTCACCCCTTTCACATCTCTAGTGTGCACCCAACGACCCCCAAGTTTCATTCACCGGGGATCACTCCTAACGGCCCAACACTGGGCAACTCTGGGCTGTTCCTCTATACGAATCCCGTACGTAAAGATACTTACTGTAACTGATTCGACATACTTGTAAAGGCGTAGGGGGGGCTCGCAGGGCTGGGCGGCAGTGTTCCATCATTTACACCATCCCCCTGATAAGACAACCAAGACACTTTGTTTTTTTTTCGAATCGCATACATTTCCATCTTGACAAACGCCTAAACATCCGTCGTTTCTGACCACCTCACTCGCTTTCTTCGTTCGCTTCCCACCACGTTTGTTCTGCTTTTTATTCCTTCAAGTCTCTCGTTCAGTCGCCCTTATCTCCATCTACTACCGTACCGCATAGTTGTAGAGCAACCCCCCCCCCAGCTATCGCTTGTGCTCCCGAAACAGCACCAACCATCATTCCCGACTCAGACAGAAAGCGTATACATCGGCTGAACCGCATGCGGCACGATCCACGACAGCAGGCGCAACCGTATATTGTAGTCCGGCCCTTCCTCACATTACGCATTCCATCCCTTTCGGTTGAGGACAAGCAGCCCGCTTAGTGTATTGCGCATCGGCTAGGTAAGCGAAATCACCAGAGCTCCTTTGGTCACTGCAAAGATCCAGAAGCCGTACTCCATGGACACGACGAACGGCATACGTACGGTATCGGGGAGCAGCAGCAACAGCAACTACACATACCCTCCCGGGCGAATTGAGATGGACGCGATGCGCGCCCATCATGTCCTATATCGCAACGGCGCAATGACTGATTCGATACCTCCTACAGACGGCAGGACTCCCGATAACACCTGTGCGCCTTTAGAACCACGGCAGAAATATTCCACCACACAATCACCGCTTCCCGATTGCGAATTTCCAGTAGAGCAGGGCAGCCCGTCGTACCAAAGGGAAAAGCCATTGGACCGTCATTGCAAGGAGGAGGAGGGCTTGAGTCCCAATCAGTGGGCGGCTTCCGGTGAACAGGAAGACAACAGTGGCAGTTACTCTGAAGGAGAGAACGTCGAAATGTCAACTTGGAGGGGGAGCCCGTCGGTGAAGGGGAGTACGGAGACCATGCGCATGCTCTTGCTGACATGTGTCTCGGTTGGCATCACGTTAGTACATGTGAAAAACAAAGAAAACTAGGAGGCTGTACGGTTACTGACGTCTCACTAATCACAGCTTCACATGGGGTGTTGAAATGACTTGTAAGTTTTGGGTATCATGATTGTTATCCCGGAATTCGGAGACGTTCGCTTACCAGGCACTTCTCCCAGACTGTACGCCCTACCTTCTCTCGCTGGGACTTACCAAGGGCCAAACATCGCTCGTCTGGGTTGCCGGACCATTATCTGGCTTGATCGTACAACCCATCATAGGCGTCATCGCTGATCAATCAAAGTCACGATGGGGCAGAAGGCGACCTGTCATCGTTATTGGATCCATCATCACAGCACTCGCTCTCATGGCCTTGGGCTTTACTAAGGAGATAGTGGCCTACTTTATTTGGGATCCGACCTATGCAAGAGCGTGCACCATCGCTGTTGCTGTCCTTTCGCTCTATTGTGTTGACTTTGCCATCAATGCCGGTAAGGCTTATTGTAATGCTCTTGGGTTCCAGTATCGAATGTACTAACCTGTTCCCTCCTCAAAGTAATGTCTTGCGCTAGAAGCTTGGTTGTAGACACTCTGCCTATTCAAAAACAACAAAGTGGCGCAGCATGGGGTACGTTTTCCAGATCATATCATAGACGTTGTGTTATCCTAACTTAATTTTAGCAAGCCGTATGGGCTCACTTGGACATATTATCGGCTATGGTATGGGGGCGATCGACCTTCTCCAGCTCTTTGGAACGTCTTTGGGAGACACACAATTCAAGCAGCTTACCGTCATCGCCGCCCTGGGGATGCTCGTTACCTCTTCCGTAACCTGCTGGGCAGTGACCGAGCGGGTTCTCGTCACTGTCCGGCCCGATCCTCGCCGCCAATCGGGTCGTTTCAAGGTTGTGCGCCAAATCGTGTCGACCCTCATCACTTTACCTCCTCGCATCCGCGCCATCTGCTATGCGGTCTTTTGGTCTTGGATCGGCTGGTTCCCATTCATCATCTACAGCAGCACCTGGGTAGGCGAAACCTACTTCCGGTACGATGTGCCCGCCGACACCCGAGACTCGAGCGACGCCCTGGGCGACATGGGCCGGATCGGCAGCACTGCCCTGACCGTCTACTCGACCGTGACCTTCATCAGCGCCTGGATATTGCCACCCTTCATCCGCGCGCCCGAGGACAACACCTTCACCCACCGCCCGCCCGCCAGCATCGCCAACCTCGTCGAGACGGTCAACAAGTACAAGCCCGACCTGCTCAGCGCCTGGATCGCCAGCCACCTCATGTTCGCCTTCGCCATGTTTCTGACTCCCTTCGCCGCCTCTTTCCGCTTCGCCACTGTCCTGGTCGCCCTATGCGGCATCCCCTGGAGCATCGCCATGTGGGCGCCCACCACGTTCCTGGGAGTCGAGGTCAACAAGCTCAGCGGCGCTCCCGACCCTATGTCTCCAGGGGCCACCTCCGCCACCAACCCATCCTACAGGAGACTTTCTACCAGCAGTATCGAGATGCGCTTCGTCGACGAGCCTGCCGCCGGCGCTGTTGAGGAGGTCACCGCAGGAAACAGCTCAACCGGCGAGCTAAGCGGCATCTACTTTGGCATTCTTAACATCTACACCACCATCCCGCAGTTCATCGCGACATTTATGAGCAGCATCGTCTTCGCCATCCTGGAGCCGGGCAAGAGCCCGGAGCTGGCGACGGATGCCCATCCAAGTGAGCATGCCAAGACGGACGGACCGAACGCGATTGCTGTGTGCATGTTCATTGGAGCCATCAGCTCGTTGGTGGCGGCGTACGCTACTGCTAAAATGAGGGATATATAAAATGGATGGGTTTTGCTTGGTCATATAATCAAATGCGTTTGGATTTTTTTTTCGCAGTCATAAAAGGACGGAATAGGATATGACGCACGTCCTTGGGCCACTTACTTGTCTCGGCTTGAATAAGTGATGTCTTGAGTAGTATGAAAAATTGACAGGAGAAAAGAGTCGGCAGGCTCGCACTCGTTTGGGATGAATGCGTCTTTTCACAAAAGGCGTAACTCCATGAACGTGTACCCCCTTTCCGCCAGATGGAAAGGACATTGAATGGTCAAGCCAAGCGATAGAGTTGGATTTTCCACATGTACAATATGCGTCGGTTTCTTATTTTTTTCTTCTTAATGGGGGGATTGGCTTATGGGCTTATTAGTCTTGTTTTAACCTTCATTTGTTTTTGTTGATGCTGTATATATCTCTTGGCTCTTCAATTAATCTTTCCTTTGGGTGTCACTTCTCACATCCTCTTTCCCACCCTGGCCTCGTGGTATCATAAAGGAGGTCTGTGAGACGTTCTTCCGGCAGATTAAGTGATGCTTATACTACAACGGACTGTCACTGAAACGGGCTGATTGTATTGTTCATCAATCCTTGCTCACACAAAACCGTACATCGTCAAACATGTCGAGGAGCCTGGAAGCAAGCAGAAGGTTACCAGTACAATATAAAGGTTACAGGCGTTTAACCTGCTCTGACCATGAACAGTTCAAATTGATACTAGCCAGGAAATATTATTATTCTACTTCTCATTCGTCCTCTGCTCCCCATGCTCCCAAGCTGGACTACTTCTGCTCAATCCCATCTTGCTTTTCACCTATCTCCTCCCTCCCTCCATGTATCCTCGTCCCAGTATGTACAAAGAGACGACGTACTGTACGTTTTGACTCCCAATCCCTTTTCCATTTTCTTGGCCCAACCGACCCTTTTCACCGCCTTCCCTCTGTCACTTTTTTCTCTCTGAATAGTTCCCATGGTCTGTGTCTGACAGACAGACAGACAGACAGACAAGAACCACTTCCATTCCCGCCGAGAGTGCGAAACGAATGAACAAAATCCAAACAACCCCGCAGCCGAGTGCAACAGAAAATGAAGAGTACCCACACCACACCATTGTGGAAACGCCGAGGTTTGAATTGCCGTGGATGACAAAGTTGAGAGAAGGTGTCGTATCTCCGACCATGACTTCTCTTTCCTCGAACGACGGCCATGCAAATGCATCAAAAACGAATGTACAACACCGAGTTTCAGCGCCCGGGCTGTTAAGACTGAACAGGTTTTGTAAAAGCCAATCTTCGGCAGTGACGGCCAGAGTGCCAGAGTCAACCCTTTATAGATAGAGAGAGGGAAGAAACAATCAAGTTCCTCAACAACTCACAACAACTCCTTCATCAGGGTTGCATCTCCGAAACACTATGAGCTGCCTATCGCCGTCGCAAAATGAGGGAGAAAGCAATGATTTCAGGGATTTTGAACTCGATGGCGCAGTCGGATGCCAGACACGTAGCTGAACTCATGGATCGAGATGATAGCCAGTAGAGACATTGTCTATTAGACAACCCCTGAAGCAGGAGCAAAACAACTCTTTGTACGAGTGGTAAGGTCCACGCGCGGGTATGCAAGGTCGAAAAAGAGACGACGACTAAGGGTATCCAAAAAGGAAAAATAAACCCGCTCGATCACGAACTGGCTGGCTGACTCGTGTCGGCTTCGCCGAAACAGCGTGAGCAAGGCATCGAATTCTGTCTGGTGTTTGTTGGTCTGCTGGTGATATGAAAGGTCCCGTCTCTTACATGACGATGCACTCCTTATCATCCTTTTCCGCACTCTTCTTGATCTTAGCATTTCGAGCCGGAGCGACCTCCATAGGAGTTCCTCCGCTGACGGCCGCGCGGATAACTGCCAACCGCTGCTTGGCGCGCTCATCGCCTGCCTCGGCCGCCTTGACGTACCAGAGGTTGGCTTCCAAAATATCCCTTCGGCATCCTATGCCCATTTCCGTGAAGTAGCCAACAGCATATTGTGCTTTTACATACCCTGTCAAGTCCGGATTAGATTTATTCTTCCAGCGACATCATGTCCAGAGTGGTTGGAGTTTACTTACCAAGCTCTGCGGACCTCTTGGCCCATTCATATGCCTCCTCTTCGTCCTTTTCTAGGATGGGATCTGCTCCAACCAGGTACCAAGCGCAGAGTCCCATCATGGCAGCAGGATGGCCACGCTCCGCGGCGCCCGTGTAGAAGTGGACGCTAAGAGCAGGGTCTCTTGGGCAGTTGAGCTTCCCGTGCTCGTAGGCATCGCCCATCCTGTAATTGGCTTCGGGATGGCCCAGATCGGCGGCTTGGGTGAACAACTCAGCCGCATAACTCTCGTCCTTGAAGATGTCGTCACCATAGCCTGTCTCGTACAGGCATCCAAGCTGATATGGAGCGGCATTATAAATCGCATCAGCAGATTCGGTGGCCAGCTTCAGCCACTTGACACCCTCCCTATATCTCTTCTCGCCCAAATCACCCGACAGACAGGCCTTTCCTAGCCTTGTCATGGCGCCAGGGTGCCGCTTGGAGGCTGCTGTTCGCAAGAACTGCACAGCCTTGGCAGGGTCCTTGCGACAGCCCCAGCCAAACTCGTAGCATAAAGCAGTGCGATAACCGGACTCTGCGTGGCCATGCTTGGCAGCTAACACGAACAGAGGGAACGCCGAGTTGTAGTCCTCCTTCCCCTTGTTGAACAAACCCGAGGCATAGCCGTCAGCGAGATAATACTGTGCAAAAGGGAAGCCGTTGTTGGACAATTTCTGTAGGATGGCCCGCGCTTCCCGCACTAGTTCGTATGGCGAAGATTGGTTGGCTTCTGCGGATAGAGTTTCTGAAGATCGCCCAGGTTTGAGATTCTTAGAATTCCTGAGTTCGTTAAAGTTCAGGCCCTGCTCCTTTGCTGTATTGATCAGAAAAACGGCGAAGGAATACTGAGTAGAGAAGTCCGTGGTTTTCTTGACATTCTGCCTGTACATCTCCAACGTTTTCTGGGCGCTGAGAAGAGAAGCATTAGTGCCAACTACACTACGTAACTGTGAGTTATCGAGTGTGAGGGGTGCAGGTGCCGGTTGGGGATATGGAACGTTCAAAAGCTCGGCAAAAGACTGTGGTCGATTATCAGGTGAATTTCGAGAATTTGCGGATGGTGTTCGGTTTTGTAGACCAGGGGATTGTCCCCGAGACCCAAAGTCCGAGTACACCGAATATGCAGACTGCGGACGTGGCACTGAACTTCGTCTGTTGAAAGAGTTGGGCGTTAAGTGACGGTTGATGGCACCACTGGTATCAACAAGGCTAGAGTTTGACCGAGCTCTTAGGTCCTGGTCTACAGCTATGCTAGCCGGCCGCGGCAGGAAAGCAGAATGATGGTAGGCGAGCTGGGGCACCTGTTCCGCCCGAGCAGAGTCATCTTCGAGGATGGAGCTCTCAAGAGAGATATCGCCAGAGTTGTCTGGACAATCGGAAGCTTCAATGACGCCAGACACCGAACTTGCGCTGGTTGCCGTTGATGAATCGTTCGAGTTAGGTTGCTTAGACGTACTAACAGTGGTATCCGACTCTCGACTTCGACGACTGGCAACTCTTCCATGGCTCACTCGCGAAGAATCGGATGAGAGATCGTCTTGGCCAGAGGCTTCCAGCTTCAACCTGGCCACACTGGGCAGTTCTAGCCCCGGCAATGGCTTCACAGACTCCTTTCGTGCTGACTGTGCGCTCCGAGCCTCCGAATGGCTAGACGTCTCTTGCCTCGGCTCTTCGTTTAATAGGGCATGGGGCGGAGGAGTCGGAGCATTTGGGGTCGCGGGGAGGGCACGATCGAGGACGCCCGAGATCGGCTGTAAGCCGTCGCACGACCGGTCTGTTTCGATATTGGCGTTGGACGGTTGAGCCCAGCCGTCGGATTGGAAGTTAACCTTCACGGGCGTAATAGGCGACTCACGGATCCGAGGCGATTCGGCCAGAGAGACGCCGGGAAGAGAAGGCGCATTGTCATTCCATTCGAAGCGGTCGATGGAGGCAATGGCGGGCAACCCTGTCGTAGGAACAGGTTTCCTACGCGGGCTGGTGGTTGTCGAGGTCGGCGACGCAGCCGGCGAAACAGTGACAGCCGCCATGACAGGCGGCGGGGGTTATCAGGGTCGTCTGATACAGCAACCAACTGTCAAATCGTACGTATGTAGTTGCAATGCCTGCAGACAGCTGCAGCCCGTCAGACTTGTTTTCTATGCTTCCGTCCTTGTTGAACTTGCTGTCACCTTCCACTTGCTGCAGTCGCAAGCATATGCCGTACTTGAATCTTACAGCCGTCAGGCTTAAGCTGTGATATGTAGGGATGGAGTTTATGCGCTGTTGTAGTAGTCGACTTCCCTTCTCCAAAACCAAAAAGGCGCCGTAGCGGATCGAAGTCGCAAGGACTGGGAGGGCGCCGGTGGGTGTTGAACGGACAGGACCCCGTTACAGACAGTTAAGTGGGGACGGCCGGAGAAGTGCTAATTCGCAATGGATGGGCAGACCCAGGAGCCCAGGGAGCTGAGCACGCGCAGACAGTCGACAGGGGGCCGTGACCGCGTGAGGATGATCGTACTAAGTATTTGGTGATGGCGTGGGTGGACGGGGACTCGTGGATGGTGGAGAGGCGATTTGGCGATCTTTTGGGCAATAATACGAACAGGTGTTTCCCAGCCTGGGGGATACGCGTCGTGGGCTGTAGCCTTTGAAAGATTGTGAGCCTTTGGAGAGCCTTTGAGCTTGCCTCGAATGTACGTACACACTGACACACGAAATGAAGGCTGTAGCGAGCGACAGGGTCGAGAAGAACCTCAGGGCGACGGAGACAAAATAAAAAAAAAGGTCACTTCAGCGAGCGTTGATGTCTTGTCGGTTCAGTTGCAAGTGGTTCAGTTGGAAAGGCCCAAGGGAATAATGATTGTGCCTATGTAACCAGAGATCAAGCCTGGGCGGTCAAAGAAAAGAAACTAGTATGGACATGTATAGGTAGTGTAATCAGCCAAAGTCGAAACGCCAGCCAAATCAACATCCAGAGAGACCGGAGGTCCAAGCTACCTAGGTACGTATCGCGGTGGTGGATGCCTTTGGTGGTTTTCTCTGGTCTTTCCGGTTTAGCCCAGACGCAGGCAGTGCCCGATGCAGTGGACTGATGTTGGGATTGACGGCGGCAGTGGGCAGCGGTTGACGGCGGGGTGAACTAAAAGCACACATGCAGCAAGGTGCTCACTGCCCGACAGAGAGCACACAGCGCCGCGCAAGTGAAAGACGGGACTCCAAGCCCTGGAGACTACAGTGGAGATCAGGCCAATCCAGGGGCAGAGCAAAGTGGAAGCTCCGCATCGTCCGACCCCTAGAGGTAGGTACTGTGTACAAAGGGACAAGCTGTACACTGCAGGCGTGAGTCTCTTCTATGGGCGCGGAACAGGCATCAAACTTTCACTTTCATTACCTTTAGAGGTATATTACGCCAATTCATCCGAGCTAGTATGAACAGAGTAATTTCATTACTCACACTTAACGGTCTATGCAAATCTGCCGGTACTTACATTCGCTGGTCACGCGCATCCATACCTCTTGTTCTCCCTTTTTCTCTTGTTCCATCCCCCTTTTGCTTCCGCTTCACGAAAGGAGAGAGGTTGGACAATGGGCTAGCTGGGTCACCACTGTGGCCTGGTACGTCGCAGGATTATACAAGATTGATTACACAGAAGGCTCCGCGGCAGAAGTGGAAAATGATATTTCACTTGTCAAGGTCACGGCAACGAATGCCAATCCCCTCTCTTGCTTCAGGCACGAGGCACCTAAACTCCTTTCGGGATCAACAACCTTTGCTCGTCTCCCGGTCGGTCTCATATTCGACTTGACAGGACGATTCGTTGCGCTTCATCAATAGCTCTCTGAACGGTCACTGAGGGTAGACATAGAGAGAGGTACCTACCTACCTATGCATTGTATGTACTTTGAATTATTTACCCCTTCCTTGCCACATCGTTCAAGGAACTGTCCCTTCCCCCCCCTGTGAATATGGCATTGTGTTATTTGCGGCTACTACCGGTAAACCATGAGGACCCCGGCCCCTCTTTTCGGCCATGGCAAGACAAAAAGAAACTGTCATCATTCCATATCCTCAAACTCAATTGTTGGCAGACTGTCTGACTCCAGGAATGATGGATGACGATGGTAGTCTTTGCTTTGGTCTGGATCGCCTTTAAGCTTTTGCTTGTGTAACGTGCTGGCTGAAAAGGCTTGCATCATCTTGTGGCTTGCAGGACCTGCATCTGGGGGCACCATTCCTTTTTCTCAAATCTCGCTTCCATTGGCCTTTTCCTCGCCCCTCGACATCTCAGGATGACTACCGGCGACCCTTGTGAACTACATACATCGCCTAAACATACCAAGAACACTTTGCGATATAGGCAGACAGTTGGCGCCTTCCGAGACAGGACGGCGGCTGAATGACTCTGTATCCGGATGGCTTGAGCAGCAGAGGAGTCAATTTTCAGTCCTCAGCTGTGAGAACTGCCCATGCTTCATCAGTAGGTAGGTATCGCGTCAGTGACTAGGCTGACGGCAAAGCCAACGCCAACATCGAAAATAAGTTTCCCGAACCATCGGCACACATCAAGATTTAACACAGATTGCGCAACCACCTTGGCAGGAAAAAAGCTAGTGAAAGTGAACGTACCATCTCCTTGGGAAGTGCTACGCTACCTGCACCGTAGCTGGGCAGGCGCACCAAAGGTAGGTACCGAGGGGCGAACAAGCGATGTTCTGACATAATGGCTAATAATATCCCAGGTGACGACGGCGGCTTCGTACGACAAAGGTTACCGCCAAGCTGGTAGATGAGAGACAAAAGGCGACCTCACCCAGCCTGCAATCGCACACGTTACTCGCCAGACATGCCTCTTTGGGCACAATATGCCGATTTGCGAATCCCTACAGCTGTGGTCAAGCCCTCCGTTCAAATATATGTCGCAGGATGTGGTTCAGCTCCATGCAGCCTCGCGAGCACACTGGGAATATTTTACATCTGCATTGGGTACCTAGATATAGTGATGCCAAGCGCCAGCGATAATGGACTTTTCACTCACCGAACAGCTTTTACGGAAAGGCGCTATACAACTACTTAACGCTCAAGTTTTTACCTCCCGTGGTTTGCTTTACTGTGATAGAGGAGACTTTCCAGGGTCCCGGTGTTTAGCCCACCATTGTTACTGTGCGGAGTGCTTCATTGCACAAAGGGAACTCCATCAGACGGCCGGGCTTCCGGACTGTCGGGCATGAAGGTCCCCGTCCGAACTTCCGTGTTCATTGGTTCTCACAAAATCTTAAAAAAAGAATTGATAGGTCTGGTGCTGACGATAGGGGTGCAGTTTGGCTAGGCTGCTAGGGTACTCTAGCTACTCTAGCTTGCTACCTACACAGGGCTAGTGAGACTGGCGGGATTTTTTTACCCTTGGGTGGGTGGGACACCACTGCCAGTAATCGACGGGCAACCCAACGAGCCAAGCGATCTTCTGCCGCTGAACAAGAGCGGCGGGGTTAGTGTTCACCAACCCGGGCTTCGTAGCACCCCGCGCCTTCCCCGTGGCCTTGGGACATCGTCCCGTTTGTCCGTTCTCCCGAGCTTGTGGATAGGCATCTCTATCATGAAATTTTCACAATACAATGATGCTACACGCTTTACAGGTAACCCCACGGCAGACCGTGCAGGACAACACAAGAGAAAATTCATGAATTGTCAAATGCCGGTCCCTAACAACATCGGGTAGAAATGTGCTCCAGCGGAGACGGTGAGAGAATCCCTAGCTCGGATATAATGAAATGCGGCTTGTATTGACAGTGAGAGGACCTGTCTTTTGTTGCATCGTTCGCTCAGAGTCAGCGCAACTTCGTATCGATGGATGGTGTCGAGGTCAGCGTGACCACCATCACTTTGACGCCCATTTCGCGCCATACGAAGCTGACGGCTTGCCCTTTTGGGGAACTGAGAAAGGATGTGAATCACAACTTTTTGATCCTACACAACCCCCTTGCTTTCATAGTATTCGCCATCGACGTTTCGACAGTTGAAACGCACGCTCAACACAAAGACGATGAACAACAGGGATATAGACCTCGTATGGTTAGTTCTTCTTCAAAATTTACACCAATATTCATTACAGAAAGACTTCTTTCGACGTGCGAGTCGCACGTATCCGGGTAGACTATCAGGAGACGAAGAGCCTACTCTGGCCACCTGCAATTGGGTTGCACGACGCGGTGTAAGGAATGTGGGATGGATGGCTTTGATTAGCGATCAAACTGACTGAAGAAGATCGCTAGTACTTCAATATCAACCCCGTGGGGACGGCCCTGTGTGAGGTTTTCCCCTTCTCGCACGGCTGTGGATGTTGGAATCTGTGAATTGCTACCAAGAGTTGGTCCGTCTTTTCCGTCCAAGAACAACCACAAAATCCAAACAACACACAAGGATGCCGAGCAAGAGAAGAACTCGTCTCAAAATTCTGACCGCCACATATGGACGTGACATCTACTATGTAGTGTAAAAGGGGATGGGGAATAAGCGAGAATATCTCGCGCGCTCCATGCAACACACTGGGTCTCCGTAAACTTCTCCCTGGTGGTTTGCCCAGACAAGGCGGGGGAAAAACGTGGGTACCACGGCTCGAGACTGGGGTCATGGAGGTTCATGGAGTTCATCTGAATTCCAGGGTCCATAAGTGACAAACTGCATTACTTTCACACTAGTTTACGGTGGGGATGTAAAGCGAGATTGACGCTCCCAGACGGCCTCATTCGATGGAAAATCACCGAAAATGAGGTAGCCCCGCCTTGACCGACTGCTACCGGGCTTAATATTGTTAATCAGTGATCTAAGAATGAGGAGGGGCTACATCGGATACAAGAGACCTCATGCCGTCCATTCTCTTGTTTAGTTGTTCAATATCCTCCAAAAGCGTAACCATAAGAGGGGGCGGGTGTCTCACGTGAATGACACACAGCACTAGTGCTCATTTAGTTAGTGTACAATACAGGGAAGAACCAGTGCGGTGGATCCGGGGTGTGCCCCGCGTTATCCCGACGTCAATGACGGTGAATGTCATGCATGCCCGGCTCGGCTTGTTGATGCACATCTTTTATGCATATAATACTATATCTATATAAAAATTCCCCATTGCACTATGGGTGACTGCGTCCGGAAAGACACAAATCAGGATGTACACAGTAATTTTGAAACCAAAGAACTCAACTGGACTTCCCCAAGGCGCCACGGTTTGCGAGCGAGTTGTGGGCGGGATCACACGGATCCGTGTTGGCTGTGCTCATCTTTTCTCCAGCCGCAGCTGAAGCTCGCTCCAGTCAGTCGAGCACTCCATCGCCGGAAGGCTACCGGAGCTTTACACACTTCTTGATTGAATTGTGAGATGCTTTTAGTGGGCGTGACCCGCGCCAGCATTTGAGCGCGGTACAGCCACTTAATATACCGCAACTTGATTTCAATCTTGCCCCAAGGCTCCGGGTTAGTTCGGGGTAGGTGACGATGGCGCAATTAAGAAATGAAATGAACGATGCGTCCCGTGGCCCAGCGGGGGACATTGATTCACCAAGAAAGAAGAACTTGAAGTATGCATACAGTGGGGAGTTTCGTGAGGTTCCAGAAGCGCACCGTGTCATGCGGCTGGGATTCCACTGGAGAGCGGAGCGCAGATCGCCCAAAGCCACCTCACTGCCCCTGCACTTCGTTGTGGCAGATCATCAGACGAAACGATGAGGCAACTGAACTGAACTTCAACTGCCCGTGAATTCATTGCCAGCTACCTACCTCTATGTAAATAAGCCGGAAACTTCCCTCCAGTCTCTTGTCACCCCGAACATCATGCCGACCACACTTCATCAACCCGTGTCAGATGTTGCAACTTATGCCGTCTTCCGTTCGCCGACACCTCACGATAGTCCATAACCGCTATTTATTATCGTTCCAAGACTGCCCTTTGCCGTGCCGTTCGGACACAACCCGTTCCTGGGTGAACCTCATCCAATCTCTGCGCTTTGGTCTAGAATTGAGACTAGGCCACTTGGAGTTCCCACTGCCATCCTAGCTAGAATAGTTCAGAGCGACATCCCAACAGGCACAGAGGCGGTGTTGCGCATTTTAGTGGTTCGAATTCCCCACCGGCTTCACGAGCTCTTTACTTTTCTCTCTGTCGGATTTTGTCCATACTGTAGCTCGTCGTGAGGTTATGCTTTGCTTGTACTAGTAGTACGGTTGATGCCTCTGTTGTCGACCTCATCCACGCCGTCTCTGCCCTGCACATTAACACAACCACCGAGCTACTGCATGGACTAAGCAAGTACGGTACCCGTAAGATCGGTGCTTGGTTGCATCGACCCTGCCTTCCCGCCGCCATCCCAAGTATTCCCTGGCACTTGTGCCTACCTAGGAGAAGACGCCCGGCAGCTTATCAGAGCAGGGACCATTACGCTGGAACGGTCCGCTCTGCAGAACGTCGAACTTTTCGGACTTTCGCAGGGCAACCGTGGCGAGCTGGGCGCTGTGGTTTATAGCCACGCGCTGGCGCGGTAAGTGTTCCCTTTGAGGGAGAACACGACCTGTGAGAGTGGAATCGAGGGAGCTGGATTGGAAACAGGGACAAGAAAATCGAGCGGGTTGGGCAAAGTTGCCATAGAGGTAGTGCGCAGCTGATTGCCAAGTGGAATTCCTTCCTGGTCGTCGGGTTTCTCTTGAGGCTCCTTGGCTCCGTCATGCCCTGGAATGAAACTGAACAGTCAGGTTAACAGGACGGCCGTTTGTCATTGGTCCAACTGTTAAGAGCGCCTGCGCCCCCCTCTCCCCTTCTGCCCTTCCCGTCTCCTGAAAAACACCGTTCGACCCTGCTTTTAGGCCTGCCTGGGCGGCCCAGTATCCCCAACCTCCCGTCCCTCGTCGGTTCCGCATTGCAAGCAATTGGACCTGGGACGAGCCGCGATCACAAAATTTGTAAGTTGGGTTCTCCATACTTTACCTCTTTTCAGTATGCTGCTATTCGGTATAGCTTGAACTGTGCAAAACGACCGACAGTCACCAGTTCCCTTGTCTTGGCGGAGGCTTATCTCGTCATTCCCTGGGCCAACCGACTGCTCCTTGCTCCAGGTTGCGACGCGACCAGTGACGTTGGCTCTTCCACGACAAACCTTCTTCACCAAACATACCAGCAACTCTTCAGCCTTGCATCGATCCCGGACTCACTAACCGTCCCGCTCCATACAGCATCATGTCTCTTCCTCGGAGGCCGGGGCCGTCGCCTCCGCACGAGGAGCCACGCCGCTACCGGCAAAGCGGTTCGCGCCGCAGCCGACCACCACCCGCCGATGTCGAGGCCGGGTATGCCCCCATGGCAGGAGAAAGACCAAGCCAGCAACAACGCGTACCATCGATATCTTCATTTCCGGAAACTCTCCCGTCCCCCAACCCCAATGTCGAAAGAGACCCTTTGGCGCCCACCCCCGAGCCCGCACATCCATCCGGCATACCTCAGCGGAAGAGGAGTTTGATTCGACCGGAGCGCAACAGGATTGGCAAAGACCACCCCAACTACCACTACAGAAAACATGCGGCCAACATGAACACCCTGCCGTCGTCAACCGGACACGACCCGATATATGAGGATCTGGAGGGAGCAACGGACGATGTATCGGGATCTGGCTCGAGGAACGACGACGATGTTTCCGAGGAGTCGCCCCCAAGAAGAAAGCACTCGACGAAAATGCGGGTTATCGAAACTGAAAAGTCCGGTGATGAGAGACGACGTCGGCGGAAGTCGGATACCACAAAACATGGCAAAATTGTCAAGGCTTCCAAGGGAAAGCGCGCAAAGCCCGGAGGACTCCCTACCCCGAGCTTTTGGAACATCTACTGCGGATTCGTCACCTTCTGGTGCCCTGGCTTCGTCCTCAAGTGCTTCGGCATGCCCGAGATGGCTCAACAGAGGGCGTGGAGAGAGAAGATGGGTCTGATCAGCATTATTCTGCTCATCATGGGCTTTGTTGGCTTCATCACTTTCGGCTTCACCCAGGTGGTATGCGGTAAACCTCCGCTCCGTTTGCGCATCAATGAGGTCGGGTCAGGATACATGATCTTCCACGGATCTGCATATGACCTCACCAAATCTCACCATCCTCCGGCCGAGGGTATCCCGCGCCGTCCGGATGGTTTGGGTGCAAACGTGATCTATGACTTGCCTCAGCATTACGGTGGACAGGACGGCAGTTTCTTGTTCCAGAACGTCAACGGCAAGTGCAAGGGTCTCATCACCAAGCAAGAGAAGTCCGATGTGCCGAGCGATAAGAGCGGCAATCTGGCGTGGTACTTCCCTTGTACCACGTTCAACCAAGATGGTTCATCCAAGCCGAATACCACGATACCTTATTACCTGGGCTATGCCTGTCACACGACCGCTAACGCCAGGGACTCTTTCTATCTCGGCCTCAAGAGCTCCGCCGATGTCTACTTTACGTGGGATGACATCAAGAACAGCTCTCGAAACCTTGTTGTGTACTCTGGCCATGTTCTCGACCTTGATCTGCTTCACTGGTTCAACGACACTCAAGTCACGTATCCCGCCCGCTTCAAGGAGCTGAGGGATAAAAACACTGCTGGAAACCAGGCTATTCGTGGACGCGATATCACCCATGCTTTCCAGTCGAGCAAAGACAAGCAGATTGCTGAATGCTTTGAGGAGATCATCAAGGTCGGTTCGGTGGATACCGAGACAGTTGGCTGCATTGCGTCAAAGGTCGTTCTCTATGTGTCCCTCGTCCTTATCCTCGCAGTCGTCCTCGCCAGATTCGTCCTGGCTCTAATCTTCCAATGGTTCATCAGCAAGACGTATGCGGCTGCTAAGACCTCCCAAACGTCTGACCAGCGAAAGCGAAACCGCCAGATTGAAGACTGGACTGAAGACATTTACAGAGCTCCCCCAAGGCTACCAGGAGAGGTCGGTAGCAGTGTCGCTGGAAGCTCCGATCGTCAAAGCAAGCGCAGCAGTGCTTTCTTGCCCACACACTCTCGTTTCTCTACCGTCTACGGCAATGAGCGCGGCAATAGGAAGCCCGGACTTCCTACAACCATGGCCAGCCAGAATGCCGCTGGTCAACTACTCCATCCTGGAGCCATATACGGCCAAGGAAACGAGAGTCGGTCAAGCTTCCTCAAATCTGATGCTTATGGATCAAGCAGCAGTCCAGCAGACGGCCCAGGTCCTGCCGGATTTATTCATGAAGCTGTCGTTCCTCAGCCTCCTTCCGACTGGATGCCGTTTGGTTTCCCCCTCGCTCACACCATCTGCCTTGTCACAGCCTACTCCGAGGGTGAGATGGGTGTTCGTACCACCCTGGACTCGATTGCAATGACGGACTACCCCAACAGCCACAAGGTTATCCTCGTTATTTGCGATGGTATCATCAAGGGCCACGGAGAGACACACTCAACCCCCGATATCATTCTCGGCATGATGAAAGACCACACGATTCACCCCGATGACGTTGAGCCATTCTCTTATGTTGCGGTTGCAACTGGTTCCAAGCGCCACAACATGGCCAAGGTCTACACCGGCTTCTACGATTATGGCACCAACTCTGCCATTCCTCTGGAGAAGCAGCAGCGTGTTCCCATGATGATGGTCGTGAAGTGCGGTACTCCTGCTGAAGCCTCCAAGTCGAAGCCTGGAAACCGTGGCAAGCGTGACAGTCAGATCATCCTCATGTCTT
The DNA here is from genome assembly GCF_033458365.1 of Neurospora hispaniola. NCBI lineage: Eukaryota > Fungi > Ascomycota > Sordariomycetes > Sordariales > Sordariaceae > Neurospora > Neurospora hispaniola. The sequence goes on along the minus strand of NW_026944407.1, from coordinate 161,286 downwards.
TCCTCCAGAAGGTTATGTTCGACGAGCGTATGACGGAGCTAGAATACGAGATGTTCAATGGCTTGTGGAAGATCACGGGCATTTCTCCCGACTTCTATGAGATCGTGCTCATGGTTGACGCTGATACCAAGGTCTTCCCCGACAGTCTCACGCATATGATCTCGGCCATGGTCAAGGATCCTGAAATCATGGGTCTTTGTGGCGAGACCAAGATCGCCAACAAGCGAGCAAGCTGGGTTTCCGCCATCCAGGTATTCGAGTACTTCGTCTCTCATCATCTCGCCAAGGCTTTCGAGTCCGTCTTTGGCGGTGTCACCTGTCTTCCCGGATGTTTCTGCATGTACCGCATCAAGGCACCCAAGGGTGCCCAGAACTACTGGGTCCCTATCTTGGCTAACCCGGACGTCGTCGAACACTACTCAGAGAACGTTGTCGATACGCTGCACAAGAAGAACCTCTTGCTCCTTGGTGAGGATCGTTATCTCAGTACGCTCATGTTGCGCACGTTCCCCAAGCGTAAGCAAGTATTTGTGCCTCAGGCCGTTTGCAAGACCACTGTCCCCGATGAATTCATGGTGTTGCTTTCGCAGCGCCGCAGATGGATCAACTCGACCATTCACAACCTGATGGAGCTCGTTCTTGTGCGCGATCTTTGCGGTACCTTTTGTTTCAGTATGCAGTTCATTGTCGGTATCGAGCTGATTGGTACCCTTGTGTTGCCTGCCGCCATTGCCTTTACTTTCTATGTTGGTGAGTAGCCACCAACCCCAGTTTTTCTTCCTTTCTTGACCAACTGAATGCTAATGTCCGATACCTAGTCATTATCTCAATCATCAACTCCCCGCCCCAAATCATTCCCCTCGTCCTTCTTGGTCTCATCCTCGGTCTCCCAGCCATCCTCGTCGTCATCACAGCTCACAGCTGGTCCTACATCATCTGGATGTTTATCTACTTGCTCTCCCTGCCCGTGTGGAACTTTGTTCTGCCTACGTACGCCTTCTGGAAGTTTGACGATTTCTCATGGGGCGACACGCGCAAGACGGCCGGCGAGAAATCAAGCAAGGGTGGCCACGGAGAAGCCGAGGGAGAGTTTGATAGCAGCATGATCACCATGAAGCGCTGGGCCGAGTTTGAGCGCGACAGGCGCGTCCGCAGCACGTACTGGGCCGGCTCGAGGGACAATGTCATATCCGGGGTAGGGGGTAGTAATGGGTGGGGAAGCAGCCAGCCGAGAGGCCATGAGCAGGGGAGACACTTTGATGACTACTTTTCGGACGCTTAAGTTTTGATATGGTGTTGCTGTGTAGGGATGCCTTTGTTTTAAAGTATTACTGTTGTAGGGTAGGTAGGGTCTTTGTCCGGAGGTCAGGTGTTTGTTGGAAAAGAAGGGATCCGATTATCGAACCTGCCGCCCTCGGTTTCTTTTCATCACGTTCATCATGGACAAGGGCGATATTAATGTGGTAGTTTTGGTTGATCGGTTGGCGGGTGGGTTTTTTTCTGTTGATAGGATTAACTCTTAGAGATTATTATGTGGAAAAGATTTATTTTTCTTGGCATACATTCGTGATCGGATACCATCCCTTCAAGACGTTCATCTATCCAGTCACAATAACCGCTCATGAACTTCGCCGTACTGCATCACTAAGGAAGTAAGCACGAGCACAAAAAAGCGCCACAGTAGGCTGACTACCATGTATGTTTTCCCATATTAAATGTAGCTATCCGAAGGCAGACAGGGGGCAGCTACTATCTAGACAGTACCTCTGTTCTGGTAAATTTGCATCGATGTTTGGGAGGGCAGAGCAGTTTAGGCCAGGCGAACAATGGGTCAATTCTCCCTTTGACTTTTATTAGCCTGTTGGAAGTGGTTGCCAGTAAAAGAGGGGGTCACATCATGAAGTGAGGGAGGGTGTAGTGTAGACAGTCTTTGTCAGATATCTGGAACAGAGTATTGGATGACCTGATCGACCAACTGACTAACTGACGACGCCATTTCTTGCGTAACCTCCAGCGAGGAAACCCAGGTAATAATATTGGCGCGCCGGGGGGGGGGGGGGGGGGGGGGGAGGGGGGAGGCGACAAGGGTACAAAAGGCAAGGAGAAAGGAGATGGAGGGAAGGGTGTGCGAATATGCGAATGGCGTGGTAAGCGGCGACGGTCTGCATAACGGGCAGATATAGGTGTAGGATACGCATGGTTTTTGTGATATATACTTCAGCCATGAGAACGCGTCTCTATCTCAAACTTGAGCGCTCTAACCTTTTATCCCGGGCGAGTATGAAACCAGGAATTGAGACGTTTTGACAAACTCAAAAAGCCAATTTTTGGCAGGTTATAGTTACTTTCCATCGAGATCAGCGACTTGGGAAACATGATCTTTCATGCGCCGAGGCCTTCAGTTGCTGTAAAATCCCAGAAATCCGTATTCCCCGGCTTTTTTGGTGTCGTGTGTAGGAGCAGGCGGACCCCCGCGCCTGGTGACACTTTGCTTGCCCTCGCCTATATGATCTGATCTGATTTGACACCAGTACACCAAGATATAGTTCTATGCTATTGTATGCATCGAGCGGCATGGGCAGCCTGATGGCGTAGCAAACGGACGGCTCGTCGCTAGGTGCGGGTTGTTAAGTGTTGAAGTAATCACAAGATGTCATGCACGGTCACCGCAGCCCGGGAGGGCAGGTCGAAAATTGAAAGTAAAGAGCCGGGAGAGGGGACGACGGCCGACGACGATATGGTGACTGACGGGCGGGAGTTTGGCCAGTGAAAGCAATCATTCAATTATGTAACCTGCTTTACTGTGTAGCCTCTGCCCCGTTCCCCACACTAACGGAGTCCCTCCATCCTTCCTTCCATTTTCCGATGATTCGGAACTTGTCTAGTACAGTTCACCCCTAGAAAGTTCGTTAGCTCGGTACTTACAGGGGTTTTTGACAGGGGAATGACAAGGGGGGTTACAGGGAATAAAACCAATAGAAATGCACATGTGGAACCCAGAGATTTTGAACAGGGAGAAAAGAGTTACGGAGAATCATTACATTTACCATACTAAAACCAGGGTAATCCGAATACCATTTCGTAGCCGATACATCCCTTAATATTAAATATACCCTCCCTTCGCCTCAATAACTACCTAAATTCTTCTAGGCATCGAATACACTAATTATAGAAGGTAGTTTTATAGAACGGTTTCCTAAACTTATAATATAATAAACTTAAAGCTATTCCCAATCGGCCGTACTAGATATTTACGCTTAATCTACTTCTTTATCCAACTCTAAACGTATTCAATAGGGTTGAGGTCAGGTGAGTACGGTAGCTATAGGATAATAGTTGTACTAATAAAAGTCTAAACTATAAATACCCGTATTGACTTTAAATTGTAGGCGGGGGTATTATTTTACTAAATTATGCAATTCGGATTCTACTACTAAAATTGTAATAAAAAAAGAAGGATATATTATTAATAAAATATATTCTTAATCCTCCCCCATTTCTTATCCTAAATAATAAAAGTACTTTTTTAGTTACTTATAAAGTAAGCCCAAAACATCTAGCTATATACTTTCTATTTAGCCTTAATAAAGTCTTCTATTTTCTTATCTTTAAAGAGGGTAATAAATTAATAACTTAAGTTAATACTAATTACCTATATCTTATTGCTCTAAATCCAAGACTCCTATTCGAATAGGGTAAGGTTAGTAAATTATAAAGCAAATTTAAAACGAAGGCGGCGGATTCTTTCGTCGAGGGGGATATACGTAGGTTATTCTACATAGTGGACACCTTATTACTCTATAGTTACTTAAATTAAGTGTAATTTATAAGGGGCGAGTTTAGGAATATATTTTTACAATTTGTACTAAAATAAGAACCTTTTCAATTTTATTAGGGTATTTATATATTAAAAAAGAATTATAACCGTTTCTACTAGAATTCGAAGAGGTCTACCGCCTTAATAATATCGAGGGATAATTTTGTAAAAGCACGTATATTACACTTATCTATCCAAATATTAGTATTTCAATACGAATAATCTCCTTATTAAAAAGTATATATTTACTTTATAGTAAGGTTGAAGCACGTAGTAATATCCTTATATTCTATTTTGGCGTATGTGCGCAATACTTTATATATAACGTACTCCTCGTATATAGTAGGTACTAATTTCCTTCTACCGTTAGGGGATAGCTGTAATATAAAAGATAATTTAGTAGTATTAATCGATAATTATAATTAATTAATACTTATACTTAATAATAAGGAGGACAATGGTTTTTATAATAGTAATAAAGGTAGTACGCAATTGTAATAGGGCAATTAATAAAGTATTTGCAATATAGTAGGATTTTAAAAGCTGGGCGAGGATAATTTTAAACGAGGTTATTAATTTAATAATAATAATTAGTAATAAATAACGTATAATAATAATCCAATTAATTAAAGAGGGGTAATAAATTAACTAGTATTAATAGTATAGTACGCTCTAAATACCTCGCCCTACGTAGGGTTGAATAAGAGAATTTATACGTTATATAGTAAGCTTACTATATTATTGCTATTAGTACTGTATTCGCTATAACCGCAATCGAAATTACTAGTATAAATAAAGCTCTCCTTATTGTTGTATTTAATATTATTATCCTTATCTTAGTATTAAAACTTTTAAGGGGGGTTAATAATCTAAGGGAATTAACGGGGTACTAGGATAAAAGAGGGTTAGTAAGAGGGTTGTGTATAAAAAAATAGATTTGAAAGAGAGAGGGCGGGAGAGGGTTATATATAATTAACTAGTTGTTTATTCTTTTTTGGCGTGCATGGGCTAGAAGGTGGTAGGTGCGCGAAGTAAATATATACTTTTAGAGTTTTAAATTTCGTCGATTCTAATCGAAATTTAGTATTTATATTACTTTTTAAATCCATTTGGGTAATCTAGGTGATCTGTGTACTTCTAATTAGAATTATAATTTTTAGAAAAATCGTTAATTTACTGGCTATTTTAGCGAGCAATCTTAAAATTTAATTGGTTAAATAAACTTAAGTACTTTGTAAATATATTATAATTTTACTGATTATAGAAGGTAATAAGTAGTAATTTAAGTGATTTTAGTGCCCCGGCTGGCGAAATAAAGGGTGTGTGTGTGAGAGCTTCTGTATTATTTATTAACTCTTTCTCACTTTAAAATTAAACGATTTTAGCCAATTAGAGGCCGTAGATAGATGTGTCCGAGCTTGCAACCCCCCCTGTTGAATGATGTGGGGCGGGTAACACGCTAACAAACTTTCCAGCATTGATCTGTACGTATAGTAGGTAGAGGTATTTAGGTACTACAGTGGTGTCGTATCGAGAGAACGGGCGGTGCACATGATAAGCCGTCGGGATGCCGCAGGTGATTTCCTGATATAGTACGCAGCAGTTGCTTCTGTTAGTGAAGTCGATACATCTGCGGATAGATTTTTTTTTTTTTTTTTTTTTTTTTTTTTTTTAACAGTTAGTTCACTGGCAAAGAAGACCTCGAAGCTTTGGGTACCAGGATGACCTGGGTCAACTGACAACATCCTGAAATGGGTCTGTTATCCCACCTCGCGAGCCCGCATTCTCACGCACTGCTTGTCATGTATACTTCGCATCGCATATTTACATTGGATGATCCAACTGCAACCCAAACCGCAGCGGCTTTCCCCATTTGATGATGAAACGAGATGGAGAGCCGAATCTGATTTCGACCTCCCGCTTGCCGCCACGCTACCTCTTTCCTCTTCTCACCTGGTTCAGTCACGACGACATGACTCCAAGATCCATGTGTACCCGACTCTCTGGATTCAAAGCTCACGAGGACCTTCTTGGACTTCTCTCAGGCCGGAATACCAGCTGCATCTATCTCGGATTCATGTTCGTGGTGTCACTGGACAGTTCAGGACGGGAAGAATGCCAAATCCCACTCGGTTTGCTTGTCAAGTGGGAGTGAAAGATATGTTTGTTTCATACTGTATAACTTTCATGACACACCTGACTGGCTGGGGAAGCTATGGTCGCTATGTTTGGTGAGGTTGGCTGCTCGTCTCTCTCTTCAGTTTCTCTTCAGGCTACCACTTGGTTGGCGGTCAGGTTAGAATTCTCTAAAGCATCGGATCCTCAACACATCTTTCGTTGATCTACCAAGCGGTTTCATGAAGACCCAAATACTCCTGCCCACAAGCGCCCTATCCGCTCGCCATCGAGAACTGCGTGGGCACAACTCGATTCGGAAACAAAAGAAGGCCTGTGAACGGTGGGTCCCGTCCCAGGTCGGGCAGGTCCATCTTGGTTACCTATCCGAGCCCAATCAAACATCAGACCTGCCATTCAGGTGCCCGTGTCTTCCCAGACTTGGGGTTCTCGAGCTTACCAGTGAGCCGGCGCCCGCTCATCGGCATCCAAAGCAGGGCACCGATGGTTCGAGACGTCCCGTCCAGTCCCAAAGCTTCACGGCGCCCATTGCGCATTCGTGCAGTGGCTTTCGCTCAGCAAAGGGACAAGGCCACACAGCCCGGCTTCCCAGAATGCCCGTCGGCTTGGGCCGTTCTTCGGCCGGCCACTAAGGTGAGAGGGCGGGGCACTGCAAGCCTGCACCACACCACTGCACCATGAGCACTACCTACTAAGCACTGCACCACTTCCACTCTGGCTGCTCTTTGTGTAGTGACCACCTGTACACCACCACCTTCCTTTCTGAACCGCCCGCACTGGCCGCTTGCCCGACAAAGAAACGAGTCCGGCAAGTCGGGTACGTAAGATGGGCACGCCTCTTCCATCAACCGAACAAGCAAGAGGCGTTGAAATCGATCCAAACGATCTTTTTTTTTTTTTTGGTCTTTCTGGGAAATCCATCCAGCTCAGTAGCAGGCTTCAGTCGGATTACAGAAGCGAAAGTCAACAAACCCACCTTCTCCGAGTTCCATCCCATCTCCGAACCCCGTTTCAGCCGCCGTTGCCCTTCTGCCCCCGATCCGGGCCCAACCAGCCGAGCCAACCCAGCCAAACAGCAGCTGAAGCTGAACTGGCACTGCAAAGTGAAGAGTAAAAGTGCGCGACTTCCATGAGTTCGACACATCAGGCCAATCCACTGTTCCCGTGCGTCTGCCCCTCAGTCGCGACCACGCCCGATGCGCCCCATATATTGACGACCCGTTCATAATAAATACCTTACTCTGAAGGACTCCCGCCCTTACCCACCAGCTGTCGCTATGCGCGACACAAATATGCGGAACGGTAACCGACCACAAGTATCCCAGGGTAGTCACGGTACTGGCGCTCTTACCGACATGCCCAGCGGAAACTCGGCCGTCGCCGGGTCCAGCTGGCCGACCATCATCCCCATGTCCACCATAGCAGGCGAGGATGGGGTAATAAACTACCAGGTGGAGAACCATCAAGTAGTGATCGGCCAACCACTTAATCACTTTTCTGAGAGCGGTAGCGAGTACGAAGACGTCGAGGACGAGGAGCACCAACACGAAGACGGCCAAGGCGAACAAGAAGTGGAAGAGCACGACGACGACACTGACGGACATGAAAGTTTGTTCTATGGTCACCACTACCTGCATACTGATCAAATGTTGAGCCACCATCCGCAGCCCTCCTTCTACCTTGGCCTGGACGGTTATCTCTCCGACGACGTCGACATGTCCGACGATGCGGGTGCTCCCTTGGTGAACTACTTACAAGTGGCCAACTTGCTCACTAACGACATGGATACCGATGTTTCAGACCTGGGTGGCGAGCATGGCTCTCCATATGGGTTGAGCATGGCGCCCGACCATGAGGATAGCATTAGCATGACCTCCTCCCTATCAGACGAAGAGCAGTTCTCACAGTACCCTCCAGCACCTTTCACGCCCTTCACCCTGGACTTGGTCAACCAGATGCTGGCCACAACTGGGCAAGGTTGGCTGCCTACGACGACCGCGTCACAGGTGATATCCGGCATCATCAACACGGTGCATCCCCAAGTTCCGCCTACAACGTTGCTTGATACCTTTCCTCACCCAGCTCACGGTCCCAATCTTCATAGCATGACTAGTCTTGGTCCAAGCAACTACTGCCTCACCCAACTGTTGTATGACTGGGCTCGTCCAGATCATCGAGGACAAGGAGTACATTTACCTAGGGGCCCCTATCCATGGCCCAGCAGAATTGCGGACCTCGCTGCCCAGAAGCTCTCACGGATACGCTACAAAGACCTTTCTGGGGATCAATGCGATTTTCAAGGGGTGAACTGGGAAGAACTAGGGGTAACTAGGCAGGAGGCACGGCAACGTAGACTCCTGACCTACAGGAACTACGTCAACGTGTCGGAGTCTGACAAGTGGGATGTGAGTCGAACAAGCCTTTGCAATCTGCCCCTATTTAAACATGTATATTTACCAGTGTCACAGGAAAATTGTCCCGATGTTAGCTTACCTTGCACCGATAGTTTCTTCAAGTTCCGGCGTATGGATTTCAAGTCCAACATCAACTTGTCGCACTTTCAACTACGAAACATATTGGCCACCACCTCCCGTACTAAGATCTTTTATCCCGGCAGCGGCGCTGTACACCAGTTCAACCCAGTCTCGGGGAAGACACGAGTAGTTATGAAGCTCGGCGATGCCCAGGGCTCACATGTATCTACTATGGCCGCCGGTCGCGGCGTCCTCATAGCGGGTAGCTTCAATGGAGAGTACACACTTCGCCATATGGACTCTGACGAGCCAGAGTCATCAGCCTGCCACGAGGGTATCATCACCAGCAATCAAAGTGGCATTACAAATCATGCCCAAGTCTATCAAGACCGGAATTCCGACAGACCTCTGGCTGGCTTTGCATCGAACGACGCCATCTTCCGCGTCTTGGATATCACTACCGAGAAATGGCTTTTTCACGAAGTTTACGATTTCCCGCTGAATTGCACCGCGGTCTCTCCTGACCGTCGCTTGCGTGTCGCTGTTGGAGACCATAAGAACGTCTTCATCACCACGACCGAGTCGACGCTGGGAGGTGGGAAACCCCAAGTCCTTCAAGAGCTCTCCGGTCATCGTGACCACGGCTTCTCCTGCGCCTGGGCGGACGATGGATGGACAGTAGCCACAGGTTTTCAGGACAAAGCAATCACGATTTGGGACGCCCGCCGTTGGACAGACAGCAACGGGTCCTCGACACCACTATGCACCATACGTGCTGAGATGGCCGGAGTCCGCAACTTGCAATTCTCGCCGATCGGCAGCGGCAAGCGTGTCCTCGTCGCAGCCGAGGAAGCCGACTACATCAACATCATCGATGCACAGACCTTCCGTTCCAAGCAAACAGTCGACGTCTTTGCCGAGATCGGCGGTGTCTCATTCACAAACAGCGGGCAGGACCTCACGGTGCTGTGCTACGATCCGACACGAGGAGGCCTTCTGCAGTTGGAGCGGTGCGGAATGAGTCAGATGATGACAGGGGACTTCGACGAGCGAGGCTTGGATTATCGATATTATGGGCGGCACATGGGAGAAAGGGGTGACTCTGACTGGCTACAATCTTCTTTCACCGAGGAGAAGCGCATCAAGGATAGCGTAGTTTGGAGAAGTCAAAGACGCGCGGCGCTAGCTGATCTAGGGCCTTTTTGAGCTTGATGGAAACCCCTCCCGCAATGGGCGACAAAGGCATATGCCTGGGGCAATTCGCGGAGTGCTACTGTATTTCTGGGAGGGGCTGACGAGAGACGAGGAAACAAAACGAACACCATGGCCAACAATGGGCTGTGTGTACCCTCCGAAATGGGCTTGAAGGGTCGTTTCGCGCCAGAAAAAACAAATTTCGTCTCGCACGACAACGGTAAATATACGTTCATCCAACAATATGGAAGCCACCGCCTGGAGAGCATCATTATAGGAGGTCGAGCTTCACGTCAAAGATCAGTTAGTGTGGAGCACTAGGGTGATACCTGGCTCACGAAGCCGCTGTCTTCACAAGCTGGAACGGAATGTCTTGAAAGCAGCAACTCTCGGTACATATTTCGCAGGGAGGATCATTAGTAGGTCTTAAATGAACGACCTTCGTGAACAGTTCTATATATTTACCCTCAGACGCACCCCGCTGTCTCAAATACGAGGCGTTATCTTTATTAAGCGACCCACAAATGGCGATGAGGATCGGATTTGCGGCATTTGGGATTCTTTCGAAGGATACGCGAAGGTGTTTTCAGAAAGTCAGGAAGTTTCCAAAGTCAAGCACAACGGGTCATCTTCGTTAGATCGTTCTTTCCCTGCTGAGGAATGGAAAGGACGAAGGAAAGGGTTACGAGGTGTTTCATGAAAGGGAAGAAACTCGACTCGTATATGAATCCTTACCACGGAAGCGAAGCTTGTCAATGTGTTATTTTTCATCAAGGATTCAGTTCAGTTCGATTGCATTCTTTTTTATTTTTTTAAGCGTTAACGATACCTCTATTTCCCTTTTTCGCTGGGCTGTTTTGCAGTTGGTTCGAGTTTCGCGGACAACATTTGTATCATTCTCTCTACCAGTCCTTTAAGGTTTTCATTCGTATCTTAGCGGGCAGCGGGTGGTAAAGTGAACTGAATTAAGTGCAATAGGTGTACATTTGGTAAAATCTACCTCCAGGTTCTTATTCACATCATCATCATTCTCATCACTCAAGTTAATTATGATCATCGAGCCGGAATATCTGCAGTTCCTGCTTTGGATACCATCATGTCCAACGGGAACGAGCCTGTACCTTCCTCGTTGAGAAGTTAGTTCGATTGCTTCGGATTTATCAACCACAATGAACCTACCAGAAACACACCTGCGTGCCTGCGTATCTCTGACTCCTGCGATTGCGGGTGTGATTCCGTTGTAATTGTTCTTAGTACAAAAAGGAATTATAAAAAGAAAAAAAAGAAAAAAAAACAAAACAAAAATTTTCATAAAAAAAAAATTAATTAAAAACAGGGAAAGAAAGAAAAGTTATATAAACGATTTTGGGACAATACTAATCATACTAAAAATCCAGATTGTCCCCAAATAGGTAGAAACAAAAGAAGTTTATTCAGGTTGGTTCCGTGTACTGTCTCAAGAGCTCGACTTGTCACCTCCTCGCCATGCGCATGTTACTTGTGAGCTGGAAGTAAAGAAGGCATCACATTAAAATCCACTACGTAGTCAAGAATCCTGTTCCTCCCCAATAGCGGCGGGACATACTAAAAGGTAAGACGGTATTTTTAGACTGCTTATGTACTACTCTAGTGCTTTCCAATCATTGGGGGATTTCTTTTTTTCTTATTATCTTCTTTATAAGATCAAGTTATTTGAATCTCGGTATAGTTATAAACCCTCTCGTCCTTCTTCTTCTTCTTCTTCCTCTATCCCAGACTCAAACTGTCTTTCTGTAATTTTTTCCTCTCTTTTCTGTAGCTCAGACTCCATCTTTGAATAGGTAGCTATGTACTTGTATGTACGCCTGCCTCTTGCTTCCTTCCTCCCTCTCTCCTAGTAGCAGACCCTAGTCTAGTAATGACAATAGAGCAAGGAGGCATTCGTTTCATGGAAAGCAACAAGGGAAAGAAGAAGATGCACATGAAGAAAAGGGGGGAAAGAGGCAGTCACATGCATTTTAACGTCCTAGCAACTCAACGACTAGTCTAGCTCTCCCTGGCTTGTTAATGGGAGAGCTGACAGAATCCCCAAATTTTTCAGTAGGTATGGTGTAGTATGTGATTGTTGGAGGTACTTTGAATGCTTATCAACATTGAAATGGTTTCTTTTTATGTATCGTCGGGCTGCCCATGTGGTTGTGGGTGGTGGTGGCACAGGTAGTGGTGGGCGAGAGTGAATTAAATCAATGTATCAACTGATCAGTACCCTGGATTTGGTGTATATGAGCGTAGCAAAAAGTATCAAGCTTATAGTATGCTATCCTTTTATCCATACCGATTATGTGTACCATCTAATGCTGATGTACTAATTAGCTAAGAACTCAAAGTATATTGGACAAAATTTAATCCTAGATTGTCACAACCCTTACAAGGATAGAATGAATGTATAGGTGCGGTTTAGAAACGTATTACAGTGTTCAATATGACATTGCATTCCAGAAGGAGTATACTGTAGACATTAACACGCTTTGAATATAGGACGAAACGAACCATGAAACAAAACAACAACCAGGGAAGTTGCTCTAGAATCTCGAGTTGATATACGAACTAGTTGTATTGGACACTAGAGCTAGATGTTTATATCCTGACAATACGTGAATATATTCCCCTCTTTACATGTACCCCTGAACACGTCACACAACATTGGATATCGATGTACAGATAGATACACACAGAGGGGGGGAAAAGAAGAAGAATAAAACAATTTAGACATAGACATAAGGAATCGCAACGAAGGTGTATCAAAATGATGAATACCAACCGACAACAGTAGCAGACATGATAAACACATGAGCAAAGAACATAACCTCGAGTATTACAAAAGAGACCAGCATTGTTGTGTGTGCGCATCCATCGCACCGCACAGCATCATCCGTGTGTATCGATTTCCTCAACAGCGATAACGAATGAGATTGTGTGCTTGCGCATGTGACAAGGCACAAGATGAATGAACACGATTTTCCGTGCATCAACATGACTGTATAATAAACTTGACACCCCTTGTCTGTGTCTCGAACAGAGAAAGAAGACATGTTGGTATATAGGTATGTAGGTATGTACGCCCAGCCAGCGAGTCAGCCCTGGAAAGGAAGCCCAAGGGGTGGAACATTTATCGTTGTCAAGTGTGCGTGTGTAAGTATGTGCGTGTTCTTTCCCCGGACTCTGATCTGCACATCTCCCGTTGTTGCGTTGGGGAGGCAAGGACAAGACGATCAGTCGTGACGATCATCTGCAACGCGGGGGATAGACAGGTCGTATGTAGATCCCAGGGTTGACTCGCTAAATGACAGATCGACCGGAGCTGAATGTGAATATATCTTGGACACACACACACAGGCACACAAGAGGTGAGAAACGATGACAAGTGAAGTGACAACGGTGATACAGGGAACGTATTATATATATATATATAATTGGAAAAGGGGCCCAAGAAAACCGATGAGTTGACTTCGACGTGCATGGTTTGAAAAAAGTATCCATTTATTTACCTCTCTCCCGCCCTCCTATTCCTCCAAAATCAAGACACAAATCCTGAAAGAGCAGAATAGGAGAATGGGAAAGAACATCCTCTATATCCAACCGTATCCAACAGCTTCATTTACGCAATCCTGATATCTTCTTCCGCTTTAGAGGGTGACACCGAAAATCTCACCGCAGCCCCAGTGCTGCTCGCAGTTGCAAGAACCAGGCTGCTTCCAGTGGTCATCGCTGAAGGAGAAGAAGACAACCTTCTTACCCATCTCCTGCTTGATGGCGGCAAGAGCGGTCTTCTGCTGCTCGCGACCGGGGCAAGCCTTGCCAATGCACTCACCGGCGGTGGGCCAACCAGTCTCCATGACGAAACCAGGCTTGTTGCAGACCTTCTCAACAATCGCGAGCTGGCCAGCGACGAAAGTACCGGCCTGCTCGGGGGCAGTGTTGGCGTCGAAGTAGGCGTGAGAGTTGCAAGCAACGACATCGATGACGTTGCAGATGTCGGTCATGTCCATGGACTGCCAAGCAGAGACGACATCAGTGGTAGTGTAAGGACCAGAGTAACCGGCGCTGCCGAGCTCAGACTTGACGCGGTTGATGAGGTCCCTGAGCTGGCCAACGGTGCAGAAGCCGTTGAAGAGAGCCTCGTTACCGACAACAACAAGGTCAACCATGTCGAAGCGGCCCCAGGACTTGATGGCGGCGATTTGCTCAGAGACATTAGGGGAGCCGTTTTCGCAGCCGGCAGTGCCGATGAAGACGCCGAGAATGAGACGGAGACCAGTGGCCTCAGCAGCGGCACCGACGCTGGGGAGAGTGTCGCAGTCAGTAGAGTAGACACGGAGGGTGGTGAAGCCAGCATTAGCGATGGCTTTGATGTCGGTCATGACGTCGGCAGCGCTCTTGCACTGGCCGTCCTGGGTGAAGGGAGTGTAGGTCATGGCCCACTTGTCACCCTTACCGCCGAGGTTGCCGGTGGGCGCGGTGGGCTGGGGAACCGCAGAAGAAGTGCTCGAGGGCTCCTGGGGAACCTCAGAGACGACAGGGACAGCGGAAGAGGTGCTCGAGGGCTCCTGGGGAGCCTCAGAGACAACAGGGGGAGCGATGGAGACAACGGGAGGAGCCACGGAAACAACGGGAGGAGCCACGGAGGTGGTGGGCACGACGGGAGCCTGGGTCGAGGTAACGGGAGGCTCAACGGCGGTGAAGGGGCAATAGACAACAACGTTGGTCTCGGTGATAGTGGTGACGACGGCGGGAGCAGAGTAGGTGCCGGGGTTGTAGGTCTCGACAACAGGGACCCTAACAGTGACGGGCTCGCTGTCGGTGACAGTGGTGGTAATGGGAGCAATGGTGTAGGTACCAGCGCTGGGGCAGACATAGGTGGTCAGCTCAACGACGCTGGTGACAACACCATTCTCGGCAGTCTTGGTGGTGGCAACCGGGCAGACAACGGTGGTGGCAGTCTCGACGACGGTGGTAACACCACCAAGAGTGTGGGTACCGCTAGGAACAACGGTGGAAGAGGCACCGCAGACGGTCTTGGTTTCGGTCAGGACCACAGTGGTGGCCGGGAAGGTGTAGGTGCCCGGAGTAGGGCAGGTCTGCTGGATCGGGGTGGGGACGGTGACGGGGCCCTGGGAGGTGGTGGTGGGGACCACAACAACCTCGGTAGTGCTAGGGACCGCAATCGAGGAGGTGCTAGGGATCGCAATCGAGGAGGTGCTAGGGATCGCAATCGAGGAGGTGCTAGGGACCACAATCGAGGAGGAGTTGGCGAAGACCAGTGAGGAGGAGAGGGTGGGCAAGGCCTCGCTGGTGGTGATGGCCGAGGAGGTGGCAGGCACGGCCGTGGAGGGAGGGGCGGGAGGAGTGTAGACTGTGCGACATGTTAGTTTTTCTGAGCAAAGAGACAGCTTCCAAGGTCAACGTACGGCCGGCAGGACCAGTGATGGTGGTCCAGATGGTGGTGCAGCCGGGGACACAGATCTCGCTCTCGTTGTGAACCCTCTTCTCGAACAAGGGCTGGTGGAGGTGACGGTGGTGAAGTCTGTTCGCGCTCGCGCCGCCGGCGAGGATGGCCGCGCTGGCCGCAACAAGTATTCCCTTCATATTGACCCTGGTCTTCTTTGCTTTGCTCCTTGTGATTTTTTGGGGGGGTTGTTGTCGGTGGTAATTAGGTGATTCGCTGAATGGTAATTCGTGCGATTGGCGTCTGATTAACGAATGCCCGCTAAAAGAGTGAAGCGGTGGTGTGGTGAAGAAAGAAAGAGTGTAAGATCGAAAGCGCAAAAAGAGGCTATCGATGTTGAATATCAACACGCACGATGGGCAGGTGAAGGAAGGGAAAGGGGAAGCAAAAGAAAAGATCGGGCCAGACGGGAGACATGGCAGTAATATTAGTACTCATTGCAGGACCGGGGAGGGTGGCAGTCGGTGGCAGCCACTTTTACTTGGTTCGTAGGTTCTGACTGGGCGCCATTCGTTCGTCCGTCACGGTCGCCATGGGACCCCTGAGCGCCATCCTGAGAGAGTTTGGTTCCTGGTGCGGCCCACAACTTGCACAAGGGCACATGAAGACCCATCCTCCCATCCCGAGCACTCGACTGCGACGACTTGGATGGCGTCCGCGAATAATCGAGCACGGCATCTGTTCGGCGGCCAGTCGGCCACAACCTCGATCCATCCTCCTCGCCCACCCCGTCCACCCCGTCCACTCCGTCCTCCCCGTCCTCCTCGTTTTCTTTCCGGTCCCTGGCCATGGCGGAGACGACCTTACCCTTCTCGGTCCCCCAATCATCCCTGTCGTCAGCCTGTCCGGCGAGTGGACGGTGAGCCCGCGCTTGGCGAGTGGTGGATGCGACTCTGACCCTTGGATGTGGACCTTCATTAGAGAATGAGAGCTGAGCCCGTCAGACCGGCAACACCTAGTCCCTGGACACCGTCTTTTTCTTCATGATCCTTCAGAGTTGCTTCCATCTTGCGGTTCTGTGCATGAAAAGGGTCTCGTGTCGAGATACGACCGGGTGAGGGGATGTGCGGGCGACTAAAAAGCCAATTCGACGGCAGGCCAATCACATCCATGGACCCGGCGATATAGACGAACACATTGTACATACAATACCAGAGAACCTGGAAGTACACTAGACAACCCTATGTGGAGCTGATAGGCCGCATCATGGGCAAACACGATAGTTGTACCTGGTGTCTCGTATCTGAAGGTGAAAACCGGGTGCGTGCAATCACAAGCGCCGTCTTCTTGAACCAATTTGGCTTTATTGATTTGGCGATGATCGGATCACGGGGATAGAGGGACGTCGAGTACATGCAACACAGGCCAAATATGAGCATGGCATCCTGCGAAATAACTGGGTGGATTGGCCGCGAGGGTCTGGAGCCAAGGTGTGTAGTGGTGGTGTTGGCAGATTGGCGAAGCTCGAGCGAGGGGGACTTTTCTGAGAAGGTGTGGGAAAGAGGGAGACGAAGGAAGAGTCGAGTGGAGGTCACGGTTGCAGTGACTGCAATGACAAAGAAAGGAAGGAGCCAGGAACACTCCATGCCAGCAGCGGACTGGAGGCACAGATTAAGCAGGTACGCCATACCTACCTAGGTAGGTGTACATTACACACAGACACGCGGGAAGGTACCTAGGTAGAGGTACGCGAGGTCCAACGCTACTTCCGCTGTGGTTTCTGGGTTCCACCAGGCACACTCCGCCCCTGTCAATTGCAGTGACATTAGGTTGTGACTACCTAGGTAGTGTACCTTGGTTACCTTAAGGTTGCTGTACCTACACTACAAGCCTGTCCAGCACTCCAGTCGCAAGTCGGAATAGGGGATCAAGGGATTCGCTGACCCGGTTGTTCGATGTGAGCCAGGAAGAGACGCGCCTTGGGAAATCAAATAAGCGATATTAGCAACGTTGCCCGTCGTGGCCAGTTGAAACAGCCACAGCTAGGTTAACACGCCCTGTTCCCGATCCTGGCTGCATTGAGATCTAGAAGAAGCAAAAGGGCACAGGCACTTCGTCTGCAGCAAGGGCCAACCTACCGTGTGTATGGACAAACCATCTTGCACCTCGAATCTCAAGCTTGTCACGCAGACTGACAAGTGATAACAAGACCAAGGAAATCTCGAGTGGTCTGAGGGGAGGGGGGTGTTCCCCAAACAGCCTCCCGCTTGACATCTCACATAGCGAGGCCAATTATCCGCTGATTTCCCTGTGGCGGACAGCCTAATATTGTTACTGACAAATACAGTGCAAGACTGCGTGCACTCAACCTAGTGTAGCCCCATCCTCATACGATGCAATCCGGGGACATTGCGACATGGAAGCCTTGTGAAACCAGGGAGCCAAAGCCAGAGATATCAAAAACCGAGGGAAAGTGGTTCCTGGGCAATGTGGGTCCTTCGGCGGATCTCTCGAGCTCTCCAAAACAGCGGGTGGATTCGTAGGTACCTGCATAAGAGCTGCGTGACTCCACTTGCGGGCATGCTGGGGTGATGCCATTGGTCAGCGGGCACCTGCTCTGATTGCATCTTTGGAGACAGGCCGACAGCAGGACTTTGGATTCTTTAGGGCGCACGACGTCGTTCAACAACTTCGGGAATAGCAAGTTCGATGAATTGCTGTGCCCGAAATTCTCTCGAGAAGTGTCATGCAATGCGAACTGTACGAGCGTTTTCAGGGTCCGGAGCCTCTTATCTTGACCTGTTCTTTTTTTTTTTTCCCTCTGGACCTTCCCCGGTGTTTCTCATCTCGCAACAACCAACTCGGATGTCTGGGCATCTCCAGAGCCGAGGCTGACCCCATGAAACCAAGCGACGAGTGAGTCTGGAGATGGATTATCGGCTATCAAGCCAAGGACTACCAAGAAAGTCGAGACTTCTCTGGAAGAATTGGGGTAAACGGGTACCTCTCCAACCTCCAAGAGCCGTTTAGTTAGCATGTTCTATTTTGGTGTCCATCCATGCCGTATGATGTGAAGTTTCGGTGTGTTGTGCTGACCTTGATGTCTCGGGAAGCTGGTTGGCGACTGGATGATCGTCATCCGACTGAAACAGCAAAGGGTTAGGGTTCTATGTGTATCCATCTTTAATGGGCCAAAAGAAAAGTCATCATCTGAGTTCGCGTGCAACCCGCAGGGCCACACACGGCCCATTGGCGCGCGGGAACGCCACACCCGCGTTAAGAGATTTTGAAACCGAACGTCGACGATCAAGTCAACGATTCGAGATCCGCAGTCTCAAAGCTGTCGACAAATCCATTGGGCTGCAAGTATGATGCGCCCATCCAGCCGCCAGCCATATGTCTGCTGGCAATGTCTCTCCCGCAAAGAGTCCGGGCAGCACATTGCCCTCAATACCCGTAAAGCCCGAGTCGCACCGCTGTCGTCACTAGCATCGTGGCCGATATCGTCAGCATCGATAGCACCACGGCCGACCCGACAATGGGACCGCACCCTTCGCCTCTTCCGCGAAAGGCGGCAAGGTCTGTCCACCTCCACGTCACTACTCGGCAGGAAGATACCAGAGATATCCAATGGGGCTCTGGAGGACTTCGCCTTGCCGTTGGAACCGGACTTGCAGTATCTTCAAGACAGTCAACCAAAGACAACGAAAAGATCTGCACAGCTATCCATTCGACAACGGTTGAAGCAGTGGGAAGCTGAGAATCCAGAACCCTTTCACTCTATCCCCTCGGATTTCGCACTTCCGGACCGGCCTATCAACGCATTTACATCAAAGCGATCCGAGCACATGCTCGAGATAGAGAATATTGACAATGACAATGCCACTGCTCAGGTCCATGATCAAGATCTGATCGACACTCAGGTCACCCCTCGAGTCCAAGCCGGTGATCTGGTGGAACTCAAGTCCGAGGATTGGAATATTGGCGTTCTCGCCGTTTGCTTGGGAAGCTTCAATGGCATCGATCATTTCTACGCAGTCACCGGCAAGTGGTTCGCCAGCAGCAACTTCAAATCCGGTTTTATCGTCAAGAACTTCATCACCAACTCTGCCGATCTGCAGCCAGTCATCGGTGCATTGCCTTCGACCGTGGGTGACATGTCCATCTTGGTCGAGCTCCAAAAACTCCGTGCAGGCCCGACTCGCGAGCACGGTGCCGGATTGATCACCAAAATGCTCGACTTTCAAAACACCTCTCGACAGATCTACCAAAACAACCTTGAACGGTTGAGCAACCCGCATCGGCATCTTCCTGAGGAAGAGCAGTTGATGACGCTGGGTGAGATTGCCGAGTTCCTTCTCCCTCCTAAGCTCAAGCAGTCATCCACCGGTTTCCCCCCAGCCGCTTTATACGCAGTCTACAACAACATCCGCACATTCTTCGATGATTTCTTCCACCCACTCGGCCAGGGGACTGCCGGCCCAAGCTCCATCATCTTTCACGTTGCCGCTAGGTCCGATATCGAGAACGTTGCTCGAGTTGAGAGAATGGTGCGCGACCACTACAGCCCCGAACTCCTGGATCGCAAGTCACGCAGGGAACATGACCGGCTGGAACCGGTCTTGAAGCAGGCTCGATTGGCTATCGACCACAGCCGGAAAATGCGCGAGTGGTCGAGCCACGGAATGCTCGGTCCCACCACCAGAGTCCTACCAGCCTCGACTTACTCCTGGTCTCAGGATGCTTTGACTGTTATCGGGGTTATTCACATGTGGGCAGCCTCGGATGTGTTTCCGCGCAGCTCAAAGTACCAGTGGATTGGTGCGGCCGTCTTGCGTGCCCTCGGGAGATACCAAGATGCCGACGTGCTTGACGCTACAGTGGGCTGGACCTTCCTGCAAGAAATCGGCTGGCTCATGCCCTGGGAAATCCATGCCCGTCATAGCCTGCGTCTTCCAGGCCTTCAGGTCAACCGGGCGGGCGGTTTACTCCCGAGCCCTGAGGAGCAACAGCCAGCTGAGCTTGCCGAAGACGTACTGGCCCCCCTCCGCCAGGATTTCTCCACCTCAACTGTGTACTGTATCGACGCTCCGAATGCTAAAGAGATCGATGATGGTGTCTCGCTGGAGAAAACAGACAAAGAGGGCGAGTACTGGATCCATGTACACATTGCCGACCCGACGTCAAGAATTAGACCGGACAGCTCGCTAGCCAAGCGGGCAGCTCTCATGACCCAAACCAGTTACCTCCCAGGGCATGTGGACAAGATGATTTCAGATGAAGCAGTTGTCGCCGAGTTCTCCTTGGCGCCTGGTCGGCCTTCTCTTACCTTTAGTGCAAGGCTCAACGAGGAAGGCACCCTGCTTGACCACAAGATCACCCCAGGAAGAATAGGAGATGTCGTCTATATCACCCCACAGGATGTGGCGACTGCGGTTGGGCCCGTGGATGCAGGCATTCCCAAGGTATCGACTCCCGATGTCGTTCTGGAAGTTGGCACCCCTCCGTCTGCCGAGGACGAGGCGCCGACAAGGAAGATGACCAAACCCGATGAGTTGTCAGAACAGAATGTCAAGGACCTCGAGATCCTCTCGAGGCTCGCCGCTGCCATTCACAAGGTTCGCATCCAAAAGGGAAGCGTGCCGATTTTCCTCCCTTCGCCCAGCGCTGATTTCTCGCTGGTGAATGCTCGGATCGAGCACACGCCAAGCGGCTTCCTCGCGTGCACAAACGACCCCTACATTTCCGTCAAATACTCCGTCAGCGGCGGCCTCCATCCCATCGTGGACGATCTCATGGGTACAGCCAACCAGATTGCCGCCCTGTGGTGCTACGAGCGTGGCATCCCCATCCCCTTCCGGACCAACCTTCTCGCCGCCCAGAACGAGGAAGCTCTCCACGCCTACACCCAGGACGTCATCTACCCGCAGCTGATAGCCGGCAAGCAGCCTTCGCTCGAGGAGATGCGCACGCTTCGCAACCTGCTGGGCGGCCACGACATTGCCGCCACGCCCACCTTCATCTATACTATGGGCGTAGACATCTACACCAAAGCCACCTCCCCGCTCCGCCGCTACTCGGACCTACTCGTCCACTGGCAGATCCAGGCCGCTCTGCTCGAGGAGCACAAGCGTCGTGCACAGGGTAGCCAGTCGCTCGTCATCCGCAAATTTGACAAGTACCACCTCAAGCCACCCATGGACGACAAGCAAGCCGCCCGCCTAGGTCTCCCCTTCACCGCCTCCCACCTTGAAAACAAGGTATTCCCACACCTGCGAGTGCGCGAGCGCCACGCCAAGACGCTGGCCAACATCGACGGTCGCAATGAGCTGATTCTGCAAGCACTCGTGCGCGCATGGCGATTCGGCGAGGGCAAGAAGGGTCAGGTGCCGGAGAAGTTTACGTACACAGTTGTCAACGTGCAGAACACGTGCGTGCGTGGCCGGATCGATTATTTTGATCTGTGGGCTGAGATTGATCTGGATAATCTCGCTGGGTTTAGCTTACTCAACAATATGAGGGTGGGAGATGTGTTGACTGTCAAATTGGCGGATGTGAATGTGCACATGAAGAAGATTGTGGTGAAGCCGGTGGAGTTCGTGCAGCGCGGACCGGAGAGGAGTAGGTTGTTTGCTGAGGAGCAGGAGGGGGAAGGTGAGGTGGAGAATGAAGGAGAGTATATTGATGTTGAGCATGAGGTGTTGCAGCCGGAGGGGAGGTGAAGAAACCTCACCCGGCTCTGTAAACATGGTGCTAGGGACTCCAAACAAAACTGTAACAATACTACGATAGATGGCGTCTGGTTGAGTCAAATACTTGCTTTATGTACTATCTGTTCCTTGTAGGCCGTATAACGCTCGTTATATCGATCTTTACGGCACCAATTAGATGTATGCTTATACTATCCTAGCACATAATCCCACAATACACCGCAACACGCAGGTATCAGAGAGGTACAAATAGGCTTGTTTTCTCGTATCTCATTCTTTTCTACCTGTCTTCCTGCTTGCCTTCATTCCAGCGCTCCATTACCTGACAATTCGCCTCTTTCTTTCTCTTCAAACTGTAAGGTCGCCCGTAATAGGCCTGTCATCTATCCTCGGCATACCTCGATGATAGAGGGAAAATAGAAAGGAGGAAAAAAAAAAAAAAGAAACACAAAGCCAGAATGGTGAAGCAAAAGGGGGGTATCGTTCAAGCAAAAACGCCTCAAGCAACAAACTTTTGTTGCCTCAGAAAAAGAAAAAAGGAAAGACGAGAAAAAAAAAAAAAAGATAGCAAAGTGAAGATAAAAGAAAATATCACAGTATAACACCTGTCATACCTGGTAGTTGCCGGGCCAACCGCTCCTAGTTAAGGAGATCATTGATACCGAGCCTCCCCTTGCTTTGCGCCCGCTCAGAATGAGCGCGTCCATGTCTTTCCTGCTCGTCAGTCTCGCTCTGTGTCTCCGGGGTGTCAACGTCGGCATCGTAATCTTGGTAATGAATGCTATGGCTCACCCAAGCTTGGTGCTGTTGATGCTGTTGTTGTTGCTGCTGCTGCAGCTGCTGCAGCATTCTGAACGCCGGTGCTAGTTCATCAGCGTCACGTTCATCATCACCATCATTGTCGTTCTCAGCCTGCGGCATCTCCCGGTTCCCAAGCTTATTCTCCAGCTCTTCCACGTCCATTGGCTCCAGCTCTACCTCCATCTCCTCTGCCGCAACCGCCGCGTCAAGTAGGTCTTCAACATTGCCGCTGGCACCGCCTTCCTCCCCAGTAGGGGCACTGGCGCTCTGGCGCTGACTCCGTCCCCTCGGCCTCAAGATCTCATCCCTCTTATCCACAAACCACTTAACACTCTCTGCACTCGGATTAACTGGGTTTCTCGTTCTAAACACCTGGGCTACATCCCAAAGCGTCTGGAGTGCCTCCTCATCCCCCTTTTGCTCCCGGAGTCGCAGAATCTTGTCGTTATCAACCCAGGCAGCCTTCATCTTAACGAACAGCCGCCGATCGTTGTGGTAGCGCTGAATTTCCTCGGGCGTCATGTCGTTTGTCGGGTGGTATTTGGGCGTGGTGCGCAGCGAGGGGACGGCCTGGCCAAAGATGTCTGCTGCTGTCGAGTGATATTCATTGGTCTTGTGGGTGGAGGGGTAGTTTTGGAAGGAATAGCTTTCGTAACCCAGGGGCGGGATTGGGACTGCAGGGCCGCCATAGGGGGTTTTCATGCGCAAGATCGAGTTGAGACTGTGCTGGTGGAAGGCGTCGAAATCGGCGCGTTGGGGGATGTTGTTGTTAAGGGACTGAGGAGCAGGAGGGGCGGAACTGGCGCAGGGTGAGGGTTCTTGCCAGGTGTCGGGAATGGGGCGGAAGGTCATGAGGGAGGGAAATTCTTTCAGCTTGGAGTCGAAGATGCTTCGGTAAAGAACCATGATCAGGTTCTGTTTGCGCTGTTGTTCGCGGGAGATGGGGGGTTTCGCTGGTCGTGAATCGGATCTGAAGTCGTCCCCAGCGAGTTGGACAGCGGATAAACTGCCGGCCTGATTCTGGTTGCTCATACGGTCCAGGGCCCTCGCCATTGCGCCGCGAACGGGTCGACCAGACGCGGCAGTGAGCTCAGTCGGCAGATGTTCGAAATCCCTGAGTAGAGACATGTTGCTCAGAGGCGAAGGTTTGACGGGAGCGTTGCTAGAGGTTTGGCTCTGCGGGACATGACGATGATGCTGCTGCTGCTGCGGCCCAGTGAAGTGTAGGTGACGGGAACCGCGACTGGCTTCACTTGTAACGTGATTGGGAGAGGTTTGTAGTTCGTCGACACATTGGTTTTGTTGTATTTTGCGACGGGATTCACTTTGCTGACACTGAGCAAGTTTCTCTTGTTGCTCAACGCGGCGAGGTTGTCGTGGGGTGCGACTGGTCTGGCTAATGCGATCGTAGGCAACTGTCGCTGATCTGCGCGGGTTGGGGCGATAACTAGCCGCAGTGTAAGCTGCGTCAAGTTCGAAATCAAACCGTGATTCAGAACACTGGGAGTCGGTAGCCGATGGCTCTTCTTGACTGGCTCTGTGAGGTAGCGACTTCTGCCTTTTAGAATGGGGCGTGTAGTCCTCGTCTTCATCTCCACCCGCTTGACGGCGTGGCATTGTAGCACTTGTAGGGGCTGGGAAGCATTCGGGAGGAAACAGGGTGCGCAAAGAGGGCAGTTGCGGTTGGTGTTGGATAGAGGGTGAAGAGGAGACTGAGATTGAAGAGGTCGTGTCCGCCTTGTTGGGCTGGGCGCGAGCGGTAGCGCGTGGTCTTTTAATCGTACGCTTCGGTGCCGGTTCCGTTGTACTCCAGTCCGTTTCGGCAATGTCAACGAAATGCCTGCCGTCCCCCTCCAGCATCTTTGCAAAGACACACAGTTTGCAGACATAAAAGGGGCAAACTTTGCAGCGGAGGAGGAAGTCTGGTGCCCTCCGATTGCATGTGTCGCACATCTGGATTTTCCCAAAGCGCTTCTCCCACCCCTGATGGCAAGGTTTTCTTTTTGAACCACTGTTTGCTGTGATTTCGGCGGCTTTTCTTTTGGTGCCAGCACACCCAATGTTGGTGTATCGGCCGCTCTTTGAGTCCATGGGGATATGACAAGAACTCCGGATGAGGTATAGTGACTGTCGGTGGTGGAAGTGGTGAAGAAGGCCAAAGTAAATCGAGAAAGCGGATAGATTATGGTCGACAAAATAGGGGTTACAGAGAACAAGAGGGAAGGAATGACTGTAGACTGGGGGGCTATCAACGTTATTATACCATGGGTAGCAAGAATCTATCTCCATGGTCGTCATGGAAGGTGAATAGGTGCTGTGTGCCCACGGGCGTAGGGGAGGAAAGACTCAGGTTGGGATGAGTTAGAAGGTGAAGAGAAAAGGTTTGGACTCCCGGTTTCTCGTTTGGTTAGCTATAGCTCTTGTGCATTTTTGGATGGATGTGCAGAGCACTCGCTCTTCACGTCCCAGAACAACTGTGTATGGTATGGTGATTTGAACCTGAACCTGGTATTCTAGAGATGCAATCCGGTGTGCTAGTGCGCTTCTCAGAGCCTTTGCCCACTTCAAACAGATAGCATGCCTCCCTGAAGGTGCATCATTCTTACCCTCCACGGTGATTCTAGTCTATATTCCCTCAAAGCCAACCCTGACCGTAACTCGTTGCAGTTATACTACCCCTTGGCTACTCACCTCCTTGAACCATATGACAGCAAAACAGGAGAAGGTCAGAAATAGATGGTAGTGGTAAGCTCTTACTGACTCTCCTGTTCCTGGGTATAGAATTCTGGTATCAATATCCGGGATGAAGCTGGTTCAAGGTTTAGGGACTGTTACACTGTGGCCCATGAGTACTTCAATGGCTCAGGTTTCCTTTTTTCCTTTGAGAAGATAGATTGCGGTTTGATGAGAGATAGAAGGAGTGTCTTGTTGGCTTGGCGAGTCACTTGACTGTTGGCGTGTCTTTACAAGCATAAAGAGTTCCGGTTTCCTGTCACTCACGCCAGTTTTTCAAACTGCCACCAGTTAGCCTGTCCATAGATTAGGTCTCCAATTTCCGATAAGCGCCGAAGGGATGAGAGTAGACGATGTTTGTCGGCCGACGGGCCAGATGCTCGTTAGTCGTCGTAAACGGGGGCGCTTTCGGAACCGGTGCCAAGACTGAGGCTCCGAAATGTCGAATGGCCAAGGCCCGTTGCTGTTTTGTGTTTCATGCCATCTGAGACCACGCCTTGGCACAAATAACCAAACAGTCACTACCCGAGCGAGCTCCTATCAGCTCAAAGGTTTGAGGACGCATCAGAGGGACTCCCATCAACCGGACATTGAGGTATTCACAGTGTCGGCGCACATCACGATGTGGTACCTGACTGATTGACCTGCCATCCATCGTCTGGATGGATAAACCCTGTAAGCCAATCCCAAACAATTCCGTTCGGCCCTTCATCTCATCCCCAGTGTGTTTTCATTGGTCAATCACTTCATTTGATCTTACGCGTGTGCATCGCGTTTGGCTGGCGTTGGACGCCTTTCCACTTTCCAGCGTCATCCGCCTCAGTGACACAATGGGCCATGTGTCTTTGCCCGTTCGGCTCCCTTCGCACCCGGTCCCTTTCCGGCCGCCAGCTTCTGTTCATTCTCGCCGGCCGAGATTAAACCGCTCCCTTGGCAGCCTGACGCAGCGCTTCCGCTCGCTGTAGACCAACCGTCCTGATCAACACCAATCGCCGATTCGATGGTTGGACACGACTGACAAGAACAACCTCAACGTCGCAGCTTGCTTGGCTGAGCAATAGCTGGGAACTCGTTGTAGATTAGGTTAGTTAAGCCCCCTTGTGACCTGAGGGTCTGGTCATCTCATTCTCGTGGTCTCCTTGAGACGCCAGCTTGGTTCATGAATAGTTCTGGTGCTTTGGAATGCGGTTCATGAAAAGAACAATCGGGGCTTTGTCAGCCCAAGTAAGTATCAGCTCGCATTTGCCAGTGAACTCCAAGTCGACGAAAGAATGGTTGTAGGAAGTGGAAGCCTCAAGGTACTTATGTACACTACACGTGTAGTGAGGTGACACTGAAAAGCATCAATCAAGTGGAGCACATCATGCGTACCTACCTAAGCTTCGCGCTTTTCATTGGTAGATCTGTGCTAGAGCATGGCGCCCCCTTGCTCGCCCCATCATGTGGCCCGCTCACGAACCACTTTTCTGACTGTAGGCTATCGGCCATGTCCCCTGTGAACCCTGGACGACACTCTGGGAGTCTTATTAGGCGCATTATTCCTCATCAGGACCTCGTCACTTTCTTCTGACTTTTACACGACAACAACCACCTGGAACACGTCTATTCAGCCTATCGCGTAGCTTCCTGCTCTCAGCCTTAACTTCCACTTGATCGGCTACTGAATCAAACTTTCTGCACGTCATCGTCCTGGAAGCCTCCTCCCATTAGCATCAACACACCCCTTTGCGCGCGCCGCTCATCGTCGCTTGTCGCAAGCGGGAACCACCTCAAAAACTCAATCCCAAAACAAGGAACACGAGCGCGCGCTTGTCTACCATACTCTTCCTCTTCGTCTTTGGGGTTGGAGTTTTCCAAGACGCCTACACTACACTATACATCTCGCGACCTCCTTGGAGACTGTGACCTGCGCTTCAGATCATCTAATCAAGATGCTGCTACCTTCAGCCTTTGGTTGTGACTTGTCGCAAACACGACCTCAGCAACCTCTTTTCGTCTCACCTCCTGCCAGTCCTAAACAAGCGCCTGCTTCGGCTGATTTGAATAATCTCTTTACCACGTCTCGGTCCCTGCAGTTTCTCATGACCTCCTCCGATCCGTTCCTCGAGCACAGCAGCATGAGCCCGGCGATTGCAACGCAGCCTATCACTCCCCAAACGATATCCCATGGGCAACTACTCACCCCGCCCATGTCCCACGCGATGCCTCCGGTGAAGCTACGGCTGCGCGCAAGAAAAACCTCCGAGTCATACGGATCTAGGAATGCCGATCAGCCTTCCCAGCGCAAGCGCATCATCAAGCGGCCACCTCCGTTAAAGGGGCTCAATAGGCGCCACCGCGCACTGGACGACAAACGTGGACGAGAAGAAAGCAATGAACAAGACTCAGATCAATACCAAGATCACGACGGGAACCAGCACAACAATCAGCTGCAACAAGCCCAACAGCAGCCGCAGCGGCAAACGCAACAACGACAACGAGTAACGACGCCTTCTGTACCACCCCAGTTGCTCCCACCATTTGGCAGCCGACCACAAACCCCCCCACGGTCGCGCATAGCTCCAGAAATTATCCCTCTCGGGCTCGACCATTCGGACTATCACGCGCTCCACGCCGACCATGCGAACGAGAGCCAACAACAAGCCACCGCGCCAGGAACCGACGTAATTGTAGAAGATGGAGAGCCGTGGAGCTCCGAGGAGGATTGTATTCTTGTTGAGCTAGTGCTGGACAAGCTCAAGCTTACAAAATCCGATTGGCAAGATTGCGCGCGCAGCATGGGCAAAGACCGCAAGAGCGTGGGAACGCGATGGAAAAGCTTGATGGTCAGTGGAGACGTGGGCCTCAAATCCAACAGCAGTCGACGGAGTGGGATTCACGGAACCTGGCGTTGAGAGTTCCCATGTCCTCTTTGCAACTTTCTACTTTGTCATATTCCTTGCCACTACTAATTTCTGCCGTGGGGCCTGGTATATCCACGTTGCTATTTTTACTTACTGCTATACTCGTCGGCGTGGGAACCCAGGGATTTTCGGGAAATGAGGACAGGCTGCAGTAACATCATCAGAACCATCTACACAAGCATTCTGGGGCGTTGGAGGTTGCCTTTTTGCTGCCATCTACAACTTTGCTTTTGGGAGAAGAGACTGGCCAGCTTTCATGGACGGGGCGTACAAATCTGACACCAGACAGATCAGCCACACGGACAGAAGATTTGCTTACTTCTTATTAGAGCTACTAGGACATATCATGGCTGGGAGACGTTTCTCCTACATTTTTGTCCAACAACAACGCGCAATCCACGTTGCTTTTTTACTCAGACGACTGTCACTTCATCCACTGTGCCGCTTCTTGATGTTTACGTCCATGTTCTACCGACCCGTTGTTCCGAATTCAGATCCAGCTCGTCGTGGCTACTCAACGGTTGTTGGCTCTTTGCTGTGTATCCTGGTGAGACGTCAAGACACACTTCAACCCCCTACATATGTCCTAGTAGACTTGCTGCAAATATTCGAGCGCGCTTCTAGGAACCCGCTTCTGGATCGCAGGCAAGGGATGAAGTTGGCGGTGCAGTACCCGGCTGAGGCCGAATCCCCAACCACCCACACAACGCACACACAAGCCCGATGATCTCAAGCAAGTCTTTGTTTCTTTTTGCTATTCACATTGATCAGCGACCAGCGACTAGGTCACACTAGTCGGGGTGGCTCCCATTAGTATGGTTCTTTGAATCTTGAGGCTGAATAAAGGGGGCCCTTTTTCTCTACCTACCCTTGGTGACTAGGGTATTATATGAGGTTACTAGATCTAGACTTCGGCTAACCGCGGGAGAGAAGCATGAGAAATATCATGACTTATCATACAAACACGGCAAGTTCCTTGACGATGGTGATGGTGACCCAAGTTGCCAAAGGGGAGTCAAGAGAAGGAGACTAATACTGGTTGCCGTTGGGAGTGTCCGAAGGGAAGATCCATTGTGCGGTCAAGACTGAAATACATAGCACCAACCGACCGCTCAACAGGCTAAGGATAAAGGGTTCCCTGATAAACTAAACAATTCTCCATCCACCCTTGTCATGATGGGTAAATGCATGGGAAAGGTGATGTGATGAATTACAATAGTAACAACAACAATTCCCGGGAGCGAACCCCGGGAACTGGGGACAGCCAGTTTAGAAAAAGAATAAGAAGAAAATGAAGTGAGCACACCCCCTTGCCTGTCCCCTTCCTTGTCCTCCTTGCATGTCTCGCGCTTATCGGCAACATTTCCCGCTTACTTGCTCTCTTCTTCCCTTCACCCACAGGCCTGTCCTACGGTGAGACCCCTCTCTTTTTTTTCTTTTTTTCTTTTGTTTCTTTTTTTCTTCTTTTTCTTTTTTTTTTTCCGGGTTCAACAATGTTTCAAATTCCAGGTTTCATTTTTCCCCTATCCCCTGGGTTCTTGGTAAGACATAAAGGAATGTCCTGAACACTAATTTGTGTCTCGCCATGTACACAATCTATATTTGATGGGATATTGGATCTTGACTGCTAGGCTGGGTTCTTTGTTGCGTTATCACTCCTCTCGGCAAGTTTGTATTAGTTTTTTTTTCTCTTTTTTCCTTTTTTTTTTTTTTTTCTTTGGCACATCATGGAGATTTTCCCCTAACATGTAGCAGGTGCCGTGGTAACTAGGGCATTGTTTCCTACGATCGGTATTATACAACCTACAAAGGGTGCACCAGACACTGGATGTCGGATAGTGACCTCCACTGAGCCGGTCCATAATTAGTTAGTCTGGGGAAAGCTAACCATTTCTCGGCCATGTCAAGGTCAAACAGCCAACCAAAGCCGGACCAGAGTAATGGTGCAAACAGATGATACGTCAAGCGACTTTGACGTGATGCGGTCACCGGCTTCCGATTCTATCAGCTCAACGTCGAAGAGGGTGGGTGCCTTATCTGATGGTCTTCAATTAACATGTGTCTCCCAACTTGCATTGCAATCAACATCAAACATTCAGTGCTTCCACCCAAAAAAAAACCCAAAATAGACACAGAGAAACAAATTCACTTCATTCTGAACATCCCTAACCATTCCTTCAACCCTATGAAAATAAAATAAAAAGCTAGGTCGCCGAGCTAGGCTTGTAGAACCAACGACAAGGTCCCAGCTGCAGGGCTACGAAAACCGCCACGCACGTTTTCATCAACGGGAAGTACACTACACCATAAGAGCACAGGGCCTGCTGTGATAAAGGATCAGATAGCGGACCTCGCATGCCCGCTGGTGCTTGTTGCCTGGGCCTGGTCCAGGGCCAGTCTGGGAAGGCGCGGGCTGGGCAGGTATCATGTCGCCCGATGTCCAAGAAGGACATGGCGAGCACAAAGAAGATCAAGGAGATGGGGCGTGCCGGCTTAGGTGTCTGATTGTTGATGACTCGGTCAGTGAGAAAGGAGTTGAAGGCAAGCTGTTCGCGGCGGCGATGGTGTTCGTGACGGAGGCTGGGTTTTTGAAGTGTAGATTAACGACGTCGGGGGGAGCTGGAGGCGGCGAGAAGGTTGGTTGAGCGTAGAACTAGGGGGTTTGTGGTGGTGGTGGTGGAGGAGGAGGAGGAGGAAAAGGAGGAGAAGAGCGAGGAGTATGTGGGGGAGGATGATGGAAGGAAACAGATTTTGAGAGGGGTGAAGTATGCTCGGCGGAGGGATGTGGTAGTGCTCCCCGGAGGGGAAGCGGGCAGACACCGGAACAGAAGTGATTGTTGGTTGAAATTGATGTCTTTTTGGTTTCCCTCGTGGTAATCAAGTTTTGTGCTTTCGTATCATTGTTATATCTGTAGTGCCGACGAGAAGGTCCAAGAGGCTGGCACATGAGATGCCCCAGAAATCTCAATATCCGAATGAGGCTCTCCCACAGGGATATGATATGCGCTTGTTCTTCTGCTCCATGTGGGTGGCTAACCCAACGCAACTCTTCATATCCAGCAGACCTTTCCCAACACCCATCTCAACGTCCACCAAGCTCCCCATATCGCAACCATGCCCGCGAGCACAAGACTTGCAACCACAGTACGCCGCATCTGAAAGGCGTCATCAGCTTCCATGGCCATGAGTTTTCGCTGCTTGCTGTGATAATAGCCGTCCATATTCTCGACTGGTTTACCGTTCTCGTCCACGGCAGTGTAGTGATATGGGCGATACTTGTAAACTATGCGATGAAGCCATGGAGGCAGCCTGCTAGGCCGTCTTTCGGCGTGATAGTGAGAGCGATGCATAGAGTACTTCAGATCGACGATGGCAAGAGATATAATGAAGGATACGAAGATGATCGGAGTCATGACCACCTTGGAGGTTTGTGTTAGTGAATCTGATTTAGGCTGTGCATGAGGTCATTCGTCACTCACCTTGTATAACGCGGACTGGCGCCGGATGTCGGGCTTTGCATCGCCTCGATTGCCACTGACGGGCACGGGGGGTTTGGACATAATGTATGGGATGCCGGGTGCAGGATTGAAAAATTGTTATATGTGGGTTGTCTGGGTTGATATTTTTGAAGCTCGATGATGCAGGTTGAAAGCAGATTCAAGAAATGCGAGAACCCGTACTTAGCATTCGTTGAGACCTAATTCTAACTGAAGCTAGCGTGTCGTATGTGGAGTTGATGCTGAGTTTTCGCAGGTGAACTGGAAGGTGGGAAATGCCCGCCGAGCTTCGCAAAGTTGATGCTGACGTTACATGTTGGTTGTTGTGGTGTAAATACCTTATACGGCACAATTTGCTAGCGAATCAGTCCGGACCTTGTTGCTTTCACATGACCCCAAACTGCTGCCTATCAACAAGCATTCAGGTCTACGAATGCCCACTACCTGTTGACGCATATATGACATTGATCACCGCAAGCAGGTATATACGTGTCTATGCATTTGCAAACAATGAACCAGGACTGAAGAAGCAATCGGATGGGAGACCGGTGCAATTCATGCTTGGCGCGTCCCGGTCTGATCGGCCTGAACCGAGAGATCGCGGCGCCCCCGGATGCCGGATCATCGGGAGGGGAACGGATGAGCGTTAAATGTTGGGAGTGGGCCGAATCAACGTCACAGGTGCCAATCTCCAAATGCCGTCATCAGGTTGATTTCACTCATCTCTCATTTGTAGCTAACGAAAACAACGCTGCTTCCCTGTTTTCACTTGCTTGCTGCCTGTGCATTTAGGGGAGGGCAATGCACTCAATCTCAACATCGACACCCTTGGGAAGCTGGTAAACAGCAACGCAGCTGCGAGCAGGCTTGTGGGTGAACCACTTGGAGTACTCCTCGTTCATGGCCTGAAGAGCGTTTAGTAGATTGCGAGGTCAAGACGAGGCTCAGACTAAGTAAAGACTCACAGCAAAGTTGCTCATGTCAGTAAGGAAGGCATTGACCTTGACGACCTTCTCGATGGACGAGCCAGCGGCCTCAAGGACAGCCTTGAGGTTCTTGATGCAGGCGGCAGTCTTCTCCTGGATGGTACCCTCGACAAGGTTGCCCTCAGAGTCGCAGGGGATCTGGCCAGAGCAGTAGATGGCAGCGGGGGTCTTGATGGCGTGAGAGTAGGGACCGGCAGCTAGAAACAGTTCAAGACAGGTTAGTCATCACCGAACTGGTGAGTCTTGATACATCCCAGAGCACGTACGAGGAGCGGCGTCCTTGGAGAAGACGGGAGTGGCAGACATGGTGACTGTGCGGTAGAGGGTCGGAATGGGACTGGTTGTTATGAAAATGGCGGCGGAAGAGATGGATGGTGAAAAGATGACTCTGGAAGCACGTTTGGCAGCAATGGCAAACATCAGGTCAATTGAGATAGAAAAACCATTTGTGGGTCACCAGCTGCTATGTGCTATTCGTCTCCAAACTGCATAACCATTGACACTGTGGATGCAGAGTCCAGTTCCCAAGTTACCGATAAAATATCGTTACACAATGGACTTCATCGCCTCCGTTCTTCGGACTCTTCCTCTATTCTGGAAGGGTTCGTGGGGCATCAACCCCGCATTCCGTCGCCGGTTAGCAGAGGTCTTGTACCTGGTATCTGGGCCGGGCCGTAAGGTTCGGGGACCTTTTGCGCCGAGATGAGCCAAGTTGCCAACGGCCACTTTCTCGGTCATTGCTTCCGCTGAAGAGGCAGGGATCGAGGTGTACCCTTATTATCTCAGAAACTCGGACCAGGGCGCTGCACGCTGGTATCTTATCGTTGCACTGGCTACTGTAAGGTGAATCTTGTTAGAGGTAGTGTACATAATGGGCGCAAGCCAGATAAATGTACAGTAGGCCACGGAGGTCGAACTATCCACATGAAATTTCAATCCAATACACCCGGTCAGGGTTGCCCTGCCAAAGAGAAGACGTCTGAGCCTCTGCAAAGGCACGATACAAAGCGGGTGTCCCCTACTGCGTACACCAAAACAGCCGTAACGGACCCCTGGGCGTGGTGTGGGCCCGCCGCTGCCAGCCTCTAGGTACTTCTACAAATTGAGATTGAATGTCGCGTTGTCACGCTCGCTCCTGGCTGCTGGGAACTCGAAAAGCTGCCACTTTACCTCAGTTGTATCTCCTTACGTGCGTACGTACCTCAACCTGCCCGCTGCACCTCACGCTCGCGCAACCCTGCTCATCTACCCTCGAGCCTTGCCTTCTGCCTTGCGCCCCTGTCCGCCTGTCAAGAAGACGACGGATTCAGCTGTCCGTTTTCATTGGATCCCGTAGGGCCACCTTGTTCTTTGCAAATGCAACTTCCACCTCCCACCTTCTCTCGCGTACGCCCGTGGTTCAAGACGTCTGTTGTCGTCGGTGTGGCCGAAGCCTTCTTTTTCATTCCCGTCACCAGTATTGTGCAAACACTCTATTACAAGGCAACGGGCAAGTTCGATCCCTCGCGTCTAACCGCCCAAGAGTACGGGAGACTTGCTCTTCACGGTACGTCATGAGGCTCCAGTCCATCCATCTCCGTCACTCCTAACAACATCAATCAATCTTTGAATAGGCCACGTCTGAGTCCATAACCACTTCGACCGGCCGCCATGGCCTCCACAACAGCAACCCCCGAGGCCACTCTACGCCAGAGGAACGTGCCAGCCTCGAGTAAGAAAGCCAAGAATGGCGTTTCCTCTGATGTCGAAACCGACAAGGTTCCGGATGCCGTCGCTCCAGCCAAATCCGGCTCCGAACTCGAATATAAACTTGCTCTTGTCCTCATCACCGGCTTGGCGTTCCTTACCAGATTCTGGGGCATCAGCCATCCCGATGAGGTCGTGTTCGACGAAGTCCATTTTGGAAAGGTACTTTGATGACCCGAGTGCACCGTATATCCACTGGCCATGGCTGACATGGGCCGTCACACAGTTCGCGTCCTATTATCTCGAGAGAACATACTTTTTTGATGTGCACCCTCCCTTTGGCAAGCTTCTCTTTGCCTTCATGGGCTGGTTGGTCGGCTATGATGGCCACTTCCACTTCGAAAACATTGGCGATTCCTACATCCGCAACAAGGTCCCTTATGTCGCCTTTCGCTCTCTTCCCGCCATTCTCGGTGCCCTCACCGTCTCGGTTGTCTATATGATCATGTGGGAGTCGGGTTATAGTCTTCCAGCTTGTCTGATTGCCGCCGGTCTTGTCCTCCTCGACAACGCTCACATTGGCCAGACTCGCCTGATTCTCCTCGATGCCACCCTGGTCTTTGCTATGGCGTGCAGCTTGCTCTGCTATATCAAGTTCCACAAGCTGAGGCACGAGCCCTTCTCCAGAAAGTGGTGGAAATGGTTGATCCTGACTGGCTTCGCCCTTTCTTGCGATATCTCCACCAAGTATGTCGGCCTCTTCGCTTTCATCACAATTGGTTCTGCCGTATGCATCGACTTGTGGGATCTTTTGGACATCAAGCGTCCCGGTGGCGCTCTGACTCTGCCCCAGTTTGGCAAGCACTTTGCGGCTAGGGCTTTTGGTCTGATCATCATGCCCTTCATCTTCTACCTCTTCTGGTTCCAGGTTCACTTCTCGATCCTCACTCGCTCTGGACCTGGCGATGACTTTATGACCCCCGAGTTCCAGGAGACCCTCAGTGACAACATTATGCTCGCCAACGCCGTCACCATTGATTACTATGACACCATCAGCATCAGGCACAAGGAGACCAAGGCCTACCTTCACAGCCACCCGGACAAGTACCCGCTGAGATACGACGATGGCCGTGTGTCTAGCCAGGGTCAACAGGTGACTGGCTACCCTTTCAATGATACCAACAACTACTGGCAGATCCTCCCCCCTGGCCCTGACGATCAGAAGCTCGGTCATCCCATCAAGAACCATGATCTCGTGAGGCTTCGCCACATTGTTACGGATACCATCCTGCTCTCTCACGATGTTGCTTCTCCTTACTATCCTACCAACCAAGAATTCACCACCGTCTCCATTGGCGATGCCTACGGCGACCGCGCGGCTGATACTCTTTTTGAGATCCGTATCGAGCATGGAAAGGCCAACCAGGAATTCAAGAGTATTTCCAGCCACTTCAAGCTGATCCACAACCCGAGCAAGGTTGCCATGTGGACTCACTCGAAGCCACTCCCGGAATGGGGTCACAAGCAACAGGAGATCAACGGTAACAAGCAACTGGCACAGAGCTCCAACGTCTGGCTTGTTGAGGACATTGTGTCTCTGCCCGCGGATCACGCGCGCCGTGAGAAGCCTGAGAAGAAGGTCAAGACTCTTCCGTTCCTGCGCAAGTGGTTCGAGCTGCAGCGGTCGATGTTCTGGCACAACAACCAGCTCACCAGTAGCCATCCTTATGCCTCTCTGCCGTACCAGTGGCCTTTCCTATTGCGTGGCGTGAGCTTCTGGACGCAGAACGATACTCGCCAGCAAATTTACTTCCTTGGTAATCCCATCGGATGGTGGCTCGCTAGCAGTGTCTTGGCTATCTATGCCGGAATTGTCCTGGCGGATCAGTTCTCGCTCCGCCGTGGGCTCGACGCCATGGATCGTCGTAAGTACCCTTGCACTCCTCGTTGTTATGATGACTGTGATTTGAAACATGAGGCTAATCTGGACATACTAGGTACCCGATCCCGCTTGTACAACTCTACAGGTTTCTTCTTCCTCGCCTGGGCAACTCACTACTTCCCCTTCTTCGTCATGGGCCGTCAGCTCTTCTTGCATCATTATCTACCGGCTCACCTTGCCTCGGCACTTGTTACTGGCTCGGTGGTGGAGTTCCTCTTCAGCACCGACTCAGCGGAGCCTGAGTACCAGCCCAGCAAGTCGGGTAAGAAGGTCGCTCCTACCACCAAGCGCCGCTTGAGTGCCCGCGAGCGTCTTGCTGGCCAGAGCATGGCTGGCGCCTGGATTGCGACTGCTGTCATCATGGTCCTTGTCGCCTTTGGCTGGTACTTCTTCTTGCCCTTGACCTACGGATATCCTGGGTTGACCGCTCCCGAGGTTAACCGGAGGAAGTGGCTGGGCTACGATCTTCACTTCGCCAAGTAGAGTGGACCCATTGTCACTTGACAAAACCATGCAGATGTGTGTGCACAGGAGAATGTGAGTGTACAGTAGAGTTGTGTTTGAGTGTGTAATAGGGTGAAAATGGGGAAAGTGGCAAGGTGGCGTGTAGGCGTTTCCAGTTCCAATCTGAGCACATCAATGTGCGGGCGAATATGGCATGCAAGGAAGATTTAGAGCTGGAATTGACCTCAAAGTCATGTTACCTTCCTATGTCTGATACGGATTTAGAGCCATTCTCACCTTAGATCAAAATTAAATCTGTTCGGTTACTGCAAGATCTCATGAATTAGTATATGCCTTGCTGGATGCCACACCACCTTGGGCTTGGGCACAATGTCACTTCAGCAATCACATGTTCTGAAAGTAAAAAAGTGGTTGTATTATATCATCAATGTTAGATTATTCCAACCACCTGTTCGTAACGAAGTCATCACAGGAACTCTCGAGGTGTCGGGGCACCAAAGCCCAGCAACTTCCAGAGCTTATCGTATGATATCTCTCCATACCATCTACGGCCGCCCAACTGTGGCGAAAATAACAACTCGACAATCTGTCTTTTTCAAGCAAGTTAGCTTGAGATGTTCTCGAACAGAACAAATAGATGTGGTCACCAGATATTTTGTGATGTGTTCGTATATTTCAGAAACCCAGTTTATAAGCACCACCAACCTCACCAACCACACTACCCCCCATCCTCCAGATACCCGCGAGCACATGACGATGCAGGCGTTTTCCCCTAAGAGAAGTGGCTTTCTGGGACAAGCTTTTTAGATAGCGGGCCAGCCAAGGGGTCCCCACCTTGTTGAGGAAGGAATAACCCGAGGAGGTTCATACGGCTCTTCCTATTACATATATGGAGGGTTGCAGCGCGAGCTGCGAAAATCATCATGATATACGGAGGGGGGTTGGATGGATATGATGAGGACCGGGAAATGGAGGACAGGGAGGAAAAGTAGAAACGTACCACTTGAAATGTTTGCTGAGGGGAGAGCCGGCTCGTGACGGGTTGGTTTGGGTACCTGTAGGAGGACTGGATGAGGAAGCAAGCAGAGGAAGATGAGAAGAGGGAGGAAAAGGCAGATTCCATAACGACCGCACCCGCTAAGCTGAGCGAGCTCTCGCGAGCAGGCCAAGCCACCGAGCGGTAAGCAAGTGCCGATTTCGATCCTTAATCGTTCATCATCTGTGCTTCCTCACACGCTCCATCAGACCCAATCCGATCCATTCGACCGACCGACTTCCCCGACTGGGATGGTACTAGTCCGTGATGGACAGACCACCCACAACCCCCCAACCGAAACTCCTTCAAGGCGCGCCGTGAGGCGTCATGCAGAATCTCTCATAGCATTGTGTCGATTGAATAAGTGGTCGATTAAGCCATCGGCCGTCCACGGTCGTTGCGTAGTGCGAGATAAGATCGCGGCGCTGTTGTGAAGAAGGACTTGTTCGGATCGCCAGCAGCCAAAGAAAAGAGAAAGATAAAAAAAAAAAAAAAAAATTGAAACGAGCGAGGTCGGGAGGAAAAGTTTGTAAGAGGTGCAAAAAAGTGGCTCATGCTCTAAGCTAGGAAAGACCCCACCACAAGTTGCAAGGACTGGAGCTTCGTGCACGGATCATAACGATCGAACGTAGCAACGCTTTTGGTAGGGACGATCCCCTGCCGCTTCGGCAGCCGCTATTAGTACATACAGTAATGTCCCCTGTTAATGCAACTAATGCCGGAAGCCGGATTTCTTAGCAAAAAGGGGCTTTGGGGAGTTAGCATTTTAGCAGGAGACATAACTGTGCTGTAGGGTTCTACCGCTGTGAAGCACGGGTAAGGTAACGGCGACAAAACGACCGTCAAGTCCGGCCGGGAGAATCGGGCGTGCAGGGGCAATGCTGGCTGTAAATCATTGGTATTATGATAGTTCAGGTTAGGAACTTGAGTACGGCGAGGAAGCAGAAATGAACAATATCAGCAAGGGAAAGCACATGAAATTGACACAGGTCGAGAAAAAGGCAACGCATTTGTCATCAACGGCTATGGAAGAGACTGAAGATATAAGTGCAGTTCACGGTCGAATACCACCCATGTAGAGTTTCTAGCACGCAACACGGTTTGATTCAATCAGTGAAAGTGTGTCAAGTGGGAAGGAGGGACTGAGTTTGCCTAAAAGAAATACTATAACACCACAACAAACACACCGACCTCTGCCCTTCCTTCGCAGTTTCGTTTTTGCATCTGCCACTCTCAAATCCCACTTGATCAACCGTAGGCTCGCATTCATGACATCATAATATAACACAGAAGGACACAGGTCCTTAAATCGCTAAACCCCATTCAAACTCGCTGATAAAATCATACCCCAGCCCACCTCCAGTAATCCACTGAGTAGAATTGACTGTCATATTCTCTTTTACATCTTAGTTTTGGTATCAGCAGTGCACCCAAGGTTCCAACCGGTACTCTGTGGATGGATGGGCCCAGGAACCTCCGAGTCCAGTCGCGCGCATAGAGCTTCATGATACAGTGAATTGCGTTCTCCCCAACTTGTATGATTTAGAAGTAAGCATTCATATCATGCGAAGTCCAATCACTTTGGTAGGCGTGCAGGATGTCCTGAGATGATGGCTGGGAATAGCCGGCAGCCATGCTCGGAATGTCCACGTTCGTGAAAAGTGATTCAGTGAATGTGGGTTTTGAGTAGGCGTCAGTGGTTGGAGGATACAAAATGAAGTCTCCAGGGACATTATTGCAATTACTCATGGCAAAATCGTGATCCTCAAAGCCCTCATCAACTTCCCCCAATGAAGTAGGGGGTGTGAAAAGCATCGTGTTTCCTTGCCCAATGGGGGAAATATGGGCGGGATGTGGCTGGCAAAGGTCGGGCGCGGTGTACGCGCCGAGATGCTGTCCCATGTCTTTGAGGTAGAAGGGAGAAATGACTTGGTTGGGCAGTTGCATAGTCGCACCGTAGATGTCATCAATGAGCGTGAATTCGTTGAGATCTTGATACGCAGAATTGTGGTCCATGCCAGAATCCGGTGACGGGGTGCCGTTGTCAATGGGTGAATAGTCAAGCTCAAGCTGCTGTGGGATGGTGTTGAAGTTGAACTCGGGAGCATATGCAGGGAACTCAATGTTGGTCTGGTACAGCCCAGCGTTCCAATCATCGGAGGGAGTGGCGATGCTCATACTGCGGTCGCTCGAAGGGGTACCAATGTTCTGCAGCTGGGGAGTGGGGTGGCCGGAATCGGGCCCCAAGCTGGGAAGCGTACTAGGCTTCTTGCCATTGGTTTTGGTCCTAACGTACGTCCAGCCATGGGCCTTTTCCATATGCTGCTTGCAGTTGGACTCGCGCTTGGACTTGTAGGGGCAAGGCTTGAAGAGGCACTCGTACATAGGTGGGGCTGAGGAGTGCTTGTCGTTGTGATGACGATCCATTTCCTTCTCGGTGGGCCAGCCGTACTCGTGGTACTTGCATGTCTTGACCGGGCACTTCCATGGTCTAGAATGTGTCTTCTCGTGCTTGGTCAGGTCACAAGGGCGCTTGAACTCCTTGTTGCAACCAGGCTCGCGGCATCTCTTCGGCGCCAGCTCCTCAGGGCTGGCGTTCTTCTTTCGGCGAGCCATGGAGCGCATAACCTCCTCTTCATCCAGGGCCTCCTCGCTTTGGGAGCGCTTGAAGTTTACCGGGGTTTCTGGCGCCTTATCACAAAGGTCCACAGGCAATCCAGTAGCCAAGGAGATGGCCTGTCCGTCCTTCTTCACGCGGACCAGTTCCGAAAGCCTGCCGTTGATGTGAGGGCCACCGTGTATCTTGATTTGATCAGTGCTAAAGTAAATGTCAGCGCAAGCCGCACAGTTGCAGGAGAAGAGGGAATCGTACGGATCAATATCCATGTCATTGGCGCCTTCCTTGGTCTTGTTGCTTTCCGCGATCTGCCGAGCATAGTTGTAGAACTGATCAACGAGATCAACAAAATAACCGTTGGTGTAAGGGAGGTCGCGAGGGCGAGTCAGCTCGCGGTCGCCAAGGTGCTGGACAGTTGCCTGGAGGCAGTCGATTGTCGTCAGACAGAAATCGAGGTATGAGCCTGCAGCTTTGGTCCTCTCCTTTGACAGTAGCGAACGGTAAGTATTCATCCTAACATCCAAGGGATCGTTAAATTCGCTTACCGGAGCCATGAGGATCAAAGTCTTCTCAAGATCTCTTAGGCACATGATCTCCTTGTTCTGGATCTTTTTGGGACACTCAAGCACAAGCGAGTGAAACTCTTTCAAAGTCGGCTTTGCAAGCAGAGGCTTCAAAATGTATTCAACGATGCGGTTGGTAGCACGGTCACCAAGGCCCAGAAGATCAGGTGTTGATGCTGCGCGGGCGGTGGCGGATCTGGCGACAGCCGAAGTCCTCGTCGTCTTGGCCTTGGAAGAGGCATCCTTCTCGGAAGTAGAAGCAATCGAGCTTCCTAGACCGCTGTCTGAATCGTGGTGCCGAGAAGAACGGCGTGTCCGTGGACGGAGCATCCGGCGCTCAGGCTCAACCTCCTTGGGCATGATAGGCGAATCCAAGTTTCTTTCAAGCAGCCCACGAGGCGGGGGAATACACTTGTCACTGCGACTAGCCGAGGCAAAGGTGTCATTTGAGGAGGCCAATTGCCTCTCGATCGCATCCAAAGCTAAGGCAACGCGGCGACAGCGGGAGTCGATAACATCGTCCAAGTTGGTGTGGGAGCGGCGAGGGAGCGACGGCGGGACGAAGACGCGCTCAGAAGAATCCCCCGAGGCTGGAGTAGTGGGAGAGTGGAAGGTAGCTCCCTTTTGTAGGAGCATGTTCGTCTTGAGGGTCAGTCCACCCGCTGGTCTCCTGCGAGGGTTCGACATGTTTGCTGAGTTGTGTGGAGTTGATGGGTTATGTTGTCGACTGTTTTCTCTGGTCAGTCCGTGAACTCTCGAAAGCTTGCAAAGTCAGGAGGGGCATGGGAGACCGAGGAACGTCGTGTGAGTCACAGGGAGCGGCAGTATGCTACACCGGATGCATCATAACGACATCCCACACTTCGCTTTACCCCTATCAAGACGAGGCAGGACAGGATTGGCCAAGGACTGTGGAGGTAGACGTCGGGGCGGGATAGATGCCAGCAGGCGGGTTTTATCTTACTTTGATGAGATGGCACGAGCTGACAAATACCTGGCAGCCCGGCGACTTTGACCTGAGTCTGAGATATCTTGGAATCCCGGACGTCAAGGCTGGTTGTTGGGTTGAGGCGCTGGCGATAGGATCACGATAGCAGGCGATGGAGGCGGCGATCGGAACAGGAGAAAGATGGATCGTGGAGAAAGGTGCGGTAGCGTAGAGTAGTGGAATTGGAAAGAAACCTAGGAAGGGCTGGGTATCGGGTTGGTATTCAGGCTTGGTATCAATAGCAGGCTGTGTTTGCTGTACTTGGCTAACACGTCGGGTATGTCGTTCAAACTGTGGTGAATGGGGACAATAGCAGTGATCAAGTCTAGTCCGGATGACCCGGGGCAGAACACCGGACGAGAGCAACAGGCAGGAAGAACCTGGGTAGAGTAAAAAGGTTCAAGGGAGGATGCTGTGGTGGATGGCTAGGGAGGAAAATGGATCGTGAACGGGAAGCGAACCTGACGGTCACAGAGTCGAAGCTGGGGAGAGGATGGGTGATGAGAAATGGAGAATGGAGCGAGGCCGAACGTTGCTGCCTGCTGACGGACTAGGGTCCGGGTGGGTCAAGCGGCGCAGCTCCACGCTAGCGTCCCCGCCATTGGATGGAAGTGGTTGAGCGCGGATCCTTCCTTTTGCTCTTGCCCACGCCAACACCTGTGCTTGGGCTTTTTGCCTTGGGGTGTTCACGGTGCCAATGCCACACTCGATCTCTTTTTATGGCAACCCCTCTATCCCGTCACTCTCGCTCTCGAGTCTGTCTTCCCTTCTCGTTGGCACTGCTGCACCTCCCGCTTTTCTGTTGCAGAGGCTGTTTGCTGCGGCGTTGGTTATGGTATGTGATGTCAGTTAGGTGATGTTAAAGTGAGACATTGACGGCGATATATCCGCTGTGCTTACTCTGCCGACCAACAGCCAATTGCATTCAAGCAAGCATCTCAGCTCCACCGCAGTGTGTCCCTTGATTATCTGATGACCAACCCCCCAAAAACCCATGTCAGCCCTGTCTGGATGCACCTCATCTCGGGACCACACGCGTCTCCCGGAAGTCTTCCACTAGCAAAGCCAATCTTCGCAACGAAGACTTTTGGCAGGGCTATTAGGTACTGTACAAGACCTGGGAAAGTCGGCAATCGGCATGCGAACGATGCCAACGGTGAGCACTTCTGCGCGTATTCACACCTCACCTTCCAACCAAGAGCAGCCAAGATCTCCTGATGCAGTCGACTTCTTTGTCTGCTGCCCGTTTGTCATTCTGAATTTTCCGTTACTGGGGACGCGTAGGGTTCGACAACAAACGCTCAAAGGAAACCAGGATTCTGTTGCTAATGGCCACCGGCCGAGTTCTTGAACACGTAGACAATTGGACGGCGGAATTCTGGGACATCCCTTTTCCCCCACGGCCACTTATCTATCCATAACCCACATCCTCCCAAGCAAAGAGAAGGTGAAGGCGGCGCAGGACATCGCCGCAATCAGTGTTGTAACAGTGACTACAGTATTTAATGGGTTCCAGGAGTGTCGGTTGTGAGAATGCGCAGCATATGCGCGCGCTCCTAGTGTACATCGTGGTGTAACATCGCGAGTGTCTTGCTGGCTGTCTGGTAAACCCCAGGCGCTGAGCCACCGCGATGGGCGGGCACGAAAGTCGGCGTACCACATCATGATAGGAAGCCGGGTCCGCCCCTGTGAGAAGTTCCGAGTCTGATTTGCTGACGGGCCAAATTTCTTAGTGCCATCCAAACATGGAACGTTTGTCTGCGCAATAGGTACCTATGGTATCATGCAAATCTACCCCACTCCCCAGTAGAACTTTGCATATCGATACCTGGAGCTACAGGTACACTGACAGGGGTGAAACTGGGCCCCCAATCTGAGCCGCTGCGTCTCGAACTCTTTGCCCCCAGCATTGAAAGATGAAGAGGACAGATTAATTCACAGA
The DNA here is from genome assembly GCF_033458365.1 of Neurospora hispaniola. NCBI lineage: Eukaryota > Fungi > Ascomycota > Sordariomycetes > Sordariales > Sordariaceae > Neurospora > Neurospora hispaniola. The sequence goes on along the minus strand of NW_026944407.1, from coordinate 117,371 downwards.
CGACCATTATCGTACTGCTTTCCACTTTTCTTCTCGTTATTGTCATTACTGTGAGCCTTCTGTGACAAGATGCTCTCTGTCTAAACTCAGACATTGGGTATGGCATTCAGGTGGCTCAATATGTAGTCCTGGGGCTATCCCCAGACCAGCTATCTTGAAAATGCTGAACTACCCAGCTTCTATCTCTTGGATGATCTAGAGGCCGCACGCCGCGGTGAGCCAAGTCGTGAAGCTTATTGGTAGTGTACAAGGACGACGTGTGCGCACCTAAGCTTCTCCCCTTTATGATCTAACTCCACCATGATGATACCCCACCGAGCACCCTTCAGCCCTATGGACTATCATCGAGTTAGACTTCACGACACATGTAGGACACTAACTGAAGGCCCTGACATCCGGTCTACTTACATACGCATCTACAGCAGGACAAATTATCCTTACAGCCGTCCGGCTGACACTCGAAGGTGCGGTCTATGCACCGGGTGGATAAAAGCTACAATTTCGCTGGGATTCCTGGGCTTCTTCTCAACCACAACAACCATATTACCTAAAATTCATCACTTTCTTTTTGGAAACACCTCTGCCAGGATGGAAGAAAGAAAAAAGGTTCAATTCTTGCAGTTTTCCAGCTCGGGTCAGGGGCAAAGACAGATTCTTGCAGAAGGGTAGCCCGGCAGAGGTGTACAGCCGATGTATACGTATGTTGTCAAATGCACGTGCCGCAAAGACTTGAGCCCTCCGTTTTCAGCTGACAGAACTTAGTCGCATCATCAGTACATTCGAGGCACCTCTTAGCATTGCAGACTGCTCCAGCTTCTTCCCAAACACAAACCCTGACGCACCTAATACGTAGAATTGTTGTCAGTTAGGCCCTGTTAGCCGAAAACAAAGGGCTTGAGTCTTTTCGGTACGTTCACCACTAATAATCCGCTTGCAGAGGTCTCAGAGCGTGTATATTTAGAGGTATTGACGATAGAGAGTCTAAAGAACTGGAAACGTCCAGATACACATTCTGTTTACCTAAATTCAGCCCCATAGTCTCCTATGTATCAATCCGGTAAGGCTTGGATCTCGTCAACTGGAGATCCTGGTCTAGCATTTTTATGTCTGAATATCCGCGTCCTTGATTGAGACTGTTGGATATCGCATGAGAAGTAAACGTCTTACACAGGGTAGCAACGGTAGGGGAGAGCATGGGGTTCGTCATCGCTTGACGTTACAGGACACCGACTATATGAACCTATTGTGGTTATCCCGACGAACCACTTACTTGTTCTCGGCTTTAGACTGCGACTAAGTGAATCAAACGACGTATCAAGCGACTGATCTAACTCTCAGGCAGCTATATTCTTCGACGGGTGGAAGTGTTCATCACCAGACTCTGGAAGCGAAGAAAGGCACTGATTAATGGGGGTGGAGAATGTACCTAGATTGTGAACCGTGAACATTGGCGAAACTGGGTGTACCAATGCTTCCGTCTAGGTCTGCTCTTAATTTTCTCTGTCTCTGCCTAGAATGACAAGAGAAAGCTTCTCGAGTTGTAATCCAGTCGACATTGCACCGATGTCAGCATTTGGGGGCCATCCCGCCTGAACCCTTGAACATCGAGCTTATACGGCCCTTTACATGTCTGTTGAACTCCTCAACAGGCAGCATTTGTAGTGCTTCACTGTACAGCCCGTAGGAGCCTGAGCGCTTGACGCTCCTGTGCCTATTTTGTTGTTTGCTTTCGGGCTTGTTCGGTCTTGTTTACGCTGCTTCTGCTCTAGGACAGTCCAGCCGTAACTCTTGGTTGTCAATGTAGCCTTTCTCCGGGCCACATTCTCTAACATGCAGCCGCGCATCTGGCAGACCATGCATCGACTGTGTTTGACGCTGTGAAGGATATCGTACGGCTTCTTCCAGTGAGAGGAGAGGAAAAACCAGGCACCAATTTGGCTCACCAGTTTCACGCCTTCGGCGGTTTCTTTATAGTTAGGTGCTTTGTGTTGAGACCAGGGGGAAAACCAAGTCCAACCTGCTAGTGACTCTTGGACGGGTTTGTCTTTTACGGCCTTGGTGAGTTTCATTTTCGCCCAAACGTTCGTAGGCGAAGTAGAAGGAGACGAGCTTAAGGTGATGTGGGATGGCTGAATAAATGGGCGCCATGGAAGGACCTAGATCATGGATTACATCAAGAATAGCAACTTTGCTGACGAAGAGAGTTGTTTGTTTCATAATGCCCTTGAGCAACTGTCAACAGATACCGATGATAAAGAAATATGTCCAGGTCAAAAACCCGTGCCGCTCTAAGACGACAGACATTTTTATAAGTGAAGAATTTCTTTGTCGTCATTACGATTTCTTGTAAAACAAAGGTGAGATTTTATACTCTGAATCTGCGTTTTTTCCATTGTTCGATTTGCGTTTCCGTGGATTATGCATCCGATGTTCCAAAGAGGTTCCAAGTCAGCCTCTAGGTTCCTATGACACTTCACCACCATTGTTCTCCCTCAAACGCACGCCCCTTAACAGGTACGAGGACATTTTGACGCTACTAATAGGACAGAGGATTTGCGCAAGACAAACGTACCTAATCCTGATCGACCAAGATAAGTACCTTCACATAAAAATACATCCGCCAGACATTCGCATACAATATTTCTTAACCCTCAACCACTTGAACTCGAATGCTCGTAAATCCATAAAAGAATGATTCGGCACGTCATATGGTGAATGCGGAAATACTAGTTGCAGGTTAACAGCCATTCAAAGATATGGTATGAGGTGCACGCCGTTACCCAAGTTCCGCCACGTTGGGCGTGTTACTGGGAAGAGACGCCCATGGTGTAGCCTGGAGCAAGTGAAAAGAAATGCACAAGCGAGCCAGCGAGTTATCTTATCACCGCTTCCCACCACATCTGACGTTTTTCGTGATTGCAATATTAGGTTCCCGATCCACTCGGATCGCATCCTTCCGCTCGGTCGAGCGTACTACTCGAAGAACCGAAGGACTTCACACAGGGTTTCGACATTGCTGAAACCGAACAAGCAACGTACGAGGCATACTCTGCCGCCTTTTACACCAGTTCCGATGTCGAAAGGCGGCAGACAAGAAAAGCAGATCACACAAACGACTCATCAGATTTCCAGAGCTTCTAGCTCTCTTCATCTTCCTCCCCATCCTCTGCTCACTTGCCATCCTCCTCATCTTTCTCCTCCTCCATCATTTTCTCCTCACCCTCCACAGTTCACACTCACTACCTCTCCCCAACCGGCCTCTCCACCCTAAACCGCATTCGCACCCATCTCTGTCTCCCGCCTGATTTTCCACCGTCGCATTTGATCGTCCATCTTCTCAGGCGATGGGAAGGAACTCGAACCACTGTAGCAGAGAAACATGCGGAACTGGCCGCACAAGCTAACGCATTGGACGGGAGTGGAGTAGCATAGGAAGAACCGGTAGAGTTTCTTCCCTATGAGGAAGAGGATGTGCTGAATCCGTGGGCGCGAGCTCAGAGGGATATGGAAAACAAGAGAATGTGTCCCCTTTTGGGGGGTTAAGGATATCGGAGAATATGGGGTAGGTAGGAGTTGCCCAAGTCAAGGACATGCATGGGGTGAAGGTGACGTGGGATCAAAGAAAGACGGAGGAGGAATAAGGTCGTAGGTACCTACCTCTACACATACGAACCGCCTGGGTCATCCGGAGTGGGGCCAGAGCACCCCACCATCTCCCGTCATAACACATCACCAGTGGGTCTGTTCAACTCGCACCTGCTTCTTGAATTCAAGTCTTGCGCTCTCTTGGCTCTCTTTCTCATCGAGATGCCACACGAACTGGAAGTTACGCTTTACCGTACACCTACATATTTGAGGACTGCCGAAGACGGTAAAACGGCAGGCGCGCTGCAGCACTTTGAACTCACCAATGCGGCGGCCTATTGGCCACAATGACCGGACTGTTGTCGTCATCGATATTGACTTCTGCCTCTTCCAGCAACAGGCCCATACGTCATAGGCACAGGTAAAGTAAACAAAAGAAGCTGAAGCTCCCGAAATGATTCATGAGCACACATTTTCAATTACCTGAATCACTTCAACTCTCTGCAATCACCTAATCACAGGGAATTAATCAAAGAACCCAAGCCGAAAGCCTTAGCTGAATCACCAGAAACACGGAAAAGAAAAATTCCAAAATGACAGACAAGGGACAATTCGAGAGTGGTGAGTTTCTTCCATGAGCATTGACTTGATGCGTCGCTGCAACGAACATGCTCTGACGCACTCGGGGTTTTCGACAACAGGCCACAACATCCCGGTCACTCATCAGAGCTTCCCCGGCAAGGAGACCGCGATGCCGAACCCGCAGCCCCTGTGGGATGAGATTCCTACCGCTGACGGGAAGAGCCAGAAGTACCGCGCTGCCGGAAAACTCAAGGGCAAGAAGGCTATCATCACCGGAGGGGACTCTGGCATTGGGCGCGCGAGCGCCATCCTCTTTGCCATGGAGGGAGCCGACTCAGTCATCGCATATCTTCCCGAGGAGGAGGAGGATGCGCAGGAAACCAAGAGAAGGGTCGAGGCGTACGGTCAGAAGTGCCACTTGGTGTCTACGGATCTTCGCGACAGGGAAAACTGCAAGAAACTGGTTGATGAGGCTGTCAAGATCTTCAATGGCCAAATCGACATCCTTTTCAACAACGCTGCCTACCAGATGGTAGTCGATGACATTAAGGATCTGTCAGAGGACCAGTGGATCAACACCTTCAACACCAACATTCACCCCTACTTCTACCTGGCCAAGTATTCTTTGCCATACATGAAGCGCGGAAGCACTATTATCAACAACGCCAGCATCAACGCCTACATCGGTCGTCCCGACCTTCTCGATTACACATCCACCAAGGGCGCAATCGTGGCCTTCACTCGCGGCCTGAGCAATCAGCAGGCTGGAAACGGCATCCGCGTCAATGCTGTTGCCCCCGGACCCGTTTGGACACCTCTCATCCCATCAACCATGAAGGGGGAGAACCAGGAGCAGTTCGGATCCACACCCTTGGGTCGTCCTGCTCAGCCCAGTGAGGTTGCTACTGCAGTTGTCTTCTTGGCCAGCGAGGATAGCAGCGCTTTCAGTGGGCAAACGTTGCACCCCAACATGGGAACTGTCGTCAGCGGTTAAGTCAATAACGGCGGTTAGTCACGAAGAGAGGTTTCGGATGAGTCGACGTTGCATTATCACAGGCTGTGATTCATGAGGAAGGGTGGATAAGACATCCTGAACGACACGGAACTCAATTGTTTGAGGAAGCGCAGACGGAATGAGAGGTATCAGCATTCACAGCGACACCTCTTGATGGTTTCGGTCTGATTCAACTCCCATCGGAGATCCACATCGATGCATACTCAAAACATCCAATTGGTATTGCCCTCGGATAGTGAAGAGTACCAACAATTTTCATTCACTACGATCTTAGAAGACCATGGGCTGGCCCAATCAATAGAAGGTTTATTTAATACCACTGCTGTCTTGACTCTGATTTTACTAGGATACGACAGCCAACATGACCACTGAGCAATCCCACCAACACATGTCCTATGTTTTTAGCATGCTGATTGATGCACCTTTCCCAGCCGTAATCAATATAGGAATACCCGTATTGGTTGCACTGCTTACAGTTCCGACTTTCAAATACCTGCTTGCCAGGAAGATGAGTCTTGCGAGAGAATATGCGCCTTTGAGTGGAGGTGTGGCCGATGCAGCACACTATCAAGACCGGAATGGTGACGCAACAGAGGCATCGACAAGGGCCTTTGTGGATTCCCGCTCTATGCTCACACTTTGGTTAGGAGTGCTGACAAATTTGGGAGCATCCATTACGGTCCAACTGATACCCGTCTTGAACTCTCGAGACTCCAGGGCGATCTTTGTCGATATATCCAAGCTCTCGTCATGGGAAGAGATTTTGTTAGCTGTATGTACCATCATATCAAGACCAGCACTACCAAGTTCGGACAAGGATCAATGAGCTTAACTCAGTTGTCCAGGGACTCTTATGTTTACAGTGCGCCTTTCTCCCGCCCAAGAATGACTACCATACAAGGTTTCGTATGACTATCCTCGGCTTGGTCTCTTCATTGCTGCTGACAGGCTTGCTGTCCTTCAACCATGGCTTCAAGGTGATTGGGTTGCTCATCGGAAGGGAAATCAGCGGCAAGATCTCGGCATTTCTACATGGGATCCAACTTTTGTCAGTTTTCGTGGTGGCGGTGGCCTTCGCTTCGTTTCCTCGACGCCCAGATATCTACCATAAGCAACAGGTTGTTGACCAGCAAAAGGCGGTGTCACTCCTATCTCTACTGTCATTCTCCTGGAACCTTAACATTTTCAATGCCGCCAAAGAAAGGCAACTGGAACCCGCCGATCTGCCCAGATTGGAGTTCATCACGCGTTCGCAAAACATACAAAAGAATTTTACCGAGAACATAAAGCCGGGTCGTTTCTGGCAACAATTGTTCAGACTTTATATGCGCAACCTGGCACGTCAATGGGCCTTGGCCTTGTTGATTGCCATCTTGTCGATATTTCCTCAGCTTGTACTCTACAGCTTCCTTTCCAAGATCGAAAAGGGAACCCAACATTCGCCCAGAGACCCCATGTTGTTAGTCTGGGCACTTGCTTTGTTTCTCACACAAACACTGCAAGTTGGTGCCACGAATTGGCTGAAATGGATTACCGAAAGCCGAATGGATATTCCCCTTGAGTCGTTAGTGCAGACTCTGGTGTTCGCCAAAGCTCTCAGGCAATACGCAGGACAAGACAGTGATGGGTCCTTGAAATTATCCGGGCAGAATGGGAGCGCAAATGGTAACGGTCAGCCGGGCACTATCCTCAAACCCAAAAAGAGGAGGGATGGGGAGATGGGACAATCGGCCTACAACCTATTGAAGGTTGATAGGTGAGTGACATGCGCCTTCCAGTTATCCATCGATCTACACAGAGTTCTCGAGTTCTGACGCCCCAGTCAATGTAGTTCCCGCGTCACCAATTTTTGTCAGTGCAACAGCGACTTGCCCATGGCCGCTTTCAAGCTAGCTCTTGCAAGCGCCTTCCTTATCCGTTTGATGGGATGGCTCCCTGTCCTCTCCGGGCTTACTGCCGCGAGTCTGACCATCCCTCTCAATCTCCACCTGTCACGAAAGCAACGAGACCAGAACTTTGGTTTGATGCGAGTCCGAGATTACAAAGCGCATTTGCTGGCCGAGGCGCTATTGGGAATGCGCCAGATCCGGTACTCGGCCCTTGAGGACTTCTGGGAGGACAAGATCCTGGCAAGCAGAGACGACGAGCTCAAGCAGTACTGGAGAGTGGCACTCGGGAAATGCCTAATCTTCTTGACTGTTAATATTGCACCATTGTTATTAGCCAGCGTTGCCTTCACGGTGTATGTATGGCAGCAAGGATCCCATATCAAAGCCTCAGTCATCTTCACAGCCCTCGGCTTGTTTGACCAGCTGGACGACGCAGTGTCACTTCTACGAAAGGTACAGGTCAACCTACTTGAAGCGTGGGCAAGTGTCTCGAGACTGGACAAGTACTTTGGCCGTTTGGACAAGCAAGTGGTCACTAAGCCAGGGAGTCTGATTGCTTTCGAGGACGCTACTGTAGCTTGGCCCCGACCTGAAGATACTGACGAGGTCGGCGATGCTCAAGCACCACCTCGAGGAGCACATACCATGCTCAAAGATATCAACGTGAATTTCCCGCCCGGTGAGCTCAGTGTCATTGCGGGCAAAACTGGTTCGGGAAAAAGTCTACTGCTCGCTGCAATTTTAGGCGAAGTCAAGCTCATAGCGGGTGACATCTACGTTCCTTCTGCCCCGGAGCCTAGCGAAGACGAGAATATTTCGGACCAAGACTGGATCATACCCTCCCTGACGTGCTTTGTATCCCAGACTCCATGGATTGAAAGCGGCACAGTCAGGGACAACGTTCTCTTTGGCCTCAAGTTCGACCACCTCCGCTACCGCAAGGTTCTCTGCGCTTGCGCCCTTGAGAAGGATCTGCAGCTTTTGGCTGACGGTGACCAAACAGAAGTTGGACCCAAAGGCGTTTCGCTGTCCGGCGGACAAAGATGGAGAATAGCCCTCGCCCGCGCCCTATATTCGCGAGCGGGCATTATCGTGATGGATGATATCCTGAGCGCTGTGGATACGCATGTGAGCAGGCTGATCGTGGGGGAGGCATTGACGGGAGAGTTAGCCGTCGGAAGAACAAGAATTCTTGCGACTCATCATGTCGATCTTGTTCGCCCGTACGCGAGCTGTCTGGTGCGTCTGAGTAGCGGACGCCTCAAGTCTGTCGTGTACAAGGCTCCCGAAAGCCAGAACATAAGACCTGCCACATCAATGCTCGAACCTGGGAGCCTAACGTGGACTCGGCCTGATGGTAACGGAGCAGCCTCGTCCTCCAGTTCGACCGCGAGGGTTACAGAAAGGAGACAAACTGGCGAGGAGAAGAGAGCTGTTGGATGGGTCAAATGGGACGTGTACAAGGCATATTATGAGGCCAGTGGTGGTGCCCTGAACTGGGCTCTAGGCATGGCCGTGCTCTTTCTTGGTCACGTTCTGGGTATCATTCGTACATGGAGTCTCAAGGAACTTGCTCAAAGGGCGTCATCCGTTGAAGCAAATTCACAGACATCGTCTACAACCCAGTATCATCAAACATACTGGCAAATGACTTTTGGATACGTTGCTGGCCATCATATGCCTTGGAGTTCTAAGCTCTGTATCCGCTTTTGTAAGTTCCGGGACAAGGATACAGGCCATGCTAAAGAAGTGTAACTAACTTGATGTCATAGGGATCTCGACATATGTTCTAGTTTGCTTCCTCGTCGGTGCGTCCCAACTCATCCGCGATATTGCCTTCACTCTCATCGGAATGCGAGCTTCCAAGAAGCTATTCGAACAGCTCACACATACGATCCTCCGTGCGCCTATCCGATGGATTGAAACTGTACCAGCGGGCCGTGTATTAAACCGCTTCAGTTCGGACATGTCAGTCGTCGACAAACCGCTGGCCACCCCGACGTTTACGTTCCTACAAGCAGCCCTACTACTGATGATCATCGTCGTGACATGGTATGTAGTACCCATCGTTTTTTGTTGCATGATGTAATGTTATACACACAGAATGGATTCAGCTAACCTGTCCTACACAGTTCCTCCGTCTCGCTATACGTCCTCTTCTTTGTCATACTCCTTTTTGCCCTCTACGTTTATATTGCAAACTACTTCATATACGTCGCGAGAGAGGTCAAGCGCCTCAAGTCCGTCTCCAACTCCCCAATCTACGACCAGTTCAGCTCCGTGCTGTCCGGATTAACGACCATTCGCGCCTTTCAATGCACTCAATCGTACACCAACAACATGTACCAATTGATTGACGCCAACAGCTCCGCAAACTGGGCACAGCAACTCTTGAAGAGATGGATGGGTTTTCGCATGGGCATGCTCGGCGCCATCTTCGTCACCATCGTGGCCAGTGTCGTAGCACTGGGTGGTGTAGGCGCTGCGCGCGCGGGATTCAGCTTGTCTTTTGCCTTCCGTTACACGTCCGCGCTAACATCTTTACTAGAGGCCGTGGCAGCGCTGGAATTGGGGTTTAGCTCCTGCGAGAGGGTGTTGGAGTACATCGAGGTTGAGCGTGAAAGCGAACAGGGTCTGGACGCCCCTGCAGCCTGGCCAGCGGATGGGAACATCAAAGTCGAAAATCTCACGGCCTCGTATGCCTGCGATCTTCCTCCTGTCTTGTCCGATCTCAGCTTGACCGTTGGAGCCGGCGAGCGGGTTGGGATTGTTGGCCGGTCGGGCGCTGGCAAGTCGACGCTTGCCTCTGTTCTTTTCCGTCTTCTTGAACCCAGCAGAGGCTCGGTCCGCATTGACGGCCTCGATATTTCGACATTGAAGCTAAAGCAGCTGCGAAAAAGTCTCGTCATTATCCCCCAAGATCCATTCCTCTTCTCGTACGCATATGAAATTGACTTGTTACACCTTTTGATGTGGATACTGATGCATTCCGTCAATAGAGGCACCCTACGTTCCAATCTAGACATCGAAGGCCGTCTAGATGATAGCGAGATATACGACGCCCTACGTAGTGTCAACCTAATTGGTTCAACCTACAACAACATGAGTTACCCACCATCTTTTTACACTCCGGTCATGGGACCCAGCACGGCCGTCTCTACCCACCCAAACACGGCTACCACCACACCGCTCCTGGCACCGATTGTTGTCCCCCAAACCGTTGACTTCACCGTCGAGCCCGCGGCCGAAGAAGTCGACATGTTCGACGACATCTACACATTGGGTGACAACCGCGTCCAAATTACCCCTTTCGTTCTCGACACCAGCGACATTGACCCCCTCAACCTCCACACTTTTGAGTCACATCCCGAAAATCCAACACCCGTCACCTCCATCCTCGAAGTCGAACAAACTCCCACATCCGAGCCCGCATACATACTCGAACTCTCACCAACAGAAGAAGAGCCCATATCCCCACCTCCCGTAACCCTTCCAGCCCCTCTGCTCCCTCTTCCCCCCTCCCCAGCCATCTCCGCCACAACCACAGCTACCAACGACACCGCCCCCGATAGCCACCGCATCAACCCTTTCACCAACCTCTCCCACCCCATCATCACAGGCGGGTCCAACCTCTCGCAGGGCCAGCGACAGCTCGTCTGCCTCGCGCGCGCTTTGCTTACCCGCCCCAAGATCATGGTTCTGGATGAGGCCACGTCGGCCATTGACCAAGCGACCGACGCAGCCATCCAGCGTTCGCTGCGCAAGTGCGTTGAGAGTACCGGCACCACGGTGCTGGTGATTGCCCATCGGCTGTCGACGGTGGCCGACTTTGATAAAATCCTTGTGTTGGACAAGGGGCGGGTGGTGGAGTTTGGGGCGCCGCGAGAGCTGGTGGGGAGGGGGATCGAGAGGGATAGGGAGAGGCATAGACAGGATGATGGTGGTGATGGTGGTGGCGCTAGTGATCACGGTGCGAGGCTAGCGGAAAGAAGTGTTGGTAGTAATGACTATTTTGGTGATGACGAATGTTCGGAGGAGGACATGGAAGATGCAGATACGAGTACGTTTTGGGGGCTGGTGAAGAAGAGTACGGAACGGAATAGGTTGGTGGAGATGATTCTGGGGGAAGGTCACTAAAGCCAGCAAGAAGCCTCATACAAAGGCACCTGCGCAGTTGGGCAAAGTAGAGGTTGGGAAGGAACAAAACACGAGAAGGAAACTAAGCGAAAGTCAGATTAAATGGTATCCGATGAGGCTGGGCGGAAATTACCATGGGATTAGCGATGCCATTAAAGCCTTGCAAGGTTGAATGCAATAGAATTTTCGCAACTAATTAATGATTGAATGTCATAATGGCAATGCAGGGTATTACGCTAGACATTACATAATGTCTATGTTAAGAATCTTGATATCCTCCACTGGCTTGTCCTTGTGTGTCTTGACGTTCTCGATGCGATGAATGACATCCAAACCTTGGACACCGCGACCAAAGATCGTGTGCTTGTTGTCAAGCCATGGCTGTTCTCCAAGTTAGTATTGAGTCCTACCGGTATGGGAGCATCTGAGCTTGGTTGGCTTACCGTTTTTTCTGTCGTAATGAAGAACTGACTCCCGTTAGTATTGGGACCAGCATTCGCCATGCTGACTGTATAAGGTTTGTCGTGCTTCAAGCTGCTAAATTCGTCCTCAAACTCCTTGCCCCATATACTCTCGCCGCCTGTTCCGTCGCCGAGAGGGTCGCCACCTTGAATCATAAACTTCCGTATCACACGGTGGAAGATGGTGTTGTTATAATAGCCACGTTTGGCATGCGTAACAAAGTTCTCCACAGCCTTGGGAGCGGCATCCGGGAAAAGCCTGATGTGAATGTCGCCGTAGGTGGTATGAATAACGGCTGACGTCCCTGTCTCGGCCGCCTTCTTCTGTTCTACCTTCTTTGGCCCTCCCAACACGGTTGGTTTCTCGTTCTGGACGTCTCTGGTCGACTTGGAGATTTCTTCATCATTCGTGAACATGTAGAAGCGTACCTTGCCCACGCCGGTCGCTATCAGCATTGGGTCTCTTGTTTCCGATTCCTGTAGAAGTGGATTGGCAGATGCGGCCATGGCAACTGTTGTCACGCCCTTTTTCTGAGGCTGACCTTGGTAAATGGCCAGAGAAAGGGGCCTGAATCCTTCTTCCTTGCCATATACCTTAGCGACCTGATTGGTGTAGGTATTGAGAACTTTGATACCCAGGTAGGAGCCGTAGAGGATGAAGTGTCCTGATTCGTCAAAGACTACATTGAACTTATTCCGTAGTGCCGGGGACTCAATTTCCCTTTCTTGCGCGATGCGGCGACCGAACTCTACGGCGTCGAGCTTCTGTAGTGCAGTACCAGCCTGCTGCATTTCCTCCACAACCTTGAGAGATTCGTCGTATGTGCGTTGTAGTTTCCCGGAAGCAAAGTCGAAGATGCGGATCTTCCGATCTGGGAAAGAGACAGTGACAAATCGGCTGCCGTCAGGAGACAGTGCGAGGGAAGTTGGTACAGCCTTTGCCTTTTTGAACTCGAACAGATTTGTGGCGCTCTTGAACTTGAAGACCGATTCGGGTTTTCCGTAGGAGCCACTCGGCTGCCAATATTCCACCATGCCGCCGTCATCCGCCGAAACCACGCAGTCAAATCTGTCGTTGAAAGCCATGATTCCTACTGGACTGCGGTGTAATCCACTGATGGTATGGAAAGGCTTTTCTTGCTGACCACGTCCGTCATAAAGATGAATGACGGGCTTTTCCTCCTCGGAAACTGCTAGGATGGGCAAAGGGGCACCCTTTCGGTGCACCCAGCAGACACATGTTGGTACATAGTCGAGTTGAAGAACGGCGAGAAGATCGAAGGCATTGACGTCGAACAGCTTGATGGTCTTGTCGGCACCGGCTGTAGCAAAGCTGCGGCCATCTTGACTCACAGAAACAGACTTGATTTCGCCGAGATGAGCCTTGTATTCCTTGACGAACTCGAGTTCTCCGGTGACCTTCTTCCAGAACTTGACAACGCCGTCTATCGAAGTGGTGATCAAGAAGTCGGTGATGGGTGTCATGGTGAGGAACGTCAATTGTTCCTTGTGCATCAAGGACTTGGAATACCGGGCGGACTTGGGCATGGCCTTTAAGTACAGCTTCTCGTAGGGAAGAACGCGGCGCTTCTTCTTGGGCGCCTCGGCCGAGGGCAGCTGGGGGCCCATATCATCGTCGGAGGAGCTATCTGCATGGCAACGTGCCGTTGTCAGCTCCTGGGATTCAGGATGGTTGCGAGGGGCAATTCGGGTGACAGAAAAAGGTGAACATCACTTACCATCTCCAGAACCGTCCTGTGCAACGCCCTCTGTGAATTCTTCATGCGTGCGCTTGTTCGACTTGACGTCATCTTCTGGTTTATTCGATTCCATCTTGACTTTTGGGCGACAGAGTTCTTGTGGGAAGACTTCGATCAAATACCGGAGCGGTTTGAGTTTGAGGGTGAAGATTAGATGGGACGGGATGCTGTCGCGACATGGACCACACCATACACTATCTGGGCGCAGATCGGCGGTTCCTGCGTGTCCTGCGACGGCTCCCGGCGGGAGGTCTAGAGTGGAGACTCTGATTGAATTCTCCAGGGTAGGTGAGCCAAGTACAATTGAAAACGTCAAAAGCTAGTGAGTGCATGAGACCGGCACGATCGGTCATCGATCGCCTTACCTCGCACGTGAAAGCAGGTTTTCTGCGTTTTCGTTCCCATTCGTTTTTCCGAATCTGAGGCCTGTCTTCTATCTCTTTTCTCGAACAGTTACACTTTGTTTTTCGCTCAAGACGTCCTTCAAACATCGATCGCAAATTACACTCGTTCTTTACACTTCTTCGTTTTACCACCACCCATATTCTGTTCGCCATCGCGCCCGCAACCATGACAATGCATCCCTTGCAGCGTGTCGCTTCTCCATCGCGGGGCCTTTCCGCCCTTATACATATGCTGGGCATGGTGTCTTTCATGGCGAGCTTCAGCTACCTGCACTTGTTTCCGCGGGAACTTCATCTGGGATTCGGAGGAGCTTTCAAGTTCCTAACCATCATTGGCCTGGGTCTAGCACTTGTCACGTTTGCAGTTGCGTTGCTTGCGGATCTAATCTTGAGCCCGAGCCTGTTCAGAATCAAGAATGTCCTCTCGGTCTGTTCTGCGCCCTTGGCCGTGCTCATAAGCACCCTTTACTGGGGCATTTGTGCAATTAATAAGAACCTGGTTGTGCCGCCCGATATGGCCATTCCCGTTCTCCCAGATGTGTACGAAAAACTTACCGTAGCCTATCTGCTGTATGCCTGACTGGTGCAAGTGGTGCTGTGGCTAACAAAACCCCAACAGAGGATTCCATGCCATGCCGGCTATCATGCTGACGCTGGACTTGATGTTCCTGAGCCCCCCTTGGACGGTCAAGGGATATGGTGCTATGACTATCAGTACGACTATAGCATTTTTTTACTGGGGCTGGGTGGAACTCTGCTTTTCTAAGAACGGATGGTAAGAACGACGGACACGAAGCAGAGACCAGGCGGTAAAACCGCACACAATTCCGACACCCTCGAGATTTACCAAAATGTCTAACTGTTTTGTCAGGTATCCGTACCCGATTTTCGATATCCTCAACACCTGGCAACGAGTCTTGCTGTTCACCTTTTCGGCGCTGTTGATGACAGGTAGCACAATGGCTTTGAAGTGGGTTTATGGCAAGATCAACAGCATCGAGAAGTTCAAGAAAGATGCTCTGCGCCCTCTCAAAGACGAGTGATGATCCCGGTATTCAACAGTCTTACCAATGCAAATCTAGAGTTGGCTATTGACCGTTTGCCATCCATCCATCGTCATGTTCCTGACTGTTGTTACAAGTATTGGGTTCTAATTGAACTCCGGTTGCGTTTCGTTTGTCAAGGAAGTCGACATTTTGAGACCTGGGAATGCAATAAGACAGTCAAGATATGAATGTTGATACCCTGCATTCGTTGTGAACAGTCAGCTATGGGTGTGAAGAACAAACATGTACTTACCGGGCTTGCAAGAGCGCGCACCCCGGTGCCCAAGCTCCGAAACCCGGACCGAGTAGGTCCCCCGCCAACTGTCGAAGGCCACCTGCATTTTGGCTTCGTCACCCGAGCTTGCCCGGAGCATACACTACTATGTAGGTACCTCTATGTTCCATCCTACGGTTAACGATATCACAGGCATAGCTGTGTTCCCTTTACTTCGGAGGCTGAGAACGAGCAAGGCCAACCACATGCATGCGAACCGTCGGGTGCTCTTGCATGGAACTTTTTTTGCCGCCCAGAATCCTTCCATATTCCTTCCACAACTGTTCCATGATGACGGACCATCCACTGCATGGGCCCGGCCAATTGTCTCTCTGCAAGAGGATGAAGGATCACCATTTCGTGAGCATGAGCCATTGTAAGAAATATTGTGAACATGGTCTCCAAATATCACTCGCCCTTAAACGAGAGCTCACCGTTCGGGGGTTTGCCGTTGGTTCACAGGAGAGGAAGCGGTTGGATATGGATTGCTCCGTGTCTGACTCTTACATCGTCTTTGCCCTGTTGGAGCTACTACACTACTTCCAGTAG
Organism: Neurospora hispaniola; assembly: GCF_033458365.1. Lineage (NCBI taxonomy): Eukaryota > Fungi > Ascomycota > Sordariomycetes > Sordariales > Sordariaceae > Neurospora > Neurospora hispaniola. The sequence continues at coordinate 101,669 of NW_026944407.1, read as the reverse complement.
TGTACCAATGCCCATGTCTGTGCTTTGATCCATTGCATACGGATACTCGTGCATCTCTCTTACCATGTACTCACACCTTGATGCCCTCATCCTCCATTTCATCTCGTCAATTTCCTTAAAAAAAAAAAAGAGACTCTGTTGACGTTGCACACAGCTTCCATGACGGAAATACCTCCGGTCTCTTGTGTCGATAGCTTGAACTTTTTTGGTTCCTTGATCGGCCTTTCTCTTGCTTTGACCCCATCACGCAGCCGGCCCACAATGGATAGGGCGTTCCAAGGTACGGCGACCCTTAGCGCTGCCAACAGTCTTGGGTACCGCTACTTGCGCCCCGCCTCACCAGCACCGCACTTGCATTAGGATCCTCTCCAACCACGAGTATCAGATACCTCTTGAGAGGAGTGTGGTGTCATTGCAGGCTCCTGGTTGCCCCTCCTACAAATTTTAAGGTTCCGTACCCAACATGCATTGGACTGGACGGGAGCTGTCAAGTCCCTTTGCCGCCACCACGGCAGCGCCGAGAAAGGAAAATAGGTTCTTCCCCCACAAACCTGGCTTGTTCCGTCCTTTGACTCATAACGAATATTTGACTTAAAATCATTTTTAGTCAGAAGTCGAAGGGCCCTCTTTAGTTCCCGCTCTCATCTACTGTTTTGCACATAGCTTGGTCCACGGCACATAGAAGTCACAAGTCCTCAACATGTCGGTACGTCATGTCCACTTAGATAGAGCCCCACGCCTACCAATGTTGTGTTTAGAGGTTGGATTGACTCACATGTCGAATCTTTAAGCAACATTTCTACATTGAGAACCGCAACGTCGGCAATCAGGCCGAAAGCGAGGATTGGCGCAGTAAGTATCAATCTCTTTGATTCAGATGTGGAATATTTGCAATTCATTACGCCCGGAGCTCCCTGCTTACTGTCAATCTTTAATCTAGTTCGCGGCTACAACCCGCTGACCCCTCCCGACCTGCTCCAACATGAGATCCCCCAGACCGCTGAATCGAAACAAACCGTCATCAATGGCCGCAAGGAGGTGGTTGCCGTTGTCAATGGCACCGACGAGAAGGAGAGGCTACTAGTAGTCATCGGTCCCTGCTCCATCCACGATCCCAAGGCCGCGCTCGAGTACTGCGATTTACTGCTCAAGGAGAAGGAGAAGCACAAGGATGAGCTGTTGATCGTCATGCGATCCTACCTCGAAAAGCCCCGGACGACCGTTGGCTGGAAGGGCCTGATCAACGACCCCGATATCGACAACAGCTTCCAGATCAACAAGGGCTTGCGCCTGAGCAGACAGTTGTTCGTTGACCTCACCTCCAAGGGCATGCCCCTCGCCAGCGAGATGTTGGATACCATCAGCCCGCAATTCCTTGCCGATCTATTGAGTGTCGGCGCTGTCGGTGCTCGCACCACCGAAAGCCAGCTCCACCGCGAGTTGGCCAGTGGCCTCAGTTTCCCCGTAGGCTTCAAGAACGGCACTGACGGTACCCTGGGTGTTGCCATTGATGCTATTGGCGCTGTCAGACATCCCCATCACTTCTTGTCCGTCACCAAGCCCGGTGTCGTTGCCATCGTCGGAACCGTTGGCAACGAGGACTGCTTCGTCATCCTCCGTGGCGGTACCAAGGGCACCAACTACGATGCGAAGAGCATCGCCGAGGCCAAGGCTGCGCTGGAGAAGAGCGGCTTGCGCCAGCGCCTGATGATTGACTGCAGCCACGGCAACTCGAATAAGAACCACAAGAACCAGCCCAAGGTCGCTGCCGAAATTGCGCAACAACTTGAGAACGGCGAGACTGGTATCATGGGCGTCATGATTGAGAGCAACATCAACGAGGGCAAGTCTTTTTTTTTTCTTTTTTTTTTTTTTTTTGGGGGGGGGGGGGGGGGCATATAACTGTCTAGATTTGCAGCTGTTCGCTAACACAACGTACAGGTAACCAGAAGGTGCCCGAGCAAGGCAAGTGCGGCCTCAAGTACGGTGTCAGTATCACTGATGCTTGTATTGGCTGGGAGGATACTGTCGCCACTCTCGACACGCTTGCGCAGGCCGTCAAAAAGAGGAGAGAAGTCCTGAGCAAGAACGCCACTGCCTAAGTCATGCCAATTCCTGGTCTTGTTTGCTTTATGGTTTATGGGTCATTTGACAGGGGTTCACGAACCCTAAGTGAGGGATACCGAATATATACTGGCGCGGGGATGGGAACACAAAAGTTGACATTTCTGCATGTGGTGTGTTTTGATAAAGAGCGTGTATTGATGCATCTTAGGAAATGGCTGTCGAGACAATAGAAGATGGTAAAAGATGGAGCGGGTCTGGATCTCAAAACGAAACGATTACCTTGGTTTCTTTCGATGATAATCTCCAGGATCGTCCATGTTCGACTACAGTTTTGCATTGCCTTTTGTTTGGATGCAATTGTGGTGATGTGTTGGTGTGAAGCGTGATAGCCGTGGTGACCAAATCTGAGCTTCACCTGCGATTACGGAGCCAAGGCATAGGTAGGTATGTATGTGTGGTACATAGCTTCAAACCTGGCTTTCCTTGGCAGCTTTTCCCCGGCTGGGTCCGGTCACGCTGGGTCGCCGTGAAAGCTGAAAGACAGGAGGGGCGGACGGCGGGCGGCGAGAGCTTGGACAATTATGATTTCCATGGGGCGATGCTGGCTGATGCTGATGCTGATCCTGATCCTGATGCCCAGCTCCCAGCTGTGCCCAGTTGGATTGGTTGCTTGTGAAACTTCCACTTGCAGGTCGGGATTGGGCTCGCTGAGGTGTCTATCTTACTGAGCAAGGTAGTTACAAAAAGCGCTGAGGCCCGCGGGCAGAATGAGGTAAATTAGTGCGGAAAATCCATCGGCCGGGGCCGAGGGGAAGTGTAAAAGCTCGAAAGGCTGCACGGTGATTGGCCCAGCCAATCAGATTGCGAGTGTTCCTAAGATTCCCGAAATTCAAGAAACCTACGGTCCTACCTACGACGCTACGTGAAGGGAATCGACCGACCTTGCACCTGGACGGACCTGCTCGACCTCCCGCCCGCCAGACCTGATACTGTCACCGACATTGCCAACCCAATTGGCCTTGTCCCCCGAACCCGCGATACTTTTCTAAAGCTTCGCTCAGCTTGCCCACCATGCTGGCGAGGACCTGCCTGCGCTCGACGCGCACCTTTGCCAGCGCGAAAAATGGCGCCTTCAAATTTGCCAAGGTTCGTCTCGATTGCTTCGACAACTCTTTCGTCCTCGTCTCTCTGCCCCTCCAAACAACAGATCTCGGCCGCATCGCCACTCGAATGGCTGGGCCTGGGCCGGCTTGAGCTACCGTCAACCTACTGCGAGCTCCCTGTCCGGGGCCCAGTTGCCCGACCATCCCCGCCCCGGCCGAGCCATCCTGTCTTGTCTCCTTCACACTCTCGCGCTCCTCGAGGAAAGCTAACGGACGTGCCCGGCAGCGTTCGGCTTCCACCCAGAGCTCCGGCGCCGCTGCCGAGTCTCCCCTCCGCCTGAACATTGCTGCCGCCGCTGCCACCGCCGTCGCCGCCGGCTCGATCGCCTGGTACTACCATCTCTATGGATCCGCTTCCGCCATGACTCCGGCTGAGGAAGGGTGAGTTCCCTACGATCGATCCGACCATCCGCCCCGCTCTAGCCGCTGGACCGAGGTCTGCCTCATGTGTTCTGAGGCATATACGACCGAGCTCGACTATAGGCATGAATCTGGGCATGGAGTGACTCGAAGCTTACCGTTGACGCAGTCTCCATGCTACCAAGTACCCCTGGGTCCACGAACAGTGGCTCAAGACCTTTGATCACCAAGCGTAAGCAACCACCCCTATCCAGCCCATTCGAGGCCGCGCCTCCCCTTCAAAATGACTATCTGGCTCATGACTTTGTTTTTGCCCGACTGCAGTCTTCGCAGAGGTTTCCAGGTGTACCGTGAGGTCTGCGCCTCGTGCCACTCTCTCAGCAGAGTCCCCTACCGCGCTCTTGTCGGCACCATCTTGACCGTCGATGAGGCCAAGGCTCTTGCCGAAGAGAACGAGTACGACACCGAGCCCAACGACCAGGGCGAGATCGAGAAGCGCCCCGGCAAGCTTTCCGACTACCTCCCCGATCCCTACAAGAACGATGAGGCCGCCCGTTTCGCCAACAACGGTGCCCTTCCTCCCGATCTCAGCTTGATTGTCAAGGCCCGCCACGGTGGCTGCGACTACATCTTCTCCCTCCTTACCGGCTATCCCGATGAGCCTCCCGCTGGCGCTTCTGTTGGCGCCGGCCTTAACTTCAACCCCTACTTCCCCGGTACCGGTATCGCCATGGCCCGTGTCCTCTACGACGGCCTCGTCGACTACGAGGATGGCACCCCCGCCTCCACCTCCCAGATGGCCAAGGATGTTGTTGAGTTCCTCAACTGGGCTGCTGAGCCCGAGATGGACGACCGCAAGCGCATGGGTATGAAGGTTCTGGTTGTCACCTCTGTGCTCTTCGCCTTGAGCGTCTATGTTAAGCGTTACAAGTGGGCTTGGCTCAAGTCGAGGAAGATCGTCTACGATCCCCCCAAGGAGTCCACCACCCGCCACTAATTTAGCATTGCCACAATGAAGGGCAAAGTCATGACATGCACACAATAACCGTTGTGAGACGTGCGTGATTTTCCTTGTCTTTTTCTGTGTATGTATCATATACTATTGCTGCCCAAATTTTGCTCCCTCATGTTCCTCTTGCGCATCGGTCAGAAGGAGCAAAACAAAAAGGAATGGGCAGGGGCGGGATCGGTAACCATGGGCAATGCGGAGATGTGCGGGCGTGTGGGTTGAACATGAAGATGGTCGTAGAGTGTATAAATCAAATTTTCTGGTCAAATACAACATAGACGTTATCGCCTGTGTCAGACAGGGTATGATGGTATGGGTATGACGGTCAAGCTGAACTTGCATGTGAGTGGATCAGGATACGGATATTACGACATGGGCATTTGAACGGATGCCAAAGAGTAAAAGTCATTTCCCTGTCGGCTACATCATCATGTACGCCTTTAACTTCGAGAGTAGTTGAGATATAGTATGAGCTTCGAAAGCCTTGACATTTCTCGATTGGCAATCTCTCTTTCACCGAATCACGGTAAATGTCAGCACGAAGTACCACAGAGGATGCCCCTGGCTTGGCATTTGATTTGCCTTCCAAACAAAGTCTTGGTCCCCTCCCCTCCCTTTTCGATTCACTCACTGACAAGCAACAACATCTTGAACCCAAACTCATCGTAGAGTTTTCAATCACATTTTGATTCTACCATTGTCTGACACCACATACGTAAATCCAAAACTCGCCATCCACAGACAACCAGCAAAATGTCATCATCAAAACTATCACCACCCCAATCACAGGCCTGTCGCCTCCCATATAACGATGTCATGTCACCAGCCCTCGCCAATGACATCCTCAATGGCTTCAACGTCGACTTCTCCTCTTCCTCCCAAGACCGAGACTTCCTCGCCTCGCTGCTCACCTCGGGTTTCGCCCCACCGGTTGAAGTCCGCAAACTTTGGGAACCGAGTCTCATGCGTGGAATGGAAGAATGGAAAATGATGATGGACTGTGCCCATTCCTTGAGGGATCAAGCTTATCGGGTTCTGTGGCTGGAGCGAGAACAAGATCATGGTCAAAGTCGCGTGATGGGTGATCCTGAGCTGTGTTTGTTGCCGTTTCTGGGGATGATCATGGCGGGGAGGAAGGAAGGGTGTTTGTCTGACGGGGATACTTGTGCTGAGAGTCGCTTGGGGAAGAGGAGGAAAGGTGGGGGAGGAGAAAAGTCATCGGCGCAAGTGGGAAGAGGTGGAGGCAAGAGGGTGAAGAAGACGACGGGTGTGATGGGGAGAGGTGTCTCGCGTTTTTGGGCGCAAGACGACACGGCGAAAACGAGCAGACAAGGGACGAGGGGTCGGGGGGAGATCGGTGTTTCTGACGCTGTCAGAAAAGCGATGAACGGCCATGAACCGATTAGTGAGGAAGGAAAGATGGCATTGCCGACTCGGATGATGTCGGTTGTCCACCGCTCAGCTGGGCCTAGTCAGGGCGAAGGAGAATCGAAAGCGAAGAAATCTAGGTTGACCGATAAAACGAAGCTCGAACACTCGAAGTTTCCACATGAACCAAGCTACGCCGGCACCTGGAGCCCCCAACGTAGCCTTGCTTCACACTCGTCCCCTAACGAAAACCTCGATGTCGCCCTTGGCGATGTATCGGTAGCAGGCACATCGAGTTTTGACGAATGTGTTTCAGCAGCTAACGTGAGGATCACCGGAAAGCGCACTTACAAATCGCGCTTTTTCAGTGAACCACCGCCCTGGCCGATATCAACAAGCAAAGCCTCTCCTTCCAAGATCGAAACCTCCACATCCAAGAGCAGATCCCCTACCAAGAAGTCCCGAAATCCACACCCACCCGGTATCTCTTGCCTCCCCATTGCTCCCCTCTCAGCCCCGAGATTCGGATTAATTCAAGAAGAAGTAGCAGCCGACCCCTTCCGTCTGCTCATAGCCGTGACATTCCTGATTAAAGTCCGGGGTACAATGGCCATCCCTCTATTCCGCCAACTAATGGATCTTTTCCCTACTCCCGAGGCGCTCGCCAGTGCCGATCCCTCTGAGATCATCAATCTCATTCGCCCACTGGGGCTATCCGTCAACCGTTGCTCTGTCATACAGAAATATGCGCGGATGTTCATCGAGTGTCCACCGTGTAAAGAAAAGAGGTACGGAGTGAGGAATTATCCGAGACCTGGGGATGCGAGGGGTGTCAAGGTGGGAAAGGAATTTACGGGCGAGCCGGACGACTTCCATATCGGAAAAGCGTCACAGGCAGAATTTGACGATGATGATGACAGGATCAACGCCGTCAAATTCGCCAAAGAACATGCCATTGGATGCGCCTGGGAAATCGGCCATCTCACACAGGGTCCATACGCTCTGGACTCGTGGCGGATATTTTGTCGGGATAAGCTACTCGGTCGGGCGGACGACTGGAAGGGGAAGGGTCGTCGTCCGGAGTTTCAGCCGGAATGGATGCGGGTTCTGCCGCAAGATAAGGAGTTGAGAGCGTACTTGCGGTGGATGTGGTACGTGTTTTTGTTTGAATGCATTCTCTTTTGCTTTGATCTTCTTTCCCAGGCAATCATTCGTTGCTGACGAAATTTGGACAAACAGGATGCGTGAAGGATGGGAATGGGATCCTATAACCGGGGATAGAGAGCCCCTCCGTGAGGAGATGCGGAAGGCAGTGGATGAGGGACGGGTTGTCTATGATGGGTGTGGTAGTTGGGTGATCTTTGGATGAAAAGAGATGAGAGGATAGAAAGATGATGTTCCCTGAAACACACTGTTTGTTCTGAGTTGCAGTGGTCGGTAAGCATTGGTGGACACAAAGTCCAAGCACGCCGCGAAATAGGTTCCATTCACTGTTGTACCTTCCTCAGAATCACCTCTTGTCTGACGAGGGCCAGATGATGCGCACTTTTTCCAACACCCGGAAGGCACCTGCCTTGTCAGGGTCTGACTGACGATATTGAAGCGACCCTCTTCCTCGCCTTTGGTTGAGTACAATACTAGGTAGGTATCTACTACTCCCGCATCAAAGATCCACGCTTCAAGAGACACGATACGATTTTCGCGGACCACTACCGTTCCCAGAAACATCCAACGGTAACCCCTCATGGCTCGCATCACACACCTCGCCTCCTCGGCCGTTCGCGGCATTACCACCCTCACGTTGCTTACAGGAGGCTTCTTTTCTGTCTTTGCGCAAAAGCAACCGAATGGAGGTTATGCCATAGATTGCATCTTTACGGGCGCAAGTTTACGAGAGGGTCACTGGCTAGGGTGCAACTGTCTGAACGACGACGTTGCCATTCTCGGCTACAACTATACTTGGTGAGTCTTTTGATGTGTCAAAGTCATCATGGTGCATGTGTGGTGTGTGGTTTTCTAAGATGCTCATCGCTTGTTTAACCATAGGCTGGATCTGAACTTTTGCTTGGGAAACAGAAATGGTACCTTGGAGAGTTATGATACGTAAATCACCATCCAGTGATCTGATTAGGTACGCAGCTTTCCATCCAGACGATGATAACTGACTCGCTCTTGCCCCTTCAGCGGAAACTACACTACAACCTGCCGTGACTGCAGAATTCTCAACAACTACCGTACGATCTTCCTGAACTGTCTATGCCCGGACATGGCGCATGTACTACACAACACCACGCTTGATCTGAGTAAGTTCAGTCCTTGCGGTAACGTATATCTGCTTGAAGTGTTTGTCTAGCTTCTAACCATATCACATTAGACACTACCCTGTACAATGTGAATGGATGTGCGGGTTGCTATAACCACATGGGAAACAAGTCATGGGATGGTCCCCCCCCTTCATCTTCAAACCACACTCTGTCGTCAATCTCATTCTTTTGACTACATGAAAACCTGGAAGAGTCCGTCCCATTGAAAGCGCGGCTCGTACTTCCCAAGGCTGTCGCTTAAATAATGCATCTTCAAAATCGATCGTCATGCCCAGTGTGATCTTCGCAGGCGTGTTCCTCACCACGCCACATACATGATATGTTTGAATCCACTGCTTCCTCTGTCCTATTATTCCATCTGCAGTCCAGACTTTACCTTTCTAATCCATCATGATTCGTACATCGAATTATTCAAGTGTCTCTCAGGCATGTCCAACTCGTTAGCTCCACCAGCAAAGGGCACTGGATCATCTCGAGGTTCTTTGTAACACAAAGGCACCCTATTGTGGCTTGACAGACCAAAGCTCCCGAGACCAACCATGCTCCCTGATCTTCTTCGTCTCCTTAGAGATGGCCTTCTTTTCGCTCGCGAAGATAGCGAGCGCTTTACTACCAGAGGCAAATGCTTCCACAAGCTCCTTTATCCTGCCAGATTTGACGAATTCCTGAGATACGGCTGAGGCTTTCTCAGCGACAACTGCAGCCAGCTCCATGCACTCGAGCAAGTAGTCGCGCGAGAGGGTAGCGCCGGCAAAATGTAGAGAGCTAACGAGGGCCAGAACGGTTTCTGGGATGTAGGCCTCACGAAGAGCTTGGAAGTCGGGGTCGGCTAATACGAACACATGTTAGACGAAATTCCACCCAAGGATGGGAAATACGCGAGTGAACTTACGCCGAATGGTTTCCAGCAACCACCCCTTAAGGACTGGTTGCATGTATGCTTTGGCCGCGCGGACTTCCTTGTTCGTATGCTGCCACAGTTCGCGGGAATTGGTGCTGTCCCTAATGCGATTCAGTTAGTCGTGAACGTCGACTCGTTGTGTCTGGAATTACTCACTCCCTGGCGAGACCTGCCAAAGAGGACAAAGTCTCCATCGAGTCCAAAGCCTTGACAAGGCACTCGAGCTCCCACATGTTTCGTACTTGCGTGATCACTGCCTCCTTGTCACCGGCGTACAACGCAAGCAACTCCTCTGGAAGCTCACTCGCGGCGAAGTCGGCAAACCATTCAACACTACCATCGTCCCCCTTTCCCCCGACCCGGGGATGATCTCCCGGCCTGGCACCCTCTGAGAAAGAGCACGGGCGGCGCGCAAGCGTGTGCGTTCTTGAGAAAGTTAGCAGGCTGCTGCAAGACAGAGAATAGCAATATTGTAAGAATACTCACTTAAGAAATACTTGTAGGCCCTGACGACATATGTGCATGTTTCCACGAACAAATCATCGATCAGCATGAGCCATTCCAGAGAGCAGATGATATGTCCCTCTTCTTGATCGAATTCTTCTGCCTCGTCGTCACCAAAGAAATCTGGCTTCACTATGCGGCCGTACTTTAGTGTCGCCGGGCCGTCCTCCAGGACCTTGAACTTCCCCTTTGCCTCACAGGGCTGTAGAAGGTCGTGAACATCGCTGAGGAAAATCTGGGGTTGCCTCTTGACAAACTCCGAGACACTGATGCCTAGTCTATTCATAATGGAAATCTGCACCCTCCGTGCACCGTTGTCGAGAATGTGGATAAGATTTCGGCTGAGCGCCTCGTATACGCGCTGCCCATGTAGCTTGGAGCAATAAAGTGGTATCATCTCCTCCAGATTGGCGAGGCGGAGGAAGCTGATATAGGCTGCGATAATGTTCTCCATGGCCTCTTGATGGGCATCGGAAATGGTACGGGTCTCGCTGAGCCTGTTGAGAGTAGTGAAGATGATGAGAACGTGACTGAGCACACGAAGGCTGTTGTGGTCCGACAGATTGAAGTATTTAGGGTGAGTAAGGTCATCTGGGACTTGCAGGTCAACTGGAGGTATCAAGTTGGACTTCGATCGTTGATTTGCGTGCTTCGCCAGGACGAGTCCCTGATTAGTCAAATAACGGCCAAGTTCATGCGCAATAATGGCACCCTGTAGTGCCTTGGATGGCCTTGTAGCTTCGTTGCTCGTCCTCAAATCTGTCTCGAGTAAGGTGACGAGCCTCTTGCCGACCGAATGCGGATCCCCGTGATGCAAAACAGCGTTGAAAGCAGGGAACTGTTGGGCGATCCTAGCGGCCTCATCTCCGCCGTGCTTGACCAGATACGAGTCGAACCGTGTTCGAAGTAGAGCGTTGTAGTGAGCAAATAGCAGGTCATCCCACGTCTCGCACACCTTCTCTACACTCGCGATATCACCGGCCAGCAGGCCATAGACCGCCCGGTCGTAGTCACTAGTTCCGCCATCCCGAGCGGTAGAGAAGCACATTCGCCTCCATAGAACGAGCGAACGCGGGTCAAAGTCCGGCTGGTCCTCGTCTTCTGGGTTCGCAAGCGGTAGGGGCGTAAGAGACGCAGCTCTCCATAGCTCCGTCCTCATAGAGCACCATTCTCGAATCTCAGCCATTGAAAAGCCACGACGTAGCATCTCAAAGCAGCCCAACCAAATGGCGCGCTCGAAAAAGTCGTCCTGGGTTTCCAATTTGCGAGCTTGCCGTGTGATGGCATCGGGATCGAGCTGGGTGACAAGCGTGTTGGAGCTGAGATGTGATTCGGCAAAGCCAGATGCCCTTGGGTCAAGCGATCCTTGGTACCCGTTCACGCTCTTCTGCAGCTTGATCTTGGTGCGAGTATGAAGCCAGCCATGGGCAAGAATGTCACCCCTCTCTGCGCTCTCCTGAAGGTGGCTCACAACGTCGTCTACTGGCGGTCCCTGGCTTGCACTGCTCTGAAGCCACTCTAGCACGACCTTCTGTTCCCTTGCCAAAGAGTCAGACAGCATGAAATCGTTCCACCATTGGTTCCGTGACTGTAAGGATGGTTTTGTGTGTTGTTTCAACTGAGATGTTTCGTCCTGGCCATATTCCAGGGGCAGCATGCGCCGAAGAAGATCCCAAGTTTGCGCCTCCTCTTCTGCCTTCCGATATTCTTCGTCAAAGTTTACGGCGAGGTCATCAATTTCATTATCGTCGATGTCCATCTCATTTTCGCGAAGGGTGAATTTGCGTGGCTGACGCTCGCGGAGTCGATCCGCCCTTTTCCTCGAGTATGCATGGTAAGAGTCGATAAGCTGGAAGACCTGGGCGCGCTTCTCTTCTGTGGTTCCTCTGAGGTCGGTGAGGTGGCGGTCTAGCTCTCCCGAGAAAAACTCGACTTCATCGCCGGCTCGGATGACGGTTTGCCGGTATGATGACGGCTGTTGGGCCATGGGGGGAGGTATAAGTCCTGGATGCGCATGTAGTGTTAGCAGCTAGCTGTTCTTAGGGCATTCGAAGCTCCACGATAATCGAACCTAGATCTGGGCTTTCGCTTTTCGAGGCAAATGAAAAGCTCGCGTCTGAGGTAACAGAAGGGTCCTGCAGCAACTGCGTATCAGAAGAAATGAACACTGCCGTGCGGCGTCGGCGTATCGAAGGATTGATGTTGCTCACAACTGTGGGTGCCATGTTCGCCCTTGATCGTTTCCGTATACGCGAGGTTCAAATGGGGGTAGATCGATTGGCGTGATGTTGTGATGACTGTTTGGTAGGCGCGTCGCGGGTTCTTGGTAGGGGACGGCGGACGCTTCTGTCTTTCAATCGCATTCCATGCTGTGCTTTGTCCACTTGTTCGTTGAAAGCTCCTTCCAGAAAGACAGACCGGTTGCTGGGCAAGATGGAGTCCCACTCTCGGGGACTGAGATCGAGATCAATGTTGGGGTTGTGTCTGCAAGGCGTAATGGGAGCACAAGTAGCGAAAAGGTCCAAGTGTAGTTCTACACACGCCCAAGTATGGAAAGGTAATTCATGTTGTAATAATTCACGTTGACGAATTTCCAATCACACGTCGAAGCTCCAGCTGCCGCTAGCAACTCGCTTGCCGTCCGCACGACGCGTTCTATGCGGCTCAAAAAGCCGGACTGGGATCTGCGGCCGGCAGAATATGGGTCCCTGGGCGAAGACCTATGAACCCCACCCAAATTTCAAGCCCCTCCACCTGTGTGAGAAATTGATACAAAAAGCGACGGACCCCAAAAACTTCTTTGGTATTTTCTTCTTCTTTTTTTTTTTTTCCTTACAATGTCCACGGCATTCCTATTAGAGTCTCGGAACAAGACCATCATTTCTTGTTCAGGCCCATGAGGTCTCTCGCGTGCTCAAGGATCGCCCAGAGGAATACCGCACTTTCCGTTTAAGTTACCTAACACCTTCACGGGCGTTTAGGTGGACATATCTGGACAAGTGATACATTTCGACTCCTCTTGTTTTCCTTCATGTAGCCTTCTTTCTCTGTTCCATCTTGAGCCGTAGCAGGCTCGCTTTGGGGCAGCTAACTGTTGACGCGCTTTCGCCGTTCTTTTCGTAAAACGCGTTGCAACACTCGTAGAGTGCGTCTATCTGTTTCTGGCATTTGCTCTCATCAAATCCGTTTCTGGTTAGGCAATCTGCGGCGTGAAGTGAGGTCAGCAAACTGCGAGTTCTGAACGACACAGGAGTCAAGCTGGTCATCCTCACTTTGTATCGCGCACTGCAGGCACAAAAGAACCGCATGTCAGCACACCACGCGTGCAAGCCGTAACAAAAGAACAAGGGAAACATGGAACAAACCGCGCGTGGATGGCATGGCGGATTGGCTGCGAGGTCGTCTTGCAATGTCTAACAAAGCAACATGAACGGTCAGCAGTGCCTCAGGGGAGAGCCGAGACATTCTGTAAGGGGAGACCTGAAGCTGGTACTGCGCCTAAACCCACCATGGTATCGAAATTTGAACTCGAGAACTCCGTCTGGTTGGAAGCTGGATCGTGAAGAAGTCAAGAACTGGTAGTTACCCTTCTTTGCTCAGGTGTTTATAAAATGGAAGGTAAAAGCCAGAGCTTCGAGTGGGACTCTGGGTACGCTCGAGGATCTCCCTCCTGCAAGTTTGGAATCCCCACAACCTAAACAATCCCGGTGCTTCGGTACCCCATTCTCCAGTCCAGTTGCCGCGCCTATCAGTAACCAAAGGAAACGGAGGGATGATGTCAGGAACTCTCCGGATCGAAAACACTTCAAGTTATCGGTGACCACCAATGCGTCAATCTATCTGTACTATTTATTCTTCTACCAGCTTCACTACAACCTAACGCTGGAACAGGCAGTTAACCGCGGACTAGGACTACAAGGAACTGTTCCTTATGGGGCTTGTGCGACGCAAGGTCGGGTGGTCTGCAAAGATGAGCGAAAGATTGGTATTCGAATGGTTGACCTAGAAGTAGTGCCAAGTGGTGGACAGTGAAATACTTGGGCACCTAGTTATGTGGGCTTGCAATTCGGTGTATGAACACCTTCACGAATTGGCCTTCCTCGGCCCTTTCGTCTTATGTTCACCTTTTGGATCAGGCACGGGTATTACACGCATGTGCCGCATTTCAGTAGAGCCTTAAGGAGCGCAACTTACCACAAAACTTGGCCAGGTCGAGAGGAGGCATCAAGGTTTCGTACAAATATTGGTGTTTCAAGGCTGGCCCCACCTGAACTTTGCGTCCAGCGCTGCAGTCTTACAAACCGCCGCCCTCCAGCGAGCCGTCGTTTACTGCATTCGCCGCAACCACGCTTCCACCTCAAAAGCACGACTTGACCCGGTGCACCTCGCCTTCCACTTCTCTATATTCTCACGGACCTACTTGACTCGACGCTTCCCAAGACCAGAAGTCTGCCACAGCATCTTTCAATACGCCTATCTACTGCAGTAAGACAATCCGCTTCTCTCCTCGAATTTTGCTGTCCCTCCACCGATTTCTGGTCCATCTCGTTGTGCGACAACACAGGCAGGACGAGACTCTCCGGCGCGTTGACACGCGCGCAATCTCTGACTTCCATCGCAGCCTGGAGATCTAGCATTTCCGAACATTGACACCTCAAACTCGGCCCTTCCAGTTTTCATTGACGAAGTTTCTCTGCGACTAGACTTCTGCCTAGCATCTCCAACTCCCAAGTCATCAACATGGCGGACAACGCTGAGAACGGAAGTGGAAACGCTGGCTCCGATGCCGCCGCCCCCGCCGTCGAGCACCTTAACATCAAGGTGACGGACAACAACAACGAGGTCTTTTTCAAGATCAAGCGCAGCACCAAGCTCGAGAAGCTCATGACGGCGTTCTGCGAGCGCCAGGGCAAGACGCTGGCTTCGGTTAGGTTCCTCTTCGAGGGTCAGCGCGTACAGCCCACGGACACCCCGGACACTGTAAGTAAAATATGGCATGCACCTAACACCTGTGGTGATGTTGCTGCTAGCCCGGGAACACCATGGTAGACGAAGCACCCAAGCACGCCAGAAATATGTTTGCTAACCAGGTCTATTGCTACCATAACATAGCTCGAGATGCAGGACGGTGATTGCCTGGAAGTCCACCAAGAGCAGGTCGGCGGCTGGTAGATAAAAGGCGATCCTATACTACAACTACAAGGAGATGGGAGAAAAGAAAGGGAAAAAAAAAAAAAAAATTTTAAAAAAAATACAAAGAGACAAAATTAAACCGGCTATATGCATAGTAGCAAGCGGAACGACAACCGGCGACTTGATCACCAGAAAATAGCTTGCGAGTGGTATCCGATTCTATAACAGGACAGGGACTGGGTGGGAGTTTCGGAATGTGACAGCAGGATTGGACACGGGGTTACGGAGAACATCACAGCTTTTGCCATTGTCACTGGACGCACGCACTTTTTCTACTTTTGTTCCTATTCGCCGCATAGGTGATGCCTAGGAGAACCGGAGTTCGGAGGGTGCTATCATTGGGGTCATAGGGCGGAGGGGTATCAAGGAACATCGATTTGATTCTATTTATACCATACTTTGACAGGACGCCAACTGGCTTTGCCGGCATCTTCTGTTTGAAGCGTAAACACGGCATCTTTCCAAAAGGCATTCTGCCTCTTTTCTTCCCCCCTTTTCCACTCCCAGATGTTGTAACAATACTGCGAATGCTCATTTATGATGCCATGCACATTCTCGAGCGCTGTCGAGTGTTTATTATCCTAGAAATTCAAGGACTCACATTGTTGTATCTGTTCCCGCTCAGCCAGTGAACCCATTGCAGTGACATTCGTAGACAGACCCTTTACTCTCCTCTACCATCATCTCCAATCTGCCCAGCTTCAATCGTCGTTCCCGAGCGCTGTGGGATATCGTCAACTCCTTGCTTATCTTCAAGGCTGATTTAACCATGACGTCCATAATGCCTATCAGGTAGGCTACGCTGACAAGTCCAAAGCAACCCCGAATAACCACACTATGACATCCTAGTTTCGTGTGTTGATGTGTTATTATTATGGTATTGTTTGTATCTCGATACTCGTACATATGAACCCCTAAACACTATTGAGTAAAAGAAAATGTAGAGCAACATCCTGATTCCAATGCTATGCAGAGAAAAAAGAAAAAGAAAAAAAAAGAAACACCCTTACAATGCTTTGACCTTTGCCCCTATATCCCTATACTCTGTCCTGGACTCTTCTTTGTGTCCGTCATTGGGAAAAGTGGAAGAACCCATCCACTTCCGTATGCCTATGCTTTTAACTCCCTCTCCATGCATCCAGTACAAAGAACAACCATCTCACCCGGCACCGTGCCGGCCCTCCCTTCCCTAGGGAATATCTGTCCATCATCGAACCCGCCGCCGCAGTCGGCACAGCGGAAACACTCATCGTGCCACTCGCCGCCAAGCGCCCTAATGTACTGTCCGATGACGGCCTTCCGGCACTTGCGACATTTGGGCGCCCTGCGCTCGGTGCGCTTTGTCTGGCACGACACGCACCACGCATAACCGTCCTTTTCGATATGCGTCATGCCGCGCTCAAATGGGTCCCCGCACTCGGCGCAGAAGAAGTGGCCAAAGTGCCAGTGGTGGCCCAGCGCCACCACGTGCTCGCCCATAATGGGCGTCGTGCAGTGCTTGCACCGCGGCGCGAACAGTTCGTGCCAGTCCAAGTGGCAGTAGAACCGGAGACGCGCGTCACCGTCCTCGGCCATGGTCTGGCCCGGCGTTTCGGGGAGATGTTCGCCTGCGGTCCGCCGGGCGATGCGCTCGAGCCGCGCCGCCCGGTGCTCATCCGGTTCTGGAGAGATCTCGAGCGCCTCGAGCGACGTGCCGCATGAGTAGCATGTGAAGCACTGCGGATGGAAGCGCTCCGTCATCCCGGCCAGCGAGACGAAGCGGCCTTCAATGAAGTCGCCGCACTCGTGGCAGCGAGCCGTGGCGCGGCTGCCTGCTGGTTTGGGCGCCGGCGACCAGTGGCTGCGTGGCCGAGCTGGCATATGTCGACCTACGGCTCCCGGGGTGGGGAGCGGGCGTCGAGAGCTGCTGCTGTTGGAGGTGCTGGATTTATCGTCTGGCGTCACGATTACTGGAATGCTAGGTCCATCATCGTGAGATCCGCCTGGGAGGACAATCTGAGGGATGTTAGATCGTGATGATGAAGCTGACTCCGAGACAGCGATGGAGGGAACAGATATTGAGGGGATAGAAGATGAAGGTGGCGGTGCATTTATTTGAATACCGGGTGGGGTTGGGACTGGGAGTGGGCGTCTTGTTGGCGACGAAGACGACGGTGGGGTTGAAAAACCATTCGAAACAGGGATAACAGGGACGTTCGGCGTCGAGCCCGGCTGCTGTCGTGGTCGCTGGGGTTGCTGTGGGAGTGCTCGCTGCTGCTGTTGTTGTTGGTGGTGTTGCGATTGCTGCGGCTCTTCTTGGGGTTGCTGCGACTGCTGGCTGCGGAAACGTCCAGGGACGAGCGGCGTCGAGCGGTCGTCACTCTTGCCGAATCTCGACGGTCCTTCTGGCGTGTCATCAGCAGCCTCATCAGGAGCTTTCCATTGTCTGTCAAAGCTTACGATGGGTCGACCGGGATTGTCACTGACGGCAGACGGCGTAGGTAGCTTGACGCTGCGGTCTTTCAGCTTCATGCTTGTGGCTTGCCGTATCTCATCGCTGCGGATTTCCATGCCGTGCTTTCGAGGAACCTCTTCCTGCACCGGTTTCTTTCTTTCCCAAGGCAAAGCGGGGCGTACGTTGGTGGTGTACTGAGGGTTGCGGGATTGGGTGACGGGATTACGGTGAATCTCATACTTTTCGTACCTAGATCCGTCTTTGGGAGGGGACGAGGCAACGCCATCCGCTGCCGGGGACGTTTCAGGGGCAAACTGTACGCGATTCAGGGGGTTCTTGGGTTTCGCTCCCAGTTGCTCAGGAGTTCTGATTTGTGCAAAGTTATCCAGGCTAGAAGAAGATGACCGCGCTTCTGATTCCTCCGAAATCTTGTCACCTGGGAACGGCTTCTGGGGCTCACCAAATATGTCCTTCTTCGAACCACTCCGTAGGTAACCGCTACTACCTGAAAAGGTGCTGTACGACTTGGAGTTACCCGATTCTGGGGAGCCATCTCGCACACGCTCACGGCTCGCCCTAGGTGTCTCCGGCAGCCTGAAAGACAGCGGGCGAGCTGAAGCTGGCGATACTGGGCTTCGACTTGACCCTTGTCCTTCTTCGCCATCCGTCGAGCTTCCCGACATTGAGTACGTGCTCGTATCTCTGGCTAGACCAGTGGGGGCCACATCGCTGCCGTATTTGACGCTGGCTGTGCGGGCATGGGCGTAGCTGTCTTTGCGCAAGTGAGGCTTATACCGATATGGGGTGCCTGGCTCGGGCGGTCTCTCTTTCCCGGGGTTTTCGTGTTGCCATACTAACTCAGCTGCCTCGGCCAGCGCGGCTTCGTAGAGACGCCTTTCCTCCTCGGTTTGCTCCGGAGCCTCATCGTTCCCAGAGCCGGGGCCGAC
Organism: Neurospora hispaniola; assembly: GCF_033458365.1. NCBI lineage: Eukaryota > Fungi > Ascomycota > Sordariomycetes > Sordariales > Sordariaceae > Neurospora > Neurospora hispaniola. Next base: position 83,399 of record NW_026944407.1, on the reverse strand, counting down.
ATCCGGCCTAATCAGCGGGCCACCACTGGCGTTCTTGCTGTGTCCCTTTAGATCCATGTCCTCCATAGCCTTGCGCAAAGAAACAGCCTCCTCCTTTTCCATCCATCTCTGACCGCGTTCGATATAGGTAGCAGAAGGTACCACCTCTGATGGTTTCAAGAGCCGGGCTGGACGGTCTGGGTAGTAATCTCTACCTCGGGTCACGTTTGAGTACTTGGAGCCAACGCTGGCGGTCACGGAGCTGCGGCCAGGGGACAGCTCGGTTGGGCTGGATGCATTGTTCGCTTCTGAAGTGCCATTTTGGATGGGAGAGGAGGCGGTCTCGGAGAGGCGAGGGGCTTGTGTGAAAGATGACCGGCTGCTAGGCGAGGGACTGGCAGCAGTAGTACAAGAAGTATCGCGTTTCGAAGCGGGCAGTGGACGTGCACCACCAGGCCTGTTAAGTCGACTGGCGCGTAGATCTTTAAGATATGCGGCTGGATGGTGTTTGTGTTAGTGCGAGACAGGCCATCAAACACGTCCACACCCCCACCTAGCACCTAGGAGATAGTCGGGAAGGACGGCGTACCAAATTGCTCGCTGCTCATATAAGAAGGCGACGGCGGAGTGGCCTTTTTGGGCGAAGCACGCTCGCTCGAGTTACTCCGGGCAAACATGGCGGGCGAGAGGTGACCCCCTTCACAAAGGTGTTTTGCAGCCCTATCTCTTCTTATTTATTGGAATGGCGGGATGTTGATCGTCAATGATGGTTAAGAGTGGAGAAATAGAGACGGTGAAGGAAAGGGTTGGTGGTCGACGGCTGTCAGAAGCGGAGTGAGCCTTGGGAAGTCCCTGGCTGGGAAGGTGGAGCGCCGGACAAGTCGGTTAAAAAGGAGTCAAGGACTCTACACAGTAGGCGGAATTGATCTCTGCTGCTATAGGTTGTATGTAAAAGTACCGAAATCACGTTTATTAAAGACGACGCCTGCTGTGTCTGTTGTGATGTATGATGCTGTTCCTGTTGTAGTTGTTATTGTTGTTGTCTCTCGTTGATTGTGCCTACCCACCTCGTCCCAGCCCCGTCTCAATGCAAAGAAACAAGTGGAAGGCAAGGAAGGGGACGATGACTTTTCGATTCGTAGACCTCAAGCCTGTTCCGTGAGGAGGCGATGTTGCCAACGAAGGAGAAACCCAAAGAATCGACTGCCTGGGCGGTGCTGGAAATAAGAACAACAAAAGAAATATTCTGGGTCAATCTAATGTGATGTGTCCAGACATCTAGTGTAGGAGGTGGACGACCGTGAATAGGTAGTGTACAGGTGAGGAGCTGACGGAGTTGGTAACAGTTAAACGGTATCCGTTCCAAGCGATTCGCTGCCGTGCAATTGGATGGATGGCTTGATCGTCAAAACAAGATGGAAAGACGAAGGGGGGGCTCCCCAGCGACGGACCCGGACCGCGTCGCTGGATACATGGAAAGTGCCTGCCTCTGCACTAACCGTGGGTGTGTGGTTGGGGATATCTGTAGAAGCACGCAACACCCACTCTCTTGCAGAGAGTAGGTAAAAAAATCGAGGGATAGCCAGAAATCGAGGGTCAGTCAGGTCCGTGCGCCTACTACTAAAATACCTTCATTTATACTATAAAGTTAATAGATTTAATTAATAATATAAATATAAAGCCGTAAATAATTTTAAAAGTTAATAATAGTTCTATATTACTAAGATTTAACTGTTTAATCTATCTCCCTTATTTTATAGAAGCAGCGTACGTCGCTGATAATTAACGTTACTTTACTCGGTCGTTTAAATAAAAGGTCGTCGGTACGCTTGCCTCCTATAGTAAATATATTTTCTACTATACTACTATATTTATAATTAAAGTTAACTATTAGGAGGGGAGCTCTCCCTAACGTAATAAAGACCTTATTTAGAGGGTGCGGTTAAATTTGTATTAATTAATATAATTCTTAGTTAAAAACGAATTTATCTTCGTTTTTTTATTTATCTTTATTACCCTCCTCTTCTTTATCTACTTACTCCTCTCCTCACTCGTTACTATTATTATCGGTATTAATTACAATCTTCTAACTAATATCCTTCCCTTCCTCCTCCTCTTCCTCGTTATTAAATTCACTATCAGATTCATCTAAAATATTATTAATTATTATTAACAGTAATATTACGCCTTTATCTATAACAATTATATTATAAAGTGGCTGTAGTATTAAATTAAATATAAAGGGCGCTTCTCTTGTATTAATTATAAAAATTAGCTTTCGTTTACTATTATATATTTTTAGAGGATAATAAAGGTTATTAAAATTACAATAACCACTATTATTACCGGTCTTAACCTGTTAGGAGGCTAAGAGCTCGTGCACAGAGGCACCTTAGCGGCTGCTACTCCGCTTCGTTAACGGAAGCGTAGGATCATTTACGACAACGCCTATATCGGGTCGGACCCGCGGGAAGGATAATCCGGCACCGCGCCGAGGCGCTAGACTAATATAAGGCTCTATAATATTCGTTAGCGGAGGAATAGAGTTTACATAAATATAAAAGAAGTTCAATGGAACGTATTTTATTATAATTAGTAATTATTAATATATTTTTAAATTAACCCTTAATTTACTATTCCCTACGTATAGCTACGACTATAGTCACCTCAACCTACCTTTCGCCTACGTTCCTAACAAATTAATAACTCTTCCTCCGGGAATTAAACCAATACCGTTAAAATACACACACATAGCGGCCGGTCTATCTCTCGCACCGCCGAAACTACTCCTTATCCCTTTTATACTACCACCCTTATAGTTACTATAATTAAAACAACCCAACCTCCTCCGCCCTCATCGTAATAATACTAACCTACTATAGAATTTATTAAAGAAAATAATAACGAAAATTACCCCCCTATACCGCCCCGGGCTCCCCGTTTATATCCCTAAACTTTAAAAGCTAATAAACTTACATATAAATAATAATTATTCAAATTTTAATTTACTATAATTAAACTCCTCCTTAATTACCTTCCTTCATATATATTCTAATAGGAATAATTCGCATTCATAGGCCTCGCCGAATAAAATTCAATAGGAAACTACCCTCCTATCCTTACCGGGTTTTATTACTAAAACTACCTCTTCTATAATTAAATTTATATTTCTATTATATCTCCCTTTACTACCCCTTCGTTAGTAACTGTCGTTGTAATTACCCTTTTAATAATTATAATTATACCGGCCTATATTAAATACTATCCTAAATATAATATTACTAAATTTACTAGTAAAAATTTCTTATAATTATAGAACTACTTCTATAATATTAATATATACTTTTAAAAATACCCCTATACTTCCCTCTCATTTATTATTAATTATATTAAAGGTAATCCTAAGAATATATAAATTAAATATATATTAATTCTCTATAATAAACTTAAGTACAATACTATTCATAATACGCCTATGTAAAACGACCTCCGTACTTTCTTAAAAACCGAATATAATAGTAATACTTAAGCTATTAAACAATCCGCTCTCAACAAACTCGAACACATATAGTAAAGCGCCTTGGAGATTATTCGTACCTTCTATAACCGTTATTATACCGAAGAATTCAATTTATTATATAATTAACCGGAATATATTCAAATTATTATTTAAGCTAATCAATTGCGCCCCCTCTTTAAATAAAATATCCTTTCGATAGCTAATATTAATATAATAAATAAAGTAATAATATATATAAAACGGTTAAAAGGTTTAGAAAATATCGAACTATCCGTATTATATCGCTAATACTAAGTATTTTTAAAGTATAATCCGTTGTCTTCTTTATTTTTATACCCTCCTACCTCCTCTTCGAATATTCCTTTACAATCGTTCTATAGCAATAACCCCTCCGATTTTCCCTATTACCCCCCTATTACTTTTTAAATAAATTCCAATTTTATTTATTCCTTTTATTATTAAAAAGGCTATACGTATAGTTAATATACTTAATTAAAGCTACCGAATACCTATTATAAATATAGTATAACGGGCTATTTCGTAATAGTATACCTAAACCAAACCTATTATAATTATAATTAAGTCGGCTATTTAGTACGGAATTGCCCTATCCCCGCAAGTACCCCCTTATATAGAACGAATACTAAATTAATTATAATTAAAGTGGTAATTGCAATTATTTAAAATAATATAAATAAATTGTAAATATACTTAGAAATAAGGTTATTAATAAGGATTTATAAAAATTAGTAGAGTATACGAGGGTTAATAAATTCGGGCATAGAATTAAACCTAATTAGTAGGTATCTACTCCTATCGAATATAAAAATTAATCCAATACCCTATCGTTTTATTAATTTTTCCCTTCAACCTATTCCTATATATAGTACAATTACCTATCTTATTAAAATATATAACTCCTATAATATTAAATGGACAAAGTAAATTATATTTATTATAATTAAATCCCTAGTTATAAAAGTTATCTTCGGTTACCCCTAACTTTATAAATAAAACCCCGACATTAATTAATAACGATAATCGTTTCAATTTCGTATTAAAGCCGGCGATTTTATATTAAATATAGTACCAGCGAAGGAAATATACAACGCCGCAACTATCCTAGCGGGGCTATAGTAGAATTTAATTCTACTACTAAACCCTCGGGAAATAATAAAGGCAAAAGAGGGTTTCCGCCCTCCCGTATATATAAATATCCTATTCGAAATCCCTTCTTCCTTAGTGTCAAAATTTGTAACCCTACTTATCGTAATAGAATCGGCTAAATCGCCTCTAATCCCTACCCCCCTAATAAAAATTTTTCGAATAGTATTTAACGATATTTACCCTACTCTAATACCCCCTACGGAACTAGCGCTACTATAACCCTTAAAATTATTAAAGGAAATAGAAGGCGAGCCCGCCGTCCCCGAGCCGATTATCCTATTAGAATATAAAGAATTCTAATTGATATTCGAAACCTCTATTATACCCTTACCCCAATACAATCGGCTAAAATATTGTATTAATCTAGTCGAAGGGGAATCGGCGCCTTAAGGACTAATCTATATACTAAATATTAAAGAATTAGAAGTATTACACGAATAACTAGCGGAAATACTCTAGAAAGGGTAAATTCGTCCCTCTATTAACTTAGCGGACACTCCTATTATTTTTATTCTAAAAAAAAGTAAAAAATTAAGGTTCTATATCGATTTTAGGGCATTAAATAAAGTTATAAAGAAAAATCGGACAGCGTTACCCCTTATTCAAGAGATTCTAAATTGGTTATTATTAATTAAAGTCTTTATAAAATTAAATTTAAAGGACGTATATTATAGGATTCGGATTCGAGAGGGAAATAAAGAAAAAACGGCATTTCGTACGAAGTATAGGTATTATAAATTCTTAATTATATTAATAGGATTAGCGAATACGCCGGCAATATTTTAAATATATATTAATAATATATTAATAGGGCTAATAAATACTATATATATTATTTACTTTAATAATATCCTAATTTATAATAAAAATAAAAAAAATTATATTAACTATATTAAAAAAATCCTTTAATAACTATAAAATTATAATTTCTATATAAACTTAAGTAAATATAAATTTCATATAAAGTGAATATTATTCTTAAAATATATTATTTCCCTAAAAAATGTAGCAATAGATCTAGAGAAGGTAGTAGTAATAACAGAATAAGAAGTTCCGGCAAGCGTTTATAATATCCAAATCTTCCTAAAATTTATAGGATTCTATTAATACTTTATAATATTATACTCCAAAATAATTACGCCCTTAATAGAATTACTAAAAGGGGATAAATAAAGGCCGTTCGAACTTATAAAGGAAGTAGAAGAAACGTTCGTAAAATTTAAAAAATAATTCTAGGAAACTCCTATATTACACTACTTCAACCCAATATTATAAATTTAAATAAAAATAGATATATCGGACTTCACAATCAGGATAGTTCTTATATAATTATATAGTAATAGATAATACCCGGTAGCTTTCTTTTCGAGGAAGAAATCGCCGGAGGAAACTAAGTATAGGGTTGGAAATAAAGAGTTATTAATAATTATAAAAGTACTAAAGGCGTAGAAGTAATATTTATTATATATAGATAAACTATTCCTAATAATTATAAATTATTTAAATTTATAATATTTTTAAAAAAAAAAACGGGCTAATGTAAAGCAAAATCGGTAAATATTAAAATTAACAGTATATAATTTTAGGATTAAATATTATCCAGAAAAATTAAATCCGGTAGATAGGCTATTAAGGAAGCTATAATTACAAAGAGAAGAATAGAAAGTAGGGGACAATTACCTATTAATAAAAGTTATCAAAGAAGGTAAAGAGAAGGGTCGGGCAATAAAAGAAAATTAAGTAGCGAGGGCGCTAATAAAACGGATAATTTTAATTGGAAAAGAGATTTAAAAAATAATAATAGAAGAGAAGGAATAGTAATAGGATATAAATAAAATAGAAGAGGGTTAAATATTAGAGGACGAAAGAATTAAATTATAAGAAGAAAAGTAAAATTTGTAGGGGGAGGGCGAATTAAATAGGAGGGAAAGGAAATAAAAGGGAATCGAAAGTAATAATAGAGAGGATAGGGTAGCGAGGAAGAGGGTAAAGTTCATAAACGAGGCCGCTGCTAAATTAAAGAGGGAGGATAAAGGTATTATTATAGGAAATATAAGCGGATATATAATAGTAGTAAGGGTATAGAAGGACAAAGAATAACTATTACTATTAGAATAACAATTATTAGAAGCGTAGAAGGAGGATCTATTTATTATTAAGGAAATATAGAAAAATAGCGAAGGGAGGAGACGGACGAAGAATTAGAAGATAGGGGAAAACGGAATTCTATAATATTAATATTAAATCTACGTCCTAGAACGGATACAGGCCGAACTACTCTATACCTATTATAATATAGTAATAATAGAATACCCGAACTAAAGGAAAACGTTAAAGTATATTAATTAATTCTATTATTAACCTACTATTATAACCAACGTCGAATTATATATCTACGAATATCTAATATATTAAAAGGCTAAACTTTGCAACTACCGACTATATAAGTTATTAAGGTCGTTACTTATCCTTACTATCCCCTAATAAAATATTTCGTATAATTTTATTACCGGAATATTAAAATTATTTAATCCTATATTTAATTGGATTTACAACACAATTTTTGTTATTATTAACCGCTTTACTAAATATACTTTATATATCCCTATATAGAAGACGATTAATATTTAGTAATTTATATTCCTTTTTTAGCGAAATGTTTTCTAATAATTTAACCTCCTAAATTTAATTATATTAGATAGAGGTAGCCTTTTTATAAACTAATTTTAAAAGATTTATTACGAATTCTTAAATATTTATAAACGCTTTAATACGGCCTAACACCCCTAAATAGATAGATAAACGGAGAGGCAAAACTAGAATTTAAAATTATACTTCCGAATCTTCTACAATATAAAACAAATCAATTAAGCCGAAAAAATTATACTAGTATAGTAGACGTATAATAATTATTTCTATACTACTATTAAAAAATCCCCTTCGAAACTACTCTTTAAGTATTATCCTTAGGGATTAACGGACCTGGAACGAGGGTAAAGGATAATCCTTCTAATAATAATTATTAATTAGATTAATGAATTACTTCGTAAACAGTTAAAAATTGTAGTAGCCTTAAAAGTTATTAATTAGAAGTATACAAAATAATATAATAAAGTTTAAAAATTAAAGGAATTCAATATTAGAAATTAGGTTTTATTTAATATAAAGTATATTAAATAACACCGCCTAAGCGCTAAATTAATAAATAAATTTTTAGGACCCTTCTAAATTACTAAGGTCGTTAGGGAAAAGAAGATAGTATATTAATTTATATTCCCCATATATTACCGAATCTACCCAATATTCTCTATTACTTTATTAGAGCCGTACTATAGGAATCCCGCTACGGTAGCACTATAAAAGGAAATTATAAATATTAAGGAGAATAATATTTAATACGAAATTAAAGCGATTATAAAGTATTATAGATCCGGTTACTAATATTAATTTTAAATTAAATAGAAGGGGTATCCGGACGATAAAAATTTATAAGTTTTATAAAAGGATATAAATTACCCGAACCTTCTTAAAGAATACGAAATTAAAAAAATATAATAGCGGCGTACTAGCGGCAGGCCGACTACTAAATTAATAAGAGTTAATTAAATAATAGGAGGAGAATAATAATTATTTAGAAATTTAGAATAGAAATATAAAACGCAAACATAAAACGTAAAACGCAAATATAAAACGTAAACGTAAGACGCAAAACGCAAACGCAAGACACAGACGTAAGACGTAGACGTAAAACATAAAACGCAAACGCAAAATATAAATATAAGACGTAAAACGCAAACGTAAGATATAGACGTAAAATATAAAACGTAGACGTAAGACGCAGACGTAAAATGTAAAACGTAAACGTAAAACATAAACGTGAAATATAAATATAAGGTATAAAATAGGAATATAAAAATAGAAATGTAAGGCGGAGATATAAAATAAAAATATTAAAAGGGACGAATAATAAAAAAGGAAGGTAGTTTAATTTAATATAAGATACTAATAAGGCGCTAAGTAGAATATAACCCGCATTTTCTATTATTATTCCAAATAAAAAAATCCTTAATAGCGCCCGCTATTATCGATATAGGATTAAAACCTACAACTTTAAAAGGAATACTCCCGTATACTACCGCACCCATTAATAATATTCGTAAATACTATTTTATACTATTTATTTATAATCCTCCCTTACGAATTTTAATAATTCGTCTAATTTCCTATTTATAAACGCCAACCTCCTATTAACTATTTAATACTAGGGACCCTAGCTGCGACTAAGGGAGGGGGTAATACAAATAGGAGAATTTAGCGTAGAAATATTTATAGGAGAACTACTATTACTAATAATAAGACCGCTAGTAGGGGCTACCAAATCGATATTAATATTAATATCGCTAATATTATAATAACTAAATTTCAAATAGCCCTTACAATTAAAATTCCTAGTTCGGAACATATTAAATAATATTATAGGGAAACTATTATTAATAAAACACACCTACATCGCAACCTAAAACACTACCGCGGATTAATATAACCGTTATAGGAGGGGAGTAAGTAGGAGGCTACCAATATTAGTAAAACGTATAATCTCAGCCACTATATCCTATATATCGTTCCGGAAGTTACAAATACTATAGGGGACCGCGAGTATGTAGCAGCGTAGCGATAGCGAATACTACGATCTCTCGTTGAACTCTGGAAGGAGAAGACGTTAATAAAAAAAAAAAAAAAAAAAAAAAAAAAAAAAAAAAAAAAAAAAAAAAAAAAAAAAAAAAAAAAAAAATAGGGGAGATAATAAGGGGAAAATAGCGTACCTTTAATCTAGTAAGTATATATACTAATCAAATGGAATATTTCGCATAAATTTAAAATTAGGGCACTAACGAACGCCTAGGCTAAAGTAACGCTATATTTTAAATAAACGAAGAGGCGGATATTATTAAAGGATAGGAAAGGAGTAGCTAATTAACAATTAATTACAAGTATAAAGTAAGAGGAAGGAGAGGACAGGGCGAAAAGGAAAAAAATGGAGAGGAAAAGTAAATATACTAATCGGACTTATAAGGAAAATAGGGATTAGTGCGTAAGTATATAATAGAGATATATATATCTATAGTAGGGGGCGGTTTAGGCGAGGGGGTAAACAAGGCAGCTACGGAATTAGAAAAAGGGGTAGTAAATATAATTATAAAAATAAAAATAGGAAGAAGAAGAGAGGAGAGGCGAAAAGGGTAGGTAGAAGGAACGTTATATAAGTGAAGGAGGAAGTCTTTATATAAATATAAATTAAAGTAGGCAAATATAATTTAAAGTAGGCAAGTATAAAATAACGTAGGGTAAATAGAATATTAAACAATTATATAAATAGTAGGAGGGAATAAACGGAAGAATAAAATAAAAGTAATAGTTAAAAAGGGAAGGATAAAATAAATAAATAGTAATAGCGGTTATAAAAAAGTAGGAAGGAAAGGCGGAAAATAGGAAGGTATGTACTTTAAATTATAATAAAAAGAGCGGGGGAAACGGTTAGGAATCGTACTATTAGAAAGGAGGGAGTAATATAAGGAATAAAACGAAGGTAATAAGAAGGTAATAAAGAAGGAACAATATAAATAAAGGAAATTTATAGAAAAAATAGTATATAGAATTATAGGAGGCGGGGGACGGAAATAAAGATCCCGAGGATAGAACCTATAAGAAGGGAAATCGTATTTAAATATTATAATAAATCGCAACAAGCGCGAATAATAAAAAATAGCCTACGAGAGGAGCTTTAGGTTTTAATTACGTAGGTATTCCAAAATAAGTATAAATAATAGAAGGTACCTAATAAAAGTATTAAACTATACTACGAACGTAGATAATAGAAAATATTTAGGGAGAGGAATTACAGGGTATAATTACGTTAATATCCTAAAGTACTTATTAATATTCTTAAATTCGAAGTAGTATTCCTCGTTGGGCAAAACGAAGCTTACTACCTTATACACTTACGGAATAACGGTCTTAATAATAGTCGAAAACCCTACTAACACTTTAAATCGAATATTAATTTTATATCTATATTAGAATTTATAAAAATAGATATTATAATACTAATATTCTAATAAACAGTACACTAGCACTTTAAATTTAATACCGGTTTCGTATCCGTATTAGAATTTATAAAAATAAATATTATAATACTAATATTCTAACGGGCGGTACATTAATACTTTAAATCTAATACTAATTTCGTATCCGCGTTAGAATTTATAAGAATAGACATTACAATACCGATATTTTGGCGGGCGGTATACTAGTATTTTAAATCTAATACTAGTTTCGTATCCGTATTGGAATTTATAAGAATAAATACTATAATACCGATATTCTAGCGGGTAGTATACTAGTACTCTAAATTTAATACCGGTTTTATATCCGTATTAGAATTTATAAGAATAAACATTACAATATCGATATTCTAGCGGGCGGAACGCTAGCTTTTTAAACCTATTACCAACTTTGGGGCCGTATTAGAATTTATAAAAATAAATATTATAATACTAATACTCTAATAAGCGGTTCACTAGGGGCGGAGCGGCTACGATCCGGAATACGGCGTCGGCAGCTATAATAAGCAATACCCGACAACGCCACGGCACCCAGCGTTCATTATAGAGGTTCCGAAGACAGAACTTATAAGGGGGGGGATTATATTAAAAGGTTAAGAGCTCGTACACAGAAACACCTTAGCGGCTACTACTCCACTTTATTAACAGAAGCGTAGGATCATTTACAATAACGCCTATATTGGGTCGGACCCGCAAGAAGGATAATCCGGCACCGCGCCGAAGCGCCAAACTAATATAAAGCTCTATAATACTCGTTAGCGGAAGAATAGAATTTGTATAGGTATAAAAGAGGTTCAACGGAGCGTATTTTATTATAGTCGGTAATTATTAATATATCTTTAAATTAACCCCTAACTTACCGTCCCCTACGTATAGCCACGACCGTAGTCACCTCAGCCTACCTTTCGCCTACGTTCCTGACATAACCAATTATTCTTCGAAAGTCGGTTGGTATTAGCGATTTTTATTAAATTTTATACGATTAGCGGGGTTTTTTTTCTTAATTTACTATTTCTCCCTTAAAGTAGTCGTCTCCTTCTTTTATTTATTTATAACGAACTTCATTTATTTCTTCCTTTCGATCGCTATTTTTACTTTATTATATCTCTCAACTTTATATTATATACGTTTAATAGTAATATTATTTATAAGTTATCCCTCTAGTCTAATTGTACGTTTTTTAGATTTCTTGGAGTTTAATACTTTTAATCGTTGAGATTATTCTAATTAATATTTTTCTAAATAATTATAGGCGAGTATCCCTTTATAAAATTGCAATTCAATTAATTTAAAAGCGTATTTAATTTCTTTATTGTAATATACTATGTCGATTCCCAGCTTTTTTACTAATAGGGTAAGGGATTTAACGCTAATTTTCTAACGGTCCTCATCTAATAGTATCTCTGGAAATTTGATCGTAATTTTAAACATTGTTTTTTTTGCGTAGAATTAATAGAATATATATACGATTTGGTGGGTAAATACCACTTTTTTCAAAACTAGAAATAATATTTATACATTTAAATATATAATTCTAATTACTTTATAATCCAATAGTATATTAGGCGCGGCTTAAATTCAGCTCGCTATACTAGAAGTATTCTTTAAATTTCTTCTAATAGGTTACTTTTAGCGGTTAAAAAACGTTTATATCCATAGGCTATAGAAAGTAGGAGTTGTAAGGAAGTAAGAAGAGGATACGAATATTAAACCGTAAATAATATTTATAAAGATTTAAATTATAATAATTAAAAAAAGAGTTTAATATTAATAATTAATAAATACGGTTATTTAGCGGGGTCGCAGTTCTTATACTATATTTTTTATTTATTTCGTGGGGGTTATATATATAGATATTCAATTCGGTATTAAATTGGTCCTTATTACAATTAAATTACTTTACAAAACTATTAGTCTCTCCCTTTATTAAATAAAAATTATTTCGCTAAATTAGGGTATAATACTTCTACGAATAAAGGTTAAAATAGTAGATTTAATTTATTATAATATTACTATTATTAAAAGCGGTCTTTAATTAAATAAAGCGGGTATTGCCGTTAATATAAAGGCACGTAACGGGCGAGGCAGGGCTGCAGCGTTGTTGACGTTCAATATAGAATTTACGACTAAAGAGTAAAATAAAAGGTAAGAGTTGTGCGGGCAGCTGGGCTGGAAGATATACTTCCAGACCTCGAGTACCCGGACTACTCTCCTTATCTAATCTATAACTAATCAAATTATTTATATCCGAACAACCGTACAATACAGCTATACGACTGGGCAATAGGCATAGGTCAGTGGGACTGGGCTATAACATCACCCCCCCCTTTTTTTTGAAGATCCTACCCTTAGGATCTCAAAAAATTTGACCCAAATGTGGTTCGAACCCGTGGCCTTTACATACGATCGCTTCCCAGGTAGAGGAGGGGTACCTTCGGGGTAGCCTATAATATAATTTAAAGGCCTTTATTCCTACTACTACGCTATTAGACTAATCCTACGAATTATTATTATATAATTTTTAATAGCGATCGTTTATTAATCCTTCCCTAATTTCTCCTCCCTTACTTACACAATCGATTCGACCTTCTCAATAGCCTTCCTTATACTCCCTTAACGGGTAAATTATCGTCTTTATAATTGCTTAATACTAAATCCTTCATTTAAACGCCTTTCTATATATATAAGCAATATAACGGGCCGGGCTTTTCCGGATTTATATTATAAAAGGCCTTAAATACATCAAACGTATTTTTAAAATTTCAAATAGAATATTAAATAGAATCCGGGTCCTAGCCTTTCTATTCCATTTAATAGTAAAATTTCCTATAAATTAGGCGTAATATTATAATCCTTTCAACCTCCTATTCTTTTTAGTTTCCAACTATCTCTCTTATAGGGTTATTATTTATTTAACTTAATAGGGGATTATTTAAATACTTATAGAATCGGTCAATATAATATACTCTAATACCCCGCTATATAAATAATAGATCTAACTCGTAAGAATACCCGGATAAAGCTTTAATATAATATAGTATACGGGTAAGGGGGAAATCGAATTTATCGCTAGGTCTATCAATAACCTATAATTTCTTAATAATAAAAATACAATCTCCTACTCTAAAATCGGGTTCGCAATAATACTTATTAATTTATATAATTTACTTCTCCTACCTTTTAACTATAATAGCGTAAATAAATTCTTAAAAATTATATAAAATTCTTATTACCTCCTAAACTTCCTCCCTTAAATATCTTTTTTTTACTAAAATAGGGGTTCTAGTACACTAGTCCTAATAAAATAATAATAATATTAAATAATTTATAATAACTTTATACAGGGATATACCGATACTTTTATAGGAGAGAGAGGCTTGAATAATATTAAAGGTTAGAAGTACCTCTAACTAATTATTTTAATTATAATTAACGAACGGTCGAAAGCGCTAATTAATATATTAATTTATTATTTCCACTTAACCCACGGTTTGGGAATATCCTAAAGAAGATAGCTTCCACTTAATACCTAGAATCTTTAATATCTCATTAATAAAGGAAGAAATAAACTACGGACTACAATCGCTAACTACTTCTTCTAAATAGCCGTATATTCTCTATAAACTATAGTAATAAAAATAAATTACTTATTTAACCATTACAATATCTTTATATAATATATACTATAAGGCCTTAAATAAACAATCTACTATCACCATTATATTATTATATCCCCGCCTATCTTTTAATATACTTTTAAAATCTATAATAATATATTACTACAAGCAGTTAAATATTCCCAAAGGGTATAAGAGACCGGGGGTTTTATTACACAAAACCTTTAAAACTTTATAAATCTAATAATTATTAATAAAACGGTTAATATTATTAAATATACCTACCTACTAATATTATTAGGATATAAGGCGGTAGGTTTTATTCCGGCTAGGATATCCAGTAATAAAGCGTACATAAGTTTTATAAATGAGGGTACGACGGAAGTCTCCTTCGGGAACTATAAATTAACTATCTTTCTTAAATAATAAACTATCCGGTCGGAGGGTAAACTCGGGGTTACTATTTTTTACTTTTATTCAATAGACTACTAACGCAGAATCTTTTTAATTAATTTTTAAAAGCATATTAATTAATTCTATTCCAAATAACAATAGGGATTCTTATTTATTATTTAATAAATAGAACTCTATTATTAATATTTATATTTCAATTATAAGTATATTTCCTTTATCTCCGGTATAAGAATATACTTTTTAATTATTTTATTAAAAGAAGCGGAGAGTCCTCTAATCCTCTTTTTTAACTTTAACGGTTCGGAAATCCTCCGATTTCCAAAAAAGGACATTAACTACTACATTCTCTTTACCTAGACGGTAAATAAATTTAAATATATATTATAATATAAATTCAACCTATCCAACTTATTAAGAATTAAGAAATTATTTAATTAAAAAGTATTCTAATATTTAATAATCTATTACAATTAGAAAGGGATAGATTCCTATTAATTTTATACGCTAAATTTCGAAGCCCTTCATTATTACTAATAATTCTTTATTATAAATAATATAATTTATTTTTATAGGAAGTATAGTCTTTAAGTAAAATACTACTAAATATTACTTATTATTTTTGGATTATTATTATAAAATTACATTAGTATAAACTCTATCAGAGGCGTTAATTTCTACTTACATAGGCTTTTTATAATAGAAGTAAGCAAAGACCGGGGTTTTTAATAAACGGTCTTTTAATTTATTAAAAAATATTTAATATTTTTTAATTTATTAAAAAAGTACATCTTTCTTAATAAAATTAGTCAATAAACGAACAACCCTCCCAAATTCCTTTACGAATTTCCTATAAAAATTATAGAAATTAATAAAAAACTAAACTCCTTTTATATTACTAAGCTCCTTCCAATTACAAATAATAAAAACCTTATTAAGATTTACGGAAATACCGTCCGTAGAAACAATAAATCCTAAAAATTTAATAAAAGTAACATAGAATTTGTATTTCTTAATATCAGTTTATAAATCAGCGTTTCAAAACCTCTCCAATACTTTTTTAATATATATTTCATACTCTTCTTCAATTTCGGAGAAAATAAGGATATTATTAATATACGTACTATAAAAATTATCGAAGTAACCTATTAGGACTTTATTAATAAACTATTAAAAAGTAATTAAATTATTTATTAATCCAAAAGGGAGGACCTTATACTTATATACACTATAACGCATACAGAAAATCGTAAAGTCTTCATTATCAGAGAACATTCGAATACGATAGAACACTTAACGGATATTAATTTTAATAAAAATTCTTACTTTAGCGAAATAAGTAATAGTCTTATTAATAAAGAGTAGAAGGTAACGGTCCTTTCGGGAAAGGGCGTTAAATTTACAATAATCTATATAGAATTTTAATCCTCTATTAACTTTAGGTACAAAAAGAACCAGAACGGCCTATAGGGTAATATTTAATTTAATAAACCCCTTATCCAGATTTTTAGCAATATAATCTTAGTAAACCTCCAATTCCTCTAAGGATATTTTATAGAGGGAATTATAATAAAAATCTTCCGGACAAACGCCTTTATTTAAAGAAATATAGTAATCAATATTAGGACGAAAATCAAGGAGAACGTTTAATTTAACTTTACTAAAGACTTTTAGGAAATTATAATATTAATTAGGGATTTCCTTAAGAATTTTCTAACGTAATTCTATTTCGTCTATTTCCAATAAACTACTATAAATATCCTTCTTATCTTTAATAAAGCGTTCCAATTCATATAAACTAATAACGCCGAAATATATCTCTTTTACTATTTTATAAAAGGGTTCGGCATTAATAAATATAAAATTAATTAATTATTCTTTAATTTATCCCTAATTACATTTTAATTAATATTAACCGTACGTATCGCATAATAAATAAAAATCTTAAATTAATATTAACTTTACTTTTCGAAGCAGGGACGGCGGGAGTTCCTCGGGTTCCGGGGAAGAACCATTATCCTATTCAAACAATTAACAATCTATCCAATTAAAATATTATTTTATCGCATTAGGCAATATAAATCGATTTAGTCGTTTCTAAATAATAGAGAAAAGTTACCAGGAAGGGGTAGAAGTAGGGGCTATCTATTAGAATTAGCATTCTCTTCCTAATTTATTAATTTTATTAAATATTACTTTATAATTATCGCAACCATCTTAGCGTCGCTTATCTTCTTTCTCTAATTAAACTTCTCAAGTATCGGCATCCTTCTAAAAATTAGAATATTTTATTAAGGTAGAATCCTTACTAACTTCAAAATCCTAAGACTAATTTAACTTCTAATCGAAGGGGAACAATAATTTAAAATATAATAGGTCGATAAGAACATCGTTTTTTACTAGCCATATATTTCCAATAATCATATCGCATTTTAAACTAAGTAGGACAATAATCCATTAATCCTTAACCTTAAAGTTCTAAATTTTAATATATCCCTTTAATACAACGCTAACCGAATCAGATTAGGCCTTTTTATAGGGTATAATATATCTAGGATTAAAATTATTATATAAGGGCAATTTTAATAATTTTTACAATTTACGGACAAAGGGTAAATTTATAATAATACTAGCATTTATTCCAATATCGATAAAAATATTAAAAATAGTAATAGTAATTCTATTAAATATTATACTATATATTACAAAAAAGGAAGACTTTCCTCCTAAATAATTATAAAGATCAAAATCTAAATATTATATATTAAAAATATCGGTAGTAAATACTTTACCCTAGGGGGAGGCTTGACCTAGGGTATTTAATTTCCCTTAATAGAATTCGAAGTAGTATCTTTATTATTAAAAAGAGCGGATTCTTCGTTAGAAATTAAAGCGTTAAATAAATCCTTAATATTAAAGGAGTCCTTACCCTAAATAATATTAATAATAGAATTTAAATAAATATTAAAGTACTTAACAAATTTCTCTTTATAGGGGTATTCACTACTTATATATCCCTTCCTATAGTAATTAAAATAGCGGCCTTCACAAGTAAATTCCCTTATTTCCTCGGGGGTAGGGCGTTCAAATACTAGAATTTTAACCACAGCTTTAAAAACTAGGGTACTAATCTCTTTCGAATCTTTATTACGGCGGAAGCCTTATTTTCCATTACATTAACGACTCTTTTAAGTATCTATTTAGTTACCTTCGTTAAATAAATTAAGGAGGAGGATATAATCGTTAAATTATTTAAAAAAGTCCAAATAAATAAATTTAACTACTTAATAGAATTCCTTAGTAATTTTATAATAAAGGTTATTTTTTTATTAATTACGGGGGCGGCGGCACTAATTAACCAAATATTAAAAAATATTTTTAAAAATTTAAAAATACTTACTATACTTTATTTCTAAATTATTAAATTCTATAAAAACTTTCTTATAAATACTATAATTATAATACTCTTCCTATAAATATTTTAATAGGTTATTAAAAGTAATTAACTAATTAGGGTAATTAATATCTAAATAAGGAAGTAAAGCTTGGGCTACCTTACTTACTAAATAATTAATAATATAACTAAACTTCTAACGGTTATTATTAAAATAATCAATATTAACCTCAAACTTAATCTTAATTTAATAATACCATATATCGAAAATTACCTTATCTTCTTTATCGTCGTTATAGAATTTTCCGGCACTTTCTTCTTTAACAGAGCGCTTTCTATCAGTAAAATAAATAATAGAAACAATTATAATAGTAGGGGTACTAAAATAAAAACAAAGGTTATAAGGGTTAAATAAATTAGAAAAGTTAAATAGAACGCTATTTTTAAAATCCTTCAAACCCGTAGACTTATTAAAGTCTCTATTAGAGTCGTTTAGGTCTTTACTTCCTACAACCTTACCGGCGGTATTCAAAGCTATTTTTAAAAAAGTTAATAAATACTTATTTTTCTTTTTAAATTGCTAATTCTCCGTAAGGGTTTATTAAAAACCGGTATTAGAGGTATAGAAGTCCATATCAGAGGCCGGGGGGTTAGGGTCTCCGTTAGTAACTTTCCAAAATAAAATTACCGCGACTAAACCGAAGCAATCAACCCAATTTTTAAAGATATAGAAATCCTTATTAATATAATTAAATATATTAGTAAAATCGTTAGACTATTTAATAATATTTATAAATAAAGTAGTACGAATATATATTTCTAAAAATATAACTTCCAAGGATAATTAAATTAAAGTAATAAACTAATTGTAAATTATCGGACTATTAAATAACTTAATCTTAGCATCACCTTTACCTTTAGAAGTCATAGGAATAAAAAGTATAAAGGCATCTCTATTATAATATATATAATTAAGTAGACTATAAAAGCATTCCTTTAAATTACAAATAGGTACTTCCTTATTAAGAAAATAATATATACAATAAATAATAAATTAAATATATTCGAAATAATACTTATAAAATTCCTTAGGAAAGAGGTTCAATAAATTAAACTCCTCAATCTCATTATTATCATCATCGTCTTAACTAATAGTATAGAAAGTAGCGCTTTAAAAATCGAGGCTAATAAAGTCGTTAAAGTCGAGGGACTTACATCTAACCTTTAAGGGGGGGAATTTACCCGCTTTAGGGGCGTACTTTCTCAAAATATTAGGGTCGAAATAAATATAGCGCTATTACGTAGTTTCTATATTATTACGAACTATCGTAATTAACTTTCTTAATAATCGTTAACCTAGTCGTTAATCGGTTCAATCTCCTCTTCGGAGCTTCTTTTCTCTTCAAAAAGGGAAGGGGGCAATTACAATACGCTACGCGTCGAATCTTTAATTTACCCTAATCGTTCGTTCTAATCGCTATAACGCTACGCTATAGCTTTTCTTTTAATAGGATATTTAATACCGTCCCTAGTAGAGAAATAAATTGTAAATAGTGTAAAGGTACGTAACGGGCGAGGTAGGGTTATAGTATTATTAATATTTAATATAGAATTTACAATTAAAGAGTAAAATAAAAGGTAAGAGTTGTACGGGCAACTGGGCTAGAAGATATACTTCCAGACCTCGAGTGCCCGGACCACTCTCCTTATCTAATCTACAACCAATTAAATTATTTACATCCGAACGACCGTACAATACAGCCATACGACTGGGCAATAGGCATAGGTCAGTGGGACTGGGCTATAATAATTAAGATTATTATTTACTATATCCTCTATTGGCTATTTTTTAAATATAGCAAAGAGGGGTAAATAATTACTAATATTATTATTTCTACCGATTAGGGTAATTAATTTATAATTGGTTAAATTAACGACTTCTTACTATATTTATTAGGGTTAGTATTTTGGTTACTATAATCTATCGGAGTATTAATTAACCCGCTACTTCTTTATTTTAATTACTATTAAAATTTTAAAGTTATTACCGAATATAATTATATAATAACCGGTCTCATTAGTATTTTAGATTTTAGATCCTGGTATAGTATAATTGGTTATTATAGTTTCGAGAATATTAAAGAATTTTACGACGTTATTAATATATTATTAAGCCGATATACGTTTAGTTTTAATAGGCTTTACTTTAGTACTAGAGTACTAAGGGTAGTCCTTCTTCTACTTCTTATATTAGTATTTTAATATAATTAGTAATAGAGGTATACGTTTAGTATAGATTTTATTTATAGTATTTTCTATAAGATTTTTACCGGGTATACCCTTTATATTAATTAATTAATAAATATATACTTTAATTGCGAAATCTTCTACTATATTGAGGCTTATTAGCTATTTAGTACCGCGACCCTTTAAATTAGGGTAATTAATATCCTTTAGAACCTTATAATACTACTATACTACGCTTTTAACGTAATTAAATATATAAGTAATATTATATATACTAGGTTTTAATACTAATTTAGTAGTCTTTGTAATGCGCTATGTATACTATTGTCCTTGGGTAGCGAGAAGCTATCGGGCGGTACGTATAGGAGTAAATTTACATTATTCTTTTTGAAAGGTATGGGGAGCGCTTATAATGTTAATTAAATAAATAAAAGAATACTAGAGAGTACGTTATAATGTAAATATATATTGTCTAATAGGGATAGGGATAGGGATAGGGGTAGCCGTTATTATAATGTAGTAAAATAATGTTAATTAAAGTAATTTAGTTCTATTTTTGGTGCAATTCGTTAATAAAATGAAATAGGGCTATATTTGATATACGGACCTGACTAACCCTCGATTTCTGGCTATCCCTCGATTTTTTTACCTACTTTCTATAAGAGAGTGGGTGTTGCGTGCTTCTACAGATATCCCCAACCATACACCCACGGTTACCTGCCTCTACAGCTGTTGCCCGGTTGGGAGCGAGGGACATTTGAGGCTCCAAGCTCGAGCACCGGCCTAACACGCTCGACACCGACGCTGGCGTGGTTTCTGGCCGCCTCCATGGAAGTATGTAACACCACTGTATTGTGTAACCGTCAAGAGGCTGACACGTACTGACTGTGCTCATGCTGTATGCAGTAAGTACCCCGTTACATACCCCGGGGCCGTGCCCAAAGAGGTACCTGGAGAAAAGTGAGTGTGCTTGGGCGCGGCGTGAATCTCGTGTGAATCCGTAGCTTCCAATAACGGAGCTGAAATGTCAGAAGGACTTGGCATTCCGCCTTCACCACCGCTTCACACGATTTCACAGGTTTACGGGATATTTACAATGCGTACGTTTGCGGGAAGATCGCAAAACTTCACTTATCAAGTAACGCCTGATTTTTCATTCATGTGAAGACCCAGCGGTGTTCCAATACTCGTCAGGAACTAGTGGCTCGCCCACTAGTCAGACGGTCGATTTTGAAGACCTGACGAGTAGACTCTACGGTTATCAAACACACGAGGAACGCGATGATACGCCGAATCGTAATCTCTTGTAATGTACAGGTATGTACACATGCATTAGTGTGTAAGACGGTAAACGACGATCTTGATGGCCAATGCAAAAAGTTTCTAAGCTCGCTGCGATGGCTTTCGAGATACCAAGAACAAGCCATCCCTTGATTCATTTTCGTTTCATCGCATGCCCTTCTCCCCCGCATGAGCTCGAGGTACAAACTTCTCAGTTACAAGACTCAAATGTCTAATATTCTGTCTCACTTCCATAGTCCTCTACATCTGTCAGCACCACATCCCACTCGCAACTCCATTGCCCCCTCGACGCGATGCACTATCTATCATACCCAATCCCGCCCTCAAACTGTCCATCCGATGCAAGTGCTGGTAGGAGCACAAGCAGCATTCTGCTGTATACTCTTTATTCCAACGGGTCTGCATCCTGCAAGCCTCGCCTTCTGGAAGGAGAAAATGACTATCCTCTTGTTCTCCCCCCGCGTCCCGCCCTGCGAATGTTGGGTGCCAAACCCTATGAGGGGGTGGGTAGTGAGCCGGAACAACCCCCCCCCTGGGCTCCTTCAATGGAAGGATGGCATACACACTCTATGTATTGCATGCCTGTCATGTTGTGCGTTCTCTTTCACTTGGCTTTCCATTTGGGGAGGGGGGGGCTTGCAGCAGGATCGTTAGTTTGGCCATGGCGGACAAGGGGACTAGGGCTCAAGCTAGGGGGGCAGTGGACGAACCCATTCATCCTGGCTCACCTTCAGGGTCATGGTCAACATCTTCGACCTGTCTTGTGACAATAAGGCACTTTCACCCATTTCCGAGATCCGCACGAGATCCGAAAAGTTGGAGAGAGAGGTTTCGGAATGTCCTTGCCGGTTCGGCTAACTTTCGGTGTTTGAAAATCTCGAACGGTCGGGACAGGCATCGACCAACAAGCACAATCGAAAAAGTGTGTTTTCCGGGGACCATTGGGCATTGGTAATGGAGTATATCATGTCGCTAGCACCTGCTCAATGAGTTTCTCCGTCGGCGGTGGCCACCGATTTCGCTTTTTCGAGGCTCCAACCCGAACTGAAAGCAGGGGATTCGGCTGCTTTAGTATGCAGAATATATTCCACTTACTTAAAAGCTTTCTCTCCCGGAAACCGATTCCCCGAGCGAGCGCGAGCAGGATGGACAGTAGACCTAACCGCCAGTTCCATCATTATCTTATTTTCACCGTACCTTTGACATCTAGTAGTATGCTTATTGGGTCGCTGTCTCTTAGATAGGTCCTTGACGGTTGTTGTCCTCCTGCGTGGATGCCAGACTTTGTCTTGTCGCTGTTGTTGTTAGACCAACAGATAAGAAATAACACATCAAAACTTTTTTTCCCGTCTACCAGGGGTATCATGCCCATTCTCTTGATGCTGTGATATCAAGCCTTTTGTTTCTGCCCTCTTGTATCATTAAATTCTCTTCCACTCTAGGCTCCACCTACCTGCTAGTCTGCCTTCTTCTTTTCTTCTTTCTTTTTATTTGTTATTTTTTCTTATCTATTTTATTTTTTAAGATTTCGTCGAAAAACTGATGTCTCTCCTCTGCCGACTACACACACTTGCGAGCACAGTCAAGGAGGCCGGAATGACTTTGGGCCCTAACCCTTCAACGGCTCCGGCGCCGTCCCGTCAAAATGCTTCCTTCCCGCCATCCAATCAAGCTCCCATGGCCAATGCCAGGGCCGCAGTTGAACCCGAGTCCAAGTCTCTTTTCGATGACAGCCCGGAAGATGGTGAGGCTGTCAAAGAGGATGAGTTCAAAGAAGGAGGATATGGCTGGTTCGTCTTGTCTCGCTATACCCCATAATATTTTCATACCCTTCTTGTTACTGATGTTCATTGTATATAGGGTGGTAGTCTTCGGCGTATGGCTTGTGAATATGCATACGTGGGGGCTCATCTCGGTAGGCCTTTCTCCCTGCGCTTTCCCACCACAAGTGAAGGAAGATTGCTGACTCAGTCATACACCATATAGTCCTATGCCATCTTCTTAGCCTACTACTTGCGATCCGGCTCAATCATAGGGGCTTCCCCTCTTTTCTTCGCCTTTATTGGCGGTCTTTCTACGTCGATGGGTGCGCTACTCTATGTCACCAAAGACCTTCCTTCAAGCAAGGTGATGTGATGTATCTAGTCTCCGCTAACACTCGCTTATGTTCTCTTCTGTAGCTCTTCTCGTGTCGCCCCTTGCCACTTATAGTATCAAGACTCTGGGGACTAGGATCACGCTCTTCATAGGTGCTGTCTTCGAAGCGTAAGTCAACCTTAACTAACCTGTGTTTCCCTTTGTTGCACAACGTAGTAGTTGACCTTTGCACTAATCGTGTCTTGTACAGCGGCTCATTCATCGGCGCCTCCTTTTCTACCCATGCGTGGCAGCTTCTTCTGAGCCAGGGCGTCTGCTTTGGCCTTGGTATGGGTTTCTGCTTCACAGCTACCGTCGGTATTGTCCCGCAATGGTTCACCAAGCGGCGATCTTTCGCCAATGCCCTGGCAACAGGCGGTTCCGGATTCGGTGGTCTCACCTACGCTCTGGGAGCGAACGCCATGATCACAAATCTCGGGTTGGAATGGGCATTCCGCATCCTGGCCATCACCTGCTTCACCGTGAACGGCTGCGTCAGTCTGATCATCAAAGATCGTAACAAGGCCGTCGGGGCCAAGCATATAGCTTTCCACAAGGATCTCTTCTTCCAGCCTGAGTATTGGCTCTTCGTCGGCTGGGGATTCTTTGGTATCATCGGCTACATCATCGTCGTCTTCTCCATTGCAGACTTTGCCCTACAGGCTGGCTTCACTAGCAATCAAGCATCGTTGGCGTCGGCCATGTTCAACTGTAAGCGTCGCCCATTTTCCTCGCGCTGAAAGTATGGCAAGCAGCGTCTCAGTCTTGTTCATCCACGCTAACCATTTCATCTCATTTCAGTATCCCAAGCGCTTGGCAGACCTGCAATCGGTCTCCTCAGCGATAGGCTAGGAAAGATGAACGTCGCTGGAATAGGGACTCTTATTGCCAGTGTAGTCGCCTTCTTTTTGTGGATCTTCGCCGGCAAATACTTCGCCGGGCTCATCATCTACGCGCTCTTTGGCGCGGTAGCCGGCATTCTTTGGCCATGCGTGGGGCCTGTAGGAGCGGAGGTTGTTGGTATACAGCTATTGCCCGCAGGTAAGTGACACCATTCGTACGTGTACGAGTGATACCCATCTCCTTTGAAAGACTAACGTTGTGGACTACAGCTCTTTCTCTGTACTGGATTGTCCTTGTTTTTCCTGCGACTTTGTAAGTATTACCCTTGATCGTTGTGTTGTCCGAAAGAGGTTTGTCGGCTAACGGACCTTATACACTGCAGTGCCGAGGTGATCGGACTGAGTCTCAAGCGGGAGATGATTGGAGCAGGCGTATATTTGAATGTGCAGGTGTTCACTGGTTTCATGTTCTTTGCATCCTTCTTGTCCAGTAAGTATACATATCAACTCTTCCGTCTACCTCACCGAATACCCATGGATTTACTAATCATGCCTTCTCGATGCAGTGTGGCTCCTAAGAAGCTGGAAACTCCGTCAAACGGAATATCTCGGCTTTTACGAAAAGGGGCAGGAGGCGGCCATTCATAATGTCGCTGTCATTCATCCCAGCGAAGAAAGCAAGCATGAGGTGGTTTCTACCAGGAGACAACAAAACACTGTTGTCTCATACATAACGAACATGTTTGTCATGAAGCGTCTATAACTCCATATGCGGTTCGTCCGACAAGGAATCGTGTATAGATGCCCCCCTTAGATACAATATCCTTCCATGTCATTACGATGATGGTAATGAAATATACAGCCCATGATGTCTCTACTTGAATTCAGGAAAAGAAATCTATTATTATTTTTATAAATTTTTTTTCTTTTTTTTTTTTTTCTTTTTCAGCTTTTCGCCTTATTTTGCTTGACGTCATCTGGCAACGATTTGAACAATCACCCGCAAAACTATCCATCTACCTGCGAGACAACTCGATCGCCTTGGCCGCCGCCACCTCAAAATCATCAAACGCATAAAGCGGCAGCTGACTATCCGCAGTGATCTTCTGTCCCTCCGTCTCGTTCGTACCCCTGATTCTCACCACAACCGGAACCGTAAGCGACAGCTCCTTAAAGGCCACAACGATGCCGTGGGCAATCATATCACCCCGTGTCAGTCCTCCAAAGATATTCACAAATACCACACGCACGCGCGGGTCCTGCAATATGATCATAAAGCTTTCTTTCACCGTCTCACTCGTAGCTTTGCCGCCTGTGTCCAAGAAGTTGGCCGCCTTCCCGCCCGCGTCCGCAAGAGCGTCGACCGTGTTCATGGCCAGCCCGGCCCCGTTCACCAGCGTCCCGATGGTTGCGTCCTCCCCGGGCAGCTTGATGTACACGATGCCGCTCCGTTCCGCCTTGACCTCGGCCGGCTCATCGGTAGCGCGGACATACATAGCCTTGATCTTGTCCGGAGGCGTGCCGTTGCGGAAGGTGGCTTGATCGAAGGCAAAGCGGGCGTGAACGACTTTTATTTCTCTGAGTCGCTCGACGATGTGCGTCGTCAGGAGGAGTCCCTCCTTTTCATAGAACAGAGTGGTCAAGGTCTCGATGAGCCGCCGGAGTGAGTCGACCGCGCTGTCTCCCTTGTTGCTCAGCTGGAGGTAGCTCGCGAGCCGTTCGATGGCCAATTCGTCGGGTCCCCGGCGGTAGTCAAACGGAAAGCTCTTGACCGGCGCGGAGGTGCGCTGGGCCCCTTCCATCCAGTCTTCGATAGAAGGGGCGACCAGGATGGCAGGAGATCGTGCTGAGCGATCGATGCCGACGGCTAGAAGGCGGCGGGTGCCATGGCCGGAATAGGGGCCGCAGTTTATCCCGCCGCGGGCGCGGAGCTCATCAAAGCATTGGTTTACATCGAGATATATACTCCGTCGTTGTTGATACTGCTGCTTGTTATGGACAGATAGACTGGCCGCGGGAGAACGCCGTCCGGGCCCTCTCATAAAGTGAAGCTGACGCCTTTGCATGCCAGTCGCGAAAGGTTGGGATCTGCTCGTCGTGCCGGACCCAGTTGTGCCTTCTCGCAACTTTGTCTTTAGAGTATCGCCTATTTTGGCTGGGTGATTAACCATGGTCACACCAGATTCCTCGAGTGCTGCGATCTTCGCCTTTGCAGTAGGTTCTCCAAGGAACGTAAAAGCACCGGCATGCCCCATTATGCGGCCCGGTGCCTCATTTACGCCGGCTATAAGACCAATAATCGGCCTGTCAAGTACCATGTTAGCCATTTCACAGACCCAATACATGGCGGCGAAGATTTAGTAGGCTGTATGACATACTTGGGAGATTTACTACGAGAGTAGTATTCTTTGATCCAAGCTGCAGCCTCGAGCTCTCCCATTCCACCGATCTCACCAATCAAAGCGATGGCTTCAGTGTCTGGATCTTTCTCAAGGACACTCAACGCTTCTACCATGTCCGTTCCAGGTACCATGTCGCCGCCCACGCCTATGCACAGACTCTGTCCAAGCCCGGCCCTGGTGGTTGATGCAACAGCTGCAAAGTAAGCAGTGATTAGTATGAGATGAGCATCCATATTGGGGGATGACTTCAGAGACACCTTGGGAAAGGGAGAGTACTGCCTACTTTCGTAACTCAAAGTGCCTGATTTGGCTACAATTCCCACCCGCCCTGGCGAAAAGCATGGCAATGGTTGGAACCCTATCAAGGAAGATATTGACATGTTAGTCTTTACCTTTACCAGGGACCCAAGTCCCACCCACGATGTGCTGTATGTGGGCGGTCGAGACTACTTGCTTACCTACTCGACACTTCCCTACAGCCGAGATGATGCCGGGAGAGTTAGGACCGACAAGTCTCGACTTGGACTGAGTCTTGAGCATGGAGTGGATCTAGACATACAAGTGTCAGTATATGAGGGCCGAGCGTAACTGGGCCTCTTGTGCGAGGAGCTTACTCTGAGCATGTCGTGAACTGGAATATGCTCGGCGACAGCGACTATAAGTGGTACTTCGGCTTCGATGGCCTCTTCGATAGCCCCGGGGGCCTGATGGGCGGCAACATAGATGCCTGTTGCGTCCGGCTTGAGATGCTCCATGGCCTATAAGCCCAATGTTAGCTCTTTCGGGGTTCTAGAATTGGATGAAAGGCTTGACCAGGACGTAGAGAGCTGGCTGTCGGTTCCATTTCTAACCTGGCGTACGGAAGGTAGCACGGGAAGGCCGAGATGCTCTCCGGTGCGGCCCGGGATCACACCACCGACTATCTTGGTCCCCCATGCTAAAGAGTCCTTAGCATTTGCTGTGGCCTGAAAGTCCCGCTCCACGTTAGCTTGGGTGTACAAAGGAAATAATCATGAAGGAATGGCAGGGTGATCAAACCTGTTTTCCTGTAAAGCCCTGAAAAATCACGCGCGTGTTGCTGTTGATCCGAAGAGACGGCAGAGTGTCTGCATATGAGCCATGTAGTGGTTGGCAGGTGGTGAAGAAACGTCGGCTGCTTGTTGGCATTTGTAGCCTACAAGCCCATTGGCTTCGAAGGCTATGTACGGGCGAGTAATGCCTAGCGTGTTGATACATAGCCATGTTGATTTGGTTGATCACCTCTGGCGGCCGTGATGCAGGGGATTCTGGGAATATCTGTGCAAGTTGCAGAAACCCACCAGGCACAATGGATTAGTACTGTAGTACTTCCGACCTAGTAGGCGACTACCTTTAGGTATGTTGGACGGTTGCTGTGATGTAAGGGTGTGGTCTGATAAAGATGTCACAAGTGGGATGATAGAGTAGCCAAGGTTCGCACTTGATGACAATAAGTAGGCATCGAACTCCAAAGAACGGCAAGACCGTTTTGAAGATTTTGTTATCCGAACGCCATGTTAGGAAGATGGAGAAGCAGGAAAGACCATCTTTACTTGCACGCGCAGTAAATGTGAGTCCAGCTTTCCAGGGGACATCTATGGAGCTTCAACCTGCACCTTGTCTTGCTATTCCTCTCTTTCAGTAGGGCGAATGAATGCGGCCAACTCGGTAGCGGATTTGTGAAACGGTAAACTCGGAGCCGTGACGGTGATAGTCCCGGCGCCTAGGGATGGGATCGACAAGAAGGTATGCCTCCGCACAAAGGGTTGGCGCTAGCTGGTGGCAGGGGTAACAGGTGTTTGTGGTGCAACTTGCAAGCTTTTGACAAGACAGACGATTTGAGAAATGGAAGGAGACGTCGGCAAAGGCCAAAGATGTGATTTTTTTTTCCTTTTCCCCCATACATGTCATCAAGCAACGCTGGTTACAACTCAAGCCTCTCACCACCGTAACTCTCCCTTCACGCCCTTTTCAGCCTCAGCGGCCGGCTTGGGCGTACTTGATGGTTCGTTTTCCTTGAAGCCTAGGTTTTTGAAATCATCTTTGGCCATCAAGTTGCTGAATATCGCATGGTTAGCGCGGGACCAGACAGAGACATTCAGGGAGATGTAGCTGCCACCCACCGTTCCATGCGGCATGTGAGATAGGCCTTTGCCAGCGATCGACACTCATCTTCGTTGACTCCCTTGACCCTCTTGATGCAGGCAAGGTAGGTTGTCATGACGTGTTTGCATTCTCCTGGAGGGCAAAGTATGAGTGAGAGCCGAGACCAGTGTATACATGCATTGGCTGCTGAGCCTTACCGTCATGATCCAGGGGAAAGCTGCCTCTCTGGGGCCTTGAGGTGTTGTTGGTCAGTTGGACAAGCCTTCAGGGTAGAACATTGCATTCTGGGCTCGTGGACTTACGGCGTGGGTTTTGTTGTTGGCAAGGCACCGGGACTTCCAAAGGTACTCATATTGCAAAGCCGGTGACGGTGATGGAACTGCCGCAAAGTTGGTAGTCAAACGAAACCAGGGCAGGGTATTTTGGTTTTTGTTTAGCTTAGGTAGAGGTAGCTTTTACCAAGTTTTGGGTTCCCCCCTCTGTGGTTTTCCTCCTCTTGTAGGGCGTTCGCAGTTGGGGATTCGAGGTGTGCGACTGCCCGCTGGACGGGACCGGAGTCTTGAATGCGGATGAAGTGCCCCTGGAAATCGGCATTCCAGCACGGTCTCAGCTACCTGGACCCTAACGTGGCAGGCTCCTGAGATACCTGCCTACAGGGTAAGCTTTGTTAGTGCAACTGAGCAAGCGCTGAATGGGAAGGCCAGGGGCATTATGCCCGGGTTCGGTTTTACCGGAAGGTGGCAGCACGGAGGTTACAGATTACTGCGTAGGTACCTAGGGTGGATAGTGGATCGTGGACGGAGATACGCTCGGGACCATAGAGCTACGGTACGAACGAAGTCGTCTTGATGCCCATGGGGAACTGTTTCTGCATGCATCCCGGAAACAGACTCCGATGTTCAGATCGGCAGGCCAGCGACATGTGCTGAGTGGACGACCTCCGAAGGTCCCGTCTCTCGCTCCGCCCTCCGTCCACCGTTGTCTGAGCCCGCGGTCCGCAGCCCGGCCGGGAGCCAAGAACTTCGGATCAACGGACAAGCCAGATGACGCACCGTGTCATGCCTGCTCATCCCCGCCATCCCGCCTTCCCGCTATCGAATTTCAACCTCTATACCTAGAGGTATGTATAGTGTAGTGGTGTAGTGGACAATGTACATAAGAGGTGCTTGTCTGTGGAGCCGTGGCAGTTGAGCTTCAAATTCTGAACTCTTCTTTGAGCCGCCGAGAGCCAGTCACAGACCCCGGTGTGTTGTCGGGTACGCAGGTCAACGTACCGGTTGCATGAAGGCCTGGAAACCTGTTCATCAGGCCGGGTCGGGTTCGATTTGCCCGGGTGCAGGCGCGACGACAACGCATCAAGGGAACTGCCCCCTTCGAGCGAGGTTTTAAACTTTTGACGACCAAGTGAAAGTGGGGACGTGGAACTTGACCCGAGGGGACCATGGACCGACCCCTCCCTCTCCCTCACTGTGTCGAGTGAATGGGTGTGTTTGCAACGCTTTGGATTCTGGAAGCGCGCCCCCTCCCCGGGGTTATAGATTTTTGGCATCCACATCGACGTCCACATCCACATCCACACTCACCATCGAGGCGCCGCGACAACTACTGAGGGCATCCCTCATCGCTTCAGGTTTCGAGCTGTCTGTGTGCTGCCTTGAACTCGTTGTACGTATCGGCTGCACTTGGATAGATCATCGATCGCCTTGTCCCGCCAGTCAGCCAACAACAGGCAACACAAGTTTCTTGGTTGTAAACTCTTTTCCCGCGCTGAAGCCGATCCGCTTGATCCAAACCACCTGCCCGACTCGGGTTCTGTCGCCAGCCTCTTCTCCTGCCACCCGCCCGCACAGCCGCCAACCACTTAGCACTCGTCTTGTATTTACCAATTTTCTGAATCGACGAGACCATCGACCCTCAGATAGACCCGGGAGCCCACTTGCCCCCATACACCCACCCGGTCCCGTGCGACCGCCCGAATCGTGACCTCGTCCTGCCCGACCTCGGGCCCGTTTTCACACTTCCGTCTTGCGCTCAACTCCGCTTCCGCCCACCTTCTCGCTTGCGTTTGCGACTGATCTTCTCGGCTTTTTTCCCGCTCAACCGTCATCATGGCTGCTCTCGGTGACGATCTGCTGGGCGTTGTCAACAAGTTGCAAGACTTGGTCTTCAACACCATCGGCAACGATTCCCTGGATCTGCCCCAAATCGTACGCAATACCCGCCCACCACCTTCACCTGTCCGCTCCATGCCCGCAACCGCTCCTTGCCCCATCGTCCTTCTTTTCCCTTCCTTTTCCGCCATCAGACTGCTGACGACCCCTGCTCTCCATCACAGGTTGTCGTTGGATCCCAGTCCGCTGGAAAGTCGTCCGTCCTCGAGAACATTGTCGGTCGCGACTTTCTTCCCCGCGGCAGTGGAATCGTTACTCGGAGACCCCTCATTCTTCAGCTGATAAACGTCCCCGCCGACGACGACGCCGAAGATGCAACCCATCCCAGCTACAGGAACCCCAATGCTGCTGGCCGCAACGAGTGGGCAGAGTTTCACCACATTCCCAATCGGAGATTCACCGATTTTGGCGACGTCAAGCGCGAAATCGAAAATGAGACCGCGCGAGTTGCGGGTACCAACAAGGGAATTAACCGCCAGCCCATCAACCTAAAGATTTTCTCTCCCCACGTTTTGAACCTAACGCTCGTTGATTTGCCTGGTCTCACAAAGGTACGTCGCTTTGAAGCTCTGGTGAACATGCCGTCATAACTTGGTCTAACGTATATCCGTGCAGGTTCCCATTGGAGACCAGCCTACAGACATAGAGAAGCAGACGCGCAACCTCATCTCCGAGTACATTGCAAAGCCCAACAGTATTGTCTTGGCTGTCTCGCCCGCTAACGTCGACATTGTGAACTCGGAGGCCTTGAAGCTTGCCAGGCATGTCGATCCCATGGGTAGGAGGACCATTGGTGTTCTCACAAAGGTCGATCTCATGGATCACGGAACAAATGCCCTGGACATACTGTCTGGTCGGGTCTACCCGCTCAAGCTTGGTTGGATTGGCGTGGTAAACAGATCGCAGCAGGATATTCAGGGCAACAAGCCCATGGAAGAGGCCTTGAAGTCCGAGTCCGAGTTCTTCAGGCATCATCCCGCGTATCGAAACATCTCCACCCGTTGCGGAACTCAGTTCCTCGCCAGGACCCTCAACACCACCTTGATGGCTCACATTCGCGAACGCCTGCCAGACATCAAGGCTCGTCTTAATACCTTGATGGGTCAAACCCAGCAGGAACTGGCAAGCTACGGGGACATGCACTTCAGTGGCAAGGAGCACCGAGGTTCTCTTATTCTGCAGCTCATGACCAGGTTTGCGTCATCTTTCATCGCGTCCATTGACGGTACCTCGACGGAAATCTCGACAAAAGAGCTCTGCGGCGGTGCTCGTATCTACTACATTTTCAACTCGGTCTTTGGAAGCTCTCTGGAATCGATCGACCCCACTTCCAATTTAACCGCCCTCGATATCCGGACCGCGATTCGCAACTCGACTGGTCCCCGGCCTAGTTTGTTTGTGCCTGAGATGGCCTTCGATCTCCTTGTCAAGCCCCAGATCAAGCTTCTTGAGCCACCCAGTCAGCGCTGCGTAGAGTTGGTATATGAGGAGCTCATCAAGATCTGCCACACTTGTGGCTCGACTGAGCTATCGAGGTTTCCCAGGCTGCAAGCCAAGCTCATCGAAGTTGTTTCTGACTTGCTTAGGGAACGGTTGGGTCCCGCGTCCAACTATGTCGAGTCGCTAATTTCCATCCAGAGGGCTTACATCAACACTAACCACCCCAACTTCCTCGGTGCGGCTGCAGCAATGAGCCACGTTGTGAGCAATAAGCAGGAGAGAGAGAGGAAACGTCTGATTCAAGAGGAGCGCGAAAGACGTGAACGGAGACGGCTGAAGGAGCTTGGTACGAATGCCACCGAGATCCCTATTGAAGGGGAAGAAGAAAGTACTACCCTGGAGAAGACGGACAACGTCCACGTGCGCAAAACCGCTGGAAAGGGTGCCCGCAGCATGTCTCCGGCTGTCCGGGAGAACGGCCCCGGCAGCATTGCAAGCGCTTTGAACGGAGCCAGATCGAATTCTCCTTCTCGCTTTAACGGAGGGCAAGGCGTGGGTAATGCCAAGGAGTCCTTTCTGAACTATTTTTTTGGCAAAGACGGAGCCATTGTTCCCGGTCCTTCAAACAGCGGCAACATTGGACGCCATGTCAACCAGGCCATGGAGCCTACATTTAGCCAAAGCATGAGACGCCCAGACGACAGACAGGTGCGAGCGCCTGCTCAGTCGATAAAAGTGGATGATGACATGGACTATGTCGGCAATGCGAAGGGCACTGAGCTTGTGAGTTGGCCATATTCGCTTTAAGTCTCTTGCTTTTTTTTTTTTTTTTTTTTTTTTTTTTTTTTTTTTTTTTTTTTTGTTGTGCGGCCTATGCTAACAACTTTCTGATGCAGAGCAATGACGGCGAGCCGGCCATGACAGATCGCGAGGCTATGGAAGCCGAGCTGATCCGGGCTTTGATCAGCTCCTACTTCAACATTGTGCGCGAAAGCATCGCAGATCAGGTGCCCAAGGCGATCATGCATTTACTAGTCAACCACTGCAAGGATGTTGTTCAAAACCGCCTTGTTAGCGAACTTTACAAGGAGACGCTGTTTGAGGAGCTGCTTTATGAGGATGATGCAGTGAAAAAGGAGCGGGAGAAGTGCGAAAAGCTGCTCCAGACATATCGGGAGGCGGCCAAGATCATTGGTGAGGTTGTATAAGGCTGGGCTCTACCTTTCCTCAGGCTACACCTACAGACCTTGCGAGGCCGACTCTGGTAGCAGCAGTACGACTGATGTATGTATTATGAATCTATCAGACTTAGAAAGGGGTTATGGCAGTTTCTCAATGGAGGCACTTGTGGCTTGTGTGTTTTTTGTTTCACGACTTTTGATAAGAGTAGCCCCCTGCTGGCTAGCTGCAGTGATATCTTGCCGTTCCGCGCAGCAAAGGGTGACGTATACGAGGATGGCGACTTTCTCCGTCTCGGAGGTAAACTGGGAGCTTCTTGAATAGACAATACGTGTCTCTGGAAGGAATGTGCACTACTTAGATAATGGTGCTCATCGCTTAAATGTCAATTTCTCGTCTGGAAAATAGAGTGATACTATGCCGTAATTTGAAGCTTGACCGAGTTGTCACTCGGACAGATAGGATTCGCGTGTACACTGTTCATATAAGCGTCAGGTACAAGTACTTAGCTAAGGTAATTAGTGTATTTAGACCGACTAGTGCCAGTATAGTACACTAGGTAGTTACTAACACGCGCCACACATCCCAAACTCGCCCAAGCACAGAAGTCAGGCAGGCTGCAAGCGCGAGGAGCCTCGGGGCACGGACCATGGCCGCAACTTTTTGCTGGCAGGAAGGTAGAGGTATCATTACAAGTCGAATATGGAAGACGGGATTCGGTAACGGTTGCAAAGTTCGTTCCTTTGTGCAGACGAATAGGCAAGAGCGAGGCCCTACCCCGGATTCCTTGACCACGATTTTTCCACCCTCCAGGTCATTTTCTGGTCGTCAAGACATCTCTCTTCTCCCACAAGGTGTACGTAAAAAGGCCGCGGCCACGAGCACCACCACAACGAACACGGTCATCAGTTTCGACAGTCGCGGCTGCGCTTGGCTGTCTGGTGCGGCTGTCTGGTGCGATTGCCGCCCACGCGCCCTCTGCCATTCACCATTCATTCATCTTCCACCTTTCACGTCAGCAGCTCACCCTTCACGTTCAGCTAATCCTATGCACTATACCAACCTTCAACCACGCTCACCACCACCTTAGCAGTCATATCGCACAACAAAGTTGACGCAGACGGCAAGGAAGCTACTATACCTTTACCGATCTCGGCCGACTTCGCCCATATACCAAGCAAGACTTCCAAGGTGTATATGGGTAGTCCAAGATAGCACAGAACCCGCGGACCTTCATCTGATTTAGCGCTGAACTGGACTTGGCTCATTTCTGTGCTGTGGATTGGCAGCCTCCGACCGAGACAGGGAGCTCTCTTCTCGGCTGGGTTTTCACCACTTTCTTCGGCCTTTCAAGGAAAGAAGTTTTCTTTGGTGTGAAAGGTCCAGGTCTAGCCGATCGTTGTCAACCTTACAGAGCTGTCGAGGTTGTCCTCCTTGCCATTGACAAGTGTTACCCCTAGAACTGCTACCTTACCTCCGTCCTTCTCCTCTTTCTTCTTGATATCACCTCTACATACTTTCATTTCCCCTGTCCCTGCTGTCATCATCATTTTCCATCTATCCCACTGCGTCAGCCAAGGTTCTCTTCTGCGTTGTCACGATGACTGGGGATGGAGAAGACGTTCATCCGGGTCCGGTGCCGAAACGAAGTGGCTCAGTTCCAACTTTGAGGGATGATCAAGATCGCAATAGCTCCATAGAGGTGTTCGACTCATCATCAGCGGCGAGCACTGTGCTTGCCGTACCGACCCAGACAGAGCCGGACGTCGGCATGACAGAAGCTCCCAAAATGTCGTTGCTAGGGAAGCGCCAGAGTCGCGAGCATGCTGCCGATTCCGAGCACTCTTCCGAGTCTGGTGCAAACGTCAAAAAGGTGAAGCTGGCGCAGGACCGGGCCAGACAAGCTGTCGCATTAAACAAGCTGCCGAAGGATAAGTCTCGGTTGTCTGCTGAGGTTTGGCATCATATCTTCAGTTTCTGCCCCCCACGATCACTGGGCAATTTGCTACGCGTTAACAAATTGTTCAACCATTATCTTGATCCTTCTTCGTCACTGGTCAACAGAGAAGTTCCTCTTCCAACCGCCAAGGGAGTTTTGGGTTTCCTCAAGCCAAATGTCATCTGGCAACTTTCCAGGCGGCTTTTTTGGCCACAGATGCCTGCCCCTCTTCGGTCAATGGCCGAGATTGATATGTGGCGGCTCGCTTGCTCACTAAAGTGCCAAAATTGCAACAAGCAACCAGCACAAAGCCATGCTGCTTTGTCTGAAACATGCTCTACAGCAGCTGCTCCTTGTCTAGGCCCGGGCCTGAATGGTGTTGCTGTCATCTGGCCGTTCGCTAGTCGCCTCTGCGGCCGTTGCTTGGTAATGACCTCGACCAAGGTATGTCTGCGTCAAAATCTGGAGAGAGAACCTCACAGCTGGCTAATACGTCCAGGAAATCGACTTCATGGTCGCTCAATCTACCCCCTCCGCAGTTCTTCAAGGGATTGCGTTCGCCTACGTGACGCCAGACCTCCGCATTCAGCCATCCAATACGCCTGACACAGATAAACTAAAATTGTTTTCCGCCACCGACGTCGCCGAAGTGAACAAGGAGTTCCATGACGTCCAAGCCCTCGGTCCTGGAGCCATGGACGAATGGATGAAGGGCCTCAATAACCGTGGTAAGAATATGCAGAATCAGGCATTAAGGTGGGAGAAATGGTATATGTCAGGTGGCGTTACAAGGATGCGTACCGAACTTTATCCAGGCTATGTTAACAACAAGGTCTCGTCGATCCCGAATTCAAACTCCGCAACGCCTGCCGCATCGCCAACCTCTTATCCAATTGCTCTACCCGCAACCCGAGCACAAGTGCCCTCATCGCAGGCTTCGTCTCAACCACGACAAGAAAGGACCGCCGAGGAGGTCGCTGAACTCAAGGCGATCAGAAAGGCTGAAATCGAGCGACGGGCTCTACTCTTGGATCCTCCCCTTACACCCGATGTCCTTCGGCATCTTCCTGCGTTCGAAGCGGCCATGCAGATTGTCCTCCCGTTCCAGGACAAGGATTGGGATTTTCTTAAGCCTAGACTCCTCACCCAACGAGGTGAGGCAGAACACCGACACCCTGGACTGCTTGTGGTCAAAGAAGAGGCTCAGCAGAAACGCACCGAGCGTCGTCAACTCGAGGCGACACTGGCAACAACGAAGGAGGCGCGGGAACTCATCGATAAGCAATGGGAGGAGACGCAAGCGCCATTGCGTGTGAGAATAGCCGGTCTTGCGGACGAGGCAATTCGTGAGACTTGGGGAAAGGGCAAGAAAGTGACAAGGGATAACTGCGCCAAGTTTGCCGTTGATGTTCTTTGCTACATACGACAACGTTTCTATGCTGAGGTCGCCGAGAAGGCCGCTGCCGCTCACTCCGTTGGCCGAGAAGTCCCGGTCGATCCTCCAGAGGGCCCCTTCACCCAAAAGCTTACCTTGGAGAACATGAAGTGGATTTTTGATACCAAGATCAAGCCTCATACGGAGTCATACCGCAAAGAGCTTTTCTATTGCAATGGGTGTGACTCAAATGCGAAAACATTTGGCTTTGAGGGAGTAATCCAACACTACGCAGCCAAACACACGACTGCTCTCAGCTTAGGCACCATCGTTGTTCATTGGAGGGCAGAGTGGCCGCAGTACCCTCCTTTTCGTTATGAGAATCGACTCTCCAAACAACCACCTCACAACCACGGCTTCCAACCATCTTTTGTTGGTAGCTTGGGAGTGCCTGTATTGCCACAGGGACACGACTACCCGTCCATGAATGGACACGCCGGGCTTCCTTCCTTTCAAACCTATCCAGCACCTGGATATCATACTGCGCTATATCCAGAACAGTATCAGGCAATCCTTCCGCCAGTCTACCCTCAAGGCCACTATAATCCCGCTCCACAGCAGCCCCTTTACGGACAGCCGCCGCTCCCACCATCACAGCAGCAGCAGCAGCAGCCTTATATAACTCAGCCGCCCTTGTATCCGCCTTACCAACATCCGGCTACAACATACCCTCCCCTCGCTACCAGCGAGCCGCCACAAGGATATGGGCCACCGCCACCTGCGGTACAAGCCTACAACTACAACTCTTTTCAGGCAAATGCTCACAGTTCGTACCCTGAAATACAACCTGGATACCTCGACGGCTACCAGATCAGGCTCGAGATAGTTGCTCGGTCATCGCGCGAAACCTGGAACAGTCTTGGGGTTATCAGAGACCTGCCAGGCAGCATTAGGGTCTTCGTCACGATCCATCATCTCGTCAAACGGTTTCATGCAATGTTTGGCGAGGTTCCTCCATTTTCCATGTTCATCGATGGTCTTTCCAACAATAAGGACATGCGGCCTGTGCGGAACGTGAACGGACTGGTCTGCAAAGCCTGCCATCTCAAACTTGGAAATGCTCCGCACGTAGTGGAAGAACGAAAAGCGTTTTCCCTGCCGCAGCTGGTTAATCACTTCCAGTCCAAACATATCGAGCCTATGCAGGCTCAGGGAGTTTACCCACTGCTTGACTGGGTCATGGATATGGTTTTGCTCCCTAATCTCGAAACACTTGCAAAATTGAGAACCTGTGGCGAGCCCCAGAGGGGTATGCTTGCAGATGCTCTGCCATATCTCTTCCAACCCCGTTTGACGTCTGCTCAACAATACCCTTCACCGTACCCGGTGCTGTCTAAGGGTAGGCACTTCGAGTTCTCGGGACTGGAGCTGAACGGTCTCGCCGGTCGTGAACAACCATACAATGGTTCCCCCGCCCCAAGGCAATATTTATCGGCCGGTCATCCATCTGGTAGAGACTCCGGCAACATGGTCCTACCTACCCTCACCAATGGCCGCTCTGATGCTCCTCAGATTGGCTATGTTTCAGAGCAACAACCAAGCTTGAACTTATCCGTCCCGGATACCTCTGACTTTGGAAGAGACGTGCAAGGCGAAGGCATGATGGCTGAAGCACGAAACCTTTTTAATGACATCAGTGACATGGATAATCAGGACAGGCATGTGAATCTTCACCCAGCCATGGAGAGTGCCCGCTTATCCTTTGAGGAAGCCAAGAAGGTTGAGGCCGGAACTGAGGAGCGGAACAAGGGATGGAATACAAGCAGGACTGAGTCTGGCAAGTCATATTCCTCGTACCATAACTCTGGCGCTGGCGAACATGCCAATCGGCCGCGTGAAGCTTCATTAGTTTTTCATCCAGCAACCCACACGCCTCCACGACCCCCGATGGCGGTTAGTCGGGCAATGCAACCCTTGTCAATTACTGGACACGAAGAAATGTCGAATCTACAACACCAAGGACACCCTTCGGCGGTTGACCATCGACATAGAAATTTGAATGATCGCTCTTACACCATCGAGCACGGAATGGCCGCAGTCTCGGGCGCCGCACCCCCGTCGAGAATCTATGATCGCTACGACGAGGATTCCAGACGTTCGAGGTCCCCGGTGTACGGTGCCAGTTACCAGTCGGTCTCGGCGGGAAGAGATCGAAGTCTGTTGATGCAGCAGGTAGCACTAGCTTATCTCTCTGGGGCTAGGATACCTCCTCTGAACGACGAGGTGGAGTATAGCCGCTATCGTTCACAAACAGTTGTGTCGGAATATGTCCCAAGGCGAGCTGACACTGAGGTATATGGCCGACCTCCTCCCCGGCCGGAGTATCATGATCAAGACCAAATCCCTAGACCGGAGTACTACCGCAATTTGGTAGACGCCCGGTCTCACTCACGGCCACTGGCACCAGCACTGCCTGCCGACACATATGAGATCGTGCAAGTTAGGGACGAGCAAGGAGAGTATCTCATCCGGCGCCCCGTGCGACGGGACGCGGCAGCCCAATCTTTCCACGATGCGGGACGTAGGGCCCATCGGGACGCGAATCCTGACGGTGCGGCTTCATATGCTGACAGCGAGCAGCCTGTCTGTACCGCGGATTCGCGCGAGGCTCCATCCGCAGCATATACTAGACATGGTACTTTGGTGAGAGAGGACACAGAGCGAGTAGCCCGTGGAAGGGATCCTTACTATGAAGAATATGACCCTCGATTCCCGGGTGCCTCGTGAGCCTAGTTTGGCGCAAAATGTGCCAGTTTTGGCTTCGTTTGCCCTGAGCTTATATCACGAGGGGTAAAAGGGGGTTACATTCGGTCCATCTTACGAGCATTTTTGAAATGGGTTTCTTAAATTATCTTGTTTTAAAAGATTGTGTTGCGTGTCTACGCCGGTCTGGAGGAATTCGACTGGGAAAGGGAAGATAACAAGATCGACAAGCAACGAAAGATAGAATGGGCGTTGTCAGTGTGACACATATCCAAAAGCGGTCTAATAGAGAAGCTCCAACGGAGTGATATTCAGGTACCAGAAAAATGCAAGGTACCAATTACCGTTGACGATCATTCCTACGGTACCCGTCCGTGTAGAGGCGTGTTTGTCGCTCTAAACGATTGGACGTCATGCAGACCAGAGTCACACATAGTCGATTCGGTTTCATTGTTCCATATTCCTATACTTCCAAGAACTGAACGGGATAATAACCTGGATCGTATCGCGAATTTGCTTCATCAGGTTTGGTGATAAATTCATAGTAGGACAAGTGGCCTTCAACGGTCGGAGAATTGTTAAGCAGTACCTTATTGCAGTCGGTTCGTAGCCAATGCCAGGTTTTTCTTCGAAGGTGGTATCCACATTCGCTTGAGCCATTCTGCGGTCACCCTCTGTGCTCTCTCTCAAACACACACAAAAAAAAAAAAAAGGAAAAAAAAAAAAACTGTGTGACGGTTTGCAATGGCTCATGGGCCCTTTTCGGGCTATTCTCGAGCCATGTCTTACTGGTCGGACTGGTCAAAGCTGGGTTTGTTTGTTGGCTCGGGGATCATCCTTTGAATTCTAACCTTTCGTCCCAACCAGTACGGCGTCTTCTGATGCTACTGTGACAAAGTGCGATGTTTCTGGGGTCCGCGGTTTCCAAGCCTCCCAGGAAGAGGTGAAACACGATGCTGATTGGCAGGCATGTCATCACGACCCATGCAGGGGCAAAACCGCCCCTGACGTCTTTGGCCTTTGCCATAGGTGCATGGTTGGCAACAATGGGTGCACATTGTAATTTATAGGACATTGTAGTATACTATGGTAGCAACCGCAGTACGCCGCTGTTGGATTGTGGACGTAAAAGGAAAATTAGCCGTCAGACTCAACAGGTCAGGCGTCATGTGTCGTGGTACGCCATATTACCTACTCTTCTGGGCGGAAGTGTTGGTGATGCGAGATCCAGTTGTGTGAGCATTGACGACAACGGCCGGGAATCAAAGAGGAAACAAGCGCCAGCTGTTCGGGTGCCAAGTCTGAAGTTCGAGTGATAGAGAGCCTTCGTGGGCCTACCAAAAGCCATTGTATGAAGGGTTTGTCCGTCATGGCGGCTTGGACAGGTTGAAATCTACATAGTAGACGTAGCGCTGTAGGTACGTACTGGTCTCGATTCATGGATGAGGCTATACAATTACTAGTACACTAGTAGTGTAAGTGATCACCCAGCCCCCCCCTGGCACCAGTCCCCATCTTACTAGGCCTTCACATTCGTCCAAACTTCTGCGACAACTTGATAGGCCCATGGCCCCGAATCCTTCGTCTACTCCCTGTTTGCTCCTTTTGGACTGATCCTTCACTCAATTGGGCGTCAACACATTGAAGAAAGGCCGTCATATTTGGTTGTTTTCTTGTTATCCATTCTTTAATGCTTATAACACGTCGACCGCCACTTTTGCCGGACAAAGGCCCTCGTCCCTCGCAACTTACTTCCCCTCCCCTTCAGTATTCCTTCTCGATACCCCCGTGCAGTTCTCACTCACTGCTTTCAACTCATCAAAATCACCTCTTCCGAACGGTTCGGTCAGAGCGCCCACTTCCACTCACAACCATCAACAACTTCTCGCCTATCCATATCACGTAAAATGCATACCCAGCTCGTTCACTTTGCCCTGTTTGCTGGGCTTGCCGGTGCTGCCGGCTTGGAAAGCAAGTCCATCTATGCTGTGGAGGCTATCAAATCCATCATGCCTGGGGCCTTCGCCGATTGTTCGCAGTTCGAATTCTCTAAGGAGTGCAGGACACCGGAGGAGGCTGCTCCGCATCTGATCAATTCCCTCAAGGGCCGCACCACAGGCGAGATTGCTATG
Organism: Neurospora hispaniola; assembly: GCF_033458365.1. NCBI lineage: Eukaryota > Fungi > Ascomycota > Sordariomycetes > Sordariales > Sordariaceae > Neurospora > Neurospora hispaniola. The sequence goes on along the minus strand of NW_026944407.1, from coordinate 41,137 downwards.
ATCCTGTCGCTCATCGGCGTCGAGAGCGGTGATTTGAAGTTCAGGATCAACCATTTCCCAAGCCCAGGCCACCCCGACCAAGGCACTGCGAATATGATGTCGCCCATGGTTAGTTTTGCTCTACCGAAACTTTGACTACGTTTGATCAAGCTTACTTTATATACGTGTATCTGGGACTGACCTTAACAAAACAACTGTCTAGTATGTCAGCGAGTATGCAAAAGACCTCAACTTGCCCATCGACGGCAAGTCAGGGCCGGAGATTTTGCAACTTGTCATAGCGGACGACTTCCGCAATTTTGACTCTGCACGTTGGTTCGTCGACAAGCATTGCTCGGACGAGGTGAAGGCTAAAATGAAGATGGGCACCGACGAGGGGTACAGCGATTATATCACAAAGTGCGTTGGCACCACCATGGCGGATGATCGGCTACAGTATTGGGACCGGGCCAAGAAGGCATTTGACCTCAGTGGTTAGGTCCAGGCCAGAGACAGCGATATGGGGCTCATCAATGAGGATGAATGGTAGTCTGGGGCAAGCGGTGTCTTATTCTGTTCCTTATATGTTACATCTGGTGTTCGGGAGGCAGCAAAGCTGCCTTCGCTTCCCCGGGCAAAGTATATTCATACTGAGACTTCCTCAGCTGCCCATGCCCCCCTTTTCCATTTTTACCAGACTGTTTGATACCTACCGCGAATGACAATTTTCAATCTCACTCCGCCGGCCTTACCAAAATTATTATGTCATTTCCTCCAAGTTGAAGATACCGTGGCGGCTGCGCAAGGCACCGTATATTTGTGATTGGGATCACTCTCCCAAGAAACAGTCCCTGAACTGTTTACCTTGATAAATTTGTATAGTATGACATTTCTCGGCGCAAGATCGAAGGATACGTACCACAGCGGGTTGCTGCTGGTGTACTTTGACGCGCTTAGCGTCACAGCGTTGGCGGTGTTCCAGCTACCGAGGGCAGTCGTGTTGCCCAATCTATACGTTGTTGTATTCTCGAATTAGCTGTTATACGGCCGATCAAGCATCGGTTAAGTGACTATGTACGTTGCGGGCGGCGAGGATGTTGTTAGGACCTACAGCTTAACTGTCTCACCATAGGACGTGCTAACCAGCGCTTCGAAGGTGATGGGTACTGCAGTGGCAGTGCAAGATGTCGATGCTATATCACAGGTGATGATGGTCGGTTCTCGTCAGTCCTCCTGCGCATGGTTGTGGTTATATCCGGCTGCAAAACATCCTACGGATATGAAACTTACCCGCCGACGAAATTGATGTAGGAACTCCGGAGTTTGTGCTGGTGGTCGAAGTGGGAGCTGACCGTGAGGAACAAATATCGCTGCCGTTGAGAAGCGTTGTGGAGTATAAGATCCTTGGGAGCCCCCCAGAAAGTGTGATGGTTATGCTGCCTCCAGAGTCGGTGATGAAGCTATCGCAACTCACGACGTCGGTGACCGGTTCATCTGCACTAAATCCTGACGCCAACGAAGACAGAGTGACGGCGGTGGAGGACGACGCTCCGACATTGGTGAAGACGCCCACAACTTGTTTGTTGGATGAACCTTTGCGCATGGCAATAGTGTGGCTATCGGAGTAGATGGGCCATGCACGGTATGTCAGGTAGCCGTCGTCTTTTTTGATAGCGTGGGTACGAAGCTGATTCAGCCGTTTAATCCACGTGTACAACTCTGAGTTAGTTGAAAAGCCGGAAAGCCAGAGGGCCTCTCGGTTGTAGGGAGTATCACTGCCCGCATAATGTTGTTCCTGTCCCTGATAAATGATCGGGATGCCTATAGGGGATGAAGATGATCAGCCGAAATCCGAGCAAATACCACAGGTTATGCAATTGGCAATGGCATGTACAGACCGTCTTTGAGCATCGTAAAGGCAATTGCCTATTGCAGATGTCAGTTGCTGTACGTTGAGTACGGAAGTGTTCCCGGAGATGAAGCAACAGGTGCTACGAGGGACAAACATCCCTGGAGGGAAGGGGCAACACACGTTCTTTGCTAAGACCTGCAGTGGAGGAAGTACATGGATCAGCGAGGAACCACATCGACTAACATGTATAAGAAGCAGAAACTCACCATATCACTAGTTTTGTGCGCAAAGCGAGCCTGGTCATGGTTTTCGAGGAACGACCCGTAGAGACTGAGGTCAATCGCTTCATCATATTGTCAGTATTATTGGTTGAAACCGGCCAGGATATTGGACATACCAGCAGCTTTAAGTATGTTGATACCGCTAGCCAGCGCAGTGATGTTGCCGCTTGTTGACTGGAACGCATTTACTGTCCAATAATAGCTGCATAAAAAGTTGACCTGGTAAGCAAGAGCCGACATGCAAAAGGCTCAGTTTTAGTTCACCCATTACCTTGCATAATCCAAGACGCCGCTGATGTAGCTCTGGTACGGTGCCAGATACGCCGGGTCTCCTTGGAACACCTCTCCAATGGCGAACACGCCGGCAGCGGACTCGAATCCCGGCCAAAAGGACTTCTCAACGTGCTTGACACTATCGATACGAAGGCCATCGCTGTAACAGTTTAGGTTAGTTCTCTCCAGGAAGACAGTGCCCTGTTCATCACTAACATGACAGCAATGGGGAGCAGTGTACATACATACTGTACGTTGACACGATCTTGGACACCCAGTCGTGCCATATCTTGCGGACGTCGTCGCTGTTGCGTTCACCGTATCAGTCATCTTTCAGAATAGAAGCCTGGAACAGTCTTGACCTACGTTTCGGTTTTGAGGTCCGGTAAACTATGTGCACATGTGAGGCGTCAGTCAGGCTAAGGGGTATTGCTCGTGGAGTCAAGAGTCCGAATGTATGACTTCATAGCACTTTACGTTACTGCCTAACGACGACAGACGTACCTGACGACATCACTTCCTTGCCAGCATCTGAGTTCCATTTGTCAGTGTCTGCCTTGTACCAACTCCTGTTGACGGTCTAGTTACATGCCAGGGGATGGGACCGATCCACTCACGTTTCGATGGAGGTTTGGTTATCGTAGTTGATGGTGCACGGAGAGTGATAGTAAGATTGCTAAATAGTCTTCAGAAACTCCTCTACCTTGTCTTTATACATTTGGTATCACTTACGGAAGAGAAAGGATTGAGACCTTGGTAGTTGATGCACGAACGGCAGCCCAAATACGCCATGTGGTTGGTGACAACATCCACCATGAGGTACTAATCGTTATGTCAGCGCTTTGGTCAGTCACCTGTCAACCATTTAACTGTTTTTTTTTTTTTGGCCAGGCGTGGGAGAGTGGAATCTTACCATGCCGCGGTCATGAAGCGCTTTGGAAAGCCCCTTGAGGTTGTCTGCGGTGCCAAACGAAGGATTCAAGGACCAAATATCTGACGCCCAGTACCCATGATAAGAAGACCTAAGTTTGATAATTGTCCAATTAATGTCCATAACGACCGTTTGGTAGTCTCGGCATTCCATGGCCGCCAAACATACCCGTCTTTGGTGACTCCGTCAATCTGCTTCACGATTGGGGATATCCAGACAGCAGTAAATCCCATTCCCTGAATATAGTCCAGCTTCGAGATCAGTCCCTGCCATGACCCGCCGCAGTATACCTGCTGGGATGTGTCACATGGCGCACTGGTTGACAGATCGCTTCGAGCAAAACGATCCGTCACGACCTGATATATGGACTGCTTGCGCCTACAGGAATATCTCGTTAGTTCAGGGTACTTTCTCATGTTTTCCGTGTGGTCCATACCGTTCCCGAAACCCCTGGAGGTCTAGTACGGGCGAGGGGTGAAGAGACGGAAGACAATCTTACCATTCTGAAGACGTAAGAGCTCCCACTTGGACCGCCGCTGAGAGTAGCAGTCCGAGGACAACGCTTAGTTGTCTTTCGGGCCTCATTTTGGTGAACGGTAAAAGTTAAAGCGTCAAAAATCAGGAACCGATGGCCAATATTATCCGATTGCCAGTGGGCAGGACATACCGTCATTGTCTCGGAGCGGCGCTCCGAACCTTTATAGGCCATCTTGAACTTGAAAATGATACTTTACCAGCCATTACTGGCCAGCAAGATGACGAGCTTGGGTTCTATAAACCTCGGATGATGAGGAAGCACGGGTTTCAGGACATTTCATGCCCGCTGCTTCACGACCAGGTTCAATTCGGGCCGTGAAATTGCGTGAGGGTGTATCACAAAGGTCTGTCGAGGTCTTCATGTTCAAGCTTGGAACTGTCCACGGAGTTTGAGGCACCTTCCGTGAGGTCCCCAATTTATCTGGCTACACAAGGCGGAGGTAGTATTCGGTGCTGATGGAGAGGCCACTGGATCTACGGATCTCTGGCTCAGCGCGGTAACCCCAGACGCTACACCCCGGATTCTTTATGAGCCAGACTATAGCGACGGGATTGTATGTGTGGGTGGGGGGCCAATGAGGCAGAAGGCCCGAATACCACAGTGTTGGTGACCATCCGGCCGACAACGGGCCGGCTGTAGCGATGTTTAGTAATTCGCGGAAAGGAATCCAATGCCAATTATGTATCAGATCTTATGCTTGTAGCCATTTCTCGCCCTCCCATCTGATATGTACCGAGCATAACTTCCAGTCGATACGATATTCGGCCCTCCTCATGGCTATAGTTGGCTACGAGTGAGGACAAGATAAGGCATTCTGCATTTTGTTATGTTCATGTGATCATACGGCCAGTCTATCTCATAGCAATCTCTCACTCATACCGGGTCCCACAGTCATTTTTTCCCGCTCTCTCAAGTAAAATCAACGCGGCACAGCTCGGTGTCGGTTTGTTAGTGAAATAGTCTGACCTTTTCATGCCTCCCTCCTGGCATTTCCTGTCGACAGAACGCGTAAGCTCGACACAAATAACCAGAACAACTTGACATTCGGTCACATGTTGAGTGGGAATCTAGGGCTCATTGTATAACAAGTCTCGTTGCTGGGCAAACGCAGAACGACACAAAACAAAACACCAAAAGAAGGGAGAAAAAAAAAAAAAAAGAAAGAAAGAAAGAAAAAAGGGCACCGAATTACAAACTAACCATCACCATGCCCTTGCCTCTCCTCACTATTGTGAAAAATAGGACTGTTCCGGCCCATTCCCGGAAAAAAACTGAAAAGGTTGATCAGTTCCCCAATGCGCAGTCTGAGTGTAGTTCTCGAAGGAATTCTATTTGTAATCTATCGTCAGCAAAAAAGTGAAATCCTCGATGTCCCTAATGTAGATGGTCTTACCCAGTCAAAGTTCGTGGTAAAGTCCAGTGTACTGTTCCCTACGCCGTCACCAAACAGTGAGGAGAACGGAGATGTGTCGCCGATTCCAGCCATCGTGTTGCCCAGGTAATCTGGCGTCAGGCCCATGCTCAAAGGACCTGTGCCAGAAGTCGCTGGGTCGGCACTGACGTTGATGTTCAATGAAGGATGATTGGGCCCATCAAGACCTTGTGCCACATGTGTTGGTGAGGTTGTGCTTGCATCTATACTTCCTGAGAGCATACCCAGCGTTATGGCAGCCGAGTGCTCTGACCGCATCTCTTGTACTGGGTCTGAGAACTCGGTCGCTTTTGCCGTTGTAGGAATTTCGATCGCGCTGCCAGAGTGTTGAGAGGACTGTGTGCCATTGATCTTGTCCAGCATAATCTCTAGGACATTGAACGCCTTGAGGGCGTCCATAGACTCATCTGCCAATCCCTTCCAAATGTCTCGGGTGACTTCAAGGCTCTTGATCATCTCGGCACGTTGCTCCGAAGTCCAAGGAGGACTGGCTGGTGCCGTCTTTGCTCGGCGTAACGTGTTGTCATAGTGCAGATCCAACACGATCAGCATAGCGGGAAGGAGGAAGTCCTTGGTTGCGATAGAAGTCACGAACCACTTGATGGAGCGAAATCGACCTCTTGGTTGTGATTCACGGTGGAGCGTTGCCAGATGACCCAATGACTCAAGGGAAGATGAGATTGCCCTAAGCCGAGAGCTGTTATATTTGATGTTTTGTGTCGCCTTCGACATGTACCTTCTGTGAAGAAGACAGATGATTTTCTGGAAGAGAATATCGATATTGAACCGCGCAATGATCAGCGTTAACGGATCATGACAGCCCGAGAGGGGTTGGAACCGTAGGTGCGGAGGTAGATTCGCCTTGATCTCACGCAGTTTTGCGTCAAAGCGAAGAACTTCATCATAATGGACCGGATTTCGGATACGACCTGTTGCTTGTAATATGTTGCCCAGCTCCAGTGCGAGCTTAACCTTAGCAATCATATAACTGATGTTGGTAGGCTCTGTATCTGGTTTCGGTGGGGGTAGCACCTTGGTGTCTGGATGGAAATCCTCATCGGCCAGGTTGTGCGGAAGGTCGGTGTCGCAGTCGTGTTCGTAGATCATAGTAGGTAGAGAGAGCTGGTGTGAAAAAAATACGTCGCACATCCTGATTAAAGCCCACGTTCTTCTTCTCATTTCCTAGATAATCAAGCCAAAAGTGTCAGCTGAGCGACTCATGTGATAGTTCCCTATCAAGCGGCCTTTACCCGTCCTTTTGTAAGTGAATGAAACATTGAAATAAAGGGCCTTACAGCTTGGAAAGGAGTAAGAGAAGGAAACCACTTCGCATCTCTGTGATAGCCCATACGGAAGGCAACCCTCGTGACCTGAGACATTATCAACCACAGGCCGACATCGGCATCCCACCGGGATGAATGTTCGGCAAAGAGGTAGAGAATCATAGTCTCCACGGTATACTCGGTCGGCTTCGTATAATCGCCTACCCGGAGACACTGAACTGTTCGGAGTCGGTACTCGGCTGCCTTTTCCAGTGTGCGGCCCTTCCATTCGGGCGGCTCGTCACCAACCTTGTGATAACTCAACATGGCCAGGCACATGACCGAATAAAGCAGGCCCAACCACATGATTGGTGTCCGAGACGGGTCCAGCCAGTGATTGCGAAGCTGCTGGTGGAAGGTGGGTGGATGAATGATATTAGCAGCATTATCCATTGAGTTGAAGTACCTTCCACAAAGGGTCAGGACTGTTGACTTGGAAGGCAACTCGGCCCTCAGCTCAATTTCGGCAGCAGGTGTTGACTCGAAAAGAAACGTGAGGCCTTCACAAGCTGTAGGCGGCTTGCTGAGCATCACTTTCTCATAGCTCTTCTCCAGGTCCTTCTTGTGAAGTGCAAAGTAGTTCTTGACCTCGGCGATGTCCGCCAAAACGGTGTGCCAGTGGCCTTGTCCGACATACATGGACTTTCCCCTATCGGGATCCACCTTCAGAACGCCGAGGGAGGTTGCCAGTCCATCGTCGATGTCACTTTCTCCCTCGTCATCTTGCATAGCGCCATCATCGTCGTCGAGGTGTAGGAAGGCCGAAGAGCTGCTAGTCGTCGTCGAGCTAGTACCTTGTCCTTTAGCATGTCCACCAGTAGAAGCCGCAGCGTTTGTGGCAGTAGCGGCCGGAGGTAGATCAATATTAGCACCGCCATGCACAAGTGACAAAACCAAGCCTTCCAGCCTGTCAATACGGTTCTGCATGTCGTCGGGAGAGGCACCTGGTTGGCATTGACTTTTTTTCCGGGCCGGCGGCGTGGCATAGAAACACGAAGGGGCATCTGTCCCTCCTCGTTTAGTGCAGTTTCCGCACGGGTGATTTCTGTCACACTTTCTATAATTTTTTGTTTTAGCAACTAGGCATCATTAACGACGGTCTTGCGCCGAAGGCCGTTCAGGATGTTATTGGTCATAATGCTTACAGCCTATATTAGGTTATGTTAGTTGAGGGATAACCCGAGCGAGGCGGCTGTCCACGGGTGGATGGAGTGGCTCACTTTCTTGACCGGCAAGGATAACAACTGAGCGGTACTCTGTTTCGCTTTCGGACAACACGAAACTGCTCCTGGGGGGAACGGCCGCCGGAAGAGGTGGTCGACGGTGGTGTGGGCGTCATGATCTGCCGCGCTGGATTAGATGAGTAACAGGATTCTGGCGCTGAAAGGTCGTGGTACAAGGGCAAGTATGTAAGGGGCTGCGTTGAGCTGGCAATCACATAGAAGTCCCAGTGGAAAGCAGGCCGAGTGGTGATGTTTGTGTTCAAGTTGGCTTTTCGAAAGAGGACAAGCTGAGCGAATGTTGTGGGCAGCTGCCTGAATTTGGTCACAGCTTCATCATCATATTTGCAGGAGTTTACCGTGCTAAAACAGGGTCTCATAGGCACATACCAGTCCTGAAAATGCTGCCCGGAAGGTGCAAGCATGCCTTCACAGCCTCGAATGCAAACAGGTGAGCACTTATCTTTTAATGGAGGACGGGGAGAGGAGGAGGAGGCAGGGCCATAAGCCAAATGAAAGCTAGGTTGGTCGGTAAGGTAGTAGTCGTTGTCGAGTAAGCAAAATGACGGGCCTCACGTCGAGAACACTCTCCGTCGACCTGTAAGCAATCATGCCGCAGCAGAAGACTGAACGTGTTGGGTACGATACACCCCGCCGGCAGTATCAATGTGAAACTGTGCTTTCCTCTTAACCCCCCGTATACTCGTTAGCGCTTCATCCTGTCTTCATCCATTGTATAGGTGCTGCTTTGTACGTAGTACGCTCAAATGTCAACAGCATGTTCGGGCCACCAATGCCTAAGGAAAGCTTGGCATTTCAGTCTTCACCACACACAGTCAAAAATTGCATCACCAAAAAGGTTACTGGTATCTAGTACTTAAACACCATTTTCTCAGCGAATCATCGCCCACACAAAAAACAGTACTGCCGGACTGCCCATGGCCACTGGGCAGTTTTCCCTGCTATTGCGACCACTCGGGAGTACAGCCAGGAGAAAATGTGTTGCATTACTCGATCCGTCGATAAGCGCAACACCTTGCGCGTTAAACGTGCGCCGTCATTGTACGCCTAGCACTCAGTTAACCGTTGACAAGCCATGACTGTCGCTTAGCAACTTAGTGTCATCAGTACTGTCTCTTATCTCAGCAGTGCGCCTGATACGTCTTCAGCCTGTGAGTCTTGTAGTTTTAGGCTGTCTCATGCAATTAGTGTTGCGACCATCTTTTTATCGCCATGATTCCACTGCATCATCTTGAGCCGTAGGTACCAAGGAGACTGATCAAAGCCAACTCAGATATGATATAGGGGACACTCGACAAGAACGTGATCTGCCTTTTTGCCTCTATTTTCAAGACTGACAGTCGCTCAAGAGCATATATACAGCGGTTCCCGTTCCGACCAAGGAAGGTTCGGTGCATGCTGAAACCTAGGATTGCCCGGCGGACGCATCGCCGTTCGCCTTGACACTATATGGTTTGAAGAAGTCGGCGTCGTTCGCCAACTCCTCCTTGACCTGCATTCTTAGTCAGTCCGCTGTCAGTAGGATGACATAGAATAGGCTTCACGTACGATATCGAGTCCCCCCACTAGCTCACCGTCGACCCAAAGTTGTGGATAAGTAGGCCAATCAGCAAATTCCTTAAGGCCCTGTCGTACTTCGTCGTCCGCTAGAATGTTAAAGAAACCGTATTTGACGGCATTTTCTCGGAGAATAGCAACCAGTTGTCGCGAGAAGCCGCACTTGGGCTCACTGGGAGTACCCTTCATGAACAGCATGACCGGGGCGGCCTTGACCAGGTCACCCAGACGTCTGAACAACTCCTCCTTTTGCTTCTTGGGGTCCTGAGGTACAACGTCGCCGGCCTGGCCCTCAGCAGTTGCGGCGCCATTTGCGATCGCCGGTGTCTTCTCACTAGCTTCAGTGCCGGACTGGGCCGATTTTTTGGCGTGGGTCTCAATCGCGTTTCGAACCTTGACGGCACTGCTTCCGCTAACCGTCTCCAAAACCTGGTTATTCCGGGCGAGCACGAGAAAGGGAACGGCCGTCACGTTGTACGTTTCGCTAATTTCCGACAGTTCTTCGGCATCGATCGAGACCCAGGAGGTGGAAAGCGGTTCAGTAACGGGATATTCGCTCGCCAATGTCTTGAGCACTGTCGCCATCTGGGCGCAGGGCGCAGCCCAGGGCGCGTGGAAGGAGACGATCAGGAGGGTGGACGCCGGCAATGACGACACATGATTGTTCCAAGCCTCGATACTGGTAATGTCCTTGATGGTCGACATAATGCTAGTTGCGCGGTTCAGATGTGGTCGGGTTGATGATGGCTTGGCCGAGCGAGTTTTGAGAGTCTGGTTTGGTGGCTGTCTATTACGGGTATCGATGTCGCGCCCGTGATCCAAGTGTGTAGAGGACGGTGAACAAAAGAAATGGATTTCGTTACAAGGTCAAAACGAAACTGAAGGTTCCCCAAGGCCTAATGTGGATCGCTTGTTGGAGGTACCGAGTTGCCGGCGAGTTTAGTTGTCCTGACACCACCGATACTGGTTTTCCCCGGCATCATCCATCATCCATGGTCCGAAAAACGTCAGCGAGTTCGGCCTTGCCCCTCGTGGTTCTTCAGGCGTGCCCCGCGGCTAGTCTCAGTTCTCAATGACCCACTCACCTCCAAAACCCACCCTACCCCACCCGTTTTTGCGGTAGCAGGTCTGAGCGGGTTTTGGGTTTTTTTGGCCGTCGGCTGCAGAAGAATAACCAACCATTAGTATATATAATAAATCCAGCAGAATTAATATAAAAAATACAGTTCCCCTGGGCGGAGCCAATGTCCAGGGGAGACAGAGAGACGCCACTAGAAATTACTTAATATATAATTAAAAAAAAAAAAAAAAAAAAAAAAAAAAAAAAAAAAAAAAAAAAAAAACTCAAAACTGAACTGAACAAGTAACCTTTAAAAAAGGTAGTAGTAAGAATAACCACTAAGCTACAAAGCTTTAATAGTTATTTAAATTAATTGTCGAGTTTCTTTCCCTATATTATTAACCTTTGGAAAAAAAAAAGGGTAATAAAAAAAAGAAAAAAAAAGAAAAAAAAGAAAAACTCAAAGGTAAAATTTTGAAATTTTTTTTTTCATTTTTTTCTCTTTTCTAGAATTTTCTATTTTGGACCCTAACCCTAACCCCCTCCCAAGCCCTTTAGGGTTAATAGTATAGTTTGGAACTTGGTTATTTCTAGGACTTAGTTATTTTTAGGACTTAATTATTTCTAGGACTTTATTATTTACTACGGTCGTAACTAAAATCCTTATTTTTAACTTCTTTTATATTTCTCTTAATAGTTAGCGCGTATACTATAATGCAACCGGTACCAAAATGACCACCTTTTCTTTCTCGTCATTCTGATACTATATGTATTTTAATGTACGTAACGGTCGCGGAGCAATCTCCGTTGTAAGGGAAAAAGTGGCTTTTTCGCTCTGCTATTTAAACTGTGTCCTATTTGGCGCTAAGTTTTCCTTTTTAGGCCTGCCAAGCATATACCAAAACGGGTAATTTTCTACATTCTAGCCTATTATAAACAAATACGCTGTACCTTCCTCGCTTGCGGCATTAGAGTAGGCCTATAGACTACGACCTTTGGTATAGATCTTCCATGTTACCTTTCGGGCCCACGACAACGGCCGGGCAAGCTCTGAAAGCAAGGGCGTTTCAATAAGTAAAAATACAATTTATATAGAACTTTTTATTCTGTTTCTAATAGTGGTCTTAATTTTTCTATATTATTTATATTCGTTAAGATGCAAGGCTTTAAACTTTAGGACTTTTACCCCCTCAAGGCTATATTACCTTAAGGGGTAGTCCGTGCCTTATTAAAATAATACTATTAAAACCGCCTCGTCGAGGCTATCCTTCCTATATAAATATTCCATCCATCCTAGTAATATTAAAGCTAAAAATAAAAGAAGTCTAAAAGTAAAAAAATGAAATATTACCCCCTCGAGGTTGTATTACCTCAACTGGTAGACCGTACATTATAAAAATAGTACTATTAGAATCGCCTCAACGAGGCCATCTTTGGAAAATATTTTTTATTACTATAATACCAATTTTGACCCTCAAAATAAGGAGTGTCTAAAAGTTCTAAAGCGACTACAGCCGGCGGAGGCTTACCTTTAAGGTTGTATTATTATAATAGGTAGTCCGAGCTTTATAAAAATTATATATTTAGGAAGAGTTTAAAAAGACTATCCTCCGGATACCTTATTATTATTTATACTATTCTTCTTTATTTTATTATCAAAAGGTATATTTAAGGGGATAGTAGAGCGATATGTAGGTGCTAGCCTTATATGTATATATTAAGGTTCTATAAAGAAAGAAAGAAGAAAACGCTACCCTCCGGGTGGCTGGAGTGCCAGAGCTTAAATAGCCGTGCGCTCCGGTGCCTTGTAGCCTAAAGCCGCTAGAGAATACTCTAGAAAACTAAAGCGCTACTATACCGCGGTCTGAATCGACTAGGGCAGTCTCAATATAGGCTGCCGTCTTAACACTCGAGTCTGGCTTAGTTAGAGCTGGATACTCTGTCGGGCGCTAGTCTTATAATAGTGTATAAAAATAAAATTTAGAGTTTATATAGGAGATTTTACAGCCGATAGCGTTTTTACACAAAACCGTAACAGACCTTCTCTTATAAAAGTTCGAGGAGGGGAGACTTATATATTTGTAGGGCGGGTCCGCTGAAGGTTGTCGTCGGAGGTTAATATAATAGAGACTACCCCGCGGCGCCGATGCGCTTTACTAGTCTCGGATTTAGACCCACTTGACATCCAAGACCCACCCCACGCTACGAAATAAGACTTAGTATTATTATATATAATAAATATATAATAAGAACAGCACGGTTAATATGCATACTAGTAGTATAACTTAATTAAAATTATATAAAGGAGGTAAAGTTATTTAAAATACAAATTTACTAGCGTTTGTATTATAGTATTAACTAGTAATAACAATCTAAATTAACTAGACTACTAGAAGCTTCCTTGCTATACTATACCCAGTCTAGGCATTTAGACTGCCGTGCCCGGGCTACCCTATAGCCCGTACTCTAACTTATTATATAGTATATCTACTACGTATAGACAGCTAGCTAAAAGCCTTCCTTTTCTTTTTAAATCATTTTTTCTTTTACCTTCTATACTACAAATCGCTTCTAGCTATTGTAGTATCTAAAAGTAATAGTCCTTACTATGTAACTAACTATAGTATCAATTTTTATATTATTTCTATTAGGGCTACACACCTTGTACTACTTTAACTTATAATAATTTTAAGTTTAAGAATTAAAGTTTATAATATAGATACTAGCCTAATAATATTGCCCCTCTTCTTTTCTCCTCTCCTATCCTATTATACAAAGGCGTACTCTATAAGTAGTAATTATAGACAATAATAAAGTAAGTTAAGATGTATTGTACCTTCCTCATTATACTTGTATAGTAAGTTATATTATTATAAAAATTATTTTTACTTATTAAAGCTTAGCTAACAGCTCTATATATATGTAAAGAACTTTGTTAAAAAGAACTTTATATAGTATTTTACTACCTAGAAGAAAATAATATAATTTTATTTGTACACTGTAAATAACAGACGTTGCCGGAGCTAGGCGTCTAATTAGATCGGCATATTATTTCCGCACCGCCCCATTCTTATTATATATTAGTTTCTAAACAGACCCCCTCTGCCTCCGTACCACCCGCCCCACATGAAATGTGGGTCTTCTCGAACTTTGTGAGAGGAGGTCTGTACCAATTTTGAGCATATCGGCCGTCAAGCGCTGTAAATCCTATATAAACTAGAGTTTTTACTTTTTAAATATTTCTTTATAATAAATTAAAAAGAAATAATATAATTAACAATAAAATACTTAAAAAATTACCCTTTTAAGCTCTTTCTAAAAATATAATTTTTATAGAGCTCGGACCAACCGTTATAGTAATGCAACCTTAAAGGTAAACTTTCGTCAGCAGCAATAACTTTAAACCTTTTAGATACTTCTTATTTTAAACGATGAATTTAGCCGTATAGTCAAAGAAATAATATGTTGAGAATGGCCTCTTTGAGACGATTCTAATAGTATTATTTTCATAGTGCACGGACCATTAATTAAAGTAATATAACCTCGAGGGGGTAGTATTTTAATTTTCTACTTTTGGATCTTTTCCATTTTTGACCTTATTACTAGTCATATAAATAAAGTAATTATATGAAGAGAATGGTCTTGATGAGGCGGTTCTAATAGTACCATTTTCATAAATTATAGACCACCCGTTAAAGTAATATAGCCTTGAGGGGGTAAAAGTTTAAAAGTTCAAAGCCTTGCATCTCGATGAATATTGGCTGTATAAGAAAACTAGAACTACCATTAGAATCAGAATAAAAAGCGCTATATAACAGATATTTTTACTTATTTCTATTGATTTTATTGGATTTATAATATATAGTAATGCTTGGTTATTCTTCTGCGGTCCACGGTCGAAATGCTCAAAATTGGCTCAGACCTGCTACCGCAGAAACGGGTGGTGTGGAGTAGGGTGGGGTGGTTTCGGGAGGTTGAGTGGGTCTGAGAACTGAGACTATTGTACATCCCCTCCTGCACATCAGGGCGCTTCGCTAGGTAGAGGTACCCACTAGCCCACTAACTCTGGCTTGGATGCTCTTGGCGGGCTTGGATCGCTGTCACGCCGACTGACTCAGCCCAAGCAAGCTCAGGGCTCCCATTCCCAGTCGCTGTATTTCAATGTCAGGTTGACCTAGGTGTCAGAGTCGTCAGGGGGGTGGGAGTTGTCCGCGGATTGGAACGTAAAGCGGCTACCAAGGTACCTTGGCGAATCCATACATGCAGTGAGTGGTTGAAGTACCGTGCACTTGCGTCTCTCCTTGCTGCCAGCTATGATCATCCCATCCGCCCCAGTTCCCGAGTATTTATTCCTCTTGTCGCTCTCGTAGTCAAACGCCGTCTTACCGCCTCATATTCATTCTCCGCTCGCCTGCCCGTCGTTTTTAACAAGTGCCGTCTCTGTGTCCGTCCCTGGCCACCCGACATATAGACTATATACACTATACACCTACCAGGAAAACCGTGATACCTACCTACTTCTACGTGCCTGAAGTGTCTACCATCAGCCCACGCAGCAACAAACATGTCGGCTCAGCAATACTACCAACAAGGCCCCCCTCCTCAAGGATATGGACCGCCGCCTCATCAGGAAGGATATCCCCAATACCCTCAGCAGGTGAGTTCGGAGTTCCCGGCGGCGTTCCTCACCGACTACACAAGCCCGCTACCTAAACCACAAAAACTAACTCGGTGATCGGTTACAGTCTTATGGTCAGCCTCCCCCACAAGGGTATTACCCCCCGCAAGGTCAAATGCAATATCAACAGCAGCCTCCTCCTCAGCAGAGCGGTGGTGGGGACGGATGCTTCAAAGGGTGCATGGCGGCTCTCTGTTGCTGCTTCGTGGGCGCCGAATGCTGCGAATGCTGCGCTGACTGCTGCGAATGCTGCGCTGAGTGCTGTTGATATAGTGAGGATAAGCATCACGATCTCGACGGTTGAAGGTGGATGTTGATGGATCTGAACACAAGCCTCTGAGAATTATTCTTGGAGCAACACGGGCGCAATGCATGCGGAACCCCATACACATGCGCACAACATAGGCACGCCAGTACACAAGATAGATGGCCGCAAGCTTCGTCAGCTGGAATGGCAAAGGCAAATGCAATGAGTTGTCTGTTAATGGACAGGAGCATCCTCGTTTGATAGTCAATCACATTTTTAGTTAGGAAAAGGGTTAAGGGGCGTTGTGGGTATGTGCATACAAGGTAATAATTAGCGATCACCTTGGTTTCTTACTAAGAGGCATCGGAGGGGAAGGGGAGGCTTGACTTGTAGTTTCACGCTAATACCTCGACAATCGTTATAATATATTTAAAGCTCTTTTATAGTTTCTATTAATTTATATTATTCTTGGAATATTATAATTTAAATACATTAAAGGTATATTTGCTAGTTATAATCTTATACTTTTTAATCTTACTACTTACTGTATTATTTAGAAATGAATTTACTTATTAAAATAAGCTTGAAGATAATTAAATACTCATAAGTAAGTTTTAATATTTACTTTCTTAGTATTTTTACTTATAAGGTGTGCAGCACAGTTAGTACAAATGCTAGCTTTAATTGATTAATAAAGTTCTATAAAGAAGAAAAAAAGGGAAAAGAGCGCCCTCTAGGCAGGCATAGTATTATAGAGCAAGAGGGCACCGTTGGAAATAGAGTAAAATATACGTTATTATACAAAGGAGAGGAAAGAAAGTATATGTAAAGGATTGGCTATATAAGCATAAGCCTGGTAGGCTAGTTTATACATACGTATGTAAGGCTGTACGTAACTAAATGTATAACTAATACGGCGGTATAGTATAGGTATTTAAGAAAATATATCTTAAATATCCTTCTTAATAATTAATTTACTAATAGCTAGCGGGTTTATATCATTTAACAATTTAATTTAATCTAGTAAATAGTCCTTAGGAATATTTACTTTGAGGAAAAAGCGGTTAATAAGAATTTTAACCTTACTATTATAGTCTCTAATTTTTATTACCCCTTTGCAGGTTTAAAGGGTTAATAATTTAGACGGATTTATTAATTAACAATTTTAAATCCGGGCTCACCTTTTAAATAGTTAAAATCGACTTAGGTTCTTCGAAGCCTCTATAACGCCTTCGTACAATATAGCCCGTTATACTTTTACTATTATTTTCTTCTTTTTTATTATAATTTCAATAAAATCCTTCCAATTTAATACTATTTAATATTTAAACTACATCTAATATATCCGCTATACTTCCTTTATAATTATTTTATATTTTAATATTTATTAATTTACTTTTCTCTCTTAACTTTTCTTCTAATATAAGACGAATTCCTCTGCAATACTTATAAATTCTCCATCGAACCTACGAAGAGTAAACTTAATATCTTCTATTATATTAATCCTTTCCGGAACCGAAATCCGTTTTTCCGCTATCTCCTTTACCTTTACTATATTTATTAAATTCTAATTATTAAAACGCCTATACCCTCACGAGAGAGCAATGTCCGGGGCCCAAAAGTGTTATGGTTATTGAAGACCCTACACCAGAGGTCGTGGTACTATAGGCCCTATATCGTCGCGAGGAAGGCGCGGCGGTTCTATCTATTAGCGGTTAGAATGTAGAAAAAATACCTATCTTAGCGTCCTAAATAGGCAACTCTTAGCGTTAAGCAGGATATAGTTTAGATAGTACATGCAAACAGTACTGTATTTGACATGTTCAAATAGTTATATTTCTACGTTAATTACGTATATTAATTCGTAAAAAATACTGTACGAGTGAGCTCAATTGACTATATTCCTTGTATTATTTATATTAAAATACAAGGTAAAATATAGTATTATATAGTATTGTAAATAAAATCTCGATAAATAGTTACGTAGCCGTTTTATAATTCTATATACGACCGTAGTATAGGTTCCTAGCAATTCTAATACTCCTAACAAATTTAATAGCCTAACTATTTATCACTCCTAATAATTCTACTAATCCTGGCAATGTAACTAGTCCAAGCAAATTAGTATACTAATACTACTACTATTTATATTATTACTAAATCTACTACTTTTAATCAATAATACTCTTTTATTAATATTAATATACTTTGATTATTATAATTACCGTAGAATATTAGAAATTATTCAAAATTATTAATATCCATTAATTTAAAGCCTTTAAACAATTACGCGGCTATTTATACGATTTTTAGTAAAGTACATTTAATTGCGTATTACTACTTCCTTTATTTATAGGGCCTACTAAGAAGGTATAATACTATTACTAACGACTACTATTCTAAATTATTCTACTACCTTCTACTAATAACTTTCTACCTTCTATTTCTTAATATTAATAAAGTAATCGCAATACTATTTACTTATTAACCTTATTATAAATCCGATTATTAACTAGACTGATAGAAATTTCTTATACTTGTTAGCTCCCTCCCGGAAGGGTATAAGAAATTAGCTCCCCCCGCCTCTTAATTCTCAAACTTTCTCCTCTTTAATATAATATAATTAATATTTTATATTTGAAATTAACTTTAATATTCAATTTCAAATATCTTTTATACCTTCGAAATAACTTCAATACTATCCTATAGTAGTTTAGGTTTAATTATTCGCCTATGGATAATCGACTACTCTTTTAAATTAATTACTTGTCACGGCACTATATGACATAGTCCCGTCCCTCTCGGCGTTCCGCTACCGTAACCCAACCGTCCTTTAGTTAGCTCTATCGAGTTTCTACTTAGTTTATATATATAATTTGGGAGTAGAGTTTTCGCTATTCTCTTTTGATCTTCTCCTCTTCGTACAATATTATATCTTCTCTAAGTTCTTTTTAGTTGGTATTGTAATAGTATATTATACCTTTTCTATTAAGTTAATAGCCCGACGACCTCCTTATTGTTTCGCTTCAATTTATTTTAGAATTAGTACCGACCTCTCCCAATCCTTTAGTCCTAACCCTATTACACTATATATACAACCTAATTATATTTCGCTAAAACTCCCTTTTAGAAAACGCCCTAGATTGATAACCTTATTTTCACTACTACGTTCCGTTACTATTATACTACGTACCCTAGCTACCTATAATACTTTGCCTCCTTTTCCTTATATAATATATTATTAATATTCTATTATTAAAACTCTTATACTAAATTATAAGCGACTCTACGAATTTATTAAACGCGCTTATCCCCGGTTCTAACGCTATACTTACTTGTAAAGCTATTGCTCGGATTCTCTTCCGCCCGGATACCCTCCCCTTTATTTATAAAACGGTTAAAGGCTTATAGAAGGACCTCTCCAATTTTGTTTCCGCTTTAGAAGTAGACCCTAATATCCTTACTTAGTTCTAGCTCTACCTTATTATTATTAAAGATTATTTCGGCCGGATTTATAATAAATTTTGTATTATCCGATAGGAGGCTTTAAATATTTAATAAATAGTTAATTAGGCCTAGTAGACTATTACCCAGAACTTTATTATAGTTTCCTAAGTATAGTAGGACCTTACTAGGGTTATAGTCGAGGTTGCTATTGTAATTGCGTAGGCCTAATAAGCGTAGTAATAGTTCGCTATAATTAAAGACCGGGCTTAGTAATAGAACGTTAATATAATAATAGTATTAATTATAACTATCCTAATTATTGGCGCTACTTATTTATATAGCGTTGAACTTCCTGTGTTTAGCGGCGCTAAAATGTCCTTATTTAAACGCTAGGAAGAGTATATTAATTAGCAGTCCTAATTAATTATTAAATTAGTATTTAATTTTACTATATATTTAACCCTAACCGACTATATCCTTTATATTTTTTAGTACTTTTCTAACAATATTTATACGTACGTTCGGGTTAAGGTTAATATTATTATTTTTAATCTTTATAATATTTTGGTTTAATTAATTAGATTCTCCGATTTTTAAAATATCTTTATTTACCTTAATCTTTATTATATTACTTTAAATATTTATATTAAAGCGGTACGGGAAATAGACTATTTTAAATAAGGTAGTACCCTTTTTATTAATTTTATTATTATTTTTATTAAATTGGCCGATTAATATAAGTTCGATAGATAGTGTTGTGTTAACGCCTTTAAATTGAAGATTAGTAGCGCCCTTTAAGACGCTTTGATTAGTGTTATTATACGATTAGTAGTTAACGATTTTAATATATAGGTTGAATTCCTTTAGGTTTTGGCTAATAACGTTAACGACTATCGTTACTAGAATAATAACTTTTTAGCCCTATTCCGTCCGCTGCTCTTAACTAATAATATTAGTAATTTTATAATCCTTAATAAGGTTGGCGCCCCCTAGAAGGGACCGATCTCCTAAATTAAGAAGGACCGCCGTTGGAAGTTTAATTTATATATATATTATAATGTTCCTAATTACTATATAATAATTTGTATAGCGAAGGTTAAGTTAAAACCCGCTAGCCTCGCCGCTACTTCTATACTTCCTTAGAATACGGGAAAAGTTTAATTTCTAATATAAATTATTATTAGAAGTAAAGTTTGAGGGAATTGGAAGATTTATATTTATATTCTATAGGATTTAATGTTAATTTCTCTTTTTCGAATTCTTTTTATTTTAGCGCCGGTTTATTGGTCCTTTATTCTATTATAATCGATTTTAGTTATTCCCCGATGGGTTTTATTAATTCTTTATTTGTATACTATTATAATATCTTTATTATATTACTCCCTTAGTTATGTACTCTTTATTTAGCTAATAGCTAGGAGGGTAGTAAAATTTTATACGTTTGTATTCTATCCTATTTTTTAAGTTCGTTTACGGATTATTTAATTCTATTTATATAGTTATTTAGCAGTCCGGATATAATTTTCGGCTTCCCTTAGTTGTAAAAGTATAATTTAAAGATTAATTAGTTTAGTAGTTCTATAGAATTTTTGGGTTTTATTACTATTAAGGTTCTAGCCCTTATTAAATTTAATTAGTAAATATTTGAGAATATTCCTCCTAATTTTAATTCGGTTAGAATTAACCCTTTAATTATTATATTAACTATTAAATTTGCCCCCCGGAATAGGTTTAGGCCTATTACGAAATTTAAAGCGTTCTACCGCTATTCTACGGTAAAGGGGAAATTATAATTACCGGCGGATATGCGCCTAAACGGCTATACCTAACCTTAGAATACTTCTATCCGGATATTATCCGCCCTTAATTTTATTTTTATATATAAAGAACTTAGTATTAAGATTTATAAGTATATGCCGGATTAATTCTACTATTTTACTAAACCCTCGGTACTAGGACTTTCTAATATTATAGATAGTACTTAAGTGCCTAATAATTTAGCCAACCCCGACTAATTTTTTTATAATTTTAATAATGTTATACTTTAAATTATCCTTTAGGGCTAACCTACCGAATAGCCCCTCTCTTAATTAATTATTAATTATAGGAATTAAGTAGTAGAAAGGCTATAGTTTAAGGTTATTTTAATAAAGGATATTTAGAAGTATATTAATAGTAAACCGCCGCCGACCTAATAGGAGATCTTCGACGTCCTTTTAAACTATTTTCGGCCGAAGTGGAAGGCCTTCGACTTTAATATTATTAAAATAATACTACTTTATTACCTTTTCGATTATAAAATTAATTTAATTCCTAATTAGAATTCCCTTTATTACCGCCTACGGCCTATATTCTAGGAAGAATTCTGTATTATTTATAAATATTTAAATAATTACTTTACTATTAATTTTATCCGTCTAAACTCTTTATTAATAGCTGCCCCGGTCCTATTTATTAAAAAATTTAATAGGGGCGTTTATATTTATATTAATTATAGGGGTTTGAATAATATTATTATTAAGAATAAGTACTTTATCCCCCTTATTAGGGAAATTATTAATACCCTCCGGAAAGTAAAGTAATTTAGTAAGTTTAATATTATAGCGGCCTTTAACCGGCTATAGATTATTCCTAGGAACGAATAGAAAATTATATTTATTATTAAATTTAACCTCTTCGAATACCTTATAACGAATTTTAGTATAATAGGCGTATCCGTTTCCTTTTAATACTATATTAACTATATTTTATTTAACGTCCTTAATAAATATATTATAGCCTACTTCGATAATATATTTATTTATAGTAAAACTAAAGTAGAATATAAGTATTATTTTAAGGATATTATTTTATAATTCTATAAAATAGGCCTTATAATTGATATCCGGAAGTACGAATTCTATAAATATAAAACTAAATATTTAAGTTTAATTATTTTTTAGGACGGCCTTTGTATAGATTTAGAAAAGGTTAATACTATATTAAATTAAGGCGCCCCTGAAATATTAAAGGACTTTTAATGTTTTATTAACTTTATAAATTTTTACTACCGTTTTATTAAAGGTTTTTCAAAAATCGCCTAGCCCCTAACTATATTAATATCCAAAGATAAATAAACTTCGCTTATACCTTTAATTATTATAATTACGTTTGAATAATTAAAAGTTACTTTCACTTTAACGCTGGTCTTTATTTATTATAACCCTAATTAAAAGATTATTATTAAAGTAGACGTATTAGATTAGGCCTTTAAGGGTATCTTATTACAAATTAATAAGGAAGGGAAATACTATTCTATCGCCTTTTTTTTATTAAAGTATTCTCTAGTAGAATATAATTATAAGATCTATAATAAGGAATTACTTACTATTATTAAAATCTTCGAGGAATGGCGCCCCGAATTTTAAAGTATAAAAGAATTAATTAAAATTATTATAAATTATAAAAATTTATAATACTTTACTTCTATAAAGCTCCTTAACTAATAGTAAGTATAATAGTCCGAATTCCTTAGTAATTTCCGTTTCTAAATCGTTTACCGCCCGGGTATCTACGCTATAATCCTAAATACGCTATTCTACCTCCCTGGTAGCGCCCTAGTTAATAAATAGGATATTAGCGACGACCGAATTACTAACTGTATACGTACGTTTTTACTTAAGGAGAATTGGATTGAAGAATTAGATTTTAACGAAGTTAAAATAATACTAGCGAGGCTGCTTGTCTTCGACGTTGAATCCCCTATTAATAATTATATTAATGTAATTTATTTCGCTTTCTTAGAATCCTTAGTAGTCTTTACGGTACTTTAAAACCCCGATTATAAAGCCTTCCCAAAATAGTTACGAAAAATTATTAGTATAGTTATAACCGATTATATAACGGTTAATAGTAGGATTTTAATTAATAATAGGATTTTTATTCCCCTTTATTCCGAAATTAAACTCTAAATCCTATAGCGTACCTATAGTTTAACCCCAGACGGTTACCTTAAATAATTTAAAATTTACAATTTTATTTAACGGACTTATATTTAGTCGAACTTCTCCTATAATATAGCTGTTTTTATTTAGGGCTATTACTTTTACGCTAGAGTTAAAAATTCCTATTTTGTACTATTTAATTTCTTCGAATTATTGCCAATCCCCTTTCGTAATTAGTTTAATATTTCTATTAATTTTATTAGCCCCCTCCTGGAAATAAAATCGGATGGCCGTATTTATATTTATATTATAGTTATTATTGATAGACTAATAAAAATATACTATTATATCGCCGTTTATAGCCTATTAATTAGGAAGACTATAATTACTTTCTTTTACAAAGTTTACTACCTCTATAGTACGCTGAATTCTATTATTTCTAATTATAGTACCTAATTTATTGCTACTTTCTAATAGAAATTCTATTATTTATTTAGTATTAAATAAAAGCTATCCTCCTCTGCCTACCTTAAAATAGATAGTTAAATAGAAATTGTTAATACTTATATTAAGTAATACCTTTGTACCTTCTACTCCTACTATTAGGACGATTGGTTATAATAATTCCCCCTCGCTGAATTTGTAATTAATAATTATATTTCCGAAATTACTGGCTTTTTACTGTTCTTTACCAATTATAAATAGTACCCGAGGATAGGTACCGAACTTCTTAATTACTAGACCGGCCCTATATTAGCGGTATAATACTAAGAATTCCTTAATATATATAATATTAAAGAGCGGATTAATAGAGTTACTTCTAAAGTTCGACTATTTATAAAGAAAGCCTAGGAATGCTACTATTATTATACTAATTCGTACTAATCCGACGCCCCCTATTATACTATAAGTAATAAGGTTTGGGTAAATATATAGTATTAGAATTAAGATTATCTAGCCTCCAAATTCTCTAATAAATAAGTAGGCCCTTTTACTATTAAGAAGGTATATTGTTAAATTATTACTATTACTATAAATCCTTTATATAAAATCTTCCCAGTTTTCTATACTTCCCTTATCCGCCCCTACTAAAAAGGCCTCCTAAATTAGACTATATTTAATAAAGCCTTAAATTAACAAGCCTATAGCGCTATTACTTTACTAATTAACCCTAGGAAGGAAGAATAATACTTTAAATATATTTTAAATTTGTAATAGAATAAGGATGGTAATTTCAAATACCGGATTAAATAGCCGAAATTTTACTACCCCGATTAGTAATTTACTAAAAACTTTTAAATAAATATTAACGATATTAAAGATTTCTATATTAAAAACCTAGGGAAGCCCGGCCCCTAATTATATAAGGACGGCACTAAAACGCCTACTCGTTATAGGAGCATTAGGTTAATAATTAGTGTACTACTAGAATTATTACTATTATAAATTACCCCTTCCTACTCCTAACTAAATTAAGTAATTAGGGCAATTATACCTAACTTTAAGTACCTAGTAAAATCTCTACAATTTTTTCTTTATAATTATTCTATAATAGTTTTATAATTTTTATAATTTTAAAAATATAGGACTACTTTATTTAGCGCATTTAATAGCGAATTGCTATAACTATACCGCCTTTCTAATTATATTATCTAAATATTCTACTATAGTTATTTCAACCGATTACACCCTAAAATATTAATAAAAAACCTAATTTCCAATCTTAGTAATATAGTACCCTTAATGTAGGGATGCTAATATACTATAAGTAAAGTAGCTATTTTATATTTTAATTTAATTCGGATAATTAAATATAATTTAACTAATAAATTCTTTAATATTCTTAGGAGTTGTATCCTTAACGTTGGTAGCTATACGAAATATTTTAATTTTAATACTAGAATAGAATTAGAACTTTATTAGGGTCTATTATATATAATTAATATTTCCCTCTATAAAATAAAATTTAATATTTTCGGCCTAAGTACGGTATTTGACCGTAAGTATATTGAAGGCGGGGCGAAGACTATTAATAATTGTAAATATATTACAATATAAATTAATAATAGTATAAACGTTGGTGTACTAATATAATATTAGTAATTCGTTTAAATACCTCTATTAATACCCCGCTAATATAGTGTTACTTATAATTTTCTTAATAGCCTTTTTAATATTAATAAATCCTTAATCGCTACGGATATTCTTCTTAACTATCGCGAAATTCTCGAAAAGCTTTTATATTTCGGTAGCGATATTTATATAAGTAGCCTCGTCCTAAATAAATTTACTATCCTCCTTCTCCTAAAAAGAGGTAGCTTAGACGGTTAAGGTAGTAGTATTAAAAGTATTTCTAATTATTAATAGAATGGCCTTATTTCGTTAATAAGGCTTTAAATTTAAGATTTTTAAAAATATTTATAGGATTATAATTATCTTTAAACGTACGGTAATAATAATACTTCTTCTTCTTCCCTATAGGAAGAAGGTAAGGGATCTTTAATGGGGTAATATTATTAATTTTAATATTTAGGTTATAATAACGAAAGTAGGGTATATAGCCGAATTTAAATGCGAGGGTCGATATTGTAGCTTCGCGGGCGGCGGTACGTCCCTCGGCTATTTCGGTAGTATAGTATATACTTCCTTCTAAAATTTTCTTTACCTATAGTAATAGTAGAAAAGCGATAGTAAAATAAGAATAGGGTATAAATATTTCATTAGCGATATATTATTATAAAGGGAAATAATAATATATTATTATTAAAAAAAGAAAGGAAGGAGTAAGAGTAAGAGGAAGGAGTGAAAAAAGAAGTGAGGGAAATATACGACGTATAGTACTTGTACTATTAAGACCGAATTAGGATTAGTACGGTATTATTTCTATTATTAAGGGTAATAGTCTTTTAGTAGGTAACGTACGGCCGGTAATGCATTTTAGCGAGCGTAAACGTATAGTAATACTATTACAGTAGGGGAACAGAGAATTTACAATACTTTTATTTTATTTATAATTGAGGTTAATTGTGTTTTGAGGCCGGGGGTACTATTATAGTACTATATAATATAGTCCTATCCCTTTCGGCGTTCCGCTACTACAACCTAACCGTCCTTTAGTTAGCTCTATCGAATCTCCACTTAGTTTATATATATAATCTAGGAGTAGAGTTTTCGCTACTCTCTTCTAATCTTCTCCTCTTTATATAATATTACGTCTTCTCTAAGTTCTTCCTAGTCGGCATCGTAATACTGCTAAAATAATTTGACTAAAGTAATTATATAAGCGGGTAAGTCCCCTCCTCCTATTTCCCCTCCTATCTACTATTAATATTACTATAATAAAGTATTTCTATTATAGGGCATTCTAGGTGGATACTTAGATGCTCTGTTTTGTTATAGCAACCGCTCCCTAGAGCGCATGGTCTGCTATATAAGACTGCTCGTCCTATTAACCTCTATTAAAATTAACGGATTATCAATTTATATTATACTAACCTTATAACTATTTTATTTATATTTAGTGAAGTTATATACGAAGTCCTAAGTTGAGGCTTGCAATAGCTCTTATCTTTAATTTCCTTAATAAGATTATTGTTAATTATTATATACTATTATTCTATCTAGTACCTAATTATTTACTTTATCTTTCTCTATTATTATTACTTATAAAGTATATCTTCGCGTAAGAAGTAGTACCTATAGCTTAGTTTTAAACTGACTTTATTATTCATTATATTTTTTCTTTTTATTAAGGAGGGAAATACGTTAAATTTAATAATAATTTATTAGACTTTTTTACTATTATTTAATTCTTGCCCTTTCGGATTAAGTATTTATATTTTTACTCCTTAAAATCTCCTTTTTTTATTATTTTATTACTATTCTTTTAGGTTTAAAAGTAAAATTGAATAATATTAAAAATTGATTAAGTAAACCCTTAGAAAACCTTTACCCTTTAGGAGGAAAATTTAATACGTAAAATATATTAAATTATTAAATTTACTACGTACTAACTATAGTTTTACTATAAGGAAAGATTTTATTTTTGAGTTGTTAAATTGTTTATTAAAGTAGTCTATATTACAGCACTATATAATATGGTCCCGTCCCTCTCGGCGTTCCGCCACCGCAACCCAACTGTCCTTTAATCAACTCTATCGAATCTTTACTTAATTTATATATATAGTCTAGAAGTAGAGTTTTCGCTACTCTCTTCTAATCTTCTCCTCTTCGTACAATATTACATCTTCTCTAAATCCTTTTTAATTAGTATTGTAATAATATATTATACGTTTTCTATTAAATTAATAGTCCGACGACCTCCTTATTGTTTCGCTTCGATTTACTTTAGAATTAATACTGACCTCTCCTAATCCCAACCCTATTACGCCATATATACAACCCAATTACACTTCGCTAAGACTCCCCTTTAAAAAACGTTTTAAATTAATAACCTTACTTTTACTACTATATTCCGTTACTATTATATTATGTATTCTAATTACCTACAATACTTTGCCTTCTTTTCCTTATACAATATACTACTAATATTCTATTACTAAAACCTCCGTATTAGATTATAAATAATTCTTCGAATTTATTAAACGTACCTACCTCCAATTCTAATACTATACCTACCTATAAAGTTACTACTTAAATTCTCTTCTACCTAAATACCCTCCCTTTTATTTATAAAACGGTTCAAGGTTTACTAAAGGACTTTTCCTATTTCGTTTCTACTCTAAAAGCGGACTCTAATATTCTTATTTAATTCTAATTTTATTTTACTACTATTAAAGATTATTTCGGCCGGATTTATAGCGAATTTTGCGCTGTCTAACGGAAGGCCCTAAATGCTTAGTAAGCGGCCAATTAAACCTAATAGGCCGCTACCCAAAACCTTACTATAATTTCCTAAATACAATAATACTTTACTAAAGTTATAATTGAAGCCGCCGCCGCAATTATATAAATTTAATAAATGTAATAGTAATTTACTATAATTAAAAATTAGGCCTAATAATAAAATACTAATATAATAGTAATATTAATTATAACCGTCCTAATTATTAGTACTACCCGCTTACGTAGCGCCGAATCCCCTATATTTAATAACGCCGAAATATTCCTATTTAAACGCTAAAAAAAATATATTAATTAATAATCCCAATTAATTACTAAATTAGTACTCAACCTCGCTATATATTTAACCCCGGCCGACCACATCCTTTATATTTCTTAATACCTTTCCAACGATATTTATATATATTATTATTATTAGTCTGATATACGCTAACTATTTATATAGTTCGCCCTATAGGCATGCGGTGCTACTTCGTTCGTAGTCGGTAGGAAAAATTGTATTGTAATAGCCGGATAAAAACCCTCCGCTTTACTATTGCTATAGCGCCGTATCGGTTCTATACTATCCCGTTTTCCTTCTTCTTAGTATAATTTCACTATTATAACCGAGGTTATAAATTTTTATTATATACGTAGCCGACCCTACCCCGCTTAGTCGCCGTCCTCCTTCTATTTTCCTACTATTATTTCCTTATAATTAATAGCCTTTTATTCTATTTTTCTTTAATTATATTATTCTAAATTGCCTAATTTATCTATAAAGGAAACTTTGACCCGGTTTTCTCTTTCCTTTCCTCTTTCTTTCTTTATATTATATTATTACTTCCGCTATATTATATCTATATTTTAAACAAATCCACTATTATCCTATATTTATATCCAACCTAACCTAATATTACTACTACTATATTATATTATATAAAAAACCTCCCGGCGTTATAAAGAAAATATTTATTTTAAGGGCGTTAAAAGCTATAGCCCCCCCTAACAAATTAGAGGGCAAGGTTGTAATAGAGGTTATAATAATTAGTACCGGCCCTACTAATTTACTTTATAATAATGTTCCGGTTAAATTTATTACCTTTAAGAAGGTTAGAAAATACTTATCGAAGGAGACGTAGGAGAAGAAGGGCATTACTATAGGATATTTCTAACTTTTCGAATTTTATAAATAATATAATTCTTATATTTAAAACTTATAGCGTATTTTTCCTATAATTTATAATAACTTAATTAGCTTCCAACTCGCTTTTAATTAGGCCCGGTACTTCTAAAATCTTTATAAATCTCCGTTTCGTTTCTATAGCGTTCCTATATTTAATTCTTAAGGTAGTTCGCCCTAACGCCCTTTATTATAAGTATTAATTGTAAAAGAGGACTAAAGAGTACCCGAATATCGAATTTATTCTCTTAGTATATACTTTTATTAAGTCCGTTATAGTACTAAAATGGAGCAAAAACCACACCAACACGAAAAGCACCCTACTACACTTAAATATAGTAAGGAGCAGATCTGGAGTTGAATATAGCTTTTGTCCTTAGGAATTAAAATAGAGTAATAAAGTTACAATTTATTAATTACCATTAAAGACTAACGAGAAAGATAAGATTCTCTTTATTAATCCTAAGTTGGCTAAATAGGTCTAGGAGTTAGTTCTTTTATAGAAGGGTTACTAAATTTACTATTACGAGGACGTTCGACGGTAATTTTATAGTATAGGAGCGGGATTCTTTAATCTATTTTTGAAGATTAATATTATTTCGTTTAATTTAGAATACCTCTTCTTCCTCTCTCCTCTTAATCGGAATCTCCTCTTTATATCCCTTTTCTACTTATTATATTCTTAGGGTCCTATCCGACTAATATAATAAATCTACTCCTTAATAAATAATAAGCCAAGGCTTAAATACCTCTACTTATTATTTAAAAATAAAAGTTTAAAGTAAAAAAAAAAAGAAAGTATAGAGAAAAATAAAAAAAATAAATAAATTACCCTACATTATACTTCCCTTTAAGTATTTTTTTATAATCCTTTATAAAAATATTTATATATTAATAACCCCTATTATTAAATAAAACCTTAAGTATAGATATATATATAGGTAAGAATATTAACTACTATTAGTAAAAGTAGATATAATAAATAATATAAATAAAGGGTTAGAAGTAGATCTATTAATATTACTTCTTTTTATTCTATATAACTTTCCGAATTCTCGTCCTTTCCTCCTTCGCTTTAATTTTCTTCTTTTCCTCTACTTCCTTCTTAACATTCTAGATTAACATCTTATAAATCCTTAACACTTTTTACACTTCCTCTATACTAATATTGTTAGTAATAGGAATATTCTATACTACTTATTTACTTAATATTAATATATATTAATACTCTATAATTAACCTCCCCTTTTCTTCTCCCTTAACTTTTCTTCTTAATAAATATAAATTTACCTTCCTCTTTTTAAATAAAATAAAGTAATTAAGAATAAATTTATTATATAAGTTAAATAATTCTACCTACTTATTAATTTTACAGCCTTTTATTTATTTAATTACTTTTAATTTCCGTAGGGGCTTTAAAAATATTTTATTCTCTAAAGGGGAAGAGATTTAGTATTATAATATAATAGGTCTATCTATATATTTATCCTCTTTACTTTCATTTTTATTATCTTTATGATTATTAATTAATATATCCCTAATATTTTTTACCCTTAGCCCTTCGAATACTAAGAATTTCTTTAACTATTA
Organism: Neurospora hispaniola; assembly: GCF_033458365.1. Taxonomy (NCBI): domain Eukaryota; kingdom Fungi; phylum Ascomycota; class Sordariomycetes; order Sordariales; family Sordariaceae; genus Neurospora; species Neurospora hispaniola. The sequence continues at coordinate 10,761 of NW_026944407.1, read as the reverse complement.
AATGCTTTAAGTATAAATTAGTAAATTGTAGAGGGCGAGCGGGTCTCTTAAATACTCCTATATAATATTATCGTCTTCCGTAAATTCAAATTCCTAAAGATCTTTTTTTACTTCGATCCTTTAATATTATATTATCCTATACCTCACTTCGTACTACAAATCTACTCTTTATTCTTAATTTATAAGAATTACTAATAATTTAATTTGTAGCGTCCTTAAATAATCGTAGGCTATTTTTATCTATTAATAAGTTATAGCTTCTTTTAATTATTCGAAATTTAATAGTTACGTTTAGGGTTTTTAATACTTAGACTACTCCTAAATATATAATTTAATATAAGGGATTATCTATCTATTAGGGTATTAATCTATTTTCTTTATATTTAAAAAGAAAGTTCTAATTACTTCTAATACCCAAAAACTATATAACTATATAGTTACCTATTAAGGGAATTCGTAGCCGTTAAAGTATATTTTAATACAAATTTATTTTCCTTTATTAGTAAAGTATTTATAATTTACTAACGTAAATATATTATAGGCCTTTAATACTTCCTATATCCCAAGTTTATATTTCGTTATATAAAAATAATATTATATATATTCTAATTAATTAAAGATAATTAAAGAAAAATATTTATTTTTATAAATTGGAATATATTACTACCTTGTTAATAATAAGAAGGCTTCTTCTATTAGTTTAATACTTATTAGGTACGGATTCCCTAATTTATTTTCGGTTATAATTTGAATAGAGGAGGGAATATAGATCCGATCTCCGTATACTCTAAACAGTTAGGTTAAGCCTATACTTATAATTACTCTATCTATTTAACCCTTAATATAAATAGTATACTATAGGTTTACTATTTTTATTATATATTTATACTAGGTTATTTAATTTAATTACATTATTACTAGCCAATCCTTCGGGGGAAGAAAATTTATTTTAAGTATTATATTATATAAATTAATATTTAAAATATCGAATATTAATTCGAATAGCGCTATCCAATCCTTATTTATTAAACTATTATTCAAATATTTAAGTAATTTCTAATTAAATTCTAGGTTAAAGTTCTTTAATACTTCTCCCCGAGGGGGGCAAACCTCTTTAAATCCTAAAATAGTATTTTACTAGCTAATTACCTCTCTTATTTACTGAATTTTATAATTTTTAGTAATTTCTCCCTACTTTTCTTTTAATATTATTACTATAGAGTAAGATAATTTGGAAGTAATAGAAAGCGAAATAGGGTAAGATAAAATAATTAATAGTAAAGTAGGGATTTAAGTTAGTAATATAAGTTTTTTATTATTACTTTCTCTTTTTAGAATAAAATATTATTCGTTTATAATAGGACTTTTAATAAGATTGGCCTTACGGATACTTTTAGTAAGAGTTTAGGCTGGTAGAAGTATTAGTTCCTTTAATGTATAAAAGAAAGGATCTATTATAGTTAGGAATTCCTTATTTAATAGTAAATCGCCAATTAAAATTTATAGTATTAAAGGCTTATTATTAACCTTCTTACTTAGTAAAATCTCTTCCCTAATAAACGTATCCAATATAAGTTTATTAACCTTCTCTTCTCCTTTTTTAATAAGGGTCGGATTTATATTAGCTAAGTATACTACGAATAAAAGCATATTTTTTAATACTTCTTCGTTATCATTCAATAGTTTCTAATTTAAAAGAATTATTTTGGTCGGTATAATTATTGCGAATTTATTATTTTCTTCCTTACTTACTTTATTAAAAGTCTAATTTACTAAAAGTATATTCTTTTTCTACGGGGTTTTAAATAAATCTACTATAAACGGTAATATATTCTTTGATAATTTTTTATCCTTCTTTAGAGTTTTTTTATTCTTTTTAGAACCTTTAGAACTTTTTTTATCCTTATTATCCTTAATAGTAAATTAAATTATAGGGATCTAATAAGATTTAATCTTTATATCTTTATTTTTACCCTTCTAAAACCTTGTTACTTTTTTAAACGTATTTAAACTATTAGAAATTATAATAAATTTAATAATAATATTCGCCTTTAATTATTTTTTCTTCTTTAATTTAAGAGAGATAAATAATCACTAAATAATAATCTACTCCTTATTACCGTTCTTTAAAGTCCTAATAATTAATTTCGCCGAATACTTTTTAGAACGGTCTATCTTTATTCTCTATATAATTATATTCTTTAAAGCCGAAATTATTATAATTTTTTTTTTTTTAAATTTCTTAAAAGGTCTTTCGAAGGAGAGTACTTATAGGGCGATCTCTAAAATATTTAATATTATAAAAGAAGGGTACTTTTTGAAGTAATTAGAAGTATTGGAGTAAAAGGATATTGTTTAGGAATAAAAGGGAAATAAGCTATTTATTATACTACTATCCCTAGAAGGTAAGAGGCTTTTCTTTACTAACTTACCTTTAAGAATAGTAAGGAATTAGAAATCTCCGGATATATTTACTCTATAAGTATTATAATAGTAATTTAATATAATTCTATAACCTTCTTTAATTTTCTAAGTACTATTTTAATACTAATTTATTAGGGGGGTATATTATAGCGTATTTATTTACTTCCTACCCCTATTCAAAACCTTCCTATTATTGTTATTTAAATAATACGTACTTCATTATTTACTTTTACTCTTCGCTAATAAGTATATTACCTTCTTCCCTTCGTAATAAATCTATTTATTTCTTTTTTTCTTCTCCTAATACTCTCTTATCCTTAAATATTAATATTTAACTTTACTACCCTTATTATATTAAATCCGTATATTTCTCCTAATAATCCTATTTAGGAATTTATATAATAACCTAATTTTCTACTTAAATATCGAAGTATAAATTTCTAACCGGCTTCTAATATCCCTTTATTAACTACTATTATTAAGAAAAGTTATAATATAACCCTTAGTGAGGGGCCGATCCTATTTTACCTATTAATAATAAAAAATAACCCTCGCTATATTAATAAATGCCCTAATAATAAATAGTAATTATTTTCTAAAGTATATGTTTATTTATCTTTTAGGCCTATTATTCTAAATTCTCTCTAAAGTACGACTTTAAATAAATTTAACGAAGCTTTTACTAATTTAATTCGGATTTATACTATTTCCAAACCTATTCTTACTAGGAAATTATATATAAAATAAATTTTATTTTAATCCTTTACCAACCTTACTCAATTCTTTAATATTTTTTATCTTACTAATTAATATTATATAATCCTGGCGATTTATTTTACAACCCGAAATTTCAATCATTAATTTCCTTAACGTTCATTTATTAAAAAAAAGAAGGTTTAATTTTAAGGCTACTATAGTGCCTATTTACGGGTTAAAAAGGAGAGGATTTTAAATTTTTTTATTTAAATATTTAATATTCCGTATAAATCCCTTCTTTATTTTACTTTCTTATTCTTTCTTATTAACCTTTTTCTTTAAAAATCACTTCCCTTATTTTTATTATTTAATTAAAACCTAAAAGACCTTTACTTTTATTTTTTCTATAAAAAATTAGTAGGAGATAATTAATATTTAATCGCTTTTTATTAAATATATTTCTATACCTAGTAATGTTAAAAGAGGGATTTATAATAATTATATTTAGAATATTAAGCGAATTAATAAATATATTTATTTAATTATCAATTTTAAAAGTCTTTAAATTATTACCGAATATAAACTATCCTTTTTTTATAAAAATCTTATTAAGTATTTAAATAAAAATAGAAGTATAGGTAGGGATTTCTTAGTAATTAATAGAATTATTTAAAGTATTTAAATCCGTACTAATAAGTAAATTATTTTTAATAAGGAGTTTTAGGAAGAGTATATAAAATTTAAATATTTTTAATTCCGAATTAGAAGTTAGGGTAATACCGTTAGAGGAAATTATTTAGCTTAATAATATTCCTTTAATAATAATAACAATTTTTGGGAGAAGGTTAAAGATCCGGAGGTCGATTCTAATTCCTCGGAAATTAATAAAATTCTTAATAACGAAGATTTATTTAATAATAATATAGAAGTCGATAGTAAAAATAAAGGTATAAATTCGCGTAATACTAAAGAACCTAAGATTAGAGATAAGATAGAAATTAATACTATAGCTAAAAGTAGTAGTATAAATCCTAAGATTCTGCTTTTTAAGATTCTAGAGTACCTTTTTCTAACTACTCCTTCGGGTATAGATTTCTCTATTTATATAAATAAAGAGGCTCCTTCTCTTATAATTACTACTATTAAGGTTTATAAATAGGATAGTAACAAAAAGGGTAATACTAATCCGAAGCCTATCGGTACTAATAATATATTAAAAATTCCGTTCTATTACAAAGTTCCTATAATTAATACTTATAGTTTTAGAAGAAAGGGGGATCCTATAGTAATCTCTTCGTCTAAAGAAAGTAATAGCGAATTTAATAATTTTCCTAATATTTCAGAACTCTTTAATACTAAGGGAAATATTGATACTACCCCTACTATTATTAATAATCCTATAGATTTAGGGGGGGATCTAATAGAATTAGATAATTAAAATACTTTTAAAAATCTTTTTATTAATTAATTAAATCTTTATAGGATAGAGAGGATAAGTTTTTAAAAGGATAAAAAAGAATAGAAGGGGGGGGGGCGGATATTTTACTATATTATATCGAGATTTTCCTTTATTCTTTAGTATATTTATAGTATTTAGTCTTCCCTTCGAAAGTAGCAAAAGTCCAATTTGCTACTTTCGCCAAAAAAATTAAATAGAATAATAATAAAATATAATAATTATATATCTTCTAAATTATTAGTCCTTTAATTATATAATATAAATCCGCTATACCCATCTCTATAATATTACTACGTAGTACTATTATATTAAGGCCGGTTTAATCTAATTCCCTTTATATTATAAGAATTAGTAGGGATTTCCCTTCGTTAAAAAATAAAAAAATAAAAATATTAAAGTATTTTAAAAGTAGAAATATAATTGTAAATATATAAATTATAAATTTATAAAGAAAAATAAACACTAAAGGAAATACTATAAAGAAAAAGGTCGAAAAAGGAGGTTATATTATCGTTTTAGTTTTATTATTGTACGTTGGTTATTAGGTATAGATTTACTTATCCTTAAGTATGTAAATAGGGTATTAAATTAATCCTTAGGATTTATCTATATTTTTAAAGGTTTTCCTTTAAGGATTGTAACTTCAATTTTAATCTGAATTAAATCTTTCTATATCCTATCCTTAAAGGTGTTCTACCTTATTTTTTTCTTTCTATAGTTATACCTTCTCTAAATTCGTATTATAATATCCGTTTTAGAATTTCCTTTATAAATAATTTATTATTAGCCGGTTTAGGGTTTCTTTAATTTCCTCTATCTTCGGGTAAAATTTACTCCCTACCAAATATTATACTCGGGTTCTTAATATTTAATATTACTCTATCCCTAACTATAAATTTTTTAATTCTTCTAATATTTATAAATTTACTAAATTATATCCCATCCAAAATGCTAATATAATATATACTCCTTAAATTAAAAATCCAATATATTCTATAGGGGCCTTACTATTAGTACGAGAACTTCCTTATTAAATTTATATTAATCCTTCTAACGCTATTGTATTTTAAAACCAAATTGCCGACCTTAATTTAAATATTTTCAAATTGTATTTTTTACTAATTTTATTTATTATAATAATTAACTATTATTTCCCTTATTACTATAACTTTTTCTACGGCCTATATAAATCTATATTTAGAATCCTTATATATTTAAATAATTATATTAATTAATTCCTCTTTAATTATTACCCTATTATTATTTTTTTAATTAGTAATTCGTTAAGAGGGTAAGTTAAATTTAATTAATAATATTAAATTATAATTGTATATTAACTAAAAGGGAATATATTTATAATTTCCTTTAATAATAATCTAATTTATAAAAAAGATGTATAGTAAATACCTTTTCTAATTAGTACTATTCCCTTTAATTATTTTTATAAATAAAGAAGCAATTATAATATATCCTTATTTATTTATACTATTAATTCGTAAATTGTAAAGCGTAATAAACTCCCTAAGGATCTTTAATTAAAGTAAATATTTAGTAATAGCCTTTTAAAACTCTGTGCTACTATTAACTAAAATTACTAAAGGGTATCCCTACCTTAGGAATAAAAATTTAAAAAAATCCTTTATTTTATTTAATAAAATTATAAGGAATAGGGTAACTTTTATATAATTTATTAAATTATTTCTAACTTCCAATAGAGGGACTCTCTTATTGTTCGTACTTAAAAGGTATTAAATGTCCAATATTTATTTTCTAAAGGGGTAAAAGTTCGAGTAAATTTATTAGTAATTATCTTCGAATTGTTTAGAATTGAATATTTAATAATTAGGGTATAAGCGGATTAATTCCTCTACCTAAATATATATTCCTTTCCAATAATAATACTTTATAATACGGCGGTACGTCCCTTTTCGGCCTCTATATTTTACCTTATTATAATAACAGGATATAATCTACTAATATTCTTTTAAACTATTAATTAATCGTTTTAGATTCTAGGTTAAAATTATAAGTTGTAATTAAAGGATTCTATTGTATATTATAAATTTAATAATATTAGTCCGGAATTAGCGTTTTATAATAATTCTTTTTAATTTCGAAGGAACTTTATAAGTTAATAAGTATTTAACAATCTCTTCTAACTTTTTAAACTATTCCCCTTAAAGTATTAGCTAAGGGTTATTTATGTATATAATAAAGATAAAATAAATCTATATATTTATAAAATTATTAATATCCTCCTTATATATTTATTCGTAGAAGTTAGAAGGATTAGGGGGTTTATAAAATAAATTATTAATTATTATATTTTTATTCCTTAAAATATATTTAATATTAAAATTAAAGATTTTTATTTAGGCAATCTACTATATTAATAATACGCTGGGTATATTGTTTATAACTCTATTTAATTAGTAGATTAGGACTATAATATCGGTTTTAATTATAAAGTAAGTGCCGAATAAGTACCTTCTTAAATACTTTAAGGTATAGAAGAGGCCCTAAAATTCCTTCTTTATAGTATTATACTTCTTTTTAATACTAGACTAAATCCTACTTTCGAATTAATATAAATTATTTTCTGACCAAGCTAATCTATTTTAAAATAATTCCCCAACCTTCTAATAATATATTAACTATAAAGAAAATTGTCTTATAATAATTATTATTATATATTAGGGTAGTAAGGATTAGTATAATAGTAATTATATATTATAAATACTCTATTACGAATTATTTATTCTTTATTTATTAAAATTTAACGTTCTTCTTTATTAAGTTATAAAGGGGGATTATAATAATACTGAATCCTCTAATTTAGATTTTATAATACCTTATAATATTTAGGAAGGTACGGATTTATTTTAACTCCTTTCTTTTCTTATCGGCTTAATATTCGCAATAAATCTACTTATTAATCTTTATAACCTTATCTATAGCTAGCGCTCTTCTATCTAGTATATACAAATACCCTACCAATACTATTTCCTTTTAATACTACTAGGATTTTACGATTGCAATTATCCCTCTTATTAATTCTATATTGATAAATACTTTATTAATATTTATAAGGTATTCTAATATATATTTCCTAATTCCTTTAATATTAATTTACTCCTTACTATAATCGTTTTAGGGTCCTTTAATACAAATATTATTAAAATAAAATTAACAAACATCAAAAATCAAATTGTACAACATTTTTATTATTACCCTTATAAATTATATAATAAAATTCGTACCTCCTTATAGTAGAGTAATTATCCGGAAATAATTAATAGGGGTTAAGAAGGTAGTAAAATTACAATTAGCTTTATCGAGGGGGATTTAATCGTACTTTAAAAAAAGATTTAATAGGAATATTATTTTATAGCCTCTAAATGCTTTACTAAACTCTTTACAACCTAGGGGCGGGTTAGTATTTCGGAGGGTTACTTTATTAATCCGCTAAACGTCGTTAATAAGATGCAAATTACTATCCTTCTTTATAATTAAGAACTAATTATTCTTATATACCGTATAATTTTTTTCTAAAATCCCCTTCTTAATTTAATCTTTCAATAAATTATATACCTTATTATAGAGGGCTTTTAGGATTAGAATAACTTTTATCTATCAAGTAGAATAAAGGATAATACGAATCCCCTAAAATAGAATAATATTAAAATCTAACTTTCTATATTCAATAAAGTCCTAAGCCAAAGCTTACTTCCTATTAAAAAGAATATAAATAAATAATTCGATTTCTCCTTCGTTCAAAATATCTTAGACTATTTTCAATAAAATTTAAAATCGTTCTTCCGTTAAGTATAATTCTTAAATTAATTCTATAAACCTTAATATTACGTAGTAATCCTATTCCGAACTACAATTTTTAAATATAGAAATAATCTACTCCTTTACTACTATTAATTTCTTTTCCTTCTAATTAGGGTTTCCTCTAAGCTTTAACTTATTTAATATAATATTATTAATGAAATTTATTTTCTATACTACTCGCTTATATATTATATAAATTTATATAATTATATATTCTAATTTTCCCTTAATACCCTCTAATTCCTTTCTTTTCTTACTATAGTCGTCCGGTAATAATAAATACCTTACTAATAAATCCTCCGGGTTTATATTCTTTAATAATTTCAAAAAGAATTTCTTCTAATAGTAATAAATTTATTAAAAAATATTTAGACTTCGCGGGCCAATTAAAAAACCCTATTTTTTCTCTAGGAAGACTACTAAATCCTCTACTATTTTATTATTAAAAGGGGTAATTCGCTTATCATTTTCTTTAGAATATTTTTTAATAATTATCCTTAATTTACTAATAAAATAGTTTCCTCTATACAACCTTCGCTAAACCTACTTCCTTACCCTTTAATATATAAGGCTATTATAATAATAAAGGAATTAAACCTTCTACCGTCGCTTTACCTTCCCCTAAAAATTTCTAAATTAATAACTAAAGCAATATAAATTACTACTCTATCGAATATTATAATTATATAATTCCTTCCGCCTTTTTTATACTTTATATAAATTTTAATGTCTTAAAAGAATAGTAACCCTAAAATAATATTATAGTTCGGTAGAGCCTACTCTATAATAAAAAATAGATTTCCCGTCCTTTATTAATAATTAAATTTTCTCGTAAATTTTACTAAAAAATCCCTTCCTTCCTCTATTACTATTAATATTAGAGATTTCTATAGTAATATTCTAAAATCCTAGCAAATCCGTTAGTACCTTATAAATAGTATTATATTTAATACCCGTATTTAATAGGTAGTAATTTTCTTTCCTCCTTAGAATTTAATTAATATGTAAATATAAATAAAGGAGTAAAATGTATAATATTTCCTTTTATAAAGGGTAATTTATCAACGAATTTTATTTAATTTATAGTAAGAATTAATATATCCTAAGGGGAGATAATACGTACTAATATAAATCTATTCTTTTTCTAATCCCTAATATTATACTATTCGAATAAAGAGAAAATATTATTTTCTAAAGATAACCGGGCAAATATAGGGCTATTATTCTTTAAAGCGATTTTAATTAAATTTATAAATATATCCGTTTTAAGCTCCCATTTTTTTATAAATATAAGGTAAATTTATATTTGATTAAGCTTAATAGAATAAATTTATTAATTTCCGAATTATTATTAAGGTTATACTACTATAGTATTCAAATTATACAATAAGAATCCCATCCTTACTATAAAGAATCCTGGAGAATTATTTAACCTAATTATAAATAATTAGAGCATTAATAGGGTTATCTCGAATAATATTTTTAATAATAATAATAATTTTAATATTTATAAATTTAATGGCTATAAGTATATTTCCTTTATATTTAAAATATTATTTCGAGTCCGGATATCCTTCATATATATTTAATTTAGCCCTTCCTCCTTTTATACAAACGAAACCTTCTTAAATTATAATTCTAATACTTTATTAATAAATAATACTTATTAATAAGAATAAATAAATATATTCGAACTTTATTATCTAAAACAGTCCTACGCTATTTAAAGGCTAACTTAAGTACTTCTGTAGTAAATGAATAAAGGATTAAAGTAAAGGAAATATAATTATAGAACTAATATTATATTATTAATCCTAGGCCTCTTCAATTCGCCGGCTATACTATAATATTTAAGAAATAATACAAATCTCTTTTTAATTTATATTTATTTCGGAGAACCCTTTTAATTTAATAATCTTATTAGAATTAGTAATAATTATATAATTTAAATTACCTATTCCCGGATAAGAAAGGATATTTTATACAATTCTTTAAACGCTTCTATTAAAATATAATTAATAATAATAGTAGGGGAACTGTTTTAATTTAAATTTAGTCCTAATATTATTTAATTTACTTAGGGTTTTAAAATAAATTAAAGATTGGATAAATAGTGTATTCTATAAGTTATACTATTATAAACCTCAAATTCCTATTTTTTAAATTTTTAATAATTAGGGTAATTAATAATTAAAGCTATAAAGGAGTGGATTACATCCCCTAATTGGTTTAAATTAAATATTCGAAAATATACGTCCCTAGGGACCTTATTATATATAATCTATCCTAAAGCCTATAAATATTATAATATTTGTACTTCTTTCTTAATTAATAGGCTTCTAATT